>NC_090930.1:846003573-851003573 GCF_040938575.1 Ambystoma mexicanum
GTTAAATAGCATTATTGTTTGGACATTTAAATATAACAATTGAATGTAACAGATGTAAAATAATAATAGTTTTCAAGTTGCTTATATGTACTGTGAACCATTGAGTGGGTGTTCACTTTTAGAAAGACTCGTGCTGCCGGAAGCATTTCTATGCATTTCAATCACTAACGAATTCAAAGGCTGGTGAATAGTGCACAATTCTCAGTATCTTTCACACTCGAATCAATTTAGACATATAAAACCATTTACAATAAATTTTAAAATAGACTTGGGGCCTCATTACGAGTCCGGCGGTAACCGAGGTGGTAAAACCGCCTGGTTACTGCCGGACTCGTATTACCATTCCGCCTCCGTGATTCCCGGAATTCCGGGAATCACGGAGGCGGAATGGGGATCATGGAAACACCGGCAACACCTCGTAATGCTGCCGGTGTTTCCTCGGCCGCCTGCAGGCGGGCGGTGTTAAACCCGCCAGGTCAAACCTGGCGGGAACATCACCTCCCACCTGCAGGAGTCGGGATCACGCGGTCCGGAAACAACGGTGGCGGCGGGTTTACCGCCACCGTTATTTCCGGACCGCCTCATTTGTATGAGGCCCTTGGTCTTAAAAACATTGATATTAATAAAAACTAGCAGTGTGGGGACGCAAATGATTTAAAAGAAAAAGTTATATTTATCCCCACTGATCTGGTATGGTATGGTATGGTATTGTTTATTTGTAAAACGCCTATACAGAAAGCAAGTATTTCAAAGCTCAAGGAGAGAGGGCACAAGGGGAAAAAAACAACAGTCATTCAGAGCCCTTGAATTTCTGAACAATACTAGTCTGCACAGGCAGAGTGGGTGCATGGAACACGTGCATATAATACAATTAACGGTGTAGATAACAGCAAATAGGTCTGACAATGCTTCTCCAGTTTTTCCAAGTGCATTGAGGCGCCACCATGCAAGGAGGGGAGACAAGGGAAAAACAAATAGACGATCTTCAAGGCATGGGGCATTCAGATCATGCAAGTGTGCAGACAGGTGCAGGAGAGGGGAGGGGGGACAATGTAGGGGGTGGGGAGGGCAAGTGCACCCAGTCAGTGAGCTGGGGTAAGTGCTGAGAGATGCCACTCTCATGGGCCATTGACTAAGTGCAGTAACGATGAAGCAAGTGCGAGAGGACTGGCAAGGGTGCCAGGCACCTGTGAGACTCTGAGGTATAAAAGGGTGGCCAGTCAGCAGGCTGCGCGCAAAAGGAGGGAGAGAGGGATAGTGTGGAGGGAAAGGTTAGCGTAGAGGGAGAGAGAAGGAAGAGGATAAGAGGAATGTATTATGGAGTATCCGGGAATAAGGAGATCAGGCTCAAGACGGAGTGCGGCAGGGAGGCTATTTCAGAGGGAGGCCCATGCAGAGAGAAAAGATCTCCCTCCGAATCTCTGCTTGAAGTACCGGCTCACTTGCAGAAGGTTGGAGGTAGATGAGGGAGGGCTCGGAAGAACAGTATTAAGGTAGGCAACGTTTCATATAGGTAGGCCCTATGCCCCAGAAAGCCTTGTGTACAATGCAGAGGGTCTTGAACTTGATCCTTGCAGCTGTGGGGAGCCAGTGGAGGCATATCAACGTTGTAGAGATGCGGTCCTTGGGCATGAGGCCAAGGATAAGCCTTGCGTTTCTGTTCTGGATGAGTTGCAGAGGGCGCAGAGCAGAGACAGGGAGGTTGAGAAAGAGGCTGTTGCAATAGTCCAACCTTGAGAGAACCAGGGCTCTGGGGACAGTGAGCCGTTGAGGGAAGGTGGGAAAAGGAAGAGTACCTCTGAGGAGGTGTAGCTGGTAGTGTGAATTTTTGGTGATGTCCGATATATGAGTGGAGAAGGAGAGAGTGGAGTCGTGTGAGAGTGGGAAATCAGGAGCAGGAGTCCCAATGCGAACAATCTCAATCTTACTGGCATTCAGGCAGAGGTTGTTTGCAGCACACCATGACTGAATTGTAGACTGACAGTCAGATATGAGCGAGGTAGAGGATGTGGCTCTGCATAATAATGGAAGTTATTGATGAAAGTGGAAATCACATGTGCAAGGGCAGCCAGGTAGACATTGAAGAATCAGGGGGATAAGTTAGAACCCTGGGGAACACCACAGGTTGAACAAATGATAGAAGAGAGAAAGGACCTAAGTTCCACCTGGGATGGTGAAGCGAATTCCAGATTGACCCCTCAGTTTCTATTGGCAAAGACTCACCAATGGAGTACAACTATCTACATTTTCTGATTAATTGCTTTGGTTGCACAGCATTCAATTACCAATACAGCAAAAAGCTGTCGAACGGGGAAACCTGGCAACCTTTTATACATTCCTTTAGGCTTTGTACTAAGTGGGCAAAAAGATGAATACTTTTTTGCAAACTTTTTTCTAATCTTGCACCTGGATCACATCCTGTTGTGGAGCCCAGATCAATTACCAATAACCTTCTTTTCGGGATTGTCAGAGTTTCCCATGAGCGAGGCACAACCGATTGGCTCCAGGATCGACCAGAGTCTGACTACGCCCCTCGCTCCCTGCTGTCCATCAAACTGGCAAGCCAGGCAACCTTTCAAGCGCTCTTGCAAGATTAACACTTCCGACCCTTAAACACACAGACCCAGTGGTGTTTGAGCCTCGGTTTTGGGTTTGATCTTAATTGTTCAAAAACAGATAAATAAGCCCTGTTTCCTGCTGGGGCACATCCTTACCATGTAAATCTGCGAATCAATCTGTGCAGACTTCTCCGGCTACTGTACTCCTCATTAGAACACTTCTGTGAGCGTTGGTACCCTATGATCACTGGATCACAATCTTAGCGGCTCCTTGCACACCCCGTGAAACGCAAACACCAAGCAGCGTCAACACCGTGCCCTTCTCCCCTCTGCGGGCTTCACCGCTGCAGGGCCGGTCAGGAGTTTTTAAAGTCTAGGGGGCGTGGCTTCGTCCCTACACCGATAGAGGGGAGAAAATATTTGCTGACACTGCACCCTTCTCACTGCCGCAGGCTTCACCGATGCGGCCCGGTCAGGAGTTTTTAAAGTCTAGGGGGCGTGGCTTCCTCCTTAGAGCAATAGAGGGGAGAAAATCCTTGCCAACACCTGGCCCTTCTCACTGTCGCAGGCTCCCAATAAGTAGAATGTATGCCTTGCCAGAGAAACAAAATTCCCATTTATAGACCTGCATTAATGACATCTTGCACTATGGGTTCATTAGGCGTTCAGTGAGATCAGCGCAAGCTCTAGGTGGATTTACCACCTGTGTTAGGAGGCCTATTAGCTCCTTATTTAGTCCACAGTAGAATATGGATTACCTTTACTCAGGTTCAACGAATCACAAATTGTCTCTGCACACATACACCTATTAAGTTTTTTTTTCTTTAGAACTGGCCCCTTCAAGTCCATCTAATGATATAGCATATGGTTAGTACGTTTCACAAAATGTTGCAAACAGACAGATGCATCGTCTCCCCCATAGAAGAATATGATGACTAATTAAGTCTGAAATTGAAAGGATGACATGAATAGTAGTTGACACAGGTTTAGAAAAAAAAGGTATAAAGAACCGTTCAGGAGAGCTCAGATGAACATTTTGTGGCATATTTACTTGTACCCCAGGGCCCTGCGATAAATGGGTTTGGTGTTGCTGTGATCTCAAAAGCATTTACCTCTTTACCAAAAACGTATGCTTTTGATCTGGTGAGAGTGACTCGGAGACAGCCACTTGTGACTTGAGCTCCAGAGCAGCTTGGGTGAGTCAGACCTTGGGTATTAAAAGCATGCCTCAAAGCCAGAAGCCATCAAGCTGGGGGACGCTGTGGGAGCCACTGAGCATCTAAGAGCCACCCCTGTGTAGGAGACAGCAGAAGTGAGGTAGCCACAGTAGTTATATAGGGCGAGCTGGGAAGGGGGAATGATCCCTAAGGTCTGTGCTAAACTGACAACTGTGCTTAAATGTACTCTTGCACATTTACTGTTGGCACTCATTTTCTTTGTTTTTTTTAATTGTGTTTATTGGTTAGTTAAAACCTTATACACATACAGACAAGTTATCACATAAAATGTACAGTCTTCAAATATTCATAAAATCATACATTACTATAAAAACATGAGTACTCATAGTAGGTTCTTAAGTATTTCTTACCATAAATAGTATACTGTACAAATCATCAATCCATTCCCTCCTGTGAGCAAGTGAGACCAAAATTGATCCATATTTGTCATTTCTCCGTATCCCTTTTCATACAACATTGTATTGTATTTGTATTGT
Organism: Ambystoma mexicanum; assembly: GCF_040938575.1. Lineage (NCBI taxonomy): Eukaryota > Metazoa > Chordata > Amphibia > Caudata > Ambystomatidae > Ambystoma > Ambystoma mexicanum. The sequence goes on from NC_090930.1 coordinate 846,007,846, forward strand.
ATTTGGTTATTTATATAGCGCTCTTTCCCCACTTGTGTGGCTTCAATGCGCTTTTTCCTTGGTTGGAACGACCTTGGTGACCGTAGTCGATGTGGTTGGAGATTATAGGGAGATTAGCTTAGATGTGTGTGTGTGTGTGTGCATGTTGCCTTTCTAAGACTTAGGTGGCTGGCAAGGCTCGACTAGGCAGCCTAGTAGAGGTCAGATAAGTGGGTGGGTGCTCTTGAGGGTTAGAGATAGGTTGATATTGTTGAGGAGAGTCTATGTGAGGCCAGCTGTACCAGATTCCTTTTGGGTGGTGGTCGCTGTATTATAATGGCAGAGGTGTTGGGGTACGTCAGGTGTTTCAGTCTGGGCGGCTATGTGTGAAACTAGGCCGGATGTGCTTAGCCCTAGACGTGTTCTATTGTGCATGGATGTTTGGCCATGCTTCCAGCCTGTGTCCACACTAGTGGTGTGAATTATACGTACTGTAGGCTGCGAGATTGCTTATTTGTCCGGGTCTAGAATTGAGAGTCCTGTGGTGATGGGCCTAGGTTTCAAACTGTAGCCGGTATCAGCGTATAATAAATAGCGATGGAGTCAAAATCTAGATTAGAGGATCCTGTACAATGGGAGAAAGGCCTATGTTTCAAAGTGATGTTTGTATAAGCATATGATCGAGGCTACACCTAGATTTGAGGATTTAGTATAGTGGGAGAGAGGCCTAGGTATCAGCCTGCAGTGTGATTCATCATATAGTAAGCCAAGGTGGAGGTTGCCCCTAAAATTGAGAATCCTGTATGGTGGGCAAGCAGCCCAGGTTTCACAGTGCAGGAGGTCTCAACATATAACGAACAAGCGGAGGGGGCTACACCTAAATTGCTGTAGGTGGAGGGGGTCCTAGGCTTCAGGGGCCGTAGATTTCAGCCTATTGTATAGTGGTATCCGTAATGTGACAGTCATCGATGTTTTGTTGTACCTAGCTTGGGGAATTGGGGAATAGGTTTGTGGTGGGGGATTGCTATTGTTGGGAGTTTCCCTGGATGAGCAATACGAGTTAACTGTGGCCGTGGACAGTTAATGATGTGCATGTGCTAACCTGGGCCACTTATCTCATTGTTCGTCATCTCTCATGTGTAGTGGTGGGCAGGGGCGCAGAGAGTATGATGCGAGTGTAGCCACATCGAAGGCTGCTGGTTTTGCTCGGGTGCTTGTCGGGTGAGAATGTTGATGGTGGATCAGGAATGCCACAACAAAAACTGCTGGCTTACCTGGAGTACTAGTCGGCAGGCTGTGTTGTTGAGGGGTATGTGGTGGTGTGTCAGGAGAAACCGCTGCGAGAGCTGCCGGCCCCTGAGTTGTGATTGAAGGTAGTTGATGTTATTAGTGGTGTATTCACAGGGTGCAGTGGCTTAGGAGAGAATTGGGAAGAGCCAGATTTTAAGGGCCTTCCTGAATTTCAGGTGGTTTTCGATGTTGCGAATGTGTAAGGGGATGGAATTCCAGATGATTGGCGCTTGGACGGAGAAGGAGGTGCCGCCAAGTCTTGTCGAGCTATGCGGTGGGATCATTAGGCAAAATGCATTTCGAGATCTGATGTTCCTGGAAGGTTGGTATGGGACAATTTTGTCTTGCAGGAATTTAGGGCCAGTGTTGTGGATTGCGCGATGGGTGATACACATGGCTTTGAAGGTGGTGCGTCGAGCAATAGGGAGCCATTGGAGGACTCTCAGGGTAGGGCTGATGTGTTCTCTGGCGGGAAGGTTAATGAGCAGGCACGCTGCCGTGTTTTGGATTCTTTGCAGTTTCCATAGTTAGGATGCGGGGGCTCCTAGGTAGAGGCAGTTTGCATAGTCAAGGCGGGAGAGGATGATGGAGTTGATAGCCGAGAAACGGTGGCGATAGGTGAGGTAGGGGAAGATCCACCTGAGGATACGTAAGTGAAAGAAACCGGTTTTGGATATGCTGGTGGTGTGTTGGATGAGGGATAAATCTGAGTCGAATTTTCATCCAAGATTTCTAACCACATTTGAAGGTGCCAGTGCTTATCCTAGTGATTGGGATCGGTTGGCAGATGAGTGATGTTTGCCTGCAGAGTAGGATTTCGGTTTTCCCAGGGTTGAGGATGAGGTGTTTGTTCATCATCCAGTGATCAATATCAGAGAGGCATAATGACAGGTCTGGGCTGCCGAATCCTTCGGAATTTGGGATTTTGAGGATGATCTGAGTATCATCTGCATAGTTATAGCAGGTAAGGTTGTACGAGCGGATGATAGTGGGAATGGGTTGTATGTAGAAGTTGAAGATTAGCGGTGACGTGTATGTTCCTTAGGGAACCCCTTTGCAAACTGGACGTAATATGGATGTGAATTGGTTGAGGAGCACAATTTGAGATCAGCTAGATATGAAGGGGGAGATCCACGAAAGGGCTGTGCTTTTGATTCCTAGTGTTTGTAGTCTGTCTAATAGAATCATGTGATCGATGTTGTTGAAAGCTGCGGAAAGGTCTAAAAGGATGAGAAAAGCACAGCCGTCTGCGTCAGCTGTTCCATTTAGGTTGTCCCAAATGGAGACTAGGGAGGCTTCTCTTCCCCTTAGTGGCCTGAAACTGGATTGGGCTGGATCTAGGAGGTTATTGGCTTCAGCAAATTGACCAAACGGTTTGTAAGCTGTGTGGTCAATCAGTTTGGAGATGAAATGCGTATTTGAGATAGGTCGGTAGTTTTGGGGAAGAAGTGGGTCAAGCATTGGTTTTTTGAGAATGGGTTTGGTGTTGGATGTTTTTATGGCTTTTGGGAATGATCCTGAGGTGAGTGAGTGCTTAACATGACTAAAGCATTGCAATTCGTTAATGTCTGCATGTTTACACTTCCAAGGTACATAGTCTACAAAGTCGCTCCATATAAGGGCCTTTGTACCAGGCACCTATGTTCGATAGGGTAGGCAGGGCCATTTTAAGCACTTTTGGGGCCCTGGGCATGGGCATCTTTGGGGGCCTCCACCACCAAACCAAAGGAATTAACGGATCAGGAATACTGGTTGTGCCCATCGCGCTCACAACCTATACGTTAATATGCTGTGTCGCAACATAATAAGCACGTTTACTCCCTTTAAGTCTCCTTACCCTCTTCATTCTTGCTTTATTCAGAATGATAAACAAGTAGCATTTGAAGAGCAACAATAGCAGTCTACGAAGAGGTTACTGTTCTGATCATTTTTATCAATAGCATCCAGGAAGGTATGCAGCCTGTAGTATTAATGTAGGACTGTATGTAACCCATAATAGACAGAGAACTCACATTAGCTGCCTCACAGAATGCAAAAGTGCTCGTGCATGGATAGAGGAGACCAATTGGAAGGAAAAGAAACCTACACATACCGTAGCATGCATAGTGGATGCAGATTAGAAACTACCAGGAAGGTGTCTTTATCCAGACAGACTGAGAATAGAAGTGGGATATGGTTTTCAAATAGTGTTGCCACCTGTGGTGTGCGATATAAATATGCTCACTATTAAAGTGGAAGCAACCCTATAGCCAGTGAAACCCTGAACAAGCCTTTTATGAAGATCATACCATGATAAGGAAATCACTCTGAAGGGCTGACAATTTTGAAAGGTTTAGGGAGTGGCAATATTGAGAGATTAGGCAATACAAGATTAAATGAAATGTCCAGGATCACACATTGGTTAAGGGGTGATGGGGTGAAGCTGGGATTTCTGCCAACTCTGCAATTTCTGCATTTGAACACTTTCTTTTCCAGTTATACCACAGTTAACAAAGAAAGCAATACATGATGAATTGATCAAGGCAGAATGTACTTGTCAAAACAGAAAGGAAATGGGTTTAGACCCTCAGCAGAACCCCATAAAATATCCTGACGTGTGCTATTTAGGACTGGTGAACAATGAAGATTACCCCTGCTAACTGCACACGGAGTATTAATTCTATTAAAGATTAGGAGGCGAGCATTATGCTTCAACTTCTTTAATTTACTACTCCTCAGCAGTTTCAACAAACCAATAAAAACAATAGTAAACACTGAAAATATTTCAACAGACTTTTCTTCTTTGGAACTACAATCCCCACAGTCTCTGTAGTCCATCTCACTCCATGCTCAGCTATGACCACTTCCTGCTCCTGAGCACCTCCTCTGTTTTACTCGCTCTGAAATGTCACTTCTAAACTCCACACAAAGTCCTGCCAACTGAGCGAAGACTTGAACCACTCCAAACCGAATGTCGATCCTCCTCGACTCCAGGCGACTGTAACAGTTAGTCTCCTAATTCAATTGTTCTTCTGCTCTTCCCCTAGGAACAAGATAAAGCAGAAATTCAGGGTGGTGTCCATGTATTGTCACTATCATATACATTATCATCAATCATCATACACAATACATAGCTTGGGTGGGAATTTAATGCTTGTCTCCTAGTCTTTAATAGAATTAATACTCCCTGTGCAGATAGCAGGGCTAATCTTCATTCTATGACAAGACTGGAGGTGGGCATTATGCTTGTTCAAAGCTTCCCAACAAAGTGACCTCTAGGCTCTCGGTCGGCTTGAAATAAAACTCTTTAAACGTTTGGTCATTCGACCAGTCTGCCGCTAACATAATATCTCTCAGAGACACTCCTGTCCTAAAGGCTTTCGATGCCATAGCCCCTCGTACTGAGTGTGCTCCGTACTTCCCCACGTCAATGCCTGCTACTTGCATAACTTCCTTAACCCATCTAGCAATGGTAGCTGTAGCTACGGCCTGATAAGGCTTCCTGCGCGCTATAAGCAATTGTGTGGTACTAGCTGCCCTGTGTTCAGCAGTCCTCTTTTCATATTCCTTGATACAGCTTGCTACGCACCATTTAGGTCTGTTCGGAAAATATGGATAATGCACTGATGAAGTACCTGTCTTCATCCTTTACACAATAGAGAAGGTTACGCCCTCTGGCCCAAAGGACCTCCTATCTACCTCCGACGCTTTCACGTCTGACACGCGATTACAAGAAACGAGACACAAAAGCATCGTCAGTTTCCCTGATAATTGCTTCAGGGATAAGTATCTGTTTCCCAGCCAACTCTCAAAAAGTGTAAGGATGCCTAGCACGTCCCAGACTGTCTTATATCGAGGTTCTGGGGGCACCTTAAATTTAGCTCCTCGAATGAGTCTAATTACTGCTGGATGTTCTCCTGCTGGTGCCCCTTCAATCGGTAGATGTCCTGCGGATATCGTGGGCCTGTATACTCCTATTGTGCGGAACGCTCTTCTGTCTTGCAACAGATGTGCTAGAAAATTTAGTATCATCACTACAGGCGCAGAAATAGGATGAACACCTCTCCCTTTGCACCAGCTAGTCAACTTGGCCCAAGCCGCGTCGTAGCTCCTTCTCGTGGACGGAGCCCAGGATTCTGCGATGAGCTGAGCAGCCTGCCTCGAAATGCCTGGCAACGCCCAGAATCTCCTGATATCCTGCACGCAATGAGCGGAAGTGTTCCTCTCACTCTCAGAGGATGATACGACCCAACTGGGTCCATGAGCAGGTGTTCTCCTTCTGGTAGCATTCTCGGGTGATCCGCTGCTAACTCCATAAGAGTTGGAAACCATACTTGTGACTTCCACAGTGGTGCTCCTAACAGGAGCTCTGCTTTATCCCTCCGACACTTCGCTAGAACTCTGCTCAGCATCGTGAATGTGGGGAATGCATAGTGTGGGCCGTCGCTCCACTCCTGTAGGAACGCATCTGTCCCTTGAGCACCCGGATCTAGTCTCCAGCTGAAGTACACCGCTGTCTGGGCATTCACCCGGGATGCAAAGAGGTCTATGTGTAGCGGTCCCCATCTCCGATTCATCTTCTGAAACACTGCTGAATCCAGCTTCCAATCACTGGAATCTGTGAGGTAGCGCGAGTTACAATTTGCCACTACGGTCAGTGTCCCGGGGAGGTATTCCGCTGCCACTGATGTCTCTGATTGCAGGCAAAAGTGACAAAAATCCTTTGCCAGCTCTGCTAGCATCTTGGATCTGGTGCCGCCTAGTTGGTTTATATAACAAAATGACGATATGTTGTCCATCTTCAGCAAGATGCACAATCTCGTCTTCCCCTTCGTGAAAGTCCTGATCGCAAAGGACCCTGCAAGCAACTCTAGGCAATTTATGTGGCGGCGGAGTTCTTCTTCGTTCCATTTCCCCCCTGTCTGTAGGTCTCCGCACCTTGCGCCCCAGCCCAGCCGGCTGGTGTCGAATTCTATAATCAGGTCTGGCCGGTCTCCGAAAATGGCTCGCCCATTCCAGGTGTCCATATTCTTCAACCACCATTCCAGTTCTGTTTTTGAATCCTGATCCAAAGGTATCGACTGATGATACCGCAAGCCTTGCTGCAAGTGTCTTATCTTTAGTCTCTGCAGCGCTCGATAGTGTAATGGACCAGGAAATATGGCTTGAATGGAAGCTGCAAGAAGCCCTACTATTCTCGCTAACGTTCTGAGTGACACTACTTGTTTCTGTAGACATCCTCTTAATTCCCTCTTGATGTTGCGTATTTTCTGTGCTGGGAGTTCCAGCGTCGCTTTCCTGGTGTCCAGGACGAAATCTAGGAAATCTAACCTCTCTGCTGGGTCGGTGTGCGACTTCTTTACATTTACTAGGAATCCTAGAGATGACAGCAGGTCTTGGACCCATTTTGTCTGGTATATGAGGGTCTTGCGGTCTTCGGCTAATAACAGGAGGTCGTCTAGATAGATGATCAACCTTATCCTTTTATCCCTTATCGCTGTGGGACTGGCTTCATTAGCTTGGTAAAGGCCCAGGGAGCCGATGCAAGCCTGAAGGGCATGGTCTTGAATTGCCAACACTGTCCCTTCCAGTGAAAAGCTAGGATTCCCTGAACTCCTCTGCCACTGGGACCGTTAAGTAGGCATCCTTCAGATCCAGTCTCTTCAGCAAATCTCCTTCTCTGAGGGAGTCCCTGAGTTGGTGGATGCCCTCCATTTTGAAATGGCGGTAGACTACCCAACCGTTCAGTTCTTTTAGATTTATGACTGGACGCACTTTCTCCTTCCTGTGCACCAGAAACATGTTGCTTATAAAGCGAGGGACTTTCCCACACCTCTCTATGGCGTTCTTCTTTGCTAGCTGATATAACTCGTGATCTAGCAGTCTCTGTTCTGTGCGCACTAAACGCTGCTGGTGTGGATTGCGCTCTTGCACCGTCGGTTCTACGAACTCTAGGTGCAGACCTACAACCGTTTGCGACTCCCAGGCATCACTGGAAAGCGTGTGCCTTTCTCCAGAACATACCAGTTCTCCCCCCAACTGGAGGATAATGAGCTGCTCTCACCTTGTGTGAATCCTTGTACTCGCCCGGATCCTCTTTCTCTGCGTCCTCTCGGGAAACTCCCTCTGGTTGGGAAGAAGGAATCCTGCTGTCTGTTCTCCCAGTATTGAGCCCTGGGGTTCAGGGGCCTTCTTCCTCCCTGGTTTCGACCAGCCGTGCGGCCCCTCTGGCGACTGGTCCTGGCAAAAACTCGGTTAGGGAAGATCTTGCGGATGGAGGCCTGCACCTTCTCCAGGGAAGAGTAGGTGCCAACAAAGCGACCCATTCCTTTCTGAAAGTGTATCCAAAGAGGAGTCTTTGCGCTGCCTCCCATGCCTCGTACGAAGCAAGGTTGCTGAGTTTGGCGTCGATCTTCAGTAGTAGCCCCCTTCTCCGTTCTGAGGCGATGGCACAGTTGGCATTGCCTAGAAGGCATACTGCTCTCTGTGCCCAGCCTGCCAGGGCATCGGGATCCACTTCTTCCCCCGTATCTCTGGCCCTTTCTGCCAGGTCCATGATTTTTGCGAGTGGACTGGCTGGGTCAAGCACCTTCTCTTGACAACTCCTCCAAGATCTATCTATAGGCTTGCAGGGATCTTTGCTTGTCTTGGTTACAAATGTGAGCATCTTGGGTTCTAGCTCTGGTGTCTTGGCTACCTTCCCGGGAAGGTCTGTTCTTGGGCACTCTGCTCGAAAGCGCTGCCTGACCTCTTTATCGAGTGCTTTTCTTAGCCTCATGGTCATGTACTGCACCACGCTTGGCGATGGTTGCCAGTCCGACGACCTCATGTTCCAGATGCTGTCCCGGGCGAACATATCCTGGTCTACCTCCTCGAGGTGTTTCTCTTTGCGGCTTCTCTTCCCTCCGCTGGGTTTCACCTCCTCCTCCTCTCCTATCTCATCCTCATCCTGGGAGGGGAGGTCTCCTTCTATTGGCTCCTCTTCCGAGCCAGAGTACTCTTCTCCATAATCTTCTTCCCCTGGAGTGGGGGTCATGAGGTTCGGCACTGTCTGACGCTGCAAATACGCTTCTCAGAGCTTTGCGAAAGCATCGACTACCTCCGGGGCCTTTTCTTTCGCCCCATCCACCGGGCCCTGGGGGTTGCAAGAGGCTTTCCTCTTCCGGGCCTTATTACTCCCCTTAAACCCTTCTTCTGAGAGTTTGGCGGGCGTGCGTTGAGTCCTTAAGGTGCTATCAGCAGGCTGTTGTAGTATTGCTTCCAATGTCTCCAACCTGTCTTGCAGGGGTTTGACCCCTTGAGCCACTGCATCTATTAGTGTGCTTCCAGCCCCTCCTTAAAGCTGGCCGCTAGGTCTAATGACTGCTCCTCTTCGCTCCATTCAAATTCAGACATTCTGGGAGGATGCTGTGTGCCTGGTATACCCTACACGGGTGTCTCCGCACACCCTCTCACTAATAAGGTGCTTCTGGTGAGACGACTGCTCATGCTGGGTAATAGCAATTGGTATATATAAATAAAATTATTATATATTCTGATTGCGGCTGCACGGAGTGTTAGTGTCAATTGCTCGTCTCACTTCTCGACGAGTTCTGAGCCCGCGAGGGCTTTGTGTCTCTTAATAAAGGCTGATAGCCTTTGTTGACAGGAGCTTCAACGCTCCGTTAAAGACTGCCCGCCGGGCCCGGTCCGTGCATGCGCCTCGTTCCGTGTCACAGAGAGAATGCGACGCGGAAGCCGGCACTGCGTTCTGGCCATCCCTCCGCAAAGGAGGGGGTCTGGCGAGATCTGGCGTCTGAGCGACGAAATGCGGTCCCACCTCTCCCACGGTGGGGGTTGGAGGGCTTTGGTTCTGCTCGCAGCGCGAGCCCCTGCCGGCTCCCACGGCCCCGGGCAACACCCCCGAAGTGCCGGTCATATGGCACGGGGTGGAAGCGCTGTGGGAGCGAGATCCGCTCTAAGCGGGTCGCAATCTATCGATCCGCCCGCGATTCGTAACAAATCAGATTCGGGTCGCCTACGGCGTGACAGCGCTGCGTTTGTCTGAAGACAAAATGATTCCAATAATAACATGTACATGGTCCTAGGGCCTCTCCCCTCGTCTATTGCACTGCGCAGTTATATGCAATTAATAATATGTTAACAAACACTAGCATTCCCCTCATACATACAGATGATGAGAAATAGTACTTATCTGCTTGAAGAGCAGTAAAAGAAGAGGAGGTGCTCAGGGGCAGAAAGTGGTCATAGCTGAGCATGGAGTGAGATGGACTACAGAGACCGTGGGGACTGTAGTTCCAAAGAAGAAAAGTCTATTGAAATATTTTCAGTGTTTGCTATTGGTTTTATTGGTTTGTTGAAACTGCTGAGGAGTAGTAAATTAAAGAAGTTGAAGCATAATGCTCGCCGGCAGTCTTGTCATAGAATAGAATCTTACTTCTTCAGATCAGGCAGTTTTGTGGGCCCCCCCTCCAAGGTAGCCGCCCTGGGCAAGTGCCCCTTTTGTGCTCCCATAAAAACGTCTCTGAGCGTAGGGAGTTGGTTTAATCTCAAACACATCGAAAAACATCTTAGATTGGCATTTTGTAGAATCTTTATATAGTCACGCCCTGTATCAATCTGAAAAGATTGCATGACACATTCTGTGAACGTGGATTTATTAGACAGGTGCAAAATACGATCATTTCGGTCCTGTCTCACTGCTTTATCTTCAATTTCTTTAAATTTAGCTGCCACATTATCTGTTGGAACATACGTTCATCCTATCATCTCTAAAAAGCTCTCTATATCATTTAACCAAGTTTTTAATGCTGTTTGTGTGCCAAATTCACCTTATTTATCGAAATAATAATATACAGAATTAGTATTATTTCTGTTCATCGACATCTTAAATAAACATTACACATAAATATGAGGAGGGGCGGGGCGTGGCTTGCGGCCATGGAGTAGGCTGCAGCATCTCAGAGCTCCCGAGTGATCCTGTATGATGATAAGCCAAGCTGGCAGGAAATCTTAACGAAAACTGTAGTAAAACGCATAATACGGTGTCAGAGAGTCTGGAGCACGTCCAGAGAGAATCCTGCAGAGATTTGGTGCGCAGAACGGAGAAGAACGGGCCAAGTGAAATTGCTGTGCCGACACACAAAATGGCAGGCGCAACCAGCTACGCTTGCTGACGTGTGAATATCGAGGCAGGGCTTCGAGTGGCGCCGGAGGAAGTGAGAAGGCCAGAAAGTGGTGAGGGCTAGGGGAGAAGAGAGTGCCGAAATAGAACCCGACCAGCAGCACCGCCATCGGGGCCAGCCCACAGGACACTGTGTCAGCGCAGGACCCGACCGCAAACACAGAGTAGCGGGCTCGGGGACGAGGCGCACCGGAGAGCAACAAGCGGACAAGTGTGCAGCTTAGATGTGCCGCCGGAGGTGCGGGAAGCACAGTAACGCAGTGGTGGGGAAGAGATCGGAGGACGAGTTTAGGGGCCTGGGACGGCAGAGCGGGATATCGCTGCTCCCCCCCAGCCCCCGGTGGACTCTGGAAAATATGGCACCGCTCAGTCCTGTATGGGCAGACCACACATACAGACCAGCTAGCGGGCATCCGGGTGTGGAGGGATGCCCCAGAACCCCTGAGAGGGGCAGGGGTGTGGAGCCCACATCACCTAACGAGTGACCCGGAGAGAGCGGCGGGTGGGCATAACACCCAGGGGAACTCCCCCCCCGTCGCAACCAGGAAGAACCAAGTAACCTGCGCGCTTCGGTCAGAGGCACGGACTGCACTACGGAATATGAGGCAGAACACAATCCATCAACATGAAGCAACGGTGCCTCAGCCTGCAACGAATGGAGGGTCGGAGGAAACGACAGCAGCGGGCAACATATTGCCGAGCCCTCCGTGACCCAGAGATATCAGCCCCACAATACAGAAGATACGAACCGACGTACTGGTGCACAGAGACACAAGCCCTCCACTTTAAGGGCACGGATCACTGCACTAATGCCCGGAGCAGCGAGACAAGGGGTGCTACCACGTTGAGCCATAACAGCGGAACACACTAGGCGGGGGGCATCTAGGAGACCAACAAGGGCGCACGGGGGCGTAGGGTGAGAGCCCGGCCTACAAGGGACAAAGCGCAGTGCCGCCCCGTCCAGTGCAACGCTAGGCAAAAGTGCCTAAGCTAGGAAAGAGCGAAATGGAGTGCAGCCCGCAGGCTCCCAGCTGGGAGGACACCCTCATGGGCAGACACATATCGCATGTCCAGCACCTTCAACCAGCTAGTCCAACGTGGAGGATCACAATCCATCAACGCACCATAATGCAGCACCACTGCAGTCCATGAAGGCGATCTGCTCAGCACAGCCAAGGAAGAGGGTGAGCACACGGCCTGAACTCTTGGGATTGCACTGCCATAGCCACACCAATAACAGGTGGGGAGACGCATGAAGTAAAGTGGAGAGAAGATGTGGGAGAGCACAATCCATTGGAAGATAATACCAGCACAGAGGGCCACAACGAGCAACTTATCTGGGTTGCCAGGAGGAATATGGGACTGACTGCCACAACCCATCAACGACTAATACAAACTGGAGCATAGCACAGGAACAATAGAGGGATGCGAACAGCGCACCGGAAACATGACCCCCATCCCTGAGAAAATTTCATGTAACAGAGGTCGAGGAACGCAGAACGAGGCACAAGGCAATAAGGTAGCTCCCAGCACTGAATGGAGGCACTGATGAATGCAGGAACCAGCTTCAGATGGGGAACCCTTGAACACTGCACTCATATACTGACATTAGCACGAGCAGTTACCATGAGTGGCAAGGGGTGGGCTGTTTAACTGATGGACGCATAGAGATTGGTCGGCACCCAACCAGGGAACGTCCCGGAGGCAGGGAGCACTAACCACTGATGAATAACAAAGGTACTACAGGCCGTGAAAGCAGACCTATTCAGACCTGTCGAGGAGGGCGAGGAGCACACTACTGCAACTCCCAGAACTTTGCTGCTTTATTTATACTAACCATGGGCCCGGGGCCCCGCCCAGCACACAGGAGTGAGGGGAATGCAACCGATCACGAGACAGCCCGCCTGCAGAGCCAGAGCGAAGTGAGGAAACAACTAAAGGAGGAGGGCTCCTAAACCATTCTATATTTGCAGACCCAGGCTCAGCCAACATTAGCTGGAACGAGATGGTTGCCACCACAGGTGTGCATAATACGGCTAGCTGGCACCTCTACATGACGCAGCCTCAAAGTTGGAGAGCACAATCCACTGACAGTTGCAGCGGCACTGTGCACCACGAAGGGAGAGCAGCCGGGCCAGCCGAGGGAGGCAGCGCAGACCACTGACACCACCTGGGGGAGAACGGCTGCGCATTATAAACGGGTCTGGAAATCATGCCAGAAAAACAGAAAGGCGGCAAAGGAAACCAGACCAGTATGGAAACATACACTTGGAAAAATTAAGTGTCCCAGCCCGCGGGCGCATCCAATTCCAAACAGCTGGAAAGGGGACAAGAGGAGGGCCCCATACTCAAAGCCATAGCGGCACTGAAATCATCACTGGAGTACAAAATGGATGCCGTCATAGTAGATGTGGGGCTCCTCAGACAGGACGTGAGGGGTTTGGCGGAGTGAGTGAACACAGGGGAACAGCAGGTCCAGAGCACACTCAAACCCAGATGGCAGATGCGCTGAACCGCATAAGCACCCTGGAACATAGGGCAGAGGATGCAGAAGGGAGAGCCTGATGCAACAACGTGCTCATTGCGAGACTGCCGGAAGGGGAGGAAGGCAGGGACCCCACGAACCACGTCGAGAGCCTCTTACTTCAAGAAGTGGGAGTGGGTCCTATCCCATGGCTTTGCGGTGAAAAGAGCAGATAGAGCCCTGACAAGAAGGCCCCACCCACGGGTGCCCCCAAGGCCCATGATCGCAAAGATTATGAACTTTAAAGACAGTGAAAGGATTCTGGCATTCTCGAGGGAGTGGTGATAACGAGGAACGCCTCCAGAATAATAATTTACTAGGACTATGCAGTTCTGGTGCAAAAGCAAAGGATACAGTTTTGGCCGAATAAGGAACGCCTCATGGCCGCCAACATGATATACATGCTCCTGTAACCTGCTAAACTAAAAGTGCTCCACAACGGCAGAGCACACCTCTTCGAGACCACTGCCGAAGCCAACTAGTGGATGGATCAGTATGGGATCCCGCAACTGAGAGCTAGAGAGGGAAACAAGCAGATCAACAAGAATGTCCCCCAATGAGGCACAGAGCAAGAAGATGACGGAGGATCAACATGAAACAGAAATAGACCAGCGGTTAAACAAGCGTGTGCTGCCAACCGAACGCCACGAACAGAAACCCCACAGAGTGACAGAACTCAAGATGCCAGTTTTAAGGCACCATGCTGCAACGAGCGCACCCACAGGAAGGTGGGTGACGCAAGGAAAGGGACGGAGCCCGAGCAGGGGGAGGGTGGCTGGGCGTTTGTTAGTAGTTAGTGAGTTGTTTGCTTGGTTGGAAGAAGGCATGAGAAGTGGAGGACGCATCAAGCAACAATGGCAAAGGGACAGTGCAAGTGGCGACAACATCGAGATACGCCTGAACAGAGGTAAGCAAGACAGCACCTTAGGGCAGAGGACCCACGCAAGACCCAGGCGGACCAGCCCCCACATGGATGGAAAATAAGGGTCAGAAACACCCCAGGAGGGGAAGAACGGCAAAGGGCAGAGCAGGCGAGCCAGCGGCCAATCACCAGGCAGCACATGGGCTAGTGGGAACGGAGAGGCCGTAAGACACGTTAAGTAAATGGGCCAGGAAGAAGCCACGATAGTCACCTGGAATGTCTGGGGACTGAACGGCTACATCAGGAGACTAAGAGTACATGATTGGCTGAACAGGGCAAAGGCAAAAATAGCAATGCTGCAAGAAACTCATCTGACAGCGGAGAAGCAATCCGAAGCAGTCAAGAAATGGGGTGGACAAATGTATAGCTCAACGTATTCTAACTACGCCAGGGGAGTGCTGACGTGGAAAACAAGAGAATGATTCGGAGGGCAGGCTCGTGATTGTACATGGAATGCTGGAAAACAAAGAAGTATGCCTGATAAACACGTATGCCCCCAATCATGACGCAACTGAGTTCTTCAGGAAAGTAGCACCTAGGCTGGCCCCATACAGGGAGGCATCCCTCATGTGGGCAGGGGACTTCAACTGCACAATGAACCCGATGCTGGACAGAGCGGACACTAAACACAGGAAGCCAGTGCCACTGGCGAGAACCCTGCTGAAAATCCTTGCTTCAGTTGGAGATGGAAGACGTCCGGAGGGAGGTACATGCAGGAACTAGGGGATACACACACTACAGCACCCTGCACTGAACATTCACACGGATAGACTACTTGTTTATGGGAGGGGAGACGCTGGGGGAATTCATGGGGATACACATCAAAACCAAACGCTGTCTGATCACGCCCCACTAGTAGAAACACGGGCATACACTTACAGAGGGGCTCCAATACCCACAAGGAGGCTAAGAGGATATGCACTAGTAGATGGCGAATTCCAGGAGCATATTCAAGATACGATACGCAAATATTTTGAGCATAATGAGGGCAGCATGGACAGCACAGGAACGGTATGGGAGGCCTTTAAGGTGGTGGTCAGGGGGGTGGCGATAGGAAAGGCAGGAGGACTCAGAGGGAGCGTGCTGGTGGAGCTGGGGAAAATAGAAAGGGAGGTAGAGCGTGCTGAAACACAGGCGGGCATAACTGGGGAGGAGCAAGGGGAACTTACATCTCTAAGGCTGAAGTGCATTGCTATTTGGGAGAAACTGGGGTGACTGGATTATGGGAAGTAGATACAGAGACTACATGCGGAAGGGGATAAACCCAGTAGGCTCTTGGCCTGGGTAACCAAGTAGGAGAGTAGACATGAACCGATAAATGCGATAAGAAAAGAAACGGGGGCGGAAGTGAGGAACCAGTCGGGCATCAATCAAGTTTTTTCACGATTTTATGAAAGGCTGTACTGCCAGAACCAGGAGGTCGAGGCAGAGGACATAGCCGATGCCCTGGTGGAGCTCAACCATCCCAAATTATCGGAGGAGCAAGCACAGGCATTAGAGTCACCCCTCACTGTAGAGGAACTGGCGGCTGTAATAGCCAGTTTCCCGACCGGCAAGTCCCGGGGACCCAACGGGCTGCACGGATAATTTTATAAGAAATACAAAGACACCCTGGCTCCGAGGCTGCTAGAGACTTATGAGGAGGCATATGAGCGAGGACGGCTCCCGAACAGTATGTTGGAATCAGTAGGATTACCAATATTAAAGCAAAGGAAACCGCCTCTCAACTGTTAAACATATAGGCCGATTTAACTGATAAATCAGGACTCCAAAATCCTAACGGCAAACCTAGCCGGACGACTTAAACGAGTCATACAGATACTGGTGCACCCAGACCAAACAGGCTACGTACCAGGGAGGAACACTTCATGGAATCTGCGCAGACTCCACCATATAGTGGATCAAATGAACCAGAGACAGGCTGAAAGCTCTGTGGCGTCACTGGATGCAGTTAAAGCCTTCGACTCTGTAAATTGGAACTGGCTGCTGAGCGCACTCGCCCACTTCAGGATAGGGGAAGGATTTCTTTGCTGGATAAAGCTCCTACACAGGGATCCCGAGGCGAGGCTGAAGACAGGCAGGCACATCTTGGAGACTTCGAAACTCTGCAGGGGTACGAAGCAGGGATGTCCACTATCCGCGATGCTATATATATATATTGGCCCTAGAACCAATTGCGGCCTTCCTCAGAGCGGAGTATAAAGAATCTGGGATAGAAATAGATGGGGTCACACACCAGATCTAGATATATGCAGACGACATGCTCCTCTATGTCAAGAACCCATGAGAACACTTACCAGACCTGGTGGAGGCTATGGGCGCATTTGCCAGACTGTCGGGAGTCACCATTAACAAAGGTATGTCCTCTCTGTTCCCCCTGGTGGATCTGCGATGGGTCACCCCGGACCAACTGCCAGACCTAGGCATCACATGGACACCAGACACCTTTTGCTACTTAGAGGTAGACATATATCACGATACCAGGAAGACACATAAGGCCAACACGCATATAGCCCTAGATAAAATTAAGAACGTAATGAAGTTCTGGACTATGCTCCCGCTAGGGAAGATAGGCAGAGCAGCCCCACTGAAAATGATAGTACTGCCGCGCCTGTTGTACTACTTTACAAATGTACCACATAACATAGCCAGGTCATTTTTCAAACAGCTAAACATGATGGCACTAGAGTTCCTGTGGGGAGGAGGAAGGAACAGAATAGCTCTGAACACTCTACAAAGGGACTATGAATCAGGAGGGAACAGGCTGCCAGACTTCGAACTCTATTACCTGGCGACTACAATTTGTTTTGTTTTCAGCCGGCTGTGTGACAATACTACCTGAGAGATTTGCCATGGATAGATACATCCCTGATCAAACCCCTCCCCAACATGGTCAAACTGGGCTTGACACTTTGGAAAAGGGCATGGAAAATTCAATGGACACGAGACCTCTGCTCCACGCAAATCCCCCTTGCGGGGCTAGTCGGAGCCCGCACAGAGACCCTGGCGACATATCAAAGACATTGGGAAGGCAAGGGAGTGGCCCAGATAGGGGATTTATGGCATGACGGACAATAGTTGGAATTCCAGACCTTGATGGAAGAACAGGACATACACAGAGGTCAATTTATATTGTACAACAGCATGGTCCAGGCGATCAGGAAGTGGTGGACGACATTAGCCGAAGGGGCAGACACCAGGGGGACACACAGTATCCAGACTCTACGAACAGCCCATGGGAAGCAATAACGCGAGAGAGCTGCAAGATCGGGGAAGATGGGAAGAGGAACTCCAGATAACCTTCACGGATGAGGAATGGTCTAGGGCACTCAGGTACATGAAGAAAGTCTCCAGGAACGCAAGATTTAAACAAGCACAGCTCTACCTGACACACTGAGCGTACATCACGCCCAGGAGAATGTCCACCATGGGTAGCAGGCAAACCCGGCGCTGGTCACGAAGCGCGGCAGAGAAGGTAGACATGATGCACATGTTTCGGTCCTGTCCGGTGATAGCAAGATTCTGGGACACGGTCAGAACGAAAGCGGCGGACAGCAGAATCCACATGCAAGTGTGGTCAACTGAGTCCCTCCTACTGGGCCTGTTCCCAAGAGGCAGCAAGCACAGGGCACACATAGCAAAAATGAAAGACTTAATGTACATATTGGCAAAGCGCTGCATAGCAATGACATGGAACTCAAGCACAGGGCCGACCACAGAGTCATGGTGGGCAGATTTGGAGAAATGGACAATGGCGGAAACGTCAGTTTGGACTAGAGTGCTGCAAAGGGGAGAAAGCGAGAGTGGAGCCAAGATACTCGCATGGAACTCGCAAATACAGGAACTGTTCAAACGCAAAGAGAGGGATAACACAAGCAACACTGGTGGGCCGGGGACAGAGGCGATCTAACCCAGACAATGTAGGACCCTGAGAGG
This sequence comes from Ambystoma mexicanum, assembly GCF_040938575.1. Classification (NCBI taxonomy): domain Eukaryota; kingdom Metazoa; phylum Chordata; class Amphibia; order Caudata; family Ambystomatidae; genus Ambystoma; species Ambystoma mexicanum. The sequence continues at coordinate 846,025,660 of NC_090930.1, forward strand.
GCAACCTGGTGACAATGCAGAACAGGTCATGGGCGAGAGAGGCCATGGAAGCGCGCCAAAGAAGCTGATGATGAAGGGCGGAGTCCCAACATGAAGTGCCAGTTTGTGTGTGATGTTTGTTGTTGTTGGTTGTTATATTGTAAAACAATAAAGAGTTGCAAAAAGAAATATGAGGAGGATTATAATTTTTTTGCACTTTCCCAAGATCAGCAATATAAATGTGAAATAATATTGGAGCAAAAATACATGATATGATATGGCATTTACAATGCGCATGTACACAAGTGTTTCTAGGCGTGACAAGACAAGGTGGGGGAACATAGGGAGGACAAAACAATGATCTTACTAGGCCCTGTTTCATTCCGATCGCGCAAGTGCAGGGAAGCGGAAGGGGAGAAGTGCCGAGGGATGGGATAGGGGGGAGAAGTGCAGATAACTCAAAAAGTGCAGCCAGCATGTGGCTCATGGCAGGTAACTCAAATGTGCAGCCAACAGGTGGCTAAAAGTGCAGAGAGAAGGGACTGTAGGGTTGCAGATCCAGACTACAAGTGCTAGGGGAGCCGAGAGGCAGTGTGAAGTGCAACTGGACATGCAGGAGTCTGGGCCCAAGTTCAGAGGTTAGCCAGGTGACCAGTGCGTGGAGCAGTCGGGACATCAGCAGGGGAAACATCCTTGCTTTAAACCATAATTTCCATAAAATTGGTCACTCAGCAAACCTTCTTGGTTTAATCTAATCTGTACACTATTACCCCTATGAAAAGCTTTTTCAAAATATAAAACTTGACAATTAAGATTTCCATTCTCCAACTTTTGCCATAAAATCTGTTGATCCACCATGTCGAAGGCTTTTGTAAAATCAATAAAACAGATGTACAATGTTTTAGTTTTAGACTGTAAAGTGCAAGCAATAAAATACATTTGGGTCCAAATATTAGATATTGTACTGAAACCTTTTCTGAAACCTGATTGTTGGATTTGCTACTCCTCTATCCATTCATTCACATAATTCAACAGAATTTGGCAGAACATTTTGTCACCAAAATGCGATAATTGGCTGGGGATTCTCTTAGGCCTTTTTTTTACAAATGGGAATTAGCAAGAACATATTCCAGGATGCTGGTAACTGTCCAGTTTCCACAATCTCTTGGAACACAAAATACTAAACCCGGGCCCATACCTTTGGTTGAGCATTCAATAAAATATTTGTGAGACCACCCGGCTCTGGAGCTCTGGAAGATTTCAGGTCCTTAATAATTTTCTCAATGTGTTCCTCTGAGAATTTTATACAATTTTTCTCACTTAGGTTTTTATAATTATCACATACTTCCACCACAATTGACCAGTAATGTAAGGCTAATATATATTTTTTCCAGGCTTCATTAGGAATTGGTTTGATTTCCCCAATCCCTGTAATGCCAGAATTACATTTATTGTAAAAGTCCCAGCATTTTCTCATGTTCTTTTCTTTTAACACAAGAAACATCGGGCCTCATTACGAGTCCAGCGGTAACCGCGGCGGTAAAACCGCCTGGTTACCGCCAGACTCGTATTACCATTCCGCCTCCGTGACTCCCGGAATTACCAGGGCATTACAGCCCTGGTGTCCCAGGAATTCCGGAGAGGGAATTCGGTAAATCCCTATTCCCATTGAGTGCCATAGGACTCAATGGGAATGGGGAAGTGGAAACACCAGCACCATCTTGCCATGGTGCCGGTGTTTCCACGTCCGCCTATAGGCGGGAGGTGTTCAACCCGCCAGGTCAGACCTGGCGGGAAGATCACCTCCCGCCTGCAGGACTCGGGATCGGGCGGTCCGGAATTAACAGTGGCGGCGGGTTTACCGCCACTGTTAATTCCGGACCGCCCGACCTGTAATGAGGCCCATTGTCTTCCACTGTGCTAAGGCCATTGAACCGTTATGCATCTTCATACAATTTTTAAATCTCAGTATCAATATTTGTATTTCTCTTAATTGAAAAGTCCTATCATTGATGTTTTTCCTGGCCCAACGGATATCTTTATTTAATTGTTTTTCTTATTGCCAATAATGAAGATTTCCCAAGCTTACAGCGCAGGAAGTCTCAATTCTATTAAATAGGCAAACATTAATTATACTTAAACTTTTTAAGTTACTGCTCCCAACAGCTTTTCAACTCTTAAACTTCTTTTTTTTTTTTTATTTTTTTTACATTAGCCACAGGCTGTCAAAGACAAAACCTGCATGTAAACAAAGAGAGAGAGTAGAAACTACAAATCTGCATGGTCCTCTCTTGTATGGTAGTCCTGTCCCTCCTCCAATCAGGACTCCTCAAGAGCTACGTAGCTCTGTCTATCCAGGTTCTTTCCTCTTCTTTTTGCATTCAACTATCTGAGTTCCTTATTAATAGTCTATGAATAAACAGGTAACTTTTTCGCCGCCCTCTGAGATTGCTCCTCTGCTCAAGGAACTCTTGCTGTCAGGTGGCACACTATCCTCCCTGCTGCCATTGCGGGCAGCTGTTCTTGATTGTTCTTCTGGTCATCTCCTGCATTAATAGAGAGACTTACTGTTAGGGAGGGAAATATGCTACTTCCAATATCATAAAACATACTGTATAATCAATCAGCATAGCGTATCCGTTGGGTGGGATAATGCTTGTCTCTGTGTCTTTAATAGAATCAAGACTTCCTGCGCTGTAAGTTTGGGCAATCTTCATTCTATGTCAAGACCGGAGGCGAGCATTATGCTAGTTCAAAGCTCTCTACCACAGCCATGGCAATAGTTGAAATCGACTTAAAGTAGAAAGTTCTGAACACTGAGTCACTAGACTAGCTCCTGTGGCTGAATGAGCTCCAAATAAGGAAATATCCACCCCTGCTAAGGCCATTACTTCTTTCATCCATCTTGCTATGGTAGCTGTTGCTTCTGCGTGATGCAGCTTCCTGCGCGCTATTAATAATTGCATAACGCTTTGGGGTCTTACTGCTGCTGGTGCTTTCTCGTAACTTTTAATGCACTGAGCTACGCATGAATTGCTCTTGTCAGGAAAATATGGGTAGGAAATGACAGAGGAGCCGGTCTTTGTGCACTGTGCAATACTAAATGCCACCCCATCTGGATAAAAGACCTTCCTGTCAATCTATAAAGTTTTTACATCCGAGACTCTCCTACAGAATACTAGACAAAGTAAAGTTGCTATCTTCCCTGATAACTGCTTTACTGATAGGTGGTTGTTATTCGGCCCTTGTTCAAACAAGCTTAGTACTCTGTTAACGTCCCACAAGGAAGAATATTTCGGTTGAGGTGGTTTGCCCACTTTCACACCTTTAATCAACCTAGCTACGGCTGGGTGCTCTCCGACTGGCGCTCCGTCTACTAACTTATGTCCAGCCGAGATGGCTGACCTATAAACTCCCACTGTCCTGAACGTTCTTCCTTGGCTGGGCAGGCTCGCTAAAAAGTGTATTACTTGCGCTATAGAGGCTGAAACGGGAGGAACACTCCTCCCCCTGCACCATAACTCCCAGGCCTGCCAAGCGGAATTATAGCTCCTAATGCTTGAAGGAGCCCAGGATACTCCGATGAGCTCTGTATCTTCCTCTGAAAGTTACTAGAACACAAGTGAAAGGGTCGAGAAAAACCAATTGAGAGTCTCCTCCCTTATTATTCATTCAAAATTAAGCACATTGATGTGTAAAAAAATCACACCTAGATTAACCAAAACTTGTTTTTATATAGTTTTCAGTATCTGCTTTTTTTCACAGTTTAAGATATATTTCTGAACATCATTGATTACAACAAAACAAAAAAAACACAGTTTTCACAATCGGAAACCAAACAAAAGCAAGTTGGTACTCTTGCACACAATTCCATACAGGGAACATAATACAGTTACTACTGTCGCTATCCAAAGGGGCCGACACGGGTCAAGATTCAATAAACAAGTGGACAACACGTATATAATACATATCTTGGTATAAAACAGTAAACATTGGTGACACTGTGTTTGGAGGGGAAAGTGCGTCTACACCCGGTGTTTCGGCCCTATAATGGGGCTAAGTGAGACGATTTCTTCCTTGGGCCTTCGTCAGGACAGAGGAGGACTATGCAGTCAGGATGTTCATGAAGTGCTGTAAAATGAATGAGGGATAATGAGGGGAGGCTCCAAGCATAATAGCCGGAGGGCATGTGACATAAATCACTGGATGTCTATCACGCACTTAATGGACATCGCTTACCTGTGGGGACGAGAGTCAAGCCACAAGCATAAATGTAGAAGGTGAACCCAGGGCCCAAGTTGCCGGTGGGTAAAAGTCACAGAGGACACCTAATTAGGCAAAAGGAGGAGAATGTGGGATTACTAAATGTATTAGTCCGATTTAGTAAGGGTGGTGTCACTACAACAAACTGGAGAAAATGGTCTTACCTAATTTAAGGCAGCCGTGAAGTCGATTAAATCGAAAGCTTAAGCATGCTGGTCATGGCAGTGCTATAAATGCAGAGCTGTAGAGACACAAAATATACACCTGCATCAATGAGTATGCTGGTGTGGACTAATAAGGAAATAGTAATATCAAGCAAAGTGTACAGCAACTGAGAGTCCAGTATAAGTAATAGTGAAACTACTGGAAAAAAGGGCTTACCTAGATAAAGTAAGCCATGTGGTTATTGGATCACTGATGGCACCGTCAGATTTGAAAGTGTCTGTATCAATAAAGGCGCAAGCCCTGGTTGTTGCAAAAAATATGTGGGACTAGATTAGAAATGTTTATAGCAGCGGGTTTCCGAGACGTTCAGTTCGGGATAATCTAGAAAGTAGTTCTAAACGTACCTTGCTCGAGGGAGTGTTAGTCCCTGCGGTCGATCAAGGCAGCTGCAGCGTCTTGCAGGGGCTATAGCGCAAGGATCATGAAGCGCTGCTGTTGAGCCCGCTTCCACGGTGAAGCCAGCGGTGAAGACGCCGTTGCTAGGCGCCAAAGATACATATAGCGGGGGCCATTTTGGAATGGTGTCCGCGGGTGTATGGATATTAGGGTGAATATCCACACCTATAGTTACCAAATACGCTAGATGAAGAATTATCGTGAGACACAGTGGAGTCTGGATAATTATCGTGTCATTACTGAGACATGTTAGTGTCCGTGCATGTGAGACCGGAGACGTAAAGACGTAGTCTAATTTGTATTCAAACACGGGTCTGATGAAACAATTGAATGAGTATCAGACTCAGGTGTATCGGCTGAAATGGTGCCGGCCCCTTGTCTGTGTCCTTGTCCATGGAAACGGTACACAACAGGGAGCGCCAGTAACATGTGCACTCAAGCGGACTTTGAGCACACATAGACAAACTGTCGCTGGAACACCAGTGCTGCAGGCACGGTGTGTGGATTAAAAACGATCGCAAGTGATCGATCAGTATTGGAGCACGATTTTAACCGACATGAGTCGCGTGTGCCACAGTATTTAAATAATGCCACATCTGATGGAAGACGTGCATGTGGTCATCCTAGAATAAAGGATTAAAAAACAATTGCAAGTGATCGATCAGTATTGGAAAACGAGTTTAACGGACATGAGTCACGTGTGCCACAGTATTTAGATAATGCCACATCCGATTGAAGACGTGCATGTGGTCATCATAGACTAAAGGATTGGTGAGAGTCATGTCCTCGCATCTGGGTGGTGCTAGACATCCACTGGGGGGAGAGAGGAAACAAGTGGTGTGTGGATGGTACACATGACCTTGTACACGGTCCAGTAAACACATCAAACATGTAGAAGAGTGCAAACCCAGGGAAAAACAAGAAAAAAACGATACATCTAGACATGTGTTAATATGGATGGGGGCCACTCATGTGGCTAAATATGTCTCACGTGGTGGTGCAACATATATCGATATCATGCGGATGATCAACATCTCATTTCATAATTTCAGTACAGAGAGAAAACCATTGAGGGAGATGCAATTCATAAAACAGCAGATCTCATATCTCAAATTTAATGGTACCTGTATAAAGATATTATGTGTCTGAGGCCAAATACATAGATCTATAAAAAGGATTTCCATTCCACAGATATGTTGAGACCTGTTTTTACTGTGTCTAATCTGTGGACCCACCTCTGTTCGAGCTGTGTCAATGCTTTATTCAAATCACCTCCTCTTACTGTTGGTGCTAGTTTTTGGATAATGAACCATCTGAGGTCCAGATCTGTGTGCTTTAGGAGGCAGAAATGGTCCACTAAGGGTTTATCAGGGACCTGGTTTCTGATACAGGATCGATGTTCCAAAAGGCGCATTTTTATGGGACGGATAGTTTTGCCCACATGCAGAAGGCTGCAAGGACACTCAATAATGTAAATCACTCCCTTGGAGTTGCAATTTGTGTGTTCTATCATTGTCAAAGTCTTTTTTCTGCAAAGTGAGGGCACAAGCAACGCATTGTCCGCATTTGTAATGTCCAACCACAGCAGGTAGGTTCCATAAGGTGTTTTCGACAGGTAGGGCAGGTTCCACAAAAGTATGGACTGGAGTGTCTCTTAGGTTCTTGTTCTTTTTAAAGGCAAAACCGGGGAATTTGTTAAGTGTCCCTGTTTGTTTAACTAAATGGCAGTTCTTCTTCACAGTTTTCTGTACAATGTCCCTCAATGGACTGAAAGTAGTGACGCAGACCAATCTGTCTAGTTCCTTTTTGGGTTTTGCTTCCAGACAGATCTCCCTCGGGGTATGTGTGTCTCTTTTTTTGGCATCCCTTATTGCCTTATCGGGGTATCCTCTTTCCGTTAGCCTCACATGTAGATCTTCTGCATGCATCTTAAACATTTCAGCGTTGGTACAATTCCTTTAAATCCTAAGGAATTGTCCATAGGGTAGATTATACTTAAGGCCATGCGGGTGATAGCTCTGAAAATGTAGCAAGCTGTTCCGGTCGTGGGCTTGCCGTATAGCTCGGTCTTGAGGAGATCTCCTTTTCTGTAAATATGTAGATCAAGGAAATCGGCTGGTGGTGATCCCACTGTATGGTAAACTTGATGTATTGATTACGTTAGTTTATCCATCGGTGGAAGTCCTGTAAAAAATGTGATGTTCCATTCCAGATCAAAATGACATCGTCTATGTACCGTTTCCATAGGCCAATGTGTTCCAGGAAAGGATTCTCTGCGCAATAGATGTTGTTTTTTTCATATTGTGCCATATACAAGTTAGCAATGTCTGGCGCAAAGGTTGCCCCCATGCTAACCCCTTGGAACTGCCTGTAGATCTGTTTCTTAAATAGAAAGACATTTTCAGACATGGCAAGTCTAGTGCATTCCAAGATGAAATCAGTTGTGGTTGTAATAGTGTCGTTCCTCTGGTCAAGCACCATCCAGACGGCTTCCAGACCTTCTACTTGTGGATGGGGGTATAGAGCGCCTCAACATCCATGGTGACTAAAAGGCTGTTCTGATGTAGGTGGATATTGTTGAGTAGATTTATGGTGTTGGTAGTGTCTTTCAAATAAGAGGGCATCTGGATGACAAAAGGTTTCAGAAAAAAGTCAGTGTACAATGTCGGTGGTTCCAGAAGGGAATCACATGCGGACACAATGGGTGTACCTGGGGGACTGGTAGCATCTTTATGGATTTTAGGTAGAATGTAAAAGGCTGGAATCCGTGGGTATGTTTTATTTAAAAAACGTTGCTCGTCTTCGCATATCTAGCCTTCTTCTACAGCATGCGAAGTGAAGCTTTTTATTTCTTCTTGTAGGTCTGCGGTCGGGTTGTGGTTGAGCGGTCTGTAGGCTTTTAGGTCCTCTGAAAGCCCTGGCAAACACCATCTGCGCCTGAAACTCTGCATGCTATTAATGTTAACTTCCGTTCCTGCACTAGAGCATGCAGAGATCCTGACCGATATACCAGGAGATCTGCTTTCTGTGGAATCTTCTGGGGGAAATCCAAAGAAAGTTCCTTCAGAACTGGAAACCAGGCTTGCGATCTCCATTCTGCTGTCCCTATCACAAACTCTGCTTTGTCCCTGCGTACCTTTGCAAGTGCCCTTTCCAGCATCGCAAATGGGGGAAAAGCATAATGAACTTGCTCCTCCCAATTGTGTAGGAAGGCGTCCATCCCCAGAACTTCCGATCTAGCCTCCAGCTGAAGTATTTTGGTAGTTGGGCACTGAGTCTTGAGGCAAAGAGATCCGTACTGAACGTACCCCACACTTGCTGCAAGCTTTCGAATACAGATCTGTTTAGCTTCAAGTCGCTCGAGTCTTGGAGATAGCAGGAGTTCTAGTCTGCTACCGTGTTCTGAACTCCAGGCAGGTACTCTGCAGTGACTGATATCTTCCTCTCCAGCAAAAATGCCAGAAGTCTTGGATTTTGTTCCCCCTTGTTTGTTTACATTTCCCACTGCTGAGATGCAGAAGTATGCAACACTGTGCTTTGCCCTTGACAAATGCATTCACTGCAAAGGAGCCTGCTAAGAGCTCTAGGCAGTTGATATGTAGATCAAGTTCTGCCTGGGACCATTTCCCTCCTGTCTCTGTCTGACCACATCTGGCACCCCAGCCTGTTCTGCTGGCGTCGAACTCTATGACGAGCTCTGGGATGTCTCCAAAGATGGCTCTGCCCTTCCATGCTTACATATTGTGAAGCCACCAACGGATCTCTGACTTGCTGTTTTCGTCTAACGGCACTAATTGATGGCATTGCATATCTTTCTGAAGATATTTGGTTTTGAGTCTCTGTAGGGCTCGGTAGTGTAGGGGACCGGGAAAGATCGCTTGGATAGATGCTGCGAGTAGGCCCACTACTCTAGCTAGACTCCAAGCGATATAACCAGATTCTTGAGAGGTACTCTCCGATCTTTCTTTATTGCTCTCATCTTGGGTGCGGGTAGTTCTAAGGTCGCCTTCCGGGTATCTATCATGAAAACTAAGAACTCTGCCCTGAAAGCCGGCAGCACGATTGCATCTTTCATCTTGTTCACCGTCTTCCATCTTGTTACAGTCCCGGCAGCACGATTGTGTCCTCCATCTTGTTCGGTGAACAAGATGGAAGACGCAGTCGCGCTGCCGGGACTGTAACATACAGCCACAGGCTCATGAGGACCAAGAGTTGACCGCAGAATAACCGGCTCCAACCACAAGAGGAGCCCACACGGGGACACATTCAAATCTGACCTATCCTTGATAAAGACCCAGAGGGTCGAAACACGTGTCGGCTGACCACTACAAGGACCATGTGTCTACACTGAAATAAAACCTATACTGTATCAATTGCAATAAGTGTGGAAAACACGTTTTCCAAAACTTAAACCTTGCAAGGTAGCCAGGACCTCTATTATATAACATGAGGCAAAACACAAGTGAACTTAACTGTCGGTAAACAGCTAAAGAGAAGAGGAAAGGACCTGGAGAGACAGTTATGTAGCTCTTGAGGAGCCCTGATTGGAGGATGGATACAGAGTTTCAGGACTACCATACAGGAGAGGAGCATGAGGATTTGTAGTTTCTCCTCTCTCTCTTTTTTGTTTACATGCAGGTTTTGTTTTTGACAGCTAGTGGCTAATGTAAAAAAAAAATAATAATTAAAGACTTTGAAAAACTGTTGGAAGCAGTAATTAAAGAAATTTAAGCATAATGCTTGCCTCTGGTCTTGACATAGAATTATGTAAAATACATTCTTATTTGCTTTCCCAATAATGCAAATCTTTTTCTCAAAGCTCTCTGCCTTCCTTAGACACTTGTGTAATCAGTCAATAATTAATTACTAGAGAATTTAGGTACATTTCCTTCAAGCAGCGAGTGTAGTAACCTTTCACTAATTGTATTCAAATAGCCCTCTGTCCACTTAATTCTTGTATCTCCATTGTTTATGGTTAAATTACCCCTCATCTGCTCACCTAATTGAGCGGGTTAGCAAGTGATAGGGAACTCCACCAGAACATGGTCACTAAGATTATTAACAGTAAGCACAAAATTATTCACTTTTGGAAAGCCCAAGACATTTTTCAAAACAAAATCAATGCAGGAATACTGGATGTCATTAGTCCAAGTATATAATAAGTCTTTGCTATCAACATTTATCAATCGCACTAATTGGAACTTCTGGAAAAGATAAATCCAGTCTCTCGTGTCCCTGGTTATTTCATCCTCATCCGATTTAATGGCCCACTTGTTATATTCATTTTTTATATATGAATACTCAGAAATAACAACAACTTCTCTATTCAGAAACTGAGGATGCTGGTAATTAAGGTTGCCTATTTTCAAATATAAACTCATTGGGTGGGTATTTAACCACACTTCAATCAATAGTTCAATAGAGCTCATTATCAGTTCTAATTTTCCATTAACTGGTGGATTATAAATATTTACCAAAGAGATCTGTCTTATTGAAACCGAATGTAAACACACATTTTCTGGCTTTAATGCCAGAAATCTTAACTCAGGATTTCCAGAAAATGGGACTCTTTGAGAAATCTCTCTAGCTGGCCAGGGTATTAAAATATTAGGGTGGAATACAAGGCCTTCCAGCTCATTTAGTAATACATTGAGGAGAGAATACATTTTTAACCAGTTTGATTTAGTTATTTTTCAGGAAACCTGGCTGAAAACAAGCTTCACAGTAGATGGTTTCTCTGTTCATGGCCAGTTGGCAACTGGAGTGGGGGTAGGGAGACCATCAGCTACTGATAGCTTATAGAAATTCTATCTTTGGGGATTCAGTGATGCTATCCAATTCCACGAAAGGCATACTTGTGGTGAAATTGGAAATGTGGTCAGGCACATCCCATAGAATTTGGATAGTGGTCAACATCTACTGGAACCCCTCCTGCTCTGCGTGAACTGCTTTCTTGCATTCACTGTCAGACATATTGTTGAACATATCGGTCGGTTTTTCCTTCTATAGCCTTATTGTCATGGGGGATTTTTAAATTCACAGTGCCTCCAAACACCAGGCTTGGTGGGGTTCAATGAACCGTCAATGAATGGGAGATTTTGGTGTAGTTTCATTTTGGAGTGGAATCTACCGATGGCTAATGGGAACATCGAGGGGGATGATACGCCGGCTCCGACATGGAGGAGAGATGATTGTAGCACCAAAATCGACCATCTTTTCCTCTCTAAGGATTTGTTTGAAAAATGTATGCATTTTTCTGTGAATGGCGGTTTTCCAGCGCTCATGAAACTCTGGAGGCTTCTTTGGATATGCCGCTCGAGATTAATGACGATGTCTATCCACACGTTGTACATGTCAATAGTGGGAAGAATAGAGTGGTGATCTTTCCGAGGGGGGAAGGCATCTGATTAAATCACTCAATTATATCATTGCCCCCATGAATGAGCATGAATTTAAACAATTCTGTAATCTGGATACATTTGTAGAGTTTCTCTGGGATGTTAATTCTCTGGATGGGCCTGGCAAAAAAGTCATTTCTAAACACATTCATCGATTTGATGAAAAAACGTGGGTTTAAAAAAGGGACCTGAGGAAAGCTCTGAGGAAGCTGAAGACCAATAGAATGCATGTGTCCGACTATTTGAGGGAAGTCAAAAATCTAAGAAATAACTACAGAAATTGGTCTCACTAAAATATGCACTTGCGTATTCAACAGGATGGGGAAACAATGTTCTGAGCAATGGCTGAGAAAAATTCTCACAATTTTTGGTCAATAATTGAGCCCATAGATGCTGCAGAATGTATTTCTCAGGCAGAGGTTATACAGGAAAAAGTCTGGCTGGCCCATTTTTGTAAACTCTATGGGGCAGTGGACCCTGTGAAAGCTTCTACCTCTGAAACGGTAGCATGGGTCTTAACATCTCGCAAGAAGAGATATGCGATCTAATAAAAAAATCATCAGTCTCCCAGGCTGCTGGCCCAAATCGACTAAGCAATCAGATCTTAAAATCTGATCCTTCTCTTTCGTCTCGATTATTGGCTTCACTCTTTGAGCAAATAGTGTCTAGCGGGCTCCTTTCACATACACGGAGAAGGGCAATCATTATTGCCATCTATAAAAGGGGGATTCGTTAGATCCCTCAGACTATCGTCCAATTTGACTGCTGGATGTAGATGGTGAAATCTTTGCCGGCTTAGTCTTGAAGGAGCGGGAGAATTGGGCACTATCTTGGGGTTTTTTGTCTAAACATCAAATTGGTTTTGGTAGAGGACTTTCGATCACGCTGAATGGCTTGGTGTAGTTTGTAGCAAGACATTTTGAAAAGGTGGTCTTCCACTGTTCGGTTCCTGGATAGACTTATCCCAGGCCTTTGACATCGTTAATAGAGATTGTTTATGGCATAAATTAGTCACTCAGTCACATGGACATCTCAGTTACCACCAAAGGGAGAATTCCACCATGCCAAATGTGCCACCTGCGCACTGGCACCAAGCAACATATTCCACACTAACTCTGCATGAGCACTAACACCCCCATCAACCATGAGAGGATTAGAGGCAAAGCCACTCGGACACAGCGGTCGCAACTACCAAATGCAATGCACCATGACCTATAAGCAGAGCCATGCAATGAATTATGGGGCTGCCACCATACCAACACACACAAACACCTCACACATTGCAACCTTGACCATACATGCACCACTCATTGCCAATGGCCGCAGGAAGACGTCTACAGGGGTCATTCATACATGGGCGGCAACAGTGGGTCAACATTGCAATGGGACATAGCATGAGGGCCACATGCATGCCAAAACAGAGACACATGTTGCATCAGTAATGTCGCTTATTTGAACGCCTCATTTCTATGCCACGGACGGACATGTCTCCTTTTCTTTCCACTTTGCAGCCGTGACGACAGAGGATGGGACCCCTGCGGAAGCTCCGACAACAGTGAGGAGGTACGACAACACCTTACTGCCCAGAGCGTACCCACCGAGGAAGCCCAGGAGGAGGACTGGGAGAAACACATCTCCCCCACACAGAAGGAGCTCTGTGCAGTCGGCAGCTGCACACAGGTACATGGGTCTTCAAATTGCTCTGCCACCAGAGGAGGCAGCGCCAGACGTAGTGGCAGAGGGCAGCATGCCCCTCACGGAGGCCAAGGAATGCGACCAGGATACCAGCAGCAGAGACTCCATGCACATCCCCTCCTTCCACCATCACTCCCAGCAAGGTGCCTCACACGTGCCATGCCTGGGCCTGAGTCACTCCTTCCCTCTAAGCCCACACTTAAGCTACACCACCACCGTCGCACCGTGCAGGACCATCAGGGGCGGAGACAACGGAGTGTTTGCGTGAATTCCTGCAGCAGCAGCGACTAATGGTGGACACTGTGACCGAGGTAGGGCACAACATTAATGGTAACTCGCAGGAGTGTCCAGCTGCCTGGATGCCATGAACAACACAGGCAAGGACATCACCAGGAACCTTTTTGGGCTGGGTACCTCCTTAGATACTGCAACTGAGGCACACCTGGGAGTGTCATGGAGGTTTGATGAGCTGCTTACGAGGCATGGCACACCCATGAGGAGACCTGAGATGGTGGACAAGGTTGTGCAGGCCACTAGCACCCCGCATAATGTGCCACAACCTGCACACAGGGCAACCACACGCCACAGTGCCACTGAGCTTGAAGGCAGCCAAGCCATTTAGGAGGAGGACAACTTGGCCTTCCTAGCTTCCTAAGCATCCCATGCTGAGCCATCGGCCAAAAGGCGACATGGAAGACTCAGGAAGCAGATTTTGACTCCCATATTGACTCACCTCATTCTTGGTCTCCACCTCCACTTCGCCCCCAGCACCAGCCCATCTTCCACACATGCCACCAAATCTTGCACACCCCCCTGAGCCCGGCACCATCATATAAACCTCCACCCTTCCTCCCCTCCACTGCCCCTTGTACAGCACCACACACTTGCACCTAATAAATCTATGTAGCTCACAAAATAAAGATTATCTTCACTACATACCTGTCTGTCATAAGTTGCAAAATGCAGAGACATGGGCTACCCATGAGTGGAGGGCAGTTGTGACTGAGCAATATGATATCACTAGACACATCCACAGGGACATAGGAAAAGGACCATGTACCTCTCAGTTGTACCAACAGTCTTGGTTGGATAGCTCTGGGTCAATGTACTGACCTTGGAAGGAAGATGACACAGAGCAACAGATTCGAATCCCGGGTCGGCGTTTAGAAACTTCTGGGTATTAAGCATGTTATAAATAACCAATTATAATTATAACAGTTGGCATGCATCCATCCAACACATCCACGCATTTGTCTAGTGACATCGAATGGTGAGCAGTATTGCAGTATCATCCCCATGTACAGCAACATCAGGTTACTGATCACCCACATGCCATACGCGCATGGGCTGTACAAGCTCAATCTCACATGCAAGAGTGACCCCACAGTGTTCCCGTTCACCTCAAGCAATGTTTTCACATGCAAGTCAACACGACATACAGTCGATAGACACATTTCACATGTGCCACATGCACCTGTTCCAGGACCATGATGCATGTGCAGACATGCAGATGCAGGTCATGCCATGTATAATACACACGCATCCAACACATATAGCAGCAAAGTCACACATACATGTGTCATGCACACAAAGACAGAGCCAGGCATGCAGACCGGACACATACATTCAGCAAGCCAGGCCTCAGCAAACACCCCAACACCTGATAAAACGCAATGGAAATGTTAGGAATCCGAACATACACCAGCCTGTCTGTGTCACATATCCATCATGTGAATGACATTCTCAGTCAGAGCCAAAAATAACAGTCAGGCCCCTGGGTGGATGCAATGCCATTCACTGCAGGCATACACACCAGTGGACAATGTCTACTGCATGACACTCCTCAAGGACAGGTGACGCTTGACGTCACAACTCATAGGCACCCATGGCACATGCAGAAACGTGCAAGTCACAGCATATCACACAGGTGCCCCTGTATGTACTCTGCATCACATTCCTGACTGAGAGGATCAAGCTGCCCCCATCATATGCACAGCTCTCCTAGGAAATGGCACTGTCCTGTCTGTTCAATGTGTGCAACATCAACCGCCGCCTCCCATTAGAGGCAGGACATATAGTTGGTAGACGGACATGCCCTCACAAAAGGGGTGACCGTGCCAGTATGCGTGCGCTGACACCTGACATGGAAGGGAGGAGGAAATGCTGTGGAGGCAGGGACGACACAGACCCACAGGTGGGACCCTGGAGTCTATGCAGGAGGGTCACAAGGAGCAGGGGCAGGCAGGCCACTGCTGGAGACACCAGCACCTCACCCACCTGAGGTGTCCAAGAGGAGGGTGCAATGTCGCCACTGTCAGGGACAATGTGGCCACTCAAACACATGACCTCCCCCAAGTCCGTTTGAGGGGGAGGCAAAGGAGACTTCTTCCCACATGGGACCTGTGGAGAACCCCAGTGGGCAGGGCAACCCTGCCTCTCTGCCAGCCATGACTGCTCCCACCATACAGTCAGTGGCTTCTCCCTGACCCGCACCACACCGTAGGATGATTCTTCACCTTCCGGGGAAGACTCCTCTCCACTTCTTGTGTTTCAAAACCTCAACTTCACCCAACGGGAAGTGGTGGTTCTGGGGGCAGAGGTGCTCAGCAAGTATGGGCATACCAAGGTGGTAGTATGAGCCAAGTCATGGGCCAAGATTGCAACACCCATCAGCACACTCCAGGTCTACCTGCGCAACATCAAGGAGATGAAGAAGTGCTGGGATGACCTCAGACGGGTCACTGCAATCAAGGCAAAGAAGCTGCTGGAGTCAGGGCCAGATGAACCATCCTGGCCATGCTGCAGAGGATTACCAGAGGCTCTTGTGCATCAACAGGCCCCTGCATTTTCCCGGTAGGTGTTTAGTGACATGCCTATCCTTCCACGGGTGTGTGTGTGTCACATGCATATCTTCACAACAACCCAGACTAGATAGTGCTGTCTTTGAATCCACATGTGCCAAAGTGTCTGGTGTTTGTTACCCGTGTATTCATGATGTGTGTGCCACATGTCTGCGCTGTATGTCCCTTGGTGCATGCATTGTCTCACTTGTCCCTTTCTCCTTTCTTGCAGCCTCCGCTGCCAGTGACCCCATGGCCCAGGATGGCGCGCATTTGTCAGAGCAGCGACCAGCCCACAGGACGCACACAAGGAGGAGTATGCCAGAGGTGTAGATGTCAGAGTTGGAGGCCCAGGTGTGGCATGAGGAGGTACAGGGGTGGCAGAAGACATGGTATGCAGGGCCATTTAGCCGCTAAGGACCACGGTAGCTATGTCTGCTGCAGCTCATGTACCTCCTCCTGCTCCACCTGTTCCCCCACCCCTCATCTGTGTGTTCCCCACCCAGCTGCATGAGGCCAGCTCCACTTCCTGCACTGTCTCACAACCTTGCTCCCCTGTCAGACCTGCCTACCTTCTGGAGTTTAGGCTAGCACAAGTGTTCATGGAGTGTACCCCTCCTGCTGCCCTGAACGGGGTATGTCTTTGTCCTGTGGCACCTGCAGGAGGGGTGCCCATACTGACCATTGCACCACCCGGATCATAAGTGCTGGCTGCAGCTTGGCCAACCATGGAGGACATCGTCTCTGTCCCAGCGACAGCTGGCTCTGCACCTTTAGGGGATGGGCCGCATTTCACCATGGCTCAGGTCCCCACGTCTGGAAGTGCGAGTGCTGACTTCTACCAACAGTTGCTGGGGGTCGTGCATGAGGTGGTAAGGGTGATGAGGGAATCAGTTGCAGGAACAGAGGGCTTTAAGGCAGGAGGTTGCAGGGCTGAGGGCTTACTTGCGGGCAGACAAAGGGGAACTGAGTGCCATCAAGGATACTGTCTGTCATCCAGCGTCATCTATTGCTGACACAGACAGACCCCTCACCTCACAGGTCCCCTGCGCTCTCGGCCACTCTGACTCCTGCTACACCAATGGTTCGCCAGCAGGGACACAAAGCATGCCCCCTGTCTTCCTTTCCTCCCTCTCGCCTAGCCACTGACCCCTACATGGCGAGGTGAAAGAAGAGGAGGTGGCGGTGTTAATCGTGGGTTACAGTCATTCTGTCTGAGGGGTCAGGGGGTGAGCAGTGAGTTATCCTTATTTACCATATTGTGTCCATCCCATTTCACTATCCCTGCAGTGTGCCATGTATATTTTTTATTATTCTTCACATTTCTGTTGCCGACTTGTACCACTGATTCCCTCTGTGGAATACACCGTCAATGTGTATGTTTCATTTCCCTGCACTCCCCTTTCATTCATATATTCCCTGGCCATGTTCTTATGTGACTTTTCCAACATTCATTTCAACACCCTGCTGTGCATTTTAATACACTTGTTTCCTGTGCCATCCACGACTCGTGTCAATTTTTGTCGTTGCATATGGTCATGGCATGTGTTTTATTTGCCATGGCATTGTAAGTCATTCACATAGTTGGCATGTATGCATCATTTCCTGACGTGGGCACCTTCACGTGGCTCGTCTGCGATTCTGTCATGATGCACATGGGAATCCATGTGAATCAGATGAATAGTCCTTTGCCGGAGGCAGTGTGTCCACTCCATCGATTATGTGCATGTCAGGCCATGCAGCTGGTGGGAGTGTGACGTGCAGGCATGGAGGTGTTCTTCCCATGCATGGGTTTATACATCGGGTCTACGTCATCTTGCGTCGTGTCCATGCATGGGTGAGATAGTACATGCTGCAAAGGCAGGTTCCCATGTGGATTGGTTATGCACATAGTATTCCAATAGTGTGGCTGAGAGTTGGGTGGCCAGGAGGGTGTTCGGTGCCATGCATTCCTGAACGCATATGCCACTGTTGCATATATCCTCGGAGAACCAGCACACTGACCTTGGACTTTCCTGCTATGTCGATAAGGTGAATGGGGCCTTGTTTCCTGCAAACTTGTGGGTTGCGGAGGAAAGGCTTTTCTGCAACAGTGAAGGACACACTGTTTATTGCGGCCTACCTCAACTGGTTAGTGGAGAGGGAGTCGTGCATTCTAAGGCTCATTAATATTTGTGTGAGGGGGTATGTGTTCTTCAGCAGATGACTATGTATATGGGTGGCATGGTCTGCGCTGCAACTATTTTGCACAGTGTGTGTCTTGAAGGGGTGTTCCATGGACATAAGTCTGTTCATCTCTGGGATACAATCGGAATACAGGTAAGTACTTGCGAGTATGCATGTACCAGTGCGTCACACAATGGACAACTGTGTGCATTATGAGCAGTTGCATCAGCATTTGGCTGTATGTCTTCCAAGCCAGCGTGGGACCCGTGCAGAGGGCGAGGATGCTGACACGAGTCTATCCTTCCGGAGCTATACATCTGAGGTAAGCACACTTCTTTGCTCGCATGGCTCTGTGAATGTGTGTTTGTGCAGGCTGTGGGAAGGGATGGGGTGTCATGTCCCATCATTTGTTCTAACCGTGCCTTCCCTCTCCTTGTCTCCAGATACATTGTTACTGTCTGTCATCGTTGAATAATTGTGCCCGAAAATAGATTTTTTCATGAAGTGACGGCCATTCACTTGTACTTTTCCAGTCACTTTTGATCATGCGCAATGACCTGTGTGGACTCAGTTGCCCGCATGCTGTGCTGTGCATGGAGACCGACACACTTGTGCTACCTCTGTGATGCAATCGGTTTGATCTACAATAAATAGTTCAGTCACCCCAGGTGCCATGAACATGTATGCGTGTTGTACATGGGGGCTAATGCTGGTGCTCTTGCAGATTCTTTGAAGTGATTCGGAGTGCCTTGCCAGGGGTTGTGGGTACAAGAGTCATTGTGGGGAGGTGTTCTGTTCCTTGGGGATTATGCAGGGGTTCTGTTGCAATCTGCGGGTGATCATGTTGTGATGCTTTCCGACAGGTCATCTGGGGAAGTGTCCTACGGTAGGTAATCCTAGTTCACACGTGTGCTCTATTGGTCATGGGCTATCATGTTGGTTGGAGGGATGTGGGAGGTCCACTTATACGGAGTGGTGTCTTCCGCTGTGGCTGGGTGTGGTGCTGTACATTCTCATGTGGGCCAGTTGGTGTCATTGCCATGTGGTGGGTGTGTCAACTTTGTTCCAAGTAGTGCCCTCTCCCCCTGACCTCTCATACTTGGTGGTGCAGGTATGCAGTGTGCATCAGCATTTGCAGTTCCCCACCAGCCCTCACTCTTACTGCCCATCGATACCAGCAATGTAGTGTCATCATGAGTTATGTGTTCTCTGTGGTTGCATACGTTGATACTTACTGAAGTTGAGCTTGTTGTAGGCTGCATCTGCAGCCGTCATTACATCTGTGCATCCTCTGGCTGTTCCTTAATGATATGCTTTTGGAATCCACACTCATCTAAATCATTTACCCCTTTCCCCTTTCAGGGATGTTTGTCTGCCTCCTAACTTTGTACTAGGTGGGATAAGTGCATCTCTTTGAATGCTTTCTGTCACTTCACCAGGCCGTGTTCCATCGTGTGTGCATCCCAAGGTCTAGACACTCCGTTTTCCAGTCGTTCATTATGCAATTTTGGGTGGTGGGATGTTAGCTTCACTCACTGCATGGGGGCACTTTGTGACTCCTGCTCCGATTGGACGCTCTGTCCTGTCCGTTCTGTACTAATGTAGTGTGTGCCAATTGTCTGCCCGTGCATGCACGTAATGTCATTATGGGAGAGGTTCCGGCCATGCGTAAAAAAACCACATCCTTGCAATATGGTAATGCATTTGTCCCCATGTGCCCTCTCTGATGTGGCCCTATCACTAAAGAGCTTTGTGTGTGAGTGTTGTGTGGTGCGTTCTTGCTATTGCCTGGTTCTGGATGACAGGTGTGTGGAGGATGTTCTGCTGGGGGATGGCATATTCTCAGCTTGGCATACGGCATGTTGAGTCAGCCAATGTGTTTCTGTTGGTCCTCCAGTGTGATACATTTGTTACGGCGCTGGGGTTTGTTTGGACTCAGTGCGACTGTGCTGGTGTTGTGTCACGATGTGTCGTGCGCAATTGGTCATTGTTGTGGGTACAGCATGCAGACAATTTGCCATGTGTGTCATGTCATGTAGGGCGCATGTGTGGCAGTGTGGGTGTACGTGTGGACAGTGATGCTGGATGTGGTAGTGCTGAAGTTACATGATGGTTTGAATGCTGATGTGTGCAATTTAGTTGATACTAATCCCCACTTACTCCATGACCTTCCCCTCTGGGAGTTTGGGGATGTGCATTACTGGTACAACAGAATGGTTGTATGTATGTGGCTGTGTGTGTGGAGATGTGCATGTTTGCTATGTGTTGGCCTGGGTGGAAGTCTGTTTCCATTGGTGTCTCAGGTAGGTGAGTGTGTGCAGACTATGTCATCCTTTCCTCATAGACACCGTCTCATGTGCGGTCACTGTTAATTTCCGGTAGCATACGTGCTCATGCAAAATAGCTATTGACCAGCAGCTCCCTCATTCACGCTGCTGTCGCACTTGGCTCCCCTGGGTCAGTGGCCTGGCGCATGGCTGGGACCTGAGGTCAGGTACTAGGTCTGCATGTACACCTAGGCACACTGTGATATTATGCAGGATAAAACAGGCATGGATGATGCTGCATGCGACGTGTGGCCTGAACAGGACACCCCCTCCCCAAGTGATCTAGGCATTTGAATGGTGACTTCAGGAGGCTTGTGGACCACTCAATGATGCCCCTTGTGGCCCTGTGTGCCGTATTGTACCTTTCCTGTTGCCTACTGACGGACCGCCTATAGGGTGTCATGAGGTAGGGCTGCAATGGATAACCAGCATCACTTGCGTGAAGAAGGACATGAATGGCATCAGTGCACATTGGGTGTGTCCTCATGTTTAATGTTGTATACGTGCTAGTTGGCTTTGTGTGAACCCTGGGATGGTGTTAACGTGTTGCAATGGTCATGTGCCTGTGTGTGGATGCACATGTGTGGTGGAAGGTGATGGGAGTTGCATTACATACCTATCAGCCACATATCCCTCTAGTGACCGGGGCTTGCAACTCCGCACACATGCCGGAGACCCAGAATGTGTGGCTGTCGTGGAAACTGGAAAGCTGGCATAGACATCCATAAACTGCCCACAGGCATCGCAAACCAGTTGGAAGTTGATGGAGTGCAAGCTCTGCCGGTTCCTGTACATGTATGCTTGGTCCTGTGACGGGGACATAGTGCAACATGGGTGCAATCAATGGCATTGAAGACCCAGTGGAATCTGTGTACCACAGAGAATCCAAGTGCCACCTGTCTTTGTTCGTCCAGGGTTGAGGGCATGTGGACATGCCATCGGCTGCACAGCGCATTCTGTTTAAGTGTGCCTGCCTTGTTCATCAGGCTTTCTTTGATCTAGGGGCTGAGTACCTGCAGGTCAAGTGTCGCCCATGTGTCCCGGCCCGTGTTCTACGGAGGCCTGCCTTCTGCAAGTCCCTAGGGTCAGGCTCTGTTGGATTACGGGCTGCGCCTTTTCGGTGGCAGCCGCTCTTCTTTGGAATTCCCTTCCTCGTGCCATGCGTTCTTTACTCCACCATCTGGCATTCCACTGTGCCCTAAAAACACACCTATTCTAAATTGCATCTTTACCTTCTGTCGTGTAGCTTCAAGATATCCCTGTGGTGAATGTGCGCTTTATAAATTAATTTAACAGAACATAACAAATATGATGCATGCCACAACCTATTGCAAGGTGCGTGACTGTGTGGCCTGTGAGATGCCTGCAGTGATGCCACTGGTCCTCTCGAAATAGCCATTGGTGAAGAAATGCAGTGGGGCAGGAGCTTCACATGTGCCCCTATGGCATGTGAACGTGCTGTGGTGAGGTGCAAATCACCCTCCCACTCCTGCAACATGTCCATGATGAGATGCAGCGGGAAGCAATACCATCTGTAGACCTCTGTGTCGGACATGCTGAAGAAGGTGATCCTGATGCGGAGGACCTGCTTCCTCCATCTCCTCCTCCTCGGCTGGGGTGCATCAGCGGCTGCAGCAGCCACATCGTACCATTCCTGCATGTAGAGCGCTATCACCAAATCACAGTGATTCATTTCCTTAGATCGAAGGCATGGAGTGGTGCTGTGTGCCTTTATATCGGAACGTGTGGCATCATATATGTGCATGCTGATGTGCATCATCACTGTATTGGTTGGTCTGTTATTTGTGTGGGATGTTCTGCAGCTGTGTGTGGGGTTCAGGTGTGACTTGTTTGCTGGCGTTGCGTGTGTGTGTTTTGCATGGGGGTGTCCCTTTTTCTGTATCGTTGTATTGGTTGCACATATGATGTGGCAGTATGTGTGTTTGATGTCTTTTGTGCTGCTTTGCGGGATGTGTGTTGGGTTTTGTGTGTCCGGTCTCCTCTCAGTGGCTTAGTGATGATTGTGGGTGTTGTGTTTTTTTCTGGTAATTGTTTTGCAGAGATATTAATTTGTATGTGCGTAACTTCCTCCCTTGATGGAAGATCCGCTATGATGTGCGCTCTTTTTCTTGACTTCTGCCTTGCAATGTTTTAGTCGTAAGTCTTTTTCGTAAATCTGTGTAAGTTACCTCCATGTAAGTTCCGGCTCATTTTGGGAGTAATTTTCACTTATGACTCTTATTTTCCTCAGTAAATTTGGCCCATATATATATATATATTTTGGGGGTCAGGTGTCAGGTCAGGTGTCATGAAAACGCTCCTGTGTATAATATGATATGGCATTTATAACGCGCCTATACATTTCAAGGCGCAACGCAGCAACGGAGGGGGAACAGAGGGAAGACAGAGACAACGATCCTACTAGGCCGAGTGTCATTCAGATCATGCAAGTGCAGGGGAAGTGGGAAGGGGAAAGTGCAGGGTGGGAGGGGGGTGGGGACAGTGCAGTACATGGGCTATATAGAATAAATCACAAAGAGAGAAGTACGGCCAGCTGGTAGCAAGTGCAAGGTAAGTGCAGACATCAGGTCTCATGTGCCGGTGGGGGACTGTAGGGATACAGAAAACAGTCCCAAGTGCGGGGATTGCCAGGGAGGCAGTGCAGGAGTGCAACTGGCGGGGGAGGGGACCTGGGCCCAAGATCAAAGGGTAGCCAGGTAACCAGTGCATGTTCAGCCAGTAGTTCAGAGACGAGGAGAGAAAGCAGAAGCAAAGAGGAAGGTTTTGAGGTGCTTCCGGAACCGGAGATGGATCTCCTCAAGTTTCAGGGAGGCTGTTCCAGAGGGAGGCCCCAGCCGAAGAGAAGGATCCACCACCAACCCATTGCTTGGAGAAGCGACTGGCCCTGAGAGAGTTGCAGGCGGATGAGCGAGGAGCTCGAGAAGGAAGATATTTAAGAAGACAGAGTTGAAGGTACTGAGGCCCCATGCCCCAGAAGGCCTTGTGACGATGCAAAGTGTTTTGAACTTAATCCTCAAAGCCACTGGGAGCCAGTGCAGTGATTTCAGTCCTGGAGAGATACGATCCCTGGGCTTGAGGCCAGGGACAAGTCTCGCAGTCCTGTTCTGGATGAGTTGCAGAGGGCGGAGAGTAGAACCAGGCAGATTTAGAAAGAGGCTGTTGCAATAGTCCAGCATAGGGGGAACCAGAGCTCTTGAGACAGTGAGCTTCTGGGGGAAGGAGAGGAAAGGTAGAATACCTCTGAGGAGGTGCAGCTGGTAGTGTGACTTCTCAGAGACGTCATAGATGTGAGGAGAGAAGGAGAGTGTGGAGTCGAAGATGACCCCAAGGTTTTTAGCCTCTCAGGCGGGAGCAGGAAGAGGGCCAAGAGAGGCCAGCCAGAGAGTGACAGGAAAGGAGGGGGCGGGTGTGCCGATGAGGAGAATTTCAGTGTTACTGGCATTGAGGCAGAGATTGTTGGCGGCACACCACTCCTGGATAGCAGACAGACAGTCAGAGATGAGTACCGAGAAGAGATTGCCGAAGGTATCCTGAAAATGAGCTGAGTGTCGTCTGCATAGCACTGAAAGTTGGGGCAGAGAGTGGCAATGCGGTGGGCAAGAAGTGCCAGGTATTGGTTGAACAGCCAGGGAGAGAGGTTAGAACCCTGGGGACACCACAGGTAGAGATAGAGATAGAGGAGAGGAAGGACCCAAGTTGGACATGGAGGGTCGATCAGAGAGGAAAGAAGTCAGCCACGCCAGGGCCTGACCGGTGACACCCAGGTTATCACGGAGACAGTTAAGCAGGATGGCATGGTTAACCCTGTCAAAGGCAGAAGATAGCTCAAGTAAGATGAGGACACAGGGGGTGTTGGAATCAAGGTTGGAGAGCAGGTCTTCACTGATGTTCAGGAGAGCAGTTTCCAAGCTTCGGGGCAGCTCTGAAACCAAACTGATGTTCATGAAGACAACCAACAGATTCAGTGTGAAGGTTGAGCCGGAGATGGCCACCTTTTCTAGGAGTTTGCCCAGGAAGGGAGTGATGGAGATTGGGTGATAGTGAGCCGGGCACGGTGGGTCGGCAGAGGGTTTCTTAAGAAGAGGGTCACAAGGGAGTACTTCAGGGGGGATGGGAAGACTCCAGTGGCAAGGGAGTGGTTGCAGAAGTCGGCCGGAGCAGGAGCCAGGGAGTCAATGTGGTCATTGATGGTTTTGGAGGAACAGGGATGAACCTGTTTTGATTGAACTTTCATAGATCAGACTTGTCTAGAAACCTCATCTGGGGAGAACACGGGAAAGGCAGAGAAGGAGGGAGGAGAGGTGACCGAAGAAGGAGCCGAGGAAGAGCAGGGAGTAGAGGGGGCAGAGGGAGAGGAAGAGAGAGAGAGGGCAGGATGTCCTGAGTTTTAGAGATGAAAAGAGGAGCCAGAGCTGTGCAAAGGGCCTGGGAAGGGGCAGCAGAGGTAGAGGCTGCAGCAGGAATGGCCAGTTCTTTGCCGTTTGGCCGAGTTGTTAGATGTGGCAGAGACGCGGGCTTGGATGTGAGCTCTCTTCTTGGTGTGGACAGAGAGCCGGTATTGCCTTTGGAGCAGGCACAGACCAGTTTGTCAGAGGTTGTACCGGAAGCACGCCATTTCCGCTCAGCCACCCTGCACTTGCATTTGAGGGTCACTAGGTCTGAGTCGTACCAGGAATTGCACTTGGCTTTGGGCTTCAAGCGGATCCTCATGACAGGGGCAAGAGCATCGAGAGTATGAGATATAGCAGAGTGGAGCATGGCAAGAGCTGTGTCAGGGTGGGAGTCAGCTAAAGGGGGATGAGGGTGCGACAAAGTGGCGACAAAAGCCTCAACTGATACACGTTTCATGAGCTGGGAGGAAAGGAGAAAGTGATCGCTCAAGGAGAGAGGAGAGGTGAGAGGGTCTGATAGGGGAAGGTCTGAGGAGATCAGAACATCCAGAATGTGCAGAGTGAGTCGGGCCAGAGGGGAGAATAGAGAGTGAGAGAGAGTCACAGAGGTCACGAAAGAGATCAGAGGAAGGACAGGAAGCATCCAGGTGGATGTTAAAGTCTCCAAGAAGGAGGAGTTGAGTGGTCCAGGCCAGGAGGGTAGAGGAAAGGTCCGCCCATTCAGAGAGGAAGGAGGAGATCTGACCAGGTGGCCAATAGATAGTAGCCACAGTAAGGGAATGCTAGGAGAGAGAGAGAGAGTCTGCAGGTGAGGCATTCGAAAGAGGAGGAATGGCGTAGGAATGGAAGAGGCAGGAATCCACAAAGGGAAGATCAGGGCTACACCCCCTCGGAGCGGTTGGACCTGGGCGCGAAGAGGGTCTTGTAGCCGTCATGGAGGAGAGAGTCAAAGCTCGTGACAGAGCTGGCCGTGAACCATGTCTCGGTGAGACCGAGGATATTGAGGTCAAGTTCCTCCAGGAGGTGGCAGAAGTCAGAGGAGTGTTTGACAGCTCAGTGAGAGTTAAGAGTGGCAATATGTAGAAGGTTTCCATCCTTGAAAGACTTCCAGGGAGGGGTACAGATCAGCGGTACGCCCTGCAGAGGTGCAGAAGAAGCCAGAGGGGGCAGAAGAAGCCCGATGGAGGGGGGGGCAGAAGAGGAAGGAGGAGAGGGCTAGCTAGCCAAGGAGGAGACAGCAGGGGAAGGCCAAGAAGCCGTGGACAGGGGACAGCAGGGGAAGAAAGGAAATTGATAAGGCACGGGAAGCATCTATTAAAGAGGAGAAGGTTGGCTTGAGGGCCTTCGACCAAGACCATACCATTCAAGTAGACATTAATGATGACCTTAGAGGAATGGAAGGAGGCCAGGAGGGCCTCCCAATGGGTGCCACCATTAATGGGAGAGGAAGAGAAGGGAGAGAGCACAGAGACCATATGTAGAGTCCATAGGTCTTGCAAGGGAACGAGAAAGAGGATGTTGGTGAAAGTTTGCCCTGAGGAAGCACTGGTATAGGTGTCAGCGATATGGAGGCCTGGGTTGGAAACCAGGATGCCCTTTTTAAACTTCTTCCTAGTCGATAGAGAAACAGTTAGAAAAAATAGGAGAGACAGAGAGCACCATAGAGTAGGTAGGGAGAGGATAGAAGAGGAACGGAGTGGGAAGTGTACTGTTCGTGACTTGGTTCTATAGGATTTTTTCATGGGTTACCCAACAAAAGCAGTTGCAAATTGTGTGGTCTTTTTACCCAATTTCTTGAAAAGGTATTCTGTAAAATCCACCATTTTAACCCATTATTTCAATTTTTTTCTCTGGGGGAGAACCCTACCAAACTCTCCCTGGTAGGTTCAGGCTCCCTTGCTACGCTCAGTTGCACCCTCGTATTTGGGGGAAACATTTATGCCCCTCCAATTAAAATATTCACCAGCTGCCACTGCCTTGCTCCCTCTCTCAAAATATCCTTTGTGTCATGTGATGGCAGCATTACAGGAACTCTCTAGTGAGCTGGAGAATTTTGTGTATGTTCTTGAGGTTAACGTCTTTTTGATGCTTCACGCATCACTAAGCACATGGACCAAATCTATCATTTGTCAGAAGTTCATTATTACCATCTGTAAGGGTGTGCAAGAAGGAAGCTGACACAAAGGTGGCATGGTTATGGTTACAAAGTTTTATTATATTATATAATAAAAGGCCAGATGTATGTTTGTCCAAAGCTGTCATGCGCCCGATTCGCCTGCTACCACTTCTAGAGGGAGCTGTTGCCTTACGCATACAATAATAAGACTTCAAGTTCATCTTCCAGGTGAACAAAATGTGTATTACAACAATGATAACAAATACAATTAGCTGCAGAAAAGGCCCAACACAGGTATACCACTTTAACAGCATACTTTTGGTTGCATCACTAAGAAAATATATACATTTAAAAAAAAACATATCAACAGAAATTCATTTGACTAAGCAATGTTCCTCCAACAAAATAAATCACTTTTTTCCCAATACAGAGAGAGAGGGCATTCTGAAAATACAATTATTTTTAGCATATCACGCCTCCATTCTATTAACACTCTGAAAATGTCTTTCTTCATGCACTTTGGCCCATGTACAGAGGCTGTTAAACTAGTTTCTTAAATGAAAGACCTCACTGTCCCTATCTCTAGGAGGGGTTTCCCTGCCTGGATCTAAAACTAAATGAATTGTCAGAATGTCCATCAAATCAACTGTCCTGTGTCAAATCCTACTCTAACCTTCACACTATAATTAAAGAATAAACTAACTGTGTTTTGTTTTCTTTCAAGAGACTGGCTACCTTCTCCCGCTTCTTGAACAGTGTCCAACAATTGGTTTCTTTAAACAGAAATACCAGGGGGAATGACACCCTTCTCCTGGTACAAGTGTATGCCATTCCCAGTAGAACCAGGTGGATGACTCCTTTCTCCTGGTGTCTGCAGCACCACTCTCAGCCCAGTGCCAAGAGAATATCTCCTTTCTCCTGGAGTTACATTGTACAGTTCACCACAATGCCAGGGTGAATGACTATGTTCACCTGGTGACTTTAAAACAAGTTATATGCCTGCACCAGGAGAATGTGTGCCTTTTCCTGGTGATGCTTGCTTCATTTCCCAATATGGCTAGGGGCAATGACTCCCTTGTCCTGGTATCTTTATCACAGCTCTTTGTCTGATACCAGGAGAATGACTCCCTTCTCTGTGTATTGCTTGGTACAGTTCTTTCTCTCTGTTGGGGTTCCAAACCCTTCTCTGGAGGTCAGTGGTTTCCTCACTACAATTGTGCTGAAGAAGATTTCCTCTGATGCTTACCTTTTCACTCTTGGGGATCCCAGACCCTTCTATGGTGGTCAGTGGTTTCTTTATTACCATTGTGCCGAGGAAGATTTCCTCTAATGATTTCCTCCTTATTGTTGGGGTCCTAGACCCCCCTTACCACTGCACTAAGGAAGATTTATGCTTATGTTCGCCTCTTGGGATCCCAGACCCTTCTCTGGGGGTTAGTGGTTTCCTTGCTACTACTGAACAGAAGAAATGTTCCTCTGATGCTTTTCTTCTTACTCTTGGGGTCCCAGACTCTTCTCTCGTTATACCCATAAACTCCCATGCCAATACAGGGCCGGGGAAAAGCCACTGTAGCCTCTGTGTCAACCCCTGGGTCCCCTTGGGTATTCATGTACCTCCCCTTACCTCTCACTGGGCTTTGGTACCTTGCAGGGAATTCCTGGTACTGGGGCACACTTCTTCAGCCCTGTGGGCTTCTCTCCTCTGCACTCATGGCTTTGCAGCATCTTCCCGGCTTCGGGATGAGGTCCGCCTACACTTGGTGGGTGAAGAACTTCCATCACATCCTCTTTACTGCTCTCCACTTCTCCACAGCTTTCGGTCGGTGTTAGAATCTCCTGCGCTGGAGACATCGGTGAAGACAGCTTTCCCCAACAGGACTGGAAAGACGCTGCTCATGACACCACTGGGCTTCTCGTTACAGCTGCGTTCGGCTCTGCAGCTGGGTTTCTCCGATCTAAAGTCTTTGTTCATTTGTATCCAGTTTGTCCTATGCGGATTACACAAGTCCTTCTTCTTTGTTATAGGCTCAATCCTTTTGTCTCCTTGGAGACACCTTGTACCATTGTTATCACAGTTCATCAACTTCATGTCTCCCGTGTTCTTCCTTGTCCTAGTATTTTTATTCCTATGCCCTATATTATAATAAATAGGCTTGCTCTCAATGTTGTGGCCATGGGCATTAGGAAGGGCTAAAGAATGTTGGGGAGTGACAACATTCATTGGGCTGTATCCCAGGTGATGGTCCTTATCCCCAGAGGGGAGCTCCTCCCCATGAGATCCTCCCACATGAATCCACCACTAGGGAGACTATGGGGTAACAGCCGCACCTCCCTAGCCTCATGGAAAAGGGCTCCCTCATGGGGAGAAGTGACAACACCTTGTGAATCGTTTACGCACATCCAATGTGCAGTAACTATTTTTTAAGCACCTATTTTCTTTTAGAATTGTAATATTGTTTCCTCTGTAATTGTGATTTTGATTTCTTTCTAAAGACATCTGACGCGCAGGGATAGCCTTCATTATTCCTACTATTGATTTGAAAAAAACACAAAAGACTTGTTATGACACCATTCTCAACTGCAAGGAAAGGCACACTTATCTTGTTTAAGCTAAGAAAGCAGTTACTCAGAGTCTCAAAACATTTCTTCAATTGGAACGGAAAGTACTAAGAATCTTTTATCAAATAAATAGCCTCACTTGTTCTTGACTTTTTTGTTAATGTGCATGTACATGTTTCTTGTATGATTTTTTAGGACAAGAAGACATACAGGCTGCGGAGCCTCCCGGTGGCACTGAACCAGAAAGTACCGCAATTCCAGGTGCGTATCTTCAAAAATCATAATGACTTCCTGCTCTAAAATCCTGATTACAGAGCTAATCTTTGCAAGCTGTTGTAAAGTGTACAAAGATTGACAAAAGGCTGACCCCCAAAAGTGAAATCTTTTTATGTTTTCTAAGCGATTATGACAAGTTTTGGCCAAAATTATAAAACATTTGGAAAAAGTACAAATGAAAAGGGTGAGGATAGTATCCCTCTGAGTCCCTTCCCAGATAGGCCGACCATGCAAATAATGTATTTTTCGTGGGTCCTTATGTGGCCATTTTTCCCAAGTAGGAAGGCCCCATGAATGCTCTTAATCAATTTGTTTTCCCAATTTCCCTTACCAGTTGGATGATCAGATAAATGTCTCTTTGAAAGGAAAGTCCTCACTCAGTCTCAACTATACCTCTAAGCTTGTTCTTCCAGCTTCATTATCTCTGTCGCTGGTTGGAATGAGAATTCCATGGCCTTGCCTCTAGATAATTGATGCAACTTGAATCTGTCCTGGAGGCAGGACTGGGCCGACTTCTTACCAAGGCCCCAAATCTCTACCACACCGGAGGCTGCCTTGGGGTTTCCGGAGACTGCTTTCTAGGCTCCACCTCCCCTTATTGTTTCATTACCCAACCTCTACTGTCCACCAACCAATTGTCACTTTTCGAATGGATTGTGTCCTCCCATGTATTCCTCATTTTGTGATAAATCGTTATCTCCAGCTTCGCTGCTTCGGAAAAAAAAATTCTCGGCAGAGGGCGCTGTGCTCAAGGTCGTGGCGTCGATTGTCCCTCGACGTACTCTGTACTCTGTCGACGTCACTGATGGTATAAATAGCTCGAGCCGCGCCCGTTGCTTCAGTTCCGTTTTTCCGATCGCTTCGCTATCGAGATCGGCGCGCTTCTATTTTCTGTGAAGAAAATGTCGTCATCTTCGACACCTTCGACACCCAGAACTGGGTTTAAAAAGTGTGCAGATTGTGGATCTAAGATGTCGATCACCGATCCCCACCGGATTTGTCTCTGGTGTCTCGGTTCCAGTCACCGAACCGACGACTGCGGGTCCTGCCAAGCGATGACCGAAAAAGCTCTTTGTGAGAGGAGAGGTAAACTGTCGGTGGGGAGGGAGGCCTCAAAAAAGGTTTTGTCAAAAAGACACAAGAAAGCGACTGATTCTAAGGAATCGGATCGCCATAGGCACTTGAAGAGATCTCGATCTAGGAGCAGATCGAAAAAAATGAAGAGGAGACATAGATCTCCCTCATCATCTTCTTCTTCAGAGTCGACCGAAGAAATTCGTTGTCCGACTAAATCGGATTCTCCCAGTAAGTGGGAAGAATTACGCAAAAAGATGATGGAGGTTTTCGAGAATGGGGCCCGACCCCCTCGAAAGACCCTTGAAAAAGCCATACCCCTAAAGTCGCTCCATTGGACGACAAAGGGAAGTCCAATGCTACCATGGCCAAGACCAGTAGCGTCGAGGAATACAAAAAACCTCGAGTCAACGTAAAACCGTCGAAGACTCTTCGAGAGTGAGAGTCGAGCACCTCTCCAGTGCCGTGCAAGAAACACAAGTCGTTGAAGACTCCGACAACTTTGTCGACGCCCTCAACGTTGATAATTTTGACGCCAAAGCCAAATGCGTCATCGACGCGGTTATCGAAGTCATCTTCGAAAACTTCGAAGACTTCGAAGACACCCTCGAAAACTTCAAGGGATTTGCCATTTCCTTCGAAGCAGATGGAAGAGGAAGAAAGGAGATTCACTCCTTTGCCCAGGTCAGACTTTTTCAAATCTATGTCAGCAATCTATGAAGAGTCTGTTTCAGAAGAAGATGAGGTTACTCCTCTGGGAGTTACATATGGTACAAGACAAGTTCCTGAGGAACTTATTGATCAGGAATCTAGAATGAGAGACCTGAGTGATACTCTACATTCTGCCATTGGAGTTGACACATCCCCAGAATTAGAGTTCGCCAAACCTGATCCTGAAGAGCATGCAGATGCTGGGTACAGGGGTCTTATGACCAGGGTAGTTGAATATATGGGTTGGGGTAATACTTCACCCATTTTTTAACAAGATGACATGACAGATATAATCGTAAAGGGACCTCAGAAAGATCCTGTTCTCCCTTTTCACAGGGCCCGTCAAAGAACTGTGGAGAAAAACTGGGAGAAACTAGAAACTATTGCTGCTGCAGATAGCACTTTTCCAGGAAAATATAGACCAGCTGGAACGGATCCTGAATATTTGAATAAACATCCGACTCCAGAGAGTTTAGTCATTCAGGCAGCATCTACTTCAAAACAAACTGCTTATCCAACTATCCCTCCAGATAGAGAGGATAAAAAAATGGATGCCTGGGCACGTAAAGTTTTCACGTCAGGCAGTATGGCACTTAAGTCGGCAAATGTCACCTGTACCCTAGCCAGGTTTACCCATACCCTGTGGGACTGTATTTCGGCGGCGGCTGATCATATTCCGGAAGGCGAGGAAAGGGAAGGCTTCCTGAATATAGTCAAAGACGGGAAGGAGGCAATGGGGGAATGTCTCCAGTCTGGACTGGATACTGCTGATAGTATCAGCAGATCCATGGCTGCAAGTGTTGTTCTACGCAGATTTGCGTGGTTGTGGAAGTCGGGATTTGCACCGGACGTGCAAGCTGGACTCCTCAACATGCCCTTTGATGGCTCGAGGCTCTTTGGCAGAAAGGCTGATGAAAGCCTAGAAAAACTTCAGACCTCGAAAGCGGCAGCTAAATCACTTAGCGCCTCTTTGCGCCAGCCTCTAAAATCCTATTCCGGCTCATCTTCCTGGAGGGGTCGTTCTTTTTGATACTACTCCTCTTTTGGTAGAGGAAGAGGACAGGCTTCTCAAAGGGGCAAAAGAAATTTCCCTCGTGGAGCACGAGGAAGAGGTGCAAAATCAGCCCCAGGAGCGGCATCTGTAACCTCAGCCACTCCTGCAGCCACCTCCAAATCCCTCTGAGACCTTGTTACACAAAACACCAGTGGAAGGCAGGATCTCTCAACATCTGAAGGAATGGCGGGGCATTACCTCAGATGTTTGGGCACTGGAAACAGTAGCCCAAGGTTACTGTCTCCCCTTTCTAAAAAGGCCTCAGAATCATCCACCGGGAGCCAACTCTGCCAAAATTCCTGATCTGCTCCTGTTGCAGGAAATTTTAACCCTGCTAGAGAAAGGTGCCATAGAACTGGTACCTGTAGCGGAGAGGAACAGGGGTTGGTACTCCTCATATTTTCTCATCTCAAAAAAGGACAGAGGACTGAGACCCATCTTGGACTTGAGAAACTTTAACAAGTTGCTCAGGAAGGACAAGTTCAAGATGGTGACTCTTTCTCAGATCCTTCAGGCTCTCCAACTCCAAGATTGGTTGGTATCATTGGACCTCCAGGATGCTTACTTTCATGTGCCAATCCATCCAAAGCACAGAAAGTACCTGAGGTTCGCGATTGGCAATTCTCATTATCGGTTTCGAGGTCTGCCATTAGGGTTGACCTCCGCCCCGAGGGTTTTCACCAAACTGTTGGCGGTTGTGGCAGCAAGTCTCAGGAGAGGAGGTATTCACATATATCCCTACCTGGACGACTGGTTGATCAGAGCAAGTTCTCCAGAACAAGCTCAGGAACATCTTTCGATCACCTGCCACTTCCTCCACAAACTGGGCTTCTCCCTCAATTTCAAGAAGTCCCACATGATACCATCCCAGAAACTCCAGTTTATCGGAGCAGTCTTGGACACTTCATCGGGAAAAGCCTCGCCTCCCGAAGTGAGAGCTCTCCACATCCAGCAGATTGTAACGAAGTTTCAGAATGCCCAACATCTACCGGCCTTCGATTTTCTCAGGTTGCTCGGCCTCATGGCATCCTGCATTTTCCTAGTACCAGAGGCCAGGTTGAGAATGAGATCCCTTCAATGGGCACTCAGAACTCAGTGGTCCCAGTTCTCAGGGAATATGTCGGATCTTCTGCAAGTCCCGAGCGCAGTCGCTCAGGATCTTCTATGGTGGGCTTGCAACGACAACATTCTCAAGGGAGAATCTTTTTGGCAACCATGGCCGGAGATAACGGTAGTGACGGACGCCTCACTCACGGGGTGGGAAGCACACACCAACGATCTGACAATCAGCGGTCGTTGGTCTCCATCGGAGTCCAAACTACACATCAACCTATTGGAGCTGAGGGCAATCAGACTAGCTCTGAAGGCCTTTCTGCCCTCTGTACAGGGAAAGAATGTCCTGATAATGACGGACAATACAGTGGCCATGTACTATCTCAACAAGAGAGGAGGTGTAGGGTCACTGCCACTGTGCAGAGAAGCAATGCAGCTCTGGTTCTGGGCAATACGAGAAGGAATCTCTCTGTCGGCAATTCACCTAGCCGGAGAGAAGAACACAGCGACAGACGCTCTGAGCAGGCAGAGCACAGTCTCTCACGAGTGGGAGCTCGCTCAGGAAGTCCTTCTGGAGATCTTCGCCCTTTGGGGAACCCCTCAAGTGGATCTGTTTACCTCCGCGATCAACCAGAAGTGCGATCAGTACTGCTCAAGGGAATTTCCTCAAAGAGGAGCTCTGGGAGACGCATTTGTTGTGGAATGGAAGTTTCCACTGCTGTACGCTTTTCCCCCAGTCTCTGTGATTCCTCAAGTAATCAGGAGGTTGAGATAGTTCAGGAAAACCATGATCCTAATTGCCCCGGATTGGGCCAGGAGAATGTGGTACCCGGACCTTCTAGACATGTCCATCTGCCCTCCAATACGTCTTCCGCAAAGAGAGGATCTTCTCTCTCAAGAGGAAGGTCGGGTTCTCCATCCAGAGGTCAAGACACTCAACCTTCACGCATGGTTTCTGAGAGGTTGAGATACAAGGATTGGGATCTTCTGGATGACGTAATGGAAATCTTGCTTTCGGCCAGAAGACCAGTAACAAAATCTTTGTACCGATGTCGCTGGAACAGGTTTAGTAACTGGTGCAAAGACAAGGATGTGGACCCTTTTCAGTGTGGCACCCCAATGGTGCTCTCTTTTCTACTACATCTAGCTAATCTGGGGCACCAGATAGGAACAATCAAAGGATACCTTGCTGCGCTGTCCATTTTCAAGCGCTCCTCGAAAGAGGTTTCATATTTCAAAATACCGTTAATTATTCAATTCTTAAAGGGGCTTACTAATGAAAACCCTCCAGTACCTTTTCATGTGCCAACTTGGGACTTAAATTTAGTATTCAAATTCTTGACTTGAATACCTTTTGATCCTCTGCACTCATGTCCGTTGAGGCTTTTGACTCTAAAAACTGTCCTCCTTGTGGCCCTATCATCAGCCCGCAGGGTTAGCGAACTTCAGGCTCTCTCATGCAAACCACCATATACTATCTTTTATAAAGATAAGGTAGTCCTTAAAGTTAAACCTTCGTTCTTGCCAAAAGTAGTCTCGGACTTCCATTTGTCACAAAAAATAGTACTACCAACTTTTTATCCTCCTCCTCATCTGGGCAAAGAAGAGGAGAAATTACACAGATTAGATCCCAAGAGGGCTCTTAGTTTTTACATCTCTAGGATGACTAAATTGAGACAAGATGACCAACTGTTTGTGGGTTATACTGGTCATAAATTAGGCTTATCTGTAACAAAACAGACCATTTCCCGCTGGATCATATTAGCCATAGTTGAATGCTACAGATTAGACGGAAAAGAACCACCAGATGGGCTTCGTGCCCATTCTACAAAGGGAATGGCTACTTCTGCAGCTCTAAAGAGGGGAGTACTGGCAGCAGATATTTGTGCAGCTGCAACCTGTAACACAATGCATACTTTTGTTAAACATTATTGTTTGGACACTGCCTCCTCTAACAAGGGTTTATTTGCAAAGGCAGTTCTGCATTCTGTCCACGAAAACTGAAATTAGTACTCCCACCTCCAAAAATTGATAATGCTATGGGAGCCTATCACAAGATGAGGAATACGTGGGAGGACACAATCCATTCGAAGAACAAGTTACTTACCAACTGTAACGTTGTTTCGACTGGATGTTCCTCCCACGTATTCCTCATTGACCCTGCCATCCTACCCCACAGTACAATTTTACGTTTTCTTACACTTTCCTCTCACGAAGAATGTATCGGTCATGGGACATGCCTGGGTGTTCCTCCTATATATATATATATATATTTCATCGAAAAAACAGAACTGAAGCAACGGGCGCGGCTCGAGCTATTTATACCATCGGTGACGTCGACAGAGTACAGAGTACGTCGAGGGACAATCGACGCCACGACCTCGAGCACAGCGCCCTCTGCCGAGAATTTTTTTTTCCGAAGCAGCGAAGCTGGAGATAACGATTTATCACAAGATGAGGAATACGTGGGAGGAACATCCAGTCGAAAGAATGTTATAGTTGATAAGTAACTTGTTCTTCTCTTCGACATCTCACCATATGCGCGTTCCTGTGGGATCTTCCCCTCCTTTCCAGGGGCAACTCCTTCATTATGGGCAACCAGGTACGGACCCACCCATCACCCATTATGGACGAGTCAAAGCCAGCCCAGGGAAATTGCTCCCTAGCTCTCCTGGGCCGGCTTTAACTTTCGCTTGGTCAGTTTAAGCTCCTCAGCGCACATGCCGAATGTTCCATGCAAGGTTGGGGGCATTTTGCTTCTGTTATATCTTCTTCTGACTTCCACGGAGACGCTACAACTTTCCCCTAAACAGCCCACTCAGAGTCCTTAACACAAGGCATTAAGTGAAAGGACAGGTTCAACGGGCAGGAAAACCCCAAGAGGCCAGTTCCGGGCTATAGAAAGAATAGGGGAAAGACTGTTCCTACAGAGGTATAGAGGGTAATCCAACCACAAAATCCCCCTAGATGATGAACTAACAACTTGGCTTATCTGGGTCCACAAAATACAGGAAACTGCAGAGGGAGCCAGAATAAGCAGCAGGTCCGGTAGCAATCTCATTCTATAGTGTCCATTGGTCAGGTAACTGCCTGGACGATCCCGAAGCTGGCAATAACTACCACAACCAGTCCAAGGCATAGTTTGAATGGACTTAAACCTGGTGGAATAAGGAGCCACACTAAAGGCAACCGGCTCCTTCACAGAAGACAAGTAGACCCCAACAGGAGACAGAAAAGTCGAAGAGGAGCAGATGTGAAAATCCAGGAAAAGACCACAGAGCATTCAAAGAAACGTCCCCAGTGTAGTTAGGATTCAAGAAAAAACCTTGTTAAAGCCTTGAGCAAAGCAGGCAGTGAGAGTTCTCACCAGAATCACGAAGGGGTTGTGAAATCCAGCCAAGGCGAAAGGGAGGATCCAAGAGTAGTGCAAAAAACAAGCCGAAGTTAAACACATCGGAAAGCCAATTGCAACCAAACTGGACAACTAGAAAAGGCAATCCAAAAGCATGAGCCAGGTCAAAAAACAAGGAATCAGTCAACAACACTGAAAGCAGGGATGACACAGGGAAACAGGTAGGCAAAGTCAACTCAAGATCTAGAGAATCTTTTGAGGAGCAACACGACTGGTGTTGAAAAGGCATCAATGTTTTCCTGTATTTTGGGAAAACAGACTGCCATTGTGCCGACAAGCATGCTGAGGTCACTAGGAGACAAACACAAATATAACACAGAGAAAGCGGTAGAAAACATCAAAACAGCATGAGGTCTGGATGAAGCTCCCCCTAGCCATGGTGGGGAGTGCGGCTTTGATGAAGATGGTGGTCTTGCCCAGGCTACTACACTTTTTTGTAAACATCCACACATGTTGCCTAGATGCTTTTTTATCAAACTTCAGAGCCTATGCAGGGGCTTTCTTTGGCACAACACCAGACACAGAATTGCCTTATGGAAGTTACAGAACACGTATGACAGAGGGGGAATAAACTTGCAGAACTTTGAGATATACGACTGGGCCGGGCAACTACAATATGTCGCTAGGTGGCTGTCGGAAGACATGACGGCAGAATCTAGACTGCTAAGGGGTGAATGTGACCCGTATTTTTTGAAAGAACTGATCTGGCTACCCAAATCAGAGCTAAAAGGGCGATCATGATTGCTGGAACTAGGCTGGAAGACATGGCACAGGGCATGCCGGGCTATGGGCAACCCATCCCCATGCTCCTCGCAGGCTACGCGGGGTGGATGAGCAACTAAGAAAGGGGATTCATAAACATTGGGAACCGGTAGGCATAGCAACTCTGGGAGATATATGGCAAGAAGGGAGGGCATTGGACTTCCAAACGATAGTTTATGAAACTGGGTTACACCTGGGGCAGTACATCACTTATACCAGAGTAGTCAATCGGGTGAAGGGGACATGGTCCAAAATAGTGCTAGCAGAACAACCTGACATGGCTAAAGAAACGATATATGATATCTCGGAAGGAGGGCATGAGGCATCCCGGATCTACAAACTGGTGATGTCTAGAGTGGGTAAAGAGATGTCTCTGCTGAGACTGAATTGGGAGGAGGAGGCTGGAATACCTATGCAAGACGGGCTATGGGAAAGGGCACAGAGATACCACATAAAGGTGTACAGAAATGCGAGGCTGCAACAGATTCAGCTGTACATAACCCATAGGGCATACATGACCCCACGGAAGATCGCCAAATTTGGTGGCACAGAAATATAAACATGCCCCAAGTGTGGGGAGGTGGAAGTGGAAATGATTCATATGTTCTGGGCATGCCATGAGGTGGGAAAATTCTGGGGGGAAGTTAACCTACGCCTAACTGAGAAGGGACTTAAGCTAGATGTAGGATCTGTGTGGTCATGCATGGTAGGGGGATTCACCAGACCACGCAACTTGAAACACTTGAGCAAACTCAAGGACCTGATCTACATTCTGGCTAAACAGAGAATTGCAATGAGCTGGAAAACAAACCACAGACCCAGAATATAGGTATGGTGGCATGATCTCCTGAAATGGGCCGACGCCGAAACAGTAGTATGAGGCAGCCAGCAGAGGGGAGGAAAACAAAGTGGGACCTCTGGTAGCATGGAGACAATT
Organism: Ambystoma mexicanum; assembly: GCF_040938575.1. Lineage (NCBI taxonomy): Eukaryota > Metazoa > Chordata > Amphibia > Caudata > Ambystomatidae > Ambystoma > Ambystoma mexicanum. The sequence goes on from NC_090930.1 coordinate 846,064,315, forward strand.
GGTGGCCACATTGTCGGGATCCACCCAAACCACCCTAAGCGAACAGGATACACCTGAGAGCAGTAGAGGGGAAGAGCCCCCTGAGACATGATATTTGGAGGAATAATGGAGGAAGCTCGAGTTAAGAGGATAGGGGGGAGGATGACAGTAATAAAGCTATGCAAATTGTATGCTAGGAAACTGGACACGGAAACTGTTGGGAGAGTTGATTGTTATTTGTGTGTTGTAAAAACTAATAAAAATGTTTTTTTTTTTAAAAAAAGCATGCTGAAGTCACTTGTCACTCGGAATGCCAGTAATTGAAGTGCCACTGCAAGCAAGCATGCCCCTTTCTGCAGGGTAACATCAAACAATTGCGCAGCATCCTGGCATGCGAGCGCCAGCGGAACAGTAAATGGAGGCATAGTACTGCTACTGATCGCATGGCAATCTTCTAGCCCTCTAGTTTCCTCAAAAGTCTGGAGGCTTTTCTGCAGTTCAGTTTTCTTCACCTTACTGCCACAGGAGAGTTGCCTGGTTTGACAAAGCTGCTGCAGCTCACATTCTGACAAGGTGGTTGCAGAGTTCATGTCAAGTTCCATCGTGCAATTGAAAAATGCCTTGGCGGTGACTCTAACATTAAATACACACTCTTAATTTGGCTGACTAAAATCAGATACAGTATGTTCCAAATCCCAACCGCTGCACACCATTGTGACAAATTGACTTCTGCCCTGCAGGAGTAGAAGGATGAGCACAGGCTAAAAAGCCTACTCAGCCCCCACACTTCTGCAAGCCAAGAGCCAACACAATAATAAAGTTAAACAGGCACAGTTAAGAGATCTATCTCCTTTGCCTTTTGTGGTACCGTGGGCCGAGGGAAGGCTATACTCTCAAGAGGGCTGTGAGCCTAAAATGGACATGGGGGGCAGCTATCAGTCAATAATACCTTTGCAGTGTCTTGGCAGTTCGACAACAGTGAACCAGGTTTTTCCAACACGGTGCGATTCTGGGAAGCAGTGTGGCTGCCAGAGATGCAGGTCTTGTTCCAGCAGCAGTTCACCCCCAGGGGATTGTTAAGGTGCAGAGTTTCCCTCTGAATTGGAACACCTGCCTTCACCTCACAACTGGAGGATTTTTGGAAGGACTTCTCTCCGAACAGGGTCTAACAAAATCTTCTTGAAAGTTTAAAGTCCAGAGATGATTCAAAGAAGTGGCGAGAGACCCCATCTTTTAAAGGGAAAAGCTCCCATTGATTGGACTAAAGCTAGCCTGCTTTAGGGGTCCAATTCCTGTTCTTGAAACAAGTGGACTCTGCCATCTGACATTACACCCAAAGTGCTTTGTGCTACAGGAATGAAAGATAGAGGCAGAGAGAAACAAGATGGGGGAAATTTCGTCTTGCTGTAAAGAGTTCCCTCTGTCTACACTAAGCCCGCCCCCTTCCCTTAACAATAGAATCAAAGGCCTTTATGTGTGCAGCACCCTGGTACGCCTGTTGTTATTGAGTGTGCCCTTTGGGGCCTGTTCCCAGGACAGCTTACTGTGGAGTGGCTGTCTCTCTGGGGTGGATGTTATCTGCCCACACAAAGGGACAAAGGAACAAAGAAAGGCAATCCCCAAGGCTACAGTCCTGTCAGCAGTGACTAGGTCTAGCCTGTTTGGGGAGAATAAACATAATCCTTTCACAGCTAAGCTGGGCTCACAGGTCTAACATGTGTGATATCACATTACTGTGGCTGTAATAATTATGGGACACACCATCCACCATACCCTAACTCTTATATTTAAAGATATATATGCCACCGGGACAGTAAACCCATAACTGTAGGGTTTTGGTACAGAAGTTCATGTCTTAAATGCAGCCCTTGGTGTGCAGTGACTTGGCTGTCACTGCAGCTGTCAAAAAGGAACCTGTGACCTCTGAACCTACTCTGTGCTACTGGTAGAGCAGGTAGTGCAGATAAGGATACTGATGTAGCAGGCCACAGGTATACACTATACTTTTGGCATGGAGCTAATGAAATGAGAATGCAATCAGCAGATGTACCTTTCAAATATGAAATGACCTGCATCATTTTATTAATATATAAAAATCAAGAAAGCCAAGGCTTCTACACCCTTGCCAGATGGCAATTACTCACAAACATAGAGGTGCCTGATTGCTTAATCACCATCACAGTGATACTTCTGACAGGAATACATGGAACCTTGGTGTTTTGCGCAGAATCCTGATGGCATAGGCCTCTGTTGGCCCACAATTCTCCACTCTGTAATGGCACAGACCTCGGAGGAACCATTGGGAGGCTTGTTGCCCACAGGTGTTGACCTAGTAGTCTGAATGAGTTTAAGCGCCCCCTCATTTGAGTGCCTGGTAGTAGAGCTTTATAGTCCCTCGGACCAGAGTCTGGTATCAAAGCCCTTTGGCTTCTCAACGCCCGGACACAGTACAGTTGGTAGACCCTTCAGCACAAGCGGTGGTAGCCTTATAGGCCTCAGGTCGGCGCTTGTACAAGGCTCGTGGTGACTCCACTCAGCAGCGGAATTCCCTGGGAAAGAGTACCCTTGCTGAGGCGCTCTGAAAAAAAGGTGACTTTCCTATTTAAAGATCTTGGGCTTACGATGCACAAAGGCCTTTTGATGTTCTGTAGGAGATATGGAAAATACCTCACTCCACCTGGCGAGTCGGTTCTTTAAAGACCTTGGTGTAAGGGCGTTGCACGCTTCACATGAATTCCACCGTTGGTCAGCCCCCAAGCACTCTTTGCAGAGCGCATGGGGGTCTGGAGCCAGGAATTATCTCTCACGGATGCACACCTGTTAAAACTGCTCAGGAGCGACATACAAAGGGGATCCAGGTGCCAGAGGCTGGGATAGGAGGAAAAAACGAGCGGGAAAAAGCTGTTGCACAGTCCAACATTCTCGAGATGACTTGGGGCAGGTCCGCTCCCATCCATAAGGAAAAGAGGACTAAGGGTGGAGTTAGCAGGGCTTGGTTACGCCTGCAGCCGAGCAACTGCACGCTCTAAATTTAAAGGGGAATTGCGCATTTTTTGGGGGTAAATGGTCATGGTCCTGTCATCTTTGCAGTATGAAGGAAAGGGGACAGAACATAGGAGTAAGGGGACAAGGGATGAGAAATATAAAAGTTGCTACAGTGAGTACATTTTTCTTTCCAGAATGGAGAAGTATGCTTTGTGGTTTCAAAGGAATCTGGGCCTTTTGACATGCCATGTTCTTTCAGTCTAACTAGGCAGATTCAAGATGAGAAGTATTTAATCTTATCCAGTCATAGGATCAATTTCGGGAAGATCAATATGCCAAGATACTAATCGCATTGTCTCTCTGAGAAGACTTACTTTGGTGCGCAGAGGACTTAAATCTCCTTCTTTGCCCCCATTCCCAGAACCCCTGCACTCAACAGTCACACCTCTTGATTGATCCCTCTATGGTTGGGATACAACTCTACCGGACGTGTTGGTTCATAACCTCTGCTGGACCCCTTCATAGTAACAACATCACTTCAACAGTTAGAGCTGTGGGCTTTTTTCCAGGTTCCAACAGGTTTCCCTGATGATTGCCATCAAGATAGCACTCATTCAGACAACACCACATGAACATTCTACCTCAACAAGCAGGTTGGGTAAGAAATCCCTCCTCTGTGCATCCTGACAGTGAATATTTGGGAGAGGACCCTTTGACATGGTATTCTCCTGTGGGTAATTCATTTAGTGGGACAGTACAATGTGCAAGCAGCTAGTCTGAACCGAATTGGCCATGCCAATGTCTTCACTATCACATCCTATCACAGATCTTCCAGCACTATGAACTCATAAACTATACCTATTTGTCACTCTCAAAAACTCCAAATGCAGGGGCTTTGCCTCTAAGCAAGCCCTGGGACCAGGTCTCTAGGGAACAATCTACATATCCTGTGGGTGAAAATGTAATCTTAAAATGTCCCTCCAATCCCACTAATTTTTAAAGTACTCCTCAAATAGAGGCAGTCTCCAAGGTCATCAATGATCCTTGAAAAACAAGTTGGTCAGCCAGATACTGATGTTTTTACCTCAAGAGTGGCAGTGCTGAGTTCCTCACCCACTGTCCTCCATTCCTCCCCTCAGCCAATGAAGTTGTCTACTTCCCAAGGAGCTGTCTGTAGGTCCTCTGGGGCTTTCTGAGGAGAATATGGAGATGACACAGGCAGCTAGGAAAGAATATACCAAAAACGAACACAGGAATAAATGTGTTTGCTTTTCCCACTATTCCCTTAACATGAGTCTTAACCCAGAAACAGGACCTCTCATTCATTTCTCTCATGGCCAATTTGTGTGTTAAAATAGACTCATGTCAAATCTACCTAGCAGCTACAAGGACATATAGAAGCTCAGATTAATTGTTTTTTCAACTTCTAATCCGGTCATATGGTATCATTGGCAGTGAATTCAGCAAGACACATTTATACAATTCAGCCTTTATTACCTTTGCAGCCCTTTACTGTTGTTCACAGTGACAGGGTGGCCCTTATGACTTTTTTGCTGATGGTGGTATAGTTTTCCATATGCATCAGGAAGTGCTCCTAGCACCTTATTTGACATCTTCTGGGTCAGATGCTGAAATGACGCTTCACACCCTTAACCTTCAACACTTTTTTAAATTCCTGCTTCATGTTTCCAAGAGCTTTAAGAAAAATGACAAACTCCTTATTACTTTTGGGACTTCACAAGGAAGCAAGGAAAAATACCTCTAAGACTTCCACTACCCCTTGGATTTTTTTCCCGGATCTCAGAGTGCAATAAGGTCTACAAGATCAAGTGAAGTCACCTTTCCGGCACCTTCATGCACACACACTCAGGGCAAAAGCTATGACCGTAGCTTTTCAGAGACACATCCCTTGGGAGGTGATTGTTAAGGTAGCCATATCGCTTATCCTCTGCCTTTTGCATTAGCACTAGATCAGATGCTGGGTTTAGTCAGGCTGTCCATGAAAGCCTTTTTGCTTAGAGTACTTGCTAAACCCTTGGGGATTTATGTTTGATATTCCCATATGGAGGAAAGGGGGTGAAGATTATGCGTAGCAAAAAGGTAGTCACCCTGGTGACTACTGTACTCCAAGTCCATCATCCCCTTTCCTCCATGTGCCCACTCTGCACACCCCTAATAACATATAAATTAATTGGTCCAACTGGCACAGGGGAAACATTACCTGGCAGGCATTGTAGAGAGGTGGTGTCAGCATGCATGGAGGTCCTCCGCATTTATGCTGATTTTGTGCCTTATTTCAATTTTAAAGACGTTTTTCTGTGGAAAAGGTTCTATTCTATTAACCATAGGATGGACAACCATACATTTGGAGTAAAGGGGGTTATAGCGTGGGAGTACAGTAGCCACTATGGTGAGTTACTGTGTTTTCCCCACTATTTCCTCCCCCCACTCCCTGCTGTTCCAGTGTCTGGAATTGGGCACCTGGGCTAAGTTGTGAAAGTCCCCTGGTCTTCCTCTTCCATTACCTCTTGTTTTTCCAGGTCTTTGCTTTCTTTTTCATCATCGGCGCTTTGAAGTGATTTGTGATTGCAATCTAGCGTGGCATAAAACACTGGTAAAGACAATTAGCAAGTTCAATTATTAAACTTCAAAGCTTTAATGGCAAGGTACATTTGTCATGTTAGAGCAATATTGTAAATTAAAAGTTCAGTATTACTATCATGTGAGTACCTCGTGCTTTTGAACAATCTTGTTCCCTTTAGACAGTTGGCATTTTCTTCTGTCAGTTGTGGTCTTGTTTTCCATCTCAAGACTTCTGGTGTACAAACATGTCCTTCTTTCTTATTACTAAGATCCCAAAATGCTGAAGACTGCATTACGAATAATGTCAACTATTAGGTAAGGCACTCCTACCTTATTTAAGTTGAGAGAACTGTTACTCTGAGTTTCAAAATAGCTCTTGAGTGTAGGTCAAATTAATCTAAATCACTAAGGTTCATGTACATCTCTTCACTTGTTTTGCTGGTGATTCGTTAAAGTGCAGTAACGGCACCAGTAACTTCATCGCTGGAAATAAACATTGAGGGGGAAGCAATATTTTTAAAGCCACTATCCAACACTTTCCCCAAATATTCTAGGTCTGGAGTTTGTTTATATAAATGCCTTCTTCTATTCTTTGACCTTTACAACTTATCCAGAACAGGACTGCAAGACTCGTCCTTGGCCTCAAGCCCAGGCATCATATCTCTCAAGCACTGAAATCTCTTCACTGGCTCCCTGTGGCTGCAAGGATCAAATTCAAGACCCTCTGCATCGTCAACAAGGCTTTCTGGGGCCTGGTACTGCTCTACTTCCAACTTTCTCTTCCAAAACATCGTCCTTCTCAAGCAGAGAGTTGGGGGCAGATCTCTCTCCTCGGCTGGGGCCTCCCTCTGGAGCAGCCTCCCTGCTTCTCTCAAATTTGAGCAGAACCACCTGTAGTTCCGGAAGCAACTCAAGACCTTCCTTTTCGCTTGCGCTTTCTCGCTTGCACATCCCTGCTGATGTACCTGACTGCTCCGCGCACTGGTCACATGGATACCCTCTGACCTCGGGGCCAGGCTCCTGCATGTCCAGTAGCCCTCGGACTGCCTCCAAGCTTCCCCAGCACTTAAGGGTCTGTTCCTGCAACCCTGCAGTCCCTTCTCTCTGCATGTATGAGCCACCTGTTGGCTGCACTTATTGTTCTATCTGCGCTTCTCCCTCCGCCCCCGGGACTTCTCCATTTCCCTTTCCCTGCACTTGTGCGATCTGATTGACACAAGACCTAGTAAGATTGCTGTTTTGTCCTCCCTTTTTCCCCCTCCTTGTCTTGTCGCGCCTATAAACACTTGTGTAGAGGTGCGTTATAAATGCCATATCATATCATTTATCATATCATATATCATAAATGTACCAGTCCTAAAATATGTTAGGAGGGGTGTTTAGTGGGTTAGACAATATATCGTTTCTCCATCAATGTTTATTTGCAGCGATGAAATCACCTATAACTTCACTAACCTGGTCCTTGTTTGCTTTTACAGCACAAGAAGACATCCAGGCTACGGATCCCGATGCCAAGGTTGAATCTGAAAGTGCCAATGTTCCAGGTATGTACATCCGAAGAGTGTATCATCCGCTTGGTGCAGAAACCTGATTGCAAGTAAGGTGTGATTTAAATATTATCAATTGTTTTACTACAAGCCTGTCAAGTTATTCCAAGACTGAGTGTTTGCCTTTTGAGGGTTTTGCAAAGTTGCAGTTACCTTTATTGGTATGCTTCACTTATCTCTGTCATTTAAATGCAAAGGAGGGTATAACACTCTGGGTCGGGGAAACTCTGGGTCGGGGTAAAAGCTGGAAAACGCCAGAATAGTACTCAAATACAAACAAAGTGAATGAAAATCACCTGAAAAAGATGAGAAACACATGGAGAGCACTTTAAGATGATATATCATGAATGTGTTGCTGTCATTAAGCCATTGCTGACCAGAATATGCCTTGTAACAGGTACAAATGCATGGAAAAGGCAAAAACACTATGACCATGCAGACATTTCGAATTAAAAACAGTTGGTACTCCTCCTTGAAGACCTGAACATCCACCTGGATGCTACCTGCCCTTCTTCTGGACTCTTTCGCAACCTCTGTGACTCTCTCTGTCTATTCTTCCCTGTGGAAAGACTCAACCTGCAGGGCACACCTTGGATGTTCTGATCTCCTCAGACCGCCCCCTCTGTAACCTTCTCACTACTCCTCTCTTGGAGTGATAATTTTTTCCATTCCTCTTACCTCTCTCTCTCTACCCCTCAGGCCAAGCTGACTCCAGCACTGCCACCTAGCTTCTCGGTCATCTGACCAATGTAGCGTGGTTCAGTTGAGGCTTTCACCACCACATTCTCTCCTTCTGCACCCTTCGCTGACTCCCACACTGACACAGCCCTCTCTAACTTTCATCTCTCCATCTCTAACAGTCTGGATGTCCTTGCCCATGCCATGAGGATCCGCTTGAAGCCCAAATTCAAGTGCAACTCTTGGTACGATTCCGACCTCGCTGCCCTTAAAGACAAGTGTAGGCCGGCAGAGAGGAAGAGGAGGGCATCAGGCGCACCTCCTGACAAACTGGCCTGCCGCCTGCTCAAAAGGCAGTAAGACTCTCTGTCCTCTCTAAGAAGAGAGCCTACATCCAAGCCTGCCTCTCTGCGGCATCTAACAATTCGGCCAAACCTTTCAAAATCTGCAAGGAGCTGGCCAAGCCTGCTGCAGTCTCAGCCTCTCCTGTTCCCTCTAAGGCTGACTGCACGGCCTTGGCTTCTCATTTCACCACTAAAACTCAGAACATCCTACCCACCCTCTCTTCCTCTACCTCTTATTCTTTCTCCTCTACTACTTCTGGCATGTCTGAAGCCGTCTCTCCTCCTCCTTTGTCCTCCTTTCCCCTGTTCACTGCTGACGATGTTTCTAGATAAGTCTGTTCCAGGAAAGTCTTGTCATAGCAGGTTCTCACCTGCTCATCCAGAACCATCAAGGACTACGTCGACACCCTTGCTCCAGCCTTGTCCGATTTCTGCAATCACTCCTTTGCCACTGGAACTTTCCCCTCCCACTTGAGCACTAAAGAAGCCCTCAGCTGATCCTTCCTCTTTGGCTAACTATCACCCTATTTCCATCACTCCTTTCCTGTGCAAACTCTTGGAAAAGCTGACCATCTCCCAGATTAAGCTGCATACCGAATCTGTTGGTTGCCTCCACGACCACCGGCCTGGCTTCAGGGCTCCCAGAAGCATGGAAACTGCTCTCCTGAACACACATGAAGCCCTGCTCTCGAACCTTGGATCTAATCTCCCTTCTGTCCTCATTCTACTCGATTCATCCGCTGCGTTTGACATGCCATCCTGCTCAAACATCTCTGTGACAACCTGCGTATCACTGATCAGGCCCTGGCCTGGTTGACCTCCTTTCTCTCTGGCCAACCCTCTCAGATCCAACTGGGGTCTTTCCTCTCTTCTATCTCTCTCTATACTTGTGGTGTTTCCCAGGGGTCAAACCTCTCTCCCTGGCTGTTCAACCAATACCCAGCACCTCTTTCCGTCCGCATCCCTACTTTCTGCTCCAATTTTCAGTGTTATGTGGATGACACCCACCTCTCTTTCAGGCTCCCCTCAGCCACCTCGGCTCCTTCTCTCATACCAGACTGTCTGGCCACAATTCAGGAATGGTGTGCCACCAACGATCTCTGCCTTAATGCCAGTAAGACTGAGATCCTCCTCATTGGGACACCTGCTCCCTCCTTTCCTCTCTCTCTCTCTGGCCGCCCACTTTCGGCCCCCTTACTGCTTCTTCGTGTGAGGCTAAGAACCTTGGTGTCATCTTCAACTCCACTCTCTTCTTCTCTCCTCACATCTCTGATGTCTCTTAAGAAGTTAAACTATCAGCTGCACCTCCTAAGAGGCATCCCTCCTTTTCTCACTTCCCCCAGAAGCTCACTGTCTCCAGAGCTATGGTCCTCTCTAGGCTAGACTACTGCAACAGACTCTTTCTAAATCTGCCTGCCTCTACTCTTTAACCTTTACAACTTATCCAGAACAGGACTGCAAGACTTGTCCTCGGCCTCAAGCTAGGGATCGTATCTCTCCAGCACTGAAATCTCTTCACTGGTTCCCGGTGGCTGCAAGGATCAAGTTCAAGACCCTCTGCATCGTCCACAAGGGGCCTGGGACCACTCTACCTCCACCTTTCTCTTCCAAAACATGTTCCTTCTCAAGCTCTCCGCTCATCTACCTCCAACTCTCTGAGGGTCAGACGCTTCTCTAAGTACAGAGTTGGGGGCAGATCTCTCTCCTCGGCTGGGGCCTTCCTCTGAAACAGCCTCCCTGCCTCTCTCAAACTTGAGCAGAACCACCTCTTGTTCCGGAAGCTACTCAAGACCTTCCTTTTCTCCCCCTGCAGATGTTCCTGACTGCTCCACGCACTGGTCACCTGGATACCATCTGAACTCGGGCCCAGACACCTGCATGTCCAGTTGCCCTTGCACTGCCTCTGGCCTTCCCCCAGCACTTAAGGGTCTGTTCCTGCAATCCTGCAGTCTCTTCTCTCTGCACTCATTTGGCACCTGCTGGCTGCACTTATTAATTTACCTGCACTTCTCCCTTCCCCTCCCCCCTGGCATGTCTCCCCTTCCCACTTCCCTGCACTTGCAGGGAAGTGGCAATAATAATAAACAAACAAACTTGCGCCATCTGAACGACACAAGGCCTAGTAAGATCATTGTTCTGTCCTCCCTTTGTTTCCCCCTCCTTGTTTTGTCGCGTCTAGCAACACTTGTGTACAGGCGCGTTATAAATGCCATATCGTATCATGTAGGTTTTAGAAGAAAGTTTTGGGATAGAAAAATATGAAAGAAGATGTTGTTATTAACTCTTTCAACCCCAGAAAACCTTTTAAATACTTAAAAGGACCCAGAACACTGATTAAGGGCATGATACTTCAAATGTAAGCGTTCAAATCTCACTGATACAATGATTAACACTTCATAAGTATGCTTTGGAATACAACCATTTTAAATAATATGCTTTTGTTACCTCATACCTACCCATAAACTATTTAAGGAAACGCCCTTGGAATTTTACAGAAACAAATGGTAATTCCACTCTAAGTATTCCAACTTCAGTGCAAAGCGCATGTACACTGCAGAAGAATAATTTGGAATATGAAAATGTGGAATAATACGCTGTCATTAATCTATTTCTGCCTAAGACCCAGTTGAAAGAGCAATATGTGTCCAGAATAGCCGGAAATGGTATGTCACGTTCAAATAAGCACACCAATCTATGTCAGAATGGCATGTATACTTTAGAAGAATATTATGGGAACAGTAAATCTGAAACAATATGCTATCCTTTTCCATTTCATGGCCAAACCCATTCTAAACAACTGAAAGTGCCCTAAACAGTACCAGTACACCAACAGATTATTTTGAAATAGAACAATGTAATATGGAAAGCCGGTATTGATGAGAACCAATTCTAGGCATCAAAAAGTGCACTGAACAACCCAGAATCTAAGGGTATATACAACTGCTGTGCCTTTGGTACATAAGCTTGCGTCTGCATGTGTAATATCCTTATAACTCTGTGTGTATTATGGTGCATATTCCATTCCTCCTCTTGCTGTCCTTAATGGCCAATATTCTCACTGTTCTGGTTACTTATAGCACTCTCCTGTGCTTTCATTTACAATCTGTCTTTCTTTTGCTCTCCCAACATTGTGCCCCTTCTCATCCTCCTTCTCTCCTTCTGTTGACATACTTCCCTGCCTTCTGTTACAAATTCTATAAAAATAAACTGTGTGCATATGGTCTTCCTTTTGGTAGTGCACTGAAACTTTTTAGCGAAGCACCATTCCTTTTTCCCAATTACTTTTCATCAATGTGTCCAGATTTTATTTTTAAATGGTTTCTTTCCATTGCCTTTTTCTCACCTATGTAATGGGCCTATGCATGCTCATTGATATATGCTCTTTCAAAATGTCCCATTTATTACTAAAAAAAATGCCTATTGCTTACATTGAGATTAACAAATCAGGGGCACTCTACTGTGTGCCTAACAGAGAAGGTATCTGGCATTAATTCCAAAATAACTAACAAACCATTTAAAATGGGAAGTGGCTTGTGTCATTTTTAAAAATTGACCTAATGGGAACAATCTAGTTCACATATGTGTAATGACTGGGGACAGTTTCTAGTGTAAAACACTAGGCTCACAATATGGTTTAGTCACATATAGCTTTCTTGGCAAAACAACAATAATTCTTGACAAAACAACAATGTTTGAAAATATTTATCTTACTTAACTAAAAAACCAAGGGCTTAGCTACCCCATAATTTCATATAGTTTAATCAAGTGCTCCTCTAGCCCCTGGCTTCAACATAACATGAACAAATACCACAAAAAATGCTGTTCTCAAAACTTACTCAATTTTCAGTTTCTTCACCTGGTGTTTGTCATATGGACCTAAAGCTTAGCTTCCCTACTCAAGAAACACAAGCATTTTTTATTTTTATTTGATTCAGCTGAATTAAATCAACCTTTCAAAATGTATATATATAAATAACATAATACAAATGTATTACAAATATATAGAATTATATAGCTCAACAATAAAAACAAAAAACAAAAGAAAAGAAAAGCAAAATTCCATACTACATTCATTTATTCATTTCCATTTAAACAGAACATTTGCAATTTGTGCATTACCAGTGATAAGGCTACAATTTTCAACCAATGTGGTCAGATTCAAACTTAAGAGAAAGTTGATTGTTGCAATTTGTATCGGCATGTATGTGGAACTCAAAATAGCCGACCAGCATTGGTGGAACTCCAATTGCCCTAATAACTTGCAATGTCTTGAAAAATGAATCAGTCTAAGATTTCTCAATGCACCACACTCTGTGATCAAATGAAATAGGGTTTCAGGTATATCATGATTCAAAGAAACAAAAACGACAATAGTTAAGTTGTGGTGAAAGCTGTTTACGTTTGGCTTGTAAATCTTTAGTGATCCATAAGTTGAGTCGTAGGCGTAATATGTTCTCACCAAATATGGTGGCAGGGTGCGAACTTTTTTTGGGGTGAACCTACATAAGTCACCATCTCTGTACTGGAGACACAATTCTCTTGTTCTAATCCAGTCTGTCTCATATATCTTGGCTTTTGCCTTGTCAGGATTGGTGAGCAACAGTTCAATGGAAACCTGCGCATTGGCCAATATTTGATAAACTTTCTCTGTCCAAGCAATCACAAAGGTATGTTTTACAGAAAAGATGTATTGAGTTAGAATTTTTAGGATAACCAATAACTCTGTGGACACTAAACATTTCCTAAACAGCGCCGTAATGCGCCGATGATAGAGTGCCTGGAGGGAGACCGGGCCCAACTCAAATCTCAGCCAGGCTGCCGGAGTGCATTGTGATAGGTGTAAGATCTGTCTCCAAAATGTGGCCTCCCATTTATCAAATTTGAAAGGCAAATTAACTGGTAAGGTTTCGAGACCATATAATAGAGTTGGGACCACCTTCATATTCCCAAAGTGCCACACCGGTTTAATGGAAAATGTACCATATTTGTGCATGATAATATTTGCCTGCGAGGTTGCCGTGGCTAATTTGGCTTCTACTCGCACGATCTGGCCTTTGGCATGTATGTTTCCTTCAAAGGTTATACATAAGTATGTATATTGAGGAACCACTAACAAAGGAATATGATTAATGGACCAGACAAATGTTCTGTTCCCAATTCTTTTCGGCAAGTACATTACTACCTGGGTTTTGGTAGTATTAACTTTGAGCTCATTTTGTGTTGTGTAAGTTTCAAAGGCCGAAAGTAGGTTCTGCAAATCAGCACAAAGTCATCCGCATACATTAGTGTTTTTATCTGACAATCATTAAACTTGGGTGAGTCTGAAATTACTTTGTCAAAAATGACCCTGGCATCCTGAATGAAATAGTTAAATATTGCGGATGCTAGCTGACAGATGTATTAAAATGCAAAGCATAAATGATGTCACATAATGTCGAAGGGCATTGATCTCGGGCTAATTTCGCCATCAAGATGACACAAGAGATTGAGTCGAACGCTGCGTGAAGATCTACGAATGCAAAAAAGACTGGCTGTTTTGTCGACTGGCATTGTGCTTTGATGGCATTCAGGCAGAGTAGATTGATGTTAGTGCCCATGCCAGCGACAAAACCCGTCTGTTGAGAATCATGCAGCTGATGTTTCAGTATCCAGGCATTAAAGTCTTGTAGGATCAATTTTGTGAAGATTTTTCATGGAGCATCAAGTAATGCTATTGGGGGGTAATTTTGGGGAAGGCTGCGATCACCTTTTTTAAAGATTGGAATTATGATGGAGGTCCTCCATGATAATGGAACCATACATGATGTTAAAACTTGGTGATAAATCCTATCCAAGATCACTGCCCATTCATGTGGATTTGTCTTAAGCATCAGATTATTAAGGCCATCTGGACCCGCTGCTCTCGAGGAACTGGCTTTCATTATGAACTCTCGAAGGATGACAGTTAAATAGATAACACTCCATGGGCCTACTGATTTTCGTACATAATTTAAATTGGCAAACCGATTATCAGCATATAATTCAGAAAAATATTTTATACATTGTTGTTCCTGGACGCCATTAATCTGGGCGTTTCCTTGCATATTACAGGAGTGATTGGACAACATTTGCCACATTTCAGCCGAATTTTCATTTATCATGGCGCATTCCATCATTTCACTGGCTTGTTGAAACATGAAAGATTTTCTGCTGCGTAGCCAATTTTTGTATTGGCATTTAGCAGTTTTAAGGTCTTGCCTACAAGTCTGTGAATTTGTATCTGTAATTAGCCTTTTTATACGTCTGTATTCAGCACGTTTAAGTTTGATCTCTGGGTCAAATGAGTGCTTATGTCTAGTACTATTTTTAGATGGAATTGTAATAGTATTGACAAAGGGGCATAGTAGATCAGTGTATTGCACTGGGCTACTGGCCGAATTGTTGTGCTCTATGGAACGATGATAGGCAGCCAGTGTTGCTGTGTTCCACCGTAATCTGATCCTAGAGACATTAATGATTAGCTTTTGAGTGATCACTGGCCTCTCTATCTGGACAATATCCCATGCACTGTCCAAAGATAGTAGCATGTGATCACTTTGTTCATGGTCATTGACGATCATTTTAACCACATTTTGAAACAGGCGCGCATCGACATAAATATAGTCAATTATTCTGGTAGAAATGCCCCTGTGAAAGGTGTGCTGGGCTGGAATGTCCCCTATCACGGATCCATTCACCATGTAAAAGTTGCAAGCTTTCATGAATGAGATCCATCTGGACACTTCTTTTGTTGCGCGGTTGGTATTCCAACATTCCAGATTTATATCGCCCAGTATCATGGTGTTGGTAATCGGATCATTCATACATATTAGGTCGAGAATTCTGGCTAGACCACTGTAGAAGGCTTCATCAGACATGCCTTCTATGTTCCTGTATAGGTTGACTAAGGCTAATGTGTGGTCTTTAGTGGATATCTTTACTAACTGAATGTAGGCACTTTCAGAGGCCCATGGGGAGATGGTTAGACCCATTTTCTTGTTGACACCTACTAGGAGGCCTGAGGAAGCTCCTCCCTTACTTGGTATTGCAGGAAGCAGGACACTGTCATGGTTGACCCAAACTGGAGGGGTGACCAGCCAAGTTTCCTGTAATGCTATAATGTGATGAATGCTAGGCAATTGTTTGGTGGAGAATTGCAGATGAGAGTGCCCTTGGGTGTTGCAACTTGTAATTTTCTGGGGCAGTTTTACTTGCTGAGTTAGTGGTTAATTGAAGGAGGAGACCGGGCCCATTGCACCTCTGCTGGCTGTTTCCTGGGACCCCAAATAGATGTTAGGTCTTTGATTGTCACATTGTGATCTGTCTGCCAGCTGAGCTGGATCTTGTGCAAGCAAAAATCCCAATTCAAATAATTGTATCTTTGACTGCCAGATTGTATTCAGAACCACCCCAGAGCGGATCCATAGTCTAACTGTGGACCACGTATCCTCAGATATGAATTCAATTTGATCGATGTCTCTTGAAGAGACATCCTCGAGTGCCACCACATCACTAAAGATATTCAATATGCTTCGCCTGTGAGATCATATTTTGGAAAACCGCCTTTACAGCATTTCAGGATCAGAGTGTGATAAAATTAATTTGTTGGATGTGATGGTTTTGATGATTTATGTGTTAGAGGCTTGCAAGAATCCCATCTCATTAGTTGTTGATCTGTGTGTTGAGGTGTATTCATTGAATGTGATTGTGTTTCTCGATTGTGACAAAGGGGTTTGTCATAAGCCCTCCTCATTGGTTGCTGGTCTATATACGATAATTGCTTATGGGTCAACTGATTTTCCATCAAGGATAATGCTTCAGTTGAGTCTGCGATGATTTGGTCAGTCATCACTGGCTGCCCAGTCAACGATTGACGTGTGGATTTGTCTCGCATGGTTTGTGTACAAACTCCCTGCTGCTGATCTTTTGGGGAAGCAATCGTGCAGCTAGCTATGTGTCGACCATCTGTTTCAGTTCTGCCAATACTGCTTTGTTTTGTACACCTTCCATAGAGGACGGTGTCAAATCCAAACCAGAAAACATAACTGATTTCTTAACAGATTTGATGGGGGCAGATGTTTTTTCTATGCACTCTTTTTGCTCAATAATATGAATTAGATCATTAAGAGGAGAGTGGGAAGTGACAGGTGTAACTGAGTCGGTTCTCCTTAGGGGGCTAGTATCTTGGGGTTGTAGGTCGGCGCAGTTTGAAGCTGGTGCGATTGCGTTTTGTTTGGCCTTTGAACTTGGAACAATAATTTGAGTTTTGGGTTTAGTAGTGTTACCGAGTACCTGAAAAAAGGCACTTAGGGTGCTCTTCGCTATCTTGGTTCCACCCATATTTTGGGATTGTTTTGGAAACATGCGGGGCCCTTTAACGGCTGGCTTGGTGTACTTGGTTGTGCAATTTGCAGCACGCACTGCCAAGGACATCTGGGCCTGTGGCACAACCTTTTCGCCCATAGCAGTAGTGGCAACATTTGCGGGTGGTGACACTGAGGAGACCCAAGAATCATCGGCTGAGGATCTAACATTTGCATCAGGGGGTGTCTCAATGGGTTGAATTATCCCTGCAATGGCTGGGAGGTGACAGACTAGTCCGGTTAACGGGTCCAGCGGGGCCTCTCCCACCCCCCATATCCTCTTGGGTATTATATTCTCCCACGGCAATTACTGAGTTTTCTAGTTCTCTGGGAAGTGGTTTGCCATGTTCTTTGATGCCCTTTAGCACTGGACAGTTGTCATTTAGCCATTTAACTAAACCATCAAATTGGCAAGTTTGTCTAGTTAACCTTGCATCCAGAGTCCCAAACAACTTAACTAGACTCATAATTGTGGTATTGATTGCTATTAGAGCAGGTTTTAGCATGGATATGTGGTGCAAGTATTCCACATTAGACACTGGTCTGTGAGCTCTTGGAGTTGGGTGCACAAAAGAATGCAGCATGGAGTGCGCCTCCGCCAAAGTGGAGTTAAGTGTGATCGATTGCGGGGTGTGGGAACTCTTCTTATCCATGATGGGGATTGGCGATTCACATTGGCTGGGATAGATAGAAATGCCTGTGGAATCTCGGCTCAACACTGGAAATCAAATGGGTGATACGTGGCAACCCTATGACTGAGTCAAGGATTGGGTTATCCGATAGTGGATGGTGGTGCCCCCGCTCACAAGAAATCACAGGCCGTTTACATGGTGATTTGTTTATGCGCATACCAGTTGTCCTAGAGATATTCGTCGGGTCTGTTGGCGGCGCCCCCAAAATGGCGTTAAGGGCTATGATAGATTGTGAGGAAGTTGCCGGTTTCATGCCGCCACTTGTATTGCGCAGATGCGTTGAACAGACAGGGGTAATGGTAATAGCAGAGTGATATGTCTGTGTGGTTGCAGCGGGGCCATTAAAAATGGAGGTCGCATGGCAGGCATATCAGTTTTCAATGAGTATGCAGTAAAAGCCATCTCCCGTAGGTCCTTGCGTTTAGCCGTGTATGTCCAGATAATATTGCCACTAATGCTCTCACAGCCTCGCGGCTTCTCAGCTAAGTGGCGAAGCGGTGCTTAAACGGTGCTTCCACAAGTGCGCGCACGCTGTGCGCGGAGGTACTCGCAATAGAGTGGAAGTTGCGTTGTTGAAGCTGCATGAGCAATGGGTGGTCCAACAGGGCACCTTGGTTAAAATTGCTGAAATCCACAGCAAAAGGCAAAAGTCTGTAGTAGAATACAGGCAGAGTCCAGGAAAGCAGCGTAGCTCGTGGCGAAGCGGGTGCTTAAACGGTGCTTCCACGAGTGCATTACATGTGTGTGTCACAAAAACCCCTAAAAACGAAATTCAGTTCAGTGAGTTCTGGTTCAAGGCTACATTTTCATAAGGGTGTGAGTCAGCCCTGGCTCACTTACAACTTTGTACACAAAATATGAATATTTACAAAATACAAAAGTCAATTTATAATACTTTCTCTTATTAATGTTGATCCAAAATCACTATACTTCTATACAAAACATATTTTGTTGTAAAAAACGAAAAGTTATTTTTTTTTATGTCTTTTTTCTCAATTCATTCTATGCATGGGCATACATGCATCAGCTCTAGCCGCACTCATTCCTATTCATTTGAATCACATTTTCATGAATTTCTATTTATTTTTCTGTCTCAATATTAATACACATAGACATCTACACCAAGCTTATTTTTGCTGGTGTTGTATAAAAGAATGTCATTTTATTAGAAAAACAGCATATTCCTGATTTCTCATACAGAACTGATCCACGGTTGCTTCAATACCAGAGCTATCTCATGTTTTCCCTGGTGTCTTGCCTTTCACAAGGAATGCAAACAGCTCTGTTTTTCTGCAACTATTAATCACTTCCTTGTTTCGTGTCAGCTCGTATCTCAGCTTTGAAAAAGTCTTCGAAACTCCCTAGTCCATTTCAAAGCAACACAATGCTGTATCCATTTGAAACATAAATCTTGCATTGCACAAATCTGCGTGGTTTCTATCAATTATGCACACATCGTACTTTAAATACATTTCTATCTCCTTTTCACTCGTAGGGCATGCCATTGTTCAAACTGTCTTCATTTGTTCAAAGAAAAAAAATAAACTGTTGTTTCAGCTCACAACCCAGCCTGAGGAATGCTTTAACTGCATGCTTTCCAAGCAGGAGAAATGCTTGCAGAATTTTTTTCCACTCCTGTCCTGTTTTCTTCCTTCGTTTACATATTCTGTTAGTCGGATTTATATCGTTCTTGGGTTTCCAATCTGTCCAGAGTTGTATCTCTGTGCTTATTGATTTTATTTATTTTTAACTCCTTACTTGGTGCCAATCCTTTGTTTAAAATGTGTTGTGTAACACAAATGGGGTTTTGCATAGCTACTTTAAAGTAAATCACCACCTTTTACATTTCAAAACAACAAATATGAGCAAGCACCATCAATTGCTGCTCAATTCGCTTATTACAATGACCTATCTATTCTTTTAATTGGCACCAATTGTTTTGCAACTTTATCTTTAATCACTGTTACCTTCTCAGCTCTTCACAATTCTATCCCTACTCGATATTTTACTCAACAAACAACATTTGGACTAGTCAGACATTTACATATTATAAAACACTATGATCACCTCTTCCCTCGCCCTTTTGCCCTGTACAGGGTTTAAGACATCACCTTACCTGATCCTGACCACGCATTTTATATTTCACCCTACTCCCGCTGGAGTTTGAAATGTCTTCTTCTAATTCCCTTGAATTAGGATCCTTAGGCGGTCTCTCTGTTGTCACAACATTTGCTGTTACTTAAAATTATCATAATCCCCTTCATTTGTACATAAACATGTTTATTCATTTTCTGTTGCCTCTGTCTTTCATAATACATACCAAAATTCACAGATGTCTGGTGTGCTATGCTGGCGGTCATGAGGACATGCTTCTGACAGAAATTAGATCATACTGCAGTTTGTCACTCACCTATCATCTTTTCTGCCTGCCAGCACATCACCATCAAGCTTGGGTCCTTGTCCCTGAATCTTATGAAAGACTTAGGGCCCCATGTTTGGGCATCAGATGAACTGAGGGCCCTACTCCCCATCTTCCATCAAGCACCAGACATCTATGAACACTCCTCAGAAAGAGACAAGAGAAAATCAGAGGCCTGGGAGCTTTTAATCATAGCCTTTATTGTTGGAATACCAGGACACACTAAAAGACATTTAGCCTTTAACCTGCTTTTATAGCCTTCAAAGATTTTGCAACATTTTAATGCAAATTAGTACCTTGGAAAATGGTATGCTTATTTTACACTTAGCTCGACACAACTCCTGCCAAGAACATGTTGATGCATCAATATCTAATCCTCATCTGATTGCTGAGGTCCTGCCAAGTTAGTGCTATGTACTGTTGCAGAAATGTATATATACTCTATTATATGGTGCCAGAATAACACAGCTGGTCTCTCAGAATAGCCTACATGACACACGTTGTGCGCTCTTCAATAAGAACATAGATACATTTATCCAAGCTTCCTTACTTATCTGACCTCATCACAATCTTCTCTGGCTTTCCAATTTGCATTTTTAACCTAACAAACCTAACTACCTCACTGCAAGATGCTGCCAAAGACTATCGCCAAAGTATCAGCCTCTGTTGCTTTTCTGAAAACTCTTGGCATCGTTCATAGTTCCTCACACCTGGCTGTGGCCTGGAAACCATTTTGCACTCGAGTTATCCATTTTGAAATATATTTTTGTCTGACAGTGTATTTTTCTTCAGGGAGCTATTATTTATTTCATTAAGCATCTCTCACTTTGTATACTTGTGCACTTATGGAGTGTGTGTAACATTAAAAGGACCCTTAATTTCCTTGGCTATCCCAACCCAAATATGCGCAGTGCCATGTGTACTTTTTACTTTTATTAAAGGCACTCTAATCCTGATTTCTAACAATAATGGATGGGAGAGTGAACTTATTTGATCTGCCTACCATGTTATCTATGTTCAGTTGAGGGGGGAGGGGGTGGCACCTCCTATACTTGCCTATAAATTGTCCTCTCTACTCTGCTGCTGTTGTTGGCTCCCATGTATTGATCCCTTGCAATCTGCTCTCCTACCATGCACTTCCCCTACGGCCTGTAAAGCACTTTGTTGCTTTCCAGAGCTAGGTCTGCACACAAATACAATAATAATAATAATAATAATAATAATAAGTATCAATAATGGAAAGGTACGTTTGTCATGTCAAAGCAATATTGAAAACTACAACTCCAATATTACTATCAAGTGAGTTCTCGTTGTTTTTTAACTATCTTGTTCCCTTTAGACAGGTATTTTTGTCTGTATTTGTATTTATTGAGAAATACAATTCATGCAAAGGGATGCAGGAAGAAAAGAAGTAAATTTAGTTTGAATGAGTAGAGAGGTTATGGGCTTTGAGGCGGGTGTGGAATGGATTCAGGGACGGAGAAGCGCGATTGGTGAGGGGCTGAGAGTTTCAAAGTTTAGGTGCGAGAAGCGAGAAAGAGCGGAAACGAGAAGAGGCACAAGGAGGGGCAGGAGCAGCAAGGTGGAATTAAGACTGTGACCGCAGGGTCCGAGAAGGAGTGTAGAGAGAAATAAGAGAACAAAGGTAGGGAGGAGTGAGACCATGTAAGACTAGGAATTGGAATAAGAGACTAGAGTCAAAAGAAAGAAATGAAATCAGCAAAAGAGAGGAAGTGATGGAGATGCGAGGCTGAAGAAGGAATTATAAATAGAACAAAGCGGTGTAAGATGAGAGTTAGGAAGACGGACTAACAGGGCAGAACAATAGTCAATACAGGAAAAAATAAGTGAGACAATAAGGAGTTTGGTAGCAGAGAAGAACAGAAAAGGGTGCGCGCAACGAAGATTATAGAGATGGAAACGGCAGACCCAAGCCTTTTTAGAAATATGAGCAGAAAAGGATAACGAAGATTCGAAGATGATACCTAGAATTTTAGCAGCAATGAAAAGGAAAGAGGTGTAGGAGGGAAGAGAAGAGAGGGTGGAGGAGGAAGGCGAGGTTGCGTATTAGCTGGAAAAAAGAGGAGCTAAGTTTTGGTAGAATTAAGATAGAGAAAGTGAGAGGTCATCAAGACTGGATTGTGTAAAGACAGCTGAAACAGTGGAGTGAAGGGTGTCAGCAAAAGAAAAAAATAAGAAGAAGATTTGGTGTCATCAGCGTAGAAGTGACAAGTCTCTGTTATTTGTAGTCTTGATTTCTATCTAAAGACTTCTTGTGCAAAAACATAGCCTGTTTTTTTCACTCTACTAAGATCTCAAAATGCTGAAGATGTGTTAATGCTAATGTCAACAATTAGGCAAGACACTCCTACTGTGTTTAGGATGAGAGAACTGTTACTCTGAGTTCCAAAATCGTTCTTTAGTTCAGCCCGAATTAATCAAAATCACTAATTTTGCGCTAGCAGATATATCTCTTCACTTCTTTTGCTGTTGTTTATTATTGTGTACTAACTTGTTTCTTGTTTGCGTTTGCAGGACAAGAAGACATTCCGGCTACTGATCCCAATGCTAAGGCTGAATCTGAAAGTACTACCGTTCCAGGTAAGTAACTCCGAAGATTTTAGTGTCCCTGATTGCAAGCAGTTGTGATTTGATTTAAATAATATCATCAGTCAAAATGGTCAAACTGGTAATCTCATAGGATTTTTGCTTGTTCTAGGGGGAATTGGCAGTAGCACAGAATGACAATCCTCTCACTGTATGATTGTCAGTTTGGATCTATGAGCATAGAGCCGCTTTCCCCATTTCCCCCCCTCCTTTTCTCTGCTTTCAGGGGGTACCCCCCAGACCACGCTTCCCACTACGTGCCTGCACACCACCATGTCCCATCCTGACCCCAAAAAAACTTGTTTCGGGGTTGCGCTGGTGCTGCACATCTCTGGATTCCATTATGGGTAAGCACAATGCACTTTTTTCAGCATCTAGTTGATGTTGCACTTCCCCAAGCAGTCTGCAGACTGTAATTGGTCATGCTGATCTAAGACTGCGTATGAGGGAGGGCATAAAACGGTGCTTTGGGGTAAAAGCGAAATACACGGGAACGGTACCAAAATATTTACAAAGTGAATAAATACCACCTGAAAAAAGATGGAAAACATATGGAGAGAGCTTTAAAGATGATAAATCAGCAATACTTTCCTTTCATTAACCCACTGTTGAATAGCATTGGCATTTTAACAGGTAAAAGTACCTGGAAAGGGCTAAAGCACAATGAACTTTCAAAATACCAATTAAAAACAATTGATGCAAATATGTAAATCTTAGAAGAATGTTTAGGGAGAGGAAAATATGAAACAATATAACCCATTCCTGCCCGGAAAACTTTCTAAAGAGTTAAAAGCGCCTGGAACAGCCATTAAAAGCATTTTACTTCACATGTAAGCATTCAAATTTAGCTGCAATATTTATTAACACTTCATATGAATATTGTGGACTTCAGCCATTTTAAACAATATGCTTTTGCTACCTCATTCCTGCCTATAAACTAGGACGAACCTCTGGAACAGCACCGAAATACATGGTAAAGCCACATTAAGCATTTCAATTTGGCTGGACACGCCATCAAAGCTTCAGAAGAACAATTTCAAAACGAAAAAGGTGGAATATGTTGTCATTAAACTGTTTCTGCCTAAAACCCTCTTGAAAGAGCAAAATATGTCCCAAACAGCTCAATGTAAGTATACCAATGTATGTCAGAACGGCATTTAGAATATCATACAATGATATGGTATTCTTTACCATTTAATGGCCAAAACCCATTCGAGACAGATGAAGTTGCCCAGATCAAGATGAAATTGCCTAGAACAGGATGATTAAGAGCAAGTAATGCATTCTAATCTTGCTGGCATAAGTACAAGTATATCAGAAGAATATTTTGAGATTGATAGGAAGCCCACATTGACAGGAACCGATTCGAGACATCAAACAGTGCACTGAACAGCCCGGAATTGCATAGCACATGCAATCTAAGCATTCACATATAACTGACAAGATATCTGTACTAGGTCTTTCGAATTATAATAATCTGAGATAGAGTTGATCTCATTAGCCAGCCTTGACCATAATCCATTTCAGAAATCAAAAAGTAGCTGGAACTGCCCAGAACAAGATGGTGATAGCAACTGATACACTAGCTGAGTTAAATTCAAATATTTCAGAAGAATATTCTGAATTGGAAAATGTAAAATGGGACGCTCCCCTTAACCAGTACTGGCAAGAAATTATAACAGACATACAACAGTGCCTTGAACACACTGGAATGGCTTTGAGCAGGTGATTTGACAACTGGATGAAATAAATAACTATATTTCAGAATAACGTTTTGTAATAGAAAATGTGAGCTGGGTGATCTCATTGAATGGTGTCAAGTGGATTTTCAGAATCATCCTTTTGGACAGATTATCTGAGCCACCCTGTTCTGATGGATAGGAAAAGACACATATGTTTAACCAAACTCTATTTGGGTAGCGTGACTGAGAAGTAAGACTTACACTTGGAAGTTTGAGTGTGGTGAAGTATTCAGTTAAGCATACACAGAGCACTCTTAATACAAGTTAGGCAGAATGTTTAAAAATACAGTCATTTATTCAAGCTTTAGACACACTCTTAGCAATGAAAAACCACAGGTAAGTAACACACTAACCAATTCACTACTAATATATGTGCTCTAGAGTCACATGACCCAAAGTAGTTCTGGTTAGAAGTCTATTTTATTATATTTTTTTTTATTTTATTTGCTTTAAAATGTAATCAACAATTTATTTTAGTAAAAAAGCAAAACGACAAATCTTATTTACAGTTTACATTTTTAAGAGTCTGAACAAGAGTTCGAAAAGCTAAAAGGCAGTTTGTAAATGTCTGTTAGATAACAGTTGAAGAAAGGTTCTCAGCAGGCCCTACCCCAATCCAACCACATTAGGGTAGGCCAGGGAAGGATATGTGACCGGAAAAAGGTCTTTACTCCCTTTGCACACTATGGAGATAGGGGGCTAGTGTTATGACTGATTTTCTATACTCTGGCCTGGTGGACAGATGTATAGACGGCCAACCTATATTGTGACATGGACAACTCTGGGAAGCTGTAGCCAAACCAGTTTAGGTAGCACTGACAGGCAGTCTAGGCTAAGTTCTTCAGAGGTGGTGAGCTTCTAAAGGGTCCACAATGAGGACACACATTGGGAGTCACAGATTGCACTTAGACAGGATGTATAAAAATGCAGTTATTTAATTATGACCAAAACATACTATAAGAAAATGAATACAAGCAGGTACACTTATCAGACAATACTATCAAACTAAATCCATATATACATTCACAGGTTCAAATGCACAATACAAATCAAATACTCCTGCAAAAGAATGAATAGGTAAGTATTATACACCAAAATGTCCAGAGAGATGATTCCTAGCTAAAATTGCCCAGCCCAAATTGCCAAGGGCGTTGTGCCCTATTGTTCAAGATACAGTTCCACAGAATTTAGGATGCAGGGAAAAATGCAGGTAGGGTCTCTGGGGTCCAGTGAAGGGTTCTTAGAGTTAGGGTTCAATGTAGACTAGTGCCCAAAATTATCCCTAACAGTCAGAAGTCTTGCAAAGGCAAGCAATGGAAAAGCCAATAGTGTTAGAAATTGGATTATTATAAGCCCATTGACTTATAATGGGAGTATAGGGGTACGTTTAAAGCTCTGTAACTTACCCCCCTTACTCCAAAACTAGTCTTGGTAGAACAAAGGAAGGGTGTCCTATGTTGCTTTTCCCGCCAAAATCCACGGTCCTCGATTTTCAGGGGTTGCAGGTTCGAGCTTCACTCCGGTTGGGATTTTATGCTGGTGCAAGGACTCTCGGTCAAGGAATGCAAAAAAAAATGATGCAGCACCCCTCTCAGGACTGGACTCATGTCAGGTAGGCAGGTTTCGGACGGTGCATGCTGGGCACAGCGATGTAACAGGACTCAGTAGCCTCAGTCAGACTTACCGGTCTTTCGCAGGTCCCCTTTGTGCTATAAAGCAGACATTTCGCAGAGGGTGCCCTTGCAGTGGCAGCTGAGGGTGTGTCAAGTTTCAGGTGGAAACTCGGAACAGTGACGGAGTTAGCTCAAAAACAAAGCTGGTCAGCCACAGGACGGTTCCAGGGCACTTCCGAGGGCAGTTTTTGTGCTGGGCACCGAGCAGACTTTGGGAATGGATGGTCCCTCCACTCCAAAGGTCGTAGCACCTTTGCAGGGCTACTAAAGATCACGAGAAAGACAGGGCTCCACCAGGGCTGCAGCAGAAGTTGGTTGCCAGGCCTCCTTCAGTCAGGTTTCTTCACGGGTCTCTCAGCTGGACAGGATACTTGGCTCCTTCAGGTTTCTCCAGGATCTCTGAAGAATGCATGCAGGGGTCCTCTTCTTATCCTGAAAGCCAGATAGGAGCTGAAACTGCCACTAACCAATAGCAGGACTAGTCCACACACACATCCCACAGTGGTCCAATCAGGACCACTGGCGGGAACATTCATGCATACTACTCAGACACACAGAAACCAGCATGTGGATTGGAGTCAGACTGACTCAGCCCACATCCTGCCTGCAAACACGCATAGCCCTCCAGTAGCCCACCAAAAGCCGCTGCTTTCCCAGGCACTGTAAGTCCTTATAAGGATCTTCCTGGACTCTGAGGCCAGGAAGAAGGCTAAACAACGAGATGGCAAAAAGAACAGGCGAAAATCTGGTGACACAGCCATGTTTGACCGGAAGCCACAGTTAGTAGCCAAAAGCGGGAAACACGGTAAAGCTAAAAAGAAATTCCCCAAAAAGTGGGGAAAAGTCACTGCTGCCACCAGCCCATCTTTTAAGCACATCTAGAGTAACCAAAAATCCCCTGAGTGTTAGTCTAGGGCAAAACAAAAATGTACCCCATTGCACTGCAGTGTAAGCTGCTTTGTGCAATGATACAAAAGTTACCACAAGTAACCACAAGTAGCAACATAGTGACAAGACTAAGGGAAACACTGTTTCCCCATACTGAAAGCCTGAAGGACATATCAGTTTCCCAATAACAAATGAGCAAAGGCCAGTACAGTTAAGCTTAAGGCTTCACTGTACTGCATAAAGTACAGGTCAGATGATTAAAAAATAAAAGCAAAAGGTTTAGGGGTTCCATAAAAATGGAAGGAAAAGTGCAGTAAAGAGAATTTTTACTAACAGCTAGGAATAGGTATGCTTACACGCCCCCTGTATTTCTTTTCACTAAGGGACCATTGTAGAAGTTCCTGAAATCACTGGGCCCCTCCTTTCTTATACCTTGACTCCATTGAAGGAGGTTCAGCAGCCACCAGTGCAGAGGTCACTTTCAGCATGAGGTTTCTAGTCCTGGCTAAATTGCGGATCCGTCGGTTCTGCTCAATGGACTAAAGAAAGTACCACCACTCCAGTGACGACTTCAGAGGACTCCCTGAACACGATTCAGGTGGCGATCAGCGATGGCCATGCCAAACAAATGGTGGAAGTGAACCCTTTTTGTGGAAACAAAGAAACTGCTCCACTAAGATCCTGTGGCCAACATATCAGCCCAGCAACAGAAACACTTTGGCATGGAGGTAGGCTGGGAACGGACAGCCCTAGCCCCCACATCCAGCCACACACAGAGACCGTCACTTTGCCCGGGAAAGACTTACCCGAGAAAGAACCTTCCTTATATGTCAATTCCGGCTTATCGAGAGCAGGAAGAAAGCCAAACAAAAGGATGGGCAAAGGACAAGCAAAAATCTTGTGGCACAGCCATTTTAGAGTATATGGTACCTTGTACGGCATTAAGTACTAAAATGCAAAAGTTCACAAGATAACGAAAATGGTAGAATAGTATCCACTGCCACCAGCACATCCTGGACACATCATGTTAGTATCCAAAATGTTTTACATAGCAAATCTACAGGAACACATGGTGTTCCACCGCGCTTCACAGAAGGTGATGTGTGCAGGGAAAAACTAACAGGGAATGTTACTATGGAAAACAGAGTTCTCCTGCACTGAAAACCATAGGGACAGATAAGTTCCCCTGCAACAGATGAGCTCAGCAAAGCCAGTGATGTAAAAAGACTTCACTAGCCTCCAGAAAGTCAGAACGGGGACACAACAGTAGCAAAATGTTGGGTGCCCCATTGATGTTGATGGAGGGAAAGAAGCATATAGTTCATCTTTCCTAACAAACGGCATTGGCCAGAGCCCATTCTATGCATCAAAACAGCCCCTACCTGCATGGGACTACCAACTGATGCATATGATTCTAGCTTCTGCAAGTACAAATATTTTGTGTTTTTCTAAGACAGATAAATATAACACTGGATGCTCACCTTAAGTAGCATTGGCAAGAAGTTATTTTAGATATCACAAAAATACCCAGAACAACCTGGAACAGCATGATGCATGCAGGGTAAGCATTCAAATGTGTATTTTGGAATAGAAAAGTTAGAGATGGGGTGAGGAAAGTGTGTTGAGGGATGCTCTCATTGAAACGTATTAGATACAACTGTTTTAGACATCTAAAAGAGCTCAGAATACACTGCAATGTCATGGTGCAGAATTTAAACATTCCAATCTAGGTGAAATTGGTATCTCTACTTTAGAATAAGGTTTTGAAATAGGAAACCTGAGATGGGGTGATACCATTAACTGGGTTTATCCAGAACCCATTCTAGACATCAGAAAGGGCACAGAATATTATGGTCACACGAACTGATGGATT
The DNA here is from genome assembly GCF_040938575.1 of Ambystoma mexicanum. Taxonomy (NCBI): domain Eukaryota; kingdom Metazoa; phylum Chordata; class Amphibia; order Caudata; family Ambystomatidae; genus Ambystoma; species Ambystoma mexicanum. The sequence continues at coordinate 846,092,706 of NC_090930.1, forward strand.
AAAACCTAGCCGGAGTATGTACAAATGTGTCAAATTCATATTTTGAATAGAAATTGAAAGATGCAATGCTCTTCCTAACCATTATTTTGAATAACAAATGTTAGGTATCAACAAGTACCATAACAGCCTAGAACAGCATGGTACAGCCATTGTATGTATTCAAATAAATGAGAAATAAATATCCATATCTGGAAATAAAGTTTTGGAATAGAAAAATGTGAGATGGCATGAATTCCTAACCTGTATTGACCAAAAACCGTTCTAGGCAACAAAAAGTGCATGGGACATCCCGGAAAGTCATAGAATAACCAATACATGCATTGCAATCTAGCTAAGGTAAGTACAACTATGTCAGAAGAATATTTCAGATAGAGAAACGTAAGATATGATGCTCATAAGAACCCATTCTAGACAGCAGAAAATGCACAGAAGGCATGTCTTAAAATGGACTGAGCTGACGCAGGGAGATGGAGCTTCTGCACAATGAGATAGGCCTTAGCCAAAATATAGACTTGCCGTAACAGATCTTTCACTACATCGAGTGAGTCACAAGTGAAGTGACCGGCGAGAGATGCGGAAAGCAGAAAAGGCCTAGTAAAGGCACACCTATGAACCGCAGTGTGATGAAGAGGGCCGTGGGCTGCAGCGAATCATGGCACGAGCCTGAGCGGCAGTGAATACAGAAGACAGGAGTGATCAACCCAGTGAAAGAAATAGAGGAGGAGCGGTGCAGGAGGAGCAAGAGGAACTGGCATTGGCATTCCCCACAAGAAAAGAGTGGAGAAGGAGTGCAAGAATAATAAAGCCCCCAAAGAATTGACCCCAACACCCGCTGGATTGAAAAAGGCAAGTCGGGAGGAGGATAACGAGGTGGCATCCCTCAGTAGGAAGCAGACTTTGGAAGAGACGGACCAAGCACAGCTGCAAAACAGGCAAGACAGATTAGATACAACCCCTTAGCCCTAGGTAGTTTGCGCCAAAAGAGTCCTAGAAGCTGCCGAGTAGGGGGAGGGAAGGAGCAGGACAGCCCATAAACAAGCGGACCGAGCAGCGACAGGAAGATGTAGGTGGGAACCAGAGCCCTTGCAGCCGTGGGGGTAGAGGAGAGGTAAGTAGCCTGGAAAGTAAACCAGCTTCAAGCCCAGGCAGGACCATGAGACTGGTGGAGCCTGCGGAAGAAACCATGGAGGCCAAAAGAAAGAGGTCAGCAGAAAAAAGATGACAAGGGGGCCTAGAAAACCATACCATCGAGGCACCTGAAGGAGACTGGACCGACCCTTGCACAATGAGAATCTTAACGCAGAGAAAACTCTAGATGCTAGTGAATAAGAGGGCGCAGGCAAAAGCGAAGAGGTACCTGCACCAGTAATAGGCGGTGGAAAAATTAAGGTAGGGAACCTGAGTCTTCTCAACCCTGGTAAAGTAAAGAGGTAGATGGCCTGATGCTGAGGAGGTGTAGAGAAGTGGTGTGACTCAACCAAATACGGACATACTGAGAAAGTCAGAGTGAGACCCAACCACCTCCCCAGCATGAGGGGAAATTAAACTGAAAAAACTCCAAGAAAGGGCAGGGGATAAAACAAACCACAGGATCTGCACCAAACGGTGAGCAACTGGCATAAAGCAGGGGAGCTGCGGACAACAGAGGTCAGCACAAAGTTACCAGCTTAGTGGGGGTGGTAAAAACACCAAAGACAGCAGAAGAAAAAAAGAAATCCGAAGAGCACACGCGACCCATAAGAAAGTGGTCTAACAGGACAAAACTATCCGTTAGATTGCCCCAACAAAGAAGTGACTGCAAACAACAGAAAACGCTAAGCAAACAGAAGGAGACTTACTGGCTAGAAAGAAGAAAACTTCTCTGCAGTTCCTAGCACTGGCAGAAAAGGGAAACCGCAAGCACACACAAAGCTGACATGCCTCTGACCAAGGAAGAACTGGATGTTGCTCTGTGTAGGCTCAAAAATGAGATAATGGAAAGAGTGGAAAAGGAGGTGGCCATTATCTGGGAGGATCTAACCGCAGTAGTGGCTGCAAACAAGGAGGATATAGACCAGCTGGGGGCTAGGCTGAACGACTTGAAAGAGATGGTAACAGAGGTACACACAGGAGCGAAGGAGACAGACAGTCATTTGAGGGAGATACATTAAATGGTCACATCACTAGAAGAAAAATGCAAAGACTTAGAGAACAGGTCTAGGAGGGACAACATAAGGATTTGTGCTATCAAGGAAGGCTCAGAAGGCATAGACATTATGAGTTGTGTGTAGGACCTGTTCTCACAGAACCTCAAGCATGGGCCGAGCAATAAGGTGGGCATAGAAAAAGTCAATTGACTAGGAAGATCAAGAAATGAACTGGAATCCCAGCCACAGGACATACTGGTCCATGACTAAATGGACCAGCACAGTATAGTGAGTGTTGCCAGGTTCATGGGCAAAATAGATTTCAAGGACAATGCACCAATACTTTTCAATGGCATTTCCCACGCCACCCTAGCCAGGAGGAGGGCCTTCTGGCCCATCAAAGAAGAGCTAAAGAAGAGGAAACCCAAATACTGATGGCTATTCCCCACTAGACTGCAATTAAGTTTGCACAATAAGGAAACAACCATTAGCATGGTGGATGAAGGATCCAGAATTCTTGGATTACAGAACATTGAGGAAGCAACAAGTTTAGCAACTGGTGATGAAGCAGGGACAATGAACTAAATAAGTTCTGGATCCAAGTGGTGGATGACCAAAGGAAGTAAAAAAGGTCATAAGGAGGGCTGGGAAATACATGAAGGGGGACAAATTAGGAAGCGGGCAGGGATAAACTGTCAAGGAGTAATGGGTGGGAGAGAGTAAAGTGGACCGGGGAGGGCATTAGAAGGTGAAGTAACTCACTTGAGGGAGGATGAGATGGCAAAAAACATAGGAGTCTGGACATGGCAACACAGTTTATATATCTGTAGTATCGTATAGATACTGCTGGCATCCATGATCAGGGTTCCAGAATAGGAACGTGAGGGGTGGAATGCAAGTGAGGAGAGAGCTGGCGATGGAAGACGGAGAAGGACTTGCAGCTCCGCCGCTCCATTCCTATCCCCTTATTTCCTAGTGTAATAACTAAATAAAATATGTATAAAGTGTACGTGGTCACTTCACGTGGCGACGAGGATCCCCGGTCTGCTTATACACAGATGTAAACCTAAGAGGAAAAGAAATGAGCACCGGAAAGCAGTCCGAGTCTGAAAAACAAGTGACCAAACAAATAACAGTATAAAGAAGATGACGATAAAAGGTACCGTGTACTTACTATAATGTATAAGAGAGGGAGGAAGCTTAAAGCTTACATACACGAGCTGCATCATATGAAGCTGTAGCACGAGCAGATTATTAACGGTGATTGATTTAAAGAAAAGGGCCCTAACAAAACATCATTTGCATGTGGCCATCTTGGTTATTAATGGGCGTTCCCAGGGCAACCCTATGAAGCTTGGTAGGGAGCAGTGTAATGGGTTACGATAGGCCCATTTAAAAAAAAAAAGAAAGGATACGCGTGGCAGTCAGGCACACGGAAGTCAGGCGCACAGCAAGAAAAGAAAATCTATTGAGGGGCAATGCTCTGCTTCCTCGTCTCAGTTTAATAATTATTTTTTTTAAATGTCCCTGTGTTGAGAAAACATACTGGTGAACTGCATAAAGAACCACACTGCAATTTGCGGATAATAAATGCTGAGAAAGAAGAAAAAATGCTATTGTGGGCAGTAAAAAGAACAAGAATAAGCAAGAGCAGCATAGCAACAAGTAAACCAATCATTGAGTTAAGTGAAGCAGGAGACGCCACAAGAAACATGTCAATGCATAGTGTTCCACCACCAGCTATGTTTCTAGCAGAGATGGGTAAGCCAATTCTACCTTGGAAGAGGTGGTTGAAGTCTTTTGAACATTATGCCAGTGTGGTGTGCGGCTAAAAATTACAGTGTGGGGAGGAAGAAATCACTACTGCTAGACTGTTTAGGTCCAGCTGGCCAGGAGAAATATGAGGATATAGCAGATTTGTCAGTAGCAGAATGTGGGGATATGAACGAGTACGAAAAGTGCATCATGAAAATGGGTAGACACTACGAAAAGAAATTGAGCACTGTACCGGAGAAATACAGATTTGGTAAAAGATCACAAGAAACAGGAGAAAGTGCTGAACAATACATAACTGCTCTCAGGAAATTGTCAAAGAACTGCAAATGTGGCCAACAACTAGAAGAAATATTAAGAGATCAGTTCATTTTACAATGTGGCAGTACCAAAGTCCAGGAGAAGTTATGGGCAGAAGATGATCCACCCCTAGATGTGGTGTTGCGGATTGCCAAAGAAGTGGAGCACATGGAAAATTGTGTCAAGACATTAGAAGGCAGAGTGAAAGATAGTTTGATAAAGGTAGAACCAACTGTTAACATGTTGCAACCTGCACAGTGTGACAATGTAATGAATGTGAACAATCACAACAATCCAAATATGAGAAGGAGAGAAGATACTAGAGTTCTGGTTTCATCCAGATACAATGGGGAAATGGGAAGCCGTGGATACAATCGGGGACGTTTCATGGGATGTCAGTGACCTCAAAGTAGAGGCAGAGGTCGGAGCAGAGCCTGCTTCAGAAGTGATAGTCCATCACATTGGGCCAGTAGTCCTGACTGTCCTGCGCTACACATAATATTTAGAAATTGCAATGGGAGAGGTCATCTGGCTAAATTTGTGGCAAGGATAACGAAGTGGAATTGGAAGTGGAATTGGAAAGTCCAAAGACCATTGTCATGGTGAATGGTAACCGGATTAGAATGATGACAGACTCTGGAGCAAAATATACATTATTACCAGAAGCATTGTGGAAGAAAATTGGTCCCAAATGGTTGAATGAAGCTGATATCAATCCCAGAGCCTGTGGAGGTGCGAAAATTAATATCATAGGCTGGTTCAAAGCCACGTTGGGGTTCAAAGATAGGAAGGCTGTAGGAAAAGTATATGTCTCAAAGAAAGGAGCATCACCTTTGCTTAGTTGGACACATCAGGCATGGCTCAAAGTACGACTGGATGCCAGTGCAGAAGAATCGATATATGCTGTAGAGTCAAATTAAATGGATGTAGAGAAGTTGAAGATGGAAGTATTTAGAGATAGGATTGGGTGTGTTAAAGGCATTACACACCGCATCCAGCTTATGTCTTCTATAGAAGAGATGCCCACTCCAAACAACAGAGAGCAGCTGAGGACTTTTTTGGGTATGGCCGAATATTATATGAAATATGTGCGAAGATTTTCAGATCACACAGTTATGCTAAGGGATCTGACAAAAATTACCAGGAAATGTGAATGGAGTGAAGCATGTGAGGAAGAATTCAGGTACATCAAAAGTGCCTTAGGAACAGCACCGACATTGAGAAACTATGTGAGGGGACGACGCACGATGATCATGACTGATGCAAGCAATGTCGGTCTGGGTGCAGTGTTGACACAAGTACATGAAGGAAAAGAGTACATCCTAGCATTTGCTTCTCGGCTACTGAAAGGGGCAGAAAAAGCATAGGCTACCATAGAGACGGAAGCGCTGGCTATTGTTTGGGCAGTTCACAAGTTCAGGAGCTTTGTATGGGGAACAAGATTTGAATTACACACTGACCACAAGCCACTAGTGGAGGTGTTCATAACCAAGGGTCTGGATAAAGTATCAGGAAGAATAAGGCGATGGGTTTCCAGGTTGCAGGAATTTGATTTTGAGATGAAGTACATACCTGTTGTGAAGAACTATGCTGCAGATTGTCTTTCAAGGATGACAAATCTTCAGGAAGACGGTGAAGAAATGGAAGACCAACAGGAGATGATATGTGCACTACAGGATGCTGCTATTGTTACGCTCAGCTGACTCCCACGGAGGCGCTCGCCTGGTTCGCGCTGCTGTGACCTCTTCTAAGGTGATGCGCAGGGTTCGGAAGACGGACTGGACCGGGCCCCCAAATCTGGCTTGTCTGGCTCGCAGAAGTATCCTTCTTAGGGTCTGGAAGGACGAGCTCTCATCCTGCTTCTGATGCAGGGGCGCGTTGGTATCCAGTTACTTCACTGGATTTTCGGATTGGTGAGAACCAAACTTGCTTGGCTTCCAGGTAAGTTTTTTGATAAGAGGTTCCCCTTGTGTCCATGCATTAATGTACTAATGCTAGTGTCTTTTTCCCCATAGGGGCCGGGGTACAGGCACCGACCCGAGATGAGAGGTGAAATCCTTGTAGAAATCAGGTAAGTCTTTAATGAGCTTTTTTTGGTAATGTCTTTTCATTCGCTCATTAACGCTGATGTCTCTTTTTCCCCTTAGGGGCCGGGGTCCGGAAATGCCAGGATGCGGCGCGGACCCGAAATGAAGAGGGAATGAATCAACAGGTAAGTCTTAACATGGAGATTTAGCTTTCCTTATTCCCTTCTCTCTCTCACCTTTTGTTCTGGTCTTTTTCTCCCTAGGCGCTGGGGCGTGACTGCGAATCCGGATGATCGCTGCTGAACATGGAGGCGCCCTGTAAAGGTGAGTGGAATGCGGCGCTGCAGAGATCGACGCAATGAGCTTTTTAATAAAAGTCTTCCTTTTCAGGATTGTCGGCGAGATGTCTCCGGGATGCGGATTTAGCAGGTAAGGACTTTTCCTTCTTCTGTTCTCTTCTTCTCTTCCTTTGCAGGTGATCCAGGATGCTGGCAGGTGTGGCAGAAGTCAGGATGCAGAAGCAGACACAGTGAGCGTCCAGCTGCTAGGTGCAGAACAACGCGAAGCACGTGTGGCTGTTCGGGTGGGGTTTAAATATCCTTGGAAGAAGTTCCAGGTATGTATCCTTCCTCCAATCAGGTATGTATCCTTCCCCGACCACGCCCGGATGGTAAATTAGTCCCACAGGTAAAGTAGTTCCTTTCAGGCCTCAAGAAGGCCGGGATCCTGCAGCATGGTCTACATCAGGTAAGTGCACCCAAGCACTCCCATAATGAGCCTGGCGCCTATGGCGCCAGGACTGATGTCTTTTATGAGCCTGGCGCCATAGGCGCCAGGACACTGTCCAAAGGGCCCCTATATGGGGATGCTGGGTCCTTCCTTGGGGACTGGATGTCCGCTTTCGGGGATGCAGGGCTTGAGCCAGCTCCCCGGGAGCGGGCATCATGACAGCTATATCCAGACAGGAATGGGTAGAGGAGATGAGAAAGGATGCCAGAATAATGTTTGTAATCGAAAATCTCAACAAAAGAATGGTTCCAATTAACAAGGTTCAAGAAGTTGGAGCTGAAATTTATTGGAGTGGAAGACATGAATTGAGCAGTCAGGATGATTACCTGTTGAGGGGTGACAAACCGGTTACACCTGAGAGTATCAGAGAGAGAATTATACTGTTGGGACATGAAGGACATCAAGGAATCTCTAAGACAAAGAACAGAATAAGAAACACATATTGGTGGCTTGGTTGTGATCTGCAAATTGAAAGAAGTGTTAGGGATTGTATCCTTTGCAACAAGTGTGATAAAGGCGGTGTAAGTGAGAAGTATCCTATGGTTGTGTCAGATGTACCTGATAGACCGTGGAAGAAATTAGCTATAGATATTCTGGGTCCAGTGTGGAGTGAGGGCTACCAGACCTTTGGTGTAGTGGTAATTGATATGTTGACAAGATGGGCTGAAGTCAAGATGTTGTCAAGTGTTTCGACTAAAGGTATTATTGAATTTTTGGAAGAAGTGTGTGATCGTGACAGTTACCTGGAGGTGATTCTGACAGATAATGATTCCCAGTCCTAAGTCCAAGGAAATGAAGTAGTATTTAAGAGGGAAGTCCATTACACACTTAACTATTGCTATTTATCATCCTCAGACCAATGGCACTGTTGAGAGATATAACAGAGAGGCGATTAGGTGGGCCTGGTCGAATGGCAAGGATTGGAAGGAGGTGGTGAGGATGACTGTGGTGGAACATATGTTTACCCCGCACAGCACGACAGGAGTGTCGCCTTTTGAACTGAGTAAAGGTAGGAGAGCTAATACAAAATTGTTTCCGGGGTGGATGGTTGCTGTGTTGGGTATGGAGGTGTCATTGTGTGATGTGGAAGCAAAGATTATGAAGAGACAACTCAATAATAAATCATGGCATGATAACAGGAGGTTCAGGGGGGGCGTGGCCAGCGCGCATGCCGTAAAGCCGTGAATCCGAGGAGCTCCTGCCCGAGATCCTAACACGAGCGGAATCACGCTGTAAATACAGCTATACTCTTTTTGAAATTAACTTCAGCTGAAAGGGGAACCTCTCCCCCGTGATCGGACCCCACTTTCAGGAGCAATCGGAAGCCAGCTGGCCCTGAATGAGGCCAGGGAAGAGGCGCCCCTCGACCACCCAAGATGGCGGCGCCCAGCGGACTCTAATCCGGAACAACGCGAGCCCAACGAGTCAGCTGGGAACCACCCGCGCTGGTCCCTCTCCACACACGGACTGCACTGGGGCGACGGCTTTGTCTTAGCCCCCCATAACCAGACGGCGACTCCTTGAGGCACCGGGCAACCGGAACCGAGGTGCGACCCGCGGCTGGAAAGAAGTCGGGACACTGCAGCCGTAGACCTCCCCCTTCCTCTTCGCTGCCCGACGGAGCCCTTGGCCGGCGGGGGGAGGCAGCGAAGTCACCAGCAGCTGCTCGGCCCCGCGACGGGACCTACGAAGGTAAGGACGCCCGCCCTTAGAAGGAGGGAGGAGCAGCCTGGGACTCTCACGAGGGCCTGCCGCGGAGCGCGGCTTGCTATGCCGGGGCACGCAGCAGCTCCAGGGAGGCGGCCCAAGTAATAGACAAGCTGCCATAATTCCATACGAGGAAGGGGTCCTGGAACTAAATAGGGCCCTGCCAACTGATGTGCGCTGGAGGCAACCTGGCACACCTTAAAAAGAAACTTGTCCCTGGCGTGGGCAGAGGACCACACAAAGAGGACGATCATACGTGTGGGACCCCAGGGGCTGTTGATTATTGGCGAGGCCTAGGGACCAGCAGGTTTCGCTAGGGGCCCCCCTGTTCCTACACGACGCTGAAAACTGATCACGCACCTTGGAACGGCATAGCATGGTGCTAGAGGCGGTCTAGGGTTGCAATTGAACTGCGCATAATAGACTGCCTAGACGGCGGCATTCATTGAGCTGAACTATAATAACCACCTGCTGAGCGGTAGAGATAGCTCTCTGGACCCGGTGGCGGAGATGTCCCCACCCAAAAACAAGACAAAATTAACAACAACAAAGGACTCTTACACGACGGTTAGGCCCAAACAGCTGCAGCAACAAGAGCCCACACCCAATGCAATGCCACCACAACCGGAAACAGAACCCAAAGATACACTAGTCCTCCAAGCTATTGCAGCACTGCGCACCTCTATTGAAACCAAAATAGAGGAAATGAGGGCGGATATGCAGCTTATGCGTCAGGATGCCCGTAACCTAACTGAGAGAGTAAATACGAACAAAGCCACCCTGCACGACAAAGTAGCAAGTACTTCCGACTTGAAGGCAAAGGTAGTGGACTTGGAGCAGAAAGTAGCGAGACTCGAGGTAAGATCTGAAGATGCGGAGGGACGCGCTCGGCGCAACAACATTAGGATTTTGGGGGTTCCTGAAGACATGGAGGGCCCAGACCCAACAGACTTTGTAGAGACATTGCTCCTACAAGAAATTGGGGCGGGAAAACTATCACAAGGGTTCTCAGTGGAGCGCGCCCATAGATCACTCCAAAAGCACCCCCCGCCAGGCTCACAACCACGTCCCATAATAGCGAGAATTCTAAATTCTCGCAACAGAGAAACGATACTACGGCATTCCAGAGAAGGCGGGGAGATCAGGAGGCAAGACTCCAGAATATTCATATACCCCGACTATACTCCGCGGTCCAGAGAGCCAGAAACTCCTTCATTCCAGTGAAAGCCAGGCTTCGAACGCTCAACCTCAAATACATGCTACTCTACCCATCTCGCCTCAAAGTTCTGTATAAGGGAAAGGCAACTTTCTTAGAGACCCCGGCGGCGGCAAACATGTGGCTCGAGCACAATAACTTAGCGGAGAACGGAGAGGAATCACAGCAAAACAGATGAAAGAGAAACAAGCATTAATAACACGAACGCCATTAAAAGGCCCCACACTAGAGTCAAGATGGTTAATTGAACAACGCAAGGGGCCGTCTCAGAAAATGTTACAGCAATATAGGGCAGGAGCACAAAGAACCACGAGCAAGTACACCGCTGACCCACCCCCACGAGGACAGTGCGGGTCAAATGCCCGCACACTACCCGCGTCGAAATGCCTGGAGTGGCCTAAAAGGCTGGGGAGCCCCTGAGAGCTGCAAGTTGGAAGCAACTGCTGGGGGCAGTTTACTGCTAAACCTTTTGGTTTATTCATTCACCCGAATGAAAGTTACGAAAGTTGGTAAGTCTCCAGAATACATTGGAACAGAAGCGGGAATGTGGACGGGAGAGGGAGTTACAGTGTGGGCAACCCCCCTCCGGGACAGGGAAACTGGCAAAATCCACCCTAAAGCACCATGGAATGTTAGGGGCCTCGGCACTTACCTCCGTAGGAACAGGATCAAGCATATCTGCTCAGGAAAAAGGTGGGCATAGCGCTTTTGCAAGAAACGCACTGCACAGCGGAAACCATGGCCAAACTGCAGGAACACTGGGGCGGGCAGGGGTTTGGAACAGCCTATTCGAAATATGCTAGAGCGGTATATACCTGGATTCACCCCCAACTCCCTTTCCGTCTATCTAAGTTTGTGAGCGACCCAGAAGGTAGATATGTGATACTACAGGGATACATTGAACAACAGGAGCTATGCATAGTGAACACGTACCTCCCTAATAACAACATCACGGCCCACCTGGCCTCCATGTATCCCAAGACCACCACTATAGACATAGTCTCTTCATCTGGGGAGGTAATTTCAACTGCGTGTGCAACCTTACATTGGATAGATCGTTACCACCACCCACCGCCACAACGGCTGCCACGACCGTGCTAAACACGCTGATTGATAGATTAGACCTGGCCGATATATGGAGGGAACTCCACCCCCAAACCCGAAACTACTCGTACTACTCATCCCCGCATGGCCTCCACACGAGGCTAGATTACATCTTTATAGGCAGAGAACACCTACCCCAGATTGGAGGAGCAGAATACCTAGGGAGAACTCTCTCAGACCACTCCCCCTTAACAGTAGAATGGTCCCAGACCTCCTATCCCCATGTGGTGAATGCCAGTAGAGGCCCTGAGAGACCAAGCATTCAGAGATGAACTACAAGATGTGATCGACGACTACATAGAACTTAATAAGGGAAGCATAGATCATGTAAGCACAGTATGGGAGGCCCCTAAAATAGTGACCAGGGGCGAGATCATGGCATCAGAAGATTACTATGGGAGGAACTGGCCCAGGGAGAAACAGAGATAGAGAGGCTTAGTAGCGACCCCACAGACCCACAGCGGCATGAAGACAGGCTCAGGGTGCTCCGGGAGGAATGCTCGAGCTCTTGGGACAGACTTGCTAAGTTTGATTACGTCGCTCGAACGAACAGGGCACATGTAGAGGCGGATAGACCCAGCAGGCTCCTAGCCTGGCTCTGCAGACGGGAACACCCCCGGCACACTATCACCATGATTCAGGACGCACAGGGCAATACACATCAGACCCAACAGGACATAAATGAGACCTTTAAAAACTATTGTACACAACTATACTCACACGAAATTGCAGTCCCCGCGGACCAGATAGCAGACACCTTGGAGGAGATAGGGCTGCCTAGACTCTCTTCGGCACAAGCCGAGGCCCTAGAGGCTGAGATCACAACAGAAGACATCGCCGAAGCAATTAAGTTGCAAGCCACATGTAAGGCCCCCGGGAGCGAGGGGTTACCCGCAGAATTTTACAAAACCTATGGCCCCTCCCTGATACCACTTTTGCATGAGGTATTCCAAGAAATATATGAACGAGACATTTTACCTAACAGCATGAGGGAAACCCTAGTGATCCCAGTCCTCAAACAGAACAAGCCGGCTGAGCATTGTGCTTCATATCGCCCGTTAGCCATGCTTAATTACGATGTCAAACTGCTGACCACAATCCTAGCCCAGAGGTTGTCCAGGCTGATAGGGGATGTTGTGCACATAGACCAATGCGGGTTTGTGCCAGGCAGGAACACAACCATGAATTTACGCAGACTTCAGCACATCATCCAACAAACAGACACAAGCACTGAACCCTATGCCCTGCTATCACTTGACGCCATTAAGGCGTTCGACCCCATATTCTGGGAGGGGCTGCTTGCGGTCCTGAAGGAATTTGGATTTGGCCCGAGATTTATTAGGTGGGTCTGCATACTGTACACCAAACCACGAGCAAGAGTAAAGACTGAGAGACACGTATCAGAAGTTTGGGACATATGCAGAGGCACCCGGCAGGGCTGCCCGCTATCTCCCATGCTTTACATTCTGGGGCTGGAACCCATTGCTATTTACTTCCGGAAGCAATTCTTTGATGCCGGAATGAGAATAGGAGAAATCGATCACATCATCTCCCTCTATGCGGATGATGTTCTACTGTACGTTAGAGGCCCGCATCTCAACGTACCAACCATGCTGGAAGTCCTAGACAATTTTTCCAAAGTATCAGGCGTACAATTTAACAGAGCAAAGTCCTGCTTATTTCCACTAGCAGGCCTTATAGACAGAAGCGGGAAGGAGCTCCCACCATTGCGGATACAATGGCAGACCGCCAAGTTTCGCTACCTAGGCATACAGATTATGCACACCCCTAAATTAATGCACAAACATAACACAATAGCTGTAATACCCAAGTTACGCAGATCAATGGCCTTTTGGGCAAAACTCCCACTGTCACCAATGGGGAGAGTCTCGATAACTAAAATGATAATCCTCCCCAGGCTCCTGTATGGATTCCAAAATGTACAATATTTCATTAAGAACCCATTCTTCCGACTACCAGAGTCATTAATTCGAGAATTCATCTGGGGGCAGGGTAGGCGTAAAATAGCACATTCCACATTAGTCTTGCCATATGCCCAAGGAGGAATTCAACTCCCGCATTTCGAGAAATACTATTTAGCAGCCCAATTTAGCTTTGTGTCAAATGGTTGGCCAACAAAACCACATCTGAGACCCCCTTGCTACAGTCCCTGATCTCTCTACTACAACTAAAAGAACTTATCTGGGCGCCAAGTCACTTACTGAGAAACGCATCCTTCATAGCCACTATGGGAAAACAAATCTGGCAAAGAACGAAGTCATTAAGGCACCTAACACACCTATACTCCCCGGAAATACCAATGATCTGGGACCTATGTAAAACAAACTCTGACCTGCTACACCTCAGGGCCTGGGAGAGGAAAGGGGTTTACATGTGGGGAGAGAGTTTAGCTCACTGCAGGACACGGATGGGATACCCACTAGTCATTACTTGTGGTACCGTAACATACGTAAACTAGCTCGACATAAGTGGGACACCTGGCCATAAGAACCCGAGTCCGACGCTTTCACTACCCTACTGTATAACTTAGGCGAGGGACAGAAACTGGTCTCCCAACTATACATACACCTCAATGATAATCCTAACCCAAAAGGAGGGACGCTGAAAAACAAGTGGGAAGCGGACACTGGCCGAGAACTGTCGGATGGAGAATGGGACAGGGCGCTAGCATTTCCCAAGGCAGTGTCCAGAAATCACAGATTTCGCCTTATACAATTAAATGTCCTCCATCGGACATATCTAACCCCACACAGGCTAATGGCATTCAATGGGCAAGCGAACCCTAACTGCCCATGGTGCAAAAAGGACAGGGCAGACCTCATACATATGTTTTGGGAATGCAACACAGTACAATCCTTATGGGCTAAAGTGAAGCAGACTTACGAGAAAGCGTGCACTTCCAGCTACAGATGTTCTCCTGAGGAATGCCTCTTAGGGACATACCCCAGACCGGCCAAACTTAAACATCGGGTGAAATTAATGGACTTGCTGTGCATAGTGGCAAAAAGACACATCGCCATGTCCTGGAAAAAACCAGCGGGACCCAGACATAACTCCTGGTTTAACGAACTTGTAAGATGGGTTAACGCAGAGACAAGGGCATGGGAGGACAGCGTCACTAGATCAACCGACGAATCAAGCACCACCCTGGAGGCATGGAGGGAGATCATCACCACTATAATCTACCCCTCAGACGATAAACCCCCATGAACATATATTGAGTGGATCACATTGGACTGCCGGCACACAGAAACCCGCTGGGGTGGCCCCTGAACACCTAAGGCAATGGCTAAACTTAGGCAACTCCCCCCCCACCCCACAACACGCCCGCTGAAGACCTTGAACCTGGATGGTGAAGATTAGATAAGTAGACAGTTAATGTTACCACATTATCGTTTGCAATTTTTGTTTGCCCTCTCTCCTCCCTTTTATTTTCTCTCTCTCCTTCTTTCCCCCTCCCTTTTTTCTTTTGTCTTTCGTTAACCATCATATAACACTGAAGGCTGAGCATTGTATGCCATATATGATTTGACATGTGTCACCCAGTTATGTTAAATGCCAATAAACAAATTTGAAAATAAAATGATAACAGGAGGTTCAGAGGTAGTAGGATTCCCTATGTGGGTTGCTGTGTGAGGATTAGGCTGCCAGAGGTGCTTAGGGTGGATGGCAGCAAGTGGTCAAAGTCCATTAAAGTGATTGAAGTATTCAAGCATGCCGTGAGAACATGTGATGGCAGAGTGTGGAATAATGGTCTTGTGATGTTCATGCCCAGTGATGGTAATGATAAGAGTGATGGTGATGATGATATGGATGTAGGAAAGAATATTGAGATTCAGAGTTCATCCTTATAGAATTCATCACATATACCGAGTGTGGTGCCGGCCTCAACATCTCAATTTGGAAGAAGGTATCGGAGACCGGTTCACTTGATGGACTTTGCTGAGTGAGTAAGGTCTTGTGGAAGAAGAGGGATGTGTAGTATGGTATAGATACTGCTGGCATCCATGATCAGGGTTCCAGAATAGGAACATGTGGGGTGGAATGCAAGTGAGGAGAGAGCTGGCGGTGGAACAAGGAGAAGGACTTGCAGCTCCGCTGCTCCGTTCATATACCCTTATTTCCTAATGTAATAACTAAATAAAGTACATATAAAAGTCCTCCCGTGTACGTGGTCACTTCAATATCTGATCAAAAGGCAATGGTGGGGAAAACAAGGTGAAAGTGCGGACCCCCCAATTTAAGTCAGCGGAGAAGTAGGAATGACATAAAGCTTGGTGGAACACCATACAGGAAATACACACAAGCAGGGGAGGGTATTGGTCACTTAAAGAATGGGGACATACAAGATTGAGCAGAGTATAGTATAAGGATGACATTTTCAGGAATACAGTCGAATTGGTACTTGTTAGGTTGTAACTGAAAGACCAGATCAAAAGAGCAGTTGAGAGTAAGTTGTTGAGAAGCAGACAACTTTTCTACAAACACAATAATAAATCAGACGCATGACAGCTAAAGGCAACAGAAAAGAAAGCATTTATTAAATGTCTAACGAGACCAAATAATATCATTGCGGTATTGGATAGAGGTAAGTAGGTTATGCAGGAATTTTCCGATAACCTGTATAGCGAGGAAAAGTGTGATGATCTAGTGTAGGAAATGTACCTTTCCAGTTGGATGGGACCAGTCCTGTCAAGAGGAAGCAGAACCTTTAGGCAACCGATAACGCCAGCGGAAGTGAAACAAGTATTCGTATGGATTGTGTCCTCCCACGTATTCCTCATCTTATGATAATTCGTTATCTCCAGCTTCGCTGCTTCGGAAAAAAAAATTCTCGGCAGAGGGCGCTGTGCTCGAGGTTGTGGCGTCGATTGTCCCTCAACGGTCTCTGTACCATGTCGACGTCACTGATGGTATAAGTAGCTCGAGCTGCGCCCGTTGCTCCAGTTCCGTTTTTCCGATCGCTTTGCTATCGTGAACGGCGCGCTCTGAGATTTTCTTTGTGAAAATGTCATCTTCTTCAACTCCTTCGACACCCAAGACTGGGTTCAAGAAGTGTATCGATTGTGGATCGAAAATGTCGATCACTGATCCTCACCGAGTTTGTCTCTGGTGTCTCGGTTCTAGTCACCGAACCGACGACTGTGGTTCCTGTCAGTCCATGACCGAGAAGGCCCTTCGTGAGAGGAGAGGTAAACTGTCGGTGGGGAGGGAAGCCTCTAAGAAGGCTGTGTCCAAAATGCATAAGAAAGCGAACGATTCGAAAGAATCGGATCGACATAGACACTCCAAGAGATCTCGATCTAGGAGTAGATCGAGACACTCTTCTTCCTCGTCAAAAAAACTGAAGAGGAGACATAGATATCACTAATCGTCATCATCTTCTGAGTCGACTGAAGAAATTCGATGTCCGACAAAATCGGATTCCCCAGAAAATGGGAGGAATTCTGTAAAAAGATGATGGAGGTTTTCGAGAATGCAACCTGACCCCCTCGAAAGAACCTCAGAAGAGCCATTCCTCTAAGGTCGCTCCATTGGACGACAAAGAGAAGTCGAGAACTGCCTTGGTAAAAGCCAGTAGTATCGAAGATACTCGAGTTGACGCCAAGTCGTCGAAGGCTCCTCGTGAATCGAAGACTCCTCGAGAGTCGAGCACATCTCCGGTGCCTCGTAAAAAGTCATCGAAGGCTTTGACGGCTTCATCGACGCCATCGGCGTCGACTGCTTCAGCATCGAAGCCAAGAGCGTCTTCGACACCTGTATCGAAGTCTTCTTCGAAGTCTTCGAAGTTCCCGTCGACAACCTCGAAGGATTTTTCTATTCCCTCGAAGGAAATTGTTGAGGAAGAAAGGAGATTTACTCCGTTGCCCAGAACAGACTTTTTTAAAGCTATGTCCTCAATTTATGAGGAATCTGGCTCGGAGGAAGACAAAGTCACTTCCTTTGGAGTTTCATATGGCACATGACAAGTTCCTGAGGAACTCATTGATCAGGAATCTAGAATGAGAGACCTGAGTGATACTCTGCACTCTGCTAGTGGAATTGACACCTCCCCAGAGTTAGAATTTGCCAAACCTGACCCTGCAGAACATGCAGACTCAGGGTACAGAGGTCTTATGAACAGGGTAGTAGAATACATGGGTTGGGGTAACACTTCGCCCGTGTTTGAACAGGACGACATGACCGATATAATTGTCAAAGGTCCCCAAAAAGACCCAGTTCTCCCCTTTCATAGGGCTCTTCGGAGAACAGTAGAAAAAAAATGGGAAAATCCTGATAGCATTGCTGCTACAAATAGTAATTTCCCAAAAGAAATACAGACCAGCTGGTACGGATCCTGAATATTTAAACAGACATCCGACTCCAGAAAGTCTGGTTATTCAGGCTGCACCCACAGCAAAACAAACTGCATATCCCACTATCCCTCCGGATAGAGAGGACAAGAAAGTTGGTGCCTGGGCCCGTAAAGTTTTCACTTCAGGTAGCATGGCCCTGAATCCGACAAATGTCACGTGTACCCTGGCCAGGTTTACCCATACCCTGTGGGACTGTATTTCAGCGGCGGCTGAGCATATTCCGGAAGGCGAGGAAAGGGAAGGCTTCCTGAATATAGTCAAAGACGGAAAGGAGGCAATGGGGGAATGTCTCCAGTCTGGACTGGATACTGCTGATAGCATCAGCAGATCCATGGCTACAAGCACTGTGTTGCGCAGATTTGCGTGGTTGAGGAAGTCGGGGTTTGCACAGGATGTGCAATCCAGACTCTTTAACATGCCCTTTGATGGCTCGAGGCTATTTGGCACTAAGGCTGACGAAAGCCTAGAAAAACTCCAGACCTCGATGGCGGCAGCTAAATCTCTTAGTGCCTCCATGCGCCAGCCTCAGAAAACCTATTCAGGATCATCTTCCTGGAGAGGTCGTTCTTTTCGCTACTACTCCTCATTTGGTAGAGGAAGAGGACAGGCTTCTCAAAGAGGCAGAAAAAACTTCCCTCGTGGTGGACGAGGAAGAGGTGCGAAATCAGCCTCAGGAGCGGCATCTTTGCGCTCAGCCACTCCTGCAGCCGCTTCCAAATCTCTCTGAGACTTTGCCCCACAAGACACCAGTGGGAGTCAGGATCTCTCAACATCTGAAGGAATGGCGAGGCATTACCTCAGATGTTTGGGCACTGGAAACAGTAGCTCAAGGTTACTGTCTCCCCTTTCTAAATAGGCCTCAGAATCATCCACCGGGAGCCAACTCCGTAAAAATTCTAGACCCGCTCCTGTTGCAGGAAATTTTAACCCTGCTAGAGAAAGGTGCCATAGAACAGGTACCTGTAGCGGAGAGGAACAGGGGTTGGTACTCCCCATACTTTCTCAGCCCAAAAAAGGACGGAGGATTGAGACCCATCTTGGACTTAAGAAACTTGAACAAGTTCCTCAGGAAGGACAAGTTCAAGATGGTGACCTTTTCTCAGATCCTTCAAGCTCTACAACTCCAAGACTGATTGGTATCATTGGACATTCAGGATGCTTACTTTCATGTGCCAATCCACCCAGGGCACAGAAAGTACCTGAGGTTCGCGATTGGCAATTCTCATTATCAATTTCGAGTTCTGCCATTCGGGTTGACCTCCGCCCCGAGGGTTTTCACCAAACTGTTGGCGGTTGTGGCAGCATGTCTCAGGAGAGGAGGTATTCACATATATCCCTACCTGGGCGACTGGTTGATCAGAGCAAATTCTCCAGAACAAGCTCAGGAACATCTTTCGATCACCTGCCACTTCCTCCACAAACTGGGCTTCTCCCTCAATTTCAAGAAGTCCCACAGGATACCAACCCAGAAACTCCAGTTTATCGGAGCAGTCTTGGACACTTCATCGGGAAAAGCCTCGCCTCCTGAAGTGAGAGCTCTCCACATCCAACAGATGGTAACGAAGTTTCAGAATGCCCAACATCTACCGGCCTTCGATTTTCTCAGGTTGCTCGGCCTCATGGCATCCTGCATTTTCCTAGTACCAGAGGCCAGGTTGAGAATGAGATCCCTTAAATGGGCACTCAAAAAATCAGTGGTCCCAGTTCTCAGGGAATATGTCGGATCTTCTGCAAGTTCCGAGCGCAGTTGCTCAGGATCTACTATGGTGGGCTTGCAACGACAACATTCTCAAGGGAGAATCCTTTTGGCAACCATGGCCGGAGATAACAGTAGTGACGGACGCCTCACTCACGTGGTGGGGAGCACACACCAACGATCTGACAATCAGCGGTTGTTGGTCTCCATCGGAGTCCAAACTACACATCAACCTATTGGAGCTGAGGGCAATCAGACTAGCGCTGAAGGCCTTTCTGCCCTCTGTGCAGGGAAAGAATGTCCTGATAATGACAGACAACACAGTGGCCATGTACTACCTCAACAGGAGAGGAGGAGTAGGGTCACTACCACTGTGCAGAGAGGCAATGCAGCTCTGGTTCTGGGCAATACGAGAAGGAATCTCTCTATCGGCAATTCACCTAGCCGGAGAGCAAAACACGGTGGCAGACGCTCTGAGCAGGCAGAGCACAGTCTCCCACGAGTGGGAGCTAGCTCAGGAAGTCCTTCAAGAGATCTTCACCCTTTGGGGAACCCCTCTAGTGGATCTGTTTGCCATCGCGACCAACCGGAAGTGCGATCAGTACTGCTCAAGGGAATTTCCTCAAAGAGGAGCTCTGGGAGATGCATCCGTAGTGGAGTGGAAGTTTCCACTGCTGTACGCGTTTCCCCCAGTCCCCGTGATTCCTCAAGTAATCAGGAGGTTGAGAAAGTTCAGGAAAACCATGATCCTAATTGCCCCGGATTGGGCCAGGAGAACGTGGTACCCGGACCTTCTAGACATGTCCATCTGTCCTCCAATACGTCTTCCGCAAACAGAGGATCTTCTTTCGCAAGAGGAAGGTCGGGTTCTCCATCCAGAGGTCAAGACACTCAACCTTCACGCATGGTTTCTGAGAGGTTGAGATACAAGGATTGGGATCTTCCAGATGACGTAATGGAGATCTTGCTTTCGGCCAGAAGGCCAGCAACAAAATCTTTATACCGATGTCGCTGGAACAAGTTCAGTAACTGGTGCAAAGATAAGGATGTGGACCCTTTTCAGTGTGGCACCCCAATGGTGCTTTCTTTCCTACTGCATCTAGCCAATCTGGGGCTCCAGATAGGGACAATTAAAGGATACCTTGCTGCGCTGTCTATTTTCAAGCGCACCTCAGAAGAGGGTTCATATTTCAAAATTCCATTGATCATTCAGTTCTTAAAGGGGATTACTAATGTATACCCCCAGTACCTTTTCATGTCCCAACTTGGGACTTAAATCTAGTACTAAAATTATTGACTTGTATACCTTTTGAGCCTATGCACTCCTGCCCATTGAGGCTCTTAACATTAAAAACTGTACTTCTTGTGGCCTTGTCATCAGCCCGCAGGGTTAGCGAACTTCAGGCTCTCTCATGCAAACCGCCATTTACTACTTTTTATAAGTCCTTAAAGTTAAACCTTCCTTTTTACCAAAGGTAGTTTCAGATTTCCATTTGTCGCAAAAGATTATATTACCAACTTTTTATCCTCCTCCTCATCTGGGCAAAGAAGAGGAGAGATTGCACAGACTAGATCTAGCAATTATGCCATCAATCGCCAGGTTATACAGGGAAAACTACTCAAAGCCCTTGACATGAATTGAAAGGACCTAAATAGATAGGAAGGCCCGTACACATCTTGGTTGGTAAGAATTGCAATAATAAAAATGAACAAATTACTGAGGTTATTGTATATGCTTCAGGCCCTCCCAATCTCAATAATGAAGACAACCCTGGAGGGGATACCAGCTGATGTAATGAAATGTGTCTTTCGTGGAGGAAAGCCTGGAATAGTGAAGAGAGTATTGTATCTCCCTAAAAAAAAGTGGGGCTGTCCACACGTTATCAAATAGCAGGCAGCTCAATAGAGGGTAATGGTAGAGTGGTGCAGGGTAGATAGTGAGAAGCAGTGGATATGCATGGAACAGGCGGTAGCAGGGGAGTGGAGAACACTAGGAGCCAATACAATTATGAGGCATATGCTGAGCATCTAGGATGAGATAAATATACAATTAGGGCTGTCCTTATGGCCATCGCTGCTTTGGCACTCTTTAGGAATTCAGCATTTCAGCCCGGGAGAGAGAGGAAGTGATTCACCAACTGGATCATGGGGGTGCGACGAACTGAAAGACATGTTCATTTGGCAGGAGGTCAAGTCCTTTGAAACATGCTTGCTGGAATTTGACCTATGAGAAAAGGAAAGTCTTTCCTATAGCGAGCTCAAAGACTGAATCTCTGGGATAACAATGAGAGAGTGCAGTTCAAGGACCTAACTCCATGCAACTTAATTATGGAATCATTTAATACCACCAGAGGTCTGATATGCGACATTTATAAAATCCTAACAATGAGTGGAGAACACGTGTCAAGGTACCGGAGTAAATGGGAGGGCAAGCTAAGCAGGTCATTCACAGAACAGCAGTGGGACAGGGCAACCAAGAAGATTTTTTCGGTCCACAAAAGCATCCAAAATCAGGAGCTTCAGCTCAAACTGATGTACAGGCAGCATTACTGGCCACAAAAATTGCATATCATGTACCCACAGAAATCCGCAAAGTATTGCCGGGGATGTGGGATGGAGGGCCCATCATTGCACATCTATTGGTTGTGCCAGCAGATAGGGAATTATTGGCAAGAAGTGAAATCTAGAATAAGCTGTCCCTCTGCCAGATGACCCGGCTTTCTGGTTACTGGGGATAAGACCAGGAGGGAATAAATACCTCAGAGCTAGGACACATGCTCTCTACAGTAACCTATTAGTCGCAAAACGGTTTATCAGGCAACACTGGGGGGAAAGATGGGGGTCCGTCAGAGTTGCAATGGTTAACACTGGGAGATCTTCAGCATGGAGCAGCTGACAGCAATCTCAAAAAGGGAACAAGTAGTCGGGTTGACAAAATTTGGGCCCCATTTATGACTTGTGCTCTGAGAGACGTAATGGAATTATACTTTCCTGTCGACTAAATGTGTTAGGCATTCTGACAGAATAAAATTAATATGAGATGAACGCTTTGACCTAAACAAGCACTTGCATGGAGAAGTGACCCATGGGGGCGGGGGCAGATACAGTATAAAAGAGCTTCACAGCAATGGGATCATGCTGATTGACATGTCAACAACATGGGTGAATAATGATGCAGTATGAAAGTAGTTATATAACATTTTTAAATGTAAAAGAGCGAGATTTAGATGTAAAATATGATATCGATATAAAATGGAAACTTGATTTGTAGATAGTATTCAAGTAAGATGAAAAGAAGTGTTATGGGATAAAAAATGGAAAGTGACAAGAATAATATGCATTTGAAAATGTGTATGGTTATAAAGGAAAATCAATAAAGTTTGGTTAAAAATAGTGCCATGGGAAGCCCTGAACAGCACGGTACAAACAATGTAATCATTCACATCTTGGTGAAATAGGTATCTATATTTTAGAATATTGTTTTGAATTGAAAAATGTGAGGGTACATCTCATTCGACAGTATTGACCAGAACCATCCTAGACATCATCAATGCCTGGAACGTATGGGAACAACTTGGTAATACTAACAGATGCATTCAAATCTAGCTTAGGTAAGTACAAATACCTCAGAAGAATATTTTGAGATAGAAAAGTGTGAGGTTGGATGCTCCACTTAGCCACTATTGGCAAGACACCAGTCTAGAGATCAAAAGGTACCTGAAACAACCCAGAATGGCAAGGTACATAGAATTAAAACTTTCAAATCTATGTTAACTAGTTATCAATATTTTGTTTTTTTAATATTCTCTTCATTGAGTTTATCATACCAATAAGACAATGTGAGAAACATATAAAACCGGTAAAGTTTCAGCTGTGCTCCATTTACATATCGGCAACAGTCACAGGCAGCCAAAGAGAGGAAAAAAGAAAAGAAAGTGCAACATAGAGAAAATCAGCATCTCACAACTATCTAATTGAAATAACAATTCTAATCAGTATCCCTCTATTCCTTCCAGAGTTATTTATATCAGTCCTGATGAACAGTGTTTCACAGGTAACACAGAAGGTGAACCAAATATACTTAGTCCGTGATCATGTGTGTAATAACTTTCTGTACATATCATCACAACTATTTTTCCAGATCAAATTCCTAATCCAGACATGCATCATAGGAGAGGAACAGCACCTTCATTTCAAAGAAATGTGCTTTGCTTACAAGCTAATTAAAGGTCCATATTAGACAGCCTGTTCTTAGTCATACCAATTTGAAGAGGTGTATTTTTTTAGGTGAGTTAGTGGTTCAAGAGGTATTTCCCTTTCCATTATTTTGGATAGTTCCTCTATAATCTTGATCCAGAACCTACTTACAATTGAGTATAGCCAAGCTAGATGTTCAAAATCAGCATCATTCTTCTTGCATTTAGAGCAAGAAGCAGTGGGATCAAATGTACTTATTTTGATAGGTGTGTAGTATAGCTATTGTAAGAATTTAAACTGCAGTGATCAGTATTTATAGTTCATTGTGATCAGTTTGGTCTGGATGCACGCCTCCCCCCACATCTTATCTTCAGTGTCCACTCTCAGAGCCACCTCCTGGGGATTATTGGCGTTTTAAAGAGCTTTTACCTTTGCAGGCAGCCATTATGGCTGAGAATGATGACGTGTTGAGAGTATGAAGACCAGGTTTACCAATATAAGCATAGGTAGAACGCTCAAATGATGAGTCCAGAACAAATCTAGCCGACAACTCACACTGTATACTAAAGTATAATAACATATGCATAAAAGATGAAACATCCAACTCCTGAAATAATTTTTGCTAGGGCAAGAACACTGTATCATCAACATATCTACCAAGTTTACTCTGCTCCCTTATGATTCCATGGTCAAAGGAAAAGGCAGCTCATGCATTTTATCTAGGAACACAGAAGTCGCATACAGGGGAAGTTGATTATACTACATGTGCAACCTGAAACAAGCCCACTGTGTTGCCAGGATAGTATTGATCTTGTTAGAGAAAGATGGGAGGAGATAGAAGAATAAAAGGCAGTGAATTAATTGAAACCATCACCCGTTCTACAAGAGTTTTACAGTTGAAAGTTCCATTATTTAAGACATTAAGACCACCAATCTCGTATTGTGATGCCAACAAATTCCAAGCTATGTGTGCTTGCTTGTCCTCCAAATAGTTGTGCTAAGGTTCGATCTCTGTTTTGTAAAGAACTTGCAGGGAAGTTGAATGGGGAAAAATTGGAATTTAGGCAAGAGGATCATCTTGATTAAAGAATTTCTCGCCATCATGGTTATGGGTAATGTTATCCACTCATGCACATTGTTCTGAATGTCAGTGAGCAGGGGATATAATTCAATTCATAAATGTCCGATCAATGTTAATTTCTAAGTAGTGGACCCTGTCCAGGTTCTACTTTAGTCCAGCAATATCATTAATGACCAACGCAAAAGTAGTAAAGTAAATATTTCAGATTTAGCCCAGTGTATTTGAAGTTCTGCGAAATGACCAAACACCCAAACCTCCTTGATTATTGCTTGCAAATTAGTTGCAGGGTACTTAATAAAAAGTAAGAGATCATCTTCTTGTAGCAATAGCAGCATACCTTTGTCTGTTTGTAAAATTGCAGTCCCCTATGGCTATGATTCTCTCAAAGTATGGAAGATAGTGGCTCACAAGCTAAGGAAATTAGTACAGGGAGAAAAGGGGCATCGCTTTCTAGTACTTTTAGACATTTGGGGCATCTATGACACCATTCAATTCGTGCAAACCCCAGCAGCTGGGCAAGGGTAAATCAGTGATACTAACGAGAGAATATATGAACCAACCCCCATGTGCCTCCAAACCACAAGCATAAAGCAACATTTGTAAGGAATCAAAGACTTTGTCAGCATCTAAAAGCATCTCCAAAGCTGTTACTTTAGGGTCAATCTGAGTCAAAACATCGACAAACTTCCACAAATTGGATGCAGTAGGCCTGTCTGGGATAACTCCCTTCTGGTCATAAGGGGAGCAATCTACGAGCTATAATTTTGGCAAGTATTTTGTAATCTAAATTCAACATAGACAGTATGGCTTAGTGAGTACAATTATGAATGCTTTTGCGTACACATAGGGGGGGGGTGGTTGTAAAATGCCATTGTCTATGCTTCTTTATATGCGTCCAGGAGTTTCAGAGCTAATATATCACCAAATTCCCTGAAGAACTCAGTAGGTAGTCCACCAGGACCTTCCACCCTCCCGGAGTGTAATTCCTTACTAGAACCAAGTATTTTCTCAGGTATAAAAGGTGCGTTTCATAAATGTTGCTGATCGTCATCGAGCCAAACTAATTTAGTCCAATCAAGATATGCCTAAATCTGTTAAAGTATGACTTTTTTCCTAATGGAGTATAAGTGATTAATATTCTCTGAGCTTTTGACAAAGTTTCCATCTGCCGATAAAATGGTATCAATTTCAATGTGACATCTCTCGCCATTAATTGTCAAGGCCAGAATTGTCCCCAGATGTTGCCCATTGCCATATCTACAGGACATTTTTTGGCCTGACAAAAATTTGTCTTGTCCCCTCTGCTAGTTCGCGGAACTTGGTGAGGGATTTTTGGGTATGATGATCTAGAGCTTCAGATTTTTCCATGGTGTATCTGTCTTCTAGCTATTTGAGGGAATTTTCAAGGGAAAAGGAATGTAAAGTGCAGCATATTGATTTTAATATGCCAGATTCTTTGGAGATACAAAAGCCTCCGATAGAACACTTAAACATTTCACCATAGTAGCACTAGAGACTAGCTAGCATTATTTTTTAAAAGGTCTTCTATTTTTTGGGCCAAAGCATGTTTAAAATCAGTATCAGCCAGGGCAGAAGACTTAAGCTGCCAGGTGCAGATTCAGAATCTGTGCAGACACATGGGTAGTGTAAACAATACAGGTAAGTGGTGTAAGAGGGTTGTAGGTAGGATTCCACATTCCACCACTATCCTAGAGGTCTTGATGAAGCTCAGCCAAAAGCCCAATATAAAGTAGGAGTTCGGGACAGAGAAGGGACAGATATAGACTCACTACCATGATACTCCATAGGTCAACCAGAGCCAGGTCCTCCTTCAACCTTTCATAATGTGATTGGATTGAATGAATGTAGTTGTATTAGTTGTTGATCTGTCCAGTTTGAGATTCAATGTAGTGTTCAAATCTTCACCTATTGACATGTACCTGCCAATATGCTCTCTCGACAACTAGCGAACAATGAATGAAAGAAAATCTGGTGAATATAGTTAGGTGTATGAAGCTTCACCAAACTATATTTAAACCTGCAAGATTACTAGCAAAGATTACATATTTGCTCTCCATGTCTATTTCACTACTCGTATGAGTAAATCTCCAATACATGCACCCCGTGCAGTAGGTGGAGTAACTAGCAAACTGACCCCAGGAATGTGCAAAAATCCTAATGATTTGGAGTCCATATGTGGGTTTCTGGGATGAACGCTATAGAAATTTTGGGACAATTCAAATTCACCAGGATTTTACAGGCTTAAATAGGATTATTCAATTCACAAACCTTTAACAATATGCAGTTAATCACTTGGATAAAAGCCAAATCATCACAGAGACACGGTGAGGGATTATTGGTGTCGCTAAAGTTCTTGCTGGACTGGTGCCACGGAAGTATGTTGATAAAGCTAGAAGCGCTGTTGCAGTGTGACGCACGCAGATAGAATGTATGATCTCCAAATCCAATACCGACTCGACTCCCATTTTCACATTGGCATTACTCCAACTGTTAGTGACCTCCCCAGAACAAATCAGGGTCAAGGGACCCCCTAACATACATCAGGTGAAGACACAATAGGGTCAGCAAATAAAGACAAAGAGCCCCAGGAACACCCACCTCCCCATGTTTGGTAGTGAATACCCAAACTGATTGTGTACAAATGATTGAATGGTGCTGGACGAATTGGGCCAGATTTACCATACGATCATTTTTAAACAATCCCTTTTAATACCGCCACCAAAGGACAAGGCCGAAGGTTGTTATTCAATGATATTCGGAATCCCAAAGAAGAACCAGGCTGCCCTCAGAGTGGTGCTAAACCTATCATACCTCAACTTTTCTTTACCCCTGGAAAAATTCAAGTTGGTGACACCTTCCCAGATTGCAGAGTTTCTCTGTGTGGGGGACTGGCTATGTGCATTGGACCTGAAGGACGCTTACCTGCATGTTCCAATATGGCGTCCCCACAGGCATTTTCACAGATCTTCTGTGATGGGAAACACTTTCAATACTAAGTACTTCCATTTCGGCTTAATTCAGTGCCAAGAGTGTTTATAAATATTATTTATTTATTATTATACTTTATTTTGGAAAAGCCATCAAATTGTTCACATACAATTTTACATCATATCATAACTTTACAAAAATCAATACACTATAAAAACGACTCATAAATAGATAAAATACAATAGATAAATACATAGCAGCATATTTGGCGTGAGGCAGTATTAAATTGCTACAAATCAGTTCTTGTTGAAATCTTGAAAGCTTTTTCAAGGTAGTTGAGTATAGCAATTACATCCAGTACCTCTAAATTCATTTTGATAAGTCACAGAGCATCCTCACTTTTCCTTAGATTCTACTTGTTGAACGGTCCCAAGTACTGTTTTTTCTGTCCATTTTACAGTGGGCAGATTCAAATAATGTGCTCAGCATTTTCCTTCCAGGTTTTACAGAACTTACATTTTACCAAGGCGTTTCCCCACAATCTGCTTTATAATTTAGCAATGGCATAATATTTAATCTTAATTTGGCCAGTAATGATTTTGTAGTTTTAGAGCATGGTATATCCAAAAAAGTTTCAAAAGCGAAGTCACATTTAGCATCAACGTATTAGACTATCAACATTTTGCCAGAGCTTATGCTCCAAATCTCTTTTCTAAACCATTGGTCAAAGGCATGGCTCACCACGTTTTTGTAACAAGAGCCCAGCTTTCTAGGAACTGTCCAGAGCTATGGTATATTCATTTTCTGTACCATTCCTTTGATGTGAGAGAACCATGGTAATTTTTCTGTCTCTGGCTCGCTTACGACCTCTTGCATGACTTCATGGTACAGACGAAGTTCGTAGACATTCCAGATTTTGAGACAATAGAATAGTGGTCTTAATTTCACATAATATTGAATAGCATATCATCCCAGCTCTGTTCTAGTGGGCGCATTTGGGGCACTACTTGGAAGGGCCAAAAGCCGTTTCAGAATTCTGTTTTCTTCCTTTTCTAGGATAATAGTATCAGCATGCTCTCACAGTTCCACACCATAGATTGCAGCAAGGATGGCCTGTATTTTGTAGACTTCTTTTGCATGTAATATGGTCCTGTTTCCATAGTAGTTAGAAACATTTGTCAATGCCATACCCCTCCTAGCCAGTGTAATTGCACTTTTCTGAACTTCCAGTTCAGTATATTTTGTATTTGTACCCCCCAGTAGTGAAAACTCAACACCTCCTCTAATGATGTCCCCCTACATTAAAGGTGTGTTTAAAACAGTTTTTCAATAGATTGCTTTTCTCCCACAGATTCCTATCTGATAAATATTCCTTCCAGCTCTGCTGCTTCAGAACATTTTCAACAGGGGGCGTAGTGGACCTCGACTCGGTCGACGGCTCTGGACATGATGTCAGGCATCGTATAAATACCAAGTCACTACGCCCCACACCTCAGTTCCTTTTTTCCACGCACTAATACGCTGCCAGGGAACACAGGCGTGTCTTCGACTCTTTCAACGTTTTCATCAGAAAACTTTTTGTAATTCCTCTAACATGAGATGTCGGTCGCTCGAGTATCGGGCTTCAAATGGTGTTCCAATTGTGGCACCAAGATGTCCATCACTGACCCACACAAGTTGCATCTCTGGTGCCTCGGCACGGGTCACGGGACAGATTGGTGTGCATCATGCACCAAAATGCAGCCCAAATCCCTTTGCGATCGAGCATCTAAACTCGCTCTTGGTCGGTCGCCCTCTAAGTCACTAGTGCGGTCAACGGTTCGGTCTTCGGAGGCCAAAACCAAGGGGCACACCCATGAAAAAAAACATAGGCAGACGAAGAATCGGTCACACTCGAGGAGCCATTCTTCCTCGTCCTGAAAGAAGAAAAGGCGTCACTACCACTGCCGGGACTCCAATTAATCGGTGAAAAAAGGTAAGCCGTCGGCGGGGCCTACTACCTGCCAAGAATGGGAGGATTTTAAGTCCTCGAGCCCTGACATATTCAAGAAGCATGCTGCAATTGGCGTGGTTAATCCCCCCATGCAGCAGACTTTGGTGCCACCTGTGATGCTCTGTATTTCTGACCCCTCTCATGCCCCGGTACCGACAACGTCGGCACCGATAAACCTCTCAACATCGAAAGAGGTCCAATGGAAGCCGGATCAAGCACGTGCATCCAAGGGTGTCGACGCTACAACGTCTCGACACTGATCGACACCGACATCCACCAGATCGACACTGAAAGACAAACCATCGACGGCTTTCGAGAAAACCTTTGCACCTAAACCCTGGTCTGAATTTTTCGACACCATGGCAGGTATCATTGGGGCTAATGACCGGGGGATGTTGATCCCATTTACTTGGGTACAGGAGGTGTCGATTATTTTGAAGACCACAGTCAGCTTTTGAAGCTAACTCAAGGCCTACATGATACCAGCGGTCTGGACACCTTTCCAGACCTAGATTTCCAACAATCCCAGCCTATGTTCATAACTTGTCAAAATTCAGGGTTTTGGTAGAAAGGGTCATTGATACCCTAGGATTGCAATCCTCAGTGGTGCCAATACAAGGTTACAACCTCACCAATATGCCTTTAAATCCTGCCATTGCTGATCCTCAGCACCCATGTTCTAGTCCCCAGTCAGCTCCACCATTTTTAAGAAACCTCTGGACAGACCCCCTCCACCCACAATTCAACCGGGACAAGAGCTCCAGGAAGAACTGAGAGCCCTGTTGTTGAAGGGTGCCGTGGAAGAGGTACCGCCTGAGCAGAGAGGGTTGGGTTGGTTTTCCCAGTATTTCCTGGTACTCAAGAATGGAGGAGTTTTTCATCCCATTCTGGACCTCAGGGCCTCGAGGAAAGACAAATTCAGGATGGTGACGTTGAGAGAGATTCTCCACGCTCTGGAACTACAGAACTGGCTGGTGTCAATAGACCTACAGGATGCTGATTTCCATGTGCCGATCCATTTGGAAGTTCCTAAGGATCACGAAAGGGGGTATGCTCTATCAGTTCAAGGTGCTCCCCTTTGGTCTAACCTACCCCAGGGGTCTTCACCAAGCTCATGGCGGTAGTTGCGGCTCACCTCAGGAGGTCCGGGGTCCGCGTATTTCCATATCTGGACTGGCTGATCCAATGGAAGTCTGTGGTGCAGGTTTTGTCCTATTTAGAGAACCTAAAGAACACCTGCTAGCTGCTACATAGGCTGGGCTTCTCCCTGAACTTAAAGAAGTCCCAAATGACGCCAGTCCAGATACTCCAGTTCATAGGAGCAGTCCTAGACACCCGGGTTGAGAAAGCCTTCCCTCCCAAAGAGAGAGTAATCATCTTGACACAAATGGTCGACTTGTTTCAGAACCATGCCACTCTACCAGCAGCTTCCTTCTTCCGCCTCTTAGGTCTCATGGCCTCCTGCATTTTTCTAGCTCCAGAGGCAAGGTTGCACATGAGATCCCGGCAGTGGCTCCTGAGGGGTCCGTGGTCTCAGTACCTCGGTACCCTCTCAGATCTCCTTAGGTGGTCAAAAACCTGTCCTGGTGGGCGCACTGCAACAGTCTCCTGACGGGGGGAACCCGTCTGACTTCCTTGGCCTCAGACCTGAGTGGTCACGGATGGATCTCTGAAGGGTTGGGGCGCTCACTGCAGGTGAGGGGTCCTTGGTCAGGAACAGAAGCCAGGTGGCACATAAACAAGCTGGAGTTGGGAGCCATGAGGCTTGCCTTGAAGGCATTCACCCCGTCTCTGCAGGGGAAGAATGTCCTCATTCTGATGGAAAACACAGTGGCAATGCTCTCAACAAACAAATTGTGTGCACTCCCGCCACCTTTGCACATAGGTGGTGATGCTTTGGTTCTGGTTATTGGAGAACAGGATCTCAGTCTCAGCAGTTCATCTGGCGGGCACAGAGAACAGCTTGGCAGATGCTCTGAGCAGGCAGAGCACGGTCTCACACAAGTAGGAAGTGTGCAAGGAAGTCCTGGAGGAGGCCTTCTCTCTCTGGGGTACCCCAGCAGTGTTTCTGTTTGCAGCAAAATCCAACAGGAAGTGCAGACAGTTTTGCTAGAGGGAATTCCCAGCGAACATTGCACTGGGGGACACGTTTCTGGTGGATTGGACCTTCCCTCTCCATTACACTTTCCCTCCGATTCCCATCATTCCATGGGTTCTCTGGGGGTTGAAGAGGTTTCGAGGAGCCATGATCTTGATGGCCCCGGACTGCGCGAGGAAAACGTTTTACTCCAACTTCTTGGATATGTCCATCTGTCTACCTCACCGGTTCCCTCGGTGGCCGGATCTCCTAACCTAGTCGGAAGGTCGGATACTCCACCAGACCCCGGAATCCCTCAACCTTCATGCGCGGCTCTTGAGAGGATGAGGTATGATGACTGGGACCTCTCTGAGGAAGTGCTTGAGGTGTTGCTGGCTGAACATAGACCATCTACAAGATCTTTGTACGCTTGCAGGTGGAGAAGATTTGAGGCATGGTGTAGGGAACACGAGATTGACCCCATCTCTTGCCCCACCACTGCAGTGTTGGCGTTCCTTCTGTCACTGGCCTCAGCAGGCCTCCAGGTCTCCACAATCAAAGGATATTTGGCGGCCTTGTCTGTGTTTAAGAGATCCCCAGGTCAAGGTACATTTTTAGCAATCCCGGTAATGGCTCAATTCATGAAAGGCCTTGTAAATAAGTTTCCATCCTGCAGGATTTGATGTAGTAACCCTGTGGGAGACTACAACAACCTTGTCCTCTTGGTATTGGTAACCCACCTATTGGTATAGGTCTGCACTACACAAGTTGGTAGAGTGACTGAGCAGCCAGACTTATCTCAAGAGGGGTAAATGTGAGCTATAGAGCTGTAACATTGAAATCCGCAAATACAAGTATACAAATAACACTTACTCTCAAGGTTTTCTAGTAAAATATTTATTTATTTATTTAATGGTCAGTTTTAAATAAGCCTTCTTTAAAAAGGGCAATATGCAACAATAAAACACTTCATAACACTTCCTCAGATTTAAGATAAGCAAGTAGATACTCCTTAGAGATGCTTCATACACACTTCCTACACCCTGAGGTGACTTCAATTACTAAGACAGTATTGGCATTTATATATCATTTATTGTACTTGGTAATATTCTGAGGTTGTGGAAAAGGAAAACGCTAGAGAAGGAAAAAGGTTAACAGGTTCTCAAAGCATGTGAGCACTTTTCAATCTCCCAATGAAGTCTAGATTAGATATTTCCCAGCAATATAAGTTAAACTTATGCACCACCTATCAGGGACAGTTAGAATCAAAGTCAATGGATCAGAAGAGTCTGCAGGGAGCCAGGACAGCCAAAGTCAATTTGAACAATGTCTATGGAGCTGAGGCACTTCTTTAGATAGCACAAAAGTCTTGTACAAAGTTTAGAGAGTTTGTAGAAAAAGAATCACTGTTGGGCCACAAGCTAGGAGGCTTGTAAAAGTCAGAGCTGAGAGACCAACGGGGGGGAGGGGACAATATGGCTGCTTGACTTTGCAGCTCTCGCTCCCTCCGGCACAGAGGAGACGAGATCGAGTGAAATCGCCAGCACAGACACTTCAAACTTCCCCCAAAAGAAAGCAGAAAGTTTCTGGGCACGACTGTTTGCCAGTAGAGCCGAGACAAAAGACCAGAAATACAGAATCAGTACGGCCCTCCGGGACAACGCACCCGAAGGCAGAATAAAGCTGCAGTCCATCGGAGCACTGTGCTAAGCAAAGAAAAACATGAGGTTCGCGCCGGTTGGGGATACTGGAGATCCCGGGGGTCTATAATCGGGGCCACTCGTGGCCGTGTGCTGTGCCCAACGACGGCGGTGGAACCGACCAGCGGCACACCCCCAGAGTAGTAAAGGACCTCTGAAACAGCAGTGACACTATTCTGGGTCCACTGAGCTACACGCAACCTGTCTGTGGGACCCAAGAAGCGTCGGGGACTGCACCGCCGGCCCCAACGCAAGATCCGCCCCTCAAGGAAGCAGGGAGAACGGAACGGACTGTGCGGAGTGGCCAACGGTGCGGAGGAGTTCCCCAACCGGAGAAGTGAAGACATGTGCGTCAACCGCCCCCTTTCC
Organism: Ambystoma mexicanum; assembly: GCF_040938575.1. Classification (NCBI taxonomy): domain Eukaryota; kingdom Metazoa; phylum Chordata; class Amphibia; order Caudata; family Ambystomatidae; genus Ambystoma; species Ambystoma mexicanum. The sequence continues at coordinate 846,126,187 of NC_090930.1, forward strand.
CCGAGTGGCTGAGTAGTGAAAACGGGGTCCAGCTGATCCCCTATTCGGAGCATGGAGAAGGAGTGCCCCCGAGGAGGAGGGCTGGGGCCACGTGGGGACTCCCCGGGCGGCCCGCAGGAAGAGAGTGGGCAAACGCATTAACGGGCGCAGAGAGCACTGAGCACCCATACTGGGCGCGGGACGCTAAAAAGGGTAAGCCAAGCATTATAACGTCGGAGGGGAAAGAAGCGCTCCACAAGAGGAGCCATTAAAGCCTGGAAAGTAAGCAGGGAAAATTAAAGGTGCATCTGAATGCATGTGTAGCACTGATAGTGGCCTGCAGCACAGGAGACATTGCAACAGTCTGAGAAGGCTTGCGCCAGTCCTCGGAACACCCGCCCAGAGAAGGCACCAGAAAAGGGTGGCGAGACACGAGGACAGCTGGAATTTGAGACCACACCGACTGTTGAACCCCCTCTCCCCCATGCCTTCATAAGCGGGAAGGCACAAAAAAGGGTCCATAATGGGAGAAGCACTGCCCCCCAGCAACATCTGGCACATGAAGAACAACGAGGAGCCCCCCAGGGGGCATTGGCTGGTAAGGGGCAAGAGTACACCCCCAGTAAGAGGACAAGAGAGTGAAGGGGGGAATACTGGGCATCAAAGACTGCAGAGAAGTCTCACCTCCATCAGAGAGTAGACCAGGCCGAGACTCGCAGCCCGGAACAAAACTACAACTCGTCATACACAATAAGAGCCGCCATCCAGGCGTACTGCGACCCTATTAACAGTGTGGACTGGAGATACAACCTATGCTGTGAGTTGCACATAGGCCCGAGGACAAGGGGGTAATCCTCCCCAAAGTGGTACCAGAGGCTATGGCAAAGAAGGTTAGCGACACTGAGAAGGAAATGCTGGCCGATATGGATACATCTAGTTTCTCCACCAAAGAAGATATTGGACACATATTGGCGGAGATCAAAGCCCTTAGAGAAGATATACAGTCCTCGCTTACGGACCTGACAAGGAGAATGGCCACAATTGAAAATAAAGTCGAGAATATGGAACACAACCAACTGAACGTAGATATGGTCGAGATGAAACTGGGCGCATGAATGTCAGAGATAGAACTACGTGAAGAAGAGATGAGGCTCAAAATGGACGATTTGGAGAACAGGGAAAGGCGCAACAACATACAGTTACTTGGCCTAAAAGAACTGGGAAGAGACCCTGAGGCAGGTTGACGAAAAAGTCCATGCGCTAGCGAACCAGCTCTTCCAGCAGAAGGGGGCACGGTCGTACGGATCGAAAGGGCACACAGAGGCAGTAGGCCTTATGGAAACAGTCCCCGCTCCATCTCAGATATACCGATAGGTCTGAAATCTTGAACAGAGCCAAACAGCTAAGATAAATTGCATTCGAAGGCTTCAAAGTTGCAATATACCAGGACCTCTCGAATTTCACCCTAGACAGTCGCAGAGCATGTAGACCCCTCACAACATGTCTGCGGGACAAGGGGATCAGATACAAATGGGGCTACCCATTCTCCTTAGAGTTTGAAGTGAAAAAGGTGGAATACCACCTAACCTCAGCAGAGGAAGCTGAGCAGGCCCTCAACCACCTAACGGCGGACATAGGCGCAGAGCCAGAGAACTCACGAGACTCATCCTCGTGTGGCGAGGGGTCGAGATCCGCGCCGGGTCCACAAAGAAGAAGGAAAGGAGAAACCGGGAGGAGTACATGAGGCTCAACTGACCCTCGCCCCACAAACAGCCCGCCTTATATGACAACAGACTCGAGCAAGAACCAAGGGAACGGAACACATGACAGTACGAAAGGATTTAAAAGTGTCTGGGCGACCACTCGCAAAATAGTTATCTGACTACCGGAGGGAGGCAGAACACTCTGCTCCAAGGTGGTCCTCCAAGCCAAGGAGGGCATCTACAAGATCATGAACAAACTGAAACAGTTGTTTTCAGTTGAAAAGTTGTGGGGGGGGGTTGTATAAAAGTTATGGCTACTTGGATAGAGACAGAGCAGAAGAGGGACACTACTCCCATATCAACGATCAAGGCAAGAGAATGGAGCCACGTGCACAGTTGACGATGTACACTAGGGAGGGAGAGATGTGATGCCGCAAGAGGTCTGCTGGTGGGAACACTGAATGTGAAAGGGCTCAACTTCCCGATCAAGGGATCATTAGTTGCCAGAAAATTCCACAAAGCACACTTGGACGTACTCTTCCTGCAGGAGACACGTCTGATCCATCGAGATGAACGGGCGATACAAGGAGCAGGGATTGGCCAGGTTCATTGGGCATCGGGGACAGTCAAAAGGGGGGGAGTTGGCATAGTGATCCACAAATAATGTAACCTACGGGACTTCATGGCCACTCACCTGGAGGGGAGATTATTGATACTTAAGTGGATTCTGGATGGGGCAAGGTTACTCCTGGCGGAAATATACGCCCCCAACCAAGGGCAGGTACAGTTTATAACGAAAGCGCTCATCGCAATAGAGGAGCAGGAGGCAGACCTTTACATAATAGGGGGCGGGGATTTTAACTCCTGGGCAGATGAGGTTGGGGACAGAAAGACCATGGAGATCACAGTATGGAGGGAAGCTGGTGTAAAACCCGGACACCTGGGACGCATGCTGGCGGACCGAGGTCTAATTGATGTATGGGGAGTACTACGCCCGGGGGAGGAGGGATACACATTTTACTCGACGCCACACATACACTTGAATATATACCTTCTTGTTAATAGGGACCAGGGGGCAAGAATGACCCCTAGTGAAATTAGGCCAGTGGGCTGGAACGATCATGACATGGTCCTCATGTCCCTAGATGTCACCGGGCTTTACAGGCCAGACAGTAGCTGGCATTGCAACGAAACCCTCTGGAAAGACACCCTCTTCGCTGAACAACTGGGGGAGGCAATTACTGGATACTTCGAACTTAATGACAATGGGGAAGTGGATAGTGGGGTACTCTGGGATGCAGGAAAGGAAACTTGGAGGGGGCTGCTCATCAGAGAAGGGGTGATACGCAGAAGGGAATGAAACCTCAGGGAAGAAAAATTGAGGAGAGAGATAGTGGAAGCGGAGGAGAGAATGCATGCAATGAAGGGAGATGCAGAGGAAGCCAGGGAACTGATACACTCCAAAAGAGCAGAACTGAAAGCACTAGGAATGTTAGAAACCGTATGGAAGTTGAGATACCTCAAGCAGAAGTATTATGAGAAAGGTGACAAAGCGGACGCGCTGCTGGCAGCGAGGCTCAGAGCGCAGAGAAGTGGGTACCTTCCCTTAAGGATTACGGCGGGGAGCACAAGGGATACACCTAAAGAGATAGCAGAGCAGAGGGATTTGCACAGTATTACGAGGCCCTCTACACATCTGAGGCGCAGGGGAGGGAGACAGCAGTAAGAGAATATCTCAACAAGATAGAATTAAACTCACTAACCAATGCAGAGACGGAACACCTAGAGAGTCCTGTAACAATAGAAGAGGTACAGGAAGCGATATCCTGTCTCCCCAACAGCAAAGCCCCGGGGGAAGATGGATATACTATAGGATTCTACAAGAAATTCTCAGGGATCCTATCCGGGCACATGGTACGAGTCTACAACCACATCCTAGAAACGGGAGAGGCTGCGGACACCTTTAGTAAGGCATTGATATCAGTGATCCCTAAGGAGGGAAGGGATCCCACGCAATGCACGTCCTACCGCCCCATCTCATTATTGAATGTAGATGAGAAGATTTTCACACGTATATTAGCTTTGCGCTTTCAGAAAAAAATGCCATGGATAATACACCCAGATTAGATGGGGTTTATAGCGGGGACATGTATAAACAACCAAGGTCCACAACAAACTGCCTGCTAATGTCGTAATTCTTAAAGTGGCTACGCTTGCTTTTTCCCTCTAGCTAAATGCACAGAAGACCTAGACTCAGTGGTTTGGCCATTACACATGGCCCGTGAAGCAAAAGACCCACGACTACTGACAGTGGTCAGTGCCTAAAGGTACAGTCCGGGTCTGTAAATGTTTGCACATATTTGGCATGTATAGGAAGGTCTAAGTCACTCAATTCCCTCTCTTTTTCCCACCCCTTCTCCTTTCTCCTCCTCCCCCCTCCCTCCTTTCCTTCCCTTCCACACCAGACTTGGGCACAATTTTTTTAAAATGCCATGATCTGTAAGTTAATGAAATGAAATATGGTGACAAACTATGGTTGCTATATGTACCAAATTCAGGTTTTTTCTTGAGCTTGTTCATTAATAAACTAGCAAGTTGATGCGTATAAAGATTTGAGTCTTTGGCTGTTTAAAAGATAGACTATCACCTATGTTTTAAAGAACAATATTTCTTTGATGTTTTCGAAAATGGTCCGTGATAATATTTGTATGTGTTTTTTTAGAATTGCTGGTTATAAATGAATATATACCATCAACACGACATCTAAAAAACTTCCCTAACTGGATTACAAGTGTCCTGATGAAAGCCTAAACGGAAAAGATACAAATCTACTATCGACCTTGAATTGTGGGGCACTAGTAGTTACCGTATAAAGGCTGGAAACAGATTTCGTTACTGTCGACACTTTTCTAATGGGTTCTTTGTTCTTGGTGCTAAGAAATGTGCAAAAATTCACCGATTAGGTACTAACATCACTCCATATATATAGGACAAAGTTTTTCTGTGGATGGTTTAAAATACCAGATTGCTTTATTTGTCTGTTTTGTTGTATATACATATGTCAATTGTATGGACACTATCTCTCATGTCCATGTTTTATCATTATGTGTTAAAAAAATAAAAGTTGATATATTTTTGGATAATTCCCGACCTTATCGTCTATATATGTTTGAAAAGACGATTGTTCATGTTCCTTAGGTGCGATGCTAATTTTGCAGCCAATTACGACATTAGCAGGTAGTTTGTTGTGGACCTTGGTTGTTTATACATGTCTCTAAGTCCTCTCCCAACAAGCCCCTAAAAAAAGAGGACACCATTGCTCGTTTGATGATTATACTGGTTTATAGCGGGGAGACAGGTCCCTGATGCGGTGAGAAAGACCCTAGATCTCATGGAACATGTGGGAGGATACCAAGGTGACCATGCACTGTTAAGCCTAGATGATGAAAAAGCATTTGACCGAGTAGAATGGAAGTTTTTGTTTGCAGTACTGAAGAAAATAAGGGTGGGAGAGAAAATGTGCAGAGCTATTCAGGCCATCTACTCCAGGCCTAAGATTAGGGTGGTGGTGAACGGGGCAAAGTCCAGGGAATTTGGGTTAAGTAGGGGCACGAGATAGGGCTGCCCCTTGTCCCCACTCCTCTCCGCCCTGGTAATGGAACCCCTGGGTGAGGAGATCTGGAAAGACATGCAGCTGAGGGGAATAAGGGTAGGAGAATCCCATAAACTAAGAATGCATGCTGATGATATAATTGTATACCTCTCGGAGGTGAAGGATACTGTGCCAAGAGTGCTTCGGGTGGTAGAAAAATATGGGAACCTATCGGGTTTTAAGATAAACCTAAGCAAGACAATCCTACTCCCAGTAGGAGAGGTAGAGAGGAGAGGGAGATGGGGAGGGTTGGGGATACAGCTAGAGGAAGGTGGGTTTAAATACCTCAGGGTAAGAATCCCAAGAGAGTTGGACAATCTATATGAGGAAAACTCCCCCCTCTCCCCTCCTGCTGCATCGGCTCTTTGGGGATTTAGACAATTGGGCAAAATTAACAATCTTGTGGTTGAGACACCTAAATGCACTGAAAATGGTCTTACTCCCTAGGCTGCTTTACCTTTATCAGGCACTACCAATAGAACTTCCGGATGCGCACTTTGCTGAATTGAAAAGGAAAATGATAAGATTCATGTGGGAAGGAAATCACATAGGGCATCCTATAGACCTCTGGTACAACCCAAGGAGAAGGGGGGAGTGGGGCTCCCTGATATGCGTACGTATTATCGGGCAGCTCAGTTTAGGGCTCTGGTCCCCCACTTGCGGGGAGACAAATAAAAGCAGTGGGTGGACATTGAAATCCACCTGTTCCGCCCGGTGACACTTGGGGAATGGCTGTGGCACCACGAGAAGCAGCCCAGAGTAAAGTACGGAGACACAGGATCCTAGGCCCACTCTAGTTCCTTTGGAGAGTCAGGAGGGAGATGGTGGGGTGACGCCTTGGCCCCCTGCCCCTAAGCCACATCTGGGCACCCCCCATAAAAGACTGGATTCCCGGGCATGAGAGATTTCAAGACTGGTGTGGAAAGGGTGGGGCAGGTCTTGAGAAAAGACGGGTTTATAGAGCTGAATGAACTTGAAGACAAGTTGGGAGGGGTAAAGATCTCGATATTTAAATATTTGCAACTCAAAGGGGTGCTGATGTCCGAGGATTGGAAGGAGGACCTGCAAATGGAACTGACACATACAGAAAAGGTGTTGGACACGGGGAGAGGGACAAGAGGGCTCATCTCTGGATTATATCAGGCCCTATAGGAAGCACAGGGGGGAGACATAGAGTTATGCAGGAGGAATTGGGAGAGGGACATGGAGATAGAACTGGAGGATAATCAATGGCAAAGATTATGCGAGAACGCCCACCATACCTCAGTGGCCTGCCAATATAAACTTCATGGGCTAAGACTCTTGTATAGGTGGCAATGGAAGCCGGCGATACTGGCACTTATGTATCCAGGTGCTGACCCTCATTGCTGGAGGAGTTACGTACAGAGGGCAGACTATTGGCATGTGTGGTGGGCCTGCAGTAGGGTGCACAGGTACTGGAAGGAAATCTTGGGCTGGATAAGAGACCTAGACAGGGTGGATAGAAGGTTATACCCACTCGTGGTGCTATTTGGGATAGAGGTGATAGAAGGGGATTGGGTCAAGCTTCCGCATGTGCCACACTTTTTGCTATTGGTGGCTAGGGCATGTATTGCAGGAGGTTGGAAAGGGCAGGAACTCCCCAGCGAAAGGCAATGGGCGGTCAAGGCCCTGGACATATACAGAATGGAACAGCTCACCAGACAGCTAGACGGCCAAACTCCCTCAAGGGAAATGGAATGGGCTCCCTTCCTGGGAAAATATGACCCAGAAAGACCCCCATAAGGAGACCACCAAAAGCATAGAGAAAGTCAAATGGGGTAAGGGCACGGGAGGGAAACTGTATGAGTGAGAGGCAGTGGCGGGAAGTAACATAACGGAAAGGATAGAGGTGATTGGGCACAAAGTACAACACGGGTAGACCCCACAGCAGACCTCAGAATGGGAAGCAGAAAGATGCCAGCGAGATATGTTAGTGGACTCCAAACAAACGAAAGGAGGAGTTGAAACGGGGCCCCGACGGATGCGGGCTCCAAGGAACTGAATGATAGTCTCCACCGAAGAGCCAGCTTGTTTAAGGGGGGAGGAGGGAATGGGGGTTTAGAATCAGGGGGGGGTTTGGGGTGATACTCTTTTCTTAGAAAACGTAAACATGTTCTCATGGTGCGAAATGCAATTAGCAAATCTGTAACTGCAGATTGATGTATGTTAACCATGTTGATTTATCAATAAAACTAATTTGAAAAAACAAAAAGTCAGAGCTGAGATCAACTCTGCAAAAAAATAGCTACTGCAAGTCTCCAGTGAGAATAGGCAAGCTAAAGACAACAAGAGGTAAGTAAGTACCCCTTTAGTCAGCACAGCACCTTAGGTTTGAAAAAGAGGTTCTAGCTGGCTTCTGTGCTGGTTGCAGTCTTTCAGATCCTGGGTTAGTCCTGCTTCAAGGGAGTCTGGAAGATCTTCCTGAGCTCGGGTCTGGCTTCAAGACGATACACTTGATTCTGGTATTCCTGTCCCCTGGCACTCGGTTCCTTCAGCAGCAGTGGAAGTACAGCCAGCAGAGACAGGGGTTCCAGTCAGGTTTGTCGTGGGGTCTATTGGTTCTACCAACCCAAGGGGAGAAGTTGTCCTTTACAGGCTTCTCTAGTCGATGTTGAAATTGGAGCTTCAGCACTGCAGTAGTGCTTCACCGGGCACACCAATGGTTCAGGAGGTGCAGCAAGCTTCTCTTCCAGTTTCTTTCTTCGGTTCCTTCATCCAGTGGTCGACTCTGCCTTCCTTGCAAAAGCCCTCACCTTTTATGCAATTCTCTCCCATTAATTCACAGCCTAGCTGTCACTCACCTCACACAGCAGGGTGGCTGTCCTTCAAGGACAGCCAACCGGACAATCACCTTTGGGTGCATTCCTGTAACCAAGGAGACTAAGCACAAGGAGTTTCGGGAACCTCCCTTGCTTCCTGCCCTGCCAGACGCGCTGGAGCCAGAGGCAGGCTTCACCACTGTATCCCGCCAATGACAAAATGAACAAAGGGACCAAATCTGATTTGGTGCGCAGAGTAAATCTCAAGAAGGACCTTTCCAACAACAAATGGCGAAAAAAGAAGACCGGGGCCATTTAAACAAAATGGGCCACCATGGGTGCTATACTGCAGCTCCGAATTCAGCCCGCAGTAAAAACACACAATGGTAGGAAAAAGTAAACCACTGCCATCAGCTATTAATTCTAGAAAAGATAAGATAACAATGTTAGATCGTAAAGATATCTTCCCTTCCAGCTTTAGCTGCTTCGAATTAGATTTTTCAGCAGAGGGCACAGTGTGTCAATATGATCGACTCAATGTTCCTCGAGGTCAACCGTCAACCTCATTATGGGTATATATAACAGGCGCATCGCCCGTTAGCTTCAGTTCCATTTTTCCACGATAGCTAATGCTACGAAGAATTACGGCGCTCTTCGGTTTCCTCAGAAACTGCAATTTATCGAAAAATGGCCTTGTCATCGGCTTCATCGACCCCAAAGACCGGGTTTAAGAAGTGCCATGATTGCTGCGCCAAGATGTCTATTACAGATCCCCATAGGGTGTGCCTATAGTACCTTAGTGTTGAGTACAAGGCTGCAGACTGTTGGTCTTGCCAGGCCATGGCAGTTAAGGATTTTAAGGAGTGTAAAGGTACGTTAGCAGCACTTAGGGCCCCTAGGAAATCCACCTCAGTGACACAGTCAAAAAGGCGCTCTTCTGACAAGTCGAGAGTCGACACTTCTCGGAGGAAAAGGTCCAAGAAACACTCCCGTTCCAGGAGCGGTTCACACCACTCCTCATCTTCACCGGGAAAGATGAAGAAAAGGTGCCATAGGTCTCCTTCTACTTCCTCCGATTCCTCATCTGAGAGGAAAATAGCCTGCCCAAGTAAGCGACTCCAGCTGAATGGGGGATATTCAGGAAAAAAAATGCTTGAAATCTTCGAGTAGGTGGCCCGACCCCCTCGAAGGAGTAGTCAAAAAGCCATTCTCCTTTATGCGCCGTCAAAGGCCGACAAGGAAAAGTCTAAGGGAAAATCATGTGCGCCCTCGAACCCTGGAGAAGTCAGTGAGCCTCGAGAACTGTTGAGGTCTCGACTCGACGATGACGACGACGGACTCAACGCCCTTGTCTGTCAAAGAATCCATCGAGTCAGGGGTCGAGTCCGTCGAGGACTCCAGCGACGCTGATAGCGTCAAAGCCTGTGACGCCTAAACCGTCGAAGCCATCGCCATCAGCATCAAAATCACTGACACCATCACTGTCAAAGTCATCAACGCCATCAACACCATTAGCGTTAAAACCTTCGATTCCATCGAAGAGGAATTAGAGAAGTCCTATAAACCACTTCCTAAAAAACATTTCTTTAAGTCTTTGTCCTCTTTATGAGGAACATGAACCATCTGACCAAGATACTCCACCCTTTGGACTACAGTTTGGAACTCCTAATGTTCCTGGTGCCCTCATCTCGGAGGAATCCAGAATGAAGGATCTTTTTGAAAATGTACAGTCAGCAAGTGGCATAGCTATATCGCCAGAGCTGGAATTTGGCAAACCAGACGCAGCAGAGCATGCAGAAGATGCTTCATATAGACAGCTGATGTGCAGGGTGACCACAAAAGGATCCTGTATTACCCTTTCACATTGACCTACAGAAAAGTGTTAATACAAATTGGGAAGCCCTGTATACAAGACTAGCCATCAATAAGAACCTTACCAAGAAATACAAGCCCTCAAGTAGTGATCCAAACTGCTTATCTAGATAGCCGACACCAGAAAGCCTAATAGTTGAAGCAGCTACTTCCACGTCCAAGCAAGCTGCATACCCTACACTACCGCCAGATAGTGACAATAAGCGTTTCGACGCAATGGCGAAAATGGTATTTTGTGCCGGAAACATGGCGGTAAAATCAGCCAAAGACACTTGGGCTCTTGCAAAGTTCTCGGTCGCCTTGTGGGACTGCATCTCCATGGTGGCTAAACACAGTCCCAAAGGGGAAGAGAGACATGGCTTCCTGAACATCGTAAGAGACAGAACTGAAGCAATGTGTGAGTCCCTCCAGTCAGGTATGGAATCCGCAGACAGCATCAGCAGAGACATGGCGGCGAGCACAGTAATATGCAGCTTTGCGTGGTTGATGAAGTCTGGATTTGCACCGGACGTGCAGTCCAGACTGCTAAACATGTCCTTTACAGTACGCAGCTGTTTGGCAGCAAGGCTGGCGAGAGCCTGGAGAAGCTGCAGACCTTGATATGATATGATATGATATGGCATTTGTAACGCGCCTATACACAAGTGTTTCAAGGCGCGAAAGCGGCAATCAATCACACCCCAGTGGACCAGCTTGGAGGGCTAGGTCCTTTCATTACTACTCCTCTTTTCTAGAGCGAGAGTACTGGTCGGTCAAAGGGGCCAGAGAAAGTTCCCTAATGGTGGATGGGGAGAGGTGCCAAGTCTGCTCAAACAGCGGTTGCTTTACCCTCAGCCTCTGCTTCAGCCACCTCAAAACCTCTCTGAGGCCTTAACCCATAAAACCCTGGTGGGAGGCAGACTCTCTCAGCATCTGCAAGAATCGCGGGCATTACTTCAGATGCGTGGGCGTTGGAAACAGTAACCCAGGGTTACTGCTTCCCCTTTTTAAGAAGGCCTTGGGATCATCAACCGGGGAGCCACTGTCACGAGCCTCGCCCAAAACCCCCTCTGGCAAACCCATTGGCCAGGTGGAGTCAGGACTCGGGCCTCTAGAGCCTGGAATCCTCTTCAAAAGCCCTCCTGGGGGGAGTCCTGACGCCTATGGCGCCAGGCTCATACACCATAAAAAACAATGTGCTTGGCAACTACTTTATTTTATTGTCAGCCAACATGGAGGCATCCACATAGCTTGGTTCCTAAGAAGCAAGCTATGCGGTCTAGTGTTTTGGGTGTGGTAGCCTAGGGACTACTTTACCTGGAATATTTTGTTGGGGCTATTTAAACCACACTCGAGCAAGACAACACGCTTCGCGTTACTTTGCAGGTTGCAACGTGACGCTCACTGTGTCCAGCTATTCCCTCGAATCTCGGAGAAGCAGAACCTGCAAGGAGACAAAAGGAACACCATTAGCAGCAGTATCTTACCTGCAGTCTTCATCTTTAAACACTCACACCTACTGAGAACAGCTTCCTCGAATCTGCACGCCTCCCGGACAGAACAACCTGAAACAGGAAGATAGAGGCAACAATAAAGAAAGTAGTAGAGACATTTACAAATTACGAACTGCTCAAAAGGCTTACCTGGCTGGTCGCCTCTCAGCTGGCACCACTCCGGACATTCCACTTGCGCTGAAGAACACCGCGACCTACAAGGAAGGAAAATACAGGTTAGCAAAGGCAAGACTTTGCAGCGCTGCGCATAGCGCTTACTTACCGCATCATAGCGCTCTTAATGTGCCATCATTTACCAGCGGAGCTCAACCAAGCCAGTTCGCCACGCTGAAGCTCCACATTCCTAAGGGAGAAAAAAGAGACATTTTAAACAAAGAAAGGCATGCAAGATAGCAACAAAACTAAAGTACAGCAATAAGACCTACCTGAACAATATCAAACGGGCCGGCGTCAGTGAAGTAACTGGACCGCACTCGCCCATGAAAGACAACACGCCCCTGCAAAGAAGGCAGGACGGAGAGCACGCCTAATTCTACCACAAGGTGAGGAGAGGGCGCCAGAGGGACTGAAATCATACGGGGGTTGGAGGGAGGATACTTACTCCAGTCGGTCAGTCTTGAACACAGTCCTCCTGTATTTTCAGGCAGAACCTTCCCTGCAGACCACATCAGGGCAAAGCTGAGAAGCATACCAGCGAGTAACCCGGCTGGGTGGCGTCCCTGTGGATACCAGGTGAGCGTAACATCCACTCGTTCAAAGTTCCAAATCTGTTCCTTTTAGAGGAGATTTCAAGCCTGCTAGAGAAAGGTGCTAAAGAACCAGTGCCTGTGCCGGAGAGGAACAAAGGGTGGTACTATTTCCTAATCCTCAAGAAGGATGGAGGATTGAGACCCATCTTGTACTTGAGATACTTGAACATGTTCCTCAGGAAGGACAAGTTCAAGATGGTTATCCTTTCTCAGATCCTTCAGACCCTCCATTTTCAGGGTTGGATGGTGTCATTGGACCTTCAGGATGCTTACTTTCATGTGTCTATCCATCATAAGCACAGAAGGTACCTGAGGTACGCGGTTGGTGTTTCTTATTTTCAGTTTCGAGTTCTGCCATTCGGGCTGACCTCCCAAGGGTTTTCACCAAGTTGATGGCGGTGGTGGCAGCGAGTCTCATGAGAGGGGGGATTCATGTCTACCCCAATCTGGACGATTGGCTGATCAGGGCCCGTTCTCTCAAACAGGGCCTGGAACATGTGAGCATAACCTGCCACTCTCTCCACAGACTAGGCTTCTCTCTCAATTTCAAGAAGTCCCACATAATACCATCTCAAAGAATCCAGTTCATCTGAGCAGTCCTGGATGCATCCTTGGGAAAAGCCTCGCCACCCAATGTGAGGTCTTAGCACATTCTGCAAATGGTCACCAAGTTCCAGAGACCCCAGCGTCTTCCGCCCTTCGATTTCTTGAGGTTGTTCGGCCTCATGGCATCCTGCATTTTCCTGGTGCCAGAGGCTCGCCTTAGGATGAGATCGCTCCAATGGGCCCTCAGGATACAGTGGTCTCGGTTCTCGGGCAAGATATCAGACCTGCTTCAGGTTCCGAACAGGGTTGTACAGGATCTCCTGTGGTGAGCCTGCAAGGACAATATTCTAAAGGGAGAACCCTTTTGGCAACCATGGCCACAGATAACTGTAGTTACAGACGCCTCACTCACGGGGTAGGGAGTCCACGCCAATGATCTAACAGTCAGCGGTCGTTGGTCTCCATCGGAGTCCAAACTACACATGAACCTTTTGGAGCTGAGGGCAATCAGACTAGCGCTGAAGGCCTTTCTGCCCTCTGATCGTGGGAAAGAATTTCCTGATAATAACAGACAACACAGTGGCCATGTACTACCTCAACAAGGGAGGAGGTGTAGGGTCACTACCACTGTGCAGAGAGGCAATGAGGCTCTGGTTCTGGGTAATTCAAGAAGGAATTTCTCTATAAGCAATTCACCTAGCCAGAGAGGAGAACACGGCAGTGGATGCTCTGAGCAGGCAGACCACTGTCTCCCACAAGTGGGAACTAGCCCAGGAATTCCGTCAGGAGATGTTAGCCCTCTGGGGAACCCCTCAAGTGGATCTGCTCGTGACCAGTGTCAACCGAAATGCAAACTGTTCTGCTCCAGGTAATTTCCCCCAAGGGGAGCTCTAGGGTAGCGTTTGTAGTGGACTGAGAGTTTCAACTCCTGTATGAGTTTCCTCCAGTCCCCGTCATTCCTCAAGTCCACAGGAGGTTGAGAAAGTTCTGGAAATCCATGATCCTAATTGCTCCATACTGGGCCAGGAGGGCGTGGTGCCTGGGCCTTTTAGACATGTCCATCTGCCCTCCAATGCGTCCTCCACAAAGAGATGGCCGTCTCTCGTGAGAGGAGGGTCGGGTTCTCCATCCAGAGGTCAAGACACTCAACCTTCACACATGGTTTCGGAGAGGTTGAGATATAAGGATTGGGACCTACCAGATAACGTAATGGAGATTTTGCTCTTGACCACGAAATCCTTGTACCAATGCTGTTGGAACAAATTCTGCGGCTGGTGCAAGGAAAATAATGTGGGCCCTTTGCAGTGTAATACACCTATGGTGTTGTCTTTCTTATTACATCTGGCAAATCTGGGCTCCAGATTGCAACCATGAAAGGATATTTGGCGGCGCTTTCGATATTCAAGCGCAGGTCGGAAGAAGTTTCATATTTCAAAATGCCACTGATTATACAATTCCTAAAGGGGCTCACAAATGTGTTCCCTCCTACACCATTTCAAGTTTCAGTTTGGAATTTGAATCTTGTACTCAAATGTATTATGTGTGCTCCATTTAAGCCGCTTCAGTCATGTCCGTTGAGACTGCTGACTTTTAAGGCCGTCTTAATAGTCGCTTTAACATCAGCCCACAGAGTGAGCGAGTTACAGGCCTTATCCAGTAAACCACTGTTTATAACTTTTTATAAAGACAACGTTGTTCTAAAGGTTAAGCCTACATTTCTTCCTAAGATTGTATCGGATTTTCACATCTCTCAGAAGATTGCTTTGCCAACATTTTATGTGCCTCTACATCCTTGATATGATATGATATGGCATTTATAACACACCTATACACAAGTGTTTCAAGGCGTGACGAGGCAAGGGAGGGAGAACAGAGGGAAGACAGAGTCAACAATCTTACTAGGCCAGGTGACATTGAGATTGCGCAAGTGCAGGGGGGGGGGAAGTGCGGGGGCAAGTGGAAGAGGCAGTGCAGTACATAGGATAAGAGTAAAATAAATAAAGATGATAAATAAAAGTCCGGCCATCTGGTGGCAAGTGTAAGGGTAAGTGCAGAAATCAGGTGTGAAGTGCTAGTAGGGGCTGTAGGGATACAGAAACAGTCCCAGAGTGCAAGGATTGCTGGAAGGGCAGTGCAGGTGTGCAACTGGCGGGGAGGGGACCTAGGCCAGAGATCAGAGGGTAGCCAGGTAACCAGTGCAGTTTCAGATTCAGCCAGGATATCAGCAGGGGAGAGGAGGAGAGAAAGCAGAAGCAACAAGGAAGGTCTTGAGGTGCTTCCAGCACCGGAGATGGTTCTCCTCAAGTTTCTTCGAGGCAGGGAGGCTGTTCCAGAGGGAGGCACCAGCAGAAGAAAGCGATCTACCACCAGCTTGCTGCTTGGAGAAGCGACTGACCCCCAGAGAGTTGAAGAGCTTGAGAAGGAAGATATTTAAGAAGCGAGAGTTTAAGTTTTTGAGGTCCCAGGCCCCAGAAGGCCTTGTGGACAATGCATAGGGTTTTGAACTTAATCCTCACAGCCACTGGGAGCCAGTGCAGATATTTCAGTCCTGGAGATATATGATCCCTGGGCTTGAGGCCAAGGACAAGTCTTGCAGTCCTGTTTTGGATGAGTTGCAGAGGGTGGAGAGTAGAGGCAGGCAGATTTAGAAAGAAGCTGTTGCAGTAGTCCAGCCTAGAGAGAACCAGAGCTCTGGGTACAGTGAGCCTCTGGGGGAAGGAGAGGAAAAGAAGAATACCTCTGAGGAGGTGCAGCTGGTAGTTTGAGTTCCTAGAGACGTCAGAGATGTGAGGAGAGAAGGAAAGTGTGGAGTTGAAGATGACACCAAGGTTTTTAGCCTCACGGAGCAGGAAGAGAGCCAGGAGGGGCTGGCCAGAGAGTGACTGGCAAGGAGGGAGCAGGTGTGCCGATGAGGAGAATCTCGGTCTTACTGGCATTAAGGCCGAGATCATTTGCGGCACACCACTCCTGGATGGCAGACAGATAGTCAGAAATGAGAGAAGGAGAAGAGGTGGCGGAAGGGAGCCTGAAAATGAGTTGAGTGTCATCCGCATAGCACTGAAAGTTGGGGCAGAGAGCAGCAGTGCGGTGGCCAAGAAGTGCCAGGTATTAGTTGAACAGCCAGGCAGAGAGGTTAGACCGCTGGTAAACACCACAGGTAGAGAGAGAGATAGAGGAGAGGAAGGACCCAAGTTGGACCTGGGATGGTCGATCGGAGAGGAAAGAGATCAGTCAAGCCAGGGCCTGATCGGTGATACCCAAGTTATCACAGAGACGGTTGAGCAGGATGGCATGGTTGATCATGTCAAAGGCAGAAGAGAGATCAAGTAAGATGAGGGCACAAGGGGTGTTGGAATCGAGTTTGGAGAGCAGGTCTTCACGGATGTCCAAGAGACCAGTTTCCGTGCTTCTAGCAGCTCTGAAGCCAGACTGATGGTGATGGAGACAACCAACAGATTCCATCCTTGCTAGGAGGAGGAAAGGTTGCACAGGCTAGATCCAAAAAGGGCACTTAGTTTGTACAATTCACATATCACTAAAATAAGGCAGGATGACCATCTCTCCTTGGGGTACACCGGACACAAATTGAGACTGGCGGTCACAAAGCAAACATTATCCAGATGGATAATACTAGGCATTACAGAATGCCACCGGCTTTCAGGAAAGGATCCCCCAGAATGCTTGAGGGCCCACTCCACACGGGACATGGATACATCTCCTGCTTTGCAAAGAGGGGTGGCAATAAATTACATTTGTGCGCCAGCCACCTGGTCTACTATTCATACATTACAAACAAAGAAGGAGAAGGTTCAAGCTTTGAACCCTCCCATCCCCTGCACACTATTATGTGTTGGATAAACCAACTACTTTGATCTGAGGATAGTGATCACTGTACGTAAATAATGATAATAAACCATAAACAAGTTTTGTAAAACCCAAAGGTATATATATTTTGTTTTTGGTTACAACTTAAATATAAAGATAAGAACAATCATGTTATTACAAAAAGAAGGAAACAATTCGAAGACATGTTGCCAGTAGTCTGTTTTCAATTGGCGATGCGTTTCGAGGATGAACACCTCTTCTTCTTAGGCCTAAACAGACTATAAACAAATATATATAGATTATACACAGTTGAATTTGGCAAACTATATTGTTCATTAATGCCTTAACTGTCATAAATAATTCTACACTAGAGACTCAAGTATGACACTTTTTTTCAAAATTGAGACATAGATGCTGAACACATCTTCCCATGCACATCAATTTGCATAACATTGAAGCACATCAATTTGCATAACATTGAATTATAGTGACCATCAATTAAATCTTTAAACCAACATAATTGGTGCATGGTACATAAATGATGACCCCTCCGAAAGGGGGGCATTAGGCTTAGGTGGTGAGGGATCCGGTGGAACCAGCTGCCCGTCAACCCGAATAATGATAAACAGTAAACCAGAAATAGTTGTAAACGGTTCAGATTACCTGGTTATGTAAGTTCGAGATAATGTAGGCACAATATCTATCGTCTCCTGAAAGGAGTGGGGGTAATGGATATACCAAGCGCAGAATAGGATATTTAGCGACTTTCCCCTCAAGTTACATCCCTCCAGCCTCCATCTTAACTACATTTCTTTTATTTTGCTTCAGCTTTAATGTTTGGGTATCGATCGGCTGCTGTACCCACACACATCTGAATCTGCAGGAAACTTCCTAACACGGTTTTCCCGGCTATACACCCAGTGATTTCTTTAACACATCAGAACGTACTCTTTCCGTTATTTAGGTACGTTTATTTTACACTAAACTATTTTCTTTTTCTCGATGTTTTACTTACCCATCCTTCACCTTTTGAATATATATTATCTCCATTTCCCTCTATTGTCTTTACTTGCAGATCTTTGCCTTACTATTATAATCCTTTTGGAAACCACGTGCTATTTCAACAGTCGCCCACGGCCTCTGGTGATTAGCTTTAACGCTAATCTCCTGTTCACTGAACTCGTATACAGCATTAAACAGTGTAAGTTATGTATACCTGGCGGACCTACCTATCTCACATTATTCGCTTCATACTCATTTAGGGACATTGCTTTCCCTTCCATTGGGGTTTAGTGCACATTTTCTTCAACATTACTCTATGAGAAAAACTAAGGTATACACCACTTCGTGATACTTGTGCCCTATCGACCGTTTTGTTTTACAGAATGAACTAGCTCCTGCTGATTCATCGATTGATGGACATCACGCATACTCTGAAGCAGCTTTCTGCACTTGGTATATGCATTACCCCCACTCCTTTCAGGAGGCGATAGATATTGTGCCTACATTATCTCGAACTTACATAACCAGGTAATTTGAACCGTTTACAACTATTTCTGATTTACCTGTTTATCATTATTCGGGTTGACGGGCAGGTGGTTCCACGGGATCCCTCGCCACCTAAGCCTAATGCCCACCTTTCGTAGGGGTCATCATTTATGTACCATGCACCAATTATGTTGGTTTAAAGATTTAATTAATGTCACTATAATTCAATGTTATAATTGATTTGCATGGGAATATGTGTTCAGCATCTATGTCTCAATTTTGAAAAAAAGGGTCATACTTGAGTCTCTAGTCTAGAATTTTTTTTGACAGTTAAGGCATTAATGAACAATATAGTTTGCCAAATTCAACTGTGTATAATCTATATATATTTGTTTATAGTTTGTTTAGGCCTAAAAAGAAGAGGTGTTCATCCTCGAAACGCGTCACCAATTTAAAACAGAGTACTGGCAACATTTCTTCGAATTGTTTCCTTCTTTTTGTAATAACATGATTGTTCTTATCTTTATATTTAAGTTGTAACCAAAAACAAAATATATAGACCTTTGGGTTTTACAAAACCTGTTTATGGTTTATTATCATTATTTACGTACAGTGATCACTATCCTCAGATCAAAGTAGTTGGTTTATCCAACACATAATAGTGTGCAGGGGACGGGAGGGTTCAAAGCTTGAACCTTCTCCTTCTTTGTTTGTTATTTGTGGAGGTCTTGTGCCAGGGTCCAAGTTCCTCCCCCGCACCTTAAACTTAATCGAGAAAACTATATACTAACCTTAAAAAGTTCAATACATTAGGAGTGCACCATTTTTTTGTGTTTTTTTTCTACTATTCATACATTCACAGAACACTACTACCTGGGTCCGTCTTCAGGCCAGCAAGGAGGATTTGGAAAGTTGGTTTTGTATTCTGACTTGACAAAACTTGAGAATAAATAAAAACATTCTTACTCCCTCCTCCAAAACATACACTGTTTTGGGAGTGTATCTAAATATGAGGAATACGTGGGAATATGTGGGAGGACACAAGCCATTCGAAGTCTGCACTTTGGTGGAAGATTGTCCTGGCCTTGCATTCCAGGGGAAAGATGGTCCATTGGGCAAAGCTTTTTATTTCCATTCAACAGCCCAGTGCTGTAGTGCTGGTTCCCAAAGTGGCATACATGGTCTTTGTGGGGAGGGAAAGGATGTAAAGACGTCCACATATACTGGGTTCTCCAGTACTGAGGGATCTCAGGCTGGGCAGGAAGAGGCATCCCTCAGTGACACATACTCCCCTCAGGAATGCTTTAATGTACCATTGCTCCGGTAGCTCGCTCCCCTGCCCTCCATCAGGATGAAATAGGCCTTCACCTCAAACAAGAGCAATCCAATATGTTGTCTTCTTCTCTCCTGCTGATGGCATTTGGCTGTTTTACCAAACCATTCTGTGTTGCACCTCTCAGTCTGCTCAGTCCACCTTGCAAGTCAGCCACATGCCATGGCCATTTTGTGAGCCACTTGTGCTGGAGAGCTGGGGGATTCTGAATTTCCTGGCACTCTATTGACTGGATCCCCACAATGGGGCTGAACAACAAGCCCTGGTGGAGTATCACTTCACCAACCCCCATATGTGTTATATTTGCTAAAGGTTCAGCATGACAGGGAAAACTACAGGATTCACAGGGCAAGCCATGATGCTAGATGAGCTCATGTTTTCTTTATGCGCCTGCTCAACCATTCTTTTTTTTAGTTTAGGGCACAGTTATTCAGAGTCTCAAAATAGTTCTTCAATTTAAACCCAATTAACCAAAATTGCTAATGTTGTATTATCTCAAATGTATATTCTATTGCTTTCCCTTGTGCATGTACACTCACCTGTTTCTTGTATATTTTTGCAGAGCCAACAGATGTCCCACCATCTACGGAGCCCCAAGGTGGTGCTGAACCTGACAGTACCCAAGTTTTAGGTGAGTACTTCAACCTCCTTCCAGTCCAGAACCATGATTGCAAAGATAGGTTGTGCGAGCAGGGCACAGATTTCAAAATCCTCACAGTAGTTTGCTGGTTCTAGGGGGAAACATATAGTCAAGTGGAATAACAATCCTGCTGTCTATACAAGGCTTTCAAGTTGGTCCAGGTCCCGAGCATTCCTTCCAGTACCACTGCGATGCTACAATTGTGCTGAGGGACATGTTACTCTGTGATGATCTGACTCTCTAATCCCACCATTCATGTGCGTGAGGCTTTTCCGCACAGGGTCTTGACACAGGATCTGAGTCCAGTGAGGAGGAGAGCAACATCCTTAGCCCAACCCAATTAAGCTAGAGAGATTCCTTACTCATGAGCACCCAAGGGGGAGGAATTATACAAAGTATATTTCTAGCTTGGAAATTACATTTGATTTTTTGAAATCGTACAGAATGACGTTTTCCAACCCTGCCCAAATCATACCCCCAAGAAACAGTCTCAGTAAGGCCAGGACCAGAAGGTTAAGCAAGTAAATGCGCTTCTTAAGAAAGTCACCATTAAAGAAAGTTCCAAAGGTGCAAAAAGGAAAAGGGATTTATGTCTGGTATTGTACTTTTTGTTACAAAGAAGAGCATGATTCAATTGAGATCAAGTTATAAACCCGTTGTTTTAAAAGGAAAGTTCAGGATACTTGCTCTTCACAAAAAGTGACTCCGGAATTACAAACAACACCCAGCATTGTTGACCAGTGGGGTCTTCAAGTGAATGTGAAAGATCATCCCCTCCGTGGTTCAGAAGGATTCTTATCTGAACCATTCCTAGGCATGAAACATTAAAACGTATGTCTTTCTAAATGGAAACAATTTTGTATTCAACAGAATTGGTAGTCTCCAATGCCATCTGCTTTACCAACTGCCAGACTGAACTCAGTGCTTCAAGAAGAAATGGCATGCAAGATAGTTTTCATGCGTGCCTACAAATTAGACTACTTCAGAATTGCTTGGAGGACCAGTGGTTGCAGAATACAGGCTATTCCAATAAACGCATCACTCTTATTCAGACAGTAGATTTATCTCTTTATGGATGGTGCAGAGAGAGAAAACTCTGACACAACACACATTAGTTTCACATAATTCAATTGAGGGCTGCAAAATGCCCATCGACTATCTGAAGACTTAAGGAACGTGGTCGGAAAGAGAAAGGACTTACAAATGAACATACTGGAGATGAGAACAGTCAACATGGCTCTCAAAGCTTCCCTGCCTTCCACAGAGCCAACTGTCCTTCTTGGACAGATAGACAACACATTTCCAGTGTATTATTTGAATAAGGAAGGGGGCACAGTAACAACGAATGGTCAGCAATACCTTTAAAAATACATTGTGCCTCCCTCTCCATATGTATGTCGGCCTTTAGGAGAAAAAAATAATCTATTTGTGATATATGCAAGTGCACCCCGTGAGTGAAGATCAAAACAAAAGCTGCTTGCTCCTAGCAAGGAACATGTCTTTTGCAGTGATACATCGACCAGCGGCCCTATGGACGATCCGAGCAGGTCTTTCCAAGACAATTACAATTGGGTCCTAGCAATGAGTGTGTGGAAGTTCTTTGATTCTGTCTCGTGCAGTGGCATTGGCATGCAAGTATAGAGCCATCTGCACCATTTTTCTGTTTCTCTTTTCCACTGCAATAAGCCGAAACATGAAATGGCCACTCGTCAGATAAAATTATTCTACCATTATGACCATCGAAAATCTTTCCAACAGGCTTCTGAAGTTGTACAAAAACATTTCCATCTGGAGATTTTTGTTAAAAAGAAGAAAAGTCGTCACTGCTCCTGCAGTCCTCTGAGCTCGGGCAACGCTGTGAAAGAAAAATCTAAGAAAATGTCAAAGGCTCCAGTGCCTCAGCACGGTTGGCCTTGGTGTCTACAAGTCTTACACTGCTGAATGTTTTTCCAATGATCCCATTGGCTCAGGAGCCAATGCTGGCAGAGAAAACTATATAGGGGAGGAGACTAATTGAAGAGCCTGTCTCTGTGCCGTTTGCACCGGGCCACTGCTTCTACAAGTCTACAGTCAAGGCTGCACAAATAATGACTTTTGAAAGTATTTTTGAGGAGCAAAATGATAAAGCGCTAGAGGTTTCCTTCTCACACAGAACTTACCAAGACATAGCTCTTGAACACACATTCCATTAACTCTCTGGTACAACCACAAAAGAATTTACATGAGGCAAGTTGGCTGGATATATCCACCAACTCACAGATATGTATTGAACCTATTACAACTCTATACCCAAATTTTTACTCTTTTAGAGTTGTAATTGCGAGGGCAATAGACATTCTAAATCTAATATTTTCCTCAGATTAGGTAATATCCAATGTTGTCACAGATATTCGGACATCCAAAGAGCCAACGGTACCAGCCCTACCTTTCAGTAGTGCTCTGATTGATATCAAACTGGTTTTGGGGAAAGCAGCCTCCACATCTATTGTGTATGAAGCATTGCTCAAAAACATAGATCAGGGTCAGGTGATCCACTGTTTCTGACTTTGCACACATCAGAAGATAGCCTGGTAATCCAGACAGCAAAACATGCTCAAAAGCAAAGCATTCACATCATTACCTCCACATAGAGAATCTAAAAAATTAGAGACACAGGCTAGGAATGTTTTTGCAGTAGCTATTCTAGGTTTCAGAACTGTTAACACTGCAGGCACCATAGCTAGATATTCCCATTCCCTTTGGGAAATCGCAGATTCAGCTGCATCTTATCTTCCACCTGAGATGTAAAATTCATTCAGAGAATTGGAAAAAGTTGGTTAAAACACAGTCATGAACATCCTGGAGGAGGGGCTAGACACCACAGACTTTAGAGGTAGGTCTGTGGGCACAGCAACATTTGTGCAAAGACACTCTTCAATGCTTACAGAAAACTGTATCCAGGACATGCAGTCTAAATTGCTAGACATGTCATTTGATGGCACTGATCTTTTTTTATCACAAATGGTGATGAAAGCCTTCAAAAATGTAAAGGAGCTCGATCTTTATGTCTTACTTTGTCTACGCCCACAAATTATTTTGGAAAGGGAGGTTTAGGCCTTACACATTTCTATCGAGAGGTAGATGATTCACTCAGAGACAGCAGCGCCTTAAAAAAAAAGGTTTCTTCAGATCATTCAAAGGCAGAGGAGCTGAACGGCTCAAACCTGCAGCCTCTGGCCCATCAGGACCCCAGGCTCTAAAACCCTTAAATGTAAACCTTGATAATACATCATAAGTCTTCCGTGGGAGGTCAGGATCCAACTCTTTAGAGAGGCATGGCATCAAATAGACAGATGGCTTCTACATTTGGTAGAAAAGGGATATTGCTTGCTTGCTTGCCTTTCTTGGAAAACCCCACTGAAACCCCCCTAACTTGCTTTTGCCTCCTCTGCAACCGCTCCTATTGGGCGGATTTACTCAGCTTCTGCTGAAGGAAGCAGTGGAGCTTGTTGCAGAAAAGGAAGTCAGTACAGGCTGGTATTCCTGGTACTTCCTAATTCCAAGTATGGAGGACTCAAACCCATTTTAGACCCGAGACTCCTCTACAAGCTTTGCCAAAGCACTTCCATGCCCTAATTCACCCCAAACATCATAAT
Organism: Ambystoma mexicanum; assembly: GCF_040938575.1. Taxonomy (NCBI): domain Eukaryota; kingdom Metazoa; phylum Chordata; class Amphibia; order Caudata; family Ambystomatidae; genus Ambystoma; species Ambystoma mexicanum. The sequence continues at coordinate 846,149,882 of NC_090930.1, forward strand.
TACCTTTGTACTCCTGCGTTCCTGACCGGAACACTTTTTGCACTGCACACAAAGGAGAATTTACCCTTAAGAAATGTTGTATTCCGGGGGAGGCGCAGCAGCATGGGTTACCGGCAACACCCATCCACCCTTTTTTCCTCATAGATGGGACTGGATGCTTTCCACATTGTGCACCGATTTTTTTACTGAGCAACTGATTATCTTAGCACATTTCTTTTTCACTTTTATCCTTTTCACCTTCCAGCAACACCAGTCAGTCTTTTATTACGGGTGTTAAAGGCTTTATAGCCTGTGCTTCCTGCGGCAGGCGCTATGTGGTGTCAGATTTCCACGTGTGCTGTCTGGACTGCTTAGGCCCCGACTAGAGGTGGGTGGCCTACTCCTCCTGTCATACGTTGTCCTGCAGCGGTTAGCCACTGCGTCACTGGTGCCCGTGCCAATGCCAGGTCCGCTTCTACAGCTTTAAACACTGAGGTTCCCCAGAACAATTTTACCTGAGCAGTCACCAATGCCTTTCAGGCCCTTATCGGTGGAAACAAGCTCTGCTCAGCTCTGAAGACTTTCCTGCTTTCACTGTGGTTCATCCCGAGGACCAGCGAGAGTCACAAAAGAAACAGAGCTCTGCATTGATCAATACTTCTATGTCCCTACCTCACCTCTCAAAACAGGTTCCAGAAATCGCTCGACCTGTGAGGCAATGTCAGTCTTCTAGGAGTGTGATGCTGTTAGAGGGATAGCATCAGCCCTCCCTTAAAATGTCTTACAAGGAACAGGACAAACTGAAAGGATCCTCAATTTTGGTGTGCCGTTCAGCGGAAGAGGTTTCACAGATTTCCTCTCCAGAATCTCTGCATTCCATTCCCATGGGATCATCTCATATTCCGCTTAGTCAGTAAAGGGGATTTTGTGAGGGTTGAATGGTCACCAAATCAAGCTAGTCGAGATCTTACTCCATACCTTCTTTGCCTCTCAGATTTGGGGCGCCTCCTCCAATACAACTGACTTTGTATCCGATGCTATCTTTGTTGTGGACATTGTCGGCTTTATCCTCTTGGACTCCGACACCCTGTGCATTGTCAATCTCTTCAGTGGATAGGTACTTTGAGAAATGTCTAAGAATTATGTATTCAGGCCCTACGAGAGGATATTTCAAACTTGTGATAAATGAGGTAGTCCATCAGACCTACCCTACACCACAGAATCCGCCTGTACCAACAGGGTCCCCTATGAATCTGTCATCGGTCCCTACACCTCCGGGTCCATCAGGCGTTTCGGCCCGATGACATCTGCCTTGGAGCCTCTACAGCCGACACATCCCGATCAGGGATCCATTCCGTTGGCTCTGGACCCCATAAAGGACACAGACACACAGAGTGACACTGATGATGGTAACGATGAAGATGAGATGAGAGAGGAGAAGTGGCTTCTTTATCAGCAAAAGACATTCATAATAAAATGCTAGAATTTCAAGACTTTCTTGGCTTTCCAGTACCCGAGAAATCTGATGCTGAACCTGAGGTTCTTTCAGGCATTTTGTTTCTCAGCAAGACAGACCGGTCTGCAATTCCATTGCAGAAGAATGTTTTGGCTGAGGATAAGGCCCTTTAGAAGCATCCTCATTCAGTCACTGCTACCAGCAAGAGGATATTTGCTTGTTACAGAGAGTTGTACTCGGAGTCTGCCATCAAACCCACAGCCGCAATCATCTCTTGTCGCATCAGCAACAATGTTTTCGTAGTCAGCTCACTCTACTTCGTTTGGCACTCAAAGTTCTAGTCCCCTGTCTAAAAAAAATCATTTTTTAGATGCCTATAGCAAAAAGATTTCCACTATTGTGGTCCTCCATGTATGCCAAGGAAACTCTGACACTCTTCTGGCAGCAGCCAATCACCGTTTATGGCTGGAGATTGCAGATTATCATTAATACTTACCTTAAGATAAACTAGTAGCTTTAAAGTCCGGACTAACCGTCTGGATTTCTGCAGCGTATCCCATTGATACAGCTGCCAGAGCCATAAGTATTGCAGTTGACCTACGGTGGACAGCTTGGGCGAGGGCTACCTATTTTAATAAGGATGTTCAGGAGAACATTCTGGACTTACCCTTTGAGGGGATGGTTTGTTTCACTTGTTAACTGATGATTAATTAAACAAAATGAATACAGTCCTCCCTGATTGCGGCCAAAACACTCAGGGCTTTGACTCAGGCTCCCCCAAAAGCCTTTTCAAGCATCCAGGCAATTTTAAGAACAATAGCTTTGGGGGTTTCATGGCTAACATGAGAGAAAGGGCAGTCAGCCTAACAAACTCTCAGAGAAGAAAATGGCAGTGACCCTCAACCAGAAGATTCTTATATGCCCCCTCAACATCTGTTACACACACCAAGGAACAGTGATGTATATGTCCACATCCACTTCTCCCCAGTAATAGGTAGAATTCTGAACTTCCATCACAGCTAGAGTACCAACACAGAGGATTCCGGACCCTCTCTGTAGTCAACAGAGGTTACCCATTCCCTTTGTCCCCCTTTTGCCTCGATGCTGATGCGACTAGGGACGGCCATTCTCCTTCAGGAGATTGCCAGCCTTTTGAAGATAAAGGCGATCAAAGAGGTTCCCCCTCAGGAAAGAGGGTTTGGCTTCTACTCTTGCCTGTTTACTGTACCCAAGAAGAACCAGGCAGATGTACAGACATTATTGGATATTTCCTACTTAAATCTCTCCCTTCCACGGGACAAATTCAAGATGGTAATGCCAGCCCATATTCAGGATGCGATAAACCAGGGGGATTAGTTGTGTGATGTGGATCTGTAGGATGTGTATCTGCATGTTCTCATCGCTGCTGCATTCAAGAGATTCCTCTGATTTTCCGTCGGGCATTGACATTTTCAGTACCAGGTCCTCCCCTTTGGTCTGAATGCCATGCCTAGAGCATTTATGAAACTGGTGGCTCCCATAGCATAACACCTCAGAGCAAAGGGAATCCACATGTATCCCTACTAAGATGACTGGCTAGTCAGAGTGAAAACATGTTGGTATGCAACAGCGGCTCTGGAGCAGTTGCTGCATTTACTTTTCTGCCTGAAGCTGTCAGTCAACCACAAGAAGTCGTGTCTAGTCCCATCTCAGGATATCACCTTCATAGGCTTCAGATGCAACTTGAGTGTGGGCAGGGTGTTCCGCACTCAACAAAGGATACAGGAGATAAAACCACCAGTATTGCACTTTCTAGCGTGAAAAACCACCTCAGTGTGGTGGTTCCAAAACCTATTGGGTCTTATGGCAGCGTCCATCCTGGAGCTTCCCCTGGCTCGCCTCAGACTGAGATGGCTTCGGTTACATTTAGCAGATTCATGGGACCAGGAAAAAGAACCTCAATCAAAACAGATCCCCATTCTTTCAGAATTGAAGCCAGACCTACTATGGTGGAAAGATGATGCAAATCTTCAACAAGGAGCCTTCTTACTTTAACATCATGACATCCGACTCGTCTCTGACAGGCTAGGGAGTCACCCTGGGTCAATTCCAGACTCATGTTCTATAGTCCTCACCCGAGTGGCAATGACATATACATTTGCTGGAGTTTCTAGCAATTTTTATGGATCTGAAATCCTTTCTGCCGTTGATTCAGGATTCCAGAGTACTTATAGTAACTGACAGCATGACAGCAATGCTGTATATGGACAGGCAAGGAGGGTCAAGAATTTGGAAACTTCTTTTCCACTAACTCTTACTTTCTGCACGCCCTATGTACATTTGGGAAGTGCAGCTTCCATGTGTTTTTGACATTTTGCGTGTTTTAATAGTGTTTGTACCTCGATGTCTGGCCCTCTAAGATGGCCGCTTCCCCCGTTCCCTAAGGCCTGGCTGGCTCCCGCTCCCATTGGCTAAATTTACCATCATTAGTCAATCGATTACACTGGGAAGCGGGAGCTGGCCCTACGATCTAAGGCCCGTATCAGGGCTTGAGAGTTCTTCCTGCATCTTCTTCAACTGCAGCGGCGTGAGATGAGCTGTTCTTCAGCTGATCGGAGTGCTGGCATGCAGGGTGAGTATCCATGGCCTCTTATCTATGTGCCCTGTCGGCGGTAAGCCTGTTCCTTGATGCAGCTTTTTTCTTCAATTTGGAAACTTCTTTGCCACTGACTCTTACTTTCTGCAAAAAGGAAAAGGCACGCACTATGTACGTTTGGGAGGTGCAGCTTCCATGTGTTTATGACATTTTGCGTGTTTCAACAGTGTTTGTACCTCGATGTTTGTGTTAGGCCTCACTTCATTCACTCCAATGAACTGCACGGGAGCCGGGTTCTGCGTGAATTTCCTTTATTCTCTCACTTACAAGACTGCCCGTTACTTTCCCTGTCCCTCCCCTTCCTCCCACCTCCCTCTCATCGTCCTGAGTCCTGTGCTCTTAAAGGGGTTCTGCCCTTATTCCCTGATAACACCTCCCCCACACTTATCAAGGAAGCCCCTGGGCTACATCTGCTCAATCAGACTTTGGGGTTTCTGTGTGGCTCGCTGGGGCCGTCCAGGTGACTCACAAGTCTTGCCTGACATTTCGACTTGTGGCACCTCGGTGTCTGGTCCATTTTCGCCTTCATCCGGCTCAGCTGCCGGTTCTTCTCCTGAGTCCGGTTCTTCTGGGTACAACTTTCAGAAGAAGGATACGTTCCATGTTACCTCGCCTTGGTCTCCCGTTGCTGTCACCATTGGCCCTTTGATGGCCGTAATTAGGAATCACTCTGGGTTGTATCGTGAATCTGTTTTCCTTTGTTGTCTTTGTTGGACTATGACGGTTTCTCCGACTGCAAGCTGTGGCTCTTTGGCTTTTCATTTTCGGTCTGCCCGCTCCTTAGCTTTCCGGTTCTTTTCCGCATCTCTTTCTTGGATCTCTGCATCCTGTTCGGGGATATAGTATTCCACTTGGGGAAGGCGAGTCTGTGGTCTGTATTTCATCATGAGTTCTGCGGGTGTTTGCCCTGTCGTCTCATGCAGTGTATTCCTGTAACTCCGCAGCATCTGGTACATTGCTTGTGGTTGCGGCATCTGGGCTATTACAGCTTTTTGCCTGGTTCGCTTGATCGTGGCCATAAATCTTTCCACCATGCCGTTGGCTTGGGTCCACAGTGGCGTGATTTTTTGGTGGTGGAAGCCTAGGTGACTGGCCAGTTTCCGGTCTTCCTTCCCTTGGAATGGTGGGCCGTTGTCGGTCTTCACCGTGACAGGGATTCCCCATTCACTGACCAGTTTGTCTGGAGCTACGTGGTGGAATGCCGTTGACTGTTTGATGTGGGGAAACCGGGAGTATTCGTCTACTGTGACCAGCAAATGCCATCCTTCTTCAAGAGGGCTGTAGAAGTCCATGGCTATTCTCTGCCATGGCCTGTACGTTAGGGATACCATTTGTAGTGGGCATGGGTGTTTGCTTGGCGCTGCTTTTTTGCAGGGCCCACAGTATGTTAGCACGTCCTCCACAATGACATCCATGTTGTTAGGCCTCACTTCACTCACTCCAATGAACTGCATGGGAGCCGGGTTCTGCGTGACTTTCCTTTATTCTCTCACTTACAAGACTGCCTGTTACTTCCCCTGTCCCTCCCCTTCTTCCCGCCTCCCGCTCTCTCCCATCGTCCTGAGTCCTGTGCTCTTAAAGGGGCTCTACCTTTATTCCCTGGTAGCACCCTGGCCCTCTAAGATGGGCACTCCATGTGCCACTGGCCCCCCTTCCCTAAGGCCGGGCTGGCTCCCGCTCCCATTGGCTAAGCTTACCATCGTTAGCCAATCGATTACACCGGGAGGCGGCCCTACGATCTAAGGCCTGTATCAGGGCTTGGGAGTTCTTCTTGTATCTTCTTCAGCGGTGCAGCATGAGATGAGCTTTTCTTCAGATGATTGGACTGCTGGCATGCAGGGTGAGCATCCACGACCCCTGATCCATGTGCCCTGTCGACGGTAAGTCTGTTCCTTGATGCAGCTTTTTTCTTCAATTTAAAAACTTCTTTGGCCTGGCTGGCTCCCGCTCCCATTGGCTAAGCTTACCATCATTAGCCAATCGATTACACTGGGAGGCAGGAGCCGGCCCTACGATCTAAGGCACGTATCAGGGCTTGGGAGTTCTTCCTGCATCTTCTTCAGCGGAGGCGGCATGAGATGAGCTGTTCTTCAGCTGATCGAACTGCCTGCATGCAGGGTGGGCATCCATGGCCTGTGATCCATGTGCCCTGTCCTCTGTAAGCCTGTTCCTTGATGCACTTTTTTCTTCAATTTGGAAACTTCTTTGCCACTAACTCTTAATTTCTGCAAAAAGGAAAAGGCACGCACTCTGTACAGTTGGAAGGTGCAGCTTCCATGTGTTTTTGACATTTTGCGTACTTTATCAGTGTTTGTACCTCGATGTCTGCCCCTCTAAAATGGCTGCTCCATTGTGCCACTGGCCCCCTTTCCCTTAGGCTTGTCTGGCTCCCGCTCCCATTGGCTAAGCTTACCTTCATTAGCCAATCGATTACACCCGGAGGCGGCCAATCTAAGGCCTGTATCAGGGCTTGGGAGCTCTTCCTGCATCTTCTTCAGCGGCAGTGGCATGAGATGAGCGGTTCTTCAACTGATTGGACTGCCGGCATGCAGGGTGAGCATCCATGGCCCCTGATCCATGTGCCGTGTCGACGGTAAGCCTGTTCCTTGATGCAGCTTCTTTCTTCAATTTGGAAACTTCTTTGGCCTGGCTGGTTCCCGCTCCCATTGGCTAAGCATACCATCATTAGCCAATCGATTACACTGGAAGGCAGGAGCCGGCCCTACGATCTAAGGCACATATTAGGGCTTGGGAGTTCTTCCTGCTTCTTTTTCAGTGGAGGAGGCGTGAGATGCGCTGTTCTTCAGCTGATCGAAAAGCCGGCATGCAGGGTGAGCATCCATGGCCTGTTATCCATGTGCCCTGTCCGCTGTAAGCCTGTTCCTTGATGCACTTTTTTCTTCAAGTTGGAAACTTCTTTGCCACTAACTCTTTCTGCAAAAAGGAAAAGGCACGCACTCTGTATAGTTGGAAGGTGCAGCTTCCATGTGTTTTTGACATTTTGCGTACTTTATCATTGTTTGTACCTCGATGTCTGGCCCTCTAAGATGGCTGCTCCATTGTGCCACTGGCCCCTTTTTCCTAAGTCCTGGCCTGCTCCCACTCCCATTGGCTAAGCTTACCATCATTAGCCAATTGATTACAACGGGAGGCGGGAGCCGGCCCTACGATCTAAGGCCCCATATCAGGGCTTGGGAGTTCTTCCTGTATCTTCTTCAGCGGTGGCGGTGTGTGATGAGCTGTTCTTCAGCTGATCGGACTGCCGGCATGCAGGGTGAGCATCCATGGCCCCTGATCCACATGCCCTGTCGACGGTAAACCTGCTTCTTGATGCAGCTTTTTTCCTCACTTTGGAAACTTCTTTGCCACTAACTCTTACTTTCTGCAAATAGGAAAAGGCACGCACTATGTATGTTTGGGAGGTGCAGCTTCCATGTTGAACTGGTTGGACCCCAGCCGGCCCATAAGAGTGGGGTTCTACAAACAACCATTTAAGATGAGCAGCAGCACCCTTGAGACAGATGGGGATGTAGATTCGTACTCTTGCATGAAATAATAATGACAACTCAATAGTTTGGCAAAGGGAGTCCTTTTAATAACAAGTACAAAAAACAGGGAGTTCAATTAACATCAGCAACCGCTCGTTCTTCCTTCTCGCTTAAACTGCTATTAATTTCAGAAAAAACACAACCTTTATACCAAAACCTCGTCAACATTGAGGTGTAATCTTAAAAACCTAACATGCAACTCAATTGGTTATAGGAAGCTAACTTTAACATAGGTACTATATCTGTATATGGTAACAGGGAGAGAGGATTGGATAATAATGTCAGGTGGGGCAACTAAGCCCTTCCTTCGAACTGGCTACTGTAAACGTCACTAAAAGTATGACGTCCCATTGGCTCTACTCTCTATAGGACCGTAGATTACATGGCCCACTGTGATTGGGTTGGCATTGATCCCACACATTCTTTTCCACTTGCGCTTAGCAGCATGCAGAATAATTGGCCAGGTGCAGGGAGTAAGCCTGCACCGCAGCTTTCCTTCAATTTATGTTGCAACCATTCATCACCTCAGTGGCCGTGTGTCAATTACTGCTTTGTAGTTTGGCCTCGAGTCTGCCTCTTGGTCTGAGAAAGTTAAGGAGGATAGGTACGACAAGGCTCTATGCATAGGTGTGAAAGTTTCAGCCCTTTCTGCCGCTTTGCCACGTGACTAGGACACCGTGAAATTGGCCTCTTCTTCAGGCAGTTTTGTGTATTTGATTTAGTTCTGTCAGTCATATACCATCTGCGGCTTATCTTGACCTTGCTAAACAGGAGACTCTGTTATTCTTCTCTTTAACTACAGGCATTGCTTGTCTATTCCAGCCTGATGCGACCTTGGCCTCTTTGCAGGGTTATCTTCAACAGGGTTTCTCTCCGTCTTTATTCCTTGATTTGTTGCTGCAGGCCTCTCCTCTTGAGGCCTTTGGAAACCTCTATTCAATTCCGCTTATGTGCGCAGTGGATTTCCACTCATCTATAAAGTGCTTTTTAGGTAGATATATGTATAGTTGGCGCCTGCTGTGATCTATTGTTTTACTAAGCGTAAGCAAGCTAAACGATTTCCTTGCTTCTTGCAGTTTCTTGCATATGTACACGTTTTAAGTGACTTAATGTCTCCATCGGGCCTAGGGCCTAAGTTTCTTCATTTTGAAATCAACTGTTTCATTTTAGGCTCAAGATGTCGCTTATCCATGGTCTTTCGCCTCTTTATCAGCATTCTTAGGTCATTATATTCTATATGTGCATCAGTCTGATTTCTTATGACGCCACCAGTTGTCTTCTTTTAGTATCTTCTTGGTTTCTTCGGGTATTCCGTTCTGACAAACATTCTTTTGTCGTGTCTGTAGAAATGGATTTTTCAGTGGGTACCTTATTGTGCAGGTTTGCTTAGGTGTCAATACTTCAATAGGTGCTGTTATTCCGACAGGCACTGGGCAGAGCCCGACTGCGGCTCTCTGCTGGTTTAACTGTTCTCCATAAGTCACATATTTTGGCGTGACCGCTCCTGGCACTTCGAAGGGGGTGGCTGCAGTGCGGATGATGCCTGGCACTTCCTCTTCAATGTGTTTTTGACATTTCGCATGTTTTAAAAATGGTTGTACCTCGATGGCTAGCCCTCTAGGATGGCTGCTCCATTGTGCCACTGCCCCCCCTTCCCTAAGGCCTGGCTGACTCCCGCTCCCATTGGCTAAGCTTCCCATCATTAGCCAATCAACTACACTAGGAGGCGGCCCTACGATCTATGGCCCGTATCAAAGGCCCTGTCTGCCACGGTACGCTGCCATGCTGCCCTCCCTTGCCCCTGTGATGGTTGAATGTGTCCCCCCAGCCCCGTGTCGGTTGGATGTGTCCCCCACACCCCCATGCCCCATGTGACGGTTGGATATGTCCCCCCAGCCCCCATGCCCCACCTCCTATGCCCTCCGTGATGATTGGATGTGTCCCCCCCACCCCCATTCCCCCGTGATGGTTGGTTATGTCCCCTCACCCCCCATGACCCCCGTGATGTTGGATGTGTCCCCCACCCTTCCATGCCCCTGTGATGGTTGGATGTGTTCCCCCAGCCCCCGTGATGGTTGAATGTATCTCCCCACACCCCATGACCCCTGTGATGACTGGATGAGTCCCCCCACCCACAGTGATGGTTGGTTGTGTCCCCCTACCCCCCCCATTCCCCATGATGGTTGGATGAGTCCCCCCAAATCCCCATGCCCCTGTGATGGTTGGGTGTTTCACCCCAACCCCCCTGCCCCTGTGATGGTTGGATGTGACCCACATGCCCCTGTGATGGTTGGTTCTGTCCCCCCACCCCCCCATGCCCCTGTGATGGTTGGTGATGGTTGGATGTGTCACCCCATGCCCCCGTGATGGTTGAATGTGTCCCCCACACCCCCATGCCCTGCTATGGCTGGATGTAACTCCCCTCCCCCCATGCCCTCTGTGATGGCTGGATGTGTCCTCCCATGCCCCCGTGATGGTTGGTGATGGTTGGATGTGTCACCCCATGCCCCCGTGATGGTTGGATGTGTCCCCCCACCCCCCATGCCCCTGTGATGGTTGTGTGTTCCCCCCTCCCTCCTTGCCCCTGTGATGGTTGTTTGTGCCCTTCTCAACCCCCCTCCTGTCCCTAGTGATGGCTTTGCGTTCCCCCACCTCCCCGTCACTGTACCCCTGCACTTTGCCATATCAGATATGACACCCAACTTGTTCTGATAGCTGCCTGTTTTGTCTCCCCCCCTCTTTTGTTCTTCTTCTGTCTCTCCCCCCAGTACTACTCTCAAAGGCTGTCTGGCCTAGAATGTTAATCGCTTATTTTGTTCTTCTCCTTCTCCCTCGCTCCTTACCTCCTCTCCCCCCCTCCTCATGTTAAATTCAAGAACTACCTCAATTGCCATCAGGCATAGTAATGTAGCCGCCTGTCTGTCTCATTCTCTTGCCCTTCCCTCCCCCCTTTCCTTTTACTGCTCAATAGCGCTTGCTCTATCATTTGTCTCTTGACCTTTGTGATAGCAGCTAGTTTTGTCTCGCCCCTCCCTCTCTGCCTTTCCCTCCCACTCCCTCTCCGGCACTATCTGAATTTTCATGATAGTTGTTTGTTTTGTCCTTCTCCTCCTCCCTTACTCCAACCCCTTCCACCCCTCCCTCCTCTTGTTAAATTCTGGCGCTACACAATTGCCGTCATGCATAGTAATGTAGCCGCTCGTCTGTCTCATTTCTCCCTCCCAACCTCCTCACCTCCTCATCATTGTACCTGCACTTACACTGTCTGAAATGTCACCAGGCTGGTTATGATAGTTATTTTGTCACATTCTGAATGTATCAAGGACTTGTAAGAATGTCATTGAATTTTCCCATGTTCCCTCCCTTCCTTGAAGCGCTTTGAAACACATTGTGTATAGGCGCTATACAAATAAACAATTCAATTCAATCAATTAAATTCAATTCAATACATCTTGAGCCGTCTTTCGCACTGCAACCATGAATGGGAGCTAAAAGATTCAGTTCTTCAACAGATTTTGCTGAGGTGCGGCCTCCCTCTTTGCAACATCGAATTATCACAAATGCCAATAATTTGCAGGACTTCTGGGATAAGCTCTGGAAGCCCTAGGAGATGCGCTGTAAATTCCTTCGGATGGTGAAGCGTGTTATGTGTTTTCCCCACTACCTCTTATTCCGAGGATCCTCTCAAAATTCAGGCACTCCATTCGTTGCACTCGGGTATTGATAGCAACAAACTAGCTGAACCGAATTTGGTACTCAGACCTTCTACTCCTCAGGTCAGACAGTCCATGGCTACTTCCTAGTGACACAGGATCTTCTGTCTCAGCAGAAAGGCAGGGTGTTTCACCTCTCCCCAATATCACTGAACTTAGCAGTTTGGTATCTGAGAAATAAGTGTTCACTGATTTAGGCCTGTCGAATCACAATGTGGCTATTGTGCAAGCTGCCAGTATGCACTTTACGAGGTCCCAGTGTAATAGCAAATGGACTTGTTTCTTTTTTGGTATTTTTGAGCAAACCCAGAATCCTCTTCATCCATCTCTGGACAACATACTATCATTTATATCTAACATGACCTCAACAGGCGTTAACATCAATTCTTGTCATACACACTTATGTTATGTTATGTTATAACATTTCTATAGCGCCAAAGCCCTAAGGCATCTAGGCGCTTCTTCACAAGCAGAAAAGGATCAGTGAGGATGACCGAAGATTAGATAAAAAGTCTTGTTTATCAGCGGTTGGTGCTTATGTCTCTGCACCTTAACATTTCTACATCGACTCCAATTATCAAATGACACTTTGATGGTCTTCTTCGGCTTTATCCTCCAGTGGCTAAGCCCCACCTGATCTGGGATCTCAATGTAGTTTTCAAGGCAATATCTCATAAGGCTTTCCAACCCATGTTGACGGTTGACATAAATTTAGAGCCATAGAAGGCAGTCTTTTTAGTAGCTGTAACTTCCGCTAGAAGGATTAGCAAAATTCAGGCACTTTCTGCATCAGAACCTTACACTGTATTTCAAAGGCTCTTTCATAGCTCTTACTATCTTTACTATCTCTTTCTTCATTCTGCTCTGATCCAAACCATTTAAACTCTCTTCCTATCCCTATCATCTTTTTTCCTTGACACAACCCTTTTCTCACTTATATACTCTCTCTATTCACAAAACCTCCAACCCTAACTTTCATTGGACTTCCTCTTCTCGCATCTCCTCCAGCGCCTCTCTACTTCTCAGACTCAACACAAGTATGCTCCCTCATCTCAATCTCTTTATATTGCTCATTGGCATGCAAAATCTGTCTGTAACAAGACTTCCTTTACCTCCAACTTCCTTCTTTTTCATTCTCCCTACCTTGACCTCATTACCCTTACAGAAAACTGGATTTCTCCCTCAGTCTCTGCACCCTTGCTGCCCTTCATGACCCTGCCTACACCCTAGCCCAGTCTCCACACCAAACCGGTAGGGGTAGTGGTGTAGGACTGTTTGCATCTTACAAACTTTGTATTTCCCCTACTCCCCTATTTCCTGCTAGTTCTCCCTCTTACTAATACACTATTCCCGCAATCACTGCTCTATATGGCATTAATATTATATCTATAAGCCACCTGGTCATGCTGGTCAATTTATTGACCACCTCTCCAAACTAATTGACTCCCTTTCTCTCCTCCTTTGACTTCTCTATCCACTGACTTTAGCTTTCTTCTCCTTAACCACTCACTCTCTTCTGTCCACTCTGTCCCCCAAGTCAAATAGTAACTCTCTTGACCTCATTTTCATCTCCTCTTAACTCTCTGCCTCTAATATATACTTTGTCTTTGCCGCAAACTACATTCCTACTTCCACCCCACTCTTTCCATCTACAACTTCAATTACCAAGTGCATGTTTCCCTCCTCCAAATTCCCTATCTACCTCTCTGAACTACGGCATTCTCTCTCCTCCAATGCAAAATGTACTGTTTGATTGACTGATAAAGACTTCACTAACTTTAACAGCCCAATCTCCTCTCACTTCCCTCTTATTACATTCACTCCTTAACCCTCTCGTCCTTGGTCTTCACTTGCACCTACCATCAACACCCTGAAAACAACAATGAGGAAAAACCTTCACACTTAGCAAAGTTCTAGATACTCCACGGAACTCCAACTCTACCTGACTGCTTTTCTAAACTACTCCTCTACTCTCGACTCTGCTTAGCGTGACTTCTATCGCGCTCTCATTTTGTCCAAATCCTCTCAACCTAGGTGCCTCCAAATACTTCTCAACTTAATTCTCTCACCTCCTAAACCCTCCTTCAACTCCTCTACTCTTTCTACTAACAATCTAGCTCTCTACTTTGCTCCAAACATTTCAAACATTAAAAATACCCTCGCAAATTACCTTCTAACCCCCACATGCTCACCTTTCTCCACCACCTCTACCCTCCTCTCCTGTGACTCTGTCTTCCTTTGCTCCCACTAACCCTGGTGAGATTCGTGACCTTCTCTTCAGGGCTAAATCTTCATGTGTCCCCATCGACCCTCTATCCCCACACATAGTGAAACTCATAGCTCCCAGTGTTGCTCAATTTCTTACTTCCCGGTTTTAAATCGTCTCTTGACGGTGCAACTTTTACATCATCCTACAAGTCGGCTACTGCCATCCCTATCCTTAAGATCCCTAAAGCCTAGATCCCAATTGTCTTGCCAGCTTTCATCCTGTCTCTCTTCTACCTCACTATTCCAAATTCTAAGAGCATGTAGTTTTAAACCGACTTACTGAGTTCCTTGACACACAAAACATTCTGGGTCCTCTTCAAACTTGCTTCCAACCTCTGCACTCTACTGAGTCAACCTTCCTCAATGTCATTAACTACATCTCTTCCGCTCGTCATGCTAACCGTTCATCTATTGTTATTCTACTCAACCTCCATACTGCCTATGATACCGTCAACCATTCTGATCTTTGCTCTACAGTATTTCTCCCAGGCAATCAGTGACAAAGCTCTTGCTTGGCTTGCTTCATATCTCGCCCCCAGACACTTCCAGTCATCCAGGGACAGTCTTACCTCTCCACTCACCAGCTTAATGTGATTGTTCCCCAAGGGTCGGTCCTGGGTCTACTTCTCTTCACTCTCTATACCTCTGCTCTTGCCACCTTGTTCTGCTCCTATGGCTTCTTCTATGGGTGGAAGGAGCGAACAGATCGGAACCTGACGGTAATGATAAGTGTATAGCATGGAAAGCGTTGATCTGGGACATGTTTCACCCGTCTGACGACAAACCCCCCCATTAGTGCACCAATTAAGGCAGGAGTCACCCATTATGTGCCCAGTTAATCATTCCGCAGCACCCAATTGACAATGGCCAACCGGAGGACATGAAGGGTACAAAAGAGTTGAGCCCCAGACATGGAGGCGTTTGCCCCCAACCAATGTTATAAATTAACACATGGCACGTGTAGGAAGTTGGTTGTTAGTTGTTATTTGTTGTTATTAATATAAATATAGGCATTAAAAAGTGAATGTTGAATTGCACGACTGTAACTATACAAATGCCAATAAAAACATGTAAAAATTAAATGGCTTCTCCTATCTTTGCTGATGACACTCAGATCTTCACCTCCTTTCCCTCAATATTTGGTGAGCACGGCCAAATATTCCTAAATGTGTCTCTGCCATCAAATAACTCACTCCCTCATGCTCAACTCCACTAAGACTGAAGTTCTCTACTTCCCATCAAAACAGGCTATCTCTTCCTGTCCCCTTCTTCTATTCTTCTCTTTTGACTACCTTCCCTACTCTGCTTTTGTTTGCAACCTTGGTGTCTTCTTTGACCCATCTCATAACTTCTCACTCTTCATCTCCAAACCTGCCACGGTGGCCAGACTTAATCTCTACAACATCAGAAAAATAAGACATTGTTCCTTTAACACTGCTAAGCACCTAATCTCCTCTTTAGTATTCTCTCAATCTGGCTACTATGCCAGTCTACTCTATGGGCTTCCCAACTGTGCTTTTTCGCCTCTGGATGAAGTCCTCAACTTTGCTGACCATAAACTCTTCAACCTTCCCCGCTTCACCTCCACCTCCCCAACCAATCGCCTGTTAGGCTGGTTATGTATGAGACAGAGGGCAAAATATAAACACATTCTCAAAACTATACACAGACTTGTCCCACCCTATCTATTGGCCCATCTCACTCCCTACTCTGTTCCTCTCTGTTACTCACTATCTATGATCATCCTCGGCTCACCTCCTTGCCACCTCTCATGCCACTTGCGCTCCCTCTCGTTTCCGCTCTCTTCCTCTGCTCTCTCCCTTACTAAGGAATGTTCTTCCTCTCCTTCTCTGCACTACTCCCACTCTATCTATATTTAAATCTGTCCTCGTAGCTCTCCTCTTTTCGGAAGAACATCTTGCACAGCATTCTATGCCACCCCATATCCCTGTTCGTCTCTCCCCATACCTCTCTACGGCAGCCTCACAGCACTTATCCCTCACCCCTTCATCCTAAAGCATAGCACTTCCTTCACTATCCCGTACTATATCATGCTCTACTGTCCTTGTCCCTGGTTCATGTTTCTATGTCCCCTGTATGATCTAGTCTTATATCCACATCCTCTCACCCATTGTTAAGGACACTAGTCCTCCACTCTGTAAATCAATGTTAAAATGTTTTGTTAGAATTTTTGTGTGAAAAATAAATTGTTTTTCCAGTAATTCACATTAAATAAATAAACAAAATCAAAATAGGGATAAAGTGGTTCTCAGAACAAATCCCAAATTCTTACCTAATGTCTTTTCAGCTTTTCATGTAAATCAAGAAATTATCTTGCAAAAATGTTTCCTCTCTGCACAATCACAAGGAGAAAGATATCTGCATTTGCTGGATGTTCGGCGGGCACTTAAATTCTATGTAGAGTGAGCTAAGCCAAGACAGTTTACATGTGTCTTTTGGTGGCCAACAGGCTGTACTTCAAGCATCAAAAGGTCACTATAGCAAAGTGGATTGTCTCCTGTATTGCAGAAGCAGACAAATTACAAACAAAAACAGTACCCAACATGTTCCATGCTCATGCAGTTAGAGCTAAAACTACAGCTGTGGCTTTCCAGATGACCATTTTGTGAGAAGTAAATAGTAAGGCAGCAACGTGATCCTCACCATCTGCCTTTTGCAAGCACTACTGTATGGATACAGCAGCCAGATCAGATGTGAAGTTTGGTCTGGCGGTCCTGCATAACATTTTTGCTTAAAGCTCAGCCTCCAGCCATACAGATGGATTATTGCTTTGTGATCTCCCATAAGTGTGGAGTAAAGAGGACGGGAAATAGGAGCAATAAAACGTTACTCACTGTAGTGACTTCTGCACTCCTAGTCCATAGTCCCTTTTCCTCCATATGCCCTGTCTGCCATTCCCCAGCTCATAAGTGGTTAGTCATGTATCCCGTTTAGCGGAGCCAAGGACTGACAGGTGTTGCCGGTAGGCAGAGTCAGCAGTGCTGGCCACACCCAGGCTGCTGAGCCTCTCAGGCAATACAAACTTTCTGAAGGGGAAATTCTCCTTTGGTGCTATGCAAAAAGTGTTCTGATCCTGTCCAAAGTACAGACACCCCTCAAGAATTGAGGAAAGGGGTCTATAGACTAGGAATACAGAAGCGACTCCTCTGTGTAATGTTTTCTTTTTGTAGTGGGAAGCACTCATCAGTTTGCAGTCCTCCCATTTGGCCTCACTTTGCCCCAAAGGGTATTCGCAAAGGTTATAACGGTGGTTACAATTCATCTGCACAGGAAGATGTTGCAAGTTTTTCATTACCAAGAATATATCGGAAGAGGGTGCTGTGCAGGATTTATGGACAATGTGCAATCTTCTTCACAGATTAGGTTTATCCATTGACTCAAAGAAGTCCTTTCTGGCCCCCTCAAAAAATGAGCAGTTCTGGATATTGAGTGAGGCAAGGCATTCTCACCACCAGAAAAAATGATAGGCATTCAGATCATAGTAGCGCTATTTCAACCAAAAGGGGGGCTCCTAGCAGGGGTTTTCGTCAGGATGCTAGGGCTTATGGCATGCTTCATCTATCTAGTCCTTAAAGCAAGACTATGGATGCAGTCCCTACAGCTGTGCCTGAGAAAGCAACAACCCCACTTTAGCTTTTACATGAGGGACATTATTTGGGTCATTCCATAGAAATCCGAGGAGCAGCCTTGGGGGACATACATGACCAACCTCCTTCAGGAGACCCCATTCTAACAACTGTGGCCACTTACACCACCATCACAGAGGCACACTTAAAGTGATGTGGATCTCATCTGCAGAATCTTTCAGAGAGCGGTCTGTGGGTAGTCTCGGAAAAGTCGATCTACATCAAATTATTGGAACTCACGGCAGTACATCTGGCCTTGGGATACTTCCTTTCATCTATCCGGGTCTGACTGTCCAGGCCTTCATGAACAACACCACTGCTATGCACTACATCAAGCAGTGTGAGGTTGCTAAAACTGTGCTGTGAGACCATGCTCCAGTGGTTTTTGGTGATCCAGAATTAGGTTTCAGTGACAGTGCCAAACCTTGCCAGCAGTCTCAACACCCAGGTTGGATGCTTTGAGTCGCTCTTGGAAGTGGTTGGCCCAAGAGTGGGAGCTGATTGACAGATTGTGAAGCTCTTCTCCAAGTGGCAGAGACCCCAAGTTGACCTGTTCATGACCAGCACAAATGCAAGACCTGCTCCAGGGAGTTTCTACATTGGAACTTTCTGGGCGATACGTTAGTGATACCATCACCTGGTCTACAGGCTCCACCGGCATGGTTTTGGAATTTCTGCTTTCCCTAGCCAAATCAGGCCTTAATGTGAACACAGTGAAAGGCTACTTGGCAGCCTCATCCACATTTGTGAAGCCATGATATATATCCGTTGATGAGATTTTCATTCCTAACTTGTTTTTAAAACTCAATTGGCATTTAAACATTTTGAGAATTCTATAACCATATATTTGGAAAGTTTGGCTTCATTATTTGGCCTATGATAGTGTGCGGGGGACGGGCGTTTCCAATTTGGGAACTTCTTTCTTGTCTGCTTCAGTTTTTCAACCCATGTGTCAGGGTTGACCATTTCTCCTCCACACCTGAGGTTATACTATATTTAATTTAAAATCCATATACACACTTACTAAAGATTGACTCATGCTATTCCATAATATAGGTGTGTAGTGTATAACAATTTGGATAACCGTTTCACTCTTAACAGGGTTCTTACTTTTCAGTAGTCATGATTTTGCAATTTTTAAAAGTACCCATGAACACTTGTCCACCTAGAACTTTTGTGGTCCCAGCGTGTGATGTAAATTTGATTTTAACTTTTTTAATGGCAGCTCCATTTGAACCACTACACTTATGTTTGCCAAGGCGTTGTGCTTTAATTTCTGACTGACTTGAAGTAAGTTAGGCGAGTATTGTAACTTCCAGCCTTGTCCAGCTCTCCTCAACTTCAGAGTAAAACCTTCCTTTCTGGCATTGGAAGTCTCAGAATGTCACTTTCCCCAGATAATTAATTTGTCAGTATTCTTTTCACACCTTCATCCATCCAAGGATGAGGAAAATCTGCAAAGACTATTTGTATTCGTTTTTGTATTGGATTTTAGGCACTATACGCTAAAGCACTGAACAAACAACAGTACAACAAATGAGTCAGTCTGTCAGGACAACTCAATCAGGAGGAAAGAAGATGTTCCTTAAAACTTTTTTAAACTGCAGAAAAGTAGGAATAGAGCAGAGCGAAAGGGGCAGTGCATTCCTATATTTCTGGGCAAATAGAGAGAAGGTATGACAACTGGAGGATGCACAAGGCGGATGAGCGACAGACAGGAGCAATTGAGACAAAACCTGGGAGAACAGGGCAGTAGTGTAAAAAGAGACAATCGAGGAGAGATAAGGAGGATCAAGACCATGAAGGCATTTGAATACTATATAGAGAACATTATGCAGTAAGTGACTGTCAAAGCAAAGCCACAGAATAGAAGAGAGCAATGCAGGACAGATAGAGTTACAAGGAGAAGAAGGGTGAGAAGGAGACATATAGAAGAATTGAGGAGAGCATGGTCTGACCAGGAGAGAAATGTAGTGAGAGGGTTAGAGAAAGGGAAAGGGATGTCCGCTGAGTGGGTTGAAAACTTATAAAGGGTACCTGGTATGGTCTTGGACCCCCAGGTAAATAGCAAATATAAAAAACAAAAAGGACCCAGATCAAGAGGATAGTAGAAAATGATTCAACAGATTTCAAAACATATTTATTTCCAAAATTACCATAGTATACAAATATTGTAAAATGAATATCAAAATTCACCACCATTACTCACACTCCATTCACTCCAATTCAAACTAGCGTACTCACTCCTACATACCTTCATAAACAATATTAAAAATACAACTCCAAAAACTGGCCATGTAGCATATCTGCTCTCTTTGCACATATTTCACACGGCTCCTATACACCCCATATATGTACTGGTGTGTCTTTCTATTGTGCAACAAATGTTGTCAGAAGTTGTCGACACATGTTTCAGTCAGGACAGGCGGGCTCCAGTGCTATGGCCTTAATTTCTACAACCTTCTTCTGGACAGAGGTTGAAGCTTTACTGGGCACTCTTTCTATGCTCATGGAGTTGACAAACCAAATCTGCAAATACAATATAAAAAGTAAAAAAAAACTCCTATTACCACTACTGTTCACACTCTCCTCATTAATTCTCTGTATTAGGCATATCAACTTATGCATGTAAACAATAAGTAGTTAACGGGCATAACATTACCGCCAGACAATTCTGGGTGGCGGATCATGTCCAAAGAAAACTCCTAAATGCTCACGCTCCTGGATCCCTTCTAGCAGAGCCTGTCAAAAGGACAGACAGTTGAGGAACTGGCAAACCCCGAGTGCTCACCCCTTCAAGGGAAACTCATGTTAATCCCATATATGTGCTAAAAGTCAGACTTACTATACTGTTTCTCAAAATGCAGCCATCAGTTGTGATGGGGTCGCTGCTGCTTCTTGTACAGCTCGAAACCATTCCCTACAATTAAGGTATATTGGAACGTAATCAGCCCCCAATATTCTACTCATATTAGAGACTAAAAACATATGGGGGGGGAGAGAGTAATGCTTACCAATAGGGCTCGACCTATTGCGTAAAATAGCCCCAAGACCTTGTTCGCTCTCTCGTGCTTCCCTCTCTGCTGTGTTCTACAGACCCAGGGTCAAACAATCAATGGAACCTAAGATTACAGTACATCCTTTCCATGTGCCACAGTCATCTGCATCATTTAGCATCATTTTACAAAATCATACGTGGTGCTCCCCGGGATTATCATGCACACGCCTCCAGTGGCGACCCCCCCCCCAATGCTCAACCCGGGTTCACACTACGTCCCAATTCTTTACTGCCGATGGGGTGCGCCATACTGTTTATCACATTGACGCCTTCTTCCTGCATTCAATTATATCACCCGGTCTTGTGTTGCCTCCCAATACCATCTACATTCATTGTAAGGGAGCAGGACCCTTCTTACGTGGGCTAGCAAAAGATCACCTAATTAGTCCCCCCGTATACATTAGGCAGAACCGTGGTGATTACAGAACCTTACCTGCAAGCATAGATCTTGCAGCATTGTCTCTCACTCAGGGCGTTTGTTTCCACACCCGTCTTGCAGCGTGAACAAGGACCATAGTTAGTAGTCATAGAAACATGATTAGTCATTTCCTGACATATCGTAGGGTCTCGCATCTAATTCAAAACCAACCAGGTCAACTATATCGTGTGCGATATGCATCCGAGCCACATGTCATAAAGCGAACCGATCCCCCTCTCTCTGTTCACTGTGACAAAATGTGACTCTCTAGGTTACAATAATGAGCCACACAGTTAGCAAAGAACTGGGGCTGATGGGAATTGTAGTTTCTTCAGATTACACTGAACAGCCTCACAGTTAAGTAGTCTATGCTTTGTTTTTTTGTATTGTAGCCTCCCGACTGCCGGCTATTACAGTATTTATGGTCATGCAGTGTCCAATATTAATTTTAGCAGTGACAGATGTAAAAAATGACGATCACACAGAGTGTACCAATAAGGGGGCTTTCAGCCAACAGCTGTTGTAGGGCATCATATGCTGTCCGTCATTATATGCAAGGCCACTTCATGTGAGCCTCCCATCTCGGAGTGAGTGATCGGAACCCGGTCACATGTAAACTCGCAACTCGGAGTATCTCATCATAAACTGATCAGACCTGAGCTTGCACGGCGATCCAGAGTATACACGTGCACTCTATATGCAGATTAGAATATTGCACTCAACAGAAATATTTAACCCGTGTTTAACTGTATCTAGAGTGTATATCCATTTCTATTCTGTTTTGTGGAGTAATACATCAACATTTTCCCTACGAGTTTGTAATTTCACAGTCGGAAGAATGAACCATTGTATGTCCTTATCCGTATGTCTCATTTTAGAATAGTGTTCAACCAGGGGTTTGTTGGCTACCTTATTCCTGATGCAGGATCTATGTTCAGATATACGTTGCCTGACCTGTCTGATTGTTTTACCCACATAGATCAGGTCACAGGGGCATTGGATAATGTATATCACATTTTTCGTCTGGCAGTTAGTGTGCTGCCTCAATTCCCATTTTGTATATCCATACTGAAACAGGTATCTTGTTTCAGTGAACTGACAAGCCACGCATTTACTGCATTTATAATGGCCAGCCACTTGGGGGAAACCCCATTGGTTCATGACTGTCTGTTCTTTGTTGATTTCTCTGTACATATGTAAGCAAACATAGGTTTGTACGCTAAGGTGCCTTGCTGTTTCACCAGGTGCCAGTTCTTATTAATAATCTTTTTGATGGCATTACTTATAGGGCTAAATGTGGTGACACAAATTAGCTGTTACGCTCACCTGGTATCCACAGGGATATCACCCAGCCCTGGTTGGATGATTTGCACTCTCGAACCCTCTGCCCGTCCCTTGGTAAGGCCTCTGGTTAAAGATGGGTCTGCAATATAAGAGAGCTGGATTCAATACCAGATTAGTCTTTATGTTTTCCCACCTCCCTTGGCCTCAACTCCTTCCTCCCTCTTGGGCCTTCTCCTCACCTTAACATTGTAAAAGGTCGATCCTCCGTCCTGCTCCTCGTGGCAGGGGCGCATAGATGTGGGGGGCGAGCAACAACCAAGTTACTTCACTGGTGCCAGCCCTGCTGTGGGAATCCAGGCCTGCTGCAACTCTGTAGGTTTGCTGCCTTACAGTCTTTATATGCAGTTCTTATGTTCCTCTTAGTCGAATAATAATGTCTTGCTTCTTTCCTTTTAGGTATGGAAAGGTATTTTGGTGTTGTCATCCAGTTTGAAGATGAGCATGGGCCGGTAGGTGAAAGTGCGGTGTGCGCGATGCTGTCTGGTGAGTAATGTGTGATGCGCGGTGCTGTTTCGCCTTTTATATTGCTAACCTGTGTCTTTTCTCTCCTTGCAGGTTGCGATGTTCCTCGCCGAGTGCCGTAATGTTCCAGCAATGATACTGACCAGGAGATGACTACCCAGGTAAGAATTGTGTGGCTTTCTTCATTCGGGAGGAAACGTGAGTAAACGCTTACTAATGTTGTCTTTCTTTCTCCTCTTTCCAGGTTATGGTATTCCAGGATGCATGCGGTGCCGGATGATGGAGTTCGTACCTTCAGGTGAGTGGAACTGAAGTCAGCAATGGATTGAAGACAGGATACTGTTCCAGGTAAGTTTTGTAGTGTTCTTTCTCTCTCTGCAGGTCCTTGATTTCAGGTAAGCTGGCATCAAAGAACTGGACACGGTGAGTGTTACGCTGCCCACAGCAGAATAACGCAAAGCATGTTCTGCTGTTTGGGTGTGGTTTAAATAGTCTCAGGTAAAGTAGCCCAGGTAAAATAGTCCCAGGCCTGACACACCCAAAGTAGTCCAAGTAAAGTAGTCCCAGGCCTGCCACACCCAAAGGACTAGACTGCATAGCTCAGTTCCTTGTAACTGAGCTATGTGTGTGCCTCCATGTTGGCAGTACCCCCCCAAGTTAAATAGTCTCAAGTAAATAGAGCCATTCTAATGTTGGTCTTCGTGACGGTTATGAGCCTGGCGCCAAAGGCGCCAGGACTGACTCCAAGAGAGTCTTGGATGAGGTTTTAAGGCCTTTGACCTGGCCCTAACTGGAAGGCTGACTTGCCAGTGAGGGCCAGGGGCAAGGGTCATGACAGCACTTACACCTAAGACCCATCTCATGGTGGCACTTCTGCCTGGTCCTGGTTTGGCTGGGTAATCCTGATGGAACGTTTTAATTAAGCGAGGTGCATGGATGTATTCACTAGGTTCCCATGATCTGTCTTGAGGGCCGTATCCCTTCCAATCAACTAATTAGTATAGTTTTGATCTGGTGTATTTTGAGTCTAGGCTATCCTTCACTTCAAACTCTGGTTCTCCGTCAACTAATACTGGTTTTGGTGGTGTTGTAACCCGAGTACCGGGTTGTACTGTTTTCAGGAGTGATACATGAAACACAGGATGAATCTGCATAGTAGGTGGTAGGGCTAATTTAACTGCCACTGGATTTATTATGGATTCAATAGAATAAGGTCCCAGATATCAGGGACGAAAGGTCTGAGTCCCTTTTATGGGCACATATTTTGATGCTAACCAGACCTTGTCTCCAATTTGATAGTCGGGGGCTTTACTACGATGTTGGTCAGCAAATTTCTTTTGTCTGTTCTTGGCCTGGAATAAATGTTCTGCTGCTTCTTTGAAGGCCTGGGAAATAGTCGTATGTAGGATTTTAACCGCTGGCATTTCCAAAGGGGTCAGGAGATCCAATTCTGAAGTATGTGGATGTCTACAATATATAGTCTAGAAAGAGGTTTATCCAGTGCTGGTGTGTAATGTATTATTATAGGCATATTAAGCTATCCATAACAACTCCTTCCAATTTCTTTCCACTTGATGTAACAAGCAATGTAAGTATTGCTCGAGGGTTTGGTTTGTTCTTTCTGTTTGGCCATCTGTTTGAGGATGGTGACTTGTGGATAGTCGAATGTCAATTTGGGCCATTGAACAGCATTTCCTCCAGAAGTTGGATACAAACTGACTACCTCGATCTGAGATCAAGACGGATGGAAAGCCATGTAGCGGTACGATTTCCTCCAGGAATACTTTTGCTAAATTGGATGCATTTGAAAGACTCTTAAAGGGAATAAAGTGTGCCATTTTAGAGAACAAGTCTACAACTACTAAAATGGTGATGAATCCTTGGCTGGGAGATAGATCTGTAATGAAATCAAGGAACATTGTGTGCCATGGTGCGGGAGGAATTTCCAATGGTTGGAGAAGACCAGCTGGTTTCTGCTTTTGGGACTTGTTTTGTGCACACACAACGCAAGATTGGATACATTGTATGATGACTTTACGCCATGTGGGCCACCAATAGTTTTGTTTTACTTTAGCTAGAGTTTTGGCAATTCCAGGATGACCTTCAATCAGGGAGTCGTGATAACCAGAAATAACCTGCTCTTGTAAATCTTTACTTGGCAAGTATAGACTGTTCCTAAAATATGGTAACTGGTCTTTAATGGTGTAATGTTCTCCTTGAGTACACCACTCTTATGAGAAAGTGGGATCCATTAAGAGTTGGATCTTGTTTTGGAGTTCACCCTGTGTCAATGTTGTCGTAAGACCCAGGAGTTTGTCTTCTGGAATGATGGCTACTGGATCTGGAGTTATGTATACCTTTTCATCAACACCCATGCAGGACAAGGCGTCAGCCTTTCCGTTTCAGACTCCTGGCCGGTAGGTGATCACATAGTCATATTCAGCAAAGAAAAGAGTCCACCGCAGTTGATGGGATGATTGAGCCTTTGCTGCATTTAGGTATTGCAGGTTTCGATGACCAGTTATGACCGTGACAGTATGTCTAGCACCAAGGAGATAGCGTGCCATGCCTTGAAAGTTGATTTTATAGCCAATAGTTCTTTGTCTGTGATAGCATAGTTGAGTCCGGGAGGTGAGAATTTTCGTGACCAGAAGGCCACAGGGTGTAACTGGCCAGTTCCTGGGTCCCTTTGTGAGAGACCAGCTCCCATAGCCATGCTAGAGACATCTGTTTCAACTATATAAGGGAGGTCTGGGCGAGGATGCCGTAGAACTGGAGCAGAAGTGAATTTTTTCATAAATTCTTGAAAGGCCTTCTCTGCTTCTTCGGTCGAATGGAACTTTCCATTGTTTTTTCTCACTAGTGATGTAATTGGATGCTCTATTTGGGAAAAATCTGGGATGAAGTTGGCGACGGCCAGTTAAGAATGGCATCTACCTTGTGCCAATCCATTCTGATACCTTTTGGTGTGAGGATAAAACTGAGGAACTCCACTTCGGTGACATGGAAAGAGCATTTTTCGAGTTTAGCATACAGTTTATGTAGGCAGAGTTTAGTAAGGACGGAGCGGACATGCCTGACAGGGTCTCCTTTTGTAGCAGAATACACTAAGATGTCATCAATGTAAACCAGGGCGCAAACATCGATTAACTCCCGCAAAACATCATTCATTAAGTACTGGAATGCAGCAGGAGCATTGCAAAGTCCAAAAGGCATTACCTGGTATTCATACAAGCCGTATTTGGTACGAAAGGCGGTTTTCCATTTGTCTCATTTCTTCACTCGTACAAGATGATACTGTCACGACCCTCGCCCAAAACCCCCTCTGGCAAACCCATTGGCCAGGTGGAGTCAGGACTCGGGCCTCTAGAGCCTGGCATCCTCTTCAAAAGCCCTCATGGGGCCAGTCCTGGCGCCTATGGCGCCAGACTCATACACCATGAAAAACAATGTGCTTGGGAACTACTTTATTGTATTGTCAGCCAACATGGAGGCACCCAAATAGCTTGGTTCCTAAGAACCAAGCTATGCGGTCTAGTGTTTTGGGTGTGCTAGCCTAGGGACTACTTTACCTGGACTATTTTGTTGGGGCTTTTTAAACCACATCCGAGCAAGAGAACATGCTTTGCGTTACTTTGCAGCTTGCAACGTGACGCTCACCGTTTCCAGCTATTCCCTCGAACCTCGGAGAAGCAGAACCTGCAAGGAGACAAAAGGAACATCATTAGCAGCAGCATTTTACCTGCAGTCTTCATCTTTAAACACTTGCAGCTACTGAGAACAGCTTCCTCGAATCTGCACGCCTCCCGGACAGAACGACCTGAAAGAGGAAGATAGAGGCAACAATAAAGAAAGCAGTAGAGACATTTACAAATTACGAACTGCTCAAAAGGCTTACCTGGCGGGTCGCGTCTCGGCTGGCACCACTCCGGACATTCCACTCGCGCTGAAGAACACTGCGACCTACAAGGAAGGAAAACACAGGTTAGCAAAGGCAAGACTTTGCAGTGCTGCGCATAGCGCTTACTTACCGCATCATGGCGCTCTTAATGCGCCATCATTTACCAGCGGTGCTCAACCAAGCCAGTTCGCCGCGCTGAAGCTCCGCATACCTAAGGGAGAAAAAAGAGACATTTTAAACAAAGAAAGGCATGCAGGAGAGCAACAAAACTAAAGAACAGCAATAAGACCTACCTGAGCAATATCAAATGGGCCGGCGTCAGTGAAGTAACTTGACCGCACTCGCCCATGAAAGACAACGCGCCCCTGCAAAGAAGGCAGGACGGAAAGCACACCTAATTCTACCACAAGGCAGAAACTTCCCCGCAGACCACATCAGGGCAAAGCTGAGAAGCATACCAGCAAGTAACCCGACTGGGTGGCGTCCCTGTGGATACCAGGTGAGCGTAACAGATACGTCCCCCTAAGGTCCAGTTTGGTATAGATTTGGGCGTCTTTGACTCGATCCAATAATTCAGGAATAAGGGGCAGTGGATAACGTTTTTTTTTACTGTGATCTGGTTTAATGCGCGATAGTCGATGCAAGTCCTCAAATCTCCTTCCTTCTTTGGTATGAACAATAAGGGACTGACTGCCGGTGATTTAGATGGGTGGATAAATCCATTTGCCAGCTACTAATCAAGATAAGATTTCAAATGGAGGTTTTCTGGTTCAGTAAGTGCATAGATTCGACCACAAGGAATTTGCCTACCAGGTATGAGGTCGATCTGACAATCGTAGGGCCTGTGCGGAGGTAGAGTATTGGCTTGTTCTTTCTGGAAGACTTCTTGAAAATCTTGGTATTCATTTGGTAGAGTACTAGTCACACCTAGTACAATCGCCGCCGTACTGGGAGTAGCAGATGTAGATAAGTCTGTTTTCCCCTTTTCTTGGTAATAACAGGTGCAAGCACAATCATCGGAAAAGGTCAACTTCTTGGCACGCCAATCCATTAGAGGGTTGTGAGCTACCAACCATGGCCTCCCTAAGATTAGTTGAAACTGAGGAGCTTTGATGAGATCGAATGCAATAGATTCTCGGTGTCCATCCTGGCACAGTAGCGTTAGTGCTGCTGTACTTTGGGTTACTGGTCGGAAGCTATATCTGTCCCATCAACAGTAGTAGCTTTTTCAGTAGTCGAGCATAATCTCTGCTGCCAGATCTTGGTCTACATAATCCCCAACTGCTCCCCTGTCTATGTATGCTTCGACATCATGCATCTGAGACGGTTGTTGGTGATTGATCAAAATTACTGGTAATGCAAAGTGTGAGGTCTGTGGCTCATCCTTCTCGCTCGATAAGAGGATCTCTACGCTTGCGGGGCTTGGTAGTTTTCCGACTCCTTGTTATTATCTTCCTGTGCGCAGTGTGTTTTGGTGAGCCTGAGACTGCCCAGGCTCTTTCTTCTGCTGCCTTACCTGCTACCTGGAGTCTGTTTACCATCACTGTTACTGCTTCCAGGAGGAAGTAGTTTAAAACCTCTAACACACGCGGAGCGCGCGGTGTGCGCAGTGTGTTTTGGTGAGCCTGAGACTGCCCAGGCTCTTTCTTCTGCTGCCTTACCTGCTACATGGAGTCTGTTTACCATCACTGTTACTGCTTCCAGGAGGAAGTAGTTTAAAACCTCTAACACACGCGGAGCGCGCGGTGTGCGCAGTGTGTTTTGGTGAGCCTGAGACTGCCCAGGCTCTTTCTTCTGCTGCCTTACCTGCTACCTGGAGTCTGTTTACCATCACTGTTACTGCTTCCAGGAGGAAGTAGTTTAAAACGTCTAACACACGCGGAGCGCGCGGTGTGCGCAGTGTGTTTTGGTGAGCCTGAGACTGCCCAGGCTCTTTCTTCTGCTGCCTTACCTGCTACCTGGAGTCTGTTTACCATCACTGTTACTGCTTCCAGGAGGAAGTAGTTTAAAACCTCTAACACACGCGGAGCGCGCGGTGTGCGCAGTGTGTTTTGGTGAGCCTGAGACTGCCCAGGCTCTTTCTTCTGCTGCCTTACCTGCTACCTGGAGTCTGTTTACCATCACTGTTACTGCTTCCAGGAGGAAGTAGTTTAAAACCTCTAACACACGCGGAGCGCGCGGTGTGCGCAGTGTGTTTTGGTGAGCCTGAGACTGCCCAGGCTCTTTCTTCTGCTGCCTTACCTGCTACCTGGAGTCTGTTTACCATCACTGTTACTGCTTCCAGGAGCAAGTAGTTTAAAACCTCTAACACACGCGGAGCGCGCGGTGTGCGCAGTGTGTTTTGGTGTTCTGGTGTGGAGGTGAGGGTGAGGGGCAGGTAGCTCCTTACCGAAGGAGGAAACCTTGTCCAGCCATCGTGGGAAAGCTTACATCAACCGTCTGCCCTCCCCCCCCCACACTAGACTACAGCGGCGGCGTGGGAATAGCGTGGCGGTTTACAGCTCCACTGAAGCATTAGCTACATCTCGTGTAAGTACTAAATTAACTCTTTTCAATGACACTGACTCTGTCACTGTCACGAAACCTGCAAAAGACACACAGGTGTGCCCCATTGGAACTCACTCAGATGCAGACTTACTTGCGATTCAGTCGAGTCAGCCGACTTCCAAAATCTACACGGCGAAGAAAAACGCCCTCCAGTCCCTAACCCCACCACTGGTCTCCAAGCCTTCACCTGTAGACATGCTGTTGTGTGCCCACCCTCATCCTCACCCAAAGCATTGTCCATCGCCTGGCCCCCTGCCCACCCCTCTCCCTTGCTCTCCACTACGCAATTCTGCAGATGGCATTAAAGACCCCTCGTTGCGAGTGTTGCTACCGTGTCCAGAGGAGGAGGGGGGGTATGAGAGGAAGGAGGCCGGCGGTCACGAAGACTGCCTCACGGCCGTGAACACAGCAGAAAACCCAGGTCCGCCTTATTCCACTCACTTTGGCCCACGTGGCTTGACTCAGAGAGACGTGTGGGCTGTCGGCGGGTGCGGCCCAGTGGCTGGATCGCCGGCCGAGGATGGGGTTGTTCCTCGCTGTTGCTTGCCTGACTCTGCCTCTGTTCTGGAGGTGTCTGCGTCTGACTCGGCGGCGGACGCTGGGGGGGGAGCGGAATCTGGAGCGGAGTCCCGCGTGGCCGCACCCGAGCTGGACGTGCGTGGCATGGAGCGGGAAGCCGCGTCCACTCCCAGTGCTCCCTGTTCTAGTCTGAATGTACTCTATTCACCACCCCCTATATCGTACTACGTCGGAAATCTTCCCACAGCTTCTTTGCCGAAACTGATTGTACTAGCTTGGCGTGCCCACACAGCGCAAAACTGCGGAAATACCGACAAAATTAAAGGCACACCTGACCTAAATCGGTCAGAACCTCTTGAATCACGAACGTGCCCCTTACGTTGTGCGCCCTCTAAAGCAGCCTCGAAATCCTGTGATCAAACTGTTCTGGAGAATATCAATGCTGAGATAACCTCTGAAATAGAAGAAGATGTATTTTGTTCCCTGGCCACGCCACAACACCCCTTAAGCACTCCACATGAAGGACACGCCTCCCCGGCTCCCATGAATAACAGGAGAGACTCACTAGAAGTGGTAAACAAAATTCTACAGGGAATTTCACAAATAAATAGAGACCGCAAACTCGCACCTAGAAGAGTCAGCCCTCCAGCAGGTCGAGAAAAACAATGGACACCCTCAGTACCTACTAATAATGTACAACTAGGGGTAAACAGGACTACCCTATACCTAAACCCGATGGTCACTTTGAGCAACACACCGCCCCATCAAGAAAAACCTGTGTGCCCAGCCTCACCCAGTATTTCTTGCTCTCAAGCACGGGCCCCCCAAAGGTACGACACCCTGCAAACGCGACCATCTAACTCTAGATGTGTAAAATACACGAACACACAAATTGGCGTGGCAAGTGACTCTTCCATTTCCAGTTCAAACTCGTCTGAGACTCGCTCTTCTGTTTCTTCACTCATAGAACGTGAGTACCCAAAAGTCAGAAGATCTAAAGTCCAAGCACACAAAAAAACTCGCTGCTCAAACGCCAAGCTCGACGCGACCTGCATAAAAGATCTTCAATCAATATTAATGTCTTCTACTGGAATTTCGATTGCCCCCTTTCTAAAGCTTTATGAGCAATTAAATGATAACGTGAAGGACTTGTCAACGTTAGTGGCGCTTATGAATTCAAAACTAATTAATATTGAAAAAGATCTGAACACCGAAACAAGGGAAAACGAGACTGTTAAGGCCAAAATAACCGCAGCCCTGCAAACTCTAGCAGATCAGAAAGAAAATAACAAACTGGACAGAAAACTCCTGGCCGAGATCGCCAAAGAAGCCTTGAGCACGCTCAAACAACAACAGGTCTTACATCAGGACACGAATTTACAAGCGAGACTGGAGCCCCAAGACCACCTTAAAAACTGCAATGGGCAATCACCCATTGACTCCCCTGTCTCCATATCCGCCAGCAATCTTTATAAGGACACTGGAGCTCGGAGGCCGCAAATCATTATAGAAACATTGGGATCTACAAAGCTCCCTGGTGGGCCAACAGTTGTTCTAACAACAACAACACCTAATGCTGACTGCTTAGTTTCAAACAAACCGATCAGCCCCTCAGGGAGTTCGATCGACTTAGCACCTGCAATCTGGTGTAATCAGGGCCCTACACCTGATATTACAAAACTCTTGCCGGAGGTCCTTGCCCTCGGTCAAAAAAAATCGACTGATGACGTACTTAAACAAATAAACTTTGCTAGTGTCTTGGAAAGTAGCAAGAGCTCATCCAACCTTGCGACGCTGGACCCACAAACACCTACGACATCAGTACCTACATCGGACACGGGTGTCCCTTGCGTGCCCTGGGCATCCTCAATTCCACAAACAGATGAGCCAAAAAGTCAAATATTTGATATATTTAAAGGAACCACATTTCAGAAAACAGGCCCAAGGGCCCCCAAACCAGCACAGACAAAAAAAACAAAAAATCAAAAAACTAAAAATCAGAGACTTGGAAATAACTCAAGAAAATTTCTCCGGAACTTAAAAACTGTCAATGTCACTGTCAATAATACTCTCACAGATGAACGAGGTTCTGCACCTAAAAAAGATCTTTCCATTGACAGTGTAACTATAAATGGTAAGATCCCAACATTGCCTTCTGAACCTGCAGAGGAAACCTCTATTGACCTCACTAACCTCTCCGTGTATGAGGAGTTGGATTCTGAGGTCCTAGCTGCTGACACGGAAGCAGAAGTCAAGGCAGTTGCTCCTGAACTACAAAAAAAATCAAACGACGAATATGATCTGGAAATCACCCAAATACCAATTGGAGTCTCAAGAATATGCACTCTACCTGAAATGTCCACTGTACAGGAGATGCAAAAGGTCGTCCCTGTGAGTCCTACGTTTAAAACTTTGGAAGACAGACGAAAAGCCCTTGTGCACTCACAGCCAACCTCTAAACCGACGACGAAAAGGGTTCTAGATCTGGAAGAGGGCCTAAGAAATAATGGCGCCCGAAAAGGACAATCCTATGTTAGGCCTGATCCTAACAATGAAAACAAAATTAGATCAAGACCAGCCGGACACGAGACCAAGGACTTAGTTCATGGCTCATATCTTAATGAAGAGCGTCAAAAAAACAGAATAGACAAAGGATGTAGTGAAAAAGGATTATCACTCCACAAAGTCCGGTTGGAACGCATTGAACATAGTGACAATCTCATCTTAAATCGAACAAACGTTCTATGCCTATTCCAGCATGTACCATCTCTTAGAACGATTCGCTCCGACGACATCAAGACCGTAGAATTTGAGAACGAGGATCATAATGATAAAGTCATCCTTCACTTCAGATCCAGAATTGTCCTGAACATTGTCACGGATGCTGCATCTGCACTCATGTCCATGGGCTATGACATTTCAGAACTATCTGAGTACGCCAAAATGGAGCACTCGACAGAAACTTATAAAATTAAATCGGACAATGTACATCAAGAACTGTCTTCTGTAAAGAGAGACTCTGAAACCACTTTGTTTGACAATTCTAGTGAGAGTGAACTACACCTTGGATCCGATTCCAAGAAATCTCAACCATCCTGTAGCTCTACTGGGAATGTTTTGGGAAAACTCTCAAAAGACGAAAACATCAAGATCACTATTAAAGGTATTGGTGCCATTGAACAAAGTAGTGATGACTTAAAAATCCTTAAAAAATCAAGCACTAACCAAAAAGATTGGTCCTGGCTGGCGGAAGCTCTATGCAGACCCTCAAGAAGATAATGCCATGTGGTAGAGGAGCAACTGGAGTTCAGGATTGGATCCTGGAACACCAGGGGCTTCTCCCACCTCCTTGAAGATCCTTGGTTGGATGAGCTTGATGTGGTATGCCTCCAGGAAACATGGCTAACAACTTGCCCGACCGTGGACACCTATGAAGTGGCCTTTAATCCGGCCGCCAAAAAAACCAGAGTAAGACCCATGGCAGGCCTGCTGACTTTAGTTAAAAAAAGTTCTGGATGCCGTATAATAAACACTGTAAATTTGTCGCCATTCATCCAAGTAACAACAATAGCTTCGGCAGACCCTAAACCAGCCAACATAACACATTTCCATCTATTGAACCTATACTGGAACCATACCCTGGCCGGGACAACTCTGTTTATAGATAAAGTCTCCTCAATAATTGATGACCTAATGATCAAAAATGAGTCACATAACATAATCATATGCGGAGACTTGAATATCAACTGTATAGACCTAAGACGGAAAAACAATGCAGTCCTTAATGTATCAAATAACCTGGCCGTAAAATGGATGGTAGAAATGGAAGCCAGAGATCTTGAAATGCTTAATGGAAACACTGCCGGAGATATACCTGCCGCGCCAACATGGAGACGACTCAAACAAAAATCCACTTTAGACTATTTTTTCGTCTCAGAAAAGATCCAACAATCAACTCTGTCATTTGTAGTAAAACAGATGACCCAAAGTGATCATGAGATGATAATTTTAACCCTGCAAGCTTCGAAACAACCTCTTAACAAATGCTGGAACCATCAGATCTTGGTAGAGCCTAACCGTGTGAGGCTCTCACTCCACCCTGATGAAGTCGCCAAAATCTCAGAAAGTTTTATCAAGACTGACCTTGGAGTGGAATACGTCCATCTTCTCAAACTGTTTGTGGAAAAAAAACATGGATCGAGAAACTCTGGATTTGCAAATAAACACAAATTCGACGCAGAGGTTATGAGGAGAAAGAGAGAACTTCGTGCAACTATCAGACACTTAAAAATCAAAGATCCTACAACGTCTATGCAAGGTATACATGCTGCAAAACAGAAGTACAAAAACTGGATTCGCTCTCACAAGGCTCAAATGCTCCAAAACGATGCTGAACTGATGCTGCAAAAGATGAGAAATAAAAACTCATCTGAATTTTGGAGCCTAATTAACAATGAAGGAGCTCCCCAAAGAGCACTGACGACAAACACAGTTTCAGAAGCAGGGTGGACCTCACACTTTGAAAATTTGTACAGTAAAAAAGGGAAATGGATGGCCCCGACAACACCAAATCTAACAAAATGGGACCTCACTTTTCCCAAAGCGGATCTACTTCAAATCATCAAAAACGTGAGCGCCTCAAGGGCCCCAGGGCCGGACGGCCTTACTAACTTTACTATAAAGCAAAACCCTGAGCAATGGGCAGAGTTCTGCGAAGAACTATTCATCCGAATCAGCAGAAGATGTGCAACTCCAAACTCCTGGAAATCTGCAATAATAGTTCCTATCTTCAAAAAAGGAAATCGCCTTGAGCCAAAAAACTATCGACCAATAGCGCTTCTGGACGTATTAGGCAAAGTGTATGCAACAATGCTCCAACAGAAATTGTCACAATGGATTAAAGATAGCAACCACTTTGACGATCGACAGACGGGCTTTGTAAAAGGGGTCGGCTGTGGTCTAAACCTCTTGCTAATAAATCTGCTGAAGATGGAAGCAATTAGATCTGGCAAAAAGGTCTACTTGGCCCTGATAGACTTTTCCCATGCTTTCGATTCCATCGACCAAGAACTTTTGTGGACCAAGATGACAAACTGGGGCTGTCCGGAGAGTTTATTAGCCGCCATTAAAGAAATCCACACTGCAACAACCATTAGAGTGCGCCTTGAACAACGTGGAACTCTTACAGAAGAAATCAACACCTTTTGTGGAGTTAAACAGGGTTGCCCCCTGGCGGCAATTATATTTAATTTATTCCTCTCGGACATCGGCATTGCTATTGATAAGCCTCGATCCTTTTCCCCTAAGATACATGGCTCTGTTCTAAGCTGGATGTTGTACGCTGATGACCTAATCCTGCTAGACACCACTCCAATCGGCCTTCAGCGCAAAATATACGCAGTAGAACGCTATGCGGATAACAACGGCCTGTACATCAACAACACAAAAAGTGAAATTTTGATGCTGCAAAATCTGCAAACGGGCCGCTACCGGAATAGCAATAAATTCTGTTGGCATTTAGGAAAAGAGAAACTAATTACGGTAGAAAGCACAAGATATCTCGGCATGCAAGTCAACACAAACTTAAATGACAACCCTTGGGTGGAGACCGCGAAAACAAAATGCCGAAATTTTGCTTCCCAAGCCATGATCCTAAATAAAAGATATGGGAAGTTTTCGCTTAAGCCAGTGATATCCTTCTACCAACAGAAGGTTGTTCCAGCTCTCATATATGGAGCTGAAAATGCCTTTGGGTGTCCAGTGGAACTCTGGTCAACCCTAGAACACATCTTCTGGGTGAAAACCTTACACCTACCAAATAGCACTTCAACAGTGTGCTTGCGATACGAGCTAGGCCTGATATCCATTGAGGCCCGTATTGCGTGGAATGCCTTGGCTCTATTCAGGAAAATCACGCTGCCTGATGCCGCTCCCCAATACAAAATATTGAGGAATCCTGGAAATGCGAACCCAGAGGGGCTGTTAGTCATATGGTCAAAAAAATGTGAAGAGCTTTTGACCATGTACGAGACAAATATCAAAACGTTGCACGCCAATCCAATGATGGTAAAGAAAAAGATTTGGGAATTAGACTGGATTCAAACAAGCACAGACCGAAGGACCTCGAAAACAATGAGAGATGCCCCTAGTGAAGCAAGAGCGTTTAACAAATTGCAAAATTATGTGGTCTTATTCCCAGACAACAGGAGGAGGGCCACTTTCATGAGATTTCGCCTAAATCTGTTTAGAACAAAAGAACGAACAAAGAACTGGGCTGGAAGGGACAAGTTAGACACAGTATGCAGGTTCTGTAAAACCTGCACTGAAACACTCAAACATCTTGTCCTATTCTGCCCTTTCCATAGATCCTTAAGAACTAAACACTTGGGCCAAATGTTAAATGAATACTCACTGAGGAGTTCTGAAGAATGGTGGCACTTGATGTTTACGGGCTCCAACACAAAACTGACAAGGGTGCTGACTTTATTCTTGCATGAGATTGAAAGGAGTCTTGAGTCATCTGATGCCGCAGTACAGGGACTTCAGGGTAGCGCTTAACACTGTGTAAACCCTCAGATGAAGCCCATAGGGATCTTCTCGATAAGGCTCAGCTGGCACCTAAGGCTTGATCACTGACAAAAGGATGGAACTTTGTCTCATGCATGTCTCAAGCTTATATGCTCTGCCTTGTCTAGTTTTGTTTTGCTTTATATTTACGATTGGATTTTGACAAATGATGTATTTTAAAGGTTTGTACAAACCAATAAAAAAAAAAAAATTATCTTCCTTCTCTGTGGCTCCAGCAGTTCTCCATGGTGGTTTCACTGGACATTCTTTGAGGAAGTGGCCTGATTTTCCGCAATATAAGCATAATTGCTGTTGCCTTCTCTTGTCTCTTTCAGTTTTAGTTAAAGGGGGCCGTACACCTCCGATTTGCATGGGTTCTACCGTGTTTTCCATTGTACATGGAACAGTATCTTTTGACCGGACATACACAGCTCGAGTGTCTAACCTTATCCGGTCTGTTTTTCGGTCTTGTAATCTGTGATCTAATTGCACCACAAGGTTGATGAATTCTCCACAGTCTTTAGGTGGGTTAACCACTTGAGCAAGGACATCCTTTAGTTCCCCTCGTAGACCCCAATGAAATAGCATGGTCCTTTCTTCCTCATGCCGCCCAGCTTCAACGACTAGTCTGTTAAATGTTGCTATATATGTAAGCAAGTCTTGACTTCCTTGACGGAGTGATAAAAGTTTGTCTAATGCTTGGCCTTCGGTATGACAAAAGTTTTTCCAATTCCATCTGAAAACCCCCAAAGTCATGTAACAACGGGTTATCCTGACTTACCAATGGTACCGACCAATCCGCAGCACTGCCACTCAGATATGACAAGACAAAAGCAACCCGCGTTTGGTCGTTAGGAAAAGCCCCAGGTCTGCAAAGGAAATGAAGACGACACTGGTTCATGAACGTTGCGTACTTCTTGGGGTCCCCTGTAAATCGTTCAGGTGGAGCTAAAGGAACTGCCTCAGGAAGGGTTATTTGTACTGGATTGGTAGAAGAAGTTGGTGCAGGTGCTGGCAGAATGTTACCAGGCAATGGGGTCTGTCCTTCCTGTGATTGGAGCAATTGTCTACTTATTTCGTCGGTACAATCCTTAGTAACAATCAAATCCCTCCTAATAGCGTTGGTTTCTTGCCTGGCTGAATGTGCTTCAGTGCGTAATTGTCCCAACAACTGAATTAACTGGTCAGACTCTGAAGTCTCCATGACGCCCAGGTGGATAATATTATTGAGGCTTTGTGTTCTGTTACGCTCAATTGGTATCCACCGGGACGCCACCCAGCCCTGGTTGGATGATTTCCACTCTTGAAGCCTCTCCCGGTCCCTTGGTAAGGCCTCTGGTTAAATATGGGTCTGCAATATAGGAGAGCTGGATTCAATACCAGATTGTCTTTATGTTTTCCCACCTCCCTTGGCTTCAACTCCTTCCTCCACCTTGGGCTTTCTCCTCACCTTAATATTGTAAAAGGTGGATTCTCCATCCTGCTCCTCGTGGCAGGAGCATGTAGATGTGGGGAGCGAGCAGCGACCGAGTTACTTCACTCGTGCAAGCCCCCCTGCGGGAATCCAGGCCTGCTGCGACTCCGTAGGTTTGCTGCTTTACAGTATTTATATGCAGTTCTTATGTTCCTCTTAGTTCGAATAATAATTTCTTGCTTCTCTCCTTTTAGGTATGGAAAGGTATTTTGGTGCTGTCATGCAGTTTGAAGATGAGCATGGGCCGGTAGGAAAAAGGGCGGTGTGCGTGATGCTGTCCGGTGAGTAATGCGCGATGCACAACGCTGTTTCGCCTTTTATATTGCTAACATGTGTCTTTTCTCTACTTGCAGGTTGTGATGTTCATCGCCGAGTGCCTTAATGTTCCAGCAGTGATACTGACCAGGAGATGACTATCCAAGTAAGAATTGTGTGGCTTTCTTCATTCAGGAGGAAACGTGAGTAAACGCTTACTAATGCTGTCTTTCTTTCTCCTCTTTCCAGGTTATGGTATTCCAGGATGCATGCAGTGCCGGATGATGGAGTTCGTACCTTCAGGTGAGTGGAACTGAAGTCAGCGATGGATTGAAGACAGGATACTGTTCCAGGTAAGTTTTGTAGTGTTCTTTCTCTCTCTTCACGGTGAGCGTTACGCTGCCCACAGCAGAATAAGGCAAAGCATGTTCTGCTGTTTGGGTGTGGTTTAAATAGTCTCAGGTAAAGTAGTCCAGATAAAATAGTCCCAGGCCTGACACACCCAAGGTAGTCCAGGTAAAGTAGTTCCAGGCCTGCCACACCCAAAAGACTAGACCGCATAGCTCAGTTCCTTGTAACTGAGCTATGTGTGTGCCTCCATGCCTCCATGTTGGCTGGACCCCCCCAAGTTAAATAGTCCCAAGTAAATAGTCCAATTCTAATGTTGGTCTTCGTGATGGTTATGAGCCTGGCGCCAGGACTGACTCCAAGAGAGTCTTGGATGAGGTTTTAAGGCCTTTGACTTGGCCCTAACCTGGCCCTAACTGGAAGGCTGACTTTCCAGTGAGGGCCAGGTGCAAGGGTCATGACATTAGCCTGACATTCACTGTTTTTTCCTGTGTTGTAAGGCGCACCTCACAATGTGTATTTGCTGCTCTCTTATAATTGTCCTTGACCATTTTCTTGGGATACCCTCTATCCAAGAGTCTACTCTCAAGGAGATCTGCATGCTGTTCAAAGTCTTGCCGTTTGGAACAATTCCTCCGTATGCGCAAAAATTGGCCAAATAGTAAATGCAGATTGAGACCCGCCGGGTGAAAGCTGGTAAAATGTAACAGACTATTAGGGTCTGTTGCCTTCCTATACAAGGTGGTGTTAAGTCCCTCTCCTGATTTAAAAATGTTTCGATCTAGGAAACTGACCTCCTCCATGCTCCAGTCAATGGTGAATTTTATATTGGTGTCATGTTCATTCAACCATATATGAAACTGCATCAATGATGTTTGTGCGCCCCTCCAAATCAAAAAATCATCATCGAAGTATCGCTTCTAAGTGGTGATGTGATTCCCAAATGTGTTGTTGTACCCTGAGATGAGCAAAGCTTCAAAATTAGCCATGTATACATTGGCCACGTCAGGGGCAAAGGTTTCCCCCCATACTCACACCCGTTTATTGTTTGAATAATTGATGTTTAAAGAGAAAAAGATTCTCAGTCATGGCCAGCCTCACACATTCTAGAATGAAGCCTGTGGATGGATTGTGTGGAATAGCGCGCTGATCCAAACTCAATGCTGAAACGGTAAAACATTCCATCTGTGGAATGGACGTATATAACGCCTCTATGCTTAATCATGTCTGTGGAGTCTTTCACATATGAAGGCATTCTACCCACAAATGGCTTCAGAAGATATTCTGTATATACAGACAAAGGTTCCAACAGAGAGTTGATGGCTGAGACAATGGATCTCCCAGGTGGTTGGATCCTATTTGTATGCACTTTGGGAAAAATATAGAAGGCAGCCGTCTTTGGATATGTTTTGCAGAGGAAATGTCGTTTCTCTAGGTTTATACACCCTTCAGTATGTGCACTGTTGGTCAAACTGACCCAGCTTTTTATATGCTTGTTCGTCACTGAGCAGTCGCATGCATTCTGTCTCATAGTTTTCTGTGTTCATTACTGTCACCACCTTTATTGGCGGGCTTAATTGTGTTGTCGTGTTTGTTACAAAAGTTTTTCAAATGTACCCTTTCCTCCCTATTCAGATTATCCTCATAGAAGTTATGTTTTTGATGGCCTCTAACGTTTGTTTGACTACAATGTTTTCAAACGCTATGAGTTCGTGCAGACATGTGTGTTGGGGTGGGACAAAATTGGATTTAAGTTTCAAGCCTGTTATGTTCTCTATCTCCATGGAGCATTGTCCACTATCATCTGAGTCTCCACAGTGGGCGGGTAGGTATACTTCAAAGAAGTGTTTGAGGCGGATGTTGCAAAATCATTTTTGCAATTCCATTTCACAGGTAAAGGGATCTGCTTTAGCTGTCAGCATATGTAACAATCCTTTTGCTAAAAGGTCTGTCCAGACTTACTCAATGTATAGTTGGACAGATTGAGGCTAGGTATCTTGTCGTCTACTGTTGGTTTGAGTACATTGCCTTGTCCGCATCCTTTGTGCGAATTTTGGTTGTTGTTGTCTTGTGCATCCCTGTTGCCCTCCCCTGAAAAAACCTGTTCATGGCCTCTGCCTCATTGGTCTAGGTCCCTCTACAGCGCCAGACACCTGATCAGAGTCACTAGAAGACCCTGAGGTATTGGAAAAAGTCACATACCTATTTTGGCGTCGGTTACTATACCCCACAGTCATGTCAGTGTAGAACGGGTCCTTTAGGTACGGGTACATTTTCTCCTCTTTATAGTTGTTGGGATCTTTCTTTAGTTTCACCACTTTCCGGTTTAGATTAATGTGTTTGAACTTCTTAATCTCTTCCTCTAAGTTCTCCAGTTGTTTCTTGGCATCCTACATCACTTTATTATCAATAAACTGTTTTTCTTGGGCTGCCAGTTCCTCTCCCTGAATCTTGGCCTCTTCTTCCGCTGTTTCAATGATGAGGATATTCCAATCACGTGAGCATTTATTACCCATACCACTGACGTTTTTTTTAAACCGGGGATTATCAACAGAAATCCGGAGGATATTCTTAACCTGGTGTCCCTCTGGTATTATACCAGCCTTCAGGTACTCAAGCATGAATTTCCCGTGCATATCAGTCCTACCCAATTTCTTCTTTTTTTGATTAATTTTCTCTAGATCATGATTTGCCCCTTGCACGGGTTCCGTCCCTAGGGCACTTGCAAATAATGCTGGGGCATTCAAATGTTTTTTTGTAATGGTCGTCTGAGAACAAATAAATATTTGTATTTTATTTATTTGTATAGCGCACCAGGCCCGAGGGCATCTGGGCGCGTATCTTTGCACAACAATGAATGGCAGGTACAGTTAAGCAACGGTTATCGTTACAGATAAGGCACACGTTATAGTTAAATTAGAATACAGGCAGTAAACATGTACAGAAAGATGCAATAAATATAGTACATGGGAGTACAATAGGCCGGAGGTAGATGTCAAGAGAGAAAAGAAGATAGTGGAGTATCGGGGTGAGTGACGGTTAGTCCAGTGCGCTGGATATCCATTGCTTGGCTCTCTGCTTAAATAAGGTAGGAGAGGATATGGATCTGGTGGAGAGTGGAAGTAGGTTCCATAGTTTGGAGGCTAGGACAGGGAAGCTAACACCACCGGCTTTCTGGAGTTTGTATCTGGGAATGGTTAGGCATGTTGAGAGAATCGAGAGGCTAGGTATAAGGGTGCTTGATTATTTACACATTTGTGTGTGAGTGCAAGGGATTTCAGTGAGATCCATTGGGTAACTGAGAGCCAGTGTAGGCTCTTCCTAGTTTCAGAGATGTGTGCAGATCTAGGGATATTGAGGGCAGCTCTAATAGCGTTATTTTGGGTGACCTGGAGTTTGTTGAGGTTGCGTTGGTTTGTCCCTTGATATAGTGCATTACAGTAATCAAGTTTAGACATAACTAATGTCCTAGCCAGAGTAATGCAGTTCTGTGTAGTGAGGAAGGGGCGGCAGGCTGTGATAAGCTTGCATGTACAAGAAGAGGCCGTGACAACCGCATTGCTTTGTCTGTTGAGAGAGAGCGTGGAATTGAGATATATATCTAGAGTTTTGGTGTCTTTAGATACTTTGATGGAATTGCCATCAATGTCGAAGGTTTTGAACCATGGGTCGAGCTTATTCAGTCTCTGTTGGGTCCCCAGGATGAGGAGCTCTGTCTTGTCATCATAGAGACAGAGCTTGTGTTGGGCCATCCATGTTTGGATGAATTGGTAGATGTCATTCAAGGCTTTGGAGTCAGTCATGTAGTCACCAGTGATGGGAATGAGTATCTGGGTGTCATCAGCGTAATTGGTATAGGTGACACCCAGATAATCAAGTACATCAAACAGTGGTTTGGTGAATACATTGTAAAGTGTCGGTGACACACAAGAACCTTGTGGCACTCCACACGGCACTGGGGTCGGATCTGCGGATGAGGTAGGAAAAGATACTCTCATGTGTCTGTTGTCTAAGAAGGAACTGATCCAGTTGGTAGCTTTTTCCGAAAAGTGGGCAGATATTTTCAGATGGCGGCAGAGAATTTGATGATTAACCAAATCAAAAGCTGCCGATAGGTCAAGAAGTAGTAGGAGGGCCAGTTTGCCATTGTCTTTTAGATTCTCAATTTGAGTTTTAAGATCTAATAGGGCTGTTTCTGGCCCATGCTTAGGTCTAAATCCAGATTGTATCGTACCAAGTAAATTGTTTGTTTCTAGGTATTTCTGGATCTGTAAATAAGCTGCTCTGTCTAGTAGTGGTCCCTCTTTCGCTGAGTGGGTCGGACCGGAGGGAAGAATGGTGAGGAAAAGTG
The DNA here is from genome assembly GCF_040938575.1 of Ambystoma mexicanum. Taxonomy (NCBI): domain Eukaryota; kingdom Metazoa; phylum Chordata; class Amphibia; order Caudata; family Ambystomatidae; genus Ambystoma; species Ambystoma mexicanum. Next base: position 846,192,372 of record NC_090930.1, read on the forward strand.
AGTCAAAGGGGTTGCAGAAGATTAAGGAGGTCTCGTCAGCAGAGTCAAGAGGAATAGTGAAGCCTCCAAGGAGAAGCTTAGAGGTAGATATCAGGAGAGAGGAGGCAAGGTAGGCCCACTCTGACGGGGCTGTAGATAGTGGTGAGAGTGAGCGAGAGGATAGGAGAGACACAAAGCTTGCAGACAAGGCATTCAAATGAGGAGTAGGATTGAGTAGGTATGATGAAAGCAGGGACCCGTTCACGGAAGGTAAGGGCCACTCCCCCAGCAGACCGGTTAGACCTGGGCATGAAGAGGATCTTATAGCCCTCGTGAAGGAGAGTGTCAAAAGCAGTGACACAGCTGGCATTGAACCACGTCTTAGTGAGGGCGAGGACATTGAGGTCAAAGTCTTTATGGTGTTGATAGATGTCAGAGGAGTGTTTAACAGCAGAGAGTGAATTGAGGGTAGCTCAGTGAAGCTGGTCAGCGCCTTTAAAGGTCTTCCGAGGGGGTGTACAGGGAAGAGGTACACCCGTCGTTAGGGGCGAAAAGGCCACAGGGGGAGCAGGAGGAGAACTGGCAGGAGAAGGGCAGAAGTTAATGAGAGATGAGTTGAGTTACACAATGCTTACTTTCGAATTTGTATCATTTAAGGTACTTCCTTCTGTATGTGGTGGTATTTCCATTCAAGGATCAACAATTCTTTCTAGCACAGACTTCTCGAAAGTGTTCAGCAGCATTAAGATTTTTTTTTCCCAGCTTAAAGAAAAATTCATGCAGAACTTCGAAAGACAATTGCATTTAAATAAATGTATCTTCATGGCTTGAAGTCATGACATCTCCAAAATGTGTGAGCTTGACATGGTAAGTGAGTAGTTACAAGGATGCTTGTGAATCATCTAACGTGACGCAGTGTTGGATTCAGGGTACTTGGCTTGGTTAACATTAGAAAAGACTAGAACAAAAAATGAGTTGGAGAGACAAGTTTTATTCTTATTATAATACTTTTATTTTATATTGTTTTCTTTTCTAGCTGATATCAAAGAGGAGCCTACTGCAGAAACCGGCTAAAATCAACAATATTGATTATTCAAACAACATTATAACTTCAAAATCGTTTCTAAAAATCATCTCAGAACACCTTTCATTGTCTTTGTTTTTACAAGATCCATATGATGCATTATGCATAAAATAGTTAACAATGCATGAGGCAGCTGTATGGGAACAATAAAATGTATGTCCTTCATTATTTTTATGTATAACTTTTAATTCAATACAGTGCTTCTTTTTACTACGGTAAAAGTACATTCCATTTATCAGACTGCGTTCTGATACTTCTGGCATAAAGTTATCTTATTCTGTACTTTACTAGTATGTATATTACAACTGAAGTGGTTGATTGTAAACAGTACATTCTTTTTACAAAATCCATTACAGCTTGAAGTGGTGTTTTCAGTGTCTTGCTTTTTAATTTAAATTTGGTACGATGGTGGATAACAGTAATTACTGAACCAGGAGGAGTGTCAGTGCCTGTAAGATTGTGAGTTTACTCACTCTTTAAAACTGTACAATCTGTAGCTTTCTCTTCACCAAGAACCCACTGACATTACAGTCAGGGTAGAACATGTGAGGTCAGATGAAGGAGAAGGTTCTTGCTAAAGAGGCGGTGGTAGATGTTTGAGTTTAAGTATCTGTGTGGCTCACTGTATCTTTTTACTTGAATGGTCAATAAAGGATGTTTAAATGAACTGTGCCCCCTCATTTCTTCACACACTAATTCATGTTTCACATATGATGTGTTGTCCTATAGCATGAGTCTATAGCTGTGATTTCAAATACACTTTCTAATGGGTTGTGTTCTCCGACAGATTCTTCATCTTCGATATATTCTTCGTGCTTTAGCAGAACTTGGATACCTTCTTGACAGCAGGGTATGCCGTGTAACACCTGCATTGAGATCCCACAACACGTTCTTCCCCAAGGCCAGTCCTGACGTTGGCATCTTTATAAATGACCTTAGTTCTTTTTTTCCACATGCTCCCCATGTTTCTCAGGAACGTTTATTTCACACCTATGACTTTGTTCTGATGCATTTCAATTTTCTTGACTTTCTTCTGAGAATGCTGCCCTCAAAACCCTCGGTTCCAAAATGGTAAGAAATGTGATGCTAAAATGTCGATTACTTATCCTCACAGGATCTACCTTTGGGGTCTCAGTACCCGTAACAAAGTCGCTGATTGCAGCTTGTGTCAATTGATGACTCCTAAAGTATTAAAAGAGATATCATCTGAAATGGCTCTCGGAAACATGACATCTAAATTGCCTAGTAGTACCCTTCAAAAAGAAAATCCTCTTATTGCAGGAGCTCTGAGTCGACTGAACAAACCCAGGAGAGGACCAAAGTGCCAGAAAATATAGGAATAGATCACACTCAAGAAGTGACTCCCATCATGCCTCCTCATCTTCAAAAAGAAATAGACACTCTTCCTTGACTGACGACTTACCCGGCACACATCACATAAGATTCCCAGTGAAATCTGATTCAATAGAGAAATGGGAAGAATTCCATCTCAACATGATACATGTTTTAAATAAGGCCACGCTTTTGGTTTATTATTCAGATCCGAAGAAACAATTTGGTCCCATTGCTCCCAACAAAGCCGGTAAGGACACCAGTAAGCATCCATTCCACATTCCCAAGAGCCCGGGCATGAAGTCTGCCTTGAAGGGCCTCCAAACAGCATAGACATTGCCGACCAGCGGTGTTCCTTCTACATACCTTGATTTCACATTGGCATCCACATCTACGCAACTATCCCTGCCAAGGACCAACTCAACCTCAATTTCAATGTATGTTACACAATCCATAACTGACTTTATGCAGTTGTTTCAATCAATATTTGATAATGGTGGCCACCAAATGCAGTTCGTGTTGAAACCCTGTTGAAGGGCGAACAACCATGAAGAACTAATTCCAGAGGAATAAAGGATGGTGGAGCTACTCTCTGACTTAAAAGATGCTTATGGGCTCAATATCTCTCTGGAGGTAGACTTCACACAGGCAGATACCTTCACCTATCCTAATGCTTCATACAGGAAAGCAATATCCAAGGTTTCAGAGGCTTTGGGGTGGGGTATATAACGGAGTATGACCTGACATATGTTTCAGAGAAGGGGTCTCCAAAGGGACTCCTTTCACCATTCCATGCAGCCCACAGAGATCCACTGCTAGAATTGTTGTAGAATCCGTGTTCTATACATGATGTGCATAAGGGACAAGTAATAAAATACAGACCTGCTTCCACAAATGCTAACTTTCTTTCTAAGCACCCATGCCGTGAAAGGTTGGTGGTACAAGCTGCCACTTCCGGAGGGGTTACAGTTGAATACAGTAAAAGGGTACCTGGAGGTGTGCTCCATTCTAATGGATTGTGTCCCCTCACACAAATTCCTCATGTTAGATATACTTTAGCAGCAGCAGCAAATCTAGTAAAATAATTTATCTCCAGGGGCCGCTGTGCAGCTTGGGCATCTGGACCCCTCCACAGTCTTCAACTTCGGGACCAAAAGTGACGTCAACATAAATAGCTGACACTCTGCCCTGTAACCTGTAAGGAAGTCATGGTATCAAACAGTGAAGACAGACACAAGTGATCACAGTTCAAGGGTATTTATTGAACTTCAACGGGTTCATTGAATGCCTATCTAATCCTAAATCTTTTTTTTTCCAACTTTATTTAATAATTATACAGAAAATAATACAACTGAGTAACAACAGAATGGGAACAAGTAAGAGATTACTCCATATACATCAGTGCAACAAAATGCAAATTACTACTAAATTAACAGCTATTCAAAAGGAAATCCGAAAACATCCCCACCCACCTATCTCATGGCAAGACGTGACAACACAAAACACAAAAAAACAACAACAACAGGACAAAACATATACCCCTACAAACCCCCCAACCTCAATATCCACAAAATAAACCAAAGCCTTCACCTCATCCAAATAAATCACTGAATGACCCCCATCTCTCCTCGTACTCAGTTTCCCGATGTTGTCGAATTGCCTGAGTCTTCTCATACCAAGAGAGCGTCCGCATATCCGACACCCAGTTCTTGCAATGTGGCTTCTTCCTGGATTTCCACACCTTCATTATTTGTTTTATGGCCATCAACAACGCTCTATCAATCCATTCCGAACAATCCTACATCTCCACACTTCGACTATCAGTTGAAAGGAAAATCACTGACAGAAAAGTATGAGGCCGTGTCATATTAGTTACCATATCAATGCAATCCAAAACCTCTCTCCAAAAGTCCAGCACTCTACTACACTCCCAGAGCATATGTAGATAGGTCCCTCTCAAGCCTCCACAGCCCCAGCACAGATCTACATCAGCCAAGCCTCTCTCCTTCATTTTCACTGGCGTCCAATAAATACGGCCTAAAAGACGTTGGTGAATATACCTCAGATTTAAATGAACCTTGACCCTCACCGAAGCCCTCCAGCTATTATCCCACAAGCCATCAGAAAGATCAGTTTCCAATTCAGACACCCATTTCATTCGTAACTGATCCCGGGAATTCCTCATACAGTCCTGCAATGGGTTGGTTTAACGCCTATCTAATCCTAAATCTAAGGATGGGAGCAAGCTACAACCATCAAATAATAATAACACAGTCATAGTGGTGTCTTGTCAAAAAAAGGGCCTATACTAATAAACCTGTTGCCAATTCTAAATACAAATGGTGTGGGAAAATGATGTATGCAAAAGAAAGAGTGTTCAAAAAACAATATGTCGCGACTGCCGGACAATTAGCTTCCCTTCCCCACATTTTTATCCCGTGGCAAGATGGCACACTCGAGCTTAGCACAGACTCTGGCTTCTCCAGCACGAGGATGCAGTTCAGGATATAAATCAGGGCATTCTGCGACAAAGTCTCTTTCTGTTCATAAGTCTCTCATTCGTAGAATGCCTTGGATACAAAACACAACAACGAAGTTCCTTTCTCTTCAGGAGGCTCATGCTTACTAAGTCTCGGATACACTGTTCACCCTGGGTTCCCTCAGCCGGGCTCGGGCTCGGCACTGGGCAATGGATTTTACTTATGCCCTTGCAGTACCACTTCCATTCATTCTTACTTGAATTCTATTCTTTGTTTTCACATTCACATATTATAGTTCCTTTGCTACTTCTTTGTGGGATACATCAGTCAGAGACCTTTGTCGGGCACACACGTAGTTCCTGACCACTCTGCTATCTTGTATTTTAGTTCACTTTAAATATTCCAAACAATTCATCAGCCATCTGGTCTTTACCTGTGCCTTTCATCAAACGCTTCAACGTTTGCTATCTCGTGTATCAATGTTGCTGCTGGCAACCTTTGCTTCAACACAGACCGGCCTCATACAGTTTCCTTCAACTTACTGGCTGTGTTGATTTCTCTGATAGCAGCTTTGATCTCGGAGCCAAGGACGATACCACAGTGGCTGCTGCTCCTCCCCGACTCAGCCAGTTATGCAGTAGGGTCCCAGATATCTTGGACACACAATGCAGGAATCTTCGGTCTGTCTTCTAGGCCTTACACATGCTGCCTTCAAGTTCCTAGAAGTATAACGATCACTTGTCAAAAAGGTCAATGGTGCCTGCCTCCATCTTCTCCTTACTCGGTCTGCCGTCTTTCTCCATCGGCTCAGCTGCTGCTGGGGAAAAACTGCTCCTTCGTGTGCTTTGCCGCGCTCAAACTGTGCTCTCATGCTCTGCCTTTTATCCGTGTGGGGAAGTTCAGTTGAAGTCAGGTGTGTGTTGTCAAAGGTAATTGCCTGACTGTGCCTGACCATGGTAGTGGAACAGGTCAGGTACATTGGTTGGGTACTAGTCTGTTTTCTCCCAGAGCGGACTGTTTGTGTAGCAGTGTTCATGTAGGGAAGGGGGGTTATATTTCCACGGTATCCTATCTGGTAGGAGGGGTTAAAGTTGTTAGAGGGAAAGGGATACATCATCTCAACATCAGATGTCCCACTCCCTAATCACCCCCCACCCAGGTGATCCTCCCGCACTGGTCCACTCCCAGGGTCTATATCCAAAGGTGATGGCTGTGCCCTGGCCACCTGAGAGAGAGATCCCCGGGGGCTAGCGGGTGAGACACCCTCTGGTTTCTCACATACCCTTCCCCTATGCGATGTAGCAGCATCAGTTTCACAGGGAAACCGGGAAAGAAAATCGACGTTCTACTGTTCTTTACCTTTTCGGTGTTGCACAGTCAAACAGTAGGGTTGCAGGTCTAAGAACCATCACATGACTCAAGGGTTAGAGTCATTTCGTTGGCTTATCCATACTAAAGGTGAGTGGTCGGTGACAAGTGTGAACTTCCTCCCTAGAAGATAGTACCCTAAAAGAACGCTTGCCCATTTGATGGCAAGGGCCTCTAATTTCAACACAGAGTAGTTCTTCTCATGTGGGAAGAGCTTACGACTAGTGAATAGGATGGGTTGTTCTAATTTATTTAAAAAAAAAATGTATATGGTTTGTAATAAACCTTTAAAAAAAGAGAGCAGAAGCAATCAAACAAACAACAAGCGCAATACAAGACAAAGTTGACGTAATTGACGTCTCACTAACTGAAATTAAAATAAATAAATAAATAAAGAATGAAGAAAGCTTCACGGTCTATCGGTCCAATCTTCATGCATCAAGATAGAACCACAGGAGCATACACTTGAAGCAGTGCTTAGACACCAGCTGTAATCAAAGTTTCTAGATTGTTAGTTCTTACATCCTCGAGACATTCAAGTCGTGAAGCCATTGCTTCCAAGAAAAAAGTTAGCGACAAGATTAGTCTTTGGTCAGTTGCATCGAACATTAATTGCCACCAGTCTTTTACATAATAGGTCGATCTTTCCGACGTGATACTTCCAAACTGACGGTTTCTGTCTTCAGTGAGACCCACACAGAATAGAACAAGGTGTTGTAAGGTTTCTTTCGTTTTGTTACACAATCGACAAAGTTCGGAATGCAAGTTATTTTTTGTCCAAAGGTTAGTTCTTTCGTGAGTTTTAAATGTATTGAGACGAAACATCATATAAAGTCTTCTTTTCCTTTCTTCAGGGAATCGTTTCCAAGGACTATGGGCCTCATTACACGGTAGGCGGTAAGGGTTTACCGGTACCGGTATTTTACCGGTACCGGTAAATCCTTACCGCCTTACTACGAGGTCCCTTTGCGGGTTGGGGAATTTAACGCCTGCTTTTTGCAGGTGTTAAAAACCAACCCGCAAAGGGACCCAGGGAGCTAATTACGGTACCGCAATTTGCGGTGCTGTAATTAGCGCCTTCCCCATTCCCATTATGCCCTCTGGGACAAAAATGGGAATGGGGAAGGGCAATGGTAGAAGGGGGAATTACCGCCCCGCCAACCTTGGAATGGGGCGGTAATTCCCCTTTCCACCAAGGCGGTGCCGGTATTTTACCGGCATGAACCATGGTTCTCCGCCTACCGTGTAATGAGGCCCTATGTATCTCGTTTAATGATCGTTTTTCCCCATGAGCGTCTTGCATAAGTTTATAGGTGCGTCTAAGATCACAGGTTTCGCACCAATCACGTCTCCATAGTTTGTTTTTGACATGATGAGGATTATTGTTTAATGTTTCAAGATCTGTGTCTAGTTCTGTGAGCAAGTTTTTGCAGCGTTGCACCCATAAATACAGTACAGAGTTTTTGTTGTTTTCTCCTGGGTTTGCAAGAATTTTAAACTGTAAGGTGAGATCTTTAAGAGACATTTTACGAAACAAGGCCAATGTATTCCAGGTCACTCTTGCATTGATAGATGTTTTACTAAGCTCATATCGTATACATGCAGAGGGGGTGCTTCCAGGTAAACCAAGGACTTTAGTCCAAAAGATGTTTTCAATCGAGTTCCACAAATCGGCTGAACAGCCAAGGGCACATTCAGCCCCATAAATTAAGGCTGGAGTAGCTTTTTGTTTGAAAAAGGATATAACTGGAAGCATGGAATACCGGCCATATTTTTTGTGTAAAACCATATCATGTGTAGCCAGTTGTCGGCTCTTCAGTTTTGTTTGTTCGACCCATGGTGCATCGTTCAAACTGGAGCTAATCCTCATACCTAGGTATTTGGTGTCAGTGATAGAGTGAAGTTGTATTTTTTCTATATGCCATTTAAAGGTGCATTGCATAATGTTTCTTTGCCCACGCAGATCTCTTAACACAAGGATTTCTGATTTTGCAGCATTTATACATAGCTCATTTTTCTCAACATAACGTACCAATGCTGTTAATTTACGTTGTAGACCAATTGGTGTTAGGTCTAACAAAATTAAGTCATCTGCATAGAGTAGATGACTCACATGTGACCCATTAACTTTTGGTGAAAATGATGCCTCTCCGTTAATAGTTTGGTCAATATCATGAAGAAAGAAGTTGAAAATAATGGCGGCAAGTGGACATCCTTGTTTTACACCTCGAAACGTCGAGATTGGTGCAGACTGTTTCCCTTGGCGATCTAGTCGTATTCTGACATTTGTCTCAGTATGCAGACCTTGTACTGCGGCGAGAAGGCTTGGAGGACACATTGTTTTTTCAAGTTTTGCCCATAGTATTTCCCTGTCTATACTATCGAAGGCTTGGGATAGATCAATTACTGCCAAATAAATCTTGGTCCCAGTTCGTATAGCCTCCATTTTCAGGGTGTTAACAATGAACAGATTCAGGCTGCATTCAACTCCTTTCACAAAGCCGCTTTGTCTTGGGTCAATAAGATGGTTTTGTTGAGACCATTTTAGCAGTTTGTCTTTTAACATGGTAGTGTAAACCTTGCTTAAAACGTCAAGCAGCGCAATCGGGCGGTAGTGTTCCGGATTTAATCTGTCACCTTTTTTAAAGACTGGAACATTAATAGCGCTCTTCCATGATGTTGGTGTCTCACATCTTGTCGCGATTTTCTTAAATAAGGTGTTACAAAAGTTCGCCCAAATTTGAGGGTTTTCTTTCAAGGTACAGTTGGTAAGACCATCAGGGCAAGGGGCATGTGAGGTACTTAGATTGTTAATTATTTCTAAAATGTCTTCCTCTTGAAACTCCAGATCCCAGTGCTCCATTTCTGGCAACCCAGAGTCTACAGTAGAGCCTTTTTTTCCATACAAGTTCTTATAGTAGGTTATCCAGGCGCTCTCACTAACCATGTTAGCCTGTATCGCACTCTGCGAACCAGAAAGGTTATTTATTAGACTCCAAAAATTGCATGTATTACTGGTTCCAAGTTTTGATAACATAAGTTCAGCATCTGATTGCAGCATTATTTTTTTGTGTTGTTTAAGCCAGTTTTTATAGGCTTGTTTTATGTTTTTGATCTTTTTGACAGTTTCGTTAGAATACATTCCACTGCAAGCACGTATGTCACTTCTCATCTTACGTTTACGTTTGGAGATTTCTAAGTCAAAAGCATGCAGATTCTTAAAACAACGGTTTTTCAATCCTTGTTTTTTTTCCTTGTTTATTTCCAATATGTTGGAGTATTCAAGTTTAGCTTTGTCTTCTTGGTATGCATTGTTTATGCTCTGAGTCTCTTTTTCCAAAAGACGTAGTCGAACTCGATTTGATTCTAATGTGATAAAACCGCAATAGTAATAATCACTAAATTATGGTCGCTTTCCTTCCTTTGATTTACCTGTAATTCCAACACCTTGGTATGCACGCTCTCAGAAACAAAAAAATAGTCCAGAATGGATTCTTGTGTGTCCCGCTTCCACGTGGCTTTTGGTGGTATATCCCCATAGGTGTGACCATTCAACATGTGCATATTTCTGTTTTCCATTTCTCCTAACCACAGTTGGGCCACATTTTCCAAGGCAAGAGTTTTAGATTTTTTTGATGTCACAGGTAAACAATTTATGTTTAAATCGCCACATAACAATATATTTGCTGCCCCGTCTACCTCATAGATGTTATCGATAATATTTGTTATTTGATCAATGAAGACTGAGGCAATAAAGATTGATGATATGCAGGAGATTCTTTTTCTGTTTTCCATGGTTTTCGAACTGAAGCACAGTTGTCTGAATATAGGGAGTGTGATTGCAAGATCGAATGATTTTGTAGCCCGAGCTTTTTTGAACCAATGTCAGTAATCCTACAGTTGGTCTGCCAAGATTTTTCTTTGTTGCAGGATTAAAGGCAATCTCAAAACCTTCTATGACCGGGCATGTAGTCAGCCAGGTTTTCTGGGCACACATAATATCAGTATTTTCGAGCCAAGTGGATTTTTGCAAATGAAGATGGCCACGAGTATTCCAACTGGCTATCTTTGTTATAGGTTTTTTACCAATTAGGCATTAACTTTGATGTTGAGAATTTAGGGCTTTAGAAAGGCAGCTCCAGTCTTTAGAGCAGTCAGTTGCTCGGGCTATTTTTGGTTCAGTTACATCAGTCGATGGTAGACTATTGTTTTGTGCGATGGTAATTCTAATTTGTTCAGTTGGAAGCATCAGGATTTTGTCTGCATTTAAGTCACAAACCTCAGTCAGAGCTATGTCTTGACTAGATTCAGTTTCCTCCGTGCAAACAACTTTAGTTATGGTGTGAGTACTATTGGGAGCAGGTCTTGTGTGTTCAGTAATCAGCCATTTACAGGGCTCTTTAGCATTCACAACATCTTCTTTACTCTGGTGAATTTCAGTGATGTCGAAACCCATAGAAATCAACACTGGGGCAGCTTCCAATAGTGTATTGCAGATGATTTGTGAATCAATATGTAGCTGCACGGTATCATGCCGCTTCTCATTGAAAAAGTCAACCACTTTTATGTCATTAGTCTCAATCATACGTAACGAAGGGACATAATGGAGGAGACGCAAGACGTTCTTACGGTTGAGCACAAGGGCATCATCATTCTCCTCAATTCGTTCAAGAACCAAACAGTATTTTGAATGTGGTTTTTCCTTTGCAACTGTCTGATTTTGTTTGGGTACAAGACCACCTAAGGATCTTTCTACAGCGGGGTTATGTTCTCGAAACCCACTTTCCTTAGTTCTCATTTGATCATTTGATGTTTTTACAAAGCTAGTGACAGACCAATTTGTGTCTCGATTTGGTACCTTTTGTGAAATTTTATGATCCTCGGTTAGCTTGTCCCGTCTTTGGCATAAGGTCATAAAGGGCGGGCTTGAAGGAACAGGTCGCAAATCTGCAAGTGGCCTCTCTGGTGGTATTATGATACAGACCCTTGCATTTTTGTCACAAACAGACGGCATACTTGCCAAAGCAGGTACATTCTCTGCAAGCAAAGTTGGTACGGTCGATTTACCAACTGCCGAAACATTGGTCCTCAATTGAAATTTCAGTCTCTGCTTTGTCGTTATATGTTGACAGGTCGAGCAAACTGACAGAAATGTCAGCAGACGTCGGCGTAGGATTTCCCTCTACTGGTTCACTCTGCACCATAGGTACAGTTGATTCTTTAGCACCGGGCACTTGTTGATCTATAGTGATGTCAACAGTTAATTGCTCTTTAGGTAATGGGACATTCTGTTCAGCTACAGACATAGCCTGCAAATTCATATAAGCGGCTTTAATATTCCGCAGGAATTTTCTTGAGTTATTTGTCATTTTTGCAGTTCTGGTTCGTATATTTTTTGATTTCTTTGCTTGTATTGATTTCAGGCCACTCTGAAGGGTGCTCTGATATATCTGGCGATTAAAGATGGGAAAGGCAACAGGGTTTGTAACAACGAAAAGATCGTTATCTTTATGACTTAAATCAGCAATATTTTTTGAGCAGGCTAGAGGTTGCGGGTCAACATTAGCTGGGTTGATCGCAGACTGGGAACTTACAACGGCCTCAGAAAAACTCCCTGGGTCCTTTCCACATAAAGGCTGCAAAAGATTTTCTTTGCCAGAGATAAGAAAAACGTTTGGTTGCATTTGAGTTGGAATCGCCTTTAACATAGGTTCCGAACTTCGTGGAGTAGTGTAAGTCATACTCTTACACGAATCGTTGGCTAATGTTTGCATTTGTTTTGGCATTAAATGTTCCACAGCATTTGTAGCGTCAACATCAATAGTACAGATCACACTCTTACACGATTCATTGGCTATTATTTGCATTTGTTCTGGCATTAAGTGTTCCACGGCATTTGTAGCGTCGACATCAATAGTGATGTTTTTATTTGATTTGTCGGCCATGATTTGTAAATGCATTTGTTCTGGCATTAAGTGTTCCGCGGCATTTCTAGTGTCGACATCAATAGTGATGTTTTTATTTGATTTGTCGCCTATGATTTGTAAATGCAACGCTGAGTAGGTAGTAGAGTGCCGTGTACTTGGGTTTTGTGATTTTAAAAGGTCAAGAGCCTGTTTTGCAACTTCCGCCAGTAGTTTCTTGTCCTCCCTGTTGTTTTGTTTTTGCTCAGTTAAGACCCTTAGTGAATGATCAATTTTGTTATTTGAGTCATAAATCACTTGTTTAAAGAGATTGTTGTCATTTTCAATGTTCACCATCTTTGAATTCAGAAGGGCTACTAGCCCTAATGTAGATCATTTACACCATCTTTCAAATGCTCATACATTTTAAGAAAAGGACCGATTGTCATAGACATCGTTGAGGTCAAAGTAGGTTGTAGTTCTTGGAGCAGTTTTTTAACAATCCCTTCCGGTAAAGCAGATGAAGTAGGCCGTTGAAAATGAGTTTTATTCAGAGTACACCTTATTTTAGGAAAATCCCTTTCAATAATTGAAGAGTCAGTTGAGGATGTGTCTGAAGAAGTGTCGCTAGATTGCAGCTTTTGTGTTGTTGTAGATGGAATATAAGCACTTTCCTGGGTTTTCCCAATTGTTTGTTTTTATGCAAAGTTCTGTAAAGATCATTTTTTCGGAGCACTTTGCTGCAAACGATTGGGACCCGGTGAATCACTATCTAAAAACCGACATCGCTTAGTTTTGGAACCCAAACAGTTTATAGAAGCTATTTCGCTGTTAATATCATTTAGATTTTCCGCATTGTTAAGCATGTCCGATTCTTGAGTTTTTTTATCCGTTCTGGATTGATTCAGTTTTGTGAGGTCTTTTAGTAGTTTATTTACTACATCCAGCAAATTTTTCCTAAAAGAGAATACTCCACGCGAATTAACATTCGAAGTCTCTTGTGTCTCATTAGTCAGATGATCAGGGTTTTTTATTTCGGAATTCGCTAAGGCGTTTGTTTGTTCTAGTGGGGGCATATTTTGATCTGACACCTGAAAGGCAGACTTTTTTGAACATTCAAATACATCATCACAACCTGTGATTATTTCTCTGCATTCATTGTTCACCACAGGCTCATTTGTGGATTGTGTACTTACAAATATAGCTAAGTCAAATATGGAAAAGTCACCCACTGCACGTACTCCAAGAGAGCAAGCAGTTTTTAAAGCCAACTCTTCAGATTGTCGTACACCCTGGACTGTGTACGGAATATTAAGAATATTCGAGGCAAGCAGCAACAAAGTATTTGTGGTTGTAGAAAAATCAAACATAGGCCACATGTTCCCACGGTCCTGAGGAGCAGGTGTTCTGCAATGAGTTGGAGTTTCTGACACTGAAAAAAATGGTGAGTTTGTAGAGACAGACAAAGTTGTATCCAAAGAAAACCTGTGAACAATCCGCCAGGTAAGCACCCTTAGCATTGAGACCTCTTTACGTGGCACTCCACCAAGGTACCAGTGGGGAACGCAAGAGTACCCAAACAATCACCAGAGGTCTCGCCGCCAACACATGGCAAACTTGGGCTAGCGGACCCAAACCCTCCTCGTCCCGCAGAGCAGGGCGCCAAGCATGAAGCTGAAGACAAGGGCGGGCGGATCAAGGGTAGGCCCAGGTCCCCTGGGCCCTGGCAGGTCGTTTGGCTGTCCAAAGATGCAACAAATGGGCACGTGCCACAAATATTGGCACCATCCAAGCAGGGAAATTGATGGCACTTAATACAGGATGCGTGTATATTAGGCCGGGAAATGAGGGGATCCTTCATAGGAATGTCCGAAGAACCAGTTTGTAAAGTGCCAAGGTCACGGACATCACGGGAAACACTTACTTGGGAGAGTTCCAGATCTTCAGAATCCTCTTTACCAACACCGGCACGGTCAACCGGCAGGGTAGCAAGTCCAGTGAGATCAACGGATCCCTGCCGGAGTCGTGGTCGTATCAACGGCTGTTTCAGACATCTAGTCTTCGAGCGCGTGACAGACTGCAAAGTAGAACTTAAACAGTCTTCTTTCTCCATGGCTCCCAAGGACTCCTAAGACTCTAAGACTCAGCTGACTCCGCGTTCGCTCTGGGAGAGTCAGGAGTCTTTGAAGAGTCTCTTGGGCACCGCCTCCAGGCAGCACAAACGAGCAAAGAGAACAGTATTCAAACAGCCTCCAGGCAGCACAATGAGCGGGGAAAACAGGATTCACGCAGCAGAGCTCAATGCAGCTCGTTGCAGACTCGTTTGCAGACTCCAAGACTCAGCTGACTCCGCGTTCGCTCCACGAGAGTCAGGAGTCTTTGAAGAGTCTCTTGGGCACTGCCTCCAGGCAGCACACACGAGCGAAGAGAACAGGATTCAAACAGCCTCCAGGCAGCACAACGAGCGGGGAAAACAGGATTCACGCAGGAGAGCTCAATGCAGCTCGTTGCAGACTCATTGCAGACTCTAAGACTCAGCTGACTGGGTTGTTCTAATCCATCGCAAATTTATGATAAAACTGCTCCTAACCCTGTGAGAGAGGCATCGGTTTGTAAGACACATTCTTTTGAAAAGTCTACTACTTTTAGGATTGGGTTCTGACACAAGCTTTGTTTTAGGTTGTTGTAACATGCATCATCCTTATCAGTCCAATGAATCTTGTGTGGTTCTGCATTCTTTAATTTGTCTGTTAACCTGGCTGTTGTATCTGAGAAATTTTGGATAAACCTGCGGTAAGTACAAATCAATCTTAGGAATGCCCTGAGGTCTCTCTTAGTCTTGGGCGTCGGGGGAATGTAGGACGGCTTTCACTTTTTCTTGCTGGGCATGGAAACTGCCATTCCCTACAAAGAAGCTGAGGTATTTCACGGCTGGTTGGGCCAGCTTTAATTTGTATGGATTGGCAGTTAAACCGTTTTCTCTGAGGGTTCTTATAACTGTAGAAAGATTAAAAAGATGGTCTTCCCAAGTTTTACTCTTTAACTATTTCGTTAATATAGGCACCACAGAAATCAGAGAATGGATGTAATACCCTGTCCATAAGTCGTTGGGAAGAGGCTGGGGCCCCCTGCAGGTCAACAGGGAGGAGTTTGAACTGGAATAGTCGCAGGGGTTTTGAGAAAACTGTCTTTCCCTTATCAGGTCCATGTACTGGGATCTGCCAATATCCCTTGATTAAATCTAGGGTTGATAGGAATGTGGCATTTCCAAGTTAATTTATTAACTCATTGATGCGCGCCATAGAATGGGCATTGAAGCAGGAGATGGCGTTGACCTGCCTCAACTCTATGCAAAACCTATAAGAAAGTTTGCGGTTAGTTAGCAACACAATAGGGGAGTACCATGGACTTGAAGAGGGCTTGATAATGTTTGCCTTCAGCATTTATTTCTACTTTCTTAACCACTATTTTTTTTCATGCTTCTGGGAGTCGATATGGTTTCAAATGGACCACTTTCCCCTTTCGAGTTCTGATATAATAAGTCCCATGTACTCCCCCTGGTTTCTCTCAGAATACATCTGGGAATGCCATAATAAGGTCAGTGAAATCTTCTTTTTTCTGTCTAGATAGTTATTGGGGAATAAGCTCATAGTTGTCTGTCTCCTCCGGTACCAAACAAGACAATATGAAGGCGGTGGCAGGGGAAGGATTTTCTTTGCTTTTTATCAGGTTGGGCTATTTTATAGGTACAGGTTCCTGTTTGCTCTAGTACCTCATATGGCCCATGCCACTTTGAGAAAAAAATATTTTCAGAGGTAGGTAAGAGGACTGATACCTTCTGTCCTACTGAAAAAGATCTCAAATTCATCTTCTTGTCATAGGTTGACTTCTGTTGGGCTTAAGCTTTCTCCATGTGAGTGTGGACTAGATTCCGGATGAATTTCATGTGCTCTCGCAATTGGGTAGCTGTTTGTGAGAGAGGAATAGGTGCCTCTTCTCTCACTTCCCAGGTCTCCCGGAGCATTTCTAAGACATCTCTTGGTTCTCTACTGTAAAGTAGTTCAAAAGAAGAGAATCTGGTGGATGCCTGAGGATTCTTTCTTACTGCAAATAGGGCCGATGGGATCATGCAATCCCAGTCCTTCCCATCCTTACCTACCAATTTTCTCAAAATAATTTTTTGAGTTTTGTTAAATCTCTCTACCAATCTGTCTGTTGGGTGGTGGTAGAATGGGGTTCCTAAAGTGGTAATGTGTAGTAATTACTTCACCTCACCCATAAGTTTACTCATAAAATTGTATCCCTTATCTGTTAGAATTTCCTTTGGGAAACCAACCCGAGAAACAAATGGTAGTATGTGTTTTAAAATGTTCTGGGTTGTATTGTTCCGCATTGGGAAAGCCTCTAGGTATGGGGTAGCATAATTAATGATTACAAGAACATAATTATTACCCAGTCAAGAGGTTTCAAAAGATCCAATAATATCCATCTCAATTTGGGAGAAAAGGACTTCTGTTATCGTTAAGGGGTTTTGAGATGCAGGTAAGGGGGTATGTGGGCTGGTTTTCTGGTATTTTTCACATGTCTGAATGAAGGTCTTTATGTCAGCATGGATATCTGGCCAGTAGAATTTCCCACTTATGTGAGCTTGGGTTTTAGATTGTCCTAAATGTCCCCCGGTCAAATGAGAATGTGCAATCTCTAACACAATCTTGCGATGGGTTTTGAGTATTACTAACCGAGTTTTACTTGGGCCTTCTCTGTAGGTTTTCTTTCTATATAGTAATCCCTGTTTCAAAACAGGGGCTCCCCTTTTCTTGTCCTTCCCCCTTAGGAATCACTTGTAAGAAAGCCTCTGCAAGTGTTGTATCATTTCGCTGGACGAAGGCTAGATCGGGAAGGCTGGTAGGTTCTTCTTCCTTCTTTGCCTCAATGATAGGTGTTTTATCAGCCTCTCCAAAGCCTAAACTGCCTCTCTGTTTCCTCTGGTTCACTTTCTTCCTTAAAACAGGGAAATAGAGCCTTCTCAAGAATTCCCTGTGCAATTTTGTCCCCACAATATATTTCAAATGGAGTTTCACCATGGTTCTGTAGGAGAACCTTTATGTCTCCCCGGAAGTCTGGATCTATGACACCTGCTAGGACATCTAGACCAAACTTCCAGACCAGATTTTGGAGCCAATCTTATATAGCAACCCGCAGGGGCTATTAGGACAGTCTGTGGGAATCATCCCTCATTTCCCAGGAGGGATAGTGGCTTCTCTGCTGCTAAAAATATCAAAGCCTATAGATTATTTTGTAGCGGTAGAGGGGTTTGAGGCTCTGTGACTACTTTTCTGGAATTTCAGGGTCCCCAATTTGTCTCAATTGAGTCACATCCCACTTCAGACACCACATGTAAGGAAGGCATGGTATCAAACAGTGATGACAGACACAAGTGATCACAGTTCAAGGGTATTTATTGAACTTCAATGGGTTGGTTTAACGCCTATGTAATCCTAAATCTAAGGATAGGAGCAAGCTACAACCATCAAATAATAATAGCACAGTCCTAGTAGAGTCTTGTCAAAATAAAAAGGGCCCATACTAATAAACATATTGCTAATCCCTACTTCTAAATACAAATGGTGTTGAAAAATGATGTATGCAAACAACAGAGTTTTCAAGAAACAATATGTCAGGACAGCCGGACAATTAGCTTCCCTTCCCCATGTGTTCAGTCCGTGGCAAGGTGGCACACTTGAGTTTAGCACAGACTCTGACTTCTCCAGCTCGAGGATGCAGTTCAGGATATAAATCAGGGCCTTCTGTCACAAAGTCTCTTTCCGTTCAAAAGTTTCTCATTCGTAGAATGCCTTGGATACAAAACACAAAAACAAAGTTCATTTCTCTTCTGGAGTCTCACACTTACAAAGTCTCGGATGAACTGTTCACCCTGGTTCTCCCTCAGCCAGGCTCGGACCCCTTTTATACAAAAATTCACAATAGGTCTCCCTCGATCGGGCTCGGACATTGATGCATATATTCATAATTGAAGACTTTCGACTGGTCAATGGATTTTACTTATACCCTTTCAGGATGACTTCGATTAATTATTACTTGATTTCTAGCCTTTGTTTTCACATTCACATATTAAAGTTCCTTTTGCCACTTCTTTGTGGGATACATCAGTCAGGGACCTTCGACTGGGCACACACGCGGTACCGGACCAATCTGCTATCTTGTATTTATTTATTTATTGCATTTGTTACATGCCCAAACCAGTAGGTATCACGGCGTAGGTTACTTGAAAATCTTGGCTAGTTACGGATTATGTTACAACACAGATAAAGAACTTACAAACATATCTTTCTTGCACACAGTGGGTGGTGTCGACCTAGAATGAACGACACAATAATACAAGAAGAATCCTAGTTGAATTTATCAAACAGCCAGGTTTTGATGAGCCTCTTGAATCGCTGGTGTGGGAGTTCATTTCTAATGTGAATTGGGAGGGCGTTCCAGGGCTTGGGTGCAACTACTGGAAAGCTAGAGCCCCCCGCCCTTTTACTCTTAAATCTTGGGACATTCAGGTGCGTGCTGGAACTCGTTCTTAAGGATCTAGTCAATCTTTTTTGGATTATACAGTTGTTTAGGTAGGAAGGGGCATCTTCAGTAATACATTTATGTACAGTAGTCTGAGTCTTAAAGATAATTCTAGCTTTAATAGGGAGCCAATGTACTTCTCTTCTGATGTGAGAGATATGTTCTTTCCTTTTTAGTCCAAAGGCTGCTCGTAGGGCTTTGTTCTGTAGCAATTGTAATTTGGCAAGGTTAGTCATTGTAGTTCTTAGTAGCAGGATGTTGCAGTAATAAAGTTTTGACAATATGAGGGCTGCAGCTAGGGTGAGGCAGTTCTGTGGTGTCAGGAATTGTTGGCTGAGTGAGATGAGTTTGGATGCATAGGCAGTCAAAGAGGATAGGGCATTTATATGTTTAGTTCTGGAGAAAAGGGCAGCTAAGTGGACACCCAATGTTTTTACCTTTTTGAGGACTGGGATGGACGTCCCATCAATGGTAATGGCAGAGTAGTGAGTGTGTAGAAATTTTAGGCGGGCGGGCGAGCCTACAATGAGGATCTCTGTTTTTTGTCGTTCAAACAGAAGCTGTTGGTGGCCATCAATTTTGTATGATAGCATGGATCTTATTAATATTGATAGAGTCTTGTTTGTGATCTCCCGTGATGGGAATCAGAAACTGGCGTATCATCTGCAAAGTTAGTGTAGATGACACCCAGAGCATCAAGAACTGCGAATAGGAATTTAGTGTAGGCGTTATATAGAGTGGGAGATAGACAGGAGCCTTGAGGGACACCTAAGGGTACAGAGATGGGTTCAGCGGCCTCATCACCAATGGAGACTCTAGAGGTGTGTTCCAACAAGAAGTACTTAATCCACAAGGTGGCTTTGGGAGAGAAGTTGACGTTTTCTGGCAGAGCACAACTTGTCATGGTCTACCAGGATAAATACTGCTGACAAGTCGAGAATGAGGAGAATGCCCATGTTGCCAGAATCACGAATGCTATCCATCTGGATTTATTAAGTCTAGCAGAGCTGTGTCGGTGCTATGTTTAGGCCGGAAGCCCGATTGCCTAGCTCTGATTAAGTTGTTGCTTTCCAAATAATCTTGGATTTGGGTATAGGCTATTCTACCCAATATTTTCAATAGGAATGTGACTGTGGTAATGGTGCGGTAGTTAGTGGGGTTGGAAGGATCCAAAGATGGTTTCTTAAGTAATGGGGTTACACATGCCGCTTTAATGTTAGAGGGCACTGAGTTGGTGGTGAAAGAGGCATTAAGCTCTTAAGTGCCAAGGATGAGCTATCTCGTCCATGACATTACCTCTGTGTTGCCAAGGATGAGATAGCTCGTCCTTATAGGCACTTCGTTTTGGGAATGCAGGGACCGCACTTAAATCCAACCCCCAGGCTATGTGATGGGGAGGTCCCTCCACGCGGCCCGGGGGTTGGATTACCTTCAGTTTCACGTCAGCGTGCGTAATGCACACCGACATGAAACTGAAAGTAAATTCACCGCGGCAGCCATTTTCGGCTGCTGCAGTGAAAAGAGAAGGTAAGTGCCCTTCTCCCTCTCTCTCGATCTCTGGCTTTCTTGAGCCTATGAAATTGAGGGAGGTGTCGTTGGAAAGGGGAGGCTCTCCCCTTTCCAACGACACCTTTTTTTGAAGCATTGTTGGTCACGACTCGGGCGCAGAGCGCTTGATCCGCACTCAGCAATGCCACTGGACCACCAGGGATCCGTTTGTGACATGTGGGGAGAGGGGGCTGCTTACATAAGCAGCTCTCTCCCCCCAGCCCCAAAAGCATGGGGCCACATGTATGGAGACTCCTGGGGGCAGATGGGTGATCATCTGCCCCCAATGAAGGGGGCCCCAAAAAAAAACACAAGGTATTTTTCTTAACATGAAAGGGGGTGGCCCTCTCCCCCACCCTAAGTGGATGGGGGAACCCCTTGTAGCCCTCCCTGGGGGCATATTTCTGCCCCTGTATGCCCCCAGGGAGGGCTACACGAGATGCCCCCATCCATTTGGGGTGGGAGGGAGAGGGCCACCAGAAAAGTTGGTGCAGGCCTGCCCAAGCATGGGGCTGCAGGTTTGGGTCCCCTGGGGGCACATGGGTGATCATCTGCCCCCAGGGAAGGGGGCACAACACATTTTAGTGAACCAATAAATAAAAGCCACCAAGATTTTGTGGAGAATGAAAGGAGGGTGCCCCCCACCCTAAGCGGATGGCGGCACCTCATGTAGCCCTCAAGTGCCCCCAGGGAGGGCTACATTAGATCCCCCCATCCATTTGGCATGGGCGGAGAGGCCACTAGAAAAGTGTGGGCAGGGCACCCCAAGGATGGGGCTGCATATTTGAGCCCCCCCTGGGGCAGATGGGTGCCTATCTGCCCCTAGGGAATGGCCCAAACATAAAAAAGTCAAAAAAGAATGGGTAGTTTTAGGGGGTGAGGGGGCCCACTAGACTACCAGGTGAATTTCCAAAGAAATGGGGGTGGCCCTCCCCCCCACCCCAAGTGGATGGGGGGTATCTTATGTAGCCCTCCCTGGGGCAGATTTCTGGCCCTATGAAGGGCATCTGCCCACAGGGAGGGCTACATGAGATGCCCCCCATCCATTTGGGGTGGGGGGAGAGGGCCACCGCAAAACATAGAAGAGGCCCCCAATGGATGGGGCATTAGGTTTTTGGCACCCTGGGTGCATATGGGCACACTAATGTGCCCATCTGCCCCCAAGGGAAGTTGGGTAAACAAAACCATGTTTTCAAAATAAATGTTTGGGTGCATTTGAGGGGGGCGAGGGGTACCCTAAACTACCAGGCAAAATTGTAAAGGAAAGGGGCATGGCCCTCTCCCGCCCTCCCAAAATGGAGGGGGGAATCTCATGCAGCCTACCCGGGGGCTGTTATCTGCTCCTAGGAAGGGGCATCTGACCTCAGGGAGGGCTGCATCCATTTGGGGTGGGGGGAGAGGGCCACCAAAAAACATGGGACAGGCTCCCCAATAGATGGGGCAGTAGGTTTAGGGCACCCTCGGGGCAGATGGGCACACTTATGTGCCCATCTGCCCCAGTGGAAGTTGGGTAAACAAAACAAAAAAATCAAAAGGGTAGGGTGTATTTTATGGGGGGACTGAGGGACACCCTAAACCACCCCCCACCACCCAAAATGGAGGGGGGCATCTCATGCAGCCTGCCCTGGGGGCAGATATCTGCTCCTAGGAAGGGGCATCTGAACCCAGAGAGGGCTGCAAAATTCCTGAAGATCTGCTATGCCGAAAGACTTGGGGTTACCAATGTTTTAGGCGTTTCCCTTTGCACCCAGGTAGTAGGTGTACCCACACATGTGAGGTACCGAATTCGTCGGGACACCGGTGGGAAGGCGGGAAGCTAGGCCATGTGTTGTTGGAGTTGTGTTTCAGTGGGTGAGCAGAGTCAAATGTGTGGAAATTGTGGATTTTTTGCCAAATTTCGGACTTTGCTGGGGGTGGTGGGTAATACATTCTGGGTAAATTCACGCAGGTCAGACCTCTGTGGATTTCCCTGAGTGTCCTCTTTTTGGAAATGCATTGGGTTCCCTGTTTTTCTTGGTGGCTTGGACACCGTAGGCCCAAATCTGTAGGTTGTCCGCATAAGCATATTCCTGAAAATCTGCTCTGCCGAAAGACTTGGGGTTACCTGTGTTTTAGGCTTTTCCATTTGCGCCCAGGTAGGTGCAGCCACACATGTGAGGTACTTTTTTCATCGGGACACCTGTTGGAACGAGGGAAGGTAGGCCATGTGTTGTTGGCGGCGTGTTTTGGGGGGTGAGAAGAGTGAAATATGCAAAAATTATGGATTTTTTCGCCATATTTCAGACTTTGCCGGTGGTTGTGGGTAATACATTCTAGGCTGATTCGCACAAGTCAGACCTCTGTGGATTCCCACGGGTGTCCTCTTTTCGGAAATGCATGGGGTTCCCTGCTTTCCTTAGTGGCTTGGACACCGTAGGCCCAAATCTATAGGTTGTCCACATGAGCAAAATTCCTGAAAATCTGCTCTGCGGAAAGACTTGGGGTTACCAGCATTTTAGGCTTTTCCCTTTGTGCTCAGGTAGATGCACCCACACATGTGAGGTACCGTTTATGTCGGAACACCTGTGGGAATGCGGGAAGGTAGGAAATGTGTTGTCTTCGAATTGGTTTTCATAACGTTTTGACCCACATACTACGGCACTTTGCCACACAACCCTTTGATTTCCCAAATGTGACCTACATTTAGTCACTGTTTTAGGCACTATACACTTGTGTAACCTGCACAAAAGGTCTGCCTGTGCTTTTTCTGAAAATGTATTCTTGCCCTTCCTCACCACATTTGTTTTCCTTATTTACAAAGGTACATCTGTTTAAGTCGTAAGCATAAAAATCCTGTGTACCATGGCTACGTTTTTGGCTTGTGGTATTGCTTGTTTTGTGAAACATTACAAAAAATGTGTGATTTTTCCTAACTGGAAGAGTCGGGGGAATGAACGAGACCATTGCTTTTCTCAAAATTCACACAAGACATTGCCTTACCGGGCCAACCATGTCCACCAGACACCTTTTTTCTGTCATTTGCCCAATTTATCCCCAAACTATGGAATGTTTCCATACTTAGTTGTTGCCTGACCTGCGCAAATCACCCATTCCTAAACTTGGAATTTTGTCTACTTTTTATAAATGTATGCCTTTCTGCCTTCCCATTCAGCTTTCGTACCCTTTTCTTCCATTCCGCCTACGCACGTCCTTTTGGACAAAAAAGGCCAAAATGGCCTACCTCTCACAAAACAGCTGATTAGCATATCAAAATATGTTTTTTTGGTTTCCACTCAACCTTTTCATGAAAGCCTGGAAAATGGAAAATTCAGCATAGCAAACCATTTGTTCCTAGCTCCTACAAGGAAAACACCACAGGCTTCTTTGTACAACATTCTATTGTCATTTTCTGGAAAAAAACCAAAATGTTCTCCGTTTTTGGTTATTTTCTCTCACCCCCCTACAGCAAACTAGGATTCCTGGGTGGCGTTACGACCACCTACATGTGGGAAAAAAGGGGCAAGATTTGGACGAGATATCTCATGTAACAAAAAAGATACAAGGGATTGAGTGGCAACATACTGAAATCACCAAAAAAGGTACTGTCCTTGGCACTGGGGGAAAAGCCCATAGCAGTTAAGTGGTTAATAAAGTCAGTCATAATGGGTACTAAAGCAGGAGCACACAGTTTGACCAGACGGGCAGGGTAGCTGCCACATTTGCAATTGGACGGTCTCAAGGGCCTGATGGTGGCCTGGACCTGGTCCTGTAATACACAGTTAAATTTTAATTGGGTGACAGGGATATTGGTAATGGTGTCAAGTGTGATAGCGGGCATTCTTTAGACAGATGGTACTTTTCTTTTTCTTCAGTATTTCTACTTGTAAGGTGAGTATTTTATGTGCTAGGGCATTTTGGATAGTAGTGCACCAGGCTTTGTTAGTGTTAACAGCTGTAGCTGATGGTATAGGAGATTCTAATTCTCTAAGTATAGAGAATAGTTCTTTGGTGTTGGAGGACGCGTTATTGATGTGAGTATTAAAGAAATTAGCTTCATGAGATATCACAGCTCACTTGTAGGTTTTAATAGCTGCCAAGAGGGTCTTAGATGTGGTAGAAGACGGGTTCTTTTTGTGGAGGTGTTCCAGTGCTCTTTTATTATGACGTAGGAGGGTGAGCTCTTCATCAAACCATAAGTTAGCTCATTTTAGTTTGAGGCGTTTTAGAACAGAGTGGGGCTACTAAGTCAATAATGGATTTGAGGTAATTGTGGTAAAAGGTGGATATGGTGTCAGGATTGGTGTCAGACGTTGGGTAGGTCTTGAGAGTGTCTGCAAGAATGGGCATAAGATTTTCTACTGTGAGTTTACGGGTGTTTCTAATAGAGATTTGACACAGGGTCGTTTGAGGCGTAGCCTGGAGCTTTGTGGTTAGGATATCAAAACATATCAGGTGGTGATCTGTCCAGGTAACTTCAGAGATGGATTTTACCATTGTTCTTACATTTAATGACAAGATACAGTCCAGGATTCTTTCTTTGGAATGGGTGGGGGAATTGACAATTTGAGTGAAATGCATTTCATGGATGGCTGCTGAGAACGCAGTAGCTGTCTGGTCCAGTTTATCATTGTATCCAAGGTTGATGTCTAGTAGGATAATGAATTTAGTGTTAGGTTTAAGGAGGCGGGTGATGAGTAGAGAGATGTCCGATTCAGGCTGGTTGGGTTGTTAGGTTGTGTATAGATGATAAGAAAGTTGATTGTAGTTTTAGGGTCAATCGTACGTTTTAGTAGAAGGAGTTTGTATCCAGGCCATGGGTTTAGAGGGCATGGTCTAAACTGCAGCATGGATTCGGCTATTTGGACCACACCACCTCCAGTGGAGACCTGGCGGTCTATAGATGATAAGAAAGTTGATTGTAGTTTTAGGGTCAATCATAAGTTTTAGTAGGGGAAGTTCGTATCCAGGCCACGGGTTTAGAGGGCATGGTCTAAACTGCAGCGTGGATTTTGCTATTAGGGCCACACCACCTCCAGTGGAGTCCTGGCGGTCTGCCCTAAAGATTGCAATTTCAGGTGGGATAGCTAATGCACGGGAAGGGCCTGATGCTGGATGTAACCAGGTTTCCGTGATAACTAGGAAGTCTAGCTGTTGGTCGAGGAGTAGGTCGTGGATGTTAATAGCATGAGCTCCTAGCGGGTAGGCATTTATTAGTGCACCTTTAAGGCTGGAGTTGGGGTCAGTAGTACAGGTTGTGGAGGCAAAAGCAATGGGTTCAATAGGTGGTGTGGTATCCTGGACTTGCTCTTGTGTGGGCAGGGTGGTGGATGGAGGGTCAGTGGGGAGGTAGCGGTAGTGGTTCATGCAGGTTTGTGATGATAATCTCAATTGTCTTGAGGTCCCTAGAATGGGTACAGTAGTGGGTTGTGGGATTCCTGATGTTCTCGCACTAAGGCGCTCGCGACAAGTCGAACCTAGGCACAGGTTAGTGGGTCCTATTTGGCCTAAGGTGCTGGATGTAGTGGTGGATAATGTGTCTGTTGGTCATGAGGGGCCGGTGGGAAGGGGGTACTTTAGGTGGGAAGGGTGTGGGACAAGGGTAGAGGTGGTGCCATGCACACCAGAGTGGAGTGCGGCCGTTCCCAAACTGAGCAAAAATGTCAACCGTGCAAGGGAGATTACTCATATCTTGGTTGGTGTTGTGGCTATGGGAGGCCACCTGTATAGTGGGTAAGCTGTAGGGTACTAGGGTTGGCGGCATAGGCCTTACCTTCCAACTTGCACCTGAATGATACGCTATGTACTGGAGGGAAGTTAGCGCAATAAAATAGGCAAAGGCTAAATAGGGTTCTGTAGTATGCCGGTTACTTGTTTGGGGAAGTCATTGACAATAGTCAATGTTAAGGGGTAGCTAGGAGGCTGGCTGCTGTCACTAAGAAGCCATGATTTCTGCTACTCAAGCATTTGACTGATAATAAGTTCAAGCAAAGCTGATACTACGGCAGAATACTGACTGTCGGTAGTGGTTACTCGCCTTACACGAGGAGTAGGGGTACTATGACTCCGCGAGGTACAACAAGAAAGTGATTAGGAAATGACTTCAGTAAGGAGTACATTTGCACAATATTGCTTCATCAACAACAAAAATTAATCATGAGTACCGTACAAGTAGGAACTTGATTTTTAGCGAGCACAAGAGTCATTGCGGAGGTGAAGCGCAGCTGCATAGGGCTGGAATAGTCTGATTAGACCTCGAGCGAGAGCAGTAACTCCAGCAGGGGTGCTCAAAGGTTGCAGCCGAGGAAGACTGTTGTGACTGTGATGAAGAATGAGTCAGAGGGGCAAAAAGTTAAGACAGTGACTTCTTACATAAGGTCAGGGATGTGGAGAGAAGAGGATGGTGGCTCACTGCTCCACAGCCATGAACAGGCACAGACAGGGGCCTTAGCGATTGGGCCTTGGTAGAGAGGGCCGGCTTCCGCCTGCCGGCTTCAACGATTGGCAGAACTTGAACAGATGCGGGCCAATCATGATCGGTTGATGAAAGTCAGCTGGTCTGGATGCCTAAACAATGCTATTACTATTACAAGCCCGGTGGCCATTTTAGTAGGTGCAACAGTGCTCATAAAGAGGCAATAAATGCAGAATTTCAGGGTGCCTACACGGCGAATGCAGTCAATGTGATCAGATAGTAACCCGCCAGGAGGGACAATTAAAGAAGCATGAATTCCGCAAATAAGCGTCGGATAGATACAGACTCGATTAGCACGCGGCTTGGCTCCGGTGCTGGTCTTCACATTATCTAGTGAGCTAGGTGTGTAATAGTTGCTCCTGCAGTGGCAGAGGAGATGTAGGAGCTTGTGCTCCTGAGGCATAGGAATGGCTGTGTCGTCATGCTATATTGGCCTTATCGATCGGGCCTTGGTAGAGAAGGCCGGCATCCGCCTGCCGGCTTCAACGATTGGCAGAACTTGAACAGATGGGGATCATTCACAATCGGTTGAGGAAAGTCAGCTCGTCTGGATGCAATAACAATGCTGTTGCTATGATACAAGCCCGGCGGCCATTTTAGTAGGTGCAACAGTGCACGTAAACAGGGAATAAATGCAGATTTTCATGCTGCCTGCACGGCGGGAGCAGTCGATGCGGTCAGATAGTAACTCGCAAACAGGGACAATTAAATAAGCATGAATTCTGCAAATAAGCTGTGGCAAGATACAGATTTGATTAGCACGCGGCTTGGCTCCGGTGATAGTCTTTGCCTTACCTAATGTTTTGCTTCCTGTCATGTGGATTACCTTAGACCTTACCACACCGACCAAAATATTCTCAGACTCAGGGATGCAATAACTCACACGAAAATCGATAATAAGAATATAATCGGCTCTTTGCAGGCCCTTTATTCACATATAAAAGAAAGACATACACATCACACTATAAATGCAAACGGTTAACACATATGCGTTAATAAGAATAGAGAAAGCACTTCACCGTTAGGATTGTTGAAGAAGAGAGCTTCATCTCGGCCACCACGACACTCCCCAGTCCCAAGGCAGGTAGGCAGAGAGAACACACACACTAACGGGGTCTGGAGTGGAGCGTCCTCCCTCTCAGCGCGACCTCTTCACCCGGGGCTCCAAATCGGAATCTACCACCTGCATGCCCTCTCTCTTATGGGGACACAGGTCCCCACCTCCCTTTGGTTGCTCACTGTCCCCGGCCGAAGGACCGACAACAAGCATGGGGGCAAGAGTGGAAAAATCCAGTTAATAGTGGAAAAACCCAGATCATCTCTTGCACGCTTATTCCCAGCACCCCTTAATACTGCACCTACATAGCTTCAACTCCCTTTTCGGCGCGTCCTTGGTCACACAAATTGCCAACTATCCTCTATAGTGTGAATCTCAGCTTCCAAATATAAACATTGCAACTGTGCCAGAACTCAGATCTGCTAACTAAATTCAAAGGAGCATAAACTTCCATTGAGAGAAGGGGAATGAATGTCCAATATGGCTGCACACCGGCACCATGCTTTTTTAGCTCCTTTTCACACACGCATTACTCCTAGTGAGCTACGTGTGTAATAGCTGCTCCTGCAGCAGCAGAGGAGGCACTGGAATAGCTGTGTCATCACAATGTATTGGCACAGACAGGGGCCTTAGCGATCGGGCCTTGGCAGAATTTGAACAGATGCAGGCCAATCCCGATCAGTTGAACAAAGTCAGCTGGTCTGGATGCATAATCAATGCTGTTGCTGTGATACAAGCCCAGCAGCCATTTTAGCAGGTGCAACGGTGCTCGTAAGCAGGGAATAAATGCAAAATTTCAGGGTGCCCACACAGCGGATGCAGTCGATGCGGTCAGGTAGTAACCCGCATAGAGGGACAATTAAAAAAAGCACGAATTTCGCAAATAAGAGGAGGCAAGATGCAGACTCGATTAGCACAAGGCTTGGCTCCAGTGCTGGTCTTTGCCTTACCTAGTGAGCTAGGTGTGTGATAGCTGCTCCTGCAGCGGCAGAGGAGATGTCATGAGCTCCTGCTTCTGAGGCACTGGAATAGCTGTGTCGTCACAATATATTGGCACAGACAGGGGTCTTAGCGATCAGGTCTTGGTAGAGAGGGACGGCTTCTGCCTGCCGGCCTCAAAGATTGGCAGAACTTGAACAGATGTGGGCCAATCACGATCGGTTGAGGAAAGTCAGCTGGTCTGGATGCTCAAACAATGCTGTTGCTATGATACAAGACCGGCGGCCATTTCAGTATGTGCGACGGTGCTTGTAAACAGGGAATAAATGCAGAATTTCAGGGTGCCTACACAGCAGATGCAGTCGATGCGGTCAGATAGAAATCCACAAGGAGGGACAATTGAATAAGCAAGAATTCTGCAAATAAGCGACGACACAATGCAGACTCGATTAGCATGCGACTTGGCTCAGGTGCTGGTCTTTGCCTTACCTAGTGAGCTAGGTGTGTAATAGCTGTTCCTGCAGCGGCGGAGGAGATGTAGGAGCTCCTGCTCCTGAGGAACTGGAATAGCTGTGTCGTCACAATGAATTGGCACAGACAGGGGCCTTAGCGATCGGGCCTTGGTAGAGAGGGCTGGCTTCCGCCTGCTGGCTTCAACAACGGGCAGAACTTGAACAGATGCCGGCCAATTACAATCGATTGAGGAAAGTTAGCTGGTCTGGATGCATAAACAGTGCTGTTGCTATGATATAAGCCTAGCGGCCATTTGAGTAGGTGCAACAGTGCTTGTAAACAGGGAATAAATGCAACAATTTCATGGTGCCTGCATGGTGGATGCAGTCGATGCGGTCAGATGGTAACCCGCAAGGAAGGACAATTAAATAAGCATGACTTCTGCAAATAAGCGGTGGCAAGATGCAGACTCGATAAGCATGCGGCTTGGCTCCGGTGCTGCTCCTTGCCTTACCTAGCGAACTAGGTGTGCAATAGCTGCTCCTCCAGCGGCAGAGGAGTGTAGGAGCTTGTGCTCCTGAGGCACTGGATTAGCTAGTTCACTTTAAATGTTCAAAACAATTTATCAGCCATCTGGCCTTTACCCGCGTCTTTCATCAAATGCGTCAACGTTCGCTATTTCTAGTAACAATGTTGCCACTTGCAACCTTCACTTCAACACAGACCGGCCTCGTACGGTTTCCTTCAACTCACCGGCTATGTTGATTTCTTTGTTTGCGGCTTTGATCTCGAAGCCAAGGAAGGGTCCCAGATACCTCAGACACACAATACACGATTCTTCAGTTTCCCTTCTTGGCCTTACTCGTGCTGATTTCAAGTTCCTAGGAGTATAACAATCACTTGTCGAAAAGGTCAAGGGTATCTCCCTCCTTGTTCTCCTTTCTCGGTCTGCCGTCTCTCTCCATCGGCTCAGCTGCTGCTCAGGAAAAATGCTCCTTCGTGTGCTTTGCCTCCCCAAAGTGTGCTCCCGTGCTCTGCCTTTTATCCGTGTGGTGAAGTTTAATCAAAGTCAGGTGTGTGTTGTCAAAGGTAATTGACTGCAAGTGGGTTTGACACTTCTGAGGGAGCTTTGTACCAGAATGAACTCCATGCTCACTCTAATGTTGCATAAAGGTCAGCAATGGGGAAGGTTACCTAAGCTCAATCAAAAATGACACAGAATATGATCTGACTGAAAGGAACCAGTTCTACCTTTTCATGCAGCCTTAAAGGACCCTTTGATGAAGCTTTGGCAAAAGCCCTGCTCGGCGCAGGTAGTGAGGTGTGACCCTACAAGAAAATACAGATCAGCATCCTCAGTACCTGAATTCCTGGCAAGACATGTCAAGAAGAGTGTTTGAATGTATAGTGTGATGAATCCTAAGGGGTCGCCTCTTCTCCCTCATGAGGAGCCCCTTCCCATGATGCCAGAGTGGTGAAGCCGCTACCCGATAGTCCTCCTGGGGGTGGTGCACAGCAGGAGGATCTCATGGGGACAGAGTCTTCCTCTGGGGACAAGGGAGAATATTTCAGGAGAAAGTATGCCAACCCTCCACACACACCCCATACACCTTCCTATCCCTTAAAAACCAATACCATATACATATATAGTCAGAGGAAGAGCACGGAGATGAAGGAAGTACAGTGGAATCAGAAGAATTAACCTCTGAACCCTCTAAGGACTTGACATCCAAAAGAGACAAAGGAGTCCACAAAACAACGGATCCGAGAATAGAAATGAATCCCATTGATGCCCTATTAAAATGCCTTGTGAACCACCAGATAGAAGTAGATTTAAGACATTGAGGGGGTCTAGAGAAGATTTCCCAGAGTCAACAGAGACCCGTACTCCCCCCCATGGTGTTCTAAAGCCTTGCCAAGAGGGAGAGGATCTCAGATTTTTATTTTGAGAGGCTAGCTAGACAGTTCCGTTGGAGCGAGGAAATCAAGACCTGTTATCTCACACACTTGCTACGTGCAGAGTTTCAAGCCTAATATCAGACCCTCAACCCCTTAGGACCACCTCTTTCGATGAGATCAAGCGGGCTTGTTGCATAGGGTGGGCCAAACCGATAATTTCTATAGACAGCAATTCAGAGATATCAAGTTGGGCCCAAATGACACACCACTCGAATTAGGAGCTGGGATTCAAAACACCATATACCAATGGTTGGTTAAGAAAACCCTTGCCGAGGTGATGTACGCCCTTGCCCTAGAACAACTAGTTAATGGGCTACCCCCCTTTTTACAGTATGCAGTCTTGCAACTCAGCAAGCCTACTTTTAATAGCGCTGTTGAGACCGTGCAAGCCCACGCAGAGGCTTCTAAGCAATTAAGATCAACAATGCATGAAGGGGAAGGCACACAGAAAGATCCAGGGCAACATCTCCTAAAGAATCCAAACCCTCTCACAAGAAGGGTGTTAAAACTTTAAAACTAACAGGCCGAGATCCTTCGAAGAGGGAAGAATAGAAACCTCTGCCCTTTAGAGGAAAATATCTCACTAAACCCTAAGAAGGGAAAGGACCAGCACCCCTAACTAACCTATTTGTTTCTCCTGTTGTGCAAGAGGGTATGTGGCAGAAACTTGCCCCAAAACCCAAAAGGAGGAACCCAAGGAGACCCTTGGCCCGGCAGACCCTAGGGACGGCCCTGTGTGGACGAGACATGACTGGAGAGACCAGTGAAAATCACGTGTGTCCACGGAGACCAAGAGGTATACCTGAGGACCCCAATCACACTGAATGTCAGGGGTAGGGATACTGTGATTAACTCAGCAGTGTTACCAGGCTTGCCTGAAGAGGCCATAATTGGCATGGACTTCCCTACCTTACAAAGTTTGATTATGGAGATCAGTCTAACTCCAACTAGGTATTCCCCTTATTTTACCTGGGAAGAGGAAGGGTTCAGAGAAGACCCCCCTGGCTGAAACTGAAACAATAACATCTGGAATAGACATCCATCCAGATGACCACCCAGAGCTGAGGTAGATAGGGAGGCCATCAGCAGAAGGGGAAGGGTATGTGACGAATTCCAATATGTCAATTCTCCACCAGGGGGAGCCCTTTCTCATGAGGCCAGGGTGGTGAGGCTGCTACCCGATAGTCCCCCTGGGGGTGGTGGTGGAGGATCTCATGGAGAGACACTCCCTTGTTGGGGACAAGGGAGAACATCTAGGGAAAAGGCAGTATGCCAACCCTCCACCCACAACCTGTACACCTTCATATCCCATGAAACCGAACTCCATATCCCATACTTCCATGTACGTCTGAAAACGTAATAACTACTGAGACGAGGAAGAGCAGGGACTACCTAATGGAGACCTACTTAACAAGTATTGGGACGAGGAGGAGGTGCAGAACAAGGAAGAGCAATGGCGGGAACTTGAATTAACAGTTTAGTCTTCTGTGCCCACTTATGATAAAAACAAAAGAAGGACTTACCATGTTTTCAAGCCATCCCTGGATGAGCTTTACGTGTGGGAACTGTTCAGTGCAGAGGACAAAAGAAGCTGGGGACCAGGACGCTGGTGAGAAGGCAGAGGTGTACCTATCCTGACCGCAGTGGATAGGCTGACTGGAAAGCTGGCGAAGCAGAGGTCCAGACATGCAAGGAAACTGGACCGTGCGGTTGAGGGAAGACGTGCATCCTGCGAGGAACCACAGGCTGCGGAGCCGCTGCAGCAGACCAGAGAGCGAGAGAAGATGCGAGAAGCCTGAAACAAAAGCCAGATGAGCCCAAAACCGATTAAAGGATGCCAGGAACAACCCTACAGGTTCATGGGTTGCCAGGACGGTTGGCAGGGCTGTAACAGAGTCATGGGCGACTCTAGACCCACAGAGCATGGGTGAAGAAGGAACCCCTGGGGAAGAAACACATTTTAAGAACACCAAAGCCAGAAATAGAGAAACTTGGGTCTGGGACTCGCACCCACAAAGGACGATCCATACAAGTCGTCATCTTCATGACATTACCTGGCAGGAGAGTAAACCTGGTCTGCCAGAACCAACCAGTAGAGAAATATGGGTCTGGGACCCACACCCACAAGAGAGAAGAAGTACAAGTCATCTTCTTGTGGCGGTAGCTGGCAGGAGAGTGAACCAAGCCCGCCAAATCAAAGCAGTAGAGAAATACAGGTCTGCGGCCTGCATCCACAAGAAAAGAGACGTACAAACCATCTTCCTCATGTCAGTACTTGGCAGGAGAACAAAAGTGAAAGAGCGGCCAGGGGAAGGGAGTCATTCCCTGCAGGGGTGTTGAACTGTGCAACCAAGTGAAATGAGACCGGGGGAAGGGAGACATTCCCAATGAATGTGTTGAACTGTAAAATCAAGATACCAGGAGAAGGGAGACATTCTTCTGGTAACCAAAGCTGACAAGACTTTCTGATATTAAGTATTAAAAGATAAGCATTGTGCCTGCCAAAGAGAAGTTCTGGGACTTTGTTTTTTGTGTTGGAGGACAATTTTGACCCGGCAAAGGGAGTAATTCCCCTACGAAGAAGTCAACGCCTGGAAGTGAACTTTTATCCCCAGCCCAGAAGAAGGGAGTCACTCTTCTGGACCAAGAAGGTCTACTTTATCCTTAGTTTAGTCTAGGTGTAAGGCACAGAAGTATTGTTTTGACAATAAGATGGTGGACTGTTGATTTACACAGACATTCTGAAAGAACCTTTGTGTTTTAGTTGCGGCAGAGAAACCCCTCTTAGAGATAAGGAAAGTTAGATTTTCTCTTTATTTTTCTTGGCTAATAAAAGTCAATAACAATCGCCATGCCATCTGTGCGTCAGTCTCCTCCTTCTGCACCCTTACATATGGTGTCAGGAGTGCGACCCTGATCTACCTGCTAAATAGTGGAGGGACCCTTACAAGTGTATGGAATGGATAGGTAAGAAATTGTCCCCTGCACACATTAGGGCTGAAACAGCCATTCAGAAAATTGCATAAGGTAATGTTCATATTACTTATTGATGAAAAATAAATTCAGAAATGAATATCACTAGAGTTCTTCAGGAATATACATCCAATCTCAAGATGGATTCAAAACAGTGCTCAAATGTATTACAATCGTTTCAAATAGTTGCTCAACACGTTTCGGGAAGACCTTCCCTTTATCAGGAGCAGATCAATAGTTTGTCAACAATATACAAAAGAAACAATGACTATAAGATACAAATGAGAAGTAAGATCATAATTATGTTTTCAATAAGTACACAATATTCTCAAAAGATAACGGTTTAATGATAATCATAGGAAGTTGATCAACTCAGCATTAATGTATGCTTCAGTAGTGAAAAGTAAATATACCTGAGAATTAGGATAAAGTCAATTTGGGAAAACACCAAACCTTCGAAAAGCAAATCTGGAGCTAAGAAAAAGCATAATAGAAAGGATAAGGAATTTCGGGTAGCGCATACTGTCATAATCTAAACAGTGAGCAACAGTAACAAGGTCCACATCTTACCTTCATCAAAGATAGGACGTCCCCCAGGATTTATAAAGTCATAAAGGGAAGGGGAGGAAAGTCCATGCAGTCCTTATCCACCGGTTCTGCCCCATTCGGCTAAGCAGCGGCACCAAAACCTCTGAATAATACTTTGCGTACCATTCTAGTGGGGGATCCCCTGACACAGCATTACCTAGAATGATTCAGCAATACTACAGATGTGTGGGTAAGTCAGGTAGTGTCACAAGGGTAGTGTCTCCTCTTTACATCCCCCTATCTGTCCACCTCCTGTCCTGAGACCCCAGCCTCTGGACCCACTGCTCAGTAGGAGATTACTGGAGAAAGGCACAATAGAGCCAGTGCCTCTATCAGAGAGGAATCAGGGGTAGTACTCCCATGAATCATCTTAGTAGCAAATGTCTTCAGAGGACTGCACCCTATCTTGGGCCTGAGGCATTTGAACATGTTCCTTAGGAAAGACATGCTCAAGATCGTAACATGTTTAAGCTCCTCCAGGCTGTAGAGCTTCAGGATTGGCTGGTGTCATTGGATTTTCAGGATGCTTACTTCCATGTGCCGATACTACCGAAGCACAGGAGGTACTGTGATTGGCAGCGCACACTACCAGTTTTGGGTACTGCCATTCAGCACACCTCTGCCCGAGGGTCTTCACTAAGTTGTTGTCGGCAGTGGCATAGGGGGGAGGGGAATCCATGTCTTTCCTTACTTGGACAACTGGCTAATCAGGGACCACTCAGGCCCGCTCACAGAAACAAGCCAGAGATCACCTAGATCACTTACACAAGCTGGGCTTCTTCCTCAACTTCAAAAAGTCCCAAATGACACCCTCACTAATGCTCCAGTTTATCGGAGTGGTCCTGAACTCTAAAAGATCCCCCGAACCCCTGAGGACAGAGCTTTGAACATCCAGCATATGGTCACCAGATTCAAAAATGCCCACACTCTGCCGGCTCTGAACTTTCTATGGTTGGTGGGCCTCAAAATATCCTGCATTTTTCTGTTGCCAGTTTTTGGGCGACATGACAGACCTTTTATAAGTCCCAACCATGGTAGTGGTCCTGCAAGGAAAAATGGATACAGGAGAACCCTTTTGGCAACCTT
Source organism: Ambystoma mexicanum (assembly GCF_040938575.1). NCBI lineage: Eukaryota > Metazoa > Chordata > Amphibia > Caudata > Ambystomatidae > Ambystoma > Ambystoma mexicanum. The sequence goes on from NC_090930.1 coordinate 846,228,157, forward strand.
GGCCGAAGTGACTGTAGTTACGGGTGCTTCACTAAAAGCCTAGAGTGCACATCCGAATAAACTCACTGTGAAAGCATTGTGATCCCTAGCGGAGATGAAACTCCACATAAACCTTTTGGCACTGATAGCGATCAGACTGGTGCTGATGGCGTATATGCCCTTGATACAGGGGAAAACACTCCATATCATGACATACAGTACAATGGTCATACTGTGACCACTGTGCAGAGAGGCAATGCAGTTCTGCTTTTGGGAGTTAAAAAGACAAATCTCCTTGTCACCGATTGACTTAGCCAGGAAGGAGAAAATTACAACATGCACCATGAGCAGGCAGGGCTCCCAGAAATGGGAGCTATGCCAGAACGTCCTTGCAGAGATCTTCACCCTCTGGGGAACCCTTCAAGTGGGTCTGTTCGTATCCAACTCCAGCAGGAAGAGTGAGCGGTTCTGCACTAGGGAATTTCCCCCGAGAGGAGTGCTGGGGAACGCATTTGTACCACTGGAACTTCACACTTCGATATGCAATTCTTCATGTCATCAGTAGGTTAAGGACGTTTGGCACAACCATGATCCTGATAGCTCCGGAATGTTGTGGAGAACTTGGCACCCAGAGCTTCGGGACATGGCCATTTGCTCCCCACAACGTCTTTCGTAGAGTGGACCTTCTCTCGCTAGAAGGGGGTCTGATTCTTCACCTGAAGGTCACCACACTCAATCTGCACGCATGACTACTGAGAAGACCAGCAATGAAGGCTCTTTACCACTGCTGATGGCAGACATTTTGCAACATCAATGCAGTATTCTCTTTCCTGTTGCACCTAACACAGCAAGGACTACAGGTGGCAACAGCCAAGGGGTATATAGCAGTGCTCACCATTTTTAAACGTACAGCAGATAAAGGCTTTTTCTTACTTCAGAGTTCCTTTGCACATTCCATTTTTGAAAGATCTGGTGAACACTTTTCCGCCGACCGTCTTTGTGGTACAGACGTGGGACTTACATTTGGTCTTAACATTTCTAATGGAGCCCCGTTCAAACCCATGCACTCTTGCCAGCTTAGGTCTCTTTCCTCGAAGACAGCCTTTCTTGTCGTAAAAACCTTGCTGTGCAGAGGTTGGAGCTCTAAATGTTCTCATGCAAGTTACCATTTAATATCTTTTCTAGGGATAAGATGATGTTGAGAGTTCACCCATCCTTCTTTATTATTATTATTATTATTATTATTATTATTATTATTATTATTATTATTGTATTTATTGAGCACAAACCTAGCTTTAAGAAGTAATGGAGCACTTTACAGAGGTATACAACAATACAGATACACAACAGAGCACTTTACAGAGGTATACAGAAGGACAGATGCTTAACAGTGTGCTTTTCACAGGTAACAACAGAAAAGATATACCTCGGGGAGTAGGAAACAGAGGGACACAGAGGAGGGGTACAGCTGTACAGGGTGGCAGGACAATGGGGTGGACGGGGCCTAGCAAGTCAGGTGGTGCGGGCGATGTGATGGCCGAGGTGTTGAGGAGAGACTCCTTAAAGAAGTGGGCCTTGAGTTATTTTCTGAATTGTAGGAGCGTGGGGTCAAGTCTGATGCCGATAGGGAGGAGGTTCCATAGTCTTGGGGCATAGTTGGTGTATAAGTTTCCCTTGACACAGAAAATTCACTTACCAGCCTTTTACCCTCCTCACCTCAAAGGAAGAGAAGAGGTTACATAGGTTAGATTAAAGAAAAGGGCTTTGAGTTTCTATATAACGAGAACAAGCCACTTCAGGGCCGAGGGCCAATTATTCATAGGCTACGTAGACATAATGAAGGGAAAGTCATTAACTAAACAAAAGATGTAGAGATGGATAGTGTTGTTCATTTCTGAATACTACAATGTATCAGACTGTCATGGGTATCAGACAGGTAGTTGGGGCAAGCTCGGTGGAGGCTTGGCAGGCCTGGCATAGGCACACAAAGAACACATAACAAATCCCTCCTTTCATTCCTTCCTAGTGTTTGTAGTAACTTCCTGGTTGCCACTTCCTGTTGCCAAACAGGAAGTGCATGATAACTCATGAGCTCGCTAGTGTTTGGGTGTGGCTGGCTATATAAGCCACACCCAAGATTCTTCCAGTGCTTCGTGTTGCTTACTGTGAGCTGTATCGGCAACACACTTGCCGTGCTCTGGATCAGCCAGCATCTGCTTACCTGCTCCGGATCATCCTGTTTCTGCTTACCTGCTCTGGATCATCCTGCTTCTGCTTATCTGCTCCGGATCATCCTACTTCTGCTTACCCGCTCTGGATCATTCAGCTTCAGCTTACTTGGTTCGTACTCCACGCCGCAGCTATCTCCAATCAAGAGGGGACTGCTACACTGGCACCTTTAAGAACAAAGAAGAACAGTGTTAACACGCGCACATCAGTAACGCTGCACATACTGATCAAATCTTCCCGTGACGCTGGAATCCAGGTTAGTTGAACGAGCGCACAAACCCCTGTAAGAAAGAAGAGACATTATTCATTGCGCTCGCTTCAATAACGCGGACGCTTATTTCACTGCGCTCTCTCTCTCTCTCTCTCTCTACGCGGTGCATACATACCAAAAGCCTCTGTGCAAACTTAGCTAACCACCAAGTCTCCAGCAGCGCTGAACCCGGACTCGAGGCGCTAATACCACATAATTTCTCCTGCAAGGGAAAGGGAGAGACATTACCAGGCGCGCTCGAATTGAAGGTGCTGCGCAAACCTACCAGCAACTAGCTTCTACACGCAGCGCTACTCACCCACAAAAATACCGGCAAACAAAGACAATACGGACAATTTTGGACACTCAACATTCTCTGCGCAATGTTCACTTGTGGGAAGGACTTTCTAGCCAGTGAAGAAACTGGCTCCTTGAACTCTCTGCCTCGCTGTGAAGGCATAAAACAATGTTTGGCATCTGAACTCAGCCTACAGACATTGGCACCAATCACATGAGTGAATCGCGCCCCTACAAATGCAGGATGGAGTGCACATCCTACTAAAAATCAAGGTAAGCCCATAGGGGCCATCACAGCACACAGTAAAGAGAAGGGAAGGGCCCAGGGGAATCGGGTGAATTCAGGTCTGAGTGTACACCTTGTATTTGACAGGTATTCCTCCGGGTGAAACAGGGGAAGTGAAGACTCGGGGTCAAGGGAGGCTCGTCCATCGCTGCTGCAGAGACATAGGTGAGTGTGACAGAACACGAAGCCATCCTCAATACCTCTGCCCGAGCGATGGAAACCTCCGAGGTAGACCAGCTTTCCCTATTGTTAGGTGAACTACAGGCCGAGGTGCATGCAGCCCGCTCAGAAACAAATGCCTTAAGGTACGAACTGGTAGTCAACAGGGACAATTTGGCAAGACAGCTCCTACAGACCCAAGCTGGTCTAGCACCCCTACCAGGTGGAGTTCCACAGGGGCAGACTACCGTGGCACCTGTAGCCACACCCGTTCAGGTATTGCTTCCAGGCAACATCCCTTTAGCACCCCCAGAACGCTTCTCTAGGGATCCCAAGAAATTTGGAGCATTCATAAATCAATGCCGGCTACATTTCATATGCAAACCAGACACCTTTATGAATGATCAAGCTAAAGTAGCTTTTGTCCTCTCCTATTTAGGAGGGCACACGGTGGACTAGTCTGTCCCGTTAGTGCTTAGGGGCGACCCTTTACTGAGAAATTACCCAGGTTTTCAGCGTGAACTGGAAAACCTATTTGCCCATCGGACTCAAGGTCAGGCCCTGGATGATGAGCTACTCTCTCAGCGACAGGGTAGTCAGGATCTAATCTCATATGTCACCACATTCAATCGCTTAATAGCCAAATCAGGTTGGCCAGAGGAGAAATGAATAACGTTATTTTATCGAGGACTGAGAGGAGAATTAAAAGATGTCTTGGTGCAGGTAGTTAATCCTCCCGAAGATTGCAGTGAATAATCAACCTAACTATGCAACTAGACCACCGGTTACAGGATCGCAAGGCCGACCAAACCAGATCAGAGCATAGGCCAGTGTATGTCCGACCAAAGGAACCGTCCCATCGACAGGCCTCAGAAATACACTCAGAGCCCATGCAATTGGGTGTTCTCAGGGGACCACTCACCAAGGCGTAGAGAGAACAGAGGCGTCAGGAAAAACTTTGCTTATATTGCGGCCAATCTGGTCACTTCCTCCGGAACTGCACGATTAAACCCCCACGGAAGGCAATGGGGGTACTATTTAACATAGGGGAAGACACAGGTGCAGTGGCGGAAAACTCCAACGCCCGGCAGATGTAGAGGTTGGTCTGTCGAGTCAGGAACGGAGCACTCAGATCTCAGATTTCAGTATTCCTGTGGTTTTGGTAGACCCTTCACAGCCCACCTTAATGCGTGCCCTCAAGGCTTTCATAGACAGTGGGACTATTGGGAACTACCTGGACATAAACACTGCACAGACCTTGGGATTAGCATTCCACTGTAAGGACACCGCAGAAAGCGTGACAGCTGTGGATGGCACACAACTCCTTTCGGTAACAGTAACACAGTGTACTTCCACCATCACCTTAATCTGCCAAGATGGCCACAGAGAAAGTATTAGATTCAACCTTTTCGCTGCACCCCAATTCCAGCTGATTCTTGGGATACCGTGGCTAGAGACGCACAACCCAAAGATAGATTGGCAAGCTCAAACCTTACTCTTTTCCACAGAATGCACCTCATGTTACGACATCAACGGGATCAAAGGAAGCCCATTATTAGCTTTGCAGGAAAAGATAGCAGGTTTAGGCTTGGTGGGTACTTTACCAGAGGAATACCAGTGGTTCCAGGATGTGTTCGCGAAGGAGCAAGCTAATGCACTACCACCACATCGAGTTTACGACTGCCCGAGCGACTTGCAACCAGGGGCACAAGTACCGTGCAGCCGCATTTATGCATTAACCGAGAAAGAAAACACTCATCTACGGACCTACTTGGATCAATACCTGGCCAATGGCTTCATTAGACCATCTAAGTCACCAGCCACCTCCCCACTCTTATTCGTACTGAAGAAGGAGGGGGACTTAATGTGTATTGATTACCGGGCCCTAAATCAAGTCACTTTAAAAAATAAGTACCTGTTACCTCTGATACCAGTACTCATAGACCAAGTGAGACAAGCAAAGATTTTCACCAAGCTAGACTTACGTGGCACATATCACCTGGTACGCATGAAGAAAGGGGACGAGTGGAAGACTGTGTTCCTCTATGGCTTGTACGAATACCAGGTCATGCCCTTTGGGCTTTGCAATGGCCTGGCTGCGTTCCAGCATTTTATGAATGATGTATTGCGGGAACTCCTCGATGTCTGCTCACTCTACATCGATGACATTCTGATCTACTCCACCACTCCCCAAGAGCACGTAACCCAAGTGCGAGCTGTACTCCGCAAACTGCGTGAAAACCAACTGTATGCAAAGCTACAAAAATGCTCCTTCCACATCACCGAGGTGGAGTTTCTGGTATATGTACTGACACCGCAGGAGATCAAGATGGACAATAGAAAAGTGGAGGCAATCCTCACTTGGGCCTCACCCACGTCTGTAAAGGGAGTACAGAGTTTCCTAGGGTATGCAAACTTTTATCGACGCTTTATACCAGGATTCTCACATATTGTACATCCAATAACGTCCTTGCTGCGCAAACACCGAAAGTTTGAATGGACACCAGCGGCGGAAGAAGCTTTCCGAGCTCTCAAGGAAAAATTCACCTCAGCCCCAATTCTGCAACACCCTCAGCCCGATTTACCGTACATTGTGGAAACGGGGGCTTCAAGCATTGCCCTGGGGGCCGTATTGTCTCAACAAAATCCTGAAACCAGATGCCTTCACCCCATTGCCTTTTGGTCAAGGAAATTTTCCCCAGCAGAATTAAACTATGCAATTTCTGAGAAAGAACGCCTAGCAATCAAAAGCGCACTGTGTGAATAGCGACATTACTTACTAGGAGCGAAACACACCATCACAATAATAACAGATCATCAGAACTTGCAATACTTACGCTCAGCAAAAGCTCTGTCTTCTAGGCAGCTCCGTTGGGCCCTGCCCTTAATGGAATACGACTTTGTAATCACCTACCACCCCGGAGTTAAGAACGGGAAAGCGGATGTGTTATCCCGCATTGGCACAGGAGAGGAAGTCTACAATGCCCCTAACCCGGTGGAGATCATACCCAGCCATAAAATTCTCGGCCTCTGCATTGGCCCATCTCTGTTAAATACTCTGCAGGAAACAATAAAAGAAAATATGTCTGAAAAGACCTACTGGCTTGGGACACGAAGGGAGATCAGTTCACCATTCAAGACAAACTACCATAGTACCAAAAACGCCTCTACGTTCCAACTAAGGATCTGCAACAAGCAATCATATCAGACTACCACGACTCGCTGTTAGAAGCCCATCTGGGTATAGCCAAAACCATGAAGAAAGTAAGCAAATCTTATTGGTGGCCAACTTGGCGAGAAGATATTGCCACCTACATAGGCACCTGTGAGGTGTGTGCACAATACAAAACATCTAGGCAAAAACCAGCTGGCCTCCTTCAGCCAATCACCATTCCGCCAGCACCCTGGCACACAGTATCAATGGACTTCGTCACTGATCTACCTCCTAACTCAGGTTATAATACCATCCTCGTAGTAGTGGACCTCTTCTCCAAAATGGTCCATTTCATTGCTCTAAAGGGCATTCCCTCAGCTCAGACCCTGGCGCAGGTTTTTCTAGACCGAATCGTCAAGCTACATGGATTCCCTACCATAATCGTTTCTGACAGAGGCAGCCAATTTGTATCTCGTTTTTGGAAAAAATGTTGTGCCTTGTCAAGAGTAGAAGTCCGTCTGTCTTCTAGTCACCACCCTCAAACGGCTGGCCAAACCGAGCGTACGAACCAGACCATCGAACAGTATTTGCGCTGTCTATTACACCAAACAAACCAAAGCTGGACAGAAATTCTATGGATGGCAGAGTATGCCTACAACAACTCAACACATTCATCAACCCATCAACACCCTTCTTTACTACATATGGTCGAAACCCCAGAACGTCGGTATACGATCCGCCAGAAAAGATTGAAATGCCCGCAGTAAAGAATCTACATGCCAGCATCATGAAAGCAGCCAAAGAAGCCAGCAGGAACCTACAGCAAGCCAAAGAAACACAGAAAAGAAACGCTGATCGCCATCGACGAAAAGCCCCAGATTATCAAGTGGGTGACTCTGTCTGGCTGGCCACTAGGCACATTGCTTTAAAGGGTCTCAAGAAACTACAGCCTAGATACATGGGCCCATATACAATAGAAAAAGTAATTAATCCAGCAGCCATGAGACTGGCGTTACCTCAACACACGTATACATCCCGTATTTCACTTGTCACTATTAAAACCAGCACACCGAGCAACTCGAACTTCCACACCTCCCGCACCCATACAAGTGGGTGAAGAAGCACCAGATTATGAAGTAAAGAACATATTAGATTACAAACAAGTACGAAAGACCCTGTATTATTTTATTGACTGGAAGGGGTACGGACCCCAGGAAAGATCATGGTAACCCAGCACACATGTGCATGCCCCCCGATTGGTGCAGAAATTCCATCGGGATCATCCTGAGAAACCAAAGCCCTCATACACACCATTGAGCAGGGTCTTGAGGGTGAAGACTGTCATGGGTATCAGGCAGGTAGTTGGGGCAAGCTCGGTGGAGGCTTGGCAGGCCTTGCATAGGCACACAAAGAACCAATAACAAATCCCTCCTTTCATTCCTTCCTAGTGTTTGTAGTAACTTCCTGGTTACCACTTACTGTTGCTAAACAGGAAGTGCATGATAACTCATGAGCTCTCTAGTGTTTGGGAGTGGCTACCTATATAAGCCACAACCAAGATTCTTCCAGTGCTTCGTGTTGCTTACTGTGAGCTGTATCAGCAACACACTTGCTGTGCTCTGGATCAGCAAGCATCTGCTTACCTGCTCCGGATCATCCTGTTTCTGCTTCCCTGCTCCGGATCATCCTGCTACTGCTTACCTGCTGCGGATCATCCTGTTTCTGCTTACCTGCTCTGGATCATCCTACTTCTGCTTACCCGCTCTGGATCATTCAGCTTCAGTTTACCTGGTTCTTACTCCACGCCGCAGCTAACTCCAGCCAATAGGGGACTTCTACACCGGCACCTGTAAGAACAAAGAAGAACAGTGTTAACATGCACACATCAGTAACGCTGCGCATACTCACCGAATCTTCCTGCGACGCTGGAATCCAGGTTAGTTGCACGAGCGCACAAACCCCTGTAAGAAAGAAGAGACATTATTAATTGCGCTCGCTCCAATAACGCGGACACTTATTTCACTGCGCTCTCTATCTCTCTACGCGGTGCATACTTACCAAAAGCCTCCGTGCAGACTTACCTAACCACCAAGTCTCTAGTAGCGCTGAACCCGGACTCGAGGCGCTAATACCACATAATTTCTCCTACAAGGGAAAGGGAGAGACATTACCAGGAGCGCTCAAATTGAAGGGGCTGCGCAAAACTACCAGCAGCTAGCTTCTACATGAAGCGCTACTCACCCACAAAAATACCGGCAAACAAAGACAATGCAGACAGTTTTGGACACTCAACATTCTCCGCGCAACGTTCACTTGTGGGAAGGACTTTCTAGCCAGTGAAGAAACTGGTGTCTTGAACTCTGCCTCGCTGTGAAGGCATAAAACAGCATTTGGCATCTGAACTCAGCCTGCAGACATTGGCACCAATCACATGAGTGAATCGTGCCTCTGCAAATGCAGGATGGAGTGCACGCCCTACTAAAGATCAAGGTAAGCCCATAGGGGGACATCACAGCACACAATAAAGAGAAGGGAAGGGCCCAGGGGAATCGGGTGAATTCAGGTCTGAGTGTACACCTTGGGCCTCATTACAACCCTGGCGTTAAGGGGTTAACATACAGGCAGAACACCGTTATGACAGTGCAAGTGCCTACCCAATTCAAACTGACATACATTGACTTTCTCTGTTTGTGGGGATGGCACTCAATCCATCACAATACGACCCTAGAGGCTGCTAACTGACGTCAAATGTAGTTGATCAATCAAGATACTGACATGCGGCTGAAGTGCTTCGCCTTCTAAAACAAGCAAGTAGACAAAGCAGGTCCTGAAATGCCAAACGACTTGCCTAAAACAGGAGATGTAACACGGGAACCAAGACTTTAAGAAATAATGACAGTGCTTGAGAACAATCATACCGAATTATTGTCACATATTAGCCATGTCATGTGCAGGGTAGCGGTCTACAAGCCAGGATGACGAAATAATGAACAGGACCAAAGAAGCATAAGAACAAATTGCTGAGGCTGAAGATCTGATTGTTCAAATAGATAAAAGGTAATCGCACACGGTTGCAGAAATGAAGGTGCTCCAAATGAAGATTAGAAGATTTGGATGGTAGGTCCCAAAGAAATAGCCTACAAGTAGTGGATGCCAGAGGGGGCTCTGATCGGGGAAAATATATGGAAACGCTGATCATTAAATTGAAAGCCCGCAGTCGCCTGGAGTAGCTGTGTGCTGTGTCCGGCGTGAGCTGCCGTTACCTTAGCTTCGCCCACTCTAACTACTAAAGTCCTGAACATCCCTGCAAGCTTCAGGGCTGAGCTCGCGGGGGAGCAAGGGCAAGGGAGTTGGAGCCCACAGAAAGTTATAGCACGTTGGCGAGCACTCTCAGTGATATCAGACTTTCATCAATCCCAGGCTGGGCAGGCTGTTTTCATTCTTTGCTCGCTGGTGCTGGATGTTGCATGTGGCCAAGATTCCCTTCTGGTACCCGTGAGCCCCCGCCTCACAGAGCACACACACAGATGTGTTCTTGGTCTGGGCTCCACGGCCGTTATGTCACTCTGCAACGTGTGTGTGCCCTTAAAGGGGCAGTCACCACACTCCTCCTTTTTCATATCAAACAACAAAAGGGGTAAACTACACACACATCAAACTATTACACTGCATCCAAAATTGAACACCCCTTTAATCACATTCCTCCCAGTCCCACAAGTCACTCTTCAGCCCATAGGCTGGGCCCACCATTTCAGGGGTCCAAAACATAATCATTGAGATGGGCAGGCTTCCCCCTTCTGACCCTTTGGGGATACCTCCTGCTCGCCTCCCAGATCGGGCCCTCCTCACCTGTGTCCCTCCGACCTGGGGAACTTGGAGGAAGGACCCGACCACTGCGCTCCTCCGTGCATCACCACAGCCCCTTCTTAGAATCTCCTCCGGCCTGGTGTCTCCAACCTTCTTAAAGAAGCTGGCATTGCGGGTGACAGTTGCAGTCCCGTCTGATGCCATCATCATCGAACCACGCACCGCCACCATGTCTATTGGACGGGGCCCATAAGTTAATGACAGCTTGCCTTGAGGGTGCCGGTTCTTCACAAGTGCTTCATCCCTCGGAGCTAGCTGCTGGGGCCGGAGTCCTCTCATCATGTTCTCTTCCTCAGGCCTGAGCCGCCTCTCACATTCCAACTGAGCATTGTCAATGACAGCTGGTTCCCGCTTCCGCACTTCAGGGATCACACCCCTCGGGGTTCGCCAAAACATCACCTGTGTTGGTGCCACACCAGTGGACGCATGCTAGGTGGCCCTGTATTCCCTCAGGAACTGATACAAGACCCGTTGCAGGCAGTGTCCTTGGATGTGGGTGATGCGAAACACTTTGTTCAACGTTCTCATAAACCATTCTGCTTCACCATTTGCACAGGGCCAAACGGGTGTGATCTTCCAATGTTATATCCTGTACTCCCCCATCAGCTGGGTGAAGCTGTTCCCCTGGAGTGGTGGTCCATTATCAGAACACAGGGTCTGGGGCAGGCCATGGGTGGCAAAGATCTTCTCTAGGGCCACAGCCAACTTGTCAAAAGAGACAAGAGTCAATGAACTCGACCTCAGGATAGCACGACCATTCATCGACGATGACCAGAAACTGAGTGTCCTGATCTGTGGACCCGAAGTCAGCATGGACACTCTCCCAAGGCCTCGTTCCTCGTGGCATGGTCTCATTTAGGGGGTCCTTCTGTGCTGGGGCCGCCGCCTGGCACCACACACAGCCTGATACAAACTCCTCCACCTGTCTCTCAAGGTCTGGGAACCATACCTTCTGCCATAGCCAAGCCTTAGTTTTGGCAATGCCTTGATGGCCCTGGTGCGCCACATCGATGACTCGGGAGATCTTGCACATCACTATTACTATGCGGTTACCCCAGAGTAAGAGTCCCGACTCCAAAAAAGTCTGTTCATTCTTGACCCTCCACAGTTGTTCCAGCGCTGATCTTGCCTCCTGGGTCCTCTGGGCCAGCATGTCCACCACCTTTGTTGAAGGGCCACCTTTAGAATGGTGAAACACTCATCCCCGGCCGGCGCCTGTTCCAGCTCCTGGATAGTCACTGAGTTTTGGATTGCTGCCTCTACCACCAGCCTCACATGTTCATCTGCTTCGTCTGCACTGATGTTTCCATGTCCCGCTGGCTCACCTCTGGGGTACCTAGACAAGTAGTCTGCAGCGTTGTTACTGTCACAAGTCTCTCCCCTTCTCACCTGTCTTTCCTGTTTACTTGCAAACTTCTTTTGTGACTTCTTCCGCACGGTCCGGACTTTGTATAAGCCCGCGCGCGAGTCTTCGGATACCAGTGTGCTTCATTCAGATTGTCCAGGACGGAACCAGGAAGGAACAATGTCCGCGCGCGGAGGCACAGAACCCGTGGCTCGAGCCGGTGCAAAAATCGAGGGATGAAAGGAAAAGGAGGAGGAATCAAGGAACCGGGAATAAAGATCAGGAAAATAGCCCCGAGTGAACTCCGGCAGCACATGTCCAGCTACGGCGAGCAGTAGCGTTGAGACGCGCAGAGCCGCGGGGGTGTGTCTCTTTTGTAGAACGTAGAGCGTGTAACGCAAAGACTGGTAAGCAGCGTTCCACATCAAGCGGCCATGCTGGAAGGATTACTGAGTTCAATCCCCTATGTGTCAGGGACCACAAAGTCCAGAAGGGAAGCAGACGGCGGTTCATGACAGTATGCCTCCTCTGAAGTCCAGCTCCTCCGGGTTTGCCCGGATGTATAAGATGATATCTTCGAATCAGCCTGGGAGCATTCATGTTTGACACGGGTTCCCAGGTGCGCTCACTGGGAGGGTACCCTTTCCATTCGACCAAATATTGTAGTTGACCACGTCGGTATCTAGAGTCACAGATTCTGGAAACCTCATATTCGAGTTGGTCATTGATAATCACTGGGGTAGATCTTGGAGCAGTTCGAGAGGGTTGAACATATGGTTTCAATAGAGAGGTGTGGAAGACAGGATGGATCCTTTTCCATGATTCTGGTAGCCGAAGTCGAAATGCCAGTGGGTTGATGATTTCTTTTATAGGAAAGGGGCCGTAATACCTGGGAGCCAGTTTATTTGGTCGCAGATGTCGAGGAAGGAGTTTCGAGGATAACCAGACATTATCGCCTACTGAGTAAGAAGGCCCAGGTATTCTTTTGGTGTCGGCATGATGTTTAACGTCTTTTCGGGGCTTTTCTAAGTGTTCCTTTGCTTCTTTGTGTACATTAATAAGGGTTTCAATCCAGGAATCAACCGTAGGAACTGGGGTAGGGTGTGGTAGAATAGAAGGTAGAACTGATGGATGAAATCCTTAACTAAAGAAGAAGGGAATGGTGTTGATAGCTGAATGATCCGAATAGTTGTAGGCGAATTCAGCCACAGGTATTAAGAGTGACCAATCATCCTGGACCTTGGTGGCGAAGCAACGAAGATATTGTTATAGAGTTTGGTTTACACGTTCAGTGGCTCCATTGGTCTGTGGGTGATAACCTGAGGACAAGGCACGTTGGATTCCCAGTATACGACATAATTGTCTCCAGAACTGGGATATGTATTGGGGTCCTCGGTCAGAAATGATCTTGGAGGGTAGCCCATGAAGCCGGAATATGTGTTCCAGGAAGATTCCGGCGAGTTCAGATGAGGATGGCAGTTTGTATAAAGGTGTAAAATGAGCCATATGAGTGAACAAATCAATGGTAACCATGATAGTTGTGTATCTCCTGGAGGATGGTAGTTCCACGATAAAATCCGTGGTGATGAATTCTCAAGGTCTTGTTGGTATTGGTGGTTAAAGCAGTAGACCTGCTGGTTTCTTATTATTATGTTTGTTCTGATTGCAGACTGCACATGCCTGGATATGGATCCGGACATCCTCTTTCATCCTCGGCCACCAAAATTGTCTTTGTATTGAACGGAGGGTGTTGGTGATGCCACGGTGTCCTGAATGAAAAGTATCATGATATAGGCTTGTGATCTTTTGCTGCAGTCCAGGAGTAGGGATGACCAAGCGATTGTCCTTGAACAGATATCTGTCCTTTGTCTTGAGTTTCCATCGATTGTTTCTCTTAAACTCCTTCCAGGTTTCAGAGGACTGGGTTTGAATTTGAATATCCTCCAGGAGGGTGATTGCTTGGGCAACAAATATTGTGTGGAGAAACATCTTAGGAAAAGTCCGATCTTCCAGGGTTTCGTAATCAGGACGTCCGGATAAGGCATCGGCTATTATGTTGTGTGTTCCAGGGACATGATGGATTTGAAACTGATATTGAGCAAAAAAGAAGGCCCAACTGACTTGACGACTGTTTCTAAGGATTGCAGGATTGAAGATTCCGATGGTCTGTGCGGACCTGTACTGGGTGTTTGGCTCCTAGGAGAAAATGACGCCAATCAGTGAAAGCCTGGCGGATGGCTAGCAGTTCCTTTTCCAGGACGGAATAATGAGTTTCAATGGGAGTCAAGGTGCGAGAAAGATAGGTGATGGGGTGTTCTAACTTATCATCAAGTTCCTGTTTTAGGACTGCCCCGATGGCATAGCTGGAGGCATCAGTTTCCACAAGAAAAGGGTGATCAATGTCGGGTTGAGCTAAGATGGGAACTTATGTAAGCAGCGTTCCATTTCGCCAGCAGCCCCTGCACGTCTTCCATATACACCGAATATGTAAAACTCACTATGCCCAGTGCTTCCGCTGCCGCACAACTCAGGAGGGTGTATCTGCTGACGCTTGTTACGTAGAATCGGACCTGGATGGACGACTCTCCATGCTCAACATTGGCCACAGACGCCCCAGCCAGGGTGATCAGCTGCTCGGCACCAAAGGTGAATATGCGCGCCCTCGGCTTCTGTAATTTGGGCAGTGCCACCATGGCATCGGTGGGAACCCTGGCCATCGCATTAACTGACGCCCCTGTGTCCACCAGCACTGGCACCAAGGATTTTTTGACTTTCATGAGGCACTGCGGCTGTCTTCTGGTGGGAGAATAGCTGCATCCATCCTTGAAGCACGTACCTCCCACACCTCCTGGTAGCGGCCTAGCTCCAGTATGCGAGACAGCGTGAGTCCGGGTTCCCACAGCACCTGTCTGTGCAGTTTGCCAGAAGAACAGCCCTGTATGAGTTGGTTTCTAATCATTGTTTGGGGATTTCCCAAGCGCATGACAGGGACATCTGGCACAGTCGTCCATAGAAATTGTCCAGAGACTCATCGTCCTTCTGTCTAGCACTGCACATCGCAAAACGCTCATAATCTGCGCTGGCAAGCGGCATGAAATGCTCAAGCAGTGTGTCTTTGGCTGCCATGTAGTACGCATTAGCAGGTGTCAGAGACTGAAATGCACCTCCGACCCTGCTGAGTAAAGAAGTGTGGCCACCTTGCTGTCCTCAGCAGTCTCCCCAGTGGCCGGAAGTAAATGTCGAGCCTATCAATCCAGTGTCTCCATCTTGGTCCAGTGCTTGACAGGGCCCCAGAGGTATCAAATTCGGGCATTGGTGTGAGCGCCTCCTGCTGTCTCAGCGTGCACACAGCCACTGAGTCAGCTGCTTCTGGCACTGGGGCTCCTGCCCCATCACCCTGGTTATCCATGACAGTGAGCGCACAGGCAGCCCACCAGAGCACTGGGGCCGCAACTCACCAATGGCCTCCTCCAGGTAACACTGCGTCAAGACGCTGAGTGTGATGATGTTGCTCAGACACACCCCTTGCAGCCACTTTTGATGATTCCTCTCCCCCACCACACAGCTACCAAGTGCCCTGCCTGGCGCTTAGCCCAAAGTGTCAAAAAATTGGGAGTATAGACACTTGCCACAATACCACCCTAGGGCCAACAAACACAGTAGCCCCCTCCACCAATGTCCAAACAGCCAGGAAGAATGTAAAAGATCTCTTGATCCACAGATTAGATTTCCACAAATTAAGTGGGGTGGGCCCAGGGGACAAGAACAATGGACTTTAGCTCCCAGCTCCTCACCTCACACTTGATGCATTAGAAATGTTAAAACACTTCCAAAATTAAGGATGGGCAGCACGATGCTGTCCCGTTACAGGGATTCGAAAAAGTGCATGTGGGGGGCGCACAAGCACTCCTAGTAGGAGCCGCAACCCTCACCACTGCGTGCACAAGATGGCAACCGACTGCTGTACACTGCCGGCTCCATGGCATGAAAACCGGAGAAAGAAATGCCCCTGCGTTTCTGACCACTGTACCCGGTTCTGCGTCAGCATACTCCCCCAACTCGTCGCCACTGTTGCGTGTGGCCAAGATTCCCTTCTAGCCCCCGTGACCCCCCTCCTCTCACAGCACACACACAGACATGTTCTTGGTCCGGCTCCACGGTCACTCTGACCCGGCCGTGGAACGCCCCGTTTATTTAAAGTACACGCTGCAGAGTTACATCACTCCACCACGTGTGTGTGCCCTTGAAGGAGCAGTCCCCATACTGGACTTCATGACGGCAATCACATGGGACTGACCTGTGCACATGAGGTAGTGCTGTAAAGCTGTGAATACTTGAAACCCTTTGAAAGCCTTGATAATCATTTAGACTGTTTTTCACCACAAAAAATGGGGAGGCACGAGGCAGTATTGCCATATGACAGCAGTATAGCTTGTTGGGATAGGAGGATACTGCACAATAACAATAGGTGTAGGGTGAGAGAAGTCTCGGTCTCTTTGTGCTCCTTGAGCTGTCGGGTGTGCCTCCCTAACCTATGTGGCTTATACGAAACTTGGAGGTGTATTGACTCGCTAATAGGCCTGATAGCTTAATCCCTGTTGGGAACTGAACTTTCCACCTGGCCTCTTATTCTGGCGGGCGAACGAGACGACAGAGGAGGCATTGCGGGTGCTGCCCCTTAGTGGGGGCTTCTGGCCAGCCACCCCACTTGGAGCATAGGGCGGGCCAAAAGGAGGTCTGGCCCGGAAGTGGAGTGGGGACGACGCTTAGCAATGCCGGAAGGGGGAGGTGGCGCAGGACCGAGTGAGAGTTGGGACTATAAAGGCCACCACGCAAGTGGCTTTCTCTCTCGGTTCTGCCATACTTCATGGCAACAGAGCGGAATTCGCGTAGCTGCTGCGTTCTGGCGTGGGAGTTCCAGTGTTCGATCGTGGATGTTCCAGCGTTCCAGCAAAGGGGTTTTCGTTTCCAGTCGGGTTGCGGTAAAGAGACAGTTGTTACCCGACGGCAAAGGGTTAATGCCAGCCTGCCCGTCATAGAGGCGGGTCGCTAGTGACGTTTGTTCGGGGAAGAGGGGAGTTATGGGTAAGGTGCGAGAGCGCCAGTTCACTGTTCGAGTTAGAAGAATAAAGATACGTTTGTAAAGCACTCCTGTGTGTGCGTCCTCCTTTCCATGATAGACGGCAACATTGGCAACGAGGACTCGTCCTGCACTACAAAGGAGTCCTCCTTCTCCTCCTCCTCGGCAGTCTGCCGTGTTTTCCTCCTTCTTCACTCGCCACGGCGGGCGCTTTCGCACACGTGTGCGGATCCGACCCGGCAGCCCGGCGAGTCTCCTCCTCCTCCGCCCAGTGAGGGCCCCGCGGATGCTACGGCCTGGCATTCCGCCAGGCCCATCTCCTCCTCCTCCTACAAGTGTGAAGTGCGACATGCAGTCGCAAAGTAGGGCCTCTGCCTCCTTCTCTCCAGTACATTTCACGAGCATGGTGAGCAGCTCGCCCGGATACGGCAGTGCGCTTTGCAGTTTATCCACGTGCACACGTGTCCGCGTTTGGTCCCACCACACACTTTGAGCGTGAAAGCAGCCTGGACACGTGTGGAGACACGCCCGGAGGGAGCCATGCACATTTCTTTTCCTTCTGTGGCGCTGACCAGCATTGAGCAGTTACGACCTCCAACACAGGTGAGAGCTTATTCAAACCTCATACAACAGCCTACATTCCTGTGTGAAGGGTCCACCTCTTCGCTGTCACCGGATCACAGCGCCTGTGTGCAAACGCTGCGCGCCTGTCTTGGCGCACCCGCACCTCCAACCTCCATTCCAACGGTGCTGATCGCACGCTACTGCCATTCCCCTGTCCCGGGAGGATAGCACAGCAGCAGCGTGCGCGTCTTGGAAGCAAGACGACACAAAGCAACAACTGGTTCGATCCCCGGGTCCGCGCTTAGAAACCTCCGAGTGTTTAAGCGCGTTATAAATTCGTAACTAAGACAAAAAGAAAAAAAAAATCTAATCTTAATCTGTGTTTCCTCTGTAACAGCGCCTCGATGCCTCATGGGCTGCAAGTGCGCTTAACAAATGCAAATAAAATAAAAAATAAATAAATGAGCAATCCACCATCTCCCCAGCCTGCTCGCGCAGCAAAGTCCATACAGTTGCGGATGCTACCGCCATTCAACTTGACGCCCCAAGCCACGAAAGGGCCCAGATGGACTGAATGGACGGAGGCTTTTCACCATTTTGTGTGAGGTTCAGGTGACGGTGACTTCCCCAACATCAGGGACATCTTCCTTAATCTGGTGGGGGATGAGATAAAGACGATCGTAAAAACAATTCCTGCAGCAGAACAAAACATTTTTGCAGAACTAATAAAAGCACTGGACAAACTCTTCATAAGTGAAGTAAATAGGGATTACGAAAGATACCTGTTCAACCAATGTACGCAAAGGCCACAGGAGACAGTCGATGAATTCATAACACGCCTTAGGGTGAAAGGAGCACATTGTCAATTTGACGCGTTTTCCCTCGAGGAAGCAATACGCCTCAGGATCATAGAGGGCTGCCTCTCGTCCCCACTCAAGAAACAACTGCTAAAAAAAAACTCACCATCCCTGAAGTTAGCGAACTTGCACACATATCTGAAAGGGTCGGCGCCCAGGCCGCCTCAATGAGTGGCAATAACAACCCCAAGCATGACACCACTGAACTCATAGCCGCTTTTCAGTCACCTCACCAAGGAGACAGGGGCCCGCAATCAGTCAGAGCTCAAGCCCCACAGGTTCCGCGCCAACAGAGGCAATGCTACCATTGCGGAATGGCGTTTCCACACTGGGGGTCATGCCCAGCGCTATCGCAACGATGCACCAACTCCGGACGTGAAGGACATTTTCACTCGGTGTGCAGAGAAGGTATACCATTTCTGCCAATGTATCCACAAGCGCCCAACAGGACGCCTTTCCGCCCACCGTCTCCACAATATCGACAACAGAGCTACTACCCGCAGGGCCAACGAACTCGACCTCAGGATAGCACGACCATTCATCGACGATGACCAGAAACTGAGTGTCCTGATCTGTGGACCCGAAGTCAGCATGGACACTCTCCCAAGGCCTCGTTCCTCGTGGCATGGTCTCATTTAGGGGGTCCTTCTGTGCTGGGGCCGCCGCCTGGCACCACACACAGCCTGATACAAACTCCTCCACCTGTCTCTCAAGGTCTGGGAACCATACCTTCTGCCATAGCCAAGCCTTAGTTTTGGCAATGCCTTGATGGCCCTGGTGCACCACATCGATGACTCGGGAGATCTTGCACATCACTATTACTATGCGGTTACCCCAGAGTAAGAGTCCCGACTCCAAAAAAGTCTGTTCATTCTTGACCCTCCACAGTTGTTCCAGCGCTGATCTTGCCTCCTGGGTCCTCTGGGCCAGCATGTCCACCACCGACCTCCATGACCTTTGCTGAAGGGCCACCTTTAGAATGGTGAAACACTCATCCCCGGCCGGCGCCTGTTCCAGCTCCTGGATAGTCACTGAGTTTTGGATTGCTGCCTCTACCACCAGCCTCACATGTTCATCTGCTTCGTCTGCACTGATGTTTCCATGTCCCGCTGGCTCACCTCTGGGGTGCCTAGACAAGTAGTCTGCAGCATTGTTACTGTCACAAGTCTCTCCCCTTCTCACCTGTCTTTCCTGTTTACTTGCAACCTTGTTTTGTGACTTCTTCCGCACGGTCCGGGCTTTGTATAAGCCCGCGCGCGAGTCTTCGGATACCAGTGTGCTTCATTCAGATTGTCCAGGACGGAACCAGGAAGGAACAATGTCCGCGCGCGGAGGCACAGAACCCGTGGCTCGAGCGGGTGCAAAAATCAAGGGATGAAAGGAAAAGGAGGAGGAATCAAGGAACCGGGAATAAAGATCAGGAAAATAGCCCCGAGTGAACTCCGGCAGCACATGTCCAGCTACGGCGAGCAGTAGCGTTGAGACGCGCAGAGCCGCGGGGGCGTGTCTCTTTTGTAGAACTTAGAGCGTGTAACGCAAAGACTGGTAAGCAGCGTTCCACATCAAGCGGCCATGCTGGAAGGATTACTGAGTTCAATCCCCTATGTGTCAGGGACCACGAAGTCCAGAAGGGACGCAGACGGCGGTTCATGACAGTATGCCTCCTCTGAAGTCCAGCTCCTCCGGGTTTGCCCGGATGTATAAGATGGTATCTTCGAATCAGCCTGGGAGCATTCATGTTTGACACGGGTTCCCAGGTGCACTCACTGGGAGGGTACCCTTTCCATTCGACCAAATATTGTAGTTGACCACGTCGGTATCTAGAGTCACAGATTCTGGAAACCTCATATTCGAGTTGGTCATTGATAATCACTGGGGTAGATCTTGGAGCAGTTCGAGAGGGTTGAACATATGGTTTCAATAGAGAGGTGTGGAAGACAGGATGGATCCTTTTCCATGATTCTGGTAGCCGAAGTCAAAATGCCACTGAGTTGATGATTTCTTTTATAGAAAAGGGGCAGTAATACCTGGGAGCCAGTTTATTTGGTCGCAGATGTTGAGGAAGGAGTTTCGAGGATAACCAGACTTTATCGCCTACTGAGTAAGAAGGCCCAGGTATTCTTTTGGTGTCAGCATGATGTTTAACATCTTTTCGGGGCTTTTCTAAGTGTTCCTTTGCTTCTTTGTGTACATTAATAAGGGTTTCAATCCAGGAATCATCCGTAGGAACTGGGGTGGGGTGTGGTAGAATGGAAGGTAGAACTGATGGATGAAATCCTTAACTAAAGAAGAAGGGACTGGTGTTGATAGCTGAATGATCCGAATAGTTGTAGGCGAATTCAGCCACAGGTATTAAGAGTGACCAATCATCCTGGACCTTGGTGGCGAAGCAACGAAGATATTGTTATAGAGTTTGGTTTACACGTTCAGTGGCTCCATTGGTCTGTGGGTGATAACCTGAGGACAAGGCACGTTGGATTCCCAGTATACGACATAATTGTCTCCAGAACTGGGATATGTATTGGGGTCCTCGGTCAGAAATGATCTTGGAGGGTAGCCCATGAAGCCGGAATATGTGTTCCAGGAAGATTCCGGCGAGTTCAGATGAGGATGGCAGTTTGTATAAAGGTGTAAAATGAGCCATATGAGTGAACAAATCAATGGTAACCATGATAGTTGTGTATCTCCTGGAAGATGGTAGTTCCACGATAAAATCCGTGGTGATGAATTCCCAAGGTCTTGTTGGTATTGGTGGTTGAAGCAGAAGACCTGCTAGTTTCTTATTATTATGTTTGTTCTGATTGCAGACTGCACATGCCTGGATATGGATCCGGACATCCTCTTTCATCCTCGGCCACCAAAATTGTCTTTGTATTGAACGGAGGGTGTTGGTGATGCCACGGTGTCCTGAATGAAAAGTATCATGACATAGGCTTGTGATTTTTTGCTGCAGTCCAGGAGTAGGGATGACCAAGCGATTGTCCTTGAACAGATATCTGTCCTTTGTCTTGAGTTTCCATCGATTGTTTCTCTTAAACTCCTTCCAGGTTTCAGAGGACTGGGTTTGAATTTGAATATCCTCCAGGAGGGTGATTTCTTGGGCAACAAATATTGTGTGGGGAAACATCTTAGGAAAAGTCCGATCTTCCAGGGTTTCGTAATCAGGGCGTCCGGATAAGGCATCGGCTATTATGTTGTGTGTTCCAGGGACATGATGGATTTGAAACTGATATTGAGCAAAAAAGAAGGCCCAACTGACTTGACGACTGTTTCTAAGGATTGCAGGACTTGAAGATTCCGATGGTCTGTGCGGACCTGTACTGGGTGTTTGGCTCCTAGGAGAAGATGACGCCAATCAGTGAAAGCCTGGCGGATGGCTAGCAGTTCCTTTTCCAGGACGGAATAATGAGTTTCACTGGTAGTCAAGGTGCGAGAAAGATAGGTGATGGGGTGTTCTAACTTATCATCAAGTTCCTGTTTTAGGACTGCCCCGATGGCATAGCTGGAGGCATCAGTTTCCACAAGAAAAGGGTGATCAATGTCGGGTTGAGCTAAGATGGGAGCTTATGTAAGCAGCGTTCCATTTCGCCAGCAGCCCCTGCACGTCTTCCACATACACCGAGTATGTAAAACCCACAATGCCCAGTGCTTCCGCTGCCGCACAACTCAGGAGGGTGTATCTGCTGACGCTTGTTACGTAGAATCGGACCTGGATGGACGACTCTCCATGCTCAACATTGGCCACAAACGCCCCAGCCAGCGTGATCAGCTGCTCGGCACCAAAGGTGAATATGCGCGCCCTCGGCTTCTGTAATTTGGGCAGTGCCACCATGGCATCGGTGGGAACCCTGGCCATCGCATTAACTGACGCCCCTGTGTCCACCAGCACTGGCACCAAGGATTTTTTGACTTTCATGAGGCACTGCGGCTGTCTTCTGGTGGGAGAATAGCCGCATCCATCCTTGAAGCACGTACCTCCCACACCTCCTGGTAGCGGCCTAGCTCCAGTATGTGAGACAGCATGAGTCCGGGTTCCCACAGCACCTGTCTGTGCAGTTTGCCAGAAGAACAGCCCTGTATGAGTTGGTTTCTAATCATTGTTTGGGGATTTTCCCAAGCGCATGACAGGGACATCTGGCACAGTCGTCCATAGAAATTGTCCAGAGACTGATCGTCCTTCTGTCTAGCACTGCACATCACAAAACGCTCATAATCTGCACTGGCAAGCGGCATGAAATGCTCAAGCAGTGTGTCTTTGGCTGCCATGTAGTACGCATTAGCAGGTGTCAGAGACTGAAATGCACCTCCGACCCTGCTGAGTAAAGAAGTGTGGCCACCTTGCTGTCCTCATCAGTCTCCCCAGTGGCCGGAAGTAAATGTCGAGCCTATCAATCCAGTGTCTCCATCTTGGTCCAGTGCTTGACAGGGCCCCAGAGGTATCAAATTCGGGCATTGGTGTGAGCGCCTCCTGCTGTCTCAGCGTGCACACAGCCACTGAGTCAGCTGCTTCTGGCACTGGGGCTCCTGCCCCATCACCCTGGTTATCCATGACAGTGAGCGCACAGGCAGCCCACCAGAGCACTGGGGCCGCAACTCACCAATGGCCTCCTCCAGGTAACACTGCGTCAAGACGCTGAGTGTGATGATGTTGCTCAGACACACCCCTTGCAGCCACTTTTGATGATTCTTCTCCCCCACCACACAGCTACCAAGTGCCCTGCCTGGCGCTTAGCCCAAAGTGTCAAAAAATTGAGAGTATAGACACTTGCCACAATACCACCCTAGGGCCAACAAACACAGTAGCCCCCTCCACCAATGTCCAAACAGCCAGGAAGAATGTAAAAGATCTCCTGATCCACAGATTAGATTTCCACAAATTAAGTGGGGTGGGCCCAGGGGACAAGAACAATGGACTTTAGCCCCCAGCTCCTCACCTCACACTTGATGCATTAGAAATGTTAAAACACTTCCAAAATTAAGGATGGGCAGCACGATGCTGTCCCCTGTTACAGGGATTCGAAAAAGTGCATGTGGGGGGCGCACAAGCACTCCTAGTAGGAGCCGCAACCCTCACCACTGCGTGCACAAGATGGCAACCGACTGCTGTACACTGCCGGCTCCATGGCATGAAAACCGGAGAAAGAAATGCCCCTGCGTTTCTGACCACTGTACCCGGTTCTGCGTCAGCATACTCCCCCAACTCGTCGCCACTGTTGCGTGTGGCCAAGATTCCCTTCTAGCCCCCGTGACCCCCCTCCTCTCACAGCACACACACAGACATGTTCTTGGTCCGGCTCCATGGTCACTCTGATCCGGCTGTGGAACGCCCCATTTATTTAAAGTACACGCTGCAGAGTTACATCACTCCACCACGTGTGTGTGCCCTTGAAGGGGCAGTTCCCATACTGGACTTCATGACGGCAATCGCATGGGACTGACCTGTGCACATGAGGTAGTGCTGTAAAGCTGTGAATACTTGAAACCCTTTGAAAGCCTTGATAATCATTTAGACTGTTTTTCACCACAAAAAATGGGGAGGCACGAGGCAGTATTGCCATATGACAGCAGTATAGCTTGTTGGGATAGGAGGATACTGCACAATAACAATAGGTGTAGGGTGAGAGAAGTCTCTGACTCTTTGTGCTCCTTGAGCTGTCGGGTGTGCCTCCCTAACCTATGTGGCTTATACGAAACTTGGAGGTGTATTGACTCGCTAATAGGCCTGATAGCTTAATCCCTGTTGGGAACTGAACTTTCCACCTGGCCTCTTATTCTGGCGGGCGAACGAGACGACAGAGGAGGCATTGCGGGTGCTGCCCCTTAGTGGGGGCTTCTGGCCAGCCACCCCACTTGGAGCATAGGGCGGGCCAAAGGAAGGTCTGGCCCGGAAGTGGAGTGGGGACGACGCTTAGCGATGCCTGAAGGGGGAGGGGGCGCAGGACCGAGTGAGAGTTGGGACTATAAAGGCCACCAAGCACGTGGCTTTCTCTCTCGGCTCTGCCATACTTCATGGCAACAGAGCGGAATTCGCGTAGCTGCTGCGTTCTGGCGTGGGAGTTCCAGTGTTCGATCGTGGATGTTCCAGCGAAGGGGTTTTCATTTCCAGTCGGGTTGCGGTAAAGAGACAGTTGTTACCCGACAGCAAAGGGTTAATGCCAGCCTGCCCGTCATAGAGGCGGGTCGCTAGTGACGTTTGTTCGGGGAAGAGGGGAATTATGGGTAAGGTGCGAGAGCGCCAGTTCACTGTTCGAGTTAGAAGAATAAAGATACGTTTGTAAAGCACTCCTGTGTGTGCGTCCTCCTTTCCATGATAGACGGCAACATTGGCAACGAGGACTCGTCCTGCACTACACAGGAGTCCTCCTTCTCCTCCTCCTCGGCAGTCCGCCGTGTTTTCCTCCTTCTTCACTCGCCACGGCGGGCGCTTTCGCACACGTGTGCGGATCCGACCCGGCAGCCCGGCGAGTCTCCTCCTCCTCTGCCCAGTGAGGGCCCCGCGGATGCTACGGCCTGGCATTCCGCCAGGCCCATCTCCTCCTCCTACTACAAGTGTGAAGTGCGACATGCAGTCGCAAAGTAGGGCCTCTGCCTCCTTCTCTCCAGTACATTTCACGAGCATGGTGAGCAGCTCGCCCGGATACGGCAGTGCACTTTGCAGTTTATCCACGTGCACACGTGTCCGCGTTTGGTCCCACCACACCCTTTGAGCGTGAAAGCAGCCTGGACACGTGTGGAGACACGCCCGGAGGGAGCCATGCACGTTTTTTTTCCTTATGTGGCGCTGACCAGCATTGAGCAGCTACGACCTCCTACACAGGTGAGAGCTTATTCAAACCTCATACAACAGCCTACATTCCTGTGTGGAGGGTCCACCTCTTCGCTGTCACCGGATCACAGCGCCTGTGTGCAAACGCTGCGCGCCTGTCTTGGCGCACCCGCACCTCCACCCTCCATTCCAACGGTGCTGATCGCACGCTACTGCCATTATGAGCAATCCACCATCTCCCCAGCCTGCTCGCGCAGCAAAGTCCATACAGTTGCGGATGCCACCGCCATTCAACTTGACGCCCCAAGCCACGAAAGGGCCCAGATGAACTGAATGGACGGAGGCTTTTCACCATTTTGTGTGAGGTTCAGGTGACGGTGACTTCCCCAACATCAGGGACATCTTCCTTAATCTGGTGGGGGATGAGATAAAGACGATCGTAAAAACAATTCCTGCAGCAGAACAAAACATTTTTGCAGAACTAATAAAAGCACTGGACAAACTCTTCATAAGTGAAGTAAATAGGGATTACGAAAGATACCTGTTCAACCAATGTACGCAAAGGCCACAGGAGACAGTCGATGAATTCATAACACGCCTTAGGGTGAAAGGAGCACATTGTCAATTTGACGCGTTTTCCCTCGAGGAAGCAATACGCCTCAGGATCATAGAGGGCTGCCTCTTGCCCGCACTGAAGAAACAACTGCTAAAAAAAACTCACCATCCCTGAAGTTAGCGAACTTGCACACATATCTGAAAGGGTCGGCGCCCAGGCCGCCTCAATGAGTGGCAACAACAACCCCAAGCATGACACCACCGAACTCATAGCCCCTTTTCAGTCACCTCATCAAGGAGACAGGGGCCCGCAATCAGACAGAGCTCAAGCCCCACAGGTTCCGCGCCAACAGAGGCAATGCTACCATTGCGGAATGGCGTTTCCACACTCGGGGTCATGCCCAGCGCTATCGCAACGATGCACCAACTCCGGACGTGAAGGACATTTTCACTCGGTGTGCAGAGAAGGTATACCATTTCTGCCAATGTGCCCACAAGCGCCCAACAGGACGCCTTTCCGCCTACCGTCTCCACAATATCGACAACAGAGCTACTACCCGCAGGGCCAACGCCGGTTTGTCAGAGCTATCGATGAGTATCAAGGACACGAATATCCGCTGGCTCCTGAGTACGCAGACCAACCACAATATATGACGGATGAATATGACAATCCACCGGAAGACTATGGGGACGAATGCTACCATCATGACCCTCCGGCGTCCACTCTCAATGCTTACTATGATGCACACGCCCAGGATGAGTATGTCAATCTCATACTTGACAACGAGGACGCCAGAGAAGCTCCCAAAATACCTATCAAGATGGGGAACAACCTGTTTCAATTCATGATAGACTCTGGCGCCATGGTAAACATCATGGGCGAGAAAGACTATGCCAAAATGCCAAACCCACCGACCCTTGAGCCGTCGCACTCACAAATCTTCCAGTGGGGAGCCTCTACACCGCTGCAGACCATTGGACATTTCACACGCCGGCTCCTCCTGAACGGCCGTCAGGTGGACCCACCATCCATGTCATTCGCTCACTCATCAGGAGTCGTGCCTACTTAACTACCACACAGCCTCTCACCTAGGACTAATTGAAATCCACGTAAAAACAGGCGACACCATCATGTCTACAACAAAAGGACGAAACCAGGAACATCACATTGGGGAAATCACATGCAGCCAATCCAATAAACTCATCACACAAGAAGACATCATGCAGAAATTCCCAGAGATATGTTCGGGCCTGGGAAAACTCAAAGGTCCCCCTGTCAGGCTGCACATAGATCCCGCCGTGCGACAGGTGCCGCAACATTCCAGAAGAGTTGGGTTTCACCTCCAGGAAGCGGTGTCGGAGGCACTCCAACAGTTGCTTGCTGGCGGCATCATCGAAACAGCGACTGGACCAATGCCATGGGTCCCCGCCCTTGTGGTCGTACCAAAAGAAGGAGGCAAAATACGCCTATGTGTAGACATGCGAGTAGCCAACACTGCCATCCAACGCGAAAGACACCTAGGCCCCTGCATCGAGGACATGATTGTGCAGCTAAACAACGCCCAGATGTTTTCCAAACTCTACCTAATTCAAGGCTACCATCAACTGGAGTTGCACCCCGACTCTAGGAACATCACGGCCTTTGCGACTCATGATGGATTATTCAGATACCGGAGACTAAAGTTTGGAATCTCATCAACAGCCAATATTTTCCAGGAATCTATCCGCCAAATCATCAGACCCATATGGGGTGCTTTGAATTACAGCGACGACATCCTCATGTTCGGGTCGTCAAAAGAGTTTCACGACAGTGCGCTGTATGCCACCTGCGAAGCACTGAGCGCTGCTGGCCTCACACTGAACATCGGCAAATGCAGGTTCAGCAAGGTTAAACTTAAATTTTTCGGACACATCTTTTCCAGTCAAGGGATGATGCCTGACCCAGAAAAGGTTGTGACGATCACCAATCTCGGCGAACCACAGCAGACCGCGGATGTGCGGTCCTTCCTAGGCATGGCAGGGTACTGCGCCAGATATATACCCCACTATGCGTCCATCACGGAACCGCTCCGGCGACTGCTGCAGAAAGATGCACTTTTTGAGTGGACACCAGCGTGTCAACGGTCCTTCCTGGACATCAAACAGGCCCTCACGGAAGCACATTGCCTCGCCTACTTCAACCCCTTATGGCACACGGAAGTGATTGTTGACGCGAGCCCTGTGGGTCTTTGTGCCATCCTAGCCCAGACCAGCGACGCAGACATCAACCCAAGACACATAGTCGCCTATGCGAGCAGGGCATCATCGAACACAGAGACCGCATACTTACAGGCAGAAAAAGAAAGTCTGGCTGCAGTCTGGGCGTGTGAACAGTTTAATAACTTCTTGATCGGGAAACGATTCACCCTAATTACCGACCACCAGGCTCACCTCTCCCTATTTGGTAACCCTCACACCAAGATGCCGGCAAGGATTGAGCGATGGGGCATACGGCTCCAAGATTATGACTATGACATCATTCACCGACCGGGGGAAGACCTACACCCTGCTGACTATTTGTCGCGTCACCCAGTTGGACCCCCGGTGACACGAAAAGGGGACATTGCCTACGTGCAGTACATTGCATCAAACTCACTGCCACCTGCTCTGTCGCTCAAGACAGTCGCTGCTGCATCCGCTGCAGATCCCACGACCGCTCTCACGATCAGCCTCACGACGACCAGCAAATGGAGAGATCACCGGAGAGTGATGCTAGCACACCCGGGGGTATGCAGACAGGAAATTGAAAGGCTAGCCAGAGTGCAAAATAAACTAGCCGTAAAAACAACAACATCCTACTCCGAGGGTGCAGACTGGTAATACCTGCAGTGCTAAGAAATGAGGTTGTCCGCACTGCACATGAGGGTCATCGTGGAGCTGAAAACACGAAGAAACAGTTAAGGTGCCATGTTTGGTTCCCGTTCCTAGATGCTACAGTTGATGAATGGGTCAAAAACTGTCACGCCTGCCAGTGCACGGCACCAGCTGAAACCCCAGCTCAATTGCAGCACACGCAAATACCTGACCACCCTTGGGAAAGAGTAGCCATGGATTTCTATGGACCCACAGAGTCAGGAGACTGAGCATTCACGATTTCCGATAGTGAAAAGTGTTGCCACCATAGCGTTCCCACAGTTGGCGGCGGTATTGGAAGAAATACTTAGCGAATGGGGGATTCCCAGAGTAATCAAGTCGGACAATAGACCCCGTTCTGCGGACATGAGTTCAGGACGCTGGCCAAACATCTTGGGTTTCAGCACATGACAATCACCCCTCACTACCCGCAAGCAAATGGAATGGCGGAGCGATTTATGGCATCAATCAAAAAGGCGATCCAGAGAGCAAGGATCGAAACAGTTGATGCACATCAAGCATTGTGCCGGCTCCTCAGGGACTACCAAAACACGCCGCATGAGGCCACGAACAAAACACCTGCCGAACTCATGCTTCGCTATGAAGTACGTACCCGCATTCCTCAGAACCCGGCTACAGCTGGACCTTCTGATGTTTAGGTACTACAGAGAGATGCAGAAGGGAAAGAGAGGGCCAAGCAAGACACTGATGCCAGACGCAAGGCGACGCCGAAAGATTTCCAATTAGGCGATGAAGTCCTGGTGCAACAACCAATGCTCCGTAAGACTGACCCGCGTTTTGCTCCAAGCCCCATGAGGGTCACCACAATTAAAGGGACGATGGTCACAGCTCAAGACCACGCCAGAGCCATCACACGGAACTGTCAGCAGTTTAGACACTACATGAAGAGAGAAGACGCTAAGGCCCCTCTGAGGCCTGCTTCGCCAGAGCCACAGGCTCAAAGAGATGACCTATGGTTTCCCCCAGAAGGAGATCCGGGGGAGACAGAGCAGGGGCTGGATCCGCCCCAGGCGGAGAAGTCAGGCGCTTGGGAAGGGAGGCCTCACCGGACAATCAAGAGGCCTGTGAGACTGGTTGAAGAGTGTTAGCTGAGTATGGACATATTGTCCGGGGGTGGTGTTACCCAATGGCAAAGGGTTAATGCCAGCCTGCCTGTCATAGAGGCGGTCGCTAGTGACATTTGTTCGGGTAAGAGTAGAGTTATGGGTAAGGCGCGAGAGTGCCAGTTCACTGTTGGAGTTAGAAGAATAAAGATATGTTTGTAAAGCGCTCCTGTGTGTGCGTCCTCCTTTCCATGATAGACGGCAACAACAGTGAGTGAAGGTACTGTGGTAGGGAGAGATCTTAATAGGGTACTAGATTTG
This sequence comes from Ambystoma mexicanum, assembly GCF_040938575.1. Lineage (NCBI taxonomy): Eukaryota > Metazoa > Chordata > Amphibia > Caudata > Ambystomatidae > Ambystoma > Ambystoma mexicanum. The sequence goes on from NC_090930.1 coordinate 846,257,822, forward strand.
GGGTGGGGGATATGTGACCCGGGCGCCAGTAGTTACCATATATTTGTCTTGCTCGGGATAGAAGCTGTAGTCTTGTGTTGGGTAACATGTATAGGCACAAGAGGTCGGCAGGTTGCCCGCTAACGTGGAGTATGCAGAATGTACATAGGCTGTATTATTGACCCCGCTGCAATGTTTAAAGAAGGCTAAAGAGGTCCAGTTACGTATATCTAAGCGAGCCTGGGCATAATTTCTGACTTGCGCCTTCGGGTGCGCTTGCAAGCATGTAGCGGTCTCGGTGCCACGTGAATTTTCGTTGGGGGCCTGGGGTGTGGTAGGTGGCCGCCGGGTACAGTAGCCTTAAGCGTTTTAATGGGCAGCTTGGGGGACATGGGTCGTCGGTCCACGGGAACGCTACGCCGCATGGTGAATCTTGGGGAAATGTAAATGGTATGTTCTTGGCCAAGTTAAAGGTTAATGTTATGTGCCGGTCAAAGGGACTAAAAAGCACATGTTTATTGAAGCTGCACGTATTTAAGAGCATGTGGTGCAATAAAGTTTCTGTCCTAATGAACAATTCAATAGGTCTGCTCGTAGTCGGGGGAGTGGAACAAGCGGAAAGCAGGATTGCAGGATGTTTAGGAGGCGTTTATTGGAGTGGTAGACACACATTGTTTAGTTGTCTCAGTTGGGGCTGAGGCAGTGCCTTGTGGCGGCCGTTGCTGCGGGACGGATAATGGCCCAAACAACGCATTAAAAATAAAAATAAAATACAAGATATATGCTGACAAAGTACGGTAGGAGGACCGCCAGGCAAGACCAATATGCAACAACTTACTTTTATTTATGGGTAACGGTTAGTGTCAGCAAATGGTAGCGGAATGACTCCATTCCCAGAAGTCCGGGAGTTCGAGCAAAGGGTGGTTTTCAGTTCCAGTGAAGGAGCGTCGTGGTTTGTGTTGGAAGAGGAACATGAGGTGAATATCCGAGGTAAGGATCTGTTAACTCACAATAGGGGTTGGGGCTGGTTAGTGGCAGGGCAGTTGGGCGTTTCAGGCGGAGACAAGCAAGCTGGGAACAGCGGGGGCGTGCTACCGCAGGGAAGCATGGGGGAACTCAAATGGTAAACGGCATGGGCAATAGGAGATAGTTGCAAGGCAGCACCCAGCTGATCTGCGGACACTTGGGGCCGGGTAACTAAGATACCAAGGCATCAGATGTACACGAGGGGATTGGGGGGCCCATCCACTAGTTATTTGAGTGCTGCGAGTTCGAATATGAATGCTAGTTAATGAATGACTTTTGATTAACATGTGTTCCTAGTGTAAGCATTGAGCGGTCTGCGTGCCATTTTCCGAGTTCTATGCACTGGCAAGGGTGCCTCATAGATGGAAAGGTATATCTCTCGTAGGTCGCATACTGTGTGGGACACATTGCACAGGCCATGTGGGTTAGGGCCTCAGGGAGCGAGCATGCAGGGGTTCTAAGCGAGCGCCAGGTGAGACGGAGCGGGCAGTTGTTTTGCGGTCACTTAATGCAAAGAGTAATAATAACACTGTTTATTGTGTATGTAAGGTAAATCGCATGGTTGTTTGCTAAATAACAGATTTCGTGTTAGGTGTATGCTATGCGCAGGGCTACAGTAATTATTGTATTTGTATTGTGGGAAGGTTATGGCATATTCGTGAACTCGACTTTGTCGAGGAGTATTTACGGTACCCGCCAGTACATGGGAGTGCATTCTATTATAAGTATTATTATTTGTATTGTGGGAAGGTTATGGCATATTCGTGAACTCGACTTTGTCGAGGAGTATTTACGGTACCCGCCAGTACATGGGAGTGCATTCTATTAGTATTATTATTTGTATTGTGGGAAGGTTATGGCATATTCGTGAACTCGACTTTGTCGAGGAGTATTTACGGTACCCGCCAGTACATGGGAGTGCATTCTATTATAAGTATTATTATTTGTATTGTGGGAAGGTTATGGCATATTCGTGAACTCGACTTTGTCGAGGAGTATTTACGGTACCCGCCAGTACATGGGAGTGCATTCTATTAGTATTATTATTTGTATTGTGGGAAGGTTATGGCATATTCGTGAACTCGACTTTGTCGAGGAGTATTTACGGTACCCGCCAGTACATGGGAGTGCATTCTATTATAAGTATTATTATTTGTATTGTGGGAAGGTTATGGCATATACGTGAACTCGACTTTGTCGAGGAGTATTTACGGTACCCGCCAGTACATGGGAGTGCATTCTATTATAAGTATTATTATTTGTATTGTGGGAAGGGTATGGCATATTCGTGAACTCGACTTTGTCGAGGAGTATTTACGGTACCCGCCAGTACATGGGAGTGCATTCTATTATAAGTATTATTATTTGTATTGTGGGAAGGTTATGGCATATTCGTGAACTCGACTTTGTCGAGGAGTATTTCCGGTACCCGCCAGTACATGGGAGTGCATTCTATTATAAGTATTATTATTTGTATTGTGGGAAGGTTATGGCATATTCGTGAACTCGACTTTGGTGAGGAGTATTTACGGTACCCGCCAGTACATGGGAGTGCATACTATTAGTATTATTATTTGTATTGTGGGAAGGTTATGGCATATTCGTGAACTCGACTTTGGTGAGGAGTATTTACGGTACCCGCCAGTACATGGGAGTGCATTCTATTAGTATTATTATTTGTATTGTGGGAAGGTTATGGCATATTCGTGAACTCGACTTTGTCGAGGAGTATTTACGGTACCCGCCAGTACATGGGAGTGCATTCTATTAGTATTATTATTTGTATTGTGGGAAGGTTATGGCATATTCGTGAACTCGACTTTGGTGAGGAGTATTTACGGTATCCGCCAGTACATGGGAGTGCATTCTATTATAAGGGATATTGTGGGCTTTGTCCTGGGCACTACGGTTTACTGGGGATGGACGTCACACTTTGGTTCGGTCTCAGCATGGAACAGACAAAGAACCGCAGCATGAAAAACACGTTAATTTAGGCCTCTTCTTTGCGCAGGCTGCCTAATTGTGACGAGGGAAGTAGCAAGCGGTCGGTGAGCATTGGGTTCAAGTCCTAAATACCGTTTGGTCAGGAAAGGTGAGGATGCATGCAGTAATTGGTCGGGGCGTACCGCAAAAAGTGGGGGGAGCAGGGCTTGAGCTGGTTAGACCAATCACAGCTGGTAAAATGGTGGGTTGCTTTAGGTACAAGTTTTAAAGCTCTGCAATGATGGTAGTTAACCGATGTGCTTTCATTCACTGGCTGCCTCTCCTTGCTTGGTGTTGAGGCCGAGTGCGGTTTGTAGTTCCGTGGTGCAATCACCTCGCCCTGCAGGTTGGGTCCGGTTTGTTGCTGTTTAGTGGGACTGTGGGAGTGTGTAGTGTGGCTGATCGTGTAAGGGTTGTGGGCGGGCAGATAATGCGGGCCTCACCACGTCGTGTTTGCTCCCTTGATGCTGTTTTGTAGGTTTTGTAAGGGTGCAATGTCAACATGGGCTCAGGGTTGGGGAAGTAGCGTACATGCAGAAGACGCACGGGCATGGTCGGGGAAGGTAGTTTTAGCAGGCAAGTTTGGGGCGGGGGATGGGGGCTGCGTCGCCACATGAAGGGAATGGTTCTTAGCCACTGGTAGTGTGCATGCCCGCCCGGTCCCCAGTCCCAGGGAAGCGCGACGGCATGTGATGGGCAATGCTGCAGTGCCTCACAAAGTGAGACAGGGTAACTGCTGTTACCATCAGCAGGCCCGGAGAGAGGCAGCCCAACCTCTTCCCCCCACCGCTCCTCTCCTCCCCCACTAGTCAAAGAGACACGCAGTCTGTACAGCACAATGCGAGGAAGGGTGAAGTGTGAGCAATCTCCTCACCCTTCCTTCGTGCAAAAAGGTGCTAAGCACCCAAGGAAAGCAACAGGCAGGCAGGGATCAGGTTCAAAGACCTGCCCCCCCGGGGGGCCAGATAGTCAGCTATCCAACTGGGGGCTGAAACTTAACAGCCCCCACTACTATACATATCAAAGACCCAGGGCTCCCCTGGGTCTTATAAATACAGAGCAATTGCTCTGAGAAAACACAATCAGTTTGTGGACCCTGAACGGGGACCCAAACACACAGGAGGTGCACTGTTTACTCAGTGACTTCCAAACCTTTGCTTCTTTAGCCCCTTTTAAAAGTTTGTTGCATTTCACCGCGTCTTTTTCCTTTTGAACATTGACCTGTTCAACCCGACAGAGCGAGCGGCGAACATTGACTAAGAAAACAAAGTCTGCCGGGAAGAATTGCGGAAAGCAGCAAGAACCCGATTACCTGAGCAGAGCGAAAGAAATACTGCAGCGCGGCTCGGCGTAGGCGGCAACGTTTTCGAGCATACGTCTTCTTTGCAAGGTAAGCTGTCATGCCGGGCCCCGACGGGCACATTAGAAACTTTGTTTTCTTACGCGAGTAGGACAAAGTAAACATCCCCAGTCAGCCGTTCCCCTGGCAGACGCGGGACACGCGCTGCCCGGCTAACTTACAAAAGTAAGCACAAGAGCTAAGGGGGAGAGCCCGCCCTGGGAAATCAACAAATTTACGGCTAAAGAAACATCAGAAATAGCCCCAGGGAGGGCCTTTTTTAATTGTCAGTCTAAACAGGCATTTGTTTTACAGCTACATACAGAGCTAAATCGAATTGATAGCCAGTCGCTGTGACACAGTCAGTAAGTGTCATGACATCACTAGACACTTTCCCAGCACGGGAGACAGTAATTTGGGGCATTTCACCAGTATAAGTGTAAAAAACAACTATTACAGACAAACAAGAACAGGAAGCTCAATAGTTTGACAACGGTGCAGAGTTTGCTGTCACAGCAAGAATCACTCATTAAGATTTATCTCTCCAACCGAAACAGGTAAAAAGAAAACATGGGTCCCAAACGAAAATCACGGGATGCCAACGCACCAGCGCAAAAACCCAAGTCCCCACACCTATTGGCAGCCATAGAAGCAGCAGAGCACTACGGTAGGGCTTGGGTGAGGGAGTATATATACGGCCTGCCAAGGGACGGGATAACCATGCCACTCACCCAAGATGACATCACTACACCATCAAAGAGACAGAAAGTGATGGATGGCCCCAAAAAAGGTAACAAAAAACTGGCAAAATTGTGCGAGAACATGTCTGAAATGCAGCAGTTATTAAGAGAAATGAGGGAGAAAAAATTACCTCAAACAGGGGAATAAGGGGCAACAAACCTCAACATACCTTTAGAAACTAGCCTATTGATGACGCCCCACATCTGCAGCAATCCAAGCTATACCAACACCAGCCACAGCACAGCCACAAGCGCCAGCTGCACCAACAACTGCCCCCACAGTTGCACCAACGGCAACCACGGCAGACCCAGCAGGGGCTCTAAAGGCATGGTCAACTCCCAATACAGTTACAGTAGGGCAAACGGGGCAGAGCAATAACAATCCAACAGACATAGCAATGATCTGCAATGCCCAATTAGATTTAAAAATGAAATCTTTCCAGACTGAAATACTGAACAGATATAAAAGATGTCTTGCATGGAATATTGATGTCACAATCAAAGAAGCCAAAGAATTCATAGAAATCTTTTCATTAATAGAAGCCCAACGCAAAGGAAAAGATGCCTTTAGAGACCCTAAAAAGATAGAAGAGAAAGCCATAGCCAGAAACGCCCAGGTAGAACAGAACTGGGACAACTGGCTCCAAGCCTTTGCCATTTTGGCAACAATCAATGAGGAGAAATGTCCTCATGATGGGAGAAAAATATGGGCCTACATGGATCAAATAAGAGAGGTGAAAGTTGCACACAAAGGGAAAACCTGGCTAGCATATGGCATCAGATTTAGGATAAGCATGTCAGAGAGGCCAGTCATAGAATGGGACGACGTCCAAAATGATTTATACATGTTAAATTCTGAGCTCCCAGTAGAGGAAGAGGTCTCCCTGAACCCCTCCAAAAATACCAAAAACGCAGGTCCCAGAAATAACGACAATGAGAAGCATAAAAAGGGAGAACAGCGTTTTCGTAAGAACCAGCCGTGGGCGGCTAAATCCAATACCCAAAGGCAAAACAAAAATCATAGTTTAAAAGCCAACACTCTATGCAGGAATTTTGGGAAAAACCAATGCTCTTGGGGTAAGGAATGCTGGTACAAATACACTTGCACAAACTGCAACAGTGATCATGCAGCAAGCAACTGCACCAGACTGCCAGCCAAAAACCCAAAAGACCAGTGCCAACCACGTTTTTTCAACCACAGTTTTGGCACCAGGTAGTACTCCAATCAACCCAACAATTTTAGAGATGCGCTATTGAACTACCCAGACAGAGAAACCAGCGAAAATATTTGGCAGGGTTTCTCCAAAGGTTTTATCATATAATCTCAGGGCACAGGGTCACAGAACATCCCACTGAACCTAAGATCACCCAGGGACAACCCCCAAATAGTGGAAAGCAAAATCAAGAAAGAACTGCTTTTAGGCAGGATTGCTGGACCCTGGGACCACATGCCCCTCAAGGAGTACATAATATCACCGCTAGGACTGGTCCCCAAAAAAGAGCCAGGAAAAATGAGACTAATCCACCACTTATCCTACCCCAAAGGCCGATCCCTGAACGACGGCATTCCGCACACAGAATCTGCAGTATCCTACACACACTTCCATGAGGCGGTAAGACTCATACAGGAATGTGGCTGGAACGCCCTGATGGCCAAACTAGACATTGAATCCGCTTTCAGATTATTGCCAGTCCACCCAGACTCCCAGCAATGGTTAGGTTTCAATTTAACAACAAATTCTATGTAGACAGATGCCTCCCGATGGGGTGTGCAGTGTCCTGCGCCCTATTTGAGCAATTCAGCTCCTTTTTTCAATGGGCTTTTCAAAAACAAAGACCAGGGACTAAAGTAGTTCACTACCTAGATGATTTTATGGTTATGGGCCCAGCAAATTCAGAAGAATGCAGTAGGGCCCTGGCGAAATTAGGAAAAAGGAATGGCCGCACACTGGGGCATACCCCTAGCAAAAGAGAAAACGACCAAACCAGCCACCAACATAATTTTCCTGGGCATTGAAATTGACTCTGCACAAGGACTATGCAGGATCCCGAAAACAAAAATTGCAGAACTCTTGGAGAAGACACAAGCCCTGATAACGAAAGACAAGGGCACAGTCAAAGAAATCCAATCTTTAGCAGGCAGTCTCAATTTCGCTGCCAGAATATTCCCTCAAGGGAGGATATTTTCCAGAAGCCTGGAACTAAAAATCAAATCATTTACCAAACCGCACCTACAAATCCGACTAGGCGCAGAGGTGAAACAACATCTGGAAAACTGGGGGAATTTCCTAAAAAATTTCAACAGGACCTCACTTTGGCGAACACCTTTGAATACATGGACAAAAAGAGTCCTTTTCACCGATGCAGCCGGGAGCAAGGGGTTTGGAGCCATACTAAACACAGAGTGGGTGGCAGGACACTGGCCCAGCTCATGGCAACAGGCAGGGTGGACAAAAAACATCACCCTCCTAGAAATATTTCCCATCTGGCTAACATTACACATCTGGGGCAGGCAGCTCGCTAACACGGAACTCTTGGTATGGTGCAACAACATGGCAGTAGTAGGCTCCATAAACAGAAGGTCTACCAAATGCCCTTTAGTGCTAAAAGTCCTACAAGCCATCACAGAAGTCACATTACAAGAAAACATTGTGGTCAAAACCAAGCACATTGCTGGGGCAGATAATAACATTGCAGATGCCTTATCTCGCTTTCAGTGGCCAAGATTCCGGGAGCTATCGCTGCACGCCCAGGAACAGATGACGCCAATACCGGCGGAATGCTGGGAAATAATGGGGAAACAAAAATAACGGCAGCAACACCAGCGCCAGAGAGCCCAGGCCGGGATGCACAACATGAACCAAGCACCTCAAATACGGGTGCCAATATTATAACAGCATCAATGCCAGTGCCAGAGAGCCAAGACCGGGATGTCCAACAAGAACCAGACACCTCAAAGACGGGTGTCAACACCTCCCTAGGCTTCCTCACGGAGATGGCAGGGAAAGCGCTGGAAAGCACCACCGCAGCGCAGTACAGTAAGTGCTTACAAACAGTTTTTAAAGCCACAGGCACAAAACACGTAGAGTTAACAACGATTAAAGAAGAACATTTTTTTTTTAAATGGGCACATGAACAAGGCTTTAAGAGAGACTGGGCTAGTTGCAGTCTCATATTTCTCAAAAATACGGGGTGATTCGGACCCCACCCAAAGCGCCCTCATTTCTTACACATTGAAAGGGTGGGGCAGAATCGAAGGTCCCCAGGTAGACACCCGCCGCCCCCTTGATTTCAACAAACTGGTACAAATTGCAAACCAGCTGGAAGCCATATGTTGGCATCCATATGAGATCTTATTGTTCAGAACGGCTTTCTTCCTGGCATATTTCGGGGCTTTCCGGGTGGGAGAGCTCATTGCTTCCAGCACCAAGGCCAGCAACGGGTTGGGCGTCATGGAAGTCAGGGTCAGACAGGAGAGCGTCAGCATAGAAATCCAACAATCAAAAACTGGGGCAATAAGAACCATCAACATTTGTTGCATAGATGAGGCAGTAAACTGCCCGGTATGCATTACCAACCTCTACTATACACAAAGACCCATGGTTGGGGGGAGGTTTTTGATCCGCAGGGACACCACGGCACTAAGCCGCTACCAGTTCAAAGGGGTGCTTATGAAAGCAATCAACAATGCGTGATGGGATCCCAGGGGGTTCGGCACCCCCTCTTTCCGAATAGGTGCTTCCACCTCAGCATGGCAAGGAGGTTTAGCTCCTCAACAACTAAAAAACATAGGGGGTTGGAAATCAGATTGTTACAAAAGATACATCAGACCGCAACTAATATAGCCAGCCACCCTCACCCCTCTCCCCCCCCCTTCATACAGAAACACCATGCGAAGGGAGGACCACTCTGCAATCTGCATGGATAGTCGGCCACTCTTTTATCTTCAGGACGGGCCGATGGGCAGAGGAGACCAAAGAAAGGCCACCTTTCAGGAACAGAATTTCCTCGTGGTGGGGCTACAGAGGCCTGCGATGGGCAGAAATCCACGAAACATTAGCAGAACTAGTTGCATACAGAGACCCGCCAGAATTTCTGATCATCCACCTAGGGGGCAACGACCTAGTATCCTTTGGGAGGAGAAAGTTACTTGAGGACATGTGCTCATCCCTTGCACATATATCACATAATTGGAGAGGAACAGAAATATACTTCTCGGCCATCCTACCCAGAAGGAAATGGCTAGAGGCCAACTGCTACAAATCTGTAGACATTTCCAGATGGAAAATCAACAGGGGGCTAGAAAAATGTTTGTACAGCAAGAGGACTGGGCTTCATAAAGCACCCAGCCATTACACTGGGTGACCCGGACCTTTTTCACAAAGACGGCACCCACCTATCAACCAAGGGCATGGAACATTTCTTTCGAGAAATTATAGCAACTCTAGCCTCCAGTGGTTGTCAATAGGAGATACTTTTGGGGGAACGCGGTCAGCCGTCAACCTGCCCACGTGTGGCGGCACGGGCCAGAGGGGGCAACCCCAAGACCCGATGCCCAAAAGTATTGTTATTATCTTATGATATGTGATTATTGTTATTTGCATAACCATATCTGTACAATAAAACCTACGGCCTTTTATTGCCAACACTTGACAAACAATGTGTGAGCCAAATTATTCTGGGTGGGGGTATGGGTTCGGCAATGTACAAATATGCATGCATATGGGTTCAGCAGTTATGGGCAATGCTGCAGTGCCTCACAAAGCGAGGCAGGGTAACTGCTGTTACCATCAGCAGGCCCGGAGAGGGGAAGCCCAACCTCTTCCACCCACTGCTCCTCTCCTCCCCCACTAGTCGAAGAGACACGCAGTCTGTACAGTATAATGCGAGGAAGGGTGAGGTGTGAGCAATCACCTCACCCTTCCTTCGTGCAACAACAGCCCCCACTACTAAACATATCAAAGACCCAGGGCTCCCCTAGGTCTTATAAATACAGAGCAATTGCTTTGAGAAAACACAATCAGTTTGTGGACCCTGAACGCGGACCCAAACACACGGGAGGTGCACTGTTTACTCAGTGCCTTCCAAACCTTTGCTTCTTTACCACAAAACCCTCCCACCCAACAAATAAGGGAGAAGAACAAAGGAAAACAAGTACAGGGCACTGTACGGTGCCCACAACAAGTCGTGGGACATGAGAAGGCGGGCACGGGCCAGAGGGGGTAACCCCAAGACCCGGTGCCCAAAAGTATTGTTATTATCTTATGATATGCGATTATTGTTATTTGGATAACCATATATGTACAATAAAACCTACGTCCTTTTATTGCCAGCACTTGACAAACAATGTGTGAGCCAAATTATTCTGGGTGAGGGTATGGGTTCGGCAATGTACAAATATGCATGCATATGGGTTCAGCAGCTATGAGGTTGTTTAGCCAAGACCAATGGCTTCTAGCAAGGGCTTATGCAGCATGTCACTTCATATGTGGTGGAACCAAGGTATGGGGCCGGAGAGGTCTTCAGGGTCAAGACGTTAGGGGAGCCCAACTGTATGGGAAGAGGTACGGGCGCGCTGGCAGGCTGCGGTTTACCAAATTACCAATAACGCATTAAAGAGAGCGGGATTTAATTTGAAGGAGCATTACAAGGGAGCCGAGGGCTGAAGCTCTGCGGGCAGTAGGAGTGGGGGCAGATTGGTCGATCAGGTGGAGGGAGGTGGTGTGGAGAGCATTCAGTGGATGGGCTAGAGACTGGTAATGGTATTGGTTGCTCAGTACTGTATCATGATGCTGAGGGAAACATGTTAAAGAACCTGAAATTTGGGATGGTGGCTCGCATGTTTGGGGAAAGATCCATTGTAGATGGCTAACCCTACAACGGTGGAAGTGGGTCAAAACTTGAAACAGTGTTTGCTGGGGTTATTAGTACGGCTTGATGCAAATACTAAAATGTCAGGCATTAAGAATTGGCTTGCTCGCTGATTTGGAGCACGATCCGTAAGGAGGGCTAACCTTCACACAATTAGTCAGTGTCGCTTGGAGGCACGATGCAAGTGCAGAAATGCTCCAATTCGGATTTTGGTGTGGCTTGATTGTTCATCGAGCACAATGCATGAAGAGGGTCCTCTCTTGAAAGAGTGTTGTGGGTGTTTCATTGCGGCTGGAGGCTAATAAAAGTTGGTTTTCTGCTGCCTCACACGTTTGGAGCACATCTCGTTGGAGGGGGCCAGCCCACCAACAGTCAGTCATTGAGCTAGAGGTGTTAATGAGGTGTTGAGGGCCCTGTTCCATTGCTTAATGCTACTATTTACATATTAAAATAACCCAGAATTGGATTGCTGGCTCGCTCATCTGAACAGGATCCATTGAGAGCTCGTGGCAAGAAGGTCCTGTTGGAAGCAAGACCACACGGAGCACCACACATTCGCTGGATCCCCCTCTCCCTGAGCAAAGAGGTGCAGGGGAGTGGGGTGCTCTGGCTGGTGAGACAAGGGCAGGCCCAGCGATAAAAGGTAGGGTCATGGGAGCACACAGCTCTGGGGAGGGCTGTCAAAGGTTAGTCGAGGGGGCGGCAGAGTAGAGGGGTTTTGGCCAGAAGATCAGTGCATGCGACAAGGCACGCACTGAGTCGCAACTGGCATGCTAATCGGGGGGAAGCGGTGAGCATGGGGAAGTGGCATCTGTAAACCTATGCGGAGCGGGCTGAGAGTTGGGGTTTCGACTTCATGGCCAAGTCAGGGTCAACGCTATGCAAAGGTACATAGTCCAAAGCACAAACCATAGTTGAGAACACCCAGCAGTGGTTTACGGGCGTCAATACCTTTCCTAACACATTCAGCACAGTGCAGACATATTGTTGAGCACTAAAACCAATGATTTCTTTTGCAATTACATCCAGTAAGGCAAGGGCATTCGACCCTACCAGTGACACAGCGACTCTCAATTACAATTAACATAGTCTATCAGCTGGACAATATATTTTGAGTGAATGGTGGAACACTTACGGCAGGGGGGTGGGGGAATGGCTGCCAACAAGGGGCAAAGGGGTTATATTGTCAAAAGGTAGACGAGGAATAAAGGTGTGCAGTGAAGGTATTGAGCTGCCCAAAAGACTCAGGTTACATGAAGTAAACTTTGGCGGTTGGCCAAGTAATCCTGACGATCCGGGTTATGCAAAAACCAGGCTCGAATTGGGCACCTCCGGTTACATATGCATGACAATGGCCGCTCCCCCCCCTTCTCTATACGGGGTGCATGCTGTCGGTGGGTAGTGCGGAGATGTGTTAAGGAGCAGTGGGTTGTTTCATTGTTGCATGGAATTTAACGGTGTTATAGTCTGAGATTAACCCATGTACCAACATTTTCCTGTTGCTGTTCCTTTATGATTAACAAGGGTGGTCTGGGAACCAAAGGATGCCCAAGCTTTCTCCTATGAGAACAGTTACAAATAAAATGGGTTATCACACAAAAGAGTCCTGTGATGCAGAGGCCCACTGGCTAATCTCCAGAATTCTCTATAGGCCAGTCCACCACCAAAGTTTACTTGCTGTTGGATGATGTTTACTGTGGTTACTGCTGTTTTACTTGTGTGTCAAGCTAGTTGATGGACATTTCCCGGTGTGTGACACTCACGACGCACAGTGACATTGTTGTCTGGAGAAGCGTGAAGGGAGGGGTGGGCTGCAGAAACAGCACAAGGGGAAAGCACAATGCATGAAGAGGGTCGTCTCTTGAGAGGGGGTTGGTGGTGTTTCATTGCGGCAGGAGGCTAATAAAAAGTTGGTTTTCTGCTGCCTCACTTGTTGGAGCACGTTTCTTTGGAGAGGGCCAACCCGCCAGTAGTCAGTCATTGGGCCAGAGATTTTAAGGATGTGTTGACTGCTCTGTACCGTTGCTTAATGCTACAAATGCTACTATTTACATATTAAGAACCAGGAATTTTGTTGGAAGCAAGACCACACAGAGCACCACGCATTCGCTAGATCCCCCTCTCCCTGAGCAAAGGTGCAGGGGAGTGTGGTGCGCTGGCTGGTGCAACGAGGGCAGGCCCAGTGATAAAGGTTAAGGTCATGGGGGCACACAGCTCTGGTTAGGGCTGTCAAAGGTTAGTCGGGGGGACAGAGTATAAGGGATGTGGGCACAAGAACACCCAACAGTGGTATACAGCGTCAATAATTGCATCCATTAATGCAAGGGCACTAGACCCTACCAGTGGCACAGCGACTCCCTACCACAATTCAAATAATCTGTCAGCTGGACGATATACTTTTGGTGAATAGAGGAACACTTGCGGCAGGGCGTGGGGGAATGGCTGCCAACAAGGGGCAGAGGGGTTAGATGTCAAAATGGCACAAGAGAGATAAAGGTGTGTTGTGAAGGTATTGAGCTGCCCAAAAGACTCAGGTGATACGAAGTGAACTTCGGCGGTTGACCAAGAAATCCTGATGATCCGGGTCCTGCAAAAACAGGGCTCAAATTGGGGCATCTTCAGTTATATATGTATGGCAATGGCCATACCCCTTCTCCCCCTTCTCTAGCTGCACAGAGTTTTTCAATACCAAGCGCACAATACACCAACTGGTCATAGGTTTGGGACCCGTGGAACATTTATCCTGGGCACTTAGTGGAAGGAAGCAATCCTGGGGGCAATGGTGTATTGGAAATCAAGGTCAATTACGTGTGATGGGGATCTATACGGCTGCCCAAGAACGACTGATATCCAGGTGTTCGACCAAAAATGTGCTTAAATTTAGCATACCAGCGCCTTGTCCATATGGTTTCTGTGCAACAACAAGCAAGTCACCTTTGGTTAAGGGTGGGCTTATATTAAGTGACAGTGGAAACTCAGGGGTCGCAAGAGAGACACTCACACGAGGGGAAAGACAGGACCAGTGTTCTTCGCCATACTGCCGGACAAGTCCGAAGTCCCCTTTCAAATGGGTTAATGTCAGGTTGCATGTGAATGCGCACGAATGTGAGTGTTGAGCGGGATGAATGGGGCTATGGGGCCTAGTTTTAGGGCTACGACCTGTTCTCAGGGGGGAACTCTCTGCCGCCGGCAACCAGCAGAGAGTCTTGGCGGAGTCACAGGTCGATCCCTTAGCAAAGCACTGGCAGACCCGTAAGGGGCTGCTCAGCCAACAGCTTAGAATCTACGGCGCCCACGAGTAATAGACTCTGGGGAGGCCCTGGGAAGAAGGGGAGGGGTTAGGGGGCTTGGAAGGCATTCCAACCCCAAATGCGGGAGGGGAGGGAGAGGAGAACGAAGAAAACGAAAAGGACAAGAAGGGAAGTCAGGGGGAACAAGAAGAAGGTGGTCTGTAAGGTTGGTAAGGAAACAAGTAGGGGAAGGGATAACTGAAGGTAAATACCTTGGGAAGGGCTCGGGGGGTGACAAGGGAGAGCAGGGGGGGAAAGGTTCAAATGGCCTGGGGGGAGTAAGCGGAAGGCTGGTGGGGGGGAGAATGGGATACTTTGGGAATAGAAAGAACATAACATAGAGGCCAGGGGGCGGGTGTAATGGATCACAGGGAACAGAGCATGGAGGCAAGGGGGGGTCGGGCGAAAGAGAAGACACCCGGAAGGGGGAGGAGGAGTGAACCTCAGGAACTGAAGTGTAAGTGCAAGGGAGAAAAGGAACGGGGGTAGACCGGGGTAAGATAATTGAAGTTGGATATGGGGGAGAGAGAATAAGGAGGAATGGAATGAAGGTGAATCAGAGCACACTGAGATGGGAAATGGGAGATAGAAATGAAGCAGGGATCACTTAGTGCTACAACTGGATGGTTGGTTGGGCAGGTAGAACAAGGGAACAGGAACGTATAAAGGAAGAGTTGTTACAGAAAGGGGACGGGAGCACAGAGCAGAGTAGAAACGTGACTGTGATTGAGGACACCGAAAAAAGTGTCTGTGAGATTTAAACGTGTACTGTGAATAGGACACCGAAAAAGTGTCTGGGGAATGTGTACTGAGAACAAAGACACCGGTAAAAGTGTCTCGAAAAATGTAAAAATGCAAACACAGAATGGCCATGGGTAGAGAGAATTCGGTAGGGAGAGCCGGGCTCAACCGGAAGGGTCCACCAGACACGGACCGTGGGGGGAGGACATACGGGGCGTACTTAAGAAGCCACACCCGGCGTAGAAGAACCTGTGGGTGGTGGATACATGGATCGCCTGCCTGTAAGATAACTCCTTGACTTTATGCAAATCAAGCTTGCTGTGGCATTGTGATTTCCATCTTGAAAAACGTGTTTGGTCTTTTATTCTGGGAATTTCATCGGGGTTGGGGTGGGGGGTGTATGAACGTGGCATACAAGATGTGGTGTCTGGTGGGGGGGGAGGTGCAGCAATGGGATGCCCCCACTAAGTGAAGACATTTATATGGGCCTGGTTTTTGAAGACAGAAACTGAACGCATACACCCGAATTGAAGTTGAGGAGTGCTATAATCAGTGTGGGTGCGAGGTGCAGGGGGGAGGAGGGAGTCTTGGTCAAAGTGTGTGCATTGGAAAAAGGTGGAGAAATAATTGGTTCTAAGTGCTCCATCCGAGACCTTGGCCCTGTGGCCCTGCTTTCTCAGCGCATTTTCCAAATTATCGTCCTGTGCCCCAAGCCTTTGTTCAAAGCGGCTCCCCTCGAGCAGGATACACAACTGATTTTGGCTATTGGTTTTAACTCGAAGTGGTGTTCCGGGAGCTGAATGCAAAACTGATTTGATTTTTGGCACTGGCTTTTAACTCGATTTGCATTTTTATTGCAGAGTGATTTTTATATTATTATTGATGTGCCGTTGTGTTAATACAAACAATTGATCTTACTTGTTTTAAATTGTTCATTCATGTTTCCTTGTCTGACGCTGGCTATTGGCAATCGGGGTTATTGGGCATAAAAGAATAAAAGGTACTCTGCTTCATAATACAGGGAAATGACTAAACGTAAAGAAGCACAACCCATCTCACCAAAGGGAGGTGGCAAGAGGGTGTTCAAAATGTTCGAACCAATAAGGGATGTCAATTAACTCATTACAGAAATAAAAGATCTATTGCACGACATATAAAGTCCTAATGACAAGAAAGTCGATGAGTTAAAATGTAGAAAGTCGACAGATAGCGAAATATTATCAGAAAGTGTGGCACCTGTACTGAAACCATCCACCCATACAAATGTCCCTGGGCGCTTTGGGAAACAAAAAGACCCCTTGGATATGCATGAGATAGGACATTTCAAGGGGCGGGAGGGCGGGGCGGGGGAAACTATACTCTCCCCATCTTGGTGCATGGAGATATAGGGGCTCAGGTTATTGAGGTACATATGAATGATGAGGACCTCCTGATTTTTTAACTAGCCCTATCAGGGAATCCGAAGGTGAAAAGGTGAAGGCGATCAAGCCCAACAGAAAGCGATGCGAGGGGGGGAGGGGTCCACACAACCCTTGGCCCGAGAAGAGGTAGGGTATGATAGAGATTATGATTGCCACATCCAATAGGTACCAGGCCCTTGGGGACAAACCCTCTTTAGCAGGTAATGCCTGTGAAGCATTGGGAACATCACAGGGACCAATTAACTGCAAGGGTCCCCGTATAGGTATTAGCATAGGCACCCAAACAAATGGTGGTTACCTACTACCTCCGAGCTAGGGTTGGGGAATAGCCTAGTAGAAACGCTACGAGAAGACCTACAAATGATGAAAAACATGTGTGGGGCACTGGAAAAAGTCACCAAAGAAAATCTCCCACGTATTAAAGAGAGGCTCACAAGGGTGCTCTCATATAAGAATGCCCGCAGCCCGATAGACCATGGAGCTAATAGTAACCCAACCAGCGAGCAAATATCTAGAACTGCCCTAGCAAAAGCATGCCGCCACAATTTCAGGTGAACTCTGGGAACATAATCTAAAGGAGGAAACAATGGATTCAATATGGTAACTAGGGATCACATCAGGGAGCAGAGAAATCCTCACCAACCTTTGGTCGGAAATACGTGAGCGTCTAGTTGCGTAGGTAGAGGGCTGACGAGAGATCCGGAAAGGTTCACCCATCACCTGGTGGTTAACATGCAGACACATAATTCAAATACTCATATACGCATGCCGACTTGGATTACCACTCCAAACACAATCCCGTTGGGGAATAGAATGTTGGGGGGGTTGAAACATGACTATGGCGAGGACCCTCACAATTATCCAGCACATCCTCCCGCCTGTGGGAGTGCGGAGGAAGCTCATCAGTTACACTACATAATGGGCCTCATTACGAGTCCGCCAGTCCAGAATGCAGTAATTCCGTGACAACGGTGATACAGTTTCCACGTCCGCAAGGTTGCAGAAAGAGCGGCCGATTACGGCCTGTCGGTCGCCCACACCACACCGACGCGGAAACGCTGTCACCGTCGCCACGGAAACACCCACAGAAATGGATCGTAACTCCAATTTCATGGCAACAGGATTGAATATGGAATTTATAGTGCAGGGACCCAGGTATCTTAGGCAGAAAGCTCTTGGCCCCTACAGGGGAATATATTTGGATGCTAACCACACCTTTTCTCCAATCGGGTAGGCGGGAGCCTCCTTCCGATGTCGATTGGCAAACAGTTTTTCGTCTTTCCTTAGCCTTGGTCAGATGCTCTGTCGCCTCCTTAAGAACCTGAGTGATGGTTTTATGCAAGTTTTTTATGGCTGGCATCTCCAGTGTATCGGGTGGATCAAATACTGATGTCCTCAGATGTCTTCCGTGCACAGTGTAGAATGGAGTTTGCCCTGTGCTTGTGTGAACAGAGTTGTTGTATGCATACACAGCTATCCAGAGTATATTTTTCCAAGAATCCTTGGACTGTTGCAACATACACCTCTGATCTTGCTCTAAAGTTTGCTTGCTGGCTTCGTCACCCTAGACCCAAATCTGTAGGTTGCCCACATGAACAATATGTGCTGTGCCGAAAGGCTTGGGGTTACCAGTGGGTTATCCTTTTCCTTTCGCGCCCCAGGTAGGTGCACCCACACATGTGTGGTACCATTTTCATCGGGACACATGTGGGAACGCGGGAAGGTAGGCCATGTGTTGTTGGCGGTGTGTTTCGATGGGTGGCCAGAGCGACATGTCTGAGAATTGTCTTTTTTTCCAGCCAATTTCAGAGACATTTCCCTCTTTCCACTCACCGAAACACGTCGCCAACAACAGATGTCATACCTTAACGCATTCCCACAAGTGTCCCAATGAAAACGGTACCTCATATGTGTTGGTGCACCTACCGGGGGGCAAAAGGAAAAGGGTAACCCACCAGTAACGCCAAGCCTTTCGGCACAGCATATTTTGGTCATGTGGGCAATCTACAGATTTGGGCCTAGAGTGTCGAAGCCAGCAAGGAAAACAGGGAACCCCATGCATTTCCCAAAAGAGGACACCCATGGGAATGCACAGAGTTCTGACTTGCGCGAAGCGGCCCAGCATTTATTACCCAGAACCCCAGACAAATTGAACATTGTGTTTTTTCCCCATCAAATATCACACTTTGTCGGGGATTGTGGCTAAGAAAAACTGGGGCAATTTGCGCAAGGCAGACCTCTGTGGATTCCCACGGGTGTCCTCTTTTCGGAAATGCATGGGGTTCCCTGTTTTCCTTGCTGGCTTCGACACCCTAGGCCCAAATCGGTAGGTTGCGCACATGAACAAAATTTGCTGTGCCGAAAGGATTGGGGTTACCAGTGGGTTACCCTTTTCCTTTTGCACCCCAGGTAGGTACACCCACACATGTGCGGTACTGTTTTCATCGGTACTCGTGTGGGGACGCGGGAAGGTAGGCCATGTGTTGCTGGTGGTGTGTTTCGGTCGGTGGCCAGAGAGAAATGTCTGAGAATTGTCTTTTATTTCCAGCCAATTTCAGAGACATTTCCCTTTGTCCACTCACCGAAACACGTCGCCAACAACAGATCTCATACCTTCCTGCGTTCCCAGAGCTGTCTCGATGAAAACGGTACCTCACATGTGTGGGTGCACCTACCGGTGCGCAAAAGGAAAAGGGTAACCCACTGGTAACCCCGAGCCTTTCGGCACTGCACATTTGGTTTGTGTGGGCAACCTACAGATTTGGGCCTAGGGTGTCGAAGCCAGCAAGGAAAACAGGGAACCCCATGCATTTCTGAAAAGAAGACAACCGTGGGAATCCAAAGATGTCTGACTTGCGCAAATCTCCCAGAATGTATTACCCACAAGCCCCGCCAAAGACCCACATGGGAGAAGGGTGCCCAAGGCCAGGGATATTACTGCCGACTTTGCTGGAGCTCTGGCTGGCCTGCGTTACAGCTTCTCCCCACCAGGGAGTCCCGGCAGTGTGCCAATACCTCCCCGAAGGGAAAAGCTGTAATGCAGCCCAACGCTGGCAGGATCCCCATTCCTCCCCGGAGATGACACCTGTAACGTAGCACAGTCAGAGCTGCAGCCTGGGCTTGCAGACAGACAACCCACATGGGAGGCATCAGCTCCCAGGGAAACAACAATGCCCTGCTGGCATGGGGGGCACTTTGTGGCCTGCCCCTGCAATTGTGTCCCAGCCCACCAAAATATCTGCCCAGATGGCCCATTCCCACCCACACCACCAACAATCCAGGCCCAGTCTCACCCACCCCACTGACAGTGGGCCCTAACCATAAAATAATAAAAAACAGTACTCGCATAACGTTGCAGCTGCTCGCGTAGAAAAAGCTGTAAACAAAACAAAAAATGTGTTTCCTACGGTCACACCAGCAAAAACAAACCAATACTTTCCAAGAATGCCCCGCCTTGCAAGCCATCCCTGGTGGTCTACTGAACCTCACCCCCCCCAGTGAAAACCCACTTACCCCTTCGTACGGGCAGATATCTGCCCCCAGGGCGGGCTGCATGAGGTGCCCCCCACACTTCAGTTGAGGTGGGGGGAGAAGCCCACCCCAAAACGTCAGACAGGCCCCCAATTGATGGGGAAGTAGGGTTTGGGCACGCTGGGGCCAGATTGGCACACCAATGTGCCCCTCTGCGCCAAGGCAAGTTTGGTACACAAAGAAACAAATTGAAAATGGCAGGCTGCACTTTAGGGGGGCTGAGGGGCACCCTACACTGCTGGGGAATTGCATAATGTGAAGGGGGCTGACCCCCTAACATCCCACCCACAATGGAGTGGGGGCCATGTCATGCAGCCTGCTACAAACGGCTGCGTGAGGTACACCCCCTCCATTTGGGGTGGGGGTCACCAAAAATTGTGGGACAGGTCCCCCAGTGGGTGGGGCAGTAAGGTTTGGGCACCCTGGGGCCAGATTGGCAAACCAATGTGCCCCTCTGCGCCAAAGCAAGTTTGGTAAACGAAGAAAAAAATTCTAAATGACAGGAGGGGGGCATTTCATTCAGCCCTCCCTGGGGGCAGATAATAGGGTAGGGGTTCTCATGCAGCACTCCCTGGGGTTACATGCCCTTCTTAAGAGCATAACTGCCCCCCGGGAGGGCTGCATGACATGACCCCAAGTCCATTTTGGGTGTGGCGGAACAACCTCTTTCCAAAAAGAATTCACCAGCCATGATATTTGTTTTCTTTTTTCTTTTCTTTGCACCCCCCCCTTCCCTAGGAGCAGATGGGCTCCCATCTGCCCCAGGGTGCCCTAACCTGCAGGCCCCATCGTTTGAGGGGCCTGCCCACACTTTCCTGGTGGCCCTCTCCCACTCACCTCATTGGATGGGGGGGCCCCCTCATGTACTCCTCCCGGGGGTGAGAAATCTTCCCCCAGGAAGGGTGACAAGGGGTCCCCCCTTTCCACTTGGGGTGGGAGGGAGAGGGCCACCACCCTTTCATGTCCTAAAAAAATCTGTGGTGGCTGGTGGTCCCCAATCCTCTCCCCTTCCCATTGTGGTCTATTTTTTTTTATATGCCCCCACCCCTAGGGGCAGATGGTAATCCATCTGCCCCCATGGGTCTCCATACATGTGGCCCCATGCTTTGGGACCTTGGGGGGGAGGGGTCCGCTTACCTAGTAAGCAGCCCTCCTCCCCCTGATTTCAAAAGATATCCCTGGTGTCTAGTGGCATTGCTGCCCACGGATCGAGTGCCCTGCACCCGATCCGGGAGCAGCAATGCTTACACAAATGGTGTCGTGGGAAAGGGGAGAATCTCCCCTTTACAACGACACCACCACAACAAAATCCCTGGTGCCTAGGGTCCCCAACCCCGTACCCCCTTTCCATAGCTTTTTTGTTACATGTTTTTTTTTTGCCCCCACCCCTGGGGGCCGATGGTCACTCATCTGCCCCCAGGGGTCCCCATACATGTGGCCCCATGCTTTGGGGCCTCAGGGGGGAGGGGGCTGCTTACCTAGTAAGCAGCCTCCCCTCCCCCATACTGAAAAGACATCCCTGGTGTCTAGTGGCATTGCTACCCACAGATCGAGCGCCCTGTGCCCGATCCGTGAGCAGCAATGCTTACACAAATGGTGCCATTGGAAAGGGGAGAATCTCCCCTTTCCAACGACATCTGCCTCGATCTCTGGCTTGAAATACAGCCAGAGATCGAGGCAGAGGGAGAAGGGCACTCAGCTTCTCTCTTCACCACGGCAGCCCAAAATGGCTGCTGCAGTGAATTTACTTCCAGTTTCACGCCGGCGTGCATTACTGAACTAACTGAAGGTAATCCAGCCCCCTGGCAGTGAGAGGGGACCTCCACCTTACATAGCCCGGGGGTTGGATTACAGCAGGGATTGCTCAAAACAGAGTGCCAAAAAGGCTGAGTGATCTCGTCCTTGGCACCCTGGAAGGAATTCCAAGGATGAGATACCTCGTCCTTGGCACTTAAAGGGTTAAAGACACTAGAAGCTCGATTTCATGGTCTCCAGTCACGTTCACGTAGAAGGATGAAGTTGGAAGAACAAGATGGTCACACCTACGCATGAGGACAGAGCATGCCTTCACTCCCTAAATTTCTAAGAGCTAAGAACACTCTCAAGGACAAGCTTCAAAGCCTAATTGACAGTAGACCACTGAGGTGGTGATGGATTGATATGCAAATGGGTGGGAAGCAAGTGTTAAAGCGAGCTCACCAGCATCTGGATGGCCAGCCTGCATGCTGCTAGATGTAGATGGAAAAGTACTAACGAAGGTTAAAATGCCAACCAATCATAGGGGACCACATACTTAGGGGTCCTATAGTTGTGTAACCAATGGGACGTTGTGTATTTAGTGATGTTCATAGTCGTCATTTGTAGGGGCGGGCTTAGTTGTCCCACCTGATGTTAAGTAACCAATTATATTCACTCATTATTGTAGACTAGCATGGATCATATACTTAGATGTTCACTAAGAACCAATCACCCATTTGCATGTTTTTTTTTTGTTTGCCACGTAGGATGACGTTAGTAACACGTAGGTTAACGTCATTGATGACGAGTTTTGGGTGTGTAACCTCCATTTTTTTATAAGATGCATTGAGTCAGAAGATCGAGCAAATTCGTTGATGTTTGTTGTACTCCCTGTTTTAGACAATTGACATTAAAACAGTTATCCTTTTGCCAACTACCTGAGTCGTTTCGATTATTGATGTATGAGTAAAAATCTGCATCCCCATCCATCTCCAGGGTAATTGCTACTCATCTTAAAATACTGGATCACCCAGTTTACGTGGTAGCGGAGAGGATGGTTCAAGATCCATCGAGATAAGTAAACTTTAGAGTCCCAGAAATATCGTACGACATTTGCCATTCGGCTGAAAGGACGTGTAGCTCCCCTTAGCTAGTGGTAAGTGTAATTTGAGAAAGCTTGCAAGCGAGATGTGATGGGTCCCCTGATTTCAACAGAATCCCCTCCCACGTCTACGAGAAGCTTATCGGACAGAAGGTTGAAGAGGCAGTAAAAGAGGCGTACGATCCAGAGAGTCGGAAGAAGAAAAATGCGAGTGGTGACCAAAATCTGAGAGAGTTGTGGAAACTAATGGATGATGAGTGAAGGAAAAAGTGAGTAACGGAGGGAAGTGGGTAAAACATAATTTAAGAATAAGAGTGAAATATATATATAGTGAATAGATATTGGGCCTCATTACGAGCCAGGTGCTAAGTGTTTAACGGCGCCGTAAAAGGCTGCGGCGCCGTTAAACACTTAGCACCTAATTACGAGGTCCCTTTGCGGGACCCGACCTTAACGGCTGGTTTTTCCAGCCGTTAAAGTAGGGACCCGCAAAGGGACCTTGGTGCTAATTACGGTACCGCAATTTGCGGTACCGTAATTAGCGCCTTCCCCATTCCCATTGAGCCCTATTGGGCAAAAATGGGAATGGGGAAGGGCCATGGCGGCATGGGTAATTACCGCCCTACCAACCTCGGAATGGGGTGGTAATTCCCCATTCCGCCATGGCGGACACCGGCATGGACCATGGTGCTAATAGCACCATGGTCCTCCGCTGGGTCGTAATGAGGCCCATTGACTTGAGTGTAGCCAAGCAATAAGAAATATCATGAGAGGAGCCACGATAAAGAGGATACGCCCTGGCCTGCATTTTTTTTTTAAACATGTTTATTTTAAACAGGCAGGTTATGGCAATACAAAGCTTAATCACTTGCGACATGTAGCATACAGTAATACCATTTGACGCTCCTCCCACCCCACCCTTCGGTCTCAAGTTCCTTCTTCACTTCCCTGTAGGGAGTCTCCATCCCGAATAGTTCTCCTGGCCAGTTGGGGCTTGAAAGTCAGGGCTGGGAACCTTTGGTCAAACTCCAATACCGGACCCCAGATGTTGCGAAAGCGATGCAGGGTGCCTGCTCCGGCAGCCGTCACCTTCTCGACGATCAGGATGTCCCAGACTTTTATTCACCAGAATGGCATGAGAGGACCTTCTGTCGTTTTCCAGGTGCGGGCTATCACGTTCCTACCCGCAAGTAGGCATTGTGACAATAGTTTGGTCTTGGGGCCAGACCTGGGGTAGATCCCAGGGATCGGTGCTCCAAGGAGGATAGGTTCGGGGGCCAAGGGCAGTCGCACCTGAGTGATGTCCGCTATCGTTGCCAGGCATTGTTTCCAAAAGGCTTGGACCTTGGGGCAGGACCACCACATGTGGAAGAAGGAGCCGATTTGGCCGCACTGCCTCCAGCATTGAGGGTTGATCGTGGAGTTCATGTGGTGGAGTCTTAGGGGAGGGTAGTACCACCGGAGCAGGATCTTGTAGGCGCACTCTCTATTCGTGATGCATGATGAGGAGGTGTGAGCCCGGGACCAGATGTCAACCCACTGTTGGTCCTCAATCGCATGGCCAGGTCCGCCTCCCATAGGGCCATATACCGGGTCTTGGAGGTTAGGAAGTCCATTTGGAGGCGCTTGTATAGAGTGGAGATTCTTCCTCGGGGCGGGAGCTCCTTAAGGGTCAATTCGATAGCTGTGGGGGGACGAGTAGCCGCCTGGCGAGTCTGTGGATGAGTGCACCAGTGGCGTAGCTGGGTATATGTGAACCTATCTCGTTCCTGGATCCCAAAGAGTTCTTTGCATCACTCAAAGGTGCAGGGTTGGCCCCCTTCAAAAAGGTGACCCAGGGTCTCTAGGCCTCCTTCAATCCAGGCCTTAAAATTCCGGGGAGACAGACCAGGAGAGAAGGTCGGCTTCATGAACACTGGGGAAAGGGGGCTGAGCCCCATCGGGATCCTCTTCTGTCTCAACGCCTTGTCCCACACTGAAATGGTGTGTTTGGTGGATGCCAGGAGATTCCGCCACTGTCGCCGTTCCGGAGGGGGGACATGTGGGAGAAAGCGTAGCGGGAGGGGCAATTGCGCTTGTTTGAGGTCTACCCATCTGGGGCGGTTGGTGAGGACTTGCCATGATTGGATACAAGACAGGTGAGCCGCCATTTGGTATTTCTGCAAGTCAGGGACCCCAAGCCCACCCAATTTCGCATTGCCCAGCATCGTGGATTTAGGGATCCTGGGCTTTTTCACCCTCCAAATAAACTGCAGCATTTTTTTCTGTAAGCGTCAAAGAGCCGGCGCCGGGACCGGGAGTGTGGAGCATGCATACAGAAATCTCGGTAGTAAGTTCATTTTACAGGCTGTAATACGGTCCATCAGCGAAATCTCCTGTGTCGCCCAGCGTCTCAAATCTGCCTCCAAGTTTGTAAATAATGGGGGAAAATTAGCCCGATAAGTCTCGCTTGGACTGGCCGGGATCTGAACTCCCAAGTAGCTAATTCCTTTGGTCGACCATTGTATTGGGCACAGCGGAACCAGGGCTTTTCGGGCTTCTCGGGTCAAGCCCACTCCCATGGCGACTGATTTCCGGTAGTTGACTGTGAAGCCTGTGACCCTGCCACAGCTCGTTATCTCAGCCAGGGCTTGATGGAGGGAGGAGCGGGGTTTTGTGATAGTCAGGAGGATATCATCTGCATAGAGGGCCAGCTTGTGGTGCGCCGGGCCTGATTGAAAGCCTTCGACTGCAGGATTCAACCTGATCTGCTGGGCGAATGGTTCCATAATTAAAGCGAAGAGAAGTGGCGACAGCGGGCATCCTTGTCGGGTTCCGCAAGTTAGGTTGATGGGGAGGAGAGGGTGCCGTTAACCCTAAGAAGGGTTTTGGGGGCTTTGTAATTTGCCAGCGTCATGGTGCAGAACTCCGGGCCAAATCCGAAAGCCTCCAGGGTGAGCCTAATGAAAGTCCAATTCACTTTGTCAAAAGCCTTGGTCGTGTCCAGGGCCAGTTCCACCAGATCCAAGGCTCTTCCAATGTTGTCGGCCGTGGAGCGGTGTCTGAGGAAGCCACTCTGATCCGCACTGTTTATCTCCAGGAAAAATCAAGACAGACGGGACGCCAGGATTTTAGAGTAAATATTGGCATCTATGTTGAGCAGGGCGATGGGTCTATATGATGCAGCGTTCTTCGGATCGCCCCCAGGTTTAGGTAGTAGGACCGTAATTGACTCCTGCATGGACGGGGTTACAGTGCCCGTGGTCCTGAACGAGTTAAACAATTGTACCAAAGGTGCTAATAGTTGGGGTTTGAAAATCTTGTAGAACCTAGTTGTTTAGCCATCAGGGCCAGGGGCTCGGGATTTAAGAGCTTTTATTGCCTCGTCCACTTCTTCGTCAGTGATCGGCACCTTCAGAGAGTCACGGGCTGTTCTTTTTAGCCGGGGAAGCGCTGCACCCCGTAAGTATTCCTTCTGTTCCTCCATGTCCCGCACTGTAGCGGTCATCACCTGAGTCAGGTGGGCCGCAGCGAGCTGCAGTTTGTCCTGGTCGGCGTAATGGACCTTGCCTCATTGGTCCCGCAGGCCCACAACTGTATTGTTCCTCTTCGCCTTGGCAAGTTTGGCCACTAGTAGCTTATTTGCTTTGTTGTTTTTAGCATAATAAAACTGTTTAGCTTTTGCCATTTGGTGGGCAGTGTGTTCAGCATAGTGGGCTTCAATCTTTTTCTGTGCTACCCGGATGGCCCGCTGGGTTTTAGGGGTCCAGCCCTTCTCCTTATGAGTCCTTTCTGAATTTTTAAGATCTTCCTCAAGGCCCTGGCGAGTTTGACGCTTGTGTCTATGATAGGCCACTCCTTGCGCAATCAGTTCACCCTGCACTACTGCCTTCATTGTGTCCCAAGTGTTGGCGGTAGAGGTGTCCTCACTGGGGTTCTCCTTAAAGAGGTTGGTGATCGTGGTTGCGATTGTGTCCCTGAGTGGCATCTCGTTGAGAATCGGATCATATAGAGTCCATCTGCGCTGTTGGGGGTTAGCTGGTTCCTGCACTCGGATTTCCAGGGTCACCGGAGCATGATCAGACAAGATTCTGGAGCCAATTGTCACATTGTTAGTAAACGTAAAGATTTGTGGGGACAGAAGATCTATCCTGGAGAAGGTTCGGTGGACATAAGAATAAAAGAAAAGTCTCTTTCGGATGGGTGGAGTACTCTCCATGAATCCACCACTCCAAGGTTCTAAATAGTTGTAGGAGAGCCAGGGCTATGGTGAGGTCTCCAGCAGTGGGCGGGTGTGACTTGTCTTTCGAGGGGTCCGGGACCCCATTGAAGACCCCTCCAATCACTATCTAGCCTTCCAAAAACAGGGAGAGGGTTGTACTCAGGGATTCATAGAACAGCGCCTGGCCTGAGTTGGGTGCGTATACAGAGATTATAGAATAAAGTTGTCCTAGTAATAGGCATTTCACCGCCATGTACCGCCCCTCCGGGCAGCTTCTAGAGTCCAGAATCTGAGGGTTCAGGCCCCTCCCGAATAGGATAGCAGTGCCACCCCTCTTGGAGTTCCCAGATGCAAAAAGTTGCTTCGGAAAGTCTCGGGAGCGCAGGCGGCAGTGGTCTGCCGGCAGCAGATGGGTTTCTTGTAGCATAGCCACAGCTGCACCGTCGTTCTGAAGCTTCTGTAGGATAGACTTGCGTTTGGCAGGTGAATTTAGTCCCTTGACATTCAGGGAGACAAATCTTAAAGTTCGATGTTCCGGGGCCAGGTCCGGGGAGGTTGACGAGTCCTGGGGAGAGGGGGAGATGTAGAGGAATCAGCCATTATGTCGCAGAGTGTGTAGCCATTCCCCAACCTGCCTGTGGGATTTTTTCTCGGGCCGCCAACGGGAGGACCGAGTTTTAACTGAGGGTGGCTGACCTTTTGCGGGTTTAATGCCTCCCTTGGCCAACAGGGCCATTGAACAGTGTGTAGCCAACATGGCTAACCTTATGAGTAATCTTAGTGGTTTGTACCAAGGACTCGTAGATGGATTGTGCCTTGGAACCGGGCATGGGCCGTGGAATAATGCCCGCTGCTTAAAGAATAAAGCTTATCTGTGTTCCTGAGGGTGCAGATCGGATCATGGTGCCGGGCTGTGAGCCGGGATCGAGGTGGAAGCGCCATCATGGGGTCGTATCTGGCTATTTCTTCTTCCGGAATCTGGGAACCCTCGACCAAGAGTCTTGTGTGAAACCAGGGGAGGCCACCAGGTTTGAGACAGCCGCTGCTTCGGAGGGCGGGAGAAATGAGGGTTTGGAAGCATCTGGACGTAGGATGTTGGTAGCATCTTCCAGGCGGCTAATTTTCCTGAGCGAGCCCTTTTAGGAAAATTGCAAAGCTGTGGGAAAGAGCCATCTGTAGCAGATTTTTTGAGCCTGAAGAAGGGCGGTTAAAGGGTGAAGGGCTTGCCTCTTTTGCAGAGTAAGCGGAGAGAGGTCCTGAAAGATCTGGAGAGAAGTCCCTTGGAATGTAATTTCGTCTTTGGAGCGGCTTATTGCCGAGATGGCTTCCTTCGTAGTAAAGAAGTGCACCCTAGTAATGACGTCGGGGGGGCCATCCGATTCCACTCCGCGTCGGGGGTTCAGCCTTTGGGTGCGATCTAGGAGAAGCAGTAAATCTTCGAGGTCGGGGAGAAGAGATTGGAAAAAGAGGTCCACAAATTCAGCTAACCCGTTGT
The DNA here is from genome assembly GCF_040938575.1 of Ambystoma mexicanum. Classification (NCBI taxonomy): domain Eukaryota; kingdom Metazoa; phylum Chordata; class Amphibia; order Caudata; family Ambystomatidae; genus Ambystoma; species Ambystoma mexicanum. The sequence continues at coordinate 846,286,278 of NC_090930.1, forward strand.
CTGGAATTGAGGTGGGAACCCCCCGAATGCGGAGGTTGTTGCGCCGGGCCCTATTTTCGAGGTCTTCTTGCTTGTATTCCAGGATGTCGCACCTGTCCTGCAATAGTCCGATTGAGCGTTTGACCTCCGTTAGCGCGGAGGCATGATCTTGGATATGATCCTCAGCAACCCCTACCCTTTGTTCAACCTCCGAGACCTTTTTGTCTGTGCTTTCCAGTTTAGTTGTGAGTTCTGCCATACAAGAGCGGAATTCTGATTTGATATCCGCCATGAATTCACGGATATCTTCTTTGGTCGCCAAAGGTCCCTTGTTATCTAGGGATTCCCGTGAGATAGAGGATCCGGAATCTTGTTTTTTATCTTTATTGGAAGCGGTCAGCAGAGTTGCTATGTCCGAAGACTTGGTGGTCTTTTGTTGCTTGGACATCGCGCTAATTGTTAGAGGCAGGACAATGGCCGCCGGGAGCAGTGTAGTGGTGAGGAGGAGCAGGACCGTGGGCCGGGGCGCTCCAGGAAGAGCTCAGGGAGAAGCGCATGCGAGCTAGGCCTGCCTTAAATCTCTCAAGGGGCTCCCGCTGGAGGCTCCCGCCGCCAACCGTTGGGGGGAGGGTCTCTCATCTTCGTTCCAGGAATTGAATCGCCTCTAGGGCTGTTACTTGTGTCCATGAGCCGGAAGGTAGGCCCCACCGAGCATCCAGGTGGGCCCCTAACGCAGCCGCGTAGATCTCCGCCCGCTGGATGTGTAGCTGTCGGGCGGCGTGGGCCGGGGCGCCCCAGGAGGAAAAGGGAGAGGGTGCACAAAACGGGTCCGATGTATGCAGGGCTCCTTGCCGGTTCCAGGGGGGGGCCCTCATTGCCCGATGTAAATAGTCCCTGTTTGTCTGGATATCTGGATGTCCGTCCGTCCCCTCCGGCTCGAGTGCTACGGGGAGGATCGCCTCCGCCTCCTGACTGTGGCTGCCATCATACGTGCGCCCGCCATCTTGGATTCTCCGAGCCGCAGAGGGGGGGACCAGGATTCAGGCGATGAGTACGGACATAGTGCTCCCTCTCCCAGCTTTCATCTCTGAGCCGCTAGTGCCCCATCGGTTCCGATCCACATAGCTGGTGTCGATGGATCGTATAGGCCACAGGAACTGCGCAATTTTAGCTGAAGCAGCGGGCTGTCCACGGGCGGCTTTAGAGGAGCGACTGCATCGCCTCGGATCCAAGCCACGCCCCCCTGGCCTGCATTTTAAAGAACGTATCAGGAGAAATCTTAATCTAGAGTCCCGTAGCGGATGACATAGGAGATGGATTCAATTAAAGGCAAATCTAAAGAGATTGATTTAAGTTCCGTATGGAGAATTTTTAGAGGGTAAGACAGGTCCCAGAGAAGGGCTGTAGAGAGAATACATGTGACCGGTCGAGTATGTTTGTTTGTCTGTTCGTTTTATATGACTATGAAAATGATGACATCATATATGGAAAAAAGTAGAAAACATTAATCTATTGTTTTAAAAATTGAAGTTGATGGTGTTTTATTAGCAAGATTAAAGTGAAAATTGTGATTAACAGGATTGGAGTCCGTGACGATTGGTGCACGCTCATATTGTATTTTTCTGAAATTAATTTTTTTAATCTGTGATTGAAACAGCGAGTGTTAACAGGTTAAGAGAGACAAGTTGAGAATGGAGGATATTACTCCACTGGTGCATCTCTGCAAGCAATTGCCAAAACATGCACCCAAGCTTAGACAGTAGAGTGCAGAATGGGTTAAATGAACCGCAGACAAAATGTTTGTGCTGTGGCCGCAAGGAGGGTCACTATCGAAGACAGTCCAGCAGCATATGATGACATATTTGCATGCAGCATATACTGGGAAGAAGCTAGAAAAACAACTAGCGAGCTTAGAGCTTTGGAAAATGTACCAGGAGGAACAAGATGAGCTGCCTGCTGTAGATTGGATATTCAACGTATGCAAATAGGGGGGTGAGGAGCCTTCTGCTCCCCCCGCCCTGTCTGAAATAGAAGACGAGAATAAGAAAGACGATGGGTTATACCCAGTGAGGGAGCTCAAAGCAGCAACAGTGTATAGCAACCTGGCATATGAGTCACCTCTGTATAGCAGTGACGAGGGTCTGGAGAAAAATACTGTGACAGATATAATTTCTAAGGTCCCGAGGGGCAGGGAGAGACACGATAAAAAGAGAAGTGATCGAGCAAGCACATCTCTAGATATAGGAAGAGAAATAAAAAAATGGAAGGGAGAAAGAGATAAAACTGATGAGTTAGCGCTCTTACAGAATGAATGGCTGGGTGGCCAGATTTTGCTAAAACTCGATAGTAAAGGCATCAAGGATGTAAGACAAAGGGAAGACGAGCAAGATAAAAAGGACAAAGAAAGAGGAACAATTGAAAGATGAAGGAGTAAAAATTAAAGATAGGCAAAGACGAGAGCAGTTATATCAAGACGAACAAGTGAAAAAACAGGAGAGAGCAGAGGAGCAAAGAAAAGATGATAATAGACAAAGAGCAATTAATGAGCAGGAAAGGCTACAAAGGAAAAGAATAGAAGAGGAAGAACAGAAGTTAAGGGATAAAAGAATACAAAGACGAAAGGATGAGGAGATACGGAGGGCACACAAAAGAAGGGATACAAAGAAAAAAGCAGAAGACAGGGTAAGAGAGGAAGCAAGGAAGCAGAGAGAATTTTAAGATGATATAGAACGAAAAAGAAGGCAAAGAGCTTGGAAAAGAAAGTAAGGAATCCTAATCCAGAAGTCACATGGGAGGATATAGAGGAGTTCTTCCCAGAATATGAGTCATTACCAGGCCCGTCCAGACCAAATCTAGAGGACGAGCTTGACTCTAGGAGCATTGGGGAAACGATCGATAAAGTTTATCATGATATGAGAGCCCAGAAAGAATCCCAGGGGAAGGGAAAAAATTATCGAAAGTACGCAGCTGTACGAAATAGAGGGAACCTCATTTAGTACGAGACAGAAGGAGGTGTCTTTAGATAGACTGTCTCTGAACAGAGATGAAGAGGAGAGAAGTTGCACGAGTTGGGCACAGGAAATGTCAGACGAAGACAGAGACACTTTCCGTGGGGAGGAGAGAGGTGATATATGTGGTCCTGAGGGATGCTTTTCAATGGGGAAGGAAGTAAGATGGTCAGATTTAGATGCACCTATATCTAAGACATCAGAATCAATGACACAGATAGATCGATCTAAAGGGCAACTCCATGGTGAGAGGGGGGAGTCGCCACCCTATGTAAGCAGGTTAAGGTTGCTGCCAGGTAGATGGCGGTGCAGAAATATTGTCCCTACGGTGGACAGGCAAATGAGAAATGAGAATGATTTTGGGACTTCACAGTTTCCCTTACTATAGAAAGGAGGAGCCATTCCACAGTGTGTGTATATATATATATATATATATATATATATATATATATATATATATATATATATATATATATATGTATATATATATATATATATATATATGTATATATATACCATGGCCCCAGATGGACAAAGATAATTTAAGGTGTAAATTCCTGAGCTTTACTTCTGGCGCTGGGAAATGGATACATGAACTTGAGAAAATGACAGGGGAAACACGTTAGCTATAGGGGACATTAAGGGTCTCCTGATCGCCATACTTGGTAAGAGAGCTGATGACGTTTGGTCAAGGGTAGGATATGCTGGTGTTACTACAGTCAACACTGCTCACGATGGAGCATCATTTAATAACTGTAGGGCGGCAGTCTGGAAAGCGCTTAGAGTACTGTATCCAGACACGTCCAATATGGGAGCTATAATGACAAAAAAGATGCAAGAAGGAGATGATCCGCTTGTTTACATTCAAAATTTCCAAGAGCAGTGGGCCTTGGAGACACGTGAAGCTTGGGGGAAATCTATACCTGTGTTTTATCATATATCATGCATGGGCTGCCAGACCCAGTACAGAAGCAGCTCAAGAAGTTAGTGGGTATAGAAGCAAAATCGTGGTCGGAAATTCAGCTGACCATTGCGCATTATTGCAGACTCTTACAGGAAAAGAATCGCAAGAAAGATGACATTAGGAAAGGCGAAGAGGCAAAGTTGGTACAGAAAAAATTGTGTAAGCATGCCATTGGAGGGGCACTGTTGATTAGTGTAGACGGATAGAATTTACAGCAGATGGCGAATGTGCCACAAATGAATAATCAAAGGCAGTTTGATCAGGACAATAATGAGTTTGCTTCTCGAGGAAGGGGAGGATTTCGGGCAAGAGGTTTTCAGAATAACCAAGGGAATTGGCAGAATAATCAGAGGGGGCGCTGTTGAGCAGCCCAAGAAATGGCTGCCTAGCCCTTGAGCTCCGTGCGGCATCAAATTGCATCTGACTTCAACGGCGGAAATATCAGGCATCCAGCTTCTTGCCTTGGCACTGCCTGCATAGGAGTTCCCGAGGAGGGTCTAGATTCAACCCCAAGTGAAATTGGTGCTTCAGGGCCCTGATAGGGCCATGTGAACTTTCGCTGTTGGTGCGGTCTAGCTATCGACTGGTGGTGCTGCGCTGCGGGACCCGTTGGATCAACGACATTCTAATTGGCCTGCCTCGATGCCCCGCCGCTGCTGACTGTGGGGACACTGGCCGCTCCCCCTTCGGTCAGAGCTCCGGTCCTGCTGGTCTAGTGCGGGGAGCCGGGAGGGCGGACATGGCCTTGGGCCGGCCCCCACGCCGGAGTGAGCGGACTGCCTTGAGGTGTGTGCCTTACCTTGGGGAGCTCAGCGCCGTGGGATCCGCGCCTGCAGCTGGCGCCCGTGTGCGCTGCACCTGGTCTATCTCGGGCCGAGGGGGCCCATCAAACGGCATCCACCTGCAGTGGGCATCACCTGTGGGACGCTTAGGTGACCGCCCAACTGTTACAGCGGTACATGTTTCCAAGCCTCCTTACTCAGGGGATCTTGGGCGCACAGAGGGCAACTTGCCCATGACTCCAGCCGCAGGTGAGCTCACTATTGGGGCGGGCTGAGAGCGACATACAGCTGCAACCAGTGCCTTCTTGGTGCACGGGCAGTATTGGGCCCGTGATACTCTGATTCCTGTCTCTAGAACTCCCTATGCTGCGCCCTGTGCCAGCACTTTGTTTGACACGGAGACATCAGCCCCTTCACTAATAACAGCTAACTTGCTGCTGGGGTCTGTGTGCAGGGCCCCTTTGAGTCCTTTTGACCCTGCTATCTCAGCGCAACAGTGTTCTGCTCTGCCACACGGCCCTGTGCTCCTGGCCCAACAACCCATAAAGGCTGAGCCAGCCGACTTGTGACCGCGCGGCGGCCCCCTGCGGGCTCTGGGCAGTGGGGTATGTCCATGCACACGTTGCCCACCCTGCTGCCACACATTCCATAGACCTTATTGTGAACTGCCCAGCTTACATTCACGTGCCCCTGGATCACTGTAGAATCTTATTCTGTGCCATCACACTGAGGTTCAGCCCTCTGAACTACAACCTGGTACTTGTGGGTGCATAATCAACATCCCTGCACTGCTGCCCGGCTGTGTCTCCACCCTGACCTCCCATCATCCTATGAGGCAACCACTGTGTACCAGTGGAACCCAGCTTTAACTGTTTGTACTCACCACATCTGTCACTACACATCTGGGGCCCACTGTCAATCAGAGATGTTGAATCATTCCTGGGGCACCAGCAAAGTAGGAGCAATGGATAAGTACGCTAAGGTGCTAAGGTGGTGCCTAGAGCGGAGCCAAATCATTAATCACTCAACCCTGAGGATCCTGTCTCACCCCCTGGTGTGCCTGCCCCGGACCTCACCGCAATGATGGAGTCCATGGCCAAAAACGTTGCTTCCTTCCATGAGAAGCTTGACAATATTAACGCCAACGTTGCATCACTCAAATCCCAAATCGATCATGCTGGCACCAGGATCACTGAGGCGGAGTCTCGAATAGGAGCCAACGAAGATGCATTGCACTCCCTCCAGGACACTGTCACCTCGCTCACATGTGACATGAAGTCCGTAAAGGCTAAATGCGATGACTTAGAGTCCAGATCGCGTAGGAACAACATACGTATCATAGGTGTTCCGGAGACTGCACTTAAAGACCGCATGGAGTTGGCTGATGAAAACCTGCTTAAGGAACTGCTGGACAATCCTGATTTGTTCCCCTTCTTCACTGTTGAACGTGCACACCGCGCTCTAGCCCCTCGGCCTAAGCCCAGAGATTTCCCTAGACCTATCATCACCAAAATTCGGAATTATAGAGACAGGGATCTCATTCTCCGCCTTGCACGCGAGAAGGGAGAGTTGCACCTTGGCTCCCAAACCATCCGGATTTTCCCTGACTTCTTGGTGGGTGTTCAGCAGGAGAGAAGGCAATTCCTTGGGGTGAAAAAACTGTTGAGAGAACGCAACATCTCCTATGCAATTCAGTTTCCTGCGCACCTCAAATTTACCTTTAGGGAAAAACTTTACTTCTTTACGGTCCCTTATGAGGCAGTGAAGTTCATTGAGGCACAGATACCACTCAATAATCCTGCCGATGACCTCATGGAAAATGACTGACCTACTGTGGGTCTATACTTGAGTTGCCTATAGTGACTGTTTAATGGTTTATCTGCCTTCTTGTTATCCATGTCTGTTCATTAATATTCACTCAATAATGTGATGATAGTAATACTGGCCATTCTGGCTCTCCCACAACATATGTGCCTGGCCCTTGGTATCTTTGGTGCACCTGATGAACCGTATCGGCTTCACCATGGCCTGATCACTACTCCACTAATCACTAAGGGACTCATGGTTATACTTGCAACAGTGACCAGGCCACTTGTACGCCCACTGTTCGAGGCTATTAGACCTGGCCTACTCATGCTTCATTGATGTTTTCCTTTGATGCACATAATGGTAACGGTAACTGTGTGATTAATATGCACTCCGCCGATATATGTACCGGTCTGGTACTTCATTGCTCCTGTTATTTCTTTGATGTCCGCACGGCAACAGCGCACCCTATTGCGGTTGCAACTGCTAATCTAGAGGGGTTCTTGGTTGTTGGCCCCTGTTGGGCCTGCAGAGCAGTTGGACGTGGTTGTGTTGGGTCCCCTGACATCTGGTTAAAGGGAATTGTTGGTAGTTGTGGGCGGGGGGTGGATGTGGGCACCGCCGAATGTTAATGGGTGGTGAGGGGAAAGGGGTGTTTGGGGTGAACCTTTGAAAAATGGCAGTAGTAAAGAAGCATCTCATGCCATGAAAGAGTTGCCTAATGGCAATGACGCTAGATGGAATGGCACACTGAGCCACATTGCTGGGATGTACCTTAGACCTGTGTGATGCCCACTAAGGTAATGTCCTGGAATGTCCGGGGTTTAGGCAATTACACCAAGTCTCGCAAAATTATTGCTTATGCCCTAAAACACGGTATTAAAATACTCATGCTGCAGGAAACACATGCTCGGTCTCACCTGGCAACTACTATTGCATCATCTTGGGAACCCAACAGGTTTTACACAACTTATTCTCCTCAGGCTAAAGGGGTACTGACATTGGTCATAAATCTATAAAATGTACTCTCTTAAAAAGCTACATTGACCCTGATGACAGATACGTCATACTACACTGCATGCTGGTGGATAGGGAATACCTCCTGGTAAACACCTCCGGCCCCAATGTGGACTCCCCTGACTTCTTTGATGCTGTGGCCACAATCCTGCTGGGCTATGTGGCGGTCCAAATCCTCTGGGGGGGGGCGATATGAACCTGGTTCTAGATGTCGACCTTGACAGGACAGGATTGGCACCTAGGGCGTTATCGTGTGCAGCACGCAAATTGCATTCACATTGTGCTGCGCTCAACAGCTGTGACATCTGGAGGACCTTCCATCCCCACCTGCGAGAATACACTTACTATTCGACCGTGCATGACAGCTCATCCAGAATTGATCTCTTTTTGGTGTCCAACTGCCTCGTTGGTAAGGTCCGTGAGGCCCAGATACTGACCCGTACGATATCCGATCATGCACCCATCACCTTGTCTGTGGAGCTTGGATCGCCGGCTCCTACCTGTAGCACCTGGTGTTTTAAATATGCGGCCCTCCTTGACATTGTTTTCAAAGCTGACATATTGGCTGACATCGTCACCTACTTTGAATGTAATTCCCCACAGTCCACTACTTCTGGCATCCGTTGGGACGCATTCAAGGTATATATCAGGGGGATGTCTATCTCCAGGAAAGCTGGCATGTTGAAGACCATAAGAAACGACCTTAATCGCTCCAAAGCTAAGCTCTCGGACCTAGAGCAGGACTACACCACTACAGCCGACCCATCTAAACCTGCGCAGATCAACAAGGAACTTGGTGCCTTCGATGCGCATGCCACCAGGGAGGTCCGCTACTTCAGCCGGCCGCAAGCCGCGCGTAGGTACAGGGAAGAGGACAGACCTGGGAAAACACTAGCCAGGCTAGTGAAAGGGGAATGGGACCACACCCAAAGTTTGTCTATTAAAGATGTTGGAGGAACGCCTCATTGGTCAGACCAGCAGATACTAGAAATCTTTACTGATTTCTATACTAACCTCTACGCATTGCCACCAGAGCACAGTGAGCAACATATGAGAGACCTCCTCGGCCAGATCCCCATGACACTCATCTCTGGCTCCACCAGGGATCAGCTTGACTCTCCGATCTCACTGGAGGAATTAGTCGAGGTAATCTCCAACCTTCCGAAGGGCAAGGCACCTGGGCCCGACGGGCTTACCCCTAAGTTTTACCAGGAACATGTTGCCATTCTGGCTCCCAGACTCCTTGAGGTCTGGGAGGAGTCACTCGTCTCGCTGTCCTTCCCTCCTCGTTGCGTGAGGTTATCATTATGGTGCTGCACAAACCAGGCAAGCCAAGTGATGAGTGAGGCTCGTATAGACCTCTTTCACTTATGAACATCGACACCAGAATGTTCGCTAAGGTGACTGATAACTGCTTCCTCCAGCTCATGACAGATTTGGTTAATGAGGACCAGGCAGGGTTTGTGCCGGGGAGGTCCACTTTCCTGAACATCCGGCGGCTTTTTAATTTAACGGCCAGAATTGACCAGGACTCCAATGCCATTGCCGTCGCACTCGATGCCCAGAAGGGATTTGATATGGTTTCATGGAAATACATGTGGCTGGTTCTGGAGACCATGGGTGTCGGTCCTAATATGATTAGATACATTAAATTGCTGTACACTGACCCTGTAGCCAGGATACGGGTCAATTCCTTGACCTCTGCGATGTTCACACTCTTTAGAGGTACCTGTCAGGGCTGCCCGTTCTCTCCAATACTCTTCGCGCTTGTCATAGAGCCCATGGCTGATCATGGCTGATCACGTTAGAGCTTGACACACTCATAGAGGGGTTCGGTTGACAGGTACTCCCAGAATAATATCCCTGTACAAAGGTGATGTACTATTATATATTAGGGATCCATCCACCTTGGCCCCATACTTCGAGATATCATGCCTATTGGCACCTGCTCAGGATTTACAATCAACTATTCCAAATCAGAAATTTTACCACTTACTGCCAACACACCACAACCTGCCTCTGAATATCCACTCCACTGGTCCCCCGGCGGTATCCGATACCTGAGAGTCCAGGTGTCCCTCTCTGGGTCCACCCTGCTGGCAGGTAACTATGTGGCTGTTGCACAACTTGCTGAGTCCAAAATGGCCAGATGGTGCTCCCTTCCATTGTCACTCGCTGGGAAGCTCTCCCTTATCAAAATGATCCTGGTCCTTTAGCTGCTGTATGTGTTCTGCAACATACCCATTTGGCCCGGGAAATAATATTTCATGAACCTACATAAAACCTGTGCAAGTTCTTGTGGCATTCGGGCGCAGTCCGCAAGAAATGGCTTGACATGGTGCTCCCATACGAGCGGGGTGGACTAACAGCACCTGACCTGATGCTTTATTGGGTTGCTGAGCAGGCCTAATACGCTACATACTGGTGCCCGGGTCCCTTAACTCACCCGCATGTTAAGCTGGAAACATTGGCTGCAGCTGGGACCAACACCATGACCCTGGTATTCCAGCAAGACTTCTCGCCTGACTCCCCATTTGACCCAGTTGCGGCTACTTTACACACTTGGGGCCGCCTCCTTAACTCAATAGCTGACACATGCCCCTATTATAAGTGGCTTCCTGCTTGGAGATTTCCTGGGCTGGAACCCGCAAATGATGCTGCTCTCACTCGCCACTGGGCAGCTCTGGGATACCAGGCAATAACCGACTTCTTCCCCAACTGGAGGTTCATTGATCATCAGTCATGGAGGCAGGGCCACATGGGGTCTGCGCTTGCAATGTTACAGTACTACAGACTCCGTGCCTCTTTCCGTGCTATGTGGCCCACCTTCCCTGACGAACCTCCTGACTCCCCTAAGATTGCTTTCATAGCCAACTCGAGAGGCACTTGTGGCATTGTTTCCTCCCTGTACAAACTATTGTTAGCTCGGATCCCCCCGACCCCCGTGGCCCTCCTGTGCATGTTCTGAGTGGGCAGATGAGCTGGGCCTAGAGATCTCTGACCATCTATGGAAGAAGATGTGTTCCCACACCAAAAGAGTATCCCTCAATTTCCGCTACCGCCTTATTCAGTTTAAACTGCTTAACAACTGTACTACACTCCTCGCAGACTCTCCAAATATGCTGGCACTGACACAAACACATGTGAGGAGGATGCAGACCACTTACACATGTTCTGGTTATGTCATAAGCTGGTGGACTTTTGGGAGGGGATCCTTGGGGCCTTTGCTGACATCACGGGTGTGGAGAAAGACCCAAACCCGTTGGGGATCTTGTTTGGAGTGTGAGAATCCGATGACACTAGACGACAGGCTTAATTTCTTGACATGAACTGCATGGTGGCCAAGAAGTGTGTGCTACAAAGCTGGAAAAGTCCCTCCTCCCGACATTTCAGAAATGGCTCAGTGCACTTACCTGGTCCCGTACCTGTGAGGAGTACCTGGCAATGTTCCCAATACACTCCCGCCCCAAGAATGTGTGGTTAGCCTTTAACAGTTATCCCATTAATCAATCTGAAAGTGTGTTTCGGCCGCAACTCTCCCATTGTCCCATAATTGCATTCTTGTACACATGTTCTGGTTATGTCATAAACTGGTGGACTTTTGGGAGGGGATCCTTGGGGGCCCTTGCTGACATCACGGGTGTAGAGATCGACCCAAACCCGTTGGGGATCTTGTTTGGAGTGTGAGAATCCGATGACACTAGACGACAGGCTAAATTTCTTGACATAAGCTGCATGGTGGCAAAGAAGTGCATGCTACAAAGCTGGAAAAGTCCCTCCTCCCGACCTTTCAGAAATGGCTCAGTGCACTTACCTGGTCCCGTACCTGTGAGGAGGAGTACCTGACAATGCTCCCAATACACTCCCGCCCCAAGAATGTTTGGTCAGCCTTTAACAGTTATCCTATTAATCAATCTGAAAGTGTGTCCGGCGGCAACTCTCCCATTGTTCCATAATTGCATTCTTGTATACTGTGTACCGGGCAGCTCCTGTTTTCTTCTTAATTGATGCATTTCCTATTCTTCATGTGTGATATATGTTTAGTTTAGTTTAGTTTATTGGTTTGTATAGCACGGCCTGACCCTGGGGCATCTGGGCACTTGACATGGTTACACGTAACAGGTAATATATACATGGTTGTTGTAGTACAGGATACTAGATACATAAGCATAATTCTTATAGTACATGATATTCACGGTATTGGCAATCCGTTGTGGAACGGGAATATTCAGAACAAGAATAGCAAGTAGAATATTTACAAGAGAATTACAAAAAAAATGGTTTATGCAGGTTGTATTGGTTATGCATGTCTATAAACATATGTACAAGTGTCTCAAGTGAATAATGAGTGCAGGCTTATGCTTCTTTGGTGATTAGCCAAGTTTTAGCATTTTGTCGGAATCGGTGGAAGGATGGTTCAGTTCTGAGAGCAAGTGGAAGGGAGTTCCAGAGTTTCGAGGCAAGCACAGGGAAGCTTGAGCCACCTGCTCTTTGGAGCTTGTGTCTGGGGACATTTAAGCAATGTGTTTGGGCTGATCTGGTTGGCAGAGATGAGATGTTATGAGTGAAGTTGTCAGCAAGTTATCTGGGGGCTTGGTTGGACAGGCACTTGTGGGTGAGGGAGAGTGTTTTGTACTCAATTATTTGGGGTACAGATAGCCATTGGGTGGAGCATCTCAAATCTGAGATGTGTTCAGATTTTGGTATATTCAGAGCTGCTCTAAGAGCATTATTTTGAACAACTTGTAGCTTGTCAATGTTCTTTTGGCTGGTGCTGAGATAGAGTGCATTGCAGTAGTCTACTTTCGAGAGAACTAGTGCTCTAGCAAGGGTTGTGCAGTTGGATGTAGATAGGTAGGGTCTGCAGGCGTTGATAAGCTTGCATGTGTAGGCGGTAGAGGATGAGATGGCATTGATTTGTCTAGTCAGTGTGAGGGAAGAGTCGAGGTATATTCCTAGGGTTTTTACATGGTTAGATACAGCAATGTTGTTGCCGTCAATGGTAAATGTTTGGTAAAGTTTGTCAAGGTTGTTGAGTCTGGATTGGGAACCTAAAAGAAGAAGCTTGGTCTTGTCGTAATTGAGGCATAGTCCATGCTTGGTCATCCATTCTTGGATGATAGAATAAATGTTGTTGAGGACTTTATTGTCAGTGGAATGGTTGCCTGTTAGTGGGATGAGTATTTGAGTGTCATCTGCGTAGTTCGTGTAGATGACACCCAAATGATCCAGTATGTCGAATAGGGGTTTTGTTGACACATTGTATAGTGTAGGTTAGACGCAGGATCCCTGTGGGATGCCGCAGGTAACGGGGGCTGGTTTGGCGGCAGCGGTGGGAGGGAAGACCGTCATAGATCTATTATTCACAAAGGATTGAATCCAGGCATTGGCTTTGTCAGAAAAGTTGGCTGCAGAGGCTAGGTGTTTGCATAGAATGTCATGATTTACCAAGTCGAAAGCGGCCGATAGGTCAAGAAGGAGTAGTAGGGCCAGTTTGCCATTGTCTTTTAAGTTGTCCATTTGGGTCTTGAGGTCGATCAAGGCGGTCTCTGTACCATGTTTAGGGCGGACCTAGATTGTCTTAGTCCAAGTAAGTTGTTTTTCTCCAGGTGGTTCTGGATCTGCAGGTAGGCTGCTCTGTCCAGAATTTTTAATAGGAAAGGCACTGTTGTGATGGGTCTGTAGTTAGTGGGGATGCTGGGGTCCAGTGTGGGTTTCTTGAGCAGTGGTAAGACCCTTGAGTCCTTAAGGTTGTCGGGTACTATGCTCGATGTGAATGAAGAGTGTATGAGTGAGGTGATGAATGGAGCTAGAAGTTTGGCTGCGTCTTTGATTACTGGGGCTGGGCAGGTGTCACCTTGGCATTTGGACGGTTTCAGGGTGGATATGACGTCTTCAACCTCTTTGGTGGTGATAGTTGAGAATTCAAATGGGGTACTATTGGCTGTTTGATTGGTGCGAAGGGATGGGGTGAGGCTATTAGCAGTCGTAAGGCTTGCTTTCTTAGCTTCGATTTTGGCTTGGAGCATGGCAATTCTGCCGAGGAGGGCTTCTTGTATATTTGCATACCAAGAGGTATCTTTGGTGCATGTGTCAGGTATGGAGGATGGGGATTCAAGCTCTCTTAAGATATTAAAGAGCTCTTTTGTGTTGGATTTGGCCTTGCTGATTCTCTCATTATACATATTATTTTTTATTGTGGACGTTTGCTAGCTTGTAGTTGTTGGAGGCTGAGGTGCATGACATCTTGTTGATGATTGAGGGGGAGTGTTTCCATACTGATTCGGCATGTCTCTTGTTTTTCCAAAGCGTTTTTAGTTCAGGGGTGAACCAAGAGTTGAGCTGAGTGCGTGGTTTGTCTTTGCGTAATTTGAGCGGCGCAGCAATGTTGATGGCGTTGAGGATAGTTGAGTTGTATAGGTCTACTAGATCTGTGGGGTTGGCAATGGTGGGTGTAAAGTCGATGATGGGTTGGAGCAGTGGGATTAATTTCTCAACTGTGATATTTTTGCTATTTCTTGTAAAGGCAGGGGGAGCGTTAGATTGCGGTGATGAGGCATGTTTGTCTTTGTTGATGGTGAAGGTGATAAGGTGGTGGTCAGTCAAGGCACAGGTTGTGTTAGATGGAATGGTGGTATCGCAGTTTAGGTCTGCTAACCAATCAAGGGTTCTCCCTTTATTGTGCGTGGGTTGTGAGATGTGATGGGTGAATCCTAACTCTGAGATGGTGTTGGCAACCATGTTTGCTTTGTCATCTTTGGTGTCATTATAACCAAGATTGAAGTCGCCTAGAATGAGTATCTGTGAGTTGGGTTTGGGGTTGTTAGAGAGCAGGAGAGCGATGTCGTCGTTGAAGGAGGAGATGGGGCCAGGCGGTCTATATAGGAGGTGGATGGTGGTGGTGTTTGTGTTGTTTGTGGATAGTTTGATGGTAAGCAGTTCAACAGATGGGAGTGTTTGGTTGGCTATATGTCTGCTATTAAGAGAGGTCTTTGCTATAAACGCGACACCTCCGCCTTTAGCCGTTTGTCTGTCCAGGCGGAATATGGAATACCTATTAGGGATGGCTAGCGCAAGGGTCAGTCCTGATACTGCGTGGAGCCAAGTCTCGGTGATAGCTAGGAAGTCATGGTAATTCGAGGTGATGTTGTCAGCTATGTCGAGAGCATGTGCGGCTAGGGATCTTGCGTTAATGAGCGCACCTTTGATTGATTGGATGGTGGGCTGTGACTTACTGTTGAGTGGAAGTGGGGTGGAGTCATTGGGGAGGGGAGTGTGTGAGTTTTTCGGAGGTGCTAAGGTGTGTGTGATATGAGTAGCAGAATTAGGTTTCCGTTGTGCATTGATGGGAGTGTGGGTTTGGTGAGTCCTAGAGCCTAGTCTGAGGTTTCTATTCGTGGTTGTGCAGGGTATGGTGGTGGACGGTCTGAGAACATGTGGATTGGGTGTTGCATGTGAATAGGGTATTGTGTGTGGATGTTGGGATGAGTGTTTGTTGACCATGTTGTAATGAACTGGAAGGCAAGGTGGTAGGAACCAAGTTGGGGCTATGTTATCAAGGAGTGTATGGTTTGGCATTGTGGTGCTTGTGGTGACGCGTTGATCTGTGTTTGGATGGATGTGTGCAGGTAGGAACCAAGTTGGGGCTATGTTATCAGAGAGTTTAAGGTTTGGCATTGTGGTGTTTGTGATGAAGTGTTGACTTTTACTGGGGTGGTTGCAAGTGGAAAGCATGTTGTGGATTATGTAGTGAGATCTGTAGAGGAGGTATATGTTGCAGAGAGAAGTAGGATACCAGAAGACATGGAGTGTCATTCTCTTGTCTGGCTAGTTTATGATGCAGGATAGTGGCTGTGGAGGTGACAGAGTATAAGCAATAGTAAGGTCTCTATCGGGAGCAGTGGCGAGCAATATGAGAGGCGCAGTGCCTGTGCAATACGTGTGTAGCAAGCTAAATGCAGTGGTGGCGGCTTTGGGATGCGCTCATACATTCGACAGGGTGGGTGGCGGAAAATGATCAGCAATATAGTCAGGGAGAGTGAAATGCAACAGCACTCTAATGCGATGTTCCGCTGACTCGCTGATTGTGAGGTGTTCCAATTAGACTTTTAAATCATGCAGCATTATCTAAACAACATTATATACAGTGTTAGGCATAGCAAATAGATGCAAGAATAGGTAATCAGCAGTAGGTAATAAACATTGCAAACGGAACACAGTAATGGATGTTCAGAAGCGAGCAGGCATACTCGTAGCGTATTGCTTTATCAGGGAAATACTGGCAGAGTAATGGAACAATAGTGTTATAGCAATGATCAGGAAGCACTAGCACTAGCAGGGTATTAAAGCGATCTTGTTAATAATCGGAAGCGTAGAATCGGGATGAGGGAACAGTAGCAGGCTAACAGTAATTTCAGCACGTGTCACTGTTCTGGCAGTAGCATGTACAGATTTTAGATTTGAGTTTCAAGATGGGCTAGTAGTGTTAAAAGTACTTGTAAAAGTCAGTCGACCGTCGAGTTGACAATAAGGTGTATACGGAACGCCAGATACTCAGCTACTTGCTGGCTTGTCTCGGGTTTAGTTAAACAGTGCATATGGAGGGTCTTACTTGCAGGAGGTAGGTAGACGTAGGTCTGCGTTGGTGTCTTTGGGGTGGTGTGGTGGAGCAGCAGGGGTGACGGCTGGCAGCATAACTGGGCCCCGGGCATCAGTGGCACGGACAGGCACAGACAGTGCAATCCTTGGTGAATGGTGCCTTTAGGTGATTGTGCCAGCTTCCGCCTACCGGCCACCAAGATTGGCTGTAGTAGGGGAGCTGGCCAATCAGGGCACGAGCAAATGGCCAAGTCTCACCTAGCAGAGGTGTCAGAAAATGGTGGCCATTTTGAAATGGCGATTCGGATGTCGGATTTTAAGGAAATCAGCCGAAATATGTAGTTTTGCTTCTTGTAGGAAACTGATCAGGCGTTTGAAGACATATTAATGTGATGCCTCGTAAATATGGGTTCAGATCATGGTGCAGTTCTCGTCAGTGCAGATCTCGCGTATCTCACCGTGCTCCTGCATCGGAATGGAGTCAGTGACCACAGCCAGGTGAAGGCTATCTCTCAGTAAGGAGAGGGCTCCAGCCCTTCCTTCGTCGCTGGGGTCGGATGAAGACAGGCACAGACAGTGCAATCCTTGGTGAATGGTGCCTTTAGGTGATTGTGCCAGCTTCCGCCTACCGGCCACCAAGATTGGCTGTAGTAGGGGAGCTGGCCAATCAGGGCACGAGCAAATGGCCAAGTCTCACCTAGCAGAGGTGTCAGAAAATGGTGGCCATTTTGAAATGGCGATTCGGATGTCGGATTTTAAGGAAATCAGCCGAAATATGTAGTTTTGCTTCTTGTAGGAAACTGATCAGGCGTTTGAAGACATATTAATGTGATGCCTCGTAAATATGGGTTCAGATCATGGTGCAGTTCTCGTCAGTGCAGATCTCGCGTATCTCACCGTGCTCCTGCATCGGAATGGAGTCAGTGACCACAGCCAGGTGAAGGCTATCTCTCAGTAAGGAGAGGGCTCCAGCCCTTCCTTCGTCGCTGGGGTCGGATGAAGACAGGCACAGACAGTGCAATGCCTTGGTGGATGGTGCCTTTGGGTGATTGTGCCGGCTTCCAACTGCCGCCCACCACGATTGGCTGTAGTAGGGGGAGCTGGCCAATCAGGGCACAAGCAAATGGCCAAGTCTCACCTAGCAGAGGTATGAGAAAATGGTGGCTATTCTGAAATGGCGATTTGGATGTCAGATTTTAAGGAAATCAGCCAAAATATGTAGTTTTGCTTCTTAGAGGAAGCTGACCAGGCGTTTGAAGACATATTAATGTGATGCCTCGTAAATATCGGTTCAGATCATGTCCCGGTTCTCGTCAGTGCAGATCTCGCATATCTCACCGTGCTCCTGCATCAGAATGGAGTCGGTCGCCACTGCCAGGTACAGGCTCTCTCAGTGAGGATAGAGCTCCAGCCCTTCCTTCGTCACTGGGGTCAGATGAAGGTGGCTTTGGGTGATTGTGCTGGCTTCTGCCTATCGGCCAACATATAATGTTGTTAATGCATTTACTATACAATGTGCTCTGACATGTGTGGTTGCTGTAAACTGCTGCCTATACATAAAACATTTAAAAGAAAAAAAGCTTCCAGAATAATCAAGGTGGATTTCAGAACATGCAGAATGATAATCAAAATATGGAGGATGGGCAGATTACGATGCCTCCTACATGTTGGACATGTGGCATGACAGGGTACCTTGCTCGCATGTGTAGAAGTCAAGGGTTCGTGCAAAACGGTCACTTTTTAAGAAGGGGATGTCAAATCCGCCTGCTTATTCACAGCAGAATGGAGACAGATTTGCTCAGAATCAAACAATGCAGCAGACACAAGCGCTGGAAATGCAGCAAGGCTTGCAGACGCAGCAAGCAGTAGTGAATCTGCAACAAGGGTAGTCGCAGCATTCACCCATGCAGATACAGCAAGCACAAGCACAGGACAGTTAATGACTCCTAGCGTCGGAGGTGCTACAGTTGATGGAGGGAATCCTTTTACAGGTAATGGAATGAGGCTGTACCCACAGTAGGACAGCTCACTGAGCGACCTGATGTGTTCAGTACTATCCTTGATGCCGACTCCTCATGAGGAACCGAGGGTAGACACCAGTATAGGAGGCAAACATTTTTTGTTTCTAGTAGATACGGGTGCAACACACTTGTGTGTACGAGAGGGGAAGTTTTCGATGTCTGGCAATGCCATGAATACTCAAGGTTTCACATGAGCTACAAGTAGAGTTCCTTTCACTGAAGAATTACCAATCGCTATAGAAGAATGTGACATGTTGGTGCCATTGCTATACTCGAGGCAGGCACCTGTCAACATATTGGGGCGAGATTTAATGACAAAGTTGAATATGACAATTGTGTTTACTGATGAAGGCATAGTATGTTCAACACCAGGAATGCACTTTTTAAATGTGAGTGAATTTATTATGGCGTTTGCAGGACAAATAGCCATAAGAGCAGCACCTTTAGAACCAGAGGTTTTTCATCATGGAGTACGCATTCTGTTGATATGGCTACCAGGCCGAGTAGACAGAACTATGAGAATACCTGATGAATTTGTATTTATACCAAAAATACCTATGCTTGAAGAAGAGGGACAAGTCTTTCCCTCCAAGTCTACAAGCATCCATAGTGCAAGGTGAAATAGCTTTGCTTCATGGAAATGAGGATGAGGGCAGACGATGGCGCGCAGTAATCGCCATCGGGAAAGGTTGCAGATTAGCGGATGCGGCTGATGAGGATCTATTTGGAGATCATCCATATTAAGTTGAAGTAGTGTTTGAAATGAGTATCACTTATTGGGTGAAAGCAAAAATGTCCTGAGTATTTGATTTTGATGAGGACATGGCAAAAGTGCCAGTTTTATTATGGACCACAGGCCCCTATGACGTAGGCCTGTTGACGGTGGTTGGAGAAGTGAAGATTAAATTGAAACCAGGAGCAATTTTACCTCGAGCACGACATTATCCTATGTCTCGAGAGGCATATGAAGGAATTTTCAGGACAATTTCCACCACGATGGATCAGGTCATTTTAGTGATGTCAGAGTCACCATGTAATACCGCGGTGTACCCTATCAAAGAATCTAAGGGGGGGGGTGGTGTCATTTAATACAAGATCTGAGACCTATAAACCAGATTTGTGGAGGCCAAGATCTCTCTAGTTCCTAATCCGGCTACGATCTTATGTAATATACCTGCTGGAGCACAATATTTCACTGTGATTGATTTGAAAAATGCATTTTTCTCAATCCCATTGGACAAAGACTCGCAGGATCTGACGTCATTTACGTTCAGACAGACTAAGTTGAAAAGCACGAGATTGCCTCAAGGGTGTTGTGAGTCTCCATCGATTTTCAATAGAGTCCTTCAAATGGACTTAAGAAATATTGATTTAGAAAGTGTTGTTTTGCAATACGTAAATGACATTCTAGTTTACAGCACTTCAGAGGAAGAGGGCAGACGCAATTCTGTTCAGCTGATGATTACACTTGCTGACAAAGGATATAAGGTTGACAAAGAGAAGTTACAGTATTGTCAACAAGAGGTGTTGTATATTGGCCAATTGATTTCACATGAAGGAAAGAAGGTTACTCCTGAAAGAGCTGAGGCTATTTTGAAAACAGTAAAGCCACAGACAATAAAACACATGCAAAGATTTTTGGGAATGTGTAACTATGTCAGAGCATGGGTCTTTGACTACAGCTCACATATAAGGTCTTAATTGCAGGCATGAGAAGATTGTGTGGACTGAGGAAATAGAAACAGGGTTTGATGAGTTGAAAAAAGCAATCTGCACAGCTCCAGTTTTAGGGATTCCTAATTATGCGGAGGAATTCTTTTTGTTTTCTCATACGGATGACACTGTTATGACAGCAGTCCTCACACAGATAACCATGTTGGGTTACAAGCCCCTTGCATATTACAGTGGGATTCTAGACCCAGTAATTAGGGTTCATTTTCCTTGCAAACAATCTTTGGCAGCCGCCGTGCTTGCCATAGAGAAGGCTGCAAGTATAGTGATGGAATGCTCCATGATATTATTTGTTGAGCATGCATTATTTGCCATTTTAGAAAAACCGAAAGGCACGCTGACTTCTTAAAGGGCTTCTGCCTACAAAGTAGTCATATACAATCCAGCGATTAAAATAGTTTGATGCAGAATAGTAAATCCTGCCATGTTTGTAGCTGAACCACTGGCAGAGGACTAGCATACGCATGACTGTTAAAATTATGAAGAGTTCTATAATGAAATCCCTAGGATAAAAGAAAATGCTTTGGCAAGTGGAGAGATTGTTTTTATTGACGGTTCTTCAAGGATCGGTCAAAATGATGGACAGAGATACACAGATGCCACTGTGGTAAAGCACACGGCCAATGGGGAGTTTCAGAAGATCGTAAGTGCTCGACTGACGTCTCATTATTCAGCACAGGCTGCAGAGTTAGTGGCACTGAAAGTCGCGCTCGAGAATCATGCAGACCAGGAAGTAACAGTGTAAAACGACTCCGGCTATGTGACGTCAACAGTGCACACAGGATTAGCATATTGGAAAAGGAGGGGCTACTTCCGAGCAGACGGCATTCCAGTGCAACACACCGCTTTATTGGACAAGCTTATTAGGGCACTACAACTCCCAGTAGCCATCGCAGTCGTTAAATGCACAGCTCATACTAAAAAGGCAGACGTTATCTCATGTGGAAACCAAGCAGCAGACGATGAGGCAAAACTTGCTGCATGTTCAGATAATGTCATGACATTTGATACGCTTGATGCAAAAGAAAAAATGGTTATAATGATGAATGTGTCTGAAAAATATAGTGATTTGTCAAAAACACAGTTAATAGAGCTCCAGGGGAAAGCACCTCAAGATGGTCAGGATTTATGGACGCGAAAAGGGTATTCTTTAAACCCCTATGAAGCATTGTGGTGACAAGACAGCATTGGTAAACCGGTGAGGCCTGTAGCCTTATTAAGGGTGGCACTGGAAAAGCTACACTACCCTGCGCACACAACTAGAGAGAACCTCGCTGCAACTATTGCAGAGGATTGGTTAATGCCAAATTTGTTAGAACACATTTAATTTTATGGAGTAAATTGCATTGTGTGTCAAAAATTCATTGCTGGGCATACACTGCGCACAGCTAGGGGAGTTATTCCGCGACCCAATGGGTGCTTTCAGCATTTGCATATCGACTATGTCGACATGCTGCAAGTATGCAATGGATATAGATAAATGATTGTTGTAGTTTGTCCCCTTTTACAATGGATTGAGCCTGGTCCGTGTACACACCCAGAGTCTAACTTGTGCAGCAAAATTTTTTGTGTGGAAAGTATTTCCTAGATGGGGAGTATGTGAAGTAATGAGGTCAGATAATGGCCCACATTTTGTGAATCAGACATTTGAGCAAATTAGCTTGTCGCTTGGTATAAAGCACAAGTTTTCTTCGGCTTATCATCCACAGGGAAATGGAAGCTGCAAATGGCTCAATGGCTTGCTTAAAGAAAAGATAGCCAAGTTGAAGCTTACCTTGAAGAAAGGGTGGTTGCATTGCCTACCACTGGCATTATATACATTGAGGAACCAACCAGGCTCAGACCACCATCTCACCCCCATGAAATAGTGACACAGAGACGTATGAGGACACCCATCACACCTCCATCCAGAGTTAGAAATGATGCTCAGCCTACCTCTGTGCAGTCATTTCAGGGTTAAGGGAAGATCTTTTATTCTTAAATCACAGGAGTTTGTTAAACTTTGGACTGAGGCATGCTTTAAGCCTTGATAAGAAGAAAAATATGCCAAATTCTGAGTTTGGTTTTGACAATTGGAAGAGGGTTCAGTACCCTGATTCATTTCACACTTCCTGTTTGGTTTTGTCCATGGTGTTACCCAATGACAACATTTCAAGGATCATATTTGATGTTTTCCTCTTCATTTTGCGCACTTATCCGGCTATTGTTGGGAGAACTATTAGTGTACGTGTTGTTCTGCAAGAACATAAGAATGGTTCAATAATAAGAAGATTGCTCACAGCAATCAACAAGCAAGATTTGCAGCTACCTGTTAGGAATCGGGGTTGGAGAAGGTGGACGAAGGGGCAGGGGCTCAGGAAACGGCATATTAGACAATGAACTACATTACCCAGCTGCCCAGGGAACTTTTTGTAGTTCTTGCCGTGCGCGCATGTGGCCAGCTGTCAATAATTAGTACAGCTTATCAAGGGCCAACGGCGCACGGCAGGTGTGGCTTATTTTGTGCACGGGCAAAGCCATGCCGAAGAGTTAGGAGAGCGTCGGCTCCATGATTAATTTTGTTTCCTGCCCTCGGAATTCTTCAGCGACGGACAAAATACACGGGGGAATGCCAGGTTGTGTGCTCGGTCCTGTATGAGTGGACACGTTTCTTGGTGCAGCGGACGAGGGAGAACTCGAGCTGCAGCTACGTCCGGGACGAAAGCTAAGTGTTGCATTCTATGTTATTTGAACGCTCAGTCCGAGTCTTATTTTTTATTACGCCAAAGTCATCATATGGTCTAGCTTTTCAGGCGCACGCTGAATTAAGTTATGCTCATGTCGCTTAGAAAGCGGATAAGTACTCTTACTAACCAGGTGCCTAGAGTGTAGGTGCTTCAGCACGTGAGGCGCTCTTGTGGGGCGCATTGTTTTACTCAAACCACAGTGAAGTAACTGTGAAAGGCAGAGTGAGGCAACTAACGACAGTCTAATTGCTGTGTCTGTACCATGTTTAAAGTTGTTCATGTTGCATGTTTTGTAAGTGTGCAAAAGCTTGCCCAGTGGGCCATGTGTAATGTTTTTTCATGTTGGGAACACCTCCCTTATATATGTTTCATCCCACTTGCTTTTATGTAATCCAGTCCATAGTTTGTTCATGAGTGCTTGTATCAAGGGGTACTAGAAATTACCCAGTGCATCAAGGTCTGTACTAAGTGGATTCTTGTTGTGCTGGAACTAGGGTTATGATATATGTTACTTGTCAAGATATTAGACAGTGTAGGTCTCCTGTTACTTCCACGGTCCTATCCACATTAGGCATTTCCCTAACCCTCTCTCCGGTGTTCCTACTTCCCCCTTCCTGTCCACAACCTCTCCCTAACCCTCTTCCCCCCATTGGCTGCCACGTGGTATCCTGTTGGTGTATATCAGGTACCTGTGCCAACCACGGGTGGAGGGTCGACTTCATTTGGCTTCTGTGGTTCGGGGGAGAGTGTCGACACTGCTCACCCCCATCTTTGTGTACAGGATTTTGACACTATCAGAGTATAGTGGGGAAAGTACAAATGCCCCTATCAGCTGATAATGCACATAGACTGGTCAGACTAGTGTTTTACTCCCTGATTGAAGAATGCCCACAGCTGGTAAATAGACATACTGATGTCAGCACCTTTCTAAGGGACAGAGAAATAATGCAGCACTAAACGAGATATTGAGAGACATTATCATCCAAGTGAACACTTATTCCGAGCGAACTCTGAGGTCAGAGTGAAACTTTCCTTCGAGGGGCAGATCTGAAGTTTTGAAAAAGTGAAAGACAGAACTTTTTGTTTCATGCTGAAATAAATTCATCATGTTGTCTGGTTTAAGGCAAATTGGAGGCATATAATGGGAACTGGTGTACGTTGTTGAACTTATCTAGACTTACTGAAAGAAGGCTGGGAACATTCTAAATAAGACTTTCTGGAAAAAAGATCTAGAGTGAACTCACTGAAGTTGTTTTTTCTTCACGCTGGAGAGGCATCCACATTTCGTCTGATGAAAAGTTGATGCAAGGTAGACAGCTGATCGAGGACAAGTTGCTGAGACAAGACAGCAGATTCGAGAAGCAATACATAATGCTGCTGTATTCAAGTTATTTTTCCCTTACTTATGCAATAAAGATGGGAAGTGTTAGTAGCAATGTCATTATGCCTGCCCCTGTGGAAGAGTATTGCCAAATTATTGACCTGGGTAGAAGATAGAGGAGGACCTTTGCAGATAGTGCCTCTGGAAAATGCAAAGCTTTGCTTCAGAAACAATGGCACAAGAAAGGTCAGAGAGAACCAGAACTGTGGTTGAATCTTTGATGAACCAGGAATGAAACTTCGAACAGCAGTAATAATGGATCATTACTGGGCTTGTGGATCCAGAGCTCATATGAAGCTACCCAATGATTGGGAAGAAGAGATCTGTGGAGCTGATAAGAAGAATGAAGAGAGAGAACTATTTCTCAGCAAAATCTATAGAAGCTTTTGATGCTATTCCATATGAACACAGGCTGATCAGTCAGACCTCTTCAGTGTTCACTTTAATCTTCATGCCGAGTATCCAGGTTGGAGCAAATACCAATTGGCTGCAGATCATTGGATGGCACTTGTTACAAACGATCAATGCGTCTATAAAGGGATTTAATGCAATCAGAGAGGAAATGAGAACCATAAGGAACAAGTTACTTACCTGTAACTGTTGTTCTCCAGCATGGGTCTGGCATGGATTCACATGCTCATGAATATTCCCCGTCGTCAGGCTGGGAATCCTCTGTAAAGAAAAAATCAGTATCAGTTTTGTTTCTGATCTGTCTTTCTTAGTAGTAACCAATGACTGATCTCTGGGTCATACTGCCCCCAACCAATGACTGCCCTCTCCCTAAGCCCCGCCTCTGGCAGCCATCCTCAGATTTGGTAGCATGCCAAGTGGCAGTATGACCAAGTGAAGAGCCGCAGAGGGGTAGGTGGGAGGGTTCGCATGTGAATCCATGCCAGACCCATGCTGGAGAACAACAGTTACAGGTAAGTAACTTGTTCCTTCTCCAGCATGGGGTCTGGCATGGATTCACATGCTCATGAATAAAAGAATACATAGCAGTATACACATGCACAACCATGGGAGGTGGCAACAGGCTCAACATTAAGCAATACAACAACTCAACATTAAGCATCTCTTACCTCCTCACCAGGCTCACCTTAAGCGAACAGGTTGCGCAGCACTGCTTGGCCGACCCTGGACTCCTCCCTGGAGTCCCGATCGACGCAGTAGAATCTTGTGAAGGTGTGCGTCGACCTCCACGTAGCAGCCCTGTAGATGTCCAGCAGGGTCACACCAGACAGGAACGCCGTGGTAGCAGCGATCGCTGTGGTCGAATGGGCTCTCAGACGGCCGGGCAGCGGTCGGTTTGCCAACCGGTGACAATGCATGATGCAGCCGGAGAGCCATCTGGAAATGGAAGTCTTCGAGAGGGCCTTCCCTTGATTCACAGACCCAAAGTTCACAAATAGTTGTGACGTCTTCCGAAAACTCTTCGTGCTGTCCACGTAGAAATTCAGCGCTCTAGCTACATTCAGCGAGTGCAAAGTCCTCTCGGCCGGCGTCGAAGGCGACGGGAAGAAAACTGGTAACACCAAGGGCTCGCTGAGGTGGAAGTCCGACGGCACCTTGGGCATGAAGGAGGGGTGCGTCCACAGCACTACCCTCGTGTCATGAAAAGTCAAGTATGGAGGCTTGCAAGATAGGGCCTGAATCTCTCCCACTCGTCGTGCAGAGGTGATGGCCACGACGAACACTGTCTTCCATGACAGGAACTTCAAAGGCACAGAATGCATAGGCTCGAATGGGGCTCCCGTGAGCCTGGTCAGCACCACATTAAGCTCCCACGCCAGGGCAGGGGCCGTCACCGGCGGGAATGATCGGAATAGTCCCTTCATAAATTCCTTTACCAGGCGATGATACCACAAGGACACCCGTCACCTAGTCCTGGGAGATGGCAGCCAGATGTATTTTTATGGAGGCGTGAGCGAGTCCAGCTTTGGCCAGCGACAGTAAGTACGGGCCGTAATCCGCAGAGGGTTAATCTTCTGTGCCCGGCACCAGACAGAGAACCTCTTCCATTTATGACCGTAACACTTGAGAGTTGAGGACGCCCTGGCCTTTGCAAGAACCTCTCTGCAATCAGCCGGGATATCGTACCCTCCAAACTCTAGTGCTGCAGGAGCCAGGTCTGCAAGCTCAGCGACTGTGGGTCGTGGTGTAGAATGGCGCCTCCTTCTCTGGAGAGAAGATCCGCGTCTGCCGGCAGCCTGACTGTCGGGGACGTTGACAAGTCCAGAAGGTCTGGGAACCAGACCTGCCTCGGCCATGCCGGTGCGACGAGGATCATCCTGCACCTGGACTTCTTGAGCTGGCTGATGAGGCGGAGCAGCAACGGCAATGGAGGGAACGCGTATAGAAACAGGCCTTCCCAAGGGAACGAGAAAGCATCGCCCATGCTCCTCAGCTGTGGGAACCTGCTGGCGAACCTCTGGCACTTGGAGTTCGTCGCCGTTGCGAACAATTCGATCTGGGGTTTGCCCCATCGTTGGAAGAGTCGATCCACTTGATCCTGGCGCAGTTCCCACTCGTGGCACGAGCGCAGCTCCCTGCTGAGTGAGTCGGTGATGGTGTTTTTTATTCCTGCCAGGTGGAAGGGAACCAGAAACATCCCCTGGGCGACAGCCCAGTGCTACAGATCCTGGGCCTCCTTGGATAGGGCTGGGGATCTGGTGCCCCCTGCTTCCGTATGTAGAACATCGTGGTGGTGTTGTCAGTGAAGATCCTCACCACTTTGTCCTTGAGGGACGGGAGGAACGACTTGAGCACCCAGAACACTGCACGGAGCTCCAAGATGTTGATCTGAAGAGACCTCTCCTCCGGGAGCCAAAGGCCTCTTGCGTGGAGATCTCCGGTGTGGGCCCCCCAACCCTCCAGAGAGGCGTATGTAGTCACCGTCTCCTGAAACGCTGGGGTTTGAAAGTCCGTGCCCATTGTGAGGTGAGCCCGGGTGCCCCACCATAGGATTGCCCGACGGAAATCCTCGTCGAGGGGGATCCTGTCCTCGAAGCAGCCCCTCGCCTGAAACCAGCGGGCGTCAAGGAACTCCTGTAGCGGGCGCATCCGAAGTCTGCAAAGGGGTACAAGGTAGATGCATGAGGACATCATCCCGAGAAGGGACTTGATGGACCTCACCCTGGCCACATCCGTGGCTAACAGTCGCCGTACCTTACCCAGGATAGTCTTGGTCCTCTCCTCTGAAGGGGAGGCCAACTGCTCCACTGTATCGAGCTTCGCCCCCAAAAACAGTGCTACTTGCGACTGAACTAGGTGGGATTTGGGGTAGTTGAAGGAGAACCCCAGCTCCGTGAGCAACCGGACGGTCCTCACCGTATGATCGACGGCGAGTTCCCTTGACCTTGCCCGGATTAGCCAGTCGTCCAGGTAGGGGTAGTCGTGGATCCCCTGCAGGTGCAGCCGCGCCACCACTGTTGCCAGGCACTTGGTGAAAACCCTGGGTGCCGACATTAATCCGAACGGTAGGGCTCTGAATTGGTAGTGGCGTCCTTGAACCACAAACCTGAGGAACTTCCTGTGCCTTTTTAGAATGGGGATGTGGAAGTAAGCATCCTCCAGCTCCAACGTCGATAGGAAGTCGCCTTCCTCCAGCTGTCCCAGCACGTGCTGGAGGGTGACCATCCTGAATTTCTGCGCCTTGATGTATTTGTTTAACCGACGCAGGTCTAGGATGGGGCGCCAACCGCCTGTCTTCTTTCTGACGAGGAAGTACCTTCAGTATACTCCGGATCCCCGGAGCCTCCTGGGGACGAGCTCGATGGCACCTTTCTTAAGCATCGCCTTTACCTCCAACAGCAGTTGAGGGACGTGATTCTCCTTCATGGCCACGGGAGGAATGCGAGGGCACTTCTTTAGGAATTCCAGCGAGTGCCCGTTGGCCAGGGTGTCCAACACCCAACGATCGGTGGAGATGGACTCCCACACCCTGACGAACTTCGTCAGCCGGCCTCCCACTGGGGTGCTTCGGTGGGGGCCCGACAACCCGGCCAGGTCAGTCTTGCTTGGAAGCGGCCTTGCCGCCTTGGCCTCCTTGGCGACGATGGTGGGAACCCCCTTGCTTGCCGCAACCTCTGTAGGCCTCCTGGGAAGAGGAGCGGGCCGCCTGCTGGTAGGTGGAGGAGCCACCACTGGATCCTTTGGAGGCACCCTTTCTGCCTCCAGGGCTCCGAAAGGGCTGTCACTGCTGAAGCACCCCAAGGGCCCGGGCCGTCTCCGAGTCGGTCTTGATGCCCTGTAGAGACTCATCCACCGCCTTACCAAAGAGGTTGTTGCCGTCGAACGGCATGTCCAACACTCTGGTCTGGACGTCCTGGCGAAAGTCTGTCGCCTTGAGCCATCCTCGTCGTCGGAGGCAAACTCTGTTGCCCCGTTGGCGAAATCTGGTATCGGCAATGTCCGTTGCCACCATAATGGCGTGATCCGACGCCACCTCGCCCTCCTGCAGAATTTCTAGTGCCTCCGCCCTTTTGTCATCAGGCAGGAAATCTAGCAGGGGAGCTATCTTGAACCAGAGCTCCCTGTCGTAGCGGGCCACGATCGCTAAGGCATTGGCCGCCTTAATCCTCGTCGCCGCCGACGAGATGACTCATCGTCCCATAGAGTCCAACTTCTTACCCTCGCTGTCCGGCGGGGAGGTGGAAGTTGAAGCCGCCGCGCCCGCTGCCTTCTTCTTAGCCGCTGCCGAGACGACCAGCCTGGCGTGGGCTGGGCCCTGAGGCACAAGGGGCGGCATCGGGGACTCGGTACTTCTTCTCATACCTGTCCCTCTTGGCGGGTGTCGTGGCAGGGTTCTTGAGGACTGCAAGCCCCTCGTCCCAGATGTCGTCGAGTAAAGGCACCGCGAGGACCGTCTTCCTCTTAGCCTCTCGTCGCTGGAAGAGCTCGGATGCCCTGGTTATCATGGCGTGGAAAGAGCCAACCTTGTCTCGTCGGCTGGGGACGCCTGCAGGGGGGGGGGTGACAAAGGGATGTCTGCTGTGTCATCGCCGCCGTCATCGTCCGTCCCCGTCGCCGTATCCGTCGCCGTATCCTCTCCCGGCGAGGGGGATGAGGGGTCCACCGGTCTCACAGGCACGAAGGGCGGAGCGGGGTGGACTCTCCTCCGCTTGTTCAGAGGGCTTCCCGACGGGCCTGGTTCTGACTCCTCCGTCGGGGTGCGTGGTAATCTCGTCCTTATCTCGGTACATAAGGATTGGATTGCCAACAAAATGGCCGCCGAGCTATCCTGGGGCTCGGGCAATGGCTGCGACGGTTGGGATGGCCGCTCCACTGGGCCCAGTTCGTCGTCGTCGTCGCTATCTTCGATCACGTCAGCAGGGACCGTCCCCTGGGATCGAACCTTCTCGAACCTCTCGTTGAGGTTTATTAAACTCTCGTTGAGGCCTATGGACCTTTCGTTGAGGCCCTTCTCGGTCTCCACCAGTTCCTCCTGAGAGGCTGATTCCGAGTCTGTAATGGCCACCGCCCCCCCCTCTTTTTCAGCCGGGGGCTTCACGGGGGTCTTAGCGATGGGCTGGAAAGAGGATTCCCTCCGCGGCGGCAGGGATACTCTGGGCCCAGAGGCTGTTTCCATTGGCGTAGTCTCAGCCGGCTCCGCCAGGGTTGCAGCGACCACTTTGGTAGAGGCCTTAGCCGGGTGGATCAAGGCCCTCACCACCTTAGGTGCGTCCTGGGTCTTTGCCTTGGGGGGAGGATCAACGCCTCGCTCCCCCTTCAAGATCGACCGGGTCCGCTCCAGCGGCCTACCCGGGTTCTCGGACTTCCTCTTCCCCGAACCAGAGCGCTGGCTCGTGGTCGAACGTGCCAGGGAAGTAGCGCCCTGCTTGGCAACCGAAGAGCCCAACCTTTCGGCGCTCCCGGAGCCTGCGGACTCGCAGTGCTTGGCCTTCTGTTGGGCCCCTGTCGCCGGGGTGCCCTCAAAGGACTTAGAAGCCCGCTCATACTTCTTTGCCTTCTCACTTGCTGTGCCCTTCTCCAGCCAGGTGGCGAGGCGGGAACGACGATCTTGTTTGGTCCGTTCCGAAAGGTTCTTGCAGAACGCACAGTCCTTCTCCACATACGTCTTGTCCCCATGGAGGCAGTAGAGACATTGCGAATGCTCGTCCTCCTTGAAAACGTTATATAATCCGCATCCAGTGCAGTTCCTGAACAGCTTGGATCCGGGCGTCAAGCTCCCTTTGTCCTGGGCCATGTCCGTTGAGGTAGGCCGCAGATCTTCCGGAATCCTCCAAGAAGTGTAAACTCGGTGAAAACTTCACCCTTGAGGGGCGTAGAAGAATTCCGAAACGGGTCCCTGTTATCGGAAGTAGAAACGGTTGTGTTTGAGGCTCGATTAAACTGAAAAAATGAGAACTTCTCCTGAAAAAACGTGAAAACGCAGTAAAAAAACTCGAGAGCTAAACACGAGGACTCGCAACACTTGAGCGTGCGGTAAAAATCTGAGGATGGCTGCCAGAGGCGGGCTTAGGGAGAGGGCAGTCATTGGCTGCGGGCAGTATGACCCAGAGATCAGTGATTGGTTACTACTAAGAAAGACAGATCAGAAACGAAACTGATACTGATTTTTTCTTTACCGAGGATTCCCAGCCTGACGACTGGGAATATTCATGAGCATGTGAATCCATGCCAAACCCCATGCTGGAGAAGTTTGATGACTCTCTAGAACAGATATGTCTTGGATTTGATTACAGCAATGGACGGAGGTGTTTGTGAAAAATTCAGTGAATCATGTTTCACTTTCATACCTTCTCACGATGACGAGAATGGAACATTGACAGAGGCCATAGACATGCTGACGAAGCTACATGGTCAGATGATAGATGAAGTTGAAGACATTGCTGAAAACAGCTGCTTTGGATCACTCTTTTCTTGCATTCCACAATGGATGGGAGACATGTTCAAATTCCTTGGAGCTCTGATAGTAATGGCATTGCTTGGATTCGGATTCTGTGTGATCAAGTTGCTAATCTCACAATGCAAGAAGAGAGCAAAGAAAGCAATAGGGATGAAGATCATGATCAATGTTGAATCCGGACGAAAGCCAAAGATCTGACAGATGAAGAAAACAGAGACTTTGTGAAGGCCAGTATCCATGCACATGAGGGGACAAAGTTCCTGTATCCAAAGAACCATCAGAAGTAAGTAGGAAGGTGGATCAATTGCAGTCCAAGTGGACAATACAGACTCATGACATGAAACAAAGATGAGCATGTCAATTCAGCAGGTTGCCTGAAGGGAGTTATAAAGATATGGATCCCAAAGAAACTCTTCTTCAGACCAAGATGCCTGGATGTGAAGGATGATGTGAGAGTGGTTGATGAATCGCCCAGAGGGGGGAGTGTAGAGGAGGAACCAAGTACCCCCACCTCCACCGGCCCACCCATATTGCCTGTATGTTGGAAACCAGAGTATGTGCCATATACAGAGCAGTTGAATCAACAAAGGTCAGAGTGTGAAAACCATGCCGTACCCTTAAGAATACCGATACCTAAGAGAATCCTACAGGCAAGATTCCCATTGTGAAAACCATACCTGCATATGAGAAAACATGATGGTAATTTAAATGAGATTCCTAAAGAAGCAGAGTAAATGAACGGCACATATGAGTGGTGACATCACATGAAACAGGTCTGACGCACCCAGAGAAAATGCAGATATAGGAGAATGAAGATATTCTATAAGGTATCAAGAAAGTATCAAGGTAAAGAAGCTTATGCCACAGCACTGATGAAGACATCAAGCTATTTTACACGTGTACAGATGCAAAAGAAACGCAAGCAGGCAAAGTAATCGTGAAGCTAGCCTCAAGCTTTATAGTGAAAAGATTGCGGCAAGCGCCAATATATATCTACCTATGGATAAGTGAAGGATGGCAAGAGGACAAGAAGGTCTCATTTCTAGTGTGTCGCAGTTAAAAAGCAAATTGAGTTACAAAGTGAATCACAGCAGACAGGGCTGGACGAGCAAAAGAAGCCAAGGTCTAATCAGACTGGAGCAAACTGGTATTGGATACAAATCGTGTGAAAGAACAGAGCTTCTATTTATAAGGCTTGTACAAAACAGAAGACGTCAGAGGTTCATTAGAAAATGGTATTTTAAAGACACTAGAGGCTCGATTTCATGGTCTCCAGTCACGTGGAAGGATTAAGTTGGAAGAACAAGATGGTCAAACCTACGCATGAGGGCAGAGCGTGCCTTCACTCCCTGAATTTCTCAGAGCTATGAACACTCTCAAGGACGAGCTTCAAAGCCTAATTGACAGTAGACCACTGAGGTGGTGATTGATTCATATGCTAATTGGTGGGAACATAGTGTTAAAGCGAGCTCGCCAGCACCTGGATGGCCAGCCTGCATGCTGCTAGACGTAGATGGAAAAGTACTGCAAAGGTTAAAATGCCAACCAATCATAGGGAACCACGTAATTAGGGGTCCAATAGTGTAACAGATGAGATGTTGTGTATTTTGTGATGTTCATAGTGGGCATTTTTAGAGGAGGGCTTAGTTGTCCCACCTGATGTTAAGTAACCAATTATATTCACTCATTATTTTAGACTAGTATGGACCATATGCTTACTCAAAAAGAATCACCCATTCACATAGGTTCTTGAAGTTGGCCACATAGGATTACGTTAGTAACACGTAGGTTAACGTCTGAGATGACGGGTTTTGGGTATATAACCTCTGTTTTTTATAAGATGCATTGAGTCAGCGGATCGAGCAAATTCGTTGATGTTCGTTGTACTCCCTGTTTTAGATAATTGATATTAAAACAGTTTTCCTTTTGCCAACTACCTAAGTCGTTTCGATTATTGATGTATGAGTAAAAATCTGCATCCCCATCCATCTCCAGGGTAATTGCTACTCATTTTAAAGGGCTGGATCACCCAGTTCAAAATAATACGCCATGTGAGAATGAAATACCAGGACCACCCGAAACTAGGCCTTGAGGGGATTCCAATGCTCATCTTCGCAGATGATGCAGTCCTTTTATCCACATCTGCGAAGGGGCTTGCAACTACTCTCAAAGCCTTTGTAGGGAAATGTTTGAAACTCCTTCTCGAGATTAACATCGGGAAAACAAAATCTTCAGTTTTCCTTTCTAAATTTTAAAAATGTATTAAACTCAAATTAAACATCAATGGAACTCCCTTGGAACAGGTGTGATGCTATGATTACCTTGGGGTTAGATTTAATGACTAGGGCAGTTGGACATCACAGATGCTTAAATCCAGTATAACACTGGAAAAATACAGGGGAGGGGGCAATATGGAGATTCTTCACTACCCATGGCCAGGGCGCTGTCTCCCCGGCCCTTACAATGTATGTTGGACAGGCCAAATCAGCTGCTCTGTATGTTTGGGGTCATTCAGCCAGTAATAAATTGGGCCCAACTGAAAGAAGTTTCTTGAAAAGGCTGCTCGGGCTGTCAACAATGTGTCCTGGTAACCCTGTCTATCTGGAACTGGGCCTTAGGGAAATCCAAAGTGATGTAAACTTCAGACTGGTACTCTACTGGCATAGATTATGGCTAACCCCCGAACCTAAAACATACTGTGAAGCTTTAATGTAGATGTTGGAAACAGAACGTGGTAGATCCTTACTCTGGTAGACACACACATTAAAATATCCTTCTTGGATAAGCATTTGGGAAACCGGTTGGATAATCGCTGGAGTATTACCTCTGGTGATGTGGAAAAAGCAAACGAGAATCCCACTGGAGTTAGCTGAGGCTGAAATGGTGAATGCATGCGGTGGCTTGACTATGGGAGTTATATACATGGCCAGCAAGCCAGCCACAAGGGTTTGAAAAATACATAGATTTGCTCAACCCTCCCCTTGCTCGCACCCTATACCTGAAATTTTGGTTTTCTCTATTGAACCTGGCATATTGTACCAAAAAGTAGGAACTCACTGAAAATGACTTATGTTTCATGTGTGTCCTCGGTATGGAATCTATTGGCCATTTTCTGTTCTTTTGCCAAGGATATTGAGTGGCTAGATACAAGTTTCTAAAGACAATATGTAAGGCACATGGCATACGCCAAACAGGTGAAGCTTTACTGCTCTTTAGGCACAGCTATGACATAAAAGTAGTGTTTTTTTGTAGCCAGCTTTATCCATCAAGCATAGCGCACAAGAGCAAGTATATTAAAAGTTAGAGAACCTAGAAACCGAACATGTAAGTCACCATGAAAATATTATGATTGCTACTTACGTAATTTGACATGCACTTTATTACTTTTGCACCTTGATAATGTTGCTAGTATTCTGATCAATGCACTTTCTGCAATTTTTGCACTATGTTAATACAGTGACTATTAATCATGATATCTCACATGCAATTTATTACCTTGTATATTGATAATGTTGCTAGCATTTTTT
The DNA here is from genome assembly GCF_040938575.1 of Ambystoma mexicanum. NCBI lineage: Eukaryota > Metazoa > Chordata > Amphibia > Caudata > Ambystomatidae > Ambystoma > Ambystoma mexicanum. Next base: position 846,320,686 of record NC_090930.1, read on the forward strand.
GACTAATGCACTTTCTGCAATTTTTGCACATTTTGTCAGGATTGGGGATAACACTAGGGACTCTTCTCGTTGGTTGTGCCCTGATGATGCTGCTAATATTCAATTAGCGCGTATTCCACAATTTCTGCACATTTTATTAGGACTGGGCACAATATCAGAAAGTGGCATTGTTTTTCACTGTTTTTTTCTTCTCTTAAACCCATCTTAGATTGCCTTGATCCCATGAAACATCCTGGGCACCCGATGTATGCAACAATGTTATGTAAAGGTGATTATAAGTATTGCCGAGATGTTTTGTTTTAGAAAACATTTTGTTTCTATCTCATCATTCTTGTAAATCACATTGGCACACCAGGATGGAAAATATGACAGATCGTTTACTATTTTTGTATTGTATATCACAAAGTATAGTTTTAATTGATTTTAGAACGCTGTCCTGTATTTTTATCCACCCTCTGCAAATATGATGGCATAAGAGGGTTAATATGATGTTTTAACTGTCAGATGTAATTGTTGTATAATGCCTGTACCACTTCCTGATTTTATTTCTTTTTAACTTGATCGTGATATCATGTGTTTGTTGCTAATGACAAAATTGTCAAATAAAAGCTGTATGAAATTAAATTAAATTGGTCGTCCTGGCGCTGATATTCTCCAGATATTTCTATATAGAGCTACCACATAGAGTTCTCTGGGCCTATACCCTGTTCCCAAAGGTCCTCTGCTACCAGTAATAGTTAGACTATTGAACTACCGAGATAGGGGTATAATCCTAAAGGGGGCCAGAGAAACGGTGGAAGTATGACATGAAAACACCAAAATCAGGTTCTTCCCTGGTCTTAAATTAGGATTGTAACAAGCCTGTAAACACTTTGGCCTCATTACGAGGTTGGAGGGAGCCATGACGCTATTAGCGCCATGGCTGCCTCCAAAATCGTTCCGACTCCGGTCTGGTGGATGGAGCAATTACCGTCCATTCCGAGGTCGGCGGAACCGGTAATTCCCCATTCACCAGAGCCATTCTCCATTCCCATTTGAGCCCCCATAAGGCTCAATGGGAAGGGGGCAATAATGGTACCGTTATTTACCCGGTATCCCTTTGCGGGTCCTGTCCTTAACGCCTGGTAATACCAGGCATTAATGAAGGACCGGCAAAAGGGAACTCGTAGTAGGGTGGTAAGGGATTACCGGTGCCCTTACCAGTGCCAGTAATCCCTTACCGCCCACCTCGTATTGAGGCCCTTTGAGTCAGTGTAGAAAGCATTAAGGGACAGAAAACTGTAATATGCCATGTTATACCTCTCTAATCTCCAGCTAGGGCTGGAAGACAGAGTGATCACTAATCCAATAGAGGCGATGAAGCACATAGCGGGTTTTCCCAGAGGCAAAGTGAAAGCTGTCAATATAACAGACCGATTTCGTAGACAAGCTAGAAGAACCTACACAAAATTAACATTTGATGCACTGTAGGAAATTGTTGTATTGCTGAAGCGTTTTCCCCCACAACACTGAATGTGGATGTTGAGCACCACAGGATGGTGAAATTCCAGATCATGGATACTTCTCAGCCAAAATATACTATGGTCAAGATAGCACAGGAGGTGAACCGCCTCAACCGGCCAAGATTGCGACGCTGACAGCTTTCATGAAGGAGTTACGTGGAGATACGTGTTGGGGGCGGTTGTTAATAGGGATAAATTGCTGATAGTTGGGGTGGCATGTAGGGGACAAACATGCTGACTCCGGACAGAGGACTTATTAAGAGAAAAGTTAATATTTAACTTGAGCAGGCGAAAATGGCTATGAGCCAAAGAGGTCAATTAACTATATCAGGGCAATTGCAAGGATGACTGTTAATATAGTGATAATTACCTGGAATGTCCTGGGACTAAATGACAGTAGGAAAGTGTGGAAAGTGATGTCGTATGGATCATTATATCTTTCCCAGTCTGGAAAAAATGCTGGCAAAATTGCTGCTAATTCCAGCACCAGCATATTATCTAAACCGGGGGCAAAAACAAGTTTGACGGTGGAGGCACTGATTTAGCACCAGGCCTGACCGGTCAGTAAATCAGGACTTCACCGGCAAATAAATGCTGGAATTACTGGCACCGGTACTGCAAGTGCTGGTAATTCTGGCAATCCCCTTGGGATTTACCACCCTTTCCGCTGCTTGTAATATCCCGGTAACACCGGGATATCAGGTGGCGGAAACAGTAAGGCCAGTTTTCCAGTATCCCACCGGAATTACCGGCGGCATACCAACTAATGTGTGTTAATATGCTGTGCTTTCAGCACATTTGCCTGATAAATAACAGGGATCTATAAGTAAAAGCAGTAGTGAGTGCTTTTACTGTGCATCTTATTCAACCCATGCCAGGGGAGTCGGAAGAATGATCCATAGATTACCACATTTCTTACATGAAGAGGAAATTGAAGTTTCAGAGGGAAGATACCTCGTGTTAAAACGAACAATAAATAATGCTAAAATGGCATTAATCAACACATATGCACCCAATAGGGTTGACCCTCTGTACTTTGAGCTGATAAACTATATACTAAGCAAAAGCATATGCAGCATCATGTTATAGGTGGGAGATTTCAATTTTGTTTTAGGCCCACATGCAAGGCTTCAATTTAAAGCCCACGCAATTGGCACTTTAAATGGGGTTAATGACAGTGTACTATGATTGATGTAATCGATGTCTGGAGATACTGGAACACACAACTTATTCAGAAGTGTCCAATACTTAGGCTATGGCCCTCATTAAAAGATTGCTGGTATTTTGCCGATGATTCTGTGGAGGCGGTGCACTGGTACCAGCAACCACAACCACGGAATCACTGGTACATCACAACCTCACGGGAGCATGCACTCCAGCATGCTGGAAACTGTGTGACCGTCATGGCGGAAACACAGTCCTCCACCAGAAAAATTGGAGGCGCTGCAACTAAAAATGCTGGAGGCACAATTACCGGACATATCCCTAACGGAAACACTGGCACCAGAAATAACCGGAACTGCATGCTCGCTGGCAGCCATTTTGGAAAACACAATCCACTTAAAATCACCTTGTTCCAGTTGCCATCCGGACACGTACTCACCAGCATCTCATCAGCAAGCATGTCGTCTCGGGTCCCTGAAGTGCGGCAGCAGAAGCCACGTTTCTCTGAGCAGGAACTGAACACACTCACCAACACCATAGTAGAACATGCCGGTGAGCTTTTGGCCACAGTCCACCGGCGAAGCACACAACTGAGGAAAAATGCCATCTGGGAGGAGGTGGCAAAGAAGGTATCAGCCAAGGGAGCCGTGCCACGCACAGTACGTGGAAGACCGCCACCTAAGGGTCTCCAACCTTCTATCGGCCCACAGGAAGGAATGCTTGTCCGCTGGCGGTGGGATGGCCTCACTAATTAAGCTCATGCCGTGGGAGGAGAAATGCAGCAGTGTGCTGCGCCCTGAAGGGATCGAGGGAGTGGGAGCGTTAGAGACCGGTACCAGGGCACATGGAGAGGGCGGTGAGTACAACATACCACATCAATACAACAATACTCAAAAGGCAGGAAAATGCAGCACACACTACAGAGACATGTCCAACTGCATGGCACCAAACCACATCAAACCCAGTGCCATTGGCCAAGGGGGCTCGAGCATTGCCCCCACAAACATCCAACCACACATATGCCCACAAGAGTAGTGGACATGTGCACAAAGTGACAACATGACCAGCAACACATATACAAGGGCCGCACCCTCCAAGGTGGCGTGCATGCACCGCAAGCAATGTACCCCTGCAACACACCCACATACATGCACGTATCATCGCTGTCCTGATGGACCAGGCCATGGCATGGTCGACTGCCTTCCTGTCAAACGCCCCTCCCAAGTGCAACTAGGCCCTTCCTCCTCCCCTACCTCGCACACTACCTGTGACGACCCTCAGGGCACCATCCTATCGCAATGGCTCCTCAACAACTACCTTTCCCCTTTGCCCCACTTCATATTCACCTTCACTTCCTCCTCACTCCCGGTGTCATGCTAAAGACACACACCTCACCCTTATGATATGATATGATATTTTATTTATATTGCGCTAGTACACAAGTGTTTCAGAGCGTGACCAGGGAAAGGGGTGGGCACAAGGGAGAACAAAAACAACAATCTTACTAGGCCCAGTGACATTGAGAACGTGCAAGTGCATGGAAAAGGGAAAAGAGGCAAAGTGCATAGAATGGGGAGAAGTGGAAAGTGCGTAACAGAGGAGAGAGAAGAATAAATAATAAGTAAAAAAAAAATAATTATGGTGATAAACAGTGATAGTGCAGCCAGCAATTGGCAAGTACAAGATTAGTCAGATAAGGTGTATCTGATAAGTGCAGAAGAAAAGAGGGAGGGGGCACTGTATGGGTACAGATACAGACCCCAGTGCAAAGGGGTGGCCTGGAGGCAGTACAGGAAGGTGGCAGGGTGAGCAGGTACCTAGGCCTGAAAGACAGAGATGGGTCAGGTGCACGGTGCCAAGAGAGAAAAACAGATCAGCTGGGGAGAAAAGGGGCAAAGGCAGAAGCAAAGAGGAAGGTCTTGAGGTGCTTCCGGAACTGGAGATGGTTCTCCTCAAGTTTCAAGGGGGCCGGGAGGCTGTTCCATAGGGAGGCCCCAGCTGAAGACCGAGATCTACCTCCAGCTCGTTTCTTTGAAAAACGAATCACCCTGAGGGAGCTTGAAGTAGAGGAGCGAAGGGCTCGAGAAGTGAGGTATTTACGGAGGGATAGTTGAAGGTATTTTGGACCCAGGCCCCAGAAAGCATTGTGGACAATGCAGAGGGTTTTAAATGTAATCCTTGCATCCACTGGGAGCCAATGAAGGGATTTCCGAGCTGGAGATATACAATCCCAGGGCTTGAGGCCAAGGACAAGTCTTGCAGTCCTGTTTTGGATTAGTTGTAAAGGGCGGAGAGTGGAGGCAGGTAGATTTAGAAAGAGGCTGTTACAGTTATCCAACCTAGAGAGAACCAGGCTTGGGAGACAGTGAGCTTCTGAGGGAAGGAGAAGAAAGGCAGAGTACCTCTAAGGAGGTGCAGTAAGAAGTTTGACTTTTTAGAGACGTCAGCAATGTGAGAGGAGAAGGAAAGTGTGGAGTCAAAGATGGCGCTGAGGTTCTTAGCCTCACAGGTAGGGGTAGAAGGAGGGTCAAGGGAGGCTAGCCAGAGAGTGAGGGGAAAGGATGGTGAAGGTGTACCAGTGAGGAGGATCTCAGTCTTATTGGCATTTAGGCAAAGATTGTTGACAGCACACCAATTTTGAATGGCGATTAGGCAATCAGAGATGAGGGAAGGAGAGGAGGTGGCTGAAGGAAGCCTGAAAATGAGTTGGGTGTCATCAGCATAGCACTGGAATTTTGAGCATAAAATAAAAATGCAGTAGGTGAGAGTTGCCAGGTATTGATAAAGAATCCAGGGCACGAGGTTAGACCCCTGGGGATCACCACAGGTAGAGAGGGAGATAGAAGATAGGAAGGACCGAAGTTGTACCTGGGAGGGTCGATCAGAAAGGAAAGAGGTCAGCCAGGCCAGAGCCTGATCAGTGATACCCAGGTTGTCACTGAGACGATTGAGCAGGGTGGTATGGTTGACCGTGTCAAAAGCAGATGAGAGATCAAGTAGGATGAGGATGCACACATAAGCACACATCCGTTGCCTCGACCCCTTCCACCCCATACATGATAGCCTGACTGACGTAATTGCATTGTGCACTGTCAAACAATCACTGCTTTAATGCCAGTAGGAGAGAGAAGCTACTCATTGTGACATCTGCACCCTGTATCACACCCACTCACTGGCCACCTTCCATGGGCCCTCTCGCCCTCCTGCGAGGCCAATAACTTTGGGGTCCTCTTTGACTCCACCCTCTCATCCTCTCCACACATCGCAGACCTTGCCAAGTAGTCCAACTCACAGCGCCACTCCCTCAGAGGCACCCTGCCTTTCCACGCCTTCCCCCAGAAGGCCATTGCCTGCAGAGCTCTGGTGGACTCTAGTCTTTACTACTACAAAATCCTCTTCCTCAATCTACTCCTTTCCTCCCTTAGCCGCCTCAAACCAACACAGAATGGGGCTGCAAGACAGATCCTAGGCCACAAGCCCTGGGGCTGCATCTCAAAAGCTCTGAAATCTCTCTACTGCCTCCCATTGACCGCAGGGATCCAGAACCAGACCACTGCATCATCCACAATGCTGTCTGGGGCCTGCTTCCTCATGAGTCCTACTGAGGCCAGTCCATCCTCAACAAGTTTCCCAAAGCATGCCTCAACATCACCTGCCCTTGGACACCCTTCCCTGGACTAGCGCGATTCTGGTCCCCACCATCGTTCGTACTGTACTCCCCTCCCCTTGCACCTACCCCTGTGGCTGCCATCAACACTGTCATCAACACTTGCTCAGCCCCTTGTGCCCCCCTGCATATCACCCCCTCCCATCCATGCACCAATACTCCACTCTCCCCAGCACTTTTCAGTACGCACTTGCACAGTAAGATTTCTCCCCCATCTACCACCATTTTCATCTTGTGGCACCTGGAAACAAATCTGCATAGTCCCTATACATATGTCCAATGGATGAACTAAATAACTCCATGCACAGGCATCAAGTCACACAAATGTATGACCTGCATGTTGCAAGGCTATAGGATGCCTCAGAAGAGAATAACCGCATGCCCATCTTACCCCCACAGGCACCTTGTCTGACAGCGAGCAAGGTGGAACAAGCACCTCACGACAACCTGCACAGCCTTTTGTAGAACAACGCCGCGCAAGACCACTGCCAAGGCCACACCAGCCACACAATCCATGGGCCCAACGTGCATGCTGCCTGCCCCTGCAGCAAGAACCTGCTACACAGGGGTCAAGTCCTAAAAATTAAAGTGGGGGGACTCATCAACAAATGCAATCGGATGTGAGGTCACCAGAAATTAGCATATCAAGGTGAAATAGGCGCATTTCATTAAATTGGCTTTGCATAACCACCCAAATTGAACAGGACAGATGGCATTTGCCTTTCATAAAATCAACACACACACAAAACCAAGACAGGATATTTTCTTCTAATAGTGTTTTTGAAAACGTTAAAATGTGTGCATGTTTTAAACTCCAAGAACCAATACAAATGTTTTCCCTGGGACTTGCAGTACTGAAATGGGATACTTCACCCTTGTTTGTTAGTTTTGATCAGGTTATATAGTGCAGTGTTGAAGTGTTCAGCCTGCAAACCCGACGACTGCCGTTTGATCCCCGAGGTCTTCTTTAATTCATAAATTCAAAGAGGACATCCAATGTTTCTCTTTTAGCTGGGGGGACTGAGTCCAAAACTCTGTCCGCCTGCATGTACCCTCGACTTGAGACCTCCTGCTACACCAAAGGAGGCACAGCCGGCTGCCCCTGCAGAAAGATCTCAGGGAGCAGCCCCTGCAGCAACTCCACAGGCAGCAGCCTCTGCGGAAACTCCACAGGAAGCAGCCACAGCAGTAAATCCACAGGCAGCAATCCCGGCAGCCACACCAGCTCCGCCCAAAGAGGCAAAGCTGGCTGCCTCTGACACACATCAGTGTGGGCCAGCATTACAGCCATTACCCTCCAACCCCCCACCGCCCTCAAGCCTCCCTTGTATGTCGGCACCTCGACGGAGGACGATGCCAGGCAGGAGGGTGAGTAAACCCTTGTGGGGTCACCAGAGCACACCCCCTACCTCTGTCCATCATTCAGCCCCTCCGCCCTCCACAGCCCACCACCACTGATCCCCAGCATCAGAGAGATGGATGCACGTATTCAGCGCATAGAGCCATGGCATGAGAAGATGGCAGGACTCGTGCGCCAGCAGCTGGAGGAGGTCCGGATGATGCAGGAGAGTGTGCAGGCCATCAGCGGGTGCTGTGCATGTGCCCTGGGCCGCTCATCATGTGCAACAGTCGTGCTTGCACAGAGGGTCTGGGAGGGGAATGAGGCAATCTCGGTACTGGCCGAGTCCCTCGCCCTTTCCCTGCAGGCGGCGCTGGGGAGCAAGAACATGGCAGGTTCCAACCCCCCTCAACCATCACCACACCTTCCAGCTCCCAACAGAGTAGCCCGAGGCGCTGATCCCTGCGCTTGTTAGGATCACCAGGTCTGGTGTGAAGAGGCCACGGAAGTGAGCCAGCTCCATACTTCCTGTAACACTTATGCAACCTAGGGTGTGTTACTGGGAGGGAGTGTTGGGGAGGGTAAGTTGGGGAGGGTTAGTTGAGGAGGTGGTGGTAGGGAGGGTTATTTGGGGAGATGGTGGTGGCCCACAAGTTTGTTCAATCATTTGAATGGTTATTCAAATGATTTCACGCCTGGACATTCAATTTGTCTAGTGGGGTGCTTTATTTTTGCGCTGCATCCTGTGCAGTGTGTACCATGGGTCGTGTGCAGGTGCTGTGTCCTAAAAGGTAGTTCACAATGAGTTCCTGGCAGGCTGCATGCCCTTCCCTGACTTCCCTGTGATGGTGTTGTGCATGTCTGCTGATGCATCCACGTCACCATCATCATCGTCATCTGCCAGAACCATGTACATGTCCATGTCCGGGGATAAGGGAATATTCCTCCTGATGCAAGTATTGTGCAATATGGCACAGGCCAGGACTATCTTCCCCACTTTTACAGGCCTGTACATTAGTGCCCACCACAGTGGTGAAGGCAATAAAAACGTGCCTTCAATAGTCCGAAGGTGTTCTCAATTGTCGTCCTTGTTCTAATATAAGTATGGTTGTAGGCTATTTTCTGGTGGGTCCGTGGATCTCTCACAGGGGTCATCAGCCATGGTAGTAGGGGATAAATGGAATCACCTGCATGGAATGGGACACAGGTAGGGCCCTTTTATTAAGGTGAGTGGACAGAGCATACATATTGGCGTGTGGGTGTGTGACACATGCATCTGTGTCTGTGCTCTTGCGTGCCCTCATTCACCTTGCTGCACCGTGTGGCAGGCAATGCTGGTCATGCCATGTGTAGGGTTGACTCCCAAGGATGGGTTGGTGGTGGTGGGTGGGGCAGAGTCGCAATATGCTTTGCTTGTGCCTGTCTGTCTATGCCCGGATTGTGATGGGGTGTCCATGTGGTAGATACCAGTCATGGCCAACCACTCTTGTGTGCCATATGTGTCCCTGCATTGGCATAGTGCCTGTGGGCCATGCACTGGTGACAGTGAATACCCTCCCCCCCAATGCCATGGTACACGTGCAATGCAGTGTATGTGTTGATGCTTTTACTCACCAAATAGCCAGGTCCGCCGACCGCCATAATGTGCCATGTAAGCAGTCAGCGTGCTATTACACAGGACCATGAAGTCATGGGTTGAACCCAAGAAGCCTGTGCAGCAGTGTGATCATCAGATCTGCATTGGAGATGACCTACACTTTCAAAGAGTGGTACAGCTTTCTGTTTGATACACCTACTCTGTGGCGTGGGCAACCACTAGCTCTGTGTGAGCAGTCCACTGCTCCCAATACATTAGGCATGCCCGCAAGGGCATGGAAGCGGACATTGGTGGCGTTGACCTATGCCTGTGTCGTTTGTAAGGCAATGTGTTGGGACAGATGACGCATGTGGGCTTTCATGGCCTGCACCAGCACAATTGAAAATGTTGGCTGGGAGATGCCATGCAGCCTAGCATTCTCATTTGATGAAGATACGCACAAACAGTGGCAGGACGGAGGGATGAATACATTGCACCATATGATAAAAGATGGGGAATTCATGGCACTTCAGGATGTGCTACTGAAAATTCTCAGAGGAATTTAAATCCAAAAATAGTGCTCCATTACTACTGTATGAAAGCTACAAGGAAGGAGGAGCGGCCTACATTACTGAAACCACCAGTCACTAACACAATGCTTGCCATGGTGATAACAGCCAGTGGAGCAAAAGGATTAAAATCTGGACTATATGGTAGAACATCAAGACAGGAGGCGAGCATTATGCTTCAATTTATTTTAACTGCGCACATTGTCTGTATAGTCAATGCGTAATTGCATATAATTTATTCAAATGAACGTCAGCCTAACACGTGTTTCGAGCCGTGCTCTTCTTCTGAGGCTGATTGATTGTGTCACAAATTGATTACACAGAATGGTCAAGTAACAATTACAATCAATATTTCCAAAGATACAGGCGACACAACCCAATGACAGAAACAAAGGCGAGGTATACAATGGCCATATTGACGAAGAGAAATACATGAGTTCATCAATAGTAGATGCAAATACATCAATTCCATTTTTAAGAAATACAAAATAAACCACAAGACATGCATACATAAAGGAGAAAACAATCAGAAAGAACAGAATTAGTGCCATATAGTGGTGTATAGGAGTGAGTTATACGGCAATTGGGGTGGTATGTCACTCCTCTGCCCAAATAAATCTGTTTGGTACTATACCTTAAAGGCTCATCTGTACCATATGCTCTCTGCAAGATAATAACAATAATAATAACAACAATGGTGGGTGTTACCAAGCTAATGTTAGGATTACATTCCCCTAAACGGAGTATTATGGCGCTTACCAATTGGCGGTTTGCCTTAAGGGTATGGTGTGAACAATTCTGAAAGAAAGATAATCAATAATGATGCCTATCGGCATGGAAAATCACTGGTGATTATCACTTCCACATCAGTTATACAAGCCCGTAGTGTTAAGGATTCCAAGCGGGCGTCACACACCAGACCATGACTCTTGCCCTTAGCCTAGGAGGTAGGGAACAATTAAAATACTTTTTCTTTATTTCCTAGAATTCGGATTGAGCTAGCACCCAACCCATCTCACACCCCCTTCTACAAATACCCCGGACCATGAACCAGGCCGCTGGGTGTTAATACAATATTTATTTATTTTGAATTCAAACAAAATCCCACAAATTTAATATTGGGCAGCAATCACCAATGGGGTGATAATTACAAGGTAAATTGATGAAATACACTTAGTTTGACCTTCTGCTATAACATATCCACAGCAAAAATGAATGGGAACAATTTTACTGTTTGGGTAGATAGCACCCCAGTTAAGATTTCCCCCTGCAATACTCCCTCAAACCCCTATTAATCGCATTTTGGATAGAAAGGAGGAGCAAGGAGTCAGGTATACCAGGTAGCAAACAGAATTAAAATCCGACCTTCCCCCACGAAATGGGAGGCAAAATCGGATTTTAAAACCTTTGCAATTGCATAAAATAGTACTCGGAATTACTAAATATTTAATTTAAATGTGCGGTTGAATGAATGAGGTAAATATGAGTTATAACAATATCAGGGATGTAAGAACACTTAGAAAACTACAAGGCAAGGTACTAACAACGGCATACAGTTCCGAAAACCCACTTTGAAGTGACAACACAGTGCAGCCAAATTACACACATAGAAATTGCACTTTCTTACTTTTACAGGTTTAAATGTCAAAACAGTTTGAAAAACAGGTGAAATAGACAGAATCGGAGTGCGGTTTTTATGCTGAATGACAGAGCCACATCACATGGATAATATGCAAGTGAAAGAGTGACTCTAAATTAATGACAGGATGAGATTCTCACTGGGAAAGTAAATTTGGTTTTAAAAATAAAAGCAGTTGACAGAGAAAATCGGTTTGGAAAGGAAAGGCTAAGTTTCACTTAAACTAGATTTAGTGGCTAGAAAAGGGAAACACCACTCGTGAATAGAAGAGATATGCTGCAGTTGTAACCATTCACGCAGTGTGCCTCTTTTTAGGGAGAATTAATTTATTCAATCAAAATAGTTCTAAGAACTTACAAGTGACAGAAATGAGTGGAAGGGTGGCGCTAACACTTGAAAATCAAGGACAAGATAGACAGAGGATTCTGACAGTTTTACAGAAGTTATCCAGGTATTGATGGGATTACTGATGGAGTGGAACAAGGCAAGGTATAAAGATGGGGTATACTATGTGTTGCTATGGGATGGGGTGATACTCACAATCAGCACTTGCGTTTGAGATTTGGGACAGCCAACCGGGTTTCTGGACTCAAACTATCTGGTCACGGCACAATGGCAGGATCTCCTAAAAGAAAACAGCTGGGCAAAGGTCTGGTCACGTCACAGCGATACTTCAACAGGATGGATTGGGTAGCAGGGCAAGCGGGCAGCACCTGATAATCCAAAAGAGGGTTCAGCCACCTTTCCCCATTCTCCTTAAGTTATTGGGATTTTTAGTGTTTTTTTCTTTCCTGGATCAATGGTCCTGCCTTGATAGGGTCAGCTATGCTCTTGCCTGGCAGTGGGATCTGGAATCTTGCAGGATGAATATGGAATATCTGGATACGCAGGAGCTGGAAAATTCAGAAGAGCGTGTCCTTTGCCTCTGTGAGCTTCCACTTTGTATAAGGCGGATGACATCACAGGATTTACTGTGGGGCAGAACTAAGCTAGACCTACCCCTAAGAATCGGATAGGTCAGCCTATGTAAGTCGCCTACTCCTTAGAAGCAGGTTGGACTGTAGAGACATGACATCAGTTTTATGGTGTGGGTTTACTGTGCCAAAGCCCTCCCACAGATAATTTTGACAAAACTCAGTTATAACCTAAATTGCACATTTTTACAGTTGTGGCCCTTTTGCAAATCACATAGACAAATAACATATTTCATACCGAGCATAACATTCCAACTCCCAGGTCTGTATGACATTTTTTCGTCGTCCTAATAATCTTTCGTACTTTTCATACATGCCAACATTCTGTGACCAAAAATCTGTAGGAATCTTAAAGTTTAAAAAATAGTCAGACGAGGAGGTAATGATAGGAATAGGGCGCATCAGCAGCCCATTGTCATTGAATGAGCCTGCCGCCGCGGGTACATTCAATGACAATGGGGCGCCTGCCACACCTTCTGCCACCACGCCAGCTCGGGGGAGCCCTTGAAAGACTCCCGAGCTGGCGTGGTAGGGGGCTAATGGCGCCTTTTGTCAAAAGCACCCGCGGTGGAGGGGCGCACTTAGCCCATTGCCATGGGCGCCTTTTACATCAAAAGCCTGCATGCTGCACCTTCTCCCGCTACGCCAGCTCAGGGAAGTCCTTGAAAGACCCCCGAGCTGGCGTGGGGTGGGGCTAATGGCGCCTTTTGTCAAAGGCACCCGCGGCAGAGGGGTGCATTTAGCCCACCGCCGTGGGTGTCTTTTACATCAAAAGCCAGCATGCCGCGCCTTCTCCTGCTACCCCAGCAATGGGAAGTCCTTGAAAGACTCCCCCGAGCTGGCGTTGTGGGGGGGCTAATGGCGCCTTTTGTCAAAGCCACCCGTGGTGGAGGGGCGCATTTAGCCCACCGCCGTGGGTGCCTTTGACATTAAAAGCCTGCATGCCGCGCCTTCGCCCGCTACGCCTGCTCAGGGAAGTCCTTGAAAGACCCCCCCAAGCTGGCGTGGTGGGGGGGCTAATGGCGCCTGTTGTCAAAAGGCACCCGTGGCGGAGGGGCGCATTTAGCCCAACGCTGTGGGTGCCTTTGACATTAAAAGCGTTCATGCCACGCCTTCTCCCGCTACGCCAGCTCGGGGGAGCCCTTGAAAGACTCCCCCGAGGTGGCATTGTGGGGGGCTAATGGCGCCTTTTGTCAAAGGCACCCACGGCGGAGGGGGGCATTTAGCCCACCGCCGTGGGTGCCTTTTACATCAAAAGCCTGCATGCTGCGCCTTCTCCCGCTACGCCAGCTCAGGGAAGTCCTTGAAAGACTCACCCGAGCTAGCGTGGTGTGGGGCTAATGGCGCCTTTTGTCAAAAGGCACCCGCGGCAGAGGGGCGCATTTAGCCCAACGCCGTGGGTGCCCTTCACATTGAAAGCCTGAATGCCGTGCCTTCTCCCGCTACGCCAGCTTGGGGGAGCCCTTGAAAGACTCCCCAGACTTGGCGTGCGCAAAAAAATGTTTAAAAAAAATGTTAAAAAATGTTTTTTTTTAATGAAAAAAAACGTTATTTGTTGTCAATAAATCGGTAGGTGGTAGGACTTCTTAAAAAGCGGTATCCTACTGCCTAAATCGGTAGGGTTGGCAAGTATGACTTTTTGGTGGGAAATATTTCACTTACAATTCTACAACTTTATACATGTGTATATATTATCATAGAGCATTCTTGCATTGATTTCCAAAGTTGCACCATGGATACTTTTCCCATGATTTACCTTTTTCTGTCGTTTGCGTCCCCCACATGCTAGGGGAATCAACAATGTTTTAATGCCACCAAAATTACATTTAAACTGTTAAACTCTCGCATTTCTGCGTCTTCCAGTTGCTGAAATAAAAGTCTTAAAGTTTAATAATTCTGAACAGTCTTTCCCCCAGATGGACTAACTTTTGCCTCCCATATTAGGACATACTTCCAAATGTTGCTCTGAAGTTGTATTTGAGGCTCCCCAGTTTAAGTTGAGGGGAGGTTTTGCTAACAAGTCACACCTAAGTGTCCTAGATGCCATTGTATCTGGCAGGAGCACTGCCACAGAGTCTGATGAGCGTGTTACATTCTCCCCCTTGCTTATGCAAATGCCCCGGAGGCTGGTCCACTTGAAGGGAGACAATATGCTGTTCCCAGGAAGCAAATGTCCTTTGAAGCCAGGGCCTGGAAAAACCTGTCCTGCTGGTTTCACAGTAAATGCATTTATGTATTTATTTTTTCTGAACCAGAAGCAAGTCTGTTGGAATAAAACATCCTATATGTGTTTTCAAACAAAACCCCCATCACATTCTGTGCAAAGACAGGGTCTTAATTCAACAATTTACTTTTAAAAAGATTTCTTGTTTGCAAAAAGCAACAATTTTTACACGTGGTGAATTTTCCTTTTGCTGTCACTTCCAATCCGGTTTTCTCTTACATCTAGATCCTAAACATTGTTTGCAGCCCTCGTCAATTTCTCATACACAGAAATCTGTTCAAGTCAAAGGTCCACTGATAGTAACATAGGCACAGAGAAATAGGGCTTCTTGTGAAGAGTTCAGCTGTGATATTTTGTTGCAAAGTAAACCATTTTTCCGTACGGCTGGAAGTGAAGTTTCTTTGTTATTTCACAGATCTTGCCTGACACAGCCTGTCATTCAGTGAGAAATACCCCCTTTTTCTGAAGCACCACCTGAATATGGATGGACATAGCTGGGTCTCACTGGATCAGAACTGTGTACTGTTGAACAGATGAAAAACAGCATCAGGGCGCAGTCATTTCAAATGTAAAATATTTTCATTTTTTTCAATGGGAAATTTTGAACGCTGCTTTTTAATTCTTTTCTTTGGTGCACATAAGGAAAACACTGGCAGACATTCTAGGGGTGTTCCATGTTTCCTATTGCCCTATATTTGCTTGGAAAAGACAGCGCAGCCATCATTTTTGTAGCTGTAAAATGCAGTTTTGATGCGAGGCAATGGTGCTCAAAGGAGCCAGCGCAGCCATTCTGCTGGTACTGCTGAATTGCAACTTGGTGATGGTGATGGAGGGGAATTCTGCTGGGTTGGTAAATGTACCCCACAAATGACATAGTCTGTCTATGTCCAGACACTTAATATGAAGTAACGTAGCAAGCGTTTACCTATATGACCTTACCAATTGCAGCTAAATATGTGGCTTCTGCATGGCTATACTATACTTAGGCAACACCAGGATGAGGTAAACTAAGGAAATCCAGGAAATGTTCACGGGATGATAGGGATTATTGTAATAACAGGGTTTACACGTATAAACCGAAATATGATAAAGTATCAAGATCACGAAGCAGCAGTAAGTTCGGACATTGAGAGTGACTCTGACAAACAGCGGAGCACAATTACTGATGATGATGCGAGCACATCCAATTCTCAACCACACAATGACAAAGAGGGGGCCATAGTTAATATACTAGAAACAGCTGTCCCGTCACCTTTTTTAGAACAGATCAGAAGGTACAAAAATGGAAACTGTCACGCATCCAATATCAAAAAACAAGTAAGATTCCAACTACCCACCGAACGCAGGCGTACCCCAAGGGGTACAAGAGGGGGCCAACATGGCTGGTGGAAACCCCTGAGCTGGGTGTTCCCTCAGACAGCCCTCTAGGATGAGTAGCTATACCCTGCAGGTAAGGACCCAGCGAGAGCCAATCAGAATGCGTGTTGCATTCTGCTTGACTCTCGCCGGGTACAATAACAATTACATGTGATGTATCAAAATGAATAAAGTTCATGTGGATCATTGACTTTTGTCTTGCATTACGACAGGTTGATTGGATCAGGTGTGACCTTAGCAGTACTATTTGGTATTTAAATGAATGTATTCAGTTTGGAGTTGGGGTGCCAGTGCCCACTGTGTATTCATGCAATTTGATTATATGCCGCAAACATATCTAAATACGGTGTAGGAGAGAGTTTGCTACAATTAGGAGTGAATGTGTCACATGCAATCTGTCAAACTGATGATTACCCAAAGATGATATGATATATGATATGATATGATGATATAATATTTTACTCATATTGCGCTTGTAGACAGGTGTTTCAGAGAGCGACCAGGCAAACGGAGGGGAACAGGGGAGAAAACAAAAAACAACGATCTTACTAGGCCCAGTGACATTGAGAACATGCAAGTGCATGGGGAAGGGAAAAGGGGGAAAGTGCATGGGAGGGGGGAGAAATTGGAAAGTGCAGAGCATAAAAGAGGACAAGATAAATAATAAGTAAACACATAAATAAGGTGATCCAAAACAGTGATAGTGCAGTCTGTGAGTGGCCAAGTGCAGGGTTAGTCAGATAGGGTGTATCTGATAAGTGCAGAGTGGGGGGGGGGCTGTATGGGTACAGATACCGGCCCCAGTGTAAGGGGTAGCCAGGAGGCAGTGCAGGAGGGTGCCAGGGTGAGCAGGTACCTGGGCCTGAAGGGAAGAGGGTTGCCAGGTGCAGCATTGCTGAGAGAGAAAGCAGATCAGCAGGGGAGAAGAGGGGCAAAGGCAGAGGCGAAGAGGAAGGTCTTGAGGAGCTTCCGGAACCGCAGATGGTTCTCCTCAAGTTTCAAGCTGGCAGGTAGAACGTTCCAGAGGGAGGCCCCCACCGAAGACAGTGATCTACCACCAGCTTGTTTCTTTGAAAAATGACTGACCCTGAGGGAGCTAGAGGTAGCGGAGCGAATGGCTCTACAGGGGAGGTATTTACAGAGGGATAAATGAAGGTAATTTGGACCGAGGCCCCAGAAAGCCTTGTGGACAATGCAAAGGGTTTTAAATGTAATCCTTGCAACCACAGGGAGCCAATGAAGGGATTTCAGAGCTGGAGAGATACAATCCCAGGGCTTCAGGCCAAGGACAAGTCTTGCAGCCCTGTTCTGGATTAGATGTAAAGGGCGGAGAGTGGAGGCAGGTAGATTCAGAAAGAGGCTGTTACAGTAGTCCAACCTAGAGAGAATCAGAGCTTGAGAGACAAGGAGCTTCTGAAGGAAGGAGAGGAATGGAAGAATACCTTTAAGGAGTTGCAGTAAGAAGTTTGACTTTTTGGAGACATCAGAGATGTGTGCAGAGAAGGAAAGTGTGGAGTCAAAAATGACCCTGAGGTTCCTAGCTTCGCAGGTAGTGCAGGAGGAGGGCCAAGGGAGGCCGGCCAGAGAGTGAGGGGAAAGGATGGAGGGGGTGTACCAATGAGGAGGATCTCAGTCTTGTTGGCATTTAAACAAAGATCATTTGCCGCACACCAATTTTGAATGGCGATTAGGCAGTCAGAGATGAGGGAAGGAGAGGAGGTGGCCAAGGGAAGCCTGAAAATGAGTTGGGTGTCATCAGCATAGCACTGGAAATTTGAGCAGAAAATGGAAATGCATTAGGCGAGAGTTGCCAGGTATTGGTTGAAAAGCCAGGAAGAGAGGTTAGACCCCTGGGGAACACCGCAGGTAGAGAGGGAGCTAGAGGATAGGAAGAAATATGAATACATGCAGCAAATACGTGCGCTGAACCTGTGCTAGCGCGGTAGGTATTTCAGGGTCCATTGAATTTGTGGACACATGGTATACGTAAGCGGCATAGATGTGTGAGCCTCCAAACGCAGGCACTCAATAATCCACCAATGTAACGAGCACCAATCCTAGCGTGACATATTGGCTACTATGCATTTCCCTGTTGAGCAATTGATGCTCTGAATTGAATTATGGCATTC
The DNA here is from genome assembly GCF_040938575.1 of Ambystoma mexicanum. NCBI lineage: Eukaryota > Metazoa > Chordata > Amphibia > Caudata > Ambystomatidae > Ambystoma > Ambystoma mexicanum. The sequence goes on from NC_090930.1 coordinate 846,338,846, forward strand.
ACTTACCGCATGTATGTATATATACTCATTAGGTCTAGATGTGGAGCACTAATGTAATATACGGCAAGTTGAGCCAGTAGAGGTATTTACCTCATCTAATATGGCAGACGGAGGTGGGGATGCTCCGGTCGAAATAGTAACGGTCCATACTCTCTGTGAAAGTACATATACAGGCACAAAATGAACGCCACGGCTTCCGCAACAACAAAGCCGTAAGAATTGTTGGCTTTTTAGATACGGTCCCCAGCGGCACTCGCATTTGCTTAGGTATGATTTCATGCCAATTGGCAACATTTTGCGTGTCTAAAGTAGCGATCTCTTATGTCTTTTCTCTTCTATGTGCCACATCTTTCTGACCGCCACACAGAAGCCAAGTATTTAGCCGCAATTGCGAAGATCATATAGGTAAACGCTTGCTACCAGTGGTCGAAGTGGGCGGGAGCGGTCGGGAGCAGTGCTCCTCTACTTCTTTTCATTAGGTTTTACCGTTCCTATACTTTTATTTTAAAAAGAAACCGTTCCGGAACGATTGCGTTTTAAAATAAAAGTGTAAGAAGAAGTTGAAACTTGCACTTTCAGTGCACTGCACTGAAGGTTGCCCTAAACAGCAGGCACATGTGTTTTGGGGTTTCTTTTGTGCGTGGGAGGGAGCGTAGGGATGGGGTTTGTGGGGAGCGGTGCAGGCCAGTAGGGAACATAGTTCCACTTCTTCTTTCCGTACACTTCGACCACGGCTTACTACGTTACTTCATGTTGAGAGTCTGGACATAGACATAACTGCTGAACCCATATGCATGCATGTTTGTACATTACCGAACCCATACGCTCACCCAGAATAATTTGGCTCACACATTGTTTGTCAAGTGTTGGCAATAAAAGGCCGTAGGTTTTATTGTACAGATATGGTTATGCAAATAACAATAATCACATATTATAAGATAATAACAATACTTTTGGGCACCGGGTCCTGGGGTTACCCCCTCTGGCCCGTGCCCGCCTTCTCATGTCCCACGACTTGTTGTGGGCACCGTACAGTGCCTTGTACTTCTTTTCTTTTGTTCTTCTCCCTTATTTGTAGGGTGGGAGGGTTTTGTGGTAAAGAAGAAAAGTTTTGGAAGGCACTGAGTAAACAGTGCACCTCCTGAGTGTTTGGGTCCCCATTCAGGGTCCACAAACTGTTTGTGTTTTCTCAGAGCATGTCGCTCTGTATTTATAAGACCCAGGGAAGCCCTGGGTATTTGATCTGTATAGTAGTGGGGGCTGTGTTCCAGCTTGTGTTCTAGCCCCCGGCCGGATAGCCGACTATCTGGCCCCCTGGTAGGGGCAGGTCTTTAAAGCTGGCCCTGCCTGCCTGTTGGTTTCCTTCGGTACTTAGCACCTGGTTGCCTGAAGGAAGGGTGAGGTGATTTCTCACACCTCACCCTTCCTCAGCATTGTGCTGGAACAGACTGCGTGTCTCTTCGACTGTGGGGGGAGGAGAGGAGCAGTGAGGGGGAGAGGTTGGGCTGCCCCACTCCGGGCCTGCTGATGGTAACAGCAGTTACCCTGCCTCGCTTTGTGAGGCACTGCAGCATTGCCCAGACTCTGGGTCTGATCACGACTTTGGCAGTAATGCTGGCGGCATTACCGCCGGCGGTATTAGCCCTACCGCCGAATTCCCCGGCACTAATAGCGCTGCATCACGAGTTCGGCGGTAATGTAATTCCCCATTGAGCCCATTCGGGAATGCCCCATTCCCCATTGGGCTCAATGGGGAAAATTTGCGCTCTTACCGCTGGCGGATTTCCCGCTGGCGGTAATAGCACACATTTTCGGCCGTTTTCTTCCCAGTCAAGAGCTGGGGCGAAATCCGCCGAAGTCCTGATTTGGCAGACCCTTAAATCCGGTGGTAATAGCGCGACCGCCGGATTTAAGGGTTACCGCCAAAGTCGTGATGAGGCCCTGTGTCTATGGGCTTGTATAACTGATATGGTAGTGTTAATCACCAGTGTTTTTCCATGCCGATGGGCATAATTATCAATGATCTTTCTTTCAGCATTGTTCACACCATACCCTTGAGGCAAACCGCCAATTCGTAAGCGCTATAATTACTCAGTTAGTTTCGGGGATTGTAACCCTTACATTAGGGTTTTCCAATATATGGTTTGGTAACACCCACCATTATTGTTATTATTCTTGTTATTATCTTGCAGAGAGCATATGGTACAAATAAGCCTTTAAGGTATAGTACCAAACGTGTTTATTTGGGCAGAGGAGTGACACACCACCCCAATTGCCGTATAACTCACTCCTATACACCACTATATGGTACTAATTATGTTCTTTTTGATTGTTGTTCTCCTTTATGTATGTATATCTTGTGTTTTATTTTGTATTTCTTAAAAATTGAATTGATGTATTTGCATTTCTCTTTGTCAATATGGCCATGTATACCTCGCCTTTGTTTCTGTCTTTGGGTTGTGTCGCCTGTATTTCTGGATATATTAATTGTAATTGTTACTTGACCATCCTGTGTAATCAATTTGTGACACAATCAATCAGCCTCAGAAAAAGAGCACGGCTAGAAACATGTGTTAGGCTGACGTTCATTTGAATAAATCATATGCATTTACGCATTGACTGTACAGACAATGTGTGCAGTGTGATTGTACCTATCTAGAGTAATACCTTTGCCTCTGTGGTGTATTAGGCAAAATGCCCACAATTTACTGTCACCTGCAGCCTTTTGTATGTGATTACTTGATTGCAAGTGCTTGGGTATCTCAGTCTCTTTTGCCACACTCTCTATTCAATTTATTTAATACCACTCTTCAGCAGTTTCAACAAAATAACAGAAAAAACGTTGAAAATGAACCCAACTGCTGATTTTCTTTTTTCTTTCTTTTAAAAACTACATTTCCCTCTGTTCTCTGCTTAGCTGTAGTCCTTGGCAGCCCTTGCCCTGTCTTCATGTCACTTCCTGTCCATCTATTCCTGATGATATGGGGCCAGTTTGAGAATTATTTACAGGGCCTCTTTTGGTTCCCAGTCCACCTCTGTTTGCCTACCTATTACAACAGCTGCTCTCCCGGCCCACACTCCTTTGTGAAGGTGAGGACAGAAAGGTGTGGCACTTGGGGGAGGAGGGGACAGTGTCCTTATCAGCCCAGCCAATATGGAGAGGCGCGTAGGCCTCATGAGCCAGAGACTTGAGTGTTATTCTTATATGGGAGCCCAGTGAACTTTTCCAGGCCCCAATTCAGGGCCCGATTCTAAAGATGGAACAGATTTAGAAGCAGGGCTCAAGTCGAGGGTACACGTGGGGGGACAAAGTGCCCCCACTTTATTCAGAGGGTGGACTCAGTCCCCCCAGCTAAAAGAGAAACATTGGATGTCCTCTTTGAATTTATGAATTAAAGCCAACCGCAGTCGTCAGGCTTACAGGCCGGACACTTCACCACTGCACTAAATAACTTGATGAAAAATAACAAACAACTAAAGGTGAAATGTCACATTTTGGTACTGCAAGTCCCAGTTAAAACATTTGTATTGGTTCTTTGATTTTAAAACCTGCACACCTTTTAACGTTTGTAAAAGCACTATTAAAAGAAAATATATTCTCTTGGTTTTGTGTGTGCGTTGATTTTATGAAAGGCAAATGCAATTTCTCCTGTGTAATTTGGATGGTTATGCAAAGCCAATTTAATGAAATGTGCATATGTCACCTTGATATGCTAATTTCTGGCGACATCACATCCCATTGCGTTTGTTGATGAGTCCCCCCCCCCACTTTAATTTTTAGGACTTGACCCCTGTTTAGAAGTGTTGATTTTCCGAAGAGTGGCAGTTTTCTTAACAGTACCGTATTCTGCAGCCATATGGAAGTGGCGGGACGAAAAATTCGTTCCCTGCTCCATGTCCTCGCTGTATGACGACGCAGAAAAAATGCAGAGCTGTCGGCGTACGAAGATTCGGAAGGCACAGCACCAGTTCTGAATCATCAAAAAAAGGGGCTAAATTACACACCCTGTGGGGTTTCGTTAGTGCAGAAGGGCAGTTTTAACGTTGTGCAGGCAAAAACAGTCACCGGTCATTTAATTTAGGCACAGGCCACAAGATGGCAGAGTGAGGACACCATGAAGAAATGACTTATTTACTTTTCACTACCCGTGCCAAACATTACAAAAATTCACTGCAAGTAGAATAATGGCAACATTCTACTAATTAGTAAACTGTAATATCCAAGTCTACTTCAACAAACGTGTAGACGACAATCTGCGGGCTCGGCGACGCTTTCAGTGAGGTAAAATGTGTGTCTTTGATGTTTCTGAGGTGCTCTGCGCAGGGTAACCCTGCAGTGCTTGTCTGGGCAGACATTTTTCTAGGCAGCTGTCACTATATCTTGCCATCACTCTCAAAATGGAAGTGGGAGGATTTGAAGGGGGCGGGATTTGCACTTCTCCCAGGTCCATCAGCCTCTCAGAGGTCCATCAAAAATGTGAATGGCCTAATGCAGAGGTCTGTGTAAAATGTGAACAGTGTAGTTCCGTGGAGGTACAACACTGTTCCTAAAGACATCATATTCTGTAAAAGAAAGAATGTGGTGTAATGACATCACAGCCGCCCTCTTTCGTGGCTCTGCCCCCTTTCGTGGCTCTGATTTAAGCCCTGACAAAGACCTGAGTGACCTTCATTAATGCAGGGCTGATGCTGCAAGGGCATTTTCTTTGCAGTGCTCTACTTTTGCATTTAAAGGAATTATACAGAATCTGTGGGGCTGATTCTGAGGTGTGTGCACATTTAAGAAAGTGTTCCTCCATGAAGGAGGCACACTTTACTTACAAACACCATAGTCTGATGAAGAGAGAATGTGGTGCAGGGACATGAAAGCTTCCGCTTTTGCTTGTGCCTGATTTATGGCTCTACAACTGCCCAAGCAACCATGTGGAATGCAGGGCAGCCACATGAAGGGGATTCTCCTCCCAGCAGCACTGGTTTTGCAGGACAAAAAAGGAGTAAAAATACACAAGTGGAAAATGTTGGCTTTACACACTACTTTTCTCTGACCTCAGAATCAGGCTGAAAATGTTGTTCCGTAGGGCAACAACATTTTTCCTAAAAGCACCATATTCTGTAAAACAAAGAATGTGATGTACTAACACCAGAACTTCCGCTCTTGCATGGCCCTGATTTACAGCTTGACAGCGGCCCCAGAGACCACCATTAATGCAGGGCAGTCACTTGGAGGGATTTCTCCTTACAGAGCCCTACTTTTGCATTTAAAGAAAAGGAGTTAAAATACAGCACCTTTGTGATGTCATTAACACAGAATTATACACGTTTTTCTTGTATAAGTTAGGCGTTTCCCTCGTGGCAGCAGCACTTTTCTAATTTACCGAAGGTTCAACAATACTTGTAAGTCAGAAAAGTGGCAGACTTTTTGAGAGGGGTGCACACGCTGCCCCCACAACGATAGAGTTTGGCAGCTTTTGCAGCTGGAAAGCACAGCAGCTCCCCTCCAGTCCTTCCACCAACCTCATTAAGGGTAGTGCTGGAAACTGAAGGGGAGAATGTCAGTTTTCCACACTACTTTTCTCCTGAGCTCAGAATCGGGACTAAAGTGCCATTTAAACACGTTGCAAAACAAGCAAAATGCAACGAGAAAATGCTCGAAGTCACAGCTAGGTCATATGGTGGTTGGCAAAAGGGTTGCTGTGCTATAACATGCGGACATCTCAGCGAGCAGAAACGTGGCAGAATACATTCCTTTCCATCACTTTCGTAAGTGTACAGCATCTGTTGCAGTTTAGAAAAGTGTTATTATGCCATAGAACACTTTTCTAATTTTGCACACAGCTCAGGATCGGGCTCAAGCAGTAGAAGAGGCAAAGGGCTACATTTGAAGGTCACGCAAAGGATTTTATATTGTGTTGGGCCAAATGTTCTAAGAAGGGAAAATGTCTCACTTTTCTAGGAAATGGCAGCAAACATTTCACAGAAATTATCCTTTATTTAAAACTGTAATCAGGCCTCAGCTAATAATAAAAGACATGGGAACAGCCCGCTGGTGTTCACTTAGAATATTAAAGTTGTTTTTGGAAAACGCATCCCATAAAATAATAAGCTGAGTTCTCCTTTTCTCAAGTATTTCCTGTTGTAATAATGGCCTCACTGCTGCCAGCACTGCGTGTTCCATCTGAGAAGCGTTTTGAAGGAAGAGATTGTGTGCTGAATCAAAGGGCGGAATATGTTTTGGATGACTGGGCGTAAGCACCAGGGGTTAATTAATGAAGATGATGTAATGTCAGAGACTGCCCTGGAGAATTCATTCCAACTCAGAGCTTATGCTGTAGTGCAACTGCTGAAGCCCAGAGATGCATACTCTCTGTGTATAGCCACATGCAGAAGCAGGTAGGTATTAATTTACACACAAAAAAACCTTAGTAATCAACGAATCTCTCGATTACTATGCTCCACCTGTCTCTTCTTGCCTTCTTTTGATTTTATGTGGTCTTGTACCGCACACTGCTGCCACCTGTGTGGTCTCTTGGCGCTCTGGCGGGTCTGCAAAGGAAGGAGGGTTAGGGGAGGGTTTGCTGGTGGGTTTGAGGATGAGAAGAGCAAGAGAGCTTTGATGTGCTGTTGGCAGCTTCAGTTCGGAATAAAAGGTCGCTGAGCGTTGCTGCGTTTTTGGTTGGTAGCAGTCATGTGGTGTTGGGTATGATTGTGCATGGGTGCTTTGTGTGTGCCCGGTTTCATGTTGGGTGTTGTGAAGTGTGTGTGATTCATGGTGCGGTAGAGCTAGGGTTATGTTTAGTTTAGAGTTTGAAGGTGAATATGCAGAATCTTGAGTTTTTAGTATGGTTAGTTAAATGCAGCACATTTCCTACCCTCAAAATCCCTCCAAGTGTAACACATTTCCTACCCTCAAAATCCCTCCAAGTGTAACACATTTCCTACCCCCAGAATTCCATTTAAGTTTAACACCTTTGCTACCCCCAAGATCCATCCATGTGTAATACATTTCAGACCCCCCAAATCAACCTAAATGTAACACTTCTCGTACCACCAAAATCCATGTAAGTCTAATAGATGTCCTACCCCCAAAATTCCATTTAAGCAGATACCATCCAAATGCATTTTTAGAGATGTCAGTGTGTTGAATATATGTTATGTTCTGTGATACTGTATTGCGCACTCCTGCCACTCGCTGCTCTCTTGATGCCCTGGTGGAACTGAAGAGGAAGGAGGGCGGGTGGAGGGGTAGGTAGGTTGTTAGTGGGGTGCAGCATGAAAAGTGCAAGAGCGTTGATGTGCTTTTGGCAGCCTCAGCTCAGAGAATCTGGTCACTCGAAGATGTTTTGGAGGTTGTTGTACTTTGGTTTGTGTGTGCGTGTTTGTAAAGCTTCTGTGTTTGGTGTGTTTTCTTGGTCACTGTTGTGTGGCTCATAGTGGTGTGTGATGCTCTTGTGTTTTGTTGCAGTATAGGTGGGTTTTATATAGATTTGTGTTTAGGATGAGTATGCAGAATACATTGAGAGTTGTTAGTCGGTTTGAGGACTGTTGTGACACCCTTGCGCTCGATCAGGTCCAAGCATTCGCTACCTAGAGCGTACACCCGAATTCATTACCCTGACCCTCTAAGATTGCATCGATACTCCACACGAAGGTTTACCTTTGAATGATATCCAAGTCCACCGCATTGATCATCCTCGGCCATAACCAAGTTCAACACTAGTACCCCCTCTAACACATCTGGATCCAGAGCACTGGCCACCCTCAGACATAGCTAGACTAGTATATTGCCCCCTCAGGGATATTGTCTGCAACTAGGCATATCATTACGACAGTTTTAGTGTCGTCAATGCAATAGCTTGTAAACATGAACCGCTTCTTTTGCTTAATGACTGAGGCCCTTAGCAACACAATTCCCTCTTTCTGGGTGGTGCAAGATTTTCTTGATCGTGCTGTGGTGGTGCATATAGTACATCATCCTGGATTTACCTTTCTTTGTTACCATTCAGGGGCTTAATGACTCCGGTGCAAGCAAAACCCAGTAACAATGCATCAGTGTTCTTTGACCTTGCTCTATTTACCCTGTGCCTGATGCACACAACCAGTTTTGGATAGTGTGCACATACACAGATCTGCACAGACCGGTGCAGACATGACCTGGTCAATGCATAGTAGCAAGGCAGGGGCGGAAGATAGGGCCCTGTGGGAATAGTAGGCCTTTGTGGAGAACTGTTGTACTACATGCGACATTGCGAGTCCTGTTTTGACAAGGGAAAAGACTCACAATGTGACCGGGTTTTGGTGAAGCATCAATGGGGAACTTGGCTGTGGTAAGTGGTTGTAGAGGTATTGCTGTGCGATAGCAATGTGGAAGTGGCCCGTGCAGGATCGCCTCTGCATTGCACAGGTTCCTTCCATGCGTTGTGATGGCTGAAGAAGCCACCAGGCATGGATGCATCTCCATATAAGCCCCCTGAAGTGTGCCTGAAATTAACCTTTAATGAGTCTAGCAATTATTGCATAGAATTCCAGAAAGACAAATTATTTGTTATTCCTGTTCTTTCTTATTTAGGGTCAGTGCTCAAAGTGTTACACTTGTGGAATCCCCTGTTTTTTTAAGAGGCCTGAACACGAAAGCCAGTCACTCCAAAAACAAAGAGCCACATGGCGCTGGCCACAGCCCAGGAGCTTACATTTAATTAACAAAACTTTTTTTGTAAAACTTTTTTTAGGGGAGGGGTTGCAAGGGAGACCTCGGGAGTTGCAAATGCGACCCCTGGTGACCGCCAAATGACGTCCCTGATTCTCATGGTTCACAAAAGCATTATTGCAATGTCGGAAGATAAAAACATGAACACCCACGGTGTAGCAATAACCACTGCATACAATTGTATATAATCCTCAGTAGAAGTTGTCCATCTGGCCAAATAATGACAAATTTGTTATGATGAACAATAGATCCTAGATACAGTACTTCTTTCCCCCCTCAAATTCATATTTGCCTAATCTGAGATCACATTTAGCTGTGCCCCATTTCCACAAATCCCACCCCAATTCTTCAAATCCCACTGGGACAGCATGCTTCCATCGTATAGCAATGCACCTTTTGGCAAGTTAGATATTATACATTTCATCAGTATTTTTCTATTTCTTTCCCACCTCGGGTAGACCCAACAGGCATTCCTCTGGGAATATCTCCAGCTCAACACTGGCTAACCTAAATATCTCTTCCATGCTCTTCTGCCAAACTTCCAATACCGGCTGAGAGTTCAACCACATATGTAAGGACCCAGTGTCTTGCAGTTTACAGCGGGGACAGTCCCTAGTGAGATAACATGTACATTGTATGAGGCTAAATCTCGATTCTTTTTGCTCTCGGCCTGCAGGGATACTTCACCTGCACGGCAAGCTTTCCCCCCTATTGCATGTCTTCATGTATGTATTTATTTTTCCCCTTCTTCATGTGTTTTCCCTCTGCTGCCTCCGTGTTGCAGCTGGCCCAGGCCTTCTTTTGCTCTGGCTCTACCGGGATACTTCACCTGCACGGCAAGCTTTCCCCCCTTTTGCCCGTCTTTATTTACTGTTCTCGTTCTCGTGGTTTCCCTCTGCCACCATGGGTCCCTCTCCAGCCCCTTCCCTGACCCTCCTTCCTCCCATCCCACCCACTTTGTGCCCTGATTGGGTCTGTCCTCCTGCACGTGATCAGAACTATCCCTCTTCAGTGCTCAGCCAGGGCAACCGCTAAGGACCAGAGGCAAAGGGCAGCTAACTTCACGGCTTGTCCCTGTTCACCCATGGATGCCTGACATAGCACCCTACAACAAAAACTATGGTACGGTGGTACAGGCGGTGAGCACAGCCATTATTGTGCCCAATTAAAACCCTGCCACTTCTTCATTACTACCTTCAAATCAGAAGATTATGTAGATTACCTGCTGCACTCTGTAGATAGCCTGTTAGATGTATTTCAGAGGGCAGATGTGTTGCACTTGAAGCATTTTGGGGGCAGCAATGGGTCGAACTTACATTTATTTGGGGGACACGAAATGTGTTGCAATTAGATGTATTTTGGGGTAGGCAATGTGTTGCACTTGTATGGAATTTGAGAGTAGGCAATGTATTACACTTAGATGTATTAGGAGGGTAGGCAATGTATTGCATTTAAATGTATTTTGGGGGTGGGAAATGTATTGCACTTAGATGGATTTTTGGGGTCGGCAATGTACCAAACTGGAGGTATTTATGAGGCTGGTCAACATGTTCAACTACATCATTATAAAGGTGGCCATTGCTTCTGCTCTTAGATGATTTATAAAGTAGCCAAGGTTTTTGCCCCGTGAATGTCCATTAGGGTAGCCAACATGTTATACTTAGAAGACTTGTGTGGTTCGCCATTGTGCTGTACATGGAATAATTCAGGAGGGCCACCGGCTGTTGGTCTTGGAGGATTTTGTGAGGGTAGCCATTGTACTGCACAGATTGTAGCCTTTGCAACAAATAATCTTTTGTGTTAGCCATTGTATAGCAATTGGAAGGGTTGTGCAATTGGCCAGTGTGCTGCGCTTAGTCGAGTTCAAGAGGACGACCATGTTATGGATACTAGGTGATTGCACAATGTGTTCCACTACAGCTAATGCAGGTGTTGGCAGAATGCTGCCTTAACACTTTAGTGGAGTCTTGAAAGTAGCCACTTAATGATAGCTGGAAGGATACAGAATATATGCACCATCATTTATCAACCCAGATGTTTTAGAATGTTGCTGAATGTACTAATTCCAGGCTTTCATTTGATTAGAACCAATGCATTTTTCCTCTTGCATCCGGAGTTTATGGAATTAGCAAAAGGTGCGGCCACACTCCTACACACATCTGCTTTCACATACAACTTGAATGACACTTTGCACAATAGGTCTTCCATAAGAATGTAGCTACCTTTCACGACAAAAAATTAAACTGTAGCTACACACATAACTGACTATCCTCTTACACACCCTCCTAGCTTATTTCCCTAGTGTACCTCTCTCCACCCATACACGTGCCAATGAGACACGGCTGGCTAGCAGGGATTCTGCCAAGCCCTCATAACCTTTTAACCCACAGTGCGTTGGGACCATACCCATGGCAAAAGGTGCTATACAAATGACAAAATGAAATTAAAAGAAATTTCAAGAACCTATTTTACTGTTCTCAAAGGCCCTGCTACATTCACTGTCACAAAGTTCCCTAGCGATGTCCCTCTCGATCAAACCACTGATTTCTTGATAAGCTTCCAGTGAGCCCAAACTTAGTACAATGTTGATATCCTCTTACGCCCTTAACTTAAATTCAGTAGGTTATTGGTAACAGTATGTATGACTGACTCAGGTGGTAAATCTGGCCATAACTGCATGACCCTCACAGCATAATCCATATGCTAAGACATGACCCAGACTGATCGTCATCTCTCACGTAGCCTGGCAAATTGCATAAGCCGACCATCCTCATAGAACTGTCCTACCATTTTGGGTTGGGCACTCATCTGAACGTGGCCCGCCAGGAAGTCAGGTTTGTTAGGCATCATCAACCTGGTATCCCATATGGGCAGAGATGGCATGTACATGGCTTTGTATCAAGTAAGCTTAACCGCATGGGAGTATGAATAGAAACTGTGTCAGCAAAGTCCATTCAAATTCATTATATGAACATTTTTAAGGGATATTAAGAGCAGATATCCTTGAATTCTGACGGGATGTTACTATTTAATCAGATAACTCTTCCATCCTCGTTCATCGCATTTGCTCCCACTCGTCTATATTTAAACCAAGAGCAAACCTAGTCTTCGCGCTACACGCCGTCAGTGTCGGTTTCCTTCTTCTTGGCAGTAGTCATCATCTGACTGTCTTGTCCTGCTCTGCATATTGGACCAGCACGTCAAAGGATGAATGCATATGTGCAATACTCGGTGATAGCAGGAAGGTTTCGATTTTCTTTATGCTTTCTTCTCTTTTCTTCATACGGGAGCAGTATAACAGTTACACAAACTGTTTTTCTCACTAACCTAGAGAAAAAAATTGTAGTTTGTAAAAATGAAAGGTGCGACTTCCAAGTCTGATGCACTCCTTATCAGTTCTATTATTGACATGAGACCTCTCCTCCTTCTGTTCCTTTCATGTGAATAAACAAAATATATGCATAACTTTCCTTCATCAAGGACACGCTACTTCTTCTGAACTCAACAATCACAGATTCAGTATCACCCCCAAACCTCTTCAGACGTCTCCGCCTGTAAGAAAATCAGCAACAAAAACATGAGAATCCCAGTTTAACTGTAATTATTATATCCAACCAGAATCATATAACAATATAATAAAAGGCTAGATGTACGTTTGTCCCCGTATGTTTGTCTGATGCAGTAGCTTCACCTGTTGTCACTGCTAAAGGGAGCTGTTGCCTTACTGCCTTATGATATGTAGTGGTCCTACTGTGTTAATGAAAACCTGCACTTCGGCCCCTGTACAGGGGCTCTTACACTAGTACTTAAAACATTCACAAAGAACATACCTGTAGTAACATGAAACACGTACAATAGATTACAAGAATAATACTTGTCTCTGTGACTTTAATATAATCAAAACATTTCGGTAATAATCTTATATATATATCAAATCTGATTTGTATCGCAAGGTCAGAGGGGATATAAGGCCCCTTCAGAGATCACTGACTATCAACACAGCCACTTGAATCAACAGATTAAAAAATAAATAAATGCAGAGTCCCCTATTCCACCGATAGGGGATTCCTGTCCCCTTTCCCATCGATGGACTTAATATTCTCCAACCTTGCCCGCATTATATGATATCATGAGCCATTCATAACGCGCCTGTACACAAGCGTTCCTAGATGTTTTGGATACTACACCATGTTGCTTCTTTCTTTAATGCAACCCCAGAGTTGCTGTGTCTATCTGGGCCAGCTCATGACCCAAACAACCCACCAGATCAAAGTGAGTAAAGAAATATGATTGTTAGACTTGGTTATAGAAATGACAAAGTGCTCTTTCCTTCGCGACCCAGGTGAACATGTCCCCTTCTCGTATATCTTGAGGCACTTGTCTACAAAGCTTGGGATGTGCTGGAAAGGCTTTCAGACTCTTGCTTTGTACCTGTCTTCAGGTGCTTACATATTTCAAAAATCGCCCATACTGAGGTAAAATTCCTATGCTACGTGTAGAGAGTGCAAATGTCTGAACCTCTCTCAAAGGACATCAGAATCAGAAACATATTGGAGTCATGTTCCATTGGTGCATAACATTAATGGAAGGCTTAAAAGCCTTGGTAAGGCATAAAAGCCTTCCATTAATATTAATATCACGCCCCATTTTAATACATTTATATGGTGGAAAGGAGGGGCGCAATGCAACCTGCATTTCCACCGCCTCCCTTCCTCTCCACCATACAAATGCCCCAGCATGTTCATGCTGGTACAAATGTTTGGGATCCCTAAGGAGCCCCAGGCTCTATGCACCTGAATAAAGCAGACAGACTCCATAGTGATCCATTGTAAACTTCTATGGCAAGCAGCATTTACAATTACAATTAAACGTTGCCTACCTTGTGAGCATGGTGAGCAGCGTTTACTCATTTGCACAGCGGAGTGCAAATATGCAGGGCAAAGGTGACGTACATGTTTGTATGCCTTTTGCCATGCACATTTGCACTCTGCAGTGACAATGACCAAAGGTTGGCGGCAAGGAGCCGCCTATGTATATATCTACTTGTAATGGCACATTGCTGCCAAATTACGTCGAGGAGCAAAATGAGCTCCATTGCATGTATCTGAATTGACAGTCAACAACAAATCCTTTTTCCAAGGCCAATCCATGCACATAATAAGGACCTTGTTAACTTCCCGCCCAATTGAATACCTGAGCTTTAGTGGATGTGTCAACCTGATTCCTTTCAGCAATCTGCAGATCAGTGTATGTTTACCCAGCACCACCCCCTTAATGATGACATGACCCGTCAAACCATCTATAAGCTTTACCTACCTCTGTTAGAGAGGACAGAACATTAAACATTTGCACTATACCTGCTGAAGTGGTATATAGGTGTCCTCGGGACATCAGCTATGCCATACATTTCAGACGGTTCTAGAACATTTTGCTGCATCAGGCATCAAGAAATACTGTATGAATCTCCGAGGCCACACATCCACTGATGATGCCTGCACTAAGCCTGAGAAGATAAGAAATCTAGAGAAGACAGATTGGCAAGTGCATAGACCCTTCCATCAGAGTTGGAAAACAGTCTTGGCTTGTCCATGATAGAGCAATCAGGTCTAGTGTCCCTTTCTCTTGATTTACGTATTGTCAGTTAGACTTATATTGGCTGGAAAAGCACAATGAAGAGATAAAGACTCAAAATATCACTGCACCCATTACGGAAGGAAAATGCCTGATGTGACTTCTTTGTGGTCTGGATTACAGCTCAAGAGCCTCAAGAGTTGAGTCTTGTAGTGCAACATGAAATTATCTAAATAGGGAGCACGCCCCTGTAAGTCACTCGATTGCAAACCAATGGGATGCGTTGGGTGTCGAGTCTGCCACCAGATTTACCAACCCATATACAAAGGTACACATGCACAGGGATCTTCTTGTCCTGGTAATAATGCCAGAACGCCTTTGCTAACTCTTCCTGGAAATTTCATCTAGTACCCACCACATATTTGATATACCTGACTGAAGATTTTGTCTCCAGTGTGAGACGCATTCAGCATCAAAGCCTGCCTCTTGCCATTTGACTGCAAAAGAGCCTGCTAGAATCTTTTAAGAAAAGACAGTCCTCCTGCATCGATTTAAATAAAGTTTATTTGCTTGCTTGTGTGAGCACCTCAATGAAAGATGAAACAAAAAGAAAATAATCTGTTTTAAATTCTTGTCACTTAACCACACAGGAAGATCTCAACATTATATATATATATATATATATATATATATATATATATATATATATATATATATATATATATATATATCACACTCACTAGTGCATTCATGTCACACTTATCCACAAAAAAAGCGTTTTTCTCGTGTTTTTAAATTTTTTCATGTCTTCCTTAGATAAAGCGATACACAAAGATTTCTATCTAATTTCTCTTGTAATCAAATGAATTGTGTATTCAATATAATATACAGTCTTTTGAGTATAAACTCAGATCTAAATGTTTCAACCCTTATATTGCATCAATTGCTTTGTGTCGCAATAGGGTCTTCATCAGAGCCACATATTCAACAGTCCAATTTGTATCTGTTGATTTTCCAAAAACGAAGTTACTTGAAAACAGGCCAAGCCCCCAAGGCATAGCAATTCACGTAAATATTTATCCATAACATGTTTTATTATTATAACATAATTTTTATACGTACGTAAATTTGATGACTGTATAAAATCAATTTGTTTAGAAAAAGTCGTTATCATCTAATTAGACCAACCTTTAATATTAAATAAATGTGGTTTTGGCACTGAGTATCCATCTCCTAAATACTCCAAAATCTTACTAGTTACCACATGGCCTTTCTCTACACAACTCTTACAATGTATCTGGAAAAATCAGATTTCTAAATAGTGCATGAAACACAAGCTACCCAAACGAGATAAGAGCTTCGGCCCGACTTTCCAGAACAAATAGCACTCGATGCTAGAGTCTGGCGCCCATCTCCCATCTGGATCAACTGTATATACAGAGTATATACAGAGTCAAAAACATAGGAGCCAACCTTTACACTCCAATTAATTCCAACTCTACTTGGAATGGAAAATGATTGTCTACCCCCGCAACATCAGGATAGCCAATAAGTCATACCCTCTGCGACATGAAAGAGCAAGGTGCAAGGATGGAATTTTACTCCCCTTTTGCTAGCATGAGATTACTACAGCACCATCCATCACCTACTCATCGCCTTCCTCATCCTAGTGCTTCCACACCTTACAGGCTAATCCTAGACCTTCCTCTACTTGAGGCTAGTCCAGCTTACATGACAGGTAGCCCACTGCTTCACGACAACACATTTCGAAAGGCCCACCCCTCCTGGGTGTGGCTTTCGAATATTATAACTATATATTCTAACATTCTGCAGGAACACTTTGTGTGTTCTGTTTTTTTCTTTCGAGGGGCTGACATCCATCTGCTGGTAGGGCTGCCCATTTAAATTGTTCCTATCCCTTTTTACGTTTGACTATTAGGTGACATTAAAAGTCAACAGATGAGCACAAACTATTGCAATAGAAAGTGAAGATAAGAGGGAGATGGCTATGTGCCCACCCACTGTGTGCCCATGACCATGACATTAGCATTGAACACCACAACCCTGATCCCTAACACCGCCCATCGCAATCTCCCTTTGCTTCATTTTCAGTGGGGTGGAAGACATTTTTGTACTCAAGATGGTGGATTCAATTTGTTTAGCATTTTTTGCAACTTTCCAATACAATGGGAGCCATCATGAGTGTAGCACTGACTGGGCCATTAAGCGTCCCTATGGGTGGTAGAATGGTGTGCAGCAGATTCTGCTATGGAATGGGATTCATAAACCTGCTCCCGACAATGGAAGAGGAAAAGTTTTGTGAGCTTCAGCTGCTGAAGCAAACTTCACTCAGCCTGTAGCTAAGCGAATCCATGGTCTGTGTAGAATGACAGAAGAGCAGCAGGCTCCTGGGGTTTTCAGGCATGCAGCACACCAGTCAACAATGGAAACACAATAACAATGGGATCCGCGAGCACAGACAACAATGATAGCACAACACCTTCTGGGTGCAACACGATTGGGCTTATTGGGCCCCAGCCCTCCTCTTCCTCGAAAATTTGAGGAAGGGCCTTCCTGACCTTCAGAGCCCTCATGACGAAATTCAGATGATGGAGCAAGTATAGGCCTGAGCAACTGCTTTCCTTTAGTTCTCAGCAGGCCTTTCTTAGGCATGAATTGTTGGCCAATTGGCATTTCCGGCTGAAAGACCCCCTGTGCAGCTCCAATTAACTAGTCAATTTGCATAGGTGTGTACTTCAAAGCTCACTTTTAAAAGTCCGTTTATAGCCATGATATCCACTACCCTGACATGCAAAAAATGGTTGGCTTCTATGCGGAGGTGCAACATTCTTCACCTCATGCATTACCGCAAGCTGGAAGTTTGTGACACATCCCTGTATCGGAAGCATGTATCACGAAATCTGTCGGACCATGGTTATTATGACGTAGCCTTAAACGCATGTCCAAAATGTACACATACGTTTTACCAAATGCTTTTTACGCCGTGCTATGTTTTCCTTCATTTGTATGGCAGAGAAGGAGCAAAGAGCGAAACTGCCTTTTCCGTCACGCCTATCCTTTCCATCATACAAAGTGTCAGGCATTGAAGCCAGCATGACATTTTCATGCTTGTGCAAATGCTTTGGATTCTTATGGAATCTGCCTGTTTTTTACACCAGCTGCAAGCAGTCAGATTTCAGACGAATACATTAAGAACACTGCGTGGCATGCATAAATGGCGAGTGGCAATTACTCCATTTCTAAAACTCTCACAGGTGATTACGTCTGCATTTACACCTTTGTTTTGCACTTCACATTGCAAATGACTAAAAATGCATGCAGGAGACATGTTTGCATGTAGGGGGAAAAATAATAAGTACCCTCCGTGCAATTAACTTTTTTTTAAGTAAAAGGACACCCTGTATTTCTTACAGTGCAGAAAGCACAGTGCTTTACAATAGGATATTTTTTCAGGCTATCATTATTTTGTATTCTAGGATTTGTCGTTTTCCATTCAGGATTTGGAAAATAAAGATACCATGATATTCTTGAGGCTTATATAAGTATTAACAAATGTTCAGGTTGCTTTAATATGGAATTTGTGCATTTTTCAAGAAAACACTTTAAGGCAGTAGTTACTTCAGTCCTTGAGAACTCAAATTAAAGCGCCTGATTTGCAGATGAGATTAAATTCCGCATTCATTGATTAAACAAACTTTGTAATCTCACTGTGACTTAACTAATGGAAGTTGAGTCCTTAGAGCTAAGTTCGCACCATTCGAAAATAAAGACTGCCTTACAATCGGAATGATTTCATGATTTTAGGGACAACATGGTGTCTCCTTGTGCTCTTCCATTAGTGGCCCCCTAAGGTTGTCATCTAGAATTCTGTTATTGTTGCAGTGACTCTCCCTCAGTTCCCATATCACTTCATTTGACAGGCAGTCTCACCAGCCAGTCATTGCACGAGATTGTTGCACATCAGACTGACAATAATTTCCTTGCCTGCTGCTGCTAGTCTCCGAAGATGATTGGGCAGTAATGAGTACTAACCCAAATGATAATGAGTGAAATTCCTTGCTGTACTTGGTTATCTTATGTTGGTTAGGCTATGTTATTGAGTGTTGCATAACACACCTCTCTCCTTTTTCACAGATTTGTGGTGCTTCAGGATCCGTAAGCCGTGGGCTAGTGCACTAAAACAGGGCAGGGCAAATATGCTTTGTTGATGCGTGCAGATCTGAAAAGGTAAGGCTCCCTCTAGTGTGTAAGATTTAGCTATTTTGTAATTTGTCTAGAGCAGTGGTTAATGTGCCCTCCAGGTTGCTAACATAAATGATGTGGTGTCTGTCAGAGTCGTGTTTAAGGAGTGTGGGGAGTTGTGTTGGTGTATCTGTGGTGGGTTAGTGTGGGGTTTAGGGAAACTTAGGGCCCGATTTGTGGAATACCTTGTGGGGGAAACAGCGGCTTTGTGGGCCATTCTGCCCCTTTGTCCTTTGCAGGACTTTTCCGGACCCTGTGGCGACTCCGCGCTGGTCTGTCAATTCTCTGCGCGCAGTCGAGCGCATTGCGTGAGGCTCCTCGCAGAACATGGGTGGGGCCTGCGCAGAGATAAAAATAGGGGGCGGAATATGCATATACCCCATTTTCGATGCAAAATGAGGTATAATGTGGTCGTGTTGAGGGACGGGACACGGAAACCAATGGCACGCCCAATCCACCGAAAACCCAACCAAAGTCATGGATTCAACCCTGCAACCTCACATCAGGAAATGTCACATGCAAACCCTGTGATCCAACCGCCACATGATAGCAGGCGTAAAGTTCAATGCACAAAGGATCCAATGTGTATAAAGCACACAATGCATACCATACACATGTCACATAGCCACGATGAACACTGCAATAGTGGGAGACATAGTCCATGGACACAGGAGGAGGAGGAGGATGCCCAAGCCGCACATTTTTGCAACACAAACCATGCTGTTTAAGATGCCTGATGACCAGGTGTATGCCAGGTACCAGTTCCCACCCCATGTAATCCTAGACCTTGTCAGGGAGTGGGAGCCAGACCTAGCACCACCACACCATCTGCTCTCAGGTCCTTACCCCCCTTTAAAAGGTGCTGGCAGCACTACATTTCATTGCCACACGCTCCTTCCAGCGCACCACTGCCAAAGTTGGTGGGATATCACAGGCCACACAATCCTGCTATCTCCACCAGGTCTTAGCCTGCATAAAATCACATGCGTGTCAGCGTAGACACATATATATGCTAAGAACACTGGAGAAAAGGCAGAGAGTGTGCCAGGATTTCTATGCGGTTGCACACTTTCCATGTGTACTTGGAGCCATCAACTGTACACATGCTGCGCTGCAGCCCCCTGAATGATGGAGCACATATACCGCAATCGCAAGCACTGGTATTCCATCAACGTGCAGGCTGTCTGTGATGCAAATAGAGTGATCATGTAAGTCAATGCCAATTTCCCTGGCAGCACGCAAGATAGCTACATTTACCGCCAGTCACCACTCTACCAGGCCCTGGCATGGGGAAAATATGGCAATACCTGGCTCATTGGTGAGTATAAACTGGCACGCACATGCATGCATATCACACACTGAACAACAGACCATGACAATAAGTGCAAATAATAACCATGTGAACATTTTCCGGGGACAGTGCCTAAAGGCTATCACTGTTAATGATGACGCCATAAATGAATCCTGCCACACAAGCTGAGGTAAGATATAAGGCAGCACATGCGGCACCAAGGGGCAAAGTGGAGTGTACATTTGGGGTGCTGAAGTAACGTTTCCTCTCCCTAGATCACTCTGGTGGGATATTGCTATATGCCCCACAAGTAGTCTGTAAAATTATTGTTGCAGCATGTGTACCGTACAATGTAGCCATACAGTGTGTCATTCCAGTTGATATGCAGGTGGGACATCGCCCTCAGCCACAGGCAACGCCCTTGCCCTTGGTTCGCCAAAGGGCACAGGGAGAGGCTGCATGCAACCAGCTTGTGCAAACATACTTCGCCTGAAAACCTGCCCCTGTGGAGAAACACAGTGAGGCCACAGCTGTGGTGCCATTCAATGATAAGTGACCACTGTGGATATTTATTTTCCTAGCATTTTAGGATTGTATAATTAATACGATGGAAAACTAAGTTGCAATTGAGAATTAATCTTTTGTAACAAATTATGCTTTTTTCCAGTGAAAGCAAACCAGTATTGCACAATTGTATTTTTCAGAGTTCCTGTGCTGTGTGCACAATCATGCAGAGACAGATCATAATTACACTTATTATTTAATTTACACTAAAATTATAAAAACAGTGTGTAAAATGATGAGTATGCACGGTCTAGTTTACATCCATTCAACCTTGCATGTCAATGGGGTAAATTACTATAAAGGGTCAGTGTCAGTGGAGTCTTTGCTCAAGGGTGAGTGATTGTCATTACACCAATTACAGGTTTTATAGCCTCTCAAATCTTCAAGACCTGACTCTTCAGGAAGTGCAAGCGCTGTTCAAAAGCAAACAAATGAAAGTTACATTTGTAATTGAAATACAAACTCAGCAAAACCTGTCCCTGTGATAATCCAGATAGGTATTTAACTTTATGTATAACTTCATACATGGTTCGTCCAACATCTAGACACTGTGATTATTATACCTCAGTCGATGCTCAGTTTACCGACCTCTGAAGGATGTTAGCTAATAAGATAGCTCAGCCGGTCGAGTGCTCGTTGCTGCAATGTGTGCGTGATCTGTAGGTTTCAGGTTTGAATCCCGGCATGGCCAACTTGGCCTATCATCCTTTCAGGTCGATAAAGGAGTACCGACTTCAGTTTGCTGATAATTGTGACAAATATGTTCTATGTGTATCGCTTTAGCAAAAGTGCTATACAAATAAGCATTTGACTAGGAGATTAGATATAGAATTTAGTATGGGGTCCTTGCCCCTCTGCGCTGTTGTATCATAACATTGACATACCATTAGGTAGTAATAGCTCCAGGAAATGAGGACTTTTGGTGAGGGGGCTGGTAGGTGGTGTCTGGGCTTGAGAGGGCTGCCTGGAGTAATGTTGGAGGTGAGGGGGGCTGGTGTCTGACTTGAAGGGGCTGCTGTGCAGTAGGGGTATATGCCAGCAGTTTGGGTGGCTTGGGAGTAGGGGGGACGGTTCGCAGTTTTGCAGGGGTGCAGCTGCTATTTACGTGGGAGCTCACGTGGTTCAGGGCTGCAGCCTTAATTTAAGGGGGACCTCACTCAGTTTCGCTGGGGTGCAGTCTTGACTTATGGGGGACCTCGCACAGTTTCGCTGGGGTGCTGCCTTGAATTACGGGGGACCACGTGCAGTGTTGCCAGTTGCTGAAGGGTGGGTCAGAGGTGGATGCGGAGGTTTGCGCAAAGGTTGGTCCATGGCTATGGTTTTGGTTTGCATGGGGGCGTGTTGTGGACACTACTCAGGCAGCTCGGTTTTCTTTGTCAGGTTGCTTTGCGAGTTGGATGCCATGAATACACAGACCGCACATTGGTTGCACGTAGGGCTGCACAGAGCCGATTTCGGTGCAGGTACTTTGCAGGAGCACTGTACACTTTTCTGTGAATCGAGCCCTTAGTGTCGAAAATGTTCTCCAGTTGGTGTACATTGCACTGTGTAACCTATGTTGTTTTTCTGCTGGAGTTGTGCGTCGAGATGTGTTGTTAGGCCAGCGGGTGCTTTGTCAGATGACATTATGCCATGACACAAATTTAAGGTCCACAGTATCTGGTCACTTTCCAGATACCCCCTTCTGCCTGCCCTTTGACACCTCAAAGACATTTCAACTGTAGCGTCACTCCGTTTTACATGGGATTATAGTACAATGCAGCTCGATATGCATCCTAAGCCACCAACTGACAAATCCGACCATGTACCACAACACAACCACAGCACAATGTGCGTTTTGTCTTTAAATCGTATGTTTTTGGGCAATGTCACCAGCCCAATAGCCATTAAATGACATTATTGGTTGCTAATTGGACACTAGTTCCCCAAATTATTCCTTTTGCGCAACGGAAATGGGGCTCCATGTAAGTAAATTTTCCACACCCATACAAAGTCTGTGAAAGTAGCCCCTTCTCTACCATTTGAAACATTCGTCCTCCCGTCCCAACGTTTCAGTCTAGTTGCGCCTCTGCAACACACAGGATGGGCGGCATGTGGATAGCTTCTTTCAGTGCATCAGAGGTTCTCTTGCATCTTATAGTTATATATTTATGGAGGAGAAGAGCAATCACGCAGTATTTTGATTTCTACTTTTCAGAAATTGTTGAGGCCTGTCAGGTATCATTTGGAGCAATAAGCGCATTTCTAATTAGCATAGAGTGCTGTACTTCATGGCTGTTATTGAGTGAGCACACTCCTCAGTGGTGAGAACACGCTAGCCATAGGGCGCTGCAATGCGCCGGAATAATGGGTGACCCACAGGGTAGCAGCCGGTCTGAACTCCTTTATTTTAACTAACTCACCCGGTCCCCGTCACATCCTCTTCCCTCCCATGTTCTGCCCTAATCCTGCCTTTCACATAACGATCTGGATTGAACATAACATTAAACATGACAACCTTCCCCCTTTTTAAATACTTAGCCAAGAGCTAGCCCATCTCTTCAATGAGTCTTCTGGGTGTAGTCTTTGCTCTGACTGGGCAACCTTCTCTACTCGGCTCAGGGCTGCGATGAGGGGAATCTTTCTGATGCTCCTTCATTGTCGTCTCCTGAGGTTTCCTCGCACGAGGCTTCCTTGTCCCCCCAGTACGAGCTATCACAGTCTTCTCTAACTCAGGTGCCCTCCAGGTCTTCAGGGCCTTCCCACAAGACTTCCCAAGATGCCACATCACCATGACATTCCTTGAAGTGTATGACATTTCTTGTGATTTCCCTACCTTTGCCATCTGCTGCGTTGATCATTGTGCCCTTCACCCTTGTGATGGTGAGGGGGCCGGGTGCAAATCGGGAGTCCTCTTTCCTTCTCTGAGTCTGGCGTAGTATTACTCTGTCACCTTCCTCGAAGTTGCGCTCTGAAGCCCCTCTCCACTCATCTGCCGCCATCTTCAGTTTTTGCTTTGCTTTAGCATCTCTGGTTCAGACCTTCCCGTCCTCTGGTATGGTGTTACCCTCGGGGGGTCCCTGTCGTGTCCGTACCATGCGACCGAACAAGAGATCAGCTAGTACTGGCCAGTGGTGCTGTGGGAACTATGGCGGTAATCCCACAAAATATGGTGCAGTATCTATTCAAAAGTCTTGTGGGACAGATGAGCCACCTTTAGTGCCCTCTTGAGGTTACCCATGAAGTCCTCAACCATGCCATTTACTTGGGGCCCGAGGGGCTTGATTTTCCGGTATTTGAATCTCATGTATTGGGCAAAATTGTCAAAGTCTACGCTGGTGAAAGGTGGTCCCTTGTCATACTTGATGACGTGGGGCACCCCATAGGGCGTAAGAATTTGGTTCAGGATTGGGATAACCACAATTGCCGCTGTGGACGGCACCATTTGTACCTCTGGGTATCTTGAATGTTCATCGATTACAACCAATGCGTAGGGGCTGTCCTGAAGGGGCCCAAAAAAAAGTAAATTGCTAGTTCTTCCCATACTCTGCTTGGGAGTGGAGACATCATCAGTGGGTTTGGACAAGGGGGTGGGTCTATTACACTGCAAATGGCACACCTTTTCAGGGTGCTCTCCACTTGTTTGTCCAAACATGGGAACCAGATTTTAGAGCCAACAACTTCTTCGTTGAGACCACCCGCCTGGTGTCTCTCATGTGCCAGATCGATGACTTGCTGGCGCATTGACTGGGGAAAGACAATCCTACAGTCCTTCATGACTATTTGGTCCTCTGTGGTGGTGAGCTCGTCCTGAACTTGCTTTAATGTCGCCCTGCAGTGTCTCGTCCAAGTGTCTGGCCCTTTCGTTTGCATGTTTCATTTTGCCCTGGCTGAAGCATTGTGCAATAATCGCCAATACTGGATCAGCTGCTGATTCCTGCTGAAGTTTCTTCCATGCCATGGGGAATGGCTTCATTTGGTGGATGACATATTGCATGTATACATCTGTGATCGAGTGCTTGGGCTGTGGGGGTCCAGTAGGGTGGCGTGAGAGGTAGTCAGCTGGGTTTTTGTCTTTCCCCAGCCTATGGAGGATTGGATATTTGTAGTCATGGAGACAAAGTCCTCATCTTTCTATTTGCAGTGGCATTTGGGCATGTGCGTTATGATAGATGGTGAGAGGAGCTTGGTTATCCATGACCACTGTGAATGCTTTCCTGAATAGGAACAGGTGGAAATGTTTGCAAGCTCAGGTGACCGCTAGACTTACCTTTTCTGCCTGTGAGTATTTCTGCTTGTTGGTGGTTAGGCTGTGGCTTGCGTATAAAACAGCTTTCCTAGGGTCATATTGTGCGTGTATTGCACCTAGTCCCACCGGGCTGGCGTCCACTGTTACTTATGTGTCTTTGGCAGAGTTGAAATACACTATGTCTGTGGCTGAGGCAATGCATGTGTGGATTTCTGCAACGGCGGCCTCGCAATCTTGATTTTCTTTGGTCAGCTCCCGAAGCGGGGCGCTCACTGACGTGAAATTTTCTAGATAACAGGAGCAGTAGCTTGCGAGGCCCAGGATTAACCTGGGGGCCTCTTGTAGGGCTTTGACTGTGTCTGGATCCAGACGCATTCCGTGGTCGGAAAAATGTGTCCAAAGAACTTGAGGGTTCGCTTGGCAAATTAGCATTTGTCTTTGTTGATCGTTACATGGGCCGCTTCTATGGCCATGCAAACCTTATGCAGGGTGTCGTCGTGTTCTTGGGCTGTCTTGCCAAACACTAGAATGTCGTTGCTGTAGTTCAGACACCCAGGGATATGTTCGATTACCTGGTGGATCTCTTCCTGGAAGATCTGTGTGACTGAGGATATGCCTAAATTAAGGTGCTTGTAGCGGAAGAGCCCCACGTGGGTCACAAAAGTGCTGGTATATCTAAACTCCTGAGTTAGCTCCAGCTTGTGGTAGCCTTTATTGAGGTCAAGATTTGAGAATACGGTTGCTGCATTGAGGCGATGGCTCATGTCTGTTATTCTCGGGGCGGCGCATATCCACACAGAGACGGATAGATCCTTCCACCGATTTCTTGGGGACCGGTACAATCGGTGAGACCCATCGGGTGGGTCCCACAGCTGGCTTGATGATGTGAAGGCCCAGTAGGCGTCTTATTTCCTCTTCTATTTGCTGTTGTATATTTATGGGGATGCACCTGTAATGTTGGGAGACAGGTTTAACATTCAGGTCGATATGAAGTCTTACTTTGCATTTTTGTAGTTTGCCCAAACCTTTTAAGAGGTTTGGGAATGCTTTTGTGATGTCCCCTTCTGGGGCGCGGTACCTGTGGGCCATCATGCGATACAGGATGTGGATGAGTCCCATGTCTATGTCTGTTTTAAAGTTTAAGATGCATCTGCTGTTGGACTCTGGAAAGAACATGTAGTTGGATGTGGGCTGTGTGAGATTTGTGTGCAAATTATAAAGGTTCCCTTGCACAGCAATGGAGTGGTCGAGCCATAAAGGAAAATGTCCACCTGCGAGGGTCTCAATTTCGGCAGGTGTGGGATTCGATTGTAAGCCTCCTCATTTAGGACATTCACCGTCGCTCCGGTATCGATAAGGAACTCACTTTGTATGTTGTGAACCTGGAGAATCAATATGGGGCTGTGGTCCTTTGCCGTCTCCTTTCCTAGTTCCCACACGTACCCTTTTCTTCTCTGGGTGTCCTGCGAGGATGACGATTCGCTTCCTGATGGTGAGCGGACTTCCACATAGCATACTCTCAGTCGAGGCCTAGGTTTACTCTTCCTATCAGGGGACCGGTGTGACCGTCTTGACGGTTGTCACCTGCTGTCTCCATCAATGGGACGGTATCTTCTGTACTCACGGTTTGACCTTCTGTCGTCTGATCGATGGTTGTGGTGGCGCCTGCTGTTTGTCAGGGAGGTGCCTTGGGTGTTGAAAGCAGGGGCCTTCCTGCAGTCTGCCCTAAAGTGGCCATCTCCCCCGCATGCCACACACTTCTGGCCCAATGCTGGGCGTGTGCCCTCGTAAGGGAATTAATAGCTACACCAGACCTACCAGCTGTTGTGCTACCGCCGAGTCGGTGCGGCCAATAGCCAGAATTTCATCAATAGTCTGTTGTTTCTGGAGAAGTTATCCTTTTAAACATTGCAGACTCACATCCCACGATGACTGTGCTTCGTCGTTTGAGTAGCAGTGGAATGTGCAGTGCTTCATGTGGATGCAGAGTCTCGTAAAATAGTTGTCCATGGTGTCATCCTTCTCCTGCATGGTGGTGTGAAAGATATTTCTCTCGTAATCCACGTTTGTGTGTGGCATGAAATATGTGTCGAGTGCTTCTCGGATTTCTTGAAATGTTGCCATCATGTCATCATTCTTATGATGATATGATAGGGACAAAAGTAAGCACTAATTGATATAAAACACGGATTTTATTGAGATATTGCATGCGATATTGCGTGGGTACAGGAACAGTAATTCACCTTTTTCTTTACACAGGATTCTGTTGCTCTGGTAAGAATAATCAAGCTCTTTTAGCCCATGCTCTCCTCAGGAAGCTGCCAAAGGCAAATGCCACCCTCTTCTCTTGACACGCCTCGGTCCACTGTCTCTCAAAGCCCCCAGTAGCAAAGTTTTTCTGATATCTGCAAAGAGGGGACAGAAAATAACCAAATGGGCCAATATCTCCCTTCACCGCAAAGGCAGAGAGAAGTAGCTCCATGTGGACATGACAACCCTGACAACCCTCAGTGGTAACATGATAAACGTGGCCTTGATGGGTAAAGCTGTGTGATGTAAATCTGTAAAAAACAGGTACCCAGCTGCCCCCTCATTAGGAGAGAGAGACGGATAGAGTCTTACTTGGGCTTTTTGAATGATTCTTTTCCCCTGAATACCAGCACAAAATAAAATACCTAATCTCAAGTTTCAAAGTATTTTTATAAGTGTGTCCAGCATTTCAATCTTCTCAAAGGACATCCCAAGAAATAGGTTCTGATGAATGTAAGCCATCCTATACCAACTTGTGAACGACAACAACTTTTTATTTATAACCTTTTTTTCAGATTCTCTTCTTTATCTGTCTGAGCAAATATATAAAGATATGTTGTGATGAACAACAAACAGCTTAGAATAGGTGCTGTTTTATTTAAATGACAGGAAGACAAATTAAAATACACAACTTTACCAAGCATTACTGTTCAGTTAATTATCCTAGTTGGTCATTAGTTTCTTTGTTCCTTCGTGCACATATATATTTATACTTATAAATATATTTGTGCTTGGCGGACCAATTCATACAATACTTAAACAGGGGGCCACCGCTGTGGTATGAAGAACCATGTCTTTCATGGTAGCACGGCCAAGCATGTGGTTGGGGTGGTGGAATGGGGTCTACATGAGCATGAGACAACAAATGTATGATGACTGCACCTAAGCATATAAAAATACTATGCATATGATAATACCAAACGTATGATGCACTAGCCAATATAAGGTATTACTTGGGGATTTGAACCTGTACTTGCCGTCTCATGGTAACACCTGGTCATGTCAACTTTTACCCTGCATATAATGACTGTACCTGAATTATGAGAATGTATCTGCCATAGCTATCAAGATAAGCACTTTCCTCTAGCATGGGGCATGCCTGCACCTTGCTGGAAAACCTGAAAGATGCAGGCATGCCTGTCTTTCTGAGGTTGATTAGTGGAGCTTTATTAGGCTGTAGAATAGTGCTCAGAAACAGAAAGACTGACTGACTATCTGGCCATTGAGGCTGCGCTTTGCATATAGTGGTGACACCTGGGCATATAAAGCTGTACCTGGCATGTGAGGCGATAACGGGTAAAACCTACTTTGCCAGAAGGGGCTGCACTTAAATTATGGTCACAGTACCTTGGCAAGTGAGACAGTACATTTAACAAAATGGTTTTGGCTGGCGTACAATGGCATTTGAAGCTGCACTTATCATATGGTACAGTACTTGAGCATATGAACAAATACCTTGACTATGATGGCTATCTGGTCTGAGACAAAACAGCTGAAATGCACTGGCAGAAAGTAGCTACATGAGGCTCGAATGAATGGCATATACTAGCAGTGCCTCTGGTTTATGATAACTCAGCTGTGTGCGCCTCTTTGTAATAATGGCTGCACCTCTGCACATCACAGCAAGACTATTTGCTTAAGGAATCGTTTGTTATTGTATCTATCTTACACAAATTTTAGATTGTATTTACATCAGTGATATCACTTCCTATAATATCAATGGCGTCAAAAGGTCATGTGATGCCTCCTCGTGTGATGTCACCAGGTGTGTGATGTCACTTCCGCTACCCCTGGCATTTTGACTACTGGTCTCAACTCCTTTATTTTAACTAACTCAACCCGTCCCCCAGCACATTCCTCTTCCCTTCCATGCCTCGCCCCTACCCTATTCAAGCCTTCCACATTACGATGTGGATTGAACATAACATTAAACATGACAGGAAAGGAGAAAGGAGAAATACGCAAACCGTCTGTCGTACTACATTTCGTTACATATTTAATTTCCAGTTTGTGACTGCTTCTCATGCAGGCTGTGCTTTCACTTTCGATGCTTTGAAATTGATGAGGTAACTGCCTCGTTGGAGAACAGGACATTTTTGATGGAATACATTTTTCATTATTTGTTTTGATATATTTAGAAGACTATTCAATTCAAATAATCATCTGCAATGCACAGACTGCATATACAGCCAAACACTCCATGCCCACACTCAAACTATACACACACACACACACACACACACACTGATTGCACAGGCACCCTCACACTGCACCAACTCTCACACACACATGCTGATACGGCACATGCATGCCCACATTGCGATCAAAGTACACATGCACCCTGACACAGCACATGTTATGCTACATAACTTGATATAGCGCAGCTATTACCAAGAGGTGTCTTGTCACATAGACCTACCCCCACTCATATACCCACACACTGTGCATAATTGCACACTGCAAATTCACCCATATACACTAAAACTGCATATATATCCCTCACTGTACACATGCTTGCACAGTCACCCATACACTACATATACACTCACACCCCCATACAGACCCTGCACACAGAACAGGAACCCAAACAATCCATGCACACTCTCACACTGCACATACACCTACTCATATGCACAACCCTAAACTGCACATATATGGCTGTACCACCAATACACCCACACAATGCACATGCACCCATACTACACAAACACACATACCTTCACACTGCAGATATGCCTATACACTGCACACATGTCCGAACAATAGAGCGAGAGTATACCTTGGTGGTATCAGCACACTTAAGAACACTTGCACACACTCTGCATTCACACCCTCACACTGTACATACACACACACACTACACATACATGTTTATACTGGACAACCACACTGCAGTGTAAAATACACACGAAGGGCCCGATTGATGGAATTAATTGCACGTAAAATAGGGAACTTGCGCACCATTCTGCGTGTAAATCCCTGTTCATTGATTCATGGAATTGAATGCACTCTACTTTTCCCAGACTTGCGTGGAGTTCGAGCAGGCTCGGCACATCTCTGCGAGCCGTTGAGTGCCTTGCCCGAGACACCACGCAGAGAGTAGGCATGGCTTGTGCAGAGGGCTCGGAAGGGGGCGGAGCACAAAAAATGTGGAAGAACTTGCTAAAAAATGCCGTTCCCAGGGACGGCCTGCAGGCAGTCCCTCGCATGCCCACAATTGCGCGGCACAAGGTGTATTCATGGATTTGATCGTGCAACCTCTTGGCTGGGAAATGGCCATACAAGTCCTTCATATGATCCCCCACACAAAGGCAGGCGTAAGTACACTTGCACATAGGATTTGAAGCACAGAGGTGGGGTTGCATGTCAGATTTCTGGCTGCATGTGCACAACCGGAATTCCGAACTTACTTAGGGGTGCACGTAAGCAGTGTAGCGGGCTGCAGGAACGGTTTACATGGGTTTGCACGTAGATTTTCCGATTTTAGACCGAGTTATGATTTTTCATACGCAGGTTGTCGGGGTGCCAGGAACATTTACAGGGGACCTTGCACAGGGTCACGAGATGCAGGCCTGCTTGTGGGGGACCCCACAAACTGTTTGAAGGGTGCTTGTATTCACGGCCAGGGTAGCGCGCAAAGGTGGCTGATCTGGCTATGGGCGTGACAGGGATGTTCCGGCTGCAACTTGCGAATACGGTTACTTTGCGTAAAAAATTCCATGAATACGCGGGGCACACATTTTTTACACTGCGTGCAGAATCGCGCAGTGTCCTTCTCGGTGTGCGGCCCTTGCCGGATTACTGTGCACATTTCCATGAATCAGAATCTAACACTGCACACTAACACTGCACATAATGCACACCTAGTGGATATGCACTCACTGCACACACCTATTCACACTCACTGCACAACAGACACACACACACTCTAACAAAGACACTGCACATACACCCACACATTGTACAAGTCCCTATACAATGTACACACACACAAATATACTCACATAGTGCATTTCCGACATAATGTGCATATGCCCCCACCCTGGTCATACACCCATGCACTGTGCATATAGCCGCCACACAATGCAGCTATTTGGTCACTATATTAATACAGTCGCTTTCATTTCATCACTTATGTTCCTAGCACAGTGAAGCAATGTATACCTATTTTAAAGAAAGTTAATTTTAGGTGGCTTCTCTACATAACCAGTGAACGGGAAAAGACTCTTGCACAAATGAAGCCATTTCTATGGGGTTTACCGGATCATCTGATGACAGTCTCTAGCGGTAGGGTGAGTATCCAGGCCTTTCATTTCTATCAATGCCAATGGTGTGAGTGTGTAGGCGTTAGATGGCATTACCTGAGCAATGCCTTTTACTCTTGCACAGCGCTTTGCCTGCCATTTGGGAAGGTCCCAGCCCAATCAAACACTTCTAAGGGTTGAGTACCTGGAGAATTGAGATCAGTCCCTAGACATGAGGGGATGCCCCGACCTTGTGCAAGAGTGTTTTTTGTGATTTGGGGACTTGCACAATGCGACCCACCAGTGCAGGTCTGCTGAGGACTCTGGGCCTTGCGCAGTCCTGCTCGGGTTCTTCGCGGAGCGGGCCTAATGCGTTTTCAAGTTATACGATTCAGCAATTGGCTCTGTGGACGGTTGCTAGCGTGTGAAAGTGGGAACGCATCATCTGCAAACAATGGCACATTTAGCATCGGCAGAGCGACTCTTTACAGATAAAAGAGCAAACTCAGCAAACGTATGATTGTTAATAAAATAAATAACGTGGTTGCCAACACACACACGTGTCCAACTCTTATTTGAGTTTGGATTTTCTGTGTTTATTTGCCCTTTTTTCAAACTTTCTCTTGAGCTCACATTTTGGTACTGCAATCTTGAATCAACACAAGAGAGGGGTCTGCGTGACGTCCATCAAATATAACCTACAGATAAGCTACATTTGTTGATTCAATGGCTCCAATTAAAATAAATCAACGGGAGCAAATACATATAGATAGTGTTGTTCCTTAAGTATGTTATATAATCAGATATTTTAACAAGAAACAGTTGTCAGTATTTGATTATAGTTTTCTGAAGCCGGTTTCTATTCATAATAACATGTTTCCTCTACATCTGCACACATATAATGTCACATACTAGCACCACCACCACTGGAATGCATCTATCTCCACGACGTTTCAGTTTACCTGCACATCCACTGCCTGTCTCACATACTCTGCACACTACTTTCAGTGTTAGAATGCAGCTACCCACCACGAAAAATGTGGTCTAGCTGCACCCATACAGAGTGCATACAAGCACACACGCACACGCACACACACACACACACACTATTTACTGCTCTGACTATCTCCACTGACCTTGACTCCGGTCCCCTAGGGCATTGAACCTACCATGTGCTTAGACCATACCAATGGTGTATGGCGCAATACAAATGCCCTTTAACATAATATAACATTGTGTGTTAATTTGGAGTAGCAAACGTTGGAGTGAACATTTTCACATTATACTTAACATTGCCATTGGCACACATTTCCAAAAAAACTAGCTTCACAAATTATGCTATTCAAATAAGGCAAAGCTGCAGCAGGCCAATTGCTAAAGGCTACAAAAGAGTCAGTTATTGGTAGGATTTCCTGTTTTAGGGGTGTATTTATTTTTTTTACTTCCAGGGGTGTTTTTCCAGTGTTTCCAAAAATTTCAGAATCTGTGTTTTTCAGTGTTTTCTTGCATGCCCACTTCGAAAAACTGCGGATAACAGTTTTTTCAGTGTAAACACACAAATATTCTTTTATTCTTTCATTGTGTGCATAATGGTTAGATCCAAGTGTAAAATGTTAACTCACTGATACTGGCCCATTGCTGTCGATACAAATCCAGGTTTCATTGATCAATGTCCAATGTGAATATGTTATGTTATGTTATGTTATTTTTCATTTATATAGCGCCTTATATACCATTGGTATGGTCTGAAGGCGCTGGTAGGTTGAACGCCCTTGGGAACCGAAGTTCAGGTCAGTAGAGGGAGTCCAAAAGTGTGTGTGCGCACCAGGTATGTGTGCAGCTGGTGCGGAAATCGAATGGTAGCTGCTTCTTAGCTGTAGGTGTGGTGGTTGAGCGGTCAGGAGTATGTGTTCGATCTGGTCGGTTTTACCCAGGACGAGTGTGGCTGCGTTAGGCCTGAGGAGAACGCCTGGCTGGGGGCTGTGAAACCAGCAATGATTACTTAGAGTGATGTGGAGTAAGCGGGAGAATGTAGATATGAGAACAGTTATACCGAATGGTGTCATAGTAGCTCTGTGTTCTAGATGAGTGGTGGTGTAAGGGGGAGAGTAAGCGTGGGGTGTGCTATGATGTATGTTTTCAAGTGTTTCCTTCATTCCAAAGCATATTAAGTATCGTCCGTTGCACATATTCGTCCGTTCCTCATACTTGTCCGCTCCACACATTCGTCCAGTCATTATCATCGTCTAGTTCACACCCTCGTCCAGTCCGCACGCTTTCTTTGCTGCGGTTGGTGTGAGAGAGGGTAGGGGGTCAGAGGGGGAGACAGAGGCAGCTTCGGTTCTTACTAGGGCTAGGCGCGCAGTTTTTAGGGAGGGGAAAGGGTGTGGTCGGGGGGGAGGTGGCAGGGGTATGATGGCAAGGCGGGGGGTGGGTGATTGCAGGGTGGGGTGTGGTAGTGGGGGGAGCGGGCACAGGCAGTGCTGGTGGGTCGGCAGTGGGGTTCAGGAGATGAGTGGTCTTGGGTTTCTGATGGGCACTGGTGGAGTTGGTGCGCTCATGATTGGTGTGAGGTTGATTTGGGAGGGTTTTCTGATTGTAGTTCTAGGGTCAGTGACTCACACTTATAGGTACACTTCTGGGCTCAACTAGTCCAGGACTAATTGGTGCTTCTAAGCAATTGGGTATACTTCTAAGTGCAACTTGGTACGGTTCTAAATGCAATTGGGTACACTTTCTTAATGCAGTTGGGTATACTACTGAGTTGAGCAACTTTCCAGAGAGGCTAATGGGCGCAACTTCAAATGTAGTTGGATATACTTCTAAATGCATGTGGGAACAGTCTTAAATTCAACTTTCTCAGAGAGGGTATTGGGTGCAATTTCTAAGTGCAATTGGGTACACTTCTAAAAGTTGGTGGGAACAATTCTAAATTCAACTTTCTCAGAGAGGGTGCAGGGTACAGTTCTAGATGCAGGTAGGAACAGTTCTTAATTCAACTTTCTCAGAGAGGCTAATTGGGCGCAGCTTCTAATTAAGATTGGGTATAATTCTAATGGAGGTGGTAACAATTATGAATTCAACTTTCCCAGAGAGGGTGCAGGGTACAGTTCTAGATGCAGGTAGGAACAGTTCTTAATTCAACTTTCTCAGAGAGGCTGATTGGGCGGAGCTTCTAAATAAAATTGGGTATAATTCTAATGTAGGTGGGAACAATTCTGAATTCAACTTTCACAGGCTATTGGGCACACATCTAAATGCAACTTTCACAGATAGGCTATTGGGCACATTTCTAAATTCACAGAGAGGCTGTAGGGCACACTTTCTAAATGCAACTTTCACATGCTAACATTCACAATTCCATCCAAGAGTGGAGATGCTAACATTCACAATTTCATCTAAGAGTGGACATGCTAACATTCACAATTCCATCTAAGAGTGGACATGCTAACATTCACAATTCCAACTAAGAGTGGACATGCTAACATTCACAATTCCAACTAAGAGTGGACATGCTAACATTCACAATTCCATCCAAGAGTGGACATGCTAACATTCACAATTCCAACTAAGAGTGGACATGCTAACATTCACAATTCCAACAAAGAGTGGACATGCTAACATTCACAATTCCATCCAAGAGTGGACATGCTAACATTCCCAATTTCATCCAAGAGTGGACATGCTAACATTCACAATTCCATCTAAGAGTGGACATGCTAACATTCACAATTTCATCTAAGAGTGGACATGCTAACATTCACAATTTCATCTAAGTGTGGACATGCTAACATTCACAATTCCAACTAAGAGTGGACATGCTAACATTCACAATTCCAACTAAGAGTGGACATGCTAACATTCACAATTCCATCCAAGAGTGGACATGCTAACATTCACAATTTCATCTAAGAGTGGACATGCTAACATTCACAATTCCATCCAAGAGTGGACATGCTAACATTCACAATTCCTTCTAAGAGTCGACATGCTAACATTCACAATTCCATCTAAGAGTGGACATGCTAACATTCACAATTCCATCTAAGAGTGGACATGCTAACATTCACAATTCCTTCTAAGAGTCGACATGCTAACATTCACAATTCCATCTAAGAGTGGACATGCTAACATTCACAATTCCATCTAAGAGTGGACATGCTAACATTCACAATTCCATCTAAGAGTGGACATGCTAACATTCACAATTCCTTCTAAGAGTGGACATGTTAACATTCACAATTCCATCCAAGAGTGGACATGCTAACATTCACAATTCCATCTAAGAGTGGACATGCTAACATTCACAATTCCATCTAAGAGTGGACATGCTAACATTCACAATTCCTTCTAAGAGTGGACATGCTAACATTCACAATTCCTTCTAAGAGTGGACATGCTAACATTCACAATTCCTTCTAAGAGTGGACATGCTAACATTCACAATTCCATCTAAGAGTGGACATGCTAACATTCACAATTTCATCCAAGAGTGGACATGCCAACATTCATAATTCCATCTAGATGCGACGCAGGCCAATATTCACAATTCCATCCAAGAGTAGACATGCTAACATTCACAATTCCTTCTAAGAGTGGACATGCTAACATTCACAATTCCTTCTAAGATTGGACATGCTAACATTCACAATTCCTTCTAAGAGTGGACATGCTAACATTCACAATTCCTTCTAAGAGTGGACATGCTAACATTCACAATTCCTTCTAAGAGTGGACATGCTAACATTCACAATTCCTTCTAAGAGTGGACATGCTAGTATTATGGCACTCTGTTATTGGTAGGTAAGATAGAGTGGCGGGGGTTTCTGGAGTAGAGTGATTGCTCTACTTCCCACCCATGCCACACTCACGGTTTTTGTTGGTGTTTGTTGGCTTCTTTGGCGTCCCCTGCGGACACCTGCTGACACGTCCTGGAGCCGCCTCTGTAGGAGCCGCCCTTGGCCTCAGGGCCCTTAGCCGCTGGGGCTGCCGGGCAGGGGGCTGCCCTGGGAGGACCGGTGATGAAGGGAGGGATGGGCGGGGCAGGAGGTAGGGGGTGGGTGGTACCAGGAAGGGGCGGGCCGCTAGACCCGGAAGGCAGAGCGGATGGCCCAATCAGAGTGCGGGGCGGGCTGGGAGGCGGGCTGGGAGGCGGGGGGGCTCGAGGGGACTGGAAGAGGGAGTGGGGAGGGATGAAGGAGAAGACACGGGGCTCGAGGTGGCCTGGGGGGCGGGGGGGCTCGAGGGGACAGGAAGAGGGAGTGGGGAGGGATGGAGGAGAAGACACGGGGCTCGAGGTGGCCTGGGGGGCGGGGGGGCTCGAGGGGACTGGAAGAGGGAGTGGGGAGGGATGGAGGCGGAAAACACAGCTCAAGGGGTTCTAGGCCCACGGAATGCCCAGAAGTTAGGGTCAGCCCACGATCCTGGTCACACACTCACCGGCAAGGCTCCCTCTGTAAACAGAGCGCGATGGCCACGGGCGGGCCGCTAGACCCGGAAGGCAGAGCGGATGGCCCAATCAGAGTGCGGGGCGGGCTGGGAGGCGGGCTGGGAGGCGGGAGGGCCCGAGGGGACTGGAAGAGGGAGTGGGGAGGGATGGAAGGGAAGACACGGGGCTCGAGGTGGCCTGGGGGGCGGGGGGGCTCGAGGGGACTGGAAGAGGGAGTGGGGAGGGATGGAGGAGAAGACACGGGGCTCGAGGTGGCCTGGGGGGCAGGGGGGGCTCGAGGGGACTGGAAGAGGGAGTGGGGAGGGATGGAGGAGAAGACACGGGGCTCGAGGTGGCCTGGGGGGCGGGGGGGCTCAAGGGGACTGGAAGAGGGAGTGGGGAGGGATGGAGGGGAAGACACAGGGCTCGAGGTGGCCTGGGGAGTGGGGGAGGCTCGAAGGGACTGGAAGAGGGAGTGGGGAGGGATGGAGGGGAAGACACGGGGCTCGAGGTGGCCTGGGGGGTGGGGGGGCTCGAGGGGACTGGAAGAGGGAGTGGGGAGGGATGGAGGCGGAAAACACGGCTCAAGGGGTTCTAGGCCCACGGAATGCCCAGAAGTTAGGGTCAGCCCACGATCCTGGTCACACACTCACCGGCAAGGCTCCCTCTGTAAACAGAGCGCGATGGCCACGGG
Organism: Ambystoma mexicanum; assembly: GCF_040938575.1. Taxonomy (NCBI): domain Eukaryota; kingdom Metazoa; phylum Chordata; class Amphibia; order Caudata; family Ambystomatidae; genus Ambystoma; species Ambystoma mexicanum. The sequence continues at coordinate 846,376,143 of NC_090930.1, forward strand.
CGGGCCGCTAGACCCGGAAGGCAGAGCGGATGGCCCAATCAGAGTGCGGGGCGGGCTGGGAGGCGGGCTGGGAGGCGGGGGGGCTCGAGGGGACTGGAAGAGGGAGTGGGGAGGGATGGAGGAGAAGACACGGGGCTCGAGGTGGCCTGGGGGGCGGGGGGGCTCGAGGGGACAGGAAGAGGGAGTGGGGAGGGATGGAGGAGAAGACACGGGGCTCGAGGTGGCCTGGGGGGCGGGGGGGCTCGAGGGGACTGGAAGAGGGAGTGGGGAGGGATGGAGGCAGAAAACACGGCTCAAGGGGTTCTAGGCCCACGGAATGCCCAGAAGTTAGGGTCAGCCCACGATCCTGGTCACACACTCACCGGCAAGGCTCCCTCTGTAAACAGAGCGCGATGGCCACGGGCGGGCCGCTAGACCCGGAAGGCAGAGCGGATGGCCCAATCAGAGTGCGGGGTGGGCTGGGAGGCGGGCTGGGAGGCGGGAGGGCCCGAGGGGACTGGAAGAGGGAGTGGGGAGGGATGGAGGGGAAGACACGGGGCTCGAGGTGGCCTGGGGGGCGGGGGGGCTCGAGGGGACTGGAAGAGGGAGTGGGGAGGGATGGAGGAGAAGACACGGGGCTCGAGGTGGCCTGGGGGGCGGGGGGGGCTCGAGGGGACTGGAAGAGGGAGTGGGGAGGGATGGAGGAGAAGACATGGGGCTCGAGGTGGCCTGGGGGTCGGGGGGGCTCAAGGGGACTGGAAGAGGGAGTGGGGAGGGATGGAGGGGAAGACACAGGGCTCGAGGTGGCCTGGGGGGTGGGGGAGGCTCGAAGGGACTGGAAGAGGGAGTGGGGAGGGATGGAGGGGAAGACACGGGGCTCGAGGTGGCCTGGGGGGTGGGGGGGCTCGAGGGGACTAGAAGAGGGAGTGGGGAGGGATGGAGGCGGAAAACACGGCTCAAGGGGTTCTAGGCCCACGGAATGCCCAGAAGTTAGGGTCAGCCCACGATCCTGGTCACACACTCACCGGCAAGGCTCCCTCTGTAAACAGAGCGCGATGGCCACGGGCGGGCCGCTAGACCCGGAAGGCAGAGCGGATGGCCCAATCAGAGTGCGGGGCGGGCTGGGAGGCGGGCTGGGAGGCGGGGGGGCTCGAGGGGACTGGAAGAGGGAGTGGGGAGGGATGGAGGAGAAGAAACGGGGCTCGAGGTGGCCTGGGGGGCGGGGGGGCTCGAGGGGACTGGAAGAGGGAGTGGGGAGGGATGGAGGAGAAGACACGGGGCTCGAGGTGGCCTGGGGGGCGGGGGGGCTCGAGGGGACTGGAAGAGGGAGTGGGGAGGGATGGAGGAGAAGACACGGGGCTCGAGGTGGCCTGGGGGGCGGGGAGGGGCTCGAGGGGACTGGAAGAGGGAGTGGGGAGGGATGGAGGAGAAGACACGGGGCTCGAGGTGGCCTGGGGGGTGGGGGGGCTCGAGGGGACTGGAAGAGGGAGTGGGGAGGGATGGAGGAGAAGACACGGGGCTCGAGGTGGCCTGGGGGCTGGGGGGGGGCTCGAAGGGACTGGAAGAGGGAGTGGGGAGGGATGGAGGGGAAGACACGGGGCTCGAGGTGGCCTGGGGGGTGGGGGGGCTCGAGGGGACTGGAAGAGGGAGTGGGGAGGGATGGAGGCGGAAAACACGGCTCAAGGGGTTCTAGGCCCACGGAATGCCCAGAAGTTAGGGTCAGCCCACGATCCTGGTCACACACTCACCGGCAAGGCTCCCTCTGTAAACAGAGCGCAATGGCCACGGGCGGGCCGCTAGACCCGGAAGGCAGAGCGGATGGCCCAATCAGAGTGCGGGGCGGGCTGGGAGGCGGGCTGGGAGGCGGGGGGGCTCGAGGGGACTGGAAGAGGGAGTGGGGAGGGATGGAGGAGAAGACACGGGGCTCGAGGTGGCCTGGGGGGCGGGGGGGGCTCGAGGGGACTGGAAGAGGGAGTGGGGAGGGATGGAGGAGAAGACACGGGGCTCGAGGTGGCCTGGGGGGCGGGGGGGGCTCGAGGGGACTGGAAGAGGGAGTGGGGAGGGATGGAGGAGAAGACACGGGGCTCGAGGTGGCCTGGGGGGTGGGGGGGGCTCGAAGGGACTGGAAGAGGGAGTGGGGAGGGATGGAGGGGAAGACACGGGGCTCGAGGTGGCCTGGGGGGTGGGGGGGCTCGAGGGGACTGGAAGAGGGAGTGGGGAGGGATGGAGGCGGAAAACACGGCTCAAGGGGTTCTAGGCCCACGGAATGCCCAGAAGTTAGGGTCAGCCCACGATCCTGGTCACACACTCACCGGCAAGGCTCCCTCTGTAAACAGAGCGCGATGGCCACGGGCGGGCCGCTAGACCCGGAAGGCAGAGCGGATGGCCCAATCAGAGTGCGGGGCGGGCTGGGAGGCGGGAGGGCGCGAGGGGACTGGAAGAGGGAGTGGGGAGGGATGGAGGGGAAGACACGGGGCTCGAGATGGCCTGGGGGGCGGGGGGCTCGAGGGGACTGGAAGAGGGAGTGGGGAGGGATGGAGGAGAAGACACGGGGCTCGAGGTGGCATGGGGGCGGGGGGGGCTCGAGGGGACTGGAAGAGGGAGTGGGGAGGGATGGAGGAGAAGACACGTGGCTCGAGGTGGCCTGGGGGGCGGGGGGGCTCGAGGGGACTGGAAGAGGGAGTGGGGAGGGATGGAGGAGAAGACACGGGGCTCGAGGTGGCCTGGGGGGTGGGGGGGGCTCGAAGGGACTGGAAGAGGGAGTGGGGAGGGATGGAGGGGAAGACGGGGCTCGAGGTGGCCTGGGGGGTGGGGGGGCTCGAGGGGACTGGAAGAGGGAGTGGGGAGGGATGGAGGCGGAAAACACGGCTCAAGGGATTCTAGGCCCACGGAATTTCCAGAAGTTAGGGTCAGCCCACGATCCTGGTCACACACTCACCGGCAAGGCTCCCTCTGTAAACAGGAATAAAGTAACTAGAATAGTTGCAGACTGATCAACTCTTCTGCTGCTTGCTCCAGCTGAGTTGGTAAAAAACACACACATTAGTCTCCTTGTCTTTAATAGAATCTAAACCCCCATCTCACGGTACTGAGGGGGATTAGCCACTGTGAATCGAATGTCCTCTGCCCTTTGGGTTTGTAAAATGGAGGGCAATGGTGCGGTCACCGGCAGGGGGACAATTTGTATTGCTGTGGAGAAATAAAACAGTCGATCCCCCTCTGGGGAAAGGAAATAATGGTATGGTCCACTAGATCTTCGAACCTGCACATTTTCCTGAGACATAAAAAAGAAACTGTGAAAGAGGGAGGATGCCTTTCAGGCGTTTTAGCACGGGCAAGACACTAAGCCTGCTGCCTTAGGTTTATTTCGGCGCAATTTGGCATATCGCCCCATTCCTTGTTTCACGGTTGTCAATCCACTGAGGAGTTTGGAAGGGAGAAAGTGGGTGTGTGAAAGCAAGTACGAGGAAGAAAGAACCTACCACACTGATGGGCCTGGGGGAAAGAGCCTGCCACACAGACAGGTCTGTTCATTTCAAGGAAAGAATTAAGAGTCTGTCGATGGAAGCAAGCTTGGCCGGGTTCCTGTCATCATCTTTAAACTGAAAACAATCCCCCAAAATACAGCAACCCCACTAAGCATAAAAAAGCTTGCTATGTTTGGCACCGGCCTCCAAATCCATGAGCTGTTGCTTGAGTATGATGGTGTAATACAGCTATGGAGACATGAGGAGAGGGGAGAGATGACACAGAGGAGAACGAAGAAGCAGGCACCTGAACCAATGACGTGGCAATCTGACTGACATCTCAAGCCGGGCACTACTCCTCACAGTGTATGGGTAGACTGGACAGAGAGACCATCACTGCCACACTACAGCTCACGTAGGGCGCGCTTGAGAGCAGCATCTGGATTCATACTACCATACCCCATCCCAACAAGTTGCTGGCTGCTTCCTGCATACCGTTGAAATGCTCCATTACATGTTGCAGCCAGCATTTTGTGTTGTCGTGAGGCAGGTGTTGGATGTCCAGAGGGATGTTGCCCACCCAGCACAGAAGGACTTATCAATGCTGCAAAAGTCTGCTTCTATACCATCAGTGGTTTTCCAAAGTACTCAAGGCTTTGGTCTGTACAGAAACACACACACACTTACACACACAATGCATTTAGCCCCTTCCAGGCAAGGGGGCAGGTATTCTATAACAGGGAGCAGCAGTGCTGGCTGAAAGTCCAGATTATGTGTGATCCCAACATGTGCTTTTTTCCGAGATCCATGCATGACTCCATGATTCACCTGAACAGCACCGTTTATGCACACATGAAGTCACAGTGCCCAAAATCCTTGACTTATCCTTGGCCTCAAGCCAGGGGACCGTATCTCTCCAGCCCTGAAATCGATCCACTGGCTCCCCATGGCTGAAAGGATCAAGTTCAAGACCCTTTGCATTGCCACAAGGCTTTCTGGGCCTGGGGCCCGCACTATACCCAATGCTCTCTTCCAAAATATCTTCCTTCTCAAGCCCTTCGCTCAGCTCCCTCCAACTCTCTAAGGGTTAGATGCTTCTCCAGGCAGAGAGTGGGGGTAGACCTCTTTCCTCTGCAGGTGCCTCCCTCTGAAATGGCCTCCCTGCCCCTCTCAAACTTGAGCCAGACCACTTGAAGTTCCGGAGGCAGCTCAAAACATTCCTCTTCTCTTCTTTCTCCCTCTCCCTCCCCTGCTGACTTACCTGACCTACCTGTCTGCTGCACCGACTAGTTGCTTGGCTACCCTCAGAGTCTCACTGGGTACCAGGCTCTTTGTTGATCAGTCACCCTTGCACTGCCTCTGTGCCTATCACACACTGCCCTGGTTGCGCTTACTCAGAGCATTGCTGCCCTGATTTCCCCTACCCCCTTGCATGCACTTCCCCACTCCCTTTCCCCTTGCACTTCTCGTTCTCGCACTTGCACGATCTGAATGGCACAAGGCCTAGTAAGATCGTTTGTTTTGTCCTCCCTCTGTCTTCCCTCCCTTGTCTTGTCGCGCCTAGAAACACTTGTGTACAGGTGCGTCATAAATTAATTATCATATCATATATCATAACATGGACATGGCTTTTTTATTGTAGATGGTTTATTCAAACTTTTACAACCATAGAAAAAAACACTTCATAAAACACATTATTTAAAGCAAATACACAATTGATTCATAAAAGCATTTAAAGCATAAACATTACTAAGTACATGAGTAATTCTTAATCGTTTTGTGGGTAGGAAGCCCTTTGCTGTATCAACTGGCAATTCCCCAAGATTGAATAAAAGCTGCCACGGCTAGACCTTCAGAAGGTGATACTGTATACAAACATCTGACCAAATGAACACACCTAATACTTTTGTATGATTGTCTTTTGGAGTCATGGCTGGACATTCCATAAACAAGTGTCTAGCGAATTCAAGGACCTCTGCGTTCATACAGAACTTACAAACAGATTCTGATTGATCAATCAGCCCTCTCCTTAGAAGGATCTCCTTCGTGGGGAGTAAATTCCAGTGTAGATGAATTATGAGTGAACGATAATACAAATTTGGGAACAATAATAAATAAGGTGCAGGCGTGCCCCTGGGTTTGTGCTCGTGGGATAGGTGCTGAAGTGATGGATAGCTATGAAACGAATCAATGGCATTAGTCCAATCCCATTTGTATAACACTTCTTTGACTTTCATTGGTCTTAATACCAATAAATCTGTGTCCATATCAAGATCGCTTAAGAGAGACTCTCAATAACTTCTCACTTTTTGTAAAAAGCGAAAAGAGACTAGACGAGCTTGGTCTATATCCTGCAGAACAAAATTTGCTTCAGAATAGAAGGTATCGGTGCCAAAAGTAACAATCTTTTGATATAGAGACAAAGTCCGCCACTGAACCCGAGCCTTAAAAGATAAGAGCCCGAGCACATATCTCATTGCAGCCACTGACACCACATTAGGAACTCTCAGTACACATCTACACATCTTGCCCTCGATCATGTCCAATCACGAATGCAATCTCGTGGGCCAAAGCTCCAGACCATATGTTAGTTTAGGGATAACTGTTCCCTCATAGAATTTGATAGCTACCTTTACTGTAAAACTACCACATTTTCTATCAATCATTGTTAATTGATTAGTTAGGTTCTGTGCTTTTAAGGTAATCATTGCCTGTATATTCTTCATTGAGGGGTAAGCTGTTATATGGTATCACAGATGTGTTAGCCTGTATATACTGCCTACTACCCGGTTTAGGAGTTGCCATGAAAGGAACCCTTGTTTCCTCCACTGCGATAGCTCCAGGATTTTTGTTTTAAAAGGGTTGATTATCAAACCATTTACTTTGGCATAATCAGAGAAAGCGCAGAGGAGCCTCTGCATTCCAATCCTGGAGCCATCAAATAGGAGGGCATCATCTGCATAGGCCAGCCACAAAGTTTTCATTGACCCACATTTTGGAGCAATAAGAGCAGCTGGATTCAAGGTATCCCCTATGTCAGGGACATAGAGACTAAAAAGACAGGGAGCTAAGATGCATCCCTACCATAGTCCTGAGTCAGTACTTATATGACAAGAGAGATCCCTGACTTGATTCAAACAGACAGATTCCCGAGTTTTCATGCAGGCCTATGATCAGCCGGAGGAGACCCTGCAGGGGACCCCATTTCTCTAGTTTTGAGCAGAGTCTACCTCGGTCAACCCTATCAAAAGCTGTCAAGAGATCAATCGAGGCCACGCACGTGGGTGAATTGCGCTCTGCACGGGACCTCTCTTGAAACTCTCTGACGACTGCACCATTGATGTTCGTTCAGTGCCCCTTGCGAAAACCGGTTTGGAATCCATCCAATCTCCCTATCGATGTGGCCTAGTCCTCCAACTATCGCAGCAGGTCTGCTGTGAAGATTTTACTTTCCATGTCTAGCAGGGTGATTGGCCTATAATTTTTAGGGTCCCGCTTGTCCCCTTTCTTATGATTTGGGACAAAAGAGGAGGATCTCCATGACTCTGGGAAGCACTTTGTGTCTAATACACTGGAAAATAGGAGAGAGAGAATTATTGGCCAAGTATTGGGATCCTCCTTTGTATGGCCATATGGACCGGGAGCCCTCGAAACCTTGGACTTCCTTATCAAGCCACAAATTGATTTGGGATCAGGTTTTGGGATCCAGTTACCGCATTCAATTTGTACTTGCACTATCTGTGTCTCAGCTGGAGAAAGAAGGTTTCTAGATACACTTCCTTGAAATGCTTTACCCACGTGGTCTCTGAGACTGTGTTCAGTTGACCAAGAGGCTGGGATGGATTCAGTGAGTTCAGTGTAGCCCAGAAGGAATGGGCATCTCTTTTCATCAAAACTGTAAGCATTATTTGCCCATCCCCCTGTAAAAGGGTACCGCTTTCATTTTTTTCATATAAGTTTGCTTTAATACTTTACGTTTACACTTTGCCACTGCTTGGTCTTCTGAACTGTGCTCTGTGGCCATAAACGTCCTTCTAAAGGCCCTTCTCCTAATAACTAGAGTTGTGTTGTATTTGTGTGCATGGGTTTCTTTTCTTTTCCTCCCTCGAACTGAGCTGTGAACAAAGATATTATGCATACAATTAGCCATTGTTTGTTTGAAATTGCACAGGTCAAAACCGTCTAATTTGCATTCATATGTGGAGGTTTGCAAGACATTTAGCAAGTCTCTATTTCGTTTAGATACAGCCCTAGGCGACCTTCTCCACCCATACCCCCCACCATCAGGTCCAGATTGGTTAAGTCACTGCGTGCGACTTTGGTGGACTGTAATACAAGGTTTGAGCTCACCATACTGTGTTCACTCCAATTATTATTCAATATAGAGAATTCTAAACAGGCCCAGAATAATAAGTGGGTGACATTCCTTGACAAAAACATAATTGAGTGTAGAATGGCTGTTTCCCCTGTGCCAAGTAGGACTTTGTTTACCATGATTCACGTCCACATGGCTAAGCATGTATAAGCCCAATGATGCCCAATTAGAAAAGAAACTGAACGGCCAGCATCCCATAAGGGAGGTTGGGTATTGCAACCACATTCAGACCGTGATCAGTCTGAATTGCCGTAATGAACCCACCTGCTGGTCTACCTGCCCCACTTGTTTTAACTGCCTGTTGAAATACCTCGTAGCCGTCCAGTATTGGGCGGGTGACTAACCAAGTCTCTTGTAGAAATACGCAACATTTTCCTTTAGGCATACCCAGGCGTCTGTGTCGTTACACAAATGAGCTGATCGCTGAGAATTCCAAGATTTCTTTTTGAACCCAATACCCTCCAACACAGCGCCATTACATTGATCATGGATACCCCTTTGACCACCAAATGGCGGACGCTACTGTGGACAAATCAGCCCCTGCCCCCTGCTAAATGGAAGGTGGGGCATTTTATTTGCCTGTTCAGGAGGCCCAGTATTGAATGACACTTTGCAACCACTGCGTGCATTCCTCCCATTCATGTATACATTCTGGGAGGCCTGTCTTTCTATTTGGAACCCAAGATGTTTAATTTAGGGGCTTCAGCAAGGACAAGTCCCAGGTCGGAGCGGGAATGAAAGTAGATGATGCACTTATCTGCTTGGAGCCTGTTTGGAAAATAAATCCTCTCTATAGCGAGCGAAGAAATTGCTAAAGTTAAAACATTTGATCTATTTAAGCAGACACATGCCAACGTACAGGATATTAACAGAGAATTACATTCATTATTCACATTGAGAGGTAAAATGTCCTGTTGCCGGTCACGGGTAAGCTGCTCACAATGGGATGCAAAGCTTGGAAGGTCTAAATCGCCTCCAGCTCCCTTTGCACCGCGCAGCACACTTCGGACCGTACAAGCTTGACCATGGAACACAGCAGAGGTGTAGGTATGAGCTGGGGGGCTTCTGGGGAACCTAACAGGCATGTCGGTAACTTTGCTCGGCACATTTCCATCATTTTTGCCAGGCGTATCTGAGGTCAGGATGGGCTTCCCTGGCTCTCTCAAGGCCCTCGGCAAATAGAATCTTCCCAGAAGTCCATCCAACCACACATTTCTATCCACTTTAGATTAACCCCTATAGTTTCCTTGCCCACCATCCCCCGCAAATAACGGGCAACTGGATGTTTTGAGATAAGTAGAGTGAATTGGGCCTGGCTTTCCCAATCTCAGATTTTGATCCTTATTGGGGTTTAATGCAGGAAGAGGGAGGATTTACGCAAGCGGGCCCTCCGCTCGCCCCAGATCACCTTGGCGTCAACAGAGAGTTAGTGATGTTTGGACATTCAGACCCTGGGCCCCCTTCAATGAAGTGTATGCTTATCATGATATGTACTTTTTGTCCTCCTAGCCATATATTCTGAAATTCTCCTTGTCGATGCTGAATGGACAACCCCGACCATACATTGACCCCTTAACCTCTACCCCTTGCCTAGTATATTCTGAATACGTCTGGACAGGGGAGTAATACCTTTGATAGGGGCGAATAATTCATGTCCAGTAATAAATAAACCTGCCTCAGAACCCTGTTTTTACAAGTGCTAAGATACAGGTCTTGCTGCCGGACGAACAGGTCAGAGTTCTGAATGGATGAGAATGTGTGGCCACAAGGGAAAAATGTTACAAAGATAGGATGTCAAAGAATCAACATGGCCTGCCATGCTGATGAGCCCAGCTGAACGTTTGACCCCAAGCACCATGTCATCTCATCACGTGCCCGTGGACCAATCAGCCATCGCTGACTCCATAGCACCTACTCTTAGTGTCCAATCCCGATTGACTCTGTGCCCCTTAGGCCACCCCTCTCTTCGATGACAAAACCTGTATAAAAATGAGTTGTAACATGTTTCCTGCAGAGCGCTCTCGGCGTGAGCAGAGTAGATTCTGTTTGCCCTCATTTTAGATAAAGCCTTTAATCGTACTCTCACTTGGTCTTGGTCTTATTCCCTCCTGGGATGTACCTTCATTTACTCTGTTGGGTGGTTTGCCAGCAGTATTGCGGGTCTCTCACTTTCAAGAGCCTCTGGCCTGGTCGCAGCCCAGAAACAGGCAAAGAAAGCCTGGCTGGCTCTAGAACTGCCACCAGGGGTACCAGGCTTGGCCCTACCCCATATATTATTGAAGACATTGTGGAAAATTATGACCCCGTGGGGGCTGACCCAGATCTGCTAGACATGGGTGAAGACACAGGTTTACAGGCCTCGACGGGTAATCCTATACTCTCGCTCAAGGCCTGGCACTCTAAATATTAACTTACATTCGTGATTAAGAGACAACATACTCTGAAGTTATTGCATAAACAACCACTTTAATACGTAGTCAGAGTCAAACGCAGATAATAAGAACAGAGGAAGAAAAGAGGGAAACAGATCAAAACGGCCAATGCATTTCAGATACTAAGTTATCCTTCACCAGAGACAACGATATGAGAACACCAAAGAAACTAGAAAAACACCCCTTGATAGAAAAACATGTTATTTCAAAACACCTAGAACAGAAATAATCACAAGAGACAGACAACTACAAGAATCTCTGTCAACAAACTAAAATGACAAAAAACACATCTTAACAACATGTGAGCCTGTGAGAAGAAATACAAAAGGACGTAGTACACAAAATTAATATGTAAAGAACCGACACTGTACACAAACACAAGCAGGGGAAAGAACAGAAAAGTAAAATGTGTCAGTTGGTAATTATGAAACTACGGGATATCGAAAGTATCAGAGGGGAGGTGCTGCGCTTACCAGCAGAGGTCGGCCAGCCAGAGCTGAGAATAATGACAGAGCTTTCGTGTGAAATAAAACAAGCAATGGCAATGCCAACAGTGTTGGCTTTTGTGTAGGCATGGCAAATGCATTTGCCAGGCACTGCCGTAGTGGTATTAACTGGCCATCAATGGTAGCAGGTGCAAAATGGTGCAGGTACATGTACATATAAAAGCAGTGCCTGGCAAATGCCTAAAACTGTTACACAAGCCAAAATTGTTAGCTTTGCCAATGCTTGTTTTTAGCAGGACTTCAGTGAAGGACACTCATAGTACTTAAAAAGCATAGTACTTCAAAATCGAGTGGCTGAAGTCAGAGCTGGTTAACACATTTTTATTACACTATTAGCAGGTTTACAACTCCAAATAGTGGAATGATTCATGGAATAATGTGCGTGTAAAACGGGCATTTGCGTGCCATTCTGCCCGCAAATCCACTTTCGTCAAACTGGGATTTGCAGGCAGAATGGCACGCAAGTCCCCGTTTTTCACACAATTCCGTGAATCAGGGCTTAAGTCATTAACTGTCCAAAGACTGCTTTGGACAAACACTGGCAGATACTTCAAACACAATGTTTGATGGTAAGTCTTCATAAAGCAAGCTCAAAGAGATCCTAGGAGGATACATTTTGAGCATAGAGGGTCCGGAGGTGGGTGGGAATGGCTATAGGTATTAGGATGACAATGGGCATGGCAGGTAGTGCCATTATGGCATGGTCTGACCAATGCCTATGCCAAGCTTACACAACCTAGATAGGTTGCCATTAATTTACACCTAGATTTAGGGAAACCGTAATTAGAGCATCACCCATACAGCGTGTGTGTGTGGTCATACCATATTTCCCCATGTCTGTATGGGATTACAGAGTCTCTCAGAGTAGGTGTACTACTTAAACATACACAAAAGCCAAAACTGTTGGCTTTGTCAATGCTTGTTTAGTCTTCTCGGCGTGGGGGGTGTATGGCAGGGAGTTGGTGAAGGAAGGGCGGGTTGTCCAATGATCATATCCCAGTCAGACTATAGCTCCAGTCTACAAGTTATTAACTAGATGCATTCTCAGGTGTAGGTGTAGGAATGTGTTCATATTTGGCTTCCAATATTACTGTTGATTAAAATTGTGCGAGCCAGGAGTGTATGTGTGTCAGATTCGCCATGCACAGCCTCGCGCTCCAGCACGCTAGGGTATTGGTCACGATGGCCCATTTGCCGTGCGCGGGTAAGGTGTTGCTGCTTCGGAAGTGTTTGCGATGTGAGTATAGCAACTGGCCTGCCAAAAGACAGTGGCCCTCATTACGACCCTGGCGGAAAGGGGAAAACGATGGCGGAAATGCAATACCGCCATCGAATAGCGCTCGGTGCGACTATGACCCGCCACCGCAAAGTACGAAGCCATTAGCGACACCGTAGTGAACGCCAACGCTAACTGCACTAAGCACGCGCGCGCGCGCCATGCCAAACCGCAAACACCACCATGGTGCAACGGTACGCCAATTCCGACCCTAGCGGACATGTACCTAACGCCATCAGGCATGGCGGAATGGACCATTCCGCCATGGCGAGAAGTACGGCATCGCGAATCAACTGTAAACGGCCCCACTGAGTGCCTGTACACCGCTCCCTGCCCACAAAGTACAATTCCCTGTAGGTGCAAAGAAGTCACAATGCAACCATTGAAAAGTACAAAGCACCCATGCATGCCAACGAACAAAAGCAACACAAGAGGTGCCAATGGGAGCTGCAGGGCACAGATGGCACGAATACAGAAGCCATCCCAATGGACATGACCACAGTCCCCCACCAAGAAACGCACGCAAACACAGGCACCTGTGCCCAGCAACATTCCGAAAACACATCATTCCACCAGTCCACCTGGCTGACCGCCATCTGTTACACAAAACCCAATCCCCCGCCCCTGAGCATGACAACATTCAAACTGTCACATTGGCAGCCCCCATCCCTGACCTCACGGGCTCAGTAGGCAAACGCGCCCAGTACAGTACCACGCAACTCAACCCCGAAGCAGGAACCCAATGCAGATCTCCTCACAATACATCGCCCCACAAATAGGCACATGCCACATCACTTGCAAAGAAAAACGCTACACGGGCCAAATCAGATCAGAAATTTAATGCACAACTAAATCACCAAGCCCATACAGCCATCAGGCCACGAACTCCAAAACACATTTCACCATTGTGGGCTGCATCCGCAAGACATGACCAGCCACCACTTGTGTGACGCCCTGTCCCATCATGGTACACAGAGCCACATTCACGTACGAAAAGGCTACATGGAAGCGCACACAACCGCAGGGCCGTCCCAATGTGGAGGCACTAGTCCAGCTGAAAGGCCGAAATGTTGCTCCGAGCCACCAGTACTGCGTAAGGGCATGTGGGCCACTGGCGATCGTCCCATAAGATCGTAATGCTGCTCCACCGATTAACACGAAGCAGCAGGTGTCGGGAGTAAAATCCATCTGCAGGAGTGGCATACAGATGGCAGTGGCAAAAGGGGAGGAGATACCTGTCAACCAAAAGAAAAGAACAAGAACAGAATGGCCATCAGAACTACATACGAACAACTCACTTCAATGAGCACACGAAATCCACAGCCATATGCATGCTAGCCCACTCCAAAGGATCATCACCACCCCAAAGCCACTTGCGACTCATAACCATCTATACCTAGGTGTAAACACCATCACGAACGAGTGTACCTGTGCATGCGTCTGCCATAACAGAATCCATCAGATGGGAATGTTAACGTGCATGGACACAAGTGGCTGAGTGCGCGTCGAGACAGGGAGGGCTCAACAAGGCCAGATAGACGATGGGCCCACTATGGCAGCCCTGCATCACATAGCGTAGGGGAGGCGGATAGACCCCAAGAAGCCCTGTACAAGGCAAACTCTGCATCAAATCACCTGCCCATGCATCCATTCATCATACCCTCATCCCGGAATCAAAACGCCTGAATAATTACTCACATGACATTAGAAACATCCATTGAGTCTGTGCGTAATGCAGCCTGCTAAATCCACAGTGCCCCAGCCCGTAAATCCAGTGTTGTGAAGTAACATGTATTTGGGAATGCCCGGCCTCATCGCCCACGTAGCTATTGCGCATCCCAAACTATTCATATCAATCATTGCTCCCTCGCCATGGGCCCTGTCTCAAGGACATAGAACAATAGAACGTTATATTTGCAGACAGACCTGTGGGCATCTCCTCGCCGCTAGCCGGAAACCGAAAGCGCCGCCCTTCGAATTCCTCATTTGCAACATCACGTCGAGAAGGCATCTGTGGCCGTTTGAAATCACTAATTATTCCATCGAGTGCGGCTGTGCGTGAAAATGGCAACTGGCTTCACCCACGAATGGGAAGCCACGCCCGTCGTTGCAACTCAGTACAGTGATGCATGAGGGCCCACCGTTACTCGAGTACTACGTTCCACTGACCCTTCACAAGTCTGTTCGCGACTGCACAGACAGTATGGGAAACAATGGGACCACAGCAGAATGAACATATCAACCAATCTTACACGGACATCGGGTACAAATACATGAATGCAATAGCAAGATACAATTACCCGATTTGCAGCGTTGTGCGCGGGACATGCTCGGCCAAAGGGGAGAGCAGTTTGCACAGGTGGAATCAATCACCACAGGTGGAGGCCATACAGCCTGGAAACACATAAATTGCACAGCCAGTCTCCTCCCACAACCACAGCGAAATGCTACCGGCAGGACTCGCGATGTTGGCCCTGGGGGACCTGATAGCACTGCAAGTGCTCCGACTCCAAGAAGAAGACGAACAACAACTACAACCAGCCGCACGGAGGAGACGCAGGAGGAGGAGGAGGCCAAGGCAGGGCCAGCAAGGCCCAGCAGCACAGCCACTACCACCACGCAGGCAGCCCGCAATCCCACGCCTCCGAGCACATCCGTTCAACCTCACTGATGAGCAGATCCACACCCTCTACCGTCTGGACCGGGACACCATAGCCGCCATTGTGGACATGACACAGGCTGACCTAGTCAGCATGATAGAGAGCCCAACCGCCATCCCACCCCTACTGAAGGTGGTGTCTGTACTCCACTTCCTGGCCACTGGCACCTACCAGCACACAGTCGGACAGTTGCATGGCATTTCTCAGCCACTGTTCTCACGGACACTATTCCAAGTGCTCGATGCCCTCCTGCAGCACGCAGACGACTACATCTCTCTACCACGCTCGGAGCAGGAAATAACCAACACAAAAGTGGGATTCCATGCACTTGCCGGCATACCGGGTTGCATTGGTGCCATCGACTGCACCCATGTTGAATTGGTCGTCCCACATGCCATGGAGGCCCAGTACCGCAACCGAAAACAATTTCATTCCCTGAATGTACAAATGGTGTGTGACTCCAACAGGATCATTACGCATTGTTGTGCCCGATTCCCTGGATCAACCCATGATTCCATGGTCTTGAGGAACTCTACCATACCACGCTACATGGAGCGACACGCAGGGAACAGATCCTGGCTACTCGGTGAGTCTCATTGCATGCATGATGATGTGGGGTATGTGATTTGGCAATGTACTGGCAGGAAGGGGGGGGGTGTGCGTACGTATCAATGGCATTCCACATCCTACGTTTCTCGTCCACATACAGGTGATGCTGGATATCCACTGAAGAGATGGCTCCTCACACCAGTCCGGAACCCACGGGACCAGCATGAGGAGGACTACAACCATGCCCACTCACGTACCCGTGTAGTCATAGAACAGGCATTCGGCCTACTGAAGACTCGTTTCCGCTGCCTCAGCAGGTCTGGCGGGGCACTCCTGTACCGCCATGAGAAGGTTGCAAAGATGGTGATGGCATGTGTCATGCTCCACAACATGTGCGTACGTAGAAATGTGCCCATGCCCCCTGACGCTGAACTGCAAGCACCGGATGATGGTCATGATGAGGGTAGGGATGTGGCAGCACCTCAAGGAGTCTGCGAGGCACCGGAGGGCCGTGACATCCGTCAGCATCTCATTGATGTATGCTTCTAGCACTCACGCCTGGTGGCTGATACATGGACACGGGACTCGTGGCACTGCGTGTGTCTGGGACATGCACAATATGGACTGTACGCCTATGATGGCCTAGTACACAAAGATCAATGTCCACACATCTCATTGGGTGATCGTGCACTTTTTATGGCATATGTGATATCATGTTGAACACCCTATCGACCCGCCACCCAAGTGAGCCCAACACACCCCCTCCACCCTCCTACCTCCCACCCGAACACCAGTGTCCAAAGATGCTCATTGTCAGTGGCCTGTCGCTATTGCAAGACCCCTCTGCGGGTATCAGGGGCACCCCTGCCTGTGGAGCGCAGGTTCCTCCCTGATCTACGTTGGGGGCTGCCCTGGACGGAACTTGCAACGGATGATGTGTCTGCCTGCTCACGTCCATGCATGTCCCTAAGGGTTTGCGAGAGCTCAGTGAGCACACGGCGCACTGCGGCAAGTTCGGCACATACGTCTTTGGACGTCGCATGCAGTTCCCCCCTCAGGCTCTCGGTGCTTCTCTCCATTTGGACTCTCAGGCTCTCGGTGCTACTCTCCATTTGGACTCTCAGGCTCTCGGTGCTACTCTCAATTTGTGCCCTTAGCGTCTCTGTACCTCTCTCCATTTCTGCCCTAAGTGTCTCTGTTGATGTTTCTATGTCTGCCTTGGTGCCCCCACATTCATCGGCATGGTCCTTGAGGAGTGTGGCCATTTGCTGCTGTTGGACGATTAACTTGTCGAGGGACTGTTGCCTCTGCTGGGCCATGGCCATTTGCGGGGGTGTCACAGAGGGGCTGTTGTCCTCATGTTGCCTTGCCACAGGGCTTGTGGGGGATGGCCAGTCGTCGTCTTGTGGCTGCACCTGCGTGGTATCCTCATGTTGTACGGGATGGGACAGACAGGGGGATTGGGACAGGTCATGGATGGATCTGACCTCGACATCCCCGTCTTCTGTGTCCGAGCATGCTGCCATCAATGGGGTGTCACCTATGGTGCTGCTGCCACCAGAGGCAGTGCCTTCTGTGGCATCCATTGGGGGGACCTGTGGTGGTGGTGTTGTGGGCATGCTGGCTGCTGGGGTGCCTGTTGATGTTCCCTCCTCTGTGCTGCCACCTGATTTGTGCTGCTGCCGTGTCTTGATGCGTGCAGCTGAGGTGGAGGGTCTCTGGCCGTTGGTCTTGGCCCTCTTTGCAGGTGTGCTGGTAGGGGTGTCCTGTGGCTCGTCGTTTGGATCGGACCCTGTGGTGGAGTAAAGGAGGGCGAGGGTTATTGATGGGTCTGTGGGAATTGGAATGGCATTGTATCACATGCTTTGGGGTGGTACCTGAGGGTGATTTGGGTCGGGGCCTTGGAGGTGCTTTGATTTGTGTGTGGAGTGAGGGTGCAGTTGTTTGGCAGCCTGCAGTTTGGGTGTGCCTGCTGCACGTGTAGTGCGTGTATTAGGGGTTTTTAATTATTTATGTATTTATTGTGGGTTTTAACGTGCGCTATCAGGCCGATGTGTGTGGACGTTCTCCTGGACATGTGTTTCTGTTGCACTATGTGGACGCATGGTACTTCACATGGATGGACTGTGTGGCTTGTTATATCTGGCCCACCTACCTGAATCTTCGGATGTCTGCACTCCTTTCTCCATCCCTCCGACTCCCTCAATGCTCTCCATTCCGATGGTGGAGGCACAGATTTCTTCCCAGGGGGTCAACTTGATGGGTGATTCAGGACCTCCCCCGGTGGCTGTGGCAATGTTGCGGTTGGCAGAGAGTATGCTGCGGACGCGTATCCGCAGGTCGTCCCATCGCTTGCGGCATTGCTGTGGGGTGCGGGGTGCGGTCCCCACCGCACTTACACGCTGTGCCACCAGAGCCCATATGGCCTTCTTGTTTGCAAGTGCCGTCCTGGTCATTTGCGTGCTGAAGACGACGGCAGCATTCTCCTGGAGGGTCTCTGTTAGCACGGTGAGTTCCTCGCGGGAGAAGTGGACCTGCCGCTTGCGGTCGCACGCTTTCTTCGCTACTTTTCCCATTTTTCTTGGTTTCGCTAGGGTGGTTGACGGGGTGGGGTGTGTCTCAGGGTAGTGTTTTTAGTGGTTGTGTGGTTTTAGTGTATTTATAGGTGTACGCCGGGATGTTTCCCGTTCCGGCCCCGTGTTTTAACTTCCGTTTCCGTATATTTCCGGCCACCGTACTTTCCGGTAGGCGCACACTGCGGTGACCGCTAAGAGGGGTGGCGGTATTGTACCTGGGGCGCCGTACGGCGGCGGTGTGGGCCGTTTTGGGGTCATTTCCGCCATCGCGGACTTTGCACTTCCGCCATGCCGTGGTGCTCGTGCTCGATGGGTCGGAATGGGCCGCACTTTGCTCCTTCGTGCTATGGCGGAAACGCTATTTACGCTGTGGCGGTCCGGTCAGTCGCTTTCCGCCAGGGTCGTAATGAGGGCCAGTTTGCCGTGAGGGGGCTAAAATGCTCCTCCCTCCGCCTCAAAAAATAGACATGGGTTTTCTCGCGTTCACTTGCATTGTGGACGAATTGCTCACCCCAGCATCACCCCCCTATGAAATTGCTTATTCCTTTTTATAAGGTATGGTGTTGGGGGTTTCGGCAATGACAGCAGGTGGTCCATGCTGCACTATTGGCTGTATTGGTTCATATCAGGCCCGGCTGAAGATGTGTGGGGGCCCATTTCAACATAATGGTTGAGGGCCCTGGCCCTCTTGCCTAGAGCAGAGACCAACAGTCTGAGGCACCCCAGGGGTTCATACATTAAAATGGCGTCTAAGATAAGGTTAATAGCCGCCAATTACCACAAGGCGGCCAGCTGGCCCCTTTCCTTTGAAAAAGTTGAAAGGCCCTGACACCTTCCCTGGTTATATAGGTTATGTGCTGGGGGCGTGGGTGACATACATGAGGATGGTAAGTGGACCGCACCATATGTGGCTGGCCATTGCACAATGGAGTGTAAATGCACTATGAGGTAACTAGTATCACCCGTTAACTTCCTTCAACAACCTTGGTGATGGGATTTCGGCCAGCTAAGGGGGCTGGGGGATTTACTCTCATGCCAATCCCCGTTCCCCTCCATAATGTTGAGCTGCGTTCCTTTGTGTGTATAGATAAAACACTGTTTCTAATCCCGAGATAAAGCTTTACATGAACAGCTTTCTCTCAGAATAAACTGTGTTTATCTATTACTACAACAGAGGCAGCTCGGTGCTCTGCTGCTCTGTCACAGCTCGGAAGAGGGATCAGTGCTCAGGCTCACAGGGGCAGTGCACAGGCTTAATGCAACCAATCAGGCATGAAAAGGTGGGGTCCTGAACACAGCCAAGACCTGGGGATAACGGAAAGGTATGGGGTACTAAATATTACATAACACTGGCTTCCATCCTGCAGTACGGTGGGAGGGAAAGGGGAGACGAAGGGGAGAACAAGCCTCCCGGTGTGATGACAGAAAATGGCTGCTTTGTGGGCAAAAAGCACATACTCTACAGCCAATCACACCCCACATCCTACTGACATCACAGCCAATCGGGTACTGCTTACATCAGACAACACGACAACACTAGACACCCACAGCCACAAGCAAGTGCACAGACATTTTCAGAAACATTTTGGAAAAACATATCTATAACAGTAAGCAGTTTATTTTTAATCAAAATTAAATAGAAATATGTTAGATAACCTAAAAGCACTAGTATATATGTTTTTAATTAGAAAAACAATTTCAATTACTTTTTATTAACATGAACATATGGCGGATGCCATTTTGGAAGTATAAATGGCAGACAAATTCACTACACAGTAGAAAATCATCCAAAGAGTGCAAAAAGAGGTGTGGTTGGAAGGAAAATGGGTGGGAATCGAAGGAAAATCCTATAAATTTCACTTAGCAATGGCCATTAAAAGGGTGGGACACATAGCCAAATTACATAAATCCATATTCATATTTCATCTGCATTGAAAAGCATTTCACACACACAATCAATACCTCTGTTTCAAGCTCTTATGTTAAAGCGCTTATTTTAATGACAATAGTTTCGGCTTTATAGATAGTGCTTTCAGCGCCACCTAATAGCCAAAACTAAAAAGGAAAGAAGAAAGTATGTATAACGTGTTGAGATCATAACGTCTCAGGGCCTAGTCCATCCAGAGTTATTGAAATAAAAGTAGGTCACAACTCAAATGTACATTGTCATCAGGGTGCCTTTACTATCTGTGTTTGACTCTGATTTAAGTGGTTGTTCATGCAATAACTTGAAAGTATGTTGTTACTTAATCACAAATGCAACTTAATATTTAGAGTGCCACGCCTTGAGCGTGGACCAGCTGTGAGCACACAGTATTATATCTAGCTTGCTATAATCCTTTGATTAATTCGGCCAAACCCAGATTGCCGCAGTGGTTACTTTAGATCTCCTGATACATTGTATATATTTCTTCAGGAACTTTCTGTCGCTTTTTGGTAATGCCCACTCATTCTTGTGTTCTAATCCTATGCTCTGCACTACAGGAAACTTGGCTACAGTCCATTTTTGCTATGGATGGAAACAGCTGCATTTGGCGTAAGTCCCAATGCGACCCTAAGGGCCGCCCGAAAGGCAGACTAATTATTGGTGCAAAATCTAAATGTTTACTCCGGAAATATGTCACTAATTACAGGAATCATGATGTTTTGTGTGGGGTAATACTGTGTTATATCATGTCCAGTCTTACTAAAAATGTGCTTGTGATTACTGTATAGGATACCCCAGGGGGAGAATCAACCAAATCAATTTTCATGCACATCTCTGATGTATGTTTTGAGTGGGCTTGGGATGATCCTGAGGGCTGTCTTATTGTTTGTGGAGATTTTAGTGCATACTGTGGTATTGCAGGAGATGTCAAATCAGAGGCACCAATCAGATAATGACGTTCCACACCATCGCCATAAGCTTATCATAAGGGGAATCAAATGGCTAGAATTCATTAACAGTCTTGGCTTAATAACTGTGGACGAATTGTATAAAGGAAGTAATTCATTTATACATACCTGGCATAGCTCTAATAAGCATAGCAATTTGGACTATGAATGCCTGCCCAATAAAGATTATCAGGGTAATTCATAGAAATTCGCACAAAAGTGGCGCACGCGGCTGGCGCACAGTGTTCCCGTGCGAATGTCTGCGCCAGCCGCGTGAGATAAAATCGATTTCCGCGCACAGCGTATTCATGGATTTTAGCCTCCAAAAGCAGCCGTGGCGCAGAGTGGCGCAGCCACCCTGCAGCAGCGCCAGTTACGCCCCCAATAACGCCCTCGCGCAAGGAAAAGCCATCAAAATCCCCAATCCAGTGCAAAGGGCTGCACCAACCCTGGACCAGTTTACCGGACTGCCAAACAGCAAACGCCAAGTGGGAAACGTGTATTACGGGTTTTGCGGTAACTTCCACACGCGAAAGGGCCTGTGCGAGTGGGGTACGTGTATAACTGTTGTTCGCATTAATTTTTACACGCGATTGGCCTGGGTACTTGTATTCCAGGGGTGTGCGGGAAGTTTTACAGGTGATTGGCCTGGGTACGTGTATTACAGGGGTGCACGGGAAGTTTCACACGCGATAGGCCCTGTGCGAGTGGGGTACGTGTATTCCTGGGGTTTGCGCGAAGTTTCACACGCGATAGGCCTTGGGCGAGTGGGGTATGTGTATTTCAGGGGTGCGCAGGTAGTTTCACATGCGATTGGCCTGGGTACGTGTATTTCAGGGGTGCGCGGGTAGTTTCACACGTGAATGGGCTGGGTACGTGTATTTCAGGGGTGCGCAGGAAGTTTCACACGCGAATGGCCTGGGTACGTGTATTTCAGGGGTGCGCGGGAAGTCTCACACGCGATCGGCCTGGGTACGTGTATTTCAGGGGTGCGCGGGAAGTTTCACACGCGATCGGCCTGGGTACGTGTATTTCAGGGGTGCGCGGGTAGTTTCACACGCGATTGGCCTGGGTACGTGTATTCCAGGGGTGCGTGGGTAGTTTCACACGCGAATGGGCTGGGTACGTGTATTTCAGGGGTGCGCGGGTAGTTCCACATGCGAATGGGCTGGGTACGTGTATTTCAGGGGTGCGTGGGAAGTTTCACATGTGAATTGGCAGTGTGGGTCCGCCCAGGTGTCCCCTCTAGCCCCTCCACAGCCCCTGCAGGCAGCCCGCACCACAGGGGGCTATCCTGCACCCCTGGTCATGTCCCGCAGGCAGCCCATCCACCATGGGCATGCCCCCCAGCCAAGCCACAGGTCACGTTGCAATATGATCACCAACTCATGTCTCCCAGCACCCCCACCCCTCAGCAGTCAGGGGCACCTGCCAGCATGGCCCCACTCATGTCCCCCAGCACCCACACCCCCCAGCAGTCAGGGGCACCTGCCAGCAGGCCCCCACTCATGTTCCACTCATGTCCCCCAGCACCGCCATCCCCCAGCAGACAGGGGCACCTGCCAGCAGGCCCCCACTCATGTCCCAGAGCACCCCCACCCCCCAGCAGTGAGGGACACCTGCCAGCAGGCCCCCACTCATGTCCCCCTGCACCCCCACCCCCCAGCAGTCAGGCGCACTTGCCAGCAGGCCCCCACTCATGTCCCACTCATGTCCCCCCCCAACATGTCAACATGACCCACAATCATGGCCCTCATGTCCACCAAAATCCCACGGCACGCAACCCCTGCCCAAATAACCAATCAAGCATAACATACACCCCACATTGAAATGGCCATTACATGAAACAACCCAAATGGCATGTATGTACATCAGCACATGTCCGTCACGCACACACAATGGGCGCCAGTGAATGTGAATACCCACATCGTGACATGCATGAAACCAATGAGAGAATACCACACATTGAAGTACGGGAACAAAAGTATTGAACAAAAAATGTGGTGAAAGAAAATCAAATACCAAACAATGGACATAAGGAAAACAATGCAGAATGTCACACAATGATAAAAAAAGGAAATCAGAATCCAAAATATATGAAATCAAAAATGTCTCCAAAGTCTCCTTCCAACAAAGCAAATCCAAACAGAAATGAAAAAGTAAAATCCATTGCTCCATGGAAAAATCAAAAAAGAAAAAGCTGACAAATGCACACTCCAACTATTTACAAGGATGAAATCCTGGGTCCATGAGCCGAACTGTCCAAAGGAAACCTACAAAAAAGCCTACAGAATAAACAACTATATACAGAAATGTGGGGCATAGTCCATGCGCCCCAAAGGAAAGAAAAAAAGAAAGGAAACTTAACACTAATGAACTATATACAATGGCGGCGGGCAAGTCCAACGGCTCACTGGTTGATGTCATGGGCCAGGGCATCATGGAACTCCTGTTCAATGGCTTGGAGGCGGGCATGTTCACTGGCCCCGAGGTCTCGCACGGATAATGCGGTGTCCAGCTCCAACTCCCTGCGAATACCCTCGAGGCACTCAGCCCGCCTCAGCGCCCTGCAGATGGAGTTCTCTGCCCTGACCATTGTGAGCCGTTCCTCCTCCGCCCGCCGCCGCTCCGCACCTATCTGCTGGCCCAACCGCTGCCACACGGAAGACACTCCCATTCCAGGGTTCTCCTGCCCTCCGGTCGATGCCTGCCCCTCTGATGTAGATGGCCCCGAGCCATGATGCCTCCCACGTCGAGCCTACCGCTGCCTCCGACGCAACTGCCTCTGCCAGCACGACGGCATCCAGGCTGATGGAATCCACCGACGCAGTCATGCACGTGCCCTGCCCGATGATGCCGCACATCCTCCATCTGCTGGGGTCCAGTTGCTGGTGTGTCCACCCCTGCTGGACCTCCGACCCCCGACTGTGGCAGGGATGGGAGCCCCACCGAGCTGGCTGCGTTGGTCGGGGCAGGTCCACAGGGGGCCCTGGTGGCATCTGGGCCGGAAGACGGCATGGAGAACGACTGGCGCATAGCCTCCACAGAGGAGGAGAAGGTCGTCAGAGTGGCCGACACATGTAAGAAACCCCCGACCATGGTCGCTCTGAACTGGGCCACATTGGCACGCTGCTCTTCGTGATGACATGCGTGCTCCCCCCGGAAAGCAGGCACGTCATCATGAATGACACCCGTGCACAATGCGACACCAATCAGGACCTTCTCCATACGGCTAGGGGTCCCCTCGTCCGCAGGTAGAGGAGTGTCAGATGACATGGACATCCCCCCTACCTGCGGACGGGCCTGGGATGGGGCATCCCTGCTGGTGCATGGTGGTGCAGTCACAGTGTCAGGGACAGTGACATGCACAGGCCCCTCCACGGCGACCTGTGCTGCTTCCTGCCCCTGCCCCTGGACTGCACCACTTGCACCAGTGGTGCCACCCCCACCAGGCCCCATGTGCAGCTCAGTAGCGGCCTCCTCCTCCTCTGTGGAAACCACCAACCTGGATGGCTCCACACCGTCTCCCGCCGTTGCAAGCCCCTGTGGGGGCTCACCCACCCCTTCCGCTGCAGCCGTGGGGGCATCCCCGCTACTTTGCCCCATAGCGCTGTCTCTGCCCTCTTCTTCACTTGCCGCTGTGTAGAGGGAGACATAGAACACAAGCATCAGGGTACTGTACAATGGTCCCCTAGACAGGAAGCAATAGCAGATGAGTGGCACTGTCAAACCTCACTTCCATCATGTCCCTCCACAACACATGGGTCAGGGCAGGCAAAACACATGCAGTAACAGGCATGGCACATGCTATGGACATTAGCATACATGTCCAAGGGACTCTTGAAACATACAATGTTGGTTTGAGACTCACATGCATCATGGGTCATGCCTATCACATGCACACACTTCACCGTAGTTTCATCCATCTGGCCTCATACACCTCAGACACAGTGGATACAAGGATGACTAGGCTGCATCAGTGAATCTGAACATTGTCACAGACATGTGTCATGCATCCATGGCATTCACAAGTCACAGACACGCAGGTCAGACACACAGACATGGACACCATACATGTACATGGCATCAGCACCCATCCCTCACCCCCACCCATGTCCAGGAACAGAGACTGGCATGCTCTCATGTGTCCATTCCGCATAGAGCTCCCCATGTTGCATTTAAACACATGCACCAACCATGTGGTTCACACATTACTGGTCTCACATGCATGACCATGATGTCCGTGCACAACACATATACGTACATGGCCTATGCCACACATGCAGGCAAGTATCAGACAACCAGCACACTGCAACATGCCCTGTCTCACACAGCAATGCTTGGCCACTTACCGCTCAACTCCAGACGGGTCTGCCTCTCAAGGATCTGGGCATGGAGCGCTGGGCGTACGCGTTCCAGGACCCTCAGCTGGATGGTACTCATGCGGCCTCGGCCCCCCTCCATGAGGCGCCGGGCCTTTAAGAGGGTCCTGGACCTCAAGTCCTCCCAGCGCTTCTTGACTTGCTTGACGTTTAGCGGGTTGCCACCCCCTCCGCGTTGATGGCAACCACAAAGTCGTCCCAGATCCTGTCCCGTCCTTCCTTGTTGGTGCGTGATGATCCAAAGAGGGCATCATAATGCCCCAGGACAAGCTCCACCAGGACACCAACTTCCTTCTGACTGAAGATGGTGGCCCTCTGTCCCTCTGGCTGGGGGTCGCCAATGGTCTCAGATGGTGTTTGCCTCGACATGGCGAACCCCGAGGCAGGTGTGGGTGGGCAACTGGGTCCTGGGGCTGGGCTGTGGAGCGATGGTATACCGGTCGGGAGTCTTCTGTTCCAGCAGAGGTGGACACAACAACTGGACCCCTGCAGATGGCAGATGTGCAGGCACAAAATGCCAGGGCACGATGGCAGCAGGCAGGCAGCAGCAGATGGCTCGTTGGAGGCTGCTCGGGGCTCTGGGAGGCAGTAATTCGGCCTTTTGGGCAGGAGCGTGGTCTTCCGTGTGTTTTTGCGTGGCCAGCTTGATACGGAGTGATTTGGCACGTGAAATTCTTGCACGTCTGTGTGTAATTCGAGGAAAGGCCCTTAGCGCGTAAGCGCGTCAGCACAATAATTTCATTGGACCAAAGGCCCTCAGCGCGTAAGCGCGTCTGTGACGTATCGCGCACGTGCCTGTACGTGCTTTTCGTGGGGTGCGGTGCGTGTGTTTTCCAGGCGTTGGGGTTCACACGCTATTACTTCACAGCGGGTGGGTGTTGGTTACGCGTTCTTCTTCACTCAAGGCAGACGGTGAGTGGTACCCCGCTCGCCCAGACTCAATCGCGTGTGAAACTTCACGCGCACCCCTGAAATACACGTACACAGGCCAATCGTGTGTGAAACTTCATGTGCACCCCTGTAATACACGTACCCAGGCCAATCGCATGTGAAACTTCACACGCACCCCTGAAATACACGTACCCAGGCCAATCGCATGTGAAACTTCACGCGCACCCCTGAAATACACCTACCCAGACCAATCGTGTGTGAAACTTCACGCGCTCCCCTGAAATACACATACCCAGGCCAATCGCGTGTGAAACTTCACTGGCACCCCTGAAATACACATACCCAGGCCAATCGCGTGTGAAACTTCACGCGCACCCCTGAAATACACGTACCCAGAACAATCGCATGTGAAACTTCACGCGCACCCCTGAAATACACATACCCAGGCCAATCGTGTGTGAAACTTCACACGCACCCCTGACATACACGTACCCAGGTCAATCACGTGTGAAACTTCACACGCACCCCTGAAATACACGTACCCAGCCAATCACATGTGAAACTTCCCGCGAACCCCAGATTTACACGTACCCCGCTCGACCAAGGCCTATCGCGTGTGATACTTCACGCAAACCCCTGTAATATACGTGCCCCGCTCCCCCAGGGCAAATAGCATGTAGAACTTCCCGCGCACCCCCGAAATGCACGCACACGCTATTTTTCACACAGCGGGTGTCCGAGTTTTTCGCATACCCCTTTGCAAGTCATTTGTCCTAGAGGCCCACAGTATTGGACATTCTACATAGCTGTATATACCTGCTTTTTGTGGGCGCACATTGTGGCGAACATTTTTTTCATGCGCAGGGACGCGACCGCCTGCCTTCGTGTGGTGGACGTGTTTAGGCCTGTGCGCGTCTTTGCCCGTGCGCTGTTTTGCCCTATTCGATTCCATGAATACGTGTTGTAGGCGAGCATGTGGGCGTTCCGCGCACTTGCCTCCTGTACTTCCCCCGTGACGCCCACATTTTCACGAGTTGTTCCCCATTCCGCCTGTCACGCCCCGTGTTGCGCCTACTTTTGTTATGTGCGCTTTCGCTGTGGCTTTAGCGCACGTCGTTAGATGACCTGTGCGCCGGCGTGCGCCGCATACTTTTTCAGCGCACATCCCAGATTTTACTCACGCACGGACTTCCATGAATAGATGTGCGCTGGTTTCCCTGCGATATTCGCACTTGCACTGCGATTTTCTCACTTTCACACGCTTGCGTCGATATTTTCAGCGCACATTAATTCCATGAATCGGCCTGTGTGTGGATAGTGCAGTTATCGTCCCTAATTCTTGGAGCGACCACTCATGTATTCACATAACAATAAAAACGCATTATACTATGAACCCTGAATTTCTAACCGGATGATGGGAAGTTAATGCACAGGGGAACATAATAATTTGGCATCTGAACTATATAAATACATTTAATAATCTTATTTCCAATGGTTTTCTACAGTTACAAAATAAAAGGGTACCTGCGATACTGAACGTCAGCTAAGTGAAAGTCAAAAGCACAGGGTCTATAGATCCATGCTAGATGCTACGCTCGGGATTCTTCCCCGTTATGTTATGTGAAACTAACACAGATGCGATATGAATACCGCGTTCTATCCGGCATTAACAAACATATAAGTAAATATGTGTCAGTAACACAGTATGCCGCAAGATGACCAAAGGCTGGTCGTTTCTGATATCCCTGTTTTTTTTTTTTTATATAACAGGACCACGAACTAGAGTAAACCTGTGACGGCAGTATTTTTCGCCTGGTGATCTGTCCCGGGGCGTTCCCAGCGAGTACAGCAGCAGTATTGGAAATAGAAAGTGCCACAGACTGGCACTATAGTGAGGAGCCCTGTTGCACCCACTAACGAGGGGTAGTTCTGTGTGAACTGACTAAAGAGGAATAGATAAGGTTTGGCATTGTGCTTTCTCATCCTCCTGTTTCTTCCTATAGGCTGGGCTTTGAAACTATCCAATTGCCTGATCAGGGAGGATTTGGGACACCATTTTTGGACTGACTCCAAAACACAAGTTGGAGTTCAGTCCAATTTATGTGACGATTAAAAAAGTTACATGCACAAATTATGTGTGCCAATAATGTTGAATAAAGGAGGGTGGCAAGAACCCATCATGATGAATATAGACTACTATTGGTTTTATGGTATCAGGTAATATTATCACCATATATATGGTCGCCGTAAATAATATTGCAGCGATATTATATGGGTGACCATATATATGGTGACAGGGGCAAAAAAAAGAAAAATGTAAAAAAAAAAAGAAAAAAAAGTTTGGAGGTTGCGAGGGTGTCCCCCGCATGTTCCATGCAATAATGTTGCCACAAAAAACAGCCATTTTTCGGCGATATTTTTGCATGGCGAGATTTTTGTGGCGACATTATTACATCGAACCGTTTTAATGTATTTTATAGATGATGCCTCTTACTCCATGTACCCCAGAGTGAGACATAACGTGTACTCAACTTCGGGCCTGAAGAAGGCTGGGATAAGAAAGGGCTATAGTTTGCAGCCCGAACAACCAACTGAAACACGTGTCGACCAAATATCGTCTGTTGTTTAACAGATAGACACACCGTTTCAAGAAAGGGGTGTACACATATGTTGTAAATAATATTTGTTATTAGGCTACATTTATGTTGAAACCTATTGTGAATTTGGAGAAATATGAATTGAATGTGAGTGCGTGTGTGCGATGGAGAGAATTGAACAGGAGTTGTGTTTTATTTTATTACATTATTGGAATTAATATGTTGGAAACCTGTGTTGACTAAACATTACAATATGATTGTTGTGTATTTTGAATACATTGAAATTGATTTATGTAAACATTTTCAAGGCTCTTGCCATTCTCAAACATAACAGTCCATGTTCTCTGTTTTTGACAATGATTTTCTACTACATCATTTCTATTACGAATTCGATGGAAACATGATTACCGAGCGATTCAACAAATTGGTTGAAAGAGTTGGCACCTTTCCAAAGAAATTGATAACTGATGTTCCCTGACTAATTCCAATATCTGTGACTATCTTTTTGCCAAGGGAAAGTGGGAATTAAGGAGGAACATTCATATAATTTCTGGTTACTTAATTATACCAGTGAAGTACAAACTTCAGCATATTAAAAATGTAAAAACAAAGTATAATAATTGGTTACGTTGCCATAGAACTCTACATACACAGCTCAATGGCAACGTATGTATAACACCCTACATAAAAAACGATTCAAAGAAATGTTAGTTTGTGCTTTAGAAATTTAAAGTCCATCAGACAAAGCATGAAATTAACTCAGTATCAGAAAATCAGTGGGAGGAGCATATTACTAACATATACACCTCTTCTAACAGAGTGGTTATGTTATGTTATGTTATGTTATATAAGGCGCCAAAGCCCTCAGGCATCTAAACGCTCCTACACAAGCAGAAAGGTTCAGTACAGTTGAGCCGAGAGTTAGACAAAGAGTGTCGTTTTCAAAATCTTTCGGAAACATAGGAGGTTAGTTTCCTCTCTAAGTCCCGGCGGTAAGCTGTTCCATGACTTGGACGCAAGCACTGGAAAGGAGCGTCCATTTCCACGGGCTCTCTTAGTCCTTGCCACCTGTAAAAGCCAGGAGGACTTAGAGCGGAGATTTTTTGTGGGCTGGTATATAGTGATCCTGTTCCTTAGGTAAGTTGGGGCTGTCCCATAGATGTATTTGTGGCACATAGTCAGTACTTTAAAGGAAATTCTGGCTGATATCGGCAACCAGTGTAATTCCCTTCTGGCAAGAGAGGTGGGTTCATGCCTTTTCATGCCATAGATTATCCGCACAGAAGTATTTTGAATTTTCTGCAATCTAAGGACGTCTTCTCTGCTGGCACCCCCCAATAGCGTGGCAAAATAACTGCCCTTACTAATTTAGCTCGATTTTCTTTGGAGATTAAAGGGGCAACTTATCGCAGTACCATGAAACTCGAAAAAGCAGGTACTAGCGCCTCTCTAGATTTTTTGGATCCATAAATCATGAGTTCCGTTTTGCCTGCGTTTAGACATAACCAGTCTCACACAAACCTGAATATGCTGGAAAAATGCATAACTATTTGTATACGGAAGGGGATATTCAAGTATGCATTATAGCTCTGTGACCATCAGGGGCTCCAGGTCCAGATGGTTTATCAAACAAGGTCATTAAAAACAATCCCATGTTATGGGCCGAATTGCTGAACAAGTTATTTATGAGGATTGCCTCAAATGGAATTATTCCGACATCTTAGAAAAATGCACCCATTACCCCAATCCACAAACATGGGCTGCAGCATGATCCAAACAACTATAGATAACTAGCCACGTCAGATGTTTCCACCAAAGTGTACTGCAATCTTAAGATCAGATGCTGGGCAGAGTAGAAAGAGTTATTATCACCCTTTCAAATGGGCTTTAGGCCTAGATTCAATACACTACATAATATTTTGAGTCTCCAATTTATCATGAAAAGTACTCAGTACTCTGCAACCTCCTCATTGCGTATGGCCTTTGTGGATTTTACAGCGGCCTTCAACACGGTTAACAGGGAACTGCTGTGGCAGAAATTGAGAGGATGGGGACTTGCTGATATCATTAAGCAGCTAGATAGGGATAACTCAGTTGACATGTGGCTCAACCAAATGGGGGAGCTTTCGGATCCTATCAGCACTAGCAATGGATTGCAGAAGCGGTGTGTTTTGGCACCCTTCCTATAAAATCTTTACATTGCGTCTGTGGGTCAGATATTAAAAACTGTTCACTGCTTGCCTCTGATAGTCAAGACTATGCATATACATTGGTTACACTATGCAGATAACATTGTGAGTTTGGACCGCACCTCAATAGGGTTCCAATGTTCTCTAAATACTCTGGAAGCATACTCTGAACGAAATAATCTCAAAACGAATCATGAAAAAACAGAAATCATGGCCTGTGGAAGAGGAGCTGGCAAAAGTGAATTGAATTGGACCCTAAAAAAAAAAAAAATATTACAAACAATAACTCAAATTGTCTTTCTAGAATCCCTGCTAAGCAACAGTGAAATGCCTAGTATGTTAAGAAATGATCTGTCCCATAAGCCAAAAAAATCAATTCTTGCTGATCAAGAACTTTATACAGAAAGCTGGCGGTTTCTCGAATTCCAGCTATCATCAAACTTTACTGCACTTACCTTATATACTATATTGCATTGAAATCTATTAGGAAAATTAGGTTAAATGTTTAAAGATCCTGGAACGCAAATTATGGCGGTCTGTGTTGCGACTACACAGGGGAACTCCGAACGAGGTAAAAAGATTAAGTTTAAGCCAGATTTCATTATATACCCATTATAAAATCAAACGCAGTTAGTTTGCTTTGAATTAAAATAGTTACAAATTATGAAAATTCTGTTTTTGGGAAAATTATAAAAGAGGGCACATGTGATAGATCTAAAGCTCTTAATGAACTGATCAAATCATGTGATAATGTTCACAAAGAAATAGGATGGTATGTGAGTGGGAAGTGGAATATTGGCTATCAAAGACAGGCATAATAGAAAGGGCATATCTATGGGATCGAATGGAGAATGTTGATCACCTTGCAAAATTAAGTAGCATGAGAGAATATTTTAAACAATCATTTCCATACCCCAGCCCAGCTAACTACTTAAGTGTTACAATCAATAGTCAACTGTGTAGATTCATCTTGAAATTACGGTTTCATGTGTTACCTTTGCTGACGATAACTGGTGCTTGGCATAATATACCTGCACAAGAAGTGGAATACGCGGACTATGCTGTAAATCATTGGCACTCACTTGACACCTCTTAACCCACTGTTCAGCACTGGAGTTTTATCACAAAACAATTTAATGAGTTGTCCACAATCGGCACAGAAGCATTTTGGTCATACATATTTTCTGGGAGATCTATAGTATTTTCTGAATGCCTGAGCTATGGACAGTGATTATAACGCAAGTGACACATGATTTAATAATGTAGAGAATATTTAATTTTACTATTTTAGATAATATAGTAAAGTGTTATTTACACTTATGAGTTATCATTTTAGTAATCTGAATAGTAAAGGTATTTGTAGTGTATTATTTATTTATGTATGTATATATTGGTTCGATTTCATTTTCTCCTTTGATCTTGTTTGTTATGTGATGCATTGAAGGTTAATTTGAACCATATAACACTAATAAAAAAACGTGTCAGTACAACAGGAATTTAGAAATATTGGGGTATTACCATGTCGTGGCATGGGGATTCTCATTGGTTAAGTGGGCATGCATGCTTGATTTGAGGCATCCTTTCAGGATCCATGAACCCTGAAAGAGCCCTGCTAGAGCCCAGCTCAGTCCAAGAGTCACCGAGCACATCCACAACTCATGAGATGCTGGTACAAGCTGTGAGGCCTGTATTCCAGGACCAAACTTGAAAACAGAGGCAACAGAGGAGACAGCAGCAGGGCATCACCACAGGGCAGGCACCAGGATCAAAGGGTGATCTCTGAGTGCTCCCCAAAGCCTGAGGCCCAACCGTGATCTCTTGCTCTACAGATGCGCCAGTATGGTGCAATCCTTCCTGTCTGCTATGCTACAGAAATGACCAGCGCACAGACGCCAGAGGTTTTTTGGGACTGCTGTCTACAAGAACGAAAGGTAACGGGTCTTGGCCTACCGCTGCAACGGTGAGTGGATACGACTGGCCGGGCCACAGGGAGCAGAGCATCCATCTCGCGCCCTGCTGACAGTCAAGCTATGACATAGCGCAGCACCAGCCACCCTGATGCAGCGAGCTGATCCAGGCATCACCTGGGGGCGATTAGACACAAGAAGACCCAGTCGAGTGAAGGGGGCGTTGGGCCTCGCCGCCCAACCCCCAGCAGCAGAATGAAAAACAGAGAAAGCGGGCCTGATATGCACCAAAGTAGAGAGCCGCTTGTGGGTCATCCAGCGGTACGTCCGTCAGCGACACAGGGGCATGGGAGGATATGAGAAGCAGCACAATGCAACAGGCACAGGCATGTTCTAATGAGAACATTGGGACCCATCCATATTGAAGCATTTGCAGGAGTCAGGAAGTCAGCAAATTTGTGAACAAGAAAGGTAGAGCAGGAGTGCAAGAAAGAACGTGCATGGAAAGGAGGAAGTGAAGCGAAACAAGTGGGGAGACAACTCAAACAAACATATATTCTCCCGCAATCAACAACTACCATTCAGTCCCTGCAACAATGCAGTAAACCAGGCCACGGACGGCAACACAGGCATCATAGTCCACTACTGGTCAATTCCCCCACCTGCCGTCAGCAAGCTGGGCAAGGAACATATTTGGAGGTCAGCGATGCATGTTGAGAGACTGAGGGAGGCAGTACACAATGAGCACTGGAAGGGACAACTGAAAGCCGAAAGGCAATACAAACGTCCCACACGAAGTTCCAGTAGGCAACTCCAGTTGGCGAAGCTGGATCCCAGTAACGATCAGTTATCAGTAGACCTTGTGGAGATGAAGACAGATGCACGCTGCCTGGATTTAGAGCAAAGGTAATTTGACCTGGAAGCAAAAATTGACAATCTTGAAAATCGTGAACGACAGTCCAACATACGCATAATGGGACTGAAGGAAATGCCAGGAGAATCACCCCTAGCTCTGGAAAAGCGAGGGAAAACACTGGTGAATTCACTGTTTGACTCCCCTCCGTCACCAGACATTGGGTTTGATAGGATCCATAGAGGCAGAGGTCCACTAAACGGCCCCAAATCAGTCCTGGCCAAATGTCACTATTTCAGACAAAAGATCGTTCAGAAAGCAAGGGAAAAGGAATACCTCGACTTTGATGGGTTGCGGGTGAAGATCTAACAAGACCTGTCAGCCCTACATTGTCGGAAAGAAAAGACGGTCGCCTGCTGACGACATGGCTCCAAGAGCAAAAAAACTAGATATAGATGGGGGTTTCCCTTTTCATTAAATTTCAGGCATCACAGCGAAGAGTATCGAATAGTGACGGAGGAGCAAGCAAGTGGAGCTCTGCTACGCTTGAAACCAGAGGCGATAGGGGTTGTCATGGAAGAAACACACGCAGCAGCAGAGTTGACGAAGAAACCCCTTACCAAGGAGAGGCTGTGCGTATGGCTCCCGGAAATACAAATACTTCAACACCCCATGACAGCATAAACTAAAGTAGTGTGGCTGACATTTATTATATCCGAATGACAAGGGCTCATCTAGCAGGCCAGCACATAAATTGAGCAGCAGCAGCTATCTTTTGTTACCCATGGATAGTACTTGAGGCAGTAGAAGATGATGGGTACCTACCTCGGACAATGAGGACATGGGGAATGGAAGATCTATTGACACACCGTTATTAATGGAAGAAAAGGCACCACTCAAACATTTGTTCTGGTTTGTAATTGTTGATGCAAGGTGTACCTCTTTGTGTGGCCCTGGTGTTGTAGGGCATCTCCTGTTATTGGGAGTAAGAGTATGTATATCTTAAACTTATGGTTGGGGCTTGAGGGGTTTATACCATACTAAGGACTTAGTGTGGGGGAACTTATAGTTTATGGATGGGCATGCTTTTCACATGAGCATTTATGCACAAAAAAGCCCAATAGCTAGTGGCAGCCATTCAGTGGTTTGGGAGGCAGGTCTAACGACTACACGACTGCACAAGTATAGCTTTAATGGCGGATGAGACAATTATGTTGGAGTCACTCAATGTTAAAGGTTTAAATTCACTGCACAAGCGCTCAATGCTCATGAGGGAATTGATCCAATCCAAATCAGACATGTTTGTGCAAGAAAAGAAATTCAAGAACTGGGAAGAGTGCACGCTCAAAGGAAGGCGTGTTTTGGGCATCGGGCCCCGCAAAGAAAAGGGGGTGTTGGGATAATGGATCGTACAACCTTGGACCTGCAAGTAACGCAAATATACTAGCAGGAAGAAGGCAGGTACCTAGCACTCAATGGAACTATACAGGAGGAGACTGTTGCGCTGTGCTCGGTATACATTCCCAACCAACAGCAAATCCCCTTTAGTAAAAGCCTCATGGCCTTTCTAGATCCTTAGAAGATGGGTACTTTGATCTGTGGCTGGGATTTTGATATAATAGGGGACCTACCTTAGATTGGGATTCCTTTAGACAGGGAGCGTTGGAACCAATGACGCCAAAAAAGAGGACTTTCTAACTCTCTTACAGGATTTCTTCTTAATAGACACGTGGTGGGCAACACATCCTCAGACGAGGGCGTTCATCTTTCCCCCCCCAAACCAGACATATACACGAATTGATTATATCTTGCTTGATGCAGCACGGATATGCACCTCTGTTAACATTGTAGGATGGTCGGTTCATGATAGGTGTATTTTAAAGATGAATAGGGACTAGGTCTTTCGGTCCACAGAAGGTGGGTCTGTAACGAATATGTGGCTTTTAGAGAAAATCTTTATGAATAAATTAGAGACTTTTTTTACCTGTAATGATACTGGCGAGGTTCCACTGACCACAGTGTGGGAAGCAGCGGACGTCACAATTCCTGATTGCAGAGGGGATCTTCAAGAAAGGACTTAGAGTACAAACGAGAAATCACCCTAAAAAATGATATTAGAATGAAAGAGGCCAATCTACCAAAAGACCCAAAGTTACGAGAGGAAGCCCTTAAAATCATTGAAACCCTTAGGGCAGATCTGTCTGACATTTGGAAAGGGAAAGCGCTGACCCAGCAGAGGTATTTGAAACAAAAATTCGATAAAAAGGCAGCCAAGGCGCACACTTTGATGACAATGCGCAAAGGGATACCGGGCACCGGTAATGACACTGGTGCCGGTAATCCCTTTGCGCCCTATTCTGAGGTCCCTTTGCGGGTCCTTCCCTTAACGCCTGGTTTTAGCAGGCGTTAAGAACGGGATGCCCAAAGGGATACCGGGGTCAATAACAGTACCGCAATTTGCGGTACCATTATTGCCACCTTCCCATTGAGCCGTATGGGGGCTCAAATGGGAATGGGGAATGGCATTTCGAATGGGGATTTACCGGTCCCGCAAAGGGCGGAAAAGACCGGTAAGTCCCCATACCACCACGTCGGTAGCGGTACCGGTATTGGTGCTAGTCATGGCGCTAACAGCGCCATGACTAGCACCAACCTCGGAATGAGGGCCAATGCGTTTTCAAACCCAAAGAGCAGACAGGGCAGTATGCAGGATTAGGGGTGTAAATGGGAGGGCCAAAGCGAATCCAATTGAGACTGTGCACAAATTCGCGCAATTTTATGAGCCGCTATTCATGACAGATGGTGGGCACACCGAGAATAGCATTGACAATTACTTGGCAAGCATCCCTCTGCAATCCTTAGTAGATCACGAAGCTGAACTTTGGAATTTCCAGATTGAGACCCAGGAAGGGTTGAATGCTATTTCTAGTTTGAAGGCAGGATCGGCCCCTGGACAAGATGGCTTCACCCCGGCATACTATAAGGCATTTGGTGGAGTTTTAGCTCCCTTCCTGACACACCTCTTTAATGGCATTCTGCAGAATGGTCAAGCCCAAACTCTTTTACCCATACCCACAGAAGACACACGTGTTCATGTGTGTGTATGTGTCCTCCCCCCATGGCATATGCCCATGTGTGTATTTGGTGTTTGGCGGGTGGCAAGGTCACCAATGAAGCACGTTAAAACAAAGAAGCAGAAGGTCCCAATGGTCCTGAAGCGTCATGGGGTGCACGCGTGGCAGCTGGTGAAAACACCGAAGTGACAAGCATCACACTGCAAAATAGAACACTAGTGAGGGGTGCTACTCTGCAATATGGAGGCCGAATACAAGCATACACATAAACAGTTAATATTTGAGTCTGTTCAACAAAGACTCATATAAACATAATCACAAGTCTGCATTAAATGAACAAGAGACAATCTCTACCTATATTGCCACAGGAGGATCCCCGGTTTGTAGTGGCCCCTCATTTAAACAGTATACAGCTTGTCGGCAGCTGCCAGTCACTTAAGTCCCGGGAACTGGTCCTAACTGACACATTTTATTTTAAATTGAGCAAAGTCCCATGAATGTTTTAGCTTTCGTAAGAACACCAACCGTGACAGATACTCCAGAGATCACACAATTAGCTCGCCAAATAAGTCTGCATGTTGCAGCACAAAGGGCATCTGACCCATTGCTACTGATATATGTCTGCTAGAGGAAGAAAGATAGCACAGCCTGCTAAGGGCTCGTCCCTGATATCTATGTGCTGCCTGCTGTGACAGGTTCGAATCCCAGCAGCGTCACCTCAGCCTTTCATCCTTCCGAGGTTGATAAAATGAGCACCTCTCTGTGGGGTAATAATGTCTTCTGTTATTTGAGCTCTCCGAGACCTATGGTTGTGTAGCGCTATTTAAGAAATACATCATTATTATAGATTAATTTCTTAACAGGAAAGGCGATGATCTTGGTATCCACCTGTGCTCTTAAGCCCCTCCCTACTGTCACTTTATTTTGTTTGCAAATCTGCCATTATATTCTAGAATGCATTCTGCAGTGCTGCCATCAGCATTCTGAACTCAAATACCATTTGTGCTTGCGTGTCCATTTTGTCTACCACAAACCAGCGCGCCCCTCGTAATTCATTGGGCCTCATTACACGGTAGGCGGTAGGGGTTTACCAGTACCGGTAAGGGCACCGGTAAACCCCTACCGCCTTACTACGAGTTCCCTTTGCGGGACCTCGGAGCTAATTACGGTACCGCAATTTGCGGTACCGTAATTAGCACCTTCCCCATTCCCATTATGCCCTATGGGGGCAAAAATGGGAATGGGGAAGAGCCTTGGTGAATGGGGAATTACCGCCCCCGCTCACCTTGGAGTAGGGCGGTAATTCCGCCATCCACCAAGGCGGACACGGTAAGATACCGGCGGCAACCATGGCGCTAATAGCGCCATGGTTACCGCCTACCGTGTAATGAGGCCCAATGACAGCACTCATAAGACATGCCACTCGCCGGTGCAAGCCGACAGGTACATTTGAGCATGAACTCACACTTCCATCATCCATGCATCCCAACTGCCACCTGGACCACGTGACCCGAGACCTAGAGCAACTTTGCTCTCCATGGCCATGTGCATGCACAATAGTACTAATAGTACCAACACCCTAAAAATATCAGATGCCATTAACCGTTACCCTGAGCTGTAGGCACAGGGGGTTTGCCTGCATAACTTTAATTCAAATTTCCGGATCCCTTTATGGTTTCAGGAAGCAAGTGTGGAATGGATCCTGTTCTGGCTGCAGAATTCAGGCTGTAGGGACTAAGGCAAGTGAGTGGACTCTTAGGGGCTCATTGCAAGTTCCCCACCGGTAATTCCGGCAGGATACCAGGAAACTGCCCCTAGCCGCATGATATCCCAGTATTACCGAGATATTACGGGCAGAACAGATGGTGGTAAGTTCCGATTCCATGAAGTTCCATAGGACTCCATGGGATGGGATTGGTGGAATGGCCGGCACCAGTAGTACCAGTGTGGTGATTCCAACATTTCTTTGCCAGTAGGGTCCTCCCTACCCCCGGCAAACTCGGTTTTCCCCGGTCTGGTAAAAATGCTGGTGCCGCTATTACCGGCAATAACTCTGGCATGTTTACCTGACTGGGGGACCTCGGTTGGGAAGACGCTGGTGACCTTAAAGACGTGGCTGCAGTAGTATGTGGTCTTGAATGGACATCGATTTCATTCTACCTTATATGCTTAAACCTCTTTGCATAAATAATATGATGCTCCTTCCATCATGCCCCCTTATAAAGTGCATTGCCATGTAAACCAAACAAAGTGCTGGATAGGAGTCTGGCTGTTAGGGAGAGGGCTGCAATTAAGAGGATATATAATTCTCAACATGTTGTAGTAACTTCCATGAACGCTGCATGTTTTTTCAAGTGAGAGGACAGCAGGGGTGGGATGGCCTATAGGGCACTCTGGAGATTTCCCAGGAGGCATCTGCACTTTCTGGGCCTCTTTTGTGTGGTAACCTATTTTATTCCCACATTTTCTCATAGGGTTGGGCTTGCTGAAATTGTGTAATATGAGGCCACTTTGAAAATAATGTACAGGGCCTCTTTTGGTTCACACTCCACCCATGCAGAAGAGCACTGAAGAAACACTTGTAACTCGATATGTAAAACTGCAAATGTGGCTGCAAAGCGATGGGGGATGGGTACGATTAGACAGCCAAGAACAAGAATACCATTAGCAAGTTTAGGAATATGTTCGAGGCTTCACAGCTGTGGCTCCATCTCACCCAAGTGCCCCCACCCCAGCTCTAAACCAGTCCCCATCCTAACTCACCCTACCACCCTAACCCATCCACTCAACTCAGTACCTCACCCCACCCACCCTGACCCCACAATTGCACCAACACAACACATCTCCCATCTCAGACTTTCCAACCTCCAACCATCACCTGAACCACCAGCTCACCACCTGAAACATCACCTCATCATCACGCCAACCCAACTTCAGACCACAACCTCACCTAGCCTACTCACCACAAATCACAACCCACAAGCTCAACCACCCTATCAACTTCGGCCCACCTCACCACCTCACTTTACCCCCATCATCACCTCACACTAGCACTCCCCACTTCAGCTCAAATCAGCCCCCACCCTACCTCATCCCAGCACCCTCCACCCCAGCTCACCCCTACAACCTGTAACCACCCACGCACACTAGCTCATTCCAGCAACCCTGCCACCGTACCCCATCATACTCACCCTAATACATCCCAGAAATCCCACCTTAGCTCACGGCAGCAACCTTAACCCCGAGTTCACCCCAGCAAGCAGCCACCGACATTAGCTCATCTCTGCCTGCAATGCCGCCTATGTGTGGTCCTCCCCCCAAAACCCTCTGTCCCTTAGTTACCACCAACCCCCCACCCCTCTGTTACTGTTAGATGGACTGTAAATTCATCCATTCATCCACCCTCCTCGTCACACTTCACTGTTCCTTCTGGCCCAGCGCACCACCGTTTATGGTCATCTAAGTCTGGGCGGCACAGCCTTATCATAAACAGAGTGGTATTCCCTCTGCGGCATTGCCTGTGTGGCCAATTGTATATGCACAGGATGGCTGGCATTATGACCCAACATGCAGTGGACATGGAACCAACACGCACTGCAGTGGAGGTACAGGAACCCGTGATGTGCCTGGGTCAGGGACGTCATTTCACCAAAATGCCTGGGGTAGCAGAAGTGACATCACACGACCCTTGACCTATGATGATGTCACAGGGAGTGATGTCAATTGACCCCACCCCAAAGGTTATGTGCCTTTCACTTCAACTCACAGTGAGTGAGAGATGATTCGCAATGACTGTCACCGTGGCAAACCTGCTGGCAGTGGGCGTCATTTGACAGTTGTCTCCAACGGACTGCGCTTGATTTTTCCTTGTGCGTGGAAGGCAGGCACAATTCATTTAAATTAAGCTGCCACTGATCCGTGTGAACCGAGATGAGGAGATCGTGCATGGTGGGCACAGCAATTCTGGTTTCAGCTGCAGCCACAAGTACGAAAATACATTGGGCCTCATTACGGTAAGGGCACCGGTGCCGGTAATCCCTTACCGCCCTACTACGAGTTCCCTTTGCGGGTCCTTCCTTAATGCCAGGTTTTACCAGGCGTTAAGGACGGGACCCGCAAAGGGATACCAGGGTCAATAACGGTACCGCAACTTGCGGTACCGTTATTGCCGCTTTCCCCCTTTCCATTGAGCCTTATGGGGGCTCAAATGGGAATGGGGAATGGCTCTGGTGAATGGGGAATTACCGGTCCCTCCGACCTTGGAATGGACCGGTAATTGCTCCATCCACCAGACCGGAGTCGGAACGATTTTGGAGGCAGCCATGGCGCTAATGGCGCCATGGCTACCTCCAACCTCGTAATGAGGCCCATTGTTCCTGCTGTCTAACCACGTCCACTACATTAAGAATGAGGTTGCTAGCCTTAAGCCTTAGCTCATTGCAGCAACCTTAACCCCCAGTTCACCCCAGCAAGCAGTTGCCGGCATTAGCTCATCTCTGCCCGCAATGCCGCCTATGTCTGGGCCTCCCCCAAACCCACTGCCCCTTACCACCAACCCCTTCCCCCACCCCCTCTCTTGGCGTTAGATGGGCTGTAAATTCACCATTCAAAATAACATCTTATTACAATTATTGACTGTAACAATGATAAGTTTATTATAAATTATATTATTGAATATATGAGATTATTGGGTTGTGGGACTGACTTCCTAAGCCCTGCTCTTCCCCCACACACAGCGGAAGGAATCCTGGACAACCATAGAAAACACTTGAAACAAAGCTGTTCGTTTTTAATTGAACTTAAATGTACACAATTGTGAAATAATGGCCGAAAAGTAGCAGTGTTCTGGCTTCCCTTTGGAAATGAAATTTAGTAAAACCACATTATGAACAATATAAGAAATGAAACGCAAAAGCGACCGTTATGAATTATAAGAAAAATAAAAGGCACACACTTCGATTAGCAATAGTCATTATAATAATTGGGCATAAGCTTTACTGGATTTCTAGCCCTGTTTGTAGAATTACTTTGTTCTAATGGAAGATTTACATAATACACCAAGTGGCAGCTCCTTTGTAAAGGCGGGACGCTACCCCCCTACTTTAGTTAAGCGATGGACACTTTAGAATAACATTCTAATATACCTTCAGTGTTATGCGCGCAAATTCCCGGAATGGGATACGTACTGTTCGTTTCATCAGTAAAAACACGGGACTCAACCGAGTTTTGCGCTGTGGTTCACAGAAAGGAATATCCCGAACTACGGGCCTCCGAGGTGGCTGGAGGTTGCCATGGAAGCTTAGCACTGTGTTGCTAAGGAGAGGCAACGTGCGTGTCGGTTCACGGCGGTGATCATGTGACATTGGATATTTAACCCCGCCCCCCTGCTTGCTCAGTGCTTCTGATAAAGCATTTTGGCGCTACTTGTTTACTGTCTTGCATCTCGTTTACCTGGTATCCTGAACCCTTGCTTCCATAACCGACCTTGCTTTTGGATAATCCTAGTCTGTTTTGGTATTTCAATGATCTACTGGTTTTTCGACCCTTGCCTTCTGCTCTCGGATTTTGATTATCGTCTTTTCCTCTAGTGTACATTTGCTCGTATGGATTTGACCCGGATTGTTTAAAGGACTTCTCTTGAATATATTTAGACTACTCCGCGGGACAGCCTCCGCTACAACGTGGGACAGCATCGGCTGCGTCGCGGGACAGCCTCTGCTGCAACGTGGGACAGCATCGGCTGCGCCGCGGGACAGCCTCTGCTGCTACGTGGGACAATGCATCGTTAAAACCCTGGATTCCCTCCGGTATGAAACTCTGTGCTTTTCTTCTTATTAGTACTGTAGTGTAAAAGGGAATAGTAACCAGAGAGGTCGTTTGTTTTGCAGAGTATTCCTATTGTTTCCGGTTCCTGCTAGATCGAGGTTAATCAACTTAAGATCTGTCCTATCTCTAAGCAGGTTAGTGTGGGAGGAGTGTTAGTACTTAGAGAAGACACACGGTATACTTGGATACTAATTATGCTTC
This sequence comes from Ambystoma mexicanum, assembly GCF_040938575.1. Taxonomy (NCBI): domain Eukaryota; kingdom Metazoa; phylum Chordata; class Amphibia; order Caudata; family Ambystomatidae; genus Ambystoma; species Ambystoma mexicanum. The sequence continues at coordinate 846,418,757 of NC_090930.1, forward strand.
TTTCCTTCTACAGCTACGGTGGTCTCTGAGGGAAATCCAAACATCATTGAAAACATCTTTCAATTAATTGATCCCTCTGTATGTGAATTATTACCATTCAGAGGGGTACATTGGTGGGAAGAATTCTTCTTCCACACTACGGGGTCAACCAGCGAAGAGGAATTCTGACATAATCAGAAGCCTTAAACATGGACCCCAATGAGACCCTAGCTAACCTCCTTAGTTAGTGGCGGATTTGAGAACGGATATGGCTACCGCTCATGCCGCCACTCAGCAACAAATTCTAGAGCTCCAGACAGCCATACAACCCTTGCCTCGTGCAGCACCAGCTTTACCAACCCCCCCGGTCGTTGAACCTGCACAGGCGGGGGCCGGTCCTGTGTATGTTACTTCCCAGTTTCCATTGGCTCCACCAGAAAGATTCCATGGGGACCCAAAACATTTCAGGACGTTTCTAAATCAATGCAGTTTACATTTTTTATGTCGACCAGGCTCTTTTCCTGATTCTGCTACTAAGGCAGCCTTCTTGTTGTCCCAACTGGGGGGTACAGCCGCTGCTTGGGCTAATCCTCTTTTGGAGGAGGGTAGTCCGTTATTGTTCGATTGTGATGCATTGATTGAAGCCATGGGGAAGGTGTTTGATACTCGATACAAAGCCCAAGTCATGGAGTTGGAGTTATTAAGCCTGCAACAAGGGGATATGACGCTGTTGGCCTACGTAGCCAAATTCAATCAGTTAGCTGCTGAGACGGCTTGGCCTGATGATAAGAAGGCCTCCTTGTTCTATAAAGGTTTGTCTGAAACCTTAAAGGATACTCTTGCTATAGTACCTGTAGTTCCTACAGCCTTTCCAGAACTACTGGAACTAGTTCTTCAGATAGACGCTCGGAAAGCTGCTAGAAAAGGGGAGAAACGTGGTCTGATTCCTGAAATCCAAGTCAACCCTTTATCTTCCCCTAGTACATCCGAACCAATGCAAATTGGGGCAGCTATACGGGGTCCTCTTTCACAAGAAGAAAGAGAGCATCGAAAGAAGAACAACCTATGTTTCTATTGTGGTTCTGCGGAACACTTATTGAAAGTTTGTACCAAGAAACCCTCCAAGAAACAGGGAAACGCGAAAGCTCGGCAATGAAAGGAGTCCGGTTGCCGAGCAATTACGTATCCAAGGATTCCATATCTGTCCAACCAATTGAGGTAGCGGTAATTTTCACGTTACCGCACGATAAGATAGTTCAAGCCACAGCAATCATAGATTCTGGCGCCACAGGAAACTACATTGATTCTTTATACGCCAAGGATCTGGGTCTTCCTACCATTGATAAAGCCAATCCTGTTTTGGTAAACGCTGTGGATGGTTCTTCCTTGGTTTCCGGAATGGTCATCCAGCAGACAGAGGGTTTGAAAATGGAAACCTTAATGGGGCATTCCGAAATGATCTTCTTTGATCTTATATCTGCACCTCAGTTTAGGCTCATTTTGGGTCTTCCCTGGTTACGGTTGCATAACCCTATCATTGATTGGCACTCGGGCAGTATAGAACTTATGTCAGAGTTCTGCGAGAACCGATGTTGGAAGGACAAACTCCCAGTGAGCAGTCCTTGTCGTCCTCTTTTGGATATCGCCCCTACTGTTGGAGCAGTTATCACCAGTGTATTGCCTAATGAATATTCGGAATTCAAAGATGTGTTTGATGAAGGAGGTGGTTTGGTTTTGCCTCCACACAGACCCTACGACTGTCCTATTGATTTGATTCCAGGGGGTAAACTACCCTCCGGTAGAATATATTCATTGACCCACAAGGAAGACCTTATTCTAAAGGAATACATTGATCAGTCATTGAAGACTGGGTTCATTCGCCCTTCTCGTTCACCTGCGGCCTCTCCTTTATTCTTTGTACCTAAAAAAGAGGGGGACCTCCGCCTCTGTATTGATTATAGGGCTCTCAATTCCATTACTGTTCGGAATCAATATCCTATTCCTCTCATCTCAGTACTTCTGGATCAGCTGGGTTCCTCCATTATATATTCACCAAATTAGACCTACGTGGTGCTTACAACTTGGTAAGAATCCGTAGTGGAGACGAGTGGAAAACAGCCTTTAAAACCAGGTATGGCTTGTTTGAATACAGAGTCATGCCGTTTGGGCTCTGTAACGCTCCCGCCACATTTCAATATTTCATTAATGATGTGTTTCATGACATGATGGACCAGTTTCTTATAGTCTATTTGGACGACATATTGATATACTCAGCATCCTATGACTCACATGTTACACACGTTTCCCGTGTGTTACAAAGGTTACGTGAATATAATTTGTTTGCTAAGTTAGAAAAATGTATTTTCCATGCTTCGGAAGTGGAATTTTTGGGATATGAGATAACCAGTAAAGGGATCCAAATGAGCCAGTCTAAGGTCAAGGTGGTTTTGGAATGGCCTCCGCCCAACTCTTTGAAAACCTTGCAATCTTTCTTGGGTTTTGCAAACTTTTACAGGCGGTTTATTAAGGACTTTTCCACTTTGGTCGCTCCCTTGACCTCTTTGACGAGCAGTAAAACGGCTTTTATTTGGGACGATGCGTGTGAACAGGCTTTCCAGACTCTCAAGACAGCTTTCACCAGCGCTCCGGTGCTTCAACACCCTAATCCGAATTTGCCATTTGTTGTAGAGGCCGACGCTTCAGACATTGCTCTTGGTGCCATATTGTCTCAGGAATGTCCTGAAACCAAGGGGTTGCATCCGGTGGCATTTCATTCAAGGAAACTAACTTCCTATGAGCGGAACTATACCATAACTGAAAGAGAGTTATTAGCAGTACGGTATTCCTTTTTGACCTGGCGTCATCACTTATTGGGTACAGCGTTCCCTGTTCAGGTTTTTACCGACCATAAGAATTTAGTGGCCTTACAGTCCGTTAAGTGTTCCACTGCTCGGCATGCTAGGTGGCATGAATTCTTTTCTATGTTTGATTTCATCATTACATACCGGCCCGGTTCTTTAAACTCGAAGGCCGATGCACTTTCACGCATTCATGGCGAGTCGCCTTATCCAAGTACGGATGGTCGTCCGCTATTACCACACCAAGTGATTTGCGCATGTACTTTACAACCCACCTTGCGGGATGGATTACAGGATTGGGCGAGAGACAATCCTGGGGAGATCGCTAGACTTAACATTGAAGTCATACAAGGGTTACCTCATATCAAGGGTCTGCTGTTTCTTCCGGATGAGGATACGCGTATAAAGGCCATCAAGTGGTGTCATGATGCATTGCTAGCAGCACACCCGGGTATAAAGAAAACCATTGATCTCTTACAACGGTGGTGCTGGTGGCCTTCTATGGCTAAAGATGTTACTAAACACATTGCTTGTTGTTACGTTTGCGCCCAATGTAAAAGTTCTCGTTCCAAACCGGTCGGCTTGCTTCAATCTATGCCTGTTCCTGATTATCCATGGTATATGATTTCCATGGACTTTGTGGTGGATTTGCCCCCGGTTTCGGACTTCAATACCATTTGGGTGGTCGTTGATTACTTTACTAAATTGGCATTGTTCGTACCTTGCCAAGGACTCCCTACTGCTCCTATATTGGCGGATCTGTTTCTTAAACAGGTTTTTCGTTTCTTTGGTCTCCCTTTCATTATCATTACTGATAGGGGCTCACAATTCACTTCTCGTTTCTGGAAATCTCTTACCGCTTCTTTTGGTGTTGATGAGCGGTACTCCAGCTCGTACCACCCTCAAACGGATGGACAGACCGAACGTCTCAATTCAACCATGGAACAGTTTCTTAGATGTCTTACTCATCAGTATCAGGACACCTGGTTGTCCATGCTTCCTATGGCAGAGTTTGCTTATAATAATTCTCTCCATACCTCTACACGTTCTTCGCCGTTTTTTGCTTTATATGGCAGACATCCTAGGTCGATGCCCCTCTCTCCGGTCTTGCCCACTCACCACCCTGCAGCCTCCTCTTGCATCCAGCAACTTGTTTCGATACAGTCACAGGTTAAATTACACCTGGACAGTGCTCAGTCTACTGCCAAACGATTCGCTGACGCCCATCGCTCTACGTCTCCTAAGTATGTTGTTGGGGGTAAGGTTTGGCTCTCCACGAAGAATTTGCGTATCCCTGGTAGACGAGCTCTTCTCCCACGTTACGTCGGTCCGTTTGCTATCACGGCGGTAATAAACCCTGGCGTTGTACGACTATCTCTTCCTGCCAAATGGAAGGTACACCCTGTTTTTCATGTGTCCCTTCTCAAGGCCTTTCATCCTGATACCTCTCTCCCTTCCCGTCCGCCTCCCCTGTCTGTGCAGGGTGAGGAGGAGTATGAAGTCCATAAGATCCTAGACACCAAGGTTTCCAGGGGTATCAGGATGTATTATGTAGATTGGAAGGGTTATGGTCTGGAAGAAAGAACATGGGAGCCTGTTGGTCATATTCACGCTCCTCGTTTGTTATCTGAATTTTGGGCCTCGAGAAGACGGGGCCCATCTTTGGGAGAGGGTACTGTTATGCGCGCAAATTCCCGGAATGGGATACGTACTGTTCGTTTCATCAGTAAAAACACGGGACTCAACCGAGTTTTGCGCTGTGGTTCACAGAAAGGAATATCCCGAACTACGGGCCTCCGAGGTGGCTGGAGGTTGCCATGGAAGCTTAGCACTGCGTTGCTAAGGAGAGGCAACGTGCGTGTCGGTTCACGGCGGTGATCATGTGACATTGGATATTTAACCCCGCCCCCCTGCTTGCTCAGTGCTTCTGATAAAGCATTTTGGCGCTACTTGTTTACTGTCTTGCATCTCGTTTACCTGGTATCCTGAACCCTTGCTTCCATAACCGACCTTGCTTTTGGATAATCCTAGTCTGTTTTGGTATTTCAATGATCTACTGGTTTTTCGACCCTTGCCTTCTGCTCTCGGATTTTGATTATCGTCTTTTCCTCTAGTGTACATTTGCTCGTATGGATTTGACCCGGATTGTTTAAAGGACTTCTCTTGAATATATTTAGACTACTCCGCGGGACAGCCTCCGCTGCAACGTGGGACAGCATCGGCTGCGTCGCGGGACAGCCTCTGCTGCAACGTGGGACAGCATCGGCTGCGCCGCGGGACAGCCTCCGCTGCTACGTGGGACAATGCATCGTTAAAACCCTGGATTCCCTCCGGTATGAAACTCTGTGCTTTTCTTCTTATTAGTACTGTAGTGTAAAAGGGAATAGTAACCAGAGAGGTCGTTTGTTTTGCAGAGTATTCCTATTGTTTCCGGTTCCTGCTAGATCAAGGTTAATCAACTTAAGATCTGTCCTATCTCTAAGCAGGTTAGTGTGGGAGGAGTGTTAGTACTTAGAGAAGACACACGGTATACTTGGATACTAATTATGCTTCTTTCCTTCTACAGCTACGGTGGTCTCTGAGGGAAATCCAAACATCATTGAAAACATCTTTCAATTAATTGATCCCTCTGTATGTGAATTATTACCATTCAGAGGGGTACATTGGTGGGAAGAATTCTTCTTCTACACTACGGGGTCAACCAGCGAAGAGGAATTCTGACATTCAGAATGTTAATCTCAATATACACCTTTTGCAGAGTGCCAGGCAGCGCAGTCCAACTGGGTGCTTCTTTTTCATGGGGCGCGCCACCCCTGCCTCGTATTATTGTATTATTTTGTAAAGCAGAGCCCAAAGGGCTTTTATGTATGTATGTATGTATGTATGTATGTATGTATGTATGTATGTATGTGTATGCTTGTGTATTTGTTTTTTATGTCTGTGTCCATACAAGGGGTTGTCGTAAAAGCTGTATGAATGCGTGGGTGAAAGAGAGTGTATGTTGTATTAATTAGAGCGTATGTGATATGAGTGTGTGCCATAGAGTGTGAAAGGGGAGAGGGCCCCAACATGTATGGGGACTGCTGTTGGCATGACATTCTTCACTGCCCACCAAAGGGAAAGAAAACATGATAAGTGTTATCATGTGGCTAGACTGGGCAACATTGGTTGTGTCAGTCTGCCTATACTGTCTTACTGTGACATAATATTTTTCCTAGGCCTCAAGTAAAATGCAAACATGATAAGTGCTACTACATGGCCTATATTGGTGGTTCCTGTCCACATATACTTTCTTACAGTGGCATGGAATTTTGTAATGGGCATCAAGGATAAAGCAATCGTAATAAATGTTATTATGGGGCTAATTTGGCACAATTGCTAAGCTATCTTGCATTTTCCTACTCTCGCAACTCTCAGACATCCGTGTGTAGATGGAGGGGGAATTGAAGAAATAAACGAAAATAAAATGAATATATTTGCTACAAATAGTTCAGACATTTTACCCGGAAGGGCAGTGGCGCTGGATATAGAACCCTGGACTTCTTTCTCTGTCACAACTGTTATGGGCCTCATTACGAGGTTGGAGGTAAGGAATTACCGGCACCGGTAAGGATGGCGGTGCCGGTAACCCCTTACCTCCGTATTCCGAGGTCCCTTAGCGGGAGCCGCTAAGAGACCAGGGAGCTAATAACGGGCCCACTATTAGCGGGCCCGTTATTAGCTCCATTCCCATTGAGCCCTATGGGGGCTCAAATGGGAATGGAGAATGGTTCTCAGAATGGGGATTTACCGGGTCCTCCAAGGTTGAAATGACCCGGTAAATCCCTATTCAGAGAACCCGGACCCGGAATTCGGTAAGGGGGTAGCCATGGTGCTAACAGCACCATGGCTACCTCCTACCTCGTAATGAGGCCCTCAGTCATCTACCACATATATTCTATGGCGCCAATTGATTCCAGTCAACACGAAGGTCATTAGTACCTGATCTCATATGAGAAAGAACCCGTGGACTGGCTAAACATGTCTGCGATTAGTGTGCTCGTCGAGTACCATGCCACATATTATTTCATACACGTTTTAAAAGGATTTAGAAAACATATCCATCCAGCAGGTATAATTGTGGCCCATTTTCCATTTTCAAGATCAGCATTAACCGGTTTTTCAAGCAGGGCAATAAAAATTGAATAAATACAAAACTGCCCCTGCGGGGAATTTGCCCTGCACTGGGAGAGGAAGTTCCCCCAAGTAACCTGTTATAATTTACCCGTTGCTAATGTCAACAAAGCCTGTTAATTTACTTTTCAATCAGTCGGGTTCTTCTGCGGCTATGCCCCAAGGCCCATTACCTTGGACGCAGTGGAAAAGTCTGCGCGGGGAGATGGCTGCTCGCACTCCCAGGGGTCTTTAATGCGCATCACTGGATGGTGGGCCTGCCCTGCGCAGGGTTCAGCCGTGAAAGTCCATGAGAAGCTATCTGGTAAATGTGCTTCATCGTCCATAATAAGGAAGCCAAACAGTTTGCTCAGGTTCTGTTGCTGTGCAGACAAAAGGGCCGATGTTCGGGTGGTCAGAGGGCAGGAGCGGGAATTGAAAAACAGCTGTGAAATGTCTAATGCTTTCAGCAGCGATGAGGGTGTGGGGGGCTGAGAAGCACAGCAAGTGTAAGCAGCTGCACTGCGAGACCGGCAGCGACGACAAATGGGCCTTTTCCTCGCCGTACACCTGCCAGAAACGGGGCCACGACCTGTTGTAATGTCTTACATTATGTTGGATGGAGAAATACAAAATCACACAGACAGTTTACTGTGCCTTATCGTCATGGACTCATTTAGTATGCGACGCCACAAGCAACCGTCATCGACTTGACTTTGGAAACGGTCCTCACCGGGGAAACTGGAATAAAACCCCTCTTAATGTCATCACGTTTTGTTGGACACTGGTGTAGCTCGAATGTCGCTACCGTAAAGGCCTGCGCCATATGCACGTGGGCCTATGTCAGGGGTTCCCATGAACAAAATATAAACGTATTTCTTTGTGGTATTATTTTTGTATTGTTCCGCTTGATCCAGACAAAGTTTAAGTTTGTATATGCTATACTTAAAAAACAGCTGATGTTACTACTGCACTCAATGGTACTTATTTCAGAATTCGAACAAATGCATGCGGTCTCGGCGATCCCTGGTGAGCCCCAAATATGTGAACCTGGCCCCATGGGGTAGACGCTCTAAACTGGCCTCCCCTCACCTGACTTTCCCTGGCGGTTCTCTTTTTTTATTAGCACCCAGGGTGGAGGGAGCAGCCAATTAGGTTCCTTGGTTCACAGGCTGATACTGCCGATCCCAGCCATGCTCCATGGAACCCGATGGCCGTTTCCCCGCCCCGCACCACCATCTTCTCCAAACCCACCCAGCCGTTCCTCTCATGTTTAAAACTAATCCCAACTTCCCTCCCCAGCCCCACTAACTTGATTGTAGTAGCAGCCCCACTTGCCGCCGCCACAGCTTCCCTCCATCTCGCTTTACCAGCCACCATGGAAATAGAAGAGTGGCTCGCCTTCAACAACCATGGCGGCCATCTTGTCAAAGTATTTTCATTCAATTAACTGGACGCCATGCGCGCCTCGTTCTTTGAATGAAAATAAAATATTTTAACACCCAGGTAACCCGGGGTGCTAATAGTGTTTACAACCCGTTCCACCCGCTATACCAGGGGGTAACATGCCAGGGCCCTCTTTAAACTCCTTCACTTCGCTCAGGCCATTAACTCAGGCTTCCGGGCCATTCTCCCCGACCCCCTGTTATAGCCCACAGAATGGGTTGTTAGCGCTATATTCTCCTTTCTCTACTTGGCTCTCTTGATTGTTAGGTAGGTTTGCACTGTAAAAGATCCCATACATGCGTAAAAGCTCTCTCTTCTGATGCAAAATGTAGTAGTTGCTCGTGCTTCCGCGAGCCCTTGTCTAAGGTTCTAGAAGTGGAATGTTGATGTGTTCATGTTCGGGGGGTGGCGGTTGGTTTTGGAAAGGAAGGAGCAGGGAAGAGATGATGTACGGTGTTCGGGTTTGAAGAATAAATACTTAAATAACTTACCTGCGGAGGTCTCGTTATTACACTGGCGATGAGGATCTTCAAACCTGACCCACGCGCCTTGCCCGCCGTACATCATCAGGTGCCTCAGCTGATTTTCCGGGCTGCGCTCCCGGACGTGGTCGAGCGCGGCCTCCGACGTGATACGTGTCAGCTGGCCAGCGCTACCTTGCTTTCAGCGGCCGGCCGAGCCGCGCTCCCGGAGGAGGTCGAGCGTGGCGCACGGCAAGGAGTGCAGCCGTGCTTGCGGCTGAGCGGCCGCTGTCACGACGTAGAAGATCCTGCCGAGCCGCGCTCCCGGAGGAGGTCGAGCGCGGCTTGAGGGAGGGTGAGGTTGACGCCGTGCAGTGGATAAAGGGGACTGAGGAGCAGTGTGGGTGAGGTTGACGCCGTGCAGTGGATAAAGGGGACTGAGGAGCAGTATAGGTGAGAGGTGGACCCTGGGAGGGGGCACAGCCCGGCGCTCTTCATAGCGTGAAGGCGCTGAGTGTACTCAGATGTCCTGCTGTTCGACTCCGCCCACTACATGACAAAGTAGCGGAAGGCTTCCTGTTCATAAGGGGTGTGGCTGCAATACCTGAACTGCAAGGAGAGGAGGTTAACTCTTTGTGTGCGGACATTAAAGGAACTGCAAATTCTTGATACCATATTTTTCGAGAGGAGGGAAGTGACTAGTGACTAGAGCCTGCCTGTGTAACAGTATTGTGCAACCCATACCACTTATTTTCTGCAAAAAAAAAAAAAAAAAAAAAGGGGTTTGGTGAAAAATCCAAGATTTGTAGCCAAGGGTTTGTCCAAATTTATGAAGCCATGTGTTGTGACCAAAGTAGGTCATGGATACGTTAAATTGCAAGATGGTACCAGATGGAGTTTGAGGAGGGTGGTCCTTGTTAAGGGAAAGCTGGCGGATACTAAGGACTCGTGTTGTGAGGGAGGTGGTGATACAGTAGGAATTGATCCAGAATGTGCGTCTGAGGAGGTGGTTCCCCTACAGAGAGATAAGGCTGTGGCAGTTCATGGGCAGGCTACTCGGGTGGGGCATGGAAGTATGCAGGTGTCTGCCTCGGAAAGTGATGATGTTGCACCATTAGAGGGAGCACATTGTGCAAAGGGGGAGGATGTATATTCTGAGTGTGATTCTGATAAAGGTGCTTTTGGTGTGTCTGGTGTGGAACCAAGGGTTGCAGAGGAGTCTTCAGTGCTTGCATCAGATAATGCAGGTTTAGTTCCACACGGAAGGGGACTGTGTGGAGACTCTGCCCTTGCGGAATCCTCCAACAAGGTGAATAATCGCCCGAACCGAATAAAGAATATTCCAGTGAAATACAAGGATTTTGTTTTAGAATTTGCAGATGATTAATGCTTGGACTGTAATTAATTATCAATATTCCATATGTATAATTGTCTCTTATTGCATATTAATGAGTCTTCCTGTCCATCCTATGCCTTACCTATGTTCATATTTAATGAATCTTCATTATGAGGTTTACAGGGGGAGATGTGTAGTAGTTGCTCGTGCTTCCGCGAGCCCTTGTCTAAGGTTCTAGAAGTGGAATGTTGATGTGTTCATGTTCGGGGGGTGGCGGTTGGTTTTGGAAAGGAAGGAGCAGGGAAGAGATGATGTACGGTGTTCGGGTTTGAAGAATAAATACTTAAATAACTTACCTGCGGAGGTCTCGTTATTACACAAAACAGTAACCTACATACAAAATTACTTCTGAGTGAAAATTCTAATGCTAGTAATCAGGGGTCAAGTCCTAAAATTAAAGTGGGGGGACTCATCAACAAACGCAATGGGATGCGACGTCGCCAGACATTAGCATATCAAGGTGACATATGCACATTTCATTAAATTGGCTTTGCATAACCACCCAAATTACACAGGAGAAATTGCATTTGCCTTTCATAAAATCAACGCATAGTCGCACACACAAAACCAAGAGAGTATATTTTCTTCTAATAGTGCTTTTGCAAATGTTAAATGGTGTGCAGGTTTTAAAAACCAAGAACCAATACAAATGTTTTCTCTGGGATTTGCAGTACCAAAATGTGACATTTTACCTTTAGTTGTTTGTTATTTAGTGCAGTGGTGAAGTGTCCGGCCTGTAAGCCTGACGACTGCGGTTGGCTTTAATTCATAAATTCAAAGAGGACATCCAATGTTTCTCTTTTAGCTGGGGAGGGGGGCTGAGTCCACCCTCTGAATAAAGTGGGGGGACTTTGTTCCCGCACGTGTACCCTAGACTTGAGCCCTGCTAGTAATGCAGACAGACCACTGCGCACTTTTCTCAAATACTCAAATACTCATTCACACTCTTGGGGCCCGATTCGTGGAATTTTTCACACGGTTCAAAGTGACGTTACACTGTTGAAAAGTGACTTTTCACTGCCGACACAGACCGTGATTCATGGAACCGTGCAAAGAGTATTTTTGTAGCGCAAACTCAGTACAAAGTCATTTGTGCAATACAAAGTCACTTTTCAGCAGTGCAAAATCACTTTGAACCGTGTGAAAAATTCCATGAAATGGGCCCTTGGTATGTAAAGTTATGATCACATAGAGTGCTCAAATCATGTTCTGTAAACCCTGCCATTGCTAGCAAATTTAAATTTGGATTTCTGTACAATTTTTAAATGCACAACTACAAGTACCAGAATGCAATATTACGTGAGCCTAAGGGTGAAGAGTGGTATTTCACACCTGGCACAGGGCAACTTTCAATCCTGCCTCATGCTTTGCACTTCTTTCAACATTTTGACACATCCAAGAAAAGTCTGCATTTGTTTACAATTCCTTTCTGGCACAGAAATGCTGCTTGATTGTGCGCATACCCTGCATAACATTTGGAGTTCGAAAAAGAAAGTTGAACACTTTTTTTGAGCATCAAACAAACAAAAACTCACCGTTATCATCTGTCTGTGAACAGCTCTGAACAAAGTTGAGCAAAATTGTTACTTGACACTGAAAGAGAAAGTGGAATAATAACGTGCGTCTCCTAGGATACAGAAAGAACACCTCCTCCAAATAATCTTAAAAGATTAAGGGCCCAATTCATGGAATCTTTTGCACGGTTCAGGGCCTTTGCACTGCTGAAAAGTGACTTTGCACTGCCGACACAAACCCTGATTCGTGTAATTGTGCAGTCAGTGCATGGTCATTTTTGCAGTACAAAATGACTTTGCACGAACTTTGCACTGCAAAAAATACACTTTTCATGGTTCCATGAATCAGGGTTTGTGTCGGCAGTGCAAAGTCACTTTTCAAAGGCCCTGAACCGTGCAAAAGATTCCATGAATTGGGCCCTTCATGGAATCTTCACCTTCTGTCCAAATTAAAATGTCATCAATGTAGCGCAGGTGGTTTCAGGGACCTATGTTGTTAGAACTCCTGTTTGAGACGCACCATAAAAATGTTTGCATACTGAGGTGCCATTTATGTTCTCATAGCCATTCGGTCTTTTGTGGGAAGTGCCTTCCATTGAAGCAGAAAGGGTTGTACACAAGTATTTATCTCATGAGATCTGCGATATCCGTGGTTGGGTGTTTATTTTGGTGTTCACTTAGTGCAGACATTTTTGGCATACTGCAATTCCATCTTCATGTGGAATGTTGGAATAAAGTGCAGTGATATCCAGTGTCCAGGAGGGCATGCAGTGGTACTATCTCTTGAATCTTTATGAGGAAGTGTGTTGTGTCCCGTACGCAGCTTTCCCTGTTCATCACCAGAGGCTTTAGGATGGATTCAATATATCCAGATATGGCTTTGTTTAATGTATTTACTCTAGTCATGATAGGGTGGCCTGGATTTCCTGGCTTGTGGATCATTGCGAGCAAATAAAAGGCTCCAGGAGTTGGATTGTTTGGTATGAAATGTTGGAGATGTTCCTCTGTTCTGCTTGACATGGATTTGACAATTTCTTCTAGAGTTATTTTGTACTCCATGGTGGGGTCATCACTAAGTTCCAGGTAATAATTTGTGTCAAGAAGTTTTCTGTATGCTTCCATTTTGTGTACCTGTGTGTCCATAACCACAATGGCACCAACATTGTCAGCTGCTTTTATTATAAATTCCCTGTTTGCTTGGAGTGTTCTTATTGCACATCTCTCTTGGGGGGTGAGGTTCTGTTTAGTAATCTGCTCTTTGTTGAGTATGTCAGATCTTATGGATTTTCTAGACAGTCGATGTAGTTTCAAGTTTTAAGCAACGTCCATATGGCGGTGTCCGGTTTGAGTGCTTATTTGAGGCAGCATGTTGTTATTTGTTTTGCCTTTGGAAGTATCCGAGATGCAAGCATAATATATAGTCTTCAATTTCCCTGCAGAGTTGAATATTGTCTAGTTGCTGGCTGGGGCAGAAGGTCAGTCCCTTGGGGAGAACAGACTGTTAGTGTGTAAGTGCATGCCCAGAGAGGTTGATGATTGGTGGTGAGGTCTCCCCTCAGTGATGGTCCTGTTTGTTGTTAGTTGATTGGTAGGGAGTTCTCTCATCACAGCTTCAGTGTTGATCCTTGCAGTATGCTAGTAACGTGAAGGTGCCCCATGATGTGCAGCATGGAAGGCTGAGTGAAAGGAGAATCTACAATGTGAGGGATGGTGGCTGAGTGAGAGAGGGGATGCTGCATTGATGGACTCAGCACTGCACATGGGCTCTGTTTACATATCCTTAAATCAACTTACCTTCACTTCAATCCTGTCTGGGTATATCACTTCAATTTGGCAATGAGCGTCCACCGGCATGGACTGTGTGTGCCCAAAGTATTCCAATACTGCTGAGGTGGGCTCATGTTGTTTGAGAGGAAGGACCCACATCGACGGGTAAGAGCGCATTGATCGGCTATTATATAGATGCCACGGTGATCAGTCCAACATGGTGGGCAGTTGGGTGGCCGAATTGTGGTCGAAAACAACCAGGCACAACAGTTTGCAGCAGCTCGACTGCTCGTACACAGCCATTGTTAGCGGAAGGCACCTGGTGATGCAGAGACGCGCTGCAGCATGTAAAGGATGGAAAGGGTTGCTAAGCAACCATAAACAAAAGCTGCCAGACTCCATGACATTGCTGCAGGCCACACGCCACTGACTGTGCTGAGCATATAAACACTGTGCGAATAAATAAGTAAAAAAAGAAGAGGAAGGAAGATAATCAAGGCAAGAAGCTTGTACGGAAGAAATACTTTTCAAGTCAAATTGCGCCTGGATGCATCATCCCAAGAGAGCAAAACAATTAAAATATTATTGCATCTGGTATTGAATACAAGACCTTAAGACAATGCTAAACATACCCGCATCCATCACATTTCTGCCTAGCCCAGGTGAACCACCTGTTCTCTGGAAACGTTGGATGAAGGCATTTTAGCACTATGCTGCAGTTGTTTGCGGTGCGAACTATGGGACCGAACAGGGAAAAGTACTTGTTGATGCACCGTCTGGGCACTCCTGGACAGGAGACATTTTTCCACATAAGTTTTTATTGGCATTTTCATTAAAAAAATTGACAACACCACCTCCCTGGATTCCACCCTCCCCCACTTTGTCCCAACCATTGTCCAATGCGTAGCTCCTTTCTCGCTGTCTGGTATATAGTCCAACTTCCCATAGAGATTACAGTCCATTCCTGCCTTTGAATTTCTCTCGCTCGCCTTATAAAACCTCTGACTCTGACGCTGGTGTCCACTGTTTATTGCACACCCAAATGTTTCATCCTTCTCGTGCACCATAGTCTCCTGGAGTCCTTTTGTAAGAATTTTATTAACAGGTTCCAGCACGCTACAAATCCTTGGTAATTGCCTTGTAAGGAATAGGATACCCATTCTAAAGCCGCAAAATGCCACACCTTCCACACCCATTCATGCTCCATCGGCGGGTCCTTTGATTTCCACTTATGAGCAATCACCAATGCCCCTGCCATCACTAAAATCACATATACCTTATGTTGTGCTTTCGAGGGTAGCCCTTCAAGTACTCCTCCTAGACCCAAGATGGCAAGGCCTAAATGTCCCTTCCCCTAAATCCCCACCATTTCTTCAATTGCCTCCATATCTTTCCCCAAAATCGTTGAGTCACGAGGGCACTCCAACCATATGTGGGACTCCACAACCCCTACTCATCACACTCCCTCCAACATTCCTTGGACATCTTCGGAAATACCTTATGTTACACCACCCGGTTAAGGTGCCATTGAAACATCAACTTTACCCATATCTCCTGTAGTTGGACTGACCTAGTGTGTTTGGGGATAGTAGCTCATAGTTGTACCCAAGCTGTTTCTTCAATCGGCTGTCCCACCGATTCCTCCCATTGCTTCATAGAGCGTCTATAGAACTGCTTCCTCATTTTGTTTGATATATTTGTAAATTGTCCCTACAATAGGTTTGTCCCCAGATTCTGATAAAAATAGTTTTTCAGAGGGTGTTAGGGACCTTACTGCTGCCTCCCTGATATCTGGATTCAGCAGCCAATGGGCCTCATTACACGGTAGGCGGTAAGGGTTTACCGATACCGGTAAGGGCACCGGTACCGGTAAACCCTTACCGCCTTACTACGAGGTCCCTTTGCGGGACCCGACCTTAACGGCTGGTGTAGACCAGCTGTTAAAGTTGGGACCCGCAAAGGGACCTTGGTGCTAATTACGGTACCGCAATTTGCGGTACCGTAATTAGCTCCTTCCCCATTCCCATTGAGCCCTATGGGGTAAAAATGGGAATGGGGAAGGGCCATGGAGAAAGGGGGAATTACCGCCCCGCCAAGCTTGGAATGGGGTGGTAATTCCCCTTTTCTCCATGGTGGTACCGGTATGGTACTGGCGGCAACCATGTTGCTAATAGCACCATGGTTTACCGCATAATGTGTAATGAGGCCCAATTTCTCAGTTGTGTATACCAGAATCTTTCCCCTTCCTTCAATAAAAAATCTAATTTACACTGGTTAAGGGATTTAACCTCCCCCACTTTGAACATATCACCTATTTTAAGACCTATTTTAAGCCATCCGCCCTTCTCCCATTTACTACGACTAAACCCCCACATCCCGGAGAGAATTAAGGATTATAGAATATAGGGGTAAATGGAGACTGGAAGGTGGTCAATCCTCTGATGACCAGCTCGTCCCAGGGGTCCCCCACAGGAGATCTTTCCAAAAGAGCTTCCTCCAGATTATCTCGTAGTACTGCCACGTCTATTTGTCTCCACACCTTATACATGTCATCCTTTAATCAGTCCCTAATTACCTTGGCCTGTGCCACCAAGTAATATGCCCAGATATCTGATTCTCCCATCCCACCCCTATTTCTTGATATGGTCATTACTCGTCTGGCAACTATATTGTTCCATATGAATTTCCTTATGTACCTTTGGACCGCTCGAAAGAAGGACTTGGTACATCATGAAATAATATAGGAGTTTCGGGAGTATAACCATCTTCAGCACATTAATCCTTCCTATCCATGATATCATCAATGGACCCTGTTCTTGCAACATTTTTCTGATGGCCCCCAGTAAGGGGCAATAGTTTGCTTCGGTTAACGATTCAATGGGCCTCATTACACGGATGGCGGAGAACCATGGCGCTATTAGCGCCATGGTTCATGCCGGTAAAATACCGGCACCGCCTTGGCGGAAAGGGGAATTACCGTCCCATTCCAAGGTTGGCGGGGCGGTAATTCCCCCTTCCACCATTGCCCTTCCCCATTCCCATTTTTGCCCCACAGGGCTCAATGGGAATGGGGAAGGCGCCAATTACGGTACCGCAAATTTTGGTACCGTAATTAGCTCCCTGGGTCCCTTTGCGGGTTGGTTTTTAACGCCCGCAAAAAGCAGGCGTTAAATCCCCCAACCCGCAAAGGGACCTCGTAGTAAGGCGGTAAGGATTTACCGGTACCGGTATTTTACCGGTACCGGTAAATCCTTACCGCCATCCGTGTAATGAGGACCAATATCTTTACTGATGTTGACCACCAAGTATTTTATGGCCTTGCCTGCCCAGCTATATTGAAAGAAACTTTTAAGCTCCTGTACCTTCTCCACTGATAATGTGGAGAAGGTACAAGGCCTCAGATTTGTGAGTGTTAATTTTTAACCCTGCTACTGGCCCCAAATAAGACAATTCGCTTTTCAAGGCCCTAATAGACTTTTATGGGTCGGTGAGTGTTAAAAGCTTATCATCTGCAAATGCAGCTATTTTATGGATCTTTCATCCAAATGGTATTCAGAAATGTCTGCTGTTTCCCTTATTGTGGCCAAGAGCGGTTCCAAGTGAATTGTGTATAATAATGGGGATAGAGGGAACCCCTGTTTTGTTCCTCTAGATACCCTTACTGGTCCAGACAAATGTCCATTAATCATCAGCCTCAGCGTCGGGTCAGATTAGTTTGCCTTTATCATTGAGATTATTTTAGCCCTAAACCCTATTTTTCTCCATCGTGGTGAACCCGAAGGCCCTTTAGGCGAGGTATTGCTATCTGGGATGGATGGGGATGGAGATCTTGCTCTGACACCCATAATCAGACCGACTCAGGAAGTTGGAACAACTTTTGCTGTTTTATTAACAAGTATCTAAAACAGGGAGTACAACAGGCATCAACGGATGCTGCTCAAGCATTCTCAATGTTTCACATGAAAAAATACATATTTATTTAAAAAATGTGTCATACGTGATGTCATACTATGTGGCGAAATAAGAAAACCTACTTGGGGTTGTGATAGGCTTAAGGGGAACATCTAAGTATACTTTCTATGGGGGATAGGACTGTGATTGGGTCTGCCCACCCCTAGTGCAAGTCATCTTTGCCATCACAAAATACACAACATTTCATTGGCTTTCAAACTATAGGGCTCTTTACTAAGTGGCCCTCTACAATTGGTTGGCATGCTTGTACCCTTCTGGAATATTCCACTTTCTAGCAGCACGCAAGCTGGTAGCCCAGGTGCTGGAGGGTTGGACTTGATCATGCCTCTCCGCCCAATTTGCCCAACATCCATCATCACTCGTACTGTCTTACATTCAATTAGTCTTTGAACTCGGCCTTGTAAGTATCATTGCCCCTGAGAATAGAAGGGAGTGTAAGCATGGTCTTATCTTCTGGTCTCGGTGTAGCATGCCCAAAGTCCATTTTCATCTTGACCATGGGACTCTTGACACTGTGCCAGACAATCCTTCTCGAATCTTCCCTCGATGTCAGCTGTTTTCTTCTAATGCACCACACTTTCAGGCCTTCTGTTCATAGGGTCCTAGTTTGCAAAAATGTGTCCTGGAACATCTAGATTCTATAAATACTTATATATATATTGCCGGCACTGCCTGCAGTCCATTCACCACATATAGCCAGCCTCATGATTACTTAGTCTACTTGCCTTTCAGCATATGTACAATTATAAAACGGCTTGCATTTTCTTCAGTGCTCTCCGCACGTGCAATCTTAATTCCGCACATGAAATGTTGCTCAATTCTTTACTTCGTCATCATATTCTATGAGGTCTATATACTCTCTTCATTGGCATGTCTTCTGGGTGCGTCATTTTTGCTTCATGTGACATCACCAGTCCTCTCTTCCATTCATTTTCACACTTCTTCCAGAACCTCCTTTAAAAGACTGCCATTTCTCCGCGGGTACATCATATATGGTTTTCTCAAAGGATACCTTGTTTCGAGAACTCTTCGTGGTATAAGGACCATTATTGGTGTTGTGCATGTTGCAATTTCTGGTTTCTAACATATAAGCAAAATGGGGGTGGGACTTGCGGTAGAGGCACTTGGCTCCAGGTCATCAGACTACATTGTCCTTTCGGACTGCAGTAGATACATCTTCCCACATACTTCTTGTGGTTTCTTGGATACAGGAACTTTGTTCCCTCAGGTGCTATAATACTTGATTCTAAATAATTTTTGATTTCTTCATCTGTCAGTTCTTTGGGTCCAAACCCTGACTCGATCGATCATGATCTTCCCTCCTACTGCTTTCTTTGCTGCCTTCTTGCAATGTGTTATTATTATTCACACAGAATCCAAACATGATCATCACCAACAATGCTCCGAGGAACTGGAAGATATTCGCCATCCATTGTGGAACCCATGAGAAGATCGACGCAAACCATCTGTCATCTGCAATATCTTCTGTTTCATCTTCCTTCTTGATGTGCGAGTTCGTCAGCATCGTTATGGCCTCTGTCAAGGTCCCATTCTCATCATCGTGAGAAGGTATGAATGTGCAACATGATTCTCTGATTTTGGCACAAACACCTCCATCCATAGCTGTAATCATATCCAGGACATATCTATTCTGAAGAGTCATCAGCCTTATGGCTCTCAGTTCTTCTTTGATAGCGTTGAATCCCTTTATGGTAGTGTTGAACGTCTGCAGGAGCTCCCATCTGGTAATCTGTAACCATTTGGCATTCGTCATTGTCTGTATCCCTGGCATGAAGGTTGTCATTAATACTGCTGAAGTCTGGCTGAACAACCTGTGTTCATATGGAATAGAATCAAAGTTTCTATTGATTTAGCTGAAAAGTAATTCTCCCTCTTTGTTCGATTGAGAAATTCAACTGATCTCCTCTTTCTCAGGTGAGCACCTTCTTTTGGAAACTCTCCAATGTTCAGGTCACTCTTCGGAATCACCAATGCTGGAACATGCACAATCACTATAGTACACAGCCCTCCCGAGTCCTTGGGCAACTTTATGTATGCTGTGGATTCACAGGCCCAGTAGTGATCCATTATCACTACTGGGCCTGTGAATTATCACTGTTCCATCCTTCATTCCTGGTACATCGACAATTTTGGCCACACTGCTGATTCATTCCAGCTTTTCTCATTCCATTGTTTCTGAAACACAGCTCTGCACTAGCCAGAGGCACTATATACAACGTGCCTCCTTTGTCATCAACCCATATCAGCAACTTTGCAAGCTTTGGCCAGAGAGGTTTACATCCCTTCTCCACACAATCTATAACTGGCTCATAATATCCTGTTACTGCCACCACTCTGCATACAACTATGCCTTCCTCCCAACCATCTGGAGAAAGTACTGTTCCCCTGATTTGCTTCTGGTCTCTCTCCTTGCATCTTCATATTTCTTCATAATTATTTCCTTGGCAATCAAGCTTTTTTTTTTATTTCCCTATTTCCCATCTGATTCCTGCTCCATTCGTTCCAGGCTGTTCATATCTTATCACATGGTCTCTGGATTGTGGTCTCTCTCTTGTCTTTAAATCTTGCACATAATCATCTTCTTCTGGAGCTGTCTTCTCGTTCACCCATACCAAGGATGCTTTTCGACCCTGGAACTGACGTCTCACATGGCAGAGTGCAAGGTGCGTCAGGCAATGAGCTTTCTGAACTGCTACTTCTATAGTTATGAAAATCTTGGAATTCCCCATAACATAAGGTAGGAGAGCACAAACACAGCAACTCTCTTTAGAGGTTCTCTCTCCTACCTTTTCCATGTGCTGATACCACATGTTATTCCCCAAATATACTGTACTGTCTAGATAATTATTTAACTCATAATCATCTTCCCTTGTGCTTCTCGTGTGTCTCCCTTTTGTAAGTGAGTTTGTACATAATGCTCATGAAGTATATCAAAAATGGACCTTCCTACAGGGGGAATCATATGAACACTTGTCGGAGAAATGGGTGACCTTACACGTTTCACTGGTGTAGGGATAATCACATATGGCTGTGGTCTTTCAGTAATAGACAATTCTGCATAAGTCACTGGAGTGGGAAGAATCAAAGGGACTTCTACCTTACTTGGACCAATGAAGTAGACAGTATGGATTAGCAAAATCAGAAAAACAATAATAAATGATGAGCACGCATATATTATGCACCTATACATGAGACCTCACCATTTTCGATTCTCCACACATCGTTCAGTTTTCTCACTTTCCGGAACTGCATTATTCTCGACAGTCCACATTGTGCCTGTGTACTACTTTAAGGAAGGAAAAAACCTTTTTAATAAGGCAACATTGTTAAATGATCAGGTAGTTGCAGGATCTGTTCAACTATCACCACAAGTATCCTCCTATTTGCAGGGCCATTTTTAGGATCTTGCAGAAAAACAGGTATATTAGTGCTATGCCCAACAAGAGCAGTATAGGCTTCGACTATGCATAGAAAGACAGCGAGAAGTAGTATATTGGCATCTGCATCTGATAGGACCATGGGCTTAACCAAAGAGAAACTCAGTGAGAAAGAAATCTGGAAACTGTTCGCGCTTCCAGTCATCGAACTCCAGATTTGGCATGTTTATCACATCAACACTTTCTAAAGTCCAATTCAAAGATTCCTGTGGCTCGAGAACTTTACTTTGCACTCCTGCTATAATATCTATAAAGAGTACCTGTGGTGAGCCACAGTCCAAATGCACAATTGCATTTATTTAATCAGTAATGTTAGCGTCCTTCTTCCTCGTCATCGATTAAGTCTGCATGTGCTGAACTTCTTCTTCTTGTTTGTCTTCCGAATCAACGGTTGTGGGTGCATTGGTCTCACTAAAAGACGAAATTAGGGTCCTAACCAAAGGACTCTCCTTTGTACCTTCCAACACGACCAACTGGTTCCAATTGGACAAAGAATTATCCACCTTCGGTAGAACAATACGCCGCAAAGCATTTTTTAAGGACAAAGAACCAACAGAACAAGAGGAGGATTCGGGCCTAAGGGTAGCCTCAAGTTTTAACCCAAGAGAAAACGAGATCCCAACCTCCATCATAACTTTCGAAAAATGCATTAAGAAGGAAATCGCTAAACTTCAAGATACCACCGAAAAATTAAGGTCTAACTTGTCCTCAGAAGAACACAAAGCACTTAAAAAATCTCTCCACCAACAAACAGATAGTCATTAAGATGGCAGATAAAGGTGGAGGTATAGTAGTACAAAGCTGGAACCAATACAAAGGCATGGTGAGATGTCTCCTTGATGAAACAATCAACTACAAAAAGTTGAAAAAAGACCCCACCATTGAAATAAAAACAAGAATCAAGGAAACAACTAAATTTGGCTTCGAGCATGGATGGATAACTGATAAGGAGGAGGCCTTCGTGACCACCTCGGAAGGAAGAACTCCGGAATTCTACGCCCTCCCTAAGATTCATAAAAACCAACTTCAACCACCTGGGAGACCCATAGCATCAGCTGTGGGTCTACACTGGAACCCATCTGTAAGTTTGTGGACCACTTTCTCAAACCGCTAAGCCAAGAAACACTGATATCTAAGGGATATGATGGCCACCATTTCCATCTATGAAAACCAACAATTTCTTCCAACAGAAGAACTACTAGTCACTATGGACATCGCCAGTCTGTATACTAGCATCCCACAAAATTCTGCAATAGAATGTATCCGTCACCATCTTACACATCATATGTCCCAAACAAGAGTCCCGACAAACTTTATTGTGGAGTTCCTTGAACTGGCACTTACGAGTAATTTCTTCTCCTTTGACAAGGTGTTTTACCTACAAGTCAGCGGGACCACCATGGGGGCTGCATTTGCCCCCAGCATGGCCATCATATTCATGTCCGAATATGAGCAACAACACATTCTTAACACCAACAATCCCTTCAGAGATAAGATCTCCTGCTGGTTCCGTTATATCGATGATATTATTTTCATCTGGCAGGACAATGACACCTCCCTGGATAACTTCCTCAATTGGGTGAATGAACAAACAACAGAAATTCAATTCACCCTATGCAAAAGTAACCAAACCATCAACTTCCTAGACCTTGAAATCACAGTCAAGGAAAACAAACTAATCTGCTCTCTATAGAGGAAGGAAACGGATAGGAACACCATCCTCCAGTACAGGAGCAACCACCCTAGCAACTTAAGGAACAACCTACCGTTCGGACAATTGTTGTGGCTCAGACGGAACTGCACAGAATGGAACAATTTAAGAAACATGCAACTATACTCCAGAACAAACTAAAAAACAGAGGTTACCCTAAAAAACTGGTCAGAAACACAATAAAGAGAGCGCAGTACACCCCATGAGAAACCCTACTCACTCCAAGAATATTGAGTACGGAGAGTGAACAGTTGATGACCTGTGTCACAACCTTTGGACCCAGCACCACAAGACTCAAGGCACGAATCAAGAGGTTTTGGCCCCTTGTTCAGCTCAGCCTTCAGAATGAACCCATTCTGAGAATGGCACTTAAACGGGGTAGTAACCTCAAAGATATGTTAATGCAGCCAGGCTTAACAAAAAGTCTGAAAGGTCTGAATTGTGGAGCATGCGGGAGATAGTGGGGCATCACCCTTGTGGTACCTGCAATGTCTGTAGACTTACGAAGAAAACAACATCATTTATGATAGAAAAAAAGAGTGGAAAATCAAACACTTCTCCAATTGTAAAACTTAGATATATAGGCCAAACTAAGATACAAGTGATTCGATGTCGTGTACATACAGCGCCCTTGGTATCACACTACCTTGAGTACCAACACAGTGCAGATGACTTGCACTGGTGGGTCACGGACACAGTCCTCAACACTACTAATGCCACCAATGCCTTAAACCACAAAGAATCCTGGTGGATCTTAAAATTAAAATCAACCACCAAAGGCCTTAAAGGCATGGTCTAGTAAACATTTTTATTGTCCCTACGGGTCGGCCATGTTTTTTTAAGCCTAAGTGGCTCGATTTTAGAAAACTTTCCTATGGACCTTACCCGAGTTTTCGTCCATTAAACGCACGCGAAAACAAGCACCAGGGAGCCGCCATTTTCTGATAATCCTATCTTTTCCCTGATAGCCCTGGCTGACCTGCTTTTGCGGCACTAAATCAATTCCCCCGCCCCTGAGCCTGTCATCAGCAAACTCGTACCGCCCATTTCCCAATGCCAAAGTACGTCTCGTGTCAATATTTGCTGCGCTTCAGCTAATGACGTGTCGCCATGGAAATGGCAGGACGCCTCTTTCCTCAATAAGTATAAACAGACCGTTTCACAACACACAGCAGCAGATTTTCGATTCCATTCCTCTCTCTGTGTTACTTTGAGTATTCTGTGACTCGTTTCAGTGCTCTGGTCAGCTACCTTCGCCGCTTGTAGCCCGTGTGAACAGATACCATTACCACCGCTATAAATTATTTTAGTTTGTTTAACACACAATGGCTACAATAATGCCCTACATGCACGAGCCCGAGTGTACTGAGGAGGAACTACTGGAAAGGGAAGCACGCGAAAACGATGGGGATTCGGACGGCAGTTGGCAGGACGAATCAACAGATGAAGAGCCTGGGCCTAGTCGAATGAACAGCGTCTCCACCTGGTGCACATACAATCGGTGCGAGCTAATGCCAACTGAGGACGAGAACTGCTGCTGCCGAGAAAACTCGGGATGCCTGGCCTACATTTTGGAAGGCGAGCCACGACCGCAATGCATCACTGAGCTGCCAGACTTCAGGGCAGCCTGCCTCACACGGGCCGTGTTGAGAATAATGATGGTGCTTATACACGAACTTCACGCAACTGTTCGTCCTCGTAATCCGAGTAACGAGTAAGTATACTCTGCTTGTCATGCCACTCCTATTTCATGTTCTTCTACTATATCCAAAATTACATCTACATATCATTGTAACACATGTAAGTCGTTCAATAGTGTGCATTGTCTAGATAGCATTTGTCCGTGTAAAATGTCATTAGTTACAAGAATTGTCATTGACAACAAACGTTTATTAAACTTATCTTGGTCATTTAAAAACAGTTTGTTTCATTCCTTTTCACAGGTGGTACAGGCTGGTGGCCTATCGTTCCTTTACATGGTGGCTTCACGGGAGGCTTGGACACCGCGTTCGAAGAGTGATATCCGCCTGTGCCGTTTGTGCCATTAGAGAAATGTTCCCGAGTGACAGCGGTCAGTACAGGGGATTTTCTCTCGGTGTGCTGCAACATGACCGGTATAATCTTGAAAGTCTTGTATTTTTGTGTCATGAAAATAAGATAGAAAATAAAACACCACATATTTTAGCAACGGTTGTCTCGATTTTTTAAATGAATCAAGTGTGTCTCCATTCAAGGATGGACGTCAGACATCTGTGCTCCGAATGGGTGAAGGTCTGGTCGCTGTGAAGCAGGGTGGTCACTATCTATCTAAGCTAACATAACATATTCTCGATAATGCATGCACTAAATAGCACTTGTTCAAAGTCTTTCAGTAGGTTATGTCTCTATAAAAGGCACACATATATCTATACTAACAATTACCATTGGATTATTCAGGCCTTAGGGTCTTGACCACTATAATACACCGGTTGAAGTGTGGGTCTGTGCTCACAAGAATCTCTGGTATCTCTGGTATGTGGCATTTGTTATTGATAAACACAATATACTATCATTGATATAAAGGCGATATACTATATATTGATATAAAGGCGGTTCGCGCCAGTGGATGCGCGCTGGCATGGGGGGCTGTCAGGGGCGCAAACAGCCAAGGTGCCAAACTACATGTGCACTTCAAAAGGTGTCCCACGCCAAAGGGCCATCGGTCACATGGCCTCCTCATGCCCCGTGTCTCCAGCCAGGCCTCCCCTTGAAGCAGGCCGCCCCCCTGCAATCCACATAAGTGTGTCTCCATTCAGCAGCCTTCCTGATGTGCCTTATCTGCACGCCCCAGGCCCATCCATCCCACCCCCTGTATCAAAGGCGGTTCGCGCTGGTGGATGCCCGCTGGCATGGGGGGCTGTCAGGGGCGCAAACGGCCAAGGTGCCAAACTACATGTGCACTTCAAAAGGTGTCCCACGCCCAGGGGCTATCGGTCACCTGGCCTCCTCAGACCCCGTGTCTCCAGCCAGGCCTCCCCTTGAAGCAGGCCGCCCCCCTGCAATCCACATAAGTGTGTCTCCATTCAGCAGCCTTCCTGTGCCTTATCTGCACGCCCCAGGCCCATCCATCCCACCCCCCTGTATCAAAGGCGGTTCGCGCCGGTGGATGCCCGCTGGCATGGGGGGCTGTCAGGGGTGCAAACGGCCAAGGTGCCAAACTACATGTGCACTTCAAAAGGTGTCCCATGCCCAGGGGCCATCGGTCACATGGCCTCCTCAGACCCTGTGTCTCCAGCCAGGCCTCCCCTTGAAGCAGGCCGCCCCCCTAAGACCACGACATACATACGTCATTCATTCACAAACACACCCCTGTTTCTAATACTTTATAAACTACTTGATATGTCTCATGAGAACATCTTTGTGCTTTTCAAGTCAACTCCTGAAAGTGTTACCTGGCAACCCCTGAGATCTACGCTAATCTGCTCGTCGTCGTGCTATCCGTGAACTTCTGTGACCGCTTAGAGCAAACCCATCAGTGTGCTACCCGTGGCCACCCACCTATTCTCCTGCAACATACTGCTCTGCTTGCTGAATCCAACTGTTTGTTGGTCAAGGTAAGGCCATGTATCCTAGTCATATTTCGCAGATTTTTAAATTTCTATCTATTTACGAGATCAGTACACAATAGTGCTAGGTTCTGGTTTTTTGGTCTCATTGCTATTGACTTGAGTTTCCATTGCTATGCTATCAATAGATCTATTTATTTTCATCTGTGTCTATTGTCATCGAATTGCACCCTTCGGGGGTCCAGTCTATAATGTAAGCATGTTTCCTTCTCGTGCAATACAGAACATCCAAGGGATGAGTCACATGTTCAGTTTTTAGTCACATCATTTATACATTTCTGCAACTTATGCAAATACTAAGCCGCACATAATGAACTGGTATAGTTCCTGCGACCAAAACAAACCTTGCATTGATCATTGTATGATTCATTTACTTTTGTATCAAATCTTTATTCTTGAAGATTGTATAATAATGTCGATATTTACTTTTCAGATTTATCAACAATGCCTGCCTGTTCGATTAGCGGTTGCCCTGCGAAGACCCATGCTAAATCTGAAGGCACTACAATGCATGTATTCCCGAAAACTGTTGATCGAATAAGAGAATGGATCAGACATTGCGGATATCCACTGGATGAGCTGGAAAGTAGAGTCCAACAAGTCTTACAGGACAAGAGGGGTGATCGATACCGCATCTGCAGCCGGCACTTTTCCTTGGACATGTACACAACATTCGTCCACATTTCGCCACCGCTGAGTCAAGTGTCCGGATTTAGCTTTAGGCCTTGCGGTAGTGTGTAGGTAGCCGAATGGATTAATTGATATTGTAGGTGTTCTATCCCTTGTAATAATTTCGATATTGACATGAGTGTATAGTTTTTTGAATAATGACATTTATCAATATATTCTTTTTCGATTTCATAACCCACAAACGCAATGTATATATATATGGGGGCAGGGAACTGTGCTGTATTGAGCATTTCTCAAGTATTCTGTCGCCATACATGGCTATTTTTAATATTGGCATTTCATTATCAATCATTAATTGACCTTTACAACTTCTTGACTATCCCTTGAATCTGAAGCAGGAACATTCTACATCCTTGACGTGGTCGCAGTTATCAACCACTTCTAGAGCGTATCAGGTAATCTTACTAGCCTAATCCGCTACATACTTGTTTCATGCATTTCAAGTAATAGTTTTATTCTATCATGTAATTATTTTACCGAATGTTTGGTTACTGCTTTCCAATTGATATACACCTTAGTTATTGTCCACTGGTGTTTGTTTTCAGTTATAATTAGTGTTATCCATGCTAGTGCAAGTACTGTCTTTCAGGGAGATGCTGAAGCGTCCGCCACATCTACAACATTTCTAGATGTTCTTCAACAGCAGGAGGTATGGAATGCAAGTACTATGTTTCAGGCAGTTGATGGAGCGTCAACCCCTGCACTTGATGCAGAGCCTGACATTCAAGTATACGAATCAGCGCATCAGCTTTCGGAAGTGCGCACTACATTTGCAACATCCATAGATATTCTTCAGCAGCACGAGGTATGGATAATGACAGCTCCATCATGCGTGATCATATAACGTGATTCCATTTGCTATACTTTCTTCCCTATTAACGCAAGTGCTGTGTTTCAGGGAGACGACGAAGCTTCCACTACGATCACAACATCCAATTTAGATGATGCAGATGTAAATAATTTGTTGAAAAAAGTCGATTAAATGTGATCATATTTAGATTTTCCTTGATTTTTTTGGACAATGCATCATTTGCGGATATCTCTTTATATGTACCTGTGCGTTCGACCCCAAGTGTGTGTTATGTTTCCAATATTGAAAACCATACTAATCCAAGTACTGTGTTTCAGGGAGACGACGGAGCTTCCACCACAATCACAACATCTCATTTAGATGATGCAGATGTAAAGGAATCGTTGAAATAAGTCGATGAAATGTGATCATATTTGGATTTTCCTTGATTCTTTTGGACAATGCATCATTTGTGGTTATCTCTTTATATGTACCTGTGCCGTCGACCCCAAGTGTGTGTTGTGTTTCCAATATTGAAAAGCATACTAATGCAAGTACTGTGTTTCAGGGAGATGCGGATGCCTCCTCTCCAATACAACCATTCATGGCAGTCCATGCAGAGCCAGAGGTATGGATACTGACAGTTCCATCGAAATAGATCATCACTGGTCGAATACTTGTAGTTTGATTGTTGCACACAATGTTTAAATCGTGTTTGGCTATTGAGATGTACCTGTGTGTTTGTCCTCACGTGTGTTTTATGCTAACAATATTTTGATATATAGTAATGAAAGTACTATGTTTCAGGGAGACGATGGAGCCCCATTCCGTGCTGTCTATGCGGATACAGAAAATATAGTCGTTGCAGCGCAAGAGGAAGGGAGGACATGCGCAAAACGAATCGGAGCTACAGCGTGCAGATGTTGAAGGTCGAGTCAAAAAAGTTGCAAAGAAAAAAAAAACAAAAAAAGGTTAGTTACAAACAGTTCATAACTTTAAAAAAATGTTTGTGCTGGGGACTATTTTATGTTTTTTTCCAGTCAATTCTACTACACTCCATCTTGTGTTTAAACTGAACATCCCTTTTCCAATCTCTCCTCCAGTTACCCGTGGGTGTCAGAACTATACACACACAGACAAAGAAGCGAATGAGAGATGTGGCTTGCCAGACGGTGTACACTATGGAGGAACTATTAATTCAGGCGAGGCGTGTTCAGGCTCGAGATGCTCATGTCCAATGGCCAGAACATGAATTAACTGTGTTTGGAGACTACAGCAAAGTTGCATTGGACCATAGCTACAGTGCGACCGCACCACCACAAGAAGATGTTATTGAATGTATTGAAGATAGCTCTGAAGTAGTTGCAGATCAATTTACACAATCTACACCCGCCAAAAATTTGCCACCAAAAAACCTGTCGACATTGTTGTGTTCTCCCATCAATGTTGAAGTAATAGATGTTGAAATGACAGAGAATGAACCAGCCGCAGCATCCATAGACGCATCAGAACTTGATATCAGCAATATTACTTTCCAATGTGTTGAAATCTCCACAACGTCAAAGGCCGAAACAACGTTGACGCAGGATGACAGTCTAATGAAAGAGAGCAAATACATTGTATTCGACAGTTGTTTGATGGAAATTATAAGTATGCTGAAATGTGTGCATTCCATTAGAGGGAAAGTATGTGGGAAGCCATTGATTAATGTGACTCGTCAAATAAAAGGCAGTAACGTCAAAATAAATGCCGCCTGTAGATTAAATCATAGGTTCTCATGGTCTGCACAACCGATGCTGGGGAAACTGCCAGCGGGCAATCTACTGTGTGCAGCTGCATCACTTTTTAGTGGCTCCAGTTTTAGAAAGTTAGAGGCTTTCTTTCAGTTTGTGGGACTCCATTTCATTTCTAAAGCGCTGTACTACATATACCAACATGATTATCTGTTTCCGGCCATTAGTGATGCTTGGAAAATTGAACAATTGTCTCTAGGAAGTAAATTTGAAGGCAAACGATTCAGGCTAGCCGGCGATGGACAGTGCGACAGCCCTGGATTTTCTGCCAAGTACTGCACCCATCACTTTCAGGACATGGATAATAAGAAAATTGTGAGTTCGGTGGTCGTGCAGGTAACACAATGTACATCCTCAGTGGCCATGGAGAAACTAGGTTTTATAAAATCAGTGGAATATCTACAATCGAGGGGAATGCACATCGACCTCATAGCCACGGATAGACACGTTTCAATTGCCAAGACAATGAGAGAGCAGTTCCCACATATTAAACATCAATTTGACATATGGCATATTGCTAAATCAATCAATAAGAAAATCTCGGCTTCAGGGGAAAAAAAAGGTTTTGAAAGTATTTTGCAGTGGTCACATTCTATCACCAACCATCTTTGGTGGAGCTCAAAAACTTGTGAGGGGTCAGTGGAAATACTACTTGAAAAATGGCGGTCACTGATGCACCACTGTACCAACGTTAACCGCTGGACAGCAAATGAACATTTCCACCAATGTGAACATGGCCCTTTGTCCCCAGAGGAGGCACGGAAGAAGAAGTGGTTGATTCCATCTTCACCGACACACAAAGCCATTGAGAAGATTGTTTTCGACAAAACTCTATCAAGAGATTTGAGAGGACTGACAGAATTCTGTCACACAGGAGATTTGGAGGTGTTCCACAATATGTGCCTAAAGTACAGGCCAAAGCGCTTGCATTTTAGCTTTCGGGGCATGAAACATCGCACTCTACTAGTTGTCTTGGCCCATAACAGCAATGTCGGACGTGAACAATCTAGGACTAGGGGTAAAGTAAGGATGCCTCGCTACACTAAGGTGTTTTCAAAACGAAGTAAGCAATGGGTGATCAAACCAGTCTATGATGAAATGCAGTTCGACTTTGTGAAAGGCCTTATTGTTGCTGTGTTAGAGAAGCACAGATATGGAATTTTGGACGTTTCTGTGCAGAGCAGTGATCCATTGCCACCGAACATTGCGACTGTGCCATGCCCACCCGAAGCACAGCTGATTGTGAAGTATAAGTCCCAGTTTAAATAATTGCAATATGATTGTCTTTTTGTAAATAAATGTTATTGTACAGTGTACCTGTAAACCTAACCCCTACCTTCACCATCATGGGTGGCGAACAAGCTGGGTGTCATCTTTGAATTCTCTCTATTCACCTCACATATGTGTATGTATATATTTTTCTCATGTCTCATCTCATGTAAATGTAAATGCTGCGCACTGTTAACGGAGGGGAGGCTTGCGTATTGCAAATAATAAAACAAACAAACAAACAATAAATCTCACTTTTAACTCAACTCCTGTGGTACTTTATACTTTCCCTGACCTTCCGCCAAAAATTAAATGTCTCAATTTGGGCTGCAAAGCTCGCAGACAACGGGGACAAAATTGGGGCACTTAGAACGCGCCAGCCAAGCGGGCCGTGGCATTTGGGAGAGAAGCCAGTTCGCATTTGCACATTGAGGCGCACTACATAGACGGATTCTAAACTTCAAGTTCTCACAGATGCCTATACTACATGATGTTGCAAATAAAGAATGCGAAGGACAGCGCTCAGATGAGGCCCACAAGTCCCACTGGAAGTATAAGGGTCTATTGTTTTTTGACCTTGAGACAGGGACCATGCCGAAAGAACTACATTTGAAGGGAGTGCGCAATAACGTAAGAGACGATAAGGCAGAAAATTCAGAAACTAGACCGAGTTTCATTTTAGGTCAGTATACGAAAAATCGTTGTCAAGAGCACGGTCCGTTTTACAGACTGCATTACGAAGAGACACAATGGAAATTTCAAATATAATGTAAGTAAATCTTTACACGCTTTTATACCGGAATGAAGATTTAATGAATGGATGCATGAATAAATGAATGAATGAAGAGCTAGGAAAAGCAAGTAAAACTGTTCGTAGTGGGCACATGGGCATGCAGGTCCACTGGTCTCACCGATCTCGGTCCTTGGCCCAGCCACTTTTCCCTGCACTGCCTACCTGCACTACGGGACTGTCTCTGTATCCTTCAGCCCCTTCTCCCGGCATTTACCTTGCACTTGCCACCAGCTGGCCCTATTATTTAATTTGTATTCAACTAACCATGTACAGCCCTTCCCCATGCGCGATCAGAAAGACACCTTGCATAGTAGGATCGTTGTCTGTCTGCCCTTGTTCCCCACCTACCTCGTCACGCCTAGAAACACTTGAGTATAGGCGCGTTACAAATGCCATATCATATATCATATCATTCC
This sequence comes from Ambystoma mexicanum, assembly GCF_040938575.1. Lineage (NCBI taxonomy): Eukaryota > Metazoa > Chordata > Amphibia > Caudata > Ambystomatidae > Ambystoma > Ambystoma mexicanum. Next base: position 846,450,827 of record NC_090930.1, read on the forward strand.
TCACGCATGTAGACTAACTGTCGTTTATCATTGTGTGTTGGCCTCGATTTATCTCGTTACTTTTTGCATTGATTTTAGAGACAAACATACTCCATTGAACTATCCTTGCAAGCAAATAGTTTTTGATCGGCCGTAATAAATAAAATGAGTAATATTAATGAAGTTCGGCTAGCGAGACTAATTATCATTTTTTTGTTTTCATAACAGGTATTTGATCCCATTCTGCCACTGCCATCTGTTTTGAGACACCGGCGGATGGATTCTTCAGCAGACACCTGCAGCTACGTGTCAACAACTGGAGCACGATCACCATATTATGGGACGATCGCCAAGGGCCCACATGCCCTTACGCTGTATTAGTGGCTAGAAGCAACATAACAACCTTTAGGCTGGACTAGTGCCTAGTTGATGGAACAGCCTTGCGGTTCACAGTGCTTCCAAAGTGATTCTTTTTACGAAAATGAACACCCTGTGTACCATAAAGGAACAGCGCGTGACTCAAGATGAAACGGAACAGTTATTGCGGATACAGATAAAAGAAAATAAATGGCTTCCGGAGTTCATATGGCAATTGCTGAATATTCTCTAAACATTTAATATCAAATAAATGTACTTTACCAAATGTACTGTGTTGCTGTTTCATTTTAAAGTACAGTTTCATATTCCGAATTGTGGCGCGCTGTGTTGTGAGTTGATCTGTGTTGGTTTCCGGGTTCTGTGTGGAGTCGCGCAGAAGACGACTGGGCGCATTTGGCTACGCAGCACAGTAACGTCACGGAGAGAGGCGGGGAATATGAATGTTTTGATAATGTCCGGCTCAGGGGCGGGGGAATTGATTTAGTGCCGCAAAAGCCGGTCAGCCAGGGCGATCGGGGAAAAGATAGGATTATCAGAAAATTGCGCCTCCCTGGTGCTTGTTTTCGCGTGCGTTTAATGGACGAAAACTCGGGTAAGGTCCATGGGAAAGTTTTCTAAAATCGAGCCACTTAGGCTTAAAAAAACATGGCCGACCCGTAGGGACAATAAACATTTTTACTAGACCATGCCTTTAATGAAGCCATGCCCACTACTTATACATGAGCTTGCCCATTTCCACCCCTTTTTTCAGTCTCCTCCACACTGATTCTTCAATTTATGAGACTGCCCCTTCCTTAACACCAATACCTACAGTGCCACCCCTCACCAGCTGGTACATCATTCCCTCATCACATCAGGGCATGTATATGTAACGCTCAACTGGTATCCACAGGGACGTCACTCAGCCTGTTCTGACCTCTTACGACCTCAAACCCTTCCCTGGAGTTTACTCGACTGCAGACTGGGCCTGAAACACAGGATTGGTTGAGTTTAACTCCCTATTGTCTCTGTGTGCTTGCATCCCTTCTTCCCCGGGGTCCAACCCTTCCGTTTGATCCACAGCTCACCTTGTTTTCTTGGAAAGTGTGCTCTCCATCCTGCTTTCAGCGCAGGGGCGCGTTGATTGATGCGGGATCATTGCTGCCTAGTTACTTCACTGGCAAGAGTCTGACAGGTAAGTATAATGAGTCTTTTGAACAGTTCTCTAACTTCGTTCCTTTCCTTCCTTAGATGATGGCCGGCATCCGGGGATGGCGAAGTGCTGCTGAGATGAGTAGCGCTGAAGGTGAGTGAGAGCACGATGCGCGATGCAACCCTTTCGTATTTGTATTGAACTGAGTTCTTTTTCTGTGTCTTTTAGGTGCCACAATGTTTTCAGCGTGGATGCCGGTTATGAAGAAGAAATACAGTGAGTAAGCGCGGTATGCGGTGCCTCTAGATGTTTCCACGCTAACCTGGAGTGTCTTTTCCCTGTTGCAGATGGATGAGAAGTTCCGGAGACAGAGTTCCCCCAGAGCGGTTGGGATTCAGGTAAGCGTTTGAAGCTCATACAGTCTTTAAAAATAAGCGAAAATGGGGGGCGTGGCTTGGGGCGCCATCAACATGGTCACTCCCTTGAGGCCGCCCGTGGGATGTCCGCCGCCGCCGTCAAATTCAAGTGGTTCTGATCGAGCATCCGAGTCACAATTGCCACCTACAGCGATCGGAACCGATGAGGCACAACCTGGCCCACGATGACCTCCGAACGCAGGAGCGTTCTTCTAGAACTTAGCGGCCGAATTCTCCCCCGTCACCATCTGAAGAAACCAAGATGGCGGCCGCACCGCAACTCAACAACATACTACGAACCCGATGGTGACGGGGTTCTGGGGGACCGAAGAAGAGTAGCGGACGGACCCGCCAACATGGAACCAGCCAGACCATATCAGGGTTGCCCGGAGGACATGTGAGAGCTTCCTCGGGGGCTGCTGCGTGGGGCCTTGACCTCCCCCGCTCTGAAGCTCGATTCCGGCCACAGAGGGGTTACGGACCCCCCCCCCCAACGATCGGCATACGGTCAGGTCGGCGGGGGAAATACGGAGGCCGCAAGATAATCCCTGAGAGCTACCCAGAGAAGCCTCGACCTCGCGGGCCATACCGCAGCGACACACCCCCCTCCCTCCACGCACCGATGGCCCGCCCGGATCCTCTGAGATCCTCCATGCACTAGTACTTCCTGGGGCGCCCCGGCCCACTTGTCCAGCTAGCAACCTAGACTACTGCGGGATCACGGCTACTCCACCGGCTTCTCACTCGCACTCCCACGCTTGAACTTTCCTGGGCGGCTGGCGCCGAAAACACTCGACCTCCCACCCCTACAACGCATTAAACTCTGCGGACCTAGAGGGGGCTGAGTGCCGTCCCCCAGCTTTGGTCCCGCCGCAACTCTTCCAGCCAAGTCCGCCAAACACGATCATCATGTCCAGGCAAACGAAGGTTAGCAAGGGCGCAGATATCTCCACCATGCTCACTGCATTAGATAAAAGCAAGAAGCAAGAGCCCCCCAAACTTACCCCACAGAAACAGCAGGAGGACGGGGGAACCCTCGCTACCAAAGGGGACCTGATAGCCTTCATGGCGGACATCAAGTCGGAGTTTCGCTCATGCCTCTCAGAACTCACCACCAAAATCGAACAGACAGACCAAAGGGTTACGGAGGTCGAACAGAGGCTCGGAGAAATTGAAGACCACTCTCGGGATCACACTACCACTCTAGGGGAAATGCAAAGAGCCATTGACACCCTGTATCAGAAATGCGAGATCCTGGAGTTTAAACATGAGGACCTTGAAAATAGGGCGTGCCGCAACAATCTTCGCATTCGGGGGGGTCCCAACCTCTGTCCCCGACAACAAGCTAGCGGACTGCGTGGGACGCTTCTTCGAGGCCCCCCTCCCGGACCTGGATAAATCTCAGCTCTTGCTAGACCGGACCCACAGACTCCGCCCGCGCCGAGGGGCAGTCTCGGACCCCCCACAGATGTCATTACTAGGGTCCACTTCTTTACAACCAAGGAAGCGATTTCGGCCATTAGCCGCCAAGGGGAGGAAATTACTTTTCAGAACACGCCACTTCAAATTTAGCAGGACCCCTCACCCTTCAGAAAAGAAGAGCGCTCTGACCCCTGGCATTGTTCGTCCAGGAACAGCAAGTCCGCTGTAGATGGCTGTTTCCAACGGCACTACAATTCACATATAAAGGCACCCTACGCCGGATCAGTCACTTGGAGGATGCGGAGAGGATCATGCATCCAATCTCGCCCCAGGAACTCTCTGCACCAAACCCGGAAGGATCTGAGGACTCTGGGCCGCTTCCCTCCCCAAAACCTAAACGTTCGCCATGGTCATCAACCCAGCGGATCAACAGAAAGAGATGAACAATGGTGCTCCCGCGCCCCCAGGTTCCAACAGCATCTTTCCCTGGTCTCTTCTGACCCGATCTGAACTCGGATCCGCCACATAACGCTTAGACTGATGTGCCTTGAGGGCGGAGACGGCGGACCATACCCATGGTTCATACCCACTCCAAGGACACTTTCCAACTTTCGTTCCTTGGAAACCCACAGTACTTGATACGCGATGGGACAATCGGACTCGTTGGCCAAGGGTACGCCCGTACTTACAATGTCAGTCTACCCACCAGTTAAAGTTGCGGCCTCCCGTTGGGGTTCCGCGTTAAAACCTCAAGTGCAGGATGGTACCACGAGATCTCACGACAAACATGGCAGCTGAACCACCGACTCAAACCCCCCCCGCAACCCAAGAGACAGAGAATGGGACACCACTGGACCACCAAGTTCTGCGAATCCTCTCCCTAAATGTTAATGGGCTGAATTCCCCTAACAAACAAAAGGCAATCCTATTAAAGCTCCAGGACGAAGATGCAGCGATAGCTATGCTCCAAGAGACCCACTTGCTGCCGGCGGACGTGATCCGGCTTCGCTCTCGACTATTCCCGCTTCAATTTTTTCCCTCCGGCACAAGCAAAAAGGGAGGCACGGCGATCCTCTTTAGGAAAGACTTGAACCCGCAAATCCTGGAAACGAAAATATGCCCGGAAGGCCGATACACAGCAGTCAAATGCCTCCTGTTGGGATACCTATACTCCCTCATCTCGGTGTATGCCCCTAACACTGGACAATCACACTTCTATGACTTCTTGGGCTCGACTCTCGCTAGTTTTGTGGAGGGTCAAACAATTGTCGGAGGGGACTTCAATGGGGTTCCCGACCCCACTAAAGACCGGTCACACCCCCTGACTCCAAATGATTTCGCCCAAGCACTTAGCCTCTTCCGGCTGTTCAGGTCTTTGGAGATAATAGACTCATGGCGGGTGTTTCACCCCGACCAAAGAGACAACTCCTTCTACTCGTTCGTACACCGCACCTTCTCGAGGATAGACCTGTTCCTGATCTCCCCGCACAGCTTCCCCTCAGTCAAAGAGGTCTCCATCGGCTCGAGAGCCATGTCCGACCACGCTCCAGTGTTCCTGGAACTCCGGGTTCAGAGCCCCAACCTCAATAACCCACGCAAATGGTCCCTATACGATCCGATTCTCAATGACATGGGTACGAGAGACAGGATCGCGACGGGAATAAGAAACTTCTTTGATGAAAACCCAGCCTCGGACACTTCACTAGTGAATAATTGGGATGCCATGAAGGCAGTAATCAGGGGCTCCCTAACTGCTCAAGGAGCGGCCTACCACTGGAGCAGACGCCAGACCCAGATAGCTCTAGAGGACGAGCTAAGAGAGGCTGAGGCAATCCACAAGGAAAAAGGCTGGTCCCCTAAGACGCAATGGATCATGCGAACAGCGAGGAAAAATCTAGAAGCCCACTACGCGGAACAAACCACCCTACTGGTGGCAAAAGCCAAACAATCATATTACGCGAAGGGCAACAAGGCAAACAGGTTCCTGGTGGCCAAACTAGCCAAACGGAGACGCGTCAACACGACCGCAGGTCTGCGTGATTCCAAGGGGGTCACACGGTACTCGGAGCCTGAAAAACGACAGCTTGCGACAGACTGCCTGACCCAAATCATGAAGGCAACCCCTCGGAACCTACCGCAACAGGTGGAATATCTGCAGAGGGCAGCGGTACCCCTTCTCGCCAATACAACGAGAGACGAATTGGAGGAGCCCATTACAGGGGAGGAGGTCGAGGAGGCCATTAAGTCGCTTAAAACACGAGCCCCAGGTCCAGACGGCTTTTCGACCAGGTTCTATAAACTGTTCAGGCCACAACTGACCCCCCATCTGGTGACCCTGTTCAACTCCTTCAGAGAAACAGGATCAGTAACCCCATCGATGCAGGAATCAACCATCATCCTCCTGCCCAAACCAGGAAAGGACCCAAGGAGTCTAACCTCCTACAGACCGATTGCACTCTTAAACATTGATGCAAATATATACTCAAAAATCCTGGCAAACCGCCTGAACCGCGTCCTCCCGAAGATCATCCACCCCGATCAAGCAGGCTTCATCCTTCACCGGTCAGCTAGTGACAACATACGGAGAACCTTGAACCTGGTGGACCCTGCCTCCCGAAACTCCCAAAAACTGGTCTTAGTGGCTCTGGACGCAGCCAAGGCATTGATCGAGTAGATTGGTCCTTTATGAAACTCACCCTAGAGGCCTTCGGCTTCGGGTCAACTTTTCAGACGATGGTTCTAGCCAACTATAATAGCCCAAGTACGAGCCTAAGAATTAACGGACACAGCTCAGCTCTGATCCCGCTGTCATGCGGAACCCGGCAAGGCTGCCCGCTGTCGCCCTTACTCTTCGCACTCACCATGAAGCCTTTGGCCTAAAGGATTAGGGGAAACGACCAAATCAAAGGGCTGCAGAATGGCCCCACGCAACACAAAATCGCCCTATATGCGGACGATGTCCTACTCACGATCTCAGAAGCCCACTCATCATTGAAACATGCGATACGAGAACTTACCACCTATGGTGAGGTCTCAGGCTTCACTATAAACTTCGACAAATACTCGGCCATGGGCATCGGCCTCACCCCAGCAGAACGGGAGCCATTGACTGCGATGTGCCCGATGACATGGGTGAAGAAGGCCATCCCCTACTTAGGGGTCCACATCCCGGCTAAACCAAGAGACACATACAAAGCCAACTTCCCCCGGCTACTGAAAGAACTGGAAGGCGACTTGAAACGATGGGAGACCCAAGAGATCTCATTGCTGGGGCGCATCACAGCATGCAAGATGAACCTACTTCCGAGGTTCCTATACGCCTGCGCCTCCCTCCCAGTAGCGATTCCCACACCAACCCTCAGGGACATCCAAAGGAAAATGCTGAAATTCATCTGGAAAGGTAAGAGAACAAGAATCCCTCTCAAAACGATGCTGGGGGGCTCCAAGCTAGAAGGTCTGGGGGTTCCGGACTTGCGGGTCTATAGTGTGGCAGCACAACTAGCACAGATTCAGGCATTGCAAACTATAACAAACCGCCCCAGATGGGTAGAGCTGGAACAATCACAAGTATCCCTACCCTTGCGATTTCTGCCACACATCCCGCTGCCCCTTAGAACACACTGGGGAGACCTCCTTCTATCAACTAAACACACCCTTAGCTCCTGGGACTGGGCACTAAAGCAAAAGGGAGTGCCAAGAGGACTGAGCCCACGCTCCCCGGTCTTCCATAACCCATCCTTCTCACCCGGAGCGGACCCCCGCAATTTTCAGAACTGGATAAAGGGCGGGCTGGAGACCATAGACCAGCTATATATGGGAGGGACACCCCTCACTTTCGTCCAATGTAAGGAGAAGTTCCAACTCCAGGAAAGGGACAGATTCAATTATACCCAGCTACGCCACTGGTGCTCACACCCCCAAACTCTGCAAGCAGCAACACGCCCACCCACCGCCCTGGAACTTACACTGGGGGACCTTCCGACCCGGGGCAGGGTATCCACCCTATATAGGCGCTTCTTAAGGGATTTCCTGTCCACAAAGACCCGCTGTATGGCCCAGTGGGAGGCGGACCTAGGTCATCCGGTCGAGGACTAAACCTGGGTGGACATATGGACCAGAACACACACCTATTCCACCTGCATTACCAATAGGGAATGCGCGTACAAGGTGCTGCTCCGGTGGTATTACCCGCCCCTTCGACTTCACCACATGAACCCACAAGTGGATCATGCCTGCTGGAGAGGATGTGGCCACCCAGGCTCCTTCTTCCATATGTGGTGGGCTTGCCCAAAGATTAAACAGTTCTGGAGGACCTGCTTGGAGACCATCACACAAATCACGGGAACGGCGATTCCTCTGGAACCTGAACCAGTTTTGCTGGGGGCCCCAATCCCCACGATCTACCCATGCTCCGGGACCAGATCTAAGCTATTGACACACTGCCTACTGGCGGGGAAAACGGTGTTGGCCAGGGCCTGGAAATCCCCAGAAGGCCCTCACATAGCCCAATGGTGGTCTAAACTCTGGGACATCCTGATTGCGGAGAAGGTGACGACAGCACAGGCGGGAACGCTCCATCGCTTCCAGAATGTTTGGGGCCCAGTGCTTGAATACGACCAGCGCTTCCCCGCCCGGACCTATAAACCGATTAGGGACGATGGATCCTGAAATACCAAGAGAACCCTGAGGAAGACACATAGATGCTAAGGCGCGAACTGGGTAACCCAGGAGGAAAAATACCGCCTCCAAACCTGAGGGGTGGAGAGGCCAGAGGGAGGTGGGAGGGAGGAAGCCTGGTGGGGGGAATGAGGACTGGGGATCAAAAAGCCTGAAAAAGCATTGCTTGTAATATGTTGTAATATGTGTATTTACCATCCTGCCTTGATTTAAAATAAACAAAGTTAAAAAAAAAAAATAAGCGAAAATTTGCTGAATGCTTACTAATGCCTTTTTTCTGTTCTTTTCCCTTTTCCTTATGAAGCGACGTGCCGGGATGGGAATGACACCGCCGAAGATGCCCGCAGAACAGAGGGAGCGATGAATGATGGGCAGAAGCGCCGCAAGGTAAGGCTGTTCCTAACGGTGTTCTTGTTCTTGCAGGATCTGAGCGCAGAAGAAAGATGCAGGCCAACTGGAGACCGAGACCGATCCGAACACGGTGAGTGTCACGCTGCAGGTGCAGAAAACGCAAAGCATGTTTCTCAGCGTGGCATGGCTTAAATAGTCTCTGGGTATGCCAGGTGTCTCTGGGCTGAACCACACCCAAAAGACTAGACTGCACATGCAGTTCTGGGAAACAAACTATGTGGGGGCATCCATCTTTTCCCCATCAATGCACTTCAAGTCCAATCCCCAATGTTATCCTATGGGAGTGAGTGAGTCTGGTGCCACAAGTGCCAAGTCTGACTCCAAGTGGGTCTTTGGAGGGATGGAGAGGCCCTTGAGGGCCATGTAGGTGATCGTGGCCTGGCTCCAGCCTGACATCTTGGAGGGCTGGGGACATGAGGGGCAGGAATCATGACAGTATAGTTTGCCAGCCCTTCCCAGGTTCCTTCAATATGTTAGTCTCACAGTACTGCACCAGAAGCAACACCACGCCATACCGCTCTTCATTGACATCAAGCACTACATCAGACTAACTGACGGGCTCGTGGACCCCCGGCCCTGCCCCCGGCCCCCATGCCTTCCTACAGGCCTTCCGCTAACCTCAGACCTTGGGGCTTACCCGGCATGTTACCTCTCTTTCTGTACAGGCACTAGCCTCCTGTTACCAGCTACCGCTGTCCAGACCAGCTCTTCCACTGGCTCGATAACTGCAGCACAGGTACTCTTTGTAACTCTTGCTAAGTCATTTTACTTCACAGGACCAGTCCATCCTGATTACAGCAACCCTTACTTTACCATTATCTCTCCAGTTATTCTAGAACTCAATTTGCCAAGTGTGCCAACAGGAGCTCCCTCCCCTAGTAAGACGGGGTCCGACTCCATCGCCTCTCCCCCACAGGAAGAAGCGCCACACTCCACTTTGTCCAGGTCAGTAACTAGTTTGCACTCGCAACTGGACAATGCATGCACACTGTCCAGTCCCACGGTCTCAATTTAATTTTAACACATGCTAGTATCGGAGCCACAAGGCCCCATCCGAGGTGAGCTGAACACTGATTGAGACTCTCTTCCCCGTTCTGTTCCCCTATGCAGGGAGACCCAGTCGAGGCCCATGAAGAAGGCTTCCTTGCCGAAATGTCACGGGATTACTCCATCTTGAGGGCAAACTACCCCCCATCCCGCACCATCATTTGATCTACATCCAGACATAGACCAACGACTAGGTCCTTCCCCCAACAGTCAACTTCAAATACTTAATGCCAAGAAGAATGTTTTAATGAATTTGACTGTTATTGTATTTTCTGTTGGTTGCCCTCTGAAAAATTCAAATACTTTAAAAAAAAATGTTTTGTACATTGTGGCGATATATTATAGAATAGAAGAAAACAGTGCCACTTCACATTTTAATGGAAAGAGAAGGTGTAGCACACAAAAGATTTATCATTAAAAAAAACATTTTTATTATAGAAAAAAAGACATCATTCTCATTAAATGACTGTGTTAAATAATACACAGATTAAGAACAACCCTAAAACCAGGTTTTCATAACAGGACGATTACATGTACGATTACATGTACAACATGAATGTAAAATGAAAAAAACATACCACATTACCAACTGAAAAAAATTTAACATACAAACATCAGTGCAACATTAATTTGTTGCATACTATGTATAACCCAACGTGTTTCTGTCTGTTGTCTCCTAGATGTCTGACATTCATCAGGGGTAGCTCTTCTTGAGGTTCTACAATAATCATCCCATCCAGTCCTGGTGGGCATGGATTTAACTTGTTCCTTAATGCAATCTATAAAAACACATAACCACATTAAAAATTGTGTGTGCACCAAAATTTGCAAAGATTTACCTACTTTTAATGTAATACATGAACAATACACAAACAAGGTAGCCTGAATTAATAAGGCCCCTCATACCTAGTCCCCATTCGGGAGCCATTAGCACCAGGAATCTGCTGTAAACATATATACCTTGGGATCTGCATATTCCAAGTGTTCAATGTAGCCAATTACACAATCACACCCAGCCGAATTTCAGCCGCTTATAATGGTAATCCTTTTCAATGGATATTGAGTAAGAACACACTAAAGAAGGAGAAACAAACAACAAACGCACTGTGTCACACTGTAATCATACCAGAGTGTAAAAAAGTCAAAACACCAACTATAGTAATCATTGCGCATACCTCCAAAGGTAAGATAGCCAAACGTGTTCCCAAAAAAAGGTTATCCTTGGGGAGAGTAACAGGTCTTTATTTAGGTCGGCCAACTGTGTTGAGTTTTTCCTCTTCAAGCACAATCTAAGGATGTTAAATATAGTAAGAAATGCTCAACCACCGTATTAAACAGGGTTCTTTTTTTAGAAAAGCACAGTCATAGGCTTTCCTACGGTTTTCCTACATCCCTAAAGACCGAAAAAAACGCACATAGATAATCTGAGGTGTGCATACAAACGTAGTAGAATACTCCACAATAAGGAGCCTCAGTATGTTGTTTAGTCCAAGACACTTCCCCATACCGCCTAACGAATGTAGTAAAACTACATGCCGCTTAGACTATGCATTTTTTTCTTCTCCACAGGCAAAAACACATACCCGTCCCCTTGGCGCCTGAGAAACGCTGTATAAATCCATAGCACAACACACACAGGTTGATGCATCTCGTAACGGGCGACTTGCCCGCAATGGACAATGAAGCCCAAAATTCTTTCACGTCGGCCGAGTCCAGTGGTTCAAGTACCACCATACAATCCTCCCGACCCCATAACTGTTGACACTCGAGGAACGCCAAAAGACCCTGCATTAAAGTAGCTTTTACCCACAATGCACACAAAGGTGTCAGCAACACTAAAAAAGGACTCATAACTGAAATACAAGTCGTAGTCCGTCAGAAATGGGAAAAAAACGCTGGAATAGGCACTTAGCACTTTTACACCTTAGAACCTTGATACAAAACCCAACTGGACCAATACCAGCCGTCAAACTTATTTCAAAAGGAAAATTACTTGGAAAAGAAAATACGACCATCGTATAGAGGACAAACAGCAAAACTCTGTCAAGATAATCCCCCTCAACACACAGCATGGGAAAATACCATGCCTTGTCTAAAACCCCCCAAATTCTTTTTATATATACAACTCAAGTATCACATTCAAACCAGAACCACAAATTGATCAGAAGGAAAGATACATTTGCCTTTCTGTATGGTAGAAACAGCACAATTAGAGCCCCAACATGGCATCAAACAGGACCAAAAATGCTGATCATATTGACTCAAATAATAAAGCAAGGGCTGTGTATACATACACCTGCAGTAAAACATGAGGGACAACCACACATAGACAATGTGTACAATAAATGCAACAATTGATGTCCATTTTAACTCTCATGATGAACAGAGCACAGACATGTTGTACCAAAAGGACTGGGGCACACAAAAACACGGGGCCTCATCATTACATCCCCCTAACATTATGCCACTCAACAACTTCATTTAATCCAAACAAGTGGCTGTGAGTTTTAAAGATGAGTTTTTGTTCTAAGGTGACTAGTCTCTGATCTATCACTTCTTTGTTGGGTCCATTGACCCGTTTGAGAATTAGCAACCTAAAATCTTCATGTGAATGGCCATTAGCAATGAAATGTTTAACCATGGGTGCCTGTAGAGTCTTAGCCTTAAATGGATGGTCTAGTAAACATTTTTATTTAAAAAACAGATAGGCCACATAAATAAATATACTAGCATCCTCCGTTTTAAAACTTCCTATGTAAAATTTTGAGCTATCCCCGTGGGGAGCCCGAGAGCCCCAAATGGTAAAGCAGATTCAGGCAGACACAACGTGGTTGTGTTGGAAAACGCTGCGGTTTCCTCCAGCCCGGAAAACCTAGAAAAAAAAACGCAGCTAGTGCTTATTTTTTGTAAAAAAAATAAATAGCACTTACCGAGATTCAGCTTCAGCTTTCCTGCTCTGGTCTCCGGTCCGCGTCCTCCGAGTCCCGGCACTAATGAAGGGAAAGCCACCCAGCGGTAGACTTTGTTTACTACAGCTGGCTGGCTTTTCCTTCATTAGTGCCGCAAAAGCAAAAGCCAGCACAGGAGGGCCTCCATTTCACAAAATGGCTGCGCCCCTGTGCTTGCTTTTTCGAATTTTGAGCTTGAATAGCTCAAAATTTTACATAGGAAGTTTTAAAACGGAGGATGCTAGTATATTTTTTTTTATGTGGCCTATCTATTTTTTAAATAAAATTTTTTACTAGACCATCCCTTCAATACAGCTCCTGTGCTCCATCATGCGAGTTTTACATTTTCGGTTTGTCTTCCCTATGTAATGCAAACCGCATGGACAAGTTATCATGTAGATCACATTTATGCTATTCCAGTTACAAAATTCAGTAATGTTCCATCTATTTGCCAACCCTATGTCTACCTCCTTTGTAAAAGCCGTAAGGTTACACATTACACAGTTGCCACATGGGTGATTACCAACTACCGGAGGAAGGCCCCACAAGTTTGTTTGTTTGACTGGTGGTTGTTTTTTAACCTTAATGTCATTCCTAATGAGAATATTTCTCAAGTTTTGACTTCTTTTGAAAGCCACAAGGGGGGTACCATTCTCTTTAGTGTACATTTTCTTCCAGTTCTTGTAGAACACACTTTTAATCTTGTACGACAGGTCAGAGAAAGTGTTGACGAACACCAAATTGTTTTCTCTCTTGTTTTCCTTTGGAGTCAGTTCCAGCAGGGCTTCACGATTATTATTATATGCCCTCTTGGCTGAGTGTTTAACAAGATTCTCCGATACCCTCGTGCAACCAATTTATTGTGGAGAATGTTGGCACTTTGCACGTAGTGCTGCTTCAGGCTGCTATTACGTTTCAGTCTCAAGAACTGACCAAAAGGTAAATTGCATCTAACGTGTTGAGCATGATGACTGGAAAAATGTAGAAGCACATTGCGGTCTGTTGCTTTGCTGTAGGGTTTAACTCGCAAAGCACCTACTTGATGAAAAATGGTGATATTAAGAAAATTGATTTCAAAATTTTTGATCGCTTGCTTGAATTTCAAAAACCTATTTTGTTGATTCAGCCAGACCACAAATTCTTCTGCCGTTGCTCTGTCACCTTCCCAAATGATTAAAACCATTAACGAGAAGGTCTCTGCAGCACTAGAGAATGACATGAGTCTGCATCTCTTAAAGAATGGCTAAATAAAAAGCTAAAGTGTACTTTACAAGCGTTTTTGCTCACCCTTTCTATATGAGAGTTAGCTAAAAAATACAGCTCTGCATATACTAAGCATGCCAAATGGTTAAATCTTTACAGAAAATGTACATGTTAGGCTACAAAATATATGTGGCAGGACGCCACCTCCCTGTTTCCATTGCATTGGTCTCACCAGCATACGGTTTTACGTCACCCAAATGTATCCATGTGTATCTTGCTGAAGGAGTAAGGTTCTTAATAATATAGGGTCCACTAAAAGGGGGATTGTGCCACTTCCTTGTGAATTTGCGCATTAAGACTGAATCTCCAATAAATAATTTAGGTGCAGGAAGTAGTTCTTGAAGTCTGGTTGCTGAATGGTCTTCATCTGTGTCCTGAGACCGACACACCTTGCACTTCAGTTGATCTGAAATGACAGACATACATGTAAAATAAACATGTAACTCATTTCCTAACATTTCTGCAGTCTTCTGGGCATCACTTCTGCTCCTCGATGGAGGACAAAGGCATTCTTATTCATCTCCCTGTCACTAGCTCGTGGGGTGTGAGGTGTGAGGTGGTGGTCCGACCCAGGCTCGTTCCTTAATGCATATAATGCAGGGGGCAGGCAATACAGCCATCCCGTTTTCAATGTAAACTTCAGTTTGGCAAATTTTCTCTTGAAGGAGGATGTTTAGTCTCTCACATATCCCTTTCACTTGTGGGTGATAAGCAGAAGAAAACTTGTGTTTTATACTAAGCAATAGGTTAATTTATTCAAATACTTCATTAACAAAATGGGGCCTATTGTTTTATCTCAGCACCTCAGATCCTCCCCATATAGGAAAGACTTCTCGGACTAAAAACTTTGCTGGGCAAGTGGCATCAGGGTGTGTACACTCACATGCTTCGATCCATCTAAAAAAGGGACACACCACCATTATCATATACCTGTATTCACTACATACTTGCAGCATATCAACATAGCCAATATATAAATGCCGAAAAGGACCATTCGGTCGAGGAATCACTCCTCTGATTGTTCGCAATGTGTGCCCAGTGGTAAACATTTGACATATGATGTAATTTACTACAAGAAATGCAACGTGTTCTAACAGGTTCGGTACAAACCAGTTCTCCGCAATAGCTGCTGCGAGGATTTCCCTAGTTACATTCACAGGATAGAGCAGCTGTTCAAGTGTTACCCTTAACAAGGATACAGGCATCACTGACTTTCCAGTGCTGTCCTGTCGCCACAATGCTTCAGAGGGGGATAAAGAACACCCCTCCGTTTCCACAATTCTTGCTCATCCTGCGGTGCACAACCTTGAACCTCCATCAACTGTGTTCTAGATAAATGATTAAACCCTTTGTTTACAATCATAACTGTGACTACTTTTTCCTTTACATCTGGAGTATCAACACTTGAAATATCTGGTGAATATGCAACCCTTTTGGCCTCTTCATCTGCGGCTTCGTTCCTGCAAGAGATAAAATCAGTTCACTTAGTATGGTCTGCGCATTTAACAATTACAATGCCTACAATGCTACTGGGAGTTGTTGTGCCTTGATAAGTGTGATGCTGGAAATGCATCTGAGGGACAGGGCCTCTGAATCCTTGTCCTTTTACTGTTTTTACCGTGTGTTCTGTTATGTTTTCTGCCCCGGAGTCCATGTGGGACTCCTGGCAGTGCAGCTCTCTCTTTTGGTTTGGTGAACAGACCCATGGGATACCCTTATGGTACCCATGGGTAGGGGTACAACCCTGTGCCCCTAGTGTATGTTTTTGGGCACCTGTGGGTGGCCCCAGAGCAGGGTATGGGCTGGTGGCAGCTCTGTGCTGAAATTGACAGGTGCTCCGGGTGTCCTCCATTTTGGGATACCCAGGCCCTGCCATTGGGATCTGTTGATTCCTGATAGGAAACAAGATGGCCCCTGTGGCCTCTTGCTTTCTATTGCCTGTTAACTTGTTTTTCCCAAAGTCCTGGGAAGCCCTGTCTCTGTCCCTTCCCCCTGGCTGGCTGTTGGGTGGAAGTTCCATATATGGTATTGTTGTGAAGGCCCAGCTAGACTGACTGGAGCCTTCCCAGTGTCTGTATGTTGTGGGTACATCCTGTGGGTGGGACCTGGGTGAATGGAGTGTGTGACCAATATACACTTCTTGTTGTGATTGTCTGGTTTCTGGCATGAGAGACAAAGACTGAGACAGCCCTGCCTGAAACTGGCCTGAATGCAGTGTGTAGTGTTGAATGGCTGGGTACTTGTCCCAATCCACATTTCTTGTTGTGAGTGTCTGGAAGGGAGGAGTGTGGCCTGAATGCACTGTGTGCCTGATTGGCTGACTGACTGCATGAATGCCCTGCTGTATGATTGGCTGCTGAGTGTGTGCCAGCAGCGTGGATGAGAGACAAGATAGTATATCTGGGGACCTCTCACCACTGGAATGGTGTTCAGAAGCAGCCAGGTGTTCAGAAGGAACCATTGGTTGAGAAGCGACCATTGTGTTCAGAAGCATTCTGGAGCTGAGTCTCCACTCTAACAGTAACTGGAACTGCTGATCCTCGACGTCCAGCTGGAAGAAGAAGACTTGCTGTGGCATTTGCTTCGACCGATCTGAAGGCTGACGAGATCGTCGAGGGCTGACCCGAGAGAGGACCTGGTAAGGCGCCCTCTTCCCGTGCTCCGAGGGACCATCGAGCACCGCTCCATCTTCGCCGAAGCGCCCTGGAAGACAGACCCTCGAAAGGCTGTCGACCCGAGACGGGACCGCTGAGGAGATCGAGGTGAAGCACCCGGACATCGACGCCGTCGAAGTCCATTGCCGTCGACCTGGGTTCGCAGGTTTGTGTAACCGCTGGAGGCCCGTCGAAGTTGTGTTGCCCTGCCAGGGGAACCACTTGACGCCGCGCCGCCGACGACTGGAGCCGTCCGCTCCTTTGCCTAAGAACATTCTATCGAAGGACTCTCTCGAGCGCATCGTCGACCGCTTATCCTGCCGGAGAAAGTCGAGGACGACCAACGCGCCGAGGAGAAACCTGCCGGTGGGTTTCCCGCCACCCGACGACCTCAAAGACTCGGACGACTCGACGCCCTTGCTGGGCCTCCTTCTCTACAATCTTTGCGGTCCAGAACTATTGTCATCGAGGTGCCACGCACACCTCCACCTTGCAGGACGCCGACGTTCCGACGCCGACGAGCACCGCTTGGACGAAGCTGCCGTTTGTCGACGGACGTTCGACGCCCCATGCCTCCCGCTTGAAAGGGAAGGCATTCAAGAAGGGCCGTCGATTCCCCGTCGCCGAACAGCGAGTTCCTCAACGTTTGTCGATGCCTCTTCGAGGAGCTCGACTCCACCAGGTACATTGGGGGGGGTAAAAACATTATAGGAGAGAATAAGACTTACAGAGCAATATATGGACTGGGCTTGTGCTATATCTTTATTTACAGGGTGCCCAGGTGGGGGGATCTCCACACAGAACTGTGTCCAGTGGTAGGGGCCAGTATTCTACCTATTGCCCAACCCTCTTATTTTCTCTCCTCTCTCTATTGCTGGTTTCACTCTATTGGTCTGTGTGACAGTGTACAGTATTGTTAATGCACTGTAATGAGATCTAGGGTGGTACCACTGTAGAATTGTATATATTTGCCATTGTAGATTTTGCCGGAGTACAAAGTGAGTTATTATGATAAATGTACATAACCTTAAATATTGATTATATAAAGACTGTGTTCTAACCAATACAGAGTGTGGATATTCCTTTGTGGGGGCTTGGGGAATACACTGTACTTAAGAACCAGCCTGCATCACCTCCTGAGAAGCTAGGCCTTGATTGCTCGACCATTGCTACCGAATAGAGAATCTTGGCTGGGGTCTCCTGTGCCTCTCCTCCACCATATAGGGAGCGGAAGTACAGACACCCCCCACCGGTCGTTGAGGCCCTTCTCTCACAATAAGCCTGTCCAATAATGCTGCGTGTTGCATTGGAGTTGTAACGCTCACCTGATTCCCGCAGAGGCGCCGGTCTTGACTGGGTGAATGCCGTATCTTCAAAGGTGATGTGTAACACACGGTTGGCTCTTTGGGCTGGACCTCTGTGCGCTGTATGTCTGACTCGAAGAGTAAGATGTCTTAGGTAAGTGAACGCCGAACTCTCCATCTGCCTCGGGGCAGGGTGCCGTAACCAGTTTCTTCACTGGATAAGGGTGCAGGCCTCTTGACCTCAGAGGACTGCTGTCCGTCGTTAACTGCACGAACGGTAAGTTCTGGGCACTTCAAATGTCTTAAAAGTCTTTTGTAATGATATCCCTTGTTTTGCAGGGTTCCGGCGATGGCGGATGGCGGGCTGATGAGAGTTGAGGATCGAACCCGCGTGAGGAATAGAAGCGCCTGGAAGCACATAAGTAAGCGCTTGTAGCCTGCTTCACGATGCGCACTAACTGTCCCTTTTATCTTGCAGGTACAAGTTCGGAGGTTTAGAGAAGCTGAAGGGTGCTGGAATACCCACTGGATTCGGCGTGGGAAGGAGTAATGGCACGTGAGTAATAAAGTTGCCCAACGTCTTTAAACGCACCTTCTTTTGTCTTTCAGATGCGGGATGCAGCGCCGAAGGCCTCCGGAGCGTGCGAAGAGCTGGTAAGCTTTTGTCTTTCAGATGCCGGAATGCAGTGCGAAGACCTCCGGAGCCTGCGAAGAGTAGGTAAGCCTTTGTCTTTCAGATGCCGGAATGCAGCGCGAGGCGTTGGTGACAGCCGATGGACCAGGTAAGAGATGCGCTGCCACTGAAGACCGTAGTGCTAACCTCTTCTTTCTTTGTCTTTACAAGTGCTGCTGAAGACTGGATTCCAGGATGGTAAGCCTTTGTTCCCTTAGGCCCAGGATCAGAAGCAGAAGACACGATGAGCGTTCTGCTGCAGAGAATGCAGAATAACGCAAAGCAAGATTCATCCATCGGGTGTGGTTTAAATAGCCTCCTGTAGTGCTTAGGTGTCTCCTTCCACAGCCACGCCTAGGTAAGAAAAGAGTTCCTGCTTTCCAGACGAGTTCCAGTGTTCTGAACCTAGGGAGTGGCTCCTGCCCCACCCAACAGGAAAAGTAGTCCCAAACAGAAGAGGATCAGGGGTTCAACTGGCAGGTAAGTAAGCAGCATGGTCTGCTGCAGGTAGGTCCACCCAAGCATTATGAGCCCGGCGCTTCCAGCGCTGGGACTGGGCATCTTTATGAGCCTGGTGCCACTGGCGCCAGGACAGGGTCCAAAAGGTCCCAATTGGGACTGGCTGGCACTCGGAACCGGGGTTATGGGTCTGCTTCCAAGGGAGTCAGGCAGTCCTGATCTTTTGGAAGCAGAGATCATGACAGCACCCCCCCTCAAGGCCCCTCCCAAACTGGGCTTCTCCGGGGGTTTGGGCTTGTTAGGAAATGTTCGATGAAATCTTTTGATTAGATGAGGCGCGTGGACATATTCTGCAGTTTCCCAGGATCTTTCTTGGGGACCGTAGCCTTTCCAGTCAATCAGGTAAAATAGTTTACATTTGGAGATCTTGGAATCCAGGATGCTTTTGACTTCAAACTCGAGTTCTCCATCAACTAGAATAGGTTTTGGAGATGTAGTTAGTCGGGTTTGAGGTTGCACGGGTTTTAATAGAGAGACGTGGAAGACCGGATGTATTTTCATGTGAGGGGGCAAGTCCAACTTGACCGCTACTGGATTTACTATGGTAGTGATGGAATAGGGACCAAGGTATCTTGGGTTGAATGTGCATGGTCCTTTTAGAGGTAGATATTTGGTGGATAACCAGACTTGATCTCCTACTTGATATTGAGGGGCTTCCTTCCGATGTTGGTCTGCTCCTTTCTTGTATTGTTCTTTAGCCGTTTGAAGGTGAGAAACGGCTTCCTTAAAGGCTTGGGTGATTGTAGAATGCAGGTGGTCTACTGCTGGTGTTCCAAGATCTTGGAGTGGATCTAACTCCGAGGTTCGAGGGTGACTACCGTATAAAAGAAAAAACGGGGTCTTCCCAGTTCCCGAGTGGATAGAGTTATTGTAGGCATATTCGGCTATTCAAAGGATATCTTTCCAAGTTTTTTCAGTTTGTTGTAGCATGCAGCGCAAATACTGTTCCAGAGTTTGATTGGTCCTCTCGGTTTGTCCGTCGGTTTGAGGGTGGTGGCTGGTCAAAAGTCTCACATCAATTTGAGCCGACCGACAGCAACTTTGCCAAAAATGAGAAATAAATTGACTACCTCGATCCGAAATTAGAACTGAAGGAAAACCGTGCAGTCGGACAATGTTTTCGAGAAATTCTCGGGCCAGAGTTGCTGCTGTTGGTAAGCCTTTGAGTGGAATGAAATGCGCCATCTTGGAGAATAGGTCCACGATTACTAGGATCGTATTGTATCCGGAGCATGGAGGTAGATCGGTGATGAAGTCCATAGAAAGCGTATGCCAAGGGCGAGGCGGGATGTCAATAGGGCGTAAGAGGCCGGCTGGTTTTTCCTTTTGACTCTTGTTTTGGGCGCATACTCCACAGGACATTATAAAGTCTCTGATATCTTTTTTCCAAGACGGCCACCAGAAGTAGCGCTTGATCTTTTCCGAGGTCTTGGTCATACCGGGATGTCCTTCCATTAAAGAATCGTGATAACAAGAGATTACCTTTTTCTGTAAATCTGTGCTGGGCAGGTATAACCGTTCTTGGAAATATAATAGGTTGTCCTTCACCGTAAAGTCCTTTCCCTGCAGATGCCAATTCTGTATGTCTGCTGGAGTTACCAGTAGCCTGGCTTTATCCTTAACTTCCTCTATGGATTGTCTGGCGATTACACCTAGAATTCTTTGTTCGGGAATGATAGGTACAGGTTTAGGATTGATCAAATGTTCTTCCACTCCCATCCGAGAAAGGGCATCAGCTTTACCGTTTTTTGTACCAGGTCGATAGGTAATTATGAAGTCAAACTCGGCAAAGGATAGTGCCCAACGGAGTTGCCTAGAGGATTGAGCTTTTGCGGTTTTCAAATATTGCAGGTTTCGGTGATCTGTAATCACAGTAACGGTGTGTCGGGCCCCCAGAAGATAATGCCGCCAAGCCTTAAAGGCGGACTTGATAGCTAGAAGTTCCTTATCAGTAATAGTGTAATTGATTTCAGGAGGCGAGAATTTGCGGGACCAAAATGCCACGGGATGCAACTGATTGGTTACTGGGTCCTTTTGTGATAGAACTGCCCCCATGGCAAGGCTCGAAGCATCAGTTTCAACGATGTAGGGGAGTTCTGGGCGAGGATGTTTTAAGATCGGTGCAGAGATAAATCTAGTCTTCAAATTCTGTAAAGCTTGTTCCGCCTCGGTAGACCATTCAAAACCTTTGTTTTTCTTTAACAAGGCGGTGATGGGCTGGACTATTCGAGAGAATTCGGGGATAAACCTGCGGTAAAAGTTAGCGAAGCCTAACATGCTTTGAACACCTTTTACGGAGGATGACGATGGCCATTTGAGAATTGCATCGACCTTCTTTGAATCCATACGCACTCCGCTAGGTGATAATATGAATCCCAAGAATTCAACTTCAGTCACGTTGAAAACACATTTTTCCAACTTAGCGAAAAGTTTGTGTTGACGCAATCTCTCGAGGACCATTTTCACGTGTTTCCGATGTTCAGTTTCCGATGAAGAATAAACGAGGATGTCGTCAATGTAAACAACAACACACACATCTATGAGCTCTCTGAGGACATCGTTCATAAAATATTGAAAGGCGGCCGGGGCATTGCAAAGTCAGAAGGGCATGACCTGATATTCAAATAGCCCATACTTGGTGCGGAAGGCCGTCTTCCATTCATCGCCCTCTTTTACTCGTACCAAGTGGTAGACTCCTCTAAGATCCAACTTTGTATATATGCATTCTTTTCTGACTTGGTCCAGGAGTTCAGGGATCAAAGGTAACGGATATCTATTCTTAACGGTGATCTGGTTCAGGGCGCGATAATCTATACAAGTTCTAAGGTCCCCTTCTTTTTTTGGAACGAAGAACAAAGCTGAGGAAGCAGGGGACTTGGAAGGACGAATAAACCCATTCGCTAGGTATTGATCCAGGTATTGTCGGAGGTGAAGATTCTCAGGCTCGGTGAGGGCATAAATTCTACTACAAGGAGGAGTAGATCCAGGTATCAGGTCTATCTGGCAGTCATAAGACCTATGAGGAGGTAGAGAGTTAGCCTGATCCTTCCGGAAAACATCTTGGAATTCTAGGTATTCAGGAGGTAACTGGGGAGCCTCCGAGGAAATTGCTGCCAGTGCAACACCAGGTCGAGGGTGACAAGTAGAGACACATTCTGGAAACTGAACCGTTCTTGCTCGCCAATTGATCTGAGGATTGTGCTTCTCTACCCAAGGAATTCCTAGAATAATCTGGAACTGAGGGGCCTTGATCACATCGAACACGATCTTCTCATGGTGTCCATCTTGACTTACTAGCGTCACTTCTTGGGTGGTATGCGTTACTGGTCCGGAGGCTATCTCCGTACCATCCACCGTAGTAATGACGTCCTTTACAGCCTTTGGACAAAGAGTCAGATTCATCCTCAAAACCATTTCATGATCCACATAATTGCCGATGGCACCGCTGTCGACGTAAGCTTCAATCGCATGTAATCGATCCGGATGTTCAGGGCTAATGAGGACCATAGGTATCACGAAATGCGAGGTCACAGAACTGGTTTTAACACTCGGCAAGAGGACCTCTATTCTTGTCGGGCGAGGTTGTTTCCCTGCTCAGAGTTTGTGACCCTGGTAACTGCAGCTCCTACTGCCTTCTTGGCTGGTTTCACCGGACAGTCTCGAAGAAAGTGCCCCGAGTTTCCGCAATAGAGGCATAATTGCAGCTGTTTTCTCCTTTCCCGCTCCTTTTGTGTTAGTGGTCCTTTCAGGCACCCTATTTGCATGGGTTCCCCCGGAGTCTACTCCTTTGGTAGGAGTTGGTGGTTTGGAAAATACTCGAGCATCAAACTTGGAACGATCGGCCTTCCTGTTCTGCAGTCTGTGGTCAATTTGAACGACTAAGTCAATATAGTCTGAACAGTCTTGCGGGGGATTCACTACTTGGGCTAACACATCTTTGAGCTCTCCACGTAGACCTCTATAAAACAGCGTAATCCTTTTGTCCTCAGGCCATCGAGTTTCCACTATCAGTCTGTTGAAAGACGCAATATAAGCCAAAAGGTCTTGATTACCCTGTCGCAATGAAAGGAGCTCATTGTCCAAGGCCTGCCCCTGTGAATGTCTTGCAAACAGTTTTTCCATACTGAGCTGAAAAGCTTGAAAATCATGGAGAACCGGATCATCTTGATGAACTAGAGGGATCGACCAGTCTGCCGCATTGCCACTAAGGTACGAAAGCACGAAAGCTACCTTAGCTTGATCAGTTGGAAAAGCTGCTGGCCGGCATAAGAAGTGCAACCGGCACTGATTAATAAATACTGCAAATTTGGGTCACCAGAAAATCGTTCGGGCGGAGCCAGAGGTACATTCCCAGGTAGGTTGATCTGCACTGGGTTCGTAAAGGATGTTGAAGGAAGATTTGCCCCTGATGCGGGTAACGGAGTTTGTCCGGCTTGTGACTGTAGCAATTGTCTAGCGAGATCGTCTGTTCGCTCCTTGGAAATAATCAGTTCCCTTCTTAGAGCATTCGTTTCCTGACGGGCTGCATGCACTTCTGCTCTTAGTTCCCCAAGTAACTGGGCTAGCTGGTCGGTATCCGAGGTTTCCATAGCGCCTGGGTGGGAGTTTTGCGGTAGGCTTTGCGTTCTGTAACGCTCACCTGATTCCCGCAGAGGCGCTGGTCTTGACTGGGTGAATGCCGTATCTTCAAAGGTGATGTGTAACACACGGTTGGCTCTTTGGGCTGGACCTCTGTGCGCTGTATGTCTGACTCGAAGAGTAAGATGTCTTAGGTAAGTGAACGCCGAACTCTCCATCTGCCTCGGGGCAGGGTGCCGTAACCAGTTTCTTCACTGGATAAGGGTGCAGGCCTCTTGACCTCAGAGGACTGCTGTCCGTCGTTAACTGCACGAACGGTAAGTTCTGGGCACTTCAAATGTCTTAAAAGTCTTTTGTAATGATATCCCTTGTTTTGCAGGGTTCCACGGTGGCGGATGGTGGGCTGATGAGAGTTGAGGATCGAACCCGCGTGAGGAATAGAAGCGCCTGGAAGCACGTAAGTAAGCGCTTGTAGCCTGCTTCACGATGCGCACTAACTGTCCCTTTTATCTTGCAGGTACAAGTTCGGAGCTTTAGAGAAGCTGAAGGGTGCTGGAAGTGGATTCGGCGTGGGAAGGAGTAATGGCACGTGAGTAATAAAGTTGCCCAATGTCTTTAAACGCACCTTCTTTTGTCTTTCAGATGCAGGATGCAGCACCGAAGGCCTCCGGAGCGTGCAAAGAGCTGGTAAGCTTTTGTCTTTCAGATGCCGGAATGCAGTGCGAAGACCTCCGGAGCGTGCGAAGAGTAGGTAAGCCTTTGTCTTTCAGATGCCGGAATGCAGCGCGAGGCGTTGGTGACAGCCAATGGACCAGGTAAGAGATGCGCTGCCACTGAAGACCGTAGTGCTAACCTGTTCTTTCTTTGTCTTTACAAGTGCTGCTGAAGACTGGATTCCAGGATGGTAAGCCTTTGTTCCCTTAGGCCCAGGATCAGAAGCAGATGACACGATGAGCGTTCTGCTGCAGAGAATGCAGAATAACGCAAAGCAAGATTCATCCATCGGGTGTGGTTTAAATAGCCTCCTGTAGTGCTTAGGTGTCTCCTTCCACAGCCACGCCTAGGTAAGAAAAGAGTTCCTGCTTTCCAGAAGAGTTCCAGTGTTCTGAACCTAGGGAGTGGCTCCTGCCCCACCCAACAGGAAAAGTAGTCCCAAACAGAAGAGGATCAGGGGTTCAACTGGCAGGTAAGTAAGCAGCATGGTCTGCTGCAGGTAAGTCCACCCAAGCATTATGAGCCCGACGCTTCCAGCGCTGGGACTGGGCATCTTTATGAGCCTGGTGCCACTGGCGCCAGGACAGGGTCCAAAAGGTCCCAATTGGGACTGGCTGGCACTCGGAACCGGGATTATGGGTCTGCTTCCAAGGGAGTCGGGCAAGTCCTGATCTTTTGGAAGCAGAGATCATGACAGGAGTGCCATCCGCTCCTTTTCCAGCGTGCTAGCCATGCGTGCACGGTTGAGGTCACATATGCAGAGTCACTGTACACTGTCACTTCCTGCCCTGCATGTTTCTCGAGTGTGAAAATGAGCACCACCAATTCTGCTGTTTGTGCCGAAAAAGTGAGACGGTAGTCTTGCACTTGCTACCACTTCAAATTCTTCATTAGCTCTGTTCCCACCACAGCTGAACCCGAATGTCTTTTCCCATCGGTTAGATCAATTTCTGAAGACCTGTCAATAAAGAGAATCTCCCACCTGACACATTTTCCTTTACTCTTGAAATATCATCATAGAACTCTTCGTAATTAGAGCAATCTTACACATGCTTATTTTATGCCACAGGTTCAGCTACAAACGTGGCAGGGTTCACAATTTTACACCTGACTATTTTGATTGCTGGATTCGATGTAACTACCTCATATGCGGAAGCCCTTTGAGATGTCATTGTACCCTTAGGTTTCTCCAAAATGGCAAACAAAGAATGCTCAACAAACAATGTCATAGAACACCTCATCACAATACTAGTAGACTTCTCTATTGCGAATGTGGCTGCTGCCAACGATTGTTCACAAGGAACGTGCCCTCTCATAACTGGATCTAAAATCCCACTGTAATATGCCACGGGTTTGTACCCCAATGTAGACTTCTGTGTGAGCATCACTCTCATAATTGTTCCATTCATATGTGAGAACAAAAAGAATTCCACATCATAGTTGGGAATTTCTAAAACTGGAGCTGTAGCTTTCTTCAATTCTTCAAACCCTCCCTCCATTTCCTCAGTCCATCCTATTCTTTCCTTTTCACTTATGCTTTCTTCAGAGCATGCAAAAGGGGTCTTGTGTATGAACTATAATCAAATACCCATGCTCTAACACAGTTGCACAATCCCAAAAACCTCTGCATTTGTTTTATCATGTGTGGTTTTACTGTTTTCATAATCGCCTCAGCTCTTTCAGGTGTGACTCCACTTCCCCTCATGTGAGATTAACTGACCAATATACAACACCTCTTCTTGGCAATACTGCAACCTCTCCTTGTGTATTTTATATCCCTTCTCTGCTAGAATAGTCATGAACTGAATCGAATCTTGCCTTCACTCATCTTCTGTCATGCTATAAACCAAAATATCATCTACGTACTGCAGCACAACACTTTGCAAATCACTATTGCTTAGGTCCATCGGCAGCACCCTATTAAAGATCGATGGAGATTCACTGTAGCCCTGGGGTAAACGAGGGCTCTTCAGCTTAGTTTGGCAAAACGTAAATGACATAAGGTCTTGGGAGTCTTTATGCAACAGGATTGCAAAAAATCATTTTTGTTCAAGTCAATCACTGTGAAATATCGTGCCTCTGCTAGGATACTATATAGTATCGTTGCCGGATTCAAAACTAAAGGAAACTCTGGCTCTACAATTTGGTTAATTGGTCTCATGTCCTGAATAAATCTCTGTGATCCCCCCCTTTGATTTCTTCACAGGATACCCTGTGGTATTACACAGTGACTCTGGCATCACTAAAATACCTTGTTCCATCACGGCTGATATAGTCTTTAAAAAATACCCTCATCTGCCTCTCGAGACATTGGGTACTGCCTTGTTTGAGGTAAAATTGCTCATGGCTTCAGTTGAATCCTAATCTCCCCTATTGTCCTTCAATAGGCCTACATCATAGGGACCTGTAGTCCATAAAGAGTTTGGCACTTTTTTCAAATCTTCATAAACAAATCCTGGGTGCTGCCACACTATCATCATTGGCTGTGGGATTTCCCTTCTCTCTATTCTAATACAATATGTAATACTCATCTCGAATATTACCTCATCATCTGATGGATCATCTCTGAACATGTCTTTGTCTGTGATGTCAGTCAATCATTACCCTTCCCCAATAGCAATCACTGTCCTCCATGGCCTGCGCTCGTCATCTGTTCCTTCGAGCATGGCTAATTCCCCTCGCACTATGGCTGCAGTTAACTCTAGGGGAATAGTCTGTCCCCCCTCTTTGCCCATCGGTATCTGTGGTCTGAACAAAAACTCATCAGGTATTCTCATAATCTTTCCCACTAGGCCGGGTAGCCATGTCAACAAAATGCATACCCCATAAAGAAAGACTTCTGGCTCTAATGGCATTCCTCGCAGAGCCATTTGCCCTGTAAACGCCAATATAAATTCGCCCACATTCAAATAATGTATCCCTGGAGTAGAACACACTATGCCTTCATCAGTGAAGTAAATTGTCATATTTAGCTTCGTCATTAAATCCCGGCCCAGAATATTAACCGGTGTCTGCCTTGAATACAATAATGGAACAGACATGTCACACTCTCCTACGGTGACTGGTAATTCATCAGTAAAAGGAACTCTGCTTGTAGCTCCAGAGAAACCTGGCACATTCATGACATTTCCCGACATTGGATATTTGCCCTCTCGTATACATGAACGAGTAGCCCCAGTGTCTACTAAAAAAGAAAAAGATTTTTCTCCTATGGTCACATCAACCCTTCGTTCCTCTGGGGGGTCTGGTGTCACCGATAGTACTGAACACATCAAGTCACCCTCTGATCTGTACTATTGTGGGTACATGCTTATCCCCATACCCCTAAAAGGACTTCCTCCCATCACAGTGATACCCCTACTCTAGGTGTCAATAACTGTCCTGTGTTGCATTCTGCTGTATCTGCATGGGTGCGTGCTGTGACTGTCCTTGTGGCGGATCAAATGGTGCTTGTTGTGGTTGCAATGCCTGTTGCATTTGCGACGCCTGTGCTTGATACACTGTCTGATCTTGTCCAAACTCATCCCTAGCTTGTGAGCTATATGCTGGAGGATAAGCTGTCCCCCCTCTTGAGAATTGGCCATTCTGTACATACCCTTGGCTTCCACATGTTTGCATGATGTGCCCTGTCATTCCACATGTCCAACATACAAGAGGAGCTCTTCTGACAAGCCCCCTTGCGGGAATCCTCCTTGCACATTCTGATTATCATTCTGCATATTCTGAAACCCGCCTTGATTATTTTGAAAACCACCCCTTGCTCTGTAGCGCTTTCCTCTGCCTTGTGGCTTAAAACCATTCCCTCCTTGATCCATTTGGCGTTTATTTGCTGTAATGCACCCACTGCTTGCTGCATTCCCAGTCTTTCTCCGCTTGTCAGAACCGCCCCTCCTATGGCGTATTTAGACAATTTCTTCTGAACTAACTTGGCTTCCTCAAGTTTTCTAGCATCTTCCTTCTTCTTATTTTTCTCCTGTAATAGCCGGCAGTGATGCGCTATAGTCAACTGTATCTCTGCCCATGGCTTCGCTTCCATTCCCACTAATTTCTTGAGCTGTCTCTGTACTTGCTCCGGCAATTCCTGACACAAAATGGTGGTAAAATACTGCCACTGATTTCCCCCACAGCTTCCTCATTTCCAGAGTCCACCGTTCCTGAATACTTTGAATGTAAGCAAGCGGATCTTCGTCCTCTTTCATCTTACGTGCCATATTTGCACCCATATCTGACATATCAGGATACTGTACCCTGACCGCTCTCCAGACATCTGCTCTACAGTTATTAAATGGCGCTCCATCATGCGTGGTGTTCTGTGCCGTGACACTTGAGTAACCTGCTCTCGTCCAAATGTCATCAGCCCTTTCCCCAAGAATGACTGCTAGGAGACCCTTAATGTCCCCTATTGCTGGAGTATTTCTTACTGTCATCTTTTCTAGCTCATAAATCCATTTCTCCGCACCTGCCGTTAAGCTGGGAAGTTTGCATCTTAAGTTATCCCTATCCATTTGTGGCCTGGGGATATACTGCGATCTGGCCCCTTCTTTCTCCAATAAAGGGAACTGTGTGAACCCAAATCCGCAATCGGCTCCCATTGTCTGCCTATCAATAGTGGGGACAATGGTTCCTGATTGCCTTCTGCCTGGCAATGACCTCAGCTTGTTCACATATGGTGGCGAGTCACCCTTCTCGCTATGTGATCGTCCTTTAGGGTGCTCTGGATACCCCATGGGATCTTGCGTCCTATACTTAGGCTGCTCTAGATCAGACCATCTCACTTCCTTTTCTGTCTTCAGACATCCCTCGGGATCGCATGCACTTTCTCCCTCCTCCCCACAGAATGTTTCTCTCTCTTCTTCTGACATATCTAGTCCCCAACTAGTATGGCTTTCATCCCCATCACCCTTATTTAAAGTCAGCCTGTCTAAGGACAAGGCTCTATGCTCGAGACTGAATGGGTCTCTTTCCTTGCTTCGTGATTGAAGGACCAGGGATTGTTCTCCCTTCCCTCGGCTTCCTAATTTACTGCTTTCTCTTAAGCCTTGATAGGCTTTATCGATTCTCTCCCTGATACTCCCTATGTCAAAATTCTCCTCTAGGGTTATCCTAGATGGTCCTGCCATTGCTCCCTGCGATGGGAATAACTTCTCTATATAGCTACATGATATTACCGGACTCGGTTCAATGAACTCTTTCTGGATGCAATCAATATTGCATTCCCCTCGTCTCCTTTTTCGCTCCATTTCTTCGTCTAATTCTCTTCGCTTTCTTGCTTCCCGTCTAACCCTCATCTTGTCTTTTCTCTTCCTTTCTTTCATTCTCTCTACGTACTTCTTCTTCCCTTTATCTTTGTATTCTTTTATCTCGTAATCTCTGTGCTTCCTCCTCTTCTCTTTCCCTTTCTTGCCTATCTCGTTCTTCGATTGTTCTGTTATTATACTTCCTTTGTATGTGACGGTAGTCACAATGGCTATGAAGTCACAGGAAGAGTGAGGACTCTGACACAACAAGTGTCCACACTTTCAAGCTCTGAAAGTGACGATGACCGTGAGCTCTTGGCTCAACATACATTGAAACAAAAACAGATGTGTATGCCCGCCGTGATGACAAGTGGAATCGAGCAAACCTTAAGTCTCCCTCTGTATGCAGACTTAGCAGCCTGAGGAGCGCGATTAGCAGAACAACTAAAGCTCAATTTTTTGGTGTTAAAAGATAGACTAAATGCGAGCTGTAATATGCATGATCGCAGATCTTACAGTGAGTGGATTCCTTTGTTGACTCCCCCAAAATCGCCAGATGTAGAAGTGACTTCCAGAAAATCACCTGAGAAACGTTGCCATTATAAAGACACAATGGGCCTCATACGAGTTTGGCGGTAGCCGTGCCCTTAGTAACGGCACGGCTACCGCCAAACTCGCTACAGGCCCAGGCACCCGCAAATTGGCCATTACCGGCCCATTACGAGATGAATGGGCTGATAATTGCCCATTCACGGGTGCCGGTATGGCCGGCCTCCCAATCCCCATGGTCAGCATGTTTGCACTGGCACTGTTAATAACGGTGCCGGTGCAATCACGAGTTCTGCTCGCGGGTGCCAGTCTGCACGCCTGGTCAGACCACTCGTGTAGTCCGGCACCGGCAAGCGGAACTCGTAATGTGGCGGAGAGGTAACAACGGCGCCGGTAGCACTACCAGCGCCATTGTTGCCTTTCCGCCACATTCGTAATGAGGCCCAATGAGCACCCCGAAGATAGGAAAGCTTAATGCATTACAAAAATGACTGGACTGGCGACCTACCATGTAAAACACATGGATGGGGGAGACCACCAGGGGGCGCAGACATGCAGGCAGCCTAAGCCCGTGTCTCCCTCTCCAGCGACAACGAATGCTGAACAAAATCGCCCAAGAAAGACCCAACGCAACGCGAAAAGTGTACGGGACCGAACATGAATAATTAGGGACGAAGCGGAGGAAGTCTGGAGAAGAATCGTAAGCATCTTCCCGGTAAACGCGGTCCCGGAAGAAAAACGCTCGAAGCCGTCACACCAACAACAAAGATGGCGGCCGGCTAATCGAAGCCGAGGATTCAGAACATCCCGAGGCGGGCGAGAGCGAAGTGCCCTGCAGCCACGAGCCACAAACCGGCCGCAGCAGAAGAAACGCAAGGGATACCCGGTAAGGAGTGCGGGAGGGCGCGATTGAAAGCCCATAAAAGTGAGGAACGGGCTCCCGTAGCTCCATCCGCCCCTCCCCCCACGGATCCGCTGGAGGCGCGCATCCCACCTTACCCGGATTCCCGGCTCAGGTCGCGCTGTATGCCCTTTAACAAACAGGCCAGGGGCGACACACGTAGCGAAAGACTTGCGGTTCCGCGTTACCTGGGAGAACCCTGCAGGGCTGGTCCAGCGAGCGCAGGACACAGGGAAGAGCTCTCCACAGAACACCAAAACTCGAGCCCCCAAATACTCATAGCCCAGGTGCTCACTGTGCCAGCATGAGGGCCACACGTTAACTCGTTGCACAGCCACCACAGATTGCTGAAAGCGTGTGGACACTCTCACGCACTCAAATAATAAAGCACCGGTGGCCATCACATCCCAAATTGGCACCTGGCTCCATTCAGGCTCCAAACCTTTCGACAAGCTGGGCGGAGACCCCCAGCGACACGCATGGACAGAGCACTAGCACTCTCATACAGTGGCGCAAAACCCCAACGCCCAGAGAACCTTGCAGAGTAATCTCAACCCACTGCGACACGTGTGCACAAAGTATAGAGATATACTTTGAAAAGCTACCCATTCCAAGACAACACCAAACACCTGCCAAACTCCACGCACAAACTGGATCCAGCCACCCTGGCAACACTGCGCAGGTTCAGTCGCTCAAACGGGGCAATGGAGCAGAATGAAGTGCAAAGCACCTCGGAGATACCAGGTAACGACCGTGATAGTGCCACAAAATCCGACATTCGCCTCCTTCTCGGGGAGATCAGGTCGATAAAGACAAGCCTCACAGAAACTGTAACAGACCTCCAATCAAAAATGGCCAAGGTAGAAGATAGGCTGGACGCCGTGGAGAATGTCCAGCAATCAGGGGACATTATCACCATGCAGTACGAAGCTCGGCTCCAAGACCTAGAGCAGAAGGAACGAGACGTAGAGTCCAAAATAGACGATCTGGAAAACCGGGAGCGGAGAACCAATATAAGAATCATGGGCCTCGAGGAAACGCAGGGGGAAACCCCAACCAGCTTGGAAAGCAAAATAAAATCCCTGATTCTATCTCTCTATGAGGGCGAAAACCCTCCAGCAATGCAATTCGACAGGGTACACAGAGCGGGTGGCCCACCGCGCGGACCCCGCTCAGTCCTTGTTAAATGCCACTATTACACGCAAAGGCAAGAAATCCTAGCAAAGGCAAGAAACAAGGACACCATAAACTTCGAGGGCTCAAAGGTTAAACTTTTTCAGGACCTATCCGCAATGACCCTGGCTAAAAGAAGAGGATGTCGGCCCCTAACGGGGTGGTTGCAGGAAAAGGGAGTTCGTTATCGCTGGGGACACCCTTTCTCGCTCTCTTTCGAATACGATGGTGAGGAGTTCAGGCTCACGTCGGTTGAGGAAGCAGAAAGAGCTCTAAAACACCTGCAGGTCTCGGGGGGTGATGCAAATTCCGAGCCCAGAAGAGAACCAACAGGCCCATTGCGCGATTCAGCACCAAAGCCACCACGACGAGCGCAATCCAAATGGAAATTCAAGAAACTTAACACTCCTTGAGAAACACTGATGGAATGCATAAGTACAGCAACTCTCAAGGCCCACGAGGGAAAGCCGGCTTCGATCTTACCCACCTCAGCACCACAAGCTAATAGTTGATTGGACATTTGTCATGTTAAAGTTAAGGCCATGGACCCATATAAGTTAATAGTTGCACTAAGCAGGCCGCATTAATTGTTCAAGTTTTAGGTTGAAAATATGCAATATCGCTGGAGAGGGGCCCCTTTAGTGTGGCCCTTCTATGAAAAGGGCGTCTCATTCCCACACAAATGGGATGCTCCCGAGAGCATCTCGCAGGGGAGGGGAGGGAAGGGAGGGAGGGGGGAACAAGCAATCCTATAGAACAGAAAAATTGAAACGTTACAATACTTTACAAAGGGGGGGACCTCCTCAATATGGCAATAACCAAAAACTGGTGTGGGAAATAAAGCTACCTCAAAAGCTACAGATAAAAGGGGCACAACACAAGATCTATACTGGTCAGTATGGCTAGGACTTATGGAATCGTCTTCGGTTCCCTTAATGTTAAGGGCCTCAACTCCCCTCAAAAAAGATCAATGTTAACTCGTCAATTTAAACAATCCGGAGTTGATATTCTTTTCATCCAAGAGACGAAATACACCCAAGGGGAAGAACGTAAAATTGTGGGCAGGGACATGGAAGACTCAATATGGGCATCAGGCCCGCGCAAGAAAGGAGGGGTGGGAATACTATATAGGAAATCCCTGAGCCTCCAAATAGACCACATACATAGAGATAAAGAGGGCAGGTTCGTAGCTCTGAAAGGCAGGATGAGAACACGTAAGGTTACTCTCTGCTCTGTATATGCCCCGAATCAAGCCCAGTCCGCCTTTATCGAACCATTGCTCGATTTCCTAGAGAACTGGCGAGAGGGCACCCTGATTTGCGGGGGAGATTTCAATGTAGTGGCAGAAAGAGAAAAGGATTGGCTCTCAGTGGCACAGAATGTCCATCCCCCCAGCCTCTTACAAGGCGATAGATTTCGAAGCTTGTTAAGAGAACATCACCTAATTGACTCCTGGCGCACAACGCACCCAGAGGACAGGGAATACACCTTCTACTCACCCCCGCATCAAACGTTCTCAAGAATAGACTATATACTATTGGGAGCAGAGGAGGAGAGTGCTATCTTGAAATCCACCATAGAGATTGTAGCCTGGTCAGATCATGACTTATGCACTGTAGAGCTATACCTCGGCCCATCGCCCAAACCCGAGCGCAGATGGATTTGTAATGACTTCTTGTGCAGAGATCCAATATTTAAAGAAACCCTGGCAGATGCCATCACTAATTATTTTGAAGATAATGATGTTAATGACATGCCACTAAACACAGTATGGGAGGCAGGAAAAGCTACGATTAGGGGGCTCCTCATAGTAGAGGGTGCCGCCAAAAAAAGGCTTAGGCAGCTCAAAGAGAGGGAATTGAGAACAGAGATAACATCTCTAGAGAAAACTCTGAGGCAGAATCCAACTCACGAGGTAGACTTAATTGACCAAATCAAGGGACTTAGGGGAGAATTGAGAGACATATGGCAGGGCAAGGCACTCACGCAGCTTAAGTACCTAAAGCAGAAGTTCTTCGAAAAGGGGGATAAGGCCCACACAATGCTAGCGAACCGACTTAGAAAACAAAGAGCGGAAAGGGCAGTCCATAAGATTAACGATGAATCGGGCTCCCTTCTCACTGGTCCACAGGACATAGTCAACCGATTTGCTAAGTTCTATTCAGAACTATACACAACAGAAGGAGATGAGCATGCCCCGGCTATACACCCATATTTATCCGCTCTCCCCCGACCAACAATAACAGAAGAACACCTAGGAGTACTAAATAATCCAATCACCACCTTTGAAGTTCAGGGAGCGATTTCGAACCTAAAAGCGGGCTCAGCGCCGGGACAAGACGGCTACACACCAGCCTTTTATAAAACTAATAGTTCCTCCTTGACCCCATTCCTTACTAAATTATTTAACTCAATTTTGGAGACGGGCCAGGCACCTAAATCGTTTACTGAATCCATAATTATTGTAATTCCAAAGGAAAATAAAGACCCCCTGGAATGCTCATCATATCGCCCTATCTCCCTTATTAATGTAGACGCCAAAATCTATTCTAGCGTCTTAGCGGCACGGTTGGCGGTAGTCTTGCCACAGCAAATCCACACCGACCAGGTCGGGTACATAAGGGGAAGGCAGGGAGCGGACAACATCAGGAAGACCCTGGATCTCATGGCGACACTGCGAGAGGCGGGAGAAGGCCCCCTGCTCCTATCGATCGACGCCGAGAAAGCGTTTGATCGCGTGGAGTGGCCCTTTTTACGGGCAGTACTAAGATGGGTCGGCCTAGGAAACACATGGATCCAAGGGGCCAAAGCACTCTACCATTCTGCTCAAGCTAGAGTATCTATTAATGGTGTCGCCTCGACGTCATTCACCCTAACACGGGGCACGAGGCAGGGTTGTCCGCTATCCCCCTTAATATACGCATTAGTTATTGAACCATTTGCCCAGGCCATAAGATCAAGCCCCCTGATTCACGGAATTCCACGAGGAGGAGAGGAATACAAATTAGCTATGTTTGCGGATGACATCTTATTATACCTCACCCGACCCGTTGAATCCATACCAGCCCTCTTTCAAGAGATACTCCGTTATGGGGCTCTCTCGGGCTTTAGAGCCAACCTGCAAAAAACCATTGCGGTTCCACTAAAACCTGACATCGCAGCTCTGGAGCGATTGAGGGCGGACTGGGGATTCTTGGTGCAGTCCCATTCTGTAAAATACCTGGGCGTAAACATAACGGTTCCCATATCAGGCCTATTCGAAGCCAACTACGTCCCACTATGGGAAACCATCCAAGCAGACATACGTAGACGGACGCGGTTACCGTTATCCTGGGCAGCCCGCTTCACCTCCATAAAAATGAACATCCTACCTCGTTTATTGTTCCTGTTTCAATCCCTCCCCATAATAATACCGGAGCCGTTCATGGCGGAAGTCAAACGAGCGCTCCTAAAATATCTCTGGGCTGACAAGAAGTCAAGAATTCCATATTCCACAATGATTCAACCCAAAGACGCAGGGGGTATGGGATACCCAGATTTAGAAGAGTACTACAGGGCATCACAGCTCAGAGTTTTATCAGACCACCTCTGGGAAAACCCCGAAAAACAATGGATAGCCATAGAAAACGACATTTTTGCACCAGTCACGTTGGGAGAATGGATGTGGGTTCCTCTACCAGCAATGACCCGTAGGATAAGAGAACACCCAATTCTGAAGGTCTTATGGTCTCTATGGCGCCCTTCCCGAAAAATGGAAGGTGTCACAACATGGCCCTCCCCTCTCAGTCTCATCTGGGCTTCTCCCATCCGTGATCTCATAGCAGAGGTACAGCACTTTCAGCCTTGGCTCGACGCAGGGCTGTCGCGGGTGGGCCAAATGTGGAGAGAAGGCAATTTTATTTCGTACGAAGAAGCGAGAGAACCAATGCGTGGAAACGAGGTGACCCCTATGCTATACCTGCAGCTAAGAAGTGCCCTGAACGATGCCAGGTGGGGCACAAAGTTAAAACGCCCCCTCACTCCATTTGAGCAGATAATAAGTGTCCCCCAAACAATGAAAGGCCTGATCTCACGCATGTACAAAGCCTTGCTCACGAGGGGTTGTCTGAAACGCCCCCACTCTGAAGCCAGGTGGGAACAAGAGTTAGGCCTCACTGAACAACCGAAAACCTGGGACACCATTTATAGAGCAGTGTGGACATCATCCATCTCAGTCCAATACAAAATGCACAATGCACGCTTATTGGTCAGATGGCATTATACTCCCCAAAGACTGTCCAGGATGTTTCCCGGTACGTCTCCACTCTGTTGGAGAGGATGTGGTGAAACCAGTGATTACTGGCATCAATGGTGGAGCTGCCGAGTAGTGCAGACGTACTGGAAGGAGGTCTTGGGCTGGATACAAGCCATAGATGGAATACACAGGAACTTAACTCCGATCCTAGTCCTGTTCGGAGTAGAGCCAGACGGAGAGGATTCCAATGCAATACTTGCACACATGCCCCGCAACTTAATGTTAGCAGCAAGGGTCTGTCTGACAATAAAATGGAAATCCCCAACCCTGCCCACAAAGAACGACTGGGTCACTAAAGCGCACGCCATCTTTCAAATGGAAAGCCTCACAGCAGCAATCCAGGAATCTAAGAGGAACATAAATACGATATGGCTGCCCTTCTTAGAATTCTACTCAGCGCACAGGGATACCATGAGACGAAGCAACAGACATACACTGACATGAGCAGCAAGAAACATACAGAAAGATGCCCCCACTAGCTAGCTAGCCCACACAGAATAGCCAACAGAGTAAGAAGTTAAGCACTACACCCAACACGAAAGATCTCATTTGAAAAAGTTAAAAAAAAAGCACCACACAAACTGTTTGATAGGACTCGACCATACCTATATTTGAGCAAAACCAGGGGAAGGAGGGGGGGAAAAGGGGGAAGGGAGGGAGGGAGGGGGGAGGGTAAGGGGGGGAGGGGGGGCACAAGTGTTAATTTAGTACCTATGTGCAAGTCATCTTTTTCGTTGTCTGTTTTTTCTGCCAGTTTAAGTTCATCAACACTAAGAACGACTTAAGATACAAGCATTACTGTGATTGACATGCATTATTTGAAACTTGTTGAAATGCAAAAAACATAAGAAAACAATAATAAAAATATATTTAAAAAAAAAAAAAAACACATGGATGGAACACCTGCTGCAGAAAGTAAGCAGTTACCAAAAGACATTCCTCCTAGTGCTGAAAATTCCCAGTGCAATTTAAAATCGCACGGATTGACACTGGGTGAAAATGAGGCAAACAATAAACATCACCTTTCAGTGGCCGCGGGTCTCCAGATACATAATAATGTGTTGGCAGCCACCTCAATAGCGTTGGTGCCCTTTGTCAAATTATATGAATCGTTACATGAAACTCTTCAAGATCAGGGCTCCCTGGTCGCCCTGATGAATTCCAAATTGAATGCCCTGGAAGTCTTTACAGAACACACTTATAAAAGACTTGCAGGCCGATTCATGGAATAATTAGCGCGGCGCAAGTGGGCAAAAACGTGCGAATCGCAGTGGAATAGCGAAAATCGCAGTGCAAGTGCGAAAAGCGCACGAAAAGCAGCGCACGTCGATTCATGGAAGGCCGTGCGTGAGAAAACCAGCGGATGTGCGATAAAAAAGTGCGCAGTGCACGTTGGCGCACGTTGGCGCACAGGCCATCTAACAGCGTGCGCCAGGTCACAGCGAAAATCGCACAGGCCACAGCGAAATTCGCACATAGCGCGGCGCACGCAATAAAAGTAGGCGGAACACGGGCGTAACACTCGGAATGGGGAACAACTTGCCAAAACGTGGGCGTCACGGGGGAAGTACAGGGCACAAGTGCGCGGAACGCCCACACGCTCGCCTACAACACGTATTCATGGAATAGAATAGGGGAAAAAAGCGCACGCTCAAACCAGCGCACAGGCACAAACACGACCGCCACAAGAAAGGAGGCGGTAGCGTCTCTGCGGCTGTAAGAAATGTGCGCCAAAAGGTGCGCCAACAAATAGCACCTATATACTGCCATGATGAATGTCCCATACTGTGGCCCTCCAGGAAAAATGACGTGCAAAGGGGTACCCACAAACACGGACACCCGCTGACAAAAAATACGTGTGCATGTATACCGGGGTGCGCGGGAAGTGTCACACGCGATTTGCAGGGTACGTGCATCACAGGGGTTCGCGTGAAGTTCCTCACGCGATCGGGCCTGGGGGAGCGTGCTACGTGTATTTTTAGGGGTTCGCGTGAAGTTTCACACGCGAATAGCCTGGGCGCGTGAATTTGAGGGGTGCGCGGGAAGTTCCTCACGCGATCGGGCCTGGGGGAGCGGGCTACGTGTATTACAGGGGTTCGTGGGAAGTTCCACACGCGAATAGCCTGGGCGCGTGAATTTGAGGGGTGCGCGGGAAGTTCCACACGCGAATAGCCTGGGCGCGTGTATTTCAGGGGTGCGCGGGAAGTTCCACACGCGAATAGCCTGGGCGCGTGTATTTCAGGGGTTCGCGGGAAGTTCCACACGCGAATAGCCTGGGCGCGTGAATTTGAGGGGTGCGCGGGAAGTTCCACACGCGAATAGCCTGGGCGTATGTATTTCAGGGGTGCGCGGGAAGTTCCACACGCGAACAGCCTGGGCGCGTGTATTTCAGGGGTTCACGGGAAGTTCCACACGCGAATAGCCTGGGCCCCTGAATTTGAGGGGTGCGCGGGAAGTTCCACACGCGAATAGCCTGGGCGCGTGTATTTCAGGGGTGCGCGGGAAGTTCCACACGCGAATAGCCTGGGCGCGTGTATTTCAGGGGTGCGCGGGAAGTTCCACACGCGAATAGCCTGGGCGCGTGTATTTCAGGGGTGCGCGGGAAGTTCCACACGCGAATAGCCTGGCCGCGTGTATTTCAGGGGTGCGCGGGGAGTTCCACACGCGAATAGCCTGGGCGCGTGTATTTCAGGGGTGCGCGGGAAGTTCCACACGCGAATAGCCTGGGCGCGTGTATTTCAGGGGTGCGCGGGAAGTTTTACACGCGAATAGCCTGGGCGCGTGTATTTCAGGGGTGCGCAGGAAGTTTTACACGCGAATAGCCTGGGCGCGTGTATTTCAGGGGTGCGCGGGAAGTTTTACACGCGATTTCTGCACGGTACGTGTATTTCAGGGGTGCCGGGGAGTCCCACATGTGATTTGACAGTGTGGGTCCTCCCAGGTGTACCCTGTACACCCTCCACGGCCCCTGCAGGCAGCCCACACCACAGGGGACTACCCTGCATCCCTGGTCATGTCCCGCAGGCAGCCCACCCAACATGGGCATGCCCCCCAGCAAAGGCACATGTCTCCTTGAACTAATGAACACCAACACATGTCCCCTTGCACCCCCACCCCCCAGCACTGTGGGGCACATGCCAGCAGTCCCCCACCCATGTCCAACTCATGTCTCCCACCACCCCCACCCCCCAGCCACCAGGGTCACCCTCCACCAGGGCCCCACTCATGTCTCCCACCACCCCCACCCCCCAGCACTGTGGGGCACCTGCCAGCAGGCCCCCACCCATGTCCAACTCATGTCTCCCACCACCCCCACCCCCCAGCACTGTGGGGCACCTGCCAGTAGGCCCCCACCCATGTCCAACTCATGTCTCCCACCACCCCCACCCCCCAGCCACCAGGGTCACCCTCCACCAGGGCCCCACTCATGTCTCCCACCACCCCCACCCCCCAGCACTGTGGGGCACCTGCCAGCAGGCCCCCACCCATGTCCAACTCATGTCTCCCACCACCCCCACCCCCCAGCACTGTGGGGCACCTGCCAGCAGTCCCCCACCCATGTCCAACTCATGTCCCCCACCACCCCCACCCCCCAGCACTGTGGGGCACCTGCCAGTAGGCCCCCACCCATGTCCAACTCATGTCTCCCACCACCCCCACCCCCCAGCCACCAGGGTCACCCTCCACCAGGCCCCCACTCATGTCACCCACCACCCCCACACCCCAGCAGTGCAGGGTCACCCTCCACCAGGCCCCCACTCATGTCACCCACCACCCCCCACACCCCAGCAGTGCAGGGTCACCCTCCACCAGGGCCCCACTCATGTCTCCCACCACCCCCACACCCCAGCAGTGCAGGGTCACCCTCCACCAGGCCCCCACTCATGTCTACCACCACCCCCACCCCCCAGCCACCAGGGTCACCCTCCACCAGGGCCCCACTCATGTCTCCCACCACCCCCACCCCCCAGCACTGTGGGGCACCTGCCAGCAGGCCCCCACCCATGTCCAACTCATGTCTCCCACCACCCCCACCCCCCAGCACTGTGGGGCACCTGCCAGTAGGCCCCCACCCATGTCCAACTCATGTCTCCCACCACCCCCACCCCCCAGCCACCAGGGTCACCCTCCACCAGGGCCCCACTCATGTCTCCCACCACCCCCACCCCCCAGCACTGTGGGGCACCTGCCAGCAGGCCCCCACCCATGTCCAATCCATGCCCCCCTGCACCTGGGTCCCAACATTCCCCAATCATGTCCGTAATGCCCATCCTCCCCTGCCAAAAGGCCCAACCAACTATCACACCCACCCACATATCAAAGGAAATTACATGTTACACCCCCAATGTAAATAATGCAATTTAACACATGTCTGTCACACACAATGGCTGCAAGTGAATGACAAAACACCCAACATGACATGCCTGAAAGCAATGAGATGATACGACACATTGAAGATTAAAAAAATAATATGTATTGAACAGCAAATAAGAAAAAACACAAAGCAAATCAAACAAAACAAGATGAATGTCCAAGAAAAAATTCTGAAAAATTAAAATAAGCCAATTAAGAAGATCATCCTGGGTCCATGAGCCCTACCAAATTAAACCTAACTGACTACTAACTAAAAAGGGAACTATATACAAAAAAGTGGTGCATTGTCCAATCGCAACCAAAAAAAAATCAAAAAAACAAAGGAAACCTAACCCTAACTATACAACTATATACAAAGGCAGCGGGCTATTCGGACGGCTCACTGGTTGTTGTCATGGGCCAGGGCATCATCGAACTCCTGGTCAATGGCTTGGAGGCGGGCATGTTCCCTGGCCCCGAGGTCCCGCAGGGATAACGCAGTGTCAAGCTCAAACTCCCTGCGAAGACCCTCGAGGCACTCAGCCCGCCTCAGCGCCCTCCGCATGGAGTCCTCCGCCCTGACCATCGTGAGCCGTTCCTCCTCTGCCCGCTGCCGCTCCGCACCTATCCGCTGGCACAACCTCTCCCACACGGAAGCCACTCCCATTCCAGGGTTCTCCTGCCCTCCGGCCGATGCCTGCACCCCTGATGTTGATGGCCCCGAGCCATGATGCCTCCCACGTTGAGCCTGCTGCTGCCTCCGACGCAACTGCCTGTGCCAGCACGACGGCATCCAGGCTGATGGAAACCACCGACGCCGTCGTGCACGTGCCCTGCCCGATGATGCCGTCACATCCTCCATCTGTTGGGGTCCAGTTGCTCTGGTGTCCACCCCTGCTGGATCTCTGACTCCCGACTGTGGCAGGGATGGGATCCCCACCGAGCTGGCTGCATTGGTCGGGGCAGGTCCACAGGGGGCCCTGGTGGCATCTGGGCTGGAAGACGGCAAGGAGAACGACTGGTGGATAGCCTGCACAGAGGAGGAGAGGGCCGCCACATTGGCCAACACATGCAGGAAACCCCCGAACATGGCCGATCCCAATTGGGCCACGTCGGCACGGTGCACTTCGTGATGATGTGCGTGCTCCTCCCGGGAAGCACGCACGGCATCACGAATCACAGCCGTGCGCAACGCGACCCCAATCAGGACCTTCTCCGCACGGCCAGGGGTTCCCACGTCCGCAGGTGGAGGGGAGTCAGGTGACATGGACATCCCCTCTACCTGCGGACAGGCCTGGGACGGGGCATCCCTGCTGGTGCATGGTGGTGCACTCACAGGGTCAGGGACAGCGACATGCACAGGCCCCTCCACGGTGACCTGTGCTGCCTCCTGCCCCTGGCCCTGGACTGCACCACTTGCACCAGCAGGGATGCCCCCACCAGGCCCCATGTGTGCCCCAGTGGCGGCCTCCTCCTCCTCTGTGCAAACCACCAACCTGGATGGCTCCTCACCGTCTCCCACCGTAGCAGGCCCCTGTGGGGGCTCACCCACCCCTTCTGCTGCAGCCGTGGGGGCATCCCCGCCGCCTTGCTCCACAGCGCCGTCTCCGCCCTCTTCTTCACTAGCCGCTGCGTAGAGGGAGACAAAGAACACAAGCATCAGGGCACTGTACAATGGTCCCCTAGACAGGAAGCAATAGCAGATGAGCACCACTGTCAAAGTACACTTCCATCATGTCCCTCCACAACACATGGGTCAGTCCAGGCAAAACACACACAGTAACAGGCATGGTGCATGCCATGGACATTTCCATGCATGTCCAATGGACTCTTGAAACATTCAATGATATGTAACTCACATGCATCATGCCTCATGCCCATCACATGCACACACTTCACCTCAGTCACATCCATCTGGCCCCAAACACACCAAACACAGCGGATACAAGGGTAATTTTGCTGCTTTACTGAATCTCTGCATTGTCACACACATGTGTCATGCATCCATGGCATGCACAAGTCACAGACACGCAGGTCAGGCACACAGACATGGCTACCATATATGTACCTGGCATCAGCACCCATCCCTCACCCCCACCCATGTCCAGGTACAGAGACTGGCATGCTCTCATGTTCAAAATCTGATTAGGGCTCCCCATGCGGCATTTCAACACATGCAACAACCATGTGCATCACACATCACTGGTCGCACATGCATTACCATGATGTCCCTGCACACATACATGCATACATGGCCTATGGCACACATACAGGCAAGTATCATAGAACCAGCACACCGCAACATGCCCTGTCTCACACAGTAATGCATGGACACTTACCGCTCAACTCCAGACGGGCCTCCCTCTCAAGGATCTGGGCGTGGAGCGCTGGGCGTACGCGTTCCAGGACCCTCATCTGGATGGTACTCATGCGGCCCCGGCCCCCCTCCATGAGGCGCCGGGCCTTCACAAGGGTCCTGGACCTCAAGTCCTCCCAGCGCTTCTTGATCTTCAGGACGTCGCGGGTTGCCACCCCCTCCGCGTTGATGGCAACCACACAGTCGGCCCAGATCCTCTGCCGTCCTTCCTTGCTGGCGCGGGACGATCCAAAGAGGGCATCATACTGCCCCAGGACATGCTCCACCAGGACACCAACTTCGGTGACAGTGAAGCTGGTGCCCCTCTGCCCCTCTGGCCTGGGGTTGCCACTGGTGCCAGATGTGGAAGTGCCCGACATGGCAACCCCAGAGGCAGGTGTGGGTGGGCAACTGGGTCCTGGGGCTGGGCTGTGGAGCGATGTAATACCAGTCGGGAGTCTTCAGTTCCAGCAGGGGTGGACAC
Source organism: Ambystoma mexicanum (assembly GCF_040938575.1). Taxonomy (NCBI): domain Eukaryota; kingdom Metazoa; phylum Chordata; class Amphibia; order Caudata; family Ambystomatidae; genus Ambystoma; species Ambystoma mexicanum. The sequence continues at coordinate 846,494,289 of NC_090930.1, forward strand.
AGCAACTGGACCCCTGCAGATGGCTGATGTGCAGGCACCAAATGGCAGGGCACGGTGGCAGCAGGCAGGCAGGCAGGCAGGCAGCAGCAGATGGCACGTGGGAGGCTGCTCGGGGCACTGGGGGGCAGTAACTCGGCCTTCTGGGCAGGAGCGTGGGCTTCCGTGTGTTTTCGCGTGGCCAGCTTGATACGGAGTGATTTGGCACGTGAAAATCCTGCACGTCAGCGTGAAATCCGAGGAAAGGCCCTTAGCGCGTAAGCGCGTAAGCGCGTCAGCACGCATACGCGATTCTATTGGACCAGAGTCCCTCAGCGCGTAAGCGCGTCTGTGACGTGACCCGCACGGGTGTTCCCCACTCAGCACGTGATGACGGGGCACACGTGGAGATACTGCACGTCAGAGTGTCATCGCGTGTAATTGGACAAAAGTGCGCGTACACGCGATTGGCCTATGTACGTGTATTTAATGGGTGCGCGGCCACTTACACACGCAAGTACGTCAGCGAACCTGTATCCCGTGGTGCGTGTGAATTTCCACACGCTATTGGACTGGGAACTGGATTCCAGGGGTGCGGGTCACACGCTGTATCCCGTGGTGCGTGTGAATTTCCACACGCTATTGGACTGGGAACTGGATTCCAGGGGTGCGCGGGTCACACGCTCGCCTAGAACACGCGCTAAGCATAAATTGCGGACTTTAACAATAACAAGCTCAGACGCCAGGATGAACATACCGTTCCTAGCAGCAGTGGCAGTGGGCTACCAAAGGAGGAGGAGGAGGATAGTCAGGGCCAGAATATTCACACCCAGAACCAGCCTTTTCGGGATGCCTGATGACCAGGTGTATGGGAGGTACAGGTTTCCACCACACATCATACTGGACCTGGTGAGTGAGTGGGAGGATGACCTCACATCACCCACCCTGTGCTCCCAAGCACTCAGCCCCCTGGAGAAGGTCCTCAATGTACTGCACTTCTTAGCCACTGGATCATTTCAGCAGACAAGTGCCATAGTGGGTGGGGTGTCACAGGCCACCCAGTCACGCTGCCTACACCAGGTCTTGAACATCATGACTGCACGCCCATCAGTCCGCAGGCACATATACCTGCCCAGAACACCTGCAGAAAGGCATGCTGCCGCCCTGGATTTTTACGCAGTGGCACGATTCCCCAAAGTGCTAGGTGCCATCGACTGCACCCATGTGGCTCTACGTCCCCCCAGGGCATCTGAGCACATCTATAGGAACCCCAAGCACTGGCATTCCATCAACGTGCAGGTAGTATGTAATGCCAAGGGAATCATCACCTCAGTATATGCCAACTATCCCGGCTCCACCCACGACAGCTTCATTTACCGAATGTCCACCCTAAGCCGGGACCTAGAAGCTGGGCGGCATGGCGATACATGGCTGCTTGGTGAGTATGTATGCCACTGCACATGCATGCATGTTGGATACTGAGCAAGGTCACAACCTCACCAATGATACCAATCCCCACCTCCACAGGGGACAGTGCCTACCCTCTCAGCCCCCACATGATGACGCCAATTCGGAACCCCACCACGCCACCCCAGGTAAGATTTAACACAGCCCACATTACAACCAGGGGCATAGTGGAGCGCACATTCAGAGTGCTAAAGTCACGCTTTCGCTCCCTTGACCGTTCTGGCGGGCAGCTGTTATACGCTCCCCCAGTAGTGTGCAGGATCATAGTGGCAGCATGTGTCCTGCACAACGTTGCAACACGCCGGGGCCTGGCCGTGGACATGGTGGTGGCCCCACATCCCCAACCACATGCACAGCCGCTGCGCATGGGAGGGGAAAGGGCACGGGGGAGGCAGCCCGTACACAGCTAGTGGCTAATTACTTCACATAGAAATCACACCCCTGTGGAGTGCACACTGCCCTGGCACATTCCATCTGACAATCAATGATGACTCAACCTGACACTGATCCTGAATGTGTGGAGAATGAACCGGGAATTCCATGTCAGCCTGAGATTGTTCACCTGGAAGTGTCACAATGTGTGCATCCCTACCCACACAGACACCACCAATGCAGTTTTGTGAAGTTACACATTGAAGCAGCTAAAATGAATACCCACTTGCAAAATGCAACAAGAGGACAGTGCCATGTCAGCCAACCCAACCCCAGCACTGCCACACGACACACCGTGCCATGTCATGCTAATTGCAGGTAAACAAAGTAATCCCCACAACATGACATCACTCTCACTATGTACAGTGGCACTATTAGAAACCTGCAACACCTGAAATGCTCACAGCAATGCCGGACCAACAACATACTTGAGCACGTAGTACCATTAACATGACATCAAAAATGTTACATATTAGTAGTCTCACCACCTGGAAATGCCTGCACTCCCACCACTACCAACTGTGCAGTGTTGGCGCCATGTAGAGTTGTAGGTGCACTGCTGCCAACATGGTCCCCATCGCCAGACTAGAGGTCCTTGTGTGGACTTGAGGAAGGGACCTGCAAATTGGGAGGTAGACGCAGAAGAAGAGTTACACATCAATGCAACATGCAGTGTACAACACAACAGCAATATGCACTATGAATGTATACACAGTATTGACTACAGACTGGCCACACAGCTCATGGGAGTCCAACGTCACTGTGTAATTCACTGTCACTTGGGCACACCCTTTGCAAGCCCATGGAAACGGGAAGCAGGAGGGGTGTGTGTGACTCAAACCCAAGCATCTGAACCAAATACATTACAAGCCTGCATGTGCCCAGCCACAATGCAGCGTATGCCCACAGGAACCACGGAAGCCAACAGATCGAAGCCAACAGATCGAAGCCAACACATCGAAGCCAACAGATCGAAGCCAACAGATCGAAGCCAACAGATCGTCCCAAAAAAAATTGGGAATAAAAGAAATCAAAATAAAAATAAAAATTTAGAAACAATCAAAAATGGCCATTGATGGGCCCGGGGGGGTTGGGGAGGCCACCCAGGAGGTCCGAGGACAGGATGCACACCAGAACCCACCTGCGTGGATCCTGGGAAGATAAAACACCTCCATGGGCTCATGGCCCACACGGCTACCCTATTGTGGGAGTATCACTGCTGTCGCTATTATCACCCTGTGCAGCTGCATCCGGAGGTGGTTGCACTATGGGAGGCAGCCCACGCAAGGCCCTAGTCTGCTCCTCCATGGCTGCAAGCATGCGGGTGTGGTAGGTCTGGTTCTGGAGGATGAGTGTGCGGAGGTCCCCATGCAACAACTCACGGGATGCCCGGACCTCCGCCCTCGTGGCCTGCATCTCAGCTGAGAGCGTACGGGTGAGACGCTCCAGCTGCTGTTCTGTCCTTTGGTGTGTTGAAGCCTCAAGCTCAACAAGAGTCGTCCTGAGGTGTAGGAGCTCCTGCCTCAGGGCTTCCCTGTGGCCCTGGGACTCAATGGAGATGGCCTCCTGCAGAGTCGCCAGTGCCGCCCGCCTGTCCCTGTTGGACCCCAACATGTCCTCCCTGTGTGACTGGCAGATGGAGTCGGTTGCCTGCTCTAGTCGCTCCATCAGCCTTTCTGGGGGGACAATGGAAGTGGCCACCCTATCCATGGCCTGAGCCATCATCTCGGATGATGCAGCCTGTTGGGTAGCCATACCGTAAATGGATTGCTCCCATGCGGTATTGCCGGGTGGCGTACGGCCACCACGTCGGCGGGCACCACACCTATCTGGGGCAAGGCGAACTGCGCCTTGCTGTGCCGGCACTGCCTGAGGCTGCAGGACTGCATTCCCCCTCTGATCTGCTGGCCCAGGAACAGGATCAGATGTCGCGGAGTGTGACCCTGCATCCGTAACCACCGAAGGCGTAGCTGCCAACACTGACATCCCCATGGAGGGTACTGACCCTGGTGCAGGTGGGTGAGACAGAACAGAATCCCTCCCTGGAACACTCACCTGCGACGGCTCGTAGGTCTCATCCGAATCAACACCTGAGTACAGCTCGGGGGAGGTGCAGCCAGAGACACCCCTTGAGAGCACGACCTGCAGCACTTGTGGGTTCTCCCCCACCACCACACCACGTCCCTCACTGGTGGTTGGTCGGCCCTGGGACACCTCCTGGGTCTGCACCATCTCCACAACCCCAGCAGTATCAGGTGCGTCTTCCCCTGCAAAGACATGAAAACAAAGAAATGGAAACAGGCATTAGCACCATGGCACACATTGAGGGCTGAGAAGCAAGAGAACCAGTACTTGATTGACACATGTCCCACATGACTAAAACCCTCCCATGCATGCACCCTCACTGCGTATGAAGTGCAGGCAAATGGCACACACTGATGACACCAAGATGGAAGATGAACAAATTTTCTGCATGCTGCCTGGCAGTGGCATCACACATTGGCCTGTGATTGGCAGGTGAAACACACATGCCATCACACAGATGGCATGTACCATTGCTATTGAGTGAAGATGGAGAGGAGGGCAGCACCTATTCATTCAGTCCAGTTCCCGCATGTAATAGCTTTTCTGATTCTAAAAGGTCAGATTTTTCACCTGGAGCTGCCAGTCTGAAATGGTCAAATTGCACAGGGACATGTGTGTACAAATGATATCCAGGTAACAAAGTCACTCCACTTTACCATACCCATGTCAGACATGTGACTAGTGGACAGCGACATGCCTAGTGAAAGTGGTGGAATGCAAACAAACTGACTGAATGAACAGTGAAAAATAAGCAAATATGTTGTGTCAAGGTGACACTTCAAGGGCAACTGGCGTGCAGTTGTGCTAGATGTCTACTGTTGGCAGAAGGGATACTGCTATGGCCAAATGCAGCTGCGCAGGAAGTATTGCATGAAGCACATGGCTGACCCATACGACTCAGGCGCACACACTCTCACCTGGCACCCAAACAGAAGCCCTCACACACACACCATGCACATGGATGACACACACATGCATGTGCACTCACCGGACAATGCCTCGTAATCAGCCAGATCTCCCACGCCTTGGATCTGTTCCTCCGTGACGTAGGTCCCAGCGACTGACTCATGTGGAGTGAGTTCCATGTCTACTACTGGAGACCCACCTCCAGTCACTAGAGTTGCGGCATGACTTGAGGCCAGCTTACTCTTTGCCCTGCGCTTTAGGTCATTCCAGCGCTTATAGCAATCATTGGCTGTGCGCCTCACGATTCCAAGGGCACTTACGATGTCCGCAACGGTCTGCCAGTGTGCCTGGCGTTGTGCAGGTGTGGTCTTGGATCCTGCAACAATGACCATCTCGTTGTCATGTCCGGACACATACTCGACAAGTGCATTCAGTTCGTCATTCGTGAAGCTGGGCTTCCTGGACGGGCCGGACTGTGTAGCCGTGTCTGGGGCATCAGCCTGTGCCGGACGAGCACTCTTCCTCTTCCGCTTGGAAGGTGGTGGTGATCCTGAGTGTCCTGCGCCGCTCTGGACACTAGGGGCAGGAGCCCTGGTGGACTCTGTATCAGGAGTGTGGGATTGCACACTCAGCATGGGAGTTGGTGCAGGCATTGGCTCTAGTGTGATGGTGTCAGGGGGAATGTCAGCAGCATGGACTAGGACCGACACTGTCCTGGCTGGGTGTGTGAGGGCTGGGGTGGATGGAGCCGCAGCTGCCCCTGCAGCCACCCCGCCCTGCCTCCTTGGTGCAGCAGATGACCTTGCTGCCCCAGATCCACGTGGCATGATGGCATCAACGTGCACCAGCGCACGTGTCATAGCCCTGCTGACCTGGAAGTCAGCCATGGAGTCAGCCAGGTCTGGTGCCACAATGGGCTGGTCCAACAAGGGCTGAGCATGGATGGTGTCAGCCACTTCAGCCTCAACGGGAGGGGGGGGGATGATGGGTGCCCTTGACTGGTCCTCCACACATGGGGGGACAGGCTCGCAAGTTACGACCACGTCCCCTACCGGATCCACCACGGCCACCACTTGTGGCTCTTCCACCTTTGCCACCCTTACGGAATCCTCGCCTCCCAGCCATGGCACTGATATTAATGTGCGTATGGGAGTGGCTGTAGACAATTGTCCTGGGCAATTGGGGGTCAAAGGGGTTGGGTACCAGATGGTAATTGTACCCTAGTGCTCTAGCACGGCTGATTGTAACCCCTGGGGATAGATGATGGGTCACGCAACGCACAGGAGGCCCAAAAAAGGGAGATGACGTGCACGCAACCCCTCCTAGACCACGTGTGCAGAAAGAAAAACCTGCACTACGCTGTGGCACCCAGTAACACAAGAATGAACGTATGCGTGTAACACGCAGCCTAGAATGACCTCTGAAGGGGTAGGCTACACACGGGGCAAGCACAGAAGTTGGATACGTGCGTGACTCACCGTCTGCCAGGTAAAAGAGCGTGAAGAATGAGCGCGTTTGGCTGGCTAAACCCCCGCCAAAAGAAGATGTGTACGCTGTCTGAGAAGACAGGACAACAGTAGAAGGGGACACTGTTTGAGGGAACAGGCCCAGGTAAACCAGTAAAAGAGAAAAAAGAGAAAAAGCTGTCAGAGGTAACAGGGAATACGAACTGGAAACGCCGTGAAGTAAATCGCGTGTGAAACGACAAGAAGTACAGAATTCACCCACTCGCTCTCCACGAAAAGCACGTACAAGGAAATGGTGTTCTACATGTACCTTATATACAGGCCCACACGTACAGCGTCACTTACGCGGCGTGTACGTTCACCAATCACACGCTTTGTCACTCCTGCGTGTAGATCCATTTTCACCAATCACACGCTTTGTCACTTCTGCGTGTAGATCCATTTTCACCATTCACACGCTTTGTCACTTCTGCGTGTAGATCCATTTTCACCAATCACACGCTTTGTCACTTCTGCGTGTACATCCATTTTCACCAATCACACGCTTTGTCACTTCTGCGTGTACATCCATTTTCACCAATCACACGCTTTGACACTGGGACGTGTCACGCAACAATTTCCTGCACGTGCAGGTGACTATAGGCGCGCATATGCTGTTGACGGGTTTACGCGCTAAGGGCCTTGGCTGACGTGTGGGATTTCACTCCCTATCAGGCTGTCCACGCGTTCACACACGAGAGACCACGCTCCTGGCCAGGAGGCCAAATTACTGCCCCCCCAGAGCCCTGAGCACGCTCCCACCTGCCATCTGCTGCTGCCTGACTGCCTGCTGGCCACGTGCCCCACAGTGCTGGTGGGTGGGGGTGTTGGGAGACATGGGTGGGGGCCTGGTGGAGGGTGCCCCTGCACTGGTGGGGGTGGTGGGAGACATGGGTGGGGGCTTGGTGGAGAGTGCCCCTGGTGGCGGGGGGGTGGGGGTGGTGGGAGACATGGGTGGGGGCCTGGTGGAGGCTGCCCCTGGTGGCGGGAGGGTGGCGGTGGTGGGAGACATGAGTGGGGGCCTGGTGGAGGCTGCCCCTGCACTGCTGGGGGGTGGGGGTGCAGGGGGACATGAGCAGGTGTGCAGGGTAGTCCCCTGTTTTGTAGGCTGCCTGCAGGGGCCGTGGAGGGTGTACAGGGAACACCTGTGAGGACCCACCCAGCCTAATCGCGTGTTAAACTTCCCGCGTACCCCTGTAATACACGTACCCTGGCCAATCGCGTGTTAAACTTCCCGCGTACCCCTGTAATACACGTACCCTGGCCAATCGCGTGTTCAACTTCCCGCGTACCCCTGTAATACACTTACCCTGGCTAATCGCGTGTTAAACTTCCCGCGTACCCCTGTAATACACGTACCCTGGCCAATCGCGTGTTAAACTTCCCGCATACCCCTGTAATACACGTACCCTGGCCAATCGCGTGTTCAACTTCCCGCGTACCCCTGTAATACACTTACCCTCGCTAATCGCGTGTTAAACTTCCCGCGTACCCCTGTAATACACGTACCCTGGCTAATCGCGTGTTAAACTTCCCGCATACCCCTGTAATACACGTACCCTGGCTAATCGCGTGTATTACTTCCCGCGTACCCCTGTAATACACGTACCCTGGCTAATCGCGTGTATAACTTCACGCGTACCCCTGTAATACACGTACCCTGGCCAATTGCATGTTGAACTTCCCGCGTACCCCTGTAATACACATACCCTGGCTAATCGCGTGTATAACTTCCCGCGTACCCCTGTAATACACGTACCCTGGCTAATCGCGTGTATAACTTCACGCGTAACCCTGATATGCACGTTACCCGCTTTGCGTTCCTTGTTTGGCAGCCCTGTAAACTGGTCCAGGGTTAGCGCAGCCCTTTGCGATGATTTAGCGATTTTGATGGCTTTTCCTTGCGCGAGGGCGTTCTTGGGGGCGTTACTGGCGCTGCTGCAGGGTCGCTGCGATACTCTGCGCCACGGCTGGTTTGGGAGCATGAAATCCATGAATACGCTGTGCGCGGAAATCGGTTTTAGCGCACGTGCCTGGCGCAGTCAATCGCACGCGGACACTCTGCGCCAGCCGCTTGCGCCACTTTTCTGCGAAATTCTATGAATTACCCTGTTGATTGTGAAGCCGAAACTTCTTCCAAGTGGCAAAAAAGACTAAGCAATCTCGCAAGAAATGAAACGACACAAAAAACAGACTTAATGGAAGCTATGATCGACTGCACTAGGTGGATGCGGCACAACTTTATTAAAATGGGGCCAATTGATGATGTAAATCACTGCCACTGTAGGAAAAAATGCAGCCACAAAGAAGTTGGATTTACTAGGACAGAAAACAACACAAACAACGGTTGTCAAAATGAAAGAGTAAACTTTCTGAAAAATAAAATCAAAGAAGCAACAAATAAAAACCAAATCAAGGTGACAGAAAGAAAGAGGTCAAGTTCAAAAGACTCTGACATTCGGTACAAGTTCCAAAAAATCAGTGTGACCGGCCCGAGCAGTCGTGCCAACCAACATAAGTGACCTGAGTGTTTGTGGTATCAAGCTAGCAGTGGAACAGAGCATTCAAACTCAATTACAGCAGATGTCCAGTAGCGGCGAGATGACGAGTGTAGTGGGGAGCTCATCACTGGTAAAGGCCCCCGCTAAAATCATCACGTTTGCAATCTTCAATGAATTGAACAACCAATCAACGTAAAGCCTGATGCAAGGCAAGTCAAAAATAACATTGGTGCGTCCAAAAATTGCAACAAAAGCTAAGGCTGCAAATTCAGGAACCAAAACGGTGAATAAGACAAATGGCTCCAAAAAATGTATACAGAACCTAAACTGGTAAAAGCCCCAGCTAAAATCATCACGTTTGGAATCTTCAATGAATTGAAAAAACAATCAACGTAAAGCCTGATGCAAGGCAAGTCAAAAATAACATTGGTGCATCCAAAAATTGCAACAAAAGGTAAGGCTGCAAACTCAGGAACCAAAACGGCAAATAAGACAAATTGCTCCCAAAAATGTATACAGAACCTAAAGACCCCACCTCGACTAGCTATTTTTGAAAGACTGATGACCAAAAAAAAATAACCAATAGTACTATAACAGAAGACCTAGTTGAAGCTCTGGTCATAAACCTGACTGGTAATACAAATAAGCGAGCAAGGGTAGAGGATGCAGTTGAGGTTACTAATGATTCGTTTACCTCAGCTGACCTCGCAAATCTTTCAACATATTCTGTTGAAGGTGAAGATTGGCAAGGCTCCGGTGATGAGGAGTCAAGCGGAAATGAGACAGAAAACGATACCATGGAAGCCTCATCAGAGTCCAAAAACAATAGGGGAAGTGACACCCCACCACCCCATAAGTTTCAGGTTAGCAACCGGCAGCCGGAAGTAAGAGTCTTTAATGGTAAAACCTCTCCAGCATCCAAAAAGATCGCTTCCTTTGCACCGAATGCCGTAAGGACGCCAGAAGCCATTTTGAAACTAAATCCAAAATTCACCACGTCACAGTCTCACAAGTATGGTGTGAAGAAATCTCAGACTCCTACAAAGTCCAGAGCTAATTCTCATTTGTACAGAAAATTACAACTTGAAAATGCTCTACGAGAAAAAATGAGGTAAATCTCAATCGTCGAAACACAAGGAAACAATTACATAGTGTCCCCTCACTAAGAACTATCAAATCAGAGGACATTGACATTGTGGAGTATGCCTCAGAAAAACGATCTGATTGGGTGATCTTACACATCCATTCACAACTTGTGGAAAATGCTCTACGAGCAGCAACAAATGAGCTGCTAACGTTTGGATATGAGTTGAGACGACCTACAGACCCTGACAAGTGTCAGTGGGAGAAAAGATCAAGAATCCAGATACAGATTGATAACAGAACATCTGATAATGAACAAAGGAGACAACTCCTTAAGGATACATTTTAGAAGAAAGGAGCAGAACAAAACGCAAGCCCCAGTCTGAAAGTCACTCAAACCATTATTAGCTAAAGCAATTCATACATTTTGAAGAGTATTCATTAATTTCCTGGAAAACGCGTGGTTCATGCATATATTTCAAGGGGACGAGCTGAAGAAAGGGAACCACGAAATAATATGTTTACAGGAAAGGTGGTTGTGCGAGTCGCCAGTCTGCGGTGGGTATACAGTGCTACTGAACGCAGCAAATAAAACATGTCTGGGCTGCTGTTTTCAGGGCTTCTAACTCTGGTAAAGATTAGCAAGAAATGGTCCGTAATAAAATCTTCAAACCCGAACATATTTGTCCAGGCAACAATTCTACTTGACCATGAAACAAAAAGCAGGAGAAAGGAAATGTTAATAGTAAACACCTATTGGAATCCCGCCAAAATCACTTCAGGAAAGTTTATTTCGTCTGTTATGTCACGATCGACAATTGCTTGCTAAAAGCTCACAACCCTTGTATTATTGTATGTGGCAATTTAAATTTTACATGGGTCGATGAAAAAGGGCAAATAAAATAGTTAAATGGAAACTAGATGGAGGAACGCGGCAGAAAGTGGATGCAAGAATTACCGGCAAGAAACTCTGATATGCTGAAAGGTCGAATAAGTGGCGATATTCCAGCAAATTCCACTCGGCACAGGAACGGTAGCCATAAAACACTGGACTACATATGGGACTCTAGACACTTTGTCCACAAAATAAGAAATCTGTCAGTAACAATGATGAAAAACAGTGACCATGATGCAGTAATACTAACATGGGAAGATGTTATGTTAAATTGCCCAGTGGAGTCTGCTACACAAGTGAATTTGAAATGAACCAAGGATCAAATCGACTCAGATTAGGCCGAAAATAAATCACCCAGCTAACTTCAAAGTTGACTGCAAATGAGCCTGGTGACGACCCAATATTGGAAAATGACAACCTATTGCTTCAATTCAATTCAGCAACCAAGGGTCTCAGAGTGACCAACTTATCCTACAAACATCCTTATAGTAAGATGGTGTCGGAGAAGAAGAAAGAAATGCTTCAGGATATAAGGAAGCTAAAGTCATGTAACCACTTTGAGAAGGCAGTTGAAATTAACAAAATGGCGCCAAAAGTATCAGAACTGGCTGATCTCCTTTAGACTAAGTCGTGATTAAGAACGCGCTGAAAATATGTTAAAACTTATATGTCCGCACAAAACCGGAGAAATGTGGTCAATTTTCAACAGTGGTTATCTGACACAGAAAGTGAAAATGAGCTGTGGAGCAGCGCTAAAATGTGGGAAAGGAACTTCTCAAGTGGGTTTAAAAAACAATGACTCCAATCCATAAGCTAATTAAAGAGAAGACCGTGACATGGAATATGTACTATACTGAAGATGACATAATGGGCGCAATTTCAAAATGAAAGAACTCAGGGGCTGCCGGCCCAGATGACCTGACGAACATAATGCTGAATAGAAACAAAGAGCATTGGGCAAAATTTATTGCAGAACTCTTCAAGGAAACTTCCTGTAACTTGGCAATCAGCGGTAGTAGTGCCGATCTTCAAAAAGGGATATCGTGCAGATCCAGCTAACCACCGTCCGATTGCCTTGTTGGATGTCATCGGCAAAATCTTTGCCACATTTTTACAAAAGAGATGAGCAAATTGGGCAGCTGAAGCAGAAATTATAGATCCAAGACAAACCGGATTTTCTAAGGGCGTGGGTGTTAAGTTGAACCTGATACTACTCAACCTTTTGAAACTTGAAGCAATAAAAGGTAAAAAACAGCTGTTTCTGGTATTTGTCTATTTACGTTAGGCGTTTGACAGCGTCAATAGAGACACCCTCTGCAACAAACAAAGGGAATGGGAATGTCCGCTGGATCTACTACAGGCAATGAAACAACTACACTCTATTATGGGTCTCATTCCGAGTATGGAGGTAGCCATGCTGCTTTTAGCGGTTAACAGCGCTGGCAGCTCTGGCAGCGCTGGCAGCTCTACCGGCACCGTTAACCCGCTACCGCCTAGGTCGTAATGAGGACCTATGCCTTCAATTTAAGTAAGACTCAGCGCTGAAGGAGAACTGACTGACAGAATCATAACGGAACGTGGTGTTAAGCAGGGCTGTCCCCTAGCGACCCTTCTTTTCAAACTGTATATTGCAGATCTGCCGGAGGCGCTTTTAGAGAGTACATCTTTCCCTGCGAAGTTTAATGGCTATCAGATAAGCTGGGTAACCTACGTGAACGACTTGGTGCTCATTGACTCCGCTCAAATAGTGCTGCAACGTTTGTTAAACAGCCGCGACTTCTATCTGAAAAAGAACGATCTATAATTAAACGTTGGAAAAACCAAGATCGTCTCTTTAGATTCAAATGCTGGGAAAGGAGGTAAAAACTTCAAATGGTACACAGCAGGGAAACAACTTGATTGAATGGATTGCATTTGGTATCTTGGTGTTCTGTTTAGCAAATCTATAAGAGAATGGCAATGGACGGAAGACCTAAAAATGAAAATGAAGAACCTAAAGCTGCAAGCCGTGAAACTGCCTTAAAACTATGGAAAATTGTCTTTAATACCAGTTGTATTGTTCTACCGATAAAAGGTAGTAGCAACAATAACATTCGGAAGCGAGCCTGGCTTCAATATTGATGAAACGATCTCGGATGCCCTAGAAGGGAGTTTCTGGCGCAAAGTCCTTCGTCTACCAAAGAACGTTCCAATTTCTGCCATACGGTTTGAACTTGGGTTACAGTCCCTATTTGTAATTGTGTTATGGAAATCATTGTCATTAATGAGAAAAATTTCTATGAAATCGTCAGCAACATCTTACCAAATTCTATATGCCCCAGCTGAAAAGCCTTATCAAGGTCTACTAGGAGTGTGGTCGCAAAGAATACTTGCCTATATGGATGAAATTGGCACAAATATAGCGACTCTTCAAGTTAACCCATGTTTAGTCAAAAATAAACTTTTAAATTATCATTGGATCAATACGATGAACACCAGAGCAAAAATCGTATCCCAACTTGACCTGGGCGGGTTAGAAGATGGACTGAATCAAATTCCAAAATACTTGGAAAAATGTCCATCTCGATACCACCGTGATCAATTTTTGAGGTTACGACTAAACCTGCTTCCGACCACGGAAATGTTATTCTTAATACACAATAAATCAATCAAGAATGATAAGGGTCGGTTTTATAACATCTCGGCTGAGTCCTTAAAACACCTTGGGCCTCATTATAAGCATGGCAGTCCGGAAACTACGTTACCAGTAAGCATGCCGGTACCGTAGTTCCCGGACTGCCATACTACGAGCTGTGTTACAGGCACGGCTACTGCCAGGGTTATAATGAGGCCCCTTGTCACAGAATGTCAAGTTACAAAGGTTCAATGAAGTCTATTCTTGGAAAAAGTTTCCCCAACAAACAGAAATATAGAGGAGTGGTGACTAACTATGCTAGCCGGGTCAAACTTCAGGTTGACTTGTGCAATAATTGACTATCTGGATATGCTTCTGCTGGCCAAAACCTGAGGTTCTTTATGTTGGTAATTCATCTCCAATCCGGTAATTGTAAATGGCCAGTTGTCAAGTTTGAACTTGTGATGAAGTGGGTGCTTTTTTTTTCTTTTTTTTGGATCTGTTTTATTTATCACTCACTATAGGAGTTGTGTTTTTGTCTGTGCTTATTTTGTAAGCTAAAGGATTTAGGATTTGATTGATGTAAAGTGATTATTAACAATTGTAATAGGAAACAATGTTCAAGTGTAAAAGAAAGTTTGTAATAAAGCATAATTTTACAATAAAAAAAGAATACTTCCTTTGCTCCTCTGCCCTGTCTTCCTTTCTAGGCTGTTCTTCCTGATACATCTGTTCTTGTTTCTGCCTATTGTTTGTTTTGTGCTCATCTTCTTTCAATCTTTTCTCTCGTTCCCTGTCTTTTCTAGCCTGTTCGTCTTTATCTGCCTAACTTCCTCGATACTTTTCCCATCAAGCTTGAGCAGTATCTGTCCACCCATCCATTCTTTCTGTAAGAGTGTTACCTCGTCAGCTTTATCCTTTTCTCCTTTCCATCTCTTAATCTCTCGTTCTACGTCTGCTGATATAATCGGTCATTCACTGTTTTCCTTCTTGTCCTATAAGATCTTAAAGATCTCCTCCTGCCTTTCAGTCTCTTCTGGACTATCGTCACTGCTGTAGGCAGGCGGTTACTATATCCTGTCGCTGCTTTTAGTTCCTTTAATGGATACAATCCTACATCTTCTGTATTATTGTCGTTTACTTTGGGTGAGGTTAGGGGAGCAGAAGGCTCAACAGAAGAAAGCTCAACACCTTCCTCCCTACACTGATTAAGCATCCAATCCTCAGGAGGCAGATCCTCCCGCTCCTCCTGGTATATTTTCCAAAGCTCTAAAATAGCTAAGCTCTTTTCTAATTTCTTCCCTGTGTACGGGTGCAAGGGTGTGGTCATGTGTCATGCACATTTTGTCTGCTGTGCCCTTTACACACTCCGTACTATACTGTCTGTGACGAGTCTCAATTGACTGTCAATACTTACCGTTAGTTACACAAATACGTTTCAGAAACAACAAATATGAGTGCACTCCAACCTCGCCGCTCAAAGCCTCTGCTTCTGAATGATCTCAATCTGTTCAGTCGGTGCAATGCATTGTGCAATGAACTACTTATCTCATGATAGTTCTTCCAATGATCTTTGATAGTTGTCTGCCAGCATTACAATAAGAATCCCTTGTGGAGGCTTTCCATGAAAACTAAATGCACATGTGATGTCATCAGTGAGATTTGTGATGGCATCTTTGATGCCATGGGTGTTAGTCCTTGCAGTGCACACTGGTGGCGCGAGTTATGGTTGCTTAGCTTACCATAACTGGCAAATGTTTTTTTTTTCAGTTTCACCTGTAACCATAACGTCCCTGTAACAACGTTTGTCAATTGAATTGAATATGTTTTTACTAGTGCAACTTAACCATAGCGTCCCTTTAACAATGTTTTTGTTAGTGAATTTCATAGGTTTTTAGTAGGGCACTGTAACCAGAACGTTGCTTTAGCATAGTGTTTTCTGTAAAGATAATAGCTGTTGGGGTACTGCAACGGAACCATAACGTCCCGTTGACAAGGGTTTGTTACTGATTCCTTGGCTGCCCTCATGATAAAGGTGTGGAAAGGCAAAATTTTCTGGTGTATGTATCCATTTGCGGTGCCCATTCCTTTTCCGAATAGTGTTGGTGTATTTTAGCAATTACAGATGTACATGGTAAATGTTGGTGAGTGTTTCAGTAGTTTCTCTTATTGTGTTAACATTGCATGGCGAATCTGTGCCGCACAGTACTACGTGGGTGGCTCTGCAAACCTACCAATGTGTGGCTAAAGCACGCCTGACTGTATGGTTCCCACTGGTAAACAAGGAACAGCAACCTGCAGTGTAACATGGGCGTAGTAAATGTTGCATTAATTTGATTGATGTGCTGCTTGCCTTTCCATGACCTGTGAAACAGACATATCGTGTCTCCACTGAGCAGTGTGACGGAAAGTGTCAAGAAGTCACCTGCGGGTCGTACAGTTGAAGAAAACATGTAACTGCAGGTGGGACAGTTTGTGGTGAGTCTGCAAAATGCCAAAGCTGGTGCGGCTTGGTCACGCACATACTAGTGCATGCAAAGGCAAGTAAGCAAACAGCAGAATGTGCAGAGCGCAAACAATGTTAGTGGTGGTTAGAAAAGTACTGTAGCTGCATGGGTCACACACAATAAATGGCTTCCTGCTCCACGTAATGAAGCTGTGTTTCGCATTGTTGTAAACATTCTTGCAGTCACATCGTTGTCTGCATAATACGCCAGAAAGTTATGCAAAAGATCGGAAACAAACGCATGACCTGGGCAAGTGCCTCCTTCTTCACAAACGGCACTGAAACTCGTGTAACATGCTGTGCAATTTTCCCTCTACAATGAACAACAATAAAATCGGCATGGTTGCGTGTCACCAAAGTGTCACACAGACAAACCAAAATCAGTCACTTCATTGTAGGTACTCCATAGCACTACACATCCACATGATAGATTCCAAAATGAGCAGCCACTGCACAGTGTTTTACATTCCCATGTTTTACATTCCCATTCCACGAATGTATTTCGAGCTCCCCTAAAACCTGCACGCTGTGCCTCGTGAAACACACAGCCATAACCGCACCCTCTGCATTTCTGTCGACAAATACACCATGTACCACAGTTTATGCTTACACACCACACCCAGAAACCTTATTGACCAATCCCGTAGCCTCTACAGGCCCATTTCTATGGCCGGCATCTGCAAAGGGGCATATCTAACACGTGCCACCCTGCAACTATGGCCATATTCGCGGACCTTTCGTGCTGTGCGCAAGCGGGAGTGGGGGAATAACTTTCAACCAGGGTAGGGGACGTCGTTAGTTAGGGAAGCTCTTAAAATAGCCTTTTCCTTGCTTGGGGAGTAAGACCACCTTTGCCTCTTCCATCATTGGCTTTATTTTCCATGCCTCTCAAACATTTTTGAACATATGGACCAGATGAGGAATTAATTGTTCCCTGTATGTTTTATAAAAATCAGCCGTAAATCCATCCGGACCTGGGGATTTGTTTGTTGGCAGTGATGCCATGGCCCTAAGGACCTCCTCCACCGTAATGTCTTGGTCTAGGTCCAACCTGTCTTGCTCTGTTAGCATTGGGAGATCGAATCTCTCCAAATATTCCTTTTGAGTCTGATCTAGGGGATTATCGGATTTATATAAATCATTGTAATACTGAATTCCCGGGTTAGCTCAATTAACTCTGAACTCTCCCCACCATTTTTTTAATGTCATTCTTATAATGGTTCTAGCTTTCTCTTACCTCCTTAACTGCCTGCCTTATTTGCCTTTACATGGTTCTTCTGTTTAAGATAGAGAAGTGCTCGTTCTGCCGCCCTTGTTTGCAAAATTTCTAATTGTCCCTTTATTGCCCTAAATTCTCTCCGGGTTTCTCCACTATCTCCAATCCCCATTTTGGACATAACCTGTTTCAATTTTTCCTCCAAGTCTCTTTCCAAGAGCCTCCGCTCTTTATCTCTTCGGCTTTCACCGTAATAACCTTCCCTCCAATCGTGTATTTATATGCATTGCACCTCATGTTTTGCTCCGTGTCTCACAGTTTATTGTCTTGGAAGAATTCCTCTATGCCTACTCTTATTTCTTCCCTCAGTGTTTTGTCTTTAAATATATAAGTAGGGTATTTCGATTTCCACAACTTGAGAAGTAGGTCTCTTCTTTCCACTTTCAGAATAATGGGGGCGTGATCCGATAGTGCTATTGCACCCACCTCGATCTCCCCCACCATAACCAGCATACTCCAGGATACCCACATATAGTCTATCCTAGAGGAGGTCCTATGGACATGAGAGAAGAATGTATATCCTTTAGTTTCTCCTCTCCAGGTGTCTACCTATGATAGCCTATCTATTTTCTTGTGCAATTCTCTTGTGGGTTTGCCCTAGGTGCCCGTCCGCCCTGCCTGCGCTCTTATCTACCACCGGGTCCCAAGCCATATTAAAGTCACCTGAGAATATAATTTGTCCCTTAGCAAATCTTTCCAATTTGGCCAGCCTCTGCTGTATGAGCCTTCCCGAGTTAGGTGCATAAATCGTAGCTATCGTGTAAAGTTCCCCCTTCTCCTTTAGTAACACTGACAGGTATCTCCCCCTGCCATCCTTTTCCCACTTCAGGACTGCAGTGTTGAGATTGTTTCATAAGGCTATCAGCACCCCTCCTTTTTTCTTCCCCTCAATGGATTGGAATATCTGATGGTAATCCTGAAGTCTAATTTTGTGCTTGTCGCTCACCTGCACATGTGTTTCCTGTAGAGTTAGGAGGTCGGTTTTTTCCCTTTGTAGTAATCTTTCTAATTTCTTCCTTTTCAGGGGGGCATTCAACCCATTGATATTCAGAGAAATGATGCTTATGTTGTTCGTTTTGCCCCTTTCCTGGACTCTTTATGAACTTAATTGTATACCCCTTGGATTCTTGATTGGGACCCCTCCTTCCCTCTCTCTTCCCCTTCCCCCCACAGACCTCTCAATCCCCACCCCGTCACCCATCCCCCTAACTGGGTGGACTCAACTGGCCTCTAGCCAACCCTGATTCACCCATTATGGGATTAAGCCCGTTCCACAACCCACCCGTAGCAGGTGCAGGCTCACCCAAGCCCATGTAACGATCTTAAATCCCACCATCCCCACCCACGAAACCTAGAAAAATATGTAGCTGAAGATCCAAATACCACTACCAGAAGCTCCTGCCCCATGTTGCCTATATGTTGGGAACCGGAAATTGCGACATGCGCAGTACCAGTGAGGATGCCTATACCGCAAAGAATTCTTGAGACAAGGTATCCATTGAGAAAACCCTACATGCATTCACAATGAAGTAATGGTCTTCTGGAAAAAGTCCCGGGAGAAGTATGAAAATGAATAAGAAAGAAAACTGGTGATGTTACATGAAGCAGAATTGACACACCCAGAAAGACACAAATGAAGAAGGAATATAGACATTCTATAGAATCTGAGGATGAGGTATCAAAGAAAAGCAACATTTCGGGATCGAAATGAACATTGCCTGTGCAAAGAAACACTGAAGAAAATGCAAAGCCATTTTACAACTGCACAGATGCTGTAACAAAATAGATGAAGTAATCCTAAGGCTGGCTACATAGTGAATAGATTGCAGCGTTTTGCCAATGTACATACATAGGAATATATAGACTCTGGACTGGATGTTGCACAGTGCACTTTAGCAAACTTGAACCCTGTGAATGGAAAGGGCTTGAAGTGTGGCGTAGTTGAAAATAGCTGATGGCGAAGAATTAAAGAAAGGCTGGCTGGCCCAGCACCAAGAGTCGAGGCCACCGTGATTTTGGTTGTCGGTCAAGAAGCTATATGAACGTGAGAAAGAAGCAACCTTCTGTTTGAGGTGGAATTACAGATAGAAATAGTCTGTGGGTCGAGTTACACTGAAACCAGAAGATAAGACCATGTCACACTTTCTTTTATTTTCAGGCACAGTGAGCCTCTACAAGGCAAAGTTCAAAGCCTAATTGAATGACAAACCACAGGAGTGATGATAGATGTTGGGATAATTGGGTGGGGAGGCATGACCAGGCCAACCCTCCCAGCACCAGGGGTAACCAGCTTGCATGCTGCTAGCAAGTGGAATATTCCAGAAGGGTACAAGCGTGCCTACCAATTATAGAGGGCCACATATTAAAGAGCCCTATAGCTTGTGTAACCAATAGGGTATTGAGCATTAGTATGACACAGAAGATGACTTGCACTTGGGATGGGCTTCATTGTCCACCTGATCTTAGAGACTCAATCACAACCCCCATCAGTATGGAACGTATGCCTAGATGTTCCATTTAAGGCTATCAATCCTCTAGTAGTTTTACTTAGTTTGCCACATAGGATGATGTCAGTAGTGGCAAATCTTTAGTATAAGATTGTTGTTTTTTCATATGCTGTTTTGAAAGAAATTGAGCAAAAGTCTGTTGATGTCCGTTGTAACTCCCTGTTTTAGATAATTGTTAATAAAACAGTACCGAGTTTTGCCAACTTCCTGAGTCGGTTTGATTATTAATGTATGACTAAGTTCTGCATCCCCATCCATCTCTAAGTATTACTACCTCGTCTTAAAGGGCCCCTGGTCCCGCGGTTCAACTATAATAAAGTTCAACTATAATAATTGCCCTCCCCAGGTTAACTTATTGATACATTTTTAGATCTTATGTCCTCTTTTAGGTAGCTATGGGGTCCTTCGGAATCCTCTTAAAGTTCCTTTGCTTAACCGTAGTCCATTCCGACGCCTTCTTGGTCTCTTGTCCTGTTTCCTTGGACCCTCTGGGTCCTGCCTATTCCTCCTCTATGTAAGTATGCTTGCACCTTCACTGCAGGATGAGACACAATGTTGCCCACCCTCCCATTCAAATACCAGGCCGAAAGGAAATGTCCAATGATATCTAATGTCTTTTTCACAAAGAACTCTCACAACCGGACCCATTTTCCTCCTTTAAAGCAAAGCTATTTGGGACAGATCCTGGAAGAGTTGTAGCTCGGATCCATTGTATTTAAGCTGCTTCACCTTTCTTGCTGTCACCAGGATCTCTTGCTTTTGACTGTAGTCATGTAGGGCCACCAAGATACGTCATGGTCTAGCTTTTGGCTCCTTCCTCAACGGTCCCAATCTATGCACTCTGTCCAGTTTCAGTTCAGTGTCACTTTCCAGTTCTATTAGACCTACAAATATTTGCTGGATTGCCAATATGAGATCTTTGTCGTGGACCTGTTCAGTCTTTTTATCCGAACATTTGATCTCCTAGATCTATTTTCAAGATCTTCTACTTGCAGTTCCAAATTGTGGGTGGCACATACTAGGTGCTCCACCAATTCGTCCATTTTCCCTACATCATTCGCCAGTTCCTGGAACGCTGTCTCATTCATGTCCACTCTTTTGCCATGATGCCTACCTGCCTACCCCCGGGGATCCAGATCAAGTCCAGCAGCCCCAGAAGCAGGCATCAAGTTATTCCAAGCAAGCCCAACAACCCCTGCTAGGGGCCATTTGGGTGCAGTCCTGGCGTCTATGGCGCCAGGCTCATATGGAGAGTCAGTCCTGGCGCCCTAGGCGGCAGGCTCATAGATTAAAATTTACCTGATGCAGACCATGCTGCAAACTTACCCGATGCAGACCATGCTGCAGGAGTTCCAAGCCAAAAGAGGCTTGAAAGAGACTACTTTACCTTGGGACTATTTTTTACTTGGGTGGGGTCGGGGAAAAATACTTACCTGGACTACTTTGGAGGCTATTTAAACCACGCCCGAAGAGCAGCACACGCTTTGCGTTATTCTGCATTCAGCAGCGTAACGCTCACCGTGCCTGCAAGTCTGCATCCAGTCTTCTCCCACGCCCGCCTCGAGTCTGGAGCTTCTAGAAAAAGGGAGAAAGAAGGAGAAAAGGTTAGAACAAGAGCAATACCTTTGATCCTTACCTGAATTCCCGATGCACTGTGCCTTCGAGCTAGAAGAAAGAAGTTATTTGATGCACGTCGCCATGCTTGCTGCAGCGCCGCGCTGACCTCACCGGCCTTCGCAGCATCTTCACTATCCACCGCATCCTTCAGCATGTTCCTGTCGCACTCCGGCACCTAAGGGAAATACAAGAACAGCAAGGTGAGCCAAGGGAATAAACAGAGGCAATATTAGTTACCCCCCATAGACTTACCTGATTTTACCGCCTGGGGTACTATTCCTCTTCACGGGTCGGCGCAGCCTCCACCGCATCCTCGCTGTACCCCGGCCCCTAAGGGGAACAAAAGGACAGCAAGGTAAAACAAAGGGACAAACAAGGGGAAACCTCCTCACCACAATAGACTTACTTAATTTTACCACCGGAGGCATTATTCCCCGAGACTTCATACTTTCTCTCAGCACCTGAATAAGGGAGAAAGCAACAGGTTACATACTGACATTATTTTATTGAACTGTGTTGGATAATACAAATCCTTACCTGAATATTACCGGTTGCCACGAGGAACTCTTCGCTAGGGTCAAGCTGCAACCTGCAAGGAATCGGACAAGAGTGAAAGTCAGACATTTGAACTCTTACGAACAACATACTTACGGAGTCTTGCCGAAAATCTCAGAGTCAATATTGTTCTGGAACTCACCAATTCCTTCGAACCAGTGAAGCAACTGGTTATCTATGCGCCCCTGCGCTCAATGCAGGATGGAGAGCTCATCTTTCCAAACCATCAGGTGAGACTATAAGAGGGGTCATCAAAGGTGATCAGTGGGGAGGACAGTGGGAGTGGGGGGGTTTACGCTCAACTCCACGAGTGGTTAATTCCCTTTCTCCATTTGCAGAAGAATACTCCTACGGGCCAAGCAAACGAAGCTAGGCGGGCCAGTCCAGTCCGTCAACTCAGCACTACGCGTCACATTGGTGGAGACCGCAGCTGTCCAGTTCAGATCGACGCCCCTGTGGGAGCCAGGTGAGCGTAACATCTTTCCTCTAGTTTGTTCACATCTCCCTTTATCTCATGTAGCGCTGATGCCAAATCCTCCCAGATCTTATCTAGCTGCACTTGCACAGTCCCTGCGATTTTATCCCCAAAGTCTTGGAAATATTGTCTAAGAATATCTTACTTGACCACCTGGTCATGCCCGCTGTCTCCTGGAAGCCCCACATGCTTTTGTTTTCCCGGGCTGCCTTCTCCCTCAGAGGGGTTTTCCGGATCTCTTCTCCATAACTTCTATATAGTGCCTTCCTGGGGTTTCCTCGCGCCTTTTGCTAGATTCTGCAACTCTTTTCCTCTGTTCTTCGACATCTTAAGTGTCAGACCCCCTAGCATAAAGGAAGGTCCTACAGGCCTTCACGTGGGCCTACTTTATTCACACTGTACCCATGAGGTTCCTATGCACAGAAAGTGATCCTCTGTGTCTACGTTATCTCTGGTGCCTTAACAATTTGTGGCTGTGGCTAACCTCTTTACATACTCTTAGCAGATCCAAGTAGCCCAGGGTTCTATCAGAATGTGTGCCAGTTGATGTTAATTGGGATCAGCCCCTGAGGTTCACACACCCCTCTTAAGATTCACGGCTTTCAGGCACTGCCTGTGAAGGAAAATGCCTCCCCCCATGTTGCTCAGCCTTTTCGCCTCTCTCTGTTGTACTTTCTAGTTCTTACAGAGCCCTATGCCTCACTCCTGGCCCACTGCCCCCAAGGTGTTGAGTGTCTGCTAGGGTCGATCACCCCGCAACTTTCACCTCCTCTCCGTTCTTCTGCTGGCCTGCCCCTGGGTTTTCACCAATTTCCAGAAGATGGGCCACACCTCCCTTTGCATGCTCCTGTTGCCCTCGCTACAGTTGTTGCTCCAGGGGTGGGTTACGACGGGGGAACTGTGTCCGCTTCTCTCATTGCAGCCCTGGGTATCAGCAGTCCCCCGCTTCCCTGCTGTCAAACTCCACAACACTTCTCCGCTCTCCTCATCGTCAGGCTTCTCTCTGTCCCTCGGCGCAGAAGGTCCCCACTCGTCGGGAGGTCCCCACTAGTCGGGAGGTCCCCTTTCGTCTCACCTCATCCCTGGCACCTCGCCACTCTCCTCCCATTCGGCCGCCCCCTCTCCTACTGCGCGAGAGGCCCCAACTCCTCAGGAGGGCTTCTCCGGTCTGCTTCGTCTTCCGCGCGACCACTCTCTCTCCGCCAGATCAGTTCACTTGCCTGCGGGGTTCCTGGGATAGCTTTGCAGGGATCAGGTGGGTCCTCGAGCCCCTCCTCACCAAAGTTGGCCTGCTCTCCTTCTTGCTGGAATCTGCCCCAATCCACTGTTTTTACTGCCTCTACAAGGTTATTCCTTCCCCACCCTTGTACTGCACACAACCATTTAGAGTCTTCATACCTGGGGAGGGTAACTTTCAATGAAGACTCCTGTAATTGGTGTCTGAGGGCAGGAGAGCGCTGATTACGGTGCTCACCTCTCAGTGGCCATTTTGGAATTCTGGGGACAGAGAAATTTGATGACTTACATGATCTACCAGAGGAAGAAGCAGACAATCTTAATGAATATGAGAAATGCATTGCAAAGTTAGACAACCATTACGAATGCAAGATAAACATCATTTTAGAAAGGTATACATTTGGAAAAAGGACACAAAATGAACGGGAACCAGTTGAAGTATTCATCACAGCGTTAAGGGTTTTAGCTAAGATGTGCAACTTTGGCCAGACGACAGAGATGGCAAGATAAGAGAACAGCTCTAGTCTAAGGGTGATCTGCCTCTGGATGAGGTAGTATGCACTGGGAAAGAAGCCTAGCATACAAGTAAATGCATAAAAAATGGTAGAAAAGTAGGTCCAGCAAGTCAGGCCACCTGAGGGTAAGAGTACCAGTTTAACAACTGATTTGACTTCTGCTGTCTCTGGTGGGAAACCTCTCACGAGGGTGAAGGAAAGAAATTCTACCAGACCAAATTCTGCTCCCAGGTTGGTTCCTCCCATGGGCGCAAGCTCTCAAAGAAGATGTTATTGGTGTGACGCTCTTGGCCATTTTGCTAACAGCCTGACCTATTAGGTGTTCAAAATGGAAAAGGAAAGGACGCTTAAGTAAGAAGAGGAAGAGCTGTATGGCCCAACAGACATGGTGGTTGTGGATGGCTGCCAAGTGGAGATGATGACTGACTCCAGAGTGAAATACACACTCCTTCCCAAAGCAATCTTTGAGAAGATGTTTCCTCACAGGCATTTAATGGAAGTCGATATCAAGCCACGAGCATATGGTGGCGCAAAGATAGATGTCTTTAGATGGTTCAAAGTGAATTTGGAATTCAAAATAAGGGTAGCCCCGGGTAGAGCGTTATGTTACTGATAAAGGATCTATTCTACTTCTGAGCTCGCTACAACAAAAGGAATTGAAAATCAAATGGAATCCTCAGGAGGCTGAATGTGTGTTGCAAATTGGCAGGGCTGAACTGCAGAGCCAGTTATTCAATGAGAAGCTTGGTTGTTTGAAGGGGTTCATGCCTCGAATTCTACTGGTGCAGAATGAGAAGCCAGTTGTGCAAACAGTGAGAACTGTTCCTCTAGCCACAAGACAAGAAGTGAGGAAAGAATTACTCAAATTCGAAGAGGATGGTATACTTGAGAAGATAGAATCGTCCAAGTGGGTGTCTCTATTGCTAGTGGTAGCCAAAGCCAATGGAAAGTTAAGACTGAGTGTAGATCTTCGTACCTTAAACAGATGTGTAATACCTGATTGCCATCCACTACCCAACATTATGGAAACGATTTCAACGATGGGTGGTGCGCATATGTTTTCGTCATTGGACCTAATGTCAGCGTATCACCAAATTGAGCTTTACCAAGAATGGAAGCAGCTCTCAGCTGTTATCACACCTCAAAGGCTGTTACGGTTCATACAAATTGTTTTTCAGAGGATAATGCATGATTTTTTCAAGAATGAGGAAGGGGTGATTTGCTTCCAAGATGACATTTTGTTGTCTGCTCTGGACCAGCAGGCACATGATCAGATGCTTGAGAAGGTGATGAGTATTCTGGTGAAGGTTGGTCTAACTTTGAGCAAAGACAAGTATACATTCCACCAGAAAAGAATAGAGCCCTTCCGCAATCAATAAAGAGATATTACCCTGTCACTATTCATCACGTAGCCTCCCACTACATGTTACTCATCTCTCACAATGCACAGGCCTTCACAATTGGTACCTCTCAATATTTCTTTTTTTAACACTCCACCTCTCTCCACCACATCTTTAACCTTCCCAAGAATCTCATCCTCTTCCATACTATTCTTCCTCTCCTCTTTTGTCATCATCTTTTGCACAACATAAAGCACACAATCCTCCTCATTCTAACCTCTCTCTTCCTCCTCGCTTTCACCCATTTTCATGATTCCTGCCCCTCATGTCCCTAGCCCTCCAAGATGTCAGGCTGGAGCCAGGCCACGATCACCTACATGGCCCTCAAGGGCCTCTCCATCCCTCCAAAGACCCACTTGGAGTCAGACTTGGCGCTTGTGGCACCAGACTCACTCACTCCCATAGGATAACATTGGGGATTGGACTTGTAGTGCATTGATGGGGACAAGATGGATGTCCCCACATATTTCGGTTCCCATAACTGCATGTGCAGTCTAGTCTTTTGGGTGTGGTTCAGCCCAGAGAAACCTGGGATACCCAGAGACTATTTAAGCCACGCCCAGGCTGTGAAACATGCTTTGTGTTTTCCGCACCTGCAGCGTGATACTCACTGTGTTCGGATCGGTCTCCAGTAGGCCTGCATCTTTCTTCTGCGCTCAGCTCCTGCAAGAACAAGAACATCGTTAGGAACAGCCTTACCTTGCGGCGCTTCTGCCCATCCTTCATCGCTTATTCTGTTCTGCAGGCATCTTCAGCGGTGTCATTCCCATCTCGGCACGCCGCTTCCTAAGGAAAAGGGAAAAGAACAGAAAAAAAGGCATTAGTAAGCATTCAGCAAATATTTGCTTATTTTTAAATACTGTACGAGCTTCAAACGCTTACCTGAATCCAAGCCGCTCTGAGGGAACTCTGTCTCCGGAACTTCTCATCCATCTGCAAGAGGGAAAAGACACTGCAGGTTAACGTGGAAACATCTAGAGGCACCGCATACCGTGCTTACTCACTGCATTTCTTCTTCATGACCGGCATCCACGCTGAAAACGTCGCGGCACCTAAAAGACACAGAAAAATAACTCAGTTCAATACAAATACGAAAGGGTCGCATCACGCATCACGCTCTCATTCACCTTCAGCGCTACTCATCTCAGCAGCACGTCGCCATCCCCAGACGCCGGCCATCATCTAAGGAAGGAAAGGAACGAAGTTAGAGAACTGTTCAAAAGACTCATTATACTTACCTGTCAGACTCTTGCCAGTGAAGTAACTAGGCAGCAATGAGCCCGCTTCAATCAACGCGCCCCTGCGCTGAAAGCAGGACGGAGAGTACACTATCCAAGAAAACAAGCTGAGCTGTGGATCAAAGCGAAGGGCTGGACCCCGGGGAAGAAGGGGTTAAAGCACACAGAGACAATAGGGAGTTAAACTCTACCAATCCTGTGTTTCAGGCCCAGTCTCCAGTCGAGTAGACTTCAGGGAAGGGTTCGAGGTCGTAAGAGGTCAGAACAGGCTGAGTGACGTCCCCGTGGATACCAGGTGAGCGTTACACCCATGCGAGATAAACAGTCAGCCGGAATATTCCTTTTTCCAGGAACATATTCCACATCAAAATGGTATTATTGGAGGGCCACAATCCATCTTCTTATCCACTCCTTTCTTCTGTAGCATTTCCTTCAATAGCTTGTTATCAGTTTGTACAAAAAATGTATTTCCCCATAAAAATGTCCTGAATGTATCTATTGACCATTTGATGGCACGCAGTTCTTACTCAATCATGGAGTAGGTGACTTATTTAACTCTGGGTTTAAATTGCAGTTTTTATGCTTAAGTTCATATTTCTGTTCAGTTTGGAATTCAATATACATTGGTTACATTTGTTTTCAAGACTGTTACTTGTTTCCGGTTCCCTAGGTGATCTGCCGGCGTCCTGGATGCTCCACTCCCACCATGGCTGCCTACACATGCAACGGCCCTCTGCTGGTCTCTCCCACACAGGTGGGGATCCTTACCTAGGTTTAAAGGGACATGCCTGACTCTCTTTACACGTTTCAGGCATCTTGCTCATCCCAGTACAAAAGGTAAAATGAAGGTGTAGTGTTTACTACTCTCACTCTACGGTTCTTTGTCCCAGTACTTTTAAATGAAACATGTATAAATGAAACATGTGGGTAAATGAGGTGAGAGGTCTTGCAATAACCCAAAAAGATTGGGAAGGGTTTAATTGGTCATCAATAGGAAAAGGGGGATACCATATCTCGCCTGTGTGCCCCTTCATCTTTCTCACTCTCCTTCTGTGTCTTTGAGACTTATCATTCTTCCTGATGCTGCTCTGACCAAAGGAAATGGTGTAACAACATCCCTTAAAGGCTTCTGGGACTATGGGTTCATTATGGAATGCGAAGGGGAAGTGCAGCGTCTCCTTCAGGGCCGTCCTTTCCCCACTCCTCAAGAACCCTCCACCCAGGTGATCCTCCCTTTCATCTCCAACCCCAGGGTCGGGATCCAAAAGCAATGACCTTTCCCTGGCCACCTGAGAAGGGGATCCAAGGAGAGTAGATGTGAGGACGCCCTCAGGTTTCTCACAATACTCCTTCTGGTGTAGTGTCCCCTCGGTATAAGAGGCCTTGTTTAAGGAAAAAAAGGACCACCTTGGGACCTTCCTTCGTCTTTGGAGATAACTTTTAAAAATGCCTCTGAGAGCATTGGATCATTTTGCTGGCCAAAAGCCTGATCTGGGATGGCCTCTGTCTCTTTCCCAGTTGGTTTATTCATTACTGGGGTTGCCTCATCTGGTAAACCTTCATCAGCCTTGCCAAAACCCCTAGTGCTTCTTTCCATTACTTCTTGTTCCTGAACCTATGAGTGCTTGGGAAAGAGAGCACACCCTAGGATTCACTGGGCGATAATTGCTTTTTTGTTTACCAGTCTTCACATGATAGGTTTGTTTCCCGTGGTTGTGAAGAAATACTTTTTTTCCCCCTATAGTCTGGGTCTATTACCCCTGCCATTGCATCCAGGCTGTATCTCCATGCTAGGCCTGTCTTGGACACTAGGCGGGTGTAGGTGCCCTTTTGGGGAGATAAAATGATACTAGTAGGGACTAGCTGGCACTCTCCTACTTCTATGGTAACATCACTGCTACTATGTAAGTCGAACCCTATGGATTCACTAGTGGCGACAGTGGGGGTAGAAGCTATATTGCTTAGTTTGGAATATTTAAGAGTCCCCCAATTTATATCATTTGGGCCAGATCTCAATCCTGACACCATATGTGAGGGTGTAAAAGAAGGAGACTGACAAGGGGGTGGTGGGGTCATGTTTGGGGCTACACCCCTTTATCATGAAAGAAAAAACCTCTCTCTCCCTACTTCTAAACGGCTTGCCCTGGCTCAACCTAGGAAACTTTAATAACCTGTCAGAATGACCATCCAAAAATAATATCTTCTCTATTCCTCTGTCAGAAACCTAGCAATCTAACCCTAACACTAAACCACACTTCTATAACAAAAGTAAAGTTCCTTCACCAGGAGAATGACTCCCTTCTCCTGGTTGCTTGCTTCAGTTTTCTCATAATAGTATTTTTTTCAGTGTCCCTTCAAAACAGGGGCAGGGGAATGACTCCCTTACTCTGGTTCCTTTATCAAAGTTCTTCATGGAGTTCCTTCAGCAATTCTACAGAAAGCTTGTATCAGTCCCTTCAACTCTTTCCAGTAAGTAGAAAAGCTCATTCCTTTATCTGGCTTTTCTTTAACGTATGGATGATAAATATCTTTTTCAGGCTCCTCTGGTCCTTCTAGAAAAACTTTTCCCAAGTCTACTCAGCAGTGGTAATGTTTGGCCCACTGCAATGAGGGAGATGTCTCCTGATGCCTTCTGCTGAAGCAGTGGTATTGGCTTGGCCACTGCGATGTGGGAGATGACTCCCGTTGCACTCTGCTGGAGCAGTGATATTGGCTTGCCCACTGCGACGAGAGAGATGATTCCCTAGGTGCTCTGCTTGAGTAGTGGTATGGATTTGACCACTGTGACAAGGGAGATGTCTGCCGATGCACTTGGAGGGAGCTGGGCCTCTTTCTGGAAACCACCCAGTCTTCCCGCTATTCCCATTACCTGTGGTGCCTTGGCGACATGGATCCAGTTCTTCCCAGGGCCTGAGCGGCCTTTCCTCTTCCTTCTTGCTTCCGCTAGGAGGAGGTGGGTCTTACTGGCAGGTGTGCCGATGAGGAGAATCTCGGTCTTACTGGCATTAAGGCAGAGATCATTGGAGGCACACCACTCCTGGATAGCAGACAGACAGTCAGAGATGAGAGAAGGAGAAGAGGTGGCTGAGGGTAGCCTGAAAATGAGCTGAGTGTCAGCCGCATATCACTGGAAGTTGGGGCAGAGCGCGGCAATGTGGTGGGCGAGAAGTGCCAGGTATTGGTTGAACAGCCAGGGAGCAAGCTTAGACCCCTGGGGAACACCACAGGTAGAGATAAAGATAGAGGAGAGGAAGGACCCAACTTGAACCCGGAAGGGTCGGTCAGAAAGGAAGGAAGTCAGCCATTCCAGGGCCTGACCAGTGATCCCCAGGTTATCACGGAGACGGTTGAGCAGGATGGCATGGTTGACCGCATGGGTGGGGCTCTCACAGCTTTCACTTGAGGACAGGGACTCCCTGGAAACCAAAGTTACTGAGCAGGAGGTACAGGGAGACCTACAGAGTCTCCTTGCAGGGTTCCTATGACTTCTCGGTCAATTCTACAAAGCGGTTGCACCCGTGGGGATCTCCCAGTTGACTAAACTGTTCAATAGCTTCTTAATATCAGGAGTACTCTTAGACACCATGGCAGAATCTATCTACCACCACGCTTATTCTGAAGCCTGCGAAGGATGGGGCTGATCGCTCGGCATATGGCTCTTCGCACCTCCGCCTCCAACTCCCTCAGGGTCCGTCGCTTCTCCAAGCAACAAGTTGGTGGTAGATCTTCTTTCTTCGGCTGAGGCCTCCCTCTGGAACAGCCTCCCTGTCTCCCTGAAACTTGAGGAGAATCATCTTCAGTTCCGAAAGCACCTCAAAACCCTTCTCTTTGCTTCTGCTTTTTCCCCTCCTCTCCCCTGCTGACAACCTGGACAAAACTGAAACTGCACAGGTTACCTGGCCACCCTCTGATCTTGGGCCCAGGTCCCTCCCCCACCAGCCACACACACCTGCACTTCCCAGCAACCTCTGCACTTGGGGACTGTTTTCTGTATCTCTACAGTCCGACTACCAGCACTCGACACCTGATGTCTGCACTTAACCTTGCACTTGCCACCTGCTGGCCGTACTTTACTATTGTTATTTATTCTATTATGTCATGTACTGCACTGTCCCCTCTCCCTTCCCAGCCCGCACTTTCTCCCCCTTCCCCTTTCCCATGCACTTGCGAGATATGAATGTCACCTGGCCTAGTAGGATCGTTGTCCGTCTTCCCTCTGTTCCCCCTCCCTTACCTCGTCGTGCCTTGAAACACTTGTGTATAGGCGCGTTATAAATGCCATATCATATCATATAATATCATAGCGCTCCTTCCGGCACTGCTCCCTGGGAATCCTCGCCCCAGTTCTCTAAATTAATTTTCCATGGCCGCCACTTGGGCCATCTCCTGAGTAACCCTCCTGCTGTCGTTGTCTAACAGGATGAAGTTACACTGGGTGCGCTTGCGCAGCTTCGCCGCCAAAAGCCTATTCGCTTTGTTGTACTCTTACATTGTAGTACTTCATAGTAATACTGACGGGCAAAGAGCAATGCCTGCGGAGCCATGTCCGTGCGGTGGACTACCAACAATTTCTGCATGGCCGTAGCTACTTAAGGGAATTGCGTAAGTTAACTTGCTTGTGGTTAACCTCCCATTGGTGAACCTTGCTCTCTAATTCTTCCTCCCTAGGTTTCTGGGCTTTAGTGTATGCCGCCGAACGGCTGATAATAGTGCCTCGGAGGACCACATTGGCCGCATCCCAGACTATACGTGGGTCCATGGCCATGTTGTTGTTGAATGCCCCAGAGATATGTGCTCTAATGTGACGTCCTTTAATAGGAAAGTGTTAAACCACCATAGCTTATGTTGCTGACTCGCCTGAGGCCTAAGGTCCAGAAAGATGCAGACCGGGGCATGGGTTGGAGAGGATCCTTGGCAAGATCTCACACTGAGTGATCGTCGGGACAAGAGACCTGGAGATCAGTGCCATGTCCAGCTTAGAGTGCCCGTGATGCACCAAGGAATAGCTAGTATAGTCCAGTTTTTCTGGACGGAGGAACCTCCAGGACTCTATCACCGATAGGTTTCAGCAGCTTAGTCAGGACCAAAATGTTGTGCCTATCTACATCGGTCAGGGATAGGGTTTCATCCTTAGTGGGATCTATAATGGAGATGAAATTCCCAGCTACAATTACCTCTCCCTCCAAGAAGCCCAGTAATGATTTAGTGAGGTCAGCGAAGAAGGCCTCCTGACAAGTGTTCGGGACTTTTAATGAGATCATGGACACCCTCTAATCCCCCCATTTTGATATTCAGAACCAGGAACCTCCCTCCCGGGTCTCGCAGGACTCCCAGTACCTTAATTGGTACCCCGCTCGAAATTAGGATAGCCATTGCTTTCATCTTGGTACCACCTGTAGCAAAGAATGACCTAGAGTAGAGTTTGGGGGCCAAGCATGGCTCGTCTTCCAGAAGCAGGTGAGTTTCCTGAAGGAACACGATGTCAGGGGCAAGCTTTACTAGTCTCCTGAGGACTGTCTTGCGCTTGATTGGGGTGTTCAGTGCCTGGACGTTCCAAGTGAAGCAAGTGAAATCGAGGATGTCCCTGGACATAACATTATCCTGCATGCAGGGCATGTAATGATGACGCTGTGCAGAGGGACCAAGAGTATGCTACATTTCCGAACCCTGGGTGAAGGGACCACCGTTGCCGGCCAACAGTGTCGCACCTGGGAAGTTGTAACTTGACTGTGCGCCTAACTAGGCCATCCCCCTTAACAAAGCAAAATCCCCTTTTTCCAGAAGAGCTGGTTAAACGATAAAAAGAAAAAGAAAAAAGGAACCCCCAAACACAAATCCCCCAGAAACCTGTTCCCCATCGGGTGTTATACCGGAACTACCTCGCCACAGGACATTCCCACATTAACAAACTGCCAAAAACCAGGTGTATGGCCAACATGCAACTTCCAATTCAACCAGGAACCATATTTTAACAAACACTTCATTTCCTATTAACAATATCCCTCCCTTTCGGGCATCCCTAGGACAAATATTCATTGGTAACCGCCAAGCGAGAGGGTCGGGTCAGGTCAGTGCCTCAGACGGAAGTGCCAAGAGTCAACTATCTCCCAAACGCTAGATGGCTCTCTTCTTTGAGGGCCCCTGAGCCTTTAGGGGCTCTGTGTGGTCCTTTCAGGTCAGGGTGATCTTCCCCGTCTGGCTCATCCTGGGAGGGGAGAAGCTCATCCGCCCCGGGACTCCACCTACAATCTTCTGCCAGCTTGAGGAATTATTTTGCCTCTTTCTCCGATCCGATTACGAGTCTCCTGACTCGCTGCCTGAAGAGAAGCTTACACGATAACCCCCATTTATATTTTTTCCTTTTCTCTCGCGGTCAGGCTGTGAGAGGGCTGCATCAGCACTGCCTCTGGAGCCTGATGAGCCTGTTGGCCTCTGTGTTGCTCTCCCCCAGCAGGTGGACAGTGCTGAGATGGATGTCCTGCTGCACAGTCTATTCGCAGATCTGACCAGTCAGTCTGTACAGAGCCGGAGACCTCATACCCCCCTGCTTGTTGAGATAAAACATTGAGGTGATATTGTCTGTCCTGATGAGCACTACATTGCCTTTGATGAGCGGTAGGAAGGTTGTATGTCATTTCATCGATGGGTGAAATTTCAATGGGTTTTTTTGAGAGAATTTTTATGTGAAATAATGAATCGAAATTGATTTATTTTTATTTTTGGGGGTTCCCAAGCCCCCATCCCTAATGTTTTTTTAACCTATTACCGACCACCCTCACCCCTTACAGATACTTTTCCAACTCCCCCTATTTATTTCGATTAGTTTTTTCGGTAAAATGTACTCGGAGAAAAAACACATTGAAATCTCACCCATCGATGAAAGAATACTACACCGGTAGGAATGCCCTAAAGGCCAATGGGATAGCTGTTAATTCCAACACATTTATGTGTTCTTCTTGCTGTTGGTGAGACCACATGCCGTGGACAGTAAAGGTGTCTCAGCTCTTCAATGAGGAGTCTGTCATAATGACTGCCGTCGGTTGAGGCTTGTGAAAGAGGGCCCTCTTCATGATGTTTTCCTGTTGCCTCCACCAATCCAAATCCGGTCTGACATGGAGCGGTATAGGAACCCTGACCGACTGGGAGCCCTTCTCCAGGTCCCAGCTTGCTGCCAGATGCAACTGCAGCCTTTTCATTTTCAACTCCGAGTAAGGAACAGCCAGGATGCATGCTGCCATAAGGCCCAGCAGGTGCTGATACCACCAAGCTGATGTCGACTCCAGGAAGTGTCTGGTAGCTCTTGACCCATTCTTGTGTCTGGAAAGTCCTCTGCCTTACGGTGTACCATGTCAGGCCTAGAAAGATCAAGGACTGTGTAGGGACGAAATCCGACTTGGTCTGATGCACTGAAAACCCCAGCTGGTATAGGAGATCCTTGAGGGTCCTCAAAGTGCTGTGGGTCGCCCCCCTCAAGCTGCCCCTGATGAGCTAGTCGTCTAAATAGGGGTAGACATGGTGACCCTGGGCTCTAAGGAGTGCTGCTACAGTGTTCATTATTCTCATGAAAACATGTGGAACCGAAGGGTAGCACACAGTACTGGAAGTGATGTCCCATAACTGTGAACTGCATAAACTGCTGGTGCGACTGCCAAATCAGGGCGTGCAGGTAAGCATCCTTTAGGTGCAGGGAGAAAATCCAGTCTCCCTGACAGAGACACTCTGTAATCTGTGCAGGCGTGATCCTCTTGAATTTTTTGAGTGGGAGGAATAGGTTCAGAAAAGATAGGTCGCAAACCACCCTCTGGCCAGCCTGTTTTTTTGGGGGATGCAAAAATTCTGTAATAGTAACGAGAGCCCCTGTAATTCAGGGGTACTTGCTTGACTGCTTGGATCTGGAGAAGTGAGAGAACTTCCCCACAGAGTGTAGGAAACCATATTTGTACTAGGGGAGGAGAGACAGGGTGTGGTGAGGGAACCGGAAGTCAATAACCTCCTGAAACCACAGACAGAAACCAGGGGTCTTGTCGTCAATGCAGCTTGTGGAGAGCATGTCTGACTCCTACTAGAGAGGGATGGAGCCGAACGCTACCGTCATTGTTTCTTGGTGTTGGCGGTCGAGGTAGAGGAGGGGGGTCTGATACAACCCCTTGTGCATCGTGCTGCTGTTTACGCCATTGATGATTTGGCGATCTATCTGTTTGGTCCGGTGATCTTGGTATCCCCAGAAGCCGCCAAAGGCCTGTTTCACTGGTCTGGCCACTCTTGAGGTCTAAATAGTTTGAAGTTGGCTTTGTAAGAATTGATAGGGACTTAGCAGTCTGAGAATTGGCTTTTTTATTATTCAACTCCTCATCTGCTGAAGAGTTGAAGAGCTCCACGCCTTCAAAAGGGAGGTCTGATATCCTCTCTTGTACCTCCAAGTTGAACGTAGAAGCATGTATCCATGTGGGCCTTTGCATGTCCATTGCCACAAAGACAACTCTAACTGGTGTATCTATGTGCTCCACTGTGCACTCGAGCATGTACTGCGTGCCCACCTTGGCCTCTGCCAATCCAGCCTTGAAGGCTGCCTGCCTTTGACTTGGTAGGTCCGGCAGAAAGTTAGCTCTTCGCACCACAGCCTTTGGTTCAGCCAGCTCTTAGCAGCCAGAGCAGAACCATCCTTTTGCAGAGGAATGCCTGACCTGCTGTGTGCCCTGAGGGCCAACACCTCTGCCAGCACTCTCATTTCTGGTTGTTCTCTTTGGGGTGGGGGCACTCCCAAGATCTCTGCTGTGTTGTCATGGAAGGCTCTGATGGACGCTGAGGATTTGAGGTCTTCCTCCTCATCTGTGTCCTTATCTCCCTGCGCTGCATCCATTCCCTGCAGTTGTATTTGCTCCCTGGGGGGCGTCCCCCTGTACAGCAGAGTATGGAGCCAGGTTAGTAGCCAATTGGGTGGCAGGAGGTTGCTCACCTTCAGTTGTTTAGGTACCAGCCTAAACCGCTGCCTCCACATGGGTAGGCGCCATGTGGGGAGAGGTCAGAGGAGGCACAGGCTCCCATGTTGATGCCGGCAGGGGCTGAGGAACCACCCCCTTTATCAAGGATTTTAGGAGGCCCGTCATTTGAGGCAACTTCATGAGCCCCATGAAGCACTCATAGAAGGAATCTTCACACCGAGGAGGTGGCGGAGTGCCTGACGTGGACCCCCTGCTGAAGACCGTCCATGGTGGGACCTGTCTGGGTGTGCCTCAGGGTAGTGGACATGAGTAGATATGTAGTGCACCATTACACCTGTGCCGGCAACCATTACATCCTAGGTGTAAAGTCTGGTCTCCATGGAGTTGGAGGCTGCTCCGAGGAGCCACTTGGGGCTGGGCTAGGACGTTCCTTCGGTGCTGTGTCACAACCCAATGCCATCTTGTCACTGGTCACCATCTTAAGTACAGGGTTTTGGTTAGGAATGCGTAGGAACGTATAGTCCGGTGCAGGGCCTGCAACCTTAGGCCCTGAAGTGCCCCAGAGCGAGGGCTCAGTGTTGGGAATGATCTTGGGAGAGATCCCGGTAGGCGTACTGCCCTCGGGTTTGAGCCGGGTAGTCAAGGTCTAAGAAGAATGTAAAGGTGCACCCTCAGGCCTAGGACTGGTATCAGAGCAAGACTGCCCTTCAGGATGAGTCCTGGTACTATAGCGATGTCACCCCTCAGCCCCCTTCTCATGAGGGTCTAATGACCCCTCTGTCGTGGGACCGGTAACTTTAACAGCCTTGAGATCTGTGCCGGTGCAAGGGTCCTTAGAACCCATCCCACGCGGGGTAAGTCCTGGAAAGGAGTCCCTCTTGTGAGGTGCCTTGATAAATAAAGATGAAGAAGCACTTACCTTACTCGTCTTGCTCTTACGACACACACAGTCCTTAAGGTGATGTGGGGGCGACACCACGAAGATCATACTTCATCGCGCCAACCGGCTCTTTAACGACTGTGGAGTAAGAGCGTGGCAGACTGCACAATCTTCCCACCTGTGGTCCACACAGATGCACAAGAGACATAGGGTGTGTCCAATTCACCTTTTCCACTTCTGAATCTTGGTCTTGTAACATGGCCAGGATGATAAGGGAGGCATTCAGTGACTGCTTGACTGCAATACAAACAAGAGTTTCATTTGGAGCCAGTGGCCCGTTTAAGGCTGCCAAACAAGGTGCATTGTGTGCTGGGTATTGCCTTGGGCAGTATAGGACTGTGAGGGGTCATGTCCTCTGTAATTGACCATAACCAGGGCAGCTGGGAGCAATAAAGCATATAGAAGGGCAGACACACAGTTCCCATTCAATATAAGGGTTACTGTAGACGTTAGATAACATTGTTTCCAAAGGACACCAAAATCGTGCACTACTCCATGAGCGTAGTGAGCGTCGGTGTAAATCATATCTAGCTTTTGTTAGGCTACACGCTTGAGTGAGAGCTATGAGTTCAGCTATCTGGGCTGACTTGGCACAAGGTAATTGATAGTCGTTGAGGACAGGATAGGGGTACATACGGAGTAACCAGAGACACATTCTTTCCCTGGGCTACAAAAACATGAGCTGCCTACAAAGAGAATCATGTCAGGGTTCTACAACGGGATATCTTGTAAATCAGCGCAGGGTGACATGAAAGATTCAACAACCATAAAACAGTCATACAGCTCCCGATTCTGCGGAGTTGGCAACAAGGCAGCAGGGTTCGGACCAGGGCAGCGGTTCAAAGTAACATTTGCAACAGAAATGATACATTTCTCATATTTTGTAAGCCTAGAATTAGATACATGCTGCGTCTTTCTCTTAAGCAGCAGGGCTAACACTGAGTTGGGTACTGAGATAGTGACAGGGTGACCTTGTACCAGTGAATAATTTTTTCTACCAGCAGTGCTGCAGCAGCAACAGCCCGCAGACATTCTGGCAGTCTAGAAGCCAATGGATCCAATGCGACACTGTGGTATGACAAAGGTCGATGCTAATCACCATGCAATTTTGTTAACTCTCTTTGGGGAAACCCATCCTGTTCCTCACAAAATAACACAAATGGTTTGTTATAATCTGGCAAACACAGAGCTGGGGAAGTTGTGAGCGGTTGCTTTATGGTGACAAATGTATCTTTTTGTGTCTCTGGGAAAATAAATGGCAAGTAGGCCTCAACTTTTTTTTTCTAAATAGCTTTTTTTTACAAATCTTTACCATACTTTGCAGTCGGGGGAGGGGGACATGCATCCCTAATTGACTTCAAAATGTCGGCCAAATCCATCGCACGAGTCAAAATATATTAGCAATTCATTTCTTCGAAGTTCCTATGGGAGTCGACTCACCTTAACTATAGGGTGCCACCCTAATAATATATATAAATATATATATCTTCAGCGCCCTGGTACCATGGCAGGGGTTGAATCATGTGTGAGGGTGTAAAGGGGCTTAACTTTGGTGACATCCCGTGGTAGCCAGTGCCCGCAATAACTGACCATCCGGAGGAACCCTCTCATATGTTTCCTGGTCTGGGGCTTGGGGACTTTTTTGAATCGCCTTAATACGATCCTGGGACAGGTGCCTTTTCCCGGCTGAAATCTCATTCCCCAAGTATCGCATGCGGAGTAAGCACATTTGTAGCTTGTCTTTGGATGCATTGTGACCCTTCTTGCAAGAGCTATCACCAGTGTGAGGGTGTCACAGGCATTCAATGAGGGAAAGGCCAGTGACAGATAGTCTACATACCGTACCCGGTACCCGGATGTACCAGCTTGTGAACTCTAGTCACGATCCCTCTTTAGAATATGGGCAGAGACTCAGTCCAACACTCCCTGCTGCAACAAGGAAGCATTGGATTGGTCTCCTGGGCTCGAATGGGGGTCCTCCCGCAACTCAGCCAAAACCTCATGTTCCCTATGAGCTAGTTTATTGAGAAACATACCACCAAGGAACAGTAAATGAAGCAGCTTAGTTTACACAATAATCCAGTCCAAACAGACCCAACAAGAAAGCATTGCTGTCAGAAATAGGACCCAAGTAACCACAAGCGGTGGAGACACAGGGTGAAGTATAGGTGTACCTCCAATCCCTACAGCATTTACACTTTCATTAGAATGCACAACCTGCAGAAATTCAGGGGCTTTCAGAGCTCAAAGCTCCGGTGGCAACCACACATGAAACCTTCTGGCCAACAATAGTACAATCAGTATAGGGGGCAGCAGGATTGAGTGGGATAAGTGGTGCAACAAGTTCAGGAACCCCATGGCAATCCTGATGAGTATTCTATGGAGATGCTGGTGGAGGCAGTAAAACAGCTAACCAGTGCAGAGGGCTGACCAACCTTGTCTGTCATACGGAGGCTGATTCGGGCATTCAACTTTCCAGTGTCCAAACTCCTTGCAGTAGTTACACTGGTCGTATAAGCATTTGTGTTGCATCTTTCATTACCATTTCTCTGTTCATTCTGATGAAAAGCACCTCTTCCTCTTTCCCGTCCCCGCCCTCCTGGCATGGAGCGGATCCCTCCCTTGCCCTTGGGAGGCTGGAATTGCTGAATTTGCAGTGCCATAAGCTTAGCTTCAGTACTTTCTTTACTCCTACATCCCATCCCCTTTCCTCCATACTGTGTGGGTGTTCCTCTCAGGGAGGGGGCCAGAACCTTTATCCTTCCAAAAAAGAGCATTACTTTTCACCCAACACCAGTGTAGTGATCAATAATGTCACGTTTGCATTTGACCCTCATTTTACCATAACCCAATCCTGGTACGTTACATATCACGAGACATATTTAATCTGTGGGCCAAAGCCTACCCATTGTTGCCCATTAATTGAAGAGGGAGTTGCTACAAGGGCTATGTCATATCTGCCGTTTGGCATACCCACACTTTCCTGATGCACACTTTCCCTAAAAGAAGAGTCAGAAGGTTGCATTACCGCAATGGGTTAGCTCATACCAGCCCTCAGGGTTAAACTGAACCAAGACCGCCTGACCTGTGTAGGGATGCATGTTCAGATCACTGCCCCTCCCAAACGATTTAGATTGTGAAAAATATTTTAAAGTGCAGAGAATGCCTGGAGGCCGGTGTAGGGGGGAACCTATAGGTGTAAGTAGTCGACGGGGAATACATGTATTGTAGCAACTTATGTAGGGCAACACTAATCATTACTTTGCAAGTGTCACGTAGAATGCATTGCATTTGGGCAAAATGCATAACATAAACTAGGGTTGTATTTGAAAGTAGGCCTGAATCATCGCACGGCGTGTTGGAAACACAGAACAATGCCTCATCTTTATCACATTCCAATCCCCAGGCATGGCAAGGAACATGCACGCATACCCACATACAATTGTATCAAGTTAGCCTTTTGAACAATTAGGAAGGAATGCTAGAAGTTGAATGGGAGACCGGCTGCAGTGCAGTATCAAGGCCACACTCATAGAGCAGAGGTCTTGAGCTGCCAAAACAGGAACTGAGATTTAGGACAGTAGTGCCCCCAGAAGAATTGTCATTAAATTTGAACTACCAAATGCACTGGAATAGTGGTCTTAAATCCTTCATGAATTTGATAGATTAGTGGGACCCGAGGTCCATCTGCCAGGAGGGGTAGCTAATACAAGGGGGAGCTGAGCACAACAGGGTCAGTGATTTGTGCCAGGGAGAACAAAGGGTGATGCCAAGTTATAAGATTACGACGGGGAGGCACGATGGGGGGCACTTACGTGTTTGGGATGAGAAAAGAGTTGCCTTTGTTTGCAATGACCAGACGGACATCAATGTTATCTGCTGATTCATGTTGATGATCAGGTGCTTGTCATGTAGCTAGAAGTGAAGGTTGGATGTTGCATTTTTAAGTTTAACCAATTACCTTGTAGCATTCCGAAGTTAAGAACTCGTCACCCACGTGTGGAGAAGACTGCAGAGAAGACGTCATCAACAAATCGGCACAGCGGCCATATGTAATCATTATCATGTATATAGGCGGTAGCCAATGAGGGTGGGGGATTAATACTTTATATGAAATGCATCTGCCTCCCGGCTTCCCCAGCACTTATGGTCTGTATCTGCAACCCTACAGTCCCTTCTCTGTACACTTATGAACCACTCGCTGGCTGCACTTATTGAGTTACCTTCACTTCTCCTCACTACCCCCCGGCACTTCTCCCTTTCCACTTCCCTGCACTTGCGTGATCTGAATGTCACAAGGTCTAGAAAGATCGTTGTTTTGTCCTCCCTCTGTTTCCCCCTCCTTGTCTTGTCGTGCCTAGAAACATTTGTGTACAGGCGCGTTATAAATGCCATAATATATCATAACATATCATATCATTTATGACGATCTTTGTGTTTATAAAGTGTTCTCCATCTTGTGGAGGAGAGAGAGCTCTGTGGCAGTGGACCTATAATACCATTGTTGCCATTTTCCTTTTTGTATACAAAATACAGCTCTTGTTCTTCGTGAGAAAGGGCGCACTGGCTTTTTTTTCACTAGTGGGTTGTTTTTTCTATGTCTGCTTGTTGAGGAGTTACCCTACATTATTGGTGACCTCAACATGATCCCAGAATCCCCTGCGAAGACAGAGGATTCCTGGCCGCACATCCAAAGGGATTGCGCCCACCTGCAGTGACCAGTCCTCTTTGAGCGCACCTTAAAGAGGTTTGCAGGAGCCGTGTTATCAGAATTCCTGTCTGTTTTTTGGAGTGTGGGGTGTCCCCTTACAGGATGCCATGACGGAAGATTTCAGGTGAACACACAGACGGAAGTGCACCATCTTTGGTGAACAACAATTGGGATGTGGTGAGGGAATATGAGTGTTTGAGGGCGTCAAGAGCGGTGTGTATAAAACCACGTGGTGTTGGACATATGTTACTTTGGTTTTGTTTTTTATATATAAAGGATTGTGGTCTAAAGGAACTCTCTCCTTTAACATTTGGGAAGAAGACAGCGCTGTAGAATGGAATGAACAGGATATGGATAGAGACCCCATATACTTTGTGGGTCTAGGATCTCTCCACCCAATATATAGGGGGCGTGAACAAGAGAAGTAGTTGTGGTAGAGGCATTTGGGGCTCTGGGATCTCCTTAACCAATATATAAGGGGTGTTAGAACAAAAAAGTAGACATTTTTGTAATTTTTTTTAGTCTTGGTGATTTGTTGTTATAGATAGCTGAGGCCACAGGAAGACCTGTTGTGGTGTATTATTGAAGTATTGGGAGGAGTGAGTGTGTGTGGAGTTGGGTGCAGGGGAGTGAATATTAAGGGGAGGGGCAATGGAAAGGGGGGGTTTTGTTGTTGGTTGGGGTGAGAGTGTTGAAGGCATTACAAAATAGTGAGAGGGGCGATTATAATAATAATTTAGTATTTATATAGCGCTACGTACCCTCAGGCATCTGAGTGCTGCTTATTATTACCCACGGTGTGTGGTGCTCATTCATCTAGCTCGGAAAGATGAAAGGCTGAGTTTGGCCGTGCCGGGATTCGAACCTGCATCGGCGGGCTCTGCACAGACAAACAAGCAAGCTCTCTACTCGCTGTGCTATCTGACTGGCTGTGGAGCCGGCAACCCTATTGAAGTAGATATACAAGGCCCAACCTTTGTACCGAGAAAAGATTCTCAAGTATCATAAGGAATGGCTTGCAGAAACAAAAGGAGGAATGTATAAACCATGGCCGGAACAGGGGACACGTAACAGGGACATACTAAGTCACATGTATACATTTTTGGCAGCTAAATATAAAGAGAGAAAATTGAAAAACAGAAAGGAAGTTTTGGAATTATGGAATATGGTGGAGGATTTTTAAGATGTGCCTACAGAATCTCTTAAATTGACGAGCAAAGTAGTACGTTCCTGTGCCCTGACAACAACTATGCCCACCGTCCCCAGCACCCCTGCTCTCCCCCATTGAGGTTGCTTGGTGTACCTCACTAGGATGTAATCCTACATGTTCTGCTTCAGGATATACAAATCCCACATATGTTCCACTGCCCACCACAGCTCGCCCGCTGTCTACGTCATCTCAGTATCAGAATCTCCATAACCCATGGCATCTGCCACCACACAGGGTAAAGTACCACCAGAAAATACTGATACAAATCAGCAGAAGGAGTTAGTACACTCATTGAAGAAAGTGGAAGGTGAATGGATGAATTGAGGGCGGGAGATATTCTGTTTTGAATTGATGGCACAGCTATCAAGGATGTGCATATAGAACAGGATAGAGATGAAAGGAGGAGACAACAGGAGAGTTTGGATTATGGTACTGTACGATCGGATGATGAATATGAGCGTACTACAGAGGGAGAGGGAGCGTGAGACACTGTAGATGAGCTGGAAGAGGAGGAACAGCCACCTTTTATTTCTCTGTGAGTGGAAAGCTTACGTGGACCTAGGTTACGAAACAGGTATGGCCGTTTGGCAGTGGCTAAGAGATTGGTGGAAGGAAAAAAGAAGGTGGTAAAAACAGTATGAGCACCTTTTCCATTATTACACAAAGAACCTGGGAGAGCGCAATATATACCGTGGCCTCACATGGATAAGAATAATTTTATAAAGGCACTCCCCTCCTTACTGTTGGGGCAGGGAAGTGGATATATGCTTTTGAAAAACAAACAGCAAGTACAACTTTGGCTGTAGGGGACTTGAAAAGTCTGTTTCAATACTGGAACATCAGGCTGATGACATATGGCTTAAGACTGGTTACCTTAGTGTGAAGTTGGGTGACAATAGCCTTGATGGGGTGCACTTTAACAATATTAGACCTCAAGTGTTGGCAGCGTTGTGACGCACATATCCAGATACACCCGATCTTCAGTCGATTGTGTATAGAACAATGCGGGATAATGTGGACCCCGCTCAGTACATATTGCACATCCAGGAAATGTGGAGGGCAGAAACAGGATATTCTTGGGACCAGGCAATTCCATTCTTTTATAGGGATATGTAGGCCAATGGGCCACTTTTCCAGAGAGTTTATAAGTAGCCAATCGTTTCCATACCCCCAGCAAGAAATGTACCCTTATCCCCACAGCGGTGGTCTAGCCCTGTACCCCTGTTGCCCCGCCTGCTCCCCCACCACCATCATTTATGCAGTTGTCAGCTCCAGGCACCAGTGACATGCCACCATATGTAGTGCATCAGTGACAACAGCAGGGCCCTAAGATACCAAAAAGATAACAAGCTGTGTCGAATAGCACAGTGACGCACTACCAAGAGACCATAGTGGTCAGAGGAAATCCATTTGTTTTTCCAGGGACAAACACATATCCAGGTTAGGACAGCCCACAGAGAGACTTAGCGTGCCCAGTCCTATTGGTCACTGCTGACCGAGAAGAGGAACCCTTGGTGGCCACGGAGATAGGGAATAAACCATTCATTTTAATGGTAGTCACAGGTGCGACTAAATCATGCATTAGTGAGGGAGGATTCCCTTTGTCAGGCGACGTCATGGATATGCAGGGTTTCTCTGGGGAAATTCAATCGGTTCCCTTCATGAAAGAATTACCCATCAAGGTGGGCGGCGGAGAAGTGTGGGCCCCCTTGTATTCTACTGTAACCCCGATCAACCTATTGGGAAGAGATATCTTTAGTAAGCTCAGCATGACCATGTCGTTCACTGAGCGGGGCGTGGTGTGTTCAACGCCTGTATGTGTT
This sequence comes from Ambystoma mexicanum, assembly GCF_040938575.1. Lineage (NCBI taxonomy): Eukaryota > Metazoa > Chordata > Amphibia > Caudata > Ambystomatidae > Ambystoma > Ambystoma mexicanum. The sequence continues at coordinate 846,538,704 of NC_090930.1, forward strand.
CTATGAGGTTGATGCTGACTTTGCATTAATTTGGCATTGAATCCATAGCAAGGGAAATACCATTAGCGCCTGATCTTTTTATTTACGGCATTACGATCCTGCTCCGTGCAATACCACAGGTGGCCAACCAATACTGGCATGTGCCCTCTGAATTCTTGTTTCGGCCCGCCCAATCCCAGGAGGTAGTTGCAGGGAAAATTATCATGCATGACATAGAAGGAGTTCTAGTGTCAAAAGACAGATTTGTGTTGATCGCAGTAGACTCTGAAAATGGGTAATGGCACACAGTGTTGTGCATCGATCCCACACTACTGATGAAAAATGTTTCAGATGAGGACCCCTTTGAGAATAAAGAAAATTAGGGGGAGATAATATTGGAAGTATGTGTCCCGTGTGAGATAATGATCTAATATAGACATGTGGCCTGTTCTATGTCATTAGTAGGGACTACTCCCTAGTTCGCTCAGATTTGTCTCAGGTACCGGATACGTTATGGACAAGTAACACGCACGATGTAGGGCTCTTACAAAGTGTCACACCAGTGCACATTACATTGAACCCTGGCGCTGTCTTGCCCAGAGTGAAGCAGTACCCCTTGTCGAAGGCAGCGGAAGAAGGGATTTTTGACAGCATTATGGCTCTATTACATCAGGGCATTATATTACCATCAAATTCCCTATGTAACACAGATATCCATCCAGTGAAGAAATCAAATAAGGCTAGTTGGGGGATGATTCAGGATCTGCGCCCCCTTAATGATGTGGTGCTGGCAGAGTTTCCGGGGGTTCCAAACCCAGCCATGATATTGCGTAACATGCCTGTTGAGGCAACCCATTTCACTGTGGTGGACTTGAAAAATGCATTTTCTCAGTGCTCTTGCATCTAGATTTGCAGTATCTCACCGCATTAACGTTTGCCAGGGACCATTTTGAGCATATGCGGCTACCTCAAGGGTACTGTGGATCCCTGAGTATTTATAACAGGTTTCTGCATGAACATTTGGGGAACATTGATGTAGCTAGTATGATTATTCAGTATGTGGATAATCCGTTGGTATGTAGCATCACTGAACAACAGTGCAGGGAGGACTCTATTGCTTTGTTACAATTGCTGGCTCGCAAACGATATAAAGTAGACAGAGCAAAATTGCAGTACTGTCAGTGTGAGGTGCTGTATTTGGGTCAATTAGGTTTATAGTCATAATGTCGAAAAAAAATGTCGACAAACAAAAATGTCGAAAAAAAATGTAGAAAACAATAATGTCGACATCCTATACATACAATGTAAAAAGTCATTTTTTAGAAAAAAAAGTCGACAAAAAAATGTCAATTAGAACTATCAACACCTCATCCAACACCTCCCTGCCACCCCCCCACACCCCCCCACCACCCTCTCACCCCTCATACTCAACACATTCTAATTATATATTTATTTATTTATTCAATAAATAAATAAACAAAAAGAGTATCATTTACTATATCCCCCCCAATCCCCCCTCACCCAACACCCCCCTGCCATCCCCCAACACCCGCCCACCACCCACTCACCCCTCATTCTCAACACATAGTAATTATACATGTATTTATTTATTTATTCAATAATTAAATAAATAAAAAGAGTAGCATTTACTATGGGGGGGTCCCCCCAACCCCCCCTCACCCAACACCCCCTGCCACCCCCCCACCACCCTCTCACCCCTCATTCTCAACACATAGTAATTATATATTTATTTATTTATTCATTCAATAATTAAATAAATAAAAAGAGTATCATTTACTATGGGGGTGTCCCCCCCAACCCCCCTCACCCAACACCCCCTGCCACCCCCCCACACCCCCACCACCCTCTCATCCCTCATACTCAACACATTTTAGTTATATATATATTTATTTATTTATACAATAAATAGAAAATTTCGAAAAAATATTGAAAAAATGTCGACATTATTGTTTGTCGACATTATTTTTTTCGAAATTTATTTTTCGAAATTTTGACTGTCGACATTTTTACTGTCGAAATTATGACTGACCACCGGTCAATTAATATCAGTGAACGGAAAGAAAGTGACTCCAGAACGCGCAGTGCGCCCCACCCCTCATCCAGTGACAGTTAGGGATATGCAAACATTTCTTGGGTTATGTAATTATTGTAGAGTGTGGATCTTTGATTGTAATTCCTACATTTGAGCCTTGCTTCAAGCTCTCAAGGAAGCAGAGCTAGCAAAGAACACTAGTTTGGACTGATCAGATGGCCAATAGTTTTCAGGAACAGAAGAATGTAATTTCCACTGCCCCTGATTTGGCAACTCCTGACTATCTATACTAAAGAGTGTTATCTCTTTTCCCATTCCAACGGTCAGATGATGACCACAGTGTTAAACAGCACCATGTGTCATAAGCCCCTAGCCCACTACAGTGGAATGTTAGATTCTGTGATGCAAGGACAGTTCCTGTGTGAACAGGAGTTAGCTACTGCTGCGTGTGCTATTGAGAAACCTGCAACCATTGTTATGGGGTGTTCACTAAAGCTGTACGTTGAACATGCTGTTTTTGCAATACTAGAAAGGTACAAATCCACATTGACGACTTAGAGGGCCTCAGCTTATGTAGTGATTCTTTCGAGTCCCTACATTCACATTGTTCATTGTAAAACTGTAAATCCAGTCACGTTTCTGACTGAGCCCATTACTGAAGATGACAAAGTGCACAACTGTGGTACGTATGAGGGCCCTGTGAGAAACCAGAAGGTGTCTCACCCACTAGTCCCCAGAGATATGCCATCCAGGTGGCCAGGACACGGCCATCGCTTTTTGATTCAGTTCCTGGGGGTGGACCAGTGCGGGAGGATCACCTGGGAGAGGGGTCTTCGGGTAGTGGGGCACCACATCATGAGATGCTGTATCCCCTTCCCTGTAAAAACTGTATCCCACCCTACTGGTAGCCAGTCATTTTACTGAAAATAAATCAGAGTGGTAAGTTTTACAGAAAGCCAAAATACTGAAAGAATACCAAATATTTGAATTAAATATATATGGTAGTGAGGTAAGGGGTTAAAATGGGTGGGAATGGGTTTGGGTGGGGTTAAAGGGATAGAAAAATAAGGGGACTGGGGAGGACCCCCCTGAATTAAAAAAACAAAACAGTTTGGTATCTGTTCGGTATTTTGACCACTCTGAAATGTACCACTCTGATTTTACCTTTGGTAAAATACCTTTGGTAAAATCACATATAAACCATCCTACCTGGTAGGATACCTAGGAACTCAACCCCCCTTTCACAACACAAACACTTTCTCACATGCAGCCCGCTATGAGAGAAAAGGGCCTAACACCCGAGACCTATACCTGACGTGTCCCAATACAATGGTCATGCAGGGTCAGGCACTTACTGACCATCATGCACACCTGACTTACATTACATTTCCCCACACAGATAAAAGGTAGAGCACGATAGCACACTCTGAGCGAGGCAAAGCACACAAGGAAATAGCAGTTCCAAGATGGCTGTGTAATGCAAGGAGGAAGACGGCGAAACCGAAGGGGATCACAAGGAGGGAAATTCCCTTGACCTTTTCGACAAGGAACATTACTTTGAAACCCCTTTGTCCTGAACCTTTTTTTCGGTAACCAAATTAGTCCCTGGCCCATCAGGATTAGAAAGGAATCCATCTAAATCTCCCCCTTCAGCGGAATCAGACTTGAAGGACACTGACAAATTCGAAACTTTATTAGAGGGAGTTGAGACCAGTTTCTTTTCTGACTCAGAAAAAACTACAGCTGGAACTCTTACCCTACCGGAAGAAATGGCCAACCTGGCAGCCGTCATGGCCCAGCTGGCCACCCATCAGATTCAGGCTGAGGCTAGGCTTCAAAATAATTTAACAAAATTGGTTGCGTTGCAGACAAGACCCCTGCTACCTCAAGGGATAATGCAACCATACCAAGAGGGCGAAGATCTAGGGAATTTATTTCAGAATTTTAAACGATTTTGTTTTAATCAAGGATCTCTGATGAAAGGTGAGCTACAGACCCCCTATCAGTTACTTATTCCTGCCCAGGGAGCTACTTTTATATCCATAAAAGAAGGGCTTTTAAAAAGGGTAGGCCAAACCTGTAACTTCTATCGTCAAAAATGAAGGGCCATTAGACTAACCCCAGGGAAACCCCCCTTGAATTGGGAGAACAAACTGAAAACATGATCGCTCTTTGGATTAACAACAAAACCATGGAAGAATTGGTAGAAATTATTACGCTAGAACAACTCTTTGCCCACTTTTTGCAAAAGGTAGTACTATAACTAAATCGACCTATACTAGCCATGGCAATTGAGACTGCCCAAAACCACTCGGATGCTGCCAAACATTTCCACTCGGTACACAGAAGTGAGGAGCGGAAAGATCACAAACATACTCACCGGCCCCAAACCCAAGTATTAGATAGGGGAGGAGGATCCTACAAAATCAAGGAATGGATACCGAAAGAAAGAATGGTAGTTAAAGACTTGACCGTAGAGGTAGAGAGGATGGTAAAAGAGGAGAACCTAAGGGGATCAAACCATCTCCTATTTGCTTTCCATGTCGAGAAACCGGCCACTTGGTCAGAAACTGTCCACATTTTTTAAAGAAGAACCCATGGAAATAGGCTGTCTAAAAGGGGAAGAGTGGGAGGAACCAGAAGAAGATCTGTAAACCTTCAGCATATGCTTATGTTAGTCCTCTGCTGACTTCACATATGTAAGGGCCTTGATAAATGGGAAACAAGTAAAGGCATTAATTGAATCAGGTAGCAACAAACCGCCATAAGGACCGATTTGGTTACCACGACCAACCTTGAGGATGCCACCCTAGTTAGAGATACATGTGTACACAGGGATAACGAAATATATCCTAAGATACCCATGTACATTAATATCAGGAACGAGTCATATTTGATATCATCGGCCATCATTCCTGGACTTCCTGAAGAAGTTACTTTCCTGCTTTTTCTACTCTTTTGCAGGAGTCTCCAACTCCCCATAGGGAATGCATACCTCAAGAATACTGGCATTCCAACTGTTATTCCCAGAACTCTCCAATGTGATATTGGACAGAGACAGAACACCATGAGCCTATCAGTTACAAAGAACCATCCCCTAAACATAAAGAGCACATAAATCCAGGGTTACCCCCTCAAGGCCAGTATATGGGATACATTCGATAGACAAACAGAAACAACTCACCTCTGCCAACATAGAGAAAAAGAAACCCATGGAATATGCGAGAGTCCTTGGATATATATCGTTCTTGTTCTATCCAACATCTTCAAATCGAAGAACCTAGACAAAGAACAAGTTTATCCACCTTGCATAGGGGAAGGTCATGAAAGAAACCAGAAGGTGTCTCGCTCACTAGTCCCTGGAGATCTGTCATCCAGGTGGCCAGGATATGGTCATTGCTTTTGGATCCAATTTCTGGGGGTGGACCAGTGCAGGAGGATTACCTGGGTGAGGGGTCTTCAGGGAGTGGGAGTGGGACACTGGATGGTGAGAGGCGGTATCCCCTTCCCTCAAACACCTTTACCCCATCCTACCAGGTAGTATACTTAGGAACTCACCCCCACCCCTTTCACAACACAACCACTTTCTCAAGGACAGCCCGCTATGTGAGACAACGGACTAACAGCTGAGCCGTATACCTGACGTGTCCCAATACAATGGTCAGACAGGGTCCGGAAATTACTGACCATCACGCAGACCTGATTTCCATTACATTTCACCATACGGATAAAAGGCGGAGCACGAGAGCAAACTCTGAGCGAGGCAAAGCACACAAGGAAACAGCGGTTACAAGATGGCAGTTTAACACAAGGAGGAAGACGGCTAAACCGAAGGGGATCACAAAGAGGGAAGTCCCTTGACCTTTTCAACAAGGAACCATTACTTTCATGAAACCTCAAGAATAGAAAGTGTAAGATCAGGAAACTAGGCTGTGGAATCCTGTATTGTATATTGGAGGTACCCGGGCACCTCCTACGATCAAGGCGGGGAGAATCGCCAACTGCCGTGGTACTATCCTTGCCTCCAACATGAAAGCAGCGTCAGTGAAATCAACACAGCCAGTGAGTTGTGGAAACCAATACAAGACCGGTCTGTGTTGAATCCAAGGTTGCAAGCAGCAACATTGTATGGTGAGCGCTGGATCTGAGAACATTGAGTGAAACTTGTGTGATAACCAACGCGAGTAAAGTTGAACTGCAGATGAGTGATTGAACTTTGAAGCCAAAATATACGATACCTTTGACAAAGTGGTCCAGCACCACGTGCGTGTTCAATCAAAGGTCCAGCTGAGAGTTGACAAAAGTGAAAGAGTGGCAAAGTATTAATAATCGAAATGGTCCATCAACAGGTCAAGCAAAATCCTGTGCACAATTGAAAGTCTTCGATATTGATACAGTAACAAACGTTGATGGCAAAGTTGGTCCAAGCCCGACAGAGGGAGATCAATTGAAAGCTTTCTGTTAAGGCAAGTTTGTGCTACAATAGATAAATTGGTCCAAGCCCGGCAGAGGGAGACTGATGGAAGGTTTTGTGTTGGAACGGATCTGAGCCCAGCAGAGGGGGATCCGGGGTGAACTGTGAGTCATCTGAGAAATTGGATGTGTGCAAATCCTAAGAAAAAATTGTAAATGTGAAAAATGATCTTTATGTTAAAGTGGATCTGAGCACGGCGGAGGGGAATACAAGGTGAACAGTACATTACCGGAGAAAAGTGTGCGTAGGAGAATCCTGAAAGTAAAGGAACTTTATTATTTGTTTGTTGCATTAGGCCCTTCCGAAAGAAGAGACCTTTGATACAGAAGGCCATGATGTTGGAGTTTTGAACTGTATCTTCATGCTAGAGAAGCCACAGAGTCTGCTAAGCTTAAGTGTGCCGCCTTATCCCATGCTGAAAACATGGGGAAGGGAAATACACAGCTTGAATATCCTGTCATATCATTTCTTCAACACTTTTCTTTTGCATTATATTGTTTCCCACACTATTTGTATTTAGAGGTAAGGATTAGCAATAGGTTTATTAGTATAGGCCCTTTCATTTTGACAAAACACAAATAGGGCTGCTTTATTATGTGATGGTCGTAGCTTGCTTCCATCTTTAGATTTAGGATTAGATAGGCATTTTTTCAAACACAATTCAGGTTCAATAAACCCCCTTGAACTGTGGTCACTTATGTCTGTTTTACTGTTGATACTATGCCTTCCTTACAGCCCTGAGGATGGTATTCTGAACATATGTGGCTATGCATTAGATGACGGAGAGTTGTTCTTTGTTGACGGGTCTTCCACTATTAACCAGGAGACGGGCCAGAGACATACTGCAGTGGTACGATTGGTTGACGGAGAGCATGAGGTTCTGGTACAGCGCAGGTTGACAGGCAGCAGTACTGATCAAGCTCATTGAAGTGCTTGAGGCAGCACAAGGCTGTCGGTTCACAATCTATTCTGATTCAGCTTATGTAACCACCACCGTCCATTCAGGGTTGTCGTGGTGGATGAGGATGGGGATTCGGCTAGCCGACGTGTCTCCAGTTCAGCATGCAGCATTGCTAGATATCACAGCACTTACTCTCCGCCTTCATCAAATGTACCACCCACACAAGTAGTGCAAACCTTGTTTCCCTCGGGAATGAAGCAGCGGATGCATCAGCAAATTCGGTCATGTATTTGCTGATGCCAGACTTTCCTAAGCATCCAGCATTCGCAAAAATGCAGTTACAATTACAAGTTCCATATACTGCACTTCCAGTAAGAGATACAAGGTCAAGCACTGCAGAGTGAGAAGTTGATGTGGCTTAAAAGAAGGTGTGCGCAGTCTCCAACTGATTTGGTGTCAAGCCAGACTAGTACAGGAAAGGTGGTGAGGCTGCAAGATTTGGCTTAAGTGGCTTTTGATCAGCTTCACTATACCGCCCATGTGTCCAAACAGCATAATGCCGCAGATATCTAGGAAGTTGGGTATGTCCCCAATAATTTGGAGGTGTTGTCCATGTTCACATCTAATTGTGTGGTTTGCCAGACGTATAGTACTGGGCAGACTTTAAAAACATTGAGAGGAACTTTGCCTCGTCCAGTTGGTCCATGTCGAGATCTGCACATAGATTTTACATAATTGGGGGAGAGATGCAACACCTTCTGCTACCTCATAGTTGTAGTTTTTCCATTATCCCGTTGGATTGAGGTTTGTCATTGGGCAGATCCTGATGCAAAACCATCTGGCAAGTTTCTGGTAAGAGAAGTGTCCCCCCGATGCAGGGTGTGCAATACACTCAAAAGTGACAATGGCACACACTTCTTTAACGTGTTGTCATAAGAAATAGCAGCTATTTTGGGCAACAAACACAAGATGTGTTCCATTTATCACCCCTGGCCAACAGTATTGTGGAGAGGATGAACGGGTTGCTCAAGACCAAGCTATCTAAACTTTGTGAAACATTAAAGAGAAAATGGGTGCATTGTCTCCCCCTGGCCTTGTTTAGTTTATGGAGCCAGTCCTGTAAGGATCATCACCTCTTCCCACACAAAATAGTGATGGGGAGACATATACACACGCCATTATCTCCTGTGTGCAGTGCATTTGATGCTCACAGGACCACTTCAGTTTTGGGGGATGCTTTCCATTCATATTTAACTCAGTTAACAAAATGTATTAAATACCTTTCTTAACAGATTGTTCCATGTTGAACGGTAAAAGGTGAAAACAGCGCTGCACCATAGACTGCAAGCTCACCACCATTACAATTGTTTCCAGGTGATGAGGTCTTTGTTAAAAACTTTGTCCGTAGGTAGAGTGAGCCTCGGTACAACAGGCCTTAGACTGTGGTCTATGCTACTACACTTGCAGTGAAAGTAAAGGAATTGCAGTATTGGGTGCATTTGTCTGATGTTTGGAAGGCACTGCAAACTTTACCTTCCCCAACCACCATTTTATCAGAGTGTTTTTGAACTGGCATTTTTCTTTTATGTAACTATACTGCCTGTAACATTTCCTTTTTGACGTTCTTTGTAGTTTAGTGGTCAGACATTGTTAGAATTTGTGTCTTCAGTGGTTTATTGACATAACACGTTTGACCATGTATTCAGTGGTTTTAGAATTGTTTAAGGGTCTCAGCATGATGAATGCTTGTTTTGTTTTATACAAAAATGTTCCTTTCTCTTATGTGTGCGTTTTTCTTTGGCTTGTTTATGTATTTTTCTAGTTAAGTTATATGTTTAGGTGATATAAAGAGGGTGTGGGGTGTAACCTGGGGGATGTCAAACTAATAGATTTGTTCATGCTACAACACCAAGTGATGAGTATATGACTACTGTAATGAGTTTTAAACATAAGAAGATCCATGACACAATAATATGGAAGTTACATTTGCAGGTTAAGAGGCGTAGAGGAGGAAAACAAGTATAATCAATACAAGGTTGTTGTGTTTGATACAATGTCTAATGTGCACCATCCAGAATTTAGTAATATGTGGCATAGCCATACAAACTCAGTGGGTAAACCGAGGTATAACGGGAGTTATGTCTGCTCCCTCAGCCCCCATGCGTCTGGGGCACCCAAAATGTTAGTATTCCAAGAAATATTGCCTTGGAAGCCCAGTGTTTGGTGCACCTAGCTTTGTGTTGGGTTCAGAGTCTGTTCCAGGGACCCAATGTACAAGTTGTACTAATGGAAAAGGATGAAAAGAAGTGTGTCAAGGACAATAGTACACCTCAATGTAAGCCACAGCCTATGTTAAAATTGGATGGAGTGTTATTTGTGTCGAATAGATGGGAGAGGCAGTTTTGAGTTGCGCAGCAGGTGGATTGGCAGGGTTCGGAGATGAAGTGATATGGAATGTCCATAAGAACTGTTTCACAATATGGGCCGCGTGTATATCAAAACTAACATGGATAGAAGCACATGAAACACCAGTGAAAGTTCAACCAGCAGAAGAATATGAGTTCTGTTTTCATGAGCATTTAACTGTTCCTGTAGACAATAACACTAAGTGTAATAAAGCAATATTAATCCCAGAACTTGCTAAAGGAACTGCAGCCTTAAAGGACTAGTACTGGGTTTGCGGTCAGCAAGCATATCTACATCTCCCTTCTTCTTGGTGAGACATGTGTGCATTAACAGCATTGCACTCAGCTATCCTAGTAGTGCCTGAAGCTCATCTGACAATAACATCCAAGTATGGAGGGTTGCACTCTATTCCAGTTTCCATCCAAACCCCCCTAACCAGAGAAGAAGAAGCAGTCAGTGAAACAGCAAAGGAAGAGATCAAACTATCTGTCGGAAGATTTGTCCAACCTGCTCAAAGTGATTCCAGATAAATACTGACTGTACACCAAGACAGAGGTATTTTTTCCTCACTGTTGCTTCCAGGGATCCAGGCTGCAGCAAACGTTAGGTGGTTGCAGATTGTCCAGTGAGAAGTGATCCAGTTGGCAAATGATGATGAGGAAGGTTTGAATACCATCAAGACTGAGCTGAGGGTGATCTGGTTGATGACGCTTCAAAACGGGTATGACCTGGATCTCCTGACAGCTATGGAAGGCGGCATGTGCAGAAAAATAGGATTACCTTGCTGTACGTACGTGCCTCCAAATGATGCTTAGAACGGGTCCCTGACACACATCATAGGGGCCCTGCATACGTTAAAGACTGATATGGCAAATGAAGCAGGAGTACAGGGCCGAAGATTGGTTCAACACGTTGTTCTCATGGGCACCGCCCTGGTTTGGGGCAGTGGTGAAGATAGCGATTCCTATCACTGTGCTTCTGCTGGTGTTGTTCTGCATGTGCCAGTTGATGCTTCGATGTTGTGCAAAGACTATCCCGAACAGTGCAATGATGATGACTACTATTGGGGCAAGAATGGCTTTCCCAGTTACAAAGAATGGGCAAGGTCAAACAGAGGACCCTAGTAAACCACGAATGGTGAGAATTGAAAGACCTATAGAGCCCCTGGGAACATTGATTTCACCCCCACCGGACCCAGAGAATTATCAGGGGATAAGGACTCCCTTTACCTCACATGTACCCCAGAAAAATATGGCCAAGATGGAGAAAGCTTGTGTCATGTGCATAAACTATGGGATGGGAACCTAATGACGATGATTACAGAAGAAGGGAATTGGCTGGGTTAGTTAATAAAGGAATAACCAAAAGGGGAGTGTAAGGAAGCATGTTCAGATCACTTCCCCTCCCAAATGATTTAGATTGCGAAAAATATATTAAAGTGCAGAGAATGCCTAGAGGAGAGTGTGGGGGGGAGGAGAGAACCTATGGGTGGAAGTAGTCAACGGGGAACACAGGTATTGTAGCAACTTGTGTAGGGGAATACTAACTATTACTTTGCAATGGCATCACATAGAATATATTGCATGTGGGCAACATTCATAACATGAACTAGGGTTGTATTCGAGAGTAGGGCTGAATTCTTGCAGGCTGTGTTGGAAACACAGAACAAGGCCTCATTTTTATCACATTTCAATCACCAGGCACAGCAAGAAACAAGCACGCATACCCACATATAATTTTATCAAGTTAGCCCTTTAAACAATTAGGAAGGAATGCTAGAAGCCGAATGGGAGACAGGCTGTGGCCCAGTACGAAGGCCACACTCATGGCAGCCGGAGCAGAGGTCTTTAGCTGCCAAAACAGGAACTAAGATTAAAAAATTAGCGACCCTCAGAAGAATGGTAATGCAATAGAGCTCTTTAAAAAAAAAAAACTTTCTTTATTGATATTCATGTAACAACTGACAACCAACAGGTCTTCACCGTTTCCCTCCCCCCCCACCTATCCCACCTATCCCCGTTGTCCCCCCCCTTCCGCAACTCATTACAGGTCAAGTTCAGGAACATAGTCATTCAGCAATTATTGGTTGTATCGCGAACCGCAGGTATCGGCTCACAGAGTGTATAGCCTGGCAGCTCATGACCAGACTCCTCGAGTCTCCTCTTGACCAGTCTATGAAGCGCCTTGTGTATTTACTTCCGGTGATTGTACTGGTTGGGCGGCATCTGCTTGATATTGACAGAAAGGTAGCCAGTAATCAAATGGGCGACTGGTGGCTGGTAATGTCGCAGCGTATCTAGTTTTCCTGAGTTCACATATTGTCATGCTTTCCAGACAGGAAGCAAACATAGGGGGTCTGCTCTTGCCCCACGATCTGGCCACCAAATGTCTGGTGACTCCCGAGGCCATTCCACACCACATGATTCACCCTCTATCAGAGCAAGAAGCCACACTGCAGGTGAGTACGCTTGTGATGAGGAGAGCATTGTTGCGATTGCATCCTCAATGTTTTCCCAGTAGGGTCTTATACGAGGGCACTCCCATGCCACATGATAGAAATCAGCCAGCTCCTTGTTACATCTTTTGCATCGCGGGGAGCTCCCTGGGTAGAATCTGCTTAGTTTAATGGGGAGTAGTGAATTTGGTGGAGGAATTTATAATAGATCAGTCTGTACCGATGATTCAGTAAGATGTGACGGGATTGCCTGCATATGTACTTCCACTGTTCCTCGCTTAACACAGTGCCTATGCCTCCCACTTGGTTTTGTGAGTTTGTCGTTTCTCCCCTCCCCCGCTTCTAATCATCTTATATATGGTGGAAACCAGTTTACTGGGGGACAGGGGTTTAATTATGTACTGCTGGGCCAGGTGGGGGAGCGGGGCGCACGGGAACTCGGGCCATTTAGTTTTTAGTATCCCTGTGACTCTGTAATATTGCAGTTGGGTCATTGCATTGTGTTCCTCTCTTTGTCGTAACTCATCCCATTGAACCCGCGGTCCGTCTTGCACCAGGTCTCCCAGCCTCTGTACTTCCAATTTTTGAAAGTGTACCTTGAATGACTTTTCATGGGTAAGCGGAATGCCGATAACATCATATATCGGTAGGTCAGGGGATAATAAGTGGAGGTTTCCAAAAGTTGGCCTATGCGTTGTTATGCTCTGCACGTCATTTCAATGGGTTGGACCTCTCCTCTTGGGGTTACATTTCTGTTATCCCTTAGCATTCCCATTAGGTTGTCTGGGATGGTCACTGCTCTCGCTATCGTGGCGTGTGGGGAGCTAGGATTGTGGGGGGTTCCATCCCGCTATGTATTGTAGCTGAGCTGAAAATTAGTTCAATTGCATATCAGGATATTCCAAGCCACCTTGTTTGAATGTTGCTGCAAGGGTCTCGTACGATATCTGGGGCTGTTTGCTGGCCCATACCAGCCTTATTGTAATTTTCCTAGTGCAAGTCCAAAATTGGCCAAGGGGTCTTATTGGTACATTATTAAAGATGTATAGCAGAATGACCATCTTGGTGAGGGCTAAACGGGTGGCTTGGGAGACTGGATGTAGAATCAATGACTCCACTTTTTGTTCCAGGGATTCTAATACTTTTATGTAGTTATCCTTGTACAGTGTCTCTACCTTCGTGCTGACTGTAACGCCCAGGTAGCGCAACCCGTGGGGGCACCACCGGAAGTCCCCACCCATGTCAGTTTGCTGCACGCCCTGGGTCAGGGGGAGGACTTCTGATTTAGTCCAGTTGATTTGGAGACCCGACAGTTTACCGAACCTAACCACTTCTCGTGTTAGGGGTATCAGGTTTTGCTTAGGATCTTTAATCTAGAGAAGGATGTTGTCCATGTATAGGGATATTATAGTGCGGTTTGCATTCACGCAGATCCCTCTGGGCATATGAAGCTCCCAAATGTGACATGCTAGGGGTTCCATAGCTAAGGCAAATAGGATTGGTGAGAAAGAGCAACCTTGGCGTGTGCCCTGTGTAGGGAAGATGTATTCCGGAAGTATCCCATTTGTGTATATCACGGCTGTAGGGGCTGTGTATAGTAGCCTGACCCAGCGGATGAATGTGAGGACGAAGCCTGACAGGCGCAGGACTTCGAAAAAGGAAGGGCCATTCGACAGAGCCGAAGGCCTTCTCAGCAACTAAGGCCGCTATCGCTATTGGGGTTTCAGGGTTTACATTATGCATTAGGGTGAATAGGTGTCTTGAGTTGTTTTGGGTAGACCGACCTGGTATGAAACCGGCTTGGTCTGGGAGGACCAAGGCCGGCATGTGTGGTATAGTCGATCAGTTAGTATCTTAGCCAATATTTTATTGTCAATGTTTATCAGAGATAACCGCCTGTACGATGCCATGTGTCGGGGGTCTTTACCAGGTTTTGGTAACACTGTGACTATCGCTGATCTGGTTGATTCCGGGAGGGTGCCTTTTGCCATGGCTCCCTCGAACATTCTTAGGAGTTGGGGGATTAACAAGTCAGCATATGTTTTATGGTACTCGGCTGTTATGCTGTCTATCCCAGGGGCTTTACCGTTGGGGAGTGATTTAATGGCTATGCGGATCTCCTCTTCTGTAACAGGGGCATTTAACTCGTTACCCAGTTCCTGGTCTAGCCATCCAAGTGTTATTTCATCCAGATAGAGTGTCAGCACATCATGCTCCACAGTGTGGCGCGACGCATATAGCCGGGTGTAGTACTCACAGAATTCTGTATTGATCCCCCGTAGGTCCCGGACAGCGTCCCCCCCCTGTCCCAAAACTTCCACTGGTACGGAGCCCCACTCCCGCCGGATGGCCCCGGACAGATTTCTAATTGGTCGGCCCCCCTCTCCGTATCTTTTTGCTAATATTGGGTCTCCTAGGTATCTTTCCTCACTCGTCATGAGTTGTCGGTGTTCCTCTCTGCATAACCTGGAGCTCCCGCCAGATCTCAGGGGATTCTGAAGCGCCTTGGTTGTTCTCTAAGTGTCTGATAGTGTGTTCTAGTTTACTCAAGGAGCCACGTATAGCTTTAAGGACCCCTCCCTCCTTTGATATGCAACACCCTCTGATGTAGACTTTGAAGGCCTCCCATATAGTGCCCTGATCGGGGATCGAGCCCTCATTGGTTTAGATAAAGGTCTTTATGTCTTGTTCTATCTCAGCTCAGAACGCCACATCATCTAGGATGGCGGCTCTAAAGCTCCATCAGAGTTGACTGGGGAGACCTGTGAGGTCTGAAATGTGGGCTATTACTGGTGAATGGTCGGAGAGGGTGCGGGGGAGTATTCTTGCCTCTATGACTTTCCTGACTATGAGGTTGTCATCATGATATAATCAATTCTAGATGAAGTATTATGTACCTCGGAGAAAAAGGTGTATTCCCGAGTGTTGGGGTGTTCGCTCTGCCATACATCATGGAAATCATGATACGTAGCAATGGAGGTCCACGCTTTCGCGGACTGTGGGAGGGCGTGTTGTGTCGTGGTAGACCTGTCCAGTTCAACTGTAAGTGCCACATTGAAATCTCCTACCCAGATAATCTCATACGATGGGATTCTGTGAATGTGCCTAGCACACTGGTGGAAGAATTCCGGGGAATTCCTGGGAGCATATATGTTTATTATTAGGAGTTTCTTGCCAGGCAGTTCCCCCGACAGGATTATGTATCGGCTCTCTCCGTCTTTGATTTGTTCGTGGAACCTGAACTGCAGAGGTCTGTGGATGCATGTGCCAACTCCTCTAGAGTGTGAGGAGTAGGAAGAGCAGTACCTGTGTATGCCCCAGCCTGCTAGTTTGGGGGATCGTGTATCTTGAGCCAGATGTGTCTCCTGCAAGCCCAACCCGTTGACCTTGTGGTGTCTGCTAAAGTTTGCAATGAGCCAGGTCTTTTTCTGGTTTGTGAATCCACTTATATTACAGATCATTATGGCTAGGGGCTCAGCCTTTTTCCCTCCACTTGCAGAAGTGGTCATGTTATGTATATCAATCTATTAGCTAGAATCATGATGTGTGTGACCTGGTCTGGTTTCATGGTGACATACCTGCCATGGCCTGATTCCTGTTATGGGTTCTGCGAGTCATTGAGTAGTGACTAGTGCTAAAAATAACTATAACTGTTCAGCTTCCCCATTTGTGCCCCATCCGTCCCCCCTCGTGCCCCCCCATGCCAAAAACTACAACTCACCGGCTCCCTTACCTCCCCAACAATTCCTTTTCTTTAAACATAACAAAGAAACAAAACTGCAGTGCCTGTGGTAGGTGGGGCGCCGCGGGCAGTCAACAGGATCCAAGTGGCAACAGCCAGTAGTCAGCGAACTATTCTCATCGCCCTATCCCCTGGGGCCCATTATTCCTCTGGCCCTCCCCTCATGCTCTCATCACACTGTTTTAATAAAGGATATCACAGTGAGGTTAGGGCGGGTGTCTCAGTGAACTGCCAGGTCTGGTAGATTCTTGGCGAATCGTTCCACGGCTTCCGGCGTGGTGAAGAACATTGCCGATCCGTATGCTTGCTTGCAAAGGTTGGCTGGGAGCATCATTGAGTATCTTATGTCCTTGCCTCGTAGGATGTTTTTAGTGGTCTGGAAGGTTTTTCGCTGTTCCTGCACTGTGGGGGTGAAGTCTTGGAAAAGTCGTATAGCAGAGTTGCCCCATCTCAGCTCTTTCTTTTCTCTGCTTTGAGGATGGTGACCCTGTCACGGTAGAAGAAGATTATCACCATTATGGGGCACTTTGGTGCACCTGGGGTTGGTCTTGCTGCCAGTGGGCGCTGTGCCTGCTCTACCATATACATACTTGCCAGGACAGGGATATCAAGTATGTCCACTAGTAGTTGTTGCCCGAATGTTTGCATGTTGGCTATATGTGTAGATTCTGGAACACCCGTAATGCAGATATTGTTCCTTCTTGAGCATCCTTCCAAGTCCTAATTTTTAGCTGTCACTTTCTTTACCGATTGTTGGAGGGCAGCTACCTCGCGCTGCAGTGCGGCCACCTTGTCTTCGTTGGCTGCGATCCTCTGTTCAGCCTCTGCCATGCACCTGCATTGTTTTTCAATTTGTATTATGGAAACATCCACCTTGCAGGTAAGACCATCTATTTTGGCTCCAAGACTGTCGGTGCTATCCTTCAGTGCCAGCAGGGTCTGGTTGAAGGCAGACAAGTCTACTTGGTCTATTGGTTGAGTTTTCTGGAGAGGAGCAGTGGTGAGGGCTTGTTCTGCAAACGTGAACTGGTCCATTTTAACTTGCTTCTTCCTGGGATTGACCATGCTAGTGTGGGTGAATGTAGCCCGGACTATCTGATGTCTTGCCCCGCCAGAGTCTCGAGGCTGGGGCTATCTTTGCAAGCTGCATACCACCGTCGCAGTGTCGTCGCCGGGGATGTTGGTCATCTTGGTTTAGTAGGAAGTTGTTGCCTGCTTGGCCCCCTTAGTACGGTATGGTGTGTGACCAAGGGGTTCTTGCTCCAGCCTTCCCTGAAGCTCTTCGTTCGGGCACTGTAGCAAGCGCCTGCGTGCTAAGAACGATATCAGGGAGGTATGAGAGGATTTTCTACCAGCTCTTTGAGCGGGCCATACAGTCGGATGGAGCTGCTGCACCAGGGAGCCCGGGGGGTCCTACGGTGCTCCTGGCGTTGCTCATTGGGCGATACATGCTGGGTCCTACTTAGGTTATGGTTCGGCGCCGCAACTTGCTTTGGCTGAGCTAGTTTGTTTTGTCGAGTGCTCCCCTGCAGCGTTAGTTATTGTCCGTGGCCAGATTTCATGTGTTGGTGTAAGCAGTTGATGGATGTCCTGGTAAGTGGATCCGATGCAGTGGGCATGCAGTGCTGTCCCAATCCCCACTGTTGCGTGAGATTGTGGGTTTTGAGATGCCAGACAGCTGCAGGTCGCCACCGGAAAGAAAGGAGAACAAGCGGTGCTGCACCTCCGCTGTGGCTTTAAGGTGGTCTGGTCACCTCCCGGACCACAGGCAGTGTCGATATTGGGAGGTGGAGGCTGTCTTCTGATCGATAAGCTTGGGAGCCAGGTGAATGAGAGCCTCTGTTGTAAGATATGAGATGTCTGGCCTCTGCGCTGTGCTCGTGCTGAACTTGCGTCAGGGGGTTGAGATGATCTTACTTCAGGCTATGTGTGTAGTTCAGGTGGGTTATGGGTTCAAGGCAGTAGTGTAGGTGCAGAGCATGATCTTCCATATAGTTAGAGTTATTGCTTGGGACTAGTGGATACCAGCACACACCTCAGTATTGCAGAGCGTCCCGTGTGTCCATGGGTGGCCCAGTTTCATATGCAGCAAAAGTCGGCACCCTGTGGCTGGAGCATGCAAGTGAGTCCCTCAGGGCCGCGTGGTTGTACTATTCGGTCGCCGCGGGGAGGAGGGGAAGTATAGCGGTATGTAGCTTGTCCCCGGAAGTGACGGTGCGAGATCCAGGTTGGGGCCCGACACCATCAGCCGCGCCCCCTAGGCAGCCCAGGGCACCGAGGGAAATGTTAATGAACTCCTTTGATGTTCTACTGTCTTTATAGTTATAATGAAAGTATGTTAACTGTCATGTTTAACAGTTCCTCATTGCCATTGCAGTGCTTTCCCTATGTTCTAATAGGCATGCCTTGAACACCAAGCCTTGGCTGTTTACTACAGAGCAGTGCTTGCTTCCATAGTGCTTGACTCTAATGTATTTCCCTTTTGGCAAACATAAGCGTGATATAGAGAGACACCTTTCTAGGGAACGAGGCGTTGATACTCTGCTGTCTTTAGAGTTATAATGAGACTATGCTAACTGCCATGTTTAACAGTGCCTTATTGCCAGTATACCACGAACCGTGTGAGAATTGTAGAAGTAGGTTGCACAGCAGGAATTGCAATGTATCTTAAAATGTCTTACGCTGACATCTACCTTCCCAAACGTGAGAACGTAGCCTCTGAATAGTACTTGTATACTGAGACTGTGAACATTAACCTGAAAAATTGTTGCTTGACGATCTCATGCCATGTCTGAACCTCGATATCCATTGAAAAGCATGTGTACTTTCCTGTAAAAAAGCTCCATGCCTGGTGGGAGGGGGGTTGCTGCGCTGAGTCCCGTTCTTTCATTGGATTGTTGTTTTCCTATGTATGCTGGATTTGCTGACTGCTATTAAAGACGTGTATCAATCTACCTGAAGAGTCTGTGGTTGATTTTCCACGACACTGGTTCAGTGTCCCTCTGTCAGGGGATTCAAAAACATGCATAGCCCTGCCCATTTCGTTCTGTGGGCCTGACTCCAGTCATGCAACACTTGAGGTCAAATTGCACTGTGCTTCTCTTGAAAAGGGCACATTACATGCCTCTTGGAAAAACGTTCCCTCCACAGGGCCAACACATATTTCGGAGGGTTGCAATATACCTGTTATGAAAAAGGATTTTCAGTGCAAGATGTGAATTCAAGATGGTGGCCAGGCACACACGTTTTATCCTGACAAAGGCCAATTACATTTCTAAACTTTTCTGTAGACTCAAAATGTCTTTAACTTGATTTTGTCTTTTTTGGCCACCTTCTGTTTTCTACAAAAACACTCAAAATATTTTCACCAAACCAAGGGTAGATTGCGTGTGGGGCCAGAAGCCAGCTTCTCACAGAGGTTTGGTCAAAATCATCCTGTGTTTTTTGCTGTAGTGTAAAGTAACATTTCCCTGTAGGAGTAAGAATGGATAGTCGAATCTGTAGGACACCCCCAATCACACAGCCTCCACAGACAGTACTTCATAAACCTATTAACACATTTGTATCTGTTTACACAGTTGATAGTTAATTGATAATGGTAAAATACTAAATAATTGTTGAAACATTATTAATAATGATCATACAGTACCCATTTTTGACAACAGATGATTAGCAGGTCATCTTAACTTCTGAACCTTGAACCATTCCATGGATCAGAGTCAATTTAATTTATGGTAAACATACATAAACGTGGATTTTGCCATTGAATTTTAAATATTGTGAATATTAGAACAACAGAAGCCAGCCTGAAGTACAATATGAAAAAGGTAATATTTGCTTATATGGTGTTACTACTACTACTACTACTACTACACACACACACACACACACACACACACACACACACACACACACCCACACACACACAAACACAGACCCAACACCAATAACGGAGGCACACTTTTTGGCACGCATCAAACTTCTCTTAAGGCATATCTAGATGCTTATTTGCAAGTGTGCCGCAAAAATCGACACGATACACCAAATCGATCAATGTTCTATGCATTAGACAGATTAGTGCCAACCAAGGTCTATGGCTCAAAGTGGCTGCAACTGTAAAGCAAACCCTTTAAAGTAAAGTGCTGCAAACATGTCTAGCAGATAACTGCAGAGAGTTGTTCAGGCTGATGAGTCTGGAATAATATACATGCCACTGAAACCAGCTTGTGACTCTCATCATGCAAGAATGTCTTTTGTTTAGAAACATCCCAGCTCATCCTCTTTTGGGATTTTTGTCTTTCTGGTCATGTCCACTTCTATTCATCTTTTTGGTGTTTCCTGATGAAGGTGAGTTATTCTTTGCATTCACTTTTGGAGTACCACTGCGACCACTACGTCCGGAGTTTGGATTTCTCACATGGGTTGTTCTCACCTGCTGTTCTTGCAATCTCTGTTCCCACCGCTGTGAATGTAAACAGAAAAAAAGTAAAGTTACTTTATTAGTATCTGATAATTAACAACCATTTGTTTACTGTAAAAATGACTGTCGTAACTTGTACCACATAGACGCTATTCACTTTGCCCTACCTGCATGCAAAGCATCTGTATAAGTCAATACCTTTACATTTAATTGTGACAGAAAGAACCCAGGACTGCATTGCATGTAACGACTTAAGCCTTAACGGGAGCAAATAATTTAAACATCAATAAAAACTTAATCCAAAAACTCAAAAAATATTGCCATAAAACCAGCTGTGAAGAACTATTAATCCAATTACTTGAAGCTTGTAGACTTCATTCCCTGGGTTTACAAGAAGCCAACACAGCTTTTAATACAAGTCAAATCAACATATGTCTGAATACATCTCGTACTCAAACTGTGAAATAGTGCTCCAAAAACGTTTTGGCATCTGTAGCTAGCATTCTTTGAAAGAGATTTCACCAAATTAAATGAATTATTTCTGGGGGAAAAATCCATCTAATCGAAGGCCAAATTGTTCGCCATTTCCTCTCCTCGATTTATACATCAGATGATTCATATCTGGGATTCCATTCAGAGTTCAGATTCATCTTCTTTTCTAAACATTCTTGACACTCTAAAACGCGTGCTTTAGGAAGAGTTTGTTCAACAGTTCTCCAGCATTTTCTGCTGAAAATCTTCAGACAATGCTTAATGCTCCTGGGGAGAGTGGTTCCATAATCTCTAAAATATGGCTTTATCTCCTCTCTGTTTAAAAAATCAGGCCTGCCAACAATTCTAGCATTTTCCAGCCGATTACAAGCCTAACTTTCATTGGAAAGTTAGCTGAAAAATCTGTAGCCATTCAGTTACAGGCTTATATGGAGGAAAAAACAGCCTATTGCGATCATATCAATCCGACTTCTGCCCCAAGCATAGTAATGAGATGGCTACCCTTCAAGTTATTGATGAAGCATTCCAGTTTACAAGTGATAGCAGTGTTTTTCTGTTGCTGTTGTTGGATCTCCCTGAGGTTTTTGTTATAATGGGGCATTGGGCCCTTCTTTTCGTTTATTGGGTATTTGGGAAGTGGTTCTAGACCAGTTTCGATATTTCAACATAGTGCTCAATGGGAATGGGGAAGCCGGATGCACCGGCAGCATTCGTGAATGGTGCCTGTGCATCCGACATGCTGTGCTTGCGAGTACCGGTTCGCCCGCCAGGTCATACCTGGCGGGCACACAGGCACCCCGAGCACAACTCGTAGTTTGCCGGTCCGGTAGTAACGGCGCCGGTAGCCTACCAGCGCTGTTACTACCGGTCCGGCAAACTTGTAATGAGGCCCACTGTCTACCATTATGCCAGCAACCTGCAGCCACATCATGCTGTGTCATAAGCAAATGAGGTCCTTCACCTGGGCCGATGCTCATCTGTCAATTTGTACTGGAAGCCCAAGGCAAGCTGGATAGTTAATTCGTCTGGGACTGAGTTCCATTTAAATGGTTACACGAAATCTGCCCAATTGGTGTAGTCCTGGCTATGTGTTGTAAAGTATGATAGCTGACAATAGCATCCGTTTTCCAGGTAAGTTGGTTTATTAATTGGCTTCTTAAGCTATAAGTAAAGTCTCTGTACAGGATCAAGGACCCACTGGTGCCCACCACCCAGGCTACATGTTCCAGCTGCCTTGGTTAGAACAGGAGGGTCATAACACTCCATGCACCCATTCTATATTCTCTCTCTTTCCACCGATGACATCACACCCACACTGACAGAGCCCATACACCACACCTTCTCTCCTTACGGACCCAACACATATAAAAACATACACCCATATATCCAATCTATATTCTTTCCTTCCACCCATGAACTGACACCACCGATACAACACAGCACTATCACGTCAAGGCTTGACTCCTTCTCTTGCTGGCTCTGCTCAGTCTTTAGGACTTTTGCTTGACTGTACACATTCCTCTAAGTAGCATCTATTAAAAAAGGCCCAATGGGCTTAATAACTGTGGGCCTCATTACACGGTAGGCGGTAAGGGATTACCGGCACCGGTAAGGGCACCGGTGCCGGTAATCCCTTACCGCCCTACTACGAGGTCCCTCAGCGGGTCCCGTCCTTAACGTGTGGTCAGACCACACGTTAAGGACGGGACTCGCTGAGGGACTTCAGAGCTAATAACGGTACTGCTAAAAACAGTACCGTTATTAGCTACTTCCCCATTCCCATTGAGCCCTATGGGGGCTCGAATGGGAATGGGGAATGGTTATTGGCATGGGGATTTACCAGGCCCTCCAGGGTCGGAATGTCCCGGTAGGTCCCCATACCGTCTACCGGGACCCAGAAGGCGGTAAAGGGTAGCCATGGCGCTAATAGCGCCATGGTTACCTCCTACCGTGTAATGAGGCCCTGTGTCTTTTATGGAAATGAAAACTTATTTTCCCTAGTGAATCATTCCATGAATTGACAAGAGTCTGTTTCTGTCACATACTGAGGTTGGCAATACTCTCATAGTTAAAATCTCTAGTGAGTCTCTGCTATCACATAGCATTTTATTCTGCCATCTTTCTGGTAAGTGTGCAGTCTTTATAACGAAAAACAATGAAAATGTATGTGAGGGTGGGGTAAAGGGTTAAATCTTGTTGGGAAACGGTTGGGGTGGGTTTTTAGGGGTGGGAAACAGGGATTTGGAGAGGATCCCCCCCCCCCCAAAAATTATTTCTTGTCATTATAACATATTCGTTATATTTGCATTCGTTATCAAATGAGTCGTTAGAAAGACATGTAACCAACCGTCTGGTAACGGATTTGTAACTTTTCACCACATATCTCTAGTTTTGGCCTCTTCATTGGTTGCCCTTTGATTGTAGGGTTGGCATGCATGATCTACAAATTGTTGAATTTCGGTCAACCGGGTTAATGGCTGACAGATTCCAATTATTGGGTGATGGGCTCATGATCAGACAATCCTCTGAATTACCAAGATTGCCAAAATCTTAGTCACCGAGGTAAGCTTTCTTGGTGCCATCCCCACGTGTTATGAATGTTCTTCCTGGGGTGTTTAGATTGGTCCCCTCTCTGCTGGTTTTTCAGTATGAGCTAAAGATGTTCCTCTACCCGGAAGTGAACTGTATTACAGGCATCTCCGGCTCATGACATTTTCAATTGACAGATGACCATGCCCTCTTTGTCTGCTTTGCTCGCTACAGTTGTTTTTTTTACATATTGCTACTTATGGTGTTCATACCTTTTTTGCTTTCTTGTACTTAGATTGTACAACCATTTGTAAGCACATTTCGACAAGGTTCTCTCTCTATCAAATACTATCAATAAATATAATGTAGAGATGTTATGATTTAGCACTGCCAAAATACGTCAGCCAAAACCTACTTCTCCAGAACCTATGGGTACCACGTAAAGTGGTGGAAGCTGTAATACATTGGAAAATCATCACATGTTAACAAACGTCGACCCTTTGAGGGATTTCCGAAAAAGTGGACATTGTTTGGGCATAGATCTTCAGTCTGCTTTGCTAGTGCTAGGGTATGCATGGTAGCTTGCTGGAGAACTCTTCCAAACAAAATGTAACTGCATGCTTAGTCCTTTGCCTTCGAAAACAGGACTGCATTACGCCCACACGTAAGTCCTGCCACTGATTAGTGACTGAGGAAAACGTAACCTTTACAATTCCTTTCTTCATTCACCCAGGCATATGGGAAGTCAGCTTCAAATACATTGCTAAATTACTCTGACCAAACACATTAGATGCTCGGGTGCAGGCCTGTGGTAAATGCCTAGGTTTAAAATTTGCCATATGGCAGATACATTGATAACCAAGCTTGGAATGCAGCAAAGATAACCCAAGACTTGAGAAAAACCAACTTCACTTCAAGAAAGTACATCATATTTTTTCTGTCAGGCCTTCCCCTACTAGAAAATAATAAACTAATTCTGACTCTGTTTGATTTCCTCTTTTTACAGTTCGGGAAACACATGTATTCTTATAATATGAATATCTAAATGTTTCCAACTAGTTGGTACTATGACCTCACTTAGAAAGCTTGAGTATGGGTGAAGGACCTTTTGGTTGTAATATAAAATTCTTAGTTTGGGTGGGGGTTTCACGCCCCTCAGGCCCCCCTCCCTTAATTCATATTTTCCCCCACCCCCAAAACTACTATTCCCATTCCCAACTACATATATATAGTTGTAACAAATTGGTTATGTTGCCATCAGGAATGTGACTTTTTGGTCATGATGTGAATGTAGCCACCTCTTTTCTCCATGCCCAAACCTAGCCCCCTTCAGTGCATTCCTCCTTCTGCCCACCTCCACCACTTTCATATTTTTCTAACATTGTTCTGAAGCGGATTGCCTCTGTAGAATAGTGCAGCATACCAACATCAAATAAAATCAATACACATCACAGCAACCTCCCTTAGGATAACAAAACGAATTCCCCAAATGGTCACGAAGTACAGACTGAAGACCTCTATATCAGCACACTTACCTAGCTAGTAAGCTGTGCATTACCATTTCACCATCTTGTTCACAGTTGATATAAGGCTAAGTCACACCCAAGAAAGAAGCAACCACGAAAATCCTTTACATTTAGTGAAATATTGTTTGCCTCATGCCCCAATCCTGGTTGTAAAATTACATTTACGAGGATGTACGTTCCACAGCTTTATTTTTATTTTTGCAATGAACACTGAAAAAGGTTTCTCGAATAAAAGTGTGGTCTCTTCAGCAGACACCCTTTCTACATATGCTCTATGGCTGATAATGGTGTTAGTGGTTACACTTCAGCTGACTTCATGCTCAGTGTGTGTGTAATACAATCACTGGCATCCTTACAGTAGACAGATGTACACTTCTGGTGTGCATAGTCCTGCCCAAAGACTCACAGCAGCTGAGATGTGAATTGGCCACACTTCAGATACATAAGTTACATGCCATTTCAAATGTGCACATGAAGAAACTGTGTACAGTAGCAGATTCTCATGTAATCCCTCTTTAAGTGCATGTTTGACACTATGGAGACAGACCAATGTCTTACAGATGTCAATTGAGACATCACATAATTACTATTAAAAGATAGAATTGGGAAACATGTTATTAATTAAGAAAGTGCGCTAAGGCCTAATATCGTCTGGCAGTAATCAGACATTATTTAAAAGAAAAACAGTAATACATTCTACTGGAATTTCCAATGATCTCTCACAGCTGCTAGCAGCTTCATGGCACCGTACAAGTTGATGCTGGCTAAATAGAACTGGAAATAGAAATCAATTATGCCAAAGGTGAATATTGTGGTGTGAAAAGAAATGAACAAAGTGGTAGCCAATTTTGACTTTAATGATTTGACTGTTACCAAACTAGCATCGCTATCACTAGCTGATTGATTTGATGACAGCAGCATTTGCAGAAGATGTCCTCTTCTAAATTATAGCTTATACTATTCATTTTCCAAATTTGTATGTATATTTATTTATTTATTGCATTTGTTACACGCCCAAACCCAGGGGTATCACGGCGTAGGTTACAGAATGTAATGAAAGGAATATGTAATGCTTGATGTTGTTATGAACAGTTATGAAATAATGTTTATGTTCTTAATTAGAGTGCAGGGGCACTTGAGTGTGGTCATTGTGCGCCTGTCACTGTTGTTAAACTAAACTCTGCATGCACTTATTGAGTCATTCAGCCATGATATAAGTTATTTATAACGCGCCTGTACACAAGTGTTTCTAGGCGCGACAAGACAAGGGAGGAAAGACAAAAAGAAGACAAAACAACAATCTTACTAGGCCTTGTGTCATTCAGATCACGCAAATGCAGGGAGGATGGGAGGGAGTCAAGTGCCATGGGGGGAGGGGACGGGGAGAGTGCAAAGGAATTCATAAGTGCTGCCAGGGAGGTGGCTCATAAGTGCAGATAGTCAGCGGACTGTAAGGTTGCAGATACAGTCTCTAAGTGGTTGTGAGGCCCGGAGTCATTGCAAGGACAACTAGTCATACAGGAGTCTGGTTACATACGTTCAGTGGGTGGCCAGATAACCAGAGTGTGCTGCAGACAGGGACATCAGCAAGGGAGAGGGAGAGAGAAAGCAGAAGCAAAAAGGAAGTTCTTGAGTTGCTTCCTGAACCTTAGATGGTCGGGCTCAAGTTTGAGAGAGGCAGGGAGGCTGTTCCAGAGTAAGGCCCCAGCCGCGGACAGAGATCCACCCCACTCTCTGCCTGGAGAAGCGTCTGACCCCCAGAGATTTGGAGGTGGATGAGCGGAGGGCTCGAGAAGGAAGGTGCTTAGAAAGAGAAAGTTGGATGTAGTGGGGTCCCCGGCCCCAGAAAGCCTTGTGGACAATGCAGAGGGTCGTGAACTTGATCCTTGCAGCCACAGGGAGCCAGTGGAGAGATTTCAGGGCTGGAGAGATACGATCCCTGGGCTTGAGGCTAAGGACAAGTCTTGCAGTCCTGTTCTGGATTAGTTGTAGAGGACGAAGAGTAGAGGCAGGCAGATTTAGAAAGAGGCTCTTGTAGTGGTCCAGTCTCGACAGGACCAGGGCTCTTGAAACAGTGAGCTTCTGGAGGAAAGTGAGTAAAGGAAGAATACCTCTGAGGAGGTGCAGCTGATAGTGTGACTTCTTAGAGAATTCAGAGATGGGAGGAGAGAAGGAGAGGGTGGAGTCGAAGATGACACCAAGGTTCTTAGCCTCACAGGAAGGTGCATGTAGAGGGCCAACTGTGGTGCGGGCAGAGAGAGAGGGAAGGCGGGAGCAGGTGTCCCAATTAGGAGGATCTCAGTCTTACTGGCATTGAGGCAGAGATCGTTGGATGCACACCAATTGCAGATAGCCTGGTATGAGAGAAGGAGCAGAGGAGGCTGATGGGAGCCTGAAGGAGAGCTGGGTGTCATCCGCATAACACAAAGTTAGAACAGAAGGTAGAGATGCGGTGGGCCAGAGGTGCCAGGTAGTGGTTAAAGAGCCAGTGAGAGAGGTTAGACCCCTGTGGGACACCACATGTAGAGAGAGAGAGATAGAAGAAAGACCCAAGTTGGACCTGGGAGGGTCGATCTGAGAGAAAGGAGGTCAACCAGGCTAGGGCCTGACCAGAGATGCCCAAGTTGTCACATAGATGATTGAGCAGGATGGCGTGGTTGACTGTGTTGAAAACAGAGGATAGCTCAAGGAGAATGAGGAAAGAAGTACGGTTAGAGTCTAGATTAGAAAGCAAGTCTTCGCGGGTGTTCAGGAGAGCAGTTCCTGTGCTTCTGGCTGCTGTAAAGCCAGATGGTGGTCATGGAGACAACCAACAGATTCAATATGTAAATTAAGCTAGGAGATGAGCAGCCTTTCCAGGAGTTTGCAAAGGAAAGGAGTGATGGAGATCGGGCGGTAGATTGCCAAAGAGGAAGGATCGGCAGAGGGCTTCTTAAGGAGGGGGTGCACATGTAAGCCATGATATCTCCAGCTTTTAAATTATGAGTACCTTGTTAGAAAGGTGTTCTCATAGCTAGCCTCCAGAATGAATTAGTAGATGCTCCTCGGGATATTTTCACACAGGTCGTCACATGTTTACCGCCTAGTCTTAGACCATTTCCAAGACCACTTATTTCATATAAAACGGATAAATGCACACACCTTTATTTCAAACCATTAGCGAATGTACAAGAAAATGGTCTTAACCTCGAACATCAAAGTATACATATTTCCATTGTAAAATTACCATTTATATTTAAAAAATGAAATGTCACAAATGTTTGTTTGTTTGTTTGTTTTAATTATTATATAGCACACATAACCCAGAGGTATCCGGGTGCATTAGTCAGTTACAAGTGTTACAGAAATGCAGGGACATGGAATACAAAATTACAGATAGATACAATTCGACAGAGAATAATAGAATTGGTTACAAGTGAAGTAAGTACAGGCATAGTATCCAACTTGGCAGTACAGGTAAAATAGTGCACAATAGAAAATCCTAGATGGTAACAGAATCCTATTCTCAACTTAGTGCTTCTCGGTTATCCATATGATAGACTTACTTCTGAAGTTCGAGAATGACTGGGTCGTCTTCAAGGAGTGAGGAAGTGAGTTCCATAACTGGGCTGCCATAACTGGGAAGATATTCCCTCCTGCCTTTTTTAATTTGTACCTGGGAACTATCGGTCCTGGACTATTTAAAGACCTTGTGACGCTTACTGAGGATCTGATGTTGAATTTTTCAGTTAGGTATAGAAGTGCAGCATGGTTCAAGGATTTGTACGTGAGAGACATCGTTTTAAGTTGGATCTTATCCTTGATCGACAAATAGTTTTCATTGTCTCAAACAAACTAAATAACCATTGTTTATAGTAAGAAAAAACAATATATTGTTTCTGAAAGTATCACTAAACCATCCCTTTTAAATGTTCTTGCAACCTCTCCAATTACACTGCATACCTCTATATCCGTCACACTTTTCTAAAAGAGATTTTTGGAATTGGTTTGTTGATCTTGCAATACAGCTTGATGTACAGCAATATTTCAACAGGGAACGCTTACATTTATGTGCATTTGAAATTCGTTCATACCAAAATCAAAAGTAGACAGTTCTCCTGGTTTCAAACTTGAGTGTCATTTTAGAATAACTACATTTTATTTATTTACTTTTAACAAGCATATTCCTTGGTGATATGAGGTGAAGACCCCCCGTTTGAAGGAAATACCTTTAAGCAATTCAATAGGCTGAATATAATATTTGTTTACACTACAGTTGATCAGTTCTGATCTTTTTCAAGTGGCATCGGTATTCTGAATAATCAGTATACTATTCAGAACAGACAGGAGCTGTATAAATAGCAAAGGCTACTGATTCTTATGATTTATCAAACTAGTTCTTTTGACAACAGATGGACAAAAAATGAAATGTTAATTACTGTAGTGAAAATTGCACTTAGTCCAAAGTCCCCTTTCCTCCATTCTTGTGGGCATTACCACATACTGGTGATGGGACCAGAGCCATAAAAATACCAAGTGCACTTACCCTTTATGAATTTAGAGAACGCGTGGATGCAGGCCAGGTGCACGTAGCGTGACCACGCCCTGAGCCCTGCGTCGTGTGCTCCTTCCCCTCAGCCCCTAATCCATCAGGAGGACCTGTCTAACTAGTTTCAGGGGGATGCAGGGTTGGCGTTTGGATGAAAGGGAACATTGGACCAGGGGTACAGTAGTCACTACAGTGTGTAACGTTTCCTTAAAGCTACATACATTCCATCCCCTTTGCTCCATACTTAAGGGAGAGTATAAAGCACTACTCTAGACTCAGGATGATGGAATTAAATAGTTTCAAACATTTTTCTAAGAACTGCTTGTCCGAATTGGGGTCAGGCCCTAGACCGTAATGTTTGCGTAATGTTTGTAAAAAGCTGATGGAGAGGCCCAAATGTCTGCCTTGCATATGGCATCCCAAGGTACATGATGTTGAAATGCTACTGCTGTATGCTTTGCTCCAGTCAAGTGGGCATTTAGGCCTTGAGGGGGTTACTTGCCCTTCACTTCGTAAGCGTGGGAATTGTAAGAAACTATCCATCTCGCAATAGTAGTCGTAGCCAAAGGTGCCAAATAATCTTTCTGAGAATCTGTGAGGCCTAGTCCTCTCGAGATATACCCTAAATGCCTGTTTGAACATCTAAGGTATGTAAAATACGATCAGCTTCTGATTGCGGAGTGGAGAACATACAGGTAACCTCCAGATTTATATGGAAGTCAACTACCACCATGGGTAAAAAGGATAGATGCACCGATAAGACTAACTTTCCTCTGTGAAATGCCAGCTAAAGTTCTTCAATAAATAAGGCCTGGACTTTGTTGATACAGTGGGCTGAAGTAATTGCCATCAGAAACATGGTCTTCCACGTGATCAGTTGACTGCCATAAGTTAAAATGGCTTGCTCGTGAGGGCCATCAAAAATATGTTTAGGTCCCAACTTGCAATAGGGCATCTTGTAGGGGAAAATGGGTGGAAAAGTCCCCCAAAATGATGTTTGATTATTGCTTTAGCGAAAGAGACTAGCCTGTCTTTATTTGAGAGGTAAGCCCCAATAAGCCACTTCATATGTTCTGATGGAAGAGACTTGCATACCTGTTTGAACAAAAGTTGTCAAGAAGGGGAGGATGCCGTCTGAGGATGCTTGAAGAGGATCTTTTGACTTAACATCCAATGGCAAAAGCAAAGCCACTTTATCCAATATTGTGAGTGGGTGGAAGGTTTCTGGAAACTCCCATCACTTCAAGTTTATTGTCTGATCAACTAAACTGACCAGAGCACCAAGGAAAGTGATTGTGGGCAGGGGTGTTTAATGTTCCCCCTGCTGGTAAATCAGACCCGGAATGGGGAGGAAGAATGAGAGGTGGTCCATTGGTCATAAGCATTAGGTCTTAGAAACAGGGCTTCAAGAAGGAATTCGCTCAGACTGGAGGCTCTGAATTTCTCTAAGTCCTCTGGGATCAGAGGAAGAGGAGGAAACACATATGCAAACAGGTTGTTTCATGATATTGATAATGATATATTCGATTTGGAGTAATGTATGTATGCATTGCAATGTATTTTTATGACTTGCTTTTTTTGTTGCACAGGTTTATTTTTTACCAGATGCAAATAAATAAAATAAATAAAGATATTGATCATGCGCCCCCAGTGACTCTCTCGCTCGATCCTTCCATGAGGTGTAATGTGACACTTAGTGTTTGGGTTTGTTCAGTTGAAAAAAGATCCACTGTGGGAAGACCCTTATTGGTAAAAACCTCTTGGAGGACCTGCTTACTAAATTCACACTTGTCGTTGGTATAACATTTCCTGCTGGGCCCGTCTTTCTGAACATTGTTTTTCGCCAGATGACCTGCCTGTGTAACAATGTTATAAAGGAAACTCTCATAAGTGCACTGATAGAGCAACAATTTCACAGATCTGGTGCCTCCCTGAATGTTGATGTAGAACATCGTTGCTATGTTGTATGTCAGTATCAACACAATTGAATGTGCTATCACCGGCACAAAGGCAAGGCAAGGAAGGCCGCCTTTAACTCCAAAACCGGCAACGCTAGGAAAGCCGTCTTTAACTCCAAGTTGTTGTGCTCCTGAGAATCCTCCTCATTCCACATGTTGTGAAATTGGAGATCCCTAGCATTGCTCCCGACCCTGATATGGAAGAGTCTGCCGTGATGGACTTGTCTCTTGTTGTCCTTGTCAGCAGCCTTTGTCCTCGTAGATCATCGCATACTATGTCAGCATCTCACATCTGGAGCACACTTCTCAGAACAAGCTACTGCCTGGATCTCCGCCTTCCTGTCAAACAGATCATTCAGGGATTTCTCCGACTCACCATCAGCCCCACCTACCCCGATTTGTTGCGGAGTCCCCCAAGGCTCCAGTGTCTCACTGACGCCATACTATATAATATCTTTACAAAACCGTTATTTGACATCTTAGATGACCTGAGGATCTCCTATACAAACTACGTGGACGGCACGCAAATACTCATACCCATTACAGGCAATTACACTGCTAACACCATTGCCTGAACTCTATCACAAGATCCAAGCATGGATGGCTTCATCATGTTATGCCTCAATGACGAAAAAATGAAATCCTCATGACAGGATCCCAGAAAACCCTCGACAAACTTTACCTTAACTACAAAGCAGTTACCATTGATGGAATTACAATACCAGTATACAGCGTGGTTAAACTCTAGAGGTGTATCTAGACGTTACCCTGTGTCCAAGAAGGCAGGTCAGCGGCATTGCCTCCTCCGCAGCATACACTTAAAAACAGATTCATGCCTGCAGGCCATTCCTGTCTCCTGACAGCTTTTTGCACGATTGTGAGAGCCAAGACTGGACTACTGCAACGCTCTATTTGCAGGCTCATCTGCCCGAAAACCTCAACAAACTACAGATCACTCAAAATAATGCTCTCTGGGCAGCTCTGAAAATTTCTTGCCGTGAACACATCTCAGTGGCCAGGCAAAATGCTCATTGGCTGCCCATTCGGCAGCATATTTTGTTCAAAACACTGGCTATTACACATAAATGCATAACCAACACTTTACCTAGATACCTCTCTCAAAAAATCTTAAAGGCTAAATCAGCAAGACATACACTAATCACCGCATTATCCCAATGTACAGACTGAAAAGAGCCGGGGGCACAAGCTTCCCTGCCATTGCTATGGAACTCGGGAACGCCCTCCCACACAAACCCAGAGCTGAACAATCTTACTGGGTCTTCCACAAGCACCTCAAGACATTGTTGTACACCCAGGATGCCATACCTGCGGAAGCCTTTTCGCCAAGACCATCACACCCCTTGACTCCTGTGCCGTCTCTCCCAGTTTGTTGTTTTATCTTGTTGTTTATGATCCATTGATGTACTGTACTATTTTATGCTCGAGCTACCATCGCTCTGATGCCTAGGGGTTTGGCGCACTTTATAAATGTGAAAATAAATAAATGTTAAAAAAAATCGTGAACTAACGAGGAGGGTGCTGGAAAGGGGTGTCTATCCAGAGATTCTGGTTGTCTACCCAACACAGTATCTTGCTGCAGCATGGGATGGGGACCGTCTTGGTTAGTTGCAGCCGAGTGTGACACGTTCTCAATCTGGCCATAGACACTGGTAGGGTGCATGCCACCATCACTTCTAACAGATGTAGGAACCACCATGCAGTCAGTACGCAGTGGGATAAAGAGACCGTTTCCTGCAGTTTTGTTTATCCATGATTCTGTAGGAAAGACTTTTCATAGCGCTGAATCCGAGAGGAATGCTATAAACTCTACATTTTGTGTTGGATGAGTGTTGACTTCTTCATGTTGACTTATAGACCCGCAAATACATCAAGTCTAGAAGATACTGCAGATGGTGTGACGCTTGGACGGAGGACTGTGCTTTGAACAATCAGTCATCCAAGTAAGGATGCAAGTGAATGCCTTTCACACTTAGGCATGTAACCACCACTACCATCACCTTACCTGAGACTCAGTGAGGTGCTTGCCCACCCTCGCCCTGTTAGCTCCCTGCTCCTTATTTCTCTGCTTCCTTCACTATGTTCTTACCCCTATGATTGTAAAGCACTCTGTTGCTCCCCAAAGCTAGGTCTGCGCTCAATCAATACCCTAATAATAATAATAATAATAATAATAATAATAATAATAATAATAATAATAATAATAATAATAATCAGCTTGGAAAACACCCTTGTGGCCAAGCTGAGGCTGAAAAGTATGAGTTTGTACTGATAATGATCGTGGCCTATCTAAAACCACAGGTAACAGCGGTGAGGAGGCCAAATAAATACATGTAAATATGCATCTTGCAGGTCCATAGCTAACAGCCAAGTCGCCTGGCTGAAGGGATGATTGAATGAGAGCAGGCGTAATCATCTTGAACTTTTCATAGGGTAAGAAAAGATCAAAGGGGAACAGTCTAC
Organism: Ambystoma mexicanum; assembly: GCF_040938575.1. Lineage (NCBI taxonomy): Eukaryota > Metazoa > Chordata > Amphibia > Caudata > Ambystomatidae > Ambystoma > Ambystoma mexicanum. The sequence continues at coordinate 846,572,648 of NC_090930.1, forward strand.
AACTGTCCTCAGGCCTGCAACAGTGAAGAACCTTGAATATAAACCCAGACCTTCCTCTGAAGGGGGCACCTTTTCTGTTGCTTACATAAGCAATAATTTGAAAATCGTCTGTGAGAGGGAGTCTGAGCCGCTTTGAAGGAGGAGGGGGATGGAGGATTGGGAGAAGAGGAAGGTGATGGCCACTTCTGACCACCAACAGGGACCAGCTGTTGCACCTTATGGTTCTCCATTGATCAAGGTGATGGTGTTCTCAATCCTCTGAGTGGTGAGCTGTGAATCTGCACCTTCACGTCACTAGGACAGCTTTGACTCCAGAGTGGGGGGGAGGCTGGAAGAAAACCCCCAGGTGAGACTGGGCATGCTAGATTCTTCAGTGGGGAGCTCAAAGATCCGTCTTGTCTACACCCACGGTCATGGAAGCCTCTAAACCCTCCAGAACTTTCCTGAGTGTCCGAAATGGCTAGCTTCGTAGAGGCCTTGGTTAGGATTTGCGCAGTGTTCTTCTTTATATTCAGCTCCTCATCTGTATGCTGGCTAAAAAGTTGTACCCCATCAAATGGTATAGCCAACATCTGTTCTTGAAAATCTGGCTGAAACTAAACTTGGTGGCTTTGAGCAGTGCTTGCCTACTATGAGACGGGACTATGGCCATACCCTTAGTAGCTCTGTCAAGGAAGTAGTAGAAGGCTTCCATTAGGTCCCGAGTTATTTGCAGAGCCTCTGCCAGGTCTGAGCCGAACCCTGCTTAATATTCAGGAGGAAGGAGAGTTTAGTCGCCAAGCTCTTTCCAAAACTTATTGTTGGCCACTGTCATTACTGCTGTGGAATTGACCTGCCTGAAGCTCAGTGCAGAGCTTTGATAAACTCCCATAAGTATGGCGGAAAGGGGCGAGGTGTAGAAGTACAAGATAAGGCAAGGCACCAAGCCAAGGGAAGATTCCCACAAATCTATTGAAATCAAAGCTGGCTACTTGGACTCTTGTGATTTAACAGGTTGCAAATGCTATTATTAGAGGTGGGGCTGTTTCTATTTCTTGGTTAGGTGCACACCTCGTACCAATGTATAAAAAAGATGACAAACAAGTTCTAACCAATTCCCACCCGATCTTGCATACAGGCTCGATAGGAAATGTTGATGGGTTGCTGTTACTAGATCACGTATCATCTTGGATCGAAAAGAACAACATTATTTCCTATGTCCAAGCTGGACTCCTTGGCAATTTGGGCACTCTAGAGCAATGTTTGTGATTAAATGATAATAATCGAAAAATACACACCTCATAACAAATCAACTCTTCACGTGGTATTTTTAGATTTAAAAATTGGATTTGATAGTATAGTCTGTAGAAAGCCAGTGCAGTATCTGAATGAAACTGGTATGAATCCTTCATTGGTGGATGAGATTAGATGCCTGCACATTTTCACAAGTCTGATTTGGTCAATGGAGCCAAAGGATAGCCCTCGTGACGTAAATGTGGGTGTAAGGCAATGCTGTGTTTTTAACATGTGTTTTAATAATTCTGATTATGATTCTCATTCGTTTCTACAGGAAGTCCAGGTAGATGTCCAAAAGATAGATAGCACTCATATCCTTGTACTATTGTACACCAATGAAGAGCGGGTCCTTGCCCGAACAGCCATTAGATCAATACTGCAAAATAAAGGCGCAACTTATCAATACAGAGAAATTAAAATACATCACTTTTGGAAAGAAACCATCAGTTATGCAAATCTTTTTCCCTTGTGGCGAAGAACTTGTGTAAATCGAGTGCTTCGAATATTTGGGGCTGTGATTAGTGCAGATTTTGAAACCTCAAGCGGACAAAAGTAAAATTAACATATTAAAATATGCTGGATTCAGTGTGCACACGGCTAACGAAGATGTTTCAGCGGCATTTGAAGTGATCCTCAGTTTGCATTGTACACACCTAGAAATCATATTTGGAGCAATCCAAATGAACATGCCCTTCCTCTTCCACGTTGTACCTAGCTTAACATGCTCCATTGCGTCCTTCTTCCATGTTGTTCCTAGCTTATCATGCTCCATTGCACCCTTCTTCCATATTGTACCTAGCTTATCATGCTCCATTGTGCCCTTCTTCTTCCATATTGTACCTAGCTTACCATGCTCCATTACACCCTTCTTCTTTATATTGTACCTAGCTTATAATGCTTCATTATGCCCTTCTTCTACTGTAGTGTGCCTAGCTTATGCTCCATTGTGCCCTTCTTCTTCCATATAGTACCTAGGTTATCATGCTCCATTGCACCCTTCTTCCTCCATATTGTACCTAGCTTATCATGCTCCATTACGCCCTTCTTCTACTATATTGTGCCTAGCTTATGCTCCATTATGCCCTTCTTCTTCCATATAGTACCTAGCTTATCATGCTCCATTGTGCCTTCTTCTTCCATATAGTGCTTAGCTTATCATGCTCCATTACACCCTTCTTCCTCCATATTGTACCTAGCTTATCATGCTCCATTACGCCCTTCTTCTACTATATTGTGCCTAGCTTATGCTCCATTATGCCCTTCTTCTTCCATATAGTACCTAGCTTATCATGCTCCATTGTGCCTTCTTCTTCCATATAGTGCTTAGCTTATCATGCTCCATTACACCCTTCTTCCTCCATATTGTACCTAGCTTATCATGCTCCATTATGCCCTTCTTCTTCCATATTGTACCTAGCTTATCATGCTTCATTGTGCCTTCTTCTTCCATATAGTGCTTAGCTTATCATGCTCCATTACACCCTTCTTCCTCCATATTGTACCTAGCTTATCATGCTCCATTGTGCCTTCTTCTTCCATATAGTACTTAGCTTATCATGCTCCATTACACCCTTCTTCCTCCATATTGTACCTAGCTTATCATGCTCCATTACGCCCTTCTTCTACTATATTGTGCCTAGCTTGTGCCCCATTATGCCCTTCTTCTTCCATATTGTACCTAGCTTATCATGCTCCATTGTGCCTTCTTCTTCCATTTAGTGCTTAGCTTATCATGCTCCATTACACCCTTCTTCATCCATATTGTACCTAGTTTATCATGCTCCATTACGCCCTTCTTCTTCCATATTGTACCGAGCTTATCATGCTCCATTACGCCCTTCTTCTTCCATATTGTACCTAACTTATCATGCCCCATTGTGCCCTTCTTCTTCCATATTGTACCTAGCCCATCATGCTCCATTATGCCCTTCTTCTATATTGTACCTAGCTTATTATGCTCCATTACGCCCCTCTTCTTCCATATTGTACCTAGCTTATCATGCTCCATTACACCCTTCTTCTTCCATATTGTACCTAGCTTATCATGCTCCATTGCATTTAAATGCGTTTCCTGGAGCACATAAAATCCAGTGCTTCTTCCAGCAGGTACAACCATATTCTGCACCTTTTAACAATCCCATTTATACCCTGCATTTTCCAGAAGAGAAGTATCGACTCAACCCGTGCCTCTGTAACCCATGGTATCCTGTGAACTATCCTTGCATGTTTTTCCACACTTATGCATGCACCTAGTAATACGCAACAACCATTCCATCTCCCAACATCAACTCCACCCACCAATGCAGAAATCTCCACTCAACCTGTATTACCATGGAAAGATGGATAACAAAGCACTTTAGATCTCATACTAAAGGATAATAAGAAAATACGCTTCTATAGTTAACACCAGCCAACTTACCCAACAAGAGGAAGGACAGCCTGAGTAGCCACTCAGGTTGGAGGTGCTGTCAATCACAGGCAATTCCACTTCACTATGCCTGACCCTCTAGCAAGATATCACCATCCCAACAGCCATTGAATATATCAGCAAGCCACACCCAGTAGATGTCCCTACCATGTTCACCAAGCCGTGCCGAAGTGGCACCCACACTTCTGCCAATACCATGAACCAGAACTAGTTTCAATGGCGCTAAACAAGGAATTCGAGCATTACCGTACAACAACGTGAGATCCACTTTTCCCGCTCCACATCAATGTACTGAGGAAAGGGGCTCAAATATAGAAATTTCTTCAGCGCTGATAAAACAAGGAAAACAAGATACAAATACAATAACCTTAATTCTCATGAACCTAAAAAAATTAATTTTAAAAGTGGTATTGCAGTGGAGGGCAGCCAAATTTTCTTTTGTTTTGCACCCACAGAAATGCAACTATGTCTAACTATCCAGGTTGGTTACATGTGCATGCTGACATGTGTGACCTCCTAATGGCAGGCAATCTCATTTCATTGAGCCACAGGACTTTAGTTAATGAAGCAGTATTTTGAAGAAAATACAAGTCTTGTAGGTTATACATTTAGGCAGATATTTTGTCAGTACTTTTGCCTTCTTCCCTATGTTAATGTTAAAGGTTACTTGTACCGTGCACTATCACCTCCGGATTGGTCCCCTGGGGCTCTGGCAGATCTGAAAAAGTATGTGTGGTTTGCTATGCAGAGATGTGGTCGTCAGAGTTTCTGTAGGAGAAGTTTTTCTGGAAAAAATAGGTTTTAGTATTGGGTTAGCAGGTTTTCTTTTTTTATTACCTCTCTGTTTTGGTTTGTGTGGTCGGTATCACTGACCATCCTGTGTGTTTTGATATTGTTTGGCATCCAAGTTGGCAGGTAGATTGCGGTGTGGTAGTTATCTTCTGTAGAAGTCTAGCGGTATGTGGACATGGGTCGTGGAGGTGTGTTCCCCCGCCCTAGGGTTAGAGAGGGTTAGGTTAGGAAGGTTATGGGTCTCTCCTTTGAATTCTAGTGTGGTGTCCCTGGCTAATGTGGTATTCCTCTGTAAACTTGGTGGTGTGTCCAAAAGGTCCTCCCTACGCCCACCAGTTGGGGATGGTTAAGCAATGAATTTTAGGTCCCTCCCTGGGCTTCCTGTTTCTGCCACAATTTATGATTCCTATTTGTTCCCTCCTGATTCTGGGGTGAAGAGCCAAGTTTTTAGTCATTTTGAATTCCAGATGATCCCTTATATTGCGTATGTTTTTTGGTAGGGAATTCCATGTTTTAGGAGCCAGGTGTGAGAAAAGTGCTCATCCGAATCTTATTTTATTGTATGGTTTTGATTCTAGGAGAATATTGTAGTTTGATCAGAGTGGTCCTGCTGGATGGTAGATGGTTATTTTCTTCTTTGGGAACTCTGCTCCTCGGCAGTGGATTGCTCTGTGTGTTATGCACATGTTTTTGACCTTATTCACATTTTTATCAGTAGCTAGTTTAGTTTAGTTTATTTTATTTATTTGTAGTGTGTAGCCGAACCCTCAGGTAACTGGGCGCATTAATTTAGGAGCAGCAATGTTACAGATAGTTGTACATACAGTCAAGATCATAGGTGATACAGTACAATCGAAGTGTGAGTGACCTCATTACACAGTGGTCAACAGATGGACATATGAGGGATACAAGGATACATATGGCCAAGTATTGTAAACATAGGTATAATGATATCCGGGCACATAATTTAGCTAAGTGCAGTTGACAATCTATTGTTGAGTAGTGAAGAATTCTTTTACCTTGGCTCGGAATGACCAGAACGAGGTCTCAGCCCTGATTGTCATAGGGAGAGCATTCCAGGTTTTAGCTGCTAGTACAGGAAAGCTAGCTCCACCCACTGTTTTCAAATTGAACCTTGGGATGATAAGTTGGTGTAGATATGGGGGATCTGGTTGGTCCGGAGGAGTTCTGTCTTGTGAATTTGTCTGAGAGGTATCGTGGAACTGTTAGGTAAAGGCATTTATGTGTGATGACTAGTGCTTGAAGTTTAATTCTCTCGCGGATAGGTAGCCAATGAACTTCCTTTCTGGCCGTGGAGATGTGGGCTTTGCGTGGGAGATTCAGAGCACATCTAAGAGCGTTGTTCTGAAGTATTTGTAGTCTGTTCAAGATGTGGTTTGTGGAGCCAAGGAATAGTGTGTTACAATAGTCTAATTTGGACAATATAAGGGCTCTGGCCAATGTGAGGCAACTATTAGTAGACAAGAATGGTTTGCAGGCGTTGATAAGTTTGTTTGTATATGCTGTGGAGGAGATGGTGCCGTTGATTTTGTTTTTTAAGGTAGAGAGTGGAGTCAAGATACACACCAAGTGTTTTGACTTCTTTCAAGAGTTTTATGATATTGCCATCAATGACAAAGGATTGGTATCTGGGGTCAAGTTTATTAAGACGGGCCTGTGATCCAACTATAAGCAGTTCCGTCTTGTCATCGTTTAAGCAGAGGCTATGGGTGGCCATCCATGCTTGGATTTCAAGGTATATCTCATTTAGCTTTGCAACATCCTCATCATAGCGTCCCGAGAGCGGAATGAGGACCTGGGTGTCATCCGCGTAGTTAGTATATGCAACTCCCAGGTCGTCAAGGCGGTCGAAGAGGAGCTTAGTGAAGATATTGTAAAGTGTAGGGGAGATGCAGGAACCTTGAGGGACCCCACATTGGATCGGTGTAGGGTCTGCCGCGGCGCCGCCTGAGGGGGCGAAGACCCTGGTTGTTCTTTCCAAGAGGAAGGATTGTATCCAATTGGTGGCATCCTGGGAGAATGCAGCAGCCGAGAAGAGGTGTTTGGTGAGTATTTGGTGGTCGACTAGGTCGAAGGCTGCGGGCAAATCTGACAAAAGCAAGATGGCCAGGTTGCCCTTGTATTTGGCTTCATCCAATTGGATTTTTAGGTCCAGGAGGGCTGTTTCAGTCCCGTGCCTGGGTCTAAAGCCAGATTGTCGTAGGCCTAATAGGTTGTTGTCTTCCAAATGTTGTATTTGGAGGTAGGCTACTCTGTCTATTATCTTTAACAGAAAGGGGACCGTCGTGATGGGTCTGTAGTTTGTGGTCGTATTGGGGTCAAGGCTGGGCTTTTTGAGTAGGGGTAGGACCCAGGCCTCTTTGTGGTTGTGTGGGACGACCAAGTTTTTGAAGGAGGAGTTGATCAGGGTGGTGATAAATGGGGCTGGTTCTTTAGCACCATCCTTGATAACTGATGCAGGGCATAGGTCGCCTAGACAGTTTGATGGTTTTAGGCTGGCAATTATATTAATGACGTTGTTCTCTGTGACTTGCGAAAAGCAGAAGAGAGGGCAATTGGTGTAGTGTGAGCTGAATGTGTAGTTTGCATGATCTTTAGCAGCGTTATTGACTTTTTTGGATTCTATTTTAGCTTGCAGGAGGGCTATTCTATTTGAAAGTGCTAGTTGAATGTTATAACACCAGGTTTTGTCCTTGATGTAATCATCGGTGGGGGGCACGGGAGATTCTAATTCTCTTAGGATGGAGAATAGCTCTTTTGTGCTGGATTTAGCATTGTGGATTCTCGCATTGAAGATCTCCTTTTTGGTGTTTGATAGCGGCTTTGTATGTAGCTGCTGTTGATGAGAATTTTTCTTTGGTGGCCGGTGAGGGGGCTTTCCTCCAGCTAGATTCAGCTGATCTCTTGAGATTGCGAAGTGCTTTTAGTTCTGCCGAGAACTATTTATTCACATGGGTGGTTGGCTTAATCTTTCTTAGTTTTAGTGGTGCCATTTGGTTCAAGGATAGTTCAATTGTGTCATTGTAAATTTTGACTAGGGATGTAGGATTGGAGTTGGTAGTGGTGAGAGCGGCGGCTGTGATCGGGTGCAATAGTGGTCTGAGGTTCTCAATGGCGATATTGCATTTGTTTCTGGCTAGAGCTAGTGTAGTATTTTCAGTTCTGGGCTAATGTGTTCTCTTTGTGGTAGTTTGAGGAGGAGTCTGGCCACTGTGTTTTGGTTACGCTGAAGTTTCTTTAATCGGCGTTCTGGCATTCCTAGGTATAGGCTGTTGCCGTAGTCTACTCTGGACATGGTGAGTACGATGATGGTGAGTTTGTTTTGTGGGTGAAGGAGAGGAATGGGAGGATCCTTTTTACTATGTCGAGGAGGAAGAAGCATTTCTTGATTATAGCATTTACTTGTGGCTCAAGTGTTAGTTCAATGTCCATCAGGACTCCGAGGTTCTGTTGGCCATGGGATGTAGTGGCTGTTTTTGGATATAACCATTATTTCTGTTTTGCCAGGGTTGAGTTTGAGGTTGTTTGTGTTCATCCAGCTGTAGAGTTCTTGTAGGCATTCTTGCAGGTTTGTGTTTTCTTCGTGTGCGTTTTGTACTTTGTAGATGATCTGTGCGTCATCAGCATAGTTGTAGCATGTGGGGCCATGTCTTAATGATATTGATTAGTGAGCCCAGGTATATTTTGTAGAGCAGCGGAGATAGGGAGGATCCGTGTGGTAATCCACAGGTGGATTCCCTTGGGGTGGATATGAAAGGTTTCATCCAGATGGTATCTGTTCAATCTGTTAGGAAAGTTTTAATCCAGCGCAAGACTAGGTCAGTGATTCCTATTTCTTCCAATCCAATCTCCTGATGAGGATGTCATGGTTGACTGTGTCAAATGCTGCTGAGAGATCCAGAAGTATTAGAGCTGCGCGTCTGTCCCACTTTCTGGGTTTAACAATAAGTTCAGTTGTATGTGCTTTCACCATGGCATGATTCCTGTCTGGGACCATTTGCTTGATTCCAGTGTGGGACCATTTGCTTGTGCTTGCATCCGTTATTCAAAGCCAGAGTATTCTACTCTTAAAGCACGCAGCCAGAGTGTATGTGCATTTCCCTCAAATCAGTTGCTCAGAGTATATTATTCGCCTACTATCCTAAATACAGAGTAGAATTTGTCTTAGAAATAATGTTAGGGTGTAATGGCCCTCACTGATTTGTGTTCTTTCTTCAAACCATGCCCATAGGCACATTCTCTTTCAAAAGATCAAGCATGATTGGTTTACACCTATGAAAGGAGTGGTAAAGCGCTGTATGCAACTTGAAGTCATAGGATACAATACCACCAGGCCAGTCTCAAGCTTTTTGTTTGTTACCAGGTCTATTGAGTCCCATGGAGTCAGGTGATTTTAACAGCGCTTAGAGGCGGTAGACTCCGCTAGGAAGCATTTGCTCAAAATGTGATTATTATTTTACTAAAGACATGGGGCCTCATTACGACCCTGGTGCTCCCGGATTGAAAGGGGCCGGTACAGCACCGGCCCCCTTCATTCCGGGAGCGCCGATTACAAGCTTCCCATCGCGGGACCCGGATCGCACGCCTGGTAAAACCAGGCATGCTTTCCGGGTCTCGCGAGGGAAAGAGGGAGGCAATAACAGACCAGATGTAATCTGCCCGTTATTACCTCCCTCCTCATTGCCTTTGAGCCCTATGGGGGCTCAAATGGGAATGGGGAAGGGTTCCCGCATGGAGTACTTACCCGGTCCTCCTATCTTGGAGTAACCCGGTAAGTCGCCATTGCAGGAACCCGGTAATGGAGCCTGGAACGGTGGCAGCCATGGAGCTAGCAGCTCTATGGCTACCGCCGTTCTCGTAATGAGGCCCATGGACTCAAATATCACAACATACTTTAATTTAACAGATATATTAAATCAAATCTAAAACAAAACAACAATCCTGGCTTTAGGTATATGATTGGCATTTGATAGGCACTGCCCTAATGGTACTACATGGCCATAAGGTGGTAACATCTGCCAAATTGTGTGAGTACCAGGGCATATTAAAGCAGCATCTGGCAAATGCCTATGCACAAGCAAACACTGTTGACTATACCAATGTGTGTTTGTAATAGGGCTTCAGTGGAAGGAAATGCATACTGTTTATAAATCCAGTAGCTGAAAATACACTTTGTTAAGAGATATTTAGAATATCATTAGCACATGTATAGCTGCAATTAATCCATTAATTCTCTGAAAGACTGCTTTGAAATGACACTGGCAGTCACCCACAGTACAGGCTTTGATGTTACTACTTCAGAGAGCTAGTTCAAAGAGATTCCAGGAGGATATGTTTTGGGCGGGTGAGCTTAGGGCCCTTTAGGAACGTGCATGCAATGGATGGGTTCACAGAATAACTCTTGAATCCACATAACCAAACCAACTCAGGAAGATGGCAAAGTACTGTTTTATTAACAATTATCTATAATGGGGAGTTACAACGAACATCAACGGATGTACTCTCAATTTCTCTCAACAATCTTTTCATAAAAACAAGAATATAAACAAAAATACATCAGAGGTGATGTCATACTCTGTGGCAAATAATGAAAAACCTATTGAGGATCGGCATAGGCTTAAGGGGTACATGTAAGTATACATTGCATAGGACCTAGGATTGTGATTGGCTGCCCACTGTCAGGTGGGCTATACATGCCTACCTCTAAAGCATGTAATCTTCAAAACCATTAAGTACACGGTTTCCAATTGGTCTTCAAACTATAAGGTACTTTGTTGTATGGACCTCTACAATTGGTTGGCACGCTTGTGCCATATCTGGAACATTCGGTTGACTTAGCAGCACGTAAGCCTAGATCCAGGTGCAAGGAGGTGGGCCCGACTACCTCCCCATCCAATTAGCCCAACATCTCTCATCACCCATGCCTTCTGCCATGAAGATTGTCTTTGAACCTGGCCTTGCAAATTATCCTTGTCTCTGGAATACATGGGAGTGCAGGCACTCAGTATCGTTGCTTTAGGACTCAAGTTCAACTCTATTTTTATCCTTAGCTCACGTGACAGGAGACCACGATTTGGTCCATTTTGCAGCTTTTAAATGTCTTAAATGAATTAAACTTGGCACTCTTGGTGTTCTTTATTTTCACCTTAACAAGGGATGATTCATCCTTTGTACGCTCACTCCCTTCTAGAATAGATAACCGACCTTGACTGCTTCAGTCTTGACTCCAAGCTAGAAAACCTCACCATGCAGCTCCACGATTTCAGCGTATTCTTGCTGCAAGACAATTCTCCCTTTCCTCTGTATGGGTCCTTCCTTATTAAAATTCACGATACCGATGTCCAGTTTCTATATAATGACGGCTTTGCCTACATTCTATTCACTACATATAGCCAGCTTCTACGATGATTCAGTCTATCTTGCGTTTCAGCGTCTGTATAGTTATTGCACGGTTGATTCTCTGAAGCACTTCATGCACATGTAATCTTCTTTTTCATATTTAAGAGTTCACTTGATTCTTTACTTCGTCCTTAGTTTCTGGCGGATCCATACATCCTCTTCGGTCAGTACTCTCAGACCTCGTTCATACTCTCTTATGACGTCACAGACTTCTTTCCTTGCTCTTTTTATATTCCTTCCGGGAGTTCGTCCCTCAGATTGTCGTCTCTTCAGGGCTACATTCGATAGGGTTGTCTCAATGGGTATCTTCTATCGAATATACGCTGCAATATTGGCACAACTGTTGGTGTCAAACATCGCACAATCTCAGGCTTCCAACATATAGGAGGCAGGGGTTGGGATTTCCTGCAGAGGCATGCAGCTGCTCCTCTACAGGGGGATGGGCAGGTAATGGGTGGATATGACTATTGGAAATAGCAAGGGCAGAGGAAGTCGATGGGTGGGTAAATAGCCAAACACCCACAACCTGTGTGTCCCTCCTCACCCATTTCTTTAATAGCTGTACTCCAAAGCAATATTGTCAGCTAATTGGTGGCGCTTTAACGCCAGATAACAAGTAAAAGTAAAAACACCAATATCATGCCATAACCACAATGTTGAGTCATTTATCGAGATATAAAGATCTGGGCATCAATAGTCTAGGGGTGCTGGCTGAGGCCTACATCTGTATATTTATCTAGTATCTGGTTCAATCCCTCATAGATGAACATGGTTGATAGGGAAACTGGTGACCTCAGACACTATCATTGTTCAGAGTGTCAAATGCGGGCTTTCAAAGTTCAGTGCCTTCTAGATGACAAATGATCTTTTCCTATACTTTAGTGCAACCATGCCTCTCAGCCCATTATTAATAGCATTAATTCTGTACTTAGGGGTAATGTTGGCATATATATGACTGTAAATTGTAGGCTGGTGTTGTTTCAACTGGCCAATCTAGACCATCAGTGTGGGCACCACTTGTGTAAAATTATTACCAATTCATTCATAATTATTTGGTTCCCTCCAGAACTCTCCAGCACTTGGCAAGTGTAACAATAGCACCATTTGTTTCTGGCAAAGCATTCGCAGAAACTGGTGGAACACTTGCAGATTATCTGCTGCAAAGTTTATGGTATTTCACATAATTTCTAGATGTTTCCAATATTAGAGTAATACTCTGTTCAAGTAAGTAGATAAAAAGTATTTAATGGCTGACACAGATGCAGTCATTTAACATTCGTCCAATGCATTTCGGATATTTGTATCCATTCTTTGGGACATTTATGTAAATACTAGCATACAAAAAGCTAGTATTAAATCTATGGCTCAGCTGATAACCACAAAAGCTAGAATTACAAATTAGACTTAACTGCTGTTCACATTAAAAAGTACTACTACCACACACCTCAGAATCAGGATGTATGCAGGCTGGAGCATCACTGAAACCTGAGCTCTGACACACTAGAGAGCTTTTCATCTCTACTGAAGGGTAGCTCGACTTCTCCAGGGCGTAAGATGTAACTACCACCTTTCATAGTATGCATCAGTTGGTCATTTTACATATAGAGATGTATGTGATGCTGACCTTCAGTATGCAGCCTGAAATCAGTTAAGTCCGCTAGAGAAATTCCCTTTGGCCCTTTTCTTTTTCTGACTACATGAATTCCTCTCTTTTGGCCTATCTTCTCTCTATCTAATCGTAGATGTCTTCCTACTACTTACACCTCAATACATATAAGAGTGAGGGTCTCTTCTTTGCTGCTTCTATTATTCCACCTCATCTCCCCCCTTGCTCTACTTCATTTCCTCCTGCTTCTCTTCCTATTTCTACTTCTGTCTGCAATCCTGGTCTTTGCCACTTCTCTTTACCTTACTACTCACATTTCCTCCATCTCTCGATCGTGCCGCTTTCAACTTTTCAATATCTGCAAGGCCTGTCAGGTTACTGCCTTCAAGCTTCTTATCTCCTCACATATATTCTACTCCTGTAGGCTTCTTCTTGGTTTTTGGACAATCTATCGCTCATCATTTTGTGTTCTGTATATTCTTTCCCCACTTGACTATCTCTTTAACTGTACATCCATTACAGTGGCTAACTTTCCAATCTCATCTTCTCTTCAACTGTCTCTGTGTTGCTTTTAAATGTCTTCATGGCTTAGCCCCTCCTTAATTTCTTCTCAAATTTTGTTCTGTTCCCTGTCTCATACTCGCTGCTCTCAAGCTCTTCTTCCCAACCCGCATGGTGCTTCTTTTCGTTTTCTTTCCTTTTCCTTACTTGCTCCTAAGCACTGGAATCCTCGCCATGTTTCTCTGCAGTATCTTTCCTCTCTTTCTCACTTTAAATCTCATTTTAAAGATAATCTTCTGTTGGCTTGATCTGTTTTTCAGACATTCACATATTAATTGGACCGTCCTGATTCTCTGAAAGGCACTTAGGTGTTAAGCGCTATATAAATACAAAACAAATACAGGCCAGGTCTGTAGATGGTAAATGTATCAAGAAATCTCTTCAGAGGTACTTGTCAGTGAGTATCCACAATCCATAGAACTCCAGACAGGCATCAGGTACATTCTGAGCAGATTGATCATACTGCTCATTGAGGGAGTTGGGCATGGTTCATACCTGAAATGGACGAAGCACGCACCTGTCCTGAGGTTATGGGAACAAACTGGCACTATTATGGATTTAAGAGTAGTGCCTTGAGCTAACACAATTTATGACCAGAAGGGGCAACGTCATTTGGCAAAAAATTCATGATCTGAAAAGAGGGCTGTCTTCATTCTGAAATTGCACAAAAGAAGTGTTTTCTTCGGGGACTGCTGATTAGGTAGGAATCTTTGCAATGCTAGAGGTGATTGTGGGACGCTGTGAGAGGTGCCATCTTTATGCTCTCCAGTCAGGTCAACCACTGTTGCATGATGGCGGTCTAATGTACTTTCCTCATTCCTAGAGACATGGAGCCTTGTCAGAAAATGCTGCGTCTCTCTCTGTACAAGGAGACAAGCAGTATAAGTTACGTTGGAGCCTCATATTTTATGATAAATGTGCACCAGTTATTGTACATATTGTACATTAAAATAATTGTACAGATTGTGGGTGAGGCCAAGATGGTGACCGGATTAGGAGTCCATCTCAGATCTGTTAGTGGTTGCGCATTGGGTGTAATGCTGAAATGACCAAGAGGTAAGGGTCTGAGGACTGCTACCATAGGTGCTTACATTGCATTGGCTAGCAGAGACCCCTCCATTCACTATCAAATCTGAGGGGCAAGGCATTGGTGGTGATCTGGGTGCATGATGCACAGGGACAGCACTTAACGCAGATTCCTCAGTGGCTTAGCAGAGCTGGGTATTGTGAGAAACCTGAAGGTGTCTCACTCGTTGGTCCCTGGCGATCTGTCATCCAGGAGGCCAGGACATGGCCATCGCTATTGGATCCAGTTCAAGGGGGTGGACTAGTGCAGGAGGATCAACTGGATGGGGGGTCTTCAGGGAGTGGAAGTGGGACACCCGAAGGGTGAGATGCGGTATCCCCTTCCTTACAACACGTTTCCCCCATCCTACCTAGCATCTCAGAGCCACCCCCCCCTTTCCCGACATGAACAGTTTCTCACGGACAGTTCATTGTGAGCAACAAGAGACTAACACCAGAACCGTATACCTGACAGTCAATGAGCTCAGACTCCCCAGCACTTATCCCCAGCCCTCTTCCTTGCTGCACTTGCCCGTTCTAAATACTCAAAAGGCATAGTAGAATTGTCCTTTTTTCCTTTTACCCCCACTGCTCTTAAATATTGTGTGTGTTATGTATTTAGATGTATTTCCCACTCCTGCTCCAAATGCACGAGGAAACAGCAATTCCGAGATGGCAGTTTAAACTGAGGAGAAAGGCTGCAAGACCAGAGAGGATGACAAGGAGGGAATTACCCTAGCCCTTTTCAACAAAGTACCACGACGTTCAAGAAGCCTCAAGGAAAAGAAACATAAGACCGGGAATTGCAGCTGCCGGATGGTGTAGTGTGTGTCAAAGGTACATGGGCCCTCCCACATCGATAGCCAAGGCAGGGAGAAGCGATTTCCAGGGTGGTACAGTCCTTGACTCTGACAGCAAAGCAACGCCAGCGAGTTCAGTACAGCCAGTGAATTGGAGAAACTGATAGCAGACCGGACTGTGTTATGCTGAAGGTTGCAAGCGGCAACATTGTATGAAGAAAGAGAACTTGTATACCATTGAACTTTATAAAACCGAAATAGGTACCAGATACTGAGTGGTCCGGCGCCACGTGGGTGCTCAGTTGAAGGTTTCTGTTTGATACCCCCCGAGCGTGTACAAATCATTGAACTGTGAAATCGAAGTTGTCCTGCAGCGGCTTAAGTTAAATGCTGTGCACATTTGAAAGTCTTTGATTGTCTGTAAACTGAAATTGGTCTGAGCCTGGCTGAGGGGGATTAATTGTAGAAAAAGGGTCTGAGCCTGGAAGAGGGGGATCCCGGGTGAAGAGTAGCACACCCGAGAAGATATTGCTGTGGCAAATGTGAACCCGACTGAGGGATGCCTGCGAATGAAGTTAGTCTGAACCCGTCAATCGCCCGACTTGAATATTTGGAAAGGAACATTTTTTCGTTGTTTCTGGTACATCAGGCCCTCTCAAGGCAAGATACTTTAAATAAAAGAAACTTGGGCAGGGAAGGCCCTGATGTTGTTAAAAGGAACTATGACCTCATACAAAAGGAGCCCAAGAGTGTGCTGTGCTTGAGTGAACCGCCCTGTCCCGTGCTAAAAACATGGGGAAGGGAGGCCAACGGCCTAAACATCCTGACTTATCATTTTGTGAACACGTCTTTCTTTTTGTGAACATTATCGCACAATATTTGTAGCATAGCGGTAAGGATTTACAATAGTTCTCTTTTAGTATATGCCCTTTTTATTTAACTAGCCTCCACTAGGACAGTATTATTAATATTTGATGGTTGTAGCTTGCTCACACCTTAGATTTAGATAGGCGTTTTTCACACCCCTGATGAAGTTCAATAAACACCCTTGAACTGTGATCACTTGTGTCTATATCACTTTGATACCATGCCTTCCTTATAGTATCTGCCGGTGTCTGGGAGGATTGTCTTTCATGCAGGCTCCCTTATGGCCATGCTGGAAGTGGTGCCAAGATCCCAGAGTGGCAGTAGATGAATGGCTGCTGTGACGCAGCACCACCAAACTTAACAACAGGCCAAAGTGGAAAGCGGGGAGATTCTGAAATCTCCAGGCGCTGACTATAGTTGGAGATGGTGTGTCATCAGGGTACCAGGTCCTAGACATTGAGAGTTGTGTGATGTCAGCCCTCGATTGCTGGTGGTCATCTTGCGCACCAATATATCATGGGAAAGCGAAGGATGACTTAGTAATTAATAGTGTAGGGATTACACAGCATAGAAAGGAAAAAAAGGACAATACTGCACCAGATAAAATGGACATTTTATTAGTCCAACGGTCGGATTGTCATGTTTGCAAATGTTGATCCAATGCAAATAGACTACAGAATTTAAAAACATAGGGGCCTTGGAAGTAATTCCATAAATGTCTGTGCCAGATCTTGCTCAGGAAGGATCTATGGTGACATTAAAGTCACCTGCAAGAATTTATTCCGTTTGCTGATATCTCATGGTTTGCCTATAAGACAAGTAAAAAAACGATTATTGACCTCCAATGGGGGTACGCACGGAGAGCACTTTAAGTATCTTGGTGCCTAGATATGAAACTATCCCTAAGAATTAGCCTTCAGTGGCACCCAACACATTGCCCACGTTCCAGTTCAGATTATGCTCCAAAGGAATAGCCATACCTGCTTACTAAGACCCAGCTGAAGAGAAATATTGTCGAGGGAAAAAATGAGAGCAAGCAGTGTTGATCTGAATGCAAGAGATTGATCAAAATGACTTTGGCTACTAAGGCATGAGGATAACTATGCACTCTACAGTGTTTCACATGAGAGTTTAGTCTTTGGACATGTAATGAGAGAAAATCTAATGTTACAGCCATATTGTGGAGGTAAGGGGTTAGTTCAGCGTGCCATTAAGAAATGTGGAAAAAGGCCCCCTCAATGAAGTGTTTATAGTATTCAGAAAAGTCAATCCTCAAAAGTAAGGGTTCATTCTCACGAGAGATTTGACATAAAAGGAAACTAGATAAGATACGAATGCAAACACCAATCTTATTAGACTCGAAAAGAAAGAACAAAAACACACCAGCATGGTCATATTAAAAATAAAAAAGCATATGGACTCAGCGAGAAAAAAAGTTAAGACACCAAACACATTATCATAAAGCGCCTGCATGCTGAAAGACATATGATGGGCCATTTCTGGTAACAAAGGATGTTAACCATATCTGCAGCAGTATTGCCTCCCATGACATTTACAAGCTGAACTTCACATCGCTAAACGGGATAAGGGGGGGTAGCTTCATAACAGGCATGACTGTGAAACCAATAACTAACCACAGATCTGCTGACCTGAGAATAACATATAGTTCAATTACAATATTGAACGCTAAGCCAAAAGGATTGGGAGCGGTATATGACAGTACAAAAGCTCAAGCTGGGTTCCTCTGAGTTCTTCTATGTAATTCCCTTCTACTGACCAATGTGAGGAGGGCTGCAATGAGTGGGCCTGCGACTGAACGGATGAGTCCAGAGTAAATGCAACAAGAGCTGCTGCCTTTGTAGTACAGAGATATTGCTCCTCATTTATGCAACAGGAGAGGCAGAAAGGGTAGCCCCACTTGTTAGAGATATTATTCTATTTCAACTTCTTTGTGACTGGCTTCATCTGATGTGAACTGAGTCTTGAAAAGGCTTAATGGTAGTTCCCAGGAATGTTATGGATTGTAACATTCATGAACTCTTCTTTCAAGTATTTAATATACTCAATGGTTGTCTTGAGCATCAAGATATAGGGGGCGCAATCAAAATGTTCACAGACAAACATTTCCAACTAACGAGTTCTGAACGGAAACATGATTTGTACAGAGGTATTTGTTGTTTCTGTGAGGTCTAATTTAGCCATCCGCGACTTTATCTGCAAGTCAACGGTAGTCCTCTTCTATTGCTGAGTTTGTTAAGCCAGACGTTCTTTTTCTTGATCACAAAAGTTATTCTCCACTTCCGCCACCCTCAGTTTGATGTTTTGCAAGTTGTGGTCCAGTTCATTGATGGAGGAGGTGAGGTCATTCTTACAATGGGTTATCTCACATTTTAGTTCCTGTACCATGTGGGCTCTGTCTCCTTTAAAGAGTGGAGCAATGGCCTCCGTCTCTAAGATAGAGAAAGCTAAAGATCCTGCCCGGCTTTCTGAATTCTGAGCCGGTTGGATCTGAGGTGCAGCTGGACAAGGCAGAAATTCTTTTATAATGCCCTGGTGGTACCATGATCAAGAGAAAGTAGGACCCCTTATGTTAGGATAAGTAGGTATGCAACTCTCTCACCAGTAATAAAGTGTAGTACAGTTCTGATGGATTCACATTACAGATCTCTTGTGAACTTCATAGAAATAATCTTTCAGCCAGATTTATAGGTGCCACAGAGGTCAGGTTTTAAAGATTCTCAACCACTTTCAGAAGCCAACAGTTGAGAGTTGGTTTATGCACTAGTTTCATATTTGAAGTTAAGTTGCCACAAGTCCAGAGACCACTGTTACTTCTGGTGCCATGGCTATGTTTAACTAGGCCCATTAGTGGCTTCCAAGTTCAGATCATGTTCACAGACCCTTCAGGGAATGGAGTAATTGCTCCAGCAGGGACAGAATGTGAATCCTTGTAGGCCACTCCAAAACTCATTCGGCCCACGTAATCAATGTGACTCGGGAGAGAGATGAATCACGTTCCCAATCCATAATCACCAGGCACATCCTGCTGTCCTTTCCTCATCGCCATAGCTTACTGAGATCTGGGGCACTTTCCAAAAGCAGGAGGCCTGTGCGCAGTCCAGAAGGAGGAGCGGCTGGATTGTCTTGATTTTTTACATTATTTTTCAGTGACCTCATGCCTAGAAACTCGAACGTCCCACAGCTTTGTCAGCGTCATTATTTGGTCTAACTGAAGTGAGCTTTGCTCTGTCGTGCTTGATCAGTGCATCCTGCCCAAAGCTCTGTTACAGCAGCGACCCTTTTGCAAGGTCCAATGGCACTGTTTAAGCCGATGAGTGATTTCCTGAAAGTTGCCTTAAAAGGCTGATGTTTTGTGTTCATGCTGCCCAGTGCAGTGATTTTTTCCATCTCTGTGTCGCTAATGTAACTGTCTGCACTGGAGATAGATCATGATTTGTTGCACAATACTTCTAAGTGCATTGTTTGTGTTCATGCTCCTTGTGCAGGCCAGTGCCACATGTGTTTAACAGGTGGCGCGGTGCAGTCCGGCAGATCTAAATGAATCACTAAACACTGACAAATATTGTTTTGATTACGAAAACGATGCAATATTGTGCCTCTCTATCCCATGCTGAAGCAACTGACACAATGCCCTATAAAAGGAGCAAGTGCATAGGATTTTCCATTTTGTAAAAGTCTGGGCCAGAGGATAAGTTGAGCCTATAGAACGTAGTCTATAGAACGTTGCTGCAAGAGCCTGTTTAGTCTAAGTTACCTACGTAATTGATATTTTTCCACCTTTGATTTGTTATTGTTTTGTAAAGGTGCTGAATGTTGCTTTAAGGGGCTTATGCTTTTTTCATGCTTCCTGGGCGAATGATGTTTTTTGCCTTGTGTGCTTCGAAAGAAACTGTGTGGGGAAACATTTTTTAAATGATACTTGAATTATGCTTCTAAGTGCATTTTTTACATCCATGCTGCTTGTACAATCACAGTTGATTAACAGGTGATACTGTGCAGCCTGGCACACGCAATCATGGCTATGTCAAACTGGATATTAAATTATGCCTCCTATTGTAACGATTGTATGTGTATTGGCCTACGCCAAGTTGCTTAAAACTGTACGCGAATAACTCTCTACGGCAAGGTCTTGATCTTAGAAATTGATGTAAGCCGCCATCTTGAATCAAGCCGCCATTTTAGGTTCTCTTGCTGTGTAAAAGTCACCCTGTACATCAAAATGGTGGACAATGCCATTCCGAATAGTATCTAGGTCAACATGACCTCCGTACAGCTAATGTATAACTTGCCTACAGGCCACTTGTTGGGGTCGTGAACTGAGACCTTGTCCTACTGTTGACCTGCATGTAGATGGATTACCTGTATCGACGGAACTGATCTATGCGCATACTGATGTATGTTTTAGAAGATTGACCTGGCAGAGACCCTAGACCAGTAATACATTCATGGAATGGTTAACCGCAACCCCGAAGGGGTTGGACAACAGGCTGGAGAAATGTATAAAAGCCTGAATGTCCCAATGTACAGTCTCTCACTGAATACATCGAACCCTGTTGAAGTTTGTTGTGTTGTACTGAGGGCCGATAGCTATCTGATCTGTCATTTGACTTTGTCATTGCTTGACCTTAAAATAAAGTACTTTGTATGTTCCTTTGTAACCAGAGTTTGGTGTGTTTCCTTTGGGTTTCCCGACCTTATATTATTTTCCTCTTTTCACAGTTGGCGCCCGAATAGGGACCCTCAAGATTGATGGCTGACCACTGAAGGTTGACGCGGTTGCCAGTCAATTCGTCGAAAAAAATTGGTCGACCAGACAAATGGTCGAATCAAATTGGTCGAAAACCATTTCGTCGAATTTTTTTTTTTTTCTATTTTAACCCTTTTTTTTTTTTTTTGGGGGGGGTTCCCCCCCAACCCCCTTTTTTTCTCTAAAAACCCATTTTTTAACAAAACGAAAACCCAAAAAATAAATATATAAATAAAAAAATGTTTTCGACGAAATGGTTTTCGACCAAATTGCGTCGACCAAATTGCAGTCGACCAGTTTTTTTTCGACGAGTTGACTGGACACCGGTTGACGCATGCTATCCGACTGGGATTGGACGGTGTGATACTACGGGCCCGACTGAACGAGATGCAACACCTCTACAGCGCTGCACGATCCGATCCTTGGACGATAGCCGTGCGGTCTGGGACGGCATCTTGACGAGGGTCCACTTTTTGAGGCGGGCAGATTTGCCGAAATCACCAAACACAAGGTAACATTTGTTAGGTAAGTTCTTTGATAAACCGTACGGTCCTCCTTAGGTTTGGTCAGGTGAGTCGTGACCCGACTCTTAATTTAACCGTGACAATTTGAATTTGGCGCATTGTATCTGCAGACACAATTATTGACCAGGTAACACCAAGTTTTTGAGAAATGCCTGGGAAATTGGCTAGCTGCTTCAGGGCATTATTCCGCAGCGATCGACAATCTTTGGAATTTAGCCGCCCGGCACCACAGGAGGGGTCACCGGCGTTTACTATGTATTGTAAACATGGCATTGGAAGTGTAGTATTTAATGATATTTGGCACAGACAAACCAGACATGCCTCCGAACTTCAGTGGCCAATCAATGGTAGTTTTGAGATCCCTCGTATTGAATACTTAGAGTCGGTCTTGCTAAAGAAAAAGGCCAGACCCGCAGCATTTGATGTTCTACAGAATTGGAAAAAAGAAGCATTGCAGCAGCTTAAGAGTAGGGAAAAACATGCGCGCCGTCATAAAACGAACGCTGAAAAGGCGTTGTTATATGATCAGGACAAACAGTCTGTGTCAGTTAGGAATATGGATAGGGCTTTCTCACTCGGTATTCAGAAAATCTATCCTTCTAAAGACCTTCATGTTTCTGATGAGTTTCTCGACAAACTGTTAAACGAGTGAAGGCCTGGTGCCTCTGCACCACCTCCGTGTGATCCTCTTCCTGTTGCTTTGCCTCTTCCTGCTGTTATTCCTGCTCTCCCTGCTCAACCTGTTGCTCCTATTCTTCCAGCTGTTGTTCCTCCACCTGCTCTACTACCTCTTCCCATTGCACCAGTAATAACACCTCCATTGAATCTGCCTGCACCTCCACTCCCGAGTGGTTCTGTATCGACTATAGTTGATCGGGGTGCGGGGTTGAAGGTTGTTACTCGTAATACTGTCCCTACAGATAAAAAGCAGGATTTGTTTGCATGGGCTAAGCATTGTATGGAGAGAGATGACCGAGCTAATGTTTTTGCCACACTGTCTAATATGGATAATTTTCCTGAGAAAAATGTTTTTATTGAAGGTTTAGGGATTCATTTATGCGTAATGTGGGGTAAATTAAATAATGTGGATCTCCCACAGGGGCTGAGGGATCTGAATACTTTAGCACTATCAAGAGATACTGTGGAGAAAGTACATGAGCATGTCGAGAGGTTGTTTGAGTATAGGAGAGATTTGGAGAAGTTACGGAATGAGGATGACCAAGAGGAGGGTATGTATGTACAGAAACGATTTCTTCCGTGTCGTAAATGGGCATCTGAGGAAGCACAAATTTGTACAAAAGATGCGATTAGATGGATTTCGGATTTATCGATAACTCCGGTTGAGGTATATGACACATATAGTCAATATACTCTAGAAATGCAGAGGAAGGTGATTCAGGTAATGGTAGAGTACCTGCACAATGAATGTGTGAGGAAGAAGGTTAGTTGTCCCACAGAGTTACTGGGTATTTATAAGAGAGCTTTTTCACTTGACACTTCTTCGACTACTTTAGCGCTCGACTTAGCTCTGTTGCTTAGTAAGCGTTCGGAGTTGCCTACATCTCAGTTGCCTATGAGAGAGGTACCTCCGACATTTGTCCCAAAAGTTGAGATTGCCGCTAATGCTGCAGCAGGTGTAGCTGCTGTGGACATTCCTGCACATTATGTGTCGCAGTTTGTTCAGGTCCCATTTTCACGACAGGAAGTGAACACTATTAGGCAATCTATTCCCGACATTAGGAAAAATCCGACAGGATTCTATAAAGAGATAGAGTCCGTCTTGCAGTCCTCAGTGTTCACCCTAGGCGATATTGACTTGTTATTCCCTGTACTCCTGCCCGTAGATTTGTGGAAGCAGGTTAGAACAATAGATGATGCACCTGGGTTGGGAGATACGTGGGCTAATATAACTAAGCTTGACGGGGAAAGGCCAGCTGGTGAGAGACTGCCTCGGTGATACTCACTTTGCCTGACAGAATCATTGCGAAATTAAAAACTGTAATTCCCGAAAAAAGAATTATTTGGGACAAGTTTACGGCCTGTGTCCAAGGAAAGTCTGAAGGTGCCACCGAGTTCTTTAATCGGTTCGAACAAGTATTCTCGGACTTTAGTGGAAAGGATTTAGGCACAGAATCTGGGAAAAGGTTATTTGTAGACAAATCTGTGCGTGGATTGCTGCCTGACATCCAGTCACAGATTATGTCTTCCGAGAGCGCTTGGCAGGCGAAATCCCAATCAGAAGTACTGCACATGGCTCAGCATTACGAGAACTGTGTCAATAATGAAAAAGATAGAGTAGAAAAGAGAAAAGGAGACTTAAAGACTAAAGTATTGTTACAACAAATTGTTAGAGGCCCCAGAGGGGGTAGTTCGCAGATTAGAGGTCAGTATGTTCCACAAGGGAATGTGCCCTTGGGTCCTGGGAACATTAACCAGTGTGCCTATTGTCGCCAGGAGGGTCATTGGCGTGCACAATGCCCCGTCCTTCGACAGAGGTCGAATAACACATTTGGGAGTATGGCTAGACGACCCAGAGGTCGCCCCGTGGTGGGGGGCCCTGGTAGAGGTCAGTTTTCACAGGATCCTCAGCAATCTTTTTCACAGGACAATCAGACTTCGAGTGTGGATACTAGAAACATATTCGATCACCCTTCTGCTGCTTACCTCTCTGAGGAGCTTCCTTCTGATGATATTCTGTTTCGTTAGGATTGCCCGGAGCAGGGTTTGGAACCTACACCTATTCCCGTTAGTCAGAAAGGTCCCTACGTTGAAATGGTAGTGGGAAATAGGAAACATCAGTTCTTGATAGACACTGGAGCACAAAAGTGCTCCATTGATCATTCTCAGGTTCCAAACATTCCACTGTCAGGGCAAACCAATGTCTCTGTAGGGTTTTCTGGCACACCAGTCATTTGTCCGGTTTCTTCGCCGGTGCCTATTTCTTTGGGTCCCTTTACGGACCATTGTCCATTTCTTTTGACTTCGAATTGTGGAGAGAATTTCTTGGGGTTGAATCTGTTGAAGGAATTAAATGCGATAATTCATTGTTCATCTGATGGAGTGCGTTTGACGATTTCACCACAGCAGTGTTCTGTTTCACAATTTTTGACTAGACCTTTGCCACCAGAATTCAGTAATGTCCCGGAGTTTTTGTGGGCGGCTGACGACAATGATGTCGGTGTTCTACAGATTGATCCTGTTAGAATAGTCTTGAAACATGGCATTAAGCTGCCACGTATTCCGCAGTATAAGATCTCGGTTGAAGGTGAGCGAGCTTTGAAGAGCATTGTTTCCGATTTTGTGCATCGTGGGGTGATTGAGGAGATTACAGGAAGTTTGTGCAATAGTCCGATCCTACCCGTGTACAAAAAAGGCGATAATGCTATTCCGTTTCGTTTTATAATTGATTTGCGTGCCATCAATAGAGTTGTCGCTCCACAATTTCCAATTGTGCCTGATGTGACGACGATATTAACTATGATTCCAGCTACGGCTACTTACTTTAGTGTTGTGGACCTGAAGAATGCTTTCTTCAGTATTCCTATACACAAGGACAGTAGATATTTGTTCGCGTTCCCCTTAGTGGGACGCTCATTCACATTTACTCGTGCACCTCAAGGTTACACTGAGAGTCCTAGCATTTATTGTAGGGCCTTGAAAGAACAGCTTGATACTCTTGAATGACCCCCTACTTGTACGCTGCTTCAGTACGTTGACGACTTGCTTTTAGCAGCAGATTCTGAGAGCTCTTGTAAAGTGGGCACTGTATTGTTGCTCATCCATCTAGCTAAGCATGGTCCCAAAGCGTCGCTTAAAAAGTTTCAATATTGTTGCCAGGAGGTTGCCTATTTAGGCTACCTCCTGTCAAAGGAGGGAAGAAGATTGACACCTGAAAGAATAAAACACATTTCTGGCATGTCTGTCCCAAGTACACAGAAGGAAGTCAGAGCCTTAATAGGTATGGCTTCTTACTGTAGGTTATGGATCCCGAACTTTTCACTAGTGATAAAACCGATGTTGGCTTTGACAAATAAGGGCATTTCTTCGCCATTGCCATGGAAATCGGAACATCAACAATCATTTGAGCTGCTCAAGACTGCATTATGCTCTGTGCCGGTTTTGGGTACACCAAGTTACAACAAGGCCTTTGTGTTGTTTGTGCACGAATGTGATGGATGTGCTTTGGCTGTATTAACCCAGGAACATGGAGGGAAGAATAGGCCGTCCGGTTACTACTCTTCCGCCCTTGATCCTGTCGCATGCGCTTTGCCAAGATGTTTGCGAGCTGTCGCTGCTGCTGCCGCGTCTGTAAAACAGAGTGGGGGAATGGTCCTAGGCCATGATCTAACCCTGATGGTGCCTCACTCTGTAGATGTTCTATTGAACAAAACTCAAACGCAACACCTCACTTCCACATGATTGACAAGATATGAATTAATTTTGTTTGCTCCCCATATACAAATTAGGAGGTGTTGTGTTCTTAATCCAGCTGAACTTCTACCTTTCCCGCAAAATACTGTTTGCAGTGATGATGAGTCACATGACTGCCTGTATGCTACTGAACAAGAAACGAAGGGCAGAATTGATCTTAAGGACACTCCTTTGGATAATGCGCAAGGGGAGCTATTTTGTGATGGCTCCTGTTTCAAACTTCCGGATGGTATATCCACAGCTGCTTATGCAGTCACTACATTAAGCACAGTTGTAGAGACCAAGCGAATTACACATAACTCCATGCAGGCCACAGAGATTATAGCATTAACCCGAGCTTGTGAGCTTTCCGAAGGGCTAACGGTGAATATATATACTGACAGTCAGTATGCTTTTGGGGTGGCTCACAACTTTGGGAGACTTTGGTCAGAGAGAGGGTTTCTAACTTCACATGGGACCAAGATTCAGCATGGCCCCCTGATAGTACAATTGCTCTCGGCGCTCGCGCTCCCTAGTCAGTTAGCGATCATGAAATGCGCAGCGCATCGAAAGATCACAGACGATGTAGGAAAAGGGAATGCTTTCGCTGATCAGATAGCCAGACAAACTGCCCCAGATCTTCACACGGAAATGTAGGCTCTAAGAGAAACTAGGGATGTCTATGTAATGGACGAGGATATTGGGTCTGTGCGGGATATCTAAGCTGATGCTACAATGGAAGAATCTAAGAAATGGGCTGAAGGCTTGGGGAAATTAGATGATGACGGGTGTTGGGTGGACACAGTTGAAGGGAAATGGTTACTTCCTAATGCCTACATAGTCATGATGGTCACTATGGCACACAGTCCCACATATGTGTGCTCAACAGATTACGAAAATGTTAGAGAAAGTCTGGGTAAATGATACGATTTCGAAAATTGCTCTGCATTATGTCCAGAATTGCATGATTTGCCTACAGCACAATGTGGGGAAGGGGACGGTAACTCCAAGGGGTAGCTTTGGGCCTCCTTCTGTCCCGTTTGAAGTGATTCATTTTGATTTTATTGAGATGGAGCGGTGCAATAGTTTAAACTATGTCCTTGTGGTCATTTGTGCCTTCAGTAAATGGGTTGAGGCTTTCCCTGTCAAAGATGCTACAGCCATGACCACTGAAAAAATTATGATAAAGGAGTACTTCCCGCGGTTTGGGTTGCCAAGAGTCATTTGGTCGGACAATGGTCCACATTTTGTTGCTGCTGTAATTTTACAGATATGTACGTCACTACATATTGATAAGCGATTTCATTTGGCTAGACATCCTTAAAGTGCCGGGTTGGTAGAGAGACATAACGATATCCTAAAGAACAAACTCGCTAAGACGTGTGCCGGTACCAAACTAAAATGGCCGGACGCCTTACCGATCGTGTTATTAGCCATGCGCACTACCCCTCAAACTAAGACTGGGCTCTCTCCATTTGAGGTGGTGATGGGGAGGCCTGCCAATACTTGGGGTCTTCCGAAACCTAAAGCACTCAGAAATGTTGAGATGTATTGCTTTCAGAATAATGTAACCAGTTGACTAAAAATCTGTATTTCATTTATCATCAGGTACGATCAGCTTTACCTGTACGTTATGAGGGCCCAGGACACAACATCCGGCCTGGAAGCTGGGTCCTGGTGAGAGCATACGAGCAGTCTTCTTGCCTCGCGCCTCGCTGGCGGGGACCATTCCAGGTCTTGTTGGTCACCCAAACGGCAGTGCGGGTGGATGGAAAGAAGAACTGGATACATGTGACACATGTCAAGAAACTTTCTCACCCGACGCCGCACGTTACAGAAGAAACAGAACCCCTCGCTAACGCTGCAATCGATGATCCTTAAGCAGCAAATAGCACTGTGAGTGAGTCAGAGAATCTCTCTGAGCCCGTGGGGGTTGGGGAACCGTCCATTTTGTCTCCACACTCTTTGGAAAAGTCATTTCTGGGAAAACCATTGCTTCGAATTCTGCAACTTCTGCTGCCTCTGATACGTTGCTTCCCTCAGGGAGTGACGTTACCTTATTTCCGGATCAAACAGTACCACCAGATATAATCTTCGGCAGAGAAAATAGACCTACGGCACGGTTCGACTGTGCATTCAAAAGAAGGAAAGGATCATCAAGGGCTTGCTTTTGCCCAAATTTTGAGAAAGAGGGCTCTGTCGGCTAGGGTTGGGGAAGGACTAAGAAGGCGCGTGACCGGGGGGTCGCCAGCAACGAACATTGGGGTTTCCATCCGAAGACTACGATGCCTGCCACCGCTACTGCCCGTATTGGACTTGTAAATAAGGGGGTGACCAACTTGGACAATGAACAATGTGCCTGGGCCCCAAAAACGTATTGCTGTGTTTTGATGATAATAATTGGGGTTTTTATAGTAACTGCTTTAGGATTCTGGTACGTCGAGGAGAATTATCCTCTAGAGCTTCTTTTGCCAACTGAAATTGTACCTACTGTTTTTACTCCTTTTGTACATTTGCATACTCTGTCACCCAGGGACTCTCAGCATAGACAGAAGTATCACAATAATACTATGATGCTGATTATGAATTCGACAGATGCCATTTTTAACAAAACCAATTGTTGGGTCTGTTCACATTTACCGCAACACGGGGATAAAGGGCTAGGTTGGTATTTTCATCCGTTACCTTTGACGACTGCTTGTTATGCTTCTCTTAGAGCACTGTTCTTTGAACGTTGGAATGATAGCGTCTCGGGGAATTTTGATGGAACTAATTTGAATAATTTTGAAAAACGTGTTCTGACTCCCCTGGGATGCTCGCTTTTCGCAAATAGGAGTAAACTCAACGTTGCTTCAATTAGGCCTTCTGATAGACTATCCCGTCCTTTCCAATCTTTAGTTTCCTTTAAAATGGCTCCGATAGGCAATAAGGATGCCGTGCCTCCTTCTTACACTGTTAACCATATCCCCGATTCAGTTTCTTTCTGCATACAGAGGAATGGTACCCGGCCAATGGGATATTTTAAAGGCTGTGCCGACGTTGCAAATTTGACTGGGGAAAACAGACCTTTGTATGTAGGCGAACCTGTCTATTTCGTTTGCGGTAATGTAGCATTTCCATGGTTGCCCAGGGATTGGCAGGGAACCTGTTATTTAGGGATCCTGTTACCTGGGGTATTCATAGCAAGCACTTTGGAAGTTTCAAAGGCTCATCCACGGCAGGACGAGAATGGTGATACCCCCGCACAAGTGATGGGAGATATAGCGAAATCAGTTGTGCCATTTTGGGGGCAGATAGCAAATTTCGAAGACATCAGGAGACTAGGGAGAGTACTGGAGAGAACCATCAACCGGACCACAGATATACTCTATAACATGACATTAGAACAGAAAGCGATAAGATTAGTAGCACTCCAGAACCGGATGGCATTAGATGTCATTATGGCTGAACGTGGTGGAGTATGTAAATTAGTGGGGTCCGCTTGCTGTGTTTTCGTACCAAACTCCTCCCCAACCATTTTCAAAGCCATTCAGAATCTGTACGTCCTTAGCTCAGAAGTACATGTTCCCGAGGGGAACTGGAATCTTAGTGCTTGGTTTTGGGATCCCTTGCGATCTTGGGGTAGGAAGGTACTTTCAGTTTTGTTGATCATTTTGGGAGTTCTGCTATTCCTTTGTTGTTGTATCCAATGCCTGCCTACTATATGTTCGATGCTAGGGGGATGTTGTGCTCAGGCGATAGGTACGATAGGACAAAAGGTATATGCCCCGGATAAAACTTCCAAGGAGTATGTGTTAAAAGAGATCTTAGTGAACGATCTGATGGCCATAGATATCTCTGACGGTGATTCAGGGTGTATGGACGATGACGTATGGAGTTACTTGCAAGGAGATCAGAAGTAGTCTTAGCCCTTGGCATAGGCCAAAAGGAGGGTTTGTCAAACTGGATATTAAATTATGCCTCCTATTGTAACGATTGTATGTATATTGGCCTACGCCAAGTTGCTTAATAACTGTCTACGGCAAGGTCTTGACCTTAGAAATGTATGTAAGCCACCATCTTGAATTAAGCTGCCATTTTAGGTTCTCTTGCTGTGTAAAAGTCACCCTGTACATCAAAATGGTGGACGATGCCATTCTGAATAGAATCTAGGTCGACATGACCTCCATACAGCTAATTTATAACTTGCCTACAGGCCACTTGTTAGGGTCGTGAACTGAGACCTTGTCCTACTGTTGACCTGCATGTAAATGGATTACCTGTATCAACGGAACTGATCTATGCGCATACTGATGTATGTATTAGAAGATTGACCTGGCAGAGACCCTAGACCAGTAATACATTCATGGAATGGTTAACCCGCGAAGGAGTTGGACAACAGGCTGGAGAATTGTATAAAAGGCTGAATGTCCCAATGTACAGTCTCTCACTGAATACATCGAACCCTGTTGAAGTTCGTTGTGTTGTACTGAGGGCCGATAGCTATCTGATCTGTCATTTGACTTTGTCATTGCTTGACCTTAAAATAAAGTACTTTGTTCCTTGGTAACCGATGTTTGGTGTGTTTCCTTTGGGTTTCCCGGCATATTATTTTCCTCTTTTCACAGCTACACACTGACAAATATGTTTGTGCCCCTAAAAACGATGCAACATTTCCCTCCATCTGACCCTTGCACAAACAGCTGTTGAGGAGGGAGACATGCAATAATTAAAAGAAGCTTGTAATCCCCTGAAAAATGAGCAAAAGTCCTAAATGCGTAGGATTTGCCATTTTGTAAAAGATTGGGGTGCTGTCTAAGATAGGGCTAGAGTTATAGAATTAGGCCGGTAAGAGCTCCTTTAGTGTACACCAACTATTGCATCGACACTTGTTCCATCCATTTGCTGCATTTATATGTATTCTTATTCTTTTGTTAGGAAGCAGGCTGTTCCATGAAACATAGCCAAACACTGGCAAATATTTGACAAGGGGGCCATTCCGATGTGTGTGGATATTCCACTATTTTACTTTGTGTACAGGAGTGCATTATCACAGGATTTAAACAGTGGCTGTGCAAGGCTGCAGTGCCGTTGAATCTGGCACGGACATGTGCCTACAGCAGTCCACTATCAGATATGGTTACTAGGGGACCCTATACAGTCTCGCACAAGTAAAGTTACTAAGACCACACTACCCATGTGTCACTTTGGAAAGGTAAAAGGCAGCGCTAGAATTGTTCCTGCTTTATATTTCACACGTTTCTTCAATGCACTGAAACATTTACTGCCTTAATTTATTTATTTTATTTAATTTGTCATTTGTATACCGCACCAAACCCCGGGCATGTGGGCTCTGGCTTACATGGGGGTGAGAAAATGTTAGACTCTGCTACCTCAAGGAAGGGGATGGTGTCTAAAATGTACAAGATATTGAATGTTAACAATCTAATGGAAAGGCGAGGGTTCCATGGCTGCTGGAATGGTCTAGCGAGGGAGGTCCTCTGCGATGAGGCGTGGGACAAGGTTTTCAAAATTGCAATCCATGGGAACTTATTTACAGTAGACATGGATCACAACTTTAAAATCTTACAGGATGGCACAGTCACCCCGTAAAGCTATCAAAGATGTTCCTGGGGGTCTCGCCGAAATGTCTGAGAGGATGCGGCCAGGTGGGAACTAGGGAACACATGTGGTGGCACTGTCCGCAGGTTCAAAAGTACTGGGAGCATTTGAGGGGTTGGATGGCAGAGGTCACAGGGGACGTACTCAACACAGGACCCATTAACGATATTACTTGGCCTGCCCCCGAGGGACTTGGACATGTACAGATACCCCAGAATGTGGGTAACAATGCTGAGGGCGGGGAGGGTGGCCCTGGCCCAGAAATGGAAGAGCTTGGTGGCCCCTTCCAAAGAGGACTGGCAAAGAAAGTTGAAGAATATGTTCCTCATGGACAAATTGACTGCGATGGTCAACAATGACTCAAGCTCCTTTCAGTCAAATTGGGACGTGGTGAGACAATCATGGGGATGGGAAGTACATTGAGACATTGATGCAGTAACAACTTGAAGTGGGGAAGGGGATCACCAAGAACGGGTGGGGGGAGAGTCAGGTGGGGAGGAATAAGGAGGGGAAATCCACTATCCAGCACAAAACGGAGAAAAGATAGATCACAACGAGAGCCATCTTTGGGCTAGATCTCGAGCACTGACAAAGAAGTTCATCATGCGTGTCTTAGTGGTATAACACAATGCCTACCATCAAGTTCCAAGGTTTCATGTTCAAGGAAACCCAAGTTGGGGGGGATCGGGTTAGGGGCATGCGGGGGGCGGGGGTTAGAGGGACATGCTCAACTGTTATTTGAGAATGCATGAGGTGTAACAGAGCTCTTCCGGAAGTCCATGTTATTGTTTTACATAAATGCTAATAAAACCTAAGTTAAAAAAAAAGGAAACCATCGTACAGTTTGCGCCTAAAAAACTTGTGTGCAAGCACGTTATAAATGCCACATCATATCATATCATATTGACACATATTACCTCATTAATCCAGTATTATAGGGTAAGTATGGTGAGGGAACATATGGCATGGAATTACAAATAGTCTGCTAAAACTAAATTCATTTTAGAAGCAATGGAGCTTGTAGTAGTCTACAAGTTGGGGGAGCTTGTCTGGCCACATCAGGCAGGTGCCCTCCAACAGATGTATTGCTAGCATGTCGTGAGATATAGTTTTGTTAAATTTCGAACCGACTTTTTGGAAATAAAAATGGGAATCCATTTGAAGGTAAACAGACATCCTACAATTGTTAAATGTTAACTACATGAATATGATGGCAGGGTAACTATGGCTATGAACGGTAAAAACCAAATTTGCTATCAATACCATAATCCTCTATCCTGGCTTCCCAATTGGCCTACAGGTGAAACAGACATTTGCTGCAGGCTTCTGCTTTTAAAGAACCTCCCACAACACACGGACCCAGTTACACTCAGGAAACCTATTGTTCTCTTAGTAAGAGAACTGTGAATTCTCTCAGGAGAAGAGACTGGCTTTCCCAGAAGGTAGGGTTGGGAACAAGCACTTCAAAGAAGATGCAGGATAAAGGGAAATAATTGAAAGGACATAATTATCATGGAGACCTTTTGATAAAGGACAGACAGGCCTTACGGGAGGTCCAGGGAATTGAATAGGCCAGAAATCCAAAGGAAGAATACTTTAGCCATGTTGTTTTTTTTATCGTGAATCAATTTTGAACCCTTCACTGGATTTCCTGCAAATCAAAGACCCTCAGTATAAGACAACAGAGGAGGGAAAATCTAGTACAAAGACAGGGATTAGCCTTTAACAGGCATCTTGAAAAAGGGCCAATTCCCTGTTAGGAGTTGGCTACATGCATGGGGTGAAACTCGCAATTTGGAGAAGTATCTTTAAAGAGGAATTTTTCAGTAAATAAAACAGAACTCTTCTTGGAGCTAGAGTTGCTCATAGACTGAAAACAAGATTTCCAGGGGAGCTAGCAGCTCCCTGCCTAATTACTTCTGAGGCACAGTTGAAGTGACAGCTATCTTGCCTCCCACATAAGCATACTGGTACAGAAGGAGCCTGCCCACGCTGTGGCTGGACCTGCAAGCAACTCTGAAGTATTTGCCTATTGTGGGAATGCAGGACAAGCATAATTTACCTTCATGAGGCCTGGCGGAAGGACCTATTGTGCTGCAAACTCAAAGGTGCTGCCTTCGGTAATGCTGTTTGCAGAACCCAGTATTTCCTGATTTGACCCACATCCTGGAAGACATTTTTCAGTGATCATTTATCATGTGTTTGCCTCAATCTGTTATTTGCTTTTACAGGTGTGGGATTATTTCGTGTTTTTGAACCACTTCTCTGTGTTTGAATAAAGTATTTATATATTATGCAAACTATGTGTGGATATTCACTTTACTTTGGTACCAAAGTGCTATTGTTGTCTGGATGCTTCTGTACTGATTCATACATCCCCAGAGATTAGTGCCTGTCCTTGGCCCATGCTACCTTAAGAGGCAAAAGTGGTATAGCATTAGTTTGGAATTCATTTGGTCCCGTTTCCACCTTCATGATTGGGTCACTGCTCACTAATAGTAGTGTTGGCTGGAACATAAGGTTTGGAAGCCACTGCTTACCCTTGTGCTATTGCTGGGCAATAGCCATTTCTTCACAGCTACTGTATTATCAGCAGGTATTCAATTCTTGGCGCAATGACACTCGCCTCTATTATCTAGCATTCATGTTCTTTGTATGATAAGAGCTTCACCTGAGCCTATTTCGCTCTATAGACTGCAAATATTACTACATCCTTTGATTGACTGTCATCTTTCCTGTAATAGTTCTGTTGAGTTCTTCCAAGACTGTGCTGGATTGAACCCCCGTGCTTCTCATGACCACAGTGCAAAGCACTTTCACGCCTTCTGGGCCAGGCCTAGGATCTAGAAATCTACATCCATCAATGAAATCTCTAAGTATAAGATGGAGGGCTGGATTACCCAACATGTGAACTTGCTGGTGTAAAGTAAAAGAAAATCACATGTTCTTTGCATCACTGCTGCTGTAATAGATTTGCACACTGCACATCTGCCCCTCTGCTATCAGCTGCTTTTTTAGAGATACAAGTTACTTCCCAAAATGGAAGAAATGCAAGAGCAATGCTTACAAAACTTGGGTAAATGTTTTATTTTTGTCAAAGCCTTTAGCCACTGTAGTGCCAGGCTATTATGCAAGTCTATGCAAAAAGGTCGAGCATACTCGTCCTTGGCACTTAAGAACCATGGCAGCACACCCACTAAAAGCTTAAAGCAACAGTACTCTATTCCTTACATATTGTAAACTTCATAATGCTAGTAAAGAAAAAGTGTGTGGCTGTTGCATGAATAACAACTTTATTTAAAAATACAGGTAGACATGTATTTTACATGCAGGTGGTATTCTTTCCTAAAAATGTAACAATTTGTCATTCTTACCTTAAATCTTTTATACAATTGTTCTTTCCATTTTTCAACCAAACAGCTTTCGAGAAGCATCAGCCTGAAATTAAAAATGATAGTTATACATATGTTTGCACATGTGTGTTTATATATAGTGTATGTACAAACAAATATACCCAGCAAAGCCCGTACTGCAATCCCAAATAATGGGAAAAGGACCCTAAGCAGATTCTCCAAGGCGGGTAAGGCAAACAGTTTTATTACATCAAATGTATGTATTTATTGCCGTGTTTTTTAAATGTGGTAGCAATGGACATAATAATTTCGTAGCACGTACAGAGAACAAGCAAAGGGATGGGTAGGGAAAGCCGATCTTTCGCAGGCCATCAAAGCATTCACACTGATTAAGTGCCAGGGAAAGGAGGTGCAAAGAAGCGCCTACTGAACTGCGCAAGCGCTTGAGGATGTGGAGAAGAGCAAAGCATAGAACACGTGCCTAATTCAATAGTGGAAGACACGTCTGATTCAGAAAGCAAGTTCACAAAGGCAGGAAGTCCAAGGAGAGCATAGGATTTCCAGAAGAGGATGGTTTTTAGTCTCTTGTGCAACTAGAGGGGTTCTCCAAGACTCTATAGGCAACTGGCAGGCTGTCCAGAGACAGAATAGTGCTGCATCCAGACCTCTGCTCCCCCACCCCTGTTTCTTTTTCCTAAATGCCGTAACAGCTAGAGCTTTGGAACCCGAAGAGCATGTAAGTAGTTCTTTAATTGGGATGAGAAATCGAGGGGGACTCTGATAAGGGCGCGTGGCTTGAGTGCTGTGCATTGGGGAAAGTGGGGGCAGGCATTTTAGTCCAACGCTGCCTGACCCAAACCATAGATAACTTTGGGGAATGGGGAATCATGTAAATGCAAGTATCATTCCACACAAAGGATAAATAGGCTTGTTATGCCTTTCAATCATGTCAAGCCTTATTTTAATTAATTTGTATGGTTGAGAGGAGGGGCGGTTCATAAATTACAATTCCACAGCTCCTTCCTCTCGACCATGAAATTACTACAGCATTCGTGCCAGCATTGAGTTTCATGCTGGTGCAAATGCTGTGGTTTACTAAGGAACCCGCCTTCTTTTTACACCAGCAAAAAGCGGTATTAAGTCAAAAGACAGTTTAAAAAAAAAACAGAAAAAATATTGATTTAAAAAGACCGCTCTGTGACTGTACAGGGTGGACTTTCTAAATCAAACTTTCATGCCCCTGCCGCACACGAGTGCTCGCAGGGGCTGACAGGCTCACCAGGACCTGTTAGTGCCATTGGGGGAGAAACGGTAAGTGTGTGCGTGTGTGTGTGTTTGATGTATGTGTGTGCGTGTTTCTGTTTTTTTGGGTCTCAGGAATTATTGTGTCAGGAGGGAGGAGGCGGGGACGGACTAAGGGGGTTTTGGGGGGTAAAACCACCCAAATTCTTGCACATCCTGCCCGAGACGGTGGGGGACAAAGCTATGTCATGTTTTTACTTTTTGCGGGCTGCCTAAAATCAGTCACAAAAATCTGTCTTTTTTGTTAGGCAACCTGCAAAAAGTGAAAATATGGCATAAAGCCCAAAAAGCAGGTGAGGTCACTAGGAATCCATTGTAAATTCCACCGTCTTAGTCTCCCATTTTGCACTCCGCCATGCAAATGTCGAAAACTAGACGGCAGGACACATTTACACAAAAGTGCAAACGTAACAGGTCCCCACTGCCTAATTGCACAGGACTCGAAAATGAGCCCCTATTGTACTTTAGGGAAGTTGGAACACATTTTTATCAAGATGAACAGTGCAGATTATTTTTGCACTTTTCATCCTGATAACATGATATTCTGACTTCTCTTAAAATAAATATGGATTGTGTTATACAGGAAAATTATTTTCTTAACTTGAAAACCAGAATCTGTGGCCTGTATCAAAGCAGACTCCTCAACGGTAAGATAAGCGACCATTAACACTCTCAAAGTGACACTTCTACCTACTATTACAGGCTGTTAGCTAGAACGGATTGAATTCATGTGTATGTGCAGCCCACTTCAGCTAATATAGTTTATGATGAGGAGCTATTGGCAAATCCGAGTGAAATCCCACCTTCTGTCAAAAGAGAAGAATCATGCTTTGTCCTACAGGCAGCAAATACAAAGGTGCTCAGTCCCTGGAATTAATTGACATATCAGTCATTCCACCCCCACCCCATCATTTGAACTGTTGGCTACTTTGGAATGGTAACCAATGAGACATATACTTCACCTTGTATCAACTTGGTGGTGATGCAAGACTGCTACTTCATAATTTTCAGAAAATATCTTTCGAGATGGGGTTCAGCGGGAGACTGGAAGAGCCCCAGATAACAAGCAATGTTTGGATACTGCTGGGGCTCTTTTTGCTATCCCCAGCTCACTTAAAGCCCGGTCTGGAGTGACATTTTATTTTGTACTTTATGTCTGATTAAAGCAGTTCTCGACCCTGCAACATGTCTTCCCACATCATTCACCACTTCGACTCTTATTACCGTCATCTTCCACTTCTTGCTATCACAGAAACCTAGCTCTCTGAAGAGATGCGAGACGAAGCAGGGGTAAGTATTTTAAGTGATCTTTATTTAACGAGCCCACCCGGAGATTCACCCTTCCTTCACCTGGTAACTGTCCCAGCTTCTGTCACGCGATGTCCGCATTCCAACAACAACATGGACTCACGGGACAGACGCAGGACCACAAGCCATTATAAGAATTCACTACATTACTCCCCTCCTACAGAAAACAAAAGCATAAACATAAGCAGAAACAGAAACAGCCCCCCCAACATATTCCTGAAAACAAAGAAACACAATTGTTTGCACTGATCTACATAATCATTAAACCATGCAAATGATTGCATTACTATACATAATCATCTAACCATGCCGATTTAGACCTCATTTTTGAGCACCCACAACATCTCTCCTATCATTTGTGATATGCCCATTTGCCTGCGTGGACCCTCCACTCAATCCCGCACTTCTCATGATACCACCTTCACACATAACACCACTCTGCATTTCTTTATCTTCCCAACTCACACCACTCACACCATTTGCTTTGGAAATTCTTCCCTTGGACCACACTTCCCCTCCTTCCAGGATAACCACACTTTTCCTTACAACAGCAATTTTCTTCAGGCCAAGAAACTTACTCTCAATACACTTGTTTATGGACCTGGGATTTTTGATATAGACCAAATCCCCAACCTCCCATTCTCGACTCTTCACACCTTCTCTTCTGTCAAACTGCTCTTTATTCTTTCCTGTCCTAGTTTGATGAGTCTCACAATCTCCTTTCTGTCTACTTGAAGAACAGTTGCCATACCTAACCACCCTGGACAAAGTTTTGTCCCCGGTTCTCTTCCCTTGAGGGAAACAAAGGGAGAGACACCTGTAATTGAATGCGTCGTGGTCACATAGTTCCATGTTAAAAGCTTTAGTACCTCTCTCCATGGTTGTTTCAACTGCATTATCATCTGTAATCCCCCTTTCAAATATCTGTTAACTCTCTCTAACAGGCCGTTTGCTCTAGGATGGTATAAAGCTGCCCTAGTATGTTCTATACCATAACTCACTAAGAACTTCCTCATCGCCTCTGATACAAATTGTACCCCATTATCAGACACCAATTCTGTCGGAACTCCCGTATTGAGAAAAATTCTTCATAGGAACAAAATCAAATCCTTGGCTGCCACTTCTCTAACTGCTTCCCATTCTATCCACTTAGAATGATAATCCACCACAACAAACAAAAATCTCAAACCATCACCTAAACCCGCAATAGGGCCCAAAATATCCACTGTCAATTCCGTCCAAGATTGGCTCGGTACTGTGTTGGGAACCATTGGTGTCTCTCTAATGACCTTGCTTTTATCACTCGACTGACATGACATACAATTCTTTACATGCCTTTCTGCCATCTTATCCATTCCTGGCCACCAGTACCTTTGTCTTAATTTTCTTTTCATGGCCCGTTCCCCTGGATGCCCCTGATATGCCAGTTCCACTAAAGTGGCCCTAAGTGTTTCCGGAGGTA
This sequence comes from Ambystoma mexicanum, assembly GCF_040938575.1. Taxonomy (NCBI): domain Eukaryota; kingdom Metazoa; phylum Chordata; class Amphibia; order Caudata; family Ambystomatidae; genus Ambystoma; species Ambystoma mexicanum. Next base: position 846,611,190 of record NC_090930.1, read on the forward strand.
CCACGTATTGTCAACATCTTAACTTGCCTTCATAAATATTTAAATCAACCTTGATTTCCCACCACACTTCAAACTTTTTATCAAGCACTTTCTTATCTGGCCATCTGCTTATAGTCCACTCTTTGATCAACTTAAGGTCCTCATCAGAACGTTCCTCTTGGGACCACTTCTCCTATCCCACAGCACTCTCAACCTCTGCCACCACAAACCTCCTCCTCTTCTGTACTATTTTCCTCTTCTTTTCTTACAGGTAATCTGGATAGGCAATCTGCTACCACATTTTTTTCCCGGTAGATAGCTTACGTCAAAGTTATAAGTTTGGAGGCCTAAACCCCACCTACCTATCCTCGGAGACCCCAAAGCCCGCCTGCCACTCTCATATAAGTGAACCATGGGTTTATGGTCAGACCTTACAATGACCCTCTTCCCCCACAAAAAATATTTAAAATGGTTGATCGCCAAAAACATTGCCAAAGTTTCACGCTCAATAACTGAGTAATTACTCTCTGCTTCCCTTAGAACTCTTGAAGCAAAAGCTATAACCCTATCTGTGTTATCTTTATCGTATTGTAACAAGGTTGCACCCAAACCCAACACACTAGCATCTACAACTAGAACACTTTTGTCTTTTGGATTAAACTTCCCAATTGAAGGTGCTTTACACACTCCCTTCTTAATTTTGTCAAAGGCCTCTTCGCACCCTGGACTCCACATACATTTAGAACCTTTTTTTAGCAAGACTCTCAAGGGTGTAGATATCATTGGGGAAACCCTTCACAAATTTATGATAATATTCCGCCAACCCTAAGAACGATCTCACTTCATCTTTATCAGTTGGCAACGGAGCACTCTTCACAGCTTCCACCAAACATCTCTTTGGTTTCACACCCTCCTTACTAACCACATGACCCAGGTAATCCACACTCTCTACTCCAATTTTGCACTTGCTCCTATGCACTATTAATCCAGCATCATTCAACCTGCTTAAGACTTGTTCAAGAATCATGTTATGTTCACTTTCTGAGTCAGCATAGATTTCCATTTTTATCATGGAATACCACAATATTGCATAGTCCTTCCATTATAGTCTCCATTACTCTTTGGAACACTGCCGCCGCCGAGGCCAGGCCAAACGGCATCCTGCAATACTTGAAGGTTCCGAATGAGGTTGCAAATGCAGTTAGATGCTGGCACTCTTCCTTCAGTGGTACTTGGTGGTATGCCTGAGACAAATCTATTACTGAGAATATTTTTGCATTGTTCAATGTCGATAACTTTTCCCCAATTATGGGTAGCGGATGTCTGTCTATCAAGATATTCCTGTTCAAGTGTCTCAAGTCAACGCAAAGCCTTATCTTCCCATTGGGCTTTGCAGCCACCACCACTGGTGACAACTACTCTGAACTCTCAATCCTCTCTATAATTCCTTTTTGCAATAGCCCCTCAATTTCCAGCTTCAACTTGTCACTCAGATTCTCTGGTACTGGCCTCACTTTATGTACTTTTGGAGTGGCTCCAGTTTTCAAATGAATCTCATGTTCAAATCCCTTTAACATTCCCAACTCTTCCGTAAATACCGTTAGAAATCCTTGTTCCCACTTGTCCTTCACCTCCGCAACTGTGACCAGGTTCTCAGCGTTTACCTGTATTCTAATTCCTAAATTTCGTTGTTCGCTCCACCCTCATAGAGATGAGCCCTCTTGTGTGACATAAACGTCTGATTCACAACTTCTGCCTTTATATTTTATTGATGCATGAAACTTCCCAAGGACTTCAATCTTCACATTACCAGAGGGATATGGCTCTATCTTAAACTCCTTTAATTGTTTTATATTTCCTTGTACACACCTTTTGAATGTCCTTCTTGACATTAATGTCCAAGGAGAACAACTGTCCACCTTCATCGTGACAACTCTCCCGTCAATCAAAAAAACATCTGTCGGTCCATCTCCTTTATCTGAGGGCTCTGACACTTCTAACACATGCTTCCATTGGTTATTGTGTGGCAGCACAAAACTTTCCTCTTGTTCTGGCACTCTTCCTCTGGCCTCCAGGTTCTGTACATGTCCAGATTCACGGCAAACTCTTGTGAAGTGTCCCCTTTTTTTGCACTTCAAACAACTAATATTCTTCGCGGGGCAAATCATGCTTGTGGAGATGTGACGGTTGCTACCACACATGAAAGATTTCATTTCTTTATTCATGCTTAGTTTCTTCATTCCCTTTATTGCCGCCAATTCACTTCCTTGTTTATCACCTTTCATAGTTGACATATATTTGTACGTCTGCTCCATGCTCCTAGCCATTTCCACCGCTAATTCTGATGGCAGGTCCTTGGACAATAATCTCTCTTGCACTTTAGCATTATTGGTGCAACAGACCAACTGGTCACGTAAGAGGCCCAAAATTGCAAGTATTCTACCGGCTCTTGTGGTTCCTGTGACATCTGGAAAAATGTGTGCCTCTTGAATGTGGTGTTCTTCTTAGGCTTAAAATGAATTTTAATTTCTTCTCTGCCACACTATATTGGTCTGTGTCCCCCTGGCCTTCCTGTGGGGGTTCTGGCAAGCCGTCATAGACAATATGACCCTCAGTGCCCAGATTATGCAACAATATCGCTTCTTTCCTTGCTGGAGAAAACTTTTCCCCTCCTATAGCAATCAAACATGTATCAAATAATCTCTTCCACCTATCCCACCTAATAGCTTGTGTGCCGGGTTCTGATAAGAAAGGTGGAGGTGGGGACATGCTTGCTGCCGCCATGTCTCCTTAAGCTTCACACCACTATTATCCCCTGTGTAAACACTTGTATGAATATTCACAATTCGTGCTGGTCTGTATTTATTCTCCTGGCTCAACTTCCAATTTCTTATCCCTTGGGGCGGTAACAGCCCTAATTGAGTCCACACTTGTTCATAGTATGTATAATTTGGTTTACAGTCTGTATAATCTGGTTTACAGGCTCTATTCATTGCCTATTTTCTTCAGTTCATCACATTAAGCTTTCTAGCTTTCAAAACAGGTGCACAGGCTCTCTTACTGTTCCTGTTTAATTCCTTGTAAGTGTTGTCCAATCCTTGTAGAGCTTGTTTTTGCAATTTTGCCGGATACCCAATCAGAGAAGAGAATGCTTGCTGCCAACCATCAGCCAGCTCCTCCCCGTGTTTAACGCAACACGGAAGAAGCAATGAGCGTGAAGCTGCTCATACGTTGCCTTCCTTCCTTCCTCCCCCATCCCCTCACCTCTGTGGCTGCCTGCGGCTCCTGATCAGCTGTCTGGAAAGGGGAAGACCCCGAGCGCTCCCCTCAGCTCCTATGTGCTCCGGTTGGGCCTCCCACAGCAGGGCGGCTTCCCTGCTTGGGCTGCAATAACTGCGAGCGGGGAGAAAGGACGGGCTTCGCTGCAACGCTCCCTCTGGAGTCAGCCTTGGCTATGAGGCTGATTGCGCGTCGCTCTCTCTTCCCCGTGGTGGGCTCGTAATCGCTATCCCATCCTCGTCGCCACTTGAAGAGATGCGAGACGAAGCATGGGTAACTATTTTAAGTGATCTTTATTTAACGAGCCCACCCGGAGATTCACCCTTCCTTCACCTGATAATGGTCCCAGCTTCTGTCACGAAATGTCCGCATTCCAACAATAACATGGACTCGTGGGACAAACGCAGGACCACAAGCCATTATAAGAATTCACTACACTCTCCCCTCATGACTCTGCTACACTAACAGCTCTCCAAACTGACTCTGCTACCTTCCCCCACTCTCCCAGGACTGTTGGAAAAGAAGGTGATGTGGGGTTCATCATGAGTAAGGCCCTCAACATTGCCCATCAACCCCGTTCTGACATCGCTTTCTCTTTTGAATATGCCACTATACACCTTATATTCGTCTCACTGTTCTGGCTCTCTTTTGACCCCCTGGTTCCCTCAACTACTTCTTTCCTGCTCTGAACCCTTCTCTTTGAGTTACTCCCTAGAGGAATTCACATTGTCAAGCTGGGGACTTTACCTAATGCTAATTCATTATCCTCAACTGACCTCTCAAATGATTTCCCTCCCTCGGATAAGTCCATTGTTAACTTTAACATCTTGGTCCCTCAACCTCCTACTCCTCATCCTCCTCATCTCCCCCCTTAATGGTAAAGAGGAAATTCAGGAAGGATTATCTTGCCCCTTGACTTGATGATGTAATGACCTCTCTTCTGTCTCTTTCCCCTATTCATGCCCCTTCCATTGACAGTGCTTTCTCTGACTTTCACTATGCACTTATTACTCAATTTGATCAACACTATTCTACTTGCAGATGTGCACCTTCCGGTCCCTGTCCTCAGCCTTGAATCACCTCTGAAATTCAGACCTGCAAAGAAAACATAGGACTGACAAAAACAGACTTCTAACTTTGTACACTCAACCTTTATGTGATTGCCACCAGATCGGACTGCTAGACTCCCTTTGCAAGTGTTTGACTGCCATGCTCACACTGCCATGTTCGGACTGCCACGTTATAACTGCCAGGCACTTGACTTCAGGCCTTGAGCATAAGTAACTTGCCCCATTGGACGTGGTGCAGTTAACTACTTATGATGTTTTTCTTTGATGTGCCATGCAGGGCTCTTCTTTCCCCTGTTCACCACCAGTTCAGCTTAGCACTGCATGCAGGTCACTAATAATTGCACATCCTCCACTGCTCACCAACACTCCCCTTCTTTCCTATCCACTCTCTTCGCCACCACTACCTGCAACCACTACCTCTTTTAGTGCTACCTGAGCATTGACATCTTACTCTGAATCACCCCCAACCTTACGTTTTCTCCCTGCTCTCTTTAACACCTCGCCTTTCCCAAAGTTTCAGATAGTTTTTTTGCCCTGATGTGTGGTCATGTGCTCCTGATGACCAGTGACAAATGAATGAGGGCACCTGTTTAGCGCGCAGTGCCCCAGGTTTTTTTTGCGTTTTTTTAGTGCTTATTGAACAATTACTGTAAGCGACCTGCTGCATATTAATGGAAAGACTATAAAGGATCTATAAAAAAAAAAAAAAATGGACTGACCTATGATGCTGGCACACATTACAGACACCTTCCTCACTCCTAGCCTACAAAGATCCTCTTGCTGCACTAACCTCCGCACTGTACTGTGCCAAATCCTTCTACTTCACAAACCTAATCTCCTCCCTTCGCAATCATCCCCACAGTCATCTACCCTCCAATCTTTGTTCACACCTCCCAAGCCAATATCCATCCCCTCCTCCCTTTCTAATGACTCACCACCGTTCCTCTAAAATTCGTGACACTCTCACAGCCCTCCTCTCTCTCCCTCCCCAACAGTCCACCTGTTCACCCCCTCCCTCGTCTAAGCTCATCTACCTCTCTCTTTCCTCCCTTATTGAATAAGCACCCATCATTCACAGTGTCAAATCATCTAATGCTCCTATTTGACCTTTTGCTCCACAAATGGTCAAGACTTGGGGCCCCACTCTAGGACAGTCGGTCTGGTAAAAAGGTGCCGGTATTCGTGGATACCAGCACTTTTCCGTACCGGCCGAGGTAAGCCAGGCGCCCTACCAGCAAAAAGGCCCTCATTGCTGGTGCCAGTAATGACGGCAAATACCCTAATGGAGTCCTATGGGATTCCATGAATGGGGATTTACACCAGCACTCGGATTCCGGCGGCAATGACGCTGGACCGAGTGCTGGAAACGGTATCTACATTTGCCGGTATCCTGCAGGATACCAGTAAAGTTAGAATGAGGCTTTTAGTTTTGATTGCTTGCCCTTAGCTCTCTGAACTCTTTGACCCTCTCTATCCTCGCTGGACTTTGCCATGTCTCCTTCAAATCTGCAATTGTTTTACCCCTATTGAGGAAAACCTCTGCTGACCCAACCGTCCCAGAATACTATTGTCCTTCCCCAATATTCAAAAGTCCAGAGCAGGTGATCTTCGACCAGATCCCTTGAGGATAATGGCTTTGGCTAGTAACTTAAATCTGGCTACTGTAGTAAACACTCTATCAAGATTGCACTTGTGCATGTCTCCAACTTTCTCTCTAATGCTTATAACTCCAAGTGTTCTTCTATACTCATCCTTTTGGACCTTTCTGCTGCTTTTGACAGTGTCGAACACTCCTCGCTCCTCCTCTCTCTCCAGGACCTTGGGTTTTGCAAAACTGCTCTTGCTTGGATTGCCTTGTACCTGGAAGATCAATCCTTTAAAATCGGTTGGAACTCACAAAGTAATAACACTTATTATATTTGCTTTATCCTTGATGCCAAGTACAAAATGCCATACCACAATAAGAAAGTATATGCAGACAGGAACTTGTATTGTTAGTCTGCATACACTTTCTAAATGTGGCATGGCATTGGCATCAAGGGTAGGTAAAGACAGAATTGTGAGTTGTAGTGTTATGTGGCTATAGTGGCATACATTGGTGGCTCCTGTCAAGCCATATCTTCTTTGTGTGTCATGGCATTTTTGTGCTTTGCAACAAGGGTAAAAGCAACATAATTATGATTACATGGTTCACTGGTCCATCTGGGTATAGCCATTCTGGATATTCTTACTTCCTGTGGCATGGCATGTTTTACTAGCTCGGAGTCCTTATAATATAAAACTGGCAAATATTGATGCATCATGCATGGACATCTATGGACAATGCCAGCATGAAAATATTTGATATACCGGCATATGTTGTGAGTAAAGTCTTCAGGAAAATGAATTGGAAAATAGTCCTGTGCAGTTGTGGTGACTTGTATCTTTTGGTTTTTTTCATGTGCTGCCATAAAAAATGTATCGCAAACTGTGTGACTTTTTACCCAGTTTTTCATAGAAAGTTGAGTTAAATACACCATGTTTTCCATTATTGAAAAAATATTCTAGGGGGGGAAAGCACCATGGACCCCCTTGTTTGATTTGGGCTCCCTCACTGCTCAGTCACTTATGCATATTAGGTATATGCATGTACGCCCCTCGAGTTACAAAATTCACCAACCACCACTGAAGAATACAATAAATACTTGGGATATACTTACCCAATAATTCCGAGGAGTGGCAAAAGTTAATGTTTGCAAACAAATAACATTATTAATAGACATAATAAAAAATACTTTCAAGCAGTGTATGGACGTCTTTTTACTTTGTGTTTTACGTGTGGGCTTACATGCAGACATGTTTGGAACATTTAAGGTAAGCAAGATGCTTTTAAGGATGTGCTAGGGTGGTGGGGCAAGGGGCAAGTTATGGTGGTAGGAAAAAGGGGTAAGCTAAGTTAGTAGGCAGAAGGCATGGGTAAGCATGGTAGGCATGGGTGTGTGAGATAGGTAAAGGTGAGCTAATGGGTGGGTTGGTGGAGAAAGGCATAAATAAGGTAAGATGCATGGGCATGGGTATGGTAGGAAAGATGGGGTACAGTCGGAACAGGGTGGGTCCTGCTAGAGGGATTGGTGGGGGTAAATAGAGATATGGTATTAGGGGTGAGGTATGGTGAGATAGAGTGCGTCGGTCAGTGGGGGCGGGGATGGTAGAGTGGGACTGATGAGGAAGAGTAGGCAAAAACATCAATCATCTGGAGCTGAAAAGCCTCCCATTCCTTCGGTGTGGTGGATTAGGAGGAAAGGGTACCTGCATCAGAGGGGTCCCTGGACTTGTGCCTACTGTTCCTCGAGGAGGAGAGGAAGAGGAATGATGATTCAAGGAACTGCTGGATGAATGAGACCTTTTGCTGTGCTTCTTCCGCTTTTTGTCCTTGCGGACCAGGGACCATTCTTCGGTTCGGGACTCTACACCTGGCGACCTCAAATGGATCTGTGTGGAAAAAGGTCAAGAATTTTGATGCCTGTTAACGAAGTGCTTTTGGTTACATGGACTGACACGACCCACAATCCTGCATGTCGTGTTCTTCTCCGAGACAGTACAGGCAGATCCTGTGGGCATCAGAGACAGACAGATCTGATGCCTGCAGTTGATGCAGGGTTTAAATCCTGAGGTCTTCCTCTGTTCCAGCTTGGAGTGAAACAAAAAAGATAACTCTTCTAATGAAGCAGTGTTCTGGAAGTGAGCAGAGCATGTGGAAAAAAGGGATAAGGTCACAGGGCACGGTGCCTCAATATATGCTGGCCCCGACTAGTCTGGCCCAAGGCACACAGAAGCTTAGGACGGAACCGATGCCGAGCTGTGACCCCTGTTGGCAAAAAGGTTTCCAAAGAGCAGCTGCACCGGGATATAGATGTCATAGATGAGGAATCTGTTGGAGAAAGGAATCCATTCGAAATAGAGGTTTTTAAGCTTACAAGACATTAAAGCATTACTGGCAGACAGTGGCTAGTAATGCTTCTCTGGTGGGCCTAATTGATAAAGATGGTTTTATTAAATTGGCTCATGCTTCATTTAGATACTTAACTTGCTAGCTTGCAGAGCGGATGGTGGACAGGATGTTGCCCCGCAGAAGACGGTGGACATAGGTTGCTGGGAAGAGCATGCCTGACACAGTGTCTGTGTTTTTCTGGCTCTGCGCTCCAAACGCAGCAGAGCGGCTGATGGGCAGGCTGTTGGCCTGTTTGCTCTGCTGAGGAGCTGTTGAGTCGAGACTTTACGTGGAGCTGACTATGCAGTGTGCAGGCTTTTGGGCTTTAACCGGGTGAGTGGCCAACAGCACGCTCTTGTTCAAGTGCCTCACAATGCCCAACTCCCGACCCATGTTTGTTCATCGATTGCTCTGCGATTGAACTCACACGCTATCATTGCCTTTGACTTCGCATCTTGCCAAACTGCAGACAGAATTTTGCATTCCAATCTTTGTGGAGTGCAGTGGTAGAAGATAGTGGGCAGCTCTGCAGGAGTCTGTCTCTCCACATTGGCCTCTATCTGCCCTAGGTCTGTTTGTGGCTGGGTGCTCTCTCTCAGGTGCTGTCCACTCCATCTTGCGCCTGAGAGATGCAAGCCGTCTGAAGCATCGAGGGTAACGGCTTTCGACTGTGGTTTCCTTAATTCTGAAGCCCCATACATATAATTCTTTAATCACAACAAAAACTGTGAGTGAGGGAGGTGAGACGGACTGTGGCAGCCCCTTAAGCTAGTCGGGCGTCCCTCACCACAGTTAGAGAATATTATTATTGAGTACCTAGTACTGAATGATCACTGATCTTAACTGTTTTTAACCATTCAATTGTTTAAACCGCCAACTTTTGCATTTTATTAGTTATTACCATTGCTTTTTTATGCTATTAATGCTATTTTTTGCACATTTGTGAGTCATAGCACTTTATCACCTTGCACAATGCACTTTGTATACAACTGCTAAACACAAGGCGTGCGAAGTGGCAGGGACTGATTTGGCGCAATCTGCCAAGAAGAAATCAAAACTGGCTAAGTCTGGCTTGGGCCCTAAAGTTCAACCCATTTCCATGTTCAGGAGGAAAGCAGCTACCATCAGGGTAAAAGGACCTGGTACCCTTGAATCCTTTCTTAAGAATGTTGTAGGGGTATTGGAGGAAATAATGATGTTGTCAGAGCAGTCAATAAGCCAAAACGTGGCCACAGAACTGATCTCAGATGATCTCGAAGCCATGTTGAAATGCATAAATAATATCAGCACTGCCACCACCTCGCCGATTGCAGAATGACTTAATGATGAAGTTAGTAAGACGCAGGGCACGAAGGAGAGGCGCTTATGGCCATATCTCCCGGCGGTGGAGACATGATCAGAAATAGCTTTAATAATCTGTCCTCTATGAAGGAGACCTACCCTGAGTGTGCTTTCTGTAAATGGTTAGCTATAGTTGAAAATCCGGTCCTTAACATTCACGAGATCCTCTTGAGGCTAGAATCGAAGTTGAATACATTATTACAGCTCTATTCATCTATCAAACCACCCAACATTGATATAACAGCTATCCATATTCAGGGTGATCTGTAACGACCTACCACTAAGGGTAATCCAGCTGTCAACTCACACATACATGTTCCCACATCAACTGTTATTCCGGTCAACCACAAAGGAAGGGCCCCAAACAGGCAGGATTGCACTGTTCAATATGAGGTTTCCCCTCAAGGGAGAGTAAATGTCGGAGAAAACACCACTCCTCTCTCACTGATAATCGCATTGATCTGTCATGATGCCTACCCCAGTGGATCCAGATCAAGTCCAGCAGCCCCGGAAGCAGGCATCAAGTTATTCCAAGCAAGCCCAACAACCCCTGCTAGGGGCCATTTGGGTGCAGTCCTGGCATCTATGGCGCCAGGCTCATATGGAGAGTCAGTCCTGGCGCCCTAGGTGCCAGGCTCATAGATTAAAACTTACCTGATGCAGACCATGCTGCAAACTTACCTGATGCAGACCATGCTGCAAGAGCTCCAAGCCAAAAGAGGCTTGGAAGGGACTACTTTACCTTGGGACTATTTTTTACTCGGGTGGGGTCGGGGAGGAATACTTACCTGGGACTACTTTGCCCGAAGAGCAGCGCACGCTTTGCGTTATTCTGCTTCCAGCAGCGTAACGCTCACCGTGCCTGTAAGTCTGCATCCAGTCTTCTGCCACGCCCACCTCGAGTCTGGAGCTCCTAGAAAAAGGGAGAAAGAAGGAGAAAAGGTTAGAACAAGAGCAATACCTTTGATCCTTACCTGAATTCCCGATCCACTGCGCCTTCGAGCTGGAAGAAAGAAGTTATTTTATGCGCGTCGCCTCGCCTGCTGCAGCGCCACGCTGAACTCACCAGCCTTCACAGCATCTTCACTATCCACCGCATCCTTCTGCATGTTCCCGCCGCACTCCGGCACCTAAGGGAAACACAAGAACAGCAAGGTGAGCCAAAGGAATAAACAGAGGCAATATTAGTTACCCCCCATAGACTTACCTGATTTTACCGCCGGGGGTACTATTCCTCTTCAAGGGTCGGCGCAGCCTCCGCCGCATCTTCGCCATACCACGGCCCCTAAGGGGAACAAAAGGACAGCAAGGTGAAACAAAGGGGACAAACAAGGGGAAACCTCCTCACCACAATAGACTTACCTAATTTTACCGCCAGAGGCATTATTCCCCGAGATTTCGTACTTTCTCTCAGCACCTGAATAAGGGAGAAAGCAACAGGTTACATACTGATATTATTTTATCGAACTGTGTTGGATAATACAAATCCTTACCTGAATGTTACTGGTTGCCACGAGGAACTCTTTGCTAGGGTCAAACTGCAACCTGTAAGGAATCGGACAAGAGTGAAAGTCAGACATTTGAACTCTTACGAACTATATACTTATGGCATCTTGCCGGAAATCTCAGAGTCAATATTGTTCTGGAACTCACCAATTCCTTCGAACCAGTGAAGCAACTGGTTATCTACGCGCCCCTGCGCTCAATGCAGGATGGAGACCTCATCTTTCCAAACCATCAGGTGAGACTATAAGAGGGGACATTAAATGTGATCAGTGGAGAGAACCGCGGGGATGGGGGGTTTACGCTCAACTCCACGGGTGGTTAATTCGCTTTCTCCATTTGCAGGCCAAGCAAACGAAGCTGGGTGGGCCAGTCCAGTCCGTCATCTCGGCGCTACGCGTCACATTGGTGGAGCCCGCACCTGTCCAGTTCAGATCGACGCCCCTGTGGGAGCCAGGTGAGCGTAACTTGATCTGACTAGTCCATCAAATGCCAAGTGTGGGGATGAACCCTGTTAGACCTACTAGGGGCAAGGAGGGGGGTCGGACCATGGCTATACGAGGGACGATGCGTCCACCTACAGGAGTCTTGTCTCAAATTACACTCCCCTACAATGCCCAAGGATGATGGGTTTATTTTAAATTTACCACTTCAAGCGGGCCCTCTGGTTGTGTTGCAAGGCTGAAGCAGAATGTAATGGAAGAGACAACCTCACTGATGAATGAAGTCATTTATTTTGCAAAAAGTATCTGCGTGTCGGCCCTCAAAATAGGCAGGGATCTACTGATGGCCGAGCGTTCATAATGGGTGGGTGGCAGAAGGAAAACCATCTTGGGGGATTGTGTTATGATTACCCTGAGTAATCCAGCAAAGTTTTCCTACTTATTATGGAGGGGAACACTTTGTCAAATGGGATCATCAGGGATTCATCTTGTTCCGCTCAGGTTCTTTTATAAACCCGAGGCCCTCTGGTTTGATGCCAGGTGCAAATCTTTCAAAATGCACAATAGAGCCACTAGCCAAGCTCAACCGAGACAGTTATGCGTCCCACCAAACATGGCAGTTGACCATGGAACATCCTTACCACTGTCAAACAGATTTGAATTTCTAAGTGATTTGAATAGTGTGGACTGACTACATGTTTCAAGATTTGAATCATCTGGGAGTGCTGGTGGGATGGAGGGATTTGGTGAAATGATTGGTGGAACACAGCATCAGGAGGATGAGACCGCAGCTCTGAAGATATATATCCTTAAGGGCAGCAGTGTGGATTCCCCTAAGGTAGGGTAGAGGGCCACTCCAATGGAGTGAAGTTCTTGGTGTGGAATACTGCAGATGTATCTAGTAAACTACAGGATGAAGGTTGGGTGGAGTGTATAAATGGGTACCAAGTCATCTTGTTCCAGAAGATATGGGACTCATGCCCAATTTGCAAATTTTCTGGGTTTTTTCTTAAATGCCGAAACTTAGGTCTAGTGCGAAAGGTCGACCTTCCGGGGGACTGACCACCTACATTGTGACCTCTTTGGGTTGAATTATTGAACAAGATGGCCAGTCGAATGGGAATAGAGAAAGAAAGCAGAGGAGAAAAGGAAAGTTTTGAGCTGCTTTCAGAATTTCAGGTGTTCTGGCTCAAGTTTAAGAAGGGCAGGAAGGCTATTCCAGAGGGAGGCACTTGTGAAGGAGAGAGAACAAGCCCCCACTTTCAGCCTGGAGAAACATCTGACTCTTAGAGAGTTGGAGATAGTTGAGGTAAGGGCTCAAGATGGAAGGCATTTAGGAAGAGAGCTTTGGATGTAGTACGGGCTCCGGCCCGAGGAAGCCTTGTGGACAATGCAAAGAGTCTTGAACTTGATCCTTGCAGCCACCGGGAGCCAGTGGAGAGATTTCAGGGCTGCAGAGATACGGTCCCTGAGCTTGAGGCCAAGGATAAGTCTTGCAGTCCTGTTCTGGATTAGTTGCAGAGGGCGGAGAGCAGCGGAAGGTAGATTGAGAAAGAACCTGTTGCAGTAGTCCAGCCTAGAGAGAACCAGGGCTCTGGAGACAGTGAGCTTCTGAGGGAAGGTAAGGAAGGGAAGAGTACCTTTGAGGAGGTGAAGCTGGTAGTGTGACTTCTTGGCGACGTCCGAGATGTGAGGAGAGCAAGAGAGAGAGGAGTCGAAGATGACACCAATTTGTTTTCTCACAGGAGGGCAAATGTAGAGGGCCCAAGGAGGGCGGCCAGAGTGAGAGGGAAAGCGGAAGCAGGGGTCCCAATGAGAAGGGTCTCCATCTTACTGGCATTAAGGCAGAGACCGTTTGAGGTGCACCAATCCTGAATCGCAAATAGACAGTCAGGAATGATCGAGAGAGGAGGGGCGTTTGAGGGGATCCAGGCAGAGAGATGAGTGTCATCTGCATAACGCTGAAAATTTGAGGAGAAGGTAGAGATTAGGTGGGCCAAGGGGGCAAAGTAGAGGTTGAAAAACCAGGGTGAGAGGATAGAGCCCTGGGGAACACCACAGGTGGAGAGAGAGGTGGCAGAGAGAAAGGAACCAAAAGGAAAGTCCTGGCTTTCCAACACTTGCAGAGAGAAAAATAGCTTGCTTCTAGTTGCCTTTACAAAGATTTTCCCAAATGTTGCTAATATTAGAAGAAGGCACGAGTACAAACACAAACTACTAAATCGAAAGGCAGAGATCGTCAGTGAACAGTGGGGTGCTCTGAGTGTGGCAGCTGGTTCACATGACACCAGAACTTTCTGGAGACTTTTTTCTCAAAATATGAGGGGGCTAGACCTGGGCCCTGTTCTAGCCCCAGAAGTGCACATCCTGGAACATTTTAATACTTTATACAGCTTCAGTAAGATTGTGGAGGAACCCAGGGAGGAGCCCCTTTGTGAGCCTCTGGAGACCTTGGCCCCTTTGTCAGTCGAGGAACATTTGGTTGTCATGAGGAAACAAAACGCACTTAAAGGACCGGGCTCTGACGGTGTGCCAAACGCTTTATTTTGCGCTAACCCAAATTCATTGGCCCCTTTCGTAGCCCAAGTGTTTAATGCCTTTGCAGCTCCAAAGCAGTTTCAAGTTAGCTGGCAAACTGGCATTGTCCCGATTTATAAAAAGGTAACAGGGCCAACCCCTCTCTGGACTGTCCAGTTACTTTGCTGAATGGAAATTTAAAACTCTTTTCAGGGATAATGCTCAAGAGACTGGAGGAGTAAGTTGAAGACCAAAATTTCCTACATGATACTCAAGTTGCCTATCAGGCGGGTCTGGTTACTGTGACACCACAAACGCAGACGTTCTCCAATATGGTGGAAGAACATTGCTGGCCTTTAGCTATGCAGATGATGTAGTTCTAACTGGCCAAGCAACCAAATCACTTCAGGTATTAGCGAATACGTATAGCAGCTACATTAAGGCGAGAGGTCTAACCGCTAATGCTGGGAAATTTAAGGTCATGGTTTCTTCTAAAAACAAAGAAATTCAGGATCCACATATTATTCGGGGGGGGGGTCAAACACTCCAGGTTTTTCAGGACCTTATCTATTTGGGGATTAACTTCAGTCAACATCTGACCAGGAATACTAACATTGCTAATCAGAGGTTAAACATGTATCAAGTCATCAGCAGCTTGTTTAGGCTTGCCAAGTCTTTGAGGCAGTTTTCTGTCAGACATATGTTGGAGATTTATAGGGACAAGGCCATTGGTACTGGGGCTCATGGGTGTGAGCTGTGGGGCTACGAGAATCTGGACCGACTACAGAGGGGGGAATCCCTTTCTTCACACGCCTTTTGGATGTGCCTCCAATGACAGTGACATACATGGCCCATGCAGAAACTGTTATTCCCTTTTTCACAGATTTGCTGAGGCTTAGGGTGATTCTAATGTGGTGATCTGTGTGGGTGAACAGCAAGGAAATTTTAACCAGACTTTTATTAAAGCACTTCCTCAGCTTGAGTATTTGTCACAGAGAAGGATGCTATCATTTATTAAAACATCATTGGGCAGTATGGGTTTGGCTTGTTACCTCGATAACCCTGAAAGGTTGTAGAGTCACCCTAATCAAATCAAATTTTTGGTCAGGTCAAGCAAGTCTGCGTGAGAGAGCAAACTGGAATAAACCGTCTATAAGATCGTATCTCCCCTTGAGCCTGGCTTGGCCAGGTGCCCGGCCAGGTGCCCGGCTGAGTATTTATCCTTCGTCTCCAAAAATTGTCATTCGATATTATTAACCAGGGCTCGTTTTACCGCCTTGTCTCTCAAAACAATTACCTATACATTTTAGACCACTGGCCTCAGGTAAGCGTTCGTGTGTGCCCCAGCTCCAGGTTTTTAATTATTTTCACAATTTCACCCAGTGTGAGCCTCGTGGCCTGCGATTGCCGCTTGAGCCTCCCTCCCCCCGATCCCAGCTCCTGCTCCCTCCCCTTGCCCTGATTGGCTTCTCCCCGTGTTGTGTTGCAGGGCTTAACCTGCAGCGCACACGCTTCCTGGGCCATTTTAGACCACTGGCCTCAGGTAAGCCTTCGTGTGTGCCCCAGCTCCAGGTTTTTAATTATTTTCACAATTTCACCCAGTGCGCGCCTTGTGGTCCGTGATTGCCGCTTGAGCCTCCCTCTTCCCGGTCCCACCTCCTGCTCCCTCCCCTGGCCCTGATTGGCTTCTCCCCTGTGTTGTGTTGCAGGGCTTAACCCGCAGCGCACACG
Source organism: Ambystoma mexicanum (assembly GCF_040938575.1). Lineage (NCBI taxonomy): Eukaryota > Metazoa > Chordata > Amphibia > Caudata > Ambystomatidae > Ambystoma > Ambystoma mexicanum. Next base: position 846,627,023 of record NC_090930.1, read on the forward strand.
CTTCCTGGGCCATTCTAGACCACTGGCCTCAGGTAAGCGTTAGTGTGTGCCCCAGCACCAGGTTTTTAATTATTTTCACAATTTCACCCAGTGCGAGCCTCGGGGTCCGCGATTGCCGCTTGAGCCTCCATCTCCCCGGTCCCACCTCCTGCTCCCTCCCCCTGGCCCCGATTGGCTTCTTCCCTGTGTTGTGTTGAAGGGCTTAACCTGCAGCGCACACACTTCCTGGGCCATTTTAGACCACTGGCCTCAGGTAAGCGTTCGTGTGTGCCCCAGCTCCAGGTTTTTAATTATTTTCAGAATTTCACCCAGTGCGCGCCTTGTGGTCCGTGATTGCCGCTTGAGCCTCCCTCTCCCACCTCCTGCTCCCTCCCCTGGGCCTGATTGGCTTCTCCCCCCTGTTGTGTTGCAGGGCTTAACCCGCAGCGCACACGCTTCCTGGGCCATTTTAGACCACTGGCCTCAGGTAAGCGTTAGTGTGTGCCCCAGCTCCAGGTTTTTAATTATTTTCACAATTTCACCCAGTGCGAGCCTCGTGGTCCGCGATTGCCGCTTGAGCCTCCATCTCCCCGGTCCCACCTCCTGCTCCCTCAGCTGGCCCCAATTGGCTTCTCCCCTGTGTTGTGTTGCAGGGCTTAACCCTCAGCGCACACGCTTCCTGGGCCATTTTAGACCACTGGCCTCAGGTAAGCGTTCGTGTGTGCCCCAGCTCTAGGTTTTTAATTATTTTCACAATTTCACCCAGTCCGAGCCTCGTGGTCCACGATTGCGGCTTGAGCCTGTCTCACCACGGTCCCACCTCCTGCTCCCTCCCCCTGGCCCTGATTGGCTTCTCCCCCGTGTTATGTTGCAGGGCTTAACCCGCAGCGCACACGCTTCCTTGGCCATTTTAGACTACTGGCCTCAGGTAAGCGTTCGTGTGTGCCCCAGCTCCAGGTTTTTAATTATTTTCACAATTTCACCTAGTGTGCGCCTTGTGGTCCGTGATTGCCGCTTGAGCCTCCCTCTCCCACCTCCTGCTCCCTCCCCTGGGCCTGATTGGCTTCTCCCCCCTGTTGTGTTGCAGGGCTTAACCCGCAGCGCACACGCTTCCTGGGCCATTTTAGACCACTGGCCTCAGGTAAGCGTTAGTGTGTGCCCCAGCTCCAGGTTTTTAATTATTTTCACAATTTCACCCAGTGCGAGCCTCGTGGTCCGCGATTGCCGCTTGAGCCTCCATCTCCCCGGTCCCACCTCCTGCTCCCTCCACCTGGCCCCAATTGGCTTCTCCCCTGTGTTGTGTTGCAGGGCTTAACCCTCAGCGCACACGCTTCCTGGGCCATTTTAGACCACTGGCCTCAGGTAAGCGTTCGTGTGTGCCCCAGCTCTAGGTTTTTAATTATTTTCACAATTTCACCCAGTGCGAGCCTCGTGGTCCACGATTGCGAGTTGAGCCTCTCTCACCCCGGTCCCACCTCCTGCTCCCTCCCCCTGGCCCTGATTGGCTTCTCCCCCGTGTTATGTTGCAGGGCTTAACCCACAGCGCACACGCTTCCTTGGCCATTTTAGACTACTGGCCTCAGGTAAGCGTCCGTGTGTGCCCCAGCTCTCCAGGTTTTTAAGTATTTTCACAATTTCACCCAGTACAAACCTTGTGGTCCGCGATTGCCGCTTGAGCCTCCCTCTCCCCGGACCAACCTCCTGCTCCCTCCCCCTGGCCCTGATTGGCCTAACCCTCCTTATCCTGCACCTGACCTGGGCAGCCCTCTGTCCGGCAGCCCCTGCGGCTAAGGGCGGCTCCAACTGAAGCGGCTCCAGGACTTGTCTGCTGGTGTCAGGAGGGAAAGCCAATAAAGCCAGGAGTCGGCAGACACCAACAAAAAACTGTGAGTGTGGCATGGGTGGGGCGTAGAGCAATTACTCTATTCCAGAAAACCCCTGCCACTCTACCTTACCTTTCCATAGCATAGACTGCCATATACTTACATAATGCATACTTAGAAAGAGTTGCAACCACTGCTAATGGACTGTAAATGTTGCCCTGCAATACATACACACTTACTTACCAATGTCTGCTAGAACCACACCTGCAGGGAATTGTGTAGATTAGCCTGTGTCGCATCTAGATGGGATCAAGATTGTTAGCATGCACCACACTAACAGAGAATGCATAACATGTGCACACATAGATGGAATCCTCAACCTAGCCTGCGCCGTTATCTAGACAGGATTGTGAATGTTAGCATGTACCACGCTCAGACATAATTACCAACTTTGGCCTGCGCTGTATCTAGACAGGATTGTGAATGTTAGCATGTGCCACACTTAAAGTTGAGAGCATTAGCCTGCGCAGCATCCAGACAGGATTGTGAATATTAGCATGTACCACACTCAGACATAATTCCCAATTTTGGCCTGTGCCGTATTTAGACAGGATTGTGAATGTTAGCATGCTCCACAACTAAAGTTGAGAACATTAGCCTGCGCAGTATCCAGACAGGATTGTGAATATTAGCATGTACCACACTCAGACATAATTCCCAACATTGGCCTGTGCCGTATCTAGACAGGATTGTGAATATTAGCATGTACCACACTCGGACATAATTCCCAACTGTGGCCTGCGCCGTATCTGTACAGGATTGTGAATGTTAACAAATGCCACACTCAGACATAATTCCCAACTTTGGCCTGAGCCATATCTGGACAGGATTGTGAATGTTAACATATGCCACACTCGGACATAATTCCCAACTCTGGCCCGCGCCGTATCTAGACAGGATTAGGAATGTTAGCATGTGCCACACTTAAATTTGAGAACATTAGCTTGCGCCGTCATCTAGACAGGATTGTGAATGTTAGCATGTGCCACACTTAAAGTTGAGAACATTGGCCTGCGCCGTATTTGGACGGGATTGTGAATGTTACTGAGTGCCGCACTTGCACGGAATTGTGAAGATTGCCAAGCACTACACTTAGAAGGAATTGAGAATGTTGGCATGTCCCGCAATTTGATAGAATTATGAACATTGGCCTCTGTGGTATCTGGATGGTATCGTTAGGGTTGGTGAGTGCCACACTCAGACGGAATTGTGTAGGGCAGCAAGTGCGACACTTAAATAGAACTGTGAATGCTTGCATGTTAAATGTCACATAACCCACTAACCAATATAAACTCTAACTCTCTGCATACTTAAAAAAAACTCACACAACCCTCTCTCGCACAGTCAGCTGCACGCACCACACTGCAACAACACATAAGCCGCACCAACAGCACACGCGGAATGACACGATCCAATACTCGCACCAAAGCTCAGCACCCGGTGTCTACCGAGTTAAAGCTGCCAGCAGTACACCACTCCTCCCACTATCCTACGCCCTCTTCACCTTACTAACCCATCCCACCTTCTCATTTACAGATCTTCCAGAGCGCCTGGGGACCAATTCCGTTGGTGATGGTGCGCTATATAAGTACCGTTAACATAACATAACATAAATGGTAGGGCGTTTCCCACACAGCTGACGGCCATTGTTTTTGCTGGGAATCAGAATCACTGTCGCACTTTGTGCTATTCTGTCCACTTTATAGTGACTTGCGTTTAAAATGTCTACAGTATGTTCTTAGATCAGGCGGCCTGCACCAATGGAAACCAGCTCTTTTTTCTATTGTCTGTTCCCGCGGTTGAGGTCGCATTTGCTTGCTATTTAAAAACGGAATGGTATAAAAGAACTATGTTTTGTCGTGAGACTGCCAAACCATGACATAGGCAAGCTTCAGACGGTCCCTCACTTTTTAATTTTGTCTGTTTCCATTTTAGAATCATGCTGTGAGGATGATTGTTTTCTATTTAAAAATCTGAGCGTTTAAATGCATTAAAATTATGATGCGAAGCAGAGGCGTTGCTAGGGGTGTGGGGTCTAAGGGGGCTATAGCCCCTGGTATTTTGGTTGTAGCCCCGGATAGAATCTCAGGAGCTCCAACCAAAAGGCTAGCTAGCCCCCAGTCCCGACAGTTACAACATTAGCGTAGCCCCGGGTCTTTTCCAGACCTAGCAACACCCCTGATACGAAGATGTAATATGTCTATGTGAGACTGTTAAATCTGCGTGCCAACATTTTACTTATTTGTTGCAAAGATGGAATATTGTTTTTTGCAATTTGGTACCATTTACTGTTTTTTTTACTATCTTTACTGTTGATCAGTCTTTCGCGACAGAATTGTTATGCATTATTTTGTTGATTAATCTTTCATATCTGAATAAGCACAGTTAATTGATTGGTCGATGCTGATCTTCTCTAGCGCTGAAGGAACAGCAGCTCCGTGGATACAGACTTTTTGAAAGACTTAAGTTCTGTTTCATAAAGCTCTGGAATCTCACCGTTTGAGGCAGTGGTCGAAGTGTACAAAAAGAAGTAGTGGAACTTTGCTTCCGGCTAGCCTGCACCCACTCCCCACAAACCCCATTACCAAGCCCCCACCCACACGCACTACAAATCCCCAAACACATGCACTTGCTGTTTAAGGGAACATTCAATGCAGTGCTCTGAAAGTGCAAGTTTCAACTTCTTCCTAAACTTTTATTTTAAAACAAAGCCATTCCTTAACGGTTTCTTTTTAAAATAAAAGTATAGGAAGAGTAAAACATAATTGTAAAAAGTAGGGTAGCACCGCTCCCTTCCACTTCGACCCCTGGTTTGAGGTGCAGTTTCTACCTCGGACTTTGCAACCAGAGCGCACAACTTGCAGGTCCTTGATTCTGAAAGGGGACTTTTGAGGTGCAGGAGGGACTGGTTGAAGGCCCCACCTAAGAGGCAAAACCAATGGCATGGGATCAAATCGCATGTGAGGATGCACGTGTTGATTGGATTTGTCCCCGCCCAATGCATGCGGCACGCATTTTAAAGGGAATGAACTATTCCACCCATTTGCAACCCACACTCACCCAGAACACCACCCCCCAACCACATGGGGTCTTCTTTTTTTTAAACAATCTTGTACACCATTGCTCTATTGAAGCAATCTTCTGAATTGTAATGGTTTGAGAGCACCTGCAAAACAGCTCTTGGAGTAATTAAAATGTGTTTATTTTATTTATTTAGTGCCGAAGCCCACAGGCATCAGGACGCATACATTTAGACCAACTGTGCGTACAACCACTTGAAGTCTAAGCCAGGTTTTCCTACAACTAGCCTTAACTCCAGAAACTTCCACAGTTCAAGTAATGGCAAACGCTACTTGCTACTGCCCTATGAGCCAGCACCGAGCATGCATGAGAAGCTGTGGAAACTCAGATGTTATCTTGTACCACATAACAGTTTTATTTTCCATCTGCCAGTGACGTTTGCTGAACACACCTTGTTGCTTGAATGTTAGTTTTTGCATGCCTAGCAAATGATTAATGTACCTAGAAATCCTCTGTCATCATCGTCACTTATTATTGTCTCTAGGCGCTGGTTAAATATGCGTGATTGCCGTTTGCACATAGATATACCGTTAAAGTTTACTGCTTAACTGAGCTGTTACACACGTATAAAATTAATTGTTTTCCCCCCACAAACCTAAATATGTAGTTATATCTTATTTTGCAACAATACCTAATTTTGTAGATAGTAAACACTTGGCAAGTGCGCTGTCCTCACATGTCCTGGGAGGGGGCCACCTCAGTCTAAAAAAAAATATATTTTTTTTATCAAATTAAGAAACAGAAAAAAAGAAATAATTTCTTTATGAAGGCAGAGTGACTAGAGAACAATATATACCATTTATTTAGGAAGTCCAAGGACTCTCCCACATGCCATGACATGGAATCCTAGAGGCTGGAGGCCTCCATTTCATGGGGTGTGGGTGCCCTATGACTTCAAAAAGAAATAGTTTCTGTTTGAAGTCGCTATGACTTCAAAAAGAAATGATTTCTGTTCCAGTTTGGCCCTTATTCCTGGGCGATGCTGGAAGCTGAATGCCTTGTTGCCTGCACCAACAGATTAAAGGTAAGAAAATGTATTTTCTTTAAATGTGTGTGCGTGCATATATATATGTATATATATATATATACATATATATATTTACATATATATATGTATATCATGTAATGTGTATTAATGAGTGAGTGCATGATGTGGGCTGGGTATGCTTGGGTGAGTGTATGGTGAAAGGGTGCACACACAAAAAACAAATTAGCTGCAATAATGGATGAAGGCAAATCCGCTCTGCTCCTCCTTCTTGAATTATCTGCAGCTTTCGACCTTGTGGATCATAAGACCCTCTGCAGACATCTCACCAATTCAGCACAATTCACCCCGGAAGCTATTACATAGATTACCTCCTTCGTTGAAGGGAGAGCAATTGATATTGATATTGAAATTTTATTTCTATTGCGCTCATTCACAAGTGATTCAGAGTGAGACAAGGTAAGGGAAGGGAAACAGGGTAGAACAAAAACAACGATCTTACTAGGCCCAGTGACATTGAGAACGTGCAAGTGCATGGTAGAGGGGGAGGGGAGAAGTGCATGGAAGGGGGCACAAACGGAGAGTGCAGAGCGAGGAGGAAAAAAAACATAAATAATAATTAAATAATTAATAAAAAGGCAACAAACAGTGGGAGTGCAGCCAGCAAGTGGCAAGTGCTGGGTTTAAGGCAGCAGGCTGGGTAGGTCTGATAAGTGCAGAAAGAAAAGTAAGGGGGGGACTGTATGGGTACAGATACAGACCCCAGTGCAAGGGGTGGCCTGGAGACAGTGCGTGAGGGTGGCAAGAGGAGCAGGTACCTGGGCCCAGAGGAAAGAGGATGGCCAGGTGCATGGTACCGAGGGAGAGTAGAATCAGCAGGGGAGAGAGGGGCGAAGGCAGAAGCAAAGAGGAAGGTCTTGAGGTGCTTCCGGAACAGGAGATGGTTCTCCTCAAGTTTTAGAGTGGCAGGGAGGCTGTCCGAGAGGGAGGCCCCAGCCTAAGACAGAGATCTACCCCCAGCTCGTTTCGATGAGAAACCACTGACCCTGGGGGTGTTAGAGGTAGAGGTGTGGAGTGCTGGAGGTGGGAGGTATTTGCGGACGGATAGCTCAAGATATGTTGCACCCAGGCCCCAGAAAGCTTTGTGGACAATGCAGAGGATTTTGAATTTAATCCTTGCATTCACTGGGAGCCAATTGAGAGATTTCAGAGCTGGAGAGATACGATCCCAGGGCTTGAGGCCAAGGACAAGTCTTGCAGTCCTGTTCTGGATAAGTTGCAAAGGGCGGAGAGTAGAGATAGGTAGATTAAGATAGAGGCTGTTGCAATAGTACAACCTAGAGAGAACCAGAGCTTGGGAGACAGTGAGCCTCTGGGGGAATGAGAGGAAAGGAAGAGTACCTCTGAGGAGGTGCAGTAGGAAGTTTGACTTTTTTGATACATCAGCGTGGGCAGAGAAGGAGTGTGTGGAATCAAAGGTGACACCAAGGTTCTTGGCCTCGCAGGTGGGGTTGGAGGAGGGCCAAAGGAAAGGAAGGTGAAGGTGTGCCGATGAGGAGGATCTCAGTCTTTCTGGCATTCAGACAAATATCGTTGGCGGCACACCAATCTTGAATGGCAGTTAGGCAATCAGTGATGAGAGAGGTGGAGGAGGTGGCCGAGGGCAGCCTGAAAATGAGTTGAGTGTTGTCCACGTAGCACTGGAAGTTTGAGCAGAAAATGGCAATACAGCAGGCGGGAGTTGCTAGGTATTGGTTGAAAAGCCATGGTGAGAGGTGAGACCCCTTGGGAACACCACAGGTGGAGAGGAAGATAGATGATAGGAAAATCGAAGATAGATGAAGCCATGAAAGTTTCCTCCGACGAGGCTTGTGCAGCACCCACCACCATCCACTGCACGTCGGCCACCTTATACAATATTTTCGACAAACTTGACACCCTTGGCATAGCTTACACCAACTATGCTGACGATACTCAAGTCCTCCTCCCTTTCTCTGGCTCATATTAAAAGATGCCATGACACCGCACAAGATTTACTCCACTATCCACGCCTGGATGGCAGCTAACAGACTTTGCCTCAATGAGGATAAAACAGAAATCCTCCTTGTAGGCCCCAGGGAAGCTCTTTTCAAACTTATTAAACAATACAGCGCCTTCACTATAGATAACACAATATGTCTCGCCCTGAGTAAAAACTCTGGGGGTTTACTTGGACTCCTCACTTTCCATGACACGCCAGGTTAGCGCTATTGCCTCCTCTGCCTCATTCACAACCAAACTGATTAATGCAGTCAATCCATACTTGTCCAAGCAGAACTGCCTCTCAATAGCTAGACCCACTATTGGGGCAAAACTATTGCAATGTTCTCTTTGCAGGCACCTCAGTAAAAAATGTGAACAGACTTCAAATTATTCAAAACAATGCGCTCAGAGCCACACTAGATATTCGCCAGAGAGAGCATATCTCCCAGGCCAGGCATGAGACCCACTGGCTCCTGGTCAACGACTGTATCTTTTTAAAGACGCTAGCTATAACCCACAAGTGCCTCGTTCTCAATGTCCCCTCTTATCTCTCTGAAAAAGTTGTTAGAGCCAGCTCCTCCAGACCCAAGAAATCCCACTACGCCAACCAGCTTAACATCCCCACCATTAAAAGAGCCAAAGCAGGCGGCGCCAGCTTCCCCTTCATTGCCCCAAAACAATGGAATGCCCTGTCAAATGCCCTCAGGAATGAGACCTCCATCATGTCTTTCTGGAAAGCACTCAAAACCATGCTCTTCAACTAGCTGTGCCCTGCTTAGACCTTAAGGGCCCCTAGATATCTCATCTCCCTGCTTGTGCTCTGTCATCCGGTTCCCCTGTAACCTCTGAACCGGAGAGCCCCACCTTCCATCACGTTACATGCACGTATTTGACTCTTACCTGCCTGGTATTTGGTTCACTGTAACCATGAACTACAGACAGGCTGTTGTATGTTTCTCCAACTGTTTCTTGTAACTAAGTAAGCCATGCCCAAGGGCTGCTTTGTGCGCTTTATAAATGTAAAAAATAAAATAAAATATATGGGTGTGCGTGTGCGAGGGTTTGGTGAAAGGGTGCACACTTAAATGTATGGGTGGCTGGTCTATGGCCTTCCAAACACACTGCTCTGGGTAGACATATTCCCACAAACCCATGTTTTCCTACACATTTCAGTGCATACCTAATGGTAACAAACACACTGAATTCTCTTTACTTCCCATGATTTACCAATCCCCTCTATTTTTCCAGTCATGCTCTCACCCCCAGTAACAGTCTTAGCAAACACCTTGCTCTGTCTCCATAGTTGGTGCTTCAAAGACATATCAATGGCAGTCTGCACTTTACAAATACCGCATAAAACTACAGCCAAAAATTGACACTGTTCCACGAGCCACTCTGGAACACCTTTCTACATTTCAATATTTTCTCAGGACCATTCTAATTCTTTGCAGAGATCACTCCCCACCACATTCTATATAGGCGCCACGTACTTACTGCACTGATGCCTATACAAATAAAATAAACAGATGCAAATGTCAATGTTTACAGATCATTAGGCTTTAGATGAGAGGCATATCAATCTTCAACTTCAATTTACAACAAGCATTGGCAAGGCCAACAGTTTAGGCTTGTGTGTAGGCATTTGCCAGGAACTGTCATAATGGAACTACGTGGCCATGACATGGCCTTAGACTGCCAAATGGTGAGAGTCCCTGGCCATATGACAGCAAGTGCAAGACAAAAGCCTGGTACCTTTCCCAGTTCTTATTTTTAACCCAAATTAAGCGCAATGAGCAGAAGCAAGGAGACACATATTGCTTATAAATTAGGTGTCTGAAGATACTCTGGCCTGGGACAGTTGTTATTAAATCAGGAGCTGATTTACAGGTGCCATTAAGCCATCAACCTTTAAAAGACTGCTTACAAATAACAGTGACAGCCCCATACAAGTCCATATTTTGATGTTACTGAGTGATAGAGCAGAGATCCTTGGACAGTGTGTTTGGGCAGGTAGTGGGTGGAAGTGGCCAGATGATTAGCATGGCCATTGGAAGTCAGCAGGAGGGTAACTTGCCAATCAACACCCACAGGCTTTTTGTCCCTCGTCACATTCCAGATTTAATTTGTATGTTTTTAAGAACAATCAGGGACGTAATTTCGGGGTCTCCCTTGCTACCCCTGTGGTCTCCGTTGCTACCCTTGTGGTCTCCCTGGCTACCCCTAAAAATAAAATAAAAGAAAATACGATTCTTTTTTTTTAATGGAAGCTTCTGGGCTGTGACCAGCGCCATGTGGCTCTTTGCTTCTGGAGTAGCGGGATTTCTTGACCAGGTCTCTTACAAAAAATGTTAAAAAAAACAACAGGGGTTACGCAAGTCTAACACTTTCAGCAGTGACCCTACATAAGAAAGAATAGGAATATCAAATAATGTGTCTTTCTGGAATTGTATACAATAATTGCTAGACTCATTAAAGCAGGCACACTTCAAGGGGTGAGGCATTGATTTAGTCCGTTCATAAACACCTCAATTCAGCCTTTCATCCTTCTGAGGTCGATAAATGAGTACCAACACAGGTTGGGTGATATTGTACGTATATTTTTTCTATATAATGCGCTTAAGCGTAAGTGCCATATAATAACACATGATTATCATTTGGCCATGGACGTCTGCTTGCATTCACAGTCATTTGGTAATTTGGGCCTATACACACTGATCTCAACGATACATATGGCAATCCATTCTTGTATGAAATGTATATCACTTTATAGTGATATCGTAACCATATTTGTCATAGTGTACTTAGAAACAATGCTACGTGATGCCACTTCCTGTTTTGTCAAGGGGTGAAAGGTCAGGTTCCATCGCAGTCCCCGATATCACTTTGGAGTGGAGTAAAATGACATAACTTCCTGTGACGTCATCAGACGTCAAGGGTCATGTGATATCACTACTGCTACCCTACCCCTGGCATTTTGGTGAAGTGACGTCCCTGAGAACAAGGTGTGTGTTCAAATAGAAATGGCATACAAAGCAGGTGATGACAGAGCAGTGGCAATCCTGGAGTATAGTGCCTTTACAGAGGGACATTGTTGGATTTATGATGTATACCGGGTGGAGGCGGGATTACAACAGGAACCTAAACCTGGAAGACACAGAGCCTGAGGCCAGTACTTACATATTTAAAAATTACATGGAGTAGCCCTGAGGGCAGAATGCAGGAGAAGTGGATGGGGCAGTCCTACCATTGATAACAGGCAGAGTTTCAGCCTCGTGTTGAGGAGTTCCACTGAAGAGATGGCTTTGATTGCCAGGCGATGAACATTCCAGTGAAGTGGGGCAAGTCGAGAAAAAGAACAAATGCGGGAGGAGGCACACGCTGGCCCAGGGGCTGAGAAGTTGTAAAGAGATGAAGAGCAGCAAATTCAAGAGGGAGAGCACAGAGAGATGTATTCAGCAAGGTACTGCATGGCAAGAACCATGGATGCATTTATGAACAAGTATCAGAAATTGAAAGAGAGAGCGAATTAGCATGGAGGGCCATCCAGCGCAGTGACGTCAGGTCTAGGTGGGGGAGTATCCAGGTCCGTTGAAAAGGGCGCTTGTCGTAAAGTTGAGGAATTCCTTTACAGGAGCAAAAGAGTAGAGGAGAAGACCTAGAAGTAGTATACTTCCCTCCTATGCTAAAAGGAGCTACATGCGTGTGTGGCATATCTAGTATACACTCTATGTACCCCAATGCCCAAGCGCTGCAGTCCAATGGATATTGACATGCACCCTTACCCCAGAGAGCAATAATCCAATGGATTTCACATTTGTCTAGCCCAGATAACTAGCGGCCATTGGATATCACATTTTCACCTACACCAGAGAGTGATGAGCCAAGGGATATCACACATTTCCATCAGCCCCCAGAGGGCATCATGCACTGAATAGCTCAAATGTAGTGAGATAAGTAAAAGCAGAAAATGGAATTACAGATGACTTTCATGAAATGGCCTACTTAAAGCAGGAGTGGTAGAGTCAAAATCAGGCACAGAATCCAAAACGGCCTGGAAAAAACACTGTTGCCAAAGTGTAAGGTGAAGGTAAAGACATCAATTTAGACTAAGGGCTTCATTAAAAGTATGGTACTAACGGTAAAACATGTGGTATTTTGAACAATATTTTTTGAAAAACACCTGATTATGAGTTGAACTGTGTTAGGATATTTACTGCACAGGATCCAGGAAAGTACAGCATGGGATAAATATGGGTTGACAGCGGTTCATAGTGAAAAAATCGAAAACAAAATGGTCGAAAGTCAAAATGTCGTTTTTTATTGGAAATGGGGGGGTCCCCCTTCAGCCCCCCCTTTTTTGTTTTTGTTGTTTTACCCATTTTTTTTATTCCCGGACCCCAAAATAAATATATAATTTAAAAAAAGGGAATTCGACTTTTTTTATTTCGACCTTTTTTTCGACATTTTTGTCTTTCAACCTTTTTTTTCGACATTTTGACTGTACACCGTTGACAGCATGCAGCACTTTGGCAAATGTTTCTTCAGAGAAACAGCCCTAAGTCTAGAACTCAGTGAGGGGCTTCTTATAGTGTTATTTAGTCCATTTCTGATTCCCCCACATCACTACACACCGTGCCTCCTTCCCCAGTGCGTTAGCAGTGGGCTTTAGAGAGTACTACCTTGTCCTGACCAGACATTTTCCAGTGGCCTCTTTTTTTTGGAGTTGCTAATCTACAAGTGGAGCCATTAAAGGGGCTGCAAAATGCGGGCTACTCCTTGGAAAACCAGAACAGCTACCAGGTTTGTAGCAGAAAGGTCACAATGGTTTCGATCTGGTTTTTCCTGCTCTGGGAGAACCCGTCTTGGGGGGAAAAACGCCTAATATCGAAGTGTAAACACAAGCCAAACCCACACAATCACGTGGATAGGTAAATAGCTCCTTTATTTGTTTTAGCTTTTAGGTGGCGCTAACGCACCAACCATAAACCACAACTATTCCATGAGTCCAACTAGAGATATGTCATATTAGGAGGGACACAAAGTTTTTAGGTGTTGCTTGGTTATTTATCCACCCATTGACTGCCCATGGCCATGCTAATCCTTATGGCCAGTCCCACCCACACCCTGCCCCCACAATACACAACTTCCTGGGATCTCTTTGAGCTAGCTTTATCAAGCCTTACCATCAAACTGTGTGTTGGAATTGCCTGTCAGTGTTTTTTTCAAGGCATTCTTCTGAGACTTAATTGGCCCTGTCAAGGAGTCATTGGTGTAATAAAAATGTCACTATGCATGTCATTCACTGTAGTCCTGTTAAAAGAAAGCATTGGCAAAGCCAACAGTTTTTGCTTGTGTGTAAGTATTAGGCATTTGCCAGGCAATGCTATTACATGCCCAGTTGCTCGCACCATTTTGTAGATGCTACCATTTATGGACAGTTAATACCACTACAGCAGTGTCTGGCAAATGCATATCCCATGGCGACACAAAAGCCAAAACTGTTGGCATTGCCAATGCTCGTGTTTACGAAGACACCTGCATCTATGCAGTTTGCGACACTCTGGAAAATGCTGACCAGAGAGCATATGCACTTTCACTTAGGTCTGTTATGCTTCAAAAGTCTCCGAATTTTCTGAAAACAGCAACTCTGTTCAAGGGAAGTGTGGAGTTACTTGTAATTTGAAGGCAACCTAAACGCGAGTGTCTACATATTTTGTTCAATGTGCAACTTGTGATTATTTTGCCAATGTCATTTTTTTGATAGAAAGAAATCTGTGAAGGTATGTTCTAAGGTTTGAAAGAGATATTGTTTTAATTCAGATAATTGTCATCAATTCGTTGTGTTAAATTACAGTGCAATAATGGCAATTAAAACACTTGTTTTGGTTTTCTAAAAGGATGAGTTGATTATGTGTACAGTGAAGGTTAATTTTACAAACTCAATTTCAACTGAGTATGTCGACATCAAAAGGATATTTTTAATTGATATAAAACCCTGCTGTGGCTATCAATTGTATGAAAGGGTCTGTACGCTACAAGTTAAATTGATCCTTGTTTTGAACTGTGTGTAGACAAATGTATATCTTGTAGCAAACAACTTAATAGGCCAAAATTACGAGGTTGGCGGTAACCCGCCGGTGCCACTGGCGGGTTGCCGTCAACCCTGTAACACTGTTTCTTCCGCCTGAGATCCCGTTGCCACCGGGACATAACAAGTCTCGGCGGGCCAGGATCTCAGGGGGCGAAAATCCATATGGTAGTGGGGAGACCTAAGCACAGCCTCCATTGCTAATGGTGCTGGTGCTTCCGTGAAAACTGTGCCTACCGGAGCCGGTGCGCCTGGCAGGTCTGGCCCTGCCAGGTGCCGAGGCCCCGGCCGGCACAGTTGTAGTCTGCCGGTCCGCAATCGGTGCCGGTACGTTGCTACTGCAACCCTTAATTCCAGACGGGCAGACTTGTAATGAGGCCCAATGTGTCTTGTATGAAGTCATATCTTCGTTATGAACGACTTGGAGCATCATTTCAAGGTGGCTGCGATATGTACTGCCATAATAGATTACAGGAACCTTTCCAAGTTGCCTGCCTTTGCCTTGGAATGTAGGACAGATACTGAAACCATTACAAGGTCTGCAACATTTACATTTATCAGGATGGATGTTTTACAGTTTTAGTAATGTGTCAATACTGTAAAGACAAATGCTTCTTTCCACATCAGGAGCGGATCACTGACTATCAACCAGATAGTTTGTTTCCTAACAGCCTTACTTCACTATTATCCGTAGCATTGTTTTGGCAATATGGTGGTGCTTTTGCAACACCAAAATGTGCCAAAACCAAAATTGGAAGGAGCAGAACTCTCAAATTATCTCATGTTAGGCATGAGTAGCACTCTGCTGTGTTTTCTACTCTTCTTTCTTGGATTGTAGTTGTGCTTATCCCATTTTAAATGAACTACAAGTCAGAGAATGAACAGGGAATCACTTGGCCTGACATGGGACAATTTAAGTGCGCTGTAGCCAGGACATGTGTTATAGTGTTGGCTGTTCGCTTTGTTCTCTGGAAGCCCAAGCCCTACCCCTAACGGTCCCCACTATGCCAAATTGTGCTATCCCTGGAAAATAATTAAATCTCCTTGCACTTCTGTTACTGAATCTCCCTGAAATGCTTCAAACTCCACATCAGAATTCGACGTTATAGTAAAAGGGAACATTTGCATTTGCTCTTGTTCTTTGGAAGTTTCTAGAAGCTAACACATTAAAATGTACTTTGCAGAAGACCTTGAAAAGAAGGTTATCATTTGAGTGACAGTAAATGCTAATCTCCTAGTCCACAGTCCCCTTTCTTGCATACATTTGGGAGTACCATCCAGAGGGATAAGACCACGTCCTCTTTGATCTATTAAAAAAGATGCCCATTAATTTTATTGTGCAACTGTCCACATACCACACAGGTGGCCATTCCCTCACAGAAGCTGTCCCCGCCCTCACCCGCCAGTCCTTTTCCATTTGCCTAGACTGCACCTGCCAGAAGTATAGATTTTAGGTGGGAGGGTGTGAGGAGAAAAGGGGACTGGACTACGAGTAAAGTAGACACTACAGTGAGTAATTATTGTTTACTCCTACATCCTATCCACTTTCCTACATGACCATGGGAAATTGCCATGCAAAAAAAACATAGAGGGTGGTTTCAACTAGACCAGTGTATCAAAAACGATTTTGTAATACATCTTGATCCAACCAGGCATCGACTCGAGAGCTGGCATGCATGCAGCAAAGTTTCCAAAAAGCAGAGGTCCAAGTGTCAGACCTGTCAATGACATCCCAGAGAATGTGTCTCTGAAATGCACTAAATGCTGTCTTGGCTTGCACAAAATGAGCGTGAACTCGTTTAGGCAGGCATAACGTCTGACTGGACTAACTCTCAGAAACCCATTACAATATCTATCGGGGGACACTGGCTTTGGGAGCCTGTTTGCCCTCAGAGTCCCCCCAACAGTTCTGTAAGGCAGGAAGAGCCTTTGACATGTGAATCTTTGATTCTAGTTAGTTATCAGTATGTCAACTGGGATCAAAATACTAGATACAGGCCAGAGCTTTTCATTGGGCAAAAAAATAAAGGGCTTGTAGAAAAGTATTTTTCAAACACCCTACAGGATTTCCTAACACCAAAGTAAAGCTATGGGTGTAACTCAAAGTTCAGAATAAGTTCTCCAACTAAAGGGGTTGCTTAAAACAGTCTCTTCAAGGTAGGGGTCCACTCCCCTTCCTCCTTGACCCACCACCCAAGCCCTACCTACCAACAATTCTGAGGCGTGGGCTTCCATGTGGACGTCAAAATCCCCTTTCTCAATCCAATCCCTGTCAAAAAGGCTCTCCTCTGAGATCTAAGCAATTGCCCAATCGCAGGGTAGGACCTCAGCTTCATGTTAGACCTCCCTACCACTAGGTTATGACCCATATGATCAGTGTCTGGGTTCTTAGTAGATGCTCATTTTAGGTCTCAGGGATGGACGCCTTTAGTTCAGCAGAGTTCAGGAGGGGTTTCTTCCCCACCTAACCGGGCGCCAGCCACCACTTTGGTCCTGCCCTCCTCATCCCCTCACCACAAGCTCATACCTTCTCCCACTTTGGGTTCAACCCCTCCTGATCAGGGTCTCATCCCTAATCCAACTTTCCTCTGTTCAACATCTGTGATCTTTTCTAACCACCTTCCCCTTGGTTCCACCTCGTTGCTTGACTTCACTTCCTGATACCTCTTGGTGATTCCTAACATCCTCCCTAGCAAACCACCTTCCTCCTGCTTATCAGCCTCATCCCACAACCTTCCCACTGCCTTCCTAGTATGTTCAACGTCCTCCGACAACACTCTCAACTCTTCTTTAAACTCACCCTTCTTCTCTGACAGCTTTCCATCGTCCTTCGTAACTTTAATTACTACAGCCTGTGGCCCCATGGGGCCAGGCTAGTAGGGGCTGGAAGCTTGTCCACTAAGGGGAGTCCTGGCAATAAAGACACAGACACCAGGGTCATAAAAGTATTTTATTAAATGTGTAGTATGTGTTTGATTTATTTCTGTGTCTATGTGTTTGAACTGGATCAACACATCCAGCCACCATGGGGCTGGATGGAATGTTAATCAAGAAAGGAAAACCAAGGGACAGCACTCCCCTACCCAAAATGCAATGTGCAGGGGAGAAAACAATCCAGTGAGGATTTAATACAAAATATAAAAATCAATTAAGAAAGACAGTTTGTTCTGAAATTGTTTCAAAATATTCTGGATCAGCCCGATGATACTGACATGTAGCTAGACGTCACACAAAGCGTTTTAATCTACCTGCCAGCAATCTAAAAACGTGATGCCAGATGTTTGGAACCGTGTCCACTTCTTTTATGTAAAGGAGAACATGATGTTAACTGACAGGAGATCAAGGAGCTATTCAGTTGTCTGATGTAGACATCCTTCTTTTTCAGGATTTAGCCAAGGCTTCTTTATCAAAAAGGAGAATTCTTCAGACAGATGGTTACAAGTAGGCTGCCACCTACATCCATGTAGGCTGCCACCTACTAGTGGCATTCATTTCGCCTCACTAAAGTGCCACCTAATGAGACACAATGAAAAAAGCAACTAGCATTCTCCATTCCATCTCTCTCTCTCTGTCCACAAATGATCCAGCTCATTGCACACAGCCTCTTTTACACTTTACTTAACTTCATTTCATGTATATAGTGCACATATAGTCAGAAGCATCTTGCCACTAGAGGAAGGAAAAATAAACCCTTTATAAAGATATATCTTAATTTGTGGAAAAAGCCACATTGTCATTGTTTCCCAGAAAATTGAATGATAATCCAGAAAATTGAGATGAACTGCAAGTGAGTTTCATAGTTTGGGGGCTAATAGCAAAAAGAATATCAACCCAAACGCTGTTGTTTGATCCTACAGTAGCTAAATTCAAAAGTCTGAGGTTAGAAGATCTTAGAAGATCTTAATTGTCAAGTAGGTAAGAATTTAGAAATTCTCCTTTGTAGAAAAAGAGGACGAATGATGAACGGCTTGATGGACAATGAATAGGACCTTAAATCTGATCCAACCTGCCACTGGCAAGTAGTGCAAACATCTATGAAGACTGAAAGATGTTCAAGAATTTTCAAAGAGAAACCTGGACAGATTGTAGCATTCTAGCATGCTGAAGCTACATAACTTGATCCTTTCTTGGCCTTAAAATGTATAATTGACCTCCCCTTTACATAGGAATGGAACCATTCCCACCATTCAATCCTTAACATGCTATATGTTCTTATCTCTGCTTACTACTTTAACACCCAACCACGAGACAACACTGCACTCAGCGCAGCACTTATCAGATTATTGCCCAGTAGGAATTAGCTAACTGCGTACAAAAGTATACTCATTAATTTGTGTCCAGTGGCTAAAATATGGCACACATTCAACCACCTAATAAAAACAGTGTTTTCCTTGCTTTTGTTCCCCGCATGTTTCTGTAATGTGTACGTTGGCTTAGTTTAAACAACTGAGTATTTCTCTTACCTGGAGCGCCACTCATAACACATAATGAGTATATCTTGATTCGGTAAAAGATGGGGACACTGGCAGGAAGAATTTGTAAAAAGTGGAACTTGGGAACGAGGGATTGTTGTTGACGACTTTAGTGTTTCCTTCACTTCAACAATTGTGATTATTTCATTACAGTTGCTCCTGCTGATACCTTTTACTTTTGCATGGATAACTGGGAATAGAAAAACAGCCATAATCAGGACATAACACATATAAAATAGCTAATATGAAACAATAACAATTTAGGAAGAGTTAGAAACATCATTTGCATACCATTAAAGCTGTTCATCAACTATTGGCTGCAACAAGGCCCCATATAGAAGATGAGGTGCTTCAACATATCCATCGCTGCTATGGTGATAAATACAAATGCCTGGATTGCTTACTCGTAATCTTCATTTTTCTTAGTCCTAGTCTTCCTCGTCCCAGTATTTGCTCATGAATGACCTGCCCCTCCCAACACCACTCCCTCTCCAATTCAAGCCATTGGTGAACTCCCACCATCACCCATCCCCCTATAAAGTGTGTGGCTTACCTTTGTTCCTCCTGAATGTTACCAATACTTGAAGCACCCAGCCCCTGGGTGGCGGTGTGAGTCCATGTGGCGAGGAAGAATAGGACTAGAGGGGTATTACCTCCATGTCCCTCTTTCTTATCCCAGTACTTACTCATGAAGTATACCAAAGACCATAGTAACAGCTGCGCTTGCACGAAAAACAACTCAACTCAGACAAGATCAGCACACCCAGGGACATTTATGGCATGCTTAACCAGAGACTGCTCGGATGATGGAGCAGCCAAACTCCTGATCCGCCTCTCCGGGCAGGAGCAGCCTGTAGTGTTTCACAAACGCAGGGGAGAGGCCCAAGTGGCTGCCTTATAGATTTCAATGTTTGAGGACCCCTGACCTCTGCCCAAGAGGCTGCCATCCCCCTGGTGAAATGCCTTACGATACCTGGAGGACACTGGACAACACTAAGGTAGTGGCCACAACACTGTGCAGCAGTCACACCAGCATGTTGCGGGCCCAATCACTGTGCAGAAAAGTACAACCCTGCTGGCTGCACAGCAGTGCCCAATAGAGCCATGGTGGTGCTATGGAACAAGCCACCCCTCCATGTGAGTGACACCCGGGAAGGGGATGTGGGGCCATGAAGGACCACAAGCATGCATGTCAGACATAGGTTGCCCCAGCAAGGGCACCCTACCCTACCCAAACAGAGGATAATGACCAACAGGTCATAGTCACACACCAATGGCTACAAGCAACCCCATGGCGCTTGGTCCACATGCATCCTCCCATGACCGACCATGCCCCTTTGACCATATGTGTGGGGTCACACTCTGTACCATAGCAATTGTTTCTTGCATGCCAACACACGTGGGGGAACCATACCTGACAACATTTCCTATGTCCCCTACAGGCACTCGCACATCGCCATGGGCTTTGGAGGAGGAGGAAGATGATCCAGGCCCACCAGGGAGCGGTGCATCCAGGCCCACAAGATCTGCCACCACCACCCACAAAGGCCGACACAGGCCACACCAAGGCGGATGTCCCGGTGCATGACGCCGCAACAGAGCAGGGCCAATGCAATGCCCACGCCACCAGGAGCAGTGCTGGGCACACTGCACCCACATCCACAGCTGTACGCACGGACACTGAGCCACATCTGCTGGCAGGGTGACTGAGGAGCCACAGGGGCACAGCAGTCCGGTGTCACCATCTGCCGAATTTCCTCAATCCCAAGAGAGCCCTCCACGCCGCCAGCACACACGGACAACAGAGCTGGATGTTGACACTCCGTCATGTGGCTCCCCTGCATTCAGCACGGAGCAGGTGCATAGCCCCTCACCCCAACAGTGCAGTCCAAAGCGCAGCATGCTGTTGCAGAGGCTCAAGGACATGGAGCACTGACAACGAGAAGGAGGAGATTGGCCACACTCACTTCGCACACCTGCAGGCCATTCAAGACAGTATCCATGGGGCTACCCACAGGGTTGTGTGTGCCATGGCACGGAACAGGGCTGAGATGACAGCCAACACGTCCGCCCTGACACTGTCTGCACAACGGTTCAGGGAAATGACGGAAGGTTTCTGCACTAGCAGAAGCCATCCGGCAGAGCACAGAGGTGCAACGGCAGCAGAGCCTGAAGACAGGCTCTGTCCCATCCACCTCCACCACACCCACAGAGGGGTCACAGCAGGGCATGTCGCAGAGACAGTCACTGTGCCACGGTTGTGAAGGACTCTGGGGCACTGATTGCCATGTGATGGTGGGAGTTGGTGGGCGAGGGAGAATTGTGTGATGGAGAATTGGTAGTGGGAGGGGGAGGATTGATTGTGTGATAGGGAGTTGGTAGTGGGAGGGGGAGGGAGGTTTGTGTGATGGGGAGTTTGTGGTGGGAGTGGAAAAGGATGATTGTGTGATGGGTAGTTGGTGTATGCCAACTTTCTCTGGGGAGTACATCAGGGCTCCACCGGTACGGTCTAGGCACCGGAAACGTGCCTTCAGGAAGCAGAAGGTACGCTCGATGCACACACAGGTCTTGCTGTGAGCATGGTTGTAGGCATTCTCTTGGGGTGTTTGTGGGTCATGCACAGGGGTCATTAGCCAGGGTAGCTGTTGGTATCTGGAGTCACCTGCATGGGGGAGGCACAGGCATTAGTCATGGTGTACAGTGTAGTGGTGGACTTCCACGATATCAGGTCAATGGACTGCTTGTGCATGCAGATGGGCCTTAATTTCGCGGCATTTGTCTATTCTATGTCTGTGTATGCAGTGCTGCTCCTGCCATGCAAATTTGTGGTTCGCATGCACCCTGTTCCCTTGTAACATATGTTAGGTAAGGTGTCCGTCGGTGACGGGTGCAGTGGAAACGGTGGCTGTCATGTGGCTGTGTATTCACACCATGCATGCTGGGTTCCCCATGGACCCTCCTTGGGCGTCTGGTGGCAAAGGGTGGACATTGTGGTCTGGCCGCACATGGGTTCATGGCCCTGGCCCTGGCAGGGATGTTGTCCTGTGAGGCAATTTGTCCATTTGTCAGCATTGCTTTGGTAGGTGCATGTTGCATTGTGGTACCTGTAGTCATGTTGATGTGTTTGTTTGCTACTGTATGTGTACTACTGCTTCTCCGTGTAGGTAAGTCCAACATGTGTATGCTCCATGGTCTGTACTGTGACGTTGGTGCGGGAGGTGGTCATGTGTGGATTTTCCATTCGCTTTTCATGCCATTCTTTTTGTGGTCATTTGAAACCCCTCAAACCCCAATTGGGCATATGCCGTGCAGCGCATGTGTACTGGCTTTTCTGCTCACACACTATCCAGGTTCAATGTCCTTTGTGCCTCTCCATGTATCCTGGCAGTGTGCTGTTCCGTAGGCCCTTGGCATCGTCGGTGGGACCAGGGTAGCGGGCACAGCAGTGGGTGATTATGAGATTGGGTTTGCAGGTCAGCTGTACATTCAGGGGGTGGTAGTGCTTGCAGTTTCGGTACAATGCTTTGTGGGCCTGGGGGGCCACCAGCGCAACATGGGTACAGGGCAGCAATCACATTTGTCATTTGGGCAATGGCATAGGACTGTGCCTTCATGGCATTGACCTGGGCTGGGGTGGTAGGCAGTGAGATATGGCGTTGCATTTGCCACAGGAGGCCTGCAAGCACCTGGGACAGCACTGCACAGAATGTGGGCTGTGCCATGCCATGCATCATGGCAACAGGGTGCTGGAAGGTGCCAATTGCAAGGAATTGTAGGACGGACACTATTTTCAGCAGTGGGGGCACAGCTGTCCGGATGTTGATCCTGCTCCCTATGGCGTCCTCTATTGTGGTGAGCTGCTTGGTTGTGGTCTCCCTTTTGGGGTGGTACAGGGTAACCAACTGGCTGTCCGTGAGGGTCCAAGGTCAGGGCCTGACCGTGGGGATCACGGCACGCCTTGCTTGGGTTCTCCTCCTCCTCCTCCTCCTCTTGCCCACCCCCCACCTGCACTCCCTGTGCCCTGAACTGGTTGTCCTGCCTCTCAGCTACCAGGAGCAGCATGAGCAGCTCCCTGTCCCAGCAGAGTGGCTAGTGGCAACATGGTTTTGGAAACAATGTTTGCGGTAGGACTGTGCCTTATGTAGCCCTCTTGGGTGGATTTGGATCACGTGTGGCATCATTTAAGGCACCTGTGTTCTTTTACCTCTGGCTGCATGCTGGAGGTAACTGCGTGTTTTTGGCGGTATTTACGCCTGTTTTCTGCGCTAATACTGCCAAACATGTACTTGTAATGTGGTTGTGTTTGCGGCGCATGTGCCGGCTATTATTGCGCCGGCTGTAATAGTGCCGGCTGTAGTAGCGCTGGCTGCTTTTATAGTCAAAGGTATTTGCGCAGGCTCATGATCTGGTGGAGCGGTATTGGCGCTGCTAATTCCTTTACTGCCACTTTTAAGGGTTACCGCCAAACTTGTGATGAGGCACAACTCCCCAGAACTTCAAACCAAACTACAACAAATATCTAAAATTTACAAACTTAGTGTACTCTTCCACAAAGCGGAATCCCTTAATGACCGCATAGCGGCTGCAGCCTCCAATACCAAAGAGCTATTTACTATTATTAGAGAACTAGAATCCCCTATCCATCCCACCAGCCCCATAATCCCCAGCAAAGCCTGGTGCACTACCATTCAGGATGCCTTATCATCTAAAGTGACCACGCTCCTAAAACAGCCTCACAAAAAATACTACTAGAGCTCACCTCCTCGCCCCCCCACCATCCAACCATGACTTCTAGCTTGGACGTACCAGAATTCCACTTTACACAAGTAACCTCGGAACAAGTCCTCAAAACTATAGCTTCACTCAAGCCTTCCAATTGTAAAGGCAACAGTACCCCAGCTAAAGTAGTCAAAGGCTGCGTCTCTACACTAGCACCCACCATCACCAGATTTGTGAATGAGTCCTTTAATTCCAGGGAAATACCAGCATCCATAAACGTAGCATGGGTCACACCCCTACTCAAAAAACCTTCGGTAGATCCTACTCTCCCCACTAACTACAGGCCAATAAAAACAGTGCCAATTCTCCTCAAAATCATTGACAAAATACCCTATACCAAAGTACAATCACACCTTGAACAAAACCACCTACTAGGGGAAAGACAACCAGGCTTCCGCCCCAACCACAGTACTGAAACCGCCCTCTTGGATCCCAGGGATTACGGTAAATTGTGCACCCTACTACTCTTAGACCTCTCAGCAGCGTTTGATTTAGTCGATCATGACAAACTATGCCAAACCTTTTCCAGCAACTTCCATTTCTCCCAGAAGGCCACTTCCTGGATAAAATCCTTCCTCTCTGACCGTACCTCAAGAGTCACTCTAGGGGAAGTTGCAGCAGACCCTATCCCGGTACCACTAGGGGTACCACAAGGCTCCTGTCTCCCTCCCACTCTATACAACACCTAAACCAAATGAATCTTTGCTGCACTCGATGCTATGGGAGTAATTTACACAAACTTTGCTGATGATACACAGATCCTTATCCCCATCACAGGCAACCTGGAACAGGACACGACCACCATCAACACTATCTATTCCCATATCCAAAACTGGATGGCAAACAACAGCCTGTGCCTTAATGGAGAAAAACTGAGATCCTCATAATCGGTTCCCCGACCAGACTCAGCAAACTCCACCCAGACTACACCTCTATAATGATTGATGGCACACCCATCACCATTTCTCACAAAGTCAAAACACTAGGAGTACATCTCGACTCCAACCTCACCATGAACAACCACATTAGCGCTCTCGCCTCCTCAATGGCCTACACCGCCAATTCATCACTCTAAGCAGGACTCTCTATCTACAGACAACTGCCTAACCCTGGCTAGAGCCCTCATCCTAACCAAAATAGACTATTGAAACATCTTGTTGTTAGGCACCTAAAAAGAAACCTAACCAAACTCCAACTGCTACAAAAAATAAATCCCTTAGAGCAGCACTGGGCATCAAGAGAAGGGAACACATCGCACAACACAGAAGAGACACACACTGGCTCCCCGTGAACACAACAATCCTCCACAAAACACTAACCACCACCCACAAATGCTTATTTGATGATGCTCCCACGTACCTCAATAGTTGCATTACATGCAAAATCCCGTCCAGAACACTCAGATCTAATGTTAACACCCAGCTACTCATCCCACGCTTCACCACCACAAGAGCAGGTAATGTCAGCTTCCCCATCGCAGCCCGCGCATCTGGAACTCACTCCCCCCTCACCTGTCCAACGAAACCTCCTTACCTAAGTTTAAAAAAACAACTCAAAACATGGCTATTCAGCAAATACTTATACTCCTGCACCAGCTCTTTAACGGAGTGGGTCACCCCTCTCAGTATCACTAGCTAACTGCAAAGTCAAATGATAACCAAGCTGTATATATGATTGTACCATCTCAGTAAAACAAAATGTATATAACCCTGACATGAAAACGAAGATATATGTAACCTACGCTGTTATACCCAATGGTTTGGGCGTAGAAAAAAAAATGCAATAAATAAATAAATAAAATAAATGACCCCTCCATCTCAGAGTCTTACTTCTGCACCCTTACAGCAGTCACAAAAGTCTATTTGAAAATTGCATATTAAACTGGAGTTTAAAGACTAAAAAGAACAGTGCAAGAAGCACCTGCCAGGAGAAGGGAAACATTCTCCTGATCTTATTCTTTTTGGTTCAACCGAGTGGTAGGGTCAGATAGTATTCGTTTTTGGACAGTGGACTCACTCTTTTTGGACATTGCAAGATAGCACCTTAGTTAGTAAAATAGATAGGGAATACCCCATAGCAATAGGTATAGTCAGGTTTTCACACTATCATATAATCAAGTCATTCTAAATGTGTCGTTCAAGAGTCTGCATCCTTCTTCTGGTCCGCCACAGACCTTACTGAATTTTGCCACACAGGGGGATTTAGAGGAGTTACTCCACAAGTGTCTCAAATACCATCCCAAATGATTGTATGTTAGTATCTATGGGATAGAATGGCAGAGAAGATTTGAACTATTGCACTTCACAATGCAGACAAATACATTACTGCCCAACATAGTAGCCAATTTAAGTGAACATCTTATGTGCTCCTCTTTTGATAATGTGTTTGATAACTAATCAGTCTGACTAACTCCCTCTTGACGATCCTCACCCACGTCTTTCCTCTGTTTGCGGACACGCTTACTATGCACTAGACCACTTGAACACCCTTCCCATTGTACTGCGCTCATTCTGAACCTGCTATACAACTACGCACTGTATTTACTGATGTGCTATTGTCTACTTCGTCCTGCTTCTCAATCCTTTGCTATATAACCACGTAACCTACCCTGCATATACTGTTGTGCTATTGTATATTTCGTCCTGCACTCCAGGTACCCATGTAATCTCACTGTAACCTATGTGATCATGTAATTTACACTGTATATATTGTTGTGATACTGTACATTTCGTCCTGCATTTCATGTACCTATGTACCTTGTAACCAAGCTGAATTTAACCTTATCTTCTGCGCCCTGATGCCCCTGGGTCTGGTGCGTATTATAAATAAATAAACTAACTAAACTAAACTAATCATGTAATGCCTTTTGTGTACGCTATAGAAAATAAAATGTGTGAATTCACCAGCACCCAACTTGTGTAGCATTTTCACATATCATTGTGCAATGTATTGATCATGCACTATAACAGGAGTTGTAATGCATTTTACTGATAAGTGAGTGCAAATATGTTTCAGAAGATAGCTCAGTGGGCAAAGCACTTTTGGAGGTGATGTGTGTTCCTGCTTCAGTCTAGTGGTGTAGTGTGAATTACTTAATAGGGTGGGCTAACAAGTAGATACAAAATATGTTCTAGAGGCTTTTCCAGAGCTGCAGCCAGCAACAAAGTGTTGGGGGTGGGGGCTGTTGGAAGACCGTTTGAAAAAGTGTTTCGCAAGTGGGGCCATGAATGATTATCCAATATCCGATGCCCTTCTAAGAGACGGCACGCCCACTGTCATTTGTGCCTTTGCTTTGTGCACTCTGTCCTCGGTAAACAATGGCATGCATAAGACTTCCCTTCTCTCCCAATTGACCGGAGGAAAAAAATAAAAAGGGGACAGTGACGCCAAGGGGTGAGTATTGATAAGTTACTTGTGCAGGTAATCAAAGAGGGCACTTTTCCAAGATACTGCGAGGCGACTATTGTTCCCAGCACAGCAAGCAAACGAGTACCAGTATCTCAGCAGGAGCTTAATGTATAGCCTGCTGGTTACACACATATAACTGCAGGGATGCATGTCTTTATAACTTCAGTATTCACTTCACCATTGATTCACTTAATCACATTTACCTCTTCAAACCTTTACTTCTGCAATCGTTTACTACTTCTAACACTCATTTCATCATTACAGGGGGAGACTATTGTACCCCTTGCTTTTCTCACCCATATTCTTCCCCCTAGACCCTCCTTTATCCCAACCCTAGTCTTACAGCTAACCTTGCCATATCCATCTCCACCTTGACAATGAGAAAAAGCAGAAGTAAAGGTAAGAAGTAAATGCATGAAGAAGCAAATGTTTGACAAAGTGAATGCTTAAGAGGTAAGTGTTGAAGAAGTATGTTTGGGGAAGTAAAGGGTGGATACCCACTGCAGTAGGTGTATTAACCCATTAGACTGTCAGATCAGGTTTCACACCCGGTACTTGGAAGTTGCACATACACAAATTTCCTCTGAGACGAGGAGGGTGAATATTGTTTTCTCCGGTCCCTTTCTTGACCTATTATTCCTTTGCCCATTGCACTTATCTTCCACTCCAATTTTGAGGATATTTACTTTCACAAACAGGTGCTAATCAGTAGAAGACTTGAGCCATCTAAACCCTGAGGACAGCAGTTAAGTGTTTGACTTTTTCATGGGAGGTATATTGATAAGGGGTAGGGCAGGTTTCGGTCCTCCGCCAATGTTCTTTCGTTGCTACTGCCTGTTAATGCTCTCACAGTTAAGAGAATGGACAGGTTCTTGCAGTAGCACCACTTTCCCATCTGTGCCCCATGCTTAATGTCACTTCCGAGTGTTCTTTTCTGCCTGCAATTTAGGGGCTGGCTCTGCCACTGAGCATTATCTTTAGCACAATCAGTTAGAACTGGCATATGTTTAGCTTTTCACATGTATTTCATGATTTTAACTAAAACTGAAATATAAACAATGTAAAAAAGAAAAGAATGGAGGACTCCGCTCCATCAAAATGTGTGTATATTTAATAATAAATAATATTTGGGTCGTATTTGCATATAATCAATCCATAGGACTGATGTCCCTGTAGTAGTAACGTGGTTATATATCCAAAGTACTTTGCCGACGCGTGTGACTTTTTCTGCTTGCCGGAATCAGACTCTATACTGGGGATATTACCCCGTTACTACTACAGGGACATCAGTCCTATGGATTGATTATATGCAAATACGGCCCAGATTTGAAAAAGACTCAGCAGAGCCGAAACATGTTATCATACATGGGCTTCTTTTTTAATGTGTGATTATGCAATATTATTAAATATAAACACATTTTTATGGCGCAGAGTCCTGCATTCTTTTCTTTTTTATACTGTTTACGGTGATGGTGAGGCTTTATTACCGTCGGGATACAGTGACCTGCGACATCTTTGAATTTATCCTATGGCCTCAAAGATACGGCATTAGATTGCCAACTTAAATTGATACCAATTCAAGGAATTGTAAGGTGTCGCCCTCCAGACCAACTTATACTAAAGCCACCCTTTTCAGTTTGAAATATAAACAATGTTCCAAATGCCCCTGATCATTGTTCCAAAACCCAGAGTGACAAAAGGTTTTCTACCCTGAGATTTCAAGACCTCTATCTTTAGTAAATGCCTTTTTCAGGCATGGAAGTTATTGTGTGATGTACAAAAGCAACTGATGGAAAGAAGCAATCGTTTTTGATGTATAGCATGCCGACATCAGTGATATAAAGTAAGCTGTTCAACAAGAATTTGGCGTTAGTTTGTGACTCAGAGGCCTATTCTAAGCTTGTGATAAAAGTAGTGAAGGCAGCAGACATTCTCCACTTCATTTCCAGCACCACCATTCTGAGGTGGGTGGAAGAATTGGCGGGGAGAACAAAAGCTGCTAAAATCTATCCTTTTGATAGCATTTCTTAAAGGACTATCACTTTCTAATTTAAGAACGTTTCCTTAAGCTTTCAGTAAACTAGAAAAGTGGTGCTGCAGTCTAGGAAATGCTATTTTTCTAAAGGTAAAACGTGTGCAGTAGAGTTTAACAGCACCTCAAAAGCACCATATTTTAACTCCTTTTTTAACATGCTAAACCAGGGCTTTTGGAAGGGGAATCGCCTCAGAGTGCCTGCCCTGCATTGCGGATAGTTGCTAGGGCTGTTGTCAAGCCGGAAATCAGGCAGATGCAAAAGTCGAGGATTTGATGCCAGGCCGCCACATTTTCACTTTTGACAGAACATGGTGCTTTATGGAAAGTGTTGATTTTTCGTGGAAGAACACTTTCCTAGGTTTGCATGAACCTCAGAATCAGTCCCTCAGTGTGCTATCTTGGAAAATAAAATTGCTATGCCGGGCAGAGTGGAGTCTATGAGAGCATCACAACTTCCAGCATACTTGTGTTTCACAAAATATGGTAAAATAGAACTCGGAAATCATGTCCTTCTCTCAGAAGCACACAAAATTCTGGAATGAAGTACACATTATACACCTGTGACTTTGTTTACCATAATGCAATTTGTTAAGTTAAAAGACGAGACTTTTTCACACGTTTGGATCCGAGATGGAACAACATGAGTTCTATACAAATTACACCATCAGTTGCATTAATAACACAAACCAACTCTGAAATTTGGTGTTCTGCGCTTGTAGTCATTTTATTTAACACACTGGGTACATTGCATATTGAGCACAAACTATACAAATACATGAATAACTGTTTGAAAAGCCATTTCAAAACAGTCACAGTTAGAGCAGCATGACTGGGTTTGAGTTGGGCATATCTAGTAATTAATAACCTTAATCCTTTTGGTGTTTGGAATTTCTCTTAGGGTGCACCCACCGATTGGCTTCATTACATAGTGTGTGTGTGTGTACAAGTGTAGGGTGTTCAGCTACTATCTGCATGATATGATATGATAGGTTATTTATAACACGCTTAATAGCTTAATACCCAAAGGTTT
Organism: Ambystoma mexicanum; assembly: GCF_040938575.1. Lineage (NCBI taxonomy): Eukaryota > Metazoa > Chordata > Amphibia > Caudata > Ambystomatidae > Ambystoma > Ambystoma mexicanum. The sequence goes on from NC_090930.1 coordinate 846,656,785, forward strand.
CTAAGCACGGACCCAGGGATTGTACCTTTGGTGCTCCGTGTCGTCTTGCTTCCGAGGCGAGCACATTACCCCTGAGCTATCCTCCTGAGGCATCGATAAATAGTAGAAGTATGCAGTCAGAGAAGGAAACTACTTCCCAATAAGGTATGTGTCTCTTATCATATGTGTGGCTTCATTTTCAATCCAGGGAAGACTCAGAAATATGTGATTAGAATTTATTTTAAGTAATGGAGGAGAGAGCCTTGCAGGTGATGGTGTTTTGTGCCCTGCTTGCCGGCTGTTGTGTGTTATTATGACTGACTTTTTTTAAAAATACCCTATGCACACCACAACAGCAACAGCCTGCAAAATATTCCTCTGCTCTTCAACATCTAACGGGGAAGGTTTGGTCATGAATAAGAGAGGAAGGACTTTGCCCCTTATGATACAGCCTGTCTACACCACTGGTGCCAGGCCGCAGATCCAAATAATGGCAACTCACTGTGGCAGATAAAGTCGAGCATATGAATTAATGAAAGTATCGACCACAGTGATTTGGAAAACACTTAGGTAGACAGTGCTTAAAACACACTCATCTTTATGGTTTTGTCAGAGGAGAATTGTGGCTGGAGTGTGACATAGATAAGAACCAAGGCATTGAAACCCGATGAGCTCTTGGCATGTATCTTTATTTATTCTTTTATCCATTTATAAAGTGCTTTAAGCCTGTATACAAACAGAAAAACATACAACACAACACACAAATAACATTTAAACAAGATATAAAACGTTGACACAAACCTATAAAAAGATACATGAGGAAACAGCAAACCATGTAAAATGCTTCAAAACTAAGCATTCATCAGGTTACTAAAATCCTCCATAAAATCAACTAATTTCAGATTGGAAGGGCTATTAGGAACATCCTTATAAATACTCAAAAAATGGGGAAGGTTGCTACTGCCACGACCAACAAGTACACAGTCTCTGTTGTTCTTTGAAAGCCACTCGTCCACCTGAATCCCCCGAAGGACCTTCAAGCCAAACGTTCTTATAACCCCAGGCCCCGTCTTCCAGCGTAAACCATGACAGCACTTTATTCCTGAGCCTCCCTTGGTTCATTCCCTGCTGGTTTCTCGGTATCAGTAATGATAAAGTTTTGCTTGTCCAAGACAAGCCCTCTTAAGTTCTAAGCCACAATCTCAGGCATGAGCTTTACCAACATGCAAGCTCCTAGGAATATGAGATTTTATTTTAGTGCTAGCAGGGCTAGAGGGACATACACACAACTGTGCTAACCACACTGGAGTGTCCACTACAACAGGTAGAGTTGGTGTCCAGGCTTGAGGGCCGGATATAACATCCTGCCTACTAACGGTTTTCCCCTCCAACAGATAATTATGGGCAATGCTGCAGGGCCGCCCAAGGCGAGGCAGGGTAACTGATGTCACCATGTGGCAGGCCTGGGAGAGGGGTAGCCCACACCCCCAAGCCTGCTCCTCTCCCCCTCACGGACATGGAGACATGCAGTCTCCAGCATACAAACGCAAAGGAAGGGTGAGGTGTGAACAATCACCTCACCATTCCACCAAGCAACAAGGTGCTAAGCACCAGGAAGGTAACTATCAGGCAGGGCGCAGGGTCAAGGACCTGCCCCCCCCTCTTGGGGGCATAGACAGTCTGCTACACCGGCCTGGGGGCTGGACTACAGCTCCCCCATTATGCACATCAAAGACCCAGGGCTCCCCTGGGTCTTATAAATAAGAGCAGCATGCTCTAAGAAAACACTACTTGTTTGTGGACCCTGAATGGAGACCCAAACAAACAGGAGGTTCGCTCTGGACTCAGCATCCTCCAATCTTTGTTTCTTTACTTCAACACGTTTGCCGTGCACTCAGCATCGTGTATTTCTTGACTTCTGGTGTTCACCGTACATGTGGCGTCACTTTCTCTCTTGAAACATTGAACTGTTTCAGTAAATCCCTTACGGCTCCCCCGCTTTGCCGTTAGCGTGGATAAACAAACAAACGTGAGAGGCCGAGCTGAGTGATCCAGGGAGTTGTGAAGCTGCAGCAGGAGCAGTCTGAGGAAGCGCGAAGGAAGCAACCCGGCGCCACGGTGACTTTGCAACATTATTTCAAGTCAGCTGCGGCGCCGGGCAGAGGCAACGGTGCCCGCCGCTCATGAAGAGCAGCTAAATGAAATAGACTAAGCCTCCTTTTGGAGGCAAGGCAACAAAACAAACAGACCCGCTAGTACGCGGCTGTCCTATTTAGACAGGGGGGCTCGTACGCCACAATAAGGAGGTCCATTAATTTCGCTTCCAGTTGGAAGCAAGGCAACACATAGCAACATGGTCCGGGATAATGTTGACTGATTAGTAAATGCCAGAAAATAACATTTGTAGCCACCAGGTTATATAGTACAGCGGTGAAGCGTCCTGCCTACAAACCGGACGACGGGGTTTCGAGCCTTGCGGTCAGTGCCAAAGCATAATTTCACGGACGACTCTCAATATTGCTCATTTTTGGTACAAAATTATAACAAATCATAAAATTTAACAGGAGCACGGGGGTAGGCCGAAATAAAAACAGCAGGCCAACATTTGTTTGTGTAAAGGGGCACGGGGATGCTTATACTCTAAAGGGGTGTGTGGGTAAAGCTGCAAAGTTGCAAAAACCATCTGCAGACCCACATTGAATACATGGACAAAAAGGGTCCTTTTTAGTGATGCAGCCGGGAGCAGGAGCCATACTCAACGCAGAATGGGTGGCAGGACACTGGCCCAATTCATGGCAAACGTCAGGGTGGACAAAAAACATCACCCTCCTAGAAATATTTCCCATTTGGCTAACCATACACATCTGGGGCAGACAGCTAGCTAACACGGAACTCTTGGTCTGGTGTGACAACATGGCGGTGGTAGGCTCCATAAACAGAAGATCTACCAAATGCCTTTTAGTGCTGAAAGTACTACGAGCCATTACAGGAGTCACACTGCAGGAAAACATTGTGGTCAAAGCAAAACACATCGCTGGAGCAGACAATATTATTGCAGATGCTTTATCTCGCTTTCAGTGGCCAAGGTTCTGGGAGCTAGCACCACACGCCCGAAAACAGATGACGGCAATAACAGCGGAATGCCGGTCAATAATGGGAAATTAAGAAAAACGGCATCAACACCAGCGTCAGAGAGCCCAGGCCAGGATGCCCAACAAGAAACATCACGCTATCCACAGAGAACATGAACCCTGGCACGGGGTTCCTAACAGAAATGGCCGAGAAGGCACTGGCAGGAACTACCGCAGCTCAATACAGTAAGTGCCTACAAACAGTATTCAAAGCTACAGGTTTAAACCATGTAGAATTAATAACGATTAAACACATAGAAATATTTTTAAAATGGGCTCACAACCAGGGTTTCAAGAGGGACTGGACAAAAATATCCTGGTAGCAATTTCATATTTTTCCAAAATACGGGGAGACTCAGACCCCACTCAGAACGCTCTGATATCCTACGCCATGAAAGGCTGGGGCAGAACATAGGGGCCCCAGGTAGACACCCGCCACCGCTTAGATTTCAACAAACTAGTAAAAATAGCAGAGCAACTGGAGGCCATATGCTGGCACCCCTATGAGACCGTGATATTTAAAACAGCATTTCTTCCTAGCGTACTTTGGGGCCTTCCGGGTAGGGGAACTCATCGCCTCCAGCACAAAAGCCAACAATGGGTTAGGCATCATGGAGGCCAGGGTCAGACAAGACAGCGTCAGCATAGACATCCAACAGTCCAAAACAGGGGCCAAAAGAACCATCAATATCTGCTGCATCGACGATGCAGAAAACTGCCCAGTGTGTATCACCAACCTTTACTACGCTCAAAGGCCAAAAGTGGGGGGGAGGTTCTTAATCCACAGGGATGCCTCGGCACTAAGCCGCTACCAATTTAAAGGGGTGTTGATGAAAGCAATCAGCAAAGCAGGATGGGACCCCAAAGATTTTGGCACCCATTCTTTCAGAATCGGGCCGCCACCTCAGCATTGCAAGGAGGCCTGGCACCAGAACAACTAAAAAACATAGGGGGATGGAAGTCAGATTGCTACAAAAGATACATCAGACCACAGCTAATATAGCCCTTCCACCCTCCCCCCCTTTTTCTCTTTCTCTCCACCCCTCCAGAAACAACTGCTGGGGAGAGGACACCACTCAAATCAGCATGGATAGTCGTCCACTCATTCGTCTTCAGGACAGGCCGATGGGCAGAAGAAACTAAAGAGGGTCCACCCTTTAGGAACACCATAGCTTCCTGGTGGGGATACAGAGGTCTTCTCTGGGCCGACATCCACAACACAGTAGAAGAGCTGGTCGCATACAGAGACCCGCCAGAATTCCTGATAGTACATCTAGGGGGCAAAAACCTAGTGTCTGCAGGAAGGAGAAAACTACTGGAAGAAATGTGCTCCTCCTTAGCTGGCATTTCGCATAACTGGAGGGACAAAGAAATCTACTTCTCGGCCATCCTTCCCAGAAAGAAATGGCGGGGGGCCAATTGTTACAAATCAATAGACATTTCTAGACGAAAACTGAACAGGGGGCTGGAAAAATGTTGTATAGCACGAGGCCTGGGTTTCAAAAAACACCCAGCCATCACGATAGGTGACCCAGATATGTTTCTTAAAGACGGCACCCACCTACCAAACCAGGGCATGGAACATTTCTTTCGAGAAATCACAGCTACCCTAGCCTCCAGGGGTTGCCAGTAGAGATACTTTCGGGGGAACACGGTCAGCCGGCAACCTGCCCGTGTGTGGTGGCACGGGCCAGAGGGGGTTAACCTCTGGACCCCGGTGCCCAAAAGTATGATTATATTATGATATGTGGTCATTGTTATTCCATAACCATATCTGCACAATACAATCCTACAGCCTTTTATTGCCAACACTTGACAAATGTGTGCTCTTGCTTTTTACCGGTGAGGGTAAGGGTTTGGCCCATACAAGTTGCATGCATATGGGTTCAGCAGTTATTAGTATTAGCTCCAACTGGGACTGTATGATACATCCACAGTATCTTGGAAAACCTTGCCCCCACCTCCTTCCACCGACTCAAGCCAGAGTACAACATTTTTAAAGCTGCACGACCGATGCAACCTTGCAACAATACATTCTTTTATGGCCTGCCAATTACCCAACTCATTCAGCTTCTTAACTGGTAGAGCCTCCCTCTGCATATTCAATTCGCCGCCAAAGCAAGTTGATGGACAGGGGGCATTTCAAAAGCAGGCAAGGAATGTCATTTGAATGGGCTGGAGCAATCTCCAAATAGCTTGATCACTGCTCTGTATATTCTGCATTGGCTCCTCTACAGTACCCTTCCCACTGGCCTCATTATCTCCACTTTTCCGTTGTTTCTTCAGGTGCTGTTTTTGCCTACCACTCAGTGCTAGGACATCTGAAAGCTGATTCTCTCTTATTAAAGAGGGATTAGAAGGACTGATGGTGTCTAATAAAGCAGGTTTACAATTCCCCGAACTTTGTTCATCCTGGGATACCGGCTTGTCAGGCATCCTGAAGCAAGTAGGCAATTTCGCCTCAGTCTTTTTCCGTAAACGCCTGCCCATGCTGCTGATGCTTTCAAATTGAGGGTTGTTATGCAGAACATTTCTATTTTATCAGGCATAAACAGTATTGGGACTTCCTCAAAACAAGCAAGCCCCTTCTCAAAGGCTCAGGCTGGACACCAATTTTACACTTTAGGAAACATGCACCAAGCCACCTGCCTATTCAAACAGCAAAATCGTAATTACAGCCTGAAGACAGGTGCAACATGGCACCTGCCTGAGCTAACACAGGCGAACAGCTGTTAACCGAGAGAAAATACGATGTGCCTTCCGCCTAAACCATAGACACTGTCCAAGAATCTTCAGAAGAAAGGAAATCTGCGCACCCCACCTTTGCGTTTAAGCATCTCGCCATTTCAACACACCCACAACTCAAAATGATCTGCAGGCGACCCCACCCGGCGAAACAACGCCTGGACACAGGGCCAAGACGTAGGGCCAAGGGACCAGGAGGACCCCAACCCCTGCCACCGGGGCAACGTCGAAGCAACACAGAAACGAGGGAGAGCAGGTAAAAACTGAAGATCATCTATCAAGCCACATTGCGAGTGTGCGCACCCGAAAGGACACAGCTGAAAGGACAGGCGCACAAACCAACGGGCGCTTGCACCAGCCTGGTACTGGCAGTGGTTAGTGGGGCTGATGCCATACCTGGCTCGGCCAGAATTAATTGTGTATCAAGGTTCGATTCTAGTGTTTGCTTCAACAATTGGTTAAACACTTGATGAATTCCGTAGGCCACACAAAATAACTGGATCACATGAATCATAACAAAAGTCGATACTTTTTTTATATAGATTTTTTTAAATTGAATACACATATGTTTTTTTTTTGCTAGCAGAGAAATGAATAGTTGCATTGTTCCATCAGCTAAAATCAAATATTCTGTTGCTATTCAATGCGTGGTGTTTATTGTGCCTTTATTAAAGATATGATGATTGACACAAAAAGGGGGTTAAGTTGTTCAGGCCCCGAGATTCCAACCGCCCTGCCATTGCGAAACCAGGCTTGTAACTTTGATAACACACATCAAGCAACCCCTGTTAACATTCTTAATGTGTTTTCTCTTCACAATAATAGATAACAAATATATATAGAATGTGCTTAATTCATAAATGCATTCAGAGTTCAGAATCTGAGCTATAGGAAATGGAGACTGAAACCATTCTGTAAGTACGCAAAATAATGTTCATTTGCGGAATAGCATATCTTCCCGTGCCACTCATAAAGCTGGGCAAGCACAATGGTTAGAATGGTCATTATGTTGATAATCAGTTTAAAAAATTAAACTGAATGCACTTTTTTGCTGTATATGGAAGGTTTAGAATTCCATTAAGGGGGTTGGTCAAGGTGACATTCCATATTTTAAGGGTACCTCATGTGATAATGTGTTCATTCATTCATTTATTGATGAATTGTACAGCCTCTATTTCAAAACAGAGTTACTTTGCGGTGTGCACTGGGTGCAATTTCTCTGGTGCCAATAGCGTCACACTGTTGTGAAGCTCTATTGCACGTTGGTACAACGCTTTATTTATGGTTTGTTTTCAATATTGTGGTTATTAAAAAAATTACATTGGGGCTCATTACAGGCTCGGTGGTGCAGGAATTCCATTATTGTCACGTTATTTGTTGGTAAAGGTATTACTGTCCTTTTTCCTGCACCACTGAACTACAAGTTTAAACTTGAAGTTGAGGATTTTCCTCCTGCATCATGCTAGAGGTAAATTCACTACTTTAAAGGTCAAAAACATCTGTGGACTCCCAAAATGGGGATTAACACCGTCCTACCACAACTTGAAATCCTGTGGTAATCCAAGTGGCGGTAAGTTTATCAGTAATTCAGCAGATTTACCACCAAATTACTACCAAAATCGTAAAGAGGCCCATTGTCTTTGACAAGCAGTGCCTGCAAACATGCTTGTGTCACAGCGTGGCTCTACCAAACAATGGCTTCTTTCGACACCCTGTCGGTAACAGTCTTTCTAAATGCTTAAATGCTGAGTGTGAGGATGCTCAACCCACAAATGCAGGCTTGTTCACTCACTGGTCCAGTGATTTTCAGCAATACCATACAAACCCAACTGAAATATGACAATGAAAAATGTGCAAACAATCAAAGAAAACATTGTGAAATGCATCCCTGTAGATCTCAGAGTAAGTCCTAAAATTGTTTTCTAGTGATACGGTTTTGTGGATAACACAAGTTAGGTCTTGCACTGAATTAACATGAAGCATACCTCGAAGACCACCTTCTTTTACAATGTGAGCCCCATTGGAGTCTTTCTCACCCATTCCAAACACCACACCTAGGATTTATTTCCCTAAGACTACAGTAGATCAGTAAGAAAAGCCACCACAGAAGTGATCTTCATTTTAACGGGGTCACCCGCAAACAGTAACAGACTTAAACTACCTTAAGACTTATGGTAGATAATGTATCTCATGTTTTTTTCCTTTGCAGAGTATAATCTGTGCTACTGGTATCTAATGCTGGCTATATAACAACCGTGATCGATTTCTACATGACATGTCAATAAGAATACTTAAATTACTGTGTTAACTGCTTTCTTTATTTCTTTGAAAAATGATATCTTTGAAAACAATATTCTATAAAGAAGTGCGAAAGGCTGTGTTGATATGCATGGCAGTCAAGAGAGTCTTCCAGCTTTCCATGGCGACACATGATTGCTTAACAGCTTTGAGAGAGGGATTTTCCTACCTGCCACACACAACAGCAGGAGGTTTGTGCCGCAAGAGCATTCACACTTAAACTTGCACAGCTTGACTTTTCGTTTCCACAAGATGGCAACCTTTAACAAGGCTGGGTCGCAGTGTTAAAGACATGTAAATGTATATGGTATCCGTAGCCAAAAATGCTTCAAATACATTGCTACGTGTGGGCTAGAAGTACTGATGATTGATCGAGAAACAGTGAGAATTCCGTTGACCCATGCCTGTTTGTCAGCATCTGCTTTTTGAGCCTGTGTTAAGAATTTGGTGAAGCTGCAATTACCCATTTACCATAGCCTTGATCTGAGCCCCCATGATGGCAAGCCTTTCTTCTTTGGTTACACATTTAAATGTAGGAGACTCAAGATGCTTGTCTATGGAGGAGTTTTTGTCATATACATCTTTCACCTCTGTACTGATTCTGTCAGTATAACGAATCAACAGGTTCCAAACAGGTGCCACGTTTGCACCTTGAAACACCGTTTGCTGTATAGGCGCATTATAACTACCCAATAGATAAATAAAATAAAATTCCACCTCAGAAATCGTACAGCCATTTTGCCCCCCCTCCACCGCCTCCTCCCCTGTAACCGTCTATGCACTTGCGCGATCTGAACTGTATCATGCCTGAAGATCGCATGTCTGTTTTCCCCTCGTCTTTCCCTCCCTGCATGGTGTCGCCTTATGCACTGGAAAAACTGCAGAATTTACGTCCATATTGCTAACTCAGCCTGTGCCTATCATTTCAGAATTTCAAGGGCTCTGAACGTCTGTTGTTTTCCCCTTGTTTCCCCCCTCCCCCTTGAGCACTTTGAAACACTTGCTCTGTGTATAGGCACTATACAAATAAACATTGCCATACCATGAGGGGAACTGGTAAAAGAAGCTCACAAAACATTTAGTAGATTTTATTTACAACTTTAGCTTTTAGGTTTATCATAAGTGAATTTTTTTTAATGTTGTTGTCACAATGTTATTTATTGTTATTAACAGTTTCTTGTTGATACTTGGGTAAAAACACTCAATTTCCCGAATTGCAATGTGGCGCTCATTTTCTCGCAAATATTTTTTCGATGTATTACTTTAATCTCCAGTCCAGCTGCATGTCTGCCCCCTTGCAGGACTTCCCACTTTTCAGTGCAATGTCTCCAGCGGGTTTGTACGTTTTTACCGAATCTAAAGATTCGCATGTACAAAAAACCCGAAAAATGCTACCACCAAAGGTTCGAACACAAAAAGATTGAACCTTTGGTGGTAGCATTGTAGGTAAGTATATAACAAAAAAGACTGCGGGGGATGCGGGGGTGTCCCCCGCAACACCCCGCTCACTATACTTTAGAGTTTACACTCTAAAGTATAGTGAGCGGGGTGTTGCGGGGGAAAACCCTGCAGCACACCCGAAAAAAAAATAAAAATACAGCGGCTGCGGGGGTGTCCCACGCAACTTTATACCCTAAAGTATAGTGAGCGGGTGTTGCAAGGGACACACCCGCAGCTCCCGAAAAAAAAAGAAAAAAAGAAAAGGACCCTGCGACGCCGGTTCCCGATCACAGAAGTGAAAGGGAACTGGTGCCGCAGGGAGACAGCGTGAAGGAAAGGCAAGTAGGGTTTTTTTTATGTTGGGGGTGTGTTGGGGGCGTGGGCGGGGGGTGTGTTGTGGGTGTGTTGTGGGTGGGGGTGTGAGTATGTAGGGGTTTTTAACATGTGTTTGATGGGAAATGTGCACATTTCTCATGCAAACTTTCCGGCCGTGGGAAAATCAGCCACCGTCGGACCACGTAGATCCATCTCCAGCATCCTTACTACTTAAGCAACACTCTCCCCTGAGCTCCCTTCCAAATGCCCAGCATGATCTCCAGGCCTCAGAACCTCTGCCAACAACCTGGGTGCTCGTGTGCAGTCCTCCATCTGGGTGAACATCCAGCAAAGCCAGTGCACCTCTTTGCACTCTCTCATCCAGGGCTCCTTGAGGATCCTGCAGCCCCTGCTTTTGTCTCGCCTCTTCTAAGTCCCCACAGGTTCTAATCCCTTGCTGTGTCTCAACCCTTTCTGAAACACTTGTGTATGAGCGCGATACAAATAAAATATCATATCATAATATCATATCATAACTTTACGGAGAGGGCGATAAAAACATATACACCCATCTTGTAATCAATGTCCCCTTTTCCTTTTTTGGAGCTGTTAGGCCAAAGATCACTGTTCTCTGCTCTACAGTGTGGGGTGACTAGGTTTCTGCTTCTCCCAGGGTTTGCATACAACAGATACATGTTATATAAGTATTATAAATTCAGTGGGGGTACTCTGCCACACAAGTCATTCCCTGTAGGATCGACTACCCTCACTAGTCTCTTGATAAGTGTGTTCAGTGCTTATCACTGATGGGTCCCATTTTGTAGCCTTGCAGACCAAGATACCACATGCAAGGCTCATCTCTGAGTCGGGGGTTGGGAGGTGGGGAGGAAGAAGTATAATTCATTGCAGGCTGCCTTGATGGCTGGGGGCTCACAGGAAATACTATTGCTGTCCACATGTCAGTAAATCCCCTTTCAATTGTGGCACATGTGGAAGCATATCCTTTTCTGGCTGTAGGTTTATAGAATACACTACACTTTGGCTCAGCGCTAATTGTTCTGGCATGTCTAGCTGCCCAAGCCCTCTGAATATCTGAATTTAGAATGCTATATAAAATTTAATTTCTTCAATACTATTGTTTTTAGTTTTGCAGCAGATAGTAGTGAAAACGTCAACAATGGCCACGCCCTCTGCTTCCGGTCTTAGTCCCTCCCGCTTTTGATGTGCTTTGTTATAAACTTAATATAAATTTGATTAAAAAAAGGATATAAAAAATGCTTGATATTGAATTTATATACAATGTATATTGGATATATAGTTTTTTCTAATGTATATCAGTTTTGATATTAAGTAAATATACATTTTATATAAAATCTATATAGATGGGAGCTGTGGGGAGCGGCTTGGAATGGCTTGGAGTGGAACTCGCCGATGTTGCTCAGTCGAGCGCCCAGAGCGAAGTGAGCTCTGAAGACAAGGACTGTGAATCTAGGGTTTTGCAGAGTGACGCGGTGATGACGTCACATAGGGTTTCCGCCTGCTGCGATAGGAAGTGGATATACATTTTATGTCAAATAGATAAGCCCCCTCCAAAGTTTTTGATAGCATTTTTATTGAACCTCAATAATTTGTATGTGAAGTTTATAGGAAGCAGAAAATGATATCAAACAATTTTGATATCTTTTTAGTATAAACATGTATATACAAATCAAAAAAATATTTTTGATGTATACAATTACATAAACATCAATATTAAAAATGATATTGTTGATATGGAATGATACATACAAATATTAAAAATCATATTTTTATATAGATTGTGTATACAATGTTATATTAGAAATCTTATTTTTTGACATAGAAATGTATATACAATGTAATATTTCTTGATATAAAATATTCATTTACATTTTGTATATAAACTTCCCCAAAATTGTTGATATAAAAAAATGTTTATTTCAATTTTGACATAAAAATGTATATCAATCTTATATGAACTGGCTTTGATCCAGAGTGTGAATAACGAAAAACAGTTTACTTTATAAGTAAAGTGTGCTTCCCAGAGCCCGCACAAAAGTCAAACTATTGTTTCTAAGGGGTCTACAGCATCTCATGCGTGGCATACATCCGTCCCTCTGTGACCCACCAAGGAGCTGTGCATGGGGTTTATATTTAGATCACTGTAATACAAGGTGTTTGTGCCAGCTGTAAACCTTCCATGTAAATACACATAAACAATGTTTAGCAACTAAAACTAATGGCCGTTCGATTTTTAACTTATGACGGAAGGCCGGCAAAGGAAGTAGCTGCAGGCTGAACTTAATTTTAGATGTTTTCTGGGGCCGATGACACTCGCTAATTCTTGACAAATATGCAGGAAATACCATGCTGTGCTTCTGTTAATAAGAACAATTGCTGCTGCCCTCCCCCACCCCAGGAAAAAGACTGGGCACATGAATCAGCTAATACTAGATTTGTTACCAAACCAATACACGAGTTCAGGAAATCTCTGGGTGTATGTGCGTGTTGATCAAAATAATGGCACTGGACACCGGAAACAGCTAAAATGCGATTTGTTACAAAACACATACATGAGTTCAGGAAATCTGTGTGCTTTGATAATGAAATAACATTGAGCTTTTTTAAAAGGACCCTTCTGACTGCAGCATGGGCTACTGTCAACCACAATGTTAGATCCCTGGATTGATGCACCCCTGCAAACACTGGCTAATTGACCTGGGGCACTCGATTGCAACTCTGCAGGGTACTGTGCTTCTTGGGTGGATTTGATTGTGGGTCTGTAAACACTGGGATAACCCCACCACAGCCTGCTGATTGGAAACTGGGGCTGCTTTTTATTCTGAGTTTTATTTCAACAGCACAAACAGGTGAGGTTGGTGGTTATTGCAATACTTTAATGTATTATTTTTGTGTTTTGTACAATTCATGTGGTTATATTTATTGATAGGCAGGCCCTTTTCAGATAGGCCATGAGGCAGGTCCTTTTTGAGACAGGCTGTGCATTTGAAACGAAACAGCTATGTGCTTTTAATGTCGTGTTTGAAAATGTATAGTTTACTTAGAATGTTCTGTGGTTGTGATAGTCGGCCAGGATAGCGCATAGATATTGGCAGCGCCAGATTCTATTTCTATGCGTGCAGCTTATGTTCTAGAACTGTTTTTGAGATTTTGACTACAACGCTTTGGAAAAATTTGAACATGTGTGTATAGGGTTTTGTTGTTATGTTGCTGCTACACAATCAAAAGCTTGGAACCCGCAGCACTTATTACCATTCCAAACATTAAATAAAGCCTGGCTGCACTTTTGGGGCACTTGTCGTTTTGTCTCAGCTTCACAGCGCCGATAAAATATTTTTAGTGTGTAAAATATTCACCACAGAGGTAACAGTATGCGCCAAAAATCACACGTGTCGCACAAACGCAATAACCGAGATTTAATGGTAAGTACTAGAGTTGATGACATTCTTAAGGGTTGTAAGTGTCAGGCTATTATACAGGGCTTGATATGTTTGGGGATGTGTTATGTATTGATCGACTGTGCAATGTTTTAGATTGTGCCAGATTTGTTTTGTACTTCAAAGTAGGCGCTACGTTTGAGTTTATTCTGCATGCAGAGTGGCACAAAACAAAATATGTCTAATCTCTGTCAGCAACGGAAGCGCAGAGTGTTGCCCCGTATCTTTGCATGTGAAAACTGTGATGTGTAATTTAAAAACAATTGCGAGGTAGAACTTTGTCAGGACTTTTAAAATATGGTTCTAAGTTTTGCAGTGTTTTATACAATCTTGACACTCCACCAAGATGCAGTGGATTAGATTTTTTGCCAAAGATCACACCTTTGATGAAGTGGTGTAGCCGGGATTATATTATATTAACAGATTGAATTTTCTATTTCTTAGGGACCTGTACTTGGTTGTTACATTGGATTTCATATTTTCATGCTTAGATTACAACATGCTCTGTGTTGCTACAGTTGTAACATTGTTGGTGAATATTGTAATGCACTAATGCTCGCTATCTAAAAGACGACCCTCCCTGATTCTATATTTTTCTGTTCTTTATAGAAATGTTTTCCAACAACTGGATGTTACAGCAGGAGGCCCCTGAAAAAACAGCCTGCAGTGTTCAGCGTTCAACACCCATTCGATTTATGAACATTTGTACACATAATTAAACACTTTCTGGATGTTTTGAAGACCCGAGAATGGTGTTTGGGGCCAGACAAACCATCCTGGTCTCAGCGCTGTTCTCGCACTGTGTGTTGCATGTGGCCTCTCGTAACCAGCATATGCCAACGCCATAGATCTAGGACTACCAATGGATGTGTCTGATGGGTTCACGCAGTCATCAAGGCTACATCTTCGTGACAAGGATTTGTGGAGTGTCCCATTCACTGGTTCTCAGGGGGATTCAAGCCACAAATGTGTGGAGCTGCCACCGACAATGGAGAATGGCTTTTGGGCTAGTTTAAGGAACCCGTGTAACAAGGGTTATGGAAATGTCTCAAGAAAAAGCAGGGTTTTTGGACCTGTCACTTTCCGTAAGCACAAGGTATAGAGAGGGTGATGGCACCCATTGCTTCATCATCACCAGTGGTTATACACCAGAGGGGCAGCTGCTATCAAGATATCAATCACAGGGTGCTACAGATAGTGGTTCTGAACTCAAGACCAGCACTATAGAATGTGAAGCATTGTTCTGAGGGCACAAGGATTGGTCATCCTTGTTGTTTATCATAAGGGCGCTGGATTGCCTGGGGGCCCGACGCATGTAGTTATTCTTTTTTTGTTTGTTTCTGATTCATCCAAGGGCCCAAGGAATGCCTGGGGTTTCCCGTCCAGCATAGCAGCTTTTTTTTTTAATTCATCAAATAGCCTGAGGAATGCCTGCAGGGACCCGACAAGTGTAGTTATTCTTTTCTCGATTCATCAAGGGCCATGGAATTTCTGGGGGCCCTGACGAGCGAAGTTGTTCTTTTTTTGATTCATCAAGGGCCATGGAATGTCTGGGGGCCTGACGAGCAGAGCTGTTCTTTTGATTTATCAGCGGACCTCGAGAACAGGTGTTATGGGGTGTCTGACGAATGGCAAGCCATTGTTTTCTACAGGAGTGATGGGATTGGGTGCTATTTGTTGGATGATTCATTATAACTTCTGAAGCTATGTTGTGTGTGATATACAGAGGATGTGTGTTTTACACAGTTTTAAGGGGTGTATTGTATCATGTTTTTATTTGCTGCCTCTAGGTAAGCTAGATAAGACCATGCGTTTCATTTGTAGGTTTTCACGTGGCGTTTAAGCGCCGAATATACATGCCCAGATACAGCAGTGTTTGTTTTACTAACCCTTAGAAGGTTGAAAGGCTAACCACCCACTATGATCTGAATGAAGCGTTTATGACCTATTCTCTAGCTGAACCAGTGTTGTGGTCAGACATGCTTAAAAAGATCAAAATGCATCAAAAAAGTTGCTCCTCCGAAAGGATGTCAACGGTGTTGGCGCTCTGCTGATCTATCGGATCTTGTCTCCTTGGTCAAAGATAAATGGAGCAAAGCAACTATAACTACTCTCTCTGGGCTCCCTCAGTCGCTGCTTGAGGCAGCTGATAATGTGATTCCATATAGGCATATCCAACCTCGGAGGTTGCCTGCTGAACAGTGGTTTTCAGAGGCCCTTAAGGCGCACTGCCTTGCGCTCCGCCAGGCTGAACGCAAGTGACGGATTGCACATGATCAAAATTTCAGATTACTCTAGAAATCTTGCGCTGCTTCTTATTCGGAAGCTATGGTGGCAGCAAAGAAGACTTTCTGTGTCCAGAAAATTGAGTCTGTGCTAGGCCAGCCCAAGACCCTTTTCTCAGTGGTGAGATCTCTCTCCTCCGAAGCTAGACTCACTCCCTTGGTCAGTCCTACACAAGCTCTCTGTGACACACTGGCACAATATTTTACAGCTAAAATGGATCCCATATGTACCAACATCACCCTGGCTACATCGAAAACACCTATACCTGCCCCTGTTTCTGAACCCCTAGTTCCTAGAAGCTCAAGGGTTCCGGAAAGCTGGTAATCATTTCCTCTCTTCACTGAAGATGCTGTACTTAGTGCTATCCAACATATTAAGTTGGGGGCTCCCTCTGACACTATTCCTCTCGCTGTGATGAAGGAGATTTCCCCCAGGCTGCTGTGTGAAATCACAGGGGCAGTTAATACCTCCTGCCAATCTGCCATTATTCCTTCAGAGCTGAAGGCTGCTACTGTTATTACTCTTCTCTAAAAGCCCTCACTTGACCCTCTGTTACCCTCTATCTATCGCTCTATCTCACTTCTATCATTCTTTATGAAACTTCTTGAGTCACTGGTCTCCCCCTTGCTCTCTGCTTTTATGGAATCCACAGAACTTTTTTCGACCCTTCTCAATCTGGTTTTAGGTCAGGGAGGGGGACTGAGGGTGTCCTGGTCTCTGTCCAAGATGATATGGCCAGGCTGGTTGATGGAGGGGTTGGGGCCCTGATCCTATTAGATCATTTAGTGGCATTTGACACCAAAGACCACCCCATCATGCTCACCCGCTTGGCACAAGGTCAGGTTCTTACTTGGTTCTCCTCGTTCCTGGCCAATAGAGCTCAGACTCTCTCTCTCTTCCTCCTTTTCTTTCTGGGCTTTTCTCTTTTTGCTGTGGTGTCCCTCAGGGATCTGCCTTGCCTCCCATTCTCTTCAATATTTATATCTGGCCTCTTGTGTGTCTCATCCGCTCCTTCAGCATCAGGTGCTATTCATATGCCAACGACACACAGATCACGATCCGCCTTGATCGTGTTTGGGCTGTGGTGTCGTCGCGCTTGTTTCGGTGCCTGACTGCAGTGGGGGCATGGATGAACCTCCACTTTGGGTGTATTATTTCTGGCCTTCATCTCTTGGTCCTCTTCCAGTTCCTACTGATAAGGTGAAGAACCTAGGTGTTGTAGTCTCTGCTTCACTTTCTATGGAGGCACAGGTGGCGGCTGTCTGCCAGTCTGGCCACTTTCACCTAAAAATTCTAAAGAAGGTTCTTCCGTTTATTCCTTCTCACCTTCGCCCCCGGTAGTTACAGCCCTATTACTAAGGGGTTAGTCCAACGGCTTCAGAACATGGCTGCCCGGGTGGCTACTGGCTCCCCCTATGGAGCTCACAATTCTCTGGTTTTTCGCTTGCTTCATTAGCTGCCTGTCAAACAGCGCATTGTCTTTAAGGCCCTATGCTTGGTACATCATGCCCTGCATGTTCAAGGGGCCGAGTATCTTTGTGACAAATTCACCATCTATTCTCCCAGGCGGCCACTAAGATCGGTGGCTGCGAGTTTACTTGTAGTCCCCTCCTTCCGTCGCATCGTAGGTCAGGCTTTCTCATTCATTGTGAAACAGCCTCCCCTGGCCATGAAGAATCATTTAAATCATTGGGCTTTTGGAAAAGCGCTCAAAACATATCTGTTTGACTAAACATCCCTTCTCTTGGATGCTGCCTCTCCTCTCCTCCAGTGCCATGTTACCCTCGGGTGACTGTGCGCTAAACAAGTTCATATAACATAACATAAAATGTATTCTCTGATTATGTTCAGAAATCCAAAGTTAGGAGTTTATGCTTTGGAAGGGATCAGGACACTGTCCTTATGCAGCGTCACATAGTTCATGTTACAATGTTTGAAGTCAAAGGGATTTCGATGAATGAGCCAGTCATCGATACTGTTTCAACAATACCCATGATGATTATTTTTGAAAGTTGGCAAAGGAACAGGTTGTCTTGACTTGTGCCCCAGCTACCGGTAGGAATGCTGAAGACTTTAAGGGTGACTTTCTCCACAGGATAATTCATGTTAGATATCTGCAGAGCTTCTGCATGCGCCAGTCTAATGGTCGGTGAGACGCCTTCATGTTTGATGAATAAACTACCCGATATGATGACTAGTTTGTATTGTTCAGCATCTCTGCTCATAAGACAAAAAGCATCTGTATTTCTGGATACTTTGACTTTAAGGTCAACACTGTGGATCCATAGTTTATCCTTGAAGAAAAGGTCATTGTGTAGACGGCCTAGTAAATGGAATACTCTCTGGCGTGAAGGTCTCTCTTCTCGAACCCCTTGTTATAGCCGTCCAGAGCAGTGTTGGCAAAACGCCCCACATTGTCGAGATAAAAGAGACCTTCCCGAGAGCTGCTTATCCAGGACATTGTGGCCATAATTTAGTAGGCTCTCTATATAGGCCCGGTAGGCGTACATATTGTCTGTCTGTGCTATCATTCGATCACCCAGCACCACGTCCACCTGGTTGAACATGGTGGCTACAGGGTCGGTGATCGTTTCCACTGGCACTGTACCTGCGATGTCGGTCCCATCCGCCTTTGTTATTGTACAGTTTAGATGCAGCAGCATGTCGTTCAAATCCAGATACAGGTCGGTTGACCCCGATACAAAGAACTTTATGGGGGCTACCAGTGATAAAGCCGCTAAAGAAACTGTTATTGTTGCTTGTTTGGGTCGGGGGTACGGTGAAGAGATCGATCTCCAATTTCACACATTCCCCGAAGGCTTGCTGTAAGAAAGTCATTGTTCTTTAAAATATATCCCCACTGTGAGAAACCAGAGGTGTCTCACCCGCTAGTCCACGCGGATCTCTCTCTATCAGGTGGCCAGAGCGCAGCCATCACCTTTGGATCCAGACCCTGGGGGTGGACCAGTGCGGGAGGATTAACTGGGTGTGGGTCCTTTGGGGAATAGGAGCGGGACACCGGATGGCGAGACATGGTATCCCTCCCTCTGCATGGGAACCTTAACCCCTCCTTTCCCCAGCACTTTCACACGGACAGCCCGTTCTTGGAGAAATCAGACTCACAACCTAGCAGTGTATCTGACACATCCGGCTTCTGTGGTTAGCCGAGGTCAGGCAATTACTGACAATCACTCACACCAGACTTCCATTAGACTTCCCCAAGTGGATAAAAGGCGGAGCCCAAAAGCACACTCTGAGCGAGGCAAAGCACACAAAGGTACAGCAGTTTCAAGTCGGCCGCTGAACGAGGGGAGATATATGGCAAAATAAGAAGGGTTCATAAGAAAGGAATTACCCTTTGAGGCAGAAAGCGGAAGGCCTGGAAACCAGACTGAAGAATCCTGCATTGTGTGTTGGAGATACCGAAGGCCCTCCTGCATAACTGACCAAAAAACCAATTTTATCTGCCCATCAGTTGATACAATATAAACTTTCATACCAATGTAGCTTGTAATGAAACTTGCTATTATAATGTAAACAGCTAAAGGCCATTTATGAAAGCTGAAAGGGTAGGCCATGTGACAAAATTCTGCTGACATTAATTGAAATTTATCAAACTGCAACAGACTAATCTATTAATAAAACGAGACTGGCAGAGCACTTCCCTTTACTTGAAGGAAATCTGCTTGTGGTTTGAACTTTATACACAGTAAAGCACAGAGCTGCTTTCTTCCTCTTTCTTAATATTTCTCTGACATGACCCTGTGATGTTTTATCACACGAATGCCCTTTTGAAATACATATATTGTCCTGACATATAGGATAATTTCGCAGAAGTGACGGAGAGGTGATTAATCAACCACTGGATGCTTAGGCACGTACTGTCTACTGTCTGATGTCTAAAAATACTGTCGGATATCTGCCTATATAATCATGAACATTATGTATTGAATTTGTCAGTCACTAGGCTACAATGGCTCTCTATCATTACAGTTGACTTTCCCACTTAAGTGTAGAATAAATGCAAGCTTGTGTGAACCTCTGTGTTGGAGTCTGTAATATCTGATATAAAGTGTTGTTTTCGATTATTTCCAGTCGGGGTGAATCCATTTACACTGCATTGTAAATTCCCTTGTTTACAGTTCCAAGAACATAGAAGCGGTAGAAAGATCAACACAGCCGGTGTGTTGATGTCAAGATTGCAGGCGACAAAATTGTATAGTGAGCGCTGGAACGAACATTGTTAAACGGGTATGATGAAAGACACGAGTAAAGCTAAACTGCTGATGAATGTTCAAACTTTAGAAGAAAAGATACAATACTGTGGACAGAGTGTTCTGGCACCGTGTATGCGCTCAATCGAAAGTCTCTGTAAGGTATCCCGCCAAGTGAAACGAAAGTAGAAGATTGATGAGAATAATTGTGTGAAGTTAATCTAAGTGGTCCTGTGACGGTTTAAGCAAAACCCATCACACAATTACAATTACAATTACAATTAAAATTACATTCGAAATTCTTTGATTTTGATATCAAGAGGATCTGAGCCTGAACGAGGGAGATCCATTTCAAGAGGATCCAAGCCTGAACGAGGGAGACAAAGTGTGAACATTGTGATAAAAAGGGGGTCTCAGCCTGAAGAGGGAGACCCATGATGAACATTGAAAGTGAGAAATTGTGCATGTGAAAATCCTGATAGCAATGGAACTTTGGGACTTTGTTTGTTATGACAGACCCTCTGCAGTAAGAGACTGTTATTGGAAAAGAGGCTTTGACAGAAGGTCCTGATGTCTGTGCCTTGAACTGCATCCTCGTGGGAAACTCAAATGTGCTGCCTGGCCCCGTGTTGAAAACGTGGGCGAGGGAAGCCAATTAATCAACCATCCTGACATAATATTTCTTGAACACTTTTCTTTTTGCATACACCATTGTCCAACACCCTTTTGTTTTTTAGTAGTAAGGATTGGCAATGGGTTTATTAGCATAGGCCCTTTTATTTGACAGAGACTTGACTAGGACTGCGTTATTATTATTTGATGGTCGTAGCTTGCTCCCATCATTAGCTTTAGGTTTAGATTGGCGTTCAGCCAACCCATTTGAAGTTCAATAAACACCCTTGAACTGTGATCACTTGTGTCTGTCTTCACTGTTTGATACCATGCCTTCCTTACATGTGATGTCAGGTTGGGCTGTGACTCAATTGAGACAAAATGGGGGACCCTAAAATTTCAGAAACTTTGTCACCGAGCCTCATATCCCTCCACTGCCATGAAATAATCCATAGGATTTGACATTTTTAGAAGCAGACACACTACTATCCCTCCAGGGAAAAGAGGGATGGTTCCCACGGACCTAGTCCTAATACTTCCTAAGGGTTGTTATATAAGACTGGCCCCAAAATCTGCCCTAGCCTGGAAGTTTGGTCTGGATGTCCTAGCAGGCGCCATAGATCTCGACTTCCGGGGAGACGTAAAGGTTCTCCTACAGAATCATGGCAAAACTCCATTTGAAATACGTCATGGGGACAACATTGCACAGGGACTTCTTGAGAAGGCTCTATTTCCCCGTTTTAAGAAAGAAAGTGAACCACAGAAACTGAGCGAGGTAGCTTAGGCTTTGGAGAGGCTGATGAACCACCCAACATTGAGCCCAAGAGGAACGATAAAGCCTGCCATCCTTCACTATTTAGTCTTCACCCAGCAAAATGATCCAGCACTCGCAGACGCTTTCATACAGGTGATTCCTGAGGGAAAAGGACAAGAAAGGGAAAGCCCTCTTTTCTTCCTGAAACAGGGATTACTAAATAGAAAGGAAACCTCCAGAGAAGGCTTAAGTAAAGTTCAATTAGTAATCCCCAAAACCCACCATAAGATTGTGTTAGAGAATGCACATTCTCATTTGACAGGGGGACATTTAGGACAATCTAAGACCCAAGCTCACATCAGTAGGTTGGTTCTACAGGCCTAGTATGCATGCATAAAGAACTTCATCCAAACATGTGAAATATGCCAGTATATCAAGGCACATACCTGCCCCTCTAAACCCCTTACCAATCATCAAAGTCCCTTTCTCCCAAATTGGGATGGATATCATTGGCCCGTTGGAAAACCCTAGACTGGGTAACAAATATGTCCTCGTAATCGTTGATTACGTTACCCGATAAAGAGAGGCATTCCCCATGTGGAACAATCCAACTCAACAGATCTTCAAACATCTTTTACCATTCTTTTCTAGGATTCGTCTCCCCAAGGAAATTCTAACGGATCAGGAATTCAATTTTATGAACAAATTGATGAGTGAAGTCAAGGAATTACTACATATCTCCACCTTAAGAAACTGACGGATTGGTCGAGAGATTTAATAAAATCCTTAAGGTGATTTTGAGAAATTTGGTAGATCAGGATGGAACAGACTGGTACACCATCATCACCTGGGCTCTATTTTTCAGTAAGAAAGACCCCTCAGGCATTCACCGGTTTCTCTCCTTTTTAACTACTTTACCATGGAGAACCAAGAGATGGCTTAGACATGCTCAGAGAGACCTGGGAACAAAGGGAAGATGACCTATTCCCCATTCACAAACAGCAACCTGGTTATGGGAGCATATGAACCTTGTTCGAAATCTAGTATACACTCACATGGAAAAAGCTCAAGGCCAACAGAAGTCCACATATGAAAAGAAAGTCAATTTAAGAACTTTTTTAGTAGGACAAAAGACATAAGTCTTCTTATCTACCGCTGAAAATAAACTTAAAGTGGCATGGGCCATAAGAGGTACTTGAGCAAACAGGGACCTGTTCTTATAAAACAGCCCAACCTACTAAGAAGCAAAAGACCCAAGTTTACAATGTAAATCTCTTAAAGGAGTGGAAATCCTTCGGCTGCCTCCACCTCGATATTGTCTTGTTTAATACCGAAGGAGACAGACAACTCAGAGCTTATTCGCCAAGAATTATCTAGACAGAAGCAGGAAGACTTAAACACCCTGGTCATGGTATTCCCGGATGTATTCTGTAAAAAAACAGGGAGAGTACATGGTACTTATCATTATATAAGAACTCCAAAGGGAAAAGTGCTCCATTTAAAACCCTACAGACTCCGAGAAGCCTGAAAACAAATAGTGGTAGAGGAAGTTAAAAAAAATGCTCAAGGCAAACATTATTGAGCCTTCTTCCAGCCCATGGTCCTGGTATTCAATGCTTGATCTACATAATATATGTTTTACAGAAAACAAGCCTGGGAACGTTTGAATGTGGCAACCTCCCATGCTTGGGCATCTGCCAAATGTTTGAATGGCTGAAAGCTTGTAACATTAGGAAACATTTTCACCCAGCTTCCAATATTCCAATACGATATGGGAAGCTGCATCTAAACAATGTTAATCACTGGTATGGGTCCCAAAGCAATGGGAAGCAGCTGTGACAAGGACTGCTTACAGGCCGAGCCAGGGAAGGGAGGGATTCCACCCCAAACAAATGCTGCACATTGTTAACTCGCATCAAAGATCATTTATTATGGATTATGGAAAAGTCATTATCACTAATGTTGCCAAGCCAGAAAGGACAGAGACCAGGCAGGCCTTACAGAATAAGGTCCTGGCCTGGCTTCATGCAAACGTTGATCAGGGATGTGTAAGATACAAAGATCTGAAACGCCTACATCAGATCCAGCTTCTGGAATGGTGTCCTGAAAGTAACACAGACTGTATTATTATTGGTTGTAGTAAGAGCAACCTGTCTGCTTTTTTGAATCGGTATGTGAGGCTGGACAACATAACAGTGGACTCAACGTTGAGAATTGTCCTAGCATAATCTTGTTTTTCTTTGTTTATTTCCTTATTTAGAGAATCTTCTTGCTTCTTAGTTTTTTAATAAGGCTGTTTATATTTTGCCTTTTGCTTTATCACGTTTGCCAATCTAGCTCTCTGTTAATTGTATTCCTGACCCAATGCTATTCTTTGAGAAACTGATTGATTGACCAATTTTGTTTTATGTTATTTGTAGTTTGTCTTTTGTTTAGCGATTCTATGCCTGCGGGCTCTGTTCCAGCGGTATAGAAATAAATAAATAAACAAACAAACAAACATTCCCTAGTGCTCGTGCAAGTGTGCACAGACCACCTCCCCACCTTACCTATGATGATGACGATGAACACTGACGTGAGAAAGCCGCAGCGGGAGGCAGCAGAGGGAAGTCACCACGTGGCAGGGTTTCACACTTTGTCTCAGCGGACAACCAGCAGCCTAACACCAGCCATGTCAGAAAGGGGTGCAGCTAAATCTCCAGGGATCTTCACGCCATTCAGAAAAGGAGGCCTTATTAATCAGGCTCCCACCAGCTTAACAGGGACATTGGGATTGAAAGGCCTATCACAAGACCTTATAAAAGAGGCACTCCAGTTGCTCATGAGCAAATTCACTTTCATTGCCAGAGATGCTTCCAGAAAAGAGGGCAGGACTTACAAGCACTGCC
Source organism: Ambystoma mexicanum (assembly GCF_040938575.1). Classification (NCBI taxonomy): domain Eukaryota; kingdom Metazoa; phylum Chordata; class Amphibia; order Caudata; family Ambystomatidae; genus Ambystoma; species Ambystoma mexicanum. The sequence continues at coordinate 846,680,923 of NC_090930.1, forward strand.
CCTGCAACACACCCTTGAGCCAGGTAAATGATTGGACATGGGGAATAACTAATTCTGGGAGTGGTGGGGTATTTAAGAAGGTGCATGTGACTTGTGTGGGGTGGGTTAGTTGGGTGAGGACAGGCGGCGGAGAAGGGCATCCAAGAGACCAGTGGAGGTAAAAGCACAAAGCAGTGCAGAAACTATTGGTGAGACGAGGTCTGTGGAGTGGTTGTGTGAGAGAGAGAAAAGTGGGAGTGGTGGAGTGGAACAGAGGTAGTGGGGGGAGGTGATAGTAGTAGTTGGGAGTAAGGATAGAAGGTGGCAGGAGTAGCAAGGGAAGGATAGAATTGGTAGAGTGATAGTCGGTAGTAGAGGGGTGAGTAGGGATCCATATCACTTGAGGACGACAGCAGTAGGCGAGAGGTGGTGGTAGTAGCAGAGTAAGGAGAGTAGGAGAGGTAGAGCGGGAGGCACAACAGGAGGTGGTGGAGTAGAGTGAGAGGGAGGAAGGAGAAGGAGAGACAGAGATATAGAACAGTTGCAGATACAAGCAGTAAAAGGAACAGGAGTGAGAAAGTAAGTAATATCAAAGTGGAGGTAGAACGGTAGAGTGAAAGTTTGGAGGGAGAGTGATGCGGTGGGATGAAAACAGCATAAGGGACTTGTATAACAAAGGGGGCAGGAGTGAGAAGGTCTGAAAGAAGTGAGAGTCATGCTGGGCTAAAGAAGTCACCATTCCCCATTTCCTCAGACTACTAAGCGGTGATAAGAGAGGGAAAACTAGAAGTTCCCTATGGAGTTAGGTAGCCAACGTCTTAGGGTAAACACCTGATCTGTAGAGAAATGAAAGACAGATAGGGGTTACCGATAGTTGAGCTACTAACAGTCCGGTAGTGACATCTGGGGGGTTGTGATACAGGGCCCATAGAAGACGAGAGAGGAAAGGGCCTGCCCTCGCGCCAACCCCAAAGGACCCAGAAAGCCCAATGAACTTGAGATCACAAGCCATTCTGCCCATTTTTATTGCAATAAACAGCCTTGGATTTTTCAATAAGACTCAGCGTGATTCATTAGGATGGGACCCCCCTGTCACACAACTTAAACCGGAGGATGGCCTGTGGAAGCTCTGCTTCGGTAATCTTCGCAAGATCACTCTAAAGGCAAAGTGCTGCTGGGCTCTTAGCATTCCAGCCATCTTTGCTGAGCACAGAGAAGCTCCCTCCCATTGACCCAGTAGTAACAGCTAGTTTCAAAGCATCCAAGACTCCTCTACTCATAGAAGAATACTTGCTGCTTGTCCTTGCCTCACGAAGAGGCGAGAACACTAGAAGAATTAGGTGATTAATAGCTGCAGTACTTAGGCCTGCAGTTGCAACACTTGTTCTTCATCAAAGAAACATTTATTTGCAATAATGCAGACTTTGAGGTTTGCAAGCTTACCTGATATGCATAGCTGGGCAACCGTCTACACCACCTTGCTACTGTACCTGTTGGCTACAGGTCAGCTGTACTCTATGCAAGTATCAGATCACCTTTGTTGTCACCCAGCAGCAGTGTTAATCACTTTAAAGACTTCCTTCCTGCGGGAGAACCTTCTTTTTCTTCACCAGCAGCTTTCTTGTTTGACCACGGACTATCTTTGACAGCTATTGCCTTTGACTTCCAAAACTATATCTAATCTTTTTGATAGTTTGCAGTTGCAATTTGATAACGCAAGCGCTTGCCTAGTGCCTCTACACCACCCTAATGATTCCTATGTGAGATGTTTATACCCTTTTGAATAACCTAATATTGAGTACTGTTCTAACCTTAACTCTCACATTGATATGATATGATATGATATGGCATTTCTAACGTGCCTATACACAAGTGTTTCAAGGCGCGACGAGGCAAGGGAGGGGGAAACAGAGGGAGGACAGACAACGATCCTACTAGGCCAGGTGTCATTCAGATCGCGCAAGTGCGTGGGACTGGGAGGGGGAGGTGGATGGACAGTGCAGTACATGGGAATAGATAAAAATAAGTAAAAGTAACAGCCAGCAAGTGGCAAGTGAAAGGTAAGTGTGACCCAAACTTGTCAGGGTCATGAACAAAGACGCTCAGCTATCCATTTTGGAAAGATACTTACTTGTACTACTGCATAGCATTTTCTTTCGCCAGCAAATCAAATAAAGGTATACTTTAAGTAATATTTGGTGGGGACATGCCCTTATATATGTGCATTGAAGCTTTGACATCTCTGCTTCCCTCCTGAGAGTTTAATCTTGGCTACTCCAGCAGTTTACCACTAGGAAAATTAGGTGAACTTGCAAGTTACCCTGTTGCCTTGTTGTGGGATAACTCCTCCCAGACATTAACCACAACGGAAAATAGGAATCTTCCTACCAGTGGGCACAATGGAATTAGTCTCATCACCAATCCATAGAAGCACAGATAATCCAGAGCAGCCCAGGATGGTGCCAGTGGCTGGCCACTTACAAAGTGAGAAAAGGAAGGAAAACTGGGACAGAAGCAAAAGAGATGTGGGATGCTGCCAGCGGAACAGAAACCTGTGGCAAAGAGAAGAGAGTGCTGCATGTACCACTGGCTTACGGCAATAACACAGATTGCTCTTGTCAAAGTAAGTCACTGGGAACCGACCCTTGATACTTCTTCTCTCAGAAAACAGCAATCTTAAATCCATAACAATTAGACAGCAATTTGAGCTTCATGGACCGAAAAAGATCTTAAGATAGGTTGCTTCACCAGAATCGAAACAGTGAAGCAGGTGATGCCAACACCTAAATTTATGCATGATCAATTATGAATGGGATATCAGAAAATGTAGGCAATGGAAAGGTGTGGTGAAAGCATTCCTTTATAAATCTAAAAAATGGTGAAGAGAACCATAAAAATAAAAGAAGCTAGAAGAGCAACAGCATTAGTATGTCTATATGTTGCAATCTACATTGAATATGAGGGCCTAAAATGAAGGGTAATTTCAGTCTATAAAGGGTTCAGATCAAAAAGAAATCCAAAAGGGAAAACTAAAATGAAGCTTGATAGACAGTATCAGTCAAGTGATATACCGTACTGCTTTCTAACGATTTGGTTAGAATTAGTTACTGAACGGAAACCCTTTCTTCTGGAGGGATTTTAGGATTTTCCAAGAAGGTCGCTTTATCAATTCTCAGCATCACAAAAAAGCACAGTCCTCTTTTTTGCGGATGACGCCATTCTGCTATCACTCCCACCTTCCAGTTTACAAAAGCAGTTTTGTCAGCGGAAGGGCTTAGAAATAAACTATAGTAAAATAAAAAATATGGTGTTTTCAAAAAGGGGAAAAAAAGAAAAAGTGGATTTACCTGCTGGGGAGGGTCAACCTTCAATTACATAGGGGTGAGGTTTGCAGAAACGGGGAACTGGGAACCACAGCTAGAAACATCAGGCCTGGTCATTGCTAGATAATCAGGAGCCATTGCAGATTTTGCCCATAAACATGGCGATGGAGCCAAAAGACCAGCGTTGGAAGCCTACAACCTACAAGCTAAACAAGCATGTTTGTATGGGGAAGAGATCTAGGGTTATTGCATTTTTACAAAACTGAAAATGAATGAAAAACAGTAGTTAAAGGAAATCCTGAGACTTCCCTGAAGCACACCGACCATATTAGTACACAACGAGTTGGGTCTCCAATATCTGAATCAATTGATAGCTTTTAAACCCCAATCCTATTGGGCGAGATTATGGTGTACACATGAAATAACCATCTTTAATGAATCAGCCCTCGATGTATTAGACCAAGAGGGAGGCTCTGTACTCCCATGCTTTCAAATCAGCCCTCAATGTATTAGACCAAGAGGGAGGCTCTGTACTCCCATGCTTTCAACACGTGTGAAGAATTTTGAGTTTAATTGGGTGAGCCGAATTCTCGGAGCACCAAGACAGGATCAATACACATACCCTAGAAAATCTCAACAAAAGATACTGGCATAATCCGCTTGGGAAGGGGCGAACAAAACAAGAGGGTCTAAAATGTTGAACACATATTGATCTAATAAACTCAAACCTGGAAATGAATGTTATTTGGATGCCATGAAACCAAGACTACTGAGCACCCTCTATATTAAAGTAAGATTTTGGGCCTCATTACGAGTTGAGCAGTAGCCCTTAAATGCAGCGTTAATGTATTACCGCCGAATTTAAGGGCTGGCCCTATCATGAGTTGGCCACTAAAGGGGCTGTTTTACCTCCAGTCCGGTGCAGGTGTACAAACCCAATATTATTGCTGCTCTATTTTAAACTTGCTTCAGCTGTGCAATGTGTCCCAAAAAGAGGACTAGAAATACACTGTTGCTAAATTCAAGTCTGGAGTAGACTGGAGGGCGAAGTGTTTACTAACCCATTAGAATGACATGCCACTATTTGTTTTCCCAAAAATTTGTACCACTTGTTTGTTCAGGTGTCTCAGCTGCTTTCTCACACCCCTTTCAGCTCCTTTCAAGTGAAGGCTAATAATGTCTTTAAGTAAGTAAATAATGTCCAGATGGCCAGTCTCGGAAGTGAAGGCACTGCTTTCTGCACCTGTAAAATGTTATCGCCTCTTATTTTATTGCTCTGGAATACATTGGGTGGCAAATTGGATTCTGCTTCACAGGAGTACAAGGATGAGTAGGAGTACAATGGCCCACTTGGCCCCCACACTTCTAGAAACCAAAACACCATGTAATCATAAAGGTAAAAAAGGGACAGTTAAGAGATATACCACCTTCGCCTTTTGTGGTAGCATGGGCTGAGGAAAGGCTATGCTCTTAAAAGGGGTGCGAAGGTCAACCAGTAGTGACCCACACAACACAGTAACAGTCCAAAATAAAGGGACTATCTGATCAAGGTACTATAAAAATATATATACTTTAATTAAACACAACATCTGCAATAGAACAAATAGCAAATTCTGTAGAAAAACCCACACCGAAGGAAGAACAGAGAAGATGCGAGAGACTGAGGAAAGTAGCACTCTGAGCGTAGTTGCAGGGGTGGTAGGTAAATTATTAGCCACAAAAAGGATATTCATAATGATGCAGCTCGAGCGGTCTCAGAATCGCTTTGCAGTTAGGCCAGGCTGAGTCAGGCTTTAGCTGCTGGGAGTGGTCGATGAGAGACGCTCCAGCGATTTCAGTTAGTGGGTGGCGGTCATCAAAGTGGTGATCTCGGGTGCGTCGATATGCAAGTCAATGAGGCGGTCGTTCAAGGGCTAGCTTGGTCAGGACGTGGTTGTAAGCCCTGGCCAGAGTCGGCATGTGAATCACCCGTGATTCGGATCGGATCCCGGTATCTAGCAGTAGATTTGGGCTTAGCAGGAGACGGGCTTAGCTAGGGCATGATGCAGCATTGAGCTGGTTTGAAGAGCAAGCAATAGTTTGGATTGGTGGAGAAGCGTAAAAGCCAGCACTGGCACCTTCCCTCTCGTTCAAGGTGCAGTGAACAGCAGTGACCGGGTTTGGTGCGGTAGAGGAAAGGCTATGCTCTTAAAAGGGGTGCGAAGGTCAACCAGTAGTGACCCACACAAAACATTAACAGTCCAAAATAAAGGGACTATCTGATCAAGATACTATAAAAATATATATACTTTAATTAAACACAACATCTGCAATAGAACAAATAGCAAATTCTGTAGAAAAACCCACACCGAAGGAAGAACAGAGAAGATGCGAGAGACTGAGGAAAGTAGCACTCTGAGCGTAGTTGCAGGGGTGGTAGGTAAATTATTAGCCACAAAAAGGATATTCATAATGATGCAGCTCGAGCGGTCTCAGGATCGCTTTGCAGTTAGGCCAGGCTGAGTCAGGCTTTAGCTGCTGGGAGTGGTCGATGAGAGACGCTCCAGCGATTTCAGTTAGTGGGTGGCGGTCATCAAAGTGGTGATCTCGGGTGCGTCGATATGCAAGTCAATGAGGCGGTCTTTCAAGGGCTAGCTTGATCGGGACGTGGTTGTAAGCCCTGGCCAGAGTCGGCATGTGAATCACCTGTGATTCGGATCGGATCCCGGTATCTAGCAGTAGATTTGGACTTAGCAGGAGACGGGCTTAGCTAGGGCATGATGCAGCATTGAGCTGGTTTGAAGAGCAAGCAATAGTTTGGATTGGTGGAGAAGCGTAAAAGCCAGCACTGGCACCTTCCCTCTCGTTCAAGGTGCAGTGAACAGCAGTGACCAGGTTTGGTGCGGTAGAACAGGGAGCTTCAGGTTGTCTTGCCATTCAGCTGCTGTGAGGCCCACTCAGGGGGACTCGAGGACCAGATGGTTCCGTTCAGGGTCTGCTCCTCTCAGCTTTAGGAGATTCACATGAAGAGTTGTAAGTCTTGGTTCACAGCAAAGTCCAATCCCGATGTGCCCTGGGAGTGGGTAGAGGACAGATCTTCCTTCCGCCTTAGACGGAAGCTTCTTCACCTCAGGCCGAGGGCTTTGGAAAGTACAACTTTCCCAAGAAAAGTTCAGAGAGTTCTTTCAGAGCAAATCTGTGAGTCTTGAGAGAATCCAAGAGAATCTGAAAGAATCTGAAAGATGGGTGGGTGACCCTTCTTATAAAGGCAGAAGTCCCCAGATGATTGGACTAAAGCTAGTCTGCCTTAGTGGTCCAATCCCAGCTCTTGACCGGAGTGGACTTTGCCCGTCTGATGTCACAACCAAAGTGCTTTGTTTCAGCAGAAGTGAAGGTGACAGGAAAGGGAAAGATGGACAGAGAGAAACAAAATGGTGGAAGTCTCCTTCCATTGACCAGATTACTCCTGCCTACTGTAATCCTGTGGTATAACAAAAGGTGTCCTGCCCTATTGTTTTCAACATGCATCATTCTTGCATGGTTTTTAGTCTAGTGTTTATGTGGTACTTAAATTCCAGTTACCTTCCTAGAACATCTCATAGTATTGACATATATGGAGGAGTACCCAACACTTTGTGATCCTTCATACAGCCTTTTTAAGCATTTTTATTTCTTTCTTTTGCTATTTTACAGTTTGTTCTCGGTTTCACAATTTAATTAATGGGGATCTTTATAGATGATGCTTCTGGTACTTTCTCATATTCCGATGGATAAAACAACATTTAAAAATCAACAAAAAAGTGCATTTGTGAAACAACAGTGAAAATAAATCTGAAAATCATAACAGATTCTGATGCAGTTAGTCATTTGAACAGTTCATTGTTTGTTTTTCTTCAAGAGCATGTCTTGACTAATTTTTGGTCTACGTCACTATGGATAGTGTGGAACTTGGTTGGACGGTGAGGAGTTGTAGTTGGTCCTGGACCATAGATGTTTTGGCTGGTGGAGTGAGGGCCTTGGACAGGACCTTCGGATTGGTGAGCTCTATGGTTTGGGGAGACATAAATTCATGTGTGTCACCCACAGGCTCTCGTGTCTAGTGTACAAATTATTATATAAAAAACATTTCTCTTAGACCAGGGGTCCTAGTTCCAGACTAGGGGGTAGAGGGCTTGCTAAATGTCCTCTTGTGGTCACTGACCGTGTCTGTCCTCCCGTGTCTGCTTCTAGGCTCTGTTGAAGAGAAGGGGGACTGAGTTCCCTGCTATTGGGCGTTTTCTATTAGGCGCTTGTGTTTCTTTCCATGGTGCATGGAGTTTTATCTTCGAGAAACAGAGAAGGGGTGCAATGCCATAATTAGTTTATGAATGGGGTTCTCTGAACGTCACAGCCACTAAGTGTCAGAGGTTTTTCCTGGTTAACAAGGTATTGTCTTTGCGCCGTGTGTTCCCGCATCTGTTAGTATTTTCAAGGTGTGTGGGGAACGGATAAGAATGGGATCTAAATTTGGCAGGCGGAACTGTCTCGTGCAGAATCTAGAAAAGCTAACTTGGATTCTTCGATGCATCAGCCTTAGTGGACAGCGTCCTGCTGAGGCTCAACTGTCTGCTTGGCTGGCTCTGTGTTTCTGTGCGTAGTGTTGCTGCAGCGCACCTTTGCATTCAGTTGTTTGTTCGTTTGTTGTAATCCTTCCCCCACTTCTCACTAAGAACAAATTCTTTCAGAAATCCAGCACCCTTGTGTGAGGCGACTCTTTTTAAATGGGTAGGCTCCTTTGATGCCTGGGCCCAGGACAGCTGCCTGCTGTGTGGCTGTCTCTGTCAGAGGGTGTTACCTACCCTCACAAAGAGATCAAAGAAGATGCCTGGTCCTCTAGGTTCCTGTCCTGCGCTTTGGAAGTCTCCAACTGGCTGACCAGAATACATATCAACTTCCACAACAGAGCTGACTCACAGGAGCTGACACATGTGAGATATCAATTAGGATCTGGCGGCCATGATCATAAGAAGTGCCATGCACTCACTATGCCTAAACTCAGACATAGCTTTATTTTTAGAGTTTATCCTGCAACTATCATGGGCTATTTATGATCATCATAGTTTTGGTACAGGGGTGCATACCCTAAATGCAGCCCCTGTGCTGCAGAGACTTGGCTGTCACTGCAGCTGTCAAATGGGCATCTGTGGCCTCTGAAGCTGCCTTGCGTCACTGGTAGAGCAGGTACTGCAAATTAGGATCCTGATGAAGCAGGACAAAGATACATGCTATGCTTTTGGCATGGAGTTTGTGAAAGGGGAATCCGATCAGCAGATTACCCTTTCAGAGATGGAATTACCTGCATCATTTCATTATTAACTAAAAATCAAAAGCAAAGGCTTTGCACCCTTGCCAGATGACGATTGCTCACACATTAATGATGAGGGCAATATATCTTGTTTTAGTCTGCTGGCTGAAGAACACACATAGGGGCTCATGTTAGGTTGGGGCTTAATGTAACAAACATGTGTAAAAGCCTTGCGTAAGGTGTTTACGCATGTCTGTTATGTCACACTCCATTTTCATTCATTTGTATGACAGCGAGGAGGGGCAGAACGCAACTTGCGGTTATGCTGCCAATGTGATGATACAGGTGAGACCAATGACGCGCAAGGCCACGCCCCCACCTGTTCCCATACGAGAGCGAACATATAGAATAAGAAAACTAGAATAAAGTGTCATTTTGTGTATTCCACCGCTATGTAGAATGTAACACAAGCAGCATTAGAGCTAGCTTTGCAAGACTGTAGGGAGCTAGTTGCCACACTAAAGGGAGGAATAGGTTGCTGAATACACAGAGAGGGGATGTAGTAAATGGTGGTGTGCACAGTTAGGTAGGGCACATATATATATATTTATAGAAGCACTATAAATGACAAGAGAAACGCAATTTCTTCCTTTGTAAGGTCCTGCACCGCACATAGTTAATAAAGTACAGCATTGCAGTTTAAACAGCTAAATTGGGATTTTTGTTGGTCCACAATGGTGTTCAGATGACTGTAAATGCCAAGGCTGAGAGAAAGGGAGGATATCTGAAACTGAACAAGTAGGCCTTTCCAATGGTTCCAGTTCAGATAGGCAACAATCGAGTTAGTTGTGTTGCTTGCAGACAGAACTAAACAAAGGTAATTGCCAGGTGCATGCATTAACGTTGCCAATAACACACTAGTAAGATATACCCACAGTGCCCACAATGGTGAAAGCAGTTCAACGCATGCATGAAGAACACATTGGCAGGTTGAATAAATTGAAGCTAAAAGGTCTCTGCTCTCACACTATAATGAATAAGCTATGCATGTCATGACCTAATTAGATCAGACATCTGCAAACAGCAGAACGTATAAGGTGGAGGGTACAGGACCAGCGGTCCAAGGTTGAGGAAATGTTTGGGAGGTTGGGGCCCGGCTGTGGGACGATGTGATGGGAGTATGTTTGATGGTTCTTTGGCCAGGGCAATGTTTTGATATCTCCTTTCCCACCAAAATGAATTGGACTGTTGTGGATAAGTGCAACACCAAAGGCCACATCAGTACAGGCACCAGTATTTTAACAATGTCAGCATATTGTAGTGCCAACCAATTAAAGCATGGTCCGATGATGCCTGGGACATTATGGCTTGCGCAGTGGGAAGGACCCTGGGTGGGGTTAAAGATAATGATTACACAATTAGAAGAAACTTATATAGCAACGTATGTGACTTTACTTTAACAGCCAATGGTAGTTTGTAAATATAGTTTTTATGAATAGGACAATGTAATTTGTTTGGTTTATAACCCCTGGGCAACCAGTAAGTGATTGAGAATGTCTATGGACCGTCTATCGGCCGAATGTATTGATAAAGCTGGTTTCTTCGTGCACCTTAGTTTGCTCCCTTATTTTGGTTGGTGTGGATTGTTGAGAGCTTTGCTTGTTTACACATCCCTTCCTCTCCGCCATACAAATTCCCCAACATTTGAGCTGGCAGCATTTTCATGCCGGCGCAAATGCTGTGATCCCTAGGGAGCCCACCGGTTTTAAATACCAGCATAAAGCAGACAGTTTGCATATGGATCCATTGTACACGCTGCCTGTCATGCGCGCATGGAAGGCAGCATTTACTCATTTGCACAGTGGAGTGCAAATCTGCAGGGAAAAAGGCAGCATACACACGTGTCCACCGCCTTTTGTCCTGCACATTTGCACACTGCCGGTCAACTGACTAATATTTGTTGGGTAGGAGAGTCATCTAAGTGTATGTCTGCACTAACTGCTCCTCCATTTACAATTTGGATCAAAATGAGCTTCATGTAAGCATGGAGTGTGAGAGTGTGAACAGTGATAAAAGTTTATTCAGATAATATAACTCATTAACAATTAAAATATAAATATTTATAAACATTATCAAAATTACAACCGTTGAAAAAAATGCCTAACATTGAGATACATAACATTTACCCGGCCTAATTATGTTGCTGCATTCGTTCTTCTACAGATTTCTATAAAAGCTAACTTAATAAAACTTCCAGCATTTGATTAAAATGTTTCATTATCACTACACATAAAAAAGATAATTGTCTCTGCCCATGTTCTTATATTATTTCTAATAAAATACGGTGTAAGCCATCTTCCCGGCTTTCCAGTCCCCATGGGCAGATCTTCTCCAGATCCAACCAAGATGTTCTTACTACGATAGATAAACTATTTAAACGAGCCAGCAGCATATATCTCTGGTTCTCAACAGAGTATGTTTTACTTACAGAGGCACCGTCTCTGAACATATTTGAGCGGGTAAATACAATTTTAGTGAAGGTAACTTTATAATTCTCATGCAAAATGCGGCAATTTCTAGCTCTACGGCTCTTTGTTTAAAATATAACTTATGTTGGTACTCTGTTAAGGAGAGCAGAAATGCCACATTCTGCAGGTTCCAACTGGTCATTAAAATACACTGAGCCTCATTACACGGTAGGAGGTAACCATGCCGCCATTAGCGGCATGGCTACTCCCTTACCTGGTCAGACCAGGCGTTAAGGACAGGACCCGCTGAGGGACCTCGTAGTAGGGCGCTAAGGGATTACCAGCACTGGTGACCTTACCAGTGCCGATAATCCCTTAGCGCCTACCGTGTAATGAGGCCCACCCTCTTATAACCCAACTGTGTCTGTCATTATTTATTTGGCTGCACAGATCCCTTGATGCCACCATAAGATTCCTATTCACAGAAGAAGTCAACTCCAGAAACTGTTGCTCCGCCAGCAAAGGGATATTGACCAGACCCAATTCATGTCTTAATGCATCAGCAGGTGTACTGGCTGGGATGCACATAAGCCTTCGAGTTCGATAACCCTACAGACACCCTCCTGATGAGGCACCCCAGATTTCTGCCCCATAAAGAACTACTAAATAGATCTTGGACTTCATAACCAGTAGGCATTTGTCTAAATGTTTACCACCATATTGGTGTTAAAAACCAATGAGCCCACTGAAGGCTATAGTTGCATTCTACACTTTTATATGGTGTCGCCACGTACAACATTTTGTAAAAAGCAAACCTAAATATCGAAATACATCAACAGCCTCTAATTTCTTGTTAGCAAGTGAGAGTGTGAATGACTTTGGTTGGAATGTATTAGTAAGGAAACACACAATCTGTACCCAGCACATTTCAAATCACTGTGTGGTACTGGTCACTTTTCAGTATATAATGTGAGCTAGATTACTTTCTCAGGGATTAAAAAAACATGCAATTTATAAACTATCAGGGGAAAACACATTGCTAAACATCCTTGAAATATGCATGACCCTAATGCCTGTTGTTCCAACAATTCCATTAGACCAATGATGCTTATCCACAAAAGGAAAAGCATCTGTCCTCCTATTGAATCCCCTAACTGTCAAAGGCCAACACTATTTTTTTACACTTCGTCCACAAGTCAAGTGAAGGTAAATAATTTACTATTCAGATGAGAAATAATACAAAGCTGAAGTGGGAAGCAATCCCTGCAGCCCATCACCCAGTTTAACATTATTTTTTGAGACCTTAGGGTCCGCAACCTTCATTATAAGTACTTTGGGCCTCATTACAAATATGGCAGTGCAGGAACAAATTGGTGGTAATGTAATTACCACCACTTTTCCCGCACCCTCATACTATGAGTATGGCCCTCGAGTGTGGGATTTACCTCCTGCATCGTGCTGGAGGTAAATACTACCACAGTCAGTCGAAAAAAAAATATCGGCAAATCGGCAGAATTACAGTAGCGATAATTCTGTAAAAAAAAGCCCCATAGATAATAGACTCTGAAAAAATGGGGATTTACTCAGCCACCGTCACTTATAATCCAGCGGTAATTCCACCAAACCAAGTGGTGGTAACGGTAATTCTGTTGGACAGTATTCTGGTGGATTTACCGCTGCAATACCACCCACTCGTAATGAGGCCCCTTGTTGTTTAAAAGCCGTGGCACGTGTCACACTCCACTCCTGATTGGCGGAACGACCCTGGCAATCAGTTAACACAGATCCCTCCCCTTAGGGCAGCCTTTTCGGGCAGCTGGCGAAAGGCATAGGCTAAGGGTGCTTCCTGTTTGCATGCTCACCTGGCGCCACACTATACAAGAAATCCTGGTCCAGATTAATGCTACATCAAGTTAAGGGATCAGTGGGCGACACAAATTAACTGGGTCCAATTACACCTGTTCCGACTACCTCTAACCAGACCCCAGCTATTCCAAGTGTCTTGGCACCTATCAATGTATCTAAACAAAGCATACTACATCTGCCCCATATTGCACAATATTTGAGTTACCATTGAGGTGTATCTAAGAAAAAACATTGCATTGTCTTTTACTAACTTAAATTGAAAATGCTTTACAATTGTTTATAGTGTGTCTCAAACATTCCTTAAATATGGGCACACCTAATATAGCTTTTCAAATTACTCCACATTGTATTCTATTGCTGTGATAACTAGGTATTTATCAAAAATGCAGATATGCATTTTGTGCGATATATACTCTCTGATGATCAGACAGATTTTAAAACACTTTTTCAAAAATTATTTTTTACAGTGGCCTGCTGCATCTCACGCCTCGGTGGCACTGGCAACTGTGACATGAATCTAGGGGCCTCATTACGGCTTTGGCGGTAGCCATGCCGCTATTGGCGGCATGGCTGCCACCAAAACCGGGTCCGGGTCCCCTGAATGGGGAATTATCGGGCCATTCTGAGTTTGGAGGGCCCGGTAATTCCTCACTCAGGGAACCTAGGCCTGGACCTTCCACATTCCCATTCGAGCCCCCAAAGGACTCAATGGGAATGGGTGCAGGGAGCTAACAACAGACCGATTACGACCGGCCTGTTGTTAGCTCACTGGTTCCCTTGCGGGATCCGGTAACGACACCTGGTTTTACCAGGCGTTGTTACCGGGTCCTGCGAGGGGACCTCATTCTGCCTGACTCGTAATGATGCCCTAGGTGTTCCTGAAAACAAAGAAAAAAGGTGCAGCATTGCACTCGTGTTTGCCACACCATTGGTTCACATATCGGGGTGCCTCAGTGAAGATGCATCCAACTCATTTGTGTGCACTAGTAGTCTCATCACGCCTCGAGACCCCCAAGAAAAACCTTACATTGTCTCACACTGTGTCTCACATCTAAATACTGTTTTGAAAACATAGGGCCTCATTACGAGATGGGGGCAAAGGGATACCGGGCACCGTTAAGGACATTGGTGCCGGTAATCTATTTGCGCCCTATTCCAAGGTCCCTTAGCGGGTCCCTTCCTTAACGCCTGATCTGACCAGGCGTTAAGGACGGGACCCGCAAAGGGACTTCAGAGCTAATAACGGTATCACAAATTGTGGTACTGTTATTAGAGCCTTCCCCCTTGCCATTGAGCCTATGGGGGCTGAAATTGGAATGGGGAATGACTTTTTCAATGGTGACTTACCGGTCCCGCAAAGGTCGGAATAGATATCCCCATTGAACAAGGGCAGACTCTAGCGCCATGACTACCTTCAACCTCGTAATGAGGCCCATTGTGTCCAAACTGTACTGTCTAGCGCTCACAACCGGGAATTAGCAAAACAGCAAATCACACTTTTGTGAACTTCACCTTGTTCCTCGACATCTGAATATCTCTGGAAAGGCACATTTAACTGTTCCTTTATATACTCCTTTTCATATCTGAGGGCCTCAATACGAGTTTGGCGGTAGCCATGCCACCAAACCGGGCTCCTTTACCGGGTTCCTGCAATGGGGATTTACCGGGTCATTCCGACATAGGAGGACCCGGTAAGTCCTCCTTGCAGGAACCATTCCCCATTCCCATTTGAGCCTCCATAGGGCTCAATGCGAATGGGGATGGAGGTAACAACGGGCACATTATGAGTGTCCCGTTGTTACCTCCCTCTTCCCCTCGCGGGATCCAGAAAAGACACCTGGTTTTACCAGGCGTCTGATCTGGGTCCCGTGAAGGGAAGCTTGTAATCGGCGCTCCCGTACCGGCCCCCGTCAATCCGGGAGCGCCAGCCTTATAATGAGGCCCTGAATGTTCTGTTTATATACTGTGATGTTTGATACATAGATGTCCCCTTAGTAGTGCACTGTGTTACACTTACTTGACTATGTCCTCTAGAAGGCACGTTGAGTTGTTCCATTTCACATACCATTGTGTCTCATAATTGGGTGTCCCTTTCAGAGCAGACTGCCACATACCGTGCTACACCATGCCCCCACCTAGATACCTAAAGTGAAGTGCCTGAATGAGCACACACCTTGTCATACATAAAACTATCTTGGGAAAGATGCGCGCTGCTATTTGGGTACCAACAAGTAAGAAACAATCTACGATAATAAACTTTCCAGCGTCTTTAAGTTGCGCAGACCCAAACTCAGAACACTGTGCAGTGACAATTGAACACCCTAGGAAGGATAGTCGAGCCAGATGGGAACTAACCTACAGACGTACCCATCAACATTACAAACAACCCTCCACATCCCACCAACTGGCTCAGATTCACAAGCCCGAGCAACAATGGCCATCATCTTTCAAGGGGAGGGGAACCACAAATAAGATTGCAATCCCACTTTGTTTCATGCTACTCCTATAGAACCGTCATGTCTTGCATCCCGAAGAACCACATAAGAATCAACAGAGAAACCCGGATAATCGATGGAAAGAATCCAAACCTTGGAAACCCTGAAAAGCCAACCTTACATGTGGCCAATGCAAGATCACATTCTGAGAACTCCGACATTGGAAGCCTGGCACACTCACCATGGGAAATATAGCAGAGCCTGCATGAATTCAAGAAGAACTCAAAACCAATTCTCTCCATTCATCATCACAGACTGCCCAGCAGCCACCTTCCTGCTACAGTCAGACTAAACACACCTAATCGGAACTTATGGGATCTATTTAACAACATGGCAAGGGTATTTTTGCTTGGCTCAGGATCAAGGATGCCATGGCAAGATGTAATTGCAAGGCACAAGAGGAATCAAAGAGGACAAGTTACACACAAATTACATATTTCTCTTAGATTAAGCAAAAGAGTGAACGTTTGTAAGCCCCAAGTACTGAACAAAGCAAACATGCAGAAAGCATATGCAAGATGGAGCAACCAAGTCTCCAGAGGCCAAGAGGAGTAATAGCACCCAGTATAATTGAATGAAATAGCACTAAACAAAAGTTCAAAATTTACAAAATCGTGGTCTCCTCACACGTGGTGCAAGACTGGAAAACAAGGCCTATTCATTAGGCTCGATACGAATATTGCAGTGTAGCCTCACTCCCTTAAAAATGACATGAGGAAAAGAACAGTCAGCAAGGTCAACTACAAAGAAGAAGCCTTGGCTCAGGGCTTAACTGATGAGAGATCGTAGGCTAATTGGCCAAGTGGGCAGTGGTCTGAAGCAATGTTCCCTCTAAGCTGTG
Source organism: Ambystoma mexicanum (assembly GCF_040938575.1). Classification (NCBI taxonomy): domain Eukaryota; kingdom Metazoa; phylum Chordata; class Amphibia; order Caudata; family Ambystomatidae; genus Ambystoma; species Ambystoma mexicanum. Next base: position 846,697,158 of record NC_090930.1, read on the forward strand.
CGCATGTGCGCTAGCCCAGCTTCCTTCTGGGTGCTACTCAGAAGAATTTTAGCAGCGCACACAGACAAATCTCACCAATTCACAAAGATTGAATAAGGCACAAGCCAAAGCAAATACCGAATATTTGCTTTCTCATAAAATAAAGCTAAATTGAACTAACTAGTCTTGATATTCTGGTCTAGCCTATTTCCATTGCCCTACTATGCAAGCGTGACCTTAAAAACCTAAAAATCCCCAAAACAGAATACACATACACGAGGTTATAAACGAATATGAAAAAGTGGTTTCACGAACAGAAGATATGGCTAACATATGCCTACAAACATTAACCAAATAAGCTTCCCTCCCCACCCATGAGTCCTATACTTGACTCAACCACACTTACACCTTATGACTCTAGTCCGCCCGAGGCCACATTCAGATATTACTAGACAACCATGACTATGCCTACCTTGGCACTGCAAAAGGTTACCAGATTTGCACATACATCCACTGTGTGTTATCATATGAATGTCGTTTAAACACAAGAATTTCTGTTACTCCTGGTGCCTTAGCAAAAGTGTCACCCAGACTATGTAACCCAACTGTCAGCTCAAATATCGGATACTGACTGTAAGTAAGCAGGCTATTTGGATGTTTAGCCTCATCCCATGCTTCCTATTCCTTGTACGTATGCCACACAATCACATTGTAATGCCCCCTAGCAAGTGAATGCATTATAAAACTAAAATGTGAATTTGCCTTCTAAAGATTTTGAGTAGGCAAAAGCCATGTTCAGCATCTCCTACTTTAGCATGTTAACATTGCCCTATAAGTGGAGAGCAACACTGTAACATCATTTACTTGACCTGCAAGGAATAATTGGTATGGACTGTGCCTGGCATTATGTGTATATAGTGTTAGGGCAATGGATATTCAGAGAATTAGAATGCTTTTTACACAATCTGCATCCTTTTCAAGTTTTCAAAGTTCCATGGGGCATAGACCTTAACATATTATATGGTAATTCACTAGTATACAACAACTGTTTCACTGAGCACTTGTAATCCTATCCAACAATTTAAAGGTGAGGTATGTTGCAAACTATCTTGTATTCACTTCATAGTATTTGTGCATATGTAGATTCATGACATTTTCACTTCACATAATGTCACAGTGAGGCTTTAAATATGTTTGGTTTGCGAAGTACTGTGGGTTTGCAAATATCCCAGTTAGTGTTCTACTACTAAAATCCACAATTTTTTACAGAACAAAGTCTACTATTATTGGAGTCTAGAACATGAGCTGGGGAGGGGTATGGGTGGAAGGGCAAGGGAGAACACTCCTTCATGGTGAAGAACAAATCAGCAACTTTCATAAACCAAATCAGATGTTTAGGCAGTGCAGTATAGTGAAGGAGATGTGTTGTTTGTTTGGTAAAGGCTAGGACACTCTAGTAACAGTCTAGGAAACTGTACCTTCTGTTTTTTTCTATTCTCAGCTGCTGATGGCTTTTCAGTATAACCATGCGTTTGCTTTTATTGCCTCTAGCATCCATGTGCATCTTGTTAAAATGATATCCGTGAATTTCAGAAGAGGGGTTCCTAGTTAAAGAAGAAGGCACTCAATCTGTTGTACCTGTGAGCATTGCTACTATTGACTTTAAAGGAAAATATATGTGATGTTTTTTTTAATGGGCTCCTGAAGAAACCCAGTAAGGCTTCTGTTGAATTTTATTTAGGCTGTTGTGAAGAAGGGCGGACAAAAATATAAGCTGCATTATGTGCCCTGTCATTTCACTTCCTATGTCCTAGTTACAAGCAGGGCTCTGATACGATTTTACTCCATACTTGGAATCAAATGATTTTTCTGGGAGTAAGAAAATAATTCGCTTTGACAGTAGGGATATTTCACGCTTAATAGATATGTTCCTTCCCTTTAAAATTCTTGTTGACATCGGGCAGTAATATTATTAGAGCTCCTACTTATGCCACTGCTCTGCTGGTCACTGAGTCGAAAACATATCAGTGGAACCTTGCGGCTAGAAGCAGTGGGAAGGCTCCTATTTGTTCATGGTTTCACATTTTTGTTGGGCACATTTTCTTGTTTTTAGAGAGTAAAAATGAATGGCTTGTTTCGATTAAATAGTGTCACAACTCACAGGGCAACGTAATGTGGATAGTAAGCAGAGAGCCTGGAATTCTGATCATATTCTGTGGTGCAGTTATTCTGATGCAATAATCGCCCTTACACAAATAGAGGCATGTTCTCCTGGTCCTTGAATTACTTCATTAACGTTGCACATTACTTTTAGCTGCCATTATTCCATTTTCTATCTGAATTATTTGACAACCACATCAGTGATAAACAATACTTGCTTTTTTGTTAAAATAAACGTGTTTTATTTCAAAGGCATTAAACACTTTCTGTATGGTCTCTGAGCAGTTTCAACAAACTAATAGCCACAGCTAAACATATTGTTTATCCTGAGTTTACAAAGTTTTTTGGTGCATACACATTTGTTTCTCTGCAGTGGAGTACCTTTGGTAGATACTATGGCATATCTTGAAGTCTTGAACTGGTTGATGAGCTATCCTTATAATCACATATCAAATATTTCTTTTAGCCTGTATATGTTTGAAAACATTGTTGTAAAATGCACCTTTTAATCTGATTTGTAAAGAATTACAGTGGTTGGAAAGGGGAAATACCCTTCCAAACTCTTCGGAGGTGGTGGCTCACTGAGTACGGATGCTCTCAAAGTGGCTTACCTCGTTATTCAGTTGCGGACATGGAAAATAAAGTGCATACGAAAGCTAACCATTCCCGCACTTAGGGAAAAATAATTAGAGGGAACATTGGTCTGAAGTTGTTCCCCGTACCTGGGTTTCATTTTCCTTACGTGCTGCTAACGAGCTGAATGTCCAAGGTTGGGAGAGAATGACAACCAATCATGACTGCCCAATGGAGAATACATTGTTGCAGAAGCCAATACGCTGCTGTTATTCTGCTATTAATCTGTACAATACTTAGTCAAAAGTAGTATAAGGAATGCCTACCAGATAAAGGGCAGCCAATTATGTTACAAACACTGAAACAAAGTATAAGTATATATGTTCTCTTAACCAATCTCTCCTCCCGATAGGTTTTTACTATTTGCCACGTAGGATGACGTCATAGCTGACACACATCGAGGTATAAAGCTTTTGTGTAATCTAAATGTATTTTGAGAGTGAGTGAGCTGCAATCTGCTTGTTCACCAGGTTTCCAGGTTTACTTTATTGAGCTTAAAATAAAGTCGTATTTTGCCATATTCTTTGCGTCTGTCCGGTTATTTGGTTCTGAGATTGTTTATTGGTAATTCCATCTGGCACTTGGATAGCTCCAGGTGCGACAGCACATTTTGGTAGCGGTGCAGATAGTTCTGATCCAGTCTCCCGAGCCCAGATCTAGACTCTCAGATTTTTTACATCTTCCACCATTAGCCAGAAGATCGAAGAGTTTCCTGTGGAGAGCGGTGAAAAGACACACGTGAGAAAATAAGACGGTTGGCAGGTACCCCTTTGAAGAAATCCAAGTCTGGTTCCCCGCAGGCGCCCGCGGACTGAAGGCAAACTGGTCCATTGGGGAAGAGATTAAATACCAAGGGACTTGAGCAGAGCAACGGATGTAAGTAGAACATCGAAAGCGGCAAATAAAGGGGAGGGACTGCATTGCAAGTGTAAATATATATAGTAACTGGATTTGTTTTAAGAGACAGAGAGAGATACCTCGATCCCTGGTCCTAAGAGAGCAGAAGGGCACGCATTACACTCCAAGTGGGCTATTTTAGAATTATGGAAAATGTATCAGAGCGAGAATGAAGACCAGCCCAAGAAGGTAGTAGGTTCTTACCTGTAACTCCATTTCTCGAGTGTTGTTATCTTTCAAAGATTTACATGCTGTGAATATTCCCTGTCGTCATGCTGGGAATCCCTGGTTGCTTTTACTTTAGTACTTTTCCTATGGAAAAACATTTGGCACCTTGAGTGTCCCACCTACATCGTTAAGGGTGCTTTTAGTCCTGACCTATAGGACGTCGAGTGTAGCTATGCCCCAGCAGCTTCCCCTCAGATTTTAACCACTCAAGCTGGAGGATAGCTCCCTGTCAAGGATGTTTGCCTGGAGGGAAAGAAAAAGAAAGAAAGAAAACCCTGGATGCTGCTGGGCTTACCTTACTGGAACAGCCGTTGAAGGACTGCTCGTCTAATTTGCATGTCTTCCACATGCTGTTGCTGCAGGCAGTAGTGCCTAGTGAATGGGTGCGGCACTGCCCATGTTACTGCTTGGCAAATGTCTTTGATGGGCACACCTGGCCAGAGCGCTGCCGAAGCCGCTGTGGCTCTTGTAGAATGTGCTCTGGCTGAAGTCTGCAGTGGCCTGTTGGCCTTTGCATGACAGAAGGAAATTGCTGAGGATATCCATTTTGCGATACCCTGCTTTGTGATGGCTTTCCCTTTGTTCGAGGGTCCAAAAGTGATAAAGAGCTGTCATGCTGCTCTAAAGGATTTTTTCCGGTCTCAGTAGTATTATAACGCCCTTTTCGTGTCCAGGGAGTGCAATGCTCTCTCCGCTAGGGAGCTGGCGTTCTGAAAGAATATAGGTAATGTATTAGTTGCATTCTTGTGGAATTCAGAAGCCACTTTCGGGATAAAGTGGGGATTGGTGGAGAGGATTACTTTGTCCCTTGCAAATCGGAGGTACGGAAGGACCACCTCTAGCGCCTGTAGTTCAGAGACTCATCTGGACGACGTAATAGCGATCAGGAACGCTACTTTCCAGATCACAAATTTGATGTGCACCAAATAGAAGAGGTTCAAAGGGGGGCATCATTAAGCCGGCTAGAAACTGATTTAGGTTCCACCCTGGTGGTATTCTTTTCTTTGGTGGAAAAACACAAAAAAGCCCCTTTATATGAAATGCTTAAGCAGTGTACCGCTGTATAGAGGAGGATTCCCTCTTCTTCTGGTGAACCTGGAGATAGCTGCCAGATGTACTTTTATGGAGGAGATAGCAAGACCTTCTTTTGCCAGCTTCAGCAAATAAGGAAGAACCTGTTGTAGTTGTACGGCCATCGATTGCGAACACCATGTGCAGAATCTTTTCCACTTTTGGTTGTACGAGCTGTTAGTGGAAGGGTGCCTAGCTGCCGCCAGCATGAGCTGGCCTTCCTGTGGGATATCTAGGTGGCCGAATTCAGCGTGATCAGGAGCCAGGCTGTCCACTTGAGCTAGCACGGGTTGTGATGCAGGATTGCACTGTTGTTCTGCGGCAGGAGATTGGCGTGGGATCCCAGATGGATTGGGCTACCTGCCGGTAGCTGGAGGAGGTCCGAAAATCAGGTTCGCCTGGGCCAGTATGGGGCCACCAGGATTATTTAGCAAGGGTATCTGCGGATCACTTGGATTATCTTCCTTATTAGAGCAATTGCTGGGAACGCATATGCAAAGACGTTAGTCCATGGGAATGAGAATGTGTCTCCCTGGGAGTGTGGGTGTGGTAACCTGCTTGCAATTATTATTCTTTTTGGACATTGTGGTGAAGAGGTACAGCAGAAGCTGGCCGCATGCTGCAAAGATCCTCTTTATTTGGTTTCTGTGGAGGTGCAATTTGTGGGATTGTGCCTTGTCCCTGCTGAGGGTGTCTGCCCGCTGGTTGTGAATCCCCGGCAGGGGGAATGCTTGCAGAGCGATGTTGCTGTGAATGGCCCAGTCCCAGATAGTTTGAGCTTCCCGAGACAGAGTGCTTCATCTTGTTCCGCAGGTAAAACATTACTTTCCCTGACTTTGAATCGGATATACTGTTGGTGTCTCTAATGTATTGGGATGTGAAAGTAGGCGTTTTAAAGTCTAAGGCCACTAGATGCTGGTGAGGCTGTACCGCCATTATAACCTCTTGCAGTGTGATCATTTTAAAGTTTTGTTTCTTGATGGTTTTGTTTAATTTTCTTAAGTCCAAGATCGGACACCACTTCCCGCCCGGCTTTCTTACTACAAAGTATCTTGAGTGTAGTCCTTTTCCCCTCAAGTGCGGCGGGACACTTTCTATTGCCCTTTTTGTCAACATTTGATGCACCTCTTGCTGAAGGATTCGATGGTGTGAATGTGACATCGTTACAGGTGGTAAGGGTTTCTGTTTGTACTTGAATTCGAACAGATGGCCGTATTGGATGGCATCAAACACCCATCTGTCCTTTGTTATTGATCGCCACCTATCGATATGAAGCACCACATTTCCCCCCACTGGTCCGCCTTTATGGCCTTCAGAGCCTTGTTGATTTTGGCCGCAAAAAGTTTCGCCCTCGAATGGCATGTCTATGACCTTATGTTGCACTTCCTGCCTAAAGTCAGTGCAGCAAAGCCGCCCTTGCCTTCTGAGGACGAACCCATTACCAATTAGCTTGAACCCCGTCTCTACAAGGTCCACTGCAATATTTATACTATGGTTCGAGGCTTCCCTGCTCTCCTGTACAATTGTCATGGCCCCCTTTCACTGCTGTTCGGACAAATGCTCTAAGATGGGAGCCAACCGGTGCCACATTTCGCAATCGTAGTGGGCTACTATGGCCAGGGCATTTGCCGCTTTAAATGTAGTTGCCCCGATGGTTAGTACCTTCTTGCTGAAAGCATCTATTTTTCTGCCTCTGTTTTCCAGGGGTGTAGCACATTTGTGTTGCGAACGCGCCTTGTGACTTTCTGCGGCTGATACTACTGACTCTGGGGAGGACTGAAAGGTTAGACATTTTGGGGTCGTGTCCAGTGCCTTGAACTTTTTGGCCAGTCTTCCTGTTACTGTAAGTTCATTAAAAGGGTGTTTCAGGGTTTGCAATCCCTCTTGCCACACGTGATCCCAATTGGGTATTGGAAACACAGGTTTTCTGCGCTTACCCTATATGATCAAAAAGAAAAACAGTCTTTCTTTTCCCCTCCGCTGGCATCACCCCAAAATGTTGGCACGCCTTTGAGACCATGGTGTGGAAAGCACTAATGTCGCCTGGTGGGGAGGGTTGTGCTGGACTACCTTGCGTTTCCTGATCTGCATCATCTGTATCCCAAGTATCGTCTTGGCGAGGGGAGTTTGATGTGGTGGAAAAGCTTGTGTCCCTACGATCCATGTCCTTGTCTGTGTCCACTAGTTCCTCTTCCTCTTGTTCGCCTACTAGCGAATTATGCCTACGTGGAGGTGGAGACCTGGGTGGAGATTGAGACCTGTGCGCTGAGCGTGTGGCGTGGTCTCGGGACGAGGGCCCCTGATCTCTTTCTTGAACTATTTGTTCCTGCTGACTTGGCCCTGCATGGTCTGCCCTGTATTGAGGGATCCCCTGAGGTTGATGCGGTGGACGCCTAGCGTTGAGTTACCCCAATAGACTTTGAAGAGTTGAAAGTACTTGCAGGGGTAGCAGACTGAGAGTTTATAAGTAGGCATGTTGGCGTCACCCCACTGTCCCCGAGGGTGTAGAGGGAAACCAGAGGGGGACGCTCTGCTGCCTTACTGGTGTTCTTTCCCATCATGATTGGGTCTGAATGGTAGGCTTGTCCTGTGCGTGAGATTGTATCACCGTGCGTTCTTCGGAATGCACGTCTGTGACTCCTGGGACCTCCTCCCTAGGAGGCTCAAAGTCAGACGTTATCTCATGTTGCAGAATTTCTTCAGGCATAATTTCGTTGTATTTTATGGGTGATACACCTAGAGGGAGTTGCCTAGGCTATGATATGATATGATATCATATCATATGATATGGCATTTATAACGTGCCTATACACAAGGGTTTCAAGGTGCAACGAGGCAAGGGGGTGAACAGAGGGAAGACAGAGACAACGATCTTACTAGGCCAGATGACATTGAGATTGCACAAGTGCAGGGGAATGGGAAAGGTGCAGGGAGAAAGGGAATGGGATCAACAGTAAAAAATAAATAGAATAAATCTGCTGGCTCTTCCGTTGGAGTTTGTAGTATCCCTTTAGCAAAGGATACTACACTTTCCTTCTGCAGCTGTAAGATAGGTTGTTCAGGATGTTCTGGGACCACGGTAGAACCCGTTGGCAGGTGTGTGTGTATGTACTATTTTAGGGTACTTGCTTGATGTTTTCTCGCTGCCTGCCGATTTTTGTTTTGTCAGCATTGGCGAGTGGGTTGTCGACGAGTGATGCCCCGATTTAGTCGTCGATGGATGTGCCATCAGCGAGTCTTGTTCTGAAGAGGATCTATGACCCTCTATAGAAGTACGGGACTCAGATGTTGAGTGGTGTTTCTTTTTCGCCGACAAAGGTCTTCATTGCCGATTTGTCCTTATGCTTGACTTTCGTCTGAGGTTGTTCTCATCGATGAATGGGAGGACGACTTAGTTGACGGGCGTGAGCCCCTGCACGAATGAGACTTAGACGACGAGGGTCTCGTTTTCTTCATCGTCTCTGTCATCAATGGGTTTTTCGTTGACTGTTTACTCATGGACTGTGACCCTTCCTGGCCTTCCGGTTTCTTTTCAGAAGGAGACCATGGTTGGTCGACTTATTATGGCTCATCAATGATTTCATCTCACCTTGTGTTTTTGTTTTTTTCGTAGGTCATTCTTCTGACCTGGATCTAAGGCTTGACAGTGATCACTTTTCAGAAGAAGTGGTAGCTCCCCCACTCCTTGATGAGCCCACCTCCGTCGCTGGGTATGCCCCATCGTTTCACCAGCAAATTAGTCAACGTTTTTACTCCTTGAGGGTTTTCTGAGAGAAACCCTGACAGATTTTGCATTCTTCAGAGGAATGATTAGGGTATAGGCAGTATATACAGTCTACGTGCCAGCCATCTTCATTTACGTTTTCTAGGCCGCACGTACCACAGATTCCGTATAAGGATTTTTGGGATCCAATGGTCTCCATTTCGTTGCCAAAGGGTCGTCGGTTGTTTCCAGATGGACTGTCTTGTCGCAAAATATATTTTCTGAGGATAAAGAACATTTCTCTGTGAAGAGAAGAACTCGAGGAATCCCACCAGCTAAGAAGATGGTTGAAATCTGAGGGGAGGATGCTGGGGTGGAGCTACACACTCAACGTTCTATTGGTTGGGACCAAAAGCAGCCATGATGATGTGGGTGGGACACTCAAGGTGTAAAAGGTTTTTCCATAGGAAAAGTACTTACGTAAAAGTAACCAGGGATTCCCGGGATGATGACGGAATGTGAATGTATGAAAGATCCATTGCTGGAGAAGGAGTGGATGCTTAATCAGTATAAAGGGGAGGACATAACGACCCGCCTCCTCTCTCTGCTCCTAAAGTTGATAACACAACTGAAGACAAGCAGGGATTTTATCCTTTAAAGGAGTTAAAAGCAGCAACAGGGTATGTTAATCGGACATATGCTTCCCCGCTTATAATAGTGAGGACAACATGGAAGAGAGCAAGATTAAAGAACATAAATTTATGTCAGCACGCAATGAATATAAAGAGTGTGATAAAAAGAGGGGCAGGCAAAGATAGAAGAAGATGCTAAAAGACAAAACGAAGGGAAGGACAAAGCCAAGGAAGTGACAATAGTACAGAACGAGTAGACATGAGGACAAGAACTACCCAAATTAGATGGAAATGGCATTGAAAATGTTATTGAAAGAGGAGAAGGAAATAGAGAGGAAGCAAAAGGAAGAAAGTTATGAAGAACAGAAGAAAGAGAAAGAGGGAATAGAGGAGAAGAAACGTGATGCAATAGAAACAGATTGAAAGAACATAGGTTGCAAAGAAGGTGAGAGGAAGAAGGGAAAAAGGAGATGAGAAGAAGGGAAAATGAAATGAGAAGGAGTAGGAGACAAAGGGATGATGAAGTAGATCACATCATTAATCGATGTGTAATACCAATTGAAGCATGAGAACGATGGGAAGAAGAGAGAGGGTCACAATAGCCCCACAGGGAGCTGCAAGGGATACCAAGAACACAGACATGGACTGATAAACATCAGGCAGAAGGCATAGGGAAAAAGATTGGAGATTTATATAGACAAATGAGGGAGAAAGATGGTTATAAACCAAAGGGAGTATTGCAGGATCTCCATCACAGGAGAAAGATTGGAAGCCAATGATGGGCGAGCACAGAACGCTGTCTTTAAGCAGACTAGATCTTAGTCACAAGGAAATTGACGAGAGCCATACAAGCTGGGGTATAATGATGTCAGACGGAGAAAGGCAAGAAAGTGAAAGAGCATGATGAGAAGGCGTATGCGGTTTTTCGATAGATCCAAGCACAAATGGAAAAAGATAATTTTAGGGTTTCTCTCACAGATGATTAAACTAAAGGTTTGAAGACCAATCCCAAATCGATACATAGGATATATGTGAGAACCAGCAACTTTCCTTTTGCCCACAACGGGGAACATAATAAAATGAAATAAATTGCTGGTAAACTCTGGTCAAAAGTATTTTTGCTTTAACTTAGATTGAGATATCCCTACTTCAGTCTTGAACAATTGTTTAACATGGTGGACAATTTCATTATATGGAAAATACTGAATTATTTGTACTCCTATACATGATAATAGGAGAAACATAGCACATAATATGTATATAGTGATCGGAACAGGACAACAATTACGCCATTTGGTATCTTTGGAATGGCTTCACATTTTGCAGGAACAATGGGTGAACTACACAATCTCCCATAGTAAATCCTAATTTTTCTTTTTGGGACATCAGTCCTAGATAAACAACAATGGAGATGGATGCAATAAAACTTACATGTGTTATCTTTACCAATTGCCATTTTTCGTATTTTCTTTTTCTCCACCACGCCAAACTCACCTGTTCATCCTGACCCGATGTTGTGACACAATATGGTATGATCTTCATTTTCAATTTTTGGTAATACTAATTCATTTTTGTTGATATGCATATATTATGCACTGGATACTTTCTCTTTAATTTGTAATGACCAAATGTATTTGTGTGCCTCTTTGTATTTATTTACACACTGATATGTATGGCCAAATACATAATACAGCCTTGAAGACGAACAGTGGTCGAAACACGTGTCGGCTGTCCATAACATAAGAAAATTAAAGAGTCTCTGTGACATTGGAATTTTTTGGAGTTATTATTCATGCGCTATAACGCCATTATTTGGACTTTATGTTATCTGGGTTTGAGCGTGGGGCATGTACCCCCCTTTTTCTGTTTGGCATGATATTATGCAATATCGCAGCCAAAGCCGAATATTTTAGTCAAAGATTTAAAAAACACCTTCTTTTCAATTCCCTTCATGAAGACTCACAAGATTTGACCTTGTTTACGTATAGAAACTAAGAAACTACCACTGGAAACATACAGAAGAAAAGTACATAGCAGACTCAGTTCAATTAATGACCATATTGGCAGAGAAAGGATACAAAATAGACAAAAAGAAATTACAGTACTGTCAGGAAGAGGTCCTGTACATAGGACAGCTAATCTCTCAAGAAGATAGAAAAGTAATACCTAAAAGAGCAGAATAGATCATGAAAACTCCAACACCTGAACCAGTGAGAAAACTGCAACACTTTTTAGGCTTATGTAATTAGTGCAGAGCCTGGGTTTTTGATAACAGTATATACATTTCACCACTTTTTTACAAGGACTCAACGAAACACAGATAAGTAAAAGCAAAATATGGATAGATGAGATGACTGAAGGATTTGAAGAATTAAAAAGGGTGATTTGTACAGCCCCTGTTTTAGGGAATCCTGACTATAATGAGGAGTTTTACTTATCTCACATTTAAATGGAGAGGAAATTACAGCAGTCCTTACGCAAAAGACAACATTAGGACATTGACATGAACCATTTTAGACCCCATAATGAAGTAACATTATCCTTGCAAACAAGTGTTAGCTGCTGCTACTTTCAAGATTGAAAAAGCTGTAAGTATTACAATGGGGTGCTCAATTATGTTATTCGTTGAGCATTCCCTATTCACCATTTTAGAGAAACACAAAAGTACATTGACTACACAAAGAGCATCAAAGTATGAAGTCATTATTTCAAATACAGCTATTAAAATTGTTAGATGACGAGTAGTAAATCCAGCAACATTTATAGCAGAACCAGTAAGAAAGGAGGACTATGTACATGACTGCACAACATACACTGAGTTTTATGACGATATTCCCCATGTTACAGTAAAGGCTCTCGGAGTGGGGGACATTCTTTTCATTAATGGTTCTTCAAAAATTGACCAAACGATGGGAGAAAGACCTACGAGATCGGCAGTAGTAAAGTTAAAATAGAATGGTGAATTTGAAGTAGTGACAAGTGCGAGACTGCCGTCACATTGCTCTGCACAAGCTGCAGAGTTAGTGGCGCTTATCGCCACACTCCAGAGATAGGAGGATGAGGAAGTGATGGTGTACTCTGACACTGCCTATGTGACGTCAACCGTACATGCAGGATCGTCACGCTGGAAAAGGAGGGGCTTCCTCTGCGCAGACCGCACACCAGTGCAACATGCGTCGCTATTGGATAAACTCATTAAGGCATTAAAGCTCCCAATGGCTATCGCCATGGTAAAATGCACAGCCCATACTAAGAGGCAGATATGATTTCTCGCGCTAACAAAGCTGCAAAAAGGGCAGCATATTTCTCAAATATTTCTGATTTTGAAGTAGAAAGTGTTAGACAAATGTCAGGACGATGTATGATGGTGCAGGAAGGTTTTAATATGTTGTCCATTGTACAGTTAATTGAGATACAAAGGAAGAGCACCACAATAAGAGCAGGATTTATGGAAGAGGAAGGAGTGTTCTTTATCCCCCACTGAGGTTTTATGGAGACAGGATAGCACTGGAAATCCAGTTATGCCTCTAGCATTATTGAAGGTGGCGCTGGAGCAGCTTCTCTACCCTGTGCACACAACTAGAGAGAATCTCACGGCCACAAATGCAAATGTATTAGAATATGTGGCACAGTTTATTGTGAACTACATTGTATGCCAGAAGTTCACAGCAGGGCACACTTTGTGAACAGTGATAAGAGCAGTTCCCAGACCCAATGGTCCTTTCCAGCATCTACATATAGATTATGTGAACATGTTGCAAACATGCAATGGTTATAGGTATATGTTAGTGGCAGTATGTCCCTTTTCCAGATGGTAGGAGGCAGGTCCATGTATGCACCCCAATGCCACATGTGCCACCAAGTTTCTCGTATGTGAAGTGTTTCCTAGATGGGGTGTGCAAAGTCCTGCGGTCTGATAATGGCCCGCATTTTGTAAATGAACTGTTTGAATAGATAACTCTTCTATTAGGCATAAAGCACAAGCTTTCCTTTGCTTATAACCCACAGGCAAATGGTATTTGTGAAAGGTTAAACAGACTCCTTAAAGAAAGGATGGCTAAGATTAAAATAACCCTGAAAAAGGGATGTCTACATTGCCTGCCCCTTGCTTTGTTTGCCCTGAGAAATGAGCCTGGCTCAGATAACCGTCTGGCTCCTCATGAGTTGGTGACTGGACACCAAATGAAAATACCCCTTGCTCCTGCCACTCAAAAAGAAACTGATGCCCACAGTGTCGCAAAAACATGCATGATCATTTGACAAATATGACCGCCAGTGTTTCTTTAATTTCTAAACAAGTAAATAATAGGATGGAAGGGTTAAAGTTGAAGAAGATTGATGAAGCCAGCCAAACAGTTGATCCCATCAATGTGCTAAAGCAACCACATTTGTACCCAGGGGACCAAGCTTTGTGCGCACTTGGAATAAGCACCGGCAGGGTTACCGCTGGACATGTAATGAGGCCAATGTGTTGGAAATAAAACACAGAGTTTTCATATGACACTTTTATGTTGCTTATAGTAATAACGTTGCACACATTTCTGTATGCTGTTTTTACCTACATTCTTCGGTTTTACCCAGCTTTGGTGAGACAACACATTGACGTTGTTACATTCTTTGGAAATCCTAAAAACTGTTTTCTCATTTTCAGGACCATCATTTACATCATTTTACAATTCCTATTATAAAAAGTGTGGTTTATAAAAGTGGTAGAAATTACACAATGAATTTAAAAAATGGGAATTCTCCAAGTGATAAGAGATATATGGCCAGCAAGAAGATCAATACGTTTAGTGGAATAGTTCATTCTGTACAATCATTTCTCTTTTCTTCCTTATTATTATGGCATTTCATCATATAATGATAAAAAAATGCAGCTGTAGTGTTGGGTAATAAGACATCTATTTTTGTCCCAAACTAAAGCACAAGTGATATTTTTCCTAATATTTCGAGCAAATTATTCGATTTAAGAGGAATAATGGGGAACGTCGTGAGGATATAAATACATACCTTGATAATTCAACCCATTTACAGAATAACATGTGGTATCAGCAAATGAAGGAGGTGGGGAGGAGGATGTCAGATGAGAGCTGCTATATGTGTTCTCTCATCCCTTATGCCATGGGCACCGCCAGAACAATTATTGCAAGAGAAATATCTGTACATGACACAAAGTGTCTCAGCCATCTAGCAGCTTGCATGAAGAGAGGACAATTTGTAGGAGGATGGGCTACCCTATGAAGATGAATACAAACAAACACAGAAAATAGAAAAATAACCAGATTGGAAAACTAGAATGCTCATGTACTCATTCGGTGGTATGACTAGAGACCAGATTTGAATTGTTGAACAAAAGAGACTGGATTGTGCAGATACATTGGAAACGCCAGGATTCCAGCTATCAATACGGTCGAGTAGCAGCCAGCACAGGATGGGAAGATGGAATGCTAGCATGCAGTGCACACTTGTTGATGACAGCACAAGTAGAGATAATGTAAGTAGTGAATGATGAATGCCTAAAATCATGGGCCAAGCATTCAGAATGACTAACATGGGTTGAGAATGAAGCAGGACCTGTATCCATATTGCCTATGAGGAATACCACATTATTCTTCAGAAACAAAGGCCTCACCAAAGTTGGAAAAAACAAAGAATGCAAGCAAATAATTGATGTACCCAGAATTAATGGAGGATCTGCTGTGTTGATGGACCACTACTATGCAGTTGCCTGAAAACTGGGGAGGAATATGCTCTATAGTGATTATGTATGTTCCCGCATTGGTGATTCCCAAAAGTGATCTCCATATCAACGATTTCCCTAAAATGGATGCACACTAAAGAAAGAAGAGTGCATTCTGCAAATTTTAATCCATAAAAACGAGAGTGGAAACAGGACAAACAATGCAGATGGAACAATTGATTGACGAATTGAGCATAAATAGCACAATCATGAGCGACACAATTTTGAAACCCAAATCCAAATTTGTAAGACCCCAAGCACAAAGTAATTTGATAGATTCATTCCATCAGGCAGCAACCAAAGATGTACACGCACTGAATAAGTCCTACTTGAATAAAGACAGATATATCACTAGCAACCTCAACCACTGAGAAAGAAGTGTTGTGCACAGAATAGAAAAAGATTATATCATCATGACAAAAGAGGCAGACAAGTGTGGCAATATAGTGATCTTGAACAAAACTGACTATATTATAATGGCAGTATGATGGCAGACAAACATCTGACAACACCAGGCTGTTATGGAAAAATGTACTTGAATTGTGTTAACAACATTAGTAAGGCCTTGACAGAACTGATTACCAAGTGGCATAAGACCACACTATTAAGGGATGAGGAAAAGGGGGTTTTGAGCACTGACCATCCTAAGCTACCGACCATATACTTTCAACTGAAAATGGACAAATGGTATGGCAAATTGCCAGAAGTTCGACCCCATAGTCAATTGTAAAGGTTGGTTTACAGAAAACATGTCTATATTCAAAGACACAGTCCTGAGACCAGAGGTATACAAAATACCGTCCTATAGGGACACAATGCAAGTCCTAGACATAATCAGCAAAATTGTATGGAACAAAGAATTTATACTGTGTACCATGGACGTAAAAGCACTGTACACTTCCATAGAACACAAACTAGCACTAACCACAACAGACTACTATTTCAATGACAGATCAGCCTCCTTTGTGTTACAAATGGATATGTTACAAGAATTTCTAGTCTTCACTCAACTAAATAACATCTTTTTTTAACAGTACTTTGTATTGACAGACCAAAGGTGTGGTGATGGGAGTGAGTTATGCACCCTGCCTGGCCAACCTGTTCATTGGTGTCTTTGAAGCAGAGCATGTATCCATCCATCCAGACTTCATGGATAAGAGCCACACATGGGTCAGGTACATAGAGTTTCTCCTGCCTCATGTTAGTTCCCCATTGGGTATTTTTATTAGTACTGATTTTCTATGACAACTTCGGTTTCCTAAAAGTATATGTGACAATTTTGTTCTCTTGTATTTGATGTGGAGATCTAAGAAGGTGATCTTAGATCTACACATCAAATACAAGAGGACAGAATTGTCACATGCACTTTCAGGAAACCGAAGTTGTC
This sequence comes from Ambystoma mexicanum, assembly GCF_040938575.1. Classification (NCBI taxonomy): domain Eukaryota; kingdom Metazoa; phylum Chordata; class Amphibia; order Caudata; family Ambystomatidae; genus Ambystoma; species Ambystoma mexicanum. Next base: position 846,713,588 of record NC_090930.1, read on the forward strand.
ATAAAAAAACAGTACTAATAAACATACCCAATGGGGAACTAACATGAGGCAGGAGAAACTGCAGCACAGATACTGACTACCAGTAGGAAGCACTAATCGGAATATATCGGGACTCCTGGTTATGACCCCATTCTGCCCAGGAGGGCTAAATAGTTACAAAAACAGGAGTGAATGGGTCAGTCTTACCTCTATCTATGCCCTATGGTTCTGTACAAAGTCCTAGACACACCTTATTTTGTTAATACACACTGTATATATTCAAAGGTAAATACCTAGTGGTCTAATGGCACACATGAATATAGAGTTATCCATTCCAAAACACGCTACAAATACATGGTGTTGTAAAATAAACAATTTGAGGAGGAATCAGACTCAAAATTCAATACAGTGAAGTTTAGACAATATGAAACCTACTGCTGTATACCGTCACAACAGGGGTCAAGACAGTTATTACATAAATGGAACAAAAACATGAACATTCTGAATGGAAACAGTGTTAACAATTTTGCACTGCACTTAGGATTCAGGACTTGTCTACACAAATGTGTTTCGGCCCTCACTATAGTGCCAGCCATTCTTGAGTGGGCCTTCATCAGGACGAGGAAGTGCCGAATGGACTGCTCTATGTGTGTGCTGCCGTGCCGGGGAGGATTAGTTCCGCACCGATTCAAGGAGGAAGCGGAACCCGTGGTGAGTTGGGTGACCTCTTGATTGAATTGTTACTTCTTAATAAAGAATAACCTGTATAAAATACAGTACATCTAGAAGGGCGGTGATCAATCCCAGATTCTAGTGTGTCATCTACAGTTGACACAAAATGAGCCGGTCTGCTGATTAATAGCGGGCTGCTGTGGAGCTGGGTGCCCTCGGTGTTAATCCAGTCCCTGTATTGCGCTCTGCCTTAGAGTCAATGTCCGGTGAGTGGTGATGCGTGTGTGTCCAGCTCATGTGTATGTTGCTTGGGTGATGTGTTATGATTGTCTGCCAGTTCAGGCTACATTGACATGACTGCCATGTATGACCCATGTGATGTTCATCAGATACGTGCTTGTTGTCATGCAGACTGCATACAAACCATGCGCTGCACACAGAGCCAATCCTCATCACCACACCTGCTCCCTCCTTCCATGCCACTCTCTGTCCAGACTCTCTTGGCCCTATTCGTGCTCCAACCTGTGGTCGCGGATAGCATGTGATGATATTCCACTCAACACTCACCTTCTATCGTCATATGACTGACGTTTCTGTGAAGTCACCCTGCAAATTGCTCCTCCTCAGAGCCACTCTTCCTTTCCTCTGCATCCCCCAGCAGCTCACTGTCTCCAGAGTACGGGTAATTCCTATGGTGGACTACTGCAACAGGCTTTACCAGGATTTCTGTAATTCTACACTGTTCCCTCTGCAACTCTGCCAGACCTGGACTGTGTGGAAAGTCCTTTAGGCTTGGTGCAAGGTATCTGCCTATGACTGTGAAAATGGCACAGGCTCACAGTGGCTATGAGTGTTCATTCCTGAACCGTGTGCATTATCAGCAAGTCCCTATGGGCCCTGGGCCAGCAAGTCCTTCAACTTAATCTCCAGTATTTACTCCCTTCCCATGGTCTTTCATCATCCCTTTCATGCTCCCTCAGGGTCAGTTGATCCTCCTCCTCCTCCTCCTGCGGTGTCCCACGATCACTGCTGTGAGGAATGGTACATTCATCATAGCTGTATACGCGCGTTTGTGTTCGTGCATGCTTTTTATGCATTGTTTTAGGTGCACAGTGACGCTGACGCCTGCTTTCGCTTGGCGGACGTATTTCCGGATTAGCACGTCTTTTCCGGCACGCAGGAGAGTCCTGTTCAATTCCATGAATACGTGTTGTTAGCGTGCATGTGGGCATTGCGAGTACTTTACTGTGGTACTTCCCACATAACGGACACATTTACGCTTGTTGTTCCCCATTCCACGTGTTCCACCCCCTTTATATGTGTGTGCACTGAATGGTGTGCTCCTTCACTTGGTGTCTTGCGCAAGGCGTTCATGGTGTCGCAGTGATGTGTTGGACCTTTGCGGATTACACGCAGGTCTCAGGTAAGCCATGCGCAATGTGTTCCATGAATCGGAAAACGGGCGCTTGCACGCGTTTTGCACGCATGCGCCCTGTTTTCGGTGCAGATTTATTCCATGAATCGGGCCGAATATATCAACAGGGGAATTTATTATAGAAAGATATAACTGTAGTGAAGACGAAAGTTTTGCTGCTCAAGTAGAGACTAATACCAATACATTCATGATTCAGAGCTTTGACAAGAAGTGCATTAGCGTATCCAAGAACAAATGTACAAAAAAGCTAAAGAAGATGTGATGACCCCCAAAACCAAACGATCAGAAGCCACTGACTCAGCACTGGTTACTTTGATACATAGGTTTCAGGGAACAACAACTCTATATGCAGCATTTACATAAATACTTGCATATACTGACAGACTGAGAGCATAGAGATTGCACAGGTGAAGAACAAACAATGATATACCGAAAAGACACCTCTATCAGAAATCATCTATGCCCTAGCAGTGTACCTAAATCTCCACCTACCACTTGGCTGACACAAGAAATCACAGTGTTCCATAAATGCAGCACTGCAACTCAAGGTGCTAGAAGGTTCTGACTAATAAAAAAAACACAGTGTTTCAACACCATAAGGCAGGTTGATTTCAATTATTCATTTCATTATTTGTCCAAGTATCTTCATGATATATATCATAATATCCTCCTGTCAGAAACTGTATGTCAAAGGTACAAAACACAAATTTAGAACCAGGATAAGAGAACATATCAACAACAACATCAAATGTCCACGATCCCAGCACTACTAAATAATCACCATATGGACAATAAGAATGCCATCAGATTCCGTGGAATTGAGAAAGTCAAAAGAAAATAGAGAGCAGACGGTAGCCAGTTAACATTTTGATCAAGAGAAGCAAAGACGGTCTTTAATTTGAGAACTATTAGTACCATTCTCAATATCAATACTGAGCACAACCTTAATGTATTATTTTTAATGTTGAAGCGGGTGGGGTTGGGGGGCTTGCTGTTCTTATAGCTCATGCCTTACAAAAGAAACTATCAGATAAGATTATTAACTTATACATGTTGCACAGTCAACAGCTTGCATATGAGCACCCTGCATCTGCCCATACTTTCACTGCACCTCATCAAGGCAGGATAGAAGCCACGGGGTCTGAAACATCCATTAGCCATCTCCACAGACAAAGGACCAGCGTGGATATCACTACATTGAAGGTAAGCCCTGGCGGTTTTTAGCATGCCATATAAGAACATTTCGAAATTCGTGCTAGGAGCGCTGCATTGCCAGAGGAGCCTTTATTTAATTGCAAAGCACGCTCTGCTAAAAGTGTTTATCCTTTGCAGTGGCCAGTTGCCTATTTAAATACAATTCTGAATTTCCTTTTCCAAAATGGCCGCATCCTCCACGTGTAGTGAAGTCCATCCACTGCTGCCCATCCTTTGTGATTGGGCAGCCCTGCAAGCAAGAACTAATCTTGGGTTCTGGCAGGCAAAAGCTGGCCCCCTCCACCAAGGCACCTCTGCAAGGCCTGGAGGGCTTGGAGTGCCCCCCTCCCAAAAGTATCTCACGTTCCACCACCTATCAGCCTCAAGAATCAGCTACCCAGCATGTAGCCAGACAGCGCACAAACCTTTGCATCTGCAGCTTTCTCCTATCAAGAATACATGTGTGTCATGTCCTGGACTTTGTATGCCTTTCTTACTGACTCACACAACTGTTGAACCTTGGTATATCAATGCCATTCTGCCTTTTAAGTGCCTTACTATACCTAATGCATTTCTGGGCTTTGGTAAAATTCGAATCCTAGTGTACTTTTAAGAACTGCCCACACCCATTCTGCATTGCATTTCTGTGCTTTTGTAAAATTCAAATTCTGGTGTGTTTTTAACATCCGTGAGTCTTATGTTATGTTATGTTATGTTATTTGGTATTTATATAGTGCCTTATGTATCATTGGTATGATCTCAAAGCGTTGGTAGGTTGAACTCCCTCGAGAACCGTAGTTCAAGTCAGTGGAGAGAGAAAGAGTCATAAGGTGCGTGTGTGCACCGGATATGTGTGCAGCCGGCGTGGCAGTCGCATGATAGCTGCTTTTTAGCGGTAGGTGTGGTGGTTGGGAGGTCGGGTATGTGTGTTCATTCTGGGGAGATAACGCCCAGACTGATTTGTGGCTCCGTTAGGCCTGAGGAGATGCTTAAACTAGCGGTGTGTGCTAGCTGGCTGTGTTTTATTAGGATGATGAGGAGTATGTGGTGGGTGTTAGTATGAGAACAGCTATACCGAATGTGTCATAGTATTGCTGTGTCCTAGTTGGGTGATGGTGTATAGGAGAGAGTAAGCGTGGTAGTGTGATATGTTTTTGTCAGTTAGGCGCTGGAGATAGAGCACTCCATCAGTACCATTTATTCTATCCGTTTTATTTACTCAGTCTGTTCATTCCAATTCGTCAGTTCATCCATTTCGTCTGTGTTATCCATTTAATCTGTTAGTCTTTCAATCATTCAATCCATTCCTCCCATCGACCGCATAGCTTATTCCATCCGTTCTGTGGACCCATTTCATCCTTTGCATCCGTTTAAAGTGTCCAACCCATTTCATCTTTCTTATTCATTATATTAGCTCTGTGTGTTCCGTTCATTCTGTCAGTTTCATCCACTCAATCCGTTTGATCCGCACTATCCCTTCCATCCACTCATTCTGTTCTATCGGCACCAACGGTTCCATCAGCACCACCCGTTCCATCTATTCCACCCATTCCACCTGCACCATCAGTTCCATCCGCACCATCTGTACCATGCGTTCCATCCGCACCATCCGCTCCATCTGTTCCATCCGCTCCTCTGACTCTGCTATCCTGGACATTGTTATGCCTTTTAACTAGCTCACAAAGCTGCCTGAACCTGGTTGTGCCTTTTCCATTCTCCCTCATTCCTAACTATTCCTCTTTCCTCAATCCATTCTGTGTATGTTTGTATCCCCATTTTGCATTGTTTTCCTGTGTTTTTTGGAAAATCGAATTCTGGTGTGTTTTTTAACATCGTCCGCCCCATTTTGCATTACATTTCTTTGCTTTCTGGAAATGACACTAAAGTACTTACATTGCATCGGTTTCTAGCTTCTCCGGCTACTAGGCTGCCTGGTGAGTCTGTGCCTGTGTTGTGCTGTGTTTGCCCTCCTCTATCTTCCACCCTTTCATCCGCTGCCCCTATGGCACTCACCATCTCCCCTATCTACTCTAACTGCATTACAATCACCTTTCCTCCCTCTCTAATTAAGTCTAGTAGAATAAAGCTTAAAAAAACATCCTGATCACCAACCCCAGCCTAACTATCCGTCCCTCATCAACTTTCTTCCCACACTTGCTCCTCTTCCTTTCTCTCTATCTCTGTCCCCCCTCCTCCGACTGGTGTACCACACCCCTGTACCCCCCCTTGGAAAATCTTCAAGGGCAGTGGCCTCTTGCATCTAGCCAAGCTTAATGCTCGTTCTGCCATCAAACACTGTGCTGACATCTGCCTCCTCCTTGAAGGTTTATGCCCTCGACATCCTCGCCCTCACCGAGATGTGGTTCAATGCCAGCTCAGTCACTGCTTTTGACTCCCTTCTCCCTGATGGCTATAAGATCAACTCCAAGACTCGCACTAGCCGTAATGGCAGTGGGGTTGCTCTGATCTTCCCTGAGTGGGTTCCTTCTTCCCTCATACCCACCCAGCCTTACTCTTCCTTCGAGAGCCTAGTCTGCAAGCTGGTCATCTCTCCCACTTCCTCCCTGACCATTGATACTGCCTACAGGCTACCTTGCTCTATCATCCTGTTCCTCTCTAAATGGGTTAATTTCTCCTCCTCTCTCCTCACAACCACCTCTAAACTCCTTCTCCTGGGTGACTTCAGCATCCACCTTGACTCCTAATTCATGGCATCCACTCTCTTCCGTGACCTCTGCACCATGCTCTTCCTCTCCATTCTCCCCTATGGTCCTACCCACTCGGCTGGACACACTCTTGATGCCTTCATCCACACTGATCTTTTGCTCTCTCCCCCACTCACCACCCCACTCTCCTGGTCAGACCACTCTATCCTCTTCTCTCACCTGGGTCCTCTCTGCTGTCTGACCACACGTCCCCCAGCCAATCTTGGTCACAAACATACGTCTGATGTAATAAGTGTCAGCTGCTGCCTTCGCATCTACCCTCATCCCCCTCTCCTCCCACTGCAGACGCTACCTCTGACTCTGCTCTCAGCAACCTCGATCTTGCCATCACTAATACCCTTGACAGTCTTGCCCCAGTCATGAGGATCCACCTGAAATATGCCTCAAAGCGCAACACCTGGTACAACTCTGAGCTTGTAGCCCTGAAATGCAGGTGCAGAGCTGCGGAACGGAAGTGGCAAACCTCAGGCTCACCCTCTAACAAACGGGCCTTTCGCATGCTTCAAAGGCAATACTGACTCTCCATTCGCTCCAAGAAAAGGGCCCACACCCAGGCCCGCGTCTCTGGTGCAGTGTAACAACACGGCTGAACTCTTAAAATCTGCAAGGAACTAGTCGACCCTTCCACAGTCTCCACCACACCTCTTCCATCCCATGCCCTTTGCAATGCAGTGGCCACACACTTCACTGCAAAAACTCAGGCCATCCTGAGTGCCCTCACTTCCCTTTCCCACTCTCCTTCCCTGCCCCCCTGCCTCCTATGGCCTCCCATCCCCCCTCTGCCTCTATTTCCTCCTTCTCTCCTATCTCACCTGATGAGGTCACCAGAGTTGTCCGCTCCATGAAAGTCTCCTCCAAACAGGTCTCCTGCTGTTCCTCCAGAACTGTTAAGGACAATATTGGCATGCTGTCGCCTGCACTTGCTGATTTCTGCAACCAATCTTTTTCTACTGGATCTTTCCCCCTCTTCCCTCAAGCACACCCTTGGGCCCCCTCTTGAAAAACCCTCTGCAGACCCGTCTTTTCTGGCTAAATACCACCCCATTTCTATCACCCCCTTCATTGGGAAACTCTTGGAGAAGCTGTTCTTCCCTCAACTTACCCAACACACTGAACTTGTTGGTTTCCTACACAACCATCAGTCTGGATTCCAAGCATCCAGAGGCTTGGAAACTGCTCTTCTGAATATCTGTGAAGAACTGCTCACATCCCTTGATTCCAACTCTCCAGCTGTTCTCATTCTACTTGATCTCTCCTGTGCACATGATCAACCACTCCATCCTCATAAATCAGCTCCACAATACCCTAGGTATCTCCGAGCGGGCACTGGACTGGCTGACCTCCTTTCTCAATAACCATCCTTCCTAGATTATTCTGGGCTCCTTCTCCTCTCCCACCTCTATCTCCACCTGCGGTGTCCCCCATGGAACCAACCTTTCTACCTGGCTCTTTAGCATCTATCTTGCTCTGTTCGCACACATAATTTCCACCTTCCCCCCCAACTTCCACTGTTATGCAAATGAAACACAACTCTTCTTTAAACTTCCCTCTGATCATCTGCTTAATTCCTCGATCATTCCTGAATTCCAGTTCTTGAATGCAGGCAGAGGTGACACCTTTAATTTGTTACCATTATTTCTTTTGGGTCTTGATGTCTAGCAATTTATATTTTGCAAATGCAAGGTTTATCTCTGCTCAGTGGAGGCGAGATTTAAAAAGTACGGCTGAATCTCTACTGACCAGGTAAATTTGTTCAGCTACGGATTAGGTGCCGATTTATTCAGCTTACTTTCAACAGTCACATGATTTCCACATATTGATATTGATATTGATATTTTATTTCTATCAAGCTCATACACAAGTGTATCATACACATAGCTTTGTTTGGTTCACAAAACCTGAGAGTTTGTTAACCCAACTTTGGCAGCTTTCATACCGAGCAATATTTTGAAGAACAGGCAATTATGTACAACTATGAGTTCCGACCTACACTTATCTTTCAGATGCCATGTATTAGCATAGTTCCTCTTAGATGCAACATGCAGTGCCACATTCTTCCAAGGTAGAAAGCTAGCTTAGAAGGATCAGTCCTTCATCTCAGCTGCTGACCACATTCTTGATAGTAAAAATTATTAATGTAGTGGCCAGGTCAGGGAGTGCAGTGTATGCAGCCTCACTGAGCTGTGTGGAGCTGATCGTGTCATACGGGCCACCCCAGTCAGGAGGAATCTGCTGTTAGATGAGCCTACAGAAATTCTGGGCCTGGGACTGCGACCTGGGACTGCGACCTGGGTCTCCAGGTAGTGCCTCCGGAGGGGTGAAGGCAGAGTGCATAATGGGCAGGTAAGCAGGGTTGATCTGGGTTATAAATGTGGCTCTAGCACCAATGAAAAAGCATCCCAGTTGCAAACGTCAGTTCATTCCTTTGGAGCCAGATGGTTTGAATAGTACCCAACAGGGTGTGTTTTGTTGAAATGCGTTGTGAATTGTGCATTCAACAAAATATGTGATTGACCGAATTGTTATAATTGCCATATCATATCATATACACTACCATCCCTGTCAGCCCTAGCGGCCGCCAAAGATTGCTCCTGCTGTTTTCTCCCTGCACGGCTTTGATCTTGGACTGCTTCTGGTTTAGCTTTTGTATCCTCCTCCCCGGTGACTGGCGGCCAGATTCTTTGAGCTTGACTTTGTTCCTGGACTTCCTCTCTCATTGCCTTCGGATACTGGTAACTTTGGAAATGTTCACTTTGGATTTTCCCATATTTTTGGGACCTCGAACTGAGGACTTCCTGGATACTTTTTTCTCCTCTGTTTCTACCCTCTCCTCTAGACATTCGTCCTGGTGCCACACTGGTCAGCTCCCATATTGTGTTTTCTTTCCTTTTCCCCCATAGGGGAACAGGTTTCCTGGCCTATGGCTATTGGCCTCTGTTTCTTGTTCTGCTGTTTTGCTTCTTCTATCTACGGATCACTTTCAGGTAGGAGTCATGCTATTGGTAGGTAGTACAACTTTTGTTCCTTCCAGTGTACTTACACCTGTTCCTTTGTCTTAAAAGATGCTGAAGGATCCTCTGACTCCTTCTTGCCCTTTCACCTTTGTCCTCTCCACAAGCTGATATTTCAAGTCTGTGTGGTGGTTGAGGAGGAAGGTCTGTTACCTTCCAGGAATCACCCTGCATTCCTGTCACAACAATAGAATAAAATGGTTCCCTTAGATGCTCACGAGAGCGCTTTTCTAAAACATGAAAGTGACGACAATGATATCGGTGCGTCGGCGGAAATAAGGAAATCATATTCATAGATGGCAAAGTCAAACTGTTATTTTCATGGTCGGGGTTTCCTTTTACAATAGGCAGCTATTTATAGGGATGCTGTTGGAAAATGTCTTCTCAAAGGGCATCTTCAGGAGCATATGGTCACACTTGTCTCTTTGTATGGGCCGAATGACAAATAGGATTAATATGCGAATGATTTTATTCCTGAACTTGTGGCTTTTACCGAGGGAGACATTCTGATGGGGGTGACTAAGGTATCCCTGGATCCTACCATAGATTAGACCCTTCTATCAATGAAGCAAGATTTTAAGAATGTGTTAGCATTGGCAAGGCTGCTTCGGGAATAAAATGTGACAGACTTGTGGCAATTTTTCCAACAAGGTGAGCGTGTTTTCACCGATTTTATGGGTGCATAAGGAATATTCACGTATTGATCTAGCAATTATGCTCCTCTGAGTTTATCTCATATATTGCTGAGGTAGAAATCCAACTGAGAATACTGGCAGATCACTCCTCATTGGTTGGGAGCTAAGATCAGTGGCGACCCAGAACCATCCATGGAAACTACACAACATGATCCTTAACATCCCCCAAGTATGCTTGGACCTAGAAGTAGTGATAAACAACTATTTTAAAGAACATACTCCCCGCCCTTCAGGGTATTGGGTGGCATTCATTTTGGGATGGCTGTAAGGCTGTGACCAGGCAGCTATATCTCTCAGGTCACCACATATTTCAAAGCAAGAAAGGTTCAAAGAGAAAGGTTAGAGGATGAAGTTGGTAGGAGTGAGGGGCATCAGAAGGGTACATTGAGATCCCAGCATGACCTGATATTAGTAAGAACCGCGCTTGAGGCGCACCTGGCAGGCAAAGCATCAAAATGAATCGGTGAATACATCTAATCGGCTAGTGGCATATAAGTTAGGTCTTCTGAAGGCATGTAATACAATCTGATGGTTTCACCCCAATTTTCTATAAGGTGTACAAGGCAAGCTAGTGGGTCCATTGGTTGCACTAATGAACTAGTTTCTGGAGTCCATATTGGGATCCACTTATCTTGAATCCAGGTAAGGATAGCACAGACAGTGGCTCATATCGCCCATTTCCCTACTAAATGTAGTTACTAAGTTCTACTCCAAGGTTTTGGCAGCCAGGTTGATGAGAGTGCTTCCCATGCTAGTCGATGAAGACCAATTTGGCCAGTCAAATTTAACACCTGTGAATGTTATGATGGAAAGCCCATGACAACATTCAAAGATGTTAAATTTGACAGAAGTGGATAAGAATAATGGCCAAAAAGGTTTAGGAATATCGGCACTTGATGCTAATGAAGCTTTTGACAAACTTCATAAGGGTTACATTTGTCTTCTCCTGCAGGTTTATGGGTTTGGTCCTCAACTGATTTCCTTTACTCTGACAAACTATCAAGAGCAAAGGACTAAGCTGGAGTTGAATGGAGCATGTATTGGTCCAATTAGAATAACTAGAGGGACCTGGTAGGGTTGCTCACTGTCCCCGTTAATCAGGGAAGCCTGGTACGTGGTTGCTCCGGGGCCCAGGCACCTCCACCACACCCCCAGGAAAACTAATCTCTAATAATCTGAATACCATTTCAATGCCCCCACCCTGAAATCTGGCCAGCTGCACCCCAGGGAAATTCATTAGTTGGTTACCCTTCGCTGAATATTTACTCTTTGTATGGAACAATTTGCTTCCAGGATCTGATATAACAAACAGATAGCAGTGATAAGGGCTAAGGAGGGTGCTATTTGTCACTATATCAGGATGATGTTCTATGTTATGTGTCCCAGATGGGAGTTACCCTTCACGCCTGATGGCTTAACTGGATCTCTTTGAAAAGGCCAGGGGTTTCACAATAAAGGACATCAAGGTGAAAGGGATGAGGCTCTGTGATGGACTACCATGATCTGGGCATTAAGTTAACAAAGTGCCCTGGTGTTTTGCTCCAGAGTAATGTCAGTCCCTCTCTAGAGACTTTGAAGAAGATTTAGCACAGTGGGGTATTTAGAAGTTTCCTGGCTGGGATGCATTACTGCAGTTAAGAGTAACATATACTCCCGGATTTAGTATGTTATGCAAGGAATCCCAGTGGAAATTCCTGGACCCCTTATAGATTCTCTACAACAACAAAAAACGTTTGGTTTGTATGGGCTTATACGAGACAGAGTTTCCGAAAGGGTTATGTGTAGATCACTGCAGGGAGGGATAGGAGTAATATTAGCACAACTTTAATTTCAGCTACTCTGTTGTCTTTTGAATTGGCAAAAAGGGCAGAAAGTGAAGTGGATAACTCCCAACTCCCATTTCTTGAACCAGCAGATAGATCCTTTAGGGTGACACAATTATCATCAATATCGTCTACACTGTATTATTGGGATAGGATAATGGGTGAGATAGGCCGGAAAGCTGGGTTTAGGCCCTTTTCCTTATTATTTGAGAATTTGTCATTCACCCTGGGGCAGGTTTGCAAAATGGATTCTGGGGGGCTGCAAACTATTTTACAGTCAAATTCCTGGAATCATCCCCTACCCTTTGAAGAATGCAAGAGTATATTCTAAATGGATGGAAGCATATGGCTATTAAAGAGATAATTAGAAGAGGTAGGATTTTCAAACTTTCCAAGTTATTTGATAACACTGATCCTGTAGAGAAATTACCCTATACGCAATGATGGGAAGAAGAGTGGGCATAGCAGGCTGATCCTGAATCTCGGCTGCACATTTGGTGAAGAGCATAACAGCCCCAAAGGTGCATAGCAGATAGGGACGTTTTAAGATTTGTTAACAGTGGTATCTAACATCGGCAAAGCTCCATTAAATGTCACCACAGTATCCTTGGATTTAATGGAGAAACTGTGCGGAAACGGGAATTCCGGCTCATATCTGGTGGTTTTGTCCCAATTCACACATATACTGAAAGTAAATACTGGCTAAGATATTGTCCCTTAGTGGAGTTCAGCTAGCATTAGATCTGCAAGTAAGCATAGGATGTGGAGGACGGCAGTTAGCCAGCAACAGGCTTGCGGGCTGATCTGACAACTCCATTTTTGTTATTCGCAAGACTGGTACTGGCAAGATGCCGGAAATCTCCAGAGGCACCCTCATTGACTATGTGATGGTGTAAAATATCTGAGATTTTTTACTATCAATAAACAAACATTAAATAGAATTCCCCACTTAATGAAAGCATGGAAGCCGTTTATTGTTCCTTATGAAATATATCCTAACTTAGTATCCAGACCAACACTATAGAAACACTTTATTTATTTATTTGCTTGATTGTTAGGTGCTTTTACAATAAGAACATACTGTTTCAAAGCGCTCACAGGACAGGGAGGGACCGAGGGAGGGAACTACATTAAGCATTACAGTATAATATGTAAGAGCAGAGGGGGGAGAGGGAGGGGAACAAACCTACTATGCCTTGTGAGTAATTTAGAACGTGCAGTGCTGAAAGGAAGAGGAAATAGGGGGTAAGTGCTGTGGGGTCCGAGCCCATGGGCAGACCAAGGATGAAGTGCTAGAATGTTGCGTGCTAAAAGGCCTGGGACAAGGGAGTTGAAAGTGCGAGTCTCCAGAGTGGAGGGTATGCAGATGCAAAGTGCTATGGAAAGACAGGAGCCGGGAGGAATTGGTTTGGGGGGGTCAAGGCCCCGATGATGTATAAGGGCCAAGTACACGGATTCAGCAACTCTGAGATTAGCAGAGGAGGGAAGGAGGAGGAAAAGAGGAAAGTCTTAAGGAAAAGTGACTGTGACTGTGACTGTGATCAAAGTGTGCATCTGTTCCCTCCCTACTGGTGAAGCAGACCCGGAATGAGGGGGAGAAGGAGAAGTGTCCACTTGCTACAGGCAGTAGGTCTCAGAACCAATGTCTTTGTGGCCAATGGTGGACTATTAGACAGAGTTTTCTCTGATTGGAGGCTCTGAACTTCTGCAAGATCATCGTAATCAGAGGGAGAAGAGGAAATGCTTATGCAAACATGTTGTTCCATGAGATTGATAATGCGTCCCCCAGTGAGTCTCTCCCTCGCCCCTTCCATGAAGCATTGGAGGTCTGCTCTGGTACAAATAGATCTACCGGGGAGAGACCCTTGGAGGTAAATATCTCCCAGGGGGCATGTTCGCTCAATTTCCACTTGTGGTTGGCAAAGGATTTCCTTCTCAGCTCGTCTGTATGTACATTATGTTCCTGCCAGATGAGCTGCCTGTATGGTCATGTTGTAGCTCAGTGCACACTCCCATAGCACACCACTGGAGCACAAGGTTTCAGTGATCTGGTGCCTTCCTGATTGTTGATGAAAAAACATTGTTACTTCGTTGTCCATCGGTATCAGTACACTGATGTTTACTATCACCGGCACAAATGCCTGTAAGTGTAGGAAGGCTGCCTTCAAGAAATGCATGTGCACTCCTGGGAATCCTGTTTGTTCTACATGTCCAGAACTTTGAGATCTTTGAGAGGAAGCGTTGCTTCCCACCCTGATAGAGAAATATCTGCTGTGACGGTAGACTGATGTGGAGGGACTGGGAGAGGGGTGCCTATACAGATGTTTGTGTGGTCTGCCCACCATTGAAGATCTTGTTTTAGCCACGCTGGCCTGGGGACTGTCTTCGATAGAGGGTCCAATATCTGAATCCAACTCGCTGATAAGTGTAGTTGAGTGTGATAATTCATAGTCTGGTCATAGGTACCGGCAGAGCACAAGCCGCCACCATTCCCAACAGACCATGTGATCATTAGGCAGTGAGACATGAACAATATAACCATCTCAAGAAGGTTGTTCATCCTTGTTTCTGTAGGAAATACTTTGCCTATAGGTGGATCCCAGAAGAAGCCTATGAATTCCAGATTCTGCATCGGGATGAGTGTGGATTTCGTAATGTTGACTGATAGACCCATTGCATACATCAGATCTAGAAGGTACTGCAGATGGGCTGCTGCTTTGACTGGGAGCTGAGCTCTGATCAACCAGTCGGCCAAGTAAGGATACAGGTGAATGCCTTCTAGGCATAGAAATACAGCCACCAATACCATCCATTTGTAAACACCCTTGGGGTCGAACTTAAGGCCGAAAGGTAAGACTTTGTACTGATAATGATCATGGGTTATAGGGAACCGCAGATAACGAGATGAGAAGGCCAAATGGGGATGTGTAAATATGCATCTTGGAGGTCCACAGCTATCAGCCAGTCACCTGGCTGAAGGGATGATTGGATCACAGTAGGCGTAATCATCTTTAATTTTCTTGGGGTTGGGAAAATATTGAAGGAGGAAAGGTCTAGTACAATCTGCAGGCCAGTCTTGTTTTTCTTCAGGACTGTGAAGAACCTTGAATAAAACCCTGACCTTCCTCCAAATGAGACACATTTGCTATTGCCTCTATGTGCAACAGCTTGGATATCTCCTGTAATAGGGAGTCTGAGCCTCTTTGAAGGGAAATGGGTGAGGATCGGAGGAAGATGAAGGCGATAATCTCTGTGAATCACAGCCAGGGACCAGTTGTCTCAGGTTATGGTCATCCATTTAGCAAGATGGTGGCATACTATTCTTTCAGCTGGTGAGCTCTGGATCTTCACTCTCACATCCTTTAGACTGCTTTGATTCTGGAGTGGGAGAGGGTTGGGAGAAGATCCACCGGGGGGTGCACAAGTTTGCTTCTTTTGTGGGATGCCCAGGGATATGTCGTGTCTCCTCCAGCAGTCATTCTGCTTTGGCAAGAGGGAGGATGCAGGAGGCTGTCGTGCAGAGGAACAGAAAAACAGAAGAATCAACTGATGACTCGATAGCTTGTGGAGTTACAGCCTCCATGATATGATATGATATGATAGGTTATTTATAACACGCTTAATACCTACAGGTTTCTGAGCACGGACCCGGGGATCGAACTTCTGTTGCTCAGTTTCGTCCTGCTTCCAAGGCGAGCACGTTGTTCCTGAGCTATCCTCCCGAGACACCATGTGCTACACGTGGGTGCCAGGTGGCACGAGTGAATCAGCGAGAAGAGAGATCTTTTGCTCCTGGCGGAGAGTGGTTGCTGGAAGCTCTGTGACCAGGATCAGGAGGATGGTGCAGCATCGCTTACACAAAGCCCAAAATACAAAAGGAAGGCCCTGTGGTGCGCTGCATGCCGTGACATCACTTAGCACTGTGGAGGTCGGCACAATGGCAACCTCAAGTAGCGCTCCAGGAGCTTTAAACGTCTAGGTTGCCTAGCAATGGTAGATGCATCTCTGTACCCATAGTAAAGAGAGCGGGCTACAAACAAGTGTTATTGAGACGCTGCAGAAACCGGCGTGCTGGAGACAAACCATTCGATTTTGCTGGCCCTGCAGAGAGCTGCTCTGGGACTTGATGCATATGAGGCCAGAGGACTGGCGATAAAGCGCTGTTTTGGACATTGTCAAGAGGAGCGTATAAGGGATCTGCTCTTGATAAAATGCATCAACAATAAGGTTTGCAAAGAACTATGGAGAGAAAAGGACCCAAACCTGGAGAGGGTCATTGAGATAGCAGAGAATACATGGAGAGAAAAGGCCCCAAACTTGGAGAGGGTCATTGAGATAGCAGAGAATAAATGGAGAGAAAAGGCCCCAAACTTGGAGAGGGTCATTGAGATAGCAAAAATATTGAGCGCACTGAGAGTTGCATTGAAGGATCGGTCCATAGGATGGATGCACAAGGCACATGGACACCAAAATCCAATGGCAGCAAAAAGGTATGATTGGAGGAATAAACATGCTGCCAAAGACGAGGCAGGACCTAATCGCAATCCCAAAGGAGACTCAAGAGGAAGACATTCTTCGCTTAGGAGCGAAGGGAGAAATTGGGGTTCAAAAGGTGCTATCGTTGAGGGAGCACCAATCACTTTGCCGAGGATAGCCATTGTATCGCAATACATATTGTCAGTCAAGACTGTGGATGGAAAGGTCACCTAGCTAGGTGTTGCAAGAATTTCAAGATGGCTGCTGGAATAGTACGTGAGATCTATGAATGCTCTTCTGATAATGCTGGTCTGATAAGCAGAGATGTCGAATCCTTGGTCAGTGCGGTGTCCAGGAAGCTGAATGGAAAGAAGCCACAAGCAGATATATAAATGAAAGATGTAGTGGTTTCTATGCTAGGCAACAAAGGAGCAGAATATACTTTGATCAATATACACATTTGGAACAACAAGAAACGGTATTTCATCTTGAGGGAGCCAGATATAAATGCCAATGCCTATAATGACATAACCATTGACATAGTACAGCAATTCGAAGCAATTCTTCAGTGCAATGGGGGAAGCAAAGGGCACAGTGTATGTAGCAAGGAGAGGAGGTGAAATACTTTTGTGTGATGACAAAGCAGAACTAGCTAACAGATTAGAACCTCTTCACCTTGTGCACGTTTTGGTTGTGCTAGATGCCAAGGATATTTTTGCAAGCGATTTGATCAAGGATGGTGAGGTGTCATCTTGGTGCCCAGAAGTGTTTGAGAGGAAAATAGGATGCTTGAAGGGTTTCGTTCAATGGATAAGACTTAAGAGAGGTACAATGCTGTTGTCAGCCAACATGCAACCTGTTCCTCTGGCTTTAAGGCAAGAACTAGATACAGAAATTAAAAAAATATGGAAGCTTCAGAATAGGTGAGCCCAAAACTGGTAGTACGAAAATCCAGTGGTGCAGTGTGAGCCTATGCATTGATCTCAGAAATCTCACCATGACTGTGTTGGCATAGAAGTGTCCACTCCCTAAAACTGATGAACCTTTGATGAGTGTATCAGCAGCACACGTTTTTTATTTGCTAGATATGAGATCAGCGTACCATCAAGTAGAACTCCATGCAGAAACTATGGATATGACAGCATTCATTACACCTGTTGGCCTGTATCAATGTAAGAGAATGCCATTTGGGTTGGTGTCTACAGCCAATTTGTTTCAAAACGTTATGTACATGCTGTTGGGGAAGGAGTGTGGTTTGATTGTTTATCAGGATGATGTATTGGTGTGGAGATCTACTGTGTTGAGAAGAGTATTGGAAATTTTGAAGTAGGGGGATCTCACCATCGCCTTGTAAAACTGTAGTTTCAAGAAAGACAAGGTGACATACCTGGGTCATTAGAGAACAGGTGAAGGGATCCAACCAAATCAGAAATATGTTGTGGCAATCAGAGATATGCCTGAGCCTAAGGATAAAGTTGAAGTTGCAGCTTTCTTGAGTCTTGTGGAATATTACAGTAAGTTTATTAAGAATGTGGATGAAAAAAATTAAGAGCATGAGGGGACTTACAGGAAAGGTGTATTAATTAAATAGTCTGAGGCATGTGCAAAATGGTTCATGGAGGTGAAACAAGAGATATTGCAAGTGCCTTTGTTGTCAAGTTTTAAAGATGATTAGACAATGGTAATACACACTGATACAAGTGATTCCGGACTGGATGCTGTGCTTATGCAAGAGGATGAAGGGAGGTGGTGAACATACTATTGTGTTTGCTTCCATGACGCTAAAAGATGTAGAGCGTAGATACTCAGCAATCGAACGAGAGGCCCTTGCTTGTGTTTGGGCATAGCAAAATTCAAAACATATCTGTGGGGGAGAGCCTTCGTAGTAAGAACTAATCACACACTGTTTGTTGGTGTCTTTAATAAAGCGGGTTTGGAAAGAGTGTCAAGAAGGATCATTAAATGGGTGAGTAGTTTGCAAGGGTTGCACTTTTCTGTGGAGCATGTGATGGGGAATAATGCGGTCGCTGATGCCTTATCTAGGTTGGCGGAGATGATGAAAGAGGAGATAAGTGATGAATATGGAGTAGAAGAGGAAGAGGTATAGGGCATTTTTCAGGTGCAGGAGAGTCTGGAACGTGGTGAGTAGGATGATGCATTTGTGTCTGATGAGGTTTACCAGGCAGTGATGGAAAAGGTGAAGTCCAACTGGGTTGGTGAAATAGGAAGTGATGAAGTCAAAGCTTTCAAGAGAGTTTCTGATGAATTGTATGTTAGCGCAAGATATTTGTGCAGTTGTCCCAGAAGGTATTAAAGGCAAGGTGGTGGCTTTAGGACATAGGGGTCATTTGGGTGTAGGTAAGACAAAGGGTTTCATATGTGCAGGTTTCTGTTGGCTGTGTTTTGCTAGTGAAATAAAGATAAGGTTGTGGTATGCAAGGAATGTGTGGACAGCGATAAAAGGATGAGAATGGCCACACCTCCCATGAAAGTGCGAGAAGTGCCCAAAGTGCCTTGGGAAGAGATAGCCTTGGATTTTTTTGACCCGTTTAATTTTAGAGGTGAAAGGGATGCTTACGTGGTAGTGGTGTTGGACATGCTGTCCAAGTGGCCTGAAGTGTGTGTGGTGAAGGAATTACTTCCAGTAGCATCATCCAGTTTCTACAACCATTGTTCTGGAGAGAAGATTTTCCTCAGAGCTGTCTATTGGATAACAGACCACAATTAGTCTCCAAGGAGTTGAAGGAATTCTTGAAGGGATATGGAATTTAACAAGTCACCACATCCTTTTGTCACCCACAAGCTAAAGGGTGGATAAAAAGGTTTAATCGTACCCTCATGGACGCCATTAGTATTGTGGTTGGAACAAAGGGTGTTTGGATTGGGCTGTGATGGAATGTGTTTTCCAGTATAGGTTGGCACCACATTTTGTGGCAGGGGTGTCGCCATTTGAGATGCTATCGGGGAGAAAGCCAAATACACATTTGTGTCCAAGAGGGATGGACAGATCAAAGGTCAAACATGTTGATATGACAGAAGTGAGGGATAGGATTCACAAAAGTGAGGTGAGAGCCAAATTGTGCAAAGATGGTCCCAAGCACTGCAAGGAGATACAGGCAAATTCTTTAAACCTGGTGAGATTGAAGTTTCCAGGAATAATACGGAAGGGTGAGTCAAGGTTTTCTAACGACATAGAAGTGGAGAAGGATTTTGGCGTCTCGAACTTGGTGTAGGCCTTTGCCTTTGAGCAACAGGAGGATGGTAGTGGGGAAGAGGAGCTAGAGTGTTGTGTGGTTTAAAGAAGGGAGGTGTTAGGAATGGACCAGTGTGGGTGGAATGCTAGAGTGGAACTTAGAATGAAGGGAGAAAATGGGAATGAAGAGTGGGAGAACGGCGGTTGAAAGGAAGAGAGAGGATGCAGGAGGCCATTGTGCAGAGTAATCAATAGATGACTAACAAGCCTGAATTGTTTTATGTTACATAACTGCACCATAACAGCTGCCACTACAGTGTGTGCTGGGGGGTGCCTCATCATCCATAATTATTTCACTGTGAGGGATCTGTATCTCATGTCCACACTTTTTACAACTGGCTTTATGGAGGCTGATTTTTGACAAATTTGTATGGCTTCCCTCACCACGTCGGGTTGAAGATGTATACCTGACTTCTCTGTGGCTTTCATCGAAAAGACTGATGAAAGGACTCCTTGGTCCATCTGTGAAATTGGTATCCCCAGGTATTCCATAAGCCCATGCACCCTGTCATGGAATGCTTTAACAGATATGGCTACTTTCTCTGTCTTCTAACATACCATAATGGTTGTTCGCTGTATCAGCATTGAGAGCTCATGTCCCCCACTGGAGCAGGAGATGTGGAGCCTCTGCTGTCACTATCTGCAGAGCTCTGGGTTGGTTCTGAGGGTCCTCTGGCCGAGGAGTGGGGACCAGCACTTCCTTCCTGAGGGACTTGAAATATTGCTTGATAGGTCCTGAGTGCATGAATTCATGTAACCTGTTTCCCCTTGTGGATTTTTCAGTGGAAGTCCCTGATGAGGATCTCAGGCCCAAATTGCAGATAGGCACGGAGTGAGGAGGAACAGAATATCCACTCGCACAGGGTGACCATTCTAGCCAGGGAGAAAAGTATGGAAGACCAGAAGCACCGGGAGGCATAGGTCAAAGAAATCTGTCTGCATCACTTGACGTAACCAGAGATGCATCACCAGGAGAATGGCCAGAATCTGACCCGGAGACAGTGATAGCTATCGTCTTGGTCACCGTACAGGCAGCAGTGGCCATAGATGTTGTCTGAGGAGTAGGGCCAACTGATACTGCAGACCTGTTTGGGCCCTCGGGTGTCTGCCTGGTGAGCAGAGCAGTGGATGGCTTTCACCGTAGTCTGGTTTGATGTGAAACATCATCGGGAAGAGAGTCCATGGTACAAGCATGGTCAGGAACCAAATTCCCCTCGGGCCGAGACCCGGTACCAGATCCTTGCAGCACCTTGATGTTGGAGCCGGTAGAAGTCTCCTCAGAGAGCTCCGGGTGCACCCCGGTAACGGGGCGGCTAACCGCAACACGCCCCGAAGTAGCCCTTCTGTTCCGCTTAACTCCAGAGAGAGTATCACCTGGGTGGGTTGCCAAGGTAAAAAAGCGGCACTCACCCTCTTGGACTTGATGCTATTCTTGAGATGATCCAGAGCCGTCACTGGAAAGATGTCTTCCCACCGCCATCACCTGACTCCGGAGGGATTTGAAAGAAAGTGCATCACAGAGTGCACAGGTGTCCCAGCAATGAAGGGAGCCCAAACACTCGAAGCCAACATTGTGTGGGTCTGCTGCCGAGAATGACCCGTGACACCCGGTGCACACAGAACACCCTAATTTACCAGACATAAAACGCGAAGGAGCGAAGGGAGAAGTGATAAAACAAAACGTAAGTTACTGCTGGGAAGCAGTGAAAGAAAAAATAAATAGAGGGCTAAATCCAACAACAACCATCCGATGCAGACAAAGGGACTGAGGAAGGAGCGCAAGAGGCGGAGTCCATGGTGTGGTCGTGGTAGGCACAAGTGACCATCAACCGCGCGCTCTGTAAATTCCTAAAGGGTAAGCACGCTTGGACTTGCTATGTCTGCGGGCACTTCCAGTTCTACGGGAAAACCCATGGAGAAAAGTCGGCAGATGTAGTAGTATAAGTTGCATGTTGATGTATTTCGAGAATTGATGAATCGAAGGGCCGGGTTCACAAAGCATTTTTTTAATGAGCATATCCCATTGAAAAACTATTTGTGAATCTGGCCCTAAGTCTCAATTGTGTTGTTCAAAATTAACAACAATAAAAATGGTTAATGTTGAAGTTTTCTCAATCGTTCATTTTATTTTAGATGTATTGTAAACAAAATCCAAAGCTATAGTCGGCCAATTAAGCCCTTCCATTACCCCATCTACATCTAGTCTTGCAAGTACACAAAATATTAACTGAGACATTCAACGTGGTATATACATTTTCTGTATTTTTTAAGTTTTTTTCTATAAATTTTTGGGGGATGGGGGTGTTACATGTTCTATACCATCCCCATAACAAAATACAAAAAACAATAAAGCCTCCCAACTAAATAACATAGTAATTGTTAGGACAGAAATCAATGTATGAGATTCAGGCAAACTAACTTTCTGGGTCTCTGAGTCTTGGCCGGATTCTTTGGTTTTTCAACTTTTCTTTTGTGGCCAGGGCACTTCCACTGAAGTCCCCCTGCCTCTGTAACCCTTGTAACCCTTGTTCTCGTGTGCTGTCCTTAGTATCCAATATGAGTACCCATCCGTAACGAAACATCTTGAGAGGTTTCTGAACCCGCCTTCCACATGCTGATTCAGCACCCGATGCCTTGCTTCATTGAAGCACCAATTTCAGGGCTTCCCTTTCGGCAGGCAAGAACTGCTAAAGATTATGCCAATCACCCTCACCCTCCACAAAGACAGCGTCTGTATTGTTAATAGAGAACCCATCCATTCAGTGGCCCCAAACCAGAATATTCTTTGGACCGGCAGCTCCTTTCGATGATAAGAATGAGAGGATGTCAATCGGTTCCCCACTCTGGCTGATCATGTTATTGTTTACTTGTGTCTGTCAGCTGCCTGGTAATATATTTACTCATTGTGGGTTAACCTTGTGTGGAAATGTTTAGCTGCAACGTGTCAAAACATTATATTGAATGAATTGCTGCATTATACATGTTTTTTTATAAAGAATTGGCCCACTCGCAGTTGTATTGTAACGACTCTGTTTATTTCCTTTTCCTCTCGATTGCAGGTCGCCTCCCCTCATTACTAAAATAGTTTACATACCACTGCGAGATGGCTGCTTTGGGAACTGTGCCCATTCTGGACGAGTTGCCTTTTCAGTGCTCCTGGAGCCATTCCCCTCCTCCACCGTGCTAGCTTTATTCCCCAGATTCATAGGGGTAAGCCATGGCAGAGGTGAGAAGGACTGTGTGGATTGCGGTTGCGTGAGTGATTTGTGCATGTTGTGAATTCATTGAACAGACATGCAGGGTCATTATATGTTTCCCGCTGGTCATACGGGCACGATACAGGAAAACTGATCTCCGGTTCTGCCACCTGATATCACGTTATTACCGGGATATTACAGGTCGCGGAAAAGGGCTGTAGATCGCCATTCCATGGAGTCCCATAGGACTCTATGGAGGGGATTGCCGGAATTGCTGGCGCTGGTATTATACCAGTGGCGGTAATTCCAGCCGTTTTTTGCCGGTGGGGGTCCGATTTACCTCCAGCTCTTGGCTAGAGGTAAATCAGTCAGCCCCACCAGCAACCTGCATTTTTCCGGTGTGGTAAAAGTGCCGGTAATGGATTTACTGGCACTTTATCAGCATTCTTACCACACTGGAAAAACTGTAATGACCCTCCATGGTGTATGTTTGCGGGATAGTAAACAAGATTGTCCTGTTCTAATTTTTCTTTTCATTTAAATGCCACTGTTTCTTCTTACCTAAAGGACTAGGGAAGGTTATATGTTGTATTTTAATTGAAAGCTCCCGGTTTTCTGTTTTTACTCATTTCTACACATAAATACAGACGGAAATCAAATTGCAGACTGGTTGGATGGAGAGTGTAAAAGTTGTATCCAAAATAGTATTAAAAGTTCTTCAAATTGCTGTCTATATCAAAGGCCAACTGCTATCAAAGGAGCAACAATTTGTTGTAATGTAATTTATTTTCTTTATGGCTGTGTGTGTTGATAAATACAGAAGCAAAATGCCCAAAAAATACATGAGGATAAAAACAGACGGAAATTATGGGAAAATAGATACCATAAAACTGGGAGCCTTAATTTTAATCATAGTTCAAATGAATGTCCAGAAATGGTAACAATACTACTCTAGGGCCCTTATTCACAGAGCGTTTTCCAATGAGATTTTGCTATTATAAAACGCTTGTGTGAATTAGGAACAACATTTTTCAAGGCACACTATTTCATTAAGCTTGTTTTTATGTTCTCCCACTTTTGGCAGATGATGGAATTGAAGCATTGAGAGATGCAATGGCTTGCCCAGGGTCACAAAATGCGCCCAAGGGCGAGCCTGCAATCTGAATGCTAGGGTTTATATGGAATCTAGCCTTTAGACTACATTGCACCCCTTTCCCACAGCATCCTGCAAATTCTCCATAGCAGGTTTTTGAGAAGGCTTTGGAGCATGCTTCTCAATGTGATGTATGTGTCTACACTGGCCAAGATGAGCTCAACTGGCAGGGAGAGGAATCAAAACAGACTATTTAAGAAAACTTAAGGCGTGAGTAAACTTTGAGGCAGCATTCCAAAGATCATACTGATCATTCAAACCAAAACTCTCTATAAATGTGTATATATAAAGCTTTGCAAGTGCGATTTCAAGTGCACTGCATTTGGGCTGCCGGTTGGGCATTGACTACATTGTGTCTGGGAGCCTTTGGCTAGGCATCTCATACCTGCCTATTGGTGAAAACCTTAAAAGCAAAACGCACGCGTGAGGCAAGTGAATTTCAAGTGCACTGCAGTTGGGCAGTTTTCTCGATTCTTTGTTTATCTATTTAAGTACTTGGATTATTCTGCGATGCCTGGTCGCTTCACATATGCATTGCGCAGTAAATCTGCCATGTTAACGAAAATAACCGAAGGAACATATGACCCTGGGAACGTTTTTTCACCTCCTAGTAGCAGAATGGCTCTGGGTGTCACAGAGGAGGACTTGGTTACAGAACTGTTGTAGAAGTATGAATGTTTGGTTGCTAAAAGTATCTCCGGTGACTGCCCGCCCAGACCTTTCGCATATCAATTATCTCATTATGATTCAAGTTTCAGAGTCAATCGACTTAGCTAAAGATGTTATGGTGGCAAGAGAAATCTTTGAAGACCTGATGGAAGTTCTGATGTCTCCAATTTCAAATGCTTCCCGTCCGGGTAATCACAGCACTGACAGAATATATTTCATAAAATGTATCGCTGGCCCACGATGGTGAAAAGCGAAGTAAAAGTCCCTACTTACACACACATTAAGAGACGTTGATGAACGCATTTGGGTTGCTTCACCAACTATATACCGGACCTTAACACAGTATTGAGCTCTTTTGTTGACTTGTATGACAATATGCAGGATGAAGTTCGAGCTCATACCCTGATACTAAGCGATATTAATATTAAGCTAGAAACAGCCACCTTGTCTTCGCAACCAGAACATAGCACGTCCCTATCGGCTCGAGTCTCTGAGTCTATGCAAACTGTGGTAACTGTGGGATGTATTTACCCATGCATCCGAGCCCTACCTCAAAACTGTGCAGTACTGACATGAAAACATCATGATGGCCAGAGCTTCCCAGAAAATGCACAGGGAAATGCATGAAGAATAGGCTGCCACTCATTTTTGCCGATGTTATGGGCACAGAAGGACACTGCCTAAAACCACCATTGGACTACCCACACAGTAGTCTGAAACCATTGGGAATGGCAATGCTGATTGCCAAAAGCAAACCCATAACTGTTGGGAATTCATTTTCTTAAATCCCAAAAAGGGGTGCAGTACCAGTACTCACCACTATCCAAAAGCCGGCGTTTTAAAACAACACCAGATTTTACTTTTTGCAAAACTGAATAAGTGAACCCAAAACAGGCCAAAGAAAGACTTACTGAGAGGTGGATCCAATGTAAAGTTATATTCTGAAGTGACTTGAAGGTTTATAACAAGACTGGCTGAGCTGGGGATTTCAGCAGTTTAAGTAAATTTGGACTGAAAGACATTAAAAATCTCAAGGTTTAAGAGAAATGAGTGACCTACTTTGAGTGTCACATAGGTTGCAATTGTTTAAATGTCATAGTTTTAAACTTAGAATCAGCATTCTAGCTGCATATGTAAAAAAATGTCTTGACTTAAACTGGGGAACAAAAAGTGACATTTTATCTGTAACCTGGCTTAAGGAACTGAATTCTGCCTGGCAACTACCCCCCATCAGGAGTGAAACTTGAGTCACAGCTGTGTTCCCAGGCCTAGCTGCCCTTTTGCTG
Organism: Ambystoma mexicanum; assembly: GCF_040938575.1. Taxonomy (NCBI): domain Eukaryota; kingdom Metazoa; phylum Chordata; class Amphibia; order Caudata; family Ambystomatidae; genus Ambystoma; species Ambystoma mexicanum. The sequence goes on from NC_090930.1 coordinate 846,739,157, forward strand.
CTCACACCAAAAGGGATATGACACTTCCCTGATTGAATTACCTGGGCTCTGCAGGAAATTGAACAAAGCCCTGTCCTGACTCAGGCAAATGTTTTATTGGCGGGAGTCGTAAATGGAGCTTCCTCTTGGCAGAAGCTGGGAGTGGCAGGGTCTCTGAGCTTGCCAGAAACTGGAAAGACTGGTTTCTGTACCATGTGACATGAAAAGACACACCTCTATAGCCAGAATATAGTTTTAGAAAAAGATGAATAACTCATAGAGCGGACATGTGAAAATTGTATAAATGACACCATAATACTTGTGGTTTTTCTGCCCACATTTTAAGAGGTTTTTAGAACCGGTGGCATGTTCAGAGGGGTTTTAGCGGAAAAGAGGATATTACTCAAAATGTGTGCATGTGAAAAATCTGACACTTCATCAACTAATGTCCATACTCCTTGCGCACATGTGTGTAAATTTGGGTCAATGTCCGGAATTGCAAAATCAGTTAAAAAGTGAAATATGTGCCATTTCTGAATGCAAGCCCCCAGGAAGAGCAAAGTTTGGACAGGGTATATCTCCTGTGATATGTGATGTGTGCATGTAATTTTAAACCAATGTTTACCTGTGCAAATATGTATTTTGTTATCATATATAGAATGTGTGCAATTTGACTGGGGAGTGTCCTCTCTGCAAGCCATAAAATGACATCGCTCTGACTCACAGTTCCTTCCCCAATCAAGTGAGAAATGGAAGTTTGACCAATTAGAAGCTGAGAGAGAGGTAGGGTCTAGTGATGCTCACACACACCCATTTTAAAAACACATAAAAACAGAGAGACAGGACAGATAGGGACCTTCAAATCCATTTGCAGCTGGAAGCTCTGCCGGGAAAATCCATACTTTACCTCCATCAAACCTCCAGAGAGCCAAACTAGAGACTTCAATCTATCCAGAACTAGAGACCCAGACCAGACCAGCAGAGAGAGCTGATCCAGACCACTGTTAGCAGAACCAGAGAGAGCTGACCCAGATCACTGTGAAGTGCAGAGACCAGAGTCCAGTTTAAAACCTGACCAGATCCGTGGCAAGGCATATTTCTAAATATAGTGTGAGTACCTAGCAAAACTGTGCAGAACCAATCTCTTAGTTAAAATAATATAATTCAATCCTATTTTAATCTAAGTAGAACTGTCTCCTAACTGTCTCCTGTCATTTGCAAAGCTGTCACCTGTCATTTTCTAGTTGCAAGCTGCACTTGTCTTTTGAACTTTAAAATTTCAAATCTGAAAAACGGCCTTTATTCAATCGCTCATATCTCCGTGACCGTTTGTGCTAGAGACTTGCGGTAACTTTCATCTGAAAGCTTAGAATCGTGGCTTTCCTACGAACCTAGAACCGCATTCCTACCCCTTATAGTTTTACCGCAATCGCGGAACACGCATTCGCGAATTTTACCGCGATTTGCAAATTTCTCCACGTGTAAAAAAAGCTGCTGCTGCTTGCCTTCCATTTGCCAGAAATTCGTTTAACCTGCTAATCATCCCTGAATCATTGCTAGTGTGAGCCTGAGCTAATATAAACTAGATACCACTCACCCTAAACCTTCTAGAGGGAATTAAAAGCAAATTTAGCATATTTTTCACTCCATTGCCAGCACATATCAAAGCATTTTGCCTGTGTTTTCAATGTCTGTAGTCTAAGTTGCTGGGGTGAACTGAATCACATTTGATTGCATTTCTGAGAACTGTGTGCTTCCCTCCATTTCCTTACATTGCATAAAAGGGGGGGGGGGGTGAATTGCCAGAGAAAAGTGATTACATTGTTTTGTTGAAATCATATTGAGTATTTTCTGTACTGCATTTCATTCAACATTGCATCCATCTGAAATCTATAAAGCATTCTCTACCACATTATTCTTCTGTCCCTATTTACCAGTGTGCTACCTTATCCATTTCATGTCAACTCCTTAGTGATTATAAAGAAGTGTGCTAGTGCCAGATTCTCCGTTGTTAATCTTTATCATATCAGATTAAGTGTGATATTCAATTATTAATTTATTATAAAGTGTGATATATATATCTATATTGTTTAAAGTCTCAAATAAACCTTTTAACTTGCAAAACAGAACTACTTCTTGGCTCAGTGGGGTCAGGGGGATTCCAACAGAGGGGTGTTATATAGGGGTAGTCATCCAGAACGCATGAACTGGACATAAAGATATATCAATACGGGTTTTCATTCAGTATTATAGACTAGGCGTTGACTTAGCTGTAGTGTTGAATTGAATCCTCTTACATAACGCAAGGAGTTGTCAAAATTTCACTGGCGGAACAATATGAAAAAACAGAAATTGCGCCCGTGGAATCTTCCATAGTAGTACCTAATGCGTCCCAGTCTGAGTCTGAGCCTCAGACACCTAGGAATCAAGCTCGAGTCAATAGCCGAGCTTGGGACCTGATTTTGGATGATGCGGGGGAGGGATCTTCGGGAGTCCTAGTTTTAGTAAGCCGAAACATGTTGGTAATAAGTAGCAGAAAATAAATAAAAAAATATCAAGAGAGGCAAACCCAGAGAAAATACATCTCGTCAATTTTTTTTAAAATCAGACAATCATGGAATCTCTGAGAGGGCAACCTGAGCCCATTAGGGCTCCTAATGTATTGGTATTGGAGAAGGAGTCCAGTCATCATTGGAGAAGGCTGGGGATGCAGAGGAGGTGGGTATACTGGGTGACAAAAAAGATTCATATACCCTGAAGAAGAGGCCTCTGTTATAATGGAGCATAGTGAAAGAGCCGGTATTGCAGTTCAAACAGACATTATCCCTGTTCGTAACTCTATTCTATTTGTCATAGGAGTTTTGGGGAGTAACAATCTTCAGCAACTGCCAGTTCCTCTTTGACCTTTTCCTCTCTATATCAGCGTCAAGACTGTGTAGTGAATGGACCTGGGAAATTGAAGTCCCTGCCTGATGGTGGAAAATACATGGGGTCGACAGCAGGTTCAACAGAGACTGGCTCGGGGAGTATTTATTTGAGCTTGTTGGATAAATTGTATAGGCCCATGACTGCCTCTTGTTTGACTGATGTGGGCTTTATGGCCCGTCCTTATACAGACTTGAGAGGTAGTGAACAAAGAGCACCCATAGGGTATCCCATGAGTAGAGAAAAAGGGAGTAGCTCTATAAACCTGAGTGCAAAGAGAAGGAAGGAAACAGAAGGAAGTATTTAGCATCTTAGGGGAGCAAGGGGCATGGATTCAGAGTTCAAAGGTTTTTCTGAATATGATTTACCGAATTGGAGTAAAAATTGTAAATCCTGCTTGCCCTCACAAGATGGTCACACACCCTAAAGGCTGTTAGTTTCCAGTTGTTTGGGTGCAGAATTCGAGCAATGCTTAAATAGATCTAACATTCCATTGATTTTCTCTGAAATTCCTAGCTTGAGGGCTTTATCCACTAAAGATATTGATCAATCGGAATGTATTGATAGAGAAAGTAACAACCAGATTATTCTCCATATTGGTTCGTAAATTACAAGTAATCTACCTATATGTATATTTGTGAAAGTGTGTTTGTATATCTGAGGTTGACTCCAGCCCCATAACAGTTGATGGGCTGAAATTTTGGCCCGAGGTCGGCATACCAGTCTGGGGTGTACTGGTGAAAGTGAAATTTGACCAACCCTACCCATTCGTCCTGCACAGGGCAGGGTCCAGCCCTGTGCTATCAGTATAGGTGATTTCAGGTGGTTGCCGATTTTGCGATTGTTGGCTCCAGCCCCACAACAGTTGGTGGGCTGAAGTTTTGGCTCGAGGTCGGCATACCAGTCTGGGGTGTACTGGCGATACTGAAATCTGACCAATCCCACCGGTTCACCCTGCACAGGGCAGGGTCCGGCCCTGTGCTATCAGTATAGGTGATTTTGTGAGATTGCTGATTTTGCAACTTTTACAAAAATAGGAAGTTAGGACACAAGGTCGGCATACCTGTCTGGGGTGTACTGACAATAGTGAAATTTGACCAACCCCACCCATTCGCCCTCCACAGGAGTGGAGCTGGGTTCGGACCTGTGCTTTCCGTATAGAAGATTCAGGGAGATTGCCAATGCTGCGATTTTTCAAAAATAGGAAGTTAGGGCACAATATAACATAAACAAGGCTATAGCAGACCCCCACGTGCATGTCAGCTACAGACCTGGGGGGTATGGCTAGTCTGTTTATAAAAGAAAAGCCGGCTCTTAGATATTTGGGATTTGCTGTGACAGAGGAGCCTGAGGAATCACAAAGGGAGATCGGTATTTCAAGGGTCAAGGGCAATCGAGTGATCTCAATTGGGTCTAAAAGTGGGTCCATTATTAGGAAAATAGGTTCAGTTAGGACTATAAGTGGTACAAGTGAAGCTCAAGAGGACTGGTCGTAGATGAGGGCAGCTTTATTTTGTCGGAGTAGCCCGGCTCGCTGCCTCTTTAGTTGTAATAGACCATTAAAAGTGCTGTCCTGGAACTGAAGAGGAAACAAGCACTTGTTGACAACTGCTGGTGCAATGAAGCAATTGAGGCTACATGAGATCGCTTTTTTACATGAAACCTGGCTGACCATGAGCCCCTTGTTGGACGGTTACGTTACACATTTGTGCAAAGGGCGCGTCCCAGCAACAGAGGTCGCCCAGCCAATAGGCTGTTAACGGCAATTCGCTCCACTCACGGTTCTGCGCTGAACGGCTTGCCATATGGGATGCTGGGAGTTGAACTGAGGTTAGGAATTACCTGTGCCCCTAATGCCATATTGTTCTTTAATGTTTATTGGCATGAGGTGGTTGGGATTTGGAAACTTTCCTGCACACCCTCTCAAACACTATTATTCATTGTAAATGTATTCATGAAAATGGGTTGGTTTATTTTGCTGTGGTGACCTTAATTCTCTATGTATAATGGAGGACGAATGCAAGAAGCAATGGCATATCGCTATACTGCAAGTGGGCTGCTTTGGAAGAGTCTCTAATGGTTGTAAATGGAAAACTTGCCTTTCGTCAATGGGGCTGCAGGTTTTAAATGGTTCAGTTCAGGGAGACTGTTCGAGTAATCCAACGTGGCAACAGGGTCTTCTGCTTCTATAATTGACTATATGTATGTTGACCTCTTCCTTTTTAACGAATGTATCAAATTGAGTATTGTTAAGAATAACTGGAGCGAGCATAGCATGCTATTGGCTGACTTGATTTAGACTTCGGTAATATTGAATATTGAAATTATTTACATCAATCGCGGGAACAAACGTGTTATTTGGAGGGATTCTACCATAGCAACCCTAAGTGAACATCTGGCAGGAGTATTAAGTACACGAGATACGCCTGGAAGTTGGACACTTTTAACTTAGATAACTTTGAAAAATCCATCGAGATTATCATAAAAGAGGTTCTCCCAGTGAATAATTTTAAGAAGCTCAACACGTCACCTTCACGTAATCGACAAATCTGTTGCAAAGACAAAGTAGGTATATCGAGCACATATTAGATCCATCATTAAGCAGCCCGTGCCATGAGAAATGTTTGATGATTAGAAAAGTTAAACAGTATAGCCATATATGTATACAACGTTGAGCAACTTTATTGAAATATTATGCTGAAATGATGATTGAATTGTTAATAAAGAGAAAGTTAGCAGCATTTTGGGAGGTGGTAAACTCCCAGCAAGCAAATCAATACATGAAGAAATGTAATGTGGTCTATGACAACGATTGGATTAGCCATTTTGAGGAAGTGTATTCATCGTTCCATACTGAGGAAAAGGGGCTTGTTGAAAACCCCACAGGGACCAAAGTAAGTGGGAATCCGTTTTTGATAAGATAAAACTCTATAGCCATTCAAGGTCTCCTGGCAGTGCATAACTTGCAAAAAAATACGCGCCGGGGCCAAAATATTTTCTAGCACACCTGGGACACATTGGGGTGGGCAACTCCTAGTCCACTATTGCCACCACCCACAACTGTGCCCCACAGTGTCAGCATGTTCAGGGTTAAAGCTGCAACTCCCACTGCCTATTGTGTGTGATAGTTGCACTACCCGTAGAAGATGTGCAATTTCCAGATACCAATTGACATAAAATAGCATAATATATTAGTTTAAGGCAAATGTTTGAGTGCTTCATTATACACATCATCATTGTTAACATTTTGCTCGGATTTTATAGGTGGCAGGTGGAACACGTTGACATATAGCGACAGAAAACAATAAGCAAACTTGCTTTCCTCCTGTGCTAAATTGATTGACAAATGAAGGAAAATCATTCTTGAACCGATGAACTTGCCTGCCAAACCCTGCAGCAAAATCTTTTTGTATTGGTTGGCACTAATGACAGACACTCCTCATAGGCAGTGGCCTTTTCCCTGGCTTTTCCCCTTTGTGAGTGCTGCTGGCTAGTGGCTGTCCTCTTGTTGTCAACCCACACTACTGTGAGAGTGTTACTGGTTATTACTGTAGTTGAGCTACACCAATTTTTTGGAGCAGGGTGTGAGCATGGCCAGCACAAACAACCAGCATTGTCTCTTTCCCACTCATGGTTATGCATGGAAATAGATAACTAGTACTGTCCTGCCCACCTGGGTCATCAAATTCGTGAATAACAATGAGCCGGACCAGGAGGAAGAGATTGTGCTCAGTTCACATTGTTGTTGCTTGTTGTGTGAGAACTACAGAATGAGATCTGAAATAATAAAGTTGAAAAAACACCACATCACAATCAGTCATAGTCTGAGAAAAGAAAGTGCTGGAGCACAAAAATAATTGTCAGGGCTGAGCCCTGGCAAACACCCCCACAAATTAAGCACTGGACCCAACCTGTTGTCTAACATTATTTATAGCAGATGGAGGAAATTGGTCTTATATTTTAACAATTCTGTTTAAAAATATCCTTCCAACTGAAAGTTTAACTTCCTCCTGCAGAACGTCATATGTAATACCTATATGCAAAAGGCATGCAAAGAATGACCCAAAAAAACAAATGCCTCATATCTATAATGGATGCGGACAGCAAACGTCACTTTTGTTAGTGAAGATTGGGCTAGTAGAGTGGGGTGACTCAATAAGTTGCAGACAGGATTCTGAAGGTCTCACAGCATCAATATCAATGGGTTCTTGGTCCGATATTTTCACTTTACTTGCAATAGGAAAGAGACCTCGGAAAGAGACCTCGGTTCATATGGCCTTAATAGACCTGTCGGCTGTCTTCGACAGTGTCGACCATAGACACCTGTGTGTAAAGTTGGCTCACTGGGGGATCTCGGATGGCCTGTTAAGACTTATTGTAGGCATACATGAGTGTTCTATAATTCAGGTCCATCTAAATAAAGAGGGACACTTGTCTAGGCAAATTAAAACCAGGTCAGGATTGAGACAGGGGTGCACTTTGGTACCCTGCTTCTCCAATCTTTACGTCTCTGACATAGGGAAGGCATTGAGACCTGTGGCCTTTGTTTCACCTAAAATGGGATCCCTGGTCATTATATGGTTGGCCTATGCAGACAATTTCTTAATACACTGATAGGTCTGCAAAGATTGTTGACTGCTTTCTTTACGTACGCAAAAAAGAAATACATTTTTAAAGGTAAATCCAAACAAGACTAAAATCTTGCAGTTTGCAAAAAATTGACGCTGTCCATATACCTGGAATTTAGTGAGTGTTGCGTCAACCATTTCGGAATGTTTGTTGTATTTGGGATTCCTGATTACTGGAACACCTAATAAATATCTGTGTATTATTTTGAAGCAAATAACAACGCTATTGGTGAATCAAATGATTAAAATTGACATCAAGTTTGGGAGTTTCTCTTTAAAGCCACTTTCTACACAGGGAAAGTGATACCAAAACTTTTATACGGCTCTGAGTTATGGGGATTATGAACCTCAGTTGTTTTAGAAAAAAGAGAAAAGTGCTGGTTGTGCCAAATGTAATCCTGACCAGCGCCACTAGGTTTGAACTTGGACTGGTTCTCCTCAAAGCCAGGATGAAATTGAGACTTTATCATTTTATCTACGTTTTCCCCAAGCAAATCACCTTATATGATGCAATCAAAACATTGTTGTTGAAAAATGCATCTATGTTCAGGCTACTGAGTAAATACTGTGATGTCCATGCTCGGTGATTTGGACACAGCTCAATATTTGGGGCACAACCCAGGAAAGTTTAAGACTATGTTATTTGAGCATGACTGGTGTGATACCACAGACAACTTTCATAAATATCCATCATTAAGTCATTTATCTGCGGAGTATAAAAAGAGGAATAACATCCCCCTATTTGAACATTTTATCGAACCGTAAATATAGAGACGTTTTTCTTCGATTTCGATTGAACCTTCTCCACACCAGGGAAATTCAGTTGAGATGGAAAATTATTGACACTAATAGTTCATACTGTCGGTTTTTTTTGTATGGTTCAGACTACACTAGAAACAATAAGACATTTATTAATAGAATATCCCACTTTTATTGCATCTTCGCATTACATATCTTGGAAAGTTTGTCTAGGATATATCAAAAGTGAATGGGAAACACTATGGTTGCGTTGTTTGGAGGCGGTCTCCTCTTCGGTGGGCATAGCTGTACCCAGTTTAAAAAAACATACAATTGGGTTTGGAAAGATGAATGTTGGCAGAAACTTTTCCTTTTATTAAGATTCTGGTTGTATATGAAATATATTTATTGTCCTTTTAATACATTATATAATTGTGAATAAGAGAGTTTTCACGAATTTTGATTTGGTGTTTATATACTTCCTGTAATAATTTGTGTCTTTGTGATACTGAGATGTTTGAATTTTATTGTTTTTGGACTTCTGTTTTGTAAAGGTTTCTAGTAAACCGTAAACAATAAAAAAAAGCCTTGCTGAGGTATACCTGTCATAGGATAATTGAAACAAAATCTAGAAGAGAAACACTGGAAGAAAGAAAATAGGCTACGAGAAATACAGCTGTTTCGAGCATGCGAGGCTCTTGACCTTGAAGCAAGCACTAAGGTAAGCTAGTTTAGGACCCTCTCCCAGACACATTTTTATGTTAAGTAAAGAGAAAGGTCCATTGACTATTCTCTTTTTCTTTTCTCCCCCCCCACTCCCCATCCCTTTTAGTCAATAACAGTTGGACAAATGTTACAGTGGGGAAGCACGTGTGCCTTGGTTCGCTAGATGCTTAGTGAAGGTAAAATGTCTTTTTTTGTGTAAAATCCGATACACCTTTACAGCCACTAGCACCTTAAACACCTAAAGCATAACGACGTAACACCGCTTTTGCAAACAAGAAACATATTATGTTTCAGCTAAAATGTACTTCAATGCCTACAGGAATTGAATTTAGCAGAAAACTTTGCCTCTGAAGCGGAACTAGAAAATGTGTATTTACTCACTGAACGCTAGTGAGAAGACACAGTGGGAAACCACGAAAATTGGAACTTTTTTGCAAAGCAGCAAAAAGAGTTTTCAAAAAGGACATTTAAAGGTATAGATGAGATTGCCTTTTTTCACAGACCCTTTTTTATTATGCACCTTTGCAGGCTTATAAATATTTGTTTAAGATGAGATTTGAGCTTTAGCAGGAATGTATAGTAAGGGTGTTTCCTGGTTTCTATTTGAAGACAGTTGGGTACTTATTGGCCCATCCTACCAGTGGTAATTTTTTTACCTTTTTGTGCACAGGGAGATTAATTAACCCCAAGCATTCTGGGTTTGAGTCTATACAAAAATTTGAGTTTGCTCCCCATTCATGAAATAACTAGCATACTGAGGAAGTTCATAGATTGTGTTTTTTAATAATGTTGTTTGCCTATATTTTTAAGCATTAGTTAATGTTTTAAATCATGGTGTTGTTGTTATGTGTTGTAGCATTGATAAATCCTTTGAATAAGTCTACTAATTCTGAAGAAGACGTTGACCAATGGATATGAAAAATCTGGCCAATTGATGTCAAGTCGAAACTATACAAAAGGAAATTCAATGATGAGAGGAATACTACTAGAACATTCTTGCATACTTGTAGTTGATGAATAATGGTGGACTGTCAAAGTAGGACTATTACTACTGCAAATGTTATTTAGAATGTATTTATACAAACCAGATTTGGTTGTGAAAATGAATGGTTGAATTGTGTATTAGCGATATATGTATAGGAGAAATGTTTACACAAAAATGCGTTATTTGCACACAAAAACCTTTTGTTTACTAAAAATATATGTTTGTTGGAAATGAATTGTTGTCTTATAACTGCTTAGAAATTATGTATTTTATGAAATTGTAACAGAATAAAATGATATATTTTTAATAAGAACACACTCTCTGGCCCTCAGCATGCGTTTTCTGAAACACATTTATTGAGTTTTTCAGCACATAGGGCATCCTATTTGTTTAGTATATATTGAATTTACCCCAGATGCCCATGTAGGGGTCCCCACCTAGTTTTTGGATACGAGAAAAACAGTTACATAGTTATGCATGGCCGATATCTTAGGTGCTTCATAAGACAATGATGTGGAGTGTCCATGGTTAATACAATACATTGAAGGAAGCTGTTCCTGCATCATCAGAGCTGCCTAAGCTCAGGAATTGGCCCAAAAAAGCATTTTTCTGAGTCTCTGGGAGAGACTTCTGGTATACCGCAGCCGTCAGAGGGGTCGGAGCGTTGGGAAGGCGTTTCTAGGTGGAGATTAAAGCTTGGAGGACCTAACGGAATCCGAAGCAGTACCCTGCAGAGTTCTCCGTACAGATTCAGAAAAATTCATCTGACTGAGTTATCACACAAACACAGTTCCCTTGATCTGACGACACCTTGCCCTCACTGTCATACATGCAGGTATGTAGAAGTAATGTTCCCTCTAATTATTTTTCTCTAAGTGCCGAGATGGTTGGCTTTCGTGCACACATTCATTTCCATGTGTGCAAGTGACTACCGAGGTAAAATGACTTTGTGAGCATTCCTAGTTATTGAGTTATCATCTGCAAAGTGAGTTTTGAAGGGAATTTCCCCTTTGCAACCACTGAAATTCTTTACAAATGTATGTAAAAGGTGTATCTTAGAGCACTTTTCCCAAAGACGTGGGCAAAAAGAAAACAGATATGCGATTATAAAGAGAGCTCATCAACCAGTTTAAGACTTCAAGATATGCTGCACTACCTAGCAAATGTGCTCCTGCACAGAGAAAAATGAGTATACACAAAAAAGCATTGGATGCTTAGTGTAATAGTTTTAGTTTTGGCTATTAATTTGTCGACAATGCTCAGAGACAATGCAGAAAGTGTTTTATGCTATTGGAAAAAAACATTAATCTGTATTACAAAAAGCATATATCACTTATAAATGGTGTGGCTGGCAAATAATTTGTATAAAATACAATATTTGCTGATGGTAAAATGGCAAGAAAACTGCCATTTCAATGAAGTAATTTGCGTAAGGATGATAATTACATCAGAATAACTTCACTACAGAATATGATGATCAGAGTTCCTGTCTCTCTGTTTTGCATCCACATTACATTGACCTGGGAACAGAGCTGTGACACTCACTCAATACGAGTCTGATAGCTAAAACATACACACCACCCATTTGTACTCCCTAAAAAACAGGGAAATGTGCCCAAGAGAAATGGAAAATAATGAACATATAGGATTTTTCCCCTTGATTCGACCCACAAATCTCCATTGATATTTACAAATCAGTGACCAGCAGAACAGTGGCATAGGTAGGAACTCCAATAATATTACTGCCTGATCTCAAGAGGAATTTTAAGGGGAACAAACATCTTTCAATAAGCATAAAGTATCCTTTTTACTTACAGTCAGTATCCAATAGTTGAGCAGACAGCTCGGTAACATATTGTATGTAATGCTTTTGCTAAGGAACCAGGAGTAACAGAAATTCTGGTGCTTGAACGTTATTCATATTACAACAAGGAAGTGAACGTATGTACAAGTCTGGTAACTTTTCTCAAAGGCCAAGGTAGGAAGAGTCAAGGTTGTCTGGCAATATCTAAACACGGCCTGGGGCAGAAGAGAATCCTAAGGTATAATAAGTGTGATATAGTATCAGAATAATAGGTAGGGAGGTAAGGTTGTTTGGTTAATGTGTGCAGGCATATCTCAGTTTGATCTTCTGTTCGTGGAGCCACTTTTTTCATATTCGTTTTAACCTCTTGGGGATGTATTCTATGTTTAGGTTTTTAAGGTCACGCATGCTAGTATGGTAATTTAAATAGGCTAGTTGACCAGAATATCAAGACTACTTAGTATAATTTAGCTTCATTAAGAGAAAACAAATATCAGGTAACTGCTGTGGATTGCGCCTTATTATTTATTGAGAAGGTGGGAATTGTCTGTGTGCGCTGCTAACTCTTCTGAGTGGCACTGAGAAAGAAGCTGGGCAAGCGCACATATGCACACAGCTTCGAGGGAACATTGATGTAGAGTAGTTCCAAGGAGAGTACGCAGCATGAGAGGAGGCTTAATCTTAGGAGATGTAACCACCCAGACATCCCTGCCTCTGCTACTGTAATAAGTTACCTGACACATATTTATTTGCATTCTGGAAGTTGTAGTCTTTCAATCAAGATGGTGGAGAAGAAAGATAGAATGATACTGTTTGTTGAATGTATTTCTATAGTGGTTTACATATTTGTAAAGTGGTTTATTATGGCGTGTGTACTTTTGGGAGTATTCTTTTTAAAAGTGTGTATTCTTGATCTCGACACATTGAACCCATTTATACTAACTAGTCCTGAGAAAATAGGCTGTCAGGACACAAAATTGAAGACTTGTCTCAAATCCCAGCTTCACAACTTCACTAAAGAGTGAGATCTTGTGCAAATCAGTTTATCCTTCTGTGTTTAATCTGCAGGAGTTCTAATGTGAACTATATAAGCCCTGACCAATGGCTAGCCTATATTCTTAATTTCGATTAGCAGCCGGCGAAAGGGTGTAGCAGCCTCCCAGCCCATCAGGAGGCTCAGAACGACACGTTTAAGACCCCGTTCCGGACCCCTCAGAGTGGGAGGCCTCCATCTTCCCTTGCCGGCACCGAGGGAAGAGCGGCCCGTCGCACCCCTGCATCCACTTACCACTACCCCTACTGGAGCTCCCCGGTCCCTCGCTAACATCGGGAACTGTAGTGTTCTACATCCCTGTCCCAGCAATGACTACAATTGAAAGAGAGAAGGGACTACGTGCAGTTCCCTTCTCCCTCTTCCATAGCGGCTATCATGGATTGTAATTTTTTCCAAGTTGAGAAACAGCAAACGCGCGGTTTCTCAAGTTGAAAAACAAACTATTAGCATCCCGGTATGACATGCCAAGACGCTAATAGCAAAAGAAAACTCGCAGGGGAGGCATTACCAGTCAGGCAATGCCCCCAGGTACGCCACCCACCAACCCACCGCACCTTTGGTTTATTAATAAAATAGATGGTGTGAGCCATGGAGATTTTACACAGCCCCCAAATAAGCCTATTGCATGCTCTGGAAAGAACCTTTCCTTCATTGCAAGGAGGTGGCCCGAAGAAGGGAAAAGCATTTCACTGTGTGACATCATAGGTCTGTGTCTGTGTCTGTATTTGGAGTTTAAGGACATGGAACTTACCCTGCAATCACTGCATTCAGGCAAATTGCATAGTTTCTGGAAAACATGGACCGGTACTCTGCACGTGCCATCTTTCAAATCATCTGCACCCCCCAAAAGACTCTAATCACTGATCTCACACCGGTGTAACACCCCCAAACGCTCCTAAAATTGCTTAAAAAACTTGGATTTGTAAATGTGGGTATGGACTGTTGCTTGATATGTGCATTTTTATGTACCCGGGTAAGGGCCACCTTAACACTTTGAGGCTTCCTTGAAGGGCCTCTGTGTACAGGCGCCACTGAACCACCAACACGGCAGGGAATCTCCTAGCAAGCGGCATGGCTCATTCCCTGGTGGGCACACAACAGGGCACCTATTTGACGAGTCTAGGTGCTTCGAAGATGCTGCAGTGGGGATTTAGTGCAATATAAAATCATGGTGACAGAACATAACAGAAGCCAGTTCACCTTTGCCTACCTGCGCACAATTGGTTGCAGGTAGCTCTGAACTATACAAATCTGTAACACCCAAGGTTGTTCTTCATATGCGGAAGTCTTATGAAAAGTTCATTTTCGCCCTCCAATATTTTCGTTAAAATATGTCGCTGGTCAAAACATTTTACCATACAGAGTGAACTCTGCTACTTATTGAAGCATGGCCAGGGCCACATTGTTCCATTGCATCGTGGCTTTCCTCTCTGATTGGTCTATTACATCATGGATAGCGGATTGAGAAAGTTGCCCTCACTGCAACGAGAGGATGGTGCCTCCAAACAAACCCCCAAACATTCTCCATCAATCCCCTAAAAATACACATGCTCACCAGCCACCCATTCACAACCGTATGCACACTAAATGAGCACACACCCAAATTCGCCTGGTCCTTAAAACCACACAGCCCCACGCACCATTACATACTTTATGTGGGGGACATAAGCCCTACAGGTCCATAAGAAGTGGCTCCTCTGAAAGCACAATCATCCATGCAACAACTAATCCCACCATGCATCCACAAACCAAGGGTCACATCCACTAACTCACCCACAAAGGCATGGACACACACACATATTCTATTTCTTCCATCAATAAAACATGTAGAGCTGTTGCCATTGCCAAAGCATATTCGTTTTTATGTAGTGATAATGCGAAATAGGCCAACATTACCTAACCCAAAATTACCGACCTAACCAAAAGACCTAAAACACACACCATGAAAAGTTTGAACTATAACAAAAGTTCGAACTTTTTGTGGTGTGTGTTTAGGTATTTTGGCTTTTGGTGAGGTCGGTCAAAAAACTTTTTTTTTTAAAGGCTGCAGGGGGCTACTGGGGTGTCCCTCGCAAACCTCGCTCACTCTAGTGAGTGGGGGTCACCCCTGCAGCTCACCCAACTTAAAAAAAGGGAATAAAAGGCTGGGGGCTGTGTGGGTGTCCCCCGCAACTCCCCCTTACTACACTATACAGTATAGTGAGCGGGTGTTGCGGGGTAAACCCCTATAGCTGCCCGAAAAGAAAAAAAAAAGAAAAAAGAAAAGGACCCTGCCACACCGGTTCCCGATCACGGAAGTGAAAGGGAACAGGTGCTGCATGGACACACTACATCGGAATGAAAGATAAGTAGGTGGGGTGGGGGTGTGTTGGGGGTTTGTTGACAGTGGGGGGGTGTTGGCGGTGTGGGTGGTGTGGGACGGTGTTTGTATGTATTTAGGGTTGTTTTATAATCGATGACCGAATGGGAAATGTACGAACATTTTTGCATTGGGTACATTTGCCATGCGGTCATTTCCGTTGCAGGTTATTTACCCCCGGTAAAATCACACAGATCTGGTAATGCAAATCCAATGCACTTTAATTTTGTTTTCATTGTTTCTACTGGTGATAGAAGAGCATCATACATGACGTAATTCACTTGGATGTTGCATAATTGGCATGTGTCACACTGTCATATGATTAGTGCCAACTATTAAAAGAGGATGTGCCCTGTGCGGCAGCCATTGAGGTCAAGCAGAAGGACTTCCTCCCTTTTTCTCCCCGCGTCTCAGCCTGGCTCCTTTCTGGGATGTGCAGCACAGGTTGAAAACTGAAGCAGGAGCTCGGTGACTGTGCCATTGGAGTCATCATTGGCATAGCTGTTGCTGTCTCAGGACGAAGGATTGTACGGTCAGACCTCCCAAGACCCTACTCCAACTTGAGGGGATCTCCCATTTCACTCATGCACATTTCCCCTCCACTCACACTCGTCTTCTTCCTAGTCCAGACACAGCCAATGGCAGAGCTAGGCCTTCACCAGTTTTCTCACTCAAACTGACCACCCTCGGGTAGGCCATATCTCTGTCCATGTATGGGGGCTAGAAGCCCCCCCCCCATCTCCTCTGTAGGCTGCTCGTTCTCTTGTGTACTAGTGTCTCAAGAAAGAGACAGAAAATAGATCAGAGGAGAGTTGAGTGGCATCTCCAGGGGAAATATGGAGTTATTGAGGTACACGTAGGGCGTTTTCCAATGGGATTGCGCTATTATAAGCCTCTCTTGAGAACTAGCCCCATCGTCTGATTCACATCAGCTCTGCCATACCCACAATCCCTGGTAGCTCGGCCTTCATGGGAACATCATGCTCAATAAATAAAAGCGTTTCAGCATAAAATTACACCACCATTTCCTCTCTTAATTGTTATTTAAAAAGCGATTCCTTCGACGCTCGTCTAAGTAATCAATGTGTATAAATCAGCAAAGCCCTGAGCCAGTGGTCGGGGACACACGCCCTTCCATCAATCGGGTAAGTCACACACGCTCCCACTGCGTGCACATTCAATGTCCGCATCGTTATTACTCGTTACTTGAGAACTCATGTCTAAAAGCCCTTCAAAATGAAAAAAAAGAATCCGATGAACGGCAACCCAATGAAGAAGCTCAATTCAGAACATAAAGGGGGGTATTATATGATATTATATGGCATTTCAACGAGCCTATGCACAAGTGTTTCAAGGCTCGACGAGGCAAGGGAGGGGGAACAGAGGGAAGACAGAGACAACGATCCTACTATGCCAGGTGACATTGAGATCATGCAAGTGGAAGGCGAAGGGGAAAGGGGAAAAGTGCGGGGGCAGGGAGGGGGCAGTGCAGTACATGGGATTGATAGTAGAAATAATAAAATAAAGAAAAACAATAAATAAACAGTGCAGCCAGCTGGTGGCAAGTGCAAGGGTAAGTGCAGACATCAGGTGTCAAGTGCCTTATGGATACAGAAAACAGTCCCTAAGTGCGGTGGTTGCCAGGGAGGCAGTGCAGGTGTGCAACTGGCGGGGGAGGAGACCGGGGCCCGAGATCAGAGGAAAGCCAGGT
Organism: Ambystoma mexicanum; assembly: GCF_040938575.1. NCBI lineage: Eukaryota > Metazoa > Chordata > Amphibia > Caudata > Ambystomatidae > Ambystoma > Ambystoma mexicanum. The sequence continues at coordinate 846,756,066 of NC_090930.1, forward strand.
CACCAGTGCAATTTCAGTTTCAGGGGGCTGTGAACAAAAATTGCCACTTCATCGAGCAACATTACAAATATTTTAAAATGCATGAGTGTCAGTTTTCAATCGTATTGAATTAGCCGGCTATGCGTGATGCCAGGCTGCGAAGAAAAGTCATTCCCCTGCTTTTCACGTGTAAGGCACGTTTTAGACGTCTTCTTGCAAGACGAGCATTTAATGCTGGCGTTGACAATAGTGGTACTACTTAGACACACAACACTATGATCAGTTTTAGTTTCGATAACTAGCACCCAGTTGAAATAGGTACTCGTTGTATCGACCTCAGTGATAAGAAATGTTGAATTTGGTCCACTGTGAGTAAAGCACGTGACCCTCAGCATGAGGTGGTCTCTGCGGTACCACAGGTGCCTCCGACAGAGCAATCTCACTGATAAACATGTACGAATACATACTGTAGAAATTCCAAGCACTTATTAAGCACAACAGGAACGCCACAGTTGTTTGCCACATGTACAATATGAAATAATTACCATATGTATAAAAGAACTGAAGTATAATTTTCTGGCCAACACAAACATCTTTTAAGGATCCACAGCTTTTAAGAGTGATCTGCCCATATAATTTTTAGTTTGTGCTATTTGGTGGTGCAAAAGGGATACGAATAAGCCAAAACTATTAATGAAGTACAGCTAAACATGAGGAGAAGGGAATAAGGGCACACAGCCTGTGGGTGTTGTTTGGTTATTTACCCACCCAGTAAATGCCCATGGCCATTCTAATCCCTATGGTTATTCCCACCCACCTCCTGCCCTTCCCTGTTGGAAACACATCATCCTGGGATCTATTTGGGCTAGCTCCATCAAGTAGTAACATAAAACATTGGCATGCGAGTTTTATTTTTAAGCAGTATACTGATAGTGGATGGCTTAACGTCATCTGTAAATGTGCTTCTAGTGTAATAACAATGTCTTCAATAATGCCTTCATCACTTTATTTATATCTGTTCCTTGCACTGAAATCCTGTTAAAAACGCTCTGACAAATCCAACAGTGTTGTCTCGTGTATAGGTAAGCATTTCCATGCAATTCGGTCATATGCCCAGTTAATCACACCATTTGTCAGCTGTTGCCATCTTTTTTCCAGATAGTACAACTATCGCAGTGCTTTGAAAACGCGTATCCCATGCCCACATAAAAGCCAAAAGGGTTGGCTTTGCAAATGCCTGCTTTTTCTAAATATAACATATTGTAAATGATGATGTATATTTTTGGGGTGCTATGTCGTCTATCATCTTTCACCTAGCTCCAAGAGTCCGGATTTGTTTCGAAAAACACTGCCAGGTATGTTTTCTAAGCTCTGTGGGACTTAAGTGTTCACTTAAATCCTAACTGGAAAGCCCACCAGTTTACTGAGTGCCCATCCAAAGACCTGGAGAGGGTACAGGTTCCAATATATATAGTCTGTTAAGTGTGACAATGAATAGTACTGCCGGGTAATAGAAACTCCTGTCATTAAGGTGACTAGAAGCAATTAAGGGAATGATTCCCCCCTACAGGCATTGCTTTAAAAAGTTAAGTTCATTCTTTCCCCTTTCCCCATGCCAGTCACCAGAGCACTGTTGTGGTGCAAGCATGTGACCAAACGTATAGCAATGAGTTTGAATATATATACACACAAATAAATTAGGCAACTTTGTACAGCATATATATACAGAGAGAGAGAAAGAGAGAGAGAGAGAGATAGAGAGAGAGAGAGAGAGAGAGAGAGAGAGAGAGAGAGAGAGAAAGCTAGCACAATTGAATCATGGTCTGAACGATAAAAAACGTGGTTGCTCTTTACGGCTTTCAATTCTGGGATTTCTGAAGCTGGTCCCATAATCCACTGGGCGACACAAACATTGGTGTAGTGCTTCTATTGATAATGATTCTACGTGCATAGTTCTCAGATACAACGTCGACAGAACATACACATCGAGCATGGGTCTACTGGGGACATGCTCAACAAAAATGTACTCACCATAATTGTAGTTTTTAGCCACGTAGGTTGTCATCGAAGGTTTTGTCTTTTTACACCTGCATCGATCTTAAGAGTAAACGAAAAGGAAAAAAGACAATCGTCATTTGCAATTAAGTCCCCCTGGCATGTGCAGTCTGGCGTGGAACATATGGTTTGTGCTTTACCAAAGTCTGCGCTCTTGCAATCATTCTCATGAGGTCCCTCTTGGACCATCATTTCCTCTGTGAAACCTGCCCACTTCACATCTGAAGAATAAAAATAAACAAACACCATAAGATCGGACAGGCAGATGAAACAAAATGCAAAACATTTGCACATAAATCAGATATAACATTTATTTAACTCTGTGAAGTTGTGTTCCGTTACACTTTTGATAAGTCATATAGCTTAGTATGTATTGCGATTTTAACATATTCAAATACATTCCCAGCTTTCCATTGACGAACTTTGACGGCCACTTCATCCAATCTGGAGTGAACTCAATGGGTTGGCTAGCTATGATAAGCATCGCCAAACAACAACATGCATTTGACTTCATTTCTCAGTGTTCCGATTAAAATGGACCATTAAGAATCTCGAAAATGTAGACTTCTGACATGTCTGCCCAAGGGTAAGGCGGCAACAGGGAGCGTTCATTTACGAAGAAAACTGCAAGGTGCATGTGTTCAAATGTAAAAGTCCCAAATACATGACACATGTTTTTGTGACACCGACAGTTACAATTCTGAACTTGGCATGTAGTCTCGCAATGGTAGTGGCAATTTTAGGGCAGTCTATTCGGGGAAACGGGCCCCTCGCTAGCACAAATAGGATATTCGCTTAATATAAGAATAACATATTGGCCAGAATTATGTTCGGCCGAATATTTGATCTCCTTTATATAGACTTTGGAAATCTCAAAGTTGCCATAAGACGCTCCTTTCCTATTGACTAGAATATATGCTTCAAATAATATCCATGTTACTTCTCCAGACAGGTGCTTTTTTTGATGAAAATAGCACTGAATGTTGAGCATTTTGAACAGTGGGTTTGTGACTTTTGCCCGTGCATACACTCCGGCTAGTGGTTTTGGAAACGCGCCTCCTCTTACCTTCAGGGCGATCGGTGACTATGGCTTCCGGTGAAATGCAGACCCCTCGGTCATACACCGGCAGGTCATCGCACGCCAGGCTTTCCGGCCACGTGTGGTTGTATCTCTTCATGAGGGGCTCGCAGCCGTCCCTCGCCCTCTGGCACAGAGATTTGCACGGCCTGATGGGGTCGTGCAGGAACTCCAGGGTGCAGATGGGCGAGTACATGGCGCAGAGGAAGAATCGCAGCACGGGGCTGCAGTTGATGTTCACGAGCTCCTCGTACTGCTCGATGGCCAGCACGGCGTTCTCCTGGGTGCTGTGGTGCAGGTGGTTCGGCATGCGGGTGATGTTCCAGGGCATGCTCCTGCACATGGGAATCCGAATGGCTTCGCAGGCGGCGGCGTTGACTCCCGTGTCTGATCCCACCCAGAGGCAAAGTATGGCAAACGCCGGGAACATGTTTGCAACTACTGAAACAAAACGACGTGCTCTTTAAAATAAAGTGCCTTTCCGGAAAACAGGTGGCAGTCCCCTTGCAAAAATCAGTCTATAATGGCCTGATGCTGTTATCCTGAAATAAGGCGAGCCAGGCTCACTGCTTAATGTTCAACACCAGGAAACTCTCCCTTTGTCCAGTCCTCTGGGTGCAAGGGATCTGGTTGCAGACAGCCATGGAGACCGCACGAGGACCTTTATACCAGAGCCAAAAGTGACGCAGGGTCCGTCCATTTCATCTAGGGATGCATCAGTCATGTCCCACCCTCCTCAGACATAGTGACATCACCTCCATTGGTATTAACGCCATGCCGACATCACTACATTTCTCATCAGCTCCCATCCTGAAGTTCACACGTTACTTTTGATGTCTGCCATAAAACAGAGAAGCGCCTCCCCTCCTCCAGCTCGGTTTTTTCAGATCGTGCGATGAACAAAAAAAAAGAAAGTTCGGGGTCTAGAAATGGCACAGCCAGCTCTAGTAGCACTGTCGGCTAACGTGCAGCTCTTTCCCCCGCTCACTTACACCGGATTTTCAAAGTGCCAGAAACATGAACTCCCCCAGTCTTTAATCCTGTTTTTCTTTCCGTTGCCGGAAGGGGGCTACGATTTTCGTTTAATTTGTCCAAGATGTATGTATGCAGCTGAACTTTTTTTTTTTTTTGGACAAATAAGAGACGTAGCCCGAAAACGTTCCTTGGGAAGCTGAGAGTGTGTGTTATTTCTGCAGCAACCAGAGCGCGCCTCTCGGGTGCAATTGGAGTCTGCGAACACAAGAGCGACTATGAAGGGAAACGTGTTACAGGGGACCTGCCCTATTATTCAGTGCCCGCTGGGTTGCTGAAAGATGGGTAGGCGCATTGATGGGTTTCATCGGCTTACACGTCAATTTGTTAGAAAAATAAAAAAAAACTCCTAGAAAGGGTAACTGTACGCTTGCCATGTGGCATTTGACTAGCGACTACAACCGAGTTAAAAAATATATAATTACCTACAGGGGTCAGTGGGTTATATCAGTGTGGATTTATGGTTGCACCACATTCCCCTTGAGCATTTCACTCAATCAGGGTTGTTTTTTTATCGACAGAGTCATGTGATTTCAATCCTTCATTCCTTGTGTCGATTGTGTGGGGTTGGACGCGAAGTCAGTGAAAGCTCGCTGCTAAGTGTTCCCTGGCAGGTCCTTTCATAACAGACCTTTGCCCTGTGTGTGGCCGTGATCCTCCAGTCACAAGAAAGCCGAATGCGCGAGGTGCCTACTGCCTTCAACGAAACTTCAATCTTGAACTCTACCACTCCAAGGGGACATACCCAAGGACATTATGTGGGGGTTGCTAGTGGTAGCAGCTGCCAACCCTGGTCCCCCATTTGATATCCCTAGACCTGTCCACGATACCCCTGGGCCACTTGACACAGAGGCAGTGCCAAGGGCAGATATCTGTGTTGCACCTGAAAAAAGGGGTTGTAAATGCAGCTAAATGTGCCACTGTTTTTTTCACCTGGAATCTCGATCTCGAATGGTTGGGTTCAGAGGCGGGGCTGTCTGTGCTGCTCATACCCAGCACTGTAGCAACAAGAAGGCTATGGGGGTCAGGTCTCGCTAGCTGGGGATGGGTAAGAGCAGCCTGCAATACTCTGTGAAAACACAGCATGAATGCAAATCTCCTCATTGTTTCTCGTCTGCTTCACACATCCAGTGAGCCACTGGGCCTGTGATGAGAGGGGTGTGTCCCAGAGGCTTCTGCCACCAATCCTGCCTGGGCACTGTGTGACCTGACCCAAATCTGCCAGACCTGGCTCACAGGCACAGTGTAGACAGATGCAAGGTGAAATATTTTACATGAAGTTGCCCTCCGCCTTTGAAGTACACCATCTGTTGCTCCCTCAAGCCAGAGGTGTTGCTAGGGAGTGGCTAAGGGGGCTATAGCCCCTGGTCTTTTGGTTGTAGCCCCGGACAGAATCCCAGGAGCTACAACCAAAAGTCTAGCTAGCCCCCAGTCCCGACAGTTCCAACATTAGCGTAGCCCCGGACTTTTCCAGACCTAGCAACACCCCTGCCTCAAGCAAATAAAATATATACTTGGAAGGATAGCTCAGGGACAACGCTCTTGCTTTGGGAAAAAAGAGGATGTAGTGCAACATGGGTTCAGTTCCTATTCCAGTTCTTAGAAGCTAAAGAAGGATGGCATTAAGCAAGACATAAAGGACCAAAGAAAATAATAGGGGTGATGTCATGGAGCTGCTGCTGCTGTTTACATTTTAAAATAATTTTTAAAAAAACTACCATTACTGTGACCTGCATCCATCCCCACTATATCCCATCTAACAAAAAAAACTGTGGGTTACTTACTAAATAATCAAAACAGAAAGGTGATGGCTGGAAGGTTTCAAATCATTCATAACCACTGGCACAGCTCTGGGCAACCCCTTCAGACCACTGTTTTTAAGTCATGCCACTAAAGAAGGGGAAATACCATATGCAAATCATGCTTGATCTCACTCTAAAAGGGGAAGTCCAGTCCAAACTGCCACGTCACATCCCTTCTGCACGAGACCACATTGGGTGTCATGAGCGAGGAGTAACCTATGTCTCTAGACCCAACAGTCTTTTTTAGGGGTGATGTCGTGGAGCTGCTGCTTACATTTTAAAATAAAGACCCTGCAATTACTGTGACCTGCACACATCCTCCAACACGTTCCCTCTGTCTCCCATCTAACAAAAATGGATGTGGGTTACTTACCAAATAAGCAAAACAGAAAGGTGATGGCTGGAAGGTTTCAAATAATCCACATAACCACGGGCACAAATCTGGGCAACCCTCCAGACAATTGTTTTTCAGCCTGTCAAGCTAGTACAGGAGGGGAAAGACCAAATGCAAATCAGGATTGGTCCAACCCCAAAAGGGGCAGTCCAATCCGAACTGCTAGGTCACATCCCTTCTGCACGAGACTACAGGCATCCCCAGACATGTGTCAGCCTCAGTGGGCGTCATCAGTGAGGAGTAGCCTAGGTCTATATGACGGGTAACCAGGGACGTAATTTCACCAAAATGCCAGCAGTGCTGGAAGTGACATCACACAGCCCTTAACCTCCGATGACATCACAGGAAGTGATTTGATTTGACACTGCCCCAAAGTGACTTCACAGGAAGTGATGGCACACGACCATCAGATGTGTCTAACACCCTTGTTTCCAGGCGCTCTCATGTCAGATATAAGAACCAAGGCACAGAGGCAGGTGAGATTTGTCCATGATCACACATTTGGGGATTATCATTTTCCAGATTCGTTGTGGAGCCTATATGTATAACGTACATAATGCAACACTTCTAACAGGGTAACCAAAATCTGTAACACAAGCTACACCTAATGTATGAAACATCTATAAATCAATGGAAACAGAAGTACTTGTTACCTGTGGCATTGATGTATTAAACAAGCCAAAAAAGAACTGACCTCAGGACGCATGCAGTGTCTGTTTACCCAGGAGCACAATGCTGCATGAGCAAAGCCTGAAAATGAAATCATTGACCAGGATTTAGTATCAACAAAAATTCCATGGTTATAAATGTATCTGAGTCAGCTATCACTACGATAGAAGAAACCCATTGTGCCGGTGTAAGCTGAGGCCATCTGCCTAAGTGTGCATTTATCCTTAAGTTATGTGACAAGCAACCACATGGTGTCCTCCACAACCCAGAGCCAAACATAACACCTTAAGGTTCTAGGCTTTGATACATGACTCTTCTTCAATCTTTTTTAACAGGTGAGGTGTGGGAAGGGGGAGGCTGCACTTCCCTCAAGAGTCGGGGTTAATACATCTACATTTACCAGAGCTCTATGTGCTGTGAGGTGAAATATAGGCCCTGAATGCCAGAAATAAAGTGGCCATAGTGATTTGTGAAGTCCCATTGAAGCCTAAAGCCAGCACAGAAAAGGCGATGTCGGACATGATGCCTATTGAACTAAAGGCAGGCCTAAATCTCAAATGAAGGAGACATCTGCTGGGAAGTTCAAAAGTGCGAAGATATGCACAGTGCATTTCAGCAAGGAAAAGAAAGACATGTGGCTGTTAATTCTATTTTACTAAATCCATGGAAAGCACTTAAAGAGAAAGATAGCTGTGTGTACATTATCTTCAAGGTAATACCAGTTTGTGCTCCAGTAATCTCAAGTGAAACCAAGCTTATTGCAATTATAAGAAATAAAAGAACTTCCTTTTTCCTCATCCAAATGACAGTATGCAGGGAGAAGTGCCTACCAGACTTTCAGAGTTTGAACATGGTTTTCTCAAATAACTGCCCCATACATATGGACAATCCAGAAGTGATACTCATGTCGTATTGCAACTGTGAGATTAAAGAAGTATATTACACATGGATAAAAGGCCCGGGTGCCTTATAACATGTCATGTAAAATGCATTTTGTATGAGTTTAAAAGCCATTTCTTGCAGAATTTTGCACGTAGCTGGGTATTTCTCCGGAAAATGAAACTTAACCTCCAAGACCTTTCCTCTGCTGGTTCTGGAGAGGCAGGTCTGGTTGTCAAGCATCAATCAGGTCCAGTGCTTAAAAATATATAAAGAAATACAATGCCTAGATTTAAACCACGGTGGAAATAGATAAAGCCATGCCTGTTCGTTCAGCAGAAGTGACCTTGAGGTCACGACTGCTGTAAAATGTGCATTAGAATTGCAGCCAGGGCCATTACAAGGCCAAGAAAGGATGGGTGAAGATAAACATGAGCCAGCCTCAGGCTGATCAAATGCTTCAGGGGAAATTAAACTTAAAGAGAATAAGTGTGAAGCTGGAGTTTAGCTAATAAAAATACATATTATTTCATAAAAATTGAAGCGTATATGCCACAACGGTCATTTCAGACTTTTATTAAAGGGGACAGTAACCCCATTTGAACCATGCCAAAACGACTTTTGTGTGATAAACATAACAGCAGTTATTAATGAAAATTTGATTTGGGCCTTCCCTGATTCTGAAAGATTTGAAAGTTAGTGTGAAGGTGAAGGACAAAATTAACATGGGAACTATGAATTGGCATATTTTTAACTGATACAGCTCCTGAGTAAATGAAGAAAAACGTATCTCTGCATAGGAAGGGTGTGCCAACGTCAGATTAGCATCATATGATTTGCCTTAAAATGTAGTTCTTAAAAATGTATCCATAAATGTCAAGATTTGAAAAATTAGGGTACTTGCCATGTTGATAGATTTTCAGAGTTTGAACATGCCACGCCCACATGTCAGTTTGGGATGGCAAAGCTTTCTCCTCCCACAGCTTTCCCAACTCACACCCCTCATCTCCTTGTCCTGTTAGCACACAGGTGGGAGGTGGGTAGAGAAAACCAACCAATCCTTTTCGCGGGAATCATGACAAGTTTGTGATGTCATTTGCCCTAGAAGTAAACCAGTTTGCATTAGAACTGGGCTATTTTTCAGGTATTACGGGAGGTAACCTGCTACTGAACTGTTGCGAGAAACACTCAAGCAGAGAGGCCACAAAACCTGCATTAGAGACAGGGACCAGGAGACATAGAAGTTGAATGGGAGCACTTGGTGGAGCCAAAGGAAACTATCCATGACTGACACCATTGCTGTCCCGAGGTGCCCTGCTGCCCATTACAAAGCCTCTCCTGTAAGTAAAACTGTCCCAAAGCCATAGATTGTGTAGGCCCTGCATTTTACTCAAGTATTGTTGTAGTTATTTCCTAATAGCAAAATATCCTGTTTGTCTGTGTAGATCCATAGCATATTTAATTAAAGTAACTCAATTAATTCCCCTATTGAAATCAAGGGATGTGTTGTATTAGCATTTGAAACTAACAAGCTCTTCCCAGTGTGTTTTGAGCCAGTATAGAAATAAAGATTTACCAAAAGAATGAATCCCAAAACCCGGTTTCCAAGTGAGGGTGCAAAACGAAATTCATCATTGACCCCCCTCATTTTAAATCAGAAGTGTGAAGCCGTGTATTTCCTTCGCATGTGTGGTGGGAAAAACAAAATTGCCTTTTTGTTCCCATTGCACTATGGCCCAAAACACAAAGACCTGCCTGTTCTTTTTAGGTGTGGCAACACACATTTTCCCATTGCTTTTCTTTCCCTCATATTGCATCTGTGCTAATAAATGAAAAAAACACTTTTCCCCTTGAATCCCTTTTTCCAAAGAGTGCATTTTATCAGAATCCCAAAACGATTTTCCCATTGTGTTCCCACTCTCTGCCACTGGCCTTCAATTAAGAAGGGCCAAGTCTAATTGATGTTTGGAGGGTGGGGGTTGCTGCGAGAAAAGTATTATAACCAAATCAGCAAGCACTGTGTGCCTTGAATTTTTCTTTTTCTGCATTGGTGGGTGATTTGAAAAGGAAGCTGCAGGAAATTGTGACTGCACATCTCAGTATTAACTCTGTGTTGGTGCCATTACGGAAGTAATTTTTGTTCTTGTGTTGCCACGTGTCATGACCCGGCTAAAATCCCGCTATGCAGACGTTTGACCAAGAATACCTGGGGATTGCCTTGGTGTATTGTTTAGCGCAAACGCCAGGGAAACTACATTTCCCAACATCCTCAGACTAGAGGCGGTCACGGAATGCGTACGCGACGCCCGACTTCCTTACGGCAAATATATTAGTACCGTTAGGAAACACTCCTCCGGTGCACCCTAACTACGTTGTGTTCTCAAGTTAAGTCGCACGTATATTTTGTGTATTCTTGGTATTCTGATTTTTGTATTGTTTAAAGGACTGCTTTTGCTCATTCCTGGTCTGCTTCTTGACGCTTGGTCCCTACCTCTGCTGTCTTCCTGGTTAATGAACATTTGGAATTCTACCCGACGCCGTTAGTCTTTAAGCCTCTGAACTTGAGAGACTCTTGGTTTCTTTCTGATATTTGTCAAGCTTCGCGCACCAAAACAGACTGCTACCTTAACACGCTCTTCGTGGATTACAGAGTATTGCATGGACTGTGAGTTGTACCACCTCTCCAGTTTTCTCTGCACCAGATATCACATGTGGATGGGCAACTGTTTTTCTTTGTGTGCAAAAACATACAAGTTACCCCGTATTTGAACGCTTTGCTGGTTAAACACCTACTGTGCATCACTCTTCCTTTGTCATCCATTCCAGTGAACTCTGGACGCTCTGCTGTACTTCTCTCTGGTCACTTACCTGCACTTTATCTGGGATGCTCTGCTGTTTCTATTGGGATTGTTGGAACTTACTTAGACACACCCTCGTGTCATTCGGTTTAGGTTATTTGGACTCATTGCACTTGGATTGAGACTTTTTTTTGGGACCTTGTTCTTCACTCCTCAGCACCTCTCAATGGATACGTAGGTTCTTCACCTTTTCACTTTTCACAGCAGGTAAGAGTGGGGTTGCTGAAGGGGGGTGTTGCTGAGTTACGTGACCAGAGGTTTGTTGTTTACATTGTGGTATTGTTTCTTCCCTCTAGCTCTGTTGCTGCTCCTGACTTTTCGCCCACACCCCTGCACTGGCAGGTATTATTTCTACTCTGCAGGCCGCACTCGTGGGAGAAAGGTTTATTTGTCTCCGGTCTACGGTTTTGGCGGTCTTGAGCTGGCTCACCCTCCTTGCCATAGAGATCACGACACCACGGCATTGCTGGCTGATGTTAGTCTGTTCGTCAAATTTGATTTAAATAAATTACAAAACTGGGGGTTCGTGACGGGATTGGTAGAGAGTTTCCACTTGTGACAGTGCAGCAGCAGCAGACGATTCATTTAGGTGTAATTGCATTTCAGTGTTGCATTGTGAAGGCACAATTCAGACCTGAACCCTGGGCATCAGGGCGGTGTGTAGAAAAAACAGTGTTGTTTGAGTTGTCTTTGTAAGTACAAACTAAGCAGGAACAGGGTTGAGATTTTTGCCCTTGCATAGAGAGCATATTAGGTGCAGAACACATTTCAGAATGAGCACCGTAGAAATCAATATGGCCAGGAAGCATCTTCTATCTAAACTGTTTATTAAAGGTGAATGGGTAAAACAGGAGCATTAAATGTGGTAAGCTAGAATGATTCAGGAGGTTACCTCTGCAAATGTTGATATGTGGCAGGATAATGGGCTTTTACATCAGGCCCTGACATAATTTTATATGACAGAGACCAGCAGAGATGAGCAAATTAAAATGGCTCAGCTCATAGCATATATGTACTTCCATATGATGATCATGGAAGAAAAATACCAGGATAGTGTAGCCTTTGTGCAAAACCAGTCTGAGATTTTGGATCAAGCAGAGAGAGAGAGTTGAAACAATTAGAGGAAAAAGCGCAACAGAGCCAAAATTCAGAGTTGAAATTAGATGACATTATTCAGCAGCTAAAAGATGAGTTAGTGACACAACAGCAAGCGAATTTAGAGTGAGAGGCTCCATTTTCTGTCCTGAAAGAGGAGTATCAAGAAGGTGTTGAAAACCTGAGAGCGAGTCAACACAAATTAAGTGAGCTTTGTTCACAATAGAGCCTGCTTAGAGGAAATGTTCGCATTTCAAACGCAGATTAAACAACTGAAAGATGAAAATAGCCAGTTGACCATTAGGTATGTCAATTGCCAGGGGGAATTTTATCAAATGCGCTAAAATCTGAACACTCTGAAACAGAGCAGCTCAGGGAAGAGACTAGCAAATTGTGTCAGTGTGTCAGTTAAGGATGGACATGGAGAAAAGGGAGTTATGTTCTCAGGAACTGACTGACATGAGGATAGAAAATGAAAAATTAATGGAACATGTGAGGCAAGCAGAATTTGACATAGAGCAGGCAACAGAGGCCAAAAGTGCAGAAAGGAAGGAGATTAGTCTCCTGCAAAAGAAGAGGTCTCAATATACCCAGACAATACAAGCCTCACAGAAAAAAAATGAGTACCTTTGTGAGGAGAACAAGGGACTCAGAGACCAAGTATTGGCACAAAATAAACTGCTAGAAGCTACTCAAGCACTGGTACCAGAGTCGAAAACTCAGGCCTCTTTATATCACCAAGAGATAGGGGTTGAGAAAAACAAATCTGAGAGATTGGAAAAGGAAATAGCCAAATACAAACAGGCTTTGAGGCTACCCGACCAGTTAGAATATCGAAAGGCACCCTCCGGTCACGGAGTGATGACCTCTTTACCGGAGACCTCAAGCCAACTCAACACCTTATATGCACAGGGTGCTGCTAACATCATGCCTGCCAGTTTTCAAGCAAGAAACACGAGGCAGCTGGACCTCAACCAGACATATCTAATTGAGCCGCAAGGCCAGTTCTTATCAGATATTGATGGGCATTCATCTCTACCCAGATTTAAAAATACCCTAGCATGTACCTCTGACCAGGAGGGCTTGAATGATGAAAAGATCAGGGAGTTAGACTGGCAGAAACTATGGTCTGCTTCGCAGATAGTAAAGAACCAGAGTCCAGGCCTCAAAAGAATATTTTATAAACCTTCACACATTCAGGGATGTGGGGGGAATTCTCCACCATACCCAGAAGAAGGGATGAGGAAGATAAGTACTCCCCTGTGAGAAAAGGGGAGTACAAGGGAAGTGACCCTGAGATCCCACAGTACCACAGGGGAGAAGAGAGCAGGCATTGTAATTCTGGGAAGGATTCCCAGTCTAATAGAGATAGAGAGCACCTAGAGGACAGGGAGTGGACCATCAATAGTAGCAGCTCTGAGTCAGAGAGTGAGTGGACTGGTGGTACTGTGGAAAAGGAAGTCTGTCAAACAGAAGAGGGGTCTTGTGAAAGACCCCAATTCGGCAGATAAAGGCCATAAATAGCTTTATGACTTCCTACCACAAGAATGCCAAATACTCAGTAAGGGAGCATCTAGAACTTTATGATGAAATGAGGACGTAATTTAGTATCAAGAATGATCAAAATTCCATGGAGTTCGTCAAATGGACATTCTCCCCAGAAAACTCCAGCTTCTTTGCAGGGCTGGAGGATCAAGATCACCAAAGATGGTCCACCTATAAGGCGGATATCTTAAAGCATTTCTCCATTCACCAGAACCCTCAGGAGGCCCGCAAGGTGGCCTACAACCTGCAGTGTGGGGAAGACCAAGTACCTAGAGAGTTTGTGCAAGAGCTGAAGCAGGCATTTGCACAGACCTCCAGGCGGGGGAACACCTATAGCAGGGAATGCCTTAACACTTGCTTCCATGCACTCCCAAAATACATTATGACCCAACTGGTAAGGGACTTCCATGAGCGTAGGACCCTGGATTGGGTGATAGAATAGGTCACCCAGATTTAGGAAGTACAAGAGCCCCCTGAAAACAAAAATAATCCTAAAATCCCCAAACCGCCAACCACACCCACTGCTGCAAAGGTGGCATAGGTGAAAAATACCCCCATATTGGACTTGGAAATGGGGGGCCTAAAAATGCTCCTCTGAGAATGCGAGGCATAGGAGACCCTCTGATCCAACCCAATCGGGTGGTAGCTAGGCAAGGTATCTGACCAACCCTCCATCTGACCCTGCCACCTATATCAGCCCTGGATACAAGGGTAACCGACCCATCTTAGGGTATGTATGGACTCCCCCGGCACAAGGGGGAGGGGGTCCAATCAGGTAAGTACTGCCCCAGGAAACCTCCCTCAAAACTTAACTCAGAACTTGCCTTAGGAGGGAAGAAATACTCCACCCCACAACCTAAGTTTCTTTCCCAGATACCCTTCAAACCCCAATTTCCAGAATAATCCTCCCCTCTCGCCGCTTTCAGGACAATAGATTCCCAAATCAGGGAGAAGGGAGACCAAGGATGGAGGGTTATCAGGGAAACTCTCAATACCCAAGTTACTCTGGGAGAAGGGACAGCTACCCTATCCGGGAGCAGCAAAGGCATAAATCCAGACCCCTTACCAACCAGAAAGGATGTCTCAACTGGAGCGCCAGGTCCAACATTTAACACAAGACCTGGGTCGCATGTTGAGGGCTCAGCAGAGCCCTCAAATGGAAATTGCTGCCCAGAACTGCCCAACACCCGGGTCTGGTGCCCCGGAGCCATGATGGGAAAAATCTCTGACAACCAACAGGTTCCAGAGAAGTGAGCCCGGGGGTAAGGGAAATGCAAAGCCCTAGAGAAAGCTTCCTTTTCTCACCAGAACAAAACCCCTGGAAACCCCTGAACCTGAACACAAATCTTCTACCCCCGAAAAGATGGAACCTAGGGAACAGAGGGTAAGTAGGAGAAATGAAGAGCAAAAGAAAACCCACTTTGTGGAGGAAGTCTGCATCATCCCATTCGGAGGGGAAGAATCCCTGGAGGATTCAGGGAAGAAAATCTTCTCTTTCAGGGATGGAGGGATCCCTCCCAAGGACAAATGGGTTCCAAAAGACCCTGATTAAGACTGGGTAAGTATGGAGACTGGCACAGAGCAACCAATTCTTAAACCCCAACAATGACTGAGGGATCCTCCTCCAAACAGGTTTGGATGGCTGTCTCCTGGAAAAGGGGGACAGCAACGAATCAGGAGAAAAAGGGGACTTTCCAATCCCACAGATATCTGGGTGCAAAATCCTCTTTACAGATTCCCGGACTCTGACGCAGAAAACTGTCCAAGATCATACATTATCAGAGTTCAATATAAAGAAATTAACTGCCAAGCTGGCACAAAATGCACATGTCCCCTTGAAGAGAGAGAAGGAAGATTGTATGCCTCTGTCAACGTACAGGGTCAATGTGGTTTAGCAGTGTGGGTGGATACTGGATCCCAAGCCACCCTCCTGTCCAAAAAGGCCTTCGACCAAATGAATTCAGGAAGGGGGAGAGCCACCAAATTCCCCTCACACCTTTTCCAGGACAACTCCAAAACTTTGATGGGAATGATATTTCCGTTGAAGGGACTGCGGACCTGGAGATCAAAACTGGGAGACATAGAGTGTAACACCCGGTTATAGTCGTCACTCCAGAGGGCACACCTTGTCTAATGGGGCATTACCTCCTTTGGAGGTTATCGTCCCTGATTGACTGCGTGAACAAGGTCCTCTGGACTCAGACTAGCCAGACAATCAAATAAAAACAAAGTACAAATAATCTGATTTTAAATGGCACATGCCACATGATTGAACTGTCCGACAAAATAGAATTCAACTTTAGGAACAATCAAGTCCCAGTCATCACTGTCATCTCTGTAGGAGAACAAACTGGTGATCGGAACGCTTCTCCATTTTTGAAAATCAACCTCCCTCCCAGTTTTAAGTGGCATTCCACACAGGAAGAAAATACTCAAAAATGTTATACCAATCCATAATCTGAAGAAAACCCAAATCCCATGATAAAAGATGATGAAAAACCAACTCAAAGTTTGACCGACATCCAGATAAATGGTGAACAGCTGTTTTTCCCCATTCAGGTAAATGAGGACGGGGGGGAGGGGTCCTGTTCTCGCCATAGTATGCCTGAATAATGGAAGAAGCTTCATCAGCGAAGCATTATTCAGGAAACTTCCAAAAGATCAGAACATTCCCAGATTTAAGTTGATGATTGATAAGTGGGAAATGGGCCTGGAAACTCCAAATTACAAACATCTCCTGCCTAACTGGTGCATGCTAAAAATGTCCATTGGCGACAAAAGCATAGAACATAATTGTTGGGTTGTGAGAGATGCCCCCTCTGCCCTTTTCTCAGTGACATTCTCAATCGATCGCAAGTCATTTGGACCTAATTCGTTACAAAGCCTGGTCTCGCCTAAGGGGTAACCCCATGGGTTTTGACAAAAATGAGAAAGCATTTTAGTCAGCTCAATTGCTGCTTTATGCAGTTGAAGTTAAAATGGGAGACGAGATCACCATCCCAGGACAGGTACGAAAATGTACAATTCCCCTAAAAATTAGGTGAGGACAGAACCTCAAAATAAAAGATGTTATATAAATTTGAATTATCACCTCCAACAGCAAGGTTTGCCTTTACATCCGACACCCCTAGTTGACATCATTTGAATATTGCTGGATAACAGCGACCCTAGAAGTATCACTTTGGCCGCAGACACCTTTATTGGAATGGCGGTTGATGCCCAACATTATTCTATCTTAGATAATGAGATCATTGGACCAATTCCAAATGACTGTTACAATTTTGACGACAAGATCCCTCCGGAAAAGATTTTCACCCGGCAAGGGTGGATTTCTTGGTGCACTCCTCCTGCCCTTGTGGTGGGGAAGGGGTGACCTATGACATGTGTAAGGATGAAGGATGAAGTGGTATTTCAAGTCAACAGTGACTACCTCCCATCCTTGGCCAACACCATAACAAGAGATCTCTCTGCCCTGCTGGAGGATACTGCTGAAATTGCCAAACCCTAGGTCTTTCCAGGCTTTAAGCAGATGGTCAAAGAACAAATCAATTTGCCGGACGCCTGTGAGAGTGAGGAGCAAAGACAGAAGCTGAAACAGATGTTTTTGGATTTTCAGCATATCTTTGCAGTAGATTCGTACAATTGTGGATGCACGGAGATACATTCAACCTCCATACCTACAGACCCTGAGATATGGAGTCACTCACAGAGATTATTAAAAACGTAGAATTATGTGGGATAATTTGTTCAGTCCACTGTACCCTTAACCCGGTACTGGGGACACTCAAACCCAATTGCCAATGGAGACTTTGAGCAGATCGTAGGGGGTTAAATAAATGTGTCCACATGTCAAGATGACCCCTTCCCTACATCGATCAGGGACTGTCCCAGATCCAAGGGTCAAAGGTGTATACCGCCATTGACCTGACCAATGGTTACCGCACAGTACTCGTGAGTAGGGAAGACCAGTACAAGCTTGCCTTTACCTCCGGAGGGCAGCAGTACATGTGGACCCGAGCCCCCCATCGGATGCATAAACTCTGGCAACAAATTTAATATCCTCCTACATAAGGCCATGCCCGACTTGGGCCAAAGGGGAAACCTAGCCTATGTAGATGATGTTTTAATGAACAGCTCAACTGTGGAGGAACATATAGCTCTAATACACTATGTTTTGACCAAGTTGCAGAAAGCCAGAGCAAAACTGTCCTTTCAGAAGGCACAGTGGTGTAAGACCGGCATGAACTTCTTAGGGCATGAAATCACCCCTGAGGGCCTCAGTGCCCAGGTGAAAAAGGTGGCAGCATTATTGAAATTAAAAGCCCCTTCTACTCTGCATGAACTAAGAAGCCTTCTTGGACTCACTAATTATAGTAGAAAGTTCATTAAAGTCTATGCAGAGGTCACACAACCGTTGGTCCATTTATTAAAGGCCGGGGTCAAGTTGGAGTGGGGTCCAGAACAATCTGAGGCAGTAAAACAACTAAAGAGAAACCTTTCTCAAGCACCTTGTTTGGCTTACCCCATAAAGATCAAGGAATTCTTCCTGGCGATGGGGTTCTCAAATACTTGCTTAACTGCAGTATTATACCAAAATCACGACAAGGTCAACAAAGTAATGTCATATGCGAGCAAGACTTTGTCCTCTGTGCAGGAAACATTCAACGATTGCGAAAAGGCACTCCTGCCAACAGTGTGGGTGTTGAAGAATTACAGCCCGTTTATCCAGGGGGAGTACATCATTGTCGAGACTCCTCACCAGCCCTTGCAATATCTCCAAAGTGACCGAATCCAAACAGACAATGTGAGTAATTCCAGAATTACTTCCTGGATTCTGTCCATGCAAGGCTTTCCTGTGGAGGTCAGATATGGCCAAAACAAGAAGAGTCCCCTAGCGCATGGTTTGGCTGACTTGCATGACTGTACTCAAGAAAACTGGTGGATGAAAGTCTAAAGGCCAAAGACAATATAGAGGTGTACCTTACTTCCCCGCACAAAGTCTATGAGGGAGACACGTGCCAGGGGATACCCACAGTTTATGTGGATGGGTGCTCCAACCATGTTGATAATTACAGGGAAAAAGAACTAGTGACTGGCATTGGGAATGCCTGGGTGAATGATGCCCCAGAGCCCTCTGCAGGGTACAAAATAGGCCCCCGGAGTAGTTAGGTGGCAGAGTTGATGGCAGTACATCAAGTCACCCTCACTGCTATGCAACACCAATTCAAAAAACTGGTCATAATCACGGATTCAGATTGTGTCAGGAAACGGGTTCGTGGAGCACATGATTAACTGGGAAATCAAGGTTGAGGGACCAGATAAAACTGAAAATGACTTGGCTGACCAGTTGGCCAAAAC
Source organism: Ambystoma mexicanum (assembly GCF_040938575.1). Taxonomy (NCBI): domain Eukaryota; kingdom Metazoa; phylum Chordata; class Amphibia; order Caudata; family Ambystomatidae; genus Ambystoma; species Ambystoma mexicanum. The sequence continues at coordinate 846,774,810 of NC_090930.1, forward strand.
CGGACCCATCCACAGAGATCTCATAGAAACCAAATCCCTGTTGCAGGAAATCCAGGCCCCAAACACATGCCCAAAATGAACTCTCAATTGCCCAGTGGAGTAAAGAAACCCCAGATGCTGATTTGATTACGGCACAAAAAGAGGACCCGAATATAGGGAAATGTTATCAACATATTGAAGACCCCATGAATTTTCCTTGCACAGAATCCAATTATATTGGATAAGAGGATCTCCGGGTGTTGATGAAGTTTTCAAAATGTTCCTAATCCAAGACGGTTTGTTGGTACGGTGATCCATATCTGGAAGTGATCAGTGGGTGGTACCTACCTCATTCCGAAGCCTGATGTTAAGTCACGCCCATGATGGGGTCACTGCCGGTCATAGAGGCTTTCATACAACCTTAGAAATCTAGAGGTTGCATACTGGCCAAACATGGGTCAGGATCTCGACCTGTACTTAAAGGGGTGTCTTGTGTGTCAGTTTCAGCCAAGTTCCCTTACACACTGAGCTCCCCTACCGAAAAGGGGAATGACACTGCATTGGTCGGATTTGCAAGTCGATTTCATTGGGCCATTGATTTGCAAGTACATGTTGACCGTGACGTGCTTGTTTATCAAGTGGGTGGAATGTCTTCCGGAGACAAATTGCAAGGCAGAAACAGCTGCGGCCCTTATGATCAATCAATCTTCTCTCATTTCAGGCTACCCCAAAGTATTGAGTTGGACCGAGGAAGTCATTTTACCTGTGAGTTGATGACAAAGATGTGGGAGATACTAGATACTAAAGAGAAACCTCCACATTGCCTACCACCCAGTCTAGAGCAGGGTAGTTGAGAGATACAATAAAACAATTGTGGGTATCTTGAAGAAGTTTGTGGCAGGCTCTGAACCTAGTTGGAACATCCGATTACAGCTTGTCCTGATGGCCATCAGGTCTACCCCATCTTCTATGACAAAAATGTCTCGATTAGATCTCATGACTGGATGAAAATGGTGCTACCTCAGCATCTGCTCTACAGAACTCAAGAGCACACCCTGATCAACGCGTCCACGACTCATAGGTAGATTGAACATTTACAAAAACACCTTCAGCATTCTTTTGCCTGCGCTCAGCGAAATTGAGAAAAGTCTTCAGAGGGGATGAAAACCCATTACGACTTAAAGACCACCAAGAAAGAGTACGAAGTAGGAGACAGGGTCTACCTGTGCAATTTCCAAAGGAACCAGACCAAAGAGCGGAAGTTCCTCCCCTCTTGGCACAGTGCTTTTGAAATTGTCGACAAAATCTCACCTGACTTATATTGGATCTACATCCCTAAAGGAGAACAGCTGGAAGAGAAATGGGTTCATATCAATCAGTTGAAAAGCTGTCATACCAGAGATAACTTGGGACTGATTGAAGAGCCCAGTGAAGGTGGAGCCCAGAAACCATCTGAAGAATACAAGTAAAGAATGGAAACCCGATGGAGAAAGTCACACATTTACAGGGAGTAAAACAACTTATCAGGAATGTACCAAAAGTAATGATCATGTTCTGAATTGCATACATCAAGTGAAAAGTAATGTGTAACTGGCTGCTTTGTTGTCAATTAGTACGTCGATCATACTGGGGAAATCCTGATCTCCACACTAGTTACCACTTCCTGCCCTACTCCTGCTTACTAAAATGCACAGCAGTTTATTAACCATGATTGTTATTTGCCATATCTGATAACGTGTCAACATATATAGGAAACAAGATTATGACACCACATTGCAAACATGAAGCAAACCACAAACCACAAACTGTATGGCACAGACAAGGGAATTTTCCCTAGAATGAAATAACATGACACATGGCCCATTGGGCTAACATTCAACATAAAGCAGAACATAAAGCATGGTGTTCTCTGTGCATGGAAGACTCTGCCCTTCCACACCTCGTACCCTGCACCATCAGGAAAGATACCACTCTTCCCTGCAAGTATTGCATCATACTCCGGTTTTACATCACAATACAAACAACCTTTCGCTGCTTGGATATGACTTCATGCGTTCCATAAGAAATAAAGCTTTCAGTTCCTTAATTGAACGTAACACTCAAAACATAGTTCACAATTCCTTAAACAAACAACTGTTGTTCACTTATCTTAGTGTCCGGGTGACTCGAAAGCTCACCCGGACCTTGTAGCATGCTGCCTTAGAATGCCGTGACCTCTTGTGGTTCACCGCTGCGTACTGCCCAGACTCCTTCCTCTGCGGGCGCGGAACACATGGCTATCTGAGCTCACCGCTGCAGCCCGGGAGGAAATGCGCTCTGAACTGCGAGCGCGAGATCACCTGGCCACTGAGAATCACTGCCGCAGCCCGGGGGAGAGCCTCAGCACAGCAAAACGTGCAATCACACGTGTAACCAAGCTCATTGCAATTATAATAAATAAAATAACTTCCTTTTTCCTCATCCAAATGACAGTATGCAGAGAGAAGTGCCTACTAGACCTTCAGAGTTTGAACATGGTTTTCTCAAATAACTGCCCTATACATATGGACAATCCAGAAGTGATACTCATCTCTTTTGCAACTGTGAGATTAAAAAAGTATATTACACATGGCTATAAGGCCCAGGTGCCTTATAAAATGTTACATAAAATGTATTGTGTGCTAGTTTAAAAGCCATTTCTTTCAGAATTGTACATGCAGCTGGGCATTTCTCTGGAAAATGAAACAACCTCCAAGACCTTTCCGCTTCTGGTCCTGGAGAGGGAGGTCTCGTTGTAAACCATCAATCAGGTCCATTGCTTACAAAATATAAAGAAATACACTGCCTAGATTTAAACCACAGTGGAAATAGATAAAGCCATGCCTGTTCTTTCAGCAGAAGTGACCTTGTGGTCACAACTCCCACAAAATGTACTTTAGAGTTGCAGCCAGGGCCATTTCAAGGCCAAGGAGGGATGGGCGAAGATACACTTGAGCCAGCCTCGGGCTGATCACATGCTGAAAGGGAAATGAAACTTAAAGAGGATAAACGGTGAGGCTGGAGTTTAGCTAATAGAAAAATACATATTGTTGCATAGAAAGGGCAGCGTATATATGCCACAACGGTCATTCCAGACTTGTATTAAAAGTGAAAGTAACCCTCTTTGAACCATGCCAACAGAATTTTTGTGTGATAAACATAACATAAGTTATTGATGAAAATTTGATTTGGGCCTTCCCTTGATTCCGAAAGATTTGCAAGTTGGTGTAAAGGTGAAGGACAAAATTATCATGGGAGCTCTGAAGTAGCATATTTTTCACTGATACAGCTCCTGAGTAAACAAAGATAAAACATATCTCTGCATAGGAAGGGCACGCCGACTTCAGATTAGCATCATATGATTGGCCTTAAAATGTAGTTCTTAAAAACATATCCATACATGTAAAGATTTGAAAAATTAGGGTACTTGCCTTGTTGATAGATTTTCAGGGTTTGAACATGCCAAGTCCACATGTCAGTTTGGCATGACAAAGCTTTTCCTTCTACAGCTTTCCTAACTCACACCCCTCTTCTCCTTGTCCTATTAGCACACAGGTGGGTAGAGAAAACCAACCAATCCCTTTCGCGGAAACCATGACAAGTTTGTGATGTCATTTGCCCTATAAGTAAACCAGTTTGCATCAGAACTGGGCTTATTTTTTCACTTATTCCAGGAGGTAACCTGTTGTTTCGCTCACCTGATATCACCGGTGGTGTCTGGAAGGCTCTGAGATCTGGAACCCTGGATGCATAATCGCCCAGTGCTTAATAATGAATTTGCAATTACAGAAGGGAGGATTTATGATAACTGTCTCTAATGGGTGAATTTCCCACCTCCCTCCAACCGATTCCCTTCCCACTGGGTTCTTTTCTCACCTTAGTTATTTGTAGGGTGAGCTATCCGTCCCGCGTTTCTTGTGCAGGGGCGCTTGACGTTTGTTGGTGAGCTGCCCGAGTTGCTTCACTGGTGCAGTACGCCTTCCTTGGGCCCAGGTCTGCTGTGACCCATTATCTGCTGGTAGGCAGGTAGGTTTGTTAATTGTAAGTCTTTGTTCTGTTTATGGTGGAAATTCGTTAATGTCTTTATTTCCTTCTTTTCAGGTGCGAAGATCTTGATGCTGGCATGCCGGATGGAGAGGCACTTTTCTAGGTAAGAGAAAGAGCGAAGAGCAGCGCCTTTATTGTCTTTTAAAGCTAACCTGTGTTTTCTTCTTCTTCTCCTCATAGGACGCTGTGGTGCTGCGAGTGGATGAGAACGCAATGAAAAACAGGCCCCCGGAATCCGTTAAGGGAAGTACAGCGCTGTGCAGTTGTTTAACATTGAAAGCAAACCTGAATATGTCTCTTTTCCTTTGCAGATGTTGCTATGGTGCTCCAGATGGAAGCGTGGCGTAGCGCGATGGAATTCAGGTAAGACTGATGGAATTCGATGTTTTGGAAGCGAGCGTTCTAATATTGTTTTTCCCTTTCTCATTATTGCAGGTCGCAATGTTCCAACAGCAGCTGTGGTATCGGTTCGCCAGAAGTCCTTAAGCTAGTATTCACAGGTGAGTGATGTTTCTTCGTCTCTCGGTTTCCACAGATTGCAGCCCAGTTGAGATGCTGAGTGCTGGATGGAGTTTTCACAGGTAAAACAGAATTATCTTGGTGTTGTTCTTGCAGGATTACAGGAAAATGCTGAAGACCAGGAGCTGGACACGGTGAGCGTCACACTGCTGGTTGCAGAATAACATGAAGCATTCTGCAGTCAGGGTGTGGTTTATATAGCCCAGGTAAAGTAGTACCAGGGGAAGTAGTTCCAGGCCTGCCACACCCAAAACACTACACTGCATGGCTTGGTTCTTAGAACTAGACTGTGTGGGTGCTTCCATGTTGGATTTAAAGGCCCATGTACATAGATGGGACCTAGTTTGAACAGCCCTTCCATCATATGAGCCTGATGCCAAAGGCACCAGTACTGGCTCCAGGAGCCCTTTTGCAGTGGTTTTAAGGCCCTCAGGGTTCTGGTGGGAGCCTGCTTGTGGCACACTTGTGCCCCCTCAGAGTGGTCATGACACCTGCTGCTGAAATCTTGCGAGAAACACCCAAGCAGAGAGGCCCCAAATCGTGCAGTGGAGACAGGGACCAGGTGACATAGAAGGTGTCTGGTATCCCTTGGAGGAGCCAGAGGGGACTATCCTTGACTGACACCCTTGCTGTCCCAGAGATGCCCTGCTTCCCATTACAAGGCCTCTCCTGTAAGTAAATCATCCCAAAGCCATAGATTGTGTAGGCCCTGCATTTTTCTCAAGTATTGTTGGAGTTATTTCCCAATAGCAAAATATCCTGTTTGTCTGTGTAGATCCTTAACATATTTAATTAAAGTAAATCAATTAATTTCCCTATAGAAATCACAGGATGTGTTTTGTTAGCATTCAAAACTAACAAGATCTTCCCAGTGTGTTTTGAGCCGGAATAGATTTGCCAAAAAAATGAATCCCAAAACCCAGTTTCCAAGTGAGGGTGCAGGGTGGAATATGAAATCCCCCTTTGATCCCCCTCATTTTAAATCAGAAGTGTGAAGCCTTGTATTTCCTTTGCATGTGTGGTGTAAAAAAATGAAATTGCTCTTTTGTTCCCATTGCACTTTGACCCAAACCAAAAAGCCCTGCCTGTTCTTTTTTGGTGTGGCAAAACAAATTTTCCCATTGCTTTTCTTTCCCTCATATTGCATCTGTGGTAATAAGTGAAAAAACAATTTTTCCCCTTGAATCCCTTTTTTCAAAGAGTGCATTCTATCAGAATCCAAAAATGATTTTCCCATTGTGTTCCCAGTCTCTGCCACTGGCCTTCAATTCAGAGGAACAAGTCTAATTGATGTTTGGAGGGTGCATTTGCTGGGAGAAAAGTATTATAACCAAATCAACAATCAGTGTTTGTCTTGAATTGTTATTTTTCTGTATTGGTGGGTGATTTGAAAAGAATGGTGTGATAAATTGTGACTGCATATCTCAGTATTATCTCTGTGTTGGTGCCATTATGGAAGTCATTTCTGTTCTTGTGTTGCCACGACATTGGTGGCTGATGTTAGTCTTTTTGTCATATTTGGTTTAAATAAATTAATAAATCTATATTCTTATTGCACACTGGCCTGGTTCCTAGTCCATTGTGGCACCGGGTATTTGTTGGGGTTGGGTGTGAGACAGGCTGGAGGCCTTACCAAAGTGAACCTTAACAAACTAATAGTCTTTTGTTGTGCACCACCTTCACTGGGGGAATGGAACTCCCTGAGTTGAGGGTGACCATGTAATAAACTGGAAGCACGGGGCATTCCACACCTCGGGTCGGCCCGGACCACCATCTGTGCGCAATGTTCATGATGATTATGCAGCTGCAGTGCAGGGGCATGCAATACTCCAGGTGAGAAAAAGTAAATATGCATTTTAATCAAAGCTTAAATGTTTCACCTAGCACAGAAATAAAGTGCGGTGCCTGTTCCGAAAATATACCAGCCAACAGTGCTGGCTGGTGAGTTGTTTTCTTGGGCGGTGTAAATATTAGCCACAAATATGCAATTTCAACCGAGCATAGCGAGGGGGCCCAAACTAATGAAAGGGGTTGGGGCATCAGGGGGATTTTTCCCCTTCCCATAAGAAAATGCTTTGAATAATGGGTTAAAATAGTGCATTAAACAGCACACTTTCCATGAACATTTGGGTAGAACGCCAGAGAGTTTGCAATCGGTTTTGTAAGGTGTAGGGTAACTCATGGAAAAAAAGTACAACAGATGCAAGTCACCAAAAGTTTTCAAGAGCATTTCCCAATACCTTGTCATGCTGGTCCCTTCAATATATGCTAGTATAAAAAACGTGTTCACGCTGGCTGTGCCCATACATTTCCATGCTGGCTCCACTAACACATGCTAGTATTCCCATATAAGAATATACTCATGTTTGCTTTGAGATGTTTTTTATAGTATCATAACTGGCACTAGGCACAAAGCTGGCTTTGCCAATGTACGCCAGTACTCCTATGTAAGAAAATACTACTGTTGGTTTGGCCATTAAAAGTGACACATCACAATAAAAAAGCATGTCCAAACTGGTTCCAATGTAAATCAGTCTAGACGCATAAGAACAGCTATCATCAAAGATGCTCAGTTAATAAAAGTCATGCTACAGTAAGAAATATACAGGCCGCTACACCAAAACGTCAGTCTAGCGAGATAATACTACTAATCATGCTTGCTTTATCAATGATGCCGAGTAATACATGTCATGCCACAGTAAGCAATGGCTAGACTGTCTGGCTGTACCAAAATGCCAGTCTAGCCAAGAAAAGACGCACATGAACTTGGCTTTGCACAAAATTACCAGTAAAACACGCAAAGTCAATAAAGGATGTCTCGAACATTTTCTAGTGATGCCCAGTCTGCCAGGGCCTTACACAAACACACACACATGCAGGCATCCCCTTTCACCCACCCATACATCTCCTCTCACATGCATTCACACGGTATTCACCAAACATGCATGCACCCACCCACCCAGAACATTCACACACACAATCACATTCATACGCATTCGCCCACCAGTCACTCACCCATATACCTTCTCTCACATACACTTACACTGGCCATCACCCACCCAGAACATTTACACACACACTCACATTCCTACGCACTCACCCACCAATAAACCTCTCACGTCCACATGCACTGAATTCTCTACACAGGAACGCTCCCACCCAGAACATTCAAACACGCAACATTCAAACACGCATGATCACATTCCTACTCATTCACCCACCACTCACTGACACATACACCTTCTCGCATCCACTCACACTGCATTCTCCACACATACACGTACCCATCCAGAACATTGAAACACACTATCACATTCATACTCATTCACCCACCAGTCATTCACTCATACACCTTCTCTTACATCCAATCCCACTGCATTCTCTACACAGGCACACGCCCACCCACCCACCCAGAACATTCAAACACACGCTACCACATTCATACTCATTCACCTACCAGTCACTCATTTGCACGCCTTCTCTTAAATCCACTCTTACTGCATTTTCGGCATAGGCACACACCCATCCAGAACATTCAAACACACACACTATCACATTCCATCTCATTCACCCACCTCTCACTGACCGATAGCATACACATACATCTGACATGCACTTCACACATGAAAAATACACATCACATTTAAATAAAAAGCCTTCTTACCTGTTTTTCCAGCTTCCGTCACTCCAGCCACCCCCGGCTCCTCCGTGCTGCTCACAATCAGGTCCCTATATATGAGCTGCAAGGAAGCCGAAAGAGAAGGGGTTGGAGCTGTACGTGGCATGTGACGCGTGCTAAATGTCACAGTCAGCTTCAACCCCTACTGAACGCTTCCTTCTCGCGCTGCAAGCCCCAGCCCAGCCTTCACCCTGATGGGTGACGACTGCGCCGGTGCACCCCCAAGACCTGGTGTGGCGGAGCCACTCTCACTGCAGGGGCTGCATGGATCCATGCTACTCCTGGAAGTTTAGTTTAAAAAATAAATACATATGTATATTTTGTTTTTTTTAATGGTATTAGAAAGGGGTATTGCAGGGGTAGCAAGGGAGAACCCAGCGGTCACAGTTGCGACCCTTGGTGACCCCCAAATGACGTCCCTGCCAGAAAGCTTTTCTCAGGGTGATGTCGTGGATCTGCTGCTGCTGTTTACATTTTAAAATACAAAAACCGGCAATTACTGTGATCTGCAACATATCCTTCCACTCTATCTCCCATCTAACAAAAAAAACTGTGTGTTACTTACCAAATAATCAAAAAAGAATGGTGTGATGGCTGGGTTTCAAATCATTCACAACCACGGGCACAGCTCTGGGCAACCCTCCAGACCATCGTTTTTCTGGTTGGACTTGTGTTGCTCAGTTGTTATTTCCAGTCTGGCCAGACACGTGGCCGGCACTTGAGTGTCTGCGCTTTGGGGTTTAGGCCTCTTTGAGATGCTCTGTCTGTTTACAGTTTAGCCGAGTGATGTGCAATAGTCCAGGTTGTTGTATTGGACGTCTGCTTACAATCACAGTAATTTGGTAATATGGGCCTACACACACTGATATTAACGCTACATATGGTAATCAATTCTTGAATGAAATGTATATCATATTACAGTGATATCATAACCATATTTTTCTTGGTATACTGAGGAACAATGCTATGTGATGCCACTTCCTGTTTTGTCAAGGGCTGAAAGGACGTGTGCCATCACTTCGAGTGATATCACTTGGGGGTGGGGTCAAATGACATCACTTCCTGTGATGTCATCAGAGGTCAAGGGGCATGTGATAACACTTCTGCTACTCCTGGCATTTTGGTGAAATTACATCCCTGGACATACCTCTGTGTTCTCATTCCGTTCAAAATGAAAGACACTCTGATGTGCCCAAGTGCATTCATATTTAGCAGTCTTCACATTAAAACAAGGCATACACGTAACTGGAACGTGTTCAACAATACATCTAAAGATAGCAATGATTTCTTTATGCACAACTCAAAAAAAGCATCAGCAAAACCAACAGTTTTGCCTTTCATGTATGTATAATGTGGTTCAGGGATCTGCAACCTGCGGCCCTGCAGACATTTGTGACTCAAATAGCCCATCCCCATTGGCTGCTAGGAAAGGCTGATGTGAGTTGTAGTCACGTGGTGCAGAACCCTGGAATAGTAATTTTCCATGTGCTGCCGTAATGGAACTACCTGGCCATAGCATGGCAACAGTTGGGAAACGGTGTGAATACCTGGGCATATGATGGCAGTGCCTGGAAAATGCCTATTCAAAGCCCATGCAAAAGCCCAAACTGTTGGCTGTGCCAATGCTTTTACAAATCAAACTAGCTGCCCAAACTGTTTAACCCACGATTGGGAATTTGTGTAGCCCAATTGTGCATGTATCACTATCATCATGCCAATCAAATTTACTGCACCCACCACTTGCATGCACGAGACACAACGTTTTGATCTCCTGGAGCACACAGATGTCTACAGTAGGTGAAGTTACACAATGTAGGCCCACACTACTTATATATAATGGTGAACATTGAACTAAAAGTTACAGAATATATTTATAGGGTGACAATGCAGGCAGTTCATCAACCCCCCCACACCAATTGATCAATACATTGGAAGCCCGCAGTGGTGTAAAGGGCGCGGCTGTTTTTGGCTGTGTGGCTGGACAATTGGTCAACTGACTTTATCTGCTGGTGCCTGTCTACTTACCTGATCCAGGAAGTTTTCGTCCCACTCCGACTCGCGTTAGTCTAACGGCTGGAGCTGTTAGCAGTTGAAGTGAGCAAAGTTCTGCCTACAGCTTCCTGGTCTGTCACGTGACTGGAGTCACCTGACCTTTTTCTGCCACTCCCCCAGGGATCTTACATAAAAACTGCAAGCCGCGGCCCTTGCGGCGTGAAGCCCGCAGTGGTGTAAAGGGCGCGGCTGTTTTTGGCTGTGCAATTGGTCAACTGACTTTATCTGCTGGTGCCTGTCTACTTACCTGATCCAGGAAGTTTTCGTCCCGCTCCGACTCGCGTAAGTCTAACGGCTGGAGCCGTTAGCAGTTGAAGTGAGCGAAGTTCTGCCTACAGCTTCCTGGTCTGTCACGTGACTGGAGTCACCTGACCTTTTTCTGCCACTCCCCCAGGGATCTTACATAAAAACTGCAAGCCGCGGCCCTTGCGGCGTGAAGCCTGTAGTGGTGTAAAGGGCGTGGCTGTTGTTGGCTGTGCGGCTGGACAATTGGTCAACTGACTTTATCTGCTGGTGCCTGTCTACTTACCTGATCCAGGAAGTTTTCGTCCCGCTCTGACTCGCGTTAGTCTAACGGCTGGAGCCGTTAGCAGTTGAAGTGAGCGAAGTTCTGCCTACAGGTTCCTGGTCTGTCACGTGACTGGAGTCACCTGACCTTTTTCTGCCACTCCCCCAGGGATCTTACATAAAAACTGCAAGCCGCGGCCCTTGCGGCATGAAGCCTGCAGTGGTGTAAAGGGCGCGGCTGTTTTTGGCTGTTTGCGGCTGGGGGCGGCGGTAAGTACTGTTTCTACTAATACCAGTGTTTTACACAAATCACTAGTTTAACCTCGATATCTTGTTGTTTGCGATGCAAACCAGTAAATGGATCCTACTAAACCGCGTACTAGAAGAGACGGTTTCTTTGGCAAGCAAAAGCCCGATTGAAACTATGATAAAAGGAAAACAAATATTGAAATCAAATACTAGCTCGCATGTAGACGTGACGGCGGATATAAATCGGCCTGAAGTCCAGCCCCGAAATCCATTAGCAATCCAACAATCGCCTGTATGTACTCTGCCATCAATGCAGATAAAACAAAACATTGAGCCTGACTCCCCCTTACCGTCAGGTAAATTGAAACACACATCTCCTTCTCATGCTCCACTGACTGCTAATATACAATTGCCTTTATCTGCAATCCCTACTGAATTTCCACAAAAAGAAACGGGTATGACTATCCAAGTCAAGGTGGACAAACCAACACCTAATATTCACCATGAATTCACATCCTCGCTTTCCACTAAACAATCCTGTTTTTCTGCAGTACCTTTGCATCAACCTGTTGAAGTAGATTGTAATTCCATTTTTGAAGATCCCTGTTATACACCAAACCTTAGGGAACGAGCTAAAACAGCCAAACAACAATGGCAATCTACTTATTTACCAACCGATACGACCAACAGTGAGAAATCCAAACCACTTTCAGTTCGTATTGCGCGCTTATCGCTCGATATAACTGAGATCGATTCGATTATGGATTCGCAACAAAAAAGAGAGGAAGTCTTTGGAGCAATCCAGAATCATACTCCAGTCCCAAAAATAAACACCTCAACACCTATTGCATCGAAAGGACCTCAGGTACCTATAAAAAACTCGCCAAAGTCCACTCAAGATCTCATAGAGCATGACTCTTTTTCATCACATAAGATCTCTGAAGTATCAAACGATGCCCAGGAGCCACCAGAAAGACTACCAACCACGATGTTAGATCTACAAAATTCGCTAGTAGCTGTACTATCTGTAGCCATGATCCCCTTTCTAGAATTACAAGAAGGAATGGTGGATTCAACCAAAGATCAAGCTACTCTACTTGCCATGATCATGACAAAGCAAACTCACCTAGAAAGCTTTATTGGAACCATCCAAGAACGACTAAAATATGAAGCAGAGGCATCGAGATTGTGGCAAAGCCGACTGGCTGAAGTTGCAAGAGCCGACCGCGCAGACAAACAAAACCTGATGGAGAGAGTATCTTCCATTACAAAAAAAATGATGGATGAAAAAATAAAAAAACAGTCGCAGGTGTTGCCCCATTCTGCTTGGACATCAAAACAAACAGATCAGATGTTCCAAAAATAGATCAGTGGTCTCAATACGAAATGCAACCATTCAATGGTGGTATCCTGGAATCAAATCATATTATGCCTATCTCTAATGCTGAACCGGCTTTATGTACTCCATTTGATATTTTTTACCCGACTAAACGAGGCTTAGTGGGAAAAGAACCCCTTTCCAAATTAAATACAAGGAAAAACCCAAAATAATCTCAAACAGGCTCGCGAGCCTTCTTAAGGAAAATGCAAACTGTGCAAAAATCTTTGCAAGAGAACACAGTTAAGAACGCAGGAAAAAAAAACGGCTAAGCCCACTAATTTGGGAGCTGTGGTTACCTCTACTTCAACAGATACTAGAGCGAACTCGCCAAGCAAAAGTGTGGCTCAACCACAGTCTGAACCATTAGATCTTTTATTGGCAGTAATAAATCAAGATTCCACTATTAAAGTCACTTTACCATCTCCAGCCAGTGAGAGTGGTACTGAGGATGATTCAATTTGTGAAGATTCGATACAGGATGCTCCCATCTCTCTAGACCCGCAAGACGACGCATTTCTAGTGCTGGATGAATGCAAAGATTCTTCTTTCGATTCCTCAGATATGAGTTCCGCCTCTCAGAACTCCTCGATCATTTCCTTGGAATACTCAGAGGTCTCCAATGACGATTCATGGCCACATTCAGAAGCGAAAAAGAAACCAAGCAATAACATGACCCCTCCACCTCATTCGGATCCACCATTGGTCAGACCAACCTTTCTTAAACCGATCAAAAGGTCTTACGCTTTCAGAATCTCTTTAGCTCCTAGTTCAACAAATATTGACAAGCCTGTAATAACGAATAGAGCTAATGTTCTGCGACTACTAAATGCTATTCCCCAAACGGCTGACATCATATCTTGAGAATTCGATGTGATTCTATTTCCGAACAAAGAAAAAATGGAATCAGTACAGATTGATTTTTATTGCGAAGAACTCATGCACCGCGTATTGTCCACTAACCAGCAATTAGAAATCCTAGGCTTTGAAGCCGAAGAAATTACTGTGTCGAGACAAATGGCTTGGAACAAATGCAGTAATAAACTTGCGATGATGGATTCTTACTACTACAATAAAACGAATGCACATAAAGAGGTACAAAATACACAGAATACATCTAAAGATTTGCCTGTTAATTCAAAACACAATGATGGAGAAAATCATTTGACTGATACAAATGAGGCTGCGAAGAAAAGAGGGATATGGCGAGACCAAGGGTGGATCTCTGACACCAACCCAAGATCCAATATGGGCCTTGACCGTCGGCCCCTGAATAAGAAAACATACCTATAACAACCAACAAGACCACCAACCAAGGCGAGCACGGTCTCACTATGCTCGTGGAATACAAGAGGCCACAAACACCTCTTTAATGAAGGCTCAACTGCGCTTGCTGAAACTGATATAATATGCTTACAAGAAACATGGTTAAAAGAAGAGGTACTCTGCGAAGGTTTTTTAACCTTAACAAATCCTGCGATCTCTTCTCAACAAGGCCGACCAGCATCAGGCATGCTGATCCTTGTTAAAATCAACCCTTCTTGGACAATTGTATCAAGAAAGAACATTCACCCGTGGGCACAGTATATGTCCATTCTCATACCAACTCCTAACAAAAATCAAGAACAACGTACAGAAAACATCTACACTACCATTTTCAATATATACCGGAATCCTACTGCAATGAATGACAACAAGTTCCTTGAATTTATATACGACGAAATCGATAATATCGCCTTAGCAAACCAAGGAGATGAATTTATAATTACAGGGGATTTCAACTTCCATTTATTTGACAAAGAAGGCCAAAAATTGGAGTCAAATGCATTATCACTCAGAGCCAAAAAATGGGTCAAAGAATTATCCATCCGAAATATCTCATTAATTGAGCCCACTGTGAACAATAAAGGAGTGCCTATACCAACATGGTCTCGCGAAAACACAACATCAATTATTGACTATATCTTTACATCAGAAGGGCTAAGAAACCTAATCATTTCTACTGACAATATTCCTCAATCCACCAGTGATCACCATCAAATAAGAATTACATGGGACACAGTAAAAACAAAATATCCACGAATAACTTTGCCAGCTTTGGAGATTAATAATGCTCTTAATAAACTTTGCATCAAAAACCATCAAATACCTGGCATATTATCAACTTTTAAAGAGTCCACTCTTCAGGATCAAGCAAAACTTAACTACGGTTGGATCCTCGAGAAATATCATCAACCATGCCATAAGAAAAACAAACTTTATACCTTCCATAAACATCAATTCAACCCAGAAATTGTACTGAAGAAAAAGCTTCTTCAAAAACAAATTAGACAACTAAAAAAAATGAAAGAACATGATTTTGAAATCAAGATAAAAAAAGAAAAACAAAAATACTCAAATGCAATTAAAGCAATCAAGGCCCAAATAAAACAGAATGATGCCGAAGCAATTTTAGCTGCACTCAAAGAGAAAAACACAAGGCATTTATGGTCTCTACTGAACGCTTCTCTCAAAACAACATCTATGATCCAAGAAGTGGAAGCTCAGGAATGGACTAAGCATTTCACAACACTCTATAATCCTTATCCTATTGTCTCATTAACTGCCACAACACAAAACGAGGATTCCTGGAATCTCAATTGGGACGTTAATGATATAAGAAATACCAACATGTATCTGAACCCTTCCAGAGCACCAGGACCCGATGGGCTAGCAAATGCTATGCTCAAAGCAAATCCGAACAAATGGGCATCCTTCTTCCTTCTTCTTCTCCAACTCATCGCAAAAAACGAAACAAATCCCTCGAAGTTGGACTTTGGCTGTTTTGATTCCTATCTTCAAAGCTGGTGATCGTAAAAGCCCCGCAAACTACAGACCCATAGCCCTGCTGGATCCCTTGGGTAAATTATTCGCGGGATGTCAAAAAACTTAACAACTGGGCTGAGGAAAATGCAAAACAAGAACAAAGGCAAACTGGCTTTGTCAAGAAAATTGGAACAAACGTTAATCTACTGTTACTGAATCTGATCAAACATGAGGCGATAATCAAGAAACAACAAGTATATGCAATTTTCATAGATTTAAAGATGGCCTTCGATTCAGAGAACAGATCAAAGCTCTGGTCCAAACTCACAGCCTGGGGCTGTCCAGCCTCTATTTTGAATCCCATCAAGCAACTCTACCCAAATACCTCTGTTAGAGTCCGGCTAACCAATGACGGAATGGTTACACCTCCCATTCACACCTCCAATGGTTTGAAACAAGGATGTCCATTGGCAGCCAGCCTCTATAATTTGTATACTTATGACTTTAGCAAAAAAATTCTAAACTCAGCAGCCAATCCACCAAAAATCAATAATGAATCTATCCAGACACTAATATATGCTGCTGATATTATCATTTTGGACAAAACTGTATCGGGCTTACAAAAATCTCTAGATAAAACTCAAGAATTTATGCATGAGAATGACCTGGTGATTAACAGCAACAAAACGAAGACGATGAAACTTGCCTTGCAGAAAAATAATAAATCCACTCTAAAAATATATCTAGAAAGAAACGAGATCAATATAACAACGTCAATGAAATATTTGGGTGTGATGATCAACTCTTCCGCAAATGAACAAGAATGGAAGAATCATATCGAGAAAAAAGCCAGATCCCTGGCCAGACAATGCTGTTTCATTCATAGGAAGTATGGAACATACTCTATAAAACCCACAATAGACTTGTATAAGCAAAAGGTGATCCCAATACTAACGTATGCGTCCGAGTCTATGATCAACCAAGAAACCATAAAATGGACCAGGTATGAAGCGTTGTTTTGGAGGAAAACTCTATCTCTCCCAAGGTCATTTCCTATGGCAAGAATTTGTTACGAACTAGCTATTCAGTCCATCAAATCTATAGTCTTGTGGAAGCAAATGGACCTTCTTAGGAAAATAATCTCAAAAGACAAGATCCCGTCACTGGAAATATTGAGAGAAAAAAAAATCAGCTTTCCACATCACTGCACTAACAAAATGGGTTTCTGAAATCAAAATGAAAATGCAAGCCGAAGATATCTCTGAGGAAATGTTGATCAATAGACCTCAGCACGCAAAGCGTAAAATACAGACTAATGATTGGATCCAAACCATTGCTGATCAAAATAAATACAAAAGACATCTAAAATGCCAAACAGAAACAAGAGCTCTTCATGAATTACCTTCTTATTTAAACCTCTTTCCGGATTGCAACATTTGTGATCTGTTTCTCCGATTTAGGTTTAACATCTTACCAACGCGAGACTATCAGTCTATGATGGACAAAACAAAAAAAATAACTCCTTACTGTCGCTTTTGTATAGTCGCAAATTGCAAAGAAACTTTGTTCCATTTGATTATGATTTGCCCAGCACTGAAGGACCAAAGATCCTTGCACAGAGACTATTTTGGCTTATCGCAGAAACAGCTATCAACTCAAGAAAGATGGGACAATTTGTTAAGGGGTCAAGATAAAAACCTAATTTTGACAATAATTAAATTTTGGCTGGCAATTACTGAATGAAATTCGAAATGAATGAAATATAAATATGGATTTTATGATACTCTCATTTTCCTTTTCACTCTTTTTTCTTTTTATTCTTTCTCTTTTCTCTTCTTCTGTTTAAATGTATTACTTCATTTTGTTATGTAGAAATGAAAAGTTTGTAAAATCAAACAAAACATTTAAAAAAAAAAAAAAGAAATTGGATTCTTGACTAACTCTACCTTTGATTCATATAACACCACTGTAGTCCCTAACACCTTTTTCAACATGCAAGCCAAAGACCAGGGCAGGGTGCAGAGAATATATTTATTTTTCTTCATATTTACACAATGATTACCAAGAAGCACGCCACTCTGCTCTGTGAAACAAAATCTTTCCTTCCTTACACTGTTTCTTACTGCCAACAAATTAAAACCACAAATGCCTGTTTACAGCCACAGATCACAGAGCATATAAGACACTGCAACATGTACAGTTTTCAATTCTGGTCTCTATTCCCCCTGATCACATATAGAGAGGACACAGGTCTAATGAATACGTTGCTCACAAAAATACCCCTAGTGTGAAGAGAATTAATGCAGTACCATGGAACATTACGGAACCTTTTTGTCTTAAAGTGTAACTTGTATGTGGTCTATTTAAATAACAAGTAAGTGCCCTTTTGTGGAACAAAAGCAGTTGACATGTGCAGCGCTATATATCTCCGACATCCCTGCACACATTCCATTTCTAGCATTATTCTAGCACAACAATTTGATGAAAAACTCATCTCAGCATATAATGAACACCTTTCCTTTACCACTATACAGTGAGAATGTCCCCATTTAATTTGGAGTTCCCTGCTCACTCTCAGTAGAGAGTGTGTCCGAATCAGCGATTTCCCCTTTGCTTATCCATGAAGGCACTTTTCTGCACAGTGCAGACCCACAGTTTCATTTTACCATGGTGAACACTTCTTCTTTAATGGAGGGTCCTGGGAGTATTGAACAGTTGTAAATACCGTCTTCAAATGCACTCCTCCCATTTAGAGCATTTTTGGGGGTTTGGCAAAACAGTAGTAGGTAAACCATAATTACTTTAAACGACTATATCATTATAAGCACTGGTATAGATATCCGAGATTTCACATTTCACGAGTTCGCCCCATGTCCTTTGGCCATGTAAGAATTAATTAATTTATGAATTAACAAGAGATAATTAGGGTTCTACTTCTGGATGCCCACCCCATTATTGTCGATATCGGGGTAGATATATATTCAGATAGACCCCCACCAATGGTTTGTTCTTTTGGAATCATGCACTTACTTTGAATCTCTCTGGGTTTGTGCACAGGTGATCAGTGAAGCAATAGGGCCTGGATAGACTCTGCAGTACCACACCTGGCGATCTGGAGCTCGCATCCTGCTGCAGGAGCAGCGCTGCCCCCACTACTCCTTGCATCCAAGGTAAGCCAAAGGGCATTTACCTATCACTAGCAGACATTAGTCCGTGCCTTTGAGAAAAGAACAAAAGTGCTGCTTGTAAGCACTATATTAGCCACATTGCAGGAATTTAATCTTTGTGGGGATTTCTCTACATTGCGAAACGCTAAACCAGTGTTCTTCTGAACCGGCGCCATCATCAACCACGAGGGTTGTACCAGAAAAACATGGCCACCACCGTCGCCTAAGATCCAGTCCTCTCCACATAACATCCCGGAGCGTTGCTGATTGGCTCCCCGACACGACAAAGGCCAATCGGAACTAGCCGGTAAGCGGAGCCGGCCGTTGTTACGCAGGCCGTGGAACAAAGGCTTCCTCCTGTCCGAGCCGGGAGGTCTAAAGTCCCCTCCTTCCCGCCCTCGTCATCCTTACCAGAGACCATCTGGTGCGGCTCCTCCACCCAGGAATACCACTAGTTTATTCCGCTGTAAGACTTCACCCATCTGGTTGCCTTCCGGCAGCACACCGCAACATTAAGTACAGTGACCACCCAGCACTCTTATCTATCAGCGCTACCATTATTGTGATACGACCAAATGCATAGTCTTCTGTGTGTAGCAATTGCAACGTACATTAATAATGTCTAATCAACTTTACAGCGTTACTACTATCTGTCTCACTGCTATCCTCAACATATACAAGTAGCATTACCTGCCCACCCTACGCCCAGAAAGCACCTCTGAATCTAGACCCTCTTTCTAACTTGGTATATTTTATGCGTTGATTATTGCCCACAGTCCACTGATTTATGTATCCAGCTGTTCTATTGACATTGCAACATACCCATTGTGTATTGACTTGTGCACCCAGCCCACCAGAGTGCCTAACCATGTATTTTGGCCACTGCGCCTTGAATATTACAACTAGTGTTGAAATTTGCATGTCACCTACTACTCCCTGAATTTTGTATCTAGTCACATTGTGTTGAACCTTGCATCGGCCCTCTGTGTTTTGAACAGTGACCAAGCCCATCAGTGTATTATACCTCGTACCCGCCCTACCGTACACCTAATATTGCAACTTACCCATTGCATTCTGACCTTAACTGTACTAAAACACCTTCAGTATACTGTGCTCATTTGCATAGCCAGTCCTATTCGTCTATCAGGTAAGAACGTAATTTTACCAATGTATCATCAGCATACCGTGCCCGCATTGCATAGCTTATCCTACGCATTTAGTGGCAAATAACACCTATGGTTCATGACATCCTATTAAGGAAACAACATTGTATTAATTATTGAATGTGACTGTTCAGCCACAATCAGTACCAAGCTTCACCCCAGCCCAAGTAGTCATGTCAATAGTAAATAGTAGATTATTGCAACTCAAATTACTCGTACCCACACTTGCAACAATATGTGCACTATTGATAATAGTGCAATCGCCAACTAAAAATAGCGCTCAGCATAGCCACTACAGCAAAAAAATGGCAACAGCTTCTTTCTCACCTCCCTAAACCCTCCACAATATGCTCCCACGGTTCATTTATCCAGCTAGGACCAGGCATAGCACGCCTATTCTGCCCTAGACATTACCCCCTACCTTGCCCTACACCATTTCTCCCCACAACTCCAACATTCACCTTAACACCCTTAACTGCACACACAATACTTTTGTCCAAGCCCGTACTAGGCACAGACCGCCTTCTCCGACTCACCTCCAGAACCCATACCTCATACCCCCACACCAAACCCATACTAGGAACAACAAGAACAATAAGCCTATCCTCCTGCACCTCTAAGAACACCACCACTCTTATTACCTCCAGAGATACCCTCAGCTACCAATTGGTGAATGCCCAAATAATTAACAGTTCCAGTGATCAGATACAGGCCAAACCCACACCTAGCACCATACACTGATCCTTCGACAACCACACACTACATCAACCACACCACTCCCTACCGGCACAGATTACCCCTCCAAGTTGCCCACCACCCAACTCCAAACCATTAAAAGGTGCCCTACTCAACGTTAGATCACTAGGAGAACACGGCAATGACACACATGACTGTCATGATCTCTGCTTCCAAAAGGTCAGGGTTTTCCCAACTCCCTTGGAAGCAGATCCATAACCCAGGTTCCGAGTGCCAACCAGTCCCAATTGGGACCTTTTGGACCCAGTCCTGGCGCCAGTGGCACCAGGCTCATAAATATGCCCAGTCCCAGCGCTGGAAGCGCCGGGCTCATAATGCTTGGGTGGACTTACCTGCAGCAGACCATGCTGCTTACTTGCCTGCCAGTTGAGCCTCTGATCCTCTTCTGTTTGGAACTACTTTTCCTGTTGGGTGGGGCTGGAGCCACTCCCTAGATTTAGAACACTGGAACTCTTCTGGAAGGCAGGAACTCTTTTCTTACCAGGAACTCTTTTCTTACTTAGGCGTGGCTGTGGAAGGAGACACCTAAGCACTACAGGAGGCTATTTAAACCACACCCGGTGGATGAATCTTGCTTTGCGTTATTCTGCAACCTCTGCAGCAGAACGCTCATCGTGTCTTCTGCATCCGGTCCTGGGCCTAAGGAAAAAGGCTTACCATCCTGAATCCAGTCTTCAGCAACACCTATAAAGACAAGAAAGAACAGGTTAGCATTCCGGCATCTGAAAGGCAAAGGCTTACCATCCTGAATCCAGTCTTCAGCAACACCTATAAAGACAAGAAAGAACAGGTTAGCATTCCGGCATCTGAAAGGCAGAAGTTTACCAACTCTTCGCACGCTCCGGAGGCCTTCGGCGCTGCATCCCGCATCTGAAAGACAAAACAAGGTGCGTTTAAAGACATTGGGGAACTTTAATACTCACATGCCATTATTCCTTTCCACATCTAATCCAGTGGGTATTCCGGCACCCTGCAGCCGCTCCGAACTCGTACCTGCATAATAAAAAGACAGTTAGAGCGCATAGTGAAGCAGGCAACAAGCGCTTACTTACGTGCTTCCAGGCGCTTCTATTCATCACACGGGCTCCATCTTCAACTCACTTCAGCCCGTCATCCGCCATCGCCAGAACCCTGCAAAACAAGAGACATCATTACTAAAGACTTTAAAGACATTTGAATGACTCGAAACTTACCGTTCGTGCAGTAAACGACGGACAGCAGTCCTCTGAAGTCAAGAGGCCTGCGCTACCTATCCAGTGAAGAAACTGGTTACAGCACCCTGCCCCGAGGCAGATGGAGAGCTCGGCATTCACTTACCTAAGGTGAGAGCGTTAACCTTTGGGGGTCTACAGGAGAGGAGAACAGGAAAGAGATAGGGACACTCCAATAACCCCAATTCATTAACCCCATACTTTCTATCTGCAGACATCTTACTCTACACGTCAGGCATACAGTGTACAGAGGTCCAGCCCAAAGAGCCAACCGGGTGCTACACATCACCTTTGAAGATACGGTAGTCGCCCAGTCAAGACCGGCGCCTCTGCGAGAATCAGGTGAGCGTTACAGAACGCAAAGCCTACCGCAAAACTCTCGCCCAGGCGCTATGGAAACCTCGGATACTGACCCCCTAGCCCGGTTACTTGGGGAACTAAGGGCAGAAGTGCATGCAGCTCGTCAGGAAACGAATGCTCTAAGAAGGGAACTAATTATTTCCAAGGAGAGAACAGACAATCTTGCTAGACAAGTGCTACAGTCACAAGCCGGACAGACCCCGTTACCCGCATCAGGGGCAAATCTTCCTTCAACATCCTCTATGAATCCAGTGCAGATCAACCTACCTGGGAATGTACCTCTGGCTCCGCCCGAACGATTTGCTGGTGGCCCAAAGAGGTTTGCAGTATTTATCAATCAGTGCCGGTTGCACTTCTTATGCCGGCCAGCGGCCTTTCCAACTGATCAAGCAAAAGTAGCTTTTGTACTTTCGTACCTTAGTGGCAATGCGGCAGACTGGTCGATCCCTCTAGTTAATCAAGATGATCCGGTTCTCCATGATTTTCAAGCCTTTCAGCTTAGTATGGAAAAACTGTTCGCAAGACATTCACAGGGGCAGGCCTTGGACAATGAGCTTCTTTCGTTGCGACAGGGTAATCAAGACCTTTTGGCTTATATTGCATCTTTCAATAGACTAATAGTGGAAACTCAATGGCCTGAGGACAAAAGGATTACGCTGTTTTATAGAGGTCTACGTGGAGAGCTCAAAGACGTTTTAGCCCAAGTAGTGAATCCCCCACAAGACTGTTCGGATTATATAGACTTGGTCGTTCAAATAGATCACAGGCTGCAGAACAGGAAGGCCGATCGTTCCAAGTTTGATGCTCGAGTATTTTCCAAACCGCCAACTCCTTCCAAAGGAGTAGACTCCGGGGAACCCATGCAAAAAGGGGGTCTGAAAGGTCCTCTAACACAAAGGGAGCGGGAAAGGAGGAAACAGTTGCAATTATGCCTATATTGCGGAAACTCAGGGCACTTTCTTCGAGACTGTCCGGTGAAACCTGCCAAGAAGGCAGTAGGAGCTGCAGTTACCAAAGTTACAAACTCTGAGCAGGGAAACGACCTCGCCCGACAAGAATAGAGGTCCTCTTGCCGAGCGTGAAAACCAGTTCCGTGACCACGCATTTCGTGATACCTATGGTCCTCATTAGCCCTGATAATCCGGATCGATTACATGCAATTGAAGCTTACGTCGACAGCGGTGCCATCGGCAATTATGTGGATCATGAAATGGTTTTGAGGATGAATCTAACTCTTTGTCCCAAGGCTGTAAAGGACGTCATTACTACGGTGGATGGTACGGAGATAGCCTCCGGGCCAGTAACGCATACCACTCAAGAGGTGACGCTAGTAAGTCAAGATGGACACCATGAGAAGATCGTGTTCGATGTGATCAAGGCCCCTCAGTTTCAGATTATTCTAGGAATACCTTGGTTAGAGAAACACAATCCTCTGATCGATTGGCGAGCAAGAACGGTCCAGTTTCCAGAATGTGTCTCTACTTGTCACCCTCCACCTGGTGTTGCTCTGGCCGCAATTTCTTCAGAGACTCCCCAGTTACCTCCCGAATACCTAGAATACCAAGATGTTTTCCGGAAGGATCAGGCTAACTCTCTACCTCCTCATAGGTCTTATGACTGCCAGATAGACCTGATACCTGGATCTACTCCTCCTTGTAGTAGAATTTATGCCCTCACCGAGCCTGAGAACCTTCACCTTCGACAATACCTGGATCAATACCTGGCAAATGGGTTTATTCGTCCTTCCAAGTCCCCTGCTTCTTCAGCTTTGTTCTTCGTTCCAAAAAAGGAAGGAGACCTTAGAACTTGTATCGATTATCGCTCCCTGAACCAGATCACCGTTAAGAATAGATATCCGTTACCTTTGATCCCTGAACTCCTGGACCAAGTCAGAAAAGCATGCATATATACAAAGCTGGATCTTAGAGGAGCTTACCACTTGGTACGAGTAAACGAGGGCGATGAATGGAAGACGGCCTTCCGCACCAAGTATGGGCTATTTGAATATCAGGTCATGCCCTTCGGACTTTGCAATGCCCCGGCCGCCTTTCAATATTTTATGAACGATGTCCTCAGAGAGCTCATAGATGTATGTGTTGTTGTTTACATTGACGACATCCTCATTTATTCTTCATCGGAATCTGAACATCGGAAACACGTGAAAATGGTCCTCGAAAGATTGCGTCAACACAAACTTTTCGCTAAGTTGGAAAAATGTGTTTTCAACGTGACTGAAGTTGAATTCTTGGGATTCATATTATCACCTGGCGGAGTGCGTATGGATTCAAAGAAGGTCGATGCAGTTCTCAAATGGCCATCACCATCCTCCGTAAAAGGTGTGCAAAGCATGTTAGGCTTCGCTAACTTTTACCGCAGGTTTATCCCCGAATTCTCTCGAATAGTCCAGCCCATCACTGCCTTGTTAAAGAAAAACAAACGTTTTGAATGGTCTACCGAGGCGGAACAAGCTTTCCAGGATTTGAAGACTAAATTTATCTCTGCACCAATCTTAAAACACCCTCGCCCAGAACTACCCTACATCGTGGAAACTGATGCTTCAAGCCTTGCCATGGGGGCAGTTCTATCACAAAAGGACCCGGTAACCAATCAGTTGCATCCCGTGGCATTTTGGTCCCGCAAATTCTCGCCTCCTGAAATCAATTACACGATTACTGACAAGGAACTTCTGGCTATCAAGTCTGCCTTTAAGGCTTGGCGGCATTATCTGCTGGGGGCCCGACACACCGTTACTGTGATTACGGATCACCGAAACCTGCAATATTTGAAGACTGCAAAAGCCCAATCCTCTAGACAACTCCGTTGGGCATTATTCTTTGCCGAGTTTGACTTCATAATTACCTATCGACCTGGTACAAAGAACGGTAAAGCCGATGCCCTTTCTCGGATGGGAGTGGAAGAACACTTGGTCAACCCTAAACCTGTACCAATCATTCCCGAACAAAGAATTCTGGGTGTAATCGCCACAGAATCCATAGAGGAAGTTAAGGATAAAGCCAGGCAACTTGTAACTCCAGCAGACATACAGAATTGGCATCTGCAGGGAAAGGACTTTGCAGTAAAGGACAACTTATTGTATTTCCAAGAACGATTATACCTACCCAGCACAGATTTACAGAAAAAAGTAATCTCTTGTTATCACGACTCTTTAATGGAAGGTCATCCCGGTATAGCCAAGACCTCAGAAAAGATCAAGCGCTACTTCTGGTGGCCGTCTTGGAAAAAAGATATCAGAGACTTTATAATGTCCTGTGGAGTATGCGCCCAAAACAAGAGTCAAAAGGAAAGACCAGCAGGCCTCTTACGCCCTATTGACATCCCACCTCGCCCTTGGCATACGCTTTCTATGGACTTCATCACCGATCTACCTCCATGCTCCGGATACAATACGATTCTAGTAATCGTGGACTTATTCTCCAAGATGGCGCATTTCATTCCGCTCAAAGGCTTGCCAACAGCAGCAACTCTGGCCCGAGAATTTCTCGAAAACATCGTCCGACTGCACGGTTTTCCTTCGGTTCTAATTTCGGATCGAGGTAGTCAATTTATTTCTCATTTTTGGCGAAGTTGCTGTCGGTCGGCTCAAATTGATGTGAGACTATCGACCAGTCACCACCCTCAGACCGACGGACAAACCGAGAGGACCAATCAAACTCTGGAACAGTATCTACGCTGCATGCTGCAACAAACTGAAAAAAATTGGAAAGATATCCTTTGGATAGCCGAGTATGCCTACAATAACTCTGTCCATTCGGGAACTGGGAAAACCCCGTTTTTTCTTTTGTACGGCAGTCACCCTCGAACCTCGGAGTTGGATCCCCTCCAAGATCTTGAAACACCAGCAGTAGAATACCTGCATTCTACAATCACCCAAGCCTTTAAGGAAGCTGTTTCTCACCTTCAAAGGTCTAAAGAACAATACAAGAAAGGAGCGGATCAACATCGGAAGGAAGCCCCTCACTATCAAGTAGGGGATCAAGTCTGGTTATCCACCAAATATCTATCTCTAAAAGGGCCACGCACATTCAACCCAAGATACCTTGGTCCCTATTCCATCACTACCATAGTAAACCTAGTAGCGGTCAAGTTGGACTTGCCCCCGCACATGAAGATACATCCGGTCTTCCACGTCTCTCTATTAAAACCTGTGCAACCTCAAACCCGACTAACCAAATCTCCAAAACCTATCCTAGTGGATGGAGAACTCGAGTTTGAAGTCAAAAGCATTCTGGACTCCAAGATCTCCAAATCTAAACTATTCTACCTAATTGACTGGAAAGGCTACGGCCCCCAAGAGAGATCCTGGGAACCTGCTGAATATGTCCATGCTCCTCGCCTAATCAAAAGATTTCACCGAACATTTCCTGACAAGCCAAAACCCCCGGAGAAGCCCGGTTTGGGAGGGGCCTTGAGGGGGGGTACTGTCATGATCTCTGCTTCCAAAAGGTCAGGGTTTTCCCAACTCCCTTGGAAGCAGATCCATAACCCAGGTTCCGAGTGCCAACCAGTCCCAATTGGGACCTTTTGGACCCAGTCCTGGCGCCAGTGGCACCAGGCTCATAAATATGCCCAGTCCCAGCGCTGGAAGCGCCGGGCTCATAATGCTTGGGTGGACTTACCTGCAGCAGACCATGGTGCTTACTTGCCTGCCAGTTGAGCCTCTGATCCTCTTCTGTTTGGAACAACTTTTCCTGTTGGGTGGGGCTGGAGCCACTCCCTAGATTTAGAACACTGGAACTCTTCTGGAAGGCAGGAACTCTTTTCTTACCAGGAACTCTTTTCTTACTTAGGCGTGGCTGTGGAAGGAGACACCTAAGCACTACAGGAGGCTATTTAAACCACACCCGGTGGATGAATCTTGCTTTGCGTTATTCTGCAACCTCTGCAGCAGAACGCTCATCGTGTCTTCTGCATCTGGTCCTGGGCCTAAGGAAAAAGGCTTACCATCCTGAATCCAGTCTTCAGCAACACCTATAAAGACAAGAAAGAACAGGTTAGCATTCCGGCATCTGAAAGGCAAAGGCTTACCATCCTGAATCCAGTCTTCAGCAACACCTATAAAGACAAGAAAGAACAGGTTAGCATTCCGGCATCTGAAAGGCAGAAGTTTACCAACTCTTCGCACGCTCCGGAGGCCTTCGGCGCTGCATCCCGCATCTGAAAGACAAAACAAGGTGCGTTTAAAGACATTGGGGAACTTTAATACTCATGTGCCATTATTCCTTTCCACATCTAATCCAGTGGGTATTCCGGCACCCTGCAGCCGCTCCGAACTCGTACCTGCATAATAAAAAGACAGTTAGAGCGCATAGTGAAGCAGGCAACAAGCGCTTACTTACGTGCTTCCAGGCGCTTCTATTCATCACACGGGCTCCATCTTCAACTCACTTCAGCCCGTCATCCGCCATCGCCGGAACCCTGCAAAACAAGAGACATCATTACTAAAGACTTTAAAGACATTTGAATGACTCGAAACTTACCGTTCGTGCAGTAAACGACGGACAGCAGTCCTCTGAAGTCAAGAGGCCTGCGCTACCTATCCAGTGAAGAAACAGGTTACAGCACCCTGCCCCGAGGCAGATGGAGAGCTCGGCATTCACTTACCTAAGGTGAGAGCGTTAACCTTTGGGGGTCTACAGGAGAGGAGAACAGGAAAGAGATAGGGACACTCCAATAACCCCAGTTCATTAACCCCATACTTTCTATCTGCAGACATCTTACTCTACACGTCAGGCATACAGTGTACAGAGGTCCAGCCCAAAGAGCCAACCGGGTGCTACACATCACCTTTGAAGATACGGTAGTCGCCCAGTCAAGACCGGCGCCTCTGCGAGAATCAGGTGAGCGTTACAATGACCTAAGGCTTGAACACAAATTAGACTTTATTGCAATAACTGAAACCTGGCTCCATGCAGCATCAGGCCCATTGCTCACATTAGCTATACCCCCTGAATACACAATACTCAGAGCAGACCGACAGGAAACTAGCGGGGCGGAGTCGCCATCTGTAACGCTCACCTGATTCCCGCAGAGGCGCCGGTCTTGACTGGGTGAATGCAGTATCTTCAAAGGTGATGTCTAACACACGGTTGGCTCTTTGGGCTGGACCTCTGTGCACTGTATGTCTGACTCGAAGAGTAAGATGTCTGCAGGTAGAAAATATGGGATTAATGAACTGGGGTTATTGGGTGCCTCTCTCCTCTTCCCTTTCTCTTCTCCTGTAGAACCCCAAAGGTTAACGCCCTCACCTTAGGTAAGTGAACGCCGAGCTCTCCATCTGCCTCGGGGCAGGGTGCCGTAACCAGTTTCTTCACTGGATAAGGGTGCAGGCCTCTTGACCTCAGAGGACTGCTGTCCGTCGTTAACTGCACGAACGGTAAGTTCTGGGCACTTCAAATGTCTTAAAAGTCTTTTGTAATGATATCTCTTGTTTTGCAGGGTTCCGGCGATGGCGGATGGCGGGCTGATGAGAGTTGAGGATGAGGAATAGAAGCGCCTGGAAGCACGTAAGTAAGCGCTTGTAGCCTGCTTCACGATGCGCACTAACTGTCCCTTTTATCTTGCAGGTACAAGTTCGGAGCTTTAGAGAAGCTGAAGGGTGCTGGAATACCCACTGGATTCGGCGTGGGAAGGAGTAATGGCATGTGAGTAATAAAGTTGCCCAATGTCTTTAAACGCACCTTCTTTTGTCTTTCAGATGCGGGATGCAGCGCCGAAGGCCTCCGGAGCGTGCGAAGAGCTGGTAAGCTTTTGTCTTTCAGATGCCGGAATGCAGTGCGAAGACCTCCGGAGCATGCGAAGAGTAGGTAAGCCTTTGTCTTTCAGATGCCGGAATGCAGCGCGAGGCGTTGGTGACAGCCGATGGACCAGGTAAGAGATGCGCTGCCACTGAAGACCGTAGTGCTAACCTGTTCTTTCTTTGTCTTTACAGGTGCTGCTGAAGACTGGATTCCAGGATGGTAAGCCTTTGTTCCCTTAGGCCCAGGATCAGAAGCAGAAGACACGATGAGCGTTCTGCTGCAGAGAATGCAGAATAACGCAAAGCAAGATTCATCCATCGGGTGTGGTTTAAATAGCCTCCTGTAGTGCTTAGGTGTCTCCTTCCACAGCCACGCCTAGGTGAGAAAAGAGTTCCTGCTTTCCAGAAGAGTTCCAGTGTTCTGAACCTAGGGAGTGGCTCCTGCCCCACCCAACAGGAAAAGTACTCCCAAACAGAAGAGGATCAGGGGTTCAACTGGCAGGTAAGTAAGTAGCATGGTCTGCTGCAGGTAAGTCCACCCAAGCATTATGAGCCCGGCGCTTCCAGCGCTGGGACTGGGCATCTTTATGAGCCTGGTGCCATTGGCGCCAGGACAGGGTCCAAAAGGTCCCAATTGGGACTGGCTGGCACTCGGAACCGGGGTTATGGGTCTGCTTCCAAGGGAGTCGGGCAAGTCCTGATCTTTTGGAAGCAGAGATCATGACACCATCATCTTCAAATCATCTCTCAAGCTCAGAGAATGTAAGACAGAAACACTACCAGGTTACAAACTTCTATCCCTTAAACTCACTACAGACTCCAAAACCACTATCAACTTTCTAATAGTGTATAGAACTCCCAGTACCAGCAACAACCCAGACATTGATCTACCGCTGCTCATCGCCCCACTCATCAAACCCAACACTAAATTTATCCTCCTAGGAGATATCAATTTGGGATTTAATGACCAACACGACCATAGAGCTACATCCCTACAGAATGCCTTCCTAGAAATGCAATTTAAACAAATTGTCAATGTCCCAACCCACATAAAAGGACGTATCCCTGACTGGAGATCCTAACACTCAACACTGCAGTCCTCCTAGAAGACATCATGGAACTCTCCTTGACAGATCACTCCCTCATTAGATATGAAATCATCACAATGCAGGACCCCATCTCCCTCCACCCCCCACACTCCCAACCATGATGAGGAATGCTAGTAACTCACCCCAGAAAACCTTACACCACTGCTAAATAAACTATTAAGCACTCAACCACCCTCCCTGCATAACCCAGATGAAATTTCATCGCACTACAACTCCTGCCTCAAACTAGCCATTGATGAAATAGCACCACTCAGATCCAAACACCCTAAACATAAGCCCAGCAATTCCTGGTTCAACGATGACCTTATTGAAATGAGAAGGAAAAAAAGAGTCCTAGAACATCTATTTAGAAAAAATACCGACAGTGAAACAAAAAAAGATCTACAACTAGTCTCCAAATTATACAAGATGGAAGTATACACTTATAAAGCTAACTCCCTTAACACACTTATCGCTAATGCCTCCTCAGACAGTAAGGAACTATTCACCATTATTAAAGAATTGGAAACTCCCCTCCACCCTTCCATTACAGTGGTAGTAAATAAAGCATGGTGCTCCACCATCCAAGACGCATTAACCGCCAAAATCAGTACGCTGCAAAACAAAATTGAATCACAAAGGAAAATACTAGGTACCGCTACTAAGATAACTCCACCAGTACCTTCCATCCCCAATAATAATACACCGAATTCCATTTCACACCAGTTACCATTGAACAAGTACAAAATACTATAGCAGCACTCAAACCCTCAAATTGCAAAGGAGACAACTTCCCTGCCAAACTAGTCAAGGATTTCGCCCCTACTTTAGCACCCATTATAACTAATTTTGTAAATGCATCATTTAATACTAACTCCATCCCATCCAATATCAAATAAGCATGGGTTACCCCACTCCTCAAAAAGCCCACATTAGACCCCACCATCCCAACTAACTATAGACCCATCACCACAGTCCCTTTCCTCCTTAAAATCATAGACAAAATAGCATACACCCAAGTCCAAGCCCATCTTGAAAACAACAAACTACTAGGAGAGAGACAATCAGGCTTCCGCCCTAGACATAGCACTGAAACAGCATTGCTGGATCTAAAAAACCAAATGGATGTGGTCAGGGACTCAGGAAAATTATGTATCTTGATACTTCTTGACTTGTCCGCAGCATTTGATTTAGTAGATCATAGTAAACTGTGCCAAACATTAGCAAACAACTTTAATTTCTCCAAGGAAGCCACCATCTGCAACAGATCATTTCTTTCAGATCGCACCTCCAGAGTAGCCATAGGTGATACAGCAGCCGATCCCAACCAGTTCCATTAGGAGTTCCTCAAGGATCCTGCCTCTCCCCAGCACTCTATAACGCATATACCAAATTACTCTTTGCAGCCCTAGATGCAATGGGAGTAATTTACACCAACTTCGCTGACGATACACAAATACTTCTATCTCAGGTAATTTAGAACAAGACACCATTAATGTGAACAAAATCTAAATCATCATCGAGAACTGGATGGCAGCCCACAGCCTATGCCTAAATGGAGAAAAAACAGAGCTCCTCATAGTAGGTTCTCCCACCTGACTAGCCAATCTGCACCCTCATTACAAAAGCATTGTCATTGACAACACCCCGATCCCTATCTTAAATCAAGTGAAAACCCTAGGGGTCTACCTAGACTCGAGTCTCACCATGAACAAACACATCAGCACCCTTGCATCATCCACAGCATATACTACCAAACCTATATCTCTGAGCCGCCCATTCCTCACGCAACAAAACTGTATTACATTAGCAAGAGACCTTATCCTAACCAAAATAGACTACTGCAACATACTCTTATTAAGTACTTAAAAAAACTGCAGACTAAAGCCCTAAGATCAGCCCTAGGCATAAAAAAGGGAGCATATATCGCACCTAAGGAGAGAGGCACACTGGCTACCTATCCAAGCGAGAATACTTCACAAAACACTTACACTCACACACAAATGTGTTAAAGGACATGCCCCCACCTACCTCAACAAATGCCTAAACTGTAAAGATATAACCAGGAACTTGAGATCCTCTGCCAACGTACTCCTTCATATACCACGTTTCAAAAACACCAGAAACGGTAGCTCTACTTTCCCTATAGCAGCCCCCAGAATCTGGAATACCCTGCCAGCCAAGATCATAAATGAGCCTTCCCTGTTCAAGAAAC
This sequence comes from Ambystoma mexicanum, assembly GCF_040938575.1. NCBI lineage: Eukaryota > Metazoa > Chordata > Amphibia > Caudata > Ambystomatidae > Ambystoma > Ambystoma mexicanum. Next base: position 846,806,760 of record NC_090930.1, read on the forward strand.
TACTCAAAACATGGCTCTTTAATAAATACTAACCTCCCTGCCTCCTCTACCGTGTAAATACTCTGTATTGATGTGAATTCATGTATATTTTTCTAATTATGTAACTACTAAGTCTAAGGGCCTCATTATGACCCTGGCGGTAGGGGGTTAATGGGGCCAGTAGAGCTACCGGCCCTGTTAACCCCCTACCACCTCATTACGAAGTCTGCTTGCGAACCCGCTAAGGACGCCTGGTAAAAGACCAGGATGCGAGCAGACGCCTGCAAGCAGACCAGGATGCTAACATTAACAGGCCCGTTGTTAGCATTATCCCCATTCCCATTGAACCCTACGGGAGCTGAAATGGGAATGGGGATGTACCAGGTCCGGGTTCCTTGAATGGGGAAATACCGGGCCCTACAAGGTCGAAATGGCCCAGTATTTCCCCATTCAGGGAACCCGGACCCGGTTCCCGGAATGGGGGTAGACATGCTGCAAAAAGCAGCATGGTTACCTCAAGGGTCGTAGTGAGGCCCTAAGTATTCTTATCACTGCTGTGTAACTGCTTAAGTTCAAGTATGCATGTAAATCGCTGTGGTACCCTCGGGTTTGGGCGTACAACAAATAAATAAATAAATAAATAAATAGACTGCCTTCAGGTGTGGGTGGCCTCCGTTAGGGAGGGCACTCCAGAATCAATCCTGATGTCTTCCTCTCTGAGTCTCTTTTATGGAGCCACTCCAGACTCAGCCCTTCTCCAGTTCTTCATCCCCTAACTCTGCTGCTTCTTTCGAGATTTTAGTTCCTCCTCGCTTCCTGAAAATCTTAGGATTTCTCCTCTTCTCTCTTGTCTTCATGTCTCCATCAGTCCGGTTTTGTCTGTCTACTCCTTCTTGTCTAATCTCCCCATTTCTACTGTGCATCCAGTATTAAAACCTCCTAGCCACCCCCTGCCCTCTACCCAGAGGTCCAAAATATCAAAATTAAGATGTACCCGGCTCATTGGCTAATTATTCTTATTGGACATCTATTGTTCTTCCCCCGCACCAAGGCCTCACCTCTTCCTAATGATTGGTCATCGGGCCTGCAGGCCCCATTTATGGGAGTTCGTACTCCACCAATCTGAAATTACATTTCTGACCAACTCAAATATGAAGTTAAAAATCTTCAGCATGTCACTTTTCTTCAATTTGCTATTAAGGGTCTGTGATGCTGGACATGGGTTGGAGGGACAGGGCCTCCCTGTCCTTGTCCTGTACTCCCTTATCATGTGTGTTCTGTGTTACATTCTGCACAGGAGTCCAGTTGGGACCCCTGGCAGTATAGCTCTTCCTCATTTTGGCTGTGGTGAACCAAGACCCTTGGGATACCCTTACGGCACCCATGGGTGGGGGTACAACCCTGTACCCCTAGTGTATGTTTCTGGTCACCTGTGTGTTGACCACATAGCAGGTTATGGGCTGGTGGCAGATAGAAGACAAGATAGACCCTGGGGCCTCTTGGTTTCTAATGCCCGTTACCTTGTTTTCCCAAAGTCCTGGGAAGCCCTGCCTCTGTCCCTTCCCCTGACTGACTGGCTGTTGGGTGGAAGAATCATATAAGCTGTTGTGGAGAAGTCCAGGCCAGAATGGCTGGAGCCTTCCCAGTAACTGTATGTTGTGGGTACACCCTTGGGGTGGGACCTGTGTGAATGGAGTTCGTGACCAATATGCTTTCCATGTTATGGGTGTCTGGTATCTGTGTATGTGACACAATGAATGAGACAGCCCTGCCTGAAACCGACATGAATGCAGTGTAGTGTAGTGTATTGAAAGGCTGGGTGCTTGCCATAATCCACATTCCTTGTTATGGTGGAGTGAATGGCCAGAATGCCTGTGGGCCTGATTGGCTGCCTGCCTGACGTCCTGAGAAGGGGTCTGCCGAGAATCCGGAAGAGAGCACCTGCACATCGAGGGTCATCGAAGTCCATTGGCGTCAACCGGGGTCGGAAGATTTCTGTGACTGCTGGAAGCCAAGTTGAATCGCATTGCCCAGAAGCAGGGACACCATGACGCTGTCCTGCTCGACACCCAGAGCTGAGAAAGCTCCCCCTTCCCTAAGAACATTGGAAAGATGGCTCCCTTGTCATCACCGTCGACCACTTTGTCCCGCTGGAGAAGGTCAAGGTTGCTGGCTACCGAGGAAAGTCCACCAGTGGGTTTCCCACCACCAGAAGCTGACAAAGATGTGCCAAGGACACTGATGGAGTGAAGATCCGAGATCCAGGCCGTGGTCAAGTCCCGATCGCCGAAGCTATCCTGAGGTAATTGCTGTGGCTGCAGCACTGACAGGCCAGAGGACCTCCGACCGTGACTTCTGACATCCGCTGCCTGCTGCCAGGTTTGTATCCATCACCACCGAAGGTCTTTGAAGTCCACAGAGTCTAATCAGCGGCACTGAACATTTTGCATTGAGGCCTACCGCACACCTCATCTTCCCAGGACTTCCAGCAGCGAGGAAATGATCGATCGGCGAAGAGCACTCTGAAGGTCGAAGCTACTGTATCGCCTCAAGTGTTCATCTTTTCCTCGAGGATCTCGATGCCCAGTGGCTCCTTCTTCAAAGGGGGTCCATCCTCAGAGGATACCGTTGAAGAACCATCAAAGAAACTCTCCCACTTCAGGTACATAGGGGTGGTTGAACTTTATAACCAAGAACCAAGAAGCAAGGCTTATTGAGCATTTATGGACTGAGCTTGTTAATTCTTTTTTACAGGTTGCGCAGGCGGGAGGATCATCACTCAGAATTGTGCATCTCTCTCCAAAGAAAGCATTCTGCCATTGCTTAATGTTAACCTGCCTTTCTTCCCTATTTCTATGCTGATGCACGTTACTGAATGATGTCTATGCTTTATTATAACTGTCAGCACTTGATGCTAAGGAACTAAAGTCTAAGGGCCTCATTACGACCTCGGCGGTAGCCATGCCGCTATTGGTGGCATGGCTGTCTTCGAAATCGTGTCCGGGTCCGGGTTCCCAGAATGGGGAATGACCGGGCCATTCTGAGTTCTGAGGGCCCGGTAATTCCTCCCTCCAGGAACCCGTGCCTGGACCTTCCCCATTCCCATTTCAGCCCCCATAGGGCTGAATGGGAATGGGAGAGGTAGCAAACAACGGGCCGATTACGAGTGGCCCGTTGTTTGCTCCCTCTTCCCCTCGCGGGACCCGGTAAGGACGCCTGGTTTTACCAGGCGTCCTTACCGGGTCCCGCGAGGGGACCTCGTAATGTGGCAGAACGGGTTTAACGTGTCCGCCTCCTTTTGTTGAGCCTTTAACCCGTTCCGCCAGGGTCGTATTGAGGCCCTAAGTGTGTTAACACATAGAATTGTACAGATTTGTCATTATAGTATTACCAGAGTACAAAGTGTGTTATTGAAATGTGTAGATCCATCTGAACCTTATTTTTATATAAAGAGCTGTGTTAGCACATAACTGTGTGTGGACATTCCTTTGTGGGGGTTATGGGACACACTGTACTTAAAAACCAGCCTGCATCACCCCCTGAGAGCTTAAGCCTTGATTGCTCGCCCATAGCTACCATATAGAGAACCTTGGCTGGGTCGCTCTGTGTCTCTACCCTACCATATAGGGGGCAGAAATACAGATACCCCCTCCAGTCTTTACAGAGTCACAACCCTTAGATTTCTAAATTGGTCTGATCATACCGATCTTAGGTGAATGCCTGCATGAATGACAGATTTCTGCGATTTCCTAGGACAGAAGTAATGTTAGAATTATGATATTTTACAGAATGCTGTTTGATTCCCTATGCTACCATATACCGGGCTCTCCAATCTGTAACTTCTTCTGGGAAGCCACAACATATTTTACCTTTTAACATTGTTTCCCAGGGTCGAATTTTTAGGGGAGTTCTATCAACAGAGAGTGCTCTCTGTGTGCTTGTTGGAGACGTAAGAACCATCTCTGTATCTATTACGTTCCCCAGTTTATGAGCAAAATAGGATTTTCAATAGAAGCCTAAAATATCCTCTTAATTACATACATACAAACTTGTAGCTTTAAGTAAATAACATATTTCTGTTCCCAAGTCCTACGGTAGGCCTAGTTTCTCACCTCTGTTGACATAATCCGCAATAAAACCTCTTAACATTCTTCCGGGTCTAATGCCCTGACCATGTGTTTCCTTATTTCCTTAGGCAGATGAAGCATAACTCTGCCCCTTGGAATCATCTATTGCAGGTCACACTGAAATCAGGTCCAAGCCTGACACAAAACCGAATTCAAGTCCACCCAAATAAACCTCTCTCACAGGCCCAAGCTCCTCCCCTTCCTGGCTCTGCTAAACATCAAAAATGTTTTACCAGTATGAGCCTGGCAAATGTACTGATGAGGTGAAGAGTGTTTGGCCTCTTTGATCTGATGGGGAGAAGGCTTCCTCATGTGTTGCAACACAGCTTTACTTCAGTTCTTATGAACAAAAATGGTGCTTTTCTTTTCAAAATGCATACTGTTACATTAGGCCTGTTTTCACATCTTCCGTTAATGCCTCATCACAAGTTGGGCGTTGTTTGGGCGTTAACGCCGTAAGTTGTGGTGCAAACAGCGCCCTATCACGAGTCGGCAGTCACGCAAACACGAACCGGGCTTTAAGGCAAATACCGTTCTGCAGTAATAGTGGCTGGCAATCCAAAAACACAGCGAACATTGCTTTAGCGCCGGTTGTTGTTAAAGCTATTAGTGCACGCTAATAGCATGCACTATTAGCGCCGCAGGAAATGCGTTACCGCCGGAATAGGAAACAAAGCGGCACCCATTTTGGAAATCACAATTCACCTAAAATCGGTGCTCCTGGAAGCCATCCACCCCAACAAATTGCAGAAAATGTCCCAGGAGCGTGTGAGGGGCAAGCCTGCCCTGGATAGACTGCGCAAGCCCAAGTTCTTGGACTCTGAATTCACAATACTGGTCAAGGAGTTGATTTCCCACCAGGATGAACTCTATGGCCTCCAACAGAAAAAGACGGGGTCACAGTGGCGTAACCGCATCTGCGCAGAAATCAGCCAGAAGGTCACTGTGGTGGCCCATGTCCCCAGGCATGGTGAGGACTGCCGCAAGCGAACTAACAGCCTGCGGGTCCGAGTGAGAGCATAGCGACTGGGGGAGGGCCACCACCATCCAAGCTGGCACCATCGGAGTAGCAGTGCCCCACCCTCATCAACATGGCATCCATTGAGGGAGTGGGAAGAGCGGAGGCAGGCACCGGCACCCAGGAGGCTGGAGGTGAGTCACCCCCCCCTTGCAAATTGCATTGTGAAAAGGCCGCCACTCCATCCCCAGTGTGAATACCCAAAAGCTGGGCACTGTGAGTGGGTGCAGTGTGTTGAAGCGACCACAGGCACCCATGAGAGCACCCTTGTTCCGGTGCACCTAGGCGACCCCTGTGATCCAGAATTGTGAGTAGGGCAGCCAATGGACACATGCAAGCACCATGCTACATACATCCATGGCGGGGGCACAGCATTGTCAGGTGGGCGTGTGTAGTACCAGCCCCCCTCACTGACTGTGACATGCCAGCTGTGCCTGTGCATCACATGCATGAACTGGCTAGGCCAACAATTCCAAACTGTGTACCCCCCTCACATAGCATGCCCCAGTAATACCAAGACTGCCAAAAAAAACAGGTCAGGCCCAACCATGAGTGAACCTGTCCTGTACAACCCCACCTGTAAGTACTGAAATGCATGATACAAATAAATGTGAGGTGCGCCGTCCTCATGCCATACCCTATGTTCCCTACAGGCATCATCCAACGGTAACGTGGATGACGAGGAAGCAGGCCCATCCCAACGTGTGCCCAGATGCGCCTCCACCAGCACCACACCCCTCACAGGGCCCGGCAGGACAAGCCAAGGCAGAAGACCCACCCCACCGCAGCATTGTCACATCACCTCAGCGCACACAAGCCACCAAGTCCTCACCACCTAGGTGCACCCAAGCCACCAGGGCCTCAACCCCTCAGCGCACACAAGCCACCAGGGCTTCACCCCCTCAGTACATACAAACCACCAGGACCATCTCACCAAGCCGTCCCAAGCTACCAGGGGTTCCCAGGATGTGGAAGTGGCCATAAGTGCAACCACCACAGAGGAGGGGATGTCATCCGGTGAAGAGCAATATGCTGGATCTGTCTTGACACCGATACACAGTCCTGTGCATCAAATGGTCACACCCGAAGCAACCCCATAGCATGTGAAGACTTATAGCCACAGTCCACATGTCTGTGCACGCAGCCGCTGTGCACGCACACCAGTGGTGGATGAGGACACAACCTCATATGGGTCATCTGCTGGCAGCCCTTCCATCCATGGCAGCCCCACCAGACAGCCCAGCACATCCAGCGACAGCAGCCCCACAACACTGCATAGCCCTGCCAGGAACAGCAGTCCTACAATACTGCACATCCCTGCCTGGCACAGCAGACCTGCACAGGTCACAGGAACAGGTCCCACCAACGCTGTCATTGCACGGCTGGATGTGAAAGAGGCACGCCAGATGAAGATCGAGGGCATGGCCACCGAACACAACTGCCACATCAAGGCTATCAGCAGTGAAATCAGGGGGGCAGCCAAGTTCATGGCATGTGAAAATGACACACACGTAAGATCGTGGAGGCATGGACTGCAGCCCCCACAAGGTTTGGACAGCGTGTCCGCAAATTGTGCTAGAGCCAATCTGCACATGCAGAACAGATGCGTGAGTTGAACAATCTTCTCCGTCAGCAGCTGCAGTTGGCTACTACGGTGCGATCCACCTCAACCACCCCCACAGAGGGGTCCCTCGGGGATCACCCAGGCGTAGGTCACTGCATCATTTGCAACACCGCTCACCTGAAGCCGTTGTACATGGGAAGCGTCAACGTCCATATTGGATAAACAATGCACTGTCTGGTGGCCTGAGGGCCGGGCACATGGACCCATTTGCACTGTGTGGCTGGAGGGGGGTATGTGTGCTGGGGATTTGGTGGGTCAGGGGGGTATGTGTGCTGGGGAGTTGGTGGGGGCAGAGGGGTATGTGTGGTGGGGAGTTGGTGGGGGAGGGTGTTAGATCCACTATCATTAAAGTCCGTTCAAAGATGACATAATGCAAGGACATTCATGATTGTGCAAAAGTGTTCTTTATTTTACAAGTGCTGTTCGTGGTATGTGCCCATACACCATGTTAGAAGACATTTTCGATGAACGCCTGTCTGGCCAGTCTCCCTTCCCTCAACCCATCCCTGTGTGTAACAGCCCTGGCACCGGACACAGGTTCATCATCACTCTCATCCCCCGGGGGTTGCCCGTCTGCGTCAGGAGGTAGTGGCACATTCCTTCGGCAGCAGATGTTGTGCAGCAACTTTTTAATGCACATATTTTTGTGCCCCACCAGTATGGTTCAGGCACCCGAATCGTGCCTACAATCCAAATGTCCTTTCTATACATATGCCTGTCCTACTGTGAGCATTGTTGTATGCCTGCTCTCCCGGTGTTTGAGGATTTCGCACAGGGGTCATCAGCCAGGTGAGCTGCGGGTATCCACCTGCATGAGATGAAATGAGTACATGAGGCTGTCACTTCAATGGGTGTGCAAGGACTAAGCATCAATACACTATGCATTGTGGTCCTCCTTGTGTGCAATAGGGACATGCAATGAGATTGTCTGATTGGTATACATGCATCATCTTTCATGCCATGCTTCATCTGACCCGTACATGCACCCTGTGTGATTGAGTGGGCTGTCCTGTGGCGGAAGACAGTTGGCTGCACATGGAATGACAGAAGTGGCGCCGGTGGATGCTGCACTATGAGAATGAGTTTGTGTGTGACACTCCTGCTCATCAAGTACCGTCATGTAACCCCTTGTACTTGGAATATGGTGTAGTCATGTTCCATGGGTTTGCTCTGCAATGGGCGCCATCACCCTTGTAGCCCACTTTCTACCTGCACCACTTCCTGGGTGTGATTGGCACAGTGGTGCATCCAGACGCCCAGGATGCAGCTCCCGGCATGACTGGCGGTTCAGGTCCAGTAGTCATTTGTATTTGGATGTGGCTGTCTGAGTTGATGGTGGAGATTTAGCTACAATGCACCAGTTTTCATGCATGTAAATGTGCATTCATGGGTCACTTTCCCAGGGATGTTCATGTCCGGGTTTGATCCTGATCATCTACAGTGGTTTAGGGGATGGGTATTGGATTCCTCTCACTTTGCAATCCTGTGTGGTGCCCTTGGTGGGGTTGCTCTTGGGTGTCAGGGTGTAAAGCAGCACTGCAACACAGAAAAGGTGCATTATGGTTGTTGTGGTCCCATGTGTTATAGTATTTTGAGCGGTGTGCGGCCATCACCTTGTGTGGGTCCAGGTGTGGTGGACGTGTGCAGGTGACCTTGTGTGCCCCATGTACATGGTACTGGTGCTGTGATGGTGCTGGCTGTGGCTCCTGGTGGCATGCAAGGCTTCCTGTGGCTCTAACCCCCCCTTCATTTATTGTACTTTGGCATGCATTTTAGGCAGGGTTTGTACACACTCACTATCCATGTGCATTGTCCTCTGTGATTCTCCATGTAGGATGGTAGCGTGCTGTTGCGCAGCCCCATGAAGTCGTCGGTGGATCCAGGGTAGACAGCGCAGCAGTGGCTGATGGTGAGGTCTGGGCTACAGGTCATCTGTACATTCAATGAATGGAAATGCTTCTTATTCCGGTACGCTGCCTCATGGTCCTGGGGTGCAACTGGTGCAAATGTGTGCAGTCTAGGGCTGCGATCACGTTGGGCACTTGTGCAATTGCATAGAAATGTGCCTTCAGTTCATTCACCTGTGCCTTGATGGTGGGCAATGGTTCACGTGGCGCAGCAGTGCATCCAGCACCTGGCCCAGGACTGCACTAAATGTGGACTGGGCCATGCCATGCATCATAGCAACTGTTTGCTGAAAGCTGATAGTCCAAATATTGCATGACTGACACCAGCTTAATTAGTGGGGACACAGCGCTGCTTATGGCAATCCTGCTCCCAATGTCCCCTTGAAATGTGTCCAGCAACTGTGTAATGGTAGCCCTGTCCAGCCTGTACTTTGCTACGAACTGGCCATCAGTCAGGGACCTGGGTGATGGCAGGACCCTGGGGATGGCTGCACGCCTTGCTGGAGTTGGTCTCCTCAATCTCCCCCTCCTCCTCCTCCTCATCCCGCCTCTGTGCGCCCTGTGCCGGTTGGCAGGCCTCTGTAGCTCCAGGCGCAGCATGTAAAGTCCATGTTAAAGCTCCCTGCTCCAAATGGCAACATGGTGTTGGGAAGTGTGTTTGGGGCCTGGGTGGGCCTTTTGTAGGCCTCTTGTGTGCATAGTTTTCACCTATGGCTTTATTACTCTCACCTGTGTTCTTTTACCTCCCGCTGGCGGCCGGGGGTAGTGCCTGTACTGTACTTAAGATAGGTCTGTGATAGCGCGTTGTGTTGTCGGCGCTATTACAGCTGGCTGTAATAGCGCTGGCTGGATTACAGTCGTGATCCGGCGGAGCAGTATTGGTGGCGCTTCCGCCCAACTCGTGATGAGGCCCTGTGTCAATATTTTTTAACAGGTTAGCAGAGTCACAACTTTCATTAAAAGTGTGCCTTTGAAATCATTCTGCCAAATGGAGTTTTCTTTTTGATGTGATACTTGTTCAATCAAAGTTTCGGGATGCACAGACTTCTCCATGGCAATTCTCTGCTTTGGCAAAACTGCACTTTAGTGCATCAGTCATTTGTAGTTGAAAGTAGGCCTACAGCTTTTTGGCCTTGTTACTCAAACACAGGGCACAGTTAGTGTTTTTATTTTTCTATTTCTGACAACAATGTCGGAATTTGAAACAGTTGAAACTTAAATTTTGGATATCTGCTGAGCTTTCATCTGACAGCCAACAGTTAGCGTCCATATTTCTGCACGTTTGGGCCTAACTTAGCTTGATGCAGTTTATCTATATCCTGGGGCTGAAAATACCCCACAAAGTAACACGTCCCAGAATACAAGGAGCTGTTTGCTGAAATGCCAGGACTGGCTCAAGATTGACTAGTTTTCAGATTTGATGGTCACTTCCCAAGTATGCCCTGTACAAAAACATGGAATTTGTCATTTTGGCAAAATAAACGCACGTACATATTTCAATCCCTACACAATAAGAAAAAGCATACACATCTATACATGTTTCATGCTCAGTTTTGGAGTGCACCTTTAATAGGGCTTGGCGGAGGGAGATTGCACAAGAAGGTTGTAAAGGAAAAATCTGAATGTCCCTTCCCTTTTGATGGGGCTCCCAACCGGAAGAAGCACCCCGGACAGAATAGCTATCGACCTCACGAGATCCCATCAATCCCCATCGCTCCCAGCATAAGCAAACATCACGAATGATACCCAGCCACTCGCCCATACAACCCCGCTGTGGTCCGAACTCTATCCAATCCAAGCAATGACAACCAAGACGGAGCTGGAGATGATTGTATGGACCGAATTGATGGACATTTCGCAAGCCCTGCTGCAGGTCCTTACAGACTCTATGACGACATAGTCGCGTTATACAAGAAGCACACGTGCAACCTGCACAGTCGGGACACTCACACACACAAATCCACACTAAGAACATACGCGTACAGTTCTATGAGGCAGATGACAGTGACATATATATACTGTTTGCATGTTTGTTATTTTGCCACATAGGTTCTCTACCGCACCGCAGAAACGCAAGAAGCCAGAAGAGCTTGTGTATATGCTTGCAGACGCTAAATGCTACTAACCCTATGGCTGGACAGGAGCATTCAAGAGACCTGATCAACCAGGACTAACCCTGACCTATGGACAATTATGTCAAATGTATAACCAGAGCTGAAGTAGGCCTCAGACAAATCCAGCACATGCGAATCATCTCACAAGAAATCCTGAGGCTGCAAGTTGCTGTGCAAGCAGAATAACCCTGGCAGGGACTGCCACCGCCAAGGCCACGATGTTGCAAGTGACATTCCTCGCTCACCGCGCCACGGTGGGCCAAGCTACAGGGGAGAATATTCCAAGCTACAATACAAATCAAATCAAAGTAATTCGGCCACACCACACGTGATCCGGCCGACCTGACAGGATGCCAAGGCCTGGAAGGTTTATAGTGATAGTTTCGACAGTCATAGTTTCGAATAGCAAAAGTTTCGACACAAAAGCATCGAGAAAAAAAAGTTTCGAATGCATTTTTTAAAAAAAACTTTTTAATGGGGGGTTCCCCCTAACCCCTGGTTTCTTTTCAAAACAAACTTTTTTTTCTATACGAAACTAAAATAAAACCAGAAACATGAAAAAAATGCATTTGAATTTTTTTTTTTTAAACTTTGTATTCAAAACTTTTGTCATTCGAGACTATGTTTTCGAAAGAATTACTGGATAGGGCCTGGAAGCTGAGAAGATGCAGTCGTCTCACATCTGGGACTGAGCTTGTAACAAAATTGCAACAATCCATCTAAAACATGCGCTGGGACTGGACCGCTCTCATGGCATTAGTAAGACCTCCCATTGTTACACACGGTCACATAGTCATACCATGTTGATACACATTGTACGAAAGCAGGTGTCCTGTGAACAACGGTAGTCCCAGTGTTGGGGGCCCGCGGCCTGACCAATGAGGACATTGGGGGTTAGGGGCTGGCGCCCAGAATCTCCAGCCAATCATCAGCGTTTCTAATGTAACATTTCTCAGGTAGCAATTTTTAGGGACGATCCAAGTACACCACCTGACACAGTGGCAACCAATAATCTTACGCCCTATACTGGACCTATCACTCTGGGAGCCAACCCGGAGTGGCGTTGGGTTCGGGGAAGGATTTTGATGAGTGACGCTGAGTGTGACATCACAACTGTACAAAAGTGGCCTGCAAGCCCAAAATCGATGAGATGTGCCTGGACTGGATTCTGCTCCATGCGTGTTATTCATGCCTATTTGCTATAATAAAACAGCAGTAACCCTTTGCTCCTTGTGCTTCTTTGGGACATTGGAAGGAGTTAGGGCCTTCTGTGAGCTGGAGGTCTGCGGACCTTAGGGTACGGCTCTGCCGACCCCAGAAATTACCCTAACAAGGAACCAACAATTTTCTTTTTATTTACATTTTTTTTTATTTGATTTGATTTTCAGAAAATTAGGTTAACAATTAACAAGGAAGAAGTACATCAGGAAAGAAACATTTCATGTAAGCTTATCAATCCAGAGAACAATTGATCAAAAGCAGACATAAAAGGAAATCCATTAGGTCAAGTTTATCCGTTGGGGGGACTCAGTATAAAGAGTAAACATCCATTTGGAGGGCCTACAGTGCAGCACCTGTCAGAGCACCAGCGTTCTCCAACAACTGCACCGCCAAACTATAGTAGTGAAAACAATTTCCATTGCTGAGGAATCAGGGGACAGTAATCATCAGAGTTAATAAAGGTGATAAGAGAGTCCCATGTTCGCCTATATTTGATAAGGGTGTCAGTTAGGTTAGCAGTAATTTTCTCCATGGCACATATGTACCAAATGTTGGCTCACCACATACGGAGAGAGGGGGGTTCTACCTTTTTCACAATTTGAGCAATAGTGAGTTTGGCTGCAGTTAGCATATGATTCGATAGGACAGAGTGTGGAGCTCCCATACTAAAAATGTCTTGCTCATCGATGTGCACCAGTAATATTGCTATAGGGTCTAGGGGGAGTCGAATGCCCACAATCTTTTGAAACAGGTTAATAATAGCTGCCCAGAAGGGCTTGATTATGGGGCGTTGCCACCATGTATGGGTCATGGATCCAACCCCCGAACCACCTCTCCAACCCACAAAGGAGACATGTGGGTATATTTTATACAGAACATCAATGTTCTTAAGTTGCACCTTGCACCCATGACTGAACCACGGGAATACATTTCTTATAAAATTTAAAAGAATTCTCAAGGGAAGAGGAGTGGAGACTTTCTATAGAACATATCAAATTGCGCTTACTCAGTTGAACAATCCTGTCTGCCAGCAATTGGCACGTAAGAGGAAAAGTGCAGATAGTGAACACTTAGAGAAATGCTTAATAAAACAGCAAAATATCTAAACTTAATGGACATGCCAGGTTCTCTAATTACCGTCATGCCTGCCCAACACAATAACTTGATGTGGAAGCAAGACCCTAACAGAGAAAAGAACTAAGCATGTCAGGAATTATAGGTGGTTTACCATGCAGAGAAATGTAAGTATATTAAGAAGAATCCTGAGTGGCAAACACAAATGGACAGGTAGGCGATGAAGGGGCACAGGAGGGGTCAGGAGTGAAGGTGGTAGAGGTAGGAGGCTGGTATGCATAGAGGCAAGGTGGCACAGGAAAATAGGTTGGATGGGCACAAGAGGAAGAATTTGCATGCCACAGAAAAAAGGCTAAAGTTTGAAAAATAAATCTATGGTTTTACTGGCAGCACGCAAGAAGAATTCTGTAAGAGAATAATTTGATTTACCTTAAAAAGTCATTGACTGAGTCACCCTGTGTACAAGAAACACGGCAGTTGCAAGAATACAAACATACAGCGTAGTTCTCTAGAAGGCGAGGTAAAACGTTTACACTGTTCAAAAAAAGACAAAGAACAGAAAAACCTAATTGAACCAGTCACAGGGTCTAATTCATATAAAATAAAGGTGTGGGTAGCAATGATCTTTGCCCTGCGGTTGGGGTGATACTCCAGTCACAAAAAGCAGACAGCACGAGGTACCTACTGCCTTCAATAAAACTTTCTTCTACATCAAGTGGGCAATCAAGGGCTATCTTGATTTAAAAAACTGCTTTTCATATTGTTGATGGCTGGCAAGTGAATCGGTATCATGTGACACATTGAACCAGTCCTGGCATTTTTGCCAACTGTGCTTTATTTGCTAGGAGTAGGCACACACTTATTATGAGAACAACTAAAGAATTTGCTTCAGAACACAAAATGGGTGTTGGTTGAAAAGCCAGGTTTCAACCAAGGGTGGCTACTTTGTAGCTTTGATTGCCATTTGCCAAGTATTTCCCCACTTTACACAATTTGGTGGTTTGGGGCTGTGGCAAAATAAGATATCCCTATACTTTTGGAACTCTGTAAAGTAAGGATAAGAAAAAGTAAATTCTATGCGTGAGTCAATAAGTGTGGATAATGAACATTTCACAAGCATTTAAACGCTGATGTTCTTAGGTTGTAGTGTCTGGTTATCTTTTTTTACACCTAAGCACTGAATTCTTAGCAAAATAGAAAAGAAGACATGTTATAGTCACATAAAGCAGTTGCTAGGGATGCAAAACTGAAAGTCGTGCTGTGTGGAGTGCTGAACAAATAGCCCAAGCTGGTGGAAAACAAAACTCTTATGTGCTGGAATATAACATCAACATGGTTTCCACAGCTGCCCATGCTTGACAGTAACAAAGAGTGAATCCCATCAAATGAATATTGAAGATTATTTTTAATTTAAACTAGTTGCAGGAAGACATTGCTTATACATCAAGTGATTTACGGCAAACTTAGTTAAGACATTCTGTTCATCCATAATTAAACCATTACATCAGAAAAGCGCTTTAAAATAACAATGGCTGCTCCAAAATATCACATAGTTTGATGTTGCTGCGTGGTAGAAATACCACAAAGAGATCAGAGGGGGATGTGTTAAGGGCAGGTAAGGCAGATAGGGTGTAGGAATGGCCATAGGGATTAGCATGGCCATTGGTGGTTAGTGGGTGGCAAAAAAATCAAACACCCAAAGGCTGTGCATCCTTCCTCACATCCTAGCTCCCTCCTATCTGTACCATTACGACAATAGTTTTGTCTAATAGGTGTGGTTAGAGAATCGCCTATAAGACAAAAGTAACAAGCATGGTAATGCAATTTCAACTTATCAAAAAATAGTGAATTAAATAATACAAATCTAATTTCCTGCCCACCCAACCCCCCCCCGTTTCCCCATGCTTTAAACACCACCCTGAACCACCCCCCACACTTTATAAAGCCTTTACCCCACCCCCATACATTTATATTTCGTTGTGTTTTCGGAATTATTCCATTCGTTTTTTTTCCTCGCTATAATCACTGCATACCGGAAATGTCAGTAGCTCTACCAATATTCTATGATAGCAGTGTGATTCATTTGTCCAGGAACTATCATCACATGCCTAGCAGCATCCTCATATACAAGGTGTAGCCGCATATGCCCAAACACTCTGCAAGATGCCAGGCACATGCTCAGCTGATGAGCTAGAACCATCACATGCTTAAGTACAGTACCACAAACCCAGGTATGGGCATGAAATGTCAATGTGCAATCAGCATATTAACAAATATAATCTCAAAATGAAAGATACAACTTCATACTTCCAGGGGCAATCTCATATGCTCAGGTACCGCCAGCATATGGCAGGTAAGGATTAGAATTCTAAAGGTGGTTCAAGAATTGATCCTGAAACCAGGGAAGGAAAAATCCTTTATGTGTCCTGCAGTTCTAATAAGAAGGGCTGCTGTTCTATCATATTTAAGCGGCAATGACACACATTGGTAAATCCCAATAGTGTAAAAATGGGATCCAATTCTACATGATTACAGGGGATTAAGAGGAGTTTGAAAAATGAGTCACCCAAAAGGCACACGCTCAAACCTTGGTCAATGAGTTGCTAACCCTCTATCTAACCCTCTATCTTTGTCCCCAAGATTTGTTAGCCTACATAACTAGTTTCAGATTCTGGGCGACTGAGACAAAATAGCCTGAATAGAAAAGAACATCACTTTTCTACAGAGGACTGGAATATTTTGCAATACCGAAATATTTTGAAAAATGCTTTAAAAAAGTTTTGGGACGCTGTCAGACAATCCTATCCTGTTAATGACTGAGCATGTGCAGACACACTACGCATGCTCAGTCAGCAGGGATAGCATTTTCTGACAAACCGCAAAATGTGACATTACACCAGCATTGCCCTAACTCCGGCACGGACCACTCTGGAGATTCAATAGGGGAGCGCTCTGTAAGAGTTATGTACCTTAGGATCGCCGGTCGATGGGTGGCTGTGTGCCGGACAGCTGCTAATATGCGAACTGATTGGCCTTGCTATCTCTGCCCTGCAATTTCTGTGGCTTGTGCAGCTCCAGAATATGGCCATGTATATTAGACCCACTATGGGATGGGGGTTGTCCAACACTGGAATATTCCTGCTAATGCTGTTTGGTCACACGTGTGCTGCTCCCGGGGAAGTTCCAGTTTTGAGAGCCTATAGGCTCTGCCCTTTTGGCCAGAGACACCCCCTTTGGATTGTTTAACCGTGGGCTGTTGGTTGCTGCACATACCCCTGGTAAGTGACTGTTTGGACTGATGTAACCCATTTCTGCATGTGTGCACTCCTCACTGTCTTTTATGTCTGTGTTCCTGGAATTCTCCCGAACCCCCCTTTTGGAGCAGTGGTTTGGGTTCTCCTGTTTACGAATGAATCACCGGATATGAAGTCTGCCAAATCCAAAGACAAGTCGACGGCTTCTATTAAAGACTTGCTACAATCATCAATATAGGCCCCATCTGGGTAGTCAAGTATGGATATGCCTCCTGCGTTCGACTCCAGTTCTCAGCCAGCTACCAAGGGGGATATTGCACAGTTGCTTCAATCCATTCAGAAAGAAATGGCACCTACACTTCAGGAGCTCTTTCCAGGAGCTAACACACAATGTTCAGCAAGCAAAGCAACGCCTAAAGATTCTGGGGTCTGCTTTTTGTGATCAGGCCAATTAGCATGACCAGCTCGAGCAGAGTATGGTGGCTTTGGAGTTGCATAAGGCGATCAAGGATGAGCGGCTGGAGGATGGTGAGAACCGGTCAGGCAGAAATAACATCCGGATCCATGGGATCCCCCACAAGGTTCTGGATCGGACGTAGAAGGTATGCGCAGGATCTCTTTAGAGATATCTTGGGCGAAGATGAACAAGTGAATCTCACATTGGATCGGACACACAGGATTTATTTGAACTCCCAGCAACAACAGAATCCTCTTCCAGATGTGTTGTCCAGGGTCAGTTTTTTCCAGACCAAAGAACTTATTTTTCAAAGGACCAGGTCCCAGTGCCACATCATGTTTAGAGGGGTTAAACTGCATATATTTCAGGACTTAGGTCAGGGGAAGATTCAGAGGTGTCACCAGATATGGCCGCTTACTCAGTGACTGATGAAGAAGGAGATCCTGTACTGCTGGGCATACCCATTTCGCATTATGTTCCGCTATGAAGCCGTCCAACATCTATTTGTTTCCATTGCTACAGCATTAGAGGTTCTAAAGATTCCTTGTGTGGATCTCCAGCTGGATCTCCAGCTGCCTGAAGGTTCTCAGCAGGACGCCCCTGAGAATGAGTGGTCCAGGATGCGTTCTAGGAAGAGTAGGCGCAGAGTCCATAGACGACCCTCTATGGATCGTTGTGAAAGAAGCGTGGGCTCTGGGGGGCCTACATGACTGTCCAGGATGCCCTGAGCATTCCTTTTTGCTGTGTTGTGACATACTGTTTGGGTGCAGTTTTTACTGTTATTAGACTTTTCTCGAGTTCAGTTTGTGGCTCCATGAGGTTGCTTGTAGTTTTTGAGTTTCCACATATATGGGCAGGGCAACAGGAGCACCTGCCCTCATTGGGTTCACATGTGGCCCGATGCATGTCCCGAACAGGATGGACTTTTTGTTTTTGTTCCTTTTTATCCAGGTTCTGCATGACACTGGGATTTGTTTTTGTTTCATTTCATCAAAGTTTTGCATAGCACTGGTGCGGTTTCCGCTGGGTCTACTTTTGGTTGGTTGGCTCAGTTCATATCGTGGGAGGCGCACTTTGTTGGAATTGTCTTTTGCTTTCTGGGTATTATGAGGCCCTTGTTTTGAGGAGTTATGGCTATGGTGCTACTGAATTATGGGACACCTATCTGAATGGGGGATCTAAACGTGATTTTGTTGGAAGTTGAAGGGCTCAATTCTCCCAGGAAGCTGAAGAGTGTGTTGGCTAAGCTGATAGAGTTGAAAGCTGATGTTGTCCTATTGCAAGAGACACATTTGCTGAGGGCGGATTGGCCCAGGCTTCGTTGTAAATGGTTCTCCCGTCAGTATTTTGCATCATCTTCTGCTAAGCGGGCAGGGGTGGATATTTTGTTTGGCCATTTCTTAAACTTTACTATGATAAACATGACCAAAGATCCTCAGGGGCGGGAGTACACATTCGCCTTGGGGGTTCTGATCTTACTTTATTTTCCGTTTACTGTCCCAATCAATCCCAGGATGCATTCTAAGCCCAG
Source organism: Ambystoma mexicanum (assembly GCF_040938575.1). Taxonomy (NCBI): domain Eukaryota; kingdom Metazoa; phylum Chordata; class Amphibia; order Caudata; family Ambystomatidae; genus Ambystoma; species Ambystoma mexicanum. The sequence goes on from NC_090930.1 coordinate 846,825,066, forward strand.
ACCCTCCTTCACATTACACATTTCCAGGTGGGTGAACTCATATTGGGTGGAGATTTTAATGTAGTACTGGATGGTGGGATTGACAGATCCTCCCTACCTGAAGGGTTGGATATAACCAGGTCTGAATCTGTTAGGCAGGACATTTTGGATTTGTAATTGGTGGATGTTTGGAGATTGCATCACCCACTCGAAAGAAACAAAACCTACATTTCTCATGTGCACCATAGTCACTCCCGCCTCGATTTCTTCTTAGTTTGCAATTCCTTAGTTCACAAGGTGGCTGACACTACTATTGGGTTGCTGGTGGTTTCTGATCATGCTCCTTTCATGATCCGCATTGATGACCTTGCTTTGGGGGCCTGCAAACCTGCTTTATGGAAAATAAACAACTCCTTGCTTTCGGATGTTGCTTAGAGCACTGCTATTGCTGAGCGGATCGCTTTTCACGGGTGTGGTGCCAAATGAAATAGTTTGGGATATGATATGGCATTTGTAACGCGCCTATACACAAGTGTTTCAGTGATGCTCTTAAGCCTAAGTTATGGGGTGAACATATTAGGTTGGCCTCTGCCAGGAAGGGTCTGTTGATGTCCCAATGGCAGGAAGCGGAAAACCGAGTGTTGGAATTAGACTTGCATATAACAGAGGGGGCGTTTTAGGTGGGTCTATAGACAATTGCAGGTAGCTTGGTCTGAATTGAAGGGGTTATGGGCATCTGATGTCTCCCACAAACTGCTTCAAACTAAGCAATTTCATTAGAGTACTTCTAACAAAGCCTCATGCCTCCTTCTGTATTCATTGAAGGCCTAGAAGGCTTAAAATACCTTTGCTAATTTGTAAGGCGATAATGGTCAGCTGCAAGAAGATGAAACCTCTAAAATGCGCGTCTTAGTGGGATACTATACATCCTTATTTAGCGCAGATAACTGGGATACGGAGGGCCAAAAAGAGTTTATTAGGGAGGCTGAGCTACCTTCCATTTCTGCAGAGGACCTTCAGAACCTAGAAAGCCCAATCACACTCGAAGAGGTTACCCGTGTTATCCGATACCTCCCCAACAATTAAGCCTCAGGGCCCGATTACTATTCAGCCCTGTTTTATAAGAAATTCATGGATCTTCTCGCCCCTCTTTTGGTTGCCCTATTGAATAGTTTTGCTGACCCCGGGGCAATTTTGCCTACTATGGGCAAATCCTTGCTCTCACTTATTAGCAAGCCGGATAAGGATCTGACCCTCAGTACATCATAGGGGCCCATTGCAGTTCTAAACTATGATTCCCGCATTTATTCGAAGGTTCTCACGGCTCGGTTAGCGTGCATTCTCCTGAGCATTGCCCACATAGACCAAAAAGATTTTATCCCAGGATGTCGGGCATTTGATAAGGTTCATAAGGTTTAGAATGTGGTTGAATATGCAAAGCGATATGACCGGGAACTGGCAGTATAATCTATAGATGCTGAAAAAGCATTCAATCGCATGGATTGGACGTACCTCTTTGAAGTGTTGGGCAGTTTAGGGTTTGGTCCCACTTTATTAGGTGAATACAGGCTAATTTCGTCCACCCGGTCCCTCATATAATATTGAATGGTGCTTTGTTCGTACCATTGGCTCTAACTAGAGGGACCCGCCAGGGGTGCCCATTCTCCCCTCTTCTATTGCCATGCAAGGTTCGGCGGGCGGCTAATATACGTGGCATCGCTATTGATGGATATCAGCACAAGGTCGCACTTTACGCTGATGATCTTTTATTTTGTATGCATTGTTCCCAGGCAAGTCTACCCCATATTGCCTCTTTACTAGAGTCGTTCCATCGAGTCTCTGGCTTTCAGATAAAATATACTAAATCCATAATTATCAATGTGTCTGAGAAGTCTGAGACAGTACGAGAGCTTTGGGGGGAGTGTGACTTTCAGTCGACTGAGATCTCTTTGAAATATTCAGGGGTTCGGATCACACCCTCTCACTCTCAGTTGCACGCTAAAAATATCCCCAACCTTTTCCCTTCGGCCAAGACTGATCTGCTCTGGTGGACATTGTAACAAAGTGGACCTCCAGTACTTCAGGTAAGTTACAGGTTCCTTTATTGTCCATGTCCAGTACTCTTCCTCAAGACACAGGGATGGTAGGGGACACAAGATGACAAGGGAAACACCGGGCTCACCCCCACACCCATCTTCTCAGCTCACTCTTCTCACTCTAACTTCCAACCGTCACTCACAGAACCCTCACACCAACATTCCACCTCAACATTCCAAGAGGTGATGTCACACACTGAAAGCAGATTACTACACTTCTCCCCCCCTTAGAAACACAAAATCCAAATACTACGCCAACGCTTTCCAGGGAAGACAAAAAGAATGACAAGGTATTGTGACCCGCACAGGACCTTAACACCCCACGACACCACGCTACCAGAAATGCCACAACACAGCGGCCGCCTATGTGTAGAACCTCTGGCAAAACCAAAAAAAAGGAAATCCAACAAAAGGACAGCATTAACTGGACACCAATGGACCAAGAAGGAAAAGATTGCCAACGGCACGCAACCAAACAAGACAACACCCTCCCTCGGTCCACACCTCGAGGCCACAAAAATAAAAACACAGCACTTACGCCTGTCCCGAGCTGCCCCTCTGGACCTAGGGCTGCCACCCCTAGCCTAACTATTGTTAGCTAACACTAACACAACTAATGCCTAACCAACCTAGCCACCTTAGCACAAATCACCTTCCACTTCGGTCTGCCACCCCAAAGTCTCAGAGCTGCCCCTCCAAGCGCTAACCAACCGCCCCCAAAGGAAGCAACAACAAATGCCAACAAACCGAGGGACCACTTAAACCACTTTGACAACAGTATGGGGAAGAACCACAACACCACGCTGCTACTCTGCAAAAAACCGTTGGCCATTCCCTCTATCCACAAAATCCATTTCAAACACACCAGGAGACAACCTGACATACCATACACGGAATCAGGAAGCACACTGGCAAAGCAAAAATATAGAACACACCTCGTCCAATATGATAACACTATGGACAGTAAGAAAAACTCCACTCAACTCAGGCATAGCGATCAAATCATAGATAACAACGCTATGTATCACTACAGCAACAACTGTCCTGAGTATAAAACTCCGTCAAAAGTGACTTACCCTGATTAAAGCCCAGGCACTAATGACCACAACATACAGGCCACAGCGACCAACCTGAACTATCAGGCACTCATAACCACAGTAATGATGGAGATACTAAATCTAAAGTGACCTACCCTGGAAAGACCAGGCACCTAAGAACATCTAAAGTGACCCACCCTGGACAGACCAGGCACCCAAGACCATAATCACACCTCACTCCAAGACACCTAACCCGAAACCACACAGGTAGATACAACCAAAGGTCAAGAGATCAAGAACACACGCAAACATAGTGACCCACCCTAGCACAACCAATGCCAGGCACTAAGAACCAAATGCAGTTGAAAACACTTGACCTCAAATGCGCCAGAACACTCGCACACACCCATACAGTGCACTACCGGACCAAACACTGATAACATTTACCATACGCAACATGACATAGCAATAAGCATTAATGCAGGCATCATAAAACACATTTCAATATTGGAAACATTGCACAACACATGTTGAAAACATTGCACAAAACATGTTAATATTAAATGATGACCCCCCCTGCACAGTCCTCAGATGTAACTAGCACTAAAAATGTGTGCAAAGACAATGTCACTGTTGCTTGCTTGAAATCATTGTTCCCAATGAAGGTTGACACGTGGACCACCACCCTCAAGTCCATGAAAATTCTAGACGCTACACTTTTACTTCAAGTAAGAACGCACCCCAATCTACATAACAGGGTTAACTTCCAAATGGTGGTTAATCAGTACACCTCCGAAGAGCATTTAATTACAAACCTCCCACACCAACCCTTCAATTTCAAAAAGGGACCACCCCGAGCCCTCTATGCTAGGGTACAGATTTCCCACAGGGCCACAACACAGTGACACCACAGGAAACAAACAACGGCCTCAATAACATACTAACTAAGGGCACCCCACAGGATTAAACTAAGGCGCTTGATACCCTACAGGTTACATGGGCCACTACACATAACATGCACCCATACTCATGCACACGGCCCAAAACACTAACCTGACCAAGATAAAATGTCAGACAATATGGAACTCCTGGACGTCACCACCAAAAGGGGCCAGCATAACAGCTGTCAGGATACATGCTCTCCTCTCCGGAAGTACCTCCCGGCACAGACTTGTTGTTTTTTTTTTTTTTTTTTCTTCCAAGTATGCAGCTGTAGCCACGTCCATTCGGCACTCATATGCGCAACATAAGGCAGTTCATAGACATCCCTGTTAGTCCTCACATACTCTCCAGAAATCCACATACATATGTGGTGTTCCGAACACGCCCACTCCCTGGCGAGTTCCTGCTTCCTTAGGGCCCGCTGGAAACGAGGCTTGTAACGCAGGAAACCAAACTGCCGCCTGCGTGACGAACTGGGCAAGCCTCTGCCAGCTGAAACGTCACCATTACTGTTTGATCGCGCAGGCACAACAACCAAGGATCACGTGACTGCTGTAGAAGCAGCGCCCCAACTGTGACGTCACCACTCTACAGGGAGCACTGACCAGGCAGCACCCCGGGGAATGCTGCCCCACCGACATCAGGCGCAGCCTGCATGGAGCGCAGGCACTGGCCCAATCCCTCGATTGAGACGGGACCGCCTCCTCCTTCATCCCGACTATCCAGAAATCCACGTAAATATGCAGGTAGTCCACTGACGGTACTGACGGACCAATTCACTTCCGTCATTACAGGGGGAGTTTCCCTTTAAGGCTCACTGCGTGTTGCGTGTTCCAACTCTATGATGAAGAGGGCGGGACAACTCGCAGGAACTCAACGGCCTTGATGATGATTGGACAGTGGAGAAGACACTGAAGCAACGTCATCATTGTGCTGTCCAGCTCCGAACTGTCCACTTCGCTCCTCTCCGAAACGAGAAAAACTGCCGAGGACGCAGCAGGGAAACCCAGAAAGGAACCAGGCGTCCATTGTCCCTCCCCGGACACAAACCTGCCTCGCAACCGCTCCTCGCGCCGGACACAGAGACAACCGCTGCGCCAGTCCAACTCAAACCATGGCGCTCGCAGGCCGGTGCAAACAACCTTCCTACAGGCTCTCGGCACCAACACCCCTGCCACGGAGACATGCGCACCGTGCGTCGCTGGAAACCGCTTAAGCACACTTCCAAATGGCCACACACCTCTCCACCGTCGCAGGCTACCTGATCCATAACTGGCATGAATGCCACACCTCCCGCAGCGGTGTGCGGACACCCTGGGGCACATGTCTAAGGAGTACACCCGTAACAGCCCAACGCTTACAGGACTCCAACAGGCCACACGAGTCCAACGCTGCCCCTCCAACGCAGTGAGGAATCCAAGGCAACAATTCAGCCCAAACGTAGTCCCAAAGGGCAAGGGACTACCCACGGCGAGCCAACTCGACACAGACCCGCCTGGGTGTGGGGGAGATTCACGGGGGCGGTGTTCCTGAAGTGCTGCACTCCCCCAGCAGCGCCAACGTGAAGGCAGTCCACCTACCATCCCATCCTCGTCGCCAGTGTAACAAAGTGGACCTCCAGTACTTCAGGTAAGTTACAGGTTCCTTTATTGTCCATGTCCAGTACTCTTCCTCAAGACACAGGGATGGTAGGGGACACAAGATGACAAGGGAAACACCGGGCTCACCCCCACACCCATCTTCTCAGCTCACTCTTCTCACTCTAACTTCCAACCGTCACTCACAGAACCCTCACACCAACATTCCACCTCAACATTCCAAGAGGTGATGTCACACACTGAAAGCAGATTACTACAGACATCTTCTGATATTTCTTGGTTGGGAGAGGTGGCAGTCCTCAAAATGACTCTCTTACCACGACTATTCCAAGCTCTCCCATTCGCGATTCCCAAACAGATGCTTAGGGATTTGCAAACCTCCACGATGGATAGAGGTGGCCTGGGGGTTCCAGATGTGGAAAGTTATCTTTATGCAGTGCAGCCTGCTCCACTTTTTGATAGTATGGCTGTGGCCCAGAACCCCAAACACAGGATAAATATTAAGCAGCCCACAGTTCAGATTCCTGTACATGAGTGGTGCTGGAGATCTTCTCCCAATGACCTGGGTTTTGATGGAATTTTGGGACAAAGCGGCCCATAAGTACTCAGGGACTATGTTCCCTTCCCCTCTTACCCGTGTCTGGAATACACCCGAATTTCCACCAGGCTGTCAACAGGGTCAGTTTGTGAGAGGAAATGAGGGAGGCTTGTAACGGTTGAGTCAACATTTTGAGCTTGAACAGCTCCGGACAAAGTGTAAACAGGTCTTCATGGTAAGGTATATCGACACATATACTTACATAAAACTTCACCATTAGATTCTGTGTCAGAAAGCGTCCCAGCACTTTAAACGAGATACAACCCTGTTTGAGGATCTATTTGTTGGGGATCCTCCCTCTCGTAAGATTTCTTCCTTGTACCGTATTCTTAATGCTTGTAGTTTTAAGACCCTGCATGCCTATATTTCCAAATGGGACGAGGACTTGCAGACTCCCATTGGGGATCTTACATGGTATAATGTGTGGACCAGAGCAGCTAAGTCCTCCAAATGTGGGCTGTTAAAGGAGAGTAGTTATAAACTCCTATTGCAATGGTACCTTACCCCTGTAAGATGTCATAAGATGGACCCCTCTATTTACTATCAATGATGGAGGTGCGCACAGGCCCCAGAGACACTTTTCCATATATGGTGGTCCTGCACGCTGATCCAGTCCTATTGGAAGGAAATCCTAACCCAGATTAAGCAGATTAGAGGAATAGAACTTCCGTTAGAGCCTTTAGTGTTATTGCTGTCGGATGAGGATCTTGAGGGACGCTACATGCTCACAGTTAATCAGGCAGATTGCTTACATATTTCCTGGTTGCTACCAGGATTGTGCTGGCGCATAACTGGAAGTCCCCTACTGCACCCAACATTAGGGAACGATGGGTTAAGCGATGATTTGTGGTGGCTATGTGCAAGTTTGAGGCTTCTCTTAAGGGTGAAATGTCCACATTTCTTGCCGAATGGAAACCGTTTATTCAATTTGTGGCCTGGTATGATGACCCTGCACCGCATTTTAAACTGCACAATATGATGCCTTTTATGCAGTTGTGATGTCTTTTGATGTTTGTACCTTCCCACAGAGTGCTATTTTTTTAAAAAATGTTTTATTGGTTAGACAGTTAAACCTTTAACATTTCCATTTATCGCATCTCTTTAGGTGAAAGGCCTTATATTGTTAATATGTAGTATTTTTCCATTCTTTCTGGCCATTTAAATAGGAGTTTACTGTTTTCCCGTTCTTTTCCCACTCTCTCCAACTCCTTCCATCTCCATGCCCAGTTTCAGGGATTCCACAAATTTTAGGGCATCAATTGTTCGCCCCACCTTTTCAACTGTCAGTAGTCTCTCCCAGTATTCTTCCTCCCTCTCTGGAGAAATGTCAACCGTATAGCTCCCCATTTCCGTCAGGCGGTTCGATGCCAGGGCCGGGCAGTTTAACATAACATGTCTAATGGTCTCCAGGTGATCTTTGTTTTCACAGAACCTGCAATGCGCATTAGACTTTTCCATTAACTTTCTCTTCCATTTTACTTCTCTAGAGGCCCAGATATTCAATCTAAATCTCAACAGCAGGTTTCTATAGTGATTTGATGGAAACTTCTTCAGGAAAGGCAGTAGGGTATTCAGTGTTTTTCGCTCCCATATTATATTATGACACAGATTTTTCTCCAGTTTCTGCTCTTGAGTTTCTTCCTAATCTTTTTCCTGGATAGTTCTTTTTGCCTTGTCGGGGTTGTATTTCAAGGTGTCCTCCGAGATGTTAAATTGGTCCAAGATATTTTGACATTTGTTCTTCCAGCATTGGAGTATCGTGTCTCTGTTTCTTGGCCCTTTCTGTGCTAGAATTTCGAAGGGTTGTGGTGGTTTGTCGAGAATACATTTTCGATAAAGAGATAGGGCCTCATTACACGTTAGGCGGTAAGGGTTTACCGGTACCGGTAAGGGCACCGGTACCGGTAAACCCTTACCGCCTTACTACGAGTTCCCATTGCGGGACCCGACCTTAACGGCTGGTTTTACCAGCTGTTAAAGTAGGGTGCCGCAAAGGGACCTTGGAGCTAATTACGGTACCGCAATTTGCGGTACTGTAATTAGCGCCTTCCCCATTCCCATTATGCCCTAGGGGGGCAAAAATGGGAATGGGGAAGTACCTTGGTGAATGGGGAATTACCGCCCCCGCTCTCTTGGAGTAGGGTGGTAATTCCGCCATCCACCAAGGCGGACACAGTAAAATACCGACGGCAACCATGTGGCTATTAGCGCCATGGTTACCGCCTACCGTGTAATGAGGCCCATAGAGTTTTCCATAGTACTATTGACGCCAGGGATTGGAGCCTTAATTCAGTTCTTAGCTCCACAGGCAGCGAATTTGGTAGATTCAAGATTTTCCGCCAAATGTATGGCTCACATAAGCTCCAGATTTCCCAGAGCAGGGCTAACAAAGCCTCTGCACCATAGGTAATTACGGCTACCACCTTTTGCTTGTAAAAGGTTAAGATGGGCGTCAGAGAGAACTTTCCATATCTTTGGTTTATAACTGACCCCTGGTTAGTCAAAGTCGTTAGCTTTTCACGGATCAGTGCATAATGACCTTCTTCATTGCAGTTTTTGTTTATCCTCACAACAAGATATAGGGCCTCATTACGAGGTTGGAGGTAAAGGAAAAATGATGCCGGTAAAGGATTACCGGCATTGCTTACCGCTCCGGGCTATTCCGACCCGCCAACCCGCTATTAGCGGCACCGTAAATAACGGTGCCTCTAATAGCGGCATGGACGCAGGCATGCGACCCTTCATGCCGGCAATACCGGCATGGCGTAAACAGGAGGACATCACAAGTCAGGCGGACAAGCAAATACCGGCATCAAGAAGGCGCTAAAAGTGGATACTGGCATGGCGGCAATACCGGCATCGCGAACCACCCGTAAACTGCCATGTACAGTGTTCTCAACTGCCACAGGTATACACAATCAGCACAGGAGGAGGCAATGTAGACTGGGCCAGCACAAAAGGAGCACACCACACCCCTTCCCACACCAAAATGATTCCAATACTAGTAGCAATACTGGGGCTGGAGGACATGCTTGCATTGCTACAACAACAACAACAACAACAACAGGCAGCACAGAGGAGACGCAGGAGGAGAAGGAGGGTGAGACAGGCACAGCATGCCCCACCAGTGCAGGCTGTTGTACCACGCAGGCAGCCCCAAATCCCTCGCATCAGAGCCAGTCCATTCAACCTAACCCCTGAGCAGATCCACGCCCTGTACCGTCTGGACCGGGACACCATCACCACCATTGTGGACATGATACACAACGACATCGCCAGCCTCATAGACATCCGTACCGCCATCCCCCCTCTACTAAAGGTGGTGTCTGTGCTCCACTTCCTGGCCACAGGCACCTACCAGCACACGGTAGGGCAGATGCATGGCATATCACAACCATTATTCTCACGCACGCTGAACCAAGTGCTCGATGCCCTCCTGAAGCACACAAGCGACCACATATCCCTACCACCGACTGCCCAGGAGATCTCCAACACCAAAATTGGCTTCCATGCACTGGCAGGCATCCCAAATTTCATTGGTGCCCTCGACTGCACCCATGTGGAATTGGTGGTCCTACATGCCATGGAGGTAGTATACCGCAACCGTAAGCTATACCACTTCATCAACGTGCAAATAGTATGGGACTCAAACAAGATCATCAAACATTGTTGTGTCCGATTTCCCGGAACAACCCATGATTCAATGGTCCTGCGGAACTCCACAATACCACGGTACATGGAGCGACATGCCGGACAACGTTCCTGGCTACTTGGTGAGTTGCATGGCAAGCACATGGCAGTGTGATGGGGCAGATGCATACTTCACCTGGGTGAGATTGGGGGGGGGAGAGGCATACTTCACCTGGGTGAGATTGGGGGGGGATGCATACTTCACCTGAGTGAGATTGGGGGGGGGAGAGATGCATACTTCACCTGGGTGAGATTGGGGGGGAGATGCATACTTCACCTGGGTGAGATTGGGGGGGGGGGAGATGCATACTTGACCTGGGCGAGATTGGGGGGGGGATGCATACTTCACCTGGGTGAGATTGGGGGGGATGCATACTTCACCTGGGTGAGATTGGGGGGGAGATGCATACTTCACCTGGGTGAGATTGGGGGGGGAGAGATGCATACTTCCCCTGGGTGAGATTGGGGGGGGGGAGATGCATACTTCACCTGGGCGAGATTGGAGGGGGAGAGATGCATACTTCACCTGGGTGGTATTAGTTGAGAGACTGAACAATGCCCATACTGAAATACACTTTGCACCAAAGCAGCCCAGACTGAACCTGACACCTGAAACCAATATGCAAGACGTAAGCTACACAACAATGACAACAAGCCAGTACTGCAACCATACCATATCCATCCACATGTACACTGCACATCATCAGACCCTACCCTCTGCAAAACAATGCAGCAACAAGCTGTCAGTATGCCCAATGCAAATGACCGCTGAACAGCATCACACCGGACATGCGTCCATGAGTGCGTACAAAGAAATCACATGAAGCCAATATACAGAATGCCACTGGCACACAACCAGAGAAGTGCAGCATGCCAGCATGAGGACATCAAGCGTGGAATGGCAGATCATTAACAGTCTGGTTCCAACGGTGACAGGATCAAAGCATACGATTAACTACACCTCACCTAGATCATGGCAACTGCCGTAGGCAACCACAGTGCATGAACACTAGCAAGGAATCGGACACCCCTGCATCAAGTAGACGATGCTATGCACACCTGTGGATCATGTGACATCACACATTGCAGTTACTTTGAATAACTCCTTTCATGCAGGGATATGTGGATGTGAGCAACAAATCAATGCAGGCTTGTGTGTGATAGGTACAGGATCCATTTGACGACATCACTTACACATAACCATTGTTGCACCCATGCAGGTGAAGCTGGCTATCCCTTGAAGACGTAGCTCCTTACCCCTGTCTGGAACCCGCAGAACAGGCACGAAGAGGACTACAATCGTGCACATACCCATACCCGTGTGGTGAACGAGCAGACCTTTGGCCTTTTGAAGGCACGGTTTCGCTGCCTCAGGAGGTCAGGTGGGGCACTCCTGTACGGGCTTGAGAAGGTGGCAAAGATCATCATGGCATGTGTCATGCTGCATAACATGTGCATCAGAAGGAACGTGCCTCTTCCCCCTGACATTGACCTGCAACCACCTGGTGAGGCTGAGGAGGAGGCAGAAGATGGGGTTGCACGTCAGGCAGGTGGCGATGCACAGGAGTGATGTGCTGTGCGCCAGAATCTGATAGACCAATATTTCTAATACACATGGATGTGGAGGGTGCAATGGATGTGGGACTCAGGGCACTGGGTATTGGGGGGACATGGACACTGTGCACTGTTCACCAATAAAGCACACATACACAATAACCAATGTCCAGTCATGTGATTGTTCTTGACACAACGGGTGTATTAAACATAATGTGAATAGAAAGTGCATAAACCCTCCAGCCCAAACACCCTCTTCCCCTCGCCCTCCCCCCACAACTCCCCAAACACCCTCTCCCCTCTCCCCACCCCCTCCACCACAACTCCCCCACACATGGTGTGCACTTCAGTGCAGCATTAGTCTGCAGGAGTCACCAATATCAGGCTGCCCCTACTTCCCATGTCTTCTACCAGCATTGGGTGGTTGCATGTCTGGCCGGCGCAAGGTCCGCGTGGACCTGCGCAGGGGCTGGTCTGCCTGGAGCTGGCAGAGGAGGAGGTGCCTGGTTGCTCAAGTCCCTGTGCGGGACATTGGCTCTCTATGGCATCCGCGATGCAGCTGAGAACCTGCCTCACAGCTGCCAACTCATCACAAATGTGTGGTGTACTGGCTTCTATTGAGAGTTTTATGCCCGTCGCGTATTCTCGGCACTCCTCCCTCGCCAGGGCACCCTCGCTCACGTGCTGGCCAACCAGCACAGTGAGCTCCTCCTGGCGCTGTTGGATGAGGCTGATTCCCTGGTCTCTGTCCCTGACTCCGGTTGATGTTGACGCAGCTTGTGGCATGGGTCCGCCATCAGGTGAGCTCTCCCTGGGGCACCATCTCCCTGGCAATGACTCACCAGCAGACAGCTCATGGCTGCTGACATTGGTTGTGGGGCATGGGGTGAGGTGGGGTGACAGCTGTGGGCTGGGTGTGCCCTGTCCTACGGGTGTTTGGCATTCTCCCTCTTCATCCGATAGGGGTGCCGTGGCAGCTGCTTCTTCAACAGAACTGTTGGCAGTGGACAGTGAGCCTTCTGCCACTGGCTCCTGTTTGGTGGGAGCGGCTGGTGTGGGTTCTATCGCATTGTCAGTGCCCCCTTGACACCCTGGTGACGTATCATCCTGAGTGGCTTTGGGCTTCTGTGGCAGTCCTGGTTTGCCAGTGCCTCTTGATGTGCTAGGCCTGTTGCCTCCTTCCATGCCCCTGGCCTTCTTCATTGGTGTTGTGGCCTGCGCCGCAGAGTCCTGGTATTCACTGTCAGATTGTGAGCCTGTGGGGGACCAAGAGAGGAACAGCATCGGTGATGGTTTTACGTGCATCATGCATATGTTGGTATTGTTGCAGTTCTATACATTTGGTCTTTCAGTTGTGACATACAGGTTGCTTGCCATATAGGTGGGTCATACAGGCATATGTCTGGGTGACACATGTATGAGGTGCTACATGCATTGGGATGTGACAGTGCTGTGGACAGCATATGGGCAGGGTTGTGTACATGTGTGTGTGATGCCCCATGCATTGGCTCATTTCAGTGTCAAATTTGGGGGACATCATCATGCTTTGCATTACAGTGGTTTGTGTGGATGAAGGCACACCACGCTCCATTTCCCCCACTCCCTCAACTGTCTCTATGCCAATTGTGCTGGCACATGTCTCCTCCCAATTTGTCATCTTGATCGGGGAGCCTCCTCCGCCACCTGTTCCCATGCCCTGGCTCCGATTGGCTGCAAGTATGCTCCGGACACAGAGGCGCAGGTCAGTCCAGCACTTGCGCATGTCCTTTACAGTACGGGGGGTGGTACCCACTGCACTGACTTTGCATGCCACCTCCTCCCAGATCTCCTTCTTTCTTATCTGGGCAGCACACTGCATGTCTTGCACAAACACGACCTCTGCATTTGCAGCAAGTGTGTCGGCGAGCATATTTAGTTCCTCCACTGAGAAACGGACCTTACGCTAGCGCACAGCACCTTTCTTCAGGGCCTTGGGCATTCCGATGTGGTGTTAGGTGAAGTTGGGGCTGCTGTTGTGCTGAGGCAAGTCCTGGGTGCTGAGGATGGCAATGGATTGTGTTTTTAAATATGGCCGCTGTGCTCTTTCCCGGTCCTGTGCGATGACTCTACTTCCGGTTCTGCTTATTTACGGTCACTGCTATTAACAGTCACCGTTAATGCCGGCTCCATCGATGGCGGTAGTGCTATTAGTGCTTTCCTTGATGCCGCTAAGGGCCATTTTTGGGACTTTAGCGGCATGGCGGTACAGTCCTTACCGGCATGGCGCAAAGCTCTTGCCCGCAAACTCGTAATGCCCCGCTATTAGCGGACTCTTTACTACATGGACACAGTAATTGCTCCATGCCGGTAAGGACAGTTACATATCTCCAACCTCGTAATGAGGCCCATAGTGTTGTGTCAACCACCTCCAATTTTTCATTCTCTAGTGACCAGACAAGATGTTTCCTTGCCGTTCTTTTTCCACGGCTGGACTTCATCATTAATACCATGGATTTCTTGATGCTTATTTTCATATAATGTTCTGTCAGAAACTCATTAAAGGCCTCTATCCATCTCTGCAGACCGATGGGTGTTAGGTCAAGGAATACTGCATCATCAGCGTACAAAATCCCTGGCACTTCAATCCCATCGATCTTAGGCGCGGAAGCGCAGGTCTTTTCTTGTAAGATCTTTATGTCAGTCATATATATACAAAAAGGAAGGGTGCTAAAGCACAAACCTGTTTTATCCCTCGGGATGTTTTGATCTTTCTGGTAAACCCTCCTTTTGTTGTTGTTTGAACTTGAATCGTAGTGTTGGTATACAGGGCTTGGATGGCTTCTAACAGGTTTACAGGGCATCCCCATCTTTTCATCTTTAGCCACAGGCGGTCGCTGTTTATCCAGTCGAACGCTTGTTCGAGGTCGATAAAGGCTAAATAGATTTTTTTTCCCCCCTTCTAGGCCCTTTGCTTTCATAAGATTAATTAGGAACAAATTTAACGATGTTCCTACCCCACTGATGAAAGTTGTTCCAGGATTTTGGCCTGTATCGCCCATTTTTTCAGGTCTCTTAGCAGGATAGACGCAAATAGTTTACCTATTGAATCCAGCAGCGCTATGGGCCTATAATTTCTGGGATTTCCTCTGTCTCCTTTTTAATACATTTGTTTGGTACAATAAATGCCTCTCTCCAAGAGGTGGGAATTTGTCTAGATTGTCTTATTTGTTGGAACAATGCGAAAATTAGGTCTGTCCATTCTTCACAGCTGTCCTTAAGCATCTTGTTCGAGATGCCATCGGGCCCCGCTGCCCTAGAGGAACTTAGTTTTTTTTATCATCCCTACAATGTCATCTCGGTCAAATTCAATTGCCCTGTGGATTTCTTTGTGGTCCTTCTCAATATCCATTTTCTCATTTTTCCCCTCATATATTGTGGTGCAGTGGTTGAGCCAATTTTCCTCCGAGACTTGGTTTACACCTATTGCAGATTGGCAGAGTTCCCTGTTGTTAATTATATCCCAGGTCCGTCTTGCATTGTTTGTTGACACTGCAGCTAACATTTTGTCTGCATCTCCTTGTGCTCTCAGATGTCGTGTGGAGCGTAGCTAATTTTTGTATGTTTGCCGACACTTCCTCAGTTGTTCATCTTCATCTAAAGAATTTTTCTTTTTTATGCTTATCCAGATCAGCTCTGTATTGTTTCCTTTTAGTCACTAAGAGTTCATCATATACATGTTTCCTTTTGATTATTTTAACTCTGTTCAGATCATACTTGACCTCAAAAGCTTCCATAAGCCATCTGTATTCTACCACATCTTTGCCATTCCCTATGGCATTGTTGTTTTTTTCCACCAGCATTGGAATTGACTGTTTTATTTTATCCTTAATCAGTTTCTTCCCCAGGACACTTCTGTTTCCACCACCCCAGTTCTCATTGGTGGTTTCTTTATTTTCCAAGAGAGTTCTATTTCCAATAGACTATGGTCACTGTTTGCTTGCTTCTTTATTGTAAAGGAGTTTACCTATCCAGAGGTATTACCTCCTACAAAACAATAGTCCAAACAAGCTCCAGATTTCCCACAGTGCCATGTGTTGGCGCCCATCAGATCACCTCTTGTCTGGCTGTTTTACATCTTCATGGCTCGAATTCGCATTTCCTCCATCCTTTTTTTTCTTTACCTACCAGTTGTTCTACCACTTTGATTTTACCCGCAGGGTCCAATAGTTGAATATTTAAGTCACCACTGAGTAGAATCAGTTGGTCATTATCCTCCATCATTGACTTGTTGATGGCATTTGAGATGACTTTTAGGTAGCTTTCAACTTTAGGCATGTTTTCACACTAGTAGGTATTGATCAATAGCATAGCAACTTGGATGGACCATCGTTCTCCTCTGATTGAAATGCTATTTTTAGTATTTGCACAAAAGGTTTTGGTATATGGTGCTCCAAGCCTTGTAAGTAGCTGTCTAGTTTTTTTAGGCTCATCAGACCCACAAATGGTCTCCCTTTTGGCCCCTTTCTAGCCGGGTTTATATAAACTTCATATCCCTCACATACTGGTGTTTTTCGCAGCCAGGATTCCTATATACATATGAGGTCATATTTGCCCAAGAAATCACTACCATCAGGGAACAGATGTTTAAAGCCTCTGGTGTTACATGAAGCACAGTAGACATATCTTTGGGACCCCTCATCAATCTATTGTTTTTTCTTAATAATTAGGGAATTAGCCATCGATGTCCAATCGTTAGTCTTTTTTTTCCCCTTCATTAGAATTGATTTTGCTCTTGCTTCTTGAGTTATCAACTGTGAACCTCAATGTTTTCATTTGCACAGCATTTTTTTCTGTTATAGAGGTTTTTTCCCTTTGGATTGTTGGTAGTACCTTTGGGTTCACTCTTAGGTCCTTTTTAATTTCACTAATTAGAACCGGTCTGGATTTTTCACTAGTTTCCTTTTCAATGTCTTTCGTCGCTCTATATATTTTCTTCTCACCCTTGTTTTCTTCTTCTTTCCTGTTTGCTTCTTTTGTACTGGCTTGCTTGGGTTTTTCTTTCAGAGCTTCTAATCGGAAGCCCTTTTCTTTTGAGGATGTCGCTGACCTCTAGCAATTTCTGCTTGGTTCTGTTAGAGTTTAGATGTAATATAACCTGGTCCATCTGCTTTTCTGTTACAAATTCAACTGTTTTTATATCCTCCGTTGATATCTTACGTAAAGGTGAAATTTGATTGAAAAGTGTCATCACGTAGCTCCTGTTTAACACTACCCTTCTAGGGCCTTTTGAGGTTGTTTCTAACTTTAGGTACCAACCTTTGGCTGCCCTAGCTTTCCTGGCACTTCGAGGAGGAGAGACTTCTCTCTGATCCTTTTCAACTCCCCTCCACCCCCCCATTTTTTAAATTTTTGATTTTATCGGGAGATTTCCCTGCTGAATTTGGGCTTTCTTTTCTTCATTATCGTGCTGCTTCCTTTTTTGTTCCAGGGTTTTAAACGGGGTAGTGGCTCTTTGTTCTTCACAAATGGGACTCCACATTGGTGGGTCTATCTTTTTATCCGGTTTCCATTCCCCCATTGTAAATTTGTCTCTTTGGGTTTTCCACATCTTTGGGTCTTTTGCTTGCAATCCCTGATGGGCAATTTCCCAATGTCTATGGCCCGCCAATCAGATAAGCTGATGCTTTCCCATTCCTCATCCTCCCTATTTTTGTCCATTATTTCAATGTGATCACTTAGATCTGCAGTTTGCTCCGAATCAGACCATTCCTCCTTGTCTATTTCAATGGTCTTTATGGTTTTGTTTACCCTCGGTTCCTCCAGAGGGTCCAGCTCTCTGAGTGTCATTTTCCTTCTGGGCTTCTTTGCGCATTGCAGGCTTTCTCTTTTTGGTGGCGTTCTTATATTTCTCAGGAAAGCTCTGGAGCCATTTACTTCCCATTTTAGGGTTTCATTATTAGATTTTTTTTCCTTTTCCAATTTTCTGGGCACCCCATTTCCCCTCTGGGGGTCCTGGGCATTTGAAGTAGTTCCTGCAAAGATTGCAAAGTTTGACGGATTTGGTTTGGATACGGGCTCTCCTCTTTTAACTGCCTGCTTTCGTGGAGAGATGAAGGCTACATCGTCAGGGTTTCGGCCTGTTTGTTTTGGTTGGTTATCCTCTCCCTGTTTCAATTTCATTGGACCCTTTCTAGCCTTTATGTTACCTCGCAACTTGTCCGGCACATTTTCCTTTTTGTGCAGGCTTCTCATCCATTTGCAGTCCTCCAAGACTGCCTCCATCAGTAGTGATTTGTCGTTAGCATCTTTTCTCGCTAAATCTCTAAGGCAGTTTTGCCAGAGTTGTGTTTGCTCTGCTTCCTTATCCATTCTTATATCTAGCCTCTTCAGGGAGGATTCCATTTCCAGGTTTGCCTCTTCAATTTGTATATTGGTGCAAGCTACTTGTTGTAAAGAGTCCTTTATCACCTCAAAGTTTTAGAAATGGAGTAAACGTGATGTTTAGGGATGTCATGATCACGTTTTGGATATGCGCAGTATCCTTTAGCCTTTCAGTTTAGTAGACCTCACTAATTAACTGTGAGGTTTTCTCTTTGGACATCCCATCTTGGATCGACATTTCTTCTACAGCAGCCGATGTTTGAGTCATTTTAGTCGACGTTTGTTCCTCATAGGGATTGGTCGGGCTTTTGTCATGTTCTTTATTTCTCAACACCCCATTTGAGCTTGCTCTTTGTCTAATGTGGCAATCTTTTTGTTTATAAAGGAGAAGCTTTTCCTTTTCTCCCTTTTGATTTTCCCCCGTCAAGATCGATATATCTTGCATGATTTTATTTGCCAGCCTTGAGTTGCTCAGATTTACTGCAAGCGTGTTTATGCTTTCGTTTCCACTTAGACTCCCAGATGGTTTGGGTCTCTCTACCGGCATCCAGGTTTGCTCTTCACCCCACCCATCCTTAGTCACCCCATGACTCTTTCCTGAGTGGGATTTGGATGGTCTCTCCCTTTATCCCTGCCGTTTTTTTTCGTCCGTTATCCTCTCCTCATTTTGTTGGTTTTTTAATTGTGGGGTAGATTTGTATCCTTGGTTTGGGTTGTCCCCCCTATATGGCATGAAAATATCGTTCCTTATAGATTCTGCACATACAGCTTCCATTTGATGGAATTATTTTACTTTTGAAATAGTAGATTCCTGCAGGGCTTCTTCCAAATGACCCAGGTCTGTAAGATCCCAGGGTCCTACATTTTCCCATAAGGCCTCCAAAGAGGCAGTTAGGATTGGGGCTTGTTTAACAAGTTCCATTGCGCATTCGGACCAATGAATGAATTTGACTCTTTCCCTGGAGAGCTTTCAATCGCGTTTCCCGTTAAAGAGCCACTCCTTTCTTTGGTTGGGGGGACCATCCCCTCTAGTTCCGGAGTGGCCTGGTCCAAATCAATCACAGTTTTTGATTTTTGCCCCAATCTCTGATCACGTTGCACCCCCCCGCCCCCCCAGGGGTTTGTGGCGCTGTCATGATGCCTACCCCCGGGCAGCTGGACCAAGCCCATCTGCCCCGGAAGCAGGCATCTGGACATCTGTTTAAACCTCAGAATCCCTGGCTAGGGGCTATCTGGGTTCAGCCCTGGCGCCTTAGGCGCCAGGCTCATAGTAGAAATCAGTCCTGGAGCCAGGCTCATAGTCATTACTTACCTCAGGCAGACCATGCTGCACATGCATCCAGGCCAACGTGAGACCTGGAGGG
Organism: Ambystoma mexicanum; assembly: GCF_040938575.1. Lineage (NCBI taxonomy): Eukaryota > Metazoa > Chordata > Amphibia > Caudata > Ambystomatidae > Ambystoma > Ambystoma mexicanum. Next base: position 846,844,284 of record NC_090930.1, read on the forward strand.
ACTATTTTTCCACAAGGACTACTTTTCACTCGGGTGTGGTTCTTTGGACTACTTTCAAAGCTATTTAAACCATGCCCGATCTTCAACACACGCTTCGTGTTATTCTGCATTTAGCAGCGTTAAGCTCACCGTGTCTGCAAACCTGCATCCAGCCTTCTACCACGCCCTCCTCGAATACGGAGCCCTTAGGAGAGAAAGGAAAATAGAAGAAGAGGTTAGATTACAGACTTTAATCTGATTCCTCACCTGATTTCGGATCCTGCATCACTCCGAGCCTGAAGGGACATTCTTCCGGCACGCGTCGCATCCCAGCTGCAGCGCCGCTCCATTTTCACCAGTCCACAGCATCTCCGACTCGGCGCTGCCTCCGTCACTTTTTCAGTGATTTTCAACATCTGGGGAAAAAGACAAGAAAAAGCAAGGTGAGCCTAAAGAGACTAAAAAGACAATCACTTACATTACAAAACTTACCTGGCTATCACCGGAGGCTTCATCCTTCAATACGCCGCATCTAGGAAAAAAGGAAAAGACAGTGAGCTAATCTCACGCACCTTTACAGGATAGTTTGGGTAATACAGACTCTTACCTGAACGCCACCAGCAACCTCCAGACATAATTTGCCGCCGCAAATCAACAGGGGAGTGCAAGAGTGAACTTTGGACATTTTGAACTCTTTAAAAACTTGCCAAACTCCGGACTTAATAACCGTCCAGAACCCCAAAACCTAAAACCAGTGAAGTAACTGGTATCTACGCACCCCTGCATGCCACGCTGGATGGAGAGCTCACCAATCAAAAACATAAGGTGAGGACACTGACCGGAATATCGGAGGTGGCAAGTGGGAAGAACGGGAGCAGAGAGGGGGGTCTGCATTCACATCCACGGGGCTAAATACCTTTCTCCATCTACAGGAGAATACTTCTATGAGTCAAGCTTACAAGACTGAGGGGGTCCGTCCAGACGGTCATCTTTGCCCTACGCTTCATGCTGGTGGAGGCCGCAGCTGTGCGGGTTCGATCTACGCTCCTGTGGGAACCAGGTGAGCGTAACAGAACGTGAAGCCTTCCTAAAAAATCCCACCCAGGCGTTATGGAGACCTCTGAGACCGACCAACTAGCCCAACTGTTAGGGGAACTTAGGGCAGAGGTGCACTCTGCACGTCAAGGGACTAATGCCCTCAGGGGGGAACTTATTTTGTCAAAGGAACGCACTGATGATCTTGCTAGACAACTGCTGCAAAGCCAAGCCGGCCAAACACCACTACCTGGACTCGGAGGGATTCCAACTCCTGTCTCTTCGAGCAATCCTGTGCAAGTGGTTCTCCCAGGGAGCATTCCTTTAGCTCCACCTAACGTTTTGCTGGGGACCTGAAAAGGTTCGCCGTGTTCATGAACCAGTGCTGCTTGCACTTCCAATGCAGGCCAGGAGCCTTCCCAAACGACCAAGCCAAAGTAGCCTTTGTACTGTCGTACCTTAGTGGCAGCGCAGCAGATTGGTCAATCCCGCAGGTCAACCAGGATGACCCTCTTCTTCGGGACTTTCAAGGTTTTCAATTGAGTATGGAAAAGCTATTTGCCAGGCATTCGCAGGGTCAGGCCCTGGATAACAAACTTTTATCCCTAGGACAAGGCACTCAGGATCTGTTGACCTTTATCGCAACCTTCAACAGGTTAGTGGTAGAAACCGGCTGGCCTGAGGAGAAAAGAATTACTTTATTTCATCATGGGCTTCGGGGTGAACTCAAAGATGTTTTGGCCCAATTGGTGAACCCACCCCAGGATTGCACAGAATATACAGACTTAGTAGTCCAGTTAGACTACCGACTCCAGAATCGAAAGGCTGATCGAGCTAAATTCGAGAATCGAGTTCTGGTCAAACCACATGTTACCTCCAAAGGAACTGACACATCAGAACCCATGCAGATCGGGGGGGTTAAGGGATCCTTAACGCAAAAGGAGAGAGAAAGAAGACGACAAATGCAATTGTGCCTTTATTGTGGAACTTCAGGACATTTTCTAAGAGATTGCCCAATTAAACCATCCAAGAAAGTAGCCGGAGTAGCTGTTAGAAATCAAACAGAGCCTGAATTTGGGAAACGACAACGCCTGACAAGCGTAGAGGTCCGCTTGCTGAGCTTGAAGAAGGACACTCAGAACTCACATCTAATCGTACCGATGGTCCTCATTGATCCTAAACTCCCATCACGTATGCACGCTGCAAGGGCATATATCGATAGCAGGGCCGTAGGAAACTATATTGACCATAAATTGGCTTCTAGGATGAATCTATCTCTTTGCAAAAAGACTGCTCCGGATGTCGTCACTATAGTTGATGGAACTGAAATTGCCTCAGGACCTGTATATCATTCCACTACAGAGATGACATTGCTGGGTCAGGACGGGCATCGAGAGACTATTGTGTTTGACTTAATCAATCAAAGCCCCACAGTTCCAAATAATACTGGGGATACCTTGGTTAGAAACACATAATCCTTGTATTGATTGGCGAGAGAAGAGAATAACCTTCCCGGATTTTGCACACACCTGCTACCCGGAAAAACCCTTGATCAAAGGCCTGGCCACAGTCACTACTCCAGTCGTGCAGTTACCTCAGGAATACCAAGAATTCCAGGATGTTTTCCAAAAAGAACAGGCAAATACCTTACCACCACACAGATCATACGATTGTCAAATCGACCTCATCCCCGGTGCACAACCCCCATGCAGCAGAATCTACACCCTCACGGAACCCGAAAATCTGCACCTACGACAATAGCTAGACCAATACCTTGCTAATGGTTTCATTCGTCCATCCAAGTCCCCTGTTTCCTCAGCTTTGTTCTTCGTACCGAAAAAGGAAGGTGACCTTAGAACATGCATAGAGTAACGCGCATTAAACCAGATTACTGTAAAGAACCGATACACATTACCTTTGATCCCTGAGTTACTAGACCAGGTAAAGGATGCTTGCATTTATACTAAATTAGATCTCAGAGGGGCATATCATTTGGTACGTGTAAAGAAGGGCGACGAATGGAAAACTGCCTTCCGCACCAAATACAGATTGTTCGAATATCAGGTGATGCCCTTTGGGTTGTGCAATGCACCAGCAGCCTTCCAGTATTTTATCAACGATGTCCTTCGTGAACTCATCGACGTTTGTGTTGTCGTTTACATTGACGACATTCTAGTGTACTCTTCCTCAGAATCAGATCATGTTGAGCACGTTTGAGCAGTCCTTCAGAAACTACGTCAGCACAAGTTATTTGCAAAACTGGAAAAATGCGTTTTTCATACCACAGAAGTAGAATTCCTAGGATTTATCTTGACTCCAAAAGGAGTCTGAATGGACTCTTGAAAAGTGGATGCAATCCTCAAATGGCCATCTCCCAAATTAGTTAAAGGAGTGCAAAGCATGCTAGGATTTGCTAATTTCTACCACAGATTTATTCCAGACTTCTCACAGGTTGTACACCCCATCACAGAACTTTTGCGAAAAAACAAACGCTTCTTGTGGACCGAAGAGGCTGAAAGAGTCTTCCAAGAGTTGAAGTCGAAATTCACATCAGCACCTGTCTTGAAGCATCCACGTCCCGAACTTCCATACATAGTCGAAACAGATGCGTCCAGTTTAGCCATGGGGGCTGTCCTGTCCCAGAAGGCTCCCGAAACCGGTCAACTTCATCCTGTAGCCTTTTGGTCCAGAAAGTTTTCGGCCCCCGAATTAAACTATGCGGTTACCGATAAATCTGCCTTCAAAGCTTGGAGACATTACCTTCTCGGTGCTAGGCACACCATCACAGTAATCACTGACCACAGGAACCTGCAGTATTTAAAAACAGCCAAGGCCCAATCATCTCGTCAACTCCAATGGGCGCTATTCTTCGCCGAATTCGATTTCGTGATTACTTATCGACCTGGTTGCAAGAATGGTAAGGCCGATGCCTTATCCCGAATAGGAATGGGAGAAGCATTTTCGAACCCAGAACCAGTACCCATAATTCCAGGACAAAGAATCCTCGGCGTAAGTACTTTACAGACTTTGGAAGATATTCATTTAAAGATTCAACAACTTTTCGATTCAACAGCCCTACAGGACTGGAACAAAAGAGGCCCAGATTATTCAGTCATTAATGAGTTACCCTACTATCAAGGGCGTCTGTTTTTACCACACAAGGAAATGCAAGAACTGGTAATCTCCAATTACCATGATGCTTTGATGGAAGGATACCCAGGTATTGCTAAAACTGAAGCTAAAATTAAAAGACAATTCTGGTGGCCCACCTGGCGAAAGGACATAAAGTAATTTGTGTTGTCTTGTGGGATCTGCGCCCAAAACTAAAGCCAGAAGAAGAAACCAGCCGGTCTTTTACAGCCTTTGGATATTCCACCTACACCTTGGCACACTTTATCCCTAGACTTTATTACAGATCTACCTCCATTTAACGGGTTTAACACCATTCTAGTAGTTGTTGACCTTTTTTTCCAAGATGTCTCACTTTATTCCTTTAAAGGGATTACCTTCCGCTTCAGTTTTGGCCAAGGAATTCCTTGAAACCATCGTTCGAGTACATGGATTTCCTTCTGTATTGGTGTCAGATCGAGGTAGTCAATTCATTTCGCAATTCTGGAAGAAATGTTGCCAACTAGCGCAAATCGACGTGAGGTTATCTACTAGTAACCATACCCAGACCGATGGTCAGACGGAAAGGACCAACCAGACTCTGGAACAATGCCTACGTTGCATGTTACATCAGACCGAGGGCAATTGGAAGGATATATCATGGATTGCCGAATACGCATACAATAACTCAGTACACTCAGGAACCGGACAAAGCCCCTTTTATTCCATTTATGGTCATCATCCTCGAACCTCAGAACTTGATTCACTTCAACACTTGGAAATGCCGGCAGTGACCCATCTGCATTCTCCTATTACTGTAGCCTTTAAGGAAGCAACAGAACATTTGAAAAAAGCAAAGGAGAAATACAAGAAGAATGCCGATCAGAATAGGAGTGACACTCCCCATTATCAAATTGGAGATCAAGTTTGGCTGGCAACCAGACACATACCCCTAAAAGGGTCTCGAACTTTTAATCCTAGATATTTGGGGCCTTACTCCATTAAAAGAATTATCAACCCGGTAGCAGTTAAATTAGAATTGCCCTCTAGTATGTGGATCCATCCCGTCTTCCATGTTTCACTTCTAAAACCAGTTCAACCCGGAACAATATTACCCAAGCCAACTGACCCCATCCTAATAGAGGTAGAACCTGAATTTGAGATAAAAGATATCCTGGACTCTAAGATGGTTAAATCTAAACTTTTTTATTTAATCAATTGGAAAGGTTACGGACCACAGGAAATGTCATGGGAACCCAGTGACCACGTCCATGCACCTCAATTAGTGAAGAAATTCCATCGGAGCTTCCCAGACAAACCAGGGCCCAGAGGAAGAACAACCTTAGGGTGGGCCTTGGGGGGGGGAGTGCTGTCATGATGCCTACCCCCGGGCAGCTGGACCAAGTCCATCCGCCCCGGAAGCAGGCATCTGGACATCTGTTTAAACCTCAGAAGCCCCGGCCAGGCTCAAAGATGAAATCAGTCCTGGCGCCTAAGGCGCCAGGCTCATATTCATTATTTACCTCAGGCAGACAATGCTGCACATGCATCCAGGCCAACGTGAGACCTGGAGGGACTATTTTTCCACAAGGACTACTTTTCACTCTGGTGTGGTTCTTGGAACTTCTTTCCTGGGACTACTTTCAAAGCTATTTAAAATACGGCCGATCTTCAACACACGCTTCGCGTTATTCTGCATTTAGCAGCGTAACGCTCACCATGTCTGCAAACCTGCATCCAGCCTTCTGCCACGCCAGCCTCGAATACGGAGCCCCTAGGAGAGAAAGGAAAATAGAAGAAGAGGTTAGATTACAGACTTTAATCTGATTCCTCACCTGATTTCGGATCCTGCATCTCTCCGAGACTGAAGGGACATTCTTCCGGCACGCGTCGCATCCCAGCTGCAGCGCCGCTCCATTTTCACCAGTCCACAGCATCTCCGACTCGGCGCTGCCTCCGTCACTTTTTCAGTGATTTTGAACACCTGGGGAAAAGACAAGAAAAAGCAAGGTGAGCCTAAAGAGACTAAAAAGACAATCACTTATATTACAAGACTTACCTGGCTATCACCGGAGGCTTCATCCTTCAATACGCCGCATCGAGGAAAAAAGGAAAAGACAGTGAGCTAATCTCACGCACCTTTACAGGATAGTTTGGGTAATACAGACTCTTACCTGAACGCCGCCAGCAACCTCCAGACAGAATTTGCCGCCGCAAATCAACAGGGGAGTGCAAGAGTGAACTTTGGACATTTTGAACTCTTTAAAAACTTGCCAAACTCCAGACTCAATAACCGTCCAGAACCCCAACACCTAAAACCAGTGAAGTAACTGGTATCTACGCGCCCCTGCATGCCACGCAGGATGGAGAGCTCACCAATCAAAAACATAAGGTGAGGACACTGACCGGAATATCGGAGGTGGCAAGTGGGAAGAACGGGAGCAGGGAGGGGGGTCTGCATTCACATCCATGGGGCTAAATACCTTTCTCCATCTTCAGGAGAATACTTCTACGAGTCAAGCTTACAAGACTGAGGGGGTCCGTCCAGACGGTCATCTTTGCCCTACGCTTCACGCTGGTGGAGGCCGCAGCTGTCCAGGTTCGATCTACGCTCCTGTGGGAACCAGGTGAGCGTAAAAGGCACTCTGCAAAGGCAATGTTTGGAGCATTCTCCTTTGCCCACTCTAGATTTTTCACAGAGCTCTGGGTTCTCCGCCCCGATTTCCTTTGCCGAACTGTCTAGGGCTCTATCAGGGTTCTGAAATGGTTCCTCACTTGTTTGTAACATGCAGTCTCCATGCTCTTTAGGAGAGCTGTAGCTTTCCACCAAGCCATTTTCCCATAGATAGCTATTACAGTGATCTCCCAGTGGCCCATCTATCATCGATTCCTCAATGCTTTGGGTTATTCCCAAAACCCCTGATAGGTGGTTTCTGCTGCTGGTTGGGATTGGGATGGGAAGGGCACTTTGGGGGTCATGCAGGCTACCCACCTCATTTGGCTTAGGGATTGTGTCTGATTCCACCTCAGATTCCAAGGGCAGCAGTAAGTTATTTTCCGCGTTCATTATGGCCCCCACAGAGAGGCTATTTCGCTTGTGTTAAATGGTAGGCGTGATTGTTTTAACACGGGCAGGTCTTTTGGCGTCACTTTACTTATTTGTTCAAAATTTCCCTCTACTTCTGGGAGGGAGTTGACTCTTTGTCTTACCTGAAGGCGAGTTCTAAATCCCGAGGTCGACGTTTCCTCAGCTGCAGACTTCATTTTCGTAGTGCAGCTACTCATATAGTTTACCACGCTGTAAGATTGACCGTCTCCAACTAACCACCGTCATGAAATTAGGTAACCGCCGAGGCCACAGCAAGCAGCCAAACAGCACAACAGCAGTTGCTTCTTGCAATCACATGCCCTTTGCTAGCACAGGCTTAGCGCGGCAAGGGTGCCTGGGGCGATCTTTTAGAGGCACTCTTCCTGCTTAGTCAGGACCCGGAGTAGGGGAGCGGGTCGTCTCAGAGCAACAATGCTTTTCTTCACTCCCTCGATTCCTTCCAAATAGGAAAGCTGGTAACACAGCTGATTGGAGACCAGTGCTGCTTTGGAGGCGCAGCGCAGCACAACAGCAGTTTCTTCTTGCAATCACACGCCCTTTGCTTGCACGGGCTTAGCCAGAGTGCTATTATTTTGCTAATCCCCAGTGTTGTACAGATCTGTGCTACCAAGGTTGTCTTTTTCTTTTGGTCCTTTTTTTACTGTCTTTTGAATTAGCTTTATTCATTTGCTGCCGTGGTGTATCGGGTTTGATTGTTTTGCTTAGGATTCTGACAGTGCATCTATTCATTTGTTTCATGATATTACATGTTGGCCCGGTATGTTTGACCGGATTTTGTTCTGTCCCCTTTCCTTCAATAGAATTTGAATGGCAAACAAAACCTAGCTGTCGTAAACACAGTGAATGAGCGGCATCAAACCCAGACGACACAGCTAATGTGCCTTATCCATCCAAGCTCCAGGAGAAAATTGTCAATCCACCAACGCCCCAATAAGATAAACATACTTTGGTCCAAATCCATGTAGGTTGGCAAGACACACAGAGGAACAGAATCAAGTCTACTATCAATCTGTGATGACCTAAATACCAGCAGAGAGACCAGATGAGTCCTATTGTGCACCTTGCACACTATGTCTGAGGCATTTAACACAATCTATCACAGCATCTTTATCAAAAGGTGTAAAAAGGCTGGGTCTAAACTGCATTATGCTGACTGAGGACCATCTTTGCTGACAGAACAGTCCACCGTTCTACCGAAAAAAGCAGAAAATAAAAAAAAAATAACATTACTGGATATTTCAAACAAACTAGCACACAGTCGTCTGTGAAGTCTATCATCATCTAGTAAATCCATCATCTTGCCCCTCCCATTCAACTTTTACATCGCATCGCTCATGAGACTCAGAACATGCTTCACAGGCTACTAAAATTGAGAGCAACATTTGTACATATCACTCTTCTTTATTATTTGTATCTGCCAGCTCACCAATACATCTCATCACTATTTTGGATCCATTTTAGCTCTCATACTCACTGACACAGCTTTCCGAGACTCTTTTTTATAATTTCACCATTAGTTGGTTCTTGTCATTCAACAGGGATTGATGTGCACCTGCTGGTCTGGACCACAAACACACTGCGAAGAGGAGGGGTGTGTGACTTAGATGTTCTCTCAAAGACATAGGTATTCAGGAGATGCGCTTCTTTGTCACACCAGAAATCAAGTGGTTGATCGCCTGCCTGGTATACCGTGACAGATTGGGTATCATTGTTCAAGCCTCATTAACTTGGCAAATGCTTTATCAACTAGTTTATCCATGATCCATGAATCACTTCGGCACCAGGTTTTCGATCCAATTTACCAATGTAGTTCTGTCATATATGAGGGGCACTACTAAGCGCACTGTATCCTGTTATTTATTTTTTAATTATTTGAATGTATTCCATGCATTTGTTGGTGTTTTTCTCTAAACTATTTTTTGGGTGCAGGAAATAACCATGCCAAATGCTTTCAGTATTTATAATTTATTATGTATTTACAAATAATATATTATTTATTTTGTATATTCCCTGCCTTTTGTGTACCAATGTACCAATCCCAGACATACAGTAAAGTAGGCAGAGCAACACAGTGAATGCATTCAGTAATGTTATTTTTTTTTCTTCTGATTTGTGGGTTAATACACTTGTCCTACATGTACAGTACAAAAAGCATGTCACTCCATTGAATGCATTCAGTAAACAGTACATGTAATGCCTACAGGTGTGCTTTTATCTAATCTAGTATGTTTGGTGTGGGGGAAATAAGACAAGATGTCTGTTAGAGTGCTCATTATTTACGTTTAATTATTATTAACTAACTGTGCGCAGTGCATCATACCTCTACCTAGAACGCTGTGCACTCTGTCTGCTCGGTTTCTGTGTCAGCTTGTTCTTTCTGTCACTCTTAAATAGTAGCTTCCGAAGACGGTGGAAAAGGCTTCCTATACGGTATACAGAAACAATCGAAACTTCTTGCTTCTCGATGAACTCCCCACCCCCACACCACCACTTCTTCAAAATCACTGTTGATCTGAAGCTGCGATCGCCTTGCACATTACCTTTCCCGCCTGTTTGCATGCAAGTTTTGAGTACCAAGCTGGGTGTATACCTTAAGCCTCCCCTCCTCAACTTGTTAGATCTACAGTAGATTTTAAGCCACCCATTAATGCCACTGTGCATTGCTCTGCGCCCCAAGCTCCAAGCTGATTTTCAGTTGACTGTATTCACAGAGCTTGAATCTCAGTATTGGATTATAAATATATTTTGTATTACTTAATTGGATACAGTTCTCAAAAGAAAATCTTTACAAAATCAATACAAAATTACAACACAAAAAATTCACATGTTCCTAAAAATTCATAAATCTCAGTAAATACACAATAAAATTTATTTACAAAGACAATCCAATTTGTTAATTATCTTATTAGTTAAAAGTGATATAATTTTGAGCAGTTAAAACTCTCTCAACCTAAAGCTAAAATACACACTAAGTTTAACAGCTCGCAATCTTTAAATACATCAAAACAGATACAATTTCAGACTCATAATACTCAATCTGTCAATTTGAAATAATTAACGAAAACAGAGCCAGCCAACCCCATCGAATTTGGGTGACAACTGAAACATCAAGCCCACAATACCTCTCCATCATATCTTGAGGAGCCTGCAAATCCTCTCTCAAAATATTTCGTTTGGATAGAATTAAAGCTTTACAATAAAGCACAAGATGTTTTAGCGTTTCCAACTCTGTGTAATCCTTACAAAAACGGCAGTAATCCTCCTCTTTATCAATTTTTTTGCATCTTAAAAGAACCTCTCTTGTATGCAAAATATTCCATCTAAACCTTAATAAACTGGTTGACATACCTAAAGTAGGAAATATATTGAGAAAAGGGGACACAATCCCTTGTTTTTTATGCTCATACACCAAATAATCCATTGAGGATCAAGCGTGCAGCAAGTCGAGATTGCATCGCCATTCTAACTGAAACAGAGCTGTTTTAACCTTCCACGATAACATCTCTAGATCAGAACTTCCTGTCCCAATTTCGTCTAACTCGTGCTCACATTTAACCTTTAGATCAGAGAGAATATTAGTTTCTGTGGCAGTTAACAGATAACACAGCTTCCTATACAGATTTAACTGACACCACCTTGCTTTAACATGTTAGGAGGAGATGCCCAATTCATAACAACTCTAGTACTGCCACTTACCATCTCGGTTATCCGACCCATGAAGCGTGTGTCTGTTGAGGCTTTCGCCGCCATTTTTTCACACCCTGACACAGCCCTTTCTATGCTCCACTCTGCCATATCTGATACTCTTGATGTTCTTGCCCCTGTCATGAGGATCCGCTGGAAGCCCAAAGCCAAGTGAAATTCCTGGTACGACTCAGACCTCATCACCCTTTAACGCAAGTGCAGGGTGGCTGCGAGGAAATGGCGTGCTTACTGTACATCCTCTGACAAACTGGCATGCTGCCTGCTCCAGAGGCAATACTGGCTCTCTGTCCACACCAAGAAGAGAGCCCCCATCCAAGCCCGCATCTCTGCGGCATCCAACAAACTCGGCCAAACTCTTTCAAATCTGCAAGGAGCTGGCCAAACCTGCTGCAGGCTCTAATTCGCCGTCCCCTCCCAGGCTCTCTTCACGACCCTGGCTTCTCATTTCATCTCTAAAACTCAGCATATCCTGTCCTCTCTCTCTTCCTCTCTTCCTCCTACCTCTACTCCCATCTCTTCCTCTAGCCCTTCTGTGGCCACATCTACTCCCTCTTTCTCTGCCTCTTTCTCTGTTCTCCCCAGACGAGGTTTCTAGACAAGTCCGATCTATGAAAGTCTTGCCAAAACAGGTTCTCCCCTGTTCCTCTAAAACCATCAAGGACCGCATTGACACCCTGGCTCCTGCTTTGGCTGACTCCTGCAACCACTCCTTTGCCACTGGAGCATTCCCTTCCCCCTGAAGCATTCCATTGTGCACCCTTTTCTAAAGAAAACCTCAGCCGACCCCTCCTGCCCTGCTAACTACCAACCAATCTCCTTCACTCCTTTTCCTGGCAAACCCCTGCAAAAGCTGGCCATCTTCCAGCTTAATCTTCACACTGAATTGGTTCGTTGTCTCCATGACCATCAGTCTGGCTTTAGAACTGCCAGAAGCATGGAAACTGCTCTCCTGAACATCCATGAAGACCCGCTCTCCAACCTTGACTCCAATACCCCATGTGTCCTCATCTTACTTGATCTCTCTTCTGCCTTTGACACCGTAAACCAAGCCATCCTGGTCAACCGTCTCTGTGATAACCTGGGTATCACCGATCAGGCCCTGGCTTGGCTAACCTCTTTCCTCTCCTATCGACCCTCCCAGGTCCATCTTGGCTCCTTCCTCTACTCCATCTCTATCTCTACTTGTGGTGTTCCCCAGGGGTCTAACCTCTGTGGGATGGTTCAACCCACGTTTGCTCTGCCATACAGCATCACTGTGTTCTGATGGTGCCAGAAACATCAAAATGGCCGCAAAACCCTTGTGCGCAACAAAACCTTTGACAATCGCGCTTTGCAAAACCCAAAAAGATGGCTGCCCCATCTACCACGCATGTTGTCAGTGGTGGAACAGAGATTTCAATCTCAATCCTGAAATATGTCACTGGGCTCCACAACAAGTAAAAATGGAGCACAGAGCGAAAAGCAGTGTTCTGCTAAAGGAAACCCCAAAATCTTGCTTTAAATCCCCTTTTCTTTGTGCTGAAACTGCAGAATGCCGGCAAACAACACCCTCAAACATCTAGAATTTTTGCTGGGTGCTACAATTCACATAGTATAAGAAATCATTGTGAACTTACAATGTCTTGAAAAGCTGAAAGTATCAAAGAAACATCCACAGCAAATGTTGCCAGCCTGTGGAATCTGTCAAAATCTGGGCGCAGTACCCCCGGCCGCCTGAATGACAGCTGTCAGAAACCTGCATCATTAAACTTTAAAATATGTATAAACTGAAATTAAATGTTGCAATCTAAGTAGTCTGTTGCTGAGAGTAACCTATGTTGTAACTGTTTTTATCCCATGGTTTAAAAGCTTGAATAAGTATTCTAGCTGATATTTTGAAATCACAAGTTTGTTTTAAACTAAGGAAAAATGCAACAGAAATAACAATTACATTTAAGCCTGGCTAAAACCACTGAAACTGGAATAACAGCTTTCCTCACAGACTCACAAAAGGAGGACACTTCCCCCCAGCTGAAACTCATGGGGAGGTGCAAATTGCTGGTGAGCCCAGGACTAAACAATGGACATCCTCCAGCTAAAGGAAATGCTAGGTGTGAGGACCATCGTAAAATGGCCCCTGCCAAGAAAACTGGGAGGAGATTGCTCTTGAACTGAAGGGAGACAAAAAGAGGCGGAGACAAACAACCATCTGTGGCCAAACATTCACAAATAACATTTTGTTTAAAGATATACAACTTGCCACTGAAAATTGTCAAAAACACAAAAATCACAGAATTGTAAATCTAATTTTTGGCTTCACATTTCAAGAGGCGGCAAGATCGTGTGACATATTCTGGAAGGAAACGGCAGAAAATGTGATTTCACACCAAATGTATTTCTGCTAGAAGTATGAAACTGTATACACTTATGCCCATGTTATACGCGCACACTTGTAGAAATTTGCGGATAAATAGGACATTGTGTTCGTGATGAAAAGGGTGAAATTCTGGGAAAAGTAGACACAAGATCTTACAGCTACGGGGTTTGGAGGAGTAGCTGCTGTACAAAATAAAATATGTAATCTGTATATGTGGTTGTTATAGATGTTGCGCATTTGGAAATATGTATTGTATCAAAAGTAGATTTTGTGTTCAAGAGGCCAGAGGTGAACACTAAGCCTCATAAACCCACACCATAAAGTTGACACACGGTTTTCTCTGCCTATCAAGGCTGAGAGGAGATCCTGACCAATCCCTGTCAAAGAGGCGAGCTTAGGCTAAACCAGCACTTACACCCCCTTTATCATAAGCATAAATAGAGACAGCTCAGCACTCAGAAGGACAGACACATTCACCCACTATCCGAATGCTGGCGGAGCACCCTGCTGCAGAATTATCCATCTTACTTGCTCCAGACTCCAGAAACTTGGCAAAGCAGAAAGGCCCATTATATAGCTGAACCATTTTCAGCTAGACGTTAAATTTCCAGAACCAGAACCAACCCCAGAAACCTAAGGGGAGCGTCAAGATACAGCCGGGCTGTGCTGTACTGCTTGCCTGCTGGCTGAACTAATTATCATCAGAACCAAAAGATCCAATCCAGTCCTGTACCGTGCTGTGACCAGAGCCATTGCAGATCCAATCCAGTCCGGTGCCGTGCTGTGAACCGACCCAGTCCAATCCGAGGTGCCCAGCAGTCTGTCCTGACCAGAATCCCTGACCAGAATCCCTGACAAGAATCCATGACCGGAATCCCTGACCAGAATCCTGTCGGTTCCATTTGAAACATATCTAGTGAGTATCTATAGATAGAACTGTGTCACTAGCATATCTACCTGGCTTAGTTAATCCCTATCTTAAATCCATCCTATCTTGTCTTCAGAACCTGCATTGTTAGGAGTACTTTTGAATTGCCTGAACTCTCCATCCTATCCCTCCTATCTTCCTCCTGTGCTAGTATTGTTAAAACTATCTTTGCGCTGATATTTTTAATCTGAAGAAGGCGGGACCACTGCAGGCAGTCACCCTGATCAAGTGGATGTGTGGTATCCTGTGTAGTATCCTTTTATTCATAGTCATCCTCTAGTGTAAGAAATCCTTTTTGGTCATTTTAAAAGCGCCTTCCCGTTTGCCCATCCTTGCCCCTATTTGAAAAAAACAACCTCCACTAAAACACCCATAACTTCAATGTCTGCTTGTAGCTAATATCCACAGCCAGCTTCAATTAGCATCCAAAACCGCATCCCAAATCCGTATAGTTCTCCCGTAATCGCGATTATCACGCACTGAAAAGTTTGCTGCGATTTTCGTTTTAGGGAAATTCTGACAAGTGTAAAACAGCTGTCATGACCACCGGGTTTCCCCTCACAAAACCTACTAAAATGTCTTGGCGAACTGCATATAGATCCTGGGCTCTGGGAAGGTAGAACCTTGGCTATGTAGTTTTGACACTTCCTTATCCTGCAAACATGGCCCCCGGTGAAATTCCTGGTATGGGGGCTGTGCAGTCTAGTTGTTGTCACGCCTTCAGTATTTAAGCCCCTCCCCCTTAGCGTTCCGCGCTTCGCGTCTGTTTGTTTACAGAGGACGCTTACCGCGGATCCTGTCAAGATTCTCCTCAGAACCCCGTTCTTTTATAGTTCCTGTTCCCTGCTTCCGATATTCCTAGCGTTCTTCCCTTGCCCCTTTACGCTCCTTGGCTTTGGTGTTCGTTACACGTTTGGGGGCTAATCTTTCTAATTGAAGTAAGTTAGCGGCAACGCTCAGCTGTGCTCGCGCCTTCCACCTGTATCTTTTCTGATATGTTTTTTGTGGTGGATAGTGCGCATTGCGCTTGAACAGTTCCAGTCAGGTGTCGAGTGTCGGGGCTCCGGCACTCAAAACGTGTGTGAGGAGTCTGTCACTAGTGACACGCAAACGCTTGCCTCAGGTTTTCCTGTTGCTATGTTTTCTCTGTGAAGTACCTTAACTTGTGCCTCTTCTTTGAACTCGCAATAGTAAAATAATTCTCTCCGTTCATTTAGTCATTGTTTATATTTGGACAACGTCATTTAGGATATTCTGTGGCATTCCACATTGAAACCCTGTTACAGTGCTCCTCAGGTTTTATTGTCATTAGCGCTCATTTACCTCAGGGTCCTGTTCTATCCAGTCCAAGGGTTTGGGAGTCACTCCAGTGTGATAGGTGGTATTATACTGTGGCTATTTGGTTCCTTCCCGTGCCCTTTTGCCTTCCCTCCAATCACCCTTCTGCAGTACCATCCTAATAGCCACCCCTTCCATCTTCAGGACAAGCGCCCCTGCGCAGAAGCAGGATGGATAGCCCACAATATACTAATCAAAGGTAAGAGTAGAGAGATTGAAAAGGAAGAGATTGAAAAGGAAGATAGATTGGGAGATTAGTTAGTGCAAGTTACCTTTGGGAAGGTTACATTTATCTATGTTCTTGTGTTTCCTCATAGATTTCTAGTCTATTGGAGCTTAAGGTTTTGAGAAATAAAACTAAGGGTTAGAACAACGCACTCAGAGAAGAAAGTTACATTCTAAGAGTGGTGTCCCCGCAGAGTCAGGTAGGCGTTACAACAGCTTTTGATTGCTTCTGACCTTAGTGTTAAGATTTCAAATTGTTTCTTAGTATCAAATCATTGCTAATGTTTGTGTGCAACTATCCAAAGTGGCTCCCATAAGAATTCAAACAATTTCAGCAATTTAAACCATATTTAATGTTTTTACCCAATCCATTCTCAAGATAACTTTGAAACCATTCTGACCGCTTGCCAATCAATTCTTTTTTTCTTGTGTTGCTGGGGGGAAATTGGGATTGATATTTTGTTTGATTTCTACATTCCTGAATACCTGCTCTCTCCTCCTATCTCTTTACATTGCCTCCTATTGGGGGGTTGAGAGGTGCGCACGGGGAAATAGTAACCACACTGCTATTTGATCTGAACACACTCAAAAGTATTATTTCTGTGTTGAATTGTTTTGCTCACTATTACTCCTTGTGTATTAAAGAGATTAGTTAGTGTTACATCACCTCATTGATGATCATTGTGTACCCATTAAAACATAGTATGAGTAAATTGTGAATACATAAATAAATATTTTAACTTTGCAAACCAGCCTGATTCCTGGTTCAGTGTGACCAGGGGGGGTTCCAGGAGAGGGGTGTGATATGAGTGGTACATCGTTCAGAATAAAATAACTTTTAGACAAACAAATAACGATTTCAGATGTGCATTGCATGCTAGTCGTTGATTTAGGTGTGTGCCAGATTTAAATCACTTACAGATTTGGGGCTCGTCCGGGATCCTGAATTAGACATACCACTTGTGACAGTCTAACACAGCGTGCTAACTGACAGGGTACATACACCTTATTGGGCTACCACACTGTGCTACACTGTAAAAACACCATTCAATAGAAACACTCAAAGCAGTTGGGCCTGTTTTGCAAAGGTAAAAATAACCCAGACATAAGTCAGAAGGAAATTAATATTTCCGGAATGGCGACCCCAGTGGAAATTAATATGGCAAAATAACACCGACTGCACAAATTGTTTGTCAGGGGTGAATGGGTTGAGCAGGATGAGCATGTTTGGCTGCAGGAAATCAAACAACAAGCCACTGCCACATAATGAGATATATGGCAGGACCAGTGTCCATTACATCAGTCATTTAGTGAACTGTATATGGCCCCAAGGGTAAAAGAAGAGCAATGTAAAATTGCCAAAATAGCGGCGTACCTGTACCTCCACATTGGAGTAATACAGAAAAAATATGCCGAAAACCTAGATCTGGCAAAAAGACAAGTACAATCCCTAGAGAAAACCAAAACTGATTTGGACTCTGCAGAGCAAAGGCTACATAAGAGCCAAGATTCAGAGAGAGAAACCAGACAGTACCTGACAAAATTAAAGGAAGATCTGGATCTCCTGCAGCAAGAGCAGGTAGAGCAAGACACCAAATTACTGACACTGCACAAAGAGTGTCAGGAAAGATTGGACTCTCTACAACAGAGCCAGCAAAAGCTGGAATAGCAATTAACCTTTAACAGAGCATGCGCAGAACAGATGGTCACTTTATAGAACCACATAGACAAATTAAAAGAGGAAAATATTAAATTAATTCTCAAAGACCTTGAATCCCAAACAGAATTTGATGAAGAGCGCCAGAAAACTGGTGCATTCAAAAAACAAAGGGACAACCTGGCTGCACAGAGGGGTACTCTTATTCAGGAAAGGGAGGTCTTAGGCTAGGAAGTCAACTATTTAAAAACCAAGGTGGAAGAAAATCACCTGGCCCTTCAGGGACTGGGTGAACTCAAAATGGACTATGAAAAGCGGTTCGAGCACACCAGGAGGGTGGAAGATGCTCTGGCAAAGAATGACCACGCCAGTAAGGACAGAACTCAGGAGGTGAGCCTCCTGCAGCAAAGATTGGCCCAATACTTCCAAATCAGACAGCAAGCACAGAGAGACATTGAGGCTCTCTGTGAGAAAAATGACAGACTCCATAGACAGGTAGCCATGCAGGAACAATTAATAGAAAGCAGTAAGGCCTTAATAGAAGAACAAAAGGGTCAGATCCTTGCATGCCATCAGGGAGTAGGGGCTGAGAGAGATGAGGTCAGATGGGAGAGGCAAACCCCTGAACATAATCTCAGGAACCCTGGCCCCAGAGACTTCAATTCCATGGACTCTGCCATCCCCATGTCCACTGGCTCACATGAGCCAAGGGCCATGGGGATGGTAGACTTCAACCCAATTGGCAATATGGGGCTAATAGGTCAGCCCCTCCCAGAAATGGATGGGTGGGCATCTATGTACAGGTTCCCAAGTGCTAGGGCCATCTTCTCTGATCAGGGAGACTCCAGTCAGGGGAGAATCAGAGAAATGGATCCTCAGAAATATAACTTACCCAGAGATCAGACGGTAACATTTGGTGGGGAACTCCATGAGACTAGGCCCACTAATAGCATACTAAAACCCTCTTCCCGGCTACAACAGTGGGTGGGGTACTCAATCAATCCTGGGAGCAAGGGAGAATCGGAAGACTCTTCTGAGCGCCACAGGTCCCTAGAAACTAGGCCCCCACATTCTGCCAGCTGTTCCCAAGCTTGCAGAATCCAGGAGAGTCTAGAAGACCAGACAGCCACCTGTGGTAGCAGTGCCTCTGAGTCAGAGGATGAGTGGACCAGGGTGACAAGAACTAAAAAGGCCAACAAAGTCAAGAGGGCTTTACTCAAGCATCCCCTGAAACAAATAAAGGCTATTAGGAGCGGCATCATGCCCTACCACAAAAATGCAAAATATTCGGTTTGGGAGCACCTTGAATTATTTGAACAGATGATGGAGACTTTCCATCTGAAGGACAGCCAAAGCTGTATTCAGTATGTGAAGTGGACATTTTCTCCTGAGTACTCCAGCTTCTTTGCGGGGCTGGAGGATCAGAACCATTCCAGATGGTCCACCTATCGGGCGGCCATCTTGAAACATTTTTCCATTCATAGGAACCCACAAGAGGCTCGCAAGGCAGCCTACAACTTACAATGTGGGGAAGACCAGGCCCCACAAGAATTTGTTCAGGAATTAAAATGCGCCTTTGCGCAGACCACTAGAACGGTGCACACTGACAGTAAGAAATTTGTGAACACCTTATTTCATGCTCTCCCTATGTATATTATGACCCAGCTAGTGAGGGACTTTCATGAGAAAAGATCACTAGACTGGGTCAATGAACAATCAACGCGCATCTATGAAGTACAGAAGCCCTTGGAAAATAAAAATAAGTGCAAAAGCCCCAAAACAACCAACACCCCTGCTGCTGCTAAGGTGGCGGAGGTGAAGGTTGCCCCCATTTTAGATCTGGAGATGGGGTGGCCTAAGAACATTCCCGCGCAGAATCCAACCAACTCCATACCCAGAAGGCCCTCGAGCCAATCCCATACAGGGAGCCAGGGTGGTACCCCACAAATGGGACCCCTAACTCCCCTGACTACATCAGCCCACGCTGCAAGGGAAATAGACCCATCCTGGCCTATGTGTGGACTCCTCCAGCCCAAGGGGGGGGGATCCAACCAGACACCTGGAAACCCAGGAAACTTCCCTCCTCACTTTCCTCAGGACTGCAGTAATCCCCCAAATGCCGGACCAAACTTCTTTCCCCGATACCCGCCAAACTTCAACCCACAAAACAACCCATCCTTCTTTCGTCACTTTCCTGAGCCCAGACAGCCCAATCCAGGAGAGGGGAGACCTAGGGTGGAGGGGTACCCAAACTTTCCTAACCAGGGCTATTTTGCGAGAAGGGATAGTTACCCTTCCCGGGATCAACCCAGGGTAGATTTGAGGACCCCGTACCAGCCAGAGCGGGCGTCCCAACTAGAGCGCCAGGTCCAGAACATGGCACAGGATCTGGGTCGCATGCTGAGGGCTCAACAGAACCCTCAGATGGGCATGGCGGTTCAGAACTCCTCCAATCCAGGGTCTGGTGCTCCAGAACAATGACAGGGGAAGAACCCTGACAACCCACCAATCCCCAAGGACTGTTTTGACTGATAGCAATGATGATACAACACCAGATAGGATCTTCACCCGGCATGGGGGGAATTTCCTGGTGTACTCCTCCTGCCCTTAGGGTAAGGAAGATGTGACCTGTGGCTTCAGGAGGGATGAGGTGATCTTCCAAGTCCACAAGCACTGTCTTCCCCACTTGAAGCCATCAGTCCAAATCAGCACTTTGACCAGGGACTTCCCCACCCAGCTGGAGGAGGCCGCTGAGATAGCCAAACCGGAAGTCTTTCCGGGCTTCAGGCAGATGGTTGAAGAGAGAGTCAACCTAGCTGATGCCTGTGAGACTCTGGAGCAAAAGCAAAAATTAAAACAAGTTTTCTTAGATGTTCAAGATCTCTTTGCGGTGGACTCATATGACTGTGGTCGCACCGACATCCACACAACAACAATTCCCACGGACCCTGGCATGACTCCAGTGTTTGTGACGCAATATTGCTTGCATCTCGCATCAATGGAGTCCCTTACTGAAATAATAAAGAACCTTGAGTCCCGTGGGATAATTCGTCCAGTCCACAGCACCTTCAATAATCTGGTGCTGGGGATTCTGAAACCAAACGGCCAGTGGAGACTCTGTGCTGACCTAAGGGAGCTCAACAAACGGGTCCATACTTCCCGTTGGCCTCTTCCCTACCCTACTGGCCCAGATCCAGGGGTCAAAGGTATTCACTGCCATTGACCTGACCAGAGGGTACTGGACTGTGCCTGTCAGTAGGGAGGACCAATACAAGCTGGCTTTTACCTTCGGGGACAGCAGTACATTTGGACCCGGATTCCCTGTGCATACATCAACTCCGGCAATGAATTTAACATCTTTCTACATAAGGCCATGCCCAACCTGGATGAAAGGGGTAACCTGGCCTATGTAGACATGTTCTAGTCAAAAGCTCAACTGTGGAGGAACACATAGCGGAGATCCGTTATGTCCTGACACAGTTGAGGGCTGCCGGAGCAAAACTCTCCTTTCAAAAGGCACAGTGGTGCAGAACCCGTGACAATTTCTTGGGGCATGAGATAACTCCTCAGGGTCTCTGTCCCCAGGAAAAGAAAGTAGAAGCACTCCAGAAAATAAAAGACCCCACAACTCTGCGGGAACTAAGGAGCCTCCTTGAACTAACTAATTACAGCAGAAAGTTCATTGAGGACTACGCAGAGATCACAAGACCCCTGATCCATCTTTTGAAGGGGGGGGTCAAGTGGGAGTGGGGTCCAGAACAAGCCGAGGCAGTAAGACAACTCAAAAGAAGCCTCTCACAAGCGCCTTGCCTAGCCTACACTGTTAAAAACAAGGAGTTCTTCTTGGAGACAGGGTTCTCAAATATATGCTTGACTGCATTATTATATTAAAAGCATGACAAGGTCAATAAAGTAATCTATGCGAGTAAAACTTTATCCTCTGTGGAGGAAGAATTCAACGATTGTGAGAAGGCACTCCTGGCAACAGTGTGGGCATTGAAGAATTACTGCCCGTTTATCCAGGGGGAACCCATCATAGTGGAGACTCTACACCAACCTTTGCAAAATCTTCAGAGTGACAGAAACCAGGCTGGAAATGTGAGTAATTCCCAAATTACTTCCTGGATTCTGTCAATGCAAGGCTTTCCTGTAGAGGTCAGATATGGCCAAAACAATAAGAGTCCCCTCACGCAAGGTCTGGTTGACTTGCATGATTGTGCCAGAGAAAACTGTCTCGAGGACGAATGTCTTAAAATCAAGGACAACATGGAGGCATACCTCAATTCCCCACACAAAGTCTATGAAGGAGACCAGTGTGAGGGAATGCCCACTGTCTATGTGGATGGGTGCTCCTACCATGTTGACAACAACGGGGAAAAGGAACTTGTGGTCGGCGTATGGAATGCATGGGTTAATGATGCCCCAGAACCCTCGTTGGGTACAAAATTGGTCCCCTAAGTAGTCAAGTGGCAGAGCTGGTGGCTGTGCATCAAGCCATCCTCACTGCTGTCCAACACCAACTCCACAAACTGGTTATAATCACTGATTCGGATTATGTACGGAACGGGTTCGTGGAGCACCTAGATAACTGGAAAACCAGAGGCATGCTATGTGCTAATAACAAACCATTGAAACATGGGAAATTAATACAAAATATTGATGATCTGGTCACCTCGAATGGGGTGACCGTCTACTGGAAAAAGAGCAAGGGTCATTCTAAAGTAGAGAGACCAGACAAAACTGGAAATGACCTAGCAGATCAGCTGGCCAAAACCAGAGCCATCCAAGGGGATCTACATGAGATCAAGTCCCTGTTGGGGGAAATCCAGGTCACCGCTATAACTAGGTCCCAGACAAATGCTCACAATGAACTCTCAACTGCACAATGGAGTAAGGAGACCCCACAAATGTCCAAAAAATGTTCTGAATCCAATACGGTTTGTTGGTGAGGAGATCCATAGCTGGCCATGACCAGTGGGTGGTCCCTACCTCATTCCGAAGCCTGATGTTAAGTCACGCCCATGATGCAGCCACAGCCGGTCATCAGGGTTTTCATACGACACTAGAAATCTTGCGAGAGGATGCATGCTGGCCACACATGGGGCAGGACCTCGACCAATACTTGAAGGGGTGTCCTGTGTGTGCACAATTTCAGCCACACCGTGCTCCCCTCCAAAAGAGGGGGATGACACTCCCTTGGTCACATTTACAAGTCGATTTTATCGGGCCCGTGATTCGCTCCTATAGGGGGAACAAATACATGTTGACTGTGACATGCTTGTTCAGTAAATGGTTGGAATGTCTCCCGGCCCCAAATTGCAAGGCAGAAACAGCAGCTGCCCTGATGATCAATCACATCTTCTCGCGTTTTGGACTACCCCAAAGGATTGAGTCAGACCGAGGTAGCCACTTCACTAGCGAAGTGATGACAAAGATGTGGGTGATACTTGGGGTCAAAAGGAAACTACACATTGCCTACCGGCTAGCCTCTAGTGGTGGAGTTGAGAGATACAAAAGACAATTGTGAGCGTATTAAAAAAGTTTGTGGCAGATTCTGGGCCAAGTTGGTAAATTTGATTACCCCTTATCCTGATGGCCATCAGATCTACCCCTTCCTCTGCAACAAAAATTTCTCTGTTTCAGATGATGACTGGACGAAGGATGGTGCTTGCCCAGCATCTGCTCTACAGAACCCAAGAGCAGACCTTGATAAATGCCTCCACAACTCACGAGTATGTTGAGAATCTGAGAAAACACCTTCAACATGCTTTTGCCTATGCTCAGCGGAATCTAGAAAGATCTGCAGACAGTACGAAGACCCACTATGACCTTAAGACAACTAAAAAAGAATACCAAGTAGGAGACCGGGTCTACTTGTACAATTTCCAAAGGAACCAAGCCAAACAGCGCAAATTTCTCCCAAGTTGGCGGGGTCCTTTTGAAATTGTAGACAGAATCTCACCAGTCGCCTACACAATCCGCATCCCCAAGGGCAGTTTGGCAGAAGGGGAAGACAAGTGGGTCCACATCAACCAGCTGAAGAGTTGCCATCCCAGGCATACTTTGCGGCAAATACTGGAGCCTACCAGAAACCCAGAGGGGGACATTCTGGCCCCCTAGAAAATTCCAACTGTTAAAACCATTCCACCTGTTAAAATCATAGGAATTACAGGCGGGGAATATTGTAATTGGGCTCAATGTATGCATCTGCCCTACTACATGAATAGTAGTGGGGACAATTCCATAACCATGTTCTGTTCTGTCTCATAGCACTGAAACAAAGGATTCTAAGTACTAAGGAGGACCACTCGGGGACGTGGAGGAAAGACCCAAGGGGCCCGGAGTATCGCTCCATACTCCCATCCAGACCGGGCGAGGAGAACATGTCGATCCAGCACTGATGGGAGAAGGAGATGACTTTCTCCACCTGGACCAAAGAAAGAAAGAACATCCAAATCTTCCAACTTCCCCTTGATAGGTGGTCAACCTCAAGTCGTGAGGGGAGCTCTGTGGGATGATTCAACCACACTTTTGCTCTGCCATGCAGCATCACTGTGTTCGGGTGGTGCCAGAAACATCAAAATGGCCACAAAACTCTTGTGCGTGCCAAAACCTCTGACAATCGCGCTTTGCAAAACACAAAAAGATGGCTGCCCCATCTATCATGCATGTTGTCAGTGGTGGAATAGAGATTTCACTCCTGAAATATGTCACTGGGCTTCACAACAAGTGAAAAAGGAGCACAGAGGGAAAAGCAGTGCTCTGCTAAAGGAAACCCCAAAATCCTGCTTTAAATCCCCTTTTATTTGTGCTGAAACTGCAGAATGCCAGCACAAAACACCCTCAAACATCCAGAATTCTTGCTGGGTGCTACAATTCACTTAGTATAAGAAATCATTGTGAACTTACAATGGCCCTCATTACAACCTTGGCGGAGGACCATGGTGCTATTAGCACCATGGTCCATGCCGCTAAGGTTACGATTCCGCCATGGTGGATGGCGGAATTACCGCCCCATTCCAAGGTGAGTGGGGCGGTAATTCCCCATTCACTATTTGCCCTTCCCCATTCCCATCTTTGCCCCATAGGGCATAATGGGAATGGGGAAAGGCGCTAAGTACGGTACCGCAAATTGCGGCACCGTACTTAGCACCAAGGTCACTTTGCGGCATGGATTTTAACGCCTGCAAAAAGCAGGCATTAAAACTTGGGACCTCTTAACCGGGTGTTAAGGGTTAACGCCGCCGACGGCGCCGTTAAACCCTTAACGCCTGACTTGTAATGAGGGCCAATGTCTTGAAAAGCTGAAAGTATCAAAGAAACATCCACAGCAAAAGTTGCCTGCCTGTGAACCTGTCAAAATCTGGGCGCAGTACCCTCGGCCGCCTGAATGACAGCTGTCAGAAGCCTACAGGATTAAACTTTAAAATCTGTATAAACTGAAATTAAATGTTGCAATCTAAGTGGCCTGTTGCTGAGAGTAACCTATGTTGTAACTGTTTTTATCCCATGGTTTAAAAGCTTGATTAAGTATTCTAGCTGATATTTTGAAATCACAAGTTTGTTTTAAACTAAGGAAAAATACAACAGAAATAACAATTACATTTAAGCCTGGCTAAAACCACCGAAACTGGAATAACAGCTTTCCTCACAGACGCACAAAAGGAGGACACTTCCCACCAGCTGAAACTCACGGGGAGGTGCGAATTGCTGGTGAGCCCAGGACTAAACAATGGACATCCTCCAGCTAAAAGAAATGCTAATTGTGAGGACCGTCGTAAAATGGCCCCTGCCAAGAGAACTGGGAGGAGATTGCTCTTGAACTGAAGGGAGACAAAAAGAGGCAGAGACAAACAACCATATGTGGCTAAACGTTCACAAACAACATTTTGTTTAAAGATATATAACTTGCCACTGAAAATTGTCAAAAACACAAAAATCACAGAATTGTAAATCTAATTTTTGGCTGCACATTTCAAGAGGCGGCAAGATCGTGTGACATATTCTGGAAGGAAACGGCAGAAAATGTGATTTTACACAAAATGTATTTCTGCTAGAAGTATGAAACTTTATACACTTATGCCCTTGTTACACACGCACACTTGTAGAAATTTGCGGATAAATGGGACATTGTGTTCCTGATGAAAAGGGTGAAATTCTGGGAAAAGTAGACACAAGATCTTACAGCTACGGGGTTTGGAGGAGTAGCTGCTGTACAAAATATGTGATCTGTATATGTGGTTGTTATAGAGGTTGCACATGTGGAAATATATATTGTATCAAAAGTAGATTTTGTGATCAAGAGGCCAGGGGTGGACACTAAGCCTCATAAACCCACACCATAAAGATGACACACAGTTTTCTCCGCCTATCAAGGCTGAGAGGAGATCCTGACCAATCCCTATCAAAGGAGCGAGCTTAGGCTAAACCAGCACTCACACCCCCTTTATCATAAGCATAAATAGAGACAGCTCAGCACTCAGAAGGACAGACACATTCACCCACTATCCGAATGCGGGTGGAGTACCTTGCTGCAGAATTATCCATCTTACTTGCTCCAGACTCCAGAAACTTGGCAAAGCAGAAAGGCCCATTACATAGCTGAACCATTGTCAGCTAGGCCTTAAATTTCCAGAACCAGAACCAACCCCAGAAACCTAAGGGGAGCGTCAAGCTACAGCCGGGCTGTGCTGTACTGCTTGCCTGCTGAACTAATTATCATCAGAACCAAAAGATCCAATCCAGTCCTGTGCCGTGCTGTGACCAGAGCCATTGCAGATCCAATCCAGTCCGGTGCCGTGCTGTGAACCGACCCAGTCCAATCCGAGGTGCCCAGCAGTCTGTCCTGACCAGAATCCTTGACAAGAATCCCTGACCAGAATCCCTGACCAGAATTGTGTCACTAGCATATGTACCTGGCTTAGTTAATCCCTATCTTAAATCCATCCTATCTTGTCTTCAGAACCTGCATTGTTAGGAGTACTTTTGAATTGCCTGAACTCTCTATCCTATCCCTCCTATCTTCCTCCTGTGCTAGTATTGTTAAAACTATCTTTGCGCTGATATTTTTAATCTGAAGAAGGCGGGACCACTGCAGGCAGTCGCCCTGATCAAGTGGATGTATTCTTGTGTGGTATCTGTTTATTCATAGTTATCCTCTAGTGTAAGAAATCCTTTTTGGTCATTTTGAAAGCGCCTTCCCGTTTGCCCATCCTTGCCCCTATTTGAAAAAAACGACCTCCACTAAAACGTCCATAACTTCAACAGTTAACATCCACAGCTTTAATTATCATCCAAAACCGCATTCCAAATCCGTATAGTTCTCCCGTAATCGCGATTATCGCGCACTGAAAAGTTTGCCGCAAATTTTGTTTTAGGGAAATTCTGACATGTGTAAAACAGTCAAGTCAACAAAAATCGAACATGCATTTAGAATATCAGGACTCAAAGCGAAAATACCACACAATTACCCGGAATTAGCTAGAGACAGAAAGCCAAACCCAGGACCAGACCCTAATTTCTTGGAACACAAGAGGATTCGTACACCTGCTAAACACCTTCCCAGTAAACCTCGAGGGAAATTTTGCCATATGTCTACAAGAAACATGGCTGCGAGAACCCCCTACTAAAGACGGATATACGATCTTATTAAACCCCGCTGGTAAAAACAGGAAAGGCAGACCTTTCTCAGGTTTATTAATGATGATAAAACACTCAGCACACTGGCAACTGATAGAAACATTCAATCCAAATCTATTTGTGCAAGGAGCATTACTTGAACAGCAAAAAAATTCATCTGCCAAAAAAAATCAGATGCTGCTCATAAACACTTACTGGAACTCTGCAATGATCACCCCTGACAAATTTGTCAATTCTGTAACAACAATAATAGACACCCACCTAACACTTGGAAACAACCTCCAAATCATGATATGTGGGGGCCTAAACAACACTTGGTTTGAGAAAGACGACTTGACGTTGAATCAAAAGCTTAAAACGTTTGAAAAACTGTCAGCAGACGCCAAATTATGGCACACGGCAATGAAGATCCGAAACTGTATACTGCTTAACGGACAGGTGCAAGGAGATGTACCTGCCAACACAACCAGGCACCAAAATCAAACAAAGAAAACATTAGATTACATTTGGACCTCTCATAATCTATTTAAAAAAGTCACACAACTAAAGGTGACCCAAGCCTTTAACAGCGACCACAATCCAGTGAAGCTGACTTGGCAAACGAGTGAGCAGTCACACTTGGCCAAATATGACAACGAGATTTGGTCCAATGCAACTGGAACATGTCTTCGGATCAACGGACAGCAGATTTCTCAACTCACTGCTATGTTCGATCAAATCACAGTTGGAAAAGACACAAACTACGTGCCACTGTTAAGCAAATTCATGGTGAAAACGACCTCAAAAGGGATTGCCAGCCATCGTCACCAACACAAATTTAGTAAACAGCTAGTAAAGGAAAACAAACATTGCTGCAAGACATCAGAAAAATCAAGAAATCGAACCACCCTAACCAAGACGAGCAGTTGCGCCTTCGACGACAACATTATCGAAATTGGGTCAAAGCGTTCTCCATTCAAAGAGATCAAGAACGAGCAGAAACCATGCTAGATCTATTTCAAAAACATAACGAGGGAAATCTGGGCCATTTTGAACGCAGGTAACACCAAAAGCAACCAAGTGCTGATTAATGAAGTAGCCCCCCAGCGTTGGGAATCACACTTCTCTGAATTATTTAACGATGATGCCAACAAAAAGGAAATTCAGCTGGAAAAACCAGCTGTCCGATGGAACGTAACTGAATCTCGCACTGACATTACGAACGCAATTATGCAACTAAAGAATTCAAGAGCCCCAGGACCCGATAACATCTCAAATATGATGCTTAAAAAAGAACCAGAGCGGTGGGCACAGTTTATCGAATAACTATTTGAGAAAATAGAAACTACCCAAGAATTACCTTCCTCGTGGCGAACAGCAGTGGTAGTGCCAATTCACAAAAAGGGACCCAGAGCTGACCCGGCAAACTATCGCCCGATAGCGTTGCTAGATACTATTGGGAAATTATTCGCTTCATTCCTACAAAAAAAACTTTCAGCTTGGGCTAAACAAGAAAAGATCGGTGACTGTCGGCAAACAGGTTTCACTAAAGGCGTGGGCACTGAAGTAAATTTACTACTATTAAACCTTCTAAAACTAGCCTCACTAAAAGGTCAAAAACCTCTCTTCATAGCATTGGTGGACATGCGGCAAGCCTTCGATAAAATAAACCGAAACCTCCTATGGCAAAAACTCACACAATGGGAATGCCCTCCACAAATATTGAACCCGATCAGAGCATTACACGAAGAAACATCGGTTCGTATTCGAACAAATCAGAATGGAGATCTGACACACTCAATCCCGACGTCAAAAGGTTTTAAACAAGGATGCCCGCTGGCTGCACTGCTATTCAAATTATTCATCTCCTACTTACCTATTGAGCTAAAAGAAGTAAGATGCTTTCCACTGAGAATAAACGATCAAGAACTAAATTGTATCCTATATGCAGACGACATTGTCTTGGCTGACCAGACAGCAATAGGACTACAACGGCTGCTGACTAAATTAAACAGCTATCTCGTAAAGAATATGCTCGAGATCAACCCAGCCAAAACCAAAATCATAAAAATGAAGAACACGATAGGTCAGAAATCAAACCACTTTAAATGGTATGTGGCAAACGAGGAAATCGAAACAACAACGTCGATACGGTACCTCGGAATCATTTACAGTACTTCCATCAGAGAATGGCCATGGTACCAGGATCTGCGAAACAGAATGTTAACATACACCCACAAGGACTGAAAATTCACAATGAATACGGAAGATTTTCTGTTCGACCGGTACTAACATTCTACCTAAATAAAGTATTACTTGCAATCACATTTGGAGCCGAATGTGCATGGAACCTTGACTTTAAAGTATGGTATGCCCTGAAAGGGTTGTTTTGGCGCAAAGCCTTACGTATACCCAAATACCTTTCGATGACGAACCTGCAATACGAACTGGGAATACATTCCTTGTACAATTCAACAATCTGGAAAGCTTGTGCACTTCTACGCAAAATAAGAGAACATCCTGGAGAACCAGCGTACAAAATACTCAAACAAGATACAGCCAGCCCAAACTCTCAGATTCTAAAGGAGTGGACTTATAAAGTAGACCAAATAATGACAACTGCTAACATCGAAATAGAGTCCTTGCAACTCCGCCCGCAGATTGTCAAAAAACATCTTCAATGGTGGGGATGGATTCAGAATAGTGAAAAAAGAGCACTCCTTAAATGTACACTCCCGTCGGGACCCGCACCAAATAGACTAAACGTACAGCCAAAATACTTATTCAAATGTCCATCGCGTCACCACCGAGATCAATTTTTGCGAATGCGATTAAATGCACTGCAAACAAATGAAATGAGATGGAGGAGAAAAAACCTGGACCAAAAAGATGATTTATGCAGACACTGCAATAAAGAGACGGAATCACTTTACCATCTGATCATAAACTGCGATGCAATCTCGAATGAAAGGATCCTACATCTAGACTTTTGCTTTCCAATAGATGGAAATAGAGAAGAATGGTGGTCGCGTGTGACAGCTGGTCACAACATGAAAATAACCTGCGCGATAATTCATTTCTTAGACACAATTTTGAAAGAACAATAGAAGTTCCAAATGCTAAACCCTTGAACCCAAGTCACAGGTGCTTAGGAAGATTTTAACACTCAATGATGAATACTAACCATATAGAGATTCTGTGATAAAAGTTTGAATAAACTAAAAGATGACAAAGAAAAAAAAAAAAAAAAACAGCTTTTGATTGCTTCCGACCTTAGTTTTAAGATTTCAAATTGTTTCTTAGTATCAAATCATTGCTAGTGTTTGTGTGCAACTATACAAAGTGGCACCCATAAGAATTCAAACAATTTCAGCAATTTAAACCATATTTAGTGTTTTTACCCAATCCATTCTCAAGATAACTTTAAAACTATTCTGACCACTTGCCAATCAATTCTGTTTTTTTCTTGTGTTGCTGGGGGGAAATTGGGATTGAAATTTTGTTTGAATTCTACATTCCTGAATACCTGCTCTCTCCTCCTATCTCTTTACATTGCCTATTGGGGGGTTGAGGGGTGCGCAGGGGGAAATAGTAACCACACTGCTATTTGATCTGAACACACACAAAAGTTTTATTTCTGTGTTGAATTGTTTTGCTCACTATTACTCCTTGTGTATTAAAGAGATTAGTTAGTGTTCCATCACCCAATTGATGATCATTGTGTACCCATTAAAACATAGTATGAGTAAATTGTGAATACATAAATAAATATTTTAACTTTGCAAACCAGCCTGATTCCTGGTTCAGTGTGACCGGGGGTGGAGGGGGTTCCAGGATAGGGGCGTGATATGAGTGGTACATCGTTCAGAATAAAATAACTTTTAGACAAAAATAAATAAGGATTTCAGTTGTGCATTGCATGCTAGGCGTTGACTTAGGTGTGTGCCGGATTGAAATCACTTACACCTCTCTCCCTGGCTCTTCAACCAATACCTGCCACTTCTTGCTCACCACATTGCCACTCTCTGCCCCAACTTTCAGTGCTATGCGGATGACACTCAGCTCATTTTCAGGCTCCCTTCTCCTTCTGTCATCTCTGACTGTCTGTCCGCTATCCAGGAGTGGTGTGCCGCCAATGATCTCTGCCTTAATACCAGTAAGACTGAGATTCTCCTCATCGGCGCACCTGCTCCGTCCTTTCCGGTCGCTCCCTGGCCGGCCTCTCTTGGCCCTCTTCCTTCTGCCACTTGTGAGGCTACAAACCTCAGGGTCCTCTTCGACTCCACTCTATCCTTCTCTCCTCACATCTCAGACGTCTCTAAGAAGTCACACTACCAGCTGCACCTCCTCAGATGTATTCTTCCTTTCCTCTCCTTCCCCCAGAAGCTCACTGTCTCCAGAGCTCTGTTTCTCTCTAGGCTGGACTACTGCAACAGCCTCTTTCTAAATGTGCCTGCTTCTACACTCTGCCTTCTGCAACTCATCCAGAACAGGACTGTGAGACTTGTCCTCAGCCTCAAGCCCAGGGATCATATCTCTCCAGGACTGAAATCTCTGCACTGGCTCCCAGTGGCTGCGAGGATTAAAACCCTCTACATTGTCCAGAGGTCCTTCTGTAGCTTGGAGCCTCAATATCCCCAACACTCTTTTACTAAATATCTTCCTTCTCAAGCTCTTCGCTCATCGGCCTCCAACTTCCTCAGGATCCAAGTTGGTGGCAGATCTCTTTCTTCGGCTGGGGCCTCCCAATGGAACAGCCTCCCTGCCTCCCTGAAACTTGAGGAGAACCAGCTCCGGTTCCGGAAGCACCTCAAGGCCTTCCTCTTTGCTTCTGCTATCTCGTCTCCTCTCACCTGCTGAACTCCTGACTGAAACTTCACTGGTCACCTGGCTACCCTCTGACCTCGGGCCCGGGTCTCCTCCCCCGGCAACTGCACACCTGCACTGCCTCCCGGGCAACCACTGCACTTTGGGGCTGTTTCTGTGTCCCTACAGTCCACACCAGCTCTTGACACTTGGGGCCCGATTCACAGAAGCATTTTATAATGGCAGAATCCCATAGGGAAACGCTCTGTGAATCAGGGCCTTGATGTTTGCACTTACCCCTGCACTTGCCACTAGCTGCCCGCACTTTTACCTACTATTTTTTTACTGTTGATTCTATGTATTGCACTACCCCCTCCCCCTACCCGCACTTTCCCTTTCCCCCTCCCCTGCACTTGCGCAATCTCAATTTCATCTGGCCTAGTAAGATCGTTGTCTCCGTCTTCCCTCTGTTCCGTCTCCCCTGCCTCGTCGCACTTTGAAACACTTGTATATAGGCGCGTTGTAATTGCCATATCATATCATATATCATAACAGATGGCTGCTGCAGGAATGGTGGCTGGAACATTCAGGATTCTCCTCCACTCTGGAGCCTCCAGTTTATATACAAGGATAAAAGCCCACTCTCCAAGCAGCTCAAGTCCATAAATCCTTTTAGGCACAACCTTCCCCAAATACAAATTTAAAACAGGCTTAATTGAGAACCTACCAAACCGTCCGTATATCTTCAGCATCTGAATCATAAACTGCAAGGCTTTACATTTCATCATATTTTTTATTAAAATATCTGTGCCATCCCACAAATTGGAAAACCCAAGTATACTAAAGAATTAACTTCTTGCAAGGTGACATTATTTAATTTCCATTTAATGGTGCAGCAAGTCTTTTTTCGGCCTATCTGCAATATTTCTCTTATTTTTCAAATTTACAGTAAGGACATTTCTGGGGGCAAATAATGTGAATGCATCAAGTAATATTTGTAAATCAATTGGTGTATGGCCAAAAAGCAGAAAATCATCTGCATAGGACAGTCACAGAACTCGAAAAGAGCCTAATTTAGGATATAAAAGGTGCTTTATCCAAATAATCGGCAGCATCAAAAATGTATAAATGAAATAGGCAGGGAGCAAGTATGCATCCCTGCCTACGGCTTGAGTTGGTGTTAATACTTTTAGACAGTAAGCCCTGCCTGTTCAACCTTATCTGAATGCCTGAGGATTCATGGAGTCCTACAATTAATCTTAGGAAGCCATCCGGAATCCCCCAGCTAGCCGGTTTCTCCCATAGTACTCCTCGATCAACCTGGTCGAGGGTTGCTGACAAGTCAACTGAGGCAACATAAACGCTCGTAGATATTTTGGGCCAAGCCTGATGTTGTAAGGTTTTCAACAGCGACCCATTTAAGTTTGTCTAAAACCGGTCTATAGCCGATTCAATTCCAGGCTTCTAAGTGGGCCAGCAAAAGGGGTGCGAAGATCTTACTATTGGCCATCAAGACCGAAACAGGACGATAGTTTCTTGCGTCTGTCCTCGCATCCCTTTTTAAAACAGGAATCACATCTGCGGTCCTCCAAGAATTAGGGAAGCTCATGGATCCTACCACACCAGCAAAAAGGATTACAAATACACTTCCCCAAGTGTCTGAATTCAATTTGAACAATTTGTTACTTAATTTGTTGGGACCTGGGCCTCTTGAATTACTCGACTTATATATAATACCAATAATTAAGTCATGTTCAATTGTAAGGACCCAGTCATTAATCAAAACTTGTGGAATCCCCCTATGTTGAATCTCCTTATTATCATTAGTACTATATAGTCTTTCAAAATGCTCAATCCAGTCAGCCTTAGATACCAAGTTGGATTGTTTTAGTACTTTACCTCCATCCATTGAGTTGAACACTTCCCTAAAACGTCCTGAGTTCCCCTTTTTTAAATGGTCAAGCATAAACTCTGCATCCTTCTGGTGGGTAAAGGCCCCATGTTGCTTTATACCATTTTTATACACCAATTACATTTTTCTAACTAGGGCTATTGTCCCGACAGGAGACAGAAGCGAATTCCTAACATATCGAAGTTTGGCCGTCATTTCCTTTTTTCTGACGAGATTCACTCATCAAAGCCATAAAGGTGTTGTTTTTTTATTAATATGACTTCATCAGCCCTATTTCCCACACAAGGTATCTTCAATAACTTCCTTAATAGTTTGTTCATAGTGTGGAGGACTAAATGTAGCCCACTTCCACTCCAAAGTCGTGGAGCGGAAAATCAAATTAATTCTGTTATTCAGCTAATTCCAAGTTCCTTCATGCCAATTGATTCGGTTATGTCCCTCACTATAATACCGGGCATAACCCTACTCAAATTATGACACTGACTTTGTCAGCAAGATCATATTAGTGCCTACAAAACAGCCTGGCAGCTACAGACTGCTGACCGCCCCCCACATGCCAGTCTACATTTTAATGGACTATGCATTCTGAAGCACCATTTGCGCCTCCAGATTAACAAGTGTCACTCTTAAATGAAACTGTATCTTTGCCTATGTTTTTCCATAGACTTACTTTAAGGCAAACTCTTAGAGGTACCCCTCGCCTCTGCATGGCTAAAAGCCCCAACATGCCTCACTGCACTATCCTGTCACTCCATTACCTCCCACCCCCATGAGAGCAACAGAGAGAATTCATTGAACATGTATTAAAATGCACACAAAATACAGATGCGTTACACATGCAGAGTAATGCCCCCACTTTTCTGCTATTCAGAAAGATGTTGAAAACCTATCTCTTTCCAAAATGAAATGTTAATTCGTTTTAAAAATATCATGTTTATATCTATTGCTATTATTTGACAGTGTTAACAATTGTAAATGTATGATTTTATTGATAGTTGCATTGTTACTCCATTAATCAAACTGTTGATAAGGTTCGCAAACTAAGTACCATAAATAAAATGTGTTGCTGCCCATTCCCTTCAATGACAGGACCTATTCCTTATCAGCAAATGTCATGCAGCAAATGCCCTCGAGATCAAAACTTGCAGATGCCATCATTTAGCTGTGCCTTGTTCATGGGTTTTATGGGCCCACTTTTAATATCCCTTGAGGTGTGCAGACATCATTTCGATTGGATATCAGTCCAGAACACTGAGGCGGAGTTTGAACCCAAAAATTACATTGGCTCTGTATGAATCATGCAGCACTGCCTTGTATTATCCTTTGTTTTTGGGTGTTCGGGGGATATAAACATTGCACATTATCGGACCAGCACTCCACAGGAAATGTACTCCTTGATGAGAGTCATGTCCATTATGCTCTCAAAGATAACCATGGGACCTGAACAATTTTTGATCATGCCCCACAGACCTGGACTTTCATGGGTGATTTGGCTCTGGTTTACATGACAAATCCAAGGAATTGGTCCCTTTTCTCCAAGGGGGAGACACCGGAGCTAGCCCCTTTCAGAATAGGGAGGTGAGACTGCTACACAAATCTATCCCTATGGGATCGGGCAAGTGGGAAGTCACTGGGGTGAGAATGCTGGGAGAGCAAACCAAGTGCCAACGAAAGCCAATGGGCCTATACACCAACAGAGACTGAGTGAAATACCCCAAAGAACTGAACTCCGACAACATAACCCGCAAGAGGTTATTAGAAACTAAAAAGAGAGCGAAATACCCAAAAGGGGGTTGTGCTGTGAACCACCTCCCATGAAGGGTAATCAGAAGTCAGAAAGTGAACAAAAGAACTAAAGGGGATATAGCTGTGAACCTGCACTTGCGAGGGGTTATCAGAGACCAGAAAGTGAAAGAAATACTCAAAAGGGGTGAAGCTGAAAGCCATAACCCATGAGAGGTTATTAGAAAACAGAAAGAGAGCAAATAATCCAAAGTTGGTGAAGTAGAAAACCAAATGGCTTTCGAGAAGCCAGAAAGCAAAGCCAATATCAATGGAGACTGCACTTGAAAGACAAAACCCAAAAGGGTTTCAGAGAAAAGAAAGATTAAGAGAAATACCCGAGAAGGGTTTAGAGAAACAAAGCAACCCAAGCAAGGTGAAAACCTAAGAACCCAGAGCTCAGTCTGGGCTAAAAATCCCAACCACTCACAGGGGGTGGAAACCTACAGCAACTCCAATCCTGAAGTGGAGGCAGCAGGTCCCCGTAGGCCCAGAAGAACTTACTATTGCCACAAATCTACTATACCCTGGGGGTGACTGAGAGACAGCAGTTGAACAACTGCAAAATCCACAAATCCAAGAGACTTGTTTCCCAGAGCTGTGTGAAAAGACCAGAACTAAACGTTGGCGGTGTCCATTTTACTTGTGGTGGAACATAAAAATGTGGGGTTTACTTGAATTGTACAAGAAACCTTGGGAAGTCAATAAGGCTTCTTTCAGAGACATTGTTGGGAGCGGGTCATGCACCAGCCAGCATAAACCAAGTGAAGTCTAAATCAATCTGCAGTCTGCCATTTCCACCCGAGAGCTCACTGATCATAGTACATGACTGTCTATAACTTAGTTCCCATTACTAGATGTCATGGCCGATCTCTTCCTGCGGGCAAGCACCCACAATATCTCTATGCTGCCTGGCATATGCCATGGCAACTATGCTGGTCTTGTTACAGTGAAGACTCCAACTTCCAGATTACTCTGCGACATCAATACACTGTAACGCACCTCCAGTCAATGGAACGTATACATCATTGCACAAGTCTGCATTCCCGACTGTTACTATCATAGTGGGTACCTTTAAACCGTTTTTTCTGGTTCTGTGTTCCGAGTGGTGTTGCATCCCAGATTGTTCTGCTTTCTTCAAATTACTTCCCAGACTTTGACATGAGCTTCACTCTACCAACGCATTTTTGGGATTCTCCTTT
This sequence comes from Ambystoma mexicanum, assembly GCF_040938575.1. Taxonomy (NCBI): domain Eukaryota; kingdom Metazoa; phylum Chordata; class Amphibia; order Caudata; family Ambystomatidae; genus Ambystoma; species Ambystoma mexicanum. The sequence goes on from NC_090930.1 coordinate 846,881,044, forward strand.
TGTGCCATGCTCCAGTAAGATACTGACCTTCAGCCTGTCATTTAATTTGTCTCCTAGAACTCTTATGCTGTGTTTGCCTATGACTATTACCCATTTGGTTATCACTGCTTATTGATGCTTGCAAGATGCCAGAGGCGGTATCGGGCAGTCTGCAAGAGGTAAACATCTCCATATGCCCACATCAGTGAGGGATCTTCACACCACACCAATCCAAACCAAAACTCAAACTAGTTTTAAAAAGGCAGCCCATGTATTTCATTAAAGAGACACTGTTAGATTATTCAGAAGTTTAACGTGCTAAGCATGTGTAAGGGATTGCTGTGTCCCAAAACCAACCCAAATTTCAAAGGAAAGACATTTAAAAAAGGTATCCCAAACTGTTGACTGCTGAATAGCACCGGAGAGACCAAATTGTGCAAATAATTGCTGCCACAAGCGTATATAATTATCAACCACATATTTCCTTCTCAACAATGAATACAGCTATTAGTATTCTCTTTGTAAAAACTGAAAAAAACATTGGTTTCCCAGGGGCTGAGCAATCATCATAACCACCTTATGTCACCATGCACTCATATCGGACAAAGCCTTGCGAATGGGCAATGTGGTTTGCATCTGGCACTGCACCATGGAGCGAATGGAGAGCTGCTGTTAGTTTCCCTTTAAGCCAGACAGCGATAGGAACAATGAAATAAATCAACCAGAGTTCCCTCCCTGGAATAACATGTTTAGTATATGAGCAAAGGGTTCATGGTGCTTTGGCAGATATTTAAAATTATGATGACAGGAACTGTACAGCTATTGTGATAAAACTGATGGTGTCATCACGCCTTTCCCAGCGGTGACCTCTGCCCATGTGGCCAGGGGATGGCAGCCACTACCTGATCCTGACCCTGGGGGCAGTTATATGAGGGAGGATCACATGAGGGGAGGCAACGCTCAGGGGAGTGGCATGACCTCATCGGACGAGACATGGTATCCCCCTTTTCCTTTTAGAGATACCCGCTTCATGCCCCATGCCTTAATGCCATATTGTCATGACTCCCTTCACTCACCCATGAAAGCTACTAAGAATACCTTCCCATGCTCTGTATATAAGTCATCAATAACTGACTTCTCTTTCTCTGGATGTAATTGTGCTGTGACGAGGAAGCTAAGTGGAGTAATGAACATTCATAGAGGCCAGAAGCACAAGCTGCGCTATAGTGGTTGCACACGCATACTTGATGTTGGCACATTTTATTTTTATAAAACTTTCTTTATTGGGTTTTAAACAACAAACAAACAACAACAGGTTACCTTCAGTCTGCAGGCCTTTCCAACCCACCTCCAACCCCCGACACAGAGCATTAGAGCCAAGCATATACATACAACTCCAGATTGTCATTAGTGCACATCAGAAGAGGGTAATGTTCACCAGAGTCCACACCCAAGTTCACAGAGGGGGAGACTAGCCCATCACAAGGTTGTGCTATTGTTCATAGTCCAGGGAGGCGGCAGGGGACTGCGCCGTTGAGGGCATATCAGCCATGTATTGTCTCAGTGGGGGCCAATAGTCGAGAAGGCGACAGGTGGCGGGAAGTGTGGAAGCGTATCCAGTCTCTCTTCGCTCAGATGTGTTCATGATTCCCAGCCATTTAGAAAAGGTCGGCGGATTGGGTCTGCCCCAGTTTCTGGATACAAGATACCTAGCCAACACAGAGGCCATGCCTAACAGTTTCTTTTCTGCACGGGTGTCACCCTCTATCAGAGCCAGCAACCAGAACTCTGGGGTATAAGTGCGTGGCGAGGGTAGCATCACGCTCAATGACGCCTCTATGCTGGACTAAAAGGGCCTAATGCAGGGGCAAGACCAAGCAACATGATAAAAGTCTGCATCCATGACGCCACACCTCTCACATGCCGCAGATCTCCCAGGAAAGAACCTGCTAAGAGAGACAGGAGAGTAATAGGCCTGATAGATAAAATTTGAACTGAATCAGTCTATATCTGCAATTTAAGGATATATGCCGGGTTTGCATGCCGATTGCCCTCCATTGGTTCTCGCTCAAAGGCTCGCTAAGGGCGGTTCCCCATATGTGTTTGTATCTATGATTCCCAGATTGCCTCCCGGATCTTATCAGTTTATAAATAGAAGACACAAGTTTACCGGAAGACTGTGGCTGTATAATGAAGTTCAGAACTGGGAGAGGGAAGGGGGCTCGAGGGAATTCGGGCCATACATCTTTAAGTGCACCTCAAAGCCTGTAGTAATGAAGCAAAGACACCGCATTATGCCCGGATGACTGTGGCTGTATAATGAAGTTCAGAACTGGGAGAGGGAAGGGGGCTCGAGGGAATTTGGGCCATACATCTTTAAGTGCACCTCAAAGCCTGTAGTAATGAAGCAAAGACACCGCATTATGCCCTCCTCTGGTTTTAAGTTCCTCCCAGGACACCATCTGGTCGTTATGACTATATCACAGAGAGTTTGTCCCCCCAGTCTCCTTAAAGGATTTTTCATGTGCAAGTGGGATCCCCACTATGTTGTAGATCGGGAAGCAGGGTTGATATCGGGAAGAGGACTCGAGCAGCTGAGATCTTATCCCAGGCCTTACATGTCACAGCTAGTGGCTGGACCTCCCCTTTCCAGATGGGATCCCCATTCTCCCATAACAATCCCAGGAGCACATTGGGAGAGGCGATTGCTGTCACAAGATGGTTGTGAGGAGTGTTGAGACTGGGAGAGCACCATCCAGTAATGTATTGTGCCTGTGCTGCGAGGTAGTATAAAAACATATCAAGGTATTCCAGACCGCCCTGTTCATATGACCTGGCGAGAGTTTCGTATGATATCCTATGCTGTTTACCAGCCCAAACTAGTTTGGTCATCATTTTTTGGACACGAGACCAAAAGCACAGCGGGGGCCACAATGGGACGTTATTAAAAATATATAGCAGCTTAGGAAGGATGACCATCTTGGACAATGCAATACGGGTTGCCTGAGACACAGGAAGTAGTAACCACGCCTCAACCCTCTGCTCCATTTCCTCCAGAGCTTGTATGTAGTTATCCCTGTATAAGGCATCTGGCGTGGTGGAGACCCTCACCCCTAGGTAGCATATCCACTGCGGGCACCAACGAAAACCATCTCCCACATCAAGCTGTTGCACAGAGGGAGTCAGGGGAAGAACTTCTGATTTGGACCAGGATTCAGGAAGACAGGACAGTTCCCCAAACCGAACTACCTCTTGAGTTAGTGGATTTAGATTCTGCTGAGCGCGTTTAGCGAACAAGAGGATATTGTCGGCGTATAGGGATATCACAGCACGATGCATGCGCACTGAGACGCCCCTGTGTGCATGCAATTCCCGAATGTGACACACCAAAGGCTCCATTGCTAGAGCAAATAGGACAGGTGAGAAGGGGCACCGCTGGCGAGTACCGCGCATAGGGTAAATGTACCGTTAGTGCATATTGCCGCCGTAGGGGACGTGTATAGTATTTTAACCCACTTTATGCACGTTAATCCGAACCCGGATCGGCGAAGCACCTCGAAAAGGAAGGGCCACTCGATGGAATCGAAGGCCTTCTCCGCATTGAGCACCACTATGGCTATTGGGACCTCTGGGTTGACGTTGTGCATCAAGGTGAACAAATGCCTCAGATTAAACTGGGTAGAGCGGCCCGGGATCAATCCGGGTTGGTCCGGTAGGACCAGAGCTGGCATGTGAGGGAGGATACGGTGAGTGAGAAGTTTTGCAAGAATGTTATTGTCGGTGTTGATAAGTGACAATGGTCGGTATTAGGACAGTTGTCAGGGGTCTCGTCCGGGCTTTAGAGTACTGTCACCAAGGCTGACCTAGTGGATTCCGGGAGGGAGCCACCATAAAAAGCGCTGTCGTACATACTGAGCAGATGGGGGAAGTACTAGGTCTACATACGCTTTATAAAATTCAGCGTTATCCCATCCGGCCCAGGGGAGAGATTTTATGGCCTTGCGGATTTCCTCCTCTGTGATGGGGTCGTTGAGCAAGTTACCCTGCTCACGATCCAACCAGCCCAGCGCAACCTCATCTAAGTACCGGGTCAGCGCATCATGCCCCGGGTGCGGGCGCGAAGTGTATAATTGATTATAGTATTCGCGGAATTCAGTGTTAATCCCTTGCAGATCTTTAACCAAGTTCCCACCCTGACCCACGATCTCGGGAACGACGGTAGATTGCCGTTCCTTCTGAATGGCCCCTGCTAGGCTTTTACTCGGGCGGTCCCCTTCACTGTATCTCATTGCAAGGACAGGATCCCCCAAATATCTCTCCTCATCCGTGGCTAAGTGCAATAATTCTTCCCTAAGGGACAGGAGCTCACGACAGAGCTCAGGGGTGTCAGCTTCGCCCTGCCGATTCTCCTTCACCCTAATCTTGCCTTCCAGGACTCGCATAGATCTCCTAATGGCCTTAAATACCCCACCCTCCCTAGAGATGCAACATCCTTGCAGGTAGACCTTAAAAGCTTCCCAAATTATGCCCTGATCAGGGACTGAATCAACGTTGAACTGAAAGAATGTTTGAACATCCTGTCCTATCTCAGACTGGAAGGCTACATCCTCTAGGGTGCGAGCCCTGAATCTCCACAGAAGATGGCCCAGGGGATCTGTAAGGACAGTAATGCTAGCCAGTACGGGAGAGTGGTCAGATAGGGTTCAGGGAAGGATGGAAACCTCAACGGTATTCCTAAGAAGCTGGGGGGTGACCATAATATAATCAATTCTAGAGCAACTACTGTGTACTCCCGAGAAGAATGTATACGCTCTAGTGTCAGGATGTAGAGATTGCCATACATCATGTAGGCCATGATACTGGGAGATGGCAGCCCAAGCTCTAGCCACCAGAGGTAGGGATGATTGACTGGTCGCCGACCTATCCAGTTCGAGCGTGAGGGCGAAGTTAAAATCCTCAGTCCATATAATCTCGTAGCCCGGAAATTTGTGTATCTGTGCCGCACACTGATGGAAGAACTCTGAGGAGTCCATGTTTGGGGCGTACATGTTAAGGAGCAGTAGCTTAACACTGTGTAGCTCTCCCACCAGGATCACAAATCTACCTTCACTATCCCTGAGTTGCTCGTGTAATCTATATTGCAAAGAGCCGTGGATGTAGATGGCTACTCCTCTGGAGTGAGATGTGTAGGATGAGTCATACCAATGGATACCCCACCCGGCCAGCCTAGGAAGAGTGGCCCCCTTTGCGAGGTGCGTTTCCTGAAAGCAAAGTATGTTAACCCCATGATTCCTGCAGTAATTCGCAATCAGTCGAGTCTTCTTGGGGTTGGTAAAGCCCCTTATATTCCAAGACAGGACCAAAAGAGCCTTTGGCCTACCTCCTCCCATCATGTGTGTGACCGTATCAGCCAAGTGGACGCTATGGTAAGGAGCGTGGGTCGTGGGATGAGTGCTGGCGCATTCTGTCTAAGTGATTAAAAAGCCCATTGAGCGCTGAGGTAGTAACCATGAACAAAAAACAACCCAGCCAGAACTCCGGCTTTCCCCACCCCAAACCCTCCTATGCCAGAAACCGTAACCTACCGGCATCCCTACCCCACCCCAACCCAGAGCAAACCTCATAATTAACAATCAAACCACAGTGTCTGCTGGTAGTGGTGGTGCGCTGCAGGCAGCCAGCGCACTCCTAAAGGCCTCGGCCATTAGGAGATATCTCTAGGACCAGTCCATAAGGGTCGGCGATCGCCATTTCATCTTATCTAGTTGGCACCGTTGGAGTGCGAGGGAGAGCGACCTGAGGGAACCGCAGGGTCCGGGAGGTTCGAAGCGAAGTGCTCAGCAGCCACAGGAGAGGTGAAGAAGACCGCGGTCCCGTTATGTTGCACACAAAGTTTAGCTGGGTACAGCATTGCATATTTGATCCCTTTTCTTCTGATGATGGCTTTGACCGATTGAAATGTTTTACGTTGATCCTGGAACACAGGACTGAAATCCAGAAACAATCGGATCACGGATGAGCCCCATCGCAGTTCCTCCTTCTCCCTGGAGGGGCGCAGGATGGCATCACAAATTCGATAGTTAAAAAATTCTAGCTATGATAGGGCGCTCCAGGGCGCCAGGGGGAGGCTTCGCCGCTGGCGAGCGGTGTGCCCGCTCCACCATGAACATCAATGTGAGGGAGGGACGGTCCAGAATGTCAGTAATGAGTGTTTCCGTGAATCTTTCCATATTGTCAATTGCTGTGGATTCCAGCACCCTAAGTATGCGTATATTGTTCCATCTGGAGCGCCCTTCCAGATCTTCATTCTTGGCCGTGATTTTCTTTACAGCTTGTTGCAGATCCGCCACCTCGCGCCGCAGAGTGGAGGCTTTATCCTCACCCTCTCCTAGACGCTGCTCCGCTTCTGCCATGCGCCCACACAATTTGTTGATCTGTATAGCCGAGATGTCCACCTTATAGGTTAAGGAATCTATTTTTGCGCCCAGATTATCAGTACTGCTCTTTAAAGCAAGGTTTGATTCAGTGCAGCAACATCAATTTGAGATGGAGATTGGCTCCAGGAGGGAGATGGCGGCCTAGAAGGTTGGTCGGTGTGGGCAAATTGGTCCATTTTGGCCTGCTTCTTGTGGTTTCCCATAATGGCCTGAGTGGGTGTCAGGGGACACGGTGTAGGCAGCAGGCCAGAGATGCAGGGGGGGGTTTATTCCTCAGCGGGCTGTACAGTTGTCAAATGCAGATTTGACCACTCAGTGCCCCGTGGGACAGCAGTCCGGGACACCCTCCCGCACGGGCCAGGCAGCCAGAGTCCACACCGTGTTCCCCCCACAGAGAGGCCCAGAGGTACTGGTGGTGAGCCAGTGAGTTGGGCGCTGGTCCGCCGGAAGTGTAATGCTCACCTGATTCCCACGGAGGCGCGGGTCTTGGCAGGAAGCTGTCTGTGACTCGAAAAGTGATGTGCAGGACTCGATTGGCTTCTGGGGTCGAACCTCTTCGCACTGTGTGTCGGACTCGAAGAGTGAGGTTTCTGCAGGTGAAAGAATATGGGGGTTAATGGTCTGGGTAGTTGAATGTCCCTCTCTCTCTCTCTCTCTCTTCCCAGCTTTTTCGTAGAGCCCCCCCCAGGTCAACGTGCTCACCTTATATAGGTGAATGCTGGGCTCTCCATCTGCGTCTGGTGCAGGGTGCCGTTGCCAGTTCCTTCACTGGTGAAACATAGGCCTCTTGAATTCAGAGGATGGTTACCGTCGTTATCTGCCCGAGCGGTGAGTTTCTGGACACCTTTTGTCTTTATAGTCTTTAAATGCGTGGCACGTTTATATGCAGACTCTATATAATGCCAGTAAGTTTGTTAACGATACTTTGTCTTTACAGGCGGCGATGCAGAATGAAGAAATCCAGAATTCAAAGCGTGCCGGTAAGTATGGCAATGCTTTTAGCTTTGCAGGTGGAGATGCGGAATGAAGAAGCGGCCGCAGCCAATGGATCAGGTGAGTGAGTACTGCGTGTAAAGTTCACCTTGCTAACCTGTTGTTTCTGTTCTTTGCAGGTGCTGATGATGTCTGGATACTGAAATGGTAAGTAGATTCTTGCAGGTCCAGGATCAGAAGAAGAAAAGCCGGAGCAGACTCAGTGAGCGTTCTGCTGCAGATGCAGAATAACGCGAAGCACGCTTCATCTATCGGGTGTGGTTTAAATAGCCTTGGAGTGATGAGGCGTCTTCTTCCACGGCCCCGCCTAGGTAAGAAAAGAGTTCCAGTTTCCAGAACAGTTCCAGTGCTGTATCCAGGGAGTGGAGCTGCCCCACCCAGGTAAGAAAGTAGTTCCTGTTCTTAGATAGCTTCTAAGTGGCTGGTAAGTAAGCAGCATGGTCTGCTGCAGATAAGTCCACCCAAGCATCCTCACACCTAATATGAGCCCGGCGCTTCCAGTGCCGGGACCAATGGTTTTGATGAGCCTGGTGCCACCGGCGCCAGGACAAGGTCCAAAAGGTCCCAGTGGGGACCGGCTGGTGCCTAGGATTAGGGTTAGGGGCCTGCTTCCAAGGACGTTGGGCTGGTCCTGGCTCCTTGGAAGCAGTGATCATGACAGTACCCCCCCTCAAGGCCCCTCCTAAGCGTGTCTTCTCCGGGGGTTTTGGCTTGTCGGGGTGATTCAGATGGAATTTTTTGACCAGACGAGGTGCGTGGACGTATTCTGAAGGTTCCCAAGACCTTTCCTGGGGGCCGTAACCTTTCCAATCAACCAGATAATATAACTTAGATTTGGAGATTTTGGAGTCTAGGATGTTCTTTACTTCGAATTCAAGTTCTCCATCTACTAAAACCGGTTCTGGGAGTTCAGTCAATCGGGTTTCTGGTTGCACAGGTTTTAATAAGGAGACATGGAATACTGGGTGTATTTTCATATGCGTAGGTAACTCCAATTTGACAGCCACTGGATTAATTATGGCAGATATGAGATAGGGTCCAAGGTATCTCGGGATGAAGGTGCAGGGTCCCTTTAGAGGCAGGTGCTTAGTGGATAGCCAGACTTGATCTCCTACAGCGTAGTGAGGAGCCTCTTTACGGTGTCGATCTGCTCCTCTTTTGAATTGAGCTTTAGCTCTTTGCAGATGGGCCGAGGCTTCCTTAAAAGTACGGGTGATCTCCGAGTGCAAGTGATCCACAGCAGGTGCTTCGAATTCTTGGGGAGGATCCAGGTTAGAGGTTCTAGGATGGTCTCCGTATAGTAAGAAGAAGGGAGTCTTTCCTGTTCCAGAATGAATCGAATTATTGTAAGCGTATTCAGCGATCCAAAGAATATCCTTCCAGGGGTTTTCAGTTTGTTGGAGCATGCAACGTAGATATTGCTCTAGAGTTTGATTTGTCCTTTCGGTTTGTCCGTCAGTTTGGGGATGGTGACTAGTTGAAAGTCTTACATATTTGGGCTAGACGACAGCAACTGCGCCAGAAGTGAGAGATGAATTGACTTCCCCTATCGGAGACTAAAACCGAGGGAAAACCGTGTAGCCGAACAATGTTTTCTAAGAATTCTCGGGCCAATACTGAGGCTGATGGTAGACCCTTTAGGGGAATGAAGTGAGCCATCTTGGAGAATAGATCCACGACTACTAAAATGGTAGTATACCCCGAGCATGGAGGTAAGTCCGTGATGAAATCCATGGACAGGGTATGCCATGGACAGGGAGGGATGTCTAGTGGCTGTAGTAGGCCTGCTGGTTTTTCCTTCTGACTCTTATTCTGGGCACACACACCGCAGGAGATTACAAAGTCTCTAATATCCTTTTTCCATGATGGCCACCAGAAATGTCTTTTAATCTTTTCCATGGTTTTGGTAATGCCAGGGTGACCCTCCATTAGAGAGTCGTGATAACAGGAGATTACTTGTTTTTGTATTTTCTCACAGGGTAAATGCAATCGTCCTCGGAAATATGGTAGGTCTTGATCCACTGAAAATTCTTTCCCCTTTAATTGCCAATCTTGTAAATCGCCCGGAGTTAGGAGTGATTTAACCATGGTCTTGATGTCTTCAAAAGATTGAGCGCTGACCAAACCCAAAATTCTTTGTTCTGGAATTATGGGTATTGGTTCTGGATTGGTCAATTGTTCATCTACTCCCATCCGGGAGAGGGCATCTGCTTTTCCGTTCTTACTGCCTGGTCGATAAGTAATTATAAAGTCAAATACTGCTAGAAACAGAGCCCAGCGAAGCTGTCTGGAAGATTGAGCTTTGGCTGTCTTTAGATATTGTAAATTGCGGTGGTCAGTCATTACGGTGACTGTGTGTCTGGCTCCTAGAAGATAATGCCGCCAGGCTTTAAAGGCCGATCTGATGGCCAAAAGTTCCTTGTCTGTAATTGAATAGTTGATCTCGGGAGGCGATAACTTGCGGGACCAAAAGGCAACAGGATGTAGTTGGTGTGTGACCGGATCTCTTTGTGATAACACTGCCCCATAGCAAGACTAGAAGCATCCGTTTCCACGATGTAAGGAAGTTCTGGGCGAGGATGTTTTAAAACAGGTGCAGAAATGAATTTAGCTTTTAAGTCCTGAAAAGCTTGTTCTGCTTCAGAAGACCACTCAAAACGTTTGTTCTTTTTCAACAGAGCGGTGATGGGCTGGACTATCTGAGAAAATTCAGGAATGAATCTGCGGTAAAGGTTAGCGAATCCTACCATGCTTTGAACTCCTTTTACAGAGGTTGGTGATGGCCACTTGATAATTGCATCAACTTTCTTTGAATCCATATGGACTCCGTTAGGTGACAACATGAATCCCAGGAACTCGACTTCCGTTACGTTGAAAACGCATTTTTCAAGCTTAGCAAAAAGATTATGTTGACGCAATCTCTCGAGAACCTTTTTAACGTGTCTCTGATGTTCTTCTTCAGATGATGAATAGACGAGGATGTCGTCAATGTAGACAACAACACACACGTCTATGAGTTCTCTAAGGACATCGTTCATAAAATATTGGAAAGCAGCAGGAGCATTACACAGTCCAAAGGGCATCACTTGATATTCGAATAGCCCGTACTTGGTGCGGAAGGCCGTTTTCCATTCATCGCCCTCCTTTATCCGTACCAAGTGGTAGGCTCCTCTGAGATCCAGCTTTGTGTATATACATGCATCTTTGACTTGGTCCAGGAGTTCAGGGATCAAAGGTAACGGGTATCTGTTTTTAACGGTGATCTGATTCAGGGCGCGGTAATCTATGCAAGTCCTAAGGTCTCCTTCCTTTTTCGGAACGAAGAACAAAGCCGATGAAGCTGGAGATTTTGAAGGACGGATAAACCCGTTAGCTAGGTATTGGTCCAGGTACTGTCTGAGGTGAAGGTTCTCTGGCTCGGTGAGGGCATAAATCCTGCTGCAAGGAGGAGTTGTTCCAGGTATCAGATCTATTTGACAGTCGTAAGACCTATGAGGAGGCAGGGTGTTAGCTTGATCCTTCCGGAAGACGTCTTGGAATTCCTGGTATTCGGGAGGTAATTTGGGAACCTCCTCAGAAGAGATTGCCGCCACGTGATCCTTCCGGAAGACGTCTTGGAATTCCTGGTATTCGGGAGGTAATTTGGGAACCTCCTCAGAAGAGATTGCCGCCAGTGAAACATCAGACCGAGGATAACAAGTGGTAAAACACTCTGGAAACCGAACCGTCTTTGCTCGCCAATCGATCTGAGGATTGTGCTTCTCTAACCAAGGGATTCCCAGAATGATCTGGAACTGAGGGGCCTTGATTACATCGAACACGATTCTCTCCCGGTGTCCATCTTGACTCACTAGCGTCACTTCTTGGGTGGCATGCGTTACTGGTCCGGAGGCTATCTCCGTGCCATCCACAGTAGTGATGACGTCTTTTTCTGCCTTAGGGACAAGGGGTAGATTCATCCTTGATACCATTTCACGGTCCACATAGTTACCGATTGCTCCGCTGTCAATGTAAGCTTCAATTGCATGCAAACGATCCGGACGTTCAGGACTAATGAGGACCATGGGTATCACGAAATGCGAGGTCACGGGACAGATCTTAACGCTCGGCAGAGGACCTCTACTCTTGTCGGGCGAGGTCGTTTCCCTGCTCAGACTTTGTGGTACAGGTATCCGCGGCTCCTACAGTCTTCTTAGCTGTTTTCACTGGACAGTCCCGAAGAAAGTGTCCTGAGTTTCCGCAATAGAGGCATAATTGCAGCTGCCTTCTTCTTTCCTGCTCTTTCTGGGTTAAAGGTCCTTTCATGCCCCCTATTTGCATGGGTTCCACAGTGTCAGCTCCCTTATTCGAGGTCTGTGGTTTACAAAACACTCAGGTATCAAATCTGGAACGATCTGCCTTTCTGTTCTGTAGTCTATGGTCCAATTGGACAACTAAGTCAATATAGTCAGAACATTCTTGTGGAGGATTCACAACTTGCGCTAACACATCCTTGAGCTCTCCACGCAGGCCTCTGTAGAAAAGCGTCATTCTCTTGTCCTCGGGCCATTGTGTTTCCACTATGAGTCTATTGAAGGAGGCTATATAAGTCAAGAGGTCTTGACTACCCTGTCGTAATGAGAGAAGTTCATTGTCCAAGGCCTGCCCTTGTGCATGTCTTGCGAACAGTTTCTCCATGCTGGACTGGAAGGCCTGAAAATCATGTAAAACCGGATCATCCTGGGTGACTAAAGGGATCGACCAATCTGCAGCGCTGCCACTGAGATAAGAAAGCACGAAAGCCACCTTGGTCTGGTTTGTTGGGAATGCAGCTGGTCGACATAAGAAGTGTAGGCGACACTGGTTGATGAACACTGCGAATTTCTTTGGATCACCAGAAAAGCGTTCGGGCGGAGCCAAGGGCACATTACCGGGCAGATTGATTTGCACTGGATTTGAAGCTGATGCAGAAGGATAACTCCCTCCTGGAACGGGCAAAGGTGTCTGTCCTGCCCGCGTTTGTAACAACTGCCTAGCAAGGTCCTCTGTTCGCTCCTTGAAAATTATTAGTTCTCTTCTTAGAGAGTTTGTTTCCTGACGAGCTGCATGTACTTCTGCTCTTAATTCCCCAAGCAACTGGGCTAGTTGATCAGTGTCTGAGGTTTCCATTGCGCCTGGGTAGGAGTTTTGTGGTGGTCTTCGCGTTTTGTAACGCTCACCTGATTCCCACGGAGGCGCGGGTCTTGGCAGGAAGCTGTCTGTGACTCGAAAAGTGATGTGCAGGACTCGATTGGCTTCTGGGGTCGAACCTCTTCCCACTGTGTGTCGGACACGAAGAGTGAGGTTTCTGCAGGTGAAAGAATATGGGGGTTAATGGTCTGGGTAGTTGAATGTCCCTCTCTCTCTCTCTCTCTCTCTTCCCAGCTTTTTCGTAGAGCCCCCCCCAGGTCAACGTGCTCACCTTATATAGGTGAATGCTGGGCTCTCCATCTGCGTCTGGTGCAGGGTGCCGTTGCCAGTTCCTTCACTGGTGAAACATAGGCCTCTTGAATTCAGAGGATGGTTACCGTCGTTATCTGCACGAGCGGTGAGTTTCTGGACACCTTTTGTCTTTATAGTCTTTAAATGCGTGGCACGTTTATATGCAGACTCTATATAATGCTTTTCCCTTATGTATTGCAGGGCTCTTAAGATGGAAGATGAAGTGAAGCGCCTGGAAGTTCGTAAGTATGGCAAGCACGCTAACTGTCTCTTTCCTTGCAGCTTAGTTCGTGTTAAAGAGACGCCGGAGTATTTGCAGGCGTTTGATTGCGACGAGCGTGATGGACGTAAGTAAATACCTGCTTAATGTCTTTTCTTTTGCCTTTCAGATATTGGTTTGCAGCGCCGGAGTCCGCGGAATGCCAGTAAGTTGTTAACGATACTTTGTCTTTACAGGCGGCGATGCAGAACGAAGAAATCCGGAATTCACAGCGTGCCGGTAAGTATGGCAATGCTTTTACCTTTGCAGGTGGAGATGCGGCGTGAAGAAGCGGCCGCAGCCGATGGATCAGGTGAGTGAGTACTGCGTGTAAAGTTCGCCTTGCTAACCTGTTGTTTCTGTTCTTTGCCGGTGCTGATGATGTCTGGATACTGAAATGGTAAGTAGATTCTTGCAGGTCCAGGATCAGAAGAAGAAAAGTCGGAGCAGACTCGGTGAGCGTTCTGCTGCAGATGCAGAATAACGCGAAGCACGCTTCATCTATCGGGTGTGGTTTAAATAGCCTTGGAGTGATGAGGCGTCTTCTTCCACGGCCCCGCCTAGGTAAGAAAAGAGTTCCAGTTTCCAGAAGAGTTCCAGTGCTGTATCCAAGGAGTGGAGCTGCCCCATCCAGGTAAGAAAGTAGTTCCTGTTCTTAGATAGCTTCTAAGTGGCTGGTAAGTAAGCAGCATGGTCTGCTGCAGGTAAGTCCACCCAAGCATCCTCACACCTAATATGAGCCCGGCGCTTCCAGTGCCGGGACCAATGGATTTGATGAGCCTGGTGCCACCGGCGCCAGGACAAGGTCCAAAAGGTCCCAGTGGGGAGTGGCTGGTGCCCAGGATTAGGGTTAGGGGCCTGCTTCCAAGGACGTTGGGCTGGTCCTGGCTCCTTGGAAGCAGTGATCATGACAGGAAGGGGGCAATTACTGGGGCGCGCAGTCCCAGCACTGGTTAGAGCAGGTTGTTGTCGATATCAAGAACAATGGGCAGCAGGGTAGTTCCCACTTTTTCTCATCCCCCTCAGTATTGAACAGCAGACGAAGGTAATGTCCCCATGAAACCAAGGGCCGGTGGGACCACAGGATGTAAGTTTGAGTCTCTGCAGCGCCAAAGCATATATGCCACCAAGCCTCCTCCTCAATGGTGTCAGGGGCCAGCTGAAGGGTAGCCAGTCCACAGCGTAACAATCTCCCGAATCCCTCAGTCCAAAAAGCAGTGCATTGGTCCCTCGTTGGTAGTAGCCTGGGGCCAAGGGAGTCCAGCTTACTAAGGCTATATTGGGAGGAGGGCGATCAGCGGGGTAGGCCCAGTCGCAGGTGGTGTGCAAGTCGGTATCTGGGGGCACAAGCACTTCACTGCATCAAGAATGCCATTGCGGGCAGAGGGGCCCTACCCCAGGGGCAATATTATGTATGTGCACCTGCCCAAGATGGCACAGCGCTCCCGGTCGAGACACCCACAGCTCAATGCTAGCCCATACAATAAGGCCCGAGCCACCTCAGTGCATGAGCTGCAAAAGCCAGGGGGCCAGGTGGCGAACCACGAATCAGCGGGAAATGGGCCCTTTGATAGTGAAGAAGAACACTATACAGGGAGCCTCACCTTATCCTCCAAGGCCCCGTCAGCAACGTCCAGTCCCAGGATCCAAGCAGTGTCGGGCAGCCCTCACCACCAGTCCAAGGGTGGGCTATACAGGAGACCACCTCAGAGAGCGCCACCAGCCCACCACTCGCGGCCACCACACGGCACGCGCAGGAGGCCCAAGGGAAACACCCAGTGGCTCCACACACCGAGCCAGTCCTCAAAGCCACCAGTCCAGGTGAGAGTCAAGGATCTGCTGGGTGGTCCCAGCACCGCTCCCGCTCAGTCCGCAGATGTGTCCCCCCCTGAGGTCCGTGTGCCAGGTCAGTCAGATTAGGCAGGTGGTGGGCCCACGCAGGAACCAATGGGACTTGGAGGCCCGCGGCACAGACGAACCCGCGGTGACAAGGGCCCAGACAGCCGCAGCGCGGCGCCAACCAATCGGGCTCAGGATTGCAGGAAGATGCCCTGATCAGCTCGGCCGACTCCAGCGGCCCCAAGCAACTCCAATCCCTGCAGCTGTGGGCAGCAAGGGGGACAAGGGGCGGCGAAGTGCGGCGTGGACCGAGCCGTGGGAGAGCCACTCCTCCCCCACTCACAACTCCAGCGAGACAGCAAGGCTGCGACCGGCACCACTCCAAGTTCGCAGCACTCGATCCGCCCGCAGAAGACGAACAGCCAGGAGAAAACGGGTCCAAGAAGTAGAGGATTTCGTTCAGGATATACAGGCCTCGGCTGGAGCATCTCAGGCAGCAGCCATCTCGGTCAGCCGCGCAACAGCGCCCCCGATGTTGGGACATTTAAACCATTGAACCAGCTGACAGAAGAGAAATGATGGCTGGGAGAATCCTGTCCTCTGGGTACCAACCGAGGGACCACAGTGTTGTTGAGAGGTCCGTGTAGCCGACCGGCTCAGGAAGAAGGTCAAGGAGAGCAGACTGCAGGAGCCGGTCAGCTGCGAGCACACCATGAGAAAAAGAGAAGGGAAGACTTCCTGGCATAAGCAAGTGCTGAAGAGCAGCGTCCATGCCGCCCAAGCACGGAGAAACCCAGAGCAGGCAAGCGGAGGCCGTGAGGGACTCAGAAGTTACAAAGCAGAGGCGATGAACCTGGAGAGAAGGAACAGAATACCAAAGAGCAGCTGCACGCTTACTGCGGGAGAACTGACACAAGCCACAGAGAGCCAGTGAGTCCACCCAAGGGTAACTTGGACACCGGGGCACTTTGGCAGCCCTACCGAAGGCAAATAAGAATACATTAAGCATATGAGAAAGAATGGGAAACTCAATATTTCCTAAAGAGACATAACAGAATGAATACAAAATATTGTTACATTTTCAATGTGTGGCCAGTGAAACAAATGAGAAAGTCCTGGCAGGAGAGCATACCAGGCAGATACAAAAGTCTCAAGTGTGTTGAGTGAAGCACATGAGAAAGCCCTCGCAGGAGCATAAACCAGGCAGATTCAAGTTGCAAGTGTGTTAAATGAAGCACATGAGAAAGCCATGGCAGAAGAGTATACCAGGCAAAGTCAAGTTGAACAGTGTGTAAAGTAAATCACATGAAGGTGTTCTGATAAGGATACATCAGGTATGGTATGATATGGCATTTATAAAGCGCCTATACACAAGTGTTTCAAGGCGCGATAGCCAAAGCCTGTGTTGAAATTATATTAAAGAAAAGAAGAAACCTAGCAGGAGCGTGCACCAGGTATCCTGTCAAAATTAAGATTAACAGCCAAGTTGTTTGTATACAAGTTGTTTTGCTGACCAAACGAAGCACAGGGAAAACTAATATCCTTAAAAGTTTAAAGTGCAGTGAAGAGAAAGCTAGGGGAAGGGAGCCAACGTCTGGAACTGTGAACTTTTTCCATTTGGAACTTTTGTGTTGGAGTTATGCCTTTTCTTTTTGAACATTTGTACATTTTTCAAGGCCAAAGACATTTCCCTTTCACCTTAGAGTTAATGTTTAGAGTGTGAGGACCAGAATAGTATTTCAGACACAGGACATTTTTGCTTTGGGCATCTTGACATTGGATAGAACCTTAGTGTTGCTTTAGGCAGGGAAATACATCCTAGAATAGAAATAGTGAGGCATTTTCCAACCCTTTTTTGTTTCAATAAATGTTTATGGCCAAAACCATTCCTGTGTCCATGTCTCATTTCTGGCTCCTCACACTATATTGACACATCACAAACTGTCTTCAAGCACTGCAAAAAAAACATAAAGCTCATACAGAACTTTCCAAGTTTCTCACCCAACTGGAATCTCAGATGATCAAGAACAGACTGAATGTTGGCGTCATGCCTTACCTTACTACTGGTGGAGGTTAGATGCGGGTGGCGTCTTCCCCACTGGTTATCCACTGCAGCCTGCTGATTGTAACGCAAGGCCTTGGTCCTATCCTGCGGGTACAGAACCAATGCAGGGAAAAAAATGGCAAAGGGTGTATAAGCAGGGCTGTTTCAGGTGGAGGATGAACAGGCTACAGAGAGAACTAGGGAATTTACCTTGAAGGAGAGCAGTACAGAACACAGCAAGGAAGGTTTTGGGGGAGAATAGCCTAGTAAAAGGAGGGAAAGCAAGCTAAGAATGAGTGTTGAGGCAACAGGTAGTTTGCGATGTGACAGCTTACCAGAGGATTATTGTTCTTATGTCACTTGTCCTCAGCAGGTCTCCAGAATCTGCGACTTCCGGGAGAGGTCAGTGCATGTCACGACAATGCACTGCACCCACACAGCAGCCTTGTGGATGTGACCGCTATGTTATGTTTGGCCGCTTCAGCCTCCAGCTCTGCCCTAGTGACCAGGACCTGGGTTCGCAGGAGTGATTCCTGACACAAACTCATTGAGATGGGAAACTGCTCACAGACAACCAATGTGATACTGGCCCCTTAACGCCACAGCCAAAATGTAATAATTATCCCAAAAACACCTCTTCAAGTGAAATCCAACAGTTGCATCATGCCTTTACTCATCTTCTCACACAGAGCATGCAACCATTTAACTGGTTCTGCCAATACTGCGTTATCATGGTCATATTGATCCTTCCAGAATACATTCTGAAAAAGCCATAGAGAATCCAAAATGCTACCAGGCTACTGCTGTTACTGGACAAGTGGAAACATGTTGTGTCACTAGTAAAATCTCTATACTAACTGCCAGTCAGGTATAGATTTCAATTTTAGGCCCTCTGCATCGCCCACCAAGCCTTAATGGCAGGGGCTGTAATTCATCCAAAGAAACATTCTACTGTACACCCACCAATGTCACCTTCATGCCAGAGCAAAATTGCTAGAAAAGTCACTGCATTCTTGGGCAGCAAGCTGTGGATCTTGATGCTCAAGGAATCCAGACTTTAGAGGACCACCATGCATTCCGACAAGCACTTATGACCTGGCTCTTTACACCAACATAGGCAAACCAAAGATACTGCCACCTGGGGCCGGGGAGGTGAGTCCGCAACCCGACAGTTGCCCTAGTGGGGGGAACTTGGCAGGGGGATCCCATGGGAGAGGACCCCTCTGCAGCAGAGGAGAGGACTATCAAGGGAGAACCCAGTATGTCAACCACCATTCTGCCCTGCATTATCCACTACACAACACAGACAGGGCACAAGCAATATTCTCTATGTCTCCTCTTTCTGTTGGAATTTACTTCATTCAGTGTTACCCTGTCTATAAGATAGACAATACTGTGACGAGGAAGAGTGAGGTAAGTATGGAAGCAGATGGGTCCACAAGTACTGACATGAAGAAGAGCAGGGAAAGGAAGAGACCTTAATGGAACCAACATTCCATTCAAAAGCTAGCCGGGATTCAAAAGCTGACTAACCATAAAAACTGACGATGGACTTTCCTCAGGGTCAGTCCTGCCCCAGAGGAGCATTGAGCTGGAAAGCGAGGCAGCGCAGAGAGAACGAGTTGGAGACCCGGACGCCAGGGAAATACAAAGTTGGCATACGAAAAGGCGGACGGAAGCCTAAACTCTCCGGAAGGCTGGGAAATGCGACATCCTGTGGCAAGAAGGAAGCCAACCGAGTGGCTCAGGCGAGACTCGACATGCTGGGAGAAACTAGCATGGTGGAGCTGCCAAAAACCGACAGCGAGAGCCAAGGGGTAGCCAGAACAGCTTGCCGTGTTGCCGAGGACCAGAACCCTCGGAGACCAACCACCAAGGTACGCGGAGGGCGACCGGAAAGGCGCGGGGCACCCAATAGGCAGTCATGTTATGTTACATTTATTTATAAAGCGCACGATCGCCCGAGGGCATCTTGGCGCTGAATGCAACAGAGGGTCAGCAGCAGAGAAGGAGCCAAATAGAGCAATGTTTTCAGCGAGCAACGGAAAATGAGATGGTCAGCAGTAGCTCGTAAAATGACTGGTAGCTTGTTCCAAGACCTCGCTGCCACTACAGAGAAAGCACGTCCCCCTGTCCGGGAGAGTCTGACCCAAGGGACTAGTAGCAGGAGAGCAGACTGAGAACGAAGTGGATGGGAAGGAGCGTATTGGGAGAACTTTTCCTGAAGATATTCCGCTCCCTGAGTATAGAAGGCCCGGTGGACGATGCACAGAGACTTAAACAGAATTTGCTTCTCCACCGAAAGCCAGTGCAGCTGTCTGAGCAAAGGGGTCATATGAGCCTGTGAGAGGGGGCGAAGAATAGCTCTAGCTGCAGCATTCTGAAGCAGCTGGAGTCTGTTTATCAAGTAGCCAGGTTAGGCAAGGTAAAGCGAATTGCAGTAGTCTACCACACTAAGAACCAGTGCAGAGACTACTGGGGCATGAAATTGAGGAGGAATGAAAGGGAGAACCTTCCTTAGCACTCAAAGTTTAAAATGGCCGGCTTTACTGACGACCGCATCCTGATCAGCCATCAGGAGGGAAGAGGATAGCTTAACCCCCAGATTTTTCACAGTGGTAGATGGTAAAGGGAACGGGCCAGGGGGCACAGGCCAGATGTCAGGGGTCTAAAAAGAGAGGCGGCAAGTAGTGCCCACTACCAGGACCTCTGTCTTATTTCTGTTAAGTTTAAACGAGTTGACCGCCATCCATGCTCCGAAGTCCTCAAGACATCGCTGCAGCCGGGAGGCAGTCTCCACACGGGTGAGATCCTGGCGGACCAACAACTGAGTATCGTCGGCGTAGGAGTAGTATTTAAAACAATGAGCGTGAATTAGAAGAATGAGACATCTAATATACAGATTAAAGAGTACAGGTGAAAGTGCTGATCCCAGAGGGACTCCATAGGTAAGGCTTACCGATTCAGAACAGAAAGGGGGAAGGGAAACCGATTGGGAGCGATCAGCCAAGAAGGATGAGAACCAACTAAGAACTTGGCCGGATATGCCAACATCCGATAGACGGGAGATCAAGATGGTATGATCAACCATGTCAAATGCTGCGGATAGATCCAATAAAAATACCACTCCCACTCCGCCCTGGTCGACTAGGCGGGCTATATCGTCCAATATGGAATTTAGGACCGACTCGGTACCCTTCCCTGGCCGAAAGCCAAATTGAAAGATGTCGAAACACCCAGAAGATTCCAAAAAAAGGACAGTAGAGGTGAGACAAGAGACTCCATAACCTTCATAAGGACAGGGAGAAGGAAAATGGGTCGGAAATGTTCAAGTAGCCCAGGGTCCAATGTGTTATTTTTTCAACAGAGGCAACACCAAAGCATGTTTCAATGGGCTAGGAATGAAACCCTCTAGAAACGAGGCATTGACTGCGGCAGTAATATGAGAAATAACTGTGCCTGAGATATCCTTGAGCAAAATGAGCGATATGGGATCTGTAGGAGAAGCTGATTTAAGGCACTGAATAGCCCCTTGAACATCAGAGTCGCAAACTATGGGAAAGGAAGACCAGGCAGAGCTGGGCATAACAGAAGGAGAGATCATGGGAGGCGAGGATTGACTAGCCAACATTCTGATGCCGCTGCAAATACTTTCAATTTTGGTATGGAAAAATTACGAAAGTGAATCACAGAGGGCTTGAGATGGTGTGATAGAAGAACCAGTAGAATTATTGGTAGACAGAGATTGGACAAGTTCAAATAAGGCTTTGGGCTTATTGACTGAAGATTGCACCTTCTGGCGGCTGAAGGTTTTTTTTGCCTCGCTAATGTCTTTATGATAGATAGACAGCGTGATGCGAAAAGCACGTTCATCCATTTGAAGATAGCCGGCGCGCCACTTCCTCTCTGCTTGTCTGCAGTTGAGTTTTAAGTTGTGGTTAAGAGGAACCATCGTCCTCGTCCCAGTGGGACTGAACAGAGGAACTCAACAGAGACATACTGGGTGGGAGAGCACCCCAAAGAAACCATAAGAGAGAGAAGGGTCAAGAGGAACCATCTTCCTCGTCCCAGTGGGACTGAGCAGAGGAACACAACAGAGACATACTGGGTGAGAGAGCACCCCAAAGAAACCAGAAGAGAGAGAAGGGTCCGGGACCCCTGTATTTAGAGAATTGTATATGCAAGACAATGCCTGGCAGGTTAGTGAACCATGCCTGATTAAGAGACATTATACACCTGTAAAAGGGTTCTGGGACCCACTTAATGAGAAGAGAAGACCAGGGGAACAAAGATATATCCTTTGGCAAAAGTCAAGAGAAGACCAGGGGAAAAGAGAAATATGATGTGGTAAAAGTCAAGAGAAGACCAGGGGAAGAAAGATATATCCTTTGGCAAAAGTCAAGAGAAGACAAGGGGAAAAGAGAAATATCCAGTGATAAAAGTCAAGAGAAGACCTGGGGAAGAAAGATATATCCTTTGGCAAAAGTCAAGAGAAGACCAGAGGAGGAAAGATATATCATCTGGTAAAAATCAAGGCATCATCGAAACTATTGAAGGAGAGCCTAAGAAAGGCCTGGGAAAGAGAGGCATTTCCCCCACCCTTGTTGAACTATAAAGACATTCCTGAGAAGGACTGGTGAAGGGAGACTCCCCTCCCCCTTTTTGTGAAACTATAGAGAAAAGCCTAGTGAAAGCAAGTGGATGGAAGATATCCCCCCCCATCATTTTGAACTGCCTAAAGTAGGATCCAGAAGGAGGGAGCCAGCCTTCTGGAATCAGGGCGTAACCCATTCTATAGTTTTCCTTTGAGTGTGAGGGACAGAAATAGGCGTGGGACACAGGAAGTATCAGTAACTGGCATTGTTGCTTAAATGTGTGATGTTTGTGTTTAAATTTACAAGTTTTTCTGTTATGTGTTACGAGTTTTGCAGGTAGACATTTTTCATGTTAAGAATCTGTAGCATGTAAGATGCAATCTAAGATGTTGTGAAGTGGTTGAGACACTGTGCTGTGACTGTTAAATACTTATTCTTTAAAAAAACTATTGGTCCCACAAGAGCCAATGTCTATTTGACTGAATGGTATTTCAGTTAAGGGAAAAGGTTGGAGCAATGCTTTAGGGATGTTTGCTTAAGAGATATTCTGGCAGATGGGCATGTCGCAAATAGTCCTTGTGATTGTATATCATTGCACATGCAGTGCCAGAAACATCAAGAGAGGTCATGGTCGTATGTCTTGGGCAAACCAAGGGGTGTTACTTACAGATGCGAATGGACGACGTCCAAAACAGCACGCTCAAAGGGTCAGGGTACTAATAATTGGTTACTCAAATTTCTTGTTTCCTGCAGACATTGCACTCATTAAGAGTTTGCCGGTATCCCGCAGGTATTACCGGCAGGATACTGGCAAACTGCCCTTACTGTCTCCGCCGCCCGATATCCCGGTATTACCAGGATATTACGGGTGGCAGAGAGCCGGTAGGTTCTCACTCCCATGGAGTCCCATAGGACTTCATGGTATGGGATTGTCTGAATCACTGGCACTGTTATTACCGGTGCCAGTGATTCAGGCATTTCTTTGTTGTTGGGGCCTTATCTACTGGCAGGACAGGCCTGCCCTGAGATCCGTGACCCCCATCGGCAAACTTGAAGTGTGCTGGTTTGGAAAAATTGCAGAGCCGTAATGCCTGGCATGTTTTCCTGCATTTTTTCCAGACCGGCATACTTGTAATGAGGCCACAAAAGGATCCTGCCATTTTTAGAATGTCCACCTCCCTTGTTTCATTTTCAAAAGAGCTTGACGGATTTTGAAAATTATTTTGTGCCTCAGCAAATTCGGGTACTGGTGTTCTTAGATACTGCTACACTGGATCCAAGAATGAGTTGCTTTAGGTAACCTGGAGCCAAAGGATCAAATAATATGGACCAATGTTGTTACTGATAATATCGGAGGCCTTTTGATCTTTTTGCAGATCGAGGATGTTTTTACCCACTTACATGGTTGGGGCTGTTTCTGGAATTCAGGAGAAGAACCTTTACATTCCCTTTATAGTTCTTATCAACCACTTCTGCCCGATATCTATTGAATATGTGTAAGCAAATCCTGCTTTTGCACTGATTATTTACATGTTCCTGGGTGGACCTTGATTCTTAGGTCTGTCTGGGTTAGGCCCCTTTCCCTCTGTGGTATGTTTCAATGATTAGCACTACATAACAAGTACCTAGTTGCACATAAGTGAATAAGGTAGCCTGACCGGAAAGCCTGACAAACTTAATGGGTTTTCCATTCTGGAAATGGATTGACTTGAACCATTGGGTCATGTTCTGCAGATCCCTTACTAACACCGAGTCACAAGAAACAGAGGGAGTCGTCCCCATGTCCCCAAATGTTGTGCTCTCAGGCAGGTATGCTTGGCAAATGGAAAGTTGCTGCAGTTCGTGCTTTGTTTCCCAGTCAGGTGCAGAAAGGGTTCCCGGGTGAGGAGGTAGGAGTCTGGGATTCGTGAGGTAGTAGGAGGTGGCAGAGTCTGGGATTCATGTGTGGCCATGGAGGTAAGGAGGAGAAGAGAGGGGGTCTGTGGGGTGCCGGCGGGGGGCTGAAAGGTAGGATGAGGTATAACCACCATTCAAAGATGGTGCAAGGGGGATGGAGTCCAGGAAGAAGGAGGGACGGGGCAGAGCCCACCATTAATCAGGCTGGGCCAAAATTAATGGTGTGGGAGATGAGGGACAAAACCTAATTTGAAGAGACAGAATCGGTAAGAGGGGTCACAGAAAAGAGGATCAGCCAGAAAGAATCACCAGTTGGGGATCAAGGGGTGGGAGGATTGACGAGCACAACTTTGTGCAAACACATAAATCCCCTAACACCATGTGGGGTTGACCAAACGAACACTCAACAAGTGATGCACATCAAAAGACTTTTTTCTTGTCATGATGGGTATGTGGAAAAGGCCTATAGGAGAAATGGATATATCTACAAATAAAAACAATGCTCTGTTTTTTCAATTATCTAAATAGAATGTGCAGGAAAGGGATAAACCATAATGTGCCAGGGTTTCTCTAAATGGTAAGGATATTGGTTTTCCTCTGATTGTTGGCCTCATCTCACAGCAAGATTCCAGTGTTAAAATGCCCTGTACACTTCTTGATATTCTCAGGGTTCTAGCACTCAGAATATTTCTTGTCTCAGGGATAAAGCTACCAGCACACTTCTTGACCCTGTGGCTACACCAGCCAGGGAGATTAGTGAACTCTGCAGTGTAGGGGAAGCCAGGTAGGGGTTTTATAACCACCTGAACGAATATTGCACATCATGCTCAATTTGCCAAAAAATACTCCAGAGTGAATGAGCCAAAAGCCCAAGAGAATCCTTACCCATTATTGGTGCCCCATTTTCCCATATAAGCATGGATTTTATGGCTCCCAGGAACCCTCTGAGTACATTATGTTTATTGTGAATTATGCCACCAGGATTCCCTAGGTCCTTTCCCTCCACACACATTCTTAAAAATCAAGTTGGTAGGGGTGTGGCTTGGCGCCATGGTGAACAGTTGGGTCCAGTGAGAGCTCCCGGCCACAACGGTGTGTTTACTGATCATGCCCCGGTAAACATAGGTTTCTGAGCCAGATATCAACCCAGTGCAGAGCTGTAAAGCTGGGGCTGCCCATGCCCCGTCCTCACCGCAGGGATCCTGTGGGGGACTGAGTTTGAGCAGTAATTCCCCCGGCGCGAGAGGAGCAACCCAAGATGGCGGTCTGCGGCTCGGAGTGATCCGCCCGCCTTTCCAGCGCCTGAGCTGAGCGGGAACTCTGGAAAGCTATGCAGCGCCGCTCTCGATCGGATGCCCTGAGGCGTGAGCTCCGGAGCCGTGCTAAATGCCTGACTCGGGACGCGCATGGATCGGCGTCCAACTTCGAAGGGAAGGAGCCCCTCTCCTAGACGGAGGCCCAGGATGGCGGCGAGGAAGCATCTAGATGGAAGCCCAGCAGCGGCAGTGTGAGTGTGCTCCCTCTGCCCTCATCGAGCTCAAGCCCTCCTTACCGCATCCTGTGGGAGCGCCAGTATCAGCTGCCGAGTCCGCGGCTCAGGCGGCAGCGCTTTCCGCCTCCGAAGCTAGCGGGTCCTGCTCCTTATCGGGGCCTGCCGTCTCTGCCGGCTGCCTGCGACGACTTGAGGAGGGCGGAGTGCAGCCTCAAGTGGAGAGGGAGGCCCGCCGCCCCAGACGTACAGACTTGCATTCCTCCCGCTGCATGTGGGAGATCAGCGGAGCCGCCGGAAAGCACACAACGGAGTCCGGGGACCTGCCCCCTCCCCGGCGAGGGAAAGTGGAGTAGGGCTCACACCTCCCCCTTACCCGGCCCCACCAGCTCTCAATCCCCTGCAGCTACGGAGGCAGTGTGTAGCCTGGGGCAACCAGCACATCGGCTGGGGCTGGGAGTGCGCGGCCCCGTTCTGCAGTAAACCGCCATCAGTTACACCTGAAAAGCCGTGAGGAAGGTGGGGCGGAAGGTAGGGCGGGACCTGCCGCATCTCATAAGTGCTCCCTGTGCCTATAGCTGGCCCTCCCCGGTACGGGTCCCGGACAAGGTCGCCCCCGGGTGGACTATTGGGATACCAGCGGGAGGAGTGAGGCTGGATTTTTCCTTCTTTACTGAGTCCCGGCACCCCGGGGGTGGTCCCCCTAGAGGCAACGTTCGGCCTCCGAAGAGGGGGCCCTCCAGCGGGTGGCCTGTGGCCCTTTTGTCCTCCACTTCTACTGACTCTGCCGCATTCATCAACGGAACCCCATTATACTGGAGAACGCAGCAGGCGGCTATTGGATCCAAGCCATTGCAAAGTCTCCGCACAGACCCGCCCAGTCAGGGAAACGTGTGCAGTAAGAGGTCCCCGGGCATCATATAATAACTCATTCCGGGTGGGGGGTTGACTAGCTCCTGCCCAAGCTCATAGCGTAATGTCCCGGCAACCGAAAGCTGCCAAACAAACTGACATTGCGACCCTGTTATCCAACAACATGGGAGAAAAAACTAAGAAAGGGGAGCGCAACGATACCCCGGGCCCCCCCCCGGACTCAAATACTGAAGTACCAACCCAAGCAGTTACCAAAGCTGATCTCCAAGAGCTCCTCTCGGCCATAACCAAGGAGTACCAAAAAGGGACTGAAGAGCTAAAGGGCAAAATCTCCTCCCTGGACAAGAGGGTCGGGGTAGTCGAAACCAGAACAGAGGAAATAGAAAGCACCCTGTTCGAGCAGAGCTTCGAGATTGGAGAGGGCGCCAACAGAATCTCGGCGCTGGAGGCTAGGTGTGAAGCCCTCGATAACAAACAAGAAGAAGCTGAAAACAGGTCCAGGCGCAACAATATTCGCCTGAGAGGAATTCCCTGTTCCGTCTCCGATGAGGAACTCACCCCCTATGTTAACGACCTGTTCCGCTTCATTCTAACGCTCCCGGACGGAGCCCCCCTGGAACTGGACAGGGCCCACAGGGTTAGAACCAGGCAAAACGCTAAAGTTGCGCCGGATGTTCTAGCAAGAATCCACTTCTACAAAGTCAAGGAAGAAATAATGCAAGAAGCTAGAAGTTCGGCCTGTATTAGCTTCAGGGATGCCAAAATATCCCTGTACCAGAATCTGGCGGCATCCACCCTCGCCAAAAGAAAAGCCCTTAAACCGTGCGGCGAATGGCTGCGTCAGAGGAAAATAACTTACCGTTGGGACTTCCCCACCTCTCTAATCCTCAACTGGGAGGGCAAGTCCTGGACTATATCTTCCCCCAGAGACGCCGAGCGATTCATGAACCCGGGGCGTGAGGAGGGGCCCTTCCCCGAAAGCTCGGGGGCCCCGGAGAGATCACCAGGGGACCCCACCAAAGCCTGGTCCAAGATGTCAGGGCGCCGCAGGCCCAGAGGCCCTCCGGGCAGGCCAAAACGAGATAACAACCGTTGAGGATCCGGCCCAATCCTTGGGTCCTCGGGAACGGGGGCGACTTGTGCCCCTGCCCCCCTCCTAGCCCGTCCGCCCTCCGCCCATGTGGGGGCATCACGGAGTCTCAAATGGTACCTATCAAAGGGGCTCACTAACCTCAACCTGAAAGTTTACTGGCCAACAGCAGAGGCAATGTTTGCCTCCAAGAAGAGTTAGCACACCGGTCCAGCCGGATGCCCCGTTGGTCGAAGGCTGGTCTGGAAACCTTGTTGTTGTTTGAGGGGGGGAGAGGGGAGGAAGGGGGGGATGTAAAGGAGAGGAGATCCTCACAATTAGGGGAGAACTGATGAACTCAGCACTGGGAGACAAGGAACAAGAAATCTTCAAGGACGATACAACTTACTTAGATCGTAGAGGATGGGTTCAATAGACAAATCCCTGACTATTTCGACCTGGAACGTGCAGGGGCTCAACGCACCAAGAAAGCGGAAGGCAGTGGAGCACAAACTGGACCAGCTTGCCGCGGACATTGTCTTCATGCAGGAAACACACTTGATCGCGGAAGACGAAAAGCGTCTACGGTTCCGACGCTACCCGAAATGCTACTTCGCTTCCGCTACACAGAAAAAGAGAGGAGTCGCTATATTGCTAGGTCAAGACCTCCCACTAACGCAGATCACAACCAAAAAAGATCCGGAGGGCAGATTCCTACTCCTGAGGGGCCTCCTTGTCGAACTAGCGATCACTCTGGTGGCTATCTACGCACCAAACAAAGAGCAAGACCAATTCCTCCATAATCTCCTCCCGACCATCACGGCCTTCTCGGTTGGCCACTTGCTAGACGGCAGAGACTTCAACACCCCCCCAGATCCGAGGGTGGACAAGTCGCTCCCCGCCTCGAGGGATGACTTCGGCAAATCCCTGGCCCTGGCGGAATTCCTGCGTGAAACCGAGACGATCGACATTTGGAGATTATGCAACCAGGGAGAAAGGGACTATACATTCTTCTCACATGTTCACCGAGGCTATTCGCGTATCGACCTCCTGTTAACTGCCAACAAATGGGCCCCCTGTGTGGATAACATCCACATAGGACCTATAGCAATCTTGGATCATGCGGCAGGATTACGGCGATAAAGATGAATCTAACTCCACGGCTGCTATATTACGCTCAAGTTCTACCGGTGTCAATTCAGGAGAAAGCCCTAAGAAAGCTGCAAAGAGAGATCTTGAACCTAATCTGGGAAGGAAAGAAGTCCCGTATCCCGAAACGCATCATGCTCCGAATTAATGCCCTGGGTGGCCTTGGGGTCCCAGATGTCGCAAGGTACTGTCTCTCAGCCCAGCTTGCCCCAGCTTTCGCCTGGAAGCTTAGCGCCAACTTTCCCCGGTGGCTACAACTGGAGGAAGATTGGAGTAAGATCCCACTTGAATCTTTGCCCCATTCCAAAGAGCCCAAAAGAACCCAGGACCCGGGGCCCATACCTGCAACAAGAAATACGGTCGCCAGCTGGAAAATGGCGGCCCGCCGGTGGAATTGCAGGGGCACAACAGGACCCCTCACGCCAATCTGGGACAATCCCGACTTTTCCCCCGGAGTCTCACCAAACCAGTTCGGGGAGTGGAGGGCCGGGGGCTTGGAAACCATATCAGACTTCTTTGAAAACGGCCTCCCCTTAAACTTCGAGGAGTGTAAAACGAAATTCCAGATCCATGAAACGGAAAGGTTCCGCTATACGCAATTGAAACATTGGCTGTCAAACCCACAGATCAGAAAACAAGGCTGCAGAGAGCTAACGGCGCTAGAACTTACCCTCGCAGCAAATCCCCCGAGAGGGAAAATCTCTGCACTGTACAAGATCCTGTGCCTTTAAAGTTTGCTACAGATGGTATAT
The DNA here is from genome assembly GCF_040938575.1 of Ambystoma mexicanum. Lineage (NCBI taxonomy): Eukaryota > Metazoa > Chordata > Amphibia > Caudata > Ambystomatidae > Ambystoma > Ambystoma mexicanum. Next base: position 846,909,878 of record NC_090930.1, read on the forward strand.
GACCCCGGTAATCCTAAACAAATGTAATTCAGCAATCTCTGCTCAATGCTGGAGGGGGTACGCAGACCAAGGAACTCTGTTCCACCTCTTCTGGACCTGCCTGAAAGCCTCCATATTCTGGAAGAACATCCTGGAGCAAATCAAAGGAATCACTGGACTCACCATCCCCTGGAACCCAGGTATCACGCTGCTGGGTGCGACGGGAGACGGTCAATTCCCCCTAACAGGTTGTCTGGCGGACCTCTGCTCCCATCTCCTTACTGCCGCCAAAATTACCATCGCCAGACTCTGGAAAAACCCGGAGGGTCCGTCCACGCAGATGTTTTGGTCTAAATGCCTGGACATTGTTGCAGCCGAAAAAGTTACAGCCATCAGACTAGGCAATAAACCCAAATTCGACCGCGTATGGGCCCCCTTTCTGGACTATGTGCAGCAATTCCCTGGAGTAGCGAGACAGCCCCCTTCCCTTCGCTGGTTGGAAACTCAAAACTGAAAAGAACATAGCAGGAACCAGGTCGAAGAGTGATGGGACTTCTTTGTGCCCCCGCAACCTTAGGAACCTCCAGGCCAAGTTCCCCAACCTCGAAAGGCCTGCGCCGAGATCTGCATCCTAAAACCAGTCAAAGAGACGCACTGAACCCTTGAACCATTACCTTGTTGAATACAGCCAGCCTTCTACCTCTGATGTGTGCACAGCTCCTTGTCCCCCCATCCACCTTCCCCCCCCTCTTGATTTAAAAGTTTTATTTTTGAAGTGAACGCATGTTTGCCTAGTTTTAGCCATAGAAAGAGGCGTTATTTTCCATTAAATGTTTTAACAAGTTTGCAAAGTATGTAATTCTCAAAGAAGCTGTATGACTTGTTACCAAAATAATAAAAACAATGTTGGAAAAAAAAAATCAAGTTGGTTTTACGAAAGAGATTTTAGCTGACCAAGGGATTCGTTTATGTGCAATCAGTCCTGTTGGGCAGATTAAATAGTTGCAATAGAATCAAGCTCCACGCATATCCACCTATATGTGCCAAAACAACAGGTTGGTTGAAAAGTTCAATCAAACCATTAAGAATCTGTTGATGAAACGATTTGCAGAGGACAGGAAAAACTGGAATGGGCTACTCCCTGGGTCCTGTTTGCAGTCCAGGAATGTCACGTGTCAAATAATCTCTGTTCTTTCCCTGAATTCTGCAGCCCTGGAGTAGTAACAACATCCCGGGGTTCCACCATTCCAGGGAAGACAGCAAGACAGAACAAGGTAATGTAGGGATCTGGCTTCTTCTCAGGTTACCTAAATGATAGAATGGTATAGAAATTAGAAACGAGTAGCCCTGCCTCTTCCCCCAACACCCCAACACCCCTTCTGACCACTCCTCATGCCAGTATAGTATCAATGAGTTATTTGGTACAGAGCCTAGGGCACATTGCTTTGGCGGTTATCACCAGCACCATCCAGGCACTTGCTGAGCTGGGGGAAGTAGGTAGGGAACCTAACAGGATTAACAAAGTGGACTCAATAAAAGTGAGGAAGTTAACCAATGCAACATAAAAAATCCTAAGATTACAGGGAATAGTCGCCACATGGACAATGGTTCCTTGGATCTATACAGAAATTGGTTTTAGAATGGGCGAGGTATACCTAAGGACAATGAGGAGAAACCTGAAGGCTCGGAATTAGCAGGAGACAGGGGAAGGGCCACAGTGTGTGTGAAGAACAGAGGTACTGCTCTGCAAGCGAGGAGGAACTGGGCCCAGCGGAGTCTCACAACAAGGGAGAGCACAAGTCTCCTGCAGACTGTAAGCCCAAGAAAGAGTGCAACGTATGTGGCAACATGAGCTGACGGGGAGGGTTACGCATGCTAATTAAAAGATCATGAATAAGCCCAGAGAGAATGTCAGAGAAGGAACCCCGGGCAGAAGCAGACATACAAAAGGGAAAGGGGAATCAAGAGCAGGACAAGGGCAGAGAACAAAACACAATAAAGAAGGTCCCTCTGTCGTTGCAGGCCAAGAATGAATCAGCAGGGGGTAAAATCCATGAAATACGCTGCAAAGCAAAAATCACTAACTACAATGGAATTAAATAGGCACCAACTCACCCGCATGGAAGTAGCTAGTCATTCCTCTATCTTGCTCCTCTTCTTTTTTTAAAAACACTTTTTATTTGTTCTTTACACTAACAGATAAGTAAGAAACAGTAAGCACCACACAGCAGTTTGAAAAGTCCTACCATTTGGGCAAGATGCTCTACAGCACATACATTAATACAAACAGAATCATTAACTAGTATACTCCCCCATCGCCCTGTCATGGAATTGGATAACATCAGGTAGGTGAATTGTGATGTAGCTATCCCTCTTACTATTGCTATTCCATGTTCTTCCATTTGTTCCAGATCTTGTCAAATGAATGAGGACACCCCATATATTTATACATCCGATCTTCCATCACCATGTAACTGTCCATGTCTATCACCCACCTGGACTGTATCGACACCTCCCGTAAGGCCCACATGGCTGTTTCTTTTTGCCACAATCAAAACATTGGATATAAATAGTTTTTCGTAGCATTAGTATGCCGACTCAACCCATATCTCCAGTATAACCAGCTAAGGATTCTCCAGGACCTGCTGCAGGACCACTCTGGACACTTTGCGTAGGACCTTGTGCCAAAAGTCCTGGATTTCTGGGAACGTCCATAATGTGTGAAGAAACATCCCCAGAGCAATATAACATCGCAAGCAGGTAGAGTTTGATACCCTTTTGCATCCAAACAGCAGATTCCTAGTGTGGTACGCTCTATATAAGATCTTTAGTTGAATATGTCTAAATTGGGCCGGGATAGCTACCACCCTCAGGGTCATCAGAGCTTCTTGCCACTCTAATGGGCCCACATCTGTATTCCACCTCAGCTAGAGGTTCACCAAGGGACGTGCCACAAAGCTACAAATTATCTGGTATAAAGCTGAGATTGCCTACTTAGTAAGAAGATCCGGCTGTGTATTAACCACCACCAGGGTCTGCTCTAGGCAGTCATAGTTCCCCCGGAACTGTGCCCTTATTGCATGTCTGAATTGGATATACTGATAATTATATGACCCTGACAAAAGTAAGCTTTGTTGTAGTTCTTGGAATGAATGCAACAAGCCTTCAACGATCACATCCCCCACCACTCTTGTTTTTGCGATACCATTGGGTCGTGAAGGATGCCTCGATTGTGCTACAATGGGACACTCAAGGTCACTACAACCTCCCATCCAGCCTCTTTTGTTACTTTCTTGTAGCCCCAACAACCTGTTGCGAAATCAGGGATAATCCAGCCACGTTCATTTGACTGTGTAGTATATTCAGCAGATCTTTATCGCTCATCCCGGCCCGTTCCAATCGCGTATGAGGGCGGGTCTGCTCCGCCTTCAGCCACTCATTTGCCACTACTAGCTGCAAAGCCCAGTAATATTTCCGAAGATCAGGGAGCCCTATTCCTCTATCCCACACTGAACCATGTTCATGAGCGATATTGGGTGGTAGGACGTACACTGATTCAGCGGTTTATCTTGCTTGGGTATAGCTACGATGGTTGCTTGCCACAACTCCTGAGACAGGCTTCCGTCCTCCTTACTGTTCTGGAACATTGCCAGCATAGGGTCAGCCACTATATCGCTATGCCTTTTCCACAATTAGGCCGGGAAACCGTTAGGTCCCGGCGCCCTGCCTGACTGTAGTGCTGATATTGCTGCGCCCACTTCTTCTCTTGTAATATCCGCTTCTAAGGCATCAACCTGCTGTGCTGTCAACCATTGGTTAGGGATCTCCTCCAGGAGATTGGCATATCTGTTACGCTCACCTGGTCTCTGCGGGGGCGTTGGGGCACGGTTGGAGCCCTCCCTGGACTGGACTCCTCAGGTTCGGGCTCTTCCCTCGGCTGCGGTAGTGTAGACTGCTCGAGTTGCTGGTTATACCCCTGGGAGAAGGTAAGAGGCAATGAGAATGCTGCGGTGGAAGTGCGATCCCCCTTGGACCCTTCGTGCCAGAATGATATGAGCATGCGTTTTCCCATGTGACCTCACCTGTTTTGTAAGGATGAGCTCTTCGTCCTGCTTTCTCTCAGGAGGGGCGCCGTGGACAGACAAAGTTGCGTCACTGATCCTTATGCGTGGTGGCCCAGACCGGCTGCGACCAATCCCGCTTTGGAGGTAAGTTTTTGTAACAATGATTATTGTCCATAACCTTTTGTGTTGATATTTCCCCAATGATTATTGTCCGTAATGTTGTAATGTCCTTTCTTTCCCCTTTAGGTATGAAGATGGCCTGCAGAGTCGCGGTGATGGAAGAGGGTTCTAAACGATGCCAAAGAGGATACAGAAGAGCCCACTATTAGGTAAATTGGGTTTCCGGATGATGCGCAAGTTTGTGAGTTGCGCAGCCAAACAGTTAAAAGTGTATGCAGTTGCTAACCTTATGCTTTCTGTCTCCCTTGCAGGTTCAACCAGACAGTGCTTGATGGCGAGCGATGTTCCGAACACCTGCCAGCTGCCAGATGGAAGGATCCGCAAGGATGTTGAGCCGAAAGAGGACTCCCGTGTTGTCGGGCGTTCGGAACAGGTAAGGATGCAAGGAACTGCAAGAGTTGGATCAGCGGATACAGGTAAGATGTGCGCGGTAACTGCAGAGTTGGAATCTGGTAGCAGTGCTTTGCGCGATGTCGTGGCCGGTCACAGGTAAGATGCGTGTGGAAGCTGCAGAGTTGGATTGGGTAGCAGTGCTTCGAGCAATGGCGTGGCTTGTCCCAGGTAAGACGCACGCGGTAGCTGCAGAGTTGGATCGGGTAGCAGTGCTTCGAAACGATGGCGTGGCTGGTCTCAGATAAGAACGCGTGGTAGCTGTAGGATGGAGTTCCGAAGACTGAAGATAAGCGTGATGAACTGGAAAAAGGTAAGGAACTGTAGACGGCGGTAAGCATTACACTGCTCCAGCAGACTTGCGCGAAGCACCAGCATGCGGGTGGGGCTGGTTAATATAGCCTGGCCCCAGCCACTCCCTTTGAGCCCCACCTTGTGGCCCACCTTACCACTCGCCCTGACTTCTGCACGTGCTTCCAATGTCTTTGGAGGGCCGCGCCCGGCCTGGATGCACGTGCCTTAGGCACACTGTGTGCAGAGCACACTTTTAAATGAGCTTGGCGCCAAAGGTGCCAGGACTGGGTCCATTGAGACACTACAGGGCATGAAGGTAATGGCCCTTGACCAGTGGCCATGACAATATACTGACCCTGCCACCCTACCCCCTCATGGGACCACGTGTAGTTGTTTATAGTACTCAGCAAACACCTCACATACCCTATCTTCCTACGTAACCTCAACTTCATATCCAGTGATTACACTGTGCACGTGGCCTGGGGGGTATCTCTTTTTCCCAACCATTCCAGCAATTTCCTGGCTTTGTCACCTACTTCATATACCCTGCCGTGAGACGCCAAGTAGGCCAGGGTACGATATGCCTTCTTCGCTTGTAATAACTGTGGTAGGTTTGTCTGGGACCGGTCACTAAGCAGCCGCTGTTACAGATGCAGCAACTGAACTTATGTGTCTATCATCTTTGCTAACCTCTCCTTTTCCCTGGCTGCCAAAGTCGAGATCACTTCCCCCCCCCAACACAGCCTTATAATCCTCCCATAGCCGCTTGGCACTGTTCACCAAAGAGGTGTTCATTTCAAAGTACTCCTCTGTTTTATCTCGTATCTGGCCCATCACCTCCAGAAACCCAGGTAATATGCGTTTAATCTGAATACAGAAAATGTTACCCTAGTGTGCTAAAAGCTCTCTTCCAACAACTACCCTTCCTTTAGTAGTGTCTTAAGAAAAACAAATATACATAGACACATAGTTGTTACTAAAATAGCATATAAGTTTGATTTAAAAATGATTTATTCTAATAAATACATATAAACATGAGTACATTCATTCTCAGCTGTTTCATTGTTTAAAACACAAATTCTTGTGCATCAAAATATTACACCAAGTGATTATAAGAATTGCCTGCATCCACATGCTGTGAATCCTAGCACCTTAAAAAAGACAAATAATACCAAAAATAAAACTATAAAAATGATCGAAAGTCCTACAACACTGCCCGGCATGTTTCAATCCCCAGGTAGTTGGTGGGATTCTCTTCAGGGCCCCCGATTGTTTGGCATTGCCTATAAGGGAACATACATGTTGTGTTACTAACAGGAAGGTGGGGAGCTGCTTTTGGTTAAAAAAATATGTATTTCATTGTACAGATGAACAAGTTACTTACCAACTGTAACGTTCTTTCTACTGGATGTTCCTCCCACGTATTCTTCATCTTTGATATACACTTTGCCAGTTTCGCTGCTTCGCAAAAGCTTTCTTGGCAGAGGGTGCTGTACACGATGTCGTGGCGTCAATGCCCCTGACGTCATCAGTAATATAAGTAGCTTGTGCCGCGGCCAGTGGCTTCATTTCTGTTTTTTCGTTCCATTATTCGAGGAACTATTCAGTATACCCCAGACTGCAAGCTCTCCAGAAAAAGTGTAATTCACGTACATTGTACAGTGAGGTAGGCTGGGAGGGGCGATGAGGAATACGTGGGAGGAACATCCAGTCAAAAGAACGTTGCAGTTGGTACGTAACTTTTTCTTCGGATGGATTGTGTCCTCCCACGTATTCCTCATCTTTGATAGTCTCCCAAAGCAGTCACAATTTGGAGATGGGAGTACTATTTAGTTTTCTCATGAATGGAATGGAGGACCGCCTTGGCAAAAAGGCCTTCTTGAGATGAAGAGGAGTCTAAGCAGTAGTGCTTAACAAAAGTATGCATTGTCGCCCAAGTTGCGGCTGAGCAAATGTCAGCTACTGGGGCACCACTCTGAAGAGCTGCAGAAGTTAATATGCCCCTTGTGGAATGGGCTCAAAGCCCTTCCGGAGCGTCTTTGCCAGCAAGTCTGTAACACTCTCCAATAGCCAGTGTAATCCACCGGGAAATAGTCTGTTTAGTCACTGGTAGTCCTAATTTAGGATCAGTATAACCCACAAAAAGCTGGTCATCCTAGCGAAATTTTGCCATTCTCGCAATGTAAAAACTCAGAGCCCTTTTTGGGTCTAGTCTATGCAACCTCTCTTCCTCTTTGCCCAAATGAAAAGGAGGGTAGAAAGTTGGAAGTGTTATTTTTTGTGATAAATGAAAATCAGAAACTACTTTCGGCAAGAAAGATGTTTACTTTATCCTTATAAAAAGTAGTATAGGGAGGTTTGCACGGAAGTGCCTGCAACTCGTTGACCCTTTGGGAAGATGTTAGCGCTACAAGAACAGCAGTTTTCAGTGTTAATAGCCTCAACGGGCAGGAATGTAAAGGCTTGAAGGGTAAACATGTCAGAAATTTCAACACAAGATTTAAATCCCAAGCAGGGACATGAAAAGGTACTGGAGGGTACACGTTAATGAGTCCCTTCATAAATTGGACATTTAAAGGTTTTTTAAAAAAAATAAGAAACCTCTTCAGAGGCGCGCTTAAAGATGGAAAGCGCCACCAAATATCCTTTTATTGTTCCAATCTGGAGCCCCAGATTGGCCAGATGCAGCAAAAAAGAAAGCACCATAGCAGTGCCGCATTGAAAAGGGTCCACATCCTTGTCCTTGCACCAGTTACTGATTTTTTTCCAATGCCACCGGTACAAAGATTTACCTGCTGGCCTTCTGGCCGAAAGCAAAATCTCCAATACACCGTCTGGGAGGTCCCAATCCTTATCAGAAACCATGCGTGAAGGCTGATTGTCTTGACCTCTGGATGGAGAACCCGACCTTCCTCTTGCGAGAGAAGATCCTCTCTTTGTGGAAGACATATTGGAGGGCAGATGGACATGTCCAGAAGGTCCGGGTACAACGTCCTCCTGGCCAAATCTGGGGCAATTGGGATCATGTTTTCCTGAACTTTCTCAACCTCCTAATTATGTGAGGAATCACGCAGACTGGAGGAAATGCGTACAGGAGTAGAACTTCCCAGTCCACTGCGAACGCGCCCCCTAGAGCTCTGCTTGGAGGGAAGTCCCTTGAGCAGTACTGATCGCACTTCCAATTGACCTTGGTCACAAACAGATCTACTTGAGGGGTTCCCCAAAGGGTGAAGACCTCTTGAAGGACTTCCTGAGCTAGTTCCCACTCGTGGGAGACTGTGCTCTGCCTGCTCTGATTGTCCGCCGTCGTGTTCTTCTCTCTGGCAAGGTGAACTGCTGATAGAGAGATTCCTTCTTGTATTACCCAGAACCAAAGCTGCATTAACTCTCTGCACAGTGGTAGTGACCCTACTCCTCCTCTCTTGTTGAGGTAGTACATGGCCACTATGTTGTCCGTCATTATCAGGACATTATTTCCCCGTACAGAGGGCAGAAAGGCCTTCAGGCTAGTCTGATTGCCCTCAGCTCCAAAATGTTGATATGAAGTTTGGACTCCGATGGAGACCAACGACCGCTGATTACCAGTCCGTTGGTGTTGGCTCCCCACCCCGTGAGTGAGGCGCCCGTCACTACAATTATCTCCGGCCATGGTTGCCAAAAAGATTGTCCCTTGAGAACGTTGTCTTCGCAAGTCCACCACATCAGGTCCTGAGCTACTCTGCTCGGAACTTGCAGAAGATCCAACATGTTGCCCGAATATTGGGACCACTGGGTCCTGAGGGCCCATTGAAGGGATCTCATTTCAATCTGGCCTCTGGCACCTGACAAATGCAGGATGACATGAGGCCGAGCAACCTCAAAAAAAATCGAAGGCTGGAAGACGTTGGGCACTCTGGAAATTTGCTACCATTTTTGCTACCATCTGCTCAATGTGTTGAGCTCTCACTTCGGGGGGCGAGGCTTTCACAGAATTGTCCAAGACCTCTGCGATGAACTGGAGTCTTTGGAAGGGTATCATATGGTACTTCTTGTAATTGAGGGAGAAGCCCAGCCTGTGCAGCGAGTGGCAGCTGATGCTGAGACGTTCCAAGTCTGTTCGGGAGAGCGTGCCCTGATCAGCCAATTGTCCAGGTAGGGGTAGACGTGAATCCCCCCTTTCCTGAGGCTTGCTGCCACTACTGCCATCAGTTTGGTGAAAACCCTAGGGCGGAGGTCAGCCCGAATGGCAGAACTCAAAACTGATAATGGGAACCGCCACCTGCAAACCTCAGGTACTTTCTGTGCATTAGATGGATTGGTGCATGAAAGTAAGCATCCTGAAGGTCCAATGATACCAACCAATCTTGGAGTTGGAGAGCCTGAAGAATCTGAGAAAGGGTGACCATCTTGAACTTGTCCTTCCTGAGGAACCTGTTCAAGTTTCTTAATTCCAAGATGGATCTCAGTCCTCCGTCCCTTTTGGGAATGAGAAAAGGGGGCGGGGGGAGTACCAATCCTCGTTCCTCTACGCTACAGGTACATGTTCTAGTGCACTTTTCTCTAGCAGGGTTAAGATTTCCTGCACAAGGAGAGGATCTGGAATTTTGACAGAGCTGGTTCCTGGTGGATGATCCCGAAGCCTTTTTAGAAAAGGAAGGCAGTAACCTTGAGATACTGTTTCTAGTGCCCAAGCATCTGAAGTGATGCCCCGCCATTCGTTCAGATGCTGAGAGATTCTGCCTCCCATTGGGCTCTTGTGGGTCAAGGCATCAGAGTGGCTTAAAGGTGGCTGCAGCAGCAGCTGAGGGTGAAGATGCCACTGCTGAGGCTGCTTTTGCACTCTTACCTCGTCCACCTTTAAGGAATCTTCTTTGCGCCCTTTGTACGGTCTGTCCTCTTCCTCTACTAACTGAGGAATAGTATCGAAAAGGACGACCTCTCCAAGAAGATGAGCCTGAATAAGGTTGTTGAGGTTGCCGAACAGAGGGACTAAGGGACTTAGCCACCGCTTTGGATGTCTGCAGCTTCTCTAGACGCCCATCTGCCTTGCTGCCGAACAACCTCGAGCCGTCGAAGGGCATGTTGAGCAGTCTGGCCTGTACGACTTGTGCAAACCCTGACTTTCTCAACCAGGCAAATCTGCATAGTACAGTGCTTGCAGCCATGGATATGCTAATGCCGTCAGCAGTATCCAGTCCCGATTGGAGACATTCTCCCATCGCCTCCTTGTCATCTTTAACTAAATTCAGAAAGCCATTCCTTTCTTCGCCTTCTGGAACATGTTCAGCCACCAAACTAACAATTAGCAGACTTTAGGGCCATACTGCCTGAGGTAAATACCTACCGAGCCCATGCGTCCACTTTTTTATCATCTATATCTGGGGGGATAGAGGGGTAGGCAGACTGCCTGGTGGAAGTACCAGCCTGGACTACCAGACTTTCAGGCATAGGGTGTTTGCTGCAATAGTCCGGGTCACTGGATGATGGTCTATATTTCCTAGGGAAACTCCTGTTGACAGCAGGACCAGACTCTGGGGCTTCCCAGTTAGCTACCACCGTCCTTTGAAGGGCCTTGTGAAAGGCAAGACAGGGTCTTTTTGGGGACCTTGGTCCAGGATGTCCGTCATGTCATCCTGTTCGAAAGCTGGTGAAGGCCTACTCCAGCCCATGTTCTCAGTGACCCTGTTCATCAGATTTCTATACCCTGAATCAACATGGTCTGATGGGTCAGGTTTACCAAACTTCAACTCTGGGGGTTGTATCAAGACCGCTGGCAGAGTGGAAAAAGTCACAGAGATCTTTCAACTTAGACTCAGGATCATTTAGCTCTTCAAGCACTTCTCTAGTGCCAAACCTCACTCCTAATGGAGAAACATCCTCATCTGAAGCGCTATCCTCCTCATAAATGGAGGCCATTGACTTAAAAAAGTTTATCTTCGGTACAGGTTTGAATATTTATTCTTGTACTGTTAAATGGAATCGAAGACACCGTCGACGGCGGCAAAGGCGTCTTCGAGAAATCTCTCGATTTCAGAGTCCATGCAAATGGCGTCGATGGCGTTGACAAAATCGTCGAAGGCTTCAACGTTTTTTGTTTCTTCGCCCGTATCGGAGGTGAAGTCGACTCACGTGTCAATGCCTTTGACAACTTTTTGTCGGGTCGAGCGTGTCGAGCCTCCAATTTACTACTCTTCTTGCTCAAAGTAGTTTTGACCTTCCTGTGTTCTCCAACGGAGCGACCGGGGTCTGGCTCTTGTGAGACTCTTTTGAGGTGGTCAAGGCCGCATTCTCAAAGATCTGCATCATCTCTTGTCTAAAGGCATTCCATTTACTGGGTGAATACGACCCAGTCGGACATCGTATAACCTTAGGAGAGGTACCCGATGATGAAGAAAGAGACCTGTGGTGTCTCTTTTTAGCCTTCTTGGAAGAAGACGATGAGGATTGTCTGGATTGACTCCTCGATCGGGACCTCTTCGAATGTCTATGTCAAGTAGAGTCCTTGGACTCCCCAGACGTTTTATATTTCTTCAAAGAAATCTTCGAAGCTTCCCTCCTCACCGCTAACTTACCTTTGCATTCACGGAGAGCTTTATCAGTCAGACTGACAGGACCTGCAGTCCTCGGTTACGTGACTGGAACCCAAGCATCAAAGGCAGTTATGATGAGGATCAGTTATCTACATTTTCACCCCGCAGTCGTGACATTTCTTAAAACCCGACTTTGGGGTCGAAGAAGAAGACATTTTTTCAGAAGAAAAAATGAGGTGCACCGTTAACTCGAAGCAAAGCTATTGGAAAAACGGAACTGAAGCCAACGTGCGTGGCACAAGCTACTAATACTACTGATGACGTTGACACGCTACGGCGGCCCTCGGGGGACATTGACGGCACAACATTGTGCACAGCGCTGTTACGCTTACCTGGCATTCACAGGGACGCCACCCAGCCGGGTTACTCGCTGGTATGCTTCTCAGCTTTGCCCTGATGTGGTATACGGGGAAGGTTCTGCCTGAAAATACAGGAGGACTGTGTTCAAGACTGACCGACTGGGGTAAGTATCCTCCCTCCACCCCTGTATGATTTCAGTCCCTCTGGTGCCCTCTCCTCACCTTGTGGTAGAATTAGGCGTGCTCTCCGTCCTGCCTTCTTTGCAGGGGCGCGTTGTCTTTCATGGGCGAGTGCAGTCCAGTTACTTCACTGACGCCGGCCCGTTTGATATTGTTTAGGTAGGTCTTATTGCTGTTCTTTAGTTTTGTTGCTATCCTGCATGCCTTTCTTTGTTTAAAATGTCTCTTTTCTCTCCCTTAGGTATGCACATGTTCACCGAGGCTATTCGCGTATCGACCTCATGTTAACTGCCAACAAATGGGCCCCCTGTGTGGATAACATACACATAGGACCTATAGCAATCTTGGATCATGCGGCAGGATTACGGCGATAAAGATGAATCTAACTCCACGGCTGCTATATTACGCTCAAGTTCTACCGGTGTCAATTCAGGAGAAAGCCCTAAGAAAGCTGCAAAGAGAGATCTTGAACCTAATCTGGGAAGGAAAGAAGTCCCATATCCCGAAACGCATCATGCTCCGAATTAATGCCCTGGGTGGCCTTGGGGTCCCAGATGTCGCAAGGTACTGTCTCTCAGCCCAGCTCGCCCCAGCTTTCGCCTGGAAGCTTAGCGCCAACTTTCCCCGGTGGCTACAACTGGAGGAAGATTGGAGTAAGATCCCACTTGAATCTTTGCCCCATTCCAAAGAGCCCAAAAGAACTCAGGACCCGGGGCCCTTACCTGCAACAAGAAATACGGTCGCCAGCTGGAAAATGGCGGCCCGCCGGTGGAATTGCAGGGGCACAACAGGACCCCTCACGCCAATCTGGGACAATCCCGACTTTTCCCCCGGAGTCTCACCAAACCAGTTCGGGGAGTGGAGGGCCGGGGGCTTGGAAACCATATCAGACTTCTTTGAAAACGGCCTCCCCTTAAACTTCGAGGAGTGTAAAACGAAATTCCAGATCCATGAAACGGAAAGGTCCCGCTATACGCAATTGAGACATTGGCTGTCAAACCCACAGATCAGAAAACAAGGCTGCAGAGAGCTAACGGCGTTAGAACTTACCCTCGCAGCAAATCCCCCGAGAGGGAAAATCTCTGCACTGTACAAGATCCTGTGCCTTTAAAGTTTGCTACAGATGGTATATGACCCCGGTAATCCTAAACAAATGTAATTCAGCGATCTCTGCTCAATGCTGGAGGGGGTACGCAGACCAAGGAACTCTGTTCCACCTCTTCTGGACCTGCCCGAAAGCCTCCATATTCTGGAAGAACATCCTGGAGCAAATCAAAGGAATCACTGGACTCACCATCCCCTGGAACCCAGGTATCACGCTGCTGGGTGCGACGGGAGACGGTCAATTCCCCCTAACAGGTTGTCTGGCGGACCTCTGCTCCCATCTCCTTACTGCCGCCAAAATTACCATCGCCAGACTCTGGAAAAACCCGGAGGGTCCGTCCACGCAGATGTGGTGGTCTAAATGCTGGGACATTGTTGCAGCCGAAAAAGTTACAGCCATCAGACTAGGCAATAAACCCAAATTCGACCACGTATGGGCCCCCTTTCTGGACTATGTGCAGCAATTCCCTGGAGTAGCGAGACAGCCCCCTTCCCTTCGCTGGTTGGAAACTCAAAACTGAAAAGAACGTAGCAGGAACCAGGTCGAAGAGTGACGGGACTTCTTTGTGCCCCCGCAACCTTAGGAACCTCCAGGCCAAGTTCCCCAACCTCGAAAGGCCTGCGCCGAGATCTGCATCCTAAAACCAGTCAAAGAGATGCACTGAACCCTTGAACCATTACCTTGTTGAATACAGCCAGCCTTCTACCTCTGATGTGTGCACAGCTCCTTGTCCCCCCATCCACCTTCCCCCCTCTTGATTTAAAAGTTTTATTTTTGAAGTGAACGCATGTTTGCCTAGTTTTAGCCATAGAAAGAGGCGTTATTTTCCATTAAATGTTTTAACAAGTTTGCAAAGTATGTAATTCTCAAAGAATCTGTATGACTTGTTCCCAAAATAATAAAAACAATGTTGGAAAAAAAAAAATCAAGTTGGTTTTACGAAAGAGATTTTAGCTGACCAAGGGATTCGTTTATGTGCAATCAGTCCTGTTGGGCAGATTAAATAGTTGCAATAGAATCAAGCTCCACGCATATCCACCTATATGTGCCAAAACAACAGGTTGGTTGAAAAGTTCAATCAAACCATTAAGAATCTGTTGATGAAACGAGTTGCAGAGGACTGGAAAAACTGGAATGGGCTACTCCCTGGGTCCTGTTTGCAGTCCAGGAATGTCACGTTCCAGTAATGCGAAGTCAACCACAGAAAATAATCTCTGTTCTTTCCCTGAATTCTGCAGCCCTGGAGTAGTAACAACATCCCGGGGTTCCACCATTCCCGGGAAGACAGCAAGACAGAACAAGGTAATGTAGGGATCTGGCTTCTTCTCAGGTTACCTAAATGATAGAATGGTATAGAAATTAGAAACGAGTAGCCCTGCCTCTTCCCCCAACACCCCAACACCCCTTCTGACCACTCTTCATGCCAGTATAGTATCAATGAGTTATTTGGTACAGAGCCTAGGGCACATTGCTTTGGCGGTTATCACCAGCACCATCCAGGCACTTGCTGAGCTGGGGGAAGTAGGTAGGGAACCTAACAGGATTAACAAAGTGGACTCAATAAAAGTGAGGAAGTTAACCAATGCAACATAAAAAATCCTAAGATTACAGCGGCCACATGGACAATGGTTCCTTGGATCTATACAGAAATTGGTTTTAGAATGGGCGAGGTATACCTAAGGACAATGAGGAGAAATCTGAAGGCTCGGAATTAGCAGGAGACAGGGGAAGGGCCACAGTGTGTGTGAAGAACAGAGGTACTGCTCTGCAAGCGAGGAGGAACTGGGCCCAGCGGAGTCTCACAACAAGGGAGAGCACAAGTCTCCTGCAGACTGTAAACCCAAGAAAGAGTGCAACTATGTGGCAACATGAGCTGACGGGGAGGGTTACGCATGCTAATTAAAAGATCATGAATAAGCCCAGAGAGAATGTCAGAGAAGGAACCCCGGGCAGAAGCAGACATACAAAAGGGAAAGGGGAATCAAGAGCAGGACAAGGGCAGAGAACAAAACACAATAAAGAAGGTCCCTCTGTCGTTGCAGGCCAAGAATGAATCAGCAGGGGGTAAAATCCATGAAATACGCTGCAAAGCAAAAATCACTAACTACAATGGAATTAAATAGGCACCAACTCGCCCGCATGGAAGTAGCTAGTCCTTCCTCTATCTTGCTCCTCTTCTTTTTTTAAAAACACTTTTTTATTTGTTCTTTACACTAACAGATAAGTAAGAAACAGTAAGCACCACACAGCAGTTTGAAAAGTCCTACCATTTGGGCAAGATGCTCTACAGCACATACATTAATACAAACAGAATCATTAACTAGTATACTCCCCCATCGCCCTGTCATGGAATTGGATAACATCAGGTAGGTGAATTGTGGTGTAGCTATCCCTCTTACTATTGCTATTCCATGTTCTTCCATTTGTTCCAGATCTTGTCAAATGAATGAGGACACCCCATATATGTATACATCCGATCTTCCATCACCATGTAACTGTCCATGTCTATCACCCACCTGGACTGTATCGACACCTCCCGTAAGGCCCACATGGCTATGTTTCTTTTTGCCACAATCAAAACATTGGATATAAATAGTTTTTTGTAGCATTAGTATGCCGACTCAACCCATATCTCGAGTATAACCAGCTAAGTATCTGCAGGGACCTTCTGCAGGACCACTCTGGACACTTTGCGTAGGACCTTGTGCCAAAAGTGCTGGATTTCTGGGAACGTCCATATTGTGTGAAGAAACGTCCCCAGAGCAGTATAACATCGCAAGCAGGTAGAGTTTGATACCCTTTTGCATCCAAACAGCAGATTCCTAGTGTGGTACGCTCTATATAAGATCTTTAGTTGAATATGTCTAAATTGGGCCGGGATAGCTACCACCCTCAGGGTCATCAGAGCTTCTTGCCACTCTAATGGGCCCACATCTGTATTGCACCTCAGCTAGAGGTTCACCAAGGGACGTGCCACAAAGCTACAAATTATCTGGTATAAAGCTGAGATTGCCTACTTAGTAAGAAGATCCGGCTGTGTATTAACCACCACCAGGGTCTGCTCTAGGCAGTCATAGTTCCCCCGGAACTGTGCCCTTATTGCATGTCTGAATTGGATATACTGATAATTATATGACCCTGACAAAAGTAAGCTTTGTTGTAGTTCTTGGAATGAATGCAACAAGCCTTCAAAGATCACATCCCCCACCACTCTTGTTTTTGCGATACCATTGGGTCGTGAAGGATGCCTCGATTGTGCTACAATGGGACACTCAAGGTCACTTCAACCTCCCATCCAGCCTCTTTTGTTACTTTCTTGTAGCCCCAACAACCTGTTGCGAAATCAGGGATAATCCAGCCACGTTCATTTGACTGTGTAGTATATTCAGCAGATCTTTATCGCTCATCCCGGCCCGTTCCAATCGCGTATGAGGGCGGGTCTGCTCCGCCTTCAGCCACTCATTTGCCACTACTAGCTGCAAAGCCCAGTAATATTTCCGAAGATCAGGGAGCCCTATTCCTCTATCCCACACTGAACCATGTTCATGAGCGATATTGGGTGGTAGGACGTACACTGATTCAGCGGTTTATCTTGCTTGGGTATAGCTACGATGGTTGCTTGCCACAACTCCTGAGACAGGCTTCCGTCCTCCTTACTGTTCTGGAACATTGCCAGCATAGGGTCAGCCACTATATCGCTATGCCTTTTCCACAATTAGGCCGGGAAACCGTTAGGTCCCGGCGCCCTGCCTGACTGTAGTGCTGATATTGCTGCGCCCACTTCTTCTCTTGTAATATCCGCTTCTAAGGCATCAACCTGCTGTGCTGTCAACCATTGGTTAGGGATCTCCTCCAGGAGATTGGCATATCTGTTACGCTCACCTGGTCTCTGCGGGGGCATTGGGGCACGGTTGGAGCCCTCCCTGGACTAGACTCCTCAGGTTCGGGCTCTTCCCTCGACTGCGGTAGTGTAGACTGCTCGAGTTGCTGGTTATACCCCTGGGAGAAGGTAAGAGGCAATGAGAATGCTGCGATGGAAGTGCGATCCCCCTTGGACCGTTTGTGCCAGAATGATATGAGCATGCGTTTTCCCATGTGACCTCACCTGTTTTGTAAGGATGAGCTCTCCGTCCTGCTTTCTCTCAGGAGGGGCGCCGTGGACAGACAAAGTTGCGTCACTGGTCCTTATGCGTGGTGGCCCAGACCGGCTGCGACCAATCCCGCCTTGGAGGTAAGTTTTTGTAACAATGATTATTGTCCATAACCTTTTGTGTTGATATTTCCCCAATGATTATTGTCCGTAACATTGTAATGTCCTTTCTTTCCCCTTTAGGTATGAAGATGGCCTGCAGAGTCGCGGTGATGGAAGAGGGTTCTAAACGATGCCAAAGAGGATACAGAAGAGCCCACTATTAGGTAAATTGGGTTTCCGGATGATGCGCAAGTTTGTGAGTTGCGCAGCCAAACAGTTAAAAGTGTATGCAGTTGCTAACCTTATGCTTTCTGTCTCCCTTGCAGGTTCAACCAGACAGTGCTTGATGGCGAGCGATGTTCCGAACACCTGCCAGCTGCCAGATGGAAGGATCCGCAAGGATGTTGAGCTGAAAGATGACTCCCGTGTTGTCGGGCGTTCGGAACAGGTAAGGATGCAAGGAGCTGCAAGTGTTGGATCAGCAGATACAGGTAAAATGTGCACGGTAACTGCAGAGTTGGAATCAGGTAGCAGTGCTTTGCGCGATGGCGTGGCAGGTCCCAGGTAAGATGCGTGTGGAAGCTGCAGAGTTGGATTGGGTAGCAGTGCTTCGAGCAATGGCGTGGCTTGTCCCAGGTAAGACGCACGCGGTAGCTGCAGAGTTGGATCGGGTAGCAGTGCTTCGAAACGATGGCGTGGCTGGTCTCAGATAAGAACGCGTGGTAGCTGTAGGATGGAGTTCCGAAGACTGAAGATAAGCGTGATGAACTGGAAAAAGGTAAGGAACTGTAGACGGCGGTAAGCATTACACTGCTCCAGCAGACTTGCGCGAAGCGCCAGCATGCGGGTGGGGCTGGTTAATATAGCCTGGCCCCAGCTACTCCCTTTGAGCCCCACCTTGTGGCCCACCTTACCACTCGCCCTGACTTCTGCACGTGCTTCCAATGTCTTTGTAGGGCCGCGCCCGGCCTGGATGCACGTGCCTTAGGCACACTGTGTGCAGAGCACACTTTTAAATGAGCTTGGCGCCAAAGGCGCCAGGACTGGGTCCATTGAGACCGTACAGGGCATGAAGGTAATGGCCCTTGACCAGTGGCCATGACAATATCCTGACCCTGCCACCCTACCCCCTCATGGGACCACGTGTAGTTGTTTATAGTACTCAGCAAACACCTCACATACCCTATCTTCCTACGTAACCTCAACTTCATATCCAGTGATTACACTGTGCACGTGGCCTGGGGGGTATCTCTTTTTCCCAACCATTCCAGCAATTTCCTCGCTTCGTCACCTACTTCATATACCCTGCCGTGAGACGCCAAGTATGCCAGGGTACGATATGCCTTCTTCGCTTGTAATAACTGTGGTAGGTTTGTCTGGGACCGGTCACTAAGCAGCCGCTGTTACAGACGCGGCAACTGAACTTCTGTGTCTATCATCTTTGCTAGCCTCTCCTTTTCCCTGGCTGCCAAAGTCGAGATCACTTCCTCCCCCCCCCAACACAGCCTTATAATCCTCCCATAGCCGCTTGGCACTGTTCACCAAAGAAGTGTTCATTTCAAAGTACTCCTCTGTTTTATCTCGTATCTGGCCCATCACCTCCAGAAACCCAGGTAATATGTGTTTGATCTGAATACAGAAAATGTTACCCTAGTGTGCTAAAAGCTCTCTTCCAACAACTACCCTTCCTTTAGTAGTGTCTTAAGAAAAACAAATATACATAGACACATAGTTGTTACTAAAATAGCATATAATAGTTTGATTTAAAAATGATTTATTCTAATAAATACATATAAACATGAGTACATTCATTCTCAGCTGTTTCATTGTTTAAAACACAAATTCTTGTGCATCAAAATATTACACCAAGTGATTATAAGAATTGCCTGCATCCACATGTTGTGAATCCTAGCACCTTAAAAAAGACAAATAATACCAAAAATAAAACTATAAAAATGATCGAAAGTCCTACAACACTGCCCGGCATGTTTCAATCCCCAGGTAGTTGGTGGGATTCTCTTCAGGGCCTCCGATTGTTTGGCATTGCCTATAAGGGAACATACATGTTGTGTTACTAACAGGAAGGTGGGGAGCTGCTTTTGGTTAAAAATATATGTATTTCAGTGTACAGATGAACAAGTTACTTACCAACTGTAACGTTCTTTCTACTGGATGTTCCTCCCACGTATTCTTCATCTTTGATATACGCTTTGCCAGTTTCGCTGCTTCGGAAAAGCTTACTTGGCAGAGGGTGCTGTGCACGATGTCGTGGCGTCAATGCCCCTGATGTCATCAGTAATATAAGTAGCTTGTGCCGCGGCCGGTGGCTTCATTTCTGTTTTTTTGTTACATTATTCGAGGAACTATTCAGTGTACCCAAGACTGCAAGCTCTCCAGAAAAAGTGTAATTCACGTACATTGTATAGTGAGGTAGGCTGGGAGGGGCGATGAGGAATACGTGGGAGGAACATCCATCGAAAGCACGTTGCAGTTGGTACGTAACTTTTTCTTTGGATGGATTGTGTCCTCCCACGTATTCCTCATCTTTGATAGTATCCCAAAGCAGTCACAATTTGGAGATGGGAGTACTATTTAGTTTTCTCATGAATGGAATGGAGGACCGCCTTGGCAAAAAGGCCTTCTTGAGATGAAGAGGAGTCTAAGCAGTAGTGCTTAACAAAAGTATGCATTGTCGCCCAAGTTGCGGCTGAGCAAATGTCAGCTACTGGGGCACCACTCTGAAGAGCTTCAGAAGTTACTATGCCCCTTGTGGAATGGGCTCAAAGCCCTTACGGAGCGTCTTTGCCAGCAAGTCTGTAACACTTTCCAATAGCCAGTGTAATCCATCGGGAAATAGTCTGTTTAGTCACTGGTAGTCCTAATTTAGGATCAGTATAACCCACAAAAAGCTGGTCATCCTAGCGAAATTTTGCCATTCTCGCAATGTAAAAACTCAGAGCCCTTTTTGGGTTTAGTCTATGCAACCTCTCTTCCTCTTTGCCCAAATGAAAAGGAGGGTAGAAAGTTGGAAGTGTTATTTTTTGTGATAAATGAAAATCAGAAACTACTTTCGGCAAGAAAGATGGTTACTTTATCCTTATAAAAAGTAGTATAGGGAGGTTTGCACGGAAGTGCCTGCAACTCGTTAACCCTTTGGAAAGATGTTAGCGCTACAAGAAGAGCAGTTTTCAGTGTTAATAGCCTCAACGGGCAGGAATGTAAAGGCTTGAAGGGTATACATGTCAGAAATTTCAACACAAGATTTAAATCCCAAGCAGAGACATGAAAAGGTACTGGAGGGTACACGTTAATGAGTCCCTTCATAAATTGGACATTTAAAGGTTTTTAAAAAAAAATAAGAAACCTCTTCAGAGGTGGGCTTAAAGATGGAAAGCGCCACCAAATATCCTTTTATTGTTCCAATCTGGAGCCCCAGATTGGCCAGATGCAGCAAAAAAGAAAGCACCATAGCAGTGCCGCATTGAAAAGGGTCCACATCCTTGTCCTTGCACCAGTTACTGATTTTTTTCCAATGCCACCGGTACAAAGATTTACCTGCTGGCCTTCTGGCCGAAAGCAAAATCTCCAATACGCCGTCTGGGAGGTCCCAATCCTTATATCTCAGCCTCAGAAACCATGCGTGAAGGCTGATTGTCTTGACCTCTGGATGGAGAACCCGACCTTCCTCTTGCGAGAGAAGATCCTCTCTTTGTGGAAGACATATTGGAGGGCAGATGGACATGTCCAGAAAGTCCGGGTACCACGTCCTCCTGGCCAAATCTGGGGCAATTGGGATCATGTTTTCCTGAACTTTCTCAACCTCCTAATTACGTGAGGAATCACGCAGACTGGAGGAAATGCGTACAGGAGTAGAAATTCCCAGTCCACTGCGAACGCGCCCCCTAGAGCTCTGCTTGGAGGGAAGTCCCTTGAGCAGTACTGATCGCACTTCCAATTGACCTTGGTCACAAACAGATCTACTTGAGGGGTTCCCCAAAGGGTGAAGATCTCTTGAAGGACTTCCTGAGCTAGTTCCCACTCGTGGGAGACTGTGCTCTGCCTGCTCCGATTGTCCGCCGTCGTGTTCTTCTCTCTGGCAAGGTGAACTGCTGATAGAGAGATTCCTTCTTGTATTACCCAGAACCAGAGCTGCATTGCCTCTCTGCACAGTGGTAGTGACCCTACTCCTCCTCTCTTGTTGAGGTAGTACATGGCCACTAGGTTGTCCGTCATTATCAGGACATTCTTTCCCCGTACAGAGGGCAGAAAGGCCTTCAGGCTAGCCTGATTGCCCTCAGCTCCAAAATGTTGATATGAAGTTTGGACTCCGATGGAGACCAACGACCGCTGATTACCAGTCCGTTGGTGTTGGCTCCCCACCCCGTGAGTGAGGCGCCCGTCACTACAATTATCTCCGGCCATGGTTGCCAAAAAGATTGTCCCTTGAGAACGTTGTCTTCGCAAGTCCACCACATCAGGTCCTGAGCTACTCTGCTCGGAACTTGCAGAAGATCCAACATGTTGCCCGAATATTGGGACCACTCGGTCCTGAGGGCCCATTGAAGGGATCTCATTTCAATCTGGCCTCTGGCACCTGAAAAATGCAGGATGACATGAGGCCGAGCAACCTCAAAAAAAATCGAAGGCTGGAAGACGTTGGGCACTCTGGAAATTTGCTACCATTTTTGCTACCATCTGCTCAATGTGTTGAGCTCTCACTTCGGGGGGCGAGGCTTTCACAGAATTGTCCAAGACCGCTGCGATGAACTGGAGTCTTTGGAAGGGTATCATATGGGACTTCTTGTAATTGAGGGAGAAGCCCAGCCTGTGCAGCGAGTGGCAGCTGATGCTGAGATGTTCCAAGTCTGTTCGGGAGAGCGTGCCCTGATCAGCCAATTGTCCAGGTAGGGGTAGACGTGAATCCCCCCTCTCCTGAGGCTTGCTGCCACTACTGCCAACAGTTTGGTGAAAACCCTCGGGCAGAGGTCAGCCCGAATGGCAGAACTCAAAACTGATAATGGGAACCGCCACCTGCAAACCTCAGGTACTTTCTGTGCATTAGATGGATTGGTGCATGAAAGTAAGCATCCTGAAGGTCCAATGATACCAACCAATCTTGGAGTTGGAGAGCCTAAAGAATCTGAGAAAGGGTGACCATCTTGAACTTGTCCTTCCTGAGGAACCTGTTCAAGTTTCTTAATTCCAAGATGGGTCTCAGTCCTCCGTCCCTTTTGGGAATGAGAAAAGGGGGCGGGGGGAGTACCAATCCTCGTTCCTCTACGCTACAGGTACATGTTCTAGTGCACTTTTCTCTAGCAGGGTTAAGATTTCCTGCACAAGGAGAGGATCTGGAATTTTCACAGAGCTGGTTCCTGGTGGATGATCCCGAGGCCTTTTTAGAAAAGGAAGGCAGTAACCTTGAGATACTGTTTCTAGTGCCCAAGCATCTGAAGTGATGCCCCGCCATTCGTTCAGATGCTGAGAGATTCTGCCTCCCACTGGGCTCTTGTGGGTCAAGGCATCAGAGTGGCTTAAAGGTGGCTGCAGCAGCAGCTGAGGGTAAAGATGCCACTGCTGAGGCTGCTTTTGCACCCTTACCTCGTCCACCTTTAAGGAATCTTCTTTGCGCCCTTTGTACGGTCTGTCCTCTTCCTCTACTAACTGAGGAATAGTATCGAAAAGGACGACCTCTCCAAGAAGATGAGCCTGAATAAGGTTGTTGAGGATGCCGAACAGAGGGACTAAGGGACTTAGCCACCGCTTTGGAGGTCTGCAGCTTCTCTAGACGCCCATCTGCCTTGCTGCCGAACAACCTCGAGCCGTCGAAGGGCATGTTGAGCAGTCTGGCCTGCACGACTTGTGCAAACCCCGACTTTCTCAACCACGCAAATCTGCATAGTACAGTGCTTGTAGCCATGGATATGCTAATGCCGTCAGCAGTATCCAGTCCCGATTGGAGACATTCTCCCATCGCCTCCTTGTCATCTTTAACTAAATTCAGAAAGCCATTCCTTTCTTCGCCTTCTGGAACATGTTCAGCCACCAAACTAACAATTAGCAGACTTTAGGGCCATACTGCCTGAGGTAAATACCTACCGAGCCCATGCGTCCACTTTTTTATCATCTATATCTGGGGGGATAGAGGGGTAGGCAGACTGCCTGGTGGAAGTACCAGCCTGGACTACCAGACTTTCAGGCATAGGGTGTTTGCTGCAATAGTCCGGGTCACTGGATGATGGTCTATATTTCCTAGGGAAACTCCTGTTGACAGCAGGACCAGACTCTGGGGCTTCCCAGTTAGCTACCACCGTCCTTTGAAGGGCCTTGTGAAAGGCAAGACAGGGTCTTTTTGGGGACCTTGGTCCAGGATGTCCGTCATGTCATCCTGTTCGAAAGCTGGTGAAGGCCTACTCCAGCCCATGTACTCAGTGACCCTGTTCATCAGATTTCTATACCCTGAATCAACATGGTCTGATGGGTCAGGTTTACCAAACTTCAACTCTGGGGATGTATCAAGACCGCTGGCAGAGTGGAGGAAGTCACAGAGATCTTTCAACTTAGACTCAGGATCATTTAGCTCTTCAGGCACTTCTCTAGTGCCAAACCTCACTCCTAATGGAGAAGCATCCTCATCTGAAGCGCTATCCTCCTCATAAATGGAGGCCATTGACTTAAAAAAGTCTATCTTCGGTACAGGTTTGAATATTTATTCTTGCACTGTTAAATGGAATCGAAGACACCGTCGACGGCGGCAAAGGCGTCTTCGAGAAATCTCTCGATTTCAGAGTCCATGCAAATGGCGTCGATGGCGTTGACAAAATCGTCGAAGGCTTCAACGTTTTTTGTTTCTTCGCCCGTATCGGAGGTGAAGTCGACTCACGTGTCAATGCCTTCGACACCTTTTTGTCGGGTCGAGCGTGTCGAGCCTCCAATTTACTACTCTTCTTGCTCAAAGTAGTTTTGACCTTCCTGTGTTCTCCAACGGAGCGACCGGGGTCTGGCTCTTGTGAGACTCTTTTGAGGTGGTCAAGGCCGCATTCTCAAAGATCTGCATCATCTCTTGTCTAAAGGCATTCCATTTACTGGGTGAATACGACCCAGTCGGACATCGTTTAACCTTAGGAGAGGTACCCGATGATGAAGAGAGAGACCTGTGGTGTCTCTTTTTAGCCTTCTTGGAAGAAGACGATGAGGATTGTCTGGATTGACTCCTCGATCGGGACCTCTTTGAATGTCTATGTCAAGTAGAGTCCTTGGACTCCCCAGACGTTTTATATTTCTTCAAAGAAATCTTCGAAACTTCCCTCCTCACCGCTAACTTACCTTTGCATTCACAGAGAGCTTTATCAGTGAGACTGACAGGACCTGCAGTCCTCGGTTACGTGACTGGAACCCAAGCACCAAAGGCAGTTACGATGAGGATCAGTTATCTACATTTTCACCCCGCAGTCGTGACATTTCTTAAAACCCGACTTTGGGGTCGAAGAAGAAGACATTTTTTCAGAAGAAAAAATGAGGCGCACCGTTAACTCGAAGCAAAGCTATTGGAAAAACGGAACTGAAGCCAACGGGCGTGGCACAAGCTACTTATACTACGGATGACGTTGACACGCTACGGTGGCCCTCGGGGGACATTGACGGCACAACATTGTGCACAGCGCTGTTACGCTCACCTGGCATTCACAGGGACGCCACCCAGCCGGGTTACTCGCTGGTATGCTTCTCAGCTTTGCCCTAATGTGGTATACGGGGAAGGTTCTGCCTGAAAATACAGGAGGGCTGTGTTCAAGACTGACCGACTGGGGTAAGTATCCTCCCTCCACCCCCGTATGATTTCAGTCCCTCTGGTGCCTGCTCCTCACCTTGTGGTAGAATTAGGCGTGCTCTCCGTCCTGCCTTCTTTGCAGGGGCGCGTTGTCTTTCATGGGCGAGTGCAGTCCAGTTACTTCACTGATGCCGGCCCGTTTGATATTGTTTAGGTAGGTCTTATTGCTGTTCTTTAGTTTTGTTGCTATCCTGCATGCCTTTCTTTGTTTAAAATGTCTCTTTTCTCTCCCTTAGGTATGCGGAGCTTCAGCACGGCTAACTGGCTTGGCTGAGCCCCGCTGGTAAATGATGGCGCATTAAGAACGCTATGATGCGGTAAGTAAGCGCTATGCGTAGCGCTGTGAAGTCTTGCCTTTGCTAACCTGTGTTTTCCTTCCTTGTAGGTCGCAGTGTTCTTCAGAGCAAGTGGAATGTCCGGAGTGGTGCCAGCCGAGAGGCGACCAGCCAGGTAAGCCTTTTGAGCAGTTTGTAATTAGTAAATGTCTCTACTGCTTTCTTTAATGTTGCCTCTATCTTCCTCTTTCAGGTCGTCTGTCCGGGAGGCGTGCAGATTCGAGGAAGCTGTTCTCAGTAGCTGCAAGTGTTTAAAGATGAAGACTGCAGGTAAGATGCTGCTGCTAATGATGTTCCTTTTGTCTCCTTGCAGGTTCTGCTTCTCCGAGGTTCGAGGGAATAGCTGGACACGGTGAGTGTCACGTTGCAAGCTGCAAAGTAACGCAAAGCGTGTTGTCTTGCTCGGGTGTGGTTTAAATAGCCCCAACAAAATAGTCCAGGTAAAGTAGTCCCTAGGCTACCACACCCAAAACACTAAACCGCATAGGTTGGTTCTTAGGAACCAAGCTATGTGGATGCCTCCATGTTGGCTGACAATACAATAAAGTAGTTCCCAAGCACATTGTTTTTCATGGTGTATGAGCCTGGCACCATAGGCGCCAGGACTGGCCCCATGAGGGCTTTTGATGAAGAGGATGCCAGGCTCTAGAGGCCAGAGTCCTGACTCCACCTGGCCAATGGGTTTGCCAGAGGGGGGTTTTGGGCGAGGGTCGTGACAAGCGCCCTCTGCCAAGAAAGATTTTCAGAAGCATCTAAGCTGGCGAAACATATATCAAAGATGAGGAATACGTAGGAGGACACAATCCATTCGAAATATTTATACTCTTCTGAAGGCCAGACCTCTAAATATCAAAATCCTACCTCGCTAGGCTGTCTATCAACGCGAGTGTGGTGATGGGGATGGGGTATTACTCTCTAGTTTTGTCACCAACATCCTTTGATTCCAAAGTAAGGTGGGACCTGTCAAAAAATATCCATTTAATCTCCAGGAAGAGCGATCACTCACTGGTGCCGTAGCCATAGTTTTTAGTAGAGGGTAGTGATCCGAAATACCCTTTGGTAGTAGCTGCACGTCACCCACCCTGTGGGAGTCCGAAGGGGCACAAAAATGTAATCAGTTCTAGATAGACAGAGATGTTCCCCCCGAGTGAAAGGAGTAACTGGCCTCTCGCGGGCGCAACTCACGCTACACATTCACCACCCCATTTGTATTTGCAAATGTGCTCAGCTTCGTGCAACCCTGATATGAAAGCGAACCGAACCACTGTCCATTACATCGTTAAAGTCCCCACCCACAAGCCAGCTGTCCACCTGTTGCTGTACAAACATCCTCTGGAGCTCCCGGAGGAGATCCACCTGCAGCGGCTGTGGGGCATATATGCAGAGAAGACTCAGAGTTTCCCCCGTATGTGATTTTATTAACAACACATACCTCCCGCCGACGTCCAAGACCATCGAAGATATAGTGAACTGTGTGTGTTTCCGAACCAGCACCATCACCCCACTCGAGCCCCTTGAGAATCTTGCATGCACATTTAACGCACAGTTCGATCTCATGAAAAACATGCATCTGTTCCCATCAGATGAATGCCTGCAGGCATTCAGACCCTGCAGCACCATGCCCTGCTTAATCTGTGTTCTGGATGTCTGGGTTTGGTTGTATGACACAATGCCTGAGACAGCCCTGACTGAAACTGGAGTGAATGGGTGGAGTGAAGGGCCTGAATGCCTGATTGGCTGCCTGCCTGCATGAATGCACTCGTGAATGATTGGCTGCCTGAGCCTGGCTCAGCCTGAGTGAATGGGGAACCGATGTGTATAACAGGGGACCTCTCACACACCAATTTGTTCAGAATCTGAAGTCGAAGCTGAAGCAAGAAGAAGCTGTTCCTTGGAGCCCACTGGAGGAAGAAGTCTGCTGCTGCATTTTCTTCACAAGATCCGAAAGCTGCTGTGTTCTTCCAAGGACTGATCCAAGAGAGGACTTTGTTAGGAGACCTCTTCCCGAGCTATGAGGGACTATCCCGCTGCTTGACACTCGGAGCTGCAAAAGTTCCCCCTGATCAAAAAATTCTTCAAGGGACATCTTTGGCACGACATCTCACCAAAGAAGATTCCAGTTTGTTGAGTACAGACGAAGGTCCGTCGCTGGGTTTCCCGCCAACAAAATCCAAAGAAGATGTTCCGAGGTTTCAGCCTTGGTGAGGGTCCGTAGTCGAGTCCAGTGGTAAAGTCCCGGTCACCAGAAGCCATCCAGAGGTCCGTGCTGTAGCTGCAGGACCGAAGATCCAAGAGAGGGTGAACCACAAAATCCTGAAACCCGACAATTACTTCTGCCACTGCACCCATCACCACTGAAAGGCTTCCAAAGGTCCTCAGGGGTCTTATCTTCTTCAGCCATGCAAGTTTCACCTTCCTAGGACTTCTGCGACCAGAGTAACACCCATCCAAAGGAGATCACTGCGAATACCAAAACTGCTGCCTTTCCGAAAGCACCTGCTTCCTTTTTTTCTCTTTGCCTCAGTATACCAGCAACTCCTTCTTGCAAAGGGTGTCCATCCTTCAAGGGTCCTGTCGAGTGAAGCCAAGAATCTCTGCCACTTCGCCTGCCAAGGCACCAAAGGTAATGTGACGAGGAAGATCATCTTTTAGCCCCAGGAGTCCCAGAGTAATCTTGGATCCTGTTCTCCTGTGGCATCTCAGGTACAATAGGGTGGTAGAACCTGTAAAAAGAAAGCAGAGTATTATTAAACTTTTTTGGACTGGGCTGTAAAAGACAAGATAGGTACTTTCTAACTTTTCCATTACAGGTTGCCCAGATGGGGGGGATCTTCAAACAGTATTGCTATTTGAGTCCCATGAAAGTATACTGCCTATTTTATGAAGCTAACCTGCCTTTCTTCCTTGATCTATGAAAGTACACCTGACTTAAGATTTCACATGACTGTTTAAAACTGTCAGCAGTTGGTGCGTGTTTACTGAATTTAAGTCTACTGTATAAATAGAGTTTATGTCATTGCCATTCTTTGAATAGAACTGCCTGAGTACAAAGTGTTATTATTTATATGTATATATTGGTCTGAACCTTATTTATATAAAGAAGCTGTGTTATCAACTAACATAGTGTGTGGAAATTCCTTTATGGGGGCTTGGGGACTCACTGTACTTGAGAACCAGCCTGCATCACCTCCTGGGAGCTTAAGCCTTGGTTGCTCGTCCATAGCTACCATATAGAGAAGCTTGGCTGGGGTGCTCTGTCTCTCTGTCTCAACCGGACAGAAGTGTGCATACCCCCTCCAGTCTTTAGTCTCTGCACCGTACCCCTACAAATCCTAATAAGAAATCCTTCAACAATCCATACATTTTCACCATTTTTGTTAGTGTGCCGGAGACAACCTCAGAAAGGATTGTACATTCTGAAAGAGCTGAGATCAACAAAGGGACTCCGGATCTAACACCACCTGGTATGTTCAATGAATCAGGGAAAGGGGTTACCCTAGTTAGAAATTTAGTACAGTGACACTTAAAACAGGCCCGGGACAAACAGAGAACATTGTATGACCAGAGTGTGCAGTTAAGAATGTTTCAAACAGGCAACTAAGTCATGGTTCTTCCATACACAACTGACAAAAAAGCTCCTGGCCAAGTGGCAAGGGCCAGTTCTATGAGATTTATTTACAGAGTGCAACAATCGGACAGAGGAAAAAAAGCCTAGCATGCTATGTGAACTGGTTCAAATCATGGAATAATAGTCAGGACCCTACTCTTATGGCCTCTACAAAGTTGACCCACGCACCTTCTTTGGATCTCTTGTCCCCTTTAATACCTGAAATCTAGAAGACTTTGAGGGGCATTACTAGGATGCCTTTTCAGAATACTCCCAGAGAGATCCTAGCATCTATCACCACTTCCACATACCCAGTTTTACTTAGGCCATGCCGCTTACCAGAAGCATGCCAACGGAAACGTACCAAATTGTCACCCTCATTTGTGCAACCCCGCAGTCACTGCGACTTTGGGGGGTCACAAATTGAGGGCAACATCTACTGCGCCCAAGCAGAGCAAGGTTGCAGGGGTGGGCGCTGTAACGGGAGTCAGGGTTGCAGAGGACAAGAAAAAAAAAGCACCCTGCGGCATCAGCTCTAACCCACATTAGTGGGAGGACCTGACGCTGCAGGGATAGCAGGGTGTAGGCGGCACACACAGAAGTGTGCCGCCGTAAAGGGAAGTCGGGTGGGGGGTGGTCAGAAAGGGAAATGCAGGCTGGGGGATGCGGGCACAGTGATCTATCTGATCACTGCGCCGCGCCGTAATTGGCACAGACATTTTCGTCTGAGCATTTACGGGCGGCGCAGTGATCACATAGATTCATGCCAACAGATAGGGTTGACCAGTCCCATAATTACTGGTCATCCCCAATAGTGTTTGTGGGAATACCTGATGGCAGTTAGCAACATTTTAACAGTCAACCCTCTATTCCTGGTCAATGCTTACCCTATGCCCTGAGTTGATTAATTAATTGAAAAGATTAGGCCTTTTACTGTGATATTTGCTATAGCTTTTACAAGGAGTTACTGGTAGGTGACCCTACTCCCAGGTGACACAGAAAAGAACGCTTTCTCCATTCAGGACGAGTTGCTTCAGTGAACACACCTTTCTAGTACACAGGGCCCCAGCCACTTTCTAAAGATTAATGGACATGGTCCTAACATCATTCAAACCTTTTGCTGAATCCTATATAGATGATGCAGGCATACACAGTTGTAATTGGAAAGAGCACATGAGACTCTTATAGCAAGGAGGTGAGACTTTATGGAAAGCAGCAGAGTTGATGGCTAAAGCGGCCAAGTGTTGACTCGCCCATGCCAGGGTATTGTACCTGAGGCTCTGTGCAAGCAATGGCTTAGTGCAACCCCATGCTTTAAAGGTAACTGTCATACTGCAGGTACCGTGTGCCAGCACTAAAAATGAATCACAAGCCTTTTTATGGCACATGGGATATTACAGATTCTTTATCCAGAATGTATCCACCCTCCAATAAATATAAAATTAACGGTATACCAACCAGTGGAATTAATATGAAACCGTAGAGAAAGGTCTGCTTTAAAAGATGCCCTGTAGTCATGCCAAGTGTTTCAAAGCCTTTAATTTTTCAAACGTACACTCCTAAAATTGGATTAGGCGTATGTATTATCCCAGTAATATCTGAAGGGAGAAAATGATTGGCCGTCACAAGCTGTTTTCAAGTGAAAGAAATTACAAAGTTATAGAACTTGAATGCCTGAAACATTTAGGCCCTTAATACTATCGGACAGGGTGGAAATTCCAACTAGTTACACACAACGACTCCTTAGTCTGGTGGGCCCACAATAAACATATGAATCTCCAGATCATAAAACGATTCATGAGTCTTCAGCCCTACGCATATATATGTTAGAATATAGAGAAGGACTCCAAACTAATGGTGATAAGCTTTGCAGAGACCCCGAATGTGGGTGGCTAGGAAGAAGGAGGTATGTGATAAAGACACTGTGGCCACCACAGCCAAGAGGGACTGGGAAACTCTGGGGTCAGGGAAAGCCACCAGCTTTTTGATGCTACCCCTTCCAAGGCTGGCCAATGAAACCTAGAGCACAAGTGTCTCCTACAGATAGCTTGCAAATAATCGAAAAGTGGATTAGAAAGCTCACACAAACATGGGCAGCTGAGGAGGGACAGAAGTATACGCCACTTAGCCTGTCTGGGGTCTGCAAGTCCATGCGTAGAGCAGGAGCCCCAGTGCAGCAAATGGTCAAGGGACAAAGTTTACCAACCATCCCTACATATAAGCAGTGTATCAGTCTCTTTTACTCCCTAAAAACAGGCAAATACTCTGAACAAAACAATAAGAAGTAAAAACATTCCCAACAAAACATAGGAAACAGAGACATGGGAATCTGCCCCAGCTTTCACTGACAAAGCTCTACAGACATGTATAGATGAGTAGGGCCAGCAGAGCTTGAATATTATTAATCCCTAATTTGAAGAGGAATTTTAAGGTATAACTTCATCTCTTAATGTTAAAAGAAGTATGGATTACAAAAAAGATATTGGTTTTCAAGTTACATATACTTCTCCCTGCCTATAAATATCCCCATTGGAAACTGCAATTAGCTTTTTACTAACTAAAAATCCTTTACCACTTCAACATTGTATGGTAAATCCTGCCAGGATAGTGTCTCTGCCACTCATATATAGGCTGCAACAGATCTCAAGTACATACTGGCATCTTGGAGGCTTTATCCACGCTATAGAATCACCTCACTGCAGAGACGCTGAAATGTCTCTACGTTTGACGCACAGACCGTGAGTCAACACGACCAAGTCATGTGCGCCGCTATGCTTCTGCCACCAGAGGACCAGTGACTGCATTCCCTGCATACGTGGTTAAGCACTCTCTCCAGGTCTTATGAGACTGAGGCTTAGCCTTGTGGTCATGCACTGGAGGATAGGTCTAGTTCATGGATTACGCATCTCAAACGTCTTGGAGCAAGACATAGTTCCATGGCTCTCTTCTCTGCTCCAGTGCTTCTCGAGTTTTCCTTGTTCCCTGCTCCCTTCGTCCTGCAGTTCCTTGTTCTTCCTTCCACCCTGGCCTTCCTTAGGGGCTTTTCTCCAGTTTAACTTGCCTTTGTTACTGCCTGCCTGCCTACTCTGCCCCTGCCTTACTACCTATCTGGGCTTGGTTATCGCTTCCAGTCTTGTACCCGCTATCATCACCTTGCCTGCTGAAGTGCCAGCTTTGTTCACCAATTAACTACCCCAGTGCTTGCACTGACCCTGCTTCACAAAAATAAGTGGGTGACTGATTTACATGGTTCAGGAAAGTACTCCTTAGAGCCACGCATTCTATTATGGGCTGCTGGTGCAGGGGTCTGCCTACTGTCCAGTATTACCACCAACAGCAATCAAGATGCTGACATAGACTAAAATGTATTTCACTGACGGAGACAAGCAGGTACACGCCGCCAGCGAGACAACTCTTGATTGTGGAGTGCACTCCAAAGTAAAATTAATAGCAGAGACAGGAATGAGGCTTTCTCACCAGACATGCAGATTTATCCTTGGCTTCAAGCAGCCCTGGGTCTGCAGCTCTAAAATCTCTCCACTGGCTCCCGGTTGTTGCAAGGATCACATTCAAGACCCTTTGCATCATCCACAAGGCTGTCTGGGGCCTGGGACCACGCTATATGCAGCTTTCTCTTACTAAATGCTCTCCTTCCAGATCCCTTCGATCCTCTGGATCCAAATCTCTACTGATCAAACGTTTCTCCAAGCAGAGGGCTGGGGGCAGATCTCTCTCCTCAGCTGGATCCCTCCTATGGATTAGTCACCCTCTCTCTCTCTGTCTTGAACCCGACCACCTCAAGTTACGCAAATAACTCAAGAACTTTCTCTTCTCCTCCTCCTTCCCTCTCCCCCTCCCTTGCAAACATATCCCCTCTGTCGCTGAGATTGGCGGCCCGGTCCCTCAAGACCAATTGGTCCCTGGCATTCTGCCCAATCGCCACCACCACCCCCCTGCACTGTCCTATGTGCCCACACCCGCCGTGGGAGGATTTTCTCCACCCTGCACTTACCTGTTGGGCGGTTGACTTTCCCTCATCACTTGGGACGTCCCGGCCCATGCAGGCACCTCTTGCACTTGCCCCATGGGGACCCTAATAGCATTTACCCCTCTTCTGCCCACCCTTTCTTTGCTCTCACTACACTTGTACGTTCTGAATGTCACAGGGCCTAGTAGGACCGCTGTTTGCTTTATTATGCATTAATTGGGGCTCATTCTAACTTTGCAGGTCTGACTTGCCGGGCAGAATGGCACACGCCTGCAGACTTTCACAGAAGCACCAGGGCTGTTATTAACAGTGCAGGTGCTTCCGTGGTCCCCACTCCCATAACAGACTCTATGGGAATGGGGATCAACATTTTCCCGGCGCCTGACTTACAGGACCGCCGAGATTTTAATGCCCCAGTGTTTCCGGCAAGTCAGGCGCTGGTAAATCATTACGGGTCCGGCGGCTACCTGCCGGTTTTATCGCCACGGTTACAGCTGGACCCGTAATGAGGGCCATTGTCTTTCCATTGTTAATTCACTCCCTTGTTCCCTTCCCTTTTGCCTTGTGGCACTTTGAAACACTGTATGGTTGTACAAGTGCCTTATACATAACATATAAATAAATACAATAAAATTGCAAACTGCAGCATTCAGTTAAAGACACATGATCAGTGGGGTAAGTCAGTATCATATGAATTTGACAGGCAGAATGCCATATTGGATAAGCCAGTTACCTGTGAACTTGGCAGGTAGAGATCTGGCTGAGGAAACACACATGAAACTCCAGCCCGACCCTAATATGGTGAGACAGGAGAGGAGAACACCTAAACCATTTAAAAAATTTGCTCACTTGGCATCAAGGTGGGGGTGGGGTTACCCAGTGGCAGAAGAGTCAGTGGCATGCAAGGCTAGATACAATTTGGGCCATGGAAACCCAGGAAGGAATGAGTCAGCCACACACTTATTGACCAACTCAGCTTATTACCCACATTATAAAGGGGTCAGAACTCTACTAGCTTTGTGTTGAACAGGGTAGCATTTTTATTTATTTATTGTGTTCTGGTTTGCAATTTAAACCTTGCATAAATCCATCAATAAAAAGAGAAAAGTACACAACACATCCATTTTAAAATGTGTCATAAAATCCATAAAACACTAAACATCTCTTCTGTAGCTATCTCTCTCTCTCTCTCTCTCTCTATATATATATATATATATATATATATATACACACGCAGTGAAAAAACTTTGTTAAAGGGATATTATGGTTAAGTTGTGCTAAACCTATTAAATTCAGCGACGTTATGGTTACAACTAAAACCGAAAAACCATTGAAATTCGCCAGTTATGGTGAGATAAGGAACCATAACTCGTTCCACCACCGTGCACAGCTAAAACTAACACCCAGGACATCAAAGATGACATAACAAACATTTATGTTTGATGCAGTGTTGCTTGGAGGCCAGCTGGAGGTTTTAGTGGAATGTGTTCCCCATTAAACAGGACTGTCGAATTTATTCTACAACCACATGGGCCTTTACCATGCATAAAGAGCAGGTACCTTTATGAATTAGGTTTGTGTGTTCACAGACTTATACAATGGTGAAACATAAATGGTTTGGATCGTTGTTGTTTACAGATGAATTAATAGCATTAATGAATTGATTGGTGACATATATTGTTCTCTCTTCCCATTTTTTCTTGTATGTGAACATCATGAGTTTAGAACATGTTTTTATGTAAATCTCACCCAGGATACAAGAATCGGAAATTCATTAAGGATATACAGAGTGCAGCCGCTGATGAATGTCCAACCAACTTGGTGCTAGGGACAGAAACATGTAGGGATTTTGAAATATGGACACATGATTTGGCTCAAAATGTGTTTTTCCTTTTGTGTCTTTGTGCTATGTTTTTTTTTAAGAATGTGTAAGTGATGTATAGATGTATGTTGCTTTCTGTTTGTTGTATTTGAAAGTCATTCTATGGGTGATATTAATGAGTGTTTTAGAATTAATAGGTTTGAATATGGTAATGAAATACATTTGAATATTAGATTTTATTTATGTCTACCGAGTCCATTCTTTCAGGACTGAACAGTTGTACGGAAGTAGAAGTTGTCACCTAATGAAACATTTTGTAAATCAATTGTGAATTCCTGTCTCTTCCCTGTGCTTATATACATTCTTTCTACCTCAGACAGCACGCCCTTGTATGGGTGAATGTTGGGGTGTTTTTCTCAACCTGTATTGTATTGACATGACAAACAGTAAGTACACTGTATTTATTTCTATATTATTAGTATTCATTAAGTAAACATGTATTAAAAAGCACTATTTTTTCACTTTGACAGAAATGGCAAACACACTTAAGTGGTTAGACGAAAACTTCCCGAAAGAAAAAATGAGCGACTCTAATGGTTTACAATACATATTTTAATGTAAACAAATACTGTTATTTGTACAGACCTTACTAAAATAATAATTTCTTTTTTCTTACAGTTCATAGTTTTCATAAGAAACCATGTCCCAATGTAATTGTACACAATCCCAAGAATCACAAATAGAAGCCCTATCCCCAACTGTACATAATCAAATCATGAACTTGTTTACAAAATTGAATGAACTAAGTAATGAGTTTAAGGAACTTTTACAATATTTAAAATCACGTCATTAAAACTGTTCTCTATCACTGTCCTTCTTTAACCTGTCCCCCTTGTCCCCAGCAATCAACCCCATCAAATTTCCAAAATTTAATTCAAAGACGCTTTGATGAAACTTCACTCCCTTCCTACCCTAATCATTATTGCACAGAAATTCCTAATCCTCCCAATTATGTTTCCCATTCCAAAATCCCATCCCTTTCATAAATAAATGTATTTTTTTAGCCATACATGTATTGCATATCATTGTGTGATATTTCTTTTTTTTTTTAAAGCCCCATTATGAATCCACGGACACTACGACCTGCCAAGATGTTCACACTCAAAATGGAGGTGCCCCCAGACGCTGCAAATCCCGCTTGATGGGTGTCTGCGGATGGCCATCAGGGCCGTGGACGTCCCCGGATATCACCATGTGACCGCACCCATGCCGTGATAGCATGTCCGTGAATGATGTCCGCGGACAGTTTAAAAGTGCATTCCAGGGTGTTTCAAGCTGAAACGTTACCCTCCCACAGCTCCCGGACCCATTCTTTTTTTTCAAGTAAGTTTTTATTGGCATTTTTTAAACATTAACATTAACATAAAGTGACCCCTCCTCCCGCCTCCCCTCCCCTGGTTCAAGATTAGACCCACAAATTAACAGATCAACCTTTGCATTCTGGGCAATGTTCGATAGGTACGGAAGCATGAGCCTTAGGGCCACCTGCCCTTAGGTCCCTGTTGGTTCCCCCTCTCCAGGGCTCTCTACTATCCCCAAGAGCCGCATAGAACGAGGGCATCATCGCACCCTTACTCCTTCAATTAAGTACCGTAACAGGGAGGCCCAGTCTGTAGATAATTTGGCGTGATCCCCCTGGATAGCATACATAAGCCTCTCCATTGCCAATAAGCCCAACAGTTTCGCAACCCATTCATGGTCCTGAGGAGGGTCCCTTGTCTTCCATTTGCGGGTCAACACTAGGGCGGCTGCCATCATCATTATCACGTACAACTTTCGCCCCGCCTTGGTCTTGATTGCTTCAAGTGGTCCCCCCAGACCTATAAGCACAAGAGACTCATACTGACTGAGGTCCATGCCTAAAACTTGGTTGTCTTCCTACAGTACCGTTTTCCAATAAGGCGCAATCTTCGGGCAGGTCCACCATGTGTGCTCCCAAGATCCCTCTACCCCACAGTCCCTCCAGCAAAAGGGTGATACTCCCGGGTACATACTATGAAGCTTCAAGGGGGTCAAATGCCACTGGGTTATCAATTTTAGCCAAATCTCCCTTATTTGCAGAGACCTTGTTAACTTAAGGATCTGTGACCACAGGCCAGCCCATTCTTTTTCCTCCACCACCCGTCCCACAATTGCCTCCCACCTCTTCATGTATGGCCTCCCTGGGGGTTGCTCTCCTGTCTTCAAGTGTCTATAAATTGCTGTGATCAGATGTCTGTCCCCAGACTCCCTGCAGAGATACCTTTCGAACGGAGTCAGATGTCGGCTTGACGCTTGTTGCATGGTAGGATGGTGCAGCCACTGCCTCAGTTGTAAATAGCGAAACCTTTCCCTTTCAACCACCGCAAAGTCCGCCTTGCATTGCTCACACTGTTTCATCGTCCCGCTAGTAAAAATATCCCTTACCATCCTACAGCCGCCCAGGTACCAGGTGTCAAACACTGCTGAATTGTACCCCGGAGTAAACTGCCGGTTTCCAAACAAGGGGGTGTAGGGTGACGGGAAGCTAGTAAGGTGCGCCTCCCTCACGCCCTCGTCCCACACTCAGCCCACTAAATCCAAGAGGGTGCTACAATGCATGCGCTTGGGCCTATCCTGTTTCGGCTACCATAGAATGGATTCTAGGTCTTCCCCCATAACCGCCTCTGTCGTCTTTTTGCCAGTCCCGAAAAACTTTGAGTTGAGCTGCTCTGTAGTAAGCCCTAAAGTCTGGGCTCCCCATGCCTCCCTGGTCCATAGGGGTTCTCATCATCCTAGCCGCCATCCTTGGGTGTTTATTAACCCACACAAATCTGCTGGTTATTTTATTCAGTGCCCTGAAGAACACAGGCGGGACATACACCTGTAACACTGCGAAACAATACAACAGTTGTGGGAGCACAGCCATTTTTAATGTATTGATGCGGCCCAGCCACGAAATAGCTAAGGGCCCCAGTCCACCCATTTGGACTTGATTTTCTCATCAATTTAGTCAGCTTTATACCCAGGTAAGTGATTTCATTCCTGACCCATCTATATGGGGAAGTTGCCTTTAAGGCCTCAGCAGGTTCCTTCGGGATGGGGAGGTTAAAGATTTCTGTTTTAGAGGCATTTATTTTAAGGCCTGCAACAGCTCCAAATTGCTGGAGCTCTCTTTCTACCGCTGGCAGAGCTATATCTGGGTGCGTCAGGGACAAAATCATATCGTCAGTGAACGTTTCTATTTTATGGGAAGCCAAGGCGAACGGGATCCCCTTTATGTTCTGATTACATCAGACCACCTCCAAAAAGGGCTCGAGGTGGAGGGCGTATAGAATCGGGGATAGCGGACATCCCTGTTTGGTCCCCCTCTCGACGGTCACTGGTTCCATCAGGTGTCCATTGACCGCTAGCCGAAGAATTGGGTTTCTATAATTAGCCTCGACTCTGTCCAGAAATTTGGGTTCAAATCCCACTTTTGCATAGTTGCGAACAGGAAGCCCCACTCCACGCGGTTAAACGCCTTCTCGGCATCGACTGCCACGAGGAGGGCCGGAATTCACCTATTGTTAACCTTCTCTATCAGATGTACCAGTCTTCTAACGTTGTCCCCCATCTGCCGCCCCCTCACGAATCCCGATTGGTCTGAGTGGACCAGTTTAGGGAGTATGTGCTCTAACCTTATTGCTAATATCTTCGCGTGGATCTTGGCGTCCTCATTTATCAGTGCAATGGGACGGTATGAGGAGCATTCTGAAGGATCTTTCCCCTTTTTATGGAAGAGGACTACTTTTGCCTCATCCATTGATCTCGTTACGAGGCTGTCCCTACCAATTTGGTTATAAAGGGCGGTTAGGATCGATATTAATGTTTCCTTATGGGTTTTATAAAATTCAGCTACAAAGCCGTCTGACCCTGGAGATTTATGGGAGGGTAAAGACTTAATTGCAGCCCTCACTTCATCCTCTGTGATATCCCTCTCTAGTGTTTCCTTCTCCTCTACCGATGGGCAGAGTAGATGTACCCTATTTAAGTATTCTAGTTGGGTCAGATGTGCTGGGTTTTCAGAAGCATACAGGGAGGAGTAGAATCTAGTGAATTCTTTTTTGATATCATCATTGCTAGCACTTAGACCCCCCTCAGCAACTTTAATTCTCAGTATTGTTTTATCGTTCTGTTCTTTTCTGAGCATTCTCGCCAGCAGTTGGTCTGCCTTATTGGCTTTAATATAGTATTTTTGCCTAAACTGTAGGAGATTGCGATCTGCTTTTCTTGTCTGGATTAAATCTAGCTGACCTCGGACAGCTCTGTATGCTCTTTTGGTGGCCGCAGTCCGGTACGTGCCCATGTTGCCCAATATCCCTTTGAACACCTCCTCTAACCTAGCCTCCTCTAGCCTCAGTTCTCGGTCCTTTCTTGCCTTGATTGTAATAATAGTGCCCATCAAGGTAGCCTTAAAGGCATCCCATCTCACCTGAGGGGATGTGTGCTCTGCTTTATTAGTCGATAAGTAGTGGTCTATTTCATCCTCTACCTCCCGGATGAGAAACTGGTCTTTGAAAAGAGGCGTCGGGTAGCGCCATCTCCACCGTCCAGAGGGCCTTCTATACCTCTTGATGTTTAGGGTTTTTGGGGCATGATCAGAGAGTGTTGTAGTGCCAATAGAGATATCGGTCACCGCTCCCAGTAGGGTTGCTGTCAACCAGATATAATCTATTCTAGAGTGGGAGCGATGGGCATACGAATAAAACGTGCATCCCTCCTCGTCCCCTCTCAACCCTCTCCATGCATCCACCAAGGATAGGTTACTAATTTTGTCCCTCAGTTCATTTGATGGGCCACCGTGTAGAGATGCCGTCCCGGATCTCTTGTCCTTAGTCGGGTCCCAAGCAATATTGAAATTGCCAGTAAATATGATCGGAAGTCTGGTGAACCCTTCCAGTCTATCTAATGTGGTTTGGATAAAGGGGTTTTATGCTGTGTTCAGGGTGTAAAGAGTCGCTACTGTGATCGCCTCCTCCATCCTCGCCAGAGACATTGCTAGGTACCTTCCCTGCTCCTCCGCGTCCTTCCTTGTGATCCTCAAATCTAGCCCGTCCTTCAGCGCAATCAGAACTCCCGCCTTCTTGGTGGATAGTGTAGCTTGTATCAGTCTGGAATAGCCCCATATTTGGACCCTTGCTCTATCCCGCGCGTGTATATGGGTCTCCTGCAGTGTTACAATATCTTGGCGCTCACGTCTGATATAGCGCTCCAGCTTTTTCCTCTTAACCGGGGAGTTAAGCCCGTTAATATTGAGGGAGAGAATTCTCATTGTACCTCTAGATAGGAGGATGGGTCAAAGAGTTACTCTTGTCCCTGATTCTCACAAGTGTTGCGATCCGGTGCCCCTTCGTGATGCTACCCCTCTCCCTTGACTCCCTTCCCTCGAACACCCTCCTCTGCAATTTGGGCCCCCTCGAACCTCTTCTGCCCCTCTCCACCTTTTCCCTACCCCCAAACCTCACTGGTGAGCCGGAACAACTGGCCCATGGCCCCCCTCGAATTCAAACCTCGAGAGTCGTTCCTTAACCTGCCCCCCCTTGAGTTCAACGTGGGACATCCCCATCCCATTCCAAGAGTGATCACCCTCCCTCCCCGCCCAACTACCCTCCCACGCGCCACTATGCGTGGCTCTGTAGCATCATCTACTCTTCTTGTATGCCCTCCCCAGGCATTCCTGCGGTAAAGCAATGGACCTCTATGTGTTGCATGATAAGGCGTGCACCTGCTATCCTGTATGAGTCTCCTGATCCCTCCCTGGTGATGGGTCACGCAATCGCAACTGGGCATTTCCCCTCCTCAATTTTTGGGGACGGACAGTGGACCATTCCCATGGCTTGTGGTCGGCGCGCTGAGTGGAAGATTGGCTGGCCGAAGGGGGATCCTCCTCCAGACCCAGAAGGGCAATCCCCTGTTCGCAAGAGGTGATTTTCTGTGACTTCCCATTCCATTCAAACATCAATTCAAACGGATGAGTCCATCTGTAACGTTGTCATGCCTCGAGGCGGGTGGCGCTTGTGGAGCCGCTGGCGAAGTGGAAGGTGATCATCTACCTACCCGTCACGATCTTTCTATCACAGGTCTAGTTGTTGCACGTAGGCGCGGGCCGGAGTATTTATTCCGCCTCTTCCGGGTTGCGGATGCGTCGCAACGCTTCCGGTTTCTCCGCTTGTTGCTATCGCTCTCTGTGTTTTCCGTCCAGCCCGCCGACTTTGTTCTCAGAGCCTTTTCCCTTATTCCTGCCTTGTTTGCCTCTTCTACTCTTGTTCCTCTCTATTGACCTCTTCCAGTCTTTCTCCCTGTCCTCCTTCTTCTTCCACTTAGCCTTCGTCAGTTTCTTCTTTCTACTTTCGTAGTTCTTCCCTCTCTCTGATTTTGTTCACAAGTGTACCAGACCTCGGCCTGCCTATTGGATTGCATTATTCTGCACGTTTTACTTGTTGGTTGCCTTTTACCAGTGTTCTGGGTCAAAAGGCCTCTCTGACTTCAACCTCCCGGATCCACCGCCAAATCTCCTTAGATTGTTTCTCCTTACTCTGCATTCGTCACAAGAGTGTTCCGCCTGCGCATCTCTTCAGCTGACACCAAGGTCTCTCAAGGGTTTTTTGTGCCTTCAGGCTTTTTCCCCTCCTGGCGCTCCCGGCGGGGGGTCTTTGGTCACCTTATCTGGTGGCACAGTGGCTTCCTTCCGTGGGCGTCCTTATCTACTCAAAAAAAAGGAGAGTACCAGAAGAAAGGAGAGGAAGGGTTCCAGGAAGGAGGACGAAGGTGAGGAGCTAGGGGAGGAAGGAGATTCGGAGTCCACTTTGTCCGACGCAGATATCACCGATTCAGGTGACAGTTTGCTACGCCAAACAGAAATCGAGATGGCCACTCTGCAACAAATACAAGAACTTGTAGCAGCAGTACAGAGTTTGAATTTAGAAGTACAGAATGTAAAGACAGCTAATACCACCTTGCAGCAACGTATGACTGAGAGGGAACGTACCTCTGCAGATCTACCTCCGCTTCCCCTGGTTTCGGGAAAGTTTGCCGGCTCTCCGAAGAAAGTCAAGGAATTTCTAGACGCTTGCAATCTACACTTTTCATTCCGTCCTCAAACCTTAGCCTCCGATCACACCAAGGTGGGGTTTATGATTAACCATATGACGGGTAATGCCCTGGCATGGGCCACCCCACTAGTAAACCAGCCTGACCCAGTTTTGCAGGATTATAGTGCGTTCAAGGCCTTGATGCAGCAGACCCACCTGCGTACCGAAAGCACTTTCATGGCATCGGAAGATCTATTGGACATCCGACAAGGGAATTCAGATCTTCTGACATACATAACCACCTTTAAACAGGTATAAAACAAATATCAAGTTCCCAAAACTGGGAACTCGCCTCCTCTGCACTCTGTTTGTGGCTCAACAATGAGTCCTATTATTAATCTATTATGTTCAATAGAGATTTGGGGTAATATATTTGTTCTAAATTAACAGCAAAGTAATCAACAATATTTGTTCAATTGTATATATGCAAATATGCACAGAGACAAAAGTACTTTAGTGAAAATCCAATAGTTGAACAAATATTGTTCATTACTTTGTTGTTAATTTAG
The DNA here is from genome assembly GCF_040938575.1 of Ambystoma mexicanum. Lineage (NCBI taxonomy): Eukaryota > Metazoa > Chordata > Amphibia > Caudata > Ambystomatidae > Ambystoma > Ambystoma mexicanum. Next base: position 846,952,367 of record NC_090930.1, read on the forward strand.
AACAAATATATTACCCCAAATCTGTATTGAACATAATAGATTAATAATAGGACTCATTGTTGAGCCACAAACAGAGTGCAGAGGACGCGAGTTCCCAGTTTTGGGAACTTGATATTTGTTTTATGTCTTTGCAACCCATATGCCAGGGCTGTCCTCTTTCTCCTCCACACCTCAAATTGTATTATTCCCTCTTATAAAAATCCACTTACCATATATACAAAAAAACAGGTGTGTCGATTGATCTATTCATATGGTTTGTACACCTTTAAACAGGTAGCAGCTGAAGCAGGTTGGCAGGAGCAGGCTCAGTATGCCATCTTTCGACGCGGATTGAGAGAAGACCTAAAGGATGAACTGGCCAGGATCGAAAGACCTACATCCTTTGCCGATCTCCTTACTGCTACTCTTTGAATCGACTTCAGAATGACAGAACGGCGCATGGAAAGGAAAAAGACTAAGTTCAATGTACCCCCTCCCGTGGAAACTCACTCGTACACATCGGTACCCTTCTCACGACAAACTAAGGAAGAACCCTTGCAAATTGGCACTACTCGAGCTCCACTCACACCTGAGGAACGCAAACGGCGTAGGGACGGCTGCCTGTGCATGTATTGCGGATCATCCTCACATTTGTTAAGGGACTGTCCGGAAGTTCCACCCAGAAGGTCGGGAAACGATCGCCCTCGGTAAGTGTTGGGACTCGCTTCCGAGGGGTTGATTCAAGTCCTTATACTGCTTTATCAGTATCCTCTCCAGGTTCTTCCGAAGACTCACGTTTGATGGTGCTCACGGTAACCCTCAAATTAGAGAAGACTGAAGTGACAACCTTAGCCCTACTCGATTGTGGGGCAGCCAGCAACTTCATAGATACTCATTGGGCCGAACAGAAGGGTGTCAAAAGAATAGCCAAGCAAGAAGATCAGAAGGTAGAAGGGGTAGACGGCGAACCTCTGAGTTCAGGTATGATCACCCACACCACGAAGAACTCACCTTGTCGATACAACAACACTCAGAAAGGATCTTCTTTGATATCATTAGAGCGGCTCACTGCCCCCTTATCTTGGGAATATGTTGGCTACACAAGCACAATCCCAACATCGATTGGTCAAAGAACTTACTAAGTTTTCAGTCCTCTTTTTGTAAGTCGGAATGTCTACCTGAACCCAGATTTGAAACAATCAAGACTGCGAGCAGTTGCGAGACTAAAGCCGTAAATTGCTTGCGACATTACCTCAAGGAGTTTAATGATGTAGTGACCGAAAAATCACCCATTGAACTACCTCCACACCGACACGAGGACTGTTGCATCAACCTGACTCCGGGACCACTGGCGCCCTTTTGCAGGATGTTTTCACTGTCATTGGAAGAAAAGCAATTTCTAAGAGAATATCTAGACAGCAATTTGGCAAATGGTCTCATAAGGCCTTCGAAGTCCCCCGCCGGGGCCTCCTTGTTTTTCATTCCAAAGAAGGAAACCAAAGAATTAAGGTCATGTATAGATTATCGGGGCATAAACAAGGTCACAGTGAAGGATCGGTATCCCATGCCGTTGATAACTGAGATCCTACAAGCAGTTCAAGGAGCCACAGTCCTTACCAAACTTGATTTGAGGAATGCTTACCATCTTCTCCGCGTACAGGCAGGAAATGAATGGAAGACCGCCTTCAGGACTCCGTTCGGCGTCTTTGAGTACCAAGTAATGCCATTCGGTTTAGTCAACGCTCCTTCCATTTTCCAACGTTTTATGGACAGACTATTTTCTGATCTGTTATGTCAAACCACTTTAGTGTATCTCGATGACATCCTTGTGTTCTCCAACAACCCTGAAGAACATGAAGTGCATGTCAAAGAAGTTTTCCGAAGGCTTAGAGACAATCATCTTTCAGTCAAACTCACTAAATGTGTGTTTTCAGCTAAATCTATCCCCTATATGGGGTATATCCTCTCCAAACAAGGAATCTCGATGGACCCTCACAAGGTGTCATCCATACTCGACTGGCCATCACCTACTTCTGTTAAAGAAATCCAAAAGTTCTTGGGTTTGGCAAATTTCTATCGGAGATTCATTCTGAATTTTTCTCAAAAAATCGTGCCTATAACAACCCTTCTCAAGAAGTCTTCAGAACCGTTCAAATGGTCTACCGAAGATGAACACAGTTTTTGTAACCTCAAAGAGGCTTTTTGTGCAGCGCCCATTTTCAACAGCCGGATCAAAGCATGTCCTTTATCCTTGAAACTGATGCCTCGGCAGCCGGCATAGGAGCTGTTCTTTTACAAGAATTTCAAGGAGTAGAACATCCTGTGTCATATTTCTCAAAAACCCTAAATGTCAGCCAAAGAAACTACTCAGTCATAGAACGTGAATTACTTGCCATGAAATCTGCGTGCTTGGAGTGGCGCCATCTCCTTCAGGGTGGCAAATACCCATTTACCATTCGGACCGACCACAAGAATCTGCAGGTTCTCAGACAATTTGAGTGTTACAACACACGTCAGGCCCGATGGGCTCATTTTTTCGCTCAATTTGATTTCAACATAACATACATACCTGGAAATGTGGTGGCAGACTGTCTTTACCGTCACTGTGACTATTTGCCTGAAACAGAGCCTCCTCCAGAATGGATGTTTCCCCTGACTAAAAGTATAGGAGTGTTTTCTACATTTCGGAAGCAGATACAGGAGACTTCGGGAGGACGTTTTGAGGTTGAAAATCATCCCAAGAACCTAACTTATGATGTCAGGGACGGGCTTTACCTGGTAAAGGGTAGACTATAATTACCCACAACAGCCTTTCGGAAGATGGCATTGACCTGGTGTCATGACTCTAAACTAGCTGGTCATAGAGGTGGATTGGGCACTCTCGAGTACCTACAAAGACATTTTTATTGGCCGGGAATGAGAGACGATGTTGACCGGTATGTTCGATCTTGTATTGTCTGCCTTCGTAACAAATCTTCACATCAAAGACCGATTGGATTGTTGGAATCTTGTGCAGTGCTTGATGGGCCTTGGAACTCTATTTCAACTGACTTCATAGTGGATCTGCCCAAATCTCAGGGGTGCACGTGTCTAATGGTGGTAGTGGATTTGTTCACTAAGATGGCTCATTTCTCCCCTTTGCCTGGTGTCCCTTCTGCAGCAGCGATGGCTGAGGTGTTTCTTAAAGATATCTTCAGATTACATGGAATGCCCACAAAAATCATTTCAGACAGGGGCAGTCAGTACACTTCCCGATTTTGGAAAGCCCTCTGTGAGAGACTGGGAATAGAAAGAGCCCTAACTTCTGGGTTCCACCCGCAATCCAATGGCCAGACAGAACGTCTCAATGGTACTCTTGAACAGTACTTGCAATGTTTTACCAACTCCCAACAGAACAATTGGTACTCATTATTGTCTTTGGCAGAATTTTCTTATAACAACTCGGTACACTCCGCTCTGGGTTTCAGTCCATTTTTCTGCACCTATGGTTACCATCCTCAATCTATCTTACCTGTCTCAGATCTTTCCACTAACCTGCCTTCTATAGATTCCTCAATGTCCCTCCTCAGAGAAATACACAAGAAAACTGGTGAAGGTTTTAGAGCAGCTCAAAGGCGCTACAAGACTCAGGCAAATAAACACCGTCAACCGGTCCCTGGGTGTGAAGTGGGTTCAAGAGTAATGCTTTCCACAAGATATTTACCTCGATGGGCTCACCCTTCCAAGCTGTCCCCTAAGTGTCTAGGGCCCTATAGGATTATCCAGAAGATCAACCCTGTGGCCTTTCGTTTACAACTTCAAAAGTGCCTTAGCAGGGTTCATCCTGTCTTTCATGCCTCACAATTGAAGACCTTCCATGAAGACACTTGGTCACGTCAGTCTAGAAGGGTTGTTTTACCACAGGCGTCCACCCAGGCTGAATATGAAGTAGCTCAAATCTGCGACTCTAGGTACCGTAGAGCTAAATTGGAATATTTGGTACGGTGGAAAGGTTACCCGTCTTCTGAGAACTCCTGGGAACCCATCTCGCATATTTCAGCTCCCTTCCTATTGCGCAAGTTTCATTATCTCCATCCGGGTAAACCGGGGGAGGGAATTTTAGGAGGGGGCATACTGTCATGCCTCGAGGCGGGTGGCGCTTGTGGAGCCGCTGGCGAAGCAGAAGATGATCATCTTCCCATCGCGCTGTGACTACCTACCCGTCACGATCTTTCTATCACAGGTCTAGTTGTTGCACGTAGGCGTGGCCTGGAGTATTTATTCCGCCTCTTCCGGGATGCGGATGCGTCGCAACGCTTCCGGTTTCTCCGCTTGTTGCTATCGCTCTCTGTGTTTTCCGTCCAGCCCGGCGACTTTGTTCTCAGAGCCTTTTCCCTTATTCCTGCCTTGTTTGTTTCTTCTACTCTTGTTCCTCTCTATTGACCTCTTCCAGTCTTTCTCCCTGTCCTCCTTCTTCTTCCACTTAGCCTTCGTCGGTTTCTTCTTTCTACTTTTGTGGTTCTTCCCTCTCTCTGATTTTGTTCACAAGTGTACCAGACCTCGGCCTGCCTATTGGATTGCATTATTCTGCACGTTTTACTTGTTGGTTGCCTTTTACCAGTGTTCTGGGTCAAAAAGCCTCTCTGACTTCAACCTCCTGGATCCACCGCCAAATCTACTTGGATTGTTTCTCCTTACTCTGCATTCGTCACAAGAGTGTTCCGCCTGCGCATCTCTTCAGCTCAAGGTCTCTCAGGGGTTTTTTGTGCCTTCAGGCTTTTTCCCCTCCTGGCGCTCCCAGGGGGGGGGCCCTGGGTCACCTTATCTGGTGGCACGGTGGCTTCCTTCCGGGGGCTTCCTTATCTACACAAAAAAAGGAGAGTACCAGAAGAAAGGAGAGGAAGGGTTCCAGGAAGGAGGACGAAGGTGAGAAGCTAGGGGAGGGAGGAGATTCGGAGTCCACTTTGTCTGACGCGGATATCACCGGTTCAGGTGACAAACGTATCCCTTTGGCTCTCAAGTGCACCAGCACCGGCTCCATCCTTTTCCTTTTCGCTAGGGTAGTTTGAGCCAAGTCCTGGTACAAGGTTATCTCTGCACCATTATATGTGATCAGCCTGGCCTTCCTAGCCTTCGCCAGTATTTGCATTTTAGGGTATAACTGTGCATTGCCGCCAGGACATCTCTAGGTCTGTGTAACGCTCACCTGATTCCCGTAGAGGCGCCGGTCTTGACTGGGCGTATACCGTATCTTCAAAGGTGATGTGTAACACACGGCTGGCTCTTTGGGCTGGACCTCTGTGCACTGTATGTCTGACTCGAAGGGTAAGATGTCTGCAGATAGAAAATATGGGATTAAGGAACTGGGTTATTGAATGTCTCTCTCTTCTTCCCTTTCTCTTCTCCTGTAGAACCCCAAAGGTTAACGCTCTCACCTTAGGTAAGTGAACGCCGTGCTCTCCATCTCCCTCGGGGCAGGGTGCTGTAACCAGTTTCTTCACTGGATAAGGGGAGCAGGCCTCTTGACTTCAGAGGACTGCTGTCCGTCGTTTACTGCACGAACGGTAAGTTTCGAGTAATTCTAATGTCTTTAAAGTCTTTAGTAATGATGTTTCTTGTTTTGCAGGGTTCCGGCGATGGCGGATGACGGGCTGAAGTGAGTTGAAGATGGAGCCCGTGTGATGAATAGAAGCGCCTGGAAGCACGTAAGTAAGCGCTTGTTGCCTGCTTCACGATGCGCTCTAACTGTCTTTTTATTTTGCAGGTACAAGTTCGGAGCGGCTGCAGGGTGCCGGAATACCCACTGGGTTAGATGTGGAAAGGAGTAATGGCACGTGAGTATTAAAGTTCCCCAATGTCTTTAAACGCACCTTGTTTTGTCTTTCAGATGCGGGATGCAGCGCCGAAGGCCTCCGGAGCGTGCGAAGAGTTGGTAAGCTTTTGTCTTTCAGATGCCGGAATGCAGTGTGAAGACCTCCGGAGCGCACGAAGAGTAGGTAAGCCTTTGTCTTTCAGATGCCGGAATGCAGCGCGAGGCGTTGGTGACAGCCGATGGACCAGGTAAGTGAAGAGCTGTCACTGAAGACCGTAATGCTAACCTGTTCTTTCTTGTCTTTATAGGTGTTGCTGAAGACTGGATTCAGGATGGTAAGCCTTTTTCCTTAGGCCCAGGATCAGATGCAGAAGACACGATGAGCGTTCTGCTGCAGAGGATGCAGAATAACGCAAAGCAAGATTCATCCATCGGGTGTGGTTTAAATAGCCTCCTGTAGTGCTTAGGTGTCTCCTTCCACAGCCACGCCTAGGTAAGAAAAGAGTTCCTGCTTTCCAGAAGAGTTCCAGTGTTCTGAATCTAGGGAGTGGCTCCTGCCCCACCCAACAGGAAAAGTAGTTCCAAACAGAAGAGGATCAGAGGCTCAACTGGCAGGCAAGTAAGCAGCATGGTCTGCTGCAGGTAAGTCCACCCAAGCATTATGAGCCCGGCGCTTCCAGCGCTGGGACTGGGCATATTTATGAGCCTGGTGCCACTGGCGCCAGGACTGGGTCCAAAAGGTCCCAATTGGGACTGGTTGGCACTCGGAACCTGGGTTATGGATCTGCTTCCAAGGGAGTTGGGAAAACCCTGACCTTTTGGAAGCAGAGATCATGACAGTACCCCCCCTCAAGGCCCCTCCCAAACCGGGCTTCTCCGGGGGTTTTGGCTTGTCAGGAAATGTTCGGTGAAATCTTTTGATTAGGCGAGGAGCGTGGACATATTCAGCAGGTTCCCAGGATCTCTCTTGGGGGCCGTAGCCTTTCCAGTCAATTTGGTAAAATAGTTTAGATTTGGAGATCTTGGAATCCAGAATGCTTTTGACTTCAAACTCGAGTTCTCCATCAACTAGGATAGGTTTTGGAGATTTAGTTAGTCGGGTTTGAGGTTGCACGGGTTTTAATAGAGAGATGTGGAAGACCGGATGTATCTTCATGTGCGGGGGCAAGTCCAACTTGACCGCTACTGGGTTTACTATGGTAGTGATGGAATAGGGACCAAGGTATCTTGGGTTGAATGTGCATGGCCCTTTTAGAGGTAGATATTTGGTGGATAACCAGACTTGATCCCCTACTTGATATTGAGGGGCTTCCTTCCGATGTTGATCTGCTCCTTTCTTGTATTGTTCTTTAGCCCTTTGAAGGTGAGAAACAGCTTCCTTAAAGGCTTGGGTGATTGTAGAATGCAGGTAGTCTACTGCTGGTGTTTCAAGATCTTGGAGGGGATCCAACTCCGAGGTTCGAGGGTGACTGCCATACAAAAGAAAAAACGGGGTTTTCCCAGTTCCCGAATGGACAGAGTTATTGTAGGCATATTCGGCTATCCAAAGGATGTCTTTCCAAGTTTTTTCAGTTTGTTGCAGCATGCAGCGTAAATACTGTTCCAGAGTTTGATTGGTCCTCTCGGTTTGTCCGTCGGTCTGAGGGTGGTGACTGGTCGATAGTCTCACATCAATTTGAGCCGACCGACAGCAACTTCGCCAAAAATGAGAAATAAATTGACTACCTCGATCCGAAATTAGAACCGAAGGAAAACCGTGCAGTCGGACGATGTTTTCGAGAAATTCTCGGGCCAGAGTTGCTGCTGTTGGCAAGCCTTTGAGCGGAATGAAATGCGCCATCTTGGAGAATAAGTCCAGGATTACTAGAATCGTATTGTATCCGGAGCATGGAGGTAGATCGGTGAAGAAGTCCATAGAAAGCGTATGCCAAGGGCGAGGTGGGATGTCAATAGGGCGTAAGAGGCCTGCTGGTCTTTTCTTTTGACTCTTGTTTTGGGCGCATACTCCACAGGACATTATAAAGTCTCTGATATCTTTTTTCCAAGACGGCCACCAGAAGTAGCGCTTGATGTTTTCTGAGGTCTTGACCATACCGGGATGTCCTTCCATTAAAGAATCGTGATAACAAGAGATTACTTTTTTCTGTAAATCTGTGCTGGGTAGGTATAATCGTTCTTGGAAATACAATAAGTTGTCCTTTACTGCAAAGTCCTTTCCCTGCAGATCCCAATTCTGTATGTCTGCTGGAGTTACAAGTTGCCTGGCTTTATCCTTAACTTCCTCTATGGATTCTGTGGCGATTACACCCAGAATTCTTTGTTCGGGAATGATTGGTACAGGTTTAGGGTTGATCAAGTGTTCTTCCACTCCCATCCGAGAAAGGGCATCAGTTTTACCGTTCTTTGTACCAGGTCGATAGGTAATTATGAAGTCAAACTCGGCAAAGAATAATGCCCAACGGAGTTGTCTAGAGGATTGGGCTTTTGCGGTTTTCAAATATTGCAGGTTTCAGTGATCCGTAATCACAGTAACGGTGTGTCGGGCCCCCAGCAGATAATGCCGCCAAGCCTTAAAGGCAGACTTAATAGCCAGAAGTTCCTTGTCAGTAATCGTGTAATTGATTTCAGGAGGCGAGAATTTGCGGGACCAAAATGCCACGGGATGCAACTGATTGGTTACCGGGTCCTTTTGTGATAGAACTGCCCCCATGGCAAGGCTTGAAGCATCAGTTTCCACGATGTAGGGGAGTTCGGGGCGAGGGTGTTTTAAGATTGGTGCAGAGATAAATTTAGTCTTCAAATCCTGGAAAGCTTGTTCCGCCTCGGTAGACCATTCAAAACGTTTGTTTTTCTTTAACAAGGCAGTGATGGGCTGGACTATTCGAGAGAATTCGGGGATAAACCTGCGGTAAAAGTTAGCGAAGCCTAACATGCTTTGCACACCTTTTACGGAGGATGGTGATGGCCATTTGAGAACTGCATCGACCTTCTTTGACTCCATACGCACTCCGCCAGGTGATAATATGAATCCCAAGAATTCAACTTCAGTCACGTTGAAAACACATTTTTCCAACTTAGCGAAAAGTTTGTGTTGACGTAATCTTTCGAGGACCATTTTCACGTGTTTCCGATGTTCAGATTCCGATGAAGAATAAACGAGGATGTCGTCAATGTAAACAACAACACACACATCTATGAGCTCTCTGAGGACATTGTTCATAAAATATTGAAAGGCGGCCGGGGCAATTCAAAGTCCGAAGGGCATGACCTGATATTCAAATAGCCCATACTTGGTGCGGAAGGCCGTCTTCCATTCATCGCCCTCTTTTACTCGTACCAAGTGGTAAGCTCCTCTAAGATCCAGCTTTGTATATATGCATGCTTTTCTGACTTGGTCCAGGAGTTCAGGGATCAAAGGTAACGGATATCTATTCTTAACGGTGATCTGGTTCAGGGAGCGATAATCTATACAAGTTCTAAGGTCTCCTTCCTTTTTTGGAACGAAGAACAAAGCTGAAGAAGCAGGGGACTTGGAAGGACGAATAAACCCATTTGCCAGGTATTGATCCAGGTATTGTCGAAGGTGAAGGTTCTCAGGCTCGGTGAGGGCATAAATTCTACTACAAGGAGGAGTAGATCCAGGTATCAGGTCTATCTGGCAGTCATAAGACCTATGAGGAGGTAGAGAGTTAGCCTGATCCTTCCGGAAAACATCTTGGTATTCTAGGTATTCGGGAGGTAACTGGGGAGTCTCTGAAGAAATTGCTGCCAGTGCAACACCAGGTGGAGGGTGACAAGTAGAGACACATTCTGGAAACTGGACCGTTCTTGCTCGCCAATCGATCAGAGGATTGTGTTTCTCTAACCAAGGTATTCCTAGAATAATCTGAAACTGAGGGGCCTTGATCACATCGAACACGATCTTCTCATGGTGTCCATCTTGACTTACTAGCATCACCTCTTGAGTGGTATGCGTTACTGGCCCGGAGGCTATCTCCCTACCATCCACCGTAGTAATGACGTCCTTTACAGCCTTGGACCAAAGAGTTAGATTCATCCTCAAAACCATTTCATGATCCACATAATTGCCGATGGCACCGCTGTCGACGTAAGCTTCAATTGCATGTAATCGATCCGGATTATCAGGGCTAATGAGGACCATAGGTATCACGAAATGCGAGGTCACGGAACTGGTTTTCACGCTCGGCAAGAGGACCTCTATTCTTGACGGGCGAGGTCGTTTCCCTGCTCAGAGTTTGTAACTTTGGTAACTGCAGCTCCTACTGCCTTCTTGGCAGGTTTCACCGGACAGTCTCGAAGAAAGTGCCCTGAGTTTCCACAATAGAGGCATAATTGCAACTGTTTTCTCCTTTCCCGCTCCTTTTGTGTTAGAGGACCTTTCAGACCCCCTATTTGCATGGGTTCCCCGGAGTCTACTTCTTTGGAAGGAGTTGGCGGTTTGGAAAATACTCGAGCATCAAACTTGGAACGATCGGCCTTCCTGTTCTGCAGTCTGTGATCTATTTGAACGACTAAGTCTATATAGTCCGAACAATCTTGTGGGGGATTCACTACTTGGGCTAACACATCTTTGAGCTCTCCACGTAGACCTCTATAAAACAGCGTAATCCTTTTGTCTTCAGGCCATTGAGTTTCCACTATCAGTCTGTTGAAAGACGCAATATAAGCCAAAAGGTCTTGATTACCTTGTCGCAACGAAAGAAGCTCATTGTCCAAGGCCTGCCCCTGTGAATGTCTTGCGAACAGTTTTTCCATACTGAGCTGAAAAGCTTGAAAATCATGGAGGACCGGATCATCTTGATTTACTAGAGGGATCAACCAGTCGGCCGCATTGCCACTAAGGTACGAAAGCACGAAAGCTACTTTAGCTTGATCAGTTGGAAAGGCTGCTGGCCGGCATAAGAAATGCAACCGGCACTGATTGATAAATACTGCAAACCTCTTTGGGTCACCAGAAAATCGTTCGGGCGGAGCCAGAGGTACATTCCCAGGTAGGTTGATCTGCACTGGATTCATAGAGGATGTAGAAGGAAGATTTCCCCCAGATGCGGGTAACGGGGTCTGTCCGGCTTGTGACTGTAGCAATTGTCTAGCGAGATCATCTGTTCGCTCCTTGGAAATAATCAGTTCCCTTCTTAGAGCGTTCGTTTTCTGACGGGCTGCATGCACTTCTGCCCTTAGTTCTCCAAGTAACTGGGCTAGCTGGTCGGTATCCGAGGTTTCCATAGCGCCTGGACAGGAGTTTTGTGGTAGGCTTTGCGTTCTGTAACGCTCACCTGATTCCCGTAGAGGCGCCGGTCTTGACTGGGCATATACCGTATCTTCAAAGGTGATGTGTAACACACGGCTGGCTTTTTGGGCTGGACCTCTGTGCACTGTATGTCTGACTCGAAGGGTAAGATGTCTGCAGATAGAAAATATGGGATTAAGGAACTGGGTTATTGAATGTCTCTCTCTTCTTTCCTTTCTCTTCTCCTGTAGAACCCCAAAGGTTAACGCTCTCACCTTAGGTAAGTGAACGCTGTGCTCTCCATCTGCCTCGGGGCAGGGTGCTGTAACCAGTTTCTTCACTGGATAAGGGGAGCAGGCCTCTTGACTTCAGAGGACTGCTGTCCGTCGTTTACTGCACGAACGGTAAGTTTCGAGTAATTCTAATGTCTTTAGTAATGATGTTTCTTGTTTTGCAGGGTTCCGGCGATGGCGGATGACGGGCTGAAGTGAGTTGAAGATGGAGCCCATGTGATGAATAGAAGCGCCTGGAAGCACGTAAGTAAGCGCTTGTTGCCTGCTTCACGATGCGCTCTAACTGTCTTTTTATTTTGCAGGTACAAGTTCGGAGCGGCTGCAGGGTGCCGGAATACCCACTGGGTTAGATGTGGAAAGGAGTAATGGCACGTGAGTATTAAAGTTCCCCAATGTCTTTAAACGCACCTTGTTTTGTCTTTCAGATGCGGGATGCAGCGCCGAAGGCCTCCGGAGCGTGCGAAGAGTTGGTAAGCTTTTGTCTTTCAGATGCCGGAATGCAGTGTGAAGACCTCCAGAGCGCACGAAGAGTAGGTAAGCCTTTGTCTTTCAGATGCCGGAATGCAGCGCGAGGCGTTGGTGACAGCCGATGGACCAGGTAAGTGAAGAGCTGTCACTGAAGACCGTAATGCTAACCTGTTCTTTCTTGTCTTTATAGGTGTTGCTGAAGCCTGGATTCAGGATGGTAAGCCTTTTTCCTTAGGCCCAGGATCAGATGCAGAAGACACGATGAGCGTTCTGCTGCAGAGGATGCAGAATAACGCAAAGCAAGATTCATCCATCGGGTGTGGTTTAAATAGCCTCCTGTAGTGCTTGGGTGTCTCCTTCCACAGCCACGCCTAGGTAAGAAAAGAGTTCCTGCTTTCCAGAAGAGTTCCAGTGTTCTGAATCTAGGGAGTGGCTCCTGCCCCACCCAACAGGAAAAGTAGTTCCAAACAGAAGAGGATCAGAGGCTCAACTGGCAGGCAAGTAAGCAGCATGGTCTTCTGCAGGTAAGTCCACCCAAGCATTATGAGCCCGGCGCTTCCAGCGCTGGGACTGGGCATATTTATGAGCCTGGTGCCACTGGCGCCAGGACTGGGTCCAAAAGGTCCCAATTGGGACTGGTTGGCACTCGGAACCTGGGTTATGGATCTGCTTCCAAGGGAGTTGGGAAAACCCTGACCTTTTGGAAGCAGAGATCATGACAGTCTGGCGCCTGGCTCTGACCTTCTCGGGCCCACTCTGTGGATTCTGTCGAACACCAACTCCGCTGAGCCAGCTTCATCTAGGAGGTCGGCAAAGATTCCCCTCATCACCTGGCGGAGGTTCTGGTCCTGCGGGATCTCCGGGAGCTCCTTAATTCGGATGTTTGAGCGCCTGGACCTGTTCTCCAACTCCTCCATCTGGAGCTCCATATTGTAAGTAGCTGTGGCCAGTGTGCCCAGCAAGGAGTCCGTCTTTCTTGCATCCTCTGCGAGGTCCTGAATTGCCCTCTCGTTTGTGTCGACTCTCTCCTCTATCTTGTTAATGTCCCTCTTGATTTCCTGTATGCCCTCTGCCAGATCTTCTCTGAGTGCGTCCATCTGCTTTTGGCCTGCTGTGGTGATTTTGTCCACAATGTCAGACAAGAGGTGTTTCAAAGCGGCCTGCGTCACCGGTTGGTCACTATCTCCTCTATCTACTGTGAGCTCTCCAGTGTGCCAGTCATTGGGTCAGGTCTCCTGCACCGCCTCCTGGTCCTGTTCATTGGCCCATATTTTGGCCAGCGTGCCTTCCTGTGCCTTCCTGGAAAGTCTTTGTGATGGGTGTGAATCTTAGCTTTATTTTTCAACATGCTTCTGTTAGGCGGTCCTCTTCCGCCCAGTGGGTATTCAGTGGTACCTCTCCGGGTTGGGCCCCCGTAGTGTGCGCACTGCATAGATGCGCGGTGTGAGGGAGTCCCCAGTGTCAAATGGATGGATGCGCAGCCTCCCCAGCAGTCGCATGTCCACTCCCCTCTTAGCGTGAAGGTGCAGGATCCAAAAGGGCCCCCCCTCCCTGAAGAGATGGAAGTCCGGAGAAGTGAGAGAATGCTGCTATCCCCAGGGACACCGGCCAGGCGCGGCAAACCCTCACCGCCGAAGCGCGCCTCAAGTGCAGAGAAGGGGCCGGCCAGATGGTCTGGGTCCAGGTGATACAGAGCACAAGCCAGGTGCCACTCTACTTAATGTACTGGGACCTTGCTGCTGAGTCCATGTAGCAAAGCGATGTTCGGATAGCCGCTGGAGGTTGTTTTCACAGGTGCAGGTTACCACGGGTGGTCTCTATGAGGTTTCAGCAGGTGAGCTCTGCGGTCTTCACATACTCGTTGTAGCGGCCCTCATAGGATCCGTGACAAGACGAGGCTGCCAAGCAGGTTCCAGCGAGGCAGCAAGGCCCCCTTTGCTAACGGGCGCGCAGCACATACCTGCACCTCCTGCTTCCTCCTGGGTCCCCCCCGCCCAGGCCATCCGATAAGGTGGAGGCTGGGGGAACGGTCCAGATCCGGCAGTTTCTCCAATCAAGTGCCGCCCCGGCACGAGCCGACTGCCCGGATGGGACACTTCAGGTCCTCCGATGGTACGTGGCTCCCGCCCGCGTCCCCGTCTGAGGCTGGAGGCGAGGCAATGATGGAGCGCCACACGACCTGGGCCTCCTCCGCAGGCGGGGCGCAGGTCACCGCAGGCAACTCTTCCCGGGGTCTCCGTCAGTACACTCTGTGCTTTGCACTTCTCCAACCGCCCGCGGCGGCGCACAGTCCCCACCAGTCCCCGCACCGCACAGAGCTGAAGGTGCGCACAGTGAGCTCCTCTCGCTCCACCAGACGACGGCACGGTGTAGCACTACCGCCAGAGCCCACCGCGTTAGGGGGTGGGCTCGTCCTTGCTCTAGGCGGGATCGGCCAGCCCTGGTCTGCCGCTCCACCACAACCACGCTGTGGGTCTGCCGGCGCTTCGCAGAAGAAGCTCAACAAGCTCGGCGCAGAGCCTCAACCAGGTCCTCTCAGGTCCCCCGCCGTGCCCTGGGCGTAATTCCTGTCTCCGTCGCTGCCTGTGGAGGGCTTCGCTACAAAGGTGGAAGTTATGGGGCCTCCAGGGCCGGGAGGTTGGTGGTCGCAATGTTCACAGGAACGCGGCCATCTTGGAATCCCCGAGGATGCTCCCGGACTCATTCTTGATTGATCTGGCAACTTTTTAAGGCCCATTTGCGACTCGGTTGTCCGCGGACAACATGACTGTCCGCAGATGGTTCTTCTGAAGGGACCCATTCATTACTTTTCCTCATTCTCAATCTGGCTATCCAGGAGAGAGCACCTGCTTTACTTTTTTGTTTAGCAGAAATTATTGCAGACAACCATGGTATCTGTTATGGCCATCGCTTTTTCCCAGCCACCCCTGCCACCACCACCAGCTCAACAACCTGGAGGGCCTGGACAGGGGAACAGGCGTGGCGATACAGATTTTTCACCACCGATGGAAATGTGCCAAAGGCTTGTGCAGCCAAGGTTCAATGCACTGAGTGAGTGCAACGTAGTACTCAGTCGTGGGAAACCAGGCTTGTATTCCTACGGCACCACCTCCATGCAGAGCCACACCAAGTCCAACCACCCAGGGGCTCTGAGGAAGGCAGTACCTTTCTCAGGGAAAAGTAGGTTGACGCCCCATCTTCTTCAACTGCTCCTGTTACAACAAAGGATACACCTTTGGGGCAGAGGATCGTAGTGGTAGCCTCACAGGCCATACCGAAACGCTGTTGACCCTTACCTTTCGAGGGACGCAGTGCTATGTTTGTAATGTGAAGCACCGAACTCTAGAGGGGAGCAGTTTCAGGGGGCTTTTGAGGCTGCGGTCAAGGAGCACGAGAAACACTGCCAGCTACCTTCATTAAGGCCTGTCCAACATCTTCCTCTGTCCACCGGCCCCTTCCTCTCTGTGGTTGGTGCCCCTTCGCTCCCCCACCTTACCTTGCCTCTCCTCGAAAAAAGCAACAAAAAAATACAAAACAAAAAAAACACTCAAAAACCGTTCCTTTAAGAGACACATTTCCCAGTTAAAAAATAGAAGTGAGGAAAAAGTCACAGGACCCTTTGGAGCCTGCATAGTCCGCAGACAGTGTGGTAGTCCACGGACAGCTTAAAAAAATCCAGGAGTGGGGTGGAGGCATGAAAATCATTTTAAATGTTTTTCACGCAAACATGGTGGCTCTTAAAATAACCTTTTTTTGTCTTTTTGACTTTTAAATATTTTTTTATTATTTTGTTTTATATGATACACTAACAAAGATTCTACACGAAGTCTGGTTGCCCACATCATTTAGATGCACTCCATCTCTCTGAAAAATGTTGACAATATTAAATGTAATGTTCTCATTATGAAAAGATTTCATGCCAACATCTCGCAAAAAAGCACACACAGTTTTATTCACGTTGCGCCTTGCTTTTTCCATTTGTGGACAAAATAAATTGGCAAACCAAGAAACAATAATTTTGGAATGTGGAAACATTAACTTTCCAAATGTCAATGAGATTCCAGTAACGTACCCCAAACTATTTCTCCACAATGAAGAACATTGATGCCTGGATGTTTTACGTGAACCATATTCTCACAAAACGGGAGGACGTCCATTCACTTCATCCCTTGCACTTCATACCATGACACTTCAAATTCATGGACTCCAAGATTTTCACCAAATCCACAGTGTTCAATATAGATCTTCAGCCAATGGATCCAAGAGTCCCCCGAAATCCATACACTCTACCTCCTCGAAGACATAGCCATAGCCATTTTCAGTGCTCTCAAAACTCCTGCAAACGAAACTCCTGCTACCCTCTCTTCCTGTACACCACACCTAAGAAACTTGATTGGTTGATCCACCAATGTCCGCGGACATCCACAACTCTCTGAGGTTTCTGAAGATTTTCCAATCAAAGGAGGTTGGGAGATTTACACTTAATTGAAACAATTTATTGTACAATGGTGGCTCTGAAAAGAATAGTTTTTTGTTTAAGTTTTTAATCAGTTTTTTGCTTTTCTGATTTGTATTTCCTAGAACTACTTACAAATGTTTTCATATGCACTGTACATCTTTTTCACATAAACTTTCACAGTGCATTTTGAATATTTGCAAGAAACATCAGATTCCCCAAATCAGTCAAATTCACTCCATCACTCTGAAAATTGTTTGCACCATCCAACATAATGTTTTCGTTTTCAAAAGATGCCATGCTGTTGTGTCTTGATGGTTGTGCAGATATATGGAACCTCCATCCCCAAGTACCACACGAGCAGAAGTAAAACCACTACTCATGCAATCTTTGAGGCCACAGGTGTAGAGTGTCGTCAGCCAGGAACTGGGAACGCCGGAAGAACTCCTGAACCACTGTAAGGCAAGGATTGGATTAGGCCACACACACTGACTAAGTAGAATGCACAAGACAACTCAGGGTATAACCAAAGGCTTACCTAGCATAGGTGGGGGACAGTCTGAGTGGAAAGAGAAGCACAGCTTCTTATGGAGCGGCGGCAGCAGCAGGCTGTAACAGATGTAATAACACTCTGGGAGGCACCTGTATTGAGGTACAAAACAGCGGGCAGATCCTTAAGGCAGTCCAGTAAACGAAGCAAGGTCAAGAGCCACAAGAACGCTAGAACCGAGGGTATCCAATCTCAGTCCAAGTAACAATGCTTGAGGTCAAGTTCCGGTAGAGAGAATGGTGCAGAAGTATCCAAAGGGGAAAACAAAGCAATCCGTGAAAAACGTTCCGAGGTCGAAGGTCTTGAAATCCAAAAACACAATAACGCCAAACAGCTGTGAAGCGTTTCTTCTGCGTTCTTGTGCTCTATTTAATGTAAGAGCAAGGTCACATGACGCGGATCGTGGAACTGTGCGCGGTTCGTCATGTGACCCGTCATGCGGACAGAGTCTGCTTCCTGGACACGTGACGCGGGGAAAAACGCGCACCCATGCAATGCCGGTGGCCATGGGAAAGACGCCACGGCAACTGCCAATGCAGGAAAGGCCGCAATGAAGCTGGTCTGCCAGCTGTGGAAACACCTCTTCTGGCGAGCCGTAGCCGCCGCCATTGGGTATGTGAACGGAAATGGGCGATGCTGGGAGTTTGTTGTGAGGGTGAAGTGTGTGTATTCATGACAGAGCAACCCCCCCCCCCCCAGGGCCCACGACCCAGTGGGCTTGACGGGTGGTCGCGATGAAAACCGGCGACCAATCGAGGAGCCTGGACATCCCAGGAGAGAACCCAAGAGCGGTCCTCAGGACCGTAACCCAACCAGTCCACAAGGTACTGCAGCTTCCCCCTATGGATGCGGGAACCTAGTATAGTGCTGATTTCATATACCTCAGAGGAAGATACGGAATCAGAAGCAGGAGGGACAACTATACGAGTGGGAATCAGGCAAGGTTTGATCAAAGAGGTATGGAACACTGGATGGATTCGCCAAGATGAGGGAATTGCAAGACGCAGGGCCACAGGGTTCAATACCTTGGTTTTTTCGATAGGGACCCACAAAGCGAGGAAGCAATTTACGGCAACCTAGAATGTGCAAATGGCGTGAGGATAACCACACATGATCCCCCACCTGATAAGTAGGCGATGCTGGGAGTTTATTGTGAGGGTGAAGTGTGTGTATTCATGATACATGCCTACACCATTAAAAAATGCACCTACACATTTATTTACAAGGTGCCTACCTTTTTCTAGTTGCGCACAACACACATTTGGGCATCTCCATACTTCCCTTGGAAGTATTTGTGAAAAAAGAATCTATTAAGCCGTGGAACATATCCTTTAATGCAACCTGCAAATATAGTGGAGTAACATAGCCCAAACTAATTACTCCACAATGAACAACAATAATATCTGGGCATTGAAAGTGAGCCACAGTCTTAAAAAATGATAGGTAACTCACCCAGTTTATCCCAGACACTGTATACCACCAAACCTCCACTCCCTCCAAACCAATAGTAAGAGGGATACCACACAACTCAGTGTACCTTTTCAAATTAATCATCCAACAATCTCCCATCATCCACACAGTGAGCGTTTTACTAGCAATAGCCGCATCCATCTTCCCTACATAAAACAATCAAAACACATACTTCCCTCTCTTCCTGTAAACCACAACCAAAACACCTCATTGGCTAATCCCCACAATCGCCTTTCCATGCCAGGCATCCTTGAAAGACCTGGATGTGGCATGTGCCGTCCGTGGACTCCAGCGGTGTCCGCGGACATCACAGCCACTCCGAGGGGCAGGGATACGGGGGGAATTTAAACTCAATTTCAGTTTTTTATTCTTTAGTGGTGCCTCTGAAAAGAACCTTTGTTTTTGTTGTTTTTTGGGGGTTGTTAACAAACACCTTTCTCCATTGTTTTTGCTTTTATCTACAGTGGTACTATACACTCTACATCTTTCCTTACAATTTTCTTACAGGAACTCTATTCAATGCATTCCTAACATTTTAAAGAAAAATCGTATTTCCAAAATCTGTAAAATGAACTTCATCTTCACAAAAAAGAAATTCACACCATCATTCTTTATATTGTCATTCTCAAAAGATGACATACCTGCAGCATATACAAAAGCAGATACAGCTTTATTGACAAGCTGCCTCAATTCTTCCATTTGTGGACTGAAAAGGTTTGGACAGCTCCATGTTTGCCTCTGATTCATTTCAGAAAATAATATCTTTGCAGCAGGAAACCGTTCCATTAGACTTTTCAAGAAATTCTTCAGGGCAACCTGCAAATATATTGGAGTTACATGCTCCAAACATGTGGCACATGCCATCCGCAGACTACTGCAGTGTCCGGGGACCCTTTAGCACAGGGGCAGCCTTTCTACCCTTTCCACTTTAGTGTTCTGAACCCTCCCTCATTTGCTGCTTTCAAAGAGTCACACATCCATCCACCAATCACATCCAAAAACTCTACACCTAACACTGTCATCCAGTTCAACACTTCAGATATATACTTGAACTCTGAGAGTACATATCTCATGTTAATCAAACCAATATGTATCAAAAACTACTGTGAAACACTCCAACATTTCTATTTCCAGATTCAACATCTGCATCTAGCAATACATAGTACAGGTATGCTTATATTTTTGAAAGGATTTTCTACAACTCTTTTACAAATATATATATATATATATATATATATATATGAGTAAATCAATTTAGCTAAAAGATGGCGCTCTCCCTCCTTAAGTGGCTGGTGCTGGAGTGACGAATTTAGCCAAATTCGTAAATATGAGAAAAACACACAAGCCCCTGCACGGTTGTAACACCGCAAAAAACCACCCAGTGGGCAATGCGTAGAAAGTACTCCAGCACACAAGACCTAGCTATTTAAAATATCATATTTATTGTTGCTAAATACAGCACATTACAAAAAACAGAGGTGAAATCATTTGCCCCTGTGACAGCCGTAAGGTTGAACAAAACACTCACCCCACGGGTGGAAGATGGTCACGCGTTCCGCCTGAATGCTCAGGCTTCCTCAGGCCTATAAAATCCAAATGGGGCATGCACATCATAGAATTTAAAAAGAAAAGCAGTTACAGAGCGTCCCCACTCGTGTCACATCACGTGCAAAAACGGTCATGTGACCGCTACAAGAAAACAATAGTGAAATCTATCACATGCGGTGACCTCCATAGGTCAAAGTCCTATAAATAAGGTATATATGATGGCAAATTGCGTAAAAGTTACGCGCAAGGAAATCACTTAACACCTTTGTTAGCTGCCGCAATGTGAACTACACCATGGAGACGCTCTAAACTGCTTGTTTAAAATATTATTGTAAAATTACAATTGATGTGTAACAAATGGGCACAAGTGTGCCTGTTCATAATTAGATGACTGAAACCAGCTCAGATGGCCGCTCTCAGACATACGCCCCCACATAGGGCCAGTGTTTGCAAGCCAAGGACTACGAGCACAACGACCGCAGCCAAATTGTCAATAGGCAAGTGCCCTGTTATTAGAGAGTGTACCTATAACAGGCATTGTTCAAACAGGCAGGTGCCCTATTGCTTAATAGATGCACGAGTGGACCCGGAGCCAGGAAAAAGAATAACAATGTTTCATCATATAACTCCTCCCAATGTGCAAATAGCAGTTCCTAAATCAATAATACAATCCAAAAGGATAGCAGCCCAATGCAATAAACACACTGAAATTGGATCCATTACAAAACTGAAATGTCCATTGTGCAAATAGCAGTTCCTATGTCAATGATGAAGTGCAAAAGGATAGCAGCCTCCTTAAATAAATCAATCAACAGCTCAATACATAGCAGTGTGGAGATGTTTGACTCTCACTTCTCCCAATGTGCAAATGGCAATTCCTATGTCAATAATACAGTACAGTTCATACAGATATAAAGTGACTGCCTAAGGGTCATCCTGTGTTTTCAAATGTCCAACTGTTACTTCCTTGTGCAAATAGCAGTTCCTATGTCAATAATAAAGTGCAAAAGGATAGCAGCCTCATTAAATAAATCAATCAGCAGCTCGATACATGGCAGTATGGAGATGTCTAACTCTCACTCCTCTCAATGTGCAAATAGCAATTCATATGTCAATAATACAGTACAGTTCATACAGATATAAAGTGATTGCCTAAGGGTCATCCTGTATTTCAAATTACCCCTAACCATATGTGCAAATAGCAAATTTAGAACTCTTAATGGATATCGACAAATGCTTCAATAATGCCCTTATGATGATGGTATGCAGAGATCTCAACAAAATACATATCTTAAATCAAGTGTGTGGGCAACCCTCATATTATTGAAAAGCTCAGGTTTGCAAGAACACAAAGTTCTGCATCTATGTTCAAGCCTTTCGGTCTCAAGGTGTCAAACTTGCAAATGAGTGTCGCTTCTAATTGCCTCAATTTCAATTCTCGGTTACCTAATCTTTTACTGGGTGGTATGTAAGCCAACCCCGTAAAGGATAGAAATTTCACATCGCCATTATGCTTTTCTTGAAAGTGGCTAGTGAGAGGGTATGTTAGATCTCCATTTTTGATGGCTCTGTAATGTTGGAGAATCCGCATCTTTAAAGGACCTATTGTCGAGCCTATATAATGAAGGCCACAAGAACATGTAATGACATAGACCACATATTTAGTGGTACAGGAAATTCTATGTTTATATTTACAGCATTGGCCATTCACACTCTGAAAGGGGACCTTAGACACATGATTGCACAATTTACAGTGAGCACATTTATAGAAACCAGTTCTTCCACTCTGAATCATTCCTATGTTTTCAGCTGGTTTGTTTATTACCATACTGGGGGACAGCATGGTTTTGAGCGTGGGAGCCTTACGATAAGTGACCTGAGGGAAGTCATCAAGCACTAGCTTGAGATGAGGGTCAGTAAGCAGAACCTTCCAATGTTTGTTCATTATCATTTTGATTTCTTTAGCTTGATGATTAAATCCTGTGATTAGCCTGATTTTTTTGTCTTTCGCTTTCACTTTTCTAGACTAGGATTCTCTAGTGGGTATTTTCGCTTTCATAAAACTTTTGGAAATAACATCCTTTTCATATCCTTGTTTTATGAATCTCTGACCGATTTCTTTGGCTTCACTCATGTAGTCATCGCTATTGCTGCAGGCTCTTTTCGCTCTCAAAAATTCCTCATAGGGTAGGGAGTCTATTAGGGCTCTTGGGTGATGGCTTTTGGCGTGGAGAGTTGAATTGGAACTGGTGGGTTTCCTGTATAATTTGGAGGTCAGCTTATCTTTCTCTACCTGGAATTCCACGTCTAGAAATACCAGATTATGTTTGCTGATAACCGTGGTTAGTTCCAAATTAAATGTGTTGTCATTAAGTATATTCACGTATTCCTTAAGCTCCAACTCGGTCCCATCCCAAATAATAAACAAATCGTCGATAAATCGATACCAAATTTTTATATGTTGGGTCCAATGTTCAATTTTTCTGTCACGCCTTCATCATAAGGGCATTATTGAAGCATTTGTCGGTATCCATTAAGAGTTCTAAATTTGCTATTTGCACATATGGTTAGGGGTAATTTGAAATACAGGATGACCCTTAGGCAATCACTTTATATCTGTATGAACTGTACTGTATTATTGACATATGAATTGCTATTTGCACATTGGGAGGAGTGAGAGTTAGACATCTCCATACTGCCATGTATCGAGCTGCTGATTGATTTATTTAATGAGGCTGCTATCCTTTTGCACTTTATTATTGACATAGGAACTGCTATTTGCACAAGGGAGTAACAGTTGGACATTTGAAATACAGGATGACCCTTAGGCAATCACTTTATATCTGTATGAACTGTACTGTATTATTGACATAGGAATTGCCATTTGCACATTGGGAGAAGTGAGAGTCAAACATCTCCACACTGCTATGTATTGAGCTGTTGATTGATTTATTTAATGAGGCTGCTATCCTTTTGCACTTTATCGTTGACATAGGAACTGCTATTTGCACAATGGACATTTCAGTTTTGTAATGGATCCAATTTCTGTGTATTTATTGCATTGGGCTGCTATCCTTTTGGATTGTATTATTGATTTAAGAACTGCTATTTGCACATTGGGAGGAGTTATATGATGAAACATTGTTATTCTTTTTCCTGATTCCGGGTCCACTCATGCATCTATTAAGCAATAGGGCACCTGCCTGTTTGAACAATGCGTAATATAGGTACACTCTCTAATAACAGGGCACTTGCCTATTGACGATTTGGCTGCGGCCGTTGTGCTCGTAGTCCTTGGCTTGCAAACACTGGCCCTATGTGGGGGGTATGTCTGAGAGCGGCCATCTGAGCTGGTTTCAGTCATCTAATTATGAACAGGTACACTTGTGCCCATTTGTTACACATCAATTGTAATTTGACAATAATATTTTAAACAAGCAGTTTAGAGCGTCTCCATGGTGTAGTTCACATTGCGGCAGCTAACAAAGGTGTTAAGTGATTTCCTTGCACGTAACTTTTACACAATTTGCCATCATATATACCTTATTTATAGGACTTTGACCATTCCAATATGGAGGTCACCGCATGTGACAGATTTCACTATTGTTTTCTTGTAGCGGTCACATGACCGTTTTTGCACGTGATGTGACACGAGTGGTGACGCTCTGTAACTGCTTTTCTTTTTAAATTCTATGATGTGCATGCCGCATTTCGATTTTATAGGTCTGAGGAAGCCTGAGCATTCAGGCGAAACGCGTGACCATCTTCCACCCATGGGCTGAGTGTTTTGTTCAACCTTACGGCTGTCACAGGGGAGAATGATTTCACCTCTGTTTTTTGTAATGTGCTGTATTTAGCAACAATAAATATGATATTTTAAATAGCTAGGTCTTGTGTGCTGGAGTACTTTCTACGCATGCCCACTGGGTGGTTTTTTGCAGTGTTACAACCGCATAGGGGCTTATATATATATATATATATATATATTTATTTTCAATGAAAAAACTTTGTTAAGGAGACGTTATGGTTATGTTGGACTAATAAAAACCTATGAAATTCAAAGAAAAAAACTTTATGGTTTCAAGTAAAATCGAAACCCCCCAGAAATTCGCCAGTTATGGTAAGCTAAACAACCATAACTCACGCCACCACTGTGCACTGCTAAGACTAACACCCAGGACATCAACGATGACATCACAAATGTTATTGATGACATCACTGATGACATCACATGTGCATTTACTTTTCATGAAAAGTCTGTAGAAGGGATTCTTATTATAATGTTGACAAAAAAAGTGTCAAGGATCATTGGAATAAATATCATGAGCTATGTAGTGCATTAAGCAATGCATTTATATAAATAGCATTCTATTATGAAGTTCTTTACAGTACAGTAAGCTACTCATGTATAAATATAAGCATTGTGTGCAGCATACATGATGGAGGTGCAATATTCATAATCTTCTCATGTTGAATAGTGAAATGATAAATGCTTTCTTATTAGAGTTTTGCGTTCTGTGCAACATGTAATAAGTAGCTAATAAAACCCACTTACTAAATAATTTCATTATTACATACAAAACACAAAGACAGAACAACACATACAAATATGAGTATATAAACGAAAAGTGAAGTATGCAAAAAACCAGCAGTAGAACCAAAAAGTGTTTCTAACCTAACTGATTATCTTTATGCACAGAAATGATTGCTCTGCTTCAAACCTACTACTTCCCTATGTATAACTATCACATGATGTGACTTCACCCTAAAGAAAGTAATGCAAATACAAATATGAGCATATCCAGAGCAAGTACAGTAATAAAAAAAACAGCAGAATAATAAGAAAGTGTTGATAACCTTACTGATTGTTTTCTTACACAGAAGGCATTGCTGTCTTTCAAGTGTGTATTTTCCTTATGTATATGTTTCATATGCTGTGAGTGGACCCTAAGTGAATTATTGTAGGAACATATATATAAGTATAAGTCTACAAATATAGTACTCTTTGAATTTTTTGTTCCTAACTATTACTGGTCAAGATATATCACTAAAGGAAAAAAGAGCGAGTCAGACATGTGATGTCATCAGTGATGTCATCAATGACATTTGTGATGTCATCTTTGATGTCCTGGGTGTTAGTCTTAGCAGTGCATGGTGGTGGCACGAGTTATGGTTGTTTAGCTTACCATAACTTGCGAATTTCTGGGTTTTTTCGATTTTACTTGAAACCATAACGTCCCTTTAACAAAGTTTTTTCTTTGAATTTCATAGGTTTTTATTAGTCCAACATAACCATAACTTCCCTTTAACTAAGTTTTTCTGTGAATTTCATAGGTTTTTAACCGTGCATGCTATTTTCCTACAACTTACTAATATCATACTTACCCAATATAGCAAAGTTTGTGTCCAATTTCCAAAGTGTCACCTTAAAACTCTGCCATTTCCCACCTTCTGTAATCATTTTTAACACTTCCATACACTTTTTGCAACTATTTCAACTAGTTTTGCATCCGTAGACGTCTATGAACATCTGACTTCATAGCAGACCTTCCGGACAGTGCCACATGACCATACGCTGGCGCGCGGCATGATGAGGTGTCCGAGAACCAGTCCGCACTTCATGATAAGATCTCTGCTTCGCGGACAGTTCAGAACGACATTTTCTACTGATCTAGGAACTTTCAACTTCAAAGTTGTCCTTGCACCGCTCCAACGCCTATTATTAAAATGGCATCAGCTAATGCCATCCCTCCTCCCCAAGAGCCACCACCACTGCTGTAATCAAGGAGCATGAGAAACACTGCCTCCTACCTTAGAAATAAAACACGTACAACATTTTCCCTTGTCCACCTACCCCTCCATATTAGTGTTTGGTTCCTCTTCCCTCATTTCCCTCCCCACCTTTCGTTCTGAGCTCTCCTGCGAGAAAAAAACATCCAAAAACAACAAAAGACACATTCTTTTAGGAACCAGCTTTCACAGTTAAAAAACAAAACTAAAAAAAATGTATAGACTCCATCTACTTTATATTTCTCAGTAAAGTACATAGACTCAATAAGATTTTTCCAGCATTTCCATTTGCATTTTGTGTTATGCTAACGGGAATATTGTGGCGTTCATCCTCCGTTCCAGGGACTGGAACGGTGGATACCGGCCCATCAGCCCCATCTACCCAAGCGAAGCGAGGGTGGATAACAAGATCTTTTGACCATTATCCCCCCATTCCAGCCCCTGAAATGGGGGATGAAGGCCATTAGCACCCTAGTTTCCCAAAGCGGGAACCCGAGGTGCTAAAAAAAGAGGATTTTTCTTCCTACGCCGGGACAGTGTAGGAAGGAAAATCCTTTTCCAAGACGGCCACCATGGAAAGGGAAGGTGAGGGTTCCATACATGGCCCCTCTTCGCTTTCCATGGCAGTCTGCAGAAGGCAAAAAGAGAACCCTATGACCATATTACCATGAGCAAATTTTTCTTCCCTTTCAGATCTATCTTATTTGGAATAACTTTAACACAAAGCCAGTCCCAGGTGGACATGGTCACTTTAATCCTATGTTTTGCCCCTTGTGGTCATGGCCAGTAGCCTGATTGTCAGGATCATGACCTCATTCCATGACCCGGACAATCTTGCCACTGTCCATGGCCACAGGCTACCCCTCAGTCACTAAAGGTATACTGCTATTTTTTGTAGGTACATTATGACACTTGTCAAATAATAAAACACTGGCACATTTGCAAAACCATGCTTGTAGATTCTTGCCAATGCTCCTCACGCAAATTTGCTGGAAAACCACCCATGTTTTATTTTGTCAAAAGTGTCAAATGTATACACATAGAATCATCATATAACCTAGCCCCCACGTGACAAAATCCATTCAGACTTTACGAAAACATCTATATCTAGATCTATAATCTTTTTGCAAACCTTTGTGTAGATTTGTCAAATGGCACCACATTTATAAGCCTTTACAATATTTTGGGACCCCCCCTCTAATTTTGCTCCCTCTTGACAGAATCCCACCAAACTTTGCAAAAACATGTATATCTAGATCTATTATCAGTTTGCCAAATTAATTGTATATTCGTCAAATGGCAACTCATTTATAAGCCTTTACATTATTTTGGGACCCCCCTCTAATTTTGCCCCCTAATGACAGAATCCCACCCAGAATCAGGTCAGGAATATACATGCAAATTTTCATGCAGTTCCATTAAGTGGCGCCAAAGTTACAAGCCATCCAAGAACTGTATTTCACCAACCCTGTAATGCTGAGGTATCTGCAAACTTTTCAGGACTGTTCGCGAACATCCAAACTGTTCACAGACTTTTGCGGCAAAAAACACCCGTTTTTTTGCTTCTTACAGCCATATCCCATCCCATCCTCATCACCCCTCACCTCCCCAGAGATTATTTGATAAGTTTGTCAAGTGCAATGTTGTGTTTTTTAATATGTTTGTACTGTGATGTCCACGGACACCGGGCGACGTCCGCGAATCCAAGATGGCGGGCATTTCCAAAAATCTGACCCACTTCACGCTCTTCACCATCCAATCAGCGAACACGTTGCATGTCCACGGACATCACGCAAGCCGATTAACCAATAGGTGTCCTGTGCGAGGAGCGACCTGGGAAGTGTGTCCGCGGAGCGGACATAGATATCACTAATTTTTTGTGACCTACTTTTTGGTCATTTTAAAAGAAACTACTGGACGGATTTTCACCAAATTTACAAAAGCACGCTTTCGGGACCCAGCCGCTGCTCCTGCCGCAAATTTGGTGAAAATCTACCCAGCAGTTTGGGATGTAGGCGTGTGTAAAGTTTTTTCCCCATTCAGTCAATGGGAAAAAAAGACATTTTGGGACCCCCCCCCTATAACTTTGCCCCCCCGGACCAAACTTCACCAAACTTTGCAAAACAATTCAGAGCGGGCCATATACTATTTTTGCAAAGGCTGGTGTGGATTCGTCCAGGGGGAGCAAAGTTATAAGCTGCCCAAAAAGGGCTCTTCCTATGGGTTTAGCAACTTAACCATAACTACACGCCCACTACTGTTATATATATATAAAGGGTTCCTACTACTTAACCTGTAATAAGCTTCTCAATGAGCATATTCTCTTTTTTAACCAATACAGCAAAATCCATGCTTTGCAGCATTCAGCACCTGCTCACATGAAGCAGCAAATACTTACAATGCTGTGTATTTAAAAATGTTTCTTTTTAGGAGCAATTTGATAAAAGTAAATAAAATGGGAGGGCGTGGCCTGGAGTGCCAGCGATGTGGCAGCTCCATTGATGGCCTCCGCACGGGTCCGCGGCCATTAACATAATTTCTCCGGTTCCTGCCATGCCACTGACCCGCACGGCCTGAGAAGTGCTGCGGAAGCCTCCCCTGCATCGCCGTTCGCACTCTGGGCGCTTAACGGGCCCGGGCTTGCCGAAACGCGGCGAAGGCTGCTCTCCGGCGCCGGCATGATGATCCCCAAAGATGGCGACCGCTCCTGTGTGCCCCTACTCGCACGGCTTATTGGCCGCATTTAGCCCACCAGGGCCCGGCTTCGGAGACCGGACCCCCTCCAGCTTCAATCGGAGGTACACCGATGTGGGTGCTGCCTAGCTGAGCGGCCCCTCCCTTCAACTCCGGCTGGCCCAGGAGACTTTTGGCCCGGGGGTCCTCCTCGCGCACAAGCCTGCCTGCGGGGTCTGAGCCGCCGGCTCCATCTTCCGGCCCTCGCCCGCTGCCTCCCTCCAGCGGTGCAGCTTGGCGTTTGCTTCTCGGTGGCCCAGAGGAGCTGCTCCCCTTCTTCTGCAGCCTAAGCTACGCCACTGACTTCCTGGGGTGCCCCTGCCCACCTTCCCACCCCCGTTCCTACAGCCGAAGGGAGCGGACCTACGACCCCTGCAGCTCAGGCTAATCCACGGAAGGAGACCTGCGGATCTGCAACCACCCGACCTCTGGGAGCGGCGCCACCAAGGTATTTAACCACTATTGAGGGGATTTGACCATTGACTATCTGCACAGCCTCCTGGGGCGCCCCGGCCCACTCCACCTCTCTAGCCCTTGCTATCCCCGGACCCTCCGACCGGCGCCTGGAGTCCCGGTGCGCAGTTGCCGAGCCCCCTGAAGCGGTCCTTCACCTTGGAGCCATGACTAAAGCTTTAAAAACCACTAAATCTGGTGACATCTCCACTATGCTGCTGGCCCCGGAGAAGGGGAAGAAGACCAACCCCCCAAACTCACTCCCCAGAAATCCACCGAAGATAAAGAGTCACTCGCAACTAAAGAAGACCTCCTGGCTTTCATGACCGACATTAAGTCGGAATTCAGGTCCTGCATGGCCGAACTAACGACCAAACTGGAGCAAACAGAACAACGAGTCAGCAACATCGAACATAGGTTGGGGGAGTCCGAGGAGCTGGCTAGGGATCACTCTAATGCATTGACGGAGGTCCAGCGTTCCATCCAGGCACTAATGGACAGAACCAAAATCCTCGAGTTTAAACAGGGGGATTTGGAGAATCGCTCCCGGCGCAATAACCTCCGCATTCGCGGGGTCCCCTCTGCGATCACCGATAAGGAGCTTCCCGGATACATAAGCCTCTTTTTTTAATCCCTGCTGCCAGACCTGGATGAGACTCAGCTCCTGCTTGACCGCACTCATCGGTTGCGCCCCGCCGAGGATCGGATACGGATCCCCCTCCGGACGTCATCATAAGAGTGCACTTCTACACTACCAAGTCGGCCATCTCAGCAATAGGCCACTCAAAGGATGAACTCTCCTTCCAGGGCTCCCCATTACAGATTTTCCAGGATCTCTCCCCCTTAACTCTTCAGAAGCGCAGGCTGTTGCACCCTCTCTCGCTCTTCCTGCGAGACCAACAGATCTGCTATCGCTGGTTGTTCCCCACGGCACTACAGTTTCCGTATAAGGGCACTCCCCGCACCATTAGTCACCTGGACGACGCAGCATCCATCCTCCCCTGGGACTACAGAACCGCATTCTTCTAGCCAGACAAGTTCTGGACAGGTCGCCGCCTCGCCCAAGCCAAGGCGGACCCCATGGTCAAGGGTGCAGAGAAACCGTAAACCTAGATAACAGGGGCTGGTAGCTCTGAAGCACACATACCGCAGGAACCACCAGGATTCCTGCAAGCTCTCCGCAGACCCAATGCGGTCTATACCCTCCTCCAGGGTGGATGTCATCTTTTTTACCCCTGGAGAGACTCTTAACTATGTTGGAGATGTCACTTTGCGACATCCAGAGTGGCCGGGGGAGCCACCGATTGATCAAAATCGACCCCCCCGGTCACAGTTTGGCCCTCCCGTTGGAGGCCACTGTTGGAAGTTTTTATCACCCGTTGGAGACCATTTCTAAAAACCCTCAGCCACAGGAGACCCCAATACAGCGTATTCTTCACAGCTATGGCCAACCTAATCCGTTCCCATTCCCCCCCCACAGAAATTGGACTTGGAGCACCTAAAATTAAAGTTCACGACCTTAAACGTCAGAGGCTTGAATTCCCCCCCGAAGAGGAAATCCATCCTCCAGAGACTGCACAATGAGGGGACCTCAATTGCTTTTTTACAAGAAAGGCACCTACACCCAGCAGACTTCCCTCGCTCGAAGTAGACTCTATCCTCTCCAATTCCTAGCCTCCAATGGAACCAAGAAGGGAGGCACCGCTATTCTTTTCGCTAAGGACTTACGGCCCCAGATCCTGGACTCGCTGAGTTGCCCCGAGGGCCGCTTTATGGCAGTTAAGTGCTCTGTCCTCGGCCAACTTTACACCCTAGTCTCGGCCTACGCCCCGAATGAGCACCAGGTGGGATTCTATCAGGACTTGGAGGACTCCCTTCTTCCATTTATTGAAGGGCAAGTGGTGGTCAGCGGTGACTTCAATGGGGTCCCGGACCCCCTCAGGGATAGATCTCACCCCCCAAAGGCCAGGGACCTGGACTTGGCAACAGCCCTGCTCTGCTTATTCCGCGCCCTGAACGTTGTTGACTCCTGGAGAGTGCTAACACCAGAGGAGAAAGACTTTACCTTCTATTCATACGTCCACCGCATCTTCTCCAGAATAGACTTATTACTGGTCCCCCCTCAGATCCTGACCTTTACGGACAATGTCACAATTGGCTCCCGGATCCTCTCAGACCACGCTCCGGTCTCGTTGACCCTGCGGGCACACGACCCGGATCCCCCTCCCCGCCGCCAATGGGCCTTGTACGACCCTATCTTGGTCTGGAGTCGTGTCGTGTCTCGACGAGAGACACGATCGCCAGAACCATCAGAAACTTCTTTGCGGAAAACCATGACGAGGACACCTCCCCGGATAATACCTGGGACGCCATGAAGGCGGTGCTTAGAGGAGAGCTGATCGCCCAAGGAGCCGTGTAACACAAACAGATGAGGGCAACTCGTGCCACTTTGGAAGCTGAGGTTCATGAGGCCGAAGCCACCCATAAACGTAAGGGCTGGTCCCCGAAGTCCTGTAGGGTCCTACAAATGGAAAGAAAAAGACTCGAGGCACACTAAGCCGATGCTACAGCCAACCTGCTGACCAGAACCAAACAGTGGTACTACGCTCATAACAATAAAGCTAATAAACTACTGGTCAGCAAGCTGGCCAAGGAAAAGAGCAGAAACTTCATCCTTGGTCTCCGCGAAGCACAAGGGAAGATCCATCACACGGAGGGCGAAAAACTACGGCTGGCGGTCGCTCACCAATCAAAAATAATGACGGCTGTCCCGCGGGACCCAGATGAGCAGCACTCCTACATTCAGGAGGCGTTGCTACCGCTTTGAAACCAGAGGCGGAGAGGAACTAGAGACACCTATCTCCAATGAGGAAGTGGAGGAGGCCATTAAGAGTCCAAAGCCGAGGGCCCCTGGCCCAGATGGGTTCTCCACATGCTTTTATAAACTCTTCCGCCCTCAACTGGTGGATCCTCTGACCCGCCTATTCAACTTGTTTGCAGCCTCTGGCACAGTCACCCCATCAATGCAGGAGTCCATCACAGTGTTGGTTCTCAAGCCTGGAAAGGACCCCCAAGAAAATAGCTCATACAGGCCCATCTCCCTGTTGAACTTGGACGCAAACATCTACTCCAAGGTCCTGGCCAACCGCCTTGCTCCTGTTCTTCCAAGCATAATAGACCCACATCAGACGGGGTTTATCTTCCACAGATTAACGAAGGACAACATTCGCAGAGCACTAGACTTGATTGAAATCGCCAGTAAGGACTCCCAGCAGCTAGACTTGATCGTGCTAGACGCCACTAAGGCCTTCGATAAGGTGGACTGGCCCTATCTGTCTCTCGCCTTAGCGGCCTTTGGCTTTGGACCTACCTTTATGAGGATGGCTCTGGCGAACTACCAGGCCCCGAGAACCCGACTAAGAGTCAATGGCCGCCTGTCAGACCCGATCCCTCTCACATGTGGAACACGACAGGGGTGTCCGCTATCCCCCCTGCTTTTCGCTTTGGCCATGGAGCAGCTGGCCCAGCGAGTTCGCCGGGATCCCCTGATCGCTGGCCTGAGGATCGGCACGACCCACCACAAAATTGCTCTCTATGCGGACGATGTACTGCTGACCATCACAAACATCTGAATTTCCATGAGGACGGCCCTGGCTGAATTCCGGGCCTTCAGGAGAGTCTCAGGTTTCGCTATCAATTTCCACAACTCGATTGCACTCGGCGTGGGCCTGCCCCCAGGCGAAAGGGAAGCCCTGGAGAGCCACAGCCCGTTCCAATGGAGCGCCCAAGCAATCCCATACCTAGGGGTCCGGATTCCCGCCGACCCAACGAAGGTCTACCAGGTTAACTTCCCCCCACTTTTCGCGGAATTGGAAAAGGACCTAGCCCGCCTGCAAACCCAAGGGATCTCACTGCTGGGGTGCATAACGACGAGCAAAATGAATCTCCTTCCTCACTTTCTCTATATGTGCCCTGCCCTCCCAACCGCAATTCCCCTGCCCCCTTTGCAACGACTTCAAAGGAAAATCAGTGACTTCATCTGGAAGGGCAAGAAACCACGGATCCCTCGGAGAACGTTGATGGCCAGCACGAGATTGGGGGGATTCGGGGTGCCGGACCTTCGAAAATACTATATCGCAGCGCAACTGGCCCACTTCCAAGCATGGGACCTCGCCTTCGGACGCCCGATATGGGTAGAGATTGAACAATCCCGCCTCCCTCTCCCTCTCCGCTTCCGCCCGTTCATTCCTACCGCGCTACGCCGCACCTAGCTAGATGTGCTGACCACCACGAAGCAATTGATAAAGGCATGGGAGTGGGCCCGCAAATGGGAAGACATCCCAGGAGGCTTCAGCGCATCTTCCCCGATTTTCCTCAACCCCGCCTTCGCCCCGGGGGCCGCCCACGGAATTTTAGGAACTGGGTAGCGGGAGGCCTCGAAACTCTGGGGCAACTCTTTGATGGGGGTGCCCCCCTCACCTTCGAACGCTGTAAATCAACCTTCCAGCTAACAGAGGCAGATTTACCTATGCTCAACTGAGGCACTGGTGCTCCCACCCCCAGATGCGGGCAGCCGCAACAAGGCCCCTGGCCCCGCTGGAGCTCACAATGAAGGACCTGCCAGCCCGGGGAAAGATCTCGGCCCTCTACAAACTATTGCTGGAAGACCCCTTCTGTGTCAGGCCCTCCTATATGGGCCACTGTGAAGCGGACCTGGGCCACGCGATGGAGGACCACACATGGGTGGATGTCTGGACCAGAACACGTACGGCATCCCGCTGCGTCACCAACCGGGAATGCGCCCACAAACTCCGGTTGCGTTGGTATTACCCTCCCCTACGCCTCCACCACTTTCAGAGCACCTTGGACGCCCACTGCTGGCGCCTCTGCGGCAACCCAGGCTCCTACTTCCACATGTGGTGGTCTCGCCCTAGAGTGAAGGAATTTTGGACCCAGTGTCTGGCCACCATTCGGGACATCAATCAGGTCATAATCCCCTTGATGCCCGAGCAGGTCCTCCTAGGAATCCCACTCCCGGGCGTATACCCGAGAACAGGGAGGAGGGCGGCGCTGATATCCCAACTTCTATTGGCTGCCAAAATCATGGTGGCCCGCACCTGGAAGTCCGTAGACGGACCACTGATGACCCTATGGTGTCTTAAATTATGGGACATACTGATAGTAGAAAAGGTCACGGCAGCAAAAGCGGGTCTGCTCTACCGATTTACCGACACTTGGGCCCCGGTCCTGGACTATGACCAGAACTACCCGGCTCTGACCTTCAAACCACGCTTGATCGCGAGAGCCCTCCACATGGTAGGGGAGGACTCGCCGCCGGCCTAGGTCGAATGAGAGACGTATCACTGCCTTCTGGGAATTTGGGGGTGGGGGGCGGGACACTATGGTCTGATATACCCTGTGAGATGTAAGCATCGTTAATGCTCTGTTATCCAGTGTGTTGAACTATAAATAAACAAGTTAAAAAAAAGTAAATAAAATGGCATATGTTCATTCATAGCAGCATTGTACGTAACTTTTTTCTAACAGAAAGAAAGCGCAGATGCAAAACATTTGTAAAACATTTTTAAGTCGCACTAGGTGTGGGCAAGTTTAATATGTTGACAGTGCATGAATACCTACCAATATCACCCATTCCAATCTGCTTATCAAGTTCTCATTTTTTTCTTTGCATTTTATGGCTTGTAATTCCACAACTCAGACTACAAGTCCCACAATGCAAAGAAAGAACAGGACTGGAATAGAATAATCAATATTGTGACATTTATCTCAAATTGAAAATATAAAATACTGTGCATTTAAAAATGTTTCTTTTTAGAACCATTTTCATGAATGTTACAAAATACATGCGTGCATTTATAGCAGCACTGTGCCTAACATTTTCCTAAAAGAAAGATAAAGCAGATGCAAAAATCTCTACAACATTTGTAAGTGGCACTTGCTATGTGAAGTATGATAAATTGGCAGTATATGCATACTTGCTAACATAACCCATTCTAATCTGCAGGTGCTTATCCAGTCCTGGTTTTTTCTCTGCAATCTGGAACTTGTAGTCCAAGTTTTATAATGGGAAAGGTGGAACTACAAGTCCCACAAGGCAAACAAATAATAAAGAAAACAGTCTTGGTCGTGTGTCAAATCAAAATGGCCTATGCTCACAAAACCTAATGCTTGCCCTATCTCTTGTACAAAAACTGTCCAAAAGAGGTATGTATATAAAAGGAAAATCAGTGTTCGACAAAGAAAAAATGTGGCTGAATCAGCTTTCCTCCCCATGTATAGAAAGCATGAAATAAGGCAGTCTCTATAGGTAGGATGACACACTATGGCTCAGGCTTTAACACAAACAGATCAGGACGTGGATCGAGGCCCGCCTGCACTTCCATGTTAAAGGCCCTTGTTCCAATCTTCCCCAAAGTTGAAACCAAAAGATTCACATCGGTCCCCCTCTGTCGGGTTCAGACCCACAAAATAAATAAAATGACAACATTGGTCCCACTCTGCTGGGCTTCGACCTTGCACAGTTCAATGTTGGTCCCCCTCTGCCGGGCTCAGACCTTTCACAGTTCAACATTGGTCCCCTTCTGCCGGAGCTCCCTTCTCCAAGCTTTTTACACTTTGTGTCTCCTTCAGTTGGGCTCAGACTGCTTTTCAGATGTCAAAGACTTTCGAATGTGGGGGCTTCCTTTACAGACTACCGCAGGACCACTTCGACTCAGAAGTCAGCATTCAACTTTTCGTCTCCCCTTCTCTCTGGGTTAACTTCGTTCACTTTCGCTTTTACAGTACATTCACTTTTATCGCATCAAACAATGCACCTTTCACAGAGTCTTTCGAGTGGGATACTCCTTTTCACCGGACCACTCTGTTACTTAGTATCGCTGATTCCACAACTGTCTTTATCTTAAAGTTCATTCACAGGTCTGCCTTTCCTTGTGTTTCATCCACACGAGTGCAGCCTTCACTTGCAGTATATTGTTGCAAACCTCAATCTTTTTTAGCACACATCAGTCTCTCAGGTCGCTTTCCAACTCACTGGCAGTGGCAGTTCCTTCTTGCTTTTTCGATTTCCAGTTCACGAGTCCAGGTTAGTACCCCAAGTTGGCCTCGGCTCCCCAACTCTGTCGTTCACCCGGGAGGGTCACTGGTGTCCTTCACAATGCAGTCTTTGATATTGGGGTATGGCCCTCTCCATGCCTTTGATGGCCTTGTGGAGGCAAAAACTCTTGGGGTTTTCGACCCTCTACTCTCGTCCATGGGTCCGTCGCTCTGCTCCAGTAGGTTTGCCTTTGCCCCAGAGGTTCTGCGTGTACTCGTGTTCCACCTTGCTCAGAGTGTGTCTCCAGGTTCCACATTTTATCCGTGTGAGGAGAGCTAATTGGAATAAGGTGTATGCACTTGAAGTCAAGTGCCTGACTTCGCCTGACCTGATTAACGGGACATGTCCAGTACGATGTATAAATGTTGGTCTTGTAACTCTCAGTCGCCATCTCCCTCGTCCTAGTGTTTGCGCAGAAAGGGGGAGGGGACTTGGGACATCGGATCCTAAAAAATAGGAGGGGTTGGATGTACAAAAAAGGGGGAATACTGCATCTCACCAGCGGCTGCCTTACACCCACTCCGAAGACCCCACACCCAAGTGATCCTCCCGCACTGGTCCACCACCAGGGTCTGGATCCAAAGGCGATGTCCATGCCCTGGCTGCCTGAGAGAGAGATCCTTGGGGACTAGAGGATGAAACACCCACTGGTTTCTCGCAATAAACACCTACAGAATGGAATGGATTATGTTGGCAAGTATGCATGTACTGCCAACATATTCAACTTGCACAAACCAAGTGCTACAAATCTTTTCCATCTACTTTTCTTTTCCAAAACAGTTGCACACAGCTCCTATAAATGTACATATGCATTTTTTAACTTTCATGAAAATGGTCCTAAAAAGAAAATAAACGCTATGCATTTTCCATTTTCTATTCCATAAACATGTCACACTTTCCATCCTCACTCATTACGCCCCTTAAGACTGCAACCATTGTCCGCCTGCTCACACATATGTGTATACCCCCAAAGTATCAATACAAGAACGGACTGGGTTTTAGTCAAGGTTACAAGCGGCAACATTGTTTTAAGAGCGCAAGAACGAAGTTTGGAAACGCGTGTGATGAAAGATGCAAGCAAGGCTTAATAGCTGATGGATGTTTGAACTTTAAAAGAGAGATATACAATACCAGTAACAGAGTGGTCGGTACTGCAAGTGTGCTCAATCAAAGGTCTCTGTGAAGTATCCAGCAAAGAAGTGGCAGAAGTGAAAGTAAGGAAACAATGGAAATGATGAATAAAGTGAATCGCAATGGTCCTGCTACGGTTTAAGAAAAACCCATCGCACAATCGAAAGACTTTGATTTTTGATACAAAGAGGAAAGCATAGAAGTGAAACTACATGGTCCGAGCCCGAACGAGGGAGACCAACTGTGAATATTGTGTTAAAGGGCGTGTCTCGCCTGGGCGTCCTAAGCGAAGGGCAAACGAAGAAAAGGGGAATTCCTGTTTGGACCTGTTCGGACCAGGAGGACCCAGGGCCCGACCCCCTGCTCAGACAGCAGGTAGGCATGCACCAACTTATGTTACTCCCTCTGGTCCCCCCCATGATGTTCCTTTGTGCCCCCCCATTCTCGCACACAGGTGTTGCCTGTTTTGCTCGATTCTTCTACCGTCCTCCCCCCTCACCCTACTCAAGCCTATTTCTGCAGAAGTCTGTCCTGATACATTCTGGTTTCACCATCACCGTCTTGTGGACAATGCTGGATTTGACTTTTATGGACTCATTCATGGTGCGTCACCCTTTCTCAACTCTCACGCTGAACTTCTTTTGCATTTTGTACTCATGGTGGCCCTGAATCATGCTGTTCCCATCTTCATCTTGTATCCTGGCTTGCAACATTATGTGTTACTACGGACTTCTGCAATTGTATTCACTCTGCCCTCTTGCTTCTCCACTCTTTTGACTGCTAACTCTCTGTTCTCTCCTCCTTTCCCTTCTCCCTTTTCCTATCTCCTCCCCTTACTTTCTTCTATGCACTTACTCTATCAGAATTGTCCCTGGACCTAGTATGATAGCAACCTCGTCTGTCTCCTCCTCCCTCCCCTTACTGGTTTTTTCCTCCCCAAACCCCCTCCAGCACTATCTGAAATGTTGTCAGGCCTAATATGATAGTCGCTTGTTTTGTTCCTCCCCTACCTTTCTGCACCCCTCTCCCTCATCTCTTGTTTTTTTTCCGGCTCTACCAGAAATGTCGTCAGGCCTAGTACGGTAGTCGCCTGTCTGTTTCCATATCCTTCCCACTCTCCCCTCCCTTCCTTATCTATGTTTTAGCTCTTGCACTATCTAAAATGTCATCAGTCCGAGTACGATAGTTAATTTCACATCCTTACTGTTCATGGCCTGTAAGAATGTAAGAATGTCATTGTTTTTTTCCCCTTGTTCCCTCACTTGCCTTGAAGCGCTTTGAAACACATTGTGTATAGGGGCTATATAAATAAACTATCATATCATATCATATCAAAGGGGTCCGAACCCAAAAGAGGTAGATCTGTGGTCCGAGCCCGAAGGAGGGAGACCAATGGTGAACATTGTGTTTAAGTGGTCCAAGGCCGAACGAGGGAGACCCATTGTGAACATTGTGTTAAAGTGGTCTGAGCCCGATTGATGGAGACCAATCGTGAACAATGTTTTAAAAGGGGGTCCGAGTCTGAAGGAGGAAGACCCATGGTAAACCGTGACTGCAAACTTATGAATGTGCAAATCTTTATGAGAAAGGAACTTGATGCTCATTTGTTACATTAGATCCTCTGTAGTAAGAGACTTTCATTAGGAAAGAGACTTTGACACAGAAGGCCCGATACCTATGTGTTCAACTATATCCTTGTGGCAGAGACGCCAGAGAGTGTGCAAAGCTCGATCAAGCCACCTTGTCCCATGCTGGAAATGTGGGGAAGGGAAGCCAACTGCTCAACTATCCTGACATATTATTTCTTGAAAATTGTTATCCCACACCATTTGTATTTAGAAGTAAGGATTGGCAATAGGTTTATTAGTATAGGCCCTTTTATTTTGACAGATACTCCAGTAGAACTACGTTATTATTTGATGGTCGTAGCTTGCTACCATCCTTAGATTTAGAATTAGATAGGCGTTCAACTAACCCTTGAACCGTGATCACTTGTGTCTGTCTTCACTGTTTGGTACCATGCCTTCCTTACATCAAGCACAACTATAATTTCCACTGCACAATCACAGAACACCCTAATCATCTCTACAATCACACCACACACAAAACATCCATATACATTCCACAACTTTCAAACCCACACTTTCTTTTTTCCAACAGGCACGAAACAATGCCTACTAAAAAGTAGGCACCCTGTGTAGCCCTTGTAACATGAGGTGAGGCCCTGCCATTCTGTATACTCGCACCTATTTTGTCCCATGATGTATGCATGCCTGATGTAGCCCCTTGTAACATGAGATGTGGCTTTGCAAGTCTGTATACTTGCACCTACTCTGTACCATGATGTCTGCATACCTGATGTAGGCCCCTGTTGAATGAGGTGAGGCATGCCAGTGCTGGCTTTCACCAACCACCATTACGCTGTAATCCTAATGCGTGTTCTTGTACCAAAGAACTGTAACAAGCACTTACTTTAACTAGCGCCTAGATGCCTCAGGGCTTTGTGCACAGAAATAAATAAAAAATAAATCAATTAAAATTAAAAAAGAAAAGAAAGAAAAATAGAGCTCATAAAAATAAAAGCAAGCCTGGGGCGTGGCTTGGAGCGCCACTGATGAGACTGCTCCGTTGATGGCCTCCGTAGGGACCCGCGTCGATTAGAATTCAGCCGGTTCCAGCAATGCTGCTACTTTCCTCTGGCGGGTGATTCCGGCGGAGCAACTCCTGCACCCATTGCTGTAATCCCAGAGCCTAACGCTGCAGGATTGCTGAAAACGCGGCTCGGAAACTTTGCGCTACTGTTCCCGCCGCGAGTCAAGATGGCGGCCGCGACCCTGGCCCTTCACCGCCTCTGGCACCAGGAGCCCAGATGTGAGTAGCGCCTCTTGTTCCCCCCTCCCTCCAGCCCGCCACGGCCCCTGGGCCACGCCACCGAAGGCTGCTGGAGCTGGCGCCCGCTCTGGACCCCGAAGCCCCCCTTCCCTGAAGCCGGGTACGGGAGCCGGAGCACGTCGTCCATCCCCCCCCTCGCCGTGGGGATTTGAGACGGCTGCATCTGCTATCACATGGGCGGCTCCTCCCGCAGCCTGGGCCCCAGTAGAGCCGCCCCCTGCCTCCTAACGGAGAGCCTCCGGAGCTTCCCAGAAATCATCCGCTCCGCAGCCTAGCTCCCTGGAGGGACGCCCGAACCCCAGAGCCCTCCTTCCTTGAGGTCGGGTGCGGGAGCACACCATCAGCACCCCGCCCCCCTCGAAGCACACCATCCGCTCCCTGGAGGGACGCTCCAGATCCCAGAGCCCTCCTGCCTTGAGGTCGGGTGCGGTGGACCCGATGTGCCCACAGCTGCGGGGGGCCCTCCTGGAGGAGTGCTTCCGGAGCTTCTCGGCGGTCATCCGATCGGCTGCCCAGCTCCCTGGAGGGACGTCCTGGACCCCGGAGCCCTCCTGCCTTGAGGTCGAGTGCGGGTGCACACCATCAGCACCCCCCCCCTCCTCAAAGCACACCATCCGCTCCCCCCCTCGCCTGTAGCTGTTGCTGCGGGGATTTGACCTCTCTGGACCCCGAGGCCCTCCTGCTCTGAGGCCCAGTACGGGAGCGGGAGCACACCATCCACCCCCCCCTCGCCTCAGGGATTTGAGGCGGTTGCCTCTGCCTGCACCCGGATAACATCACCAGCAGCCTGGGCCCCAGTGGAGCCGCCATCTGCCTTCCGACGCTCCTCCTGGAGGAGAGCTTCCCCGCCATCATCTGCTCTGCGGCCCGGCTCCCTGGAGGCGAAGACAGAGGACACGCCAGGTGAGCGCCCCCCTCGTCTCCATTGAATGAGAGGGCTCCATTCCCCTTGGCCCGGATCCTGCTCTACCTCACGCCTGTCCTGAAGTGGGGTCTCTCCAGCTCTCTGCGGCTCTACCCGCCGCCAGCCTCTCCTTAGGAGGCTTACTGCTCTGTACTGACCGCCCTCACTGGAGCTCACCGATGTGCCCCCCCTACAGTCACCCCAGCTGTGGATCTAGTGCCCCCCTGCGACTTCCTGGGGCGCCCCTGCCCACCATACCCTTCGCCAGCTGAAGAGAGTCGCCTCCATTATCCTGGACCCTAGTTGCGGTGGGCGGGCTACGTATCTCTGCCCTCTTACCCTTTCTGGGTTCTCAGTACGACACCACGACCACCTTATGAAGGCATACCCGCGTCTCCCGCCTACATAACCTCCTAGGGCGCCCCTGCCCACTACAGCTGCTGCTATTACCATCCCTGATGCCTGCAGCCCCCTGGCAGTGATTGTAACCATCTTATCCTGGACCAACTCCCCATAATTCTCAAGAGCGGCAGTACCTTAATATAGGCACAACAACTTTAAAGTAAAAACGGCTTCATATCAATCCCTCCCCCGAAAGATATCGCTTGGAGAGGCTTCCTCACTCACCCTCCCAGGAGATCCTGTCTATAGCAGACCCGGCCGTCGATCATCCTTTTCCTCCAAATGTTCCCAAACAGAGAGATCGCCGCATCGCGACTGCCCTCCGTGACCCAGTCTGAAGAGGATCCTCAGGGTCTCGGTCCTGACAAGATGTCGAGACTTAACAAACCAACCAAATCCTCAGACATCTCTACCTTGGTCCTAGCAGCGGATAAGGCACGGAAACCGGACCTCCCTCCTAAGCTTACCCCACAGAAGGCCCCTGAAGAACAAAGTAATCTGGCTACCAAGGATGACATCGTGGCCTTCATGCGGGACATCAAAGCTGAGTTTAGGTCCTGCATGACTGAGCTCACTACACATCTAGAACAGACGGACCAACGACTCACAGAAGCCGAACAGAGAATAGGAGAGGTCGAGGACCTGACCCAGAGCCATGACGCAACGATAATAGAGATGAAACGCGAGATCCAAGCGCTCCAGGCTAGAAGCGAAATCCTCGAATTTAAGCAAGAGGACTTAGAAAATAGAGCACGTCGGAATAACTTGCACATTCGAGGGGTCCCGTTGTCTATTCAAGACAAAGAGTTACTGGAATACATAAGCAACTTCTTCCAGGCTCTCCTCCCACTTATGGACAAAGCCCAACTCGTCCTGGACCGGACTCACAGATTACGCCCGAGACAGGGAGTGGACTCAGACGGCCCCCCGGATGTGATCACTAGAGTCCACTTCTATGCCACCAAAGAGGCCATCTCGGCGATAAGCCGCACCAAGGACGAACTCTCATTCATGGGTACCCCGCTGCAGATATTCCAAGATCTCTCCCTGATGACCCTACAGAAAAGAAGAGCACTCAAGCCACTGACCCTGTTCCTTCAGAGCCGGCAGATCTGCTACTGATGGCTCTTCCCCTCCACTTTGCAATTCTCATACCAGGGAACCCTGTGCAAAATTAGCCATCTTGAAGACGCGAAAACCATCTTGCACCCGAACTCTCCGGAAGCCTCACCCACCTCCAGTCCACACCTCCCGCTGGAGGAAACAGACCAATCACCCCAAAGACAGCAGCAACAATCCTGGTCTAAAGCACAGAGAACCAGAAGATGAGATGAACTAGTCATCCTCTTCTTTCGTGCAAATACCGATCCAGGAACCGAAACAGAACACAACAATGCCGCGGGCCCCGAACGGCCCATACCCCACTCCGAGGAGTATGTCACCAACTCACCCTTGGAGGCAAACCAAGTTCGATGGTTCTACCCCTGCCCCGTTGTCGGAGAAAACTGTTTTGGCCCCGTTGGCCGTGGAGGAGGCCGCACAGAAAACCCCGGCCCCCCACACATGCTCAAGTTCACCTGCCCGTTCAAGTTTACCCTCCCGTTGGAGAGGTCATAAAACGCGACCACTGGAGTACTGCATTGCTACCAAGCTCTTAGATGATGCCTGATACCCACGGCTCCCCCCCCAGATCCCACCCCAGCCATCGAGGAGAGTCCATGAAGCCCCTCAACCACACCAGAAAGTAAAGTTCCTAACCCTTAACGTCAGAGGCTTAAACGGGCCACAGAAAAGGAAATCCATACTCTGACGCCTACAGAATGAATAGGCCTCGGTTGTATTCCTCCAGGAGACCCACCTGATCCCAGCAGATTTCGGTAGGCTCCGCGACAGACAGTTCCTGCTACAATTTTTGGCATCGAATGGCACCAAGAAAGGTGGAGCAGCGTTACTCATCGCTAAGACACTTCGACCACAAATCTTGGACACTTTACTTTGCCCAGACGGCTGCTTTTTAGCTATTAAATGCGGATCTATGGCCAGCTGTACTCCCTCATCTCGATTTACGCCCCGAACGATAAACAGGAAGAGTTCTACCTGGCCTTGGAAGAAGCCCTCCGGCCATTCGTCGAGGGACAGACAATAATAGGGGGAGACTTCAATGGAGTCCCGGACCCGATCAAGGATAAGTCCCATCCCCGGCCCGTAAAGATTATAGTGTGGCGACAGCCCTCCTCAACCTATTTCGAACCCTAGATGTGTTTGACACCTGGAGAGTCTTACACCCTGAAGTCCGCAACTACTCATTCTACTCTGGCGTACACAGAACTTACTCCTGCA
Organism: Ambystoma mexicanum; assembly: GCF_040938575.1. Lineage (NCBI taxonomy): Eukaryota > Metazoa > Chordata > Amphibia > Caudata > Ambystomatidae > Ambystoma > Ambystoma mexicanum. Next base: position 846,995,935 of record NC_090930.1, read on the forward strand.
TCGACCTACTGTTGGCTTCCCCTCAAGTGATGGCTTTCACCGACGATGTAATCATGGGTCCCAGAATCCTATCAGACCATGCCCCGGTCATTCTAACACTGAGGGCCCATGACCCGGATCCGCTCCCAAAACGCAAGTGGTCCCTATACGATCAGATCCTGAATTACATGTCATTAAGGGACGTGGTAGCGAAAGCTATCAAAGACTGCTTCAATGAGAATAAGAGCGAAGACACCTCACCAGCCAATACATGGGACGCAATGAAAGCAGTGGTAAGAGGGCTCCTTATCTCACAAGGTGCAGCCTACCACAAAAAGAAGCGACAGTCCCGCCAGATCTTACAGGACGAAGTAGAGAAAGCGGAAGCCAATGTAAAGCAAAAAACTGGACACCCAAAACCCATTGGGCCCTCCGGATAGCCCAGAAGAAGCAGGAAGCACATTATGCAGATGACACAGTCCAGATCCTAGCCAGAACTAAGCAGAGCTACTACGCCAAAGGGAATAAGGCGAACAAATTCTTAGTGGAAAAGCTGGCGAAGACCAGAAAGAGAAAAGCCATCCTGAGCCTCGGTGATCCCCAAGGCAGAGTCCAATTCGCAGAGGGAGACAAGCAGCGAATAGCAGTAACTCACCTTAGAGACACGATGACAGCCTCCCCGAGATCACCCGAAGAGCAGCTCTCCTACCTACAAGACGCAGCGCTACCTCAGATAGCTCCTACGGTACGAGACGAGCTAGAGACCCCGATCACATGCGAAGAGGTCGACAAAGTCATCAAGAGTCTCAAACCAAGGGCCCCGGGTCCAGATGGATTCTCGACTCGCTTTTACAAAGTCTTCCACTCCCAGTTGGTGTCCCCCCTGGCATTGCTCTTTAACTCTTTCGCCACTTCGGGGACAATTACCCCATCAATGCAAGAATCGATCACCATCCTTGCCCTGAAGCCGGGAAAAGACCCCGGGGACATCGCGGCATACAGACCCATCTCCCTACTAAACCTGGATGCTAATATTTACTCCAAAGTCCTGGCCAACCGATTGGCGAGGGTGCTCCCGCATATTATTGACCCAGACCAGACAGGATTCATACTGAAAAGATCCGCTGCAGACAACGTCCGCAGGGTCCTAAACCTGGTCGAAGTCACACAACGAGACAAGCGAAAACTAGCTGTGATAGCCTTAGATGGGACTAAGGCCTTTGACAAGGTGGACTGGTCGTTCCTCCAACTCACCCTAGAGTCCTTTCATTTTGGATCTGCATTTCAGAAACTCGTGTTGGCGAACTACCAATCACCAAACAAAAACCTTGCTCCGAGTTAACGGCACCCTATCTAATCCGATCCCCTTATCATGCGGCACCAGACAAGGATGTCCCTTGTCCCTCCTCCTCTTCGCCCTGGTCAAGGAGACTCTGGCCCGGCAGATCCGATTGAACCCCAGAATCCAAGGCCTCCAAGTAGGCCCAACTCAACATAAAATAGCACTATATGCAGATGACGTGTTGCAGAAATTCATCGCTTCGGCAAAGTTTCAGGATTCGGTTAAATTTCGCAAAATCATCAGCACTGGGGGTGAGACTGAAGCAGGAAGACAAGGCTTCCTTCCGAACCCTCTGCCCAATCCAACTTAGCGAAAAGTCTATCCCCTACCTAGGAGTACAAATTACGGCCAGCCCGGAAGATACCTACCAAGCGAACTTCCAGCCGCTACTTAAGACCCTGGAGGAGGATCTCAACCGCTGGCTCCCGCAGGAGATCTCGCTAGTAGGCCGTAAAGCGGCATGTAAAATGAACCTCCTCCCACGGCTGCTCTATGTGTGCTCGGCTATTCCAACTTTGATCCCCTGGCCCCCACTCTTGCGCCTCCAGAGGGAAGAGCCTACGATTCATCTGGAAAGGTAAAAAGGCAAGGATCCCGCTCAGGACAATGCTGGCCAGCCCGAACTCAGGAGGCCTAGGGGTCCCAGACCTCCAGAAATATCAGATTGCGGCCCAGTTAGCTCATACTGAAAGCTGGACGATAAGTTCAAACAGGCCAAGATGAGTCGAGATTGAACAATCCCGCTTACCCCTCCCCCTCCACTTCCTCCTGCATCTCCCCCCCCCGTCCTACGGAGAGTGTGGGCGGCCATCCTTTCCTCCACCAAGCAGACTCTAAAAGCCTGGGAATGGACAAGTAAACAAAGAGGAATCCCCAGAGACCTAGGTCCTGCTTCTCCGATATTTCATAACCCGGCGTTCTCCCCAGGGATCCATCCGGCGAACTTTAAGAACTGGATCGCGGGCGGCCTTAGTTCCCTGAGCCAGCTCTATGAGAGGAATCGGCCACTCACTTTTGAACAATGCAAAAGCACCTTTGCCCTGGCGGAAACAGACAGATTCACATATGCGTAACTACGGCATTGGTGTTCCCACCCAGCAACATGCGAGGCAGCGACAAGAGACCTGGACCCGACAGAGCTGACAATCGCAGATCCCCCACATCAAGGGCGAATCTCAGCAATGTACAAGCTGCTGCAGACAAATTTTCTGGTCGCTAGAACAACCTACATGAACCAATGGGAAACGGACCTAGGACACTCGATAGAAGACCAGGTCTGGTCGGACATATGGTCTCGCACGCGTGTCTCTTCCTTCTGCATTACTAACCGTGAGTGTGCCTATAAACTACTTCTGAGATGGTACTACCTGCCGCTCAGACTGAGTCACTTCAACCCAGCCTTGGACCCGCGCTGCTGGCGTAGTTGTGGCCTCCAGGGATCGTTTATCCATATGTGGTGGTCGTGCCCAGTGGCAATACATTTTTGGACAAAATGCATTGCCACTATAGCAGACATAACCGGGATAAGGCTGCCCTTGGTGCCGCAACCGATCGTATTAGGAGCCCCAAACCCAGGTGTATACCCAAGATCGGGCAGAAAAGCCACCCTCCTTACTCATCTACTCCTGGTCGCTAAAATCACGGTGGCACGAACCTGGAAATCGCCGGAAGGACCCTTAATGATCCTATGGTGGCTGAAACTCTGGGACGTTTTTGTCGCGGAAAAGATTACAGCCGCAAACAGAGGCCTTCTTCACCGCTTCACGAACATTTGGTCCCCAGTGATAGACTATGACCAGAGTTATCCGGCTCTAACTTTTAAGCCAGGAGCGGTAGCAAACGCTCTGAGGGCTGGGTGTTCGGAGATGACGCAACAAATAGAAGAGCAAGACTTGGACGTTTAACGAGGGGATGTGGCTAGGGGGATGGAGTGGGAGGAGAGGGTCCATGAGCTGTATTAATTGTCAGGAAATAATATGTTGTAATGTACTTTACTCTGGTGTGTCGACCAAAAATAAACATGTTTAAAAAAAAAAAAAGCCATATGCTCATCCACCTCTAAAACAATGTATAGAAAACATTAAAACAAAAGAGCTAGTAATCTCACTCCAAAAACGAAACCAGCACGACTAAAAAAAGGTGAAGCCCCTCTTGCAAAAACGAAAAGCAAAAACATATCTAGAAAGAAAAGAAAACCTACTAATGAACCTAACACGATATGTACCAGTTTTAACATAAACACTATAAAGCAATACATACAATTAATATTACAAAAAAATGTTCCACTGTAGAGTTCTTCACAATCTTATCACAAAAGCTGAAAAGTCACGATCTACCCATAAAAACTACCGCAGGAGAGTAATCCTTCAAACTGTAATTGACAGTGCATTGTTTATATTGATTTTAAACAGAATGCAACCACTAACTAAATTAATTAATAAATTACAAAAAGTGCAATGTCAACACGCAATGTCAATATAGATAACTTTTCAAACTTCTGTGAAGGTGAATGGATTCACACAAGCAGCACAGAACCATATTTCAATGAAGAGGCTTATAAACAAGAACGAAAAAAACAATTGCCATAGACCATAATACACCATTATGGCAAAAAGAAACCCTTATAGAAAAAACATCCCACACAAACTTGCAACCAAATGTTCCTTTCGCCCAAACAAACTGGCCAGTGTACAAATGGACATGCAGCTCAATGTGTAATGTAAGGCAACAATCCTTCAAATGTTTATGACAATTCCTCAATCACTATATCAAAGTAAAAGACAAATGTAGAATGAAAACTTTACAAACCTTGGATTCCTGTCCAGTGTGCAGCAACACTGGTCTGCAAGGACATTTGTTAGCCTGCATTTCGGGAACTGCTTGCAAAAGCACCTTTCACCAGATCAAAATGCTTGCAACACACCATTCCGCTATACCGAATCTTGTGCATAGACTATTCTATGCAAAAACTACTGCTCTAGAACTACAAAATGTAAATAACATTCTCCTACATGAAACAGCCAAATAACTCCTTCATAAATAGCGCAAATCAAAAGTAAGTACTCTGGTACTGAAGTTGACCTAGACAATTCAGTAACTTTAGAAAACATTACCGAAAACCTCATACACACCAACCACCTAACAAACACATACAAAAAAGAAATAGTATGTTTTAAAACACATCTGCTGAACTACCAGACCAAGTATGTGCCTGTTGTCTGCAAACATTTTATAAAAAGAGAACAAAAACAGTAGATACGGCCTACAAAATAGACGAAAATGAAGAATCGAAATGGTTCCAATTAGCTTTATGTACAACAGCAGAAAATAAATGCAAAATAACTGACCCCCTCAAAACTTTGCACGTACTGGAATGCAAAGCTTGACAATAACCAAATGCCATCAGGTGCTATCACTGATAACTTAGAAATATTCCCACTTCCAAAGGCTCTCCAACCACTTAACTTATATGAGAGCGTTATAATCTAAACAGTACAATAATTTCAAGCTATAATACGCCCTGAGCTGAAAACAGAGAAATTACCTCCATCTGAGTTACTAAAGGGCACCAGTGGAAAAGTAGTATATTTGCCATTATATCTTAAAGAAAATGTAGAAACTCTACGAGTACACGACCAATAGATCAATCTTTGATTGTACTAGTTAATGGTGTACCAACAAAAGACAAAATAATTTGGCAACAACTAGTTGACTTGAACAAAGTTAGACAATCCCTACAATATCTAAAAGAAAACAATGAATATAAACATAGATGAAAACTTAAACTCACCTTCTACACTCCAAAGACACCATAGAAGATTCATTAGAAACATATCAAATGCGTCAAGCCAAAGGATCCTCAATGAGCATGTGGGAGAAAAGTGTAGGGGCACATTCTTTTTCTCTATTCTTTCCTACAGGAAAAGGGGGAAGATTTGATGAAATGTCCACACAAATAACAGCATCAAAATATTGCTCTTTACAAATGTAATCTTGAGGACCCCAAAATCCGACAAAATATAGAATACATTTTCTACCTCCTGTTTGAAAGTGAACTAGCAAATCTAAATTATGGAGTGGCACACATTAAAAACAGGCTCTAATTTTTTTAAATGTCCGCTACCCAACTGCTTCAAAAAATAAAAAGACAAAGATGAAGTTTTGCAGTCAAGTATCACAGACCTGTTGGCAAACATGCGTGGTACAAAAGAATACTGGTTCCCACGTCACGCTGATGTACGTTGTATGCTAAGGAACCTAGGCCCAGCAACATGGTTTGTTACTTTAAGCTGTGCATAATATGCATGGGATGACTTGCATAACTTCTTATGCACTGCAAACCAAAATAAAGATGGAATAGATATAGAAACACTCGGCGAACCCTGTTCTCTTGACCCTGTCAATGTATCAGGGTACTTTCACCATCGCTTAATTGCCATGCTGGACTTCATCTGCAATAATACTACTCCTCCGCTCAGAGAAGTTCAAAACCTCTTTTGGAGAAAAGAATATCAATACAGAGGAGCACCACACATCCACATGCTTTTGTGGATAAAAGATGCTCCCAAATTTGGCCATGAAAGTGATGCCACTGTTTTACAGTTTATTGAAATATACATAACCTGCAACACCCCTTTAGAAACCACAGATAGTGACCTACGTACACAAATCTTACGCTTCCAAAAATATAAGTGTGGCAAATACTGCTGACATATATATGACAACAAAGGTAAATACTGTACCAAATGTCGCTTAGGCTTCCCTAGACCTGTTTGCAAAAAAGTACAAGTAAATAGCTTAATACTTTCTGTTAGACACAGCAAGGCATAAAATAAGCAGCGTCGCATAGCAATTTGCTATGTAATTCTGCAGTTTTGCTAATCAAAAGGACACCTGTGTAGCAAAGTTAGCTATTTAAGTTGCCCTCTCCAATGAAAGCACAGCTCACCCTGCATTCCTCTTGTCTGCCGTGCTCTTGTCATCCTTTTTCCTCTGTTAACTTCAAGTGCTAATGGAGAGTGCAGCAGTAATCCATTGCTCCACTCTTAAGTGCCAAAGGCATGTGCGGGACAAGAAGTATTTTCTTTAAAACTTAAAATATAAATGCAAACCAAAAGTAATTGGGGTGATACTTTTATTAAGCTTTCTACATCCTGTTTGGCAAAGACCAGTATGTGTCAACTTTATATTTTTTTAAAAGACAGTCATACAATTCCATACCTAAAATGTAAGTTGTTACATAACGCATAATTACAGTAGTCATACTATAAAACACTTCATCATCACCATGCTTTAAAGTAAAGTTTAGGTTTAGGTTAGTGTATCTAAATTTCATAGTGTCAACTATATTTCATTTTGTTGGGGAAGATGCATCATATAGATGAGTGAACACTTTTGAAAATGAACATGATCACATGCTTTTGATGGCAAACCTAAGGTGCAGGTTGCATACATCTTGCAACTGGTGTTCAACCAATGTGCAAACCCATACTCCTTGACATTCTATATAATCACCCTGGTGCTTTATACCAGGTACCCTGAAATGAAATGACCACAAACTACAATATTCTACCTAGTTTGCCCAGTTCTCTGCCTGCTAAGCAAACCACACTGCTTAGTCTCTTTCTTCTTACATAAGGAATATACAAAACGAGCTAGATGCTTATGCAAATTAGTGATCAATAGTTCATCCAGGCTGTACATCTAGAAATCTACTACAATACCAAACACTGTAGTTAGACTCCAGAGATGGCTTGACTCCTTGCTCCTCTGGTGAGTAGATCTATTGGAAGGGCACTCCTGGGCCTCTGTTCTTGGGCTGAAATATTGATTTAGCTTGGGCCTCTTGCCTCGCCACGAGTACAGCTTCCGGACCTGCTTTCCTCTTCCTGACTCCCTCCCTCGCACCACCTCCCAGCCCGCCCACCTTTCCGGATAGGCTGTTAGCCTTGTAATGTTTGGCCTAGTGTCTGGGTTGTGGGCAGTGCTCACCCTTCTCTCCTTGCTCCTCTGGTGAGTAGATCTATTGGAAGGACCCTCTCGGGCCTCTGTTTTTGGGCTTAAATATTGATTTTGCTTGGGGCTCTTGCCTCGCACCACGTACCACTTCCCGACCTGCTTTCCTCTTCCCGACTCCCTTCCTGGTCTTAAACCACTGGTCTTAAAATTACCTTCCCGTGCAGCCCCTGCGTTAAGGGCCCCAAGGAAAAGGGTGCAGCAGGGGAAGCCAGTGGCCAGTCATCAACCAGGAACTACAGCCAATGTAGGAGTCATCGGGTGCGAGTAGAGCAATCACTCTACCCAGAACCCCTGCCACTTTGCAAACTATCCAAGCACTGTAAATGTTAGCCTACATCAAACCTTGGAGAACTGTTCAGACTGACTTCTATCAAGTCCGCTCTCGCTCCATTGATTCATATCTAGAAAGTATCTACTATGGTAGGACTGTAAGTTATTTGCCTGTGCCGCTCACTTAGAAACTGTTCTTGCAACACTGTTTTACTTCTGGAAAGTACTCACTGTGATATTACTGTGAGTTACTGTAAGTGATTTACCTGCATAGACTACTCACCTAGAATTTGTTCCCGCTACATCGATTGTCATGTAGAAAGCACCCACTGTGATAGCACGAAAATCTGCCTATGTCACACACTTAGATTTTGTTCTTGTTTGATAGACTCACTCCTTGAAAATTACACTGATTCACATCTAAATAGTGCCCACTGAGAAAATACTCTGATTTACTTGCCTGTGCCGCTCACTTAGAAATTGTTCTAAGGGGGTGATATTACTGTGATTTATTTGTTTCACACACTTAGAAATGCGCTCTTGTTGCATTGATTCTCATCAGAAAAGTGCCCTCTGTGACTTCGAATTGCTCCCGTTAGCTTAACCCGCCGCTAGAAAGCTCCCCCTGAGATATTACTGTCTACTATGTCTGTCCCACACACTTAGAAATTGTTCCTGTTAGCCTGATTCACATTTAGGAGTGCCCCCGAGATATTACTATGATTTATTTGTACCATACCCTTAGAAATGTGCTCTTGCTGCAATGATTCTCATCTAGAAAGTTCCCTCTGAGACTTAGAATTGTTCCTGTTAGCCTAATTCCCATCTAGAAAGTGCCCCCTGGGCTATTACTGTGTTTTATTCTGCCTGTCCCACACACTTAGAAATTGTTAGCTTGATTCACATCTAGAAATGCCCTCCGAGATATTACTGTGATTCATGTGTTAGACACACTCAGAAATTGCTCTTGCTGCATTTGATCCTCACCTAAGAAGTACCCTCTGTGACTTAGAAATTGTTCCTGGTAGCTTGATTTGCATCTAGAGGGTGCCCCCTTAAATAATGCTGTAATCTATTTGCCTGCACTGCTCACCTAAAATTGCTCCTATTAGCTTAATCCGCACCTAGAAAGTGCCCACTGTGATTGAAGCACTCCTAGAAAGTGCTCACTGTGATATTTCTGTGATTTAGTTGCCTCTGCCGCTCACTTAGAACTCTGTACCGCTAGCCCCTTTAGCCCTCTCCCACTGCCCCGGTGAACAGAATCTAATGTAAATTGTACACCTTGGGCAAATACATCTACTGTTACTAGTTCATCAATCTCTAGGTACTGCACTGACCTCCCCTAGAATGGAGATCCCATCTCTCGATATACCCCCTCTCCGACCCGTCCCGATCCCTTGCCTACCTGCACCATACCCATCCCCTATCGCTCCCCCTCGCTGCACATGGCCCACGCTCTAGCACCCGACTTCACAATCCCGCCTTTGTCCCCCACCTGATCGCACACCACGTCCACTCCCCCATACATCAATACAACCAGATGCCACCCACCCACTCTCCTACCATCATCGCTTGTCCAACTTTGTAAGATCAGAGGAGCACTCTGGCGCACCAAACAACTTCCCCCTAAAGAGCTTAACCCCCTTTCCCCATCCCACCCTAGCACATTGATTTCCACCCTTCCACTGATATCTATTGAGAACACCCTAATACCCCCCACCCATTCAGCACGCCCTCTATCGAACTTCCAAGCCAGGGGAGCCCTCTGGCGCTCCAAAAAGTACAAACCCACCCCACTTCCACTCCATCCCTGTGCCCTCCGTGGAACTCGCCTCCCTCTCTACCGACCTCCCATGCCACCCACTCCCTCCCTCCCTCCCTCTTAGCCCACTGGGGAACACACACCCCCATGGACCAACCTCCCATACCACCCCCTCACGCCCCCCCATAACCCCTACTGGACCCATGCCAACAAACCACCCCCTTAATATCCCTTCCCCTCTCTGAATGTAGCGTGTCTCACCCTTGCTAGAACAGTAGCCTCATCTCCCTCCCCCTCTGGCCCCCCACCCTTTCTCACACCCCTTTGGCACCAAAACCCATGAAATGCAGAAAACCTGAATGGTCCTCTCCCTCAACCCTCTACTCCTCCATACTTCTGCCTCAGCCCACTCTCCCAGCCTCTCCCTCCCCTACCCCTGTTTCCACCCCCTTTCTCTTGACTTCGCAACCTGTACACCTAAATCCCCATCGCCCCGCAGACTCATTCCAAATTCTGCCCACCTAAACCCCCTCACACCATCCGATCCATTCACCACCCTCCCAACCCCTTTGACCCACCCCTCATCTCTCACATTCCTGCCTCCGCCCGCCTACTCTTCCCGCCCCCCATCGACGTAACCCAGACACTCAGGCACCAAGCCCCTCCCGTATCCTTCCTCAACCTGTCTCAACACCCCTGAATGTTTCTACCAAACCCACCACCCCTCCAGGCAGCCATGTCCTTCAAGCTCCCACTTTGATGAGCACGACAAAATCCACATCCCCTCACAAAGTCACTAGCATCCTCTTTAATGCTCGCTCAGTAGCAAGAAACAAACACAGCATCTTTGACCTCCTATCCTCTGAAAAGCCAGACCTCACTTTTAATCACCGAAACCTGTTTCTTTGATGACTTTACCACTGTAGCACACAAAGCCCCCCCCCCTGGCTACTCGCTCATCGCCCACAATAGACCCTCCAGAGGTGTGCGGAGAGGCAGTCCTCTTCAATCGTCATTTCTCCGTCTCACTCGAATCCCAGACATGCATTGCCTTCTGTGAATCCCTTCTAGTAAAACTATCTCTACCACCGACCTTCACCCACAGCTTCCTCCTCATCTACAGAACCCCTGGATATGACAGACATTTCACCAACAACCTCTGTGATTCAATCGCTACCATTCAAGTAAGTCAACCATCTCTTACACTCCTAGGAGACTTCAATATCTGGTTCGATATCCCAAACAACCCCATGAGTAATCGCTGGTTGACAGTCTTGATGCGCTTAACCTCTCCCATCATACGACTGGTCCAACCTACTGAGGTGGGCACACCCTTGATGCAACTTTCAGCTCTCATGACCTGGTTTATTTATCCTGTCCCAGACCACTCATCTGGACTGACTACTATGCCATCCCTTTCTCTATCCACACCCCTGCCCCTGCCCCTACAGCTTTCCGGGCCCCTCCCTGGGATCTGAAATACTGGAACAAAGTCAAGATCCTACCCAACCTAACCGAAGCCCTGCTTCTTCGCCCCCCTGCAACGCTCCACCCCGATAAAGCCTTAAACATCGACTCTTTCAACACCTGGCTTAATGACTCACTAATTCCTCTCACCCCCTCGTGCTCTGCTTCCTCACGCAATGGACCATCCTCCAAATGGTCCACGCCCCTCTTGAGGAATGCCAAAAAACAAAATAACTCTCTTGAACGCAAATGGCAAGCATCTAAACTGATCTCAGCAGATCCATGTTCGCCCTGCACCACCGTAACTACAAGGCTGAAATCCGAAAAAGGCCAAAAAAGTCTTTTACAATAAACAAATTCTCAACTGTGGCAACTGCAGCAAAGAACTCCACATGATCATATCAGAATTCGTCAACTCACTTGCTCCTCTACCCAGTCCACTCCCACACAAACACTCTGCGACTCCCTCTCCCTACTACAACACCGCTCTTGATAGGACAACCTTCATTAACACCAAACTGTCCCTGCTCCCCCCCAACACCGACCCCCCCGATCCCATTGCCCAACGGCCAATTTCCCTACCTTTGACTCCTTCAAACCCATCTCCAGAGACGGGTTCCTTGACCTACTATCAGCCAGCAAACCCTATGGGTCGCCCTTCGACCCCTGCCCAGCCTCTGTCCTGAATGAAATATTCTCGTCTACCTGCGCAGGAGAACATGCAAGAGCAATTCTAAATGAATCCCTCACCTCTGGCATCTTCCCTGATTCCTTCAAAGTAGCGCATGTCACGCCACTTCTAAAAAACGCATCCCTTGACCCGCTTGATCCCAAGAATTACAGATCGATCTCCAACACCACATTTCTCGCGAAACTCATTGACCGGTCTGCATACTCCCAGCTCAACTCCTTTGTAAAATCCAACTGCCTCCTCGACCCTGCACAATCAGGCTTCAGACCGCATCATGGAACTGAAACCTGAGTGAGGGGGATATCTGGTGAAATTTGAAACCAGTTACATAATGACACCTGATACTATGGACTGGGTCACTGCAGGAAAGGCTAACCGTAAATATTCGGAATAATACAAATTGATGCTATTATTACACTAGGGTGTTTTATTGATGTATGTTTGAATGTATTTTTGAATGTGGATACGTATGAAGGTATGAATTGACTTCAGATTTTTATGAATTTTATGACAGTAAAATGATTTATTATGTGATGAGCTTTTGAATAAACATTTTTGATATGTATTTAACTTAACCAGTGTCATTCTATTCCACCGATCCACTTTTTTGATTGTTATATACTCTACCTGAAGGATCGGGGATTGTGAGTGCAAGTCTACCCCTTCATTTACTTTTTTTTTATTTCAGCGGTACACAAAACTGCTGTATTGTTGCTAATTTGATCTCTTGGGTACAAATAGCTTCTTGTGACATTAACAATATTAGTACAAAATTGCTAATCAAATGGGTCTGTTTGCTAATCAAAGAAAAAATTATTAGAAAATTCTGCTAACCAATTTTTGAAAACAGAGTTCAAAGACCTCTGGAATGGCATATCATCCGACAAAACACTGTCACAAAAATAGTACAGCTTCAGTATAAAAATGCACTCCCATAGAGAATGAAAGTGCTATGAAGCTGCCGACCGTTTAACAGATACAGTCCTATATGGAAAATCTGAACACATTGTCTGGCCAAACCTTGGTTAAGCTTCATCACGAAAAAGAGTAATAAAATCCTACCACGAGATAGAAACAATAATCATAAATGATCCCAACAGTCAGGACATTTAAAAAAAACAATGTAATTGACACATACTACCCAAACAGAAGTACTGCTTTGGAAAACATGTGCTTATACGACATAGCCCAAAACTACTCCTACAAAAACAATGTCACACCAGATGAGACAACTGGCAAATATTCAGTCTCAACTTGTGAAGGAAGCCTAGTAAAAAACACTCCTACAAAAACAATGTCACACCAGATGAGACAACTGGCAAATATTCAGTCTCAACTTGTGAAGGAAGCCTAGTAAAACGTACCCAACCCAGCTTAACTAATCATATAAAGTTGTCATTTAAATCTCTGCAACTTACAGAACTGTAGTACATGGCCCTACTGCAAACTTTCTAAACCTTGGAGAAAAGAAGAAGAATTATTATTAGGTGACTATGAATCATTTGAAACTGGATTCAAAGCAAATTAAAGCAGTATAACAAATGCCAATTTCAAACAATACAAAGAAATGTTGGACATTGAAAGCCAACAAGAGGAAGAAATTGAAGCTCGATCAACTAAAGAAACTCCTGAGGGCAGTCAACCTTCCCTTACAGGAAGCCAAGAACCACTTGGAGAATCACTCATTCTAAATGAAGCAGAAATAGCCATGACTGAGGTAGAAAATACCATGTTTCAATAGAAACAATCTGAAGAAGACTTGTCAGTGCTCAAACCATAGCTAAATGATGAATGATAAACAACTCACCATTTATCTAGAAGTCACTGAAGAGATTGCACATGGTTTTAAACATGAAACGAAAACATGTAACTGTACAAATAATAAACCTCTGCTCCTGTATGTAAGTGGTGAAGCTGGTTCTGGTAAAACATTCTTAATAAAAGATAATCAGCACATTTCTACAAACCTTAACAAACAACAACCTTTCAGCTGTTTTAACAGCCCCCACAGGTTTAGCTGCCTACAACATAGGAGGTGTAACTTTACACCGACTACTCCTCCTCCCACTAGAACACCAAAATTAATTAGAATACTACAAATTATCATCAGAGGCTGCAACGCAGAATTCTGAAACAAATGAAAGTGCTCCTAATAGATGGGGTAAGCATGGTTTTCAACCTCATCTTGGCTTTAATTCACCTTAGAATGCAAGACGTCCTAAAAACCGACTACAAAGAACTGTTTGGAGGAAAACATGTTATTGTTTTTGGAGACCTCCTACAGTTAACACCAGTAACAAATCAACCTATTTTCAAAACATTAGGACACAAACAATGCTGCAACACAATCAGCAGTAATGTAAATGTAAATATCTGGCAACATTATCAGTACAGAGAACTAACTCAAGACATGTGTCAGTCTACAGACCTCACCTATGCTAACATTTTAAAAAGCATTGGAACTGGTCTGCTTATAAAAGATGCAAAATCCATATTAAATACTAGACTAATCCATGAGCTATATGGGCGAAACACATCTGCTCCAGATGTCATAGAAAAATTAACTCAACAAAATCTAAAATGCATGTTCTTAATGGCAAACATTGCAAGCCGTAGTCAATTCAATGAGACAGTGTTAAAAAAGAAATGTAACCCACAATGCATATCAGCTCCACAGACAAACTAGAAGTGCATGGCATGACACTCCCTATGTGTCACTAAGCACCCGCACAGCCAAATACCTGAAATAAATCTATCTCTAACACAGCTGGATGGGAGAACCTTTTAACTTTGTGCCTAAACAGCAGGGTAATTCTAAAACGCACCCTTGATGTAGAACAAGGCTTAGTCAATGGAGCAATTGGTACAGTATTTGGCTTCCAAACATATCCACATGGCAACAACAATCAGTTTGTCAACATCCACTGTGACAAACTTGCAAAATTGAAAACAATTGGCTGCACAATAGCACGTTTCCTTCTTTTCAAATACATGTATGTACGCAGAGAATCATTTTCTCTATCTCTTGCATATGCTATCACTATTCACAAATCACAAGGTCTAACCCTAGATCACGCATTGATTGATATTGGCAGCACAGTCTTTAAGGACGGTATGCGTTATGTAGCACTTTCACATCTGCATACACTCAATGGCCTATCCCTAGTTAACTTTGATGCAAACAAAGTCAATGCTGACATTCCTTGCATCCTAGAAAACAATAGGCTACGTGCACTGTACATCCCCCATCTACATATATACCCTGTACCGCAAAATATAAAACCTTTAAAAAGAAAAGTAATGCAAACAGACTCTACAACATATTTCCCAACAATACCGCTAAAGAAACAATGACAAACTCCTTCTCCATTAAATAATACAACCACAAAACGTTCTACTACAAACTCAACTGCACATCTATCAGAAAATAAATAGATAAATATCTCTTCTAAAAAAACATCTGCTGGCCCATCAAACGATGCAGACACACAACTCTCAGGTCCATTTAAAGTCAGAAACACAACTAGAGTAAATTGCCATGCAAATGTAACAATCAATCCTCTCTTCCAATTGCCACCAATTGTTCACAACATTTACTTAAACAGCTCAGACCAATTGTGTTTGCAAATGCTTGTCCTTCATAGAAATGCCACAAATAATCCAGACAGCACTTAAAGTGTCTCAGGAATAAGACAAGAATTGGACTACTGTGCAGGAATGCTAACATTTACCACAAACACACAAGAAGATTCTCAAGAATTCCTAATGTACTTACAACAAGTACCAGAAACTGTGAGAAACCTGAAGGTGTCTCACCCGCTAGTCCCCAGGGATCTGTCATCCAGGTGACCAGGACAAGGCCATTGCTTTTGGATCCAGTTCCTGGGGGTGAAGCAGTGCGGGAGGATCACCTGGGTGAGGGGTCTTCGGGGAGTGGGAGTGGGACACCAGATGGTAAGATGTGGTATCCCCTTCCCTGTAACACCTTTAACCCATCCTACCAAGTAGGATACTTAAGAACTCAGCCCCCCCTTCCCCATCACCAACACTTTCTCACAGAGAGCTCACTATGAGAGAAAATGCACTAACACCCAAGCCGTATACCTGACATGTCCCAATAAAATGGTCAGGTAGGATCAGGCAATTACTGACCATTACACACACAACTTCAATTCCACTTCCCCACACGGATAAAAGGCGGAGTACGAGAGCACACTCTGAGCGAGGCAAAGCACACAAGGAAGCAGCAGTTCCAAGATTGCAATTTAATACCAGGAGGTGAAAAACAGCAAAACAGAAGGGGATCGCAAGGAGGAAAGTGCGCTTGACATTTTCTATGAGGAACGTTTTTTTCATGAACCTTCGAGAACAGAAAACATAAGACCAGGAAATAAGACTGAAGAATCCTGCATTGTGTGTCGGAGGTACCCGGGGCTCTCCTGCGTCAATAGTCAAGGCGGGGAGAATCACTTGACTCTGTGGTACTGTCCTTGGCTCCTACAACAAAGCAGCGCCAGTGAATTTAGCACAGCCATTGAGTTGGGGAGACTGATACCAGACCAATCTCTGGTGAAGCCAAGGTTGCAAGCGGCAACATTGTATAGTGAACACTGAAGGGAACAGTGTATGAAGTGTATGTTATAATCAACGTGAATAAAATTGGACAACAGATGAGTGATTGAACTTCGAAGCGAAGATACAATACCTTGGACATAGTGGTTCAGCACTGCATACGTGCTCATTCAAAAGTCTCTGTAAGCTATCCAACTGAAAGGTGGCAAAAGCGAAAGAGTGACAAAGATTTGTGAATTGAAGTGGTCCTGCAACAGGTCAAGCAAAATTGTGTGCACAATCGAAAGTCTTCGATGTTAATAGCGTAAAGAAATTTGATGACAAACTAGATGAATTTGGTCCGAGCCCAGCAGAGCGAGTTCAGCTGAGAGCTTTTGGTTAAAACAAGTTTGAGTTAAAAAGTTAAATTAAAATTGGTCTGAGGCAAGCGGAGGGAGACTAATTGAACATTGTGTTAAGAGGAACTGAGAGGGATCCGGGTGAACCATGAATCAGCCAAGAAATCTGTCTTGCTTTTGATAAGATGCCTTTCTTACGAAAACAAAAATATCCCTATGAATGAAATCTTTCAGATATGGAAACATACAGGCACTCTTTGCAACCATGTCTCACAAGAGCAGCTCCCTAAGGAACAATTTGTATATGTATCCATACCAAATTCTGAATCCATTCCATTTCACCAGCTTCTGCAGAATGCAAATCATGGCATTTTATACAATTTTTGCAATTCAGACAATCGTTCCAGTATGCAAATCCTCTCACATAGCAAATATATCATATTAATGATTCTTAGGCACAATGCAGATGGTACCAACAATAACTGTAAGGTTACTAGCTTCACACACGCCCAAGTATCTCTTGGCAAGAACATCTTCACAACAGTAGGTATAATATACAACACTGGTGCCACAACCACTTCAGGACAGTATACTGCATGTGTCAAAAAAAGAAGTGGTTGGTTTGAATGTAACGACACGTCTGTTACTCCAAAACATAGGTTACCAGCAAATCTAACAAATGCCTACTTAATATTCCTTCAACCCAAATTTATTCACACAATAAAGAGTTGAAATACACCAACAGGTATCTAACTACATCGATAATAATACAATAGTACTTTTAAAAGTAAAGATAGTTAGAATACGCCAACAGGTATCTAACTACTTAAAAAATACCCTTCATAGCAATAGACGTGAAATACGCCATCACAATTCTTGTTACTACAGAACTTCTTCTAAAGTCTAATGTAGTTAGAATACGCTAACAGGTATCTAACTAACAAACATTCCCTTACTAGCAACACACTGCAAACAAACATACTATCACACTTACACTGACGTAATTGTACTAGGCTTTTTTTAAATTCTCTATGGATTTTTTTCTCCCAATGACCCAATGATTATTGAAGTCAATAAAATAACAGTATCACACACTAATGTTGTACCAAACATAGTACATAGAATTTACTGTTTATGAGAGTCAGAAAAAGTAAATGTTATGTAAAATGGTATCCTATTAAACCTTTTCAACTATCCTGCTTAACAAATTATACTGTTCTTTTCTCACAGGAAACAAACCAGCGATTCCAGGTTGACTACTTTATTCAACTAAATAACTGTACCAAGTGTAGACAAATACATATTCCATAACCACGATCCTCAATTCTACTAAATCATAAATACCACATACTTTCTACTCCCCCTACAGTACCTATAATTACTATACACATATTACTATAATGGTTGTGGCCAGTGGCCACATTTTTGGGGCCACCACAATATAATTAAACCATATAACAAGTACATACAATACACCTGCAAATACCAAAACTCGCACTGAACCCCCAGCCATTGAATTGGTGTCCGCAGATATTGGAATTGACCGCTGACTCAACTGCACATGCAGATCCTATTTTTGCACATAAAAACAGCTCCAAATCACCTTAATTCCATTCCCCTACCCGTTCTATGCCCTCTTTCAGGCATCAAATAACCTCAAATGTGTTTTCCAAGCTGCTCGTTCATGGTGCTGTCTGCGGACTACTGTGGGGTCTGCAGAGCGGGCGGCACCCGCACCCACCCTTTTCACCTATAAAAATAGCTCCATTTCATCTTTATTCCACTCCCCCACCCTTTCCAGCTCCTCTTTCGGCCATCAAATAACCCAAAATGTGTTTTCCAGACTTCTTCCCCAACCCGCTGTCCGCGGATATCGGGCGTCATCTGCGTATTCAACATGGCGGGCGTTTCCAAAAATATGACGCACCTCACGCTTTTCATCATCCAATCAGTGGGCGTGTCTGATGTCTGTGACATTACGACGGCCCCTGGCCCAATCGGAGGCCTGTCCGTGGACCGAATAGGGAAGTGAGTCTGCAGAATTTTTTTTACCTACTTTTTGGCTATTTTAAAAATAATACTGGATGGATTTAGACAAAATTTACAAAAGCATGCTTCCGGGATAAAGCCGCTGCTTCTGCCGCAAGTTTGGTGAAAATCCATCCAGCGGTTTGGGGTGTAAAAGTGAGGAAATATTTGTTTACATTACGTCTATGAGAAAAACCTCACTTTTTTGGGACCCCCTATAACTTTGCCCCCCCCCCCCACCCAGGACGAAACCTCACCAAACTTTGCAGAATCAATCCGATAGAGCCATATTCTTTTTATGCATAGTGTGGTGAGGATTCATCCGGGAGGGCAAAGTTATAAGCCTCCCAAAAAGTGTTCTTCCTAGGGGTTGAGCAACTTAACCATAACTACACGGCTGCTAATGCAGGCCGTGTTTATATATATATAAAGCAGAAAATCTGTTAGTTTGTTCCTTATACAGTTCCACACCGTTCCACCAATCTGTCCCAAATGTTGCATAGTTGCCTGTTAGGACCCTGTAAACATTGGTGGCAACATGACATTTGGACACCAAACCCCTTGTCCCAGATTTCATCCTCTTCACACAAGGGACGGTGGCCTAAACATGGCAAAACATCAATGTGGTTGTTGAAGGACCGGACAAAGCTTATTTTAAGTGTCTTGATGCGAGGAAAATAATTTGAAGGTACAAAAAACACGTTTCGAGGCACTAGGACGCACCATCTCTGAGATATTTGCACTGCACCATGCTAGGGTGAGGCAACAGGTGGGGAGAGAGCAAATAAGGTCCCAGTATGCTTCTCTCAAAGGTCCCAGTATGCTTCTCTCAAAACCGGGTGGATCACACAATTCAATCAAGACTGAACAGGCCATGCTCCCTTCACCCATAAGATAGGGAACCAACTCCTCACCTGAGGAACTTGAAGTGTCCTTCCTAGATCGTTCTCTGCCTTTCTTCTTCTTCATTTCCTTGTTTGTTTTCTTTTTTGTTACGAGAAAGAGTCTGTCTCCCTTCGAGGCCACGGCTCCTGGTTGGTGAACAACTACAGCAGTGCGGATCCCAGGGAGACAACCCAGATGGGGAAAAAAGCCATAAACGGCACAAAAAACCCCCTGATATTCTTGTTTGTAGTTCCATGCAGGTTGCAGAGAAATCCAACAAGAAGAGAATGAATGAACCCGAGGATTGGAATTGGAAGAGGAAGTACATTTGAGAACGGGAACAAAAAACAAAAAGGAAGACACAAAACAAAACCAGGAACAGATCGTGGGGTGAGACACACAGAGCATGGAAGGCAAGGATGAGGGGGGAGCACAGGGAGGGAGCGAGGAGAGAACAAGCGTACCTGAAAGTAGGTTCACAAGCAGCGTGTTGCACGGCAAGCTAATGCAAGGCTTGCAACACTCTGAGCCATGTTGTGACCATGTAGAAATAGTGCAGTGGCCATTTTATCTTGAGAAACACTAGACCGCCAATTCATATTTGTTAAGACGGATTTCTGAACTCTGACCTGGTGGGCAGAGGTTCAGAAGGCCAGCCTAGTTTCTTGGAACAGGGTAACTTTCTGGACAAGCCAGACCAATCAAGGTAGTTTGGCGGCGGTCAAGACTAGGTCTCAGGAGGGGTGAGGGTGACTGAAAGACCTCAATGAGCACACAGAGTAAAGGACACTTACAAATTACTTGCAGTCAGGTGTAGTATATATATCAAAAATACAAATACCTTTATTCACAGGTCTTTGCAACTCAACACACAGTAAGAGAATCACAGCAATACCATTAAACCAATACAATCCTATCTATACACATATATACAAGACCAATGGGTTCTAAAAGATGAATGCACCAAATGGGTCCACAACCTAAATAGGGAAGGAAGCAGGCAGTGCAAATAGTCTTTAGGCCCTTCTGCATCAAACACAGTAGTAACTGAAAGGCAGTCCAATCCCTATGATGAGGGGAGCCTAATGCTGAAGTGCGAAGCTGGCGCACGCGGTAGTTCAATGGGCAAAATAGGGCCTTTTGTAGGGGGTGTAGCAGCTCAGGAAGGTAGATGAGGTGATGCAGAATAGGTTCCCACTATTCAATGAGGTCCTCCACTGGAGGGCAGAGTTGATTCCAAGAGTTGGGAATAGTTTGCGAGTTCGCATTAGCAGTGGAAAGGAGAGGGGCCCTCAGGGGCTACTCATGCGTAAAAATGTATGGCGGCGCTAGGGGCCACCGGTTAGGGTTGCAATTACTCACCAACTCCCCGTGCACTCCGGAACAAACATCGGCATTCGAGTCCACTTCAGTTGCAGGTTCAAATGCAGCTATCTCGCGGCTCTGCGGCTTTCAGCAACAAAGATACAGCGTTGATTTCCCTATGGGACAGTGGTGATATCTCCGCTCCTGGTGGATGGATCAGGCCAGTTCCGCTGCAGCAGACTTCTGTGCACAGAGGACCACAGCTGCAATGAACTTGCAAAGTTCGTCACCACAGCTGGGCGACACGGTAACCGTGTATACACCGCTTCGGGCGCATTTACTCCAGACCTGGGAATGCCAAGTGTACGAAATTCGGTGTGCGAGTGCCGTGAACACAGAGCCTGCGATGTTCCAAGTTTCAAGGGCCTCCACGAAACGGTGGCGGTATCAGGACAAAACTCCTGCGCAAGCTGATCTGCCCAATGGTTGGCCCAGGGACGCTTCTGAAAACGCTTACTTAGACAATTTGATGATGGTGCCGAGAATAGTTGGTCCCACTATTCCAATGGGTTGAAGCGTTTTTGCAGACCTTCTAGGACAACCAGATGCAGAGGGGTCTCACAGGACGACAGCAAGCTCAGGGTGCCAAACCTTCCAGCGAGTCACCAGCTGTTCCTCGACTCGGCTTCTTAGTTTCAGGATACTTGGATCCTATCCTTCGTTCAGTGACAACTCCAGAGATCGACATGGTATTGGTGTTTAGAGCCTTCTCTTATCCAAAATCTCCTTCACGCCAAAACAAAGAGGACCCAATGGGAGATCTGCTCACATACAGGCATACCATATGTGGACCAATCATGGATCACAGTGGTCCCAGGCATTCACAGCACACCAGACTCTCTGACACCCAGGATGTGTATTGGAACGAGACAGTCCAGCCTACATCCTGGTGGCGCACACTCAAGGCATGCAGCAGCATCCAAAATCTTGGCGCTTCATGGGAAAATGCATGCCCAAATAAGGACTGACCTGGGTCGACTCAAACTGGGGAAGGTGAAGGGGAAGATGGCCAAAGGACGGGACAAAGAACCTCGTGGCATGGCCATTTTGGAGCCAGGCCACCTAACCGTGCCAAACGCGGTAATCATGGTTTACCTGGCAGGAAAGGGTTAAAAATACCCAAAAAGATAAGCTGCCACAGCCCTGTCCAAGGAACATCTGCACTTCTCCTACAAAAATCCTTCGAGAGTAACTAGGGCCTTTAGAAATGACAGGAAGACCAAAGTGCACTGTACGGTAAGGTACTCTGTGCACTTGGAACATGTTGCAGAAAAGTTGCAACACTGGCAAGGATTAAGGGAAACAAAGTCTCCCAGTACTGACAGTCTTTTAAGGGCATGTCATTTTCCCCGTAAGAAGTGAGCGAAAAGCCCAGGGGAGTGCAGCAGAAGGTTGTGCTCCTCTGGTAAAGTCAGACTATGGTCTTTAAACAAAGCAAAAAGTTTGGGGTACACAACTGGGGGGGGAAATTACTCATGAAATGGAAATCTTTCCTAACAATATTCAGTGTGAATGTGAAGGAACAAACCAAGAAGGTAGTCGCCAATGTCTCCATAGGCTGCATCGGTGCAACATGACAGCTGTAGCACGCCAACTCTCTCCTCCCCTCCACATCTGCTCCGAGGTATGTCAGCCAGCCCATTCTCAGTGCAGCTTACTTCACAGTGCAAAGCACATGAAGCGATCAGCGACTCGGAGCAGCGATTTACAGGATCATTGATTTTCAACAACTGATGTCGGTCTACACAACCCGTGCAAAGTATGGGTACCTTTTGCTTTGGCTAGTGTCCTCATAAAACACAAGTAAAGATAATTTTAAACAATTGCAAATCATCATTGTGCGCTAATGGCTAGAGTGACATTATGCAATTAGCTAAAGTGGCCCACTAAAGTGACATTATGCAAGCAGCTTAGGTAAACAGCTACGTGCCAGGACTCTTGGGCCCTAACACAAACTTATTATGAGGCAACCTCCCCAAAAAGGGTCAACATTTCTCTTAATAAATACAATTGATCAAATCGAGAGGGAGAGCTGTCTTCTATTCATTAGTCTATTCCATGGGTTGTTCACAATGAACCACGAGCTTGAGTGTATACATCTTTCAATACAATATAGTATTCTTTGATTTAAACAGGGACATTCTAAGATCAAGTGGAGGAGGGTTTTCAGATTTTTTCCTTTTCATATTCTACAATTATGCATTTCGAGAGGGATTCTAATAAGGGGTCCAGTCACTTCTAAATTGTGCAATAGGTTTAATCTAAACCTCATAAACCATTATCTGTAACCAAGCTAGGGAAATCATATAATGTAAACCATAGGAGAGCTCAATCCTGATAAACAGTTTACATACTCTTTATGGAGTTTCAGATTTGACATTCATGGTTTTCTATATTTCCCCACTCTCTTAACTTCTTTCTTATTAAAACATGATTGAATTCCCCCTTTTCCAGATCAATGCATGCTTCAGATAAATAACACTCACAACATGCTGTGAATTGTAACAGAGTAATCACCTTTTTTGTGCAACCTCCCCTAATCTTGTAAATATAGAATGTTCCTGTCTCTTTCATTTTTCAATATAAAATCAGTTTGCTCCATTTATATGTGTACCACCATGATCTTAGCCCCAGCTCTAATATCAGTAGGGCCATAGGCAAGAATTGTGGTAGTCCCAATACTGCTCTCCACACTTTCCCTTCTATGCCATGTAGCCATTTCCTGTGTTTAATTTCTAACAACTCAAGACCATATGTGACAAATGCAATGACTTTTGATGTATAAAAATCAATCAGAGGCCGTAGAGAAAAACAGCAGTGTTTAACTAGTATAATTTTCACTTGAGGTATAAATGACTCAGTCTTCAATAAAAGTTTTTCCTTTAGTACGCCGAGTTGCTTCTTATTAGTAAAGACCAAACCCAAATAACTGAGTTGATCCACCTCTTCAATGATATTATTGTTCAAGAACCATCTATGACGTTTGATGATGTGCTTCCTAAACACCCAAGTCCCAGATTTAATAGGACTTATCTCAAGCTTGTTCTCTCTGACATAAAGCTGCACATAGTCTTGACTCCTTTGCAGCCCAATGGGGGTGGAGTGAAGCAGAATTACATACTCTGCTTATGTCATTCAGCCCACTACCAGCTGGCCCATCTTGGGTGGAAAACGTTTGCATTTACTGAGTTCTTCCTGAAGGTCTGATACCTATATATTAGACAGGCAGGTGGTGAGAACATACCCCTACCTTAAACCCGAATTGACCCCGACTTTCCTAGAAAGTGCACCTTCAGAGTCTAGACGTATTCTCAGCTGTTGTCAGTGTGAAAAAGTAACAGCCTTTTCAACAGGGCAAGGGGGGTGCCTTAATTGGCTAGTTTTCCCCAAAGACTATTTCTGTCCACTTTGTCGAATGTAGCAGACATATCCAGACCCACTGAAAATAGGGCATGTCCCTTAGGTCTGAAGGCTGTACGTTGACCTAAGGTGTAGAACAAGCATTCTGGGGTGTTCACAGGATTCTGCGAAAGCTTTTTTGATCAATACTAAGCTTCTCCATCCTCTAAGCCCACTGGGTCACGTCTTTAAGGACAAAAGATGCTAGTACTTTACTTAAAGTATCAAATCAGGGAAATCGGCCTATAGCTCATGGGGGAATTACGATCCTCTTTTTTTATAAATGGGGACTATAACTGATTTACACCATGAATCGGGTATCCGTTCCTCTCTTACTATTTGGGTGAACAATGTTAACAAAATATTCGTCAATAGTTTAGCATTGCCATTCAATACTATGTTGCATATGACGTCGGGCCACAGGCCCTCGTGTTTTTGAGTTTTACTATAGCTGTTTCTATGTCATCAAGTTCAAAATTCATGTCCCAAGAATCAACAGGCTTATTAAGCTTTAATTTTTCTTTTCCTTCTGTGTTAGCTTATAGCTTCTTGAAATGCTGACATTAGACCGATTCCAAAATACTACTGGCTTGTCTTAGAGGCTGGACTTGTAAAAGTCCACAAATACCTGTTATCTCTCCAAGTGATTAAGTCCATCATCTTTTGATAAGATTTTATGTAGGAATGGATATTATTGTCATGCTTCCATTGTACCAGGGAATGCTGGGCGCCCGATACTCATTTCAGAAACATCTCTGTTTACTGGTCAAGTCTTCTCGGCGTGATGTCATCACACACCGCGTCCGTCTACATACCTCGTCTGCCAGGAAGATAACTACAAACCCTTTAGCTGGATCATCGCGTCGCAACAACTTGCTGCAGGTATGCTTGTAGTCTGTTTCTTCCTTCCTTCCCTTCTTATAACGTTTGACCTCCAATCCGGACTTAAAGCCTGTTTCTCTTGTATCCCGTCTGTTCTCAAGGTCACGTTTCTTGCTCCTCCTGCCTGTTTGGTTGCTTGTCATTGGATTCATCTTTCGGTTCCCTGTCCTTCAGCCTGCTGACTCTATCTTCATCAGGTTTTCTTCCCCCCAAGAGGGTTTCCCCCCACTGTTTTTGGCTGTTCTGGAGAGGGCCCGTTTGGTGACCAGGTCTTGATGATCTCCAGGGTGGCCTCCTGCAGGGACTCATTTACTCATCAGAAAAGACACCGCAGGCACATCTCAAGAGGAATCTAGGCAGGAAAGAAGTACAAGGTGAGCCTGCTGGGGACCCTGAGCATTATAGCATAGACAGTGACCATCATAGGTCTGGCAGTTTGGACGCCAGAATTATACACAACATACCATGGCTCGAATGAATCAACTAATGGATGGCTGCTGAGGCCGACAACAGAAGTTCAACAACTACGCCAGGAATATACTACCCTAAGACAAGCTATGGGTGTTAGAGAAAACACACCTCAGGATCGTCCAGGAACCCATTCAATGGGTTATAAATGTGACAGCACTCCAAATATACTCAGAGGGTTTCAAGGCCACCGTGTGATACAGTACACCTGTCAACCCCACCAATTCCTTTGGAATAGAGCAAAGGTGGGGTATATGGTTAAAAGCATGACACAAAATTTACTGACATGGTGTACCCCCTGGGTGACAATGGGTATTCCAGTTCTGAATAGATACCCTGCTTTCGTTAACACCTTGAAGGCTATGTTTGATAGACCTTGGACTGTGTATTTGGCTCAGGAATCTCTTCTGGATTTCTCTCAGGGTTCCATGGATACCTTAACCTACATCACTAAGTTTCGTCAAATTGCTAATGAAACAGGTTGGACGGTAGTACTAAGTACACCCTATCCCAAAGCGGTATGTCAGAGGACTGAAAAGATTAACTTGCCAGCACTGTACGTCCTGCATCTTTTGCTGATCTAATCACCATGGTTCTACAGCTTGACTACTGTATCCAAGAACATAGAAGTGAACGCAGGAAGCATTTGATATGGTCTTCACCCTACCTATTCCCCTACTAAGCCAGAAACGGACACTGAAGAACCAATGCAGTTATGCATGGCCCATGGACCCCTCTATGAAGATGACCAAAAAGAGGTAGAGGGCGCTGTTGCGCGGCTACCAACATGGCCGCAGCCTGAGAAACTCCGGCAACTGCAGCCACATCCTTCCAGAAATCCTCTGCTCCATGGCCACGCTCACCCCCTGGAAACTGAGTACTTATGCGTGAACCGGCCGTGCTACAACTGATCTGAATAAATCACTGGGAGACACAACCGTGGAGGCGCTGCAGATCTCTTCTCCACCCAGGCGCCCACAATGAAACCCTACCCTTGCGCTGGTGTGCACAGTGGTCCTCATGGCCGGAGTGCAGGGCATACATGCTGTCCGCGAGTCCTACATCGACACTGGAATCGTGGAGGTCGGAAGAGCCCGGGCCGGGTACCGGTGGAGGAAGCATTGTGCAGCGATCGACAACCCATTGTCACAAGTCTCTCCCCTGCTCACCTGTTTTTCCTGTTTGCTTGCAACCTTCTTTGGTGATTTCTTTCGCACGGTCTGGGATTTGTATAAACCCGTGTGCTGGTATTCGGATTCCAGCATGAGGATGATATTCCAACTCCAGGATAAGTTCAGATGTCCAGAACGGGAACCA
Source organism: Ambystoma mexicanum (assembly GCF_040938575.1). Classification (NCBI taxonomy): domain Eukaryota; kingdom Metazoa; phylum Chordata; class Amphibia; order Caudata; family Ambystomatidae; genus Ambystoma; species Ambystoma mexicanum. The sequence goes on from NC_090930.1 coordinate 847,022,721, forward strand.
GGAAGGAACAATGTCCGAGCTTGGGGCACGGAATGCCGTGACCCGAGCGCAGGCGAAAATCCAGGAAAGTTCAAAGGTAAATTTTGAGGAAAGGAAGGAAAGGAGGAGGATTCAAGGAACCGGGAAACAGGATTCAGAAGAAAGCCCCCAGAAAACTCCGGCAACACATGTCCAACTACAGCGAGCGGTAGCGTTGAGACGCGCAGAGCCACGGGGGCGTGTCTGTTTAGTAGTACGCAGAGCGTGGAGCGCAAAGACTGGCAAGCTGCGTTCCTTATCAGGCGGCCATGTTGGGAGGATTACTGCATTCAGTCCTCTATGGGTCAGGGACCACGAAGTCCAGAATGGACGCAGGCGAGTTCATGACACCCACGGCAGCGGGAGTCATGCTGCACATAGACCGACAACTGCGGAAAGCGGGATGGAGCCTTGAGGACAGCGGAGATCCTGCTCGCCTGCAACGGTAAGCCCAGGCAGTGACTGTCACGCACCCCTCCCACCCGAGCCCGGGCTACATCATGACCCCGATATTGGCCCTGTGCACTCGCCGCTAGAACACATAGACTGAGGGCATCGCAGCACCTCTTGGTGATCACTGCCGGGGCGCCCAGCCCTCTGAGGGCGCTCCGGCCCCGGACGAAAGTACACAGCAACAGTACCGTTGCTGGTTGAGACAGTCACCTGGGTGGCCTCAATCCTACCAGAGACACAGAGTGTACCCTCAGGCTCCAGATTGAGCTAACAATGGATCATCCAGACCGGGGAAGTGCCAGACCCTGGGCCCTGCAAAACCGGCAGCATTCGAATACATTAGACAGAAAACAGGAGTGCAGATCTCAACAAACCGCTGGGAAACTGGCCCTGCATGTCTGACCCATCCACGCCTAATATGGGTGCTGGGATATGTTCTTACCCCCTTGCGGGAAGGCACCCGTTGCACAGACAAAGAAGACGATCCCCACATAATCCAGTAGGCTACAATCTCGCCAGGACCACAGTTGACCTGCAGACTACTGATCCACACGCACCCTCCAGAAGTCGCACGGGGGGCTGGCAGAGAGTACCACCTAATACCAGCTGGGACCCCGTGGTGATCGGGACGTAAGAAGCAAGACCGGAGCACGAGAGCCCCTTGGGTATATGGGCATAACTAATGTAATTGAGCAGGGTTCCTGGCCCCTCCCAACTGCTTCCCCCAGGTCACAACCTTGGCACTCCAGGTCTAAGGGCACAGACCACACTGCGGGGAATAAGCACAAAACCACCACATTACAGCCAGCATCAATGCTATTACCGGCGTAGCGCCTCCATGACCACAAGTGACACCTGACCTTCAGTTGTGTGCGACGAGAGAGTAGCACCCTCTGATAGGCAGTGAAGCTTTCCTGGTAAGACACCACAATGACCCAAAGCTTCATAAAGGCGACTTGGATCTCCTGCCCTGGTCCGGTCCCGACGACCTCAAGGCAGACTGCACTACACACGTTGAAAAACAGGCAGAGGTGTCCGAAACAATGGCTAAGCGGTGCTGCCCGAAACACCAACCATGACCCCCCCCCCCCAAGTAGGGCCCTATCAGTAGCCTGTTCCACCATGGTCAATCCTAAAAGGAAGGCCAAAATGGATCAATTCGCCAGTATGGACCAGCCGCAACCAGCAACATCCCAGGAACAGAGTCAAACACCATCTCAAATAGATGTTGCAGCCCTGAATCAAACGTTCTTAGCATTGAAAGGCAGCACTGACAGCGTAGGGGCTAAGATCGATGTTCTGACGTGCAAAGTGGACATATCGGCTATTCAAATCGACAAATTGTGCGGTCGCATGACAGAAGCTGACCAACAGATAGGCGACGGAGAGGACAAGGTGGTCACCATGCAACGTAAAGTGGCGGAACTACAACAGTCTGTTAAGAAACTCATGGGCAAGAATAAAGATTTAGAAGGGCGGTCAAGGCGGAACAATATCTGGGTGCTAGGGGTCCCGGAATCGACCCCGATTGACAATACAGAGAAGTTTGTGGAAACCTTACTGATAGAATTTGTATTTTGTATTTTGTTTATTTGTATAGCGCACAAGGCCCGAGGGCAACCGGGCGCATTATTTAGTTACAGGCAGGTTACAGTCACAATATTTACATAAAAAATATACATGATACATAATCGATGGTGTCCAGGTTACACAGGCTGAGCAAAATACAAAGGCAAGATATAATGCAAAAACAGCCTATGAAGCTGAGATGAATGTTCCAGTCAAGGTCATGCCTAGTCATGGGTGGACAGCCAAACGTTGGCCTCACGCTTGAAGGCAGGGAACGAGGGTTCAGCTCTGAGTGGGTTGGGTAGCGTGTTCCACAGTTTAGCTGCAAGGACTGGGAAACTGCGACCCCCAGATTTTTGGAGGATGAAGTGTGGGATGACAAGGCAATTAGCGTGTGTGCTTCTGAAGGGTCTCGCAGCTGAGTGAGATGTGAACCTGTTGGAGAGGTAACTGGGGGCTTTGTTCGCAATACTTTTGTGAGTGAGTGCCAGAGCTTTAAGGGAGATTCTTTGGGTAACTGAAAGCCAACGGAGGTTTTGTCTGTATTCTGAGATGTGTGAGGTCCTAGGGATGTTAAGGGCCGCTCTAATAGCATTATTTTGGATAATTTGGAGTTTTCTGATGTTGCATTGGTCGGTACCTAGATAGAGGGCATTGCAATAGTCGATTTTGGATAGGACCAAGGTCCTGGCTAGGGTAGTGCAGTTGGCTGTAGACAGAAAGGGGTGGCAGCCTGTGATGAGCTTGCATGTGTAAGATGCGGCTGAGGAGACTGCATTGGTTAGTCTAGTTAAGGAGAGGGTGGAATCAAGGTACATACCAAGTGTCTTGGTGTCCTTGGCCACTTTGATGGAGTTAGCATCGATGGTAAAGGACTTGAATGAGGAGTCAAGTTTACTGAGTTTATGGGGTGAGCCTAAGATGAGGAGCTCAGTTTTCACGTCGTTTAAGCACAGTTCATGCTGCGCCATCCAGGCCTGGATGACTTGATAAATGGCGTTGATAGCTAGGGAGTCAGTTTTGTAGTTGCCTGTAATGGGAATAAGTATTTGGGTGTCGTTAGCGTAATTAGTGTACGAGACGCCCATGCGGTCCATTATGTCAAATAGAGATTTTGTGAAGACATTGTAGAGTGTCGGGGACACACATGATCCTTGGGGGACTCCACATGTGACAGGGGAAGGTTCAGCAGTGGCGGTAGGGGAAAAGACCCTCATGGTTCTGTTGTCCTGGAAGGAGGTAATCCAGGCTGTAGCTTTCTCAGAGAAGTTGGCCACAGTTTTGAGGTGGTGGCAGAGGATTTGATGATTGACTAAGTCAAATGCTGCAGAAAGGTCTAATAAGAGTAAAAGCCCTAATTTTCCCATGTCTTTTAAGTCTTCTATTTGCGTTTTTAAGTCTAACAGTGCAGTTTCTGTGCCGTGGCGAGGGCGGAAGCCCGATTGCCTTAGACCCAGGAGGTTGTTGGTTTTGAGATAATCTTGGACCTGTAGATATGCCGCTCGATCAAGAATTTTTAAAAGAAATGGCACCGTGGGGATTGGTGGGGATGTTAGCGTCCAAGGTTGGTTTTTTCAGAAGAGGAATAACCCAGGCATCCTTGAGGTTATCCGGGACAATCCCCGTCCTGAAGGAGGAGTTTATGAGTGAGGTGATGAAAGGCGCCAGGTAGTGTGAGGCCTCCTTGATAATAGCGGCAGGGCAAGAGTCTCCCTGACAATTAGAGGGCTTAAGGCTGTTGATGATGTGTTCCACTTCCGAGGTGGAGAGAGGTGAGAAGCAGAATGGTTGCAAGGATGCAGTAATGGGTTTGTGGTTGGCCCGAGGAGCAAGCTGTGATATAAATGAGTGCAGGCTGTTGCTGTTTTTTTTCATTCATTTTAGTTTGGAGCATGGTAATTTTACCCAGGAGAGCCTCTTGGATGTTAGTGCACCAAGTGCTGTCTTTGGAGCAGGTGTCTAGGGGAGGGGCAGGGGATTCCAATTCCTTTAGAATTTTTGAAGAGCTCCTTGGTGTTAGATTGGGCAAGTTCAATACGTTTATTATATGTCTCTTTTTTAGCAGACAGTATGGCTTCTTTATAGTTTAGCGTCGCTAATGCCATGCTTGCTTTATTAGGTTCAGTCGGGTGGCTTCTTCAGTGAGTTTGTAGGGTCCTTTTTTCCTTGCGTAAGGTTCTCAGCTGAGGCGTGAACCAGGAATTAAGGTGAGCCTGGGGTTTAGGTTTATGTAGTTGGAGGGAGCGATGAGATCTAAGGCTTTTAACATAGTCTGATTATAAGAGTCTACCAAGACAGAAGGATCCGAGCATATCGAAGCAAGATCGTTGAGGGCAGGGAGGATGAGTGGGATAAGTTTGGCGCAAGTTATGTTACGCTTGTTCCTGGTGAGTGTGGCAGGTGCTATGTTGGGGGTGGAATGGAAGGTTTTAGTGGGGATGCTAAAGGTGATAAGATGATGGTCCGTCCAAGCACATGGTAAGTTGGAATTGACCTTAGTATCACAATTAAGGTCGGCAATCCAATCTAGGATTCTGTTACGCTCACCTGGCTCCCACAGGGGCGTCGGTCGGACCCGGACTGCTGCAGCCTCCACCCACGTGATGCGTAGTGCAGCGATGACTGACTGGATCTGCCCTCCAATTCTTGTCTGCTTGACCCGTAGAAATATTCTCCTACAAGTGGAGCAATGGATTTAGCCACTTGTGGATTCAAGTGATAGTACCCCCACTGTCCTCCCCTCTAATCACCTCTGAAATGCCCTCTCAGCAATCTCACATTATATTCTTGAAGGATGAGCCCTCCATCCTGCGAAGTACGCAGGGGCGCGTTGATGACCAGTTACTTTACTGGCCTGAAGATATTGGAAGCGTTGTAGACGAATCCCGACTCCAAAAGGTCCTGGCGAAGAGCCTAAGTATATAGTTCGTAAGAGTTCAAAATGTCTGGAATTCACTCCTGTACAATTCCTCTTTTATCTTGCAGCCATGACCCAATAAGAAGATTGACAGCTGAAAGCGCTCCGGTAAAAATCTGTGTTACCCAACACTGTCCGGTAAATAATGCCAAGGGTTAAACTTGCTGCTTTCTCCTTTTCTCACAGGTGCGGCATAAGAAGATGTGGCGTGCTGATGAATAATACCTCCAGCGGTAAAATCAGGTAAGCATATGGCGGCTAAAGAGATTGTCTCTGTCTGTTCTCTCTGCTCACCTTGTTGTTTCTTGTCCCCCCTAGGTGCCGGAATTCGGCGATGTAAAGATGGAGACATCGCCGGATCGAAGAGATGCTGCGTGGAACGGTGAGTATGGCGCGGCGCTGCTGCTGGCGATGCGACGCGTTTAAAACAAAGTCTTTCCTCAGGTTTGAAGATGCGATGAATCCGGGATCAGGTAAGAAATCAGGTAATACTCTTGTTCTAACCTTTGCTTCTTTCCTTCTTTCTAGGTGCTCCAGGTTCGAGGCGGGCGGGGCAGAAGGCTGGATGCTGCTGCTGGCACGGTGAATGTTACGCTGCTGGATGCAGAATTATGCAAAGCGTGTGCTGCTCTTCGGGCGTGGCTTAAATAGCCTCCAAAGTAGTCCCAGGTAGGTATTCCTCCCTGATCACACCCGAGTAACAAAATAGTCCCTACGGTAAAGTAGTCCCTTTCAGGCCTCACATGGGCTTGGATCTTCTTGCAGCATGGCCTGCATCAGGTAAGTGTGCACTTATGAGCCTGGCGCCATTGGCGCCAGGACTGAACCCAGACAGGCCCTAGCAGGGGTTGCTGGGTTTTCTCAAGGCAACATGATGCCTGCTCCCGGGGCTGATGGACGTGGTCTGGATGCCCGGGGGGTATGCATCATGACAGATTCTGCCCTTAGAGTGAGTAGGTGTGGTAACTAGTTGTGTGAAGCCTAGATTGAGTAGTAAGCTATTGACAGTAAGAAGTCATAGACACTCCCCCCACGTCCATTTTTATGGTGGAGTGGGCGCACCATTCCCTGACAGCCCACCCCCCCCGGTGCACCAGAACGGCCGATTATAGCTAAAATATTCAGCTATCGGGACATCCTCCTACGAGCAGCCAGAGAAAAGGGCAAGCTGCGATGGGGTCTTTCAACAAATCGCTGTTCCCAGACTTTAGCCCAATAGTGCAGGAGCAGCACAAGACCTTTCAGGCTGCCAAGAATATTCTGTGCAGAAAGGAAGTACGATACGCCATGCTATACCATGCCAAACAGCGAGTGCAGCATAATGGTACAACCTCCTTCACCTCACCGGAGTCGGCAGAACGCTTTGCAATGACCCTTCCTGACACCAGTGGCTCGCCGAGACAATCACCCAGTGGATCCTAACATAATGTAAAAGGAAAATATCCCGGGCCGTAGAGCCCCAACCCTGATGTTGAATAGGTTCCAGGGGTTCTGAACTGGCCTAGAGAGCACTTAACCATGGCTGTGGCCGCACGGAGCGTGTTGGCCGCCCTTAGCACTCCGGTACCCGCAGCCACTGCAGACTTGTTTAGTAATGTTAAAGTGGGAAGGTGGGGGCAAGGAGGAGGGATGGGAGCCGGTAGGTTATTGTTTCTGGTGTGGGAGGGTGAGGGCGGGAAGGGGTGGCGACAACAGTTGTCCATATCAAAGTTAACAGTTACAGGGATTGATGTAGAAGACAGGGAGGCTCACAAACGATATACACCTCAAGTACACATGGTGAGAAATAGAGACACATCGCGTTTGCCCATTTGTAAAGCACAGACAAAAACCCAGCTGCCAACATGAATAACAATGCACAACCCACAATTTGGGTACACCGAACGTGGCACTAGCCATACTCACCTGGAACATACATGGGCTCACCAACCAGAGAAAAAAACTTGCTTGATAGATAACTATAGCAGAAACCATTGAGTTAATGTACTATGTTTGTAGCAAACACATCTGGCTAAAGGGACGCCCCTCCCTAAACTGGCAGTGTGGGGCGTCCATAGATATGACTCCTCTTACACCTCGAAATCCCGGGGAATGGCTATTTTTTTTTCACAACATCTGCTTTAAAACAAAACCTTAGATGCAAAACACAAACACATAAAATTAAAATAACATCAAAAAATGTAAGATTTTTTTTTTAATCAAAATCTTTTTATTGAAACATCAAAACATTGAGTTCGTCAATAAACAAGTCAGTGGCAAATTGATTGATTAAAACAATACATCGATCAGTTCGGCGTTTGACACTGTTCGAACTACTACAATTATTTGTCACAATGCATTAACATTTCATTTAACAACTTTACAATTCTTGGTATTAAAACTGATTCGTGGATATCCTATTGGAGTATAATATAGCCTCTTTGCATTCCTTTGTGCACTTAATTGGAAGGGAAAGAAGAAGAGAAGGAAAAAAAAATAATAATAAATAAAGGAACACAACACATTTACAGTACCACTTTTCTCATAGTCACCGTTAAATTCATTTAGATTCAGTACAGATCAGCCCCTTCTTCGATTTTCCCCTGGATCCAAGTATTGTCCTCAATGTCCCTCGGGATCTCAGTCCTTGCTCTCCAATCAATGTATCCTCCCTTTATTCCCCAGATGTTCAGGGTTGAAGAAGGAATTTAATCAGTCTAGGCTGGAAGAACATGTGTTCTTTTTCCTCAACGTGTTCTAAGAATGGACCCCAGGTATTCTGAAATTTGTTCAATCAGGTTTCTGTAGTAGCTGTTCATTTCTCTACTCCCAAAATGTCCCAGACTTTGACCCACCAGTGCGTAATGTGGGATCCTTCTCACTCTTTCCAGAATCGGGTGCGCGTGAGACGTGCCGCCATTAACAGCTGAGTGATTAGCCGCGCTCTGGGGCCAGTTTGAGGGTATGATCCGTCCTCTGGGGTGTCACCCAGTACCATTATTAGTGGGTCCAAGGGGAGAAGCGTGCCGCAGATATCCTTAATTTTGGACCTCATCTCTAGCCAGAAGGATTGGATGATCGGGCAATGCCACCACATGTGTCCCAAATCCCCCTTAGCCCCACAACCATGGCGACAATCCTCTGGGTAATCTACGTTTATTACATGCAACCTCTGTGGATTAAAGTACCATCTATAACATATCTTAAGTGCACACTCTCTGGTAGTTGTGCATCTAGAGGACCTGTGTGCCCTGTCCCATATTCTTCGCCATGATTCTGGAGCTATCTCTCTCCCTAAATCCCTTTCCCATGCTGTAATGTAAGACAGTTTTTCTTCTTCTGGGACACGTTCTAGGAGACGGTAGCAGGTTGCCACCTTGTGTGTTCGCTGCCCTTCGCGACAATCAATTCTAGACCCGTGGGCTGCTAGATGCCGCGTTCTTCACATTCGGGTTGGTGATCCAGTGTCTAAGTTGTATGTATCTAAATCTCTCTGTCTCTAGGAGGCTAAATATTTCTTTACATTGGATAAACGTCAAGGGGTCATTATCAACATATAGCTCCTGTAGTCTCAGGGTCCCTGCTCCCGACCAATTATGGTAAGATTTAGATTGGAGCCCTGGGGTGAATATTGGGCTCTGCGTGACCGGGGTCAGGAGGCCCAGCCCCGGGACTACTCCTCTTAGAGTTATCTGCCTGTCCCAGCATCAAAGCGTGGAGCGCGTAGTTGGGAGAAGGGGTCTCCGGGAACCCCATACTACCCGTGGTAGAAAGGGGAGGTGAGAAAGGGGCGCCCCTGCGAACATTTGTTCAATATCTTGCCATTTGGGGAGGTCAACTTGAATTGCCCAGCTCAGAATGGGAGCAATTTTTGTGGCTCTATAGTATCTTAAAATCGAAGGGAGGACTAGGCCTCCCATTTGTCTGCTTCTAGTGAGGATCCGGCGCTGGATTCTGGGTGTTTTGCGCTGCCAGATAAATCTGCCTATTTCCTTCTGCAGGTTATGCAAGTCTCGCTCAGGGATGTGAATTAGGAGTGCCTGAAATGTGTAAAGAATTCGGGGTATTAAGGTCATCTTGATGGCTGTTACCCGTCCCATCCAAGATATCTCCTGAGGGGCCCATTTTAATAGAGAGTATTTCGCCTCTTTTAACAAGGAAAGGATATTGGCTCTTGCTAATCCAGCGCATGTTGGGGTTAGGTGCACGTCCAGGTACGTTATTTTGGAATTTACCCACCTAAGAGAAAAGGTGTCCTCTAGGGCAGTTAGCACCCCTTGCGTTTCAGAAAGGTTTAGGCCTTTTGACTTCGCCTTATTAATTGTGAAGCCCGCTATCTGCGCAAACCTTCCCAAAAATCTCATGAGCGGAGGGACCAAAGTCTGAGTCTCTCTTAAAAAACAAAGCACATCATCTGCGTATAACGCCTCCTTGTGGGTTTGGGCTCCCACCTCGAACCCTTGAATTTCAGGGTGCAGGCGAATGTGTTGGGCTAAAGGCTCCATAGCTAAAGCGGAAATCAGAGGCAATAGGGGACATCCCTGCCTTGGTCCATTTACCCAGTTTTATCTGCGGTGTCCATTGGGCGTTGACCCGTATTCGAGTAGCAGGGATCTGAAAGTTGGCCAGGACCAATTTGGAGAAGTGTGAGCTGAAACCAAATCCCTCCAGAACTTGACGCAGGTATTCCCATGACATACTATCAAAGGCTTGGTGGGTGTCTAGGGAGAGCAATGAAAGGGGGCCCGGTATAGAGGGGGCTAGGGTTATTAAGTCTATTGCTCTCCGGATGTTATCATGGGCCGATCTACCCAAAATAAAACCTGTCTGATCCCTGTCTATTAATGTAGGTAATATTTCTCTTAATCGCTGTGCTATGATTTTGCTAAACAGTTTGGCGTCCGTATTGAGCAAGGCTATGGGTCGGTAGGAAGCACAATCTGCTGGGTCTTTTCCGGGTTTTAGAATTAGAATTGTGGTAGATTCAGCCATCGATTGGGTGACGGTTACCGTTTCCCATAGGATGTTGAACAGTTTTGTAAGATGTGGTATGAATTCCTTCGCAAAAAATGTATAGTATTTATTTGTAAATCTGTCCGGACCCGGAGCCTTGCCCATAGGGAGGGTTTTGATGGCGAGTTCGACTTCTTCCGACAGTATTGGGGCATCTAAGAGTTTTAAAGAGGACTGGGGCAGCTGTGGGAGATCCGCCTTGGGTATACATTCTTTAACAGCTTGCGGATCCCCTTTATGTGAGGTCGTTATGTTGCCTGAAAAAATCTTCTATAATGCGGCATTTACTCTCCTCAGAATATGTCTTTGCCTGATTTATCTCGCAGGAGGTCTATTCTGTTTTGTTTCGTTTCTTTACCTAGTTTAGCTGCCAATAGTTTGTTAGCTTTGTTTCCTTTAGTGTAAAAAAATTGTTTAGTGCGCATCATGCCGTATGCCGCCTTTCCCATATTAAGAAGGAAAAGAAAAAAAAAAGTTACTCTCAATTCCAATTATAATACAGAATTTCACAATTCAGAAATTAGGAAGTTCAGAAGGATTCAAGCCCCCGAGATTCAATGAGAGAGATGCTGTCTTATATGTCTTTTGTGTCAGTTTGCTCCAGAATGCCAAAGATCACCTTCACCAGATTCAGGAGCACCAACATCATAGACAGCCTCCCCCCCACCTTAAAATTGGCCACTATTCTTCCAGTGGTCTGGTAACTGATTCTTCAAAGAATTTTCCCAGAAACCTGGCTCTCGTGTCAGTTAATGGTTCACAGAACATAACTAGGTGCTTCAAGGTTTCTAACCCTTTTCTGCAGATACGGCACGTAAGAATCCTATCCTCCCGGTCCTTCTTTCTTCTTTCAACAGTCTCCCTGGTAGGGAATAAGTTTAGGCAGAATCTCAGAAAATTATTCCTTTCTACCTGGGATGGAAACCTCTCCAAGTATGGTGGAATCGTTCCTCTTTTAAAATTCTCTTCCGGTCAATGGGCTTACGTCTTGTAGGACTTTAAATTATCATTCGTAAGGATCCAGTCCAAGTCCAACAACTTTATCTTTACCCCAGTCGGATTGACCAGTAGTAATTCTTCAGACTGTGCAATGTTTTTTAGTATGGAAAGGCACGTTCCTCGCCCGATGTTTAAAGTATGTACCACTTTGCCCTCAATTGCCACATTGAGCATCGTGAAACCTCATTTTCCATGCGAATCCTGGCATTTCCGATAAAGACACAGTGATTTCCACACCATCAAAGAGTACAAGGATGACAGGCCCAATTTTCTCCTAATGAATACTATTGGGAGTGAGTTTGGTAGCTGCATGACTCTCTTCCAAAATATCCCCTCCAGACACAGCCATACCTTTGGACTGATGAAAAGATTAGCTTCAGCTACATAAGTGAGGATGGGAGCAACTTTCATTTTTATAAAAGTCAATTAGCGCCAACCATGAAAATGTGCAATACTTATGTTTGATCAACAGTGCCTGAAAGGCCAGGTTTTTCCCTTTACTTCTTAACTGGGCCACGCCAGGGGCGTCATTCCAACTGTCGTTCAGAGTTATCCCCAGGTACAACGTTGATGAGACCACAGGGATTAGGTCACCGTTCAGCTTCCAGTGGATTTTTTGAGCTTTCTGGACCTACCACCATCCCGCAGAATTAAGACTTTGAATTTCTTTGTATTGATCTTGAGTGTGTTTTTTTGAACGTATGTATCCAGTGCCGCTAACTGCCTCTAAAGACCTATTTCAGTTTGGTCCAATTGTCATCCACCAAGCTGATTGGCGGTTACATCCGCGTTTGCGGCTCTGGTGCGGACGGCAATACCACTAGTTCCAGCACGTTTTTAATCGTACCTGCTGTGTGGGTCTAGTTGTTGCCCAAGATGGCGGCCGCCGGGAGGTACTAATTAATTCCTCTCCCAGGGACCGTTGCGTTGCAGCCCCCGAATTTCGGCTTACGCTTCTCTTTGGGTTATACGCTAGTTTTTCCGCTTTCACGGCTTGCGCTTAGCCGGTCTCTCTTCCCTCTGGTTTGCGCTCCTTGCGTTCCGCCTCCCTTCCTTTTCTTTGGCTACATTACCTTACCTTCTTCTCCGGCTGCTTGCCTGCCCACTCGGCCACTCCGCGGCGAGCCCTTCTTCCTGCTTTCTCCTTCCGCCTCCTTTCTCTTCTTTTCTTGCCGCAGCACCTTGCGGTACCTTGTTTATCTCCGTGCCTCTGCCTCTCCCTGCGGAGATTCAGTTACGGGACCTCCTTCCGACTCCTCTTCGGACTCCTCCTGCCGGCTCCATCAGCTGTTACCAGATATCCAAACTCCCTGGAACTCTCCATGGCAGCATAAGGGTTTTTTCTGCTGCCTCAGCTTTTTCCCTTAACGGCCTGATCACGGGATTGGAGCCTCAGGACTGCTGGTTTAATAGCATTCAGTGTGGCTTCCTCTCGTGGCAGGCACACTTCATCTAAAAAGGATAGAGATTACCTGACATGTCATCACCTCAGCCCAGAAGATTTGGAAACCTACGACACAGGTGAGGAGAGTGGGGAGGAAAAAGGGCTAGAAGTCCCACCAGAACAGGTCAGATTGTAACGCCAAGAAGACATAATGTCAGCTGAGGAACAGATCCAGGAACTCTGGAAGGCAATTCAGGGGATGTCACAAGAACTACAGACGGTGAAGGCAGAAAATGCGGTATTAAAGCAATTAGTCACAGCACGTGAACCTCCACCGGTAGAACTACCAACCATGTCGCTTCCCTCTGGAAAATTTGATGGTTCTCCCAAGAAGGTTAAAGAATTCTTGGAAGCTTGCATAGTCTATTTTACCTTCAGACCTCGCTCCTTCACCACAGGCCAATCAAGAGTTGGGTTCTGCATGGGCCACCCCGTTGGTAACCAGCGCCAATCCAATACTGCAAGATTTTTCCAGATTCCAGACTCTATTAAAATAGACCTTCGAGAGACCGGAACTAACCTTCACAGCTTGTGAGGACTTGTTAGATGTTCGACAAGAAACCTCCGATGTCTTGACCTATATATCTAATTTCAAGACTTTGGCAGCAGGGGCTGGGTGGCCAGAATAAGCCCAGTATGCCATTTTTCAAAGAGGCTTAAAAGAAGAGATCAAAGACAAACTCGCCAGGTCTTCTCGACCACCGACCTTTACAGACTTACTAACATCTGTATTACAGATCGAGTATCGACTTCGGGAATGTCGATCGGAACGCCGCAGACACCGTACTGCAGTACATCTTTCCGAATCCATGGCTTCTGCATCGTCCTTACCCTCTTCCTCCCACTCTCATGAAGAACCCATGCAGATTGGAGCTACCAGGGGCCCTCTTTCGTCTGCTGAAAGAAGACGGAGAAATGAGAAGGGACTGCATATTGTGGTTCAGAACAGCACCTTCTTAAGGATTGCCCTGAGGTCCCAACCAAACGACAGGGAAACGATCTCCCTCGGCGCCAGTAGGGACTAGGTTCCGAGGGGCTTCTTGCAATTCACTCAGTCCCTATGTTTTCCTCTCAGTCTCCGCTCTCAACACGCAGGAGGATTCTAGACTGATGGTCATTCCAGTCCTCATTAGCATCCACAGCAGATCAGTGGAATCTCTAGCCCTCTTGGATTGTGGGACTGCAGGGAACTTTGTGGACACTCTATGGGCAGAAAAGGTGGGTCTTCGCAGGGTAGTCCGCAAGGAAGAACAAAAGGTAGAAGGAGTGGATGGTTCCCCCCTTTCTTCGGGACCCATAACCCATACCACAGAAGAGTTACCTGTAACCATCTTTCAACATTCAGAGGTTCTCAAATTCGATATAATACAAGCTGCTCACTTTCCTATAATACTAGGTATTACCTGGCTGAGAAAGCACAATCCTCAGATAAACTGGACCAGCAATCAGTTGAGTTTTTTTCCTCATTTTGTAGACTTCACTGCTTCCCAGTAGCCAACAGGAGTGATCTCCAAACCATGACGGTATTAGCAAGCGATCATGTGGGAGTACACGCCTTACCACAGTATTGTTCACCATATCAAGAAGTTTTCAAGGAAAGGAAGCCTGCTACATTACCTCCACACAGGCCTGAGGATTGTACCATAGATCTGGAACCTAATGCCCTGGTTCCCTTTGTCCGGATGTTTTCCTTAACTCGAACGGAGAAACAGGTCCTAAGGGACTATTTGGATGCCAATTTGCAGAATGGTCTCATCCGGCCTTCAAAGTCTCCAGCAGGAGTTTCTTTGTTTTTCATCAAGAAGAGAGACTCAACTGAACTTTGGCCCTGCATAGACTACAGGGGCCTCAATAAGGTTACTATTCGTGACCGCTACCCCATGCCGCTAATAACAGAGATTATTGAGGCTGTACAAGGGGAATGCATTTTTATCAAGCTCGACCTCCGGAATGCATACCATTCGCTTCGCATTGCTAAGGGGGATGAGTGGAAGACAGCCTTCCGCACCCCTTTCGGGTTATACGAATATAAGGTGATGCCGTTCGGTTTGGTGAATGCGCCGCAATATTTCAGCGGTTTATGGACATAATATTTTCAGATCTATTATTGGTAACAGTCATCATTTACCTGGATGATATATTAATCTATTCATCCAATCTAGAAGAACATATTCTTCACATCAAACAGGTCTTGGAGCGCCTTCAACAGTGCCAACTTTTGATCAAACCCGAGAAATGTGTCTTTGCAGTTTCATCTGTACCCTATCTAGGATACATTCTGTCGGAAGAAGGCATCTCCATGGATCCAGGCAAAGTCTCAGCTATACTCAGTTGGTCCTCTCCTACCAACGTCAAGGAAGTGCAAAGATTCCTCGGTCTGTCGTATTTTTACAGGAGATTAATTCCCAACTTCTCTGAGATCGTTTTTCCCATCACCAAGTTGCTAAAAAAGAGTACCGGCTCCTTCAAATGGTCTCCAGAGGCAGAACAGAGTTTTGGAGATTTAAAGAGGCTCTTCTGTTCTGCCCCTATTCTTTGTCACCACGACCAGAATCGACAGTTTATTGTGGAAACAGACGCATCAGCCATGGCCATAGGAGCGGTCCTTCTTCAATACTACGAGGGCATTGAACATCCCATAGCCTATCTCTCTAAAACACTGTCCTCCAGTCAACTAAACTATTCAGTTCTGGAAAAGGAACTGCTTGCCATGAAGCAGGCTTGCAAGGAATGGCGACACTTACTCATGGGATCCCGACACAACTTTCTCATCAGAACTGACCATAAAAATTTGAGAGTCTTACAAAATATGGAGTGCGTTAACTCAAGGCAAGCCCAGATGGGCTTACTTTTTTGCCCAATATGACTTCCAAATCACCTATCTACCCGGAACCAGCAACAGAGTAGCCGATGCTTTGTCTCGGAAAGATACCTCCGGTGATGGTATTACTCTTCCCAGGGAACGAATGTTCCAAAGAAACAGGATTCTGGGACTTGTTAATACCTTCTTCCAAGAAGTCAAGACAGCTTTGGCATCCGAGATGCCTGAACTTCTACGTCAAGGAAGAAAGACCTATACAGAGAGGGACGGGTTAGTGTATTATGGCAACCGCCTGTACATCCCTTCAGGTCTTTTCCGGAAGAAGATTATTAGTTGGTGTCACAATCCACCCACAGCCGGTCACAGAGGACAACACAACACCACAGAACTTGTTGCAAGATCATTTTTCTGGCCTGAGATAAAAGAAGATGTCAAGGACTATCTTAAAGCTTGCCCGATTTGTGCCATAGCCAAATACCCATCTTGTAAACCCCTAGGGTTGTTGACTCAATCAGAGATACCTACATGCCCCTTGGGACACATTTCTACGGACTTCATAGTCGACCTACCGGTGTCTAATTCTTGTATGTGCATCATGGTGACGATAGACACTTTAACCAAATTGGCACATTTTTCTCCCTTACCGGGATTACCAACGGCTACGAAAATGGCAGAGACTTTTGCTCAGGACATCTTTCGACTACACGGCCTTACGGATAAGATCATCTCAGACCGAGGCAGCCAGTACATCTCCAACTTCTGGAAGGCTCTCTGTTCCCGTATTGGGGTCGAAAGAGCTCTTTCCTCTGGGTTCTACCCTCAGTCTAAACAACTCAATGCTACCTTAGAGCAGTATCTGCGGTACTACAGTAACTAGTACCAAGACAACTGGGTTTCCTTACTGCCAACAGCAGAGTTTACGTACAACAACTCAAAGCACTCAGCCATCGGTCAAACCCCATTCTGTTGTACATATGGGATACATGCAAGAACCTTTCTTCGAATTCTTCCCATTCCTACTAACTCTCCTACAGCGGAAGCTGTACTTCAGTCCATAGCAGAAGCTCACATCTCTGCCAAACACTGCCTTGAGATGAGTAGGAAACAGAACAAGCAACAGGCCGATAAACATCGCAAGGACTGTCTTAATTGGGAAAAAGGGGACAAAGTATGGCTCTCTACTAAGCTCTTACCTAGATGGGTTCACCCTTCTAAGCTTTCACCTCGCTTTTTGGGACCCTTTTCTATCCTATCTAAGATCAACCCTGTCTCCTATAAGTTAGGTCTACCCTCCAATCTCAGTCGCATATATCCTGTTTTTCACTCTTCCCTTCTTAAAACTTTTGTCCCGGACTGTGCATGCGCGCGCAACGCATGCAGTCCGAAGCGTAACGGCTCCCGGCGGCCGCTGCATATATCCTGCAAAAAATCAGTGTTTTACTGAATTGTCCCATCCCAGCGGCACATGAGAAGCGTTGGACAATCCAGGGAAGCACTGGCCGCAACCCCGAGCAGAAACGGAACGGGGAGAGCATGTTTTAGCCTGTATCCTCCAGCTGGTGGGCCGTGGTCGTTGAGGCGCTGGCGTGCCTGCTCCGACTCCTCCCCCCTCGCGGAGCGACGAATGAGGGGGATCCGGCGTGAGAGGATGCCCCGACCCACAACGCTGGGCTGCCTGCATGAGGACATATGAGTGGCAGCCCTCCAACCCGCGGCAGTGCCACGAACGAGCGAGGTCCCGAAGCCTGATTACCTGCAGCACGAGCCCACTGTCACCCCCCCGGGGAACCCCCTCCCTCCGTCAGCGAGACCACAACGCCCTGGGTCGAGCGGCAGCACGATAGGAGAGCCGTGTGCTGCGTCCCCACCTGATGCAAGAAACGCTGTACGTGGACACATCCACAACAAGGTACAAGTGTGTTTGAATTGGGGGACAGCCCTGTCTCCCCCTCAAGGCCCCCTGCACAGCCTAACCCACCTGCACAGACCACAGAAACCACGTGGGACACTGTATGTGCCGGAGATAGACACTGGCCAGCACCATACCAGTGCATGGGACAAGGACACGGTCCGTCTCACGAGGCTTTGGCGTAGTGGACCCAAACTACGAATAGGGAGACGGAGGGTACTCCCCGCAACTAATTGTGACACTCTTCAATAAAGTGGGACCCCCGGTATCTCTTCCCCCCCTCCTTCGCTAAGTGGCGACCACAGCAAGCGGAAGCACGTCGGAACGACTCCCCATGGGGCACTAATGCCAGTGAGGCGATTTCTTCCCCGCGGGCTGCGTCTCCCGCGGGCTGCGTCTCCCACGTATGCTCTACATCTCTGGAAGTGAGACTGACACTCGCAGTGGCTGCGTTTCGCTATCACAGACGCAGCACCTGCACGGATTAGCAGTGAGCACCCGGTGCAGCCTCTACATGATCGCCTGATTCACACAGGACCTCTCCCGTCCCGCATTTACCCCCGGTGTGACAACGAGAAGCACCCGGATCCCTGCCACGCAGGACCAACCAATCGCGATATGGGGAAGGAGAAATCCAAATGGCAAACGCTACAAAAAAAAGAAGGGCCTCTACAACGTGGGGGCTCCTTCCCACCGCGGGTCTCAGCCCCCAGAAGAGGAAGGCGCCTCCGAAGAGCCCCATGACCCCCCTATCTCTCTGTTAGATCTCATGAAAGCGATTGGAGACTCGAGGACATCATTGGAACTCAAAATGGGCGGCCTATCCTCTGAGGTGACCCTCATACATCAGGACCTCTGCAACCTGTCGACCAGGGTAGGGAAGGCAGAACAGAGAGTGTCTGACACAGAAGACGCGGTCCACCGGCTGGAGCAGCAACTTACCGCGATCGCCCAAAAAGTGGCCCAACTGATATATCACGCTGAGGATAGTGACGGGAGGGCGCGGCACAATAATCTCAGGATCCTTGGAATACCAGAGAAAGAGGAAGGCCCCAGCGCAGAGCTTTTCTTAGAAGATTGGCTTGCCCATGTCTTTGCCCCTAAAAAGCTATCCAAATTCTTTTCCGTTGAGAGGGCACACAGAGTCCCCACCAGCCAACCTACCCCAGGAGCCCCGCCTAGAGCAATAATTGCACGTCTGCTGAACTACCGGGACCGGGATGCGATCTTACAAATGGCAAGAACCTCTGGCCCGATCACATACAATGGCTACAGGGTCGGTTTCTATCCTGATTACACTAAAGAAGTCCAAAAAGCCCACCAGTCATTTGACTCAGTCAAGAAGAAGCTCCAGTCGCTATCTATCAAATATGCCCTATTCTTCCCGGCATTACTTAAAGTCCACTATGAGGGCACTACACATCTGTTCTACAACCCCAAAGAGGCATGAGACTGGCTTGAAACCAAAGTTCTCACGGATTCCAGAGTGAGATGCACACCACTGGGCCCGCTCCCACAGAAGCCCTGTTCTGGGCGGCCCTCGCCCCCTCGATCTCCGACCAACGCAGACGACGTCACGACGAGGACCCCTATGGAGAAGGGATAAGGTCCACGCAACATGGGGACCAATTCGCAATACAACAACATGGGAGCGCTTACTTAGCGGCTGCCGCCCCTAATGCGTCGCAGGTGCTATCGCAATCCGGGTTATCCCGAGAAAGTTTACCAAGTTATACTTTAATGTTTGGGCGACAGGTGCTCCCAGTTGGGGGGGGAGTACAGGGTGGGGGGAGTTTTAGGAATGTACGGACACAGAATCACAAGTCGAGAAGGCACAATACTGTCAAACACTGGCAAGGAAAGCAAGCACTGTCTACGGGCAAGACCGTTGACACAAGTATCATCCAGTTACAAGGCACACCACTACGAGACGACCCCTGGACATCTCCCCCGGAAACACATCACTACACACCTCCAGAAAATACGCAACTGCCACTGATCCTTCCAGATGCCCCGACAAGAGACCCACGCAGATAGAATGAACTCCAACAAAGTAACCATACTGTTCTGGAACGTAAACGGCCTCGGCTCCAGCATAAAGCGAAGATTGGTGCTCCAGTACCTTAACCGATACTCGCCAGATGTTGCTCTCTTAAATGAAACACATCTGATAGGCACAAGCACCAATTTTTTCAAAAGATCCAACTACTCGCACACCTACCATGCCGGATTCACGAAAGGTGCCAGGGGCACGATGATACTCGTCCATAAGCGTGTCCTCCTGCAGGTTAGGAAGGTCGAAACTGACCCCGGGGCTGTTACATAATGATACTAGCCGACATCTGGGGCGAGAAATGGGGCCTCGCAGCAATCTATGCCCCCCCACGCTTACGAAAGAACTGCTCTCCGATCTACAGAGCTTACTCCTGGAAGAAGAGGCCGATATATGATTGATTGGTGGGGACTTGAATGAAGTGATGGATACTACAATCGATAGATCTCATAGGAGATCTGGAAGCCCCCCCGCCTCCACACCACTTGCCGCGTTCGCCGAAGCCCTGGGATTGATAGACACATGGCGCTCACTTCATAATGAAGAGGCTGGCTTTTCTTTCTTCTCTGGTGTCCACAAGTCGCTCTCCAGGATTGATTATGCCTTCATCCCCTGCAGCATAAATCATAGTCTCCTTGACGCTGAATTCCTCGCAAGGGGAATTTCGGACCACTCTAACCATGAAGAATCCTAGCCGATGTCCGGATCGTAACTGGGGCCTAAACACATACCACCTCCGTCTCCCTGAAATTGCAGAGGGGCTGGAAAAAAAGACAATGGAATATTTTGAATTCAACAAAGGCTCAGTGGACTACCCTATCTCGATCTGGGAGGCGTACAAGACCGTCCTCCGGGGGGAAGCTATATCGGCGGTTTCTGCCCACCAACAACGACAAGTCCAGAGGATCAGAGAAGCAGAAGCACGAGTCTTGGAGTGGGAATGACAAATCCTAGAACACAGCAACCAAGAAGCAAAAGAGGCTCTGCTCACGGTACAAGATACCCTTAGCAACCTGTCTCTAGATAACGCACGAACAGCCCATCAACTAGTCCGCAGCCAAATTTATGAACGAGGCGACAAAGCAAATAAGACCCTGGCCTGGTTGGAGAGACGCGAACAAAGCAGGGGACATGTACGGGCCATTAAATCTCTGGATGGAACATTGCTGATAGATGACTCTGACATTGTCGAAGCATTCGCGGCCTACTACAGGAACCTTTATACCCCACCCACCGAGAGCTCGCCATACGAACCTTCATGCTACCTCGACCAGATTGAGATCCCGAAACTCTCACAGTGGCAATCAGATCTCCTGAACGCTGAAATCACTGACACCGAAGTGCAAGAGGCGCTTGCCCAGCTCCAACCCGGGAAAACTCTGTGTCCCAACGGGTTCCCTACAGAGACATGGAAATGCCTCGGTGGTACACTATCTACCCATATGCACCGTATGTTCCTACGCAGCAAAGAACTGGGAGCCCTCCCCCCGGACCTCAGGAAGGCATGCATAGTAGTCATTCATAAACCTGGGAAACCCCCAGAGGAATGTGCCTCCTATCGCCCGATATCCTTGATCAACGGTGAAGCCAAGGTCCTCGCCAGAACACTTGCCAACAGATTATTGCAGGTAATAGACTCTCGTCCACCCAGACCAATGTGGATTTATGCCCAACAAATCCAACCGCATGAACCTGCGCAGAGTCCAACTGGCGCTGAGCAGAGCCAAAGAAATACCGGCCCCACTAGCCCTCCTGGCGGTGGACTTTGAAAAGGCATTCGACTCTGTGGGGTGGGACGCACTGTGGGCGATCATGGCTCAGATGAACCTCGGGCAAACATTTATATCATGGGTTAAACTTCTCTATGCATCTCCGGAGGCCACAGTAAGGGTGAACGGCAGGTCTTCTAAATCATTTCCCTTGGGCCGAGGTACAAGGCAGGGATGCCCGTTGTCCCCACTTCTCTTCCTCCTGCCATTGAGCCATTCGCAATTGAACTCAGAGCTAACACCAACTGGACCGGTTTTGTTTGGCCAGGAGGGGGAGAGGACCGCCTGTCACTCTATGCGGATGACCTCATCATATACCTCAGTAACCCGAGCACTTCATGCCCGGCTGTCTCCCTTATCCTCAGGGAGTATCAGCGCTTTGCAGGCCTAAAGGTGAATGAAGCCAAAACCGTGTACTTCCTGATCCAGGGTGGCGAGTCTGCGATCCCTGAGACCTGCCCATACCATCTCTCTATTAGGGAATTTAAATACCAGGGCATACGGCTCAATCCGACACTTGAAGGGTTCCTCCAACTTAACCTACAACCAGTAATTGAGCAATTCACCAGAGATACCTCCCACTGGCAATCACTCCCCCTTTCGCTAATGGGTAGAGCCGCTCTATTCAAGATGATGACCCTCCCCAGACTACTGTACGTTCTCCAAAATGCCCCATTTATCATCCCCAGAGAAACCTTCGCACTTATTGACAGAAACCTTTGCATGTTGTTATGGGGTGGGAAACAATCTACAATTGCCCTTGATACGCTCCAGAGATTAGTATGGGAGGAAGGCATCGGTTTACCCTGCATATGCACCTATTACCTTGCAACGCAGATCGGGGTAGTAAACGACTGGATGCACTCAGACCCCACATTACCACACATCCGTATTGAACTAGAGATCATGGCCCCGTTAACCCCGCTGCAGATCCTGTACGCCACCCACAACCAACTCCCAAAGCTGCCCAAAATGACGCACCATATCCGTCGTGCCTGGCGGGATGCACACAAATTAATCGGCTGGAAAGGAAAGCCAACATTATCCTAACCCATATGGAACAACGTGCTCCTCCCGGAAATAGTGAAAATGGGCTCCTTTGGTCACTGGCTCGCAAAAGGAATGCACACACTAGCACATGTGATACAAGGGGGTCACCTCCTGGACTTTGAGACCATGCAAGAGCAATTTGACCTGGCACCCATGGACCAGTTCCGACATGCGCAGCTGGCCCACGCCATCCGCACCCAATTCCCTGACACGACAAACATACTACCCTGCTCTCCCATTGAGACCAATATCCTCCCGCAACGCATCTCCTCTAAGGTTACCTCCACTCTTTATCAGGCCCTTAATTCCTTCAGGGCCACGCAGCTTGATGGGCCCAAAGCAAAGTGGGAAAGAGATGTAGGCCAAATGGAAGCAGAAGACTGGGTGGATGCATTAATGTCCCCTAGAGAAATCGGTATAGAATCGAAGCTAAGATTAATTCAATTGAGAATCCTTCACCGCTCATATCACTCAAGTACCGCAATGACCAGATGGGGGGGGTAGAGGATGGGACATGCATCAGATGCAACACTAAGCCTGCTACCTTCTACCATATGATATGGGACTGCCGGGTGTTACAGGTCTTCTGGAAGAACTGTATTAACACGATCTCTGCTGCCGTGGCGACGCCAATCCGTAGGGATCCCAAAATGGTACTCTTAGGCATCTGGGGGGGAAGTAGACCTGTCAAAATATGGGAAAATGTTTCTGGCAATTGCGTTGGGGGCAGGTAAAAGACTTATTGCGGCTAAATGGGGCTCTGCCGATCCACTGTCCCTGAACCGCTGGAGTAACGAGCTAGACAGAAGCAGAATCAGAACGCCGGATCTTTCACGGCTTGTGCTTAGCCGCTCTCTCTTCCCTCTGGTTCGCGCTCCTTGCGTTCTGCCTCCCTTCCTTTTCTTTGGCTACCTTACCTTACCTTCTTCTCCGGCTGCTTCCCTGCCCGCTCGGCCACTCTGCGGCGGGCCCTTCTTCCTGCTTTCTCCTTCCGCCTCCTTTCTCTTCTTTTCTTGCTGCTGCACCTTGCGGTACCTTGTTTATCTCCGTGCCTCTGCCTCTCCCTGCGGAGATTCAGTTACGGGACCTCCTTCCGACTCCTCTTCGGACTCCTCCTGCCGGCTCCATCAGCTGTTACTGGATATCCGACCTCCCTGGAACTCTCCATCGCAGCATAAGTGTTTTTTCTGCCGCCTCGGCTTTTTTCCCTTAACGGCATGATCACAGGAATGGAGCCTCAGGACTGCTGGTTTAAGAGCATTCACTGTGGCTTCCTCTCGTGGCAGGCACACTTCATCTAAAAAGGAGAGACATTACCTGACACGTCGCCACCTCAGCCCAGAAGATTTGGAAACCTACGATACAGGTGAGGAGAGTGGGGAGTAAGAAGGGCTAGAAGTCCCACCAGAACAGGTCAACAACAGCAGAAGGTCATCCGCAAAGAGTAAGCGACCAACTGCAGTCCCTGCAATCCTTGGCAGAAAACATCTCAGTAGCTCAAATGCCTCTTCCATATCTGATATAAAGAGGCTGAAGACTGCAGGTGCAAGACGACAACCCTGCTTCAGCCCACTCTCAGATTTAATTCTGTTGGACAGCATGCCCCTTCTGTCCAGCCTGATTTTCAGTGAGGTGTTGTTATGTAGTGCCTCCATTGCTTCTCTCAAATTAAGACACCCCCACCTTTTCAGTTTATTCCAGAGGATTCTCCGGTCAAATGAATCAAAGGCTTGTACTAGGTCAATCGATGTGATTTAAATGGTTTTGATGGTTCTCCATTTTACCATGCATTTCAGTACACCGATGATAAAGATATTAAGGGCTGTGCCGATACCCTTATGGAACCCTGCCTACCAAGTGTCCTGGTGGCCAGAGACCAAACTCCACGCATTCAGGTGACTCAGGATAACAGCCGTAAAGATCTTGCCAACCACATCGAGAAGGGCAATAGGCCTATAGTTCTTAGGATTCGACCTTGAAGTTCGGGACGACAATTGATTGTGTCCAAGACAAAGGGATCTTTTTTTCTTTCTTGATAGTCTTGAACAGTTGTACCATAAAAGTTGCCCATTTGTCGGTATCTTTTCTTACAATTTCGTTGGTCAGGACGTCCTGCCCCGCTGCCCTTGATGCGTTGGATTTATTTATAAGGTCAAGTATGTCATGTTTGTCAAATTTAAACTCCCATGGAGCATTTGAGACTATGCGGAGCTCGCTGGGACGCTGATCTCGTACAATTTTCTAAAATGATCCTCCCACTGCAAAGCTGAGATTGGGTTTACAATTCTAGAATCCTCAGGGGTGTTTAGATAGTTCATCAATTTCCACACTCCAGCGGTGTTCTTCTTAGATACGAGATGCAGCATTCCTCCACTGTCGTGTTTGTAAACTAGGTAGTGGCTATTTACATTCACGGATCCTTACAGTATAAACTACAGAAGCAGGTCTCAGATGAGGAGGGTCAGTACATCATAATGGCAGGGGAAATACACTGTACAAAATTTCTACTCATAAACATCTACGCACCCAACCTGGACTCTCCAGGGTTTTTCCATCAATGCGCTAAACAGATTCACAGATTCCCCGGGTATGAAATTGTATGGGTGGGCGATTTCAACATGACCCTCACATTGGAAATGGCTAGGACCGTAACCATACAACAATCCCTTCCCCAAGCAGTCAAGGCATGGACTTTCATTGCCAGCTACCATGGGTTACATGACATATTGCGGGGCGCGACCCACTTAAAAGAGAATACACCTTCTCAGGGGTGCATGGTAGCTCCTCTAGTATAGATTATACCATGGCCACCGCCTTCATTAATAGGAAGGTCTTGGAAGTCATTATACTCCCCCTGGCATTGTCTAACCACTCTCCAGTACTGGTCCGAATCACCAGAGTTATGAGGCCCCAGCGTCAGCTGTGTTGGTGGTTCAGGGCCAGGCGATAGAGGATCTAGATTTCCGCGCTTAGTGATTAGCTGGGACATACAGACCTACTTCCAGGCTAATGTGGGATCGGTTACAGACCCAGGTACGGTGTGGGAGGCATTCAAAGTATATGTAAGGAAGGCAGAGTGCTGAAAGCAATACGAGGGTCCATGTGGAAACTGGAGGGAACCATACGGGAACTAAAACATATGCAGGAAACCCTAGACTCCCTTGAACTGCGTCGGGTTCTGAAGGCTCATAGAGAAGAACTTACCCAGCTGGCAACAAGGGAAGAGAAGTACCTGGGTGACCCCATAGTGGCTGCAAGATACGGGGAGGGGGACCACCCCAACAGAACACTAGTTTGGGCCATTAAGCAGGAAAACCAAATCACGCCCATTGTGGAGGTCGAAGATAGGAATGGGACTCTCATTAAAGACCTTGAGGGTATTAATAACACATTCTGAGAATATTATGCTGAGTTGTACACCACGCGGCCCAGTGCGGGACACAATGCACTAATGACATATCTGCATGAGATCGCCCTGGGATGGTTAGACCAGGAACAAGATGGAGCCCTGAATGCCCCGATATCTGAGGAGATCCAAAAGGCAATATTGTCCCTCCCCAATGGTAAAGCTCCTGGGCTGGACGGTATAACAGCAGAGTTTTACAAAGCTTATCTAGACCTACTAATCCCCAATCTCCTTTGTATGCATGAAAATCGGGAGGCACCCTGTGGGAATCCACCAGATCGGCACTAGTAACAGTGCTCCTAAAACACGACAAGAAGCCCCGACAAATGGCGTTGTACAGACTGTTGTCCTTAATAAATACTGACAACAAAATACTCGCCAAGATATTGGCAGACCGTATAATTCCACATATGCCTGCATTAGTCCAACGACCAAGCAGCTTTCATTCCAGGCCGATCAACCAAGCACAACCTGAGACACTCGTTTACCCTGACGCATAATGTGAGCCCAGAGTTACCGATGGCGGTTGCGGCCCTCGACGCAGAGAAGGCCTTCGACTCCGTCGAGTGGCCCTTCCTATTTGAGGTCCTTTGGAGTTCTGAATTCGGCCTCACATATACCCGATGGGTCAAACTGCTGTATATGGCCCCCCCGAGCTGTGATGTGCACGTATGGGGTCGTCTTTGAATAGATTTACCCTTCCCGGGGCACGCACCAAGGTTGCCCCTTTTCACCAATATTATTTGCCCTCGCAACGGAGCCTCTGGCCTACCACATTCGGGAATGGCATGCACACTGTGGGATCAGTATACATTCACACCTATCCATCGTCTCATTATATGCAGATGTCATTCTGCTGTATGTTAAATACCATAAACAGAACCTCCCCCCATAACCCAAGAGATCATCAGAT
The DNA here is from genome assembly GCF_040938575.1 of Ambystoma mexicanum. Classification (NCBI taxonomy): domain Eukaryota; kingdom Metazoa; phylum Chordata; class Amphibia; order Caudata; family Ambystomatidae; genus Ambystoma; species Ambystoma mexicanum. Next base: position 847,049,034 of record NC_090930.1, read on the forward strand.
TTAGTGAACTCTCAGGCTTATGAATCAACTGGACCAAATCCGAGGTTCTTCCCCCCCGACACCCGGGGTACAGCAGGACAATGTGGGGGATGAATTCCGCTGGTGCCCCCAAGGGATACTCTACCTAGGCATTATGGTCTCTACAAAGGTCAGCAATCTTTATAAGGACAACTACGTGAAAGTGCTTGAGATACTAGAACACAAAGTGGAAGCGTGGATCCTATTACCCATCTCTCAGGCTGCTCATATTGCCCTAGCCAACTCTCCCCAAGCTCTTATACATTTTCAATAACGTGCCAAGATGGCCCCCCTGTACTTCTGGACCAGGGTTAAAAGCATGATGACCCGGCTAGTATGGGCTGGTAGACAGGCCAGGATAGCGTACGACACACTCACAAGACCAACTGATCAGGGTGGCCTGGAGTATCCAGACATGCACCTAGATTATCTGGCGGCACAGCTCCAATTCATAGCAGAGTGGAGATCTCCCACTACCGACACCCCACACTCCCACATGGCCCAGGCGCTTGCTAGCCCAAATGATTTGAGGGGACACACCTGGGGAAACAGGGGGGCAAAGCCCCGAAAACGTGATTCAACCCATAGCATTGACATGCAAGGCCTAGGAACGAATGGGTCGTCTCCTGGGAACAGAATCCTGCTATCTCCCGGACCTCCCAGTCTACAGCATTGTTGGAATCCCTCTCACACATGAAAGATCCTTTCAATCACATTTCCAGTCTCTGGGGGTCCAGACCCCAGGGGTCTTTGTACTAGAAGGACACCGCCAAATGGGACGAATTGCGAACAAGGTGGGGGGCATAATGCTGTGGCTTTGCTTCTGTACTACAGACTCAGGGAAGTTTTGAAAACCAAATGGCCTAATTTTCCACAAGCTCCTAAACCACACCCAGCACAAAACTATGTGGTTAACCCACTGTCCTTCAGGAAACTAGTCTCGCCAATCTACAAGTTGATTAGAGGAGGAAAGGTGGTAAGGGACCGACCCTGCAGAAAGATCTAGGAGGATGGGCTGGGTACATCACTACGTGAGGAACAAGGGAAGACTGTCTGCTTACAGACCCGCACACTGTCCATGAATCACCGGTTTAGGTTGAACCATTACACATTTCTACACCAAGTATACTACTCCCCCTTCAAACTGAGACGGTTTTTCCCAGAAAGGCCAACCTCAGGTAAAAGAAAAGTGTCTCAGAACCAGCTGACTTTTATCACACTGCTGGGTCGTGACCACCCGTTAGAACCTTCTGGGAAGAGATTCAGAGGGCAATAACCGAAATGTTGTCTACAATGCAAACCTACTCACTGGAACTATGGCTCCTAGCACTAATTAACGGTGGCTCGTGCACCGAAAAGAGGCAACTGGGAATGGCGACGGCCACAGCCACAGCTGGATATCTGATAGCTCGGTCTTGGGGGAAAAATACTGCTCCCACATTCACCAGGTGGCTCGATACCATGATCACATTTGAGCAAAAGGAAACTAGGTATGCATCAATGCTCCCAGTCAGCAGCCGCCCATGCGACTACTGGCCACCATTTCGCCAATACTATGCAGATGTACAACAGAGGGTACAAACTCCCGACATAATTACTTAAATAGCAATGATACTTAAGGACAGTGGTAGCCCCCGGCAATCCCAGTCTGGGGAAGTGCAGCAGGGTCACGAGTCATGGTCCATGAATGGTACCCCCATAAGGGGAGCGTTAACCTAAGAAAAGATATGAGCTGAACTGCCCTGGAAGTCCCCAATGGTGCCAATCATCGCCATGGGGAAAAGCTGGATGTGTATGTGCTGTAGCCTTATGATGAGGTAGACTAGGAAACAAAGCTGACAAATGTAACGCCATGTGTGGAATTCTTGTGAGCCCGGGTGGGAGGAGGGGAGGAGCGGGACAATGGGGTAATTGAGTTCAGGTATTGATGTTTGAGTTGGTTGAAAATCAATAATGAAAGTTTTACAAAAATGAAGACAATCTTTGGGCCTGTGCATGTACTGAGGAACCCAAATCCATCTGGTTAAGGATTGTCCTGTAGCACTTGATGCCGGCAGGGAAATGCCCTCTCCCGTTCTTAAGTGGGACATGTGAGAAACCTGAGGGTATTCTTCCTAGCCAGCCTGGATAATCCCTTATTCAGGTGGCCTGGGAAGGGCCGATGCTCTCAGACCTCAACCCCAGGGGCAGAGGGAAGAGAGAGGATCACCTGGAAGGGGGAATCTGAGGTTGTGCTCGGAGAAAGACCCCAGGGAAGATACAGTATTACACTGAGGGAGAGGAAGCGAGACATCTGAAGCTTTTGTAGGCTATACAACATCTACCTCCCTTCCTCCCAGTGAATCTCTCGGGAACCAGATCCAACAAACCCTCTGTATATGGATCACAAACCTTCTTAACCTCAAACACCCCAACTCAGAGAATCCTCCTTTTTCTGTTGTCCACTAATCTCACCCTTCTCATTTTATCAACGCCCCTAGGGCGAAGAGTCTAATTTTCCATGACAACCTGCCTCCTTCCGACACAAACACTTTTGCATACCACAAATAACGATGGACTACCACCCAAGCCATTTATCTCACATGTCCCAATTCCAGGGTCAGGGTAAGTCAGGCAATTGACCAGAACCGCACACACCCGACGGCCCGTTCCCTTCCCCACAGTGATAAAAGGTGGAGCACAAAAGCGCAAGACGAGCAAAGCAGACTGCACGACGACAGAGCTAACTCAGCGCAGTAGTTCAAGAGGAGGAGAAAGACAGCGCATACCGAGAGTGTGACAAGGAGAGAAGCAACCTTCCCCTTTCCAACCAAGGCCCGTGAAACCTCTGCAGAAGGAATCGTAAGAGCAAACAATAGCCAGTGTGTGTTGCAGCAGATGTGAACGGTACACAAGACCCTCGTCAGCTGATAACCAAGCCGGGGGGAGACGCTTGTCTCTGGGGTACCAACCCTGACTCCAAAGAGAAAGAAAGCCAAGCGGTTCTTCACAGCCAGTGAGTCGAGGGGAGAGTCGATAAGAAACTGAACCGTGTTGAATGAAAAGTAGCAGACGGCTAATTGAATTGTGAAAGGTTAAAATAACTATTGATGATAAGAGGGGGAAACCAGCAATAGAGGAGTCAGGCACCATGTGGGTTCTCACTCAGGACACTCTGGGCAATTACCCGATTGTTGAAACTACCATAACGAGAAGGCCTTCGGAAAGGCAAAAAGGGGGTCAAAGTGGTCATACAGTGGTCTTGCAAAATCCTCTGTACAGTCGAAAGTCTTTGACCGACAGATGATTGTGAAGCTAAGGGAAATGAATCCTGCATCGTAAAAGTTGAATAGAAAAGGCGCGATTGAGAAGATTGACAAGGGTGAACCCGAACAAGGGATGCTGATGAAGAAGGGGCAAAGCCTAAAGTCCCGAAATACAGTGTGTTGACAAGAGTGAACCCGGCCGAGGGATGCCAACAGTGAACTATACAAAAAGTAATTAAGATTTGTGAATGTCACAAAGAAGATTGTGTTGAAAGCCATAGTGAATAGGGCTGAGGTAGGCGCTAACAATTGAGAAGGGTCCGAGCCCAGAAGAGGGCGACTCAGGGGTGGAAAAGGCATTACCCAATGTATATGTGAAAAGGAACATTTTGTTTATTATTTGAATACATCAGGCCCACGGCAACATGAGACTTTTTGCAGGAAAGAGACTTAACCACCGAAGGCCCTGATTATTGAAAGCGGAACTGTTAGTTTGTGCTGGGAAAGCTTGAGCGTGTGCTGTGCCCCAAAGTCCTACCTTGTCCCGTGCTGAAAACGTGGGGAAGGGAGACCTCAAGTACTGCATCCTGATTTATTATTTGTGAACACTTGCTTCTTTCTTAAGAACATTATCCCACACTTCTTTTTGTTTTTAGCGTAAGGATTGGCAATAGGTTTTTTAGTATAGGCCCTTTTATTTGACTACGACACCACTAGCACTGCCTTCTCATTGTTTGATGGTCGAAGCTTGCTCCCATTTTAGATTTAAGGATTAGATTAGGCATTTTCCAACCTACTTATACAGTTCACTAAACACCATTCAACTGTGATCACTTATGTCTGTCTTTACTGTTGCCACCATGAGTTCCTTACAGATGTTAGTGCGGGAGAGCGAGAATAATCCTACCCTCCAAACAGTGGAGAACAAGAAAGAGTCCACATTCTTGATATTACCAGTGTTGCTGTCAATACCTACAGGAGACGTCCATAAAATACCTACATTGGTGGACTGTGGTGCTGCAGGTCTATTTATGGATAAAAAGTGGGCCATTCAACAACGAGTACCTGTAATAGCCAAAGAAACCTTTCAGTCAGTTGAAGAATTTGACGGTCAACCCCTGAGATCTGGTATAGTGAAAGAGCAAACCTTTATGACTACCATGCAAATAGGCCGATATGAAGAAACCTTATGTTTTGACCTTATAAAAATAGTGCATGAACCTTGGTTAAAAAGACATAACCCTTATATCAATTGGTGAACCGGTACTGAGATCAGAATCTACATTGCAGACTGCATAAAAGACAGGAAGACGGCTAGTGCTAAACGTTTTGATTCTGAAGACACTAACAGTTGCTGAGGTGAATAACATTCCCCTGGAATATTCAGACTTTTTGGATATCTTTACAGAAACTCCTGAGCCCGAATTACCATAGGGACAAGGATTGTGTCATTGAAGGTGTTCCTGGGTCCACTTTGCCTTATGGATGTATGTACGTCCACTCTGAGTATGAAAAGGAAACACTAAAAGCATATCTTAATAAACATCTTACAAATGGCCTCATAGTGCCTTCAGAGGCCCCTGGAACAGCACCATTGTTGTTTGTGCCCAAAAGGACAGTTGAGAGCGACGATCATGTCTGGATTACAAAGGGCTGAATAAGAAAACCATCAGAGATAAATACCTCCTGCTCTTGATTTCTGACATACTTGAAGCAGTTCATGGAGCCAGCATCTTTTTCAAGTTAGATGTGTGTGGCGCCTATCACTTAATCATAATCAGGACAGGGGAAGAATTGAAGACTGCTGTGAGAGACTCATGGTATCAAAAGTATGACAGATACAAGGGCTGTAAGTTTTCAAAACCTTTATTGAAAATGTTGGTAGTGGAGAAACTCCTACTTTGCTCTATATCTAAGATGGGATTAATATTGGCCATCAAATCAAAGAAAACACAGTCCTAGTCAGTGTTTAGTCAAAAGAAGTGGCCTATACTAAGAAAGACCTAATGCCTGCCCTTACTTTAAGATAATAAATGTGAAGAGGGAAATGTAAATGCAAAAAAAGAAAAATAAGTGTTCAAATTATATCTCATTGTGGCTGAGCAAAGTCTCTTCCCAACATTAAACCTCACGGGGTAAGGTGGCCCACTTAGGCTGCGTGACACACTCTGGCTCGAGACACTGAAGATGCAATTCAGATTGTAGATCAGGGCCGACTTAGCCTTCCACAAAAAAGTCACTTGGTTTAAGTTCAATTCACCATTCAAAACAGGTCTCCTTTGGCAGGGCTCAGACCTTTCAATTACAATGCCAGGGGGGAGCTCTCTTCCCCAAAGATGTATTCAGATTCCAGGTCTCCCTCAGTTGGGCTCAGACCTTTCCTTAAAATCAAAGACTTTCGATTATGTCAGGATTTTTCACAGACCTCTCCAGGACCACTTCGACTTTCGACTTCCTTACACTTGGCTCTTGTACCATAATGACTCTTGGGTCTCGTAGTTTCATACACAAAAGTTCAACAATATCCTTTTCTTTCCCTCTGCCGGGCTCAAATCTAGTAATCAAACATATTTCAAAACGAAAGTTTTCAATTTCAGCATTACTTTGCTTTCTTAGCTGATTTCTCGCACTGCAAGTCCCAATATGCTGTTCCTCTTGGGCACTTCTCTTTTCTGGATTTTTAAATCTTGCTGTTTTCCCAAACTACAAGTCCCAGAATGCAGTTCCTCTTCATTAAATGTATGCCTCCTTCTCCCGTTCCAGCCACACACACGCTTACCATGTTCCTCTCTTCCTCTATTCATGAGACTCACCAAAATAGCACAGTGCTGGTGGGCAACTCCCTCCGATTTCTAGGTTGAGTTCAGGGTCTCACCGCCTGTCCCTCAAAGACCTGGTCTTCGCTTCACATGCCCAGCGGAAACAAGTATTGCAGTGGACACAGCCAGCAGGCTGCAGTCCGCCTTCTTTGGCCTTTGAGAGACGGGGTTTCCTAGCTGTGCTATAGCCTCACACAGGCACTGGGTCAGCGTCTCGCCCTTTCGTTCTCCTCTAGACACCGTCCACAGAGTCCTCTGCTTTTTCTAGTTTCTGGGCTCTCCAGGTCCTCTCTGCAGTTCCAGCTCGCTCAGAATGCTATTTCTAATGGCTTCCTTTATACTGACACCCAGAGTTAAGTGAAGTCATGTGTATCTGGTTGTGCTTGATTGCCTGGCCCTGCCTGACTATTGGGACAAAATGGGGACTGCCCATAGGAACTCATGGTACATTGGTTCCTATGGTTAATCTTTCCTCCTCTATGTTGTTTCTTCCATGTCTCAGTACTTAGACAAGCAAGTGAGAAATAGGAATTGTGGGAGCTGTAGTGTCTTATAGGGATGATTGGTAAATCTGGTATATTACTATCAAGAAATGAAGGATAGTGTTCTGCAAAGGCTGAGGGAGAGCAGGATGATGGATATCGGAAAAGAGGAAGAGAATACTGCGTCTCACCCTTGGGCATCCTCTTTCTAATCCCCAAGGATCCCCTTTTCAGGTGATCCTCCTGCACTTGTCCACCCCCAGGGTCTGGATCCAAAGGCGATGGCCGTGCCCTGGCTACCTGGGCCGAGGATCCAAGGGAAGAAAATGTGAGGATGTCCTCAGGTTTCTCACACTGCCTTCAGGACACCATTGGGGCTCTATGAATATAGAGGGATGCCCTTTGGCTGGGCAAATGCCCCAGCCAACTTTCAAAGATTTGGAGACACTTTGTTGTCTGACCTGCGGTTTGTTTCCGTTATCGTCTATTTAGACGATATTCTCATTTTTTCCAGTACTCTTGATGACCATGTAAGGATTGCTATTTTTTTTCATGCCAGGGAGTCACTGACCAAGTTCTTTACAAAAAAAAAAAAATTGTCAGTGCGCTCCACAGGCAGCTGTTATATAGAATACACTGACGCTAAGTCAGTGGAATCTATGTAAATGGAACGTTCTGACCTAAGGGAATGTTCCCAATCATTCTTCTCCCGGCGGCTCTGCACTCCAGGGCCTACAATAAAGCTTAATCTAAAAGCTAATATTGGTACGCCTATTCATTACAAATGGCAACGAGGAGTACCTGAAAGGCCCCCGGAGCTTGTCCAACTGCGCTGCCGGTGAGCACTGCGCCCTGTTGGGTGGAGACTGGAAGAGTGAGGGAGCGAGCGAAGACGAGCAACTAAATGCGCCTTTCAACTGCCTACCACAGCCTTGCCTGACCACAACAGAGCTGTTTGTGGGTGGTACAGGTACGAAGGAATTACCAGATCTGCCGGAGTGTTGATTGTGAAGGCCTTTGTGAATACTTATCGGTACGTGTGGAGGCAGTTAAAAGCATCTTACGAATCGCTAGCGTCTGCCGTTGGCTAGCGATTCAAGGAAAGGACCTTAGGGCATCACTTTGCGTGTGGCCATTTTCCATGTATCTACTCGCATTGCCATGACAACGATATTACGGAGGGAGAGTGGAGCACATTACGAGTGCCGTCTCTAGGGAAATACTCCAATCAGATTGCAAAGAGGTGAATGTGCAGCCTGCAGGCCAGCAAAAGTCGTAGCAGGACTGTCAAAACACACATGTGAACTGGGAGAGGTCCCCTGATACACGATAGTCGGAGCTTATCTGTTTTGTTCAAACAATAAAGCAATTTGATTGGTTAATATTACCATACCATTGCCATGAACAAGCCGGATGCCATTTGAGTTGAAAGCCCATTCATTAGAGATGCATTGAACTGGCAGGACATTTCGTTTTGAGATTTACAGCAGTTTACAGAACTAATTGTTCTAGCAAGGCATCTTCAAGCACTGCGGGTGCACAACACTTTTAGGCAAGTCACCAAGCCTGAGCACAAACCACATACAGCCATGCAAAACGTCCCGCCTCCAACGAAATTTCTTCCATGTCCCGGGAACCCTACGTGCTCGTGGGAGCAATGGATTGATGGTTTCCAAGTATATCTCAGGGCTATTGGTGTCAATAAATTCAACGATGACCTCAAGGAAGCTACCCTGTTGAACAGTGCTGGAGCAGAGGCCCTAAGGATATTCAGGACGCTTCCTGAATCCGACGATGCAGGAGGGGATGGCAACTGCAAATTTGAGGCTGCACTAGCCAAACTTACCAAACACTTTGGCAATAAGACCAATGTTGTACTGAAAAGGTACAGGTTTTTCTCCAGAAAACAATTGAAACGCGAGTCCATCGACACCTACATGGTGTCCCTCAGGACACTCATGTCAACCTGCAGTTTCACTGACGTCGGAGACGAATACCTAAGGGACCAACTTGTATTAAATGGAGCCGATCCACGTATACAACAAAAGCTATGGCAGACAAAAAACACATCATTAGACCAGGCCACTGAAATAGCGAGAAGCGTGGAGCTGGGGGATCGCTGCATGAAGGGGGCCTACAATAAAGCTTAATCTAAAAGCTAATATTGGTATGCCTATTCATTATAGCAGTGGGTCCAAGGGGAGAAGCGTGCCGCAGATATCCTTAATTTTGGACCTCATCTCTAGCCAGAAGGATTGGATGATCGGGCAATGCCACCACATGTGTCCCAAATCCCCCTTAGCCCCACAACCACGGCAACAATCCTCTGGGTAATCTACGTTTATTACATGCAACCTCTGTGGATTAAAGTACCATCTATAACATATCTTAAGTGCACACTCTCTGGTAGTTGTGCATCTAGAGGACCTGTGTGCCCTGTCTCATATTCTTCGCCATGATTCTGGAGCTATCTCTCTCCCTAAATCCCTTTCCCATGCTGTCATGTAAGATAGTTTTTCTTCTTCTGGGACACGTTCTAGGAGACGGTAGCAGGTTGCCACCTTGTGTGTTCGCTGCCCTTCACGACAATCAATTCTAGACCCGTGGGCTGCCTAGATGCCGCGTTCTTCACATTCGGGTTGGTGATACAGTGTCTAAGTTGTATGTATCTAAATCTCTCCGTCTCCAGGAGGCTAAATATTTCTTTACATTGGATAAACGTCAAGGGGTCATTATCAACATATAGCTCCTGTAGTCTCAGGGTCCCTGCTCCCGACCAATTATGGTAAGATTTAGATTGGAGCCCTGGGGTGAATATTGGGCTCTGCGTGACCGGGGTCAGGGGGCCCAGCCCCGGGACTACTCCTCTTAGAGTTATCTGCCTGTCCCAGCATCGAAGCGTGGAGAGCGTAGTTGGGAGAAGGGGTCTCCGGGAACCCCATACTACCCGTGGTAGAAAGGGGAGGTGAGAAAGGGGCGCCCCTGCGAACATTTGTTCAATATCTTGCCATTTGGGGAGGTCAACTTGAATTGCCCAGCTCAGGATGGGAGCAATTTGTGTGGCTCTATAGTATCTTAAAATCGAAGGGAGGCCTAGGCCTCCCATTTGTCTGCTTCTAGTGAGGATCCGGCGCTGGATTCTGGGTGTTTTGCGCTGCCAGATAAATCTGCCTATTTCCTTCTGCAGGTTATGCAAGTCTCACTCAGGGATGTGAATTAGGAGTGCCTGAAATGTGTAAAGAATTCGGGGTATTAAGGTCATCTTGATGTCTGTTACCCGTCCCATCCAAGATATCTCCTGAGGGGCCCATTTTAATAGAGAGTCCTTCGCCTCTTTTAACAAGGAAGGGATATTGGCTCTTGCTAATCCAGCGCATGTTGGGGTTAGGTGCACGTCCAGGTACGTTATTTTGGAATTTACCCACCTAAGAGAAAAGGTGTCCTGTAGGGCATTTAGCACCCCTTGCGTTTCAGAAAGGTTTAGGCCTTTTGACTTCGCCTTATTAATTGTGAAGCCCGCTATCTGCGCAAACCTTCCCAACAATCTCAAGAGCGGAGGGACCAAAGTCTGAGCCTCTCTTAAAAAACAAAGCACATCATCTGCGTATAACGCCTCCTTGTGGGTTTGGGCTCCCACCTCGAACCCTTGAATTTCAGGGTGCAGGCGAACGTGTTGGGCTAAAGGCTCCATAGCTAAAGCAGAAACCAGAGGCAATAGGGGACATCCCTGCCTTGGTCCCTTTACCCAGTTTTATCTGCGGTGTCCATTGGGCGTTGACCCGTATTCGAGTAGCAGGGATCTGAAAGTTGGCCAGGACCAATTTGGAGAAGTGTGAGCTGAAACCAAATCCCTCCAGAACTTGACGCAGGTATTCCCATGACATACTATCAAAGGCTTGGTGGGCGTCTAGGGAGAGCAATGAAAGGGGGCCCGGTATAGAGGGGGTTAGGGTTATTAAGTCTATTGCTCTCCGGATGTTATCATGGGCCGATCTACCCAAAATAAAACCCGTCTGATCCCTGTCTATTAATGTAGGTAATATTTCTCTTAATCGCTGTGCTATGATTTTGCTAAACAGTTTGGCGTCCGTATTGAGCAAGGCTATGGGTCGGTAGGAAGCACAATCTGCTGGGTCTTTTCCGGGTTTTATAATTAAAATTGTGGTAGATTCAGCCATCGATTGGGTGACGGTTACCGTTTCCCATAGGATGTTGAACAGTTTTGTAAGATGTGGTATGAATTCCTTTGCAAAAAATGTATAGTATTTATTTGTAAATCTGTCCGGACCCGAAGCCTTGCCCATAGGGAGGGTTTTGATGGCGAGTTCGACTTCTTCCGACAGTATTGGGGCATCTAAGAGTTCTAAAGAGGACTGGGGCAGCTGTGGGAGATCCGCCTCGGGTATACATTCTTTAACAGCTTGCGGATCCCCTTTATGTGAGGTTGTTATGTTGCCTGAAAAAATCTTCTATAATGCGGCATTTACTCTCCACAGAATATGTCTTTGCCTGATTTATCTCGCAGGAGGTCTATTCTGTTTCGTTTGTTTACCTAGTTTAGCTGCCAATAGTTTGTTAGCTTTGTTTCCTTTAGTGTAAAAAAGTTGTTTAGTGCGCATCATGCCGTATGCCGCCTTTCCCATATTAAGAAGGAAAAGAAAAAAAAAGTTACTCTCAATTCCAATTATAATACAGAATTTCACAATTCAGAAATTAGGAAGTTCAGAAGGATTCAAGCCCCCGAGATTCAATGAGAGAGATGCTGTCTTATATGTCTTTTGTGTCGGTTTGCTCCAGAATGCTAAAGATCACCTTCACCAGATTCAGGAGCACCAACATCATAGACAGCCTCCCCCCCACCTTAAAATTGGCCACTATTCTTCCAGTGGTCTGGTAACTGATTCTTCAAAGAATTTTCCCAGAAACCTGGCTCTCGTGTCAGTTAATGGTTCACAGAACATAACTAGGTGCTTCAAGGTTTCTACCCCTTTTCTGCAGATACGGCACGTAAGAATCCTATCCTCCCGGTCCTTCTTTCTTCTTTCAACAGTCTCACTGGTAGGGAATAAGTTTAGGCACAATCTCAGAAAATTCTTCCTTTCTGCCTGGGATGGAAACCTCTCCAAGTATGGTGGAATCGTTCCTCTTTTAAAATTCTCTTCCGGTCGATGGGCTGCCGTCTTGTAGGACTTTAAATTATCATTCGTAAGGATCCAGTCCAAGTCCAACAACTTTATCTTTACCCCAGTCGGATTGACCAGTAGTAATTCTTCAGACTGTGCGATGTTTTTTAGTATGGAAAGGCACGTTCCTCGCCCGATGTTTAAAGTATGTACCACTTTGCCCTCAATTGCCACATTGAGCATCTTGAAACCTCATTTTCCAGGCGAATCCTGGAATTTCCGATAAAGACACAGTGATTTCCACATCATCAAAGAGTACAAGGTTGACAGACCCAATTTTCTCCTAATGAATACTATTGGAAGTGAGTTTGGTAGCTGCATGACTCTCTTCCAAAATATCCCCTCCAGACACAGCCATACCTTTGGACTAATGAAAAGATTAGCTTCAGCTACATAAGTGAGGATGGGAGCAACTTTCATTTTTATAAAAGTCAATTAGCGCCAACCATGAAAATGTGCAATACTTATGTTTGATCAACAGTGCCTGAAAGGCCAGGTTTTTCCCTTTACTTCTTAACTGGGCCACGCCAGGGGCGTCGTTCCAACTGTTGTTCAGAGTCATCCCCAGGTACAACGTTGATGAGACCACAGGGATTAGGTCACCGTTCAGCTTCCAGTGGATTTTTTGAGCTTTCTGGACCTACCACCATCCTGCAGAATTAAGACTTTGAATTTCTTTGTATTGTTCAACTTCCAGTGGAACTTTTGAGCTTTCTCGACCTACCACCATCCCGCAGAATTAAGACTTTGAATTTTTTTGTATTGATCTTGAGTGTGTTTTTTGAACGTATGTATCCAGTGCCGCTAACTGCCTCTAAAGACCTATTTCGGTTTGGTCCAATTGTCATCCACCAAGCTGATTGGCGGTTACTTTCGCGTTTGCGGCTCTGGTGCGGACGGCAATACCACTAGTTCCAGCACATTTTTAATCGTGCGTGCTGTGCGGGTCTAGTTGTTGCCCAAGATGGCGGCCGCCGGGAGGTACTAATTCATTCCTCTCCCAGCAACCGTTGCGTTGCAGCCCCCGAATTTTGGCTTACGCTTCTCTTTGGGTTATACGCTAGTTTTTCTGCTTTCACGGCTTGCGCTTAGCCGCTCTCTCTTCCCTCTTGTTTGCGCTCCTTGCGTTCCGCCTCCCTTCCTTTTCTTTGGCTACATTATCTTACCTTCCTCTCCGGCTGCTTGCCTGCCCACTCGGCCACTCCGCGGCGAGCCCTTCTTCCTGCTTTCTCCTTCCGCCTCCTTTCTCTTCTTTTCTTGCCGCAGCACCTTGCGGTACCTTGTTTATCTCCGTGCCTCTGCCTCTCCCTGCGGAGATTCAGTTACGGGACCTCCTTCCGACTCCTCTTCGGACTCCTCCTGCCGGCTCCATCAGCTGTTACCGGATATCCAAACTCCCTGGAACTCTCCATGGCAGCATAAGGGTTTTTTCTGCCGCCTGAGCTTTTTCCCTTAACAGCCTGATCACGGGATTGGAGCCTCAGGACTGCTGGTTTAAGAGCATTCAGTGTGGCTTCCTCTCGTGGCAGGCACACTTCATCTAAAAAGGATAGAGATTACCTGACATGTCGTCACCTCAGCCCAGAAGAATTGGAAACCTACGACACAGGTGAGGAGAGTGGGGAGGAAGAAGGGCTAGAAGTCCCACCAGAACAGGTCAGATTGCAACGCCAAGAAGACATAATGTCAGCTGAGGAACAGATCCAGGAACTCTGGAAGGCAATTCAGGGGATGTCACAAGAACTACAGACGGTGAAGGCAGAATATGCGGTATTAAAGCAATTAGTCACAGCACGTGAACCTCCACCGGTAGAACTACCAACCATGTTGCTTCCCTCTGGAAAATTTGATGGTTCTCCCAAGAAGGTTAAAGAATTCTTGGAAGCTTGCATAGTCTATTTTACCTTCAGACCTCGCTCCTTCGCCACAGGCCAATCAAGAGTTGGGTTCTGCATGGGCCACCCCGTTGGTAATTTTACAAAGGTAGCGGGCGCCCCTCTCTCGCAAGAACAGACATGATAACCTGTTCGGTGGTTATTAACCACTTGAGAGTTCGCAGCCACTGCTTTTACTCACTGTGCCTTTCACAGATGGGAAATATCCATTTGCATATCAGTCTTTGTCCCGCCCAGAGGCAGTCCAGCACAGAAATGCAATGGCAATTCCAATCTGAACAAGAGTACCACCAGCAACCCCATACACGTGTTTCACCCTTGTTGGGGATCATCAGTGAGGTGAAGCTGATGCCTCTCTAAGCACAGTGAGAGGGAGACCACGTCTGGTTGCCCCCAGGAGACCTAGGGTTACCAATCCCAGGTTCCTTAACAAATAGTTTTACAAAGGTAGCGGGCGCCCCTCTCTCGCAAGAACAGACATGATAACCTGTTCGGTGGTTATTAACCACTTGAGAGTTCGCAGCCACTGCTTTTACTCACTGTGCCTTTCACAGATGGGAAATATCCATTTGCATATCAGTCTTTGTCCCGCCCAGGGGCAGTCCAGCACCGAATTACAATGGCAATTCCAATCTGAACAAGAGTACCACCAGCAACCCCATACACGTGTTTCACCCTTGTTGGGGATCATCAGTGAGGTGAAGCTGATGCCTCTCTAAGCACAGTGAGAGGGAGACCACGTCTGGTTGCCCCCAGGAGACCTAGGGTTACCAATCCCAGGTTCCTTAACAAATAGTTTTACAAAGGTAGCGGGCGCCCCTCTCTCGCAAGAACAGACATGATAACCTGTTCGGTGGTTATTAACCACTTGAGAGTTCGCAGCCACTGCTTTTACTCACTGTGCCTTTCACAGATGGGAAATATCCATTTGCATATCAGTCTTTGTCCCGCCCAGGGGCAGTCCAGCACCGAAATACAATGGCAATTCCAATCTGAACAAGAGTACCACCAGCAACCCCATACACGTGTTTCACCCTTGTTGGGGATCATCAGTGAGGTGAAGCTGATGCCTCTCTAAGCACAGTGAGAGGGAGACCACGTCTGGTTGCCCCCAGGAGACCTAGGGTTACCAATCCCAGGTTCCTTAACAAATAGTTTTACAAAGGTAGCGGGCGCCCCTCTCTCGCAAGAACAGACATGATAACCTGTTCGGTGGTTATTAACCACTTGAGAGTTCGCAGCCACTGCTTTTACTCACTGTGCCTTTCACAGATGGGAAATATCCATTTGCATATCAGTCTTTGTCCCGCCCAGGGGCAGTCCAGCACCGAAATACAATGGCAATTCCAATCTGAACAAGAGTACGACCAGCAACCCCATACACGTGTTTCACCCTTGTTGGGGATCATCAGTGAGGTGAAGCTGATGCCTCTCTAAGCACAGTGAGTAACCAGTAACCAGTGCCAATCCTATACTGCAAGATTTTGCCAGATTCCAGACTCTATTAAAATAGACCTTCGAGAGACCGGAACTAACCTTCACAGCTTGTGAGGACTTGTTAGATGTTCGACAAGAAACCTCCGATGTCTTGACCTATATATCTAATTTCAAGACTTTGGCCGCAGGGGCTGGTTGGCCAGAATAAGCCCAGTATGCCATTTTCCAAAGAGGCTTAAAAGAAGAGATCAAAGACAAACTCGCCAGGTCTTCTCGACCACCGACCTTTACAGACTTACTAACATCTGTATTACAGATCGAGTATCGACTTCGGGAATGTCGATCGGAACGCCACAGACACCGTACTGCAGTACATCTTTCCGAATCCATGGCTTCTGCATCGTCCTTACCCTCTTCCTCCCACTCTCATGAAGAACCCATGCAGATTGGAGCTACCAGGGGCCCTCTTTCGTCTGTTGAAAGAAGACGGAGAAATGAGAAGGGACTGCATATTGTGGTTCAGAACAGCACCTTCTTAAGGATTGCCCTGAGGTCCCAACCAAACGACAGGGAAACGATCTCCCTCTGCGCCAGTAGGGACTAGGTTCCGAGGGGCTTCTTGCAATTCACTCAGTCCCTATGTTTCCCTCTCAGTCTCCGCTCTCAACACCCAGGAGGATTCCAGACTGATGGTCATTCCAGTCCTCATTAACATCCACAGCAGATCAGTGGAATCTCTAGCCCTCTTGGATTGTGGGACTGCAGGGAACTTTGTGGACACTCTATGGGCAGAAAAGGTGGGTCTTCGCAGGGTAGTCCGCAAGGAAGAACAAAAGGTAGAAGGAGTGGATGGTTCCCCCTTTCTTCGGGACCCATAACCCATACCACAGAAGAGTTACCTGTAACCATCTTTCAACATTCAGAGGTTCTCAAATTCGATATAATACGAGCTGCTCACTTTCCTATAATACTAAGTATTACCTGGCTGAGAAAGCACAATCCTCAGATAAACTGGACCAGCATTCAGTTGAGTTTTTTTTCTCATTTTGTAGACTTCACTGCTTCCCAGTAGCCAACAGGAGTGATCTCCAAACCATGACGGTATTAGCAAGCGATCATGTGGGAGTACACGCCTTACCACAGTATTGTTCACCATATCAAGAAGTTTTCAAGGAAAGGAAGCCTGCTACATTACCTCCACACAGGCCTGAGGATTGTACCATAGATCTGGAACCTAATGCCCTCGTTCCCTTTGTACGGATGTTTTCCTTAACTCGAATGGAGAAACAGGTCCTAAGGGACTATTTGGATGCCAATTTGCAGAATGGTCTCATCCGGCCTTCAAAGTCTCCAGCAGGAGCTTCTTTGTTTTTCATCAAGAAGAGAGACTCAACTGAACTTTGGCCCTGCATAGACTACAGGGGCCTCAATAAGGTTACTATTCGTGATCGCTACCCCATGCCGCTTATAACAGAGATTATTGAGGCTGTACAAGGGGAATGCATTTTTATCAAGCTCGACCTCCGGAATGCATACCACTTGCTTCGCATTGCTAAGGGGGATGAGTGGAAGACAGCCTTCCGCACCCCTTTCGGGTTATACGAATATAAGGTGATGCCGTTCGGTTTGGTGAATGCGCCGCAATATTTCAGCGGTTTATGGACAGAATATTTTCAGATCTATTATTGGCAACAGTCATCATTTACCTGGATGATATATTAATCTATTCATCCAATCTAGAAGAACATATTCTTCACATCAAACAGGTCTTGGAGCGCCTTCAACAGTCCCAACTTTTGATCAAACCCGAGAAATGTGTCTTTGCAGTTTCATCTGTACCCTATCTAGGATACATTCTGTCGGAAGAAGGCATCTCCATGGATCCAGGCAAAGTCTCAGCTATACTCAGTTGGTCCTCTCCTACCAACGTCAAGGAAGTGCAAAGATTCCTCGGTCTGTCGAATTTTTACAGGAGATTAATTCCCAACTTCTCTGAGATCGTTTTTCCCATCACCAAGTTGCTAAAAAAGAGTACCGGCTCCTTCAAATGGTCTCCAGAGGCAGAACAGAGTTTTGGAGATTTAAAGAGGCTCTTCTGTTCTGGCCCTATTCTTCGTCACCACGACCAGAATCGACAGTTTATTGTGGAAACAGACGCATCAGCCATGGCCATAGGAACGGTCCTTCTTCAATACTACGAGGGCATTGAACATCCCATAGCCTATCTCTCTAAAACACTGTCCTCCAGTCAACTAAACTATTCAGTTCTGGAAAAGGAACTGCTTGCCATGAAGCAGGCTTGCGAGGAATGGCGACACTTACTCATGGGATCCCGACACAACTTTCTCATCAGAATTGACCATAAAAATTTGAGAGTCTTACAAAATATGGAGTGCGTTAACTCAAGGCAAGCCCAGATGGGCTTACTTTTTTGACCAATATGACTTCCAAATCACCTATCTACCCGGAACCAACAACAGAGTAGCCAATGCTTTGTCTCGGAAAGATACCTCCGGTGATGGTATTACTCTTCCCAGGGAACGAATGTTCCAAAGAAACAGGATTCTGGGACTTGTTAATACCTTCTTCCAAAAAGTCAAGACAGCTTTGGCATCCGAGATGCCTGAACTTCTACGTCAAGGAAGAAAGACCTATACAGAGAGGGACGGGTTATTGTATTATGGAAACCGCCTGTACATCCCTTCAGGTCCTTTCCGGAAGAATATTATTAGTTGGTGTCACAATCCACCAACATCCGGTCACAGAGGACAACACAACACCACAGAACTTGTTGCAAGATCATTTTTCTGGCCTGAGATAAAAGAAGATGTCAAGGACTATCTTAAAGCTTGCCCGATTTGTGCCATAGCCAAATACCCATCTGGTAAACCCCTAGGGTTGTTGACTCAATCAGAGATACCTACATGCCCCTGGGGACACATTTCTACGGACTTCATAGTCGACCTACCGGTGTCTAATTCTTGTATGTGCATCATGGTGACGATAGACACTTTAACCAAATTGGCACATTTTTCTCCCTTACCGGGATTACCAACGGCTACGAAAATGGCAGAGACTTTTGCTCAGGACATCTTTCGACTACACGGCCTTACGGATAAGATCATCTCAGACCGAGGCAGCCAGTACATCTCCAACTTCTGGAAGGCTCTCTGTTCCCGTATTGGGGTCGAAAGAGCTCTTTCCTCTGGGTTCCACCCTCAGTCTAAACAACTCAATGCTACCTTAGAGCAGTATCTGCGGTACTACAGTAACTAGTACCAAGACAACTGGATTTCCTTACTGCCAACAGCAGAGTTTACGTACAACAACTCAAAGCACTCAGCCATCGGTCAAACCCCATTCTGTTGTACGTATGGGATACATGCAAGATCCTTTCTTCGAATTGTTCCCATTCCTACTAACTCTCCTACAGCGGAGGCTGTACTTCAGTCCATAGCAGAAGCTCACATCTCTGCCAAACACTGCCTTGAGATGAGTAGGAAACAGAACAAGCAACAGGCCGATAAACATCGCAAGGACTGTCTTAATTGGAAAAAAGGGGACAAAGTATGGCTCTCTACTAAGTTCTTACCTAGATGGGTTCACTCTTCTAAGCTTTCACCTCGCTTTTTGGGACCCTTTTCTATCCTATCTAAGATCAACCGTGTCTCCTATAAGTTAGGTCTACCCTCCAATCTCAGTCGCATATATCCTGTTTTTCACTCTTCCCTTCTTAAACCTTTTGTCCCGGACTGCGCACGCGCGCGCGACGCATGCAGTCCTAAGCTTAACGGCTCCCGTCGGCTGCTGCATATATCCTGCAAAAAATCAGTGTTTTACTGAATTGTCCCATCCCAGCGGCACATGAGAAGCGTTGGACAATCCAGGGAAGCACTGGCCGCAACCCCGAGCAGAAACGGAATGGGGAGAGCATGTTTCAGCCTGTATCCTCCAGCTGGTGGGCCGTGGCCGTTGAGGCGCTGGCGTGCCTGCTCCGACTCCTCCCCCCTCGCGGAGCGACGAACGAGGGGGATCCGGCGTGAGAGGATGCCCTGACCCACACCGCTGGGCTGCCTGCATGAGGACATATGAGTGGCGGCCCTCCCACCCGCGGCAGTGCCACGAACGAGCGAGGTCCCGAAACCTGATTACCTGCAGCACGAGCCCACTGTCACCCCCCCGGGGAACGCCCTCCCTCCGTCAGCGAGACCACAACGCCCTGGGTCGAGCTGCAGCACGATAGGAGAGCCGTGTGCTGCGTCCCCACCTGATGCAAGAAACGCTGTACGTGGACACATCCACAACAAGGTACGAGTGTGTTTGAATTGGGGGACAGCTGTCACGTCCTCAATCTTGCCCTCCTTCCGACACTTACCCGACACCATCCGTTCCCATACCCACCACCCACACCAACGGGGAAGACACTGCAGGCGGGATGTCAGAGGGGGCAGGACCACCTCCTTCCGCCCATTTCCGTGTTGGCGCTTGCCCTGGCGTCTCATCCATGCCCGACGGCTCCGGGGCCGTCGGTTCCAGCTCCTGCGCACTGGAGAACCCGATCGCGTCTCGCTCAGGCGATCACATGATTAGTCACGGGTTCTTCGTCTGCCGCTGACACCGGTGTCCACACACTGGGCAACACCAATCACTGCTGGCGTCCGTCCTCACATGACGCTCCTGTGCGGTCACGTGACCTCAATTTCCATCACAAAAGGAGCCAAGAGGAAACGCTCAGCGCTTCACAGCTGTTTCTACCAGAGACCTGTTCGGCGTTACTCATTTCTTCTTGCACAGTTTGGAACTCGACCATGGAACGTTGCTTTGGACTTGT
Organism: Ambystoma mexicanum; assembly: GCF_040938575.1. NCBI lineage: Eukaryota > Metazoa > Chordata > Amphibia > Caudata > Ambystomatidae > Ambystoma > Ambystoma mexicanum. The sequence continues at coordinate 847,068,944 of NC_090930.1, forward strand.
ATTGGATTTTCCTCTGGACTCGACGTATCTTCTGGACCCTTGGAACTCTTGACCTCCCTTTCTGGCCCTGGTACTGCTCTGGATTACCCTTTTGTCTTGGCGAACTACGAACCACACGATTCCTGTTTATCACGCTTTGCCTCCTGAACTACTTGGGGTTCACTAACTATTGTGCTCACTACCTGGACCTTGGATTGGCTCGCTAACTGGTCACGTTCTTGCTGCAGGTGTGGGTTGGAGGAACTGCAGTACATCCCAGCCTGCTGTTTGTCTTCCCTTGCTGCCCATTCAGGTTTCCCACCAGTTCTACCATCCACGGGGTAAGCTTTGCCATTTTACCTTGTTTGCTTGCACTGCCATTCCTTTCAAAGTATACCTGATCCTAACCTTTGCTTTACAGCACTCAGGGGTCCTTACCCGCAGATGCTGAGTTTGATGAAACCACTCCTCCCCAAAACCCACCTCCTGTCATACCCCCTTCCTCCCCGGCCGCCCCTGTGGTGATCCAAAACCCTTTTCCCTTGGCAGCTCCCAAAAGATACCAGGGCGACCCAAAGAAATACCGCACCTTCATCAATCACTGTAAGCTGCATTTCCTGTGTCGTCCTCAGGCTTTCCCCGATTCCGTATCAAAAGCAGCCTTTCTTCTCTCTCATCTATCCGGGGTAGCCGCCACATGGGCCAATCCGTTGCTGGAAAGCAACCACCCTGCTTTGTACGACTTTGAGATATTGACCCAAGAGATGGCAAAAGTATTCGACACCAGGTACAAAGCACCGTCTAGGGACATGGAACTCCTGGATCTCACGCAGGGTCGTTCAACCCTCATAGAGTACATCACCAGGTTCAATCAGTTGTCTGCTGAGACCTCCTGGCCAGAAAACAAAAAGGCTGTGGTGTATTACCGGGGTTTATCTGGGGTCATGAAAGATGCTTTATCTGTAGTGCCTACGCTTCCCACAGTATATGCTGATTTGGTGGACTTAACGTTACAAGTCGATGCCAGACGATCGGAGCGACGGGGGGGAAGGATCATCCTCGTTCCCATCCCCATCCACGGTCAATGCTACTCCTGAACCCATGCAGATAGGCGGGATCCGCAGCCCCATCTCACATGTCGAACGAGAGCGCAGGAGAACGGACAATGCCTGTTTCTACTGCGGTCTCAACGGGCATTTCGCAGAAACCCGGGTTTTCCAAAGGCTCGCCCCTAAGATCAGAGGTGGGAGCGAATCCTATACGGAATACCTCTGAACCTACTTTCGGTCCTGTGCAACCCGTGATAGTTCAGGCCTTTTTGAACCACGCTACGGGTTCCCACGCAGTGTCAATAGTGATAGATTCAGGTGCTACAGGTTGCTTCATCGACATAGCCTTGGCCAGTTCACTGAACCTGCCTTTGGTCACGAAGAAATGTCCCGAACCGGTCCAGGCGGTGGATGGTACGTCTCTTGCTTCTGGTCCGATCCTGCAACAGACAGCTGCGTTGGAGCTGATCATTCAGGAAAACCACAAGGAGACAATCTCTTTTGATCTCATTGCCACCCCTCAGTTTGGGGTGATTCTAGGCATTCCTTGGCTAAGGTTGCACAATCCCCTCATCAACTGGGGGACGGGTCACGTTTGAATCCGAAACATGTCAACACTACTGCCTACTGGCAACGCCTCAGGTTTCCAGTCCCGCGGGAATCCTGGGAAGCGCATTATCCTTGGCTATAGAGGACAGTACTGACCACCACGATACAAACACGGTAGGGACTGTCACGGGTGGGATACCCTCGGTTTACCACGATTTCCAGGCGGTATTCGACAAGAGGTCTGCAGAGGGCCTACCCCCGCACCGATCTTACGACTGTCCCATCGACCTGATTCCTGGCGCATCTGTCCCGAAGGGTCGTATCTACTCTCTGACTCAGATGGAAGAACGGACCTTGCAGGAGTATATCCAACAGGCTTTACGGCTAGGTCATATTCGCCCATCGACCTCTCCGGCTGCAAGTCCTATATTCTTCGTTCCGAAGAAGGAAGGGGACCTCCGCCCCTGCGTCGATTATAGGCGCTTGAATGCCGTCACAGTGAAAAACCGCTATCCCATACCTCTGATCACTCCGTTGCTGGACAAACTCACCCATGCTACGATATACACCAAACTAGACCTCCGCGGGGCATACAATCTTATACGCATGCGTGACGGTGATGAATGGAAAACGGCCTTTTGCTCACGACAAGGCCTATTCGAGTACACTGTCATGCCTTTTGGTCTATGCAATGCCCCGGCTACCTTTCAGCACTTCATGGACGACATATTCAACGATATTCTGAACACTTATGTAGTAGTTTACTTAGACGACATACTGGTTTTCTCCGCCTCCCTTGATGAACACATCACACATGTCAGGGAAGTGTTGTCGCGACTACAAAACAACGCTCTTTACGCCAAGCCCGAGAAATGTTCGTTCCATACCGATCAAGTTGAATTCCTGGGGTTCCATATCACGCCCAAGGGGCTATCTATGAACCAAACCAAGGTTCGGGCGATCGACAAATGGCCGATTCCGACCAACCTCAAGCAGCTGCAATCATTCCTGGGGTTTGCGAACTTTTATCGGAGATTCATATCAGGGTTTTCTTCTATTGCGGCTCCACTCACTGCACTCACTAGCCCTTCTGTCCCCTATGTCTGGTCCATGGCTCAGAAATCCGCTTTCGATACACTGAAAACCCTGTTCACCACCGCTCCGGTATTACAGCACCCTGACCCCGACCTTCCGTATATTCTCGAAGCAGATGCCTCTTCCTATGCATTAGGTGCGGTGTTGTCCCAGTCCTGTCCTACCACCAACCGTTTGAATCCAGTAGCGTTCCACTCCCGTAAGTTCACGACTACAGAACTGCACTACACGGTTACAGAAAAGGAACTGCTGGCTATTAAGGATGCGCTACAGGTCTGGAGACACCACCTCCTAGGTGCCAAATACCAGACCGTAGTGTTCTCTGATCACAAAAATCTCCAGGACCTTGCTTCCTTGAAATGCACAAACAGTCGCCAGGTTCGGTGGCATCTCTTCTTTGCCGCGTATGATTTCGTGGTCAAACACAGGCCCGGTGTTGGACACGGCAAAGCCGATGCCCTGTCCCGTTCACCTGGGGGTGAGACCCTTCCCTCTTTTCCGGACACCTTGTTGGGAAAAAATCACGTAGTCTGTATATGCACACCGACTCCCTCTTTGTTATCCACTATCCGACAATGGGCTTCCCAGTACCCGCAGTCACTGGCGGAATGGGACCCGGTCATGCAAGACGGGCTGCCTTTCGTACACGGGGGAAAACTACTTCTACCCACAAGTGAAACCCGGAATCAAGCGCTGACCTGGTCCCACGACGCCGCCATCAACGGTCACCCTGGACAACTTTGCACCTTAGACCTCCTTAAGCGTTGGTGCTGGTGGCCTACGATGAGCGATACGATACCTGTCCGGTGTGTGCCCAGGGCAAATCGCGCAGGGGTCGGCCTTTGGGTCTTCTCCTTCCTCTCCCGATACCTCCCCGACCTTGGCATACAATCTCCATGGACCTGGTCACTGATCTCCCTCGCACTCATGGGTTTGACACTATTTGGGTCATAGTTGACTCATACACCAAGTTAGCACGTTTCATACCGTGCAAGGGAATACCTTCAGCCCCTGCTTTGGCCAAGCATTTCTTCAAGCATGTATTCTGTCTCTTTGTATTGCCCCATGAGTTGGTATCTGATCGTGGTTACCAATTCACCTCCTGCTTTTGGCGGGCCCTAACCGCTCTGTTGGGCATTGATGCTCGATTTTCCTCTTCGTATCACCCGGAGAGTGACGGACAGACCGAAAGGGTCAACCAAACGTTGGAACAGTATCTGCGCTGCCTGACGCTGCAATACCAGGACACATGGCTCAATCTGCTACAACTCGCGGAGTTTGCCTACAACAATGCTCTGCACTCGGCTACCGGGTACTCACCTTTCTTTGCACTCTACGGTCAGCATCCTCGTACCATCCCCATTCCAGACTTTTCCTCTTCCAACACTCCTGCCGCCTCGGCTTGTGCCCGAGACATCATATCGGTCCATGCCCATACCTTGGTCCACTTACGTGAAGCACAGGCTTCCATGAAAGCAGCTGCTGACAAAAAAAGGGCTGCTCCGCCCGTTTACGGGGTGGGGGATCGGGTTTGGTTGTCCACTCGTCACCTACATATCCCTGGCTGCCGCAAGCTGTTGCCTCGTTTTGTGGGTCCTTACAGAGTAGTCAAGGTTCTGAACCCGGTGGCGTTGCGTCTGGCGGTGCCCTCCGCTTGGCGGATCCATCAGGTTTTCCACGTTTCTCTCCTTAAGCCTTGCCTTGGCCCTACCCGCTTGGTGTCTCCTCCTGCCCCTGTCTCTGTCTCTTCTCCCGATGTGTTTGAGGTCCGGGCTGTTTTGGGTTCTCGTGTCCACAGGGGTGTCCTGCAGTATTTGGTGGACTGGTTGGGTTATGGCCCTGAAGACCGGTCGTGGGTTGCTTCCCGTGATGTGCATGCCCCCGGTTTGTTGGCCCGTTTTCACCGTGACAACCCTTCGAGCCCACGCGGTCGTGAGCCTTTGGGGGGGGGGTTCTGTCACGTCCTCAATCTTGCCCTCCTTCCGACACTTACCCGACACCATCCGTTCCCATACCCACCACCCACACCAGCGGGGAAGACACTGCAGGCGGGATGTCAGAGGGGGCAGGACCACCTCCTTCCGCCCATTTCCGTGTTGGCGCTTGCCCTGGTGTCTCATCCATGCCCGACGGCTCCGGGGCCGTCGGCTCCAGCTCCCGCGCACTGGAGAACCCGATCGCGTCTCGCTCAGGCGATCACGTGATTAGTCACGGGTTCTTCGTCTGCCGCTGACGCCGGCGTCCACACACTGGGCAACACCAATCACTGCTGGCGTCCGGCCTCACATGACGCTCCTATGCGGTCACGTGCCTTGTCACGTGACCTCAATTGCCATCACAAAAGGAGCCGAGAGGAAACGCTCAGCGCATCACTGCTGTTTATACCAGAGACCTGTTCGGTGTTACTCATTTCTTCTTGCTACAGTTTGGAACTCGACCACGGAACGTTGCTTTGGACTTGTATTGGATTTTCCTCTGGACTCGACGTATCTTCTGGACCCTTGGAACTCTTGACCTCCCTTTCTGGCCCTGGTACTGCTCTGGATTACCCTTTTGTCTTGGCGAACTACGAACCACACGATTCCTGTTTATCACGCTTTGCCTCCTGAACTACTTGGGGTTCACTAACTATTGTGCTCACTACCTGGACCTTGGATTGGCTCGCTAACTGGTCACGTTCTTGCTGCAGGTGTGGGTTGGAGGAACTGCAGTACATCCCAGCCTGCTGTTTGTCTTCCCTTGCTGCCCATTCAGGTTTCCCACCAGTTCTACCATCCACGGGGTAAGCTTTGCCATTTTACCTTGTTTGCTTGCACTGCCATTCATTTCAAAGTATACCTGATCCTAACCTTTGCTTTACAGCACTCAGGGGTCCTTCCGGTGTTCCCGGTATCAGACTGACGGTGCCACTCCACACCTGTGGCCTCAAAGATTGCTAGGGCAGTATTCTATACCTGCTCGAGCGGTACTTGGGGACGGAGGTAGTTTATAGCTGCACGGCCATCAAGGCTGACCACCAAGATCAGAACAACAGCCCTGTCTCCCCCTCAAGGCCCCCTGCACAGCCTAACCCACCTGCACAGACCACAGAAACCACGTGGGACACTGTATGTGCCGGAGATAGACACTTGCCAGAACCATACCAGTGGATGGGACAAGGACACGGTCCTTCTCACGAGGCTTTGGCGTAGTGGACCCAAACTACGAATAGGGAGACGGAGGGTACTCCCCGCAACTAATTGTGACACTCCTCAACTAAGTGGGACCCCCGGTATCTCTTCCCCCCCTCCTTCGCTAAGTGGCGACCACAGCAGGCGGAAGCACGTCGGAACGACTCCCCATGGGGCACTAATGCCAGTGAGGCGATTTCTTCCCCGCGGGCTGCGTCTCCCGCGGGCTGCGTCTCCCACGTATGCTCTACATCCCTGGAAGTGAGACTGACACTCGCAGTGGCTGCGTTTCTCTATCACAGACGCAGCACCTGCACGGATTTGCAGTGAGCACCCGGTGCAGCCTCTACATGATCGCCTGATTCACACAGGACCTCTCCCGTCCCGCATTTACCCCCGGTGTGACAACGAGAAGCACCCGGATCCCTGCCACGCAGGACCAACCAATCGCAATATGGGGAAGGAGAAATCCAAATGGCAAACGCTACAAAAAAAAGAAGGGCCTCTACAACGTGGGGGCTCCTTCCCACCGCGGGTCTCAGCCCCCAGAAGAGGAAGGCGCCTCCGAAGAGCCCCATGACCCCCCTATCTCTCTGTTAGATCTCATGAAAGCGATTGGAGACTCGAGGACATCATTGGAACTCAAAATGGGCGGCCTATCCTCTGAGGTGACCCTCATACGTCAGGACCTCTGCAACCTGTCGACCAGGGTAGGGGAGGCAGAACAGAGAGTGTCTGACACAGAAGACGCGGTCCACCGGCTGGAGCAGCAACTTACCGCGATCGCCCAAAAAGTGGCCCAACTGGAATATCACGCTGAGGATAGTGAGGGGAGGGCGCGGCACAATAATCTCAGGATCCTTGGAATACCAGAGAAAGAGGAAGGCCCCAGCGCAGAGCTTTTCCTAGAAGATTGGCTTGCCCATGTCTTTGCCCCTAAAAAGCTATCCAAATTCTTTTCCGTTGAGAGGGCACACAGAGTCCCCACCAGCCAACCTACCCCAGGAGCCCCGCCTAGAACAATAATTGCACGTCTGCTGAACTACCGGGACCGGGATGCGATCTTACAAATGGCAAGAACCTCTGGCCCGATCACATACAATGGCTACAGGGTCGGTTTCTATCCTGATTACACTAAAGAAGTACAAAAAGCCCACCAGTCATTTGACTCAGTCAAGAAGAAGCTCCAGTCGCTATCTATCAAATATGCCCTATTCTTCCTGGCATTACTTAAAGTCCACTATGAGGGCACTACACATCTGTTCTACAACCCCAAAGAGGCATGAGACTGGCTTGAAACCAAAGTTCTCACGGATTCCAGAGTGAGATGCACACCACTGGGCCCGCTCCCACAGAAGCCCTGTTCTGGGCGGCCCTCGCCCCCTTGATCTCCGACCAACGCAGACGACGTCACGACGAGGACCCCTATGGAGAAGGGATAAGGCCCACGCAACACGGGGACCAATTCGCAATACAACAACATTGGAGCGCTTACTTAGCGGCTGCCGCCCCTAATGCGTCGCGGGTGCTATCGCAGTCTGGGTTATCCCGAGAAAGTTTACCAAGTTATACTTTAATGTTTGGACGAGAGGTGCTCCCAGTTGGGGGGGGAAGTACAGGGTGGGGGGAGTTTTAGGAATGTACGGACACAGAATCACAAGTCGAGAAGGCACAATACTGTCAAACACTGGAAGGAAGCAAGGAAAGCAAGCACTGTCTACGGGCAAAACCGTTGACACAAGTATCATCTAGTTACCAGGCACACCACTACGAGACGACCCCTGGACGTCTCCCCCGGAAAAACATCACTACACACCTCCAGAAAATACGCAACTGCCACTGATCCTTCCAGATGCCCCGACAAGAGACCCACGCAGATAGAATGAACTCCAACAAAGTAACCATACTGTCCTGGAACGTTAACGGCCTCGGCTCCAGCATAAAGTGAAGATTGGTGCTCCAGTACCTTAACCGATACTCGCCAGATGTTGCTCTCTTAAATGAAACACATCTGATAGGCACAAGCACCAATTTTTTCAAAAGATCCAACTACTCGCACACCTACCATGCCGGATTCACGAAAGGTGCCAGGGGCACGATGATACTCGTCCATAAGCGTGTCCCCCTGCAGGTTAGGAAGGTCGAAACTGACCCCGGGACTGTTACGTAATGATACTAGCCAACATCTGGGGCGAGAAATGGGGCCTTGCAGCAATCTATGCCCCCCCACGCTTACGAAAGAACTGCTCTCCGATCTACGGAGCTTACTCCTGGAAGAAGAGGCCGATATATGATTAATTGGTGGGGACTTGAACGAAGTGATGGATACTGCAATCGATAGATCTCATAGGCCCCGCCTCCACACCACTTGCCGCGTTCGCCGAAGCCCTGGGATTGATGGACACATGGCGCTCACTTCATAATGAAGAGGCTGGCTTTTCTTTCTTCTCTGGTGTCCACAAGTCGCTCTCCAGGATTGATTATGCCTTCATCCCCTGCAGCATAAATCATAGACTCCTTGACGCTGAATTCCTCGCAAGGGGAATTTCGGACCACTCTCCGCTCCTTCTAACCATGAAGAATCCTAGCCGATGTCCGGATCGTAACTGGCGCCTAAACACATACCACCTCCGTCTCCCTGAAATTACAGAGGGGCTGGAAAAAAAGACAATGGAATATTTTGAAATCAACAAAGGCTCAGTGGACTACCCTATCTCGATCTGGGAGGCGTACAAGACCGTCCTCCAGGGGGAAGCTATATCGGCGGTTTCCGCCCACCAACAACGACAGGTCCAGAGGATCAGAGAAGCAGAAGCACGAGTCTCGGAGTGGGAATGAAAAATCCTAGAACACAGCAACCAAGAAGCAAAAGAGGCTCTGCTCTGCTCACGGTACAAGATACCCTTAGCAACATGTCTCTAGATAACGCACGAACAGTCCATCAACTAGTCCGCAGCCAAATTTATGAACGAGGCGACAAAGCAAATAAGACCCTGGCCTGGTTGGAGAGACGCGAACAAAGCAGGGGACATGTACGGGCCATTAAATCTCTGGATGGAACATTGCTGATAGATGACTCTGACATTGTCGAAGCATTCGCGGCCTACTACAGGAACCTTTATACCCCACCCACCGAGAGCTCGCCATACGAACCTTCATGCTACCTCGACCAGATTGAGATCCCGAAACTCTCACAGTGGCAATCAGATCTCCTGAACGCTGAAATCACTGACACCGAGAGGCGCTTGCACAGCTCCAACCCGGGAAAACTCTGTGTCCCAACGGGTTCCCTACAGAGACATGGAAATGCCTCGGTGGTACACTATCTACCCATATGCACCGTATGTTCCTACGCAGCAAAGAACTGGGAGCCCTCCCCCCAGACCTCAGGAAGGCATGCATAGTAGTCATTCATAAACCTGGGAAAACCCGGAGGAATGTGCCTCCTATCGCCCCATATCCTTGATCAACGGTGAAGCCAAGGTCCTCGCCGGAACACTTGCCAACAGATTATTGCAGGTAATAGAGACTCTCGTCCACCCAGACCAATGTGGATTTATGCCCAATAAATCCACCCGCATGAACCTGCGCAGAGTCCAACTGGCGCTGAGCAGAGCCAAAGAAATACCGGCCCCACTAGCCCTCCTGGCGGTGGACTTTGAAAAGGCATTCGACTCTGTGGGGTGGGACGCACTGTGGGCGATCATGGCTCAGATGAACCTTGGGCAAACATTTATATCATGGGTTAAACTTCTCTATGCATCTCCGGAGGCCACAGTAAGGGTGAACGGCAGGTCTTCTAAATCATTTCCCTTGGGCCGAGGTACAAGGCAGGGATGCCCGTTGTCCCCACTTCTCTTCCTCCTGGCCATTGAACCACTCGCAATTGAACTCAGAGCTAACACCAACTGGACCGGTTTTGTTTGGCCGGGAGGGGGAGAGGACCGCCTGTCACTCTATGCGGATGACCTCATCATATACCTCAGTAACCCGAGCACTTCATGCCCGGCTGTCTCCCTTATCCTCAGGGAGTATTAGCGCTTTGCAGGCCTAAAGGTGAATGAAGCCAAAACCGTTTACTTCCTGATCCAGGGTGGCGAGTCTGCAATCCCTGAGACCTGCCCATACCATGTCTCTATTAGGGAATTTAAATACCAGGGCATACGGCTCAATCCGACACTTGAAGGGTTCCTCCAACTTAACCTACAACCAGTAATTGAGCAATTCACCAGAGATACCTCCCACTGGCAATCACTCCCCCTTTCGCTAATGGGTAGAGCCGCTCTATTCAAGATGATGACCCTCCCCAGACTACTGTACGTTCTCCAAAATGCCCCATTTATCATCCCCAGAGAAACCTTCGCACTTACTGACAGAAACCTTTGCATGTTGTTATGGGGTGGGAAACAATCTACAATTGCCCTTGATACGCTCCAGAGATCAGTATGGGAGGGAGGCATCGGTTTACCCTGCATATGCATCTATTACCTTGTAACGCAGATCGGGGTAGTAAACGACTGGATGCACTCAGACCCCACATTACCACACATCCGTATTGAACTAGAGATCATGGCCCCGTTAACCCCGCTGCAGATCCTGTACGCCACCCACAACCAACTCCCAAAGCTGCCCAAAATGACGCACCATATCCGTCGTGCCTGGCGGGATGCACACAAATTAATCGGCTGGAAAGGAAAGCCAACATTATCCTAACCCATATGGCACAACGCGCTCCTCCCGGAAATAGTGAAAATGGGCTCCTTTGGTCACTGGCTCGCAAAAGGAATACACACACTAGCACATGTGATACAAGGGGGTCACCTCCTGGACTTTGAGACCATGCAAGAGCAATTTGACCTGGCACCCATGGACCAGTTCCGACATGCGCAGCTGGCCCACGCCATCCGCACCCAATTCCCTGACACGACAAACATACTACCCTGCTCTCCCATTGAGACCAATATCCTCCCGCAACGCATCTCCTCTAAGGTTACCTCCACTCTTTATCAGGCCCTTAATTCCTTCGGGGCCACGCAGCTTGATGGGCCCAAAGCAAAGTGGGAAAGAGATGTAGGCCAACTGGAAGCAGAAGACTGGGTGGATGCATTAATGTCCCCTAGAGAAATCGGTATAGAATCGAAGCTGAGATTAATACAATTGAGAATCCTTCACCGCTCATATCACTCAAGTACCGCAATGGCCAGATGGGGGGGTAGAGGATGGGATATGCATCAGATGCAACACTAAGCCTGCTACCTTCTACCATATGATATGGGACTGCCGGTTGTTACAGGTCTTCTGGGAGAACTGTATTAACACGATCTCTGCTGCCGTGGCGACGCCAATCCGTAGGGATCCCAAAATGGTACTCTTAGGCATCTGGGGGGGAAGTAGACCTGTCAAAATATGGGAAAATGTTTCTGGCAATTGCGTTGGGGGCAGGTAAAAGACTTATTGCGGCTAAATGGGGCTCTGCCGATCCACTGTGCCTGAACCGCTGGAGTAACAAGCTAAACAGAAGCAGAATCAGAACGCCGGATCTTTCACGGCTTGCGCTTAGCCGCTCTCTCTTCCCTCTGGTTCGCGCTCCTTGCATTCCGCCTCCCTTCCTTTTCTTTGGCTACCTTACCTTACCTTCTTCTCCGGCTGCTTCCCTGCCCGCTCGGCCACTCCGCGGCGGGCCCTTCTTCCTGCTTTCTCCTTCCGCCTCCTTTCTCTTCTTTTCTTGCTGCTGCACCTTGCGGTACCTTGTTTATCTCCGTGCCTCTGCCTCTCCCTGCAGAGATTCAGTTACGGGACCTCCTTCCGACTCCTCTTCGGACTCCTCCTGCCGGCTCCATCAGCTGTTACTGGATATCCGACCTCCCTGGAACTCTCCATCGCAGCATAAGGGTTTTTTCTGCCGCCTCGGCTTTTTTCCCTTAACGGCCTGATCACGGGAATGGAGCCTCAGGACTGCTGGTTTAAGAGCATTCACTGTGGCTTCCTCTTGTGGCAGGCACACTTCATCTAAAAAGGAGAGACATTACCTGACACGTCGCCACCTCAGCCCAGAAGATTTGGAAACCTACGATACAGGTGAGGAGAGTGGGGAGGAAGAAGGGCTAGAAGTCCCACCAGAACAGGTCACCAACAGCAGAAGGTCATCCGCAAAGAGTACGCGACCAACTGCAGTCCCTGCAATCCTTGGCAGAAAACATCTCAGTAGCTCAAATGCCTCTTCCATATCTGATATAAAGAGGCTGAAGACTGCAGGTGCAAGACGACAACCCTGCTTCAGTCCACTCTCAGATTTAATTCTGTTGGACAGCATGCCCCTTCTGTCCAGCCTGATTTTCAGTGAGGTGTTGTTATGTAGTGCCTCCATTGCTTCTCTCAAATTAGAACACCCCCACCTTTTCAGTTTATTCCAGAGGATTCTCCGGTCAAATGAATCAAAGGCTTGTACTAGGTCAATCGATGCAATTTAAATGGTTTTGATGGTTCTCCATTTTACCATGCATTTCAGTACACTGATGATAAAGATATTAAGGGCTGTGCAGATACCCTTATGGAACCCTGCCTACCAAGTGTCCTGGTGGCCAGAGACCAAACTCCACGCATTCAGGTGACTCAGGATAACAGCCGCAAAGATATTGCCAACCACATCGAGAAGGGCAATAGGCCTATAGTTCTTAGGTTTCGACCTATCGCCCATCTTGAAGATCGGGACGACAATTGATTGTGTCCAAGACAAAGGGATCTTTTTTTCTTTCTTGATAGTCTTGAACAGTTGTACCATAAAAGTTGCCCATTTGTCGGTATCTTTTCTTACAATTTCGTTGGTCAGGACGTACGGCCCCCCTGCCCTTGATGCGTTGGATTTATTTATAAGGTCAAGCAGAATAAAAGATAGATGGCCAGAATGGGAAGACCTAGAAGAACCGGCAGGTGCATTGGACATGTGGTATGACATTTTTGAGGGGACACACACGACCTCCAGACTATACGAGCAGATGCTGAGACCTCACACAGAACAAGAACTACACATAAAACAAAGTTGGGAAGAAGAACTCCATAGGCCACTCAGCGACCATGAATGGAACAGGGTGCTGAGATACCCCAAAACAGTGTCCAGGAACGCAAGGTTCAAACAGACCCAGTTGTACGTGACGCACAGGGCGTACCTCACACCTAAGAGGATGAACGTGATACGCGGAGGTGACCCCAGCGGGTGCCCACGGTGCTCGACCGAGGAGGCAGACATGGTGCACATGTTTTGGATATGCCCGGTGATACAGACGTTCTGGGAAGGCATCAGGATCAAAATAGCGAAAAGCGGCCTTCAGATACAGACGGAGCACCCCGAATGGTACCTGCTGGGCCTCTTCCCTCGAGGAGGCAGGGACAGAGTGCATCTAGCAAAAATGAAAGACTTGATATGCATATTAGCCAAAAGGAGGATAGCCATGTCCTGGAAATCTAGAGGAGGCCCGACCATAGAAGCATGGTGGGCAGACCTCCAAAAGTGGACACTAGCGGAGACTGCGGTGTGGATCAGAGCAGTGCAAAGAGGGGAAGGGGAAACGGCTGGGAAAATAGCGGCATGGAACTCCCTAGTGCAGAATCTATTTGGACGAGAAGGAGAGGAAACCGACGAGGAGGATCCGGAGGAGGCTGGGGGATACCAGAGCGCCCAGGACAGGGAGACACAAGGGATGGAAGAATAGACACCGTTGTATGGACACGGAGGCAGCTAGCGGAAGCAGCCACAGACAGGGAAGATAAGCTGTTGGACACTTTAAGACGATGACCCCACGGCAGAATCCGCCGAAAAGCCAAAATGCCAGCTGAATGTTCGTATGTTTGTATGTTGTATGTATTTATGTTGTTAATTGGAAAATAAAAGAAATTAAATAAAAAAAAAAAGTATGTCATGTTTGTCAAATTTAAACTCCCATGGAGCATTTGAGACTATGCGGAGCTCGCTGGGACACTGATCTCGTACAATTTTCTAAAATGATCCTCCCACCTCAAAGCTGAGATTGGGTTTACAATTCTAGAATCCTCAGGGGTGTTTAGATAGTTCATCAATTTCCACACTCCAGCGGTGTTCTTCTTAGATACTAGATGCAGCATTCTTCCACTGTCGTGTTGGTAAACTAGGTAGTGGCTATTTACATTCACGGATCCTTACAGTATAAACTACAGAAGCAGGTCTCAGATGAGGAGGGTCAGTACATCATAATGGCAGGGGAAATACACTGTACAAAATTTCTACTCATAAACATCTACGCACCCAACCTGGACTCTCCAGGGTTTTTCCATCAATGCGCTAAACACATTCACAGATTCCCCGGGTATGAAATTGTATGGGTGGGCGATTTCAACATGACCCTCACATTGGAAATGGAAACCCTAGACTCCCTTGAACTGCGCCGGGTTCTGAAGGCTCATAGAGAAGAACTTACCCAGCTGGCAACAAGGGAAGAGAAGTACCTGGGTGACCCCATAGTGGCTGCAAGATACGGGGAGAGGGACCGCCCCAACAGAACACTAGTTTGGCCCATTAAGCAGGAAAACCAAATCACGCCCATTGTGGAGGTCGAAGATAGGAATGGGACTCTCATTAAAGAACTTGAGGGGATTAATAACACATTCTGAGAATGTCATGCTGAGTTGTACACCTTGCGGCCCAGTGTGGGACACAATGCACTAATGACATATCTGGATGAGATCGCCCTGGGATGGTTAGACCAGGAACAAGATGGAGCCCTGAATGCCCCGATATCTGAGGAGATCCAAAAGGCAATATTGTCCCTCCCCAATGGTAAAGCTCCTGGGCTGGACGGTATAACAGCAGAGTTTTACAAAACTTACCTAGACCTACTAATCTCCAATCTCCTTTGTATGCATGAAAATGCACTATCGGGAGGCACCCTGTGGGAATCCACCAGATCGGCACTAGTAACAGTGCTCCTAAAACACGACAAGAAGCCCCGACAAATGGCGTTGTACAGACCGTTGTCCTTAATAAATACTGACAACAAAATACTCTCCAAGATATTGGCAGACCGTATAATTCCACATATGCCTGCATTAGTCCAACGACCAAGCAGCTTTCATTCCAGTCCGATCAACCAAGCACAACCTGAGACACCCGTTTACCCTGACACATAATGTGAGCCCCGAGATACCGATGGCGGTTGCGGCCCTCGACGCAGAGAAGACCTTCGACTCCGTCGAGTGGCCCTTCCTATTTGAGGTCCTTTGGCGTTCTGGATTCGGCCTCACATATACCCGATGGGTCAAACTGCTGTATATGGCCCCCCCGAGCTGTGATGTGCACTTATGGGGTCGTCTTTGAATATATTTACCCTTCCCGGGGCACGCACCAAGGTTGCCCCTTTTCACCAATATTATTTGCCCTCGCAACGGAGCCTCTGGCCTACCACATTCGGGAATGGCATGCACACTGTGGGATCAGTATACATTCACACCTATCCATCGTCTCATTATATGCAGATGTCATTCTGCTGTATGTTAAATACCCTAAACAGAACCTCCCCCCATAACCCAAGAGATCATCAGATTTAGTGAACTCTAGGGCTTATGAATCAACTGGACCAAACCCGAGGTTCTTCCCCCCGACACCCGGGGTACAGCAGGACAATGTGGGGGATGAATTCCGCTGGTGCCCCCAAGGGATACTCTACCTAGGCATTATGGTCTCTACAAAGGTCAGCAATCTTTATAAGGACAACTACGTGAAAGTGCTTGAGATACTAGAACACAAAGTGGAAGCGTGGATCCTATTACCCATCTCTCAGGCTGCTCATATTGCCCTAGCCAACTCTCCCCAAGCTCTTATACATTTTCAATAACGTGCCAAGATGGCCCCCCTGTACTTCTGGACCAGGGTTAAAAGCATGATGACCCGGCTAGTATGGGCTGGTAGACAGGCCAGGATAGCGTACGACACACTCACAAGACCAACTGATCAGGGTGGCCTGGAGTATCCAGACATGCACCTAGATTATCTGGCGGCACAGCTCCAATTCATAGCAGAGTGGAGATCTCCCACTACCGACACCCCACACTCCCACATGGCCCAGGCGCTTGCTAGCCCAAATGATTTGAGGGGACACACCTGGGGAAACAGGGGGGCAAAGCCCCGAAAACGAGATTCAACCCATAGCATTGACATGCAAGGCCTAGGAACGAATGGGTCGTCTCCTGGGAACAGAATCCTGCTATCTCCCGGACCTCCCAGTCTACAGCATTGTTGGAATCCCTCTCACACATGAAAGATCCTTTCGAACACATTTCCAGTCTCTGGGGGTCCAGACCTCAGGGGTCTTTGTACTAGAAGGACACCACCAAATGGGACGAATTGCGAACAAGGTGGGGGGCATAATGCTGTGGCTTTGCTTCTGTACTACAGACTCATGACCTAATTTTCCACAAGCTCCTAAACCACACCCAGCACAAAACTATGTGGTTAACCCACTGTCCTTCAGGAAACTAGTCTCGCCAATCTACAAGTTGATTAGAGGAGGAAAGGTGGTAAGGGACCGACCCTGCAGAAAGATCTAGGAGGATTGTCTGGGTACATCACTACGTGAGGAACAAGGGAAGACTGTCTGCTTACAGACCCGCACACTGTCCATGAATCACCGGTTTAGGTTGAACCATTACAAATTTCTACACCAAGTATACTACTCCCCCTTCAAACTGAGCTGGTTTTTCCCAGAAAGGCCAACCTCAGGTAAAAGAAAAGTGTCTCAGAACCATCTGACTTTTATCACACTGCTGGGTCGTGACCTTCTGGGAAGAGATTGAGAGGGCAATATCCGAAATGTTGTCTACAATGTAAACCTACTCACTGGAACTATGGCTCCTAGCACTAATTAACGGTGGCTCGTGCACCGAAAAGAGGCTACTGGGAATGGCGACGGCCACAGCCACAGCTGGATATCTGATAGCTCGGTCTTGGGGGAAAAATACTGCTCCCACATTCACCAGGTGGCTCGATACCATGATCACATTTGAGCAAAAGGAAACTAGGTATGCATCAATGCTCCCAGTCAGCAGCCGCCCATGCGACTACTGGCCACCATTTCGCCAATACTATGCAGATGTGCAACAGAGGGTACAAACTCCCGACATAATTACTTAAATAGCAATGATACTTAAGGACAGTGGTAGCCCCCGGCAATCCCAGTCTGGGGAAGTGCAGGAGGGTCACGAGTCATGGTCCATGAATGGTACCCCCATAAGGGGAGCGTTAACCTAAGAAAAGATATGAGCTGAACTGCCCTGGAAGTCCCCAATGGTGCCAATCATCGCCATGGGGAAAAGCTGGATGTGTACTTGCTGTAGCCTTGTGATGAGGTAGACTAGGAAACAAAGCTGACAAATGTAACGCCATGTGTGGAATTCTTGTGAGCCCGGGTGGGAGGAGGGGAGGAGCGGGACAATGGGGTAATTGAGTTCAGGTATTGATATGTTTGAGTTGGTTGAAAATCAATAATGAAAGTTTTAAAAAAATGAAGACGATCTTTGGGCCTGTGCATGTACTGAGGAACCCAAATCCATCTGGTTAAGGATTGTCCTTTAGCAATTGATGCCGGCAGGGAAATGCCCTCTCCCGTTCTTAAGTGGGACATGTGAGAAACCTGAGGGTATTCTTCCTAGCCAGCCTGGATAATCCCTTATTCAGGTGGCCTGGGAAGGGCCGATGCTCTCAGACCTCAACCCCAGGGGCAGAGGGAAGAGAGAGGATCACCTGGAAGGGGGAATTTGAGGTTGTGCTCGGAGAAAGACCCCAGGGAAGATACAGCATTACACTGATGGAGAGGAAGCAAGACATCTGAAGCTTTTGTAGGCTATACAACATCTACCTCCCTTCCTCCCAGTGAATCTCTCGGGAACCAGATCCAACAAACCCTCTGTATATGGATCACAAACCTTCTTAACCTCAAACACCCCAACTCAGAGAATCCTCCTTTTTCTGTTGTCCACTAATCTCACCCTTCTCATTTTATCAACGCCCCTAGGGCGAAGAGTCTAATTTTCCATGACAACCTGCCTCCTTCCGACGCAAACACTTTTGCATACCACGAATAACGATGGACTACCACCCAAGCCATTTATCTCACATGTCCCAATTCCAGGGTCAGGGTAAGTCAGGCAATTGACCAGAACCGCACACACCCGACGGCCCCTTCCCTTCCCCACAGTGATAAAAGGTGGAGCACAAAAGCGCAAGACGAGCAAAGCAGACTGCACGACGACAGAGCTAACTCAGCACAGCAGTTCAAGAGGAGGAGAAAGACAGCGCATACCGAGAGTGTGACAAGGAGAGAAGCAACCTTGCCCTTTCCAACCAAGGCCCGTGAAACCTCTGCAGAAGGAATCGTAAGAGCAAACAATAGCCAGTGTGTGTTGCAGCAGATGTGAACGGTACACAAGACCCTCGTCAGCTGATAACCAAGCCGGGGGGAGACGCTTGTCTCTGTGGTACCAACCCTGACTCCAAAGAGAAAGAAAGCCTAGCTGTTCATCACAGCCAGTGAGTCGAGGGGAGAGTCGATAAGAAACTGAACCGTGTTGAATGAAAAGTAGCAGACGGCTAATTGAATTGTGAAAGGTTAAAATAACTATTGCTGATAAGAGGGGGAAAACCAGCAATAGAGGAGTCCGGCACCATGTGGGTTCTCACTCAGGACACTCTGGACAATTACCTGATTGTTGAAACTACCATAACCAGAAGGCCTTCGGAAAGGCAAAAAGGGGGTCAAAGTGGTCATACAGTGGTCTTGCAAAATCCTCTGTACAGTCGAAAGTCTTTGACCGACAGATGATTGTGAAGCTAAGGGAAATGAATCCTGCATCGTAAAAGTTGAATAGAAAAGGCGCGATTGAGAAGATTGGCAAGGGTGAACCCGAACAAGGGATGCTGATGAAGAAGGGGCAAAGCCTAAAGTCCCGAAATACAGTGTGTTGACAAGAGTGAACCCGGCCGAGGGATGCCAACAGTGAACTATACAAAAAGTAATTAAGATTTGTGAATGTCACAAAGAAGATTGTGTTGAAAGCTATAGTGAATAGGGCTGAGGGAGGCGCTAACAATTGAGAAGGGTCCGAGCCCAGAAGAGGGTGACTCAGGGGTGGAAAAGGCATTACCCAATGTATATGTGAAAAGGAACATTTTGTTTATTATTTGAATACATCAGGCCCACGGCAACAAGAGACTCTTTGCAGGAAAGAGACTTAACCACCGAAGGCCCCGATTATTGAAAGCGGAACTGTTAGTTTGTGCTGGGAAAGCTTGAGCGTGTGCTGTGCCCCAAAGTCCTACCTTGTCCCGTGCTGAAAACGTGGGGAAGGGAGACCTCAAGTACTGCATCCCGATTTATTATTTGTGAACACTTGCTTCATTCTTAAGAACATTATCCCACACTTCTTTTTGTTTTTAGCGTAAGGATTGGCAATAGGTTTTTTAGTATAGGCCCTTTTATTTGACTACGACACCACTAGCACTGCCTTCTCATTGTTTGATGGTCGAAGCTTGCTCCCATTTTAGATTTAAGGATTAGATTAGGCATTTTCCAACCTACTTATACAGTTCACTAAACACCATTCAACTGTGATCACTTATGTCTGTCTTTACTGTTGCCACCATGAGTTCCTTACAGACGTTAGTGCGGGAGAGCGAGAATAATCCTACCCTCCAAACAGTGGAGAACAAGAAAGAGTCCACATTCTTGATATTACCAGTGTTGCTGTCAATACCTACAGGAGATGTCTATAAAATACCTACATTGGTGGACTGTGGTGCTGCAGGTCTATTTATGGATAAAAGGTGGGCCATTCAACAACAAGTACCTATAATAGCCAAAGAAACCTTTCAGTCAGTTGAAGAATTTGACGGTCAACCCCTGAGATCTGGTATAGTGAAAGAGCAAACCTTTATGACTACCATGCAAATAGGCCGATATGAAGAAACCTTATGTTTTGACCTTAAAAAAATAGTGCATGAACCTTGGTTAAAAAGGCATAACCCTTATATCAATTGGTGAACCGGTACTGAGATCAGAATCTACATTGCAGACTGCATAAAAGACAGGAAGACGGCTAGTGCTAAACGTTTTGATTCTGAAGACACTAACAGTTGCTGAGGTGAATAACATTCCCCTGGAATATTCAGACTTTTTGGATATCTTTACAGAAACTCCTGAGCCCGAATTACCATAGGGACAAGGATTGTGTCATTGAAGGTGTTCCTGGGTCCACTTTGCCTTATGGATGTATGTACGTCCACTCTGAGTATGAAAAGAAAACACTAAAAGCATACCTTAATAAACATCTTACAAATGGCCTCATAGTGCCTTCAGAGGCCCCTGGAACAGCACCATTGTTGTTTGAGCCCAAAAGGACAGCTGAGAGCGACGATCATGACTGGATTACAAAGGGCTGAATAAGAAAACCACCAGAGATAAATACCTCCTGCTCTTGATTTCTGCCATACTTGAAGCAGTTCATGGAGCCACCATCTTTTTCAAGTTAGATGTGTGTGGCGCCTATCACTTAATCATAATCAGGACAGGGGACGAATTGAAGACTGCTGTGAGAGACTCATGGTATCAAAAGTATGACAGATACAAGGGCTGTAAGTGTTCAAAACCTTTATTGAAAATGTTGGGGGTGGAGAAACTCCTACTTTGCTCTATATCTAAGATGGGATTAATCCTGGCCATCAAATCAAAGAAAACACAGTCCTAGTCAGTGTTTAGTCAAAAGAAGTGGCCTATACTAAGAAAAACCTAATGCCTGCCCTTACTTTAAGATAATAAATGTGAAGAGGGAAATGTAAATGCAAATAAAGAAAAATAAGTGTTCAAATTATATCTCATTGTGGCTGAGCAAAGTCTCTTCCCAACGTTAAACCTCACGGGGTAAGGTGGCCCACTTAGGCTGCGTGACACACTCTGGCTCGAGACACTGAAGATGCAATTCAGATTGTAGATCAGGGCCGACTTAGCCTTCCACAAAAAAGTCACTTGGTTTAAGTTCAATTCACCGTTCAAAACAGGTCTCCTTTGGCAGGGCTCAGACCTTTCAATTACAATGCCAGGGGGGAGCTCCCTTCCCCAAGATGTATTCAGATTCCAGGTCTCCCTCAGTTGGGCTCAGACCTTTCCTTAAAATCAAAGACTTTCGATTATGTCAGGATTTTTCACAGACCTCTCCAGGACCACTTCGACTTTCGACTTCCTTACACTTGGCTCTTGTACCATAATGACTCTTGGGTCTCGTAGTTTCATACACAAAAGTTCAACGATATCCTTTTTCATCTAGGTTTCTCTCTGCCGGGCTCAAATCTAGTAATCAAACATATTTCAAAACGAAAGTTTTCAATTTCAGCATTACTTTGCTTTCTTAGCTGATTTCTCGCACTGCAAGTCCCAAAATGCTGTTCCTCTTGGGCACTTCTCTTTTCTGGATTTTTAAATCTTGCTGTTTTCCCAAACTACAAGTCCCAGAATGCAGTTCCTCTTCATTAAATGTATGCCTCCTTCTCCCGTTCCAGCCACACACACGCTTACCATGTTCCTCTCTTCCTCTGTTCATGAGACTCACCAAAATAGCGCAGTGCTGGTGGGCAACTCCCTCCGATTTCTAGGTTGAGTTCAGGGTCTCACCACCTGACCCTCAAAGACCTGGTCTTCGCTTCACATGCCCAGCGGAAACAAGTATTGCAGTGGACACAGCCAGCAGGCTGCAGTCCGCCTTCTTTGGCCTTTGAGAGACAGGGTTTCCTAGCTGTGCTATAGCCTCACACAGGCACTGGGTCAGCGTCTCGCCCTTTCGTTCTCCTCTAGACACCATCCACAGATTCCTCTGCTCTTTCTAGTTTCTGGGCTCTCCAGGTCCTCTCTGCAGTTCCAGCTCGCTCTGAATGCTATTTCTAATGGCTGCCTTTATACTGACACCCAGAGTTAAGTGAAGTCATGTGTATCTGGTTGTGCTTGATTGCCTGGCCCTGCCTGACTATTGGGACAAAATGGGGACTGCCCATAGGAACTCATGGTACATTGGTTCCTATGGTTAATCTTTCCTCCTCTATGTTGTTTCTTCCATGTCTCAGTACTTAGACAAGCAAGTGAGAAATAGGGATTGTGGGAGCTGTAGTGTCTTATAGGGATAATTGGTAAGTCTGGTATATTACTATCAAGAAATGAAGGATACTGTTCTGCAAAGGCTGAGGGAGAGCAGGATGATGGATATCGGAAAAGAGGAAGAGAATACTGCGTCTCACCCTTGGGCATCCTCTTTCTAATCCCCAAGGATCCCCTTCTCAGGTGATCCTCCTGCACTTGTCCACCCCCAGGGTCTGGATCCAAAGGCGATGGCCGTGCCTTGGCTACCTGGGCCGAGGATCCAAGGGAAGAAAATGTGAGGATGTCCTCAGGTTTCTCACACTGCCTTCAGGACACCATTGGGGCACTATGAATATAGAGGGATGCCCTTTGGCTTGGCAAATGCCCCAGCCAACTTTCAAAGATTTGGAGACACTTTGTTGTCTGACCTGCTGTTTGTTTCCGTTATCGTCTATTTAGACGATATTCTCATTTTTTCCAGTACTCTTGATGACCATGTAAGGATTGCTATTTTTTTTCATGCCAGGGAGTCACTGACCAAGTTCTTTACAAAAAAAAAAAAATTGTCAGTGCGCTCCACAGGCAGCTCTTTATATAGAATACACTGACGCTAAGTCAGTGGAACCTATGTAAATGGAACGTTCTGACCTAAGGGAATGTTCCCAATCATTCTTCTCCCGGCGGCTCTGCACTCCAGGGGCCTACAATAAAGCTTAATCTAAAAGCTAATATTGGTACGCCTATTCATTACAAATGGCAACGAGGAGTACCTAAAAGGCCCCCGGAGCTTGTCCGACTGCGCTGCCGGTGAGCACTGCGCCCTGTTGGGTGGAGACTGGGAGAGTGAGGGAGCGAGCGAAGACGAGCAACTAAATGCGCCTTTCAACTGCCTACCGCAGCCTTGCCTGACCACAACAGAGCTGTTTGTGGGTGGTACAGGTACGAAGGAATTACCAGGTCTGCCGGAGTGTTGATTGTGAAGGCCTTTGTGAACACTTATCGGTACGTGTGGAGGCAGTTAAAAGCATCTTACGAATCGCTAGCGTCTGCCGTTGGCTAGCGATTCAAGGAAAGGACCTTAGGGCATCACTTTGCGTGTGGCCATTTTCCATGTATCTACTCGCATTGCCATGACAACGATATTACGGAGGGAGAGTGGAGCACATTACGAGTGCCGTCTCTAGGGAAATACTCCAATCAGACTGCAAAGAGGTGAATGTGCAGCCTGCAGGCCAGCAAAAGTCGTAGCAGGACTGTCAAAACACACATGTGAACTGGGAGAGGTCCCCTGATACACGATAGTCGGAGCTTCTCTGTTTTGTTCAAACAATAAAGCAATTTGATTGGTTAATATTACCATACTATTGCCATGAACAAGCCGTTTACAGAACTAATTGTTCTAGCAAGGCATCTTCAAGCACTGCGGGTGCACAACACTTTTAGGCAAGTCACCAAGCCTGATCACAAACCACATACAGCCATGCAAAACGTCCCGCCTCCAATGAAATTTCTTCCATGTCCTGGGAACCCTACGTGCCCGTGGGAGTAATGGATTGATGGTTTCCAAGTATATCTCAGGGCTATTGGTGTCAATAAATTCAACGATGACCTCAAGGAAGCTACCCTGTTGAACAGTGCTGGAGCAGAGGCCCTAAGGATATTCAGGGCGCTTCCTGAATCCGACGATGCAGGAGGGGATGGCAACTGCAAATTTGAGGCTACACTAGCCAAACTTACCAAACACTTTGGCAATAAGACCAATGTTGTACTGGAAAGGTACAGGTTTTTCTCCAGAAAACAATTGAAACGCGAGTCCATCGACACCTACATGGTGTCCCTCAGGACACTCATGTCAACCTGCAGTTTCACTGGCGTCGGAGACGAATACCTAAGGGACCAACTTGTATTAAATGGAGCCGATCCACATATACAACAAAAGCTATGGCAGACAAAAAACACATCATTAGACCAGGCCACTGAAATAGCGAGAAGCGTGGAGCTGGGGGATCGCTGCATGAAGGGGGTCTACAATAAAGCTTAATCTAAAAGCTAATATTGGTACACCTATACATTATAGCAGAGCAGTCTTGTTGTTTCTTTTACGTAGCCCATTTGGCATCTCTTTATTGCAGGCTGCCGTAGACACCTGTGAAACGAGAAAATGGCCCACTTGTATGTGAAGTCACAACTCACTGAGGTGGGTCCATGATCATTTAATGGTATACGGCTTAGCTGCCAAGAAAACTTGTTCACCTTTTTTGTAGATTTGTACATGTTATTTATATCCTTCATAACAAGATGCATGCCAATATGAAACATTAACTAAATGACATCTGTGGTTGTCTCATGTGAGGCATGAAATAATTATTCAGTCCTGGCTTTCAGGCTCGCATCATATTGCCTTCTGCTACTTATAGGGCGAATTGTATTATGTGGAAAACTAAAATATACAGGAATGCAAAATGCCATGCACTAAAGAAAGTGGGATTTACAGTACAGAAATGAAGAGCTCTATGTATCCTTATTTTAGAGAACTAAAGGTGTGATAGGACCCACGTTGCTCATTTTCCCCCCCTATTGTAGCTTGTGCCCAAATCTCCCTCTACTGGGACATGCGAGAGCAGGCCAGTAAGGCCCAGCACAAAGGTTATTTTCCAATTAAATGAATCACAGAAAGGACACATGTATGCCTTTTCCTAAAAAACAAACTGTTTATAAGAAAGAAAAAAATAATCTTGGACACTAAGTGGTGGCATTAAGTGTAAAGGTGGTGTAATGGACATCACAACTCAATGGTTTTAGATGGGGGTAAAATGACTTTCATAAACAAGGAAAGGAGGTGATTTCAAAGAATGAGCATGATGATAGGTACTACTATGGACAGAGTGCCAGCCACCGCAGGCTTGATGCTGTAGTGGGAAGCACTCCTCGAGCAGAGTCTTTCTTACCTGTTCCAGACGTAAACCCCCACATACCCAGGCCGAAAACACCAACTTCTCAATACATAGATGTCTGGCCATCCCGTTGCCTTTTCATTTACTGATAGAGCAACAAAAGCTAAAATCATACTGCTTTTGCTCAAAATGTTTCTATAATGATATTTAGTGTCAGGTTGGTTAGTTTTGTGAAATCTCTACTTTTTCAATTAATCTCTAAAAAACAGAAGCTATTTTAGCCCTATGAAGTGAAAAATGAACACTTATCAGCACAAACTTGCATGGTACGGGGTTGTGGACTTAGAGATAAAACCCAAAAATGAGGCAGTGGCCAGAAGCTTCAAACATGAGATTGCATCTGTGAGTAAAGTCTGTGTTCATACAATGTTGATTTGCTGGAGAAGATTCCCTGGCAGCTCATAACACATAGATTCTCCCGGCACTCTTTTTCAGTGATTTCATGTCATTTCCTGAGCCCCACCAATACATTTGTGAAGTTGACATCCATGAACTCTGGTGTCTGTCCACGCACGTGCGTTTAGTGCATAAATAAATATTGCTCGGCTGTTCTCATAGCAGTGGACAACTAGTATAGTGCCTTACGGCTCTGTGAGATCCTTATCTGTGCAAGTTTAGTCTGGTTATTACTTCGACTTTTCATCAATCTGCATAACCCAAATTTTAAGCGGTTGCTAGGTCCAGACCAGAGCCTTTGTCGAGCCCACAGGCCTCTGCAGTTCCCAGTTGGTTGTGCTTCTTGCTAGCGCCTTATACTGAGAGTGTACCGTGAAATATCCTTAATACATATTAAATATTTGCCAGAGTGCTCCGAGGCCACTCATTTGGTAATATGATATCTCGCGATCGGCCCGAGGATTTAGGTTAGACCGTGCCAGACATCCTTTTCCTGTGATCTGTTCATGGCCATGTCAGGGGATATCATTTCATGTGATGAGATTAAGTCAAAGGCAGTGGCAGCCCGCCACTATGGGGTATTGAATGCAGGCCAGTCTATCCACGTAATAACATGTATCTTTGTTTTACCCAGCAAGGGTAAAGTAAACATGATGTGGCTAGACTTCATTCAATGTAGGCCTGTCTATCCATGTAATAACACTTGTCTTTGCTTTATACTTGATGCACAGACAGTTAGCAAGTGGTATTACCTGGCTAGACTATCTTACATTCAATGTAGGCCAGTCTAACCACATAGTAACACTTGTCTTTGCTTTGCCATTGAGGCACAGTGTCTCAAGGGTAAAGACAACATGTTAAGTGTTATTACTTGGTACACTGTCCTATCTTGGTATAGCCAGTCTGTAAATACTTTGTTTTTTTTCTGGCTGGGAGTCCGTTTATGGTAATACTGGCAGATATTGATGCAGCATCCATGGGCAGGATGGGCACATCCAGCATGCTAAATGTTGTATATGCTAGCATATGTTGTGGGCAAAGGCATAATGAAATTGCATTGGAACAACGTCCTTTGCACTGTTTGTAACTTGCCTCTACAGATTTTTTATGCTCTATCATACAAAATTGATTGCAAACTGTTTTTATAAAAACTGGGTTTTTATCCCATTTCTCGAAACAAATACTGTAAAATGCACCATTTTAACAAATTATTTTAAAAATGTTCATGGGGAGAACCACCCCTTCCCCCGAACCCTTCTTATTTGGTACGGGCTCCCTCACTGTGCTTGGTCACTCTTCTTGCATATTAGGCACATAACATTTAGGCCCTTCCAGTTACAAAATTCCCCAGCCGCCACCGAGTACAGCATGGCACATTAAGCTGTGTGGTTTGCAGTATCTTAAAAAGTCTTTGAAACAAAGTGTACAGGGGAATATATTTCTGAGCTACTTAACGTTAACCTAGACACGCCACATGCAGCATGGTTGGCCACAGGGGCGCTGGCGCTGCATTCCAGATCAGGCGTTTAAGCTTCCAGCATCTTCTCTCATTCCCTGACAAGTATCGAGCGCGTCACTCGCTGTTGGGTGTAGCACACAGAAGGCCCGCCTCCCCAACAGAGCAAAATCTCGAGCACAAGCTTGGTGCTGCCAAGATAAGCACCCAACTCAGCAGCGAGTGACAGCGCTGACCCACTATCTCAACTGCATTTTTGTTTACCTGCTCACCATGAAAAGCGGGCGTACACAACGCTTCTTCCTGGCCCGGGTGGGCGTCCTTCGCATGCCAACTGTTTTGTTCCTGTACTATTGGCTATATGCTGCGGGGGTTCTGTCCGTCAGCCCCACCCCAGCCCTCGCGCCCCAGCCCTGTCTCGCGCCGCTGCAATGGGAGGGCAGGACAGTGCAATATGATCACACTTCGGGCCGAAACGTAAGAGCGGCAGTGACTTACGACGCGACCAACCGCCGCATTCGGGTCCTGGAAGAGAAGAAGGGGCTGGTGCCTTGCAAAAAGTAGGTGGCGCTACAACGCTGATGTGTCACTGCGGGGTCTGGGTCAGGGATTTAATAACGGATATCTGTGCTGTGACCAAATCGCTATCCAGTCGATGTAATTCCCTCAACGTATAACATCATGTGTGATCACATATCGATATGACGTCACGTGCATACACTTTGGAAATACACGAAGAGTTGTTTTAGGCTATGTTCATGGAACCCTTCACATAACCTCTCAGTGAACACAGCAAACAGCAATTTCATTTAACATATCGTTTAAGATGGCCAAGTTTCATATGATAGGTTCGCCTAGATACATAAAGCAATCCGTGATTGTGATCACCGTTTTCTCCAAAGTTCAGGTAAGACCACATTTTCCCCTAGCTTTGGAGAATCACATTATTTTAGTTTTATTCTTGTTTATTATAAGATCATTTTCATTAGCGTACCCACTCTACGCCATTAACATCCTCTGAAGGCCGATGTGTGTGTGTAATAAATTAGAAGAATATCATTGGCATAGACTAGTCACTTAAGCTTAGCTACTCCTAAACGATGATACCCCAAGGAATGTGCTGCAATGGCTTTGTCCACATCCAAAAAGTAGATACATAGCTCCCAACCTTTTTTGGCTCCCAACCTTTTTTGTCTCCAAGGTGGGTGAAAACACCCGATTTTCTTTTTGGTGGGTGAGAGGCCCATAGAAGTGAATGGGCGCCTGAGGGACTTGGCGGATGATTCATCTGCTTTCAAGGCGGGTGACACCCGCCAAAAGCGGGTGAGTTGAGAGCTATGGTAGATATTAAACAGACTGGCCCAAAATGCACTCCTGTCCGAGACCTCTAGTCGTGGAAATGTTATTGGTTAGGTTTCCTTCTAGGTTTAGTTGTACACAAGTGTATGTGTCGTATGCGCCAAACCAGAATACTGAGCAATCCCTGGGAAGTCCCCAGTTGGAGAATTTACACCACAATTTACCACAGTTTATCAAATCAAAGGCATTGAAGAATTCAGTGATAACAAGGAAAAGGTTTGGTGAATTGGGTCTAGTACACATAGCCTGTAATATGTTCACGATTGTTATTTTCAAAGTGGTGCCAACCTGTCTCTGAAAGCCATATTGATATATGGTTAGACTGCCTGACTGACTGGGCCAAATTTCTAGTTCTTTTAGAGTCAATGCCAATAATATCTTACTCTCAACATCTAACAAGAAGATCGGCCGATAGTTCATGGAATCTAGCCGGTTCCCCTTTTTATAGATGGGAACTATATACTGCAGGGTTTTCCTCAAACGAATATTGGAGAATTCATGAATTAATTTTATATCACACGCTAAATCCCGGAGACCAGTCTTTAAGCCACAGAACCAGAATTTGAACCCCTGTTTCTCTGTATTGTCTTGCTTCCAAGACAAATGTGTGCCCCTGAGCTACCTCCCGTCCCGAACAAATAATATTGCAGAATAGTATGAACAGGATCAAGGTCTATAAGAACGGGTCCCCCTTCATGGTTCCATTGAATAATCCATTAGGGCTCATAGCCCGTGAGTTTCTGGCATTCTTAATTAGAAACAAGATATTTTCAAATCACATTTTAAGGTCCAGTTACCCACCAAGGCAGGGGACATAAGACTGAAAGAAGTAATACCTCCTGAATAAAGGTTTTTAAAATGCTTATGCCATAACTCCTGTGAAACACGATTTATTTGCCTTTCTATCTGGCTCTGCTCCATGTTAATGATCAGTACCCAGAAACTCCTCTAATTGTGTGCCCTGATCACTGATAGCGTTAGCTCTACATCCTGGTGTTGCATTACTGTTTGTGCCGGATGATCAAATTCTTATATTTCTGTCTGCAGCATTTCGACAATTTATGGTTTTCCAATTCATTAGTCGCACTCAACTTAATTAGCCTAATTCTTTCCTATGCTCTCATTTCCTACTTAAATCAAAGGTATGAGGGTGAGTAACGCTTCCGCGCTTAGTTTTCCCTTGAATACCCGCAAATGTATTTTAAAAAAATACATTAATAATTGATGGTGAACAAATCTGAGTTTTCTCAACCTCATCAGGCGTCAGGAAATCGTCCCCTAGTACACTTTTGAACTTACAGACATTATTCGTTGACCATGAAATACGATTTCCAGCAGAATTGACAATTGAATTATATGCTTTCATCTGGTGCCTCTCTCATGTGTCAAACATAAACTCTGCCGTAAGCATAGCATATTATGAACACTTAATTCAGACTGGTGAACTATAAAATAATGACACCTGTGGAATAAATTGGCACTGGTGCACATTATGCAATACAGGAGGAGAAGGTTCCTTGGTGCCAAGTTGCCACCCCTTCTGTATCCCCATCAACATTACTATTAAACCACAGTAGGTCCCATTTCCTCAGGAGAACTGACCACTCCATACCACAATGTCTACCCTTCACCATATTTTCCACATTTACACATCCCTTATCAAGGTAAATTTTTCGCAAGACTGAGTTAAAATCCCCGGCCTATAGAGCATTGCCCAACTTGGTCTTTAGGGACCAATCTTCCAGAATGTTCAACAATTCCATCAAGAAGACCCTAATGTTGTGTTTACTGGGGTTCCAGTAGACAAACACTTAAATCACTGGGAAATTACAATCAACCCCTGAGCTATATTCTATTCCCAGTAGATCTTGAAAGGAGTTCGATATTCTGCCCATGCTGAGGCCCAAAGAATGATTAGTTGCAATTAGGAGACCACCAGATGGCCTGTCCAAGATTCCCTGTATAGCAGGTTGGGAGAAGACATGGACACCGTCCAAATGAATGCTGTGCAGGAGCCTTGTGATATTCTCTGTGTACCACAAAGACTTTCATTTCATTGGTACAGATGTGCCTGTGGTCCCTCGTGTTCCACAAAACAATGTTAATACTCTGTCAAGGTAAAAGGCTGCTCCTATTGATCCACAGTTATTTCTTGCAAGTCATCAAGGCAGCAGGGAGCCAAGACCATTTGCAACATTTCTCTAGGCCGTCATTATGGAGCGTAATTGATCTACCAACATGTCCATACAAGTGATAGTAAGTTCCACCCCACCATATGAAACCATGGTTTCTTTTTTCGTATTTATAGGAGAGAAGGACTGGCACCGCTCTTGCTCCAGAAAGGGTGCAATGTTGTATCCCATTTGCCTGAAACATTCCGTTTCGGAGATTAACATCTCCATTATAACCCTTGACAATATTTCTAGGGAAGCCAGGTACACATACCTCTTGCAGAAACTCTACCAAATCCATGTCTTGTGAAGTAATGATCCTTAGTCTGGGGATGTCCTAGAATAGGATGAAGCTATTTGATCAATTGAGCAATGGCTTATTATGATCTGGTAAAATATATCCAACCGTCAGTCCTATTTACAGAGTACTGTTTTTGTTTAACCCATTTGTCTCGGCTTCTAGCCTGGATGGTTGAGTTCTCTGGGAAACACGTTTGAACCTTATTAAAAGAAACTACTCCCTCTAATTAAATCTTCCAGGATCAGAATCTTCACTAACCTAGACAATGAGACTAAGCCGCTTGTTTGCTCAAGCACATCAAGGGGAGAGTCATTGTT
Organism: Ambystoma mexicanum; assembly: GCF_040938575.1. NCBI lineage: Eukaryota > Metazoa > Chordata > Amphibia > Caudata > Ambystomatidae > Ambystoma > Ambystoma mexicanum. The sequence continues at coordinate 847,099,885 of NC_090930.1, forward strand.
TACTTTTGGTGGATTTGAGGTCACAGACTTCTCATTGGAACTAAAGTTCCTTTCTTCCAAAATAACCGTTTTCTTCTCTATTCAGAGGCTTCAGCTCGACTGATAAATTGGCCATAGAATCAAGACCATTAAATAATTCATTCTTGTCCCTTATGGTGGCTATATTATCCACCAGCTCCTGGACTTTTTGTTTTTCTCTTTCCTATTTGGCTTTATTGGTTTAGTCTGCATTTGCATGGAACTTATGTTTGGACTGCCCCAGGCTTCATGTAGTGTAAGGGTTCTCAAGAACCTCCTTGGAGAATTTCGTTAGGATTCACTTTTTGTCTTTTTTGTATTTTTAGGCCTAGGGCTGGATTGGATTTTGTTAGCGACCGGGGGAGGAACCGATAATTTGTCAATGCGATCACTTATGTCCTCCGCTATTTCATCACATTGTTGTTCTTCTACCTCTTCAATGCCAATACTTGTTTTATCTGTGCTATGTTCACTTTCCACAATGTTCTGTCTAGTAGAGAGAATTCCTATGATGATTTCATTAACCGTTGCTGCTCACAAACCGTTTGCTGGTTAGTTGAGGACCACAGATCCTTTCCACAAAGAAGCAGGTCTAAGTTGCTCTGTATGGCTGCTCTTTATGCTAATGAGACTCTTAGAATGTTGTTTCACCCTAATTCAGATGTTATTATACAGATTTACAAATTAGGTTAGGACTAGGTTAAGGGCAAAGATGGATGCCGAACCTAGATTCATGATATCACCGGATGCCCTTACCCCCGTAGAGCTTTCCTTGAGGATGTTGTAAAGGGAGTAATGTATTTGTCCAACACCAAGTCACCCAAACCTTCTTTCAAGATGGCAGCTGTGTTTGAAGGTGAGAACTTAGCTATTGATTGCTCTGAGGTCACCCTCCAATGAACCTCTGGATTGTGGACCTGTATTATGCAGATTCAGCTTGAAAACTGGCTCACTCTTATCAGTACTGGATTCTGCTGTATTGCACAGAATTTCCGTTAATCCTTCAGTGCCCTTTTGAAGCAAGGTTTTTGATTTGATTTATTTATAAACGTGCACAAGGACGAACTGAATCGAGGCGCAGATGGTATTAAGAGATGAGCACAAGATACATACAGAGCTGGAAAAAAGAGAACATCTGGAAGGAGGGACAAAACCAAAAATTGGACATCTAGAGGTCACATTATTCTTGAAAGGAAGGTATTCGAAGCGCTACGAAACTTACAGACCGATTCCAAGGACTTGATTTCTCTGGGGATGCTATTCTAAAGCCGAGGGCCATAGACAGCAAATCTCCTGTCGCCCCTCTTCACACATCGAGAGCAGGGAATATTCAACAATTGAGCCCCTGAACGCAGAGGCTTGGACGGTTGATGTCGACTATAAGCCCTTTAAGGCTCTTATGTATGAGGCAGGCGATCTTAAAGTTTTTCCACTGCCAACCAGTGAAGAGAGTGGCATGCACCAGCGATTTGATCATATTTTTGTCAGGCCACATGTTAATCTAACTGCTGCATTCTGAGCACTTTGCAATCTCTGGATTTGTTTGGCAGGAATTCCAGCAAGAAGACTATTAGAATAGCCCTGATGTGAGTTTACAAGTGACCCCACCACCATGGCATGGTCACTGCTAGGAACATATGGCAAGATTTGGCATAGCATACGCAAGGAGTAGAAGACTGCCTGAACCTTGGCACTAACCTGGCTTTCCCTTCCAAAGTTATATTACCAATTACAACTAAGATGTTTTATCTTGGGGGACAAATTTAAGATCAGCCCCCACAGTGGAAATCCTGGGGTCAATTTCCTGCCCTGTGAAGGTGCTGTGGTCCAAACCTCAGTCTTGGCTGGATTTAATTGCAGCTGGTTTGCAGACTCCATTGGCTAACCTCCTGTAAACAGTGATTGATGAAGACCTGGGTATCATCGACGTATGAATGAAAATTGATCCGATGCCTCCTCAGAATATTCATCAACGGCCGCAAATAGAGATTAAAAAGTAAAGGCGAAAGGGAGGAGCCTCGAGGTACCCTACAGCCAGTGCAGGTGGGGTCTGAAAGAAAGTCCCCCATTTCCACCTGCTGATATCAATCAGACAGGAAAGAGGCAAGCCATTTCAAGGCATGATTGGAAACGTTGCCAGTTTCCTTCAAGTGGCTGAGCAGTATAGAATGGTTGACAGTGTTGAAAGCCGCAGAGAGATTCAAAATTACAAGTAGTGAAAGATCTCCATTATCTGTGGCCTCCAACAAGTCATCCTACACTGCCAGGAGTGCTGTCTCGGTCTTAAATCTAGGTCTAAAGCCCGACTGCAAAGGGTCCAGCAAAAACCACTTTTCCACGAAGGTCAGCAGTTGGTTAGCAACAACCTTCTCCAAGGTGCATAAGTATGGTGAGTCTTCAATTAAGATATTTTTATCGAAGAAATCTGAGATGGTTTTTCAGCAGCGACTGACCATTTTGGCCGAGGCAGAAATGTAATTGAGAGGTAGACCAAACATGTCTTCAGGCATACTCTGGGGAGGGGAGGGTGATGTATTTGTGCATGCCCGAGGACAGTGTGTATATCTTTTGCAACCCAATTGATACATTAGGTCCTTTACAGCAGGGCAAGAAAAGAATAGCTCTTCACCTCTCACTCACAGTGTTGCTTCACCGCTTCCCCTCCCCCCAAACCTTCAGCTGCCATTAACTGCAGTCACCTCTCTGGCTCTCTGCGCCTGGGCTGCAGTTATAATACTTGGTGGTACTCCTCCAAAAGTGACAAACACAAGTCCACATCAGCCTGACATTCACTGCACTCGTCTCTTGGGCGCTCCCCTCAGGGTGCTCTGCGCCTGTGTTGCAGTCATAATCCAGCAACAAACACAAGTCCACAGTGCTGTTCACGGCACTTGCCTCTCGGGCGATTCTCTCACTTTGTGTTTGGTAGAGTTCACCTCCTTCTTTCACCTGCTGCCCCCTCTCCAACTCTCCTCTGAAAAAGTCTCAGCAGCACCTCCTCATTTCCTGCAGCCGCAGCTTTCTCCAGACAGGAGTCGTCTTCTCCTGTCATTTCGCATTTCTTAACTAGCACTGTTTTCATTCTGAAAACTGCAGATGCCTTACTCCTTGTATGCTGGTATCAGCTATTTTAGCTCTAATACTGCCCGCTTGCCTTTTCTTGCTTGTCTGTGCACACTTCTCCATCACCAGAGCAGAGCTTTATCTTCTCCCCATTGCACTTCTGGAATGCCCCACTTACCCTGTCCCTCTTACCTGTACCTGACAGTCTCCAGAAGATGTCTAATGCCCATTCACATCAAAGCCATATGGACCACTGACAAGTGCATCTTGTTGGGTGGGAAGTATCCAGGGGTCCTTAGTGTAATTACAAATGTTTGAAGAATCCATACCCCGCCCCTCTCCGAAATGTAGCCATGCCTGCATTCAGCTGCCTCGAGATTCTTCCACAAGTCTGTGTGATATTGCACCCGTTCAACTCTAGCTTGGTGTTAATTGGAACTAACTGTGCCTCTCATGGTTCTACTTAAGTTAATTAGTGTGCCTTACATATGCTGCAGCCTGAGGCCTTTACCATTTGATGTAAGACCATAACCCCTTAGTTGAATTAAAACATGGGGCCTGGTGCATTTTGAAGCTTGCACCATTACCAACTCATGTAGCTCATTCCGCCTCAGACCACCTCTTCCCATCCACTCTACCCTTGTTTCCTTGAGCCATCACCCTGCTTCACTTATCCTTCAGTATGCCCTTTTCTGCTCCGCTGAACCACAAGTGTGCTCCCACCCATGGTTCTCTCTATTCTGAGAATGCTATTTTTTTTTTTTTTTTTTTGATGCTGCAGTTTATTTGAAAACTTTTTCATCATTTACTTGATTTAGAATCGGTTTTTAACTTTTGTTTGTTTAGTTCGAGTATAGAAGATAGGAAGAGAGCAATTGTGTAGGTGTACTTGTTGTTGTGGCCGCTTAGGAGAGCGGTCCATCTTTCTTGCGTACACATTTGTGTCGATGAGAGTTGAAAGAATGCACCGAATTCTTTGCGTTGTGTGGCGAGTTCGTTGCATTCCATTACGAGGTGAAAAATGGTTTCCTCGATTTTTTGGTCTTTACAGAACCTGCAGTAGTTGTCTTCGGGCTTGATCTGTCTTTTTGTGTATAGGTATGCTTTTGTAGGAAGAATGTTTAGGCGAATTTTTAGGAATGTTGCTCGAATGGTTTGGTCTGGGAAGGTTTGCAGGTACGCCGGTGGTTCGTGGATTCTCCTATTATCTTTTGTGCATTGTAGGTTCTGTTTGTAGGTATTTTTTTGTTGGATGGTCTTTATCCAGTCGTTGTGCAGCAGTTTTGTTTTTGCGTGTTGTGGACGAAGTGTGAGCAGTTCTTCTGTGATATTTTCACTATCCATTTCTTTTCTCATTGTATCTTTCCATTTTTCCAATATTGTCGTGTTGAAGGTGTTTTCTTTGTGTCGAAGTATTTGAATTGCTGGAGTTTTCCCATCTGTCAATATTTTCCGAAAAATGTCTAGTCTTTTCCATTGTACGACTGATTCGATTGATTGAGTTGCCAGTTCGTAGCGTATTCTTGGCATTGGAAATGTTTGCGGGAGTCGAAGGACTTTGCGCCAGAAAGTCGCTTCATATTTTGTCCAGTTGACTCTCTGAGCGTTCAACATTGCTTCGGTACCGTAGGTGAGAATCGGAATATACTTGTGTCTGTAGTAGGAGATAATTGGCTTAAAGGAGAACTTGCCGTATTTTCTGTGAAGGAGGCAGCCTTGTCTTGATAGAGTTTGAGATGTTTGTTCGATTTTGTCTATCCACTGGTCTTCTGATTTTGACTGGTTTATTGTGATCCCTAGGTATTTGAACGATGTAACATTTTCTATTTCTGAGTTGTCGATCGTGAAGATATATTGGTTTGTTCTTTTTTTTGATGGTTTGGTGAGGGTCATTGTCTTTGTTTTTTCCGTATTGATCGTTAGTTCGTTTTTTTTCATGTAATGGCTTAGATCTGCTAGTGTCGTTTGTAGCCCAGTCGGTGTTTTGTCTAGTAGCACAATGTCATCAGCGTATGCCATGATTGGGACTGGGATCGAGTTGATTTTGGGGGGATTGGTTTTATGTGATTTTAGATGTTCTTCGATATCGGCAGTGAACAAGTTGTAGAGTGTCGCTGCAAGAGGACAGCCTTGTTTAAGTCCGTTTTCTGTTGGTATGGCAGATGTTGTAGCTCCTTGTCTCGATAGTCTGACTTTTATCGTGGTTTTTGAATACAGCAGGATAATTGGTTCTAGGATATCAGATGGACAGTTCCATGTTCTAAGTTTCGACCATAGTTTTTCGCGTGAGATTGCGTCAAAAGCCATTTTTAGGTCAATAAATGCTGCGTAGATTGTCGAGTTGGAGTTGATGGCTTCATGTTTGATTGCTTGTAGTAATATCAGGTTGAGGTTTGTTCCAACATTGGCCGTGAATCCTGTTTGTCTGGTCGAGAATTTATTGTTTTTTATGGCCCACGCGGTGAGTTGGTTTAGAAGTACTGCTGCAAATAATTTTCCTAGCGGATCGAGCAAGGCGATCGGTCGGAAGTTTTGGGGGTCTTCTCTAGGGCCTTGTTTGTGGATTGGTACGATTACTGCTGTTCTCCAGGAGTTTGGTATTCTGTGCAGTTTATTGATCAGTTTTGTGATGTGACACAGGAGGGTTGCCCAAGCGTTAGGATCTTCTTTGATTATGGCATTGGATAGTCCGTCAGGGCCTGGGGCTCTGGAAGTGTTGAGTTTGTTGATCAGGAGGATGTAATCTTCAAATTCTGCGTGTACTTTCCATGTTGGGTCTGTTATGGGTTGTGTGTTCTGTTGAACCGTTTCTCGTGATGCATAGATGGTAGTGAAGTGCGTTATCCATTTTTCTTGGGTTACGTTAGCTGTAAGCTTCTGCTGTTTTTGTTGATTGTCATTGAGTAAGTTCCAGAGTTCTTTTGTATTGTGGGATTTGTGGATTTTCAATATGTTCTCTGCATCTGCCTGCTGAATGAGGCTTTTTTGTGATTTAGTCCAGTTTCGATGGTTGTTTTTCAGAGTTTTGATCTGGTTTGGGATATCGAGAGCTGGGGTTTTCTTTATCTGTCTTATTGTCCGATTTAAGGCTTTTTTCCTTTCGGCAATTTCTTGGTTGTAGAAATGTCGATGGTCTTTCTGCGGGCGATTTTTACTGGTTTGTCGGAACGGAATTAGGATCCATTCGTAGTCAATTTTTAGAGCATTTGTCAGACTTGTCTGTAGGAATTTTTCCGGTAATGAGGCTAAGGATGCTTGTGGGATTCTCAGTCTTGTTGTTGTTCCGTTTAGTTCTAATAGAGGAGATGGTAGCCCCGTCTCTATTTTTTCCAGTGCCGCTTCAGAGTGGGCGGTAAGTTGATTATGGTCGCTCCTATCTGTTAGTATCGTCTGCACGTTTGTGACTGATCGGTGAAGTTTTTCAGATAGGAATATATAATCGATGATCGCATGGGATGAACCTCTGCTCCATGTTGGTGTATAGGGTTTCGAAGTGTTCCCTTGACTCAGAAGGAGTAGGTTGCGTATCGTGGTTTCTTTCATCCATCTCTTTGCGTTTGCCGATAGGTCTGAGTGCTTTAAGAGGCCACCGTTCTTATCGTATAGTTTGATGTTCAGATCGCCACATATTATTACTTCCGATGACGGATGTTTAGTTGTGGCCTCATCGACTGAGATGAAAACTCCATCTAGGAACATATCTGTTGATATTGCTAATGGGTTCCAATAGAGATTTAGGATTAGGATTAGGATTGTTGAGTTGTCTTTCTCTTCTCGTTTTTGCTGGTTTTTTGTATATATTATTGTGGTCAGTTGAATCCAGGGGTTTATGTTTTCGGAGAGTATTACTGTGCTGTGAGGGTTTATCTTGATTAGGGTGAGTAAGCCTGAAGCGGGTCTTCCTTGTTTTTGTACGATAGCTGGGTTTAGGAGCGTGATAAAACCATCACATGCTGGTGGGTCGCTGAGCCAGGTTTCTTGGAGGCATATGAATTGGTATTGCTCTAGCTCAGCAGCTGAGTCCGTAAATAGATGGAGATTTCCTCTGGTGTTCCATGAGCACAGTGACCACGTAAATCCATTGTTCGTTAATTGTTATGAGTTAAGAGTTCATTGAGTATTCTGTAGATTCTGTTTCTGAGAAGGTGGTTTCGAAGTCATAGATTCTTCTAATTGCATGGGCATCTTTGTCTGGTTGTTGGCTTCTTATTGAGTCTTCTATAGATTCAATGTCTGATGAAGGAGTTTCAAAGCTTGTTCTGTTAGATTTGTTATTTCTGTTTAGGTATGCTTCTTCTGAGGCACGATTTGAGTTTCTGTCGTCAGTTGCCTGTTTTTGTTTCCTTTGGTCGTTGTTTTTTCTTTCGTATCTTGCTGTTGTTTTATATTTTGGTTTGCTTGGCATTCTTGTGGATGTTGAGGCCCAGCATGAGAAGCCCAAATTGTGCAATTGTCTTCGTGTTGATATGATGAGTTCTTGGTTATTGGGGTCCGAAAGCTCTATGACGATTTTATCCAAGTTTCGATCGTCTTTAAAGGTTATCAGATCAAGGTCTTTTGTTGTGAGTTTTTTCAAGCAAGGTATTACGCCAAAAAGGCGTAGTAGATTTGTTCTATTTAGGATTACCGGTTCCAGGTTTTTATTTGCATTTTCAATGTGGATTTCATATATTTCATTTTGTCGTAGTGGATTAACAAATGTTGGTCGCATCTGGGTTTGTTGACTGGAGTCTTGTGGTGTTGTTGTTATCGAGATCGACGAGATGGGGTCGTAAGCTTCGTCTCTGGTTGTGGATATTGAGATGTTTTCCATTGATAGCATCGAAATTTCTTCTAGGGAGAGTTCAGTAGAATTGTCTTGATTTTGTTTCGCATGTTGATCAAGGATTGTGGTATATTCATCGATTATTATGTAACTCGTCTGGATTATTGATTGCGAAGCCTGTTGATTGTTTTCTGATGGTTGTTCTTCGTGGGTGGTCATGTTGAGCAGTTCCTCATTGATCGGCGAGTGTGGCAGGATAGGTCCCGCTAATTTGGGTTTGGTCTGGGCTAGATGAACTTGAATGCTTTGTGTGTTGGCAGCTGATATTTTCTTCTTTGGTTGTTGAACAGTTTGGGCGTTCTGGTTTATATTTCGTAGAAATGCTCGAGAGCCCGTTTGTCGTTTTTTGTTATTTTTCTGTTGGGTGGGTTTTGTTTCATTTGTTATTTTTTCTTTTTCAAAAATCTGAAAGTTTTCATTTGGGTTCTTTGTTATGTTACTTGGGGTGATGGTTTTTGTTTTTTTGTTAATAATATTTTGACTCGGTTCTTTTGGTACTTGTTGGGCGAGGTCCGAGGTGGTTTCAGATAGTTGTTGTGTCTGAATTGGACATTGTGACGCTTTTAGAGACGGCGGGGTTTGTAGTCGTTGATCGTTTGGTCTGGTTGCTTGCTGGTGATGGTGTTCTTTGAGCATCTGTACTAGTTCTCCTGTAAGTTTTGTTTTCTCTTGTCGGTCTCCTCTCGCAATCTCGGCTAGTCTTTGTTGCCACCGGTGTGTCTCCTCTGCTTCTATTGTGAGTCTTGATTCCACTGTCGAGACAAAGTGTTCGATGTGTATCTGTTTTGAGTGAATTAGCGCTAGAAGGGTCGCCTGATCTTTTATTGCATCTTTCATATCTTCATGTAATTTCAAGAAGGGGATCATCGACTGGGGAAAGTGTTGCGATGAGCATGTTTTGCAAATCTAGCATTGTTGTTGGGATTCTTGGGTGTGGGTCTTCTTCGGCTTGTTCGTGGTTGTCGTTTTTCTGTTGGGGGTCTTTTGATTTTTGATTCTTGATTACTGGATCTGGAGTATAGTAAGATTCATCTGTGTCATAGTTGAATCGGGATGGGGCAGTTTTACGTTCATCCAATTCTGGTTGACGTTCTTTTTTCATCAGCTTGTTTTGGTTGCCCTGGGGGATACATGGTGTTGATGTTAGTTGCATTGGGTTTGCTTCCGTTAAGTCTCCAAATACTTCTTTTCCTTTTTCTGCAGTAGTCATGATTGACTCAATTTCGGTGATGTCCAGTGATAATTTTTCCAGTCTGTTTCTTGTTTTTGATGTTGTTGGTTCCACTGGGCTGGTGGATTTGACGGAGTTGTGGGTTTTAAGCCACGCAAGTCGTGCTAATCTTGCTTTTTCTTTTTGCTTCTGTTGTTCTGGTGTTGGGACTGCTGGTTTTGTAATTTGGTCTTGTGTTCGTTCAATTTGTTGGCAGTTTGAGGTAGGCTTGAAGCCGATATGTTGAGCTGTGCGTTTTGGTTCTTGGTTGTTAGCAATTTCCTGAGGATTGCTGACTATTTCGTGCGGTTTCTTCAGTTCCATGGATTGTTGATTTCGGATTTGTTTGTCCGATGTTAGATCCTGTTTTGTCGGTGTCTGCAACTGTTTGTTTGTAAGGTCCATGGGTTCTTTATTGCTGATTATAAGATTTGTCAGGGTGTCTTGTGTCCTGTTGTTTGGAGGGTCTTGTTTTGTGGACTGGTGGGTTGTGTTCAGAGCAATTGGAGGATCGATCAGTTGCTGTTCAGGTTCGAGTTGAAGAGCCGGTGATGATGATACGGACATGGTGGTTTGTCCAGTTGTTGTGATTGGATTCTGAGCTTGAGTTTTAATGTCCGGACTCTTCATCTCGGTTGAGGTAAGTTGCTGATTTTCAACTGTGCTGTGTGATTCCGCTAATAGTCGAGGGGATATCACAATGGGATTAGCAGATTCAAGGTTTCTTTCTTTGAAGTCTTCTGAGTTCTGTTTAGAGTTTGAATTCTGTGTCAGGGACTTTGGAATTTCTTTATACAATGTCACTTTCTTGAAGGATTGCTCCAGTGTTAGCTGCAGTAAATTTTCGTCCGTTGTGTTAGCGCTCACGGTCTTGGCTGTTTGTCTTGTTTTTGGACGTTGAGTTGGGTGTTGTTTGTTGGTGCGAATTATTGTCATTGTTTCCAGTTTGTAGATTGCAAAGTTTAGGTTTTGGGGGGTTCCTATTTGGTTTCTTAGAATACTGGCCCCCTGGTTGCGGCTTGCTACTGTTGTCTATTTGATGAGGTCAGGATCCAAGGGTCGAACCCTTTCGGTCTCCTGATCAGCGGGGCTGCGCAGGTTTGTCTTCGTTCTGCTTTTCTGTGGAGGGTCAAGTTGCGCTTTCAGGATCCAAGGGTCGAACCCTTTCGGTCTCCTGATCAGTGAGGCTGCGCAGGTTTATCTTCGTTCCACTTTTCTGTAGAGGATCAAGTTGCGCTTTCAGGATCCAATGGGGGGACCCTTTCGGTTTCCTGATCGGTCAATGGTACGGGGTTGTGCGATCGTTTTGTTCCTGTGGGGCGGTTAGAGCTAAGTTTTCGGGATCCAAGGGACGAACCCTTTCGGTCTCCTGATCAGCGAAGATAAGCAGATGTTGGAGTCGGAGTCCTGACAGGTCTGGTATAGGGCGTTGAGGGGGCTGCTGTACAGCTGCGGGTGTCGGGAGTCAGCGCGTTGAGTGGCCGAGGCGGGGCTGCGAAGGCACACGCGGCAGAGGACCCTGTTCGGTGTTAGGTGGATGGAGCACGAGTATGCCAGGCACAGGCAGGCTCCGGTGTCAGAGGATAGTCAGAGGGGAATCGTTCAGAGGGGTCGTTCAGCTCCGGGCCAGCCGATACGGACACACGAGGGGACAGCGCAGCTGTCAGCGGCGAGAGGCAGGTCACTTGCAAGGTTTTGAATGTCTTCGAGTGACTCGGTGGGCGGATTTTTCTGGGGGGGCGCCGCGGAGCCTGCAGAGCCTAAAGACCAAAAGACTCTGCAGCAGACTCCGCGGCCGCTCCGCGGTCTTCTGGGTATTTTAAAGGCACCAGGTGAAAGCAGGTGAAACAAAAAAAGGACAAGAAGCAGGTCCTCACAGGGTTCAGGAGCAAAAGCTGTAGAGTCCTCTCGCAACCGCAACCAAAAGACTCTGCAGCAGACTCCGCGGCCGCTCCGCGGTCTTCTGGGTATTTTAAAGGCACCAGGTGAAAGCAGGTGAAACAAACAAAGGACAAGAAGCAGGTCCTCACAGGGTTCAGGAGCAAAAGCTGTAGAGTCCTCTCGCAACCGCAACCAAAAGACTCTGCAGCAGACTCCGCGGCCGCTCCGCGGTCTTCTGGGTATTTTAAAGGCACCAGGTGAAAGCAGGTGAAACAAAAAAAGGACAAGAAGCAGGTCCTCACAGGGTTCAGGAGCAAAAGCTGTAGAGTCCTCTCGCAACCGCAACCAAAAGACTCTGCAGCAGACTCCGATAGAATGCTATCAATATATGTTTTGAAGCATTTTTATTCACACAATTGTATTAGTCACAATTCACATTCTTACTCTTTTACACTCACGTGAGCTGTTGTTGCCATCTCTACCCTGAAAGTGTGCTGCATGTATTCTCCTGCTCTAAACTAGCTTAGGGGAGGAAAGACAGCTCAGAGGAAACACGTTTATCTTTGAAGCAAGACAACGCAGCGCAACAAAGGTTTGAATCCCGATCCCACGCTTAGAAATCACTTGCTGGTATTAAGCACATTATAAAAGAACAATTATAATAATAAAAATAGCTAGGACATTGCCAGCTATCCTACCAAACTGGAACTTCCTCAATGGGCATCATCTCGCAATGTAAGAATAGGGTCCCTGTAACAATTGTCTAACCAGCATGTATGTCTGTAACATGTGGTCTTGGCAATATGCTTCTCCGAAAAAAATACCCAAAAAACCACCTTCCTTTTCCCTTCCATGTCTACATTTGATAATCTGATGCGGAAACAGACATGATTGTTGTACATAGTTAGATATATCCTTGCAAACGCTGTGTCGCTGGTACCTTTCCTGGATCTTGCAATGAATTCACTAATCCTAAATGCCCTGAAATATGGTATGGGGTAATCTGTCTTCAATAACCTCCACTAGAACAGGGGATTGCAAAGCTCTCCTGAATGTTCCATCACCTGTCTTAATATCTGGAGAGTCTCTGTCCTAAGCTGGCTGGCCTACCCTCGTTCCAGCCAAGCAACGCAATCCTTACTATGAAGCTCTTAGTTGGGTCAACCCGTCCCTCGAAAACTGCTATGGCCGCCAGATGTCCTGCAAGCCATGTCTTAGATTTCTGAGTGTCCTTTTCATGAAGGACCAAACTCTTGATCCTAGTCTCTAAACTCTCCCCTAAATTCAGGTATATTACCCGGAACAGCCTGTCTGAATCTCTCGGGCTTTGAATGAGAAGGTGTGTCAGCGGACGTATTTTTGTTTCCCTGGCACGTTTTGTAGGATATTTGAATTGGACGACCTTTAATTCAGGGGAACTTTCCACCCACCCCATACCAGGCTTATGTAATTTTCCTTTATTTAATCAAGTTCTTTTTATGAATCTGGAACCCCCATTTAACAGCAATTGATTTCTTGTAGACTCCTTCCTCTTTCGGGGCAAGAAATACACAGGGTTGCATAGAACGTCTGTTTATTAACAAATGGGAATAATCAAGTCAATTTAAAGATAAATAAGTTATACTTCCATGAAATTCCAATGATGAATTAGAATCAACACATTATTCACCCCAGTGTTCAATGCTGCAGTTATAGAGATGGAAACATCTATAACACACACATAACCACTTACATGTTTTGTTTACGCCAGGCTCGCCTGCACATTGATTAAAAAAGCACAAGGATCCAACATAAGGCTTTCATTTGCTTAAAAAAGAATTAATTCAAAACATCCTTGCCTATCCAATTACTTCCTCTTTATTGCAAATAGATACCTCCCCCTTTCTGAAAAGACGTGTCAGAATTTCAACAGTATTCTAAAAAATCAATTCCAACAAACTACTGGACCTTCCTCTGTGTAAATGGCTTGTAGAAAAGAAAATGCATGTCCAACGTGTATGTAGGCTAGATTCCCTTCAGTGATGTTTCTATTTAATTACAGTCTAAAAGTTTACCTTTCTCACTTTCAATGGGCAACTTAAAAACGTGAAAATGGGTAGCGATGAATCACACTTTCCCTTTTGTCTGTAACAATTTAGCATTAACAAGAATATTCTGCTTTATGGTATACCCAGGAATTACTTCACTTATATTCTTTTTCTAAGTATGCACACAGTGAGATGCCCATTTAACGCCCCAATAATTATTCTGTGCTAGACGTCATTACACTGAGAAAGAGTCAGCGGATCTCACTGTATACACACCATTGGACCTAGTCTACTAAATATATATTTTTCCAGAAGCACATACACTTCTGAAATGTTTTCTATCAATGTATATATTCTCACCTTTAGGTACTGACAAATAACAGGGACCTGTAATCTAATTCCCTTTATAGTATCTCTCCCCTGAGGATTATTTCCCCTTTATATTACACTGACATATAAATTTCATTTAGCTGTCTCACAGACAGGCGGGCGCCATCTTATGGAATGGTTCAATTCTCCCCCTCTTGGAATAGGTTGTTATCAGTCAGCAATACGGGATCAGCTTTCCTCCACAGCCTGGCTGCTGCCTCATCCACTGAAGAAGGGCTGGGACTTTAACTCCTACTAGGCCTCACTTACAGAGCTTGGGTAATAAGCCAACATGGGTCCAAAGGGTGAGCAATCTATTCAATCTCCTTCCTGTTGTTATCAATTCTCCTTCGTCTTCTCCATCAGTCAGTGATTGAGCAACTGTATCTGTCCCATAGTGAGTGTGTATTGAACCTTTTATAAACCAAAAACCTCACCTTGGACAGTGTTCCAAAAGTGACATCACAGTAGACATATCCCTCCGTGGTCATTGGGCATATTAATGGGCATGCTGCACTGGTAACTCTGCAGCATCCATGACCCCCAATGCAGGCTTGGAGCTGGAGGTCCCTGCAAAGATGGCCGCAGGCATGCAAATGAGAATCGAGTGCCCCCTTCCTGCAGAGAGCATCACTGACGATGCTCTGACCACCAACAACACCTCTAGGGCCATGCAATACCATTGGACAGCGCCGGCAGCCTCATATCCAGTGCTGGAGGCAAGTTGGCTGGCCGAGCCGGCTCACCAGCAAGGATCACGCCAAGGATCGATCCTGTCTGGGCCTATCTGCGCTGCAAATCTATGCCCGACATCTGCACTACGTGCTATGCTGAGCCCTCCCTCTTTCTCCAGCACCAAAGCTAATCTCCAGTAAGCCTTTGTGCCAAGCTACAGTTGTAACACTCTAGCCCCTGCCCCCTCCAATCTACTTCCTCCCCTCACTCCTTGTGAGCCAAGATCATCGCTCGAAAGGTACCTCCCCTGCCTGATCCCGCAATGCCCTTAGCAAAACCACACAACTCTTCCTGAACCTCCCACCCTCCACCACACAGTCTGTCGCGCCCCAAAGACCAAGCCATCACCACACTCCACAAAACGACAATTCCAATTAACAATAACTTGTATGCCCCTGCATGAATATAATACCACATCTCACATTAACCCCCTCAACAATCGCATACAAATACATTACAGTCTACAGCCTGCCTGCCACTATTGAGTTGTTTGTTTATTGATTTGTAATGCGCGCAGAACCCTAGGATATCTGGGCACAGATTTCGCAAGAGAACAATTATACGTTCGGCTTATGTTACAGACAACAATAAAGGTGACAAGTTACAACACATGACAACAAGTGCATATATGCAGATCATAGTACATTACAATAAGTAGTGAGAGATAGAGCAGCACAGTATGTACATAGTGATATAAGGCTGTGATAAGGTAAGTATAGAGGCAGGGGGCAGATGCCCGGTAGGGACGAGAGTTTGTGCAACTCTGGTGGGTGCTGTGTCAGTCGTGGATAGGGGAGGGGGTCGTGGGAATGGGAAAGGTCAGGAGTCTTTGGAAACAAGCCAGGTAATAGTGTTACGCCTGAAGTGTAGGAATGGTTGATCCTCTCTAAGTGACAGGGGGAGGTTGCTCCAAAGTTGTGTCGCCAGGACAGGGAAACTACTCCCTCCTGCCTTTTTTTATTTGAATCTTGGCACAATCAGTTTGGAGGAGTTAGCTGTTCTGGACGGTCGAGTGGGAACTTTCTTGATAGTTTTTTCAAATAGGTAGCAGTGGGCAGCACCGTTCAGGCATTTGTGGGTAAGGGAGAGCGTCTTTAGGGTAATTTTATCATTGGTAGAGAAACACCTGTACTGTCTTCTTACATGTGAGATATGCTCTCTCTGAGGGATCCCACAGGCTGATCTCAGCATGTTGTTTTGTAGAATCTGGATTTTCTTGATGATGCCCTTGTTGGCTCCTAAATAGAGTGCATTACAGTAATACAGCTTCGACACAACGAGGGCTGTTGCCAGGATCAAGCAACTTTCTTTAGAAAGAACGGGTTTACATGCTCTAATCAGCTTACAGGAGGATGACATGGCACTTACATGTTTGTTTAGGGTGAATGTGGAGTCCAGGTGAAAACCTAGTGTCTTAACCTCCCTTGCCACTTTTATCATATTTCCATCAATATTGAATGAGGAATAGTTGGGATTGTGTTTGCTCAGGGTGGCTGCCGACCCCAGTACAAAGAGTTCTCTTTTATCATCATTCAGGCATAGGCCGTAGGAGGCCATCCAGGCCTGAATAATTAGATACATTTTGTTCACTACAGCCACGTCCACACTGTAATCGCCCGTGAGTGGAATAATGATCTGGGTGTTATCTGCATAGTAAGTGTAGGTGACACCGAGATGGTCCAGCTTGTCGAACAGTGGCTTTGTGAAGACGTTGTACAGCCTTGTGGCACACCACAGGTAATAGGAATGGGGTTAGCAGAGTCAGTAGTAGAGAAGACTCTCATAGCCCTATTATGCAGGAAGGATGTAATCCATGTGATATCATCCTGAGAGAAGTGGGCTGCGCTGGCCAGGTGTTGACACAATACTTTGTGGTCGACCAGGTCGAAGGCGGCCGAGAGGTCGAGGAGAAGTAAAAGGGCTGTTTTACTGGTGTCTTTGAGTGTGTCGTCTTAGGTCTTAAGCTCTAATAGAGCTGTTTCCGTACCATTTAGTCGCCTGAAACCTAATTGGCGGATCAGTAAGCTTAAGGTACTTCTGAATCTGGATGTATGCCACTTTATCCAGTATTTTGAGGAGAAACGGTACAGTAGTGATTGGGTGGTAATTGGTAGAGCTGTTGGGGTCCAAGCCAAGGATTGCTTTTTTAGCAAGGTAAGTAGCCATGATTCTTTTAAATTACTGGGGACAGTCCCCGAAGACAAAGAGGCATTGATTAGTTTAGCTATGAAGGGGATAGGTCTCTGGTGGCATCTTTGATAAGTTGGGCAGGGCAACTATCTCCCTGGCAATTGAAGCTATGGGCAGATTCATTAGCGTGATCTGAAGGGGCAGCATTGTTGTCTGTGGTAGGTAAGGTTGATTTTTTTTTTTTTGTTCTCAATTTCTTTTCTGTAAAAGGGATATTTTTGTTAGAGAGGGCATTTTGGATGTTGGTAGACAAACGTTTTGTCTTTTATGCAGTCATCTGATTGGGGAGAGGGTGCTTAGGACCACAAAGAGTTCCTTGGAACTAGAGCTGGCCTTCTGAATTTGGTTGTTATAAATTTATTGTTTGGATAGTAGGATTTCTTTTTTATAGCGTGCAATACAGTTGACCAGGTTTGTTTTATTATCTGCTATCGGGAGGAGTCTCCAGGTGGATTCTAACTTCCCTTTTTCAGTTCTTAGTGATTTAAGGTGCAGTGTGAACCAAGAGTTCAGGCGTGCTCTTGGTTTACTTTTGCGCAGTTTGAGGGTTCTACTGTGTCCAGTGCGTTTATCATGGCAGAGTTGTATGCGTTGACCAAGATATCGGGGTCAGAGGATTCTGGCAGTGCATTAAGGATAGGGATGATAACCGGTAGGATCCTGTCAGCTGTGATATTCTTTTTGTTGCGGGTGGGGGTGGGCGGGACCATTGTGTTGAGTTTGGGACAGAATATATTACTTGAGAGGGAGAATCTCAGGATGAACTGGTCAGTCCAAGTTTGAGGGTTGATGGATAAGATGGATGCATCACAATTTAGATCTGCTACCCAGTCGAGGGTTCTGCCTTTGTCATAGGTGGCCTGTGTCACTCTTTGGGTGAAGCCAAACTCAAGGAGTATGTTGCCAATTGATAGGGCCTGTACGTTGTTAGGGTCATTAAACCCAAGATTGACGTCCCCTAGTAGAATTATGTAGGATAAGACTTTAGTGTTCTCTGATAGGATAGTGGCAATGTCTTCTTCAAAGGATCCAATTCATCCTCGGGGGCTATAAATTAGGTGTATAGTTAGAGTACTAGTCTTGGACGTAGTTAGTTTGATCGTGAGGAGTTCACATGATCTAAGGTCTGGGGACAGAATTATTCTCATGTCTATGTTGGCTTTAGCGATAATAGCAATACCTCTGCCTCTGGCTTCCTTTCTATCTGCTCTTAGTATGTTGTAATTATGTGGTACGGCAATAGAGATGGAGGGACCTGCAGCTGGGTGCAGCCATGATTCCGTTATGGCTAAAAAGTCAAGGTTATTTGCCAATATCTGGTCAGAAATCTCAGAAGCATGTGCTACAAGTGATCTAGCATTGACTAGCACAGCTTTAAGATTGGGGATGTTGCTATGTGTCATGCAGGCAGAGGGAGAGTCATGAGATATTTTCAGGCTTGGAGGAGGAGTGCATACTAGTGGGGCAGTATTTCTTATTAGTCCCTGCTGTGTTCATCATGATATTAGTGGGGTACTATGACCCAGTAACATCCATGTGCCTGTCACCTTGCATTTGCCTAAACCCTCAAAGCCGAAGCCATCCATCTCCGCACCCATGACCAGGTTCACCAGTCTCTAACCTACTCCCCTTATACCCAAACTATCGCCCTCCACTGGGTCTCTCGGACTCCAACACCTACGAACCTGCATCTCCCCATACCCACCCACAAGGCCTCCCGCAGCTCATTCTACTCCTGCCCCTACCATAACCCTATACCCAAAAGAGAACCATTATTAACACATCTACCATCCCCAACACCTTATTGAGCACCTAATTCACACGCCACTCACACCAAGTGCAACAATTGCAACAAACAACCTCTGATACGCAGCAATCCATTCTTGTCTGCCCCTTTTATACCCCCAAATTTACCACCTCCTCACTCTCACCGGAGCATCCGACCAAAAACTGCTGGCCAAGCACCGATCCCACCCATACTCCCTTGAACGGGTCCATCACTGCTATTCCTAATCGCGATAGAACACCCTACCTAGCCCCCAATCAGAGACATCTAATCGCACAAATCAACTTTAGCAACCCCTCCCAAGGCAAACCTCGCTCCCACAAGCCGCAGCCTAAAGAAACACTCACCTAGGGGGCCAGATAGCAGGTGCCACTAGACCAAGAACCATTTCCATAGCAACCTGCAGCACCCACAAGCCGATATAACATATAACCCATCAGAAGGTTACCACTAAAACCCCTTCTCGCCAACAGACTGGACCTATTCCCTCCCTACCACTAAAATGCGCACTAATCAGCACAAGTTTCACCCCTGCACACGCTCTCGATATCAATGACCTTATCACTATCCACAACTTTGACATTCTAGCAACCACTGGATCCCTCTCTGACTCAAATTCTAACACACTGCACAACATATACCGCCCCCCCTGGTCCAACTATCTCCTTTGAAGAAAACCTACTACACTTTCTTGGGTACACACATCAAACCCTCATCCAAATCTACCCTTCTGAGAGACCTCAACCTAGGTTAAAATGACCCTGATTACCCAGAAGCTGCATCACTCTCAAACTCATTAAGCGTCCTTGGCTTCCAAAAACGCATCAACACCCCCACACACAACCAAGGTTGTATCCTAAACTGGATCGCAGACCTCAGCTGTCAGGTGACCATCCTCTCTTAACAGCCCCTGCCCATGTTCTAACCACAACATAGTGCAATTCTCCATCTCACCAACCAGAAACGCTTCGACCACCGCTAGCCCGCTTCCACCCACCCTTGCCCATAGTTTGAAAAACCTCACTAAGGAATGTCTTGCTCCCCTGCTCAGCTCACTCATATCTGAACCACCCTTTGACAATGACCCTAACTCACTCGCAGACCTATACACCAGAATCCTTACTGTCGCCGTAGACACCATTGCCCCTCTCAACCTCACAAGGCCAAACCATCAGCACATAGAAACGCCTGGTTCACCCCAGACCTTTAAATGCTCCGATGCCTCAAACGGCTAGCCGAAGCTAACAGTAAGAAAAGCAGCTCTGAAGTCACAAAGCTACAGTACACAGCTGCTGCCAAACTCTAAAGAAAAGGCCATTCTTGCTGCCAAATCCACCACATACAATGCCTGCATTGCTGATGCCAAATCCAACACCGGCGAGCAATGTTCCCTCTAATTATTTTTCTCTGTGTGCAGTACTGGTTTGCTGTTGTGCGCACATTATTTTCCATGTGCGCAACTGACTGAGGTATACCACTTTCTAAGCATGCGTATTTAGTGAACTACCGTCGCAGAAGAGAGTTTGGAAAGGAATTTCCTCTTCCCAGTCACTGCAACACTTTTTTACAAACACATAGGCTAAAATAGAATATGGCATATGTGATTAAATAGAAAATGCATCAACCAGTCCAAGACTTCAACATCTGCAACAGTACCTTGCTAACGTTTTATGCCACTGGAACATCACTCATGCGTAATACAAAACACAAATATCTCTCGTCATAAACTGATGTGGCTGTCAAGAAATTCAGACAGGATACATTTGCTCTGCATTCATACCAGTTTCGGGCAGGGCTGTCTCAGTCATTGTGTTAAACACCAGATACTAGACATCCACAACACAGAATGTGTATTGGTCACACACTCCATTCACCCAGGTCCCACCCACAGGCGTACCCACAACATATGTTTGTTGGGAAAGGCACCAGCCAGTCTGGCACTTCCCGCCTACACTACCATATATGGAACTTCCACCCAACAGCCAGTCAGGGGGAAGGGACAGAGTCAGGGCTTCCCGGGACTTCGGGAAGATCAAGGTAACAGGCGATGGAAGGCGAGAGGCCACGGGGGCCATCTTGTCTCCATCACGAATCTACTGATTCCAATGACAGGGCCTGGGCATCCCAAAATGGAGGACGCTGTCATGATCACGGGCAGGACTCTAGGGGTTAATTCCCATAAGAAGGTGTTGAAAGGTTGGTCATTGGCATGGCATGGTTGGTTAACTGCTTCAGACAAAGTATAGGCTTATGTGTAAATTAACTCTGCCTTCTTCTCATGGCCGCCTGCATTGGGCCCTTGTAAACTAGCATTGCCAGTATAGACTTCAGACTACGTTCTCCTTTTAAGCCCCACCCCCCTGAAGGTCTGCGCTTTGCGTCGTTACTGCCTCAGCAGAGCAACGACTACCGCGTTTTCCGAGTTTCCTCAGAAGTTCCATAGAATATCCAAAGTTCGCTATTCCAATATTTTTGGTCACAGTTTGCAGTCCCTACTCCTGTCCGTTTATTTATGTCAGGTCCTAGTTGTTATCTTCCGTTATTTCCTTCCTCAAGATTCCTGTCACTTGCAGCTGATAACTCCTGTCAGTCGCGGCTGTAAATTCCTGTCAGCCGCAGCTGTCTCCACCGAAGTGTTTCTTCTTAAGGGAACAAAGTTCTGATTCTTGTGTCACAAGTAATTTTTTTCTTTATTGAAGGTCGATACGTGCGCAACATTCATAGTTATTGTCCTGAGTGTTCCAAGTGCTAATAAACGCGAACATTAGGGAGTTGGCGTCTTAAGTGAAGTTATTTGTTGAAGTGAGTTGAGCGCATTTTTTCATTAGCGTTTTTACCTTGGTCATTGCTAAGCTTCCTACACTGTTAACCTTGGTTAGGTTAGGTTTTGACTATTGTGGACTTTTAGTTAATTTTCTCTTCCTTATTGTTGCCCACAGTTGGTGCGCACTGTAAGCATCCGTTGCCACATTTAGCGCTAACCTAGTCTTGCTTAGATAGGAGGCCCATTCACTGGTTGTAACGCTTCCATCCTTACATCTTTCATTTTCCCTATTTTCCCAGTCATCATTAATCCGTCCCGAAGCCTTCTCCCAGAATTGATTTGCATTACTTCAGGACTAGCGCCCCTGCTTGAGTTCACGATGGATAGCTCCACAAACTAAAAGTTAAGGTGAGCCCGGGAGTCCTATGGTCTAGGGATTGTGCTGAGTTTAAAAAGTTAGCTAGATAGCTAAGCCTTCCATGTTTCCTTACAGAATGAACCTGAAGGGCTATGAAAGAAAATACCACCTCAGGCTTCCAGGGCGCTCCCACAGAGTTATTTCAGGTAAGCGTTACAGATGCTCAGGGCACTAGTCAGTTCAGCACGGAGCTGCCACCAGCCCGTACCCTGCTCTGTGGGCCACACACCGGTGCCCAAAAACATACACTAGGGGCAGAGGGTTGTACCCCCACCCATGTGTGCCATAAGGGTGTCCCATGGGTCTGTTCACCAAAACCAAAAGAGAGCTGCACCGCCAGGAGTCCCACATGAACTGCTGCGCTGAAAACTCAACAGAACACACGATAAAAGCAGTAAAGGACAAGGATACGGAGGCCCTGTCCCTTTGATGCATTTCCAGTATCACAGTGATGAAGTCCCTTGTAGTTTATGTTTCTGGGGGGTGTATCACTCTAATTCTTGCCCTCTTGGAACAGTCCCTGTGTCTGTCAGATTTTTCTTTTTTCAACATGTCTTTATTGAGCATTTTTAAGGCAAACCAGGTGAGTGCACATACACACATCTCTTTAAACAACCCTTGTCCCCCTTCATGTATATAAACTTGGATACTTGTCCACAATTGTCACTGGGTTCTGGCTGGTTCGATCCCACCAATTTACCTCTTTACCCCTCTTCCCTCCCCCCACATCCCAGGGACTAGATGGGTGTAGTCTATAGTCAGTGATAACGGGGAGGCGCTGTGTTAGCGTGTGTGATGTTAGCGCACCTCAGAACTGGGCTCTTTCTATAGATTGAGGAAGGGAAGCCATTCCATTTCTCTCGTCGGAGTCAGGTCGTGGAGCATCCCTGTAATGTTCTCCAATTCGTAGATCTCTGGTTTTCTGAGACCAACCATGAGTCGACCCCTTCCATGCTTTTGATCCACCCCAGAACTTCCTTCAAATATGCCTTCACCTTTGGGCATGCCCACCACATGTGCCAGAAGTCTGCTTGCTCTCCGCATCCTCTTCAACATAGTGGACTTGCCATTTTGAATATCTTAGAGACGTGCTTGGGGTCGTATCGCCATCTATAGAGCAGTTTCAGTCCGTGTAACTTATATTGGCATGAGATGGCGGTCTTGTGGGCATTTTTGCAGAGCCTTGTCCAGAAGTATTTATGGATTGGGCCCCCTGTGTCCTTTTCCCATCTTTTTCTGATTGGCTCATTAGCCTCGGTTGTCTTGCTTAAGAGGGCTTGGTATAGGTCTTGAGATGAAGCCTCTAGCTGAGGTGGTCTGACTTAGTATTTTTTCCAATGGCAGTAGGCCTCTCTGCAGCTTGTCTTTCGAATCATGTGACATCAAGACCCCCTTTAGCTCAAGAAATGACAAGGCCTGGATGGGTTTGAGATTTAGAGCTTCTTCAAGCTGTTGCAGGGAGAGGCATGGTTTCCCTTTCAAGACTTGACACACTCTTTCTAGACCTGTCTCATACCAGGTTTGGAAGGGTTGAGGCTCGGGTATTATAGTTCTGATTGGAGAGGCCCAGATGTGGCTCAATGGGGATGGCCACGTTGTGTGTCCCTTCATCTCGCATTTATTCCACCACAGTTTCCGAAGAGACCCTAGTATTTTATGGTTTATCGCTTTGCTTGGGAATTATGATTTTGGTGCCCAGAGCCATTCTCCCAGTGTTACCGGTCTCAGTATGAAGTTCTCCAGATCCTCCCACTGCTTATGTTTATCTCCCCTAAGATGTGGGATCAGAGCTCTAAGTTACGCAGCACGGTAGTAGGTGCAACAATCTAGAAGCCCGACTCCCCCTTCCTCCTTGCTTTGGGTGAGCGTACTGCAGGAGATCCTCTGTCTTTTCCCTTGACATAAGAACTTAAGGTTGGCTTTCAGTTCGATGAAGTGGGCTTTCAGGATTTCTGTTTGGAGCATTTGATAGTAGTAGAGAATCCTGGGAAGGATCGAAATTTTAATAGCGTTAAGGCGTCCCATCCAAGAAATCCTCAATTTCTCCCAACTGTTCAGTGCCGTGTTTAATTGCAATATGAGCGGGGGCTGGTTAGCCTTGTTGAGGTCTTTTCTGCTTCTTTTGTTATGTTGATTCTTAGGTATTACAGTGATTTGGGGGCGATTGGGATTCCCAGGTTTGCCGGAACCCATTCAGCTGAGTCTTTGGGGCTGCTAAATGGGATTATGATGGATTTTTCAATATTAATCTTCAATTCCGCCCAATGCCCATATTCGCTTATCATTTGGAGGGCTTTAGGTATGGAGGACATCGGGTTGGAGATGTAAAGGAGCATGTCATCCACCAACATTCCTAGTTTGTATTCTTGGTGCCCAATCTTTATTCCCTCTATACCTGGTTCTTTTCCACAGAGGTTCTAGTATGACAGATTTTAGATAAACACTTTGTTTTTCCAGGAATCTTTTCCCCGTCCCTCAGGCAGAGCCTGGGAGATTGAAATAGCAGATTGGACAAAACAGATCCATGCCATCCATGCCATAAAGATGCCCCTTTAGAATGAATTGCTAATTCGGCCACCCTGTGACCTAGTCCTAGAGACAGACATCTTTATTGCTGAGTTTCAAACTAAATCAAAACTCCTCGATAGTGCAAGGATTATCATTTCTGCTATATTACTGGGGGTTAGTGGATTGAACAGAATACCAGATTTCAGAATGAAGGCCTGGTTTCATTAAATTTTGTCCCATTCACAATTGCATCTTTTAAATATACATTTATATACATTTTCCTGTTCCCCTTGATTTTACATTTTAGCTGAACATGTCAGTTTATCCATTCTATTGGCTTGTAAAATTCCTATCAAAGGTCTACATTTTTCAGAATCAGTATGTTTCCTAATCCTAACTCTTCATTTCTGTAAAGGAAAATAGAACCAACAACAGCAGAAAATGCAAATTCGTTTTTCTCTGTCACTTTACAATGCAATTTCACCTCTACATTTTAATAAAAGTTTCAGAGTGCTTTCTTTGTTCTTGGAAATGTTATCTTGGGCCTAGTCACTATGTGTTGATTGTTTGGGGGCTTAAACATATTGCACATGTTGCTTGCACTTGTGTGTTTCCAAATGTTGTGTGCAGACCACAGTTTATATGTTTGTTTTTAACAATGCACCTTGCTCTGCATCCTTTATTTGACTTTGATTTCCCTTGAAATCCCCCCAGCCACAGGCTCTTGCCCCTTGCAGCAGCAAAAGGGGGAGAACGAGGGAGTTGATCCAACTTTTTCTTAATCCAGCTTAATCTTGAATAAATCTTTTTCTGCACCGTCAGTTTCCATTCAGGGAACAACAGAGATCTTTTTCAGCTGGATCTTCTTATTGCTCTGTTTTTTTTGTCCTTATTGGGATCCCCTTCCCTGTCCACAGGTTCTGGAAAGAATCTGTCAATTAACTACAGAGAAGAGTAGAAAGTCTGGTTTAGTAACACATGGAGACACATATGTTTACGAAAACAGTGCCTCCTATCATGGAATTTGTGCATTACTTCATATTACTATTCACATCCAGTCTTTCTCTTGCACTCTAATTTGATGCCTTACCTGTTATTTGTTCTTGTTCTGTTCTTCCCATTTAATTCTTCATCCTTTTCTTCTGGCCTAACTTCGGATAGCTCCTCAATCATTCTCAAAGCTGGTCAAGGGTGACAACTTTTCAATTGATTGATGTGGACCCATTTGTCCTCAGCCAGACCTTCTTTCGGTATTCAGAACTTGTAGGTGACAGGAGAAATGTTATTGATAACCACAAAATCTCCTTGCCAGGAAGGTCAAAACAGCTTTTCTTTGGCTTGGTTTTTCTGAAATGCATATAGATAAACTCTGTCACTTACCTCGTACTCCCTTTTTGTTCTTTTGAGGTTGCGATATGTTTTCATCCCTTCAGCGGATTTCTGCAGATTGTATTGGGCATATGCAAAAGCATGCCATAGATGCTTCCTCAAATTCTCAGTGCATTCGTGAGCAGTTGAGGCATTTATCAATGCCTTCTCTTGAGCTCAGTAAAGCAGATGCTAAGGTAAGACTATTTTTCATCCAGTCATTAATTCAAATGGGGACATCTTGGTGGCAGGAGAAGGGGTAGATCGAATGGCCAGAATCAACCACAAACTTCTTCAAGGTACTTGCAATTGTATTGTTGTATTTCCAACATCTTTGTCATCACCTCACTGGTAAAACGACTACCTCAATTGTACTCAATCCTTTGTGGAAGGCCACATTGAGAAAATATGTGGTTGATCATCAAAGTAGCTGCCTCTGCCTTACAATTAGGGGCAGGAAGCCACTTGGTTCACTTTGTGAAGAAGCATGTCACTGTCAACATGTATTTGTTTCTTCTGGGAGAACGGGTTACTGGTCCAATGAAGTCTACTTGCAAATCAGACCATGGTAACGTCATTCCTTTTTTCTGTAAGGGAACTTTGTGTGGGGGAGAACTCGGTCTGGAATTGGGCACACACGAGACATCCCTCGAGTATGTGTTGAGCTCCTGGCCCAGGTATGGCCAGTGAGGGACTTCACGCAGTATCTGAAGAGACTTTTGAAATCCCCTATGACCGGCAGTGGCCATATTGTGGGCATAGTTCAACATCAAACTACGGAATGAGGTAGGTACCACCCACTGGTCAGACCCAGATTGTCGTTTCCTCACCAACAATGTATTGAATCTTGAAAATATTCTGAAATTTCATCGCAATACAAAGGCTTTCCTTTCCTGATTCTGCCAGAGGTTATCTGACATCTTCTAAATATTTATAGAATTTCCCAATAATGGTATGCTCTTTTTTGAGCAGTGACCAAGTCTGCCCCAGGAACATCTCTACTCTACTGAGCAGCTGTAAATTCGTTGTCCGTGCAAGTTTGTGATCTGGTCACTGCTGTGACCTGGATTTATGTCAGGATGTGCTCCATAGCTATGAATTCCCTGAGTAGTGCTCCTGTTTTGGCCAACTGATCAGGCAAGTCATTTCCAGTTTTATCAGGATCCTCTGTGGAATGATCTTTTCCCAGTAGGTGGTCATTTCTTTAAATGTTACCAGATCATCAATAGTCTGTATCAATGAATCACGTTTTAACAGTTTATTATTTGCACAAAGCATGCCTCTGTTTTCCAAGTACATCAGAGGGGTTGGGAAGATCATGTACAAAAGCCATTGTGATGCTGGAAATGCATTGGAGGGACAGGGCCTCCCTGTCCTTGTCCTGTACTCCCTTATCATGTGTGTTCTGTGTTATTTTCTACACAGGAGTCCAGTTGAGACCCCTGGCACTGTAGCTCTTCCTCCTTTTGCCTGTGGTGAACAGAGACCTTTGGGATACCCTTTTGGCACCCATGGGTGGAGGGTACAACTCTCTACCACTAGTGTATGTTTCTTGCCACCTGTGTGTTGCCACAGAGCAGGGTATGGGCTGATGGCAGCTTCATGCTGATATGGCAGGAGCTCTGAGTATCCTCCGTTTTATGATACCCAGGTCCTGCCATTGGAATCAGTGGATTCCTGATAGAAGGCAAGATGGCCACTGGGGCCTCTTGGTTTCTAATGCCTGTTTTCTTGTTTTCCGAAAGTTCCGGGAAGCCCTGACTCTGTCCCTTCCCTTGACTGGCTGTTGGGTGGTAGAACCATATATGGTATTGTGGGGAAGACTAGACCAGACTGGCTGGTGCCTTCCCAGTGACTGTATGTTGTGCGTACACCCTTGCCATGGGACCTGTGTGATTAGATTGTGTGACCAATATGCATTCTATGTTATGGGTGTCTCGCTTCTCAATGAATGAGACAGCCCTCCCTGAAACTCACATGAATGCATTGTCATGTGTTGAAAGGCTGGGTGCTTGCCCCGATCCACATTCCTTGTTATGGGTGTCTGGGTGGAAGTGAATTGCCTGAATGCCTGCGAGCCTGATTGGCTGCCTGCCTGCATGAATGCCCTTCTGTGTGATTGGCTGACTGCCAGATTGAATGAGGGACAGATGTGCATATCTGGGGACCTCTCACTCACCAATTTGTTCAGAAGCTGAAGTCGAAACTTGAAGTTGAACCTTGGAGCCCAGCTGGAGGAGAAGATTGCTGTTGCATTCCCTTCGATGCAATCCAAGAGCTGTCGAGTCTGACGACTGATCCAAAAGAGGGCCTGGCTAGGAGACCTCTCCCCAAGCTACACGGGACCATCATGCAAAAATTGCTGTTCTTCAGTAAGGCACCCCGGAAGCCAGTTCTGTGAGTCTGACGTCCGGAGAAGGGGTCCATCAAGAATCCCGAAGAGAGCGCCTGGACATCGAAGTCCATTGACATCGACCGGGGTACAGAAGATTTTGGTGACTGCTGGAAGCCAGTCGAAACATGTTGCCCAGAAACGGGGACACCTGGACGCCTAAGAACATTTGAACGAGGGCTCTCTTGTCATCACTGTCGACCACTTTGTCCCGCCGGAGAAAGTCGAGGTCGCTGGCTACCGGGAAAAGACCACTGGTGGGTTTTGCACCACCAGATGCCAACAAAGACATCCTAGGACACTGACGGAGGGAAGATCCGAGGTCCAGCTCGTGGTCGAGTCTCGATCGCCATAGCTATCCTGAGGTACGTGCTGCAGTTGCATCACCGACAGGCCAGATGACCGCTAAAGCAACTCCCGACGCCCGCTGCTGGTCCTGCATCCTTCACCGCCAAAGGTCTTTCAAGTCCACAGGATCTTACTTGCAGCACTAAACACTTTGTATATCGAGGTCTACTGCACGCCTCACCTTCCCAGGATTTCCACAATCGAGGCAACGATCGCCGAAGAGCACCGCGAAGGTTGAAGCTGCTGTATCGGCACCATTGTTCACCTTTTCCTTGAGGTTCTCAATGCCCAGGGGCTCCTGCTTGAAAGGGAGTACCCCCCTCCAAGGATCCCGTCGACGAACCGTCGAAGAAACTCTTCCACTTCAGGTACATTGGGGTGGTTGAACTTTTTAACGAAGAAGCAAGGCTTATTGAGCATCATGGACTGGGCTTGTTACTTTTCTTATTACAGGTTTCCCAGGTGGAGGCGATCCTCATTCAGAATAGTTCATCTATATACAAACAAAGCATTCTGCCATTGCTTAACCTTAACCTGCCTGCTTTCCTTCCTTATTATCTATGCTGATACACCTTACTGAATGATTTGTATGCTCTAATATAAGTGCCAGCAGTTGATGCATTTTAAAGGAATCTAAAGTCTAAGTGTGGTACGACATAGAATTGTATAGATTTGTCATTGTAGAATTACCAGAGTACAAAGTGTGTTATTGAATTGTGTATACATCTCTAACCTTCATTTTACATATAGGACTGTGTTAGCACATAACATAGTGTGTGGATATTCCTTTCTGGGGGCTTGGGTACTCACTATACTTAAGAACCAGCCTGCATCACCTCCTGAGAGTTTTATGCCTTGGTTGCTTGTCCAAAGCTACCACATAGAGAACCTTGGTTGGGGTGCTCTGTGCCTCTACTCTGCCATATAGAGGGAAGAAGTACAGATACCCCCCTC
Source organism: Ambystoma mexicanum (assembly GCF_040938575.1). NCBI lineage: Eukaryota > Metazoa > Chordata > Amphibia > Caudata > Ambystomatidae > Ambystoma > Ambystoma mexicanum. Next base: position 847,128,741 of record NC_090930.1, read on the forward strand.
CAGTCTTTACAGCAGCAACCAATTCTTTCACCCCGTCTTTCGTAATATGGTAGGAATACCCATCTACATAAACTGTGGGTATCCCCTGATAAGGGTTTTCTTCATATACCTTGTGCAGGGACGCCAAGCATGCCTCCATAATATTGTTGGTGATTCGACTTTGTACTCGAGGCAATGTTAATGTTCTTCAGAACAATCATGTAAGTGTTCCAACCCTTGAGCTTGAGGGTGCTTCTTATTTTGTCCTTACCTGACCTCCACAGGAAAGCTCTGCATTGCAGAATCCAAGAAGTGATTCTTGAATTAGAAACGTTCCCAGCCCATATTATATCACTTTGTAGATTTTTTAACGGTTGGTGGAAATTTCTCCACTATGATGTACTCCCCCTGGCTCAAATGCATCAGTTTTTTTCACATTGTGCATCCGCTGTAAACTAGGATAAGAGAACCATTCTTACGTGTCTACGTTTTGAATATATTTTGGACATACTCTTTAGGCCAAATGACTTAAGATTTTGTCATCATTGAGTTGAGAGGATAGCTCAGGTCTGATGTCAAGATACCTAATCTTAATGGTAAAGACACTAATCTCCAGGAGGATAGTTCTGCAGACAATTTGGACATAAAGATTTGCATATGCAATGGTGCTACCACATGCTAGAAAGTTACACTGTCAAAAGGTACTGCAGCGCCTCCATCAACTGGTCCTGGTTACCTAATGTTGTTCATGTGCTGTCGGGGTCCTCACCCTAGCATGATTAATTGTCAGAGTGTAGTTCGGCTACATCAATCTAACCACCTTGGAATTCCAGTGTTTTAACAGTTTTGTACAAAATTCGAAATTGATTAACTGTTATAGAGATTTCGACTTTATCTGTATTCAAGAGGTCTGTTATGTGGTGAACATAGTGTTGATGGTTTTGTGTTTTTCAGCTCTAGCATGCAAGGGTCCTAGAGGTTGACCGACAGGCAGATTAACCATTATGATAACTCTTTAAATTGGAGTACGCAGATGCTGCCTTTGAAAATGAAAGAGATTCTTGGTGTTGCAGTCATGGGTAATTTCACATCATCAAAATTTATAACCCTTCCAAAGGGGCTATGGCTCTTAGAATAAGACGGAACCTCAATAATTACCTTGAAGAGTTTGAATGTGGTGGTAATATTTTGAATGTGATTATTGTTGGTGATCGTAACGCCCGTGGCCCTGATCTCTACAGCACCAAGAAAAAATACTGGGACAGTCATGGTCTCATTACAGTGACTAAATGATCTCTTTTCATTCAATCAGGTGACTTTAAGCATAAGATCTGGGCAGAATATGTTCAGTCTTGGGGCTTGTTGAATGGACGCACAAAGGGGGGCATACCTGGTACTTGGACTTGGTGCAATGGTAACACTAAGCGTATGTTGGACTATATTTTTGTCTCCACCTGTATGTGGAAAAAAACAGACCCCAGATTCTTTTCTCAGTTAATGGCGAGTGAGCTGAGCACAAGTAAACGTCCTCAAAAAAGAGTAAGTTGCTCCCATAGCTAAGGAAGGAAGGAAGCAGGGACTTTGATAAGCTGATTTTGGAAAGGAAAACGAGCATGAGGAGAATTAAGGCACCTCGGGTTAAAGGAGTATCCGTGCCATAGAATACAGCACACAGAACAAAAACGTTGCATCCTTCAAGCCTATAACAACTGGCTGATTGCTCAGAAGAAACCTAACTTTCCACTTAACAGAAGGGAGATACTAAGGATATTGTTCATTAAGGATAATAAATAATTCTGGAAATCTATCACGGATAACCTCGGTGGGGGTTAAAGATTCCCTTATACAATATTATAAGGGGAAATTTGGTATTGTCAATGCTAAGGAGGGTGCCATTGATACTGTGAGTCTGTCTTTTTTGGAGGACATGTTTTCACATGAAGAAGTTAGCTACACAATAGAGCTTATTAACAACTGATGGTCTGCTACCATGGATGATACAAGTTAATTGGGTATCCTAGACTACCCTTTGGCAGACCTGTTTGCAAACTGTATTATTAAAGTGTTTCTGATGCTTGTTAATCTGCTTAGAATCACATGCTGTGCATATAGTCCGACATCCAGTGGTCACCGCAGACTCGCAGAGTATTGAGTCTCGTCTTTCGAGAATCGATAGGGGACGTCGAAATGGGCATGCCTGTAACAATATCTTTACGTGACGTGTAGTGTACCCAAAATCCCTCGCACGTCCGGTCCCTGCAGATTGTTCCCTGGGTCTCTTCGTCACTTTTTATTTCCTCAGCTATGGAGAGGACTCCATTTAGGTTTTGTCCTGGTTATAAGGCCAAATTCCCTTGGAAGGATAAACACCGTTAATGTAATCCGTGTTTGCCCCTTAATCACGACGAGACGGTTTGTGCGGCTTGCAAGCTCCTGCGCCCAAAAAATCTGAAGGAGCGCTGTGTTAAGCGGTGGGCGGCCTACGGATTGTCGCAGGCCGAGTCTAGCTCTCCCGCTGCCACAACCGCTGGTTGTGCCGAGGGGCTGAGTGACGAACAAGCCTCCGATTCAGAGGCGATTGACGTTTCGGCAGAGCATTCTCGCTCTGCGTCATCTGTCCTTAGCCCCACTAGGCAAGACTCAGGTCCTGCTATGGGGAATGTACACCCCAGCGACAAAGACGCACATGTTTTACACACTAAGAACACAACCCCAGGGTCGTCTTCGACGAAACAGTTGAAGCGATCCATAGCGCCAACAGGCACACCGATAACTTCGGGCCTACCAGCCGACCGTTAGGATCGGCAGCCCTCCCCGCAACCGCAGAAGCGTCTTGCGCTTGGGCCCTCTAAATCGAAGGGCGCTGCCCCCAATATTCAGGATGCATCGAAAGAAAGCGTCCACATGCGAAAAGGCACCGGTTCCGCCGAAAGTAGTTGCGCAACCAGAGGCCCGGACTTCAGAACTTCCCGATTCTGAAGTGATAACCAAAAGCATGGCCAGGATCATTTCGGCGAATTCTCAGAAACAACGGTCCAAGGATTCATCGAAACCCAAGGACAAACACAGGGATTCGTCGAAATCCAAAGATATGCCAAAGAATTTACCAGAACCTACGGAAAGACCCACAGACAAAAAGAAGGACACGCGTCAACCGTCAGAACCCCAAAAAGACTTTTTGGACGGCACTTGAGGGATTTCTTCGGCATTAAAGGAGAAATCTCGACGTTTGGAGACAGAAGATCCACTACTAGAGCCCTTTCCACCCCTGCACTGCTCTGGTTCTGTTTGGACCAGAGAAACATTTGAAGGATGCATGTACAGGCTAGAGAGGTTTGTATAACTCTCTGAGAAGTCCACACCCAAGAGATCTAGAGAGGGCAATCCTCCTCTCCATGTAGCTAAGCTTCAGAGGGTCTTTGACCCTACTCACGATGAGGAAGAAGAGGAATAAATGTATGACCTCACTGAGGAGGAGGCTCAAGATGAAGATCCCTTTGCTAACTCTGAGGAGGTTCATATGGACCCCACTGAGGGTTGGGGAGTAGATCCAGACCCTGTTGATCCTCGCCCTTGGCAGTCACCTACTCCAACACCGGAACCTGACGCCTTATGCTTGGACTCCCTTCCAAACACCTCCACTCGACAGGCCTCCCCGGTTGACGATCAAATGGCTTTCAACGCCATATTGAAGAAAGCAGCAAAACATTTCCATATTGCTACCCAGGAAGCCGTTCCAGAAGCTGATTTTGTGGAGGACATTTTAAAAGAAAAATCACCTGCCAGCCAAGCTATTCCTCTATTAAATTCAATCAAGAAGCGATTGGCCCCTTCTTTATTAACACCATCCCTTACTAGAGCAGTGTAGGTCCTAGGGTAGAAAAACTTTTTGTACCCTCCCCCTCGGAACCCCTCTACATCAGAGGTCATTCTACTCCAGATTCACTGGTAGTGACAACTACCAGGAAAAGAGCAGAGGTTCCCCGATCTACTAGGGGTGTAAGAGACTATATGCTCTGGGGAAGAGAATCACTGCGGCTGCGGCTTATGCCACCTGTATCGCAAATAATACAACCTTTTTAGCCAGCTATGCTGATACGCAATGGGCCAAGCTAGAGGAGGGCCTTCAAGAAGTCCCTGAAACGCTGCGGGCCCGTCTGCTCTCAACAGTGGCAAAGGGCAGGCAAGTTAACCAGAGTATGCTAAAAAATACTTTTGATGCAGCAGAGACAGCTGGAAGGTCCTTGGCTCAGGGTACCCTTCTGAAGAGGCATGCATGGCTAAGGAACTCTCATTTCAAACCAGAGACCCAAGCTTCTCTTATAAATAAACCAGTGGAGGAAGCTAATTTATTCAGAAAAGAAGTGGATGAAGCGCTCGAAACTGCAAAGAAGGAGCATGACCCCCTTAAGACTCTGGATCAAATCACCCAGAGATCTTCACAAAGAAGGGGGAGCGGGAATAGTCGTTCCTTTCGTGGCCAACGTTTCCCTCAAAATCAATACGGCTCGGGAAATAACTGGTCCTCTCCCAGGGAACCAGCAGCTAAACCACCCCATATCCCACAAGGGGGCAACGACCTGGTAAAGGAAGGTGTTGGAATTCTACCCCTCAAGGCTCCCCGGCCTCAGGCCAGAAATGACCTGCAGTTCCGGTTCCCCTCCCATGTATCCCCAGTCAGGCTCCGGCTAACATCATTTCTTCAAGCATGGGAAGGAATAACTACAGACCAGTGGGTGCTGAAGACCGTTGCCCATGGGTACTGTACATTTCAGACTGCCACTAACAAGACACCTGACACCAGAACATCTGTGCATCCTGCTACAAGAAGTCGAGGCCCTGCAGTAAAAGGGCTCAATAGAGGTTGTACCTCTTCTACAGGTAAACAAGGATATTTAATCGGTGTACTTCCTTGTACCCAAAAAAGGATCTCACCATGCGCCTTGTACTAGATTTGCACCCAGCGAACAAATTTGTGAAGCCCCAAAAGTTTTGAATGGTCACTCTGCAAGAGATAATTCCCCTGCTCACACAGGGGGATTTCATTGCAACATTGGACATGAAAGATGCATACTTTCATATTTCAATGTTGCCGGCGCACAGAAAATTCCTCAGATTCATGATACAAGGCAAGCACTATCAGTTCCAAGTACTATGCTTCGGCATAGCCTCTGCACCAAGGGTATTTACAAAGGTACTGGCAATGGCAGCAGCACACCTGCGCAGGCAATCCATCCCAGTTTATCCTTACCTTGACGACTGGCTCATAACAAGGGACTCCTATGAAACATGTCTGTCAAATACCCAAAGAACAATAGATCTTTTATTCAGCCTGGCATTCTCCATCAACGAGAAGAAATGCAGCCTAGACCCCAGTCAAGTCAAGCAGTTCCTGGGGGCTCTAATTCGGTCAAAGGACGGCCTTGTCTTCCCCTCCAACGAGTGGGTCCAAAACATGCTGTTTCAAATCCCTCAATATGTAGCCAGTCGAGAGGTGACGGGACGCAAAGCTATGCGACTGTTGGGAATGATGGCGTCATGCATTTATTTGGATCCTCACGCACGCTTGCGCATGCGTCCAATGCAGGAGTGGCTCAACAGCCAGTGGTGTCAGGCTAGCCGACAATGGAACGACCTACTGGTTGTCTCACCAGCCCTCATTTTCTTGCTACGGTGGTGGTTGAGGGAGAACCTCTTGAAGGGGAAATCCTTCAGCACCCTCGCATTGGAGGCCACTCTAACTACAGACGCATCTCTCACAGGATGGGGAGCTCACCTGCTTCAACAGACAGCGCACAGAGCTTGGTCGTCAGACATAGCATCCAAACCACATAAACCTGCTGGAACTGGTGGCAGTATTCAAAGCACTGAAGGCTTTCAGACACAACTGCAGGGAAAGATGGTCCTGATCCACACAGACAGCACCACGCCATGTACTATCTAAACAAGCAAGGCAGCACTCACTCTCCAGGGCTGTCCAAATTGTCCCAGAATATTTGGAAGTGGGCTCTCAAACACAGCATGTTCCTGCTCTCACAACATGTTCCATGGGAACTCCATCTTCTGGCAGACATACTCAGCAGGGATTTCCCACTACCCTTGGAGTACGAATGGCGATTACACGTAGACATCGTCTCCAACGTTTTTGCAGAATAGGGCTTCCCAGAAATCGACAACCTATTTGCAAATCTGGAGAACGCCCAATGCCAAGATTACACCTCCAGGTACCCCCAGAACCGTTGCAAGGGAAACGGACTCTGGATAACAAGATAGTGCACAAGATGCACCAGGAACCAGTCACAACGATATTGGTGGCCCCCTTGTGGACACGCCAACCCTGTTTCACTCATATGATGGAAATATCCCTATCTCCTCCAATGAAACTGCCTTGCCCGTACAACATGTTGTAACAAGACAAAGGGCAGACACTTCACCCATGCCCGCAAACATTGAACTTAGCGTCCTGGCTCCTGAGGTCATAGAGTTCGGGCACCTGCAACTCCCTCAGAGATGAATGGACATACTCAGAAAGGAAAGGAAACCTAACACACGATATTGCTATTCCAGTAAATGGAAGCGTTTTGTTATCTGGTGCAATTCTAAGAGCATCAACCCCATTAGCTGCTCTCCTACCCATATCGTTTTGTACCTGACTCATTTACTTGACTCAGGCCTGGTTTTTAGCTCTCTAAAAGTTCACTTAGCTGCTCTTTCAGCCTACACTACATCGCAACAAAGTATGTTGTGGTGGAAGATACCACTTATTAAGGCTTTCATGGAGGGAGTAAAAAGAATTCACCCTTCCGTTTCTAACCCAGCTCCCGGGTGGGACCTAAATGTGGTGTTGTATTATGGGGTCTCCCTTCGAGCCCATGCATAAAGCAAGTCTTAAATATCTCACCTACAAAACTGCCTTTTTAAATAGCCGTTACTTCCATTAGAAGAGTCGGTGAACTACAAGCGCTCTCAGTTCTGGACCCCTTTATAACAGTTCACAGAGATAAGGTGGTTCTGCGCACTCGCTCTAGGTTTGCACCTAAATTCATTTCAAAGTTCCATGTGAACCAATCCATAGAACTACCAACATTCTTTCAGAACCCCTCAAACATGGGAGAAAGAAACCTGCACACGGGATGTACGCAGAGCAGTTTTGTTTTGGTCAAGTTCTTTCCATGTGAAACATATCAGTTTTTCATTTCAGTGGCAGCAGGTACAGAAGGAGAGCCTGTCTCCAAATCTACTATTTCTAGGTGGATTGTCAAATGCATCACACTCTTGCTAAGAGAGAACTGCCCTTCAAGCCTAGAGCGCATTCTACTCGAGGCACTGGGGCTTCCATAGTATTCATTGCAAATGTTCCCCTAGAGTCCATTTGCAAAGTGGCAACCTGGAGTTCTGTACACACCTTTACAAAACACTATTGCCTGGACACTTATTCTAGGTCTGATTGTACAGTACTAAGACCTCTTTTCACTACTGTTCCTTCTCACAACCCATCTCCAAGTCCGGGTAATGCACTCTAGTCTATGCACAGCATGTGATTCTAAGCAGATTAACAAGCATCAGAAGACATGCATTACTTACAATAAAAGCATTTCTGATGATTGTATCTGCTTAGATTCACATGCGCCCACCTTTCCTCCCCACTCGGATGGAAGAAACATAGACATCTTACTACTTTCTCTCTGTTCTGTACTCACGTTAGTCATGGGCTCCCTCATGGCAGACAAAATACAATCGGAGGGACCTGGACGTGTGAGGGATTTTGGGTACACTACATGCTACATAGGGATAGTTTTACAGGCACCCCCATGTTGACGTCCCCTTTTGATTCTCGAAAGACGAGACTCAATACTCTGCGGTGACCACTGGATGTCGGACTATATGCACAGCATGTGAATCTAAGCAGATACAATCATCAGAAATGCTTTTACGGTAAGTAATGCATGTCTTAGCCCAGAGTCCTGGCAGAAGAGCATAATTGTTCCAATATGTAAAAAGATCTACAGATGAAATAAACGATTATAGACCAATATCATGACTTGACACTATAGGGAAAATATTTGTTTCCTTTACGTTACAAAGATTAAAACTGTTGTCTATGCAGAATAATACTTTGAGGATTTTTCAAATGGGGTTGGGAACGCCGTTGTCCCCAGTTCCTTGGCTTTATTTTCAATAGCCTGATTGAAGAGCGCTGCCATCTAAACAAGATGCCTCTGTATATTGCCTTTTTAGATTTCAAATCGGCATTCAACACTTTGGACAGAGAGAGACTATGGAACAAATTGATTGCCCTAAATGTGCCCAAAAGGCTTTTGAAATGTGTAATCGTGCTAGATGAAAAGAAATGTGTGAGGATCTGTTTAAATGATAAAGCTCTCTATCTGAAGGTATTCCCACGGGCAGAGGGGTTAAATATGGGTGCATTTTTGGCGCCATTTTTGTTTCATGATTACCTCACCGATTCTTCAGTGATTATCTTCTATGCATTTCCCCCTACACTAGCCTTGAAAATTCTGTGGTTGGCTTATTCCGATGACTTGATTCTGATAGATAAACAGCTTTTAGCCTACATCAGTCTAGCAGCCACCAGGATTATGCACAGGAGAATTTATTGATTTTGAATTTGGAGAAAAATCATGGCCGTGCACAACAGACCAAAACCCTACAAATGGGAGCTACAGGACAAAGCAGTGGAAGTGGTAGAATCGTTTTAGTTATTAGATAGATATTTAGGCTTCGATATAGGTCAGACTTTAGGTACTATGAATCTGCAGAAAAGCAAAAGCCTAAAAAAATACCTTTCCTTTTAATCTCTAAAGTCAGACATTTCGAGCGATTTGTATGGTCTTTAGTCATGGCTTCCTCCCTTAAAACTATATCAGATGAAAATTATTCCTGTTCTAATTTATGGTTTAGAAACCACAATCAGGAGGGACTGGAATGTACTGTTCAGAGAGGAAGGTTTTGTATTAAGATTTTTTTGGGGGCTGTCCTAGGGCATGCCTGTTCAAGCCATCAGACTCGGACAAGCATTAAACTCATTATGAACACATTTTTTGAAGCAGAGATTCATGGTTTTTGGAAAGATTTTTGTTATGATGGTCGGGACCCTCCGTCTTTCCTGTTTGCAACTCTGAAGAGTATTAACAGCCAGTGTTCTTGTGTAGCACTCAATATTTTTTTGTTATCGTTTCATTATGTTTTTAACACTGTACATGGTGTCTCATAGTAAGAGCTAGGGCCACATTCCTTAATTTCAACAATGCAATATTAAGCAGCATCTCGTATATACATTTATCATGCAATTGTTATTCATCCCCATGACGCTTTTCAGATATTCAGCGGGACAAATTCCATAATCATGTGCTACATCAATCCTCCCTCGTCTTAGTTTTTCTACATGATTCACATAGGTAGTCCCTACTCTTCCTCGTCCAAGTACTTGTTAAGGAGGTGTCTACCGTACACATACAGGGCTATTGGATCCTCTATGGAGTAAGAGGGTGAGGGAGGTTGTAAAGGCATGGGTAAATGCCACATTCTCCCTAGTGTGTCGTCCCTCGTCCCACAGGGAGCTTTCCTCCCCATGTGATCCTCCCACAGTGCACCACCCCCAGGGGGATTATTGGATTGTGCTGCACCACGCTAGCTCCATGAGAAGGTCCTCCCCCCTATGGGAGAAGGGGCGATATCCAATGAGTCTTCACAATACGCTATGTCAGCAATGTGAGGAAACGCCTTTTTGAATTTGTCAAGGCTGTAGGAGGCCTTGTTATTCAGAAGATCATGAACAGCGCAACACACCACAAAATCCAAGAGAGGGAATATTTATTAATCACCCATGCGTTTCACGCTCAAGGTGCTGTATGGAGGTAATCCCTGCATTCGGTAAGTGCAATACTTATATAGACTCAGCAAATCCCATGATGCATTGCGAAAGTAAAGTAATGCAATGTAAGTGGTTTTGTAAAGTGCCATTCTGCCACTGTATGTGGTCTTGCTGTGCTTGGCTCTGTAAGAAAAGAAAGGTGGGTGGGGTTCATTAGTGGGACAGTGAGAAAGGCAGATGAGAAACCTGACGTGTTGATGGGTGTAGGTTGGAAGTACAAGGCTCGTGAGTGCCAATCTGCTTTTAAATGTTTTGGAGAGAAACTTGGGAGTACGTTATCCCAACATCTGATAAACTACACTACTTTGGGTCTGGTTAGCCTCTGATGTGGGAGAGTGCAGCAGGGCTAAAGAGGAGAGCTTATTTGTGGCTTGGTTAATGTTTATGTACTAATGTGTAGTGCAGCGGCTATCTGTGGGAGGTTTGCGTGTGTAGTGTAAGGTAGTAGAGGGGAGTAGATTAGTCATAGGAAGGCGTGTGAAGCGCTACAAGTCAAATCAACCAGTAACTGTGTATTCCTGGCCATTTGGAGACCGGTCCCCTTCCTCTAGCTCCCAATGCCGCCTCTCTCTATCTGCTTCTCTCTCTCTCTCTCTCTGTCTGTCTGTCTCTCTCTCTCTCACAAATGGATAGATTGTACCCCAACAACAAAACGAGCATCTGCAAGTTGACTAATGAGGGTAAGGAGTGGTGTGGAAACTCATACGTTATCATAAGGTGCTAGAGCTTCTGTGAGGCAAGGTACTGTGGAAGGGCAGCTTGAAATTTGAGGACTGGAGTCACCTATTTCACCTTCCCTAGTTTGTTGGTTAGCAGGCTAAGAGATGCCTCAACCCTCACTCTACCATGCTCAGGTGCCACACTCGGTGACCCTGCTGGGAATTTGGCCCATTGAGGGCAAGGCATTTGTCAGGCATTGGTTGGGGCAGGGGCCAGAACCGCTGCTCATTTTGCCCAGGGGTCTACCCTGATATCTCCTACAAGCTCCAAACTCTTCGAACACGGTCCAAAATAATTCCCCCGCAACTAACAGATGCAACACACCATGTTTTGACACGGCACAAGGCCTTCGGTATTTGATGCAAGCCTGTAAGGGATCCTTCACAATGAACGGGGAGTAGAAAAGATGGAAGGTGGACTGTGTATTTTACATGAAATGTGCAGAATCTTCGCCTAAAAAAGGGGACAGGGAAGTAGGATGACTTTAGGGTGGTGAAAAGCAGTGTGTTGCCAGTGACAGGGGTTTTGGGGCTGTGGTATAGTATAGTCTTTCCAATAAGACTGCAATCTCGACTTTGCAGTCTCTCTGGCCCCTTGCTAGCTAAAGGACTTGGGGGTATTACATTACTTGTGCCACAGCCAAATGATTGGACCAGGCAAAATACAGCCATGCTTTATTCATTCAGATTTTAAGGGCTGTCCTTCCAAGGGTAGGGAGGGGCTGTCCGGTATTCGCATATGCACAGAGGAGCAAGCTGTTCACCCCCAGGGGGGTCTCCTGGTGCTATAGAAGGTACCGCCTCACCAATGAACAGCTATTTACACTACAGAACAGAGGAAGGGCGAAACAGGCTGTTGGGCTGTGTCTCTAAAGTACATGGGGTGTTGACTGTACTACATTTACAACCTTGAGAAAAGTGGGTAAGATGTCTGAGGAAAATTTCAAGAGAAGGCAACAGAAGTACCCCACACACACTCCTAAACTGGGCAGATACTGTCTATGCCCTTTGTGACCATAACATCAATGGTACAGTGTCCTCACCTGGGTCTCCTGCTAAACCAGCAGAGTCATTTAAACAGGGCTTGTGTAACACAAAGAAGAAGCTTGTAGGTCCCTGCCATCCTCCAAGGCAAGTAACGACTGGAACACCAAAGTAATCCATAAAGGAGCATACACCAAGCAGGAAGTAACACAATTTATTTAGGCCCAGAACGCAGCTGGGAAAGCGCGGTTCAAACAGTCCTTTTCTAATTAGTTACTGCCATCCTGGTGCCCATTGACATCGCAAACCTTCCCACACCAACCCACAATTATGTCTCAACGCATTACTGACTGAGCTGACCACTGGAACTTTATTCATCTGCCATTGGTCAGCCTCCATCGAACACACAAGCTTGACAAAGGGGAGAAAAGCACACGGCATCTGAACAATGAGATGCCCTGCAGACATCAGCAAGGACACAAAACATTGTTTCAGCCTAGGGACACCGTAACCTCTCCTGGTGATTGGTTCCCCATTGCTGGTCGCCCCACAGCTCTTTTCCCATGACATCTACCAAGGGTTGATTTGAAACCGCTAACCCCACTGTGGTTGGATTTTATTTGACTGTATTTAATTCCAATTTCCTGTCTGTTCCCAGCGAGCACCCAGGTGCCTAGCTCGCCGGCCTCAAAAGTATCTACTGGTCCCCTTCCCCTGGCCATGTACTCCTGGGAACTGCCAACTTGTAACATTTCTCCTGCACACTGCTGTAGCTGCGCTCTCGAGAAATGCATAGTTACCCGGGACATGGGCCTGTGGCTGCGAAAAGACAAATGTTTTACTTACATGAGGTCTATACTCCAAAATGGCTGTTGTGGTGTTCACACTGTGCTACTCTACCTTTTTATGCCTGCTACCCCTGCTCCTTATCCCTATCACCTGCGTGCCCCTCTCTCCCATGCGCCACTCTGTACCTCCAATCCCACTTGTGCCCACTGACTTCTCCCGCTGCACCTGCGCATAAATTACACCATGCAGCGGTCAATGATGTCCTCATCACAGCAGTGCCTCCTCTTGCACTACATCCCCCTATCAGTTACATAATTAATAGTTGTGCATCCACCCCCCCCTTGGCAGCGCTGCATTTGAACTTTTATTTCATTTGCCACTTCCATCGATCAACACCTTCTTGCTTGTCAAGTTTTTACTTAACCGCCATGGGGATCCACAGTCACTTTGAAAATGTTCGCCAACCATGTCGGGTCCAAGCCAAAAGAGAGTCAAACCAGCAGTCTGACGATAGTGCATTTGTTTCCTTTGGCAAAGTCTCATGGAGTGTACAAATTTCCACTATGGCCTCTGTCAAAGTTCCGTTAGCCACGTCATGGGCTGGTGTTATTTTGCAGCAGCTGCTCCCTATTTTGTGGCACACGCCCCCCTCAATTGCGGTAAGCATATCCAACACATGTCCGTTCTGAAGTGCCACCAGTCTGACTGTCCGAACCTCTTCCCTTACCGCATTTAGTCCTTTCTCGGTCGAGTTTGCCAGTTGTAACAGCTCATAAGGTGACACTTTCAGCCATTTGGCGTTAGCTGCTGCTTGGACCCCTGGAAGTTGAAGAGATGCAAAAACGTGCATGCCTTCGAAAACAAGCAAGAATGTGGGATTGCAGCCCACATTTGCTGGACCAATAGTTGCTGCTATGCCTGTCTTTTTTCAGTGTTTGTTCTCGGGCCCCTGCCATTTTCCTCTTGAGCACCGCAGGATGGTCACTGAAGGGCATCAATTCCAATCAAGGCACTACCAGGGCAGGGCTGTGCAGTGTGACGAGGGAGCATAGCACCCCCAGTCGGGATGGAGTTGGGCATACACCTGGGTCCCACACGCCCACCAGTGCTCCATAACTGCTGCTGTCCCACTCTGCAGTGCTGGAATGCTCATCACCTTGATGCAACCCACATTGAACCCCAGATGTGTTGACCCCGTAGATCTGAAACATAAGGAAAAGTGTGTATGAGGCTTTATGTATACTGGTTGGGGTGTCTCATCTATCCATGTTTAAGCATGCACATATTTATTCCACATTGCCTTACAGCTGTCATTCATTTTTGCTATTACATCCTCTTCAAACACTTCTGCTCGACACTGTACCATTCCCCCTCCCATTGCTCAGCATGAAAGATAGATCCCTCAAATCTCATAAATGACTGTGTGCGGCACCATGGAATATCATGCCCTGTTGCATTTTGGCAGTGCACTCTGCTGTGCGTTGTGAACTGATCTCCCCTTCTTACCCCCTATATAACATAGTTCAATATGCTGTGTTTGGTTGCTTCATTTTTTGCCATTCTCCCCAGATGCGTTTAATTGTCGGTGTACACCATTTCTCCCTTATCAACCCAATGAATGGACACACTGAATTGCCCCTGAAAAAAGCTGCTAGTTTTGCAAACTACAGGTGCAATAGGCATCCCTCTTTCTCTATCGCAACCTCTTGGGAAGGAACAGCTTTGCTGCCCCTGTGACATATGCGATGGCAGAGCACACATAACAAGTGGCATGTGCCTTCTCCTGTCCCACATTCCTCATATCATTGTACCACACATTACCTGATGCCCTGTCCTGCCTTCCCCAATGCCATTGTGAAACAATGCCATTGTGAAACATCTGCATTTAATAAGCTTATATTATTTCTAATCTGATCATTGTTACTTGTAACCATGTTCCCTGACAAAAATGGGACATAGAGCATCACACAAAAATGCCATGCTATACCATAAGACAGTGCATTTCTGTGTTCTACAATTACTAATGTTACTGCAAGGCATATTGTCCAATCCTCCACAGGCCTCCTATATACTCCTATTTAAACCTAATAGCAGAGAAAAAAGTCAATAACAACTGAGCAATACTGCCCATCAAGTGGTTCTGCTCTCCGCTCCTTTGTGGGAGTCGGCGATGTCTCTGCGGACATTGGAAATGATGGATCCATGCTCGGCGATCAGCTACCTTGATCATGGTTGGTGTGGAGTAGACCACTGTGTGTGGACCTGTGGAGCGAGGCTCTTTCCATGATCTTGTGAAGTTGCGGACAAAAATTCTGTCGCCAGGATAGAGGGGACAGGCTGCAGGTGTAAAAGTATCTTCTGCGGTGTCTGTTGGTTAGGTCTTGTTGGCTGGCCAGCTTGAGCATGAGTGCACATGACAAGATATGTATTTGGGAGCCTTTGTGAATTCCTTAAGTATGCAGTGAATTCACCACCGAGTATCTGAGCAGAGCTGTTGGCATCACAAATTGTACATGCAGGGGTGAGAGGCGCATGCATTCTCCTTCTAGTTACAATTTTGTGCAGAGTCAAATGATGATCCGTGCCAGGTGAATTGCGTAGGGTAAATAAAGCGATAGGCAAGCAGTACAGCCAATTTTTGCCATATGTCACTAACAGCTTGGCCAAGCACTCTTTAAGCAAGCTGTTTAAGTGTTGACTTGAGGGTGGTACACTGAGCACAGTCAGTGTGTTATCCCCAGGAGGGCTGTAACCTCCTTAAACATGTAATTGGCAAACTGTTGCCCATTGTCGGACCTTTATTCATCACAAATGCCTGACCTTGGGAATACCTCTTGAAATAGAAATGTTGCAGCTGATTTTGCATCATTATGGGCAGAGGGTCCCGCCCCAAGCCAACGTGAAAAGGGGCATGCCACCACTACCATGTACCTATAAGAGGCACAACAATCTTGCATGCCTTAACATTTTTTATGGTGAGCTGATGGTTGCAAGAGGTAGTTTTAATATTACCAAGAATTGGAAATGTTAAAATTAATTGGTTAGCAAATGCTGATGAAGTTGTGGTACTAGATCACACTCAAGTTGGGCTGTAACGTTTATTGTCAGCATTGGAGGAATATGTTCAAAATAATAATTTAATAATCAACCCAAAATGTCCAAGGTATTGATCTTCAAATATCCTAAGAAGGTAACCAAATCTTATACCTGGGAATTGGACAAACGCCCTATTGAAATAGTAACTGAAGTCACTTATTTGAGCACAACAATTAAACCCTTCCCGACTAAAAAACACTTTCTACCAGCCATTGACCTGAAAGCCATACATTTGGGGTCCCAAATGAAAAGGATCAAATCAAGATTTTGCTCATTTTCTAAGTACTATATTGGAAGGATGGTGCCAACTATCCTATTTGGTCTGGACTCCAACCCATTGTCTATGGATATAGACTGGGGCAAAATTGAGTCCAAGCTTTGGAAGAGAACTCTGAATATGCCGAATTGTGTGTCTATAGCCTGCCTCAGATATTAATTGGGTTTGACCTCGTTAAGGTCATGGATGGAGTGGAAGTGGATGACTATGCTTGTGCTAATCCTAGATCCACCAAAAATTCATCCATTCATACTAACCTATAGGGATTTACAAACTGCCATTGAATGTATGGAACCAATATACAACAAAGGAGACAAATTGTTGTATGAAATTGAATGTATGGAATTAATACACAACAAAGGACTCTATCACTAAAAAATCTAAGCACAACTGCAATTACACCTCCTGAAGAACCGCTGACAACATAAAGCGGGGAAACACGTGTTGAGGTAAAAAGTACTAATTGAGGTTAAAAGTATCAATCATTGACAACCAGTGAATTCTAACTGTACTCGAAGAGGTTATATGTAATAACCATTGAAAATCAGTGCATTTCAAATGAATTTTGATCATTTTCTTATTTTCTTTTGGATATGATACAAACCTATGAGTTCCTTCATTTCAATAAATAATTTGATTGTGCATATATGAAAAGTTCATTGTATTTTTCAAGAAAAGCGCAAACTAGGACTACTTTCCTATTTCTAAGATTGAAGTGATTTGTTCATGATGTGTGCAGGCTAAATTCTGATGCGTTCTGGGACAGATTAGCATCAGGACATGACTTCTTTTAACTGCCGAAGTTGTGTCACTTCTGAAGGAATTGAATTTGGGAGGAGGGAGAGAAAATGATTTCAGTAAGAACTATAGCTAAATGGATGAGACTCTCCTGGAACAAGGACTATGTCCTCCCAATAAAGGAGAGGGTTATATTCAAAGCGCTGACCCTTACCCATAAATGCATCAACCTCTATGCACCGGCTTACCTATCACAAAGAATTCACCTGCCGCATCTACAAGGCCAACCAGAACACCCTACGTAAACATGCTCACTGTGCCCAGGGTAAAAGGAGCTAGAGCAGGAGGCGCTAGCTTCCCCTACCTTGCCTCCCTACATTGGAATGCCCTTCCTGCGACTCTCTGTGCCGAACCTTCACTCAGTGCCTTCTGCAAAGCCATAAAAACCATCCTGATCAACACCACAGTCTCCATGGGACCACTCACCACACCTTCTGACAACCTGCATCTAGCTGACTGTATTATTGTGTTATCAATGCAAAATATGTAAAATGTACCTCCCTGGAAAATGTTCCTTCCTGTAACTAAGCTCCCTGCAAGTAACAGCGCCACGATGCCCATGGGCTGTTTTGCCCTATACACATGTAATAAATAAAGAAATAAATATGTTGAACTGATGATTATTCTGGTGTAAGGTATTGAAATGTTTTTTTTTATTTCAGACTAGTATGTTCCATTTTCATTAAGATAAGAATGCTCTCTTTTGAAGTGTATATGTTTAATTTATGTAAAGTTATTTTGTTTGAATGAAAAGAAAGTTTCTTATTTTTGATTTATGAGATTTTACTATTTTTATAAATGTCTCAAAAGTCAAAGTTTTGGCTACAACACAATAAATAAAAAAAAAAGATGAGTTTATGGCCCTTGAAACGTGCATTTGTTGTTGGATGGGATTACACCAGACTAATTCCAAGTCCAAATAACCGGACAAACTGAAGAAGATGGTAAGTTACTGTTTTAGCAACAATTATCTAAAACAGGGAGATTACAACGAACATCAACGGAAGTACGCTCAGTCGCTCAGTGATCTCCACAAAAAATACACTTCATATACTTCATTATGCGTCAGAGTGACGTCATACTACATGGCAATAGTGAAACACCTATCAAACGTTGGGATTGTTTAAGGGAAACATCTAGATATGAAATCATATAGGAGCTAGGATTGTTATTGGCTGTCATTTATCAGGTGGACAATTTATGCCTACCTCTTAAAACATGTAATTTACGAAAAAATATTTACACCTTGTTTCATTGGTCTTCTAAGCTATAAGGTCCTTTGTTTTACGGATGACTACAATTGTTTGGCATGCTTGTGCCATGTTTGGAAAATTCGGTTCGTTTAGCAGCACATAAGCCAAGACCCAGGTGCAGGGAGATAGGACATGATGCTTCCTCACCACCCAATGACCCCAGCATCTCTCATCACCCATGACTTCTGCCTTGAAATTGTCTTTGTACTTGGCCTTGCAGAGTAATCTTGTCCTGGGAATGCACAGGAGTGAGGGCACTCACTATCGTGTATGGAACTCCAGTTCGAACTCTGATTTCCATACTTGGCTCACATGACAAGAGACACCGATTTGGTCCATTCTGCAGCTTTTTAATGCTTTGAATGAATAAAAACTTGGCATCCTTTATGTTCTTTCTTGCACCTTAACATGAGAGGATTCATCCTCGGACACACTCCTTCTTCAGAGTAGATAGCTGACCTCGATTTCTAAGATCTTGACTTCAGGCCAGACAGCCTGCCACGCAACCCCACTAGCTTGCTATTCTGCTGCAACACAGCTTTTCGTTCCCCCTTCATGGTGTCTGGCTTATTTATTTCATCATACCAATGTCCAGAGTCTGTACAATGGCGGCTTCGCCTGCATTCTATTCAATACTCATAGCTAGCCTATACAATGACTTGATCTACCTTGCATTTCAGCATCTTTACATTCTTTGAACTTCTGTTTTCTGCAGCACTTTAACATGTAATCTTCCTTTCCACTTTGACAGTTCACTAGAATCTTTACTTCGTCATTTGTCCTCTAAGATCCATACATTGTCTTCATTCAGTATCTTGGGACGTCGTGCACAGTTTCTTATGTCATCCATTCATTTTCTTAGCTCTTTCTCATATTCCTTCAAGGAGTTCCTCCTGTAGGTTGTCATCAACTCGAGGGTACATTCGATAGGGTTGTCTCATTGGATATCTTCTTCCAAATACTCGCTGCAGTATTGGCACTCTAGGTGGTGTCAGGCAAGGCACGGTCTCATGTCTCCAATACAAAGGAGGTAGGGGGCGGAATCTCTTTCGGATGTATGCCTCTGCTCCTCTACTTTCCCCCTACTGGTCGAATCCTAGACAACCTCCTCAAGTTTTCCTTCGCTTTGTATTTTCTCTTGAAGAATTTTAATGTGTTCATCCACTCTCCAGGTCATGTAATTGCATTCTCCTTTTGGGGGTACAGAAGACCCAATGTCCCACATAATTCTTATGATCCTTTGTATACCTGAAATTTGTTCCTTCAGGTGCCACAATACTTGCTTTTATGTAATCTCTGATGGCACTATCAGTCAGCACGTTATCTTCTGGTTTATCCTTTTTCTGGCATTGTCCAATTACTATCCTTATCATAAAGAAACCAAGTATTATTATCACCAATATCGCTCCAAGGAACTTGAATAAGTTTGCCATCCAATAAGGAATCTGTTAAAACTGGAGCGAGAACCAACTGTCATCTTCAATGGCCTCTGTCTCATCCACTATTTTTACGTGTGGAACTGTCAACATCGATATGACATGCATCAAAGTCCCATTCTCACCGTCATGAGATGGTATGGATGTACAACATGATGACCCAATTTTGGCGCAAAGACCTTGTTCCATTGCTGTAATCATGTCGAGGACATATCGATTCTGGAGGGCCATCAACCTTATGGCCCTCATTTCTTCGTTTATGGTGTTAAATCCTTTTATAGTGGCATTGATTGTTTGAAGCTGCTCCCACCTGGTGATCTGTAGCCATTTGGCATTCACTGCATTTTGAATTCCAGGCATGAACATATATGTCAACATCACTACAGTCCTGCTGAACAGTTTTTGCTCGTCGGGAATGTCTTCATAAGCCGTTAGTGATTTTTGTGAGAAATAATTCCCTCTCTTTATCCGCTGGAGTTTCAGTGACCTTCTTTTTCTCATATGCTTGTCCACTTTTGGAAATCCTTCAATATTCTATTCACTCTGTGTAATCACTAATGCTGGAACATGGATATGTACCAAGGAACACACTCCACCTCAATTCCTGGGCAGTTTCAAATATGCTCTAGATCTGCAGGCCCAATATCGATCCATTAAGACAGCTGTGCCTCTCCCCATTCCTAGAACGTCAATTATGTCCTTGCACCCTTCATTATGTCCAACTCAGAAAGAACAGTGTCGCATTAACCAATGGGACTACAGCTACTGGGCCTGCTTCATCTTCCACCCATGTCAGCAGTTAGGAATACTTGGCCCATAACTTTAGACACTCATCATTCACCTTCTGTACCTCTTTCACTGCATCCTTCCGCAGCAGATGAGCTGCACAGGAGATGATTCCATCTTCCCATCCTTTGGTCATACTCGCTCTTCCATAGATTAGCAGCTGCGAACGTTCCCAGCATCCAGTCTTTGCCATCATGTCAGAGCAGTTCATCCTCTCCATTCTCCAACATTCACCTTGTCTTTTCTTGCGGCAGGATACACAAGTATCGTGTCTGTTCAACCAGACTCCTTTTCCTTTTGTGTCGTCTTGATATAATCATCCTGGTATGGAAATGACTATCTTGATCTCCATCGCAAGGTTTCCCGGTTCCCTTGAAACTGTCCTCTAGTAGTACATGCTGCTAGATGACTGAGGCACTTCGCATCTTGCGCCAACATACCTTTTGAAATGAAGGTTCTTGCTGTATTCATGGCATAGGGGATGAGAGAGTAGGCGGAGCAATTCCCATCAGATGCTCTCTCCCCCACCTTTCTCATGTGTTGGTACCACATGTTATTCCCCAGGTGAGCTGAATTATCAAGATAGGTGTTTATCCCCTGGTTATCATTTTCTGCATCCCTCTTTTGTTACCTGACATGCCCAAAGAGGTCAAAGAAATTATCATCATGTGTACTCCTACTAGGAAAAATCACAGGTGTTGTGTTTTCAATTGGACCATTAGGATAATAAAAACTTTGAAATGTAAGATACAGAAAGAAAAAGAAAATACACATGCATATGTATATTAGGCATAACAGTCTAGAGAAACATTTAGTATGCCATAGAAATACTCGTTGAACTCGTTCTTTATCTATACCCACATTATCCGCTTCACTAATCATTTTAATACAGGTGTTCAATTTACATTCGTAGTTGCACAATCTGATCAGTTATCGCAATCAGGAGTCTTCTTATAACAGGACAATTTTTTGGGTCATGAAGAAAGGTGTGAATATTAACGTCTCTTCTAAAAAGAGCAGGGTATGACTGAAGTACAAACACAAAAATAGCAACTACAAGCCGATGTGTGTCACTGTTGACGGGTATCATATATTATCCTTGATACAGATATGTTCCTTAAACTAATCTGGGTATTGATCTCTCTTCCAATTTCTAATCCGAAACTGACATTTAGGCAAAGTACTGATGCAGTTTTATTTTTTCAAAGCATTTCTAGAAAGTACGTTTTAGCCTCTGGCATTCTCCGCAAGTCCATGCACTTACGAGTGTCCACAGAATTCCAGCTCAAAAGAAATATGTGCTAACCACACACTGTTTTATCGTCCTTCTTGGCCATCGATCGAGTCTGCACACACAGAAATTCTACTTCTTTTCTTGGTTGTTGGGGGCGGGGATCTCGCCTTTGTAGATTTTTACACCTCCTAAATGTAACCAAGCTCTTCTTCCAAATACCCTTACTGCAGTAGGGGAACCCTCTTCTACACAGAAAGGACCATTAAATGTTGGTTAGTGCCATTGTCATAAGTATTCAATCTCTAACATACAACTTTGGTAGTGGCACTAATTCACTCGGGTTGCTTACTTGGCCATCCTCTTCTGTGTTCCTTGACCCCTCCCTCCGATGCTTGACTTGATCTGTAATGAAAGAATCACTGGTAGTCATACATGTCAAATAATCATGCATTTCATCACATAGAGTCTGCGCAACACTCTAGGCATCACTCCTGACTCTAGATGGCGGTGTAAGAGGTGTCCTCATGCGATGCCCTGTCAACTCGTGGGGTGTAAGATGATGGTCTGAGCCTGGTGGATTTTGAAGGGCATATAAGGCTAGGGATTGGCAGTGTAGCCATCCCTATTTCAGAGTCAATCTGATCTTGGCTATCCTCTCCTTTAGGAGGCCATTGAGTCTCTCACATACTCCATTTGCTTGTGGATGATAAGCAGAAGAAAACATATGTTTTATACTCAATAGAGGTCCTACTTGTTCAAATAACTCATTGACAAAATGTGGCCCATTATCGGAACTCAGTACTTCGCACACACCCCATCTTGGAAATACTTCACGGACTAGAAACTTTGCTCCGCACGTGCCATCAGGGTGTGTAAAGGACCGGCTTCGATCCAACTAGAGGAAGGATACACCACCACTAATAGATACCTGTATCCATTACATGTCTGCAGCATATCAACATAATCGATATGCAAATGTTTAAACGGACCATTTGATCGAGGTATTACTCCTCTAATTGTTCTCAGTGTATGCCCTTCTGTGAACCTCTGACACACAATGCAATTCACAATGAACTGTCCAATGTATTACAATAGCTTGGGAACAAACCAGTTTTCTGCAGTGGTGGCAGCAAGACTTTCCTTTGTTATATCCGCTGGGTAATGCAACTGCTCGAGTGCGATTCTCAACAATGCCGCTGGCATCACTGGCTTTCCAGTGTTGTCCTGTCTCTATAATGCTTCCGTGGGGGATAAAGAACACCCCCTATGTTTCCATAGCTCCTGTTCTTCTTGTGGGGCTCTAGCATGAATCTCTATTAGTTAAGTAATTGACAGCATTGTAAACTCTTCTGGTACTAGCATGTTTCTATTAAATATTTCCTTGACATTCTCAGTATCAGAAGAATATGCAACCCTTTTGGCTTCCAAATCTGCGGCTTTGTTTCCGCGAGAGATTAAGGGCCTGATTCACAGAGCATTTTTCAATGGGATTGCATCATTATAAAAGGCGTCTGTGAATCAGGCCCATAGTCTGTTTGTTTAGTATGCACTGCGCATTTTACAACCACTATGGCTACTGGGAGTTGTAGTGCCTTAATAAGCCTGTCCAATAAAGAAGCATGTTGCACTTGAGTGCCATCTGCGCAAAGATAACCTCTCCTTTTCCAGCGTGACAGCCCTGCGTGTACGATTGACTTCACATAGGCGGAGTCACTGTACACCGTTACTTTCTGACCTTTTGTGTTTTTCGAGTGCAATAATAAGCACTAACAATTCTGCTGCCTGTGCTGAAAAATGGGATGGTAGTCTCGCCACTACAAATACAGAGTTGAATGCCTCTCCCCACTAGTGTGGTCAATTTTCAAAGAACCATCCACAAAGAGAATTTCCCCTCCCGCTAGAGCATTTTCTTTCACATGGAGTATATCATCATAAAATTCAACATAATTTGAGCAATCGTGCACATGATCATCTTCTTCTACAGGTTCAGCTACAAACATGGCTGTGTTCACTATTTTACACCTCACTACCTTAATTGCTGGATTAGAGATTGGCTGAAGCTCTTTTCGATGTCAATGTAAGTTTGGGTTTCTCTAAAATGGCAAATAAGGCATGCTCTATGTAGAGCATCATGGAACAGCCCATGATAATACTTGTGCACTTCTCAATTGCAAATGCGGCAGCAGCCAAAGATTCTTTGCATTGGAAAATGTCCTCTCATAACTGGGTGTAAAAGCCCACTGTAATACGCTAAAGGTTTATACCCTAATGTTCTTTGTGTGAGTCCTGCTGTCATTACTGATCAATTGGTGTGTGAAAACAAATAAAATTCCTCGCTATAGCTGGGAATCCCTAAAACTGAAGCTATACAAATTGCCCTTTTTAATCCTTCAAATCCTTCCTTCATTTGTTCAGTCCACTCTATCATTTCTTTACCAACTTGTGCTTTCTTAAGCGCTTGCAAAAGCAGTTTTGTGTATGTATGTACTATATTCGAACATGCAGGCCCTGCAATAATTGCATAATCCCAGAAACCGCTGCATTTGCCTTACTGTATTTGGCTTTGGTGTCTTCATGATAGCCTCAGCTCTTTTCAGGGGTCACCTTCTTTCTTTCATGTGAAATTAATTGGCCTATGTACAACACCTCTTTCTGGCAATACTGTAATTTCTCCTGGTTTACCTTGTATCCCTTGTCTACCAATATAGTCATTAACTGGACAGAGGGCCTCATTTCGAGCATGGTGGTAAACCTGCCGGTGATACCGGTGGCTTGCTGCCAGACTCAATAAAAATTACTGGCGCCCGATTTCCCAGTAACACCGGGATATTAAAGCCCTGGTGGCCGGGAAGTCAGGGGCCAGTAATTTTGTAAATCCCCATTCCCATGGAGTACAAGAGGACTCCATGGGAATGGGGACCATGGAAGCACCAGCACCGTGTGCACCGGCGCCAGTGCTTCCGTGAAAGTCTGCGGGCGGGTGCCGTTCCGCATGCCACGTCTGAACCTGGCGAGAAGGACAGCACCTGCCTGCAGACTCGTAATGTGCTGGTCCGGTAACAACAGTGCCGGTCGGCTTACCGGCATCGTTGTTACTGAACCGGCACACTTGTAATGAGGCCGAGAGTCTTGTCTACATTCATCCTCTGTTTCATTGCAGATTAATATGTCATCTACATACTCATCACCATGAATACTTAGCTTCAACTGGGATGCTACACAATATTGTTGCAGGATTTGGAATTAATGGAAACTCAGCTTCTACAATCTGATTAGGACAGCGCAAGTCCTGGATAAATCTCCAGTATCCCCCTTTAGATTTTTTTATCGGATACACCCGAGTATTGCACAGGGATTCCGATGGACCTAGGATTCCCTGATTTATCAATGCTGAAATCGTATTAAATATGTCTTCATCAGCTTCTCGAGACATGGGGTACTTTTTGCTCAGGGTAAAATTGCTCCTGGCTTGAGCTTAATTTTAACCTCTCCTATTCCCTTCGATAGGCCTACATCATATGGGCCCGTAGTGCAAAGGACACCTGGCACATTTTCTAGGTCTTCCTGAAAGAACACTGGTCACTGCCGCATTAGTGCCATTCGCTGCGAGACTTCCCTTTTCTCAATTCTTATCCAATATGTAATGCTTATTTTAAAATAACGACTTAATCATCTATATGTTCATATCTGAACATATCTTCATATGTTATGTCAGTCAATCTGTATCCCTCTTCAAGAGCTATCACTGTCCTCCATGCTCTGCCTTCGTCATTTACTCCTTCAAGCATTGCTATTTCTCCTCATAATAAAGCTGCTTCCATTTCTATAGGGATAGTCTGCCCTTCTTCCTCATCCATAGGTACTTGTGGTCTGAATAAGAACGCATCAGGTATATTCACAATCTTCCCTACTAATCCAGGTAGCAAAGTTAATAAAGTGCTTGCCCCTTTACATGAAGACTTCCGGATCTACCAGGACTTCTGGTAGAGCCACTTGCCCTGTAAATGCCAGTATAAACTCTCCTACGTTTAAATCGTGTATTACTGGAATGGAGCACACTATTCCTTGATCAGTGAATGAAATCTTCATGTTAAGTTTCCTCATTAAATTTCTGCCAAAAATGTTACCTGCTGTTTGTCACGAATATAGCAAAGGGACAGACATGTCACATTCCCCTATAGAGACAGGTAATTTATCAGTAAAAGGAACTAAATACGTAGCTCCAGAGAACTCTGGAGCATTAATGGCAATACCTGACATTGGATATTTTCCCTCCCTTATACAAGAGCAAATCGCCCCAGTGTCTACAAGAAAAGAAATCGATTTGCCTCCTATCATCACATCGACCCTTGGTAGTACTGAACACATCAAGTCGCCATGTGAGCTGTCCTATTGAGGGTACTGTGAGAAACCTGAGGGGTTCTCCCTGCAAGACCTGGAAAGTTCCTTATTCAGGTGGCCAGGGAAGGGCTGGCGCTCCAGACCTCAACCCTGGGGGTGGATGAACCAGAGAGGATGCCCTAGGTGAGACGTGGTATGTTAACAGAGAAGAAGAAGAGAGGGCGAGATCCCTGAGACCTTTATAGGTGCTGTACCACATCTGCCCCCCTTCTTACAATTGAATCTTTCTTACCCAAATCCACCGACCCCTCTTTATATAACCAATCACCTAGGATCCTAAACCCTGTCACATTCAGAAACCATCTTTCTCAAAATCCCTTCTTTCCTGTTCCCTATCCGAATACTCCCCATCATTCTTATCCATATCCCTCTGGTTATTCTGTCCCGAACAACCACTTAACTCGGACTAAACACTACTGTTCCCACAATCCCCCCTGTTCCTTTCACATTAACAATCCCGTTCATTCCTATCAATCTCCCCCTTCTAAGGTTATCAACCCTCCTGATTTGAGGGTTGTAATTCCCTATAACACCTCTTCCCCATCCTACCCTGTACTATACGCTGACACTCCAACCCCTCTCCCCCCGTTTTCCGTACCAAACACTTTCTCCCAACACGAAAGACAACAGACTAATGTGAAATATGTTAACCTGACATGTCCTGAAGCAAGGGTCAGGCAGAGTCAGGCAATTGACCTAAATCACACACACCTGACGGCCCTTTCTTTTCTCCACAGGGATAAAAGGTGGAGCAAGAGAGCACAGTACGAGCAAGACAGGCCGCACAGCGAAACAGCTATCCAAACCCGGCAGTTCAAAAGGGGGAGAAATGCGGCAAACCTAGAGAGGCTGACAAGTGGCAAGACCTTGCCGTTTTCGGCAAACCCAGCAAAACCTCCTCAGTAGGAATTGGAAGACCTAGGACAATAGCCCAAGTGTGTTGCAGCAGATGTCAACTGTACACGTCGCGTATCGTCGCTGATAAACCGGAGCAAGGGAGATTCCTGCTACCTGGTACCGGCCTTGACTCCAGCTACAAGAAAAGCCAAGCTGTTAATCATAGCCAGTGAGTTGAAGGGAGAACCAATAAGAACCAGGCTGTAGTGAACGAATGTCGCAAAGTGAGAGAAGTTCAGAGAACTGTAAAATTGTAAAGGGGAGGCCAGCTGCAGAAGGGGACCGGCACCATGTGGGTGCTGCTCCGAGATACTCTGGTCGATCCCCATCTAAGTAAAACTAAAGATACCTGAAGGCCATGGGAGAGCCACCAAGATAGGTCAAAGTGGTCATAGAGGAGGTCAAGCAAAATCCCTGTTCAGTCGAAAGCCTTTGACCTAAGAACTATAAAGAAAGCAAGGGAAGTGAATCCCGTAAACATTGAAAGTAAATATGAATGTGAAGTTGGCAAGAGTGAACCCAGAAGAGAGATGCTGAAGAGAAGGCAGCAAAGTCTAAAGTCCTAAAACTGTGTTGACAAAGGTGAACCCGGCCGAGGGATGTCCACTGGAACTGTTTGAAAAGACAATGAGAAGTAAAGGGAAATGAATCTCACTAAAGTGAAGGAAAAGCCATAGTGAACCCGGTGGAGGGAGGTTGAGAATCAAGAAGGGTTTGTGCCCAGAAGAGGGGGGACCAGGGGTGGAGAACTAACACCCAACAAGAAGAAGAACCTTTTGATTGAACTTTTGTTTGATACTTTGGAACCTGATAGGCCTCGAAAGTGTGAGAACATAGCTATCCAAGGTCCTGATATCCATAAAGAATGTTCCATGGATTTGCGCCCAGAAGAGCGGGATCCCGGGGTGAAAGTTATCACCCAAAACCCACTGAAAAGGGGACTGTTTATTTGATCTGTGGAATACGATTGGCGAAGGGTCAGTGCCCGGAAGAGTGGGACCTGGGGATGAACCTATCACCCAAAGAATAGCTGAAAAGGAACTTATTATTTTACTGACCCTCGAAGGCAAGAGACTTTTTTCGGAAATCAGACCTCGCCGTCGAGGCTCTTGAGACGCTGCAAACGGGACTGTCGTCTCGTGCTGGGAAAGCTCGAGTGTGTGCTGCTCCAAGATCCCATCCTAACCCGTGCTGAAAACATGGGGAAGGGAGATCCAAGCTACTGCATCCTGACATATTATTTTAGAACACTGCTTTCTTTTCTTGAAAACCATCCCACATGCTTTTTTGTATTAGTTTTAAGGTTTGGCAATAGGTTTCCTAGTATAGGCACTTTTTATTTAACACAGCGCCACTAGGACTGCCTTATTTTCATTTGATTGTCGACTATTTTAGATTTCGGTTTAGATTAGGCGTTTTTCCAACCTGCATGCAGTTTAATAAGCACCCTTAAACTGTGATCACTCGTGTCTGTCTTAACTGTTGCCACCATGAGTTCCTTACAGTAAAAATTCACCCCTGTCCCTGTCTCCTCCTACCACATTGACACCCCCCTATACTAGGTGTTAATATTTGCCCTATGTTCGTATTCCGTTGTGTTTGCATAGGTGCTTGTTGCCATTGCCCTTGGGGTGGGTGCATTTGCACCAACACCTGCTGTTGCATCTGCTGTGCTTGCGGCGCCTGTGTCTGATAAGAAGGGTGATCCTGGCCAAAGCCCTCTTGTGTTTATGTACTGTATGGCGGTGGATAAGCTGTCCCCCCTCTTAAAGGTTGTCTGTTTTGTTGCACAATTCCTCGTCTTCTACACACGCAATATGCCCTGTCATCCCACAATTATATCCTCCCTGAGTATTCTGACTTCGACTAAGGGTATTTTGAAATCCACCTTGGGTGTTCTGAAATTCACCTCGTTCTCTAAATCCTCTGGAACTCCTTCCTCACGGTCAAAACCCATACCCACCTTGGTCTACTGGGCATTTATTATTCACCTGTGACACACGCATTATTTCTTGCGTCCCTACTCCTCCGCTTGTCAACTGCCCCTTCGAGGGGATTGGGGGGATTGGGTCCTCCGACGTCTTCCATATCTATGACAGTAATCACCACAGCTGTGCTGCTACGAAGAATCTTTTAACGTCTGCGTCCTGCGGCGATGACATCGATACGCCGCCCTCGAGGACCTTCTCCGATGTCACTGGATGTTATAAATAGGACGCACAACGCCCGTAGCGTCAGTTCTGTTTTTTCCGCGAACGTGTTCGCTTCGGAGATCTCGGTGAGCCTCGACTCTTTGAAATTTCTGTTCTTTCGGTTCTTCGAACCTGTTCGGTTGTAAGAAGTTTTCGAGATGTCTTCCTCTTCTTCCACGCCGCGTCCGGGCTTCAAGAAATGCGGGGACTGCGGGTCCAAGATGTTGGTGACAGACTCGCACGACGCCTGCCTCTGGTGCCTCGGGGAGGCCCACGACACGGATGATTGTGTCGACTGCCAGTCGCTTACGTCCAAAGCCTTGCGGGAGCGCAAGAAGAAACTGTCGGTCGGTAAGGTGTCCAAGCCCCGGGAGTTGAGGTCCACTGGGCTTTTGACGGACAATTCGAGGGGCGACTCTCTGCATCGTCATCATAAGTCTAGGGGGGTCTCGGTCCCGGAGTGGGTCCCGCCACTCCTCTGCCTCTTTGAGGCACTCCAGGAAGCGCCGCCATGGGTCGCCTTCCCCGTTTTCGTCCGAGGACTCCACCCGTCGGCGGATGGTTTATCTCACCAAGCATGCGACTCCGGAGGAATGGGCTTCCTTCGGTAAGAAAATGCTGGCGATTCTTGAATCGCAGGGCACCGGTCCGTCCGCGCCTCCGAGTGGGGTCGGGCATGACGGTACTAGAGACACTGCTCGTACGCCTTCGGGCTCGGGTGGTCGGCACGATTCGCAGGAAAGATCCCGCTCGGACAAGGGGAATCGTTCTAGTCATGCCCGTTCCAGGTCCCGGTCCTCGAAGCGCTCGAGACCGTGTGCACCTGTGATGTCTTCGAAGAAGATATCGAAGCCTGTGGTGCCGAGGTCGTCGAAGGACTCTCTCGAGGCTCTGCCTCCGAGGAAGTCGTCGACACCATTGGCCGCCAGGCTGTCGAAGGACACGCTCGGGGCTCCGTCCTCGAGGCCTGTGTCGACGCCATCCATGCGGTCGGCGCCGCGTTCGGCGTTGACGCCGATTGACTCGATGCCTTTCGAGGCTCTTTCGACAGGGGTACCCCGGGGTACGGTGGAACCCCCTAGAAAGGCTCTGGCCAAGGCCAAGCATGGCTTTGTTCGCCATTCTGTGCCCACTTTCCACCATCTTGATTACATTTCGGAGGTGGATGAGGGCTCTGATGATGGCATGGTTCCTGATACGGTGCCAGATGACATTCTCTCGGGACATAGTCAGATTGAGGACCTGCGTCAGTCACTGCACGACGCCAGTGGTCTGGACACCTCTCCGGAGGTGGAGTTTTGCAGGCCCGAGCCTGGCACCCATGCCGTCTCCTCGTACCGGCGTCTTATGTCAAGGGTCACCGAGTGCTTGGGGTGGTCTGCTCCCCCAGGGGATTTTCTTCAGGATGACCTCATGGATATTCTCGACCAAGGTCCACCAACTGACCCGGTACTGCCGTTCCATATGGCTCTACAGAGGAGGGTGGCGGCAGCTTGGACTGCTCCAGAGAGTCTCCCGGCAGTGGGCAAGTCTTTGCAGCGAAAATACCGCCCAGCCAGTAGCGACCCCTGCTACTTGACCAAGCACCCCACTCCGGAGAGTTACGGCCCCAGCAAATTAGGTGTCGTATCCTACCATCCCTCCTGATAGGGATGACAAGCCTTTTGATGGTTGGGAGAAGAAAGTGTTTTCTTCAGGGGGTATGGCTCTTCAGGCGTCCAACTCCGTATGTGCCTTGTCACGTTTCACACACACTCTGTGGAACTGTGTTTCATTAGCGGCTGAACATATTCCCGAAGGGGACGAACGGGATGGTTTTCTTGCTATGGTCCAGGTTGGCAAGGATGCCATGTGTGAGGCTGTTCAGTCGGGTTTGGACATGGCAGATTGCGTCAGCCGGTCCATGGCGGCGAGCACCGTAATACGCAGGTTTGCGTGGTTGCGGAAGTCGGGTTTGCTCCTGATGTGCAAGCCCGGCTCCTCAACATGCCCTTTGATGGTGTCCATCTTTTT
Organism: Ambystoma mexicanum; assembly: GCF_040938575.1. NCBI lineage: Eukaryota > Metazoa > Chordata > Amphibia > Caudata > Ambystomatidae > Ambystoma > Ambystoma mexicanum. The sequence continues at coordinate 847,159,490 of NC_090930.1, forward strand.
GGCAGCAAGGATGACGAGAGCCTTGAGAGATTGCAGACCTCAAAAGCTGCAGCGAAGTCGTTGGGCGCTGCAGTTCGCCAACCTCTGCCTTTTCGTCCTAGGGGACAACCATGGAGGGGGAGGTTCCTTTCGTTATTACTCATCCTTTGGTAAAGCGAAAGGAGCTGCTAGTCAAAGGGGCCACCGTAGGAGTGCCAGAGGTTGAAAACAAGGTACTCGAGGTGCCAAGGCCGCTCGGGCTGTTGCCTCTTTGCCCTCAGGCAACGCCGCAGCCGCTTCAGCTCAGTCATGAGGCCATGTCCCATGGTTCGCCGGTTGGGGGAAGGCTGGCGCAGCATCTTGTCGAATGGCGTACCATTACTTCAGATGTGTGGGTTCTGGAGATCATAGCCAAAGGCTACTGTCTTCCTTTCCGGCAGAGGCCTCACGACAATCCACCAGGGAGCCTCTCTTTGAAGAGCCTGGATCCGCTCCCTGCGCAGGAAATTTGCTCCCTGCTGGAGAAAGGCGCCATAGAACTGGTGCCTGTAGCGGAGAGGAACAAGGGATGGTATTCCCCTTATTTTTTTATTTCAAAGAAAGACGGGGGATTGAGACCCATCATAGACTTGCGCGGTTTGAACAAGCTCCTCAGGAAGGACAAGTTCAAGATGGTTACTCTTTCTCAAGTCCTCCAGGCCCTTCAACTTCAGGACTGGTTGGTGTCTCTCGACCTCAAGGACGCTTATTTTCATGTGCCGATCCATCCAAAGCACAAGAAGTACCTGAGGTTCGCGGTTGGCGACTCGCACTCTCAGTTTCGGGTTCTGCCGTTAGGATTGACCTCCGCCCGAGGGTCTTCACCAAGCTCATGGTAGTGGTGGCAGCGCATCTCAGGAAAGGGGGGATTCACGTCTACGCCTACCTGGACGATTGGTTGATCAGGGCGCATTCTCCCGAGCAAGTCCTGGATCATCTGTCCGTCACCTGCCACTCCCTCCACAAGCTGGGCTTCTCCCTCAACTTAAAGAAGTCCCACTTGACGCCAACTCAGAGGCTCCAGTACATCGAGCAGTGCTCGACACGTCCCTGGGGCAGTGTTTTCCTCCCCAGGTGAGGGCTCATCACATTCAGCAGATGGTGCAAAAGTTCCAACATGCACAGAGTCTCCCTGCGTTCGAGTTCTTGAGATTGCTCGGCCTCATGGTATCCTGCATCCTTCTGGTGCCAGAGGCCAGGTTGCGGATGAGATCTTTGCAATGGGCACTCGAGCTCCAGTGGTCTCAGTCCTCCGGCAGGATGTCGGACCCCGTTCAGGTGCCGCCCTAGGTCACCCAAAACCTTCTGTGGTGGGGCGTCAAATGCAATCAGAAGAAGGGGGCTCCATTTTGGCTACCCTGGCCAGAGGTGACGATCGTGACGGACGCATCCCAAAGAGTTGACAGTCAGCAGTCGTTTGTCTCCGTCGGAGTCCAGACTCCATATCAATCTGTTGGAGCTGAAGGCTTTTCTGCCGACTGTGCGAGGAAAGAATGTCCTGATTCTGACGGACAACACAGTGGCCATGCACTACCTCAACAAAAAGGGGGGGCAGGGTCACTTCCTCTGTGCAGGGAGGCGATGCAGCTCTGGTTCTGGGCAATCCAGCAGGAAATTTCGGTCTCGGCAGTTCATCTGGCCGGCGAAGAAAACAAGACGGCGGACGCTCTGAGCAGGCAGAGCGGGATCTCTCACGAGTAGGAGTTGGCTCAGGAGATTCTCCTGTAGATCTTCGCCCTTTGTGGGGACCCCTCAAGTGGATCTCTTCGCCTCCAGTGTCAACCGGAAGTGCGAAAGGTTCTGCTCGCGTGAATTTCCTCCAAGAGTGGTGGAGTGGTCATTCCCACTGCTCTACGCGTTTCCTTCAGTCCCCGTCATCCCGCAAGTGCTGCAGAGGTTACAGAGGTTCGGTTCCCGGATGACAGGCACTTTCAGTTAAGCCACCCTTCACTGTGTTTCACAAGGACAGGGTTGTCCTTAGAGTTCGTCCTTCCTTTCTTCCAAAGGTGGTGTTGGAATTTAATTTAAGCCAGAAGGTTATTCTTCCGGCATTTTTGTTACGCTCACTTTATTCCCACTGGGCGTCAATCTGGATTGGCCCGCTGTTGCTTCCACCAGAGTAACACGTAGAGCCGAGATGACCGACTGGACAGACCCACTTAGCTCGTTTGTTGGACTCGTACGAATATCTTTCTGCAATGGAGAAAGGGAATTAACCTCCCGTAATCTGAGCGTTAACCCACCTTCCCACTCCCCTTGTCTGCCCACAGAACACTCCTGAAGTTCCCTCTTAATCTCACCTGAAGATTTGGAAAGATGAGCTCTCCATCCTGCGTCGAGCGCAGGGGCGCGTAGACGACCAGTTACTAGACGACCAGTTACTTCACTGGCATGGAGGAATTGGTGAGTTCCAGTATTGACTCTAAGTCCAATTGTTCGTAAGAGTTCAAAAGTCTGATCTTCACTCTGCCAGATTCCTTGCAGGTTGCGGATTTAAACCACCAGAAGAGTTCCAAGTGGCAATTGGTAAGATCCTGGTAAGTCTATTGTGATTCTACCCTTTGGGGCCGGGGTACAGCGATGATGCAGAATTAACTGCGCCGACCCGAAATGAGGTGAGTACCGCCCTGTGGTAATCAGGTAAGTCTTTGGGGGTGATTTGTATTCTCCTTGTTTTTTCCCCTTAGGGGCCGGGGTGCGGCAGTGATGCAGAATTGACTACGCCGACCCGAGATGAGGTGAGTACCCCCCTATGGTAAATCAGGTAAGTCTTTGGGGGTGGTTTGTATTGCCCTTGCTCACCTATCTGTTCTTGTCTCCCCCAGGTGTTGAAGAATGGCCTGGAGATGCTGGATTCGCGATGGAGTAAAGGAATGCAGCCTCGGTTGGTGAGTTCAGCGCGGCTCTGCGAGGTGCGTGGCAATGCACCTGAGAAGGCCTCTCTCTTCCAGATCGAGGATGTGCTGGATCAAGGATTCAGGTAAGGGTTTTGTTCTGACCTCTTCTCCTTCTCCTTTTCTTGTTTCAGGTGTTCCAGGGCTGAAGCGGGCGTGGCTGAAGACTGGAGCTGCTGAAGACACGGTGAGCAATACGCTGCAGCAAGCAGAATAACGCGAAGCACGTGTGGCTTTCCGGGTGTGGCTTAAATAGCCTTGGAGGAAGTCCCAGGTAAGTATTCTTCCACAGCCCCACCCGAGAGGAAAGGAGTCCCTGAGGTAAAGTAGTCCATTTAAGCCTCATTTGGCTTGTGGCTTCGTGCAGCATGGTCTGCATCAGGTAGGTATGCAGCATGGTCTGCAACAGGTAAGATTTCTGTAATGAGCCTGGCTTTATTCTTATGAGCCTGGCGCCATAGGACTGTAGCCAAAGAGCCCCTAACCGGGGTTTTTGGGCATGCTTCAAGTGGCATGATGCCTGCTTCCGGGGTTGCTGGGCCTGGTCTGGCTTTCCGGTGGCAGGCATCGTGACAATTTTATCCTCCTCCGCATCCTGCTAAGGAAGAGGAGAGGCTCCATAGGCTGGATCCTAGGAGAGCTTTAAGCTTTTATATTTCACGCATGTCCCGGTCAGAGTGGAAGATCAACTCTTTATTGGTTACGCTGGAAGGCGTTTTGGACAAGCTGTTACTAAGCAGAGTTTGTCTCAATGGATTATCCTGGCAATTTCTGAATGTTACCGCTTGGCGGGTAAGGACCCTCCGATAGGCTTGCGGGCCCATTCTACCAGGGGTATGGCTGCCTCTACTGTCCTGCAGAGGGTTGTTCCTATTCGTAACATCTGTGATGCAGCCACCTGGGCTTCGGTCCGTACTTTTGGACATCACTACTCCCTCGATTGTATCCGTGGGCAGGATCTGGCCTTTGGCAAGGCGGTTCTTTACTCTGCAATTTGATTGGTCATTCTAAATTTCTATCTTCTAAATTCTTTTTCCCACCTCCTTACGTTGGTACTGCTTTGGGAGTCTGTCATAGATATGGAATACGTCAGAGGACCCAATCCCCTCGAAGAACAAATTACTCTTACCTGGTAACGTTCTTTCGATAGGATGGTCCGACGACGTATTCCATATCGCTCCCTCCTTGCCTTCACCACTACAGAATTTCTTATGCGATTGCAGCTTACGTTTCCGCAAGGCTTTGTGTGGTCAGACTGGCAGAAGACTGGTGCCACACGTTCTGGGAAAAAACTACAACTGAGGCTACGGGTGTCGTGCGTCCTACTTATAACATCCAGTGACGTCGGCCATCGGAGGAGGTCCTTGAGGGCGATCGTATCATTGACGCAGGACGCAGACGGCGAAAGATTTTCCAAAGCAGCACAGCTGTGGTGATTACTGTCATGAATATGGAATATATCGTCGGACCATCCCATCGAAAGAACGTTACCAGGTAAGAGAGTAACTTGTTCTTCTATAGCAAACTTTGACAATTTCTTCTGAACTAACGTGGCTTCCTCAATCTTTCTGTTCTCATCTTTCTTTTTGTACTTCTCTTGTAGTAATCTGCAATGATGCACAATAGTTGTATTTCTTCAGCCCACGGCTTCGCTTCAATCCCTGTACTTGTTCTGGCACTGTCTCTTACCATGGATCACGGGTTTTAAGCTGCCATCTCTCTTGAATATCCTGAATATAAACAATAGGGTCCTCATCTTCTTTCATTTTACATGTCATAATTGCACAAATATCTGATGCATTGGGATACTGTACCCTGAGAGCCTTGCACCCTTCTCTGATGTATCAGGATACTGTACCCTGATAGCCTTCCAAACATCTTCCCTGCAATTATTAAATGGCATGCCATCATGTGCTGTATTTTTTGCTATTACACTTGCATATCCCGCTCGTCTCCAAATGTCGCCAGCTCTCTCCAAGAATAGCTGTCAGTAGAACTTATATGTCTCTTATGGCCAATGTGTTTCCCCCTGTCATTTTTTCTAATTCGTATATCTGTTTCCCAGCCCCCAAAGTCAAACTGGGGAGCTTGCATTTTAAGTTATCCTTATCTATCTGGGCCATGGAATATATTGTGTTCTTGCTCCTCCCTTCCCTAGCAAGGGGAATTGGGAGAACCCCATCCCATAGTCGGACCCTATTATTTGTTTACCTAATGCAGGGGTAATCGTTCCTATTCGTCTTCGTACTGGTAATGACCTCAACCTAATCACATAAGGTGGAGATTCTCCTCTCTCACTACACAATTGTCTTTGGGGAAATTCGGGATACGGTATAGGGTCTGGTGTCCTTTCCTAGGATGTTCCATACCCGCCATCTTACCTCTTTATCCATCTATTTACTTCCCAGGGATACGCATGTACCCTCCCCTTCTATCTCACGACCTGACTATATTTCCTCATCTGACATTGCTGACTCCAAGTAGTGTGACTATCATCCTCCTCTTCTCTATCTTAATTTAATCTATACAAAGACAATGCTGTGCATTCATCGCTAAACATGTTTTCCTCCTCATTGCGTGGTTTAGGTATCAAGGATCGGTTGCCGCTCCCTTGAGTCCCATACTCGCTGTCCTGCCTTATTTTCTAATATATCTTGTCAATCCTTTCTCCAATACTTTCTGCATCATATCTTCCTCTGCTACTTTCGGTATTTCTTGACTCTTTCTCATCGGGAGAACTTCACTTATTGTGTCCCATTGCCGCTGTAATTCATCGCTTGGTCTTTAAGAATGAGACTGGCATCAAGACCTTGCTGCCTTCTATTCTGTTTTATCTCTTCATCTGCTTCCCTTCGCCTTCCCTCATCCCTTCTTGCCTTTGTTTTTCCCTTCTCACTTCATGTCTTCTCTCTTCTTCTCTGTAATATTTTCCCCTTCACTTTTTGTGCTTTTTCTTCCTCTTTTTTTCTCTCCTATCCCTTTCTTCTATCTTTATTTCTAGTATCATACTTCCTTTGTTCCTGTCTGTTTTTTGACTTTTTCTCGTTCTTATCTATATCTCTGTTCCCGTCGTTCTGTGCTTTTACTTCCTTGCTCATCTTCCCTCAACCTCTTTTCTGGTTCCCTATCCTTCTTTTCTTGCACGTCCTTGTCTTCCTTTTGCCTAACTTCCTTGATGCTCTTATCTTCTAACTTAAGTAATATATGTCCTCCCATCCATTTGTTCTGCACAAGCATTAACTCATCAGCCCTATCCTTTTCTCCTTTCAATCTTTTAATTTCACTGTCTATATCTGTTGATATATTCAATCTCTCAACTCTTTCTTCATCTTCCTTCCTATTGCTCTCTTCTGGACTGTCATCACTACTGTAAGCGGGGGAGGGTTTCATACATTGGGTTACTATACCCCGCTGCTGCTTTTAATTCCTTTAAAGGGTAAACTGCTATCTCCTCTATGTCTACACTCTTAATCTCGGATGAAGTAAGAGGAGCTGAAGGTTCAATGCCCTCCCCTTTATGCTGATTAAGCATCCACTCCTCCTGTACTGGATCTTCTTTCTCCTCTTGGTACATTTTCCAAAGTTCTAAAACTGCCAGTCTTTTCTCTAATTTCTTTCCTCTATACGCAGTGTGCACATATGTGGGCATGTGTTGTGACAATGATCCCCCTTTTGGCCATGGCATGAACATTGTATCAGCTGTGCTCTTTACCCATTTTGCACTGTACTGTTTTAGCTTGGGCGCATGTCTTGGTAATGTTTTACAAAGGTGCATGAGAGGAGTGTCCTCCATAATGACAAGTTGCAATTGACTGTTGATTCTTACCAGATAGTGAAAAAATCCCCACCTATCTCAAAGTTTATTGCTCAACCCTTTTAATCTCATAACAACAAATATGAGCAAGCACCATCAATCGCCGCTCAATCCTCTTTTGCTTTAACAACCAAGCTGTCTTTTGATTGGCACCGATTGTTTACTACACTTTAACTCAAAATAATGTTGCCTCCAACCTTCACAGCTTAGTACCTCTCGAGACTTCATACATTAATAATACTTACAATAATAACACCATACACATTCATAATTTTTGTGATCACCTTCCCTTTTCCCTAGTCATTTATAGCAAGAGGTATTCTCTCCTCGCCTCCAATTATATTACCCTGTCCGGGGTTTAAGACGTCACCTTACACAGTCCTGACTGCATTTTCTCTCTCTTAATATTCCAACCGGAATTTGATATGTCTTCTATCTCACTTGAAATAGGATTACTTAGGCGTTCCTTTATCTGCACAAACTTTCCTGTTACCAAAAATATCACAATCCCGTCCCTTTATATTGCCATTTCCCTTATGTCAATTTACATTCGTTAATCAACTCAAAGCCTTCGGTATTGACTCCTGCTCCAATCTGACCACTTCGCCTTCTGTCCGTGGAGCGCCTGTGGAAACCGTGCAGGGATTTCTTCAAAGAGGGACCTTCCCACGTCTCGATTCTTCTTGCAGGTTTCTTTCGGCCTCTCTGCACAGGAAACTGCATGATCTTCCAGCTGATGGCGGAGGATGCCCGATCGTACAAATGTTTAGAGTTAAACTAGTTTACATCTGAAACCATCTGAACCACGTGAGTTTATGGCATTTATTGTTCGATGGGATTACACCAGAATAATCCTGAGTCCAAATAACCGGACAAACTCAAGAAGATGGCAAGTTACTGTTTTATTAACAATTATCGAAAAACAAGGAGGTTATCGACGGATGTACGCTCAGTCTCTCAGTGATCTCCACAAAAAATACACTTGTTTATGTATCAGAGTGACGTCCCACTATGTGGCAATAGTGAAAACACTTGGGATTGGTTAAGGGAAACAACTAGATATACAATCATATAGGAGCTAGGATTTGTTATTGGCTGCCCTTTATCAGATGGACAATTTATGCCTACCTCTTCAAACGTAATTTATGAATGAATAGTTACACTGTGTTTCATTGGTCTTCTAAGCTATAAGGTCCTTGGTTATATGTACCAATGCAATTGGTTGGCACACTTGTGCCATGTCTGGAACATTCAGTTCATTTAGCAGCACGTAAACCAAGACCCAGGTGCAGAGAGATAGGACATGATGCTACCTCACCACCCAATTAGCCCAACATCTCATCACCCATGCCTTCTGCCATGAAATTGTCTTTGTAGTAGGCCTTGCAGAGTATTCTTGTCCTGGGATAGCTCCGGAGTGAAGGCACTCGCTATCGTGTCTGGAACTCCAGTTCGAACTCTATTTCCATACTTGGCTCACGTGACAAGAGACCACGATTTGGTCCATTCTGCAACTTTTTAATGCCTTAAATGAATTACAACTTGGCATCCTTTGTGTACTTTCTTGCACACTCGTTCTTCTTCAGAGTAGATAGCTGGCCTCGATTTCTAAGATCTTGACTTCGGGCCAGACAGCCTAGACGCGCAGCTCCACTAGTTTGCTATTCTGCTGCAACATAGCTTTTCATTCCCACTTTACGGTTTCTGGCTTATTTATTTCATGATACCAATGTCCAGTTTCTGTACAATGGCGGTAATGCCTGCATTCTATTCACTACTCATAGCTAGCCTATACAATGACTTGATCTACCTTGCGTTTCAGTGTCTGTACATTCTTTTAACTTCTGTTTTCTGCAGCACTTTGTTAACTTGTAATCTTCTTTTCCAGTTTGACAGTTAACTCTATTCTTTACTTCGTTATTTGTCCTCTAGGATCTATACATTGGGACTCATCACGAGTTTGGCTGTAACCCTTAAATTCGGCGGTAGTGCTGTTACCGCCGGATTTAAGGGTCCGCCAAATCAGGGCTTTGGCGGATTTCAAATCCGCTGAAAAATCGCACTCATACCGCCGGCGTGAAATCCGCCGGTGGTATGAGCGCGAAATTTCCCCACTGAGCCATATGGGGAATGGGGCATTCCCGAATGGGCTCAATGGGGAATTCCAAATCCGCCAAACCCGTGATCCGGCGCTAATAGTGCCGGTGGGTTTGGCGGTAGGGGAGATAGCGCCAGCGCTATTAGTGCCGGCGCTGCTGCCCAACTCGTGATGAGGCCCATTGTCTTCATTCAGTATCTTGGGATGTCGTGCACACTTTCTTACGGCGTCATCAGTTTATTTTCTTAGCTCTTTCTCATATTCCTTCAGTGAGTTCCTCCTGTAGGTTGTCATCAACTCGAGGGTACATTCAATAGGGTTGTCTCAATTCATATCTTCTTCCAAAAACTCGCTGCGGTATTGGGACGATAGCTGGTGTCAGAGAAGGCATGGTCTCATGCCTCCAATACAAAGGAGGTAGGGGGCGGGATGTATACATCTGCTCCTCTACAATGGTATGTCCTGACAAGAAGAACTTTTGGCAGGTCAAACAGTTACTCGTGAATTCAGCAACTAACTCGTAGAGGCTGGGAACAAGCCAATTCTCATTAATGCCTGCGGCCACACATTCTTTCGACACGTGGGCCCGATAATAGAGCTGCTCCAATGCTACATTAAGTAATTATTTGGGCATTACAGACTTGCCTGTGCTGTTCTGCCTCGACTCTAAGTCTATGGGGGAGAGGGAGCACCCTCTCTTGATCCATAGCTCTTTTTCCTCTTGGGGCACTTCACCTTGTAAATCTGTTATCTGAACAAGGGGCAGTGCGTTAAAGGACTTAGTAGTATTAGTGCTCTTGTGTCTCTTTAATCCAAGGGCCATCATGGGTACCTTTTTTTTTTTTACTTGGGAGCAGTTTGGCCATATCCTTGCCCTGTGAAATAAAATCCAGGCCGCCTGTGTGGGCGGCGCATTTTATTATGGCCACCTCCACTGGGAGGGGCAAAACCTCAATTAGTCATGCCAATAATTGTGCATGCTGAACAGGAGGCCCATCACTCCTTTTAAAACACCTCATTTCCCAGCGAGCCAACCCTGAGTGCACCGTGGAGATGATGCATGCGTGATCTGAGAAAATGTTGACCATGTGCCCTTCTAAGATGCTTAATGCTGTTATTAAAGCCACCAGTTCCACCGCCTGTGTCGAATAATGAGCTGACAGCCGGCTTTGAGACAACATTTGAAATTCTCCCTCATGATGGTACACCACTGCAGCACCAGTGTTCCGGTACCCCATGCCCGAATCTATCATCAAAGACCCGTCCACAAAGAGCATGTCCCCCCATCCCCTCTATGGGTTCCTCCTGCATCTGGGGGTTCCCTTCCATCCTTTCCCTGTAAGATGCGCAATCATGAGCATAGTCTCCTGGCACAGCTATGAATGTTGCTGGGTTCACTACGCAGCATCTAACAACCCCCTCAATCTGCCTAATTCCTTGCATCCCCCTTATCCAGAATAGGACTTCGCGACTTGTCCTTGCACTCAAGCCCAGGGACGACATCTCTCCAGCCCTAAATTTCTCAATTGGCTCCCCGTTGCTGCAAGAATCAAGTTCAAGACCCTCTGCATCACCCACAAGGCTTTCTGGGGCCTAGGACCCAGCTACATCCAGCTCTCTTTCCCTTAATAGCTCCTTGCTAAAGCCCATCGGTCTTCTATTTCCAACTCTCGGCAGATCAGACACTTTTCCAAGCGTAAAGTGGGGGGTAGATCTCTCTCCTCCGCAGGTATCTCACTCTAGAAAGAACTCCCTATCCCTCTCAGACTTGAGCCAGATCTCCTTAAGTTCCAGAAGCTTCTCAATACCCTGTTTTTTTCCTCCTTCCCTCTCCCCTGCTAATGCCCCCTTATGCTTCTTGACTGGCTGCCTGGTTCCATCATATTCTTACAGGGCACCAGGCCCTCCTCGACCAGTCTACCCCTGCACTGGGTCTCCCCTGACCCCCCCCAACCTGCACTTGCCCCCCCTATACTAGCCTGGCTGGGCCTGCACCCTTGAGCCCTTCCAGCCCCGCTCCTCGCACTTAGCTCATAGACCTCCTTTCCCATGCACCCTCTGCATTCCCCTGGCTCTGGCCTCTCCTTGCACTCCTTTTTTTTTTTTTAAACTTTTATTTTTATTCAGCTTGGTAGAACAGATACAGGTGAGCAATAAGAGCATGTAGAATCAGACAACTTAATACAATACAGTCTCATAAAACAGTTCAAGGGGCTCGACTCGCCAACAACGGGGAATAGGAGGACAGTAACAGATCCGGCAAGGGGCCATTCAGGGGAGGGCCGGGGATCAACAAGAGGAGGGCGCGGGGGATGTGGGACCTGAGTCAGTGTCGGGAGGGGACATAAATAATCGGAACTTCAACCAGATGTCTCTGGGCCTAGAACAGGTGGGCTGTTGTACCGCCCAAGATTCTTCCGTATCGGAAGCCCAAGTGACCGCTCTAAGCCAATTTGCATGTGTCGGAGTGGTAGGTCGAAGCCAACTGAGTAGTATCGCCCGAACAGCCAGAAGCATACAGAGGCCAGCTAGTCTCCTCGAATCCTGGTGGAGCTCGGGAAAGTCATGAAACAGGCAATTCAATGGGCTGGGGGGGATTGGGTGTTCGAGCACCGACGAGACAGTGGAGCAAACAGTGTCCCAAAATTGGGTGAGGCGGGGGCACGACCATAACATGTGAAAGTAGCCAGCTCCATCAAAGCCACATCTAGGACATCTAGGGGAAGAGCTATTCGAAATACGGTGTAGTCTGGCTGGGGTATAATGGTACCTGTGGAGTAACTTAAATTGAATTAGTTTAAATCGGGAGTTGAAGGAGACCCTCTGGATACGTGAGCACATATGGGACCAACGGTCTTCGGTAACTTCCACCCCGAGGTCAGACTCCCAAGCTAGCTTTAGTTTAGAGAAAGAAGGGGGGGATCTGGATTGTAGTAAGGTGTATAGTCTGGAAGTTTTTCCCCTCATTGGGCAGGGAGAGGTCAATTCAGTGATCGCCAGCTCATCAGGCGGCAGTGATGGGAAGCACGGGTACTTATGTTTGAGGACTCTACGGAGGGATGAGTATTGAAGCCATACCGAAGGGCGCTGTCTGAGGGGTAGAGGGAGGTCAGGCCATTCTATGAAATTGCCATCTACAAATATGTCTCGGAGCAATTCAAATCCAGCCTCAGCCCATGTGCGAACTACCGAGGGGGGAACCCGTGGGATTCCAGGGAGAAAGTTCCAGATCGGGAAGTTACCATGAAAGGGATGGGCGGTGCCCAATAATTGCCAAGTTTTGGATAAAGCTAGTGATGTGCACCTCACCGGGTCTAATGAGCCTGATTCTATTGGGATAGGTGCGATCACCAGGGACCTAATATCACGGTCACCAACCGACAAACCCTCTAGCCTGACATGGGGAGGGGGGTCGGACACGTTGAACCAATGTGCAATGTGTTGAAGCTGGGCTGCTAGCCAGTACCCAAGAAAGTCAGGTGCACCAAAGCCACCGGACTCCATAGGAAGGGCCAGCATCTTGTACTTAAGGCGGACCGCCCCGGAGTGCCAGAGGAAGGTGTTGAGGGTTCGTGTTAATGACTGAAAGAACTCAACTCCCGGCCATTGTGGGATATTGGCGAATCTGTACAATAGTTGAGGGAGTACCACCATCTTCAGTATTCCAATCCTCCCAGCCAATGAAATAGGAAGATTGTTCCAGCCCTGAATTCTTTGCGTGAGATCTGAGAGGTATACTAGGTAGTTCCTCTCGAAAACCCGATCAAAGTGTCGCGACACCACCACACCCAAGTATGTAATCTCAGATTGGGCCCACGTGAATCCGAGAGCGTCGGGAGGGGGGAGTGTGCCGGGGGTGAGTGGGAAAAGAGTTGATTTGGCGCAGTTGACCGTCAGGCCTGACATATTACCGAAGAGGACAACATCCTCCACAATTGGGGCAAGGTTGGCCTCAGGGGAGCGAATAAAGAGTAAAGCGTCGTCAGCATATAAGGAAACTATATCCGAGACCCCGGCGGTACGTAGACCTCTATGGGAATGGAAATGGCGGAGCATATCCGCGAACGGTTCCATCGCCACAGCGAAAATTAATGGAGAAAAAGGGCAGCCCTGTCCAGTACCCCTAGCTATCTGGAAAAGAGAGGAGCAGCGGCCCTCGGTGCGGACTCGGCCACTGGATTTGAATATAGAAGCTTGACCCAGGACAGAAACGTGGAACCGAATTTGCATTTATCAAGTACTCGCCAGAGATAACTCCATGAAACGGAATCAAAGGCCTTTTGCATGTCGAGGGTGGCGGCCACGGCATGGACGTCCGGGCTCACCCTACTTATAACATTAAAAAGGCGCCTCAGATTTAGGGCGGTAGAGCGTCCCGGAATAAACCCCGCCTGGTCAGGATGAATGATATATGGCATGAAGTGGGCCAGGCGTAAAGCCAGTAATTTAGCATAAATCTTGACATCGCAATTGATTAATGATAGTGGACGGTAAGAGCCGCATTGAGTGGGGGGTTTGCCCGGTTTTAACAGGACGGTGATAGTGGCTTCGCGGAGCGTGGGTGGGAGCTGACCCGCCAACAACGACTCCTCCCAAAGCGTGACCAGTTGAGGGAGTAGTAAGGACTTAAACCGTTTATAGAACTCGATCGGTATTCCATCAGATCCCGGGGATTTGCCTGATGAAAGGGAATCTATGGCCTCCGAGAGATCCGAGGGAGTAAATGGGCTCTCAAGGGCCTCGATAGTATCGGGGGAAAGAACCGAGAGGGGGAGCCTGTCCAGATAGGCATCAATTTCAGCTATGGTGGCTTTATCTGAGTTAGCATACAGGGATTGATAAAAGGAGAGGAATTCGGAATTAACATCGCCGGGGGAAGTGGCTAGGGATCCATCAGGTCTCTCAATGCCAGGAATGGGTGGGGAACCGAACTCACGGCGGAGAAGCCTAGCCAGGAGACGAGACGGACGTTCCCCCTCACCGTATCTCCTTGCCAACCCAGGGTTATCAAGAAATCTCTGCTCGCGATCCGCAAGAGCCCGGAAGGTGTCTAGCTCCGTGCCGATCAGGGCAAGGGTCTCAGGGGCATGTTTTAATGAATATTGGGCCTCCAGCTCGGACAGTGTGGCTTCGCTCTCGGCGATCTCCCTACGGATGGTTTTAAGGATGCCATTTTCTTTAGAGAGGGCGATGCCCCTGACGTAGGCCTTAAAAGCCTCCCAGAGGGTAGCTTGTGATGAGACGGACCCGGAGTTGATCTCAAAGAACTCCTCAATTGCCGACTCCAATTCCGAACTGAAGACCGGATCGAGGAGGGAGAGTGGCTTCATCCTCCAGTGTCCAGTACGGTCGTGATCGACACCCCAGGATAGGGTAATAGTTATTGGTGAGTGGTCGGAAAGAGTCCTGGGGAGAATCGACATGTTTGAGATGCTTCCTATGAACACATCAGAGACTAGCCATCTGTCAATGCGGGAAAAGGAATCGTGCACCGAGGAATAGAAGGAGAAGGTGCGAGAATCGGGGTAAAGAAGCCTCCATGCATCATACAGGGCCAGGCGGGGAAGTGAAGAAAGTGTAGCATACGCGGCCTTGGTGAGGTGACGAGGTCGAGAACCTGATCTATCGAGATCCACATCAAATATTGTGTTGAAATCGCCCCCCCAGAGAATGGGCACCAACGGGAATCCATCCAGAAGGGACGCGAGATGAGTGAAAAATTCGGGATCATCGACATTGGGGCCGTAGATATTTAGCAGGATCACTTCCCTATCCCGCAATATGCCATGCAGCAGAACGAATCGGCCCAGGGGGTCTATTGTCGTGGTTATAGGGTTATATCTGATACTCTTATGAATTAGGGTCATAACTCCCCGGCTTTGTGTGGAATAGGATGTATAGTACCTCTGTGGTCCCCATACCTTGGCGAACTTCTCACAGTGCTCAGTTACCGCATGTGTCTCCTGAAGAAACAGGATCTTAGTACCATGTCGTTCAGCCTGAAGCTGTAGTAGCCTCATTTTCTTGAAGTTCCCCAGCCCCCGCACGTTCCAGCTCAGGAATGTAATGGTTTCCTCACCCGACACCCTCGAAGTAGCCATGGAGAAACACAGGTGGATGGAACAGTGCCCCCCATAAATGGGCCTCATTGTTGCCAGGGCCGCAGTGACATAGATCACCTGGTGCTCTGAACTCTACCTTCTCCGCAATTACCAAGCCTTTTTTAACATTAACTCCCCTACCACCCACCCCCTCCCACATCCCTCCCCCAATCGGAGAGATGAAAACCCCATAGGTGACAAACCAAATACAAAACAATGGCATCAACGCCTGGGGGGCCTGTGAGTCGGCCTGACGGCGGAGCTCCGCACCTTGAGGCAATTTGAGGATAAACATAATGCCTGGGAGTAAAGGAAGGAGACATGTGGGAATGTCTCCGCGGGGGAGGGGAGGCAGGCATGACCAACAATAATGAACCAATTTAACGAGATTGTATGTGGGGGTCAACCGAACAGCTTGTATGGGATGGTATGTGTATTTAGACCCGATATTGGAAACAAGGGGTTACTATGGAGATTCGCGACCCACACCAACAGTTGCATTACATAGAGAAAAACATAACCAAGCATATTTTCAGACACAGTGTCCACAGGACGAGGTAGGTGGTATCTCCACGGCCCAGGGGTTCCTATAGTAATGCATCCAGGATTGACGGCACGTTGTGGGACCAACCGAGTCCTGGGTTAGGGCTATGTGGTGCCAGTTCCAAGATAAGAGCATGACGCGCCTGACCAAGAGTGCAGTGTGTGGGCCAACGAACCAAAACCCAAGCAAGGGGAGGGATTAATGCAAGTATGGTTTAGCCGGGAAAATGTTCATCCATAAACTTAGAGGCTTCCTCTGGTAGCGTGAAAAAATAAACTCGGTTCGCATGTTCAATCCGGAGTTTGGCAGGGTATAACATAGCATATTTGACCTGGAGGTCGCGCAATCGTCTCTTCACCGACATGAAGGATTTGCGCTCGCGCTGGACCGCCATCGAGAAGTCCGGGTATAAGTGGATCCTGGCCGCCCCCAACAAGAGGTCTCCCTTGATTCTCGCCGCCCTGAGAAGGGCATCCCGGTCACGAAAATTTAAGACCCTGGCTATTATCGGGCGAGGTGGAGCACCCGGCCTGGGCTTCGCCGCAAGTGTACGGTGGGCTCTCTCGATTGCAAATTGTGAGGAGAGTTTTGGGGAATCGAGGAGTCGGAGGAGCATGCTCTCCACATAGTCTTCCATGGGTTCTTGTATGCCATCCTCCGGAACCCCGATTATACGGAGGTTGTTGCGCCTCGAGCGAGACTCAAGGTCCTCGTTCTTCTTCTCTACCTCTTTCAAGCGTGTAGATAACGTGGAGACCTCCGCCCGGAGCGAGCCCAGACCATCTTCAGCGGTACTCATACGTGACTCGATCTCAGTCACGCGACCATCCGTCCTCTCCATGTGTGCCTTGATGGAGGATATCGTGCCATTCATGTCGTCTAGTTTACTATGTATTGTGGTGAACCCTTCACGAATGAACTCCATCATTTTCTGAGATTCGGAAGGTTCCGGTTCATGTGCAGTTGATGGTTCCTGTGATAGCGTTTCCGCACCAGTTCTTCCCGAAGGCTTAGCAAACATATTGATAGAAGATTGCTTCTTTCCAGTCCTCGTTGACATGATGTCGGCAAGTATTGAAATCAGGTCCGCAGGTGAAGGGGAGGGTGCAGGACACCAGGAAAGGGCACCAGAGATGTGTGAGGTCGTGGCCGGCTGGCGGCAGGAGAAGCAGTGTTGCCGGGTCAAGGACAGGAGTGCCGTCCAGGCTGACCGTCGTATGTGGTGGCCCGTGATCCACGAGTGTGTCTCCGGGAACCTGAGGAGGCAGGGGCCAGGGGGACCAGCAGGAAAACCAGGAGTAGCCTCTGGTAACCGTCGGGTCGCGGCAAGACCGCCAGGCCGGCAGCCCCCTGGTCGACCAGATGCAAGGTGGGTCAGTAGAGGAGATTCAGGGGTCGGGGTGCCCCTCGGCACCGTGAAGTCGCCAGCAGTAGGTAGGAGCGGGCACCTCCCGCCGCCCTCCGGCCCGACTTATGGTGCGGGTTAATGGGCCCGGGGTACGGGGCAGCCGGGAAGGGCAACAGGCTGCGGCCGGAATGTGGTGTCTGCCCCAGGCTGGGCCAGGCGCTGCGCATGTGAGGGAGTCCAGCGGGAGCAACGCGTACCTCAGGGGGAGTCCCCTCCGATGGAGGCCGCCCGCCCGTATGATGAAGTCCAGATCAGGGAACCAACCCGCCGCTCGAGGCCGGTCTGAGTCAGCACGCCTCCCAGGACGGGGCGGCGGAGCGAACGCTCTCGGCTCCGATGAAGGTCCAGCACCCGTCGGTCGCTCCCCCGAAGGCCGTAGTGGGCAGGAGCGCTAGGCGGGAAGAACGCCCCTCCCCCCACGGGAGGCCACAAGCCGCGGGACTCGGCCGCGATTCCCTGGAGCCCCGCGGGGGATCAGAGGAAGCACCCGCTCCCGCCCAACTCGCCGGGGCCAAGAGCTCAGAGGCTAAGGAAATCCAGAGGACCGGATGAGAACAGGAGGGTCCCCGACACACCAGCCTTCCCCTCCGTGGCTTAGGTGGTGAAACGCCAAGGCAAACTGGATGATTTCAGCAAAAAGGAGTGCCTCGCGGAACGGAGCTGATCAGAAGGCGGCCATCTTCATCGAGCGCAACAGCGCCCCCCCTCCTTGCACTCCTTTAACCCTCATGCCCTTCCGCCCTGACAAGGACTTAGCCCTTTCCCTCTCCCCCGCACTTCTTGTTACTGTACTTGCACAATCCGAATGTCACACTGCCTCGTAGGACTGTTTTTGTCTTGTCATTCCTGTTCCCCCTGCCCCTTTTACCTTCTTATGCCTTGAAACCCATTGCGTATAGGTGCATTATAAATACCCAATAAATAAAACCTTAATTGCTGGGTTAGTCCATATGATATGATATGATATGATATGGCATTTGTAACGTGCCTATACCAAGTGTTTCAAGGCGCGACGAGGCAAGGAAGGGGGAACAGAGGGAGGACAGAGGCAACAATCTTACTAGGCCAGGTGATATTGAGATTGCGCAAGTGCAGCGGAGGGGCAAGGGGAAAAGTGCCAGGGCAAAGGGGAGGAGGCAGTGCTGTGCATGGGATCAGAACAATAACAAGAAGTGCTACCAGCAGGTGGCAGGTGCAAGGGTAAGTGCAGACAGCAGGTGTCCAAAAGTGCAGGTAGGGGGACTGTAGGGTTACAGATGCAGACCCAAGTGCAAGGTTTGCCGGGAGGCATTGCGGGTGTGCAACTGGGTGGGCAGGAACCTGGGCCGAAATCAGAGGGTAGCCAGGTGACCAGTGTAGTATCAGACAGGAAATCAGCAAGGGAGAGGAAGAGAGAAGACAGAAGCAAAGAGGAAGGTCTTGAGGTGCTTCCGGAGCCGGAGATGGTTCTCCTCAAGTTTCAAAAAGGTAGGGAGGCTGTTCCAGATGGAGGCCCCATCCGAAGAAAGAGATCTACCACCAACTCGTTGCTTCGCGAAGCGACTGACCCTGAGGGAGTTGGAGGTGGACGAGCGAAGAGCTCGAGTAGGAAGGATTTACGAAGTGAGAGTTGAAGGTATTGAGGAGCCAGGCCACAGAAGGCCTTGTGGATAATGCAGAGGATTTTTAACTTAATCCTTGCAGCCACTAGGAGCCAATGCAGAGATTTTAGTGCTGGAGAGATACGATCCCTGGGCTTGAGGCCCTGGATGAGTTGCAGGGGGCGGAGAGTAGAAGCAGGCAGATTTAGAAAGAGACTGTTGCAGCAGTCCAGCTTAGAGAGAATCAGAGCTCTAGAGACAGTAAGCATCTGGGGGAAGGAGAGGAAAGGTAGAATACCTGTGAGGAGGTGCAGTTGGTAGTTTGACTTCTTAGAGCCGTCAGAGATGTGAGGAGAAAAGGAGAGTGTGGAGTCGAAGATGACCCTGAGGTTCTTAGCCTCACAGGTGGGAGTAGGAGGCGTATCCCAAGGCCCTTTGAGTCATTAACATGGACTTTGATTATTCCAGTATCACAAAAAACGAGTGCTCCAAATACAAAATCACTCGGCACCGTGTCATTTTGGTGGCTGTCTTTTCTATGGCAAAGGCTGCAGCCGCATATGCTTGTTCGCACAGTAAATGTCCTTGCATTACGCAGTACAGCAAACCGCTGGAATATGTCAAGGGCTTGTACCCTTGTGGCTTTTTATGAGTGAGGACAACCATCATCACTGTGCCATCAGAATGTGGAAACAAGTAGAACTTCTCTTTATAGTTCGGGGTTGCAACAATGGGGCATGTGCCAGTGCCTCTTTGAGTTCAGCAACATTTTCATTAATCTCTGAGGTCCATTTAATGGGGCTCTTTGCCTTTTGTGCTTCCTTGAGTGCCTGGAGGAGAGGGCTTGTGAATGTTTACGAACACTCAAGCCCTACATTAATTTCACAATCTCAGAAATTGCTTCTCTATTACCGCGCAGGGCGGGGACGTCCTGTGTATGGCCTCCACTCTCTCTGGTATTATCTTTTGCCCCTCTGATGATATAAATTGCCCCAGGTAAACCACATCTGTCTGACAATACTGCAGCTTCTCTTTGTCTACTTTATACCCTTTTTCTGCTAGCATGGTCAAAAGAATTATTGAATCTTTCCTGCATTGCTCCTCCATCACACTACACACTAGAAGGTTTTCTACGTACTGTATCACTGTGCTGGGTATTTGCAAATTGCTCAAATCCATCTGGATCACTCTCTTGAACATACTAGGGGACTCACAGTACCCCTGTGGTAATCTTGTGTGTTCAAATCAGACACTGCTATACGTAAACGCGGTGGGATATCGGGAGTCAAGATGCAATGGTATGGAGAAGGCATTTTTCAAATCAATCACTGTGAAATATTTTGAATTTGCCTGGATATTACATAATATTGTAGCCAGTTTCGGCACGAGTGGGACCTCAGCCTCTACCACATTGGTCAGGGGGCAGAGATCCTGTATAAATCTCCAGGCCCCTCTTTTTGCGTTTTTGTTGGTTGCATGGGGATGTTGAGGTCTGTATTATGCCCTACTGCCATAATGCTGGAAGCGTGTCAGAGATGCGGGAAAGTGGGTATTGTTTCACCCGGGGCAGCAACACCCCTTTTAATTGGATGCGGACCAGCCCATCTCCTTTGAGTACTCCTACACCATGGGGCCCTTTAAACCATGCATTTTCTGGGACCGCCTTCAAGTCTTCCCGATTGTAGGCGGCCTGCTTCTTCAGCACCTTTGTCATTTGCGGCACTAGCCTTTCTACCACTGGTATTGGGCATGGAATGCGTAGTTG
This sequence comes from Ambystoma mexicanum, assembly GCF_040938575.1. Taxonomy (NCBI): domain Eukaryota; kingdom Metazoa; phylum Chordata; class Amphibia; order Caudata; family Ambystomatidae; genus Ambystoma; species Ambystoma mexicanum. The sequence continues at coordinate 847,179,712 of NC_090930.1, forward strand.
GAACACCATCTCTGCTAATAGCCGATTATCAGTCACATCAGTCGGTGTCACTGTACGATCAATACAGAGAATTGTATGCCCTCAATTTCGTCCTCATCTGTCCCACATAATATCACCATGCCCCATCTAACTGCAACAATATCTGCATGCCTGGGGCAACTTCCTTGTGCACCAAGGGCCTGAACAGAAATTATGTGGCCAATCGGAATGTTTTTCCTTTCATCCCAGGCACCCAACCCAATAGTATGTGAACACTGTACAAGAACACCTCGGGGGTGTAGGTTGTCCTCGCAAGGTACTACGTGCACAATAGGCCTGTATGATGGCTGCCACCCTTTCTGGGTACATGCCAGGTCTGGAACACACATATATTTTTATGAGAATCAAATCATATGTTCAATTTACTTACCAAGTCCCTTCCCAGTATGTTTATGGGAGTATCTTTTGAATACAGTAGGAACGCCACAAGGTGCTGTGTGCCTATGGTTAATGGTAAATCCTGAGTTTCTGGACAAAATCCCCATAAAAGTTGTGTATGTCAATAAGTTTGTGGACAGTGGGAACCCGCCCTCCCTTATACAAGACTTGGTGGACCACATATCTTTCAAAAAGGAGAAATCTTTCTGTCCTATCTTCACTGCTACCTCAGGGTCTTCTTCAGGGTCTTCAGTTACTGCACGGACTGGAAACACGCATGCACACTTTCTGTGGCCATTCCTATTGGGGTGTTGAGCCCTGTGGAAACGGGAAGGGGTTCCTTCCCAGAACTGTTACTCCGGTGTAGTGGGGTAATATGTTCTGTTCAGCAATGTACTGTCCCCCCTGTGGGTGTGTCTGTGTAGATGTTTGTTATACACTCACTGGTGGCCCTGGCACCCCTACGGGTCCTGCTTGGGTGGGCCTCTGTAGTTGCTGCAGCTGAGGGTTGCTGGGGCGGCATGTGTGTGTGGGCTGCAACTGATGCTGTGTCGGCTGGTCCCCTGCTTGTGGTCGACCCTGGATTGTTGTAGTAGAGCTGTTGTCCATAGGGGCATATTCGTGCAAAATTACCCCATTACGCACACACAGAACATGTCCCTGAAAACCTGGGTCCTGTTCCTCCATACTCAAATCCCCTGCCCCTCTGTGAGTATTGTGATGAATCCTGCAGAGTCCTCCCAACACAAATACCCAACCTAATTCTCCTCCCAGGTGGCCAGGGAAAGGCCTGATCCTGACCCTGCAGATGGTATCACCTGGTAGGAGAAATGCCCCAGGTCAACAGGAGGACTCGGTTGGGCGAGACGGGCTATTTGTCTTCCTCTAGGGAAGAAATACTAGTGAGTCAGAAATATGTAATGGCTTGCCGTCAGAGAGCTTTTAACTTCCCAAATTGACTATCTTACTGTGGGTGAAAACATTCATAATCGCCTATGCATTGGAAGAAATGAAACACCTTTTAAAACCACGGACATTCATAAAGTTCAAAGCTCCCATGACTCCCAGAGGAATAGGAAAGATGAGTTTTTTAATATTACCAATTTTGACTCTAAAGATTTTCATTCCTCTGTAAAGCCAAATCTTTCATTACATCTTTATGATATTCCTTTGGGGAATATAATTAAGGAAAGAAATTAATGTGGTATCAATATTCCCACTTCAAATGCTGAATTTTGCATTGTGGACTCCCAAGTCCCACAATCCCCAAAGTACTGGGATGAAGAAGATGGCTGCAGAGGTATGAAACCGCAAAATTCAGCTTATTAGTGGTAATGACCCACACCTGAGGGAGACTGGGAGGCATATAAGGCACCCTCAGGTGCAGGCCATCAGGAGGAAGAAGAAGAAAAGTAGCAGTAGGAGGTGGAGTGGTTGTCAACTAATCACTTTGTAGCAGAAGCAGAATCTGGAGGAGAACGGCGACGCCAGGACCACTGTCGTCTGGCAAGAATTTGCCGGTCCTGAGACGGTCTCTGCCTCTGGAACTTTAATTGCAGAGGTCGCTCAGCGGGAAGCAGGATAAGCTTTCCCCCTGGAGACCGAAATTGCGGAGGTTGCGCAGCGGGAGTGTAAACTTTAAAAGCTTTCCCCGATTTGATGCTGACTCCGGTGGCAGGCAAGCACCGAAGAGCCTCTGGAGCAAAGGAAGCTACTTTTTCGAGTTTCGTGGGTCGCATAAGACTGAAAGAAGCAGATTGCCGGACCGCGAGAAGCAGCAGAAGCAGAGGACCTGGAGAGAGCAAGGTGAACAGATGCGCATACCATACCCAGTGAGTTCAATAAAAAATTGTGACAGCAGAGCACTCCGTAACCGCTCGCTAGCCAAGTCTAAGTGCCTTAACCTTAGAAACAATACAAGCAGAGTGAAATTCAAAAGGAAACGTGCTTTTGAATATTGAACTGACATGCAACAGACACACCATTGTTTTGTAAACCAAGTTGACTTAAGAAGCAAGTGAAATAAAAAGAACTTAATCACTAGACCAAAAGGGTGTGGTTGTATGTAGGGCAGCAACAAGAGGGGGCAATACGTTGAGAAACCAATACAAACAACTATTGCCAAAGTCAAAAGAGAACAATAACAAGGCAAGTTAAAAAGAACAAACGGTATATATATATATATATATATATATATATATATATATATATATATATATATATATATATATATATATATAAGCTCATTAGAGGAACTGGCTTAAACCCACATTGCCAAAGAAGTATCAGAATGAGACAGAAAGATTGGCAGCATTTGGTTGGTGTGGAAAAATGTGTGGCAGAAGGTATTCAGAAGGAGTGGAGCATAACATGCATTGTGTTTGGCAATCAAGTGTGTAACAAACAGCACCAAGTGGTTCTTGTTTTCCCCGAAGAAAGTCTTAAACTTGATGTTGCTAAACTTGATGTTGTGAAGCAAGAGTTGTTATTGCTAATTTGTTGGAAGCTAACCTTTGCCACAGAAGTACTTGTAGTTAGTAGTTTAATCTGGCCTGGCAGGAGAGAACACCAGAGCAGAGGACTTCGTAGTAGTAGGCCTGGCAGGTGAGTCGACCTGGTGGAAGTTGATGAAGGACTGTCGTGTGGGGTGAAAAGTCGTGAAGAAGAAATGGTAGAACCAGTAAGATTTCTGGGTAAACTTTTACAGAATCATCCTGACAAAACTACATGGCTGAAGCAAGTGTTGTGTGAACTGCTGCAGGATTACCTAACATTGTCAAAGCAAGTTTTTTGTGAACCGCTGCAGAATAATCCTGCCAAAGACAATTTCTGTTGATCCTAATTAACTAAGGAAGTGTTCTTGATTTATGAGAAGAAGTTTTTTGAGCTCTTTGTATCACAAGTAGAAAGAAGTAAAACCTTGTTGAACAATTCCGAAGTATTGGAACTTCTGTTGTCAAGTTAGAATCAAAAGAACTGCATTGGAACTGTGTTACAAGACAAGATTTCCTTACTCTTTTGGAACTGTTGAACAGAACCCTGCTTGAATCTGAGGAAGGGGAATTCTCCCAGATTATAAGGAGAGACCGTTATCATGATGCAAACTTAAATGTTATAGTTGTTGGTTTGGATCTGTCATATATTACCTTATTGAGTTGTATGCACAAGTGTGAGGGACAGAAACTTTTTGTTAGTGTTTCCTTTACTTTGTTTTAGGCAGGGGAATCCTCTTCAGGGTAGGGGCAGTGAGGGGTTTATCCAAGCGTTTGAGTTAATAAAATGGCATCTTTTGAAAAATCTTCCCAAAGTTGTCTGCCTCACATTTCTGACCCCTCACAGTACCCTCTGCCCTGCTGGTAGTCTCCCATTGATGTTTTATTCCCCTGTTTAGGATAGACGCCGGGCTGTTGGACCCCTGCACTGCTGTGCGTATGTGGCTTAGGGTATTCCCTTGCTGTGGCCCTCCCCCACTGGGAACCATCCCTTTTTGGACAGGAGCCTCCTCAGTCAGCAGGGCCCATGAGCACCACCCCTTCCATTTAGAGCTTCGCTAGCTTCTTCTGCACCAACTTTGTTTCTGCCTTTGCAGTATTGTCTGCCACATCTTTCTCCCTTTCTTGCTTTCATTTACAAAAGTACACAATAGTCGATTGTATCTCTGGCCATCCCTTTGTTTCTATTCCTGCTATTTTATCTAGGGAGATCTGCACATCCGGGGGGAGCCCTTGGACCATTGTTGGGTCTCTAGCATCCACATCTCCTGTATTTGTTAATGTATTCTGCAGGGTCCTCGTCTGGTTTCATTTTATGGGCCAATATGGCCCCCATGTCCGAAGAATCAGGGTACATACTTCTTAGTACTTTCACACGTTGGCACAACTGTTTTTAAAGAGCGCCCCATCATATATATTGCTACTCAGTTTTACCCTGTTGTATGCAGCTTGTTCCCATATTTTGTCTCCTCGCTCCCCCAATATTACTGCAACCAAGCTTTTCATATCGCCAATCGTTAGGGAGACCCATGAAGGCTCTTTCACGAGGGCCTATATCCACTTGCTTGGTCCTGCTATAATGGAGGACAAACTGTACGATAAGTTGTCTTTGTCTATCATCTGCCATGGTACGTAGCATGCATCTCTCCTCCCCTTCTGCAACAGGGGCATTTCGGTCTGAGATTTGGGGCCCGCCATGCACTGTGAGGCCTTCCCCACCGCCATCTTTGTTTTTTCACTTCAGAGGGTCCTGGACCAGTCCCTGCTCTTTCCACCTATATCCCCCTTCTTTTGTTTCCACCTCTTCTACTCCCGATCTGCATCCCAGCACTTGTCATCCCCTCGTTCCCCGGTACTCATGCCTGCCCCCTAGTATGCGTCTGATGAAAAATGGAGTCCGCTTCAGAAGAGTCCTGCTCTTCTTCCCCCTTGTCGGAATCTTCGCTGTCCAGTTTAAACATTATCTTTCCCGACGTCCACCCGTCTCTACCCCCTCCTGCCCCCAGCTCCTTCTCCTCTCTCTGCACCTCGTTCTCTATCACCCTCTTTGCCTCCTTGAACATTGTGCCAACTGTTGCTGTGCCAACTGTTGCTGCATGCTCTCTTCTATATCCGCCAAGTACTTCCTGCTACTCTTCTGCTTTGATTCCCTAGTGCCCCCCTTCTCGGGCTTCTCTTTCCCAATCCTTGTCCCCCCACCCCTGCTCTGGGACACACGATGTGGGTTGGTATACACTGTGGCAGGTTTCAGCATCGGATAGCATCCGTCGGAACGGGGCAGTGCATTAGGTGGCACCGCCGTGTCACTGTTGGGCCTGCCTTCTTCTCAGGATCCCCCTTTTGCGCTTCATGGAGCTTCCAGAGCCCTAGGATATTCTGCCTCTTCTTTAGTTTGGCTCCTTTATAGGTTGCCAGTAAATACGAAAGCGTGCTTTCTATTTTTAAACTATCGAACATTCCCTCTCCTGGCCATTCATGGAAACATTGTCCTGCAGTGTCCTGTACCTACTGAAAGTTGTACTTAAGTATTTTCTCACGATATTGGGGCAACTTATTACATACATGATCCAGGGGCGTGTCCATCTAAAAGGCCATCCCACCCACGTCTGTGCTCAGACTGTACTTTCGTCTGGAACTCCCTCCCTTTTGCCACTTTGAATCCCACAATATCCTAATGACCCTCATTTCCTTCGCACCTCCCTCCAATCCCCTCCTCTCAGTCTCACATTTTACGCACTCCCACCTTCTCATGTATCTGCACTTGCCCTTCCTCCTGCTCACACCCTACCCACATTCACTGACCTCCACAGGCCCGCCCACATATACCAATGATGCTCATCGGCCTTCCCCACAGGCCCACCAACTCACTCAATATTAGTACAGCTATGACCTTCTCCTCAGGCCCACCTGTTCCCTAACATACTCTGTTAGTAGGCAAATGCCTAGCCACACCCTCCTCCGACCTTGCACTCGCCCCTACAGTGCCAAGCGCAAGTATTTACACACTACCTCTGGTATCGACCCTTCCACCTCGGCTGACCCCACTTAAAACAATGAATACTACAACCAATACATGACAGAGCACCAAAAATAAAAACAACAGACGTACCCAACACCTACTATCCAGCAGTGCTCTGTTCTTAAACAAATCAACAATTCATCAACACCTGTTCCCCAAAAATGACGCCATTATACATTTGATACAATTGTAAATTGGAATGGGTTATTTATTACGCGCTTAATACCCAGGGGTTTCTAAGCGCGGACCCGGGGGATCAACCTGTGTTGGCCAGCGTCGTCTTGCTTCCAAGGCGATCACGTTGCCCCTGAGCTATCCTCCCTCTACAATCATCTGCACTACGCACAACTTCCATATACACTGTCTACGCACCCTTCTGCTCTAACGCAGATATGCCTGCCACACACCCACTCCTTATCGGAGGGCTGGAACTAACATCTATGTCTGATCATCCTCCCCCATGTAGGATGCGTCCTAAACACCATAAAGTAATCCCTCCCCCCTCCATGGGCATGCAACCACGGTATCACTCATTCATGTGTGGGTACACTTGAGTGTCCTAGAGATCCTCGAGTCCTCCCGGCGCCAAGCTTTCCCTACAGCCCTCACCTCCAACTGAGCAAAGGCGGCACTCGGGACCAGGCAGACCTTCATGAACTTGGCTTCTGCAGGGGCTCCTCGGTTGTGCACTTCGGACTGGTATGCGCTTGCCTGTCCCACGCAGTCAGAATACCCTCGGCTTGATGAGGGAACTGAGGGTCTCCTTGGGGCCTCCAAATGTATCGGGGGTCCTCCAAGGCAAGTAACAACTGGAACTCCAAAGTAATTCAGGCAGGAAGTAATGCAACTTATTTGGGCCCAGAACCCAGATGTGAAAGTACGGTTCAAACAGCCCTGTGCAACGGAACTGAGAGAAGTGAGCTGTCCACGCCGCCCACTGTGGGTTGTATACACTAACAGCATAATTTGCATACACACGTTTGAACATATTTTTGCACCATATTACAAAAGCTGATTGAGACTACGTCAGTCCCCTACATCCAGGCATACATTGAATGATTGTAATTCATTCTTTCCATCCTGACCCCCCATTGTCCAACACCACCCATTGTGACATCACAAACCTTCCCACACCACCCCACAATTGTGTCTCAAAGCATTATGTGTTTGTGCTGACCACTGGAATTTTATTCATCTGCAATTGGTCAGCCCTCATCGGACACACAAGACAACCTGAGCTTGACAAAGGGGAGACATTCACACGGCATCCGACCAATGAGGTGCCCTGCGGACATCAGCAAGGACACAAAACACTGTTGCACCCTAGGGACACTGAAACCTGTCCTGGTGATTAGTTTCCTGTCGCTCGTCCCCTCGCCCCACAGCCCTCTTCCCATGACTATCTGCCAAGGGGATATTTGAAACCGCTTACCCCACCATCGTTGGATTTTATTTGACTTCCTTTCATTCTAATTTCCGACCCGTTCCCAGCGAGAACCCAGTTTCCTAGCTCGCCGGCCTCGAAAGTATCTACTGGTCCCCTTCCCCTAGCTACGTTCTCCTGGGAACTGTCAACTTACAACATTTCTCCAGCACGCTGCTGTAGCTGAGCTCTCGAGAAATGCATAGTTGCTCAGGACATTGGGCATGTGGCTGCGAATAAACCTTTTTCTACACACTACCCCTGCCTATTATCTCTGTCCTCTGCGTGCCCATCGCTCCCATGTCCCACTCTGTACCCCCAATCCCACTTGTCGACACAGACTTCTCCCACTGCACCTGCGCATAAATTACTCTGTGCAGTGGTCAATGATGTCCTCACGCCCAGTAGAGCACCCTCCCCTTTTCCACTGCATAGCCCCATGAGTGATAGGTGTGTCACCCCTTGGCAGCCCTGAATTTGCACCTTTACTGCAACGGCATCCCTGGGGATAGGATCAGCCATTTTGTAAATTCCTGGGTTACTCTCTAAATTGGGTCTGCGGTTATGGAATGTTGCCTGTAAGAGCTCCCCTAGTGTACACTGCCTAATTTACAGACCTATAAACACATACATATGCAAGTGTGCAACGAAAATAAAAAAACGGACTCCTAGTAGCATAGCAAGGCTGTGAATCATGAAACAAGGTGAATAAATGCCCAAAGGGGAAACTGTAGTTAATGAAGTTGTCAGGTCAGAAGAAGCACAGGATTGGGACGGAATAATGGTCGAAATCCTAAGTTCTTGTGAAAAGGAAGCTAGAAACTCAGTCTGGTCTGGGTCGGAGTAGGTACCAGAGAAGGTCCCTTTGACATGTGTCCCCATAATTGGAATAAATATGTGGATAGGAGAGGAAGGAATTTTAAACTGATATCTCAGTCATAGTTGGTGGATTGGGTGTCCAATAGCTAGAAGGGGTGTAGGGAAATATCCATAGTCGCATCGGGATGAAAAGACCTATTTAAAACATGAGTTTGTCTAATGCCCCTTGGATGGGGGTTAGGCCAGGCAGGACAATGGGTCCAGAGAGGAATGGCTGGTCAGCAGAGGAAAACACAAGTAGGAAAGAAGAGAAGGATGAAGACCAAATCACCGAAGTCCCAGAACAGATAGTTGGAATGTTCAGCAAAGCCATTTAGTACAAAAGATATTTCACCACCAGGAGGTGCCGGACGTTATCGTTGCGGCCCTGACCTCACTGCACCATGCAACGCCGGCCGTAATCGAGGCGACCCAGACCTCACATATTATTCAAACACAAACCTTCACCCTGGCTCTCTCGAGCACCCCTAGCTTGACACATGCCATCATCTCGTTCTCACACCTTGAAAGGTCAAAAGGTTGGTTAGAGACTGCACCTGTCATGTACAAGGTTAACAAGCAAATCGCATTAAAAGTAGTTGAGACAGATCAACAGCACTGCTGCACTCGGATAGATTGTGATGTCTGCCAAGACATGGTCCTGGGAGGAATTGCGTGTCATGGCCATGTCTCGTACCACAAGGGCAGGTGGGGACTTCTCATGTATTGCTCCAGAACGCAATCAGGAACTTGCCCTGTGACAAAATTGCCTATGGGTAGGCCTGACCCTGTGCCCCTAATCTCCACCTCGTGGGAGTCTGTGAACATGGACATGTGGCCACTAGTCTTTTCATGCCAATATTTACCCCAAGCATCTGTCTTTAGCGCTACAGGACAGGTTAGCCTAGGTTTGTGCTTCAACAGACAAGATTAACTACATACAGCCAGGAAATTGTGAAGTTCTTTAGACTCGAAGAGATACCGTTTTGACGCATTACTCTGAATTACACACTTGACACGGGGCATCAGGTTAATGTATTTAATATTACATCCTACCTCCTTATTCACCAGTAACACAGTGATTCACCATGGACCAGTAACCCAGTGCACAGCCAGGGTAACCTTGCTGTGTCAGGATGGACATTGGGAGTCTATTCCATTCAATGTTATCAAGGCACCTCAGTTCAGGCTAATACTAGGGATGCCATGGTTGGTTGCTCACAACCCTTTGATAGACTGGCGGGCACGAAAATTAACCTTCCCGGGTGACTGCTCCCCTGCCTGCTATTACCAAGAGGAGAAACCCAACGTTTGTATCCCCATGACTCCCGGAGCAACAGTATCAACCCTGGGAGCAACTAATACCTTGCCAAGTGAATACCATGATTTCCAGGATGTTTTCCGAAAGGACCAAGCCAATACATTGCCGCCGCACAGGCCCTATGACATTCAGATCGACCTTGTTCCTGGCGCACAAATCCCTTGTGGCAGGATCTACGCTCTCACAGAACCAGAAAACCTTCATTTGAAATCCTATTTAGACCAGTACCTTGCAAACCGATTTATCCGTCCTTCGAAGTCCCCCGCAGCCAGTCCTTTGTTCTTCATACCGAAAAAGGAAGGAGACTTGAGAACCTGTATCGACTACCGTGCATTGAACCGGATCACCGTGAAGACCAAGTTAAAGATGCACAGATTTATACCAAATTGGACCTTTGAGGAGCGTACCACCTGGTCCGAGTCAGAAAAGGAGATGAATGGAAAACCGCCTTCCGTACTAAGTACGGCTTGTTTGAATATCAAGTCATGCCCTTCGGGTTATGCAACGCTCCTGCGGCATTCCAATATTTCATGAATGATGTCTTAAGGGAGTTAATTGATGTGTGCGCCTTAGTGTACATAAACGACATCTTAGTATACTCAGCCTCGGAACAAGATCCTGTCAGGCACGTTCGTTCAGTCCTCACCAAGCTCCATCAAGATTGCTTGTTTGCAAAGCTTGAAAAATGCTTTTTTCACGTCACCGAAGTTGAATTTCTTGGTTTTATCCTTACTCCAGGAGGCATCAGAATGGACGTGCACAAGGTAGATGCCATTCTGAAATGGCCTTCACCGACATCTCTGAAAGGGGTACAAAGCATGCTGGGCTTTGCGAACTTCTACCGCCGGTTCATCCCAGACTTCTCTCAGGTTGTGCACCCAATCACAGTACTATTATGAAAAAACAATAAAAAGTTTGCTTGGACCGAAGAAGCAGAAGAAGCCTTTCAGGAACTTAAACGAAGGTTTACCTCCGCTCCAATCCTGCGACATCCTCGTCCAGACCTCCCTTATGTCGTTGAAACTGATGCGTCCAGTCTCGCAATGGGGGCTGTCCTTTCACAGAGAGACCCGGAAACCGGCCAGCTACATCCTGTGGCCTTCTGGTCGAAAAAGTTCTCACCTCCAAAGATTAATTATGCCATCATGGACAAGGAACTTCTGGCTATCAAATCTGCCTTTAAAGCCTAGAGGCACTACCTTCTGGGGGCCAGACACACCATTACAGTCATCACAGAACACCGAAACCTGCAAAATCTCAAAACAGCCAAGGCTCAGTCCTCGGGCCAATTACGGTGGGCCCTTTTCTTCGCCGAATATGATTATGTAATCACATTTCGACCAGGAGTCAGAAACGGAAAGGCGGATGCCTTATCTCGCATGGGCATAGATGAAATAGTATATACACCAGACCCAGTACCTATTATACCTGAAGACAATCTCTTGGGTATCACGACAGCCTTAACACAAGCAGAACTACGAAAAGAAATCCAACGGACAATGAATCCTGATGCCTACCTCGCATTGCAAACTCAAGGAGAACAATATACCATCAAGGACCACCTACCCTTTTTTAGGGATCGCCTATATGTACCCAAGAAGGAATTGCAACAGCAAATTATTTCAAAGTATCACGATTCACTGATCCAAGGGCATCCTGGGATCACCAAAACCCTAGCGAAAGTGAAAGAGAACTTTTGGTGGCCTACCTGGCGTACGGACATCATTCAGTATATTCAGTCCTGCGGTGTCTGCGCACAAAATAAATCACAGAAACAAAAACCATCTGGTCTCCTACAACCATTGGACATTCCTCCAGTTCCATGGCACACTCTTTCCCTTGACTTCATCACTGATCTACCTCCAAGCCAAGGGTTCAACACCTTTCTTGCAGTTGTGGACTTATTCTTGAAGATGGCCCATTTTATTCCTCTCAAGGGCCTCCCAGACGCAGCCACTTTAGCAAAAGTGTTCCTGGAGGGCGTGGTTAAGCTACATGGCTTCCCTTCGGTTCTGGTCTCTGATCGAGGCAGCCAGTTTGTTTTAAACTTCTGGAAAAAATGCTGTGCAATGGCGCTGATTGACGTTCGGCTATCTACCAGTCACCATCTCCAAATGGATGGCCAAACCGAGAGAACCAATCAGACACTCAAGCAATATTTACGGTGCATGCTGCATCACGAGCAAAGGAATTGGAAAGACCTACTATGGATAGCCGAATATGCATATAACAATTCTTTGCATTCAAGCACGGGACAAACGCCCTTCTATACCCTTCATGGCAGACATCCACGTACCTCTGAACTAGACCTTCCAGCCAGCTTGGAAATGCCAGCGGTAAAGACTCTACACACAACCATTACTCAGGCTTTCAAAAGGGCAAAGGAACACCTTATTCATGCCAAAGAAAAACCAAAGAGATTTGCCGACCAACACCAGAAAAAGGCCCCTGATTATCAAGTAGGAGACAAAGTTTGGTTAGCCGCTAAATTTGTACCCATCAAGTAAACCTGGACCTTTCATCCCAGATTCTTAGGACCCTATACCATTAAGGCAATTATCAACCCAGCAGCCGTGAAACTGGATTTACCACCTAATCTACACATCCACCCGGTATTCCATGTGTCCCTCCTGAAACCAATGCAACCCGGCACACGGATTGGGACACCACCTAAACCCATACTTGTTGACGGAGAACCAGAATTCGAAGTCGGAGATATCTTGGACTCTAAATACTCTAGGACCAAGCTATATTATCTCGTCGATTGGAAAGGATTTGGACCACAAGATAGATCCTGGAGCCCAGTGAGAATATCCACGCACCACGTCTAATCAGGAAATTCCATTGGAGCTTTCCAACCAAACCTGGGCCAGACAGAAGAAACACCATGGGAGAGGCCTTAGGGGGGGAGTGCTGTCACGTCCCTCGCCCAAAGCCCCCTCTGGCAAACCCATTGGCCAGGTGGAGAAGGGACTTGGGCCTCTAGAGCATTGCATCCTCTTCAAAAGCCCTCACGGGGCCAGTCCTGGCGCCTATGGCACCAGGTTCATACATCATGAACAACAATGTGCTTGGGAACTACTTTATTGTATTGTCAGCCAACATGGAGGCATCCACATAGCTTGGTTCCCTAAGACCCAAGCTATGCGGTCTAGTGTTTTGGGTGTGGCAGGCCTGGAACTACTTTCCCTGGCACTACTTTAAAATGGGCTATATAAACCACACCCTGACTGCAGAACATGGTTCGTGTTACTTTGCAGCTTGTAACGTGACGCTCACCGTGTCCAGCTATTCCCTCAAACCTCAGAGAAGCAGAACCTGCAAGGAGACAAAAGGAACATCATTAGCAGCAGCAGAACCTGCAAGGAGACAAACGGAACATCATTAGCAGCAGCATTTTACCTGCAGTCTTCATCTTTAAACACTCGCAGCTACTGAGAACAGCTTCCTCGAATCTGCACGCCTCCCGGACAAAACGACCTGAAAGAGGAAGATAGAGGCAACTTTAAAGAAAGCTGTAGAGACATTTACAAATTACGAACTGCTTAAAAGCCTTACCTGGCTGGTCGCATCTCGACTGGCACCACTCCGGACATTCCACTCGCGTTGAAGAACACTGCAACCTACAAGGTAAGAAAACACAGGTTAGCAAAGGCAAGACTTCGCAGCGCTGCGCATAGCGCTTACTTACTGCATCATAGCGCTCTTAATGCGCCATCATTTACCAGCGGGGCTCAACCAAGCCAGTTCGCCGTGCTGAAGCTCTGCATACCTAAGGGAGAAAAAAAGAGACATTTTAAACAAAGAAAGGCATGCAGGATAGCAACAAAACTAAAGAACAGCAATAAGACCTACCTGAACAATATCAAAAGGGCCAGTGTCAGTGAAGTAACTAGACCGCACTCGCCCATGAAAGACAATGCGCCCCTGCAAAGAAGACAGGACGGAGAGCACACCTAATTCTACCACAAGGTGAGGAGAGGGCGACAGAGGGACTGAAAGCATACGTGTAAAAGCTATTTTACACGTTATACATTTTGCCAAAACGAAACATTTGCGGAACTATAAGGTTCTATAGAAAGCTTAGGATGTTAGCTACCAGCTGACACATACATTTCGTTTCTAGCATGAAAATTGAAGAAGTTATGGCCGTTTTTGTGGAGGTCGGTTTTTTCAGATAGAGGCAAATTGTAAAATATGATGCGCTTTTAAAAAGACAAACAGGATTTCTTGACACTAGGGATGGACTATGAAGAAGCAAACGACACGGTAGCATAGCCACCAGCCCAGGATGTCTCTGGATGGATGGTTTTTGCCTGCCGAGACGCTCGCCTTCTTCAGATGACGTATATATCAGCGCAAAGATCGGTTTAACACTACTAGTACAAAAGATAATAGGGATGAGATAGAGAGTTCAGGCAGTTCAAAATGATTCTAACAATGCAGTTCTGGATATAAGAGAGGATGGGTTTGGATAGGGATGACTATGGACAGTGCATAGGCTAGTGGCAGTCCTATACTAAGGATACTCACTATATAGGTTTGGACAGAACTGTCAGGGATTCAGGTCAATCAAGATTTCTGGACAGGAATTCTGCTGGGCACACCGGACTGGACAGCAAGGCACTCTGGTCTGCAATCAGCAAGGCGCTCTGGTCACCACACGGTAGGACTGGACTGGATCTGCAATGGCTCTGGTTCACAGCTATCTGGTCACAGCGTGGCTCTACTGGGTTGAGTCTTTGGATTCTGGCAATAATTCTTAGCAAGACAGCACAGCCAGGCTGTTCTTTGGTTCCCCTTAGAGGTCTGGGGTAAATTCTGGTTTCTGGAATTTTCAAGGCCAAGCTGAGAATGGTTCAGCTCTGGAAATGGGCCTTTCTGCTTGCCAAGTTCCAAGTTTCTGGAGTCTGGAGCAAGGGAGATGTCAGGTCCTCTGGCAGGGTGCTCTGCCAGCAATCGGTTGGTGGGTGAATCTGTGTGTGTCTAAGCCCTCAGCTCTCTCTATTTATGCATTTAATAAAGGTGCGTGTATGCTGAATTATCCTGAGCGCACCCCCTAGGTAGGCTATTGGCTGGAATCCGCTCTCACCCTTGATTGGAGGAGAAAACAGTGTGTCACCATGATGATGTGGTTTTATGAGCCAAAACATCCTCCCCTCAGGTTTTGAACACGAAATCTACTTTTCATATAATACATATTTACAATTTTACAAACTTTATAACAGTAGCATATCTAGATCACATATTTTGTGGAGCAAATATTCTTACAAGCCCCGTTGCTGTGGGATCTTGGATCTGGATTTGACAGACTTTCGCACTTTTTGTCCGGGACACAATAACTAATTTGTCCAAAAATTGGTACATATGAGCGCATTGTCTATGAGCATAAGTGTGTGAAGTTTCATGCTTCTGACATAAATACATTTGCTGCAAAACCAGAATTTTCACTGTGCCTTCCCAGAACATCGCACAGCGTTCTGGCATCTTTTAAAATGTGCACCCAAAAATCACATTAACAATGCTATTAATTCTATAATTTTTACAGTCTTTTTTTTAAATATGCTTTCTGTGCTTGTGAATCCACAAGTAACTGTCTGTCCCCGCCTCCTTTCCTCCCGGCAGGTCTGAAGCAATCCCCCCCTTTCCTTCTGGGAGAGGCCACTTTTGACACATCACAATCTGCATATCTTTTCAGCCAAGGAAGGTCCATTGTCTCTTTCTGGTGCAGCCCAAGATCTCCTCCCCTGATTTAATTCTCACAAAGGCATGACTTCCTGGCCTTGGTGGGAAGCAGGAGAGAGATGCCTTTTGTTGGGGGAAAGCTGGGGAACTGGTTTGGGTGGCTTTGAGTTCAGCTTAAATTCAATGTCATTTTCTTACATTTTCTTGGTTTAAAACAAAACTTGCAATTTTCACACAAGCAGCTAGATCTCTTATTCCAGCTTCTAAACCATGGAAATTAAATAGTTGCAACCTAGGTTCCTCTTAATAACAGGTCACTTAATTTCCAGGCATTTGATTTCAATTGCACAAGTTTAAACGTCTGATGCAAACTAATGCCAGCTGTCATACAGGCGGCCATTGGCACTGCGCCCATATTTTGACAGATTTTCACAGGCAGGCACACTTTTTACTGTGGGTATTTTGATGACCGATTACGCTTTCCATGACATTGTAGGTTCATAATGATTTCTTAAAGGGGGTGACGGGTAACACCCAGCAAGGATATTGGATGTTTTGTGGTGTTTTGGACCGGTATTTTGTATTTTCAGCAAGCAATAAAAAGGGATTTAAGAACAATTTCTGGGTTTTCTTCAGTAAAGCACTGCCTTTCATGCAGTTTCCATTTTTACTTGGTGGGCAGCCCAGTGGCATGTTTCAGCAGTGAGGTCTCCGTTCCACCACTAACACAGGCAAGGTAGATTTGGCAGCCATCTTTTTGTGCTGGCTAGAGCGCAATTTCCTTAGGTTTTGGCTCGCATGGGGTTTTCGCGGCCATTTTGCTGATTCTGGTGCCACCAGTACACAGTGATGCCCCAGGGCAGAGCAGAGTGGGTTAAAACATCCCACAACGTGATTTAGTACGCTTTACTTGTCAACCTGGCCAATTCTGTAACATGGGAAGAGCGGATATGTGAGCCACTCCAAAATGGAGGTCTGAATCACGGCCTTGAGCAGGATTGCTTTGTGCGCACATGCACACAATGGAACAAAACAATGGGCCTCATTACGAGTTTGGTGCTAGTCATGGCGCTATTGGCGCCATGACTAGCACCAATAGCGGGACCGTGTCTGCCCTCGTTCAATGGGGATTTACCGGTCCAGTCCGACCTTAGTCGGACTGGTAAGTCCCCATTGTAAAAGCCATTCCACATTCCCATTTGAGCCCCCATAGGGCTCAATGGGAAGGGGGAAGGCGTCAATTGCGGTACCGTTATTGACCCGGGTATCCCTTAACGGGTCCCGTCCATAACGCCGGGGCCTCGGAATAGGGTGCAAAGGGATTACCGGCACCAGTGTCATTACCGGTGCCCGGTATCCCTTTGCGCCCACCTCAGAATGAGGTCCAATGTCTTATAGCAGGCTTGGGAAATGGCAGCGCTTCCTATGGATATAGACACGCAACATCTGCCAGCCCAAATTCTAAACGATCCTCCGAGTGAATTAGGCACTCAGAATTTAACATGCATAATAACAAAAATAAATGTAATGGAATCCTCCTTCCACATCCCACCCTGTTACAATGACTGTTGATTGTTTTCAGGAGGTTTTGAGTGAATGAAGGCAAGACAAGGAAAAAGAAATATAAGAAAAAAAGAAAGGCCACCTTATTGATTGGGTTTGGCACCTCGCCTGAGGCACCCATTTGGGGTAATGAGTCGTCTGTTAGCATGAGGTATATGTCCAGAAGGAAGACACCAGATATTAATCCTGTTTCCAGCGACCTATATGTTTTGGTGTCTCTCGCCCCCCCGGCGCCCTGTCTCCATACAGGCGCAGTACCTACCCACTCAACAGTAATCTACTGGTGTGAACTGTGGCACCAGAGGTCCTGAGGAAAGTGTTATTAACAACCTACACCACTGAAACCGGTCGGCCAAGTGTAGTCTAGGTATCTTCCACTAATTATGGGACACCCTAGTTAAAGACGTGCATGGTTTACATGCACAAGAAAAATTATTTTATGTTTTTAGAATACTTGAGTTCTATGAAACAGGACAAATAAAATAATTGTGGTTCTCGTTAGAAACACTCTGGGCACAGCGCAAAGTGTCCCATTGGGTCTTTTAAATATAACTTGCAGCAATAGGGTCAGCCTCTCTGTCTCTTCACCTTAGATAGGCGGCTCACCACTGATGTCTAGGGACAGATCCCACAGTGAGGGCTTAGTATGTTTGGAGGACCAGTTAGTTTGGAAATGATCACAAAATAAAAAAATGAATCGAGAAACTCTACCTGTACTGTCTGTTGTGTGAAAATATTAGGGACTGTGTACAGGTTACACCCACCCTTGGTCCTTTGTGTGTTTACTGTAGGTAGTGATAAACCTGATGTTTTCTGTGGAAGCGTTTGGTTTTGGTTTCAGCCAGGAGTCCCTGTTTATCTAGCTTCCTCTGGCCCTAGTTTAAGAGTATTACTTCAAAACCCTCTTTCCTGGAATTGGTTTGCCATTTTGTTGACTTTTATGGTATAATCCTTGCCTCAGGAGCAGTTTTGCTTGCATCTGATTGCTGTGTTTAAAGATCTCACGTCCAGCATGTCCAATATCAGTTTCGGATTGCCAATTGATATTAGAGATTCTATTAAGTATGTCCATCATATCCATTGTGCCTAACGGTAGAATATTATAAAAATTAGTCAATGTACTTAGATTTTTCTGTCAGTGATCCAATGCCTGAAGGAATTGGTATGCATGGAGGGAATAATCTGGGTTTTTGTATTCTGGGTAGAAGATATAAGATTAACACAACCGTAAACGAAATTTGTGATACCACTGGGATTAGGATTTTGATATTCCAGTCTTACAAAGAATGAATCAAGATTTTCTTCAGTAGGGGTGACACATTGTTGCAGAGTTTGATATATGCCTGTTGGTCTGTAAATTGGCATTGCCCTTCCTGTATTTAATCTGAATTATTCATTACAGTATTCTATCTGCTGTTAAATTGCATGGCCCGGATCAAAGTGACGCTTTGCTGGCCATGTGACTTTTGCGAGAGGAGCGCAATCAGTGAACTCTCACTCTTGATAACAATCCGGACATTGGCACCCGCTCGACCACAGAAACTAATTGTTTTCTTAAAGTCATGCATTGCTGTGGGGAAGACCCCTCTTATTAATGATTTTATTATTGACTACTACTTTAATATTATGCTTATCACAGAAACGAGTGTGGTAGGCCACACTGGTCCTGGTGTATTATTCAATGTTGTTAGTTAACAGTGGGCAGGTGGAAAAGGGGTCCCTAAGGTTTGAACCCCCACTATGCATTTTCACCTATTGTTTCTGGGTCCAAAGCATTTGCTCAATAAACCATCAATCCTGCCACAGACGTAGCACTATAGAGTCCATCATTCTTATTGTACTACTGTGTATCTTTCTTGCTTGCATCTTAATCATATAGCATAAACAGACTACATTATTATGATCTGGCCTCAAGAGTTCACCCTGCGTCCTTTTGACCCAATTGTGGTTCAGCACCTAAGCTGTTTCAACTGGATACATTGAAGTGCATTTCAGAGTGAAGGCGATGCAGAAATCCTGCCCTCCGTGCCTTCCAAAAACAGTGCTCTTTGAATCGAATGAGCAGAAGTTGAGCAGGTATAAGTTATACATGCAGGCAGGCAATTGTGTGAATGGAATAGCTTTTATCGCCGTCTTTATCATCATGGTTTATTAACAAATTAAGTTGTTCTCTCTCGGGCATACAAGATTGCGAATAAGTAAGCAACAGGAAGGAGTATGGTAACTAGGAAAAGCTCTGCAACGAGTAACTGCATTTCTCTGCAAATTGGGATCTTGGTAAAAATGAGTATAGTTTATCTTGTCTACCATGAGATTTCATGATTCCCTTTCACCATCAGCTTCCCAAATACTTAAGATGTACTCCTTCTTTACAAAAAGACAACTTTAAAATGTTCTTAGTATAAATCCAAACGATTTAACAAACATTCCCCCTTTAAACAAAAAATAGAATAATGTTTTAAGAGCTAAAGAAAACGCAAAGTGTCAATAGAGACTCCATGACAGTCTTAACACATGGGCCTTAGGAATTTGGTTAATCGCTTTTTTTTCAACATAGATGTGTTCAAAAATAACTAAATGGAGAGTTTTTGATGCTTTTGCTTTACCCTTTTTGCAGATTCTTTGAATACATTTATCTCTATCAAGATGCAGTGATGTTCCAGATTGAACAGGTTACACAATTGTGTTCAAAACTAGCTTTGACCGAAGAATGGGATCCTTATGATATTCCTAGTAATTCGACCTATGAAGACCAGCATTATATCGGAGGACCCGGAGATCAGATAACTGTTCAAGAATGGTCAGACAGGAAATCAGCCAGAAAATGTAAGTTAAATATGGTGTCATTGCATTGTGCTGAATTATAGTATATATCAGGGCATGGGAGTGTCTTATAAATCGAATATTAAACTTAGGACTAATGCCAAATTGCATTGCTAACTTAGAAAGTGCAAACACGCTTATGGTGATCTCAACAGAAATATATGCAGTTTATATGCAGTTTATATTTTTACCAGAAACAAAAATATTGTTATTTTTAAATGTTAACTCCTGTAGTATTTTTAAACCAGTCCTCCCCCACCGACTCCCCTAATACACCTTTTGATATTGGTTTCATTCTTGGGAGGAGATTATCCCCAGAACACAGACATGCGATCAGTGGAAAGACGCACTACTGCACTAAAAAATAAATGGGGCAATCAAATGCAAACAGCTGTGGTGAGAATGGTGGTCTATATAGTTTCAAAGAATTGACTACACAAGGTACCTCCCATTCCTTTATTCTGTTTCCCATCACTGCCAAAGCAAAACTGATATTCTCTGATCTTTCTTGTTCACCTTTGGTAGTGAGGCATGACAGGAAGTTTGGTGAAGGAGTTTGGGAAGTGGAACGACATGCAGTACTATATAATGTATTGCCACAGTACTATATAATGTATTTCCACAGTGATTAATTTGAGAATGTCTGGCAAGAGGCATTTACGTTAGAAGTCTAAATACATACGATAAGCTCAAGACTTACTGTCATAGGAATCAGTGGTGAGTAATGTGATCCTAAAGGGAAAAAAATATTCTAACAGTTCCTGAGATCTGACCACTAACAGATAAGGTATGTGGTCTTGTACAGCACCCTTCAGCCAACAATGGCACTGGTTGGCCTAGGAACACTTCTGAGAAGGCTTACTTGTAGGGTTTGATGAAGGTGCCCAAGAATAGTTAGTCACACTATTCCAGTGGGTCGAAGCGTCTTCACAGACCTTCTAGTTCGATCAGATGCAGAGGGGTCCAGCGGGGTGACAGTGGGCTCAGGGTGCCAGGTATGTCAGTGGAAGCAGCTCCACCTCCTTCTGCACTCTCATCAGTGGTTATGGCATCAAGTTGCAACTTTTGCCATTCCATGATTCATTTAAAGTTATGTTGGTAACTGTTTCCATAATTTTAGATAGGTCTGTGGTATGGCCTTTACAGTTATCACTACTAGGTTCCTATGTGTCCTGGGTGGGGGTAATCTGAAATGCCTTCACTAGTGTGCAACACTGGATATGTTCAGTCCTATCCCACCGCTGTACACCAATTTGTTAAGATGGATTTCTGAACTCTGATCTGGTGGGCAGAAGTTCAAAAGGCCAGCCTAGTTTCTTGGAACAGGGTAACCTTCTGGACAAGCCAGACCAATCAAGGTAGCATTGGCGGTGGTCAAGACTAGGTCTCAGGAGGGTAGAGGGTGACTGAAAGACCTCAATGAGCACACAGAGTAAAGGACACTTACAAATCACTCCCAGACAGGTGTGTGTATATGTGTATATATATATATATATATAAATATATATATATACAAATCCATGTATTCAAGGCCTTTGAGTTTCAACACCAACACAATACTTGCATTTCAATACTTTTAAACCAACACAATCCTACTAAAATACATATATACAAGACCAAGTGGCCTAAAGGATTAATGCACGAAATGGGTCCACAACCTAGAAAAGGGAAGGAAGCAGGTGGTGCAAAGAGTCTTTAGGCAGTTCTGCAGTAATCCCAATCCTAACTGAAAGGCAGTCCAGTCCCTAAGAAGAGGTGAGCCTATTGCTCAAATGTACTTCCAATGCTGGCCCACGTGGTAGTGCAGATGGGCGGAAACGGGGTCTCTAGTAGGGTCTGTAGCAGCTCAGGAAGGTGGGAAAGGTGATGCAGAATAGGTTCCCACTATTTGTGGAGGGTCTCCCCGAGAGTGCAGAACAAGTTCCAGGAGTTGGGAATAGTTCGATAGCTCAGGCTATCTGTGGAAAGGAGAGCCTCTCGTGCGTAAAAATTGATGGATGTGCAACGGTAAGGATTGCAATTACTCACCAACCCCTGGCGCACTCCAGACCAAACTTCGGCAGTCGGGTCCACTTCGGTTGCAGGTTCAAGTGCGGCAATTCTGCACCTGTGCAGCTTTCAGCAACAAAGTTACAGCATTGATTCCCAAACGGAACAGTGGCAATTTCTCCGCTCCTGGTGGATCAATCGGGCCAGTTTCACTGTAGCAGGCATCAGGGCACAGAGGGGCACAGCTGCAATGCACCTGCAATGTTTGTCACAACGGCTGTGTGATACGGTAACTGTGTGTACTCCGGTTCGGGCGCTCTCTCTTTACTCCAGACCTGGGAACGCCAAGTGTACGAAATTCGGTGTGAGAGTACCGTAAACACTGAGCTTACGATGTACCAAGTTTCGAGGGCCTGCTCGAAACAGCGCCGCTATCAGAGCAAACGTCCTGCACAAGCTGGTCAGCCCACTGGTTGTCCCAGGGACACTTCAAGAAGGCTTACTTGAAGGGTTTGATGAAGGTGCCGAGAATAGTTAGTCCCACTATTCCAATGGGTCAAAGCGTCTTTGCAGACCTTCTAGTTCGATCAGATGTAGAGGGGTCCAGCGGGACGACAGCGTGCTCAGGGTACCAAACCTTCCAGCAGGTCACCAGCAGTTGTTTGACTCGGCTTCTTAGTTTCAGGATACTTGGACCTATCCTTCGTTCAGTGAGAACTCAAGAGATAGACATAGTATGGGTGTTTGGAGCCTTCTCTTATCCAGACTCTCCTTTGCGCCAAAACAAAGAGGACCTAATTGGAGATCTGCTCACAGACACGCAATCCATAAGTGGACCAATCATGGATCACAGTGGTCCCAGGCATTCCCGACTCTCTGGCATCCAGCATGTGTATTGGAACCAGACAGTCCAACCCACATCCTGGAAGCACACACACAAGGCATGCAGAAGCCTGCGAAAGCTTGGCGTTTGGCAGGAGAATGCATGCCCAAATAAGGACTGACCCGGGTCGGCTCGACCTGGGGAAGGTGAAGGGACAAGATGACCAAAGGACAGGACAAAGAACCTCGTGGCATGGTCATTTTGGAGCCAGGCCACCTCTTCGTGCCAAACACAGTAAATGTTGTTTACCTGGCAGGAAAGGTTAAACATATGAGAAAAGGTAAGCTGCCACTAGCCCTGGCCAAGGCACATCTGCACTTCTCCTAAAAAAAATCCTTCTACAGTATCTAGGGCCTTTAGAAATGACAGGGAGACCCAAGTGCACTATACTGTAAGGTACATTGTGCACTTGCAACATGTTGCAGAAAAGTTGCAACATTGACAAAGACTAAGGGAAGCAAAGTATACCAGTACTGACTGTCTTTAAGGGCATGTCAGTTTCCCCATAATAAAGTGAGCGAAAAGCCGAGGGGAGTGCAGCTGAAGGCTTTGCTCCTCTGGCAAAGTCAGACTAGGGTGTAAAACAGCTGCAAAAAGTTGGGGGGGGGGGAGGGGTACACAACTGGAGGGAAAACTTCACATAAATGGGAATCTTTCCTAACATTCTCCAATTTTCCTAGTCATAATCGCACCCATGTCTGATGTGTCAGGATACTGTACTCTAAGCGCCCTCCTTATTTCTGCTCTACAAATATTAAATGGCGCTCTGCCATGTGTTGTGCACTGTCCTGTTACACTTGCATACCCTGTTCTTCTCCAAATGGCATCAGCTCACTCCCCTAGAATGGCTGTTAGTGGGCATTTTACATCACCCACTGCTACTGTCATTCCTGAATCAATTTTTCTGCACCCGCAGTCAAACTAGATCATTTACATTTCAAATTTTATTGGTTCATTTGTGGTCACGGAATATATTGTGGTTGTCCTCACCCTTTCTCTAATAACAGAAATTGCGTAAGTCCTTGTCCAAAATCATATCACCCTACACTTGCTTTCCATGTGGGGCTAGTTTTGCCCGTTCGTCTTCTTCCTGGCAGTGATCTTAACCTGCTTACATAAGGCAGGGACATATCCCTGCACTACGCGACGGTGCTGGTGGTCATTCAGAATATGGTATAGGTTCTGGTGTTTTTTCTTTTGGGTTTTCTAAATTTGGCCACTTTACCCCTCTCTCTATGTTCGGATCTATTGAAAAAAGCACATGCTCCTTCTCTTCGTGCTTTCTCATTCTCCTCCCTCTCTTCGTCTGACATCATTATTCCCCAACTGGCATTGGATCCCTTTCCTCATCATCAAGATCTAGTCTACTTAGGGGCAGCGTTCTATGCTCGTCCATCAACACGTTTTCCGCTGTCTATCTCCCGTTTCCTTTGGTGGAGATCCTGCGACGCTCTCCATAGCCTTGTAACCACCCTTCTCTCTGATTTGTCTATATAGATCCCCAGTGCTTTTCCCCATGCCTTCTGCCTCATGCTCATCGGCCCATGTCTGTATGCTCGGTATCCTTTGCAGCTCCCTGCGGGGCTGTTATGATCCTCTCTTCTTACCATCGCTCTTGTGCTTCAAAGGGTATCATACTTCTATTAACAATATGGTCTATTTCATCATCTCTTTGTCCCATACTCCTTCTCATTTCTTCTTCCCTTCTTCTCATCTCTCTAGTCTCTTCTTCTCGCCCTTCTTTGCAACCTACGCTCTTTCAATCTTTGGTCTTCTATTTCTTTATGTTTCTTTTCTTTTATTCTCTCTTTTTCTGTTCTTTATACCTTCTCTGTTCTTCCTTTCATTTCCTATCTCATTCTTTCTCTTCCTTGTATGCCCTTTCTCGTTCTTTTCTCTATCCTCTCTTTTTTCTCCCTCTTTAACATTGTCAATGCCCTTTCCATCTAATGTAAGTATTATCTGTCCTCCCATTGACTTGTTTTGTACTATTGTCATCCCACTTACTGTGTCTTTCTCTCTTTTTTGTCTCCTGACTTCCTATTCTATTTCTGTCTGTCTGCCCCTTCTCTCGTCACCCTCTTTGTGCTCGTCGCGTGTGGACATATATTTACATTCTTTATTCTTACTTTCTTCCATGCTGTCTTCACTATTATAAACGGGAGGTGTGTATATTGGATTAACATACCATGCCACTGCTTTTACCTCCTTTAGATGATAGATTCTCTGATATCTTCCGTAGTGCTATTATTTTTAGAAGGAGGAAGAGGAGCTGAGGGTGTTACGTCCTCCTCTTTATGGATCTTCTCTCTCACTCCGATACATCTTCTATAGTTCTAAAACATTTTCTGTAGCTTCTTTCCTGTATATGTAGCATGTAAGTATGTTGTCATGTTTCACAGTAATGTTTTTGATAACAAGCCTTTTTGAAGCCATGGCATGAGTGTTTTGATAGTCGTGCCTTTTACCCACTCAGCGTAGTACTTACTAATTTTAGGTGAGTATCTTGGTAATGTCCTTCATAGATGTAAAAGGGGAGTGTCCCCGATAATGACAAGTTGTTTTTAGCTGTCAATACTTACTGGATTATTTTGTTTATTATTTATTTAATCACACTACAACAATCATTTTAGGCCAGCACCATCAAACGTCACCCATTTCCCAAAAAAAACTATTTCTTCAAACAATTTCCAAGCCTATACAACAATATCCATGTTATCTCTTCATTTATAGTTTTTATCAATTCATACTATTCTGTTATTTTTGATAATTTTAAGAATCTTAATTTATTCAATTTTCTCTCAAATATTACCCTCCTAGGTTTGATTTCAGCCAACCGCTTACTTCTCTAAAGGTCTACTAACTTTTGTTAAGGTCTACTAACTTTTGTTAAATTTTGTATATTTTTTACAGTGATATTATTTCAAACCCTCAAACACGTGTGCATACTTTTTCTATGATCGTCGTGTCTATTTCTCCTGATAGACATATCTCATCTCTATTTTACTCCATTCTGGAGTGTGTTGCGCGCACTTCTTTGGCTGTAGCCACAGGAATCCCTTAAATAATACTCTGTCTCAGAGTTTGGTGCGGTCCCTTCTCACTCCTTGAGGACAGGTATCGAGGTATTCTCCTTTTCCCTAATAAATCCAGTTACGTTCTCTCTCTCTCTCTCTCTCTCTCTCTCTCTCTCTATATATATATATATATATATATATATATATATATATATATATATATATATATATAAATAATACATGCAATACGGCCCCTCCTCTTTTATTTGCCACTTGTCCACATACTCTGCAATATTTTGATTATACAAAGGCTTTTTTCGTCGATGTCCGTCAGCTATGACGTCATCCTACGTGGCAATTAATAAAACCTATTGGTCGGAGGGATGATTGGTTAGGGGAACATTTCTACTCATAGTTTCTAGTGTTAGCATCATCATTGATTGGCCCACATCTGGCAGGCATGCCTTGAACGTCCCTCTAATTACGTATAATACAGATTATAACAGCATAACAACAGCATGTTGGCCCCTGCAACCATGTGTACTCGCCATTGCATAGACCCTTTGATTGGTTGGCATTTTCTCCCAACCTTGGACATGTGGCTTGTTAGCAGCATTTTAGCAAAACTAAGCCCAGATGCAGAGAACAACTTCAGACCAATTAGTCTACCATCTCTCATCAGCCAAGCCTTCAGCCAAGGCTTCTTCTTTGTACTTGACCTTGCTGGATGTTCTCTTCTCTGGAACTTTAAGGGGTGTTAAAGCACATGATTACTTTTGCCTTGAGCTTATGAATAGGCCTTGTTTTCTGGTCTTGCACCATGTGTGAAGATACCATGATTTTGGCCATTTTACCTTTCTATTTAGTGCTATTTGATTCCATTTTGCTGGGTGCCATGACCCTCTACGACCTCTAGAGACTTGGTTGCTCAGTCTCAGATATGCTTTCTGCATCTTTAATTGTTCAATACTTGGCATTCGCAAATGTTCGCTCATTTACTTAATCTAAGAGAAATATGCCCTGCGTATATTGCTTATCCTCGTTGACTCCCTTTGTACTTTCCATTTGCTTCTTGCTGTGGCATCCTTGATCTCTGTCCAACAGCTATCCTTTGTTGGTGTACAAATCAATTTCCATCGACTGACAGCTCTGCAGCCCTGGTCTCTCTTCTTCAAGCTTTTTGCTTACTATTATTCAGAGCCGGCGACCATCTTTTCCACATGGCCGCTTTACCCATGTTAGATTTTCTACTGCAGCAAGCTTCTATGTGACTCATATACCTTGCTTTTCTGTGTGTATACTTTTACTACTCATCTGGTTACTTTTAAGTGCCAAGGACGAAGTATCTCGTCCTTGGGATTACCTCCCCAGTGCAACGGACGAGATAGCTCATCCTTGGCACTTAAGGGGTTAATGAAGGAGAAAATGTTAGAAGGCTTTGCATGGTGAAATACCGAAATCACCAAAAAAGGCCTTGGCACTGGGGGGAAAACCCATGGCAGTTAAAATGTTAAATTTGATGTAAATATGGTTTCTTCTCTCTTGCAGGCATGAAGGCTTACTCTTGTTTCCTCGGTGTCTTCTCCTTCTGGCATCATTTTGCACTCGTCAGATTTCTTTTACAGCTCTTCGGTATTCAGTGGTGTCTGCAAATCTCCTGCTACCCCTTCAGTTCGAGGGTACATTCGGTACAGTTGTCTGAATGGATAACATCTCTCATACGCCTGATGCGGTATTGGAATGATTCCTAGGTGTCATGCATAGCGTATTCTTGTCCTTCATCCAATATGTCGGAGATGAGGGGGTGGGTTCTATCACAAAAGTACAAGTCTGTGTCTCTACAGCTGATTTTCAATGGATTCTGTTTTTAGAGATTTTCATTGCTAATCTTCCCCTTTTTTCCGGGTGACATTATTTCTACTCAGAAGTAATTCCACCGTTTGTTGGAGGAATTACTGTTTGGTAATTCTTCCTGGTATGGTAGTGGAAACAGTAAATGTGTCCAAGTGTGTCAGATTTATACTCAAACTCGGAATGAGGCCCACAATAATGAAAATGGTGTACTCTTGATTAAGTTGATATTTTTTTTATTGCCGTTAAATTAACATTCCTTTTGTTGACAGGTGTGCTTCGCTCTAATCTTGCATTTTTCAAGTTGATTTATTTTCTTAGTTATGATTTTCCTGCAAGTTAGCTGGGGTTGTGGGATCTCGCAATATAGTGAGTCTGACTTGTCTCCTTCCTTGTAATCTTCTTCAAATTTATGAGGAATGATACTGGGGGACAAATATTTACCCTTTAACATTGGGACTGAAGTGGGTGTTATTTTTTAAATCTTCTTTTTGCCAGAGGAAAGTTTCCCTGATTTGCATCATAAAGCAGATTTCGATTGAAATTGCATCTGAACCAGCAGAGTACTTCATGTTGCCTCTCAGAAAGGTGGCCATTAAGACATTTGAGTGTATCTGTCTAGTGTCATTTCAACTACGGGTCATTAAAACGATGCATCTACTCCCCTCTAAAACCGATGTTAATTGTTGTCTTGGTTGGGTATTGCCAGGGCACTCTGTGCAATGGTTTTTCGTAAGATGTGCAGGGAAATTGCACTATGCATTAGGGGTGTCACGGTATTGGTTTTATGGCAATCTTCTTGCTAAATGACGGTAGTATCATGGTTATTGCGGTATAGCAGGTGGAGTTAACTAATCTTAACAAATATTTTCTTAAAGGTCATAAAACGTCAGCATTTTGAAACCTTGTCTCTGCACATTTTTAGCAGATCCTCCAGGAATCTAAGGCAGCTGCAGATTTGGTCTTTCATGGTGCTCACTCGTTGATCGCCTTGAATGAAAGAGTGACTAGTGGAAGTGTTAAAATGCACATTTTGAGCAATGAGCTTGCTGCTCAGTCACAGGTCATCGCTTTGAAAATTGGCCTCAACCTGCATTATTTTGGAACCACATGGCATGGGCATCATGACCCCTCGCTCCGATCAGTCATTAAAGTTTGTTTTGATAACGCTTTATCCCATTAAAGGGAGAAAAGTCACTCATGTGAGGTCTGAAAGCCCATCTCGTCGTGTTTCTTTTGTCAACATGTCATAGCCAACACAAACTCACCGAAAGGTTGCATATTGATCAAATTACTGTAGCTTGTTTACCATCTGCCGGGTGTATTATAAAGGTCTGATGTTGGAGTCACCACTGACCATGTAACCCTAAGAGGACAGCGTTCAGTGGGCCCTGTTGATTTCTTTCTTGATTCTTGCAATACATGTTCATTTACCTTCTTGAAGAAAGTGGCAAAGTTAAAATACATATCGGCACAAATATGGCCTAGACCACCACATCACCACAGCCCCACCAATACCATTTTCCACAGGTCTGAGCGCATTAGGACCTTTGTCATGTGAGTGGAGACGGAGGAATGCTTTCATGGCTGGTGTCACAAATCGAGGATAGACCCGAGAAATATCTCACCCCCATTGCTCTGGATACTTCAAATTGAATGTAGAATCGTCCTGCCTGCTTGAGTCCAGTGCCATATGCAGAAGGTAGGTGAAGGATCAAGCGAAGCAACAACTCTAGTGCCAATGTGTAAATCTACACGGAGGACAGTGGGGGTGCGGGGGCAGTTTATATACTAGCACAAAGCACTGATAGGCTCAGTGTTCATACAGTCTCCATAGCTAACATTTTTTGTAGACATGCATCAGAAGGGCAACCAGTTCATTCCTCCCTTTGAATTCTGGGATGTGTAGTTCCCCATCTTTCAATTTGTGGGAAAACTACAAATCGGCTGATCTTTAACCCGACTCTTCTGATCACAGAGAAAGAGCAGTCACAGCATCAAAGCTGTATTTACTAATTTGGCCTTACTTTCCCTATGCTCTTGGCTGCCAAACGCCACATCCCACAGTGCAAGATCCAGAATGTGCAGAATTTGCTTACTGCAGCCTTTCCAAATCAGATTCAAAAGCTCACTTAATAGCTGCAGGCCCTAAAACGGTATACCGGTATAAACAATGTGACGGTTATTATAGTTCAATTAAGCTGTTTACGGTATCTATAACGGTATACCCTTATACCCCCACTATGCAATCCCCCTATTTGAATGAAATTGGATTTGCAGAAGTCTAAACTGAGTTGTAAAGCCCATATGATTATAATAGATTGTGGCCCCACCAGTTTCGGTGCATAGCTCTAAGCAAAATGGTGTTAAATATGCCAAAATTTTAATAAGACCTGTGACAGCAGAAGGGACTGTTCATCACCATTCCTTGATCTCACTGACCTTGATGGCCTGGTCCCCGAGAAGTTATGTTATGCTCCGTTGAACCACTTGGTCTCATTTCAGTACTGTGTGTGATGCAATAAAGAACTCAATTGATAAAGAATGGACATCCAAAAAATGAAGGTTATGCTTCTATGCTTTGGATAAAAGGAGTAATCATATTGCTGAATCTTGACGATGTGATGTTTTTCATGCTTCACTTGGGATATTCGGAATGTCCGGTGAATTCCACGTTGGATTACTGTAAACCTTTCTGGTGTGTTATGTCATGTTACTTACATTTGTAAAAGGTTAAACCGCTACTGACGTGACCTAGTAGATGTTTGCCTTTCTTTTATACATTGCTGTAGATGGAGCATGTATAGTGCCCTACCTATTGCAACTTTAAGGGAAAGTCATTAAGCATACATTATGACCTAGTTATTGCAACATTAAGCACAGTCAATACAGTAAGTGTTGGATTATGATATGTGGTGAGAGGCTAGATGTTGATTGGTTGAAGGGTTTGGAATTATTTATAAATCCCAGTGAGAATTTAGGTGACAATGTGCAAGGAGCTGTAGTGGTAGTAACAGGGTGAAAAATGTGCACTTGCCACTGGTTAGTGACAATTGACTCTCGGCAAGTAAGTGTGTGTATGTGTGTGTGAGCACGTGTGTGTGTGCGTGCACGTGTGTGTGTGCACGTGTGTGTACCCGTCCCTGAAGGTTTTTACTACAGGGGATTCTGGTACCCCCAGAAATTATCAACAAGGAAGGCTAGGGGTTTGTGTAAGACAACCACTTTGTAGGCAATAGAAGCTAGTTGCCAATGCAGCCCGGGGAAGAGGTACGACATTTCCCAGCATCAACCAAGTAGTGGAATGAATAACTGATCTGAGTGGCCGAAGGGCACATTTAGCTACTCCCATATGATAGCAATACACATCCACAAGGGGAAAAAACAGTGCTTGATCAACAGTGCAAAAATATTTGGTGGAAAATAAAGTCGGATCTTACGGAGGAGGGTACATTGAGAATTAGCTGTCTTAGCTTTTTGATCAATGTGACATTTTAAAAATAACTTTAAATCGAGCCAAAAGCCAAGTGATTAGGCAGTGGAGGCAATATAACGAAAAATACCGTCCTCTGTGAAAGGGCCAACAAGAGTTGAATATGATAGTCCTGCCTTGGTGAAGCAAAGAGAGGGCAGTTTTCTGTGAATTTAAATCAAGGCTTGCTTAAACCATCTATTTCTCAATATCAATCAGTCCTTAAGGTTATAAATGTCATATGACGATGATTCATGAAGGCAACGTTGTGTGTCATCGGCCTATTGATGCATGCTGATAGCATCCTTACAAACAATATGTCCAGGAGTGCAGCATACGGATTGAAAGAAATGGGGGATAAAATTGAGCCCTGTGGAACTCCATGGGAAACAAGACTACAAAAGATTGAGTAGACTGAACCAGTGCACATTGGGACCAGTGTCATCTATGAATGAAACAGCTTAAGTGCAGTGCCCTCAAGGCCCATGCAGGAATGCACAATCATGTAATTATGCTAATCCTTCAGCAGCAGCATTCTTCTAATCCTGTCCATAACTCGCCTCCATGGGGAATCCTTATGCTAATGCTAAGACCCACGTGGTAATCCTTGATTGGGATAGATATTTTCTGATTTGCTTACTTTGCAAAAACTGTAAAGGCTGAATTGCAGTCTCAATAATCAACCGCTCTCCCTGAAGAATTGGACAAAAGGGTTGTAATGCCAATACAGTGGTGAATAGTGTCTTTTCACATTCATTAAACTTTGTTTCTATCTGTGATCTTGCTCTGCTCGCGTAGGCAATAATCTTATTACTTGAATCGTGTTTCCGTCAACATGCATACATCTGCAAAAAGAATTTCAAGGAACAAATCTTGAGGCCTCATTACAAGTGCAGCTGTGCAGTAATAAACGGCGGTAACAGAGTGGTAATTCCATTACTGCCACATTACTGCAACACTGTACTACAATTTTGGCAGTGAAGTAGAGGATTTACCTCCTGGTGGTAAATCTGCCGCTTTACTGCTGAAAATCTGCAAAATTGGCAGTATTCCTGCCAAAATGCCAATGGAGTCCTGTGGACTCCAATAAATGGGCACTAACAACGACTACCACCACTTGCAAACCGGTGGTAAATCTTCCGGACCAAGTGGTAGCAACAGTAAATCCGTTTGGTGGTATTTCAATGAATTTACTGCTGAAATACCACCAAACTTGTAGTGAGGCCCTTGATCCCTTATTGGGTAAGTCAAACACGGGGCCCTGGCCAGACAGTCTTTTAATTTAGCAACATTCTCTTGTTGTTCCTGCCCCCATTTGAAAGGCACACTTTGTTTTAATAGTTCAGTCATTGGTAGTGTGATCTCTGCTTAGTCCTCAATAAATTTTCTATTGTAACTTGTCATACCCAATAGACTTTTCTAACCCCTCACATTGGTGGGATCCTTCAATTTTTGGTTAGCTTCTAGCTTTTTCTTCTGTGGGTTCAAACCCTCCGCCATAATTTCAAGTCCCAAGAAATGAACTTTTTTTCACCTGCACCATTGGGCTTTTTATAATGATATGTTTGCCCCAGCCCTCTGACTGAGTACATGTCCTATTTCATTGAAATTATTAGGTCCTCATTCCTATTGAGATGCCATCAAAAAAAAACTTGTTCCCTCCTTCTGCCACATTGCGTTATGCAGAATAATTCAAAATTTGCTCCCGCTGTTAATATAATTGAATGGGACCCTTTCCTATACATTGTTTTCCTTGCAAAGTATATGAAAACAAATAATTTTGGATGCCCCTTGCTAATGAGATGCAGTAGCCTGCCATTAAGTCTAACATGGTGAAAACCTTTGACCCCTGTAGCTGTGCAAGGCTGTGGTCAATGAGTGGCAGTGGCAATTTTGAAACCGGCACTGGCGTATTATGGCATGCATTTCCTATGTAATGGCATGTGGCCTGGGACGTGGCCTTCTTGCTAGATGCATTGTGTGATGTAAAACATATTTAGTGAAATGCAAGCCCCAAGATTTGCTTTTTCATTTTACGATGATATACAGTAGAGTTTTTTCTAATAGTCTGGGCGGTGCACCATTGACCTTGAGCTGGGTACATCATACTCTGCTTATGTAAACATCACAGTTCATTGCTGCGGAGGCGCTCTCTGGAAAGAAGGCCAAAGTACTCGCAAAACGATAAACAAAGGTGACAGCGAAAAACTACAAACTACAAAAGGCAGTCCTCCTGTACTTTTGTTCTGTAGTTTTAAACAGGATTATGTAGTTCGCTGGCACGTTGTTGGCACAATCCCTGATAGCCGTTGATGGACAGAGCCATGTCCTTGGCCATGCTGTGCATGAGAGAGGTGCATTCAGCTAAAATACAATTGTAGGCACAATCCCCAGTTTCTTTTGAAGGACAGGGCTATGCCCATGGCTAGACTTTGCATGAGAAAGGTGCTGTCAGCTAATATACAATTGTTGGCACAATTCCTAGCAGCCATTGAAAGTCGGGGATAGTAGGTGTGGAATAGGGACGGCCCAGAAAACGACAAAGTATATAACGGAGTAAGCTCAGCCCTTGCACAAAGCTAGGGTTGACAGAGCTGGCAGGAATACGGGGCAGATGCAGATGGCTGGAAGGAGATGAAGAGCAGCATGGCTTCCCAGATGGGACGTGTCAATAAACTCCTAATTCTTTCTGTGGATTTTTGAAGCCCCATGCTGGATTCTGGCTATTTTGAAACCTTTGAGCTGCTTTGGGAAAGATCTTTGCTTTTTCCCCCCAAGGAATTTCAGCTCACAGCCTAAGAGCAAACACCATATTCTGGTTTGGCTAAATGCTGGCACCAGTAATTCCAATGAACATTTAATTCTATTTGAAACATCTTATTTTATTTTTTATGAACAGCTCATGGTGCAACAATAAGTGCCTTTTTAGATTTGTTCCAATTATTAAAAAATATTTTCAATGTTTTCATTTTTGTTTTGAATTGTTGATTTTTTTCCAGGCATCCAGTCTTTTCCAGCCCTCTTCAACTCTCTAACTTCTACAGTATGAGGAGGCCTTTTACCCTGCATTTGATATCACATTGGGAAAGGTATTGAGGTATTGATTGAGGCAGATGCTTCTGTGAGATTAGCTCATGATTTGGTGAGGCAGTTGCTAGATTGCCTAGCAGGATTTGTGAGGTTGCCTTTCACGACCTGGTGAGGCAGGTGGTTGGTTTCTAAGGTGACTTTAATTTCTTTCAGAAGGTTGATCAGTCTTAGTCTTGATTTGAGCCAGAGGCAAATGACAATGGTTCAGCTTTTCCATTAATGATTTATTGCATTCTTAAGTGTGTTGCGTATAGCGATGATAAACATGGTAATGGTTCTTTATTACACATTTCTCATATTAAAAGATGTATTTTTACATGAGAGTGTAAGACACAGGCATTGAGTTTTCATTACTGAGTGTTATCAGATGACTTTGAATTTGAAAATTAAGTAAGGGCATCTATTTGAACTACTGTGTATTGATGTGTTGTACAAGTCTTTTAATATACACTGTGGGCTAATGGGTGGCGTGAGCGGTGAACTTTCAATATATATATATATATATATATGTGACATTTGTACATTTCTCTTCTGTTGGCAATTGAGAGCAGCCGCCTACTGCAGGTGTTGTTGCCTGCTCTCATTAGTGTTGCACAGTGAAGGGTACAATATTTTCCCTACCTCTACGCCTACCACTGCCCCTGCTGGAGTGTTCATGGACATTCCCATGGGGGTGGAGGCAAGGCTCTGGAGGTAAGGGTGGTAAAAATCACATTACTTAAGCACTCTTAAGTCTGCACACAAACTCTGTTTACTGTCGGCTTCAATGCTCCCAATATAGGAATGTTTGCCGTGCTATTTATAGGTCTAATTACCTTTCTTGATTTTACATTTTTAATGTTTTCTGGCAATGACTCCAGGCACGCTAAAGGTAACCTATATTTTAATTTAAAAAATAGTTATCCTGTCATAAGCTTCCAGTAATGTAGTGATATGAAGATCAGTGTGCCCATAATCATAGACATCTTGGGTATATTAATCTTTACATTCTAAAAATATATTCCTCAATTGGTCTGCCTCTAATTAATTTGTACAGGCATCTGCAGCCTGCATTTGTTCCTCTAGAAGTGTAGAGAACTCTTGAGTTGTCTTCTAGAGGGGTAATTCCTGTGCTTTCTCCCAATTCTGTGGCGGTATCTCTCTGAATTTTCACCATTCTCAGATATCTTCGTATTTAAGCCTCACCTCAAGCACCTGCCCATCTTCTGATCCCATCTTCCATCTGAAACATAATTCAGTCATCCTGTGGATGAAAAATTGCATCCCCAAAACCAGTTTTGAGTCAGTGAACTCGGGCATTTCAGCTTGCGTGGTAACATCACTTTCAGGAATGTCGCTAATTGCTGGGTTGTTTCGATCTCTTGAATCGCCATCCCCAATGGGGTACGTTATTCTAAATGAACCTCCTGACGCCTCTTGATATTTGAGTATCCAAATGGGATTGTCGACAACTTCTGCCAGTGAGTATATTCACACTCTATTCCTTGTTGTTTCATGACTTCATTAATACACACACATGCATCAGATGTAATACGCTTCTGCCGCTTTCTTGGTTTCAGTGTCAATTGCCTTGTGAATGCAGCACTATAAACCTCTCTTCACTGCTTTTCAGGTGCTTATGGCATTAACCGTGCATAACAAAATGCTTATCATATGTTCTCCAATTCTTCTTGGCCTCCAATCTGGACCAAACATGTTGGTTTAATATATCTGAAATCATGCTCATCCTGTGCTTGATATCATTTCCAAGATAGAATCGGGCCTCAGTTCCACATAGTACCCACACATTGTAGTGAATGATTTTAGATCCTATCTCTATTTTCAACATGCACCTTTCCTGCCACCGATTGGTCTAACCCAAATATTTGCAGATTTTTTATTGGGGAAAATTGTATTTCCTTCCTTGTAAGCATATGTTTAAACACCTTGTCATTAACAAAGCTCCTTCAACTCTTCCTTAAACTTTCCAGTATACTAATCAATGTACACCGTATGTTTGGGAAATGCCTACTTAAGTGGACCTCAGCAATGGACAATATATATTTTTCCTGCTAGTATATGGGTCCTGTGAGGTTGACACGTAGATGGAGTTTTCTCAAAAGTCTGCATTTTATTTAAATAATCAATGATGAAATGAACACCTATCTTTCCCTAGCCTAACAAACCAAAGCTAAAGGAAAATGACCAAGAGTCCAAAATGACTGTCCTTCACACATATACATACAACAAAAGCATATAGGAACAACCTGGCGATTAAACTTCACAAATAACATGTACATTCCAATACCAAAAAGTTATAAACAGAAATCCTTGTGATCAGGGTTGGATCCCCTTCCCCTGAATCAAGTCGGGATGTTTCAAAGCAGCAATCAAGTTTAGGAAAGTTCTTTTTACCATCCAAATTCTACATCGGGTAGAATGAACAGTTTTAATATGTCTTTCACTTGGCAAATTGACTTCCAGCTTTAAATAGGGGTTTTCGCTCTTGAAACAATTATTAAAGGTCTCTGCTGGGCGAACAAAAAGGATTCTCTCTTCATATGTCAAACTGAAATTCAGTATAAGTGTCCTTTGCTCAAAATGGTTATTCACTCTTGAGATAGTTATTCAAGTTTTCTGATTGACAAACCAAAATTCAATATAACGGTCCTTTTCTTTAAAGGTCACTCACTTTTGTATTACATTACAGTTCTTCACAAACAATACTTTTGTCAGGATGGTTATATAACAGTTCATCAAAACACAGTAGTGGAATTATTTCTTCCTTTTCTAGCACAACCTTCTACCACATTACAGTACTTCAAATCATATTCTTCCTGGTCCACTCGCCTGCCATGACTAACCACTATTTGTCCCTTTCCTGGTACACTCGCCTGCCATTATAAAAAAACATCCTCTCACTATTACTTGTACTCTGTGGTGAGGTGTGTTCCCAACTTTCCACACTAAAATCCTGGATGAGGAACATTGTATCAACAACTGCTTCTTCATTCAGTGTCTTGACTTTCACATTACTTAATTCACAACTTCTTCAACATGTATATTGTACAGAATGGCAATGCTTCTCATATTGATCTCTTTGCCATAGGCAATGCAGGTTATACCTCTCTCCACCTTGATCCTTTCTACAAGGAGGGCTTTTCTCCTGCAGTCTCTTATCTCTTCTTACACAACCTATTGGTTGTAGGCAATAACGTTTACAACTTTCTCCCACATGATATCTTCTTCTAGGACTGTTACAGTCACATTATCTTGTTATCACTCACAGCTTACTTTGGCTTTGGCAGTGCTAGTTACAGTATCCTTGTTAGATATCCCTCTTTGGGTAAATTGTATACCCATTTAACTATTGCCCCCTCTTTTCTTTGGCAATCCGGGTTCTAGTTTCCTCTTATTCGATGTCTCCCTTTTGGGATATTATATTCTCCTTGCTTAATTACTGCCCATTTTGGCGTTGGCAATACTGGTTACAGGTTTCTTTCATTCAATCTCTCCGCTTAATAAGAGAGTCGTATCCAACTTGCTTCAATTCAAAGGTTTGGTATTCAAAACATAAATTCTGATGCAGTGGTCTTATTTTTGAGTGCCCCAGGGTCACCTATGTTAGGTAAACAAATTCAATGGTCTTTCCTGGCATCGACTCAGGACTCGTTACTTTCGCTTCTTCAAGTGGCAGGGTTTCCTTCACAGCTCCAGTCAGCCTTCTGACACTCGCATGGTATTTCAATGGCGCTACTACTGCCTCCCACGTGCTCCGGTGAACACTTCACAACGGGGCAAAATGCAGGACGAGGAGAGCTTGTCCCTCCGTCGGAACAGCTGGGCTTCACACTGCTTCCCACTGCGCGTCCTCTGCATCTCACAAGAACCTCGGTCTCAGCCACGTGTTTTTTAGATCATACAGCGGCAGCTTCTACTTATGCTTTCTCCTTCTGCGTCTGCTGCTCCCACTGCTTTCTATTGAACTGCACCTGAAAGGCCTTTAAATGTTTAAAGGCCCCTCTCAGATGTGGGTCATTAGAATAACTAGACCTCTCACTACGGTTCAATAACTCTCTGCTCATCCCAGTACTGAGAGCATTATGGGACTTGAAGCCCAGAATGTTCTCAGTTATTTTAAAACCATTTACTCCATTCTGTTTGAGTGGTTTATTGGACATATTTCTAAGGAAAGGTTTTAAAGGAGGTAATGGGTTTCTCTTGGGTTTATCCAAACCCACTGCAAAATCATTACCACTAAAAGTATTTGCATTATCTCCCTGTTTCCTATATGCATCGTATTCAGGTTTACAAAAAGGAATTTCATTCTTGGTCCCTTGAACAATCTTGGGAGGGAAGGTCTTACTGTGGCAACATGCCATTAAATACTTGGGCATTAAGAGACATTCCTCCTCCGAAGAGGATAAATACTGTTTCTCCTGTCGGAGTCACCACATTACCTTGATAGCCTTCTCCCATGTGATCCATCCCCCTGACACCACCCCCAGGGTTAGGATCAGGTAGCAACTGCCTTTCCCTGGCCACACGGGAGGAGACTTTAGGCTGGGATTCTACAATGGCTCTGCAGGATTCATCACGGTCCACAACAGGCCACTGTGCCTTCCTCACGTAAATCGAATGTCAGTATATTTTCAACCACCTATGTTTGCAAGTTCTTCTTTGTACCTAAATTAATCTCCAGTGGTTGTTCTAACTCCTGATCTTCGGATCTATCCTCACCATTAGAATGAGCATAACACTAGGGACACATCCATTCTGTAGGTACACCTCAGCTGCCTTTTTGGACTTGGCTATGGTGTGACATTCATTTGTATTATTGTATTGGTTTGCCAATTTTTGAGTCTTCAGCAGTTTCTTGGCCAAAGATCATAGAACGCTGTAACTCTATCAATCAGCGGTGCCCGTCGCTTCAAACAATCCGTCCCCTATACAAATGGTGTTTCATCAATGGTTATCAACACTTGGGGCCTCATTACAAGTCAGGCGCTAGGGGGTTAATGGCGCCGGTAAAGGTGCCGGAAACCCTGTACCGCCTGATTACGAGGTCCCCTCGCGGGACCCGTTCTGCACGTCTGGTTTCACCAGACGTGCAGAGCGGGTCCCGCGAGGGGAAGAGGGTGCAAACAACAGGCCGCTCGTAATCGGCCTGTTGTTTGCTCCCTCTCCCATTCCCATTCAGCCCTATGGGGGCTGAAATGGGAATCGGGAAGGCCCGGGTCCGGGTTCCCAGAGGGAGGAATTACCGGGCCCTCCGAACTCAGAAATGGCCCGGTAATTCCTCATTCTGGGAACCCAGACTCGGACCCGATTTTGGCAGCAGCCATGCCGCCAATAGCGGCATGGCTACCGCCAAAATCGTAATGAGGCCCATGATGTCTTAGCTTGTGTTTTACTACTTAAATGTCAACCTCAGTACGACCTTACACAGGTATCACCTCACTATTGAAAGTCTTTTTTGGCTGTCCATTATTTATGCTGCCTAGTAGGTTTCTTGACATGACAGTAGCTTAGGCCCCTGTGTCCACCATTGTAAACACATTGCATTGCCCTACCACCATGATAGGGGCATAACATTGATCCTCGCATTCCTGTACGATGCACAAGAAGTGTGAGTTGTTGCTAATTTCAGGATTGACTTTTCTTAGACTCGCTTGACTTCTTGCCAAACATAAGGGCATGTGAAATGGTTCCTTACCCCCCTTTTTAGTTTGGGCTGTTAGGTGGCACGGAAAGCGCTACCTTTAAAGCCAAAACTATTGTCATTGACATAAGAGCTTCAAATATGGGCTTTGAATGAGAGTGTGTAATGTTTTTTCAATGGAGAAGACATTTGAGGAGGGATACACATTTGTAATCCCTCCCATTCCCTGCCCCTACGCAATGTCATCCCAATGGCTAATCCCACTCATACCTGTCCATCTCGGAACCCTTCGATTTTTTGTGAACTCTTCCATGGAGGCAGCTATCTTGGATGACTGTCTCTAAGGAAGATTTCTGGAAACAAGTCAAAACTAGCAGCCATCTTTGAATGGGAAAGATATTACGCCTCTTCCAAATTGAATGATACATTGAATCATGTGAGTATAATCTTTCTATCTTTAGTTCATAAGCAGTGTTTTAATGTGTTTTTAGGTTTTCTATCATATCCATAATGTCCTTCAGCAGAATTATTTTGGGGAAATGTGTACTCTTTTTATCAACTTAGCTTGTAATCAAAGCTTCATAAGGGACCACAAATTCTCTTGAGAACACGCTAGTGTTGTATAGTCAGCCCTCCCTCGCTCTCCTTTTCGCTGTATAATCAGTGCTTTTACTCTGCATGGGAGCTTATTGGCAGATCTTCTCATGGTTGTCACCCTGCTGGTGCTTCCTCAGTCCTGTGTGCTGTGTCTCCCTGCTCCCGGCACACATACGCTCCCAGCCAGACCCCTGGAGCTTCCACTGTCCCCCTTGTGGGCCATCTCAACACCAGCTTGTGGGCATTCCTTGCACTCTTCTGGGCTCCTGATGCTGACATCTGGGAGGAGAGAGCTGTTTTAGCCTTCACCCTACCGGTGCATGGGAAGATATCTGCGTTCTGGCAGCACTGGTGATCTGCTGGACCTGTGGACATTGCCCCTCCGTGGGCACTACCATGTGCCCGCACACTTGCAGCCCCGTCCTGTGCCTGGCTGTCCCCTTAAGTGATTCTCTAACTCTACACCCTTTGGGAGGACCCCGCTCTGCGTTTCCTCTCTTTGTGACTTCTGGCTCTGCTCACAGGAGAGCTGGGGTGTGCAGGAGGTGCTCGCTCCCCTTCCTGCCAGTGAACACAAAGCAGCAGCAGCCTCCTGTATCCCGGTGCTCCCTGCAGTGACTGCACAGTCCCTGCACGCCCCTCCGTGGGCTGCTTCTGGGTGCTGCTCTCCTCCTGCCTGGTGGTCGTGTACAGCTTCAGCTTCCTCTCCCCGGCTTGGATTCTGAAGAGGGGAAGCGCCCTGTACAACCGCAAGCCTGTGAGCTTCGGGCTGCTCTGTAGTGTAGTGGACTGAGTGTAGTGCTGAGCACAGGTACAGTTAAAGATTAATTTGTGATCTGTAACACGGCGGATGCCAACGAACAGCTTTGGGCATTAAGGGGTCAATCGGGGGGAGTGCTTAGTGTGATGAGTGGGTGGTGGGTGGCACCCGAAAACAAAGCACTGAGAAGACACTGTCCACATCTGGATGCTGTGATTTAGTTGGCACATTGTGTCACTTATAATTTAGGGGGCAGTGTGTCAGTCAATGGAGGCGATAGCACGTGAGTCACACTGCTTGTTTTTGGTTTATTGGGTGGGGGAATGGTTCATGTTTCTTGCACGTGCCTGCGGCATGCTAATCCCTTTGGCCATTCCTGCCCATTTCCTACCCCTCCCCGCCCAAAACACCTCCTCATGAGAAGACTTTGAGCTCGCTTTAATCCATGAAACATGCTCATGTGCTACTAGTGTTTTTTCAAAGCGGCCATGTGAGAGTTAATGGCTTAGTTTGGAGTTGTAAACCTGCTATTAGTGTAATAAAACTAGGTCTGCTTCAGCCACTCAATTTATGAGCACTGCGTGTCCTTCTCTGGAGTTTTGTTACAATCATTGCTAAGCACCAGTTGGTTTGGTTAGTGTAGAAGTATGAGGCATTTGGCAGGTAACAAAAGCCTAAACTATTGGCATTGCCAATGTTTGTTTTACTGTGCCACTCCCATTCTTCCGGCCTTCTTTATTTATTCAACTTGTAAGCCCACCTGCAGTTTGGCTATTGACTGGCCTCCTTGAGTAATAGACCAGCTTGTGGAAGTTTCCACCTCCTCACCAGGTTGCATCATAATGTTTTCAGTGTTTTCATCCATAGTCTCCACCTTATCTGGCTACTCTAATTGTCCAGGAACACTTTTTCCATACAGTACGGCAGGACTGTCTGATGATAGTAACTTACCCTGCACTTGTACTTCATCTGTTACCAGCACTTTATTGATCATCTGTGGACGAATGATTCCTCCATTGACTCGCCTGTTTCCACCCTCTGTTTGGATTCTCGATCTGTGGAAATGTGAATAATATTAGATTCCTTGGTAATAGTCCCACTAATTGCTCTTTAATTTCTCTTATCGTTTTTTTCATTAATTCCTGGTTCCTCTATTTCTGTTATGGGTCATCGTCTGACTTATATCATTTGAAATGTGTCACGTAATGGAATATGCACGCTAGAGTCTTGTTCCTTATTAACTAGACAGATAACATTCCATTACCACACCCCAACCACACTCTATTGTTTCGAACTCATAGATGAAGAAGTTATCGACCCACTAATAAAAGATACCAATCTCGCCGAATCCCCCGGTGACCCATGCATACCAAGCATCTACAAAGAAATCCTCAACAACAGAACCCCAGCATCATGCTTCCGGCTTCTGATGAATCTATCCCTAATCACAGAAATAGTACATAAAACCTTCAAAATGGCATATCTTAAACCCCCCCTGAAAAATGAAACGGGAAATGCAGGTGGGTGGGAGGTGGGATTCCAAACAAAGACTGATATCAAACCTATACTACCCGGTGAAACTATTGGAGAACCACGTCTACAAAGTCCTACTTAGCCACGTAGAAACCAACGGAATATTCAACCACTTTCAAATCGACTTCAGACTCATGCAAGCAACTGAATTGGCACTTCTATCCATATGGGACGACATAAAAATAAATGCAGACGGCCGCACCCGAACAATCCTCATACTATTGGATGTATCAGCTGCCTTCGACACAATCAGATATACAACACTAATCCAGAGACTGGAGGAATGCAGCGTTAAAGATGGCCACACCCAAAAAGACAATTGTATGCCATATTTGACCGAATTTAGGAGGTATGAATATCTCCTATAGCCTAAAAATTCGAAGAAATATGCCACACAAACCATTACAGAGAAGAAGGGCAGCGGGTGCTGCAGGGGTGGGGGACAAGGGGATAGTCTGAAATGTTCGGGGAAGAGAAAACCGCAAGTTATTTACGGTGAAATAACTTTCGGTCTTTTCTCCCTCGAACATTTCAGCTTCATGAAAATTACAGTAAATCGTAAAAGAGTCCCCCCTACAATGACTAAAATCCTTCCTAACTAACTGAACCGAAAGAACTTACCTAGCAACTTTTATATCTAACACCAAAAACATGTCCTGCGGTGTACCACAAGGCTCTAGCCTCTCCTCACTCCTTTTAAACATAGACATGTCCCCCTTAATTAAACTGATTCAAGCCCTTTGACAGACCGCCTACAATTACACAGATGATACCCAACTCATCTTCAAAATAACCTCAACCCAAGACCACAGCAACACCCTAAATAAATGCTTCACGGACATATATACCTTGATGACTACCAACAATCTCAAATTAAAGCCAACAAAAACAGAAACCAAACCAGAAGTATCTGCCTTAATAAAAAACCGGGGAATACTCATGGACAACAGACACTCACTAGAACCACAAGTCGACGCAATAGCAAGTAAATGCTTCTACCTCCTGCGACTAATTAAAGGGATTCTCCCCTACCTCTCATTTCCACACAGGACCCTTGCAATCATCTCCTTAGCATTATCTAGAATTGACTACGCAAACAGCCTCTATCTTGAAATGCCAGAACGCCTCATGAAAAAACTCCAAAGCATCCAAAATACTGCAGCAACGATACTCCTGAAACTAAACAGAAGAGACCACATCACACCAGAACTGAGAATCACACACTGTCTCGCAGTAAAAAAACATATTAAGTTCAAAGATCTCTGCGTCGCTCACAAATCTCTACACGGACATAGAGCCAAATTCCTTCAAACCAAAGCCACCGCTAAAAACCAGGAAGAAACCTTAGATCAAGCAACGACCTCCAAAACAAAACATTACAAAAAAAGATTCGGAGGAACAGCTTCTCCTGCCTAATAGCCAATCTATGGAACTCAATCCGAAGGAAATACAAATGACAGAAGATCACCTTACCTTCAGGAAACGACTGAAAATATGGCTATTCAACTCACCATGACCAGTGGAAAAATGAGCACCTCCCACTCCAATCACTGCGGACGCCAAAAAATCAAGGAACGGTACAGATCCTGAAAACACCAATGAAACAACCACACTTTACTAACCACCCATGCGCCTCGCTCCTATCCAGCATAACCCACTCATACCCTACACGTCCTCCGAGCCAGTATACACCACAGATACTTCACATGACTTACAAGCCAGCCCTACCACACACAACACTCAATCCATACATTCCCATAAGAACAAACTGCCGCAAACAACCAACCAAGACACTGGACGTTACCCCTCCGGACACAAACACCCAATGCAATCACACTCAGAAAGCCAGCGCGCACAGATGCCAGTTTCTCCTGGTTTTGCAAGCATCAACAGCAAGCACGACCTCTATCCTTCTCCCCCTTCCCTCACTAAACTACCCACTTCCTTACAGAGCCACATGAGCTCTAAGAGACCATGCAAATGATAACTGTGCGCGGTATAAGTCAACATAACATAACATAACATTGGATGGCCGAATGTTGTCATTTTGACAGTTTGGGGAAAATGCTATGATTGTATGTTTCTGTTTAGTTTTGGCACTGTACTTCTTATGGTGGTTTTGGGTGCAATTAATGTGCATGCAGTGTGGTTGGTTGCTGCATGGATTTCGTGCAAGTGTTCTGGATCCAGCGTAGTGGTTTACTTCATGGATTGGTTTGCTCTGGTAGATTGCCTACCTGTGTTGTCTGGAGATTGAGGAGGTCTTTTTTAATTGCTCTCAGTTGTGCACAGCTTTTGGGGTC
Source organism: Ambystoma mexicanum (assembly GCF_040938575.1). Classification (NCBI taxonomy): domain Eukaryota; kingdom Metazoa; phylum Chordata; class Amphibia; order Caudata; family Ambystomatidae; genus Ambystoma; species Ambystoma mexicanum. Next base: position 847,224,449 of record NC_090930.1, read on the forward strand.
ATGGAATGAGCAGGGTATTAGTTCCATATTAGTGCACAGATTTTCTGGTATGATGGTGAAGGGTGGTTTTACTGCACATCATTACGGTCTTGGCATCAGCGATGTGTGTTGTGAAGTGCCGTTTTTATGATGTCACTAAGTGTGCAAAGCTCTTAAGGTTCGTGGCATGTGTGAGGAGTGTTTGCCATTTTCTCTGGGTCATGGGTCATTGCCTGTGATCAGTTGTTTGTTGATTGTGTTACAGCCAGCAGTGTGGTTGGTCTCTTATTGAGAGATTCCTTGCTCTGTGACTTGGTCCTGGCCCGGATCATTACTACAGGCGTTGTTTTAGAATAGTTGGGGCCTGTTATTTCAGGGCTATGGAAATGGAGGGGCGTTGGAATGGATGTTGGTTCCAGGAGGTTGTCTCCTTGGTGTTTGTTTCTTTGTGCTTTGGCTTGGGTGTCTCTTTCGAGTAAACTTTCTTTTTTATTATTGGTAGTTGTGCTAAAGTTGACGCATGGGTTTGTAAGCAGTGGTTGTTTTCTATGATGGGTCCTGTTTGTGTACTGTGGAAGAGTGTTGTGTTTTCTTGCATTGTGTTTTCCCTAGTACGATTCTACGATTCTAGTTCTTGGCTTAGTTTTCCCAGTTCTCCACGAGTCAATTGAGTCGTTTGTATATTTGGGGAGGGAGAAGTTTAATTATCTGAGTTTTATCTCTGCATGTATGTTGCTGCCCGGATTGGCTATGATGTCACTGGACTTTTGGTGGGTGAGCTGAGTGTTTGCTGTAGGTTTGACAGATGGAGTAAGATGACGGTGGGTGTTCCCTAATGTTATTTTTATACATGCTATGATATGATTAGTTATTTATAACGCGATTAATACCCAGCAGGTCTCAGCAGGGACCTGGGGATCGAACCTGTGTTGCTCCGTGTTGTTTTGCTTCCAAGGCGAGCACGTTGCCCCTGAGCTATACTCCTGATAGTGCAAGTAACTGGAACTATAATTTATCAATACGTTTACCTTATTATAATATGATGGGTCCTGCATCATCATCATGCTGTAGACCATGGTCACTTCACATTTCTTGTTCCTCCAAAAAGGAATCTATAGGTTATCTTCCATTGCTGGTTGACCTAACATGTGACGCTCATCCCAACTGAATGTGATATTAAAATGTCAGGACCCCTTTTTCAGTGGCGTAGTTAAAACGTTTATAGGAGTAGCACAAGTATCAGCTTCCTACTGAATGAGCTTACTGAACTGGTGACCATTGGAATAGCGTGTAGAGTGCAAAACGCTTATGCTGGCCACGGTCCCTGTTCTGAGAGTTGAAGTGTCTAATGATATAAAAACATATTTTATTTGTTTTTCTTCAGCGTCCACTTGTCGCCTTGGGCTCACCTAATAGTGCCAGTTGCAAATGCTTGGGAACAGCAGGATATAACCTTGTTTTGCGAGCCTCTGGCAATTTCACCAAAATGGTACTTAGGATGGATACACTCAATGCTTCAGATAAGATTTTGATGTTTTGAGTATTTTACTCCCTATTTTTGAAAGTTGTGAATAAAATGATATTTTAGGGAGTAAAAACATGAGTACCGTCTCCACCGGGATTATTTTCTAAACAAGTAAAACCATGTTCAACTGTAAAATAGAAATATGTTTGTGAGAAATACTTCTTTGCACCAAGTTATTCATGCACATTAAAAGATCAATTTGCCCTCTTCCATAATTGTTTCTTCCTGTGGTACTACATGAACTACTGGCCCAAACACATCCATGGATCTGTTTGGGTGAAAGCAGGGGCTGAAGCTCCTATGTGTCCATTTCCCATTTTTATTGGGATTATTTGTACTCCCTATTTAAATGTTAGTATTTGCCTATTTTTAAGGAGTAAAAGTGGCTGATACACCCCTAATCTCTAGAGATGGATACACTCTTTGTTAAAAGTGGTATGCTTCTGATAATACACTGAGTATGCACATTTCTTCATCTGCTTAGAACCAGCTGATAAATCTTCACAGTTGTGCTCTCTGTGTGATTGTTTGATATGTGGACTTTGCCATCTGTAAACAAGATTATTTTTCTAGAAATGCTGCTTCTTGAAACTAAGTCTGCACCCTATAAATACCCCAGATAAAGATATATTTCGTTGGATTTTTCTAGAGGAAACACGTGCTCTTGATAATTTGCTGTATGCTAGACATCAAGGGATAACAATTCTTTAGATGCTAAGATTATACTGATGAATTCTGTCAGTGTCTTAATCTTGGAATTCCTATCTGAGACAATCTTTTAGCTATGCAAGCTCATACAACTGAGGCTCAAAGATCGTGAGTTACATTCAAGCAAGATATTGGGCCTTATTACAAGTTCGGCGGTAGCTATGCCGGTAAAACTGGCAGGCTGCCGCCGAACGTGCACATTTTACTGGCGCCCAGGAATAGGCAATTACCGTGTTATTACCGCCCCACCGGACCCGGTATTTGCCCATTTCCGGGCGCCGGTAAAAAATGCTACCCATTCCCATTGAGCCTTATAGCGCTCAATGGGAATGGGAAGGCCGGATACACTGGCACCATTCAGAATGGTGCCGGTGCATCCGACATGCTCTGCTTGAGGGTGCCGGTCTGCCCACCAGGTACCACCTGGCGGGCGAATAGGCACCCGCGTGCAGAACTCGTAGTTTGCCAGTCTGGTAACTACAGTACCGGCAACTACAGTACCGGCAAGCTTACCAGTACCGTAGTTACCGGACCGGCAAACGTAATGAGGCCCATTATTTCCAATATAGCCCTGATTTTAAGGTTGGGATGAAAATTACAATTATATTGTATTTTAATTGAAGAACAATTTTGAGCAAGTATCTTAGTCTGTCTGAAGGAGATATAAGGAGAGAATGATCCGCATTTGTTATCTCCTTTTGCTGTGTACTTTCTGTGATTCTCATTGAGACACTTTAAAGACAGGTCAAATCATCATAGTTTTGACAGCTGTTTTTCAATTTCAGTTTTTTCACTTTGACGACATGAATATCAAGATGTAGCAAAGTAACCTCGAACACGTTTTAGATTTCCCCTCATGGAAGCTAAAGCCCCTTTTAGAAAAAAAAAATCTGATTTGCGTTGGCTTTCTCAGCTAAACACACGATCAAATAATATGTTTTAAGGGCCCAGGAGAGCAACCCTGGCTTTTTTTCCAGGCGATTTTCCACTGGATTCACAGCAGGGTTCGTTAGACATCCCGATAGGATAACCTAAATAATTTGTAAGTAAATTAACAGGCGCTGTTGACATTAGCAACGGGACAATTATAATAGGTAACTTAGAGAAACTTCCTTTCCCATGGTAGTACAAATTCACCCTACGAACCTTTTTCTATAATCACGAACATTTTCATGACCCTTCGTGTAAGTAGACGAGTAGACCTCCATTGCTTGAAGCTAGATTTGGGTAAATATGCAAGAAGAAAGTATAGTGTTGCACAGACTAATGTATATAAAACCCTGGTACTATAGCTGCGCTACCTGGTGGAAAATTGCTATAGGAGGGAACATACATTTACTATGTATTTTTAAAGGCAGCCTTAATAAAGGGGCATTTTTTCCTTATAGATGTTTTGACTGATGGGGCATTCTGTAAAATTCTGAACCCAATCGTGCCCCCTCTACTTCTTTGTTTTATCAGTTACATTGGAAGATTCTAGAGTATTCACCTGCAATGATCCTCATCTCTGACTTGCTCAGCTGGTTTAGGAACGTATCAATACCTTGAACGTATCATTTACTGATCCTATTTGTCCCACTCAAACTAAGGTATTTGCCTTGGCTGCCGAGCACAGACAAATCACTCCTGATACTTACTAAACGCCCCTTGCCGATGGAGTTGGTTCATATTTTCTTGTGGGCCTCCGAATCCTACCTTTATTTCAGAAGGGAAACTCGGGCATGCACAAGGATTCACGGGGCCTCAGTTAATCCCTGCAAACATTTGTGGGAGGTTTCAAGGACCTGTGAACCATTTTTCAGGTACATCTACGCATGTTCAGGGTTAGCTGTGAGGTTCGTACCACTACGTGGTCTACTGGTGTAGTGCCTGTAATGTATGGCCATGATAATTATTTGGGTGTTCTCGCTAGTTAACTCGCGGTGCCTGTAGTCAGTAGAGCTATTGGGGCATGCTGCAGGATTTGCTTGTGTCTGTGTCCTTGGTCTCACTCTTGTATCAACATAGCTGCTTTCTGAGGCTTTAGGGGAGACTTCCAGGTGCTTAGTGTTTTGTGAGCACTTGCCTTGTCTGCTGTTTGCTGATGTCATTATTGTGATTGACATGCTTTTTGTTTGTGGACTCACTCAGTAACATGTGCACCCTTTATGTTGTGGATACCTTAGTTGATTGTACATTGCCCTGGTGCAGTGATTTCCCTATTTTCTCTCCTAAACTGGCAAAGGATGGTTTATCGCATTCCCCTAGAAGGGTGCATATTTGTTTGTTTGTTTGTTTTGTTCACTTTTTGTGCGCGCCAGACCCAGGGGTAGCAGGGTGCAGTGGCAAGAAAATGCGAAACTTACAAGGTTACATCATAGCAAAATGTACATTAGAAAATACAATAAGGTCACACAAATAATTACAAAATATACATGTTCAAGTAGGTCAATCAGAATTACAGCTGTATAGAGTGAAGGTCTAGTGATTTAATACCAGTAGGAGGTAGGTAACACCCGTCAACTGAGGTCAGTCGAGGTAAGGAGTTGAATGACTTTTTTCCTGAAACAAAGGTAGGGCAGGTCCGTTCTAAGGTCTTGTGGTAGTGAGTTGCAAGTTTTAGCAGCCTTTACCAGGAAGCTATTTCCTCCAATAGTAGTGAGTCTAAAGTTCGGTATTGTCAAGCAATTAGAATTGACAACTCTGGTTGGTCTAAGAGATGTTCTCCTGTGGAATTTGTCAGTCAGATAACTAGGGGCAGAGTTATTAAGGGTTTTGTGGGTCAGGGACAGCATCTTGAGTTTTATTTTGTTCTCCGTGGTCAGCCAGTTGTGATGGCGTCTGGCGGAAGAGATATGGGATCTTTTATTTACTGTATATATGTATATATATATATACTGTATATATATGTCCGCAATCTCAAGATACAACAGACAAAAAGGCCACTCTCGGCTCTACAGCAAATGAATTATAAAGCACTTCATGCGGGGGCTTTTTCGCCCTTACCGGCTGGTGGTCAAAATGCATCCCCAGTGGAGCTTAAATACAGTCTTAACGGCACTCATGAAGTCGTCCAGTCCAGCCCATGGCTACAGTTCACATCAGATATGTATTTTGGAAGGTCACTTTTCTGCCAGCAATAACCTAAATACAAGCACTCTCAATAAAAGAACCATACTTATGCTTTCAAGGGGACAAAGTGATCTTAAGGGCTAATCTGCGTTTCGACCCAAAAAAAAACAGATTTTCCTGTACAGTCGGCAAAAGTCCTGCCAGCTTTCTTCTCCGCTCCAGAAACCCCAACAGAGATTGCTCTACATTCGTTGGACTTTCGAAGAGGCATGAAGTTTTACCTAGACAGGACAAAATCAATTAGGCTCCCATTTCAGCTATTTGTGGCGTTTGGGCCTCCTAACAAAGGGAAAGGCATCTCCAAGCAAGGCATAGCCCGGTGGGTTACGTCTGCAATCTCGAGGTACTATGCAGAACCAAAGAAACCTCTTCAAGGACCGATACACGCCCATTACATGAGAGCGATGAGTGCATCTGTAGCAATCTGGTCAGGGATCCCACTGACCGACATCTGCAAAGCTGCTACCCGGGCAGTGGAGCGTACGGTTGCAAGGCACTATTTTCTAGAGGGGCAGAACGTAACAGAAGCCAGAGTTGGCAGAGCCATGCTGTAGCGCCTGTTCAAATAAGGTAGGCCTTCTCCCTTTACACTGCCTATTATGCATGTAACTGCGGTCTAATCTATTCAAAGCATGTGAATCCATTAAAGATCCAATGCTGGATAAGGAGTAAATTGCTTACCTGTAACTCATGTTCTCCAGCATCTTTCATGGATTTACATGCACCCACCACCCGCCCCAGGTTGAAAAGCTATGATAGAACTACTCACTCCGGGGTTAGAATCTGAAGATAGCATCCAGGGAGGGCCTCGATACTCGACGTCCCATTGGCTGGGGCTAAATGCACCCAAAAGGACATGGATAGACTACAAAACAGGGCCTTTTCCCCTTTATAGTATAATACTGAAGGTAGCCGAGGATTCCCTCCCTGACGACGGGGAATATTCAAAACATGTGAATCAATGAAAGCAACCAATGCTGGAGAACAGGAGGTACAGGTAAGCAACGTACTACTTTCACTGTAGATGGGGGGGATGCTACTGGTTGGCACCACAGGTGTTCATCATGATGGTACGGATTCCATTTGCTATTTGAGACCCTCTTATCTACAGAGAAGGGCTTTGCAGCTGACAAGATATAGTTGTTGCTGCTGTGTACTCACTATTGCAAAACTCCAGTTGTCCTTTGAACACTTTTTGATAATTTACCGTGGATTTATAAGGTGCAACAGGCAGCTACTAGTCGAACAATATGCCAAAACATTGAAAAAGCAACCCTAACCTGGTTGACAGGATAAATGCATTTTTGTTGTTGTTTGTATCTATCTTTTGTTATTGGAATTTGCATAACAAAGCTCACAGCATCACACAGTTATTTTGCCAGTATCACGTTCTTTGTACAAAAACTGTATAAAACTTGCATCCGTCCCAGTTCACTCCATTATTACTGTGAGGCCAAGGGTTGATATGCTAGCCATGGTGTTATCAAAGTACCCCTCGTATCCACCCCCCCATTCCTCCCAGATTACCCAGCACAGTAATGTTGCCAATGTAGGAGCTGTGACATTGTAACTTATCTTCCGTCTAGCAGTAGCCCCACTGCATTGCATAGCACGCAATTATATTTTAGGCTTTTTAAGAAAGAACTCAACTGGTAACATTTAGTCGTCCCCCACTCCCTGGTCATGATAAATGCTTTCTTAAATGTACCTTTTCCAGGAGAATGAAGCTGGGAAATGTTGCATACAATGAGAGCACTCACAAAGAGGAATACTCTCAAGACTTGTCATCCTATGATGTCAATCAATGGGGTGACCAAATAGCATCCAAGGATGTCCCCACTAATTTGCCAGTAAACTATAGCAAAAAGCCAGCGCAGGCCAAGGGCGCAGTGTTGTGCGTCACAGGTCCGCAGAGCACGGTGCCCATCTTTGCTCTACATGACATTCTGTGCCACGTTCGACGTGTATTTCTGCCTTCGTTAAAACCTCTGCACCAGACCCTCTGCAACAAAGCCCATGCAGACCATGGGTGCAGTGTTGTGCGTCGCAGGTTCGCAGAGCACACTGCCCGATCTTAGCTCTACATGAAGTTCTATGCCACGTTCGATGTGCATTTCTGCCTCCAAAAAAACTTCTGCACCAGACCCTCTGCGGCAAAGCCTGCGCAGGCCAAGGGCGCAGTGTTGTGCTCTGCAGGTCCACAGAGCACGCTGCCCGATCTTCGCTCTACACGGCGTTCTACGCCACATTGGCCATTCATCTCCGCATCCGATAAAGCCTCTGCACCAGTCTCTCTGTGGAAAAGCGGCCCACGCAGGCCAAGGGCGCAGTGTTGTGTGCCGCAGGTCCGCAGAGCACGCTGCCCGATCTTTGCTCTACATGACGTTCCAAGCCACATACAACGTGCATTTCACCCTCTGATAAAACCTCCGCACCAGATCCTCTGCGGGAAAGCCCACGCAGGCCAAGTGCACGTTGTTGTGCCTCACAGGTCCACAGATCATGCTGCCCGATCTTCGTTCTAAATGACCTTCAACACCACGTTCGACGTGCATTTCCGCCTCTGATAAAACCTCTGCACCAGACCCTCTGCGGCAAAGCCGCCGCAGGCCAAGGGCATAGTGTTGTGTGCCACAGGTCCGCAGAGCACACTGCCCGATCTTCACTCTACACAATGTTCTACGCCATGATTGACGTGCATTTCTGCCTCTGATAAAACCTCTGCACCAGACCCTCTGTGGCAAGGCCTGCGCAGGCCAAGGGTGTGGTGTTGTGCACTGAAGGTTCGCAGAGCACGCTGCCCGATCTTCGCTCTATACGGCGTTGTACGCCCCACGTTCGACATGCATTTCCGCCTCAAATAAAACCTGCACCAGACCCTGTGAGACAAAGCCTGCGCAGGCCAAGGGTGCGGTGTTGTGCGCCGCAGGTGGCAGGTGTCGTTCAAAGCTCAAATGGAGCGACAGAACTCACCTGCTGCATCTTTCGCCTCTGCAACTCAGTGGAACCTCATCACCATGGACCAGTAACCCCTCCAAACATACCAGAGGACCATTTCCACACCTGCAACGCATGCCCAGCCATCCCCAAGGGTGACCACCCCTCATCCACAGGTAAGCACCCTGGTGCCTCACCATTCAGCACCTCGCCGCTCCACCTACGATCCATAGGCCACCCTCCCTCTCCACCTTCACCTCCACACCCCTGGATCCACCCCTTGCCATGCTGCCCTCAATCCATTCGAGGAATAGCCTCCTCAGGCTGTGCACTAGATTCGCATCACAATCACTCGGCCCAACGCAAAAACTCAGTCCAGGCCCTTCACAACCCAATTTCCTTGACTCTGCCATTGCTGCGCACCCCCCTATCGCCAAGAGGAACGGCATCCTCATACTGCACAACAGACTCTTTGCATGCAAACCTTTCCTCACATCGCAATCACTCAGCCCAATGCAAAAACTCAGTCCAGGACCTTTGCAATCATTGCTACACACCCCCCGATCTCCACAAGGAATGGCCTCCTCAGGCTCCGCACCAGACTCTTTGCATGCAAACCTTGCATCGCAATCACTCTGCCCAACGCAAAAACTCAGTCCAGGCCCTTTGCAACACAAATTCCTTGAATCCACCATTGCTACGCACCCCACGATCTCCATGAGGAACAGCCTCCTCAGGCTGCGCATCATACTCTTTGCATGAAAACCTCTCCTTGCATCGCAATCAATCGGCCCAATGCAAATTCATGGACCAGGCCCCTAACAAGACCATTGCCTCGCCCCCTCCGACTCTTACAAGCAACAGATTCCTCAGATTACGCACCCAATTCATCCCACAATTCCCCCTCTACGCTGCTCATCCATTGCGAAATCCACAAACATGCAAGCCCTGCAGTCCCAACCGCAAAGCCATTAACTGCGCGCTCATTAACGCAAGATCAGTCCCGGCCCACACAGCAGATATCCTTGACCTTATAGCATCCAATGACCTTGACCTGCTTGCCATCATGGAAACGTGACTCCGCCCTGCTGCTGGCCCAGCCCTCTACATTCCCATTTCCCCTGGTTTCTCCACCTTAAGATGTGACAGACCCGCAAAAATAAGAGGCGGCGTCGCCCTCATCTTTAAAAACACCCTCACCATTCGAGTCATGCAAACTAATGTTATCCCCAATTGTTTATCCCTACTCCCCAAGATCTCCATGTCGCCTGCTGACTCCATCACACTCCTCCTTGTCTGTCGTCCACCTGGCCCCAACCTGGCCCCATCCCCACCTTCGAAGACAACTAATGCAGAGTATCTTCACCTCCATCAAACCCAAGTCCTTAGGGACCTCAACCTAGCCCTCAACGGCCCGTGGCCACCAGCTTAGCCTTGGCACTCAACCATGCAGGCTTCGCACAACGCACTCTCGAAGCCCACCCATAACCAAGGCTGCACCTTAGATTGGTTAAGCAACCTCAACTGCAACACCCTCACCCGTCACCTCCTCCTGCCCTTGGTCGGACCACTGCATCGTAGCATTTGAGATCCCCCATTCAGAATGCCCCAGACTCGCTCACCCTGGCAAACCTGAATGAATGGCCTGGTCCACCAAAAACCTCAACCCGGCTAACCTTGCACTGCTACTTGCCACTCTGGTACACCCATGACCATCAGCAACAGACCCTGCAGCACTAGTTGACCTCTACATGCTATCTGTCGCACAAGCAGTCCCCCCTCAAACTCAGAAAAGCCAAACCCTCTCTAAAAAACACCTGGTTCACTCCTGAGCTCCTCGAAATCCACGACAATAAGCGCGCCGCTGAGGTAGCCTGGATTAAATAACCCTCCCCTGCCTCTAAAGCCCTTTTCTCCTCCCTTGCCAAAAACTACAAAAAGGAAATCCATGCTGCCAAAGCCAACAGCTACAATTCTAGAATTAGCAATGCCTCATCCAACTCCCGAGAACTGTTCACCATCCTCTGAGAGCTAGAATCTCCCCCCCCAAGTCAGATCCAGACAGTTGACAACATCTGGTGTGAAAAAGTACAAGACGCCCTAACTGCAAAGATCAGCTTGCTCAAAGAAAAATTGCCACCAAACAAGTTACCATGCTCACCAAACCACCACCTCCCATAGTACCGATCACATCATGGTTACACTCCAGCACCCCGTTCAGCTTCCACCCCGTCTCAGACATGGTCGTCTCCAGGATCCTCAAGAGCCTCAAACCATCACACTGTAAAGGCGACTCCTGTCCAGCGCCTATCATCAAAGACTGTCCCGAGACACTCATACCCCTCTACACAGCCATTATCAATGCATCCTTCTTAACCAACTCAGTGCCAACTTCTCTGAAGGAAGCATGGGTCCTACCACTACTCAAAAAACCTTCTCTAGACCCATCAATCCCGACAAACTACCACCCCATTACCACAGTCCCCTACCTCCTGAAGATCCTGGATCGTGTTGCCTACACCTAGGTCCAAGAATATCTAGAGGTAAACCACATTCTTGGTACTCGCCAATCAGGATTCTGCCCCAAGCACAGAACTGAAACTGTCCTACTAGATCTGAAAATACAGATCGATGCCATCAAAGACACTGGCAAACTGGCTGCAATCCTCTGTTCTCAACTCACTTCAACAGCTAACTTCTCGCCATCAGCCTCTGACTGGGTGAGATCCTTCTTAGCCGACAGATCCTCCCGTGTCTTTATGAACAACTTCTCAGCCAAACCCACTTATGTCACTTGTGCAGTACCCCAAGGTTCCTGTCTCTCCCCCACCCTCTACAACATTTGCACTAAGACCCTCTTTGACCTTCTAGGCATTTGATACACAAACTATGCAGATGATACGCAGCTTTTTATCCCACTCTCCGGATCATATGCCCAGGACTCAGCAACCATAAATGCTGTCTGAGCTAATTCAAAACAGAAATGGCCTCCCACCAACTTTGTCAAAGTGATGAAAAAATGGAAATCCTCATCATCGGCTCAATCCCAACACTGCGTAACATTGATCCAGCCTACAAAGAATTCACCATCTATGGTAACTGCATCCTCACCTCCACCACTGCCAAGACCCTGGATGTTTACTTGGATGCCAACCTCAACTTCTCACGGCACGTGAACTCGATCGCATCAGCGGCAGCCTACACAGCCAAACTGCTTCATGCCAGTAGGCCATTCTCCTAACCGACTTACAATAGCAATAGCCAACAATGGAGCCAAGCTCGATTATTGCAACGCCTTATTTACCGGCACATCCGAATGCAACCTAAGCAAACTGATAAAATACAGAATAACACCCTCCGAGCGGCCATTGGCCTCTCCAAATCGAACCATATCGCGAATGCATGCAGGGCTGCACACTGGTTGCCCATCCGGGAATGGATTAAAGTCAAAATGTTATCCCTGCTCCACTGCTGTCTCTCTAACACTGGCTCGACCTACCTGTCACAGTGTGTAGAGAAATACACGCCTACCCCTACACCTCTGAGGTAATCTAACTCTCACCTTCTGAAGACTCCCAAGTTCAACTGCCTCTCAGCAGGAGGCAAGAGTTTCCCGATCATGGCAGCAAAACTTTGGAACAATCTGCCACTTACTCTCAGACAAGAACAGGCCTATTCAACTTTCCCCCGAAACCTGAAGACATGGCTGTTCAACTGACTACACCCCTTCCAAGACTATGTCTTCCCCCTCTGCCTTGCCTCCACCCCCTCCCTAACTTCTTCTCTATTGTAAAATGTAACTCTCATGCGCCTCTTTTCAAGTAATGTAGACTGTAACCTTGCAACTCAATGTAACTAATCTACCTAACTAATGCACCCTATTGAAACTAGTGCCGAGATACCCGAGGGTTTTGTGCGCTGTAACAAATACATCAATAAATAAACTATCTCAGTGTTCTAGCAATAATGATAAAAATGAAGAAATTTGTTGAGCCCCCAAATTGGATCCGAAGTTTGGATGGGAAAATCATTGCATATGGAACCTACCGGTCCCTCGGGTGCTGTTTGACCACATCGAACGACCTGCGCGTTGACTGGATGGCTGGTGAGAAATCTGGGTAAATGTATACCCTAATGTATTCGAAGCGCAGTTCACCAAGATCTCTAGCCAGTTGGATTAAATCCCTGTCTCTGTAGCTTAGCAGCTGTGCTTTTATGGTGCGTGATGAATCCCTGCCTTAGGAGGCTGTAGGGCTCTGTGAGCTCTCTCGACAAGGAACTGGTAGGAGAACACTGGTTTATTGGTGCTCCGCAAAGAGTACCATTAGATCTTTAATGGGAGTCTCGGGCAGCCCCATTATATGTATGTTTTTGCGCCGAGAGCACAATTTGAGGTCTTCACATTTTGCCCTAGTAGTCACCAATTCCTTAAGAGACGCCATATCCCCTACCGTTGTGGTCACCCTATCTTCAGTATCAGTTATTAGGGCTTTCATCAGTGTAATTCGGCCACTCTCCTTCTCTAGTTTAGTGCGCAGGGAGCTTATATGAGATGATAAATCCTCCAGCTTGGAGTTCACGGAAGCAAATCTGTCCTGCATGGCCTCCATAATCGGGTCAAAATGGCCCTGTTCAGGTCCCCACTCACTGCCGCCGCTGCGGACACGGTCTTCATGTTTGATCCCCTGGTCACGATTGAGGAAGCAAGTAGAGCGATGTATGAGAAATAAACATGTAAGTCCTCAGGCGGCCAGTCAGGATAAGGGGGTTTAGGCAACACAGGTACTTAGCGGGCTCTCAGCAGATACTCTGTGCTCTGGGCCACACACCTCTGGGCTATCTCAGGCAGCTGGGTGGTATGTACCTTCAACTTTGAAGGGTGTGAAGCAGTTCCCAACGAGTTAGGGCTTGCATACCATAACAAAGGTTGATTCAGCTCACAGGGTACAGGGAAGAGATCAGGCCCGGACTCCAAGTAGCACGAAGCACTGCATTAACCTCGACCTCCACTCCCAAGGAGCAAGCGGTGAGCTAAAACAATAGGGACCCACCAGCCACTGAGCAGGATGATGGCGCACAGCTTGCCAGTACTCCTGGCGTGGGATGGCCTTCCCAGGGAGCCAGGGACAGGCCACGGCAGCGCACCTCAATTGGGTGGAGTGAGCGTCCACTGGTGCCACGACTGTCAAGGCAGCACAGAGCTAGGACCATCGGGCAGGTGGTCGGCCAGAGCACATCTACCGTGCCCGCTGGCACGGCCAGTCACATGGTCATGGTGTGGAGCCCAGGCCCTGCTTCGTCCGCCGTCGTGCAGGGAGCAGAGACCAGCAGACTTCTCTGGGCAAAGCCGCAGGGACCCCGGATCACTTTGCTAAAGAACAGTCGTGGCACAGCGCAGACCCTGGGCAGACCCAGCTTCGGCCGTCCCTATTTGAAAAGCAGCCTAAATGAGGGGTGGTGATACCCATTCAACCTGACATAAAGCTCTAGGGGGATACATGATGTGAATGCTGAGAAACCCAAGATCTGGGAGCGACTTAGTGTGCATACAGACAAATCCAAGGTGTGGAAAGGCCTACAAGTGAATGCTGTGAGTCTGAGGTAAAGCCTGAGAAGAGAAAACTGTGATTCTTAAAACCTGTGAGAGATCTTCACAAATGTGGTGAAAGCCGAGAGTCAGAAGGAGAATCCAGACTGTGAGTAACTCCTGGAAGGGCCTTCCCAGAATAATGTTTTCTGTTTTGTCATACCAGACTGGGGTTGGACATTTAAGACTAGGTTATGCAAACACTTTTGTTGCCCAATAGAATATTTGGGTTCTAATTTAGGGTAGCCAGGGGGCTAAAGAAGTACAGTTGGGAATGTTCCTTTTGCCCCTACATTGAACAGTTTTCTGTTGATTAAGGTGTTCCTGGAGGGATAAGGACTCTTAAAACTAGTTTAATAATTTATTATTTGGATTACCTACATTGGAAATATGGAGCACCAAAGAAAACCCTAGTTTTGTGTTCCCATATTTTTGACACTGTTTTGGGTAGGAGCATCCTTATTATTTCTGGGTACTCGCTTAGGTTCTATGTGCATTTATGCCTTCCCTAAAAACATACTGAATAACAGTACTTTGTTGAACTATACCCTCAGAAAGTCACGCGTGTCATTTCTCTGCTGTATCCCTGGAGAGATTCAAAGCAAAGCACAACCAACAGTGAGACATTCCGAGGGACATTGGAGGGAAAAGGAGGGTGACAGCAATCACTTATTGAATAACCTCTACATGCTGGGAAACTGAGTCAAGGGCCTCAGGATGAGCTAAGAAAATCAAATGCTGAAAAAACGCACCATACTGGGGCACTGCCTCCAGGTTCCCAGAATACATTTTAGAGAAAACACTTCACTTGAAAACACTGTATATACCAGGTATCACAGATGGCCTAAAAAATCTGCAGACAATTTATTGAGGTTTGTCAAAAGGTTTTTGGCCAGAATGGGGTGGGCCAGACTGGTGTCAGGCCCTAAAGCTCTCTCAACCTCCACATGGCCTCCCTTGACCCTAGCCTAGGCATCCCTAACCCTGACTATTGTACTGGGATGCATTGCTAGCACCAGTTAACCCCTACTATCTAATTCTAGGATACCTCGAAGGGAGGAACTAAAGGCTGTAGTTGTCTCGATCTCACTCCCTCTAGGACTTCCTACTGAGTTTCTTGCTCTTTTGGGTGTTAGGATTATTGCATCCAGATGTTCACTCCACTCCTCTCTCTATCCTTCACTCTCTCTCACCCTCAGTCAGATGTATAAAAACTAGCACAGCAGACCTTGAAAAAAGCCCTCAAGTAGGGCGCATATAATAATGTATTAATATGTAAATATAAACGATTTCTCACTGTGAATTCTGTCAGGACATTTCTGGACAAATATGTAAATCGTTAAAAGATATCAATGCTGGAGAAGTACATAGGTAAGTTACTTAATTGTACTTGCTTTCGTGATGACTGTATTCCTAATCCATTGTTTGCTCACCCTCCCTCCCTATATTATTCTCTTTTTTTACCCCTATGTCTATTCTTCTTCACCCTGTGTAGAGCCTACTTAGGTCTTGTTCCTACAGTCTGTATATGCTGTTAATAAGGTGAAGTGAACTATGGCCTAGAAATACTGTAATCAATTCAGTGCGTAACTTGCACTCGCTCTCTTACCCTTCATTTATATTATTTATTTTAATTTTATTTTATTACATTTGTTATACGGCCAAACCCTTGGGTATCACGGCGAGGTTACAGACAGCATATGCATTAATATTCATTTGAAAAAATTACAGTAAGATACAAGTATTATACATAAATGGCAAACAAACATAGTACAAATTGAAAGTAATCAGGTTGATATATATACAGATACAGTGGTGTCATATTTTAATCAAACTGGTCAAAGAGCCAAGTTCTGAGAGCCTTTTTGAATCCTGTAAAGGATTCCTCTTTCCTGATGCCAAGGGGGAGGGAGTTCCAATGTTTAGGAGCTAGGTATTGGAAGTTGCTGCCCCCCGCTCTGGAATTTTTGTACCGAGGCGTGGTGAGGAGTAGGAGGTTGTTGGATCTTAAGGCTCTGGTGGATTGCTTTCTTTTTGTTAATGCCTCGTTTAGGTAGATGGGTGCTTTTTCCTGGTGACATTTAAAGGTGATACATGGGGTTTTGAATATAACTCTAGCAGCGACAGGCAGCCAATGGTGTTCTCTTCTGGTCTTGGTGCTATGGTCGGATTTTCTAATTCCTAGTGCTGCTCGTATGGCTTTGTTTTGTATCAATTGCAGCTTTTTTAGATTGGTGATGGATGTGCCTAATAATAATATAATTTATTGTGACTTAGTTTACAATGAAACTTTACACATAAAATATACCTTAAATAGGAACAAAATTATAATGAGAAAACCATCAGTAATTAACAAAAACGTTGCATAAGAAATTACCAAGAAAGACAATACATTATATTCTCTAAATATACATTTCCTAAAAACCATATAAAACAGCTTCATTTTAAGTTCACATTTACAATAGTTCAGGAACCAGATCTAACCACATCCTACCCTATGTTCTCCAATAAGAGTTTCAGATGGAATATCAATCTAATTTCAGTGTTGTTACAATTCCTATATAAATATAAATAGGGGCCTGTATTAGCCAACAGCCCCTCATGGATTTCAGCGATGGCTATACATCAACTCCTCTTTATATCCTCCTATATAGTTATATTAAGTCTTGTTTCCACTTTCAGCCAAACATTGTACAGTGCCATCATGAGCCTTATACTGTTGGAGTTAATACAGTGATGCCAAAATAGCTCCTCTTTAATGTAACCTTGGTTATGCACAAGCTGACCCAAGCCAAGGTTTATGGTACTTAACATTTTGTGACATTCAGTCAATACATGTCTGGCCGTTTCTAGCTGATTCACTCCTTTACATAACCGGAAAAGCCGTAATTCTGGGGGGATCATGTCTCTTCTGCCTGTTATCATTAAAGTAGGTAGTTGTTCTAGCCTTAGAAGTAATATAAATCGTCTAAGTCTCCTATCCGGGCATAAATTGAGATAGCGCTGCAGATTTTTATAGTTATACAGTCTATACTGGACAAACTGATAGCTTTTCAGCTTCTGGAGATGAGCGTAATTCTCCAGCCAGTCCCAGAGCTCTATGCGTTTGACCAGAGCCCTTTGCATTTCTACAGTTACACTGCCCTCCCTTATTTGCCACCCAATGGTCGTCAGGAATTTAGACATTTGCTCCTTCAAGGGGCACGAGGATTTATCCTTCGAAATCTCTAGATAAACCACCTTGAGTAGCCCATTCTTAGTCTCATCCCTCATTCTCAAATAGAGTAGGGCTCGCTTTTTTAGTACTATCGCTTTCATTGAGGTCAGCCCCAATTCCAGTCTTAATATTGCCATAGGGATTCCCGGTGGTAGGCCCAAGATAGCGCGCCAAAATTTCCCCTCAATCACCTGGAGCCATTTCAGGTCAGAGTTGAGGAGGGCTTCAAGACCATAGGTGATCATAGGGGATAATACCTGCATGTACAGTTGTCTCGTGCCCCAGATGGTGAATCCACCCTGATTTAGTGTGAATCTATGGAACAGTGCAGTCAGTTGGGATGCCTTTACAATGCGTGACTGCTTGCAGAGTTCATAGTCGCCGATACTCTCAAATTCTATACCTAGATAGCGGTAATGAGGAGAATAGGCAATGGTATCTGAACCAACTCTGAGCTGTACACGAGTGGTGTTCTTGTTGGTAAATCTAATTGCCTTAGTTTTTTCCAGATTAATTTTGAGGCCGTTCCCCTCGGCGTATTCCCACAGAGCGATGGCCTACCTTCGAAGCCCACTAACAGTGTGGTCCAGTATAACCAGGTCGTTCGCATAGGCCAGGACAGGGCAGATGGAATCTCCTATTTTCGGTGGGCAATTTGTCGCCGCCCTAATGGCCTCCGGGATGTCATATACGTACATATTATAGATCAGCGGGGCCGTGACACAACCTTGTTTGACCCCCCTATTTTGGAGCACACTTCTAGTAGTGTGTCCTTCCTGGTCTAATTTTACTTTAGCAGATGTGTTCTGATGGAGTAGTCTGAGATAATAGGTCAGGCCCTCCGGGCAACCCATTGCTTTTAACTTCCGCCAGAGGGCCTCTCTGGGAATAGAGTCAAATGCTGCCGAAAAGTCTATATAGAGGGCATATAGTGGTGGTTGCCCTCCTGATCTGGCTCGTGTTCTCAGAAGGTCCAGGACCATGATGTTGTGTGCCGTAGAATACCCTTGCCTAAAGCCACTCTGGAATTTACAGAGTATATCAGATTGCTCTACCCAGAGCTGCAGCTCCTTTAAAAGGAGAGAGGCAAATATTTTGCCCGTGCCATCCAGCATTGAGAGCAGTCTATAATTGCTAGGATCCGCTCGATTACCCTTTTTGAAGACTGGTATGAGCACCGCTGTTTGCCAGGATCGGGTTATTCTCCCTTCTTTTAGGATCTTTTTAAACATTATAGCTAACAGGGATGCCCAGAATTCAGGATGCGTCTTCATCACAATATTAGCTAGGCCATTTGGGCCCGGGGCTCGGGAGGATTTTAAATCTGAGATTATATTCAGCACCATTTGATATGTCACATTAAATGGAGGGTTTGACGGCCTATTGATCAATGTATGGGGTTCCTCTGTGTCTGTCTTGGAATTCCTATTTTCGAGGAAAGCTATCCATGTTTCAGCATTAATAGGGTTAGCTAATTTGCCTTGTACAGTACCTCGCGCATCACCCAGCAGAGCCCAGATATTACGCGTTTTGCCTCTACAGATCGTGTTTACTAATCTTTGCCAGGCCATGATTTTGTCTAATTTCCGTTTGGCCTTGATCATAGCTCTATATTTGTTTTTAACGCTCCTAACCTTAATAAAATATAGGTCTGAAGGGTAGGCTTGTCTCTTGGCCAGCCGGAGTTCCGCTCTACGCTCTCTCTTCAGGTTTCTCATAGCTATGTCAAAGGGTGGCTTTTCCCTACCACAGCTAATCATAGATCCCGTACGACAGACCGCATGTTTCTTAGCAAAGGTGCAGATCCAGTGTTCAATGGCGTCGCTCGACATCTCCTAGAAGTTCGATAGCAAGTTTAGATCAATGTTAACCAAAGCTGCCACCGCAAGAGCGACATTTTTATCTGACCAGCTGATCCTAGTGCCAGCTTTATTTGGCACGATGTTACCCATGTTGATACTAGGAGGGGCTTTTGTCCCGATATTCAATTTGCATATGAGTGTAGCATGATCACTCCACTTATTAGGGGTTATTTGCAAATCCTCCACTATCTCATACAGACTAGGGGAAACACAAATGTAGTCTATGGTACTTCTTGAAATGCCATTGGACCAGGTGTAATTACCTGGAGAGTCGCTCACAGTTTTACCATTAAGCATTTCAATGTCCCATAGGTCAAACAAATGTTTCCATCCTTGGCCTTCGGGATCATTTTTTTTGGTGTGTTGCATATAATTTTTAGCTTTTAACTTAGGGTTATAGGACTTCCCTATGTTACCGCTCATGTGGCAGTTGAAGTCTCCAACCACTATTACCCCAGTGTTCCCAAGTTTTAGCAGCCAGGTAGCCAATAGATTTTGTAAGGCCTCCTGGAGTTGTTCTCTTATTAGTGCACTCGGGGGGTTATATAGACTAACTAGTAGCAAGTGATCCATTCCTGTCTGGTTATTATAGTCGACCTCAACTGCCATCAAATTACTGGGACAATCAGTTTTCACTAATTTAGAACCAAACATGTTAGCCACCCCTATGATAAGTCCGCCATAGGGTCTTCCCTTTGTACCTTAATTAGCAGCCCTTTGATAAATGACAAAGCCATCCAAAATCAATGGCTCCATAGCCCAAGTTTCTTGAAGGCAAAAACAACTATGATTATCTAAAATCTTGATAGAGCCCTCAGTTGACAACAAGTGAGCAAAACCCCTACAGTTCCAGGACAGAATAGACATATCTCATTGCTTTAGCAGCACTTCAGGTAGTGAATCTGCAATCCATTTTAATGCTTGTTGTATGTCTGAGATGTCCACTTTTTTTCCTTTAGAGAAATTGGGGCGGGGGTTGGTTTCAGCTGTCAGATCTATCTTAGCGGGCAGTTGTCTTAGATCTGGTTAATTGAGATCAGCATCAACCTCCACATCAACCGCTTTCAATTCGGTCTTATAGTTCCTTAACAATGTCGTGGTAGATAGGAACTTGCAATGCAATGCTGAGACCTGAGGATTAGGGCCTTTTAGTGGTTCCACGAATTGGAAATCGTCTGACTTGAGGACCCTCAGTTGTGGCACATAGCTCAGTCTAATTAACAATTCTGAGCGAGAGAGCCATTTTGAGTTTTCACTTAGATATAAATTCTTTATAAGACATATACGATTTCCTTCCATGGTAGATGTAGATTTGGTGGGACGAGTTATGATAGGTGTTGCTGATAACTCTAATGGACTCCCGAGATTGTCCTTGTCCACAATCTCCGGCCCTTCCCTCGGATTCTCCTCCTCACATATATCCTCCACCTCCTCAGGCTCAATCATTTTTTCTCTGTCAGATATTAGTCAACTAGTCAAGCAGCCCTCACCACTGTTCTTCCTTTTCTTTGCTCTGGCTGCCCGTTTTTTGGCTTTCTTTGAGGGGTGTCCGGCGGATTCCTTAACAGACTTGGAGATGGCCATTTCTTTAGCTCTTTTAATCCCCGCTGCCCTCCTGGCCATTCTGCGTTGCTTACGCGAAAAGAATGGTTCTTCGTTTTCTTTGTCTGTCACCATCCCCGGGCTTTGTAGCTCTTCAGAATGATGTTCTTCACTTATGTCCGCCAGTTTTATGGCTTCCGATAGATTGGACTCTGCTGATAGATCAACTTCAGCAGTACCCTCTACTTTCTCTCTCGCGGCCATCTCTAAGGTTAGGGCATTTGAATTATCCAGAATTCTCCCCGTCATTTTCAGTAAGACCTTAAGGGCAAATTGCAGTGATGCAACTGAGGACTGGATCTCCGCAATCTCTGTCGCTCCCGGATAGGTATCAGCCAGGCATTCACTTTCAGCTACGGGGCTGTCTTCCATAGAAGCCATCGCCAAATTTGGTGATGCTGATAGTCTGCCCATGCATTCAACTGGAGTAGGGGATACTAATAGAGTATTTCTCTGCTTATTAGCATTGGCGCAGTCCATGTTGGTAGGTATCGCTCCTGGGGCAGGAGCCATTTTCCTTTGAATATTAAGACATAGTTCCAATAATGAATTATTGTCAATGTAATCGTAATTAGAGGCACATAGGGATCCTTCATTTAGGGCACAAGAACCAAGGCTTCCTCAATCGTGGTAGAATTCGTTTCAGGAAGTGGATTTTGTGGAAAAAACTCAGTGATCCTTCCCTGGTCCGCAGGTTTTTCGTTCTTAGCTTTCTTTCTGGGTTTTACCCGCACGGTAGGATTGTTCGAGGGACTCTTAGCTGTCTCCATTCCCTTGGTTCCTCTAAGATTATACTTTAACTGTGTAGTTCTCTTCTTCGGAGGCATACGGGTTTTCACAAGTTAGCGCCCTCCGCACTTAGATATCACAAGGGACAATATCAAGAAAAAGGTATAGTGACTGCTGGAGAAGGATTATGAACCCCTTCACCCCAGAGGAAATGGGGCGGGATTGGCCACCGTTATCCAGACAGTTCCTCTCACCTGGGGCCAGAGAGATTGCTCAACACTCACAGTAGCACAACATGCCCAGGATCAAAGGCCTAGGCCCGCAGTCTCCTGAGCGTATGACCTTGAGGCCCGATTGCGTATGTTGGGTAGCACTGGCCCCACTACTCAAATTTAACAAAAAATGGTCACAAGGTATGAGTATGGGATCCAACAAAATTCCCACGAAAGCCCCACTGATCAAGGTAGGTGGAAGCTTGCGCTCAGCTAGAGGTTAATAGGGCGCAGAGACTCTACACCAGATTATTATATTATCACAGCTGGCACTCTGATTTTACTATGCTGACAAACGCGAGCATAGCGCCCAATGAGCCTCAATGGTGACTATATGAGGATCAGATGCGGAGAGCGTAAGGTGTAGCCCCAGGGATATGCCTCACAGCTCACCACTCCCCTCCAATATTCACAGCAAAGCCCTCGCGATGCTGTATCACCATATTCCATGTATATGGGAGTCGGCAGGAGAGAGCACGGTGCCCCGCCTCCTTAATCAGCTCCGGGACTCCCCTCGCCGGATTCGTGGTCACTGTCCCCGTCCTTTTGCCTCTCTGCCTATACAGCCTATACAGCAGCTCCCGTGGGCGTAGGGGGACCGAGGACCATGCGGTGCCTCGTCATGCAGTCACTCGTCTGCTGCCACGAGCTCCGGGAGCCTCCGTGTCAAACCAGCCGCACCTCCGTCGCTCCACCGCCGCTCCGCATTCCGTTAGAGGAAAGGACCCTGTGGCGTGGATAGAACGTGCGTACCCGAGCAAGGAAGTCGTGTCAAGCCGCACCTCGTATCGAACTCAGCGTACCCAGTACTGCGCTGTGAGAGGCCGCTTCCGACACAAGATGTGCCTAATAGCAATGCGTTACAATAGTCGAGTCTTGAGAGAATCAGAGCTCTGGCCAAGGTAATGCAGCTTATAGATGAAAGGAATTGGCGGCTGAGAGTGATAAGTTTGGCAGTGTAAGAGATGGAGGACGAGAGACTATTGATATGTTTGGTCATTGAAAGGTTTGCGTCCGAGTACACTCCTAATATTTTTACATGCTTCAGGACAGGTATTGGTGTGCCATCAAGGTTAATGGTTAGTAGTCTGGGTGTAGGGCGCTTATTTTGGATTTTGACCGCACATGGAGAATCTCAGTCTTCTCATCGTTGAGGCAAAGGCTGTTGAGAGCAATCCAATTTTGAATGATGACATAGATCTTGATAGTCAGTGTGTCTTGTGTGTAGATCCCTGTGAGAGGGATGAGGATCTGGGTGTCGTCTGCAAAGTTTGTGTAGACGACGCCCATATTGTCCAAAGCTGAGAAGAGGAGCTTGGTGTAGGCGTTGAAGAGGGTCATTGATAGACAAGAGCCTTGGGGTACCCCTATGGGTACTCGGATGGGGTCTGCAGCTTCTTTGCCTACTGAGACTCTGGAGGCTCATTCATCTAGGAAAGATTTGATCCACATGGTGGCATTAGTGGAGAAGTTGAAGTCTTTAGCTAGAGTGGAGCAGAGTTTGTTATGGTCGACAAGGTCGAACACTGCAGATAGATCTAACAGGAGGAGAATGCATAGTTTCTCTGAATCCCTCAGAGTATCCATCTGCATTTTGAGGTCTAGTAGAGCTGTTTTGGTACTATGATTATGCCTAAAACTGGATTGTCTAGTGCCAAGGAGCTGGCTATTCTCCAGATGGGCTTGCCCTTGATACTATGCTATTTTATCGAGGATTTTGAGTAAAAAGGGAACTGTTGTTATTGGACGGTAATGGGTGGGAACTGTGGGATCTAATGTTGTTTTTTAGAACAGGTGTGACCCAGGCTTCTTTAATACTTGCTGGGACCAGGTGGGTATTAAAAGAGGCGTTAACAATATTGGTAATGATGGAAGTGAGTGCATGGGCGCATGATTTGACTACCTGAGCCGGTACAGAATCTCCTTTACAGTTTGAGGCTTTAAGTTTGGAGATGGCATCCAGAATTAGGTCTTGGGAGAATGGGGTGAAGGAGAATAGAGGGCACGTATTCACAATGGGATTCGCAATATGATTATCACTGGATTTTTTGGTGGCAAGAAGTTGTGTTTTAGTGGTAATTTTGGATTGTAGGAGATTGATTTTAGCAGCTAAGGCGTCTTGTATGGTGGTGCACCATTCTTTACTGGAATTGATGGTGTTGGTGTCAGGAATGGGGTTTTCCAATTCCGTCAGAATAGAAAAGAGTTCTTTGGAATCGGAAGCTGCTTCTTTGATATGGGTATTATAGGCTTCAGCTTTGAGGTTAATGATGGCTGTTTTGTATTTTTTGTTAGCTATGTGTAGGGTATTTTCCGACTCTGCAGTTGGATGTTTTCTATGTGCATGTTCAAGGGCATGTTTCTTTCTTCTGAGAATGACTAGGTCATTGTTAAACCAGAAGCAAGACCGTTTGTTCGAGCGTTTGGTTTTAGTAGTTAGCGGGGCTACTGCATTGATGATAGATGTGAGACAGTTGTGATAAGCGTCTGCTAGGAGACAGGTGTTATCACTATCAATAGATGATGAGTCTAGTATTTTGCTAAGCAAGGGGTTGTGATGTTCAGGTGTGAGCTTGCGAGTGTTTCCGGCCTCGTAAGTATTAGTTACATTGGATTTGGTAGGGAGAGACCCATCAGGGATGATGGTAAATTGGATGTTGTTGTGGTCTGTCCAGTCTAGTGGAGTGATGGCATCAATGGTTAGTGTGGTGTTGAGAAAGAGGATCCAGTGCAGTGTTCTTCCCTTAATATGTGTGGGTTCATTGACTAATTGTGTGAAACTCATGTCCTTGAGTGCGGAATGTAATGCTTCTGAGTCTGAGCTTTCATTAAATCCTAAATTAACATCACCAAGGATGATGCATTTTGTATTAGGTTTGATAAATGGGGCTAACATGAGCGGGATGTCTGTATCTGGGTGGCTGTTAGAATTAGGTGCTCTATAAATAACTAGGAGATTGATGGTAGTTTTGTCATTGATGGATAGTTTGGTTAAGAGTAGCTTGTAATCTGCGACGCTTTCAATGGAACAGGATCTTAGTTGCAGGTTGGTTTTGGCTATGATGGCTACTCCTCCACCATGCGCATGTGATCTGTCGGACCTAAGAATGGTGTAATCTGATGGAATAGCTAGTGCCAGGAGGCTTGGTGAAGCCAAGATTCAGTGACTACTTATAGGTCTATTTGGAGTTCTGTGATAAGGTAGTGTATTTTGATAGCATGCCCTCCTAAAGAGCGGGCATTAATGAGGGCGACTTGAAGGTTAACTGTAGTTTTCTGCTTAGGTCTAACTTTCTGTGTAGGAGTCACTGGACATGTGGTAGCCTGATTGGTTTTAGGGGTGATTATGGAATTGTGGAAAGGTTGGGGGGCCATGATCGGTATGTGCTTGAAGATTATGGGGTCTGGTATGCCAGTTTGAGCTTGGTGTAGAGTTTGTGATCTTAGGCGAAAGGATCTGGTTCTGCCTAAAATGGGGCGGGAGAGGGTGTCTCCATTGTTGATGTATTTATGAAGGTGCTCTGGAATGATTGTGTGCGTGATTGCATTTGGGCTGGTAGTGGGTAGGAGGGTGGTGGTGAGAGGGAAAGGTGATTGAGGAGCTAGGAAGGGTGTGGGACAGGGGATGGGGTGGTTCCGGGGGCAGGCCATCTTAGAGAGACCATTTCTATAACCTAAATAGTGGTTCCCAAAGCAGGGTACGCTGTGTGCGATAATGCAGAATGGAAATATGAGGAGGGTTAATATTCTACTTGGCGTGACTGGTAGTGGTCGTGCTGAAGATGCGACGTAGGTAGGTCTATGTCAGAGAGGAGGTGGCATTCTTCTGTTTGTCTTGTGTCGGGATACATGGGGCTACTCTAGTATGGTCTATACAACTCTCTATAGCACTAACTTCATCTGGAGGTAATACACTATGGGTGGTAGTGGTAAAGGTGCAGGTACAGGTCATGTGACTGGCGTAGGTCTAAGTAGGCCTAGTAAACAGAGTAGCATAAATACTGGAGCAATGGATAGTGTTTTCAGACAGAGCAATCCTGAATCCATGCAAATAACATTGTAATTGTACCATTGTGTTAGTGACAGGGCAGGCCTAATCTCGCCCTATGTTGAGCATATGGATAAACAGGGCAAGGCCGTCGTTGAGTACCGGACGCAAATTTTATAAGCACTGGATTTGCCAGATAGGCGGTAGATCGCAGGAAACAACAACCAATATGTAATGACAGGCAGACATTACTGTGCTTTGCAAAAAATTAGCAAGTAGCAGTACTATAGGCACATATGTTATACGTTTGTAAGCACATTTGTAATACAGGTTGTGGGCGATCTTGTGCCGACTAAGGGAATGGTGAGTGAATAATGCTAGGCGAGTCATATAATATAGGCCATGGCCAAGTGGTATTCATTTAGCACTATGGGTACAAAGCAAATAGTGACAGAGGAGCAATTAGTGAGGACACAAGGAGGTTGTCAACTTCCGATGCTTTCTTTCCCCCTTTACCTGGTGTCCCTTCTTCCTCCTCACCTGGTGATCCAGAATCCTGTGCAGTGACCAGCGTGGGCCTCCGGGCAGTGTAATCGGTCCTTCTTTTTTGTAGAGTGTCTTTCCCGGGGAGAAGCCACAGTGAAACCTCTAACCCGGCCTCTTTGTGAACCCCCCTCCAGAGAGAGACAAATGGGAGAAAAAGCTGTACCAGGCACAAAATAAAACCTGCGAGCGATGTAATGCAGTGATGCTCAACAGCTGCAGCACGGTGAGGAATAGCGAAGGAAGGTGGTCTCTTTATGACTGCAAGAAAAAAGGAACATCTCAGAATGCAAGATAAATACACTGGCAAGAAGAATATATCAGGACAATAAGTAAAGAAAGATACTCTAGCCCCAGAAAGCGGGAAGTGAACCACTATGCAGCAAGGACCAAAGGCGGAGCAGAAGAGTGGCCAATGGCCAAAAAGCTGTACAGAGAACGAAAGAGTTAGGCAAGGCAGAGCGGAGAATACAGCGAGGCCGTGCAGAAATAGGAGGAGACAGGTAAGTGAAAACAATCAGCGAAGCGCTGAAAGTGAGCGATAGATCAGAGTGAAAGGGGGTAACTCAAGGGGGGGTTACCGGAGTGTTCGTAAGAGAGAGGCAACAAGCCCAAGAGGAAAAAACTTGCAAAGCGCAACAAAAGCCGAGGGAGGGATTCCGCTAAAGTTGTAACGCAACCACAGAGCGGAAGGCGGGGCTTAAGTACGTGCGAATGGAAGTCAAAAACAAGAAACACTAGAACGCTGCTCGCGTTCTAGTGTAACGCTTCCTTCGATCCTGGAGGCGATACAGATTCCACAGTCGCCACGGGCGCAGACCCATGACAGTATGCCCCCTTAGATAACTCGCTTCCCTGGGTGCACCCAGTGACATTTTCTAAGAAGTAATGGAGCATTAATGTGTGAAAAAGGTTCCCATGAGTCTTCCGAATGCGGATACCCTTGCCAATGTACAAGGTACTCCAAGCGCCCCTTCCTGTACCGGGAGTCACAGATCGGTTCCACTTCATACTCCTGAGTGGGGGGTCTGTTGGTTCGTGCAGGTGTGGGATGAGTACTGGAATCCACATGTGCTTCCTTGAGAAGGGAAGAATGAAAAACCAGGTGGATCTGTTGTAAACTGGATGATAGTTGGAGTCAAGTCACTGGGTTAAGTTTAGCTGTAATGGCGTAGGGACCGATGTACCTAGGTGAAAGCTTTGTAGGTCTAACCCACGGAGGCAGATATTTGGTAGAGAGCCATACCCTGGAGCCCACCTTCCATTCAGGAGTCTCTCGGCGATGCTTGTCAGCTGGAATCTTGTACTTCTTTTGACTGTCAGTGAGGCTAAGTTCAGCCATCTTGTGTGCCTCTGAAAGCGTTTGCAGAATATCTTCGATGGCAGGGAACTGAGACTGTACTGTTAAGAGGATGCTGACCATAAGTACAAAAAAAAGGGGTTATTCCTGTGGGTGAATGTTTGGAATTGTTATATGCGAACTCCACTGTGGGCAATAGTGGAACCCAGTTGTGCTGTTCTTGGTTAACATAACAACGGAGGTATTGCTTGAGTGTGTTGTTCAATCTCTGTTTGACCATTGGTCTGGGGATGAAATCCGGATGACAAGGCTTGTTTGATACCCAAATTGGTACATAACGACTTCCAAAATTTGGAAGTATACTGGCTGCCTCTGCCGGAGGTGATTTTCTCTGGTACCCAATGAAGGCGAAATATGTCCTTGAGAAAGACCTCAGCCATACCAGCCGCTATAGGTAATCCGGGCAACGGAGAGAAATGAGCCAACTTAGTCAGAGTATCCACCGTAACCACAATAAACGTGCAGGACTGAAAAGGAGGAAGATCAACTACAAAATCGGTAGTTATCTGACTCCATGGTCGTGAGGGTAGAGGGTCTTGCTTGAGCAATCCACAAGTTTTCTTCGTGTCTGTTTTGCTTCGGGCACATACGGCACAAGACTGTAGATACAATTGAACGTCTGTCTTCAGAGAAGGCCAGTAGAATGACCGCCGGAGGAGTTCTAATATGCCTTCTTGTCCTCTGTGACCCGCGGTTCTGGCATCGTGACACCAAGCTAAAGCTTTCTTTCGGAGTGAGACTGTGGGTAGATACAGTTGATTCTGATAGAACCACAACTCTTCTCGGGCAGTCAGTCTAGTCCGATTGTCGAGGTGGGTACTTGGAATCGAGGCTTGTCTGCATTCCTGAAGAAATGAAGTCACCTGTGCGTCTATCTGAAGCCTTGGGAAAAAACATTTTGGTATGAAGGAGGAAAGCATTCCTTCGGGATGCTTGTGTGACAAGGCATCGGCAACCGTGTCCTGAGATCCCGGAAGGTAAGTGATCCTGAAATAATCTTGTGCAAAAAGATGGGCCCATCTGGCTTGGTTGAAGTTGACGCAATCCATTGCCTGTAACACTTGTACCTTTTTGTGATCCGTTCTGATGGTAAATGGATGTAGTCCGCCTTGCAGCAAGTGTCTCAATTTTTGACAGGCAATCAGGAAATAGGAGAAGACAGGTAAGGGAAAACAATCAGCGGAGCGCTGAAAGTGAGCAATAGATCAGAGTGAAAGAGGGTAACCCAAGAGGGGGTTACTGGAGTGTTTGTAAGAGAGAGGCAACAAGCCGAAGAGGAAAAAACTTGCGAAGCGCAACAAAAGCTACAGAAGGGATTCCGCTAAAGTTGCAACGCAACCATAGAGTGGAAGGCGGGGCTTAAGTACGTGCGAGCGGAAGTCAAAAACAAGAAACACTAGAACGCTGCTCACATTCTAGTGGAACGCTTCCTTCGATCCTGGAGGTGATACTGATTCCACAGTCGCCACGGGTGCAGGCCCATGACAGAGGTACAACGTAGCGAAAGGTTTGGGGGGGGCAGGCAGTCGTTAATCAGGACGAGGAAATACACTTACTGGCAGCAGATATACATGCGTCTCGCGTCCCGATGCGGACAGACGCAGACAGGCCCTTAAATCGCGGCCCTTGGGAGAAGCGGCTTCCGCATCCGGTTCCGTTTGCCTGTTATTGTACTATTTCGTATCCAATCAGGATCATTAGCCTGTAAAGTCTATTTATGGTTCAGAGCAAAATCTCATTTGGTCAAATGAATATGTAGCAGATGTCTTTATATTAAGTCATGTAACCTGGTCATCCTGCTGCTAACTATGTGTTACTGCCATTGCAGACCTGTGGTGCATGATTGTTCCTTGTTTGGACTCAGAGTGTTTTCTCTACATATGCTATCAGTTTTCTTTGTTTGACCTATGAATGCCTGCAGGATTTCA
The DNA here is from genome assembly GCF_040938575.1 of Ambystoma mexicanum. Lineage (NCBI taxonomy): Eukaryota > Metazoa > Chordata > Amphibia > Caudata > Ambystomatidae > Ambystoma > Ambystoma mexicanum. The sequence continues at coordinate 847,253,797 of NC_090930.1, forward strand.
GATGGACGAGAAGGACTCGGATAGCCCACTGTTCTTGTGGGTTATCCGTGCGGCAGGAAGGAATGGACCATTGTCCAGCTAACTCTAAGATACTAGTGTGCATGCAGTATGGTGAGGCATGTCGAGGGTAAATGCGTTGATGGCTAATGCATACAAGCATGGACTCTATTCAGTCATAGCACCTTTCCTGTTTAGATTTGTGTGACGCTGTGAGATGTGTTGGACTGATCCAAATCTTTCTGTACTTGGTCAGTATGCCTGTGACTTCTGAGTCTGCTTCTTCATTCTCAGTACAGGACCACTATTTTGGTTGGTGAAACCAAAACACTCCCACTATCATTTCAGCATGTTTCCTAAAATTGCTGACTAACTGGAAGAAGCTGACTCACCACATCTTGACGAAAGCCCATCTGCATGTCCCTGTTGGCAGCCAGTCCTGTCCATGGTACGACCTTCATTCATCGTCTGTTTTTTTCTGTGGAGTTTTTTGCTGAAAAATATTGCATGAAAAACAAAATCATCAAAATATATGGGTGAGTGGGTAAGGGCAAATAAGGGGTGGGGGAAGGGAGTATTGAGAGTAAATAAAAAGTGGAGGGGTAGCTCGCAGAGGGGGGCGGGGCAAATCCCAAATAACATTTTTTATCAGTTACTTGCCCAAATAATTTTTGCAAAAAACTACGAAAAAAGGGGATGAATGAATGGTTCATTGTGATGTTAACGAATCAATAAATAATGAAAACATTTATAACGAATTAAAAACAATGAAAGAATATCAAATTATTTTTTGTTTTTCAATTTGGGGGGTGCCCCCGAAGCTGTATCTCCAGCTTTATAAACCCACTGGAAATACCACCAAATGGAATTAGCGCTATCGCCACTTGGTTCAGAGTTAGTCAACATTTTTTTGAGTCCATAAGAATCGAAGGGAATACTTGTAATGAGGGCCTTTTGATTGATTCACGAGGATGGAGAGGTTGTGTTTTTTGCAATACTCTTCGGCTACTTTGATTGTTGCTGTGTGGATGTAAACTTGCCTGTAAGTTAACAAGTCACCTGATTGTATTTGTTATTGTGTACTGAGTAACCTGATAATCAACACTTACAGGCAAGTTTACATCCACACAGCAACAATCAAAGTAGCCAAAGAAGAGTATTGCAAAAAACACAACCTCTCCACCCTCGTGAATCAGTCAACAGGCCCTCATTACAAGTATGGCGGAGCAGTACAAAAATTGGTGGTATTACTACAGGCAGTAATTCCACCGAAATTCCCTTCGATTCCTATGGACTCAAAAATGTTGGCTAACTCTGAACCAAGTGGCGACAGCGCTAATTCCATTTGGTGGTATTTCCAGTGGGTTTATAAAGCTGGGGATACAGGGGCTTTGAGGGCACCCCCCAAATTGAAAAACAAATAATAATTTGATATTCTTTCATTGTTTTTAATTCGTTATAAATGTTTTCATTATTTGTTGATTCGTTAACATCACAATGAACCGTTCATTCATCCCCTTTTTTCGTAGTTTTTTGCAAAAATTATTTGGCCAAGTAACTGATAAAACATTTTATTTGGGATTTGCTTGCCCCCGCACCCCCTCTGCGAGCTACCCCTCCACTTTTTATTTACTCTCAATACTCCCTTCCCCCGCCCCTTATATGCCCTTACCCACCCACCCAGATATTCTGATGATTTTGTTTTTCATGCAATATTTTTCAGCAAAAAACTCCACAGAAAAAAACAGACGATGAATGAAGGTCGTACCCTGGACAGGACTGGCTGCCAACAGGGACATGGTTTAGTAAACATGCTGAAATGATAGTGGGAGTGTATTGGTTTCACCAACCAAAATAGTGGTCCTGTACTGAGAATGAAGAAGCAGACTCAGAAGTCAGGGCATACTGACCAAGTATTGGTACACATTGACCTTTGAATTTCCTTTCACTTCTTACTTAAGCAATATGGCCCGAGCTAGGGGGGAATTACTGGTTCAGGCAATGCCCCGGGGCCTATAGTTTCAGGGGCATTACCCAAAGTGCTAATGCCCTCCCTCCCCCCAGGCGAGGGGTTTATTGCTATTAGTACTGATATGATAGTTTATATATATCGCGCCCATACACAAGTGTTTCAGAGCGCAACGTGGTAATGGAGCGGTACAAAGGGAGGACAAAGCAACAAACTAGGCCCAGTGACATTGTGAACGCGCAAGTGCAGGGGAGAGGGAAGGGCGAAAGTGCAGGGGGCAGAAGGGGAGTGAAAAGTGCTGAAAACATGATCTAAACAACAACAGGTAGTGCGCCCACCTGGTGGCAAGTGCAATAATAAGGCACCAACAATGGGTGTCTAACAAGTACAGGAAGGGGACTGTAGGGTTGCAGATACAGACCCAAGTGCAAGGGTTGCCAAGTGGCAGTGCGGTTATGCGGCTGGATGGGCAAGGATCTGGCCCCGAAATCAGAGGGTAGCCAGGCGCCCAGTGCCGAAACAGACAGAGAGCAGCAGGGGAGAGGAAGAGAGAACGCAGAAGCAAAGAGGAAGGTCTTGAGGTACTTCTGGAACCAAAGATGGTTCTCCTCAAGTTTCAGAGAGGCAGGGAGGCTGTTTCAGAGGGAGGCCCCCTCCGAAGAAAGAGATCTACCCCTGAGGGAGTTGGAGGTGAAGGAGCAAAGAGTTGAGTAGGAAGGTATTTCCAAAGGGAGAGTTGACGATATTGCGGACCCAGGCCCCAGAAGGCCTTGTGGACAATGCAAAGGGTCTTGAACTTAATCCTTGCAGCCACTGGGAGCCAATGAAGAGACTTCAGGTCTGGAGAGATATGATCCCAGGGCTTGAGGCCAAGCACAAGTCTTGCAGTCCTGTTCTGGATGAGTTGCCGAGGGCAGAGAGAAGTAGCAGGCAGATTTAGAAAGAGGATGTTGCAGTAGTCCAGCCTGGAGAGAACCAGCGTTCTAGAGACAGTGAGTTTCTGGGGGATGGAGAGGAAAGGAAGAATGCTTCTGAGGAGGTGCAGTTGGTAGTTTGACTTCTTAGAGACGTCAGAGATGTGTGGAGAAAAGGAAAGCATGGAGTCGAAGATGACCTCGAGGTTCTTAGCCTCACAGGTGGAAGCAGGGAGAGGGCCAAGGGAGGCCGGCCACAGAGTGACAGGAAAGGAAGGTGCAGGAGTACTGATGAGCAGGATCTTTGTCTTACTGGCATTAAGGCAGATGTCGTTGGTGGCACACCACTCCTGGATTGCAGACAGTCAAGAGATGAGAAAGGGAGAAGAGGTGGCAGGGGGGAACCTGAAAACGAGCTGAGTGTCATTGCATAGCAGCGAAAATTGGAGCAAAGAACAGCAATGCGCTGGGCGAGGGCTGCCAGGCATTGGTCGAAAAGCCAGGGTGAGAGGTTAGACTCCGGCCTGTAAGACTGGGGTACTAATGGTGTCTTTATTTAAGTTGCGAGATGCCTTCAGCGTTTAGCAACAGAAAAAAGAAGAAAAACAAAATGAAAGCCGCCATCGAACAGGGAGAAGGGACAATAAAAAAGTAAACAAAGAAAATGCCTGCGAGGGAACAGGCGGCCAGGCGGAGAAATGGAACGAACATCGAGGGATGCGCAAAGGAAGCAGGTAAGGCTTTGGCGGGCTGGTAACGACCTGGCGAGGGCCAATCAGATCGATATGTTACAATCTTGCCCCTTGCCCCTCTAATGTACATTTATTGGATCTATGGCAGTACATAGCCTGTCCAGTTTCACCACATTTCTGCAGTGTGTTTATAATGGTGTGAGAACCCTCCCCTCCCCACATCACCATCTTTATGCCCTAACCCCAAAACCCCACCTTCCCTACCTCTATCTGTAGCCTTTCTGCCACACTTTACCATAGTGAAATGTCTTAAGGCAAAAGGCAGTGAAAGGGATTCATGGAAATGGGGTGAGGGGTGTTGTATATATTGTTCACTGCAAAGGGCTTATGCATTTAGTAATCACTTTTGCCAAATGTAATTTGCTGTTGCACATCGTGGGGTCCACTTAGCGCAATACACAATAGTCACATCTCACAACTTTCTCTATCAGTTCCTTTTCACCCAGGATGTTTCACATTTTGTATACCTTTGTAATACCTTTGTTAGTTTTTCGTTCTTATCAGTCTTCTTCTGGTCTCCCCTTTTGACTTTTTTCTATCTAATCAACCACACTCCCTTAAACACCTCAAACTCCATTGCTGATTAGTTTTCAGCATGTATATTCCAGGAAAGGTATTTTTTAATGCACTCCCTTTGAGAGGTCCTGACGGATTTTGCGTTCAAGGGTTTTGCCGCATTATGTCTGGCCATATAAACTCCTGTGAATCATACCAGGAAGGCTTTGCGTGGCTGACTCATTGATGGCTATCTCCACAAAGTTCTGTGCAACCTGCCTAGTTCAAACTCTGTGCACTCCATTAGCTCAAACATTTCTTGGTGCAGATTAGCTATAAATAATGTTGAACTTTGGGATGGGCCTTCTCCAGTATTCAAATGATGTGTCTGCCGTGTCTGTTGCCATTTTTATCTTGCAGTAATGCAATCCGACATGTGAGTTTCTGGGAAGACTCGGGTCGGTGTTCAGGGAATCCACCAAGGCAGAAGTTCTAGCTTTGACCCCTTGCCTCCTATTCTCTGATCTCTGCTTCTAATGAACTCATCCCGGTCCCGTAAGTTTTCTGACATCACTGGCTAGCTTTTAAGTCAGTTCCTGCATTGACAATTTTGTGCTCAGACTCTCTGGTTTTTCGAGACGTTTCTGTGGCAGTACTCTTAATCAAGTTTACATGTTCTCTGTCATAGAATACTGTTTCTTATTCATGTTTCTGTGTGATAGGCCCTTGATCTTCTGTGACCCAGCAGATGACTTCGGGTTCCACAAGTATTGTATCCCATGGAGAAGGCATTGTTGGGTTACTATTCCCTAGAATAGAAATCATTTAGAGAAAATGGGCCTCATTACACGTTGTGTGGTAAAAATAGGATTTTTCCGGCATGGTGTAATTTGCGTGTCCGCCCTCGCAAGAGGCTGCCATTTGTGTGCCATTACGAGTTTGCGGGCACGAGCATAGCGCCATGCCGGTAATGATCCTACCGCCATGCCGCAAAAGTCCCCAAAAAGTCCCTTAACGGCATCCTTGAAAGCGCTGTTAGCACTTCCGACCTGCCGCCACATGCAAATAGCGGTCACCGCAATTAGCGAACAACGGCATTAGCGGTCACCGCTAATAGCGGTGACCGTTATTTTGCGGAACCGGAAATAGCGTCATCGCACAGGAACGGGAAACAGCACGGTGGCCATCTTTAAAAACACAATCCATTTCCATCCTCCTTATCCAGGACACCTTACCAGGAAACACGTTCGGAAATCCTTCCAGAACACTGTAAAGATGCCCAAGGCCGTTAAAAAATCGTCAGAGCGGCAACGCAAGGAGAAATTCAGCAAGGAGGAGCTCATAATGCTCACTCAGACACTATCAGAAAATGCACAGGTGGTCTTCTGCAATGACATGCGGCGGGAGACCATCCTGAAGAAGAAGGCCATCTGGGAAGAGGAAGCCCACAAGGTCAGCGCGGTAGGCACCACCACCCGCACAGTTAAAGACTGCCGAAAGAGGTGGGACGACCTCCGGCTACGTGTAAGGAACATCCTATCCGTAAACCGCAACCTGGCTACGGGCACAGGAAGAGGCAGCGAATTGCCGATTAAGCTCAGTGAGTGGGAGGAGACCTGTGCATCGACAATCGGCGTGGAATCCATCGAGGGAGTTGGACAAATGGAGCATGGCGTGGCCATTTCGTCTGATGGAGGTGAGTGTATGCATCAAACAATGCACAGTGAAGTGTGATGGTCCCCCCAATCATGTGTCCATATGAATGCCGTGGATCCAGCCACAAACAAACATGCATGCATCACCACATACCCGTTCAACACACAGCCATTCATGCATGCCCTTTACTGGCAAGCCCGAGGTTGTCATCAGGTCCGGGTAGCCATGGAGAATCACCCATCCCCACCCTTGAAGGGCCATGTAGCCCCCAGGTATTCTCACCTGATGCAAGTGTCATGGATACAGGTACATCAGCCATCCCACCAGCACCCACCATGTGACATGACCTATCATCCATCTTTCAGAGGCAGACCGAGATGACTGGTCTAGTAGGGCAGCATGTGGCTGGGACAGGCCGCCTGAGGGAGGACATCGGTACATTTGCACAGCAGACGAGGGAGGCCATGGAGGCATGCACCAACAGAATCTGCAATGAAATGGCCCAACTCAGGGAGGCCATGAACCGCATAGCAGACGCAATTGAGCGCCGATGCCCACTCCCAACCCAGGATGAACCGGGCCCAACCTCCTCTGGGAGTTCACGGCAAAGTAGCCCCCTACGCCGGTCTCTGCGGAACCTGCGTCGCACCACTTCACAACCACCAGATGACGGAGCAGGCACTGGCAATTAGGGCCAGCAAGGACTGGGTGCCACATGTGGAGAAGGACACATTCACGCCATGAGGCTCACATGGGGGTGTTGTGGGGGGAGAGGGGTAAGGGTGATTTTGGGAGTGTTGTGGGGGGAGGTGGGTAAGGGTGATTTTGGGAGTGTTGTGGGGGGAGGAGGTAAGGGTGATTTTGGGAGTGTTGTGGGGGCAGGGGGGTAAGGGTGTTTTCACAGTTGGGGCCCTGCACTTATTGTTGTCTTTTGTTCACAATACACTGTTTGAAAGTTTACACTGGCTTGGTATTCATCATTGTGTGTGTGTACTGTATTGGGGAGATGGTTCTTTGTGGGACTGACCACATGCATCAGGGCAGTAATACCCATCTTTATCCATTACAGTCATACCTTGTATGACACGCAATCTGATGCATCCGATGCTGACGCACATCGTGTCCTGCCTGGACATTGCCACTTGCATGCCCCTGCGGGCCTTTTGCGCCATCCTCATCACCATCCACATCATCATCCACATCATCATCATCTTGTGCTTGCATGTCAGATGGCATAGTCACATTCCGCCTCATGTAAATTCAGTCCCGCAACACACATGCCATGGTTTACTTCGGCACTTTGTCATGGCCGTACAGGAGGGATTCACCCAGCATGCTTAGGGACCGGTGCTGTGTGTTGTAGAGGTCGGATGTCTGCTCCATCACAGCGCAGGTACGGCTATGTGCAATTTTCTTGTCCTCTTCCTGCTGGTTCTGTGGTATTTCTGGGTGCCCTGCTGGTGCTTGCTGCGCCTGTCTTGCCCTACTCCTACTCCTACTCCTCCTGCGTCTCCTCTGTGCTTCGTGTTGTTGATGGTGCTGCACTACAATCACATCCTCCAGCCCATGTAATGCAGGCAGTATTGGAGGCATTTTTGTGTGGGAAGGGGTGTGGGAAGGGGTGTGGTGTGCCCTTTTGAGCTGCCACAGTCTCCATCCCCTACACCTGTGCTGGATAAGTCCACCTGTGGCAGGTGGACTGCTCAGGTCTCTTAACGGGTGATTCAGGATGCCGGTATTAGCGCCATGGCGGTAGGGTGTTTTGGGGTCTTTACCATGCCGCTATTACCATGTCCGCCTACCTTGTGATGGGATGCTATTATCGACATGCCGCTATTTCCGACGCCCACAGACTTGCCGCTATTAGTGCCACCGTACTTAACGATGGCGCTAATAGAGGCAAGTCCGGGTCGTAATTAGATAGGAAATTTAGCGTTACCGGTATTCACTTACCGGTAACGTTATTTCCTTACCGCCGTCCGTGTAATGAGGCCCAATGTCTTTTGCCTCTTGTGTGTCTGAGGGGTATCCCCCCTTTGTCTGACCCTCAGCCTATAATAGAGTGTGTTGATATATCTACTTAAAGGCCTTGCTCTCCGGACCAGACTAATACCTCTCACCCAGTCTGTCCTTGACCTAGGATTCTATTTTCTGAAATTAAGATTCTGTAATAATACAGGAATCTCCCCTCCCATCCAAATGGTGTCCCGTGATGTACATTTTGCTGCGAGGGCATGGCAGCCCTGATTTGTTTTTTACCATTTAAACTGTATTAAACACTTTAATCTTCGCACCAAAAACAAGAAGATGGTCTTATACATGTCCCCACCTCTATTATGAGGAGAACAGTGTATCGCAATGAGAAAAAAAGGTGGTAACATTAAAATAAAAAGCAAAGATATGGTGCAGAAAATATTAATCAATTATGAACTATGCATAAAACTTTTCCAGGTGTAGATCTCAGTGACATCTGGTGGCGCCGGGTTACGGTTGGTGTCCCATTTCGGAACTTATATTAGTGAAAATGATGTCATCTCGTTGGGTCTATGGTGGATATTGGGGTTGTGACACTTACATATGTATTTACTGGGGGATTAGTCCGAAAGAAACTGTGGTATCCGCTCCTGCATTGCCCCATCTGTTTTGCTCATGGCGGCTACATACCAAACACGTACCCACCACTCCTTAATATCTGGTTCTTCCCGGCCTTCCTGTGTTTTGCTATCACCAGTCTCACAGAGACCAAGAAATGAGTTACCGGACAATAACGTCTGTCTCCCAGTGTGTAATGGCCTTGGGAGTCTTCATTGCACAAGAGCAGTACCAAGGGATCAAGCTGGCTCAAACCCACAGATCTCATCCACCACATATGAAAAGAAGAGCCAGGGGACGTCCTGCATCTCCAACATTGGGGGCAGAGTTCCAGGTTCATCTTGTGCAACCCTTCTAGGGTTAAGTACCAGCAACATAGTAGTTTAAAGCAGTTCTCTTTGAGCTGGACCGCCTGGGATGCCGTACCCGCCCTCGTCCAGATGTTGTACCATGTGGGCTCATCTATGGGCCTTCCCACATCCTCCTCCCATCTGGACATGTACCCGTGTGGGGCTTTGAATCTACTGAAGTTCACCACCTTCTATAGGGATGCGAGCCTCGCTGATGGGGGATCGCCCATGAATAGATCCTCAAAGAGGGTTGTATCACACTTCCCCTGGCTTGTTACATGTGATCGGGACACCCAATGTCGCAGTTGGATATATCCATATCTATCCAGGTCATTGACCGTAGAGGCTTGTTTGCTCTGATCAAACGAGCGAGGGAGGTTATCATGAAACCACTCCTCCAGTCTGTTCAACCCCCCCTCAGACCACCGAAGCAGATGCCCCTTGCTTAATCCTGGGGGAATTTGCCATTTTCCCATATTCCCAGCACAGGAGAGGGCAAGGTAGTCGTAGCATATCGCTGGGCAACCTTGTCCCAGTACTCCAATGTTGTACTGGTTGTTGAGAGCCCACATGCTCCCAGTCTTCTTACCCTCGAGGAGATCCAACACCAGTGATGCAAAGGGGAACCCAAGTCCTCCTGCTCTATGGTGACCCAGTGCTTTGGGTTAGTCTCCATAACCTGACTACGCGATCTGAGCAGCAAACAGATAGTTTTCAATATAGGGTACCAATAACCCACCCGCACCACTAGCTGTCATTTGCCTAGCGTCCCTGGGGAACTTTCTAGACCATATGAATCGTAAAATATGTGCCTGTAATTCCTTCAGTGCTGCCCTGGGAATCCAGATCGGTAACGCTTGAAATGTATACAGTAGCCTTGGCAATAGGGTCATCTTAATTGCTGTTATTCTGCCCAACATGGAGATTTCAGAGGCCCCCATCTCAGTAAAAATTGCTTAGCCCCCGCAAACAGCGGCAGTATATTGGCCGCATATAGATTGGTATATTTTGCTGTGATTTGAACACCCAGATATTTCATAGAATGAGAGGCCCATGAGAATGGGAAGTTGGATTTCAGATGCTCAACTGTCTCTCGTGATTCTGTTACATTGAGGATTGTTGATTTTGAATAATTAATCTTGAAGCCTGAGATCTGTCAAATAGTGAAATGATGTGAGGCAAAGAGATCGAGGAGTTCTGCATGTGGAAAAGGTGGTCATTGGCATAGAGCGCCAGCTTATGTTGGTAGCCCGCTACTTCCACCCCGAGAATATCCCTAGAAGAACGCACTAAATAAGCCAAAGGTTCCATTGCTAAGGCGAAGAGAAAGGGTGACAGTGGGCAACCCTGCCGGGTCCCCTTCGCAGTTTCACTGCGTTCAAGAGGACACTGTTTACCTTGATCCGGGTAGAGGGGATGACAAAATTGGCCAGCACTCATTTACTAAAGTTTGGAGCAAACCCTATAAGTACCTTGGATGGATACCCCCAATCCACACGATCAAACGCTTTCCCTGCATCGATTGAAAGTAAAGCTAGTGATCATTTATGCTGCCGTGCCCAGGCCGAGCTATCTACTGTCCAACAAGCACGTTTGCTCCACCGCTATTATTCCAGGAAGTATTTCTGCGATGCGTGTAGCTAATACTTTTGAGAATATACAAGCATCATAATTTAGGGCCGCTATCGGTCAGAAAGAGGAACATAGTGCGGGGTCCTTCCCAGGCTTATTGAGCAGCGTTAGTATTGATTCACCCATTGATGGTGTGATAGACCCGTTGTCCATGAAGGAATTAAACACCCTTGCCATATAGGACTTCAGAGAATTGTTTATAGAACAGGGGCTGTGAACCCGTCCGGTCCCGGAGCTTTGTTTCTAGGGAGGGCGCGTATAGCTTGTGTAACCTCCTCTACCTTTATAGGTGTTTCTAATGTCTGTTTGTGCTCTTCAGGTATTCGGGGAAGGTGGACTTCCAGCACAAATGCATCCTGCTGTGGGCCATTAAGAGAGCCAGCTGCAAACAATTCAGCATAATACTGTGATAATATACCCATTTTAGCAGGTTCGTCGTCGTGCAACAGACCTTGTGTGTCCTTCAGCCCCCCAATCGTCGTGCTGTTTCTCTGGGCTTGAATCTTATAAGCCAGGATCGGGGATGCCTTGTTGGAAGTGCTGTAGTAGAAATCTTTCGTCCTAAGCAGTTTATGGGAGATGTCATAACGCTTTTAGTTCAGCCCTCGCCACCTGTAGCTTCCTGTATGTTCTCCTAGCTCCATCTACCATATATTGGGCTTCTCACTCCTGGACTGTTCCCTCTGCTCATACATGCTGGGCTGTAATGATTTTGTTCTCCGAGCTGACGCTAAACTGATAAGCTCCCCCCTCAGTGTTGGCTTCAGTGTCTCCCATACCCCTGTCAATGCGACCTGTCCTGTTTTCTTGAAAGGTATTCCGTAATCCTCTCTGTGACGTTGGAGCATATCGCCTCGTCTGCCAATAAAGAGTCATTCAACTTCCACCCCGTGGACTTCATACCCCCAAGTCCATACCCGTCTAGTTGTAGAGTAACGGGAGAGTGGTCAGATACCAGCACTACTTCTGTGGTGCCGGAGGATATTCCCAGGAGCAGGGGCCTAGATGCCAGAAAAAAGCCAATTCGGGAGAAGCTAGGGTGAATGTGTGAAAAATGGGTGTACTATTGCTGTTGGGGGTGTAGGTGTCTCCATATATCTATCAGGTGCATGTACCCCATAGCCTTCTTAAGGGAGACCGCCTTGGATGCCTCAGCCAGGGCCAGTGGTCCTGTCCTATCAATGATCCCCTTTAAAACCACATTGAAATCCCCTCCCACCACAAACTCTGCCCTTTGAAATTGTGCGATATGTGGGAATAGGTGGGCGTAGAACTGATCTTGGTATTGATTAGGGACATACACGGACACAACAGTGAAATCTCTACCTGCTAACCGTATGTTCAACCTGATATATCTGCCTAGGGCATCCTTTAGGACCTTCCCCTGTTCAAAGTGAAGGGAGCTAGCTATAAGGATTGTGGCACCCACTTTCTTCTGAGTGGAGGAAGCAATGTATTGGTGAGGGAACCAATGGGGTCGCAACCGTAGCCAGTCTCGCTGCAAAAGATGGGTTTCCTGAATTAGGGCTATATCAGCTTTTAGGTCTTTCAGCTTGGTTAGCATGCTTTTTCTCATCGTGGTGAGTTCAGTCCCTGGACATTCAAGGACACGACCTTCGCATCAGCTAGCAATAGATCTACTGGACCTAGCCAACCTTCAAAACCATTCGCAGCTCCCATTCGCAGCTCTTGCCCCCACCAGATTCTGACCTCCCACCAAATCGCCCTACCAGCCTACATTTGCGATAAATCAATGTTTGACACCTAGTCCCTTCCCAGTTTTGCACCATCTTAAGTCACATCAACAAATAAAAGGTGGAGCCAGCGTGCTATGAACACGTAGGTCTTTAGAGCTCCCGTGCCACCGGAACAATCCTGTCTAAGTCCTGTGTGATACCCCTGTGAATCAACGCAGAACCGCAGCAAACGGTAGCGGAAAGCCTGCTCCACTGAACGGCATCCCTGCTGAGCCGAACCGTGAGGGGTAAGCCTGTAAAACCGCATTGAAAAGGGAGGTGAAAACGAGGTGACAACGCTCTCAAGATGGCTACCGGACCACCATAGAAGAGCCGCGGGGGACTGCCGAACGATCGGACGCTGTGGCGCACCCTGCTAGTGCTGGCATACTTAGAGGAGGGTGTGAGCCCCGGGAGAGCGGCTGTCTCACCTGGCCCGGGACGCATACAAAGAATACTTCCCCTTAACTGGACGCCGGAACCCGGGACGGCAGGGAAGCCGCAGCAACATTCCGCGGCTCACTGCAGTGTGCAAACAAGGAGCGGGAGAGGCGGTCCAAGCGCCGATGAAATTAGGTCCGCCATAATACGAACCAAGACACCCAGAGACTGCCCCCTGACACACTGAAACTGCATGGATTAGTGGCGGCCGATCGAGGGCCAGCGGAACACACAGCAACACGGCAGCCCTGCCGATCGGAGCCCTAGACAAGCAAGGTGGGAGAGCAGGGAAGGAACTCTCCATCGGGGCTTCTCCCGACGCCACAAGCACCCTGAAGAACAGCCTGCTCCCGTGGCTGGGCATTGCTTGAAAGGAATGCCCCACTGCTTCTAAAGCCAAAGGTAGCGTGACGGAGGAAGAGATGGGAGAACTGTGCCCCCAGCAGCCAATTCGGAGCAGAAGGAGCGCTCTCTTGGTATGAACTGCTCCCTACCTGACATACAGCCTTCGATTGCCGGGGGAAATACTGAACAGCCGGAGGTTGGTTGGGACTCCCTGAACTACGAGGAAAGGAGGACCTGACCGGGGGTGAGTGCGGTAAAGAGATAGAGCACACCCCTGCAGGGACCACACGTATTGAGTGAAGGCCTGGAAGCAGCCCACGTCCGCAAAGAGAGGCCATAAAACCCGGAACAACCGGCTGGATCCTCTCCCTCTTGGCCGAAGCGGCGGAGACAAACACTGGCCCTAGTCTCCTACAGGAGGGAATAAAATACCAACGCCAAAATAGGAGGTTAGAGCTGGGCAAGTGAGGGGACGCTTAAAATACGTGGCGGCACAACCAGACTTACCCCCGCGTAATACAGGTGCCTGCCTGCTCTGGGACATTCGCACCCACAATAAGCCAACAGGCAGATCGGACACCCACAAAGTGAGCATCTTGCAGGAGCTGCAACGCCCCAGAAAGGGACCGTCGCCGGACCTGACACCAACTAACACAAGGCTGATCCATATAACCCTCGGAGTCGGGGACGACGGGACCCGACACGCCTTAGACTCAACCGACACCATAGTACCCGTATAGGAGTAAGACATCAGCAGGGCACCTCCCGACTCTGCAGAACTTACCAACGCCGGCACCAAATACTGCCATAAAAACAACAAACTCACATCCCGGATCCAAAGATGGGCAAAGACATATCGGGGGAAAAAGGCGTCAACACAGAGCAAGATGGATCAATATGCAGTGGCACAGGCCCAGGCACCACAGACCCGTACGCCAGAACCGACCGTCCCCGGAGATGAAGAAACCCCCTCTCCCTAAGAGATGTGATGGCAGTTATCACCAGCTCCCGCTCCTCCATGGAAATAAAAATGGACAGCATAGCGGCAGACGTCTCCTTCCTCCGCCATGACCTGCAGAAACTTACCGCCCGCACGGGTGAAGCAGAGCAGCGTATCTCGGGTTAGAGGCATCAACCAACAACTTTCACTAACAATGAACGGTCTGAAGACACTGGAAGCCCGTGTGGCCGAGGGAGAGGGCAGATTGCTCCGTAACAACGTGCACATCCTCGGCCTTCCGGAGGGAGAGGAAGGGCCCAGCAGGGAGCTATTCCTGGAACAATGGTTGGTAGACATCTTTGCACCTCACCCCTTCTCTAAATTCTTCTCGGTTGGGAGGGCTCACAGGATGCCATCGGGCCGGCCTCTACCAGGCGTGCCACCCAGAATGGTAATAGCCAAACTATACAACTACCAAGACAGGGACGCGCTCCTCCAGATGGCCCGAAGGAACAGTCACCCACAACGGCTCTCGGATAGCCTGTTCCCCCGACTACACCCAGGAGGTGCAACGAGCAAGACAGTCCTTTGAATCGCTGAAACGGCAACTATCTCACATGAATGTGAAATACGGACTGCTGTTCCCGGCCCAACTCAAAATCTACCACAATGGAACTACAGTCCATTTCACTGATCCGAAAAAAGCCTGGACATGGGCGGAAGCCCATATTGAAGAGGACTGGACGGCAAGGCCAACGGACTGAGGAGGAGATAGATCCCGGCTCAGACCAAACCGTCTACCCCCCACCCCCCGAGAGGCATCCAGAAGCCCCAGAACCAGCGATCCTGGAACAGGCAACAAACCCCGCCGAATGAAGGACAGAAAGTCAATTGACGGGAAGAAGCAGCGGAGAACCAAGCGGATAACGACACTGACGTCCCTTGCAAACCTCAGGTACCACGAAATGAACAAAAAGTGGCAGGAGTTACAGACCCAAGGGAATTTCTCTTGCCTCCTTGTTTGTTGAAACCTCAAGTTTAGGTTGACGCTCTAGTTTTGAGTGTCAACGATGTTCGAGGCGACAGGTACTTCGTGTTGGGGTGAAGTATACGGAGGGGGGTAGGGAAAGTCTATGTTGTCTTTATGGTTTTCTGTTAGTTCTGGGCTACTACATGTTCACACAACGACCCAATCACAACCCTTTGCATAAGCTACTTCACATTACCACACACAGAGACCCCCACCCCACAACACACACCAGCGGGAGGTTGACCTCCCCTTCAGACTATGACATCCTGTGGAACCTCCAATACGTGCTCTAAATGGCGTCTGCACAAATCCACTCGTCCCATGTTGATCGCCCGAGATCTCTGCTTACCTGGAACGTGAACGGAATGGGCTCGGTGATCAAAAGATGCCTGATCACACAGCTCCTAAACAAACACTCCCCCGACATGGCCCTGATAACCGAGACACATTTAGCAGGATCACACTGCACCGTCTTCCAAAGGACCAATTACCGGTCCACCTTCCATGCGGGATACACAATGGGATCCAGGGGTGCCCTTATCCTGATACATAAATGCACCCCATTTGTCTTACAAACCGTAGAACAGGACCCCAAGGGCCGCTATGTGTTAATCCTAGGAATGCTTTGGGTGAGAAACTAGCCATGGTGTCAGCGTACTCCCCACCGGGAATGGGGCAAGAACTGTTAGACAAACTGACCACTTTCATGGGGAGACATCAACACGACATGTGGATTCTAGGGGGAGATTTCAACGATGTTATGTGCAACACCATAGACTGCACCCACCTTAGACAGCACAACCCAGATACCCCCACGAAACTGGCCTATTTCACATCTGCCCTAGGCCTACGGGACGTGTGGCGGGAACTACACCCGGAAACTAAAGGTTACTCGTTCCGCCAGTGTGCAGCTTGGACAGGATTTAGATGGCCGGAGGGACACGAGGACCAGACCTCTCTGTACGCAAATGACCTCTTGATATATCTGGGGATCCAGCCCGGACTTGCCCCACGGTATAACAGATGCTCATCCCCTTTGGGGAGTTCAGCGGACTGAGAATTAACTGGGGGAAATCCATTATATTTCCAGTAAAGAGTGGAGAGCCGGCTACCCCCCAAAACTGCCCGTACCTAGTGGAGCAGTACAGTTTTCGATACCTGGGAATTTGAATATCCGAAGACCTGACTAAATATGTAACACACAACTTCCAACTGATCGTTGACCGTTTTGTCAGCAACGTCCACCACTGGAAACTCCTCCCCCTGACACTCATGGGTAGTGCCGCACTCTTTAAGATGATGACCCTCCCAAGATTCCTGTACGTCTTGCAGAATGCCCCACTCAAGATCCCAGACTCCGAATTTGACCGGGTAGAGACCCTCCTGCTTATATGGGGTGGAGGCCAGCCACGTATAGCACTGCCCATGCTTCAAAGTTCGATCTGGGAAGGGGGGATAGGGGAGCCCCGCCTCCAAACCTACTACTGGGCTTCACAACTTGCGGTGGTCAACAATCTTCTCCATGGTGACCGGGAACCACCCCACATAAGGGCAGAAATTGCTACAATTCACGACACGGACCCACTTCATTTATTATACCAAACTCCCCCGAAACCCTCTCCGCCTACAACCGCGGCGCACATTATCACCGTTTGGAAACAAGCGCATGTGTTTGTGGGGTGGAAAAACAAAATGACTGCTGCACAACCCCTGTGGCACAACAGTAACTTAACTGAGATCGGGAAACTCGAGCCATGGCCTAGATGGATAGGGGCAACGGATTCAGAGAGTAGGGGACGTCCTTGTAGATGGGAAACTAACCTCATTTGAGGCTATGCAACTAAAACTCCAATTCCCGAGTACCGAGTGGTACCACTACATACAACTGGCCCATGCCCTGAAAACCCATATGCCTGCAGATGCCACTGTCCCTGACTACACACCAATTGAACGCAATATGCTGCCAGCACACATCCCCACTAGATGCACCTCCATTCTATACAGCGCTATGTCATCCTTCGCCACTCCTGAACTGACAAGCTTGAAAGCTAAATGGGAAATAGAGGTAGGGGAGATAGACCCAGAAGACTGGATTCAGGCGCTAATGTACCCGTGTGAGGCTGCTATCTCCTCTAGGCGCCGGCTGGTACAGCTAAACATCTTGCATAGAGTGTACTACCCCAGAGCGATCCAATATGGTTGGAAACGGGCCTCGAACCCGGATTTCCTCCGATGTGGAGAGGAGGAGGGAACTTTTATACACATCCTATGGACATGCCACCGGATCCAAATCTTTTGGAATACATGCTGCAATGAACTTGCTAGAATCCTCACCCGCACCATACCACTGGATCCAAAGGTCCTACTCCTGGGCATATCCGATGAGAGCGATGGTAATAAGTGGGAAAGACTGTTGTCCATGCAATGGGACTGATGAAACGCAACATCGCACAGAAATGGGGAGCCCCAGAATCCCTGACGCTGGAACAATGGGTAATAGATATGGACACATGTGCCATGATGGAGCTTAGGGTCTACAACGCAAGAGACTGCCCTACCAAAGCCTCCAAAATATGGGGGAGGTGAGAAGAAGAGGGGGGGACCTAGAACCCTCTGGCACAGGTGGTGAGACTCTGAATACCATACGTAGATGTTTATAAGAAATGCTCCTGGTGATTGGTAAATACATGTACTGTTATTAGCCTATGAATGGACATGCTAGTCCTCAGTTGTTTTTGTTGATGTGATTGTTGTATAAAACAATAAAAAAATGTTTTATCAAAAAAAACAAATAAAAGGTGGGGGGGACATCAGGTCTGTTGCCTGAATAAGGGCCTACACCCCTAGTGCCCTTATAGTTGCTTACAGTCGCTTTCCTATCGGCTAATTGCAGCTTCTACACCTCTTTCAGCTCTCTTTTCCATTAGAATTCAGGATTCATAGTGGTTTTTACTGCTGTTCAAAATACTCCTCTCAGTTGAATCATAATCTCCTGAGGGGGACCCTCAAGTGGGGGCCTCCAAGTTCACAGTCCTCTATCGCCTGTCCATCAAGGGCCTGCAGTGATCCCTCCTCCTGCTTTTCCTCAAGTGGGATTGGGCCCAGGTAGATGTCGAAGGTCCTCACGAACTATCGTTGGGCAAGTGCATGTCGGCCTCCAGTATCTTAAGAGTCTCCACTGCCGCCTGGAGGGAAGTAATTTGGTGATGGACTCCGTCCAGTTGAAACATGATGCGAAAAGGATATCCCCACCTGTCTCGAACACCCTTGCCGCTTAGCCAGTTGGTTAGTGGCTTCAGTCTGTGTCTTTGGATTGTTCCTTGAGAAAGGTCCTGAAACAGTTGGAGGGAGGCTCCTTTATACTCAAGGCTGCGTTGTTCCCTGGACTTCTGGAAGATCAGGTCTTTAGCCCTGACAAAATGAACTCCCGTCAAAACGTCCGACAGAAGATGTTGTCGTGTTTGAAAGTTTGAGTAAACTCTGTGTGTGCAATTCAGGGTGAGATCGACCTCCATTTCCCCACTATCCCCTGGAACAGCCCCTCAGTGTATTGTTCCCGATCCTGATCTTTATCTGCTCCCTGCACCCCGCTGATGCAGACATTGTTCCTCCTGGAGCAATTTTCTGCATCCTCCTGCAGTGTGCCTATAGGCCTCAAGCGTTGCCACTCCTTGTCCCAGCTGGTCTTGTGCATTCACCTGGTCACAGTAGGCTGTTTCCAATTCTCCCAGTATAGTATCATGCTGCTGCATGTTGTGGGATAAGTCTGGGAAGGAACTTTTCAATTCCTGTTGCGTGGACGCCATTTCCTTTTGTATTGACTGGAACAGACACATGATGTCCCCTCTTGTGGCGGGCTGCGCATCATCATCTATTGTGAGAGGTGACACGGATGACGGTTTAGGTGGCTGGAACAGCTCCTTGATAGATGACCCCCAGCTTTTCCTTGGTCTTCCCAGACTTCATTTTGTTCATGAAGGGGTCGAGGTGGGGGGTGATGAATGTGGTCTGTAATAACCTTTTGACCCCTCTGGAGTTGATTATAAAGACCCAAGCAGCAACACTGTAGCTCCCAGTAGTTTCTCTTCCTGCACACCTCACTGCACACCTGCCTGGTGAGGCCCTGTCATCTCTCTTTCTCACTGAACGAAGCAGGCTCCAGGCAAGGGGAAATGTTGTCCAGTGTTAGTTAGTCTCCAGCAGTGGCCCAGCCTTCTCTATTGGGTTAGGTGGACAGTTAGAGTACGCTTGGATGCCACAGGAAGTCTAACAAGTACTATTCCCACGAGGCGTGTAGTCAAGCAGGGCTGCATATTAGTGGTTACCCTCTTCAACCTATTCCTTGCCGATTTTATGAAAAACCATGTGGACCCTAGTATGAACCATATTAAAATCGGGACGCTGAGGTTGGGCTAGCTCCGGTATGCTGATCTGCTACTGCTAGACTACACGCCAAAAGGTTTGCAACATAAATTGGATGCCCTTGGTGACTTTGCTATTGAGAATCACTTGACTATAAATATAACTAAAACCAAGGTTATGAGATTTTTATGTAAACATCAAAATCGTAGTTATGCAACACATAAATGGTCAATTAATAGTCAGTTGATAGAAAATGTGGATCATTACAAATATCTTGGCGTAATAATTGAACATAGTTTAAGTTGGAAATGTCATTGCTTTGAGACAAAGAGAAAGTGTATGATAGCCACTATGTCCGTAAGCAACTTTATAGGTAGACAAGGTGGCATTTTGGTCAAGAATATAGTAACCGTATATGTAGCGAAGATTGTCTCTTGTCTCCTATATGGCAAGGAAATATGGGGAACATCGTATAGAAAAGAACTAGTGACTTTTGAAGCAAACATATTGCGGATACTCCTGAGAATGCCAAAAAGTCTCCCTTGTGAATTTGTATCACTTGAATGCAATGTGATTAATGTGAGTGATAGGCTCGAGTTTAAGATGGCATCACTATATACGAGATTAATTAATTTGGACAATAATACTTATATAGTTGGATTGATGCAGTACTTTAAGATTTTAAATAAGAAAACTAATCTAAAGGTATTTGACAGATTGCACAGCACCTACAATAAATGGGCCAAAAATAATGAGAGCAAATGGTTATCTCTGTCTAATGCGCAGGTTAAATGGCAACTGAAACGTGTAATCTACGAGAAAAGTAGAGAACAAAGTATGGTCAATTTTGCAACAAAGAGACACAGTAGTATGTTTCTTGAAACATGGTCTATGATAGTGTGTAAACCTAACTATCAGTTGGCCTTTCCTGAGAGTGAAACAATAAGACAAAACAGCCCAAAGAAACAAGATATTGTAGGTTATGTGGGAATTTGGAGATTGAAACTGCTAAACATATTTTATGTGAATGTGAAAGTCTTCTAGAATTGCGCAATAAGTATCTTGTAGCCTATGAGAATACGTGGAAAGAGAAACTTATATATGATATATGGCACTCATTGATGCAAGGGAATGATATTAATGTGATCCATTATATTTCATGAAAAGGTTTTACTCATTTTAAAACAATTATCAAGAGGCATATATTTTTAATTTTGGATATGAATATGAATCGTTTTTATAAGAATTCTTCTAATTAGGGAATTTGCTCCCTGTTTTTAGATCATTGTAACCTGTTGTCTTATATTGTTATGTATGTATGTATGTATGTATGTATTTTGTTGTTATATGTAAAACCTTCGATTGGTTATATGCATATTAAAGAATTTAATTTAATTGAATTGAATTGAGTTAGATGGACACTCTTAAAGGGTGGGGAAAATTGCAGTAGTCCAGTTTTGCACCGGAGATGATTGCGCAATAGTAAGGCGTGGTTGGTAGGGAGGAAGGGTTTACAGGCATTTAGGAGTTTAATGGTCTAGGCAGCAGCGGGTGCAACGGCATCTATATGTCACAACATGCTAAAGCTGGCACCGAGGTATGCCCCCAATGTTTTGATTCCAGGGGATACTGGAATAGTGTTACCATCGATCATGAAAGGCTGGTAGGCTGGATCATGTTTGAGTACCAACAATCAGGATCTCGGTTTTGTCTTTGTTTCGGCATAGACTTTGGGATGCCATCTAAGCCTAGTTGGTTTCATAGATAGCATTGAAATTGGTAGTGTCCTCTGAGTAGGTGCCTGAGAGAGGGATGAGGATCTGGGTATTGTCTGCCTAGTTGGTGTGGGGGATACAAAAAGAGTCAAGGTGGTCACAGAGGGGTTTGGTGTAAATGTTTTAAAGGGTTGGGGAGACAGACACAGGAGACTTGAGGGACTCTGCTTGAGAAGACAGGGGTGATAGGGGCAACTGAGATGCCAAAGTAGACACAGGAGGATCTGTCAAATAGAAATTCTTTTATCCATTTGGTGGCTTGAGGGGAGAAGTTAGCTGCAAGGTAAGATGGTCGTAGAGGGTTTGGTGGTCGAATGCAGCAGATAGGACTAATAAAAGGAGGAAGGCGAGTTTGCCTGAGTCGCGGAAGTCATCTAGCTGATTAGTGAGGTCTATTGGTGCTGATTCCGTTCCATGGTGAGGCCCACAGCCGGATTGGCGGAGACTGAGTATGTGCTGTGGTTCAAGGTAGGCTTTGATCTGGCAATACGCTGCTCTAACGGGGATGTTTAGAAGAATGGTACTATGATGATGGGGCAGTAGCTGGTAGGGATCGATGGATCGAGTGAGGGTTTTTTCAGAAGGGGGAGATCCAGCTTTCTTTGAGTGTGGGTGGGACAGTGCAGGACTCAAAGGAGGTATTAACAATGGCAGTGATGAGTGGTAGGAGGGCATCAGCGCAGACTTTGATGAGTAAGGCTGTGCAGGTATCACCTTTGCAATGGGATATGTTAAGCCCTTTGATAAACTGGGTAACATCTCTTTCAGTGACTGGATGGAAATTGAATGGCGGGAAAGATGGTGGAGGCGGGGGGTTTAGAGGGATGCTGGGTTCTGGTGTAGATGGTCTGTTGTTTGGCAAGGATCTTGTCTTGGAGAGAAGACATTTTGCCAGAGAGAGTGTTTTGCATGTTGCTGCACCAATGGTTGTTGATAGTGATAGGGGACAGTGGTGTGGAAGGGGTCTCTAGTTCTCGTAGGTTTGCAAAGAGGATTGCGAACAGCTCAATCTTAATGCTGGAGGCTTTGGCTTTATTTATTGCTAGTTTTTATTTCCTAGCAATGGTGGAGAAGTGCGATTTTAGTGGCGGTGGAAGGGTATAACGTCCTTTCATTGACGGTCTTAATTTCAATGATTTTTTTGTTAAAAAATACTCGTTAAACCCATCGAAATTATGAACGGTGGCTTCTCCATTGTGCTTTGCTGGTTCGTTTTCTTGCAGGGATGGATGTGAAGTCGGGGGTGAACTAGGAGTTCTTGTGTGGTGGGTTTAGATTTGTGCAGTTTGAGTGGAGAAAGGGTGTCGATGTGTGGGAGATCAAGTCATTATAGAAGTTGTAATGAATTTGATGGTGTAATCGCTCCTTTCCCGGTGGTGACCTCTCCCCATGTGGCCAGGGGACGGCAGTCGCTACCTGATTCTGCCCCTGGGGGCAGTTGTATGAGGGAAGATCACAAGGGGGGAGGCAACCCTCCGGGGAGAGACACAACATCATTGGACGAAACATGGTATACCCACTTTTGTTCTCAGGATATCCCCTTCATTCCCCATGCTTTAATGGCATATTGCCCCTCACCCACCTTTCAAGGCTACTGAGAATACTTATCCATACACTGTATACAAGCTATCAAAAACAGGCTTGCCTTTCAAGATTACTAAAAATATTTTCCAAAACTCTGCATACAGGTCATTGAGAACAGACTTCCCTTGCCCTCAATACAAAAATACTGTAATGAGGAAGCTGAGCCGAGCAATGAAGATCAATGAAGGCCAAGAGCAAGCGCATACTTAATGCCAGGACATTTAAACCGCAGAACTAGCTGACAGGGAGACGCTGGCTGGAGAATTACTGTGCTCTAGGTGTTGACTGAGGGGCCGCTGGGCTGGTGCCAGGTTCGTGGAGCCAACCGGCTTGCAGAAGAAACCAAGGAGAGCAGACTGCAGGATGGTACGCTGCGAGGAAGAAAGGTTTCAGAGTGTTCGCAGGTACTGAAAAGTGCTCGCCGCTCGAGCACGGAGAAACCCAGAGCAGGCGAGAGGGAGCCGCGAGGGGCACAGAAACCACAGAGCTACAGCTACGATGAATGCCCCATTTGTCGCAGCACTGATCATGGGACACCGCAGGAGGAGGAGAATAGCCAGGGCACGCATTTTCACACCACGGACAAGCCTTTTTGGGGATGCCTGATGACCAGGTCTACGGCAGGTATAGGTTTCCACCCCATATCATCCTAGACCTGGTCAGGGAGTGGGAAGATGACCTTACAACCCCCACCCTTTGCTCCCAAGCATTGAGCCCCTTGGAGAAGGTGCTCAATGTCCTGCATTTCTTGGCCACTGGGTCATTTTAGCGGACTACTGCCATAGTGGGGGGGGTCTCACAGGCCACGCAGTCACGCTGCCGACACCAGGTACTGGCAATCATGACAGCACGCACCTCAGTCCGCAGGCACATATACATGCCCAGAACACCCGCAGAAAGGCAGGCCGTTGTCCTGGATTTTTACAGGGTGGCACACTTCCCCAAAGTGCTCGGTGCCATAGATTGCACCCATGTGGCCCTACGTCCATCTAGGGCCACTGAGCACATCTACCGAAACCGCAAGCACTGGCATTCCATCAATGTACAGGTGGTATGCGATGCAAAGGGAATCATCACCTCTGTCTATGCAAACTACCCTGGCTCCACCCATGACAGTTTCATATACAGAATGTCCGCCCTGAGCCGGGCCCTGGAAGCTGGCCAGCATGGCGACACCTGGCTCCTAGGTGAGTACAAATGCCCTTGCACATGCATGCATGTCACACACACACACACACACACACAAATCCCAATAATCACAACCATTTACACCTCCCCAGGGGACAGTGCCTACCCTCTGAGCAACCACATGATGATGCCAATTCGGAACCCCACCACACCACCCCAGGTAAGATACAACGCCGCCCATATTACAACCAGGGCCATAGTGGAGCGCACATTCGGAGTGCTCAAGTCATGTTTCCGCTCCCTTGACCGCTATGGCGGGCAGCTACTCTATGCACCCCCAGTAGAGTGCAGGATCATTGTGGCAGCATGTGTCCTGCACAATGTTGCAACACGGCAGGGCGTACCGGTCGACATGGTGGTGCCCCCACATCCCCAACCACAGGCACAGGCGCTGCCCATGCGAGGGGACAGGGCACGTGGCGAGGAAGCCCGGACCCAGCTTGTGGCCACATTTTTCACCTAAACTCCCACCCCTGCGGAGTGCACACAGGCCTAGCACATACCAGGTGACAATCGATGATGACAAAGAGACAGTCAACTGTCACAACCTTACCACGCTGAGATTGTTGCCATGGAAGTGCCACATTGTCTGCATCCCTAGCTACTTAAACACAAGCTATCCTGTGTGACCAAAAGGCACACATATGACACATGACATGACATGATATGGCATTTGTAACGTGCCTATACACAAGTGTTTCAAGGTGCAACGAGGCAGGGAGGGGGGAACAAGGGAAGACAGACACCAATACTACTAGGGCAGGTGTCATTTAGATTGCGCAAGTGCAGGGGCAGGGGGAAGGGAAAAGTGCAAGGGGAAGGGGAGGGAGGGAGTGCAGTACAGGGTAAGTAGAATAAAAAACAAATAGGCCAGCTGGTGGCAACTGCAAAGGTAAGTGCAGACAAGTGCTGGGAAGGGGGGGCTGTAGGGATAGAGAGTCCCGCAGTGCAGGGGTTGCCAGGGAGGCAGTGCAAGTGGAGAGTGGCTGGGCCAGTGACCGAGGTCGGTGAGAGTGGCCCAGTTGCAGATCCAGTGCAGTTTCAGTGAAGAATTTAGCAAGAGAGAGGGAGAGAGAAAGCAGAAGCAAAGAGGAAGGTCTTGAGGTGCTTCCGGAACCGTAGATGGTTCTCCTCAAGTTCCAGGGAGGCAGGAAGGCTGTTCCAGAGGGAGGCCCCTGCCGCAGAGAGAGATCTACCCCCAGCTCATTGCTTCGAGAAGCGGCTGACCCTGACATGCAAGGTGTGAATCACACACACCTGCAAAACAGGCCATGACCATCACTGTTATGTCACTCAAACCCTCCCAAACCACAACATGACATGGCAAGCAATAGCCATACACCAACACAGTACCAATAAGGTACACATTGCCATGTCAAAAATGTACAGTGGCATCAGACAATGATGCCTGACATGGAATCAGATGAAATGACTGCCCAACAACCTCCCACCCAAAATAAGTCATTCCCAAATGTATCACAAAAGCTGTAGACGTAACATAACAATGAATGCCTGTCTACATGCACATTGTGCATTGCAAAATCAACACTGCAGCTTCTCTGTGCTGTGTCCAACTCCTGCAACACACTGCTCAGCGCACAGCACAGTGAACAGCTATTGTGTGTGATGCACACCCTGAGCATCATATCTAAGCGACAAACCACATCAAAAAGTAAATTAGGCATGTACAGGATCCATAATTGGTCACAGAACATGTGCTGCAGGGACACAGTGGGCACCAGAAGGCAAACAGAGTGTACACGTGGATATCCAAGGGTGGTTGTACATGTACTGCATCATAGTGAGAGTGTGTGGGTCAGTAAGGACATGCACTCAATATATGCATGTGCAATCAAGTGACCATCAGTGTCCTCTACACATCACATGTGAACATTCACCATGTGTACACCCCAGCATGTCAAACCACAACTATCCCCTCACACCTGAAAGGTAAACACAACACATGAACAGGCATTGATCAGCAGAACACATGTCCATAGGATACCACAATTACAATGTCAGGGTTCCCATCACACTGCAGGGCAAGGCAACTATCAACAACAAAACACCCTCCCTCCCTCACAAATGACCATGACCCACTAAACAACTGCACCTGGGTCATGGAGCCTTCAACCCTCAATTTCACCTGGCCACAGGATCACCCTTCCCCTCTCTTTACCATCTCCCACCTTGTGTGTAAAAAGGTGCCTGCACCCTCAGAGTCCACCTTCATTTGCAAAATCACAAAATCCAAGGCAGGAAAACGAACCAGAACAGCCTCCAGTAGATGATTTGACGTAGCAGTACCTCACAAAGGCCAAGTACTACCACAATGATGTAGCAACCAAGGTAGCACAGTAAAACAATGTCACAACAGGATGTGAACCATGTGTGGTACATAACATAGAATGATGCACCACGAACGGATGTGTACTGTCACAGGTCCCGTGTACAGGCGCAGGAGTGGCACGAACCAACCACCCCCACCGTGGCCCGGGTACCTGCAAGGTCAAACTCACACAGGCCTCTGAGACCCTGGTGGGGAAGGAGGGTCAGGGATATGCAGTCGGGACAGGCGTTGGCACACTGGATAACTGGAATGAGTGGCAGGAGAGGGGAGGAGGAATGACACATGAAAGTAGGGAATGCACGAAAATGTACTACCTGCATGAACACATACACAATCCGAACAAACTTGTACATCATTGTCATGGCCTTCTGGAGTCCAGGCTTAGGAGTGGCACGAACCAACCACCCCCTCTAGGGTTTTGGCACCTGCAAGTTTGGGGCTTACACAGGTATCCGCAACCCCAGCGGGTAAAGAGGGTTAGGGAGCGTTGGTTGGATAGGTACGGGAAGCAGGAACACCGGGTAGAGGGTACAGGGTTTAGAATTGGATAGGACTCCGGGTGATTAGGGGGAAAAAAAACATACCAAATTGAATTACACATTCATCCATGCATCAGTGCACCCCCCAGCAAGCCTATGCAGAGCAGTTTGAAAGAAAAACAACAAGACACTTAGCTCTGGTTTTGAGTGCTGGCCTCCTGCCTGCGCACTTTCAGGTCCGGTTACAGGAACACTTCAATGCTGCAAAGAGAGCCACAGTGAATAATCTGTGCGTGCCCATAACACAAAAACACACCACCAAATATGCCCCATAGCAACAAACTACTCTACAAACAGACAATCTGGTGTGGATGCTTCGTACCCATATGTAACATTACCCCTGTGATGGGTCATACACAGTCAATGCAGTAAGTCAGCCGCCGGTGGGTGCGTGGCAAATGGAACACCAATGTGTCACAATTCACACAACATGCAATGTTCTCTGGGTAAGCAGACAGACCCATATAGCAAGGCATGACTTCAGAACAAGTCGTGTTCCACCATGACCAAAACAAAGTAGGCAGTGCATGTTTCAAAATGTACATGGAAATGAAATGCACTGCACCCGAGCATGTCCCTTGCTGTATGTCCCTGTGAGCTGCTCCTTTCCATGTCTCGGAAGGCTACATGGTTGATACAAGTACCTCAATGGACCTTGGTGTACCGGAGGGTATGTGCCACTGCCCCTGCAGGTGCCCCAGACAACCTTACAATCCACAGCCATCAGTCCACCAACACATCTGAGCTGTATTGTGTGCTTCAACACCAATATTCGTGAAAGCTCAATCTCAGTGCTGCTACTAAACCTGCATGTGAAAACGGCCTGGTGGAAGCTTTGCTGTGTTGTGGCCCCCCTGTGCTGCTCACCTTGCCTGGAGTTCCTTGGAACACGTCAGCAGTTCTAGGATGTAGGTCTGCAATCCCTGTGCCTCTGCTTGCGCACACATGTGCATGTGGGCACCAACAAACGTGTCCAGAATTCAGACGTCCAATGGGCCATGTCTGCTGTCAAAGGTGGTCTGGAGGCTCATCCCCCTGCAGAAAGGGTATGAAACACATGAGTAATGCTTTAAAGTCATCTGTGTGTGTCTCTTCAGGCATCTCATTACTGGACCATGTCAGAGACTCACATCAGAAATCACACCATCAGTCCGTCTTTCACATTCAAAGTGTGGAACACACTATCTACGGCATGAATTGCAACAACCACGTGTACAGTGAAGATAAGAAACATACTACACAATGCATTGCAATGAATGTACACATTAATCATGAAACACCCCATCTAGCAAAAGCTGAACAGTGGTTAATAACACCGCAATCATCCCCACTAGGGATGTCAACACAAGTTACACAGCACCAGACATGCCACAGATATGACAGTCCAAAGCCCTTGTGTAACAGGCTGTCACACCGAACCATCCTTGCAAGCCCATGGTTAAGGGAGGCAGGAGTGGCATATGTGAGTTAAGGACCCCAAGCAGCAAACACATACACAAGACAAGCCTGAAGGGCCCAGCTGGAACAGACAGTGGATGCTTTAAAAAGCCACAAAGCACCGCACCGTCACATGAAAGCACAATAGACAAGCATTTTTAAACTATATTAACTAATTACACTAACTATGAAAAACCTACATTACCTAATTAAACTAACCATCAAACAGAAACTTAACTAACTAAACTAAAAGAAAAATCAAAAATGGCCACGTACGACCCGGGTTGGAGGGGAGGCACCCAGGAGGGTGGAGGTACAGGGTGCTGCTCAACACCCACATGCGATGATGCTGAGCCAAAAAAAAACCTCCATGGGCTCAACGCCTGCACAGCCTGACCTATGTGGGAGATAGATGGTCGTCCAAGTCTGGCTCATCCTGGAAAGGAGGATGTGGCACAGTAGCCTGGCCACGCCTAGCCGCAGCTTGCCCCTCGTCGGCAGCAAGTCTGCCGGACGGGTGAGCCTGGTTCTGTGTGGCGATGTGACGTAGGTCTGCATGCAGAACCTCACGTGATACACGTGTTTCTTCTTGCAGGGTAACACGTGTAACATGGAGTTCCTCCTGCAAGGCCTGGCTGGACAACCGCTGCACCTCCCGGCAAGCCTGTAGCTCAGCCGAGATGGTACGCTCAAGCTGTGCAAACCTCTCCTCTGCCCGCTGTCTCTGGGACATCATAAGGACACCCAGAGTGGATTTGAGGGAAGCATACTCCTCCCTCAGGGCATCCATGTGCGCCTCTGCGTGAGCAGCAATTGCTTTACGCAGAGACATTTCAGCCTGGCGTGCCCTGTCTGAGGCCGCCATGCCCAGCCTGAGCGAGCGGGCCATGGACCGTGCCGCCTGCTGCTGGAGAAGCACCTGCCTAGCAGGGGGGAGCACAGATCGGGCCGCACGCTCCATGCTCTCAGCGATGTTCTCCATTGCTGCCCCCTGCCGTTCTGAATTGGCAGTCATGTCTTGCTCCCACTCAGTATACTGCGGTTGCGCGCGGCGACCGCGTTGCTGGGCTTGACCCATGCGGGACCCAAGGACCGGGTGTCCTCGCTGTGTTGGCACCGCCCGCGGCTGCACGACTACATGCCCCCGTCAACGTGATGTCCCAGGCACATCAGTGACTGGTGTGGAGGGTGACCCTGCGTCCCGATCCACCACCGGCGGAGGAACCAAGACTGTCTGATCCCTCAGTGCAGGTGTCGCGGACAGAGGAGTGTCCACATCAGAATCACTCACCCCTGACACATGGACTTGATGCTTATCCAACTCGACATGGACATCAGAGTTGTCATCAAGGCTGGACTCAGGCAGCCAGAGACAAGATGGACTGTAGCACTTGGGGGTTTTCGTGGCCTACCACCCCACGACCCCCACTTGTGCTGGGTTGATGTAGTGGTAACAACCCTGTGTCTGGCATGACAACACCATCCTCCGCCTCCATTGCGTCATCACCTGAAAAATAGAGAGAAAAAAGGTCACTACACATGTCAGAAGCACACAACACACACACACACACACCGACAACAAACACATCAGGCAGACATGTGACACACAACAAAGAACCTGGCATGCATGCTGGGTCAACTTTGAATTGCTTCTGTGATCAGACCTGTTGAAAGGTGGCAGTTTGCATGGAAGTGGGTCTATGCAGTGCAGAAAATGTGTACGCCACTCACTACCTACATGTACAAGGACTCCATGGTGTGTGTCAGGAAATGTGAAGGCAGTGCAAGGTCAAATTCAGGCATCACGTGCACTGTGCATTCAATGGGTAGCATATCTACAAGCCAAGCACCCCTCCACCCAAGTACAAAAGCAGGGATGCCTAGCATGGTATCAAAAGGCTGACCATACACCTCTGTATTGACAGGCAGTGTTGACTGGCATCAACAGCTTAATGTGATTCAAGTGACAACACTGCAAATGATGATGGGACAGTAAGCAGGACACATGATGAACACTCTGGAGGCCGCCCACGTGTGAAGAAGACACTACAACAGTCGGACAGAGTCATTGGCCATTAAACAGGCTGAGGCCTGTGAGCCACACAGATTGTCAGACCCTAAACATGTGTGCAACGCAGTACTGAGCCACAGTTGACATGGGAAGGCTGATGAGATGCCATGCAATGTATGTCACCCAGGACTTGTATTACAGTGATCATCCAGTCAAGGACACATAGGGGCATGCATGCAATGCACATGGAGCATGAATGGGCACTCATGTCCCTGCGGGACATCTGACCTATGCACAGTACAAGTGAGATACCCTGCATCAAGTACTAAGGCTGTACCACACGGCATATGTCTGGCAGATTGTACGCTGGAAGTTAGCATGTACACAGCACGCATGAACAGGAAAGTACACATTGGCAAGATTGAAGCAGACCAGTGCAAAGGTGGAACTGGGGTGCAGAGTGGCGGAGGAGGGGCAAGGGAGCATGCCTACATGGAGTCCCCGCATGCAGGCAGAGGAGACATGATCGTCAGTCATGCAATGACATTGTGCCTGGGTTGAGAGGAAGGTCACCCCACGCCACATGCAGAAGGGCCAGTGAGCTGGAACATGGACCGGAGGGGCATACTTGTAACCAGCATGTCAGTAGGGTGCAATAGTGGCGATGGGGACAGTCCCCGTCTGCTCCACATGTCCACCATCCAGCAGAGCAGACATGCATCACGGAAGCATTGCATTACTTACACATCAGAACCATGTACACGTCACATGTAGTGGCAATCATGCACAACACATCTCACAAGTGAAACACACACGTCCACAATAAACACGCATCAACACTCACTGGACTGGGCATCAAAGTCCAGCATCTCTCCCACTCCTTTGACCAATTCAGGTGGTATGAACTCCGCAACGAGTGCCTCATGCGGAGTGAGCTCTTCCTCCTCTGGTGCAGGCCCACCGCCAGTCACCAGAGTCAAGTTGTAATTAGAGGCACGCTTAGCCTTAGCGCTGCGTTTGAGGTCATTCCAACGCTTTTTGCACTCTTGCGCCGTGCGCACCTCATGGCTGAATGAACTGACATGTTCCGCAACATGCTTCCAGTGGGTGTCACGGTGGGCAGCCGTAGTCTGACTATTGGCACCCACTACCATATCACGGCTGTGGCCCCGCACGTAGTCCACGAGGAAGTCCAGTTCCTGCTTGCAGAAAGGCTTCTTCCTCGACGTGCAGGAGGTCGTGGCTGTGTGTGGGGTCCCAGCCTGTGCTGCAGGTGCAACCTTCCTCCTCTTGGACTGTGGCGCAGACCCTGGCTGGCTAATGCCGCCCTGACCAGTATGGCCAGTGGGTTCGGTGGATTGAGCCAAGGGACTGGCAGGTGGAGGGACGACCAAAGGCCTGACTTGTGTCAGTGGCATCTTGGTGCCCTCTAATGGACTCTGCGCAGCAACATCCGCTGTGGCAGGGTCATTGACCGCAACGGTCCTGGTTGGCAGACTCACAACCGGGGTGTTGTTGGGTGCATCTGCCCCTGCACTTGCCAACACCCGGCTGTTCGGGGCAGCAGATGACATAACTGCCCCAGGGACACGTGTCTTGGTCAGAGCAGCCCTGCGTGCCCCTATGGTTTCCCTGCTGGCCTGTTGGAAATCTACCAAGGGCTCCTCAAGTGCCAACGCAGCCTGCGCTGACAGACCCTGAGCCTGGGTGGCGGTGTCCACAGCTGCACCTGCAGCTACCACTACCCTTGGGCCCGTGGCAGTCGATGGAACGGACTGCCGGGACACACGGGCGCCAGTGCCAGATGCAGAACCTGCATCCCCCGGAACCACAAGGGGTGGTGGCATGACTGCACCAACACATGGCACAACATTGTGCTCAAGTGGCGCACCCCTGCCTCTTCCCCCTCTGTGGCTGCCCTGGACACCCTGGAGTCCCCCTACTCCCTGGTCACCACGGCCACGTCCCTGACCATGCCCGCCACGAGAAGTACGCCCAGCTGAGGCGCCCCTCACCTTTGGTGTCCTCCCAACCATGGCACAGATGTAGTAGTGCTGGCACAGATGGAGTAGTGCCAATGGGAGGTGTACACCACAATTGACCTGGGCAATCGGGGTGAAGGGGGTGGGAAGCAAGATGTTAACAGCCCCCCTGCACCTGCAAGGCTGTATGTGACCCCAGTGATGTAGTGACGGGTCACGCAACACTCAGGCACCCCAAAACTGCAGTAAAACTGTGCACGCAACCCTGCAGCCTACGTGCGTGGAATCAACCTCCCGCAGTACGCGGTGGCACCCAGTAACACGAATAACACGTACGCGTGGGACACGCAGGCTACTATGACCTCGAAAATGGGTGCGATACACAGGGGCACCCGCAGTGGGAAAAATAGCGTGTGCGACTCACCGTCTGACTAGTGCGATGCAGAAAAACACGTGTAGCCAATACCCCCGCCAAAAGAAGAGATACGTCCTTGATAGCTGTAAAGTTGTGATGGCGTGCAAAACAACAGGAAGCAGCAACACACGTCGGTCTCCACGAAAAGCACGTACAGCGAACTGCCGCCCCCGCTCACCTTTAACCCGTGCTGAGGGAAATGCCCGCGTGCGTCACGTCACCCTTTCCTCGGATTACACGCATTCCCACGCGGACGTGCAGTTTTTCCACGCGCGCTGAAACGCCCGTGCACGCACGCACGTGCGCGTCACGTCACAGAGGCGCTTACGCTTGAAGGGCCTTCGGTCCAATGAAATCGCGTATGCGTGCAGACGCGCTTAAGCGCTAAGGGCCTTTCCTCGAATTACACGCTGACGTGCAGAATTTTCACGTGCCAAATCACTCTGTACCAAGCTGGCCACGCGTAAGCACCTGGAAGACCACGCTCCTGCCCAAAAGGCTGAATTACTGCCCCCCAGAGCCCCGAGCAGCCTCCCACGAGCCATCTGCTGCTGCCTGCCTGCTGCCACCGTGCCCTGCCATTTGGTGCCTGCATATCAGCCATCTGCAGGGGTCCAGTTGCTGTGTCCACCCCTGCTGGTACAGAAGACTCCCGACTGGGATACCATCACTCCACAGCCCAGCCCCAGGACCCAGTTGCCCACCCACGCCTGCCTCGGGGGTCGCCATGTCAGGGCAAACACCATCCAAGACCACTGGCGACTCCCAACCAGAGGGGCAGAGGGCCACCAGCTTCAGCCAGAAGGAAGTTGGTGTCCTGGTGGAGCATGTCCTGGGGCATTATGATGCATTCTTTGAATCATCACGCGCTGACATGGAAGGACGGGGCAGGATCTGGACGGACATCGTGACTGCCATCAACGCGGAGGGGGTGGCAGTCCGACTACTCCATCATGTCAAGAAGCGCTGGGAGGACTTCAGGTCCAGGACCCTCAACAAGGCCCGGCGCCTCTTGAAGGCAGCGGATGCTAAGGGGCGCCGGGGCCACTTGTCGGAAGATCAGATGAGGGTCCTGGAACGCATATCCCCAGCGCTCCACGTCCAGGTCGTTGAGAGGCAGACCCGTCTGGAGTCGAGCGGTAAGGGGCCAAGCATTGCTGTGTGAGACAGGGCATGTTGCAGTGTGCTGGTTGTCTGATACTTGCCTGTATGTGTGACATAGGCCATGTATGCGTGTGTGTGTGCAGGGACATCTTGGTCATGCATGTGAGACCAGTAATGTGTGAAGCACACGGTTGGTGTATGTGTTTAAATGCTACATGGGGAGCCCTATGCGGAATGGACACATGAGAGCATGCCAGTCTCTGTTCCTGGACATGGGTGGGGGTGAGGGATGGGTGATGATGCCATGTACATGTATGTTGTCCATGTCTGTGTGTCTGACCTGCATGTCTGTGACTTGTGAATGCTATGGATGCATGACACATGTCTGTGTCAATGTTCAGATTCACTGATGCAGCCTAGTTATCCTTGCATCCACTGTGTCTGGGGTGTACAAGTCCAGATGGATGAAAGTACGGTGAAGTGTGTGAATGTGATGGGCATGACTCATGATGCATGCGAGTCCCTTGGACATGTTTGCTAATGTCCATAGCATGCACCATGCCTGTTACTGCATGTGTTTTGCCTGCACTGACCCATGTGTTGTGGAGGGACATGATGGAAGTGATCTTTGACAGTGCCACTCATCTGCTATTGCTTCCTGTCTAGGGAACCATTGTACAGTACCCTGATGCTTGTGTTCTATGTCTCCCTCTACACAGCGCAAAGTGAAGAAGAGGGTGGAGACGGCGCTGTGGAGCAAAGCGGCGGGGATGCCCCCACGGCTGCAGCGGAAGGGGTGGGTGAGCCCCCACAGGGGCTTGCAACGGCAGAAGACGGGGTGGAGCCATCCAGGTTGGTGGTTTCCACAGAGGAGGAGGAGGCCGCTACTGAGCCGCACATGGGGCCTGGTGGGGGCATCCCTGCTGGTGCAAGTGGTGCAGTCCAGGGGCAGGGGCAGGAGGCAGCACAGGTCGCCGTGGAGGTGCCTGTGCATGTCACTGTCCCTGACACTGTGACTGCACCACCATGCACCAGCAGGGATGCCCCATCCCAGGCCCGTCCGCAGGTAGGGGGGATGTCCATGTCATCTGACTCCCCTCCACCTGCGGACGAGGGGACCCCTGGCCGTATGGAGAAGGTCCTGATTGGTGTCGCGTTGCGCACGGGTGTCATTCGTGATGAGGTGCATGCTTCCCGGGGGGAGCACGCACGTCCTCACAAAGAGCAACGTGCCAACGTGGCCCAGTTGGGAGCGGTCATGGTCGGGGGTTTCGTACATGTGTCGGGCACTCTGGCAACCCTCTCCTCTGTGGAGGCTATGCACCAGTCGTTCTCCATGCCGTCTTCCGGCCCAGACGCCACCAGGGCCCCCTGTGGACCTGCCCCGACCAATGCAGCCAACTCGGTGGGGATCCCATCCCTGCCACAGTCGGGAGTCGGAGGTCCAGCAGGGGTCGACACACCAGCAACTGGACCCAAGCAGATGGAGGATGTGACGGCATCATCGGGCAGTGCACGACGGCGTCGGTGGATTCCATCAGCCTGGATGCCATCGTGCTGGCACAGGCAGTTGCGTCGGAGGCAGCGGCAGGCTCGACATGGGAGGCATCATGGCTCGGGGCCATCAACATCAGGGGGGCAGGCATCGGCCGGAGGGCAGGAGAACCCTGGAATGGGAGTGTCTTGCGTGTGGGAGCGGTTGGGCCAGCAGATAGGTGCGGAGTGGCAGCGGGCAGAGGAGGAACGGCTCACAATGGTCAGGGCGGAGAACTCCGTGCGGAGGGCGCTGAGACGGGATGAGTGCCTCAAAGGTATTCGCAGGGAGTTGGAGCTGGACACTGCATTATCCCTGCGAGACCTCGGGGCCAGGGGACATGCCCGCCTCCAAGCCATTGAACAGAAGTTCGATGATGCCCTGGCCCATGACAACAACCAGTGAGCCGTTGGACTAGCCCGCTGCCCTTGTAAATAGTTATGTAGTTAGTGTTAGGTTTCCTTTGCTTTTTTATTGATTTTGGACCTCTTGGACAATGGACCACATTTTTGTATATAGTTTTTTTTATTAGGTAGTATTTTTAGATAGGTTTCATTTCTTCAGTTGGGATCATGCACCCTGGATTGTTTATCTGTATACAGTTGACTGTTGGATTATGGTTTTTTTTTTGGATTTACCCATGGAGCAATGGTTTTTGCTTTTGTTTTTCCCTTGGATGTACTTTTTTGAACTGTGACTTTGGACACCTTTCCTTTGGATTATGATTTGTGGTTTTTCATTATTTTACAGACATGCTGCTTTTTGTTTTTAATTCCCATTGTCGTTTGTTGATTTTTAATTCCATTTATGTTGCTTTTAATACATTTTTATCATCAAACTTCAATGTGTAGTATCATCTCATTGGTTTCATGCATATCATGATATGGGTTTTGACATTCACTTACACCCATTGTGTGTATGTGAGGGACATGTGTTCATTTACATGCTTGACATTGGGGTTGTATCATGTAATTGGCATTTCTGAGTGGGTGGACGCAATACTTGGGTGGGTGTTTGGCATGTGGAGGCTGCCCATAAGGGCCAGGGATCTAGATTGTGATGACGTGTTGGCTGGGGGACAGGGATCTAGATTGTGATGACGTGTTGGCTGGGGGACATGTGGGCCTGCTGGCAGGTGCCCCACAATGCTGGGGGGTGGGGGTGCAGGGGGACATGAGTGGGACATGAATGGGGGCCTGCTGGCAGGTGTCCCGCAATGCTGGGGGGTGGGGGTGCAGGGGGACATGAGTGGGACATGAGTGGGGGCCTGCTGGCAGGTGCCCCGCAATGCTGGGGGGTGGGGGTGCAGGGGGACATGAGTGGGACATGAATGGGGGCCTGCTGGCAGGTGCCCCGCAATGCTGGGGGGTGGGGGTGCAGGGGGACATGAGTGGGACATGAATGGGGGCCTGCTGGCAGGTGCCTCGCAATGCTGTGGGGTGGGGGTGCAGGGGGACATGAGTGGGGGCCTGCTGGCAGGTGCCCCGCAATGCTGGGGGGTGGAGGTGCAGGGGGACATGAGTGGGGGCCTGCTGGAAGGTGCCCCGCAATGCTGGGGGTGCAGGGGGACATGAGTGGGGCCTGCTGGCAGGTGCCTCGCAATGCTGGGGGGTGGGGGTGCAGGGGAACATGAGTTGGACATGAGTGGGGGCCTGCTGGCAGGTGCCCCGCAATGCTGGGGGGTGGGGGTGCAGGGGGACATGAGTGGGACATGAATGGGGGCCTGCTGGCAGGTGCCCCACAATGCTGTGGGTGCAGGGGGACATGAGTGGGACATGAATGGGGGCCTGCTGGCAGGTGCCTCGCAATGCTGGGGGGTGGGGGTGCAGGGGGACATGAGTGGGGGCCTTCTGGCAGGTGCCTCGCAATGCTGGGGGGTGGGGGTGCAGGGGGACATGAGTGGGACATGAATGGGGGCCTGCTGGCAGGTGCCTCGCATTTCTGGGGGGTGGGGGTGCAGGGGGACATGAGTGGGGGCCTGCTGGCAGGTGCCTCGCAATGCTGGGGGGTGGGGGTGCAGGGGGACATGAGTGGGACATGAGTGGGGTTGTGCTGGCAGGTGCCCCGCAATGCTGGGGGGTGGGGGTAAAAGGGGACATGAGTGGGGGCCTGCTGGCAGGTGCCTCACAATGCTGGGGGGTGGGGGTGCAGGGGGACAGGAGTGGGGGCCTGCTGGCAGGTGCCTCCCAATGCTGGGGGTGAGGGTGCAAGGGGACATGAATTGGTGATCAGTAGTGCAAGGAGACATGTGCCTTTGCTGGGGGGCATGGCCATGTTGGGTGGGCTGCCTGCGGGACATAACCAGGGATGCAGGGTAGTCCCCTGTGGTGTGGGTTGCCTGCAGGGGCCGTGGAGGGTGTACAGGGAACACCTGGGAGGACCCACACTGCCAAATCACGCATGGGACTCCCCGGCACCCCCGAAATACACGTACCCTGCTGAAATCGCATGTGAAACTTCCCGCGCACCCCAGTAATACACGTACCTTGCTGAAATCGCATGTAAAACTTCCCGCGCACCCCAGTGATACACGTACCGTGCTGAAATCACGTGTGAAACTTCCCGTGCACCACAGTAATACACCTACCCTGCTGAAATCACGTGTGAAACTTCCGGCGCACCCCAGTAATACACGTACCCTGCTGAAATTGCGTGTAAAACTTCCCGCGCACCCCAGTGATACACGTACCCTGCTGAAATTGCGTGTGAAACTTCACGCGCACCCCAGTAATACACGTACCCTGCTGAAATCGCGTGTGAAACTTCCCGCACACCCCAGTAATACATGTACCCCGCTCGCACAGGGCCAATCGCGTGTGAAACTTCCCGCGCACCCCAGTAATACATGTACCCTGCTGAAATCGCGTGTGAAACTTCCTGCGCACCCCAGTAATACACGTACCCCGCTCGCACTGGGTCAATCGCGTGTGAAACTTCCCGCGCACCCCAGTAATACACATACCCTGCTGAAATTGCGTGTGAAACTTCCTGCACACCCCAGTAATACACGTACCCCACTCGCACAGGGCCAATCGCGTGTGAAACTTCCCGCGCACCCCAGTAATACACGTACCCCACTTGCACAGGGCCAATCGCGTGTGAAACTTCCCGTGCACCCCAGTAACACACGTATCCCACTCACACAGGGCCAATCGCGTGTGAAACTTCCCGCGTACCCCAGTAATACACGTACCCCGCTCGCACAGGGCCAATCGCGTGTGTAACTTCCCGCGATCCCCAGTGATACGTGTTCCCCGCTTGCCGTGCTGGTACAGGGTTAGCGCAGCCCTTTGCGCTGGATTGGGGATTTTGATGGCTTTTCCCTGCGCAAGGGGCGTTCTTGGGGGTGTAACTGGCGCTGCTGCAGGGTCGCTGCGCCACTGTGCGCCACGGCTGGTTTTGGTGGCTGGAATAGATGAATACGCTGTGTGCGGAAATGTATTTTAGCTCACGCGGCTGGCGCAGGGATTCGCACGTGCACACTGTGCGCCAGCCGCGTGCGCCACTTGTGCGCTAAATTCTATTAATTACCCCCTTAAAGTCAGCACGGACTTTAGAATTGGTTGCCGACATACTTCCAGAAGACTGGGTAACCGCACTAATGTATCCTAGAGAATCGACTATCTCGTCCAGGCTTCGGTTAATTCAACTAAAGATACTACATAGAATCTATTATCCGAGAGTCGCATTATTTAAATGGGGAAAGACCACAAGCCCAAACTGTCTGAGATGTAAGAGGGAGGAGGGGTCCTACTACCATATACTGTGGGAATGTGCTGTCCTTCAACAATACTGGCATCAATGTTGCAATGAACTGTCAAGGGTAATGGGAAAGAGTATACTTGTGAACCCGAAACAACTACTATTGGGAATAGAGAAAGATATTGATTTAGCAAGGTACGAAAAGGCGTTTTTATCTACCACCACCGCAATATTGAAAAGGAACATAGCGCAACTATGGGGCTCTGAGAGGCCACCGTGCTATGACCAATGGATCACGGATGTCGACATCTGTATCGCAATGGACAAAAGGGTCTATGCTGCCAGAGGGTGTCCAGAGAAAGCAAAGAGAATATGGCAGAACTGGGAAGATGCGCATTAAAATAATCCATAATGGCAAATTGGAATACAGCCCAAGGACATGTTAGTGTGCCAGACTGTGTGTCATGTCAGGAGCGATGTGTCGAGGCATGCTTAGAAAATGCCTGGAGGCTCATTAACAGGAATGAATTATGCGGGGAACTATTGGCGGGCGGGTAAAGGAAGTTGTGTTTGCCCCTTTGTGTGGGGCTGTTTGTTGTATGTTACTAAAAAAAAAACAATAAAATGTTTTATTAAAACAAAAACAAAAAAGAATTGGTTGCAGAATTTACAACCGCTGTTGTTTTGCCAAACGTTCCATCTTAGCTCGGGCACTTCCTCCGGCTTTTCTTACATCCTCAAGCTAACAGGTTTCCTTTTATTTCTGAACACAGGCGATTCATTATCTTCTGGTCATGTGACTTTCATTTAAAACACCATATAATATGGTTTAAGCAAAGTGGCCATCTTGGTCTAGTCTATTCTGGCCATTTAATACATTGGTCACCATTTTAAAATATTATTTAACATTTAATTCACAAAAAACATTCATGTTACCGAATTTTCCAATTCACTACTTTTTATTTTAACATTTTGCCCATTGGATAATATATCCTGCATTTAATTAGTTTACCATTGCAGTGAATCCTGCATGGCCGCGGGATAAATACAGCAACGTAATGAGGCCAAGCAAAGTTATACGATATAACAAACTACAAATTTCGTTGAACAATTCATTCTCTGTTTGACTTTCCACATTTTTTCTGAGTTTGTTTGTTTGTTTGTTTTATTACTTGTATTGCGCTCCAGACCCTTGGGTATCAGGGCGCACAGCAAAAGATAACTTACAGCTTGGTTACACATCCTCAATTCACATACATCATAGTTTCACAACAAAACATCTTATTACACAGCGAAAAATCTTATTACAAAAACAGAACATGTTATTACAACTTACATCTAACAATTTAAAAACACAACATTTAGATACATATATACATAATCATACAGGGAAAGGAAGTGAAGGTTGGGTCAGTCATAGGAAGGTCAGGGTGAGGGCAACTCAGTTGTCAGCGTTCTTGAGCCAGGTTATAAAGTTTTGACGGAATATCTGGTAGGATTGATCCATCCAAGCGCAGGAGAGGAGGTAATGATTTCCATAGTCAAGCCGCTTTAACCCCCGACTCTAGAAAGTTTGAATCTTGGGACTACTAGGCTATTGGTACTAGATGATCTAGTTTGTCGAGAGGGAATGAATTTGGCAAGTCTCTCCGAGAGATAACAAGGTGCAGTGTTGTTAGGCATTTGTAAGTGAGTGAAGCCACTTTGAACTGAATTTTTTCATGAGTTGAAAGCCAATTGTTAGATTTTCTAATTTCAGAGATGTGGTCTCTCCTAGAAATACCAAGGGCTGCTGTAAGAGCATTATTCTCGAGAAGCTGGATTCTCTTGATGGTTGCCTGTAAAGAGCATTGCAATAATCCAACTTCGACAGAATAAGTGCTCTGGCCAAGGTAATGCAGCTATT
Source organism: Ambystoma mexicanum (assembly GCF_040938575.1). Taxonomy (NCBI): domain Eukaryota; kingdom Metazoa; phylum Chordata; class Amphibia; order Caudata; family Ambystomatidae; genus Ambystoma; species Ambystoma mexicanum. The sequence continues at coordinate 847,294,535 of NC_090930.1, forward strand.
ATTAGATGGGAAAGGTTTACCTGCTCTGATTAGTTTACAGATATATGCAGTGGCGGATGCCATCGCGTTAACCTGCTTGTTGAAGGTAAGGGTAGAATCCAGATAGGCACCTAACCTAAAGTCTTCACCTCGTTGGTGGCGATGATAATGTTATCAATGTAGAAACTGGAGTATTTATGTCCCAATGTTTTGAGAGTAGAGGGCGTGCCCAGGATGATAATCTCCGTCTTATCATTCAGGCATAGTCCATGGGTGGCCATCCATACCTGGATGATGAGATGCACACTATTCACCAAGGCAAATCCTTGTCATAATCCCCAGTAAGTGGTAAGAGAATCTGAGTGTCACCTGCATAGTTAGTGTAGGTGATACCAAGATGGTCCAGATCATCGAAAAGGGGCTTTGTGAAAATGTTGTATAGCGTAGGAGGGACGCAGGAACCCTGAGGTACCCCACAGGTGATAGGTATAGGGTCTGCGGCTGCTGTAAGGGAGAAGACTCTCATTGTCCTATTGTTAAGAAAGGATTGGATCCATATTGTAGCTTCTTCAGAGAAATGCGCAGGACTTTATGATCCACAAGGTCGAATGCAGCTGATAAATCCAAAAGGAGGAGTAAAGCTGATTTACCTGTGTCCCTAAGCTCATCAATTTGGGCCTTTAGATCAATTAAGGCAGTTTCAGTTCCATGCTGATGTCGAAAGCCAGATTGGCGAGTTCCTAGCAGGTGGTGGAGTTCCAAATATTTTTGAATTTGGGAGTAGGCCATCTTGTCTATAATCTTCAAGAGAAAGGGCACAGTCGTAATTGGGCGGTAGTTAGTGGATATGGCGGGTTCGAACATCTGTTTTTTAAGCAAAGGTAGCACCCAGGATTATTTCAGGTTGCTTGGTACAGAACCTGTGGACAAAGAAGCATTAATAAGTTTGGAGATAAAGGGAGCCGGGTCTCTTACTGCATCCTTTATCAATTGAGCTGGGCATTGGTCTCTTGCAGTTAGATGGTTTGAGCGATACGTTTTTTCAGTCTCGGTGATGGAGACTTTAGAACATTGAAATCGGGGGGGGGTCTTGTATGGTTGGCAGATATACAGGGGCTTTTGTATGATAGATAAGTCGTGAGTGACGCTTTTTTTATAGCAATTTTAGTTTGTAGCATCGAAACTTTGTTAGTAAGCGCATGTTGAATGTTGGAACACCAGGATTGATCTTTTACACAGTTATCTATTATTGGGATTAGGGATTCTAATTCTTTCAAGATTATGAATAACTCTTTAGTGCTGGAATTACCTTGAATTATTCTAGTGTTGTAAGTTTCCCTTTTGGCCAGTAATATTTCACTTTTGTAGAGAGCAGTTATATTACTGAGGTTAGTTTTGTGCTCTTCCGATGGTAGTAATCTCCAGGCTACCTCACATTGTCTTTTTTCTAAACTAAGTGTTTTTAGGTGTGGTATGTACCATGAGCTAAGGTGAGCTTTAGGCTTGCCCTGTCTCATTTTAAGAGGTGCAATTATGTCAAGAGAAGATGACATAATTTTATTGTACTCGTTCACCAGGGCTTCTGTGTCCATAGTGTCTGGCAACGAGTTGAGTTTAGGGAGAATCAAAGGGAGAAGGTTATCTGGTGTAATGTTTTTTTAAGTTCTTGTTAGTGTAGATGGAGCCAATTGGGAAGGAATGGGGGTCCGTCTTTCTGTTGCACCCAATCCTGAATTCTTCCTTTATTGTGTGGAGGGTGGGTCACTCTTTGGGTCAGGTCAAGGTCAGTCAGGATGTTGTCTACGCTATTTGCGTATGAATCCTTAGGGTCATTAAAGCCTAAGTTGAAATCCCCTAGTAGAATAACTTGAGAGGAATATTTTTAATTATTAGACAGGATAGTAGATAAGTTCTCCTCGAAGGTTCCCATAGGGCCCGGTGGTCGATCTATCAAGTGGATGGGTGAGGGTCTGGGAGTTGGTGACGAGCAACTTGGCTATGAGACTTTCACTCACATGAATTAATGTCAATAGATGAGGTTAATCTGAAAGGGAGGTTGGCTTTGACAATAAGGGCTATACCTCCACCGCGTGCTTAGCTTCTGTCAGGTCTTAATATAATGTATCCATTAGGGATAGCTAACATGAGGGCAGGGCAGGATAAGATCGGCTATCTCAGTGGCATGTGCAACCAATGACCATGTGCCCATACTTGACAATTTCTCTCTTCTCTGCATATTTACACATTTTATAATTATTGCATTTACCAAAGCCATTCTTTGGATTTTTGCTATTTAGTCAATTCTCTGTCACTCTTTAGAGTCTACCATACTGGGAGCTATCATGTCTTTTAATGACTTGGCTTTAGTGAACGTCATCAAAGCCTTGTCTTTACTTTCCCTCGGGACAGTTTGATTGTAAGACTTGATTATATTATTTTTGGTATAGCCCCTCTCAAGAAACCGTGCACCTGTTTTGTTGGCTTCTATTTGAAATTCTGGATCCCACGAGCAGTTGTGTTTAGCTCTGATCATTTCTCCATATGTTATGCTTGCTTTTAACTTCTCAGCGTGGTAGCTTTTACCATGAAGAATTGAGTTAGAAGACACAGATTTTCTGTAAAACCTACTCTCAATTTTGTTCTCTCTGACATAATCCAGGAAAATAAGTTTTTCTTTACTACTAACATGTTAGTCTCAAATTCATGTCGTTAGTGTTAAGTATATTGACGTATTTTTGTAAAGATTCTTGACTCCCATTCCACCCGAGGAACAGGTTGTCAATACCTTGCTGAACTTAACACCCTTAACTCCATATACTCCACAATCCAAGCCTGGATGGCAGAAAATTGGCAATGCCGTAACAGTGAGCAGATCAAACTCCTGCTAATTGGCTCCTCGTCCACACTTGGTAAACTGGGTTATCAATATCGCTCCTTTACAGTGGATAACATCCCTATCGCTGTTGCCAAAACCATGAAAATGCTGGGCGTCTACATTGAACCTGATTTATCCATGAATAAACAGGTCAACGCAGTAGCCTCCACTTCTGCCTACCACTCTAAACTTCTCACCGCAGCTAGACGATTCCTTTCCCTACCTAATTCCCTCACCATTGCCAGGGCAATTATAAGGTCAAGGTTTGACTACTGTAATGCACTCCTCGCTGGCACCTCCCAAAAGAACTTGACCAAATTACAACTTGTACATAATAATGCCTTGAGGGCTGCAACCGGCGTCTCCCGACGAGATCACATCTCTGAGGTCTGGAGGAAAGTTCACTGGCTTCCGGTGAAGGAAAGAATTACCTTCAAGACACTAGCACTGACGCACACATGTCTTCACAGCCTTGCCCCGCCTTATCTAGCTCAAAGAATCTCCCTCCACAACTCTTCCAGACCTAATAGAGCTGCTTATACCAAGCAGAGTGCGGGCGGGCGGTTCCAGCTTCCCCAACATGGCAGCCACCTACTGGAACTCCCTCCGCCCCCTTTTAGGATGATTGACTCCCATGCATCCTTCAGGAAATGTCTGACAATGTGTGTGTGCCTTATGCTGTCTATGCAATCCTGTAATTATAACACTGCTCTGATATTCATGCAACTGTAACTTTGCTCTCTGTATCAAGATTTCTATGCTGAGGCCGCATTCGTGTAACCTTCAATTAAGCCTTCTTAAAGTTGTCTCATAGCGCCTCGATGCCCATGGGCAGCAGTGCGCTTTACAAATTCAAATAAATAAATCTGGACCAGCATACTACTGGATTTACAAATTTGTTATGTTCAGACCAGGCCATCGTTTGTTCCCACCACCCCATATATAGGTTAGCATACGTAGGGGCTATGCATGAGCCCATAGCTGTTCCACATTTTTGTCTGAAAAGATTATTGTCCAATATGAACACATTAATTCCAAACAGAACTCAAATAGCATCATAATCATATCGTTCTGTTGTTTGAACCTAACTTGACCTTGTGTTAAGAAAGAACTGACAAGCTAACATGCTAGTCTTAATTTGTATAGATGTGTATAACCAAATTACATCTAGTGATACTAACCAATAGCATTCCATTGCATATCCTGTTTTTTAACAAGTAGATCTGTAGTATCCCTAACAAATGAATTTAGGTCTCTAACAAAAGGTTGCAAAAATGCATCTAAAAATGTAGACACCTTTTCCAATAATGAGCATTTAGATGAAACAATTGGCCTCCCTGGTGTTGCCAGCATATCCTTGTGGATTTTAGGAATAAAATACATGATAGTAGTGGTTGGATGGTCCTTCTTCAAAAATAATACTTCTTCACTCTCCAACAGGTTCTTCTTCTTAAAGAAATCTAACATATCATCTAATTCTATTTTGATTTCTTTCATGTATTCCATTTCTTTTTTCTCATAGCAGTTCCCATCTTCAAGTTGTTTGCAGGCTTAATTCATATACTTGTTTTTTGACCACACTACTACTCCACCTCCCTTATCAGCTTATCTAATAACAATCAATTCATCTTGTTTGAGTGATTCTGTAGCTGTTTTTTTAGATGGTGTGAGATTAGAACTATAGGTGGAAGGTTTGGATGCCAGTTTTCTAAGGTCCTTGAGCACACATTCCTCAAAGGCGTCTATATTGTTAGATACAATAGCTGGATTGAAGGTTGATTTGTTTTTAAGCCCACTTTCTGCTGCAAGATCTGTTGTGATTCCATATTTTTCCTGTATATATTAATTTTCTATCTGTATGCTCGAGGAGATGATTTGTGTGTCCGCTAATGATTCCAGATTACCAATCACCTCCAAATCATTGACATCAATATGATGGGTATCGGCAGGGGGTCTGTTTTGGATTGAGGAGTATACTTGAGTTGAGTGGCAAAATATTTCCTCAGAGTGACTTTTTGAAGAAATCTAAAGAGATCTATCCTAGTTTCTGTAAAGTCAAAATTTAGCGATGGACAAAAAGATTGTCCTAATTCTAGAACTTCTTGTTCTTTCACTGTTATAGTTCTGTCTGAAATATTGAAGACTCTTTCTCTTAATTCTGCACCTGTACTCCTCTTCCTCTGGTCTTTTGTCCTCTCCCAGAACATGTTGTCGGATTCTGTGAGCTTCCATCTCCCACATTTCCTCCACCTCCGAGTTTTCTTGCTGCTCCTCCTCTTCCTCCTCCTGGGGGTCGTCCCCTGGCTTTCCTGTCATTCCTTCTCTCTAAATGCAGCAGTTTGAATTCCTCTAAAAAAAATTGTCTGGCAGGTCGCAAATCAGGATCTGAGGATTCGACTTCTGAGGATGAGGGCTCAGCCACTACATTGATACTGGTAGCATATGTTTTCTTATTCTTCAAAAAGGTTCATCATTTGCCTGCAAAGTTGTAGATTCTACCTAAAGCGTTCTAGATTTTCTTCCATCTCTTGCATTCATCTGCGTCTTTGGAGTTAAACAGTTCTTCTTCTAGCTTTTCTATTCCTCCAATACATTTTTCACGCTCTTTCTTCACAAATTTGATGAGTGATTGTATCATACCAAGGGAGCAACTGTTTGCATGATTAGTCCATTCCTCTATCAACTCTGGGTCCATATCTTCGTATGTGAGGATGGTGAGGATTCTCAGACCTCTCGGTATCCTTTTTTCTTCTAAATACATTGTGAGTGTCATGGCTTACCACCATTTGCTGATCTTTTTTCTTAATACGCTCCAGTTTGTCCATTCTTTGCATTACACTGAGCGCTGCTGAACTGGTGGTGTCTTGTATCATCACACTGTCTTTTTCCAATTTAAATAGAACCTTTGCTGCCGCAAATCTCTTGGCCTCAATCTGTTCTGCCATGCTGACTTATCTAAGTATACTTACACTTAAGCTAGGGTGCTCAGTTATGCACTGTGCATACAGAGTCTAGAATCTCTAGAGCAAGATTGCGCCCCTCCCAATAAGTCGGTTTCTGGACATTCTAGACAAACTTAAGGGTCTGGGATCCCTTCATTAGGCTACCCAACTTTGAAATGCCAAATGGGGTGCCTGAAGGCGCTAACTGCGTATTTAGTTGCAATAGCAGCTAGTTCAGTCAAACCACCAAGGTAAGTTTGACTTACATCACATACTTTACATACTTAAACTCAAATGAGTCCAACGTTAACACGGGAGACGGCTGCCACTTAGTTAATTCAATCTTTCAAAAACGTCTCCTTATAGTGGTGCTCATATCTGCTTAAGCGGGTGCTCGTGTGTCGGTTACAGGAGAAAAATCGTTTTAAATATACACACTGCTGCGTTACACATGGGTGACTACAATGCATGCCACTCACTGCATTCACAGCCCAAGAAACACAAGCACTCAATCCCAGAATAACAGTGCTTTTGTATGGTTCTGTGTGTAACGTGACATTGTTGGAGGAAGCAGGACGGGGGCAGGGACATGTTGGTGTGAAGTGGGGATAGAGAATGTGATAGTGTGTTGGTCGGACCAGATACAGGGAGTCATGAATTTGAGTAGAATGTTGCTATTGAAGTCAACGAACCAATCTAGGGTGCAGCCTTGCATATAGGAGGGGGATAGGACAAGTTGTGTGCCGCCAGTGCTACAGAAGGTGTTGGCAAGGGAAGTGGCATTGGTGTCAGAAGTGTCATTGAAGGCAAGGTTAATGTCACCGAGCAATAGAAGTTTGAAGGTAGGTTTGAAGTCAGTTGTAATTAGTTGTGTGAGGTCTTCTTTGAAGGTGGAGACTGGGCCAGGAGGGTGTTAGAGGAGGTGGAGGGATTTTGTGGAAGTGGATGATAGTGTGAGCTTCATGCAGATCAGGTTGCAGTTGGGTGGCGTGTTTGAAGTGATAGTTCTGATGGGGATGGAATCTCTGTAAATGGTTGGCACACTGCCACCTTTGCCTTTTAGTCTTTAACTGCAGTGTATGGCATAGCCTGCAGGTATGGCAGTAGATAAGGCTGGACCGGCAGCAGCATGCAGCCAGGTTTTAGTGACGGCAAGTATGTCAAGGTTCTTGGTTGTTGGTAATGTCATGAATATCAACGGAATGTACAGGGAGAGAGCAGACGTTGATCAAGGCGCAGTTGAGTGTGGATGGCCGATGAGAGGTGGAGCTGTAGGTATTGGTTGGTGGGGGGGGTCGTCTGAGTGGATTGAGAAGACAAGTGGGTAGAAGGGAGAAAGATGGCACAGATGGGTGTGGGAGTTCCAGTGCGGGCACGTAGACCGAGGTTTCTGGTGAGAGGTGACAGGGGAAGGAAAAGGAGGTTTCCGGTATTTTAGTACTGGATGCTAAGTGTGTAAGTCTTGAGGACTCAGAGTGAGGCTTGGTTGATAGCTGGAGAGAAAGGAAAGCGACTAGTGTTTGTGTAGAAGGTTGAGGAGTGGCTGGAGGGGGAGAGGGGAATTAGAGGAGAGGAGGGAGGAATTTAGTGGAAGGCACTAAGGGGATGTGTGCTGTACAGGTGAGTTTGGTGAAGAATGAGTAGCTGTAGTGAGATGACTTACCTGGGAGCGGTATCACAGATTTCAGCAAGGTAGTGAGGGAGGCTGGCCTTGAAGTGATATGGAAGGAAAGGGTGGCTGGCAGGGTATGGTTGAGCCCCTCCATGCCCAGACAGGCCAAGACAGGGTTGGAAGGCCTTAGGTTTTAGCCTTTGGTGGGTGCAGGCTTTGCCTGCCGGCTCCCATTGTGTTCGAGGAAGTGGTTGGTATGCGGCCAATCGGATCGCACAGCAGGTGGGTCGGCAGAGCTGCAACATGGTGGGATTTAGGAGGGGGCATTGGTGGTCATGTTAGAAAGGAGCAGATGCTCTGTGTAAGGTGTAGGGAGCCCGGCAGTGCTTACCTTACAGTGCAGAGTGTTCAGCGGTCCTTCAGGCTGCTGCAATGGCTGGAAGCACAGTCTGTGTGCTGGCTGATGTGATGCTGGTTTGTCCCCTGTCACCAACTGCCACCCCAATTCCGTGCCCCGAGTGAGGGAGGGCAGGCATCTGTTATCCATCATAGGTCAATGGAAGTAAATGACAACTAACGTATGTGTGCATTCCATGGTGGCGGATGGCCAAACTCTGGGATTCCTAAGAAAGCCGCCAATCACACTTGCAGGGTGCAAAATCATCCAGATATGTGTTTGTTTATTTATAATGCATGCAGACCCAAGTGTATCAGGGTGCAGAGGATAAAAGAAGGCTTTCAGCTTAGTTACAAAATGGCATAGGTACAAGCCAGGGATTACATACACGATATACAAAATAAGGGCAGTTTGATGCTATTTACAAGGCAAGATAGCTCGAGGCTACTATGTTACTTGTCATTATCTTTAAACCAGTTGATGATATTCTGTCTGAATTTGGTAAATGTTTGATCACCTCTCAGTGGTGGTGGCAGGGAGTTCCAAAATTGTGCTGCCTTGACCGGTAAGCTACTGCCCCGGATTGAAGATAGTTTGAATCGTGGCAAGAGGGGGCAATTAGTATTGACTTTTCTAGTAGGTCTGATTGAAGATTTTCTGTTGATTCTTTCTGTCAGGAAGCATGGTGCCCTATTATTTAGGCATTTGTGGATGAGTGATGCCGTTTTCAGTCGAATTTTGTCAGGGGTGGATAGCCAGTTGTGTTCTCTCCTGGTCTCAGAAATATGTTCTTTCCTTGCTATGCTTAGCGCCGCTCTGAGGACATTATTCTGGAATGTCTGTATTCTCTTGATGATGTATTTGTTGGCACCAATGTAGAGGGCGTTACAGTAGTCCAATTTGGACAGGATGAGGGCTCTGGCCAAGATAATACAACTGTTGGACGATAGGAAGTGTTTGCCAGCACTAATTAATTTGCATGTATATACAGTGGAGGAAGTCAAAGTATTTACTTGTTTAATGAATGTAAGGGTGAAGTCAAGGTAAAAACCTAATGTTTTTACTTCTTTGGCAACTTTAATAGAGTTCCCGTCAATGGTGAAGGAAGAATATTCAGGGCCTAATCTTGCAAGGTGGGAGGTAGTGCTGAGGATGATGAGCTCCGTTTTATCATTCAGGCAGAGACCATGAGAGTTTAGAACAAACAAAACTGCTAAATTACCCCTCTCCTAGTCTACCTTTAGAAGGAGTCAGAAGAAACAACAAACCACTGGATAGATTATCTAATGTATCTGTCCAGGTAATTATGCCAAACAGATAATCATTTAAAAAAAAATTTCATCTGCATTTATTTCAGTTCAAAATCGGGCTGTGTGTGCTGTCAAAAGGCATCACAAACATTTAAGAAGAATTTTATAAAAAACAATTTAAGAAAAACAGTCCAAAATTATCGCATTTTCATACCAATGATAACTTGTGTTGGTGGGTGACATTCATAATTTATCACATTGACAACAAAATTTATAACCAAACAATTATAATGGCAGGGGAAAAATCTTGATGTACAGCGTTAGCTGAGAGTTCGTTTGAGAAAAGACAACTTAGTTTGGATGTCTGTGGGATGTCTACATATGTTTTGGCTGAACAGATGTCGTCAACACCTTCCCTGGTGTTCCGCTGTTTTTATTATAGCCCTCTTCAGGACGGAGTGTAGTTGTTGGTGAGTTGACAGAAAAAGTTCAATCTCTATCCCCGATGAGTCAAATAATTGTTGGAAACTAAAAGATGAAGAGAATTCATAGGATTGTTTTAGGTCGATAAATACATATTTAAAAGAACTGAATGGCAATATTCATTTAGTGTAGAGATTTTTCTTCTACGAAAGTTTGTTCTACTGACCTTGTTTAATCATAAAGTGGTTAGACTAGAGCGTTTGTCATTTTACACCAGGATGTCACTTCCTTGTTGGTGATTGCATTTTGTGCGTAGATGAATTTCCTGTTTTCATTGCTTATTCAGGTTAGTAATTACTCGAAAGTTCTTCAAAAAAAGGTTACACGGGACCTGTTGTAAAATAAGGCCACCATTTTATGTTAAAGTGCATCTTTTATTACAAAATTCAGTTGCCGAAGAATACATTTTCTGCGTTGCCTACTGACCTGCATAGATCCGGCTGACTTTTTCAAAAAGATTGCCGCGCCGTTATTTGGGTGGAGATAGGGCTGGAGAAAGTCCACATTTGAGCAGGTTTGAAGTTCGCAGAATGCCCTCGTCTAGCCTCGCTGCTTTCTCTGTTTTGGAGACATATAAGGACGATGCTTCAGGTATTTTAAAACAATCGCCTCCCGAGTGGCTCAACACTCGCACATTTGCGGGCATGAAATGCCTCATTTAGAAAATCGTTGCCCCAATCTCAGTTTTTACCTCTCTCTTTGCACTCGATCTGTGATGGAGAGGTCCTCCGAGGTCCTCGTTCTCGATAAGGCGGCGTTCCCGCGTTGTTGTTATGTATTGCAGTCGGTCATTGATGACGTGGGCACGTGTTGATGTCTAAGGTTCACTGAAAAAGGACTATTTTGTCTTCCATCCACCATATTGAGTGAGTGAAAAAGCATGGATTTTTCCACGTTTGGCTCCAAGGCCGATATTTTTAGTGAAGATCTTTTGAAAGAGTTCTTCGGAAACAGGTTATTTTAAAAGAAAATACCCCATTCCACTGCGGAGTTCAAACCATTCTTTACAGTGTCAAGGTCATATACCCACTTCTGTTCACATTTGCGAAGTGCCAAATCCCGGTCACCCCCTCTCTTTGACATTTGTACTACTTGGATGATGAACCAGAACATTTCACATGGTTTATGTTTGAGGCGTATGTAATGAGCCACCAGTGGTTTGTTTGGAGTTTGATTCCTGATGTTACATCTGTGTTCTCCAATGCAGGTTTTGATTTGTCTTTTGGTTTTTCCAATATATAACAGATGGCAAGGGCACTAGATGGCATACACAACCCACAATGAAGCACATTTGGTAAACGCTTTCAGATGCCAGGGTTTCCCTTTTAGCGTAATGTATTTTAAATTCTTTGTTAGGGAACACACTGAGCAGTTGCCACATTTAAAATGCCCAGTGACAGTGGGCAGGTCCCAAATTGTTCGTTGTGTTTGCGTGTTAGTATTTATCTTAGGGTATGTATGGACTCGATTGTCTCGTAGGTTGTATTGTCTTTTGAAGGCAAATCTGGGTGGTGCTGGAGCAAAATCCTCTGTTTTGATGATGTGCCAGTTTTTCAACACTGCTTTTCGTAGGTTGTGACTGATGGGGCTGAAGGTGGTGACACAGGTGATTTTATCCACTTTGGTTCTCTCCACCAGATGTAGACAAAGGTCACGAGTTCTGTTTTTGGCTCTTTTGTATGCCATGCTTATTTGTCTTTTGGGATATCCTCTTTGTTTTAGCCGTTGTTTCAATTGTTTTCCATGGATTTTGTAGTCTTCCAGGCTGGTACAATTTTGCCGGATTGGTTCGCCTTCAGGCTCGCGGGATGGTAGCTTTGAAACTGTAAAAGAGTGTTTTTATCTGTCTCTTTTCTGAAGAGATTGGTGGTTAATGTCCCATCAATTTGTGTTTTAATTTTTAAATCCAAAAAAGGAATCTTGATGGTATCATATAATATGGTGAAACTGATGTTGCTGTTACACTGGTTAAGCCATTGATTAAATTCTTCTAGGCGAGTGGATGTACCTCTCCATACCATAAAGCAGTCATCTATATGCCTGTGCCAAGCTTTTATATTCTGTGTGTACGGATTATTCAAGTTGTAGATCGACTTTGTTTCCATTGTGTCCATATACAAATTTGCAATATCTGGTGCGAAAGTCGCCCCCATACTGGTACCGTGTCTTTGATCGTAAAATACTTCTTCATAAAGGAAATAGTTTTCCATTAAAGCCAATCTTGCCTATTTGAGAATGAACGCAGTGGGGACAGTTTTGCTGTTCATAGTCCGTTGGTTAAGATACTGTTCGAGAACTTGCAGACATTCTATTTGAGGAATACTAGTATGCAGGGCCACCACATCCAAGGTGACTAGGACGTCGTCTTTTTCGATCTGGATGTTGTCCAAGATATTAATCATACTAGTAGTGTCCTTTATGTACGATTTCATTTTCAACACATAAGGTCTTAAGAACCAATCAACATATATGGATAGAGGTTCCAGGATGGAATCTATGGCGGAGACTATGGGTCTTCCTGGTGGTTTTACACTATTCTTATGGACTTTTGGCAACAGGTAAAAGGCCAGAGTAGTCGGGTTGCTTTTGATAAGGAACATTTTTTCGTCATGGTCTATCCACCCTTCTTCTTGGCCATGTGACTTCAGACTTGATATTTCTTCTTTTAGTCTTTGTGTCGGATCTCCTTGTAATTGTTTGTAGAATTTCTGATTTGATAGTTGAAGCCGAGCTTCCTCATCGTATGCATCTTTGTTCCATAGGACAATGCCCCGTCCCTTGTCTGCAGGTTTAATCACAAACATTGTGTTTGTTTGTAGATCTTTTAAGGCTTTTCTTTCGGTCGAACATAAATTGTCTTTGGAGAAGTTGTTTTTAGAGATTAATTTTCTTGTTTCTTCGATAATCTTATTCTCAAAAGTTATGATCGCTGGACTGACCATAGTGGTGGTAGGACAGAATGTTGATTTTGGTTTCAAGCCTGTGATACTCTTTTCTTTTTCCTTATTGCTCGTACTTGGATTCCTGAAGAAATATTTCAGACGAATATTTCGAAATAAATTTTGCAATTCGATTTCCGTTTTGAAATTCTCTGCTTTTTTGACTGGATCGAAACTTAATCCTCGGCTCAGTACTTTAGTTTCTCCGTCCGTCAATACATGTGTAGAGAGATTGAAGATGGGTATTACCAATTCTGGACTGGGCCGTTCCAATTGCCTGTTTGCATTCGTGGCGGGCCTTGTGATCGATTGCGGCCTCCTCGGCCCCTCCCTTGAAAAAACTATTGTTTCTGTTTTTTTCCTCCTCGTGACATGCTTGCCGTTGTGCTGTTGTCAGAGTCACTGCTTGTAGTACTATTCATAGTGTTTGAAAACGTCACATATTGTTTCCTTTGGTATCCGTTTCTTCCTCTTTGTGGGCCTGATTTATTGATGTTGTCATATAAAGTTTCTACAAGGTAAGGATAGGTCTTTGTTTCCTTGTACATGTCAATATCTTTTTTTAGTTTACAGATTTTTTTGTCGATTGTTAATATTTTGGGGGATATTTTTTATCTGCAGTCCTTCCGGGATGATTCCGGCTTTTAAGTATGCTAACATAAGTTGACAGTGCGATTCCGTCCTTATCAATTTCTTCTTTTTCTGAGTTAATATTTCGAAGTCGTTGCCACCGGTATTAGTCATCGGGGTGGTGTCTTCCGGGGTCATAAATGATGGTAAATTTATTATTTTTTGATAGTATTTGTCGGTGAACGATACTAGATTTACCTGAAACATCGTCCTTCTATGTCTCCAAAACAGAGAAAGCAGCGAGGCTAGACGAGGGCGTTCTGCGAACTTCAAACCCGCTCAAATGTGGACTTTCTCCAGCCCTATCTCCACCCAAATAAAGGCACAGCAATCTTTTTGAAAAAGTCCGCCGGCTCTATGCAGGTCAGTAGGCAACGCAGAAAATTTATTCTTCAGGCAACTGAATTTTGTAATAAAAGATGCACTTTAACATAAAATGGTGGCCTTATCTTACAACAGTATCGCATAACCTTTTTTTGAAGAACTTTCAAGTAATTACTAACCTGAATAAGCAATGAAAACAGGAAATTCATCTACGCACAAAATGCAGCCACCAACAAGGAAGTGACATCATGGAGTAAAATGACAAACGCTCTAGTCTAACCACTTTATGATTAAACAAGGTCAGTAGAACAAACTTTCGTAGAAGAAAAATCTCTACACTAAATGAATATTGCCATTCAGTTTTTTTAAATATGTATTTATCGACCTAAAACAATCCTATGAATTCTCTTCATCTTTTAGTTTCCAACAATTATTTGACACATCGGGGATAGAGATTGAACTTTTTCTGTCAACTCACCAACAACTACACTCCGTCCTGAAGAGGGCTATAATAAAAACAGAGGAACACCAGGGAAGGTGTTGACGACATCTGTTCAGCCGAAACATATGTAGACATCCCACAGACATCCAAACTAAGTTGTCTTTTCTCAAACGAGCTAACGCTGTACATCAAGATTTTTCCCCTGCCATTATTAATTGTTTGGTTATAAATTGTGTTGTCAATGTGATAAATTATGAATGTCACCCACCAACACAAGTTAACATTGGTATAAAAATGCGATAATTTTGGACTGTTTTTCTTAAATTGTTTTTTATAAAATTCTTCTTAAATGTTTGTGATGCCTTTTGACAGCACACACAGCACGATTTTGTACTGAAATAAATGCAGATGAATTTTTTTTTAAATGATTATCTGTTTGGCATAATTACCTGGACAGATAAATTAGATAATGCATCCAGTGGTTTGTTGTTTCTTCTGACTCCTTCTAAAGGTAGACTAGGAGAGGGGTATTTCAGTAGTTTTGTTTGTTCTAAATTCTATATAAGTGGTCCCTATACTGCTTAAATCCCCCTAAAACAAAAGATTTCGGGACCTACCCAATTTTTCTTCCTAGAGACCATGAGAGGCCATTCATGCCTCTCATGGTCCAAAACCACAAATATCAAGAAAGCGCTCCTAATGAATCCGTCTGAACCAACATTGGTCGAGCCTACTGATTCTCCACTACTGGATGGGGGCAACTCTTTTTGGACCTTTCGGTCTATTCAGTCCAATCAAATGAGAGTGACATCCAGCAACGTTCCCCCTCTATTCAGGACCAGTCGGCCCATAGTAATCATGGTCAAGGGGCTGCCGCTGCTAAGACCCGGGATCATTCATCTAAGGAAAATGCTAAATCAGATGTTGAGGAAGAATTTCTTTTTCAAACCTTGGCTGAAAAAAGAGATCAGCGAGTGATAGTGCAAGCAGCGAAAAAGGGTTCTCAATCTTCTGTCAGTAAAGAATGTACAGTCCTAAGAAGCTCAGGAAGAAAACAGACTGTCCTACGGTTAGGTTCTATCTCGGATTCAGAAGATGAGAAACTAACCGAGTTACCCTCTCAGACAACCGTAAAACGGGCCTTCAAAGCCCTTCCAAGTTAACCAAAGAAACACGGTTATACCTTGGACACTAGAGGGAGTCCCGTAGCAATTTCTAAGCAGAACAAGAAGCATAACTCTGCAAGATATGCAGGGGCATACTACACTCACTCGGTAGGACTAGAAAGACTTACTAAGGATCGAGAAAGGATCACCTTGAATCGTCAAAACATGGTTAAGCTATGTCAGTTTATCCCACTATTAAGTCAAATTACCAGTGATTATTTTTTAGTGGTCGAATTTCGAAGAGAGTCTAGAGCTGACTTGGTATACTTACATCTGACATCTTTGATAGTCAAGGAGTTGCTTTTATCCTCCTCCTCAAGGTTTCCAGCTATGGGCTATGAGATTACAGATTTAGCAGATAGTAGGGACAAGGTCACCTCCAATCAGGGAAGATCAACAGCAAACACAGGCCCATAATTGCCCATAAGGGCTAACAAGTACCCTACTTAAACGCGGTCTCCCAAATAGGGTCATCCTGAGTCATCACGACCAAGAAATTCCCAAACACTTTGTGGAGTGCCAGAATCAACAATAACATCCCAAATAATATCTGTTAGGTCTATTAAAGATATTGGAAGGCTGAAATCCAAAAGGACTGACCAACAGATTCAACGATCAAAAAGAGACATTGAAGAGTCTACATGGGCATGGTTACTGGCTTTATTGGCCCCAAATCAAAAGCAATAACCATGACTCCCAGGAAGACTTCCAGCCAAGATGGTATCCCTGATGTCTTGAAACACTAGAGGGTTCCGTCATCTATTGGAAGCAGGTTCACTTAGTTCGGATAGTTGGGACTTTCTGTGCTTCCAGGAAACTTGGCTATTGCTTGAACCATCTTTAGACGGTTTCTCGGCCTACCTAAATCTGGGTAGCCCGCAGTGAGACCTCGTGCCGGCCTGTTAATTTTGATCAACAAAACATCACAATATGAACTGGTTAGGCATACGCGAATGGGCCCTTTTCTGCATTATATAGTTCTGAGTAAAAAACTAGGGTCGAAAAAGAGGAACACCCGCCAACTCCACCTTATTATAATTAACCTCTATTGGCGTGCTAAAGGCATTACCCCCTTAGAGATGAGGGATAACCTGCCAAAAGATATTGAAGAGGCTTATACTTGGCCAAATTCGTGTGCAGCGATTTCAACGTGGCCTATCCATATATGAGTCAACTACAGGAATGGGAAACTAAAGAGCTATGGCCTAGCAGCTCTGACATGATCAGCCTTTGGGCGGAATTGATGCTGAGTAGTCTACACATATTGAACGGCAGGTATTAAAAAAACATAATAAGGCACCCTACGTGGGAAAGAGGCCCAATAACATCAATAGTTGATTACATCTTTGCCTCTGAAAATCTGATAAAAAATGTAGAGTATTTGGAAGTTGTGAGATTGGCGAAAAGTGACCATAACTGGCTAAAACTGGTGTGACATGAGGATACCTCAGACGAAAAGCCAGTATTTAAGGTCCAATTGGAAGCGTCAAACAAGGGGTCCCATCTCAAATTGAACTTGCATGCTGTTGTGCAAATCTTAAAGGCTCTTCGAAATAAGATGAATGTAGGATCTCATCTTGATGCTGAATTCCCCATAGACTATTCTCCCATGCTGCAGACCTACTGAAAACCATCAAAAGGTCACGAAAAGGAAAGACTCCATCCCCATACATATAAAGCTTTGGTTGAGAAAAGAAAAGAGCTGAGAGCGCTCATTCGTGAACAAATCAAGCTCCCTCTGTGTGACTGTAGAGATCTCGAAATCAGGCGGCTGAAGCCAAACTACAGATCATGGTGTATCAGTCATCGTACTATTTTGTACCAAAATGATGCGGAAGCTATGCTAAGATGTTTGTGCAACAAATCCTCTGCCGAGTCATGGTCCCTGATGAGATCTCTGAATCATAAGCAAATAGCGCTGCAGGGGAAAGGTGTCTCTGAGGCAGTGTGGTCATCTTTCTTTGAGGACTTATATGCTTCACCAGGAGGCGAGTATAACTACGTGCAGAGAACTTCAGCGACGTGGACCTTACCCAATCATCTGGATGACCTTTTAATGCTAATTAAGATCCTGAATTCCTCGAGGGCCCGGGGCCAGATGGCCTATCCAATATTGTTCTAAAAATAAATCCAGAGCAATGGGGCCCGAATCCTGGACTTGGTGTTGAAAAATATGCTTTTGATGGAATCCATCCCTCTATCTTGGAAAACTGCAAACATTATTCCAGTCTTCAAAAGGGGCAGTCACTTAGACCCAGCAAATTATCTGCGCATAGCCCTTTTAGATGTGTTGGGTAAGCTATATGTTACCCTGCTACTTAAAAGGCTGACGGATTGGACACAGGCAAAAGATCTGAATGACGGGTTTCAGGCTGGCTTCGTAAAAGGCCTACACCGCTCCACCAGCATTCCTACAAAATCTATTAAAGCATAAGGCCAAAGAGACTAACATCAAAATCTATGTGGCATTTGTAGATTTTACCAAGGCCTTTGACAGCCTGAACCGTGAACATCTAAGGGTTAAATTGGAATCCAAGCAATGGCTGTTGGACCTCCTAGAACAGATCAAAAGCCTATATACAGGCACCTCTGTGCAAATTCTTCTGTCTATGAAAGGAGAGCTGACAGACGACATTTTTACGAACAGAGAGGTTAAACAGGGGTCTGCTCTGGCTCCGGGCCTTTATAATTTCTATATTGTGGACATGGATGATTTTATGGCCATCTATAGAAGTTTTCCACCAAAGGTAGGGTCCATGAGAGTAGCGCACCTCCTATACGCGGAAGACCTTGTCCTAATGGATTATACGCCAGTAGGGCTCCAAAGGCAACTGACCCAAATTTAGGAATAAGCTAAATTAAACGATCTAGAGATTAACAGCAAAAATACAAAGATCATGGTACTAGGTCAAGAGCGGCTGCCGAAGTCCAAAAAGACACATCGATGGACTCTGAACAAAATGCAAATTGAGCAAGTCAGCAGTTTCAAGTACCTGGGGATCTAGATCACCACTAGTAGCAAAGACTCTGCTGTTCGTGCAACATATGAAAAAAGCAGACATGTTAGCCTCACATGCATCCTTATTGAAGAGGAAAGTTCTCTCTGAAGCCCCTCATCGACTTCTACATAGCAAAGGTTGTTCCAGTTCTAACATATGGTGCCGAATGCTTCGCGGAGTTACCAATCACATTATGGCACCATATGGAGCGGCCTTTTGGAAAAAAGCTCTGGGGCTGCCCGTTCATTCCGTATTCAGGTGGTGCTGAAAGAACTTGCCCTTCGTTCACTCAAAACTACTCTAGATTGGAAAAGCCTGTTTCCCAAATGTAGCAGTCCATCCACTCCATACTTGATCAATGAGATTGGCAAGGTATTGGGGTCTAAGTCCATCAAATATTTGAATACTTGGGGAAATTATGCCACCAAACTCTTGGGAGATTTATCCTGTTCGTTTGAGGATTTAACAACTAATCCGATTAGGGTGAAAACGAAACTATCTGAAGCAGACTGGATCCAAACCACTGAAGATCTGGGAAAGTTAAAACTTAACACGTTCCTGGCACTAGACAACTAGAAACCACAGAAAACCTGTACCATCTGTTCATGGTGTGCCCATATTTTTCCACGCAGAGAACAGAGCATTTTGAACGATTTGCAGAGAAATGTAAGACGCTCTCAATAGATGACTGGTAGCAATGGCTAATTACAGGATCACAAACCCGATTGCTGATAGCTGTGTTGCAATTTTATTGGAAGGTGCTGGAACTGAAAATGATTACCTATACCAGGGGTTAAATGAAAGAACATGAACTGACCTTAAATCAGTAAACGGATGTATGAAGGTCATCACGTGGCTCCTTTGCTTTCTTTTCTCTTTTTTTTCCTTTTCTTTTTTCTTTATTTTCTTTGCTTTTCTATTTATTTTGTCCTTTGATAAAATGTTTAATTGTAACATAAAAAGGCAAATAAATTGAAAAAAAAATTCACAGCCAACCTCCCACTGCCCCGCGAGCACACTGTCTATGCTAGACAAGAATCTGAAAATGGCCTCCAGTGGTGGAGCTAAGGAGAGGGTGCCTATTGTCTACAGGGCAAATGTCTGAAAATGACTCTGATAGAACACTAAAGTGAGTGCAGTTGTTTTGTTACTTACAATGTTAACTGCTTTATTATGTACCGATGATTCTCTGCCTGATGACTGGGAATATTCAACAGCTTGTGAATATATGAAAGATGCCAATGCTGGAGAACCATATTTACTTGTAGGTAACCTTCCTCCTAACAATCTATCAATGATTACCTTTGCTTTCAGATCAGTCATTTATTTGCTTTTAGACATTTCTGTACAAGAATATTTACTCTGCAGTAATTTTTAGAGTAACAACTGTCATGTTCCTGACCTATCAATTCTCTGTGAAATTGTATTGCCTTTTCATTCGTTAAGTTCAGAGTGAGAGAGGGCAGCCTAATGCTCCCGCTGGAAAGTTGGAAATGTTAATATGTGAAAGAGAAGCCTGTTCCTGAAGGATTGTTTGTGAAGAGTGAGGATGGCTTATAATCTACTGATACACAGTGCAGTAGGAAATGTGATACAGTATGCTGCTATATGTTTGTAAAAAGCACACGAGGCAACATTTTAAACAAATGGAAATGTTATAAGCAATGTGTTGCAGCTTGTCTGCAGTGAGGGTCTTATGTGGAATGTGGTGAGGTCACTATGGATGGTTGGAGGCTTGAGTGTTGAGTGTTCCAGGTCAGTTGGAAGGGGACGCTGGTTTGTGTGGATGGCCAGTGCTTATGTCAGGAACTAACATGAATATGACCTACCTGGTAACCTGGAATAAACTTACCCGAAGAAGTACAAGGCACAGTATTTTCATTTACCCACAAGGCTGCTTCATTTCGGTGATGAGCTGGTTGGAGCAGCTTTGGGACATACAGTGTCCTCCAGGTCATCATCCACGCAGTAACATGCCAGCGTCTCGGTGGGCTGGCCAGCGTGCCAGCATGAGAGAAAAGGTTGATGGTGGGGGGGGTCGAGCCAGGCGTTGTCAGCGAAGTCCCCCAGGACAGCTGTGGACGGAGGGCGCTGGGTGGTGCAGCAGCTAGTTAATTTGCCCATTTGACTGTTGTGGCTGGTGGCCGTTGTCTGGGAAGCAGGCAAGGACAGAGGGTGCCGGGCGCCGCTGGAGCCATCTGATGGTGGGAACAGCTGATGCCTGGTAGCTTTTGTCGAGGGTGCCGGTGGCACAGGAACCGCTACAGGACTCAGAAGTTTTCCCCTGAGGTATCGGCAAGTCAGCGGTGCACAACAGTCCGTGGGAAACAGCCGTGGCTGGAGGCAGGAGAAAACTGTTGCGTGACACCAAGAGTTAGCGAAAAAAACATGGCTGGGAGGCTGATTGATTGATTGATTGATATTTTATTTCTATCGCGCTCATACACAAGTGTTTCAGAGCGCGACAAGGCAAGGGAGGGTAGCAGGGGAGAACAAAACATCGATCTTACTAGGCCCAGTGACATTGAGATGCGCAAGTGCATGGGAGAGGGGGGAGGGGAAAAGTGCATGGAAGGGGGGAGAGGTGGAAAGTGCGAAGCAGAGGAGAAACAGATAAATAACAATAAATAAATAATAAAGGCAACAAACAGTGGTAATGCAGCCAGCAATTTGCAAGTGCTAGGTTTAAGGCAGCAGACAGGGTAGGTCTGATAAGTGCAGGAAGAAAAAGGGGGGGCTGTATGGGTGCAGATACAGACCCCAGTGCAAGGGGTGGCCCGGAGGCAGTGCGGGAGGGTGGCAGGATGAGAAGGTACCTGGGCCCAAAAGACAGAGGGTGGCCAGGTGCAAGGTGCCAAGAGAGAACAGATCAGCAGGGGAGAGGGGGAGCAAAGGCAGAAGAAAAGAGGAAGGTCTTGAGGTGCTTCCGGAACCAGAAATGGTTCTCCTCAAGATTTAGAGTGGCAGGGAGGCTGTTCCAGAGGGAGGCCCCAGCTGAAGACAGAGATCTACCCTCAGCTCGTTTCTTAGAAAAACGACTGACCCTGAGTGAGTTGGAGGTAGAGGAGCGAAGAGCTCAAGAGGGGAGGTATTTGCGGAGGGATAGCTGAAGGTATTTTGGACCCAGGCCCCAGAAAGCCTTGTGGACAATGCAGAGGGTTTTGAATTTAATCCTTGCATCCACTGGGAGCCAGTGGGGAGATTTCAGAGCTGGAGAGATATGATCCCAGGGCTCGAGGCCAAGGACAAGTCTCGCAGACCTGTTCTGGATTAGTTGCAGAGGGCGGAGAGTAGATGCAGGTAGATTTAGAAAGAGGCTGTTACAATAGTCCAAGCTAGAGAGAACCAGAGTTTGAGATACCATGAGCTTCTGGGGGAAGGAGAGGAAAGGCAGAGTACGTCTGAGGAGGTACAGTCGGAAATTTGACTTTTTAGAGACCTCAGAGATGTGGGCGGAGAAGGAAAGGGTGGAGTCAAAGATGACCCCGAGGTTCTTAGCCTCGCAGGTGGGGGTAGGAGGAGGGCCAAGGGAGGCCGGCCAGAGAGTGAGGGGAAAGGATGGTGAAGGTGTGCCGATGAGGAGGATCTCCGTCTTGCTGGCATTCAGACAAAGATCATTGGCAGCACACCAATCTTGAATGGCAGTTAGACAATCAGAGATGAGAGGGGGAGAGGAGGTGGCAGCGTGCAGCCTGAAAATGAGTTGAGTGTCATCAGTGTAGCACTGGAAATTTGAGCTGAAAATAGCAATGCAATGGGCGAGAGTTGCCAGGTATTGGTTGAAAAGCCAGGGTGAGAGGTTAGACCCTTGGGGAACACCACAGGTAGAGAGGAAGATGGATGATAGGAAGGACCCAAGTTGGACCTGGGAGAATCGATCAGAGAGGAAAGAGGTAAGCCAAGCCAGAGCCTTATCAGTGATACCCAGGTTATCACGGAGATGGTTGAGCAGGATGGTATGGTTGACTGTGTCGAAGGCAGAAGAGAGATCGAGGAGGATGAGGACAGAGGGAGTGTTAGAGTGAAGGTTGGAGAACAGATCTTCACAGATGTTCAGGAGAGCAGTTTCCATGCTTCTGGCAGCTCTGAAGCCAGACTGGTGCTCATGGAGACAGCCAACAGAATTGGAGAGGTGGCCAACTTTTCCAGGAGTTTGCCCAGAAAGGGAGTAATTGAAAGTGGGCTATAGTTGGACAAGAAGGATCAGCTGTGGGTTTCTTGAGAAGAGGACACACAAGGGAGTGCTTCAGAGGGGAGGGGAAGGATCCTGAAGCAAAGGAGTGGTTGCAAAAATCAGCAAGCGCTGGAGCGAGGGTGTCAATGTTGTCATTGATGGTTTTAGAGGAACTGGGATGAACCTGTTTTGATGAGGCTTTCATAGATCGGACTTGTTTAGCGACTTTGTCAGGGGAGAAAAGAGGACAGGACGAGAAGGATGGTGGGGGGTGGCTAAAGGAGGGTCAGCAAGCACAGATGGAGAGGGGTGGGGGTTGAGGGGATGGAGAGGATGTCCTGGGTTTTTGAGATGAAGTGAGAGGCAAGGGCATTGCAAAGAGCATGGGAGGCAACAGGCGAGGTAAGGACTGCAGCAGCGGTTGGCCAGCTCCTTGCAGATTTTAAAGAGTTTGGCCGAGTTTTTAGATGCCGCAGAGACACGAGCTTGAATGTGGACTCTCTTCTTGGTGAGGACAGAGAGTTGGTATTGCCTTTGTAGCAGGCGACAGGCCAGTTTGTCAGAGGATGAACAAGAAGCCCTCCATTTCCTCTCAGCCGCATCAAGAGTATCAGAAATTCAAGAATAGAGCAGAAACAGGGCTGTGTCAAGATGTGAGACAGCCAGAGGTGGAGGGAGGGAGAGAAAGTGGCAGCAAATGCCTCAACTGACACACGCTTCATTGGCCGGATGTCCGAGAAGGTAGGTGGCAGTGTTGGGGTAGGCTTGGCTTGGGAGGAAGAGAGGGAGAGATGAGAGGAGAGGAGGGAGTGATCGCTCCAGGAGAGAGGATTTCACTTCACTTGCTATTGTGGAGGGAGCTGGTCAAAGAATAATATAAGGCCTAAAAGTGTTTGCTTCACCTCGATGATGACCTACCATGGGCAGATGGTCTGAATGTGAGTGGGGCGAGTGTGCGTTCAGTATGAAGCCACCGATGTATGTACATTAGCCCACTTTTGTACGCCATTCTTGGCCACATTCTGAATGGGGCAAACCCAGTAAAATGCTAGGCAATAGGCTTTGCGTGCCTTTGGCTTGTTGGTCTAATTCTGGTGAGGTTTGGTGGGGAGATCCCACACAATGCAGGAGCCATTCTGGAAATTCTGAACCAGTTTCTGTGCTGGGTTCCTGGTCTGTGTGGATCTCATGACTGTATGTGGGGATCAAAATTCTAATCTCTGCATTGCAGCTTGATTTCAGCATTTATGCCCACTTTCCCTGTGTATGGAAAACAAGCATTGGCAATGCCAACAGTTTTGGCTTTTGCGTAGGCAGGGGAAAGGCATTTGCCAGGCACTGCCACAGTGGTATTAAGTGGCCATCGATGGTAGTAGCTACAAAATGATGTGAGTACCTGGGCATATAACAGCAGTGCCTGGCAAAAGTCTGATACTTCTACACAAGCCAAAAATGTTGGCTTTTCCAATGCTTGTTTTGAACAAGCTTCAGTGAAGGACGTGCATAATTCTTATACTTCAATCAAGGCATTAACTCTCAGAAGACTGCTTGAAAAAACACAGGCAGGACTGTAAAACAATGTGAGTAATAACTTGTCTAAAAGTGAAAAATTAAAGAAAGAATAATAAAAAGAATAGTAAAACTCAGCAGAGCACAATTACACTATCGTACCTCCAATGGGTGTAAACCTCGTGCAGGTGTGAAAGACGTGTTTTGCAGTCTCTCAAATGTGAAGGCCCAAACAAAACACACCTTTTCCAAATAATGTGTTAACGTTTTATTGCATTGAACAGCAGAGACATTTAAAAAAAGAAACTTTAATCGTAGATGGTACTTTTTTTATTTTATTTTTTTTATAATTGAATAATGATGTCTGCGATTTTAGTTACCGTTCCTTCTAAAGCTTCAATTAAAGGAAGGAAATGGTGCACGAATGTTAAGAATCTCATATTTCTGTTACAAAAACATTTGGATTTACTCATGCCTGTATTTTACTGTTTTCAAATTTGCTTCATTGCAGATGAAACCTGGGTTGGAGTTTACACAGTCAGAGACTGTTACCCCGTCCAGGAAACCTATACCAAGAACTACAGCGTGACAACGTCCACTCGCTTCTTTGATCTACAGCTGGGCATAAGCGACCCCTCTGTGTTCACCCCTCCCTCCAGCTGCCAAACAGCCAAGCCAACCAAGATGAGTGATGGATGCTGACTGGCGAAACGTCTAGCTAGGAAAGGCAAAGGAAATGGAGTAGATGTGTTGATCCCTTAGGGACTATGAATGAGCGTTTAGGAAGAGTTCATTAGGGGAAAAGTTGTATTCGCTTTAATCAGTTAGAGCGCTCAATTTTAAGGCGTTTGCTTGCAATAATTTAAAGACTCGCGCTAAGACTGTCACTAAAAATAGATTGTAAACAGTTCATTTATTTAAAGTTTGACTGTATTTAAGGTTTTACTGTAGCATTAGTTTACGAGTATGAGAACGTGAGGGATGCAGAAGCGCTAGGCATATGATGTCAGCTCAGTGACGAAGGGTGCGTCATAGGTGTGTTAATTCTTTGTCGCAGTTCGTTTTTTCATCATTTTAACTCCTTAACGGCTACGTGTGCATATTTTAAAAAACGCGTTTAGTTTTCTGGTGCAATAATAATAAGAGAAAGGCAGCTTTTGTTTGTTTTGTTGGCTTTGCTATCGTATAGTTCCATGATAATTGAACACATGTTGTTTATTATTGCAGCAATTGAAAAACAAATGCACTGGCCCTAAGTATAAGTTGTTAAATTAAGAAGGATTTTATGATAGGTTTACATTGTTACAATTACCTAGAAAAGCACAGACTGTGATCATGATTAAATGTGTCATAATGATTAATATTCCCCCTTTATTCCATCCTCTTACACCACGTGAAAAGTAAGATGTTGATCACAGTTTCTAACGAGAAATCCATTATTGTTTACAGACCCACCATCAAACCAATATGTATTTGCATTCGAAGCACTTGACACAGATTATCCTGTCGAAATTGTCCTCGCTGGCCACTGTGTCCAGACACGCATTCAAATGGTTTTCTTCCTTCTTGAGGAACAGATACTTCTGTGTCACTGCAAATAATCAAGTTACCCCTAAATCTCTCTTAGTGGTGTACGTAATGTTCTAGATACGATTTTGAGGTGGGAGTATTTACTCCCTATTTTGAAACTTTGAGAGTAAATGTAATTTAAAATTGTACGGACATCATTATTCAGCAGTGGAGCACATCATGACAGAGTAGCAGGTTTCTCTCAAATTAACAGATGCATCGTAATATGTTTCTGATATTAGATTACATATAAATGGGATTTGACCCAACACACTTGTACCATAAGAGGAGCTACTAACACCCGGTGTGGGTAAACCAGCATACTTACAAGCCTTGGTTAAATATGTAAATCCAAATTTGAGACAAACCGTAACTAACCAATTACCCATTTCTTGTTTCTGTGTACGTGTTTGTCTCTCTCCCCGCCCCTTTCTCTTCTTCTCCCCTGTTGTTTATGATTTGACTGCTATTTTTTGCATACTACACATGATGCCAGAAAATCTTCTAATTATGTCTGGAGATGATGTTTCTTATTTTCTTTTTGATATGCCATGATACTTGGTTGCTTATAACTGAATGTTATAACATATGATGTTGTTCTTTTGTTCTGTTGTTTTGGCATCACAATAACTTGTCTTTTGACAGTATGTCCACATTAGCCCTGATTTGAGAAAAGCCTCATAGTGCCGAAACACGTGTTATCATCATAAGGGCGAATGCTACTATTAGTTGTTTCATGATTGCAAGATAATAAAATATATGCATTCTTCAACTTTACAAGGCGCACTGTCCTGGATCTTTTTGTATGTCTCGGCATACTTGTATCACAGTTTGACGGGTTTATCTTTGGCTTACTGTCAATCCCGTGACCTGCGACAAGATATTATATATTTTTGGAAAATAAGGGGTTGTTCCTGTCCCCAATCCATAATTTGGTTATAAATAGTTACCTTTCAACTAAATACGTAAGGAGTCGCCCAACTGACCAGCTGTACCAAGAAGCCTAGTTTTTCCTGTTTCTCTCTCAGAAAATAGGTTGGGGTCCTTTGAGAATGCCCTGCTCACGGGGGGTCCAAAAGATGGCCAGACTACACAACATTGATCCCGCTGGGTTTGCCGCATTTGTTGGTCCCAGCGTGGGAAGGACGAGGTCGCTGTCACCAACTACTTCTACGGCGAGCCTACCAGTGAGGGGTGCTCCGTCTAAGAGAAAGTTCTTGACTCTGTGCTTACCATCAGCAGATAAGGCACCAAAGGAAAGATCAAAAGGTGGCCCTTCGCTGCCTCTGTCAGCAACACCATCATCATCATCGGCGGTTCAACGGGCCAGAACGACTTTGTCATCAGCACCCACTTCCACATCGATGAAGGCTACAACCACCCGATAAACTATCTTGTCGACGGCCATCACTTCTTTGTCGAAGGGGGGACTGGATACGAAGGTGGTGTTCATGGTCGGGATGACAGCTACTCCTAGAGTGCCACTGCGATCAAGGCGTTAGGTGTCTGCTGCAGCACCTACGAAGGCCCCTTAAAAGTGACAGTTCCCGTGGCCGCTCTGCAGAGAGGGCAAGGTGTAAGGCTCTTGCCGATCCTAAGAAGGGATGAGCCCGCAGGCTGTCCAGGAGAAGCCGGTGCAGATTTATATCAGCTCAGACAAGGGAATGATGATCTGCCAAAAGATTATTATTCGGACCACAAAGGGGGTCAGGGATTCGTCTCAGTAGGGGGTCTCCATCGAGGTAGCCTGTTTCACTGGCCTCGCCAAAGAAGGCGCATCGGTACTGAACTCCCACCAGTTGTTCCTTTCACACCTCAGCCGAGGGGTGTGTCCCTGGACATACTGACAAAGATGCAAATGAAAATCCAGCAGAGACTGCCTCCCACTCCAGGTCTTACACCATCTAGGAGCCCTCCAGGACTGCAGCCCGGGAGCCCACCCCTGCGCAAGCGCAAGGCAAAGGACCTACCGGGCCCAAGGCCTCACCCGACACCTCCGCCTCCACCTCGGGATTTGACTCTGACTGGGTACCCGGCAACGTGAACAGACACAAGCACTGATACAACAGCAGTGGCCACAGACACCGAGGAAGATGACTTTGTGCCAGCAGATGTGAGCCTTTGGGCACAGATGAACCCCACAGGGTCTCTCCACTGGATGAGGTCAGCTAATTTCACGCTATGATGTCCAGGGCCTCGTAGCTGTTTCATCTGGTTCCTGAGGAGACTAAAAAGAAAGGATTCCTTTACCAAAGACGTGAGTCCAGGCGGAAGACCATCATGTCCGTCCTCTTACTGGACGATATCTGGGAGGAGGGCTTGGCCCTAATAAAGACCCAGAGCAGTGCTCCTCCCAAACGGGATAGACTCGAGAAGAACTACAGGGCCCCGGACTCGGCACCCAAGTGCCTGAGGTCCCAGCTTTCACCCGACTCTGTGGTTTCAGCCGTGGCCAGGAAGCGATCGCCAAATCTGTCGTCGTCCACAGTGCCCGCAGTGCCCCCTGACCAGGAGGGGAAGAAGCTTGACGCGATGGGGGGAAAAGGATTATCTACACAGCTCTCAGCACCGTTAAAGCCACTAATACCCTACCCATTTTGTCCCACTATGACCGGGAGCTATGGTATAAACTGGCCCCCATTCTGGACCTCTTGCCTGATGATAAGAAAGTGGACGTTCTGGAGCTGTTCCAGGAAGGGGAAGTGGCCTCAGACCACACCATTACAGTGGCAGTAGACATCGCAGACACAGATTTCTGGCAAATGGGCAACAGAGTGTCCCTTTGGTGGCAGGGGTGGCTCAAAGCCAACAACTTCAGACCAGACGTTCAGTCCAAAGTGTTGGATATGCCATTTGATGCTGAGAACCTGTTTGGCAAGACCGTCGACGGATCTCTGCAAATGATCAAGACGGACACGGAAATGGCACATTCAATGGGTACCGTGGAGCAACGTTGGTCCTCGTCCTTTCGTTCCACTAGAGGAAAGACCGACAGGTCCTCCAAGGGATATAACATCCCTTATCATCAACCTTCGCACTCCACGACGCAAGAGGCATACAGAGGTCGCTCACAGGCATATGCTAGCGGAGGACAGCATTGGCGCTGCCCGCAGGGCAGGGCCCAGAATCAGAAGCAGGCCTGAACCGGCCGTGGACTCAGGCCTCCACTTCTACAGGTTAGTCAGCGCGTGGAAGAACATCAATCCCGCCAGATGGGTGCTGGACGCTCTCGGACAGGGGCACACCTTGAAGTTCCAACGCAGGTGTCCTCATATTCCACCAGTGGCTCAACAAGAACCGCACGTGGCGCAGCTGCTGCAGGCGGTCCACGCCATGTAAAAAAAAAAGGGGGTGATAGAGCCTGTCCCCCAGCGCGTCCGGGGCTCCAGAGTGTACTCCAGATACTTTCTGATCCGAAAGAAGACAGAAGAGTGGAGGCTGATCCTGGACCTGAGACGCCTCAACAAGTACCTACAGTCTCAGAAATTCAGGATGGTCACGTTGCAGCATGTTCTTGGCCAGCTGGAGCAAGGGGACTTCCTGGCTTCTCTGGATTTGGAGGACACCTACTTCCAGATCCCCATCCATCGGAAACACAGCAAATTCCTGTAGTTTGTGGTGCAAGGACGACCCTATCAGTGCAAGGTGCTCCCCTTCGGCCTGAAGTTGGTCCCAAGGGTCTTTACGAAGTGTTTGGCTCCGGACGCAGTGCACGTTCCTCTCGAGGGCATCCACGTCTACCCTTATCTGGACGATTGGCTCTGCCGATACCGCTCTTGCGCGTTGGCGGGCAAACACACGACAAGGACTTCCACCTGCTGACGGATCTGGGATTTTCCATAAAATATCCAAAGTCCTGCTTGGAGCCTTTGTAGAAGGCTCTATTTCTGGGCGCCCGAATCAACACCGTTACATGTCTGGTGTTGCCCTCGGAAGAGAGAGTGGTAGCCATCCTGGGGAAGTTACAGCGCCTGTTGTCTATGTGGTTAGCTTCGGTGCGAGCTGTGAAGTCGCTGCTATACATGATTTTCTCTTGCATCATCTCGTCCTCCTTTGTAGACTGCAGATGAGACCTCTTCAGGAGTTTCTGGATGTGAGTTGGCTGCAGGTCTCAGGATCCTGGACGGACAAGATTGCAGAGGAGTGCCGACGGGTGATAGTGGTGGGACGTGTGCCCTCACTGCTCAGAAGGGGCTCCATTCCATTCCCCGCCGTACCAGGAGACAGACACCACAGATTCTTCCCTGGAAGGTTGGGGAGTCCACACTGGGCAGTTGCTCACCAGAGGCCTCTGGCTGGCAGACGAAAAAACTCTTTACATCAACGTCCTGGAGCATCTGGGGGTATTATGGGCCCTCAAATCCTTTCTGCCATCGCTGAAGGTCAAGGTGGCGAGGATCTTCAGACAACGCCACCACCATGTTCTACATCCAGCAATAGGGCAGGATGCGCTCTCCGGCTCTCTCTATGGATCCCCAGGAGCTGTGATGCTGGACACTTCATCAGAACATGTTTCTCATTCCTTTCCACCTGGCGGGCACCTAGAGCACCATTGTAGACTCGCTCAGCAGGGAGCTAAGTTCTTGCCACGAGTGGGAGAGCGGCCAGGACAAAAGGGAACTTCTATTCTGCAGATGAGGTCAGGCCAGGATCAACCTCTTCGCGACAGCGACAAGCTCATGTGTCAGAAGCTCCCCAGTAGGTTTCTGCAGCCAAAAAGTAGGGTGGATGCTTTCTCGTACCTGTGGGAGGGACTCTTTTACGTCTTTCCTCCATTCCCACTCCTACTATGAGTGAGCAACCCACTTGGACAGTGTCACTGCAGGAGGATGCTTGTTTCTCTGGTGTGGCCGCGGCAGATATGGTACTCGGACCTGGTATTGTCAAGGGCGCCATCTATCAGGCTGCCTCTGCTTCCCAATCTTTTAGCCAGAGAAGGAGGAGTGATTCTGCACCACAACCCAGGGTTGCTGAACCTCAGTGCCTGGGTCCTGCAGTCCTAGAACTTGGACATTATTCTTTGCCAACGTAATGTAAGGACATCCTGACCAAAGCCAGAGCATCTTCTATGTTTGAAGCGGTACAGCCATAAATGGAAGCGTTTCTCTGTATGATGCCGGGTGCAGAGGATTACTCTCCTGCACGTCACGGTCCTGCAGCTCCTACCATCTCGGCTTTCCTTGGCCAAGGCTGGACTGGCTCATGCCTCTATCAAGGTGCACTTGGCTGACATATCTCGTTACACCAGGACACTGGGTAGGCTGCCTCTGTGGTCTCACAGACTTGTCAAGGCGTTAATCAAGGGTCTCTTCAGGACTTTCCTACCGGTGAAGCCTCTGCTCTAACTTGGATCTCAATGTGGTGTTAACTAAATTCATTGGGGGCACCCTTTGAACCAATGCATCAAGTTCCCCTTATGTTCCTCTCGTGGAAGATGGCTTTCCTTGTGACAATCTTCTCGGCCAGGCAGGTTGGGGTGATCCAGGCCCAGTCCTACAAACAGCCGTACTCATCCTTTCACGCTGCAAAGGTGGTACTGCGTACACATCCAACCTTTATGCCGAAGGGTTCCACCCAAACGAGCCTTTGGTGCTGCCTGTTTTCTTCCTGAATCCGTCGTCGCCAGCGGAGAGGGCATTGCACTCGCTGAACATTGCTCGTGCCTTGAAGTTTTACATGGCACGCACAAAAGCTTTTCGGAAGACTTCTCTGTTGTTCATAATTGTGAATCACAGAATGGCCTTGTCAAAGGTTTCCATCTCCAGGTGGCTCTCCGGCTGCATCGTGCACTTTCATCGGCTGGCTAACAGGCCTCTTCCAGGCTGGCCGAGAGTGCACTCCACCAAAGCAATCACAGCAAAAACAGCATTTCTCTCTGTTGTGCCCCTGCTCGACATCTGCAGGGCTGCTACATGGATGTCCACGCACACCTTCACAAAGTTATTCTGCATCGACAGGGATTCCAGGGGAAGAGTCCCGGGTCGGCCAATCAGTGCTACGCAACCTGTTCACTTGAGGTGAGCCTGTTCCAGAAGTTAGTGTTTTATTGCTTCTGTTGAGCCTTGCTACCTCCCGTGGTTATATGTACTGCTGTGTAATCGTTATTCATGAGCATGTGAATCCAGGCCAGACCCCGTGCTGGAGACGGTTTAAGGTACTTACCTGTAACTCTTGTTCTCCAGCATGGGTCTGGCATGGATTAACATGCAAACCCTCCCTCCTTGCCCTCTGTGGCTCTTGGTTCATACTGCCACTTTACATGCTTACCAAATCTGAAGATGGCCACCAGGGGTGGATCTTAGGGACAGGACTGTCATTTGATGGGGCAGTATGACCCAGAGGACAGTGATTGGTTTAGGGGAGAAATGCAGTTTTAAAGCTAAAGTGAAACTATTTTTCTCTTTTACTGATGATTCCCAGCCTCAAGAATATGAGCATGTGAATACATGCCAGACCTGGATCAAACTTGATTAGTTTTAATGCAAAGAAAACTGAACTCCCTGTGATTGCAACTTTTTCTAACTTGAAGTACCATTCGTATATTCATGCCCAATTGTCTGCATGCTTAATTTTGTTTCAGGGGCAATTGTAGTCATGTTTTTACACTAAGCTCGACATGTCAACGATAATCAGTTCTATCATTAGCACTTCTTTGCATGATGTGAGACTATTTATAAATAAGAGACCTTTTTCTGACTGAAAATCACCTTAGTACCATTGCTTGAGCTACTACAGGCATGAAGATAGATGATTGCAATACTCTTCTTGCAGGCAGCTCAAAGCACCATATAATGTGTATCCAACAGCTTCAGAATCAATTTCTAAGATTGTTACAAATCTTTACATGCTCACATTACTCCAATATTGAGCAACCTACACTCAACTTGTCTAGGCTCGGATTGAGTTTAAAATCGCTTCTATTTTAAGAGTCTTTACCTTAATGTATCCAAATAAAATAAGTCTTGACTTGGCGCTTGTTTTCCTAGTAGGAATCGAAGATCAACAAATTAACATGATCTGACTGTACAAAAATATAATATGATGCGTATTGTAGTACAGACTCACCTGGAAAGGTCTCTCTCCACTTACAGCCGAAATCCCTCCCCACTGTTAGTCAGTTCAAGAAACACCTCAACATTTCTCTTTTCCATTAATGTATTTACTGATGGCTCAGAAGTAATTTCCTCCTGCTTCATGTTATTCAGCAAGCACTTTAATACATTTTGGTTCCTCTGTGCTATTGAAGCAACTTTAGCATTACATTAAATAAACTCTCATCAATGTTATTTTCAGGTTCAGTAAATTGAGGCTTATTTTTCATTTTCACTAAAATGCGTCCTAAATTCATTTGTTGAAGTATGATGGTGCCTGTTTTAATACATATTTGAGAGATATAGGGGATCTTTTGAGGTTTTTGCAGAGAGACAGCTGGGGCATGGAACTGAATTTCCATGTCCTCTTGTCCACAATGTTGCATCTGCAAGTATCACGTGGTTAACAAGTGAAACCAACCGATTCCTATGGAAATAAGTGGAAATATTCATTAGGAATCCACTGTAATGTACTCCTGCAATCATTAATCGCTGGAGGTGTTTACATTTTGTGCTTAGCATAGTGAAAAAAATGTATTCACCTGTGTTTGCTAGGTTTAACGCTGTTTTTCCATTACATTGTGCATGTGCCCAGAATTACAGCAAGGAGATACTGTTGTGTGGAAGTGCAAATGCTGTCAGCCCATCCGTGCTATTAGAACTGTTTTAAAATGAGGCCCTATGTGTCCTATTCTGTTTTACTTCTAATAATGATACAAATTATATGGTATCTGATGTGATACATTGTGTATCAATGCATCCTTACAGTTTGTATGATACTACTACCTTTGCCTTTACAGAGAGAAGAATAAATGCTTGACCCTGCCAAACTATGCATTGTTGTGTTTGTAATGGGTTTGTATACCTAATTATGATACAAAGAAAAAGCAACAGCTACCTATTAGAGCCTATGCTCTGCTTGCTTGAAATTTGTTTGTGTCCTACTGCTTTGTACTTGGTTGGCCAGGGTGCTACTACACTAGTGATTGACATTTAGAAACAAATATGCATCTGATCTGCATGCGAAGTTACCATATTTAATAACTTATTTTCATCCCTTTGATTTTTCGAGACAGTAAGTGATAGTTCAGCTGATTGTCACACATCTGTATATTTAGTCCAAGAAGTTATTGCTTCAGTAGTTTATTGTCCAAGATCAAATCATTAGCCAACTGTGAACACGTAGTTCACACTGGATGTGCTTTTTCAAGGCAGTGTTGTCATCTGAAACAATATTGATTGCTCCATCAGTTGTGATATTATTTACAGTACATAAAGAAAAATGTAAAGTAGCCCATTATATAGTTTTATACTGATATTTCTGAAATAATGGTATTAAAGCCAAAAAATTAATATTAGTTAAAATAAATAGTAGTTATAATATTTATAATTCTATGTTAAATGCTAATAAAATAGTTATAATGTCGCTATTCAGGCTTGGAGGGGCAGCATATTAATGTTACACCTCTAATTTGGCCTGATGATGATTGCACAGCTACTTGTGCTTTCATGCATAATACATCTTAAATATGTTTGTCCGTCTTTTCAGTATTGTTATACCTAAAACAGTATCCATCTTGGTATTTATTTACTTTCTCCAAAGTGTGTTGCTTCAACTTAGTTCTAAATAAACTCTGAATGAAACAGATGAACCATTTTGTTTAATAAGTGGAGGTAATTCCGTCACCACCGGTGGAATTACCAAATGGTAATTCTGCCGATTTGTGGAGTTTAAGTGGAGGATCTACTTCCGTTATGAAGCCAAAAATCCCCAATAGACTCCTAAAATGGGAACACCGCCTACCACTGCTTGGAATCCTGTGGTAAACCCACGGGACCAAGTGGCAGTAACAGTAATTCCTTTTGACAGTATTTCGGGTTGACTGCAGGAATTCTGCCAAACTCGTAATGAGGCTCATTATTCCCATGTTCAGGAGTGCACAGTCTGCATACCCTTGGAACACATACTGAGTGCACTGTTGCATCTGCAGGGGGAGGGATCTGCCTGGAACCTCTGTTGGCTCTAGGGGCATAGAATTAAAGCAGCCTGACAGGCCCACATAAACGCAGCAGACTGCCCAGCTAAAGCAAATGGTTAACCTCACAGGGAGAAAGACATCCAATATCAGAAGAATTAACATTGGAGGCAGTCATGGAGGAACCTCTGAGAAAAAGCCATTGTGCCATTATCCTGAAATGGAGGGTCAGCCAGGTATGCTTGGTGAGTGAGTGTTCAATGTAAGGTTGAGAGAGGGTGTGGTGTGTGTGTGTGTACTGTGGCCCGGTGTGGACTGTGGTTGTGTGTGACTGTGTTACAGTATGTATTTTAATGGGTGCCCTCAAAAGCGCTGCAACAAAATCAGTCCATATTTTCCCGAGTTGGCCCTTGTTGGGGTAAAGTTAATAGAGACATAACGCAATTCATTAAACTAAAATGCATGGTGTTGAGATGGTTCTCTTTTGTATTTCAGAAAGATGTGTTTTACAAATCTCAAAGCATATGATGCAGAACCTGTGAAGCACATACTGACATTTCCCTAGGCAATATGCTATTTTCTATAAATGATGCTGCGCCTACCTATAACCTTTATTTAAGAACATAGATTGAAAATGTGCGTGTGCTAATAAACAAAGAAATAAACACCAAGATATTGGTATTTTTATTCTGCAAATCATGTGAAAAATGCTGCCATGCACATTCAGAAAAACATGCATTGAAGTATCCATGAAAGGTGCCTTTTAAAACATGAGACAATCAAAGTAGCTAATGTATAATTCCATGGGCCAACATGCCATGTGCTTGATTCTCTTTAAATCCTGACATTAAAGAACTGTTGTGGTGCATTTGTAAATTGCTTGTGCACTTTTAACACACCAGAGATAAATGCTTGTATTTTAGAAAGGAGAAATATATATACGTTATATTTCTCTGGATTACAAACACCCTGGTGCTCAAAAGGACTTTGCATAAGCTCGTTTTTTAGTGAATCCCATGGCAAGGTAATTTGAGCTCACATTGGATTCCAAAATAAATGCATTGGGAGGCACAGGGTTGGTCACGTGATGCCCATTAAGTCAACTACCTCAATAGAGTCACATGCTTCAACCTGGAAAAAAAAGAGGAATTACATATTGAAAAATATATTTCACGTTCCTCTTTGTTATGTGTATTTTACTTTTTAGCTTCCATATAGCTACACACTGAAAGGCTGACCTACATTATAAGCTTCAAAGATGTGGCGACACTAGAATTTTTACCTTTAACTATAGTTCACCAATAACTATCAACTGTCGAGCCCTTGATGGATGGTTGATTCTGAAGAGACATGAGTCAGCCCTATATTTGTTATGATTACATCTTTGAGCTCTGAGCACAGAAAAATATGTACATTTATCAGGCACATAATGCAGAGCATGATGTGATCTACCAGAAAAGCGTAAACTGCTCTGGAATTGGAAGAGCATGCCCCACAATATGAGAGCAAACATGACATATTAATATTAATCCACTATTACAGAAATTATGTACTTTTAATATCTCTGCCATCTTACATGCTACAGACGTGCAAAGCATCTCTAAAGATTCAGGCTCACGCGGCAATTTTACAAATATCTGTTTTAATGATGGGAACATTTTAGAACCAAAGTTAAGGAAGACAACATGCATTTGAGTCCATATTGTTTTTGGACCTATCAAATGCGGGTGTGTATTCTCTGGGAGTGTCAGCGTCTTTAGAGAATCAATGCAAAGACTTAACCAATCACAAATAATGATGTCAAATGACAGTGTAGGAAAATGTAGACCCTGTATAAGTCAAAACCCGTAGAGAGATCTATGGGAATTCTGGAAGTCTGCAATCGGGGGGATCCCTGCCCAAATGGATGAGTGGTGAAGTGGGATAATACCTTGAAAGATGGGAGGACTCCCCCAGGGGTTTGTTCAGAGGAAGCCTGAATCAGACTTTGCTTAAGGTAGACCCGATTGCCTGAGATGGATTGTAAGCAGGGACCGGTTAGCTTAGCTGACTGGGGAGTGTTGCCTGGAAGCTGTGAGGGGCCATGCCGGTTCTGTGCCTGATTTGATTTGTACATTTGTACTGCGCATACCCAGGGGGGGACCAGACATGAATGCATCTAGGCGCAGAGTTGTTCTTACATAATTCATAGCAGTGATGCAGGGTTCAAGCTAACAGTAGAGTCTACACTAGGTAAACTGATGGGTTTTAATTTGTTTTCTGAAAATTATCAAGGATTCGAGAAGTCAAAGGTTCAAAGGAAGCTCATTCCACATTCGAGGACCAAGAACAGAAAACCTTCGCTCACCCCAAGTTTTTGTTCTGACCCTTGGAATCTGTAAGAGACACTGATCTAAGGAGTGCAGTTGTCATGGAGGGCAGTATGGCTGGATTTTTGCACTGTGGTAGGCCGGTGCCAGCCCAGGAAGGACCTAAACACTAGACCGAGCACCTTAAAGAGAATCCTCTGGGACACTGCTAACCAGTGTATCTGCCTCCTAAAATGAAATATTGCAGCTTTTCTGCTCAATGAAAATATCAGCTTATCAGCAGAATTCTGGGCTACTTGAAGTCTCTTTATCTGGAATTTTTGCACTCCCATAAGGAGGGCATTGCAGTAGTCCAGCCTGGCATTGATTAGTATTCCAACCACGGTTTGTCGGTCCTTCACTGCAATTAAGGGCAGTACTGGTTTTAGAAGCCTCCGCTGAAAATAGACCGATTTTACCATCTGACTGATCTGTGAATTGCAGTCCATGCTGGATTACCAGATGCAGCCGAGGTTTTTTACAGTGTCTTCATACCCAGTAGGGGCATCAAAAAGAGAGGGGCATAGAGTAATATGCACCATGTCCCGTACCAACCTCCTAGCACCGAGTACTATGACCTCTGTTTTTGCTGGGTTCAACTGGAGTTTGTTCTCCAACATCCAGTCCTTTATAGCTGCGCAAGACAACACAGTATTTATTGCTTCTATTGGTTGATTAAGTCACACGTAAATCTGGGTGTCATCCGCATAAGAGTGGTATGACAACCGAAATTCCAAAAGAATGTTTTACAGGATTCAAATATAAATGTTGAACAATAAAGGTGAGAGTGAGGACCCATGGAGTACCCCACACTCGACCTGCCCTATATCAGAGAGGCAATCACCCATATTTACCTGTTGGGTGTTATCAGATAAAAAAGACACAAACCATCTCATAACCTCTTCCGAAACATGTGCCACTGATGACAGTCTGGTGATGAGGATGTCAAAGTCCACTGTATCGAAGGCCGCCGACAGGTCCAGCATGATAAGCATGCTAACAGTACCTTTATCAGCGGCCCCCAGCAGATTCTCCCAGACCATCACCTGGGCAGTCTCCGTTCTATGAGCCGGTCTGAAACCTCACTGAAAACAGTTGAGAATCTTATGTTAGTCGATGGCTGGGCACCACTTTTTCTAGAATTTTGGCAAGCCATAACAGACCGGCTATAGGACGATAGTTGGCAAGAACCCTGTGGTCCAATGTCGGCGTCTTCTAAAATGGAGTTAGAAATGATTTTTTTAACTGCAAGTGGACACAGCCTTGGGATAATGAGGCATTTATAAAAGAGGCCATAGATTTACTAAGGACAAAGGCATCCTATTTAACCAAATACGCTGGAGTTGGATCGTATTTAAATTTCGTAGTTTTCAACTCTTCCAGATATTTAAACATTTCCTCATCCCCAACAGCAGAGAAAGAGAAACTAGGACAACAGCTAGATGAGAAAGTAAAGTGGGGGATATTTATGTCAGCAGTAGTATTGGCTTGGTAGACCAGCATATTGTTTCTAATAGTGTTAACTTTCTCTTGGAAAAAAACTATTGAATTTGTTTAAGTAGCTGATGCTGTGAGCTGAGAGTTCACATTCTCAGGAATGGAGAAATTTCTTATAACACGGAACAGAGCCTTGGGCCGATTCTTCGCTTGTTCGATATGGTTTTGCATTGCCAAAGATTTGGCTAACATAATTTCTTTTTTATATGTAGCCTAGGCTATTTTTACTGCTGAGTGAGAGATTTCGTCTCTTATTTTAAGCCACATTTTTTCCTTTTTCCTGTAATGCTGTTTAAGGATTTTAAGATTCTCATTGTACCTTTTGTTATTCTTCTTGTTTCGTTTAATGGCTTTTAACAGGGCAATACGGTTACAATTGTTTTGCAAACCCAGCATTAGATCAGCGTAATACTCTGAGCAGTCCATTTTGGACTATGTATGCGGGAGATCTGCACAAGATCATTGTCAGATATACCGTCCAGATCCCTTTTCCGACTGTGCAGTTGTATATTAGGATCAATATTCTGAGACAGGGCCTGACAAAAGCCCCGCAGGGAAAAACTCACCAATGAATGGTCTGACCAGCTGACCAGAGTTATAATACAGTCTGCCAGCACTGAGCCTCTATGGATCACAGGATCCAGGCAGTGTCCACCTATGTGAGTAGTCAAATTTGATAACAGCTGAAGACCATGTACTGCAGAATGTCAAACAAATTTCTGTAGTCTCCGTCTTCTGTGGTGTTAAACCAAATGTTGAGGTCGCCCACGATGTCTAAGTTATCATATTGAAGCGCCTGTGAGCCTAGATAAATGTCTAGGGCATCCAGGAACAGGGTAGCTGAACCAGCAGTCTGTAACGCAACAGAAAATGATGTGCTTCGCTAGGAGATGGGTGGTAGGTGCAAGCCAATATTTGGGATGATGCATCCCAGTCAAGGGATTGAACATTACCAATTCTGACGCAGGATCTCATCACAATGGCCTCTCCACCACCTCTTTGCGTACTTCTAGTGTGCCACTTAATGTGATAATCATCTGGCACCAGCATATGAAAATGAGCTGATAATTTTATGAGAACCACTTCTCGGTTATAAAACATAGGTCGAGGTCCTGGGAGCGGATGACCTCATTCAGGGCTGTGGCTTTTTTTTATGGCAGAACAAGCTTTAATAAGTATATCCTTCAAGGGAGTTGACCCAGGAATGCGTGGATACCGCTTTATCAAGATTAAATCATCTAATGTTGTTCAAAGTACAGAGTGGCAAGGCACAAGGTCCAGTTGACCTAAGTGACAGAAGTTCATCTGCTGAGTAATAAACACCCATGACACAACAGGTTTTTACCTTATAGAGAGTCCCACACTGCACCCCAGCCGCCACGGGCTGACACAGACCGGCTGGTCTCTGTCACGCCGACGCTGCCACGCCTGTAAACAGTATAAAAGGACTAAAGAACTACAACTCACTTGGGAAACTTCTGATGCAGCATTGAAAATGTAAAATGAAGTCAGCCCCCGCTGGTTCACACGTGCCTCCTTCAGAGGTAGATAGGAGTAAAAATAATCTTTCCTCACAGTAATACTAAATTCGGTCCTAAGTGCAGATATTTTAAAATATTACAAAATAGTGCAGCAATAGCTTCATAAAATACAGACTCTGAAGAAAAACATCAACTATTCCTCATCTGGTTTAACAACTGTTAAGTTGATAAGAACACCCAATTTACGATGGAATACAGCATTTCAGAAATCCATTTTTTAGACCTCGTGGTGAGACACCAAGATGGGAAACTGGACTACAGTCTATTTCGCAAACCCAGTGATATGAATACTTTGTTGCACATTGATAGTAATCATCCCACACATATTAAAGAAGATTTACAATATGGCCAATTTTAGGATTAGAAGAAACTATTCCCAGCTGGATGACTTTTATAAACATGCAGAACAACTTGATGAAAGACTGAGATCAGGAGGATACCCCAGAAAACTGCTCAGCAGATCTAAAAAAAACTGGCTAAATTGACAGAGTAGCCCTTCCAACTCACCGGAACATTATAGATGAAGAGGACAACCAACGGACGACATGTGTCATTACACACGGAAGCCACACTTTCCAGGTAAAAAAATGTATTAACAAATATTGGCCTTTGGTACAATTGAACCTACCCGTTGAACCACAGCCACGCTTTGCTTTTTAAATGGACTACGAACCTATGGGACCATTTGGTCAATTCGCAAATCACAAGAGAGGCCCCAAGAACTGGCCTCTGGAATTTACTGGCCATTATGGGACACTTTCCATGCGGCAACTGTGTCGCCTGTAAATTTACTAAGAAAATGCAATCATTTACAATAAGCATGAGGGTCTGGACACTTTGCAATCCGACTAATTGCAAAACAAATCAAGTAGTCTACTGTACTGAATTCCTGCACGGCCTCCGGTACGTCGGACAGACTATGAGATCCATCCATACTCTGATCATTAAGCACAGGTCGAGGATTCGCTGTAGAAATGCCACAGCTCCCTTGGTGAACCACTATATTGAATATCAACACTCACCAAAAGATAGACTGTAGTGGGTACTTGATACTGTCAAAGAAACCCTGAATATCCAGAGAAGTATACTGGCCAAAGAAGTCAGTTGGATCCACAGGCTTGATTCCTTCAATAATGGACTGAATGTGGAATTTCAACCCCTCGTCTAGACTGCAGCAACTTGTTAGGTCTGTACTAGGCACACTGCTTTCTGCCTCCACTCTGGCCATCCATTTTTCCAACCAGAGGGCTACGCATAGGGTAGCTCCTATTAACCGCCAGCCTACTATCTGCCTACTGGCTATCTGCCTACTGGCGGCATTGGTGGCACGATCCTCAGGAAAGGGTTGAGCCATCATCTCCCTGAGTCTGATTCTCTCCCCCACTGTGCTGTTGAGCTTTTGACACTATGGCCCTCATTAAAACCCCGGCGCTAAACCATGGCGGTATTAGCACCATGATTGGTGCCGGTGTTGTAACGAGTCCGCCATGGTGGAATGGGGAAATACCACCCCATTCCAAGGTTGGCGGGGCGGTGTTTCCCCATTTCACCATGGCCCTTCCCCATTCCCATTTTCGCCCCATAGGGCTCAATGGGACTGGGGAAGGTGCTAAGTACGGTACCGCAAATTGCGGTACCGTAATTAGCACCGAGGTCCCTTTGCGGCACCCTACTTTAACGGCTGGTAAAACCAGTAAAACCAGCCGTTAAGGTCGGGTCCCGCAAAGGGACCTCGTAATCAGGCGTTAAGGGTTTAACGGCACCGACACCTTTTACGGCGCCGTTAAACCCTTAACGCCAGGGTCGTAATGACCCCCTATGACGGGACCCTGGGGACCCCCGTGCGTGGAAACAAGGCACAATCACCACACACAAACTGATACGCCAGACACAAGGTTTAATTCCCAAAATCTAGGGTTTATTGCAAAGCAAATAGTCTCAGTCAGCTGACCGGATCTCACGTCCCGCAACGTGTGCTAGCCAGACCTCGTGGGACGCAAGAGAGCAAACATTTTTACATCAGTTACATATATACAAAACAACCATCATACTATCAGTATTGACACGTCCAAAACCGCCCATAATGTATCTTCTTTTAGCAAGGGTTCGGTGATTGACAATTATGATGAATATGACACCATTAAAGACATGTATCCAGCAACAGTTGCAATCTGTGAAGGTGCAGACACTATTATTTGTTACCAAGAACATAGTACACTTGTTCTGCAAGCAAGCTGTGTTTGTAGGAAGGACACATTCCAAACCTTACTATCTCTTGGTTTCTATTTGTGAGCTAGAGGTCGGCTCTATCTAAAGGGGCCCAGAAAAGGGGGGCCGTGAAAGAGTATAATTCAAGCCATTAACTGTCTATTTCTACAGTTTCTGCCGCTCCTGCGAGACTAGCTGGCACCTGCTTGGTGATTAAATGCCTTTCTGCTTACTTCCAAGGACGTATGAGGAAAGGAAAACAGTGTGTTGCTGTCGAGGCTGTCTGGGCTAGTCTCTTTGGCATGTAACTTGTGGCCTTGCTCTGTGCATGAGCAGAACGAAAATAGAATTCACTTTTAGCACAGCATTAGAACAGAAAAGCAAGAAAAAGCAAAATTGCAAAATGGTGAATTCTATTGTTACAAAATGGATGCTCTATGGTCATGCTGACGATTCTGTACTGACTATGCTAGACATGCGATGCCGTTGGTTTTCGACCAACATAATATATCGTCTATGCTATTGTAGGGTATTTACTAAACTAACAAACCCTCCTCTTGGCCGTAAGCCAAACGCATCAACCATACATCGTGTCTTCCTCTGACCATGTATCTGATTCTGAACTCTGCATACTGCTATAATTGTCATCATCATCATCAATATTAATAGACATGAATTCTTTCACGGTCTGCATTTCGTGGTTTGTGATTGTATTCACTTCGGTAGTTCTTTTTTGTGTCACCATGTGTACGCATTCATCACTTACTTCAGTGTAAATTATTGGTAAACTGTGTATGCAAAAACATGTTAAGAAGTTTTCGAGGACTTGTGCTATCATTGCAGCTAATTTCCATCCCCATGAGCGTAACAATTCCCAAAACCAGGAGCTTATGTTTAGTTCCCAACTACCTGCTGGGGGGTGGAGGTCAGAGCTCAGAACGTGTAATTTCTTTATTGCCTCAAAAATCGTAGGGGAGGAGTCACTCACAAATACGCAACACGATGACCCCACGATTTTGCAAACTCCTCCACGGTCAGCCAAAACTATGTCAAGAGCCATTCTCTTTTGAAGTGTCATTAATTTAATTGCCTTTTCTTCCAGAGTCATATTATACAATATATCCGTCGTTCTATTTATTGTTTTTTCTAAAATTCTGGACAATTTTCTTATATTATATGAATGTATTGCTTGACCCCAAAATGGTATAAATTATTTTGCTATATCTTCTGCAATTAATCCTCCTTCCTCATCTCGTTGTGGCCTCGATCTAGATAATTTTGCTATGTCTGACTTTTTTAAAGGAATACCCCTGGGAAAAGGATCCCCAAGTAACAAGGACCTCCCCAATTTCTAGGCAACCAGGGATAAGCTTTTTCTCCACATATGAAATACAGGATCACCTACATATACTGGTTCTTCCTCTCTTCATGCACCTATTGAATGTCCCTACTGAATAGGTGCCTTTTTTAGCAAGCAAAATGGAACAGTACGAGGACTATAATTTATTGTATACGAGGGGGGCACTGCATCTTTATTACCTAGTGGGTTCATGTGAAACGTAATTACAGATGATTTATAGGGCACATACAGTCTATCTTGTGGTGTTACTATTGGTGTTATCATTCTTGCTCTGTTAAATATGGAGCAACCTACAGGTTTCATTACCACTTTTTCAAATTCATCCATGTTTGTCCTATCTAATCGACCCCTTTCACTCTTATTCCATTTCCCATAATATAGTGCACTTAATGATGCATAACATGATGAACTTAACGGCAATGGCTGCACATACCATCCTATTCCCTTTCCACCATGTTGTGGTATATGTGTGCACACCCAACAATTGTTTTTCTCACGATTGAGTGTGTCATGTTCATTATCAGAAGTAACGTGTTATTTCCATAACCTTCCCTGTGTCTTTCTTCCATTGGGGACAAAGTATAGGAGATTACATGGACTAGGCTTTCAGTGACAGAAGCATTACTAATAGACAAAAATACACCTAATGGATGTATTTCCTCTAAATACCATAATACCAGGACTACTGATATCGGTGCAAGTATACTCATAATGCACATGAATATTGTGAAAATTTGCATACATCTTTTACGGCAATTCTTTCTCGGCAATGTTATAGTCTCTGTATTTACTACATCATCCG
This sequence comes from Ambystoma mexicanum, assembly GCF_040938575.1. Taxonomy (NCBI): domain Eukaryota; kingdom Metazoa; phylum Chordata; class Amphibia; order Caudata; family Ambystomatidae; genus Ambystoma; species Ambystoma mexicanum. The sequence continues at coordinate 847,338,648 of NC_090930.1, forward strand.
CATTGGTGCAGGAGGGGGCAGGAGCCGGTATAGGCATCTTCTTGATTCTTCTCCTCCAGCAATGTCTGTCGTGAATACTTCTCACTGCTGCACTCAGTGGAATACCGGCAAGTTCGAAAAATTTTAACAAAGTGTTTAGGTCAGTTTGCGGCAGCCTGTATTGCTAAACGTAAGGCAAGATTATTGTGCTCTTGCATGTTGCTCAAAAGACTCCAGAGCAAACATCAATTGCCTTTATACCATATGAGCCCCGCTCGTTCACAGGGGGTGATCAAAACATGGATTTTTATTTTCAAAGATAGCACTGGGAAGCCGAGTTCCAGAGTTGTCAGATTGTTACAACCCCCATGCTCCACTCCCCTAAGCCTCTGATTCCCACTTCATCTGTGATGGGGAAATAGAGGCAACAAAAATGAAACACGAAGATCAGATCACTTTTGATTTTGGGAACGTAGGTTGTACCGTATTTCTCCAGGTATTGTGTGATTGATGAATAGTGCAGGTGCACTTCCAGATTCAGGCTCAGAGTCAGCCTGTGGCGCAGCAAGTGATGGTGGGCGCCAAAGTGTTGATGCAGGTTTCGTGTCAACCTGTGGTGATGCAGATTCAGCTGGGCAAAGTTGGGGCACACTTAGCCCTTTCTCCTTTTTAGCAATCTTCACAGGCTTTGTCTCAGGCTCCGGCAGAATTTGCGGCTGAGAACTGGTAATGATGTCCTTTGAGTCAGAGGCAGCTGCTTCTTCCTTGTCGTCTGGATCAGGCAGTTCTTTCAGTGGCTATGGAATGCTCTTAGTGTGAGTGGCATGTATCCATGCCTTCCAACCATCCACACGGACTGCTGCTTGTGTTGCCAGGAGAACCTGATAGGGTCCACGCCATCTTGGTGCAAGTGATGATTTCCTTTCAAAGTTTTTAATGAGGATCCAGTTTCCCGGCTGCAGACAATGCCGCGGGCCAGTATATCTGACAGGAAGAGCCTCCTGGATCTGCTGATTAATCAAACAAAGCTTCTGTATTAAAAGGTTACAATATGTACTAAGCACAAGGTATTCGACTTCACTCAAGCGCCTGGGCTGTGGCGCACACCAAACATTAGCAGGTCTCCCCATCACAATCTCGTATGGGGAGAGTCCAGTCCTTGCTTGCACAGATTTGCGTATGCACAATAAAGTTAGAGGTAATGCATCTGTCCATCTCAGCTTGCCCCCTGCGCAGATTGTGCTTATTTTATTCTTTAGTATGCCGTTCTGGCGCTCAACAAGCCCAGCACTCATCGGGTGTCTGGCGCAATGGAATCGCTTATCAATCTGAAGGCCTGCACAAATCTGTAATATTACGGCGTCAACAAAATGCGGGCTGTTATCTGACCATATGACCCGTGGCAGGTCATCGGGGAAAAGTATTCTTTCAACATTACTTAAGCAGTGCTCATGGCTGTGCAGTCCTTCAGCGGATATGCTTCCACCCATTTACTGAACACACACACTACCACCAGGATGTATTTTAGGTTCTGATATCTTTCCATTTCTATGAAATCAAAATGGATCACCTCAAAGGGCATTGAGAGGGGGCCAAAACTACCTGTTGGAGGAGCTGTTCCTTTTCCAATATTGTGTTGCAGACATGTTATACAATTCTGAACTAGTCTTTCCGCATTTTTTCTTTTGTGCGTGTTCTGCCATACTGTAGCCAAATGCTGAACCATTTTTTTCGCACAGATGTGCGTGGGACTGTGGGCCATGGTGACCATTGCAATTAGGTAGGAGTTGGGCAGCATCCATTTTCTACTCTCCTTGTCCACCCAGCAACCTTCCACGTCTAATTCTGCAGAGCCCTTAGCCCACCCATTTATTTCATCAGCGGTTGCATCCGCCTGCATTTCTTTGACTGTAGCGATCCCATTCTCTATCATGCAGGGCACTTCTGACTGCACTACCAACATTTTTGTGCCTAAATCAGTGGCAGTTAGTTTTGCAATTCTGTCTGCAAATGCGTTTCCTTCTCCCACCGTACATGTTATTTTCTTATGCGCTTCGCATTTTATTATTGCCAGTCGCTTCGGACACGTAAGTGCAGACAGCAATCGCGCTATCAAAGGGCCATGTTGGATTCTGGTTCCATGTGATGTGAGAAAACCCCTCTCTGCCCAGAGTCGGACAAAATTATGTACCACCCCGAACGCATACTGACTGTCAGTATATATGTTTACATTTAAATTTTCTGAAATTTCACATGCTCTTGTCAATGCTATTATCTCTGCTGCCTGCGCTGAATTGTATGGGATCCTTTTACTCTCTATAATATTCTTTAGTGTCATGATGGCATAGGCAGCAGTTGACGTGCCATCAGGTAATTTAAAATGGAACCGTCACAAAACAGTTCTCCATCTGGCTCCTTCTGTGGGGTGTCTGTTGAGTCAATTCTTCCTTTCGTTTCTTCCTCAGTGACCATTAAACAATCATGGAGAGGTGATTCATTCTCACCTACTTCTTCACTGGGAAGGGGCATTAATTCTGCAGGATTCAAAGCGCAACACCTCCGAATTTGAATATGTGGTGCAAACAGGACAATTTCATATCTGGTCAATCTAGCTGATGTGAGGTGTTGCGTCTGCGTTCCGTTCAAAAGAACGTCTATTGCGTGTGGCGCCATCAAAATTGAGGTGTGCCCCAACACCATCCCTTCGGTTTGTTTCACTCATGCGGCAGCTGCAGCAACAGCTCGCAAACAACGCGGCAAAGCGCATGCTACAGGGTCCAGCGCGGAAGAAAAATAACTGCATGGTCTATTTCTTCCTCCTTGTTCCTGTGTCAAAACAGCCAGCGTGCAGCCTTCATTTTCATGCACAAATAATTTGAAAACCTTTTCATAATTTGGTGTGCCCAAAACTGGAGCTGAGCACAAAGCAACTTTGAGCAGATCAAATGCATTCTGACATTCCTCACTCCATGCCAAAGGCAAAGCAACATCCTTCTTTGTCAATGCCACCATTGGCTTTACAATCATCGCAAAATTTGCTATCCATTGGCGGCAATAGGAAGCCATGCCTATTATGGCTCTGACTCCTTTCTGTGTTTTTGGAATAGGCATACCAGAGATACTTTCTATCCTTTCTGGTGTCAGTCTTCTTCCCTCTTTCGAAAGTAGGTAGCCCAAATAGGCCACCTCCTTTCGACAATACTGGAATTATTTTTAAAGAAGCTTTATGTCCATGTTCTGCTAAATGTAACGGCAACAAAACAGTTCCCTCTTTACATATTTCTTCTGTTTCAGCAGCAATTAACAGGTCATCTATGTACTGTAATAGTACGCAACCCGCTGGTAGTACTAGCATGTCTTGTTGTTCTTTTAATGCTCTGTGTAACCTTGTGGAATTCGTGTGAATGTGAATGAACGCCTTCCTAATGTGAAAGCAAATAGGTATCTGCTATATGGGTGTACTGGAATGCTAAAAAAATGCATTTTTAAGGTCGACTACACTAAAATATGAAGCCAAGGCTGGAATCATTGTTAAAATGGTAGTGACGTCTGGGACCAACGGAAACTGGGGATCAACTACTTTATTCAAAGTGCGTAAATCAATTATGAAACCGAACGGTATTTCATTCCCTCCTTTCTTATAAACTGGAAGAATGGGACTGTTACAAGTGCTACCAGTAATCTCTTCAATCACGTTTCTTTTAACCAAATCTGAGACAATACATTTTAATGCTTTTTCACCTTCAACCAAAATTTTATATTGGGGAATACATGGTAATGTTACTCCCTCTTTCAAACCAATTCTCACCGGTTCTATTTTCAAACAACTTTTTCATTGCCCATATGCAAGTGGGTACCTTACTTAATTCTGTTGGCAGGGGTTTGGACAGGAACTCGGACACTGGTATATTTTGTGGTGATATTGTCAAAAACACTCTGTCAGGAGAACAATTAATAACCGCACTTAGTTTCTTTAACAAGTTTAAACCTAATAGATTCTCGCCACATTTTTGCGTCAACAAGAACGGGCAAGACTCAGTGAATGGTCCTAGTGTTATTGGTACTGACTGGGACACGGGACTAATTACTGGGGTGCCTGTGAACCCTACTGAAACATTCTTTTGCCCTGACAGTGGTATTTCTGGAAGCAAGTGGTGGTCTATTGAGCACTTCTGTGCACCTATGTCCACGATAAAAATGTGCTCCTTATTCCCAACTTTCATGTCTATGTAGGGTCCTTTCTGGTCAGACACTGGTTCCGACCCCTGTCTTGGGCTGTCCTATCGGAACAATACATCATCTGATGTGTAATCACCAGAATAGTACGTATTTGATTGAGTATCGAAAACATTCCTGTCCCCACCTCTATTGTACTGATTCTGATTTTGACTCTGATTCTGGTTGCTATTTCCTTGATTGTGCTGATTTTACTATGTACTATTATTTCTATTCTGCCCCTGTGCTCCCGGGCGACCTCTGTTCTGTCTTCTCTGGCCATTCCCATTCCTATTTTGCAAGTGTGGACACTGTGCTCGCCAATGACCCTCTTCCCTACAGTATGCACATTGGTTTAGTCCAAGTGGACCTCCATGCATGTTCGAATAATTTCCTCTCCCATGTGCATTTCCTCTACCTCTATTATGACTCGCTATTTGTTGTAGTAACACCCTTGTTTTTAGATTCACTCTGTCTTTTAATTCTTTTTCTTTTTCTGTAGTCACTCTATTTTCATAATACTGGACCATGTGTAATACCTCACTCTGTGACTTTGCTTGCCATGCACTTTCAGATGTCATTATCAAATTTTGGATCAGAGGTAACAATCCTCTTACATATTTGTCAACATATAGTCTTTTCCCGGGCTCAGTTCTTAAATCCTGTCCACTAAAATCTGCATATACTTCTTCAAATCTGTTAAAATAGTCCATAGCCAACTCATCTTTCCCTTGCACGCATGCAGTTAGTTTGTCCCATACAATTCTCTTTTCTGGAACTATAACCTTCAATTTCTGTATTATTCGTGTCGGCAACGCTGACATATTTGATGATGGTTTTTCGCCCACTTTTCTGTCCACATCCTCTATTATTAAATTCTCCCACGTATCACCAAAACGATCCTGATCATCTACTTGTTTGTTTCCATATATCTGCTGGTAGAATTACTGGGAATAATAGGTCAATATCGTTCATAGTAAAAATGGACGATTTCAAATACGACTCAATTTCTTTATAGAATCCCGCCAGATTTTTCCTCAAATCCCAGATCGTTTGTTTTATATTATTCACCTCTTGTCTGGAGAAAGGGACATGTACATATTGTGCTGTATAATGTGCTTCTGTTACCTGCGCTGGTTTCCCATTTGCGGCAGGAATTTCTACTTTCAGTACAAAAGTGGGTGGAATCTCCCTCATGGGAAATATCGCACTCGCTCTTCCTTCGCCCTCTCTCTTATGCAGCACTATTGCTAAATCAAGGGATAAGGCAGTCTCTCCTGTATCTCGTGAAAATGCTCTCTTATACACTGCCATTATTTCAGGTGGACAACTCTGCTTATTATCTACATATTTGTCTTGTAAATATTCAACCATTACCTGTAATGCCTTCCTTTGCATTCCTAATGTATATTGATCAATTGTTTCATGCACCTCAATTGTAGGGATGCTAGCATCTGTAATCCATCTAAGTGCCTCTCGTGTGCATATTTTCATTTCTTCACTAGCTTGTTTTGATGGCGGAAAAAATCGCTGTTATGGTACCGCCTCTTGTCTCCCTCTTCTTACCTCTTTGTTCTGAAACCCAGGCACGGAAAACATTTCTGAATACAATTCATCAAGTTCATTCTTAAACTCAAAAAGCCTGTCCACATGCTCCTTCATCTCTGAATCACTTTCTCTTGTACGCGCAAAGGCATTCAAGTCCCACAACTTCAGCGGCGGCACCATACCAATTAATTGCTTCCATCTTTCCATAAGATATTCCCCCATACATTCCAACAATACCTGTTTTTCACTGAGCTTCCTATAATCGTACATCAATCCAAGCATCGAGACCTCATCATTTCCTTCAATATATATTTCTGCTTGTTCCTTCAACTCCTTCCTCCTCTCCTTGCTGACAGCACTACGGGTTATTCTAGCATACACGCTTTGTGCAGGCCCCACTCGTCCCATACTGTCTTCTCTACTGTGGATTCAAGCTCGGTAGGCGGAGGGGGAAGTGGGATCACATGTATAGGAGGGGCTGGTGCTGATGGAACAACTGGGAGGGAGAGTGGTAGCTTAAGCTGTAATGGAGGCTGAGTAGCGGGGATAGGCTGGGGCTGAAGCTGAACGATGAACACTGGTGCAATTATGTCAGTCTTACTTTTAAAATCTTATTGATTAATTCATCTGATGCATGCAATTCTTGTTGAGGATATATTTCATTTATTCCCACTTCTGTCTGCCTTTCTAATTTGCTCATCCCATTCTTTTTCTTCCTGTTCTAGCGCTCTATCTGCTTTAGTTTTGTGCCTACGCGCATGTTTCTCTCTGCTTCTCAAGCGGAGGATAGCTTCCTTCCTCCAGTCTCTAAAGACGTCAAATGGCGCAGGGCGTGCTTTCTTGCGCAGCAATATTGATTCCAAATGATCTATACGCACCATCACATAACTCCCATTTTTAGGCCATTGCAAATTTTCTACGGGTCTGGTTTGCCTATGCCAAATTTCACAAAACATTATTGCCCCTATTCCATAATTCACATACATCTCATACGCTGGTGACCCTACGGGTGGCGCAGCCTGGCCAGTTTCCAAAGATTGTCTACTGCAGTGGAAAAATCCCACTAAACAGAAAGACAATTTCCCAGGCATACTAGAAAAGTATGAGTAGGCAAAAGGCCCGATGTGTGCGCTCTACCCATCCCAAAACTATAGATTGTGGAGTTCAGCTGCGCTGCTATGGTCAGTACTGTATATGCCTACTCCTACACGGTCGGCTGATACACAGTGTCAATAAATCTCATCAATACATGGACTTTTGATCGCTTTCTATATATATATTTATTCAAATTGAACAACATTAATACATAGTATTTATCAGGAGAAGCGCGAATTGCGGTTCATTTCCGTTTTTACCATAATTTCCCAGGCATGTTTGATCTTATTCGTACCTTACCCTGGGCATTTGATCTTGCAAGAGCAACTCAGGACTATTAGAATCGGTGCACGACTCACCTGATCAATCAATTTGTCTCTCAAGAAGACGCAATTTGTCTGTATACTAACGCAACCAAGGATCGTCGTGTCTGCGTATCTGGCTCAAACTGCCTCGTTTCGGGACCCTCGCCTTCTTGCTCTCTGTACACGTCGATCAGGGATCAGTTGTGTACAGATCTGCAAAGGAGTCTCATCACTTTCACAGGGGCGCCCCGAACACCTCTCGATCCCAGCTCGACGGCCTTGTGCTCGATTCGTTTTTTTTCCCGCCTTGTTCAAATTACAACGTACACAATGGAGCAATGGAGGAGGGCCCCTAATTGGGCGCCATTTTTTGACGGGCCCCTGGGGGACCCCGTGCATGGAAACTAGGCACAATCACCACACACGAACTGATACCGCAGACACGAGGTTCAATTCCCAAAATCTAGGGTTTATTGCAAAGCAAATAGTCTCAGTCGGCCGACCGGATCTTACGTCCCGCAACGTGTGTTACACAGACCTTGTGGGACGCAAGAGAGCAAACATTTTTACATCAGTTACATATATACAAAAAGACCATCATACTATCAGTAGTGACACGTCCAAAACCGTCCGCCGATAATGTATCTTCTTTTAGCAAGGGTTCGGTGATTAACAATTATAACGAATTTGACACCTTTAAAGACATGTATCCAGCAACAGTTGCAATCTGCGAAGGTGCAGACACTATTCTTTGTTACCAAGAACATAGTGCTTTTGTTCTGCAAGCAAGCTGTGTTCGTAGGAGGGACACATTCCAAACCTTACTATCTCTTGGTTTCTATTTGTGAACTGGAGGTCGGCTCGATCTAAAGGGGCCCAGAAAAGGGGGCCGTGAAAGAGAACATGATTCAAGCCATTAACTGTCTATTTCTACAGTTTCTGCCGCTCCAGCGAGACTAGCTGGCACCTGCTTGGTGATTAAATGCCTTTCTGCTTACTACCAAGGACTTATGAGGGAGGGAAAACAGTGTGTTGCTGTCAAGGCTGTCTGGGCTAGTCTCTTCGGCATGTAACTTGTGGCCTTGCTCTGTGCATGAGCAGAACGAAAATAGAATTCACTTTTAGCACAGCATTAGAACAGAAAAGCAAGAAAAAGCAAAATTGCAAAATGGCGAATTCTGTTGTTACAAAATGGATGCGCTATGGTCATGCTGACGATTCTGTACTGACGATGCTAGACATGTGATGCGGTTGGTTTTCAGCCAACATAATATATCATCTATGCTATTGTAGGGTATTTTCTAAACTAACAACTAGACCCGCCTTTCTGTTGCCCCGGTCTGTCCTTGCCCTCCTGGTTACTCTCGGCAAGCTCTAGCATCCGGCTCATGCATGAGACCAAGTTTTAACTTTATTCTACAACCTGTGTCCTCCAAGTATGAGCCACTAACGAGCATATAGCCATTTTCCTTCACTAATACTATTCTTAGTCGGACCTTTCATGAGCCCAGGTACATACCATAGCACTGGGACCTATCACTTTCTTGCGCCCTTTCTGCCTTTCTTTAACAAGTGTTGTTGCGTTGCAGACACGGGACACTCAGATGTAAATGTATTTATTTTTTCCACTTCTTACTCACAAGCAAGGTGCCATCCGGAGCAGGATGCCACATATCCTGACTAACATAATCCTTAGATGGGCTTTCCACGCACCCAAGATCGTCATTGACACTGGAACCATCACAGCCCCACTTGAAGGGTGATTCTTCAGACACGTTTGATGATCAAGTTCAACATTTGTTGACTCGCTGAAGGTTGCCACCTCCTGGGCCACACCGTTACCTCAAATTCCTCATAGAGATTGCTCTTCCGCAGCCTACAATGTTTGCAATACTTGGAGAAAGAAGACATGGCTTTCAGGCATGGTGACCAGAATTACCAAACGAGAAACTGGTTACATTTTGCAGTTAATACTATAGGCAATAATGAAGGACATCAGGGGCTGAACACAAAAATATATACAAGAGACAAGAATTACTGAATCCACAAGCTAATTAGTATATTACAGTTGTTATCCGTTTAAATCGATTCGGGACATATTTAGCCTCTTTCAGGGTAATTTCTATGTTATTGTGACCATTTCAGGAACATGGGACTCTTTATCCGGGAGATCTTTGATCTACTAGTGTGCCGTGAAGATGACAAATTCTGATGGAACACTACCAGGTCAAAAAGTGCATATCTAATGCTTCCATGCTTTCCTATTTTCACATTCATCCTTCATTTTATTCCCTCTTTTATTTGTTCCTCTCTGCATCACAAATTCCTCCAGTCTACTCATCCCATCACCTTTTTACACCCTCTTTCAATAATTTTTCCCCTTGTTTAATTTTGTTTTAACTAACTAGCTAGCCTTCTGATTCAATAAGAAAGGCTCATGTTTGCACTGTCTCTTCCTGACCGAGCGTACATGCAGTTGCAACATAACTTACATTCAGCCTTTATTAGAGAATCACTCTGATAAGGACCTTGTTTCAAAGTTGCCCTTAAATCGGGGTTATTTTACTGTTTTTCAGAAGTTGGTGTGGCATTTTGTGAAGCCCAGGACTGTTCCACCAGAAACTGGGATGTCTGGTCACCCACCGTACTTTGAGGCTTTGTGTTTTGTGAAGAGGGGTTTCTTTTAAAACACCCTTCTTCACAATGGTACTCATAATAACAGACTCATTACAGTGTAGTGTATATTGCTCTATAAGCACCTGCGTTGCATATAAGTGCAGTCTTGATAGTGTTATTTTTTTAAAAGGGCATTTGCATTTTTAACAGTTGAGGGTTACCCTACCCATTATGTTCACAGGCAATCTTTAATATCAAACAGGACCTTTGGTCCCAGGTTTGGTTGACTGAACCCAGAGGTGCTTTGGGACATTCACTCAACTGGAAATCAGTATCTAAAATGGACTGGCTTCTGTTCACCATACAGACCTCTGCTTCTGACAATGTTTTAGTATAGGCCTAATGTCAGCGATACAGCCAGGGTTCGGTGATATCAGGATGCTTCCCTGCAGGGATCTGAATGCAAGGGAATCTTGTGGTCCAGAGTCCTCGGATGGACCTGGCTGCTTTCATGCTTTGGTTCCTTGCAGTTTTAGATGAACACGCTTGCTCTTGCATGCTTCGGCAATGGTTTTGGTGGTGATTCAGATGATCTGCAGGCAAGTTGGTCTGAAGAAAAGTTATTGCAGAACGTGTTTGATGAGAGCAAAGATGAACTGATGCTGGGGAATGGCACAGATTCTGGTTACTGAAAGTGCAGTCTGATTCTAGTGGCTGCAGTTCAGGAAGGAGCATGGATTTTGGCAGCGCCAATGCTTATTTTTACATTGTTCTCTACTTTTGTACTGACAAGCTTCGGTCTCCATCTGAATAGGTACTGCAGATTTATGTTGATCACTCCTCTTTGTATCTTGCCTGCACAGGGATCAGAGCAGTAAAGCTTTCATTGGGAGCAGGGGATCATTGAGGCCTGCAACCAGACTTTGTCTGCTGGGTCAAGTGGTAGGAGATCTGTTTGTGTGTTGCCCCACTGGCAGAGCATTGCCGTTAGTTCTGTTTTAGCATAAAACATTCAGGCAGAGCTTCCACATGGTCCTCTGCAGTTTGGAGTCTTCTCATCAAGACTCAATCCCTGCTTTAGTTGTCTGACAAACAAGGATGCAGACTCTGGTTAATTCGGAAATTTGGGCACTGAGAAAACACCAGGCTTCCAATCAGGAAGGTGCATCCTTTCAAACTCTGGCAGCACCTCAATCATTGGGGATCATCGCATTTAAACTTCCATGTATATCCTTCTGTGCTTGCACTCCTAAGCCATTTAAGTATCCGGCCAGATCTTTCGTGGGAGCACCTTTTCTTCAAAAGTAGGCAGACAGTAAATGGCAACATCTGTGTCCATTTTACTCCTGCAGGAATTGTGGACTCTGCATTTCATTGAGTACATATGTTCCCCTCAGGGGGTCTCTGAAGTACAGTAGGCTAAAGTTTTACATATACACTTTAGACTTACACCAACCAGTGGAAGCGATACAGCTAACTGTGAGAGGTTACTTGCACAGTGAATACAATGCTTTTGGGGAACCCTAGTCCTGACAGGTTTAGGATCTCTCAGACCACAGTTTCATAGCCATGTCCTTAATTGGCCTCAGGTTCAGTCTCACCTTGGAAAACGTCAGTAAAGCAGTTGGAGAAAACACATTACAAGATGCACTCATCAGATGCATATTTTACATTGCTTAGATATCATATGCCTGTCCTTTCTGGGAAGTGTGTACAAAATGATTGAATCATTCTGGTTCCCTTCTGGTAACAATGTCTCTTGTATCTTTAGGGCCCTTTTGGTACCCTGGATCACTTAGTCCTCTCTTTTTGTTTAATTCCACTCGCTTCCCTCCACCCTGGGCAACCCTGGTACCTTATCTGCCTTCGGGTGTGCTCCAGTGGGATGGCGTCTCTGGCGTTCTCCTTTTCCTGCCCCTGCGTAGGATTCTTCCTCCATTCAAGGTCTCTTTATTCTTGCTGCCGTACTTCAAATGGGCATGTTGTTTTTCATTAGCTGCTGAGTTCAAGAGAATTCCAGCATTTCCTCAAGCCAACCAAATTGGAGTAATGTCAATAGGGTTGGAATACGAAGCAACAGTAACAGCAGTCTTTTCCACTCATATATGCAGATAGAGTATTCCTCATTGGGAATTCCTTAAAGGAATGGGAGTCCTTGTCCCCTAAAGGGGAGTCACTCTCAGTGAGGTCCCATTCCCCATACCACTAGGGAGGGTCTTGCTTAGCGGGCTCACCTCCCTATCTTCACAGGCAATGGCTCCCCCTAAGGAGAGAATGGATTAATTCCTTAGATACGTCACAGAACATAGCTGTATACATCAATGTATAGATGGATCTCTTAAAAGAGTTGCAAGGGGCTCAACGGGCAAAGCAAAAAGCAGTTGAAGGTTATGGGACAATTGATCAATTATAGTTATCGTGGCTGTGGGGGAAATATGTAAAATAGTTACCATTGAGAGTAAGTGTGATCCAAGACCCAGTTTATGCAATACAGCAAATTAAAACGTCCATTCTATTGAAACAAATGCCTTTTCACCATCAAGAATTACTGATATTGCAGACAAATCAGGTTTGATTAAATTATCAAAAAAAGTGCCGTTATTTTTTTGTATTTTTTTTTTAAAGTTTTATTTGTTTTAAGTCGAGATGTAAAAAAAAGAAACATCAAGACCTTTACAAATCATGACTAAATACATTTCTGAGTATAAAAAGAACTTACATATAAATTCATATATTATATAAGGTAAAAAGAACAGCTACAAGTGCATGTTACATTTATAACTCCATGACAGTCAACATAAAGATATAAGTACAAAAATCATCAGAGACAAGATCCACGGTCTTGCCGTTTGTCGCCCCCTAAATAGCTTGGGCCGTTATATCGAAGCTAAAACATCCTGGTCCAGACGTATAAACACTTCATCAACAGTAATTGTCCATCAAGTATGAAACTAATTACCCATCAGCAGCTCTAACTCAATGGTCTTTACTAAGCGTGTAGTTCGGATTATCGAGGCATTTGTCGCCCCCCACATACTACTAGTCCAGATCCATTCCCTCGATTCAATAGTATTTGCCTCCACAAATGATTCTATCATTCTACAGCGTGCCTTTTCGAAGTAAGTGCAATACAAAAAGAGATGTTTAAGGGATTCGGGCGTCTGCTTGCAAAAGCGACAGATTACACATATATCAGCTACATCTTTCTTGAACCAATGCTTTTGTCTAACCCGTGTGTGTAGCAAGTCGAACCTAAACAACATAAAAGTTTGCCGCACCTTGGGACAAGGGCATAGATTTAGATACGTCATGCGAGGTGTTTGTTTATGCACGAATTTGTTGTATTCTAAAAAAGAGGAGTAATTAGCTATTTTTGTGCAAATATCCGCCCAATCAGTTTGATACAGTTTTTTTTTAATCTTTTCCTGAAAGAGCTCTAAATCATCACCTGTTAAATTAATCCTTTCCATAATTCCTATCATACGTTTTTTATATTGAACTATGGAGGGAGGATTCCTATTCAACATCATAGTATGAAGATCTAAGTATAGTGAATTTGTTGGCGGGTATAACATTTTCGCAAAATTCACTAGTAATCTCCAGTTGTATTTAGCGGATAGAGAGTTCAGGCCTAATTCATGTATAACAATCACGTTAGGCATGGATGGGGGCAGATCTAGAGTGTATTTCCACATCTGCCCCTGTAATTGGTCAAAAAGTGGGCCCAAGTCACTAAGATATAATTCCACTCCGTAGAGTAATATTGCCTCTACTTTTTTTAGATGAAATTCTAAGAGAGGAATTAATGAGAATTTGCAGATCTTATTTCGGAGCACTTTCATTTGATATTTTAGAGTAGTCGCCTTTATAGTAAGTATTTCCTTGATTTTTCGAAACGACATATTCTTTGTCAAAATGAGGCCAAGATAAGGAAGTTCCATAACTGTCTTAATCAAGTCATCATCAAATCTCCATGAAAAATGACAGATTTTTTTTCTATTCGCAAATACTATTATATTGGATTTTTGGGGATTTACCCTCAAATTATTAGATCTGCAGTAGCTCAAAAAGTTTTCTAATTTATGTTGCAATCCAGCCTGTGAGCGGTCAAAAAGCAGAATATCGTCTGCATATGCCAACCATGATATGGTAAGCGCTCCGATGCGAATCGGAAATGATTTCTCCTTGTCCCAAATTTCGTCGATTCCGGCAAGATAAAGATTGAATAACATTGCTGCAAGGTTACAGCCTTGTTTAACCCCTATTCGTGAAGGTATTTTCTCTGTAAGGGAACCCAACCGATCTAATCTTACTTTAAAATGTGTTTGATAATGCAGCATTTCTATCAATATAATGAGATATTGTGGTATCTTAGCTCTATGAAGTTTTTCCCATAACTTTCCTTGTATTACACAATCAAACGCTGCTTTTAAGTCTATTGATGCCACAAATACAGGCGTGTTGTTAGGACTAGTAGCATGGGCAATAATATGAGCCAAAATACACGCGTTAAGCGGTGTTCCCATCCCTTTACGGAAACCAACTTGCGAGGGACTCAGAATACTATTTATAGCAACAAAACTTTCAAGCTCTTCAAGGATTAATGCAGCAAAGATTTTAGCCGCTACATCAATGATTGCTACTGGTCTGAAGTTATTGGGATCTGAGATGCTACCCTTTTTGTGTATCGGAATAATGATAGTCGTAAGCCATGAGCTTGGAATTGCCTTGGCTCGAAATATCTCCTGATAGGTGCCATAAAATATATTAGCCCAGAACAGTGGGTCGTCTTTAATTTGGCAAGGTGGAAGGCCATCCGGCCCAGGACATTTGGAGCTTTTTAGCCTATAAATTGCAGCACAAATGTTGTTCTTGTTCCAAGGACAACTATCAGGAATTAATTGCGACGCAGGTGCATCATCATACTCCATAAATTCAACAGGTAAAGCAAATTTTTTAAGAAAAAACGAGTACCATGCTGTGCTGTCTATGCAAGATTCGAAACCTCGAGGAGTCTCTTTTTCAAAAGATCTTATCGTTTTCCAAATATCTTTGTTTTTCCTGTTACATAATAGGTTAACCATTCGTTGATTTTGTTGAATTTTTTTTAGCATACGTAACTCTTTAAGGTTCTTTTTGTAATGCCACAATATTTTTTTTTTCTCAAAGCGATATTCACTCTGAGTCATGGTGAGCCTGGAATTCGTTATTTTACGTAGCTCACGAGTTTTCTTTATTTTTAGTTCAGCAGTGACATGACAATACAAATCACTCCCTTCTACTCTCCTTTCCTTCGAGGAATCGTCCGTAGACAACTTTGCAAGGTGCGCCGCTATTGTCTTACCGTTTCAATTTGAGATTATTGCATTATCAATATTGTTAACAGTATGGGTTTTCCAAAGGTCTCTGTTTATCAGAGCCGTAAACCTCCGACATGTAGACCGAGACCAGTTGATAGACAACGTAGGTCTATCACATTGAATAAGACCTAAGTGAGTCAAGGGTACGCAGCGTGCAAAGTAGTTAACTATAGCAGAAGAAATCACAGCATGATCCCCAAACACAATTTTCAAAGATTTAACTGGCGCTAATCTGCCTGAAAGCTCTTTGGATGCAAACATGTGATCGATCCATGATTGACTATTTCCTCGTTTCCATGTAAATTGACAATGCAGTGCAGAAGTTAAAACAAGAAATATGTTCCAATCTTCAAGAAGCCTAATCCACTTGTCTCCTTTATTAAGTGAGGCTTGCAGATAGGGGGAACTGACGTTCCTATTATAGTTATCATCAGTACATAATGCATTGAAGTCACCTCCGATAAATATTTCCGCATTAGGTGCTTTAGCTAGCACAATGGTGAGAGTCTCACCGAAAAGCTCAGAGGCTTGTTCTATGGAAAGTTGTGATGGATTCCAGTAAAGAGAAATCAAGAGTAGATGACCATGTAAGTTCACATCAAAGCAAATGTCGCACATAATAAACAAATCATTGTGATATATATTATTGATAGTGAATTTTAACGTGGTATCAATCAAAATCATTAGCCCCCCTGAGGGTCTTCCTTCACCACCTTTCTTTGCTTGGTGAAAACATACCGCAAATCCCTCAATTTCAATGGTTGTAAGCGCCATCGTTTCCTGAACAAGCAGAATATTTGGAGCATGTTCTAATTGAAGCTTATCTTTCCATTTTAGAAGACTACCAATGCCACAACAATTCCATGACATGATAACTAAGTCATTATTTTATAATGTATTTGTAGGTGGAGTTACATTAACAACTGTTTTCACCAAAGGTTCCAACCATTTTTAGACTGTTAAGGGCGTTCGTAAGAGCTGACAAATGTTCTATCATGTTGTTGTGTGATTTCTTATCGCCCAAGTTCGAAGTATTAAGCTGAGAGCCCACCATCAGCGGGGGGTGTATGAACTCCATAAACTCCATGGCTGTCTTTATGTGGTCGAACCCCATCATTTCAAGTCCCAGAGACCGGAGATCACTTCGATGTTCCCATATCAGTTTTGCAATAATGGGTGAAATCATAAAAGATAACATTCTGTTGTTGTTTGACGCGGGTAAGCGAATCCACTCTATATCGTTAGACCCTAAATTTCTTAAAGATGGAATTTTATAAAGTGCGTTCATGAGAAATGAGCGATTAATTCGTGCCGTACCGTTAATCTGAGGGTCACTTTTCCACCCCACGATAGTTTTCATTTCTGGGGGTATCTTATGAAATTGCAGCATAATCTGGGAGTCTTTATCTTCACTAACTGTATCCTGAACTTTATTTTCAGTCTCAGCGTTTCCTTTTTTTTTAGTGGCTTCACCTTCCCCCCATTGATGGCTAGACGGCACAGTCCGTACTTCCGTTTGGATATTTGTAGTACTTGGTTTTTGCGATGCATGTATCGATTCTTCTAGCGTTGAGGTGCCTATGATAGCTATCGGCTGCTCAAGCGTGATCTTCTGAGAAAATGGCATTTGAGTCTCTGATTTGTTGGGTTCGGTTTTAGTAACTACCTCCGTTATTGCATTAATTTTATCTGTCACCAGAGAGTCGCACGTGTATATTATCTCTGTACCATCGCATGTTTCGGTTGGTTTCACATAAGGTACGCAACCGTTGCTACATTTATTTTGCGTATTCCGCACCAAGCTGTCAGATTTTTTCGAAGACAGGTCTTTAAAGAAAGCTGTTACCTGTGATTGAATCATGTTTTCAATGCTAGACTGTAGCCTGTCTTCCTTCATGTTTACTTTTTCTTCCACTTTATATTTTTGAATGGGAGATTGCAACAGAGACTTTTTTTTTTTTTACTAGGAGATTTAGTCGTTATTAACGTATCACTTCTCTGGCATTTTGTAGGTTTAATTTGTAATGCAAACTTGCTTTCATCATCTAATTCATTCAAGTTCAGATTTTGATCAGTCAGCTCTGAAGATGTTTTAGTAGGTGATAAATTTATTCCATTCTCAATTTCAAGTTCAGAGGCTAAATCATTTATCTTTTTTGCAGTGTTAGCACAATGGCCTTTGTTTTTATGTCTTCTTTTTAATGCTTTTAAATGATTTCTTTTAGCACGTCGCGATATAAAATAAATCTTATCTTGAGCATTGAGGGTGTCATGCCCACCTTCTTTAAGGTTTCCATTAGTAATCAGCTCAACCAATTCCGAAGGACTGTCAGGTGACTTGACAGGTAGGCTTGCATTTAGTGCAGTATCTTCATGTTCCGCAAGCGTTTTCTCAGGCTCTTCGTTTGTTTTGGGCTGCATCAAAATTGATTCGATTTGACAGAGTCTGTCATGCTGGAGCTTAGCAATTTCCAAGTAATTCATGTTATTAATAGGTGAGAAATTGCCTTTTTGATTTTCATTGATCTCTTTGTGTTGAAGGATTTGAGCAAAGGTTATCGGGATTCCGTTGGCAAAAAATTGTTCGTCTGAAGTCTGTGAAGCAGCATTTTTTTTCTCAAGAAAATGAGTGGAATTAGACATCTCATTTTTTACCAAAGCGGCTGCTCGGATGTGACAATCGGAGT
Organism: Ambystoma mexicanum; assembly: GCF_040938575.1. Lineage (NCBI taxonomy): Eukaryota > Metazoa > Chordata > Amphibia > Caudata > Ambystomatidae > Ambystoma > Ambystoma mexicanum. Next base: position 847,356,453 of record NC_090930.1, read on the forward strand.
GATATACATGACAAGAATCTTGTGCTAGCATATAGCCTTCAATTTTTGAAAGTTGGGCCTTGTTACTTGCAAGCTCATTTTTCATCTCTTGTAATAAGAGATGTGAATGTTCGTGTCCACGATCGAGTAGATTTAGGATTCTCGTGAAAATAGGTAGGTCATTAAGTTTTTGCTCTAAACCTTCTTCTTCGTTTATATCATTGAATAAGGTCGCTTCAGGGACGTTTGAGAAGTTAAATATGGGGATAGACGTATTGACCGGTTTCTGTTCTCCTAAGCCTTCCTGCATGTTACTAGTGTCTGCGAGGTTCTTGAGAGGTGAGCTGGTTATAGGCGTTTGACTGGCTAGATTTATCGTGTGTTTCTTGCCGGAATTATTTAATCCCGCCAGCAGCTCATTGGGTTTATGAAAGTGTACGTGTTCTCGCCAAGGGCCATTAATGGAGACCGGTGTTGAGGGGCCTAAGGAAAGTCTGGCTCTTTTGTCAAGATCGGACATAATCACCGGTGCCAGCATTGATATATCCGAAATAGGCAGGTATTTATTTGCATGTATATCCACAATTATTTTTTGCACTTCACTAGTTTGCTCCGCAGCCGCAAAAGGATCGTTCGTAATGTTTTCATTTGCTGTTTTTATGGAACAGACTTCTATATTGGCTAAACTCTCCAAATACATTTCTGGTGGCCGATTCGTATCCAGAGTATCCCTCAAAACATCCGAATGCATAGACATCGACAAGAGTGATGTCTTCCCATGCAACAAGGAAATGGGGCTAGACACCTCATTTTTTTTTTGGTTTTTTTTTTTTTTTTAGATTTTCTGAAGATTCTAACATGGGGATCGTTTTTGAAGGGCATTCCGTCCGCTTTTTCCCATTTCTCAAAATAGAATCCATAATTTCCCTTGGAATGCCACCTAGAGTTCAAATAACGGTAATTTATGGGCGGTTCTAAAGACAGGATTCAATCTCCCTATGAGGGTGAAATAGACAACTTAATAGGTCTCAACACAAATTTCATAAATTGTATTAAAGCCGGACCCCTAAGGGTAATTACACTCACCACCCCCCTCTCCCCAAAGAAGGGAGGCTCCAAACGCCCGTGCGCTCGCAGCGAACAGCAAACAGCACTTCGCTGTACTTCCCGGTGCGCGCGCAGGTGCGCTGGCGCCACAGATTTTAAAGACGTGCCAGCCACGTCACGAAGCTGAAGGGGAGGGGCTAAGTGCACTCGTAACACCCTACAAAAAATGAGATAATAAGGATCGGTGAGGGACTATTAGCTGCAGTGTTATCCAATACGAGGCCCCCACCACGTAGAGAGTCAAGGCAGTCAATCAATACGTAGGACTACTGAACTACATTTACGTGTACACGTGTACCTTTACGTGTGCATTTACGTGTACATGTCCAAACACGAATTAGCCCTTCAAGTCCATGGACTGCCGACCACTATGCCTACAATACAGCGTGCATGCTATAGATCAGCCCAAAGTCACCTCGGTTTCCTACTTCCGAGTCAGGCAGGGAGTGTCCCGCAGAAAGACGTCCTCCAGGCGTATCGTCGAGCAGAATTCCCACGGCAGTCTCGGCGAAGTCGAGGCACAGTTCCAGCAGGGCAGAGCTTCCTCAGAGCAAACAGCACTTCGCTGTACTTCCCGGTGCGCCTTCGGAATTAGTTGAGCTGATTACTAATGGAAACCTTAAAGAAGGTGGGCATGACACCCTCAATGCTCAAGATAAGATTTATTTTATATCGCGACGTGCTAAAAGAAATCATTTAAAAGCATTAAAAAGAAGACATAAAAACAAAGGCCATTGTGCTAACACTGCAAAAAAGATAAATGATTTAGCCTCTGAACTTGAAATTGAGAATGGAATAAATTTATCACCTACTAAAACATCTTCAGAGCTGACTGATCAAAATCTGAACTTGAATGAATTAGATGATGAAAGCAAGTTTGCATTACAAATTAAACCTACAAAATGCCAGAGAAGTGATACGTTAATAACGACTAAATCTCCTAGTAAAAAAAAAAAAAAGTCTCTGTTGCAATCTCCCATTCAAAAATATAAAGTGGAAGAAAAAGTAAACATGAAGGAAGACGGGCTACAGCCTAGCATTGAAAACATGATTCAATCACAGGTAACAGCTTTCTTTAAAGACCTGTCTTCGAAAAAATCTGACATCTGACAGCTTGGTGCGGAATACGCAAAATAAATGTAGCAACGGTTGCGTACCTTATGTGAAACCAACCGAAACATGCGATGGTACAGAGATAATATACACGTGCGACTCTCTGGTGACAGATAAAATTAATGCAATAACGGAGGTAGTTACTAAAACCGAACCCAACAAATCAGAGACTCAAATGCCATTTTCTCAGAAGATCACGCATGAGCAGCCGATAGCTATCAAAGTGCCGTTATACATATGACATAAACCCTCTCCCAGTGCACTTGCGTGATCTGAATGTCATTTGGCCTAGTAAGATAGTTGTGTTTGTCCTCCCATTGTTTCCCCTCCCTTGCCATGTCGTGCCTTGAAACACTTGTGTATATGTGCGTTATAAATGTCTTATATCATATCAAAGATCCCAGATTGGTCACTGATCACACAATTATTCATAAATGGGTGACGTCAATTTGCCCGTATCCTGCCATATATTTTGTCAAGATTAATAAAGCAGATAAGCCGATATGAGGTCCATCCATCTGGTTCCCTTTCAAGCTTAAGTAAAAGGGTTATAGTGGCTTCTCATAGTTGGGTCAAAGCTCCTTTTTCAATGGCTTTCTGCTATACTCTTAAGAGATGTGGAGCTAAAATACTTGCATAGGCTATATAAACTTCTGTGGTAAGGTCGTCTGACCACACTGCTTTTGATCTGGCTAAGCTTTTAATAGCATCAGTGATCTTCTATATATTTATATCTCAATTAGGAATTACCTGTTCAGCATGATTCATCCAATACAAATATTCTCCAAGTATTGATATATTTGTGTTAAGGTTTTTTCTTTCCTAGGAGTGTACAGCTCTGTTCCTTATAGAAGTTTATAAATATATCCGAGATTTCAGATTTCCGATATTTAAGTGTGTCTGCTTCATCCTTAATGGCATCAATATACTCTTGTCTTTTTCCCTTATTTACTAGTCATGCCAACAGCTCATCCCGATTTTTGCCCTGCCCCATATTGTCATACTGTGTGTTGTCTTCCTAAATATTTGGTTTCCCTCGAAGCAGTTTCCCTACATTTGTATCTCTGCAAGTATAGCCATGTCTCCCTCTTGATAATATGACTTCTCTAGCACCTGAACCTAACGTTCAAATGTATACAAATCAGTTCTAATCATGCGTAAGATGCCTTTCTCCTTAAAGATACATAATCCTCATATATAGCATTTAAGTGTTTCAGAAAGAAGAGTATATGATTTCAATGATTCTGTATCTATACATATAAAAGTGAAAATGTGTTTATGGCGGGATTTGTGGCAAAGCATTGTTCCTTATACAATTCCACATAGTTGCACCAATCTGCACCAAACTTTGCATAGTTGCCTATTAGGACCCTCCGTACATTACTGGTTACATGACATTTGTACACCCCACCCCTTTCCCAGAATTTCAGCAAAATTCAAAATGTGTTTGTGGGTTGTGGCAAAGCGTTGTCCCTTATACAACTCAACACTGTTTCACCAATCTACACCAAATTTTGTATGGTTACCTGTTAGGACCCTCCTGACATTACTGACTACATGCCATTTGGACACCCCAAACCTTTCCCTGGATTTCAGCACCTTCACGCATGAGCCGGTTGCCTGAATTTGACGAAACATCCATGTGGACGTAGAAGGAACAGTTCTCAACCCTAGAAAGCACGGTTTCCTGGACATTTGCACCGCAATGCAACACAATGAACTGTACCCCGCCACGATGAGCCAACATGTGGAGGGGAGAGAACATTAGGTCCCAGTATGCAGCGGCACACCAACTCTCGCCTCCCCCCAATGTCTCATCTGGGGTATGTTAGACAGCCACACACACCCATTCTCAGTGCAGTTTACTTCAGAGTGCAAAGCACATCAAGCGATAAGTGAATCCGAACAACGAGCTACAGGATAATTGATTTTCAACAATTGATGAGAGTGTTGTCATGTCTGTTCAGAGAACCTGTTGGGAGAATGGGTGCTTTTTTGCTAGTTATTTATGAAACATGTCAGTATTTCCTCCCTACGGTCAGCTTCAAGCACAGCATATGTTAATGCATCAGATTCAAATCTACATCGCCTTAGAATATGTTTATTCAATGGAATTTCAGTTATTATGTGCACGGGGAGAGTGGTATCAGAGTGTACACAGGAATATGCCACAACATTTAAGTCAGTTGTGCTGCTGGGTTGGATAGCAGGATGAGATCAGTACGTGATAGCAATAAGGTCCTGTGTACAAAGGTATAAAAGGTATAATCTATGCTACTGAGATCTCATAATCGCTGTATGTCGGCTAATTCATATATTTCACATATTTGCGTTATTTTGTCTGATGATTTAGATTCTGGGCATGGACATGTAGCTTATCTTTCCATCCACTTGTCAATAACTGTTTTAAAACCCCTCCTCATATTTTCTTACTGTTTTCCAGCTATGAAAGTTTGTCCATCCCGCATTTGTGATATTCTGAGGCATCTACTTGTGGGCTGCAACACATAATCAATATAGGTAGATGACTATAGCGATGTAGTAGTTGTATAACAACCCCACGTGCATATGAGTAGCTGGAAGACTAATGTTTGTGACATCCCCACATCCAAGCAAATTTCGATTCTGTTACCATTGTTAAATGTGTTTCCTGCAGTCAATCCGCCTTTATCTTATTTATTTTGCAGGTATAATACTGTTTGTCTTGCTTTGGCCGGGTAGTCATTCCAACATTCCAGGTGCCCATCTTGAACACAGTATTTTGTTTTTTCATCACACATTTCCATGCACGTTACCAATAGTTGTATGATCATACAATGTTTGTGTCTATTAGTATCGCGACTTGCTTCCATGCAGTCAACCCAACCTGATCCCTCTACTCAGATTGTTTGTCATCTTCAATTTGAACAACTAGTATAATGCCCAGAAATTCTTTCATTGCACATATCCAGTTGATTCGTTTTATCACTTCTCCAGCATGGGGTCTGGCATGGATTCACATGCTCATGAATATTCCCCGTCGTCAGGCTGGGAATCCTCGGTAAAGAAAAAACCAGTATCAGTTTCGTTTCTGATCTGTCTTTCGTAGTAATAACCAATCACTGGTCTCTGCGTCATACTGACCACAGCCAATGACTGCCCTCTACCTAAGCACCGCCTCTGGCAGCCATCTTCAGATTTTTACCGCACGTTCATGTGTTGGGATCCTCGTGCTATTGCTCTCGAGCGTTAGTGCTATTTTTTCGCGCTTCTTTCGGTCAAAAGAGCCTCAAGCTCCACCGATCCTACATCCGATCAACGGGGACCCGTGTCGGATTCATCTGTGCCCCTCAAGGGTGAAGATTTCGTCGAGCTACACTTCGGAGGACTCCAGAAGCTTCTCAGGCCCGGTCTCGGAGATGGCCCAGGAGAAGGGAAGCTCGACGCCCGGAAAGCTGTTCAGGGCCTGCCCTGGATGCCAGCTACAGAACGTCTTCAAGGAGGACGAACACTCTTTCTGCCTTTACTGCCTTCATGGGGACAAGACGCACGTGGAGAAGGACTGTGCGTTTTGCGGCAACATGTCGGAACGGACCATGAAGGACCGCCATCAACGTCTCGCCAGCTGGCTGGAGGGTAAGAGCCCGTCTGGCGAGAAGAAGAAGAAATCTGAGCGGTCTTCTAAGACCTTTGAGGGCGCCCCGGCGACGGGGGCCCAACATAAGGCCAAGCACCGCGAGTCCGCTGGCACCGGGAGCGCCGAACGGTCGGGCTCTACGGGCGCCAGGCAGGGCGCACCCTCCCCGGCACCATCAACCACGAGCCAACGCTCTGGGTCGGGTAAGAGGAAGGCCGAGCACCCGGCGAAGCTCCTGGAGAGACCCCGGTCGAGCTCTAAGGCAGAGGAGGAGCGTGGCAGTGCCCCCTCCCTCAAGGATAAGGCGGTGAGCGCACCTAAGGTGGTGAAGGCCTTGATCCATTCGACCAAGCCCTCTATCGAAACGGTCGCGGCGGCCCTGGCCCAGCCTGTGGAGGCTGCACCAGTGGTGGCGGCCTCGGGGCCCAGAATCTCCCTGCCTCCTCGGAGGGAGTCTTCTTTCGTGCCCATCGATAGGACCCCCGTGAAACCCTCCGTGGGGAAGAAGGGGGGGCAGGGCGTCGTCGTAGATTCGGCCTCAACCTCAGAAGAGGAACTGATCGAGGTCTTAAGCCACGGCCTAGGCGTGGAACAAGACCAGCCCGTCGGAATGGGCCCCGACGCAGGTGACGACGACGACATCGTCGAGGATACCGACGGGGCCCCTGCTCGCCCGTCGGATTCCCCTCTGCCAGCGCCGCAAGACAACTCAGCGGCCATTTTGTTGGCTATACAGTCCTTATGCTCCGAGATAAGGACGAGACTACCGTTACCGACGGAGGAACCTCTCCCGTCGGGGGATCCAGAACCGGGACCTTCTGGTGTTCCCCCTACCAAGAAAAGAAGGATCCATCCACCGCCTCCTTTTCAACCGTCGCGCCCCGTCCAGCCCTCCTCCCCGTCCACCCGAGGGGATGATACGGGGACTGACACGGCAGCGACGGGTACGGACGACGAGGCATACGACGAGGATTTTCCGTCGTCGCCTCCCACCAGGGCTTCTCCGCCCGACGAGATTGGATCGTTCCACTCAATGATCGCCAGGGCATCCGAGCTTTTCCAACTCTGCCCTGAGGAGAAGAAAAAGGAAGGCTTCCTTTACCAACGGCGCGAGACCAAGAGGAAGACGGTCCTCGCAGTGCCTCTGTTGGACGACATTTGGGATGAGGGCCTTTCCCTCCTCAAGAACCCTTCCACGACGCCAGCGAAAAGAGACCGGTACGAGAAAAAGTACCGGGTCCCGGACTCGGCCCCCCTATGCCTCCGGGCGCAGCCTACCCCGGACTCCGTCGTCTCCGCGGCAGCCAGGAAGAAAGCGGGGGGGGGGGTGCGGCCTCCACGTCGACTTCCCCGCCGGACGGCGAGGGAAAGAAATTGGATGCCATGGGGCGCAGAGTCATCTCGTCGGCGGTGACGACGATTAAAGCGGCCAACGCCTTGGCTATCGTGGCCCGCTACGACAGGGAACTCTGGTACAAGATAGCTCCCCTGCTGGATTTTCTGCCGGACGACAAGAGGGCGGAGGCCCTTGAGATCCTGCAGGAAGGTGAGGTGGCCTCGGACCACGCCATCACCGTGGCGACGGACATCGCCGACACTGGGTTCCGCCAGATGGGCAACGGCGTTTGCCTTCGACGTCGCGGATGGCTCAAGGCTACGGACTTTCGGCAGGACGTCCAGACCAGGGTCCTGGACATGCCCTTCGACGGGAACAACCTGTTTGGGAAGACAGTGGACGATTCCCTTCAGGCCATCAAGGCGGATACTGAGACGGCCCGGGCCCTTGGAGTACTGCAGCAACGGCGGACGCCCTTTCGGAGCGGCGGAGGCAAGGGCGCCTCCAAAGGTTCCGGCGGCGGTTTCGCTTCCTACCGTCAAGCGGCCCGCTCGTCGTCGCAAGAGGCCTACAGAGGACGAGGCAAGTCTGGCGGACCCCGCCGTCGTCGCCAAGGAGGCCAAGGCGGCAAGGCCGCGTCCAAGCAGGATTGAACCGGCCGTGGGGTCGGGCCCCCACCGAAGCACCCCGGTGGGAGGCCGGCTGGCGGGCTTCGTCAGCGTGTGGGAGTCCATCTCCACCGACCGTTGGGTGCTGGACGCCCTGGCCCGGGGCCACGCGCTCGAGTTTCAAAGAAGGTGCCCGCGCGTCCCCCCCGTGGCCAGGAAAGAACTTCACGTCCCTCAACTTCTCCTGGAGGTAAAGGCGATGCTCAGAAAGGGCGCCATCGAACTCGTCCCAAAGAGGCTTCGGGGCTCCGGAGTCTACTCGCGTTACTTCCTCGTGAAGAAGAAGACGGGAGGATGGCGCCCCATCCTGGACCTGCGACGCCTGAACAAGTTCATCAAGGCGCAGAAGTTCCGGATGGTCACCCTCCAGCACGTCCTGGGTCAGCTGGAGGAAGGAGACTTCCTATCGTCGTTGGATTTGGAGGATGCCTACTTCCACATTCCCATCCTAAAGGGGCACCGAAAATTCCTCAGATTCGTGGTCCAAGGGCGTCATTACCAGTTCAAAGCCCTTCCCTTCGGACTGCGGTCGGCACCAAGGGTTTTCACCAAGTGCCTCGCACCGGTGGCGGCGCAGCTGCGCCGCGAGGGGATTCACGTCTACCCCTACCTGGACGACTGGCTCATCCGCGCCAAGACGAGGGAGCTCGCCGTGGTCCACACGGCAAGGACCGTCCAACTCCTCACGGACCTGGGATTCTCCGTGAACTACGCCAAATCCCACCTGGTGCCCGCGCAAGTCGCACTGTTTCTGGGAGCGAGGCTCGACACGGTGTCCCTTCTGGCCTCCCCGTCGGAGGAGAGGACCAGGACCATCTTGGGCAAGGTGCAACGGATGTTGGTGGCCGACGCGGCCAAGGTGAGGTCCATCAAGTCCCTCCCCGGGATGATGTCTTCCTGCATCTACCTCATTCCCATGTGCAGGCTCCGGATGCGCCCGTTGCAAGAGTTCCTGGATGCGCGCTGGATCCAGACGACGGGCAGCTTCGAGGAAAGGATCAAGCTCGACGAGAGTTTCCGACGAGCGATACGGTGGTGGGGCACCCGCGCGCATCTGACGGCGGGCATGGACTTCCAGACCCCAGCCCACCAGGTGACTGTGACCACGGATGCCTCCCTAGAAGGGTGGGGAGCGCACACCGAAAGTCTGCACGCAAGGGGACTCTGGCTCCCGACGGAGAAGTCCCTGCATATCAACGTCCTGGAGCTCCGTGCAGTGTTTTGGGCCCTCAGGTCCTTCCTTCCGTCCCTCAAGGGCAAGGTGGTGAGGATCTTCACCGACAACACCACCACCATGTTTTACATCAGGAAACAGGGCGGAACCAGGTCCCCAGCGCTGTCCAAGGAGGCGCAGGACCTGTGGCATTGGGCCGTCGCCCAAGGGATTCTTCTGGTGCCGTTTCATCTGGCAGGGATAAAAAACACCATCGCCGACTCACTCAGCAGGGAGCTGCGCTCGTGCCACGAGTGGGAACTACGGCAGGATCTGGTGGATCGCCTCTTCCGACGGTGGGGCACACCCCAGATCGACCTGTTCGCGACGGCGACGAACACCAAGTGCCGGAGGTTCGCCAGCAGGTTTCCCCAGACGAGGAGCATGGGCGATGCTTTCTCGTTCCCCTGGGAGGGCCTGTTCCTCTACGCGTTCCCTCCCTTGCCTCTGCTAATCCGGCTCGTCAACCAGCTCAAGAGGTCACGGTGCAGGATGATCCTCGTCGCACCTGCGTGGCCGAGGCAGATATGGTTCCCGGACCTTCTGGACTTGTCGGCGTCCCCGCCAATCAAGCTGCCGGCGGACGCGGATCTACTCTCCAGGGAAGGAGGCGCCATCCTCCACCACGACCCGAAGTCGCTGAACTTGCAGGCCTGGCTCCTGCAGCGCTAGAGTTTGGAGGATACGACATACCGGCCGATTGCAGAGAGGTTCTTGCAAAGGCCAGGGCGTCCTCGACTCTTAAATGCTACGGACACAAATGGAAGAGGTTCTCTGTCTGGTGCCACGCACAGAAGATTAACCCTCTACGGATTACGGCTCCCCAAGTGCTGCCGTACCTGCTGACGCTGGCCAAAGCTGGTCTGGCACACGCGTCCATCAAGATTCATCTTGCTGCGATCTCCCGATACACCAGAACCACGGGCCGGACGTCCTTGTGGTCTCATCGTCTGGTGAAAGAGTTCATGAAGGGACTGTTCAGATCGTTCCCGCCGGTGAAGGCTCTGGCCCCGGCGTGGGAGCTCAACGTGGTGCTGACCAAACTCATGGGACCTCCGTTCGAACCTCTGCACTCGGCCCCGTTGAAGTTTCTATCGTGGAAAACAGCTTTTCTCGTGGCCATCACCTCCGCACGACGAGTGGGAGAGATCCAGGCCCTTTCCTGCAAGGCCCCGTACTTGACTTTCCACGACACGAGGGTAGTGCTCAGGACGCACCCCTCCTTCATGCCCAAGGTACCGTCGGACTTTCATCTCAACGAACCCTTGGTGTTACCTGTGTTCTTCCCGTCGCCTTCGTCGCCGGCTGAGAGGACTTTGCACTCGCTGGATGTAGCTAGAGCGCTGAAGTTCTACGTGGACCGCACGAAAGGTTTTCGGAAGACGTCACAACTCTTTGTGAACTTTGGACCTGTCAATCAGGGGAAGGCTCTCTCGAAGGCTTCCATCTCCAGATGGCTCTCCGGCTGTATCATGTACTGTCACCGGTTGGCAAACCGACCGCTGCCTGGCCGTCCGAGAGCCCATTCCACCAGAGCGATCGCAGCTACCACGGCGTTCCTATCTGGTGTGCCCCTGCTGGACATATGCAGGGCTGCTACGTGGAGGTCGACGCACACCTTCACGAAATTCTACTGCGTCGACCGGGATTCCAGGGAGGAGTCCAGGGTCGGCCAAGCAGTGCTGCGCAACCTGTTCGCCTGAGGTGAGCCTGGTGAGGAGGTAAGATGCTTAATGTTGAGTTGATGTGATGCTTAATGTTGAGCCTTTGCCACCTCCCGTGGTTGTGCATGTGTGTACTGCTATGTATTCTTTATTCATGAGCATGTGAATCCATGCCAGACCCCATGCTGGAGAAGGAACAAGTTACTTACCTGTAACTGTTGTTCTCCAGCATGGGTCTGGCATGGATTCACATGCGAACCCTCCCGCCTACCCCTCTGCGGCTCTTCACTTGGTCATACTGCCACTTCACGTGCTTCCAAATCTGAAGATGGCTGCCAGAGGCGGTGCTTAGGTAGAGGGCAGTCATTGGCTGTGGTCAGTATGACGCAGAGACCAGTGATTGGTTATTACTACGAAAGACAGATCAGAAACGAAACTGATACTGGTTTTTTCTTTACCGAGGATTCCCAGCCTGACGACGGGGAATATTCATGAGCATGTGAATCCATGCCAGACCCATGCTGGAGAACAACAGTTACAGGTAAGTAACTTGTTCCTTCTCTGCTAGCAGACAAGAATATCAACATTTTAAACAGGGAAACCCTGCCCATCCCCTAGCACATGCAACCCCAACTTACCTGTGTGTCCCCCCCAACCCCCAAAGTCCACATTCCAAAACCTAAGCAGATCACACAAGGAGTTGATGATCCAGCTAAGCTGGACCTGCCTTTTTTCTTATCTGTATAGATACATTTGTAAGGAAATTCTAATGTCCAAGGCTCAGAAATATACTCAATGCCTGTTAAATCACAAACCTTTTAAGACCATAAGCATTTGAAAGTGAAGCTAGTTCCCTCGATAGGTGATAGTCGAGTTTGTTGATCTTAACCAATCCATATGTATTTGAAAGTGTTCCTTTTTCTATATAGAAAGTGCTGGGTTAATATTTTGTGTGCCTGTGTCAAATGAATTTGTTTCCAAACATTCAGTCGCATGGGAACCAATCACTTGGCATGCATGTTCAAATATTGCCATCATCCACGTTTCTGGAAGACCCAGGTGCTTCCTTGGGCCATAGTTTCTCACTCGCTGCTTCTGATGTAAAAACAAATCACCTTTTCATCATGTGTGGGCAGAAATAACATTGGGTATTTTATTTTATTTTCTCGAAGCATAAGCTTTACTCCTGGTAAATTACTTCCTCAAAGTTTAGTTTGACTTGTCAAAGCAGGGAAACACTTGCATGCAACCTTTGTAGTGCAGTTCACCGTTTTCCTTAGCCTACTTCCAGGCGGTGTCTTGAGCATGTTAATTCAAAACTCTTACTATGATGGGTAGTGGAGGGTCTCCTTGAACAAGGTTGGTAAAGGGAATCCTGTGTGCTCTTTAAACAGAGGTGGAAAAAAGTCCCACAGGGCCATGGAAGTGTGACTCGCATATTTGAGTGATGCAGATGTTATTTCTGCAGGAGCGTCTTTCACACAATTCAGTATACCATCTACTTTGTTGGTTGCCCAGGATGCTGCTGCCATTGTGCCTTCCAGTCCTATATCCTATTCTCTATTTCATCCAGTCTTGCACTTTTCTGGTCTAGTGACCTTTTAAGAAGATCTACTTTACATGTAATTGCATCCATTATTGTAGTGAGCTTACCAATTCTAGCCTTGAGTTGTATCAGGAACGCCTTTATTTCAGATGAAAGGTCCATAATCTTCCCCTTTTGAGGCGCTTTCTCTGGTCTGATCCGGTTCCGATGTTGTAGTGATTTTCAGTTTCTTTGAAGCTGAGTTCATTTCAAAGGTGTGCTTCTGCTGGTGATTGTCTTGTTTCTCCATGATTAGGGGCTGGAGGGCTTGTAGGGTATTCCAATATGACCAACAGCCTTGTATAGAATAGTCCTTGAGGGGCCATTCTAATGTTTCATTTGAGTGGATTGTGTCCTCCAAAGTATTCCTCATCTTAGATGTATTCCATCCTGCTTTAGCTGCTTCTGAAAAAACATTCTGCAGAGGGCGCCATGCATCGATGTCGTTGAGTCGATGGTCCCTCGAAGGCCTCCGTCGAGGGTGACATTAGCAGGTGTATAGGTAGCACGCGCGGTGCCCGTTGGCCTCAGTTCAGTTTTTCTGCAGTATATGTTGCTTTGGAGATTCGACGCGCCTCGAGTTCTGTGAGAATAGCAAATAGTACGAATATGTCCTCGTCATCGACGCGGACCACGACCCCGAGATCGGGTTTCAAAAAGTGCAAGTCAGGCAGTTCAAAAATGACGATCACAGACCCGCACCGAGAGTGTTTTGTGGTGCCTCGGAGAAGGCCACGACATGGAGGCTTGTACGAAGTGTCAGGCGATGACGGGGAAGGCCTTGCGAGAGAGGAGGGGAAAACTACAGGTAGGTCGCAAATCTGACAGTAAATCCTCTAGTGTCGAGTCGAGGTCCCGTGAGGAGAAATCTCCTCGACGCGAAAGGCATTGGTCCAGGTCCCGAAGCGATTGCCATTGCTCGTTGTCTTCGACGAAAAAATTGAAGAAACAACGCCACAGGTCCCCCTCCACCTCGTTCTCGGACGAATCCCCAAAAAGGATGAAATGTCCCACTAAACATTCATCATCCGAAGAATGGGAAGCATTCAGGGTCAAAATGATGGAGGTGTTTGAGAAAGCAAAGCCTTGGTCCGCGCCTTCCTCGGAAGCCGGCCGGGAGCGTCATCACTCCGTCACTCACGCACCCTCGAGCCTGGGTGATCGAAAGAGGAAGGATAGAGAACCTTCTAGGACGCCAAGCGAGAAAAGCTGCTAGAGTAGAGTCGACCGTTTGAGATCACCGACGCCGTCCGAGACCAAACACACCTGAAAGGGCAAGTCTTCGAAGAGCGCCTCGACGCCCTTGAAGCCGGCGCCGTCGAAGACGGGTATTACGTGGACGCCATCAATGCCTTTGTTGATGTCGACCCCGAAGCCTTCGGCACCGAAACCTCCAGTTCGGCAAAATCAGCCAGAAAAAGGGAAAGAGAAGGCTACAAGACCTGTAATGCCTTCCGGACCCATTAATAGTCCTCCTCCACCTCTCCCAGAAAAGGTTTTCAAACCTCTTCCTAGGAAGGAGTTCAAGTCTCTGACCTCAATTTTTGAGGAACAGGAGAAGTCTGATGAGGAGAATGTACCTTTTGGGCTGGAATATGGAACCCCAAATGTCCCAGAATGCCTGATTTCAGAAGAAAGCAGGATGAGGGATTTGGTTGAATCACTACACAATGCAAGTGGTATTGATACATCTCCTGAAAACGACTTTGGTAGGCCAGAACCAGGAGAACATGCCAGTCCATCATACCGTCAGCTAATGACAAAGGTAATAGATTATTTAGGATGGGCCAGACCTCCAGCCCAATTCATCCAAGATGATTTAACAGACATATTGGATCATGGTCCTACTGAAGAACCAATACTACCTTTTCACGTAGCCTTGCAAAATAGGGTGGCCAAAAATTGGGAGACTCCGGATTCTATACCACCAGTGAATAAATCCCTTACTTCAAAATACCACCCTGCTAGTAGTGACCCCGGCTATCTGTCTAAACATCCCACTCCTGAGAGATTGGTCATAAGGGCAGCCACAGCTTCTAACAAACTGGCGTACCCTTCTATCCCTCCGGACAGGGACGATAAGCGTGTGGATGGCTGGGCACGGAAGGTGTTTTCAGCTGGGAGTATGGTGTTAAAATCAGCCAACTCCACATGTGCTTTGGCAAAGTTTTTGTACACTCTGTGGGAGTGCATTGCGATGGCGGTGGAGCACATACCAGAAGGGGATGAAAGGGAAGGATTCCTAGCCATCGTTAGAGATGGAAAGGAGGCTATGCAGGAATCCCTTGAATCTGGATTGGACACTGTAGATAGTGTGAGCAGGTCCATGGGCACTAGCACAGTAATGCGCAGATTTGCGTGGTTACGGAAGTCTGACTTCACACCAGACATGCAGAACCATCTCCTGAACATGTCCTTTGAAGGGTCTCACCTTTTTGGCAGCAAAGCTGACGAGAGCCTTGAGAGGTTGCAGACCTCAAAGACAGCTGCCAAGTCTTTGGGAGCTGCCATTAGGCAACCTCAGACTTTTCGTGCACCAGGTCAATCTTAGAGGGGACGATCCTATCATTACTACTCCTCATATGGAAAGGCGAGGGGAATGGCCAGTCAAAGGGGCCAGAGAAAGGCCACTCGCGGTGGACGAGGAAAACGTGCAAAGCCAGCTCCAGCTACAGCATCTCTGCCATCAGCGGCTGCAGCAACTGCCACAAATCCACTTTGAGGACTTGTATCACAAGACACCTTTAGTAAGTAGGCTGTCACAGCATCTGCAAGAATGGCGAGCTATTACTTCAGATGTTTGGGCTCTAGAAATAATAGCCCAAGGTTACTGCCTTCCTTTTCTAACGCAACCTCAAAGCAATCCACCTGGGAGATACCCTTTTGAAGTTTTCAGACCTACTCCTACAGCAGGAAGTTCTAACCCTGCTGGAGAAAGGTGCTATAGAGCCAGTACCTGCAGCGGAGAGAAACAAGGGATGGTACTCCCCGTATTTTCTTATCCCCAAAAAGGACGGAGGACTGAGACCCATCCTGGATTTAAGAAACTTGAACAAGTTTCTCAGGAAGGACAAGTTCAAGATGGTTATCCTTTCTCAGATCCTTCAGGCCCTTCAACTTCAGGATTGGTTGGTGTCATTGGACCTCCAGGATGCTTATTTTCATGTGCCGATTAATCTCAAGCACAGAAAATACCTGAGGTTCGTAGTTGGTGACTCACACTATCAGTTTCGAGTCCTGCCATTCGGATTGACCTCTGCCCCGAGTGGTGGCAGCGGACCTCAGGAGAGGGGGGATTCACATCTACCCCTACCTGGACGATTGGCTGATCTGTCGAACAGGCACTGGATCACCTGAAAGTCACCTGCCACTTCCTCCACAGACTGGGCTTCTCCCGCTATTTCAAGAAGTCACAAATGACACCTTCTTAACGGCTCCAATATACAGGAGCTGTATTAGACACATCCCTGGGAAGGAGTTTGCCTCCCAGGTCGAGAGCTCAAGACATTCTTCAGATGGTTTCCAAATTCCAAAATGCCCAAAATCTTCAGGCCTACGACTTCTTAAGGTTACTCGGCCTCATGGCATCCTGCATCTTTCTAGTGCCGGAGGCACGTCTGAGAATGAGATCCCTTCAATGGGCTCTGAAGACTCTAAAGACAGTTCTCAGGTCAAATGATGGATCTTCTCCAGATTCCGCACAAGGTCTGTCAAGATCTTCTATGGTGGACTTGTTCAGAGAATATCCTGAAAGGAGAACTTTTTTGGCAACCATGGCCAGAGATCACAGTAGTGCCGGACGCCTCACTCAGGGGGTGGGGAGCTCATGCCAACGATCTAACAATCAGCAGTTGTTGGTCTCCATCTGAGTCCAAACTACACATCAACCTTGTGGAGCTGAGAGCAATCAGGCTAGCGCTGAAAGCTTTCCTGCCATCTGTCAGGGGAAGAAATGTCCTGATAATGACAGACAACACAGTGGCCATGCATTATCTAAAGAAAAGAGGAGGTGTAGGTCACTACCTCTGTGCAGAGAGGCAATGCAGCTCTGGTATTGGGCAATTCAAGAAGGAATCTCTTTAAAGGCAGTTTGTTGACCAGGAGAGGTAATTACTGACGGGTCCATTGGTCAGCACTCACCCACGAAAACTTGTAATACAAGATAGCTGCACCATGCAAAGACAGGGTGCAGGATTCACCTACTCCGGCAAGAATCAATAATCAGGACTCAGTAAATTGGCAAAGGGAAGTCTGTTTAATGATACATACATCAGCTTATGGAAATCAGCAGCATCGCGAACACCTGTCTCGCCCCGACTTCCCCGAACTTCAGTCAAACAGCCTCTCTTATTGGCAAATTCCGTCATCAATGACATACACTTGTATAAAAAATCATCATGCAATATAATTGGTTGGGAAAGGTAACTTAAGTATAGGTGTTATATCTGTATATGAAAATAAGGCATACGGATTGGATAACTTTTATCGGGTGGGCGTCTATGCCCATCCCTCTACAACACACATGATTGACGTCACTAAAAGTACGACGTCCTATTGGTTAAGGTCTCTATAGGACCCTAGATTACATGGTCCATTGTGATTGGGCAAGTTACACCCCTAAACATAAATCTCCACTTTAATTAGCAGCATGCAGAATAGACACCCTGGTGCCTGGTGTCCCAAGATTCACCCTGCCGCCCTTCCATCAATCAGTAGTTTAGGGCTATGTGCCAGTTAGTTGGCTGGGTATGGCCTCGGATCTGTAGTCTCTTATCAGGAAAAGTTATGGCACCCTCGGATTCTGGATGACATCAGGCGGTGGTACATCTTCGCGCCTGTCTGGTCACGTGTTGGTCCACTGTGAATCTGCTTCAGTTTCCAACCTTTTATGCATTTAATTCTGTATGCGCTTGGCCACCTGCATGGGCCTCTCTTATCTTGACCTTCACGAGCGGGCTCGCATGCTCTGAAGTTGGAGCCTCGTGAGCTCATGCTCACCTCCCCTTCTCTGGTTGACCTCGATTTCCCCGGCATGAGCCATCCTTTGTTAAGTTTCGATTCCGCTCTTCCTCCAGGCTTGGACCTAGATGTGAAACTTAGCCAGTTGGGCCTGAGCCGCCTGGGCATCCTTCTGCTCAAACAAAATGGAGTCACACATGTACATTGTGCGGTATTGATGTAGACATATATAGTTGGCGCATGCCGCTCTATTCTTCTACTTAAGCATTGCAGGCAGACTCGATTACTTAGCATCTTGCGTTGAAAGCTTATTTACACACGTTCAATAAGGCGGTTGCTTCCATCTTGTCTCATGGCACCATTCTCATACGTTTTTCACAGTGTCTTTACCCTTCGTCCGTTACAATTATCCTTGCAGTTGTCGGTACTGACATGCATAGCTTTCAGTAGCCGCTTCTGGTTGTTCTCGGGGCTGCCCAGGCCATTAGACTATTTCCATTGGCCTTCCATTAAGGCCTTCAGGGTTTCCTCGTGGACAGTCTGTAAATACTCGTCGTTTCGTACCAATGGCAGGTACGGTTGTCTGATTGGGTACCGTGCTGCCCAGGGTTGCCTGGTTATGGGCATTTCAACAGGTATTGATCTTCTAATCACACAGGGCAGAGGCCCATTGCAGCCCTTTGTTGGTTCAGCTGCTCCTCGTACGTCACATACCTTGGCGAGTACCTTACTGGTAACTCGCAATGGCAGGCAGGGGTGCAGGTCGTATCTGGGACCTCCTCTACACTCCCCCCTCTGGTCGGTTCATCGACCACTTCTACTTTCTCCTTTATTTTCAGTTTCTTTGATTCCTCAGCTTCTTGCTCATCGTCTCCTGGGTTTACACAAGAAGGCGTGAAAGTATGCAATTTTGGTGTCCATATCTTTATCACCCCTTTCAAGCTTCCTGCTGTTTACACATGCTCATCTTTGTTCCAGGACATCAATTGGCATTGTCCATTTGGACTGCAGTAAATCCATTTGCCTTCATACCTTCTTCGTTTCTTGGGATAGGTGAATTTTGTTCCCTCTGGTGCAAATTCACTGGCCTTCACAAAGTCCTTTATCTCCTCATCTGTCAGGTCTCTGGGCCTCCAGCCTGGTTCGACATCGACCATAATTTTCATCCCAATGGCCTTCTTTGCAGTTTTCTAGCATTGTGTGATGATTATCTTGATAACACAGACTCCTAGCAGCACCATTGCTAGCAAAGCTCCCAGAAACTTGAATATATCGTCCATCCATTGCGGGACCCATGAGAATAGGTTCCCAAACCAGCTGTCATCATCTACTTCATCTGTTTCCTCAGTCATCTGGTTTTTCAGGGTCGTTAACATGCTTATGGCCTCTGTGAGGGTTCCATTTTCTTAGTCGTGAGATGGTATAAATGTGAAACATGATTCTCCGATTTTTTTCGCAAACACTTCCATCCATTGCGGTAATCATGTCAAGCACATATCTGTTCTGGAGCGTCATCAGTCTGACTGCTCTCAGTTCTTCCTTGATTACGCTTTAGTTCCACAGACCTCCTTTTCTTCAGGTGAGCATCTGCTTTCGGAAAGCTGTCCAAATTCAGTTCACTTTTTGGGATCACTAGTGCAGGAACGTGGGCTTTCACCAGTGTGCATATGCCTCCCCAGTTCCTAGGTAGTCTTATATACGCCTTGGACCCACATGCCCAATAGTGATCCATTAGGACTGCGGTTCCTTGTGTCATTCCTGGGGCTTCATATATTCGTCCGCAGTTTTGGTTGTCCCCCATTGTCCTCATGCCATTACTTCTAAAGCACAGTTTCAGGTTTTCCAGTGGTACTATCTGCAAGGGTCCTCCTCTGTCTTTGACCCATGTTAACAGCTTCACCAACTTCGGCCATGGAGGTTTACATAACCTCTGTGAGTTTTCTACTGCTTCCTTGCAGGCTCCAAGGACCATCCAAGCTCGGCAGATTACTACTCCTTCTTCCCATCCGTCTGGGGAGACTACTGATTCCCAGATCTGCATTTGTCCTCGGTTCTTCCATATTTGAGCTTCTTCTGCCGTTTTCCCTTGGACGTTCAGTCTTGAGTTTATTTCCCACCTTATTCCTGACCCTTTGACGTCAGGGTTTTCATATCTAATAACGTGATTCTTGGTGTGCGCCCTGTTTCTTATTTTGATGTCCTTAACAAACCCGTCTTCATCAGGGTAGTCCTTTTGGTTGACCCATTTCAATGAGGCATCTCTTCCCATGAATTGTCCTCTGATGTTGCACATAGCTACGTGTGACATACAGTGTGCTGTGGGGACATCTTCTACAGCCACAAAGATCTTGGACTTTCCCATGCTGTATGGCAGGAGTGCACAGACAAAACATTCCCCTTATGATTGCCTTCGTCCAACTTCCTTCAAGTGCTGGTACCATATGTTTCAAGATGGGTTGTGCTGTCCAAGTAGTCGTTTAGTTCATTGTCCGTTTCATATGGGCTTCCCTTGATTCTTAACGTTTTCCTGTAGTTGGCCAACACTATGTCTCTGAATGCGTCTGTACTGCTCTTTCGTTCAGGTAGTTTCTCGGGTATTATCCTTGGAGGGGCAGGTTTCATTTCCTGCCTTGCAGTACTATGAGGAGGTCTTGTGTTTCTTCTGCTTCCCTCGTGCATTCTCTCGTAGTCCTCCTTCCACATGTGGCTCATCATCCTTCCAAAATGTGGCGGTGTCACAGGCTCGGTAGTTACTTCTGGCGTTGGAGCAGGTGTGCTCATTATGACAGTTGCTGCAGTTTTCTTTCTCAGCTCCTCATGTAGTTTCTTTGCTCTTGGTACGAGCGGAAACACATACTTGACTACCGCATGTGTCTTCCCCATGAGTGGCTTCCTCTGTTCTCTTGAGGGATTTTGTCATGCCATGTCTGTCTTGTTGCTCGCTTGGTTCTCGGTTCTCTGGAGCTGTTAGTTTCACAGGTATCTTTTTGTTTTCTGTCGGTTCGGCCTTGGGTCTCACAGCCATTGACACTTGCCCTTGTTTGTGTGCATTCAGTGTATGGGTGCATGGCGTGGATAGTGCTATGTTATCATTCATTCCGTGCTGACCCTGTCTCCAGCTTTTCTCACCATTCATTACTTCAAGTGTATACATGTTACTGCTAATTACATTCAACTGTAAATCGCTTGTTTTATCATCAGTTTTTCTTGGAACAGGGATGACAATATAAGGTCTGGGTGCTTTTGTGGGGCCCAGACGCTCATTACCTGGTGGATGCATGGACATTGGGATGCTTCGTGCACCAATAAAAAATGCAGTTCTGATCGTTAACGACAAAAATACGACAATAATCACTATACATATACATATGATTGCCTTGAAGGACAGTTTGCAGCACCTCCTTCCCGGAAAGCAGGGGCGCCCATCCACTGGTGGCACCACTAAATTACTGGTTTGAGCCCCCATCTCGAACAAGTCCATAGTCAATAGTTTATTTCTTTTCTTATCTTGATTTTCGTTACTTAAAAAGTTCAGCAAACACTAAAGTGGCGGGTGCAGTTTAATGTCCCCCCCCCCTCTTGCGAGTGATGACAGAAGTCTCTAGTTATGGAGTACAGATCCTTTGCTAGACTATGGAAAAAGGTTAGACTACCGTTTTTAGCACATCACATTCTTCCTGCATTTGTGTATACAATGCATTCCCAGGGCACCTTCCCAATTCGTCTTGGCCCTGAGGACATGCAGGAATTTGTTCACATTGACACCATAAAAGGGTGGCTTCGCTGCACATCACGCATGGATAAACCATTGAAAAAATAAAAACAAAAATAAAAATAAAAGTGAACATATGAGAAGGTAGGAAAAAATAAGAAAAAGGTTGAAAAAAGTAAACACGGCAGTGAAGTTCGTTGCTCTGCTCCTTTCGCTTGGTTCTTCGAGGTCGAGTTGCTGCAAAGTCTCTCTCTCTCTCCCCCATTTACTCCACTGCGGGAGGATGATGAAAAATAGAAAAACCAGAAAAATAAAGTTACGATATTGGTATCCTTGTTTCTGCTTTCCTCGATCTGTCCTCTGTTAGAAGCATGGAGAACTGCGTCTTTATTTCCGTGCTCTGCCCCTGGGGGAGGGAGATGATGGAAAAGTTTTATCTTGGACCTCTCCCTTCTAAAGCCCTTCTCAGCAGCGGATGTCCATGGTTGCTTCTCAGCTGTGATGCAATAGCTCTAAGAAGTCTGAGTTGTGCATTTTTTGCTGGATCACAGAGAAACATGGGCACATCGACAGTGATGGGTCTACCCACTAGCTCTGGAAAGTTCTCGATGAGGTGAAAGAAGACTGAAGGCAATTCTGCTATCTTCCGGTGATAATGACATTTGCTCTGGTTCTCTGTCTCTTAGGTCACCAGTCTTTTTTGCAGTGTGATCAGTCCTTGCCTTCTCGATCTGTCTCTCGCCGACTAATTTCACTGGAATTCTCTCAGAAACTCCCTCTGAAAGCTGGACAGTTCCATTTGTAGCTGTATGCTATAGAAGAGTGTTCCTATCTTTCTCGCGTTGGCAGGGTCTCTGAAGAATGTGGGGGTGTCCGGAAAGTCATTTACTAAGACAAAGAGGACATTGTGGGCTATTAGGCTGTCCTCAGGGGACAGGGACATTTATTCGTTTTGCAGAGTCTCATTTACACCCCTCGCCTTTTCTTTGAGCAGTCTTTGCACTTGCCTGCTGCGTGGATGGCGGCTACCACGTTATTTAGTTTACTCCATATCTGGTTTAGAAAATGATTGTTTCGGGGATCTCTGATGAACGTAAGTGTATCTGTGGTCCTCCCGACAAGTTCTGGGCACTCCTCAATGATTCGAAAGAATAACGTGTAGGTCACTTCGTCAATGACTGCTTGAGGCGGGAGCATTGGTCTTTGAGTCACTGTGCTCCGGCAACTCGGCGAATACCTCTGCGATGACAGTCAATAGTTGCCTGATTACCTTCTCGTTTTCTGGCTCTTTAATGTATTCAGTGACACGCTCTGTCATGTTTGTATGTAACAAAGTAGACATGTAAGGTGGTTTACACATAGGTGTACATGTGGGTGTGCACATACTGATATTCATGATAATGCTTCATTGACCTTCAAAGACCATTGCTTTGTATTTATTGTATCCTGTACCTGCATCTTGCTCCGATTGCAATCACTGCTCTATGTATTGCTACCTTTGTACTGTAACTAAGTTTTAAGATTTCTTGTTTCTCTTGCGCCCGTCTACCTAAGGGCTTGGTGCGTATTACCAAACAAATAAACAAACAAACAAACAAACAAAACTTGTTTCTCTACCTATGAGTGACGGGTATGACAGAACCACCAGTTGGAAGTAGGTTAGCACATCCCATGTGATGCTTCTGCTGGGATGAGCCATATGATCGCGAACAAAGTCTTTATGCTGGGTCCTTCAGAATAACAGTTTCAGTTCTCAGGAATGTCCGGTTCTGTTGCTTACCAGAGTCTTAGGTTTTTCAATGCTTTCTGTGGCTTTTAAATTTTCATGAGCTTAACGCTTTTGCTGATATGAATACGTGTTTTTCTTCATTTACCCTGCACCTCTGGCTGCACAGGGTGTTTGCTTGCTTCTTATTGTCTTTTTCATGCCTATAGAAAAGGTTCAGTGTGGACAAGATCTTCACAAAAGTTCTTTGTTGGCTACATTGAATGTTCATTTAATTGTACCTTTATCACCTTTCACTTGGTTTGAAGAACTGTCTTGTTTTGAAAGTTTCACGTTTATATATTTGTTTTCTCGCTCTTGTAACTTGTCTGCTCATGCGTCCTTCTTCCTTGCCATAGATCTTGTCTGCACGTGCTGAGGTTCTTCTCCGTTGTCTGCGATTCCTCGGCAGTAGATGTAGGAGTGCCTTCTCCTATAAAGGGCTTGACGTCATTCAGGAAGATCCAGGCTCTTGTTCCTTGGAGCTTGACAGCGGACGGGGTGCAGTCCTCTACGATGAAAAGGCCATTAAATCGGGGTTTGTCCCATTTCTTCCTCGTAAAGTTCCTCACCAAAACGCTGTCACCAGGGAAGATGAGTGGCTCACAAAGACTGTGTGCTGCGCCTGTCTCAGCACTGTCTGTTGTGGTGTGCGATGTGCTGTTCCCTTTACGCCGTCGCTGCAGCTGGCTTGAAATGACAATGTACTAGAGGTAAGGCAGTCAAGGTAATTCTTCATTTCATCTCCCAGAACCTCCCCAGCAGGCTGGGCATCACATCTAGCCCTATCTCGGGGGGTAAGAGGGGTTCTAATTCTTCTATCGGTGATAATTTTGTGCGGCGTGAGGTGATGGTCGGAGCCTGGCTGGTTCCGAAGCGCATATAATGCCAGTGGTAGGCAGTACAGCCATCCTTTCTTTAATGTGAGCTTCAGTTGGCTATCCTTTCTTTCAACAGGCTGTTGAGTCGTTCACATATGCCATTTCCTTCTGGGTGATACGCCGACGAGAACTTGTGCTTTATACCAAGCAACAAGCTAATCTGCTCAAATACTAAGTTTACAAAATGTGGCCCGTTGTCTGACCTCATAACCTCACATACCCACCACCTGGGAAAAACCTCCCTCACCAGGAATTTTGCAGCACCGGCAGCGTCAGTGTGTGTACAGGGCCCTGCTTCTATCCATCTAGAGCATGGACACACCACGACAATTAAATACCTGTATCCATTACAAACCTGAATCATATCGACATAGTCGATATGCAGGTGCTGGAAAGGCCCTTCAGGTCTGGGAATGATTCCTCTCATCACCTTCAATGTGTGTCCAGAGGTGAATTGCTGGCAAAATATGCAATTGACCATAAAGAATGCAACATGCTCCACTAGATTCGGCATGAACCAGTCTTCTGAGAGCGTTGCCGCAAGATTTTCTTTTGACATATGGAAAGGGTAGTGGAGCTGTTCTAACGCTACCTTTAGAAGGGTGACAGGCATTACTGGTTTACCAGTGCTGTCCTGCCTCCATAACCCATCAGTGGGGTTTAAGGAACACCCTCGACGCTGCCATAAATTCTTCTCATCCTGAGGTGCCTCCCCCTGGAGTTCCATTAACTGTGTCTGCCCCATATTACTATAGGCTTCTGGAGTGGCTCGGGCTATCATCATTCGTTCATTGGTACGTGCCACCTCCACGTCCATGATTGTCTCACCCTTGGATGCCATACGCTTGGCTTCCGTGTCCGCGTCATGGTTTCCACGTGACACGAAATCTGTTCCCTTGGTGTGAGCGGCGCACTTAACGACCGCTATGCACACTGGCAGCTGTAGTGCTTTTATCAGCCTGTCCAACAAGGCTGCATGTTGCACTGGCGTGCCGTCCGCTCGGAGGTAGCCCCTCCTTTTCTATCGTGCCAGGCCTGCGTGCACGGTGGACGTTACATAGGCGCAGTCACTGTACACTGTTACTTCTTGGTCTGCGTGATTCTCAATGGCGAGTATCAATGCCACTAGTTCTGCAGCCTGTACCGAATAGTGGGATGGTATTCCTGCACTGACAAGTATTTGGAACTCTCCATTTGCCATGTGTTTCATCACGGCCACGCCTGTATACCTTTGCCAGTCTTCTTGGTCAATTCTCGATGACCCGTCAATGAAGACGACTTCTCCGCTTGGCAGAGCATTCTCTCTTACTCTGGGGATTTCATCATAAAACTCTTCATAATTGGCGCAGAAATGTATGGGTTCTCCCTCTGTGACTGGCTCAGCAAACATAGCAGGGTTCACAGTTTTGCATCTCACTATTTTGATCGATGGATTTGAGATAATCACCTCATATGCGGATGCTCTCTGTGAAGTCAAGGTGCCTTTTGGCTTCTCCAATATGGCAAATAATGAGTGCTCAACATATAATGTCATGGAGCATCCCATCACAATGGATGAGGCTTTCTCGATGGCAAACGCGGCTGCTGCTAAATTTTGCTCACATGGGAAGTGGCCCCTCATGACCGGGTCCAAGCTCCCAGTGTAGTACGCTAGGGGCTTGTACCCCTGCGATGTTCGCTGAGCGAGCACTGCCGTAATAAAATGTCCATCGGTATGAGAGAAGAGATAGAATTCCTCTGCATAATTGAGGATCCTGGGAACTGGGGCCTTACAAATTGCCCCCTTGAGCTCGGCAAACCCCTTTTCCATCTCTTCAGTCCATTCAATTTTTTCCCCTGTTGCCTGGGCTTTCTTTAAGGCCTGGAGCAAGGGCTTGGTGTACGAGCTGTAATCGAAGACCCATGCTCTGACATAATTGCATAGGCCTCTGCATTTGTTTTACTGTGTGTGGCTTAGCCGTGTTCATGATAGCTTCAGCCCTCTCTGGTGTTACCTTTTTCCCCTCATGTGAGATTAGTTGCCCTATGTATAACACCTCCTGCTGGCAGTACTGCAACTTGTCCTTGTCCACCTTGTATCCCTTCTCAGCTAATATGGTCAATAGCTGAACAGAGTCGTGTCGGCATTGCTCTTCAGTGGTGCTGCGGATCAGAATGTCATCTACATACTGCAATACAACACTGTCTACCGCAATGTTGCTTAGGTCCATTCGCAGGACTCTGTTAAAAATGGACGGAGATTCACAATACCCCTGTGGCAGCCTTGTACTTTTCAGGCGCATTTGTCTAAAAGTAAATGACGTCAGGTCTTTTGAGTCACGGTGCAATGGAATCGAGAAAAATGCATTCTTCAAATCGATTACCGTGAAATATTTTGCCTCTGTGGGTATGTTGCACAAAATGGCGGATGCATTAGTGACTAGAGGGAACTCGGCTTCGACTATGTCGTTGTCAGAACACCAATTCCTGCTACACGTTCCCGCTTACCTGACAGGCTTACGGTAGTCAATATAGCTAGGGACAGCAATAAGCGCTTCTATTCCTCTAAAGGCTTGTTTCGAAGGCATTGGGGATTGCCATGGCGACGATGGCCACTGCTACGTCTGCAGTCACATGTTGCTCCGACTTCCCGGTCACGTGACTCCCGCGTTGTGGTCACGCAATCTTAAGTCCGGCCAGTCCGCTGTTTCGGTGCTTCTGATTGTTTTCTTTGGAATTCTACAGTGGCGCTTGCTATTTTGATCTTGTCTCTTCTCGACCCCTGGCCTGTTTTTCGGATTTTGCTCTTGTCTTGCCTTCGGTATTTCTGCTTCGAACTTCAGCTACGAACCCCTGCTACGACCCGGATTTCCTTTTGACTTCGATTCTTGCCTCATACTTTGTCTTGTCTGGTTACCTGATTCTGACCCGGAACGTTTGGATTCCTTCTCACTAGGCGTACGCGTGCCGGCGGGAATAGGTCTTGCATCGGACTGAGGATTCCTTCAACTCCGTGAGACTGGGCTCTCTCTTCTTGGATCCTGGGAGATCACCATCATCCTATCTTCATCGTTGCTTCCCGTCTCCCGGATATACAAGTAAGAGTCCTTATTTCCTGCTCATTTTCCGTTATTGGTTCTTTGCCTTTCCTTGTCTTATTTAGTTCCTTCTCTATTAAGTACCGTACCTCACCCTGTTGACAATCACTGAGTGTTCAGTCTGTCTTGTGGAATTCCCAGTTATCGGGAAGAAACTTGCAGTCATCAGGAGTTCCAGAGGGTCCTGTTCATTCTTCAAACATCTTTCAACCAATTGACCGCTCAGACTGTTTTTATATACAACTGAGTGTTACATTGGTAGGAAGAATATACCACTGCACTACGGGTTCAACAGCGTCTCTTCGATGACCAGGCGCTTCACCCTGTTGAGGCTCAGATCTCTGACAGAATCAGAAGCCTAAAAATGGACACAGCCAATGATCCTTTGGCTACCTTGGTTCAATTAGTGGCTGATTTACGTGCTGACATGCAAACTGCCCATGATGTTACTCATCGCCGTATTGATGATATTCAAGCGGGATTGAGGGCTAGTGCCATTGAACCTCCATCAGTCGCAGTGGCTTCCGGGTCTGGTACGGCCAGTGCTCAGGCCAGGGCAGACCCGGTACCGGTAGTTATGACACAATTCCCGTTGGCTCCTCCTGAACGTTTCTTGGGCGATCCAAAAACCTTTAGAACGTTCATCAATCAATGCAGACTGCATTTTCTTTGTAGACCAGCATCATTTCCCGATGCAACTACTAAGGCCGCTTTTATATTGTCTAACCTAGGGGGTACTGCTGCCGTCTGGGCGAATCCTCTCTTGGAGCAAGGCAGTCATATGTTATTTGACTGTGACGCTCTCATAGAGGCGCTTACCAGAGTTTTTGACACTCGATACAAATCTCAGGCAACTGACTTGGAGTTATTGAATCTGCAGCAGGGCGATTCTACTCTATTGACTTATCTGGCTAAGTTTAACCAATTGGTTGCTGAAACCAACTGGCCGGACGAGAAGAAGGCAGCCTTATTTTATAAGGGTTTGTCGGATTCCCTCAAGGATGTCATTGCTACGGTACCTGTGGTCCCCGTCTCCTTTCCTGACTTTTTGGATCTAGTTCTTCAGATCGATGCCCGTAAAGCGGAAAGGAAGGGGGAAAAGAGGATTTTGCCTCCGGTCCCTGTTAGTCTGACAAGTTCGGCTTCGGGCAATGGGGAACCCATGCAAATAGGGGCGATAAGAGGACCATTATCTAGCGAAGAAAGAGAGAAGCGTAAAAGGAACAAGTTATGTTTTTATTGTGGTTCTTCTGGTCATTTTTTGAATCAATGTCCCAAGAAACCGGCGAAGTCGGGAAACTCCAAAGCCCGACAATAGAGGGAGCCCCTATGTCGAGCATTGATCTTCCGGGCTCCAAATTCTCGGTTCCTTTCACTATTAAGTTAGTTGTTGCTTCTCCGGATGGCGAAACCTGGTCCTCTGAAGCGGTTTTGGATTCAGGGGCTACTGGAAATTATGTTGATCTCCAGTATGTGAAAGACTGGAACATTCCCCTGGTACCAAAGGAACAACCCGAGGTGGTCAACGCAGTTGATGGTACCACACTACTCTCAGGGTTGGTAACGGAGTCGACAGTTCCCCTGGATTTGCTCATAGATGGTTGTCATAGCGAAGTCATTTCATTCGATGTCATTACTGCACCTCAATTCCGACTTATTCTGGGTCTACCTTGGCTTCGGCTCCATAATCCCTTGGTAGATTGGGTTGCTGGGTCTGTCTCGTTTTCCTCAAAGTATTGTTCAAGACATTGTGGCCCAACGACTCAAGTGAAGAACAACCCCTGTCAAGCCTTATTGGAATCTGTTTCAATGATAGGTGGCGTTGTCAAGACTGTTTTACCCCCGGAATACAAGTCTTTCGCAGATGTCTTCGACAAAGGTGAGGCAGAAAAATTACCGCCTCATCGTATTTATGACTGTCCCATAGACCTTAAGGAGGGAGCTAGGATCCCCTCTGGGAGGATCTACTCTCTTACTTTAAAGGAAGATGCAGTATTAAAGGAGTATCTGGACAAGGCTTTGGCTTTGGGTTTTATTCGCCACTCCCGTTCTCCTGCTGCATCTCCCCTGTTCTTTGTTCCGAAAAAAGAGGGGGACCTGAGACCATGTATAGATTATCGGGAATTGAATGCAGTCACAATACGGAATCAATATCCCATACCACTGATTTCAGTACTTTTGGATCAGCTAGGCTCTTCAGTGATATACACCAAATTGGACCTCAGGGGTGCCTATAATCTAGTAAGGATAAGAAAGGGGGACGAATGGAAGACAGCATTCAAAACCAGACACGGCCTTTTTGAATATTTGGTCATGCCGTTTGGGCTATGTAATGCCCCTGCCACATTTCAACATTTCATTAATGATGTTTTTCAGGACATGATTGATCGATTTGTGATCGTCTACTTAGACGATATCTTGATTTATTCCCCTTCTCTTGAACTACACCTTCAACATGTTACTGAAGTACTACAACGTCTGCGTAAGAATAAACTATACGCAAAACTAGAGAAGTGCATTTTTCATACTACTTCAGTTGAATTCCTGGGCTATGACATTACTAACCTGGGTGTTCAGATGAGCCAAACCAAGGTCAAGGCTGTATTGGAATGGCCCGTCCCAGGTACACTAAAAGCTTTGCAGTCTTTTTTGGGGTTCGCAAACTTTTATCGGCGGTTCATCAGGCACTTCTCTAGCATTGTGGCTCCACTTACTGCTTTAACAAGCAATAAGCATCCGTTTCAGTGGAATCCTGAAGCACAGAATGCGTTTGAGACTCTTAAGGAAGCCTTTACTTCAGCTCCGGTGCTTCAACATCCCAATGTCAAACAACCGTTTGTTGTAGAGGCCGATGCTTCTGACGTGGCAGTAGGGGCAGTTCTCTCCCAGTTTTGTCCTGACACAGAGATCCTCCATCCTGTCGCGTATCATTCACGCAAGCTTACTCCGTATGAGGTAAACTACACCATCACCGAACGTGAGCTGCTATCTGTCCGGGAGGCTTTTACAGTTTGGAGACATCATCTCTTGGGAGCAGAGACTCCGATTCAAGTGTTTACTGATCACAGAAACCTACTGGCCCTTCAATCATTGAAATGCACGACAGCGCGTCATGCACGTTGGCATGAGTTCTTCTCAATGTACAACTTTGTATTGACCTACCGTCCTGGGACCTTGCACTCCAAGGCAGATGCCCTGTCAAGACTATTTGAAGACCCAGTGCATCGGCCACAGGAGGGTCGACTACTCTTGCCCAACCAGGTCGTGTGTGGATGCACTTTGCAACCATCCCTGAGGACAGCCATTCAACATTGGGTCTCAGAAAAACATCCTGAATTGGAGGATCTTAATCTGGATATTATTCAGTCCTTGCCATACGTCCAAGGCAAAATCTATATACCTAACTCGTATACCCGCAGGATTGCCATGTCTTGGTGTCATGACTCCATGTTGGCCGCACACCCTGGTCATCGTAAGACATTGGAATTACTCAAGCGCTGGTGCTGGTGGCCATTCATGTCAAAAGACATTGTGCTATACATCGCTAATTGCGCGGTTTGCGCTCAATGTAAAACCGTTCCGGCCAAACCAATGGGTCTTCTACAACCCCTGCCAGTACCTGCTAAACCCTGGGCCATGCTTTCCATGGACTTTGTAGTGGAACTACCCTTGATTGGTGGATTTGACACTATTTGGGTGGTAATCGACAGTTTTACTAAGTTGGCCCTTTTTGTGCCTTGTCGGGGTCTTCCGTCCGCTACTACTCTGGCGGACCTGTTTTTACGCAATGTCTTCCGCTTCTTTGGTCTTCCTGAGATCGTAATAACTGACAGGGGTTCTCAGTTTACCTCTCGTTTTTGGAAACACCTTACACAGTCCATGGGTATTGACGAGAGGTATTCTACGGCCTACCATCCACAAACCGATGGCCAAACCGAGCGACTCAATGCCACCATGGAACAATACTTGAGATGTCTTATCCTACAGCACCAAGAAACCTGGCTCTCCGTTTTGCCTATGGCAGAGTTCGCTTATAATAATTCTGCGCATTCTTCTACGGGGGTTTCTCCTTTCTATGCCATGTATGGACAACACCCACGCTCTCTACCCTTGGATTCTTGTATATCCTCGGATTGTCCAGCTGTCCAATCCTGCCTTAGAGATCTGACATCGTTGCGTAAGAACGTTATGGAACACTTAATACATGCGCAGGAACAGGCTAAAAAGTATGCCGATCGCCATCGCCAGCCGGCACCGCAGTATACCACAGGTATGCGTGTTTGGCTGTCTACCAAGAATCTCAGTATTCCAGGTCGTAAAACCCTTTTACCTCGCTTTGTGGGTCCTTATATTGTTAAGGAGGTGATTAATCCCCTTGTGGTCAAATTGGAATTGCCTCCTACTTGGAAAATACATCCCGTTTTCCACGTGTCTTTGGTCAAACCATGTTCTGAGCAGGTGAGGTTACCTATCCGTCCCCCCCCCCTGTTGGTACAAGGGGTGGAGGAGTAGGGATCGCACTTGGGAACCTGAGTCCAACATCCATGCACCCGTGCTGTTGTCCCAGTTTCTCGCATCTCAAGGTCTCGGGGGACCTTTGGGGGAGGATACTGTCAGAACACCAATTCCTGCTACACGTTCCCACTTACCTGACAGGCTTACGGTAGTCAATATAGCTAGGGACAGCAATAAGCGCTTCTATTCCTCTAAAGGCTTGTTTCGAAGGCATTGGGGATTGCCATGGCGACGATGGCCACTGCTACGTCTGCAGTCACGTGTTGCTCCGACTTCCCGGTCACGTGACTCCCGCGTTGTGGTCACGCAATCTTAAGTCCGGCCAGTCCGCTGTTTCGGTGCTTCTGATTGTTTTCTTTGGAATTCTACAGTGGCGCTTGCTATTTTGATCTCGTCTCTTCTCGACCCCTGGCCTGTTTTTCGGATTTTGCTCTTGTCTTGCCCTCGGTACTTCTGCTTCGAACTTCAGCTACGAACCCCTGCTACGACCCGGATTTCCTTTTGACTTCGATTCTTGCCTCATACTTTGTCTTGTCTGGTTACCTGATTCTGACCCGGAACGTTTGGATTCCTTCTCACTAGGCGTACGCGTGCCGGCGGGAATAGGTCTTGCATCGGACTGAGGATTCCTTCAACTCCGTGAGACTGGGCTCTCTCTTCTTGGATCCTGGGAGATCACCATCATCCTATCTTCATCGTTGCTTCCCGTCTCCCGGATATACAAGTAAGAGTCCTTATTTCCTGCTCATTTTCCGTTATTGGTTCTTTGCCTTTCCTTGTCTTATTTAGTTCCTTCTCTATTAAGTACCGTACCTCACCCTGTTGACAATCACTGAGTGTTCAGTCTGTCTTGTGGAATTCCCAGTTATCGGGAAGAAACTTGCAGTCATCAGGAGTTCCAGAGGGTCCTGTTCATTCTTCAAACATCTTTCAACCAATTGACCGCTCAGACTGTTTTTATATACAACTGAGTGTTCTTCACCTCTCCTGCCCCCTTCAGGAGTCCTACGTCATAATGCCCTTTTGTCCATACTGTGACTGGCACCTGGG
The DNA here is from genome assembly GCF_040938575.1 of Ambystoma mexicanum. Lineage (NCBI taxonomy): Eukaryota > Metazoa > Chordata > Amphibia > Caudata > Ambystomatidae > Ambystoma > Ambystoma mexicanum. The sequence continues at coordinate 847,388,693 of NC_090930.1, forward strand.
CCATGTCCTCCTCAAAGTATTCTGGTCGTACCATCACTAGCTTCATTCGTTGTGGCACTTCTCGTTTGATCATTTTGACCCAGAATATGAGACTTACTTCCACCCGTGTCTCCTCTAAGTCAGGGTGCTCTTCGAACAGATCATCATCTGTGACGTCAGTCACTCGATACCCTTCTTCAATGGCGATAACTGCGCACCATTGCCTTCCTTCGTCATTGTATCCTTCTACTAAAACCACCTTCCCCTTTACTGCGGCAAGCTGTATCTCCAAAGCAAATATTTGTCCCTCTTCTTCATGCATGGGTATCCTTGGTCTAAAAAGAAACTCGTCAGGGGTCCTCATAGTTTTGCCTGCGAGGCCCGGCAATCCCGCCATAAGCACTCGCGCGCCATATTCAAAGACCTCTGGCTCCAGCAGTAAAGCTCTCATAGCTGCACGTGCCGGGTATGCTCTTATCATTTCGCATACGTTGGAATAATGCATTCCTGGCACGGAGTACACTATGCCAGCCTCCGTAAATGAGATTGACATATTCAGCTTTGTCATTAGATCTCGACCCATAATGTTTACTTGGGACTGACGGGAGTACAGTAAATTCATTTCATGCTCTCCCACTGAGACCGGGAGAGTGTCTGTAAAGGGAACTCTACTATGAGCTCCAGTGAAACTCTGCGTGTCTATTGCCTCACCGGACAAGGAAAACTTGACTTCTCTTATGCACGAACGTGTCGCGCCTGTGTCAACTAAGAAGGAATACTCTCTTCCCCCTATGGTGACATTTACCCTCGGTTCCCTATTAGGGTCTGGTGTCACGTATAGGATAGAGCACATCAGAGATCCCTGTGAGCCGTCTATTTCATATATAGGTTCGGTCCACTGTATGCCTGTGGGTTTCCCCCACGGGAATTAGTGCCCTGAGCCACTTGCGGCAGTGCCTGCTGGGGTTGTCCCTGTGGTACATTCCCCATGTTCTGTGGCTGGACCACTTGCTGTGCACCTTGCTGCAAGCCAGCTGCCTGCTGCCTGCTGCCTGCTGCTGCACAGTATAGTTTTGTGCATTGCCCTGTTGTGGGGTAGCCAGTTGATTCCCCGTGCCTGCCCCATCCCTTGATTGTTCTGCCACAGGCCTTGGCTTCTGCACATGCGTGCCACATGTCCTGTCACTCCACACAGCCAACACACTGGTGGTGGTCGGGCCATCTGTCCATCTGGCATAGCTGGACTGCCCATTGGTGCGCTCTGGATACCGCCTTGAACATTTTGAAAACCTCCTTGATTACCTCTAAAGCCTCCCCGATTACCCTGCCATCCTCTTCCTCCAAATCCCCTTCCTCTCGGATAATATCCCGCGTTACTCTGATTGTTCTGCGCCTGGTTAGTGGCACATTGCGCACTCGAATCGGCTGGGCTTGTTAGCATGGCTCCCTCAAGCGCATACTTCGAGAGCTTCCTTTGCACTAGCTTTGCCTCTTCTCCCTTACGCGTTGCCTCTTTCTTTAGATTCTTTTCTTGCAACAGCCTACAATAATGGGCAATTATCAACTGGATTTCGGCCCATGGTTTAGCTTCTATTCCTACCAATTTTTTAAGTTGTTTTTGCACCAGTTCTGGTAACCCTTGGCACAATATATGATAGAATACAGGGATAGATTTTGTCCAAGACTCATGCGTTTCAAGCACCCACGCGTCTTGAAAATTCTGGATATAAAGCAACGGATCCTCCGACTCCTTCATTTTTCGAGTCATTATAACTCCCATATCGGATGTGTCTGGATATAGCGTACGTAGCGCTTTCCATACTGCTACTCTACAGTTATTAAACAGTGCTCCGCCATGAGAGGTGTTAGTTATGGTTACCCTAGGGTAGCCAGCCCTTTTCCACATATCGTCTGCTCTTTCTCCGAGCATAGCAATTAGGAGACCCTTGATGACCCCTATGGCTAGGGTGACTCCCCCCGTCATTTTTTCTAGCTCATGTGTCATGATGCCTACCCCCGGGGACCCAGACCACGTCCAGCAACCCCGGAAGCAGCCATCAAGTTATCCTAAGCAAGCCCAACAACCCCTGCTAGGGGCTATTTGAGTCCATTCCTGGTGCCTATGGCGCTAGGCTCATATGGAGAGTCAGTCCTGGCACCATAGGCACCAGGCTCATAGATTAAAACTCACCTGATGCAGACCATGCTGCAAACTTACCTGATGCAGGTCATGCTGCAAGAGCTCCAAGCCAAAAGAGGCTTGGAAGGGACTACTTTACTTAGGGACTATTTTTTACTCAGGCGGGGCTGGGGAGGAATACTTACCTGGGACTACTTTGGAGGCTATTTAATCCACGCCCGAAGAGCAACACACGCTTTGCGTTATTCTGCATCCAGCAGCGTAACGCTCACCGTGCCTGCAAGTCTGCATCCAGCCTTCTGCCACGCCCGCCTCGAGTTTGGAGCTCCTAGAAAAAGGGAGAAAGAAGGAGAAAAGGTTAGAGCAACAGCAATACCTTTAATCCTTACCTGAATTCCCGATCCATTGCGTCTTCAAGCTGGAAGAAAGAAGTTATTTTATGCGCGTCGCCTTGCTTGCTGCAGCGCCACGCTGAACTGTCCGGCCTTCGCAGCATCTTCACATTCCACCGCATCCTCCTGTATGTTCCCGCCGCACTCCGGCACCTAAAGAGAAGACAAGAACAGCAAGGTGAGCCAAGGGAATACACAGAGGAATATTAGTTACCCTCCCATAGACTTACCTGATTTTACCGCCAGAGGTATTATTCCCCAAGTCTTCATACTTTCTCTCAGCGCCTGAATAAGGGAGAAAGCAACAGGTTACATATTGACATTATTTTATCGAACTGTGTTGGAAAATACAAATCCTTACCAGAATACTACCAGTTGCCACGAGGAACTCTTCATTAGGATCAAGCTGCAACCTGCAAGGAATCGGACAAGAGTGAAAGTCAGGCATTTGAACTCTTACAAACTTTATACTTACGGCGTCTTGCCGGGAATCTCGGAGTCAATATGGTCCTGGAACTCACCAATTCCTTCGAGCCAGTGAAGCAACTGGTTATCAAGGCGCCCCTGCGCTCAATGCAATATGGAGAGTTCATCTTTTCAAACCATCAGGTGAGACTATAAGAGGGGACATCAAAGGTGATCTGTGGGGAGAACAGCGGGGGTGGGGGGATATTTATCTCGGCCCTACGCGTCACATTGGTGGAGACCGCAGCTGTCCAGTTCCGATCGACGCCTCTGTGGGAGCCAGGTGAGCGTAACACATGTATCCACTTCCCGGCTCCCAATGTCAACATTGGAAGCTTATTTTTGAGATTCTCTCAGTTCATTTGTGGCCATGGAATATATTGCGGCCTTACTCCCCCTTTCTCTAGCAGTGGGAATTGGAATGCGCAATCCTCCTTTTCCTTTTCTTTACCTCCACGGTCTCTTGCTGGGGTGGCGTTCCCGCCTTGCTTTCTACCTGGCAGTGCCCTTAACCTATCTGTATAGGCAGGTGCCAACACCCCCCTCTGACCGTGGGGTGTTTCTTCATGTCGGCTGGACTGTCCAGCGGACTTCGGTGTCCTTTTTATGGACCCCCTAGCATCAGACCATTGCCCCTCTCGGTTCCCTGGGAGCTGCTTTTCGCCTCGTCTCCCTTCGTCATACACAGTTTCTTCCGTTTCCCCTTCGGAGTCAGACCCTGAATACTCCCAGTTCACACAGCTTCTTGTATCATCTTCGTTCTGCTCGACTTCGAGTCTATCTAAGGAACGTCCCCTACTCCCACTACTTTGGGTGACATCCCCAGTGTCATATAAATGAGTGCTCTCTAAGCGCTCATCTTCCCTTCCCTCTTGGGAGATTCGTTCCAGTCCCATTTCATCATATATTTTATCAATCGCTTCCCGATGCTTCTGGTGTCGAAGTCATCATCAATAATTGTCCTGCCTGTACCTGGTACTGCATCACTTGCTGGAAAGAACTCTTCTATGTCTTCCCAGTCTACAACAGGATTGGGTTTTTTCACTTCCCGCTGCAAATATTCAAAGTCTCGTGCCCTTTGCCTGCGCTTACGCTCTGCTTCCTCATCCATTTCTCTTCGCTTCTTCGCCTCCTCTCTAGCCTTAGCTACTTCCCTCATCCGTTCGTTTCTACGTTCTTTTGCCCTTCTACTTTCCTCATCTTCTCTCTTCTTCACTTTCCTTTCGTGCACCCTCCTTTCTTCCTCCAACTTTAGCATGTTCTGCCTGCACTTTTCATAGGCTGCATATTGCATGCGACTGTGCGTTATACTCTGCTCTTCGCGATATAGTTGGTCTCGCCTCAACCTATCCTTTTTTCTTGCCCTCTCGTCTCTCATAGCCATTTCTTTCTTCTTTTCCTTACTTTGCGCCTCAACAGACCGTTCACTCGGCCTTGCGTCATCACTTCCTTTTCTATCTAATTTCAATAGTATCTGCCCTCCCATCCATTCGTCCTTTGCAAATGTTACCTCATCGGTTCCTTTCCGCTTCTTTCCCTCTCTCTCTCTATCGAGAGGTGCACTCGTTTGTGCCTGGTCCTTCCTTTCCTCATCTCGCCTCTCTTTATCCCACGGGATTGTGGAGGCTGAGTCTATTTCCTGTTCCTTTTCTTTCGTCTCGTCACTGGTACACACAGGTGACTCATATGCAAGGTTGATATAACCCGTGGCTGCGTTAAATTCTCGTAGTGGGTAAAGGCCTTCCAACCTACTTCCCTCAACAACTGGTTCCGGCGGGGCAGATAGCGCGGTAGGCGTCTCACCCCCCTCCGTACATATATTTAATATCCAGTCTGCGGGAGGTTCTTCTTCCTTTACTTGTTCAAACATTTTCCAAAGCTCGAGAACGGCAAGGCATTTCTTCCCGCTATATGTGGCTTGTAGGAACGTGGTCATGTGCTGTAAGACAGCCTTAGACAATGACCCATTCTGGGGCCACGGCATAAACATTTTATTTGCAGTGCCCGTAACACACTCCTGGCTGTATTTCTTCAGCTTTGCTGCGTGTTTTGGCAATTGCTTGCACAAGTGTGCAAGTGGGGTAACTTCTTCCATTCTTAATTTTTTCACCAACAATGATCACACAGTGTTTCAATTTAAGCTCCAATCCAACTTTTCCGCAAACTTTTTACACCAACAGTTTTACTTGAGACACATCAATTCAGTGGCGATTCCCTCTCATTTACAGAATCGCGAAAACCAAAATGCATTGCCAACATCTAATATCACAATAATTCCACATTCAGCATACACAGAACATGTAGGACAGACGCTTGACAGACTAGACAGACACCAGCTGGTCAACGTATACCTGCCTTCTAATTATTACCCTGTCATGGGATTTGAACTACCCCTTCATGACGTCTTTGAACGTCATCGTAGCCTAGCGTTCCCCTCTCTGTGGGCTCTGGGTTCAAGTTACTTCTGACCACTCTTTAAAGCACAGGAACAAGGCAAATTTACAGTTTTCTCTCGGGTGCCCCACCGGTATCCCTTACAGTTTTTAACCTCGGGTGCCCCCCTGGTATTCCGCTATATCTGTCTTCCTTTTATACTCGAGTCATTAACCCACTATATATATACCGTCTTCTCCACCTCTAACTATTTTATCTTTCTCCGCCACCCTGCGTTACCTTTCCCCCACTTGCTCTAATGCCTATAAGTAATTTGCCAAGGTAACGTGTTTCGCTGTTTCACTCACCGATCGTCTCTTATCCTCTCTGGATCTCCGGGATCACCGCCCCTTCCTCTTCCCGCTTTATGGTTTTCGTCCGATTCGCTTCCCGTGGGAATGAAAAGGGTTATGCTTGGAAAAGCGGGTTCCTTCAGACCCACTTCAGATTTTTGGGAGTAAATACACTATCACTGTCCACGGGAAGCTTCTCGGCCTACTCAGCCGAAATAGCAAAAGGACTCGCGATGTAACCGGAGGCCCAGTGTTACTTCGTGCCGTCGGTTTAAAGGTGTCTTATAACTTTATTAATCGATTATCAATAATCGATGGCCGAAACCATCCTCATGCTACCAAGTGTTGACGAGGTAATTACTGACGGGCCCATTGGTCAGCACTCACCCTCGAAGACTTGTAATACAAGATAGCTGCACCATGCAAGGACAGAGTGCAGGATTCACATACTCCGGCAAGAATCAATAATCAGGACTCAGTAAATTGGCAAAGGGAAGTCTGTTTAATGATACATACATCAGCTTATGGAAATCAGCAGCATCGCGAACACCTGTCTCGCCCCGACTTCCCCGAACTTCAGTCAAACAGCCTCTCTTATTGGCAAATTCTGTCATCAATGACGTACACTTCTATAAAAAATCATCATGCAATATAATTGGTAGGGAAAGGTATCTTAAGTATAGGTGTTATATCTGTATATGAAAATAAGGCATACAGATTGGATAACTCTTATCGGGTGGGCGTCTATGCCCATCCCTCTACAACACACGTGATTGACGTCACTAAAAGCACGACGTCCTATTGGTTACGGTCTCTATAAGACCCAAGATTACATGGTCCATTGTGATTGGGCAAGTTACACCCCTAAACATAAATCCCCACTTTAATTAGCAGCATGCAGAATAGACACCCTTGTGCCTGGTGTCCCAAGCTTCACCCTGCCTCCCTTCCATCAATCAGGGGTTTAGGGCTATGTGTCAAATTGTTGGCTGGGTATGGCCTCCGATCTGTAGTCTCTTATCAGGAAAAGTTATAGCACCCTCGGGTTCTGGATGACATCAGGCGGTAGTACATCTTCGCGCCTGTCTGGTCATGTGTTGGTCCACCGTGAATCTGCTTCAGTTTCCAACCTTTTGTGCATTTAATTCTGTATGCGCTTGGCCACCTGCATGGGCCTCTCTTATCTTGACCTTCATGGGCGGGCTGGCATGCTCTGAAGTTGGAGCCTCGTGAGCTCATGCTCACCTCCCCTTTTCTGGTTGACCTCGATTTCCCCGGCATGAGCCATCCTTTAAGTTTCGATTGCGCTCTTCCTCCAGGCTTGGACCTAGATGTGAAACTTAGCCAGTTGGGCCTGGGCCGCCTGGGCATCCTTCTGCTCAAACAAAATGGAGTCGCACGTGTGCATTGTGCTGTATTGAGGAAGACATATATAGTTGGCGCATGCCGCCCTATTCTTCTACTTAAGCATTGCAGGCAGACTCGATTACTTAGCATCTTGCGTTTCAAGCATATTTACACACGTTCAATAAGGCAGTTGCTTCCATCTTGTCTCATGGCACCATTCTCATACGTTTTTCACAGTGTCTTTCCCCTTTGTCCATTACAATTATCCTCACAGTTGTCGGTACTGGCATGCAAAGCTTTCAGTAGCCGCTTCTGGTTGTTCTCAGGGCTGCCCAGGCCCTTAGTCTATTTCCATTGGCCTTCCATTAAGGCCTTCGGGGTTTCCTCGTGGACAGTCTGTAAATACTCGTCGTTTCGTACCAATGGCAGGTACGGTTGTCTGATTGGGTACTGTGCTGCCCAGGGTTGCCTCGTTATGGGAATTTCAACAGGTATTGATCTTCTAATGTACATAGGGCAGAGGCCCATTGCAGCCCTTTGTTGGTTCAGCTGCTCCTCGTACGTCACATACCTTGGCGAGTACCTTACTGGCAACTCGCAATGGGGGGCAGGGGTGCAGGTCGTATCTGGGACTTCATCTACAAGTTCACCTAGCTGGGGAGGAGAATATGACGACAGCTGCTCTGAGCAGGCAGAGCATGGTGTCCCATGAATGGGAACTGGCTCAGGAAGTCATTCAAGAGATCTTTGCCTTTTGGGGAACCCCTCGAGTGGACCTGTTTGCGACGGGAATCAACCGGAAGTGCGAAAGGTATTGCTCAAGGGAATTTCCTTCCCCCGAGAGGAGCCCTGGGGGACGCGTTCGTGGTGGCGTGGAATTTCCCACTATTGTACGCGTTTCCTCCGATTCCCGTCATTACTCAGGTCATCAGGAGACTGAGAAGCTTCGGGAGCCACATAATCCTAATTGCCCCTGATTGGGCCAGGAGAACATGGTACCCGGACCTCCTAGACATGTCCATCTGTCCCCCAGTACGTCTTCCATAGAGAGAAAACCTTCTCTCTCAAATGGACGGTCAGGTTCTCCATCCAAAGGTCAAAAAGCTTAACCTTCACGCTTGGTATCTGGAAGGCTGAGATACAAGGATTGGAACCTTCCATATGACGTCATGGAGGTGTTGCTTTCGGCAAGAAGGCCAGCAACAAAGTCTCTATACCGTTGCCATTGGAAAAGGTTTTGCAACTGGTGCAGAGAAAAGAATGTCGATCCTTTTCTATGTTCTATTCCGGAATTATTGTCCTTCCTCCTGACCCTAGCACATACAGGTCTAAATGTTAGAACCATTAAAGGTTATTTTGCGGCGCTATCCATCTTCAAGCGCTCGTCGGAAGAATGCTCCTATTACAAAATTCCTTTTGTAGTGCAATTTTTAAAAGGACTCACTAATGTGTTTCCTCCTTTCCCATTTCAAGTACCAATTTGGGATCTCAATCTGGTCCTAAAATTCTTAATGTGTGCTTCTTTGAACCTTTGCACACTTGTCCATTAAAATTACTGACATGGAAAAATGCTTTCCTAGTTGCTTTAACATCTGCAAGAAGAGTGAGCGAATTGCAGGCACTGTCTTCTGGGCCACCCTATACTGTGTTCCGTAAGGACAGAGTTGTGTTGAGGGTTAAACCCTCTTTTTTACCAAAAGTGGTATCTGATTTTCATTTAAATCAGAAAATTGTTTTACCCGCATTCTATCCTCCACCTCATCCTAGTAAGGAGGAGGAAAGATTACAAAGGTTGGATCCGAAAAGAGCTTTAAGCTTTTACATCTCTAGGCATTCTAAGCTTAGACAATCAGCTGTTTATTGGCTACACAGGAAATACATTGGGTCAGTCAGTGACAAAGCAAACAATATCACGTTGGATTGTGCTTTGTATTTCAGATTTCTACAGATTAGCACAAAAAGACCCACCAGAAGGTCTAAGGGCTCATTCCACCAGAGCCATTGCCTCTACGACAGCCCTACAAAGAGGTGTTCCTATAAGGTCCATTTGTGAAGCAGCAACTCGGTCCTCACTGCATACTTTTTCAAAATTCTACAGCCTGGATGCTTCCCAGTCTAAGGAGCTGAATTTTGGTAAAGCAGTACTATATTCAGTCATCTAAGGGTATCAGAAAAAAATCTAATCCCTCCTCCAGAGAAATTGTCCAAACTGCTTTGGGAGTCTATCTAAAATGAGGAATACGTTGGAGGACACAATCCACTCGAAGAACAAGTTACTTACCAACTGGTAACGTTCTTTCGATTGGATGTTCCTCCAACGTATTCCTCATCGCCCTCCCATCCTACCCCTCTGTAGATTTTTCTGGGCTATTGCCACTCCAACTCTCGCAAGGCAAATACCTGTCTGCCGGCACAGTTAACACAGTGAAAAATAAATAATGAAGTGGGAAAAACAGAAGTGAGGCCAACGGGCGCCGCGCGTGCTACTTATACACCCGATGACGTCACCCTCGACGGAGGCCTTCGAGGGACCATCGACTCGATGATATCGACACATGGCACCCTCTGCTGAAAATTTTTTCCGAAGCAGCTGAAGCTGGATGGAATACATCTCAGCGAATGGAACGAGGCATCACCTAAAATCTAGAAGAATCCTTGTCTGACGCAGCTGTTGATAATCTATTTTAAAGTCAGAAACAATCTGAATCTCAATCAGCAACCAAGATCCAGTTAAATGTAGCTGATTGGTGCCAGCCCTGGTAGCCATACCAGTTCACCGCCAAGCCTCATGCTGTTGATGCTGGGCCCAGACGCCTACACGATTCCCAGTTGCAGCAGCACCTGCATGGCCTCAGTGGCACCCACCGAGCTACTGCAGCAGTCCAGCTCTAATTGGAGCAAAGACACTAATATTGGCAGCCCCACAGAGCTCAATCAGTCAACCCTCCGGACAGCCTCCCACAAAGCGTTACCAGTCTACCTGTACCTCCACTGCTGTCTGGCTTGACCTTGGTGCTGAGGAGGACGGAGAGCACTGATTCATTATCCAGCTAAATGGATTTATACGTCTATTTCAGGTGTTCCGAATATGACTGCACTTTGGTGGAGCTGGAGGAGTGGTGTAGGAAGAAACTGAGGATTAGGTAGGATTAATATTTCATGTTGGCTGGGCACAATGGAGCTCATAGAAGAGCCACCATCTTAGCCGGTCGTTTCAGCTATGCCCCCCCCAAACCCCAAGTAAAATCATTCAATAAAAGCTGCAACTGTAACTCTGCTAACCTCTGAGATAGAGGCCAAAATTCCAGGATTTACACTTTTGGTCAAAATATGATCTCTTACCTGATCTGAACTGGCAATGAGTTGCAAAGAGAAACTTCAATCCCTGAACACTGTTGAAGTGTCTGGATTTACCAAAAGGCGTTAACCTGAAGCCTGATCATACCTCGACTCCTTTAAAACCTTACATTACCAGAATATTCACCTTCCCAGCAAAACATGAACATGTAGTGTCATATTCTGGTTCATTAACCAAGAATGTTGACTTGAAAGAGATAATATTGGGGCGAGGCACCATTCAAGAAGGGTTATGTTCAATTAAAATATGAATTTCACAGAGGGGACCACTTCCATTTGCACCTAAACACAAATGTTCCCTTCCGTGCAATTTTTCACTTTTCCAACACATACAGTGAGCGCTAGGGGACCAACTCTGTTGGTGACGGTGTGCGGTACAAATACCTTTAACATTAACATTTAACAAAGTGGAAATATTAAGAATAAAACAAAGGCAATATCGACGTTGCTATTCTTTTTTCCACGTTGTTGGCAGAAAAGTGTTAATGCCTCCTGCAGTTAACAATTGCAGGAGCCATTTACAATGGATTCCTATCGAATCCACCTGCTTTCACCATATGGTAATTTCAAGCAAATTCTATAGGAATCCATAGCATTACCACTACCATAAAAACCATGCTGGTGGTAAGGCAGATGCATTTGTCTGCCAGCGGGGGAAATGGAGTCGGGCATAGTATGTTTGCCCCACTCACCTGACAAAGGGATGAAAATCTGGTGGAACAGAAAGTGTCACAAACAGTGTTTTCTGAAACGTTTTCCTAACCGATTCACAGAGAAAATGACTCTCAGGTGTTTAGCAGTCCAGTAATGTGATCATTTAATTTTACTTCTGACACCACTCTGGCAGTTCTCAGTAGCGCTTGTCCTAGCAGAAAGGGAGTTGAATTCAGAAGGTAAGACAACATATGCATAGTCCGACCTGGACAGAACCAATTCCTTGTCTAAAAATCTATCTCCACCTGTAATTAAATATTATACTTCTTTGCGAGAGAAGGTAGAAATTGGTTGGACTAAACATTTATTTTTTTTAGATACATGGAGTTGTGTCTACATGCTGAGATGCGGGTTCATGGCGAAGCTCGTGGCATTAACGGATTTGTGTTTTCTTCCAATCATGTGTTTGAGATCTAACCAGCTGACACCAGGGAGCAAAATGCCAGTAACAAAAGTCTATCCCCACGAAACCCTCCTTGCCAGAGATGTAAATACTCCCGAATAATCAGGCAGATGGTCTCTCAAGCACGTCCATCCCCCAACTAACCTGGTTCTAACTTAAAACTGCCTTTGTGCTCAACTAGGCATGCCGCAAAGGAGTATGTTTTCATCTCAGCCACGGAATCAGCCTAAACCTCATACCTTTGACCATGCCATGCAGCCAAGAGCCCCTTTGCTCCGATCACACATACCTTGCAACCCATCTTGTAAGATTCCATAATCCCAATATCCAAAGTCACACAAACCATACAACTTTCACCTCCTCCAACTACAGTATCTCAAAAAATATCTTGGATCTGCACTGCTTTGTGCAGATATCTTAGGCACCCCCATGACAACATTTTAATAATATGCGGCAAACACTTGACTCGCTCAGATATTTTACTGGTTTTTCCCGGGACACCATAGAGCTTTCTGGAAAATGTCCTTGTACAGGCATTATTCTTCCAAATCCATCACAAATATTCACCTTAAAGGGTCTTTGTACCTTTTCTTTTAAAAAGAGATAATGAACAGTGCTATGAGGTAGGGAACAAACAGGGATCTCTTAGGTTTACTATACTCTGCTCACCTATTTAAGTTCACCACCCTATTTACGTATCTACTCCTACACATGCCCCTTCCCCTTTTCCCATAGTGTTGAGATATGCAGACCACAGGGTCTGGGCTTCGAGAGTGCACATATCTGCTTCATAAGAATTGAAGGGTGTTGTTTACATATCCTTCCCACATCAAACCTTTTTTCTGAACCCTTGGGCTTGAAGGCTCTCGGCACAGCTGCAAGGTTATTCACCTTGCCTACATTTTCTCTATCGCATAGACGAGAAGCCCCCCCCCACATGAGCTCCGCCCCACTTTCCTAGTACGACTTATTCTGAAGGTCTTTTTTTACAAGCCCTGTGGGCATTTTCTTTTCTCAGGCAATCCGCCATTGGTTTTGGTTCCAGTCCGAGGTTTAGGAGAAACAATGACATCCTTGTGCGAGAAAGCACAGCCTGAAGTGGTGAAATTGGACCCAAGCATTTTCAGAAATGTTCTTAACTAAAGAAAGCAGTGTGTTGTGGAACGTTATCTTATTGCCCCATCTGAGAGCACGGATTGGATTGGGAAGCCCTATACATATGAACTGTCAGACAATCCCAGTGTTTCTGAGAAAGCAGTTGAGCATGTCGTGTAGTAGAAGAATTATTTCTGACAATATAACTCTCAAGAGTACGTAAGGACAGATTGAGAGGACTATTGACCGAAAGATGGATTAACGCCCCGGTACACAGCTGGCTGCAAAAAACCACACAATTACTACCTTAATTGACAAGTTAGGCAATACCACAGAATTGAGTAGTTGAACTCACTTATGTGTGTTCTTTCAGGAGTCTGTTTGATAAATCAAAACACATGAGGGGCATAACCCTGTAGACAAATGAGAACCAATCATAAGCATCTAACTAGTGACTGTACTAGGATATCTGGTAGTTTTGAGATTATACAGAAATATAAGTAAGGAAGGATGTCTTACCAAAATGATTGGTAGAAAACTGTGGAAGTCCTGGGGGGCGCTGTTGAGCAGCCAACAAGATGGCCGCCTAGCTACAGAGCTCCGCGACCCACAGACCTTCACCTGCGAGTAACGGCGGAATCCGCTCATCTTTACCCTTTAGAACCACATCAATGGATTCTCCTAGCTGCGGGACGCACACGGTGCCAAAACTGTCATCCAAGACTCGGCGGCAGCTGACATACGGGCTACTTCGCTGGCTGGCCCTGTGCGCTCGCTGGGCCCTACTCCTAGACCTCGGAGGGTGGGCGCGCCTTGGCGGCCGGGGTGCGCCGCCGCCGGGCCAGAGGCCTGATCTGCGGCCGGGCCTCCTGGTGTGCAGCCGCCGTGGGAGGGGGACCTTGCTGCCGGCTTGTAGCGCCGGCGATGCCGCTGCCGATCTACCGCCGCAAGCCCTGCCGGTCGCGGGCAGACACGGTGAGTGCCCAGGGGGTGGGGTAGCGTGCCGCTGGCCCTCTGCTGCCTAGCCGGGCACTCGTGGGCCCGGCTTCACCTCTGAGGCGGCTACTGCTCACTCCTCCCCTCCGCCCCAACTCTACCTGCTGGTTCTTCCTGGGCGCGGCGGCGGTCTGCGGTGTTCCGCGCTCTGCCCCGGGTCCTTGGCCCTGGCGCCGCTTGCCGTTCTCTGCTCTGCTCGCCTGGAGGCAGCCGCACCCGGGCCCCGACGCCATCGGGGGTGGCCTGGGCCACTGGACACGGGGGTCGCTCCGGCCCTCCGCCCTCACGGGCTGCGAGCACCATAACATCTATGGAGGGGCAGGCTCCTCCATTCCACTTGGAAATCTGCAGTGAGAGATTGGGGGGACAACAAGATAAGCCGCATTAAGATCCTGCTCTGTCAGTGCCTGCAACTGGGTACAGTAATGACTCTTTGCCCTGGTGGGGCCCCACACGCACCTCGTTCATTGCATCCAGCATTGTGAGCCTAATACAACCTAACTTAACACTGGCTACCCTGGAGCCCCTTGCACCCCCCCAGCTCCTTCTGCCCAATGTGCCTGCGGTGGTCACGGTGCTCCTGCTGACTCTACTTCATACAGCCTCCCCTGGCCAGCCCTTCACCATAGCGCTCACAGCACTGCAGACCAACCCTGCGCTGACCACTGTCGGTCCACTATCTTTGGGTCGGGGCAATACTGACAATACCAGGCACTGTTATCCCACACACCAAAGCTACTGGCCAGCTGCCTTCCTCACTACTGCTCGCCTGTGCTTCGTTCACTTCCAAATCTGCCCACTGGTTAGTCTGCTCCACTGTTGCAATGTTGAACAGAGCACGCGGTGCGACTAAGGTAGGCGCCATGGATAAGTTCACCAAGACGGCGCCCCGGTCGGACCAAGCGTCCTCATCCACAGCACACGAAGAAGGCGATATTCTGCCAGACCCACCTCAACTGGACCTAACTGTAATGATGGAATCCATGGCTAAAAACTTTGTGGCCTTTCATGAAAAATTGGATGATATAAACGCAAATGTAGCCTCCCTAAGAGCTAAGCTTGACCAACATGGTGCTAAAATCACAGAGGCAGAGCAAAGAATAGGAGCCAACGAGAACAATGTTCACACCTTACAGGGCACAGTTGCAGAGGTGCCCCGACACAAGCCTGGTGACTTCCCCAGACCAATCATTGCAAAACTGTTAAGCTACAAAGACAGAGACCATATACTCCGCCTGGCCAGGGAGAAGGGGGAATTAAGGCTTGACTCACAAACAATTAGGATTTTCCCTGACTTTTCCGTGGGGGTGCAAATGGAACGGCGTCAATTTGGAAGAGTCAAAAAGATGCTGAGAGAGAGGAAAATCGAATACGCGATGCTCTTCCCGGCTCGCCTAAAATTCACCCACCGCAACAAGATCTACTTCTTTACTGTCCCAGACGAGGCAGTCAAATTTATTGAGGCGCAAATCCTGCTGGCGGATCCCAGGGAGGAACCAATGAACGATGACTGAGATCCAAGTTTACATGACCCCGCTGCAGACTCCAGCGGTCATACCTGTTCCGAAGACTGGCCCCCATGAGGGCGAGCAGGGCCTCCCCCTCTTCCGCTGAACTATTCTGGGCCTATTTAGCCGCAATGGCTTTATCCAAGAGCATTATATGTAGCAAGGGGTGTACTCCTATGACACTTGATTATAATGGCACACGTTGGTCCCGACCTTAGACATCTCAGCCTATTGGTTAGACGTCAGACTATGCCAACAATTGCTCAGTTCTCGTGTCTTAAGAACATACTTGTTTCTCTTGTAACCCAAAATTTCAACAGCCGTTCAAAATATGTATGATGTACTATCATAATTTTTCGTTAACAACTGTGGGTCAGACGGCAGCGGTAGCCCCCACTGCAGCTGCATTGCCTACTGAGGCGAAGTGTTTATGTTTAAGCCCCTGTTGGGTTGTAAGTCAAGCGTGGCCAAATTTGGAACGGCACGCGGTTGGTTGTAACTGGGGTGGGTATTGTCACACTGCTAACTTTTTTTGGGCGGTGAGGGTGGGGGGCGGGGAAGGTTGGGAAAGTTGTAAGAAAATTGGCATGAAAAGTTTGACCAGGTTTCAAGTGAAGTGCAACCATGCCAAGGCTGCACACATCTTAGTAAGCAGAAACAGAGCCTTTAGCTCTTACAGTTGGGATGTCCCATAAAATACCAACATGACTATTAAAATTTTGACATGGAATATCCGTGGACTAACAAATTTTAAAAAGTCCCGTAGAATCACAGCATATGCAAAAAGACACGGGATTGAGGTGCTCCTGCTGCAGGAGACACATGCTCAGAAACTCCTATCGTCCAATCTCGCACAATCCTGGGGCCCCAACAGATTTTATACCCAATTCTCCAATCAATCCAGAGGAGTCTTAACACTCATCCACAAATCTGTAAAATTCACACTCCATGCATCTCACATCGACACGGAGGGCAGATATGTGATACTTCACTGCACCCTGGCTAGCGAGGAATGTCTACTCGTGAATTCCTATGGCCCTAACACCAACTCCCCCGAATTTATAGATGCGATGACCGCCATCATCATGTGATATGTGGAAGTTACCATTATATGGGGTGGAGATATGAATCTGATACTTGACAATGACCTGGACAGGACAACCTCGACCCGTAGGGTCATGTCCCGAGCCGCCAGACTGCTCCTTACACATATGAACTCTCTGAATCTACATGATGTGTGGAGAACGCTCCATCCCCAAGACAGAGATTACACCTTTTACTCCACAGTGCATGACAGCTCTTCGGGAATAGACATGTTCTTACTGTCGGGGTGCCTAGTGGGTAGGGCTTCAGACGTAGAGATACTCGCACGCACGCTCTCTGACCACTCCCCCGTGCTGCTACAGATCCAATTGGGTAACACCCTAGCCGCCCTGCCCGCTTGGCGCTTTAAGTCAGAGGCGCTATCTGACATTGTCTTCAAAGCCGAGATACTATCGGACATAAACACTTTTTTCGACAACAACAACACACAAGACACACCCGAAGGGACCCGTTGGGAGGCATTTCAAGTTTACATCGGAGTGATGTGCATCTCGAGGGAGGCCGGAGTTCTTAAAGTCATAAGGCAGGTCCTACACTGCTCTGAGACGAAGCTCAAAACTCGAGAACAACAACATGCTTCTGCCCCATCTCCAGCTACCCTGGCGAAAATCAGAACAGAACTAGAAATGTTTGAATCCCACACCCTGAGTGAGGTGCGTTACTTTGCTCGCCCTGTGGCCGCCAGACGGTACGGCGAGGGTGACAGACCCGGTAGAACCCTAGCCAAACTAGTACGTGCGAAGGGAGGCAGGTCCCGGATAGACAGTATCCTAGATGAGCAGGGCCAGCGACATTGGTCCGACCAGGCCATAATTGACACTTTTGCAGGCTTCTACGCCAGACTCTATGGCCCCCAGCCTGAGCACAACACTCACGATCTAGACGACATACTAGAACGCATCCCTATGACCCTCATCTCCCAGAGCACCAAGGAACAACTTGATACTCCGTTCAATCTTGAGGGGATAGTCCAGGTGATTTCTGACCTTCCGAAAAACAAGGCTCCGGGCCCCGATGGGCTCACATCTGAGTCTACCGTGAGCACGTCGCCATCCTGGCTCCCATATTGCATGGGATCTGGACCGAAAGCCCTTCAATTAGCCTCCCTTCCCCCCTCTCTCAGAGAAGCCCTGATCACTGTTCTCCCCAAACCAGGGAAGCCCCCAGATGAATGTTGTTCTTATAGGCCCCTATCGCTCATTAACACGGACATGAAAATCTTTTCCAAAATAATTGCGAATAGATTCCTCCCATTTATGCCCCATCTGGTTCATGCTGAACAAAGTGGATTTGTTCCAGGCCGCTCTACTGCACTTAATATCCGCCGAATAGTCAGTGTAATGTCCAGAATCGACCCGAAGGCGGATGCAGTGGCGGTCACACTAGACGCCCAGTAGGCGTTTGGCATGATCTCCTGGAATAACTTGTGGGCCGTGCTGGGAAAAATGGGAATAGGTCCGAACATGATTTCCTACATAATACACTGATCCAAGGGCCAGGGTGCTGGTCAATTCCATCATCTCCTCCCCTTTTGCGCTACACAGGGGCACCTGTCAGGGGTGCCCGTTCTCCCCCATCCTCTTTGCGCTCGCCATCGAGCCCATGGCAGATCACATTAGAGACCGACATACCTGCAAAGGTATTCGCCTACAGGACACGCCGGACATTATCTCATCATATGCTGATGACATACTCCTATATGTCAGGGACCCTTCCACACATCTTGACCCGATCATCCGAGACATAACCAAAATAGGAATGTTCTCTGGCTTTACCATTAACTACTCTAAATCCGAGATATTCCCTGTCACTCCAGCAACCCAACAACCTACGTGTGAATTTCCCCTGCGTTGGTCCCCAGGAGGTATCAAGTACTTAGGGGTACAAGTTTCACTAACCAAAACCTCCTTACTGGCGAATAATTACGATACAACGGCACAGCAAATTGAATCCAAGATGCTCAAATGGCGCAACCTCCCTCTCTCCATGGCAGGCAGGCTGTCACTAGTCAAAATGATTGCGGTCCCTAAGCTCCTATACATCTTTGCTAATGTTCCAGTGTGGCAATATTTTAGAGAATCCACGCGATGTTCGCCCAATTCCTCTGGCATTCCGGGGCAGTCCGCAAAAAGTGGCTACATATGACCCCTCCCTATGAGAAAGGGGGTTTCTCAGCCCCTGATCTAACCCTGTACTGGGTTGCGGCACAGGCCCAACACGCCACACACTGGTATGCACACCTAAACCCACCTCCACACGTCAAATTGGAGAGACTGGCGGGGGACGGGGCTAACATTATGACTCTGCTACTACATCATACGTTCAAGACAGGCGCCCCTGCAGACCCTGTGGCCACCACAATCAGAGCATGGAATATGATCTTGAATCCGACACAAGGCCATCGCCCATACTATAAATGGCTACCCTTTCGACAGTTCCCAGGACTCTCCCCCACACACGATCATCAGTTTATCCAACGCTGGGAGGCCTTGGGATATCGTGCACTGACAGACCTATTCCCAGATGGTAAATTCATCACCCCCCAAACATGGCGGCCCGAGCATTCCAACTCCGCGCTTGTGCTACTACAATACTTTAGGCTTAGAGAGGCGGTTCGCACAATATGGCCGTCCTACCCAAACGAGCCCCCAGACTCGCCCAAACTCCAATACATAGCAAACTCCACTGGCGGCAGGGGCATAGTGTCCTCCTTGTATAAAATTCAACTAACAAAACGAGAGAACACGTCCCTCAAACCACGGGAAGCTTGGGCCAGAGAGCTAGAGATGGAAATCACTGATAGCATGTGGGGCAAAATGTGTGCACATACGCGTAAAGTTTCCCTAAGTGCTAGATTCCGCTGTATACAATATAAATTACTCAACAGACTTTATTACACACCGTATAGGGTAGCAAACTTCACACGCTCCCCTACCCACAAGTGCCCTAAATGCAACTCTGGAGAGGCTGATCATATGCACATGTTTTGGTCCTGGTCTGCGCTGGGGGAGTTCTGGCAGGAGGTGGCGAGAGCGCTCACAGAGATAGTTCAGTCCCCAATAGACCTCGACCCGCGGGCCCTATTGTTTGGAATCTGGTCCGGAGATAATGCGAGAAAAATGTCTAAATTTCTGAATGTATGTGCTATTGTTGCTAAAAGATGCATTTTGCAAAGATGGAAACGTCACTCTCCCCCCACCTTTGATATGTGGTTGAAGGCCATCACCTGGGTGCAAACCTGTGAGGAGGAGTACATCGGATCCCTGCCCACACCATCACGTCCAAAGAATGTATGGACGGAATTCTGCACCTATCTGAACAATAGAGAGGTGGTGGAGTGGAGCCCCACCCCCCTGTCGGGTCCGCCCGACGCATTGCCATAAACACTGGACACCTTGCCTACCCTGGGGTTGTCAATGCCCCCCCCCATTCGGGACCTATCTTAAAAAGTATGTTATAATGCCAAACTGTGCTATGGTGATTTCTGTTTATCTCTGTAAAAAAACTGTGCTATACCTGTCTTAACTTTCTGCCAATAAACAAAAGTTTAAAAAAAAAAGAAAACTGTGGAAGTCCTTATGGATACGAGAAACTACAGCAGAGTCCATTATAGCCGCCGGCACGAGGACAGTAGATAGTTGGGTGCAGGCATATGATGATGATCTGCATATTTCTTGGCGTGTCCGTGGGTCTCTTCCAGATGTCTATGAACTTGATCTCGCAAAGCAGCTATATCTCAGACACAATCCTGTATGGCCTGATTGTCAGACTGGAGAGGAAGGTCTAATGTTAGAGACCTTGGATGCTGCCCATAGAGGGCAAAAAACGGCGTGGATCCCGTGGATGCATGAATTGAATTATTACAAGCTAATTCAGCAGCCACTAGAACTGAAAACCAAGATTCTTGATGTTGCATGGTCAAGCATCGCAGATACTGCTCAAGAGTAGCATTTAGACATTCCATTTGTCCATCTGTTTCAGGATGGTAGGCGCTTGAAAACCTCTCATCAGGGGGGCGTGGCTTGGAGCGCCATCGATGTGGTCGCTCCTCTGAGGCCGCCCGTGGGATGTCCGACGCCGCCGTCGAAATCTGGCGGTTCTAGGCGGGGTTTCGTGTTGCTAATGCCATCTACAGCGACCGGAACCGACATGGCATAACCTGGCTAAACATCGTCTTCGACCGTGGCGGCGTTCTACTAGAAATTTGAAGCTGAACTTCTCTCCCGTACCCGACGGACGAAACTAAGATGGCCGCCGTACTGGGGCTCGGCAGCACGCTCCGCACCTGTCGGTAGCGGGACCTTAGGAGGCAGAAGAGCCGGAGAGAGGGAGCGGTACCTAATATAGAACCCCCTGATTCCGGTTGGGCAGCCTGGACCCCTTCTGGGTTGCTACCGAGAGCAGGTCCCCACTCCTCTCCCTACTTTGCAGATCAAGTCGGGACCACTGCGGCCATCTTGGATCAGCTCTACCGAAGTCCTTCCCCCCGTTCCACCCTTCCTGGGGCGCCCCTGCCCACCCATCTTCTCCAGCTGCCATCTCCCACCGTCCTGGGCCTTGCCGCTAGTCTCCCGACTGGAACTGTTTGGCGTGGGCAACATGTCGAGACAAACAAAAGTGAGCAAAGGTACGGATATCTCCGCCATGTTTACGGCTACAGAGAAACCCAAGAAACAGGAACATCCCAAACTGACCCCACAGAAGCAACAAGAGGACAGGGACGAGCTTGCCACTAAAGGAGACCTAATAGCCTTCATGGCGAACATCAAATCTGAGTTCCGCGCTTGCCTCTCGGAACTCACCACCAAAGTTGACCAAACAGATCAGAGAGTCACAGAACTCGAGCAGAGGTTTGGAGAGATCGAAGATCATGCCCAGGAGCACACCACCGCTCTGGGGGAAATGCAAAAATCGATCGATTCCCTGCATCACAAATGCGAGATCATGGAATTTAAACAGGAAGATCTCGAAAATAGGGCCCGACGCAATAATCTCCGCATCCGGGGCATCCCATCCTCCGTCCCCGATAACAAGCTAGCGGACTACGTGGCAAACTTCTTCGAGGCTCTACTTCCAGATCTGGACAAATCTCGGCTCATATTGGATTGCACCCACAGGCTTCGCCAGCGCCGCGGGACAGATTTGGACTCTCTTCCAGACGTGATCACTAGGGTCCACTTCTTTACAGCGAAAGAAGTGATATCAGCGATCAGCCGCCAAGGTGAAGAGATCACTTTCCAGGGCACCCCTCTTCAAATTTACCAGGACCTTTCGGCACTCACACTCCAGAAAAGAAGAGCACTTCGGCCTCTGACATTATTCCTCCAGGAGCAACAGATCCGTTACAGATGGCTGTTCCCGACAGCTCTTCAATTCACATATAATGGCACCCTACGCCGAATCAGCCACCTGGAAGACGCGGAGAAAATATTGCACTCGACCGCTCCCCGGGACCCTCCCACGCCACTCGCAGAGGGGACTGAGAACCCTGGTCCGCCTCCCTCCCCCAAAGCTAAACGCACGCCTTGGTCGTCGATACAACGAAACAACAAGAAATGATGAATGTGGACGCCTCCACGGTCCCAGGCTCCGTCAATGAGCTAGCCGGGACACAGATATGCTCATCTGAATCAGAACCCGCTACCTACACGCCAACCTCTTTTAAGTACACGACGGCGGCGGGGCATTCCCATGGCTCATACCCACCCCAAGGATACTTTCCATCTTTTGTTCCTTGGGAACCCACAATATGGGACAATTGGCCCTGTTGGCCTTAGGTATGACCGTACTAACAAAGTCGGTCTACCGCCTTGTTAAAATTGAGATCCCCCGTTGGGATTTCGTGTTAAAACCTCAAGCGCAGAATGATTTTGTGAGTGCTTCCGTCAGTCATGGCAGTTGAACCTCCACCCCAGGACCCCCCCCCTAACGCAGGGAACGGAGAGTGAGCCCCCAGAGGACTTTCAGTCGCTTCGGATCCTCTCCCTGAATGTTAATGGCTTGAATTCTCCTAACAAGCGAAAGACAATTCTATTAAAACTCCGCGACGAGGAGGCTGCGATTGCCATGCTTCAAGAGACCCACCTGTTGCCCGCTGATGTATCCCGCCTTCGGTCTCGGCTATTTCCGCTTCAATTCTTTGCCTCTGGCACAAGCAAAAAAGGAGGCACGGCGATTCTCTTCAGGAAAGACTTGAACCCACAGATTCTGGAAACAAAGACATGCCCAGAAGGCCGATTTATAGCGATCAAATGTCTCCTGTTGGGAGACCTGTACACCCTCGTTTCAGTATACGCCCCCAACTCTGGACAATCACATTTTTATGAGGCCCTGGGCACATCGCTCGCCAACTTCGTGGAGGGCCAAACGATCGTCGGTGGGGACTTCAACGGGGTCCCTGACCCCACTAAAGACCGATCACACCCCCCGACCGCAGGCGACTACGCCCAAGCACTCAGCCTCCTTCGTCTTTTTAGGACCCTGGAGATAATAGACTCATGGCGGGTGTTTCACCCTGATGATAAGGACTTCTCCTTTTACTCGTATGTCCACCGCACCTTCTCAAGGATTGACCTATTCCTGATTTCACCTCACACGTTCCCTTCAGTTAAGAAGGTCACTATCGGCACAAGAGCGATCTCCGACCACGCTCCAGTGCTGCTGGAGCTTCGGGTTCAGAACCCTGACCCCACCACCCCGCGCAAATGGATGCTATATGACCCAATCCTCAACGACATGGCCACCAGAGACAAGATCGCAACGGAAATAAAGAACTTCTTTGTGGAAAACCTGGCCTCAGACACCTCATTAGCAAACAACTGGGACGCCATGAAGGCAGTAATCAGGGGCTCCCTGATAGCCCAGGGTGCGGCCTACCATCGAGATAGACGACGAACCCGGACAGCCCTGGAGTCCGAATTGAGAGAGGCCGAGGCACTCCACAAGGAGAAAGGCTGGTCCCCCAGAACACAACGGGCCATTCGCACGGCACGGAAAAGGCTGGAAGCCCATTACGCGGAACAAACCGCCCAACTAATGGCGAAGGTCAAACAGTCGTATTATGCGAAGGGCAACAAAGCGAACAGGTTCCTGGTGGCCAAATTAGCCAAGCAAAGACGCAGCATCGCGATCATGGGCCTGCGAGACACCAACAGGGTCATACTATACTCAGAACCCGAGAAGCAACGCCTCGCAATTGAGCACTTGGCCCAAACCGCGAAGGCAACCCCACGAAACCCAGCACAACTTAAGGAATACCTTCGACACGCAGAGGTGCCCCAGCTCTCCGACGCAATGAGAGATGAACTGGAGGAGCCCATCACGGGGGAGGAAATTGAGGACGCCATCAAATCTCTCAAATCACGGGCCCCTGGCCCGGATGGCTTCTCAACCAGGTTTTACAAACTATTCAGGTCGCAACTGACCCCCCATCTCACCACCCTATTCAACTCCTTCAGGGAAACGGGGGCGGTGACCCCATCGATGCAGGAATCGACCACCATCCTTCTGCCTAAACCCGGAAAAGACCCAAGAAGCATAACTTCTTATATACCCATCGCACTCTTGAACATAGATGCAAACATTTACTCAAAAATTTTGGCGACCCGCTTGAATCGCATCCTGCCGAATATCATTCATCCAGACCAGGCTGGGTCCATCCGGCACCGAACCGCAGGCGATAATATCCGGAGAACCCTATACCTGGTGGACCTCGCCTCCCGGAACTCCCAAAAACTAATCTTGGTGGCCCTCGATGCAGCTAAGGCGTTTGATAGGGTTGATTCGACATTTATGGGACACACTTTAGGGGCCTTCGGCTTCGGACCGGCGTTCCGAACGATGGTGCTGGCCAACTATGATCGACCTACAACAAGCCTGAGGATCAACAGCCATTTCTCGGCTCCAATCCCCTTGTCATGCGGGACGCGGCAGGGCTGTCCGCTGTCGCCCTTGCTTTTTGCACTCACCATGGAGCCCTTCGCACAAAAAATTAGGCGGACTGACCAAATCAAGGGCATAACAAGCGGCCCTTCACATCATAAACTTGCCCTGTATGCGGATGACATTTTACTTACGATCTCGGAGGCCCCCTCATCGCTTGAACATGCGATTCGCGAAATCACCAGCTATGGCGAAGTCTCGGGCCTCACCATAAACTTCGATAAATCTTCCGCCTTGGGCATTGGCCTCACCCCAGCAGAGCGAGAGCTGCTGACTAGGATGTGCCCGATAATATGGGAAAGGAGCGCCATCCCCTATTTGGGGGTTTACATTCCGGCTGATCCAAAAGAGACGTACAAATCCAATTTTCCCCGATTTCTCAAGGAACTGGAGGGCGATTTGAAACGATGGGGGACCCAGGAGATTTCGCTGCTTGGACGCATCACGGCATGCAAGATGAACCTTCTCCCGAGATTTCTATACATATGCGCCTCACTGCCAGTGGCAATCCCCACTCCGATTCTCCGAGGGATCCAGAGGAAAATGCTGAACTTTATCTGGAGAGGTAAGAAAGCGAGAATCCCTCTTAGAACTATGTTGGGGAGCCCCAAACTGGGGGGACTGGGGGTTCCAGACCTTCAGGCCTACAGAGTGGCAGCCCAACTGGCCCGGGTCCAGGCCTGGCAAAATACGACGGACCGCCCGAAATGGGTGGAGCTGGAACAGTCGCGGACCCCCCTGCCTCTGCGGTTTCTGCCACATATCCCGCCCCCCCTCAGGTCCCATGGGGGAGAGCTCCTGCTGTCGACCAAACACACCCTTAGCACTTGGGACTGGGCGCTGAAACGAAAGGGAGTGCCAAGAGGACTGAGCCCACGCTCCCCGGTCTTTCTCAACCCAATGTTCGCACCGGGCATGCATCCCCGCAATTTCCAAAATTGGACCAAAGGTGAGCTAGAAACTATAGACCAGCTGTATACAGGGGAGAAACCGCTCACATTCGCCCAATGTAAGGAGAAGTTCCAACTTCGGGAATGTGACAGATTTACTTATATCCAACTACGCCACTGGTGCTCACACCCCCAAACCTTGCAAGCAGCGATCCGTCCTCCCACTGCCCTGGAACTCACCCTAGGAGACCTCCCGACTCGCGGCAGCGTATCCACCCTCTACAGACGCTTCTTAAGCGACTTCCTAACCACAAGAACCCGATGTATGGCCCAATGGGAAGCGGACCTGGGACACCCGATAGAGGATCAAACCTGGGTGGACATATGGACCCGGACACATACCGCATCCACCTGCATCACCAACAGAGAATGCCATACAAAATCATGCTGCGATGATACTATTCGCCCCTCAGACTCCACCATATGAACCCCCAGATAGACCACGCTTGCTGGAGAGGATGCGGCCTCCCTGGCTCTTTCTTCCATATGTGGTGGGACTGCCCGAAGATCCGACCGTTCTGGAAGGCTTGTCTAGAGTCTATTTCGCTGATTACCGGAACAATGATTCCCTTGAAACCGGAGCCGATCCTGTTAGGAGCTCCAATTCCCGGGACATACCCGCGCTCCGGACCCAGAGCGAAACTATTGACTCACTGCCTACTGGCAGGGAAAACGGTGGTGGCCCGAACCTGGAAATCCCCGGAAGGCCCCCACATTGCTCAATGGTGGACCAAAGTATGGGACATTCTGATAGCGGAGAAGGTAATGGCAGCACGAGCGGGGATGCTACACCGCTTTCAGAACATCTGGGCCCCAGTCCTGGAATTCGACCAGTGCTTCCCCGCCCTGACCTATAGGCCCGCCAGAGCCCTCTGGATCTTGACGAACCAGGCGAGCCCAGAGGGAGACTCCTGACCGCTGAGACGCCGGCCAGACCACCCGGGCGGGAGGAACCTGCTTGCAAAGCTTGTGGGACTGATAATCCAGGGAGGAGGACAGAGAGAGAAGACACAGGGGGGGTCTAAAGACTGGGGGTCAACTTGCTGAGATAACCCTTTCATGTAATGTCTGTATTTATCATTCTGCCTTGATTTAAAATAAACAAAGTTAAAAAAAAAAAAAAAAACCTCTCATCAATGGCCTGAGCCGTAGTGAGATGCTGCCAAAAGCGAGAAGTAAATTGCGTCCCCCAATCAGATCAGATATTTTGGTCTTCCCAATATCATCTTAAGACGTTATGCAGAAATAATTCAGCCAGGGCCGGAACAGTAGGCAAACCCCAACACGGGATAAACAAGGCCATTTTTTAAAAGAAATCGACCACTACCCATATGGTGTCATACCCCTGAACTGATGACAATTCCACCATGAAATCCATGGAAATCATTTTCCAAGGTTTGTTCGGTACCAGAAGTGGCTTTAGTAACCCCATAGGATTGGCCGTGTTTCCTTTACATTGGGCACAGACTGCACAGGAATTGATATAGTCTGCTACATCTTTATGCATGTAAAGCCACCAAGACCACCGTTTTAATTGGTCAACAGTCTTGCATCGAACGGGATGTGCGGCCATAAGAGAATCGTGACACCACCTTAACTCAGTTTACCTGGTATCTGAATCTCAAAGGTATAAACGACTTTAGAGGTAGGGTAGGGAACGTACTAAATCCATATTGTACTCTGCTATTTCTGCTGGATTAGTTGCAACCCATTCTTGGATGGCGGTTTTCGTCAATGGTTTTAGAGTGCAAGAACAAACAACCTGAGTCGGTAGCAGCACATTACCCTCCCAAGTACGTGGCGTCTGCCCTCCATGCATTCTTGATAATGCTTCAGCCTTGGAGTGTAATGACCCTGGACGATAGGTGATCACAAAATTGAACATGGAGAAGAATTCATGCCACCTGGCGTGACGGGCATTGGTACACTTCACGGACTGTAGGGGAAGCAAATTATGATGGTCTGTATACACTTGCACTGGGGTAGCAGTACCCAAGAGGTGATGTCTCCAAACCCTACACGTACAGATAACAATTCTCGCTAAGTGATGGTATAATTCATCACATATTTCATGAGTTTTCTGGAATGGTACGCTACGGGATGTAAAAAACCTGTATCCACACAAACCTGTGACAAGATAGCTCCCACCACCTGATCAGATGCGGCAGCTTCAACAGAAAAAGGATGCTCAGAGTCTGGATGTTGGAGTACTGGAGCTGTGATGAAAGCAGACTTAAGGGCATCAAATGCTTGCTGTGCTTCATCATTCTAGATAAAAGAACGCTTTGAGCTAGTAAGAGCCGTCAATGGGGCAACGGTAGCAGAGGAAGAACGGATGAACAATCTGTAAAAGTTAGAAAAGACCAGGAATGGCTGTAGGGTTTTAATGGATGTAGGAACAGACCATTCCAGGATAGCCCTAACTTTCAAGGTACTCATCCGAACCCCTTCGCTCGTTATGTCATATCCCAGAAATTACACGTTTGTAGCATGGAAAATACACTTCTCTAACTTGGCATAAAGATTGTTGTCACGCAGTCATTGCAATACTGTGGATACTTGCTGATGGTGAATAAATCAAGATATCATCAAGATGTACAATAACATAGTGATCAAGCAGGTTTCTGAACACATCATTTATGAAACATTGGAAAGTTGCTGGGGCGTTACATAAACCGAATGGCATAACCAAGTATTCAAACAGACCGTACTTGGTTTTGAATGCAGTTTTCCATTCATCACCCCTCCGCATTCTTACTAGATTGTAAGCACAGCGTAGGTCTAGTTTGGTAAACAGTACAGAGGACCCCAACTAATCCAACAAGACCGAGATGAGTGGGATGGGATATTGATTGCGAATCGTGACTGCGTTCAAAGCTCTGTAATATATACATGGACGCAGATCTCCCTTCTTCTCTGGAACAAAAAAGAGTGCATATGCGGCCAGGGAACGAGAAGGATGTATGAACCCTGACTTTAGTGCCTGGTCCAGATATTCCTTGAGCACTGCGTCCTCCTTCTGTGTCTCTGAGTAAATACGACCCTAGGGGGTGGGAGCGTACTGGATTAAATCAATAGGACAATCAAAAGGTTGTGAGGGAGCAAAACCTCTGCCCCTCTTGTCAAAGACATCCATGTAACTTTCATATTCCTTTGGCAGGACAACAGCAGTAACACCCCCTACCACAGGAGCCGAATCCATGATAATCGTACTAGGACTTAATACTGTCATACTGGTGGACAAACAAGACTCCTTACACAATGCTGAGGTAAATTCCACAGGACCTGCACACCAATCGATAACAGGATTGTGTAGCTTTAGCCATGGCAAACCAAGTATAAGCTTGAATTGTGTTGCTGCAATGACATCAAATGTAATGACTTCAGAATATCCAGATGGAATGGTCATAGTGAGATCAATGGTGTGTTCCGTTACCAATCCAGACAATAACGTGATACCATCCACTGCGTTAACGAACTCCGGGCATTCCTTAGGAACCACCGGTATACAGGGTTCTCACACAAACTGTGCATCCACGTAATTCCCTGTTGCCCCTGAATCCAAAACCGCCTCAGCAGACCAGGGTTCACTAGAGGGAAAAACAGGGGTGGTAGGGATATAAAATGGAATCAAACAACTGGAGCCCTGACAATTTTGGCTCGGCAAAGGGACTCCCTCTATTGCCGGGCTTTGGCATTTCCCTGCTTCTTAGGCATTTTCAGACATAATCTCAAGAAGTGTTCAGAAGAGCCTCAAGAAAAACAAATTGTTCCTCTTGCAGTGTTCTCTTTCTTCAGGGGATAATGGGCCCGAAGAGCCCCTATTTGCATAGGTTCTGGCGATGAAGAAGTAGTAGTAGGAGGAGGTATGAAGGGTATTCTGTTTTCCCCCTTACGTTCTGCCTTTCGTGCAGTATCTGCAGAACGAGGTCTACAAGCTCCAGGAAAGTGGGAGGAACCTCCAGAAACGTAGCCAAAACATCCTTCAATGAGTCGGACAGTCCCTTATAAAACAATGCTCCCTTCTTTTCGTCTGGCCAGCCGGTCTCGGCAACTAGTTGGTTAAATAAAACTTAGCCATGAACACTAAAAGAGATGTGTCCAGATCGGAAGCCTGGGATTTGTAACGTGTGTCAAACACACAGGACATGGCCGTGATTAAAGTGTTGCAATCATAAACCAGATTACTGCATTGCTCTAACAAGGGATTGGCCCAAACGGCGGCCGTACCACCAAAATATGACAGCACAAATGCCGCTTTTGTGGTCGAGTCTGGGAACGAGGTAGGTCTACACAAAAAGTGAGTGCCATGTATACATGGGACGTTCTCCTGTCTGATTGGCGCCCCGCCTGAAGCAGAACCGGAAACAGAGGAAGAAGCCTCTGCCCCGGATTGCAGTCCAGCCTGTAACTCATTTATACAACATAGTGTAGCGTCATGAGCAGCACTCATGTCTGCACGTAAATCTGCCACCAATTGAACCAAAGCCGCAAAAGGATCTTTGGCAGGTTCCATGGTATGTAATATAGGCTTCTGAATATGTCAGACAATCCCAGTGTTTCTGAGAAAGCGCCTATTGGCAGTTGAGCACGTTGTGTAGTAGACGGTGGGACGGCGGAGCTCCTCTTCCTCCGCCAGCATAGAGAAGCCTTCGCCCACACGGGCTTGTACATTGGGCACCCTACATGTAGTAATACTGCTCCCCTTATTTGTTCCCTCACAGACACCCACGCAATGGGGATCTAATGTGATCACGGAATTCATATGCCACGAAAACGGCGATCACACAAATTCTGAGGAAGAGAGTTTAAATGCAACTAAGGTACGTTTCTTTTTTTTTTAC
The DNA here is from genome assembly GCF_040938575.1 of Ambystoma mexicanum. Classification (NCBI taxonomy): domain Eukaryota; kingdom Metazoa; phylum Chordata; class Amphibia; order Caudata; family Ambystomatidae; genus Ambystoma; species Ambystoma mexicanum. The sequence continues at coordinate 847,418,654 of NC_090930.1, forward strand.
TTGAGACAAAGACACGCCGGCAAAATGAATCACATGGCTGAGCTCTAGTATTGGTCGCTCCCTAGATACAACCTTCCCGAACAGAATATAAACCACTGTACCGTGCCCATGAATCAAGCCTTGTATTTTTCTTCGTGGCAATAACCAAGATGGCACGCTTGGACCTTTTATCTAATGACTTTCTCCATGACAAAGATATAATACTCTGTCTAGACAGGCATACCTTTGAAAACACGAGCTGTGATTCCTAATGAAATAAACAATTTGTTTCAAACTTCGTAGAGACTAGGCTTAACCCGACTTGGGCATCAGCCTCAGCACGGCACATGGGCGACTCATCGGCCTCCTAAGTGATGTAGCTAGACTTGGCTGTCTATCAATATGACTGCCTTCTGACAAAAGTTTCGTTCGTTCTTGTAGATTTGACTCCATTAGCTGACACGTTGAAGTAATCCTGACAAGACACCAGGTGTCCACTGTCCTCCATTGGTTGAAACCGCGTTGATTTATTCACAACACGGCAAGACACCTAAGCATTGATTGGATTTAAGATTAATAGCCATTTTTTATGACTCACTTATTCGACAACATTGAGATATTGACATTGCCCCTTGTCTCTCACCTTGTAGGCAGCACACACACTGAACAGGCCATCCTGCAATTGTTCTTGTCCTGATAAAGACCTGCTCAAGATAGGCTCATATATTAGCCTCCAAGGGCCGAAACACACCTGTGTAGACCCTTCTGACTCCAAGTTTTGTGTAATTTATCAACACTGTTCACAAACATCTCATATTGTGTTTTGTAATTGTATTATCTCTATAGACCTGCTTTTTGTCTCTGTGTATAACAAGAGGTAACTCATTGTTTTTATATGATATGCACCGAAACTGAGCCACAAAATGACTCAACTTTGTATGTACTAAAGTATTATGTATTTGGTTCACACTTGGTCCCTAAAGACGTGTTCTATGTATGTTGTGTGCTTTTAGACCAGTAGGTTTTTTCCTTTTGAATATAAACATCCCAAAAACAAAAGGTAGATATTTGTTAGTTTGTATCAATAATTTTCTCGGGGGAATCGAATAAGTGAGACTGACCCTGTTCACTTAATTTTCTCAATTCATTGTGTGTGCTAGTGTTCTGTATCTAATGCACAGTCACACTCGCATCACAAGAAATGACTCCGCCTTGTATAATTTATTTACCTGGAGGAGGAATGGGTATTGATATTCTGCAATACCTGCAGCAAAAAAATGCAGCTCAGAGGGCAAAATACTGAGCTTTGTGGCACACAAGCTGGAGATGTCCACACACTTGTGGTTCTAGGTTCTTTGATTTAGATCCAGCAGTGTGTGAGCGTAAATCGAATCTCATACTTGATCAATCACCTGGGTGCTGTTTCCTTAGCGAAACATCACTGGCCAATGCTGCAAAGTCCAGGGCCCTTTATGAGGAAGGGAAAATGTATGCTTGACAAACACATACATATGCTACAGGATCAGCAAATCTTAAGCCAAAGTGTGCTGAAGCACCATTGCTTCTCATTACGCAGGTTTGTTACTGGGATTGCAGTTTCAAAGTCAACTGTCCACCGTTTTATTTAAGCATTAGAACCCGAGGAGGGGAGGCATTACCAGTATAGAGCGAATCAAGGGCTTTCACATAGCTCCAGGTGCATTAACCGGCCGGTAATGCCCCCCTCCGATGATTCTATTGCTATTAGTCCCCTGAACGTCATACTCGGGTACTAATAGCATTTTCTCTCGAGTTGATAAACGACGTTGAAACCGTTTCCCAACTCGAGAAAAGAAGAAAAGCAAATGGCCACCAGGTAGCAGGGACTACATGTAGTCCCTTCTCCCTTTCCGCTGCAGACATTAAAAATATGGGGGGGGGAAGTAAACAAATGAAAAAGTAAACAAAACCGATGGCTGCCAACTTTGCAGCTTTTACTTTTGCAAATGCCTGTTTAGGACAGAATCCTTCATCCAGTGCTTTAAGTGGGGTAAGAAATTGAGGGGGGGCCCTCGTTTGGGGGCGTGGCATCCGCTGTGGGCATGGCCTAAAAGTGCACAAATCATAGTAGGGTGCGCAAACAAATATATAAATGTAGTAGAGCATTTATATATTTGTATGCGTACTAGTATGGTTTGTGTATTTTTAAAGCCTTCTTTTATAAACATAGCAATGTTACATATTTCTATGTTTATAAAAGGTGGCTTGAAAGTGTACAAACCATAGTAAGTTACGCACACTTGTGTGCTTACCTTACTATGGTTTGTGTACTTTTCAAGCCACCTTTCATAAACATAGACATTTGTAACATATTTCTATGTTCATAAAAGATGGCTTGAAACGTACAAGCCATCTTTTATAAAGCATTGAGGACGGACAAAACCCAAGGTGGTTTTGTCCGTCGACAAAGCTTTATAAAAGATGCCTTGAATTGTGTACGTTTCAAGCCGTCTGTTATAAACGTAGAAATATTTCTACGTTTATAAAAGATGGCTTGAAACGTACACATTTCAAGGCATCTTTTATAAAGATTTGCCAAAGGAGACAGGCACCTCGGGCTCAGTGATCGCTGCTCTGAGCAGAGATCACAGAGCCCGAGGCGTCTTTCACCCTCTGGGAACCCGCGGGCTCCGTGATGTAATCTACGTATTAGATCATGGAGCCTGCAGGTTCACAGAGGGTCAGTGACCTGGCGAGGGCAAACAAAGGAACTGTAACTTCCCTGATGACCCCTCAGATAGGGGGTCATCGGGGAAGTTACAGTGACTGACAGAAGTGCCAGCCAGCCTCAGCGACGCTGTGGCTGGCTGGCACTTCTGTCCACTTGCCTAACGTTACACTGGCGCGCGCATCTCCCGTCGCGGCTGCGGCCGTGGCGGGATAATGTGTCCTGCCATGGCGTGGTGGGAACGGGGGCCCCCGGCAGGGCCCCGGCTCAGCCCCACTTTTTGGAGACTGGCGGGGCCCGGCCCCGGCAGGCCCCGGCCCACTTAAAGCACTGGCTTCATCTGAGTCAGTGTTAGATCTCCTGGAAATTAATAGCCTTCAAGACTGCAGGAAAAATTTAAATAGAAAAGGCTGAAAGGCCCTGAAGCAGGTGGCTGGCCCCATCCCTTTCTGTGCAGTGCAGCACTATATTTCCCCAGACCAAGCATATCTCTGACAGGGCTGCCTTACGATTTTTTCTGGGGCACAGCAAATGTGCACCTCTAAACAAAACAAAATAAGACATCCAAGGATCTCTGTTTGCCCCTGCTCCCCCTTGTCCCAGCCACAACTGATAGCTTCAGAGGCTGCTGTGTCATCAATAAAAAGAAGCATGGGAACTCCCTTGAAGTCTCCTGACTCATTTGTCATGCTAGATTCAGAATTATAAAAAAAGTACAATTTTAAGGGCAGTATTAGCAGTCTGGGGCCACATGACAGGCACAGGACACAATGTAACAATAGCAGCAAAGAGGAAGCTGTACAGGCCAAACCATAGAGTTGATGGCACAGATCAGCACTGTATGAAAAGAGTGCTGCCCAACTTTTCCAACATAGATACAGAACTCAGATTAACAGTCTTGCAGAATGTCCAAATGCTCAAGTATGGATAAAGGAAACTATTGAGAAGCAACAAGGAATGTACTGTGAGGAAGGCATGGACTCAATAGTAAGACAGACACAAGTGACCATAGTTCATGGGTGTTTTTTGAACTTTAATAATGGTGCGATAAATACCTATCTAATCCTAAATCTACAGATGGGCGCTAGCTATGACCATCAAATAATAATTGTGCAGTCCTAGTAGAGCCTCATCAAAATAAAAGGGCCTATACTAAAAAATGATATGTCAGGATGTTCAAGCTGTGGGCCTCCCTTCCCCACGTTTTTAGCACAGGATAAGGTGGGTCACTCGAGGAGAGCACACTCTCGGGCTTCGTCAGCACAAGGACACAGTTCCACTACCAGCATCAGGGCCTTCTGTGGCCAAGACTCTTAAGTTATCAAAGTATCTTGTTGCTAAGGGTGTGATGTACCAAAACAAACGGAAAGTGTCTTTCCTCTCACAAGTACTCAAGTTAGGTGATTCACTCTTCACCCTGGATCCTCCTCACCCAGCCTCATATCCCTTTTATACCACAATTGTTACTTTGAATCCCCTTCTTCCGGGCTCAGATCCACTTCTCCAATGTTCAGAGGATATCTTTTCTCAGGTAACTCACGGTTCACCCTCAATCTTCCTCAGCCCGGCTCAAATCCTTCCTCTTACACAACCAGTCTCCCTCAGCCGGGCTCGGACCAACTGCAGTTTCTGTTAGTTATTGAAGACTTTCGAATGTGCACAGGATTTAGCTCGACCCGTTGCAGGACCACTTCGATTTCACATTTACCATCTCTCAGTTGGATACCTAAGAGACCTTCGAATGAGCATGAGCATCCATGTGGTGCCGGCACACTCTGTATATGGTATCTATCTTGGCTTCAAAGGTTCAGTCACTCCTTGGATGTTCAATTATATTTGCGTCATTCATCACATACGCTTCACACACTGCTTCTTCAGATTTCTTCATACAAAGTTGCTGCTTGCAACCTTGGTTCTAACATAGATCGGTCTGCCATCAGTCTCCCCAACTCAGCGGCTGTGCTGACTTTACTGGCGCTGCTTTGTTGTAGGATCCAAGAACAGTACCAGAGTGGCAACCGCTCCTCCCCGCCTTGGCTATCAGTGTGGGAGAGCCCCAGGTACCTCTGGCACACAATGCACCTCTCTCCAGCTTTAATTCCAGGTCTTATATTTCTTATTCTCAAGGGCTCATGAAAGTAGCGGTTTCTTCCGAAAAGGTCAAGGGCACTTCCCTCCTTACATAAACTGCCATCTCGGAACTGCTGCTTCATCGTGTGCTTTGCCTTGCTCAGAGTGTGCTTTCATGCTCCGCCTTTTATCAGTGTGGGGAAGTGTGATGGAAATCAGGTGTATGTAATTATCAGTAATTGCCTGACGGGTGTTAGTCTGTTTTCTCTCACAGTGAGCTGTCTGTGAGAAAATGTTCGTGTCGGGAAAGGGGGAGGTGGTTGAGTCCCTAAATATCCTACATGGTAGGTTGGCGTAAAGGTGTTACGGGAAGGGGATACCTCATCTCACCATCGGATGTCCCACTCCCTGAGGACGCCCCATCCAGGTGATAATCCCACATTGGTCCACCCAGAGGAACTGGATCCAAAAGAATGGCTGTGTCCTGGCCACCTGGATGACAGATCCCCGGGGACTGGAGGGTGAGAGACCTTCTGGTTTCTCACAGTAGACACACGATAGAATAGAGAATATTGATCTGAACTTGTTAGGAAGGTGGACACATACAACCATAAACTTAGATTAGAAGGGCCCATGATTTTCAAGTAGTGTGGCTTTGTGTGAGCCAAGAAATAAACAAACGACTTAGTGATGTCTAATACATGGATTGTGTCAGTGTAAAGAGGCTAGGTGGTGATGCTCTGTGATGCTGGCCCCAGAGCAGTATATAGGGGAACCCACAGGGACTCTGTCCCATTCCTAGCTGTGAGAACCCCACAAAGTATCTGCAGCTTTTCGAAGGAGAATGTTGGAAGCAGCAAATTTCCCACTTGGGAGCCTGTGGATATGGGGCTATGCAGTCAACCTGATAGGTATCCAAGGGTTGTGAAAGACAAATGTGTAAGCGCAGCTGATGGGGATGTTCCATGAGTCAGTCATATGCCATAATTTAAGAAAAACTTGAATCACTCGTGCTCAAGATTCAAATGTGTATTTCCCTGTCTTTATCATAAATCCTGGTAATGGATCATTAAATATCTGATTGATATCTCAAAAGGTCTGACTTCTTGAGCAATGATTTTATCCATAATTTAATGTATTCATTTTCACTATCCGAACACAAAATGTATTTTTTAAAACTGTTTTAAATCCAAAAAAGAGGCAGCTGTGGTACAGAAGAAAGGCCATGAAGGTGTCCTGACAGGATATGTCAGGACGCAAGGGGGATAATAAAAGATCACAGAGCCCGCCAAAACGTGCAGTGCGGATAGAGATTTATATCTGTGTGCATTTCCTTATTAACAGTGCGCAGCCCACCCGGGCCCGAATGGTCAGCCTGGGTCCCCCTACGCCCATACCACACTGGTGACGAGGATGGGATCCTGGGTCCCCCTCCTCAGTGACCGCACGTAGGTGTGTGCACCAGCCAACAAAGGCTGAAACAGAGCGTGGTTGCCCACGTTCGCTCCTAGCCAATCAAAGACTGTGAACGAAAGGCAGCCGGCGGTGGCGGGCATAAAGAGACCTGGCCTCGTGTGGCTAAAAAAAACAAACAAAAAAAAGCAACCAAATCAGCACTCCAACGCTGCATTACAGACTGAACACCGCAGTGGTGTCACGCAGCGAGTGCTACAGCCGAATTCACATACAGCTTCACAAGGAAAAGATGCAGGGGCCAGGAATGTCTGGCACAGAGTGTCAAGCCAAGCACAACCAGGAACCCAGTCTACGCATGGTGAAACACAAGGTGATCGAAATGCACGGTGACCACATATCACCAGGCCTGCATGCCAGGACGCCCACAGCGGCCTTGTGTCTGCAAGCACATATGAGCCATAAAACCTCAGCATAACGGTGCCAAGGGAGCTCCCCCCCTGTGACAACACCTTACTCCAACGTCCTGTCCCCTTTCCTCCATACTTATGGGACATTCCTCCATCTTTTGGGACGGGACCGAAGCACTTTGTAAAGCATCAACAAAAAAAAATGACAAAAATGTTTTGTCCCTCCTCTCTTTCTACACGGGGCACGGCACGCAGCCGTAGTGCCGCCCATCTCGGCTCCGCTCCGCGCATCGCCCATCAGTCCTTTTCTCTGCTCTTTCGGGGCTGGACGCACTTGCATCTGTGGAAGAATTTCTTCCTTTTTACCTCCTCTTGGGCTCTCGCTAGCGATCGTGTACTAGTCTGTCTATGTCATTCAAACTAGACTTTCCAGATTGTTCATCGTGTCATTGATGCTTCACGAGGGCGGATCCCCATCCTCTTTGTTTAGAGTGTTTGGGTCCGGATCACCGTTGGGACTCCTGTTTCTATTGTGACTCCCTTCCGGTCCAGGCACTTCAACGTCGGTTAAAGCGGTGGGAGGAGGTGTTCCAGCGCACTCCTCCTTCGCATTTTCAATTTTTCATTGATGAAAAGAAGAAACGCCCGGTAAGCACTTTACTTTTCAGAGCACCCCGGCAGGGAGACACCTTCCCGGGTTCTTCCCGGTCCAGGAGGAGGGTCGATCGCTCTATCACCGGGGCTTGCCCCGAGGTGCCTTCTGGGCCTAATAAGTGTACCAGAGTTTTCTCAGATGGTCTCCGTAAGGGGCCTGTGGATACCGGAGCACGCTCCGAGGCCCTTCCTGTGGGGGCTACTTGTAGACCTAGTTCTACTGAGTCGTGGGGTACCGAAGCTCACTCTAAGGCCTCTTTATCGGCTTCCCTCAAAAGTACTGGGGTGCGCCCCGAGGCCTCGGCTGGGCTTGTTGTTACTGAACACATGTTCGAGGCCCGCAGTGGAAAGGCTGTGACCGGACTTGGGTCCGAGGTCCCTCGTATAGAGGCTAAGGAAACCAACATTTCTGAGTAGCCCGAGAAGGCCTTATTGGTGAAAGCTGTTTCTTACTGTTCCCGCTCTTGTGGCAACGCCAGAACTGTTGAGGGGGCAAGGAGTGGAAGTTCCTCCTTTACCGGCAGTGCCAAGGTCCTACCTGTGAAGGCTAGTTTGGCTATTAGTATGTCGCAGAAACATTCCAGGCCACATAGTACCAGCTCAGCCGAGGTTCCTTGTGTAAAGGCTAAAATGAAGACCCCTGATCCACCGACGGGGACCCCCGCCTCACTTCCACATGTGCCGCAGTTCCCCTCAGGTGATGGCAAAATGGCAGCCGTTCCCGCCACGACCACGGCTGCCATTTTGGGCACTTCTCCCACAACTACGCCATCGGCCTCAGATGTGGGGAGCAGTTCTGTAGGTGAATACAAGGTTCCTTTTGCGCACCCGTTCCGTCCAGTTTACGACTGGAACACGCGGATGCCTCTTCCGCATAACATCTCGCTGCCTGTGGGTTTGGCACCCTTGATTTATGTGGACACCTCGGGGGATGGGCTGGCTTGGCAACCCTCCCCTCTTCGTCTGTGGAATTATCCCCCTCATGAGAGGCCTTCTCTGGTAGCTCCAAAGCTTTCTCCGGGGGACGGCTTTTTCGGCAAATTTGAGGTGCTCATGCATACTGACCCCATGAGGGAGTATTTCAAGGTTGTTTTTAGGGAGATATGCTCCCCTGCACCTCCGGCTCCACACGCGCCTCCGGTGGTTCCCCAGTTGCCACCGTTACCTACGGTGCCTCCCCCGACCCTTCCGCCCTTGCCTCCATTGTGCCCCGTGGACAAGGCGGTGCCTGACGCGGTTCAGCAGGACCCTGACCTGTCGGATGATGCGCAGGGCGATCAAGACAGCGAAGACCAGCCTCGCTCTATTAGAGCTTTTCACGACCGGGTACTGGACATGATGTGCCTATTGGATGTTCCAGTACCTGAGGCACCCGCTCCGCAGGAGGGTGTGCTTTCGGGGGAGTTCACCTTGTCTCCTTCGGAGCGTACTGGCCTGTTGCAAAAGGACGTTTTGGCCAAAGTCCGTTGAGTCTGGGAAAAACCGGCTGGCCAATGCGGAACTGGTGTTAGCGGGAGCGAATATGAAGATGCGGAAAGGTCTGTCGCATTCCGGTCGAGAAGCTGGAACACTTTAAGGTAGGATTGTCCGATGCCAGGGTCTTGGCCCAGCATCTGCTGGAGGCCGCGGCTCATCACGTCGACACTTCGGCTCGGGGTCTTATGCTGGAAGTTGATACCTCTCGACAGGCTTGGTTGCATGCCACCAAGTTCTCAAAGGAGGTGCAGGACAAGGTGTTGGACCTGCCGTTTGACGTTAAGGAGCTTTTCCATTCCAAAACGGATGTGGAGCTGACCAAAACGAAGGACAGCACCCAGACAGCTAAGTCCTTGTCTGTCCTGGTTAAAACCCCTTTCAGAACCCAGAGACCGTTGTCGCAAAGCCGGCCCTCCTCTGGTTTCAGAGGCTTCCTATATCGGAAATCCCACAGAGTATATACTCCTTTGGGAAATTCCCGCCGGAGGCAGCAGCAGACTCGGTTTTTCTCCCGCTCCTCAGCCTCCTCTTCGGGTTCAGGTGGTAACACCACTGAAAAAAACCTGCCAAATGAGGGTTCTCCGTGCTCGCACCAGACCCCGCGGGACGGCGCATTGCGTCTCATTAGGAGGCGTGGCAGACCATCACCGAGGACCGGTGGGTCTTTTCAGTCGCTCGGGCGGGCTTCCGCTTACCTTTACCCCCTACCTCACCCTTCAACCCTCCTTTCCAGCAGTCGGGGTCGTCCACCCTAAAAGCCGAGGTTCAGAAACTGCTGGAACTCAGAGCTGTGGAACCCGTTTGCCTAGGTGAGTGAGGGGAGGGCTTCTACTCTCGACTGTTTACAGTGCCCAAACCCAACCAGGGTGGCCTGCGCACCATCCTAGACCTTTCCCAGTTCAATCTTTTCCTACCCCAAGAGAAATTCAAGATGATCACGCCCGGCCAGATACGGTCCTCTTTGCAGATGGGCGATTGGCTCAGCCTGGTGGACTTTCAGGATGCGTACATGCATATACTGATCTGGAATCCACACAGGAGATATCTTTGTTTCTCTGTGGGAGAGGAGCACTTCCAATTTGGAGTGCTTCCTTTTGGCCTCAGCTTGGTGCCGCGTGTCTTTACGAAGATGATGTCGGTGATCGCGGCCTATCTTCGTCTGCAGGGTATCCATGTGTATCCATATTTGGACGACTGGCTCTTACGCAGCCCTTGCCCGTTGAAAGCCGCCTGCAATCTTCAGTCTCTCCTCCAGCTCTTGTTCAACCTCGGGCTGTCGGTGAACTGGCAGAAATCTTCCATGACGGTCTCTCAGGACATGATTTTCCTGGGTTTTCGTTGGAACACGATCGACTGCAGAGTTTACCTGCCCTGGGACAAAATGGCAGATCTGTTAGCCACGTGTCAGATGTTTGCACCGTCAGAGCATGTCGGCCTGGTGGTTCCAGAGGCTTCTGGGCCTCATGGCCTCTTGTGTTTTGGCTCTACCTCTCGCTCGTCTCAAGATGAGGCAGACTTAGATGGCTCTGCGGACTTCTTGTCGCCAAGCCATGGATCCGGACTCCAAGTTGATATTGATTCCCGTTTCCATGAGAGCGGAGCTGGAGTGGTGGTCGTCTCTCAGCAACCTGTCGGTGGGAGCAGGGTTTCAGGACCCAGCCCCGATGGTAACGGTCACGAAGGACTCCTCCCTAGAGGGGTGGGGTGCTATGTTGGATCTTCTTCAGGTCTCAGACCTTTGATCGCCTCAGGACAAGCTCCTCCACATAAATCATCTGGAGCTTCTGCCGATTTTCCTAGCGCTCAAGGCGTTCAGACCGATCATTGCCAACAAGGTGGTCCGTATCCGCACGGACAATGTGGTGTCAATGTATTGCATCAACAAGGAGGGGGGCACAAAGTCTCACCTCACGTGGACCTGTCCATACAGATTTTGGAGTGGGCAGTTCGTCATGTTGTCTGGCTAGTGGCGGTACATATTCTGGGCCAGCTGAACGTCACGGCAGATGCCCTCAGTCGGCGGACGATGGTCAGCTACGAGTGGGAACTGAAGGCGGAGATCCTCTCAGGGATTTTCCTGCGTTGGGGCACCCCGGAGGTGGACCTCTTCGCAACAGCGGCAAACAAGAAACTTCCTCTGTACAAGGGGCCCGCACAAGAGAACACTGAGGGTTGAACACCAGACCAGTCGCAGAGGAAATGCCAGAACGGTGGCGCAAGAGATAAGCACAAGTGGGAGTGCCAGTGAAACAAGCGACACACCAAACACTGAAAGAACCGGAGTGAAAAAGTACATCTAATATCAACTGTAGAGGCACAGAAGGGCGGCAGGAGAACGAAGCGCAGATCCCAACCAACCTGTACAATTGTCATGAACGGCGCACCGACAAAAGTAGTCATCGACACAGGAGCAACAGTGAATGTCATCCCACTAACCAGAGCAAAAGCGGTGTCCAACAAGCCCCCATTCAAAACAAAACAGTCTGGCTCTATGCGTACGGGAGCAAAGCACCACTCCCAGTAAAAGGGTCCTTCAAAGCTGATGTCGTATACAATGGTGAAGCCTGCAGATCCAGGTACTACGAAGTAGATGCAGGGATCGAGACTTTGCTGATTTGCAAGACGGCAGAAAAACTGAAAATCATCCACTTTACGCTCCACCTACAGCGTCCAGCCATTGATGAACAATTAGTCAAACATCCCAAACTTTTCAAAGGCACTGGATGCCTGAAAAACACAACAGTCATGCTCCACACAGACCCCATCATCGAGCTAAGAGCGGTCCTGCACAGGAGGGTCCCCTTTCATATGGGAGCAGCAGTAGAATAGGAGCTGGTAAAACTAGAGGTCCTCTGATTCATTGAAAAAACACCAGGACCGACCCCCTGGGTATCCCCCATGGTGGTCACAAAATAAAAACAGCTCAACACGGTGTGAATATGCATCGACATGCGGCACTCCAATCTGGCGATTGGACGTGAGTGGCACATTACGCCCACCATTGAGGAGCTGATTGTGGACTTGATAGGGGCCACAGTATTTAGCAAGTTGGACCTGTGCAATGGCGATCACCAAATCCGGCTGGCCAAAGAGTCAAGATACATAACCACGTTTTCATCCCACCTTGGCCTTCAGTGATACCGTAGGCTCAATTTTGGAATTTCGTCCGCGGTCAAGGTTTTTCAAAATGAGATACGCAAGGCATTGCAGGATCTGCCTGGCACTACAAATGTCAGCGATGACATCCTCGTGTATGGCGCCTCTGAAGAAGAACACAAGACCTGGCTGGAGGAATCAGGATTGACCCTACTCAGCGAAAAGTGTGAATATGCCAAAACAGAGCTATTCTTTTTTCAGGTATGTTTTCAATGCAGACAGAGTATCGGCGGACCCTAGCAAAGTTGTGGATGTCAAAAATGCCCGCCCGCCAACCACACCGACTGAAGTAACAAGTTTCATGTGAATGGCCACCTTCTGCAGCCGGTTTATACCTAGCCTGGCGAAAGTCACGGCCCCTCTCGAACAACTGACCAAGAAAGACACACAGTGGACATGGGGCCAAGAACAAGGTTTTCAACAAATCAAGGACTCCCTTATGGCCAACACCACTGTGGCTTTCTTCAACACCACCGGGAGACAAAGCTGCTAGTGGACGTCAGCCTCATATGTGGGGGAACTATCCTTACTCAGACAGACCAGGAAGGAAACACGCACCCCATCGCATTTGCTAGCTGGGCATTGACTAACACAGAACAGAAATACGCTCACATCGAATGGGAAGCCCTTGCCATCCGACGGGGTTAGTCAGCATTTTCAAGTCTACCTCCTCGGACAGCATGCAACAGTCTATACAGATCACAAGCCACTGGCGCTAATATTCAAAGGTTCAGCCCCGCACCCACCGGCCACTGGGGGCGACAATCAGGCAGACTATCTTTCTGTTATGGCACCCATGACCAGCGACTCGACAGAACAAGACTCCAACCAAGAAACAAACATGTCTGTCACATGATCGTGTGTGCCCATCCCAAACGCCTAAAGTTACAGGAGATGACAACCACAAGCCCAGGACTCCTGCATCCCGAGAGTAAAAGATGCAATTTTATCAGGTGACTGGAAAACACTAATATCCGCTGCCCCCTACCGCACCACAGTAGCCCAAGAAATGCTACACATTCTCTTTGGGGTGCCACATGAACTATCCATCTTCCCAGAAGGGATCGTATTGAAAGGACCTCGCACTACATGGTACTGCCTACAGCACTGGAAGAGCGAGCATTGCATTTCGCTCATGAAGGCCACCAGGCATTTACCAAAACGCAGGCTTTCCTGAAGTTCTGCATGTGGATACCCAACATGCAAACAAAAGTAATTACATTGGTAGGAGCATGTGCGGCGTGCCAAGCAACACAACAACAGAGATCCCGGGAACCAATTGCAAGTCCCCCATGAAGCCAAAGCGGTGTGACACTATCAACTAAGCATATCTGTTAGTGGCTGTGGATGAGTTCAGCAGATATTCTGAAGTTAAGCCCATCCAGTCCACTGATGCCACATCAGTCGTCATCGCTCTTGAGAAAATGTTTGCTTCCCATGGTATACCCAATCGCGTCAAAAGCGACAACGGCCCCCCATTCAAAAGAAGGGGACTACACAACTTCTGGGATAACTTGAACATACAGCACCATCGAATCACCTCATATTGGCCCCAAGCAAACGGCATGCTGAAAGATGTATGGAGTCACTGAACAAAACCATACGCATCACCAAAGACCAACAAGTCCCATGGCTACCAGAAGTATATAGGTTTCTCCGAGTGTATCAACAAACGTGGGTGTAAGTAGGAACTGTTGCTAGGGAGGTATCCTTTTTCGTGCCTTATGTTTGTATGTTGCAGCATTTATTTGGTGTTCAATTATAAATTAAAACAATTACTATAATGTATATGTTTCAACATTATTTTTCTCCTTCACTGTCTGCAAACTGTTCATGAACTACTGGAACCAATCAACCAAACCCCACATCATAAGCAGTGCAATCACTTATCACTCCCCTTACCATAGCAAAACCAAATAGCTCGAAGGTTATTAATCATTCAAAACCACTGGCACAGCAGCTCTGGCAACCCTCCCATTTCAGCCTACCAGGCCAGTACAGAAATGCTAGTCTGCATTTTACGTGCAATGGTAGAAGGCAGACTCTGAAGCCAATCCGACTCATCAATTCATCCATCAGGTAGTAACATAAAGGCTTTAGATCATGTGTGCTATAGTTTTGTAACGCGCCAACTATGAAAGGAATTATCTAGGCGCGGGAGAATGAATTACCATGCATGTGTTTGTGAAAAGCAGTGGGCCTGCCAAAGAAAGGCTTCACAATAATCAATACCCATTATCCACTGGCACTGATCCCACACTGCCTTCTGTTACACTTAGCCGAGAGCCACCTGTACAGCTGTGGCCAGTGGCCTGTTTGAACCTAAACTATTAAGACTATTGCAGCTCGCAGTGTGAGCACTAGACTTGATTGTTTATGGCAACTGTGGTGTCACGTGTCCCGAGAAGCAGGGTCACGTGACACACTACAGCCGGATGTAGAAATAAAGGTATCACCGGAACTGGCGGTTTAACGCCAGTCTGGGTTTAGGCACCTATGAACGTGGTCGTGTGTGTTATTGCTGCGCCGCCCCCGCGCACTGCGACACCAGCGCAACCCCCGCGCGAGGGCCTCGCTCCACGTCTGTCTCGCCTGCCGAGTCCGGCAGGCCTACATCACACTGGCGACGAGGCGGTAAGTGGGTTGCGAGCCCCGACAACAACGGAGGTCTTCGCACCCACGGACCCGCGCTTACACACTCGCGGAGCCGGCAGGATAGCGACGCCGGCCCCTCCCACCATCGGAGTCAACTTCCAGCAGCGGCGAAGTGTGGCCCCAGTACCCCAGGGCCCCAACAAGGAAGAAAAAAAAAAAAAATAAATACATTTTTTTTTTCTTCACATCTAACAACAGCCCAGGTAGCAGCCTCCTCAGCCCTGGCAGCTGCATCCAGCAGCAAATCACTACCCCACGACGAGGGAGAAGCAAGACACGCAGGCCTACCCAGCCCAGGCGCCGCACGTGAGACCACGCGCTGCACGCCCACCAGGCCCAACCACCACCACACGGTAAGCTGCAACTCAGCGCCGTAACACCGCACAACACAACATGTCCGACCCGACGTCCAGCCCATCAGAGACCAGCGCCAGGTCCACGTCGAGGAGGAGCCTCACCGAGGAACGCACAGACCCCACGCTAACCACGTTCATGCCGCCTTTCGACCCGTTCACCAACGGAGCGGCCATCAGATGGGAAATATGGATACAACAGTTCGAGATGCACCTCGACGCGAGAGACATCACTGCGCCCAAAAAAATGCGCACCTTTCTCCTCCTCAACATAGGATCTGCCGCCCTGTGCCTATTCAACGCCACGCCAAACAGAGGTAGTGACGCCAACTACGCTGCAGCAAAAGCTGCCCTTTCCAACATGTTCAAACCAGACCTCAACCCCGACTACGAGCGGTTCCATTTCTGCATGGCGAGACAACGAGAAAAGGAGACAGTGGACAAGTTTCACGCTCGCCTTCGCGAAATGGCCGTGGGCTGCGAATTTCCAGATGAGGAATTCGCCATCCGCCTCCAAATCATCAATGGTATCTCATCCGAGAAGCTGAGGAGGGCGATACTATCAGAGAAGAATGTACGGCTATCACGCATCCTCGAGATGGCAAGACTCCGCGAGCAAACAGAGGACCAAGTAGCAGTAATGGAAGCAGCCATTCAGAGGCTTCCGCTGGACAACCCAGGACCAACAGAAGACGTAGCAGCCATCTCCCGACACCAGGGCACCCGCCCGAAACAGAACCCGAGAATGCAACCACCACAAAGGCGTGACCAATCGTGCAAGTGGTGCGGAGGCCCATGGCATAAAGGGGATTCCTGCCCAGCATGGGGGTCAACATGCAGAAAATGCAACCGCCTGAATCACTACGCTGCAGTCTGCCTAAATCCACCGAACAAGAATGACCGTGACGCAGACCCGCGGCCATCACAAGAACCACGTAGGAGATTCGCGCCCAAGGAAACCCGTCAACCAACGCGGAGAGGAAAAGCTAGGGCAGTCGACGAATCACAAAGATCCCAAACCACGAGCGAAAGCGACGAAAGTGACAGCGACTCATCCCCTGAAAGGCAAGGCAAAGAAAGGAGAAAGAAAGGAAAAAGGCGAACACACCGAGTGCACCTAATATCAGCAGTGGACCCACGGAAATCACGACAGAAGAGGAGACCAACATGCACCATCCTCTCCAATGGAAACCCACTGAAAGTTATCATTGACACCGGTGCCACAGTAAATGTCATGCCAGTGACAGCATTCAACAGTCTCAACCCCAGACCAGAGCTCCTCAAGAGGAAAGTCAGGCTATACGCCTATGGATCAAAGAAACCCCTGCCTGTGCGAGGATCGTTCAAATCCAACTTCGCTCACAGTAACGCCAGCTGCCGAGCCCGAATATACGTAGTAGACGCCGGGTGTGAAACCCTCCTAAGCTGCAAAACAGCCGAAAAGTTGAAGCTGATATACTTCGCATTCAGTGCGCAACACGATGAACTACACGACCTCTTGGGGCGACACAAAAAGCAGTTCCAAGGCATCGGGCGCCTAAAAGGGAGAACAGTCAAGCTACACATAGACCCCACCATCGAACCCAAAGCAGTACGGCACAGGCGAATCCCATTCCACCTGAGAGAGGCCGTAGAAAAGGAACTACTCAAGCTCGAAAACGCAGGGATCATTGAGAAGACGTCTGGACCAACCCTGTGGGTTTTGCCGATGGTAGTAGCCCAGAAGCCAAAACAACCAGGCGCCGTAAGGATATGTATCGATATGCGGCTCCCCAACATAGCTATCGGCCGTGAGCGCCATGTCACTCCCACCATTGACGAGCTCATTGTAAATCTCACGGGAGCGACGATCTTCAGCAAGCTCTACCTCCGGTCCGGCTATCATCAACTAAAACTATCGAAAGAATCCAGATACATCACAACATTTTCGTCCCATCTTGGCCTGATGCGATACAAGAGACTCAACTTCGGGATATCATCGGCGGCGGAAGTATTCCAGCATGAGATCCGGAAAGTTATCACGGGCCTCGAGGGAACCACTAAAATCAGTGATGACATCCTTGTATATGCATCGAACAAAGACGACCACCACCAACGCCTAGCAGCAGTCCTAAAGCGACTCGAGGATGCCGGACTGACCCTCAACGCAGCCAAATGCGAATTCAACAAAAAGAAACTCTGTTTCTTCGGATACATTTTCAGTGCAGCCGGAGTGTCCCCAGACCCATCAAAAATACAAGACATAAAAGAATTTGAACCACCAAAATCAGCCTCGGAAGTGAGAAGTTTTATGGGAATGGCCACCTACTGTGCACGGTTCATCCCTGATCTTGCAAGCATCGCCAACCCACTCAGGGATCTAACCAAGAAAGATCGACAGTGGGAGTGGACGGAGGTTCACCAACAGGCCTTTCAACTGATAAAAGACTCCCTGTCCGCCTCCACCACCATGGCGTTCTTCAACGTAGACCGACAGACCGAACTTCTTGTCGACGCCAGCCCGGTCGGCCTAGGGGCCGTGCTGACCCAAACAGATAAAGATGGCACGATATTTCCAATCGCGTTTGCCAGCAGAGCCCTCACCAAACCTGAACTAAATTATGCACATATCGAAAAAGAAGCCCTGGCCATTCTGTGGGGGTGTCGCCACTTTAAAGTCTACCTGTTAGGGAAACAGGCGAAAGTTTTCACCGACCACAAGCCCCTGGTCCCGATATTCCGAGGCTCCGCCCCACACCCTCCCGCCCGCATTGAAAAGTGGATGTTGCAGCTGCAACCCTACAACATTGAAGTAGAATACCGCCCAGGATCGGATAATCCGGCGGACTACCTGTCCCGCCATCCGCGGCCAGCCACTGACAAAGAACAGCACCATGCAACAGAAACGGACGAACACGTCTGTCACGTGATAGCATGCGCCCGACCACGAGCATTGACACTGCAAGAAGTGGTACAAGAAACAGCAGAAGACACAGTCCTGAAACATACAGCCGCAGCCATACAGTCAGGCAACTGGAAAACCTACCTCATGTCAATGTCTCACCGAACAACCACTGCCCAAGCCAAACTCAGGGCCCTGTTCGGCATCAGACATGAACTATCTGTAGCACCTGAAGGAGTAATACTGAAAGGACACAGGATCATATTACCAGAATCCCTCGAGGCCAGGGCGCTCAAGCTGGCCCACAGTGGTCACCAAGGGATTGTCAAGTCGACCGCCTACCTAAAGTCCCGAATGTGGATGCCAAACCTGCACCAGAGAATTACGGAGATCGTAGAATCCTGCACAGCATGCCAAGCATCACAGAGACCAGCAAACCCCGAACCACTCAGCTGCGCCCCCCGAAGCACAAAACGATGGGAAGCCGTCAGTATGGACCACTGCACCATCGCCGGAGAAGGATACCTGCTAGTAGTAATAGATGAATTTAGCAGGTACCCAGAAGTAGAGCATGTGGCCTCGACAAACACAGAAACCACCATCCTCACATTGGAGAAAATATTCGCAATTCACGGCATTCCCAAGAAAATCAAAAGCGACAATGGCCCATCGTTTGCCAGTCAAGAACTAAAGGAATTTTTCAAAGAGGTCAACGTTAAACATCAACGCATCACCCCAAGATGGCCTCAGGCAAACGGTGACGCAGAGCGCTTCATGGGATCACTGAACAAGATCATCAGGATCGCCAAGAATCAAGGACACCCCTGGTTGAAGGCTGTATATCGGTTTCTGAGGACACACCGACAAACCCCACACTCAGCCACAGGGGTCAGTCCGGCGGCCCTCATGTTTGGAGTTCCCATCCAGGCGGAGCTACCGATACACCCAGACTGGACAGCGCCAGACCCGGACATCGTCGAGATGGAAGCAAGACGGGAAAGACACAACGAGCGAGAGAGCATTGCTCGACGAGCACACCACAGAGAAATAAACCCGGGGACACGGTCCTCGTCAAGAACCGGGCAACACCAAAGAAAATGTCCCTCAATTTCGAAGCACGCCCGTGGTCTGTCACGACCACCAACCACAGCATGATTACGGCAACCCGCGGAAAAGAGACGGTAACCAGAAACGTCTCCCACTTCAGGAAAGTGCCTCAAGAAATGTGGGAAGAACAGAGGTCACCCCAGAGGGGAGAAGTAGTACACTCACCCCAAACACCCATACCACAGCAGACCACAGAAGTGCCGGAAGAGGCAAATGGTGAAGTGGAGGCCGCCACGGAAGATGCGCCACGAGAAAGAAGCACCCGATACAGCCTCAGAGAAAAGCCCAGACCGTCTTCCCGCCTTCAAGGGTATGTAGTAGACGAAATATGCCAAAGAAGACGGCGGCAGAGACATTCACCTATTCAGAAGTAAGACTCAATGTAAAATGTCATGTTAACACGTGGGAATTTTGCCTCCAACTTGGGGAGGAATGTGGTGTCACGTGTCCCGAGAAGCAGGGTCACGTGACACACTACAGCCGGATGTAGAAATAAAGGTATCACCGGAACTGGCGGTTTAACGCCAGTCCGGGTTTAGGCACCTATGAACGTGGTCGTGTGTGTTATTGCTGCGCCGCCCCTGCGCACTGCGACACCAGCGCAACCCCCGCGCGAGGGCCTCGCTCCACGTCTGTCTCGCCTGCCGAGTCCGGCAGGCCTACATCACAGCAACAAATCTCAGCCGCTAGGGGCAGAAATCCTGCGTCAAGAGCTACAAATATTTGTCCTGTCAGGGCAAGGAGAGTCTGGCCTGCCTTGTCATCCACCTTCCCAACTCCAGAGCTAAGCTTGCGCATCAACAAGCAGACTCTTGAGTATCATTAATCACTGACACTGCCAGGGGTGGACTGGGAACCAAAAGTGGCCCTGGAAATAATGTTCAAAGTGGCCCCATATTACACATTTTCAGCAACCGTAACCCTTTTCCTATGGGAACATCACAATAGAGGCCCAGAGCGCAGAGGCCTACCAGGAAATCTCCAGAGTTCCCTACAGGCCAGTCCACTCCTGGGCACAGCTGTGTGATTTAAGAGAGCTAGGACTAGGATGGCGACGACTCAGATTGGGGTGTACGCGTGAAATAATTGTAGATATTACATATTAGAAAATACGCCATCGTGCACGGCTAGTTTAAAGCACATCACACATGTGGTAAGCGGGCAGCACGGCAGCAGCACGCTATAGTACCTACTTTTTAGTAGGTGACTCCGTAACTCGGACTGAGCAACTCTCTCAATTCTGAATGTCAGATGCTGGCTGGGTGGGGCTTGTGGCGCTGCCCGTAGTGACGGGCTTACGCGGCGGCGTGACGTAGCACGCTATCGCCGAAGGTATAAATAAAGGGGCGTTCCCGGCCGCGAACAGAGCGACCGGGAAGCCCGAACCGAAAGGCTGTGTGCGTGTGTCCTTTCAGGTGGGGGGGCTTACGGGAACGCAATGGGGGCTCAGGACCGCCCCCAACAGTGGCGACGAGCGAGTGCAGATGCCCGGGCCCGGCGGTGCAGGCTTCCAAATTTTTCTGCATACACGGAGCGCCTGGATGCTCTGTCTTACGCCGTGGCTGCGGCTCGTATACGCGGCCGACGGCCATTTTGTCTGACAGGCCGCGGATGTTCTCCGAGCTCCGGTTTGGAGGGGGAAGTGAATCCGGGCCTAATTTTTGGCAATTCTGCTTGCAGGCAGCTTGATCTGCACACCCATGTTTGGATTGTGGATTTTTATGTAGTTTTGGTGCAACTACGTCGTGTGAAAGCCAGGAGAAGGGTTAATATGGCTGGACCTGCTTAGCCTACTCCATGCTCATGGCTTAATTTTTGGGACACCTATACATTGGTGGATGCCAGCGGATGGAGACAGCAGTTTTTCTTCATCCCCTTCATCATCAAGTCGCTGTGGTATCTTCTTCATCCTCTTCATCATCGGAGAAGGCTGTGTTCTTGGTCCTTGGAGCTGGTACCCGTCCCAGGTGAGCTGTCAGGCTCGTGGTGTGTACCTGGTATCGGATTTGACTGTTAAATGCACTGGCTGAGTTGCGGCCTCCAGTACATCTAGTGGGGGTGCCTGTGCGCTCAGACCTATGCTTGACTCTGAAGACTCGGATGACGGGGCAGATTCCTCAACAGCCTGTGCAGCCTCCATTAATTCCAATGCAACAGCCGGTACCGGCTCCACAGTTGCCCCTGCAAGGACCTCCCGCAGTGTTGCCAGCGGCCCAACCTGGAATCCCCATCATGGCTCAGGCGAGAGCACCTGCGGCCCACGCTGCTCTGCAGCCCATTCCGGAGTTTGATGCATCGGGGCCACCTTCGAGCATGGGCCCCCGGTGGAGGAGATGGGTGAGTCGCCTTGACATGTATTTCAGGGCCTCTCAGGTGACGGACGATGACAGCAGAGTGGCCACCATGCTGTATTCCGCAGGGCCTGCGGTCCAGGAGATATTTGAATCCCTCACACCTGCTAATGCCTCCTATGATGCAGCCAAGGCGGCACTCCTTGCTCATTTCCTCCCCCTGGCTAATGTGGACTATGAGAGATTTGTCATGCTGTCCGCCAAACAGAAGGATGACGAGACACTGGACACCTTCTATGGTCGTTTTCGCCGCCTCTCCCTAGGATGTGCGTGGACGGACGCAGAAGACATGATGCGCACAATATTAATCCAGGCATGCTCCTCCGGCAAACTCAGGAGGCAGGTCCTCAGAGAGCCAGGCATCACTCTGCCCCGCATACTGGAGCTCGGCCGGTGCCATAAGGTGGCGGAGGCTCGGGCCAATAAGATGGAGGCAGGATCCCGCTCAGTGAGATCGGAGGAGGTGTGCGTTGTGTGGCGAGGTGGCAGAGGCATGAGACATCCTGGTGGTGGACCCCGGGACAGGGCAGGCAGAGCCACGGAGTCGTGCCAGAAGTGCGGGTACGACCTTCCTCACCCGACAGAATGTCCGGCGGTGGGAAAGACCTGTGGCAGATGTGGATTGGCCGATCACTTTTCAAGGGTATGCCGTGCAGCCCTGCCTGTGATGGTGCCGAGAGGCCAGCCACGGACGTGGATTCCACGCCAGAACCCGCCGCCAAATGTGGCCCAGGTGGATCAGGGAGAAGGGGATCCCCAGGTGGAGGGTGCCGAGGAGGAGGACGAGGAGAACATCTTCTTCGTCTCGAGTGTGGAAATTCTGAAAAGGAAGAGCCGGAGACAGCCCAGATGTGTGGTGGAGGTCAACCACTCCCCAGTCCCGGTGCTCGTGGATACGGGGGCCTCCGTAAATGTAATGGCCAGAGGACATTATGACACGCTTGATCCCCTCCCGGGTCTGGACACACCGAAGGCTCGCTTCTATGTGACTCCTGTGAGTGACAACACCCTGCTCAGCTGTGCCGCTGCCGAGGCCCGGGGGATTGTCAGTTTCGCCTATTCAGTCTATTTGGAAGACATCAATGATCTCCTGGACAAGTACGCAGCACTCTTCAGTGGGATCGGGAAGATGACCGGCGAACCGGTTCAGCTTCACATTGATGAGTCGGTCCAACCGATTGCCCTGAAACATCGCAGGGTACCGTTTCATCTGAGAGAGCAAGTGGACAAGGAGCTGGACAGTTTGGTAAACTTGGACATTATCGAAAAGGTGGAGGGCCCGACCCCCTGGGTGTCTCCGATCGTGGTGGCCAGAAAACCTAAGCAGCCTGATTCAGTCCGCATCTGTGTCGATATGAGGCTCCCTAACAAGGCAATAAAGAGGGAGCGGCATCTCACGCCCACGATCGACGACATAATTGCGGAAGTACAAGGGGCTCGGTTCTTCTCGAAATTGGATCTCCGAGCAGGCTACCACCAGGTCGTTCTTCACCCTGAGTCCAGGTACATAACAACGTTTACCACCCACCGGGGGTTGTACCGATACAAGAGGTTGAGCTTTGGAGTGTCATCTGCCGCCAAGGTGTTCCAGAACATCATCAGGGGCGCCCTGGCAGATCTCGAGGGCATCCTCAACATCAGCGATGACATTCTGGTGTTCGCAAAGACAGAGGTAGCCCACATGAGGAGGCTTGGTAAGACCCTGGAATGACTCCAATCACTGGGCCTTACCCTGCATAAGGAAAAATGCGAGTTCATGCGCACCTCCATTGAATTCTTCGGTTTCGTGCTCAAGGAGGGAGGGGTATCGCCCGATCCAAGTAAGGTCCAGGACATCAAATCGGCACAACCTCCCGAGTCGGTGTCAGATGTGAGGAGTTTTCTGGGGATGGTGACCTACTGTGGACGTTTCATCCAAAACCTCGCCTCAAGGTCGGAACCACTCCGGGCCCTGACGAAGAAGGAGTCAGCGTGGCACTGGGGCCCACTTGAGCAGGCCGCTTTCGAGGACATCAAAGCTGCCCTCACGACGGAAGACACCATGGCATTCTTCGACCCAGCCCTGGAGTCAGAGATCGTTGTTGATGCCAGTCCTTTTGGCCTGGGCGCCGTGCTGACTCAGGTGGACCGCAACGGGGGAGTTCGGCCAGTGGCATATGCCAGCAAGGCACTATCAGAGACTGAGCAGAGGTACTCCCAGATCGAGCGGGAGGCCCTGGCAGTGCTGTGGGGCTGCAGACATTTTCGACTCTGTCTTGGGTCGTCCGGTGACGGTGGTAACCGATCACAAGCTGTTGCTTCCAATCCTGGTGGGGTCATCGTCAAAGCCACCGGCAAGGATTGAGAGGTGGATGCTCGCCCTCCTTGAGTATTCTGTCACCCTGGTGTACCGGCCTGGGGCCAACAATGCGGCGGACTACCTGTCCCGCCACCCGGGGGTGTGCGGGGGAGAGGGGCACGACGTCTGTGAAGAAGAGGCTGACAGCCATGTACAGATGGTGGTGGAGGCGGCCACACCATTGCGATGCCGCTGGCGGAGCTGGAGGCCGCGGCGGCCCAGGATGAATGCTTTCAGGTACTGAGGCACTCGATGCAACACGGCTCCTGGAAGTCCGTCCTCGAGGCTGTGGCCGGGCGGACACATGAGGCCAAAACGACGCTGGAGCAGCTGTGGAAAGTGAAGGACGAGTTGTCGTTTTCGGAGTCGGGCCTGCTGCTCCGCGGTGACCGGATTGTCGTCCCTCTGTCAAAAGTGAGGGAGGTCATCACGCTGGCACACCATGGACACCAAGGCGCAGCCAAGACCAAGGCGCGACTCCGGTTGAAGGTCTGGTTTCCCGAACTAGAAAAGAAGGTTGATGACTTTGTAGCGGCATGCGTGTGGTGTCAGGCAGCCTCTCCTGTGCAACGGGAGCCAGCAATAGAAGTGATGCCCCGAGGCACCCGGCCCTGGGAGGTCGTCCACGCGGATTTTGGATCGACGTCGGTGGGCACCCACTTCCTGATGATTGTCGACGAGTACTCTAGATATCCAGAGGTGGAGTTCGTCGAATCCGTGGCGTTTGAGCATGTGGTGGTGGCGGTGGAGAAGATCTTTGCAGCCCACGGTTTTCCCCACACCCTGTGCTCAGACAATGGGGCTCCTTTCCAAGTGAGCGGTTCTCCGAGCTAATGGAGAGCTGCGGGGTGCAGCACAGAAAGGTGTCACCGCTGTGGCCCCGAGCCAATGGCGATGCGGAGAGACTCATGCGGACTCTTAATAAGTCATTCTGGATCGCCCAGGGACAGGGTCAACCCCTACAACGGGCCCTGTACCAATTCCTGCGGGTGTATCGGACCACCCCGCATGCCTCGACTGGAGTGGCTCCCGCAGAAGCGCTGTTCAAGAGATGTCCCCAAGGTCTGCTCCCTGAGGTTGGGGAGAAGGAACCGGGAGTGATTGACAACCAGCGGGTTGCAACGGAAAAGCGAGTGAGAATTGACCAAGAAAACCTGCGACGGGGTCTCCGGCCTCAACGGCTTGAGCCGGGAGACGAAGTTCTAGTCCGCAACCGACACCCCCATGGGAAACTCTCACTCCCCTATGAACCCGAGCCTTTGGATGTCGTGGCGGTCAAGGGATCCATGGTGACGGCCTCGGATGGGCGATCTGCCGTCACCCGGAATGCGAGTTTCTTCAAGAAACTGGGTGATCCCCGGACTGAAACCCCACCTGAACCTGACCCACCAGAGGACCCCGACGCTGGAGATTTCCGGGACGAGATCCCGGACTCCCCAATCCGGGGAGCCGCAGCTGAAGGACACCACGGGCCGGAGGTAGGCAGGAGGTACCCCCAGAGGGCTGGGCGAGGGAAACCTGCTTACCTCAGCGAGTATGTTCTTGGACACTTAGCATGTAAACTGTGATGAAGGGATCCGGGTGGTTGACAATAAAGGGGTGTTGGGTGTGCAGTGTTGGTTTATAGTATAGCTGTGTGTTAAAAGTTATGATCATTAAACGTGCCGTTGTTGTGGTTCCTCCCGAAAAAGGAGGAGTGTGGCGCTGCCCGTAGTGACGGGCTTACGCGGCGGCGTGACGTAGCACGCCGCCGCCGAAGGTATAAATAAAGGGGCGTTCCCGGCCGCGAACAGAGCGACCGGGAAGCCCGAACCGAAAGGCTGTGTGCGTGTGTCCTTTCAGGTGGGGGGGCTTACGGGAACGCAACGGGGGGCTCAGGACTGCCCCCCAACACGGCTGGCAGGGTGCAGGGCAGGATGTGTAGCAGGCAGCCAGGCCAGCGATGGCACGGTGCAGGACCAGGGCAGGGGACGGCAGGCCTGCAGCAGTCAGTGGCACGAGCATCAGGCTTGCCACTGCAGGCAATGCATCAGCACCTGCCCCAGCCTCCACCCTGCCCAGGCCTGGCATCCTAACATCAAATTCACTTAACATGCATCAAAAGTACAGAAACATAGGTTTGTACAACTGACTCTGATGGTCACTCTTTCCATACTGGCGATTCACCATTTCTAAAGAAGGTGCATCACTTGTTGGTGTCCGACTGAGTCACAAAAATGCTGTTTCACTGTGTGTTATAGTGTGTAATCGTGCATTGTTGTATGATTGTGCCGCAGCAGCCACAGTGCTGGGCCACTGGCGTAACGGGCACCCGCAGCCCCCGCGGCGCGGGGGGCCCCGCAAGCACATGGCCTTAAGGGGGCCCCACTTTGAAAAAAAAAAGCATTTTTTTTCAAATAAAAAAAATGAAGAATTTCTTTTTGAATTCACTCTGCATTCAAAAAGAAATAATGTCTTTATGAAAGCAGGGTGAATTATAAATGAAACTATCTTTTTGAAGTCTGAGGACTCCCCCCCCCAGCCCATGACACGGAAGACCCCAGGCCGGAGGGTTCCATGTCATGTGGTGGGGGAGCCCTATGACTTCAAAAATAAATAGTTTATTTTTGAAGTCACTCTGCCTTCATAAAGAAAGTATTTCCGTTATGGTTTAGTCCTTAACAGAAATAATGTATTTATGAAGTCAGAGTGACTTCAAAAAGAAACAATGGGCTTCATTATAAGTATGGCGGTCCGAAAACAAAGGTGCCAGTATGCTTACAAACCGTTGTTTCCAGACCGGCATACTAGAGGTCTGCCTGCCGGAGCCGCTGTGCCCGGCAGGTCGAACCCTGCCGGGCACAGCTGCCACGGTAGGCAGACTGTCACAGAAGCACCGGCAACGTTAACAACGGTGCCAGTGCTTCCGTGTTCCCCATTCCCATAGAGTCCTATGGGATTCTCTGGGAATGGGGAACTACAATTTACCAGCGCCTGACTTTCTGGGCCGCCGGGGCAACAGGAAGTAAGGCGCAGGTAAATCATTCTGAGTCCGGGTGCAAACCCTCTGGTAGCACCGGCAGGGTTACCGCAGGACTCGGAATGAGGCCCAATTTCTTTTTGAAGTAATAGGGCTCCCCTCAACCTCATGACATGTGCATGTATAGGTGGCTGCCTCTGTGAGTATAGGGTGAAAGGGTGCACACAAATGTATGGGTGGCAGGGTATGCATGTGTGCGTGTACAGTGAAAGGGTGCACATTTAAATGTATGGGTGGGTGTCTGGGTGTGTGTGCATCTATGGTGAAAGGGTGCACACTTAAATGTATGGGTGGCTGCTTGGGAGTACCTGTAAGGAAAAAAGGGTGCACACCTAAATTTATAGATGGCTGTATGGGTGTGCCTGTATGGTGAAAGAGTTAAATAAATGGATGGCTGGGTGTGCATGTGTGTATATGGTTAATGGTGTGTGTGCTTGTGTTCAAGGGTGCAACAAAACCTACATATTGGGGGGCTAATCCTTCAAATGTTGGGAGAGGCGCTAACTTCATGGGCAGTGGGTGGGCAAACTG
The DNA here is from genome assembly GCF_040938575.1 of Ambystoma mexicanum. Taxonomy (NCBI): domain Eukaryota; kingdom Metazoa; phylum Chordata; class Amphibia; order Caudata; family Ambystomatidae; genus Ambystoma; species Ambystoma mexicanum. Next base: position 847,445,754 of record NC_090930.1, read on the forward strand.
ATTTGTGTGGGGGCATCTAACTTCTTTATGCATGTAAAAGAGACTCCTCTAGTGCAGCTTCAGTGTTACCAGCAGTTAACTCTTTCCTTTAAGTCGGTATCAGGTAATATTTTCACCAGCCAAAATATCGCCGTACATATGGTCGTCGGGAACGGCCATAGGCGATATTTTTGGTGGCGAAAATATTAGGTGCGAGGGTTGTGGGGGTGTCCCCCGCACATAAAAAAATGATGCGGGGGTTGCGGGGGTGTCCCCCGCAGGGTCAATGTGTTATTTTCTCTGCAAAAATATGGCGATATTTTTGCATCGCGATATTTTTGCGGCAAAAGTATCACATGGAACCTTTAAGTCTGAAAGCAGCCACTTATGGACTGCTGTGAGAATGAGCCGTCTCCTGTTCCCTCTCTACCCTTTCTATCACTCCCCTGGCATGCTAGTACTAAACCCACAACACAATTTAAATTGCCTAAAAATGTCTGGGCCCTTGTTAACAGCAAAACCCATGTGCCGTTTAACATCTGTGTCCTGTCTGTTCGGCAACTGCTCTGAAGGTCAGCCAGGTTGAGTCAACAAAGCCCAACATTTCAGGAGGGGGACCTGGGTGGAGTGCTGAAGCCCTGTCAACTCAATGGTGCTACGCCACCACTTGTATTTAATGCCTTGATTACGTAATGGTAATCGTCATTACTCCTAGCCCTATTACTCCTCATCCCTGTACTTGTGTATGAGGCAGTACTTGTGTATGAGGCACTCTGCCTCATACACAAGTACTGGGATGAGGTAGAGGTACATGGAGGTAATGCCTGACTTAATTACCTGTAATCTTCATTACTCCTAGTCCCACTCTTCATCATCAAATGGACGTACCTATGAGGCAAGGAGCCTCATGGACCGTTGGTTTGACCGGTGAAGCGCTGCTGCTGTGTTGAAGCCCCGAATTCGCCTCCACTAGAGAAGACTCCTCCCATTGGGTTGGTGGGACCAATCGACCTCAAGACAAGCTCATCTGCACATTCTCTCAGAGCTGGCCAAACTTCCATTGCTGTTGCAGGCACCGACTGCCAGGGAGAGGAACACCGAAATCGAGTGAGTGTCTTTAAGTTGAACCCGAGCTCCAGGAAGGTCCTCCGGACTCCCAGGAAGCAGGACTGACCAAGCCTGAGCCACCTCAACAGAGTGCTGGACCCCAGATGCGAGGAAAGTCCAGAGTGGTATCCAAGAACTGCAGTGGTGCTATTTGCGAGAGAAGCGAGGAGCTAAAACCGTGAAGTGCCACTGATCTGAAGTTTGCCCATTGCTGCCACTGACCTTCCATTCATAGTGCAGGAGCCCCAAGACCTCCTCCCTCTTGTCCCCATGACTGAGGCCCAGGAACACCAGGATCTGCAGACCTACATGGGAACAGAAGCCAGCTGGAGCCACTTTCTTCTAACCAAAGGTACTGTAAACTAAGGGGTTGCTTACCTCTTGTTGTGTAGCCGTGTAGGAGTCTTGGGAGGATAGCTCAGGGGCAACGTGCTCGCCTTGGAAGCAAGATGACACAGAGCAACACAGATTCGATTCCCGGGTCCGCGCTTAGAAACCTCTGGGTATTAAGCGCATTATAAATAACCTATCATATCATACGTAAGCTCTGGACAAGGAAGAGGGATGTGAATGTTATTCTGGGCCAAAGAGATGATTCTGGAGTTTGGGGTAGGTGGTAGGAGGGAGAGGGGGGCGGGATTGTGCGATAAACCATAATGGTTGTCCATGTCTAGACTAAGCAGGCATGATATGTGGTATTAGTGGCTAGAGAGGTATTTTGGTGGAGCCAGTCTAGTCATTCCTCAGTTTAGTATGACTTTTTTTTAACTGCGCATTTCTGATAAAGCCATCCTGCTAAGTGTAATTACCTGGCTAGATTGCCATTTGGGTGCTGCCAGTCTAGCTGTTTCTTACTGCTGCATTGTATATTTTTATGGGCATCTGTGATAATATGATATGATATAAGTCATTTATAAAATGCCTGTACACAAGTGTTTCTAGGCACGAAAAGACATCGGAGGGTAGATAGAGGGAGGACAAGACAAACCATCTTACTACGCCTTGTGTCATTCAGATCGTGTAAGTGCGAGAACGAGAAATGCAAGGGGAAATGGAGGGGGAAGTGCACGGAAGAGGGGAGGGGAAAAGAGGGCAGTAATGCTCTCAGTAAGTGCAGCCAGGGCAGCGGTGCTCTGGGTAGTACAAGGAGAACAAGGGACTGTAGTGTTACAGCCCCTAAATGTGTGGTAGGCCAGGAGGCACTGCAAGGGTGACTGATCAAGAAAGATCCTGGATTCAGTGAGACTCTGAAGGTAGCCAAGCAACCAGTCAGTACATCAGACAGGTAGGTCAGCAGGAGAGGGAGAGAGAGAAAGCAGAAGAGGAAAGTGTTGAGCTGCTTAGAAGGAATGCTGGAATCAAGGTAAGAGAGTAGATATTCACTGGTGTTCAGGAGAGCAGTTTCCGTGCCTCTGGCAGCTCTGGAGCCAGACTGATGGTAATGTAGACAACAGATTCAGTGTGGAGATTAAGTTGGGAGATGGCCAGCTTTTCCAGAGTTTGCCCAGGAAAGGGGTGATTGGGAGATAGTTTGCTGGGCAGGTAGGATCAGCTGATGGCTTCTTGAAGAGTGGATGCACAGGGAGTGCTTAAGGAGAGAGGGGAACATTCCAATGGTGAAAGAGTGATTACAGAAATCGGCTGGAGCAAGGGTGTCAATATGGTCCTTGATGGTTCTGGAGGAGCAGGGGAGCACCTGTTTGGACGCACTTTGATAGATCAGACATGTCTGGAAACCTTGTCAGGTGTTGTAAGAGAGAAAAAGGAGAAAGGAGGAGGAGAGCTAGAGATGGCCAAAGGGGGGTCGAGAGAGGAAGAGGGCGAGGAAGAGGACAGGATGTCCTGAGTTTTAGCAGAGAAGAGAGTGGAAGAGCCATACAGAGGGCCTGGGAGGGAACAGGAGAGGTAGAGACTGCAACAGGATTGACCAGTTCCTTGTAGATTTTAAAGAGTTTGGCCGTGTTGTTAGAGGCTGCAGAGCTCCGGGCTTCAATGTATGCTCTCTTCTTGATGAGTGTTGTTGCTTTGACTGGCATTTTGGTGCAACCAGTCTAGGTATGTTTAAATGTGACCTGGCATGCTTTACTGTAATGTCATTACGTGTCTACACTGGTCTACATTCTGCAGCCAGTGGGGCATGTTTTCAATGTGGCATGGCATTTTTAATAGCAAAGCATTAATGTTCTTGTGCAGTGTTGGTGACTTGCATGTATTGGATTGGTGTTACCCTACAAAACAATTGCAAACACTCTGGCATTTTAGCCAATTATTCTCAGAAAGTGTTGCATGAAAACACTTATTTATATCTTTCAGTACAGTGCACGGCTTACCCCTTCAGCAGCACGTTTGTGCATATTGTGAAAGCATGATAATCTAGGCTGGCCCAGGGTGTGGCACGTCGCATGATTTGATGCCGAGTTGGGGGGGGGGGCCCTCAGCATGGCTCGCAGGGGGGGCCCCCACATTTTGTGTTACGCCACTGAGCTGAGCAGTGCCAGTTCAGTTGGCTCACCCAGGGCCAGAGTAGTGCCCAGCCCGCACATTCTCATTCTGCATTAGTTCACAATCACATTAATATTGAATGAGCAGTAGCAGGCCGGCCTGGTGCTCCTCGTTTCTTCCTGCTGTGTCCTGACTGTGTGTGCAATGCGTGGTGCGTGCCTGCTGTGGGTGCATTGAAATTAATGGCACGCACAACCCAGGACCAAGGGCGGGGGGTTGCACCGGGCCTTGGGGTGAAACCTTGGGGGGTGGGGGACAACCACCCCCGCCCCCCATACTCCTTTCCCCTGGCTCTGCCACTGTTAGAAAGTCACTGGCCATGACATGTACATGTTTCAATCCTAAATGGATCGTCCTCAGGTGGCTGTAAAACATTAAATAATCATCTATAAAACATGAAAGAACAATCATTAATTTAATGCATTAGACCTATTCATCTGCTCCAAAAAACCTCATAATGGTAAAATGGTACGTACCCTAGAAAACTTCCCAAACAACGCGAACCATCTTATCCACAAGTCATGAAAAAGAAGCACTATGGGTCTGCGGTGCCATCTTGAAGTTGCTTGGCCAAGGAAGACAGGCTGCCTGACTCCATGATGGCAGACTGCCTCATGTTTTCTTCCTACTTGGATTCCCCACGTGCTCTGCAGCTCAAACAGCTACACGGTGTGAAGTTTTAATGTGTCCAAGTCCCTGCCAATCATAAAGACTGCTTGCGATGAGTGTGCAGCTGCTGTGGGTGTCCCTCGTGAGCCCAATTACACACAGAGGATCAAAGATAGGACAGACAAGCTGGAGGAGTGGAGTTTAGGAGATAGGTGGGGAATACTGAGTGAGGAAAGAGGAAGGAGATGTTGGGCTGGAATGACGAATAGAGAGGAGGAGGTGGAGGAGAAATAACTGGATAGGGGCATGGGAGGAAGTTGGGGAGGAACAGCTAAGGGGAAAGGAAGGCCAGAAGGAGGAGGAACTCGGATAGAGGAAGGAAAGGACTCTTAAAAGAAATCTGCAGAAAGTGAAAGGTGCAAAGGAGGAGTAAGAGCAAGCACATAGTGGGAAAAGAGTAGGTGGAAGGGGAGGAAGACCAAGAATCAGAAGAAAGAAAGAGGTAGAGGGAAGAGTAGGTGGAAGGGGGGGCACTCAGACAGAGAGGGCAATGGGAGGAAGACCAAGAATCAGAAGAAAGAAAGAGGTAGAGGGACCTCTACGAGAGAAAGCAGTGAAGGAGGAGAACTGGGGAGCAAGTACTGGGAGGAAGAGAGTGTTGTGTAACTTTTCAAGACCTGTTCCAGGAAGCTGCTCCTACGTTGGTGGAGAGGGGCCAGAACAAAGGCCTCAGATACTGGAAATAAGGTTAAAGTTGAGGTGACCTGTTGTCCAGCCCTACGTCTAGCTAGAGTGCTTTCAAGACCAAATATAAGGGGGAAAGCGTACAGTACCCTGTTGTTAAACGGTTCAAGCAATGTCTTATGGCTGACACCCATCAGATGACCTAATGTACCAGGGTACTGAGGCTAGAAGAGTCATGTGAGCTTGATAACCCCTGCACCATCCAAGAAAGAAATGTTTGGGAGAGCATAAAATGAAAAAGACTGTGAGTGACTGTTTCGCTTGCCCACAGATGTGACCATGAATCAAGGGATAGAGGGCAGGGCCTAGAACCACAGCCCCAAAGGAAGTGGAATACCTTGCAGGATAAGAGGGCGTTTACTACATGTGCGTTAACGCCATCACTTCGTTTATCCAACCCTGCCCCCTTTAAAAATACAAATAAAGTGCCTAGAAAAGTTCCATTTGGTTTTGAGTGTTTGATGCTCCATCCGTCATAACTATCATGCCTATTAATAAAACATTGAGCATCACTGTACCATTTTAAACCAGGAGTGGGCTATTTTAAAGAGCATAACATGAGAATTAAATCACACTCGGGTGATGGAGGTTTTCCTTCCACATTAGTACCATAGAATTAAGGATTTTCCATAGGCAGAATTGCAGCCTATTGTACATGCCCAAAATCCCCAATGGAGTCCTGGGAAATAGTACCGCCAACCCACCAAACACACAATCTGGCGGATTTTCAGCTGATATGTAACCGTAATGGTAAATGGGAATGGCAGCATTTTCTGTGGAGATCCTGCCATACTCGAAATGGGACCTATTATTTCGTGAGGTGTGAATATTACCAAGTTCATCTAACTCTGAAAGGGGAAACTTTGTACAGTGATCTAGTTTGTGGGACAAGGCCCGTACCCTTGCCTTGTCCAGAGGCTCAGAGGGAGACCTGCCACAAAGTAATCCAGAGCCAGTCCTGGCACTGAGGGAGGACGTGGCAGCAGATGGCCCCAGTTCCTGTCCCCCACACTTGTGCCAGGATTGTAGTCTACAGACCATTGTCTCACAACATGTCTCTACCCAAAATGCCTGCAAGTCTCTATCTTTTGTAGAGCCTGTGAACCTAACCAACGCCCCAGGCCCGCCCAGGAAGCGTCCCTCCAAGACTCCCTGAATACATTGTCCCCTGTTGCAACGGTGAGACCCTGGGAAAGAGAGTGCAGCTTTTCAGGTCCCATACCAGCACGTGCCAATTAGGGGCTCACTTCAGCACCCAGGCGGGTGCTACACAAGAGACTTGTGTACCATTTTACACTATCGGGGACTTAAGAGACGGGGTCAGACCGCCTCCAGAGACTATACTTACCAGGGCAAACGACCACCATGGAAACCGAGACACAGACTGGGACACTTAGCTGGCAGACCCGTCATGTTCGAACCATGGTGGCTCTGCACAGAGCAAGTGAGCTGGCCGTAACCCCCTATGTAATGCTTTTTAAAAAAAAATGTAACACCTTCTGGCCAAAACTTAGCCCCTTGTAAAGACCTCCCCTTGCATATACACCTCCCAGGAGAGGAAGGTACATCAGGATCTGCTAGGAAAAGCTGACCAACCAGGGTGGAGGGAGAGACATTTAAGCAGGGGACAGAAAACAGGAACTATGTATTTTCCGGGTGAGCTCACCAGTAGAAGTGGTAGTGGACTAAGAGACCAGTAGGAGGAAGGAAGGAGCAGGGATGTGTGGAGACGGTTATTAGGAAAAGGTGAGATATTTGCCTAGTACAAGAGTACTGCAGTGTAAGTGTGCATGTTTGTGTCGTAGGTGAATAGAAGTTAGTGAAATGGATGAATGTGAATTGATCGCTACTGGGTGGAAGAAGGGTGTCTGTGCAGTGGTTTGGGAGGAGAGTAGTGGTTGTAGTGGGGAGAGTGGTAGTGGGAGGTGAGTAGTGGTAGTAGTTGGAGGAAAGTAGTAGCGTGGGAATAGTAGTGGTGTGGGAGAAAGAGTAGTAGTAGTGTGGGAGATGACGTATTAGTGTGGGAGAAGTAGTAGTCATGTGGGAAGAGGAGTAGTAGTCATGAAGGAGTAGCAGTAGTGTAGGAGGAGGTGTAGAATTGTAGTAGGAGGAGAAGTTTGGGAAGAGGAGTGCTATTAGTAGAGAGCAAAGTGAAGGAGAAGAGTGAACATCAAAGGGTGGAGGTAGGAGAAAGGCAGAGTGAAGAATCAGAAAGACAGAAGGTTTTTGTGGAGGAGTCAAGAAGAGGAGGCAGGTAGAGTAGAAGGACATGGCAACCCAGGACGTGACTGGAACCAGGTGAATCTTGCTGAGAGCCTGTAAGGCACAATCTCTAACCTTCCCCTTAGGACATTAACATCTGGTTAGAGTTGGGAAAGTTAAGAAGTCCCTGAGGGAGATAAGGTAGCCTGCACTTAGGGAGACAATCAGTGGTGAAAGAAGAAGATCATAGACAGTACAGGTTCGCGGTCTGGCTAGGGTGGACATCCCAAGGGGGAGGAGAGAGAGGGACAGCCCTAGCGCCATTTTCACTATCTCTTTTTTTTTTAACCGATGCCTCTGATCAGACAAATTGCCTGTCTCTCATCATTACTACAAACAGTCCATGATTTTTCATGATACTTGTAATAAAAACGCTTAGACTGCCTGAAAGGCTGTGTGTTTCTGTGTGATCCGTGACAAATGGGAATATAGATCCCTGCAACAAGTGCTTAACACACTGAACTACTTTCTTAATCATTGTGGAACTCAAACCTATCAATATGCATTTCAATTTAGCTTAGTGGCAATGATCAGTATATTCCCCAAAGAAAGGTGTAAACATCACATAAGTTGTGCTTTAGTGAGCACAAAACCTGTATGTACAACAGTGAACTCGGAACGCATTACAGCATACCTGTATGGGTTCCAGACTTAATTGTCTCCAGCAGCCAGGAAGTAGCGCAGGCCACTTTACACTATTAAGTGTTACTTATGTTTCTGTAGAATATTGTTCACTGACTCATTTACATCAAGATGCCAGGGAAGGGCCCTTGCCACAGTGGGGGCCCTGTTATCTCACAAATGTGGGAAAAATAAATAAATGGTATGATATCCCTACCACTCTGGACTATGAGGAGGATGTCCCTCCCCCTCCCCCATACTTCCTACGCCCCTGCTTCCAGGGCCTGGCTATGCATGGTTCTGTTACTCACTGCTCACGTCAGGCCAGTCTGTCGTGGTTAAAGGCGCTCTTCCAGCAGTCGCCGCCAGCTGCGAAAAAGGAATTGGTCAACTGTAAGGAATCTCTAAAGGTAACTTGCCTCTTTTGCCTATTGTTCCTGCAGCAGGTCACGCTTGAAAAACAGCAACAGACTTTAGAATGTAGAACGCTGGTATACACACCCTTCATGGCACAGTTGGGTGCCCATGCTCCCCTATACAACAATGCCCCGCACCCGAACTGCCATTTCCTGTTTTTCCTTTTAGCAGTTGGATTGGTGAACTGCTCAAGCCCCCATTAGTTATGGGTGCAGTTTTCCTTCACTTTTTCGGGCCCTTGTGTGTTTTTAACAATTAGGGTGCTAAATAGTTATGTTTTAAGGCAAGTGGCTTTACCTCTCATGCAGCTTCTTTTTTTTTTTTTAAAGTTTAAAGGTTCAATTGGCTTTTTGAAAATAAATGTTATTAAAACTTGTTTACATTCCCCTCCTTACCACAATGGGCTGCATGCTTAATATCACAGGATTTAAGGCAGGTAAACAGTGCATTCGCCACTTCTTGGCAGCGAATTCGCACAGTGCTGGTTTCAGGTGCCTCTAGAACTTGCACCTGATTCAGTTCTGCATGTTCTGTTCCAGAATGACTCTTAATTTCTTGTAGGGGAAAATTAATGGAAATAGAGCTGGGCGGAATCAGAACACAAAATGCTGAAGTGGGGCCATGTTATGCTAATATGGTGTACATTTTCTCCAACCATGAACACAAAGGGTGGTAGTTTACTGCAATAGAACATAATGTACTTTATCAACCCTACATGCAAGAAATATGGATATGGAGTCTGTGAAGCATCTATGGGCATTTCTTTACAACTTTTGCTTTTTTTTTTTTTTACAAATGGCAAAGATCCTACTGAAAGCCATTTTTCTGAAAAACATTTATTGAGTTTGCACGTGATAAAATGCAAAGAGAAATGCAACTGAGAACTGGCACGTGTTTCTACAGTCACCAGATCTATAAAATGCCTTTTTATTTTCCATAAATGCGTGTAAGAGAAATCATTGAAATACAGCAATAAATGAGTGCTTGCCTATTGTAAAGTGACAACCAAGTGACTATCAAGCCTCTAACACAAAAGAAAGTATACATTGGGTTATCTGTATGCAAAATAGCATGGACCTAAATGTGGCTTTGCAAATACTTGGTTTTGCTTGTTATTCAGTGAACCTAATAGAAGGTAACTTCAGGGCAAATTAGGTGGGAAAAACAACTACCAGGGTGATCGTGAGGTGAGCCATGTTGGAAAAACAGACCTACACTAAGGCCATCATAACAAAAGGATCACATGCTTTTCCTTACAAAAATACCTAATATTTAAATGTTTGCATTCCGACAGGGCCCAATCCATGTTCCCCTAGCTGATAAGATTTTGGAGGATGGGCCTGGTTTGAGAGACAAAGGATCTAAAGCACAAAAGTAGGCTAAAAAGTGTGTACGTGTCCCTAGCCATTGGCTAGTGTTAATTGACTCTTGACGAGTAAGAAATGGAGTGCGGTATCTATGTGTAGAACTGAGATGGCAAGTTACTTTTTTTGGCTTGCTTGTAGCTTGTAACTTTGAATGTTTACCCCTGTGACAAATGCATTTACATATTTTACTTTGATATGAGCTCATCCATACATTTGTCATCTATGCTAAAATGATGAGAATCAAACAAAGGGGTTCAGTCAGCTATTTATATCAATCATTAACTTGAAAGAAAGCCTTACAATACAGAAGTTTGGCAGAAAATAATCTGCCCAGTTTATATGACATTATTTAATGCTTCAAAAATGATTTGGCTATAACTTTACGATGCATAGGTTTTATTTATGAAAAAGGAAAAATCGTGAAGGTCTCCCCCACGAAATGAGACCAAATAGGGTATATTAATATTAATTAGCAACTATTAGATTATTTAAATATTAATAATTCAGTCCGTTTTCAGCTTACATGTCGCACATATCTAAATTCAGTGCAATGGTGCAGTTGCAAAATTCCGTATTTTAATAATGGAAACCATTCCTATGGAAGGACAGACAAGAAAGCGTGATTTTGGGTCTAATTTGCACTGTGCCACCCTTGTCACATGTCCAAAAATATAATGAGCCTATACAACCAAAGGGTGTTTTCATTGGGGAGTGGTAGCTTCTTAATGGAACCATTGGGAGGATTACAGTAGAATTTGCCATAGTGTGAGAAAGTTTAGAGCCTATTTAGGTTCCAACCCACAGACATTAGATAAGAGGTCTGGGATACTGAAGGTCTGTATAGGTGAACCTTTGTTTGAAAGGAATGTTGGATTGAGATAATACCTTGAAAGAAGGAAAGACTCTCTATGGTACTTATGCAAGAGGGAGCCTGGAGCAGACTTTACCTGAAGTGGATCTTCTTCCCTGAGACTGCTGTAACAGAGACCAGAAGGGCATAGCTGGTTGGGAGAATAACCTGTAAGCTGCGAGGGTCCATGCTCGCTCAGCACCACAAATGGATTTGCTCAAATTGAGTATATGAAAACCCTATTACAGTTAAAGCTTTGTCCTCAAGAATCCTTTATTACTGAGTACACTGAAGGGGGCTGACCGGGAATGGAAATCAATAAGGGACTAGTTTAAAATAGAACTTAAATAGCATGTTTCTGCGCAGACCATGCAGCATTCAAGCAAAGATAGCCAATTGAATGGCCCAATTAGAATGCCTTGGTAGTTTTGGGGCCTGATTCACAGAAGCGATTCCTATGGGATTGCACCATTATAAACTGCTTCTGTGAATCGGGTCCTAAATGTGAAATGTACCTTGCTTCATTTTATTTTCAAAATGCCAAGTAAAAACTGCCTCAGACTAGAACTTAGTAATATTTCTATACAGCGTGTGCAGTCTATTTAAACCATAGCCAATTAGCCATGGTTAATTTAACCCTGCGTTTTCACAGGTGCAGTCAGAGTCTGGGGATACCAACAGGTGTGCAACATTTAATAGCCCAACAGTGTATTGATAAATGAAGACCTGCAAAGGTCATATTTAGTAAAAAAGCGACACATTGGAAACCCCTACATCATGCTAGGAGGGTGAATGAGTGATTAGCTTAGCCACCTCCATTACTTACAAAAGAATGCAATTTTAAATGAACATGTACATTTTGCCTCTTGAAAGGGGGAGGTTCCTGAATTAGATAGACCCATATCATCCAAGAGAATGGGGGGGGAAGGGTAGTTCTCCTTTCATCTTTTTCAGAAAATCGTAAATGTGTGATTCTACATGGTGTCAATTAACCAATATCCTGTGCATTCTAAATGGAAAACACAGCTTCCCTAATAATCTGAGCCTGTAAATTGGGATGCAACCTACCATGGTTTGTATTTTACATTTATGCAAATACTAGGAGCCTACAGCACCATATACCCACAGAAGGACATGGTACAAATATAGAGATTATGTTACAGATATTTGAACCTGTTTGATGCATATTCTCTGAAATTCAAATATTGGTTTAAATTATTGAAGAAAACAAAGTGAATGAACAACACACTGACCGACAAGTGTTATAGAATATATTATAAATGTTAGAGTAGATTTTCATTTTTATGCACAATCTCCTCCACATGTGAGTCCCCCAGCACTTCTTTCAGGATTTATGGTCTGTTCCCATGAGTGAGTGAGTGGGAACCTTTTTTCACACTCACTCATTCTTTCACTGTATCTTTTGGGATACTTTGTATCTCTTTTTGTAACTCTTTCTTAGGGAAAAACTTTCCTCCAAGGTTAATGACATCTGAAAGGACAGCCACCACCCAGAGTTTGAATGGTGCATGAATGGTGCATGGGTGCTAATTGGCTGGATTCCCTGATAAAAGGCAGAATCGTGAGGCTGAAGACAAGCTGACCAGTAGAACTGAAGAAACGACGAGGAAGACGAGGAGAGACACCTGCAAACACTTCCAGACCACCACAAGGCCATCTCAGTAACTGCTGCTGTTAAACCCCTCCTTCCAAGCATCTGGAGAACTCTAAAGAGGATGACTCTCTCCCTTGGACTGATGGAACCAATCAGTCTTGAGACGACCTGCATTTTGAGCCATCCCACGACAAGCTGTGACCTTTCTGGGCTGCAAACCGTCAATACACTGGGACCTGCGACAATCGTGCATTGCATTTTCTTTTGAAGATTGAATCCTCCCGAAACTTTGGTGGACTCCTTCTGGACCTTCAGAGGCAAGATTTCCCTCCTTAAAGTCCTCTTACCAGAGTGCTGGACCGGAAAAAAGTGAGACAAATAGACCCGGCGACAACCATTCTTCATCTGGTATCCTGAAAAGGGTGCCAAAACTGCAGAGCCGTGAGAAGAAATGAAGAGTCCTTTGCTGGGAGCAGCTTTCCTCGAGTGCTGCTGCGAGATCCATTCCAGTGTCCCTTCTTTCATTGCCTGACCAAGAATCCAGTGACCGGGTGTGCTGCTTCTGTACCGTAGAGGCATTGCGCTGCAACTTCTTCTTCACTCCTAATGCCCAGTGAAACCCAAGGTATAACCTACCTAGAGCTGTTTAGGTACCCCTCCATTGCTGGAGTATTCATGTATTTGGGAGTTCACCAACACACGTTTGCCCAGGCATAATGCCTGTGCGCCTTCAGGGTCTCTAAAGTCCATGACCCTTTTCCCAACAAAGAGTGTTTCTTACGTAAAACAGAAGACTTTCTCTGGAACTTTTGAACTTCCTACAGCTTGCGCCTAGCTGTTTTCCCCTCCATTCTGGCTCTGAGACACTCATAACTAGATAGGGATGGACTTTTAAAGTGTTAGGCCTCTGTAAAAATATTGCAAAGTATTTACTTACCTCGTGTTGGGTTTGGTTTAATTTATTTGACCTGAAACGATTATTACAAAAGTATTTTACTTACCTTTTGAACCTGATTGGCTGTTGCTCCCACGCACAGTGCTAATAAGAGTTGGAGCCCTGTGTCCCAATTTTGAGTCTTCTAAAGTCCTATCTACGGTGCACTTGCGTAAAACTCCCTAACAATAAGCATATACAGAGATGATCTTTAGGAATGATTGTGGTGCATTTCATTATATTAGTGAGATTTTTGCAGGCAGGATATTTTTCTTCTGTTGACAAGCTGCCTGTAAATGATATGACATGGTTGATGACTTCCCCAACAAAAAGTTAGCTGACCACCCTTGGTTTGATTTCTTCATACACATACAATTCGAGTTTTAACTTAAATGCACTTGCAGGTCAACGGAAGCGGCCCAATGCTGGAGTAGACAGTGCAGCTTGTGCTAAGCCACTGACCTGTGGACTTAAGTAAGGGGGTGTCTGTATTGGCCCGAAGTGGATGGTGGAAGGTTCAGTCGATACTGGGCTAGAAGTTGCTCCCACAGTGTTTGGGCTACCTGAGGGCTATTGTGGGATACCGGGCAATCCAGATCAAAGGTAATCAATTTTGGCTTACGACCAACACCATTCCTTTGGTGCTAAAACCCTGCTCCTCCCAGACAAATTTACTATAGTACCGAAGAGCAGCAAGACCTCAGATACAGCATCCTTGTCTCTTGGAGCGGCATCACAAGAATAAGTGGGAATTAAAGAAGAATCCCCCTTCCTCCTCAGTGGTTGACTTCTACCACAGTATTGGCTGATTGGTCGGTCATGTTACCCTGAGCCTTTGCACACGAATCTAGATTCCTGAAAGCAAACAATGGCGGTCCAAGGTAAAGGGTGATACTTCTTTGCCTGTTTGGTGTGCCACCCCTGCCCTGTCCTGCTGAGCATAGGCCTTGGCCTAGACAGCCCTATGTCCAGGTAAGGGACAACAACCAAATACAACTTTATCCACTGAGGTCCCACAGTTATGCTGCCCCAGGTGTCCCTCTGTAATTTGTGTTATTCTGTGATTTTTCTCCCTGGTGGCCCACCTTAATTTATGTTAAATGTGAATTTTGCCCTCTGATGTCTCAACGTAATTTGGGCTATACAGTGATTAGCTCTCCAGTGTTCCACCTTAATCTTTGCTACACTCTGATTTTGTTACTATAACATGTGGTTCTAATGGATTCGTTCTTCCCACAGTATCCTCATCTATGATAATCCTTTTCACAGAGCAGCTGCTCTTCAGAAACGTTTCTGCTGCCAGGGCATGCAGCACAGCTCTGCACCAGCTCTGCCGACGCCTCTAAGTGTCCTGTGATGCACATGATGTCGGGCCCAGTATACATTGAGGTGTTGTGCCCCGTGAACTCAGTTCCACCATTTTTCCTTAGCACTCTGATGCTGAGGGACCGCATAAAAGATTGCGTACTAGCTATTGCTAAGAGGGGCAGATAGGGAGGGTGCTGAGAAATCTGTGGGAGGAACATCCATCAGAAAGAACATTACCGAGAGGTAAGTAATTTGTTCTTCTAATGTTTTTTATTTTCTTTATTTAATGTTATCAAGTTAAAAACCCAAAGTTAAATTTAACCGTTAACATTCTTAAAAACATTAAAAACAGAACGTTAATGGACAAAACATAACAAATCACAAAGGAAAAAAATAAAGATAAAGATTAAAATACTTAAAAGAACAAGATAAAAGGAAGTAAATATTATTAATCTCTCTCCCCCAAAATCACCTTCAAGTTAGCAAATAAGGAACCTTCAACTGGGCTCAAGACCTTCCTGAAAAGTGACAGGAGTTTCCAATGTGTTCCTGACAACATTGAGGTGATACCAAGCTCGGACCTGATAGCGTGTAGTGGCACAAAGCCAGGAATCCGAAGGGCTGTCCTCCAAATCAGCGCTTCCAGACTTGCCAAATATTCTAAGATGGATAATGCTTGTATTTCTACCCCGAAGAAGAGTTTGGGGATGATATTCCCCTCATAGTACTTAATACTTGGGAACAGCGAGCATTTGCTGTATGTGGCATCCACCCTTCTCAGGTGGTTTGTCATGGATATAGAAAGGCTTTTCATCCAATCCCCTGCAATTTCTCGGGTTTGGAGGTAATAGGGAAGCCAAGGTACACAAGACTTTCTGCCTCCTCTGGTGAGTCAGACCCGACCCTCCAACAAAATTAAGTTCTTTTTTGCTTTCTAGTGCACTGCATGACTTTAGTTTTTACAGAATATATCTTGAGAAAGTCATTGTGGGCAAAATTAGTAAAGCTGCGATTGGACATTGAAGCCCTATTTGGGGTGCAGTGAAAGATTAAAAAATCCATCAGGATATGCCATCCAAACAAGCCTCAGGTTATGTAGTTTAGGGGTTACAACTACTACTGACTCCAGATAATTTCCAATGTCTGACATGTAAAGATTAAAAAGGCAGCAACCCATTTTGGTTTAACCAGACCTGAATGTTTGATTTTTTAAGAAGCCCGATTATCATCCGCAACAGTCCAAACAGGATTCACCAATTGAATAGTTTGGACCACAAAATGCGATGATCGATAGCATCAAATGCTGTAGTTGTATCTATGGAAGGTAAGTAAATGGAGCCATACTTCCCTACCTAGGCCAGATTTTGAATATATTTTAACATGAGGCAGTTTAAGGATGTTCCCATATGCCTCCTAAAGCCGGTCTGCCTTTTTTTATTATGCCTTTCTCTTTTACCCATACTTATAGGTGTTGGCACAAACACCCTGCTAGTGGCGTCAAGTATGGTAATCGGCCGATAGTTTGTTGGGTCAGATCATGCCCCCTTTTTATATATGGGCACAATGTATGCTGTGGACCAAGACTCAGGAAAGGTTTGGGGAACAGCCACGTGTTTAAACAGAAATGCCAGTGTTGTTGCCCATGCAGCTGGTTCACTTTTGAATAGAAAAATTCAGGCCCGGACAACACTAGGTGCTGATTTCTTTCGGCACTTCCAGCACACTCTTGCAATCAATGTCCAATTCCCAACTATTGACTTCAGTGGTGAATTCCCTAGTTAGCCATACCGCCTCACCTTGAGGCTCAGCATACTAGGCCTCAAAGTGTGCCACCCCATCTTTCTGAGACACAGAAATTCTCTGTTGGGTGGGTTGTACTGTGTCTAATTCATTAATCAACCTCCCAAATACCTTCACGCTCTTGTTATACAGGCTCAACAGCATTGATTCTCTGTCCGTTTGACTCCTTTTTGCTGAACTACCGTGGAGCCAGTTCTTATTGGACTGCCTTACTTTCTTAATCAACCCACATTTTCCAGCCACAGGCAGGTCCCCTCTGCTCCTTACAGATCTAATCTTTGCTCTCATTTCTTTTATCCTAGTCGCTAACCCGAGATTGCAGACATGAGAGTGCTTTTTCAATCTTATTTTCCTGTCAGTGTAAGGGCTAAATTTAGTTCAGCTTATCGTTCCCCCGCAAACCTCTAAAAATTATCCACTGTGAAAGTCTTGTTCTTCTTGCATAGGGAGTTTACTCCAAGCAGTCAACCAGTGTATTGTTCACCTGGATTGCCGATCATGCGTTCCAAGATACCCTATTGCCTGCTGCGTTGGAGGTCAAATCTCTGGGGTGAAGCTCTTCCACACCAGCCTTGGACACTTGCACCTTGAATGACACTGCTAGCATACAATGGTCACTGTAATCAGTTGGTAAAATGTTCAGTGAACTGCATTTACCAAAAAGCCATTTCCCTGTAAAGATGTAATCAATTGTCGAGTGGGAAGTTCCATTCGACCAGGTATAAAGTTATACTGGAAAACAAGAAATTTCTCCCCAATACTGACAAGAGTTGTAAATGCTTCTTTCCAAGAGGGTATGGTACGCCTCTGGTAATGAAGCCTGGTCTGGATCCTAAGGACCCAGTTAATCTGCGTGCGATCACTAATTCCAATTTCATCTTGAAAATCCTGGATAAAATGGCCACAACTCAGCTTCAAAAACACATTGAAGCCCATGACATTCTACACAAGCAGCAATCAGGTTTCTGTGCTGTACATAGCACAGAGACAGCCATGTTAGATTTGCAGACATGCATGCTCGGTATTCTCAAAAAGGGCAAACCTGGGCTTTTAATGCTCTTAGATCTAAGTGCTACTTTTGATCTGGTTGATCACCAATTACTGCAATAGGACTTGGACAAAATGGCTGGATGCTCTCTGATCGCATTAGCATGGCTGACATCATTCTTGGCCAACCGTAAAGCAAAAATACATTGGGGGGAAAAATTCTCAAAGGCCACTTGCATAAACTTTGGGGTTCCACAGGGAGCGAGTCTGTCCCCCCTATTGCTTAACCTATGTATGAGATGCCTGTTGATCTTTTGGAAAGCGTTGGCTCATTTTTCACTAATTATGCCGACGACACTGAGCTGGTGCTTGAGCTGGATGGAGACTATCACATATACAGTGCTAAAAGACAGTGCTAAAATTGCAGCAGTTTACAGCATTGTAGACAAATGGATGGAGCACAAATGGATGTGCCTGAATAGTAAAAAAAACGAGTTGCTGATATTTGGCACATGACAAACTAGGTGTCTAGTCAAAGGATCAAATCCAAAGGGTCGACAGGTCAAAGAATCGACACCAAAGGGTCGACAGGTCAAAGGATGCATTTTTTTTAATTATATATATTTTTTGGGGTTTTCGTTTAGGGAAAAAAAGTGGTTTTTAGCAAAAAAGGGGGGTTGGTGGGGGAACCCCCACCCCCCCAAAAAAAAAAGTGAAGAAAAAAAAAGAAATTGGATCCTTTCACTTGTCGACCCTTTGGAGTCGACGCTTTGACCTCTCGACCCTTTTACTGTCGATCCTTTGACCTACAACCGACAAACTAGAGCTAAATTGGGCACATATTATGAAGCCTTTGACATTAAAGACACACGTATCCCAGTAATGGCTCAGGTTAAAACCCTTGAGATGATGGTGGAGGCATCCGTGGGGGCTGAGGCACAGGTCAATTTCCTACGTAAAAATAATGCCTATTACCTACGCCTACTGATAGCCATCCGACCGTTTCTAAATGAGGGGAATACGGCTACCATTGGCAGTGCCATCATCTTGTCCCGCCTGGACTATGGCAGCGCATTGTTGCTCAGGACTACAAAGAAGGGGATAGAGAGATGCCAGGTCATGGAGAACAACGCTGTACGTAAGAAAGGGCTTTAAGAAAAGATAGCCCGTATCTGAAGAAAGGAAAGCTCTGCACTGGTTAAGGATAGAAGACAGGATTTTATTTAAATCCCTGACCATAGTGCACAAGTGCTTGTACGGCTCTGCACCATCATATCTTAAGAAACAGTTTTTGGGATATACTCCAAGTCGGTCACTGAGATCTGAAACACAAAGCAGGATAAAAGTGCCCCTGTTCAGTAGAGTGATGGGCTCGGGCCGAGCGTTCCCAGTGCAGGCAGCACAACACTGGAATAAGCTACCCCTCTACCACTGCCTTGAAAACAATTACCTGACTTTCAGGAAGTACCTAAAAACCCATCTGTTTAAATGAGACCACTTTGAGCCTAGTATAATTCCGCAAAGTTCCACTGCCACTGTCTTTCTTCGTTGTATGTTTTATACAAGCATATAAATAAATAAATAAATAAATAAATAAATAAAGGCTAGGTATGTCATCAGGTATAGTCCCATTCAAAACAGAGAGACCCAGGCCACCGAGACCCTTCGTCCAGAGCCTCCCATTGTGTTGATTTGCAGACTGCAGCTCATAATTTGGACAAAAGCTTGCAAACTGTCCCAAGTTAATACAGTCTGAGTTTAGGTCACCCGATAAGATAGTTTGTCCCCCAAGAACTTATCATTCCAGTCATTGATACACAGCAGGATTCTATCTAAGAAGTCATCGAAGTTACTGATTCCTGAGTGCCAATACACATTTAGTATTCGGAGGTTCAAAGGATGCTTCTCAGTGAATTGTACATGAGTTGCCACTATGCTAAAACATATATCTAAATAACCAACCACTTCCAGTTCTTTACACAACATTATGAGAGTCAGAAGACCACCAGATGGGCATCCATGTACCACTTGCCTTGCTGCATGGAACCTCGACACAAAGCCATCCAAGAATGGAATACTCGTCAGCCAAGTCTCTAGCATTTTACCAACTTCGTTATTATGAAATAAATGCGAATGCCCAAGAGTATTCCATGACAGAAGGGTCAGATTACTGTCCAAGCATTCAGGGTTAGGTAGTATTTGGGGGTTGTGCTTGGTGTGTTGGACACAGTGCACGTGCAAGCCAAGATCAGTCCTTTGTCTGCTCAGAGTCTTGAATCTTCTAATGGATTGCTTCCTCCCATGGATTCCTCATCTATGATAGTCTCCCAAAGCAGTCTGTAAATCTCGAGGCATCGGAGAGAGCGGACACAGAGCTGTGCTGTGCCCCCTGACTATTGAAACACTTCCAAAGAGTAGCTGAGTTTTGGATAGGATTATCATAGATGAGGAATCCGTGGTTGGAACCTCCATCAGAAAGAACATTACAGAGAGGTAAGTAATTTTTTCTGCAATGTAATTTTGCCATTTGTTGTCTCGTCATAATTTGTATTATGGTTTGATTTCGCTCCTAGTGTCCCACTTTAATTTACGATGTAATGTAATTTTGCTCTGTGGTGTCCCATCTTAATTTGTGCTATGCTATGATTTTGCTCCCTGGTGTCTTTATGCTAAAAATGTGATTTTGCCCCTTCCGTGTATCATCATAATTTGGACTGTACTCTTTTTTGACTCGCTGATGTTTCCCAGTATCCCTCCGCAAGTGGTGCTGAGTTGGTCAGATAGCACAGCTAGTAGAGTGCTCGCTTTGACATTTGTGCAGAGCCTGCTGATGCAGGTTTGAATCCTGGCTGGATTTGTAAATATAAATGTATCCCACCCAGAAAGAAAAAGAAGTCTAAAGAAGAATTTTGGTAATCACTCGGTGGCTACTCAGTGGGTGACATTAGTGTTATCTCAATCATCCGAATCCATTATTTATAAAAATCTTGGGATAATTGGACAAATTGGGGAGGGAAGAAGATGTTTTGAATATGTGCTCTTTTAATTCTCAGTAATAAGGTGCGTTTTGATAAAGTGCGTTCAAACTCAACACTGACATCTTTCCAAAGTATAAAAAGAAGTAAAGAATATACACATTGTGATAGACAAACTTAATCGACGTACATCATGACAAAGCATTAATCAACATAAACGCAAGACATAACATTTCTGAATCTAACATTGGAGGTGAATTTAAAATAGGAAGACTTGAATTCCGTTCCCTAGTTCTGCGCCCACTTAAGGGTACCCTATCTCTCCCCAATTGTTATTCTGTTTTGATGGAAAGGCAGGAATATAATAAGAATTAACAAATATCTCAAGGCTCCAGTGAATCCTGGCAGGGCCAAACTCAGCCTTTCATCCTTCTGATGTCGATAAATGAGCACCACAAACCATGGCTAATAATAAGCAGTGCTCAAATACCTGAGGGTTTGTAGCGCTATGTAAATGTGAATTATTATTATATGCTGATTTTGCTCCCTGGTGTTCTACAGTTACTCTGCCCATGATGTCTCTCTGCAATGTGTGCCATGCACTTATTTTGATCCCTGGTGTCCATCTGTAATTTATACTGTTCTGTGTGAATGGTATCTAGGGGGTTTAGGGGCATCCCATTGTCATCCATGCTAGGCTGAAATTTTGCTCCCTCTTGTCCCACAGAAATTCAGCAACTGGTTTCCCTCAGCTGTATGCGCTAACCATAATTTCCCTCCCTAGTCTTCTACCGTTATTTGTGCTAACCATTCAGCACTAATATTCTCAGCTTCTATGCTCAAACATACTATACACATACCACTCAGATATGGCAATTGAACACCCCTCCAAACATACAGGGAGCGGAACACTTCAACTCTACAATCAACTCACTTATCACAGACCTGACCAATGCATCCTAGCCCCAGATGCAAAAAAGGTTCCCCTCTGGACACAAATTATCCTATGCCCTCTACACCTAGAATTGGACCTGCAATCAGAATTCAGAGTACCTCTGCTCTGCAAGCATCAATACAACAGCAAAGCTATCTTGCATTTTCACTCTTGTCTATCTGACCCAACCCATCTCTCTCTTTCAGATCTACTACAGTGTCTGAAGTCCATGCAAACGAGAGTGGTCCATGGTATAAATCCCAGTAACATTGTATAACATGCTTATCACACACAGTTAAAGATCAAGAGAATGTATTATGTTAGTGTGTGCTTTCATTATTACTGTAGAACAAGAGAGAATCTAATGCATCTGGAGGTGTGGCCTGGGATTTCATGTAATTAATGGAATTCTTGAAAAATCGCCTAACTCTTATGGCCAACAGTGTAATCATCTGTCAAATTTAGGAGTGCAGTGGTGGAATGACTGGGATTGAGCTTGCTTGTTCTGGAAAGTTATTTTGGGTCAGATTGTTGCGCATGTGGGTTTTGAATTTGGAAACCAGATACCTAGGTGTTAAGATGGATTTGTAAACTCTGACCTGGTGTGCAGAGGATTAGGAGGCCACCCTAGTTTAGTGGAACAGGGGAACTTCTGGACAAACTAGAGTAGCTTGGCAGGCAGTCAAGACTAAGTCTCAGGAGGGTTGAGAGTGATCGGAAGCCCACAATGAGCACACACAGTAAAACTCCACAGAATACTCTAAGACAGGTGTATATCAAAAAGTCATTTATTATAAGCCTTTATAACTAAATACAAATAAACTACAGTAACAATGAACAGTTACCACACACGCCTTGCACTATGTAACATATTTGCAAAATGTATTTAGCCTAATGTTTGAAGTTTAGTACATTTATAAAGCGCAGACCAGGCCCAGGGGCAGGCCCAGGGGCAGCCTACACATACTCTTGTAGACAAGTTACATTATCATTAAATACACAGTAAGTTTATACAAATATACATCAGAATAATACAAAATAGAATTTGCAGATTATAATACAAGCAAATAAGGTGTGTGTACAACCTGAATACACAGGAAGCAAGTCTGAGTGGGGGGTCTCATAGCTCATGAGAGAACGGCCAAGTTTTTGCGTTGTTCTTGAAGGATAGGAACGATGGTTCAGTTCTGATAGGAGTGGGCAGAGTGTTCCAGAGTTTGGAAGCTAGGACAGGGAAACTCAAACCGCCCGCTTTTTGGCGTTTGAATCTAGGCAAGATGAGGCTGTGAGATTGGGCTGATCTAGTGGGTCTGGCGGAGGTGTGGAGTGTCAGGTGAGAGGAGAGGTAGGGTGGGGCGTTGTTATTCAGGCATTTGTGGGTCAAGGCTAGCGTTTTGAGGGCAATTCTTTGTGTTACCGGGAGCCAACGTAAGTCTGATCTGATGGTGGAGATATGGGAGCTTCTTAAGGCTGCCCTTATGGCATTATTTTGTACCATTTGCAATTTATTAAGGTTGGACTGACTAGTCCCTAAGTGAAGAGCACTACAGTAGTCCATTTTGGCCATAATGAGTGTTCTGGCGAGGGTGATGCAGTTGATGGAGTTTAGAAAGGGTCTGCAGGCAGTCATAAGTTTACAAGTATGGGCAGATGCCGACCTTACTGCATTTGTTTGTCTACTCAAGGAGAGCGTGAAATCAAGACAGACGCCTAAAGTTTTGGTGTCTTTGGAGACATTGATAACATTGCCGTCGATAGTGAAGGACTTGTAGGTTTGGTCTAACTTGTTAAGACGATGGCTTGATCTTGGAGAGAACACAACCACAGCCTGCAACAGAAGAGGTAAGTAAAATACAATTATCACATTAGGCAGTTCTTCAAAGTCAATCCCTAGCTTATGCAGTCCAGCCCTATGAAGTGGGGAGTTATACATAAAGGGGTTTACCTTGGATCAAATCCCTGGTCCTTCAGGTAAGGTACATAATACAAAAACGAAGGGTGGATCAGGATGACACAAATAATTAAAAAAATACGAATTTTATTCAGTAATTCATTACATCAACATATAAATGTATTTACTGATTAAAACTATTCTTCCAATTTTACAGACACAATCGCATTTCTGTCATATCTCAAGCATAAATTCTCAATCCCGCATTCTCTCATTCATACATTCATACATAAAACCATTATGGCCTATTATACATTGTGTAGTCATGTTCTAATTCTATACCAACGTTTACACACATTTTTCACAATTATTTGTGACCCAGTCCTTAGTTTCAGGTGTCGTATATCATCTGGTTATAATTCCCAGACTATTCATGTAGTCGTCGACACGTGTTTCGGTCAAAATATAACAGAGATTACTGTCCCTATTTTTTTCAAGACCTTCTTCAGGACGTAGGGCAAAACATTAGTTCTCCTGCCCTTCATGGAATGGAATAAGCCGTTTTCAAATCTAAAAAAACATACAGAAAAAACCTGTCAGGGTCAAGTGTCATCCATATTTCTTCTTCGAGGTGACTATTATTGTCACATGTGCAATTTTTAACCAATAGACGCATAACATCCTACTTACCCCCATGTCATGAATCTGGGGATGAAGATAGATATGTTAGATTAAATCCTTCACTGGCGTCTATAAACTTATTTAGACTCTGTGAAAAAAACAGAGAGCAAAATCTAACTTATCTGCTCCTAATTCGTGTGAGGCATTCTCAAACAAACTATGATTTTAAACCAATTTAAAAACTTTAAAAAACTTACAACGTCCAGTAGTCTCTGGACAAATGTTCTTCAATAGCCACAGGTAACAGACATGCACCCTCTGACTCTAGACCCTGTGGGAACAGAACAATTCAGATTTATCTTCTACATTTAATCTTTATTTAGTCCACATATGGTCATGCAAGGGGGTAAAAGCAAACTCACCCCAGATGTATGATAACTGTATACGTAGTCAGTGTACTGGGGAACTTCCCCTCCAACGCCAAATAATGGACACCAAACGATTCCTTTTTCTTAGGTATATGTATACTCTTTGTACTTCCTATAGAAGAAGGGAAGAGACCAATATAATTGTGCCTCCAAATTGTAAACGCTCAGAGTCACAAATTCACCAATACTAGTGTGTTAACATTATTGGTTGGTCACTCATTGTGGGAACTTGCATGAGACCGAGGCTACTTCCATCCATATTGGATGATTTATTTTAAAATGTATTAATGTAACCGCGACACTCGCTCCAGCTCATAATTCGCGGTACATTCCAAACCGTGATGAAACTCCATTATTCCACTCGCTGGTATCCTCATCATCATTAATCACTATAAAATTCACTCATTTTCAATATTTGCTAGAAATGCGTTCCGGCCTGTAATATGCACTTTTTGTGACAGCACAATCTAGCCACACACTTACATGCTCTGCAGCCTCCCCATATGTCAACCAACTGATTTCAGTGCCCTTCTTTTTAAATTGTGTATCCTTACCCCAGTATCTACCAGCAGACTAAATATTCACAATATTATTATTGTTTTCCTGCTTACCCGTGTTATCAAGCTCACTCAATGGAATTTTCGGAGTCATGGCGCGTAACTGAATACATAAAAAGCACTCCCTGTATCGCGTGGGATCGACACAGACAAAGGACTTCTCTTTATTCTCTCAAGACCCTCAATGGGCATAAAAACAGGACTATATTTATTCTCAAAGTGTACGTTCAGCATAAACAGAGGACTTCTCTCAATGCTCTCATAGTCCTTAATGGGCATAGGAATAGGACTGTGTATATTTTTGTTGCATAGAGCTCTCCGTGCGTGCATCCTGAAGACAAATTCTATCAACACCCAAAACATAAACAGTAATTTGTGTAGGACATTTAGCAACATTAAAAACGTTAAAGAATGCTAAAAATGTATATACATACCGGAAGATGTAATAGTGGACAGCAGTTCCTTATATAAAGTTCAGTCATTGATTAGCCACTATCAACTCCTAATCTTGCACAATAATTCTAACTTCCTATAAGAAAAGCAAAATGCTGTCTATATTATAATCTAGACACCAGTAACCCATGCTGTAACATCACAGGTCACCGGAATAGTCAATCTCTAGCGCTACTCAAGCTCACATTGGGGGCTCCCATGCAAGCTACAGTGGATGCTCATTTTCTTGTTACAAGAGAATTCCATTCTATTGAAACATTGAGCCCATTCCGGACTGTGTCCAGAGTGTGGATCCAATGTTGCTCAATGCAATGCAATAATATTCCAATATCAACTCCCCGCATATTGACTTTTATGTGTTGGAGGACAAACCACCTTAAATCAGTGTCTTTGTGTTGAAGCTTAGTGAAATGTTCCACCAGAGGCTTATCTGCCACTTTATTTCATATGCAGCTTCTATGTTCCGATATACACTGCCTTACTTCTCTAGTTGTTTTACCAATATAGAGAAGTTGGCATGGGCAACTGATGACGTAGATCACGTTCTTAGTGAGACAATTTGTATGATGGTTCATTTTCCATACTTTGCTTCCATAATGGCATTCCCATTTGGTCTCAGTGAGTGGACAAGCCGCACATTTTCCACATTTATGATGGCCAATAATAGGAGGCAGGCCCCACTGATTGGTGATAGATTGTTCCTTATGTGGTTCTTTGTAAGTGTGAACCAATTTTTGCCTCAGATTCTGATTTCTATTGAAAGCAAACATAGGTTTCTGTGCTAAGGAGCCTGGTTGTTTAACCAGATTCCAGTGTTTATTGATAATTCTCTTCAGATCTCCATCAAGTGGGGAGCCTTGTGCTCAAAAGTACAGCAGTGCGTTAACAATGCCTGGTCTTGCGTAAGAGCAAACACAGGTGCGCTTCGGGGAGCTGTAGCAGTTCAGGAAGGGGTTGAGGTGATGAAGAATAAAGCCCTATTATACAAAGAGGGTCTACTCTAGCAGGCAGAATGACTTTCAGAGTTCGGGAATATCTGGGGAGCGCAGGATAGCCCAGCTAAGGTGAGTATCTTTTCATGGATTCTCATGCGTAAAAACAGATGGATGTGCCAGGGGGCCACCGCTAAGTGATGCACGTACTCACTGACCTTCTACACAGTCCGGGCCAAACTTTACCAGTCTAGTACAGGTCGCTTTTAGGTTTAACCCCTGTAGTTACACGTCGATCTGGCTCTCAGCGGCTGCAGGACGGGACGATCATCTGTGGCGCAACAGTAGCCCTTTCTCTGCCCTCGAAGAAGAAAGGTTCCAATGCAGCACGTTTCTGGGAACGGGGGGCAGGTCTGCAGGCACTTGCAGCAACAGTCACCACAGCAGGCTGACACAGGGACTGCAAATGCTCGCGGAATGGCACACTCTCGTAAATCGTGACCCAGAGGAGATAGGACAACGGTGGGAGAGGGCCCAGGACCACAAATAAGCGTTTCCAAAAGTCCTGAGTCTGAACTCTGGATGGCAGTGCTCCTATTCGATACCCCGAGTTCAAGCTGCTCAGTTCACTGGATGGCCCAGGAAAACTTCCGAAGAGGCTCTTTGCAAGGGTAAGCAGGAGGTGCCGAGAGTAGTTGGTTCCGCTACTCCAAAGGGTCGAAGCGCCCTTGCAGGCCTTCTTCGTTCGATGCAAACTAAAGCAGGGGTCCAACGGGACGACAGCAGGATCAGGTTGCCAAACCTTCCAGCATGTCTGCGGTGGTTCCACAGGTCTGCTCTTTTATTTCAGGATACTTGGGTCTTTCTGTAGTTCTGTGAGAACTTCAGTTGATCGTCCTGGAATGGATACAGAGCCCCTTATCTTATTCAAGATCTGTTTTGTGATCAAATCTGGGATAGCCAATTGAAGATCTGCTCTCTTGTATTCATACAAGGCGTGGCCCAATAACGGCCCACAGTGGTTCCATTTATTCAGGCATACCAGACATACTGGCACCACTAGTGTGGATTGGGACCAGACAGTCCCAACCCTCTTCCTGGGCACTAACACACGATAAATGCAAGAGCCCGCGAAAGATACGGTTTTCGAGGGAGGCTGCATGCCCAAATAGGAATACCTGGGTCTCTCGACCTGGGGGAAGGCAAAGGGACGAAATGGCCAAAGGACAGAACAAAAGACTTTGCTGCTGCCACCAGTTAGTCCTAGGCACAATTGTACAAACACCAAAAGAAGGTGGCTGGGGCCATAAAAAAAAGGACCCCTATGCGCGGTACTGTAAGATACTTGGCACATAGATAAAAAGTTACCAAGAAATGGCAACATAGTCAAAGACTAAGGGACATGGTTTCCCAGTACTGACAGCCTGAATGATGTGTCAGTTTCCCCATAAGAAATGAACAAAAGCTGAAACACTGGTTTTCATTCCCAGCTTCCCCATATCACCCACATTGTTTTGATCTTTGGCAAATCACCTTATCACACTGTACCTCAGTCCAGCTATATGTCAACATCGGGAGTACATAATGCAGGAACCACTAAGAAGTAATGGCACATGCAAACTAAATCAATAAGTGACCATCCTGCTTTTTCTGGCAGTGTTAAGCAATGCTCAAATCTTCCATATTTGTATGCTTACTTCTTCAGAATATTTATACTTTACAGGTAGCCTGGCATCTGGTGGCAGAATCATTAAAGCTAATTCTGACTGTAAACTGCTTTGCCAACAGTCTGCCTACGCTCTGTTTGTATCAGGAACTCAGTCACCGCCCACCATCGCTGCTGGTGTGCATTCCCTGGCGCCAAACTGAAAGACAGCACCAGAGAGGAATATTGCCTTTACTCACCCTTGTCAGCCACACACCTCTTCCAAAGCTCCTCCCACTTCACAGTCTCCGTAACATACTGAAGGAGGAACCTGCACTGCGTCTAATCCCGTGTTGAGGTGAAGCATATATACTCTTCACTGACACCCCAATGCTACTCATCCTGGCCATTAGCAATTCCCTCTGAAGTCAGAACTTTTCACATCCCATCATATAGTGATCCGCCATTTCTCGGCTTCCGCATGCCTCACAATTTGCAGAAGTGACTCTACCCATCTTAAACTTCCATCCATTCAAACCTGCATGGCCCACTCTTAGCCGTTTCCGGATAGTTTCCTCTCTCCGTGCCAACTCTGCATTACCCCCACATCGCATATACTGAACCTTCCTTTGTACCACGTACAAGTGCCTCACTTTCCTGCCCGTATCCCGTCTGATTTGCCATTCTCCCAGGAGGGGGATAGGCTTCTCTGGAGCACCAAGGCATGTGCCGCAGTCACCTGACCAATCATGCAGTGAGGAGATTGGTCCTGTGAGGAGGAGGAAGCGCTCAGTCGGCATCTAGGGAATCAGACCTGGAGACTTGCATAAAAGGTCAAAATAGGTTAGCGTCAGCACTTCACAGCTGATTGTTTCATTCATGTGATGCTGCGTACATCTCATGCGTTCTGCCTTACACTGATTTTGGCTACTGTTTCTTTGACCCTGCTTGTGGAAAAGGGATTTCAACTGGGTGATTCATTAGAACTTGTGTACCGACTTGGGTCTGATTTAGCATTGCTTGTTGGCTTCCTCCTGAGACTGGTCTTGCACCATGGACTTGGGGCATTGCATGACTTTGGCTTAGGGATATTGGATTACTGTGATTTTTTTAACTTTTGACTTTCCCTGGAACCACTCGAACTCATCATCATTTGTGTTTTCCTTTCCCTTACTGGCTGTGTCCTGGTGCCATCTGTGGTTGAGCCAATTCAGGTTGTGTTTTTTTAAATGTCCGCCTTTTACATCAGGCAGTTTTCCTATTTTCCCTATTACTGCTTGTGGGTACTATGCCCCCCTTCATACCAGCTCATACCAGCTAACAAGAGATCCAAAGTGGTAGGGGGTGAAGTGTACCTATTTCTACCCTTGGCTCACTCATTTTCATCTTTCCCTTTCAGCTGCTAAGAAGGCTAGTGGCTTTTCTCAAAACCTTTTGTCCTATTGACTGGCCAGGGAGTTCTTTTTGCCTCCTTCGCTGGTCCATTGGGAAGAAGGTAGCCCTGTTTTCAGTCTAAGTGGAGAGGCCAGCCCGATTACAATTACGGAGGCATTGGCTTGTGAGATGTTGATGCTTTAAAAGGTTGTTATCCAACAAGCAGAATAGATAACTAACAATGCACACATACATTTCAAACACCAATCGATATTCAAAATGTACTTTAGAAAAATAGCTCACAATAATTCGAATCAAATTTTTGTCATTTCATCACAAGAATGATTTCCAACAAGACATCTGTTCCAACAGACTTTTTTCTTTAAGGTTTCAGAAATCAATATATTGCTCAACGCGTTTCGGGGACCAATTCCCCTTCTTCAGGAGCTGAACTGCGGATAAACATAAAGAGACAAAATGTCTCACATCTTCTTTTCCATATTTCTAATTTACATCTTATGAGCTTAAACATGTAAGTTACCCTCGTGATCCACCTACATCCTATTTTTAGATTCATATTTCCACTACGTATGATATATGATATGATATGTCATTTATAACGCGCCTGTACACTAGTGTTGCTAGGCGCAACAAGACAAGGAAGGGGAGACAAAGAGAGGACAAAACAAATGATCTTACTAGGCCTTGTGTCATTCATATCGTGCAAGTGCAGGGGGAAGGGAGAGGATAAGTGCCAGGGGGGTGGAGGGAGGAGAGTGCGGTAAGCAAAGCTAAGTAAGTGCTGCTGGGATGGCCGGCTTTAGATAAGTGCAAGGAGGCAGGGGGCTGTAGGGTTGCAGATACAGTCCATAGTGTGCAGTGGCCCTTAGGCAGTGCATGGGGCAACTGGTCGTCATGGAGCCTGGTGCCTATTAAGGTTCAGAGGGTGGACAGGTAACCAGTTAGCGCAGCAGAACAAGTACATCAGCAGGGGAGAGAAAGCATAAGTGAAAAGGAAGATCTTGACTTGCTTCCGGAACCTTAGGTGGACCTGCTCAAGTTTGAGAGAGGCAGGGAGGCTGTTCCAGAGGGAGGCACCAGCCGAGGAGAGAGATCTACCCCCACTCTCTGCCTGCAGAAGCGTCTGACCCTCAGATAGTTGGAGGTGGATGAGCAGAGGGCTCAAGAAGTAAAGTGCTTAGGAAGAGAGAGTTGGATGTAGTGTGGTCCCCGGCCGCAGAGAGCCTTGTGGACAATGCAGAGGGTCTTGAACTTGATCCTTGCAGCCACCAGGAGCCAGTGGAGAGATTTCTGGGCTGGAGAGATACGATCCCTGGGCTTGAGACCAATGACAACTCTTGCAGTCCTATTCTGGATTAGTTGCTGAGGGTGAAGAGTAGAGGCAGGCAGATTTATCAAGAGGCTTTTGCATTAATCCAGCTTAGAGAGAACCAAGGCCCTGGAGACGGTGAGCTTTTGGGGAACTTGAGAAAAGTAAGAATCCCTCTGAGGAGGTGCAGCTGGTAATGGGACTTCTTAGAGACGTCTTTGATGTGAGGATAGAAGGAGAGGGCGGATTCGAAGATGACTCCAAGGTTTTTCGCCTCGCAGGAAGGCACATGTAGAGGTCTCAAGGAGGGCGGCCAGAGTGAAAGAGGGAAAGCGGGAGCAGGGGTCCCAATGAGAAGGATGTCAGTCTTACTGGCATTCTGGCGGATATCATTAGAGGCACACCATTCCTGAACAGCGGATAGACGATCAGGAATGAATGAGAGAAGAGAGGAGGCTGGGGGGAGCCTGAAGGAGAGCTGAGTGTCATCTGCATAACACTGAAAGTTAGGAGAGAAGGTAGGGAAGGGCTGGGCCAGAGGTGCCAAGTAAAGGTTGAAGAGCCAGGGTGAGAGATTAGAGCCCTGGGTGGGGAACACCACATGCAGAGAGAGAGGTGGTGGAGAGAAAGGACCACAGTGGACCTGGGAGGGTCGATTAGAGATGAAGGAGGTCAACCAGGCTAGGGCCTGAATCTGTGATGCCCAGGTTGTCACAGAGGTGATGGATTAGGATAGGATGGTTGTACCACATCGAATGCAGAGGAAAGACCAAGGAGGATGAGGACAGAAGGAAGGCTAGATTCAAGATTTGAGAGCAGGTCTTCACGGGTGTTCAGGAGAGCAGTTTCCATGCTTTTGTCAGCTCTGAAGCCAGACCAATGGTCATGGAGACAACCAACAGATTCAGTGTGGAGAGTAAGCTTGGAGATGGCCAGCTTTTCCAGGAGTTTGCCCAGGAAAAGAGTGATAGAGATCGGCAGTAGTTTGCCAGAGAGGAAGGATCGGCAGAAGGCTTCTTCAGGAGGGGGTGCACAAGGGAGTGCTTTAGGGGGAGGGGAATTTCCAGTGGAAAAAGAGTAATTGCAGAAATTGGCCAGGTCTGGAGCGAGGGTGTTGATGTGGTCCTTGATGGTTCTGGAGGAGCAGGGTAGCGGACGATACTTTCATAGATCAGACTTGCCTAGAAACATCGGCAGGAGTGAACACAGGGAAAGAGGAGAGGGAGAGGCAGCCAGAAAGGGGCCCAGAGAGGAAGAGGAAGAGAGGAGAGAGGACAGGATGTCCTAGCTTTTAATGGTGAAGTGAGAAGCCAGTGCCATGCAAAGGGCCTTGGAGGAAACAGGAGATGTGGAGACTGCAGCAGGATTGGCCAGCTCCTTGCATATTTTAGTTTGCCAGTGTTGTTAGAGGCCTCAGAGATGTGGGCTTGGATGTAAGGTCTCTTCTTGGATATGCATTTCTCTACTAGGTGTGAACTTAACACACTGTGGAGCTCCAACTAACGCAAAAGTGCATCACACTCCATTGAATCCCTTCCAAGTCACAAGGGGATATTTAAAGGACACAGGCCCGTTCTTTGTTAAATGAACAATATTGAACACTTTACACGAGAGTGAAATCCATTTATATCATTTACTTTCAGAGAACTAAAACTGGAAACTGTACCTGATGAAGGGCTAGTCCCGAAACGCGTTGTACAATTTTATGATTTCAAACTGAGAAAGATCAATGTTTATATTGAAAATGAAATGAATTTTCAGTGTTTTATGTACAAATAATCGAAAATCAAATATTGAAACTGTTCACATTGAAAAATTGCAAATGAAACTGCTTACTTTATAATCACTTTGTAATATTTTGTTTCAAATTATAATGCAACATTTTTGAAAAATACATATATATTTACATGAATACTACTATCGTGGCATCTTTAATCAACTTAACACTATAAGTGATCACCGTGAACTTCCATAAAGTCAAAACTGGCGTAGTCAGACAAAAGTGTGCCCTGTGTTAGCCCACCTAACTCTAGGTGGACCATTCTCCTTTTCAATTGTTATATAGGTCTTGTGGCCGAGACCCACAGAGGAGCACCTGAATCATATGATTAAAACTAATTAATATAAATTGAATTTTTGAAGCAGTGACCCTGAGTGCACCTCTGCATCCTCACAAATCAACTGCAGCAGGATTGGCCAGCTCCTTGCATATTTTAGTTTGCGAGTGTTGTTAGAGGCCTCAGAGATGTGGGCTTGGATGTAGGGTCTCTTCTTGGAGAGGACAGAGTCTGTATTGCTTTTGGAGATTGTGGCAGGCCAGTTTGTCAGAGGATGCCCCTGATGCCCTCCACTTCCTCTCAGCCATCCTGCACTTGAGTTTAAGGGTGGCGAGGTCGGAGTCATACCAGGAGTTGTACTTGAAGGTGGGCTTCCAATGGAGCCTCATGACAGGGGCAAGGACATCAAGAGTGTCACTGATAGAGAGATGCAGGTTAGAGAGGACGGTGTCAGAGTGTGAGTCATCTGCAGACATAGGAGGAGGCGAGAAAGTAGCGGTGAAAGCCTCCACTGACACATGCTTCATGGGCCGCATGGCCAAGAAGGTGGGTTGCAGTGCTGGGTTGAGTTCAGCTGTGGGACAGAGAGCGTCAGGTTGGAAGAGAGAAGAAAGTGGTCAGTCCAAGGGAGAGGAGTGGTGAGAGGGCTAGAGAGGGGGATGTCTGAAGAGATGAGAACATCCAGGGTGTGCCCAGCAGAGTGTGTCGGGCCAGATGTAGTGATCCAAGAGTTGAAACTCTATCAGCTGCGTTAAGTGTCAACAATTAGTACAAGACACCATGTGTCGGCCATATAATCCAACTGTGAAATCATTAGAAGCCTGAAGGTAGCTGAAAGTACAATCTTGCATACCTGACCTACTTGGAAACAGATGGTGCCAAGAGTTCACACAGGTAAATACATAGTATTTGTGATATTTGCAGCCAATGTGCACTTGCGCTGTAGAAATATATAATTTAAAAAAATGGTAAAGAAATTACGGTAAACAAATGATCGTAATACTCAACTGCCCAACCAACTAACTTAATGGACTAAAATTGATACATTTCAGGTACCTGTGTACCCACAAATACCGTCTAGATGTTTCCAATTGGTGTATACCTCTCAGATTCTCGAAACATAACCCAGGTCAGTCGAGTTCCGACAGGAGTAGCAACAGTAGTTCAGGGGACAGAGTCCCAACTGAAATGTCTAGGACAGGCACATTCACCACTGTTTCCCTACCTCCACAAGAGATACCTACTGACAATTACTTCACCATCTCAACCAGAATATGGTCCTTTTTTAAAACAAAGAAAAAACCAAGCAAAGGTAAAATGATCCACCAGACAGCAAAACAAATAACTGTTAAAGGGATGGTTTGCCCACATTTTTTTATTTAAAAAATAGATAGGCAATATTAAAAAAAAACGATTGCCATTTTTTTTTCCAAGTCCCTATGTAAAATTTTGAGCAATTCAAGCTCAAAATTTGCAAAAGCAAGCACATGGGCGCATCCATTTTGTGAAATGGATGCCCGCCTGTGCTGGCTTTTGCTTTTAACGCACTAATGAAGGAAAAGCCAGCCAGCTGTAGTAAACAAAAGCTACCACTGGGTGGCTTTTCCTTCATTGTGCCGGGACTCGGAGGATGCGGACCGGAGACTACAGACAGAAAAGCTGCAGCTGCATCTCGGTAACTGCTATTTATTTTTTTTTAGAAAATAAGCACTAGCTGCGGTTTTTTTTCTAGGTTTTCCGGGCTGGACGAGATACAGCTGCAGCTTTTCTGCCTGACGTCTCTGGTCCCCGTCCTCCGCGTACAGCACCAATGAAGGAAAAGCCACCCAGTGGTAGCTTTTGTTTACTACAGCTGGCTGGCTTTTCCTTCATTAGTGCCGCAAAAGCCAAAGCGAGCACAGCGGCGGGCATCCATTTCACAAAATGGATGCCCCCATGTGCTTTCTTTGAGCTTGATTTGCTCAAAATTTTACATAGGGACTTGGAAAAAAAAATATCTATTTTTGAAATAAACATTTTTGGGCGAACCATCCCTTTAAAGAAAACATTGTTGTGAACATTTCAAGCAAACCTCTGAAGGTCAATTAGAAGTATTGAACAGAGGACTTTCCTTTGTGCCAACATTTAACACTACTCTATTTGAAGAGAAAGCTAACTTACATAGACTTCTACATACAATTTGTCTTCAAATGTTTTTTGAAACTCAACCACCTTTGGAAGATTCCTCGATACCTTTTGATAATCTTGAAATGAGCCCAAAAGGTTTCTTTGATCCCCGATCCAGAATCCAGTATTGAACATGTTTGAGAAAAAGGTTCTTTTAGAACTGCAGAAAATCAATTATCAAAATAAATTCCCATTGTAACATCAAAATATACAATTTACGCAAGCAGAAAAACTGGCTGAGGATGAACATCTCACTTTGAACGAGCAGAAAAGGGAGGAGCCGTCGTTGTGATTGACTCCTCTTTTTATCATGAGATCTGCATGGTACTGTTGAAAGATGAATTCATATACATTAGGTTGGTCTATGATCCCATAAATGAGATAAAGTTTCTCATCAATCGGTTCACAAATGACCCCTGTTTTTTATGGGCTTCCCAAGATCCACAAAAACCAGATGGTTCCTCCACTTAGACCCATAGTGGTGGGGACGGAGAGCATTTTTGGTCCCTTAGCCATATATGTGGATACAATTCTACAACCCTTAGTACAAAATATACCTACATACTTGAGGGATATCACACACTTCCTAAACTACTTAACTGAAATTGTAACTCTTACACAAGAATGAATTGTTTTTGTTAGATATAAACAGCCTATATAGATTGATCCCTCATAATGAAGGTATAGAGGCCATTGAATGGATACTTCATTCTGAAACAGAGTTAATAAACAGTTCATTATTGAACTGAGGAACATCATTTTATTCAATAACTATTTCAGATACAATGGAACATTCTATGCCCAGGCATCCGGGTCCTCAATGGGCTCCGC
The DNA here is from genome assembly GCF_040938575.1 of Ambystoma mexicanum. Taxonomy (NCBI): domain Eukaryota; kingdom Metazoa; phylum Chordata; class Amphibia; order Caudata; family Ambystomatidae; genus Ambystoma; species Ambystoma mexicanum. The sequence continues at coordinate 847,481,050 of NC_090930.1, forward strand.
GATGGCCCCAGCATATGCGAGTATGTTCATATATGAGTTTGAAAAAAACGCTTTATTGGAACATCCACATTGGTCGGAGAAGATACCACTATGGAAAAAAGTATATCGATGAGATTTTTGGAATTTGGATTGGTAACAAACAAGAACTGATGGTCTTTTTTTAATACCTTAACTCAGTATACTCACACATACAATTTACTCTGGAAATTGGGGATATCACCCTACATTTTCTAATTGTACATAAGAGGTTGTGGCAGGTAATTTGATAACATTACTGTACCATAAACCAACAGATTTTAATAATCTATTATATTACAATCAATCTATTATATCTATTATATTACACCAGTTTCCATCTGAAAGCTATGACTAAAGGTCTACCACATAGTCAATTGCTCTGGCTAAAAAGAATGATAACAGATCCTGAGATGTTCAATTTTGAATGCCTTGACCTTCACAAAAGGTTTGCAAATAGAGGATACCCGGAAGAGGTATTAAGCAAGGCTGTTCATTGAGCAGAACAAGTTCCAAAATAACACCTATTAAGATCTAAATCTAAAAACACTCAGATACCACTACTGTACATCTGTAAATACTCCAGAAAAATCTTCCAAATCTGTAACATTCTGAAGAAGAACTAGAATATTCTTCATCATGATCCAAAACATCTTTAACTATTCCCAAAACAGCCTATTATGGCATATAAATGTGGAAACAATCTGAGAGACAAACTGGTCCATGCTGAAAGACCACAGTAAGAAATGAACCTTCCACTGCCTTGCATGCAGCAATTGCAATAATGTGAATAAAGGTCCAACAATTTCACCTCCCTACACATGCAAAAAGATTGCACTACATGACTTTGCCAGGTGTACCACATCTGGCGTGATTTACTGTATTAAATGCCCATGTGGCCTACTATACGTTGGTAAACCGCAAGACCGGCATGAGAAAGGTGGATTGAACATAAATCCAATATCTGGACTGGGAACATCAAGTCACCAGTGGCACGACATTTCAATGAGAAGAAACACACAGTTTCACAAATACAATGTATGATATTGGAGGTGGTCAAACCTCTTAATAGAGGAGGTGATTTCAACACACGCCTCATAAAGAGGGAAATGTTTTGGATACACTCATTGGATACGGTGTACCCAAAGGGGATGAATGAAGACTTCAGTTTGAATTGTTTTATCTGAAATACTTCATATTACACTTTTGTTGTACCAGTATGAACAAACACCCATTAGACTACAAATGATATGTAATTTTGTGATCTCTCTATATGAATATATGAACTTGATGTTCACTCCATGTCCCTTATATACTATATATAGTGGAGGATATTCCTACCTCTCCCATATAGTAATTTGTGAATGTGACATTATTGCTGCAGCATTAACCTTATTTGATATGTGTCCATAATCTGGATTGTAGGTCTGAATCATGTAATTTACACCCATAACATGTTACAATGTGAGAAAGATACAATTGGAAAGCTGGAGACTTTATACAGTATGTGTGGTGACATTTGGGGATACATAGTGACAAATGGTTTGTTCAGTTGTAATAATGAAATGACGATTTATTATGTAGGTCCTCCAGTCTTTGTAATCCCTACTAGGTGAACCTGGATTTCAATGCTATTCAGAAGAACTTTTCATTATTGGTGAAGTCGTTGTCGCCAGTGTAGCTTGTGTTGCTGAAGTATTCAACAGCAGACCATCTGTAAACCAAGATGTCTTGTCAGTACTTTCCATTAACACCTGCACCACTGCATACTTTGTTGTTGACCAGCAAGCACAGACAGTGGAGGAGACTGTCATCCAGGTCTCATCATTGATCATCATTACAGGAGTCAAAGTCACATTGGTCTAGATCAAATTGTTGGTCTGCTTCCCAGCTTTGATGCAGATCATTATCGTGATGCCTCCACCATCAGCCACCATAATCAAAGATGGAAACATTGTGGTTCTCCTTAGAAAGACCACTTCTGTAGCCTACAATATCGACATACACACATATGGACAGAGGCCCACTAACATGGATTAAAACAATCTTCGAGATGGTGAGATTTTTCAGGGATTCTCTAAGGCATTCACCTGCTCTAATGTCTCATAGGCCTTGCCCTTTCCCTCCATCACCTCAGGATAAAGAGGAAGGACTATTACCTTCACCAGAGGACAAATAGGGTAATGTGGTTCAGGAGCATGCAGATGAAAATCCATGTGAGCAATTTATCACACCGGAACATGCCAACACAAATAAACATCTTCACCAGATGATAATTTAGCATTGCAGGGTTTGATGACATGGATGGCTAACTGCTTTGACCTGTTGTTCATGTCCCTCGGAAGACTATTGTAAAAAATGTCAGCTCAGACGATTTGCATAATGCCTACAATCTGGAGGATCAGAAAACAGATTTTAAAGGCCCAGCATCTACAACTCCAGAAAGTAAATATAAGGCACCTGAATCTGCCTCCTTGTTCATTAGAGACCAACCAAAGCCATATTCCATTGCAACTACAGTCATGAGAAGGATGTTGAACTCTTTTGGCTTGGCATCGATGTTTCATCCAGGCAAAGATGCAATGAATTTATATTTTAGTGAATAAGTGCATTCAATGTGCTTCTTCTACAGTAAGAACAACACATGGGCCAGTTTTATTACACCGATATGAGATGGGGTAAGTGGGACAATGTTCATTCAAAGTTTAACTTTGTACAAATGGTGAAACAATGAGAAATAGAGGATTTTCAGAGGGATAAATAATTGATTGGTGCATAAAAAGCAGTTGTGGATGATAGCTCTCCCTCACCTTGAAGGAAACAAGGGGCAGTCACAGGGTGGGTTGCTTGTCAAGGGGTTTGTGATGTACACCCTTATAGCTGAGATTGCTCAGGGAATCCACAAGGTCGGCGTCACCCTCTTAGAAGTATGTCACAATTCTGACCCGTGTTCTAAGTAGAAAGATAGGTCCCTTGCTAAAGTAGGTTACAATGATATTTTGGACCTTATTCTACAGGTCCTGTCACATCCCACCTCTGCCACTATACACTATAAGAAGAGGAATAAAACAAAGAGAGACCACAATTTGGAATTCTCAAACGTTTTATATTTACACACAGAAGGAGGCTCCAAACCTCAGGGTATAACAAAGATAGAAATCACTCTGGGCAACAGAGAAGTAAACTACAAAATACAAGGATCCCATTATTCCAAAGTATCCTTGTCAAGGTCCAGTCAGTATACAGACTTCAGGCCAGGACACCCACACAGTACGAATCACAGGGATGGGTAGACAACTCTTCTGGGACTTCCTTGCAAGACAGAAAAGGGAGCTTTTCTTTATCAAAAGAAACTGTCAAGATTGATCAAACAAGAAAGTGTTTAGCCCCTGCTCTATACAGACCTATGATCAAGTGTTTAAAAGGTTGAGGTCCTGTTCTAGAAAGCACAATCCATTCGAAAGAATGGATTGTGTCCTCCCAAGTATTCCTCATCTATAATATTCGTATCTCTCCAGCTTTGCTGCTTCTGACATTTATTTTCGGCATAGGGCGCTGTGCACAAGGTCGTGGCCCTGATGTCCCTCGACGGTCTCCGTAGCGTGCCGACATCACCAGTCGCATAAGTAGCTTGTGCCACGCCCATTGGCTTGAGTTCTGTTTCTCTGATAGCTTCGCAATCGAGTTAACGGCGCGCTTCATATTTTCCTCAAAGAAAATGTCATCTTCTTTGACCCCTTCCACTCCGAAGACGGGGTTTAAAAAGTGCGTCAACTGTGTTTCCAAAATGTCGATCACTGACCCTTACCGTGTCTGCCTTTGGTGCTTGGGTTCGGACCATCGGACCGGCGACTGTGGCTCCTGTCAGTCTCTGACAGAGAAAGCTCTCCGCGAACGAAACAGTAAACTAGCGGTGGGGCAGGAAGCTTTGAAGGCCTCTTTGAGGGCCCCTTCTAAGAAGCATAGAAAGTCCAGCGAGTCAAGAGACTCCGATAGGCATGAACACTCGAAGAGATCTTGATCTAGGAGTAGATCGAGACGTTCTTCGTCTTCTTCTAAGAAGACGAAGAGGAGACATAGAGACATGAGATGGTAAGATGTCTGACTAAGTCTGATTCCCCTAGGAAATGTGATGAGTTTAGAAAACAAATGATGAAGGTCTTTGAGAATGCTGCCCGACCCCCTCAAAGAAACCTCGTAAGAGCCAGACCCCCGTCGCTCCCTTGGACGAAGCAGGAGTAGATCGGGACGTTCTTGGGCTTCATCTTCTAAGAAGACAAAGAGGAGACATAGAAATCCTTGCTCTTCGTCAGACACATCTACCGAGATGGTAAAATGTTCAACTAAGTCGGATTCCCCTAGGAAATGGGATGAGTTTAGAAAACAAATGATGAAGGTCTTTGAGAATGCGGCCCAACCCCCTCAAAGAAACCTCGTAAGAGCCAGTCCCTGGTCGCACCGTTGGACGACGCAGTAGAGTCAGAAACTACTAAGGCCAAGTCCAGCAGTAAGACAGAAACTCGACAGTCTCGACCCGATGTTAAAACGTCAAAGGTTCCTCAAGATTGGAGTGATTCCCCGGTATCGGCTAAAATGCATAAGCCGTCCACACTCGACGTGTTCATAGACGCCATCGGCACCGACTACCTCGAAGCCGAAGGAGATGTTATCTCCATTATCGAAGTTGTCTTTGACGATTTCGAAGAATCCTTCGATTCCCTCAAGGCAAATTCCGGAACAGAAAAGAAGGTTTACACCTTTCCCTAAATCAGACTTTTTTAAGTCCATGTCCTCTATTTTTGAGGAAGAAAGTGCCTCAGAGGAAGACATTTCTTCATTTGGAGTAAAATTTGGTACTAAAAGTGTGCCAGAGGAATTGATTGACCCTGAGTCAAGGATGAGAGACCTGTGTGACACCCTTCACTCTGCCAGTGGCATTGATACGTCACCAGAGTTATATTTTCAGAAACCTTATCCTACAGAACATGTGGATTCCGAGTACAGGATCTTGATGAACAGGGTTGCTGACTATATGGGTTGGGGTAGATCTTTCCCAACCTTTGAACAAGATGATATGACCCATATCCTGGACCAAGGCCCCCAGAAGGACCCAGTTCTTCTCTTTCATAGGGCTCTTTAAAGAACAGTGGTTGAAAATTGGGAGACTCCTGAGTCTGTTCCAGCAGTCAATAAAGACTTTCCCAAAAAATATAGGCCATCAAGCTGTGACCCTGATTATCTAAGTAAACACCCTACGCTGGAAAGTCTAGTGGTACAAGCTGCTACTTCCACGAGGCAGTCGGCTTACCCATCTATGCCCCCAGATAGAGAGGATAAAAGGTGGATGCTTGGGCTCGCAAGGTATTTACCTCAGGCAGTATGGCCCTTAAGTCAGCAAATGTTACCTGTACCCTGGCCAGGTTCACCCATAGATTGCATAAAGGCGGCGGCTGAACATATTTCAGAAGGCGAAGAAAGGGAAGGCTTTCTGAATAATGTGAAAGATGGTAAGGAGGCAATGGGGAAATGTCTCCAATCTGGATTGGATACTGTTGACAGCATCAGCAGGTCCAATGCTGCAAGCACAGTACTGCACAGATTTGCGTGGTTGAGGAAGTCTGGGTTTGCACCGGACGTTAAGGCCAGTCTACCAAACGTGCCTTTTGACGGCTCGAGGCTGTTCGGCAGTAAAGCTGATGAGATCTTAGAGAAACTGCAGACCTCCAAGGCGGCAGCTAAGTCACTTAGCGCCTCTATGCAACAGCCTCAAAAACCTTATTCTGGCTCATCTTCCTGGAAAGGTCGTTCTTTTCGATACTACTCCTTATTTGGTAGAGGAAGAGGAAAGGTAGAAGAAATTTCCCTCGTAGTGGACGTGGAAGAGGTGTGAAATCAGCCTCAGCAGTGGCATCTTTGCCCTCAGTCGCTCCTGCAGCCGCCTCCAAATTTCTCAGAGACCTTAGTACTCAAGACCCTGGTGGGAGGCAGAATCTCTCAGCATCTGAACAAATGGCAGGGCATTACTTCAGATGCTTGGGCACTGGAAACAGTACCTCAAGGTTAATGCCTTCCCTTCCTAAAAAGGCCTCAGAACCATCCACCGGGAACCAACTCTATCAAAATTCCAGAGCTGCTCCTGTTTCAGGAAATCTTAACCCTGCTAGAGAAAGGTGCAATAGAACAGGTACTTGTAGCGGAGAGGCACAAGGGTTGGTACTCCCCTCACTTTCTCATTCCAAAGAAGGACGGAGGATTGAGACCCATCTTGGACTTCAGAAACTTGAACAAGTTCCTCAGGAAGGACAAGCTCAAAATGGTAAACCTTTCTCAGATCTTTCAGGCTCTCCAACTCCAAGACTGGTTGGTATCATTGGACCTTCAACATGCTTACTTTCATGTGCCAATCCATCTCAATCACAGAAAGTACCTGAGATTCGCGGTTGGCGGCTCTCACTATCAGTTTCAAGATCTGCCATTCGGGCTGACCTCCGCCCTGAGGGTTTTCACCAAACTGATGGCGCTGGTGGCAACGAGTCTCAGGAGAGGAGGGATTCATGTCTACCCCTACCTGGATGATTGTTGGATCAGGGCTCCTTCACCCGAACAAGACCAGGAACATCTCTCAATCACCTGCCACTCCCTTCACAGACTGGGCTTCTCCCTCAATTACAAGAAGTCCCATATGGTACCATTCCAAAGACTCCAATTTATTGGAGCAGTCCTGTATACTTCTGTATACTTCATCAGGGAAAGCCTCACCTCCCGAGATGAGAGCTCACCACATTTTTCAGATGGTAACAAAGTTCCAAAATGCCCAGCATCTGCCAGCCTTCGATTTTATGAGGTTGCTCGGCCTCATGGCATCCTACATTTTTCTGGTGCCAGAGGCCCAATTGAGAAGGAGATCCCTTCAATGGGCCCTCAGGACACAGTGTTCCCAATTGTCGGGGAATTTGTCGGATCTTCGGCAAGTTCCAAGTACAGTTGCCCAGGATCTTCTATGGTGGGCTTGCAACAATAATATTCTCAGGGAAGAATCTGTTTGGCAACCATGGCCGGAGATAACAGTAGTGAAGGACGCCTCACTCACAGGGTGGGGAGCCCACACCAACGATCTGACAATCAGTGGTCGTTGGTCTCCATTGGAGTCCAAACTACACATCAACCTTTTGGAGCTTAGGGCGATCAGACTAGCGCTGAAGGCCTTTCTGCCCTCTGTACGGGGAACGAATATCCTGATAATGACGGGCAACACAGTGGCCATGTACTACCTCAACAAAAGAGGAGGCGTAGGGTCACTACCACTATGCAGAGAGGCAATGCAGCGCTGGTTCTGGGCAATACAAGAAGGAATCTCTCTGTCAGCAGTTCACCTAGCCGGAGAGCAGAACACAGCTGTGGATGCTCTGAGCAGGCAGAGCACAGTATCCCACGAGTGGGAACTAGCTCAGGAAGTCCTTCAAGAGATCTTCACCCTTTGGGGAACCCCTCAGGTGGATCTGTTTGCAACCTCGGTCAACCAAAAGTGAGATCAGTACTGCTCAAGAGAATTTCTCCCAAGAGGAGCTCTAGGAGACGCATTCATAGTGGACTTGGAATTTCCACTTTTGTATGCGTTTCCCCCAGTCCCTGTGATTCCTCATGTAATCGGGAGGTTGAGAAAGTTCAGGAAACCCATGATCCTTATTGCCCCATATTGGGCCAGGAGGACATGGTACGGGACCTTCTGGACATGTCCATCTGCCCTCCAATACATCTGCCACAAAGAGAGGATCTTCTCTCGCAAGAGGAAGGTTGAGTTCACCATCCAGAGGCCAAGACACTCAACCTTCACGCATGGTTTCTGAGAGGTTGAGATATAAGGATTGGGACCTCCCGGATGACGTAAAGGAGATTTTGCTTTCAGCCAGAAGGCCAGCAACTAAATCTCTGTACCAGTGTCATTGGAATACATTCAGTAACTGGTGCAAAGATAAGAATGTAGACCCGTTTCAATGTGGCACTCCTACAGTGCTATCTTTTCTATTACATCTGGCCAATCTGGGGCTCCAGATTGGGACAATAAAAGGATATTTGGCAGCGCTTTCTATATTAAAGCGCTCCTCGGACAAGGTTTCCTATTTTAAGATTCCTTTGATTATTCCGTTTTTGAAGGGACTCACAAATGTGTACCCGCCAATACCTTTTCATGTCCCAACTTGGGATTTGAATCTTGTGTTGAAATTCCTAACTTGTATACCTTTTGAGCCTCTACACTCCTGTCCTTCAAGGCTTTTAACACTCAAAACTGTCCTTCTTGTGGCCTTAACATCAGCCCGCAGGGTTAGTGAATTGCAGGCTCTCTCGTGCAAATCACTGTATACTACCTTTTACAAGGAGAAGGTGGCACTTAAGAGTTAAACCTTCTTTCTTGTCGAAAGTAGTTTCTGACTTTCATTTGTCACAAAAAATCACACTTCCAACCTTCTATCCTCCTCCTCATTTGGGCAAAGAAGGATAGATTACACAGACTGGACCCAAAAAGGGCTCTGAGTTTTTATATATCAAGAATGACAAGGTTGCGCCAGGATGACCAATTTTTTGTGGGTTACACCGGCTATAAACTGGGATTAGCGGTGATAAAACAAACTATATCCCGCTGGATTACTTTGGCTATAGTAGAGTGCTACAGATTAGCTGGGAAAGACCGACCGGAGGGACTTCGTGCCCATTCCACAAGGGGCATGGCTACTTCTGCGGCTCTGAAGAGGGCAGTCCCTGTAATTGATATTTGTTCAGCTGCAACATGGGCATAAATGCACACCTTTGTTAAGCATTATTGCTTAGATGCCTCTTCTTCCCAGGAAGGTCTGTTTGCAAAAGCTGTACTTCATTCCATACATGATAAAAAATAATTAGTACTCCCACCTCAAAATTTTACTACTGCTATTGGAGTCTATCATAGATGAGGAATACGTGGGAGGACACAATCCATTCAAAGAACAAGTTACTTACCAACTGTAACGTTCTTTTGAGTGGATGTTCCTCCGACGTATTCCTCATCGCCCCTCCCATCCTACCCCACAGTACAGTTTACGTTATTTACACTTCTCGTTCACGAAGAGCTTACAGTCTGAGGCGCGCCTGGGTGTTCCTTGAATTATACCACGAAAAAACAGAACTGAAGCCAGCGGGCGCGGCACAACCTACTTATACGACTGGTGATGTCGACACGCTACAGAGACCGTCAAGGGACGTCAACGCCACAACCTCATGCACAGCGCGCTCTGCAGAAATGTGTTTTTTCCGAAGCAGCGAAGCTGGTGAGATACGAATATCATAGATGAGGAACACGTGGGAGGAACTTCCAGTCCAAAGAACGTTACAGTTGGTAAGTAACTTGTTCTTCTTGACTATCCTTTATACATTGACCAACACAGTTACTCAAAGACAGGGACTAAGTGTCCCTGCATACCTCTTGTGTTCTTTGTGGGTCTGGTCCTGTTATACTCATGGTTCACTACTATTGCCTTGGCTGTATGGGCTCCTGGAATGATTACACGTGTGTCAGCAGCCTTAAGTGGATGCAATGCACCTTAAGGATATAGTGCACCTGACTTCCTTTGGCAACCTTTCTAACACTCCATGTGTGGCCCCTGTCAGATGATGTCCCCGGATGTTCAACAGTCCTCCTGCCTCAGCCTAGATTGGACACGAGGGCCTTGAAGGTGACACCCTCCTGGTCACTGCCTGTGCCCCAACTGAACTGTACTAGACACTCCAACTCCTACACATACTCCTGCTCTTGATCCTCCAATTTGTGCCTGCTTTGCCACTACCTCCTGCACTTACCTCTGGTCCTCCAATACCTTTTGTTCCAGCTCTCCCTCCTTCTCCTCTACCATTTCCTGCTCTCACTCCTGCTCTTGCTCTGCTGTCTCCTCCTGTTCCCTCTCTCTCTACTTCTTTTGCTCTCCTGACGCTTTCATCATAGTGGAACACTGTCCTCCCCACTTAAAACCTAGTGGAATACTGTGGTCTAGTATAGTGTGGAGAATAGGGTGATTGGGGCACTTACCTTCTCCCCTTGTGGGTAAACTTTCCACCAGTTAATATCCAGATGAAGGTGGTTGTGAAAGGTTGAACAACGCCTCCTGCACAGGCCCACTTTATTCCAATCAGGCAGGGGAATGATGGGGTCATTCCATGCCGATATTTCATCTGCCTAGCTCTTTGGAAATTGTTCTTCCTCTCTCTCTGATTGTTCACAGGGGATTGAAAGTGTATTTCTTTATCTGCTGAAAGTTTTCTTTGGAGGCCCGATGTATGTTGGACATTGTTCCTCGGGCACGTGCCACACTGGGGGGCACACTTCAGCAGTGATCCTTGGACAGGTGAAGCAGTGGGTGTGTCTGGCTTTTAGCAGGTGATTGTGTGTGTGGGTGAGCTACTGGCCCATTTGTGAGTTCTCTGCCGACTGTCTGTAGGAGGAACATGTGCGCTTGGTCTCCCTTACTAGCACTGGGAGCTCTGACGGATCATCCATTTACTTCGTCCAGCCATCGCATTCTGGAGCAGGTGGCCTCCACTTCCCCCATAGTCCCTAGTCTCCATTTGCTGGTGCGGCCACAGTGGCATTATCACAGCACATAGTTGTGTCACGTTGCTATCCCTTCATTAGAGGAAGGGGCGCAGAATTGAACTGTGCCCCACAGAGGAGCTCTGTGTATGCATACACACTATTTGGGACATCACATAGCGCCGGGAAACAAGTAGAGGATCAGCAGCTGTGCATCCCCACATCCACAGTCGGTAGGTCCGAGCGATGTTAAGGGAGTTAGACAGATCACAAAGCAATTGATAATTGGAGATATGTGACTTCATCGTTGGGTGGTGGGCGAGAGCACGAACACAGCTGTGGTGCAGATTAAGTAGAGCAGTGTAGAAGTTTATTTTTATAGCGAGAATAGGTGTGATTTGCTCAAATCTGAGTATTGGATTTGAGGTTGCCAGAAATCCTGAAGTGGTGTTAAACAGACAAAACTGTAGAAGGGGCCAAGCAATCAGAGGAACAATAAGGAAATGGACCCAACCTTTTGAGAGAGAAGGGTGTACGGTATCAACTTTGCTCATTTTAGAGGAATGTCTCAAAATGAACACATCTTTTTGTAACTGCCAAGTAAAAATCAAGCAGTTCATATATAGAATTGTAAATGGGTAACTGTTTCATTCACTTATCTCCACTTTTTCACATACACATTCAGGTTGTACACTTAGGCCTTTTTAATAGAAAAATATCAACAATGTTTTTTTTGTTGACAAACACATTTCTTAAAAACAACTATATATATATATATATATATATACTACAGTTTTATCACAATAAGAAGTCACTTGGACCATGATATTCTCTTTGTTAACTTCACAAACACATTACACATTTCATTGAGGTGCTGGGGTTAGTAAGCAACAGATTTCAATTCACAATTTAAAACACTATTTATTTGTACTATTGCACTGGTGTAGATTGGCTCCGCTATCACTTACTACCAAAAAACAACAACACCACCCTTATTCCATACTCATGTAAGTTGTTAAGTAGCCTGAAAGATGCAAACATCTCCAGCCCTCTCACATTACTTGCTGAAAGAATCCTATCTAAGACCACACATAATTTCATGTGCAATACATAACACTCAACAAACTGTCGACAAAGGTGTGTTCAGCCTTCTTTAACAGGGTGTACTCTCAATTAGGAGCGCCTCCATAGTTCTTCCATAGGCCTTCATCAGGACAAAGAAAAGTTCCAAACCCCACACAGCTTGTTGAGTGTTATGTATTGCACATGAATTTATGTGTGGTATAAGATAGGATTTCTATTAGCACACATTGAAAGAGTGCTGGAGATTTTCACATCTTTCAGACTACCTAACAACTTACATGAGTATCAATACGGGTGGCTTTGTTGTTTTTTGGTAAAAAGTGATAGCAGAGCCAATCTAGACCAGTACAATAGTACACATGAATTGTGTTTTAAATTGTGACTTGAAATGTGCCAGTAATGTGTTTGTGAAGTTAGCAAAACAGAAATGTCAAAGCAACTTTTTATTGTGATAAAATGGTGGTATATACATTTTGTTGTTTTTGAGAAATGTGCTTGTCAAAATAAACTATTTTTGATATGTTTCTATTAAAAAGGCCTAAGTGCTCAACCTTAATGTGTATGTGAAAAAGTAGAGATACGTGAAATTTGTAAGGATATGTAAAAGCAAAAAAGAGTACCTTCCATAAGGTGTTTTGTTTTTTGGGTGAATAAGTTGACAAAACAGCATTAGATCAAACCTTTATAACCTTAGAGCATTATTGGCTAATTTCTCCAAGCATTATGCTCTAAAAGAAGCAGGAGCCTTCTCCTCCCCACATTTGTTCACAAACAGTATGCCTTGGGGCTAGTATGCGTGCTGTTCAAGCAAACAATTATTGGAGAGAAGGAAAATACATACAGATTAATGCAAAATAATTCTGCCACGAGATGCAATGACTGCAGTTACTGATCACAAGGGGAAGCCAATTATCTGCTATTTACTGCTTACTAAAGCCACGTCTGCAAACAATTTTGAATCAATCATTGGCAAAAACAATACGTCTGCCATACTGAAAGTGGATGTGTGTTTTGGTTGGGAGTGGGAAGGTTGAAGAGCAAAGGAGGGACGGGGATGCTCAAGGGCAAGAGTGATATGGGAAGGAGCACAGAAGTTCATTGTTAAATATCGGCTGTGCTGTTAGTTAACTAATACATGTACAGACATCTCCAGCACAACTGGAGCAGGATAGAAGGGGACAGGTTGATTGGATAAGAGGTGCATTATGGAAGAAAGAAAATTGGTCGAGATGGGCCGTAGGTGTATTGTCGGGGAAGAAGGAACGTAAGGTGGAAAATAACTGTCAGGGAGAATCCCTTGTGCTCAGTGTGGATGAGCACCGGGGACATGAGCTCTTATTTGAGGGGAAGACGCATGAGGGTAGGAGCAAACAGGGGGGCGGTCTGAGGGAGCATCATAGGGGATAGAAATGGGATGCTAGGAGGGGGCAGGCACAACATAAAACTGAGTGGAGCACCTACCAACAATGGGCTCATGTCACCTCAGGTTTCCAGGGAAATCAAAGATAACTCGAGCTTTAGTCTCGTTGTGTACCAGATGTCACTTGGAACCCCTCTATGAAATACGTTCCCATTATTGACAGTTACCCATACACAGTGATATATATGAGCTGTCAGGCAGGTCTGCATGGTTTATAGTCACAAGAGAACAGTAAATAATATGAATATTCACTTTCCATTTGTGAAATCATAATGTGCATTTGTGCTTGGGTTGGTGATTATCGTGGAACTCGTGAACGTCAATAGAGAATGCTATCTCTTGAGGATTGGAATGTGGAATGGAATATACGGCAGTTGATTTAGAGAGCAGTGGATGTGAGATACAGAAATTCTGTGCTGAGGCCCCTTTCTTCCCTTGAGTACTTTTCGAGTTATATTATTGAAATAAGAGACAATGGGCCTCATTACAAGTTTGCCGGTCCGGTAACAACCGCACCGTAAGCTACTGGCACTATTGTTACCAGACCAGCAAACTACGAGTTCTGCTTCCGGGTGCCTTTTCGCCTGCCAGGTCTGACCTGGGGGGCGGACTGGCACCCGCGAGCAGACCATATTTGATGCACCGGCACCATTCACAAATGTTGCCGGTGCATCCGGCTTCCCCATTCCCATTGAGCCCTTTTGGGCTCAATGGGAATTGGGACTAATATTTTCCGGCGCCCTGGAATGGCCAATTACTGGGTCTGCCGGGGTTGTAATGCCCCGGTAATTGCCCATTCCCGGGCACCGGAAAAAAATTTACTGTGGCACGACTGCCGCCAGAGACATAATGAGGCCCATTGAATACTTCGGAACCTACCAACGTGCCCAATACATATGAAAAGACCTAGGCACTTCACCTGCCTGGGTTTGGGTCTGTCTTCTCAGACCCTCAAGAGAGTGGCACTCCCTTTGAACGTTACAAAAATCCCCTCTAGAGGTCCCAGCTTCAGCCAGCGGGCATTGAAGGTCAGGGTGATCCTCTGGTGGAGTACCTCTCCCTGAGGAGGGGCCACTGGCTCTTCTCCTTCAGGAGATGAGTCTAGTGTCATCACTGGTTCCAGTCCCGCAGGAGCTTGATCCACATTGGACACTGCCGAAGCAGCAGGTAGAGAAGGGGTCCCCTTCACAGAGGTGGCCTTCTTGCTCTTCCTTCTTACCTTTGGTTTCCCCTTTGGCTTGATAACTATCAGTCAGAGCCTGTTTGACCTGTGACCTAGTAACTGCAGCAGCAGCCAGGGCTGGCCCATCAGAGACCAACCCCAGTGCTGCTAGGTCATTTCCCAACAGCACAAGGGAAGGCACATTGTCTTATACAATTACAGGCAGTTGGGCTGTCTTGTCATCAATCTGGATGGTGACTAAGGCTACAGGGGCAAGTTTGGGAGGTCCACCAGATAACCTGCTGGGTCTCAGAGGAGCACCTATATAGTCCTCTTGTCTGAGCAGGGTCTTGTACACCTCTGTCATGCTAGCTCCAGTGCCTCTCAAACCAGTGGAAGGCTGGCCATTAATGACGACACTTCTCAGAAATATCTGGGTGTTCAGTGGGATAGTATTCAGTACTTCTGAGTACTGATCCCATGCCCCAAGGGAAACTAAGGAAATCACTGCAGGAGCACCAAAGGTGGTTCCTGGAGAGGAGATGTGGACAGTGGCCTCCATCCCAGGCATAGGGTAAGGGTAGGTATGGCTGACAGCCTGGACTCCAAGTGCCTTACCTTTACACTGATCCCTGGCCCCACATCCCCAACAAGTGCCAGGTATGTGAGGAACTAAATTAGGGTCACTGGGAGACTACTTTACAGCAGGAGGATCAGTACTCTTACTCCAAGCCCCATTAGACATATCCCCACTAGCTCTTTGGAATTTAGGAGAGGGATGCTTTGGTTCATTTGACTGGGAATGCTTTCTGGACTCCTCAGGTTAATGAGAGGTCCCTTTTTCTTTGTCTTTCCCACTGGGATTGTTAGGGGAAACCCTGTAGGAGACACACTTGTCAGCCAGCTTGGACAACTTAAAGGGATCTAAAATGTTCTGGTCAGCAGTTTACTGACAGCTCTGGTGAACACGCTTCAGAAAATGCTATAAAAAACAGTGAGATAATTCAACAAAGCTTTTCACCTTGTATCTATCAATCCACAAATCCACGCCATCATGTTCATATGGGCAGCACTTACCCAGTCAACCCAAGGCACACTCTCTCTCTTCTTATGTTCCCTGAACCTTTTAAGGTACTGGGTATGTGTCTTGCCAAACTTGGCATTCATACAGGCCTCTGTCTTCCACACTCAGCTGCAGAATACATTCATAACCGGTTTGAGGTGCTCTACTAAATAAACAGCCCAATCCCCATGGTCAACATCATGAATGTCACAAGCTATCTCAAATGCCTCTATTCATTGGAGAATATCAGAACCCTCCACATACAACCCACCAAATCTGTCATAATATTGGTAGCAGGAGACCTGATACTCTCAAATGGTCTAGCTGAAGTCTCCACCTTAGCTTTCTCCAGCTGGAGTCTTTGAGATTCACTGTCCCTGTCTTTGAGTATTACTTGTTGTGCCAATTCCTAATTTTTCAACTCAGCTTCTATTTCCAACTTTTTGTACTGAAAGGCTAACTTTTCTCTTTGTAGCTCCAATTTCAGAAGTTCAAGTTTCAGTGCATCCCCCTGAAGAGCAATGTTGGGTTTGGGAATAGAAGTGGCTGGAGAGATGCCAATCCCAGCAATACACTCTATAATAACCCCAGGGGCCAGGTCCCCATCAGACTCCCACCCTTCATTATAAGCATCACAATCTGTCTGGTAATCCACAAAAGCAGCCATAATCTCTGCCCTAAACCTATTCTCAAAGTCTAATCCTCTCTCTTCACAAGCATTCTCTAGAGCTTCTAAGGTCATTCTAGTAAATGTACCATTTGCAATAGGTTCCATTGTGTGTAGTGATGTCTTTAGTATATACCACTAAACCTTAAGTTACCAAAAGTGTTTATATTTTGTAGTAGCAAGGTTAAACACTAAATACTAAAACCATTGATCCCACTCCTTCCACCAGTGTAAAGACTGGAGTGGGGTATCTGTACTTTTGTCCACTATCTAGTTGGGGTCAAGGCACGGAGCACCCCAGCTAAGGTTCTCTAATGGTAACAATGAACAAGCAATCAAGGCTAAGACCCAAGGGAGGTGATGCAGGCAGGTTCTTAGGTACAGTGACTCCCCCAGCCATCACAAAGCAATGTCCACACACTATGTTATGATATGATATGGCATTTGTAACGTGCCTATACACAAGTGTTTCAAGGTGCGACGAGGCAAGGAAGGGGGAACAGAGGGAGGAAAGAGACAACAATCCTACTAGGCCAAGTGACATTGAGATTGCGCAAGTGCAGGCGAGGCGGGAGGGGAAAAGTGCCAGGGGAAAGGGGAGGGGGCCAGTGCTGTACATGGGATCAAAATAATAACAAGAAGTGCAGCCTGCAGGTAGCAGCTGGAAGAGTAAGTGCAGACAGCAGGTGTCCAAAAGTGCAGGTAGGGGGACTGTAGGGTTACTGATACAGACCCAATTGCAAGGATTACCGGGAGGCAGTGCGGTTGTGCAACTGGGTTGCAAGGGACCTGGGCCCAAAATCAAAGGGTAACCAGGTGACCAGTGCAGTATCAGACATGAAATCAGCAGGGGAGTGGAAGAGAGAAGAAAGAAGCAAAGAGGAAGGTCTTGAGGTGCTTCCGGAACTGGAGATGGTTCTCCTCAAGTTTCAGAAAAGCAGGGAGGCTGTTCCAGATGGAGGCCCCAGCTGGAGAAAGAGATCTGCCACCAACTCGTTGCTTGGAGAAGCGACTGACCCTGAGGGAGTTGGAGGTGAGGAGCAAAGAGCTTGAGTAGGAAGGTATTTACAAAGAGTGAGTTGGAGGTATTTGGGACTCAGGCCCCAGAAGAACTTGTGGACAATGCAGATGGTTTTTAACTTAATCTGTGCAGCCACTGGGAGCCAATGCAGAGATTTCAGTGCTGGAGGGATACGATCCCTGGGCTTAAGGCCAAGGACAAGTCTCGCATTCCTGTTTGGTTGAGTTGCAGAGGGCAGAGAGTAAAAGCAAGCAGATTTAGAAAAAGGCTGTTGCAGTAGTCCAGCCTAGAGAGAACCAGAGCTCTAGAGACAGTGAGCTTCTGGGGGAAGGAGAGGAAAGGAAGAATACCTCTGAGGAGGTGGTTTGACTTCTTAGAGACGTCAGAGATCTGAGGAGAAAAAGAAAGTGTGGAGTCGAAGATGACCCCGCGAATTTTACCCTCACAGGTGGGAGCAGAAAGATCGCCAAGTGAGGCCAGCCAGAGAGTGACAGGAAAGGAGGGTGCAGGTGTGACGATGAGGAGAATCTCTGTCTGACTAGCATTAATGTAGAGATCGGTGGTGGCACACCACTCCTGGATAGCAGACAGTCAGAGATTAGAGAATGAAAAGAGGTGGCAGAGGGGAGCCTGAAAACGAGCTGAGTGTCATCCTCATAGCACTGAAAGTTGGAGCAGAGAGCGGCAATGCAGTGGATGAGAAGTGCCAGGGCTTGGTTGAACAGCCAGGGAGAGAGGTTAGACCCCTGTGGAGCATCACAGGTAGAGAATGAGATAGAGGAAAGGAAGGATCCAAGCTGGACCTGGGAGGGTCGATCAGAGAGGAACGAGGTCAGCCAGGCCAGGGCCTGATCGGTAATACCCAGGTTATCACAGAGACGATTGAGCAGGATGGCATGGTTGTGCCACACAGTAAGTCTTTATAAAATAAGGTTCAGGGGAATATATACAGCAATAAATAACACACTTTTTACTCAGAGAAACACCATCCTAATGATGGAAGATATGTACACCTCTATGTGATACCACAATATACTAAGTTTCAGGTAAAATGCACCAACTGCTGACAGTTATAAAAACACATAAGAATTACTAAGCAATGTGTAACTTCATCTATATCACTGCAGATAGTCAGGTAATAATTAAAACATAGGCAGGATGCTTTCTTTAGGATAACCAATGGAATACTGTGTGAGGATCCCACAACTCGGCACCCTGTAAGGGAAAGTTAAGGTATACTTTATCTTGTATATGACATCTCAGTCCAGCTAGGTTCAATAATATTCTGCTTCTTTTTTGGCCGATCCCACTACCCCAAAGTACCTGGGAAGCCACAGGAGAACAAGATCCAATACTAATCTGGGATCCCTGGAGGAATCCTGAAGGTGAAAGATGCTCTTCCTCGTCACAGTAGGTTAGGTGCCTTGGCAGGTGAAGTGGAGGAGTTTATTGGCTTTACTCAACGATACCCCTCGATGATGGACTCCCCTTTGGAAGGTGGAGTCACTGGGATGTCGGTGTCAAGAAGAAGAAGGAAGCAAGCAATGTCGGAAAGGCAGCAATGCAGGTCTTTCGTGGTGGACCCGATGTCAGCTGTGGATGGCCCACGAAGATGAAACTTACTGTTGGCTGAAGAAGATTAGACCCTTGGTGGCCATGGATGACTTTCAGTGGCAATGGGTCCAGTGGCAGAAGTAGGTGTCGGGTTTCAGGATTTTGCGGTTTACCGACTGTTGGTTCTTCTGTGCTGCAGCCGCAACACGGACCTCAAGATGGCTTCTGGTGACCTAGACACAGCCACTGGACTGCAGACCCTAACCAAGTCTGGACCCTCGGGACGTCTTCTTCAGTCTTTGGTGGCAGGAAACCCACTGGCATATACTCCTCTGCAGACAGTGACCCTGCACCTTCTCCGGCATGGACAAGTGGACAGGGATGCTCCTTGAAGGATTCTTTAATGATTTGCAACTTTCGCAGCTCTGTCTGTCATGCAGCACTATGCCAGTGTAACCCCTCTTCTAAGCCCGCTGAGGAGTAAAGGGCACGACTCTGCTGTTTGGAGAGAGTCTGGAGAAAGCGTCTCTGCTATTTCTGCTTTGCTTTGCCTTCTAATCCTTGCTGCTACTTTAAGGACCAAGTCTCCGACCACCTTGGCCCTCGAGGAAGGCAGGACTTAAAAGCAGAGTGGCTTCGCCCTCGCAGCGTTAAGCCCGCTGAGGAGTAAAGGTCGCGACTCTGCTGTTTGGAGCTGTCTGGCTGGAGGCGGCACCAAGACGCTTATTGATATACACAAACCTCGCAACGCTTGAACAAGCCTATATACTGGACCATGAGCGAATTTAAGATGAGGAACTTTGGAGTGATTCGAACCAGTGAGTGCAAATCTACCATTCTTTAACAGCCTTACTCTACACTCAATGCATGGTACGTCACAGGGCGGGGGGGAGAGACGGCCTCTGACAGCTCCCCGAGCTGTAGGGCGTTCCTCGCCCTGTTTACCGATACGGCTGGAGTAACGTAAAGTGTTTCCTTTTAAGTGGCAGCAATATCATTTGGCACACTGACTTAACTTTGACTACAGCAATATAACAATTAGGGGCCGCGAGGTTGCCTCTCCCCTCTGATCATGATTGATTTAGAATACTGCAGTCTACCTGTTTACTTACTTTGGGAAGCTGCGAGAGACTCTCCTTCCCCGTGTGTTTTGGGCACACTTACTTAACACTGACTGCTGTAACATAATAGCTAGGGACTTCGAGGTTCCCGCTTCCCTCTGAACTTGACTGATATAGAACACTGCACTTTATTAGTTTACCCACAAGCTTATTTACTACGGGAGCTGTGAAGAATTATTCTCTCCTCAGTCTTTTGGTGTGGTTGGCTTTGACGCTTTTCTGACGTTTTCTGATTATTTTGTACAGCTCCTCAGGAATTTAACTTTCTACTCGATAAACCTCTCTTGTTATGAGATTTAGTTTAATGTTATTGTAATTCACTGTGCTCATTTAGCACCGTCTATACTGGTTGCACCTTGCTGATCTGTATATGGAAATTCTTTCTGTATAACTTTGCTTTTACATAACGGATGTACACAGTGAAAAACGTTGTGCTATTATTGAACTTACTTATAGTATATCGTGTATTCCTACTAATTGCGCGTTGCACACTGCAGTTTAAATTTTAAAATTCCTTCCATTACTCCTAGTGAATATTAGAAAACACTGGTAGGATCCGTCCGTGATTTATACCCAGCTGATTATTTTTGAATTACAGACTGCCTTCATCTTTATGCTGTATTCTCTATGAATTGCTCTGCCTATTAATCATTCTATGTACATCTGGCTTACTCTATCATTTATGGGATAGCCAGATTTTGGAATCCTCTCTGGACCCTCTCCAGAACTCTTTGTAACGATTAGAAATAAGTGAGTTCTTTGAATTCTAATTGGCCCATTGTTTATACTAGTAGGACATACTTTGTCCTATTGTTGGCCTGATTCTGGGGATATACGTATAGGCCTGTACTAGTTAATAGGCTATAACGGCTCTTTCTTTCTCTGTTTTCCCTCTTCTCTCTCTCTATTGATATTGATATTTTATTTCTCCAGCATGGGGTCTGGCATGGATTCACATGCTCATGAATATTCCCCGTCGTCAGGCTGGGAATCCTCGGTAAAGAAAAAATCAGTTTCAGTTTCGTTTCTGAACTGTCTTTCTCCTAATAACCAATCACTGGTCTCTGGGTCATACTGCCCCCAGCCAATGACTGCCCTCTAACTAAGCCCCTCCTCTGGCAGCCATCTTCATATTTTTACCGTACGTTCAAGTGTTGGGAGTCCTCGTGCTTAGCTCTCTAGCTTTTACTGCGTTTTGTGATTTTTCAAAGAGTTTAATCTCATTTTTTCAGTCAATCGAGCCTCGAGCTCCACCGTTTCTGATTCCGATCAACGGGGACCCATTTCGGAATTTTCTATGCCCCTCAAGGGCAAAGTTCTCGTTGAGTTTCACTTCTTGGAGGATTCCGGAAGATCTTTGAGGCCTACCCCGCGTGGACATGGCCCAGGACAAAGGAAACACGACGCCGGATAAAAACTGTTCAGGAGCTGCCGTGGATACGGATTGCATAATGTCTTCAAGGAGGATGAGCATTCCAGATGCCTCTACTGCCTTCACGAAGACAAAACGCAGGTAGAGAAGGACTGTGCGTTTTGCAAGAACATGTCGGAGCGGACAATGAAGGATCGGCGTATCCGCCTCACCAACTGGCTGGAAGGGAAGAGCCCAGCAGTAGGTGAGAAGAAGAAGAAGTCTGAGCGGTCTTCTAAGACCTTTGAGGGCGCTCTGGCGACGGGGGCCCAACAAAAGACAAAGCACGTGAGTCCGCCGGCACCTGGAGGGCCGATCGGTCGGGCTCCTCGGTTAACAGGCAGGGCGCACTTTCACCGACGCCATCAACCACGAGCCAACGCTCTGGCTCGGGGAAGAGGAAATCGGAGAACCCAGGTAAGTTTCAGGAGAAGCCCCGGTCGATCCCGGCGGAGACAGCCGAGGGAGAGCGAGGCAGTGACCCTCCCCCCAAGGTGAAGGCCCCAGGCACGCCCAAGGTCGTGAAGGCCTTGATTCACCCAGCCAAGGTCTTTATCGAGGGAGTCGCGGCGGCCCGGGCGAAGCCTGTGGAGGCTACCCCAGTGGAGGCAACCTCGGGGCCTAGAGTTTCCCTGCCAGCGCGGAGGGAAGCCTCTTTTCAACCCATCGATAAGACCCCCGTGAAACCTCCGGTGGAAGAACAGGGGGGGCCCGGTGGCCATCACAGACACAGATATAGCCTCTGATGAGGAGCTGGCTGGAGTCGCGAAGAACCTGAACAAAAAGTTCGAGGAGGTCCGGTCCCACGGGAGGGATCCCGACGAGGCGGACGAAGAAAGCAACGGTGGTGCTGACGTGGAACCCGTGGAGGCGGAGGATTCCACTCCCCAACCATCACGCCCGTCGCAGCCGGTACCTGGGCCACAGGACAACTTGGGAGAAATCCTGATGGCGATCCAGGCCTTGTGTACGGAGATAAGGACAAGGTTGCCCCTACCCCCAACTGACGATCCAGCGGAGCCTGGACCGTCGGGAAGCCCTACTAGCAAGCGGAGGAGGATTCACCCCCGGCCCGTCCAGCCTTCACGGCCTTCGCAGCCTTCATCTCCTTCTCCTGATCCGAGGGATGACACAGGAACGGAGACGGCCACGACGGGGACGGATGATGACAGTGGTGACGACAGGATGGGCCTTCCATCACCACCTCCTCTGGCCTCCCCGCTCGACGAAATTGGCTCCTTCCACACCATGATCGCCAGAGCATCCAAGCTCTTCCAGCTCTGCCCTGAGGAACAGAAGAAGGAAGGTTTCCTCTATCAACGGCGTGAGGCCAAGAGGAAGATGGTCCTCTCGGTTCCTTTACATCTGGGACGAGGGACTGTCGCTCCTGAAGAACCCATCCACGAGAGACCGGTACGAGAAGAAGTACCGGGTCCCGGATTCCACCCCCCATGTACCTTAGGGAGCAGCCGACCCCGGAATCAGTCGTCTCCGCAGCAGGCAAGAAGAAAGCGGTGGGGGCTATGGCTTCAACTTTGTCCTCCCCACCGGACAGCGAGGGGAAGAAACTGGACGCCATGGGGCGGAGGGTCATCTTGTTGGCGGCAATGACAAAAAAAGCGCCCTCGCGATTGTGGCCCGTTACAACAGGGAGCTGTGGTTTAAGATGGTTCCCCTTCTGGACTTCCTCCCGGACGACAAGAGGGCTGAGGCCTTGGAGATCCTACAGGAAGGAGAAGTGGCGTCGCACCACGCCATAACGGTGGCCACGGACATTGCTGACACCGGTTTTCGCTAGATGGGCAACGGTGTTTACCTTCGCCGGCGTGGTTGGCTTAAGGCAACTGATTTCCGCCAAGACATGCAGACCAGAGTTCTGGACATGCCCTTCGACGGAAACAACCTGTTTGGCAAGACTGTGGATGAGTCACTGCAGGCCATCAAGGCCGACACGGAGACGGCTCGGGCCCTGGGTGTTCTGCAACAATGATGGCCGCCCTTTCGGAACTCCGGAAAGGATTCCGGAAACTCCAAAGGATTCGGCGGCGGCTCATTGACGTACCACCTGGCATCCCGCTCCTCATCGCAGGAGGCCTACAGAGGACACGGAAAGTCAGGAGGATCTCGTCGTCGTCGCCAAGGAGTCCAAGGCAGCAAGGCTGCTGCCAAGCAGGACTTAACCGGCCGTAGCATCGGGCCCCACCTGAGCACCCCGGTGGGAGGCCGGCTGGCAAAGTTCGTCCGTGTGTGGGAGCCCATCTCAACCGACCGATGGGTGCTGGATACCATGGCCCGCGGGCACACTCTGGAGTTTCTAAAAAAGTGTCCCTGCATTCACCCGTGGCCAGGAAGGAAAACCACATCCCTCAGCTGCTGCTGGAAGTAAGGGCGATGCTGAAGAAAGGAGCCATCAAGCTCGTCCCAAAGAGGCTCTGGGGCTCCGGAGGGTACTCACGATACTTCCTCATAAGAAAGAAGACCAGCAGCTGGCGACCCATCCTGGACCTGCGTCGTCTAAACAAGTACATCAAGTCCCAGAAGTTCCGGATGGTCACCCTCCAGCACGTGCTGGGGCAGCTGGAGGAAGTCGAGTTCCTATAGTCACTGGACTTGGAGGATGCCTACTTCCACATCCCCATTCTAAAAGGACATCGAAAGTTCCTGCGATTCGTAGTCCAAGGGCGACACGATCAGTTCAAGGCCCTTCCCTTCGGATTGAAGTCAGTGCCCAGGGTATTCACCAAGTGCCTAGCGCCAGCGGCGGCACGGCTGCGCCTGCAGGGGATCCACGTATATCCCTACCTGTACGATTGGGTCATCCGAGCCTTTCCACACAGCGAAGACCGTCCAGCTGCTCATGGAGCTGGGATTCTCGATCAACTTTGCAAAATCCCACTCGGTGCCGTCGCAAGTCGCCCTGTTCCTGGGAGCCAGAATCGACACAGTGGCGCGATTGGCTTCTCCGTCGGAGGAAAGGACGAGGGCCATCCTGGGCAAGGTGCAACGGCTGTCGACCATAGACATGGCCAAGGTGAGGTCCATCAAGTCCCTGCTCAGCATGATGTTCTCGTGCATCTACCTTGTGCACCTGTGCAGGCTGCGGATGCATCCACTGCAAGAGTTCCTCTACGCCCGTTGGATGCAAGCGGCGGGAAGCTTCGAAGACAGGATCTCGCTCAACGAGACCTTCCGCCAAGCGATCCGGTGGTGGGGCACCCGCGCGCATCTGGCGGCGGGTATGGACTTCCAGACCCCAGCACATCAGGAGACGGTGAGGCGGACGCCTCCCTAGAAGGATGGGGAGCGCACACCAGAGATCTCCATGCAAGAGGCCTTTGGCTCCTTGAGAAGAGGTCACTACACATCTATGTCCTGGAGCTCCAGGCCGTGTTCTGGGCCCTCAGGTCATTCCTTCGGACCCTCAAGGGCAAGGTGGAAAGGATGTTCACTGACAACACCACCGCAATGGTCTACATCCGGAAGCAGGGAGGCACCAGATCCCCAGCCCTATCCAAGGAAGCCCAGGCTCTGTGGCACTGGGCCGTCGCCCAAGGGATGTTTCTGTTACCCTTCCATCTGGCAGGAATAAAGAACACCATCGCTGACTCGCTCAGCAGGGAGCTGCGCTCGTGCCGTGAGTGGGTACTGCGCCAGGATCAGGTGGATCTACTTTTCCAATGATGGGGAAATCCCCAGATCGACCAATTCGCGACGCAGGTTCGCCAGCAGATTTCCCCGGCCGGGGAGCATGGGCGATGCCTTCTCATTCCCCTGGGACGGCCTGTTCCTCTATGCGTTCCCACCGTTGCTGCTCCGACTCATCAACCAACTCAGACGGTCCCAGTGCAGGATGATCCTCGTCGCACCGGCGTGGCCGAGGCAGATCTGGGTCCTGGACCTTCTGGGCATGTCAGCGTCCCCCCAGTCAAACTGCCGATGGACGCGGATCTCCTCACCATAGAAGGAGGCGCCATCCTCCACCACGACCCGGGGTCGCTGAACTTGCAGGCTTGGCTCCTGCAGCACTAGAGTTTGGAGGGCATGATATCCCT
Organism: Ambystoma mexicanum; assembly: GCF_040938575.1. Classification (NCBI taxonomy): domain Eukaryota; kingdom Metazoa; phylum Chordata; class Amphibia; order Caudata; family Ambystomatidae; genus Ambystoma; species Ambystoma mexicanum. Next base: position 847,506,177 of record NC_090930.1, read on the forward strand.
GCGAACTGCAAGGAGGTGCTTGCAAAGGCCAGGGCGTCCTCAACTCTCAAGTGCCATGGACACAAATAAAAGAGGTTCTCTGTCTGGTGCCGTGCACAGAAGATTAACCCTCTGCGTGTTACGGCCCCTCAAGTGCTGCCGTACCTACTGTCGCTGGCCAAGGTGGGGCTAGCTCATGCCTCCATCAAGATACATCTAGCAGCGATTTCCCGCTACACCAGAGCTCTGAGACGATCATCTCTGTGGTCACATCGCCTGCTGAAGGAGTTTATGAAAGGACTGTTCCGATCATTCCCGCCGGTGAAGGCTCCCGCCCCGGCGTGGGAGCTCAACGTGGTTCTGAGCAGGCTCATGGGCCGCCATTCGAGCCTCTGCATTCGGCACCGTTGAAGTTCCTATCGTGGAAGACAGCGTTTCTTGTGACCATCACCTCCGCACGACGAGTGGGAGAGATCCAGGCCCTCTCCTGCAAACCACCCTACCTGACATACCACAAGACGAGGGTGGTGCTGAGGACGCACCCCTCCTTCATGCCCAAGGTGCCGTCGGACTTCCATCTCAAGGAGCCCTGTTACCTGTTTTCTTCCCGTCGCCTTCGTCGCCGGCCGAGAGGACTTTGCACTCGCTGGATGTGGCTAGAGCGCTGAAGTTCTACGTGGACCACACAAAGAGTTTTCGGAAAACACATCACAGCTGTTTGTGAACTTTGGACCTGTGAACCAAGGAAAGGCCCTTCTCGAAGGCTTCCATTTCCAGATGGCTCTCCGGCTGCATCATGCACTGTCACCCGTTGGCAAACCGACCATTGCCTGGCCGTCTGAGAGCCCATTCAACCAGAGCGATCGCTGCTACCATGGGGTTCCTGTCTGGTGTGCCATTGCTGGCCATCTGCAGGGCTGCTACGTGGAGGTCGACGCACACCTTCACGAGATTCCACTGCATTGACTAGGATTCCAGAGAGGAGTCCAGAGTTGGTCAGGCAGTGCTGCGCAACTTGTTCACCTGAAGGTGGGCCTGGTGAGGAGGTAAGAGATGCTTAATGTTGAGTTGATGAAATGCTTAATGTTGAGCCTTTCCACCTCCCGTGGTTGTGCATGTGTGTACTGCTATGTATTCTTGTATTCATGAGCATGTGAATCCATGCCAGACCCCATGCTGGAGAAGGAACAAGTTACTTACCTGTAACTGTTGTTCTCCAGCATGGGTCTGGCATGGATTCACATGCAAACCCTCCCTCCTACCCCTCTGTGGCTCTTATCTTGGTTCTTCTGCCGCTTTACGTGCAACCAAATCGGAAGATGGTTGCCAGAAGAGGGGCTTAGGTAGAGGGCAGTCATTGGCTGGGGGCAGTATGACCCAGAGACCAGTAATTGGTTATTAGGAGAAAGACAGTTCAGAAACGAAACTGAAACAGATTTTTTCTTTACTGAGGATTCCCAGCCTGACAACGGGGAATATTCATGAGCATGTGAATCTATGCCAGACCCATGCTGGAGAACAACAGTTACAGGTAAGTAACTTGTTCCTTCTATCGCGCTCGTACACAAGTGTTTCAGAGTGCGACAAGGCAAGGGAGGGGAACAGGGGGAGAACAAAACACCGATCTTACTAGGCCCATTGACATTGAGAACTTGCACGTGCATGGGAGAGGGGGAGGGGAAAAGTGCATGGAAGGGGGAAAGTGGAAAGTGCGAAGCAGAGGAGAAACAGATAAATAACAATAAATAAATAATAAAGGCAACAAACAGTGGTAGTGCAGCCAGCAAGTGCTAGGTTTAAGACAGCAGACAGGGTAGGTCTGATAAGTGCAGGAAGAAAAAGGGGGGGCTGAATGGGTACAAATACAGACCCTAGTGCAAAGGGTGGCCCAGAGATTCAGTGCGGGAGGGTGGCAGGATGAGCAGGTACCTGGGCCCGGAGGACAGAGGATGGCAAGGTGCACGGTGCCAAGAAAGAACAGATCAGCAGGGGGGAGGGGGAGCGAAGGCAGAAGAAAAGAGGAAGGTCTTCCGGAGCTGGAGATGCTTCTCCTCAGGTTTTAGAGTGGCAGGGAGGCTGTTCCAGAGGGGGGCCCCTGCCGAAGACAGAGATTCTACCCCCAGCTTGTTTCTTTGAAAAATGACTGACCCTGAGGGAGTTGGAGGTAGAGGAGCAAAGAGCTCGAGAGGGGAGGTATTTGCAGAGGGATAGCTGAAGGTATTTTAGACCCAGGCCCCAGAAAGCTTTGTGGACAATGCGGTTTTGAATTTAATCCTTGCATCCACTGGGAGCCAATGGAGAGATTTCAGAGCTGGCGAGATATGATCCCAGGGCTTGAGGCGAAGGACAAGTCTCGCAGTCCTGTTCTGGATTAGTTGCAGAGGGCGGAGAGTAGAGGCAGTTAGATTTAGAAAGAGTCAGTTACAATAGTCCAACCTAGAGAGAACCAGAGCTTGGGATACCATGAGCTTCTGGGGTAAGGAGAGGAAAGGCAGAGTACCTCTGGGGAGGTGCAGTACGAAATGTGACTTTTTAGAGATCCACCACCTCATAGATGTGGGCAGAGAAGGAAAGGGTGGAGTCAAAGATGACCCCGAGGTTCTTAACCTCGCAGGTGGGGGTAAGAGGAGGGCCAAGGGAGGCCGGCCAGAGAGTGAGGGGAAAGGATGGTGAAGGTGTGCCGATGAGGAGGATCTCCGTCTTGCTGGCATTCAGACAAAGATCATTGGCGGCACACCAATCTTGAATGGCAGTTAGGCAATCAGAGATGAGAGAAGGAGAGGAGGTGGCGGAGGGCAGCCTGAAATTGAGTTGAGTTTCGTCAGCCTAGCACTGGAAATCTGAGCAGAAAGTGGCAATGCAGTGGGCGAGAGTTGCCAGGTATTGGTTGAAAAGCCAGGACGAGAGGTTAGACCCTTGGGGAACACCACAGGTAGAGAGGAAGATAGATGAAAGGAAGGACCCAAGTTGGACCTGGGAGGGTCGATCTAAGAGGAAAGAGCTCAACCAGGCCAGAGCCTGATCAGTAATACCCAGGTTTTCATGGAGACAGTTGAGCAAGATGGTATGGTTGACGGTGTCCAAGGCAGAAGAGAGATCGAGGAGGATGAGGACAGAGGGAATGTTAGAGTCAAGGTTGGAGAGCAGATCTTCACAGATGTTCAGAAGAGCAGTTTCCGTGCTTCTGGCAGCTCTGAAGCCAGACTGGTGGTCATGGAGACAGTCAACGGAATTGGAATAAACGTTAAACTGAGAGATGGCCAACCTTTCCAGGAGTTTGCCCAGAAAGGGAGTAATGGAAATTGGGCGATAGTTAGCTGGACAAGAAGGATCAGCTGTGGGTTTCTTGAGAAGAGGATTCACAAAGGAGTGCTTCAGAGGGGAGGGGAAGGATCCTGAGGCAAAGGAGTGGTTGCAAAAATCAGCAAGGGCCAGAGCGAGGGTGTCAATGTGGTCCTTGATGGTTTTAGAGGAACAGGGATGAACCTGTTTTGACAAGGCTTTCATAGATCGGACTTGTCTAGAGACCTCGTCAGGGGAGAAAAGAGGAAAGGACGAGAAGGATGGTGGGGATGTGGCTAAAGGAGGGTCAGCAAGCATAGATGGAGAGGGGAGAGTAGGGGTGTGGTTAGAGAGGGTGGACAGGATGTCCTGGGTTTTTTTAATGAAGTGAGAGGCAAGGGCATTGCAAAGAGCCTGGGGGGCAACAGGAGGGGTAGAGACTGCAGCAGGGTTGGCCAGCTCCTTGCAGATTTGAAAGGGTTCGGCCGAGTTGTTAGATGCCGCAGAGACACAATCTTGAATGTGGACTCTCGTCTTGGTGAGGACAGAGAGTCAGTATTGCCTTTGTAGCAGGCGACAGGGCAGTTTGTCAGAGGATGAACAGGAAGTTCTCCATTTCCTCTCAGCCGCCCTACACTTACGTTTAAGTGTAGCTAGGTCAAGTCATACCAAGAATTGCACTTAGCTTTGGACTTTAAACGGATCCTCATTACAGGGGCAAGAGCATCAAGCATATCAGAAATTGAAGAGTAGAGCAGACACAGGGCTGTGTCAGGATGTGAGACAGCCAAAGGTGGAAGGGGGGGAGGGAAAATGGTGGCAAAAGCCTCCACTGACACACGCTTCATAGGCTGGATGTCCGAGAAGGTAGGTGGCAGTGTTGGGGTAGGCTTGGCTTGGGGGGAAGAGAGGGAGAGATGAGAGGAGAGGAGGGAGTGATCGCTCCAGGAGAGAGGAGTGGTCAGAGGGATGGAGAGGGGTAGGTCAGAGAAGATCAAGACATAGAGTGTGTGCCCTGCAGAGTGAGTCGGGCCAAAGGGGAGGATGACAGGGAGAGGGAGTCACAGAGGTCAAGGAAGAGGAAAGAGGAGGAGCAAGGAGAGTCTAAATGTATATTGAGGTCACCAAGGAGGAGGAGTTGAGTGGTAGAGGCCAGGAGGGAGGAGGAGAGGTCCGCCCACTCAGAGAAAAATTAGGTGATTTGACCAGGAGGCCGGTAGATGGTAACTACAGTAAGAGAATGGGTAGGCGAGAGAGAAAGCCTACAGACAAGACATTCAAAAGAGGAGTAGGTCTGAGTGGGAATGATAGAGGCAGGAATCCACTTAGGAAAGATCAGGGCTACCCCCACCCCCACCCACGGGACCGGGAGGATCTGGGTGCTGAGAGGATCTTGTAGCCATCAGCGAGGAGAGTGTCAAAGCTCGTGATAGAGCTGGCCGTGAACCATGTTTCCGTAAGACCAAGGACATCAAGGTCTAGTTCTTCAAGGAGGTGGCAGATGTCAGAGGAGTGTTTGACAGCAGAGCGAGAGTTGAGAGTGGCAATATGAAGAAGGTTGCCAGCCTTAAAGACCTTCCAGGGAGGGGTAAAGATGAGAGGTATGCCCTGCGGATAAGAAAGAGCCCTACGAGGGGCAGAGGAGGAGGAGGAGGAGAGGGCAAGGTAGCTAAGGGGGGAGAGGATGGGACAGCAGGATATGAGATGAAATTGATGAGGTAAGGGAAGCACCTATCAAAGAGGAGGAGATTGGCCTGAGGGCCTTGGACCATGACAGTGCCATTTAGGTAGACATTAATGATGACTTTAGAGGAGTCGAAGGAAGCCATGAGAACCTCCCAGCGAGTGCCACCATTAATGGTAGTGGAGGAGATAGGGCAGAGCACAGAGACCATATGAGGAGTACATAGATCTGGCGAAGGAACGACAAAGAGGATGTCGGTGAGGGTCTGTCTGGCGGAAGCATTGGAGTAGGTGTCGGCGATAGGAAGACCAGGATTAGAGGCCACGATATCCTTTTTGAACTTCTTCCTACCAGACTTAGTGAGACGGGAAGGATAGTCAATGGAGAAGCAGTTGGAAAAGATAGGAGAAACAGAAAGCGCCAATGGGGTGGAAGCGAGGAGAGGATGGAGATACTGGGGGGGCTAAGGCAGGTAGGTGTGGGACAAAAGAGATTGGTGAGGTTACTGGGCTGTCAAGTTACAGAGAAGCAACAGTATACAAGCAAATTACAGACAATTTCGCAATGGGCAGCAAGATTTGACTTTTCAGCACAAAGCAAAAACAGCAAGATTTGACTTTTCAATCTTGGAATCAGATGTTAGCAAAGGGTTTTAGGAAGTACTGCACATCAGGATGACAACATGAGAGTAACAAGCAGAAAGAACAGTGATAGTCAAAGGCGGTAGGAGTGATTCCATAAGGAGGGAACTGACCTATAGTTAGCCAATTTCTCTTAGCCAATCCACTACCTGTCCAGACTGGTATTGACCCTGGGTGCTCTTTTGTCCACTGAGTTATAGAATGGTCTGGAAATTGTAATTTCTACTTCTTCTTGGACTCGGTACGGGTGGGGCTGGTCAACTCTGCCATTAAATTGAAAAAAGGGAAATTCTCTTTTCTCTCCATGGCTCGTACAGGCCTTAGAAGCCAACTGGCCGCAGATGAGGCAAAAGGCACTAGTAGTCTGACAAATACCTCAGTAGAAATGGCCAATAAGGATAGAACTCCTGACTTGATTAAATAAAAGAACTTACTAAGTGAGCAAGAGGTACTAATAGAGGAAGGCTCTGTGGTACCTAATATTCATATTGGGGTTCCAGGCAATCATATTGGGCTGATTGTGGCCCAAGTGCACAACCAGGGACCTGGTGATCTTCCAATGACTGCTGAAAATGATCCATCTAAGCCATGGGAATTGGCTTTGGGCAATAGTTGTATTTTTACTGGAATCAATTACATTTCTATTACGGATCCGGAGGATAGAATGGTGGCTACTTTGGCTCAAAACTTGGGGGAGGTAGTAGTACCGCACTTAGTCAATACCCTGATTGGTGGAAATGAAAAGAATGGGATCTCTATTTTACAATCTTTGGTGACCCCAATTAGACATAAGAAAAGTATAATGGGGTTCAGTAAGGAAGCTACTAAGGGTAAGGAGTCCCATGAATTTAGGAATAAAAAGGATATGCCACAAGATAATTATAGTAATATGAAAAACAATAATAATAATAATAGTTGTAATTCTAATAATGGGCCCTTTTTCAACAAACCACCTTTAAAATATTTTCATTGTTTAAAAAACTGAAGTCACTATCTGATAAGAAAGATCTTTACTCAGAACAGAACTAGGAGAAGTCAAACTCTAGGGAGAAAAACGTTTAAAATACCAATAGTTGGATATTTGGGTAAAACCCCATACAAAAACCAAGCTAAGAGTATGTTAGGAGGTCTGATCGCTGGTAAAAAGATCTCACATTTTTTTGACAAAAGAACTGCTACAAGTCCGGAAATAAAACCAGCCATATCGGCTATTTCTGTAGCCAGCCTAGATCATTCTTTACTGGCTGAAGTTGCCAAAAAGCCGGAAGTAAATGACAGAACACAAAACGATATAGATGACCTCAGTATCATTGAGTGTACTGATCAGGCGATTGCAGAAAGTATCTTGGGTAATACTCTTAGTCAACCTAATAGTGTTATCCAACAGACATGTGATGCCTCATATATGGGATCTCATTCTGAACTCAACAATTTCATTGATGAGTACACAAAGAAACAAAATTGGTTGAGAGAGAGAGGACTCCTGCCGGAAATACCAAAAGATAATCACGATGATGCCCCTTTGCACCATATATTAAGGGAAGCTGATGAAAGGATTCAACTCACTCAACCCATGGTCTCTGCACTAAATATGGTTTTAAGCTCCTTTGTCAATCTATATGACAACATATGGGCAGAGGTCAGATACCATACTGATCTCCTCATGGAAATATATAGCAGACGAGAGGGGCTGGAAGGCCTTGCTAGTTTGGTGAAGTGGTTAAGGCAGGTTGAACCATCCCTTACTAGTAGTATTGGACCTATTTTCCCCCTAAATCCATTATTGCCAACTGAGATAATGTGGACAGGCCAATAGTATGGCTGTGCCACATCAAGCTAATGGGATAATAACTGAATTTAGTAAGGGTAGAGAGGAGAAGCGACAGGAGATTTCCTATCTGATACACGTCATACATGCTCCCAGTTATGATGTAAGTAATGGGACACAACATGTGGCACGGGTAAATGACGAGACTGTACCCACCCATATGGTGAATTCCAAAATAAATAAAGAGACTTTAATTATCGACCTAACTAAAGATGATATGCCCTGTAAAAGAAAGATCCTGGTCTGTAAAAGAAAGTTGCAGCAAATTAAGAAAACAAAAAATCAAAAGGATTTAAAAAAACGCAATTCTATGACAACCAAATACCAAAGAAATCTGACTATACCCGAAACGCTACAGCGCAAAGGGAGGGGCATTCCTAATTGTGTGGAACCTCACCCTAAGAAGCAAGATGTATCTAGCACTGCGGCAAAGTATCCCTTTAGGGATTATGAGAATCCTTCTGCTACAGAATATCTAGCTGCACCTGAATCTATTGTATGCACAGCAAACAATGAGCAAGATAAAAACATATGCCCTTTAAGGGTAGATACAGGAATCCAAACAGATCAACTTTTGGCAGCTGAGGTGCTGGCCCCAATTGTAGTGGCGGCACCTCACTTAGACCTAGTGATGATTCAAGAGATAAAATTGCTAATGGAGTCTGCGGTATTGTAGACTCTACCAATAAATCCTGTCCCAACCAAAAACCAGAATCTCAAGGCCCCTGTCTCCGAATCAATTGTGCCGACCAAACCACAGGTTCTTGAGATGAAGAGCCCTACACTAGTTAATATAGTGACAACGAGGCGATTATTAAAAGAGCTCTATATCCAAGATACCAATATGGCTGTAGGATCTTCTAAGAATATAGAGCTGAATCTAGAGGAAAATGTCTTCAATTTTAAATCTCCTACTCGTGGTAGGAGGAGAAGTGCTATAGAGGCGAAGTTGAGAGATCATTTTTCCATCCAAGGGGGAAACCTCAATCCGAGTCACATTTCCTGGAAGAACTATATGCACCCAGGCCTCCAGTCAGTCCAGGAACGGGAAATCTTAATTCTAAACCATTTGGTATTCAAGATAGAAAACCATTGGGACCGAAACCTATAGGGAGTGGCACTATCCTTAGAGGGGCTAGAGGCCACGAACATCAAGATCAGGATATGCAGGAACCAAAGGGGAGCGATGAAGGGTATCATGCGAAATTAAACACTGAAGTTGAATATTTAGATGTTATACAGATAACGAGCCTCTGGGGACAGGATTTCCCAGTCTGCCTGAATCGCAGCAATGTCTTGAAAATGTTCTCACAATTCCAATACTATCCCTGTTGTCCACATGTGATTTAGAGAGGATTGTTTTTCCGCTTAAAGGCAGCTGTGACACAAGTAATATCGTATTCAAGTGACTGGTAGTCTTAAATTTGGTAATGGCAAAAAGAGAAGAGCTGAGAGAGCTTGGTTTTGAAATAAAGACCCTGAAGTAAGAACACACATTTTCCTCATGCTGAGTCTTGGAGGGCTCTCATGACCAGTCCATTAAGATTTGTAGAGTGCCCTACTCTAAACCCAGTCTGGTACTTATTTGGGATATGTGACTTCTCCATCCACTCATTAACATTTGACAGCAAAAATTACGCGATTAATTTGAGGTCTGCGTCTATCAGTGCTATTGACCTATAATTCTTTGCTGCTTTTCGTTTGCCGAGTTATAGCATACAGGATAAATAACAAGGGCCAGCTGGTGGCAAGTGCGAGGGAAGTGCAGACAAGTGCTGGGAAGGGGGGCTGTAGGGATACAGACACAGTCCCGCAGTGCAGGGGTTGCCAGGGAGGCAGTGCAGGGGAGAGTAGCTGGGCCAAGGACCGAGAACGGTGAGTGGCCCAGTTGTAGATTCAGTGCAATTTCAGTAATTTTAGCAGGGGAGAGGGGGAGAGAAAGCGGAGGCAAAGAGGAAGGTTTTGAGGTGCTTCCGGAACTGGAGATGGTTCTCCTCAAGTTTCAGGGAGGCAGGAAGGCTGTTCCAGGGGGAGGACCCTGCAGCGGAGAGAGATCTGCCCCCAACTCGTTGTTTGGAGAAGCGGCTGACCCTGAGGGAGTTGGAGGCGGATGAGCGAAGAGCACGAGAAGGAAGATATTTAGGAAGAGAGAGTTGAAGGTATTTTGGCCCAAGGCCCCAGACGGCCTTGTGGACAATGCAAAGGGTTTTGAACTTGATCCTCACAGTCACTGGGAGCCAGTGTAGTGATTTCAGTCCTGGAGAGATACGGTCCCTGGGCTTGAGGCCAAGGACAAGTCTTGCAGTCCTGTTCTGGATGAGTTGCAAAGGGCGGAGAGTAGAGGCGGGCAGATTTAGGTAGAGGCTGTTACAGTAGTCTACCTTCGAGAGAACCAGGGCTCTAGAGACAGTGAGCCTCTGGGTGAAGGAGAGGAAAGGAAGGATACCTCTGAGGAGGTGTAGTTGGTAGTCTGACTTCTTAGAGACATCGGATATGTGAGGAGAGAAGGAGAGTGTGGAGTCGAAGATGACCCCGAGGTTTTTTGCCTTTCATGTAGGAGCAGGAAGAGGGCCAAGAGAGGCCGGCCAGAGAGCTGCAGGGAAGGAGGGAGAGGGTGTGCCGATGAGTTCTGGATGAGAACAGCCCCCCTTCCCAGCACTTGTCTGCACTTCCCTCGCACTTGCCACCAGCTGGCCCTTGTTATTTATCCTGTATGCTATAACTCTGTACTGCACTTTTCCCTCTACCTTTCCCCCCCCTGCACTTTTCCCTTCCCCTCTACCCTTGCGCGATCTGAATGACACCTGGCCTAGTAGGATCGTTGTCTGTCTCCCCTTGTTCCCCCCCCGCCTCGTCGCGCCTTGAAACACTTGTGTATAGGCACATTACAAATGCCATATCATATCATATGCTTAAGGAAAATATCTGCATTTTCCTAAAGGGAAACTTTGCTCCTGGTCGAACAATTTGTAGATGCCTATGAATTAATTTCACAACTTGCAAATCCCTGTAAGGGAGGTAGGCCTTCGGCATACCTTATTATTGCCCATAAGACTACTTTGGGTCTCTAAACATTGGTGATCTGTGGCCTTCCGGTTGGGATACTGGCGGTCAAAGGGTCCTCTGGAGATGGCCTGCTGGAGATTCTATTGATTAATATTTATTGGCACCTAGGGCTCGCACCACTCGAGGAATTTTTAGAAAAGATTGGGGAAATAGTACTAGCCTGGAGATCCACGACTACACATGGCAAAGTGATTCTTGCAGGAGATCATAACTCAGACTGCCGTTTTGCTTTTGATGAAGACTGTAGCGACCTCAGTGAAGTAAATTTAGATGGAACTGACATGAGTCAGAAAACATATTGGGGTAGATTGTGGAGCCTCTCTCTTGAATCTGTGGGGTTGGTCTGCCTTAATGGAATAATAGATCCAACTCTGCCTACTCCACCAACGTAGCAGAGGGGTGCGAGTTCATCTTCGATTGATTATATTTTTGTTGATGAAGGTCTTGCCAAATTAACATTTGGTCTTACTGTAAATCCCAACATATGTAGTGATTATAGCACCCTTAGAGTGGACTTCTTTTTCCCTGTCAATATGCTTTTTGAGCGATTTGCTCGGGAGGCTCCAGCATAAACTAAGAAGGGAGGTCTATAAAAAAAGCATATGCATACTTATGATGAGCGTGTAGCTAAAGAAAAGTCTTCTATGCTCCAGATGCTCAGACAGATACGTAAATCTAATAGAGGCCAATTAGAGAAGATTTCTATGATTAAAAAGATCAGGCAGAAATATAAAAATGTCTGTATTTCTAAAAAAGCCTCTACTATGCAAAAAGATGCACAAATTATGCTGGGTGTCTTGGTGAAAAGAGACGTAAGGTCATATTGGGAACTTATAAATCGTCAAGACATCCCATGCCTGATAGGCCAATTTAACAGAGATTCTGTGGAAAAATGGGTGCATTTCTTCTCGGAGCTCTTTGGGAATCGGCTGGATGTTCACCAACCAATGGCAGGAGGAGACTCTGTGGAAGGATATGTTGGGAACCTAGTATAGAATATTGGGATATACTTAAATAATTAAGATGTCCAAGAAATTGCGCGCTGCAGGCCCTAATGGGCTGACCAACAACACATTTAAAGCAATACTTACAATTTGGGCTCAAATACTTAGAATGCTCTTTAAAAGCATTATAGAAAGTTGTATTATACCAACTAGTTGGCAAACAGCCCATATTATACCCATCTTCAAACGGGGCAAACGAAACGCAGCAAAGAATTATAGGTCAATAGCACTGATAGACGCAGACCTCAAATTATTCGCGTAATTTTTGCTGTCAAATGTGAATGAGTGGATGGAGAAATCACATATCCCAAATAAGTACCAGACTGGGTTTATAGTAGGGCACTCTACAAATCTTAATGGACTGGTCATGAGAGCCCTCCAAGACTCAGCATGGGGAAAATTTGTGGTAATTTGTATGTTGCCTCAATCAACCTATCTACTGCATTCGACTCTGTTATTCGGTCGCGCCTCTTGGTTAACTTGCCCATTGGGGTATCCCTGAGGGCCTGCTAAAACTAATAATGGCAATGTATGAAAACTCAGGGATACACGCCCGTCTAAATCTGGAGGGAAATCTGACCAGACGGATCAAAACATTTGTTGGAGTAAGGCAGGGTTACTCTTTGGCACGCTGCCTCTTCAACCTCTATGTAGTAGACGTAGGGGACTATTTGGAAGAGGCAGGTCTTGTAAGTGGAAGGTTAGGGGACACAAGGATATTGTGGCTGGCATACGCCAATGATTTTCTCCTTTCTGATCAAACCAGGGTGGGTCTGCAGCGATTGATTGACAAATTTGCTGAATTTGCAAAAATTCATGGGTTAAAAATAAATCCGAAACCCGTTTTCTGGCTATTTCAAAAGGAAAGAAGGAAAACAAAACTGGGCTGGAATATAGAAGGACACCAATTGAAAGAGCACATACAATTCTCTACTTAGGCTTTCCAATATTTGCACAACCATTAAACTTGGGGCTCCGCTCCTTTCTAAAACAGAAGGCTCTACCCTTGATAGCACAGATAGTTAATTTGGACAGAAACTTTTGACGGTTTCCCTTAAAACCAGCAGTTGAGTTCTTTGAAGGAAAAATAGTCCCAAAATGGATTCATGGGATGCAGCTTCACTTCTTGGAAATGCAGAATTTCTGGGAAACCACTGAAGGACTGATTTGGAGAAAAGTCTTAAAATTACCAAATAATATCCCAATGTCGGCAATTCGCTTTCAACTGGGCCTTCTGTCTCTGAAAGCGAGATCTCTGTGGCAGATGATGCCACTTTACTGTAGCCTATTAGTCTCCCTGACCGAAACCCTTTATGAAGATTTAGGGAAATTGGTCGTTATTCAGGGAAGTAGTATAGGAAATTAATATATGTGCACATTTAGGGATTTTTGCTATCAAACCCTACAAGATCTGTTTACCGACAAGAAGACACTTGTGAGAAACCCAGAGAAGGTTAAAAGGGTTATATATGACTATGATTGGATAACTACGATAGAGAAATGTCACAGTTAGGAAAAGGGGGTCTCTCTCGTTTATGATGACACAATTTCCAAACCGGTATTATCGTTCCCTACTCCTTAAATTAAGGTGTAATATTCTCCCAACTAAAGAAGTAATGAAGAGAAGGAAATTGGTTGAGGATACAAATACCCTGTGTAGATTCTGTCAAAAGATAGGAGTGGTGGAAACCAGCCACCATCTTTTCCTTGACTGTACTGAGCTTAAGGCGAAAAGAAGCAATTATATGGAGAAATTTGCCAAATGGGGAATTTTAGGGGAAGATGATTACATTTGGGCCAGATGTCTTTCAATTGGAAACACTGTGGAAGGACTGGCAGTGGCAGGCTTCATTAAATCTCTAGACCTATACTCAGATAACCCTTCTTTCAGGGGAAATTCCTAATCCGACTAATTGCCACATTTGTGGGGATTTGGTAAACTATTTTACTTTTCTTTTTCCACTGTTCTCTCTCTACTGATCTCTCTGTGCTGTTTTTTCTCTATAGTTTCCTACTGTTTTACTGGCTGTTTTTGGCTTTAAGTCATCTATGAAGTTTTGAATAAAAAGGTTTAGGATGATCAATTTTAGACAAGGTATACAGGGTACATGTTTTGAATCTGAGTATTGAGGCAGTGTTTTATTTTTGTTTTTTCCTTCTTTTTTCTCTATTAATATGTTTTAATATACTGTTGTGTAATTGTGAACCTGCTAAATGAGATGACAATTTTATCTGTACTATTGATGAATTTTGTATTTTTTGACTGATGAATTCTGTGTATTTTTGATTGTAAAGGTTTTATATGTAAACCATATACAAAATAAAATGTTTAAAAAAAAACCTCATCTGGGGAATACTCAGCAACTTGGCTTCTAGAGGTCACGAACGCTCCTCCATTCCCTGGGCGACACAGATGAACTTCTTGGCTTCAAGATGTTCAGGCACTTCTCTTCTGGGCCCTCGAAGATCCCTTCTCTGGATGGCAGGCACACATGACTGGCTTCCAGGACACTTTGGGGTGAAGGCAGCTGGTGCACAATGTCCCCTCGTAGCTACAGCAAGAGGTCACCTATCCAGGTCCTCTCTGGTTCAGTCCTTGAATCAGCATGGCAGCTTTCAGATTAGATGTAGAGATGCAGCGGCAGACTTCTTCCTCCAGTTGTAGTCCAGGATACAAGCTTAAGATGACTTCAGCTTCTGCTTCAGGTGTCTTGTTTCAGCTTTTGACAAGGAGGTGAGTGTGAGGCCTCCTGTACACAGGATGTGGGTTGGGGGGCTACTCCCCGCCTTTCAGGACACTACACAGCATTCATTCCAGTTTCAGTTAGGGCTGACTCGGGCGTTAAGCCAGACTGCCACAACACAGAATGCATATTTGTCTCCAATCCAGGCCCGCCCATTGCTGACACCTATGTAATGCTTCCTCCAGGCAGACTGTCATCAACATACTCTTTGTTGTTCCCTCTCCGGACCTTTGGATTCCCCATATGTCCTCAGTGCTCTTCCCTTTCTCTTCCTCCCCCTTTAATGGAAGCACCGCTGGGAAGTGCTCTTGGCAAATTTCCTTTCTTCTAGAGCCATAATTAATGTCTACCTAAATGGCACTGTCATGGTGCAGGGCTCTCAGCCCAACTTCCTCCTTCTTGATGAGCCTCTTCCGTCTCTCATCAAATTCCTCCCTTCTCCTGGCACTCCTCCTTCTGCAACCCCTCTGGCCCCTCTGCTACCACCGACGGGTGTACCACATACCTGTACCCCTCCTCGGAAGACCTTCAAAAGTGCCAACCACCTCCACTAAGCTACCCTCAACTCTTGCTCTGCCATCAAACACTCCTCTGACATCTGCCACCTCCTTGAAAATATTGATCCTCGATTTCCTTGCTCTCATCGAGATGTGGTTCACGGCCAGCTCTGTCACAAGTTTTGCCACTCTCCTCCCAGAGGGCTCCAAGATCCTCTCTAAGCCCAGGCCTAACCGGTCCGTGGGCAGAGTGACCCTGATCTTCCCGAAATGGGTCCCTGCTACTATCATACCCATTAAGTCCTACTTTTCCTTTGAATGCCTCCTCTGCAGGCTTGATGTGTCTCCTATCCTCTCGCTGACTCTGGCCAACATTTATATGCCCGCTGACCCACTCTCCCTCTTCCTCCCAGAGTGGGCTGACCTCATCTCTTCTCTCCTGGCCTCCAACCCCAAGCTTCTCCTTCTCTGAGACGTCAATATTCACCAACACTCCCCTGATGCAGCCTCTGAACTCTTCCGCAACCTCTGTGACTCTCTTTCCCTCTCCATTCTTCCCTCCGGTCTGACGCACTCAGGCGGACACCCCTTGGATGTTCCAATCCCTGCACATATTCCCATCTCCAACCCTCTCACTACTCCTCTCTCCTAGTCTGATCATGCTCTCCTGTCCTCTCACCTTGACCTTGTGGATCCCCCGGCTATGCCCCCACCCCGCACTGCCAGTCTCCTTCTCCATCATTCAACCTATGAAGGGAGTGTCAGTTGCTGCTTTTGCTGCCACCTTAATTCCCCCTTTAACTCCTGCCTCTGACTCTCACTCTGACTCAGCCCTTGCTATCCTTCATCTCTCCATCTCTAAAACTCTCGAGATCTGTGCCCCTGTCATGAGGATCCACATTAAGCCTGCCTCCAAGTGCAACACCTAGTATGACTCCAATCTAGCTGAGCGGAAGTGGCAGGCTTCAAGAACATCCTCTGACAAACTTGCCTGCCGCCTGCGCGGAAGGCAATACAGACTTTCCATCTGCTCAAAAAAGAGGGCCTATATCCAAGTCCACATCTATAGGGCCACTAATAACATGGCTGAACTTTTCAAAATCAGCAAGTAACTCGCCTATCCTACTGCAGTCTCCATTTCTCCTCTGCCTTCCAAGGCCCTCTGCACTGCCTTGGCCTCTCACTTCATTCTGTCCTCACGCTCCTCTACACTTCTCCCTCACCCTCTCTCAGACCTCCCTTGGCCCCCATGCTCCCTTCCCTCCTAATCTCCTTTCTCTCCCATATCACCTGATGAGGTTTCTAGGCAGGTCCGCTCTATGAAAGTCTCATCCAAACAGGTGCCCCCCTGCTCCTCTAGAACTATTAAGGATAACATTGTCTCCTGTGTTCCAGCCTTGGCTGATTTCTGCAATAACTCCTTTGCCACTGGATCCTTCCTTGTTCTCCTCAAGCACTCCCTTGTGCATACTCTCCTCAAAAGGCCTTCTGCCGGCCCTCCCTTCCTGCCCAGCAAACTACAGCCCTATCCCCATTACCCTCTTACTGGGCAAACTCTTGGAGAAGCTGGCCATCTCCCAGTTTATCCACCACACTGAGTCTCCACAACAACCAGTCTGGCTTCCGAGCTGCCACAGGCACGGAAACTGCTCTCCTGAACACTGGTAAAGACTTGCTCTCTAATCTCTATTCCAACTCTCCTTCTGTTCTCTTCCTTCTTGACTTTTCCTCTGCCTTTGATACGGTCAAACATGCCACCCTTATTAATCGGCTCTGTGATACCCTTTACATAACAGACCTGGCTCTGGACTGGTTGACCTCCTTCCTGACTGACCTTTCCAGGTTGAACTGGGCTCTTTTCTCTCCTCCATCTCACGCTCCACCTGCAGTGTCCCTCAGGTTTCTACCCTCTTACCTTGGCTTTTTAACATCTATGGCCCCTCTAGCCTATTTGATTTCCACCTTCTCTCCTAACTTCCAGTATTATGCTGACGACACGTAGCTCTCCTTCAAGCTTCCCTCCTCTGTCTCCTCCTCCTCCTCTTTCATTCCTGACTGTCTGTCTGCTATTCAGGCATGGTGCACTGCTAACAATCTCTGCCTTAATTCCAGTAAGACTAAGATCCTTCTCATTGGGACCCCAGTTAACCTCCATCCCTCCTACACTCTGGCCGCCCTCCATGGGCCCCCTCCCTTCCCTCCTGTGAGGCAGGAAATCTTGGTGTCATCTTCAACTCCCTTCTCTCATTTTCTCTTCACATCACAGACCTTGCCAACAAGGACCACTTTCAGCTGCACTGCCTCAGAGGCATTCTCCCTTTCCGCACCTTCCCCTAGAAACTCAATGTCTCCAGGGCTCTGGTCTTCTCCATGCTAGACTACTGCAATAGCCTCTTCCTCAATCTGCCTAACTCCTCCCTTCACCTCCTTCAACTAATCTGGAATAGAACTGCAAGATTTATACTTGGCCTCAAGCCCAGGGACCGCATCTCAGCGCTAAAACCTCCCCAGTAGCTCCTGGTTGCTGTGAGGTTCAAATTAAAGACTGCATAATCCAGAGGGCTTTGTGGGGCCTGGGACCCTGCTTCATCCAGCTCTCTCTCCCCAAATACCTCCCTGCTAGAGCCCTTTGGTTTTCTAGCTCCAGCACTCTGCAGATCAGACACTTTTCCAAACAGAGAATGGGGGGTAGATCTCTCTCCTGCGCAGGTGCCTCCCTTGAGCCCTTCCAGCCCTGCACCTCGCACTTAGCACGTGGACCTTCTGCCCCTGCACTCTCTGCCTCCACCCCACCCCCCCCCCCGCTCTGTCCACCTGCCCTCACCTGGCACTTGCTTAACCCACGAGTCCTCTGCCCTGACTGGCACTTCCCTCACACCCTTTCCCCCGCACTTCTTTTTACTACTGCACTTGCACGATCCGAATGTCATAATGCCTAGTAGGACCACTTTTTTTGTCCCATCCCTGCCCCCCACCCCCATGCCTTGTTGTGCCTTGAAACACATTGTGTATAGGCTCATTATAAATACCCAACAAATACATAAATACAATAAATAAGACTCCTCACTCCATTCAGGTAGGCTCCACCCCAAGGGTGTACCCCCAAAAGCAGCCCCTGGGAAGGCTCTAGCCAGTCTGGCAGGAGGCAGCCCCAGAGCCATATATGGTCCTTCAACCTAACAGCCATTCCTGGGAAGGGAATGGCTCCACGGTTCTCGGGACTTTGAGAAAGACGGGGATAAGGCAAAGGAAACCAAGAGGCCACCAGGGTCCATCTTGCTTTGTGTAGGAATCCATTGATTCATATGGCAATGCCTGGGTATCCCAAAAATGGAAGATACCTAGAGCCACATCAGCATTTAGCTGCCACCAGCCCATGCCCCTGCTCTGTGGACTACACACATGTGCCCATAAACACACCAGGGGCACAAGGGTGTACCACTACCCAGGGTTGCCTTAAGGGTATCCCATGGGTACTGTTCACCAAAAGGTAAGAATGAAGAGCTGCACTGCCAAGGGTCCAAACTGGATTCCTGCCTGTGCAGAACAACACACAGAAAACACCAACAGAGAAGTGGCAGGACAAGGACAAGGAGGCCCTGTCCCTCCAACAGCATTTCCAGCATCACAGTGGGTCTACTGGTCCAAGATGTGTGTAATTGGTTCACTGACACCATACAATAGACACATGTAAACGTTCTTCTGTGCGAAGACTAATGGCAACCAGCAGCTGTTGGGCGAGACGGCTGCCTTTCTGAAATAAAAGTTACATGCATCTGGAAAAATGTATGCTTCTGCTTGAAACGGCGATCATATAGAAATGTCTCCAGCCGGTATACTGTCTACATTTGCTCTTTTAATCGCTATAATTGCAGTGCCTCTGAACCCAGCTGTGGTACAAGTTAGGGTCGAGCACAAAAAAGCCTTTTCTCTCCAAATACTTCTTATGACCAGCACGTCTTTATGTAAGTCACACTTTTTAAATTTGGTAATGTGAGAGGGTCAGCCATCTGACCCTGTCAAGAGGGGAATGGGTCCCCTCTCAGCCTGGGCTGGGAGGCCTAACTAGGTGGGCGCCAGTACCCAAGGTGGCCTGTGGGATGACCCCAGTCCTTGTCCCTTCCTTATATGCCAGCATGATGGACAATAATCAAGATTATCTTTAAAGACTTTAAGCATGTATTGGCACTCATTCGGTATTGCCTTCAATACTGTTGTAACAGAATTCTGCTGCTGTTACTAGACTCACCCAGTCTATCTGATCACTGTTTTGTATAAAGCGGCAGGCTGAAAAGGGCGGGATCCAGTCTCCGAGGTGGCAGTTTCGAGGGCCCTGGTTCCTGTCTCTTCCTTATATGCCAGCATGATTGACAATAGTGCCACTCTTTATCACCCCATACATGAGTTACAAGATGCTGGCTAGTTTCTCTCTGCTTTCTGTAAATAAATACAACTCCCAGCATGCAGGGGGGTGGACCAGTATGAGAACAGCAGCCTCGAGAAAAGCACCGTATACCAACGCACACCAAATGGAAGCTCCAGGAGGAAGAACTTCTACGTGACAACGCCGAGGTGGTTAAACAAGTGACAGCGCGTACGGGGGAAGCAGCAAACCACCCCAGGATGCAACAATACTCACCTGTCACCAAGGGCAGACTGGGAACCAAAAGTGGCCCTGGAAATTATTGCAAAAGGGGCCCCCATTTTGCTCCACGTGTGCGTAGCAAGGTAGCCCAACCCACACCTCAGTGTAACAGGAATTTGATGGCTCAATAGAGCGCACTTTAAAGCAAGTTTTTCCATGGCAGGTATCCTGCCTCTCGAACCCCTCACAACGTGAGGCAGGTAGCCAACGAGCCAATTTTGACAGATATGGCACAGTGAGATCAAATAATGTGCCTAGGATCAAACAATGTATTTCCAAGTTGAAGCTGGGATTTGCACACAGTTTGCACTTTAGACACTTGACCATATTTCTTTTCAGCACTAGCTCACAAATCTGTAACTGATGCCAGGATCACCTCGGTCCTTGAATTCCCACTCTATGCTTAGTATTGCTCTCTATACTCCAGAATTGGTGGTGCTCATGGATGTGGCAGGATTGGTGGCTGGTATCTCTTTCGGTACCCTTGTCCCCCACCCATTCCCCTCAGCCTAGTTAAGCTTGGGCACCCAAAGACTAGGATGTTTCTTACAAGTGCCTCAGGCATACTAGCTATAGGCTAAGACAAACGTTTGGTGTCAGTGTTGCCGGTGGGTCCTGCAAGAGCAATGGCTTTCTGAATGATTCAACGTTTGTGGCAGTTGGTAAATAATTTCACTTGAGGGCCATTCCCATTTCCCCCAAATTACTGTAAGCAACAAAGTGTAGCAATAGGCCGAAATGGAGCATTTTACTGCACAACTTTCGGGAACTAAATGAGGTAAATGACATGCATCTTACTATTAGTTCTCTTGAGTAACACATCAAATTGATACCAGCATACCAACAGTACATGGACAATTTATAAAATGTTCACTATGTATGCTAGCACTGCCACTATAAATCACTGATGATGCTGCATACATGATTGCTAGCATTATGCCACTGTACCTAACGGTCATCATGATGAAGCTCCCCTCCGCCATAAACCACAAACATTTAAGGCTAACTAAGACACAGGGTGATGGGGAAGAAAGTGTGGATTGATTATTAATCTGCATGCACACAAAAGTGGTCCATGCAAATGAAACATTAAAAGGAAATGCATTTTTATGGAAATTCTAAGGCACTCTAGCTCTGCTGCCTTTTCTGTAAACAGATGCTGACAGGAAAATAAAGAACAGCAATTTTCAGAGAGGACAGGGAGGTGTACAGCAGTGCACTGTCATTTCTTTGTTTCTCTTTGCAGCATTTCCCCACAAACTAAGTCTAGAACATTTAAATGCAATTGCATAACACAAAGAGAGACACCAGGGCACAATAGGGGCACAAACTCTATACTGCAGCCACAGTATTCTACTCTAATGTTTTATTTAGGCAGCAGTAGCTGATCTGCTTGTACTGTTTGCTTGCAGGCAGACCCTTTTAGAAGCAGATCGAACAGCCGCATGCAGTACTACCCAGACGTTTGGGGACTGCATCCTCTATCCTAACATTGTGCCTCATTACAACAATAGACATAGGAGGAAAGCAGGTTGGTTAAACAACAGGCAGAATACTGGTCCTGTTACCTACACACAGTTCTGTCGGAGGATCCCCCCACCTGGGCAACCTGTAAATAAAGATATACTACAAGCCCAGTCCATATATTGTTTGTATGAGTCTTATTTCCTTCTAAATGGTTCTACCAGCCCAATGTACCTGGAATAGCAGGGTTCAATGTCGGGTCGTCGATGGATCCTTCTTGAGCGGCTCCCTTTAAGGCAGGAGCCACGGATCGTCAAGATCCCTTGAAGAAATGGTGAACAACGGCGTTGAGGCAGCAGCTTCGGTCCTGGCGGTGCTCGTCGATGATTGGTCGTGGACGTCCTGCGAAGATGAGGCATGCGGTGCACCTCAGCAACAGCAGTTTGTGGCCGCAAAGATTCTGTGAAGAACTTTGGCCCAGCAAGGGCATCGAGTCGTCTTTGTGGTCTTCGGGTGGCGGGAAACCCACCGGTGGATGCTCCTCGGTGCGTCGGCTGCCTCGACTTTCTCTGGCGGGACAAAGTGGTCGACGGTGCAGGCGAGAGTGTCCTTCGTTCAAATGTTTTAGGCAATGGAGTGTTGCGGCTCCGGTCGTCAGTGACTCTGCGTCAAGCAGTTCCCGCTTCTGAACAGCACAGCTTTGACGGGTCTCCAGCGGTTATAGCAAATCCTGCAAACCCAGGTCGACGACAGCGGACGGCTGTCCAGTGCTTCTCTTTGTTCTCTTCGGCGGTCCCTGTATTCGGTTGACAGTCTTTTGAAGGCTGACTTCCAGGGTGCTTCTGCAAAGGTTTGCGGTGCACGATGGTCCCTCGTAGATCGGGAAGAGGTCTTCTAGCCAGGTCCTCTCTTGGATCAGTTTCGATGGCACGGCAGCTTTCAGATTGCGGTGAAGGGAACAGCAGTCAACCTTCTTCTTTGGGCTCAACTTCCGAGATTAAGCATCAGTTCCGACTTCAGCTTCTGAACAATTTCCATCAGTGAGAGGTCCCCAGATGCACTGTTTGTCTCTCATTCATTCTGCTGGGTCACACTCAGGCAACCAATCATTCAGAAGGGCATTCATGCAGGCAGGCAGCCAATCAGGCTCACAGTGCATTCAGGCCATTCTCCCCCTTCCAGACACTCACAACAAGGCATGTGTATTGGGACAAGTACCCAGCCATTCAGCACTCCACACTGCATTCATACTATTTTCGAGCTGGGCTGTCTCATTCATTGTGTTACATACCAGAAACCAGACACCCATAACATGAAGTGCATATTGGTCACACACTGCATTCACCCAGGCCCCACCCCAAGGGTGCACCCACAACATACAGTCACTGGGAAGGCTCCAGCCAATCTGGCCTTTACTTCCCCACAATACCATACATGGAACTTCCACCCAACAGCCAGTCAAGGGGAAGGGACAGAGTCAGGGCTTCCAAGGACTTGGGGAAAAACAAGTTAACAGGAAATAGAAAGAAAGAGGCCACAGGGAGCATCTTGTCCCCTATCAGGAATCAACTGATTCCAGTGGCAGGGTCTGGGTATCCCAAATTGGAGTATACTGAGAGCACCTCTCAAACTCGGCATGGAGCTGTCACCAGCCCATACCCTGCTCTGTGGGCCACACACGGGTGTCCAAAAACATACACTAGGGGTACAGGGTTGTACCCCCACCCATGGGTGCCATAGGGGTATCCCAAGGGTCTGTACACCAAATCAAAAAGAGGAATAGCTGCACTGCCAGGAGTCCCACATGGACTCCTGGGCAGAAAACAATACAGAACACACATGAAAAAGGACTACTGAACAAGAACAGGGAGGCCCTGTCCCTCCAATGCATGTCCAGCATCACAGCGTTGAAGCGAGGAGAGTAGTAGTAGGAAGGGAGAGTGACAGCAAGATATAGGCAGAGGAACACTAGCGGATGGAATGACAGGATAGAGTGCAACCATAGTCTCTGGAAGGCACACAACCTGGAATTACATAACCTTGTGAGTCATTGGATATCAACCCTACTTTTTCCCCTAAAGGAGGCTAGAAAGATAAGGCTATCTATTGAGGTGAGGGTCCAACTTCTCATTTATCATTAATCTATCAATAGCTCTTCAATAATATCTTGTACTGAACATTCATTTGCAATGCTTTTATTTTTTGTCCTTTTTCTGCAAAACCCTCAATCTACAAACTGGCCATGGTATGTTATATTTTTCTTTATTCTTAATCTTTCGTTTGGTATTTTTGATCCACAACCACCAAATCTCAAATACTAAATTGACTGTCCTAATTGCCATTTCCATCTGTTATTGATTTTTTTTCATTTTTATTACAATTGATACTTTACTGTGACATTATTTAATGTATTTGGTTTTCCAATCAAATGATGCTAATATGATGTCCCATTTCCTTTTGGCAAAAATGAAAATACCATATGTGTATATGCATTTATTATATTTCATGTATAATGAAATGGGCAGCCTCAGCCTTGAGGACGACCTTTGTGCTCGAAACACATGTCTCAGTCCATGCGCATTGCTTGCACAATAACAGTCATTCATGGCCAATATACTTAGTTTATTGAAGAAGTGCCTGTAGGACGACCTTTGTGGGCGAAACACATGTCGACAGACCTACCAGCAATAAACTGGGATTTTGTGAACACGTATCTGGAAATACGTAATTGAAACAATAGTTTACTTGAATTAAGTACTTTTTGCGAGGCAGGGTGCGAGTCATCTTTTCTAACTTAATCTTAGAAAGATAAGGCATTTGCCGTAGTCTATCACTTTGAGATATATAGCCATTAGACAGTAGGGTTTACCGATCTACAGTGCCCAGTCTGGGGTGTAGGGACACCTGGACAAGGGAGTGACTGCCCATTCCCAGACGAGAGAGGCACAGCTATTCACCCTTTTTAAAAATTAAAACCCTTGATCTGTCTCTGGTAGTTGGTGTGTTCTTGAGGCCCTCTGAAACAGAAACAAGACACTCCAGCATGACAATAAGCACTTGCAAAACACAATCCTTGTGTATCTCTGCAGAATTAATATGAAACCTATGTATATTACTACTGCCTATAATAATAATTTCTTATTTATATAGCACTTTTATCCAAAGCGATTTACATAGGAAATATTTACATACATTATTATTAATACCCAATCGAAATTGGTACTCAATTTATCGACCTCAGAAGGATGAAACGCTGAGTCGACCCTGCCGGGAGGGATTTGAACCTGTGACCTGCAGACCAAACACAGATGACAGCAACAAGTGCTTTACCCGCTTAGCCGTCTACCGGCTACTACTTCCTTTATAAAGTATTGAAAGTGTCCTGAGTGCTGCAGAGACCAAAGGACATAACTTGACATTCAAGTAGCCCACATTTGTTATTAGATGATAAGCCCCTCACAAGCACTACCTGCATGAGTTGCAGAAGAAGTCATTTTTATAATTATCTTATTAATGGTCCAATTATCAAATGCATTCGGAACAGATAAGGGGTGACACAGCAGGGGTGTGAGAATGGTGGATAACCCAGTTGGCTAGGTTCTGTTCAGTGAATTGGTTCCCCTTCTCAGTAGAGCATAGACAACACTATTTGAAATTGGAGCACCAAGGTGTAACTTGAGTTTACAGTCAAACTCTGGGGGTATATGACTTTGCTTTAAATTCGTTCGAAATTTCCCTGAATCCACATAATGCAGTGGGATATTCTGTAATTCTGCCTCGTGCTTCTAACATGTTTTATCACGGCCACAGAGGGAGTTTTGGACTGATTACCATGTCCCAGGTCTTTCCGTGAATGATTACAATGTGTGACAGTATTGGGAATCCAAATCCATTGTCCTTGTTACAAAGTTAACATAAGGGTTATGTTCATTCCGTGAGCCACATGACTCCTACAATTAGACAAAACGGTTGGGGGCCAGTAAGGTTAAACTGTATCACTGCTATGTGTGTCATGACACAGGTGGGGATTACTGTACTGGTGTCATGTGGAACCTGTAGACAGTTGCATAGAAACTACTGCCCTGATATGCTTGACTTGTTCTTTTCTGAGGAACAGAAGATCAAGCACAGCATCAGGAGTTATGCACTTTACTTACGTTTTGGACCTGCCCTTAGATTACACAATTCATGTAGCTTGCATATTTTATGGCGATGGTTTTCCTTACTATTTTTCAGACTTGGTTCCCATTAGAATGTTTACAAGATTGGAATATTTGAAGATTTTTGGGGAGTTTTCCCTTTCTTTTGAAAACAAATGTATTACCATCCAGGTGAATTGATGCAGATAACCATGCGAGGTTTTGATGGCAATTTTGATTTGTTTATTGAAGTTTACTAAAAATTACTTATATATATATGTATATATTTTCTATTATAGATTGGATAGTTCTACTTCGAAGACATGTTTTGTATCTGTTACTGATGAAGGGATGTCCCAAAAACGCATTGAGCTCTGTCTCTCAATTAAAGAAAAATGTTTCAAGCATCGATGTTTTTGAACTTTTTAATGAGAATTACTTTAATATTTGTACTTTTATTGTGGGCTAATCAAAAGTCTTGGTTGGTTATCCAACTTAGAAAGTGTGCAGAGGACGGGAGTATCTGTGACCATTGGACACTGATTTGGGTTTTATCATATCTCAGTGTGACACCTAAGGCTTGTGGACATTAGGTAGACTTGCATTCATGCACGTTACGTGATACTGCTCACATTGTACACTGATTTGTCTTTTTGTGATACTGAAAATGATCTGTTTGGGACACTTTTATGATGCCTGCTTGATACTGCTCAGTTTTGCTACGGTGGTTAAAGTTTTTCCTGAAATGATATCGATAATCTCTCATTGAAGTTCTGTGATCAGGATTCCAAGAAATCTTTAAAGGTGAAAAGTTGATCAAACACATGTCTAAAGGTCCTGCAAGTTGTAGTTTTGCTATGCTCTAGTTCTCACAAAGCATTTTGGCAAACAATATCCTTCAAAATAGAATCTTGCAAACCTTATCAGTTACTGTCTTATATCTCTAGTGTGTTGTATTCTTCTCGGCAACTGTGAAGGCGGCTGAGGTACCTTGCAAACATCAGGATGAACTGGAGACTCTGGCTGATGTGTTATTTATTTATTTTTACATTTGTAAAGGGCACTAAGCCCTGAGGTATCAATGCCCTGTCACATGACCAGTTACTTGCAAAAAAGTTACAGGATCTTGCAAAGAGAGAACATGTAAAGCAGGCAGTTTCAGGATCCGTGTTGAAGCAACTAGCAGTGTTTGCAGGGATTTTCGGAATGACCAGTGGGGTGTTCTTCTTTCTGAATCCAACGAACACCTATCCTGTGCCGAATCATCGTTGGAAATCATGGTCATGCATTGAAGCACAGTTTAAATAACATGGCCGCTAAAACGTTGCAGGAGTTCTCACTCTCACAAGTATTCCCGCAATGTGTCCCATGTTCCATTTGCCACCTGAAAGCCCCAGTCCGGGGGTAAAAAACCTGTGAAAAAATTGACAGAGATGAGACAAGTTTATTATGAATGTTGCATGGTTAAGCCAAGTCAATGATGATGGTGTTTGTCCACTTATGTTCTGCTCCCACTGGTGTAATTACAGTCCTGTTTCCCTTTGTCATTGGGCTGAAGGTGTAGCACAAGAGAGCCCTCTGAGGCCTGGGTGGTAGATGACCCTATTGAACCTCTTCTGAACCTGGCACAAATTATGCAATATCAAAATAAAAGAGAGATTAGCTGCAAGTTATTAGGAAGCTGACCAGAAACTGTAATGGTTTGGTGGAAGGGACTCAGTTGACTGACAGCCAATGAAGCCCCTAAGTGGGCACGGACTATAAATGGTATCTTTAAAAATGAGCTCCACCAGGAACTATGCATGATCTCATCATTAGGGTGTGCCCATGGGGTAAGAGGCTAAGCAACTAAGCCCTTCATTCATTCAGGGTTCATGGAATAAATATACCGTAAAGTAGTGTCTTAATCGGTGGCATGTGCAGGGAACATTCATGGTTCTTCCCCATTAGAGGCATGCTTCACTGAACAGTCTCTAAAACAATGTCAGCAGAGAGATTACAACTTTCTTGTGCTGCAGTCACTGAGCGCCCCTCCCCGGGAGCACTTCCTCCACTGGCCGTACATCCATCTGTCTTCAGTCCTCTGCATTTATTTATTTATTTATTTTTCCCATTTGGATTGCACACCCAACCCTAAGGCATCTGTGGGCTGTTCTTGTGAAAGGTTCGGTTACAAGCTAGTGAAATTACAGACATAGTTACATGGTTACATGTTAGCAATATTACATAGTCGGGGTTACATAGTTCCATCAAGGTGGAATATCAGACATAGTCGCCTGGTTACACGATTTACATAATGAATGAGGTATAGTTACAAGTTACGTCAGTCTTAGGCGCAAGAAGGGAGGTCTACGATCATCTCTCGTGGGTGAAGAGCCAAGTTTACAATTGTTTGCGGTTGATCCAGAAGGCTTCTTCAGCCCTTAGTTTGGCTGGGAGCATGCTGAGCGTTCCTTCCCACATCACTATGCGCCTTACTCACACGGTCATCACTCCTATGCACACATCCCGCGTTGAATGCTTGTTTTTAGCACAAGACCGTAAGTCCAGCCTCAGTGTTTGTGAATAATGACTAGAACCCGACTGCAGCTCTATTCCTACTACTCCCACTAGTCATATGAATTGTCAACATCTGCAACCTTCTTCACCCAGCTCTTGCGCGCATGCTCATGGTAGAACGCTGTCCCGCTTGTCTGTACCCCTCAGACAGCTGGTAAACATATATCTGGCCTGCAAACGTAAATGAAGAGATTCGCTGTTCTCTGAAAGGTGCCCTAGAGCGATGACTCCCAGTGTAAAGGTGTGAAAAATGAAAGGGGCTATATTTATTTATCCAAGTTTTTTGTACCAGTTTACATAGATGATTAAGTAAATAATATGATATTTTCAAATAACTTTTTATGAGGGTAAGAATGGACGCAGTCTCATGGCCCAGGAACCGCGCCCTACATTGAAAGCCTGTGTGCAGGAAGATGGCTCTCTGGTGCACCTTCTCTCCTACTAGGAAACACAGAGGAATATACATTGTATTATTTATTTATTTATCGTAGGACGGAAGCCTTGTACAAATATTTTTTATAACAAGAACATTCATAGACAATGTATTTCAACAGACAATAACATCGGAAAAAAATGCATTAATATGGAAAACAGTTCTTCAAAACCTTAAGTGTTCCTAACATCTATGAAATTTGTATACCACCAAAATTCTATTGCAGAATTCTCCTGTTGTTAAAACGTAAATACCCTGTACAGAGTTTTTAAAATGCTGTAATATTAACATATACAATATGCGTCACAATCAATTAGCAGGTGGTCTAAGGCCTCACCACTTGCACTTAAATGCTTAGGACTGAATGTGTGCTCTAAGATGACAAAAAGAGGGGAGTCAAACTTTGGAACAAGTAGCTGCAAGTAAAATACAGCAGCTGGATAAAAAAGGCGGCATTTCTTCTTTTGATCGGAATGACGCGAACATGATCATTTACCCAAAAATCAATTCTCGTCATCGATTGAAGAAATGAGCTTCTTTCGCTTTAATCGTTCTCTTGTGGTTTGCGCCTTTGGTTTTTTCCGTCAGCATCTGATGCCAAGCTTAGCTTGCCTTGAGGATGTGTCTGCCACCACGTTTTACTTCTTGGAAGAAGAGGAGAGATGGGCCGAGCAGGAGACGTGTGAAGCATTACTCAAAGCGGTGTGATTTGAAGGGAAAGGGCGACTCGTTGTTCTGACACACCTGTCGCCCACACAGTGTCTCGCTTTGCCTCCGCATATATGACCCAGCAAGTCACCTATACCGGGCGGGAAACCGGAGGAATCCTATACCTCGGTGCTGGATTTCGGCGCTGGATTTTAGTTTCCCGCCGGACCGTCTACAGAAGGAAATGCACGCTCTTGACGTTGTTTTTAAGAGCAAGAAGGAAGCGTTGCAGTGGGCTGTAAGTAACCAAGCCCGTCCAAAAAGAAGCCTGCTTTGCCAAAGAAAATATTGATCTTCAAAGATTCCCGCAAAGCCTCTTTTTATTTTCCACAGCAGCTGCTAGAAACATGACTGTTAACGGCTTTTCTGAGGAGGGCGGAGAGGAAGCTGCGTGCAGGCGCCGTTTAGTCAGGTGTGTTAAAATGTTCAATGAACTTTCGTCCACCTGCTTTAGAGCGCGATTTTTTTTGGGGGGGGCGCTTATTTTTAAAACACTTTCTTGCAGGTTACTGCATTCATCATGAAGAAATCCTGACACCAAGATTTCTGTTGAGCTCAAAGACTCTTTTATGCCATGCTACTCAATCACAACAGCTGTGGCACAGGAAGCAGGCAGCAGGTGTGCCCGTGGACATCAATATTTAGGGAGGTGGCACACCAGGCGGCAAAATTGAACTGTGGGGGAGAGGGGAGGGCAGCAACCAATCAGAGGTCACACGTCAAATTAGTTTAATTGCGCACATCTTTCACTGAGCTCGTTGTATGTATTAACAAGTTTACACTATTTAACTTCAGGGTGGGTTTAGGACGGATGTGTTTACTTCTGTATCCGCTTTCTCAATTTTACCTGGTAGCCTAACCTTTACTTCTTTTGCCATTTACTTTGTCTTTACAGGTAGACAGAGGCGTTGCTGGGGGGGGGGGGGCTAAGGGGGCTATAGCCCCTGGTCTTTTGGTTTTAGCCCCTGATAGAATCTCAGGAGCTACAGCCAAAAGGCTAGCTAGCCCCTAGTCCCTACAGTTCCAAAATTAGCGTAGCCCCGGGTCATTTCCAGACCTAGCAACACCCCTGCAGGTGGAGACCCCCAGCAAGGCCATTCTTTTCTCACCAGGATTCTTGTGATGTGAACATGCAGACAAAGTAAAATGAAGGAGTGAATGTAGGGGGCAAGTTTAAAGGTAGTTTTCTAAGCAAAGAAATGTGGGGCTACGGACAAAGAGTGGTCTACATCAAGGTAATATGCAAGCAAGCTGTGTAAGTTACTGACAACTCTTGGCGCTGTCACTCCTGGCTGGTGGCTTGCAAGGCCCAGATTAATACCCTGGAAATTGACCGAGGGCACCTAAGGACGTTAACTGGCAATCCAGTCTCCACACTTCAGACGCAAGTTTAAGACCCTCTTTGGTCCATTGCACAACCATGTTCTGAATAATTCTAGTATCACTTTTCAAGTACTATAAACAGCCATCACTGAAAACTGCTCGTTAGTCCACGATGTTAACACGTTTTCTGATCAGCATTCGATCGGATCCACTGACAAGGACTCCACATTCTCCGCTACTACTCAAAGGTGGAGCTAATTATCTAACAAGTGGGGCCTGAAGCTAATGTAGTTTGGCCGCTGCAGTGACATTAACATCTGTAAATGCCCACACAGTGCTGCTGAGCGGACATTTACACATTTTGGGTGGGCTTTGCTCTCTCAGGCCCTACCCTCTCTACGCCTCTGCTACTAATACACACTCCCTCTCACTCAAAACCTTTGTATCTCTCCAATTGTTAATCTGACTGGTTTGCTTTGCTCAGTCCTGCAGTTCCCTCACTCTGTTCCTTTGTCCCTTCCTCCACAGACCATGGTCTGATTACCCTGGACGAGGACATCCTATTCCATTTCCCAGACACGACGCCCCGGTTCTCTAAAACCACTACAGTGACGATGGGAATAGTATAAACGCTTGTTAACATACCTGTTGATAAAAGGCCAGCAAAGAAGAGTGTGGAGGCCTTTTGAACTTGCACGTATTTTGCCATCATTATTTGTTCTGTATCTGCAAATCCATTAATAATGAAATGCATGAGCAAATGGAATGAACTGTCCGAGTTGAACCCCCGCTATTCTACCCGTGGCGTTCCTTCATGCTCACAACCACAACACTGTGAGCGCTCCTTTGCCACGCTTACAAGTCTCTTCTCCTACATCAGTCAGAAACATTATTGTGCATTGTAAAACTGTGACAAATTTAGCACAGTAAAACACATTAAAATATAAAAATTACACAACAATAAAACTGCGACATTTATACTTAAGTAAAATATTCTTTAGTAAAATAAGATACCAGTTAGACTTGCATCTCTTCTAATAGGAAGTAAAACAAAGAGTAAAACACAGACTTACGTTGCATTTCCGAGTTGACATGAGACAGTTCAGCAGTCTTCCTTCATACAGGAGCGCATTTGGAAAAAATATGTAATTTGGCGATGGGGACTCGTTATGTTTACACTTTAAGCGGATCCCCACTGTCAAATGTTGGTCTTTTGAACTTCGGGGTGCAAATGTGAAGGGAAATAGGCGGGGTACAACTGTGTACCCCGCCTTTTGCCCTTCACATTTGCACTTCTCAATGCAAAGTGAGTTAAGTTATGCTGCCTGGCATGCTTGCATGCTAGGCAGCATTTGCTTTTGATTGTGAGTGCTGCACTCAAAATTACAATTAAATGCTCTCTCTGACATGATTGCATGTACTAGTACTTGACACTTGATGTCTGCACTTACCCTTGCACTTGCCACCAGGTGGCTGCACTTTTATTTATTGTCTTATTTATTTTACTGCTATCCTATGTACTGCACTGCACCATCCCCTTGCCCCTGCACTTTTCCCCTTCACCCCTCCCCTGCACTTTCACAATCTCAATGTCACCTGGTCTAGTAGGATCGTTGTCTCTGTCTTCCCTCTGTTTCCCCTCCCTTGCCTCGTCGCGCCTTGAAACATTTGTGTATAGGCGCATTATAAATGCCTTATCATATCATATATCATGTTGGGAAGTGTTTCATTTTCATTTGTGAACACTGCTTACCATGCGTGCATGGTAAGCAGTGTTCACAATGACAAATAGCCGCTGTCTGACATGCAAGCATGTTGGATAGTGTTTATTTGTAATTGTAAAAATCGCCTGCCATGCTCGGGTGCACCTGCTTTATGCTGGCAGACCCCATAGGGATCTTCATCTTTTGCGCCGGCATGAAAATCCATGCTGGCGCAAACTCTGGAGCATTTGTATGGCGGGGAGGAAGGAGGTGGCGGAAACGCATGTTGTGCTCCTCCCCTCCTCTCCGCCATACAAATTATTTAAAATGGTGAAAATGTTTAACGGTATGCCCCCATTGAGCATGAGCCCCTCAGTACTTTAAAGCAGCCTTCAGTTATACAAATAACCCATAACAACATTTTCCATTAAACCATGCTTTAGTATTACAATAATAATATCACATATTTTCACAGCGCTTCATTTTAATACATGTTATTACTACCCAATCTAATAGTTATGTTACGTTATATTAAGTCAATTTATACCATGCACTGCTGCCATTTTCATGGTCTCCAGGTGCTCACTTGGCTCTGTAAGGTAAAGTGGGTTGGGTTGGTTAGTGGGGGAGAGAGGTATAGAATAGATGTTGTGCTCATCTGTCGAGGTGTGCCAAACCTGCAACAACTGGTGTCTGTGCGTGTAAACTTTCTGGGTTTGCTTTGTTTTGTGCACTGGGCTTATTGTGTCCGGAAATGCGACGTCCCGTGTTTGAGTTGTTTGCTTTTGGAGTTTATTGGTTTTGTAGTTTGGTTAGAGAGTGATGGGCAGTTTGAATGTTTTGGTGGGGTTGTTTCACTAGCCCTCTTGGCGTGTGTGGTAGGGCAGAAGTGTGGGGCGTGGATGTGAGAAAACGTCAATGGTTAGTGGGTTTTGGGTGGTCTCTGGGCATTGAGTAGCTGTGTTGTTTCTTTCTGCAGGTATTTACCCTGTTTTTTCATTGTTCTGAGGTCACAGTTTGTAGAAGCAGGCATTGTATGAGGGTAGGGTGGCCCGCTTTTGGGAGTGAATGTTTTATAGTTCATCTAAGTTCATCTCAGCTAGTTCAATAGCCAAAATTGTAGTAGTTTCCTGCAAGTTAGGTGGTCTTCCGTCGTTCTTATTACCTTCGGTATAGAGTTCAATAGTTTGGCTCTCAGGTGGAAGAAGTTGGTTCATTCAAATGTTCTTTTCTTGTAGTATCTTGTTTCTATTTGGAGGTTGGTGCTAGATCCTAAATCTCTTCTAGGTCAGTATCGGGTGATTTTTACTTGGAGGACTTTGGCTCCTTGTCCGTCTACTTATTTACGGGCAATGTAGAGGACTTTGAGATTGATGCATTTCTTTACTGGTAGCCAGTTTTGATTTCTCAGGGCTGATGTGATGTGCTCACTTCTATTTAGTCTCACGTAGTAGTCCAGCTTCAGTATTTTGGATGCGTTGTAGTCTTTTGGTGAGCCTTTCAGGCATTCCTAGGTAGAGACTATTTATTTGTGTAGTCTATTGCTGATAATACTAAGGAAATGGTCACAAGTTGAGATACAGGAGGATCCTTCTAATGAACCGTAGGTGGTAGAAGCATTTTTCTTGCTAATGAGTTGACTTGTGGTTCCCGAGTGAGGCCATTGTCCATGGTGATTCACAGATTTTTCATCACTGTGGATGCCCCTGGTTGCGTTCTCATGCTTTTGTCAGGTGAGGGATGCCTATGTTAGAATGTCTTCCCATGGGTAGATTGTTATATCTGTATTGGTTGGGTTTAGTTGGAGATTGTTGTTTGCCATCCCAAGGTTTATATCAGGGAGGCATTTATTGAGGGCGCTGCCATGTCGTGGTCAGTAGTTATCTTGATGATGTGTTGGGTGTTGTCTGCTTAGTTTTAAGCTGTCAGTCCATGGGTGTGAATGAGCTTCATTAGGAGGGGGGCAAATAGATGTTGAAGAGGTGTGGTGAGAGGCTTGATCCTTTTGTATGGCGCAGGTGATAATTTTTGTGTTCGATATATATGGTGGTAGGTGGGTTCATTCAGTTTGGTTGGTGAAGAAAGATATTAGCCATTGTAGTGCAGTGCTTTGAATAGCCGATGCTTCCAATCTCATGATCAGAGTTGCGTGTTTCATCATGCCGTAAGCAGCCAATATATCCAGTCGTATGAGGGCCAATTGCGGCGTGTTATCTGCTTTTATTTTTAGGTCATCTGTTATGGATAAGGGTGCTGATTTGGTTCCTCTCATGGGTCTGAAGCCGACCTGGTATTGGTCAAGTATTCTGTTACTTTTTCTGTGTTTGAGTAGCTCTTTGTACAAGTATTCTCCGTGATTTGTGCAAGGTATGGCAAGTTTGATATGGGCCTGTAGTTGGCAGGGTCATATGTTTTTTCCATCTCGTCTTTTAGGAGGGGTTTGATGTGCGCTGATTTGAATTTTTGCGTTTGCGTTTAGGGATTGATTCATTAGTAGTCGGGTGTGGTGGGCTGGTGTTTTGTGGGTGAGTATCTTTTTTGGGATATCCAGTGGGCTTGTGTTGCTGGAGGATCCGGCTATAGTGGTATCTTTTAGTAGTTTGGTAAAGGTTTCCTCGCTTATATCTTTGAAAACGTGGACTCAAAGTTTGTAGAAGCAGGCATTGTATGAGGGTCGGGTGGCCTGCTCTTGAGGGTGGCTGAGGTATAGTCCATCTACGTTTATCTCGGCTAGTTGAATAGCCACGTTTTACATAGTATCCTAAAAGTTAAGTGGCCTTCAGTCATAAGTGTGCTGTGGGTGCTGCGTTGTGCTGTTTGATGCAGTGTTGGTTTCTGGGAGGGTATTGTTTGTGGTCTTGCGGGATGCACGATGGCTTGTTGGATTGCTTCTACTTTTGCTCTTAGGTGGGCCGTGATGCTGTCACATACGTTTTGCGAGGATACGATGTTGTTGTTGCATGAAGTTGTTTTTTTTATTTCCTTCACGATTCTGAACAAAAATGGACCTTGATTTATCAACTGCGGAAGGATGAAGGGCTGCGTTCAAATCTTACTGACGTTTGCAAACTGATGTTGGAGGCTTGCACTTAATCAGCCACATTGTACAGTCAGACTACTTGGTTTGAAACAAATCTGACCCCACCAATCCTGGCCTTTACTGGCATCCGGTGGCATCCAATGGAGCAAAGGATCTTCTTTAAAACGTTGTGTTCTCACATGGCAAACTTGTCCAAGGACCGAAAATACCTACTCCAACTAAGACTCCAACTATAACCGGGCTGCAAATTTAAGATCTGCCTACGAAGGATGAATTACTCCAGCGTCATTCAAGCGTAAATGCTTGTGCACCCTCTTTACTGACAAATTGAATAAAAAACAGGAGAGGGAGGGGGATTTCACATGTACCTGAAGTCCTGATAATAAACGTAACTGGCATTATGCGGAAAAGGTTGCCATCACGTAATGGCATTTCTCCACCTGCCATAACTCAGAGGCATCCACCTCAGCAGGGCTGATTGGCACCCCATGTTCCCAAGATTGACCGGCCAAATAATACCTCAAGCAACATGCCGCTGTGCTAAAAGTTCATTGGGTTTACTAAGCAGATGTCACAAATATATTGTTGTGCGCATATCAAACATATGCAGGATCCTCTGAAAACATTTAATATGCACAGCACCCTGCCCTGTGCATTTAGGAGCGGAAATGTGGCAAGGAGCAAATGGTCAGCAATTACAGCAAGTAGCAAATACCTCAAAAATTCCAGGATCAGTAAGGAACACAGGAATCTAGTACTAACGTGGAATGTGGAGGCACTGCTTACTAGCTCTAAACCTGCCCACTGCCCCCATAACCTCAGCAGCCCAATAATTTTATTTTTTTTTAAAGTTGAAAAACGATGTAGCCACTGTTTCTCAAGTTAAAGTAACTATATAAGCAATTTCGTGGAACGTGATGAAGGGACTAGTTGCAGTCCATTTTCAATTTCCATGGAGGTCATTGGAGGAGGATCTGCATGGGTATAAGGAGTTAGGAAGCAGCCGGGCCCACAGATTTGAGTCGGGGGAAGTGGGGAGATAGGTGGGGAGGGAGGACAAGGAGGGGGGTGTGAAGGATGGAGTAGCAAGGACTCAGGAGCGAGCATGGGAAACAATGACAGTTCCACGGGAGGCAAGATGGTGGCCTCCTGCTGCTCAGGGCGTCGTAAGCCGGGCCAGTCCATTAAAAAAAGAGGGGTCTGGGAAACTCTCTACCAGCACGAGCACAGCCCATTGACTTGTTCTTGGGTGGATGGCCCCTGGGAGAGTCTCAACCAAGTCTTTAGCTCACTGTTCTTTTCACAGAGAAGACATTTCCCCACATATCAGTTTTTGTCCTGCCCAGGGGCAGTTCAGCACCAAAATGCTAGGCAATTCTCCTCTGAACAAGAGTACCACAGCAACCCCATACACATGTTTCAGGCTTGTTGGGCATCATCAATTAGGTGAAGCTGCGCCTCTCTAAGAACAGTGAGCAAGGGGTCCACGTCTGGATCGCCCTGGTAACTTAGGGTTACACCCAAAGTTAATTTATGCAAAACAAGGGGGGTCTGGGAAACTCTCTACCAGCACAAACACAGCCCATTGACTTGTTCTTGGGTGGAGGTCCCCTGGGAGAGTCTCCACCAAGTATTTAGCTCACTGTTCTTTTCACAGAGAAGACATTTCCCCACATATCAGTCTTTGTCCTGCCCAGGGGCAGACCAGCACCGAAATGCTAGCCAATTCTCCTCTGAACTAGAGTGCCACAGCAACCCCATACACGTGTTTCAGCCTAGTTGGGCATCATCAGTGAGGTGAAGTTGTGTCTCTCTAAGAGCAGTGAGTCCACGTCTGGAGTCCCCTGGTAATTTAGGGTGAGACCCAAAGTTGCTTGGTATACAAAACAGGGGGTGGTATGGGAAACTCTCTACCAGCACGAACACAGCCCATTGACTTGTTCTTGGGTGGATGGCCCCTGGGTGAGTTTCAACCAAGTTTTTAGCTCACTGTTCTTTTCACAGAGAAGAAATGTCCCCACATATCAGTCTTTGTCCTGCCAAGGGGCAGTCCAGCACCAAAATGCTAGGCAATTCTCCTCTCAGCAAGAGTGCCACAGCAACCCCATACACGTGTTTCAGCCTAGTTGGGCATCATCAGTGAGGAGAAGCTGTGTCTCTCTAAAAGCAGTGAGTCCATGTCTGGATTCCCCTGGTAACTTAGGGTGAGGCCCAAAGTTACTTGGTATGCAAAACAGGATGGCGGGGGGTATGGGAAACTCTCTACCAGCACTAACACAGCCCATTGACTTGTTCTTGGGTGGATGACTCCTGGGAGAGTCTCAACCAAGTCTTTAGCTCAAGGCTGAAACACGTGTATGGGGTTGCTCTGGTACTCTTGTTCAGAAGAGAATTGCCCAGCATTTCGGTGCTCGACTGCCCCTGGGCAGGACAAAGACTGATATGTGGGGATATTTCTTCTCTGTGAAAAGAACAGTGAGCTAAAGACTTGGTTGAAACTCTCCCAGGGGCCATCTGCCCAAGAACAAGTCAATGGGCTGTGTTCGTGCTGGTAGAGAGTTTCCCAGACCCCCCCCCTGTTTTGCAGTCCATTAAAAAAGCCCACCTTCCCAGCTCCCCAGTAGGCCGCGAGGTACCATGGTTGCTAATATTTTGTACATTTTTGTGAGCACTGGTGGAGCACTCATGTAAAACACTACTAGACATTGCCATGTAAGAGCTCTATTTACAAGCTTTAAATCAGGTATCGTAGGACCATAGCACAACCAGCGTGATCCTGCTGAGGCACAATGTTCATAATGAGGCATTCACCAATTAAAAAGCTACTGTCTCTAAACATACAACTTGACCAGCCGTCTGTTTATTCAATCACAGTCATTCCGCACACTGACCAGAAACATCCACGGTTCACTACGGCCTATGGCCAGGCTCATCCTGTGGAAATCCTCCTTTCAACCTCATGCCACGCAAAAATAGACGGAAATAGTCTCCAGCTGTATACCTTTGGGGTTTACCTCTCACTGATAAAGAGAGTGGACCACAGGGGGTCTAGAAAGGTAAATCTTTCTTGGTCGTGGGACATTATTTATGATGTTCTTACCAGGGACATCCAACGCCTTCAGGCTCCTGTCACTGACTCCCTCAAGAAGATTTTAGTAGCAAGACTCAACTATCATTTGCCATGGTTACAATGCTAATTTGTCCCAGTCATTTGCCCAAACAGTTCTCATTAATTTATAGGTCAAACGTCCACTATATCAGAATGCCATAACAGCACTACCACCTGTGAGGAATGGATCACTATAGCTCTAACAGGCTGACCAATGGCAGGGCACTGGTGTCACAGATGTGCAGGAAGGGGAGACATGTAGCTTTTGCTTGACAGAAACAGCTCCCGGGAAAACACAGATATAGAGAGCAAAATGGTGACGCCTGCTAGCCCCAAATTAAGCTAAGAGCTTTGGTGTAGTTGTTCTAACTGTGTGGAACACACTTTGCCTCAGTGAAGTGTGTGTGTGTCTGTCTGTCTGTGTCTGACTGTGTGAGTGGTTGTACCACTCACACACAGTCAGGGGGGACTGCTGCCCATTCTGTATCATTTTTGGGTGAGGGGAAACATGCACTCATATGGCCTGTGATGCAATATACGCCCTTTCTTCTGTCAGGGGGAAGATACTTGCAACCTACCTGAGCTGCACAGAACATCACCTTGTGTTAGCCATCCCCTCCAATCCCCAAACACTGCTTAAAGTGTGTAGCTTATACTGGGGTCAGTACACATTCATTTTTGTAATATATTTGTATTTCTGTGTCACTCACTGAACAAAGCAGAGTGTGAGTCAAGTAGCGTGACCAGATAACTGCATGCCACCGGGACACTGCTTTTCCAGTCCTGTGCTTTTCTTTCACAAATCATTGCTGTCATGTGCTTAGGTGAAATATGCACATTTGAAATGAACAAATATTACAACTCCCAGAGTGTATTCGCTTGTTAAACGAAAATACAGGATTGGAAAAGTGATGTTCTGTTTACATGGTGTCATCTGGTCACAAGAAAGCTGTTAAAAGAAATGAATCACCGTTTCACTCAAGTAGATCACAACATAAACGCCTGCCACTAGCTGAAGTGAACTAAAAAAAAAAAGAAGACGGTAAAAGTTGGGAAGGATTTGTTATAAAATCACCTGAAGTGAATCTAATCTGACAAAATAACGATGCTCAGTCCAGACCCATGTCTCAGGCGAGCTCCCTCATTCTCTAGAAAACGCACCAGAGACTGTCATTTACTTTGATTTTCTGTCAGGTTAAGGCTCACAATGTGCGGTGCCATGAACGAGCTAAAAGTCAGTTCAGGCCCTGATGTGATTGTGCACTTCATAAATAATCAATATTGTTTTGATTACATTTGGGTTCACTGTCACTGTGCACACTTAAGAGAATCATTTCTAGGTGATCCCAGTGTTGACAGCCAAGAAAAGAACTTTATCTCTTAGTTGGCTTGATTTGCGCAGTATTGCACATTGGTCAAGTGGGGAAGCGTGGGTTTTGTGGTTTCACAGTTGCCAGTGGCCTTAGTTGTGCCACACCTTACAGGGGGTCATTTTATATGGGGCAGAGCTGCAGACCAAGCCGTAAAATGAAGGCATAATGCATTTACGCCGTGGTTTACCGCTCGGGTCATTTTCAAGTACTTTAAAAGTGGAGAAGGGGCAAGAACTAGAATAAACTTTTCCTCTTCTATCTTAAAAGTGCAGTTAATTTTATACCTGCATGTGGCAGGCGGATTCCATAGGAGTCCATTGTAAATGCCGTCTGCAAAGCATAATGTGCCGGTGCCATTCACATTCTTTTAAAAAACGAGTGTAAAACCAGAGAGTAAAGGCGATTTCAGCTCTTTTTACTCTTCAGTTTTATACTCTGTTTTCT
This sequence comes from Ambystoma mexicanum, assembly GCF_040938575.1. Lineage (NCBI taxonomy): Eukaryota > Metazoa > Chordata > Amphibia > Caudata > Ambystomatidae > Ambystoma > Ambystoma mexicanum. Next base: position 847,545,842 of record NC_090930.1, read on the forward strand.
GAATGTATAACATTGGATGCAGAGAACCCAGCAGGACGCAAGTCCTAATGTTGGCGGTCCCCTGCATGTACTTTACGTTCTAGAGCGGCACCGCTGGTAGGCAGGGCCCACTAGATGGTTTCAGAACCGCGCCTTAACCCAAACACTACGTAGAATATGTTGCATGTGCTGTGCTAGGACTTGGAGAGTGCCTCCACTAATTTGTAGAGACACGGAAATGGAGACACGACCTCAGTTTGTGAGTGTGGCATTAGGTGTTAAGGAGTGTCTCAACTGGTTGCTAGCCCAAATACACTGAGCCAGAACCTCCAGTTTCTGAGCACAGTACCTGGAGTTAGATTGTAGCTCACCTGGTTGTTAGAGCCAAATCAATTTTGGCAGAATTTCCAGTTGGGGAGAGGGTGCTCTGCTGGTTGGTACAGAAAAGTACATTGAGGCTGAACCACTACTGAATCCAATGTTGGTATTAAAGCAGACAACAATGTAACACAATGTAGAGTTTGTTATGGAGGGGATCCGCTCCTTCTGAGGGCAGCCATCACCTCTTTGTTTTTGCTTTGTCACCCCGAGTGGGACGGGTATGCCCAGACGTGGGTCCCGTGCCTGCTGGGCCTAGAGACCTAAGCTACTCCTCATTGATGAGGCCCAACAAGGCCGAAACATGTTTGGGGATGCTTGTGGTCTCGTGCAGAAGGGATGTGACCTAGCAGTTCGGGCTGGACTGCCCCCTTTGGGGTGGGACTAAGCCTGATTTGCATATGGTCTTTCCCCTTCTGTAAAGGCTTGGCAGGCGAAGAACGATGGTCTGGAGGGTTGCCCAGAGCAATGTCAGTGGTTAAGATTCATTCTAAACCTTCCAGCCATCACCTCTTTGTTTTTGCTTCTGAGGGCAGTGGCAGATGAGAGGGGCCCAATGTCTGCATGCTTTTGTGCAGACCACCTCTTTCTCAAGCGTTGCCTCAAATCTCAGCTACTTGCCAGTGTCTCTGTTTTTTGTAGAGACAACCCATCTATCCAGGAGGCAAGCAGAGAAACTAAGGAGAGAAACCAGATCAAGTGCCCCATGTTTCGAGTGGGGAAACTGAAGCCCGTCAGCCTACCATAGAGAGAGATACACACAGAGAGAGGCAGCAGCCACGCAAAAGTGCATAGCCGGCTTCACTGGCGCACCGCTGACAAGGAGAGATGAGCTGGTAGGAGCCACCTGTATATATTGCCAAAGGACAATCATTGCAGGGCCACCAGAAGCCCCTGACATGCCCGACCAATGAGACAGGAAGCCATCAGACCACCAGAGACTAAAAGGTGAAGAAGTATCCAAATTACTCCAGTCGAACTACCTCTGCGATGCCTGAAACCAAACCTCGTAATACGAATACAAACACTTACCTTACTTGGCTGCCATTGCCGTTGTGCAGCAACCCGTGCAAGGAAAGTGGGCGGTGCTTAGTCCACTAATTATGCCTTTGCAATTCACTCACACACGCCCCGGGTCCAGATTATCCGGGAAAGAAGACCAATTCCTAGGAAGGAAGGGCGATATAGGGGAGGAGCAGGAAGTAGGAAGTGTGGATTACCAGGGTGAGGTCAGATTTGGAGGTGGAAGATGAGCAAGAGACCAGCATGAGGGAGGAAGGAGCTATGGACTGTGGAGGGGATGTTTGCAACAAGTGAGGCATTGGCTAAAGAGTGAAAGTGGCACTGTGGTGTGAGTGTGCATGTGGGTATGGCAGCTGTGTGAGGAGGGTTAGTGTAAGGAGTGTTTGTGAAGCAGATGGTTCCGAGTGAAAGGAGAGTGTTTGAGAAGTGGTTTGGAGGGATGAGTACAGGTTTGGAGGAAAGAACAGTAATAACAGGAGGAAGTAGTAGTAGGAAGAGGAGGACGCAGCAGTAAGAGGAGGGATTTGTTGTGTGGTGGAGGGGGTACTAGCATGGGGGGAACGTCAAAGGATGGAGGCAAGACCTAAGAAGAGTGAGAACATCAAAGCGAAAGACGATTGGTGGGAGGAGTGAGCCAGAGTGGAGAAGCAATACGAGTAGAAAGGCAGAGGTGAGAGTGAGCATGATAGAACAGGGTAATTGCAAGGCACCATCCCAATTCCCATTAGACAGTAACCACTGGACATTACAGGGAGAGTTAGGAAGTCCATAAGAGAGACTAGAGAGTGAAGGCGTTTGGCCTTTGGGTCCTCACCATTAGAAGAAGGCGGAAATAGACAGTAGGGATCAACTTTTGATATCTAATAAACTGGGGGTCAGGAAAGCCTGGGTTAGGGTAGAGGGCCAACATGAGATGAGAGAGAGGGCCACCTTTGAGACTTTGAGCGATTCTTGTGCCATCTATGACTGGTACTAGGACTTAGAGAGTGTCTCAGCTCATTGGTAGAGCCAAATACATTGAAACATAACCCCCCAGTTTGTGCATTGTCACAGTTGGGCTGAAGAACGCAGTAACTTGGGAAGAAAGTTAAAGGTGTTCTATTGAGATAATTGTGAAGCGGCTCACTGTGGGTCACTGTGGGCCATCCCTCTCCCTCTTGTCTGCCCTGAGTAGTTCTCTCCTTAGCACAGGCATCCCTCAACCCCATGATAGTGACCAGAGATCGGTAATCCCTACTGACTACGTACTGACTGGATGGCCATGATGGCCTAATGGCAAACACCTTTTTCTCTTTCCCGTTAGGAACAATCTAGGTAATTCCTGAAATTGTGTCAAAAGTAAGTGTGGACTGTCCGATAACCTTGTTTTCAGTGGTAGAGTCCTACACTGGGTTGTTGTTCTCTGTCCTTTGGCTCTACTTTTTCCATCCAGTCTTTTAGACATTTCTTCAGTGTATCCTTACACATGGATAGCACACACTCTTGGAAATAACCCTCGTGCATTTTGCTAATTCTCATACTCTAGCTTTTAAAAGTTGCCACTTTCACTTTAGAATCTGGATCAAGGCACGATGACAGACGGTACTAAATCTCAATAATGTGTGGATCCTACCTGAAGTTTGAGAACAGTTTCCTGGCCAGTTTCCCCACTTCTGCATTACCAGACATTTCATGTGCTGTGCTAGGACTTGGAGAGTTTACTATGTTGAGTAGTTCTAATTCCACCTTGCAGCATTACTTGTTGCACAGGCCAACCCACTGGATTATAAAGAACAACTATTGCCAAACATTTGCCCATGTGTAGGTGTTAGGTAGACATCCTCCAGTTACTGGCTCAGGCTATTGCAGTACTTTGTCACTACTTTGCATTCTTCTCGCAGCTACTACAAATGGAGGGTTGAAATCCACTGAGTTGGCATTGTGGTTTTCCACCGGTTGCTAAGCAGGTGGTGGTGTGACTGCCGTTTTCCGAACATATTTCAGCCACTGTAGAAGCAGCTAAAGTAGGCCCAGAACGTCTGCACCACTCTGACATCTCATAAAGTGGCGGCCACTGGCTTATGAAGTGGTTTATCTCAAAACTGAGGACATTGACAAAGCACAGCATATGCATGGTTTTGCCTATCTTCCTCGCAAGTACAATATTGGACCCAATTGCCAGCTGCCAAACAAAGCTTTATTGTGAACCACTGGGAGTGAGTCAGTGTGTTACAAACTCCTCTGCTTTCTCCCAGAGATGAACTTGCCTTGCAGTTACACGTTCCATACACAATGTGGCTTGCTGGAAAATGGCATTCTGCATTATGTCCAGGAGGAGAGAGTGTAGATTATACAAGGGTATCTCACTTTTGGACAAGCCTCTGGGAACTATTCCAGAATATCAAAATAAGTTCCCGAATGGTTATTGGGCAACCTAATTCCCGAGATATAGATTGAACCTATTACCTACAGGAGAAAACCGCCAGATTAGGTGCCCGGAGGGAGATGCGATAGGGGCTGTGATGTATACCAAAACGAGGGTGTAATACAGAACAGAGAACACACCCTTCCAGAATGCCCGGCATTGATAGACCAGAGATCTCTCTGGATGGGTAGATTTGTACATACCTCTCTAGTCTTGGATGAGGGTAAATATTGTACCCGTATTTCAAGTGGGGAGGAAACAGTTGGTGTAGTAAAAATATTACATCATGCTGGTCTGTTTAAGTTCAGGTGGTGATTCGGGCAGTATATTAGATCTTACTTTGCGTACCTGCCATTTGGAAATGTTTGCATTAAAACTTTCTTATCCGAGAGATGGTTTTCTTATTACTTTTTTCATTTTTTTATTCTTGTGTTTTTTTGACAAAATGTATAACAAAGCTCATTTTTTATAAGTAGTGTACTAAGATTTAAAGTTTTATTTGATGATGGTTTATAGTATGTATTGTTCTCATTGTCGACATTTATTTTCTTTTTCTTTTTAATGTGAAATGAGTATCTTAATCTTTATTTGTTTTTGATGTGTAAGGTTGAGTATGAACTGCCAATAACAAAATTAAAACAAAACTGGCATTCTGAAGCTGCTGTCCTGTGATTTGCTGATGAAAGGTGTAGGAAATGTACCTGGTGGCCAGTGATGGCCATACAATCCTTTTCTTGGACACTGGTCCACTTGTTCATTGTCAGAGTGGTGCAGAGCCAGTCTCACTCTTAGAACATGGTCATAGAGGTCCATTAGTGAAGTTTAAGTGAAGTAGCGCTGATTTATAATTTAGCAGCACAGGTCAATAAAGCCAAGTAACCACCTGAAACCAGGGATTTCAACAATGGATTAGGGCAATACGTCTAATTCAAACATTGCCCCCAGGTTGCCATTGAAGAGACAGACCTTTTGTTTTTTTTGGACATTTTAGAGCATGCGCAAAAGCCTCTGCAACGGCGGACAGGCACATTGAGGAGGAATTAAGATGTCTGAATGCCATGAGATCTGGAAGCAAAGATGGCGTTCCAACAAGGCCTGTTAAAGTTTGTCAATCAACAACCTTCTTTGGTGTAATGGTGCAGAATGGTGGTGCAAATGTGCATTTGGGGCTGTTGAATTTGGAGATTGAAGGGGCATACATGTTTGCGCTGAATATGCACGAGCTTTGGAAAAGAACCAAACTCAGGGGAGGAGTGTCTCCACGCTAGAACATTTTTAAAATAATGGGTTAAAAAGTGCATCTTACAGCACTTTCAGTGAAAGCATGGGAACAAGCCACACAGTTTGCAATTGGTTTTGTATTGTACCACATGAAAAAAACAATCGATGCAAGTCACTAACAGTTTCCAGAGCATTTTCCAAAGGAATTTCGAGATACCTTTGCCCACAATACATGCCAGTTTTTAAAACATGTTCATACAAGCTGTGCCCATACATATGCATCCAGGCTGCACCATTATATGCCAGCATTATCATATAAGGCCTCCCAGCCAGTAAAACAGAAATAAAGTATATACAGACTGGCTATACCAACACAGGTTAGTGTGCCACGTAATCACACGTATCATGTTTGCTTTACCCTTGATACCAAGTAAAAAATGCCATGCCACAGTAAGAAAGTATATGCAGACTAATCGTGCCATATATAGTATACTGCATATACTTTCTTACTGTTGCCTGGCATTTCTTTACTGTATATTAAGGGCAGTGTAGTCATTGTGAGAAACCTGAGGGTGTCCTCACAACTACTCCCTTTGGGTCCTCTTCTCAGGTGTCAAGGGAAAGGCCATCACTTTTGGATCCTGACCCTGGGGGTGGAGAAGAGAGGGAGGATCACCTGGGTGAAGGGTCCTTGGGGCTTGGGAGTAAGATGGCCTCAGGCGAGACACGCTATTCCACACTTACCTTCAGGAAGAACCCTCTATCCCAGACGCAGTTATGGGATATTGCTGTCCCTGTCTCCCTAACCTGGAAAATACCCAGAGATTACCGCTCTAGAAGTACCAAAAAGAGGTTGAAGAAGAGAAGGGTCAAGGGTGAGACATGGTATCCCCCTTCCCCTATTAAAGACCAGCCTAACCCTTCCCCACCCTTTAAAGGCTGTTGTACAACATCTCCCCTAATTTTCACACACTTTGCCCATGATAGTACTGGGATGAGGAAGAGGCGTGCAAAGGACTGTGAAGGTCAGGCATGTCCCTTTAACTATGGTAAGGCGAGTTCAATTGGGAGCTTACATGTGCAACCTCTCAAGGGATTGCAGGTGTATGAAAGGAGATGAAAGGAGCAACAAAGAGAGCAACAGGGAGGCCTGTGTGGGAGAGACCAGCAGGCGACCTTTTCCACAAGGAGGCAATCATGGTGGGACCTGAGAGGAAGCCAGGATGCCGGCAGAAGTCCCAGAGGACCTGAGGAGCCCAAAATGAAGTGGCCATTAGACTCAACAGGTGTGGGAGCCTCTGTGAAGCAGCTGGAGCTGCAGAAAAAGGAAGAAAGAAGAAAGGATGCTGTCCGCCACCAGGAAAGAGGAGCAGAGCTGCTGGCATGTGCTGGGAAGTGGGGCTCGCAGAGATCAGCCTGCCAGCCTGTGAAGCAGAGAAGAAGCAGGGGAGCCACCAGAGAGGAATGCTGAGGTTGGTGAGTGCAGGGAAATTGCACTCGAAGCCGGGGCGTTCCTAGTGGCTACGCATGAGTAACAAAGTGCTGTATGAAGCAAAGCTGAATATCGAACTGAATGAAACTTGAAGCAAAGTTAAATTAAGCATATTGAATACCGAACTGAATGAAAACTTGCAGCAAGCTAATCATGCACATTGAATACTGAGTTGAATGAAACTTTGTGGGCAAGTCTCTTAGCTGAAGAAAATAACAAGGGAAAGTGCCCGTTTGAAAACAACCTATGAAAAAGAGTGCGACAGAACGGTGGGAAATCAATAAGACCACTAACTAAAAGTGAACTTTCTGAATGGAGATAATGTGGCAAGGCCAAAGATTGGCATAAGGCGTGCAACGCATTGTGGCAAAGCCAAGAGGCTGACCAGGAGAAGCCAGGAGAGTGTAAAGTTGCACATAAAGCCAAGAGGCTGACAAAGAGAAGCTAAGATCATGTGAATTGGAGCACAGGACACATGCAGAACATCCAGTGTGGGCTGAAGAGCCTAGAGATCCCGGTTGCGTGACCTGTGATGGGTGGGCCGTGTGATCTGACAGCTGTGCCTAGACGAGAGAGCCCTAAATGGTAAAAACCAGAGACATTGTGAAACACACCAAGAAGGAGCAATATAAGTGAACTGTTGATGCAATCCAGAAGCAGGGTCAAATTTACCTGGAGTTGTGTTGAAAACCAGAAACAATTAAAAGTTGCTACGTTGAAGTCTTAGGGAAGGGATTCCCGAGGATTGTGTGGAACTATATTGCATTGAACTTGAGAAAGGTAATCTTGAGACTTTTGTGGAGCTTTCTTGAACTCGGGGAAGGGGAGCTGAAAAGGAAGCTAAGAGCTGGAAGAAGCTCAGAACTTTGTGTTAATAACTATTTATTTTACTATTGACATCCTTACACATTGTTTAGCTTAGGTTGTGAGGGCAAGTACAGGCTTTGGACAGGGATAGACTTTTAAGTTGAATGCTTTGACTTAGACTTTCTTTAGTTTCGTTCAGGTAGGGAAATCCTGCCTTAGCGTAGGGCAAGTTATCCTTCTACCAGCCTGACATTTGAGTTAATAAATCATTTGAGTTAATAAATCATTTCTGTTTGACCTTTGAATCTGTGCTCTGTGTCTTGCTTTGTGATGCCTTCACAACATGTAATAATACTTATCGTGTGCTTTACCCTAATGCACTGTACTGTGCACCAAGGGTAAAGCAAACATGATAAGCATTATTACATGGCTAGAATGGCCAATCCAGCCATGTAATTACACTTATCATGTTTGCTTTACCCTTGATGGCCAGTAAAAAATGCCATACCATTTTAAGAAAGTAGTTAGTGGATTAGTGTTGCGCTATATAAGAATGTATTTAGTTAGTTATGCTGGCTGACACTATTAGTAGTTACTGTCTAAATATACTTTGTTAATGTGGCATGAATACTTTCTTAATGTAGCATGGCCTTAACTACTGTGCATCAAGGGTAAAGCAAAATTAAGTGTAATTAGCCATGTAATAACCCTTATCATGTTTGTTTTACCCTTGATGCAGATTACTGTGCATCAAGGGTAACGTGTGTGTTACAAGATCATCTTACCTTCCGCCGAGCCTTGAAGACTTTTGTGTTTTAGTTTTAATTTCTTTTCTGTTGTGTTTTCTTCTATGAAGCCCCGGTCTTAATTTCCAGTCCTTTCTTACCAGTAGCATCCTGATGCCCCTGTTGCTGAAGGTGCACTTTAGAAGTGTATAAATAAATAAATAAAAGCAAACATGTTACTTTTTATTACATGGCTAGACTGGCCTATATTTAATGTAGGCCAGTGTAAGCATATAATAACACCAATCATGTTTGCCTGCTTATTACATAGCAAGACTGGCCAGCATTGAATGTAGGCCAGTCTAGCCATGAAATAACACATTCCATATTTGTTTTACCCTTGATGCACAGTAAATGTGTATCAGGGGTAAAGCAAACATGGTAAGTGGTAATACGTAGCTGGACTGGCTTACAGTTCATGTTTGCTTTACTTTTGATGCATAGTAAAGTATGTTTACTGTGTATCATAGGTAAAGCAAAACAAATGCCATGCCCCCAGCAGCCTCCACAAGGGGTTGGCATGACCCATCTCCAAATTGTGTGATCTCACTACCCTTTCACATGCACACTCACACAGGCTGACATACAACACTTTTACCCACACATTCATACATCATTCATACAACTCCTTGCATGCACACAAACATAAAAACAAACACACCAATATACATTTGTATGTGTATATACCTTCATGCATACACATATACATATTATATTAAAAAATGTACCTGCTCACTCTCACCACAATCCGCACCACGACAGAGGACCCGATTGCCCTCCTCTCCTCTCTGCAGTGTGGACACGCTGAATGACAGGAGAGGAATCACATCCTGTTGGTTAGTGTCTCTATGCTATTAGCGCAAAAATGAGATGCATCAGAGCCAGAACTCTGGCTCCCGGCCGCCTCCCATTATTATGTGCTATGTTGGTTGTAGAGCCCAAAGGGCTCTGCATACAAAAAAGTGCATCGTGTGAAGACATCCTCCTGCTCAGAGGCAGGCAGCACAGCCACTGTTGAAAATAAAGCACACAGGTGGACTGTGCTGGCTGCCACTTTCTGGATACCCTTGCAACACACTTTATTGCATACATGGAAGGTGGCAAGATGTGCTTGTTGCTTTTTGTTATGTAAAATACCCACATACCCAGTTTATTTTTAAGGCCTGAGACGGGCCCTAACCTTTCCTCCATCACTTGGTCTGCTCAGTGCACATTGTAGTGGATGCTTTATGGGTCCCTTTGACAGAAATGCCAGTGGGATTGATGTGACTGACTGAAAATCTTTATTACCACTTGAATGTGTTTTAGAAAAGACATTACACTGGTGCCCAGAGAGGGTCTAAAGCATGGATTGCACTTGTAAATTGCACAGGTTTGTCGATACCTGAATTCTCGCATTCTGTCTTGCTGCATCCTCACTATCCTTAGAATCCTCAAAGAAGAGGTGTCTGACTCTCAGTCTTGAATCAGGCGATGGAGCATTATATGTGTCATGGCCTTCAGAGGTGGGGAATTTTCAGGAAACAATCTTGTTCATCATCACTTGTGGATTGCTATCTTTGTTGCTGACGTGATGATTTAATCTCTTCACCCTCTTGTGCATTAAACAGTGCGGGCTCAACTTCCACCTTCTTCTCCTCCTCCCAGAATCTCCCTTGTTCGCCAACTGCAATTATGAAAACGGTGCATGGGTGATTAATTTTTCGCAATGCACCAGATTCACTTGAGACACATAGCCCTGTACTTTGTAGAGTAGGCCCCCTGTAGCTACTGATTGATCAGTGTTGCTGGCGCACAAATCCACCTACTATCTGACTTTTTTAACGAATACACTGAGGGGCCGATTCATGGAACAAATGTGCACCGAAAAAAGTGGCGCAAGCAGGCGCAAGCGTGAAAAAGGAAGCACACGCGCACGCGTGCGTTTCATGGAAGTCTCTGCGCGTGTTTTTCTCGGGATGTGCGCCAAACCCGTGCGTGACGCACACGGGCGCACAAGTAATTGCAACATCCCGAACGCTGTGCACGACACGCACAGGGAAAGCGCACAACGCCTGCGCACATACCAAAAAGGGGGCGGGACACGGGGCGTAACGCACGGAATGGGGAACAACGCATGAAAAAGAAGGTGTAACTGGGGAAGTACTGTAGGGAAATACACGGAACGCCCACACGCACGCGAACAACTCGTATTCATGGATTTGAATACGGGAAACAAGCGCACGCTAAAAGACGCGCACAGGTGCCAACACATCCGCCACAGGAAGGCAGGCGGAAGCGCCCCCGCACACAGTATAAAAGTGCGCACAAACAACAAACACGTACATACCGCTACGATGAATGCCCCATTTGTCGCAGCACTGATCGTGGGACACCGCAGGAGGAGGAGAATAGCCAGGGCCCGCATTTCTTCCCCCCGGACAAGCCTTTTTGGGATGCCTGACAATCAGGTCTATGGCAGGTAAAGGTTTCCACCTCGTATCATCCTAGACCTGGTCAGGGAGTGGGAAGATGACCATACATCACCCACCCTCTGCTCCCAAGCATTGAGCCCCTTGGAGAAGGAGCTCAATGTCCTGCATTTTTTGGCCACTGGGTCATTTCAGCGGACTACTGCCATAGTGGGGGGGGGGGTCTCACAGGCCACGGAGTCACGCTGCCTACACCAGGTGTTGGCAATCATGACTGCGCGCCCCTCAGTCCGCAGGCACATATACATGCCCAGAACACCCGCAGAAAGGCAGGCCGTTGTTCAGGACTTTTACAGGGTGGAACACTTCCCCAAAGTGCTCGGTGCCATAGATTGCACCCATGTGGACCTACGTCCACCTAGGGCCTCCGAGCACATCTACCGAAACCGCAAGCACTGGCATTCCATCAACGTGCAGGTGGTATGCGATGCCAAGGGAATCATCACCTCTGTCTATGCAAACTACCCTGGCTCCACCCATGACAGTTTCATATTCAGAATGTCCGCCCTGAGCCGGGCCCTGGAAGCTGGGCAGCATGGCGACACATGGCTCCTAGGTGAGTACAAATGCCCGTGCACATGCATTCATGTCACACACAGACAAATACACAAACCCCAATAATCACAACCATTATCACCTCTCCAGGGGACAGTGCCTACCCTCTGAGCAACCACATGATGATGCCAATCCGGAACCCCACCACACCACCCCAGGTAAGATACAACGCTGCCCATATGCAACCAGGGCCATAGTGGAGCGCACATTCGGAGTGCTCAAATCACGCTTCCGCTCCCTTGACCGCTCTGGCGGCCAGCTACTCTATGCACCCCCAGTAGTGTTGAGGATCATTGTGGCAGCATGTGTCCTGCACAATGTTGCAACATGGCAGGGCGTACCGGTGGACATGGTGGTGCCCCCACATCCCCAACCACAGGCACTACAACGCTGCCCATGGGAGAGGATAGGGCAAGTGGCGAGGCAGCCCGGACCCAGCTTGTGGCCACATTTTTCACCTAAACTCCCACCCCTGCAGAGTGCACATAGGCCTGGCACATACCAGGTGACAATCGATGATGACAAAGAGACAGTCAACTGTCACAACCTTACCACCCTGAGAATGTTGCCATGGAAGTGCCACATTGTGTGCATCCCTAGCTACTCAAACCTAACCAATCCTGTGTGACCAAAAGGTACACATGCAAGGTGTGTATCACACAGACTTGCAAAACAGGCCATGACAATCACTGGTATGTCACACAAAGCCACCAAAACCACAACATGACATGGCAAGCAATAGCAAAACACCAACACAATAGCAATAATGTACACATTGACATGTGAAAAATGCAAAGTGGCGTCAGACGATGATGCCTGACATGGAATCAGATGAAATGACTGACCAACAACCTTCCACACAAAGCAAGTCATACCCAAATGCATAACAACAGTTGTAGCTTGAACATAACAATGAATACCTGTTAACATGCACATTGTGCACGGCAAAATAAACACTGCATAATACGTGTGCTGTGTCCATCTCCTGCAACACACTGCTCAGCACACAGCATAGTGACCAGTCATTGTGTGTGATGCACACCCTGAGCATCACATGAAAATGACAAACTAAATAAAAAAACAAATCACGCATGTACAGGATCCACAGATGGTCATAGATCATGTGCTGCAGGGACACAGTGGTCCCCAGAAGGCTAACTGTGTGCACATGTGGACATGGAAGGGTGGTTGTACATGTTGTGGATCATAGTGTGAGTGTGTGTGTCAGTAGAGACATGCACTCAATACATGCATATGCAATCAAGTGACCATCAGTGTCCTCATCACATGTGAACATTGCCCAGGTGTACACCCCAGCATGTCAAACCACAACTATAGCCTCACACCTGAAAGGTAAACACAACACATGAACAGCCATTGATCAGCAGAATACATCATGTACATAGGATACCACAATTACAATGTCAGGGTGCCCATCACACTGTGGGGCAAGGTAACTGTCCAACAACAAAATACACCCCCCTCCCTCACATATCACCATGACCCACTGAACAACTGCGCATGGGGTATGTAGCCTTCATCCTTGAAGTTCACCTGGCCACAGGATCACCCTCCCCCTTTGTCTCCATCTTCCACCTTGCGTGTAAAAAGTGTCCAGCACCCTCAGAGGCCACCTTGACTTGCAAAAACAATAAATCAAAGAGAACCCAAAGCAGGCCAACACATAAGCCAAGCAAAAAGCCTGCAGGCAGCAAAACAAACCAGAAGAGCCTCCAGTAGATGACTTGAAGTAGCAGTACGTCACAAAGCCCAAGTACTAGCACAATGATGGAACAACCAAGGTAGCACAGTAAAAAATGTCACAACAGGATGTTTTCCATGTGTGGTACATAATATGGAATGATGCACCACGAACTGATGTGTACTGTCACAGCTCCCGTGTACAGACGCAGGTGTGGCACGAACCAACCACCTCCACCGTGGTCTGGGTGCCTGCAAGGTCAAACTCACACAGGCCTCTGAGACCCTGATGAGGAAGGAGGGTCAGGGATATGCAGTCGGGACAGGCATTGGTATACTGGATAACCGGAATGAGGGGCAGGAGAGGGGAGTAGGATTGACAAGGGAAAGTAGGGAATGTACAAAAACATAATAATCACATTAACACATACACAATCAGACCAAACGTGTACATCATGCACATGGTACAAATTACTCAAATTGAAGTCAAAGAGAAACTTATCTCTGGGGTGAGTGCTGGCCTCCTGCCTGTGCACTCTCAGGTCCGGTAACATGAGCAGTTCAATGCTGCAAAGAGAGCCAGAGTCACTAATCTTTGTGTGCCCATAACACACACACACACACCACCATGCATGCCCCAAAGTAACAAGATACTCTACTAACTATCTGGTGTGGTGCTTTGTACCCATACGTAAGATTCCCCCCGTGATGGTTCATACATAGTCAATGCAGTAAGTAATGCGCCGGTGGATGCGTGGCAAATCTAAGACCAATGTGTCAAGATTCACACAACATCCAATGTTCCCTGGGTAAGCATCCAGACGCATTTAGCAAGGTACGACTTTAGTACAAGTCGTGTTCCAGCATAACCTAAATAAAGTAGGTAGTGCATGTGGCAATTCAAACCTGTAAATGAAATGCACTGCACACGAGTCTCTCCCTCACTGTCTGTCCCTGTGAGCTGCTTCTTTCCCTGTCTTGGAACGCTACATGCCTAATACAACTGCCTCAATGGACCATGTTGGACCGGAGGATATGTGCCACTGCCCCTGCATGTGCCCCTGACAACTTCCCCATCAACTACCCATTACTCCACCAAAGCATCTTAGCTGTACTGTGCGCTTCAACACCAATATCTGTCCAAGCTCACCGTCAGTGGTGCTACTTAGCATGCCTGTGCAACTGTCCTGGTGGACGGTTGGCTGTGGTGTGGCCCCCTTGTGCTGCTCACCTTTCGTGGAGTTCCTTGAAACACGTCAGCTTCTGTGTGATGTATGAGCGCAATCCCTGTGGCTCTGCATGCGCACACATGTGCATGTCTGCACCACCGAACGTGGCCAGCTTCCAGACATCCAATGGGCCATGTCTGCTGGGAAAGGTGGTCTGGAGGCTCATCCCCCTGCAGAAAGGGCAGGAAACACATGATTAATGCATGAAATCTCCCTGTGTGTGTCTCCTCAGGCATGTCATGAGTGGACCATGTCAGAGACGTACATCTGAAATCACTCCATCAGTGCAACTTTCCCAGCCAAAGTGTGTCAGCCACTGTCTACAGCATGAATTGCATGAAGCACATGTACAGCAAAGATAAGAAACACACTACACAATGTATAGCAATTAATGCACACATGAATCATGAAACCACCCATCTAGCATAGGAAGAACTGCGGTCAAAATCACCCCTATCATCCCCACTAGGGGTGTCAACACAAGTAGTACAGCAGCAGACATGCCACAGATATGACAGTCCTAAGCCCTTGTGTAATAGGCTGTTACACCGAACCATCCTTGCGAGCCCGTGGATAAGGGGAGCAGGAGTGGCATATGCGAGTCAGGACCCCAAGCTGCAAACACATACACGAGACAAGTTTGAACGCACAACAGACAAGCAATTTTAAACTATATTAACTAATGACACTAACTATCAAAAACCTACATTACCTAATTAAATTAACTATCAAATAGAAACTTAACTAACTAAACTAAAAGAAAAATCAAAAATTGCCACATACGACCCGGGGAGGGAGGCACCCAGGAGGGGGGAGGTACAGGGTGCTGCTCAACACCCACATGCGATGATGTTGAGGAAAAAAAAAAACCTCCATGGGCTCAACGCCTGCACAGCCCGACCTATGTGGAAGATACCTCGTCGTCCAAGTCTGGCTCTTCCTGGAAAGGAGGACGTGTCACAGGAGCCTGACCATGCCTAGCCGCAGCTTTCCCCTCGTTGGCAGCAAGTCTGCCGGATGGGTGGGCCTGGTTCTGTGCGGCGATGACACGTAGGTCTGCATGCAGAACCTCACGTGATACGCGTGCTTCCTCTTGCAAGGTAACACGTTTAACATGGAGTTCCTCCTGCAAGGCCTGGCTGGACAACTGATGCACCTCCTGGCAAGCATGTAGCTCAGCCGAGATGGTACTCTCAAGCTGCGCAAACCTCTCCTCTGACCGCTCCCTCTGGGACATCAGAAGGACACTCAGAGTGGATCTGAGGGAAGCATACTCCTCCCTCAGGGCCTCCATGTGTGCCTCTGTGTGAGCAGCAATTGCTTCACGAAGAGTCATTTCAACCTGGCATGCCCTGTCTGAGGCCGCCATGCCCAGCCTGAGCGAACGGGCCGAAGCACCTGCCTAGCAGGGGCGAGCACGGATTGGGCCACACGCTCCATGCTCACAGCGATGTTCTCCATTGCTGCCCCCTGGCATTCAGAATTGGCAGTCATGTCTTGCTCCCACTCAAGATCAAGCTCAGCCGGCCTCCTAGTCATACGTAAAAGATCGAACGAGTGTGTAAATCGAATGAGTATGTGGATCGGATGAAGGTATAGAATGGATGAACATGATAAGCGGATGAGCATGTAGAATGGTTGGGTATGTATATCAGACGAGCGCGTATGGCGGACGAGGGCATAAATACAGAGAAGCGAATGTTGAACTGATGATTGCACAGAACGTATGAGCGTGTAGAGTGGAGGAGCGTGTAGAGTGGGGGAGCGTGTAGAGTGGGGGAGCGTGTAGAGTGGGGGGGCGTGTAGAGTGGGGGGCATGTAGAATGGGGGGCGTGTAGAGTGGGGGGGTGTGTAGAGAGTGTGAGAGCGTGTAGAGTGGGGGAGTGTGTAGAGTGGGGGAGCGTGTAGAGTGGATGAGGTCATAGAGCGGATGAGGCTAGAGAGCGGATGAGGTTAGAGAGCAAATGAATTTATAGAACTGGACTACTGCGTACTAACAAATGACTCTAAGGGGCTGATGAGTGCATACTAATGTTGAATGCAGGGAAAGCATGAGTGCATAGAGCGGATGAGTGTGCAGAGCTTGTGAGTGCAGGGAGCTGGTGAGTGCCGGGAGTGGGAGAATGCGGGGAGCGGGTGACAGCGCACGGTGGGTGAACGCGAAGTACAGGCGCAGACAGGGTGCATGCGAGGGGCAGACAGGAGTGCATGCGTGGGGCAGTCAGGAGCACGCGGAGCGGACTGGAATGCATGAATGCATTGAGCAGATCGAAGTGTGTTGCACTGACGGGGACACATGGAATGAATAAAAGTCCATAGAACGGACAGAAGCGCATAGAACTGTGCGTCGTACATAGTATGGTCTGGAATGCAGAGAACGTATGAAAGAGCATATAACCCATCATATCACACCCCATGCTTACTCTCTTTTTAACACCACCACTCAACTAGAACACAGAGATACTATGACACCATTCGGTATAACTGTTCTCATACCAACACCTCCCGCTTACTCCCCATCACTCTAAGTAAACACTGCTGGTTACACACCCCCCAGCCAGGCGTTCTTCTCAGGCCTAACGCAGCCACAGTCGGTCTGGATAAATCCTGCCAGAACGAACACATACCCCTGACCTCAACCACCACACCTACCGCTAAGAAGCAGCTATTTAACGAATACCGCACCAGCTGCACACATACCCGGTGCGCACACGCGCCGTTGACTCTCCCTACTCTCTCTACTGACCTGAACTTCGGTTCCCAAGGGCGTTCAACCTACCAGCGTCTTCAGACCATACCAATGGTATATAAGGCACTATATAAGTGCAAAATAACATAACATCACATAAGCTGCAGGGGTTGCGTGCACGGTTTTTCTGCAATTTTGGGGTGCCTGAGCATTGCGTGGCCCGTCACTACATCACCGGAGTCACATACAGCCTTTCAGGTGCAGGGGTGCTGTTAACATTTTGCATACCACCCCCTTCACCCCAATTGCCCAGGACAATTGTGGTGTACACCTCCCATTGGCACTCCTCCATCTGTGCCGGCACTACTCCATCTGTGCCATGGTTGGGAGGCCACCAAAGGTGAGGGGCCCCTCAGCTGGGCATCCTCCTCGTGGCGGGCGTGGTCAGGGACGTGGCCAGGGTGACCAGGGAGTAGGGGGACTCCAGGGTGTCCAGGGGGCCCGCAGAGGGGGAAGAGGCAGGGGTACGCCACTTGTGCACGGTGTTGTGCCATGTGTCGGTGCAGTCATGCCACCACCCCCTGTGGTTCCTGGAGATGCAGCTTCTGCATCTGGCACTGGCGCCCGTGTGACCCGGCAGTCCGTTTCATCGACTGCCACGAGCCCAAGGGTAGTGGTAGCTGCAGGTGCAGCTGTGGACACCACCACCCAGGCTCAGGGTCTGCCAGCGCAGGCTGCGTTAGCACTTGAGGAGTCCTTGGAAGATTTCCAAGAGGGCAGGAAGGAAACCATAGGTGCAAGCAGGGCTGCCCTGACCGAGAAACGTGCCCCTGGGGCAGTAATGTCATCTGCTGCCCCGACCAGCCGGGTGTTGGCAAGTGTAGGGGCAGATGCAGCCAACAACACTCCGGTTCTGAGTCTGCCAACCAGGACAGTCGCGGTCAATGACCCTGCCACAGCGGATGTTGCTGCACAGGGTCCATTAGATGGCACCCAGCTGCCACTGACGCAAGTCAGGCCTTTGGTCGTCACTCCACCTGCCACTCCCTTGGCTCAATCCACCGGTGCCACTGGCCATACTTCTCAGGGCGGCATTTGCCAGCCAGGGTCTGCGCCACAATCCAAGAGGAGGAAGGTTGCACCTGCAGCACAGGCTGGGACCCCACACACAGCCTCAACCTCCTGCATGTCGAGGAAGAAGCCTTTCTGCAACCAGGAACTGGACGTCCTCATGGGCTACGTGCGGGACCACAGCCGTGACATGCTAGTGGGGCCTAATTGTCAGACTACGGCTGCCCACCGTGATACCCACGGGAAGCAAGTTGCGGAACATGTGAGTGCATTCAGCCATGAGGGGCACACGGCGCAAGAGTGCAAAAAGCGTTGGAATGACCTCAAACGCAGCGCTAAGGCTAAGCGTGCCTCAAATTACAACTTGACTCTGGTGACTGGCAGTGGGCCTGCACCTGAGGAGGAAGACCTCACTCCGCACGAGTCACTCGTTGCAGAGTTCATACCACCTGAATCGGTCGAAGGAGTTGGAGAGATGCCGGACTTTGATGCCCAGTCCAGTGAGTGTTGCTGCGCGTTTGTTGAGGACATGTGTGTTTTACTTGTGTGATGTTTTGTGCATGTCTGCCACTACATGTCATGTGTACATGGTTCTGATGTGCAAGTAATGCAATGCTTCACTGATGCATGGCTGCTCTGCAAGATGGTGGACATGTGGAGTGGACGGGGACTGTCCGCATCACCACTATTGCACCCTACTCACATGCTGGTCACCAGGATGCCCCTCCGGTCCATGTTCCAGCTCACTGGCCCTTCTGCATCTAGCCTGGGCTGACCTTCCTCTGAGCCCTGGTACTATGTCATAGCATGACTGACATGCATGTGTCCTCTGCCTGCATGCGGGTACTCCACGTAGGCATGCTCCCTTGCCCCTCCACCCCCCCTCTGCACCCCAATTTCACCTTTGCACTGGTCTGCTTCAATTTTGCCGTTGAGTACTTGCCTGTTCATGTGTCCTGTGTACATGCTAACTTCCACCAGCCAATCTGCCAGACATATGCTGTGGGGTACATCCTTTGTACTTGATGCAGGGTGTCTCACTTGGACTGTGCAGAGGACAGATGCCCCACAGGTACATGAGTGCCCATTCATGCTCCATGTGGATTCCATGCATGCCCCTATGTGTCCTTGACTGGATGATCATTGTAGTACGTGTCCAGGGTGGCCTACATGTGCATGGCATTTCATCAGCCTTCCCATGGCCACTGTGGCTCAGTCCTGCGTCGCACACATGTTTAGGGTGTGACAGTCTGTGTGGGTCACAGGCCTCAGCCTGTTTCATGGCCAATGACTCTGCCCAACTGGTGTAGTGTCTTCTTCACACATGGGTGTACTCCTGAGGTTTAATCATGTGTCCTGCTTACTGTCCCATCATCATCTGCTGTGTTGTCACTTGACTCACATGATGCAATTGATGCTAGTCAACACTGTCTGTCAATACACAGGTCTATGGTCATCATTTTGATGCCATGCAAGGCATCCCTGCATTTGCACTTGGGGGGAGGGGTGGTTTGCTTGTAGCCATGCTACCCATTGCATGCACATTGCACGTGATGGCTGAAGTTTACCTTGCACTGCCTTCACATTTTCTGATACACATCATGAAGTACTTGTACATGTGGATAGTGAGTAACGTACAAATGTGCTGCACTGCATCGACCCACTTCAGAGCGATAGAACACCCTTCTACATGCCTAATCACAGAAGCAATGTCAAGTTGACCCAGCATGCATGGCAGGTTCTCTTTTGTGTGTGACATGTCTGCTTCATGTGTTTGGTGTCTGTGTGATGTCTATATTTGTGTGTGTTGTGTGCTTCTAACATGTGTAGTGACCTTTTTTCTCTATACTTTTCAGATGATGACGCAATGGAGTCAGAGGATGGTGTTGTCATGCCAGGCACAGGGTTGTTATCACTACAGCAATTCGGCACAAGTCGGGGTAGTGGGATGGTAGGCCACGAAAACCCACATGTGCTACAGTCCATCTTGTCTTCGGCTGGCAATGAGTCCAGCCCTGATGACCACTCTGATGTCCATGTCGAGTTGGATGTGCATCAGGTCCATATGTCAGGGGTGAGTGATTCTGATGTGGGCACTCCTCTGTCCATGACACCTGCACTGAGGGGTCAGACAGTCTTGGAACCTCCACCTATGGTGGATCGGGACGCAGGGTCACCCTCCACACCAGTCACTGATGTGCCTGGGCCATCACGTCGACGGGGGCATGTATTTGTGCAGCCACGGGCAGTGCCAACACCACAAAGTCACCCGGTCCTTGGGTCCCGCAGGTGTCAAGCCGAGCAACGCGGTCATTCAGTGCATTCACCTGTTCACACGCTTCATCCATTATAACTATTTCATCGATGTTATTCACTTCGTTCCCTCCACGTGCATTATGTGCATTTCAGCAGTTTACATCTCCTTACTGTTTCCATATGATTTATTCTTATTATCCACTTCACTGTTTTGATCTACTTTACTCGTTTAATTCTGTTTGTCTTTCTAGTTTATATTCGGGTTTGTCAGCTGTCCATTTCTCGTCTCAGGTAGTTTGATGGGTTGGTGTCGTTGAGATGCTGTTTGTCTGTTTGGGTTAGTTTGGTTACCGGTTGGTTTTAGGGGAAGAGCCAGGTTTTCAGCAGTTTGCGGAAGGATGTTAAATCCTCAGTTTGGCGGATGTGGGGTGGGAGTGAGTTCCACAGGGTGGGGGCCAAGGCTGAGAATGATGATCCGCCTAATCTGACTGAGTTTGTTTTAGGTATGACTAGGAGGCCGGCTGAGCTTGATCTTAGGGTGCGAGGGGGGTGATATGGTTTAAGTTTGTTTTGAAGATATTGAGGTCCGGTTTTATGCAGTGCTCGATGGGAGATGCATACGGTTTTAAAAGTCACCCTTCGCGCTACTGGAAGCCAGTGCAGCGTCTTAAGGGCTAGGGAGATGTGGTCTCTTGGGCCGAGCGCAAGCAGCAATTTGGCTGCCGCGTTTTGTGCCCTTTGGAGTTTATTCAGTTGGTACGCGTGGAGTCCGAGGTATAGGGGGTTTGCATAGTCCAGTCTTGACATAATGATTGATTGGACCGCTGAGAGTCTGTTAGGAAAGGAGAGATATGGAAAGATGCGCCTAAGGGTTTTAAGGTGGTAGTGGCAGGATTTTGAGACATTGTTGACTTGGCGCGAGAGTGTTAGGTTGGAGTCAAGGATGCATCCAAGATTTTTCACTGATTTGCAGGGGGTCGGTGAGCTGCCCATGGCGGGTGGCCAGGGTAGTGGTTGCGGAAGAAGCTCGGCGTTGCCACATACCATGATTTCAGTTTTGGAGGGGTTTGATAAGAGGTGGCTTTTGGTCATCCAGAGTTCTATGTTGAGGAGGCAGGAGGCCAGGTCAGGTCGGGAGTTGGGATTTGAGTTCATTAGTTTTAGAATTAGTTGAGTGTCGTCGGCGTAGTTGTAACACAGGATGTTGTGTGACTGAGCTATTGGAAGGAGGGTGATCAAGTAGAGATTGAACAGGAGTGCAGATAGGCATGCTCCTTGTGGGGCTCCGGTGTCGACTGGTCGGGCTTGGGAGGTATAGGTGGAGAGTATCGTTATTTGGTACCTATCTTGGAGGAATGAAGCGATCCATTTAAGAGCGGTTCCACGAATTCCTAGGGAGTGGAGGCGGTCTAGGAGGATTGAGTGATTGATTGTGTCAAAGGCGGCGGATAGGTCAAGAAGGATTAGTGCCGCGCATCCCGCGGTGTCTGCCGTCATTTTAAGGTCATCCCAGATTGAGGTTAGGGTGGTTTCGGTTCCATGACGGGCTCTGAAACCTGATTGTGCAGGGTCTAGGAGATTGTTGGCTTCGACAAAGGTATTCAGTTGGGAGTAGGTGGTTCGGTCAATGAGTTTTGCAAGGAATCTGGTCTTTGAGATGGGGTGGTAGTTTTTGGACTGGAGAGGGTCGAGAGAAGGTTTTTTAATTAGTGGTTTAACATGAACCATTTTGAATGAGTCAGGAAAGATACCAGAGGAAAGGGAGGCGTTTATGATGGATCTTGCTTGTTCTCCTGCGCAGGTGGAAGCGAAAATTTCTTTGAGGGTTGTGGCCGGGCAAGGGTCCAGCGGGGAGCCAGATGGTTTAAGGGCAGATAGAAGTTTGAGAAATTGCTCTGGTGACATTGGACTAAAGGATTCAAATGTTGGTTGCGTAGTGGTCGCAGCTGGGGGGTTGGCCGCTAAGGGGGGAGTATTGCCTGGGGGCTGTGAGAGAGCCAGTTTGGTGGCTAGAGTATTTGTTCTTTCAAGAGCCGTGGTGTAAAAGTGGCGGGAGAGTGAGTCACACAGTAATTGTGAGGGGGTTTGGACGGCCGTGGTGCATGCCGGTTTGGTGAACTCCGAGATGATTTTGTGAGTTCCTTGCTTGGGTTTTTGCAGTTTACGATTCGGGAGTTGTAGTGGGCTTTTTTTGCTTTCCAGATTTCGGCCTTGTACTGATAGAGGTGTCGGGCCAAGATGGCCCTGTTCTCCTTGGTTTTGTCTTTCTGCCATTTGCGTTCCAGGTATTT
Organism: Ambystoma mexicanum; assembly: GCF_040938575.1. Lineage (NCBI taxonomy): Eukaryota > Metazoa > Chordata > Amphibia > Caudata > Ambystomatidae > Ambystoma > Ambystoma mexicanum. Next base: position 847,568,194 of record NC_090930.1, read on the forward strand.
ATATAGTTGTTTAGTGGTCTTCAACTCAGGAGTGAACCATCTGGGGAAAAGGCCCCGGCGGGATGATGGTTTACAAGGGGGTGTGAGCGGCATCAGAGATGCGTTGAGCCATGAGTCAAAGGCATCGGGGGTCAGTTGTTTAGTCAGCCGTTAGGTAGGTGGAGGAGATTGGAGGAGTGCGTCGGCAAGGTCTGGGACGATTTTTAGTTTTTTCCAGCATTTGCGTAGATTTGGTGGTTCAGATTCAAGTACGGGAGTGGGGTCGGGTGAGTGAATGGCGAAAGAGAGAATGAAGTGATCGGACCAGATGATGGGGTTGGGGGCGTTTAAATGAATCCGGGTGTTGGAGCTGAAGATAGCATCAAGAGTGTGTCCTTTATAGTGAGTCGGGCCATTTATGTGGGGTTGGAGGTTAATTGCGTCTACCAGAGAGTGTGTCATGGGGTTGGTGGGGATGTCGAGCCAAATGTTGAAGTCTCCAAGAAGGGTGAGGTTGGGATGGTTTAGTTGAAGGGTGGCGATTGAGTCGCAGGGGTTGTTTGCAAATTGTCTATCGTAGCCTGGGGGCCTGTAGATTATTAGGAAGCTGTGCGAGAGTGACGGGGAGAGGGATAGTTTAACGAGGAGTGATTCGCAGGAGGGAATGGACGGTTGGTTGTTGATGATTGAGGCGTGGAAGAAAGACTTGTAGACAAATGCGTCCCCCCCTCCTCTAGAGGGACGGTTCAGTGGGGCGAGGGAGTAGTCAGGGGGGAAGGCTTCACTGGCGATTGGTGCAAAGTCATCAGAGAACCAAGTTTCGGTGACGAAAACCAGGTCTGGATTGTCAGAGGTGAGGAGGTCAAAGATGGAGAATCTGTTTTTTGCTACGGATCGGGCATTAAATAGGATGCAGTTCACATCGGCAGGCGAGGTTGGTCTCGGGGCTGGGGCGGAAGGGGGTAGTGGCGGAGAGGGGGGAAGCTGGAGAGGGAGGGGGTGGGTGATGATCGGTGGAAAGAGTGGGCGGCCAGAAGGATTGGCGGGCTTTGGGCGGGATTGGGTGGCTGCATGTGCTCGGATGATCGGGTTGGCTCGGGGGATTTGAATGTGGGGTGTGGGCGGTTAGGAGTTTCGAGGGAAAGGGGTTTCAGGAAAGGCGAAGCTACGGGGGATGGAAGTGATTGGGGGAAAGTGGAGGTGGGTCAGGACAGGGGAGGCGAGGAGTGCTGAGAGATTGAGGGGGACCAGGTGCAATTCCTTTTTAGTTTCCTTGTTGCGATTGGGGTGTGAGAGAGGGAAGGGGGTTCAGAGGGGGAGAGGGATGCGGCTTCGGTTCTTGCTAGGGCTAGGCGTGCAGTTTTTAGGGATGGGAAAGGGTGTATTCGTGGGGGGAGGTGGTGGGGGTTTGTGGGCAGGGCGGGGGGTGGATGCTTGCAGGCCAAGGTGTGCCCGCTAAAATAGTGAGGGGAGAGGGCGTGGTTAACGTGGGCTGGTCGGTGGAGGGGATCAGGGGAGGAGTGGTCTTAGGGTGGTTGGCTCGCCATCGTGCTCCTCTGGCTTGGTGTTTGGAGAGTGGAATGGTAGGGCATGCAAAGGGGGGTGGGGTGATTTGGGAAGGGGGGTATGGGGCAGAAGGCATACCGGGAAGTGAGGGCAGTCCACAGTGGTCGTTTCCCACTCCAACAGACTCTGTTGGAGTGGGTGCCCTCATGCTTAGTACGAGCTGTTAGGAGTGGTCTCAATTGAAACTTAAGTTTATTGGACTTTAAATGTTTGGCTATTTCACTGGCTGTGAGTAGTCTTGATTTCAGGGTTGTACTAGTTTATAGATATTAGGCTGTTTTGAGGTGTAGCTAGACCCTAGGCTATGGTAGTTAGGCTGTCTATTTAGTTGTAGCTAGAGCACAGTTACGCAGTTGGAAGAGTTTCTTTTAGTAGGCTGGCATTCTTCTAATAAGCTGGAATATGGGTAAGCTGTTTAAGGAATGGAAGGGTATGGAAGGCATGGAATTAACCTCCCATAGTACGCGGTGGCACCCAGTAACACGAAAAACGTGTACGCATGGGACACACAGGCTACTATGACCTCGAAAACGGGTACGCGATACACAGGGGCACCCGCAGTGGGAAAAATAGCGTGCGCGACTCACCGTCAGATTAACGTGATGATGAAAAACACACGTAGCCAATATCCCCGCCAAAAGAAGAGATATGTCCTTGATCCGCTGTGAAGTTGTGATGGCGCGCGAAACAACACGAAGTAACAACACACACGTCGGTCTCCACGAAAGGCACGTACAGCGAACTGCTGAACCACTATGCACACGTCACGAGGGAAATGCCCGCGTGCGTAACGTCACAGACGCGCTTACGCGCTAAGGGCCTTTCCTCAGATTTCACACTGACGTGCACTTTTTTCACGTGCCAAATCACTCCGTATCAAGCTGGCCACGCGAAAACACATCGAAGACCACGCTCCTGCCCAGGAGGCCATATTCCTGCCCCCCAGAGCCCCGAGCACGCTCCCACCTACCATCTGCTGCTGCCCACGTGCCCTGCTATTTGGTGCCTGCACATCAGCCATCTGCAGGGGTCCAGTTGCTGTGTCCACCCCTGCTGGAACAGAAGACTCCCGACTGGGATACCATCACTCCACAGCCCAGCCCCAGGACCCAGTTGCCCACCCATGCCTGCCTCGGGGGTTGCCATGTCGGGGCAAACACCATCCGAGACCACTGGCGACCCCCAGCCAGAGAGGCAGAGGGCCACCAGCTTCAGTGAGAAGGAAGTTGGTGTCCTGGTGGAGCATGTCCTGGGCATTATGATGCCCTCTTCACACCATTGCGCGCCGACAAGGAAGGACGGAGGAGGATCTGGATGGACATCGTGGGTGCCATCAACGCGGAGGGGGTTGCACCCCGAGACCTGAGACACGTCCAGAAGCGCTGGGAGGATTACAAGTCCAGGACCCTCAAGAAGGCCTGGCGCCTCTTAGAGGCAGAGGATGCTAGTGGCCATGCATTGCTGTGTGAAACAGGGCATGTTGCAGTGTGCTGGTAGTCAGCTACTTTCCTGTATGTGTAACATAGGCCATGTATGGATGTGTGTGAGCCGGGACATCATGGAAGTGCATGTGAGACCAGTAATGCGTGAACCACATGGATGGTGCATGTGTTCCAATGAGACATGGGGAGCTGCATGCGGAATGCACATATGAATGCATGCCAGTCCCTGTTCTTGGACATGGGTGGTGGGTGAGAAATGGGTGCTGCTCTCATGTACATGTATGGTGTGCATGTCTGTTTGTCTGAGAAGCGTGTGTGTGACTTTGAAACGCCATGGATGGATGAGCCTCCGGTGATGTGTGTGCCTGGGGTCAGTATGAGCCATGATGCATGTGAGTAAGAAGGCAACATTTTTGGTTAACAGTGGCCCTTGTACATGGATGCTGATGTTGATTGCATGCGCTGTGCCTGTTTCTGCATGTGTGTTGTGTGCATTGACCCTTGTGTTGTGGAGGGACAGGATGGAAGTGACGTTTGACAGTGCCACTCATGTATTATTGCTTCCTGTCTAGGGGACAATTGTACAGTAAAGCAGGAGACCAAGTGAGATACTGGGTCACACAGCCGCTCTCTATAGAACCCAGTCTGGGTATGTGTTTAATCAAAACTATTAAAAGTTCGGCTTGAAGGTGAAAGGGGATACCTTTAGTTGAAAAAATGACAAAAACATTAAGCTCCAGTAGTTTTTCAAAACAATTTTATCCAAAATAATCTCAAGAGTGAGAAGTCACTAAAGTTTTCTTAGTGAGGAAGGATTCACCACAAACATTTTTATCAATCAGACCAAATTGCCAATGCATTTCGGAAATAAGTTTCCTTCGTCAGGGCAGGTCTAAAGATAATACATACATGGTCACAAATAGAAAGAACAATTTGTGTAAAGAAACATATTAGTGTCATGAAATATTGAAATAAAGTCAAAAACATACCATTCAGTTGTGGTTTTCAAAAGTAGGAGAGTGAGGCGGGAACAAGGGAAAAAAATAATATAAAATAAATCAATGAATTGATAATGAAACCATGTTTGTAGATATTATTTTTAATATCTACAAACATGGTTTCATTATCAATTTATTGATTTATTTTATATTATTTTTAATATCTACAACTAAAGGTATCCCCTTTCACCTTCAAGCCGAACTTTTAATAGTTTTGATTAAACACATACCCAGACTGGGTTCTATAGAGAGCGGCTGTGTGACCCAGTATCTCACTTGGTCTCCTGCTTTACATGTATTTTGAGTTTGGGTGTCTCCGAACCCGTCACAGCCAGCTCCTTTATACATTTTTGAATACAAATTGTTTGAACAAGTCATTTTTTTTTGTCTACAATTTTTTCAACACTTGAGAAACGTGGATTAACTACCTAGTGGTGCCCACTCACTTCCCCTCTGACTATTGTACAGTACCCTGATGCTTGTGTTCTATGTCTCCCTCTACGCAGCGTCCAGTGAAGAAGAGGGCGGAGACGGCGCTGTGGAGCTAAGCGGCGGGGATGCCTACACCGGGCGGCGAAGCAAGGCCCAGCCACCCTCCAAGGAATTGCCATCATCCGGGAGCGAGGGGACTGGTGCCGCGTCTGCCACTACGGCTGTAGCGGAAGGGCCGTGTGAGCCCCCACAGGGGCTTGCAATGGCGGAAGACGGTGCAGAGACATCCAGGTTGGTGGTCTCCACAGAGGAGGAGGAGCGCGCTACTGAGCCGCACATGAGGCCTGGTGGGGGTAGTATCACTGGTGCAAGTGGTGCAGTCCAGGGCCAGGGTCAGGAGGCAGCACAGGTCACCGCGGAGGGGCCTGTGCATGTCTCTGTCCCTGACCCTGTGACTGCACCACCATGCACCAGCAGGGATGCCTCGTCCCAGGCCCGTCCGCAGGTAGGGGGGAGACCCACGTCATCTGCCTCTCCACTACCTGTGGATGAGGAGTCCGATGACCGTATGGGCTCCGTCCTGATTGGTGTCGTGTTGCGCACGCGTGTCATTCGTGATGACATGCGTGCTTCCAGGGGGGAGCACGCACACCATCACGAAGAGCAGCATCACAACGGGGCACTGTTGGGAGGGGCCCTGGTCGGTGGGTTCCTACATGTGTCGCGCACTCTGGCGGACCTCTCCACCTCTGTGGAGACTATGCGCCAGTCGTTCTCCCTGCCATCTTCCGGCCCAGATTCCACCAGGGCCGCCTGTGGACCTGGCCCGACCAACACAGCCAGCTTGGTGGAGATCCCATCCCTGCCACAGTCGGGAGTCGGCGGTCCAGCAGGGGTGGACACCCCAACAACTGGAGACCAGCAGATGGAGGATGTGCAGGCATCATCGGACAGGGCACATGTACAGCAGCAGCAGGCTCTAGGTGGGAGCAATGATGGCTCGGGGCCATCGACATCAGAGGGGCAGGCATCGGCCAGAGGGCAGGAGGACCCTGGAATGGGTGTGTCTTCCGTGTGGCTGCGGTTGGGCCAGCGTATAGATGCAGAGCGGCGGCGGGCGGAAGAGGCACGGCTCACAATGGTCAGGGCGGAGAACTCCATGCGGAGGGCACTGAGGTGGGCCGAGTGCCTCGAGGCTATTCGCAGGGAGTTGGAGTCCAACATGGCATCGTCCCTACGAACCTTCGGGGCCATGGAAGAGGACCGCCTCCAGGACATTGAGCAGGAGTTCGATGATGCCCTGGCCCGGGACATCGGAAAGTAACCCGTCGGACTAGCCTGCCGCCATTGTAAATAGTTTTTAGTGTTAGGTTTCATTTTCGTTTTCTTTTCTTTTGGGGTGATTGGACTATGCCCCACACTTTTGTATATAGTTATTTTTTAGGTAGTTTCTTAGGTTTCAGTTCTTTTGTTGGGCTCATGGACCCTTTAAAAATTCCTTGTACATTGTTGGACTTTGGATTTATGTGCACATTTTCTTTGGATTTCACCATGGGGCAATGGATTTTGATTTTTACGTTTCCTTTGTATTTGTTTTGGTGGACAAAGAATTTGGACCATTTTTCTTCAGGATTTATTTGGATTCTTTTTACATTTCATTTTTCATATTTTTGGCCATGCACTTCATTTCATGTTTGTATTATTTTTTTGCCTTAATTTCATTACATTGATTTTGTTTATAATACATTTTGATATTTTAATTCCATGTGTGGGATTCGCTCATTGGGTTCATGCATGTAAAATTGTGGTTTTACACAATCTATGGCAAACAGTGTGTGTGTGTGTGACGGACATGTGTTGATGTACATGGTTGACTTTTGATTTTGTGTCCTGACATAGGCATGTCGGTGTGGGGTGGATTGGTGAAATCATTGCATGTCAAGACTGGGGTGGCGTGCGGTGGTATTTTGGTGCACATGAGGCCCATGATTGTGCAGCTTCCTTTCGTGTTGGGGACATGAGTTGGGGCCTGCTGGCAGGTGCCCCTCAATGCTGGATGATTGGGGGTGCTGGGGGCCATGAGTCGCAGGCCCCCTCAATGCTGGGTGGTTGGGGGTGCAGGGGGACATGAGTCGGGGCCTGCTGGCAGGTGCCCCTCAGTGCTGGGTGGATGGGGGTGCTGGGGGACATGAGTTGGGGCCTGCTGGCAGGTGACCCTCAATGCTGGGTGTATGGGGGTACAGGGGGACATGAGTCGGGGCCTGCTGGCAGGTGACCCTCAATGCTGGGTGGATGGGGGTGCTGGGGGACATGAGTCGGGGCCTGCTGGCAGGTGACCCTCAATGCTGGGGGGATGGGGGTGCTGGGGGACATGGGTCAGTGCTCACTTGTTCATGGTGACATGTTGGCTGGCTGGGGGGCTTCGCCAGGGTGGATGGGCTGCCTGTGGGGCATGGCCAGGGGTGCAGTGTGTACCCCTGTGTTGGGGTCTACCTGCAGGCCTTGGGGAGGGGGGAGAGGGCACACCTGGGAGGACACACACAATTCGTTGGGGCACTCCCGAAATACACTTACCCCGCTCGCACCGGCCCAATCGCGTGTAAAACTTCCTGCGCACCCCCGAAATATGCGCACCCCGCTCGCACAGGGCCAATCGCGTGTAAAACCTCCTGCGCACCCCAGAAATACACATACCCCACTCGCACAGGGCCAATTGTGTGTAAAACTTCCCGCGCACCCCCGAAATACACGTACCCCGCTCGCACAGGGCCAATCGCATGTAAAACTTCCCATGCACCCCCAACATACACGTACCCCGCTCGCACAGGTCCAATCGCATGTAAAACTCCCCGCGCACCCCCGAAATACACGTATCCCGCTTGCACAGGGCCAATATCATGTAAAACTTCCTGCGCACCCCCGAAATACATGTACCCCGCTCGCACAGGGCCAATCGCGTGTAACACTTCCCGCGCACTCCCGAAATACATGTACCCCGCTCGCACAGGCCCAATCGCGTGTAAAACTTCCTGCGCACCCCCAAAATACACATACCCCGCTCGCACAGGGCCAATCGTGTGTAAAACTTCCTGCGCACCCCCGAAATACACGTACCCCACTCGCACAGGGTCAATCGCATGTAAAACTTCCCACGCACCCCCGAAATACACGTACCCCGCTCGCACAGGCCCAATCGCATGTAAAACTTCCAGCGCACACCCGAAATACACGTACCCTGCTCGCACAGGCCCAATCGCGTGTAAAACTTCCCACGCACCCCCAAAATACACATACCCTGCTCGCACAGGGCCAATCGCGTGTAAAACTTCCTGCGCATCCCGAAATACACGTACCCTGCTCGCACAGGGCCAATCGCGTGTAAAACTTCATGCGCACCCCCGAAATACATGTACCTCACTTGCACAGGGCCAATCGTGTGTAAAACTTCCCGTGCACCCCCGAAATACACGTACCCCACTCGCACAGGGCCAATCCCGTGTAAAACTTCCCGCGCACCCCTGAAATACATGTACCTCGCTCGCACAGGCCCAATCGCGTGTAAAACTCCCCGTGCACCCCCGAAATACACGTACCCCGCTCGCACAGGGCCAATCGCGTGCAACACTTCCCGTGCACCCCCGAAATACACGTATCCCGCTCACACAGGCCCAATCGCGTGTAAAACTTTCTGCGCACCTCTGAAATACATGTACCCCGCTCGCACAGGGCCAATCGCGTGTAAAACTTCCCACGCACCCCCGAAATAAACATACCCCGCCCGCACAGGGCCAATCGCATGTAAAACTTCCTGCGCGCCCCTGAAATACACGTACCACGCTCGCACAGGCCCAATCGCGTGTAAAACTCCCCGCGCACCCCCGAAATACACGTACACCACTCGCACAGGGCCAATCGCATGTAAAACTTCCCACGCACCCCCGAAATACACGTACCCTGCTCGCAAAGGCCCAATCGCATGTAAAACTTCCCACGCACCCCCGAAATACACGCACCCCACTCGCACAGGGCCAATCACATGTAAAACTTCCTGCGCACCCCCAAAATACAAGTACCCCGCTCGCACAGGCCCAATCGCGTGTAAAACTTCACGCGCACCCCCAAAATACACGTACCCCGCTCGCACCGGCCCAATCGGGTGTAACACTTCCCATGCAGCGGTGTACATGTATTCGGAGGGGTGCGCGGGGATTTTTACGGATGTTTTTGTGGTTGGGCAGCTGTATGCTGGTCCACTGGGCTGTGCGCCATGTACAGGATTTGTGCGCTGTTCATGGCGCACAGGGAGGGGTTGGGGGCGTAACTGGCGCTGCTTCAGGGTCGCTGCGCTACTGTGCGCCACGGCTGGTTATGGATGTTGAAATCCATGAATACGCTGTGTGCGGAAATGGATTTTGGCGCACGCGGCTGGTGCAGACTGCCGCACGCGCACACTGTGCGCCAGCCGTGTGCGCCACTTGTGTGCTGAATTATATGAATTACCCCCTAATGCTCTAGGTAAAAAACACCTAACAGACACCTTCATGCCCTACCCCTTGATTTGCACCCTACCACGTTTGAATACTGCAGTCGAATCTGTTTAAAAACATTTTTTTTATTTGTGTTCGGTTAATAAAACCTTTACAAAGAGCATCATAGATATAAATTGTGTGACAATAATACTGTACATTAAAATCATTACATCTATAAAACATCACAAAACAATTGCTAAGACAACATATTCAATATTCAGCATTGTAATATTAAAAGTTTCATCTTTTTCATGTTTCCTCATATTTTTCAAAAACTGCTAGATCCTTTTCTACAACCTTTAGAGGTGACCTAATGCACACATTAATGGATAATAGGAACCATACATGAGTCTATCCCATAAGATTCCAATCTACAGTATCAGGACAAACACATTTCATTAAAAGCAGAGTCCGAGATATTTTAAACTGCGGGCAATCAAGCACCAAGTGTTTCAAAGTTTCATTTGGTTCATCACAATGAGGAAACCTACATTTAATTGTCTGCACATGCAGTGGCATATCTGCCAAGTATCTGCATCGCTCCTTGTATCTAAATTGATTTAATTTAAATTGAATATAGTGAGTTCTTGTGAGTGAGCAAGGAAATATGGAAATATATGGGCAGCATGGCAATCTCTTGCGTGAAAATTTCGCATATTCTGTATAAGTAGAGTACTGCTTTAATTGATCTAATGTACAGATCCAATAATTTTCAAACAGTTTCTTTTTAACGAATGCAGGTCTAAAACAAAGGTCATAGGGAGTTACAGAGAGCCTTTCCAATAACAACTGTATACTTTTTTGATAGTTAGTGATAGAATATACCGTTTTGGCTTCCTTCAGATCATACAAATCACTATACAAGCAATTATTCGGAGGATTTAAAAACTTTGCGTAGTTAGAAAGAGAACGCCCTAGAACTCTACATGAGAGTGAAATAAGACTAAACTCATGCCTGATTACACAATTGGGTATGGATAATGCTAAATGCATGGCTCCGTTAAGTAGACGACTTTGTAAAGAGTCCAGATACTTACTCAAATCAAAAGGACACATATCAAGAATATAAATTAAAACTGCTTGTACTTTCATTGTTAAAAAATCCCTTAACGGTTTAAGCGAGAAATGGCAATATTAAGAAAAAATCAGCTTCATTTGACTCGCTAATGGTCGGGCTTTCTGATTAAGCCTTTCTTTCCATATAGCAACAGATGCATTACTGCTCACTTGGTAACCTAAATAATGTATCTCGGTTGATTGTTGTACAATCAACTCGCCAATTTTCCATGTAAATTATTTTAATTTTCTACCTGCATGAAGAATAACTATACTAGTTTTACCAACAATCAGTACTACATTCAGGTCATATGCATAGCTTTCAGATAGCTGGAGTTTGTTCTGAGACCTGCTGGTGTAGAGTCCATGATGATCAAGTCATCAGCAAATGCGAGCCAGTGCAATCTAAGATTGCCCAATCTAACAGGATACAACCCACTCCATAGATCATCCAGGTTGCACAAATATAAGTTAAAAAGGATCGTCACAAGGTTTCATCCTTACTTGAGTCCAATAAAAGTTTTAATGGGCTCAGTCATTGCTCCCTCTCTGGTGATTTTAACTTTGTATGCTGTAGCGGAATGTAACCTCATCAACCAGAATACTATTCCTTCTGGTAACCCCAAGATGATTACTTTGCTCCAGAGTAGATCCCTCACCACAGAGTCAAACGCAGCTGACAAGTCTATGCTCGCAATGTAAACAGGATCAGGATTGGCTCCTTTTTTTGTATTAGATATAATATGGGAAATCAAAGTTGTTTTCAGTGCTGTCCCCATACCCTTCCTAAATTCTATCTGGGCTTTGGATAGGATGGTATTCTGTGTTATGAATTTCTGTAAGTCATGTAAAAGTAGACTCGAAAATATCTTAGCACAGGTATCTATTAAGGAGATTGGTCTGTAGTTTTGGGGATCATTTAGATTTCATTTTTTATAAATTGGGACAATTATAGATGTGCCCCATTGTTCAGGAGTATTCCCTATTTTTGTTATTAGATCAAATTTGATCTTGAGAATAGAAGCCCATAAAGCAGGATCTGCTTTATACAAACATGAAGGAATCCCATCCGGTCGAGGGGCTTTAGAATGGCCGAGTTTATTTATTGCCCAAATAATGTCATGTTTTGCGTTTTAACAACTGAACCTCAGGATCATATTTCACAGCATTAGAGATTCTATTCATTACAGGTTTGGCCCTTATCGATTGTATGACATGAGCTACAATATCTCCAATGATTATTTCTTTTAGAAAGGGAGATGAATGATAGCTATGAATCCTCATTGCCATTGCAAATTCATTCCATACCTTATCCGCAGTCTCATTACATAGGCGAGGATTCCACCTAATCTAGATTTTAGGGCGGTTGTCTTCAGTCAGAGAGAGCAAGGAATTTCCCTTATAACTATGATAGGGCCTGTTCAGATATAAGTGCATCGTAGCATGATCTCCAGATGTGATCGGATGAACAAAGACCGGTGCCGCTAAATGCATCAACGTGTTGGAGGTAGCAAAAAAGTAAATCATTGCGACAGCAGATCCTCGACTCCATGTATGCTGCTGTCCCGATTCAGCGATGTTCACGAATGCTATCTCCCACATATCAAAATAAGCAATCCATTTAGCATCACGAGTCTGTGCTAAGCTATTTCCTGAATTCCATTCAGGCGACCTTTCTCCACTCATATCCATGCACATTGAGTTAAAATCACCAGCAATAATGATATTGCAACAAGGCTTCTGGGTATAGATGCTTTCTAAGCATAGATCTAAATCGTCAAACATATCCTCCAATGCTAATTTCAAAGGGTTCCAATATACTGATAAAATAATAAGAGGACCTTCAATTTCTTCATAAACATCAATTGCGATTGCCAACACATTTGCCGATGAATACACAGTGTCAGCTTTACATTTAATCCTGTTATTGATTGCAATCGCGAGTCCTCCCATCGGGCGTCCCAATTTATCTGGCATGGCTACAAAATGTATTAAAACCTTCCAGGATTATTCCATGTACGCTCATTGTTTCCTCTAACAGAATAATGTCTAAGTTAGTTCTGCTAAGGAAAGAAGACAACCACCCTGAAGCATCGAGTGGCCACAGGAGTTCCATGAAACTATATCCAATCCCGATTTCCTTACTTGCTAAGTCGTGGGTTTCGCATTTTTGAACAAACCAATTGAACGAAGTAAGGGTTCAACCCAAGTCAAATCATGCTTTCCTGCCGTCATTGCCAGCAGTTGTGAGATACAATTTTGCTCCACTGACGTACCTTCCGATGCTCCAAGAGGTTCTTATTTCCTTACTACCGGCTTCTGAAAGAATTCATCAGCTGCTATTTCGCAGTTGAATGTGTACAAGCAGAAGCCTAGTTCCATTAGGTTGGATCTAAATGCCCAGATGTGTTTCAACACGTTAACACTGGATACATAGCATATCATTCAGTAGTTGTCCAAACTAACAAGGGCAATCCGATCAAAATCCCCAGAAGTGAGGATACGGAGTGAGGGAATATGGGCAATAACATCTAAGAAATATCTTCGATTGATTTGTTCGCCTCTTAGAATATCAGGGTTTCCCTCCAATCCGATAATATTAAACTCTTGGGGCGGAGGTGTCGGTACATTGTTCTTTGGTTCGGAGTGGGAAGCCTGGGGTAACATGTTTGTTGGTGCAATGGCATCTTCGACATGCTTCTCCAGACTCAAAGTCAACCCTCCCCTCTTTCAATGATAAAATGGAGGGGCTTGACTTCAATGTACCAATGTTAGGAACACAACATACAAGATTTGCCTTATTTGACAACCTCTCATGCCGCGAGTGATTTTCCACTCCCGTTAAGTTCAGTTCCTTAGCCAGTGATTGCGATGAAACTACACCGCTTTCAACCACTGTATTCAAGGAATGAATGATGTTGGCATAACTTAACAAATTTGTTTTGCCATCTAATTTAGGGTTCAGTGGCGCTCTACATAGGGGGATGAACCCCGATCTTGTTGGACTTAAGGTGCATACCTGCAACAACAGGGTTTTGTGCTAACACTAAAGGGGCGCTTATCATACTAAGCAAAGCATCACTCACTTCTAAATGAGGGAGTCCTATACATTTACCCAGACCGCAGATAATACCATAATCATTTTTAGTAAGGGGGTGAGGCAATTTAGCACTTTCATGCATTGATCTACAAGCATTAGCATAGGTGTTCCGAACACCTGCACCAATAGCCTTCGGGATCCACCAATATATGATCTATGGGTTTATTTAGATGCCTCCACCTTTGAATGCACAAGGTTTGCCACCTTATTCGCCACTTTGTTGCTAGATTTCGTACCCGTACTAGGAAAGTAATCCATCAAATCAGACTGTTTTTTCTGGCATTCTTTGGGGGAGGATTGAGGCAAGCCTGGCTGACCTCGGGGCTGAGGAACCTTTCCCATTGAGTTTGAAGTACTCGCCTTATTAAGCGGAGAAGAGTGTTTATCACAATCCCCTACATTTGGAATACTAAGAGATGTATTCCTCTTAGTTTTATTATTATTTTTTCTTTTTACTATTATTGTGGGTGAAGTGGGAAGAAGAAGAGCACGACTCTCCTCAGACAGTTGATCAATGTCAATTGCATCATCATCCTGGAGGCGAGGAATCGCCTTTTCCTCTTTGAGATCGATCGCTTCCTTTTCCAGCGCTCCATTGATGGATTTTTTTTTCTATAAGCAATTTATCTTTCCTGCGCTTTGCAGTGCATTTAACCACTCTGAGATGAGCTTTTTTCAAGCGCCGGGATAGAAACAAAGATTTTTCTTTGCTAATATTCACGTTACTCTCTTCTTGTGCAGCCTCTTCTATGATTTTTACAAGAACAGAGGAACTGTCAACAGTTACTGGTTCATGAGGTATCGGAGGAGGCGTAGCAGGTCAAGATCCTATTGCTAAGCTCATCTTAATTTCCCTTAAATCTTGTTTGATCAGGTCAATTACATTCAACCAGCTACCCAAAGATGTAACAGGAGATGGATCCAAAGGTTGGATAGGAAACTCTTCCGGCTGTTGAGATTCACCCGTTGTGCAAGTATCACAGTGCTGAGTATGCTTATCAACCTGAGGGGGTCTTTCATTTAATTTGCTTAATTGGCTGACCCATAAACACAATGACAATGGATTGGAGGGCTAGCCTCTTTTGCCATAATGAATCCTTCAAGACGATTAAGCATATATATCATCTCGTTTGAAAAAATGTTCATCTCTCTTAACTCCATGTGTGTGAAGCCCTTATCTAATAAGTCTATTATCCTGATAATAACAGGGAATGAATACAGGCTAGTGGGAGGGGAAGTACATGGTAAATCCATGTCCTCTTCCACATGCCGCCCTTCAAACTCAGTGTTACTGAAAGGAATACTTGGCTTAGTGGAGTCTAACTCTAAGAGATTGCAAGTAGACTTCTCCTTCTTCTTGATGTTGTTTAAATTAAAAGAGGATTCATAGGCACTTTCTTTAAATGAAAGTTCAAGAGGGAAAGGAGGTTTAGAAGATTGGGCCATAGAAGGTAGATCAAACAAAAGATTATAGTCAATCAAGGGGGTCAAAATCCCGATGGAGTCAAGAAAACGCTTGTTCAATTCATGTATTGCAAAAGGCCCCCCTGCAAGCATATCAGAGGCAGTACCACTTTCCGATCCTGAAGTGCTTTGTGAGTTATCCACATTAGGAAGTGCAGTCTCCATATCGCACAGGATACCTATGGCTGCATCTCATATAAAGGTCACTCTTCTAATTTCAAAACTTCTGCGGGTGTAATGCAATTTGGAATACTAATCTGAAACACTTTGCCTATAGTAGGCAAGTCTTCGTCACCTTGTTAGAAGGTGCACTTTTGTAAGGAGATATGGGCACATTGATGCAATCAGTATTGGTTACCTTATTTAGATTGGGGAAATCGCACCCCTCTTGGGAGTCAGAGTATTCAGCATTGCCAGGACATATCATTGCATCAACATTTAAGATATTTGCAGCAGGCAGTTCTGTTAGACGGCCACTGCGCAACCCAGACGCCATTAAAGCTACATCCATAAAGCTACATCCATAACACAATGTTACAATGAGCAGAAAGCTTGCTTATTTAAGCAGTTGCGTTTAAAAGCCTTCTAATGCAATGAAATATAGAAGGATACCTCCACTCACCTACCACCCTAACAGCCCAACAGCCTCAGCACTTATGATGCCACTTGCGATGCACACGATGCGCGTTCACCACCTATTTGAATCCTGATTTGGGCTGTTATGTGGGCGCGGCCAGGGGGGGAGGCGGGTGAGTGGCAGCAACACGATCCAATGGATTCAATGGAACTAGAAAAAGGAGAAGAAGAAACAGGAAAATAAGCTCCTTTGATCTCCTTTCTGAGTTGAGAACGCTTACGCGTATACACAGTTAGTGAGCACAAACATAAGGTGCTCAAGCAAAGTCACATAAATTACTTGGCAAAATGCAGAATGATTCAGTCCACGTTGTGGGAGTTGCATCTTCCTCTTGCCGACTCGGCAGTAGCGCGTAACTCCAGGCAATCCACAACGGAGTAGAGATGAAGGAACAGGCAGCACGGCAACACGGCAGCCCAACAGCCTCAGCACTTATGATGCCACTTGCGATGCTCGCGCAATGCGCGTTCACTGCCTATTTGAATCCTGAGTCGGGCTGTTATGTGGTCGGGGGGGAGGGCGGATGAGTGGCAGCAACACAATCCAATGGATTCAATGGAATTGGCAAAATGCAGAATGATTCAATCCGCATTGCGGGAGTTGCAGCTTCCTCTTGCCGACTCGGCAGTAGCGCGTAACTCCAGGCAATCCATAATGGAGTAGGGATGAAGGAACAGGCAACACGGCAGCCCAACCGCCTCAGCACTTATGATGCCACTTGCGATGCCAAGTTTCAGATGATTGAAACATGTTCATTTTATGCAACTCCAAACTACAACGGGCAGGCTGCCCAACACTGCCTCAGCGTTCCCCGTGTTGACAAAATTCATTTTTATGTAACAATACCATGGCATTCCCTACACCTACACAAAACAAGCATGGTTCTCAGTGCTTTGGTGTTCTCCCCACCTACAAAAGGTGCAAAAATGAAGACTCTGTAGGCAGGCAAGCCCAGTTTGCTACATTATTCACCACAATGCAAAGCCCTGCAGCATTCCCTCCAGAGATTGCCAGTATTCCCTCCACCACTTCTTCAGGGAATCTCCCCAAACATTCTACATGACCAGCAGATAACATGGGAAGGCTTGTTTTGGGAGGCCAGGCAGGCACATCATAGATTGCATGAATGGTTCATGAGGCGGTTAGGGAGCTGGAGAAGGAAAGATGGGAGACAGAATGGAGACGGATATTACACACCTCCCATCCCAAAACATGAAGCAAAAGGATGGTGAAAGGGAAGGTCAGTAGAAATCGGAAGGGACAGAGAAGAGAAAAGTTACATAGTGTAAAATATTTACATTTGCGTTTTGGAACCTAACTTGAACCTTTCTCTTTTGCCTATTACTTTGTGTCACCTGCCGGAATGCCTCTCCGCCAATGCTATGATCATCCCCACTGCACTATAGTAATTCTTCTCCTCCCTTTCACACCTCACTGTACTACTGCTGTTGGTAGCGGGAAATCTTGCCACCTCAATCTCTGATTCCATTCCTGGCGCCTCAACAACCAGAATGGGCATCAACTTGTCATCGCCCTTACTAGAAATTCTAGTGTCGTGAACTCTGACCTCCATCTCACCTTCCCAACCCCTAAAAATCCTTTGCGGGATTGTAGAACTATGGCTTCTGTAGACCTCCTCAAATCCTTGCCTTCCATGCTTGCCCCCTTTTACTACCCTATTGCCATCCTCCACCCTAAGGGCATTCAGGAAAACATCACCAACCCATATCAGACCAGAGAACTTGGAGCCATCCTTTTGTGTAAAACCTGCCCTTTTTCATTTCACGAGGCCTCCTGGGTAAACCCCCTTTGCACCACAAAAACCCCTCACATTGTAGTATTTTTTGTAGATCTATAGGACCTTGGATTTGCACTGCGGAAGCTCTTGGGAAGAAATCTCTTCGTTCTCTAGACCCATGGCAATATTCAATTTAGTGTTTGGATCTCTTCCCAGAAGTAGATGGAAGAGCAATACTCCAGTTCTCCACATCCTGTTAGGGGATAATCTGACACTCCAAATCATCTCCTCCAGAACTCTGGTGATGTCCATGTCATTGTCAATAGTTTCTATCACCACCCTGTTGAAACTCTCTACCAACCCGTTGGTGTCTGGGTGGTAACTTGCACTGGCCTTCCCCTTAATTCCCATCTTCGTCATGTAGGGTATCATCTGAGTCATTCTAAACGGAGGACAATTATCACTGAGAATCACATCCGGGTAAACCTCTTTACTGAAAATGTACACCATGAGCAACACTATATCACTTGCTGATTTCTGCCTAACAAACAAGCAATTTGAAGTAGAAATCCAACATAGCAATCACACACTTAATTCCTGGCACCAGCATATATTAAGAACCTAAACCATTAATACCTATACATTTCTATGCCTCATACAGGGAAGGGATGGGCTCAGCTCTTGTTTAGACACTTTAAGACTTAATTGTGGCAAGGCTAACATTCCCTGACCAGTCCTTCAATTAACAAACCTACCTCAGGCCACCAGCACCTTTCTCCGACATTCCTCCTTGTCCCTGTGATCCGTGGGTGGACTACACAAGTAGCATGAGAAGGTCGCTGCTGAAGAGAGACGGGGGCTCCAACTGCTGACTATGGATTAACAATCCATTTTCTATGGACAGCTCATCATTCACATCCCAATAGGTGTGTTGATAAGCATGTTTCCTTTTGGGACAAACCCTTACTTTCCTACTAAATAACTCTCCTCTTGACAACATCCTTTGATTGCTCTTCCTCCCATTCCTCTCGAGAGATTGACCCTCTGTGACAATTCTGCCCCAGAAACAAGCTCTGATAATACCAGGCGAAACAGCTCTGGGAAAGGCTGACATGAGAAGGCAGTATTTGTTTATTTGAAAGACATTGGCCCTCATTACGATACTGGCGCTAAACCATGGCGCTATTAGCACCATGGTTGGTGCCGGTATCGTAACGAGTCCGCCAATGTTCAATGGGGAATTACAAGGTTGGCGGGGCGGTAATTCCCCATTGAACATTGGCCCTTCCCCATTACCATTTTTGCCCCATAGGGCTCAATGGGACTGGGGAAGGCGCTAAGTACGGTACCGCAAATTGCGGTACCGTACTTAGCACCAAGGTCCCTTTGCGGGTCCCTACTTTAACGGCTGGAAGAAATCGTTGCGCTGCTGCGCTATAGAGGCTGTTATATATGTTAAGGAACTCTTGAAAGGGCAGGCCTGTCTACAGGGAAGGCCCTGAATCGTATGTATGTGAAGCGGCTTTGACGAGCGTTGTCGTTGAGGAGGGGGGCGTGTTCCACCAACAGCGATGTTAGAACCACTGACAACGCCTTGCTACCAGCTGGGTAACAGCTGAACCTCCGTAAACCAATCGGAGATTAAACATCGCTCGAAGGTGGCCAACAACAGTTCCGGCAATAACAGAGGGGCTGTCCGTGAAGGGACCAGTTGTACAGAAGGTGACGCCCACAAGGAAAGGAACGAACACAGAGGTACTGCCCCTTTCTCTCCGTAATGAAAGCAAGGTTATACGCCATGATGAATGTGTTCCGCACAGCGGAAAGAAGGGACGTTTGTTGAGGACAAAAGAGACTGCCTACTCCTTGTATTAAAAAAAAAAAGTATAAAGAGAATTACAATTAAAAGAAGCAAACGCAAGATATAGACTGGTTTATTTGAAAGAGACTAAATAGACATAAAGTCGAACCAGTAATATACAACTGATTCATCATACGGAGATGTACAGTGACACTGGGTCTATTTTGGATTACAAATACAGCTTAAAGAAAGAAGTTGATCATAAGAGAAGAGCCCACATTCAAGGTAAAAGGCAAAGAAAGTCATAATAAGAGAAAAGAGCTTTAAAACAAGACTTGCCAAAATACTTACCAACACAGAGAAGGTTCTTCTGCAGAGGGTGTCGGAGTCTTCAGCTACCTGTATCCTTTTCTTTGTCCTTTGGTCCTGAAATACATAATTAAAAAAAACAATATTTGAGAGAAATGTTAATAAAGCTATATTGTTGACAAATTCCTCTGTTTCGGCCTATTACTCTTATCCTCACCTTAAGAACCGTGACATTTGGTGGCAGCGGTGGGATAAGAGTGGACACCATGGAGGCCTTAATTAAGACATTAAGTGAAGGACAACATGGCTTTACAAATACAAAGCCAACAAGCACAAGCAGACCAACAAGCCTTTCAACAAGCGCTACAAGTACAACAAGCACAGTTAATTGAGGCTACGAATGTGCGAAGGCATTCCCAAGTACCAGCGTCTGTCTTACAAAAATGTGCTCACGGGGAAGACCCTGCCCATTTTTTTGTGAACTTTGAGCACGTGGCCAGAAATACACAGTGGCCTACTGACAGATGGTGCCATTTTATCGCACCCCTCATGACGGGGGAAATGCAAAGCGCTTATCAAGCCGCAAGTCCAACTGGAGATACTAATTACATGGACATGAAACGAGTAGTCTTAGAGCACCTGGGACACGATGAAGAAGCATATAGAATAAAATTCAGGGAGCTCAAGTTGCAGACTGAGGAAACTCCCCGTCAACTTTTCTATAGGGTAAAGGAATTAAGTAATAAGTGGTTACAAACAGCCACAACCAATACTCAGGAAATGGCAGAAAAAATTGCATTGGAGCAGTTTATAGAGGCGCTGCCTTTACCTATTCAACGCTGGGTACGTCAACACCATCGCCCCAGTCTGGTTGAGGCCGTCAATATTGCCTCAGTTTATCAGAAGGCGGGTCATGGTCGACTAATAACTTATACAGGAAATTCCAGACCCATAATGAGTCCATCCGATGTTTCTAACAGAAACTCAAATAATCAAAGATGGCCAAACTCGATGGTAAGAAGGGCTGAATCGGATAATAATCAGCCACGATCGACTAGTGAAGTCCCTGCTGGAAATCGCTCTCTGAGTTACAACTCCAAGGGTCTACAGTGCTTTGAATGTGGTGATTGGGGGCACCTAGCACGCTTATGTGCGAAGCGAGTCAAAACGGAACCAGTGGATGTAGGCTCAATTGAAATACCAAAAGAAGAAGATGGCACAGGCTGTACCTTGTCCACGAGGTCCCCTTACGTGTATGCATGTGAGGCTGAGGTCGATGGGAAACCCACCAGGGCAATGATTGATTCAAGAAGCCTTCAGACTGTAGTAAGTAATGAACTTGTAGGTGAGCTACCAATCTCGACTAAAAAATATCCCATTAGGTGTGTACAGGGGGATGTAAGAGTCTATCCTACCAAAGAGATAAATGTGAAAGTGGCTGGGGAGCACATGTGGGTTAGAGCAGCTGTGCTGCTGGTATTTCCAGAGCCCCTTTTGATTGGCTCTGATGTCCCTAACTTTACCCGAATAATAAAATATTTGTAAGAAAATTGGTTATAAAGTGCACCATTTTATAATCAGGAAATACCCAAAACTATTGGTAAGATCAAGAAAAGTAGAGCTGATATTAGAAGATTAAAAAAAGAATGGGGAGAGAAAAAAGTTTTTCCAGTTGCTGTGGATTGGAGGATTGACGAAGGTGGAGATAGTTTTCAATTGGCCCAAGAATTAGATCCACTTTTGAAACATGCTAGAACAGCCGCCCAGGGGAACAATCAGGGAAACAAACCCTATTTTGTAATTGACAAAAGGTTATACTATAGAGTCACGAAAGACACAGCTGGGAAGACTATTCGTCAGCTATTGGTACCCAGTAAGTTTTATAAAACAGTATTAGAGGTGGCACATGTACAAGTTGGAGAGGGACATTTGGGAACCGATAAAACTACCCAGAAGTATCTGGCAAGGTTCTTTTGGCCTGGATTCTACGCCCAAGTTGCCAGAGTCTGTCAGGCCTGTGAAGAGTGTCAGAAAAAAAATAGGGCAAGCATAAGAAAAGCCCCGTTACAACCCATGCCAATAGTAGTGGAACCTTTTAGTCGTATAGGGTTGGATATTGTAGGACCACTGGATCCCTCTTCCAGGAGGACATAAATATATCTTAGTGATTGTGGATTATGCTACGAGGTACCCAGAGGCTTTTCCCCTTAAGTCTCCGACTGCACAACAGATTTGTGATGTACTAATTCCATTCATCAGTAGGGTCAGGATACCCAAGGAAATTGTAACCGATCGAGGAACTAATTTTATTTCCAGTATTCTAAAACAAGTTTGTGAGATCTTACAAATTGAGCACTTGAAAACTGCGGTCTACCACCCCCAAACAGATGGTCTTGTTGAGCGATACAATCAGACCATCAAACAGATGTTACGGAAAACCGCTGAACCAGGAGAAAGGAATTGGGGCAGACTGTTACCATGGATATTATTGACACTTCGAAATACCCCACAATCTTCAACAGGTTTCTCTCCATTTGAACTTCTGTTTGGAAGACCAGTAAGAACTCTGCTGGACATACTGAAAGAAAGTTGGGAAGAACAACCAACTGAGGAAATAACTCTTACCGAATATGCGTGTCAACTCAGAGAACGTGTGGAGAAGTTACAATCTGTAGCTCGAGAAAATGTAATGAAAGTACAGGAAAAGCAAGAACAGTATTATAACCGACATTCTCAGTTACGAAAATTTCAAAAAGGGGACCGAGTCTTGGCTCTCATTCCTACTTCAGAGAATAAAATGTAGGCTGCCTGGAGAGGGCCGTACTATATAGAAGAAGTACTAGGACCATTGACTTATAGAGTGAGACAACCAGATAAAAGAATAACGCTACAAAAATT
Source organism: Ambystoma mexicanum (assembly GCF_040938575.1). Taxonomy (NCBI): domain Eukaryota; kingdom Metazoa; phylum Chordata; class Amphibia; order Caudata; family Ambystomatidae; genus Ambystoma; species Ambystoma mexicanum. Next base: position 847,590,143 of record NC_090930.1, read on the forward strand.
ACCATGTAAACCTACTTAAGAAATGGGTTGAACCCACTACAACCCTGGCTATGAACAGTACTAATGAGCTTCATACAGAACATTTTCCACAACTCTTGAAGAAAGAGGGAAAAGAAGCTCTGAACATAAATCAAGGCTTGTCTACCACACAAAAACACGAACTATCAAAAGTTTTAGATAGGTATTCCGAAACATTATCATCCCTACCCGGAAGAACAACTCTCACTCATCATTATATAAACACTTCACCGGGGGAAAACTGTCAGATTAAGGCCTTATAGGATACCTTAAGCAAAGTTACAAATAATTAATAAAGAGGTTTAAGGGATGCTAGAACTCGGTGTAATTGAACCTTTCACAGTGATTGGTCTTCTCCAATGGTCCTAGTTCCCAAGCCAGATGGGAGCTCACGTTTTTGGATGGACTTGCGAAAATTGAATGAGATCTTAAAATTCGATGCCCATCCCATGCCTAGAATAGAAGATTTGTTAGACAAACTCGGAAAAGCTAAGTATCTAACCACAATTGACCTCACTAAAGGATATGGGCAGATACCTTTACATCCACCAGACTGAGAAAAAACAGCTTTTGCTACGCCTACTGGTTTATACCAATTTACGGTACTAGCGTTTGGTCTACATGGAGTGCCTGCAACCTTTCAAAGGTTGATGAATTCACTAATTAAGGGGCATGAGCAATATGTTGGTGCATAACTAGATGATATTATGGTTTTTAATCAATCTTGGGAAGATTATTTAGTACATTGTGATACAAGACTACAAGAGTTAAAAGCTGCAGGACTACACATAAATCCAAAGAAGACTTATGTCGCCAACTTCCACACAAAGTACCTAGGGTATTTTGTGGGACAAGGAGTTATTAGGCCTCAAGAAGAGAAGTTGGCTGTGATTCAACGTCTACAGTTCCCCATGAACGCCATACAGGTCCACGCTTTCCTTGGATTTGTTGGATACTATCGAAGTTTCATCCCTCATTTCTCAAGTATTGCATCCCCTTTAACTAATTTATTAAAGAAGTCAGCTTCTCCAAAGAAAGAATGGGGAACAGAAGAGACTGAGAAAGCTTTTAGTGCCCTTAAAAATGCCCTCACAGAAAATGCAGTCCTGCGTTGTCCAGATTATTCAGCACCATTCTGACGCCTCTGGGACTGGCCTAGGAGCCGTGTTATATCAGAATCAAGGTGAATCTGAAAGGCCAATTCTGTTCATCAGTAGAAAACTCTTTCCACATGAAATGCACTGTGCGACAATTGAAAAGGAATGTCTCGCAGTGAAGTGGGCCATAGACGCCCTAAGATATTACCTGTTGGGTCGAGAATTCACTTTGGTAACCGACCATGCACCTCTTGTATGGCTTGCCAGGAATAAAGATACCAATCCCAGGGTGTTACGAAGGTTTCTTTCTCTGCAACCTTTTTCCTTTAAAACAGTACATCATCCAGGTAAATTGATGGCTCAAGCAGATTTTTTATCGCGTCAACATACCCTTCCCGAACGTAAGGGCCTAGAAGGGGGGGTATGTGACAATTCTGCCCTAGAAACAAGCTCCGACAATACCAGGCGAAACAGCTGTGGGAAAGGCTGACATGAGAAGACAGTATTTGTTTATTTTAAAGACATTGTAATCTGCCAATGAAATACAGAGATAATCTTGCTGGGGCCTTTTCTCTAATGTGTGGCTGGGTTCTGTCTTGTTGCTAGGAGACGGAGGATCCTGAAACGGAAGACGTCCGTTACGAGTGGGCATATTAATTAGTTGACAAGTCGAAAAGAAGATTTTATGTTCACTATTTGAAGAAATCGTTGTTCCGTTGCGCTATAGAGGCTGTTATATATGTTAAGGAACTCTTGAAAGGGCAGGCCTGTCTACAGGGAAGGCCCTGAATTGTATGTATGTGAAGCAGCTTTGACGAGCGTTGCCGTTGAGGAGGGGGCCGTGTTCCACCAACAGCGATGTTAGAACCACTGACAACGCCTTGCTACCAGCTGGGTAACAGCTGAACCTCTGTAAAACAATCGGAGATTAAACATCGCTCGAAGGTGGAAACAACAGTTCTGGCAATAACAGAGGGGCGGTCCGTGAAGGGACCAGTTGTACAGAAGGTTACGCCCACAAAGAAAGGAACGAACGCAGAGGTACTGCCCCTTTCTCTCCGTAATGAAGGTGAGGTTATACGCCGTGATGAATGTGTCCCGCAAAGCAGAAAGAAGGGACGTTTGTGAGTGTAAACAATTTAACGTTTGTTAAGAGAAGACGCAGTCTGTCTTGTGAAATTACCAACCGACACTGTAGGAAACCAGAAGTCTCAAGAGGTGAGTACAAAAGAGACTGCCTACTCCTTGTATAAAAAAAAACATATAAAGAGAATTACAATTAAAAGAAACAAACGCAAGATATAGACTGGTTTATTTGAAAGTGACTAAATAGAAATAAAGTGGAACCAGTAATATATGACTGATTCATCATACGGAGAAGTACAGTGACACTGGGTCTATTTTGGATTACAAATACAGCTTAAAGAAAGAAGTTGATCATAAGAGAAGAGCCCACATTCAAGGTAAAAGGGAAAGAAAGTCGTAATAAGAGAACAGAGCTTCAGCAACCTGTATCCTTTTTTTTGTCCTTTGGTCCTGAAAGACATAATAATTAAAAAAAAAATAGTTGAGAGAAAAGTTAATAAAGCTATATTGTTGACAAATACCTCTGTTTCGGCCTATGGCTCTTATCCTCACCTTAAGAATGGTGACTCCCCCCCCCGCCCCCAGGGAGTAAAGAGTGAACATTGGCCACCACTTCTTCTCCTTGCACTGTTTCAGAGTTACTTCCATCATTAAGGGGCATACAAGACAAGAAAGCTGCCATTTTATTCTGAACTCCGTGTTTGTACTAAACTTGGAAGTTGTATTCTTGTAACCTCTGGCTAAGACGTGCAATGCACAATGTGGCCTTTTCCCTACACCTTGCAGTTAGAACGCCAGTGAGGGACTAGTGGCTGGTGCAGACCTCAAAACATTTCCTCCACACATAGTGCTGGAAATTATGTATTGCCCACACACAAACCGGTAACTCGATAACTGAGTATCACGGTATTACCCAAATTGACCTTTTACAATTGACCTTTTGTACAATTAACCTAATTATAGTGGTCCTAATTGACCTTCTGCACAATTGACCTTTATATTATTTTAGTTATTTTATATATGTATTGGGTTCGTTTTGGATTATAAATAATATAAGGGGATTGGGTGGGGGATTGTGGGGGGTTTTGGATTGGGTGGGGGGCTTCGGGGGGTTTCCCCTCGCATATATGTCCTAATTGACCTTCTAAATTAGGTCAATTTTCCCGAGGTCAATTCTCCTGAGGTCAATTGTGAAAAGGTCAATTATTATACAACCAGTATCACAACTTCGTCTCAGGTACCTAGAAGTGTGACACATCAATCCTTTTTCCTTGAAAAGATTTGGGAAAATAGAGCCCCCAGATCTTTAATGCTGGCGTCAACCTTCAATGTCACTGGCCTGCTGAATCTCCAACAACAAATTCTCATAAATTAGGGGTATTACAAATCTTTTCCTTTTTTAACCTGACCGTTTCTTTACATTCATCATTCCAAAGGAACTTGGCATCTTTTAATACAGTCTCCTAAGTGTTGTAATACTCTGCTAACCACAGAAATGAGTGTACCTCATCCTTCTTCGTGGGTAGTGTTGCCTCCTGACGGCCTTGATGGCATGTTGTTTAAGTCTATAGCCCTTACCATTTATCAAGTGACTTATATACTCCAACTTCCTTAGCCTGAACCTACACTTCAGTGGAGAACTGCACATAACCTTGCATTATGTTCTTCTTCCCCTCTACCATATACCAAAATGTCATCCTGATATACTTCAGTCCCTTCAATTCCATTCAAGGTGTGACTCATCATTTGGAATACTACTGCCACAGACGCCAAGCCAAAGGGCATCTTGCCGTAGCAGCATACTCCAGAAGGGCTGATAAATGAAGATGCTTGCAGTCTTCGATGAGTGGTATTTGATGGTACATAGCTAAGTCTGGAGCAGTGAACGATTTTGCTCCATAAACACAATTCAGCATGTCTGTGATGTTGCGCAAGGGAAATTTGTACACTAGAATATTCTTGTTTAAGTCTCTTAAGTCCACACAGACTCTTATCTGGCCATTCTTCACAATTGGGCTCAACCCCTCAGCTGATTCATTCGGTACTATGACACCTTCCTTCGCCAAGCATTCCAATTCTGCAACATTTTCTCTCAGTGGCAAGGCAGCCTCCCTAGCCTAGTGCATTACGGGTCTGGCTAATTTCTTCAAGACAATTTTGTGGGAATACCTTTTTTAATGGCAGCATATTGTCAAATTAAGATCTAGAAGTAGATTTTGGTCTGATTGGGGCCCTGGTTGCAGGCTCAACACTGGGCCTTCCCTTTTGGGGATCAGCCTGATGTGTAAAGCAGCCTATTCTCTCCACCGCAGCATGCCCATGCTCTTTTTTGCCAAATAAACCTCCACTGTCTCAGAATAATGACCTGCCCCGGATGATAATTTAAAAAGTGAAAGAACCTTTACATTGCAAACAACTTTCAAGTATGTTATTTCTACAAATCCATTGCATATAAATATAAAGAGGCCCACAAATGATGATCTACAAAGTGAATAAAAAGAACTGCGACCCAATGCGTATTATTTGCCAAAGTGAAAGGGAACTCTGGGAACTGAACTTTACAGAGGTGAATTTAAACATTCTCGAGTGCAACTAAAACCTTTCTGTGATACAAAGACCAACCATATACAGTCCCAGTATGGCACTGACTATTAAAAAAGTTGGGAGACCCCCTCAAGTGAATACATCACTGGAGTTGGAATTGGTTATTTGTCTGGACGGATCCTCAGGATATTTAGTGTTTTTAACTGTGCTTCAGAACTTGGGGAAGGGAACCCCGAGTATTGCTCAAACTTATGTTATTTTGTAACTCAAGACAATCTTTAGACTTGTTATAAGAACTGCTTTAAACTTAGGTAAGGGGGCTAAAAGAACATTACAGGCTGGATCAGACTTTGAACTTTATGTTGAACTCTATTCTGTTGGTTGTTGACATCCCTACTCGTTGTACATGATTAGTAGTCAGGGTAAGCATAGGTTTTGGACACAGATTCCTATGTTGAACTTATTGACTTTCCTTAGTTTTGGTTTGCTAGGGAAAACCCAGTGCCTTAACTGGCCCGGGGCCAGCCGGGGCCAGGCCCCGGCAGTCTCCAAAAAGTGGGGCTGAGCCCCCGGTCCCACCACAACATTGGGGGGACACATTATTCTTCTGTGCCCGGAGCCGCAATTGGAGATGCGCCTGCCATTAAGTCAGGCAAGCTGATAGAAGTGCCAGCCAGCCACAGCGACACTGTGGCTAGCTGGCACTTCTGTCAGTCACTGTAAATTCCTCTGACCCCTTGCACGAGGGGTGACCAGAGGAAGTTACTGTCCCTTTGTTTCCCCAGGTCGCCGAGGCCTCTTTAACCCTGAGTGAACCTAGGGGATTCCTCGACATATTTCGAGGTTTATAAAAGTTTATTTGAAAAGTACACAATTCAAGCCATCTTTTATGAAGCTTTGTCCGCCGTCAAAGCTTTATAAAAGATGGATAGAATTGTGCACTTTTCAAGCCATCTTTTATAAACAGAAATGTTTAAAAAAGATGGTTTGAAAAGTACTCAAACCATAAGGTATGCACCCAAATATATAAACGTTATATATATGTGTGCGTACCTTACTATGGCTTGTGTACTTTTCAAGCCATCTTTTATAAACATAGAAATATGTTTCATATTTCTATGTTTATAAAAGATGGCTTGCATACTACACAAACCATAGTAAGGTGCGCATACAACTATATAAATGCTTACATGCATTTATATATCTGTTTGCGTACCTTACTATGGTTTGTGTACTTTGTTAGGCCATGCCCATCCCACAAGCCACGCCCCCAAGTGAGGGCCCCCCTATAGTTAGATAGGCGTTTTTCCATCCTGACATGTAATTCAATAAAATAGTTGGTTCTGAACTTTGAATCGGTTGTCTGTATCTTACTCTACGATGACCTCACAGAGTGCATTGAGACCTAGACTGCTCAGGTCTTCCCACTTCTCCTCTGCAATGATAGAGTGCAGGGAGCGACAGGGCCGTCACGAGGGGGGTGCAGGGGGGGCAAACTGCCCCGGGCCTCGCACTTGCAGGGGGCCTCGCGTCCCCCTCTCCTAAGTGGAAGGCAGCACAGTCTCCCGTGCCCATTATTCACACGGGGGACTGTGCTGTCTGCTCTCTGCCCCTGCAATGATTTTGCTTTTTGTTGCGAAGCCGTTTGGCTCCGCAACAAACAGCAAAATAATGGGAGACAGCAGGGCTCAGAAGTGGGCTCTGCTGCCTCCGTCATGACAACGTGGACATGCTGAATGACAAGAGAGGACTCCTCTCCTGTCAGTCAGTGTGTTCACGTTGCTCAGCATGAACACGCTGACTGATAGGAGAGTTCTCTCTTGTCAGTCAGTGTGTTCATGTTGTCAGCGTAATCACGCTGACTGATGGGAGAGGAGTTCTCTCTTGTCAATCAGTATGTTCACGTTGCTCAGCGTGACCACGCTGACTGATAGGAGAGGACTCCTCTCCTGTCAGTCAGTGTGTTCATGTTGTCAGTGTGATCATGCTAACTGATGGGAGAGGAGTTCTCTCTTGTCAGTCAGTGTGTTCATGTTGTCAGCGTTATCACGCTGACTGATGGGAGAGGAGTTCTCTCTTGTCAGTCAGTGTGTTCATGTTGCTCAGCGTGACCACGCTGATTGATGGGAGAGGAGTTCTCTCTTGTCAGTCAGTGTGTTCACGTTGCTCAGCATGACCACACTGACTGACAGGAGAGGAGTTCTCTCTTGTCAATCAGTGTGTTCTTTTCAGCGTGATCACGCTGACTGATGGGAGAGGAGTTCTCTCTTGTCAATCAGTGTGTTCACGTTGCTCAGCGTGACCACGCTGACTGATGGGAGAGGAGTTCTCTCCTGTCAGTCAGTGTGTTCATGTTGTCAGCGTGATCACGCTGAAGGATGGGAGAGGAGTTCTCTCTTGTCAATCAGTGTGTTCATGTTGTCAGCGTGGTCACGCTGACTGATGGGAGAGGAGTTCTCTCATGTCAGTCAGTGTGTTCATGTTGCTCAGCGTGACCACGCTGACTGACAGGAGAGGAGTTCTCTCTTGTCAGTCATTGTGTACATGTTGTCAGCGTGATCACGCTGACTGATGGGAGAGTTCTCTCGTCAGTCAGTGTGGTCACGTTGCTCAGTGTGACCACGCTGACAGATGGGAGAGGAGTTCTCTCTTGTCAGTCAGTGTGTTCACGTTGCTCAGCAGGACCATGCTGATTGGCAGGAGAGGAGTTCTCTCTTGTCAGTCAGTGTGTTCATGTTGTCAGTGTGATCACTCTAACTGATGGGAGAGGAGTTCTCTCTTGTCAGTGTGTTAACGTTGCTCAGCGTGACCATGCTGACTGATGGGAGAGGAGTTCTCTCTTGTCAGTCATTGTGTTCACGTTGCTCAGCATGACCACGCTGACTGACAGGAGAGGAGTTCTCTCTTGTCAGTCAGTGTGTTCATGTTGTCAGCGTGATCACGCTGACTGATGGGAGAGGATTTCTCTCTTGTCAGTCAGTGTGTTCACGTTGCTCAGCGTGACCACGCTAACTGACGGGAGAGGAGTTCTCGCTTGCCAGTCAGTGTGTTCACGTTGCTCAGCGTGACCACGCTGACTGATGGGAGAGGAGTTCTCTCTTGTCAGGCAGTGTGTTCACGCTGCTCAGCATGACCACGCTGACTGATAGGAGAGGACTCCTCTCCTGTCAACCAGTGCGTTCATGTTGTCAGCCTGATCACGCTGAAGGATGGGAGAGGAGTTCTCTCTTGTCAATCAGTGTGTTCATGTTGTCAGCGTGGTCACGCTGACTGATGGGAGAGGAGTTCTCTCATGTCAGTCAGTGTGTTCATGTTGCTCAGCGTGACCACGCTGACTGACAGGAGAGGAGTTCTCTCTTGTCAGTCATTGTGTACATGTTGTCAGCGTGATCACGCTGACTGATGGGAGAGTTCTCTCGTCAGTCAGTGTGGTCACGTTGCTCAGTGTGACCACGCTGACAGATGGGAGAGGAGTTCTCTCTTGTCAGTCAGTGTGTTCACGTTGCTCAGCAGGACCATGCTGATTGGCAGGAGAGGAGTTCTCTCTTGTCAGTCAGTGTGTTCATGTTGTCAGTGTGATCACTCTAACTGATGGGAGAGGAGTTCTCTCTTGTCAGTGTGTTAACGTTGCTCAGCGTGACCATGCTGACTGATGGGAGAGGAGTTCTCTCTTGTCAGTCATTGTGTTCACGTTGCTCAGCATGACCACGCTGACTGACAGGAGAGGAGTTCTCTTTTGTCAGTCAGTGTGTTCATGTTGTCAGCGTGATCACGCTGACTGATGGGAGAGGAGTTCTCTCTTGTCAATCAGTATGTTCACGTTGCTCAGCGTGACCACGCTGACTGATAGGAGAGGACTCCTCTCCTGTCAGTCAGTGTGTTCATGTTGTCAGTGTGATCATGCTAACTGATGGGAGAGGAGTTCTCTCTTGTCAGTCAGTGTGTTCATGTTGTCAGCGTTATCACGCTGACTGATGGGAGAGGAGTTCTCTCTTGTCAGTCAGTGTGTTCATGTTGCTCAGCGTGACCACGCTGATTGATGGGAGAGGAGTTCTCTCTTGTCAGTCAGTGTGTTCACGTTGCTCAGCATGACCACACTGACTAACAGGAGAGGAGTTCTCTCTTGTCAATCAGTGTGTTCTTTTCAGCGTGATCACGCTGACTGATGGGAGAGGAGTTCTCTCTTGTCAATCAGTGTGTTCACGTTGCTCAGCGTGACCACGCTGACTGATGGGAGAGGAGTTCTCTCCTGTCAGTCAGTGTGTTCATGTTGTCAGCGTGATCACGCTGAAGGATGGGAGAGGAGTTCTCTCTTGTCAATCAGTGTGTTCATGTTGTCAGCGTGGTCACGCTGACTGATGGGAGAGGAGTTCTCTCATGTCAGTCAGTGTGTTCATGTTGCTCAGCGTGACCACGCTGACTGACAGGAGAGGAGTTCTCTCTTGTCAGTCATTGTGTACATGTTGTCAGCGTGATCACGCTGACTGATGGGAGAGTTCTCTCGTCAGTCAGTGTGGTCACGTTGCTCAGTGTGACCACGCTGACAGATGGGAGAGGAGTTCTCTCTTGTCAGTCAGTGTGTTCACGTTGCTCAGCAGGACCATGCTGATTGGCAGGAGAGGAGTTCTCTCTTGTCAGTCAGTGTGTTCATGTTGTCAGTGTGATCACTCTAACTGATGGGAGAGGAGTTCTCTCTTGTCAGTGTGTTAACGTTGCTCAGCGTGACCATGCTGACTGATGGGAGAGGAGTTCTCTCTTGTCAGTCATTGTGTTCACGTTGCTCAGCATGACCACGCTGACTGACAGGAGAGGAGTTCTCTCTTGTCAGTCAGTGTGTTCATGTTGTCAGCGTGATCACGCTGACTGATGGGAGAGGATTTCTCTCTTGTCAGTCAGTGTGTTCATGTTGCTCAGCGTGACCACGCTGACTTACAGGAGAGGAGTTCTCTTTTGTCAATCAGTGTGTTCTTTTCAGCGTGATCACGCTGACTGATGGGAGAGGAGTTCTCTCTTGTCAATCAGTGTGTTCACGTTGCTCAGCGTGACCACGCTGACTGATGGGAGAGGAGTTCTCTCCTGTCCGTCAGTGTGTTCATGTTGCTCAGCGTGACCACGCTGACTTACAGGAGAGGAGTTCTCTTTTGTCAATCAGTGTGTTCTTTTCAGCGTGATCACGCTGACTGATGGGAGAGGAGTTCTCTCTTGTCAATCAGTGTGTTCACGTTGCTCAGAGTGACCACGCTGACTGATGGGAGAGGAGTTCTCTCTTGTCAGTCAGTGTGTTCACATTGCTCAACATGACCACACTGACTGACAGGAGAGGAGTTCTCTCTTGCAAATCAGTGTGTTCATGTTGTCAGCGTGGTCACACTGACTGATGGGAGAGGAGTTCTCTCTTGTCAGTCAGTGTGTTCACATTGCTCAGCGTGACCACGCTAACTGATGGGAGAGGAGTTCTCTCTTGTCAGTCAGTGTGTTCACGTTTCTCAGCATGATCACGCTGACTGACAGGAGAGGAGTTCTCTCTTGTCTGTCAGTGTGTTCATGTTGTCAGCGTAATCACGCTTACTGATGGGAGAGGAGTCCTCTCTTGTCAGTCAGTGTGTTCACGTTGCTCAGCGTGACCACGCTAACTGACGGGAGAGGAGTTCTCGCTTGCCAGTCAGTGTGTTCACGTTGCTCAGCGTGACCACGCTGACTGATGGGAGAGGAGTTCTCTCTTGTCAGGCAGTGTGTTCACGCTGCTCAGCATGACCACGCTGACTGATAGGAGAGGACTCCTCTCCTGTCAACCAGTGCGTTCATGTTGTCAGCCTGATCACGCTGAAGGATGGGAGAGGAGTTCTCTCTTGTCAATCAGTGTGTTCATGTTGTCAGCGTGGTCACGCTGACTGATGGGAGAGGAGTTCTCTCATGTCAGTCAGTGTGTTCATGTTGCTAAGCGTGACCACGCTGACTGACAGGAGAGGAGTTCTCTCTTGTCAGTCATTGTGTACATGTTGTCAGCGTGATCACGCTGACTGATGGGAGAGTTCTCTCGTCAGTCAGTGTGGTCACGTTGCTCAGTGTGACCACGCTGACAGATGGGAGAGGAGTTCTCTCTTGTCAGTCAGTGTGTTCACGTTGCTCAGCAGGACCATGCTGATTGGCAGGAGAGGAGTTCTCTCTTGTCAGTCAGTGTGTTCATGTTGTCAGTGTGATCACTCTAACTGATGGGAGAGGAGTTCTCTCTTGTCAGTGTGTTAACGTTGCTCAGCGTGACCATGCTGACTGATGGGAGAGGAGTTCTCTCTTGTCAGTCATTGTGTTCACGTTGCTCAGCATGACCACGCTGACTGACAGGAGAGGAGTTCTCTTTTGTCAGTCAGTGTGTTCATGTTGTCAGCGTGATCACGCTGACTGATGGGAGAGGAGTCCTCTCTTGTCAGTGTGTTCACGTTGCTCAGTGTTACCACGCTAACTGATGGGAGAGGAGTTCTCTCTTGTCAGTCAGTGTGTTCACGTTGCTCAACATGACCACACTGACTGACAGGAGAGGAGTTCTCTCTTGTCAATCAATGTGTTCATGTTGTCAGCGTGATCACGCTGACTGATGGGAGAGGAGTTCTCTCTTGTCAGTCAGTGTGTTCATGTTGCTTAGCGTGACCACGCTGACTTACAGGAGAGGAGTTCTCTCTTGTCAATCAGTGTGTTCTTTTCAGCGTGATCACGCTGACTGATGGGAGAGGAGTTCTCTCTTGTCAATCGGTGTGTTCACGTTGCTCAGCGTGACCACGCTGACTGATGGGAGAGGAGTTCTCTCTTGTCAGTCAGTGTGTTCACATTGCTCAACATGACCACACTGACTGACAGGAGAGGAGTTCTCTCTTGCAAATCAGTGTGTTCATGTTGTCAGCGTGGTCACGCTGACTGATGGGAGAGGAGTTCTCTCTTGTCAGTCAGTGTGTTCACGTTGCTCAGCGTGACCACGCTAACTGATGGGAGAGGAGTTCTCTCTTGTCAGTCAGTGTGTTCACGTTTCTCAGCATGATCACGCTGACTGACAGGAGAGGAGTTCTCTCTTGTGTGTCAGTGTGTTCATGTTGTCAGCGTAATCACGCTGACTGATGGGAGAGGAGTCCTCTCTTGTCAGTCAGTGTGTTCACGTTGCTCAGCGTGACCACGCTAACTGACGGGAGAGGAGTTCTCGCTTGCCAGTCAGTGTGTTCACGTTGCTCAGCGTGACCACGCTGACTGATGGGAGAGGAGTTCTCTCTTGTCAGGCAGTGTGTTCACGCTGCTCAGCATGACCACGCTGACGGATAGGAGAGGACTCCTCTCCTGTCAACCAGTGCGTTCATGTTGTCAGCCTGATCACGCTGAACGATGGGAGAGGAGTTCTCTCTTGTCTGTCAGTGTGTTCATGTTGCTCAGCGTGACCACGCTGACTGACAGGAGAGGAGTTCTCTCTTGTCAGTCATTGTGTACATGTTGTCAGCGTGATCACGCTGACTGATGGGAGAGTTCTCTCGTCAGTCAGTGTGGTCACGTTGCTCAGTGTGACCACGCTGACAGATGGGAGAGGAGTTCTCTCTTGTCAGTCAGTGTGTTCACGTTGCTCAGCAGGACCATGCTGATTGGCAGGAGAGGAGTTCTCTCTTGTCAGTCAGTGTGTTCATGTTGTCAGTGTGATCACTCTAACTGATGGGAGAGGAGTTCTCTCTTGTCAGTGTGTTAACGTTGCTCAGCGTGACCATGCTGACTGATGGGAGAGGAGTTCTCTCTTGTCAGTCATTGTGTTCACGTTGCTCAGCATGACCACGCTGACTGACAGGAGAGGAGTTCTCTTTTGTCAGTCAGTGTGTTCATGTTGTCAGCGTGATCACGCTGACTGATGGGAGAGGAGTCCTCTCTTGTCAGTGTGTTCACGTTGCTCAGTGTTACCACGCTAACTGATGGGAGAGGAGTTCTCTCTTGTCAGTCAGTGTGTTCACGTTGCTCAACATGACCACACTGACTGACAGGAGAGGAGTTCTCTCTTGTCAATCAGTGTGTTCATGTTGTCAGCGTGATCACGCTGACTGATGGGAGAGGAGTTCTCTCTTGTCAGTCAGTGTGTTCATGTTGCTTAGCGTGACCACGCTGACTTACAGGAGAGGAGTTCTCTCTTGTCAATCAGTGTGTTCTTTTCAGCGTGATCACGCTGACTGATGGGAGAGGAGTTCTCTCTTGTCAATCGGTGTGTTCACGTTGCTCAGCGTGACCACGCTGACTGATGGGAGAGGAGTTCTCTCTTGTCAGTCAGTGTGTTCACATTGCTCAACATGACCACACTGACTGACAGGAGAGGAGTTCTCTCTTGCAAATCAGTGTGTTCATGTTGTCAGCGTGGTCACGCTGACTGATGGGAGAGGAGTTCTCTCTTGTCAGTCAGTGTGTTCACGTTGCTCAGCGTGACCACGCTAACTGATGGGAGAGGAGTTCTCTCTTGTCAGTCAGTGTGTTCACGTTTCTCAGCATGATCACGCTGACTGACAGGAGAGGAGTTCTCTCTTGTCTGTCAGTGTGTTCATGTTGTCAGCGTAATCACGCTGACTGATGGGAGAGGAGTCCTCTCTTGTCAGTCAGTGTGTTCACGTTGCTCAGCGTGACCACGCTAACTGACGGGAGAGGAGTTCTCGCTTGCCAGTCAGTGTGTTCACGTTGCTCAGCGTGACCACGCTGACTGATGGGAGAGGAGTACTCTCTTGTCAGGCAGTGTGTTCACGCTGCTCAGCATGACCACGCTGACTGATAGGAGAGGACTCCTCTCCTGTCAACCAGTGCGTTCATGTTGTCAGCCTGATCACGCTGAACGATGGGAGAGGAGTTCTCTCTTGTCTGTCAGTGTGTTCATGTTGTCAGCGTAATCACGCTGACTGACAGGAGAGGAGTTCTCTCTTGTCAATCAGTGTGTTCACATTGCTCAGCGTGACCATGCTGACTGATGGGAGAGGAGTTCTCTCTTCAGGCAGTGTGTTCGCGTTGCTCAGCATGACCACGCTGACTGATAGGAGAGGACTCCTCTCCTGTCAGCCAGTGTGTTGTTCATGTTGTCAGCGTGATCACACTGAACGATGGGAGAGGAGTTCTCTCTTGTCAGGCAGCATGTCTATGTGTCGGCTCTGTGAATGCTTTGTACGGGTGCCTGGAGGTAAGGTAAGTGTTTTTATTTTAAATTAAAAGTGTATATGTGTATTTAAATTAAATTAGTATGTATGTGTGTATGTAAGAATGCATGCGTGCATGTTGGTGTTTGTGTCAATGCTGTGTTTGGTTTTTTGTATACATGCATGTATGGAGTTGTGTAAGTGGTGGATGAATGCATGGGTCAAAGTTTTTTTTGTGAGTGTGTGTTCAGCACCATGCCTAAATGTAGCCGCCCTGGGGGCAACCTCATTAAGGGGTGGGTCCATGGTATCATAGGTACACCTAGGCTAAAATGTCAGGGGGGAAAGCGGACTAACACTTCAAATGTTGGGAGAGGCGCTGACGTCAGAGGCTGTGAGGAAGGGGCAACCTTCCTTGTGTGGGGGCGCCTAACATTTTTCCACATTTCAAATGAGACTATTCTGGTGAAGCTTCAATGTTACAAGCAGCTACCTCTTGCCTTCATTTCTGAAACGTCACACTTAGGGACTGCTGTGAGAATGAGATGTCTCATGTCACCACTTCCCTTCTAATTACTCCCCTAGCATGCAAGTGCTAACCCCACATCACGATTTCAATTACCTAAAAATGTATGGATATGAATGCAGGTGCTAACAGTGAAATGACTTCTCATGGCCGTGCAATTCCCTATGGCAATTCTCACCCAGTTCCTGCCCTCCCCACTCAAAACACCTCCTCACTGGAACTCTTTGAGCTAGCTTTAAACTTGCCTTGCCATCAAACTTTGCCCTCAATGTGCCTGCAAGTGTTCCTCAAAGGAGTCTTCTGAGAGTTCATGACTTCATTGGAGTTGTAAACACGCAACTGGTGTAATAAAAATGTCTTAATCAGGTCTGCCTTTGGCCACTCAATTTAAAAACACCCTGCGTGTCTTTCGCTGAAGTTCTTTTAAAAAAAAAGCATTGGCAAAGCCAACAGTTTTGGCTTGTGTATAAGTATTAGGCATTTACCAGGCACTGCTTTTAGATGCTCAGGTACTCAAACCATTTTGCACTGGCACTATCAATGGCCAGCTAATACCAATACAGAAGTGCCTTTCCCATGCCTACACGAATGCCCAAACTGTTAGCATTACCAGTGCTCTTTTTGCTTTACCCTTGATGCACAGGACTATGCATCAAGGTTAAAGCAAACATACTACTTGGCTAAATTGGCCCACATTGAATGAAGGCCAATCTAGCCAGTAATAAAATGTATGGTGCACAGTCAGCCTGGATATACTTTCTGTGGCATGGCATTTTTACTGGCTGGTATTCCATACATGGTAATAATGGCATGATGCAGCCTGCATCGACATAATTAGAACAACCAGCATGAATATATTTTTATACTAGCATATCTCGCGTGGAAAGGCGGCATGAAATGTATTGGAAAATGTTCCTATGCACAATGTGTGATTTGCAAATATTGGGGTTTTCCATGTGCTTCCATACAAAACCAATTGCAAATTGTATGAATTTCTACCCAATTTTGCAAAGAAAGTGCTCTAAAATGCATACTTTTAACCCAATGTTTCAAACATTTTCTTGGGAATGAGAACCCCCCTCAAGCAACCCTTGTTTGGTTTGGGCTCCCTCACTGTGCTCTGTTGATCCTGCCTAATTGGCACAAACATTTAAGCCTCTTAAGTTCAGAAATGTACCAGCCTCCACTCTACATCATTTGTCACTGTGTATGATGTGTGTTTTAATGCACACACGGGGCGGGGTGCTCATTAATGATATGATATGGCATTTATAACGTGGCCGTACACAAGTGTTTGAAGGCGCAACAAGGCAAGGAGGGAGAAACAAAAGAGTAGGACAAAACACAGATCTTACTAGGCCTTGTGTCATTCAGATCGCGCAAGAACAGTGAAGGGGGGAGGGGAGAAGTGCCGACGGTGGGGCAGGATGCAGAAGTGCAGTAACAAAGGAGAAATAAGAGTGCGGCCAACGGGTGGCAAGTGTGGGTACTCATAAGTGCAGTCAACGGGTGGAGAATAAGAGCAAGAGCGGGGACTGTAGGGTTACAGATACAGACCACAAGTGCAGGGGAGCCAAGAGACAGTGTGGGATTGCAACAGGACAGGCAGGGACCTGGGCCCGAATTCAGAGCTTGACCAGATGACCAGTGCATGGATCAGGCAGGTGATCAGCAAGGGAGAGGAAGAGAGAAGGCAGAAGCAAAGAGACAGGTCTTGAGGTGCTTCCGGAACCAGAGATGGCTCTCCTCAAGTTTCAGCGAGGCTGGGAGGCTATTTGCAGGGGGAGGCCCCAGCCAAAGAAAGAGATCTGCCCTAAACTCTTTGCTTGGAAAAGTGACTGACCCTCAGAGAATTGGAGGTGGCGCAGTGGAGAGCTCATGCCTTCTTATATATATTTATTCATATGATAAAAAAGTTAGTCTGGCAAGAACCTTCCTTCAGTAGAGAAATCTAACTTTGCTGTAGTTGATTTGGAGTTGTAGTAATAAACCATATTTGGGATCCTGCACACAAACTCAAGAGTAGATTTCTCGAGTCTCCTGTTTGCGGATGTGTCGCCGCTGCCGAGTGCAAAAAAATTCTAAGGGGGCCTCACCAAATGTTTTGCCCCGGGCCTCACCACATCTTCTGACAGCCCTGGGGAGCGACTATCCACCATCATGAAGAAGTCTAGGCGGCCGATGTGACAATGTAACGTGGACACTTCATGTTGGCATAACCTGTACTTCGATTCCTAATTTTCATAACCTTTCCTTCCTCGAAACTGTCCTCTTCTTGAACATATGCTATCTTTTTCTTCCTACGGCAAACAGCTGCAAGGCATCCTTTTGTCCCACAACTCAAGCGCTTTTCATTAAGTGCTAGGCAAACGTGGGAATTTGTGAAATGGCCTGACCTACCACAATGGACATATTTCTTCCTGTCTTGTACTGCTTTTGTCCAGGTCTTGGTCTTCCTTCTCTCACTTCCTTGAGTGTTGGTGGTATCCTCGCTCTTTCTTGTGATCTTTATTTTTTTACTTCCCTTCACCAGTCTCTACTTTTTATCACATTTACTTGTGATGCAGAGGGAGTGCCTTTGCTGGTTTCCTTTTTCTTTTCTTTGATTGCTCAGAGCTCTGTGTGTTCAACTTATTTTGGGATGGCTTGAGCCTAAGTTCAATGCCAGGGATGAGTCTTCACACATCCAAAGATGCTCCTGGATTGCAGGATTGTTGGTGTGGATCATTGTTTGGTTCCTTATTAGCGCAGCAGTGGTTAAGCCTCCTCTGAATTTGCAGGAGACTGTCAGCGCGTGTAGGATGGAAACATATTCCTCAACTCTTTCTCTTGGTTTTTGTTTCCCAGAGTAAAAATGCAATCTATTGATTGCTATATATGCCTCTGGGGAGTAGTAGACATCCTGTTGTTTTAATGCCGATTCATAAACGTTCATAGCTTCAGTGCCTAGGTCTTTCACTGAAAGGGGGGCAGTTCCCTATATTTCCTGGGGGACAAGTGCATGAAGAAGCAAGGTCTTCTTGTTTTCTGCAGTCAGGTCTTTTTGTTCCACTGCGCTTAAGTCATTCTTCCAATATTCTCTCCATTCTGTCCAGGGAATGGCTGGTTCCCCTGGGTTGGGTAAGAAACTCTCAGGAGGGTGAATGGTGAGAGCATGCATCTTGTTTGTTTTCTGTATGTGCTTTTATTATTTATATATTTGTTTGATGGTCAGTGCCAACCTGTGACCATAGCTGTTTCTGTAGTCAATCACCTTAGAATGTTCTCATCAGAATTATGGCTGGGTCAGGTGAATTGCGTCAGTTCTCTGTATTTTCTCTGCTAGTTCTTTTTCCTATGCTATAGAGCAACTGTTATCTCAGTCTATGGTGCAGCACAGACCTGAGAGTCAGAGCATTGCTAGGCAATGTATTGGCACATAGGGACCTGAGACTGGTTACCTTTAGGTGGTCATGGAGTGAGGTGCCTACCTCTAAAATGTGTGTAGAAAGATGGCGCTTACGGCTTCACGCAAGCTGTGAACTTGTCCAGTCTATTTGGGTTTCTCATCCTTCTTAAGGCACCCAGGTTGCTGTGTTGTACAACAGCATCAATGTAAGATCGTGGAAGGGGTTCTCCGTAGATGATGGAGGGGGTTGGCTGCCTCCTGCAGCAATGGCCATACTGAGGGACTCAGACGACGTTTCCGCTTATCTCCAAAGCAGTACTGATGAAGAGATCCGCAGGGTGCTCCCCATAGGCTGCCAGTCTTCCCTCCAACTGATACCTCACATCCACCTTACATTATGCATGACATCATCAGCAGATTTCATGGGAAGTGTAGTCCGGGGAAGTCAGGCCGCTCGCTGCACTATAGACTACATGAATGGTTCAGAAGTGGAAGTAAGGAGCTTAGCACGGAAAAGAGAAGGATATCAGAAAGGGCATATATACCTACCAATGCTTTGCCCTTCCCCATCTCCTACAAGTGCACTGAAAGGGGAGGAGCTTCACCTCAGAGAACGCTGTGCATTGCTACATATACTGCCGGATAAGCAGAACGTGCAGAGTGTTAAGAGTGTTCCCGAGGCTTCCACGGCTCCGGTGGCTATCTGCTCGATGGAAATCATGGTGAGATCACTACGCAGTAAGTCTCTTGTGGGGGATACTATTTGTGGTGCCCATAGACACTGAAAATGCTGACAATGATGTGCCGCTTCCTCAGTCCCCAGGGACCATGCTTTATAAGGGCAGCCTGGGTGAACCTGAGGGGCACTCTTCTTCGCGGCATTGTGCAGAATTAACTACAAACGCACAAGTTATTGCATCATAGTCTTTGTTACCACCACTGATCCGTTAGCCAGCATGTCCGTACCATCTTTAAGCGCTGAAAAAATGAACTCTGAACAGGTACGGGCTCTGCGTTTTGACCCCTTTCAATCTGGAATCAAGGGTAAGTGAACCATCCCTGACAAGTCTTTTCTGAAGCTATGCTATGACATGGAGGTTTCTAACCTCCTGCGTGAGCAATGTATTCTCAGAACGCAGGCAATCCCTAAAGCCACCGTTTTATCTGATGCCATTCCATGCGAGGAGGGTTTTTTCAATGAGAAATGTACCAATTTCAATCAATTTATGCAGACAATCTGACATTCTGCGGAGTGCTGATAGGTTAGGCCCCGCATCTATCTCAGCGCTTCATCTTGTTTTGGAATCATTGCTTTGTTTATATGACAACATTAAGGATATTGTAACTACGAACGCAGCAAAAGTTAATGCAGTGGTCTCATATCCTCAAATTGAATAAACTGTCCAGTAAAGACAGTTTTGTTCAACCAGTCTTTACGGACAGTGAAGATATTTTGCCACTTGTTGGTGTTGACGTTGCTTTAGCTGTCAATCCTGTCCCTAATACACCAACACCAAACACCACCTCCGTTCTGGTCGAGCTAGCATTGAGACTAAGTGTCTCACCTATCCTCTTTGATTCCCCTGTGCCATACCACTGAATGAACCAGAGGTGATTGAGAGCATTCCAAGAACTGAGGCTGTGGGTTGTCATATTCTAGAGGGTAATTCTAACAAACCACCCAACAGAAAAAATAACAATAAAAAGGGGTAAAAAGCCAAAAATATGCCAGCTGCAAAGATCCAACGATCCTCTTTAAAAGTTTTACGCCAATTGCCTGCCAATGATAGTATCATTGATCTGGGTTCACAGA
This sequence comes from Ambystoma mexicanum, assembly GCF_040938575.1. Classification (NCBI taxonomy): domain Eukaryota; kingdom Metazoa; phylum Chordata; class Amphibia; order Caudata; family Ambystomatidae; genus Ambystoma; species Ambystoma mexicanum. Next base: position 847,609,743 of record NC_090930.1, read on the forward strand.
ACACTGTTGATAGAGAATCAAATGTCGTTGTAGGTGGCTTGGTCAAATCAAATGAAGTTACTGGCATGAGCTATGGAGCCCTCCATAAAGTAGCAAACACTGTGAAAATCAGTACTGACTCATACTTTCCAACAGCAAGGGGGTCATGCAGTGATTTGTACATATCCACTACCTAATATGGACACCCAATCAATCATGAAATTATCTAGGGGTCATCAAGCACAAATGACTTAATTCTTCCAACTTTCAAATAATTCCAGTATAGTTCTGAATGCTAACCCTCTAGCAAGCGGGCCTCAAGTAGAGGGTCACCCTGTCCCTGTGTCGTCATCTAAGGCTCAGAAAGGGGTCCATCAACTCTTAATCATTCTGATCACTTGAATAAAGGGGGTGTAACTGAGGAATCTAATTTGGAACTGGCCAGGCTACAAATTGATCCACCAAACCTTAACTCAATAATGTTGAGATGGGAGTACAACATCGAACATAACAACCAGACCCGGATGAATCGCACCAACATTTTGGGGATTTTCCAACAGATTCCTCTCTTCCGATCCCTCCATTTGGATGACAGTGACTCGATCTCTGTAACTTTGACAAATAACAATCAAATGGTTTGCCTCTTCCATTCTGTAATTGCATCCACAATGGTTTGGGAACAAAGAATGAATCTGCTTTCCCTAGGGTTACAATCTCTGTGATCAAATCCAAAGAAGATGCTAGGATATTTCTGTCCCCACCTCTTCAGGACAGTATTCCTAATACTGCTGGAATTCTGATAGGTAATTCCGAGGTGTGTTCGACAACCCCTAAGGAAACTCAACACGACTGATGAGGCTCCGACAAGCGTTGACTCCTCCCTAACCCTTGCCTGATCAAGGCTGTATCCTGGAATGTATGTGGATGGGCAAACTTTTACCAGACCTTTTGTACCACAGCTAGTTTGATGGATTGTAATATCTTTATGTTATAAGAGACCACGTTGACAAGGCACTGTGATCTGCAGGGTTACCACATTTATTCTAGTTTGGCTGTTCGGGCAGGCCGAGTGGGGGTCTGATTACTGCAATCGATAATTCTCTCCAACTTAGTTCACAGTTGATCTACTCAGATCATTCACTTTTGGCAGTTGCCTTTACAACTAGCTACACTAACGTTAAGCTACTCTTGGTGAACATATACTGGAACCATGTCAGACAGTCCATGAAGTCTATACACTGAGTTCTTACTTTGTTGTTTGAGGGTTGGCTTATTGACAGGCTTCCCCACTCGATTATATTGGGTGGGGATTTTAATTCTAACTGCAATGAAGGCAGTAAATTAAATCTGACCAACACAGGGTCTTGCTCCCTGAATGTCAGTTGTATCAGAGGAAGAGACTGGGATTCCTTTCTGAACAAATGCAAACTGTTTTTGCTACATTATTCACCCTTGGATGAGCTTCCTATCTATACTTGGCATAGGGGCCCTCATCGCTCACAGATTGATTACATCTACATGCCCACCATGGTTAAACATTCCTCTGGTCCATGCCAATTATTTGATTTTAAAGCGGGAGACCATCTGGCTCTGGCTCGTTCGGTTGATCTACCTCACAATGTAAATGACACTTTCTTACCTGCAGCCTTTATCTTCATTTAGGGAGGTGGTAGGAGAATTAGATAGGACAACAGGCTTTGCCATAAATTCATACTCTCTATGTTTGTACTAACCGAGCAGGTGGGCTGGGGAAAGGCTTCTTTCTCCACTAGTACAGAAATGCTCTATGGTTTCTCCAATATTGTTGGTGTTTGCATGCGACGTCTGATTGACACTCAAAAAGCTCATTCCATGAAAAACTTTACTCATCAGTTCAATCCTTTGATCGCTAAGTCAAAAAGGACTAAAAGAAATTCTCTGAAACAACTGGCCTTTAATAAAATGTGTGTGTCCAATTTTCAGAAAGACAAAAAGTTAATTTGTCTATGGCACAGAAACTTGAACTATACATTAAGGACAATCGGGCTATGCTTCATCACATAACTGATGCAAACAGCAGACAGTTCTGGGGTATTGTCAACAACACTGTAGGAGCTAACGTCTATGAGAAATAATGTCCAATTGCAGAGAATAGCTGGGCTGCCTTTTGCACAGACAAGTTCTCCCATCTAGGGCCTACGCTAGATCTGCATGATCCTACAATGGGTCCATCATTAGTTGGTCAATGCCCATGGGATACTGAAGACATTGAATGGGCAGTTACTAGACTGAAACCGTCTAGGGCCCCTGGACTTGATGGGATTCCACCCTGTGCTATTAAGGAAGCCTCCCAACTTTGGGTTCCTCACCTTAAGGCACTCTTCGATCATATTTTTTTGACTCACACAATTCCTCAGTCTTGGACTCAATCCATAGTTATATCAGTATACAAGAAGGGTGATCCTACATCACCAGAAATCTTTAGGCCAATCGCACTTACGGATTCTGCCAGTAAGGTTTTCTCTACTCTTCTTCTTGGAAATTTTAATTTGGTTCTTGCTCAGTCGCCTATCTTGTCAAAGTTCCAAGTAGATTTTAGGCAAAGTATGGGTACCACACTTAATGCCACAGTTATGGCGCATATATTGCATAATGGGAAACATCACGGCAGAGGGCTTGTCTATATGGCATGTCTGGACTTGTCCACGGCCTTTGACTGTGTACTGCATGAGTTATTTTGGGCTAAATTGGCTAAATTCAGAGTTCCTCCCAAATTGGTTCAACTTATTCTCCTCCTACACCGAAACACCACAATTAGAATTTGCTTAACTAGAGATGGTGCCCTCTCTAGACACATTCCAACTCTAGTGGGAGTCAAACAAGGGTGCAATCTTGCCCCCACACTTTTTAATCTTTTTTTGAGTGACATTGAGAGTTTGTGGTGTAGGAATTACATCTATCCAGCTAGGCTTGCTACTCTCAGACTCCAAAGGCTCGCTTTCACAAATGATCTTATTCTCTTTGCTCGTACTCCGATTGGCCTTCAAAGGAAATTGGATATCTTTTTGCAATTTGCATTAAAACACAATCTCAAGGCCAACGGTTCAAAATAAAAGATCATTGTCTTTTCTAAACAAAAGCAGCCTAAAACGATGAAGTGGACTTGGGGGCGGGGCAATTGAACAGGTATCTTCAGTTAGATACCTAGATTATAACCTTACCAATTAATCTTCTACTACTATGTGGAAATTTTCTTTGAGATATAAGATCACACTTCTAGTTTCACAGATGAAATGGTTACTCCACAAAGTCTGCAGCTTTTTGGTTGTTCCTGCCCTTCGTTACTATTTGTTGAAAATCGCATCTCAGCATCTGTATGGTTTGGATCTCTCGCTTCTGGATCTGGGGGATTTTTTGAATAAGTTACAGGTTCAACTTTGGAAAGAGGTGTTGTCTCTTGCAGTGTCTATTCCGAACTCTGTAATTCGCCACGTGTTGGCACTTACTCACTTCAAGCGAGATACCAATGGAGACAACTCCTTAACTATTCAAAATTCCTCTATACAGCAGATGATTTACTTTACGCAGAGTTAAATAGTCTCATGAAGGACAAACAGACCCCTTCTATTAACAACTATGTGGGAAAGATGTCAGACTTGCTCAACATCATAGGGTCGAATGACGAGGAACTACTTAATCGACCGGGGGGAATAAAATTGAAACTGTTTAAATATGATAAGTCATGTACTCTCGACTCTATTCAATCTTATTGTTCATACTCGGAAAATGCAACATTTCAGAGAAAAAGGGAATATTTTTCCATGTATCTGTCTCGCTTCCCTTGTCCGAAAATGCATTCCCTTTACATGCGTTTGAAACCTAATCAACTTTCTACTAAGGAACAAACCATTCATTGGGGTGGTACCTCTGAATCCTCTGTAACCATGACAGAATGTCGATTTTGCCTTGGCTCAGATTCCATTGAAACCCTGAAGCACTGGATAACTGAAATTCCGGCTCTTGCTATGAAGAGAGCTAGATACTTCAAACATTGGGTATGCACTGAATCTGTATTCTCTAAGGAATTATTTTGGTCAGGGTTTATGTGGGGGGAAAATGTTTCATTGTGTCAATTTGTTTCTGAAATCCTGGATCATTTGGACTGTTGACATATTGTGTGAATTAACTACAAATCCAGAGTTTGTATTCTTTTTATGGATATTGTTGGTAAATTGTATAAATTATTTGGGAATTGAGTGTATATGTTTATTTGTTTATGAGAGATTATTTGTACAGCAAATTCTTTTATTTGTTCTGTACTGTTTTATTCTTTTGCGTGTAAGGTTTAATGAAAACCGAATCACAATAAAAAAAAAATAAAAAAAACATTTTCCAACATGTTTATTTCTGTATTTCTGTTGAATACCTGCCACATTGGCCATTAACTGTTTGGAAGAAAAAGTGCAGTGAGATTCTACAAAACTTAAGTGTAACAATAGTCACACTGCACAATAACCCGATGTGAGTAAAAAGATTATCCTGGCTGTTGACTGGTCTAAAACTGAAAGCTCTAGACCTGCCTCGAAAATTCACACACTTTCAATGAAAACATCAATCGGGCCGAAAGTCATGCCAAGGTATTTGTATAAGTGTGCGAACCACAAACACATGGATTTGATTCTACGATTTAGACTAAACTTCATAAGGATCAAACCAATTCTAATGAGATATGGTCTAACTAGCGATAACATATGTCGAATATGCAATCAGGAAGAAGAATCTTTGAAGCATCTAATCCTGTTTTGCAAAGAACTAAGAGTAGAAAGAGTAAAACTACTACACAATGTCCTAACACCAACTTGTCAGTTGGATCCAGACTTCTGGTGGTCAGCTGTCTATGAGGACCCAAATCAGAGGACAACAAGTGCGCTGGGTATTTTTCTAGACTTGATGATAAAAAGACTTGAAAAAGGAGCAGACAGACCCCAATAATGAACTACAACAAAGTTGAGTGTGAAACTTGTGAAAATGTTTAACATACTTAGTCAAACCTAATATATCTTGAAAAGGAGGTTTGATGAAAATGTACTTTGGAGATTGCCGACATTAATGCAAGTGATGACTCTAAAGAAATGGGTTTGGCTATGCATGTGTTGTGGATGGGAAATTTTAAAGCAAAAGTTTGTATTCATTTACTCTAAATGCTTAATAAAAAATGTTTTAAGAAATGTTAAACAAAATTCTGTTGATTGAACCTTTCGAACTCAAACTTTCGAATGCTTATCCATTAAGTTGAATTTTTTAATATATCAATATACCTGCTAAATCTAAACCAATATTGCTCTTTGTATTGATTGGTGAATACCCCGTAATTATGCAGTAGAACATTATTTGCTGGTATCGCAAACATTATTTAAGCATATAAACACTGCAAGGATAGGGAGGTTTTCCGTTAAGAAAGTGATGGCTGAATATTTTTAGCCAGGCTTGCCTAATTTTGACCTTTAGCTTCTGTTTTAAGAGCACCCCATGAACTTGCTAAATGTATTTTTTATTTGGTTTGCCTTATTTTACTTTTTGCATGAAGAGGATCTCATGAATTTGCACAATGTATTTTTATTTAATTTTAAGCTTTGTAATAGTTATATTTAATTGTACACAATTAAGTTGCTTTGAATCAGGCATCCTGTCCTGCAGCAAACTGGACAAGAACTCTGGTTGGAGTCTGGAATCCTGGAGGGGCAGTGTGGCTGCCACTCACATGCTTTTTTCTTTGCCTGCAGTGTGGAAAGGTTCTGTGAATAAACAATGATGCTTGTCATTCCCAAAGTTCCATCATTTTTTCCCCCAAAATGTGTTACTATTTGCCAAGTAATGCATTTAGGTTGCTGGAGAAAAAAAATCTTAGTTCTGCCATTTGTCCATAAAAAGTTCACTGTTGGGAGGTTCTAACTGTGCAGAAAGAACAAAGGTCCAAATGTATTTTCCCCATATCTGTTAGTTCAAAAGGCCCTGTAGGTACAGGAAGTTCATTAAGTGTAATTTTGCTCCATTAGCACCGTGGGTGGTGGCACTAGCCAATCAGGGAACTTGGAGCATGGGCTGTATTCTGTGTTACAAACCTGCTGTGTTCCAAAACTCCTGCAGGGCTGTGTGTCCACCCCCCCCCTTCCCAGTTTTGTGTCTTCCTTGTGTTTCTCCTTCCCCAAGTCAATTAGGGGTAAGCACATAGAGGGCCAAAGGCTAAAGTAATGTATATATAAAGACAAACCTGCCTTCAGTCAGTCCTGCGAAGACGTGGGTGGGAAAGGAAGTCAGTTTTCAGTGTTGATAATTAACACTGAAAATTGACTTACTCACCCACACATGGCATCGGAGGACTGACTGAAAGGAAATACTTAAAAAATAAATTGTCTTTAACCTTTAGCTCCCGCGATATACACCTTGGCATTTGGATGACGTTGACGTCACATCACCAACAACAGTATTAAGGGACCCTAACTTAGCTCGGCCCCCTAACTTGGGGGCGGGCAGTCATGCCACCTCAAAAGAACCCCCTGGATGCCTGATCCGAACCGTCAAGAGTTGAACCATTCTAATCGCGTTCTGGGGATTTGTCACACTCTTCAAACACCAAGAACTCAACTAAATCAGACCTGTGTGCTACTGAATCAGCGGGCTCGGTGTAGCAGCAAGACTCTCGCCCCTTTGAGCCAGCCACTTGCCCCTGACACAAGCCTCTGACTAGGGAAACTTCCTGCATTAGACTTTCCAAAGCCCTGAGATTCTGAAAACCTGAAGAGAAATCTAGGGACGTGTTTGAAGGGGTCCTGGATGGTGCATAGACACACAGGAAAGTAGAGGGTGGTGTGGGGAGAACGTACTGATGGTGGTTTGCTGAATGCGTGCATGGCATTTCAGAACATTCACTTTCACAATCGTGTCGGCAGACTATATCACCCAAGTTTCCTCCATACTGTATAGTGAGGTAAAATGGGGTTCAAATGCAGATTTAAAATCGGTTTCTGCACATTTTGTGGTACCGCATGCCAATTGTAACAATACCTTCCGTTACCTTTGCTGTCCAGTGCATTACATTTTACTGATTCAATCAAATTATTGGGCATTGGAGTGTTGATCAAGGTCATCAAAATGCCCCACCTGCTCTTTGTAGCCACTAAATATTGCTGATATGTACTGCGCATTGGTTTACTTAGCAGTCCACCCGGCATTATGTAAGCATGCATTGGCAAAGGCAACAGTTTGGGTATTTGCCTGGCACTGTCCTAATTGTACTACCTGACGATAAGATGTCAGCAGTTGTCAAATGGTGTGATTACCTGGGCCTGTGATAGGAGTGCTTGTGTAGTGCCTACCTGCATGCAAGCCAAAACTGTTGGCAAGGAACATTTTTAAAGCAAGTGGCTGAAGGCACATTTGGTTAAGACCTTTTTTATGAGCCCAGTAGTGCATTTACAGCGTTATTTAAGCCATGAATTCAAAGCAGACTGATTAAAATAAGACTGGCAGGCCGCCGTGTAATGCTACTGCTTGATATGCCTACCTCGAAGAGAGGAAATTGACACAGGGATTCAATGGATGGGTAAGTACTCAAGTAACACCCACAAGGTGCGTGTCCTTCCTCACTTGTCCTCTGAATCCCAATGCACTCATTTCGGCTTATATGTGGTTCTTAAACTAAATAGCACCAGCCAAAATGTGTGCTCAATTGAGCAAACTGTAGGTGAATCAAGCAGCATGAAGATAAATAACTAAACCCCAATGAACTGAGACAAACCTTTTCCATGCAACTGTTAATTAAATGGGCAGTTTCCAATAAGGACTTCAACAAGGGTAAACTGTTTTTAAGTTGCTCCGAATTTTTCATGTATGGCATACAAAGGAGCATCCTTGAAGACCTGCTCTCTAACCTTGATTCTAATCTCCCCTCTGTCTTCCTCTTACTCTATCTATCTTTAGCCTTGAACAAGGTCAACCATGACATCCTGTTCAATCCTCTCTGTGATAACCTGTGTATCACTGATGAGGCCCTGGCCTGGCTGACCTCGTTCCTCTCTGATCAACCCTCCCAGGTCCAACTTGGGTCCTTCCTTTCCTCTATCTCACTCTCTACCTGTGGTGTTCCCCAGGGGTCTAACCTCTCTCCTTGGCTGTTTAACCAATACCTGGCAACTCTCGCCCACCGCATTGCTGCTCTTTGTTTCAACTTTCAGTGCTATGAGGATGACCCTCTGCTCGTTTTCAGGCTCCCCAATGCCACCTCTTCTCCTTCTCTCATCTCTGACTGCCTGTCTGCTATCCAGGAGTGGTGTGCCGCCAACGATCTCTTCCTTAATAATGCCAGTCAGACAGAGATTCTCCTCATCGGCACACCTGCACCCTCCTTTCCTGTCACTCTCTGGCCAGCCTCCCTTGGCCCTCTTCCTGCTCCCACCTGTAAGGCTAACAACCTCAGGGACATCTTCGACTCCACACTCTTCTTTTCTCCTCACATCTCTGATGTCTGTAAGAAGTCAAACTACCAATTGTACCTCCTCAGAGGTATTCTTCTTTTCCTCTCCTTCCCCCAGAAGCTCACTGTCTCTAGAGCTCTGGTTCTCTCTAGGCTGGACTACTGCAACAGCCTCTTTCTAAATCTGCCTGCTTCTACTCTCCGCCCTCTGCAACTCATCCAGAACAGGACTGCAAGACTTGTCCATGGCCTCAAGCCCAGGAATCATATCTCTCCAGCACTGAGATCTCTGCATTGGCTCACAGTGGCTGCAAGGATTAAGTTCAAGACCCTCTGCATTGTCCACAAGGCCTTCTGGTGCCTGGGTCCTCAATACCTCCAACTCTCTCTTCGTAAATACCTTCCTACTCGAGCTCTTTGCTCCTCCATCTCCAACTCCCTCAGGGTAAGTCGCTTCTCCAAGCAACGAGTTGGTGGTAGATCTCTTTCTTCAGATGGGGCCTCCCTCTGGAACAGCCTCCCTGCCTCTCTGAAACCTGAGGAGAACCATCTCCGGTCCCGAAGCACCTCAAGACCTTCCTCTTTGCTTCTGTCTTCTCTCTTACTCTCCCCTGTTTGATTTCCTGTCTGATAGTGCACTGGTCAACTGTCTACTCTCTGATTTCAGGCCCAGGTCACTGCCCGCCCAGTTGCACAGCCGCACTGCCTCCCGGCAACCTTTCCACTTCGGTCTGTATCTGTAACCCTACAGTCCCCCTACCTGCACTTTTGGACACCCGCTGTCTGCACTTAACCTTGCACCTGCCACCTGCTGGCTGCACTTCTTGTTATCGTTTTGATCCCATGTACTGCACTGCACCCTCCCCTCTCTCCTGCACTCTCCCCTCCCCAGTCCCCTGCACTTGCGCAATCTCAATGTCACTTGGCCTAGTAAGATCGTTGTCTCTGTCCTCCCTCTGTTCCCCCTTCCTTGCCTCGTTGCGCGCGTGCCTTGAAAAGCTTGTGTATAGGCACGTTACAAATGCCATATCATATCATAACTTGGCTTACCTCCAATCATACAGTTTTGACAGTTGGATAAAGGAGCAAGTTAAACATGCCGGATTCGTTTCTTCTTGTTCTGTAGTTATGATTTACCCACAGGACCACACAGTCCTTTCAGACAGGCCACCACTGTGGCATTACCTGAAAGCACACTTGTATTGCGCGAGCTCATTCACTGACCGAGCTTTAAAAGCAGAAATTAAACCCCGCAAATTCATCTCGTGCCACTGAAATGCTCTCTTTACCAACTTAAAGGGACTTGTTTAATGTTATATTTAAGGCTCACATTGTGCCGTCGTGAAAGAGAGATACGAGTCTTAATGATGTCTGAGTTCAAAAACAGATGCCAGATGGTTTTAATGTGTGTTCAAAATGCCATTGGGTTAAAACGAGTGTTTTTGCTTAGTCAGATCAAAATAAGGGCTGCCCTGCACAATGGGTTGTTTTGCCACAAACATTAGGAAACTATTAAGAGAAAGTTGGAGGTACTTAGCGGATTAACATTCATCCAAGAAGCCTTGCAGAGCCGCCCATTTTTCCAGCATCATGGTATTCGCAGCATTCTCTGACTCACAGTTTTATAGACAAGCAGACCAAGCATTTAAAAAATACCGAAGGAGGAACAGGCATCGTGTAATATTTGGACACTGAGCCCACATATGGCAATGCAGTTCATCCACACAGTGTTTGGCGCAAATCCCCCTCATTATGAGTATTCCGATGGCTTTGCAGTAATGGATGTCTCTGAGCGGATGATCCAAAATGTTTGCAGGCAGTAAATGGAAAAGACTGTTACTGCATGCAGACTTTGAAAAAAGAGATTATAGCCACATCCAAATCTTGCAATGGCCATTTTGAAGAATGCAATCCACTTGAAATTACATGGTTCCTGTTGCAAGGCAGCAAAAAAGGAGTGGGTAAGCAAAGTCTATAGAGTGTGGTGGAGGTTGTGAGTGTGGTGATGATGGGTGCCACCGTAAAATCGTCTTTTCCGAGGGAGAGCTTGAGGTGCTAATGGATGAGGCGGCAGCACTGTAGCTTGGCCACCTCATATAGAAAACTAGTACTCAGAGACAGACCCGCCTGTGGGAGGCATCAAGGACAAGATAGCATCTGTCTCCATCAGCCACATGCCCACAATGTGGTCAAAAAGTGATGGCACGACCTCAGGTCCTGGCTCAGCTCTATTGTGTCTGAGCACCGCATGGGAAAACTGGCCACAAGATCTCTTGAGGTCTTGTCCTTGGCATGGATGGAATTAGGGCATTGGCCCCAGGAGTGTTAGAGCAGGAACAGCCAATGCTGGCAGTAAGTTTCATACTCCCATATATCTGATCCCACATAGATTCTAAAAGCAAAAGCAAATATCGAGGCTGAGTACCCCAAAAGGAAATACACTAGACACAGGCTTATAAAGATTCACAGATCTTTGTTCTATAACTGTGCAGTTTACAAAGAAACAAAGTATTAGATAGCTATCTGGCCCTCAGTACATCACAGCGAATACCAGCCCTTTCGGTGTGAGAAGTGAGTGGTACTGGACGTCTAAACAGTTGTTCATTTTATACATTTCCAATCATAATGTCCAGCCCCTCTACAGATTAATGATACTCGGTCTAGGGTTTGTGCCAAGTTCACTTCTGACTTAACCAACTATATGCATGTGGATCATCTTCAGTTTGCATGTAAACAAGTCACAATGGCAACAGTGTATTCTCGGATTTAACATTAAGCCTTAACACATGTCCTATATAATGTAGTTCAGCAAGTGTCCATGTTCTGTATTTAGAAAGCATTGTAGTTGATGTATGTCCGCAGATCGGACTTGTTGGCGCAGTTAATCCTCTGTCTACAAGTTAGGCATGGGACAAGGTCTCTTTACTCGACCCAAACATTCGGCCAATGGACAGTTTATACATTAACTCACATACACAGTTCAGGACGCTCAGTTACAAACACTGTCCACCATTTTAGAACACAGAATTACTTTAGAGTAGAAATCAAAATGGCGGATGGACCTAAAATGGCAGTGAAGCCGATCTAAGATCGGAACTTTGCAACGCGGTTTTCTACGCAGAGTGACTGTGCTTAGGCCAATACATACAATGACGGAGGCACAATATGATATCCCGTTTAACAAACCATCCTTTTGGCCTAAGCCAAGCGCTAAACTACTTCTAGTCACTTTATGAGTAACTCCATGTCTCAATGTCCATACATCCTGAATCACTATCAGAGATATCAATTGCCATGAGGTCAGATACCAAGATTTCCTTCAGCACGAATTCATTAGATATTTTCTCTGGGGCGTATACCTTGTGTCCTAATGTACCCATCGCTTGTGCACAACATCCTCCTAACATCGAACACATCCCAGAAAGACATTGTATACAACAGCAAAAAAAAAACAACATACCTAAAATAATCATCAAGACCGAAAGTAGCTTCCATCCCCAAGATCGCAGGAAGTCCCAGAACCAAGCACTAAGATCCCAGTTTCCCTCGGGAACATGCACTTCTGAACTTAGAACATGCAGATTTTTAATCGCCCTAAAGACAGTTGGGGAGGAATCTGGCACGAAAACACAGCAAGCGGACCCCACTAATTTACATACCCCACCACGCTCAGCCAGGATGACATCTAATGCCATCCGGTTCTGAAGTGCTACTAACCTTATTGCTTTCTGTTCTAAAGTCATATTATATAGTATGTCGGTGGTCTGGTTGATGGTCCTCTCCAGCACTCTTGCTAGTCTTCTGATATCTTCAGAGTTCAGTATTTGTCCCCAAAATGGCACAAAGGATTTAGCTACATCGCCCAGAACTTGTGCTGAAGTATCACCATTCTCGTCCCGCCGTGGACGAGCCTTTGAAATTTCTACAGTGCTAGCAATGAATACCCCGGGTAACAGAATCCCTAAATAACAGGTTCCCTGCCAATCCCTGGGTAACCATGGAAAGGCTACATTACCGCAAACAAAGTAGACAGGTTCGCCTACATACAGAGGTCTGTCCTCACTAGTCAAATTCGCAACGTTGGCGCAACCCTTGAATTCACCTATTGACTGAGTACCATTCCTCTGTATGCAGAAAGAAACTGAATCGGGACTGTGGTTGACAGTATAAGAAGATGGCGTGGCATCCCTATTGCCTATAGGAGCCATCTTGAAAGAGGTCAAAGATTGAAAAGGACGGGACAGTCTATCAGAAGGCCTAATAGAAGCAACATTAAGCTTGCTCTTATTCGCCAAGAGTGAGCATCCCAGAGGCGTTAGAACACATTTCTCAAAATTATTCAAGTTAGTTCCATCGAAGTTCCCCAAGATGCTATCGTTCCATCAGCCAAAGAATAGTGCTCTTAGAGAAGCATAGCATGCAGTTGTCAAAGGTAAAGGATGACTATACCAACCCAGCCCCTTACCCCCGTGTTGCAGTAAATGCGAGCAGACCCAACAATTAGCCTTATTGAAAATGGCATGTGTAGCATTCATAATGAGTATTAGAGTATTGTTATGGTAACTCTGTCTGTGCTGAGAGTCTCTAAGAGATAGAGTGTGCTGATGCACGAAAGGCGTAGAAACAGTGCGTACGTTTTCAGTGGGTAACACATTTTCAGTGGGTAACACATCTTCAAGCGGATGTACTTCTTCCAGATACCAGAATCCTAAAGCAATGACTATTGTAAAACCAGTTAACATTATCACAAGACAACAATACGTTTTTGGGGCCCACGCATTCGATTGTTCATTTTCACGACCGGTCATACAGTCTCTTATCTGTTCCATACGAGTGGGAGCAGTTGCAGGCATTGTTTCTTCAAACGATGACACCAGAGTCAATGTGCTGGCGATCTCCTGATCGAGCGTATTCTTAGTCCTTTCACAAACGCTAGCCAACAGAATCCCCTTATGTACAAAAGATCGGGCCAAAATGACAAGCCCTTTGATGACTTTCCTTGATGGCACAGCCGAACCATGCAGTCAGTCTACTTCCTCGGACGCAGATCGTACCTTGTGATCCCTGGTACTGAGTGATCTGTGAACAACGTGTCGTCACTTCCTGATAAAAGCGGCAAATTCAAAAGAAAGATTTCACACAAGAATCGGAACAAATTTTGAAAACGGAACTGTTGGAGAGTGTGGAAATGAAGTGGCTGTTTTCCCAGCCCCCACGGGCTCAGGGAGAGTCTCTGACACACTCTCAATGCTGTTTGATGCTTCGTGATCGTTGGTTACGGTATTGGTGAGGGGTTCTGTATCTTCTTTAGCATGTGGCAAAGGGAAAGGAATCCTCTTGATGTGAGACGTGTGGATCCAGTGCTTCCTGCCCTCCACTCGCACGACGGTCTGTGTGACCAGGAGAACTTGGTGGGGGCCCCGCCAACGAGGTGCGAGGCAAGAAGATCGCTCAAACGACTTGGTCACGACCCAGTCACCCAGCCGTATGCTGTGACCTGGGCCCTCGTATTTAACAGGTAAAGCCTCTCGCACCTGGTGATAAATCAAATACAGATTTTTAGTTAACTGTCCACAATAGTTAGAAAGAAGTATATTTTCAACCTCGCGTAGAGAATGGGGCTTCGGTAAATTCCAAATGTTAGCGGCCTACCTATGACCACCTCAAATGGAGAGAGCCCAGTCTTAGTTTGAGGGGTCGTTCTCATAGATAACAACACGATCGGTAAGGCGTCCGGCCATTTTAGTTTGGTGCCGGCACACGTTTTAGCGAGCTTGTTCTTGATGATGCCGTTGTGTCTTTCTTCTAATCCAGCACTCTGTGCGTGTCTAGCCGAATGGAACCGTTTATCGATCTGTAATCCCGCGCATATCTGCAGAATTACAGCAGCGATAAAATGTGGACCATTGTCCCACCAGATGACTCTTGGCAAACCAAATCTAGGAAAATATTCCGTCAGCATGGTTTTCGCCGTGGTCATAGCTGTGGCATCTTTAACAGAAAAAGTTTCAACCCATTTGCTAAAGGCGCAGAAAATAACTGGTACGTTTTTGTAGTTATTACAACGCTCCATTACAATGAAATTGAAGTGAATTACCTCAAAGGGGACAGAAGGTGGACCAAAACTACCCCTAGAAGTCGATGTGCCCTTTCCCACATTATGTTGCAAACAAATCATACACCCTTGGACAAAGCGCTCGGCTACCTTAGGGATTTTATCATTTACCCACACATTTTTCAACATTTTGGTGACTTTTCGTGCACAAATATGGGTGGGACCATGAGCCATAACAACCATTATTGTAATATACGCGTCAGGCAGTAACCATTTCCCTTCTACTTTGTCCACCCAACACCCATCATCATCCAATTTTGCCAAACCCTCAGCTCATTTCTTAGATTCCTCTAATGTGGCATCAGCTTGAATGTTTTTCACAGATTCAATACCCTCATCCAAAGTACAGGCATTTGTGGCTTCCCTTGAAGTATACATTTCTGAAGAGAGATCAGTGGCAGTCTGTTTGGCTATCTGATCAGCGAAAGCGTTCCCTTTTCCTACATTATCTATAATTTTGTGATGTGCTGCGCATTTCATAATTGCTAGCTGAGTAGGGAGTGCAAGCGCTGAGAGTAACCGTACTATCAAGGATTTTAGTGCTGTGTGAGGTCAAGAAACCTTGTTCTGCCCAAAGTCTGCCGAAGTTGTGAACCACCCCAAAGGCATGCTGACTGTCAGTATATATATTTATGGTAATCCCTTCGGAAAGTTCACAAGCTCGGGTCAATGCTATAATCTGCGGCCTGCACAGACTTATGCATGATTCTTTTGGTCTCCACGACCGTGCTCAATGTAGTGATTGCATAAGCAGCCATGGATGTACCATCCGGGAGTTTGAAACAGGAGCCATCACAAATTAGCTCCCCTTGTGGATTATTCAAAGAAGTATCTTTTAGATCGATTCTGCCTTTTGTCTCTTGCTCTATAGTGTAGAGGCAGTCATGTGACTCTTCGTCACTGCAAGCAGTACCTTGCGGGAAAGGTAAAAGTTCAGCCGGAATAAGGACACAACACCTCTTTATTTGGATGTGCGGTGCTAACAAGATCAATTCGTATCGCGTTAATCGTGCGGAGGTGAGGTGTTGCGTTTGTGTTCTGTTTAATAGAACATCTACAGAGTGAGGTACCATCAGGGTTAAAGCATGGCCTAGGACCATTCCCTCGCTCTGTTTTACAGATGCAGCAGCAGCAGCGACAGCTCTCAAACATCTTGGCAAAGCGCATGCAATAGGATCAAGGGCGGAAGTAAAGTAGCCACACAGCCTATTCTTCCCTCCATGTTCCTGCGTTAACACAGCCAAAGCACATCCATCACATTCATGCACATACAACACAAAGGCCTTTTCATAGTTTGGTGTGCCCAAAACTGGTGCCGAGGACAATGCAGTCTTGAGCAGATCAAATGCTTGCTGGTGTTCCAAGTTCCACGGCAATGGCGAAGAAATGCCCTTCTTCGTCAAAGCCAACATTGGTTTAATCACTAAGGAGAAGTTCGGGATCCACTGCCTACAGTAAGAAGCCATTCCTATCAAGGCTGTAACTTACTTCTGTGTATTTGGGACAGACATGCTAGAAATTATTTTTATCCGTCAGGCGTCAACCTTCTTCCCTCCTTTTACAGGAGATAGCCTCAATAGGTGACCTCCTGTCGACAATACTGACATTTTTTAAGCGAAGCTTTGTGTCCATGTTGTGCTAGGTGGATAAGCAACAACACGGTGCCCTCCTTACAAGCGCTCTCTGAGTCAGCAGCTAAGAGTAGATTGTCGACATACTGAAGCAGTGTACAAGTAGTGGGCAACTCGAGTGTGTCGAGCTGCTCTTTCAAAGCCCTACTGTAGATGCTAGGACTTTCCGTGTAAGCTTGCGGTGCACAGGTGAAGGTAAACGAGCATCCCCCTAAGGTGAACGTGAACAAATATCTACTGTCCTTGTGTATAGGAATACTAAAGAAGGCGTTCTTTAGATCCACAACACTAAAGTGAGTAGCAGAAGCCGGAATCATGGTTAATATTGTTGTCACATCAGGCACAATAGGAAATTGTGGAGCAACAATCTTATTGATGGCACGTAAATCAATAATGAAACGGAAAGGAATTGCATTATCACCTTTCTTGTACACGAGCAAAATCGGACTATTGCACAAACTACCTGCAATTTTCTCAATCACCCCTCGATGCACAAAATCGGAGACCATGCATTTCAAAGCTTGCTCACCATCGACCGAGATCTTATACTGGGGGATATGTGGCAACCTCACTCCATGTTTCAAAATAATCTTAATGGGCTCAATTTGCAAAACACTGACATCATTGTTGTCAATTTTTCACAAACACTCCGGAACATCACTGAATTCCGGTGGCAAAGGTCTGGTTAAGAATTGAGAGACAGAAAGTTGCTGTGGTGAAATCGTCAAACGCACTCCATCAGAAGAACAATGAATTACTGCATTGAATTCCTTCAACAGATTCAACCCCAACAAATTCTCTCCGCAATTTGTGGTCAAAAGGAATGGACAGTGGTCTGTAAATGGAGCCAAAGTAATAGGTACCGGCGAAGAAACCGGAAAGACAACTGGTGTGCCAGAAAACCCTACAGATTATACTATAACAGGAGAGTCCGTACTGTCAATAGTGAAACTATTGGCAGTCTATGTGTCTAGTTTTCTCCAGTATTTTTTCTTTTGTTCTAAGAAATTGATATTTGATTTTCTATTGCAGTTCGCTTTTCACTAATTTTGAATTTATATGTTATCACATTTATTTGTTTTTTGCATTATGTCTTTTACTGTTTATAAACTATTCATGTGTACCTTTTTTCCTTGTAAAATAAATACCTGAAGAATATTTTCACAAATTTGAGGCTGCCCTGATTGCTTTCAGAGAACCCTTCGTTAAAAAATTGTGTCATACCGTAGTGGTACGCCTAGAGAAATAATCTAAATTGAACCTATTGAGAATTGTATTTACAGCAGTACGGACTTTCTTGTTATAGTATAATTTTTGGTCCCTATCCCTACTGCTTCTGGGACAATTTCCCCCACTCTTTTGTACTTAGAAAACCCTACATAAACATTGGATTGCCCTGACAGTAGAATGTTTGGAACCCGTGAATGGTCAATGGAACACTTCTGTGCCCCTGTATCTATCAAGAATAGATGTTTCCTATTTCCCAATATCATCTCAACGTAGGGACCTTTCTGATTAACGGGAATAGGCGTTGGTTCCAAACCCTGCTTCGGGCAATTCCTAGCGAAATAGAATATCGTTGAAAGGAAGTTCTTCAGAGAGGTAAGCAGCAGAAGGATGATCAAAAATGTTTCTATTATCCACACTTGGTGTCTGATTGTCCTGTGAAAAAGGTTGCTGTGAATCCTGTGAAAACTGACTTCTACCAGGACCCCCTGCCCCTGGGCGGCCTCTGGATCCTCTACCCATATTCCCAAATGCATTATTCGGCCTCTGCTGGAGGATCGGGCATTGTGCACGCCAATGACCCTTTTGTCTGCAATAAGCACACTGGTTTATGGTTACAGGACCCAATGGCGCATTTCCCTGTGAAACATACTGACCCCAAAATACTGCGAATTACCCCCTCTAGGGCCTCTAACAATTTGCTGCAATAGTACTTTTGTTTTTAAGTCACCTTTTCTCTTTTCAACTCTTTCTATTTCGTTATTGACATGATTTTCATAGTACTGAGCCATACGCAATACTTTTGACTGAGACTTCGCTTGCCAAGCACTCTCTGAGGACGTAATCCGTGACTGGATGTCAGGGAGCAATCCACGCACAAATTTGTCCACGAATATTCGTTTCCCAGACTCTGTGCTTAAGTCTTGCCCACTGAAATCTTAAAATACTTGTTCGAACCGATTAAAGAACTCGGTAGCACCCTCAGACTTTCCTTGGACACAGGCAGTAAACTTGTCCCAAATAATCCTTCTTTCAGGAATTATAGCTTTCAATTTTGTAACTATTCTATCAGGCAAAGTTAGTATTACCTGTGGTGGTCTCTCGCCAGCTGGCCTTTCTCTATCGAGTCTAATCATATTATCCCATGTATCTCCTAACCCTGGTACATCGTCTGCAGTCCTAATCTGCTTCCACAAGTCAACAGGCAGGAGTACAGGAAATAACAGATCAATATCGCTTAAGGTAAACACTGATGACTGCAAAACGGACTCTATCTCTTTGTAGAACCCTGTCGGATTCTTCCTAATATCGGGAATAGATTGTTTAATGGTGTTCACTTCCTTTCTCGAGAATGGGACGTGAACGAACTGCGACACATAATGTGCAGGAATATCTCAAGTAGGTGCACCCGTGCCAGGATCGGCAGGAATCTTTACTATTGGGACAAATTTCAGAGGAACCTTTCAACTGAGAAGTAGGCAACTCCGAACGCTTACTAAGCAACAGAGCTAAATCGAGCACTAAAGCAGCTGAAGAAGTGTCAAACGAAGAAGCCCTCTTATAAATATTCAGTAATTCTGCGGGACAACAAATCTTTCTCTTTATACATTCATCCTGTAGGTACTCTACCATTACCTGTATCACTTTCCTCTGCATTTCTGGCGTATAATGACTATACGTGTCATATACTTCAACAGGAGTTATCGACGTGTCTGAAATCCACGTAATCGCATCTTTTGTACAAATTTGTGTTTCCTCATTTATCGATTTACGACAAGGAAATAACCGTTTCTGTACCAGCATAGCTATCACCATCTACATCTTCATTCCGTAACCTTTCCAACTCCCTTCTATACTCAAAAACCCTCTTGACATGCTCATGTACTTTCTCTGCAGTATCTCTAGAAAATGCTAAAGTATTCAGATCCCTTAACCCTTGTTGGAGGTCTATATCATTTAGCCTGTTCCACATTATACATAAATGAACTCCTAATCCTTCAATAAAAACGTTTTTCTCAGGAAAATTGTCTAAATTATAGAGTGTGGTGAAAACATCAGCTTGTTCACCCCTCTCCATGCAATGTCTAGCCCATGCAGTCAATTCATGCTTTCTCTCTGGAGACACAGTATTACGAGTTACAACCCTCGATCCCACTCCCCGATCAACTACAAGCAGTGCAGAACCACTTGAAAGAGGGAGAATAGGCAAATGTTGTACATTCGGTAACAAAGGTGCTATCACTGGTGCAGCAGGCAAACCGACCGGACCCATAACAGCAGGCAAAGGTGGAGGAGCAGGTGGAGGAGCAACAACAAGAGGGGGAACAACCGCCAGAGGAAGAGGAACATTAAGAGGAGCAATAGGAGGAGCAGGAGGAGCTACGGAAAGAGGAATAACAGCAGGAAGAGGAACATACGGAGGTGGCCTAGTGGCACCAGGCCTTCGTTCATTTAAAAGTTTGTCAATCAGCTCATCAGATACATGAAAGTCTTTAGAAGGATACATGTTCTGGATACCAAGTGAAAAAGCCCTATCCATATTCCTAACTGACTCAGACTGTTTATTTTGTTCATATAACAGCGCTTTTTCGGCGTTCGTCATATGACGGCGTGCATGTTTTACTCTACTCTTAAGTTGCTGCATAGCTTCTTTCTTCCAATTCTGTTATACATCAAATGCTGCAGGTATAGCCTTTTTCTTTAATAATATGGATTCTAAGTATTCAATACGAGGAATTTCAAAACTACCATTGATTGGCCACTGAAGTTCTGAAGCATGTCTAGTGTGTCTGTGCCAAATATCATTAAACACTATACTACCAATGCCATGCTTACAGTACATAGTACACGCCGGCGACCCCTCCATTGGCGCCGGTCGGCCAAATTCCAAAGATTGTCTGTCACTGCGGAATAACGCCCTGAAGCAGGCAGACAATTTCCCAGGCATATCAGAATACTGGTGTTACCTGATCAATGATTGCACTTGCAAGTGTAATACGCCAAAACAAATTATCAGAATACTTAAGAATCGGGTCACGACTCACCTGATCAAATCCTAAGGAGGTCCGATCGGATTTCAAAGTACTAACAAAGGTCCCACGTGGTTGGTGATTTCGGCAAATCTGCCCGCCTTGATATATGGAACCTCGTCAAGATGCCGTCTCGGACCGCGGGCTCACTGTCCAGGGATCGGGTCATGCAGCACTGCTGAGGTGTCGTGCCTCATTCAAGAAAGGGGCCCCCTTTTACACCGACCGATCCCAGTCCGATAGCCGCACCAACCTTCAATGAGATGGCATCAATCTTGAGGGTCTCTATTCGGGCGCCATCTGTAAAAGCAAAAGGAAATATCGAGGCTGAGTACCACAAAAGGAAATACACCAAACATGGGCTTATAAAAATTCACAGATCTTTATTCTATAACTGTACAGTTTACAAAGAACCAAAGTATCAGATAGCTAACTTGCCCTCAGTACATCACAGCGAATACCAGCCCTTTCGGTGTGAGAAGTGAGTGGTACTGGACGTCTAAACAGTTGTTCATTTTATACATTTCCAATCATAATGTCCAGCCCCTCTACAGGTTAATGATACTCGGTCTAGGGTTCGTGGCGGGTTCACGTCTGACATAACCAACTATATGCATGTGGATCATCTTCAGTTTGCATGTAAACAAGTCACAATGGCAACAGTGTATTCTCGGATTTAACATTAAGCCTTAACACATGTCCTATACAATGTAGTTCAGCAAGTGTCCATGTTCAGTATTTAGACAGCATTGTAGTTGATGTATGTCCGCGGATCAGACTTGTTGGCGCAGATAATCCTCTGTCTACAAGTCAGGCATGGGTCAAGTTCTCTTTACTCGACCCAAACATTCGACCAACAGACAGTTTATACATTAACTCACGTATACAGTTCAGGATGGCTCAGTTACAAGCGGGAAACACTGTCCACCATTTTAGAACACAGAATTACTTTAGAGTAGAAATCAAAATGGCGGATGGACCTTAAATGGCGGCGAGTCGATCTAAGATCGGAACTTTGCAACGCGGTTTTCTTTGCAGAGCGACTGGGCCAATATATAAAATAAAGGAGGCACAATATGATATCCCGTTTAACAAGATCACATAACATAGCAATGAGTGCATATAAATGCATGCCATGTGGAACGCCATGTATTGTGCTATCTCAAACCTGCCCAACCTCACCCGGTCATACATGTCCAACGATTACATTATGGGAAATGTTCTGCCTAATAAAATTATAATAAGGGACACTTCATGTGCTTAAATACACTGTGAAATGCTCAGCAAAGCATGACTGCATTCCTACCTGGAAAACCACGTTCCCCAAAACCTCACAAGGAACCTGTCATGCTATACATAGAAGATGTATATGGCATACACAAAACCACCGTGGAAAACCCCTGCAGGGGGATATGGAACATCCATCGGCACCGCTGTCACCTAGTTCTAGCCTGGCACATCATATAGTGTGAAGAATACACATTGTTGACATGATTCCCCATTCTTCTACAGTACCACTGACAAATTAACATATTCATCTCGATGCAACACATTCATGCCTTTTTAAAGATACAGGACTCCAGCGATAAAGTGAAATGTTTGGATAACCTTGATCATTTCCAAAACATGTCTGCGTATCATAAACCATGGCAGCCAGATATGGGCTGAGCAACGCAGCCATCTGGCTCTAAATGTGCAACTTCTCTGGTAGACCGAGGGGCCTCCAAATGCTATGTGTGTCAGGCATGTCCAGAAATATACATGAACAGCCACTAACTAGGCACCATCTGCATTCCCAACAGATGCCTGGAAAAGGATGGCAGTGACGTGGGGGGGTACCACCAGTATCATACAGCAGCAGTCAGCAGCCGTTAGAACCACCGGCTGCATTGACCATCAACTGCACCACTGTCACCACTACCACTGCCACAATGGCCACAGTCATCACCTCTTGCTCTACTGATCACACTCCTTCGGTTGTATCTATTTGTACATCCTCTGCTCCTGCCTCTTTCCCGTGCCCTACACTGGCAGCCTCCACAGGGGGTGCCAGAAGCCTTGATACAGCTTGCATTCGTCCTGGAGGCCACCTGCCAAAGGGTTCCAATCCCTTCAAGCCCTGTTCCTGCTCCTCCTCCATTGCCAACCGCACCGGCATTATCGGGTGATGCCCCAAGCCACATTCAGCCTGAGGGGTGGTGAGGACAGTACTGGATGACGCCTATCTTGCTGGACCATGCACCCCATTATGGCACAATATCACTACCTGCAGGGGTTAGAGGTCATGACCCAGCGAGGCTGTGGCGTCATCCCCTATTACCCACCACAAGTAGCCTGGGAGGGGCTCTGCATCATGGTGAAGAGGCAGAAATCCCAGGAGATTGTTAAAGTTAAACTCCCTGAACTCGTCATAAAACAGAAGGGGGCCTAAATGGTAAACTGAATGTCTGCGTCTGTGCTGTCTAGACACGTATCTCCAAGGTTACGTAAAGGGGAAATTATTTAAAAGCACACTCTGTCTACAGAGAGTGAATAAGGAACTCCAAATTGAAGGGGGACATTTTCAATTTTCACTGTATAGCGGCAAAGGAAAGGGTTTCATCATCTGTTGAGAAGAGTCTGTTATTAAAATGTAGCTGTGCAAAACATTGCTAGAAATGGAAAGTATATTGTAAAGCACAATTGTACTGTCAGATTCTAGGGTGCTGCATTAATTATGCTTACATTGGGGGCATTCTTATGAGTGTCCCAAGGCTCTGAAGTCTTCTTTAAAACTGCGTTTTCTTTTTACAAGCGACCAGGCGGAACTAGAGATCTGAATAAAAACTGTGCATGTTGTTAATGTCAGAGATTCTGCGATCATTCATTACCGATGATGAACTGTGTTTTCAACTGCCAAAGCCAAATATTTTTCCAATCATCTTGCTTATCTCAAAAACACTGATGCCAACACCTCGTGGCAGCTACTTCTAGGCACATCTAACACTGGCCTTAGAATAGCCACCATGAATTATTTTACTGCTATTTTTGAGGAAATCTAACTCCACTACTTGAAGATTAGTGAACTCTAGACAAACCCAGATGAGCCATCCTGGGGCGAGATATAACATCCCTCATGTGTTGTGTTTGAGCACTAGCGGGTATTAACTAATCTCACTCATGTATCTTTCTTACTAATGAACTGAATAATCGTAACAAAACTCGAGTGCTCTCAATGATGTTACTCTGACCATAATACAATTTTACTGATGACAAGAGTCGAATGCACTGTTAATGAGATTTTACATTATTTTGTTTTAAGTGAATCTTAAATTGAACATTTGACTATTAATCATGTGAAGTCAATTTTAATTCATGCGTTTTACCCATTCCGTACAAATGTTTGATTATTTTTACATGTATTGTAATGGTTTTATTATATGTTAATATTTGTCTTAAATTTGTAAATATATTGAAAAGATGATGTTTTCAACTGTATCAATAAAATAAAAAATAAAAAGTTTTCAACTGGTGTTTTCAATTTGTGTGTAATGTGCAGTTTTGACAGGAAGGAAAGGTTGTGTGCCACACAGAATGGTGGCGCCTTTTGTTAATCAGTGTGTATGTTTGGATAATTTTTTGTTTAGTAATTAAAGGAAAATAATCATATTCTTTCTGCACACTGGCCTGGTTCTTGGCTTGCCTATTGCAAAAGGGGTGAGGGAGCACTAGGGTGTTATATGAGTCAAAGATAGAGTTACTTAAAAATCAAAGTAATTGCTCAATTGGTCTGGTGCTATTGATTGGGGCGGGAGGGGAAGGAACACCCGGCATTAATTGTTGACCTATAAATATATCCTACAAGAAATGCTGGCAGCTTCTACCAATGCCCACCAGTGTGTAATAAACCTACTCACTGATGGCGTGCTAGGATTACAATGAAAGCCAAACAATGACAAGAAAATGGAAGAAGCTCATAAGAACTTAGAGGCCAAGTACAAATGTCCCCATCCTTTCAGAGAGCTCTGGAAGTAAACAGCTTTACCAAAAACAAAGTATTCTGTGCTGTGATGTTAGCTCCCCTAGTGGTGAAAAGGGGATTAAAAAAGATGCATCCTCAGTGCTGCAAGCTGCCACAGTCAAGGTGCCCAGCCTTTGCCTGGGTACTTCATGCAATGCAAGTAAGGGAATTCTTAGGCCAGGCTTTAAGCAGACAACTCACTACAGAGCGGAAAGAGTCAGGGGTGCTACCCTCCAGCACCCTTAATTTCACTGCCACTTGTAGCATTGGACGATGCTCTTAAAAGAGTTCTATATTTAAAAAAGTGTGTCTTTCAAGTACAATCCTCTTTCATTTCTCAGATAAGAGGTGAGTCACTCAAGATTTGATTAAGTACTGCTCCCAATGTGTGACTGCATCAAAACCACAGCTTGCAAAAATGTCACATTATCCCAAAGAAAAGCAGCACAACTGTGACCTTTAGGAGTCATCGAAGGATGGACACCAGGTTAATGCCACAAAACTCCCCTTTTCCAGCATATCATAACCACAGAAGTGGAAACAATGGCTTGAGGTTTCTGTCATTGTTTTCAAAAGCGCAGCAGGTGGCTTAAACTGTTCTGGTACATTATGTCTCCACAGTTTAGACAAGTGCATGTTTTTTTCTTTTTTTGTTACACTGAAAATGTATCTAAACAAAAATGTCATGAGAGATGCTAAGCTTTCTTTGGGCCTGGCTAAAGAGTGCTTGAGCTGTTTCCTAGAGCTTTTGGATGCATATCTTAGAGGCACCATATTTTCCATCAGCTACATCATAAGGCAGAGAGTGCCTGTCTTTGGACCATTGGATCTTCCTTATGAATTTGTCTATCTGCTTTTTAGACATTGCCCTGCTAACTCCTCTTTGTCCATCTGCCAAAAAAGGCAAACATTTTATTCTACCATGCAGTCAAAAATAAGATTTTACATGTTGATAAACATTTATTTAAACAGACGGCACTCATGGTAATTTAAACGTTCTGATGCTCATGTGTCTGGACTAATTATTAAAGGAAATGTTGATTAACACTTAAAAAAAATATTTAGAGTATCAAGGAGGGCAGGCTCTCAAAATGCTGACCATTGTTTTGTTCTCCCGTCGCCTTTTAGAAATAAACATTTTCTGGAACATACTGGAGTGTGTGGAACGGATTGGAGTGCGTGGAACGGATTGAAGTGCGTGGAACTGATTGGAGTGCGTGGAACAGACTGGAGTGCGTGGAGCGGACTGGAGTGCGTGGAGCAGACCGGAGTGCGTGGAGCGGACAGGAGTGCGTGGAGTGGACTGGAGTGCGTGGACTGAAGTGCATGGAGCGGACTGGAGTGCATGGTGCGGACTGGAGTGCATGGAGCGGACTGGAGTGCACAGAGCGGACCGGAGTGCATGGAATGGACCGGAGCGCATAGAATTGCGCGACTTACATGGAATGGTTTGGAATGCATGTAACCCATCATATCACATCACCACGCTTACTCTCTTCTTTACACCACCATTCAACTAGAACATAGAGATACTATGACACCATTCCGTATAGCTGTTCTCATACCAACATCTGCCTCATACTCCCCATCAGTCTAACTAAACACTGCTGGTTACACACCCCCCAGCCAGGCGTTCTCCTCAGGCCTAACGCAGCCACAATCGGTCTGGATAAATCCTGCCAGAACGAACACATAGGGCCTCATTACAGGTTGGGCAGTCTGGAAATAACAGTGGCGGTAGACCCGCCGCCACTGTTAATTCCGGACCGCCCGATCCCGAGTCCTGCAGGCGGGAGGTGATGTTCCCGCCAGGTCTGACGTGGTGGGTTTAACACCGCCTGCCTGCAGGCGAACGTGGAAACACCAGCACCATCACGAGATGGTGCCAGTGTTTCCCCTTCCCCGTTCCCATTGAGTCCTGTTCGACTCAATGGGAATGGGGATTTACCGAATTCCGCCTCTGGAATTCCTGGGACACTTGGGTCGTAATGCCCTGGTATTTCCGGGAGTCACAGAGGCGGAATGGTAATACGAGTCCGGCGGTAACCAGGCGGTTTTACCGCCTCGGTTACTGCCAGACTCGTAATGAGGCCCAAACTCTTGATCTCTCAACCACCACACCTACCGCTAAGAAGCAGCTATTACACGAATGCCACACCAGCTGCACACATAACCGGTGCTCAAACGCACCTTTGACTCTCTCCACTGACTTGAACTTCGGTTCCCAAGGGCGTTCAACCTACCAGCGCCTTCAGACCATACCAATGGTACATAAGGTGCTATATAAATGCAAAGTAACATAACATAACATAACATAATATGTCTTACGTGGAACAGCTACACAAAATTCAGAGAGCTGTGTGGCACTTGCCTTGTTACACAGTCATCAACTATCTTTGCTCATGAATATTATATCAAGAAGTAATTCGGTCCGTTAGAAACAATATTTGTAATTTTTATTTCTATAGGTTTGGAAGACTTGCTGCTTTCTTTTTAGGAACCCACTTTGTCTCTATTAAAAAGCTAAAAAATGCTGTTTCTAATGTGATCTGTGGAAGTCCTTCAAATAAGCTTTGGAATAACCAATGGGTCTTCTTTTAAAAATGTAGACAGTACGATTAAAGCCTGCCTCGCCCCTCAGTAGAAGCCATTTTCACATTCAACGGTTACAAAGAACGATCTAATGGCTTTGCCAATGCTTGTTGTTAGTTATTGTCACCTAATCGAAGTGTTTAATCCAATGGGGAATGCTGACAAATATTTATTTTATAGTGGAACAGTTGACATTAACAGTGATTCTGTTTCATGACATTATATTCAAATTCTATTTTTTCAAAGCACCTTAATTCCGTAAATAGTTGCATCACTCATGTACAGCAGGATGTCCATGTTCTTGACCTATGTGTGTGCCTGTATGATGCTGGAAACACTTTGAAGGGACAGGGCCTCCTCGTCCTTGTACCACTGCTGCCCTAGTCTGTGTTATCTGTTTGCTTTCTGCACAGGAGTCTATGGAAACCCCTGGCTGTGCAGCTCTTCCAAGGGGCACCCATGTGTAGAGGTACCCCTTGGTAACCTCAGTGTGTGTTTCTGTGCACCTGTGTGTTGCCCCACAGAGCAGGGTATGGGCTGGTGGCATCTAAGTGCTGATTTTGTAGGGACTCTGGGCCTCCCCCATTTTGGGACACCCAGGCTCCGGCCATAGAAATCAATGGATTCCTGAACGACAGGACAAGATGGCCACTGTAAGCCTCATGGCTTTCTGCCTTTCCCTCTTAATTCTCAAAGTCCCGACTCTGTTTCCTTCCCCAGATTGGATGTTGGGTGGAAGGAACATGTATGGCTCTGGGGCTGCCCTCTGCCTGCATACTTGTTGTGGGTACACCCTAGGGGTGGAGCTTCACTGAATGGAAAGGGGAGTCAACTCACATTCTGTGTTGTATCTGTCTGTTTTTGGTTGTGTGCCTGTGGTCCTGCCTGAGGCAGCCCTGTCTGGATCTGAATAAAGGCAATATGTGCTCTGCAAGGCTGGGAGTTGTTCCCAATACACATCTGCTGTTTTGAGTGTCTGGCTTTGGATGAATTACCTGAATGCCTGTGAGCCTGATTGGTGGCTGTATGAATGCACCAGTGTGTGATTGGCTGACTGTGCCTAGCTCAGCCTGAGTGAATAGGGTGATTTGTGTATATCAGAAGACCCCTCACTTACCTCTGTGTAAGAAGCTTTAACTTTTCCTGTAGGCGTATCCAGAATCAAACTGGAAGAAGTCTGCTGTTGCAACCTTTTGCCAAAGCCAAAGGCTGCTGTGCTGATTCAAGGACTGATCAAGAGAGGGCCTGGACATGCAACCTCTTCCCGTAGCTATGAGGGGACATTGTGCAACTGCTGTTCTTCACCCAAAGTGTCCTGAAAGCTAATCCTGTGTGTCTGCTCTCTTGCAGAGGTTTTTATGTGGGTCTTGAAGAAGAATGACCAGACATCTTGAGCCCAAGAAGTCCACCAGGGTCATCAGGGTCCGGAGGCTGTCTGTGACCATTGGAAAGCCAGACTGCATTGTGTTGCCCAAAAGAGGCGGTAGCCTCACATAGGGCTGCTTGAAGCCAGAGCAGGCACAGCTCCAACCAACTGAATACATCTTCAAGTGGTGCTGCAGACCCAACATATGTCTACTTTTCCACATCTGAGGAAGCCCAGTGTCGCTGCCTGCAGAGAAGTGCCATCCGGTGGGTTTCCCACCACTTTGCATCGAGGCACGAATCTTGAAGGTCCAAACTTGTTGGTGGCCTGCAGAAAAGTCCAGTGCTCGAGTCCAAGTCACCAGAAGCCATCTTGTCATACATACTGCAGCTGCAGCACCGAAGAATCAAACTGCGGCAAACCGTGAACCGAGGAAACATGACACCTACCTCTGTCACTTCACCCACCGTCAGCGAGGTTTATCAATGGAATACAAAGGACTCATCCTCCCCTCCCAAGCCTTGTCAAGGTCCACAGTGAGTTTATCTTCATGGGACATCCACAGCCGGCGTAGCAACCAGACCACTGCGACAGACCATCACTGCTGCTTTTCCGATACTGCTTGGTTCCCACCTCCTGCACCATAGCAAGAACCCAGTGACTTCTTCTTCAAGAGGGAGTCCATCCTTGAGGGGCAGCATCGAGTAAAGATGAGAGACTCCACCACTTGCCTTCCAAGACACCCAAGGTACTGTGATGAGGAAGAGGGGTTGCCACCCTCAGGGTCCATCCAGGGGTCTCATATTCATCTTCGGCTTGGCTCCTCTGTTTCATCCTGTGTACTTTGGTTTGGTGGAATCTGTAAAGATAAAAACAGACAATTAATGAACATATAACAAATGGGCATTAACATAAAGCAAAGTATAACTTACCTTTTCTTACAGGTAGCCCAGGTGAGGGGATCCCCGCACAATATTGCATCTTGACTCTAAAGAATGCATTCTGCCTGTGTTTATAAAGCGCTGCTTACATTTTACATTTATGCCTGTGGGGTTAAAATGTGTTTAACAATCTTAGTACATTTTTAGGACCATTATCAGCTGGTGTATTATTACTAAAACTAAGAAAACCTGTGGTACCACATAGCACTGTATATATTGTATTAACTATTGGACTAGAGAATCTTGAGTGCAAAGTGAGTCTTTTTGATTTGTATACAATCACATAAATCGTATGTCATTAAACAAAAAGAACTGTGTTAGCACATAACATAGTGTGTACATATTCCTCTGTGGGGCCTTGGAATTCACTGTACCTAAGAACTAGCCTGCATCACCTCCCGGTGTGTCAAACTAGAAATTATATCGTGCCTCCTATTGCTATAAATATATGTATATTGGCCTGCGCCAAGCTGCTAACAAGCTGCTTATAAACTACATGTGAATAAACTCGCATTGCAAGGTCCTGACCTTAGAAACCATGTAAACTGTCATTTTGGGTCAAGCCGCCATTTTAGGTTTTCTTGCTCTATAAAGTCACCATGTGAGCTAAAATGGTAGCCTATGTTATTCAGAACAGAATTCGATTGTCATGACCTCTGTACAGCTAATGTATAACTTGCCTGCAGGCCACTTGTTAGGGTCATGAGCTGAGACCTTGTCCTTCTGCTGACCTGTGTGCAATGGATTACCTGTATCACCGAAACTGATCTATAATTGAATGAGAACACCTGCTTAACTACATTGTATAAATTAAGTCCCGCATTGTAATGTTAGGCCTAGAGCATACATTATTACCATTTCTTCTTGTTAATGTATAAACCTAAGATGAACTAGATTTGACCTGGCAAGGGACCCTAGAGCAGTAACTTATTTATGGAATGGTTGACCTGCAGAAAGGCTGGACAACAGGCTGGAGAAATGTATAAAAGCCTGACTGTTTCAATGAATATTTGCACTCACTGAGCACACCGAACCACGCCGGAGTTTGCTGTGTTGTACTGAGGGTCGATAGCTATCTGAATTTTGTTCTGTTCTTTTGTAACTGGATTCAGTATAAAATAAAGTGCTTTGTATGTTCCTTTGTAACCTGTCTTTGGTGTGTTTCCTTTTTTGGTTACCCTGCCTCATATTATTTCCTTGTTTTCACAGTTGGCGCCCGGAATAGGGACCCTCAAGATTGATGCCGGATTATTGAAGGTTGACGCACGCTATCGGACCGGGATCGGACGGTGTGACATAACGGGCCCGACTGAACGAGACGCGACACCTCAACAGCGCTGCACGATCCGTTCCCTGGACGATAGCCGTGTGGTCTGAGACGGCATCTTGACGAGGGTCAATTTTTTGAGGCGGGCAGATTTGCGGAAAACACCATACACAAGGTAAAATTCATTGGGTAAGTCCTTTGTAAACCGATCGGTCCTCCTTAGGTTTGGTCAGGTGAGTCGTTACCCGACTCTTAATTCAACCCTGACAATTTGAATTTGGCGCATTGTATCTGCAGACACAATTATAGACCAGGTAACACCGAGTATTTGAGAAATGCCTGGGAAATTGTCTAGCTGCTTTAGGGCATTATTCCGCAGCGATAGACAATCTTTGGAATTTAGCCATCCGGCACCATAGAAGGGGTCACCGGCATGTACTATGTACTGTAAGCATGGCATTGGAAGTGTAGTATTTAATACAATTTGGCACAGAGAAACCAGACATGCCTCCGAACTTCAGTGGCCAGTCAATGGTAGTTTTGAGATCCCTCGTATTGAATATTTAGAGTCAGTCTTGTTAAAAAAGAAGGCCAGACCTGCAGCATTTGATGTTTTGCAAAATTGGAAAAGAGAAGCGTTGCAGCAGCTTAAAAGTAGGGAAAAACATGTGCGCCATCATAAAACAAATGCTGAAAAGGCATTGTTATATGATCAGGACAAACAGTCTGAGTCGGTTAGGAATATGGACAGCGCTTTCTCACTCGGTATTCAGAAAATCTATCCTTCTAAAGATCTTCATGTTTCTGATGAGTTTATCGACAAATTGTTAAATGAACGAAGGCCTGGTGCCTCTGCACCACCTCTGTATGTTCCTCTTCCTCCTGCTGTACCTCTTCCTGCTGTTATTCCTGCTCTTCCTGCTCAACCTGTTGTTCCTATTCCTCCGGTTGTTGTTCCTCCCTCTGCCTCTTCCCATTGCACCAGTAATAGTACCTCCATTGAATTTGCCTGCACCCTCCCTCCCAAGTAGTTCTGTACCGCTTGTAGTTGATCAGGGTGCGGGGTCGAGGATTGTTACTCGTAATACTGTTCCTACAGAAAAGAAACAGGATTTGTTTGCATGGGCTAAGCATTGTATGGAGAGAGATGATCGAGCTAATGTTCTTGCCACACTTTCTAATATGGATAATTTTCCTGAGAAAAATGTTTTCATTGAAGGTTTAGGGATTCATTTATGTGTAATGTGGGGTAAATTAAATAATGCAGACCTCCCACAAGGGTTGTGGGACCTGAATACTTTAGCATTTTCAAGAGACACTGTGGAGAAGGTACATGAGCATGTTGAGAGGATATTTGAGTATAGAAAGGAGTTGGAAAGGTTACGGAATGAGGATGACGAAGAAGAAAGTATGTATGTACAGAAACGATTTCTTCCGTGTCGTAAATCGACATCTGAGGAGGCGCGAATTTGTACAAAAGATGCGATTAGATGGATTTCAGACATATCGATAACTCCAGTTGAGGTATATGACACATATAGTCAATATACGCTAGAAATGCAGAGGAAAGTGATGTAGGTAATGGTAGAGTACCTGCAGGATGAATGTTTAAAGAGAAAGGTTAGTTGTCCCACAGAGTTATTGAGCATTTATAAGAGAGCTTTTTCACTTGACACTTCTTCAACTGCTTTAGCACTCGACTTAGCTCTGTTGCTTAGTAAGCGTTTGGAGTTGCCTACATCTCAGTTGCCTATGAGAGAGGTTCCTCCGACATTTGTCCCAAAGGTTGAGATTCCTGCTAATGCTGCAGCAGGTACACCTGCTGTGGACATTCCTGCACATTATGTATCGCAGTTTGTTCACGTCCCGTTTTCACGACAGGAAGTGAATACTATTAGACAAACTATTCCTGACATTAGGAAAAATCTGACAGGGTTCTATTTTCAGTCCTCAGTGTTTACCCTAGGCGACATTGATTTGCTATTCCCTGTACTCCTGCCTGTAGATTTGTGGAAACAAGTTAGAACTATAGACGATGTACCAGGGTTGGGAGATACATGGGCTAACATAGTTAGGCTTGATGGGGAAAGGCCAGCTGGTGAGAGACCACCTCAGGTGATACTATTTTGCCTGACAGAATCATTGCAAAACTGAAAACTATAATCCCCGAAAAGAGAATTATTTGGGACAAACTTACGGCCTGTGTCCAAGGAAAGTCTGAGGGTGCTACCGAGTTCTTTAATAGGTTCGAACAGGTATTCTCGGATTTCAGTGGACAAGACTTAGGCACAGAGTCTGGGAAAAGATTACTTGTGGACAAATTTGTACGTGGATTGCTGCCTGACATCCAGTCACAAATTATGTCTTCTGAGAGCGCTTGGCAGGCGAAATTCCAATCAGAAGTACAGCACATGGCTCAGTACTACGGGAACCGTGTCAATAATGAAAAAGATAGAGTCGAGAAGAGAAAAGGTGATTTGAAGACTAAAGTATTGTTACAGCAAATTGTTAGAGGCCCCAGAGGGGGTAGTTCGCAGATTAGAGGTCAGTATGTTCCACAAGGGAATGTGCCCTTGGGTCCTGTGAATATTAACCAGTGTGCCTATTGTCACCAGGAGGGTCATTGGCGTGCACAATGCCCCGTCCTTCGACAGAGGTCGAATAACACATTTGGAAATATGGGTAGACGATCCAGAGGTCGCCCGGGTGTAGGGGGCCCTGGTAGAGGCCAGTTTTCGCAGGATCCCCAACAACCTTTTTCACAGGATAATCAGACTTCGAGTGTGGATACTAGAAACATATTTGATCATCCTTCTGCTGCATATCTATCTGAAGAGCTTCCTTTTGATGATATTTTGTTTCGTTAGGATTGCCCGAAGCAGGGTTTGGAACCTACACCTATTCCCGTTAATCAGAAAGGTCCCCACGTTGAAATGGTAGTGGGAAATAGGAAACATCAATTTTTGATAGACACTGGAGCACAGAAGTGCTCCATTGATCATTCTCGGGTTCCAAACATTCCACTGTCAGGGCAAACCAATGTTTCTGTAGGGTTTTCTGGCACACCAGTTGTTTGTCCGGTTTCTTCACCGGTACCTATTTCTTTGGGTCCCTTTACGGACCACTGTCCATTTCTCTTGACTTCGAATTGTGGAGAGAATTTGCTGGGGTTGAATCTGTTGAAGGAATTAAATGCGGTAATTCATTGTTCCTCTGATGGAGTGCGTTTGACGATTTCACCACACCAATGTTCTGTTTCGCAATTCTTGACTAGACCTTTGCAGCCAGAATTCAGTAATGTACCAGAGTGTTTGTGGGCAGTTGATGACAATGATGTCGGTGTTTTGCAGATTGAGCCTGTTAAAATAGTTTTGAAACATGGAATTAAGCTGCCCCGTATTCCACAGTATAAGATCTCAGTTGAAGGCGAGCGAGCTTTGAAGAGCATTGTTTCCGATTTTGTGCATCGTGGGGTGATTGAGGAGATTGCAGGAAGTTTTGTGCAATAGTCCGATTTTACCCGTGTACAAAAAAGGTGATAATGCAATTCCATTTCGTTTTATAATTGATTTACGTGCCATTAATAAAGTCGTTGCTCTGCAATTTCCAATTGTGCCTGATGTGACAACAATATTAACCATGATTCCAGCTACGGCTACTCACTTCAGTGTTGTGGATCTAAAGAATGCTTTCTTCAGTATTCCTATACATGAGGATAGTAGATACTTGTTCGCGTTCACCTTAGGGGGACGCTCATTCACATTTACTCGTGCACCTCAAGGTTATACTGAGAGACCTAGTATTTATAGTAGGGCTTTGAAAAAGCAGCTTGATACCCTTGGATTGCCCCCTACTTGTACGTTGCTTCAATATGTTGATGTATGATTTGCTTTTAGCCGCTGACTCTGAGAGCTCTTGTAAAGAGGGCACTGTGTTGTTGCTCATCCATCTAGCTAAGCATGGTCACAAAGCTTTGCTTAAAAAGTTTCAATATTGTTGCCAGGAGGTCGCCTATTTAGGCTATCTCCTGTCAAAGGAGGGAAGAAGATTGACACCTGAAAGAATAAAACACATTTCTGGCATGTCTGTCCCAAATACACAAAAGGAAGTTAGAGCCTTGATAGGTATGGCTTCTTACTGTAGGTTATGGATCCCAAACTTCTCACTAGTGATAAAACCGATGTTGGCCTTGACGAAGAAGGGTATTTCTTCGCCATTGCCATGGAATATGGAGCATCAACATTCATTCGAGTTGCTCAAGACTGCATTATGTTCGGCACCAGTTTTGGGCACACCGAACTATGAGAAGGCCTTTGTGTTGTTTGTGCATGAATGTGATGGATGTGCTTTGGCTGTATTAACGCAGGAACATGGAGGGAAGAATAGGCCATGCGGTTACTACTCTTCCGCCCTTGATCCTGTTGCATGCGCTTTGCCAAGATGTTTGCGCGCTGTCGCTGCTGCTGCGTCTGTAAAACAGAGTGAGGGAATGGTCCTAGGCCATGATTTAACCCTGATGGTGCCTCACTCTGTAGATATTCTATCGAACAAAACCCAAACGCAACACCTCACTTCCGCACGACTGACAAGATATTAATTCATCTTGTTTGCTCCCCACATTCAAATTAGGAGGTGCTGCGTTCTTAATCTGGCTGAACTCCTACCTTTCCCGCAAAATAATGTTTGCGGTGACGAAGAGTCACATAACTGCCTGTATACTACTGAACAAGATACAAAAGGCAGAGTTGATTTGAGGGACACTCCTTTGGATAACCCACAAGGGGAGCTGTTTTGTGATGGCTCCTGCTTCAAACTACTGGATGGTACATCCACAGCTGCTTATGCAGTCACTACATTGAGTACGGTTGTGGAGACCAAGAGAATTACGCATAACTCTGCGCAGGCCGCAGAGATTATAGCATTGACTCGAGCTTGTGAGCTTTCCGAAGGGCTAACAGTAAACATATATACTGATAGCCAGTATGACTTTGGGGTGGCTCACAACTTTGGGAGACTTTGGTCAGAGAGAGGGTTTTTAACTTCGCATGGCACCAAGATCCAACATGGCTCCCTGATAGTAATATTGCTTTCAGCGCTTGCGCTCCCTAGTCAGTTAGCAATCATTAAGTGCGCAGCACATCGCAAGATTATAGATGATGTAGGGAAAGGGAATGCTTTCGCTGATCAAATAGCTAGACAAACTGCCTCTGATCTCTTCACGGAGATGTATGTTTCAGGGGAGACTGTAGATGCCTATGCAATGGATGAGGGTGTTGGGTCTGTACGGGATATCCAAGCCGATGCCACATTAGAAGAATCCAAGAGGTGGGCTGAGGGCTTGGGGAAACTCGATGATGATGGGTGTTGGGTGGACATGGTTGAAGGGAAATGGTTGCTTCCTAATGCCTATATAGTAATGATGGTTGCCATGGCACACGGTCCCACACATGTGTGTGCCCAACAGATCACGAGAATGTTAGAGAAAGTCTGGGTAAATGATAAGATTTCAAGAATTGCCCAGCATTATGTCAAATTTGCATGATTTGCCTACAACACAATGTGGGAAAGGGGACAGCAACTCCAAGAGGTAGCTGTGGGCCTCCTTCTGTCCCGTTTGAAGTGATCCTCTTTGACTTTATTGAAATGGAGCGATGTAACAATCTAAAATATGTCCTTGTGGTCATTTGCGCCTTAAGTAAGT
Organism: Ambystoma mexicanum; assembly: GCF_040938575.1. NCBI lineage: Eukaryota > Metazoa > Chordata > Amphibia > Caudata > Ambystomatidae > Ambystoma > Ambystoma mexicanum. Next base: position 847,646,043 of record NC_090930.1, read on the forward strand.
GGGTCGAGGCTTTCCCTGTTAAAGACGCTACAGCAATGACCACTGCAAAGACGATGTTAAAGAAATTCTTCCCACGGTTCGGTTTGCCGAGAGTTATCTGGTCGGATAATGGTCCGCATTTTATCGCTGCTGTAATTCTACAGATATGTACGGCATTGCAAATTGACAAACGATTCCATTCAGCCAGACATGCTCAGAGCGCCGGAGTAGTGGAAAGACACAATGGTATCATAAAAAACAAGCTCGCTAAAACGTGTGCCACCACCAAACTAAAATGGCCGGACGCCTTACCGATCGTGTTACTTTCAATGCGGACAACCCCTCAAACTAAGACTGGTCTCTCTACCTTTGAGGTGGTAATGGGAAAACCTGCTAATATTTGGGGTTTGCCTAAAAGCTGCGCATTGTGCGATGTAGAAAATGTACTTCTCTCCGACTACTGTAACCAGTTAACTAAAAACCTGTATTTCATTTATCACCAGGTGTTTTCAGCTTTACCTGTACGGTTCACGGGCCCAGGACACGATATACAGCCTGGAAGTTGGGTCCTAGTGAAGGCCTACGAAAGGTCTTCATGTCTCGCTCCTCGTTGGAAGGGACCCTACCAGGTGCTGTTGGTCACTCGGACAGCAGTGCGGGTGGCTGGAAAGAAACACTGGATCCACGAGATGCATGTCAAGAAACTTCCTCACCCGACGCCACACGTTACAGAAGAAGCAGAACCCCTCGCTGATGCTACAGTCCCTGATCTTGGAGTAGCAAACAGCGCTGGAGTGCGTCGGAGAATTTCTCTGAGCCTGTGGAGCTTGGGGAACAGTCCATTTCGTCTCCGCACTCTTTTGAAAAATCATTTCCGGAAAATACTGTTTCAAGCTCTGCGACTTCCGTCGCCTCCGATACGTCGCTTCCCTCAGGAAGTGACGACACCTTATTTTCGGATCAAACAATCTTGGGTACCACCAGGTACAACCTTCGACGAAGAAAATAGAACTATGGTATGGGTTTTTCCGTGCATTTGAGAAAGAGAAGTGATCGAAAGTTTTCCTTTGTATAAGAAAGTTTCTGTTGAACAAAAGGGAAAAAAGGGATTCTGCTGGCTAGGGTTGGGAAGGACTAAGAAATTGCGCGACCGTAGCGTCGCCAGCAACGAACATTGGGGTCGTCGATTGAGGAACTACAATGCCTGCCACCTCCACTGCTGCTCCCCGCACTGGACTTGTGAATAAGGGGGTGACCAACTTGGACAATGAACAATGTGCCAGGGCCCCGGAAACGTACTGCTGTGTTTTGATAATGATAATTGTTATTTTTGCCATTACTGCTGTAGGACTTTGGTACTTTGAAGAAATCTATCCTCTAAAACCTTTACTACCGACCGAGATTGTACCGACTGCTTTGACTCCCTCTGTACACCTTCACACTCTGTCCCCTAGAGACTCCCAACATAGACAAAAGTATCATAATAACACTCTAATGATAGTAATGAATGCAACGCATGCCATTTTTAATAAGAGTATTTGTTGGATTTGCACTCATTTACCGCAACATGGGAACAAGGGACTGGGATGGTATATTCACCCTTTACCTTTAACGACTGCTTGCTATGCCTCTCTTAGAGCACTATTCTTTGGCCGTTGGAATGATAGCATCTCAGGGAACTTTGATGGAACTAATTTGAATGATTTTGAGAAACGTGAATTAACTCCCCTGGGATGCTCGCTTTTTGCAAATAGAAGTAAACCTAATGTCGCTTCTATTAGGCCGTCTGATAAACTGTCTCTTCCTTTTCAAACTTTAATTTTCTTTAAAATGGCTCCGATAGGCAATAAGGACGCCGTGCCTCCTTCTTACTCTATAAATCATAGCCCTGACTCGGTCCCCTTTTGTGTACAAAGAAATGGCACTCGGCCAATGGGAGATTTTGAAGGTTGTATGAACATTGTAAATTTGACTGGAGAAAACAGGCCTCTGTATGTAGGGGGGCCTGTTTATTTTGTTTGTGGTAGTTTTAGCATTTCCCTGGTTGCCCAAGGATTGGCAGGGAACCTGTTATTTAGGAATCCTGTTACCCGGGGTATTTGTAGCTAGTACATTGGAGGTTTCTAAGGCTCGCCCATGGCGGGACAAGAATGGAGATACCCCTGGGCAAGTATTGGGAGATATAGCAAAATCAGTTGTGCCCTTTTGGGGACAAATAACAAACTCTGAGAACATTAGGGGATTAGCAAGGGTACTGGAGAGAACGATCAACCGGACCACGGACATACTCTACAATATGACATTAGAACAAAAAGCAATAAGATTGGTAGCACTCCAAAATCGGATGGCATTAGATGTCATTCTGGCAGAACGAGGTGGAGTATGCAAATTAGTGGGGTCCGCTTGCTGTGTTTTCGTACCAGATTCCTCGCCGACAATTTTTAAGGCAATACAGAATCTGCACATTCTTATTTCAGAAGTGCATGTTCCCGAGAGAAATTGGGATCTTAGCGCTTGGTTCTGGGACTTCTTGCGGTCTTGGGGTTGGAAAGTGCTTTCAGTCTTGCTGTTTATTTTGGGAATTCTGCTATTTCTTTGTTGTTGAATCCAATGTCTACCAAGTATATGTTCAATGCTAGGGGGATGTTGCGCTCGGGCGATAGGTACAATAGGACATAAAGTGTATGCCCCGGATAAAACCTCTAAGGAGTATGTACTGAAAGAGATCCTAGTAAAAGATCTAATGGCGATAGATATTTCTGACAGCTATTCAGGATGTATGGACGATGACACATGGAGTTATTTGCAGGGAGATCAGAAGTAGTTTAGCACTTGGCATAGGCCAAAAGGAGGGTTTGTCAAACTAGAAATTATATCGTGCCTCCTATTGCTATAACTATATGTATATTGGCCTACGCCAAGCTGCTAACAAGCTGCTTATAAACTACATGTGAATAAACTCGCATTGCAAGGTCCTGACCTTAGAAACCATGTAAACTGTCATTTTGGGTCAAGCCGCCATTTTAGGTTTTCTTGCTCTATAAAGTCACCATGTGAGCTAAAATGGTAGCCTATGTTATTCAGAACAGAACTCGATTGTCATGACCTCTGTACAGCTAATGTATAACTTGCCTGCAGGCCACTTGTTAGGGTCATGAGCTGAGACCTTGTCCTTCTGCTGACCTGAGTGCAATGGATTACCTGCATCACCAAAACTGATCTATAATTGAATGAGAACACCTGCTTAACTACATTGTATAAATTAAGTCCTGCATTGTAATGTTAGGCCTAGAGCATACATTATTATCATTTCTTCTTGTTAATGTATAAACCTAAGATGAACTAGATTTGACCTGGCAAGGGACCCTAGAGCAGTAACTTATTTATGGAATGGTTAACCTGCAGAAAGGCTGGACAACAGGCTAGAGAAATGTATAAAAGCCTGACTGTTTCAATGAATATTTGCCCTCACTGAGCACAATGAACCACGCTGGAGTTCGCTGTGTTGTACTGAGGGTCGATAGCTATCTGAATTTTGTTCTGTTCTTTTGTAACTGGATTCAGTATAAAATAAAGTGCTTTGTATGTTCCTTTGTAACCTGTGTTTGGTGTGTTTCCTTTTTTGGTTACCCTGCCTCATAATATTTCTTTGTTTTCACATTTGGCGCCCGGAATAGGGACCCTCAAGATTGATGCCGGATTATTGAAGGTTGACGCACGCTATCGGACCGGGATCGGACGGTGTGACATAACGGGCCCGACTGAAGGAGACGCAACACCTCAACAGCGCTGCACGATCCGTTCCCTGGACGATAGCTGTGTGGTCTGAGACGGCATCTTATTATTAAAAGAAGGGAAAAACATGTGCGCCGTCATAAAACAAATGCTGAAAAGGCGTTGTTATATGATCAGGACAAACAGTCTGAGTCAGTTAGGAATATGGACAGGGCTTTCTCACTCGGTATTCAGAAAATCTATCCTTCTAAAGATCTTCATGTTTTTGATGAGTTTATCGACAAATTGTTAAATGAACGAAGGCCTGGTGCCTCTGCACCACCTCCGTATGTTCCTCTTTCTCCTGCTGTACCTCTTCCTGCTGTTATTCCTGCTCTTCCTGCTCAACCTGTCGTTCCTATTCCTCCGGTTGTTGTTCCTCCACCTGCTCCTCTGCCTCTTCCCATTGCACCAGTAATAGTACCTCCATTGAATTTGCCTGTACCCTCCCTCCCAAGTAGTTCTGTACCGCTTGTAGTTGATCAGGGTGCGGGGTCGAGGATTGTTACTCGTAATACTGTTCCTACAGAAAAGAAACAGGATTTGTTTGCATGGGCTAAGCATTGTATGGAGAGAGATGATCGAGCTAATGTTCTTGCCACACTTTCTAATATGGATAATTTTCCTGAGAAAAATATTTTCATTGAAGGTTTAGGGATTCATTTATGTGTAATGTGGGGTAAATTAAATAATGCAGACCTCCCACAAGGGTTGAGGGACCTGAATACTTTAGCATTTTCAAGAGACACTGTGGAGAAGGTATATGAGCATGTTGAGAGGATATTTGAGTATAGAAAGGAGTTGGAAAGGTTACGGAATGAGGATGACGAAGAAGAAAGTATGTATGAAAGAAACGATTTCTTCTGTATCGTAAATCGACATCTGAGGAGGCGCGAATTTGTACAAAAGATGCGATTAGATGGATTTCAGACATATCGATAACTCCAGTTGAGGTATATGACACATACAGTCAATATACGCTAGAAATGCAGAGGAAAGTGATATAGGTAATGGTAGAGTACCTGCAGGATGAATGTTTAAAGAGAAAGGTTAGTTGTCCCACAGAGTTATTGAGCATTTATAAGAGAGCTTTTTCACTTGACACTTCTTTAACTGCTTTAGCGCTCGACTTAGCTCTGTTGCTTAGTAAGCGTTCGGAGTTGCCTACATCTCAGTTGCCTATGAGAGAGGTTCCTCCGACATTTGCCCCAAAGGTTGTGATTCCTGCTAATGCTGCAGCAGGTACACCTGCTGTGGACATTCCTGCACATTATGTATTGCAGTTTGTTCACGTCCCGTTTTCGCGACAGGAAGTGAATACTATTAGACAAACTATTCCTGACATTAGGAAAAATCCGACAGGGTTCTATAAAGAGATAGAGTCCGTTTTGCAGTCCTCAGTGTTTACCCTAGGGGACATTGATTTGCTAATCCCTGTACTCCTGCCTGTAGATTTGTGGAAACAAGTTAGAACTATAGACGATGTACCAGGGTTGGGAGATACATGGGCTAACATAGTTAGGCTTGATGGGGAAAGGCCAGCTGGTGAGAGACCACCTCAGGTGATACTAACTTTGCCTGACAGAATCATTGCAAAACTGAAAACTATAATCCCCAAAAAGAGAATTATTTGGGACAAGCTTACGGCCTGTGTCCAAGGAAAGTCTGAGGGTGCTACCGAGTTCTTTAATAGGTTCGAACAGGTATTCTCGGATTTCAGTGGACAAGACTTAGGCACAGAGTCTGGGAAAAGATTACTTGTGGATTGCTGCCTGACATCCAGTCACAAATTATGTCTTCTGAGAGCGCTTGGCAGGCGAAATCCCAATCAGAAGTACTGCACATGGCTCAGTACTACGAGAACCGTGTCAATAATGAAAAAGATAGAGTCGAGAAGAGAAAAGGTGATTTGAAGACTAAAGTATTGTTACAGCAAATTGTTAGAGGCCCCAGAGGGGGTAGTTCGCAGATTAGAGGTCAGTATGTTCCACAAGGGAATGTGCCCTTGGGTCCTGTGAATATTAACCAGTGTGCCTATTGTAGCCAGGAGGGTCTTTGGCGTGCACAATGCCCCGTCCTTCGACAGAGGTCGAATAACACATTTGGAAATATGGGTTGACGATCCAGAGGTCGCCCGGGTGTAGGGGGCCCTGCTAGAGGCCAGTTTTCGCAGGATCCCCAACAACCTTTTTCACAGGATAATCAGACTTCGAGTGTGGATACTAGAAACATATTTGATCATCCTTCTGCTGCATATCTATCTGAAGAGCTTCCTTTTGATGATATTTTGTTTCGTTAGGATTGCCCGAAGCAGGGTTTGGAACCTACACCTATTCCCGTTAATCAGAAAAGTCCCTACGTTGAAATGGTAGTGGGAAATAGGAAACATCAATTTTTGATAGACACTGGAGCACAGAAGTGCTCCATTGATCATTCTCGGGTTCCAAACATTCCACTGTCAGGGCAAACCAATGTTTCTGTAGGGTTTTCTGGCACACCAGTTGTTTGTCCGGTTTCTTCACCGGTACCTATTTCTTTGGGTCCCTTTACGGACCACTGTCCATTTCTCTTGACTTCGAATTGTTGAGAGAATTTGCTGGGGTTGAATCTGTTGAAGGAATTAAATGCGGTAATTCATTGTTCTTCTGATGGAGTGCATTTGACGATTTCACCACAGCAATGTTCTGTTTCGCAATTCTTGACTAGACCTTTGCCGCCAGAATTCAGTAATGTACCAGAGTGTTTGTGGGCAGTTGATGACAATGATGTCGGTGTTTTGCAGATTGAGCCTGTTAAAATAGTTTTGAAACATGGAATTAAGCTGCCTCGTATTCCACAGTATAAGATCTCAGTTGAAGGCGAGCAAGCTTTGAAGAGCATTGTTTCCGATTTTGTGCATCGTGGGGTGATTGAGGAGATTGCAGGAAGTTTTGTTCGATAGTCCGATTTTACCCGTGTACAAAAAGGTGATAATGCAATTCCATTTCGTTTTATAATTGATTTACGTGCCATTAATAAAGTCGTCGCTCCGCAATTTCCAATTGTGCCTGATGTGACGACAATATTAACCATGATTCCAGCTACGGCTACTCACTTCAGTGTTGTGGATCTAAAGAATGCCTTCTTCAGTATTCCTATACATGAGGATAGTAGATACTTGTTCGCGTTCACCTTAGGGGGACGCTCATTCACATTTACTCGTGCACCTCAAGGTTATACTGAGAGTCCTAGTATTTATAGTAGGGCTTTGAAAGAGCAGATCGAGCTAATGTTCTTGCCACACTTTCTAATATGGATAATTTTCCTGAGAAAAATGTTTTCATTGAAGGTTTAGGGATTCATTTATGTGTAATGTGGGGTAAATTAAATAATGCAGACCTCCCACAAGGGTTGAGGGACCTGAATACTTTAGCATTTTCAAGAGACACTGTGGAGCGTTCACCATAGGGGGACGCTCATTCACATTTACTCGTGTACCTCAAGGTTATACTGAGAGTCCTAGTATTTATAGTAGGGCTTTGAAAGAGCAGCTTGATACCCTTGGATTGCCCCCTACTTGTACGTTGCTTCAATATGTTGATGATTTGCTTTTAGCCGCTGACTCTGAGAGCTCTTGTAAAGAGGGCACTGTGTTGTTGCTCATCCATCTAGCTAAGCATGGTCACAAAGCTTCGCTTAAAAAGTTTCAATATTGTTGCCAGGAGGTCGCCTATTTAGGCTATCTCCTGTCAAAGGAGGGAAGAAGATTGACACCTGAAAGAATAAAACACATTTCTGGCATGTCTGTCCCAAATACACAAAAGGAAGTTAGAGCCTTGATAGGTATGGCTTCTCACTGTAGGTTATGGATCCCAAACTTCTCACTAGTGATAAAACCGATGTTGGCCTTGACGAAGAAGGGTATTTCTTCGCCATTGCCATGGAATACGGAGCATCAACATTCATTCGAGTTGCTCAAGACTGCATTATGTTCGGCGCCAGTTTTGGGCACACCGAACTATGAGAAGGCCTTTGTGTTGTTTGTGCATGAATGTGATGGATGTGCTTTGGCTGAATTAACGCAGGAACATGGAGGGAAGAATAGGCCATGCGGTTACTACTCTTCCGCCCTTGATCCTGTTGCATGCGCTTTGCCAAGATGTTTGCGCGCTGTCGCTGCTGCTGCTGCGTCTGTAAAACAGAGTGAGGGAATGGTCCTAGGCCATGATTTAACCCTGATGGTGCCTCACTCTGTAGATATTCTATTGAAAAAAACCCAAACCAACACCTCACTTCCGCACGACTGACAAGATATGAATTCATCTTGTTTGCTCCCCACATTCAAATTAGGAGGTGCTGCGTTCTTAATCCGCTGAACTCCTACCTTTCCCGCAAAATACTGTTTGCGGTGACGAAGAGTCACATGACTGCCTGTATACTACTGAACAAGATACAAAAGGCAGAGTTGATTTGAGGGACACTCCTTTGGATAACCCACAAGGGGAGCTGTTTTGTGATGGCTCCTGCTTCAAACTACTGGATGGTACATCCACAGCTGCTTATGCAGTCACTACATTGAGTACGGTTGTGGAGACCAAGAGAATTACGCATAACTCTGCGCAGGCCGCAGAGATTATAGCATTGACTCGAGCTTGTGAGCTTTCCGAAGGGCTAACAGTAAACATATATACTGATAGCTAGTATGCCTTTGGGGTGGCTCACAACTTTGGGAGACTTTGGTCAGAGAGAGGGTTTTTAACTTCGCATGGCACCAAGATCCAACATGGCTCCCTGATAGTACAATTGCTTTCAGCGCTTGCGCTCCCTAGTCAGTTAGCAATCATTAAGTGCGCAGCACATCGCAAGATTATAGATGATGTAGGGAAAGGGAATGCTTTCGCTGATCAAATAGCTAGACAAACTGCCTCTGATCTCTTTACGGAGATGTATGTTTCAAGGGAGACTGTAGATGCCTATGCAATGGATGAGGGTGTTGGGTCTGTACGGGATATCCAAGCTGATGCCACATTAGAAGAATCCAAGAGGTGGGCTGAGGGCTTGGGGAAACTCGATGATGATGGGTGTTGGGTGGACATGGTTGAAGGGAAATGGTTGCTTCCTAATGCCTATATAGTAATGATGGTTACCATGGCACACGGTCCCACACATGTGTGCGCCCAATAGATCACGAGAATGTTAGAGAAAGTCTGGGTAAATGATAAGATTTCAAAAATTGCCCAGCATTATGTCCAAAATTGCATGATTTGCCTACAACACAATGTGGGAAAGGGGACAGCAACTCCAAGAGGTAGCTTTGGGCCTCCTTCTGTCCCGTTTGAAGTTATCCACTTTGACTTTATTGAAATGGAGCGATGTAACAATCTAAAATATGTCCTTGTGGTCATTTGCGCCTTTAGTAAGTGGTTCGAGGCTTTCCCTGTTAAAGACGCTACAGCCATGACCACTGCAAAGACCATGTTAAAGGAATTCTTCCCACGGTTCGGTTTGCCGAGAGTTATCTGGTCGGATAATGGTCCGCATTTTATCGCTGCTGTAATTCTACAGATATGTACGGCATTGCAAATTGACAAACGATTCCATTCGGCCAGACATGCTCAGAGCGCGGGATTAGTGGAAAGACACAATGGTATCATAAAAAACAAGCTCGCTAAAACGTGTGCCGGCACCAAACTAAAATGGCCGGACGCCTTACCGATCGTGTTACTTTCAATGCGGACAACCCCTCAAACTAAGACTGGGCTCTCTCCCTTTCAGGTGGTAATGGGGAGACCTGCTAATATTTGGGGTTTGCCTAAAAGCTGCGCATTGCGCGATGTAGAAAATGTACTTCTCTCCGACTACTGTAACCAGTTAACTAAAAACCTGTATTTCATTTATCACCAGGTGTTTTCAGCTTTACCTGTATGGTTCACGGGCCCAGGACACGATATACAGCCTGGAAGTTGGGTCCTAGTGAAGGCCTACGAAAGGTCTTCCTGTCTCGCTCCTCGTTGGAAGGGACCCTACCAGGTGCTGTTGGTCACTCGGACAGCAGTGCGGGTGGCTGGAAAGAAACACTGGATCCACGCGATGCATGTCAAGAAACTTCCTCACCCGACGCCACACGTTACAGAAGAAGCAGAACCCCTCGCTGATGCTACAGTCCCTGATCTTGGAGTAGCAAACAGCGCTGTGAGTGCGTCGGAGAATTTCTCTGAGCCCGTGGAGCTTGGGGAACAGTCCATTTCGTCTCCGCACTCTTTTGAAAAATTATTTCTGGTAAATACTGTTTCAAGCTCTGCGACTTCCGTCGCCTCTGATACGTCGCTTCCCTCAGGAAGTGACGACACTTTATTTTCGGACCAAACAATCTTGGCTACCACCAGGTACATCCTTCGACGAAGAAAATAGAACTACGGCACGGGTTTTTCCGTGCATTTGAGAAAGAGAAGTGATCGAAAGTTTTCCTTTGTATAAGAAAGTTTCTGTTGAACAAAAGGGAAAAAAAGGGATTCTGCTGGCTAGGGTTGGGAAGGACTAAGAAATCGCGCCACCGTAGCGTCGCCAGCAACGAACATTGGGGTCGTCGATTGAGGAACTACAATGCCTGCCACCTCCACTGCTGCTCCCCGCACTGGACTTGTGAATAAGGGGGTGACCAACTTGGACATTGAACAATGTGCCTGGGCCCCGAAAACGTACTGCTGTGTTTTGATAACGATAATTGTTATTTTTGCAATTACTGCTGTAGGACTTTGGTACTTTGAAGAAATCTATCCTCTAAAACCTTTACTACCGACCGAGATTGTACCGACTGCTTTGACTCCCTCTGTACACAGGGCCGTCACGAGGGGGGTGCAGGGGGGGCAAACTGCCCCGGGCCTCGCACTTGCAGGGGGCCTCGCGTCCCCCTCTCCTAAGTGGAAGGCAGCACAGTCTCCCGTGCCCATTATTCACACGGGGGACTGTGCTGTCTGCTCTCTGCCCCTGCAATGATTTTGCTTTTTGTTGCGAAGCCGTTTGGCTCCGCAACAAACAGCAAAATAATGGGAGACAGCAGGGCTCAGAAGTGGGCTCTGCTGCCTCCGTCATGACAACGTGGACATGCTGAATGACAAGAGAGGACTCCTCTCCTGTCAGTCAGTGTGTTCACGTTGCTCAGCATGAACACGCTGACTGATAGGAGAGTTCTCTCTTGTCAGTCAGTGTGTTCATGTTGTCAGCGTAATCACGCTGACTGATGGGAGAGGAGTTCTCTCTTGTCAATCAGTATGTTCACGTTGCTCAGCGTGACCACGCTGACTGATAGGAGAGGACTCCTCTCCTGTCAGTCAGTGTGTTCATGTTGTCAGTGTGATCATGCTAACTGATGGGAGAGGAGTTCTCTCTTGTCAGTCAGTGTGTTCATGTTGTCAGCGTTATCACGCTGACTGATGGGAGAGGAGTTCTCTCTTGTCAGTCAGTGTGTTCATGTTGCTCAGCGTGACCACGCTGATTGATGGGAGAGGAGTTCTCTCTTGTCAGTCAGTGTGTTCACGTTGCTCAGCATGACCACACTGACTGACAGGAGAGGAGTTCTCTCTTGTCAATCAGTGTGTTCTTTTCAGCGTGATCACGCTGACTGATGGGAGAGGAGTTCTCTCTTGTCAATCAGTGTGTTCACGTTGCTCAGCGTGACCACGCTGACTGATGGGAGAGGAGTTCTCTCCTGTCAGTCAGTGTGTTCATGTTGTCAGCGTGATCACGCTGAAGGATGGGAGAGGAGTTCTCTCTTGTCAATCAGTGTGTTCATGTTGTCAGCGTGGTCACGCTGACTGATGGGAGAGGAGTTCTCTCATGTCAGTCAGTGTGTTCATGTTGCTCAGCGTGACCACGCTGACTGACAGGAGAGGAGTTCTCTCTTGTCAGTCATTGTGTACATGTTGTCAGCGTGATCACGCTGACTGATGGGAGAGTTCTCTCGTCAGTCAGTGTGGTCACGTTGCTCAGTGTGACCACGCTGACAGATGGGAGAGGAGTTCTCTCTTGTCAGTCAGTGTGTTCACGTTGCTCAGCAGGACCATGCTGATTGGCAGGAGAGGAGTTCTCTCTTGTCAGTCAGTGTGTTCATGTTGTCAGTGTGATCACTCTAACTGATGGGAGAGGAGTTCTCTCTTGTCAGTGTGTTAACGTTGCTCAGCGTGACCATGCTGACTGATGGGAGAGGAGTTCTCTCTTGTCAGTCATTGTGTTCACGTTGCTCAGCATGACCACGCTGACTGACAGGAGAGGAGTTCTCTCTTGTCAGTCAGTGTGTTCATGTTGTCAGCGTGATCACGCTGACTGATGGGAGAGGATTTCTCTCTTGTCAGTCAGTGTGTTCACGTTGCTCAGCGTGACCACGCTAACTGACGGGAGAGGAGTTCTCGCTTGCCAGTCAGTGTGTTCACGTTGCTCAGCGTGACCACGCTGACTGATGGGAGAGGAGTTCTCTCTTGTCAGGCAGTGTGTTCACGCTGCTCAGCATGACCACGCTGACTGATAGGAGAGGACTCCTCTCCTGTCAACCAGTGCGTTCATGTTGTCAGCCTGATCACGCTGAAGGATGGGAGAGGAGTTCTCTCTTGTCAATCAGTGTGTTCATGTTGTCAGCGTGGTCACGCTGACTGATGGGAGAGGAGTTCTCTCATGTCAGTCAGTGTGTTCATGTTGCTCAGCGTGACCACGCTGACTGACAGGAGAGGAGTTCTCTCTTGTCAGTCATTGTGTACATGTTGTCAGCGTGATCACGCTGACTGATGGGAGAGTTCTCTCGTCAGTCAGTGTGGTCACGTTGCTCAGTGTGACCACGCTGACAGATGGGAGAGGAGTTCTCTCTTGTCAGTCAGTGTGTTCACGTTGCTCAGCAGGACCATGCTGATTGGCAGGAGAGGAGTTCTCTCTTGTCAGTCAGTGTGTTCATGTTGTCAGTGTGATCACTCTAACTGATGGGAGAGGAGTTCTCTCTTGTCAGTGTGTTAACGTTGCTCAGCGTGACCATGCTGACTGATGGGAGAGGAGTTCTCTCTTGTCAGTCATTGTGTTCACGTTGCTCAGCATGACCACGCTGACTGACAGGAGAGGAGTTCTCTTTTGTCAGTCAGTGTGTTCATGTTGTCAGCGTGATCACGCTGACTGATGGGAGAGGAGTTCTCTCTTGTCAATCAGTATGTTCACGTTGCTCAGCGTGACCACGCTGACTGATAGGAGAGGACTCCTCTCCTGTCAGTCAGTGTGTTCATGTTGTCAGTGTGATCATGCTAACTGATGGGAGAGGAGTTCTCTCTTGTCAGTCAGTGTGTTCATGTTGTCAGCGTTATCACGCTGACTGATGGGAGAGGAGTTCTCTCTTGTCAGTCAGTGTGTTCATGTTGCTCAGCGTGACCACGCTGATTGATGGGAGAGGAGTTCTCTCTTGTCAGTCAGTGTGTTCACGTTGCTCAGCATGACCACACTGACTAACAGGAGAGGAGTTCTCTCTTGTCAATCAGTGTGTTCTTTTCAGCGTGATCACGCTGACTGATGGGAGAGGAGTTCTCTCTTGTCAATCAGTGTGTTCACGTTGCTCAGCGTGACCACGCTGACTGATGGGAGAGGAGTTCTCTCCTGTCAGTCAGTGTGTTCATGTTGTCAGCGTGATCACGCTGAAGGATGGGAGAGGAGTTCTCTCTTGTCAATCAGTGTGTTCATGTTGTCAGCGTGGTCACGCTGACTGATGGGAGAGGAGTTCTCTCATGTCAGTCAGTGTGTTCATGTTGCTCAGCGTGACCACGCTGACTGACAGGAGAGGAGTTCTCTCTTGTCAGTCATTGTGTACATGTTGTCAGCGTGATCACGCTGACTGATGGGAGAGTTCTCTCGTCAGTCAGTGTGGTCACGTTGCTCAGTGTGACCACGCTGACAGATGGGAGAGGAGTTCTCTCTTGTCAGTCAGTGTGTTCACGTTGCTCAGCAGGACCATGCTGATTGGCAGGAGAGGAGTTCTCTCTTGTCAGTCAGTGTGTTCATGTTGTCAGTGTGATCACTCTAACTGATGGGAGAGGAGTTCTCTCTTGTCAGTGTGTTAACGTTGCTCAGCGTGACCATGCTGACTGATGGGAGAGGAGTTCTCTCTTGTCAGTCATTGTGTTCACGTTGCTCAGCATGACCACGCTGACTGACAGGAGAGGAGTTCTCTCTTGTCAGTCAGTGTGTTCATGTTGTCAGCGTGATCACGCTGACTGATGGGAGAGGATTTCTCTCTTGTCAGTCAGTGTGTTCATGTTGCTCAGCGTGACCACGCTGACTTACAGGAGAGGAGTTCTCTTTTGTCAATCAGTGTGTTCTTTTCAGCGTGATCACGCTGACTGATGGGAGAGGAGTTCTCTCTTGTCAATCAGTGTGTTCACGTTGCTCAGCGTGACCACGCTGACTGATGGGAGAGGAGTTCTCTCCTGTCCGTCAGTGTGTTCATGTTGCTCAGCGTGACCACGCTGACTTACAGGAGAGGAGTTCTCTTTTGTCAATCAGTGTGTTCTTTTCAGCGTGATCACGCTGACTGATGGGAGAGGAGTTCTCTCTTGTCAATCAGTGTGTTCACGTTGCTCAGAGTGACCACGCTGACTGATGGGAGAGGAGTTCTCTCTTGTCAGTCAGTGTGTTCACATTGCTCAACATGACCACACTGACTGACAGGAGAGGAGTTCTCTCTTGCAAATCAGTGTGTTCATGTTGTCAGCGTGGTCACACTGACTGATGGGAGAGGAGTTCTCTCTTGTCAGTCAGTGTGTTCACATTGCTCAGCGTGACCACGCTAACTGATGGGAGAGGAGTTCTCTCTTGTCAGTCAGTGTGTTCACGTTTCTCAGCATGATCACGCTGACTGACAGGAGAGGAGTTCTCTCTTGTCTGTCAGTGTGTTCATGTTGTCAGCGTAATCACGCTTACTGATGGGAGAGGAGTCCTCTCTTGTCAGTCAGTGTGTTCACGTTGCTCAGCGTGACCACGCTAACTGACGGGAGAGGAGTTCTCGCTTGCCAGTCAGTGTGTTCACGTTGCTCAGCGTGACCACGCTGACTGATGGGAGAGGAGTTCTCTCTTGTCAGGCAGTGTGTTCACGCTGCTCAGCATGACCACGCTGACTGATAGGAGAGGACTCCTCTCCTGTCAACCAGTGCGTTCATGTTGTCAGCCTGATCACGCTGAAGGATGGGAGAGGAGTTCTCTCTTGTCAATCAGTGTGTTCATGTTGTCAGCGTGGTCACGCTGACTGATGGGAGAGGAGTTCTCTCATGTCAGTCAGTGTGTTCATGTTGCTAAGCGTGACCACGCTGACTGACAGGAGAGGAGTTCTCTCTTGTCAGTCATTGTGTACATGTTGTCAGCGTGATCACGCTGACTGATGGGAGAGTTCTCTCGTCAGTCAGTGTGGTCACGTTGCTCAGTGTGACCACGCTGACAGATGGGAGAGGAGTTCTCTCTTGTCAGTCAGTGTGTTCACGTTGCTCAGCAGGACCATGCTGATTGGCAGGAGAGGAGTTCTCTCTTGTCAGTCAGTGTGTTCATGTTGTCAGTGTGATCACTCTAACTGATGGGAGAGGAGTTCTCTCTTGTCAGTGTGTTAACGTTGCTCAGCGTGACCATGCTGACTGATGGGAGAGGAGTTCTCTCTTGTCAGTCATTGTGTTCACGTTGCTCAGCATGACCACGCTGACTGACAGGAGAGGAGTTCTCTTTTGTCAGTCAGTGTGTTCATGTTGTCAGCGTGATCACGCTGACTGATGGGAGAGGAGTCCTCTCTTGTCAGTGTGTTCACGTTGCTCAGTGTTACCACGCTAACTGATGGGAGAGGAGTTCTCTCTTGTCAGTCAGTGTGTTCACGTTGCTCAACATGACCACACTGACTGACAGGAGAGGAGTTCTCTCTTGTCAATCAATGTGTTCATGTTGTCAGCGTGATCACGCTGACTGATGGGAGAGGAGTTCTCTCTTGTCAGTCAGTGTGTTCATGTTGCTTAGCGTGACCACGCTGACTTACAGGAGAGGAGTTCTCTCTTGTCAATCAGTGTGTTCTTTTCAGCGTGATCACGCTGACTGATGGGAGAGGAGTTCTCTCTTGTCAATCGGTGTGTTCACGTTGCTCAGCGTGACCACGCTGACTGATGGGAGAGGAGTTCTCTCTTGTCAGTCAGTGTGTTCACATTGCTCAACATGACCACACTGACTGACAGGAGAGGAGTTCTCTCTTGCAAATCAGTGTGTTCATGTTGTCAGCGTGGTCACGCTGACTGATGGGAGAGGAGTTCTCTCTTGTCAGTCAGTGTGTTCACGTTGCTCAGCGTGACCACGCTAACTGATGGGAGAGGAGTTCTCTCTTGTCAGTCAGTGTGTTCACGTTTCTCAGCATGATCACGCTGACTGACAGGAGAGGAGTTCTCTCTTGTGTGTCAGTGTGTTCATGTTGTCAGCGTAATCACGCTGACTGATGGGAGAGGAGTCCTCTCTTGTCAGTCAGTGTGTTCACGTTGCTCAGCGTGACCACGCTAACTGACGGGAGAGGAGTTCTCGCTTGCCAGTCAGTGTGTTCACGTTGCTCAGCGTGACCACGCTGACTGATGGGAGAGGAGTTCTCTCTTGTCAGGCAGTGTGTTCACGCTGCTCAGCATGACCACGCTGACGGATAGGAGAGGACTCCTCTCCTGTCAACCAGTGCGTTCATGTTGTCAGCCTGATCACGCTGAACGATGGGAGAGGAGTTCTCTCTTGTCTGTCAGTGTGTTCATGTTGCTCAGCGTGACCACGCTGACTGACAGGAGAGGAGTTCTCTCTTGTCAGTCATTGTGTACATGTTGTCAGCGTGATCACGCTGACTGATGGGAGAGTTCTCTCGTCAGTCAGTGTGGTCACGTTGCTCAGTGTGACCACGCTGACAGATGGGAGAGGAGTTCTCTCTTGTCAGTCAGTGTGTTCACGTTGCTCAGCAGGACCATGCTGATTGGCAGGAGAGGAGTTCTCTCTTGTCAGTCAGTGTGTTCATGTTGTCAGTGTGATCACTCTAACTGATGGGAGAGGAGTTCTCTCTTGTCAGTGTGTTAACGTTGCTCAGCGTGACCATGCTGACTGATGGGAGAGGAGTTCTCTCTTGTCAGTCATTGTGTTCACGTTGCTCAGCATGACCACGCTGACTGACAGGAGAGGAGTTCTCTTTTGTCAGTCAGTGTGTTCATGTTGTCAGCGTGATCACGCTGACTGATGGGAGAGGAGTCCTCTCTTGTCAGTGTGTTCACGTTGCTCAGTGTTACCACGCTAACTGATGGGAGAGGAGTTCTCTCTTGTCAGTCAGTGTGTTCACGTTGCTCAACATGACCACACTGACTGACAGGAGAGGAGTTCTCTCTTGTCAATCAGTGTGTTCATGTTGTCAGCGTGATCACGCTGACTGATGGGAGAGGAGTTCTCTCTTGTCAGTCAGTGTGTTCATGTTGCTTAGCGTGACCACGCTGACTTACAGGAGAGGAGTTCTCTCTTGTCAATCAGTGTGTTCTTTTCAGCGTGATCACGCTGACTGATGGGAGAGGAGTTCTCTCTTGTCAATCGGTGTGTTCACGTTGCTCAGCGTGACCACGCTGACTGATGGGAGAGGAGTTCTCTCTTGTCAGTCAGTGTGTTCACATTGCTCAACATGACCACACTGACTGACAGGAGAGGAGTTCTCTCTTGCAAATCAGTGTGTTCATGTTGTCAGCGTGGTCACGCTGACTGATGGGAGAGGAGTTCTCTCTTGTCAGTCAGTGTGTTCACGTTGCTCAGCGTGACCACGCTAACTGATGGGAGAGGAGTTCTCTCTTGTCAGTCAGTGTGTTCACGTTTCTCAGCATGATCACGCTGACTGACAGGAGAGGAGTTCTCTCTTGTCTGTCAGTGTGTTCATGTTGTCAGCGTAATCACGCTGACTGATGGGAGAGGAGTCCTCTCTTGTCAGTCAGTGTGTTCACGTTGCTCAGCGTGACCACGCTAACTGACGGGAGAGGAGTTCTCGCTTGCCAGTCAGTGTGTTCACGTTGCTCAGCGTGACCACGCTGACTGATGGGAGAGGAGTACTCTCTTGTCAGGCAGTGTGTTCACGCTGCTCAGCATGACCACGCTGACTGATAGGAGAGGACTCCTCTCCTGTCAACCAGTGCGTTCATGTTGTCAGCCTGATCACGCTGAACGATGGGAGAGGAGTTCTCTCTTGTCTGTCAGTGTGTTCATGTTGTCAGCGTAATCACGCTGACTGACAGGAGAGGAGTTCTCTCTTGTCAATCAGTGTGTTCACATTGCTCAGCGTGACCATGCTGACTGATGGGAGAGGAGTTCTCTCTTCAGGCAGTGTGTTCGCGTTGCTCAGCATGACCACGCTGACTGATAGGAGAGGACTCCTCTCCTGTCAGCCAGTGTGTTGTTCATGTTGTCAGCGTGATCACACTGAACGATGGGAGAGGAGTTCTCTCTTGTCAGGCAGCATGTCTATGTGTCGGCTCTGTGAATGCTTTGTACGGGTGCCTGGAGGTAAGGTAAGTGTTTTTATTTTAAATTAAAAGTGTATATGTGTATTTAAATTAAATTAGTATGTATGTGTGTATGTAAGAATGCATGCGTGCATGTTGGTGTTTGTGTCAATGCTGTGTTTGGTTTTTTGTATACATGCATGTATGGAGTTGTGTAAGTGGTGGATGAATGCATGGGTCAAAGTTTTTTTTGTGAGTGTGTGTTCAGCACCATGCCTAAATGTAGCCGCCCTGGGGGCAACCTCATTAAGGGGTGGGTCCATGGTATCATAGGTACACCTAGGCTAAAATGTCAGGGGGGAAAGCGGACTAACACTTCAAATGTTGGGAGAGGCGCTGACGTCAGAGGCTGTGAGGAAGGGGCAACCTTCCTTGTGTGGGGGCGCCTAACATTTTTCCACATTTCAAATGAGACTATTCTGGTGAAGCTTCAATGTTACAAGCAGCTACCTCTTGCCTTCATTTCTGAAACGTCACACTTAGGGACTGCTGTGAGAATGAGATGTCTCATGTCACCACTTCCCTTCTAATTACTCCCCTAGCATGCAAGTGCTAACCCCACATCACGATTTCAATTACCTAAAAATGTATGGATATGAATGCAGGTGCTAACAGTGAAATGACTTCTCATGGCCGTGCAATTCCCTATGGCAATTCTCACCCAGTTCCTGCCCTCCCCACTCAAAACACCTCCTCACTGGAACTCTTTGAGCTAGCTTTAAACTTGCCTTGCCATCAAACTTTGCCCTCAATGTGCCTGCAAGTGTTCCTCAAAGGAGTCTTCTGAGAGTTCATGACTTCATTGGAGTTGTAAACACGCAACTGGTGTAATAAAAATGTCTTAATCAGGTCTGCCTTTGGCCACTCAATTTAAAAACACCCTGCGTGTCTTTCGCTGAAGTTCTTTTAAAAAAAAAGCATTGGCAAAGCCAACAGTTTTGGCTTGTGTATAAGTATTAGGCATTTACCAGGCACTGCTTTTAGATGCTCAGGTACTCAAACCATTTTGCACTGGCACTATCAATGGCCAGCTAATACCAATACAGAAGTGCCTTTCCCATGCCTACACGAATGCCCAAACTGTTAGCATTACCAGTGCTCTTTTTGCTTTACCCTTGATGCACAGGACTATGCATCAAGGTTAAAGCAAACATACTACTTGGCTAAATTGGCCCACATTGAATGAAGGCCAATCTAGCCAGTAATAAAATGTATGGTGCACAGTCAGCCTGGATATACTTTCTGTGGCATGGCATTTTTACTGGCTGGTATTCCATACATGGTAATAATGGCATGATGCAGCCTGCATCGACATAATTAGAACAACCAGCATGAATATATTTTTATACTAGCATATCTCGCGTGGAAAGGCGGCATGAAATGTATTGGAAAATGTTCCTATGCACAATGTGTGATTTGCAAATATTGGGGTTTTCCATGTGCTTCCATACAAAACCAATTGCAAATTGTATGAATTTCTACCCAATTTTGCAAAGAAAGTGCTCTAAAATGCATACTTTTAACCCAATGTTTCAAACATTTTCTTGGGAATGAGAACCCCCCTCAAGCAACCCTTGTTTGGTTTGGGCTCCCTCACTGTGCTCTGTTGATCCTGCCTAATTGGCACAAACATTTAAGCCTCTTAAGTTCAGAAATGTACCAGCCTCCACTCTACATCATTTGTCACTGTGTATGATGTGTGTTTTAATGCACACACGGGGCGGGGTGCTCATTAATGATATGATATGGCATTTATAACGTGGCCGTACACAAGTGTTTGAAGGCGCAACAAGGCAAGGAGGGAGAAACAAAAGAGTAGGACAAAACACAGATCTTACTAGGCCTTGTGTCATTCAGATCGCGCAAGAACAGTGAAGGGGGGAGGGGAGAAGTGCCGACGGTGGGGCAGGATGCAGAAGTGCAGTAACAAAGGAGAAATAAGAGTGCGGCCAACGGGTGGCAAGTGTGGGTACTCATAAGTGCAGTCAACGGGTGGAGAATAAGAGCAAGAGCGGGGACTGTAGGGTTACAGATACAGACCACAAGTGCAGGGGAGCCAAGAGACAGTGTGGGATTGCAACAGGACAGGCAGGGACCTGGGCCCGAATTCAGAGCTTGACCAGATGACCAGTGCATGGATCAGGCAGGTGATCAGCAAGGGAGAGGAAGAGAGAAGGCAGAAGCAAAGAGACAGGTCTTGAGGTGCTTCCGGAACCAGAGATGGCTCTCCTCAAGTTTCAGCGAGGCTGGGAGGCTATTTGCAGGGGGAGGCCCCAGCCAAAGAAAGAGATCTGCCCTAAACTCTTTGCTTGGAAAAGTGACTGACCCTCAGAGAATTGGAGGTGGCGCAGTGGAGAGCTCATGCCTTCTTATATATATTTATTCATATGATAAAAAAGTTAGTCTGGCAAGAACCTTCCTTCAGTAGAGAAATCTAACTTTGCTGTAGTTGATTTGGAGTTGTAGTAATAAACCATATTTGGGATCCTGCACACAAACTCAAGAGTAGATTTCTCGAGTCTCCTGTTTGCGGATGTGTCGCCGCTGCCGAGTGCAAAAAAATTCTAAGGGGGCCTCACCAAATGTTTTGCCCCGGGCCTCACCACATCTTCTGACAGCCCTGTCTGTACACCTTCACACTCTGTCCCCTAGAGACTCCCAACATAGACAAAAGTATCATAATAACACTCTAATGATAGTAATGAATGCAACGCATGCCATTTTTAATAAGAGTAATTGTTGGATTTGCACTCATTTACCGCAACATGGGAACAAGGGACTGGGATGGTATATTCACCCTTTACCTTTAACGACTGCTTGCTATGCCTCTCTTAGAGCACTATTCTTTGGCCGTTGGAATGATAGCATCTCAGGGAACTTTGATGGAACTAATTTGAATGATTTCGAGAAACGTGAATTAACTCCCCTGGGATGCTCGCTTTTTGCAAATAGAAGTAAACCTAATGTCGCTTCTATTAGGCCGTCTGATAAACTGTCTCTTCCTTTTCAAACTTTAATTTCCTTTAAAATGGCTCCGATAGGCAATAAGGACGCTGTGCCTCCTTCTTACTCTATAAATCATAGCCCTGACTCGGTCCCCTTTTGTGTACAAAGAAATGGCACTCGGCCAATGGGAGATTTTGAAGGTTGTATGAATATTGTAAATTTGACTGGAGAAAACAGGCCTCTGTATGTAGGGGGGCCTGTTTATTTTGTTTGTGGTAGTTTTAGCATTTCCCTGGTTGCCCAAGGTTTGGCAGGGGACCTGTTATTTAGGAATCCTGTTACCCGGGGTATTTGTAGCTAGTACATTGGAGGTTTCTAAGGCTCGCCCACGGCGGGACAAGAATGGAGATACCCCTGGGCAAGTATTGGGAGATATAGCAAAATCAGTTGTGCCCTTTTGGGGACAAATAACAAACTCTGAGAACATTAGGGGATTAGCAAGGGTACTGGAGAGAACGATCAACCGGACCACGGACATACTCTACAATATGACACTAGAACAAAAAGCAATAAGATTGGTAGCACTCCAAAATCGGATGGCATTAGATGTCATTCTGGCAGAACGAGGTGGAGTATGCAAATTAGTGGGGTCCGCTTGCTGTGTTTTCGTACCAGATTCCTCGCCGACAATTTTTAAGGCAATACAGAATCTGCACATTCTTAGTTCAGAAGTGCATGTTCCCGAGGGAAATTGGGATCTTAGCGCTTGGTTCTGGGACTTCTTGCGGTCTTGGGGTTGGAAAGTGCTTTCAGTCTTGCTGATTATTTTGGGAATTCTGCTATTTCTTTGTTGTTGTATCCAATGTCTACCAAGTATATGTTCAATGCTAGGGGGATGTTGCGCTCAGGCGATAGGTACATTAGGACATAAAGTGTATGCCCCGGATAAAACCTCTAAGGAGTATGTACTGAAAGAGATCTTAGTAAAAGATCTAATGGTGATAGATATTTCTGACAGCTATTCAGGGTGTATGGACGATGACACATGGAGTTATTTGCAGGGAGATCAGAAGTAGTTTAGCACTTGGCATAGGCCAAAAGGAGGGTTTGTCAAACTAGAAATTATATCGTGCCTCCTATTGCTATAAATATATGTATATTGGCCTACGCCAAGCTGCTAACAAGCTGCTTATAAACTACATGTGAATAAACTCGCATTGCAAGGTCCTGACCTTAGAAACCATGTAAACTGTCATTTTGGGTCAAGCCGCCATTTTAGGTTTTCTTGCTCTATAAAGTCACCTTGTGAGCTAAAATGGTAGCCTATGTTATTCAGAACAGAACTCGATTGTCATGACCTCTGTACAGCTAATGTATAACTTGCCTGCAGGCCACTTGTTAGGGTCATGAGCTGAGACCTTGTCCTTCTGCTGACCTGTGTGCAATGGATTACCTGTATCACCGAAACTGATCTATAATTGAATGAGAACACCTGCTTAACTACATTGTATAAATTAAGTCCCGCATTGTAATGTTAGGCCTAGAGCATACATTATTACCATTTCTTCTTGTTAATGTATGAACCTAAGATGAACTAGATTTGACCTGGCAAGGGACCCTCGAGCAGTAACTTATTTATGGAATGGTTAACCTGCAGAAAGGCTGGACAACAGGCTGGAGAAATGTATAAAAGCCTGACTGTTTCAATGAACATTTGCACTCACTGAGCACACCGAACCACGCCGGAGTTCGCTGTGTTGTACTGAGGGTCGATAGCTACCTGAATTTTTTTCTGTTCTTTTGTAACTGGATTCAGTATAAAATAAAGTGCTTTGTATGTTCCTTTGTAACCTGTGTTTGGTGTGTTTCCTTTTTTGGTTACCCTGCCTCATATTATTTCCTTGTTTTCACAGTTGGCGCCCGGAATAGGGACACTCAAGATTGATGCCGGATTATTGAAGGTTGATGCACGCTATCGGACCGGGATCGGACGGTGTGACATAACGGGCCCGACTGAACGAGACGCGACACCTCAACAGCGCTGCACGATCCGTTCCCTGGACGATAGCTGTGTGGTCTGAGACGGCATCTTGACGAGGGTCAATTTTTTGAGGCGGGCAGATTTGCCGAAATCACCATACACAAGGTAAAATTCATTAGGTAAGCCCTTTGTAAACCGATCGGTCCTCCTTAGGTTTGGTCAGGTGAGTCGTTACCCGACTCTTAATTCAACCCTGACAATTTGAATTTGGCGCATTGTATCTGCAGACACAATTATTGACCAGGTAACACCGAGTATTTGAGAAATGCCTGGGAAATTGTCTAGCTGCTTTAGGGCATTATTCCGCAGCGATAGACAATCTTTGGAATTTAGCCGTCCGGCACCACAGGAGGGGTCACCGGCATGTACTATGTACTGTAAGCATGGCATTGGAAGTGTAGTATTTAATAAAATTTGGCACAGACAAACCAGACATGCCTCCGAACTTCAGTGGCCAGTCAATGGTAGTTTTGAGATCCCTCGTATTGAATATTTAGAGTCAGTCTTGTTAAAAAAGAAGGCCAGACCTGCAGCATTTGATGTTTTGCAAAATTGGAAAAGAGAAGCGTTGCAGCAGCTTAAAAGTAGGGAAAAACATGTGCGCCGTCATAAAACAAATGCTGAAAAGGCGTTGTTATATGATCAGGACAAACAGTCTGAGTCGGTTAGGAATATGGACAGGGCTTTCTCACTCGGTATTCAGAAAATCTATCCTTCTAAAGATCTTCATGTTTCTGATGAGTTTATCGACAAATTGTTAAATGAACGAAGGCCTGGTGCCTCTGCACCACCTCCGTATGTTCCTCTTCCTCCTGCTGTACCTCTTCCTGCTGTTATTCCTGCTCTTCATGCTCAACCTGTTGTTCCTATTCCTCCGGTTGTTGTTCCTCCACCTGCTCCTCTACCTCTTCCCATTGCACCAGTAATAGTACCTCCATTGAATTTGCCTGTACCCTCCCTCCCAAGTAGTTCTGTACCGCTTGTAGTTGATCAGGGTGCGGGGTCGAGGATTGTTACTCGTAATACTGTTCCTACAGAAAAGAAACAGGATTTGTTTGCATGGGCTAAGCATTGTATGGAGAGAGATGATCGAGCTAATGTTCTTGCCACACTTTCTAATATGGATAATTTTCCTGAGAAAAATGTTTTCATTAAAGGTTTAGGGATTCATTTATGTGTAATGTGGGGTAAATTAAATAATGCAGACCTCCAACAAGGGTTGAGGGACCTGAATACTTTAGCATTTTCAAGAGACACTGTGGAGAAGGTACATGAGCATGTTGAGAGGATATTTGAGTATAGAAAGGAGTTGGAAAGGTTACGGAATGAGGATGACGAAGAAGAAAGTATGTATGTACAGAAACGATTTCTTGCGTGTCGTAAATCGACATCTGAGGAGGCGCGAATTTGTACAAAAGATGCGATTAGATGGATTTCAGACATATCGATAACTCCAGTTGAGGTATATGACACATACAGTCAATATACGCTAGAAATGCAGAGGAACGTGATATAGGTAATGGTAGAGTACCTGCAGGATGAATGTTTAAAGAGAAAGGTTAGTTGTCCCACAGAGTTATTGAGCATTTATAAGAGAGCTTTTTCACTTGACACTTCTTCAACTGCTTTAGCACTCGACTTAGCTCTGTTGCTTAGTAAGCGTTTGGAGTTGCCTACATCTCAGTTGCCTATGAGAGAGGTTCCTCCGACATTTGTCCCAAAGGTTGAGATTCCTGCTAATGCTGCAGCAGGTACACCTGCTGTGGACATTCCTGCACATTATGTATCGCAGTTTGTTCACGTCCCGTTTTCACGACAGGAAGTGAATACTATTAGACAAACTATTCCTGACATTAGGAAAAATCTGACAGGGTTCTATTTTCAGTCCTCAGTGTTTACCCTAGGCGACATTGATTTGCTATTCCCTGTACTCCTGCCTGTAGATTTGTGGAAACAAGTTAGAACTATAGACGATGTACCAGGGTTGGGAGATACATGGGCTAACATAGTTAGGCTTGATGGGGAAAGGCCAGCTGGTGAGAGACCACCTCAGGTGATACTATTTTGCCTGACAGAATCATTGCAAAACTGAAAACTATAATCCCCGAAAAGAGAATTATTTGGGACAAACTTACGGCCTGTGTCCAAGGAAAGTCTGAGGGTGCTACCGAGTTCTTTAATAGGTTCGAACAGGTATTCTCGGATTTCAGTGGACAAAACTTAGGCACAGAGTCTGGGAAAAGATTACTTGTGGACAAATTTGTACGTGGATTGCTGCCTGACATCCAGTCACAAATGATGTCTTCTGAGAGCGCTTGGCAGGCGAAATCCCAATCAGAAGTACAGCACATGGCTCAGTACTACGGGAACCGTGTCAATAATGAAAAAGATAGAGTCGAGAAGAGAAAAGGTGATTTGAAGACTAAAGTATTGTTACAGCAAATTGTTAGAGGCCCCAGAGGGGGTAGTTCGCAGATTAGAGGTCAGTATGTTCCACAAGGGAATGTGCCCTTGGGTCCTGTGAATATTAACCAGTGTGCCTATTGTCACCAGGAGGGTCATTGGCGTGCACAATGCCCCGTCCTTCGACAGAGGTCGAATAACACATTTGGAAATATGGGTAGACGATCCAGAGGTCGCCCGGGTGTAGGGGGCCCTGGTAGAGGCCAGTTTTCGCAGGATCCCCAACAACCTTTTTCACAGGATAATCAGACTTCGAGTGTGGATACTAGAAACATATTTGATCATCCTTCTGCTGCATATCTATCTGAAGAGCTTCCTTTTGATGATATTTTGTTTCGTTAGGATTGCCCGAAGCAGGGTTTGGAACCTACACCTATTCCCGTTAATCAGAAAGGTCCCCACGTTGAAATGGTAGTGGGAAATAGGAAACATCAATTTTTGATAGACACTGGAGCACAGAAGTGCTCCATTGATCATTCTCGGGTTCCAAACATTCCACTGTCAGGGCAAACCAATGTTTCTGTAGGGTTTTCTGGCACACCAGTTGTTTGTCCGGTTTCTTCACCGGTACCTATTTCTTTGGGTCCCTTTACGGACCACTGTCCATTTCTCTTGACTTCGAATTGTGGAGAGAATTTGCTGGGGTTGAATCTGTTGAAGGAATTAAATGCGGTAATTAATTGTTCTTCTGATGGAGTGCGTTTGACGATTTCACCACACCAATGTTCTGTTTCGCAATTCTTGACTAGACCTTTGCAGCCAGAATTCAGTAATGTACCAGAGTGTTTGTGGGCAGTTGATGACAATGATGTCGGTGTTTTGCAGATTGAGCCTGTTAAAATAGTTTTGAAACATGGAATTAAGCTGCCCCGTATTCCACAGTATAAGATCTCAGTTGAAGGCGAGCGAGCTTTGAAGAGCATTGTTTCCGATTTTGTGCATCGTGGGGTGATTGAGGAGATTGCAGGAAGTTTTGTGCAATAGTCCGATTTTACCCGTGTACAAAAAAGGTGATAATGCAATTCCATTTCGTTTTATAATTGATTTACGTGCCATTAATAAAGTCGTTGCTCTGCAATTTCCAATTGTGCCTGATGTGACAACAATATTAACCAGGATTCCAGCTACGGCTACTCACTTCAGTGTTGTGGATCTAAAGAAGGCTTTCTTCAGTATTCCTATACATGAGGATAGTAGATACTTGTTCGCGTTCACCTTAGGGGGACGCTCATTCACATTTACTCGTGCACCTCAAGGTTATACTGAGAGACCTAGTATTTATAGTAGGGCTTTGAAAAAGCAGCTTGATACCCTTGGATTGCCCCCTACTTGTACGTTGCTTCAATATGTTGATGTATGATTTGCTTTTAGCCGCTGACTCTGAGAGCTCTTGTAAAGAGGGCACTGTGTTGTTGCTCATCCATCTAGCTAAGCATGGTCACAAAGCTTTGCTTAAAAAGTTTCAATATTGTTGCCAGGAGGTCGCCTATTTAGGCTATCTCCTGTCAAAGGAGGGAAGAAGATTGACACCTGAAAGAATAAAACACATTTCTGGCATGTCTGTCCCAAATACACAAAAGGAAGTTAGAGCCTTGATAGGTATGGCTTCTTACTGTAGGTTATGGATCCCAAACTTCTCACTAGTGATAAAACCGATGTTGGCCTTGACGAAGAAGGGTATTTCTTCGCCATTGCCATGGAATACGGAGCATCAACATTCATTCGAGTTGCTCAAGACTGCATTATGTTCGGCGCCAGTTTTGGGCACACCGAACTATGAGAAGGCCTTTGTGTTGTTTGTGCATGAATGTGATGGATGTGCTTTGGCTGTATTAATGCAGGAACATGGAGGGAAGAATAGGCCATGCGGTTACTACTCTTCCGCCCTTGATCCTGTTGCATGCGCTTTGCCAAGATGTTTGCGCGCTGTCGCTGCTGCTGCTGCGTCTGTAAAACAGAGTGAGGGAATGGTCCTAGGCCATGATTTAACCCTGATGGTGCCTCACTCTGTAGATATTCTATCGAACAAAACCCAAACGCAACACCTCACTTCCGCACGACTGACAAGATATTAATTCATCTTGTTTGCTCCCCACATTCAAATTAGGAGGTGCTGCGTTCTTAATCTGGCTGAACTCCTACCTTTCCCGCAAAATAATGTTTGCGGTGACGAAGAGTCACATAACTGCCTGTATACTACTGAACAAGATACAAAAGGCAGAGTTGATTTGAGGGACACTCCTTTGGATAACCCACAAGGGGAGCTGTTTTGTGATGGCTCCTGCTTCAAACTACTGGATGGTACATCCACAGCTGCTTATGCAGTCACTACATTGAGTACGGTTGTGGAGACCAAGAGAATTACGCATAACTCTGCGCAGGCCGCAGAGATTATAGCATTGACTCGAGCTTGTGAGCTTTCCGAAGGGCTAACAGTAAACATATATACTGATAGCCAGTATGACTTTGGGGTGGCTCACATTTTTGGGAGACTTTGGTCAGAGAGAGGGTTTTTAACTTCGCATGGCACCAAGATCCAACATGGCTCCCTGATAGTAATATTGCTTTCAGCGCTTGCGCTCCCTAGTCAGTTAGCAATCATTAAGTGCGCAGCACATCGCAAGATTATAGATGATGTAGGGAAAGGGAATGCTTTCGCTGATCAAATAGCTAGACAAACTGCCTCTGATCTCTTCACGGAGATGTATGTTTCAAGGGAGACTGTAGATGCCTATGCAATGGATGAGGGTGTTGGGTCTGTACGGGATATCCAAGCCGATGCCACATTAGAAGAATCCAAGAGGTGGGCTGAGGGCTTGGGGAAACTCGATGATGATGGGTGTTGGGTGGACATGGTTGAAGGGAAATGGTTGCTTCCTAATGCCTATATAGTAATGATGGTTGCCATGGCACACGGTCCCACACATGTGTGTGCCCAACAGATCACGAGAATGTTAGAGAAAGTCTGGGTAAATGATAAGATTTCAAGAATTGCCCAGCATTATGTCAAATTTGCATGATTTGCCTACAACACAATGTGGGAAAGGGGACAGCAACTCCAAGAGGTAGCTGTGGGCCTCCTTCTGTCCCGTTTGAAGTGATCCTCTTTGACTTTATTGAAATGGAGCGATGTAACAATCTAAAATATGTCCTTGTGGTCATTTGCGCCTTAAGTAAGTGGGTCGAGGCTTTCCCTGTTAAAGACGCTACAGCAATGACCACTGCAAAGACGATGTTAAAGAAATTCTTCCCACGGTTCGGTTTGCCGAGAGTTATCTGGTCGGATAATGGTCCGCATTTTATCGCTGCTGTAATTCTACAGATATGTACGGCATTGCAAATTGACAAACGATTCCATTCAGCCAGACATGCTCAGAGCGCCGGAGTAGTGGAAAGACACAATGGTATCATAAAAAACAAGCTCGCTAAAACGTGTGCCACCACCAAACTAAAATGGCCGGACGCCTTACCGATCGTGTTACTTTCAATGCGGACAACCCCTCAAACTAAGACTGGTCTCTCTACCTTTGAGGTGGTAATGGGAAAACCTGCTAATATTTGGGGTTTGCCTAAAAGCTGCGCATTGTGCGATGTAGAAAATGTACTTCTCTCCGACTACTGTAACCAGTTAACTAAAAACCTGTATTTCATTTATCACCAGGTGTTTTCAGCTTTACCTGTACGGTTCACGGGCCCAGGACACGATATACAGCCTGGAAGTTGGGTCCTAGTGAAGGCCTACGAAAGGTCTTCATGTCTCGCTCCTCGTTGGAAGGGACCCTACCAGGTGCTGTTGGTCACTCGGACAGCAGTGCGGGTGGCTGGAAAGAAACACTGGATCCACGAGATGCATGTCAAGAAACTTCCTCACCCGACGCCACACGTTACAGAAGAAGCAGAACCCCTCGCTGATGCTACAGTCCCTGATCTTGGAGTAGCAAACAGCGCTGGAGTGCGTCGGAGAATTTCTCTGAGCCTGTGGAGCTAGGGGAACAGTCCATTTCGTCTCCGCACTCTTTTGAAAAATCATTTCCGGAAAATACTGTTTCAAGCTCTGCGACTTCCATCGCCTCCGATACGTCGCTTCCCTCAGGAAGTGACGACACCTTATTTTCGGATCAAACAATCTTGGGTACCACCAGGTACAACCTTCGATGAAGAAAATAGAACTATGGTATGGGTTTTTCCGTGCATTTGAGAAAGAGAAGTGATCGAAAGTTTTCCTTTGTATAAGAAAGTTTCTGTTGAACAAAAGGGAAAAAAGGGATTCTGCTGGCTAGGGTTGGGAAGGACTAAGAAATTGCGCGACCGTAGCGTCGCCAGCAACGAACATTGGGGTCGTCGATTGAGGAACTACAATGCCTGCCACCTCCACTGCTGCTCCCCGCACTGGACTTGTGAATAAGGGGGTGACCAACTTGGACAATGAACAATGTGCCAGGGCCCCGGAAACGTACTGCTGTGTTTTGATAACGATAATTGTTATTTTTGCCATTACTGCTGTAGGACTTTGGTACTTTGAAGAAATCTATCCTCTAAAACCTTTACTACCGACCGAGATTGTACCGACTGCTTTGACTCCCTCTGTACACCTTCACACTCTGTCCCCTAGAGACTCCCAACATAGACAAAAGTATCATAATAACACTCTAATGATAGTAATGAATGCAACGCATGCCATTTTTAATAAGAGTAATTGTTGGATTTGCACTCATTTACCGCAACATGGGAACAAGGGACTGGGATGGTATATTCACCCTTTACCTTTAACGACTGCTTGCTATGCCTCTCTTAGAGCACTATTCTTTGGCCGTTGGAATGATAGCATCTCAGGGAACTTTGATGGAACTAATTTGAATGATTTTGAGAAACGTGAATTAACTCCCCTGGGATGCTCGCTTTTTGCAAATAGAAGTAAACCTAATGTCGCTTCTATTAGGCCGTCTGATAAACTGTCTCTTCCTTTTCAAACTTTAATTTTCTTTAAAATGGCTCCGATAGGCAATAAGGACGCCGTGCCTCCTTCTTACTCTATAAATCATAGCCCTGACTCGGTCCCCTTTTGTGTACAAAGAAATGGCACTCGGCCAATGGGAGATTTTGAAGGTTGTATGAACATTGTAAATTTGACTGGAGAAAACAGGCCTCTGTATGTAGGGGGGCCTGTTTATTTTGTTTGTGGTAGTTTTAGCATTTCCCTGGTTGCCCAAGGATTGGCAGGGAACCTGTTATTTAGGAATCCTGTTACCCGGGGTATTTGTAGCTAGTACATTGGAGGTTTCTAAGGCTCGCCCATGGCGGGACAAGAATGGAGATACCCCTGGGCAAGTATTGGGAGATATAGCAAAATCAGTTGTGCCCTTTTGGGGACAAATAACAAACTCTGAGAACATTAGGGGATTAGCAAGGGTACTGGAGAGAACGATCAACCGGACCACGGACATACTCTACAATATGACATTAGAACAAAAAGCAATAAGATTGGTAGCACTCCAAAATCGGATGGCATTAGATGTCATTCTGGCAGAACGAGGTGGAGTATGCAAATTAGTGGGGTCCGCTTGCTGTGTTTTCGTACCAGATTCCTCGCCGACAATTTTTAAGGCAATACAGAATCTGCACATTCTTATTTCAGAAGTGCATGTTCCCGAGAGAAATTGGGATCTTAGCGCTTGGTTCTGGGACTTCTTGCGGTCTTGGGGTTGGAAAGTGCTTTCAGTCTTGCTGTTTATTTTGGGAATTCTGCTATTTCTTTGTTGTTGAATCCAATGTCTACCAAGTATATGTTCAATGCTAGGGGGATGTTGCGCTCAGGCGATAGGTACAATAGGACATAAAGTGTATGCCCCGGATAAAACCTCTAAGGAGTATGTACTGAAAGAGATCTTAGTAAAAGATCTAATGGCGATAGATATTTCTGACAGCTATTCAGGATGTATGGACGATGACACATGGAGTTATTTGCAGGGAGATCAGAAGTAGTTTAGCACTTGGCATAGGCCAAAAGGAGGGTTTGTCAAACTAGAAATTATATCGTGCCTCCTATTGCTATAACTATATGTATATTGGCCTACGCCAAGCTGCTAACAAGCTGCTTATAAACTACATGTGAATAAACTCGCATTGCAAGGTCCTGACCTTAGAAACCATGTAAACTGTCATTTTGGGTCAAGCCGCCATTTTAGGTTTTCTTGCTCTATAAAGTCACCATGTGAGCTAAAATGGTAGCCTATGTTATTCAGAACAGAACTCGATTGTCATGACCTCTGTACAGCTAATGTATAACTTGCCTGCAGGCCACTTGTTAGGGTCATGAGCTGAGACCTTGTCCTTCTGCTGACCTGAGTGCAATGGATTACCTGTATCACCAAAACTGATCTATAATTGAATGAGAACACCTGCTTAACTGCATTGTATAAATTAAGTCCTGCATTGTAATGTTAGGCCTAGAGCATACATTATTATCATTTCTTCTTGTTAATGTATAAACCTAAGATGAACTAGATTTGACCTGGCAAGGGACCCTAGAGCAGTAACTTATTTATGGAATGGTTAACCTGCAGAAAGGCTGGACAACAGGCTAGAGAAATGTATAAAAGCCTGACTGTTTCAATGAATATTTGCCCTCACTGAGCACAATGAACCACGCTGGAGTTCGCTGTGTTGTACTGAGGGTCGATAGCTATCTGAATTTTGTTCTGTTCTTTTGTAACTGGATTCAGTATAAAATAAAGTGCTTTGTATGTTCCTTTGTAACCTGTGTTTGGTGTGTTTCCTTTTTTGGTTACCCTGCCTCATAATATTTCCTTGTTTTCACATTTGGCGCCCGGAATAGGGACCCTCAAGATTGATGCCGGATTATTGAAGGTTGACGCACGCTATCGGACCGGGATCGGACGGTGTGACATAACGGGCCCGACTGAAGGAGACGCGACACCTCAACAGCGCTGCACGATCCGTTCCCTGGACGATAGCTGTGTGGTCTGAGACGGCATCTTATTATTAAAAGAAGGGAAAAACATGTGCGCCGTCATAAAACAAATGCTGAAAAGGCGTTGTTATATGATCAGGACAAACAGTCTGAGTCAGTTAGGAATATGGACAGGGCTTTCTCACTCGGTATTCAGAAAATCTATCCTTCTAAAGATCTTCATGTTTTTGATGAGTTTATCGACAAATTGTTAAATGAACGAAGGCCTGGTGCCTCTGCACCACCTCCGTATGTTCCTCTTTCTCCTGCTGTACCTCTTCCTGCTGTTATTCCTGCTCTTCCTGCTCAACCTGTCGTTCCTATTCCTCCGGTTGTTGTTCCTCCACCTGCTCCTCTGCCTCTTCCCATTGCACTAGTAATAGTACCTCCATTGAATTTGCCTGTACCCTCCCTCCCAAGTAGTTCTGTACCGCTTGTAGTTGATCAGGGTGCAGGGTCGAGGATTGTTACTCGTAATACTGTTCCTACAGAAAAGAAACAGGATTTGTTTGCATGGGCTAAGCATTGTATGGAGAGAGATGATCGAGCTAATGTTCTTGCCACACTTTCTAATATGGATAATTTTCCTGAGAAAAATATTTTCATTGAAGGTTTAGGGATTCATTTATGTGTAATGTGGGGTAAATTAAATAATGCAGACCTCCCACAAGGGTTGAGGGACCTGAATACTTTAGCATTTTCAAGAGACACTGTGGAGAAGGTATATGAGCATGTTGAGAGGATATTTGAGTATAGAAAGGAGTTGGAAAGGTTACGGAATGAGGATGACGAAGAAGAAAGTATGTATGAAAGAAACGATTTCTTCTGTATCGTAAATCGACATCTGAGGAGGCGCGAATTTGTACAAAAGATGCGATTAGATGGATTTCAGACATATCGATAACTCCAGTTGAGGTATATGACACATACAGTCAATATACGCTAGAAATGCAGAGGAAAGTGATATAGGTAATGGTAGAGTACCTGCAGGATGAATGTTTAAAGAGAAAGGTTAGTTGTCCCACAGAGTTATTGAGCATTTATAAGAGAGCTTTTTCACTTGACACTTCTTCAACTGCTTTAGCGCTCGACTTAGCTCTGTTGCTTAGTAAGCGTTCGGAGTTGCCTACATCTCAGTTGCCTATGAGAGAGGTTCCTCCGACATTTGCCCCAAAGGTTGTGATTCCTGCTAATGCTGCAGCAGGTACACCTGCTGTGGACATTCCTGCACATTATGTATTGCAGTTTGTTCACGTCCCGTTTTCGCGACAGGAAGTGAATACTATTAGACAAACTATTCCTGACATTAGGAAAAATCCGACAGGGTTCTATAAAGAGATAGAGTCCGTTTTGCAGTCCTCAGTGTTTACCCTAGGGGACATTGATTTGCTAATCCCTGTACTCCTGCCTGTAGATTTGTGGAAACAAGTTAGAACTATAGACGATGTACCAGGGTTGGGAGATACATGGGCTAACATAGTTAGGCTTGATGGGGAAAGGCCAGCTGGTGAGAGACCACCTCAGGTGATACTAACTTTGCCTGACAGAATCATTGCAAAACTGAAAACTATAATCCCCAAAAAGAGAATTATTTGGGACAAGCTTACGGCCTGTGTCCAAGGAAAGTCTGAGGGTGCTACCGAGTTCTTTAATAGGTTCGAACAGGTATTCTCGGATTTCAGTGGACAAGACTTAGGCACAGAGTCTGGGAAAAGATTACTTGTGGATTGCTGCCTGACATCCAGTCACAAATTATGTCTTCTGAGAGCGCTTGGCAGGCGAAATCCCAATCAGAAGTACTGCACATGGCTCAGTACTACGAGAACCGTGTCAATAATGAAAAAGATAGAGTCGAGAAGAGAAAAGGTGATTTGAAGACTAAAGTATTGTTACAGCAAATTGTTAGAGGCCCCAGAGGGGGTAGTTCGCAGATTAGAGGTCAGTATGTTCCACAAGGGAATGTGCCCTTGGGTCCTGTGAATATTAACCAGTGTGCCTATTGTAGCCAGGAGGGTCTTTGGCGTGCACAATGCCCCGTCCTTCGACAGAGGTCGAATAACACATTTGGAAATATGGGTTGACGATCCAGAGGTCGCCCGGGTGTAGGGGGCCCTGCTAGAGGCCAGTTTTCGCAGGATCCCCAACAACCTTTTTCACAGGATAATCAGACTTCGAGTGTGGATACTAGAAACATATTTGATCATCCTTCTGCTGCATATCTATCTGAAGAGCTTCCTTTTGATGATATTTTGTTTCGTTAGGATTGCCCGAAGCAGGGTTTGGAACCTACACCTATTCCCGTTAATCAGAAAAGTCCCTACGTTGAAATGGTAGTGGGAAATAGGAAACATCAATTTTTGATAGACACTGGAGCACAGAAGTGCTCCATTGATCATTCTCGGGTTCCAAACATTCCACTGTCAGGGCAAACCAATGTTTCTGTAGGGTTTTCTGGCACACCAGTTGTTTGTCCGGTTTCTTCACCGGTACCTATTTCTTTGGGTCCCTTTACGGACCACTGTCCATTTCTCTTGACTTCGAATTGTTGAGAGAATTTGCTGGGGTTGAATCTGTTGAAGGAATTAAATGCGGTAATTCATTGTTCTTCTGATGGAGTGCATTTGACGATTTCACCACAGCAATGTTCTGTTTCGCAATTCTTGACTAGACCTTTGCCGCCAGAATTCAGTAATGTACCAGAGTGTTTGTGGGCAGTTGATGACAATGATGTCGGTGTTTTGCAGA
The DNA here is from genome assembly GCF_040938575.1 of Ambystoma mexicanum. Lineage (NCBI taxonomy): Eukaryota > Metazoa > Chordata > Amphibia > Caudata > Ambystomatidae > Ambystoma > Ambystoma mexicanum. The sequence goes on from NC_090930.1 coordinate 847,681,486, forward strand.
TTGAGCCTGTTAAAATAGTTTTGAAACATGGAATTAAGCTGCCTCGTATTCCACAGTATAAGATCTCAGTTGAAGGCGAGCAAGCTTTGAAGAGCATTGTTTCCGATTTTGTGCATCGTGGGGTGATTGAGGAGATTGCAGGAAGTTTTGTTCGATAGTCCGATTTTACCCGTGTACAAAAAGGTGATAATGCAATTCCATTTCGTTTTATAATTGATTTACGTGCCATTAATAAAGTCGTCGCTCCGCAATTTCCAATTGTGCCTGATGTGACGACAATATTAACCATGATTCCAGCTACGACTACTCACTTCAGTGTTGTGGATCTAAAGAATGCCTTCTTCAGTATTCCTATACATGAGGATAGTAGATACTTGTTCGCGTTCACCTTAGGGGGACGCTCATTCACATTTACTCGTGCACCTCAAGGTTATACTGAGAGTCCTAGTATTTATAGTAGGGCTTTGAAAGAGCAGATCGAGCTAATGTTCTTGCCACACTTTCTAATATGGATAATTTTCCTGAGAAAAATGTTTTCATTGAAGGTTTAGGGATTCATTTATGTGTAATGTGGGGTAAATTAAATAATGCAGACCTCCCACAAGGGTTGAGGGACCTGAATACTTTAGCATTTTCAAGAGACACTGTGGAGCGTTCACCATAGGGGGACGCTCATTCACATTTACTCGTGTACCTCAAGGTTATACTGAGAGTCCTAGTATTTATAGTAGGGCTTTGAAAGAGCAGCTTGATACCCTTGGATTGCCCCCTACTTGTACGTTGCTTCAATATGTTGATGATTTGCTTTTAGCCGCTGACTCTGAGAGCTCTTGTAAAGAGGGCACTGTGTTGTTGCTCATCCATCTAGCTAAGCATGGTCACAAAGCTTCGCTTAAAAAGTTTCAATATTGTTGCCAGGAGGTCGCCTATTTAGGCTATCTCCTGTCAAAGGAGGGAAGAAGATTGACACCTGAAAGAATAAAACACATTTCTGGCATGTCTGTCCCAAATACACAAAAGGAAGTTAGAGCCTTGATAGGTATGGCTTCTCACTGTAGGTTATGGATCCCAAACTTCTCACTAGTGATAAAACCGATGTTGGCCTTGACGAAGAAGGGTATTTCTTCGCCATTGCCATGGAATACGGAGCATCAACATTCATTCGAGTTGCTCAAGACTGCATTATGTTCGGCGCCAGTTTTGGGCACACCGAACTATGAGAAGGCCTTTGTGTTGTTTGTGCATGAATGTGATGGATGTGCTTTGGCTGAATTAACGCAGGAACATGGAGGGAAGAATAGGCCATGCGGTTACTACTCTTCCGCCCTTGATCCTGTTGCATGCGCTTTGCCAAGATGTTTGCGCGCTGTCGCTGCTGCTGCTGCGTCTGTAAAACAGAGTGAGGGAATGGTCCTAGGCCATGATTTAACCCTGATGGTGCCTCACTCTGTAGATATTCTATTGAAAAAAACCCAAACCAACACCTCACTTCCGCACGACTGACAAGATATGAATTCATCTTGTTTGCTCCCCACATTCAAATTAGGAGGTGCTGCGTTCTTAATCCGCTGAACTCCTACCTTTCCCGCAAAATACTGTTTGCGGTGACGAAGAGTCACATGACTGCCTGTATACTACTGAACAAGATACAAAAGGCAGAGTTGATTTGAGGGACACTCCTTTGGATAACCCACAAGGGGAGCTGTTTTGTGATGGCTCCTGCTTCAAACTACTGGATGGTACATCCACAGCTGCTTATGCAGTCACTACATTGAGTACGGTTGTGGAGACCAAGAGAATTACGCATAACTCTGCGCAGGCCGCAGAGATTATAGCATTGACTCGAGCTTGTGAGCTTTCCGAAGGGCTAACAGTAAACATATATACTGATAGCTAGTATGCCTTTGGGGTGGCTCACAACTTTGGGAGACTTTGGTCAGAGAGAGGGTTTTTAACTTCGCATGGCACCAAGATCCAACATGGCTCCCTGATAGTACAATTGCTTTCAGCGCTTGCGCTCCCTAGTCAGTTAGCAATCATTAAGTGCGCAGCACATCGCAAGATTATAGATGATGTAGGGAAAGGGAATGCTTTCGCTGATCAAATAGCTAGACAAACTGCCTCTGATCTCTTTACGGAGATGTATGTTTCAAGGGAGACTGTAGATGCCTATGCAATGGATGAGGGTGTTGGGTCTGTACGGGATATCCAAGCTGATGCCACATTAGAAGAATCCAAGAGGTGGGCTGAGGGCTTGGGGAAACTCGATGATGATGGGTGTTGGGTGGACATGGTTGAAGGGAAATGGTTGCTTCCTAATGCCTATATAGTAATGATGGTTACCATGGCACACAGTCCCACACATGTGTGCGCCCAATAGATCACGAGAATGTTAGAGAAAGTCTGGGTAAATGATAAGATTTCAAAAATTGCCCAGCATTATGTCCAAAATTGCATGATTTGCCTACAACACAATGTGGGAAAGGGGACAGCAACTCCAAGAGGTAGCTTTGGGCCTCCTTCTGTCCCGTTTGAAGTTATCCACTTTGACTTTATTGAAATGGAGCGATGTAACAATCTAAAATATGTCCTTGTGGTCATTTGCGCCTTTAGTAAGTGGGTCGAGGCTTTCCCTGTTAAAGACGCTACAGCCATGACCACTGCAAAGACCATGTTAAAGGAATTCTTCCCACGGTTCGGTTTGCCGAGAGTTATCTGGTCGGATAATGGTCCGCATTTTATCGCTGCTGTAATTCTACAGATATGTACGGCATTGCAAATTGACAAACGATTCCATTCGGCCAGACATGCTCAGAGCGCGGGATTAGTGGAAAGACACAATGGTATCATAAAAAACAAGCTCGCTAAAACGTGTGCCGGCACCAAACTAAAATGGCCGGACGCCTTACCGATCGTGTTACTTTCAATGCGGACAACCCCTCAAACTAAGACTGGGCTCTCTCCCTTTCAGGTGGTAATGGGGAGACCTGCTAATATTTGGGGTTTGCCTAAAAGCTGCGCATTGCGCGATGTAGAAAATGTACTTCTCTCCGACTACTGTAACCAGTTAACTAAAAACCTGTATTTCATTTATCACCAGGTGTTTTCAGCTTTACCTGTATGGTTCACGGGCCCAGGACACGATATACAGCCTGGAAGTTGGGTCCTAGTGAAGGCCTACGAAAGGTCTTCCTGTCTCGCTCCTCGTTGGAAGGGACCCTACCAGGTGCTGTTGGTCACTCGGACAGCAGTGCGGGTGGCTGGAAAGAAACACTGGATCCACGCGATGCATGTCAAGAAACTTCCTCACCCGACGCCACACGTTACAGAAGAAGCAGAACCCCTCGCTGATGCTACAGTCCCTGATCTTGGAGTAGCAAACAGCGCTGGAGTGCGTCGGAGAATTTCTCTGAGCCTGTGGAGCTTGGGGAACAGTCCATTTCGTCTCCGCACTCTTTTGAAAAATCATTTCCGGAAAATACTGTTTCAAGCTCTGCGACTTCCGTCGCCTCCGATACGTCGCTTCCCTCAGGAAGTGACGACACCTTATTTTCGGATCAAACAATCTTGGGTACCACCAGGTACAACCTTCGACGAAGAAAATAGAACTATGGTATGGGTTTTTCCGTGCATTTGAGAAAGAGAAGTGATCGAAAGTTTTCCTTTGTATAAGAAAGTTTCTGTTGAACAAAAGGGAAAAAAGGGATTCTGCTGGCTAGGGTTGGGAAGGACTAAGAAATTGCGCGACCGTAGCGTCGCCAGCAACGAACATTGGGGTCGTCGATTGAGGAACTACAATGCCTGCCACCTCCACTGCTGCTCCCCGCACTGGACTTGTGAATAAGGGGGTGACCAACTTGGACAATGAACAATGTGCCAGGGCCCCGGAAACGTACTGCTGTGTTTTGATAACGATAATTGTTATTTTTGCCATTACTGCTGTAGGACTTTGGTACTTTGAAGAAATCTATCCTCTAAAACCTTTACTACCGACCGGGATTGTACCGACTGCTTTGACTCCCTCTGTACACCTTCACACTCTGTCCCCTAGAGACTCCCAACATAGACAAAAGTATCATAATAACACTCTAATGATAGTAATGAATGCAACGCATGCCATTTTTAATAAGAGTAATTGTTGGATTTGCACTCATTTACCGCAACATGGGAACAAGGGACTGGGATGGTATATTCACCCTTTACCTTTAACGACTGCTTGCTATGCCTCTCTTAGAGCACTATTCTTTGGCCGTTGGAATGATAGCATCTCAGGGAACTTTGATGGAACTAATTTGAATGATTTTGAGAAACGTGAATTAACTCCCCTGGGATGCTCGCTTTTTGCAAATAGAAGTAAACCTAATGTCGCTTCTATTAGGCCGTCTGATAAACTGTCTCTTCCTTTTCAAACTTTAATTTTCTTTAAAATGGCTCCGATAGGCAATAAGGACGCCGTGCCTCCTTCTTACTCTATAAATCATAGCCCTGACTCGGTCCCCTTTTGTGTACAAAGAAATGGCACTCGGCCAATGGGAGATTTTGAAGGTTGTATGAACATTGTAAATTTGACTGGAGAAAACAGGCCTCTGTATGTAGGGGGGCCTGTTTATTTTGTTTGTGGTAGTTTTAGCATTTCCCTGGTTGCCCAAGGATTGGCAGGGAACCTGTTATTTAGGAATCCTGTTACCCGGGGTATTTGTAGCTAGTACATTGGAGGTTTCTAAGGCTCGCCCATGGCGGGACAAGAATGGAGATACCCCTGGGCAAGTATTGGGAGATATAGCAAAATCAGTTGTGCCCTTTTGGGGACAAATAACAAACTCTGAGAACATTAGGGGATTAGCAAGGGTACTGGAGAGAACGATCAACCGGACAACGGACATACTCTACAATATGACATTAGAACAAAAAGCAATAAGGTTGGTAGCACTCCAAAATCGGATGGCATTAGATGTCATTCTGGCAGAACGAGGTGGAGTATGCAAATTAGTGGGGTCCGCTTGCTGTGTTTTCGTACCAGATTCCTCGCCGACAATTTTTAAGGCAATACAGAATCTGCACATTCTTATTTCAGAAGTGCATGTTCCCGAGAGAAATTGGGATCTTAGCGCTTGGTTCTGGGACTTCTTGCGGTCTTGGGGTTGGAAAGTGCTTTCAGTCTTGCTGTTTATTTTGGGAATTCTGCTATTTCTTTGTTGTTGAATCCAATGTCTACCAAGTATATGTTCAATGCTAGGGGGATGTTGCGCTCAGGCGATAGGTACAATAGGACATAAAGTGTATGCCCCGGATAAAACCTCTAAGGAGTATGTACTGAAAGAGATCTTAGTAAAAGATCTAATGGCGATAGATATTTCTGACAGCTATTCAGGATGTATGGACGATGACACATGGAGTTATTTGCAGGGAGATCAGAAGTAGTTTAGCACTTGGCATAGGCCAAAAGGAGGGTTTGTCAAACTAGAAATTATATCGTGCCTCCTATTGCTATAACTATATGTATATTGGCCTACGCCAAGCTGCTAACAAGCTGCTTATAAACTACATGTGAATAAACTCGCATTGCAAGGTCCTGACCTTAGAAACCATGTAAACTGTCATTTTGGGTCAAGCCGCCATTTTAGGTTTTCTTGCTCTATAAAGTCACCATGTGAGCTAAAATGGTAGCCTATGTTATTCAGAACAGAACTCGATTGTCATGACCTCTGTACAGCTAATGTATAACTTGCCTGCAGGCCACTTGTTAGGGTCATGAGCTGAGACCTTGTCCTTCTGCTGACCTGAGTGCAATGGATTACCTGTATCACCAAAACTGATCTATAATTGAATGAGAACACCTGCTTAACTACATTGTATAAATTAAGTCCTGCATTGTAATGGTAGGCCTAGAGCATACATTATTATCATTTCTTCTTGTTAATGTATAAACCTAAGATGAACTAGATTTGACCTGGCAAGGGACCCTAGAGCAGTAACTTATTTATGGAATGGTTAACCTGCAGAAAGGCTGGACAACAGGCTAGAGAAATGTATAAAAGCCTGACTGTTTCAATGAATATTTGCCCTCACTGAGCACAATGAACCACGCTGGAGTTCGCTGTGTTGTACTGAGGGTCGATAGCTATCTGAATTTTGTTCTGTTCTTTTGTAACTGGATTCAGTATAAAATAAAGTGCTTTGTATGTTCCTTTGTAACCTGTGTTTGGTGTGTTTCCTTTTTTGGTTACCCTGCCTCATAATATTTCCTTGTTTTCACATTTGGCGCCCGGAATAGGGACCCTCAAGATTGATGCCGGATTATTGAAGGTTGACGCACGCTATCGGACCGGGATCGGACGGTGTGACATAACGGGCCCGACTGAAGGAGACGCGACACCTCAACAGCGCTGCACGATCCGTTCCCTGGACGATAGCTGTGTGGTCTGAGACGGCATCTTATTATTAAAAGAAGGGAAAAACATGTGCGCCGTCATAAAACAAATGCTGAAAAGGCGTTGTTATATGATCAGGACAAACAGTCTGAGTCAGTTAGGAATATGGACAGGGCTTTCTCACTCGGTATTCAGAAAATCTATCCTTCTAAAGATCTTCATGTTTTTGATGAGTTTATCGACAAATTGTTAAATGAACGAAGGCCTGGTGCCTCTGCACCACCTCCGTATGTTCCTCTTTCTCCTGCTGTACCTCTTCCTGCTGTTATTCCTGCTCTTCCTGCTCAACCTGTCGTTCCTATTCCTCCGGTTGTTGTTCCTCCACCTGCTCCTCTGCCTCTTCCCATTGCACCAGTAATAGTACCTCCATTGAATTTGCCTGTACCCTCCCTCCCAAGTAGTTCTGTACCGCTTGTAGTTGATCAGGGTGCGGGGTCGAGGATTGTTACTCGTAATACTGTTCCTACAGAAAAGAAACAGGATTTGTTTGCATGGGCTAAGCATTGTATGGAGAGAGATGATCGAGCTAATGTTCTTGCCACACTTTCTAATATGGATAATTTTCCTGAGAAAAATATTTTCATTGAAGGTTTAGGGATTCATTTATGTGTAATGTGGGGTAAATTAAATAATGCAGACCTCCCACAAGGGTTGAGGGACCTGAATACTTTAGCATTTTCAAGAGACACTGTGGAGAAGGTATATGAGCATGTTGAGAGGATATTTGAGTATAGAAAGGAGTTGGAAAGGTTACGGAATGAGGATGACGAAGAAGAAAGTATGTATGAAAGAAACGATTTCTTCTGTATCGTAAATCGACATCTGAGGAGGCGCGAATTTGTACAAAAGATGCGATTAGATGGATTTCAGACATATCGATAACTCCAGTTGAGGTATATGACACATACAGTCAATATACGCTAGAAATGCAGAGGAAAGTGATATAGGTAATGGTAGAGTACCTGCAGGATGAATGTTTAAAGAGAAAGGTTAGTTGTCCCACAGAGTTATTGAGCATTTATAAGAGAGCTTTTTCACTTGACACTTCTTCAACTGCTTTAGCGCTCGACTTAGCTCTGTTGCTTAGTAAGCGTTCGGAGTTGCCTACATCTCAGTTGCCTATGAGAGAGGTTCCTCCGACATTTGCCCCATAGGTTGTAATTCCTGCTAATGCTGCAGCAGGTACACCTGCTGTGGACATTCCTGCACATTATGTATTGCAGTTTGTTCACGTCCCGTTTTCGCGACAGGAAGTGAATACTATTAGACAAACTATTCCTGACATTAGGAAAAATCCGACAGGGTTCTATAAAGAGATAGAGTCCGTTTTGCAGTCCTCAGTGTTTACCCTAGGGGACATTGATTTGCTAATCCCTGTACTCCTGCCTGTAGATTTGTGGAAACAAGTTAGAACTATAGACGATGTACCAGGGTTGGGAGATACATGGGCTAACATAGTTAGGCTTGATGGGGAAAGGCCAGCTGGTGAGAGACCACCTCAGGTGATACTAACTTTGCCTGACAGAATCATTGCAAAACTGAAAACTATAATCCCCAAAAAGAGAATTATTTGGGACAAGCTTACGGCCTGTGTCCAAGGAAAGTCTGAGGGTGCTACCGAGTTCTTTAATAGGTTCGAACAGGTATTCTCGGATTTCAGTGGACAAGACTTAGGCACAGAGTCTGGGAAAAGATTACTTGTGGATTGCTGCCTGACATCCAGTCACAAATTATGCCTTCTGAGAGCGCTTGGCAGGCGAAATCCCAATCAGAAGTACTGCACATGGCTCAGTACTACGAGAACCGTGTCAATAATGAAAAAGATAGAGTCGAGAAGAGAAAAGGTGATTTGAAGACTAAAGTATTGTTACAGCAAATTGTTAGAGGCCCCAGAGGGGGTAGTTCGCAGATTAGAGGTCAGTATGTTCCACAAGGGAATGTGCCCTTGGGTCCTGTGAATATTAACCAGTGTGCCTATTGTAGCCAGGAGGGTCTTTGGCGTGCACAATGCCCCGTCCTTCGACAGAGGTCGAATAACACATTTGGAAATATGGGTTGACGATCCAGAGGTCGCCCGGGTGTAGGGGGCCCTGCTAGAGGCCAGTTTTCGCAGGATCCCCAACAACCTTTTTCACAGGATAATCAGACTTCGAGTGTGGATACTAGAAACATATTTGATCATCCTTCTGCTGCATATCTATCTGAAGAGCTTCCTTTTGATGATATTTTGTTTCGTTAGGATTGCCCGAAGCAGGGTTTGGAACCTACACCTATTCCCGTTAATCAGAAAAGTCCCTACTTTGAAATGGTAGTGGGAAATAGGAAACATCAATTTTTGATAGACACTGGAGCACAGAAGTGCTCCATTGATCATTCTCGGGTTCCAAACATTCCACTGTCAGGGCAAACCAATGTTTCTGTAGGGTTTTCTGGCACACCAGTTGTTTGTCCGGTTTCTTCACCGGTACCTATTTCTTTGGGTCCCTTTACGGACCACTGTCCATTTCTCTTGACTTCGAATTGTTGAGAGAATTTGCTGGGGTTGAATCTGTTGAAGGAATTAAATGCGGTAATTCATTGTTCTTCTGATGGAGTGCATTTGACGATTTCACCACAGCAATGTTCTGTTTCGCAATTCTTGACTAGACCTTTGCCGCCAGAATTCAGTAATGTACCAGAGTGTTTGTGGGCAGTTGATGACAATGATGTCGGTGTTTTGCAGATTGAGCCTGTTAAAATAGTTTTGAAACATGGAATTAAGCTGCCTCGTATTCCACAGTATAAGATCTCAGTTGAAGGCGAGCAAGCTTTGAAGAGCATTGTTTCCGATTTTGTGCATCGTGGGGTGATTGAGGAGATTGCAGGAAGTTTTGTTCGATAGTCCGATTTTACCCGTGTACAAAAAGGTGATAATGCAATTCCATTTCGTTTTATAATTGATTTACGTGCCATTAATAAAGTCGTCGCTCTGCAATTTCCAATTGTGCCTGATGTGACGACAATATTAACCATGATTCCAGCTACGGCTACTCACTTCAGTGTTGTGGATCTAAAGAATGCCTTCTTCAGTATTCCTATACATGAGGATAGTAGATACTTGTTCGCGTTCACCTTAGGGGGACGCTCATTCACATTTACTCGTGCACCTCAAGGTTATACTGAGAGTCCTAGTATTTATAGTAGGGCTTTGAAAGAGCAGATCGAGCTAATGTTCTTGCCACACTTTCTAATATGGATAATTTTCCTGAGAAAAATGTTTTCATTGAAGGTTTAGGGATTCATTTATGTGTAATGTGGGGTAAATTAAATAATGCAGACCTCCCACAAGGGTTGAGGGACCTGAATACTTTAGCATTTTCAAGAGACACTGTGGAGCGTTCACCATAGGGGGACGCTCATTCACATTTACTCGTGTACCTCAAGGTTATACTGAGAGTCCTAGTATTTATAGTAGGGCTTTGAAAGAGCAGCTTGATACCCTTGGATTGCCCCCTACTTGTACGTTGCTTCAATATGTTGATGATTTGCTTTTAGCCGCTGACTCTGAGAGCTCTTGTAAAGAGGGCACTGTGTTGTTGCTCATCCATCTAGCTAAGCATGGTCACAAAGCTTCGCTTAAAAAGTTTCAATATTGTTGCCAGGAGGTCGCCTATTTAGGCTATCTCCTGTCAAAGGAGGGAAGAAGATTGACACCTGAAAGAATAAAACACATTTCTGGCATGTCTGTCCCAAATACACAAAAGGAAGTTAGAGCCTTGATAGGTATGGCTTCTCACTGTAGGTTATGGATCCCAAACTTCTCACTAGTGATAAAACCGATGTTGGCCTTGACGAAGAAGGGTATTTCTTCACCATTGCCATGGAATACGGAGCATCAACATTCATTCGAGTTGCTCAAGACTGCATTATGTTCGGCGCCAGTTTTGGGCACACCGAACTATGAGAAGGCCTTTGTGTTGTTTGTGCATGAATGTGATGGATGTGCTTTGGCTGAATTAACGCAGGAACATGGAGGGAAGAATAGGCCATGCGGTTACTACTCTTCCGCCCTTGATCCTGTTGCATGCGCTTTGCCAAGATGTTTGCGCGCTGTCGCTGCTGCTGCTGCGTCTGTAAAACAGAGTGAGGGAATGGTCCTAGGCCATGATTTAACCCTGATGGTGCCTCACTCTGTAGATATTCTATTGAAAAAAACCCAAACCAACACCTCACTTCCGCACGACTGACAAGATATGAATTCATCTTGTTTGCTCCCCACATTCAAATTAGGAGGTGCTGCGTTCTTAATCCGCTGAACTCCTACCTTTCCCGCAAAATACTGTTTGCGGTGACGAAGAGTCACATGACTGCCTGTATACTACTGAACAAGATACAAAAGGCAGAGTTGATTTGAGGGACACTCCTTTGGATAACCCACAAGGGGAGCTGTTTTGTGATGGCTCCTGCTTCAAACTACTGGATGGTACATCCACAGCTGCTTATGCAGTCACTACATTGAGTACGGTTGTGGAGACCAAGAGAATTACGCATAACTCTGCGCAGGCCGCAGAGATTATAGCATTGACTCGAGCTTGTGAGCTTTCCGAAGGGCTAACAGTAAACATATATACTGATAGCTAGTATGCCTTTGGGGTGGCTCACAACTTTGGGAGACTTTGGTCAGAGAGAGGGTTTTTAACTTCGCATGGCACCAAGATCCAACATGGCTCCCTGATAGTACAATTGCTTTCAGCGCTTGCGCTCCCTAGTCAGTTAGCAATCATTAAGTGCGCAGCACATCGCAAGATTATAGATGATGTAGGGAAAGGGAATGCTTTCGCTGATCAAATAGCTAGACAAACTGCCTCTGATCTCTTTACGGAGATGTATGTTTCAAGGGAGACTGTAGATGCCTATGCAATGGATGAGGGTGTTGGGTCTGTACGGGATATCCAAGCTGATGCCACATTAGAAGAATCCAAGAGGTGGGCTGAGGGCTTGGGGAAACTCGATGATGATGGGTGTTGGGTGGACATGGTTGAAGGGAAATGGTTGCTTCCTAATGCCTATATAGTAATGATGGTTACCATGGCACACGGTCCCACACATGTGTGCGCCCAATAGATCACGAGAATGTTAGAGAAAGTCTGGGTAAATGATAAGATTTCAAAAATTGCCCAGCATTATGTCCAAAATTGCATGATTTGCCTACAACACAATGTGGGAAAGGGGACAGCAACTCCAAGAGGTAGCTTTGGGCCTCCTTCTGTCCCGTTTGAAGTTATCCACTTTGACTTTATTGAAATGGAGCGATGTAACAATCTAAAATATGTCCTTGTGGTCATTTGCGCCTTTAGTAAGTGGGTCGAGGCTTTCCCTGTTAAAGACGCTACAGCCATGACCACTGCAAAGACCATGTTAAAGGAATTCTTCCCACGGTTCGGTTTGCCGAGAGTTATCTGGTCGGATAATGGTCCGCATTTTATCGCTGCTGTAATTCTACAGATATGTACGGCATTGCAAATTGACAAACGATTCCATTCGGCCAGACATGCTCAGAGCGCGGGATTAGTGGAAAGACACAATGGTATCATAAAAAACAAGCTCGCTAAAACGTGTGCCGGCACCAAACTAAAATGGCCGGACGCCTTACCGATCGTGTTACTTTCAATGCGGACAACCCCTCAAACTAAGACTGGGCTCTCTCCCTTTCAGGTGGTAATGGGGAGACCTGCTAATATTTGGGGTTTGCCTAAAAGCTGCGCATTGCGCGATGTAGAAAATGTACTTCTCTCCGACTACTGTAACCAGTTAACTAAAAACCTGTATTTCATTTATCACCAGGTGTTTTCAGCTTTACCTGTATGGTTCACGGGCCCAGGACACGATATACAGCCTGGAAGTTGGGTCCTAGTGAAGGCCTACGAAAGGTCTTCCTGTCTCGCTCCTCGTTGGAAGGGACCCTACCAGGTGCTGTTGGTCACTCGGACAGCAGTGCGGGTGGCTGGAAAGAAACACTGGATCCACGCGATGCATGTCAAGAAACTTCCTCACCCGACGCCACACGTTACAGAAGAAGCAGAACCCCTCGCTGATGCTACAGTCCCTGATCTTGGAGTAGCAAACAGCGCTGTGAGTGCGTCGGAGAATTTCTCTGAGCCCGTGGAGCTTGGGGAACAGTCCATTTCGTCTCCGCACTCTTTTGAAAAATTATTTCCGGTAAATACTGTTTCAAGCTCTGCGACTTCCGTCGCCTCTGATACGTCGCTTCCCTCAGGAAGTGACGACACCTTATTTTCGGACCAAACAATCTTGGCTACCACCAGGTACATCCTTCGACGAAGAAAATAGAACTACGGCACGGGTTTTTCCGTGCATTTGAGAAAGAGAAGTGATTGAAAGTTTTCCTTTGTATAAGAAAGTTTCTGTTGAACAAAAGGGAAAAAAAGGGATTCTGCTGGCTAGGGTTGGGAAGGACTAAGAAATCGCGCGACCGTAGCGTCGCCAGCAACGAACATTGGGGTCGTCGATTGAGGAACTACAATGCCTGCCACCTCCACTGCTGCTCCCCGCACTGGACTTGTGAATAAGGGGGTGACCAACTTGGACATTGAACAATGTGCCTGGGCCCCGAAAACGTACTGCTGTGTTTTGATAACGATAATTGTTATTTTTGCAATTACTGCTGTAGGACTTTGGTACTTTGAAGAAATCTATCCTCTAAAACCTTTACTACCGACCGAGATTGTACCGACTGCTTTGACTCCCTCTGTACACCTTCACACTCTGTCCCCTAGAGACTCCCAACATAGACAAAAGTATCATAATAACACTCTAATGATAGTAATGAATGCAACGCATGCCATTTTTAATAAGAGTAATTGTTGGATTTGCACTCATTTACCGCAACATGGGAACAAGGGACTGGGATGGTATATTCACCCTTTACCTTTAACGACTGCTTGCTATGCCTCTCTTAGAGCACTATTCTTTGGCCGTTGGAATGATAGCATCTCAGGGAACTTTGATGGAACTAATTTGAATGATTTCGAGAAACGTGAATTAACTCCCCTGGGATGCTCGCTTTTTGCAAATAGAAGTAAACCTAATGTCGCTTCTATTAGGCCGTCTGATAAACTGTCTCTTCCTTTTCAAACTTTAATTTCCTTTAAAATGGCTCCGATAGGCAATAAGGACGCTGTGCCTCCTTCTTACTCTATAAATCATAGCCCTGACTCGGTCCCCTTTTGTGTACAAAGAAATGGCACTCCGCCAATGGGAGATTTTGAAGGTTGTATGAATATTGTAAATTTGACTGGAGAAAACAGGCCTCTGTATGTAGGGGGGCCTGTTTATTTTGTTTGTGGTAGTTTTAGCATTTCCCTGGTTGCCCAAGGTTTGGCAGGGGACCTGTTATTTAGGAATCCTGTTACCCGGGGTATTTGTAGCTAGTACATTGGAGGTTTCTAAGGCTCGCCCACGGCGGGACAAGAATGGAGATACCCCTGGGCAAGTATTGGGAGATATAGCAAAATCAGTTGTGCCCTTTTGGGGACAAATAACAAACTCTGAGAACATTAGGGGATTAGCAAGGGTACTGGAGAGAACGATCAACCGGACCACGGACATACTCTACAATATGACACTAGAACAAAAAGCAATAAGATTGGTAGCACTCCAAAATCGGATGGCATTAGATGTCATTCTGGCAGAACGAGGTGGAGTATGCAAATTAGTGGGGTCCGCTTGCTGTGTTTTCGTACCAGATTCCTCGCCGACAATTTTTAAGGCAATACAGAATCTGCACATTCTTAGTTCAGAAGTGCATGTTCCCGAGGGAAATTGGGATCTTAGCGCTTGGTTCTGGGACTTCTTGCGGTCTTGGGGTTGGAAAGTGCTTTCAGTCTTGCTGATTATTTTGGGAATTCTGCTATTTCTTTGTTGTTGTATCCAATGTCTACCAAGTATATGTTCAATGCTAGGGGGATGTTGCGCTCAGGCGATAGGTACATTAGGACATAAAGTGTATGCCCCGGATAAAACCTCTAAGGAGTATGTACTGAAAGAGATCTTAGTAAAAGATCTAATGGCGATAGATATTTCTGACAGCTATTCAGGGTGTATGGACGATGACACATGGAGTTATTTGCAGGGAGATCAGAAGTAGTTTAGCACTTGGCATAGGCCAAAAGGAGGGTTTGTCAAACTAGAAATTATATCGTGCCTCCTATTGCTATAAATATATGTATATTGGCCTACGCCAAGCTGCTAACAAGCTGCTTATAAACTACATGTGAATAAACTCGCATTGCAAGGTCCTGACCTTAGAAACCATGTAAACTGTCATTTTGGGTCAAGCCGCCATTTTAGGTTTTCTTGCTCTATAAAGTCACCTTGTGAGCTAAAATGGTAGCCTATGTTATTCAGAACAGAACTCGATTGTCATGACCTCTGTACAGCTAATGTATAACTTGCCTGCAGGCCACTTGTTAGGGTCATGAGCTGAGACCTTGTCCTTCTGCTGACCTGTGTGCAATGGATTACCTGTATCACCGAAACTGATCTATAATTGAATGAGAACACCTGCTTAACTACATTGTATAAATTAAGTCCCGCATTGTAATGTTAGGCCTAGAGCATACATTATTACCATTTCTTCTTGTTAATGTATGAACCTAAGATGAACTAGATTTGACCTGGCAAGGGACCCTCGAGCAGTAACTTATTTATGGAATGGTTAACCTGCAGAAAGGCTGGACAACAGGCTGGAGAAATGTATAAAAGCCTGACTGTTTCAATGAACATTTGCACTCACTGAGCACACCGAACCACGCCGGAGTTCGCTGTGTTGTACTGAGGGTCGATAGCTACCTGAATTTTTTTCTGTTCTTTTGTAACTGGATTCAGTATAAAATAAAGTGCTTTGTATGTTCCTTTGTAACCTGTGTTTGGTGTGTTTCCTTTTTTGGTTACCCTGCCTCATATTATTTCCTTGTTTTCACAGTTGGCGCCCGGAATAGGGACCCTCAAGATTGATGCCGGATTATTGAAGGTTGATGCACGCTATCGGACCGGGATCGGACGGTGTGACATAACGGGCCCGACTGAACGAGACGCGACACCTCAACAGCGCTGCACGATCCGTTCCCTGGACGATAGCTGTGTGGTCTGAGACGGCATCTTGACGAGGGTCAATTTTTTGAGGCGGGCAGATTTGCCGAAATCACCATACACAAGGTAAAATTCATTAGGTAAGCCCTTTGTAAACCGATCGGTCCTCCTTAGGTTTGGTCAGGTGAGTCGTTACCCGACTCTTAATTCAACCCTGACAATTTGAATTTGGCGCATTGTATCTGCAGACACAATTATTGACCAGGTAACACCGAGTATTTGAGAAATGCCTGGGAAATTGTCTAGCTGCTTTAGGGCATTATTCCGCAGCGATAGACAATCTTTGGAATTTAGCCGTCCGGCACCACAGGAGGGGTCACCGGCATGTACTATGTACTGTAAGCATGGCATTGGAAGTGTAGTATTTAATAAAATTTGGCACAGACAAACCAGACATGCCTCCGAACTTCAGTGGCCAGTCAATGGTAGTTTTGAGATCCCTCGTATTGAATATTTAGAGTCAGTCTTGTTAAAAAAGAAGGCCAGACCTGCAGCATTTGATGTTTTGCAAAATTGGAAAAGAGAAGCGTTGCAGCAGCTTAAAAGTAGGGAAAAACATGTGCGCCGTCATAAAACAAATGCTGAAAAGGCGTTGTTATATGATCAGGACAAACAGTCTGAGTCGGTTAGGAATATGGACAGGGCTTTCTCACTCGGTATTCAGAAAATCTATCCTTCTAAAGATCTTCATGTTTCTGATGAGTTTATCGACAAATTGTTAAATGAACGAAGGCCTGGTGCCTCTGCACCACCTCCGTATGTTCCTCTTCCTCCTGCTGTACCTCTTCCTGCTGTTATTCCTGCTCTTCATGCTCAACCTGTTGTTCCTATTCCTCCGGTTGTTGGTCCTCCACCTGCTCCTCTACCTCTTCCCATTGCACCAGTAATAGTACCTCCATTGAATTTGCCTGTACCCTCCCTCCCAAGTAGTTCTGTACCGCTTGTAGTTGATCAGGGTGCGGGGTCGAGGATTGTTACTCGTAATACTGTTCCTACAGAAAAGAAACAGGATTTGTTTGCATGGGCTAAGCATTGTATGGAGAGAGATGATCGAGCTAATGTTCTTGCCACACTTTCTAATATGGATAATTTTCCTGAGAAAAATGTTTTCATTGAAGGTTTAGGGATTCATTTATGTGTAATGTGGGGTAAATTAAATAATGCAGACCTCCAACAAGGGTTGAGGGACCTGAATACTTTAGCATTTTCAAGAGACACTGTGGAGAAGGTACATGAGCATGTTGAGAGGATATTTGAGTATAGAAAGGAGTTGGAAAGGTTACGGAATGAGGATGACGAAGAAGAAAGTATGTATGTACAGAAACGATTTCTTGCGTGTCGTAAATCGACATCTGAGGAGGCGCGAATTTGTACAAAAGATGCGATTAGATGGATTTCAGACATATCGATAACTCCAGTTGAGGTATATGACACATACAGTCAATAAACGCTAGAAATGCAGAGGAAAGTGATATGGGTAATGGTAGAGTACCTGCAGGATGAATGTTTAAAGAGAAAGGTTAGTTGTCCCACAGAGTTATTGAGCATTTATAAGAGAGCTTTTTCACTTGACACTTCTTCAACTGCTTTAGCGCTCGACTTAGCTCTGTTGCTTAGTAAGCATTCGGAGTTGCCTACATCCCAGTTGCCTATGAGAGAGGTTCCTCCGACATTTGTCCCAAAGGTTTAGATTCCTGCTTATGCTGCAGCAGGTACACCTGCTATGGACATTCCTGCACATAATGTATCGCAGTTTGTTCACGTCCCGTTTTCACGACAGGAAGTGAATACTATTAGACAAACTATTCCTGACATTAGGAAAAATCCGACAGGGTTCTATAAAGAGATAGAGTCCGTTTTGCAGTCCTCAGTGTTTACCCTAGGCGACATTGATTTGCTATTCCCTGTACTCCTGCCTGTAGATTTGTGGAAACAAGTTAGAACTATAGACAATGTACCAGGGTTGGGAGATACATGGGCTAACATAGTTAGGCTTGATGGGGAAAGGCCAGCTGGTGAGAGACCACCTCAGGTGATACTAACTTTGCCTGACAGAATCATTGCAAAACTGAAAACTATAATCCCCGAAAAGAGAATTATTTGGGACAAGCTTACGGCCTGTGTCCAAGGAAAGTCTGAGGGTGCTACCGAGTTCTTTAATAGGTTCGAACAGGTATTCTCGGATTTCAGTGGACAAGACTTAGGCACAGAGTCTGGGAAAAGATTACTTGTGGACAAATTTGTACATGGATTGCTGCCTGACATCCAGTCACAAATTATGTCTTCTGAGAGCGCTTGGCAGGCGAAATCCCAATCAGAAGTACTGCACATGGCTCAGTACTACGAGAACCGTGTCAATAATGAAAAAGATAGAGTTGAGAAGAGAAAAGGTGATTTGAAGACTAAAGTATTGTTACAGCAAATTGTTAGAGGCCCCAGAGGGGGTAGTTCGCAGATTAGAGGTCAGTATGTTCCACAAGGGAATGTGCCCTTGGGTCCTGTGAATATTAACCAGTGTGCCTATTGTCACCAGGAGGGTCATTGGCATGCACAATGCCCCGTCCTTCGACAGAGGTCGAATAACACATTTGGAAATATGGGTAGACGATCCAGAGGTCGCCCAGGTGTAGGGGGCCCTGGTAGAGGCCAGTTTTCGCAGGATCCCCAACAACCTTTTTCACAGGATAATCAGACTTCAAGTGTGGATACTAGAAACATATTTGATCATCCTTCTGCTGCATATCTATCTGAAGAGCTTCCTTTTGATGATATTTTGTTTCGTTAGGATTGCCCGAAGCAGGGTTTGGAACCTACACCTATTCCCGTTAATCAGAAAGGTCCCTACGTTGAAATGGTAGTGGGAAATAGGAAACATCAATTTTTGATAGACACTGGAGAACAGAAGTGCTCCATTGATCATTCTCGGGTTCCAAACATTCCACTGTCAGGGCAAACCAATGTTTCTGTAGGGTTTTCTGGCACACCAGTTGTTGGTCCGGTTTCTTCACCAGTACCTATTTCTTTGGGTCCCTTTACGGACCACTGTCCATTTCTCTTGACTTCGAATTGTTGAGAGAATTTGCTGGGGTTGAATCTGTTGAAGGAATTAAATGCGGTAATTCATTGTTCTTCTGATGGAGTGCGTTTGACGATTTCACCACAGCAATGTTCTGTTTCGCAATTCTTGACTAGACCTTTGCCGCCAGAATTCAGTAATGTACCAGAGTGTTGGTGGGCAGTTGATGACAATGATGTCGGTGTTTTGCAGATTGAGCCTGGTAAAATAGTTTTGAAACATGGAATTAAGCTGCCCCGTATTCCACAGTATAAGATCTCAGTTGAAGGCGAGCGAGCTTTGAAGAGCATTGTTTCCGATTTTGTGCATCGTGGGGTGATTGAGGAGATTGCAGGAAGTTTTGTGCAATAGTCCGATTTTACCCGTGTACAAAAAGGTGATAATGCAATTCCATTTCGTTTTATAATTGATTTACGTGCCATTAATAAAGTCGTCGCTCCGCAATTTCCAATTGTGCCTGATGTGACGACAATATTAACCATGATTCCAGCTACGGCTACTCACTTCAGTGTTGTGGATCTAAAGAATGCTTTCTTCAGTATTCCTATACATGAGGATAGTAGATACTTGTTCGCGTTCACCTTAGGGGGACGCTCATTCACATTTACTCGTGCACCTCAAGGTTATACTGAGAGTCCTAGTATTTATAGTAGGGCTTTGAAAGAGCAGCTTGATACCCTTGGATTGCCCCCTACTTGTACGTTGCTTCAATATGTTGATGATTTGCTTTTAGCCACTGACTCTGAGAGCTCTTGTAAAGAGGGCACTGTGTTGTTGCTCATCCATCTAGCTAAGCATGGTCACAAAGCTTCGCTTAAAAAGTTTCAATATTGTTGCCAGGACGTCGCCTATTTAGGCTATCTCCTGTCAAAGGAGGGAAGAAGACTGACACCTGAAAGAATAAAACACATTTCTGGCATGTCTGTCCCAAATACACAAACGGAAGTTAGAGCCTTGATAGGTATGGCTTCTTACTGTAGGTTATGGATCCCAAACTTCTCACTAGTGATAAAACCGATGTCGGCCTTGACAAAGAAGGGTATTTCTTCGCCATTGCCATGGAATACGGAGCATCAACATTCATTCGAGTTGCTCAAGACTGCATTATGTTCGGTGCCAGTTTTGGGCACACCGAACTATGAGAAGGCCTTTGTGTTGTTTGTGCATGAATGTGATGGATGTGCTTTGGCTGTATTAACGCAGGAACATGGAGGGAAGAATAGGCCATGCGGTTACTACTCTTCCGCCCTTGATCCTGTTGCATGCTCTTTGCCAAGATGTTTGCGTGCTGTCGCTGCTGCTGCTGCGTCTGTAAAACAGAGTGAGGGAATGGTCCTAGGCCATGATTTAACCCTGATGGTGCCTCATTCTGTAGATATTCTATTGAACAAAACCCAAACGCAACACCTCACTTCTGCACGACTGACAAGATATGAATTCATCTTGTTTGCTCCCCACATTCAAATTAGGAGGTGCTGCGTTCTTAATCCGGCTGAACTCCTACCTTTCCCGCAAAATACTGTTTGCGGTGACGAAGAGTCACATGACTGCCTGTATACTACTGAACAAGATACAAAAGGCAGAGTTGATTTGAGGGACACTCCTTTGGATAACCCACAAGGGGAGCTGTTTTGTGATGGCTCCTGCTTCAAACTACTGGATGGTACATCCACAGCTGCTTATGCAGTCACTACATTGAGTACGGTTGTGGAGACCAAGAGAATTACGCATAACTCTGCGCAGGCCGCAGAGATTATAGCATTGACTCGAGCTTGTGAGCTTTCCGAAGGGCTAACAGTAAACATATATACTGATAGCCAGTATGCCTTTGAGGTGGCTCACAACTTTGGGAGACTTTGGTCAGAGAGAGGGTTTTTAACTTCGCATGGCACCAAGATCCAACATGGCTCCCTGATAGTACAATTGCTTTCAGCGCTTGCGCTCCCTAGTCAGTTAGCAATCATTAAGTGCGCAGCACATCGCAAGATTATAGATCATGTAGGGAAAGGGAATGCTTTCGCTGATCAAATAGCTAGACAAACTGCCTCTGATCTCTTCACGGAGATGTATGTTTCAAGGGAGACTGTAGATGCCTATGCAATGGATGAGGGTGTTGGGTCTGTACGGGATATCCAAGCCGATGCCACATTAGAAGAATCCAAGAGGTGGGCTGAGGGCTTGGGGAAACTCGATGATGATGGGTGTTGGGTGGACATGGTTGAAGGGAGATGGTTGCTTCCTAATGCCTATATAGTAATGATGGTTGCCATGGCACACGGTCCCACACATGTGTGCGCCCAACAGATCACGAGAATGTTAGAGAAAGTCTGGGTAAATGATAAGATTTCAAAAATTGCCCAGCATTATGTCCAAAATTGCATGATTTGCCTACAACACAATGTGGGAAAGGGGACAGCAACTCCAAGAGGTAGCTTTGGGCCTCCTTCTGTCCCGTTTGAAGTGATCCACTTTGACTTTATTGAAATGGAGCGATGTAACAAACTAAAATAGGTCCTTGTGGTCATTTGCGCCTTTAGTAAGTGGGTCGAGGCTTTCCCTGTTAAAGACGCTACAACCATGACCACTGCAAAGACCATGTTAAAGGAATTCTTCCCACGGTTCGGTTTGCCGAGAGTTATCTGGTCGGATAATGGTCCGCATCTTATCGCTGGCTGCTGTAATTCTACAGATATGTACGGCATTGCAAATTGACAAACGATTCCATTCGGCCAGACATGCTCAGAGCGCCGGATTAGTGGAAAGACACAATGGTATCATAAAAAACAAGCTCGCTAAAACGTGTGCCACCACCAAACTAAAATGGCCGGACGCCTTACCGATCGTGTTACTTTCAATGCGGACAACCCCTCAAACTAAGACTGGGTTCTCTCCCTTTGAGGTGGTAATGGGGAGACCTGCTAATATTTGGGGTTTGCCTAAAATCTGCGCATTGCACGATGTAGAAAATGTACTTCTCTCCGACTACTGTAACCAGTTAACTAAAAACCTGTATTTCATTTATCACCAGGTGTTTTCAGCTTTACCTGTACGGTTCACGGGCCCAGGACACAATATACAGCCTGGAAGTTGGGTCCTAGTGAAGGCCTACGAAAGGTCTTCCTGTCTCGCTTCTCGTTGGAAGGGACCCTACCAGGTGCTGTTGGTCACTCGGACAGCAGTGCGGGTGGCTGGAAAGAAACACTGGATCCACACGACGCATGTCAAGAAACTTCCTCACCCGACGCCACACGTTACAGAAGAAGCAGAACCCCTCGCTGATGCTACAGTCCCTGATCTTGGAATAGCAAACAGCGCTATGAGTGCGTCGGAGAATTTCTCTGAGCCCGTGGAGCTTGGGGAACAGTCCATTTCGTCTCCGCACTCTTTTGAAAAATCACTTCCGGAAAATACTGTTTCAAGCTCTGCGACTTCCATCGCCTCCGATACGTCGCTTCCCTCAGGAAGTGACGACACCTTATTTTTGGACCAAACAATCTTGGGTACCACCAGGTACAACCTTCGACGAAGAAAATAGAACTACGGCACGGGTTTTTCCGTGCATTTGAGAAAGAGAAGTGATCGAAAGTTTTCCTTTGTATAAGAAAGTTTCTGTAGAACAAAAGGGAAAAAAAGGGATTCTGCTGGCTAGGGTTGGGAAGGACTAAGAAATCGCGCGACCGTAGCGTCGCCAGCAACGAACATTGGGGTCGTCGATTGAAGAACTACAATGCCTGCCACCTCCAATGCTGCTCCCCACACTGGACTTGTGAATAAGGGGGTGACCAACTTGGACAATGAATAATGTGCCTGGGCCCCGAAAACGTACTGCTGTGTTTTGATAACGATAATTGTTATTTTTGCAATTACTGCTGTAGGACTTTGGTACTTTGAAGAAATCTATCCTCTAAAACCTTTACTACCGACCGAGATTGTACCGACTGCTTTGACTCCCTCTGTACACCTTCACACTCTGTCCCCTAGAGACTCCCAACATAGACAAAAGTATCATAATAACACTCTAATGATAGTAATGAATGCAACGCATGCCATTTTTAATAAGAGTAATTGTAAAAAGCGAAGGGACTGACAAGGGCAGTCAGCAGTACCAGCACGTCGTGCTGAAGATCGAGTGCTTCGAGTGTTTCTTCCTGCTTCATCGTTTGGAGGCGTGTGCTCAGAGGCGTGTCCTGAGCCCTCCATCTGACTTACCCTCAGTCCTCCGCGAAGCGGACCGCGAAGGGACTGACAAGGGCAGTCAGCAGTACCAGCACGTCGTGCTGAAGATCGAGTGCTTCGAGTGTTTCTTCCTGCTTCATCGTTTGGAGGCGTGTGCTCAGAGGCGTGTCCCGAGCCCTCCATCTGACTTACCCTCAGTCCTCCGCGAAGCGGACCGCGAAGGGACTGACAAGGGCAGTCAGCAGTACCAGCACGTCGTGCTGAAGATCGAGTGCTTCGAGTGTTTCTTCCTGCTTCATCGTTTGGAGGCGTGTGCTCAGAGGCGTGTCCCGAGCCCTCCATCTGACTTACCCTCAGTCCCCCGCGAAGCGGACCGCAAAGGGACTGACAAGGGCAGTCAGCAGTACCAGCACGTTGTGCTGAAGATCGAGTGCTTCGAGTGTTTCTTCCTGCTTCATCGTTTGGAGGCGTGTGCTCTGAGGCGTGTCCCAAGCCCTCCATCTGACTTACCCTCAGTCCTCCCTGAAGCGGACCGCGAAGGGACTGACAAGGGCAGTCAGCAGTCCGTGGGCCCGCGCGACAGCGCGCTGATTTCAACACTGTGACACTCACTACATCGATCCCCTGCTTTCCAGGCCCGGAGGATGGCAGCCCGGGAAGATTTCGTAAAGTGGAAACTTGAGCTGGAAGATCAGGACGACCAGGACAAGCGCCTGCTAAGAAACGGTAAACCTCGCCAGCTGCCGCCCCACAACAAGGACCATGTAACCTCACCGGAAACCGTGGAGCAGCTGGCTACTCAGAGGCTTCAACGGATCTCCCGCATCAAACACGCGGGTAAAGTATTACAGCCAAACTCTACCCGTCCAGCCGAGCTGAACGAGGTAGGTGACCCTATGTTTCTCCCGATTGAATCCTTGGGTTCGGTTGGTACGCCGCCTTTGACGGCGCTAACTGCAGAAAATAAACTGAATTCTCCCCAAGATACGACATTGGTAACAACATGTCCTGCGACTCCCTATACACCTTCCCCACCGTTACCCAACAAGGAGGTCCACGGCACAGAAATAAGGTGGGAATGCCCGACAAATTCGGAGTCGATCTCACTGTGTGGTGAGAGAGCGCAAGAGACCGCGCCCAAACATCTTATGACCTTTTCACGGGACACAGAGGGGGGCGGAAGTCAGACGCCGCCCCGCATTCTAAACTCCCCCATGGAACAAGCATTGCGCACGGGCGATAAGAAAACTCCTCGGATCGATCCATCCCTGCTCTCACTCCCGGGGGAGCAGGTAGTGATCATGGTACACAACACAGAGGGAGTGGAGGAAGTGGAGGACTTACGAACACCACCGGGTCTAGAAGACCCTCCTTCTTCTCCCCATTTGTTGTGTGAACCGGCTGAAGAGGAAAGTAGGGAAGAACATAGGAGGTCCGAGATTTCGGGGATTGACCTGGAAGAGGGGGATGACCAAGCCCTAGCTTCCCGTCCTCGGGAAGCATTGCCGAAACCCTGCTTCAACTCTAGTCCAATGAATCTACTCCCATTTCTACCCAATATCCCCCCCAGCCGAACCTAATGCGGTTAATGTAACCGCTAATGCTAAACAGAATTTGAACAAACTGCCGAAAATTTCTGGAGGTAGACACAAGATGTCCTCCCGTAGGACGGTGAGGGCCAAGCCTCCGTATAAAAGAGGACAGATGGGGGGGAAAAAACAAACAATCCCTCATTGTATGTCAACCCTGAAAGAGTTTTTTGGAAAACAAATACGAATGGAGGGCGAAGGTTACCACGACGTTTCAGACGCAGAACTCTTGGCCATAGTCGAAGATAGAGCCATGCACCTCTCAATCCCGAACCTTCCTGCCAACACGACTGCCTTGTCGGAGAATCTGAGCAATAGTGCTCCGCTTCTAATCGCTCAAGGGAGCCGGCCCCCCATCACACTAAACATGGGAAAAGAAGCTGTAACAGGGAGAGTTCCCACAGAACTCGACAAGGGCGCTGGAATCCACGTCCTGTTGAATAAGAGGTCTGTCTCTCCACACCTGATTACCAAGTTAGCCCACGTAGAAAGTGGGACCTTGAGAAGTGCCACCTTGATTACTGGCACCCCACCCTGCACGGATAACCAAGCAGAGGGATCGGGATTGTCAGGAACCCTAGCGGGGGAGATTTATCCAGTTCCGGCATTGGTAAGCGGTTTCCCTGCGCTACATAAAGTGACTGAGCCCTCTTACCCTCGATCTTTGGAGACTAGCATGGAACCACACTTTGGAGGGGAGGGCCCTCAGTATGAAAAAAGCTTAGGCCTCCACCAAGATTGTGGCCCTTTGACACCCCTCAGATGTCAAGGCGAATTTCCTGCTAGCCAAGAGGCTCAAATCCCCCCGAAAAAAGAGGATCTCATGACTATTCTATCTACAGTCACTATCGCGTTGGCCTCGTTCGGGAAATTATATGAAGCCATTAGCGATACCTTAAAAGACCAAACCACCCTGATCGCACATATGCACACCAAACTGAACTTCCTGGAGGGGTTCATCACTGCTTCTCAGCAACACAAAGGCGATGACAGGAGAGGTCTGGAGTCTACCCGGGAGATAGAAGTGGGCATTCGGCCAATCGACAGACCCCTACCTTTGGCGAAATGCGTAGTTCAGACAGAGCAAAGTATAAAGGGAGCCCTGCCTTTGAACGGATCGACTGATAAACTAGGAAGGAAAAACGGATCAGTGGCTTTTACCCTACCAGAAGGAGCAGCGATTCAAACAACCACAAAACCAATAGATTTCGCCAAAATGAAAATCCCGTCCACCTTTGAAATATTTCAACATAAAGGCCAAAGTGAACCGGTCTGCAAGGGCAAAAAGGCTGCAAGACACAAGCCCCCTCAACAGCCCGCACAAAAAGACAAAGCAGAGAGTAGAGGTCTTAATAACCAAGGTAAACCAACTCCACCTACACAAAATCGCCAAGTCTTCAAACTAAAACCCCCGGACAAGACGCAGCGGGCTATACGGAGCCTAGAGAGGTCACGAGAGGATTCCTATAACTCTATTGACCTAATGAATATGAGTACATATACGGTCGAGGAATCAGAACCAGAAACTCTGCTAGCGCCGAATCAAAAAAGAAAAAAACCTGATAGTCGCGACAACAGAGAATCGGATGAACCGAAATCAAAAGCCTTGCTCCTTGATTCTCCCTCGTCTTCGCCGCGAGCATTAGAAAAAACCTCTCTGCCACAGAAAAGTCCAAGTAGGAAGCTGAGACAAGCGCTGGGTAAGGGGTCCCTTGGGAGAAATCAAGATGAAGATCACTCCCGAGACCCACAGCAAAGATCACGCTCTCCCGGGGTAAAAAACCCTTGGTCCAACAGGACAGAAAAAAGAACAGGAGCCCTCCTATGGACAACTCCAAATGCCGCTATAGAACCAAGGTTCATGCACTGTCGGGATCAACAAGGCGGCGAGCTGCTGGAGCCTCTCGAACTAATTGTTCTCCCTCGCCAAGGCAAAGGAAAATGACGACAAGAACTTTCAAATTGCAAAGAACACTTGAAAGACTGGATAGCTGGACACTGAACCGTAAGGCTCTATTCAAACTGTTCCAGGAGAGTCGGTTGTCTAACATCGACGTCACAAAAGACATAAAAATCTTGGAACTGAATCCTAACGGAAGAAAAGACAGTTCGTTCCTACACATAGGATCGATCTATATCCAAGAACAAATCTGGAAAGCAAGAGCAGAATTATACAATCTTGGTTTCGACCTGTCATATGTGGTGGAGGGCAAAACGTCGAAGTTGTCCCTGCTGGAGCAGCCTTATTTTCGACCTAGACAGCAGGAACCTGCTCGAGGCCTGCGGCCTCTTAAGACTCCTACCAGGGAACAAGCTGTCAGTAAATATGTTGAAAACAGGCCTCGGCGAGAATCTAATATTTGGAATACTCGTCGGGATGTGAAAAGGAGATTGAGTATAGCGAGGGGACTCTCTCCGGCACCCCACTCGACACACAGAACCTTTCAACGTGCGGAACACATTGACGCGACAACGAATCATGGCAGAAGTTTATTTGAAAAAATTGACCCTATAGCGGAGGGATTGAGATACAACCTGGACCCCTCGAATCCCCTAGTCAACAGGCAGTAGCCACTAGAGAGTTTATTTAGTGTTTCTTTCACGAAGGCATCGGTTCCCCTAGAACCCCCGGAGGGGGTACTGAAATTGGGATCGTGGAATACCAGAGGATTCGCCCATTTAACTGTTACATCAGACGTCAACTTTGGGAGTTTCGATGGCCCTATGCTTGCAGGAAACATGGCTAATTGAGCCTCCCACGCTGGACGGTTTTCAAATGGCACACTCACCTGCCCAGAGAAGTGAGAGAGGTAGACCAAGATCTGGGCTTATTACCGCCATAAGAGTGGGCTCAGGCTTGTCACTGTCAAAGACACTTTTGGCTTCGGAATTCATTCTGGCGACGCTCTTGGAGTGGGAAAGGACGGAAGGGTCCTTGGAGCTTAACCAAAGTACCGAGATCCTCTTGATCAACGCCTACTGGAACCCAAAGCGAGTGACTAACGACTACTTCATAGCTCAAATTGAGACTCTAATTGATGATTTCTTGATAACATCTAATTCCAGTGACGTGATCATTGCAGGAGACCTGAATATCGACCTAACTTTTCACTCTACGGTGCTCCAAAGTAGAAATAACAGGTGGCACAATCTTTTAAAAGCAAGAGAGATGCACATCCTCAAGCAAAAAGAAGTGAAGGAGCTCGAAATAATTCCATCATGGGAGAGAGTGGATCAATCAGCAATAATAGACTACATTCAAGTTTCGAGGAGCCTACTGCCACTGCTTACATCCTTTGTAATCACCAGGACGCAGCATAGTGATCACAACTCGCTTACCTTCTCGTGGTACTCACGGAGAAGAGACGCGGTCTACGACGCCCAGAACCTGGTAGTAAATCAGAGCGGGAACAGGTTGAGACTGTCTGAAGTGGCGATCACCAATATAACCACCCAATACAAGGCACGCAAAATGGTTGAGCATTTATGCCCGGCAAGTCGGATCGAATACTCCCCCCTGCTGCAAGTATACCAACGGAAAAAAGGAGTGTCGAAACAGGGAAACAAGGCTCCACTCCACACATATAATGAACAGCTAGTAGCCCGAAGAAAGAGGGTCAGAAAATTGCAACGGGAGGCAGCTAAATCAACATCCTTAAGCAAGAAGGACGAAGCTATCATGGCATTAAAAAATTACAAAGCTTGGCTTAAGTCAACAAAAGCAAATAGGACCCAGGCAGACGCGGAAAACATGCTGCGCGCTATCAGTGGACACAAGGCACGTGATTTCTGGTCACTAATCAAGGGCAACTCTAAATTAGTAAATCAGGCACTGCAAAACTCGATTGGTGAAAAGACATGGACATCCCACTTTGAAAAGCTTTATGGATTTCCGGATAAGGATAAAGAGAGCGAAGCCCCTAGTTCTGGGGAACGATGGGAAATCCCTCTGGATCTGTCCACAATCAAAATGAAATTAAGACATCTAAATGGTTCCAGGGCGGCAGGACCGGATGGAATAACCAATTTTGATATAAAAGATAAATTGGATTTCTGGGCACCTTTCATCAAGGAGGTATTTTCAAACTGTGTAAGCCTCTCGTCCATTCCTGCATCATGGAAAAAAGCGATCCTGGTTCCCATTTTTAAAAAGGGAGCTAAAGATAATCCTGCACATTATCGCCCCATCGCGTTACTAGATTCCATAGGAAAACTTTTTGGTGCCTTAGTCCTGGATAACTTTAGCAACTGGATCTCCGTGACTGGCCTGTCGGACCCCCTCCAGGCGGGTTTCGTGAACAACGTCGGAACTACGGTTAACATCTTGGCGGTGAGCATACTAAAAGCCAAAGTGTTCGAGGGCAGTCCGAAGATATACATGGCATTTATCGACCTGGTGCAGGCATTCGATCGGGTAGACAGGCAACGTCTTTGGGCAAAACTGCAACTTCACGCCTGTCCCCCAAGGATACTGGAGCCCATAAAGGCCTTGTATACGGACACCTCAGTATGTGTCCGGTTGAACAACCAAGGCCTCCTATCCTCCTGGATGAAAACGGCAAGAGGGGTAAAGCAGGGATGCCCTTTAGCCCCCGCTCTGTACAATGCATACATGCCGATTTTAAAGAGTATGAAGCCAGAGTCCGGATGTTCCCTCCTACACTGGGATTAAGCAAAATCTCACGCCTACTATATGCGGACGACATAATACTCTTCGACGTAACCCTGATTGGCCTCCAGAGGCAGATAAACAACCTCGACTCCTACCTAAAGGAAAATAATCTTTTGATGAATTTGGAAAAAACTAAGATCATGATTCTGGGTAGAAAGGAAAGGAAATTGGAGAAATTCACATGGGTGATAAACAACACTAAAATCGAACTGGTGGACAGCTTCAAATACCTGGGCGTTATCATCAACAAGAATAGTAAGGAAACAGCGATGCAGGAAAACATCATGTCCAAAGCAAGACTGCTCGTTTCACAATCCCGAGCAATACTGAAAAAATATGGAAAATTTACTTTGGCGCCAGTGGTGACTTTCTATAAGTCTAAAGTAATTCCAACGCTCACTTACGGGGTAGAAGCTTTACCGAACCTTCCAACTTCCTTTTGGTCCAAACTGGAAGGATTCTATTGGAGAAAGGTTCTAAATCTCCCCGACTCGCTACCAATTGTGCTATTAAGAAGGAAACTTTCTCTACAATCCTTGACCTCCATTGTGATCCGTAACGAAGT
Source organism: Ambystoma mexicanum (assembly GCF_040938575.1). Classification (NCBI taxonomy): domain Eukaryota; kingdom Metazoa; phylum Chordata; class Amphibia; order Caudata; family Ambystomatidae; genus Ambystoma; species Ambystoma mexicanum. The sequence continues at coordinate 847,711,145 of NC_090930.1, forward strand.
CATGCTATTTCGAAAGTCTCTACTTCCAAGCCCCCCCATTGATTATGCAAGAAATTCAGCAAGAAATTCAGTCGGGAACATGCAAAACGTTAACAAAATGGGCGGCAAAGATTGACGCAATCCTAGAGGGCGCTGGAAGCTGTAAAAATGAATTAATACACAGCCCTTCCAAGTTTAAACTGCGTCTATTACAGCAACACTGGATCGACACCTTAGAAAAAGCAGCCGCATCAAAATTGTTCACAGATTTGCCTCCACAGTTGACTAAAGTTAACGAACTTAAGCCTTACTTGATAAAAGGGCCGGATCCCAGTCTCAGGGTTAACTTCTTAAGAATCCGTTTGAACATCCTACACACAAGGGAAGTCCTATTCCGAAGAAAGTTGGCATCGGATGAAGTTTGCAGATTCTGCAGGAAGCTAGAGATGGCAGAAACCATAAGGCATCTCCTGCTTAACTGCTTAGAACTCACAGGCCCTCGTTTGAGACATTTGGGGCATTTGTTCAAAAACCTACATGTCTATGAAGAAGAAGAATGGTGGTGTCGGCTTCTTAGTGGGGTGAAGACCACTTGGGTGATTGCGGTGGTGGGCTTCTTTCGAGAGATTAAACTGCTTTCCTGATGGGAGTATGTGTGTAGGGTTACCAGCTGGGTGTCCTCACACTAACTGCTCCGGGGGGGACACGGACTCAGTCTCTGACTTTGAATTCTAGATCTCGAATTTTGAATTTGAACTAGATTCGAAAAAGAATTGATCTGACAGAGCCTTTCGGGGAACTTTGAGATGCATGGGGCTCTGGACAAAGATTGTCTTAGTTTTTACAGGGACTCTGGATCAGTTAATGGGGGGACCTCTCCATCTCTCCTTTCCTCTTTCCCCTCTTCAATTTTGTAAAAATTGTTTTATACAATTAAACAAATAAAAAAAAAAAAAAAATAAGAGTAATTGTTGGATTTGCACTCATTTACCGCAACATGGGAACAAGGGACTGGGATGGTATATTCACCCTTTACCTTTAACGACTGCTTGCTATGCCTCTCTTAGAGCACTATTCTTTGGCCGTTGGAATGATAGCATCTCAGGGAACTTTGATGGAACTAATTTGAATGATTTCGAGAAACGTGAATTAACTCCCCTGGGATGCTCGCTTTTTGCAAATAGAAGTAAACCTAATGTCACTTCTATTAGGCCGTCTGATAAACTGTCTCTTCCTTTTCAAACTTTAATTTCCTTTAAAATGGCTCCGATAGGCAATAAGGACGCCGTGCCTCCTTCTTACTCTATAAATCATAGCCCTGACTCGGTCCCCTTTTGTGTACAAAGAAATGGCACTCGGCCAGTGGGAGATTTTGAAGGTTGTATGAACATTGTAAATTTGACTGGAGAAAACAGGCCTCTGTATGTAGGGGGGCCTGTTTATTTTCTTTGTGGTAGTTTTAGCATTTCCCTGGTTGCCCAAGGATTGGCAGGGAACCTGTTATTTAGGAATCCTGTTACCTGGGGTATTTGTAGCTAGTACATTGGAGGTTTCTAAGGCTCGTCCACGGCGGGACAAGAATGGAGATACCCCTGGGCAAGTATTGGGAGATATAGCAAAATCAGTTGTGCCCTTTTGGGGACAAATAACAAACTCTGAGAACATTAGGGGATTAGCAAGGGTACTGGAGAGAACGATCAACCGGACCACGGACATACTCTACAATATGACACTAGAACAAAAAGCAATAAGATTGGTAGCACTCCAAAATCGCATGGCATTAGATGTCATTCTGGCAGAACGAGGTGGAGTATGCAAATTAGTGGGGTCCGCTTGCTGTGTTTTCGTACCAGATTCCTCGCCGACAATTTTTAAGGCAATACAGAATCTGCACATTCTTAGTTCAGAAGTGCATGTTCCCGAGGGAAATTGGGATCTTAGCGCTTGGTTCTGGGACTTCTTGCGGTCTTGGGGTTGGAAAGTGCTTTCAGTCTTGCTGATTATTTTGGGAATTCTGCTATTTCTTTGTTGTTGTATCCAATGTCTACCAAGTATATGTTCAATGCTAGGGGGATGTTGCGCTCAGGCGATAGGTACAAAAGGACATAAAGTGTATGCCCCGGATAAAACCTCTAAGGAGTATGTACTGAAAGAGATCTTAGTAAAAGATCTAATGGCGATAGATATTTCTGACAGCTATTTAGGGTGTATGGACGATGACACATCGAGTTATTTGCAGGAAGATCAGAAGTAGTTTAGCACTTGGCATAGGCCAAAAGGAGGGTTTGTCAAACTAGAAATTATATCGTGCCTCCTATTGCTATAAATATATGTATATTGGCCTACGCCAAGCTGCTAACAAGTTGCTTATAAACTACATGTGAATAAACTCGCATTGCAAGGTCCTGACCTTAGAAACCATGTAAACTGTCATTTTGGGTCAAGCCGCCATTTTAGGTTTTCTTGCTCTATAAAGTCACCATGTGAGCTAAAATGGTAGCCTATGTTATTCAGAACAGAACTCGATTGTCATGACCTCTGTACAGCTAATGTATAACTTGCCTGCAGGCCACTTGTTAGGGTCATGAGCTGAGACCTTGTCCTTCTGCTGACCTGTGTGCAATGGATTACCTGTATCACCGAAACTGATCTATAATTGAATGAGAACACCTGCTTAACTACATTGTATAAATTAAGTCCTGCATTGTAATGTTAGGCCTAGAGCATACATTATTACCATTTCTTCTTGTTAATACATAAACCTAAGATGAACTAGATTTGACCTGGCAAGGGACCTTAGAGCAGTAACTTATTTATGGAATGGTTAACCTGCAGAAAGGCTGGACAACAGGCTGGAGAAATGTATAAAAGCCTGACTGTTTCAATGAATACTTGCACTCACTGAGCACACCGAACCACGCCGGAGTTCGCTGTGTTGTACTGAGGGTCGATAGCTATCTGAATTTTATTCTGTTCTTTTGTAACTGGATTCAGTATAAAATAAAGTGTTTTGTACGTTCCTTTGTAACCTGTGTTTGGTGTGCTTCCTTTTTTGGTTACCCTGCCTCATATTATTTCCTTGTTTTCACAGGTGAGTCTCAGCCTTGGTTGCTCATCCTTTGCTACCCCATGAGCCTCACTGCCTCTACCCTAACCATAGTGGGTAGTATCACAGATAAACCCCCTCCAGTCTTTGCATTGGCAGCAGAGTGGTGAGATCACTGGTGTTAGGATACAGTGTTTAACCTTGCTTCCTACAAAATATCTACACTAGAAGAATTTAGTGACATATACTATATATGCACGTGTATAATATTCACTTACTCTCCCTGTGCAGACTTGTATTCGTTCAGAAATTCAAGGGCTCTGAATGACTATTGTTTTTCCTGTTATTCCCTCCCTTCTTGAGCGCTTTGAACAACTTGCCTTGTATATAGGCGCTTTAGAAATAAACATTACCATACCATACCATACCATACTAAAAAGGCATCACTACAAACAATGGAACCTATCGCTAATTGTAAACTAACCAGAATGAGCATGGGAGCTCTGCAAGATTCTTGTGAATTGAGAAATTTAGACTTTGAGGATAAGTCTAGGGCAGATCTGATAGCTGCCCTTGTGGATTACCAGGCAGATTCTGATACTCCTGATGAAAGTGGGGAGGGGTCTATTGGGGACCTTGCCCCCAAGTATACTACAGAGTCTACCTATGGGACTGCCACCTCTCCTGCCACTTCTGTTAACAAACCCAGCACTGTTGTTCAGAAAATACCCAACCAGCTTGCTCGTAAAGTCAATCAAGGGTGCCAATTGATGATAGGTTCACTGGTTTTCACAGTTTTTCACATGCACCCTGATTATCCAGATTAACAGATGAGATTGCTGCATTGAAATCACCCACAAATATACACAATTATACACAAAGTAGATACATTCCCCATGTCACTGTGATATTAGATCCTGCAATTTTAGTGCAGAAAATGAAAACTCATGTTGATTATATTATTCTATCCCATACCTGTATTATTCTATCTCTCATAAACAACAGGGTTTTTGTAGTCTACACTAAGTTTGCAACTGTGGGACTAATGCAGTTATCTTTAACGGAAATGCAGACGAATAGAACATTTGGTTACCCCAGATTCAGAATAAAGGTCACCAATGAAATAAGGCAAGAAAATAGCATGTTCACTTTGAGATGTTATTTGGATCATTAGATTTACTCTTTGTCCCAAAAAGAGATGAACATTATGAAGTGGCGATGAAAAAGGAGTACAGAACATACATACAGAGGTCTATCTATAAATTATAGCTAAGTAACTTTTAAATGGAGTTATTTAACTCATAGATGGAGGAAAACGTTCCTCGAGTTTAAAGAATGTTTGAATAAAGAGGACAATTCGGAGGACTTTACAAACATTGTACATCGACATTATCTCAACATATTGTGATGTACATTTGTAATTTCCTGATTAATGTGTACAGAAACTTGTAGGACTGCGGTACGGCTATGATGGTTCATATGCCATAATTGGAAATGTATGTTCTCAAATATTATGTTATACTGATGCTGGAATTTTCATATATGTGTTCACAAGGTTAATCCTGGGTAATATTTGTATCTATATGCACTGATGAATGATTATATTGCAGTACCTTTTAAATCACTGTGAATTTTGCCTTGTCTTTTAGTAATTGAGATATATATTTACATTGAATATCCCACTAAACATTTATATTGGCAATCAAAAATATGCTTGTATATTGGAGAGAATTTGTGGTATTACCACACTCTTAACTGATTGATTCTATTGAATGTGTTAGTATTAGATATACTACATAATCCAGGTAAAGTCAAATCTACTATTTTTCTGATGTCTTGAGTGTAAGACTGTATGTTGGCAATGTGACAGACCTCACTTGGGGTAGGTGGGCCTAAATATCAAGCAAGCTCATTCAAGCCCGGCTCTTCTACATTCCCATTATAATTGATCATGTTTTGGCCACTTCTACATTGTTCTGCCTAGGTCCATTGATCATGCATAGATCACTTCAACATGGTCCTATCAAGTGTATGCAGTGCAATGTCTCCCTGCTTATTATCAATTCTGTCTGGCACTACCCCATCCTCCTCCTGATCAGGTTGGATCACTTATGAACTGTGATTATCATGATTATCATTACTCATTTATGAGCAGGCTCCTTACCTCGGGGAAGATTTAGATGCTGGGAATTTGAGCGAGGATTTAGTTTATCTTAATTTTAATAAAGAGTACTCCACATTGATTGAAGACTCCTCAGTTCTAAGGTCAACAGACAATCCACCAAAAATCTATATTTCAGAGTTAAATGGATAGCATTCATGCCTTGCAGTCCATAGGGACAATACTTCAAGTCCACTCAATGGCCACTCATACATTTATATTGCTACAACTCCCTTATCAGGTCTATGGGCTTACTCTTCAGTTGATCAAGTGCCACCTATTCTTTGGTTTCACAAGGGGCACTGCCACCAAACATATTTTATGCTGAATGACGAAGTCCTCTGCCCATGCCTGGGTATGGTGGATGATGTAGTCATGGGGCCAGTTGCCAGCACCTGCCATCTGATGCTGGGGTACACACAGGATCCCTGGACTACCCCACCTTGCCCTAGGACTGAGGCAGAGGATTGGCAACTGAATCTGACCTTTAATGTCTCTTCCCCATTAAGGATATCCTGTGGGTTTATAATGGTTCAGTATGCTAATAGCGCTTTATGTTGCAATGCCATGCTGACCCAAGTTACAGAGAACATTTCAAAATATTATACAGACTGACAAGCAGAATGGAAGCCTGCTGGTGACATTTGGCACAGAGTTGCCAGTTCGGGAGAGCACCTTTACAGTCAGCTGAATTCAGTGTGTGAGACCCACTACTCCAATTGCATTGTAGCTTCAATAAATACTTGCAGGTGCACAGGGGGGGTGGGCCCCTACAAGAGCAGCAGTTTGACCCCTACAAGAGGAGCAGTTTGAATCTGGTATAGGTGGAATGAGATGATAAGCTAGTTGCAGAGGTAGCTAGAGATACAAGAGGCAGTTGAGGCAAAGCTCAAGGAGGTGTTGGAACAAGTGAAGAGAGAGGAGGATAAAGAGGGAAGAAGAACAGAAAGAGGAGGAAAGAGCATCATAAGGGACGATTGGACAAACATTGTAGAGGAGGCTGATTGGAGGCAGAGAGAGGTGTGGATGGTCTGTGTAGAGAGGTGGCTGCAGAGGGCATCACTTTTAAGGAACTGAGATACAAAGGCGGCAGGGAGACGGCAGGGGGATGAGGTAGGAGAGAGTACAAAGGAGGAAGGGCAGGTGAAGAGTTGGAGGGAGGTGAGGAGAAACATCAAAGGAGAGTTTGGAGAGGATATTCAGTCAACAGCTGGAGAAGAGACTGTAAAGGAGGAGGGAGGTGAGCCCAGGATAAGCTTGATATTGATAAAAGTTGCGAAAGACCATGGGGAGGAAAAACCCATGTTTATCAGGAGTGATCATAGGAAGGTGACCTGCGATAAATAGGCATGTATGTATAAAAGTTGAAACAGCTATTAGGGGGAGGACAAGAGGGGCTGATGGACCCATACACCAAGTAAAAGAGGACTGCCCTGAATCGAATACAAAAAGAAGATGACCAAAGCTTACCAACCGTGACGCCTAGAAAGAAGTGCGAGGGAAACTTTAAAACCTCATGACTGTGAGTTACTTTGAATTGATCATTCTACATGATGTAGAATTCCAGAGCCCAGCATAGAGTATATTACAACACTTCTCCCCCCTTTACACACATACAACACACACCACACACCCCAACACCACAAACCCATAGAAAAGGGACAAGGCTAAGAAGGAAGGGGAAAAGACAGAAACAGGGGATACAGAAGTACGGATACGGGGCACAAGGAAATTAACATGCAATTGCACACGAGACACATTCATTGTATTTATAGGGAAATATCTCTCTGGCCGGATAAGTCTTGCGCTTGCCTGAAACAGAGTCACCCTCGCTAGGGATCAACACTGTTGACTCTGTGTCACCTGGATTGCTGACAACTAATTCCGGATTCGTGGCTGCCAATCCTGCACCACTTCGATCCACCCCTCTGGTACCCGCTGTCTCAATAGAAATGGGAACTGGAACAGTGTCAGGGTCACAATGACTTAATGGCACCTCAACACCAACCACGCCCAAACCATTAGGGTCAACTGTAACGGGAGGTACTACATCATGCAAACCACCGCCAGGACTCGCATCAATACCATCACCACGTAAAGCAACACTATCACCTGTGGGATATCCGTCTCCCCGGACTACACCACCCCTTTCCACAACAACTACCCGTCCAAGGCTCCACCTGGAACCGTCATCTAGCTTAACATATCCACGCCCCGTTTTGGTCACTCTACGTGGTTGCATGTACTTACTTCTATGTGTAGAGGTTTCCTACCTCTCAACTGCCCCTGCCAAAAAGACGCTTGTTTCCGTCGAACCCTATCCAAAACCTGACGCATGTCTACCTGCGACCAGGCACCACCACCCAATGCCAGAACCCTCAATTTAGACCCAGGCTTCCTTCCCCGCATAAGCTCGATCTGAGAGAAACCTGTGAGAACAGAAGAAGTCACCCTGTAGGCCTTGAGAGCTTCCTAGACTACACTGCTCCACGGAAGACCATTGGCAAGAGCCAACTGTATGGCCCCCTTCACAAAACGGTTCATGCGCTCCACTAGGCCGTTGACTTCTGGATTATACAAAGACACCGTATGATGGCGGATTCCTGAATTGTTGAAAAACTCCTGCATCACACCCGACACAAATTGTGCCCCATTGTCCATAACTACACCGGCTGGAATGCCCTCCCTGTCAAACACAGCAGAAAGAAATTCTACCACCTTCTCCGACGTCGCGGATGACAAGGCAGTAGCCTCCACCCACCTAGAAGTATAGTCCACCATCACGACAATGAATCTCAAACCACCACCCAAGGAGTCTATGGGGCCCATAATATCAACAGCTACTTTGGACCACACATCCTCAGGAACTTCCACAGGGTAGACTGGCTGAGAAGTGGGCACCTGGCTCTTATCACTAGCCGAAAAAGCAGCACAATCCTTGACCACTGCCTCGACATCATCATTCATCTTGGGCGACCAATACACTTCCCTAAGCCTTCTTTTGTTCATGGACCTTCCCAGATGTCCTTCATGGGCTAGAGCCACAAGTCTACCCTTGAACGATTCAGGAGGAATTAATCTTAAACCCCTGGCGACACCCCAAGGACCCTCGGATAATTCCGGCCATACATGGCCGTATAGCCTGGATAACTCCTCACTGCGGGTACCGCTCCAGAGCGCAACACTCCTCACTCCACACTTGTTCACAAACCGCAGAGGCAACACTAGCAATCAAGGTACAGTCATCACCCGCCACTTCTTGAGCCTGATCAACACAACCTGAATGTGGAAATAGCGACAGACAGTGTGCAACAGCGTTCTTTAGTCCGGGAACATATTCCACTCTAAAATTAAATTCCCCCATGTCAGCCATCCATCTCATGATTCCAGATGAGGCCTGGGACAACCCCTTAGTTGTTAATGCATGTACCAAGGGCTTGTGATCTGTGCGCAGCGTATACTCAACACCCCACAGGAATGTCCTAAAATGTTTTGAGGTCCAGACGGCTGCCAAGGCCTCCCTCTCTATCACTGCATACTTTTGCTCAGCCTCCTTGAGGACTCTGGACGCAAACCCGATGGGACGGAACACACCGCCTTCCCTCTGTTCTAAGACTGCCCCAATACCGTACTCGCTAGCATCCACCGCCAAAATGGTTTTCCTTGAAGGACAAAAGGAAGCCAAAGAGGGAGCCTGATCTACTTCCACCTTGAGATTCTCAAACTCGCTTTGGCATTGATCCGACCAATTGAAGTGAACTCCCTTCCTGAGTAAAGCCCTCATACCGATAGTTTTATCGGCGTAAGCAGACACAAACCTGCTATAATACTCAGCAAGCCACATAAAGGATCTCAGCTGTTCCTTATTGGCTAGAGGGGGCGCATCACTTAACACCCTTACCACATCCTCTTTGGTATGAATACCATTGACATCCAACGTGTGTCCGAGGTATGTTACACTGTCCACGCCTACCTTACACTTGCTTAGTTTTACGGTAAAACCACTCCCTCTAAGTACCTCCATCACCTGTACGACCCTAATGTCGTGCTCAACACGAGACCCACCCCAGACCAAAATATCATCTTGGAAGCATTCTACGCCTTGGATACCAGTGAATAGCTTCTGCATAACTCTTTGAAAAACGGCAGAAGCGGATGCCAGCCCAAAGGACATCCTGCAAAAACGGAACGCCCCAAAAGGAGTGACGAAAGAGGTAAGAGGACGGGATTCAACATGTAGGTCAATCTGATGATAGGCGGATGAGAGATCAAAAGTAGAGAAACAAGAGGCTCCACCCACCAAGGAAAGCATTTCATTGATGTTAAGCAGGGGATGTCTGTCGATCCAGATGTTGGAGTTAAGGTCTCTGAGATCGACACACATCCTCATGCTCCCATCTGACTTTTGTGCCAACACCTTCGGGGCCAGCCACTCTGGACACTCCACCTCTTCAATCACTCCCGCCTCAGTAAGCTTATTCAGTTCTTCCTTTAGAGTATCCGGAGCCATCACAGGAACCTGCCTGACCTTGTGCACAACTGGGGTAGCACCTCTCTTCAGGACTATTTTGTGGGCGAAACCCTTCAACTTGCCCAATTTGGAAGTAAAAACTGTGGGAAAACCACTCTCCATTGTTTCTGCTGTTAAGGGTATGGCCAAGGAGGTGGTATTCTTATCGCCATCACTCAAACTCAAAACTGGAACAGTTTTTCCTGGATGTATTTCTATTTCTAGAGCAGCCTGCTCATCCCATCCCACAACCGGATCACCCTTAAGGGCCACATAAAGTTTATCCCAGGTTTTTCGTCCCTGAAATTCTATGTCAACTCACTCAAAACCCAGAACCTTGATAGGAACACGCCCGTAGGCGCAAGGGTTGACATCCGAAGGAGACAGGTCAGACACCCTCTTCGGGAGAGATCATAGTGTAGGGGGACCCTGTGTCTACCATCAAATCAACAGGTATGTCATTTCCACTGAGAGTGGCCCACGCACTCTTTCTTCCAGGACCTACACTCAACAACAAGCCCTCCTTGGTACCCCCGCAGTTGGTTTCTGAAGACCCTACGTAACCCACTACAGTCACACTTTCATCCTCATCATTGGCATCCACCATTCTCACAGTTTCTCTAGTGGACACAGTACTCCTGCACATGCAGGCATAATTCCTTCTGCTTTTACACTTCCTACACACCACGGTGGCGGCAGGACATTCCTTCGACCCTGGCACATGTCCACGCCAACCACACCTCCTGCACACATCCTTCGATGTGAACGTCCCTTTTGTATCCTTGTCTCTGTTTCTGGAATCTTCACTCCTGCGGGGTAATACAGCATGCACGATCTCTGCCTTGTCTGTCATTTCCTTCACACTCTTTCTAGATTCTTCCATGGCCCGGGCAATTTCAATCACCTTCTCCGGAGGTGGATCCTTCTCAGTCCAGAGCCTCTCCCTGACCCTAGAGTCGCTTGTCCGCATCATAATCTGATCACGGATGTATTCCTCTGCCACACCTGTGAACTTGCATGTAGCAATTGAAGTACGAAGAGCAGTAACATAGGAGTCGATGCCCTCACCAGATCCTTGTGACCTTGAGAAAAAATGGTACCTTTCTAGTACCACATTGGCCCTCTTTCCGAACTGCCCCTCCAACTTGCCGAGGGCAGTTTCATATGCAAGCACTACACCTTGGGAAGCATCGCCCCTGTCACCATTCTCGGGGGAAGGAGCAAATACACAGGGTCCAGGCAAGTGTCTGAAGATTCTGAGGCCCTCCATACCGAGGCAATTAAGTAGAGCCGCTTCCTTATCGTCATCTGAGAGTTTTGCCCCTCGTGAAACCCTAGGATACACTTTGAACGTGTCCACCCATAGCTCCCAAGCAATGGCTGGTTCCCCAGGATTGGGTAGAAAGGCAGGAGGAGGAAGTGCATTGCTGTGCTGCATTGTAGAAAGACAATGAGTCTGCAAGACCAGGAGAGGTTCCTCAGTCAATGGTACAGACAGGGATACTAAATGTCACACACTTGGAGTGTTGCAAAACAGTAAAAATAAGTAACTGTGGGCCAATAGGCGCTCTAGGGCAGAGGTCCTCCAGGCTCCCTTGGGAATAGTCAAACCAGTTATTTGAAACGAGGAGTAAAGGGTTAATTTTCTTTTTCTACTGCATTGAGAGTCCAGTTACTGGATACTTCACTGTTTCGCCAGCCCTTAAGGGTTAAAGACTCCCTTCATCTGAAAAGGAATGAAAACGTTTGCAGGATAGAAAAGGTTAACGCTTGCATGAGCGTTCATGTAATTGCTTAAGGTCCGCCCTTTCCTGAAGCCTGATTGCAGTCTGCGAAGCGATTGGAGGACGGATTTCCTGTCGGTACAGGCTCCTGCCCCCCTTCAGCTTGAGACGATGTGAGGGAGTTCGTAGGGGGAAGAGGACCTGCGTACAGCCAGATGCTTACTGGCAATCTCACCTGTGGCTCTGGAGATGGGGTCTGACACCTGGCGCACTCTCTACCCGGGACGGGGAGTGCAGGCTTGCCCACAGATGTAAGTGCTGGACTGCGGAACGTGTTGCTCACCCGGCGCTGTGCTCTGCCCGGGCTGGGAAGCTCAGACTTACACGCCGGGGAGGATGCCGGGTCCTTGGACATGTCACACTTCGGCGGTGAAAAGGAAGCGCCTTCCGAGGACTGCCTCCCAACTGGTAGTCCACAGGGATGGCGCCGACCATGGAGAAGGCTGGCAGCAACCGCTAGACGTGTCGCGAAGGCGCATGGGTCAGGCAGGTTGATCCCTCGTTGCCAGTGTAATAACGAGTCACACACGGCAGAGTGAGGTCAGACCTGTTTATTTGATCAACCTGCTCCCAGCGTCCGCACCGTCTCCCTTCAAGCGGCCCCGCTGGAATCCCCGCTCCCTACCGTAAGTAAACAAATATCGAATGGCTGGGTGTGGAATTCTACATCATGTAGAATTCCACACCAGAGCCCAGCATAGACTATATTACAACAGATTGCTAATTTAGGACACTCTCTTTGCCTACTCTGAATCACTGTATGAGCTTTTGGCACCTGTTCTTTTATGTTCTGGTCAGTAAGTTGCACTGAAATACTGCCTATAAGCCAAAACTATTGGCATGGGAAATGAAGATAGGAGAGAGATAGGATGTGAGGAGAGACGCACATCCTGTGAGTTTGGGCTTTTTGATCTACCCATTGTCTGCCCATGGCATAGTCTAAATGGCTGTTTCTGCTGACTACTACCCCTGACCCCCAATATTCCATCCCTCCCTTACCCTCAGGATCTCTTTGAGCTACCCTTGGCTTTTAAAGAGATGCCAATGTTATTTCTAAGCAGTCTTCTAGAAGGTAATGACTCCATTGCAAGTGAAAGCCAGCTCCTGGTATGATATAAACGTCTTAACCAAGTTCACGCTCAGCCACTTGCTTGATAATGTAAAGTGTATTTAAGGTAACTGAAACACACATTTACTAAAGGAAATATATTGTGGCATCATGCAAATTCCACAAATTCCTGAGACCCATGGGCATGTGGCGTGGTACAAAAATTTCAATGAATAAATAAACAAAGCTACAGGGAAGTAAATGTCAAATCCAAACAGCTTTCTTTTGTGCAGCCATGTTACATAAATTACCCAAAACCTGTAACAGGCACTGCTCATAATGATAATTGAATGAAGTCTGTTGACTAGGCCTACATTATCAATTAAAACCAAGTGAAACTGCACCATAGCCTTGCTATCTATTTATATGAGAAAAATGTTCAAATGCAGCCGAAACCTGTCCTGTATTCTTTGAAGTTCACTGCCCAAAGACCAGAGGTTCAGAGGTCAGTGCTCTAGTATAATAAAGCCCACCATTAATCCACAGCAAATCCTTTAGCTGAGCTGTGCATACAAATGGAGTATTCAGAGCATAGATAAATACAACAAAATAGGACCTTTACACAATAGAAAATACTAAATTTTGTGGTGTCTCACAGTTTATGGCCAAAGCCCGACAAGAGTTCATGAATCTGTTTCTTAGTCAGAAAATGCTTCAAAACACCAAGCTTCCAACAGACATTGACCTCTTCACCTTAGGCAGAGTCATACATTAGCATCTGTTCTGTTTGTTTTATGGCTTGGGATCTCAGAAGGCCTAAGCTAGCAATAAAGTTAATAATTAGTTCTTATGGAAATGTGCAGTGCACACCAATTGAAAAAAGACTTCCAATAAATTGAATGATTTGACTGCATCAAAATGAAATCACATTATCGGTCCTAACTTTGGAGAACTTCGCTTGATTTAAGAAAACAAAAACACATTTTAATTCAGCAAAATGATACATACAAACACAATGTATCAATATGTACAAATTATTATTAAACTTTCATATTTCAATAACATTCTCATATTACAAGTCATTGGATCATGTAGGATATATGTGTTTGCAGAATTTCCATGCGATTTCAAATATGTGGTCCTCAAAATTGGAATAAGTCCATAACAGAAGTTGTGTGAGAGAAATCTATTTCTTTATGTCCAAACTGACCATAACTCTGAATGAGAGGAGGGAAGAATGTAAAAGAGTCTCCATCCTATGAGAAAATGCTCCATCAAATGACAATGCATGGGTGACATTTATCCATTATTTAAGGCCAATCACATAGGCAACAGATAGCATTCTTGGGCAAGCTACAGATGAAGTGAACTTGTCTGACTGGAGAACTGCTGATTGGGGTTTCACCTTGGCTGTAAGTGATGGAAATTCCCCATAAGGATGCCTTTTCTAGAGGGAGACTGATGCAGAACCTTTCCCAAGAGATAACCAGATTGCCTGAGAGTGATATTTGAAGCAGGGGACAGACTGGTGGCAGTGCTTGCCTGGCTGAGCAACCTGGAGCTGTTGATGTTCCTACCGCCACTCTGTCTTTCAAAGCCAAACCAAAAGGGTGTACAATAATCCCAGTGCATTTAGATACGTGTCCCAAGAATTATTTTACTCGCTAGGTCACTGAATAGTGACTGGTTTGTAAGGGAAACGTTGTAGAAGTATATTTGAAATAGCATGCCCCTGACTGCATGATTGTGCAGGTCACATAATATTTGCTGACAGTAGCACAATAAATAAATTTTAGAGTTTTTACCGGGATTGTTTATGCCCAGACTTGTGAGATGGTGCACAGCGTTTCACAAATTTGCAGGAATTATTCTACTTCTTGACCTGTGGAAACCACACTTTAAATAAAAAGAATAATCCTGAGTATAGCTGTACCCATAAAGTGGAATAGGAATGAGGTTAGTTCGTCCACTTTATTCTCAAGAAAATAAAGTCAAGTTAAATAACCAATGTCAGATTTCCAAATAAAATTGCAAAGATTTAGCATGAAGTGGATTCCTAATGCAAAGTAGAAATTCATTTTGTAAGGTTAGTGTGAACACCACTCATTCTGCGCTGAGCCCAATGTTCTTTTTTAGAATGTAGTGTTCAAGTGCCATTGCAGTTTTCCAGTGCTCGCAAAATCATGGAATGTCATGAATAAGCCAACAAATGTTTAGACCATAAGTTCTTTTTGAAGGATAATTGGTATCTTGTTAAAGCCTCAGTTATGTTTGAGCTGTTCTAAATTAGCTCAGTTTGGAATTAAGTTGGCGGCACAATGTGCTTAGTGATGAGTACATATTTTGCAGAATAAAATTTAAAGTACCTGATGCTTAAACAAGATAACAATGAGCCTTGAAAAATACCTTATGGTCAAAACACGTGTTGGCTTGGTCATGACACTCCATGATTTTGGGAGCACTGGAAAACTGTAATGACACTTGGATATTAAATTCTAAAAAAGAACATTGGGTTCAGCACAATATGTTTGTGTTTATTTTGAGGAACCTATTAAGGCGGGGTTATCCTGTCGATGGACCTCAGCGCCCTTGGTTATGCACTTCAGGATTATCTTTTCAGGGTCGCAGGGGAAAGTAACAACGGAGTACTTGGTTCCTCAACTCAGTTATGTTAAATGAAAGGTTTATGTAGTTACATTGACATGTTCCCAAGCGCCCACATTTTACCAAAAAGGATGACAAATGACTCCCTTCTCGGTGTTCAAAAAAACCTCTTGAGGTTTTATTCTTTCAGTTTTATAATGTTCTGGTGCCCTATATGATTACACGTGTTTCGATGGCTTGCTCATCTTTTTCAAATCAGGGCTGTTCTTATTCCATTTTAGAAAAGTTATAATTTGCAAAAAACAAACAAACATTATGGTATTCCCATTTATCATCCCATGAGAACCATTTGTACATTATGTAAGAACATTCAAAAAAGAATTTTTATAAATAAAAGGTAAAAATGGCCATTTTTGAGGGGGGGTAAAGGGTAGGAGTGTTACGGGTTAAAGAGAAACAATTTTGAGAGAGAAAGTGAAAATAATAAAATGAAACACAAAAATAACACAATGTTAGATCTTTTTGACTTCCTAAAAGTAAACAAACAAAAGTCATGGAATAATTCTTGAAAACCGGGATTTGTGTGGTATCAGGTTTGAAGTGAATCAGCTTACCTAATGGTGTTGGTTCGAACTTATATTCTTTGGGCCTCATTACGACCCAGGCGGTAAGGGGTTTACGGCAGCGTAAACAGCGCCGACCCTTACCGCCTGAGTACGAGGTCCCTTAGCGCCATGGCGGATTTAACACCTGCTTTTAGCAGGTGTTAAAATCCATGGCGCTAAGGGACCATGGAGTTAATTACGCCACCGTAATTTACGGTGGCGTAATTAACGCCTTCCCCACTCCCATTATGCCCTATGGGGCAAAAATGGGAATGGGGAAGGGTAAATGGGGATTGGGGACTCACCGCCCCACCAAGGTCGGAATGGGGCAGTAAGTCCGCCAACCACCATGGCGTAAACATAGTTTACGCCATGGTGGTAAAGTCATGGCCCAGGCGGTAACTTACCGCCTGGGTCGTAATGAGGCCCTTTATGTCTTTGGGTTAATTTCATGGGTTAAATCCCAGAGTCATCTACAAATGTCAAAGGAAGTAATTTAGGATGAATTATTCATCATCTTTTTAATTCCGCCAGGTTTTCCAAACATAAACTTTTCATCTGGTGTGGTCATTTATAAGTTTCGTGGGGTTACAAAAAACGTGCTTTTCTTACTTGTGCTTGCTTTTGCCCATGGTTTACATAACAGAGAGAAAGAAAAGAACTGTGCATGCTTTCTTGTCTATCCTCTCCATGGTTTTAATAGCAAAAAATGGAGAGAGAGAAAATTACGTGCTCTTAATTCATTCGTAGTTTCTTATAATTTACGTGCTTTACTGTCTCTTAAGGATTCATTTTTTCTTTTTTACTTTAGAGAAGCAGATCTCCACATGATACCACGTGGGAGAGATGTGACAGACCCCCTATTTGAAAATCCCTCATGCACGCTTACCTTGACTGTTAAGTCTCGTACAAAAATGTCCTCCTCCACTCGGCGTCTCCGCCGGGCTACTTCTAACAACTAAGCTGTTGCCTAGCAACTGGGTCCTACTTTGATTCCTGTTGCAGCGGCCATGTGTGGTTGGGAAATATTTATTTTTACTAAATTTCACCCTTGGTTTCATTGTAGTGCGAATCCTTGGAATAAGTTCTATGTTTGAAATTAAATGTTACGGTGCGTGTTGTTTGATCTCTAATTTTTAAGCTAAAAAACTCCTGTGTAGTTAGATTTAGATTCAATGATAATTTATTATTCCTAAAATAACGTGACTATTTGCAAAGTGATTCCTTGTGTGCTGGGTTAATGATATCTTGGAATATCAGCTTTGAACTTTTTAAATCTAAATCTAACTACACAGGAGTTTTTTAGCTTAAAAATTAGAGATCAAACAACACGCACCGTAACATTTAATTTAATTCAAAATCAAGAAGGAATACAAACAGACATACGATAACTTGACAACTATGGAAAGAAAAGCTCTTTATGATTTAAAAAAAGACAACAATCTGGTTATCAAAGGAGCGGATAAAGGAGGAAAGATAGTCGTGGTGGAACGGGAAGATTATGTAGAGAAGGCTATGAATCACTTAAACACACCATTTTGCTATACTAAACTGAAATCCAATCCCAAATTGGAAATGCAATCAGATTTAAAGGATGCAATTATGACCTGGCATAGACAAGGACTTATTAAGGACGAGGAAAGCCATTTTTTGGAGATAAAACAACCAACCCTACCGACAATATACTTTTTACCTAAGATCCACAAGGAATATGAAAGGATCCCGGAGGGGAGACCAATATTAAGCAGAATTGGTTGGGCCACTATGAACATGGCACATTACATTGATGACATTTTAAGACCCCTTGCCGTCAAAACTAAATCCTACCTAAGAGACACAACGTCGGCAATTAACAAACTAACTACAGTAGAATGGCAAGAGGACTATCTGCTATACACTTGGGATGTAAGATCCCTGTATATATCTATTAGACACGATACTGCCATAGAAACTGTGGACTATACTTTTTCCAAGGAAACAGCATCGAATTATCAATCAGTGAGCATGCTAAAAGAAATGTTACTACTAACATTACAAAATAATGTCTTCATATTTAATGGAACTTCTAGAGGCAAACCAGAGGGGTGGCGATGGGGATCAAATATGCCCCGGCACTTGCAAACCTGACGATGGCAATGTACGAAGACAAACATATTTATAAAGATGAGTCTTATGAATCAAATGTGGTACTATGGACAAGCTATACAGATGATGTTTTACTCATTTGGAAAGGGGAGGAAGAAGGACTGGATAAATTCAGGAAGAGAGCAAATAATAACGAAATGGGTATTGAATTTACTGGCAACACAAGTGGAAAAGAAATTAATTTTTTAGACTTGAACATCTATGTTTCACATAACTCTGTCAAAACAAAAACCTTTAGGAAAAGTACAGAGGCAAACTTAACGCTATATGCTACCAGCTGCCATTATAACTCTGTGATCAGAAACATACCAAAGGGAATTTATCAGAGCCCGTAGAAACTGTACTGAACAATCAACCTTTAAAGATGAATGCAAATTACTTACAGAGAGATTTAAAGCGAGAGGATATGGCAAGGAAACGATAGCGAAAGCACAGGAGAAAGCGATGAAACTCGACAGAGAAAGTAAAAAACCAGCTAAAGAGAAAATAAGCTTTATTACTACCTATTGTGCTGATAATACAATTCTGAGAAAAATTCTGAAGAAGAATTGGCATTTACTTCAATTGGACCCCAATGTGAAGAAATATATTGATGACAACCCAACCATGATTCACAAAAGTGCGAGAACGATTAAGAACTTTTTAAGTCCATCATTCCTTCCAGAGGAGATAAATGACAATAAAACAATATGGCTTCCAGCACTACCGAAAGGTTTTCACAAGTGTGGTACCTGCACAATGTGCAAGTATGCATTAGACAACTCAACAATCTTTAAAGACAAACATGGCATTACGCAAAAAAATGAAGATTACATAAACTGTAAGACGAAATATGTGGTATATGTTATCATTTGCCATTGTGGAGAGATATACATTGACAGCACTATTAGGGAACTCAGAATAAGACTACGGGAACACCTATCAACCATTGGAAGTCAAGAAATGAACCTACCATTAGCCCAGCATTGGCAGAAGAAGCATCAGATGGATGATAAAAAATCGCTGAGATTTGTTGGTCTCAAAAAAGTGACTTTCGGCCCAAGAGGCGGAGACCAGGAAAAACTTAGGCAACAAGAAGCAAAACTAATTTGCAAATTCCGAGCTGTGGAGAAAGGCCTTAACTCTGATAATGAGATGGCCTCCTTTTTGTGAACTATGTTTTTTTCTTACAATGAGTTATGTAAACAATAATGTACATTTGTGAAAAATGGAAAGGCCTCTTTTTGGGCCTTAGAATGAGTACAATGTGTAATTGTGCAACTGTAAATGTCTTCATTTGAGAATTTAGAATGAAAGGTACACACAAAGAGGAAGGCTATATGTAAATAAATTAATAGAATGTTTCCTTGCAATTAACAGTATAGAATTGTTAAAATCCAAACTTAATATAGAAAGGGATGTATTGTATCAGGTGAGATTCGCATGCAGTACGGGAAGTTCTTGCACATTGATACACATGGACTGACAATCAACACAGTAATACGAAATCAGAATCAGACTCAAAAGGCACTGAGATAGAAACGAAACATTAATCAAGACCAAACCCCTTAGTTGCCCAAAACATGGCCGCTACACTAGCAATCGAAGTAGGACCACAGGTTAACATGAAGTAAGATTTGGTACTTGGAACTTTTTAAAGCTGATATTCCAAGATATCATTAACCCAACACACAAGGAATCACTTTGCGAATAGTCACGTTATTTTAGGAATAACAAATCATCATTGAATCTAAATATAACTACACAGGAGTGTTTTAGCTTAAAAATTAGAGATCAAACAACATGCACCGTAACATTTAATTTCAAACATAGAACTTATTCCAAGGATTCGCACTACAATGAAACCGAAGGTGAAATGTAGTAAAAATAAATATTTCCCAACCAAACATGGCCGCCGCAACAGGAATCGAAGTAGGACCCAGTTGCTAGGCAACAGCTTAGTTGTTAGAAGTAGCCCGGCGGAGACGCCGAGTGGAGGAGGACATTTTTGTACGAGACTTAACAGTCAAGGTAAGCCTGCATGAGGGGTTTTGAAATAGGGGGTCTGTCACATCTCTCCCACGCGGTATCACGTGGAGATCTGCTTCCCTAAAGTAAAAAAGAAAAAATGAATCCTTAAGAGACAGTAAAGCACGTAAATTATAAGAAACTACGAACGAATTAAGAGCACGTAATTTCTCTCTCTCCATTTTTTGCTATTAAAACCATGGAGAGGATAGACAAGAAAGCATGCACAGTTCTTTTCTTTCTCTCTGTTATGTAAACCATGGGAAAAAGCAAGCACGAGTCAGAAAAGCACGTTTTTTGTAAACCCACGAAACTTATAAATGACCAGACCAGATGAAAAGGTTATGTTTGGAAAACCTGGCGGAATTAAAAAGATGACGAATAATTCATCCTAAATTACTTCCTTTGACATTTGTAGATGACTCTGGGATTTTACCCATGAAATTCACCCAAAGACATAAAGAATATAAGTTCGAACCAACACCATTAGGCAAGCTGATTCACTTCGAACCTTATACCACACAAATCCTGGTTTTCAAGAATTATTCCATGACTTTAGTTTGTTTACTTTTAGGAAGTCAAAAAGATCTAACATTGTGTTATTTTTGTGTTTCATTTTATTATTTTCACTTTCTCTCTCAAAATTGTTTCTCTTTAACCCCTAACACTCCTATTATTTAACCCCCTTAAAAATGGCCATTTTTATTTTTTCTTTATAAAAATTATTTTTTGAATGTTCTTACATAATGTACAAATAGTTCTCATGCAATGATAATGGGAATACCATAATATTTGTTTGTTTTTTGCAAATTATAACTTTTCTAAAATGGAATAAGAACAGCTCTGATTTGAAAAAGATGAGCAACTCATCGAAACACGTGTAATCACATAGGGCACCAGAACATTATAAAACTGAAAGGATAAAACCACGAGAGGTTTTTGTGAACACACAGAAAGGGAGTCATTTGTCACCCTTTTTGGTAAAATGTGGGCGCTTGGGACCATGTCAATGTAACTACACAAACCTTTCAGCACAATATGATTGGTGTTCTCACTAACCTTACACTATTTCCTTGGTGAGGGCATTTCCTCTTGAATGCCACAATACACAGCGACCATCTCTAGTAATTCTCTATCATTTCTACACCTCAGCACGTAAGACAATTAGTTACCCTAAAAAGTGTCTATACGTAGGAATTCATTTTGATTGTGTTCTATTTCAAATGTATATTCCCATGCTTATGAGACACTTTAAATGAAGCTAGAATGTCTGCTCTCCAAAAAGAAAAGTTTCTATCCTAAATCCAAGCCTGTAGAATAGTCCAACAACACACACACACCCTGTATTTTATATATATGCCTAAACTAGAAACCACAGGTACCATACATTTAGAGAAGATGAGGAAAGTTATATGTGAACCCAATGTTTGTTTTTCTCTAATGGCAACACTTGTTGATGGTGTTAGAAAAAAGTATGTGAAATATATATTGTATATTACTGATGTGACTATGAAGTTGTTTTATATTGCAATGTAACGTCGACAAGCTGCAACAATTTGAATGTTCCTACCAGAGAAGATTGCATTTGTTGTCTAGAATACTTATTCAAATTTGCTGTTATTCGAATGGATGCTTGTGTTTATTGTGAATCTATTGATTAGCAAGATAATACCAGGCAGATTGTAGTTTAGTTTCTGTACTATCTGTGCTTGTATTGAATACTGCGGGTCAATTATCCAGCATAGAGTTAGGGGCCCACCTTTAATTTTGATTTAATTTTGATTTACTATTTTAAATAAAACAGAGCATTCAGATGAAAAACATCCTGTTTCTTGTCCCAGAATTGTGTCCTACTATCCGGTGCAGTATGAGAGCAACTGTTTAGCTGAGGTGAATCACTCAGCTTCTTGTTTTGTGACATGTTTTGTCAATACCATTTTTCATCATGAATATTATACACTACACTATTGAATTGTATATATGTGTGATATCTCTTCCTATGGTTGACAATTACTGTATTATTAATAGTTTGCTTTCTGTATTGATTGACAGGTGTTACTTTATGCTCCCGATGAAGGGAACTCCACCCTGAAACACGTTGAGCTAATGTTGCAAAATAAAGAAGACTTTACAAAGAATTGAAAACTCCTGAAATTGTTTGAAAGTTATGAGTCATTGTCGTATTCTATTAGAATTAATAATCATTACCATACTCAACTTTAACTGGTTATTTATCACCAGTATATATGTGTGCAGGGGACAGGGCTATCCAATATTTTGGACACCATTCTCTTTTCTGTTGTCCCCACAATCTCTGTGTCAAGATTGTTGTTACCTCCCCTGCACCTGAGTGAATTATAAGTTTCCATCGACTTAAACGAGATAACTGCAAGTTCTGGTGTGCACTGGAATAGTACTACATTCTTGTACATAGTCATTTGCCAGGCTTTGATGTAATATGCACAGGTACTAAGACTATATGCCAGCTACTTGCGTTATTGTGTCCAGGTAGTAACATTATGACAGTGCCTGGAAGATGCCTACATAAAAGCCAAAACAATTTGCTTTGCCAATGCCTGGTCATGTGGGTTGGTGGTTTGCAACATATGCAGCCAGAATGTCACTCGTAGGCTGTTGGGAATTTCCTGTAGACCCTTGTAGATGTAATATTTTCTCTTTTCACTAAGCCCAACTTTTCCCTAAGGCAATACACTATTTGAGCCAACTCGTCTGAGATCAGAAATCAATCTTGCCTTGTCCAGAGTAAGCAGACTACTTATTTGTGGAGAAAACAGGACATTCAACTTATTTAACGTTTTTTAGAGAAAGTCCCATCCCTTGGCGATATGATGTGTTTTCTTTCTCCAAATTCTACCCTTGATTTTAGGGAAAGTTCAATAAGTTCCAGTTATCCAGCATTCACTTATTCCATAACAATAAGGCCAAACCGTGACAGCTGGCCAACAGTGAAACATATCCCACACAGGTTTCATGCGTGAGGGCCAAGCAATCTTCTGGGTGATAGTGAACAACGAAAAGAAACATGTTTTGCTGTACTACGATTGTTTTGTATCATGCAGAAGTTAACACTGCATGTGTTGCAATTTCAATGTGTTAATGAATGTGTTAAAGTGTATCATTTATGACAGTTTGTTTTGGCCACAACTTCACACTAAGCTTCAATTCTAGGTTGGCCAGAATAAAGATCAAATTACTCAAGGGCTTCCTGAGTCCGGCCCTCTACCTCCCAATATCTGGCCCCACCTTGCTAAGCAACTTCTTGTTTCACCAAATTCAGCAGTATTGATAGATTACTTGGTGATGGCGGTTGCACCTAGTAGGGAATAGGCTCTCCTACTCAGCTTCAACACTCCCGATGACCACATCCTCCGTTTGTCTGTAAACTGGTGGCATTAAGTATTTTACAAATAGGGGAAACGTCTGTTCTGCTCAAGTTCCGTTTGCAAAATTCCTTTCCTGGAGTGGTTAATATCTGTTACAGGGCAAACATTAGCAGGAGAAAGAGTACAAGGGAAAGACACACAGGTCTTCAATATGTTCAGGCAGCATAGGCTGCTCTCATTTCTTTACTCCTCTTTCCAACCTTCACAAGCTCTCACAGCTAACCGAGCACCATGGAGACTATCCCCCAATCTGTCTACATTTAAATCCAGAACCTTATTAAAGTCACCTTCTAGCTCTGTATCCCTCACATTTTGCAGTATATAGCTGATCTGCTATATCTGGTGCGCAGCCGAAACCACAGCATGGGGCTATGCTGTGAATGTGCATGGCGGAGAGGTGGGACTCCTGTTCGAAGCATGGAAGGCATAAGTGAACTCTCTCCATTACCCTCTGATGTCAAACCACCATAAACTGTCCCTGAAAACAATGGGCTTACACTAGCTCTCTCTGCAATGTTTGTCTCCTGAGATGCAAGCTGCATATGGAAACTGTTGTATTGACACAAAATGGTATGAACATAAACGACACTCGCTCAACTGGTTGGGTATCTAGTTCACTCTCCCTCCGTTTTCTGTCCCCCTTCTTCTCCCAGGTACTGTGTACTCCCTCCCTCTCATCCTACCCCCCCCCTGTTAAAAGCTACTTGGCCCGTCATATTACACTATATGCTTTTGAGTATTTGCCACCCTATGCTGTTTACTTTCTGTATTGGACAAAATGCCAATAAACAGTTAAAAATAAAATAATACATAAATACATCAATAGCTGATCTGCTGACAAGGATAACCGCTCCCTGAGAACACTTTGTGAATCCTGCATCTAATGCTGTATCTAAATAATGTATTGCTATGAACTTAAACGCATCCCCTACAAGATGAGTTTTCTGTATTACCAGGACATTTGCATTATTCTCCCAAAGTTGCAAACAAGTCCACTCTCCATCTGATTGTTTGAACTATATGCATTCAAGAAAATCAGTGTAAGCAGCCCTACCCTCCTTCGTCCACATGCCACCATCGTGGACTTCCTCTCACTGTAGACACTTAATCCGACACAACTTCTGAACACCCCGACACAACCAGAACTCCCCACTCCCCACACTCAGAAGCATCAGTACCTCAAACCCAGCTCTTCTCCACCCTTTCCCCCATCCTTTCCAAACTGGATTGGGCAACTGTTTTGCTAAGAACATCAGGATGATATTATTTTTCATGTATTCTTCATTGCGATTGCTTAAAGTACAAACTACAATATTTTCAACCACTCTCACAGCTTCCAAAAAACTAGCAAGCATGTATTTGGACCCTGTCCCTCTCCCACAAGCTCTTGAAGTTTCAGCACCACTTCCGACATCCCTCCCTCTTTCACATCCTGTGTGGCTCTTTCTCCCGCCTCTCTGATCTCAGCTATTCAGTAAACAAACACCTTACTTTCCTTCTTGGGCTCTTCCTCTGTGCCCTTCGTTCTGCCTCCTTCTTTCACACGCAAGTTCCATCTCCTTTCGGGCAGTCAAAAAAGAACATTTGCGAGTTGGGCCAGGTGTAAGAGGGGTTTGAGCAAAGGGAAGGCGGCTGGACAAAAGGGGGAAGTCTCTTGACAAAGGCAATGGCCACATGTAAGGTCGGGAATCTTGAATATATTCCAGAACAGGGAAAACATGTCTGCAGAGGACTCGGGATGGGTCAAGGGAGGGCCAGGGGTGGAGGAGAACTGTTCTGTTTGTTGCAAAATGTTAAATAAAAATGTACATGAAAAAAAACATTTGCCTGTGTGTGTGTCTTTTTAGCAGGCAGCCTATGTTGACATGTACTTCATCTGCACCCCCCTCTGTCATGCTTCTCCTCTTCAAGGTATTCTGTGGAAATGAATACAATATTCTTACTACATTTGATCTTGGGTATCACCCTGATTGGTGGCCTTCTTCCAAGGGGCATATGTACCCTCTCTACCACAGAGTACAACAATAACTGTTGCTGCTCAACAACTGTCAGCCTGATTCATGGAATTATCTGCGTTGAAAACGCAGATTTGCACGCCTTTCTGCCCGAAAATCCCTGTTTGAAGTATGGGGATTTTCGGGCAGAAAGGCGCGCAAATCTGCGTTTTCGGCGCAGATAATTCCATGAATCAGGCAGTGTATTGTGCCAATCCTGCCTGGCATATTCCCGGTTTCGTCCTCTTAAGTGTATCTGCTTCTGATCCTGTTTTGTGGCCGTCCCTTCTCCTGCTTTTCCTTTGCTTTATTGGTTTGAGAAGGCGCTGTTGCCACTTCATAGATCTACAGCTGGACTCTTTCCTCCACTTCCTGGGTCTTCTTTCCATTCTTTCCAGTCGAAGTGCCTGCCTCGCCTCGTGATGACACCTTTCCTGCTCTTCTCTTTCCTACCATTCTGCGTAGGACACCTTTTCTCCCTACTCTGTTTCCAGATGTACTCATCTACTGCCGTCAACTTCATTTCCTCCTAGCACACACTCAGCACTGGAATTCCTTTGGAATCCACCAAGCAGTTCAACTAAGAAATAACCAGGACATCCCCACTGGTTGGTGCTCGGTTAGCTGTGGTGGTCTAAACCTCTGCCCCATTGCACTGCCTCTCCTCTTACTGGTCTTTGCACACCACTTCTCTGGTCAAGTAGCACTTTACTTGGATACAGCTTCCACACCAGCACTTCCTCATCTGTTCATCCTCAGCCTCTCATACCCACCTTGCCACTTTTTTTATTGTGCACCATTTTCTTAAACTCTTGTAGTTTCATTCAGTTTTGCCTTGCTCGGTCGGTGTTTGCTGAAATAACATTCTGCCGCCAGTAGCCACAAGAACAGGGAAGGCATGAAGGTAATGGCATATGGGAGATTGTGACCGAAACACAAGGTCGCCATCGCCACAGAGACTTAGGGCTGGACTGCAGTGGCGGATGCCATGACCCAGACAGCATGCAAGGGTGGGAAATGAGCAGAGCTCCCTGTGGAGGCTTGAGGAAGATAAAAGAGTTGTATGCATCAATGCAGTACGATAAAGATCACTGCATGAAAGGTAACTGCTAATTATGTACAAAGGGAGAGGTACTGCTACCGCAGTCAAATTATGCCAAGTGAAACCGCAACGTTCTGAGAGTCTAATATGAAAATACTTAACTGAGGGGTCACAGCATCATGAAAACAGGAAGTGTGTGCAGTGGAGCAGAAAGGTATAGGGGCTAGTCCAAGAGGGCCACTTACTATGGACTGAACCAGAGCACTATGGGACGTGTAGTGCCAACTTGATATGATGGCAATATTCCGGATATGTTGTTTTAATAAAGATAAGGCAAATCTGCCCAATATGCAGCCTTTCTACAATGACATAAAATCCTGTAATCAATTCCGGTGGTCCTTCGGTGGCGGGGGCAGGGTGGGCAGTCACCCCCCCGGCTCCTTTCTTTTGCCCAGTATGTGCCCAGTGTGCCCCCCAGCCTCCTGCAGGTACCCTATCATCCCCACCCATGTCACCAAATGCTGCCTCTGCTGCAGGGTATCTAATCCAGGAGAGCCTGGAAGGAATGTAACAAACGTGTTAGGATCTTCATTTAAACTATAACAATTTTGCCCTTCCAGGATATGAAAAGTCCCCACTTCAAGTACAAAGTCTCTGCAAGGAGTGAATTAAGTCACCTGCAAATGAACAAAAACTGTTTGTGTGTTGTTAGGAATTGATGACATGGGAGCCAAAGGTGAGGTAACTGCTTCAGTTCTGTTCCTCCAAGATAGGTGCACTGGCCCGCTGCTATTTCCCTGTGCCGTACCAACCGACGGCACAAAGGTCTCATATCACGCACTGGTTCTCGGCACTGCGTGGGGAGATGCACAGGGCCCAAGTAGTGAATTGACTTCTTGCTACATGTGTCAGTCATCCAATTCCTGCACCTTTAAGCTCATTCACTCATACTGCAGCCACAAAAGGTTTGATCGTCATGACATACAACTGGTGTGACAGGAAACAACCCTGTTGCATGTGAAGTAAAAAAGGTGGGGCTTCTTGTTCTACAAATCACGCAGGAAACCAAGTAAGTTCATAGGTTTATTTGTGGTCAAATGTACACCATAAGTCCTAGTGTAGCACAGGAAAAACACTGGCCCATCGACAGACCAGCTGAGGACACTCTTAACTGTACCACTCATACATCATCCTTCAAACAACAGCAACATTCCAGTGACACCATCGTATTCCACTGACAGCAATCCCACTGACAGCTACATATCACGTAATGTACAGCAGGCACATTACTACACTTCTCCCCCGTTCATTCATCATGCACACCATCACAATAATCACAACACTACAAAAGTGGAACACTAGACATGGCAAAATGAACACACCCAAGGATAATGTGGAACAAGGCACACTTCCCAAGCAATGAACTCCAGCAAACCAACCTTACCTGCCAGCAAAAACCCCAGCAAAGTGAGAAACAGATGAAACACCTTCTCACAAGACAACCAGAGCTATTCTTGCACAAAACAACCCTGTAAGCAGTACACCTACCACGGGACAAACCAAGATGTTGAAATACAAACAAATTGGAAAATTTAGCAACCTGCACAACACACATCAGCTAACCAACAACTGTAACATAGACAACCCACGCTTTCCACCAGACACAGGAGATGGCAGATGCCTAACAGTGAAAAACGCCCTGACACACCCCCAATGACACTGGACAAAAACCCAACCAGCACCAGGCAGTTGGGCCATATACTGCAACCCTGTTGACATACTGACCCCCGTTGACGATGCCAACTTAACAGAACGAAAAAGTCAACCCAAACTATATAAATCTGGAAACCAAAACTCCACACACATCCCGCCGACTGTAACCAACAGTCTCACTCACCACACACCACTCTCCACGACTGTGACCAACATTCTAAACATGCCACTGTAACCAACAGTCTAAACTCCTGTCCGTAACCAACAGCCTACCTCCAGACTGTAACCAACAGTATATACTCACCCACTCCACAACACCACCGTGCACCTCACATGGCCACGACTGTAACCAACATTCAATACTGCTCTACTCACCACACCACAACTGTAACCAACAGTCTAAACTGGCTGTAACCAACAGCCTAAAATTGCCACACCTTAACATCATGGCCACTACGACTGTGACCAACAGCCGAACTCAACACACTCACACCACAACTGTACCCAACAGTCAAAACTCCAACTCAAATCATTACCCATCTCCCACATGACTGTAACCAACAGTCAGAACTCCTAGCACACCACCACGACTGTAGCAAACAGTCAGTCAAAACTCTGACACCACTCTCCCCACACACACACAGACACACACCACTGAGAACAGGAACAAATTAAGACATAAAACACAACATCAAAAATGCAAGGAACAATTTGAAGACCCATCTTGTAAGGATCATTTTGAATGTGTGTCCAGCAAGGAAATGCTCACCACCATAAAGAATGAGAACACACGTGCACCCATATGTCCAAATATGCAACCCCTAAAGGAGAAACAATGTTACTGTCCACGAGACATGTAGATTGCCCGCAAAAAACAAGCAAACACGGAGTGTCCCACAAGATAAACACCACACTCCCACAAGTCCAAGTTCCCCCTGGAAAAAAAAACATCAGCATCAATAACACATGTAATGTCCAGGCTTGCCCACATTATAAAGCTATAACTTGGCAACATTATGTTTACTAGTGAGTACCAACATCAACAAGCCCGAAACAACATCAACCCATGATCCAACCCACCTAAAGATGCTAACTCAGAGGCCACAACACTAAACACCTCAACAACAAACTACTGGCCTCCCCTAGACACCTAAACTCATCAGTCTTCAGACACAGTGAGGGTTTTTAGCTGAACATAAAAGCCTCAGAGATCTGGATCCAACTCCCTCAAATTGTCAACAAAACCGCAGCACCTTTCATAAAACTCCTCACTTCCAGGTTTATCCACCATACAGATGGGACACTTTCCTTGTCAAGGGAATCATCTGATAAACATCTCTTGTGATCTGGCTCAGGGACATAATCATCGACTGGAAACCCATGGCAGCCCACTGCTACTCTTCTGACCCTTGTCTGCATGAACAATGGTCCCATGAAGCGCAAATCCCTGAAAGGAAATGCTCCAAACTGCCCAAGTTGCCGGCAATAGAACCCAAATCCTCCTTGAGGTGCGTGTTGCATTCCATTTCACAAATGGATGTTACGCTGCGTGCAACTGAAACGCAGCGTTCCATGGGAGACGGCAAAACTGCTTCCTCCTGTGAGGATGATGTCTCCACTACTCCTTCAGCTGAGGACAGGTACACATCTCCATCCAAACTGACCTCACCGCTAACATGCACATTCTTGCTCACCCCACAAACAGCACCATGCTCAGAGTCAGACTGCTCTGCTTGACTAGGTCCCATCTCACCTCGAGAGGGCCCGGACGTCCTCACTCCTCCTCCTTGTCTGCCTGCATGGGCTTCAGCCTCTTCAGCAGCAGGCACTGCGGCTTTGGCCTGACCACCTGGATCATGTTCCGTACAGCGCCCGCCCAGCCACAGTACCCTCCAGCACCTCTACGAGTGGGATGCTAGCTGCGCTGCCCAGACTGCGGCCACAGTGACAGCCTAGCACTTCACCTCTCTGCACCGGACCCCGCCTCACCGCTGGCGGGCACCACACCATCTGCCTGGCCACCCGGCTCAGACGATCTCCTGCACCATCTGGCCCACAGGACACCGGAGGCCTTCCTGCAAGCCTCCACACACAAGTTGCCTCTTGTAGGGGCAACAGGCTCGCAGCTCCAGTGGTATCCCTCGCCTCCCTTGGATCTGGCTGCTGGCTTGCTGGCTGGTCCATCACCCGTGGATGGGAAACGGTCGGGGCAGTGTCTTCCACCTGCTGCTCCTCTGCAGTAGCTCCTGGTCCTGGCAAAAATCGTTATTGCCAGTGAAGTAACAAAGGTGGGGGTTCTTCTTCTACACACCATGCAGGAAACCAGGTAAGGTCATAGGTTTATTTGTGCTCAAAGGTACACCATAAGTTCTAGTGTAGCACAGGAAAAACACTGGCCCATCCACACACCAGGTCGGGACACTCTAACTGTCCCACTCATACATCATCCTTCAAACAACACCAACATTCCAGTGACAGCATCACATTCCACTGACAGCCATCCCACTGACAGCTAAACATGACGTAATGTACAGCAGGCACATTACTACAACATGCATCTCCTGACACAAATCACTGGATTTAAACAGAAAGAATGAATGGAAAGGCATCTAGGTATGTCATACCAATAAGGGGTTAGCAGATGTTGGTGGTCTGACAGAGGCGTTGCTAGGGGGAGTTTAGGAGGCTATAGCCCCAGGTCTTTTGGTTGTAGCCCGTATAGAATCTCGGGGTCTAACCAAAAGGCTAGCTACCCCCGAGTCCTGACAATCCCGACATTAGTGTAGCCCTGGATCTTTTCCAGACCTAGGAACACCCATGTGGTCTGACATATGAGGATCATGTCACTATAAGGGACATTTGAAATACCCGAGAAGCACAAATTATGTTTCACAATATATATATCACTGAAACACGACCATATCTCATTGTATTTCTCTAAATTATGTTCCACCGTGAAAGAGCCATTTTCGAGAATGGCAGGGTTCACCAAATCGACCAGCCAGGTCTCACACATCAGCCATCTTTAGGGCTTCCACTGTTAAAGCCTTTCACGTGTGTGCTATGTGATGGCTCTAAACGCCCAGAGTTTTTGAGTTGAAGGAGTAGTAAGATGAGAATTAGTACCTGGTTTCACCTCAAACATTAGTGCTTACTTGATCGTCTCTATCACTTCTTTGCCGAAGAGTTTCACCTGACAGCAAGACCACATCATGTAGGACAGTTTTGTCTTCTTGATTTTTCGATTTCAGCAGGTATTCAAGTCTCTGAAGTCAAGCCTATACATCCTAGACTGAGTCCAACACATTCTAAAGTGCACCTTTTATTGCATGCAAAGTTTTGGGACGTCTTTGAAGCGATTCGCCATGCTACAAAAAATACCAGATCAATGCCATGCAACCAAAGAAATCCCAGCTTCCTCCTTTCATTTATACCATTGCATTTTAACATTTTACGAGATGTCTCAGCATTTTGCAAAATGCCATCATGTCTTTATTGATGAATTGGAGCAGTCGGAAATATAATTGCCTACTTTGTCTATTTAATAACCAAATCCACACATACAAGCGAAGTAGCCGCACTTGCTGACGAGCGTCAAGGCATGCGTGAGAGTTCACATCAAGCTCGCTCTTGGGATCCTTGCCATCGGTTTGGCAGGATACATTGCGCGGGAGTGTACAACTATGCCTTTTGCTTATCTTGGAGCTGTTCTATCTCTTCTATCTCGGGCTCTTTCCGGTGTTTATGTTCTCCATTCCTTCACAATAGTGCTGTCGCCAGCTTCATTTCACCCCACCTACTTTTTCATGAGTCTTTTAAAAGAGAAATACCAGGCCCCAAAGCAAGATCATTTCCCAGAAGGGAGGGACAGTTCTTCGGCGGAAAGCACAGGCATCCAAAAGATGTGCTTGCGTTTACGTTTGGCCTTTGCACAGCACAGAAGGTGGACAGTTTCCGCTTTCTCTGACAGAATGAATGCCACCATATGAATGGGTTGAACATGAATGTGTCAAGAGGTGCATTTTAGGAGATTGCAAAATGTAGACATTTGTGTTTCTGAGCTGGATTTGATTACAGAAGGATGTGGTGATATGTCCGACAATTGTGGATTACTCTAGTCTGTGCCGTGACTCAGACGTTAGGGGATGGGCATTCCATTGAGGTTTGTGTCACTGGGCTTTAGCTGCAATGATTATGATTATACCCATCTACTGCAGTTTAAATTGGTTTAAATCAGGGTGGGCACGTATGCTTCATTTGTTTAAAACTTTACGAACTGCCCTGGCTGTGATGTTATAGCAGTCTAGAATGGCTTCTGCTATAAACTGCTGTAATCGCACTGTATAGCACTGTAAAACAACCACCTGCTTCTACGGCTGTCTTCAGCACTATGACAGGTTTCCTTATGCAACAATGGGTACTCTCTAGTGGAGGAGATGCAACCTTCTTCACTTCTAAGATAGAAGACATTTGAAGCTCTATCACTCAACAAGCACAGATTATACTTCCCAAGGTGACCGACAGCAAACAGTAACCAACATTCCACTCGGGGTTGCAGTAGCAGAGATGCTGAAAACCTTGAACTCCTTAAGACAATGAAGTTCAATAGACAGTGCGATCTGCCCATCTTCCCAAAGAACTTGGAGCCACACTGGCCACTCCACTGAATAGCCTATGCAACTCCTCCATCACCGCTGATTTAGTTATTTACAGCCTCAAGTCATCTACAATCACACCCCTACTGAAGGGGCAGGATACAGGTCTTACCTAATTGCCACCCCATTCCCTCCTGCCATCTGTAAGCCAAGTTCATTGAGAAACTCTTTACAAAATAACTCCAAGAACACAGGGAAGACCACCTGCTTCTCCATGCACCTGGGAAAGCACAGGGAATCTGCCATCCTGGAAAGTAGAGCCGATATTCCTCAGAGGTTGCACACCAGACGTCCAATAGCAGTCATCCTCCTGGACCAATCAGCTGTATATGACACCACGGATGAACCACTTCTGCTGCTGGGACTGAAGTCATATCCGGGCATCAAGAGCACTTTGTTGGAATGGACATCTTCCTTTCAGGTTTAAATCCATCTAGTTAGCATGTATAATTATCCAGGGCTTTTCCCTATCATCAGGGCTATTGAATTCCCACAACCTCTCTTTGCCCCAAGTCTTTGATTGTTTCCAGATGGACTTCAGTATTTATGCTGATGGGAATCAGATCAGATTCAAACTGGAGTCCTGTTATGAAACTGATGTGCCACCTATTACTGCCTGCCTAAAAAGTTCAAAACTGATTGTCAGAGTGCCAAGTTTGTCCTAACTCATGGAAAACCGAAATCCGTATCTATAGCGAAACCCAGCTTGGCATCCTCTCCAACAGCTGACCTAAAGACACGGAGCCCTTATCTACACTGGTCGATAAAGTAAAAAACCTGGCCATTACCTTTGGCACTGTACAGGAACTGCACTGTCCAGATCATACAGGCCTAGATGATTTCTTAATTAGACTCATGTAATGGGCTGCTTCACAGCCTACACGGGCAGGAAATTACACATTTGCAGTTGGGCCAGAACAGGGCTGCCTGCCGGATCACAGATCTCAGGGAATATGGTCACAGCTCTGGGGCTCTCTACAAGCTACACTAGCTTCCATTCACATAGCGTGTTGATTTCAAGCTCCTGTACATCACCAGAAAGGCCTAATGGGCTATGTGATCTCATTATGCAACCGACCGAATCACTGAATATATCATACAGAGTTTTCTGCACTCTTGAACATCCACCAGTCTATTGGCGAGCCCCTACAAACGGATGAAATTCAGAAAAGATGCCCGACATTTGTGAATTATGGAACTCCTTCCTCCTTGGACATGCAGCAAGAATCTAACTTTTTGAAGTTCTAGGAAAATAAATGAAACCTGTTCATGAAGACCTTCATGGCAGCTGCGCACTTATGATTTTCTAAAACAATGTATTGCATTTCTAGACAGGAATAGGCTGAAGCATTTAGCCGTTTTAAAGTTAGAAAGTTAGGATAACATGTTATGCTATGTCTCAGCATGTGTGCTGACCCCTTCTCCTTTTACCCCCTCACCCTCTCTTCTGTGTGTGCACTCTGAAGTATTTTGTATACATGTGGCACCTTATAAAACACCAAATAAAGAAATACAAATAAGTAATTCCATCCTTATACCATGTTTTGATAGATTGGTATCTAAAGACCAGTTTCATTGTGACTTGTATTCATCATGTACATTTTTTTAATTTTTTTTTTTAATTGTTGCATATGGTTGTCATTAACTTTTTACAACTGTTTCACCATATTTCCAAATCTTTCTTGACATAAAACTGACATGCATCATTTAAAACGAAATAAAATACATATGTATTCATTATGTTAAATTGATATTGGATAGTCATAACTCATCCTTTTTAGGCTCAGTCACAAGACATACATCAAAGTGTCCCTCAACTCTTGGGCATATTCCCTCTGTTATTTAATATCTATTTGATTCCTCTTATCACAATTACATATAAAAAGGGGAAAGATGCCGACAAGACGAAACTGGTGTTAAAAAATGACCTAGTTCACAGAGTTTAATCATGAACTTCTAAAAAGGATGCCCCCTGCATGGGTGGAGTAGATCAAGCAGTACTTGAAAGTAGCAGAGACACAGCACAAGCCACATGATTGCTGCTCAAGGTTCATTCGTTTGCCAGTGTTAGCTAGTAAAATAAAACATTTCCTTCATCCTACCTTACTAAGGGAAAAGGTAGGTTCTCTGTAAAATGGCTACTTTCTTGAGAAGATACCTACATAAACACATTAAAGGACATCATATTTATGAGCAGTAAACTGCTCCAAAACCTGATAACACTACCTGCATGCATGTCATAAAACAATCAATTGTTGGGGCTTGTTAATTCTTTGGCATATTGCTAACAGCAAAACACAAGAGGTGATGGTTGAAGGTTTGGAATTAATCTTAACTTCTGGCATTGCTCTGGGCAACCCTCCAGGCCACCTTTATTCACCTGCCAAGCCATTAGAGAAGGGCAAAGACCATATGAAAATCAGGCATGGTCCAACCCCAAAAGTGGCAGTCCAGCACAAACTGCTTAGTCACCTCAGTTCTGCACAAGACCACAAGCATCCCCAGACATGTTTCAGTCTCATTAGTGAGGAGTAGCTTGTGTTGCTAGGCCCAGCAGGCACAGAACCCCTGTCTGAGCATACCCACCCTACTCGGGTGACTAAAGCAAAACACAAGAGGTGATGACAGGAAGGTTTGGAATTAATCTTTACCTCTGGCATTGCTCTGGGCAACTGTCCAGACCATCGTTCTTCACCTGTCAAGCCATTACAGAAGGAGAAAGACCATCTGCGAATCAGGCATGGCCCAACCTCAAAAGGCGCCGTCCAGCCCGAACTGCTCGGTCACATCCCTTCTGCACAAGACCACATGCACACCCAGACACGTTTTGGTCGCATTGGGCCTCATCAGTGAGGAGTAGCTTGGGTCTATTGGCCCAGCAGGCATGGGAACCACCTCTGGGCATACTCGCCCCCCTCAGGGTGGCTAAAGCAAAAAACAAGAGGTGATGGCTGGAAGGTTTATAATGAATCGTATCCTTAACAAGAACCAGAAGGAGAAAGACCATATGCATATCAGGCATGGCCACACCCCAAAGGGGCAGTCCAGCCCAAACTCCTTGGTCACACCCTCCTTAGTGACACTGGATGTGAAGGCTCTGTATACCTCCATACAGCACAACCTGGCTATTCAGGCAATAGATTATACGTTTAGGATCAGCTCAGGCCCATATTTTGCACATGTAACCATGCTCAAGGAGAAGTTCCAATTCACATTAGAACACAACTTTTTGTTCAATGAGCAGTACTACAAGCAAACGAAATATGCCCCTTGCGTGTTAATCTATTCATGGGTCAGTTTGAAGACTTGCATGTTTATAAGCATATAGATTTTGTGCCCAATGTCATGTTATGGCAGAGATGTATCGATGATGTACTAATGATATGGAAGGGGAACCTCAGTGAGCTCAATAACTTTGTTAACATTTCTACACCTTTGGTATGATATTCACACAGCACAGTGATTTGTACACAATTGATTTTTCTAGACCTACACATTTATGTAGACAACTCTAGCCTCCAAAGCTGTACAAATAGGAAATCAACAGAGGTTAGTTCTACTTTGTATGCCACTGGTTGCCATCAGAAAAGTATTATTAACAATATTCCCATGGGGGAATTTGTCAGAGCAGGAAGAAACTGCTATGACCAGGAGAAGTTTGAACAAGTATGTGATCTAATCACTAATAGATTTCGAGAAAGACGGCCCTCAGAAGGACGTGAACTGAAAGCATGAGCCAAGATCCAAAATACTATCATGGAGACAACCCTGCTACCAAAACTAAAAGTGAGAGAGGACACCTACACTACTAAACTCATTACAAGGTTCTATAAGGACAGCAATAACATCTTCCAGGTACTTAAAAGACACTGACATTTACTGCACATGGATATTGACCTGCAGATGTTTGTAGACCATAGACCAGCGATTATATATACCAAGGCACCCACTCTCAGCAACAAATTGAGTCCTTCATTTTTACAACCAGCAAAGAATCCAGCTACTACTGGACTAACTTGGCTGCAACCATTAAAAACAGGTTTTACCAAATGCTGGGACGTGTACAATGTATAAGCATGCACATTCTAATACTCAAGAATTTATCAACAAATCAGGTACTAGAATTTAATTAACGACATTATTAATTGTCATACTAAATATGTAGCCTAGGCTATCATCTGCCTGTGTACCAAGAGTTATATCGGCAGCAAGATCAGGGAACTCACACTGCGAATACGATAACACATGGCAACTCTAGGAAGGCAAGAGCCCAGATTCCCTTCGGCAAAGCATTGGCAGAAGTTCCATCAGATGGATCATAAGAAGGGAATGAAGGTCACTGGATTACACAAAGCAACAGTTTGCAAGAGAGGAGAATGAGAACTGAAACTTCGACAACTTGAATCCGAACTCATCTGCAAAATGTGGACCACACAATACGGTCTGAACAGGGATCATGAGATGGGTGTATTTTTATAAATCATGCTCTCTTACATTATTTGTTGCAAAATATACCTTTGTGTTATTTATGAAGGGGATTCGTTGTTAGTTCACATTTCATGTGCAGCATGAATATTTTGTATGTCACACTAAGGGTATTTAACCCTTTTGTTACGTTCACCTGGCTCCCACAGGGGCGTCGATCGGACCCGGACAGCTGTGACCTCCTCCAATGTGAAGCGTAGTGCAGAGATAACAGACTGGACTGGACCGCCTAATCTCGTCTGCTTGACCCGCAGAAATATTCTCCTGCAAGTGGAGAAAGGGATTCAGCCACCCGTGGATTTTAGTAATGGCACCCCACTGTTCTCCCCACTAATCACCACCGATATTCACTTTCTGTAAACTCACCATATGTTTGTAAATGATGAGCTCTCCATCCTGCGTGGAATGCAAGGGCGCGTAGATACCAATTACTTCACTGGTTTGAGGGCGTTGGAAGAGTTCCGGATGAATATTGACTCTGAGGTTCCAGGCGAGAACCCATAAGTATAAAGTTCAAAGAGTTCAATATGTCCGATGTTCACTCTTGTACATTCCTTTCTTGTGTTGCAGCTGGGTCCAAGGGAAGATTGTCTTGTGGCAGCTGATGGTGTTGAGGTAAGAGTCTGTATTACCCAACACTGTCCAGCAAAAGATGCGTGTGTTTAAATTGCTGGTTTCTCTCTCCTTACAGGTGCGGCGTAAGAGTTGCGGTTTGTTACAGAATAATGCCTCCGGTTGTTAATCAGGTAAGTCTAAGGTGGAGAGTTGTATTTGTTGGCTTTCTTGGCTCACCTTATGTTTTTTTTGTCCCCTAGATGGTGGAATTCGGCTGAGAAAATGATGGAGGCTGCACCGGATCGAAAAATGCTGTGAGGACTGGTGAGTATGACGCGGCGCTGCAGCTGGCGATGCGACGCGTGTAGAATAATGTCCTTTTCAAGTTCGAAGACGTGATGGATCCGGAATTCAGGTAAGGATTGAAATAATATCTATTTTCTAACCTTTCCTTCTTCTTTCTTCTATTGCTAGGAGCTCTGGATTCGAGACGGGCGTGGCTGAAGACTGGATGCTGACTGCAGGCACGGTGAGCGTTACGCTGCTGGATGCAGAATAACACGAAGCATGTGCTGCTGTTCGGGCGTGGTTTAAATAGCCTCCAAAGTAGTTCCAGGTAAGAAGTCCCTAGAACCACACCGAGTAAAAATTAGTCCCTGTAGAAAAATAGTCCCATCCAGGCCTCACATTGGCTTGGATTAATTTGCAGCATGGTCTGCATGAGGTAAATAAAGTCTATGAGCCTGGCGCCCATGGCGCCAGGACTGATTTCTATTATAAACCTGGCGCCTAAGGCACCAGGACTGAACCCAGGCAGCCCCCAGCCGGGGCTGCTGGGGTTTTATTAAATACCTGGATGCCTGCTCCCGGGGCTGATGGGCTTGATCCGGATGCCCGGGGGTAGGCATCATGACAGCACTCCCCCCCCAAGGCCCGTCCTAAAGTTGCTCTTCCCCTTGGTCCTGGTTTGTCTGGGAAGTTCCGATGGAATTTCTTAACCACCCGAGGTGCATGAACGTGGTCACTAGGTTCCCATGACCTTTCTTGTGGTCCGTAACCCTTCCAGTCGATTAAATAAAAAAGTCTTGATTTAACCATTTTAGAGTCCAGGGTATTCTTTACCTCGAATTCAGTTTCTCCATCTATTAGGATGGGGTCAGGTGGTTTGGTTAATCTTGTCCGAAGTTGAACTGGTTTTAGAAGTGAAACATGAAAGACAGGATGAATCCGCAAATTAGAGGGTAATTCCAATTTGACGGCCACCGGGTTGATAATGGACTTAATGGTGTAAGGTCCCAAATATCTAGGATTGAAAGTTCGAGTTCCCTTTAGATGTATGTGTTTTGTAGCCAGCCAAACTTGATCTCCAATCTGGTATTGTGGAGTTTCACTTCTATGTCGATCAGCATTTTTCTTGTATTTCTCCTTTGCTTGTTTCAAGTGTTCTATTGCTTCCTTAAAGGCTTGTGTAATAGTAGAGTGCAGATGAGTC
Organism: Ambystoma mexicanum; assembly: GCF_040938575.1. NCBI lineage: Eukaryota > Metazoa > Chordata > Amphibia > Caudata > Ambystomatidae > Ambystoma > Ambystoma mexicanum. Next base: position 847,750,374 of record NC_090930.1, read on the forward strand.
ACTGCAGGCATTTCTAAGTGTTGAGGTGAATCGAGTTCTGAGGTTCGAGGATGATGTCCATATATGGTGTTAAAGGGGCTTTGTCCGGTTCCTGAATGTACGGAGTTATTGTATGCGTATTCGGAAATCCATAAAATATCTTTCCAATTGCTTTCGGTTTGGTGTAGCATACAACGTAGCTATTGTTCAAGAATCTGGTTGGTCCTCTCCGTCTGACCATCAGTTTGGGGGTGGTGACTGGTTGATAGCCTTACGTTGATTTGCGCCAATTGACAGCATTTCTTCCAAAACTGCGAAATGAATTGACTACCTCGGTCAGAGACCAATATGGAAGGAAATCCATGGATTCGAACAATGTTTTCGAGAAATTCCTTGGCCAAAATCGAAGCGTAAGGTAATCCTTTTAAAGGAATAAAGTGGGCCATTTTGGAAAAAAGATCCACAATAACTAGAATGGTGTTAAATCCATTACACGGAGGTAGATCTGTAATGAAGTCTAAAGACAAGGTGTGCCATGGTGTAGGTGGAATATCCAAAGGTTGTAAAAGGCCAGCTGGTTTTTTCTTCTGACTTTTGTTTTGGGCGCAGATACCACAAGACAAAACAAATTACTTTACGTCCTTTCGTGAGGTGGGCCACCAAAATTGTCTTTTAATTTTAGCTTCAGTTATTGCGATACCTGGGTGTCCTTCCATAAGGGCGTCATGATAATTGGAGATGACTAGTTCTTGTAGTTCCTTGTGTGGTAGAAACAGACGTCCTTGATAGTAAGGCGGTCATTGATGACTGAATAATCTTGGCCTTTCTTTACCCAGTCCTGCAGGGCTGCTGGATCGAAAAGTTGTTGGATTTTTAAATGAATGTCTTCTAGAGTCTGTAGAGTAGTTATGCCAAGAATTCTTTGTTCTGAAATTATAGGCACCGGTTCCGGGTTCGAATATACTTCTCCCATCCCTATTCGGGATAGGGCATCTGCCTTGCCGTTTTTACAACCTGGTCGATAAGTGATCACGAAATCAAATTCGGCAAAGAATAATGCCCACCGAAGTTGACGCGATGATTGGGCCTTGGCTGTTTTCAAATACTGCAGATTCCTGTGATCAGTGATTACAGTGATGGTATGCCTGGCACCGAGAAGATAATGCCGCCAAGCCTTGAAGACAGACTTGATGGCTAATAACTCCTTATCAGTAACCGCATAGTTTAATTTGGGTGCTGAGAACTTTCTTGACCAGAATGCTACTGGATGAAGTTGACCGGTTTCGGGATCCTTCTGCGACAGGACAGCTCCCATGGCTAAACTGGATGCATCGGTTTCAACTATGTATGGAAGCTCAGGGCGTGGATGCTTTAAGACAGGTGCAGATGTGAATTTCGATTTTAGCTCTTGGAAGGCTCTTTCAGCCTCTTCAGTCCACAAAAAACATTTGTTTTTTCGCAAAAGTGCTGTGATGGGGTGTACAATATGTGAGAATTCAGGAATAAATCTGCGATAGAAATTAGCAAATCCAAGCATGCTTTGTACCCCTTTAACAGAACTGGGCGATGGCCACTTAAGGATTGCGTCCACCTTTCGAGCTTCCATTCGAACTCCTTTTGGAGTCAGGATAAATCCCAGGAATTCAACTTCAGTAGAATGAAAAACACATTTCTCCAATTTTGCGTATAACTTGTGCTGGCGTAGTTTCTCTAGGACTGCACGAACGTGCTTCACATGGTCTGATTCTGAGGAGGAGTACACTAGAATATCGTCTATGTATACAACAACACAGACGTCAATGAGTTCACGAAGCACATCGTTCATAAAATACTGGAAGGCTGCTGGTGCATTGCACAACCCGAAGGGCATCACCTGGTATTCGAATAGCCCATACTTGGTGCGAAAGGGAGTCTTCCTGTAACGCTCACCTGATTCCCACGGAGGCACAGGTCGTGGCAGGAAGGTGTCTGTGACTCGAAAGGTGATGTGCAGGACTCGATGGGCTTCTGGGGTCGAACCTCTTCGCACTGTGTGACGAACTCGTAGGGTGAGGTTTCTGCAGGTGAAAGAATATAGGGGTTAATGGTCTGTGTTGTGTAATGCCTCTCTTCCTCTCTCTCCCCAGCTTCTCCGTAGAGCCCCCTGGTCAATGTGCTCACCTTAGATAGGTGAATGCTGGACTCTCCATCTGCGTCTGATGCAGGGCGCTGTTGCCAGTTCCTTCACTGGTGAAACATAGGCCTCTTGGACTCAGAGGAATGTTCCCGTCGTTAATAGCACGAGCGGTGAGTTTCCAGACACTTTTTTAGTCTTTATAGTCTTTAGAGTCTTTAGGTGCAAGGCACGTTAACATTTGAACAGGACTTCATATGATGCTTTTCTCCCCTTTTGCTTGCAGGACTCTTGAGGAAGATGAAATGAAGCGCCTGGAAATGCGTGAGTAAATGCAAGCGCTCTAGCTGTCTTTTCCCTTGCAGCGTAGATCGTGCTGAAGAGGCACCGGAGTATTTGCAGGCATTCTATTGTGAAGAGCACGATGAGCGTAAGTAAATACCTGTATAATGTCTCTTCTTTTGTCTTTCAGAAGTGTGATTGCAGCGCCGGAGTCCGCGGAATGTCCGTAAGTAAATACAATGCTTTTATCTCCGCAGGCGGCGATGCAGCGTGAAGAATTCCAGAGTTCACGGAGTGCCGGTAAGTAATGACAATGCTTTTGTCTTCACAGGCGAAAGTGCAGCGTGCCGAAATGACCGCAGCCGATGGATCAGGTGAGTAAGCACTGCGAGTTAAGACTGCCTTGCTAACCTGCTGTTTCTTGTCTCTGCAGGTGCTGCTGTCGACTGGATACAGGAATGGTGAGTATGATTCTTGCAGATTCAGGATCGAAAGAAGAAAGGCTGGAACAGACTCGGTGAGCGTTCTGCTGCAGATGCAGAATAACGCGAAGCACGTTTGTTCAATTGGGTGTGGTTTAAATAGCCTTGGAGTGATGAGGCATCTTCCTCCACGGCCCCACCTAGGTAAGAAAAGAGTTCCAGTTCTAGAAACTTTCCAGTGCTGAATCCAGGGAGTGGAGCGTGCCCCACCCAGGTAAGAAAGTAGTTCCTGTTCACCGAGGACTTCTAAGTGCCTGGTAAGTAAGCAGCATGGTCTGCTACAGGTAAGTCCACCCAAGCATCTGCACACATACTATGAACCCGGCGCTTCCATTGCCGGGACCGATGATTCTGATGAGCCTGGTGCCACCGGCGCCAGGACAAGGTCCAAAAGGTCCCTGTGGGGACCGGCTGGTGCCTAGGATTAGGGTTAGGGGCCTGCTTCCAAGGACGTTGGGCTTGTCCTGGCTCCTTGGAAGCAGTGATCATGACAGTACCCCCCCTCAAGGCCCCTCCTAAGCGTGTCTTCTCGGGGGGTTTTGGCTTGTCGGGGTGATTCAGATGGAATCTCTTGACCAGACGAGGTGCGTGGACATGTTCTGAGGGTTCCCAAGACCTTTCCTGGGGATCGTATCCTTTCCAATCAACCAGATAGTATAATTTAGATCTGGAGATTTTGGAGTCTAGGATGTTCTTTACTTCGAATTCGAGTTCTCCGTCTACCAAAACGGGTTCTGGGAGTTCAGTCAATCGAGTTTCTGGTTGTACTGGTTTCAATAAGGAGACATGGAATACTGGATGTATTTTCATATGCGTAGGTAATTCCAATTTGACTGCCACCGGATTAACTATGGTAGAGATGGTATAGGGTCCAAGGTATCTCGGGTTGAAGGTGCGGGATCCTTTTAGAGGCAGGTGCTTAGTGGATAACCAGACCTGGTCTCCTACTGCGTAGTGAGGGGCCTCTTTACGGTGTCGATCTGCTCCCTTTTTGACTTGAGCTTTAGCTCTTTGCAGATGGGCAGTGGCTTCCTTAAAAGCACAGGTAATCTCAGAGTGTAAATGATCCACAGCTGGTGTTTCGAATTCTTGGGGAGGATCCAAATTAGAGGTTCTAGGATGATGTCCGTATAATAGGAAGAAGGGAGTCTTCCCGGTTACAGAATGAGTCGAATTGTTGTAAGCGTATTCAGCGATCCACAGAATATCCTTCCAAGGGTTTTCAGTTTGTTGGAGCATGCAGCGCAGATATTGCTCTAGAGTCTAATTTGTCCTCTCGGTTTGTCCGTCAGTTTGGGGATGGTGACTGGTTGAAAGTCTTACATCAATTTGGGCTAGACGACAGCAACTTCGCCAAAAGTGGGAGATGAATTGACTTCCCCTATCGGAGATTAAAACCGAGGGAAAACCGTGTAACCGAATGATGTTTTCTAAGAATTCTCGGGCCAATACCTAAGCCGAAGGTAGGCCCTTCAGGGGAATGAAATGAGCCATCTTGGAGAATAGATCCACGACTACTAAAATGGTATTATACCCTGAGCATGGAGGTAAGTCTGTGATGAAATCCATGGACAGGGTATGCCATGGACAGGGAGGAATATCCAGAGGGTGTAAAAGGCCGGCTGGTTTCTCCTTCTGACTTTTATTCTGGGCACACACACCGCAGGAGATTACAAAGTCTCTAATATCCTTCTTCCATGATGGCCACCAGAAATGTCTTTTGATCTTTTCCATGGTTTTGGTAATGCCAGGGTGACCCTCCATCAGAGAGTCGTGATAAGCGGAGATTACTAGTTTTTGTATTTTCTCACAGGGCAAGTACAATCGTCCTTGGAAATATGGTAGGTCTTGATCCACTGAGAATTCTTTTCCCTTTAATTGCCAGTCCTGCAAATCGGCCGGAGTTAGGAGTGACTTGACTGAAGTCTTGATGTCTTCAAAGGATTGAGTGCTGACTAACCCCAAAATCCTTTGTTCTGGGATTATGGGTATTGGTTCTGGATTGGTCAAATGTTCATCTACTCCCATCCGAGAGAGGGCACCTGCTTTTCCGTTTTTACTGCTGGGTCGATAAGTGATTATAAAGTCAAACTCAGCCAGAAACAGAGCCCAGCGAAGCTGTCTGGAAGACTGAGCTTTGGCCGTCTTCAGATATTGTAGATTGCGGTGATCAGTCATTACGGTGACTGTGTGTCTGGCTCCCAAAAGATAATGTCGCCAGGCTTTAAAGGCTGATCTGATAGCTAAAAGTTCCTTGTCTGTAATGGAATAGTTGATCTCGGGAGCCGAGAATTTGCGGGACCAAAAGGCTACAGGATGTAATTGGTGTGTGACTGGATCTCTTTGTGATAAAACTGCCCCATAGCAAGACTAGAAGCATCCGTTTCCACGATGTAGGGGAGTTCTGGGCGAGGATGTTTCAGAACAGGTGCAGAAATGAATTTTGCTTTTAAGTCCTGAAAAGCTTGTTCTGCTTCAGTAGACCATTCAAAACGTTTGTTCTTTTTTAACAGAGCGGTGATGGGCTGGACTATCCGGGAGAATTCAGGAATGAATCTGCGGTAAAAGTTAGCGAAACCTAACATGCTTTGAACTCCTTTTACCGAGGTTGGTGATGGCCACTTGATGATTGCATCGACATTCTTCGAATCCATATGAACCCCATTAGGTGACAATATGAATCCCAGGAACTCAACTTCAGTTACGTTAAAAATGCATTTTTCAAGCTTGGCAAAAAGGTTATGTTGACGCAGTCTCTCGAGAACCTTTTTAACGTGTCTCTGATGTTCCTCTTCAGATGATGAATAGACAAGGATGTCATCAATGTAGACAACAACACACACATCTATGAGTTCTCTAAGGACATCGTTCATAAAATACTGGAAAGCGGCAGGAGCGTTACAAAGTCCAAAGGGCATCACTTGATATTCGAATAACCCATACTTGGTGCGGAAGGCCGTCTTCCATTCATCGCCCTCTTTTATTCGTACCAAGTGGTAGGCTCCTCTGAGATCCAACTTTGTATACATACAGGCTTCTTTGACTTGGTCCAGGAGTTCAGGGATCAAAGGTAACGGGTATCTGTTTTTAACGGTGATTTGATTCAGGGAGCGGTAATCTATACAAGTTCTAAGGTCTCCTTCCTTTTTCGGAACGAAGAACAAAGCCGAGGAAGCTGGAGACTTAGAAGGACGGATAAACCCGTTAGCTAGGTATTGGTCCAGATATTGTCTGAGGTGAAGATTCTCTGGCTCGGTGAGGGCATAAATCCTACTGCAAGGAGGAGTTGTTCCGGGTATCAAGTCTATTTGACAGTCGTAAGACCTATCAGGAGGCAGGGTGTTAGCTTGATCCTTTCGAAAGACATCTTGGAATTCCTGGTAGTCGGAAGGTAATGTAGGAACCTCCGAAGAAATTGCCGCCACTGAAACTTCAGGCCGAGGATAACAAGTGGTAAAACATTCTGGGAACTGAACCGTCTTTGCTCGCCAGTCGATCTGAGGATTGTGTTTCTCTAACCAAGGGATTCCCAGAATGATCTGGAACTGAGGGGCCTTGATCACATCGAACACAATTTTCTCCCGGTGTCCATCTGGGCTTACTAGCGTCACTTCTTGGGTGGCGTGCGTTACTGGTCCGGAGGCTATCTCCGTGCCATCCACTGTAGTAATGACGTCCTTTACTGCCTTAGGGACAAGGGGTAGATTCATCCTTGATGCCATTTCACGGTCCACATAATTGCTGTTTGTTCCGCTGTCGATGTAAGCTTCAATTGCATGCAAACGATCCGGACGTGCTGGACTAATGAGGACCATGGGCACCACGAAATGCGAGGTCACAGGACAGATCCTAACGCTCGGCAAGAGGACCTCTACACTTGCCGGGCTAGGTCGTTTCCCTGCTCAGAACTTGTGGCACTGGTGTCTGCGGCTCCTACAGCCTTCTTAGCTGGTTTCACTGGACAGTCTCCAAGAAAGTGCCCTGAGTTCCCGCAATAGAGGCATAATTGCAGCTGTCTTCTTCTTTCCCGCTCCTTTTGGCTTAAAGGACCTTTCATCCCCCCTATTTGCATGGGTTCCACAGTGTCCGCTCCCTTAGTAGAAGTCTGTGGTTTAGAAAACACTCGGGTATCAAATTTAGAGCGATCAGCCTTCCTGTTCTGTAATCTGTGGTCCAATTGGACGACCAAGTCAATATAGTCTGAACATTCTTGTGGAGGGTTCACAACTTGAGCTAACACATCCTTGAGCTCTCCACGCAGGCCTCTGTAGAAAAGCGTTATTCTCTTATCCTCGGGCCATTGAGTTTCCACTATGAGTCTGTTGAATGAGGCTATATAGGTCAAGAGGTCTTGATTACACTGTCGTAATGAAAGAAGTTCATTGTCCAAGGCCTGCCCTTGTGCATGTCTTGCAAACAGTTTCTCCATACTGGACTGGAAGGCCTGGAAATCATGTAGAACCGGATCATCCTGGGTGACTAAAGGGATCGACCAATCTGCGGCGCTGCCACTGAGATAAGAAAGCACGAAAGCCACTTTGGTCTGATCTGTTGGGAATGCAGCTGGTCGACATAAGAAATGTAAGCGGCACTGGTTGATGAACACTGCATATTTCTTTGGGTCACCAGAAAAACGTTCAGGCGGAGCCAAGGGCACATTACCAGGTAGATTGATTTGCACTGGATTTACAGATGGTGCAGAAGGATAGCTTCCTCCTGGAGCGGGCAGAGGTGTCTGTCCTGCCTGCGTTTGTAGCAATTGCCTAGCGAGGTCCTCTGTTCGCTCCTTGGAAAGTATTAGTTCTCTTCGTAGAGAGCTTGTTTCCTGACGAGCTGCATGTACTTCTGCTCTTAATTCCCCGAGCAACTGGGCTAAGTGATCAGTGTCTGAGGTTTCCATTGCGCCTGGGTAGGAGTTTTGCGGTGGGCTTCGCGTTCTGTAACGCTCACCTGATTCCCACGGAGGCACAGGTCGTGGCAGGAAGGTGTCTGTGACTCGAAAGGTGATGTGCAGGACTCGATGGGCTTCTGGGGTCGAACCTCTTCGCACTGTGTGACGAACTCATAGGGTGAGGTTTCTGCAGGTGAAAGAATATAGGGGTTAATGGTCTGGGTTGTGTAATGCCTCTCTTCCTCTCTCTCCCCAGCTTCTCCGTAGAGCCCCCTGGTCAATGTGCTCACCTTAGATAGGTGAATGCTGGACTCTCCATCTGCGTCTGATGCAGGGCGCTGTTGCCAGTTCCTTCACTGGTGAAACATAGGCCTCTTGGACTCAGAGGACCGTTCCCGTCGTTAATAGCACGAGCGGTGAGTTTCCAGACACTTTTTTAGTCTTTATAGTCTTTAGAGTCTTTAGGTGCAAGGCACGTTAACATTTGAACAGGACTTCGTATGATGCTTTTCTCCCCTTTTGCTTGCAGGACTCTTGAGGAAGATGAAATGAAGCGCCTGGAAATGCGTGAGTAAATGCAAGCGCTCTAGCTGTCTTTTCCCTTGCAGCGTAGATCGTGCTGAAGAGGCACCGGAGTATTTGCAGGCGTTCTATTGTGAAGAGCGCGATGAGCGTAAGTAAATACCTGTATAATGTCTCTTCTTTTGTCTTTCAGAAGTGTGATTGCAGCGCCGGAGTCCGCGGAATGTCCGTAAGTAAATACAATGCTTTTATCTCCGCAGGCGGCGATGCAGCGTGAAGAATTCCAGAGTTCACAGAGTGCCGGTAAGTAATGACAATGCTTTTGTCTTCACAGGCGAAAGTGCAGCGTGCCGAAATGACCGCAGCCGATGGATCAGGTGTGTAAGCACTGCGAGTTAAGACTGCCTTGCTAACCTGCTGTTTCTTGTCTCTGCAGGTGCTGCTGTCGACTGGATACAGGAATGGTGAGTATGATTCTTGCAGATTCAGGATCGAAAGAAGAAAGGCTGGAACAGACTCGGTGAGCGTTCTGCGAAGCACGTTTGTTCAATCGGGTGTGGTTTAAATAGCCTTGGAGTGATGAGGCGTCTTCCTCCACGGCCCCGCCTAGGTAAGAAAAGAGTTCCAGTTCTAGAAACTTTCCAGTGCTGAATCCAGGGAGTGGAGCGTGCCCCACCCAGGTAAGAAAGTAGTTCCTGTTCACCGAGGACTTCTAAGTGCCTGGTAAGTAAGCAGCATGGTCTGCTGCAGGTAAGTCCACCCAAGCATCTGCACACATACTATGAGCCCGGCGCTTCCATTGCCGGGACCGATGATTCTGATGAGCCTGATGCCACCGGCGGCAGGACAAGGTCCAAAAGGTCCCTGTGGGGACCGGCTGGTGCCTAGGATTAGGGTTAGGGGCCTGCTTCCAAGGACGTTGGGCTGGTCCTGGCTCCTTGGAAGCAGTGATCATGACACTTCCATTCATCGCCTTTCTTTACACGTACCAGATGATATGCCCCTCGGAGGTCTAACTTAGTGTAGATACAAGCATCCTTTACTTGGTCTAGTAATTCGGTGATCAGAGGCAATGGGTATCGGTTTTTTACTGTAATCTGATTTAATATGCGGTAGTCTATGCACATTCTAAGGTCACCTTCCTTTTTAGGCATGAAGAATAGAGCTGAGGATGCAGGAGATTTGGATGGACAAATGAAGCCATTAGCAAGGTATTGGTCCAGATATTGTCGTAGGTGAAGATTTTCAGGTTCCGTAAGGGCATAGATTCTACTGCATGGAGGTTGTGCACCGGGTACTAGGTCAATTTGACAATCGTATGTTCTGTGAGGTGGTAAGGTATTTGCCTGTTCTTTTTGAAAAACATCCTGAAATTCTTGATATTCCTGAGGTAACTGCACAACTGGATTAGTAACGGTGGCCAGGCTTTTGTTCAAGGTTTTTTCCAGGTAACAGGTGTGTGCACAATCTGGGAAGGTCACCCTCTTCTCTCGCCAATCAATACAAGGATTATGTGTTTCCAACCATGGCATTCTCAGAATTATTTGGAATTGCGAGGCCTTGATTAAATCAAACACAATAGTTTCTCGATGCCCATCTTGACCCAACAGTGTCAGCTCAGTAGTGGAATGAGTTACAGGCCCAGAGGCAATTTCAGTTCCATCGACTGTGGTGATGAAATCCGAAGCAGTGTTTTTACAAAGGGGTAGATTCATCCTTGAGGCCAATTTGTGGTCCATGTAGTTTCCTACGGCCCCGCTATCAATGTATGCCCTTACTGCGTGCATACGTGATGGCTGCCTTGGATCAATTAGGACCATTGGTATAATTAGGTCTGAGTGTCCTTCTTTAAGCTCGGCAAGCGGACCTCTATGCTTGTCGGGCGTGGTCGTTTCCCGAATCAGCTCTATTTGACTTTTGTCAGCAACTCCTACTACTTTCTTGGGTGGTTTTATAGGGCAATACCGTAGAAAATATCCTGCGGTTCCACAGTACAGACACAATTGCATCTGCCGTCTCTTTTCTCTTTCCTTTTGAGTTAAGGGTCCTTTAACCCCCCCGATCTGCATAGGTTCTGATGCATCTGTTCCTTTGGGGGTGACTTTGGGTTTAACCCATACCCGACTCTCGAACTTAGCTCGCTCAGCCTTTCTATTCTGAAGTCGGTGGTCTAACTGGACCACTAAATCTATATATTCTGCACAATGCTGAGGTGGGTTCACAACTTGAGCCAAAACATCTTTGAGTTCTCCCCGAAGCCCACGATGAAATAATGTAATTTGTTTCTCCTCAAGCCATCCGGTTTCCACTACCAACCTATTGAAGGTTGCGATATAGGTTAGCAGATCCTGATTACCCTGTCAAAGGGATAAAAGTTCGCTATCCAGGGCATGTCCCTGTGAATGTCTGGCGAATAGTCTTTCCATGCTTCTTTGAAAACCCTGAAAATCCCAAAGAAGAGGATCATCCTGGTTGACTAGTGGAATTGACCAGTCAGCTGCGCTGCCAGTAAGATATAATAGTACAAAGGCTACTTTGACTTGGTCATTTGGAAAAGCTCCAGGTCCGTCTTCCTTCTTCTGCTGACTTCTTTTCTTTCTCCTGTATTCTTCTTTGGTTTCCTTTCGTGCGAGTAAGGGTGAGCTCCGCCGGAAGCCACGTTGTCTGGATGACCAAGCACCCGACCACGGGGTATTCCGGGAGCAAGCCCCAATACTAGGGAAAAAGCCTCTTGGGTGAAAAAACCCTGGTTGATCTTGACTCTGATGATATTAGAGTCCGGAATGTAAGTCAATGTCCATGGGTGATCTGGAGGCAAGCGTTCCAGATGACAGGACCTGTGAACTCCTATTTTGCTGAACGTGTCCCAATAGCAACAGGTGGGACACCGTGTGAGAGCCGTGAAGTGGAGAATCCGTGAAGGCAAGCAGCAACTCAGGAATGAGAAAGAGAGCTGCGGGTTGGCCCTGGGGACACAGCTCCGGAGAACAGCCGGTAGTTGCTCCCGGAGACCAGACAGATAGGCAAACAGAGGAAATTGGGAAGGAAAAAGATAGAGAGTACCATAAAGGGAATAAAACAGCCAGCCGGCCCGAGCACTCGAAAGGAAATGAAAGAAATCAAGTGAAGCAGGGAAAAGCCAAAAGAACAGAGAAAGCGGGTAAAAGGTGACCAGCAGCACACTCCTAGAGGAGGAGCGTAACAGGGGAAAGAGAGAGACAGCAGGCAGAGAGATGCCCAACAGGAAGAAAGCCACAGAGAGTGGCAAACTGTGGAGCGTTAGCTCAAAGACAGAAAAAATACTAGCGTTAGCCAACGAACGAAGGACGAAGGTGCAACGCACCGGACCGCCGCAACCAACGGCAGTATAAAGGGTGGCACCCATCTTGGAAAAAACAGCTAGACTGCTCACTGAACGTTACAAACCAAAACATGATGGAACCTCAATGCAGCCTCCAAGAGTGCCATAGTCTCCACGGGTGGCGCATGACAATAATGCTAGACGTGTGGACTAGGATTTGTGAATCATATCCCAATGCAATATGCACTATTAACTTACTAAAGTATAACACTTCTCTACACTTAGTCACAAATATATTGCAGACATGGCTCATTAAACACAACATATCATGGCTAACATTTAATAACCATGTTTAAGACTCTTGTGCTATAAGACCCATCACTGCAGGATATTTAGGGTTATAAGTGCTGCACCTCAACGATTTCTTGATAACACAGAACTACTAAGATTTTTTTAGCATATAATCAGTTGACATGCCTTGCTACCAGGCAATCCTATTTGATGTTCTTGTTAACCCAGAGATCAGCGCTCGTGCCATATATAGATCTCAGTATCAACACAGAGAATTGTCTATTTGTCGATTTCCCAGATCTACTTATGATTAGCAAGTTGAATACCACACTTATATAGGAATGGGGAGTGTCTTACTATTTTAAGTATGACATTTGGGGGCTTTCAGACATAAATTTATTTGAATTAGAATTCACTCAACAACGCACACCAGACTCATCATTACTAGCGACGAATGTTGTGCCATTACTAATATCACCCATTTGGAAGGACAGTTAGGGCTGGCTAGATGCCCTAATCACTTTACTTTTCATGCTCAATCTCTTCCAACACTGCTTGTTCTGTAGTGGGAGGTTAGCATGTCTTTGATCCCTCTGTACTGTGGATCAGTGCAGGCCCTATATGCAGACTGATGCACTAATTCTAGGAATTGGTATGGTGGCTTTAGCTAACCATTCAAATATCAGGCATTTTGTATTTATTTATTTTTTAGCCGTGGCAACAAACATCATCAGGGAGTTCCACAACATGTCGGTTTCTGTTTACTTTGGTGGCGTCACACGTACCACCTGTGATATCACCGCTCATATATTAGGGAGCTTCCAACATGTTGGAAGCCGAATTGGTGGAGCCTCCCATAATCCAGGAGACTCTAACTACTAAGTGCTACAAGCCCTAAAAAACAGGTAACAGTTAGATAGTCTTTATATTAGCTATCTAATTTTTCAAAGTGCTATTGCACACTACGGCTCCGACAATGGAAATGTATCCTTTTTTTTCTTCTGCTCTGTTTAGCACGGAATTGTATCAGAACAATTACACTTGTACTACACAACAATTCTCCATATTCCATTGTAACAAGATACCATGCTCAATAAGGTGAACCTAATATGACAATATTATTAATAGCCACGCACCACTCACAAGCACTAGGAGGCTAATTATTTAACATAGCATTTCTAACAACCGCTGACACTAAAACATGGAGTCAACAAGCGGTTCTGACATGAACCTACACTTCCGAGTGACAATATTATATTCAAGTCTTCTTGTACACGTTGGAGGCTATAATTTTAATTCACTATATATACATTTGCTTTTCTTTAGGACTGAATTACATTAAACTACCAACATTTGGAATGAGATATTGGGCCTCATTACGACCCTGGCGGAAATCGAAAAACGATGGCGGAAATGCAATACCGCCATCGAATAGCGCTCGGTGCGATCATGACCCGTCACCGCAAAGTACGATGCCATTAGCGACACCGTAGTGAACGCCAACGCTAACTGCACCAAGTACGCGCGCGCGCGCCATGCCAAACCGTAATTACCACCATGGCGCAACGGTACGCGAATTCTGACCCTAGCGGACATGCACCTAACGCCATCAAGCACGGCGGAAAGTACCATTCCGCCATGGTGAGAAGTACGGCATCGCGAACCAACCGTAAACGGCCCTACTGAGTGCCTGTACACCACTCCCTGGCCACATTGTACAACTCCCCGTAGGTGCAATGAAGTCACACAATGCAACCAGTGAAATGTACTAGTCATCCATGCCTGCCAACGAACAAATGAATCTCAAGAGGGGCCAATGGGAGCTGCAGGGCACAGATGGCACGAATACAGAAGCTATACAAATGGACATGACCTCAGTCTCCCACCAAGAAACGCACGCAAACACAGGCACCTGTGACCAGCAATATTCCGATAATCACATCATTCCACCAATCCAACTGGCTGACCGGCATCTGTTACACAAAAGCTAATCCCCCGCCCCTGAGCATGACATCATCAAAACAGTCATATTGGCAGCCCTTATCCCTGACCTCACTGGGCTTCGTAGGCAAACGCGCCCAGCACAGTACCACGCAACTATACTCCGAAGCTGGAACCCAATGCAGATCTCCTCACAATACATCGCTCCCCAAATAGGAATATGCCACATCACTTGCAAAGAAGAACGCTACACGGTTCATATCAGAATAGAAATTTAATGCACAACAAATTCACCAAGCCCATACAGCCATTAGGCCATGAACTCCAAAATACATTTCACCATTGTGGGCTGCATCCGCAATAAATGACCAGCTACTTCTTGTGTGACGCCCTGTTCCTTCATGGTACACAGGGGCTACATTCTCGTACGAAAAGGCAACATGGAAGCGCCTAGAACCGCAGGGCCGTCCCAATAGGGAGGCACTAGTCCAGCTGAAAGGCCAAAATGTTGCTCCTAGCCACTAGTACTGCGTAAGGGCATGTGGCCCATTGGCGATCGTCCCATAAGATCGTAATGCTGCTCCACTGATTAACACGAAGCAGCAGGTGTCGGGAGTAAAATCCATCTGCAGGAGTGGCATACAGATGGCAGTGGCAAAAGGGAAGGAGATACCTGTCAACCAAATTAAATGAAAAAGAATAGTATGGCCATCAGAACTACATTTGAATTACTCACTTCAATGATCACACCAAATCCACAGCCATATGCATGCTAGCCCACTCCAAAGGATCATCACCACCCAAAAACCACTTGCGAATCATAACTATCTATATCGAGGTGAAAACACTATCACAAACGAGTGTACCTGTGCATGCGTCTGTTAAAACAGAATCCATCAGATGGGATTGGTAACGTGCATAGACACAAGTGTCTGAAGGCGCGTCGAGACAGGGAGGGCTCAACAAGGCCAGATAGACGATGGTCCCACTATGGCAGCCCTGCATCACATAGCGCAGGGGAGGCGGATAGATTCCAAGAAGCCCTGTACATGGCAAACTCTGTATCAAATCATCTGTCCATGCATCCATACATCATTCCCTCATCCCGTAATGAAAACGCCTGTTTCCATACTCACATAACATGTGAAATTTCCATTGAGTCTGTGCGTTATGCAGCCTGCAAAATCCACTGTGCCCCAGCCCGTAATTCCAGTGTTGTGAAGTAACATGTATTTGGGAACGTCCGGCCTCATCGCCCACTTCGCTATTGCGCATCCCAAACTATTCATATCAATCATTGCATCCTCGCCATGGCCCCTGTCCCAAGGACATTGAACAATAGAACGTTATATTTGCAGTCAGACCTGTGGGCATCTCCTCGCCGCTAGCTGAAAACCGAAAGCGCCGCCCTTCGAATTCCTCATTTGCAACATCACGTCGAAAAGGCATCTGTGGCCGCTTGAAATCACAAATTAATCCATCTAGTGCGGCTGTGTGTGAAAATGGCAACTGCCTTCACTCACAAATGGGACGCCCCGCCCGTCGGTGAACCTCGGTACAGTGTTGCATGAGGGTCCACCGTTACTCGAGTACTACGTTCCACTGACCCTTCACAAGTCTGTTCGCGACTGCGAAGATAGTATGTGAAACAATGGGACCATAGCCGAATGAACATATCAACCAATGTTACACTGCCATCGGGTACAAATACATGATTGTAATAGCAAGATGCCATTCGTCGAATTGCAGCGTTGTGTGCGGGACGTGCTCGCCCAAAGGGGAGAGCAGCTTGCACAGGTGGAATGAATCACCACAGGTGGAGGCCATACAGCCTGAAAACACATAAATTGCACACCCAGTCTCCTCCCACAACCACACCCACTCCGAAATGCTACCGGCAGGACTAGCTATGTTGTCCCTGGGGGACCTGATAGCACTGCAAGTACTCCAACTTCAAGAAGAAGACGAACACCAACTACAACCGGCCGCACGGAGGAGACGCAGGAGGAGGAGGAGGGCAAGGCAGGGCCAGCAAGGGCCGCCAGCACAGCCACTACCACCACGCAGGCAGCCCGCAATCCCACGCCTCCGAGCACATCCGTTCAACCTCACTGATGAGCAGATCCACACCCTCTACCGTTTGGACCGGGACACCATAACCGCCATTGTGGACATGACACAGGCTGACCTTGTCAGCATGATAGATAGCCCAACCGCCATCCAACCCCTACTGAAGGTGGTGTCTGTACTCCACTTCCTGGCCACAGGCACCTACCAGCACACAGTCGGACAGTTGCATGGCATATCACAGCCACTGTTCTCACGGGCACTATTGCAAGTGCTCGATGCCCTCCTGCAGCACGCAGACGACTACATCTCTCTACCACGCTCGGAGCAGGAAATTACCAACACAAAAGTGGGATTCCATGCACTTGCCGGCATACCGGGTTGCATTGGTGCCATCGACTGCACCCATGTGGAATTGGTCGTCCCACATGCCATGGAGGCCCAGTACCGCAACCGAAAACAATTTCATTCTCTGAATGTACAAATGGTGTGTGACTCCAACAGGATCATTACACATTGTTGTGCCCGATTCCCTGGATCAACCCATGATTCTATGGTCTTGAGGAACTCTACAATACCACGCTACATGGAGCGACACGCAGGGAACAGATCCTGGCTACTCGGTGAGTCTCATTTCATGCATGATGATGTGGGGTATGTGATGCGGCAATGACCTGGCAGGAAGGGGGGGGGGGTGCGTACGTAGCAATGGCATTCCTCAAAATTCCTTTATTGTCCACATACAGGTGATGCCGGGTATCCACTGAAGAGATGGCTCCTCACACCAGTCCGGAACCCACGGGACCAGCATGAGGAGGACTACAACCATGCCCACTCACATACCCGTGTAGTCATAGAACAGGCATTCGGCCTACTGAAGACTCGTTTCCGCTGCCTCAGCAGGTCTGGCGGGGCACTCCTGTACCGCCATGTGAAGGTTGCAAAGATGGTCATGGCATGTGTCATGCTCCACAACATATGCGTACGTAGAAATGTGCCCATGCCCCCTGACGCAGAACTGCAAGCACCTGAAGATGGTCATGATGAGGGTGGGGATGTGGCAGCACCTCAAGGAGTCTGCGAGGCACAGGAGGGCCGTGACATTCGTCAGCATCTCATAGATGCATGCTTCTAGCACTCACGCCTGGTGGCTGATACATGGACACGGGACTCGTGGCACTGTGTGTGTCTGGAACATGCACAATATGGACTGTACGCCTATAATGGCCTCGTACACAAAGATCAATGTCCACACATCTCATTGGATGATCGTGCATTGTTTATGGCATATGTGATATCATGTTAAACACCCTATCGACCGGCCACCCAAGTGAGCCCAACACACCCCCTCCACCCTCCTACCTCCCCCCCGAACACCAGTGTCCAAAGATGCTCATTGTCAGTGGGCAGTCGCTATTGCAAGCCCCCTCTGCGGGTATCAGGGGCACCCCTGCCTGTGGAGCGCAGGTTCCTCCCAGATCTACGTTGGGGGCTGCCCTGGATGGAACTTGCAACGGATGATGTCTCTGCCTGCTCACGTCCATGCATGTCCCTAAGGGTTTGTGAGAGCTCAGTGAGCACACGGCGCACTGCGGCAAGTTCAGCACATACGTCTTTGGACGTCGCATGCAGTTCCCCCCTCAGGCTCTCGGTGCTTCTCTCCATTTGTACTCTCAGGCTCTCGGTGCTTCTCTCCATTTCTACTCTCAGGCTCTCGGTGCTACTCTCCATTTGTGCCCTTAGTGTCTCTGTACTTCTCTCCATTTCTGCCCTAAGTGTCTCAGTTGATGTTTCTATGTCTGCCTTAGTGCCCCCACATTCATCGGCATGGTCCTTGAGGAGCGTGGCCAGTTGCTGCTGTTGCACGATTACCTGGTCGAGGGACTGTTGCCTCTGCTGGGCCATGGCCATTTGCGGTGGTGTCACAGAGTGGCTGATCACCTCATGTTGCCTTGCCACAGGGCTTGTGGGGGATGGCCAGTCGTCGTCTTGTGGGTGCCCCTGCGTGGTATCCTCATGGTGTATGGGATGGAACAGACAGGGGGATTGAGACAGGTCATGGATGGATCTAACTTCGACATCCCCGTTTTCTGTGTCGGAGCATGCTGCCATTAATGCAGTGTCACCTATGGTGCTGCTGCCACCAGAAGCAGTGCCTACTGTGGCATCCATTGGGGGGACCTGTGGTGGTGTTGTTGTGGGCATGCTGGCTGCTGGGGTGCCTGTTGGAGTTCCTTCCTCTGTGCTGCCACTTGATTTGTGCTGCTTCCGTGTCTTGATGCGTGCAGCTGAGGTGGAGGGTCTTTGGCCGTTGGTCTTGGCCCTCTTTGCAGGTGTGCTGGTAGGGGTGTCCTGGAGCTCGTCGTTTGGATCGGACCCTTTGGTGGAGTAAAGGAGGGCGAGCGTTATTAATGGGTCTGTGGGAATTGGAATGGCAATGTATCACATGCATTGGGGTGGTACCTGAGGGTGATTTGGGTCGGGGCCTTGGAGGTGGTTTCATTTGTGTGTGGAGTGAGGGTGCAGTTGTTTGGCAGCCTGCAGTTAGGGTGTGCCTGCTGCACGTGTAGAGGGTGTTTTTAGGATTTTTAATTATTTATGTATTTGATGTGAGTTTTAAAGTGTGCTATCAGGCCTATGTATGTGGACGTTCTCCTGGACATGTGTTACTGTTGCACTATGTGGGCACGTGGTACTTCACATGATTGGACATTGTGGTTTTGGCATTGTTTTATTTGGGACACCTACCTGATTCTTCGGATGTCTGCACTCCTTTCTCCATCCCTCCGACTCCCTCTATGCTCTCCATTCCAATGGTGGAGGCACAGATTTCTTCCCAGGGGGTCAACTTGATGGGTGATTCCGATCCTCCCCCGGTAGCTGTGGCAATGTTGCGGTTGGCAGAAAGTATGCTATGGACGCGTATCCGCAGGTCGTCCCATCGCTTTCTGCATTGCTGTGGGTTGCGGGGTGCGGTCCCCACCGCACTTACCCGCTGTGCCACCAGGGCCCATATGGCCTTCTTGTTCGCAAGTGCCGTCCTGGTCATTTGCGTGGAGAAGACGGCGGCAGCATTCTCCTGGAGGGTCTCTGTGACCACGGTGAGTTCCTCACGGGAGAAGTGGACCTGCCGCTTGCGGTCGCACGCTTTCTTCGCTACTTTTCCCATTTTTCTTGGTTTCACTAGGGTGGATGACGGGTTGGGATGTGTCTCAGGGTAGTATTTTTAATGGTTGTGTGGAATTTGTGATTTTATAGGTGTACGGCGTGATGTTTCCCGTTCCGGGACCATGCTTTTACTTCCGTTTCCGTATATTTACGGTCACCGTACTTTCCGGTTGGCGCTCACTGCGGTGTCCGCTAAGATGGGTGGCGGTATTGCACCTAGGGCGCCGTACGGCGGCGGTGTGGGCCGTTTTGGGGTCATTTCCGCCATCGCGGACTTTGCACTTCCGCCATGGCGTGGTGCTCGTGCCCGATGGGTCGGAATGAGCCGCACTTTGCTCCATCGTGCAATGGCGGAAACGCTATTTACGCTATGGCGGTCCGGTCGGTTGATTTCCGCCAGGGTCGTAATGAGGGCCATTGTGTCTAACAAGGTGAGCCTACTCTGGCAACACTGTATATTAACAACAGTGCCATTTCCTAATACATTAGAAGGCACAGTTGCATAGTCGGCATTTCTAGGAAAATGCTTGCACCATTACATGGAGTTAATAGGTGGCTCAGACACAAATCTACACTTTTAATTAACAATGGTGAATCACAAATGCGAAACACTGTTTGTCAATGCTCAAACACACCATATAGATTAGCATCTCATAATAATATGGTAATGGTGGACACGTTTGTGGACTTCTATATGACAATAACGGAAAAATGTGGTGGATTGCGCACACCAGGGGCTAGATTACAGAAACTTTGCACCGGTGCAAAGTTTGCACGGTATTAGCACTAAGGCAAAGTTTGCCGTATTTTTAAAAACACTGGGACACATTAAAAAACCATTGCACTTCAACAAGTGCTGTTTGGCATATTAAAAGAACCAGGGCAAACATTGCCCTAGGGCAAAAAAGATGCATTGCCACTATATTTTTGCACCAGAGCAAAGTTTGCCCTAGTGCTAATACGGAATGGTATTAGCACTAGGGCTTTGCCTTGATGCAAAAAATGCATAAAAATGTATCTTTTTAGCACTAGGACAATGTTAGCCCTGGTGCTTTTAATATGCCAAACTGCACTTGTCGAGGTGCAATGGTGTTGTAATCAGCTACCAGGTCTGAAACCTCACATCTGCATTAAACTAAAAGTTTAAAGCTAAGGAGCTATTGATACACAGGGGCGTGCACATGGATTGGGGTGTATCAGTTTCTCTTGTGATGTAATCATTGGCTGTGGGGGAAGCCTATATTCGCCTACCCAAACAGCAGTCCACACAACATTCTTTTTCCAAATTACAGCTGAACAGAGGTTGCCCCACAACCAGAATCAAAAGATAGTCTTGTTTGAACAGAGAAGAGGTTATAGGATCAAGAGGAGAGGCAGTTGGGTGAGTAAGTGTTAGGAAGGAAGCTGCGTCAGAGTCAGAAAGGAGAGAAAAGGAAGATAAGGACGATGGTGAAAGAGATGGAGGAACGCCAGAGTGGATGAGGGGATAAAAGGGGAATGCAAAAGGGAGACTTTAGTAGTGAACTAGTTAGCAAAGTCAGAAGAGGAGAAGATACAGAAGGGTCAGAAGGGAGCAGGGAAAGGATGTGATTAAGGAGTTGAACCAGGCCACGTGGGTGGGGGAGAGAAATAGCGCAAGATCGAAGAAATAGCTTTTTTAGCTGACATAAAAGAGGAATTGTAGGAGGAATCAAGAGAAGAGAAAAAAGCGAAGTCAACTATAGAATGCATTTTTTCTGGTACCTCTCAGCACAGCAAAGAGACGTCCACAGGGCGAGGAGGGCAGTGTAAAGCCAGGGGCGTGGACGTTTCCAAGATGGGGTATAACGTTGGGTAGGAAAGAGTGAGTCCAGAAGAGAGAGAAGTCCAGAGTGATGACAAATGGCAGCTTGATCAGCTGAGAGAAGGAGGAAATCATTAGGTGAAGAGAGGGACAGAAGAAGGAAATAAGCACAGGCATGTCAAAGAGGCACAACTCACTTTGTAGCTAAATAAAGGTGAAGGAAGAGGAAGAAGGTGGAAGAGCTGAGAAAAGGTGAAAAGGAGGACAGGTAGCGGTCAATGGAATAGAACGGGAAAGCATAAATTGTAGCATATGAAGGGAAGGAACAAAAAAAAGATCAAGAAAAGAGCCTGAAACATGAGACAGTGGAGAAGGATGGAGCAAGATGGTGTGAGTCAAGGAGAGAAATGGGGAAGCAGAATGAGAGGTGTTTAATTGAAGATTGAAATCACCAAGATGAAGGAAGGGGACAGTGAGAGGCAGGAGCCAGGAGAGAGACTAAGTTCTCACAGGAAGTATAGAAAGGTCTGAGGGGCTGATAGATAATATGGAAAGCCAGTAAGAGGGGTTTTAAAAAGGAAGCAAGGTGATACTCAAAGGTATAGTATGACGGGATGTAGGAGGAATAGGGGCCAAAGGGAATGAAATAGCGTGCCTACTCCCCCACCTTTGCAATGAAGACGAGGAGTATGTGAAAAATGTGGAATGGATGAGGAGAACCTGGATTCCAAAATCCAATGAAAATGCAACAAGGGGGCGAAGGAGAGAGCCTGGGATAGGAAAGACTGGACGGATTACGGGAAGAGGGATTAGAGTAAAGCACAGACACAGGAGCAGGCGTGATTGTAGGAATAGAAAAGAGCCCAAAAGTAGGGGGAACACGAAACTAAGCAAATGCAATATATGAAAACGAAGGCACCAAGTGAGGATAAAAGGCCCGTGCACAAAGAAAATAATGGGGATGACAGGTGGTACCAAAGAGGCTAAACAGGAAGGTATTAGAGAAACATCTTGGAATTGATTCAAAATAGAGAAAAATTATGGCAGCAAAAACCCTGCATTGCCTGAGATTCAAATATGATCAGCGCAAAATAAGGGCAAAAAATAGCAAACAGGATCCAAAAATGCCCTTAAAATAGAGGCTCTTTAAATGGACTGTCAAGAGTGAGGGCAATAAACACTCTAATAATCTAATGGTCATGTGACAGAGTCACAGACGCAGATCAACCAATGCAGGAGGGAGGGAACCGAGGAGCTCCCGCCAACCCGCACAGTGACAGGGGCACCTCTGGCGTCTCTGAACAGCATGATGGAAGCTGCCATGTTCCTCCCAGTACAGAAAAAAAGCAAGTTCTTTGGTGGTGCCCTTGGTGCCTGGTGGGGCAGTGCCCTTGGGGCGCCGATCAGTAATATTTTATCTTATCAACCACGTCCATCTGTTTGCTAGTTTTCCCCAACGTTTACTGGTCTATCGGGCAGTTTTAAAGCAACTGGGTATACTCGATTAATTAAAGAAAAATACAAATGGGACGTAATAATTATTGTCTTCATGTTTTTAAATGTTTTTAGAAAAACGTCATAGGATTTCTTTTTAAATAAACAATTAAACAATATGAGACCTGAACCGAACAGAGACTCTTTCGAGGGTGACCCTTTCATCAATCTAAAACATATTTCTGGTGTTCACGACCATACATGCGTGATCATGGATATTTTTTGCACAAATGAACAAGATCCTTTCTTTATAGGATAATGCAGGTTTACTGCAAAATAAAATGGGTGAACGAAAATGCACATTTGGGAAAAAAGAAAAGGGAAATGGTTAATTTCGGAGTGTTTTTTTCTGCGTGATTACATACAAGAGAGCGAGAGAGTGATATGCTGATTGGACTTTAATGAGCCCTTTGCAGACATACCAAAGTGGTACATCTGATTACATGTAAAAATGGCCAAGTATCACTTTCTACGTTGAAAAAGAAGGTCAGAAAAACAAAAGATTGAACATCCATTTCCAAAGTATTAATCAAAAGAACTAAGACTCAGAAGTTGGTGCATTTTTCTAGCCCAGAAAATAAGATAAGGGACATGAGGATGACAAGTAGGAGCAGTAAAACACCAACATACAAAAGAACATCTGAGTTCAAACTGATGCAATTATTTTTCTATCTACAAACCTACTTGATCAAGGATTGGATATTCATATTCCACTAGACAATGCAACCCCTTCTCTCTCCACTTTCCACTGACCCACCCCAACTTTCAGACATAGCTCCAAAAACTGTGACAAATAAAAACATGAATAGATCCCTCCGACCCATGATTTTTTAAGGTGGATCCTAATCCAAACTTCCCAGATGTTGAATTCTAATGTTTATGTTCAATTACTTACAGACAAGAGTTGGCAATCCCAAAGGAAAGCAGTATTCATTTGGACAGCAAGCATGTCACACACCCTCTCTTTCAGTCAATTGAACTGAATGACAGATGCTTTGAGCTTTTTATTTTTTTCTGTTTTTATCAAACATTTCAGTCATTGATTAATGAGGTTAGACTACTTCTCCCTGAGGATCGGTTTCAGATATGGCTTCACTGGCCGAGAAATGGACGTGTCTAACCCTGAAAGTATTTCCACTACTTTTTCAAAACGTTAGCATTTACATTGTGCATAGGGTTTTGATAGTATCTTACAGCCAAAGTGTGCTACAGCATAAATAAGTGCATCTTATTTACAAAAAGTACACAATGCGAATTTGTTATATTAATCAGACCCAAACAAGATAAAAATATGGCTATTTATTTTCTTTTTTTATGCTTGTGATTTGGTTTTAAAAAATCTTACAAATTGAATATAAAATTCTAAAAATGTATAAATGCATCACAGATAAAATCTGTACATCCACATTAAATATAAAAATCATATGAATACAATCATATAATTTATGCTAATTAATACAGACTTTCCTTAGGCTAATACTCTGACGTAAAAATGATTACGCTGATATAAAGATTTCACCCAACATATTATATATCACTTTGATTATTCGCTCAAGTGCCAAAATAGGAGACTTTTGGTTACCAGCCAAGCAGTGTGCCTACAGCATTTATAGTTGCATATGTCAAAATTATGGACAAATCCTTCCAAACAAAGATGACTTACAAGGTAGGTTTCCTCACACTCCAGTAGGAGATGCTTCCAAATGTCCTGTTTCTCTAACATTTTACTGAGCTGACAAGTTCTACTACTGCACACGATACCTCTACGGGGTTCAATGACATCCACCATACATAAGATATTAAAATGAAACCATAAGAAAGTCGTACACACCTTTCTGTCTGGGAAGATGGTTAAATAGCGTGGTAGATACTGCTCAATTCAGTCCCAAAGGGCAGTTTGGGATTTCATTTTATTGGGGTTGGTGAGTAGCTCATCGACATTAGAGCTAATCTTCTCCAAATCGGTCAAACACTCTGTATATATTTTGGTGAGTTCCGAGGATGTAAAAGCCAAGCAAATATCTTGCAAATCTTAAAAAGGAGATTTTTTGGGTGGATTCAGGATCTTACTAAGTAATATTCATTTTTTAATGTAATGATCCAATCAAGAGAGCCGAGTTCTATGCAAATTAGTGAAATCGGGAGACAAAGTAGAACATGTAATGTTTTTCTCCATAGAAGACCCTCCAATTTATATAGGAAAAATGTGCGTGGGATATTTCAGAACTTAAACAAGGGTTGGATGGTAAATGCGCAGGGTTTTATGGAAGTTTTCGGCATTAGCGCTGTACGGAATGACAGCTTGCTCCTGGGCCTAGCCATGATGCATACTGGCCTAGTTTTAGAGTGAAGAGGAAAACCAAAATAAACAATATGCTTTGTTATTGTCAAAGACTTATTGTATAAATACCAGTTGTAATTGGTTGATTTCCTATTTCCCTTACTTATCATCACAGGGGATTTGTTGATATTAATCGACTGATGGTTGTCATACATATAGGGCTCTAAGCTATTTAGTGATTGTTGCAACCAAATTGGCGTCTGATCGAAGACCATAATATAGTCAGCAAAGGCCAGGGATGCTAGTGAGAGTTGACCGGTCCTGGGAGGAAAGTATCTGCTTACATCAAAACAGTCAAAGAGGTCTGATAGATCTAGACTAAAAAGACAGGGTGCCAGTACGCAGACTTCTCGAGGTGCATATTCCTTTAGTAATTGAACCAGACATATTAATAAGCACCTGTACTGTGGTGTTTGTATGTAGTAATATTAAAACATTTAGTAGATCTCCTGGAATGCCCCATTTTGTCAATTTATTCCATAAAATGTTCCTATCTATGCAAGCAAAGGCAGATGAAAGATCTACCCAGGCCATGCATATGGGATTTCCACCCTTAGTTAGAGCCTGTCACTGAAGAATGTTAACAATTAAACCATTTAAAGTACAGCCAATACCTTTTCTGAACCGAGTTTGATATCTCATTATTATGTCACCATCAAATGTCCACTTTTCTACATCCCTGAGTACAATGTGGCAAATTGTTTTCTGGTTGAATTCAAGTGGGTGATTGGTTGATAATTCTTTGGATTCTCCCTCTGGGCCTTTTTTAAAAATTGTGACAATATAGCTTTGAAATCAGGATTTAGACCTGATACACCTCCTTTTTTTTCCTTAAAGAGGTCACCCAAAATAAGGGACCATAAGTGAGGATTAGCCTTTAAAGAAAGATTACATAGACCATCTGGTACCATGGCTGTAGAGTTTTTGTTACTTTATAATAATAGATTCAATCTCTTTAGAAGAGATAGATCTTTGCCAATATAGCAATGTCTTTATTTTAAAAAAAACTCTCTTGTGCCACGGTTGTGGACACATTTGGTGGCATAAAATGAACACCAGTCTGCTTCCAAAATCAAATTCAACCGGGACAGTGTTTGAGGCTTACCCATGTTGGTTATCAATAACCAGAAGCTTTTACCATTTTTCCTAATAAGTGAGTGGATCCTCAGGTCACTCTCTCCAGGGAGCATGACCACCTTGTGCTGCTTAATCCAATTTGTATATTGCATTTGCAAAATACGTTTGCCACGTAAGAAATGTTTGTGAATTTTCCCTCACGTTTTTAACAAGCTTCTTATGTCATGCTTCAATTTTTTCATCGCATTCTGGATTGCCTAAACAAAAGTATGACTCTTAGATAACTTTTGTATATGAGTTTGAATAGATTGCGATTTAGTACGTATCCCTTCCAGGATCCCATCAATTACATCATTATAATTCCTGATATTAAGTTTCACACTTCCAACTTCTAATATCAGGGATAGTTTAGTATTACATTTTTGATAAAGTTTACAAGACCAGCATAATTGGTTTCTGAAATTTTTGACCACAAGATGTGTCAGGTTAGACACCATAGGCAGATCCTGTTTATATATGTTGATTGTCAACTCTAAGCGTGCATGGTCGCTGTCGTTATTTGCAGGAATTACTGGCACCAGTATTACCAGTGCTGGTAATTCCTGCATTTTTTTACCAGTGGGAGTTGATTTACCTCCAGCTGTTGGCTGGAGTAAATCAGTGCCCTCCACCGGAAACTTGTGTTTTGGCTGTGCAGTAAAAGTGCAGGTACCGAATTTACTGGCACTTTTACCAGCATATTTACAGCACCACCAAATCTATAATGACCTCAATAATGTTTTGGCTCTTTTAAAGGAGTCCAATGAGAAGTATACCTAGTCGATTGTGCTATTACTATTCCCTCTAAATCAAGACAGTTGGTCGGATAATCATGCGGTAAATTACTGTTTGCTTTATGTAAATCCCAAGATGCCATTAAATGAGTCCAATCCCTACCCCCTACATGGATCTATTGTGCGTATTGGAAGAAATGTAATCATCTTTACAAATGCAGTTTAGGTCTCCAGTTATAGGGTATCAGGTAATAAAATTGCGGCAAAAATGTTGCCGGTAAATAAAATCGCAGAAAAAATGCTGTGGTTTGACCCGGTAAAGGTGTACCCCATTATACCATTTAAGGGGAGCGGGGATGTCCCCTGCTCCCCTTAAATGGTTTAATGAGTATGGGGCTTCCGGGGGTGTTCCCTGCATCCTTTACATGATTGTGGCAGCAAAACCACCGCATTTTTGCAGCAATATATTGGATACATGGCCATTCGTGCTGCGATTTTAAGACATGGAACCAGTTATAATAAACCAGTTAGATCCAGTGTTAGTATACTATTCGTTTAAAGGCGTGTTCATTTCTAAGAATAACAATTGCTGCGAGTTCCTAACTGTGTTCAGGTATACATCAACACATACCATGGGATCCTTGTTCCACTGCATACTTGCTTTCATAATAACATCCGGTTTCATTTCCCTGGCCATTCACATACATGGGAGCAAAGCATACTATTAAAGCCCATGAGCAGGCCTCCAAAGCGGTGACGCAAAAGGCCTTTACCAGTTTTTTTCAATATCAAATGATATCCATCTAAGAAGGGAACCTCTGTAAGCCAGACTTCTTGTAAAAGAAAACCTTACCAGTACAGTTCAGTTCTACCATTTTGTTAGAAAAATGGTTATATCCACGAGTGTTCCAAGACAGTATGGTCAAATTGGAAAGGTTAAACATGAACAGGCCCTAAGGGAGCATTTCCCTTAGACGAAAGAAGACCTGGTAAACATGACCAGTAAAAAGAATTGGACAAAACTGACCCATCCATATTACCTTCCTGTTCAATTAAAACCATAAGCATACCCTTATTACTCAATGCACATTTAATAGGCAGCATGTTGCTGCTTTTTTTCATTTCGTACAAGTGCCTATTAGCAATTTCACATTCAAACTCTATGTGCGAGGAAAAACATCATTTCCTATGGGCAAAAGGGCTTCTGTTTGGTTTAAAATTAAATTATAAATAAATTTGGACTTCAAATGAAGTGCTACAAAATCTAATCTAGAATCATCAATGAATTCTACTTGCTCAAAGTCAGTAGATGCCAAGAGTCTTAATGCTGGTAAAAAGGCAAATATAGAAGGAATTATTGATCAATTTAAAATTGTACAAGCCGAATCTTAAGGTCAAAGGTTAAGAGAAGAGTATCACTCATGGCCAATCTTTCTACAGCTTGTTGACCGATTGATGATCGAGTAATATTTGCATTTTGTCACTGTATCAGGCAGGTGGTAGATTATCTATGCACCTGAGGGATAGCAGTTCAACGTTAACCAATGGATCTATATCTTCTTCCAAATTATTCAACCTGTTAAGGTTAGATTTAGCCAATGCTTGTGATGTTTCGTTACTACTTATATTTTCAATAGTGTGCCTAAGGGCAAGAGGGTGCTGATCTTTGCAAAGGGCTGCCTGGCATGGGTGCCTGTAGCTCATTAAGCTGGGGCTTGTCCAGGGGGCAAGGTCTAAGGAGAGGGCAGGTGACCCACAGCCATTATGCTATGCCACCTTGTTGAGCCCTGTGTCATTTTCCCTTGCCACTTAAGGCACTGGCTATTGTTACTCTCACTGAGTTGATTAGAACTCTTTTAAAGAGATTCGGTTTTCCTCTGGGCCTCGGTATCCATCCTCAAAGAATCTCCTGTGGCCAATTATATGCTACCTTTAATGAAAAGAAAATTCTGAAATATACTGGTTGCAGCCGTTGTCTGAAAGATATAGGCTTCATTTCAAGTATCGGGGTCAGGAAATAAGGGTGCCGTAATAAGGGTGCCGGTAGCAACGTACCGGCACTGTTCCTGGACCCCCATATTATGAGAATGCTGGAAGGGGCCACGGATCCGCCACCAGGCCCCTACAGCATGTCTCTCACTGAAGCACTGATACCGTTAGCAACGGTGCCGGTGCTTCAGTGACCCCTTTTACATGTAGGACTCCATGGAAATCGGGATTAACCCTTAGCGCTGCCGCTTGTGATATCCCGGCAGTAAGGGTATTACAGGGTTGCTGGTAATCCGCCACCTAACAGCAGGTTTTATAGGCAACCCTGTAATAAGCCCCATAGAGTGCTTGTGTCTGAGAGAGAGGTTATCAGGTGTGGGAGGAGGCGGGGGAGATAGATCAAATCTGGTCCCTCTGTAATCTTCATTTCTTGTCACTGGGGGGGTGGAGCTCAGTGGACTGAAACGCTGCATCTTCAGGAGTGATGTGAACTTGTTATGCGCTAGGGAACTGCTCCCCTGTGGTTTGTCCATAGGGTGGGTGCCCTTAGCGCGCTCCTGCCACGTGAAGATATCTGTTAGCACTCAGGCCGGCCTTACAGTCTTAGTTCCGCTGGCTGGGTGCCTCTGATAAATAGTTGATGTAGTATTGCTGGTCCTTACCATCAGTGTAGTTGCCATTCTCCTAACAGGGTAAACCAAGGCATCAGGTCGCCGGCATTGAACACTCAGTAAAACTGTGACAGTACTATTTACTCACACTTACCCTGAAATATCATTCATATCCGCCACACACCTTGTCAAATAAACCTTCATAGCAGAGGCGAAGACAGGGTAGGGCCTGGGCGGGCAAGGCCCACCCAAAATCTGTAAATGCCCACTCTGCAGTGCTGTGTGGCCATTTACAGATGTCACTGTGCATGCTCATTTGTGCATTTCAGGAACAAGGAAGCTCTCCCTGCTTCCTGATTGCTATCTGTGCCTGCGCGGGAGGCCGAGGCCTATGGAACAGGGAGTTGTGGAGGAGGCAGCATCGTGTTGATTCTGGTGGGAAACAGGTGAAGAGAAAATAAAATTGTTTGTGTATGCATGTAAGCAAGGGTTGTAGGTATATAGGAATGTAGGCATGCCTCCATGCATGTGAAGGAATGTGCGTATGTATGTATGAGAGGGGGTGTCTATAAGTGCATGCATGTGAATGAATGCAGTGTGTATGGTGTAGATGGGTGCGAGTGCACGTGTAAATGAGAACGCCTTTTGAATGTTCTGGGTGCATGTGTGAATGACAGAGAAACAGTGTGGGTGTGTGACTAGTGGGTGAGTGTGTGTGTGTGTGTGTGTGTATGGATACAAGATTGGGCCCCAAGGGAGAATTCATGTATGAACATTTAAGACAGGAGCATGAAATGTTTTATTGCCATTTTTGGGCAAAGCCAACTTAAGTCTTATTACGTGAAGGAACCGTTGCGGTGGAGGAGGCTGGCTGGGTACTACGGTGGCATGGAATTTTGTACTTGCATTAATGGCAAAGGCAACATGTAAGTGTTCTTATATGGGGGGCATGTTTCCTTACTGTGATATGGCCTTTTTTGTACTGGTGTCAAGTCCAAAGACAACATGATGACTATTCTTACACGGGAAAGGGGAGTACATGTTTCCTTAGTGTGGGTTGGCATTTTATTTACTGGTGTCAAGTTGAAAGGCAAGATGGTCAGTGTTCTTACATGGGGGAGCATTTGTGCAGCCCTCAAGACAATGGGCCTCATTAGGAGTTTGGAGGTAGCCATGCCATTTTTAGCAGCATGGCTACCCCCAAACCGGGTACCGGGTCCCAAAAATAAGAAATTACCTGGCCATGCCAACTTTAGCGGGCCCGGTAATTCCCATTCTCGGGACCCGGACCCGGTACATCCCCATTTCCATTTGAGCCCCCATAAGGCTCAATGGGAATGGGGAGGATTCTAACAACGGGCCCGTTAATGACGGGCCCGTTGTTAGCATCCTGGACTGCTAGCGGGTCCCGCTCTGCACGTCTGGTCTGGCCAGGCGTCCAGAGCGGGACCCGCTGCAGACCTCGCAATGTGGCGGCCCGGAATGAACGGTGATGGTCCCTTACCTGCACCGTTCATTCCATGGCCGCCACACTCCTAATGAGGCCCAATGTTTTCTTACTGTGGCGTAACATTTTGACTGGCGTTCGGGGGGCAAATACAACATGTGACGGAGGGGTGATGGGGTGGGCGGAGTTGTGGAGCCAGCAAGGACATGTTTTCTTAGTTTGGGCTATTAGGTGTCGTTTGCGACACCTATTAGCCAAAACAATTGCATTAGAGTACAGATATGGAGAAATGGCATGTGAGGAGGGACACACAGCTTGTATGTGATGTTTGGGTATTTGCCCACCCTTTGACTGTCTACGGCCATGCTAATCCCTAAAGCCATTCCCACGCAGTTCTTGCCCCTACCAACCCAAAATACCTCCTCATGGGAACTTTTTCAGCTCGCTTTAATTAAGCCATACCATTAAACTTTGCACTCTAAGTGCCTGCCAGTGTTTTTTTGTTAAAGTAGTCTTCTGAGAGTTAATGACTTAATGCCTCCCATGGCACTTGCTTTTTCTCTCGGGCCCTGACCGGCACTTCTCCTCCTTTCTCCCCCTTGCACTTCTCTGTACTACACTTGCACGATCCAAATGTCACAAGGCCTAATAGTATAATTGTGTTCTGTCCTTCCAGTTCCCCCACCCTCTTGTCTTGTTGCACCTTCAAACACATTGGGCCTCATTATGAGTGTGGCGGTCGCGGTAACAACCGTGTCGGTAAGCAGCCGGCGCCGTTGTTACCAGACCAGCACACTCTGAGTTCTGCGGGCAGGTGTTGTCCTGCCTGCTAGGTCTGACCTGGCGGACGGAACGGCACCCGCCCGCAGACTTTGACAGAAGCACATTAGACCGGTGCTTCCATCCTCCCCATTCCAATTGAGTCCTATAGGACTCTGGTGGCGGCAATGCCTTTTTACCGGCACGGCTACCGCCAGGGTCATAATGAGGCCCATTTTGTATCGAAGCACTATAAATCCCCAACAAATAAAATATAAAATAATTGGAGTTGCAAACGTGCTACTGGTGTAGTAAAAATGTCTTAAATGCTTTCAGCAAATTGATTTCTAAGCACTATGCGTGTCCTTCACTGATGTCCTGTTAAACACAAGCATTGGCAAAGCCAACAGTTTTGGCTTCTTTTTAAGTATTAGGCATTTTCCAGGCACTGCTATTAGATGCCCATGTACTCGCACAATTTTGCACCTGCTACCATCAATAGCCAGTTAATACCACTACGGCAGAGTCTGGCAAGTGCCTTTCCCATGCCTACACAAAAGACCAAACTGTTGCATTGACAATGCTTGTTTTTTTTACAGGCATTAAGGTTAAGCCAACAGGATCCTGTTCTTAAGTGGGGACACTGGTATATATTGGCTGAGCCTTCATGAACATATTTTGTTATACTGTCATTACTGGCACTTTGGGCAAAGCCAACATGAATATGTTCTTATTGGGGAATACTGTTATATATATGTGCACCAGCATGTTCATGTATGGGTAAAATGAGTATGAAAGGTTTTCTACATTTGCAGAGTACTGGCATATATTGGGAGAAGGCATTATAACAATGCGTTTGAAAATGCTTCTTTGCATTGTTGGTGACTTAGTATCTACTGGATTTTTTCCCATGTCTTACCCTACAAACTATGTGGCTTTCCCCCCTAATTTGTCACAGTAAGTGTACTGTAAAATACACTAGTTTAACCCACTATTTAAACATTTTCTCAGGGGGACAAACCCCCCCAAACACATTTGATTGGTTTGCCGGGGGCAGAACAAGCTCCTTTTCCTCTGTGGGCTCCCCTTGGGCTGGGCCCTACTACGTTAGATCCAGGCCACCCTTGTTAGACAATCCTGGCTACTCCTCTGCTTCATAGGGATAAAGAAAAGGATGTACTTAACTGCCGAAGACGCAGCTAAACGTGAGCACTGGATCTAGGCAGCAAATGAGGTGTAAGGGAGCCTTTTAGGCAGATTGGTGCTGAGAGGGACCTCTGGTTGCATGGGTCACGGTCTGAAACTCATCAAGTACTTGTGATGTCAGTTGGGAAATGAAAACATTCCTTTTGTCTGCTGAAAAATATAAGTAAATAAAGAAAAGCATGCTGCTTCCTTCCAGTCTTGACATAGAAAACAGCTAAATACAGTGGGCCTCATTACACGGTAGGCGGTGAACCATGGCGCAATTATGCCGGTAAAATACCGGCACCGCCTTGGTGGAAAGGGGAATTACCGCCCCATTCCAAGGTTGGAGGGGTGGTAATTCCCCCTTCCACCATTGCCCTTCCCCATTCCCATTTTTGCCCCATAGGGCATAATGGGAATGGGGAAGGCGCTAATTACGGCATGGCAAATTGCGGTATCGTAATTAGCTCCCTGGGTCCCTTTGCGGGTTGGTTTTTAACGCCTGCAAAAAGCAGGCGTTAAAGTACCAACCCGCAAAAGGGACCTCGTAGTAAGGCAGTAAGGATTTACCGGTACCGGTAAAATACCGGTACCGGTAAACCCTTACCGCCTACCGTGTAATGAGGCCCAGTATATTCCGAGTCACACGAACTGTGGTTGTCAGGAGCCTGAACGCGTTTTCCCAGTGTGTCCTGCCAGCACAAAGTGATTGGGAGTGGGTGGATGGGTATTCTCATTTGGAAATGGTGTGCATGCACGTGCATCTGCTGTCCAGTGTCCATACGAATGGTGCGTGGTCAAGGCTGCAACGCCCTGTGGCATTTATATTATGTTTTTCGGAGGGAAAACCTTAATGTTGGTTTTCCAGTAAGTTGCCTCGGAACGTTCTCTATTTCATGTGTTTGTACTGTAGAATCTCTCTCTGCCACCAAACTACAACCTATCAAACGAACTAGAAGATCATTTCCTAGAAAACGGTATGTTTAAAAAATGTTTTGAAATACAGAATTTGTTGTGCAATACTGTTATTTTTATTTCAATTCTGCGACCTGGCTGTTAATGTAAATTGCAGGACATCACAGTTTGCAAATTGTGAAATAATTTCCGTACAAATAGCTATTTTCTTAGAGTATAATATGGTTTCAATAATTGTTATGAAGGTCTAATGCAATCATATTGAAATTTCAGCATTACACTTCCGTAATGAAGCATCATTACCACAGACCCTCACTGATTCATAGAAAATCAATGCAGCAGCAGTCGAAGGATCCAACACAATTCAGCAGTGCCGAGACACGCGCGGCAGAGCCCTTACCACAATCTAGGTTCAGCAACATGGACATGCAAAATAAGGATTTTCATAAAGTCATTATCATCCACCCATTGCAGAGCACCTCTGCACATCCTCTCGGCATCCTCCCTCGTGCATCCTGCATTGGTCCCTATCCCACCCATCTGCCTTCAGTCTGTCTGAGATACTTCATCCACACACCAGGTTGGCATGTCAGTCTGCTTTTGTGGTGTGGCGCAGTTGGTTGAGAAAAGGCTTGCGTGCATAGTTAACCCTTAATGTTAGCCACACTGCAGTTAAAAGAAAGACTGAATGGGCGTTGCGCTAGAGCCTGCTTCATCATATAATACTTTATCAAAGAAAGGTTTCAGAACAATCGTATACATCTCGTCCGTCAATCTCGGTAACCACTGAAGCTCCAAACTTATTGAACTTTAATTATATGCAACGTGTACAACATTAAAAGAGTTGCTAAACTGAGTCCTCGCCCATCTGTTGACTGTTATCCGTCACAGCTGTACTACGGTGCAACTCCAGGCTACCTGCCTGTTCAGCCGCACCGAACCTAAAATACATCAGGCACTCTGACAAAGCTAATATCTGCTTAAAGTATACTAGATGGGCTTCATGCCACCGACATCTGTCAGGCCTGATAGCTGCTCACTTGTTCTTGTTGCACAAACCTTGTAGTTCCATTAACAGCCCAATGACTGCCTTATTACCTCCTTGCCTGCCATTGCCTCCCTAGAACCTGTGTTAGTCTTTATAGCCTGCGTACTGCCATTTTGTGATCACATTGTTAATGCCGGGCTGAGATTCGACAACTGTTTATTTTGTGTTACCACTACATGATCTGTGTATGGTGAAGTGCCTACTTGACTCAAACGTCTTGTCCTAGCTCAAAACCTGTAACATTGTTGTCACTGAATTGCCCTTCTATGCAAGGCCCTTGCGCCTAACTTAAGCATTGACAGCTTGTGTATACCCGACTAAGCAAATTGTCATTGCCTGGCCAGAGACATGCCAGCGGTGCAATTGAATGCCTGCGGTGGGTATTGTGCACAACATAGTGCCCCGAGCTGCATATACCCGTCACTAGTTCCACATTTGCCTCTTGCCTCATTGTTGTCTTTTGACCTGCCCTCTATGCAAGACCAATCTTGCCTTAATGCCACGGCCTGCCTTAGATTTATTGATGTTTACATAGATCCTCAATTCCTCCGAAGCGTGTATAGTGAAGTGTCCATGCAACTAATTGTATTTACCGGCGTACTTGCCCCTACTACTATAAGGCATATTACAGATGGTATCTAACAAATCCACACGCTCCCGTGGTAGCCTTTAGCGATATTTCAAACTGTCGTTTGATACACACACATTACGCTTGTCTAAAAAGTTCTAGTGATCCCAGAAGAGTTACTATATACAACCCTGCTGCCTTTATGGCTAACTCACATAAGATTATTTTAACTATGTCTACACCATTACCATTGATCAATTCCATATTACCCACTAAGTTCCAGCTGGCTCTTCGGTCGGAGAGAACCACAACCTATTCTAAACAGGGAACTATATAGAGTAGCCACTGCCCTCTTACACCACTACAATGGCTCCAGCTATATGCCACCCGGCCCACTTCGAATCAAATATGTCTGGTAAACATCAGAAACTCTAGACTAGGATCCTATCTAAAGATCAGCCAATGGTTACCCGCCCACTGTAGTTCTTACCCAAGTATGAAGAATACTCCCATTAGGACTAAAAGGAACAGTCCCGACTATCTCAAAGACAGTAGCAACTTGTTATCCCCTGTCAATAACCGCCCACCCGCTAACACACCCATTCTAGAGGCACTACCAATCAAAGGTGCTCTCATAAAGGCTAGGTCACTTCTGGCACATGTTTTAGATATAGCTGATCTCATTGTAAACAATAACCTTTAATATTACTAGCATTATATACTTGCATTATTACTAGTATAATAATGTTATCACTAGCCATACCCAAAAACTACACAATGCTTAGAGCAGACAGAAAAGCTACCAAAGGCAGTGGAGTATCCTTCATTGCCAAAAATCAGCTTGACCTTAGAGAACTCACTCATTAGCAGTTCTCATCAGACTTTCTTTCTGTCAAACTACCCCTAACCACTGCACATACTATCATGATACATCTCATGTATAGACCTCCAGGCACATTATCCTCCTTTGAGGAAGACATTGCACAACTCCTTACTTGGAACACTAAACCTAGTTCCCAAATTATGCTATTGGGAGACGTAAACCTGGGACTCAATGACACTAACAACGACACCGCAACAGCTTTAGCTAACACAATCACAGAGTTGGGCTCCTCTCTCCGCATCAATATAGTAAAGGCCGAACCCTGGACTGGCTAGCTGACTTAAATTGTGACATGAAGATTCTCTCCAATGCACTGTGTGCCTGGTCAGGCCATCATGTTATCTCCTTCACCATCCAGGATAGCCAGCGCCTTAACGCTAACCTTACACAAGCACCACCAGCACTCACCAGAAATAAGCATAATATCAAAGCCAAAAAATGACTGCCCTTATTACAGCCTATCACCAATCAACCTAAGCTTATGAACATGGACCCATCTTCGCTTGTGGAGCTGTATAATCACACCATACTTCAGGCCCTTGAAAAAGTAGCGCCACTAAAAATGCGCAAAGCTAAGCCTCTAGCTCACCCAAACAAGTGATTCACTTCTGACCTGAAATCCCTACACAGCACCAAACGGATCACAGAATCATATTAGAAAAAATACCCTACAGATCTAAACAAGGAAAAGTTCATAACTGTCTCTAACGATTACAAAGCTGCCATCCTACAAACCAAAAGTGACACTTACAATGACAGAATCTTGAACACTAACTCTGGATCTAAAGAGTTATTCAACATCCTCAGAGAATTAGAATCACCTTCACACCCGAAAGAATCATGCTCTAAACATGCCACCTGGTGTGCAAATATGCAAAAAGCATTACTTCATATAAACTCTCTCCTACAAACCAAAATAGAAGCTAAAAAGCTTAGCTTGCCAACTGGCACTAAATTTGCAGAGCCTCATGAACCACATACCAAACCTTGCTGTCCATTTGACTTTGCCTGTGTCACCATAAAGGAAGTAGAAGGAATTATATCTAGCCTAAAACCTTCAAGATACCAAGGGGACATCTGTCCTGCGACAGTCATTAAAGAAGTGGCGATTGAGCTTGCTCCTTTCATCACCTCATTAATAAATGCTTCCTTTGAAACGTGCACAGTTCCGACCAACTTAAAAGATGCCTGGGTCACGCTGCTACTAAAAAAAAAACATTGACCCTAATATCTCAAATAACTACAGGCCTATAACTACAGTACCTTTCCTAATGAAAATTCTAGACAGGTGCGCGTACTTACATATATAATGCCATCTAGAATCCAATAACTTCTTAGGCCTTCGACAATCAGGATTCAGACCAGTACATGGCACAGAATCTGCCCTCATTGACTTAAAAAACCAAATGGACGAATTAAAAAACAAAGGCAACCTGGCCCTCCTCCTCTTACTTGACTGATCAGCAGGCTTTGATCTAGTAAACCATAAAGTCCTCACCAAACACCTGACCTCAGCTGCCTCTTTCTCTGTGAATGCTGCTGCATGGATACAGCCCGTCCTCGCTAATAGGACTATGAGGGTATTTGCAGTGTTGGCCTCGGCTGAACATGCAACAATCTCTTGTGGAGTACCACAGGGTTCTTGTATCTCCCCTACATTATGCAATATATTCACAGAGCTACTTTCCGACCACCTAGATGATTTGGGTGTCATCTACACTAACTATGCGGATGACACCCAAATTGTCATCACCATCACAGGTTCCTAAGACAGAGACACTAACTTCTACCTAAAGATTCAGGTGTAGATGGCCATCCATGGCCTCTGTCTGAATTACAATCAGACTGAGTTACTCCTTATTGGAACCCAGACCTGTCTAAATAAGTTAGACCATCAATATTGAAAGATATAAAT
The DNA here is from genome assembly GCF_040938575.1 of Ambystoma mexicanum. Classification (NCBI taxonomy): domain Eukaryota; kingdom Metazoa; phylum Chordata; class Amphibia; order Caudata; family Ambystomatidae; genus Ambystoma; species Ambystoma mexicanum. Next base: position 847,788,202 of record NC_090930.1, read on the forward strand.
CCTTCAATATTGACGGCAATAACATCAAAGTCTCGAGCAAAGTCAAAACTCTAGGTATTCATATTGACTTTGCCCTCTCACTCACCAAACAAGTTAACGCAACGGTATCAGCAACAGCCTACGCATCCAAATTGATTAATGCCTGCAGGCCCTTCTTGTCTTCCGATTTCTGCATCACCTTGGCTAGAGCACTTATTTTATCAAAACTCGATTACTGTAATGCTCTACACTTAGGTACAAATAAAAGTCATTTGAAAAAGTGCTACAAAACAGCGCGCTTAGAGCGGCACTGAACATCCTGAGAGCCAACCACATCTCATCGGCAAGACGCAATGCACATTGGCTTACAATGCAGGATAGAATCCCATTCAAAGCTCTAGCAATTACTCACAAATGCCTCTCAAACTCTACTCCAAAATACTTGGTAGACAAATTCACCAGAAAGCAAACAGGTCTACCAGGGCTTTATACACACACTGCTTAAATATTCCCAGATTCAAGCTACAAAAAGCAGGAGGCAATAGTTTCCCAGTACTAGCGGGGAAACTCTGGAACTCCTTGCATATATCACTAAGAGGGGAAACATTCTTCTGGATTTTACGAAAACAAGTAAAAACTTGGCTCTTTGTGCAGGATTGTCAATTTTACCATTTGATTCATAAATGGAAAATGTTTGTCTCTAAACGTGCCTCTATCTGTTTCACACTGAATGCTAATGTCATGATTTCTCTTGTATGTAACCATATTGTACTCCTTAGGCAATGCGCCCAGATACCTTTGGGTTAAGTGCACTATATAAATAAATAAATAAATAAATAAATAAATACATAAATAAATAATATAAAATAAATACATAAATACATTCATATTAGTATTAAGCGAGCTGTATAAACATGTAATTAGAGCTCCTGACATCACAGAACTGAGAATTCAGTTCCTAAGCAAATGTGGCTGAGATACACTGCTTTTCGAAAGTTACATGCCAATTCCCTAATAAGTAGAGAATTTAAGATTCTCTTGCCCTCTAAGCATGGACAGGATGTGGCCTTCAAAGCCCGCCAATCAAAGTTAAGTATTTGGATTCCTCTATGGTCTTGTTTTTCCTTCCTCCTGACCACTTACTCGCTCACGATTCCAACTGCTACACAGCCAGCAAATTCTGACAGAGATGAGGGTAACAAGAGTCATGGCAATGGTCCCTCTAAGCTGTGGTCATGTGCTTTTGCCCAACTTCCTTCTGAGTGCCGCTCATAAGAGTCTTAGCAGAGCACAAAGACGATTCCAGCCTTCTCAAGAATGCATATGGCAAAAAGCCACAACAGTTACTTGACAATTGATTTCTCTCTTCATGAAGCTAAATTACACTAACTATTCCGGTCAGCCTATTTACATTACCCTACTATGCCAAGCGTGACCCTAAAACCCTAAAAAAAAGAATACACTCTCAAGAGGTTAATAACAAATATGAAAAAGCGGCACCATGAACAGAAGATCTAACTAAGACGTGCCTCACACAACCACATTTTCTTCCCTCCCCACCCATGTCTTTTATACTTGACTCTACCACATGTATGTATACCTTATGACTCTAACTTCCGCCCCAGGCCACATTTAGATATTACCAGACAACATTGACTCTGCCTACCTTGGCTCTGCGGAAGGTTACCAGATTTGTACCTACATCCACTTGTTTTATGTTTGTTGTAATATGAATAATATTCAAACACCAGAATTTCTTTTACTCATGGTGCCTTTGCAATAGTGTCACCCTGACCAGGCTACCCCACTGTCAGCTGAAATATTGTATACTGACTGGAAGTAAGCAGACTAATTGGATGTGTAACCTCATCCAATGCTTTTATTCCTGGTACATATGTCACACAAGCACCTTTAAGTGGTACCCTTGCAAGGTACCACTTAAAAGTGAAAATCCAATCATATATCTAAAATCAGAAGAGAGCACCATTGGCTCCCTATCAAAGATAAAATCTTATTCAAAAGCTTGCGCACAACCTTCAAATGCCTACACGAGAATTCTCCCATCTACCTAAACCACATAATAACAAAAAAAGCGAACACTAGATCCCTAAGATCTAATAACCACTCATTACTTGCAATACCCCACTTTAAAAAGACTAAGGGGCCGATTCATGGAACAAATGGGCACCGAAAATCATGGCGCAAGCTGGCGCAAGCGTGAAAAAGCAAGTGCACATGCACGCGTGTGATTCATGGAAGGCCCTGCGCATGTTTTCCCCGGGGTGTGCGCCAAATCCGTGTGTGGCGCACACGCGCGTACACGTCATTGCAACATGAAGAACGCCATGCGCGACGCGCACAGCGAAAGCACACAACGTTAGCGCACACACCAAAAAGGGGGCGGAACACCGGACGGAACGCGTGGAATGGGGAACAATGCGTAAAAATAACGGCGCAACTGGGGAAGTACTGCTGGGAAGCACACGGAACACCCACACGCACGCGAACTACATGTATTCATGGAATCGAATAGGGGAAACCCACGCACGGCCAAAGACACGCACAGGCCTAAACACGTCCACCACAAGAAGGCAGGCGGTAGCGTCCCTGCACATTACAAAAGTGCGCGCAAACAACAAACACGTATGTACAGCTACGATGAATGTCCCATTCTGTGGCCCCCTAGGAGAAATGATGTGTCACGCAACACTCAGGCATCCCAAAAAAGCCAGAAAAAGAGAAAGGCGACTCCAGTAGCCCACGTGCATGTAAAAAAACACATGCAGTAAACTGTGGCAGCCAGGAACACTAAAAATGCGTACGTGATCAACACGCAGGCTAGTATGCCCGAAAAAAAGGGGTACGCGACTAACAAGGACACCCGCAGTAGGAAAAATAGCATGTGCGACTCACCATCTGCCTTGCGTGTAGAAGAAGAATGCGTAGCCAACACCTACGCCAAAAGAAGTACGCACTGTAACCACTGTGAAGTAATCGCATGTGAACCCCAACGTCTGGAAAACACACGCAGTGCTTTCCACGAAAAGCACGTACAGAGCGATGGAAACCCACGCTTGACCTTCAACCAGTGCCAGGGAAACGCCCTCACGCACGTTACGTCACCTACGTGCTTACGCGCCAAGGGCCTTTCCTCAGAATTCATGCAAATGTGCTGTTTTCTACGTGCCAAATCACTCTGTATAAAGCTGGCCACGCGACAACACACGGAAGACCACGCTCCTGCCCAGAAAGCTGAATTACTGCCCCCCAGAGCCCCGAGCAGCCTCCCACGAGCCATCTGCTGCTGCCTGCCTGCCTGCTGGCACCGTGCCCTGCCATTTGGTGCCTGCACATCTGCCATATGCAGGGGTCCAGTTGCTGTGACCACCCCTGCTGGAACAGAAGACTCCCGACTGGTGTTCCATCACTCCACAGCCCAGCCCCAGGACCCAGTTGCCTACCCACACCTGCCTCAGGGGTTGCCATGTCCGACACAACACCTTCTGGCACCAGTGGCAACCCCCCAGCAGAGAGGCAGAGGGTTACCAGCTTCAGTGAAAAGGAAGTTGGTATCCTGGTGGAGCAAGTTCTGGGGCATTATGATGCTCTCTTCACACCATCGCGTGCCGACAAGGTTGGACGAAAGAGGATCTGGAAGGACATAGTGGGTGCCATCAAAGTGGAGGGGGTGGCACCCTGCGACTTCAAACACGTCCAGAAGCGCTGGGAGGATTACAAGACCAGGACCCTCAAGAAGGCTGGCGCCTCTTCGAGGCAGCGGATGCAGTGGGGTGCCGGGCCCCGCTTACCACCCAGCAGATTAGGGTCCTGGAGCGCATTCACCCAGTGCTTCACCACCAGATCCTCAGGATGCAGGCCCGTCTGGAGTCGAGCGGTAAGTGGCCATGCATTCACGTTTAAAACAGTGCATGTTGCAGTGTGCCGGTAGTTAGCTACTTGGCTGCATGTGTGACATGGGTCATGTTTGGATGTGTGTGTGCAGGGACATGATGGTGCTGCATGTGAGTCCAGTCAGGCATGACCCACATGGATGGTTTATGTGTTACAATGCATCATGCGGAGCAGCATAAGTAATGCACACATGTATGCATGCCTGTGTCTGTACTTTGACATGTTTGGGGTGTGAGAGATGTGTGCTGCTGTCATGGAAATGCATGATGTACATTTCTGTGTGTCTGAGTAGTGTATGCACCATGGATGCATGACACATGTCCGTGACAATGTGTTGATTCACTGATACAGCCTACTCATCCTTGTATCCACTGTGTCTGTGGGTATACAGGGCCAGATGCATGACCCTCCGGTGATGCGTGTGCATGTGATCAGCATGTCCCATGATGCATGTGAGTTTCAGCCCACCATTGGATGTTTCTACGGTGCCATGGACATGGATGCAAATGTTTGTTGCATGTGCCATGTCGGTTCCTGCATGTGTGTTGCCTGCACTGACCCATGTGTTGTTGGGAGACATGATGGAAGTGATGTTTGACAGTGCCACTCATGTGCTATTGCTTTCTGTCTAGGGGACTATTGTACAGTAACCTGATTCTTGTGTTCAATGTCTCCCTTTACACAGTGGCGAGTGAAGAAGATATCCGAGACATCGCTGTGGAGGAAAATGGCAGGGATGCCTCCACCGGCTGGCGACACAAGGTCCAATCACCCTCCCAGGAAATTCCATCATCCGGGAGCGAGGGGACTGGTGCCGCATCTGCCACTACGGCTGCAGCGGAAGGGGTGGGTGAGCCGCCACAGAGGCCTACAATGGCGGAAGACGGTGCAGAGCCATCCAGGTTGTTGGTGTGTACAGAGGAGGAGGAGGCCGCTACAGAGCTGAAAATGGGGCCTGGCGGGGTTGGTAACACTGGTGCAAGTGGTGCAGTCCAGGGGTGGGGGCAGGAGGCAGCACAGGTCGCCGCAGAGGGGCCTGTGCATGTCACTGTCCCTGACACTGTGACTGCATCACCATGCACCAGCTGGGATGCCCCGTCCCAGGCCTGTCCGCAGGTAGGGGGGAGGTCCACGTCATCTGGCACTCCTCGACCCTAGGGACATGTGACAGGATTGAGTCTGTCCTGATTGGGGTCGTGTTGCACACGCGTGACATTCGTGATGACGTGCGTGGTTCCTGGGGGGACCACGCACGTCATCATAAAGAGCTGTGTGGCAATGTGTCCCAATTGGGAGGGATGATGGTCGGGGGTTTCCTCCATGTGTCGGCCAGTCTTGCGGCCCTCTCCTCCTCTGTGCACACTATACACCAGTCGTTCTCTGTGCCGTCTTCCGGCCCAGATGACACCAGGGCCCCCTGTGGACCTGCCCCAAACAATGCAGCCTGCCGGTGGAGATCCCATCCCTGCCACAATCGGGAGTTGGAGGTCCAGCAGGGGTGGCCACCCCACCAACTGGACCCCAGAAGATGGAAGATGTGCCAGCCTCATCGGGTAGCGCACATGCACGACGGCACTGGGGGATTCCATCCGCCCGGAGGCCATCGTGGTGGCAGAGGCAGTTGCGTCGGAGTCAGCAGCAAGCTCAGCGTGGGAGGCATCATGGCTCGGGCCATCAACACCCCGGGGGCAGGCATCGGCCGAGGGGCAGAAGGACCCCGGACTGGGAGTGTATTCCGTGTGGTATCGGTTGGGCCAGCAGATAGATGCAGAGAGGCGGCGGGCGGAGAGGGCACGGCTCAGGATGGTCAGGGTGGAGAACTCCATGCACCGGGTTTTGAGGCGGGTGGAGGACCTCGAGGAAACTCACAGGGAGTTGAGGAATTCTATGGTTGCATCCCTGCAAGACCTCGAGGCCAGGGAACAGGCCCGCATCCGGACCATCGATGTGGAGTTTGATGATGCCCTGGCCCGGAACATCACTAAATGAGCCGTGGGACTTGCCCGCCGCCTTTGTACATAGTTCTTTAGGGTTAGGTTTCCTTTGTTTTATCATTTTCTTTGGAGTTCATGGACTTTGCTCCACTTCATGTATGTAGTTTTTTATTCACAGGACTTTTTTGTAGGTTTCCTTTTGTTTGGGGATCATGGACCCTTTGGACTTGCATTGTATATAGTTCAAGACTTGTACATACTTTCTTTTTTTACAATTCCCATGGATCAATGGTTTTCTTTTTTATTTATTAGTTAATTAATTTTGACATTGGCGATGGACCACTTTTCTTTTTTCATGTCGTGTATTTTTGTTTTTCATTGGATTTACCTTTTTTTTGGTAATAGCTTTCATTATTTATTCATTTGCAAGTTTGATTTTCATTATGTTATTTCATTATGTTTTTTAATACATTTCTTTTAACTTCATGATTGGTGTTGTGTACTATCATTGGTTTTGTGCATGTCTCAATGAACAGTGCCTCAGTCATGTGTTGCCACTGTGTGGCTCTGTTGTGCATTTATGCATGGCCATGGTGGTTCTTTTAAGACTCTCATGGCATGGGTAATTTGGGAGTGGGTGCAGTGGATGGTTGCGTGCTTGTACTGGGGGGCAGGGAGGATTTGGGTTAGCATTAGGGACATGGGTCTGTTTTGTTAGGACATGTTGTTTGGTGGGCCATGTGTCAGGGCCTTCTGACGGTGCACGTCAATGGGGTGGTGGGGGGACATGAGTCGGGGCCTGTTGGCAGGTGCCCGTCGATGGGGGGGGTGGGAGGACATGAGTCGGGGCCTGCTGGCAGGTGCCCGTCATTGGGGGTGGGGTGGGGGACATGTGTCGGGGCTGCCTGCAGGGCATGCCCAGGGGTGATGGGCTACCTGCAGGGCATGCCCTGGGGTGTGGGGTGGTCCCCTGTGGTGTTGGCTGCCTGCGGGGCATGGGGAGGGGGGGCACACCCGGGAGACACTGCCAAATCGCGTGTGAAACTCCACGCGCACCCCCCGGAATACGCGTTCCCCGGTCGAGCCAGGACAATCGCGTGTGAAACTCCACATGCACCCCCGGAATACACGTACCCCGCTTGCACCAGGCCAATCGTGTGTAAAACTTCACAAGCACCCCTCGGAATACACATACCCCACTCGCGCCAGTGAAAACATGTGGAAAACTCCACGTGCACCCCCGGAATATGCACAGGCAGCCCATCCACCCTCCCATGCCCCACAGACAGCCCATCACCCCAGTCCATACCCCACAGGCAGCCCATCACCCCATGGCATGCCCCACAGGCAGCCCATCACCCCAGTCCATGGCATGCAGGCAGCCCATCACCCCTGGCCATGCCCCGCAGGCAGCCCATCACCCCTGGGCATTCCCCGCAGGCAGCTCATCACCCCAGTCCATACCCTGCTGGCAGCCCATCACCCGTGGCAATGCCCCGCAGGCAGCCCATCACCCCAGTCCATGTCCCGCAGATATCCCATCACCCCAGTCCATACCCCGCAGGCAGCCCATCCACCCTAGGCATGCTCCGCAGGCAGCCCACTCCACAGGGGGGGCTTTTTCCACATGTTTTCGCTGGCGCTAACGGGATACATGTATTCTGGGGATGCGCATGGAGTTTCACAGGCGATAGGCCTGGCACGAGCGGGTATGTGTATTCCTGGGGTGCGCATGGAGTTTCACACACGATAGGCCTGCCACGAGCGGGGTACGTGTATTCCGGGGGTGCGCATGGAATTTCACACACGATTGGCCTGGTGTGAGCGGGGTACGTTTATTCCGGGGGTGCGCATGGAGTTTCACATGCGATAGGCCTGGCGCAAGCAGGGTACGTGTATTCCAGGGGTGCGCGTGGAGTTTCACACGCAATAAGCCTGGAAAGAGCGGGGTACATGTATTCCGAGGAGTGCGTGTGAAGTTTACACGCGATTTTGCTGGCGCGAGCGGGGTACTTGTATCCCGAGGGGTGTGCAGGGAGTTTTACACGTGATTTCGCTGGCATGAGCAGGGTACATGTATTCCGAGGGGTGCGCGGGAAATTTTACACGCGATTTTGCTGGCGCGAGTGGGGTACGTGTATTCCGAGGGGTGCACGGGGAGTTTTACACACGATTTCACTGGCGCGAGCGGGGTACGTGTATTCCGACGGGTGCGCGTGAAATTTTATATGTGTTTTCGTGGTTGCGGGGCTGTATGCTGGTCCACTGGCCTTTGCACCATGTACTGGATTTGTGCAATGTTTTTGGTGCATGGGGCGGGTTTGGGGCCGTAACTGCCGCTGCTGCAGGGTCGCTGCGCCACTCTGCGCCACGGCTGCTTATGGATGTATAAATCCATGAATACGCTGTGCGCCTAAATGCGTTTTGGCGCACACGGCTGCCGCAGACTGCCGCACGTGCACTCTGTGCGCCAGCCGCGTGCACCACTTGTGCGCCGAATTCTATGAATTACCCCCTAAAGCAGGAGGAGCTAGCTTTCAGTACCTAGCCCCCAAACACTGGAACGCTCTGCCACTACCCATCAAAAATGAGACAACTCTCAATGGATTAAAAAATGCTGAAAACCTGGTTATTTAACCAATAGCAGTAACTTAGCCCTCTCAACCTGTAGTAACCACATTCCACCTAACATATATATATATATATATATATATATATATATATATATATATATATATATATATATATATATATATAGGCTTGTTTCATGTACATATATCCTCTGTATTCTCCTATGGACTTTTGTAAGGCCAATCTTGACTGGCCAATATGATGCATTGTAATTTATGCCTTTCAAGCTGTCTGTAACCTCGCCGTGATACCTAAGGGGCTGGGCGAGTAATAAATGTAATAAAATAAAAGAAATAAAAATAAGGTAACTCATCATAAATCTCAAATATTAATTTGTCCTCTAAGGATTTTGAGTAGGCAAAGGCCTCAGCGTCTCCTACTACAGCATTGCTTACATTACCCTTTTAGTGGAGAGTACCATTGCTACACCATTTACTTGATCTGCAAAGGACAATGGTTATGGACTATGCCTGGCATTACTCTTACATAGTATTAGGCAACGTATATTCAAACAGCTCTAATTCTTTTCACACAATCTGCATGGTTTCCATATTTTTAGAGGTCCAGCGGACATAGATTATAACAAATTATATGGTAACTCTCTGCTGTACAAAACTGGTTTCACTGAGCACTTACCGAAAAAAATGGGAATGCAGCACTGCAAAATAATTGTGTGCATTTGGATTTATGCCATTTTTTTAAATTGCCCATAATATCATGGTGAAGCTTTAAATATGTTTTGCTTGCAAAGTATTGTGGGCATGGCTGGTAACGGCCCACAGCCCTCGCAGAGGCCCGAGCCAAGGACTTACCTTGGCTCAGCAAGCCCTTACCAGCCATGGCCGCCCCCCACTACGGGGCTGAAAGCCATAATCATGTGTTCTATGTTTATTGCCTCTAGCATACCTATGCATCTTGTTTAACTGATAACAGGTATTTGCAGATGAGGGGTCCCTAGTTACAGAAGAAGGCACTCAATCTGTTGTACCTGTGAATATCACTGCTATTAACTTAAAAGGCAAATATATGTTATTTTCTTCAACAAGGCTCCATAAGAAACCTCAGTAAGGCTCTTGTTGAATTTTGTCTAGACTACGATGACGAAGGGAGGGTAAAACTATGGGATGTATTTTGTGCCCTATCATTTCACTTCCTGTGTCAGGGGTGCAAGCAGGACTGATAAGATTTTACTCACTACTTGGAATCAAATGATTTTTCAGGGAGTGCAAACGTAATTAGCTTTGTCAATAGGGATACCTTCTGTTTATTGAAAGATTGTCTTTTCACTTATAATTCCTGTTGAGATCGAGCAGTAATGTTATTATTTTTAATTTTTTTTTAAATGATTCGGTTAAATAAATAAACCTTAAACCAAGTACAAGAGAAATACAATTAAGCCTTAGATAACATTGACACATTATTAAAATAGGTTCTCTTAGCGAGAAAAGTACAAAAAAAGAAAATGAGAAAGCATATAAATACAACATTTCAGCGCAATTATAATCACACCCTTCGTTCATAAAAAAATGATCATATCTGGCAGATAATTTATGCCAAAAGTCATCAGTGGAAAGCCAATCAACAATTGTGCACAAAACTCTCAGAAGTCTTCCATCATAAGGAATTTAAAGCAGGACATTACACCAGTAAATGATGTAGAAATGTTGTTGTTGCCCCATCGTTATTCCATAGACAGAAGGCAGACAAGAGTTTATTACTACAGATGCTAAAAATCTCCTGGGTAGGAAGAATATTTAGGTGAAACTGCTAAAACTGTGTTCTCCAGAATGTATTCGGAAACTGCATTAAGCAACGTGGGATATCTTTACTACCTTTTTATGTACTTAAAAAGGCAATTGAATGTTTGTAGCTATGGGCACTCCTAATAGTTTCTCCCCAGCCAGAATCAAAATGTCTTCTCTTTATGATTAGTATTTAGGGCCTCATAATGAGTTAGCCGGCATGCTAACAACGGTGCCGGTAAGCTACCGGCACCGTTGCTACCGTACCGGCTAACTACGAGTTTTGCGGGCGGGTGCCCCCCTCGGATCGGCACCTGCTCGCAAACCTACATGGTAGCACCGGCATCGTTATTAATGGTGCTGGTGCTACCGTCCTCCCCATTCCCATTTAGCCCTATGGAAATGGGGAGTAATAATTACCAGCACCCGGCAATGGGAAATTACTGGGTCCGCCGGGGCTGGAATGCCCCAGTAATTGCCCATTGCCGGGTGCCGGTAATTTCACGACTCTGGCACGGCTACCGCCAATGTCGTAATGAGGCCCTTAGTCTTTGGTCTATACAGGGTCAGATTTAGCATATGCAGAATAGCATGACAATTTCCTCGATAATTGGCCTTTTTTTCTATTTTTGGGTTATGCAATATTTCATGAAGATCACAGTACAAAGAGTTTTCCGCAGGTGTCATCGGGCATTTATAAAGTTGGAGCAGCTTCCAATCGTACCAGCATTTCAATGACTCCAAGCCCAGCTCATATCAGTAGTACATGGGGCCCCCTTTTTAAAGCAATGACATTTTGACATGTGGGAACGCCCCCTACTTCTGGTATTAATCCTGCCCTTTCGATATGTTTTTGATATAAATTTAATAGAAAATTGATATCAAATATATTTATTTTATATCAAATATATATAAACTTGAAATACAGTGTGTGTGTACTTTGATACGATGTTGAGATGATTTGATCTAAACTGAATATAAACTTTATATCAAAATTATCTGATATAAAGTTTATATAAAATGTGGCTGGGAGAGCACGTGTGCGCTGTTGTCTGGTCGAGAGCTAAGTGAGTTGTGAGGGGATAGACTGCGAGTGTTAGGTGGTAGTGACGCTTTGATAATGTGGGAGTGGGTTGGGTTTTGTAAATATAGTGCTGATGTCATGATTTTACATATTTATTTATTTATTTAGTTCTTAGATTTATTTTACGCCCAAACCCTGAGGTATCACTGCGTAGTTACAGACATCTTAAGTATACTTTGGCAGCAGACCAGATATGTACATATAATATTAGAGGCAGTTTACGACTTACATACACATTGATTTCCATTGCAGTTACAGTTGCAGTACAACACAGTCTGTCTAAAATTGGTTAAAGAGCCAAGTTTTTAATAATTTTTTGAAACACTGGAAGGAGTCTTCATTTTTGATGTTTAGATGGAGGGTATTCCAGTATTTAGGGGCCAAGACTGGGAAGCTACTACCACCGGCTCTGCAGCTTTTAAACCGGGGGACCACTAGGAGCAAGTTATTATTTGATCTAAGCGTTCTGTTGGATTCTTTTTTGATAATTACATTATTCATATAAATGGGTGCTTTCTTTGCGATGCATTCATGGGTGAGGCACAGTGATTTGAATAGAATTCTGGCCTTGATAGGTAGCCAGTGGTCCCCCTTCTGATTTTGGAGATGTGGTCTGACTTTTTTAGTCCTAGGGCTGCTCGTAGTGCTTTATTTTGCATCATTTGTAGTTTGTCTAGGTTGGCATTGGATGTACCTAGTAGGAGTACATTACAGTAATCCAATTTAGATAATATCAATGCCCTAGCTAGAGTGGTGCAGTTCATGGGTGTGAGGAATTGCCGACTAAGGGCAATACGTTTAGAGGTGTAGGGGGTGGACGATGATTACGCATTCACATGTTTCGTCATGGTTAAATTGGAATCTAGGTAAACACCTAGGGTTTTTACCTGTTTCAATATTGTTGGGTATCGTGGTTGTGGTTACCAGTGATTGGTATGAGGATCTGGGTGTCATTGACAAAGTTGGTATAGATGACACCCATAGCCCCATAGCATCAAGTGCTGCAAATTGCTTGGTGTACGCGTTAAGGAGGGTGGGTGATAAAAATGAACCTTGGGGAACCCGTATAGGGACTAGTATAGGGTCAGCAGCCTCTTTACCGATGGACACTCTAGAAGTGTGGTCCACTAGAAATTATTTTACCCAGGGGGTTGCTTCCTTTGAGAATCTGAATGATTTGCTAAAGTTGTACAGAGTTTGTTGTGATCCACAAGATCAAATGCTGCAGATAGATCTAACAGAAGCAGGATGCAAAGTTTGCCTGAGTCCTGATAGTGTCCATCTGGATTTTCAAATCAAGGAGAGCCATTTTGGTGCTGTGGTTGGGTCTAAATCCTGATTGTCTTGCTCAGGGGCGTTGCTAGGGGGGGGGCTAAGGGGGCTATAGCCCCTGATCTTTTGGTTGTAGCCCCGGATAGAATCTCAGGGGCTACAGCCAAAAGACTAGCTAGCCCCCAGTCCCAACAGTTCCGACATCAGCTTAGCCCCGGGTCTTTTCCAGACCTAGCAACCCCCCTGGTCTTGCTCCTAGGAGCTGGTTTTGTTCTAGGTGGGCTTGAATTTGGGTGTAAGCTATTTTATCTATGATCTTGAGCAGGAACGGGATCGTGGTTATAGGTTGTTGTTGGATCCAGCAATGGTTTTTTCAGCAAGGGTGTAACCCATGCTTCTTTTATGCTTGCTGGGATAGTATTGGTGTTGAATGAGGCATTGACGAAGTTGGCGATGATAGTGGTGTGGTGAGGGTGGGGGCACAGAGTTTAACTAGGTGGGGTGGGAAGTTGTCACCTTTGAAATTGGAGGCTTTTAGTTTAGCTATGGTGTCTGACACTAAGTCTTGGGTCACTGGGGTGAAATGGAATAGTGGTTAACTACTATCAATAGTCACATTAGGAATGAAGGTAAGGAAGCTTTTATCTGCTAGGAGATTTCTTTTTGTGTTTTTTTTGTTTTGTAATAGTTTGACTTTAGCGGTTAAAGCGCTTTGGATGGTGGTACACCATTGTTTACTAGAGTTAACAGGAGTGGAGGCTGGGATCGGATTCTCCAGCTCCCTGAGAATGTTAAATAGCTCTTTGGAATTGGATGTGGCGTTCGTAATGAGGGTGTTATATGCATTTGCTTTACAGGTTATGATGGCTGCTTTATAGATTTTATTAGCTGTTATGAAAGCATTGGCTGAATCCATCATAGGGGATTTTTTATGGAGGTGTTCCAGGGATCTTTTAATGCGTCTGAGAGCAACTAGTTTGTCGTTGAACCAGAAGCTTGTTTGTTTATCAGCACGTCGTGTTTTGGTTATCATAGGTGCTAAAGAGTCAATTGTGGTAGTAAGATAGTTATGGTAAATGTCAGCCAGATGACAAGGGTTGTTACTTGTTACATCGTTGGTTGAGAGGGTTTCACTAAGGACAGGGGAGAGATTGTCTGCTGTAAGCTTCCGAATATTTCTAGTTGCATAGGTGTCCAGGTTCTTTGTTTTAGGAGGGCGGTCCTCAGTGCAGATAAGGGTAAAGTTGACACTAAAATGGTCTGTCCAGTCTAGGGGTAGAATTGAATTGATGGATACCTGGGAGTTGAGCGTAAGTATCTTGTCGAGTGTTCTGCCCTTGTTATGGGTGGGAGTATCCACTAGTTGTGTGAAGTTCATATCTTTGAGTGCAGCATGGAATATATCTGCTTTGTGGTCCTGCTTATCATTAAATCATAGATAAATGTCCCCAAGGATGATACATCGTGTGTTAGGTTTGATATGGGGAGTCAGCAATAGAGGGATGTCTATGTCAGGGTAGAGATGAAATATAAAGCTAGGCAGATTGGGTGACTTCATCATTTTATAACAGCGTTTCTATAAAGGTGGCAGCCATTTGATAAGAACTTTAATTATTTTATAAAAACGTAATATATTTAATATTATTTTTTAAATCATTTGATAAGACTTTTGAATAATGTTTATATAAACTTTATATTATTTTTATATAAAGCTGGCGGACATTTGATAACAGTTTTTATATAGATGTAATATAAAGCTGCGTTTGGCCTTTTACGGCCTGACGTCATGATTTTATAACAGCTTTTCTACAGATTAAGTACAAAAAGGAAGCTGTTATTATTTCATAATGTAAAGGAAAGGCTTGGAAAAGGGTTTGGCATTTTAATCTGAATACAAGTTCAATCAAATGGGGGGCGGGCATGTCCGGGCATGTTTTTTTTATAAGGGGCGTCAAACCATTGAAAATATACACCAGCTAAGTAGAACTGTGTTTTAAAAAAACAGCTAAGTTGCATGACCTGGGAATATATATTTTACTAACATTATACTTGATAACTTCATTATAGACAACAACAACATTACAGTAGCCAAGGACGTTAAAACCCTTGGCTTCTATCTAGATTCCACTCCCACCTTCAAAAAACAAGTAATCTCCATGGCCTCGGCGACTGCCTATACTTGTAAGCTAATTAGAGCAGCCAAGCCATTCCTTACACCTAACAACTGTATCAATCTAGCAGGAGCATTGGTATTATCCAAACTGGATTATTGCAATGCCCTATATGTAGGGAGTAACAAATATATCACTAATAAGATCCAGATTTAGCAAAATAATGCACTGAGAGCAGCTCTTAACATTTCCAAGAAAGCCCACATATCTGACCTCAGAAGATCTAACAATTGACTTTCCACCAAAGATAAAATCTTCCTTAAATCAGCTTCCCTGACACATAAATTCCTACATCTGGCTGCCCCACAATACCTCACCTCTAGATTCACGAGACAATCCACCAATCACCCCTCCAGAACAGCCACTGCCAACCTACTGCGACTTCCTAGATTCAAACGCATGAAGACGGGTGGTAGCAGTTTCCCGGTCAAAGCTGCCCAAAACTGGAACTCACTCCCACCCACTTTAAGGGAAGACATGCCCTACCATCGCTTCAGATCTAACCTAACCCTTTGGATTAAGAAACATGACATCTAACTCCTCACTACTCCCCGTTCTCACTCCTGACCCTATTTCTGTATATAATTGTTATCTGATGCCTCTTGCCTCCACATGTTCATTTGTATGATAATTTTCTCTTTTTCAGTACTGTCTATTAATGTATTGTATTGTAAGTATTGTAATGTAATGCACAGCATTGTAACCTAAGATGAACAACCCTCTTTGCTTTCTGCGCCCTAATACCCTTGGGTCTGGTGCACGTTATAAATAAATAAACAAACAAACAAACAAATAGAACGAAATTTAGGGTTTTCAAAATGAAAAGTGAAGATCTAATTTCAGAGCTGTAAAACATAGTCCTATACAGGCAGAATGCTGTGGCATTGGATTTTGCCATTTAAAAACACACAGTGTTCAAAAAAATACAGTTGTATGCCCGTGTGGTAGGCATGGCCAGGCATGTCCAGTTGACAGTGTAAAGTGTAATTTTACAGCGCCAATGGAAAATGGGAATGCATGGGGACAAATGTTGACTGACCACAAAACATAGCGAGTGACAAAATGACAGAGGCGTGCCGGCACTGCATTTTTCTCATTTAAATACAAAGAGCGAAAGTATGGCTCTCTATAATGCTTGCTGCAGTCTAAATAAATTCAAGACATAAAACAAATGTGCTCTGAAAAATAATGGCTATACTTTACATGGCCAGATGTAGTTTTGGCTCAACAGCCAGAGGCGGTCATAGAAACATTTCATGATATATCAAATGGAGGCCATGAGATCTCCCGGATATATGAGCTGCTGATATCGAAAGTGGGGAAAGAAGTAACCCAGACTAGGCTAGATTGGGAGGAGGAGGTCGGGAAATCAATGAGTGATGGGCTGTGGGTTAGGGTATAGGGCTACCACAAGAAGGTATCTAGGAATGTGAGGTTGCAGCAAGTGCAGCTATACTTCACTCATAGAGCGTACATGACCCTCAATAAGATAGCCATGTTCAAAAATTGCGGAGTACAGACATGTTGAAAATATGGAAAGGTAAACGCAGGAATGGCACATATGTTCTGGGCATGCCCGAAATAAAGTAATTCTGGGAGGAGGCGGCCCGATGTCTGGCAAGAAAGGAGATTAATTTAGGTGTGAACTCCCTGTGGGCATGCATGTTGGGGGGGTTTCCCAGGCCGAGTAAACTTAAGCATGCAAGCAAACTGAAGGACTTGGCATATATACTAGCCAAAGGCAGAATAGCAATGAGTTGGAAAGCAAGTAGGAGACCGAGAGTGGAGACCTGGAGGTATGATCTTCAGAAATGGGTGAATGCCGAAACCACAGTGTGGGATAAGGCAGCAAATAGAGATGGGGAGGAGGAAGCGGACAGGTTGCTGGCTTGGAAACAAATAGTAGCAACACTGTCCGGACCTGACCAAGGAAGCCAGATGAGAAGTAGCCCCCCAGGAGGGGAAGATAGAGATACACACGTAGAAATGGTATGAGGAAGGTGGCATGGTTTGTAGGCTCGGGAGGGGGGGTGAGTGAGCAACCCGGGGGTGAAAAGGAAACATGGAACTGTACAAAGGAATTGACGTGTACATTTGTTACTATACTGTAATTCATAAAATTGTTTAAAATAAAGTTGTATAAGCACTTGCGTTGCCTAGAATATGCTATTTAAAAAAAATGCATTGTTTGTTTGTTAGGTGCTTATACAGCAAGTAAAATGTTGTTTCAAAGTGCCCACAGGGCAAGGGGAGGGAACAAAGGGAATGAAATACATTACAAAACACAAAATTTAATAGGACCAGTAGAGGGAAAAGGAAGAAACCTACTATGCCATATGAGTATTCAGAACATGCATGTGCAGCAAGGAAGGGGACAGGGCGTAAGTGCTGGTGAGTCGGAGCTCATGGGTGACCCAAGATGAAGTACTTAGGTTGTTGAGTGCTACACGGCCTGGGGCCATGTTAGGAGTAAGTGCAAATTTCCTGGACAGAGGGTGTGCCAAGGCAAGTGCTATGGGTATATAGGAGCTGAGCCGATTGGGTGTGGGAGGTCAGGGGCCCTGACGATGCCTGAGGGCCCCAGACACCAATCACAGCAACTGCGGGATTAGCAGAGGAGAGAGGAAGGGGAGGAGGAGGTAAAGAGGAAAGTCTTGAGGAGCTTCCGGAATTTAAGAAAGGGAGGAAGTAGAGAGAGGAGTCGAAGATGACTCCAAGGTTTCTGGCTTCAGAAGAAGGAGCAGAGGGAAAGCCCAAGGAAGAAGGCCAGAGTGAAGGGAAGGAGGGAGCAGGGGTCCTGACAGGAAGGATCTCACTTTTACAGGTGTTGAGGCAGAGATCGTTGGAGATGCACCAGGACTGGATGGTAGATAGGCAGTCAAGGATGATGGAGGGTGCACGAGGGTCAGCAGGAAGTTTGAAAAAGAGCTGTGTGTCATCTGTGTAACACTGAAAGTTGGAGGAGAAGGAGGTGATGAGGTGGGAAAGCTGAGCAAGGTAGATATTAAAGAGCCAAGGGGAAAGGATGGAACCCTGGGGGACACCACAGGGCGAGAAGGAAGGAGGAGAGGAGAAGGTGCCCTGGATGACTTGCGGAAGAAGGCCAGTTAGGAACAATGTCAACCAGTCCAGTGCCCGTTCCGAGATACCAAGGGTATCTTGGAGCCTTTGTATCAGGATGAAATGGTTGACTGTGTCAAAGGCAGAAGAGAGATCGAGAAGGATGAGGACAGCTGGGGAGTTGGAGTCCAGAGATGCAAGCAGTTCTCAGTTATCCGGTTTTAAAACTTTTTGGGGAATTGCCTTGAGGCTTAATCTATAATTATATTTGTTTTGTTGGAGATGCTATTAGGCCTGCAATCTTATCAGCGTTTTTCTTTAGATAGCCTGCGTAGAAGCTTGCTACAGGCTTGTTACAGGGAGAGATGACATTCTATTTGTAAATGAAGGTTCAGGGCTAGGTCTTATCACTACATGCAAAGCTGACACAGTACGCAAAATAATGCCAGGTGCAAACATCTGTAAATATTCATTTTAAAACTGTGACAAGCCACAAGCCATGTGGCTCATGTATTTATTTTCTTGAATGCTGAGGCTTGACTGTAACCAACTGTGCTCACTTTGCTAAGCACAAGATATATGGGGCAGTGTGAAGCAGCACATAGCACATGCTTGAATAGGCCTCTCTGTGGAGTAATGCCACTTGTTTATTGCACACCACCAAAAACAAAAATGCTGTATTTGTTTTTGGTGGTGTTTTGGGGGTTTTGTTTGTGTGAAAACATTTTTAGAAGAAAAAAGGCATTGGTATAGTGAATAGTTCTGGCCTTTATATGCTTAAAGCAAGCAGAAATGAATAATGTTAGACAAGGGTTTTATTTTATAACACATTTTTTATTTTAAAACAAATATTTGTTTTGCTGGAGAGTCTTTTTAACATTTAGGGGGTAATTCATGGATTATATGCGCCACAAAAAACGGGATTTGAACGCCATTCTGCCTGCAAATCCCCATTTGTTAAACAGGGATTTGCGGGCAGAATGGTGCAAAAATCCTGTTTTTTTTGGCGCAAATGATCCATGAATTACCCCCTTAATCCTTATCAGCATTTTTAGATAGCCAGTTTAGGAGTCTCGCTGCAGGCTGTTACAGCGAGGGATCTATGTGTAAATGAAAACTCCTGTATTTAAGTATTTAGAAAGTGCACAGCACTTTTGGTTCTAGGAAATCAGATGTGTACACACGCTATAGGTGTTTTGTGAGGTTGGGCCCTGTATGAACACATTTTAGAAGGAAAAAAGCCATTAACAAAGCCAATATCCATGTCCTTTATATAGGCATAGTGAAGCAGAAATGTATTTTGAAGCAATCTGAATTTGCATACAGGTTATGCAGCAAATATGGGTTATGCAAGCTCTGCAAGTTTTGAGGAGGGCTGTGCTTACAGACATAGGTCTAGATGAGTGTATTCAACAAGGCACAGTGCCTGGTTGGAGAGCACCATTGATAAATAGGTCTTAAAGGTCTTATTGGTTCTGTATCCGATGTGCATCCCATATGGCCCATATGGTCCCACTAGTCCGTGAGGCTGTGTATTTCAAACGCAACACTGGACACAGGGACAGCTGGCCCATTAAAGCAAATGGGTCCGAATGGGGTTATTGATTCTGTGCCGAGGTATGGCCCTGGTGGTCCAGCTGACTCTTGTATTTGTGTGGCCGATGTTGTGTTGTTATCTTAATTGTGTGTCATGATTTAAAAAAATATATTTGCAATATTGACACTTTTGCCAATGTGTCACAGATCACACTGACAGTTCAAATTTTTAAGGCGCCAAGATTCAGTGTGTTATATTTTGGCTCACGGTGTAACTATTAATATTATAATGTACTGATTCTATATTTGTATGTTTATTTGTAGAAATGGCTTTCAACAACTGGATGATGTGACAGGTCACTTGTGAAAAACCAGCCTGCAGGGACGGCTATTTTGAGCACCCAAGAATGGTGTTTGGGGAACGGGCAAGCCATCACGGGCACTGCGCTATTCCAGCACTGTGTGCAGCATGTGGCCTTATGCAGCCGACACCATCTGATGCCATGGATCTTGGATGCAGCGTGGATTGAGCAATCTCACAAACACCAAAGCCTGGGGGAATGGATCTAGGGCTGGTCATGGATGTGTCTGATGGGTTCACACAAGCATCTGGGATGGATCAGCGTAGCAAGGATTTGTGGAGTGTGCCATTTGCTGGTTCTCAGGGGGCTTCAAGCCACAAAGGGCTTGACACCGCCAATGGAGAATGGCTTTTTGGCTAGTTTGATGAGTCCCATCAACAAGGTTTAAACAGGGTTTTTGGACACACCTCGCTATCTACAAGAACAAGGTATGGAGGAGTTGGTAGCCCCCATTGCTTCATCATCACCAAGTTTTATAAACAAGAGGAGGGAGCGGAGGAAGGGAAGGAAGTGCAGCCCAGCCCACGGGGCACAGAAACTTCTGCAGGCAGTGCCGGGGCAGGACCGGCCAGAGAGAGGCCCTCAGCCGGTGAGTGACTCCCGGAAAAGCACCGCTCCCTGCACCGATCCTCTGGGTACCTTGGAGACGCCCCTCCCGCTCTCCCGCCTCCAGCCAGCTGCATACTTGTAATCAGCTGAGCTTGCGCACGTCGCGAGTGACGGAAGTGAGGAGGAAGTGAGGAGCTGTTGGGCTGGAGACTCTGCCCTTATAACATTAGTGGTTGCCTCTCGTTGCTTGCTGTAAGGAGAAGAGGAAGGGCTAGCCGTGTAAACTGCGGTGAAACGTTGGACTGTGGACTCCATTAACAATAGTAATTTTGCCTTTCTGCTTTACTGAGACTTGTGGGTCTAGTGTTGTGCCGTGCACTGCGTTTTGGCTTGGGGGCTGGGTTTAAGGTTGGTGGGTTGGGATTTGGTGCTGATGGGTTGGGCTTGGGTTGGGTTTGCAACCTTGGATTGCTGACATAGCCACACAACAATTGACTAGGTCCTCCCATGTTTACATTTGTTTCCAGATCCTCTGGGTACCTTGGACACGCCCCCCGCTCTCCTGCCTCTAGCCACCAGCCTACTTGTAATCAGCTGAGCTCGCGCATGTCGCGAGCGCACGGAAGTGAGGAGGAAGTCAGGAGCTGTTGGGCTGTTAGGCGGTGAGGTGGCGTGGGGGCGGCATTACACTAAAATGAACTTGTCTTTTCTGTGTTTCATCAGGCATTGAGCCTGTATTGAGTCTGCCTATAAGGCTTCCTTAGGGAAACGCCCCACTCAGTTGATGTGTGTTTTGTGTGTGCATTACTCTTTTTTTTCTCATGGGTATTGAATGTTAGCCATAAGTTGATTTTCTAAGGCTCAGGGATTAACTCCTCTTAAACCAATATGGCCGCAGTACTAAGAAACGGAAATGTTTGCCTTTCTACCTCTATTCCTAACAAAACCAATACTGGATCCTCAATGGAGGACCTGTCTCCCCTTGGCTTAAATAGTGAAAACGGGGTGGCTGAGTCCGGGGGTGGCACACAAGGGGCCAGACCAGAATATAAACCTGGAGGAGGGGGGGGGGGATAAAGATTGGCCGCTGTATGTGGGAGAAAATAAAAAAATAAAAAAAATAAAAAAAGACTGAAATCTTATGGAAGTGGAATTTTCACATATGTTGGCTCAGGTGCAAGCAAGGGGGAGTGGTCATATGTCGGAGGAAGAAGACACTTCATTTATCCCAGTAGGCCTATCATTTGACTCTCAAATTCCTACCCAGACAAGTTTCCTGAGTATTCGAGAGATACCTATTGAACAGCAATCCAGGTGAGGAGATCAAGGAGACAAAACTGGATGTCTCGATGATGTCACAAACAGTTAAGCTAGAATTGAGCAAACGTGTAAGGCTCTCAAGAGGTCCATCTACTCCTGTTAATGCTGCATGTAATGGAGTGGATAATGTTCACCTCTATAATACTCTTCCTCGACTGCAAAATTTTACACCTCATAGACTATTCTCGGCCAATGCAATATGTCCCCTTCCATCAGCCTCTATTTTTACTGAGGCCGGTGGTAATAAATGGGCATTGGATGAGAATATTGATCTAGCCATACATGATGGGCTGACAAACTTTGAAGAACAAAATAAATTATTGCCATCTTTACCTGTAATTCATCCACTGCCACCTTGGGCTTCTTTGACTAGCTCCTCCAATCCCGAGAATAATGAGCACTTTGAGGAATCACTCCCAGTAATTTCCAGGATTCTAAATCTACTGGATAAGGGGCATGAGTTGAACCATTGGGAAGTTAGAGATCTCAAACGAATCGTACTGGATACACAATCCAAACTCAATAGAGTTGAAGGATTTCTAATGGGTATAGCATCTGCAGACATTCCAGGAGTTATGAAGAAAACTGTGCCATACCCTGTAACAATCAATTCTCAGGGATCTCAGACTACTGAATCTATAAACAATCGCCTCAGCTTCAGCACGGTTGTAGCCTCTGCAAGTAAGTTAACAATGACCGACCCTCTACCTGCAATTAATGCTCTGAAAGTTGTAGGTGAAGGGGATAAACAAATCTTAACTGCAATGAAAGAGCTCTCCCAGAAAATTACAAAATTAGAACATGGAGTCTCGACTTTGGTTCTGTCTACGAATTCTAAGACTACTAGTCAGTCCTAATAGACTTCATGGAAAATGTGAATAACAAAAGTAGCTCAGAAGTGGGCAGTAAAAACACAGAAGATCCATTAATGACAGATTGTGAGGGCTATTCTTTATCAAGGCAGCAAAAACGTTTAGCATTGAGAGCAAAAAAAGGCAGTTGAAGAAAAATGAGAAACCTGATAGGTTACCAATAAAAAATAAAGGTCCTAAGGCTCTGACAAATAAGGTAGCACTGTCAGATTTGATACAACTGAATGAAGAAAGTAGAGCAGCTTTGCAGCTCCATAATGTCAGTTCCGATCTAATTCCACCCTGCCCAGCTTTGGGAAATAAAATATATAATAAAATAAATCACAAAAAATAAAAACTACAAAGTCAGAAAATCCAGGAGTGAAGATCTCTGAGGGTGGTATTCAGACTTGGGACAAGAGCACAGGTTACAGTCCCCAAGCCTGAAGGGGGACGATAATAAAGACTCCAACTGTCTAACTTTTATAAAGTTTTGGAAAAATCTACCTCAAGGAAAATATTACCGCAGGAGATCTTGAACCAGAAGGTCAAAGCCCCAACGACTTCGGCGGAATCCAATAGATTAAGCTTCCCCTCGCAACCAGCAGTTGGTAAATGGGATCAGTAACCATCAATGAAAGTTGACTCTGGCTCCTGCCAGATAAGAAGCCATTACCAAAAATAGATTTGCTTGATCCAATCAAAATTGTGCATATGGGGCAAGAACCATTACCGATAAAAAACTGCTTCACAAAACTTATCAGAGGAAATTGGGCCAAACAACAGTAATCTTCCAATGATTATTAAAAGAAATATTCTGGATTTATTACCTGATGTATCTAGACTCAAAAATCTGGACCCCAGGAAACTGAAAAGGAAGGAAAGGAAAGTTTCCACCATGTTAATGTGGAGGCTCCTTCTAACACGAATATGTTTGTTGAGCCGACTGTGAAACATCACATGCAGGCATCTCAGCCGGACATGGGGGAAAATTTACAAAGGGGCCATGATAATTTATCTGAACAGCCCTCTAACTCTAGACTTATTCAAACAAAATCTCATGTGGAGGGTGATTATAGGTCCAATCAAGAGCCAACAATGCCAACTCATGTTAAGAACAGTGATCTGCACAATATGATTTGGCGGAAATTGGCCCTTCCCGACTATCCAAGTATTCTGCTATATAATCTATGTGATATTGGAGGTCCCACCTCCCTAAATAAATCATGCGTTCTTTCTCTGTTTAATGAGATTCCAAAACTGAGATTGATTTCCTCGGCAGACGTTAGGTTGGTGGACTTTATTCACCCGACTCGATTTGACCATGTGAGAATTGTTCTGAGGTCCCAAAACATCTTTGACCTCATAATAAAGGAGACAGAAAACTTTAATAAGATGGGATATGACATACTAATCTTTAACAACGGCTGGGAGAATGGAAGGGATGTTACGGACCCAAAACACATTCCTCTCCGACCGTGGGAGGAAGGTCATCTGCAGAAAGAAGCGAATATCCCCCTGAAAGGAGGTGATTACCAGGATTGGAGATGGTTAGCGCTGTCTCTGAGAGAATCCGTCTGCCAAATTCAAAACATACATCAGAAACTTTAGTTATTCTGAACTAACACAACAATGGAAAATCCTTTCATGGAATTCAAGGGGTCACTCTTCTTTGGTGACCTCAAAAGTCCAATGTACGAAACTTAAATCCATGGATGTGATATGTATCCAAGAAACTTGGTTGAGAGCCCCTCTTCATTTGGATGGATATGAATGTAGATATCAATTTGCCGGGAGGGGGGGGGCTCCGTGGTAGACCATCAGGAGGTCTGCTAATGGCGGTGAAAATAGCAAAGGGTACACAAATTATGGAATCTCTCATTGTAACATGGGGGGTACTAGCAATTGTACTAGAGTACACGAATACACATAGTTCGACCTTTATATTGTTAATGAATAGTTACTCGAAACTGCAAAACCTATTAGACAATATCATTTTGTCTATAAATGTTTGTTTCTCGAGTTTGCTGACCAAATATAGAGGTCTTGACATTGTTGTAGTGGGAGACCTTAACTAGGAAATCTGTTACAGTGAGGGGATGAATAAAAAAAATGGGTTCCACCTCTTCTAGATCCATAGGGAACCCAGGGCTGATAGATGGAGCACCCTGTTCAACTTCACGTAAGTCAATGCATGGGCAGAACTGGTCTAAACATTTTTACTCATGGGGACTTACTCATATGAATGTTGTATTTGATACTTGTGCAAATGAGTTTACATGGTCAAATGGGATTTCTAAGTCAATCATTGATCACATGTTTTTCTCAGAAAGACTATCCACTTCCTGTGTTGATTTCTGTGTGGGCAAATCTTATATGAGTGATCACAGAATGTTAGAGGCTAAACTGAAGTGGAACTATGTTAAACTAATTCAGGATTCCTTCTCAATTTCCTTGACAGCGACAAGTGCGGGAAATCGAATTGGTTGGCATGATGGTAACATAGATAAACTGAATGCTGCTTTTCTCTAGGAGCACCAATGTACTCCCCGGTCTACTAGGTTAATACTATTTTCGGTTCCCTATTTTTGTGATTATGTTAAGTGTCTAATTGGCCCAGGATGACTTGGGAAGACCAGTTAGGGAGAGGCCTTGTTGGGGCCTCAGGCAATCCAGCGTCCCATTGATAAATCAAAAGAACAACTCCATGTTTTGGGGACCCCCAGATATTCTTCATGCCCCTTTGGATGAATCAAAAGATCCATTTCGTATTGGAACTGCTATCTAGACAAAGCAGATAAATTGATCTTTCAAATGAAAAAGGTTGCTACTAAATACTGCAAATACTCTGTGACTCCGTTAATTAGGTTTTACAACCTTAAAGTTCTGCCTAAACTTCTATACGGCTTTCAAATCTTGTCTTTCTCAACTCATCGATTGGCTGCCAAATTAGAGTCAAAAATATGGCGGAAAATATTGTATTATTTGCCGAAGGCAGTTCCAATGTCTGCGATTCATTTTGAGTTGGGCCTCCTTTCCTTGGATAGTAAAATATGCTGGAAAAGACTGACTCTATATCGCAATCTGATTGTATCAAAAAGATAATACCTTGTAGGCACTTATGGGTAGTAGACTAAGAACGGAATCTACGACATCTAAGTGGTTGTTGAATTTATAAATAGACTGTCTGTACTATCTTGACTCTATCTGTCTTACCATAGATACTTTGATATGAAATCCTTTGAGGGTTAAGGATAAACTCCAATCTTTGGACTGGATAAGATCCATGTAAACGATTGGGTTCCAGGATATATAATCAAATTGTATATGAGGGTAAGAAAATTGCAACTCCGGAGTCAAATTTAGTTAAGTTTCCAGATCCTAGACGGAGGATTGCATATCTGAGATTTCGTTTGAATGTCCTGTCGACAGGGGAAATTCTAGAAATTCGCTCGGGTACATCACTGCGACTTCCCTGTAGTTTTTGCCATAGTATCGAAACATCTGAGTCATTGAAGCACTTACTATTGAAGTGTCAGGTGTTAACCCCCCAACGCCTAGCAGCATTTGGTAAATTTGTTCAGGATCCATCAAGGGTTGATGTCGAAGACCTCTGGAGGAATATGCTATATGGCAAATTGAATGCATTGAAATTGGCCGTAGTAAAATTCTTGCATGAAGTCTGTAATCTGCCTGCTGACAGTTAGCACCAATAATGCAATGTTAAATGGAAATGGATTCAACGAAGGTGCTTTTTTTTTGTTTCTTTTATGAGGTATTCATAAATTCATGATAATATGGTCTAGATTTAATCATCTGAGGAGGTGCTGTACAAACTGACTGTAAAATTGTTTTTAATTAATCTGAGAATGTTTATCCTCATTTGTATAAAAAATTATTTTGTGTTCTTTTTTTGTAAAGGTTTATAGTGTATAAACCAAATGCAAAATTAACAAAAAAATTAAAAAATAAACAAGAGGAGCAGCTGCTACCAAGAGATCAATCAAAGAGTGTTGACAACAGGCACTACAGAATATGAAGCAATGCTTTGATTCATCTTGGTTGCTGATCGTAAGGTCCTGAGGAATGTCCGGGGGTTCTGTATGATTGATGTTGTTCTTTTTCTGATTCATCAAGGGGCCTGTGGAATGTCTGGGGGCCCTGAAACCGTGGAGGTGTTCTTTTTCTGATTCATCAAAGCCCCAGGGAATTTCTGGGGGGCCCCAAAGCGTGGAGCTGTTCTATTGATTCATCCAAAGGGGCATGAAGAATATCTGGGGGTCCCCAAAACATGGAGTTGTTCTTTTGATTTATCAATGGGACGCTGGATTGCCTGAGGCCCCAACGGGGCCTCTCCCTAACTGGTCTTCCCAAGTCATCCTGGGCCTATTCTCCTCTCCTACTTCCTTCTCCACCTGTGGCGTCTCCTAGGGTTCTATTCTCTCCCCCTAGCTCTTTAACATCTACCTTGCTCTCCTTGCATGCCTCATCTCCTCCTTCTCCTCCAACTTCCAGTGTTACACAGATGACACACAGCTGTTCGTCAGACTCCCTGCTGACCCTCTTGCACTCTCCATAATCCCTGACAACCTTTCTGCCATCCAGTCCTGGTTTGCCTCCAATGATCTTTGCCTCAACGCCTGTAAAACTGAGATCCTTCCCATTGGTACCCCTTCTCCCTCTTTCTTCCCTTCACTCTGGCCTTCCTCCTTGGGTTCTCCCCCTGCTCCTTCAACTGAAGCCAGAAACCCTGGAGTCATCTTCGACTCTTCTCTCTCCTTCCTCCCTCACACTCAGGATATTGCCAAGAAGTTCAACTACTAACTCTTCCTTCTCAAATAATTCTACCTTTTCTCACTTTCCCAGAGAAGCTCAATGTGACCCAAACCCTAGTTCTCTCTAGACTTGACGACTGTAATAGCATTCTCCTGAATCTTCGTTACTCCACTCTGCGACCCCTTCAGCTTATCCAGAATAGAGCAGCAAGACTTATCCTTGTCTTCACTGGCTACCGGTTGCTGCACAGATAAAATTCAAATCCCTCTGCATCATCCACAAGGCTGTCTGGGCCTGTGGACCACACTATTTTTAACTCTATCTCACTAAATACTCTCCCACTAGAGCTCTTCGTCCTCTTGCACAAACTCTTTGTGTGTAAAGGGTATTTCTAAAAAGAGGGCAGTGGGTCGCTCACTTTTATATGCAGGCTCCCTCCTTTGGAATAGCCTCCCCCTCCCCCTGCGTCTTGAGCAGAATCTTCTCAAATTCCCAAAGCTCCTTAAGACATTCCTCTTTTCCTCTTCCTTCCCACCTTCTCTCCTCTGCCAGTCCCACATTTGCTGAATCAGTGTCCTTGGCCCTTATGCATCTTTGGGGCCTTGACCTCCCTCACTGATTACTCCCAGCTCCTCCTCTATCCACAGCACTTTGCATCTGCACACTCTTCGCTCTGGAGAGTCCCACTTACACCTCCCGCGGCTCTGGCCGTATAGCACTCAACATTCCTAGAACTTCCTCTATGGCTCTCCAACAAGCTTCCCTCTTCCCTCTTCCTTTCTGCACTTGCATGTTCTGAATACTCACAAGGCATAGTAGGTTTGTCCCTCTTCCTCTTCCCCTAAGCACTTGATAGTGTGTTGTAATGTACCCTCCCACTTTGAAACAGTGTATTCTTATTGTATAAGTGCCTAACAAGCAAACAATAAATAAATAAATAAATAAATAAATAAATAAATAAATAGAATTGTTATCATATTTTTACGAACAGGTTTTATGAAATGGCTGACAAACCAAAACCCATCGTTTTATTTTACTGGTGTGCTGGAATGGGATGCAATATGCAGAATTATTTATTATAACTTCTAAAGCAATGTTGTGTGTGATATATACTGCATGTGTTTAATACAGTTTTCAAATGCTGTATCATGTTTTTTTATTTACAGCTTTTAGGTGAGGTAAAGCATGACAATACGTTGTAAGTTTCCACACAGCGATGAAATGGTAAATAGACGCAGATGTAGTAAGTAATTTTTTTATCAACTTCTTGAAGATTGAAAGGCTAAACACCTGCTTTGATGTAAAGTCACCTGGGGCACTCACACTTAGATGTCTGTACACGTTTTGTTAATGCTCAAGTATTTGTCATTATGGATACCAGGCTACATCACCCCTTCACGTTTGTGCTGGCTGGCCCCTCTAGCTTCAGCAAGCGTCATTTTGTCAAAAAACATTTAGAAAACGCCCACACTGTGATATTATATGTACATGATAATATTATTTGGTTTTATAGTTGCTGGCAAACTCTTTACAACACCTTGCAACAACAGTTTAAAACACCTGTGGTTTGTAGAAGGTATGTCCGAGAGTCTCAACGATGATCGTTTATTGCCTCCGATCATGGTCAATATGATCATTGTGGATGATTTGATGACCGAGGGGGTCAGAATACCGAACTAGAAAAAGCCTTTACTAAATATTCCCATCACTGCGATCTGAGCATTTGCTATATTGTGCGAAACATATTTAACAAAGGCAAGAGCAACAGATCTATAACACTAAATGCTAGTTATATACTGTTATTTAACCCCCCGCGACATAAACAACAATTAGCTGTGATAGCCCGATAAATGTATCCATACAAAACACATTTTTTCATGAAGGCTTTTGAAGATGAAACCAGTAAGCCTTATGGATATCTCCTGGTTGATTGAAAAACAACCACTCTAGAGGATTATAGATTGTGCATCGATCTGTTTCCACCAGCATTACCCACTGTTTATAGCCCAAAAAAGACATTTAAAAAACAACATTAGGCACAATATCACATCAGTAGCTAGTCGTGCTTTCACCATGTCGACACGCATACGAAGAAACATTGTGCTGTTGAATATGCATGTATATGCCAACCCTCAAAAACGCAACGCCATTCTAGCCGCAGCTTCCGACAATTTGGTGGCTGCCATTGCAGAGATTGCTCAGAACACTTTAAATGGATACGTTCCTCTAACACACCGTCAAATAAGTGTGTTGAAAAAGAAAAAGAAGGTCATCAGGAAACTGAACAATGAGCAAATATCGCTAAGGGCTAAAAGAAAAGTGGTCTCACAGGCCAGTGGGTTTATAGAATTGCTCATCTGCATAGCTCTACCGCTAATCACCAGCTTGCTCGGGGGACAATAATGGAACACACTCATAAAATGTATTTGGTGGACAAGCATCAGCTAGAAAGCCTGATGACTCCCACACCCATGCCGGATTGAGATATACAAAAAGTTGTTACCATGCGTCTCGACTCGGAAATGAAGGATGTTTTAAACAGATCTGACTTAGCAGCGCATGATAAAGTGGCATTGTATTTGAATATTCTGCATAAGTACCTAAACCACACCTGACACAGTGATGCAGAGAAAAACAAACTAACTTTATACATGCCGCCTGAAGAATCTAGCGTTGTGAAGGCTCCACCAACGGCATATCTGGTTGTGGCCAATGTGATAAACACTCTCAGCCAGCGCCATAGACCTAATGTGGAACTATTGCTACATAAGATGAAACTTGCAAAGGATGTGGCCATGTGGACCGAAAGAGGAGAGTTTATTTACAAAGGCAGGGTTTTAAGGGGTTCAAACCTGCAAGATCTAGCACAAAGTGCTAGAAATCAACCCGCCCACAGCCTTGGAGGGTTTGTTTGTTTTATGATAAACATAGCTTCTCCCGGGACTAGAGTGTCCTACGATCGAAAATACTGAACCTAGTGAGCGCCACCATCCGTTGACCTAACACATTTACGAGTTTGGCCAGCTTCACGGTAAAGTTGGATATTTTGATCCCTGGAAATGTTTCGGCTGGGAAGCATAATATAAAAAGATGCTTTCTCCATTTCGACCACCGTTACACACCCATGGTCTCTAGGGATCCGGCAGACACCCAACTGTTGAAATTGTCAGGCCACCCAAGCCATTTAACTAAATATTTTTTTCTGGCTCCATGCACTTTACTTTTTATGACTTTTTCGATTCTATAAATGCGCTGCTGGTCTTTACTGACGTTCTGGATCTCCTCCCTGTAAAAAAACACCTTGAACATCCTCCCCGAATAATCAATTGATCTGTATATATAAAGACCATCCTGAGGAGCCACCCCATCTATAATAAAGATCTTGTTGCTGTAGCTCTGTTCATACCACTTTGTAAAGACAGCCTTGTGTTTTGAGATCCGCACATGAACCCCCTTTTTAAGGGGTAAACGTTTCATCTTTTTAAAAAGTCTTTTGCTGTAAAGTTTTTTCCAGACCTCCAGAGAATTCAGCGGCGTTACTGCGGCTGAGGTGGTTTTAATAGATCTGTGATGCGTGTTGTTATTAACATTTATAAATGATGGTAGCACCTTCACATATCTGCAGGTGTTTTTAGCTGTGAAAATCACCAGAGCCAGCCATGCTTTCAAGGTGCGTATAAAAGGCGTTACAATAGGGGCTTTAACTTCAGAGTGATTCACCCCCTGTTGCTTAGGAAGATTTTTCATCTGCTTATTTAAAAACTCTTTACCAGCGTGTGTCTGTAGTTTAGCAGGAACTTTGCCTTTGTTAAATAGCCGCTTAAAAGCCGCTTAAAAGCCATCACCATGCTATGGCTCACCCTGTTCTTCAAAGCCTCAACATAGGCATATTTTGACGGCTAGAATATAGCGAAAACCATTGTTATCTTTGTGAAATTGACTCAAATCCATAACATCTCTGTGCCATTGTTGATTGATGTTACATACTATGATCATTCGCCGTTTAAAATGTTTACGGGCCGGCTTCTGCAGCGTATAAGCCTCCTCCCCTGCAAGCCACGTTTCAACGGTTCCCTGTGACACCTTCTCATCATCGCTTTGCCGTTTACGGCACAGGCTGTCAAGCCCTCCATAACTACCGACACCTCCTTCATCATAATATATTTTTGACAGCTTCTGGCCAGACATGTTTGCCCATAACAGCTTGTGCCAGTGTGAAAAACTCTATATAGGCATGACAGAAAGGAAGATTAAGATACGGATCTCAAAACACAGAAGTTGTATCAGAAACATGGTTGTGACAGTCCGTTTGGTGGGCCATTTTATTGCAATGTGGCATTCGTGCGACACATTGAGGTGAACTGTTCTATTGCAAATTTCCCCATTTGATACTTCTAATAGTGCCAAAAAAAGATTATACAAGAAAGAGCAACATCTAATATTTGTATGCAAGTCTGTAGAAGGTGGGCAGAATGAAATGATAGATTGGCATAATTTATAATGGTTCATAGGTTAGTACATACCCTTAACCAAATATTGTTATATGTTTTGGGCAGTTTATTCTATGAAATTCATATTGGGTCCATTAATAGTCAACAGGATGCGGCTTTAGCAACGATTCGAGTTTATAACTATGGCATCATCTAATGGTCTCAGTGGATTTACATCTTTCCAAGATGGCCGCCGTTGTGCATCTCGTATTACAGAGAGGGAGAAACAGTAGAAGGGCTCCAGTCTATTCAAGCCGTTTGTTTAGTATTTCTGCCTGAGGACCAGAGTCATAATGCAAGACTGGCTGATTGCGAGCGCGTTCATGTGGAGTCCGTCCATCTAGAGACGAAAAGCACCTCCTGTTACAGGAAAGTAAGTTTACTGAAGTTGCTTCATGTATGGAAGAAGCGCAACAACTAGTAATGTGGCCGTGCATTGTTTAGCCTACTTACGTTGCTTTTGTAATAAAGCATATGTTCTGTTACGGGCAGCAAGGACTTTGGTTCTTTGAATAAAGAAGACATCACCTCAAACAGTGATAGACTGGATGCCACGTCTCCATGCATACTGCGATTAATTGAGGTAAATGTCAGAACGGTATAAGCGTGTGTAATCGTAGTTTCTATTGTTGTCGGTATGATTCAGCCTTGAACAAATGTGGTCTGGTAAAACAATGATTACTTGAATAGCGCTTGAGGAGGTCATACTCAAAAGTATATGCTTCTAGAGTAACGGGTTCAGATCGACCCAGTTTCATATCCAGCCAAAAAGAATGGTTGGGCGGAAGATTGGTTAATGCAATGTTTTTGATTACGCTGGATTCCTGTATTCAAAAATAGAATTTAACTAAGCTCTTTTTAGTTGTGCGTGTGTGCACTCACAAACCCCTCACAGTTTGTTATTACACATTATTGCAGATTGCTGCCTATTGGTTAGGCGACTTAACCAACTGGTTGTCCACACTTATGGAATTGACATCGGTAAGTCTCCTATATGACATTTATTCACTTATAGAAGTTGACTGGTAACAGCACTAATGCTAGATGTATATATTGTGTCTATAGACTCGAACACAGATTGGAATTGAGGAGCCAGCGCCCCTTTTTGGCATAAGATTGAACACTTTACTTCCAATTCGACAAGTGTGGAGAACATGTGCTTCATGTTGGTCCCCCTGAAGAAGTTCTTAGATTGTTGTATATTAATGTGAAGACCGAAACATTTTGGGTAAAACCACTGTGATATTTAACAGTGTATAAAACAAATGTATTGGGCCTCATTACAACCCTGGCGTTAAGGGGTTAATGGCGCCGTAAAAGGCTGCAGCGCCGTTAAACCCTTAACGCCCGATTCACACTTTAACGCCTGCTTTTTGCAGGTGTTAAACTCTAACCCGCTAAGGGACCTTGGTGCTAATTACGGCACCGTAATTAGCGCCTTCCCCATTCCCATTGAGCCCTATGGGCCAAAAATGGGAATGGGGAAGGGGCCATGGTGAATGGGGATTTACCGCCCGCCAACCTTGGAATGGGGTGGTAAAACCGCCATCCACCAGGGCGGAATCCGCCATGGACCATTGTGCTAATAGCACCATGGTCCAACGCCAGGGTTGTAATGAGGCCCATTGAATTGTTTTAGATCCTGGCTATAGGTATCCGTAAACAGTTGATTCATTCTGATTAGTTGAGTACACCTGTGATTCGAAGGATACCATGAGTTCTGACCAACAAGAGAGAGTGGGTAGATGAATACTTACTGTTGTTCTTTTTGTGCATGTTTTATGTGTAATAGCATTTAGTGTATTAGTATTTGCAGAGCACATGTCACTTCAATGAAATTCTGTAATTGCTATTTAATTAATTTTTACGTGTTTTTAATATTTTTTGCCTAATAATAATTAATAAAAATAAGAATGTATTGACAATTAATGTACGGTTCGCTTGAATTACTGTATATGTGATTTAAAATTCGGTTCGAGGTCTAGAGAAACAGTATAGGGTTGTTGGGATCTATTATTTGTGTTATTGGTGGTTCTATTCAGGGAATGGTCCCAACGTCCCTAAAAAATATTTTCCATGTCTTCTTTTGGTGGTTACTGCCCATAACAGCTCAACATAAAGAGACAGTCAGTTTTGATAAACAACAGATTTTTATTTACATTTAAAACAACAGGTATTATTAAAAATACAATCACATTAAAACACTAAAACAATCAGTCCTGTCATAGATTTCATAGTACATTTGAATATCGCACAAACCCATTGCCTGCCGCCGCTTTGTTAAGTAAGCATGTTACACTCTGTTAGGCGCTCATTTATATATACTTTATCCCTGTCCATTTGGGAACAGTTTTTTTAATGCTGTTTCTAACACCAATCGGACACATGCGTATAATCTGCTTCATTTTGAAAAGAGGGTTATTTGCCACTTCTATAGCCCATAATGCTTTAGCAACACATCGTTCAATTCCTGCACCAATCCTTAGCTGTTCAGCGGTTGCGTCAGATGCCTCATTTCGACAATGCGTTTAGGGCTCAACACGAAACATATTTTACGCAGGAAATTGTCCGCGTAAGATATTTCCAAACATTTGTGAGCACGCTGCTGGGGATAATTCATTTTCTATCCGTAGCACCATCTGTAAAAGTGCTGTTTTAGACACGCCCCAGTCCTGATGGCCGTAATCCCCTGGCTGGCATGAATATTGGTGCAAAGAGGAGCCGTTGTGTCCATATATGTCTCCATTAGCGTAACACATTCCTTTCACAGACTGTTATCCCCTGGGCTTTCAATTCACTTTGAACAACAGGCACAATGCATAATAGCCTTGTCTTTAAGGCTTTCGTTCCCCATCAGCGAAAGACAGGTCTTACATAGACCACTTTCAAAATACCCAGGGTTTTCAAGTTGGTTGGAACAGCAAGCACAGTAAATATTGATAGTCTCTGCCACAGGTTGGTTCTCCTCACCCCCATACACATGCCCCTGTTTTTCATCAAGGCTGCCGGGGGCAGAATCACTCTCTGTTGTCAACCATAGCTTCACAGTCCTTATCTTCAGAGCTCACATCGGATGCAAATGGCTGCTCCACATCCGCATCATCATTGTCCCAAAACGCTTCGGGTTAATAGATAGTCAGCCATTAAATCCTGAGCATCTTCCATGCCATCATGCACCATAAAATCTACAGGGCTTCCTTAAGGGTGTTTATTCCCTCATCGTAACACTGTAGCTGTTCATAATACCTGTTTCCTGAATAGCCCCAAAAAGCACTGTGTTTTCCAGCTCACTGCAAAAAGTTATATATCCGGGTTGTAAAGATCGCCCCTGATGCTGTCACAGCCTTAAACCGGCCTTTTCAATCACATTTATATCAAAATTATATAAAGTTTATATAAAATGTATTAAAGGTTTTATCAAAATGCGTGCTAACTAACTTTATATAAAAATTAATATAAAGTTTATATTAACATTCAAAAGTCTTATCACATGTCTGCCAGCTTTATCTAAATATAATATAAAATATATATTGCGTTTATATAAAATAGTTAAAGTTCTTATCAAATGTACTCCAACTTTATATAAAAGCTGTTATAAAATGATGACATCACCCAATCTGCCTAGCATTATCCATATCTATTAAATCTATATAAAATCATGATGTCGGCACTATATTTACAAAACCCAACCCACTCCTGCTTCATCAAAACGTCACCACCACCTAACACTTGCAGTCTATCCCCTCACAAACCACTTAACTCTCGACCAGGCAACAGCGAACACGCGCTCTCCCAGCCACATTTTATGTAAACTTTATATCAAATAATTTAAATATAAAGTTTATATTCACTTTATATCAAATCATCTCAACATTGTATCAATGTACACAAACACTTTATATCAAGTTTATATTAATTTGATATAAAATAGATATCTTTGATATCCATTTTATATTAAATTTATGTCAGACGCATATCAAAATGACGAGGTATACTGGAAGCAAGGGGCGTTCTTACATGTCAAAATGTCATTGCTTTAAAAAGGGGGGTCCATGTAGTTCATTGCATATAGCATACAACTGGAATGCATTCATAAGTCGTTGTAGGTCTATCTGTGTATGATCTATTAAAATAATGTTGCCAGCATAGGCCAACCAGAACATTTTTAACAGGCCTATATTTGGAGCTAGGAAGGAGGCTTCTCGTAAGTAGTCGCCAACATCTGCAGTGTACAAATTAAACAGGCAGGAAGCGAGGACGCACCCCTGCCTCAGACCATTGTGAGTTGGCAGTTCTTTAGTTACGGAACCATGATGAGTTAATGTTATCTGAACCACTGTATCTTGGTGCAGACAAATCAGGATATTCAACAAACCAGCAGGGATTTCCAGGCTTTCAGTTTTGCCCAGAGTAGGAGTCTATTCACACTGTCAAAGGACATTGAGAGACCTACACTGCCAATTTAGTCATCAGCAGAATCTTTTTTCCAAGCCGGTTGTTGTAAGGCATCAAGTATGAAACCATTTAACGCTGTACCCACCCCACGTCTAAATCCAGATTGACATTTAGATAACCTACCAGAGTTGTTGGCCCAAGCTTCAAGCTCTGGAAGTATCAATGCTGCAAATACCTTACTTTCAGCGTCCAATAGGGCTATGGATCTATAGTTATAGGTGTTTTCCCTGTCCTTTTTTTTATTATTAGAGTCCTTCCTATGCCACTGCTCTGCTGGTCACTGATTTGAAAATATCAGTGTAGCTTTGCGGGTAGAAGCAGACGGTATGCTCTGATATGTTCTTTGTTTTTCATTTTTGTGTTGAGCACATTTTCCTGCTTTTTAGGGCATGAAACTGGGAGGTGTGTATGCCTCTTAGCTGGGAGACTGGGTTTGAGTAAGTGTTGTCACAGCACTGTTCACAGGACAATGTAATGTGGATAGTAAGCAGAGGAACAGGAATTCTGATAATCATATTCTGTGGTGAAGTTATTTTGATGCAATTATCATCCTTACACACATTATGAGAGTTAAGTTACTTCATTAAAAAGGCTCATGAACTTCTATTAGCATGTTGTCTGACACATTCCCATTACTTGCCATTATTACATTTGCAAATACTGTATCCTGTCTGAACTGTTTGCCAGCCACATCAGTTATGATAAGCGATATTTGATTTTTGTAATACACATGAGTGGCATAAAACACTTTCTGCATTGTCTCTGAGCAGTGCCAACAAATGAATAGCCGCAACGAAACCTACTGTTTATACTGAGCATACAATGCTTTTTTGGTGCATACACATATTTTTCTATGCACAGGAGAACATTCACTAGGTATTGTGGCAGATAATTAAGTCTTGGACTGGTTGCTCTCTTTGTAAGCACTTTAAAAGTATTTGTTTTATATCTTTGGGGAAAGTGCTGTAAAATGCACCTTGTACAATGATTTGTAAAAATAAAATGGCAGTAGTTGGGAAGAGGAAATTTCCTTCCAAGCTCCCTTTGGAGATGATAGCTCAATAACTACACAAGCTCACAAAGAGGCTTACCTTGCTAGTCAGTTGCACACATGGGAAATAATGTTGCGTGCAGGAAAGCCAACCATTTTCGCTCTTAGAGAAAAATAATTAGTGGCAACATTGGCATGACACATCGTTTTTGTCTGGAGGGCACATCTTTGGTGCAACAGGTTTTGGACATACTGTGGTCAACTCCTGACTGGGAGCTGCCAGAACCTGTGGTGCTGAACAAGGTGCTCTGAGGTGGCACAAGAGCATGCCATCCGAAGCCTTTCATGGGATTATGTGTAATGCCAACAAGGACCTCTCCCTTTGGTTCAAATTGTTCCCGTTGTCGCAGCCCTGGTCTGTATGGGCAAGCCTGAGGTGTTAAACATGAAAATAGAATAACACATCAGTGTGGGTCTGAGGCATGTGAGCATTCCATGTGTAATTGTGTGGAAGAACTCGAGCAAAACTGCACGTCAATTTTGTGACTGAAGCTCGATACTAATGAAAAAGAACTAAGTTGAAATGCATCCTAGTAACATACATTGGGATTTAAGAAAACTGGGTTGTAAAGTGTGACATACTACCAGACATGTAAAGGAAAAGGGGTTATGTATGAAACATGTTAGATGAAAATAAATGGAGTTGGAACAAATGTAGGCAATAATGTGCTAGAAATAATGTATCACCGGGTTCCTTGCTTGAGCCTTTTGTTGTATTGATCTTGAATGAAACACGGACTTCGCTTAATTATCCTTGTGGTTAGGAGAGATATTTAGTGCCTGTGTGATTCAGAAATTACTGGGGAGAGTACAGCTGTCATTGCGATTTTGACAAAAAAAGTAACAACAATGAAATATGTGCAAAATATGCTGTGCATGCTATGCATCCTTACGAAACATTGATTTAATCAAACTTAGCCGAAAGCAAGGCAAGGAAGATGGGCTAATAGATCATTCGCAAACTTGGTGTCTTTTCCATGTTTCATAGGTGACCACGTACTTTTGGAATATTCTAATTATTTATTTATTTAGTTTGTTTTTTATTTGTATAGTGCACACCAGTCCGTGGGCATCGCAGTGCTGTTACATATGTAGGTAGGTTGCTTAGTTAGAAAGGGAAGACATAACATCGAAGATGTAAATAGATTGGTGGGTTACAATGAAAATGAGTACATCAAAGTAGGAAAAAGCAGTGGTGCGACATAACATAAGGATGTATATAGGGCTTTCGGTTACAGAGCGAGCATACAAATGGGAAAAGAGTGAGGCATGTGTGTGAAGTTGGTCAAACAGCTGGGTTTGGAGGGCTTTGCGGAAAGCAAGGTGTGAGGGTTCCTTTCTGAGGGTGAGTGGCAATGAGTTCCATTGCCTGGCAGCAATGAAGGGGAAGCTGGCACCCTATCTGCTTTGGCGCGTTTGACTATGGGGATAGTGAGTTGGTGGGAGTATGGTGTTCTGGTAGGTATGGAAGAGACCGCTCCGACTACTTTCCTGGAGAGGTGTGATCTCTCTGGCTGGCAACACTTTTGCAATTTGTTGTTGAATTGCTAATCTGTACCCTACAAATGTGCAGTGTGAAAGAGTTTTTAGTACAGCTGGGGATATTTTCTCCAACTGCAGAATCCTTGCAGTGTTGCATGGTGACTAATTGACATTTATAGGAAAAAAAAGCAAATAGTCGCTTCAATGCAGAAGACTATCGAGCCTACATCTACCCATAGCCATCACACAAGCTTGGATGATGTCAGCCAGTACAAGCCAATCACCAAAATATGAGTCAGTTATTTTGTGGCGTGGGGCTGGGAATCAGAAATCTGTAATAGTGACTTAAAGGTCATGACAATTTGCTGGCCTACACATGCCATTGCATATTGTGAACTGTATTATAGCCTCGTGATAACAAGCACCACTTGTCAGATGTTCTCAGCTTCTTTCACAGGGCTGAGCCACCCATTAAAGTTTGTAGGTTCTCTCACATGTCAGAGCAGCCACTCACTAAATGTATCAAGCTCTCTCACTTGGTGCAGCTTCCCACTATGTTCTCAGGCTTCCTCACAGGGTGCAGCCATACACATTTCCTGGGTTCTCTGTAAGGTGCAAACACCCACTAAATGTCCTGGATTCTCACAGAGGATGAAGTCAACCCTTAAGGTTCTAGGGTTCTCTCATAGGTGTTGCAGGCTAGAGATAGGAGATGGAGCAAGTGACCAAGTGACAATTAAATAAGACCTCCTCTAAACCATGTTTCTATGGGGTTTTCCTATTCTAAAAAACAAATGGGTTCTTGTTAGAACATCGTACAAAGAAAACTGTCCTTGGACCAAACCTATCTAGCCTAACATCTATCCTAGCACTATGCAAGGTAATATAACATACATTTCAAGGATAACAGGGGTGGTTTCCCCCTTGAAGTGTATTAGGAGTGGCTGAATTTCTAACGCCAAATCAGGAGTTCCCCAATATCTCATCAGTACTAGTCTTTAATGTTCACAACAAAAGAGAATAATGTTCATCATTCCTGTCTATTAGTTCTGCAACCCTTCGTAGGGTGTTTGGATTCTCAGCTGGCATAGACCTTTGGCTTTCCCAGCCTTCCTAATATCCCTATCTGCACCCCCCCCAGATATGTATATGGCGTCTCAGCCCCTGGTGACTTATGTCTCTCGCAAACCTTCCTGTGTCCGTTTTCACCTCTTCCTGAGGTACTGGGATTCTCAGAGCCTAGTGGGTTTATGGCTCTCTTGGCCATTCGTGTGTCAAATGTTTCACCCCAGGGTGGGCTATTTGTATTCGCAGCCCCTCATGAATTTATGGCTCTCACAGTTCTTCTTATACCAAGTGCTTCAACCCCCTTTGGGGTTTTTGTCTACTCTTCCCCTCGTGGGCGTATGACTCTCCCAGTCCTTCTTATATCAAGTATTTTAACCCCAGATTAGTTATTTGTATTCTCAGCCCCTCATAAGCGTATGGCTCTCAAAGCCCCTCTAGTATCAAGTGCTTTGTGTGGTATTTGGATTTTTAACCCCTCAAAATCCTTCATGTATCAAGTGCTTCAGCCCTGGGTGCAGTATTCATGGGCTTCTGACTCTCACAGCCCCTTTTATGCTGATAGCTTCACCCCCTCATTAGATATTGGACTCTTTATCTCGACCATGACTTTCTTGTTGCCTCACAGACTTCGACCCTCACCAGGTATGGATTTGCATACCTTTCCTCCATCATTGGGGCTCCTCTGGTGCTCTCAGTGGTTCCTCCGGGTCAGGAGGCACCGCATATGGTCGTTGCTTTGGCGGGCCGCCACTCTGCTGCTGATTGCTGGGATTTTATCTGATTTGCTTCAGCAGGACTAGTGTTTCCGGGTTCCTTGCCTCTCAGCTAGTGGTAGCATTCCGCAGCCTTCTTTGGCTGCACGCCAACCACACTGTTTGTACGGTTCCTCCTTCTGGCTCTTCCTGTGGTGGAAGGACTCCCTCAGCTATGTGCTCTTGCAGGCCGTTGTTTCTCGCTCTCCGGTGTCTCCTCTTACTGTACTCCATGCTTCCTAATATTTCCCCTTCGAGCCAAAGGGGCCAGAAACCAAGCCACCCTGTGTTAAAGGGGTATGGACATTTTTGATGTGTTCCACCCCTATGTAACCAATGAATACTTGGGATTTTGGGGAAAAGGGAGGTGTAGTGAAACATGTATTTGGGGATTCCTTGTCCCCAAGGAGTGGGTCAGTTCCAATGGGATCCTGCTTGTCTTGTCCCCTATGAAGGGTTTTGCCTAGCAGGTTCACCTCCCTAGTCCCAAAGGGCATGGCTTCCCCTTGGGGAAAAGGGATGAATTCCCTGGATTCGTCACATAGGGCACAGTTCACCACTGAAGTTCTCAGGTCCTCTTGCAAGGCTCAGCTGCCCACTGATGTCTTAGGACTCACTCACATGGCACAGCCACACACCAAAGTTGCCTGGCTCTCTCGCTGTGTGCACCTTACCAGTTAATTTTTCAGGCTCTCTCTCTCTGGGTGAAGCCCCCCACTAAAGTTCTCAAACTTTCCAACAGAGCATTTCTTCACACTAAAAAGCTCCATCTCTCCCACAGATGATTGGCACTGTGATTGTTTGAGAGGCTCCCTGTGATGCCAGCCCCCCATGACTGCCTTATTCCTTCCCCCTGCACAGGGATTTACAGGAGGAAAGGATAATGGAGTAACATGTGTTTCCTCAGGTTGGCCACCACCACTGCATTGCCCAGCTCCCACTAGCTTACAGACTACCTGCATTAAAGGCAATGCATCCCAGCGTGTCAAATTAAATAGTCCAAGAGGTCAATCCCGAAGGTAATCTTTGCCAGTGTCACTCTGCCCCCAACCAATTGTTGGGGCAGTGCCAGCAACAGGGGCTCTGACTGGGCAGACTGGATGGATGTGGGACATTTGACACAACACACCTAATGTTGGCGTTGTGCTGCAACCTTGGTTTGTGAATTACTAGGACCTGCTTCCTCTTCACCACGGATGAAGGGGGCGATGGTGCTAGCTGGGTCGCTAGCACTGGGCTCATTGGATGCAGGGGACTTGTTTGCCTGGTGCCGCAGTGAACAGGGTTGTTTATAGCTATTGTCCTCAGGGTGTGGTCCATACTCTTTCCTTGCTGGCCTCACTTCACCCTCTTCCCACAGCTCTCCAGTGTGTAGAAGGCCTCAAGCACCTCCCCTTATGGTCTTTCTAAGTAGCAGGGCAGAATAGTCCCCCACCCAGGACTAAGGTTGCAGCTCCCTGCGGCTTCTTCTGTGCCTGGCTTTCCCCCTCTACAATGGCAGATGCAAAGTGAGGCTCCTCCTGCACCACCTCTGTCCTGTGCACCACCTCAGGTAGGTGAAACACCTGTTGTGGCATTTTCACAGGTGTTTCCTTACATTGAGGCTCCTCCTGACCGGCCTCCCACTAGACTTCCTCACCCTTACCCACTTCTACATCAATTCCCTCCATCCAGACAGGAGTCATCCATAGTCTTCCTCCAGGCTGTTTGCTGCAACTGTCCCCACATACAACATGAGAAACAGGCCCTCCTGTTCCACTACTGGCCTTGCCTCTGTGTAGGCATCCACAACAAGTCCCGCCTCTTCTGTCCATTTTGGACATCCACAAGAGGCTTTGCACAAGAGACCCTGCCTCACCTAGCTCTGTGATAGTGGACAGGGCCTCCTCTGATGGCGCTGCCTCCTCTCCCACTACTTTGCCTGGGTCCCTGAGGCTCCCCCACCAAATCGGGCAAATCCCTGCACCAAATTAGGGGAACCGCAATTCTGCATGGCCCCGGGTTGTAAACTGGTACTGATAAATTACAAGAAATTCTCCCACTCCTCATCTATTCTGGGGGAGTTCTTCTCCTCCTACAAGGGCAAACTCCTCCTCCCACTTTCTTCTCCTTCCACTTCCAACATTGCATATGTGCCATGGGAGAACCACACATGAAGGGACCATGAGAAATCAAACCCATCCCGAGAACTAAAATGTTTGAACCAACCCAGTGAATAAAGAACAACCCAGAGAACAAGTAAAGAAATCCTACCACTATTCTATTAAGTCAAACACCTACATGACAAACCAGCTCAAGCAACGGAACAGCAAGTGAGGAGACAACATGACAACAAAACATGCAAGGGGAAACCATTTTTGTGGTTTGTTTTGTGTTTTGGGGTGTAAGATCAGGCAGATATCTTTTTTACTTTTGTAGGGGAAACAAAGGGGAAAAGCCACAATAGGAAAGGGCAACTTTTTTCTTTTTTTATATGGGGGAACAAGCAACACACCAACAACACACTGAACAATCACTAAAACAAAGGGCACAAAAACAGAGAAATAACACACACCAGAAAGCAACAAACTGTACAACCAACACCTCACTGCAAGAATGCTAAACAAAACTCAAAGCTCTGTTCAAGTTAGTAAGAAAGCTCTCCAAATACCCTAGAAGTATGTGCTTTCACATTGTGTCCCTTCTCTCATAGCGCAGTGAAACCTACAAATGAACAGAATGTGAAGTGGGCATTTTTAGAAGGTTGAACTTCTTTTAGTAGATTAAAGGCTCCAATTGGCTGAATGAAATTGACAAATCTGCCTAAGTGGTTTCTTGTTGTCTGGATAAACCCGACAGAGAAGCCAGAGATTCAACCCAAGATGTGCCATTCCTAATTGGACAACAAATTATTGCGAGAGACTAGAAAACTGCTGCAGGTTCGACCCGGGATTAATCCACTCTAAAACCCTGCTCACAGTATAGCGCGCACCACACCAAAAAGGTTAGAGACACCTGAGGATCATTTTCAATGTACTTCCTCCAGGCTTTGTCTTTTCCAAAGTATACCCTGAGTCGGCTGACAAAAGTCCACACAGATGCTAGTTTGTTTGGTATTCTTGGTAGCAACAATCAGTGAGACCCACGCTGTAGGCCTTTCACACATTCAAATATGCCACCTTTGCCCAAGGCCATCAGCTCATTCTCTACCTTGGATTGCATGTGAAATGGACCTCTTCTGTATCTCGTTGACATTAGTTGTACAGTCCAATCAAGATGCAGCTTGATGTTTGTGGTGAACTAAATTAGGATTCATGCAGCAGGTTCTCTACCTCAGAGCAGTGAAAGGTACATATGTACCTGATGAGATCCAAGTGGCTTTGCAGATGATCAACATGTTCAACCTGTACTTTTCAATAGAAAGCCTATGACATGTATACTTCTGCTGCTGAATGAATAGCCCTTTCGAGGAGCGAGCATGGTGCACCTGAAGCAAAATCTTCAAACTTTCCAACAGAGCATTTCTTCACATGGGCCTTTACATTTGGCACCTTGTGAAA
The DNA here is from genome assembly GCF_040938575.1 of Ambystoma mexicanum. Classification (NCBI taxonomy): domain Eukaryota; kingdom Metazoa; phylum Chordata; class Amphibia; order Caudata; family Ambystomatidae; genus Ambystoma; species Ambystoma mexicanum. Next base: position 847,832,218 of record NC_090930.1, read on the forward strand.
GTGTCTACATTTCTGTTCAGGTAGGATGCTTACTAATGCTGGAAGGTCCGTGATAGGTGGGACCTCCACATCTTTGGTTTATGTCTTGCAATGTGAGGGCTCGTTCTTACCTTTGCTTGTGGCCCTTCCAATAGAATAGACATAGAATATCTCTTCATTACTGGATTGGTTCAAATTGTCAGCAATCTCTGCACCATTTTGAACTCCCCTCATGCTTTACCAAAGCCAGGACCGTCTGCTTTAGTTTCTGGCCCCACATACCTTTCCAAAGTGATTGTGTTTCCCATAATTCTGGAAGTTGTGTTCCAGGGCGCAGACCAAGATGCCAATTTAGGACTCTGTGACTCATCCAGTATCTCCGAGAGCGATATGCTGCACTGCTTTTATTGACCCACGCCTTGGAAACTTCCCCTCCAACTAGTTAAGAGGAACTTTCAGGTTTTGCACCCTTGCATTAAAACTGCGTATTGCAGCGGTCAAAATGAATCTGATGTCACGCCTGCTCAACCTGTGCACAGCGTTGCCGGTGAGGATCCCTGACTCTGATCTCCGCGAACATCAGGGGAAAATCCTAAAATGGACCTGGGGGAATAAGCGAGCTAGAATTGCTAGAAAGGTGCTGCTGAGACCAATGGGGGTGGGTGACCTGGGTGTCCCCGATTCTTTCGCTACAATCTAGCTGCACAGCTCTCTCATCTTTTTTTACCTGGGGGAGACCAATCTGCAACCAAAGTGGAAAACAATTGAACAGACACAGTCAACGGTTAATCTGACCTAGCTGGCCTACATGGAAAAGAGTTAACTGACGCATGATCACAGATTCTTACTACTACCCTCAACCAGATACACACTGTACTATATGGGGAGGGCCCTCCGTAGGTAGGGTGTGTTGATGGGAATGGAGCCTCTTTCGCCTGTCTGGGATAACCTGTGTTTCCAGTCTGGGTGAGATCGGGGAAGTTTTGGGAAGTGGATCACAGGAGCCCTGTTGACATTCGATCATTTATACAAAGAGAACCGCCCAATAACATTAAATGAGTGCAAACTCGCTTTGACCCTATCGGAAACCAAACGCTTTTGGTACACGCGACTGCAGCACTGGGCTTCTCCTCCGTTAATGAAACTGGGGGCCAACAGGCCCTTGAACCCTCTTGAGCTGACGTTGCAGGCGTGGTTGTTGCGGGGCAGAATCTCAAAGCTATACAGGTTGCTGGAACCGGGGGACCTTATTGTGCTCCTACCGTATGTGGCCAAATGGGAAGCAGACTGGGGAGGGTTCAGAGGAAGAGGCATGGTTGAGAATATGGGACAAGATGCTTAATTCTTCCAGCTATGTCACTGATAGGGAATGTTCCTACACATTCTGTTAAAGGTATCATGGTGCATTTGCTTCCCATGGATAGACGGGCGGTAGTGTTGGGTGACATGGGACATGGTCTATTTCAACTGACGGGTCCAATGGCCACTCTCATTGGGCATCTCCTCCTAGCGGCAACACTGTCCATTGCTCGAAACTGGAAATCCGAGGATGGGCCAGTGGTCCAGATGTGAGGGGTAAAGGTATTGGATATCCGGGTTGCTGACAAAATTACTGGGTTATGTGAAGGGAGGTATGCTAAATATATCTCTGTCTGGAAGCCATTTATTGATTTTGCAGAGACTTATCCTGCGGTAGCTGCTAGGCCAACTTTGATGTGCAACCTTTAATTATTGTAAAGGTACTTGACTTTTGGGGGACTGCATGTATTGACTTGGCTGAGGGGGTGGGAGTGTAATTTGGGCTGGTGTTTGCCATGTATCTTATTTGTATCATGTGGAACTCTGTCACCTGAAGTCTTTGAACTGCTCCTGAAACTCATGTGCTTGTTTTGTTGTACCCACAGTATATTAAATACATGTTATATTAAATACATGTTTTATGCTGGGGAAACAAATGCCTAAGAGTTAACCCTTCTGTATTGACTGTTGTAGGTGAAACCTCTTGAAATATACATTGCTTGAGGGTGGAAATACACTGAGTGCTTCACTACCACAAGCGTGCCATCATCGGTAGCCACGATCTGACCACAGCCAACTGACTGTATTTTGTGGTAGTAGAAAGTTTGACTAGGTTTTACTGTTGGTAGGTTGGGACGGGTTGTAGGGGTAGGGTTAGTAAATTAGAGGCTGAGAAGTAGGTATACAAAGGGGGAGGAAACAGGTAGAGCAGGAAGGTATACCTGTCCACCCATAAAAAAAAGGCTGCAGTAAATGTGTCAAAACGTCCAGTGCTGTTAGAGGGGGTAGATCTTCCTTATTAATGTCACCATTTGTATTTAGCAAATAGATGAACAGTTTCTGCACCTCTTCCCTCTCTAGGTGTGGTAGTATTGACTGCTGCATGCTGGGTTTTGTTTCTCGCAATGTACCAAAGTAGTTGTGCCAGAAATCCATCCACATTATCCAAGGATGATGCACACTTGTTTATGCTGAATGGGGGGAGTTTCAAGAAGCAGCAGCCACGCCTGTTAGTAGCATGATGCACATCTTTGCATGTCAATCCACTTTGTGGATGATCAAACATGTGCGTGCAGTCTAACAAGCAATTATTGTACCATAATGTGTACCATTTATTATTAATTGAACACACATTGTGCCATGAGTTATACATTTATTATGAGCAGAATGAAAAATGTATCAGTTTCACATAAAATCTTTATATTCATACAAATTCAGGGAGATAGAAAAGATGTGTGCTATAGTAGGGGGAGTGCTGTGCCTAAACAATTAGTCCACTAATATTAATAAACAACAATAATCCTCAATACAAGATTGGTTAAAACAAAATCACTATTTGCATCATAATGGCTGTTCAAGAAAGACATACCTACAAAGTGTCAACATGCATGTTTCAACCCTTTCGCATATCATTGTATGGGTCTTCATCAGGACGCGGCATAATAAATGCTGTGTATGATGTGGTTTATTGTCAATCGCATAGGGTCCCTTTAAGTTAGGAAATCTTGTTTATGCTGTTCTTTAATGCAATGTTCTGAGCCCAGCAGGGGGTTAAGCTAAATTATATAATAAAATACTGTGTGGCAATAAAGAACACCATAAACACGAGTTCCTAATTTGAAGGGACCCCGTGTGACTGAGAACAAAGGCAACATGATAGAGTTTAAAGACACGTTTAGCATTAAAGAACAGCCTTTGTGCACTGTGTAGTGCAGTTGTTAAACACAAGTCTCTAATTTGAAGGGGCACTTTGAGATTGAGAATAAAGCGCATTATACACCGCATTTATTTCTGTGGGTGTGATGCAAGTCATATTAAGATATTAAGATTAGGATGTTGGCCAACAAATTCAGGAGGTATGCTGCATCCTAAGGAAGGCCCATAAAATGGTATGTGAAAGGGTTGAAACAAACATGCGTGTTGACATTTCTTGTAGATGTAGTGTCTTTGTTGAACAGCCATTATGATGCACATTTTGAGGTCGTTTTAACTGATGTTGTACAGATGATTACTGTAATTTATCAATATTTTACAGGCAGTTAGTGGACTAATTGTTTAGGCACAGCACTCACCCTACTTTACAACACATCTTTTCTATCCCCCTGAATTTGTATACATGCAAAGATATTATGTAAAACTGATTCTTTTTCACAATGTCAATAATAATTGGATACACGATAGTAAAATAATTGTTGAGTTAGACTGCACGCACTTGTTTAATTGTTTAAATGAGTGCAGTCTTACATTAGAACCCATTCATATTTAAGGAAACTACTATGTGGGCCAGTCAGTGGATCCACCTGTCAATTGCCTCAGCAATCTCTGTTTGATCCTGTGCACTGATGTCTGATGCACAGATGAACACATGCGCACAAGACTCTCCATCAACCGCAGAGTGCCACCAAATTGCGATATTTGCTTGTTAGAGCGACTTGCTTCCCGTGACTCTTAAAATTTAAGGCCAAACCTATTGTTCGGCGGTGAAATAAAAAATGTGGTAATTCCGTTAATGCCACTTAAAGTGGCAGTAAGAGAAAGTCTGCTACATTTATACCACACTGACTAACTTGTAATGAAGCCCAAGGTCTGTTTATCTCAATGTGTGGCATGTCCTTACAATGCATATTGAGCAGCCAGTCACAAATATTTAAGGAAACAAGCATAGCTCACTTCTCACCCTAATTCTTCCATCTGGTTGAACAAAAGAGTGGAGTCCCCTCAAACCCCCACTTCACTGTTAAGATTGTTAGAAAATCGGAGTATGAAAGCTGCTCACAAAACGGTGGCTTCATAAACAAAAGTAATCATTGGTCAGATTTGAGTTTTGGAGTTTGTAAGATGAAAAAATATATGTTTTTGGTCGTGAAAGGTGCACTATTGAACTTCCTTTATTTTTATAGAGTATTTTCTTTTCATGGACTTGAATTCCATGTGGCTACATGTTATAAATAGGAGGATTTCTATTTGAAAAGGAAGGCTTCACATCTGCTCGTGAAGTTAATTTCTATTTTAGAGTTCCTTTGAAATGCTTTTTTGGATCCTGTGTGAGTAAGCACGCCATTTTGCATCATTCAAAGGACCCCTCCCCTGACACTGGCAATGAAGAGATGTTTTACTTGAAACCCTGCTGCACTGGCAGGGGTCTTTTCCACTGAAACGCAGCAGCAGGTCTAAGGAGGAGTCCATGCAGATGGCGTGAGCTCATTCTTCTGCTAGATTTGGCGTTCGTCTTGTTTCCACAGGATCTAGGGGTGGACTGATTTATGAAGTGGCGTAATATAAACCCTTGATGAAATGAGATGGGGAACTTCACAACATCTACTGTGGAAATCCTTCAGAGGCAACCCGAATCACTGGGTGGGACACCTGGACCGCACTTGCATACCATGAACTCCTGACTCTTTTTAATAGACTTTAACCTTTTTGAAATGAATTTCCATGTTTTCTCTGCTCAAGAAGCAGATGAAAAGTTCTATTTATTTTTCTTTCTCTATTTATTTCAGTGTTAGAAGCACGGCTTTACAACTCGAGGGTCGCTTTCAGAGCACGATGGACTGATGACATATCAACCGTGGACAAAATAGCCATGCAGCAAAGATGGCCTTGCGAAGAGCTGAATACAGCTAAATAAACAGGGGCATACGAGTTCAAAGAGCATGGGCCGAACAGATGTGTTTTTAAGGTTTGGTGGCAAGGTTGGTAGCGTTCTTCCTTCTCTCCAGTTGAAGCAGCAGCAACTTGCATAACGTCAGAGCCAGGATAACGAAATAGCAGCCTCTTATGGATTAGATTTGAGGATTTAGGGATGGAAATAGTCATCTTCTAGTCTGCGCTGGCTGGGAACTGCATTCTAGGTGGTAGACCCTCGTGCATGTAATAATCTCTTTCAAAACCCTTATATTTAGCTGCTTGGATGTTCAAGTGGTCCTAAGTACTTGTCCTGATGTCTCATCATATGAAGTCGCTGGCGTACATGGCAAAAGTATTCTGGAGATCTTCCATAATTTGCCTTGAGAACGCCGCATGGGTTTCTGATTTGGAATGTTTACCTGATTGATAGCCATTGGGGAGCTGGCAGGGCTGGAGTAACAAAGCCTGAAGATGGCGTGAGCGGTGTGGTTTGGTCACTTTAGCGTATTGGTGGTGAGTCCAGCATAAATGGTATTGTAAAAGACCTATCCTGAATTGGCTACTCAGAGAAACAGTTAGATACCTGTTGACCTTTCTGCTTTCCTGAGATAAGGCCGAAGAATACTTCAGCCATAGCGCAACTATAATTATCTTGACAACCCATTTGCCGTCTGCCCGCCTTCAAGGTAGTCTAACTTCTGTGATCTTTGCCCTACACATTAAATATGACTCAGAGAGCACACGTGACATCCACCCATCATGCCTTGTTCCTGAGCTCTTCTTGGTGTCCTACCCTCCGGCACCTCTCTTTCATTTATTCCCTTATAGGGTTTTATGATCGAATGATGCTCCTGGCCAATGAAGAATATTCATCTGTTGCCATTTTGGAGCAATCACTATGCCGAATTTACCCTTCATCCTCCACTCTAGTTCTCTTGTGTTGATATTTTCCATCCAGACCATAAGCATATTAAAAGGAAATGTTTATAAGTAACACACTCTTTCAAAATTCAACTTTCTGGTTACCACTTCATTGTACTTGTATTGTATTGTCGTCGTCATTAATATAGCGCCATTTTCCCATTTGTATGGCCTCAATGCGTTTTGTGGTGGAAACGCCCTTGGGGACTGAAGTCCAGGTATGGGAAAACATTCTAAGGGTGGACTTTAAGATGCGTGTGTGCATTTTGCTGGGATTAGGATTTAGGAGACCTGGCTAGGGTCCAGTAAGCAACCTAAGATGTCAGGCACATGGGTGGGTGCTTTCGGTCGTCTAGACAGCGTGCTAGTGCAGGAGACTAGAGGTGTGCCCAGCTAGACTGAATTTGTCGTAGGTTGTCGCTGTATACTAATGGCAGCGGTGTTGAGGCACGTCAGGGGTTTCAGTGTGGTAGGCTATCTGAGCAGGTAGACAGAATTTGACATAGCTGTAGCTGCATTCTAAAGTGCATCGATGGAGAGCCTGGCCTGCGGCATGTGTCCACAGAAGTGGTGTGTTTATTCAGACAGAGTTTATCTTTGATGTCGCTTTGTCAGGTTTTTCTGACCCCTAAGTCTCCTAAGGTGACAGGCTGGTCGTGCTAGTGCATCTTCTGGTGGGATTTGCATACTACCATTGGGAAGGACCTGGCAAGAGGCATTCTTTGAGTGCAATAGGCAAATACATTAAATAGAGATTGCCACCCATGGCTTAGATCAAAGGTATAATTTCCCATCCCCAATAGAAACAACCATCTAAGTGTGTACTGTGTCCTATACCCCAAGTTAAACAGGCGCACTTCGACTCTACCTCCAGTGAAAAGCTATGAATTGAGTGTTCTGGGTGCTTGGGTAAGCCCCTTGATAATAAGGTTGGGTGGTCCAACTGAGTGCGTACCATGTCCTGTCCACGAATCAAACTTGGTACGCTCCAGTTTCTACGTCTAGTGGTCCGTCTAATTGAGCATTCTATCCAGACACTTTTCAGCAGCAATGTTCAAGGTACAATCAGATTTTCAGGTGTTGTTCGATAACCAGAGTGCATCAGTTAGAGATTTGGAGGTCCGGAGGGGTTGGGGGATCAGTGTTTGTTCATCTGTGGGAGTGGAAAGGGGCGAGTTTATGAGGGCAGTGTGAAGTTGTTGGTGTTTTGTTGGGTCTGGGACAGTACTTGTATGTGAGGAGCAATCAAAGGATAGTGTGGAAGAGTGAATTAAGAAGCGGAAGGAAAAAGTCAGGGTTTGAGTGCCTTTCTGAATGTGAGGTGGTAGTCAATGCAGCGGATGTGGAGAGTGAGTGAGTTCCAGAAGATGGGAGTTTGGAACGAGAAGGAGAAAGCTCCCAGTCTGATGCAATTATATTGGGAGCTAACCAGAGTCCTGGAGGATCAGTAGCGTGTGAGTTTATCTTGGAGGAATTCAGGACCAGTGTTGTGGATGGCACAATGAGTAATTGAAACTACTTTAAAGGCAGTCCATCGACAAATAGGGAACCAGTTTAGGGCTCTCAGTGCGGGGCTCATGTGTTCTTTAGGTGGGAAGCCAATGAGCAAGTGGGCCGCTGCGCTTTGGATTCTTTGGAGTACCCTAAGTAGGAACGCTGGTGCACCTAGTTAAAGGCAGTTTGCATAGTCTAAGCGGGGTGAAGATGAGGGTGAGGATGGCAGGGATTAGGTGTGGATAGGTGAGGTATGGGAAGATTCACCTGAGGATGCATAGGTGAAAAAAGCAGGTTCTGGATACAGAGTTGATGTGTTGGGAAAGGGATAGATTAGAGTCCAGCAGGCATCTGAGGTTTTTCACCGAAGTAGAGGTTGTCAGGGTTGGGGGCTTAGGGAGGGAGGACAGGGGATAGGTTTGGGATGGAGAGCCGTTTTACCCCAAACTAGGATATCTGTTTTTCTCGGGTTGAGGACCAAGAGGTATGATGAAAGATCTGGACAGGTGGTGCTTGACGATTTTGGGATTTTAAGGATGATCTGGGTATTATCTGCATAGTTGTAGCAGATGAGATAGTGGGAGCGGATGAGTGCAGGGAGTGGGCTGAGATAGATTTTGAAGATGAGGGAGATAGGGGTGCTCCTTTTGGAACCCTTTTACAGCACTGGCCGCAATGTGGAGGTGAAAGGGTGGATGAGCATGATTTGCAAGCAATTAGAGTTCAAGGAGGGGACCCATGTGAGAGCAGTGTCATTGATTCCTAAGGAGTGTAGCCTTTCTACGAGTATGGTGTTGTCAATAGCGGCCAAGAGGTCAAGAAGAATGAGCACTGCACATCCTTCCACATCCGCTGTTCCTTTTAGGTTTTAAAAAGAAGGCTTTAGTGAAGTGGCAGAGCTGCTTGTATTCTGTGCAGTCCGTGAGTTTGGCCATGAAACAGGTGTTGGAAATAGGGCAGTAGCTTTGGGGAATAAGAGGGTAGAGTGAGGGTTTTTTGAGGAGGAGTTTGATAAAGGAGGTTTTGAAGTTTTCCGGGAAGTTCCTGATGTGAGGGATTGTTTAAGGATTGAGTGTGCAGTACTGCCTGCGCAAGTTGATGTTAAGAGGTTTTTGAGGAGTGTGGGCAGGCATGGGTCTTTAGGGGATACTGATGGGTGGCTTTGCGCTAGGAGTGAGAGGAACTTCTGGTGTGAGATCGGGGAGAAAGAGGAGTAGGTTTGCATCGGGAAGGACTTGGGGCAGGGGACGGGAGGTGGGCGCGATAGGGGGCGGGGGCATTATTGCTATTTTAGAAACAATGGCACTGTGTCTATCAATAGAGATGTTATGAAAATGTTCAGATAAGGCATTACATAGGGATTGGGATTTAAGTGGGGGAGGGGTTGAGAAACCTGGTGACTTGAATTCAGAGATGATTTTGTACAATCAATCAATTTGTTTCTTCTAGAGTGCGCTTTTGCCAAAAGCATCATGGCACTTACAATTCCTTGCTTGAGTTGGCAGAGTTCAAGACTCTGTTCCCATAGAATGTTTTTTTGGCTTTTCTCGATTCTGAAATGTCGGCCCTTGTTAGTCTTGCCACAGGGGTTTTCTTTAAGGGATCGGTTTGGTTCTCTAGGTCGTTCCAGACGGTGCTTGAGAGTTTTGAGAGATCTGAGGTGAGTGGTGTACCATTTGGGGGTAGGTCCTGATCTGTGAGAGGCCCTTTTAGTTGGAGTGAGGGGTGTGAGGGGGCTGGAGAGCCGGTGATCGAAGATTTAGATGGGGGGAGATCCTTCCTGGAGGGAGAGTACAGGGAGTGAGTTGAGGAGGGAATTGGTTAGGTCTGAGGTGATAATGACATTGTTCCAGAGTGGTGCGGGGGACGGAGGTTGGTGGATGCTGTACGTGGCGCTGAGAGGGGGCCAGGGATGAAGATGGTAAGGAGAAGAAGATTGCTGAGTGATCTGTCCAGATTAGGGTGAGTGGAGGCAGATTGGATATGATATTTGTGGCACTGGAAACTACCTCGAGGGTGTGGCCTGCCATGTGGGTGGGGATTGAATTGAGTTGTGTCATGTTGAGAGCTTCTAGGTTATCTGTGAGAGAGCAGGTCATGGAGTTTAAGGGGGAGTCAAACCAGATGTTGAAATCTCCTAGTATAGTGAGCGCTGGATGTTGGTTGAAGGTAGTTAACAGAGCATCGCTGAGAGAGTCTGCAAAGTTTTTGTAGTAGCCAGTGGGTCTGTATATGAGTAGAAAGCTGTGGGAGGTAGCGGGTGAGAGTTGGAATTTTACAAGTAAGGATTCATAAACTTTGCTGCTAGCTGAGGTGTTCTTGGTGTTTGTGGAGAATGGCTAACCTCCACCTAGACTGGGACTGTTCTGAACAATCAGGTTGTATCCTGAGGGGAAGGCCTTGCGTGCAATGGCTTCGTTGTCATCAGCAAACCAGGTCTCTGTGATGAAGAGGATGTCTGGGTTTTCGTCCACGATAAGTTCAAAGATGTTACATTTGTTTTTAGAGAGCGACCTGCCATTAATGAGAATGCAAGAGAGCAGGTTGGATGTTCGGGCTTGGGTGGCGGATGTTCCTGGTACCACAGGGAGTCGTGGTGTGAATTGTTGGAGATGAAGGATGTGCTGGAAGGCTTGAACTTGCACAGGTCATGGGGGGATTGTGGGAGTGGTGGAGGAGGTGGTGGAAGCAGGGTAAGGGATGGGGTTTCCAGTGGAGAGCATGGGGGGTGAAGGTGGACAAATGGGATGAGGGGAGGAGGGGAATAGAGCTAAGACCGAGTTGGGAGTGGGAGGTGAGATTTGGGCGCTGTATTGAGGGGGCAAGGATTGGGATATGGAGGGAGCAAGAGTGATGCTAGTTGGGTCTTGAGGTGGCTGAGGCATGGGCCTTTTCTTGTCTCTTGTATGGCTCACGGGGTGTGGGTGAGAATGGGGGGGGACTGTTGAGGATGGGGTGTTGGCCAGGGCTGCCCTTGCTGCACTTAGCAAGGGGAAATGTGAGTTGGAGGGGTGAGGGCAAGGTGGTAGCAAGGTGGTAGCATGGGTTAAAGTGGAAGGGTTGGCGGGACTGGGTAGGTGAGAGGTGGGAGATGCTCAGGGGGGGTCGATGTTTTCAACTGTAGCTAGCCAGCGTGCTGCCCTGGCTTGGGAGGAGTGAGATCTATGTTGAGGTTGGAAGTGGTTAGTTGAGGGGACGATTGAGCAATGCGAGGAAGAAGGTGGGGGTTGGGTGGAGTGGGCATCATTAGGCTAACTGCGCACCAGTGTGCAGTTCACATTTGGGTGATGTGATTCATAGTGTCTATCTTGTGGGTAGGATACACCCCTAATTCAGAGTTCACACAGGTCGGAGGATGCAACTGGAATAATGAAGGAGCAGAGGGAAAGAAGTTTGATCCAAAGAGCACAGCTCGGCAACTGCACCTGGAGTTTAAAAGGACCAGAGAGGCAGGGTGCACCTAAGTTTAACGGAACCACAGCCGGGAGGATGCACCCACATTTAACCCCTTAAGTGCCAAGGACAAGTATGCTCGTCCTTTCTACATAGACTTGCATAATAGCCTAGCACTTACGCACACAGCATACAAGCAGACAAGATGCACCTAAAGTTAATGGAACACAGCAGGGAAAATGCACCCAGAATTAAGAGAACACAGCAGTGGAAACGCACCTCGCTTTAAGATGGCACAGCAGGCAAATGAAACTAGAATTAAGAAAGCACGGCCTTGGAAACACACCCAGATTCAAGACAACACAGCAGGCACAAATGCACCTTGATTTAGGAGAACACATCAGTGGAAACACACCTTGATTCAAGATAAACCAGCAGGCTAACTGCAGCTAGACCTAAGAGAACACAGCAGTGCACATGCACCCAGATTCAAGAGAACACAGCAGTGGCGATGCGCCTAGATTCAAGAGACACAGCAGGCAAAATGTGCCTAGATTCAAGACAACACAGCAACAAAAATGCACCCAGACTGCGCCTAGATTAAAGGGAGCAGAGCAGTGAAGAGGTACCTAGATTCAAGAGGCACAGCGGGTTAGAATACCACCTAGACTTACCATAACACAGTAATGAACATGTACCTAGATTTAATATTGCACAGCAGTGGAAATGCACATAGATTCAAGTGACAGAGAAGGGTAAAATGCCACCTAGAATTGAAGGTATGAAGCAGGAAGAATACACCTAGGATTTAAGAGAGCACAGTAAGGAAGATGACCCTAATACGAGGAACAACTAGATTTGAGATACAGCAGTAAAGGGGGAGACACCTAGAAATTGAAACACAGCAGTAGCGGGAGAGACGCCTTGATCTGAGACACAGCAGTAAATGGAGAAACACCTACATTTGAGACACAGCAGTGAATGGAGAAACACCTAAAGTTGAGACACAGCAGTACATGGAGAAACGCCTACATTTGAGACAGCAGCAGTGGAAGAGATGAATAGATTTGAAACACATAAGTAGTGGGAAGGATGCCTAGATTTGAAACACTGCAGTAAATGGAGAAACACCTAAATTAGAGACACAGCAGTAGTTGGAGAGAAGCCTAGATTTGAAACACAGCAGCAAATGGAGAAACACCTAAGTTTGAGACACAGCAGTAGTGTGAGAGACGCCTAGATTTTAAACACAGCAGCTAATGGAGAAACACCTTCATTCGAGACCCTGCAGTGATTGGAAAATGAATTACTAGCTGACTAACATGGGTGTGCTATGTTATAGTAAGCGATATGAGTGGTGGTACTTTACAGATGTACAGTAATTGCTGTACTCCCTGCCCAGACCATACTTACCTTGTCAGTCGCTGCTGGTTGACTGTGGCAGGCTTCCCAGGCAAACACGGGCAAACACAGACTGGAGCTGCTTCTTCAGGAGCTGCACTTTAACTTGGGCCCTGTGAAGGGATCATGAAGTAGACAGAGACAAGAGATGTATAGTTTTGGCTATGAACCTTTATTGAATAAAAATAAGGTTGGGAAAAAGACCTAACTTGCTCTATTATAAGGGGAATTTTCACCACCTAGCAAAAACTAAGGAAAGTCTGCGTAACAATGTCCAAATTAAAAGTTCGGTCTGTGTCCAAACCTAACATGGCCCACGCTTAATACTTGGAAAAATGTGTACGGGTTTACATATCTAACTAATAAGTGTTCAATAACTGTTCAGAGCTTCTCCCAGCTCTGGGCTTGCAATGTTGTTCTCTTTCCCACACTTCAAGACAGTTCACAATGCCAAGGAATTCACTTCCCCAAGCTTCAAGACAGTTCGCAATGTAAAAGGGTTCCCTTTCCCAAGGATTCCAGACTCTCAACTTCGTCAAAACACAGTTCTCTGGGATAAGTTGCTGCTCCTTGGATTTAGTTACTTTTCATCGTTTCGCAAAGGTAACTTTCACAAGATTCACAAAGCAAAATATTCCTTCATTTGAAACACACAACTTCCTGTATATTCAACATCAGGTTTCACTGTCGTTATTTGCATGGTTTTTCAATAGGTATGTGTCTTCGGCCTAGGTGCAGTTGTCGGAGCATGCGGTCAATCCATTACAGGTCATGCAACCGATACACATTACTTGACACTTTTGATCAGTTCCTTGTATACACAGTACCACTGCTTAGCCACCTTTCATGCATTCATTGTTCGCTCTCACAACTCATAAAGTTCCTTCATAGATTCAGGAAATGCTGTTTTCCGAAAAGTCCCCTTTCCATTTCTCAGGGGGTCTCTAAATGGTTTCACAATTTCTCTTTAATATCTTCCCTTTAATTCGGTATTCCAAAAGTAATAGCTTTTGCTAAAATCAGTATTCATAAGTACTGGCTTTCATTCATACCAGTATTAAAACAAATGTCCTCACGGTATGAGAGCCTGTCTGCCATGCCCGGTGACACCATTTTCTAGGCTGACTAACTGGTTGTTGCGCACAGTGATGAAGCCAGGCATCTGACCGCCACAACCCCTCTCTCTCTTGTGGCATGTCACTTTTCCTCTACAGCGGCTCTCTGTGGTTTTGCCTCTGCTACCGTTGCAAATCTCGCAGCTCAGGCTTTGCTCCGAAGCTCCGCCTGGGGGCGCGCTGCAGAATGCTGGATCTCTTCAGTCTCAGTCTGGAAAGAAGGGCTTGACTGCCACAGAGTGCGAGCTGGTACCAGGCGGAATTCGTTTTCTTTGTGATGTGTGTGTGTCTAGGGGAAGAGAAGGAATCCTTTGGATTATTGGTTGGGTAGGTTATTCCAGTTCCTGGGTGTTGCCTTTAAAGTTTGCTTCATAGGGCGCCTGAGTATGATCACACAAGAACCATGTCCAGAGTTATAGGCCCAGAAACTGCATTGATCGTAGGAGGCTTAGAAGGCATCAATGCATGGCTGCGTATAGTGTTGAGGATTGTCCCAGCACTGTCATCTGAGAAAGAGATTTGATTCCATCTGGGCTTGCATTAAAATGACACGCAGATTGAAGTAAATAATGCAGAGTGTAAGGGTGCAGAAGTAAGTCTCGGACACAATGGTGGCATGATTTTGTGTATAGAGTTTTATTAATAACTAGCAGAAGTACCCGTTCGCCAAACAGGTTCTGTAGACAGACATGATAACATTGATCCTTTAAGGCATTGTTCTGATTCACTTATCACTTGATGTGCTTTGCACCCTGAAGTAAACTGCACTGAGAATGGGTGCAGACTTGGAATTGCCTTATGTAATGATGTGATTATGTCTGGCCATAGAATCAGATTGAGATTGTACATAGGACAGGATGCTGTCAGCCTCAGGAAAAGGAGTATTATCAGGTAGAGAACGTGAACAGCACTACATGCTGAGTGTTTAATAAAGTTGGGTAACCACTGACTCTAGATAGAGCCTATTAGATGAAGCCTAAGATTCTCCTTTTTATCTAGCCATTAAGAGTGGTCTCATAATGGGCTGGATGCTGGGGACATCGACTTCTCTGGCTACCGCGGGTTTAAATGGAAAGGCTTACACTTTTACATTATTGGAGATATGCTTACCATGATTTCACTCATGAGGAGAGTCACAGAAGGACAGTCGACATGATGGCGGCTTGCGAGGAATAGTAGCATCACTGGCAACAGTGCATTGCCTTGGTGACAGCAACGTTATCTAAAGGCCGCAGAAGTTACATAGCATACGAGAATGATTAAAGGAGCTAAAATGTTCACTTAAGCTTGTATGAATATAGTCGGACACCATCTCTGAACGTGATTTTGGGCAGCTACAGAAATCGAATGGAGAATATATTTTTTGAAGGCTTAACGGGAATATATAGCATCTAACATGGATTATGGCCCAGTTCTAGCCATGTAAGGAGGACGTTCCTTAGGCAATTGAAGGTCCTGAATGTAGATGTCTTGGGACAAGCATTGTTCAGAGTAGTCATAAATACTAGCTTAAGATGGCCCCCGCGCGTATTGTGCTGCAGCCTTTTCCTTCGGGCAGTTGCCATGGCAGCACTGGCGTCTCATATGCGGATGCAGGGCACCCGACCGGTTCTCCAGTTTGATGCATCTTTGTCCGCTTACAGAACACATTGAATTCCAGTAACAAATTAGCATGTCTTGCATTAATACCGTTGTAGGCTTACTGATTCCCGCCCGATGTCGTTGTTGGGTAAGACTGGGCTTAGGCCAAATAATTGAACTCTGTTGCAAAAATCAGGATATGACATGGAATGATTTCAATATTTATTTGCTTTTAGGTAAAAAGGGAGCAGAGTGAAATTAATATGAACTAGAGGTTAGTGAGTTGCCGTCACTGGAAATTTTGTGGTTTATTGTGAATTAATTTGGAGATTGAACAGTGCATTATAAACTCTTCTATTATTACTTTGTACCATAGGACAGTATGACAATGTAACCTAGCAGCACAACATTGAAGCGGAAAATTAATTAGCCTCTGAAGAAGGATACTTGTATATCCGAAACACGTCAGGCATTGAAAGTTGTGTTAAATGACACAAACTATGATGTCCAGTTAATGAGTGCTGGACATATATACATGAGTCACAACAATTTAATACGTGCCAGAAGATGTATAGACGAAAACATTGTCCAAAATTGTAGAGACATTCAAAGTTTTGTGTCATTTTGGGACATTTGTTTGAAATAGAAATTGATTCATGGCGATGGTTATATATTAGGAGCTTTCTTGCTTTAAGGATTTTTCTAATGCATTTAGGTATGTGAACTTTTGCATGTAAACACAGATTTATGTGCAGTAAAAAAACAAAAATCGGATTTATAAAAGTGTCTGTGTCAATGTATAAATCAGACTATCTATAATCTCTTTAAAGATACACAGTAAGGGGTTTGTCTCTTTACCCCGAAGGAGTGTACCAGGGTTACCCGTTGGCAACAAAGGCCTTTTGTGGGATTTTTAATGGGTGCTGACATAGCCCCGGGTGAGAGTTGGTGTGCTGCTCTGTACTGGGACCTTCTTTGCTCTCCCCCCACCTGTCGCCTCACCCTGGCGTGGTGCAGTTCATTGCAGTGCAGATATTTCAGAAACCATGCATCCTATGGTTTGCCGCATCAGGTGCTGGACATTTTTGTTCCTCATGTCGGGACTGGTTGAGAAATAACATTTTTTTGTTGTCCATCCTGGTGAACATGGTTTACGGCTTCGTCGGCAGGCACCATCTCGCAAAAATCCTCTGGGAAAGAAATGTCATGTGATGCGACAAACGTTGCTGTTTCCCTTCCCGGTGAACATGGTTTACGGCATTGTAAAGCTTGTTGAGAAACAACATTTTATGTTTCCCTTCTCAGCGAACATGGTCTATGGCTTTGTCAGGAGGCACCATCTCACAAAAATCCTCTGGAAAAGTAATTTCACCTGAGGCAGCAAACATATGGAAACTTCTGGAATGCTACCTGCCTTCACCTTTGCCTCTCCGGTCCATTGGCCTCTCGTGCATTTTTTGTTTCCCTTCCCGGTGAACAGAGAAAGGGGTGGGGTGTCCAAATGTCATGTAGCCAGTAAGGGTAATAACAGGTTACTATGCAATATGTGGTACAGATTGGTGAAATGGTCTGGAATTGTATAAGCAACAATGCTCTGCCAAGCCACATACCCACAAACAAATTTGTACTTTTGGTGAAATCCAAGGAAAGAGTTAGGGTGTCCAAATGCCATGTAGATAGTAATGTCCAGAGGGGCCTAACAGGTGTAAGTATGCAGAATGGGGTGAAGATTGGTGAAACACTGTGGAATTTTTATAAGGAACAATGGATCACCAAGCCACAAACCCACCCACATATTTTGTCTTGTGCTGAAATCTAGGAAACGGGGTGTTGTGTCCAAATGGCATGTAGCCAGTATTGTCCAAAGGGTCATAACAGGTAAGTATGCAGAATTTGGTGCTGATTGGTGAAACAATGTGGAATTGTATAAGGAACAATGGTTCACCAGCCACAAACCCACCCACAAATGTTGACTTGTGCTGAAATTTGGGGAATGGGTGGGGTGTTCAAATGTGTTATAGTGTTCAAATGTCATATAGCCAGTATTGTCCAAAGGGTCTTAACAGGTAAGTATGCAGAATTTGGTGCAGATAGGTGAAACGGTGTGGAATTGTATAAGAAACAACGCTTTGCCAAGCCACAAACCCACAAATCCTGCCACAAACCCACAGACACATTTTGACTTTTATATATATGTATAGATACTCGGGTGGAAAATGTCTCTCTATCCCTAAAGCTAAAAGGTGTTTCCCTGCCTCAAAGGAAACTAATGAGTTTGTCAGGAAGTATGCAATTAAAAAGCCTGGAATTAATCCAGAATATCTATTGGCTTTGAATTCAGTCCTTCATTTTTCAGGTGCATGTCTCTAGATCTCATCTCTGTGACATCAATTTCTGTACAAAGCTCCGAACAGACATTACTCATTTCACCCATTCCAACTGCTTTCAGAAAGTCCTTCATTTGTATATTCTCTCCCATGGACCAACTTTAAAAATCGTAAACTTATCTGAGCAGTATTTGTATTGTAGATGCAGGACCAGCATTTCTTTGTTTAATCTTTTTGGGGATTCTACTATTGCCAAAACAGATTTCTCAATGATATTTACTCTGCCTTCCAGTGGATGTTTCTTGACAGCCATGCCCCTGAATGTCTATTATTTCTATGTGTATTCCTTTCTATTTGTTGGAAGAATAGGCATGTCAATTTCAACCATAAATGACTTAGAATAACATATGTACAGATGGCTTAGGTATTCACAGGAAGGTGGCCTGTACAATAGAACAAAGTGGTACAAAGACCAGGGTCAAAATAAAACAGCAGGTGACTTACAAATACTAATTTAGGGGTGTGTGGTAGGTCAGAACCAGGAGACAGACAACTCATTGGCCCTCATTACGACCCTGGCGGAAAGTGACTGACCGGACCGCAACAGCGTAAATAGCGTTTCCGCCATTGCACGAAGGAGCAAAGTGCGGCCCATTCCGACCCATCGGGCACGAGCACCACGGCATGGCGGAAGTGCAAAGTCCGCGATGGCGGAAATGACCCCAAAACGGCCCACACCGCCGCCGTACGGCGCCCTAGGTGCAATACCGCCACCCATCACAGCGGGCACCGCAGAGTGCGCCTACCGGAAAGTACGGTGACCGGAAATATACGGAAACGGAAGTTAAAACATGGTCCCGGAACGGGAAACATCCCGCCGTACACCTATAAAACCACAAAAACCACACAACCACTAAAAACACTACCCCGAGACACACCCCAACCCGTCATCCACCCTAGCGAAACCAAGAAAAATGGGAAAAGTAGCAAAGAAAGCGTGCGACCGCAAGCGGCAGGTCCACTTCTCCCGTGAGGAACTCACCGTGCTAACAGAGACCCTCCAGGAGAATGCTGCCGTCGTCTTCTCCACGCAAATGACCAGGACGGCACTTGCGAACAAGAAGGCCATATGGGCTCTGGTGGCACAGCGGGTAAGCGCGGTGGGGACCGCACCCCGCAACCCACAGCAATGCAGAAAGCGGTGGGACGACCTGCGGATACGCATCCGCAGCATACTCTCTGCCAACCGCAACATTGCCACAGCCACCGGGGGAGGTCCTGAATCACCCATCAAGTTGACCCCCTGGGAAGAAATCTGTGCCTCCACCATCGGAATGGAGAGCATAGAGGGAGTTGGAGGGATGGAGAAAGGAGTGCAGACATCAGAAGAATCAGGTAGGTGGCCCAGATAAAACAATGCTAAATCCACAATGTCCAATCATGTGAAGTACCATGGGTCCACATAGTGCAACAGAAACACATGTCCAGGAGAACGTCCACACACATCGCCCTGATAGCGCACCTTAAAACCACAATAAATACATAAATAATTAAAAACCCCTAAAACACCCACCACACGTCCAGCAGGCACACCCTAACTGCAGGCTGCCAAACAACTGCACCCTCACCCCACACACAAATAAAAGCACCTCCAAGGCACCGACCCAAATCACCCTCATGTACCACCCCAATGCATGTGATACAATGCCATTCCAATACCCACAGACCCATTAATAACCCTCGCCCTCCTTTACTCCACCACAGGCTCCGATCCAAACGACGAGCATCAGGACACCCCTACCAGCACACCTGCAAAGAGGGCCAAGACCAACGGCCAAAGACCCTCCACCTCAGCTGCACGCATCAAGACACGGCAGCAGCACAAATCAGGTGGCAGCACAGAGGAGGGAACATCAACAGGCACCCCAGCAGCCAGCATGCCCACAACACCACCACCACAGGTCCCCCCAACGGATGCCACAGAAGGCACTGCCTCTGGTGGCAGCAGCACCATAGGTGACACCCCATTGATGGCAGCATGCTCCGACACAGAAGACGGGGATGTCGAAGTCAGATCCATCCATAACCTGTCCCATTCCCCCTGTCTGTCCCATCCCGTACAACATGAGGATACCACGCAGGGGCACCCACAAGACGACGACTGGCCATCCCCCCCAAGCCCTGTGGCAAGGCAACATGAGGTCAACAGCCCCTCTGTGACACCCCCGCAAATGGCCATGGCCCAGCAGAGGCAACAGTCCCTCGACCAGTTAATCGTGCAACAGCAGCAACTGGCCACGCTCCTCAAGGACCATGCCGATGAATGTGGGCGCACTAAGTCAGACATAGAAACATCAACTGAGACACTCAGGGCAGAAATGGAGAGAAGTACAGAGACACTAAGGGCACAAATGGAGAGTAGCACCGAGAGCCTGAGAGTCCAGATGGAGAGAAGCACCGAGAGCCTGAGAGTCCAGATGGAGAGAAGCACCGAGAGCCTGAGGGGGGAACTGCATGCGACGTCCAAAGACGTATGTGCCGAACTTGCCGCAGTGCGCCGTGTGCTCACTGAGCTCTCACAAACCCTTAGGGACATGCATGGACGTGAGCAGGCAGACACATCATCCGTAGCAAGTTCCGTCCAGGGCAGCCCCCAACGTAGATCTGGGAGGAACCTGCGCTCCACAGGCAGGGGTGCCCCTGACACCCGCAGAGGGGGCTTGCAATAGCGACAGCCCACTGACAATGAGCATCTTTGGACACTGGTGTTCGGGGGGGAGGTAGGAGGGTGGAGGGGGTGTGTTGGGCTCACTTGGGTGGCGGGTCGACAGGGTGTTCAACATGATATCACATATGCCATAAACAGTGCACGATCAACCAATGAGATGTGTGGACAATGATCTTTGTGTACTAGGCCATCATAGGCGTACAGTCCATATTGTGCATGTACCAGACACACATAGTGCCACGAGTCCCGTGTCCATGTATCAGCCACCAGGCGTGAGTGCTAGAAGCATGCATCAATGAGATGCTGACGAATGTCACGGCCCTCCGGTGCCTCGCAGACTCCTTGAGGTGCTGCCACATCCCCACCCTCATCATGACCATCATCAGGTGCTTGCAGTTCTGCGTCAGGGGGCATGGGCACATTTCTACGTACGCACATGTTGTGGAGCATGACACATGCCATGACCATCTTTGCAACCTTCTCATGGCGGTACAGGAGTGCCCCGCCAGACCTGCTGAGGCAGCGGAAACGAGTCTTCAGTAGGCCGAATGCCTGTTCAATGACTACACGGGTACGTGAGTGGGCATGGTTGTAGTCCTCCTCATGCTGGTCCCGTGGGTTCCGGACTGGTGTGAGGAGCCATCTCTTCAGTGGATACCCAGCATCACCTGTATGTGGACGATAAACGTATGATGTGGAATGCCATTGCTACATACGCACACCCCCCCCCTTCCTGCCAGTTCATTGCCGCATCACATACCCCACATCATCATGCATGAAATGAGACTCACCGAGTAGCCAGGATCTGTTCCCTGCGTGTCGCTCCATGTAGCGTGGTATAGTAGAGTTCCTCAAGATCATAGAATCATGGGTTGATCCAGGGAATCTGGCACAACAATGTGTAATGATCCTGTTGGAGTCACACACCATTTGTACATTCAGGAAATGAAATTGTTTTCGGTTGCGGACTGGGCCTCCATGGCATGTGGGACGACCAATTCCACATGGGTGCAGTCGATGGCACCAATGCAACCCGGTATGCCGGCAAGTGCATGGAATCCCACTTTTGTGTTGGTAATTTCCTGCTCCGAGCGTGGTAGAGAGATGTAGTCGTCTGCGTGCTGCAGGAGGGCATCGAGCACTTGCAATAGTGTCCGTGAGAACAGTGGCTGAGAAATGCCATGCAACTGTCCGACTGTGTGCTGGTAGGTGCCTGTGGCCAGGAAGTGGAGTACAGACACCACCTTCAGTAGGGGTGGGATGGCGGTTGGGCTATCTATCATGCTGACAAGGTCAACGTGTGTCATGTCCACTATTGCGGCTATGGTGTCCCGGTCCAAACGGTAGAGGGTGTGGATCTGCTCATCAGTGAGGTTGAACGGATGTGCTCGGAGGCGTGGGATTGCGGGCTGCCTGCGTGGTGGTAGTGGCTGTGCTGGCGGCCCTTGCTGGCCCTGCCTTGGCCTCCTCCTCCTCCTGCGTCTCCTCCGTGCGGCCGGTTGTAGTTGGTGTTCGTCTTCTTCTTGGAGTTGGAGTACTTGCAGTGCTATCAGGTCCCCCAGGGCCAACATCGCGAGTCCTGCCGGTAGCATTTCGGAGTGGGTGTGGTTGTGGGAGGAGACTGGGTGTGCAATTTATGTGTTTTCAGGCTGTATGGCCTCCACCTGTGGTGATTCATTCCACCTGTGCAAGCTGCTCTCCCCTTTGGCCGAGCACGTCCCGCACACAACGCTGCAATTCGAGGAATGGCATCTTGCTATTGCAATCATGTATTTGTACCCGATGGCCGTGTAACATTTGTTGATATGTACATTCGGCTATGGTCCCATTGTTTCACATACAATCTTTGCAGTCGCGAACAGACTTGTGATGGGTCAGTGGAACGTAGTACTCGAGTAACGGTGGGCCCTCATGCATCACTGTACCGAGTTGCACCGACGGGCGGGGCGTCCCATTCGTGGGTGAAGGCAGTTGCCATTTTCACACACAGCCGCACTAGATGGATTAATTTGTGATTTCAAACGGCCACAGATGCCTTTTCGACGTGATGTTGCAAATGAGGAATTCGAAGGGCGGCGCTTTCGGTTTTCAGCTAGCGCCGGGGAGATGCCCACAGGTCTGACTGCAAATATAACGTTCTTTTGTTCGATGTCCTTGAGACAGGGGCCATGGCGAGGAAGCAATGATTGATATGAATAGTTTTGGATGCGCAATAGTGACGTGGGCGATGAGGCCGGACGTTCCCAAATACATGTAACTTCACAACACTGGAATTACGGGCTGGGGCACTGTGGATTTTGCAGGCTGCATAACGCACAGACTCAATGGAAATTTCGAATGTTTTGTGAGTAAATATTCAGGCGTTTTTATAACAGGATGAGGGAATGATGAATGGATGCATGGGCAGGTGATTTGATACAGGGTTTGCCATGTACAGGGCTTGTTGGAATCTATCCGCCTCCCCTGCGCTATGTGATGCAGGGCTGCCATAGTGGGACCATCGTCTATCTGGCCTTGTTGAGCCCTCCCTGTCTCGACGCGCCTTCAGACACTTGTGTCCATGCACGTTAACATTCCCATCTGATGGAATCTGTTTTGACAGACGCATGCACAGGTACACTCGTTTGTGATGGTGTTTACACCTCGATATAGATAGTTATGAGTCGCAAGTGGTTTCGGGGTGGTGATGATCCTTTAGAGTGGGCTAGCATGCATATGACTGTGGATTTAGTGTGATCATTGAAGTGAGTTGTTCGAATGTAGTTCTGATGGCCATTCTGTTCTTTTTCTTTTCTTTTGGTTGACAGGTATCTCCTCCCCTTTTGCCACTGCCATCTGTATGCCACTCCTGCAGATGGCGTTTACTCCCGACACCTGCTGCTTCGTGTTAATCAGTGGAGCAGCATTACGATCTTATGGGACGATCGCCAATGGGCCACATGCCCTTACGCAGTACTAGTGGCTCGGAGCAACATTTCGGCCTTTCAGCTGGACTAGTGCCTCCCCATTGGGACGGGCCTGCGGTTCTGTGCGCTTCCATGTTGCCTTTTCGTACGTGAATGTGGCTCTGTGTACCATGATGGAACAGGGCGTCACACAAGTAGTAGCTGGTCATTCCTTGCGGATGCAGCCCACAATGGGGATATGTGTTTTGGAGTTCATGGACTATTGGCTGTATGGGCTTGGTGATTTAGTTGTGCATTAAATTTCTATTCTGATATGGGCCGTGTAGCGTTCTTCTTTGCGAGTGATGTGGCATATTCCTATTTGGGGAGCGATGTATTGTGAGGAGATCTGCATTGGGTTCCAGCTTCGGAGTTTAGTCGCGTGGTACTGTGCTGGGCGCGTTTGCCTACGGAGCCCAGTGAGGTCAGGGATGGGGGCTGCCAATATGACTGTTTGAATGTTGTCATGCTCAGGGGCGGGGGAATGGGTTTTGTGTAACAGATGCCGGTCAGCCAGGTGGACTGGTGGAATGTTGTGATTTTCGGAATATTGCTGATCACAGGTGCCTGTGTTTGCGTGCGTTTCTGGGGGGGGGACTGTGGTCATGTCCATTGGAATGGCTTCTGTATTCGTGCCATCTGTGCCCTGCAGCTCCCATTGGCCCCTCTTGTGTTTCTTTTGTTCGTTGGCATGCATGGGTGACTTGTACATTTCACTGGTTGCATTGTGACTTCATTGCACCTACGGGGAGTTGTACTTTGTGGGCAGGGAGCGGTGTACAGGCACTCAGTGGGGCCGTTTACGGTTGATTCGCGATGCCGTACTTCTCACCATGGCGGATTGGTGCTTTCCGCCATGCTTGATGGCGTTAGGTACATGTCCGCTAGGGTCGGAATTCGCGTACCCTTGCGCCATGGTGGCATTTACGGTTTGGCATGGCGCGCGCGCGCGTACTTGGTGCAGTTAGCGTTGGCGTTCACTACGGTGTCGCTAATGGCTTCGTACTTTGCGGTGACGGGTCATAGTCGCACCGAGCGGTATTCGATGGCGGTATTGCATTTCCGCCATCGTTTTTCGGATTCCGCCAGGGTCGTAATGAGGGCCATTGTGTTTTGTAACCTTGTTTTTTTTAAATAACAAAAAACCTATCTTGTCCCTACTTCTAACGTTCCTATTCTAAAGGAAAAGAAAGAGTTCAAGAGGGTGCTCATCAGGATGTCGCAGAAAATAAAGTCTGTCTGCCTGATATATCAGCAAGGAATATCGAGACTTAGTACCACCAAAAATTTAATCTGCCAGTCACGAAGTCAAAGTTATGAATATAACTTTATTCTGTACAGATACAAATATCAAAGCAGATAGCTATCTGGCTCCCAAGCAGCTCGCAGTGCATACCAGCAGACACAGTGAGGGGTGAGAGTACTGGTCATCACAAAGCATGCAGTATTTATGCACAGTCCTGGTCATTGCCCAGCCCTTCTCCAAACTAATAAGTTACAAATTTGGCTTCGTGCCCAGTTCACATGCCAAATATAGCAATATTAGTTTACATTTTTGACATTTTGTCCTATCCTTGGAGATTCAATGGCGATGTTGGTTCTCCAGCTCAAGTTAAACCCAGTTTCAAGAAACAAATTCAATAGTTTATTGCAAAGGCACATGGTTTTAGTGTGTCTGCCATTCAGTTCTGATGTTTGTATATGGCTGAAGCTATTGATGCAGATAACACTTGAATTGAGGTTCACTGTGGCTCCAAGGTTCCTTAAAGATAGAATACTGGCAAACGTTGTTGTATTCAGCTGTGTAGATCTTTCCTTGTTTCTTGAGCTGTAGGATAAGTCCTGTTCCAAAAGATGCACAAAGGATTTCTTCCAAAACACACGGCTGTAGTTGCTTTGCTTTGTGTGGCATTGTTTGAAAGAGGATGAGTCTGTAGGCACAGATAACACCTTGAATGGGAGTTCATTGTGACTACAAGGTCTCTTTGAACAGGATAAACATTTCTTCTTTTGGCAGTCCTAGTGTTGACATAGGCTCAAAGGGCATTCTGCTCAGTGGCAGCTGAAAACATGGTTAATCATTTCTGAACATGCATCAGGAGTTGGGATCAAAATGTTGGATGTTTTCAAGATGGCAGCAAAGTCAATTCTATCTAAATCGAGTTAATCATAGGTTTTAATACAAATGCGAATGTCTTAGGCCAATGTTCATAATCAGGTGGCATTTAAGCAAATATGGTTTAACAAACCCTCCTTTTGGCCTAAGCCAAGAGCATTTACTCAAACATTCGTATTATTCAAGAACCATGGATAAATGTCTGTACATATTGAATCACATTCCTCAAAAACATCAATTTCCATCATCTCTTTGATGGTAATATCCTGCATTACTAAGGCATTGGTTGTTTTCTCAGGCACTTGTATCCTCGGTCCTAGTGTACCAATGTCATAAACCAGAATGCACTAACAGTACACCAATCAAACGATACAGGTTGAAACACAATAAAGGATACAAGTGGAAGTCGTTCCTGGATATTGAGGAGTGACCTGAGGTAGAACGACGTCCCGTCAAAATTAGACCTTCCAACTGATGTCACTCTCTGGCTGTAAAAGTTGACAGCCAAAGGGAGTAATCAGTGGAAAGGGCGTGTAAGGAACGATAAATCGCCAGACTGCAAATAGAATCAAAAACGTACATTAAAGACTAGAATAATTCCAAGAGTAAGTATGGACTTTTGTATAACACACTAACCTGTTGATCAGGACAGTCACAGGTAGAATCCCCAATTGCACCAGGTAATCCAAAAGGAAGCAACGACAAGGAAAAGGATGTTAGTAGAGGAAGCTAGACCCGAGCGGAATGAGGGCGTCACTAGTGTCGGGTTGGTGCACTCAGGATAGCGTCCAATAAGTCCAGTGCATGTGTCTTGATTTAGGGAAAAGGCCCAAATGTGTTGTATCGTTGGTATTTGGCAATTGTTGTTCCAAGACTTTGATGTTGATGGAAATGGCCCTTGTAAAGATGACTGGATTATTCACAGTTAAGCTTGTAATGCATAGTTATAGGCTGGCTAGAAGCAGGGAAGTAGTAATGTTCCCTGCCTGCACAGAGACACAGGAGTAATCACCTATAAACTGAAAGTAGTCCACTAGACTTAGCGGGGAGACCGCTATGGCGGAATGGATAGCGGAGAAACCGCAATGGCTGAATAATAGTGGGAAACCGCTATGAATTGTAGAATAACGGGGAGACCGCTATGGCTGAATAACAGCGGGAAACCGCTGTGAATTGTAGAATAGCCAGGAGACTGCTATGGCTGAAAAATAGCGGGAAACCGCTATGAGTTATAGAATAGCGGGGAGATCGCTATGAGGAAAATCAAAAGGTAACAATGCCAGATGGCACTACGAATGGCCGTTCCGGATGGAAATGGAATAGACTTGCAAGTGTCGGAAGTACCGCTGTGGAATGAGGCTTCGGGCAGGAGCCGAGAAGGAAAGTTCACAGCGAGCGGGTGAAGCTCCGGAACGCCAGGAAACAATACGATCAGAAGCAATGATCGTAACGACAAGCAATAGCTTTATGCGTGCACTCGCAACACGTGATTACTCGCATACCGTGTGATGTCACCACGTTCCAACAGGTGACCATTCACATACCACATGATGTAACCTGCGAGGGTGAAGTCAATGAAGCGACTATTTGCGAAGAGAGAACATCCCAAAGGCATTCAGACTCATTTTTCAAATTCATTCAGATTTGTCCCATCGAAGTTCCCAGAAATACTATTGTTCCAACGACCAAAGAATAGTGCCCTGAGCGAGGCGTAGCATGCAGTAGTTAAAGGAAGGGGATGAATATACCAGCCCAGTCCCTTTTCCCAGTGTTGTGGCAAGTGTGAACACACCCAGCAATTTGTTCTGTTTAGAATCGCATCGGTCGCATTCATGATCATTAGGAGTACTATTATGATATCCCTGTCTATGTTGGGAGTCTCGAGGAGGAAGAGTGTGCAGATGCACGAAAGGTGGAGACACAGTGGAGATAGTTTCAGTAGGTAACAAAGTCTCAAGCGGATGCACTCTTTCCATGTACCAGAACCCAAGCGTAAATATAATTACTAAACAAACAAGTACCGTGATTAAAAAACAGTGAGTCCTCAAGGACCATGATCTCTGATGAGCAGATTCTTTGTCAGCCACAAGACCAATAGCTTGCTCCACAGAGTGGATTTAGGAAGGGACATTGTTTCTCAGAGTCCATTTAGAAGCCTCTCGGTTAGGCTCTTTTAGTTCATCTGTCGGTGGCTCCTGACCATGTGGCCTATCTTGCTTAAAGGTGACTTTGCCGTTCCCTGCCTCTTTTTTATTTTTCAGTGAAAGAGTGACAAGAGACTGGCTCAACGATGATTCCTTATGGGCACAGCTGATGCTGTGTTGTAAGTCCGGTGTCTTGGACGCAGATCGTACCTCAAGACTCCAGGTACGGTGTGATCTGCGACTAGAGTGTTGTCGTTTCCTAAAGGAAGTGATGAAGCAGAAGCAAGATAGCTCAACAGTGAAGAAAGATCAGAAGAAGAACTTGAAGACAAAGTAACAGTCCCCACAGGCCCCACGGACCCAGGAAGGATTTCCAGGACATCCTCAGTGTCGGTTAGAACAGACTTGTGATGAGTATTAAAGTGAACAATCTCCTTCGCTTCCCCTTTGCCATGAGATAGAGGAAAAGGTATCTTCCTGATGTGCGTTGTGTGAATCCAGTGTCTTTTCCCTTCCACTCGTACAGTGGTCTGTGTGGCAAGGAGGACTTGGTACAGTCCTCTCCAGCAAGGTGCGAGACAGGAGGCTCTTTCAAACGATTTGACGAGCACACAGTTCCCAGGTCGGAGTTGATGACCTGGACCCTCGTATTTTACTGGGAGGGCTTCTCACACCTGTTCAAATAATCAAATACAGGTTTTGAGTTAACTGGTCACTGTACTCAGAAAGGAGCAAATGCTTACATCTTTAAGCCACTTTGGTTTGGGAACATTCAAAATATTGGCTGGTCTCCCCATGATTATCTCATAGGGAGAGAGCCCTGTCCTAGACTGTGTGGTCATCCGCATGGACCATAGAGCTATCGGTAAAGCATCTGGCCATTTCAAATTGCTACCATGAGCCATCGTAACCATAGTGGTGACATAAGCATTGGGCAGCATCCATTTTTTGTTTCGCATTATCTACCCAACAACCTTCATTGTCTAAACTTGCTGACCCCTTAGCCCGCTGTTTAAGTTTGTCTGGAGTGGCATCAGCCTAAATGTCTTTTATACAACCAATTCCTACATCTATTACACAAGTGTTAGTGACCTCTTTCATTATATACATTTTGGAATGCAATTGGTGGCAGTCTGTTTGGCTATTCAGCCAGCAAAAGTGTTTCCTTTCTCCACATCATCTGTTACTTTCTGGTGTGCTGCACACTTCATTATTGCTAACTGGGTAGGAAGCATAAGTGCTGAAAGTAGCCGAACTATCAGGGTACCATGTTGTATCTTAGTTCCATGCGAGGTCAAGAACCCTCTCTCTGCCCATAATCAATCTAAGTTGTGAACCACCAAAAAGGCATACTGACTGTACATAAATATATTCACTCTAAGCCCTTTGGAAAGTTCACACGCTCGAGTCAATGCTATAATCTCTGTTGACTCTGTGGAGTTATGCAGAATTCTTTTGTACTTAATGTAGTGATCTCATCATCTTGAAGTTGGAAGCAGGAGCCATCGCAAAACAGCTCCCCTTGTGGATTTTTTTAATGGTGTATCATTTAAATCAATTCTGCCTTTAGTCTCTTGTTCTGTGGTATAAAAGCAGTCATGTGACATCTCATCACTGCAAGCAATTTCTTGTGGAAGAGGCAATAGTTTGGCCGGATTGAATGAGCAACATCTCTTAATTTGGATATGCGGTGCAAAGAGAATCAGCTTGTATCTTGTTAATTGTGCTGATGTGAGATTTTGCGGTTGCGTTCTGTTTAATGTAACATCTACAGAGTGAGGTACCATCACAGTTAAGGAGTGACCCAGAACCATACCCTCACTTTGTTTTACAGATGCAGCGGCAGCAGCAACAGCTCTCAGACATCACAGCAAAGCACATGCAACAGGGTCAAGCGTGGAGGAAAAATAACCACACAGCCTATTCTTTCCTCCATGCTCCTGCGTTAAAACAGCCAAAGCGCATCCATCACATTCATGCACATACAAAACAAAGGCCTTGTCATAATTTGGTGTGCCCAAAACCAGTGCCGAACACAACGCAGTCTTGAGCAGATCAAAGGCTTTCTGGAAATCCATGTTCCATGGTAAAGGCAAAGAAATGCCCTTCCTTGTCAATGCCAACATTGGTTTTTATCATTAATAAGAAGTTAGGGATCCACTGTCTATCAAGGCTCTGACCTCTTTCTGTGTATTTGGGACAGACTTGCTAGATATGCTTTGTATCCCTACAGGTGTCAGTCTTCTCCCCTCCTAGATAGGCGACCTCCTGTCGACAATATTGAAACTTTTTTTTGAAGAAGCCTTATGCCTATGTTCTGCCAGATGAATAAGCAGCAACACTGTGCCCTCCTTGCAAGCAACCTTTGACTCTGCAGCTAAATGAAGATCATCAACATACTGCAACAATGTACAGGTGGAAGGCAACTCAAGTGTATCAAGCTGTTCCTTCAATGCTCTACTATAAATGCTTGGACTCTCAGTGTACCCTTGTGGCACATGAGTAAATGTAAACGAGCGTCCCCCTATGGTGAAGGAAATAAATATCTATTGTCAACATGTACAGGAATACTAAAGAAAGTATTCTTTAAATCCACAACACTTAAATGAGTAGCTAAAGCCGGAATCATTGTCAATATTGTAGTCACATCAGGCACAATCGGAAATTGTGGAGCAACAATTTTATTAATAGCGCCCAAATCAATAATAAAAACGGAAAGGAAATGCATTATCCCCTTTCTTATTCACCGGTAGAATTGGACTATTTCACAATCTTCCTGCAATTTCCTCAATTACTCCTCGATGTACAAAATCAGATACTATACTCTTCAAAGCTTGTTCACCGTGAACTGAAATCTTATACTGTGGAATACGTGGCAATTTAACACCTGGTTTCAACACAATTTTAACAGGCTCAATTTGCATCATTATCATTTACCACCCATAAAAATGCCAGAACCTTTTCCAATTCAGTCGGTGAAGGCCTAGTCAAGAATTGTGAAACAGAAGTTCGTTGAGGTGAAATCGTTAGATGCACTCCATCCGGAGAACAGTAAATTACTCTTTTCAAACAGATTGAACCCCAACAAATTTTCACCACAATTTGTCGTCAAAAGAAATGGACATGAATCAGTGAATGGCCCCAGTGAAATCGGTACCGGCTGAGAGACCGGACTAACCACTGGCATACCAGAGAACCCTACAGAAATGTTATTCTGCCCTGACAGTGGAATATCTGGAACCCGTGAATGATCAACAGAACACTTCTGTGCTCCTGTATCTATCAAAAATAGATGCTTCCTATTCCCCACCTTCATTTCAATATAGGGCCCTTTCTGATTGACCGGAATAGGTACTGGTTCCATACTCTACTTCGAGCTGTCCTAACGGAACAGTACATCATCAAATGCAAGATCCTCAGAGAAATAGACAGTCGAAGGATTATCAAAAATGTTCCCATTATTAACACTATGCTGCTGGCTATCCTGTGAGAATGACTGTTGATTCTGAGCGAACTGACTTATACCAGAACCCCCTATAACAGGACCGCCTCTGGATCGTCTACCCATGGTACCGTATGTGTTATTTGATCGCTGCTGAAGGTTCGGGCATTGTGCTCGGCAATGACCTTCTTGTCTGCAATAAGCACATTGGTTCATTTTTTTAAAAAAACTTTATTTTTGCATTTTCGGTTTTACAAGAATACACAACTAGCATGAACTGCGGGCTGTACAACTTGAGCCAACCTCCTCTCCTTGCCCCCCCTTCTGCCACCCCAAACCTCCCCTCTCCCCGACCCCTTGCTGCAGTCAATCGGCCCCTTTATGGCATAAGTTGGAATTGGATCTTAGTCCGCTTGAGTTCTAGTTTGTGTGGACTTAGGCGATGCTGAAGGGGAAACAGCTTTGGAGAGGAGATATGTTACATAAGGGCCTCATATGTCCCGGGGCCTCGCATGCAGGGGCAGTGTTCTTATGAATTCTGTTTCCACTTCTTGGCAGTAGAGGATATCTTTCCTCCAATTTGTCAATGAGGGGGCAGGGCCCCGTCCCCATGCCATGGCTATTCTTCTGCTTGCTAGTACCAGTAGTCCATTTGCCAGTTTCCTTGTTGGTGGTGTCAGGTTTTTTGTCATCCCTAGTAATGCTACTATTGGGACCAGTGTTATCTCCTCCCCTATTATTGCTTCAGTTTCGCGGAGCACATCTGACCAGAATTTGGCCACTACTGGACAGCTCCATGCGAGATTTAGGAAGTCAGCCGCCGGCGTACCACACCTGTCGCATGTAGAGTTCAGCTCCGGGTGGTGCCTGTTCCTTTTTTTGGGGGTGCAGTATGTTTGGTGTAGTTAATTGAAATGGATTTGTTTGAGGCGTGAATTAAGTGCTACTTTTTGTGTCTGTTGTAATATATAGCCCCATTCATCATCCAGGATGGGTGTTTGCAGCGACTTTTCCCATTTTTCTTTTGTTTTCAGATTCGTTGGTAGTGTGTCTGTTAAAAGGGCTTTGTAGATAGATGAGACCAATTTGCCCTCTCCTTGTGCCTGTATTACTCCATGCAGTAGTTGCCACATTGGTGGTTGTTGTGGGAACGAGGGTATAATTTCTTGTAATGTATATCGTACTCTGAAGTAAATAAATATGTCCGGGGAGGTGGTGCAGCCTTTCTCTTTGGCTTGTTGGGGCGTTATAAAGTTTTCTTGCACGAATAGGTCGCCAAGCATGCAAATTTTGCATTTGTCTACCCACTTAAGGAACACCTTTTCAGCAGTGAGGAGCACCCCTGGGATAAATCTAATGGGCAGGAGAGGCGAGTATCTAACCTGTACATTATACTTTTGGGCAATTTTCCATTGTGTATGTGGCATGTACTATGTTCAATGTTGTGTGTGGTGCTGCTTGTTTGCTGATGATCACGGCTCTCAACAGGTTTGGCGAGGCCAGAGCTCGTTCGACCTGCACATGTGGTCTTACGAACTGGGTCGAGTACCAGTGGCTGAGGAACTGAGCTTGGGCTGCCCAGTAGTATCTTCCCATATCGGGAAGTGCAAGGCCCCCTTTGGCTACTGGTAGTATGAGGGATGAGTATGCCACCCTCGCTGGTTTGCCCGCCCAGACTAGGTCCAGAACTAAACACCTCAACATCCCTAGAAAGCGTCGTGACAAAAGGATCGGGATATTGGAGAACAAATACAAGAGTTTGGGGAGAATTACCATTTTCACCAGGGAAGCCCTTCCCCATAGGGTTAGTGGGAGTGCTTTCCACCTGTTCACCTTTTCTCGTAGTGTTTTAAGTACACTTTCGTAATTGTCACTGAATATTTCATGGTGACTCAGGGACATCAGAATCCCCAGATAACGGACATGGGCCTTTTCCCATTTAAAATTGTAATCGTCTGAAAATGTTCTGGTGTTGGCATTCAAGGGGAATACAATTGACTTGGCGTGATTGATTTTTACCCCTGACACCGACCCAAACTTTATTATTTTGCGCATAATAGGATTGAGGTTTTTGCTGGGGTTTTGCATGTAAAGGACTATGTCGTCGGCGTAGAGGGATGTTATTAGTCTATGAGGTCCAATCTTAAGCCCTCTTTGAATTTGACGCTCCCGAAGGCTAGCCGCTAGGGGCTCCATTACTAATGCAAATATCAGGGCAGAAAGTGGGCATCCCTGTCTGGTACCACGTTGGAGTTTTATATATGCTGACCGTGTCGTCCCTAGGGTGATTGCTGATTGGGTTTGGTTATAGAGGAGAGAGACCAGTTTGATATATTGGTTCCTGAGTCCGATTTGCTGCAGAACTGTGAACAGGAAGGGCCACTCGACAGAGTCGAAAGTCATTTCCGCATCAAGCAGCACCGCTTTCGCCTTTTGGCTGGGATCCAGCGCTGCTATCACCCCGAACATTCTTCATATCCCAAATGTTGTGTTGCGCCTGGGTACAAAGCCCGCTTGATCTGCAAGTACCAGTGCGGGCATTAGTGGAAGTAGTCTATTCGATAGAAGTTTTGCCAGGATTTTGGTTTTTAGGTTAATTAAGGAGATTGGTCGGTAGGATTTGCATTCTTCAGGGGGTTTGTCTTTTTTATGCAGAAGAATTACGTTAGCTTCCCTTAGTGTTGGGGGGAGGATGCCGTATTCGATTGGTTCTTCGTAGACCTTTAAGAGGTGGGGGCCTATGATTTGGGCAAAGAATTTATAGAATTCACCTGTTAACCCATGGGGCCTGGGGGCTTTGGATCTCCTCTAGTGAGTTGGGGTCGTTTAGGGGGTCGTTTAGGGGTTCACGGAGTTCCCTCTCCACCCAGTACAGCTCGCCGCTGTGTCTGGGGGATGGTTGGCGCTGTACAGTTCTTGATAAAATGCTCTGAACACCTCGACTATTTCATCCTCCTAGGAATTTAAATTCTCGGTATGCTATGGTTCTGAAGTTGAGAAGTTCTTCCTTCAGCTCTGCTTAGGTATGGTTTCTATTCATGGTACCTTGGTGATTTTCTAGGAGTTTTCAGGTGACTTTTTGCTGGCGATCAATTCACGGCGGATTAGTTTCAGAATTCCGTTTTCCTTAGCTAAGCACACCCCCCTTATATAACATTTAAGTGACTCCCACAGAGTCCCTGTGGAGCTGACAGTGTCCTGGTTAATTTCGAGAAATGTAGTGATTTTGTTGTGTAATTCCGTTGCAAACATTTGATTGGCCAGTGTTCCGGGTTTAAAGCGCCAGTGAGGCGGCCGCGATCTGACGACTGGAGGGTTGCATTCGAGTATTACTGTGGCATGGTCTTAGAAGGTTTTAGGGAGTATTTGGCATGTGCCCCATTGCCATGCACTGTGGGAGGAGACCATCAAGTAATCGATGTGTGAACTTGCATTGTAAGTGCTTGAGTGGTAGGTATAGTCTCTGTTTTCCCAGTTTTGATGCCTCCAAATGTCTATTAAGTCAAATGCTTTGCAGATCTCCTGCACTTGTAAGCTGGCCCTGGATGGGTGCACTGTTGTTGGCTGTGTTTTGTCTTTCTGTGGGTCGAGGTGTGTATTCAGGTCGCCTCCCCAGATTATGGTTGCGTTGCCTACTTGTGCTAGTTGGGACAGCAACCAGTCAAAATTGTTTGCGCCATCTGTGTTAGGGGCGTACGAGTTGACGAATACTACTTCCTCCTCTGCCACGATCCCCTGCACCAGGAGTGCCCTCCCTTCTCTGTCCCTTTCCATTTTGTTCAGGCAGAAACATAGTGTTGAATGGATGAGGATCGATACTCTTCTGGCGTATGATGAGTAGGAAGAGAAATAACGGTGGCAGCCCCAGTTTCGGGCCCAGAGGTGTTCGTTGTCAGGTAGGCGATGGGTCTCTTGGATCATTGCCACCTTGACCCTATGACGTCTGAGGAATTGCAAAATCTTACTCGTCTTGGCTGGGTGATTGCCACCTCTAATGTTCCGAGATGCTACCTTGAATTGTCTTGGTGATACTTTTTATGGTGCCCACACGAGGGGGCAGCGGCTGGTTTTTCGTAGTCCGTACTCACAACCCCCAACTTGTCCATTTGGAACCCCCCCAACTTGAACCGAGAACATGCTGTGCAAGGGGTGCAGGAGTCCATCCAAGAGTCAGACTCCTACGTCCCGGTCGCTGATGTTGTCCTGATGACGTATTTCTGCTTAAATTCAGGTTGGCGTTTGAAGTTCTTATCAAGGCGGTATTCTTCCTGTCCTTTCTCTTCTTGATGATCCGGAGCTTTTGTTTGCGGGTTTGCAATCCTGTCTGTCTAGGAACAGCGTGGCTTCATCGGGGAAATTGAAGAATTGTGTTTTCCCTTCGTATTGAATGCTCAGTTTCGCCGGGAAGAGCATTGAATAAGTGATTTGGTTGTCGCGTAGTCTGTGTTTGACATGGGTGAAAGACCTTCTCTTGGCTTGGACTGATGGAGAAAAATCCGGATAGAACTGGATGTCGTCACCATCATAGTGGAGTTTGCCTTTCTATCTCGCCATTCTCAAAATCTTGTCCCTGTCCTTGTAGTTTAAGAGCTTGGCTATGATCGGACGGGGTGGTGTCCCCGGAATGGGTCTGGTTGAGGGGATCCTGTGAGCTCGCTGTACCACAAATAATTGTGATAGCGCAGTAGGACCGAATAGCTCTGTGCATATTTTCTCAACGTGATCCTCCATTTTAATTTGTAGTTGTTGTTCTCTAACGCCATCTAACCTTATGTTGTTCTGTCTGGAGCGGCCTTCTAAATCCTCATTTTTGGCCAGAACTGTTTTCATTTGGCCCTCTAGTGTGGAGACTCTTGTGGTAAGTGATGATGCACCATCATCGAGATCCGAGACTCTTTGTTCAACATTGTCTAGCCTGTCGCTATGTTTGTCAAGGCGGTGTTGAAGAAGGTCCACTTTGGATGACAGCGTGTCTATCTTGCTGTCAAGACTGCCTATTCCGGCTTTTAGGTGCATTAGAATTTCCCGGACGTCTGGCTGTTGAGGGAGTTCTTCCTCTGGGAGATTGGCTGGGGATTCTGGGCGGCTTTCTGACCTGGGAGCCTTGGGTGCCGGGCCAGCATCAAAGTTGAGCTTCTCTGGGACTTATCTGTTTTCCCCATAGCGGCCTAGACAGTCGTGTATCCTTCGGCTTATGTCATGGTCTGCGCTGCCGGGGACAGAGTTGAAATTGCCAGTGAGCGTTTTGAGCTGCTCTTGACGGGGAAAGGGGTCGTCCTGTGCCGTCCCTTGAGGAGGTTCCTGGCTTCTGTGTGTGTGCGGCGGAGCACCGCCTGATTGATGTGGCCTAGAGCTCAGCCGGGTCGACACAACACGGGCAGGTGGGGGGATGCCAGCCGGGGATCTGGAATCAGTTTTTTCCCAGTGGGGCCTGGCTGTATTAAGTTGCTTTCTGCTTGAGTTTTCCTCCGGTGCCCACCACTTCTGAGGGCTTTTGGCATGGGTGCCCCATCTCCACAGCTGCCAGTCCCGGCTAGCCTCGGTGCTCTGGCCACGGCCACTCCCATCCGCCCTCGGGCGTTCTTTGCTGTGCGGCTCGTCTTTCAGGGTGCCTGCGCAGATCAGGAAGTGCGGCTCACTTCACGTCGCGGTTGACTCGTATGGGCAATTCCAATTTTCTTCATTTTTCCAGCAGAAGTGACAGTCTGTGCTGTTTTAATATAATGTCTGCATAAACTGGGGGTTTCACATCAGGATTGCGGCGATTAGTCAGGATTCATACGAGGGATTGCCGGGAGCTCACAGGGGAGCCGCCATCTTGGCTGGCTCTCTAGTGCCCTCTAAGCACATTGGTTCATGTGTACAGGACCCAGTTGTGCATTACTCTGTGGTGCAAACTGTCCTTTAAACTGTGCATTTCCACCTCTAGTTCCTCTTACTATTTGCTGCAAAAATACTTTTGTTTTTAAGTCTCCCTTCTTCTTTTCTATCCTCTCTTTTTCAGTATTGACTCTATTCTCATAATACTGAGCCATGTGCAATACTTCAGACTGTGATTTAGCTTGCCAGGCGCTTTCGGAAGTCATAATTTGTGATTGGATATCAGGCAACAATCCACGCACAAATTTGTCTACAAACAGCCTTTTTCCTGACTTGGTACTTAAGTGCTGACTGCTAAAATCTGAAGACACTTGTTTGAACCGATGAAAACATTCGGTAGAGC
This sequence comes from Ambystoma mexicanum, assembly GCF_040938575.1. NCBI lineage: Eukaryota > Metazoa > Chordata > Amphibia > Caudata > Ambystomatidae > Ambystoma > Ambystoma mexicanum. The sequence continues at coordinate 847,869,175 of NC_090930.1, forward strand.
CCTCAGATTTCCACTGGATGCAAGCTGTAAGCTTGTCCCAAACTATTCTTCTCTCTGGACCCAAAGTTTTTAATTTAGTTACTATTCTGTCTGGCAGTGTCAATATCACCTGTGACGGTTTCTCACCAGCCTTCCTTTCTCCATCTATCCGTAGCAAGTTAACCCATGTGTCACCCATTCCTGCCTGATCATCTACAGTTCTAATCTGTTTCCATAAATCAGCAGGTAGGTTCTCCCAGCATGAAAACTGATGAATGCAAGACAGATTCAATTTCTTTATAAAATCCTCTTGGATTTTTCCTAATCTCTGGAATTGTTTATCTAATGGTATTCACTTCTTGTCTAGAAAATAGGACATGAACAAACTGTGAGACATAATGAGCTTCAATAGTAGTGGCTGCTGCGCCTGTTGTGGCATCAGCTGGAATTTCTACTTTAGGAACAAATGTCGGAGGAATCTCCCTCATTGGCAATTGTAAAGTAGGCAATTCTGAACGCTTATTAAGCAACAAAGCTAAATCTAGTGACAAAGTAGTCAAAGCAGTATCGGTTGAAAATGCTCTCTTATAAATGACCATCAAATCTGCAGGACAACAAACCTTTTTCTTCATAAACTCATCCTGCTGGTACTCTACCATTACCTGTAACACTTTCCTTTGCATTGCCGGAGCATACTGACTAAACGTGTCATATACTTCAATGGGAGAAATTGAAACATCCGAAATTCATCTAAGAGCGTCTCTTGTGCAAATACGCGTTTCTTCACTCATTGGTTTACATGAAGGAAGAAATAGTTGCTGCACATATGAGGCTTCCAATCTATCGCCATCTATTTCATCATTCTGTAACTGATCTAACTCCCTCTTTAACTCAAAAACCTTTTCAACATGCTCATGTACTTTCTACACAGTGTCCCTTGAGCGAGCTAAGATATTTAAATCCCTCAACCACTGTGGGACATTCATGTCCATCAACTCACTCCAATTATCAGCCAAATGCATTCCCATCCCCTTTATCAAAATATTTTATTTGGGAATGTTTCACCCTCTTCTATATATTTCTTTACCCATGTATACAATTCTCTTTTCCTAGCTTTAGATACTGTACTACGAGTCACTATTTTTAAATCAACACTCGCCCCTTCAATAGCTACAAGTGGAGCAGAAACACTTGCAAAAGAAAGTTCACACAAATCTTGTTCAATAGGCAATGGAGACACTACCGCTGGTGGTAAAGATGGAATTAAGGGAACAGCAACTGTTGGTAAGGGCGAGAATGCAGAAGGGGTAACAACAGAAGGAAGAGGAGCAACAACTGGAGGAGGAGCAACAACAGGAGGAAGAAGAACAACAACAGGAGGAGGTGCAACAGCAGGAAAAGGTAAAACAACAGGGAGAGTTACATAAGGAGGTGGTGCAGTGGCAACAGTCCTACGCTCATTCAAACGCTTATAGATTAGTTTGTCTGAGGTATAAAATCCTGAGACAGATATATTTTCTGTTTTCCAAGTTGAAAAGCGCTATCCGTACTTCTAATAGATTCCGACTGTTTCTGTTGATCATACAATAATGCTTTTTCAGAGTTAGACATATGTCGACGTGCATGTTTCTCTTTACTCTTAAGTTGCTGCATAGCTTCCTTTCGCCAATCCTTAATGATATCAATTGCTGCAGGCCTAGCCTTTTTCTTCGGAAGCATGTCTAGTTTGTGTGTGCCAAATATCATTAAATACAATACTATCTAGAAACCTGGCCTAACCTGACTTCTGGCCCTACCACTAAAAAGAAAAAGAAGCTAACTAAAACAGAAAGCTATTATAAGGGTTTTCTACCAAATGATAGAAGGCTGGCTGGCTTCTAACCTCCATCTTTAAAGTTTCTATGGTAGAAGGAGCTTCTCGCCCTTGAACCAATTCAGATCAGGTCACCAGCCAATATCTTTTCTCACCTGGTTCACAGTCCAAAATGAAGTATCAACATATGTCTTTCAGGCTTCCAACGCAATATAAATTTTGAATCAAGGCTCAACAAATGTTCTGTCTTTATCCGTAAATGTTTCTAGGACTCCTTGGCCTTAGCACCGTTTGAACGAAGTGATCCACAAAAGTTCTCTTTTACTTCTTGCATAGCCAAAGCTTTTTTGCCTCTGTGCGGAAACACCTTCACCCTGGGGTCTTGGGTTTCATACCGCCTCTTTGGGTCAGACTGTTTTCAGCCCACTCTGGCCTCCTCCGGTTCTCACACTGCCCTTGGGTCTGGAGTTGCACATTGCTTCTTGGTGTTGATGCTTTTTGGCCCTCTTTTGGCTCTTCTGGTTCTCACCCCACCCTGGGGTCTCAAGTTGCATGCACCTTCTTGGGGTTAATTCTCTCTTGGCCGACTCTGGGTCCTTCTGGCTCTCTCCCCACCCTGGGTTCTGACTCGTACACTCCTTTTGGGGTTGACTCTCTCTTGGCCCACTCTGTGCCCTTTTGGCATTCACCCCGCCCTGAGGTCTCAGGTGGCCTCTCTGCCTTGCTCCCAGCTCTGAGGAGCAACCGCCTATCTCTTCTCCCTCCGCTGTGCTCCTCTGGGCAGAAGTTATGTTCAGACGAGGTAGTTTCTGTCCATCAGCTCCTTCTGGTGGTTCTACAACTTTAGGAGGCGTGGCTCCTCTCCTGCTGAATTTCAGTGGGTTCTGGGCCTCGGTATCTTGAGGCTTTGCTTGATCTCTGCTCAAGTGGTGTTTGCCGTGGGAGAGCCTGCTGGGCCAGACTACTCTGGTCTGACTCTTTCCACAGTCTCCTCTGTGTTTTCACTGTCTACACTGGGTATGTAGGCTTCGTGTCCTGCCATATCTACCCATAGGAGGTCTGTCTCATTCTGGGAGCACCCTTGCGTTGTGCCGCCTCGTGGGTTTCTCTCTCTCGCTCTTCTGGCGATGTTGGATCTCTGACCTTCTGTGCAGTAAGGGGGTGGCATTTCTCCCCATTCTCCACCTTGTGCTATGTTATGTGTTTTGTAGAACCTGCCCTGAAGATGGACGTTAAAGACCGAAGTGCATCAGCTTGGATCTCTGCACTTAAATAGTGCAAATTAAAGAGAAGAGCACTACGGAAAAGAATTATGAGCACTTTGTGTTCATTTTTTTCGTCTTAAATTGATTAATTATATGTTTTAATATGCAGTAGTCTTGACTACACCACAGGTGCCCCCGGGTCTAGTGAATATCTCACTAGACACTACTTTTTTTGGGTGGGATTTCTTCCCATTCTCTACCCCGCCTATATGATGGTGCCCGAAAGGGCTCAGAAATCACCTAGCCATCTATACAACAAGGGACAAGTCATTACACACATGAATTCCCATGTAACACATATTACTATGGGAAACCTAGAGTGAGGGTGAATGATACTTATCCCTATTAAGACCTGTCCTCAAGGGCGGGGTCATCCCCAGTAGGATCCTGCTTGCCCTGTCCCCTATGGGGGTGTTAAGCTGAGCAGGCTTACCTCCCCAGTCCCAACGGAAGTGGCCCCCCTTGGGGAGAGGGGACGAATTCCATGGATTCGTCACAGGTGACAACTGATGAGCAACCAGCGGGGGCCTTGTAGGGGGATGGGAAGGTGTGGGGGAAGCAGCATCTTTGGCTAGTAGGTGAAGTTTTAGCCAAGCTTTGATCTACATTTTGCTGGCTTTGATTGTGATAGGTATGGGTTCCAATGGAGTGGAGTAAGAAGAAAGAGTGGAAGCAAAAAGTGGCACAGTAGGGTTGGGGGACAGTGAGGTTGAGTGCAGAGAAGCATAAGGAATGAGATGGTGAGTAGACAGATATACAGGCCCTGTGGAACAAGACTGACAATAATTTTGTAGACTACGAGAAAGGAATTTGTAAATGGAGCGGTTGTGCATGGAGAGCCATCCAGCATGATGTCGGTAGGTAGGAGCAGGGGAGGATCCAGGTAGGTTGTAGATAGGTAGCAAATATGAGGACTTTGAGTAGAGGGAGCAATAGTAAGAGAGAAAGCTCAAGGCATAGGCATGGGATGTAGTTGAGTTTGCTGAGCACGAGAGTGGAGATTGGAGTGTCCGTAGAGTGGTGCGTAAGAAATTGATGAATTGTACAATTTTTGGGAAGGTTAATATTATCTGTAAGAGTTGTGGTAGTGACACATTGCTGCAGTTTGGGGTTGCTCCCAAAGGGGACCCCAAGGTTGCCAGCCTTGGCCCAGGGATCAATAATCAGGCGAGAAGGAGATATGAGAGGGAATGGAGAAATGATATTTTAAGATAGGAGAAGCAGGACTTCTGTTTTTGAAGAGATCAGCATGAGGTACTGGAGAGCCACCCAGTAAAGCAGTACATTAATGCAGTTGGTGATCAATTAGAACACTGCTGGTGCGAAGGAGGGAAAGGAGAAAAATATGCGAGTGTCATCAGAAAATAGGTAGTAGTGAAAGGCAGAGGATGAGATAAGTCTACATATGGCGGAGGTATAGACATTGATGAAGAGCTGTTCAAGGAGTGAGCCCTGGGGGATACCAACAGGGAGAAGGGTGGGGTCAGAGGTGTGCGGGCTACAGGAGTTAAGGAGTGACCTTCCATTTAGGAGGCAGTCCAGGTGAGAGCAGATTTGTGAAATGCAAGCTTCTGTGTAGTGAGGAGAGAGGAGTCGATGACGGTGTCAAAAGTGAGTGTCAAAAATGACAGAGAGGTCCCAAAGTATGACCATAGAAGAGAATTTGCAGTAGTGAACATCAGTGAGAACGTTAAAGGCATGCATGAGTGCAGGTTCAGTGGAGTACCTACAGGGTAATGTTTCTGTGAGACATTTGGATCAGCAGAGGGTTTCTTCAAAAGGGGTAGGGCAGTTGAAGTTTTGAAGGAGTCTTGAAGGAGGCAAGAGAAAGTTCAGGGAGGGAGAGAGAAAGAGAGAGAGAGAAAGAGAGAGAGAGAGAGAGAGAGAGAGAGAGAGAAAGAGGGAGAGAGAGAGAAAGAAATAGAGAGATAAAGTGAGAGAGACGGGTCATTAAAGGGGTCAGAGAGATGAGGGCAGATGATTGGGAATACGTCTTTTACTGTTTGAGGAGCAAACTGGTCAATCATCTGAGCCAAAAATCGCTTGGTGCTGCAAAGGATGGGTGCTAACCTTTCAGGAAATATAGGGTAGAAATAGTTCTAAGTAAAAGGGGTGGGGGAGATGTTTCAGAGGATCAGAGAGGGAGAAAGGGGAAGGCTGTGAGAGTGTCACAAATGTTTGAGTTTTTAGTGGAAAAGTAGTGAGCAAAGTGATAAGCAGAGAGGAAGGTGTCAATAGATATTAGCTTGGGAGGTGCGAGTAAAGCTTGGAGGGTAGATGAAGGTTTGCATGGGTGAAGGGAGGAGATTACATTTGTAAAGTAGGAGTATTGGGCAGAGTCCACTGCAGAGGAAAGAGCATCAAGGCAATGTTTGTAAGGTAGGCGTGGGGTAGAGTCTGGGATTTGCACGAGCTGCGCACATCACAACACCTGTTTCTTTTAAGGTTCTATTCTCATAGGGGATCCAGTGCTGAGGAAGGGGGCAGAAAGGTGTAAATGTGCGATCAGGATGGTGTTGGTAAATAGGAGTCATAAGTGCATAGTGAAAGTCAGAAAAAGCATGGAAAATAGAAGAAGCATGAATAGGGGGAGAGATAGGAGAGTGGTCCCCAGAACATCAAGATAAGGGGCAAGACAGTCCTGCTTGAATATTCCCTTGGTAATTAAAGATGGGAGTAGCAAAGTAGAGGGCAGAGGGATAGAGACATTAAAATCGATTTACCCGAGGCAGAGGAGTCAATGGAGAGGTCAGAGGTGGAAAGCATAATAAAGAGAAAGATATGATCAAAGGAGTCCCTACCAGAGTGCGTATGATGGTAGTGGGTGAAGTAAAGGGAGTGATCAGATAGGAGGGATTGGATGCAAGGTGGGTGGTTGCAAAGGGATTAGGAAGGATAAAGTTACCAAGCATGACAAATAGATGTCAGTGGGAATTGACTCAAGGAGAAGGCGTAAGCCAGGGAAGAAGGAGTTGAGATGGCCAGGTGGTCAAACGAGAGTCAGAACAGTGAGGGGAGTAGGAGGGAAAGGGTTGAATAGTGGTTTATGAAAAAGAGGAGAAGGTGATGCTAGAGGGTGAGCAGGGAGCCTTTTTGATAAGAGACCCTACTTCGCTGCACTTCCCAACAGATTAGTAAGCATGCGAGAAGGCTGAGTCATGAGGCGAGATATATTTTTCTGTCTGAGCAAAAAGAGAACATTGAGGGTAATAAGAGTCAAAGTGGTCTATGATGCAGGAAGACTTGACAAAGATGGATTGTACATTACAGAAGCCAAGTGAAAGAGTGATAGGAGGTGGGGAAGAGGAGCTTGTGTTGTGTGGTAGGCCACTGGGATAGATGAGGTTGGAGATCCTGGGAGAGTGGAAGTGTTGGCTTTGAGGGATGTGGCTGTAGGGGGAGAGGAGGAAGATTGTGAGGGAGCAGAGTGAGGTAAAGGTGAGACTGAGTTGTGGTTGAAGGCTACAAGATAAGGGAATGAGAAGAGTGAGTACATGGAGCAAGGGAGAATGATGGATGGTAAAAGAATTAAGCATATGAGGACAGTGGAGTAAGGGTACAGAGCAAGAGGGAGAGGGCAGGTATATGGGCAGCAAGGGAAGGGGGAGGGGAAAGGTTGGGTGGGAAGGTACAGGTATAAGTTCTAGAGTGGGCTAGAATATGGCTAAAAGACAGTTGTCTGGGCCAAAACAGGGATGCCCCTTGGTTCCTCAATGTATTAGCAACTCTACAGTTAATGGAGGGATGCTGGGTTGAAGACAGGTGCTATTGTTGTAGTTGGATCCTGTTCTTAAAGTGTTCCTACAGTTTGTCATATAATTCACACATGGTGTTGTCTATTTCCTCCTCATAATGAGGCATAGTGGGACCTCATTTTTCTTTTGTGCTGCATTGTAACAATGTATGTACAAAGAATAATTTGCCACAGAGGCGCATCCTGAGAATGTGGATGCAGCTTTTGGTTCCATGAGTTGATGAATTATTTCACTGGAGGGCTGTAAATAGTTCCCACAAACTTGTGAGCAATTTGTTACGAGTCTTTATACAGCAAACTTTTGTTGGAAGAGTGGATAAAATGCCATACGATTTACAATCGGTTGAAGGGTAACAGGAAATAATTCAGTAGATACCAGGTCAACAAGAGCACACAGGAGGTTTTTCCAGCCCGCATTGATGATGCCTTTGCACACATTACATGTCAGTATTCTGCCAGTGTAAGACCACATTTTCGAGCCCATATCGGCCATCATCTCGTATAAGAACAATCACGTTGGCTTTGCTCTAAAGGCCAGTATTAATGCCATGCCACATTAGGTAAACATATACATGCTAGATTTGCCCATGACAGTATCCCCACATAACTCACTTTGGCGTTGCTCTTAAAGCCACTAATAATGTGACACTTCAACCTCCTCCTGCACATTCATAGGGGCTCTAGAAAGCAGTGTCTCATAGTGGAGAGCACAGCGAGATAGGCCACTAACCCAGAGTTACCAAAGCAGCGTCACAACCAGCAAACCAGCAAGCACCTAACTGAACACCTAAGAGATATGGCTGTTCATGCGCAAATATATAACCTTAGCCTCTGCCCCTCCTAGGCCAGATAACCCAAATCATCCGGAAAACAATGCTCCACACTAGCCCAAGCCCAGTATGCCTAACAGGAGTCATGCTTAAAGACAGAGAGCCTAAGAGATGTGGCTGGGCATCCAGGAACAAGTAACAGTGGGGAACATGGATAACATCAAGAAACGGATGCTGATCGAAGGGAGGTTCTGCAGCCTGCACACCAACTGGCCTCCAGGGAGAAACTTCAGTAGACGGGATCCACTTTCTTTGGCTCCAATGAGAGTACCCATTCCTATGGCAGGGGCTCTTATTACTGTCCTCTCTTTCACCGAATGAACACTGAATAATAGTGTTACACCGTTATTACTGCACAGAAGATTTGTCTTATTGCTGCTCATCAATGGTACTGCTTTAATCCGTCTTGCTTTCTCTCATGATCCTGTATACAATGATTTAATGAACAGGGGTGCATTTCACAGACATGTTTGAATTCTTTTGGGGTCACTAATTGCATGTACAGCAAACATTACAATCCATTTATTGTGGCTTTAACATCCGATCCGGCGGCCCGATCGGGTGTTATGCCCATTAGCACCCCGGGTTACCAAAGCAGCAAGCCGGGGTGCTAAAAAATAAACGGATTTATCTTCGTACAATGGGATGCGTTATGAGTCCCCTTGTATGAAGGAATATCCTTTAGCAACATGGCTGCCATGGGAAGGGAAAGTGGACTTCCGTACAGAGCCCCTCTTCCTTTTTCCTTGATGGCTGTTCTGCGCAGAGAGGAAGGTGTGGCTCAGGCGGCGAGTGCCACCGCAGCTGTAATAAGGTAAGTTGGGGAGGAGGGAATTTAAAATAAAAAAGGGAGCAAGATGGCAGCAGGGGGAGCTGGCAGTCAGACGGCAAAAAACGTGGGCTTACACCGGCGGTTCAAGACTGTGTTCCTAGCCACCTAATTGGTTGGCTCCCCTCGCCTGGGTGCTAATGTCTGTTAATACACTGTGTTTTGACTCATGCCAGTATACCACACTCTCTGCCGCTTGCCATTGCATTAACAGGAAAATGTAGTTCTAGGTTACAAATTCGATCTCAGAACCATGTCTACTACCTAGAAATCACCTTCTTTCTGTGATCAACGCATCATATATTCCTGTAAATGGTACCATGGAGCAATACAAACAGTTGATATTGCAATCACATGCTGAACTGAGAGATCACAGAGAGGCTCTAGGATTGCAAACAAATTATGTTACAAGCAAACTACATAGTATTTATACTATGGAAGACTGGATTGAGGGCCTAGAAAATCTTCAATGTAATGATCATGAACTACTGTAAAGACCGCAGATACAGAATATCATAACCCGAGGGATAAAATGCAATTTTTTACATTCCAGTGACATTCATGGAAACATTAATCTTTGGTTTCCTTTACATTCAGTTTAATACTCCAGTGGACTTAAAGTGAGCATATGTCCTAAAAACCCCATGAGGAAAGATCATTTATTGTCTGCATACAGGACACAAAAACACAAGTAGAAAAAAAGAACATCCGTTCACCAATAATAGCAAAAGGATATATACATCTCTATATTATTTCAAAGAAACCATGGACAAGAGGAAGCAGTTTCTGCGTTACACACCTTCCTCAAAAAATGTGATATTGAGTATGGATTACTTGAACCAACAAAGATGTCATTAACAAAAAATTGAGAGTCAGGAATTCCATTATCTGGAGGACCTAAATACATTTTTTGAAACAGGAAAGAAAAGCAATGGGCACTTTGACTCTGAAGTAGTACGGCAACTTCGACACTGCCGGCAAAAGACCTAGATGGGAAAGAGGAGCAATTGCACAGGACCGGAGCACAGAGCTTCCTTTACAACCTCAACCAAGATCAAAGATTTGCTCCTATGACCATCACATTATGTATAAATCAATATAAACCATCGAATCACCCACTGGTTATACATGTGATGAATCCTCTGGAGTCATCACTGATCCTCAGCCTAAAGTCTCACCCATGTGGCCAGGAAAAGGCAGCCGCTGCCTGACCCTGGCCTTGGGGGTGATAGACTGCAGTGGATCACATGGGAGGAGATGGCTGTCAGGGAGAAGTGGTGACTCCAACAGGAGAAATGCAGTATTCTTCTCTATCAGGTGAAGAAGGTACTTTAATACCAGAGTCCTTAATTGGCATGTTGTCATTATTCAGAACCCATCAGTGGTAAAACCCTGAAAACCCCTTCTGTTGAACATTCCAAACAAAATACTATTCACTCTTCGTGTGTACATAACACTCTTTAAACACCTTTAACATCTACTGTTTATGATGGTTGTTATTTAAAGAAATGTATCAAGCAATCCAACTTAAAACGGTTTAAAATGTCTTTGGACTCCACCTCCCAGAAAGCCTTAAGTACTGAGACAAAGAAGGGGGGGAGGAGTCAATGTGGAGTGAAAGTAACACCAATTTCAACGTGCATTCTAGTTGTCAGTTTCACAATCAGCTGCACAGGACATTTAAACTTCAAGATCCTTGAAAATTGAAAGAAGGAGAGAAGAGCTGGAGAGAAAGCAGAGTGGGAAGCGGAACCAAAGGAAGAGACAGACCTTCACAAGATTCCACTATTTTCTTACCTGTCACTCCATTAAATACTCAATACTTGGCTGTGTAATTCATCTGATGGGTAGATTCAATAATGCCCTGGGTTCTTTAGAATTACATAAGATATGGACTGACTTCAATCCTATCTATAGAGATTGAACATAGGGCTAGAGAAAGACCCAATATCCAAATATAACATGAACACTTCCCTAGAGCACTTATTATACATCAAAGATTGTTTTGTGCTCAGCAGAAATTCTTAAGGCATCTGCGAAAGCCTATGTGAGAGGAGTGATGCTTCAGATTTCTGAGCTACCCAGAAGATTAAGCGAACAATCCATGACTTGATCAAACAATAACTCCCGACCCAATCAAATGAGCTGCTACGTCGTCTTACAAGAGCAAAGTTTGATTTAAGTGAAATCTTTTCAAACAAGCACAATACGTCCCTTGTTGAATAATTAATACATAATATGATCATTGGGAAAAGGAAGGGCATCTGCTAGCACTGCAACTTTAAAAGTTTAGTCAATTGAAAGAGTATCATGATACCGATCCCTCCTCTGCACCTCTAAGGCCAGTCTCTGCTAGGAGAACCCTTTTCTGAAAAAAGATATTTGCTCCATGGAGCATGCCTTTCTATTGCACTGATGTGCAGATGCCTGGAATGTGGTTATCCATAAAGAATGGCATACTCATAGACATTGGACAAGTGGCTGGTACGTTGACCTCTAGTGGAGTCAGTGAATCCTGTACTTAATAAAGCAACTTCCCTAATCCTTTATTTAATAATAAAAATGTGCCCAAAGTGTGCCGCCTATCATTACAAAACTAAAACTGATTGAAAAGGTAATGGTGAGTGGGAAGTCAGAAAGCAATGACTGGCTGCCCTGTGAATTTGATCATATCGGTGAGTGTCATGTTACAGCACTACTTTTTAGGGTTTTCACAGAGCCTGGCAGGATGGAACCACACCAGATCAGAACATCTTAGACCTACAGCTCTCATTAACTTAAACATGAAGATCCTTACAAAACTTCTGGCCAAAAGGGTAAAATGTGTCAGACCTAAATTAGTTAATAAATCACAACTGGGTTTTGTTATGGGGAGATTGTCAAGAAGGCACCTGTAAAGACCCCTACACAGACTGTTGCAGGAAATAGCATCACTATCTATTCCTCTGATCACTTTCTTCTTTCTCTTTTACACTTCCTCCTTCCCTCCCTCTGTCCCAATCTTCAAATATTTTTGCTGTCAGATCTCTGACTCTTTAATCTTACTTCCTTTTCCTCTGCAGTTATCTCAAGTCTTTCTTCTATTTTTGACTCCTTTCTTCTGACTCTCTTTATTCTATTCTTTCTGGCACTCTGTCTGGTTCACTTGACCTCCTCTATCCTTCTGGTACGTTTATCCCATCTCACAGGCCCTCTCAGCCCTGGATGTCATCTTCCGTTTGGTCCATTTGCCGCTCCCTCCATCAGGCTGCTGGCACAAGTCTGGGTTAGTAACTGACTTATCTTCCCAATCGTCTCTCCACTCCACCTATGACTCTCTTCTTCTTTCTGCTAAGCAACAATACTTCCATTCTCTATTTGCCTCACTTGCTTCATATCCTCGTCATCTTTTTCAAAACTTGAATCGCATTCTCTCCCGTTCCTCTCCTCTTCTCCCTGCTCTGAGTTTTCTTATTATTTCACTTAAAACATGGCTGTACTACATTCCCTCATCCCCTCCTCTTTTATTGTGCCTTTTTTACCCTTGAGTAATTCTAATCTCTCACTCCCTGTATTATCTACATTCCAACCTCTCTTGGATGATGATATTTCTTCTGCCTTAACTAGGGTTTATCCTACCTCTGCCCCAGATGACTCTCGACCTTCTTCCTTAATCCTCTCGGTTTATTCATCACTTCTGCCCTATCTATTTTACTGCCTTCTTTAATACCTCACTTTCTTCTGATATAGTTCCCTCTCACTTTAAGCATGTCTCTATACTCCCTATTTTGAAAAAACCTACCCTTGATTCTTCTTTGCCCTTTGTTCTTCTTGGCCCTAAGAACTGCAACTCTCTTCCTCTTGCTCTTCGTTCCATATCCTCTTTTTCTCTTTTCAAGTCCCGTCTTAAAATGTATCTTCTTACTCATTGATCTGTTGGTTTCTGATTATCTGCTCATGTGATGTGTACTGTTGATTTCTTTGTTCAGCACGTAGGTGCTAAGTGATGTAGAAATTCAATAAAAAATACCACAAAAAAATACACTATCACCTATATCCTAAATTACTATGTTGTTGGGTTTTGGAGAGGCCTTTGACAAGGTGGAATGAGATTAAAATTATCTCCTGTGTTAGCTCCCACTCCCTTTGTCTTCGCTTCCTTCACTGTGTTCTTCACCCTATGATTGTAAAGCGCTACGTTGCTTCCAGAAACTAGGCCTGTGCTCAATAAATCCCCTATTAATAATAATATTGTTTTTTTCCTATTCTTTTCAATTCATTGAGCACTGCTATTGCCATTGCAGGCCTTTTGGGGTTTGCATGCATTGGACAAACAAGCAACTAAGCATGATCAGAAAATGAAAACACAAGTCGGGTTAGATAAAAGAAATAGCAAACATAAGAGGGAACTAAGGGAAGAGGTTAGTTAGGTTTGACCGAAAAGGCATGGTTGAGCAAATTTGCTGAAATAGAGTAGATCAGAGTTGAGGTGTAACAATCTAGGTCCATAATTCCAGAGTTGGGCACATAAAACCAAAAATGCACAGCCACCGAGTTGTGCAGCCCTTAAAGGGTTGATGAAAAGATTGGCACAAATGGAGAGCAATAGGCATTTGGGCTCATTTCAATCTCAAAGATTTAAAAACAAATAGAGGGCTTTAATATGTAGGCGTTTCTCTCCCAGGGGCCAATATCACGCACATATCAGCAGGAAAATTGGGTCAGACAATCATAGGCCTTTTCGAATCCTGCTCACATTGGTTTTTTCTCACGAGGCCGGGTGGCAGTGAGTTTGGGTAGACCTAGAAATGGAGCATTACAATAGTCAAGTTGACTGGTGACAAATCTGTTCATAACTCTAAATCTAGCAGACGAGGATAAGAAATGGAGAATCTTTTGCAGAGAGCAATGAAAAAAGCATGAATGAACCACAGACACAATTTGTCAACCTTGACACCTATGTTTTTAACTTTGAGACAAGAGACGAGTAGTGGCCAACAATTGGGAATAAAAGGCTGTCAAAACAGTACCAAGACCTCAGTCTTAGAGCCATTTAGTTTAAGCCAGTGATGAAACATCCAAGAGTCAACTGCCATAAGTCACTATTTGAAATAGAAAGCAATAATGTCCTGGTAACCTACCAATCATAGTAATATGTGAGTGTCATTAGAGTACAAAAGAAAATATAAGAGATTTCACCAAGTGAGCCGGAGGTTATATACATATTGAAATGAAAGGCAACAGGACTGATCCCTGTGGGATCCCACCCAGTAGAATCATGTGAGATGTGATATGGGACACTTGTTATCAACACAGTAGGATTAATAGACCGGGAACCATCTGCAAGAGTCAATTGAAACAGTCAGATATCAAATACTTTCTGTATTGGGAAAGGGGCCAGACCAGGTTGCCCGCTCTCCCCTCTCTTGTTCCTTCTGACGTTAGAACCACTGTCTTTACCCATAAGGAACAATGAAAACGTTGCTATTTTGACTTTATTTATGAGTAGATTTAAGCGAATACGTTCGGGAATAACTCGAACAAGCCATATCATGGGAGGTTTGAGACCCTTTAAATCTTTCAACTTTTCTGGATATTTGTTAAGAAAAGCTTGGTGTTGGCCCAGGAGCCAACCGTAAGTGCCCTGCGAGTAACGGCAGACTGCTTCAGGATGTAGGCTGCCCTAAAACATTTCCCACTGGACTAGCAGGGCTTGGCAGCCCTGTGCAGGTGAGGGTGGCATGTGAAAGATGTTTTCTTTTATTTCCATAACATTGGCACTGGAAATAGAAGAAAAGATATTTTTTGTCAGCGCCCCACGAATATGCGCTGGACGTTTACTGGGGTGTTATGCCAGTACAATTTATGTAGGATAGACTGGAGCATTTGGGATATTTCTCTGAGATAAAGGAAAGATATTTTGATCCTTTCAGCAAAGAAAATGCTGATTATTGTATTAGAACAATGCAGACTAAATTGGATGATGACATTGTTTACCTAATGTGTTTTTCTTAACAGAGTTACCAGTTGTATACATTGTTTTTCCAAAAGTTCCAGAGTGTTGCTCACATAAAGACTGATTCTTCAAAAACTGGAATAGTTTATTTTATTTGGGATATAACAATGATCCAGAAAACATACCAATGAACATACTATATTACAACCACAATGGACTTCAAAAAATAGCATACAGTTAAGACAGGAATATTAACGATAATACAATTGGTAAAGCATACATATTTGCATCAGGGACACATCTTCAGCATATCAGACAATTATCAGATTGGAAATTATTCATTGTTTTCTCTTTGCCCATGCCCATGCCATCCTCAAATAACAAGCAAGGACAATGGGATAGAAGATAGCAAAATGCATTAGTGTCTCTGTGCCCCAACATAAACAACTTGAGGTTTCCCTCTGACATGGGTCATTTTTTCACCTTGTTTCATACTGCTCCAACATCAATGCACATCAGAATAAGTGGCCTCCAAATTGTCTGCAAGTGAATTAACATATAGTCTGTAAGAGAATTAACATATAAATTGAAGAGTGAGGTGGCCAAGACATATCCCTGCCAGACACCCTTAGCCAAACCAATATTCTTACACTGTTCACGGGCCATCCCATAGTGAACACAGATCCTCGAGACAGTGTGGAGAGCCACAATCATTAATAACACACGTTTTGGCACTCCCATATCCCAAAGGGTAACCCACAGGGGGTTCCTGTCCATGTGGTCAAATGCAGAACTTAAGTCCATAAAGGCCACGTAGACAAGAGGACCAGGCATTTTCAAATATTTTGTCCAAATCAGATAGAGATTGAGTCCCTGAAAAGTAGTACCAGTTTCCAATCTAAAGGAAAACTGTGTGTCAGATTAAATGCTGTTTTCCTGAATCCACTCCTTCAATCTTCTTAGTAGAACGTCTGCAAAGAGCTTTGAGGAGCCATCCAGCAGGGACACAGGTCGATATGCTGATGGATGTGATTTATTACCCTTTTGAAAAATGGGAACAATAACGCCAGTTTTCTATCTGGAAGGGGGAATGTTCATTGTATTTAGTGCATTGAAAACTTAAATAGGAATGATACCCACAAATCTGGAAGCCAAAGAAAAGTGTCATTAGGGACCCAGTCTAACTTAATAGATCCTGAGCCGTCTGTGTCAGATCAAATAAATCAGATCCAATTTGTATCTCACTCTAATACCGGGATTGGAAATGGTCAATCCATTGCTGTTCAGAAATATGAATCTCAGGGGTTTCATGTGAGCTGAGATCCAACTCAGTAGAGTTATTAGCCACTATATTCCAGAATTCTCTACCATCTGTTTTTACAAGCTGCCTCACTCAATTTGACCCACTTCCCATTTGCTATCTCTGCTGTTCTATTCTGGAGTTCCATTTTATAGTCCCTCCATCGTTCTCTGATAACTGCAATGTCAGGGCCGGGATTTTCTAAAGCTTCAAATAGTGCTTTACTGTTATTTTTGCTCAGGGTCGATAACCAAGATTTATTTATTTTTCTCAAGTATATCAGTGACACAGAGTGAGACAGCTCCTACTTATTTGGAAGAAAGCCTCTACTGCTTTGTCTGGTTTAAGGGTCATATTTAGACAAGTTTTAAGATCTCAGTCTTAGTGGCAGTAAGTACCCTATTCTGTAAACTGGCACCCCTCTCACTTGTCCAACTGACTATCGCTGTACCCTGCTTTACTAAATCAGGCATAATGGGTGTGCCTAAATTGGGGATTCATTCTCCCCATGCCCATACCAGTATGAGTGGGTTATGGTCACTTTCATACCTTTCTGACACTTCCAAATTGACTTTACTGATGCACTAATGTTTGGGTATAAGTATATTGCCGATTATGCTTTTAAACTTCCCGTTATCGAAGGTATAGTATTTTCCTGACAGCCGAGAATTTTCCCTACCATTTATTGCTCAGAAACCTGTCTCCATCAAGATTTTCCCAAAACTGGTGTAATCCTAAATAATGATGAACTTAAGGGGAGAGGGAATAGAGGTGGGTAGGGGCGAAATGTCCCTTATTGCAGGTGGGAAGTTGCTGGGATTGATATAGTCTTTCACACGCTAGATACAGCTAGGTCTAAAGATGCAAATAATAGTCAGGATGGGTTGAAGGTTAGATGGGATATGAGAGTGTGTAATCTAAGACAAACTATGCTTCAAAATTATTTTGATCTTACGACAAGCTGAAGTCAGTAAGGCCAGGACAAAAGATGGATTATTATAGTTGCTTTCATACTGTGCGGCGGGAACTCAGGAATGGGAGAATATTCCAATGAGATGAAGAAAGAGCTCTTTACAATTTAAACACAAGGTACAATTGGATCAGATGCACAGACTATCTAACAATAATGTTAACACAGATTTCAGTGCTTCCCCTAACTGCTGCCATTAAGTATGGATGAGTGTCTAAAGTTTTGTAGGCACCATTTATTAGTTCTTTAAAAAGAAGGGTTGTAAATGTTCATATGGTTTACCATATATATATATATATATATATATATATATATATATATATATATATATATATATATATATATTAACATGCTCTAGGGGATCATAGTGTTATTTGTATTGTTTATCTAAAAAGAAAGATTTCCCTTGCTACTTTTCTTTTTCAATCATTCTTAGGTAGATGATTGTAAAGGAAAAATTGTTTATTTCCACACATTTGCTTCACATGGCTATTACGTGTTGTATTGTGCCAAACACTCTGTGTTGGCAGCTTCAAGACACTTGATAAGAAATTGGACAAAAAGGGAGAAGCAAAGTTAATCGAAGGTTCTGGCGAAATAGATGTGTTTTCAGCATTTTCCTGAATGATTGAGATTAGAGCAAATGTTGGGATGAAAACTGTTGAATAGGTAAGAACCAAGTTCAGATGGAGCAGAAACCTCTAACTCATTAAGACCAGGACGCATGGCGTGAGATCTGGCTTGGTGTAGAAGATCTGAATTTACAAGGAGGATTGTACACCAAAAATGTGGTCTAGAGTTAGTCCTTGCCCTTTCCATGAACAGCATTTTGGATGTGCCGTAGCAGTTTGAATTGCAAACACTGTCTTATAGGAGCACAGTGAAGAGACCTCAGGTCTGGTTTAATGTGTTGCTTTTAGGCCATCTGATGGTGGATCTGACCTTGTGGCGTTGGATGAATTACTGTTTACATATAGATGAAGCAGGAAAGCCGGCATAGAGAGTGTTGTTTTAATACAGACAATCAAAAGAGAAAACACCAATGACAGTGCGCTGTTTCCAACAAGTTCATTTTAATAAAACCAATCAATTGGTGTTGGCATGACAAACTACCCACATAATCCCACAACTGAGCCCCTCCAGATTTACACAGCGAGCCAATATACAACTTGAAATCATTTCCTATACGAAGGGAACACAGAACTCAATTGATGACAGCGTCTTGCATTGGGACACTATACCACACAAGGGACCCTCTATCAGAGACACATTCCTAGGCCCAGAGTCTCTACTGCCTGCCGAAACGTCTTTGGACTAGGATCCCATTTGCCCCTCTTGTAATCAAAATCACGCCATCAGGATGTTACTTTCCGACGTCGACCTTGGATTGGTCTTTATCTATTTAGTGGGATGGTGAACTGGTCACCTCTTTATCCATGACATATTCATGAACTGGCAAAGTGCCAATGACTGATTTTAAGACAGCTAGACACACATGCGCTTTTGCCCTGACTGCATTGGCCACAATTCCATGGGTTGTGTACATGAGAAATTCCATATATGTACCAATTGACTGGATTTAATTTTTTTTTACTATGTATGTTCACAGCAGGAATCTCACTGTACTTCATGTATGTATATCCACTGTCTCATAATGCGCTCACTAATGTAAATATGTGTGTTCCTTTGTTACTATGGTTTATTTCACAACATCTGTTTATGATTAATTGTTCAGGAGATATAAAAAAATCCCCAAAAAACAAAAATAATTAGCGGCTACTAATTGAACCGTGCACTGAAGACACCACATGTGTAATTGTTTATATGTATGATTTAGTGAAGTACAACTAGTACTGTTGTTATTTTCCTGCTCTTGGACATGGCCGTCTCCAGGCTTGGACGGGGCTCACTCATTGTTAAGGCTAATTTAGCCATAGCCATTCTTTGTTGACCAACCCCCATCGTTTTCTAACCTTAAGCTGCCCATTTGGGTCTTCCCATTGGGTTAACTATATGCAACTGGATGGAGTCACGGCTTAGTTGGCCCATGTTCCATATCACTCGGTTCATTATGGACAGCAATCTGCTTCTGGCAAAATATCAACAAAAAATCCGAAATCACTGTTATCAACAAACACTCCTGCAGAAGATAAAGTCCTTCCTGGCCCCTGAGAATTTCAGAACCACGGTCATCCCTCTGCTAATTTCACACCTCACTGGGGGGCACACCCTCACCAATGTCCCAGCCACATACCTGGCTCTCTTTAGAGCCATTCAACATGCCTCTGTATGCCTCATAACATGACCAAAGAAATCTGACCGCATATCCTCAGAATTACACAGGCCACCTATCCTAGCCAGGATAATCTTCAAAACTGCTTGTATCCCATATTATCCAATTACTGTCCAAACGCCAACCTACCTATCCACATCAATCATGCATTTAGGTGGGGCAAGGTCCTCCAGAAGCAAGGCCATCGCAAGGCTCGAGATTAAACTGGCACACAAGGGGAAAGCCGGGCAACAGGCCTTCCTTTGCTATACCTCAGCCTTCAGCAACACAACCCAAAACATAAACAGGGCCACTCCGATGCTCCTGCATTTCATGAAGGAACTCAAGGCTGATATTCAGGCAATACCAAGGAGTCTCTTAGGACCTGCTATGCATAGGTAGGTATCTGGTCATTGCATCTAATGCCATTGCATCTAATGCCATTCCATTTACTTTTTTCCATCCAAAAAATGTGCATCGAATGCATGATTTTGGGAGGTAAAGGGTTAATTTTTGTTCAGGAGGATTTTAAAGGGTAAAAAACAGGGGATTGGGGGGGTCACCCCAACCCCGAAAAAAGAAAAAAAATGCATTCGATGCAAATTTTTTTGATGGAAAGAATTTGATGCAAATGCATTTAGATGCAAGGAATTTGATGCAATGACCATAAACCGCATAGGTATATACCATCCTTGAATTATGGGATATCCAAGCTACTATAACCTGTAACCTAACCTTCCACTAACCTCTGTTAACCCCAAATTACCTACACTGCACTCCGTTGCTTCCTAGCTAGATTTGTGCTATATCCCAAGTATAAAAACATGGTGTTAAAAATCTGGACTGTCCACCTGAAATCAGGATGGTCACTCTAATTTAGTGTGCTCACATGTCACCCGATGTGATTTCCAGTGGGTAAGAGTCTCAAGGGATCGCCATACGGCATTCTTAATACACACAATGCAGCATTTGCAGCAGAATCCATGAGGCTCCACATGAATAATAGTAATTACTGCAATGAGTTGAAATATCCAGGGGGCTCCTCAATACACCCTACCTATCAAGGCCACTCTCTGTATTAATTCAATATCATTGAACAACATCCATGAACACAATGTAACATCATCTCATGCAACCTATACAGGGAATGACATATCATATTATGCAACCTAAATAGGGATTGCAATATAATTGTAGAACTTCTCAGTGTGAACTGCAATACCATCCCTGTGGGATGGTCACTATCAATAAACATGAACCCTATATCACTGTTAATAAACCCCTGTCCAAATCTTCTGGGGAGTCTAATATGATCACACCCCATAATGTGGAGACATATAATATCATCACTTGTCATTCTTCAAAAATGTCAGTATTATTACACACCATCCCCATGGGAACCACAACATCATCACTTAAATTCATGTGGGGACTTTAATATCTACACACAATGCCTCTGTATATTTAAAGATCATCTAACACCATGGTTTTAAGGTCTTTGGCATCACTGCACAGCATCTTTTTGGGGACTTCAAATCATTGCACCGTAACTGTCAGGTTTTTAACATCATTGCATGCCATCCCTGCATGTTGGTTACCACAAAACATTCCTATAAGGACTTCATTATCATCAAACATTCCTGCAGGGATTACAATATGTCAACGCACCATCATTGCACCGACTTAAGCACTGTCCCTCAACATCCCACTGGGTAATTCAATATCATCATACACCATCCCTATGGGGACGTTGATATTCACACAAATTATGCTTTTAGAGTTTGGCGCATCATCACACACAATCTCTTCAGGGACTTCATATCATCTGAAATCCTTTATGTGGGGATTCAAATTGCATCACAAAACCCCTCTCTTTGTGGCAGATTAATTATCAATGTTCATGAAAGACCTGTGAAGACATCATTATAATTACACACCATCCTTCAGGGTTTGATAATCCATCAGCATCCTTTAAGGAATTTAGTGTCATCACAAACAATTCCTGCGGGAGCTGAAAATCGGTAGATTTTCCACAGCAGAATTATTGCTTGCCATTCATCTGCAAAAATCTTTGGACTCTAGAAAGTGGAGATCAACACTACCTTACCATCACTCATAATCCAATGGTAAATCTGCCAGATCGAGTGTCAGTAACACTAAATAGGTCTGGTGGTAAATCTACAGCAAAATCCCAGAATTACAGCCGTACTCACAATGATACCCACTGTAATTACACATTACACAATCTCTTAGAATGTCTTTTAATATAATCACCATTCATCAGGAAATTCAGTTTCATCACAAACCACCCCAGTGGAGATTTCAATATCATAACAATGTCCCTGCAATGTCATCAACATCTTCAATGCACACCAGCCACCAAAGGCCTTCAATATCTTCAGTCATTATCCCTATGGGGACATCTTCACCACCAACACACATTCTACCTATGGGGACATCAAAATCGTCACATAACTTCACTGTGAAGATACCAATATGAACACACACAATCCGTGTGAAGTGCTTCAATGTCATCACACACCATTCCTTTTGGGACTTCAATAGCATCCCACACCATCTCTTTGGCAACTTAAATATCTTCACAAATCATCAACACATGGGTTTCAGTATTACAACGCACCATCACAGCAACTTTGTGGGCACTTCCTTAGAATTACAAATCATCTTGTGGGTGTATTCAATACAATGCCTATTAATCTTTTAGGTCATTCAGTATTGTCACACACTGCATTTGAAGCATATGGAACATTTATATCACTACATGAAAACATTAGAATCATCGACCACCATTGATATAGAAAACATCATTATCGACACACCCCACTTCTGTGGTGACTTCAACGATATCAGTCACCATCCAGGGGCTGCACATTTCAATATCTGATCCCCTTTCGGAATAGCTAAGCATAATCTAGCATTACAAGTGTTTTTCCCACCAACGAAGGAACATTTTGAGTCACAAACAGGATGTATTTTTCTATGTTAGGAAAATCCTCACATCCCCATACCTGTTTGGCACAGATGCATGGGGGCTATGCAAAGCATATGTGGGTCTTATCTGCCCTTCTATGCATATTTCTTAAAGACAGACATCTGCAGTGAGAACTGCTGCTGTCCTGCTAGTGATTCTATCCCTCATACAGAGTTATAAAGTTTTTTTTCTTTTTTGACAATTCTCCATGTCATGCCGTTTAATGACCATCCTAGTGAAATGAGCTACCAGCAGCCACATTGGTGCTCAGAGCTTCTAGATATATTGGTGGTAACCATGATGTACTCAATGCCGGCCAGCACATAATTTAATATGAACCATCGTTCTTGTGAAATGTTCAGGTCACCACTGTAATAAGGCATCTAAAAAATAGTGCATGATATGCACTATTTTGCAACGCCTGATTCTTTGTGAATTTGGCCAGTGATGTATTATAGATAAACTGTTTACATTGTATCAATAGCAACCAAATACACTAGTTGCTTATGGCAAAATGAACCATAATACCAGCTTCACTTTAAACCAGACGGGTAAATCATGCTGACTTTAAAAACTGCAAGGAAACAAAGTCACATGATAACTGGTTTGCTGTGCGGATGGCCAATCAATAAACTGCAATATATCATATTTACTAAAGTAAGGAATAATACATCAAATAATTTAAGGTTATGCTCTGAAGTTTCTGAAAATAAAAATTCAGAAAATACGTAAAGGGCGAAAGCAAAAGCTCAATCTGATCTATTTATTTATTTATTTATTTGTGTTTGATTCATGAAGACCATTTACAAAACATGTAATTCAATACTTTGCGTTAAAATACTATTAAAATTCAATTCATCATTCATTGTTATCTAATAATTGTTCAATTCATATGACAACACAGTTCCAATCTAAATGTAAATTTCGAAATAACGGTTAAAAGAGCCATAAAATGGTTAAAACTGGTTACAACAGGATGAACAAACAGGTTAAAAACAGAGTAAGAAAAATGGGCCATAGCATTGAGGCACACATTGTCCATTATTAAATGAGTAGAGCACTTATTCGGCACTAAAATTGTTAAACTTTAAAATTAGCACACATACAGTCTGGCAACAAATAAACTACAAATAGAACTCTGAGAATCGCGCGTTAAGGTCGTCTGCCCCGAAGGACATTACTAAGAGCAATCCCTGTCTGCTGGTAAAACTTTTACAATGTGACGCCACATCCAGTACAACGCAATGTGCAAACTCTCTGACTCTGAATTTAGGCAGTAGTCCCAAAACACCTCACTTTTTATTAAATCATAGCTATGGACATATCTACCAAGCATAGTCATGTACATTGGGTCCAGCAATTTACATTCTGTAAATACATGTTTTGCTGTCTCTATCATACCTGGTAGTTTACATAGGTTGCATACTCTTTGGGCTAGTGGAATCTTGAGGTAGGCACCCCAAGACACTAAGAGTGGGAGTTGATTTGTGCGCAGTCTAAGTATTAGGCTACGCACAGCCGGGCTTGAGCTCTGTCGGAGGCAGGTCTGGGTTTTTAGGTAATTGTGGGTAACATTTGAGACGTGTCTATAGGATCACAGGGTCAATAAACATACACAGTTGTTAGACCAATCCCATTGTTCAAGTTTCCTCCTGAATAGGGCTTTCGAGGCATCGTACTTGGTGCCCCAACTAATGTTAGGATGCCAGTTTATAGTCTTGTACAACTTGTTATTCATGAATGTGAATTCACCACGCCTCGTTCCAGTCCAATCTGATTGATACTTAATTTAAATAAAAGGAGAACATTCATTGGACTAAACCTTTGCATTTGTATAAAAATGTAGGCTGGGTGTGATGGCACCTTTCTCTGTGAAAATACTCATCTGACTAATGCTAGTTTCGGTACCAGAATCCTGAAGTGTGTTTAAATTCCTGTTAGTGTGTTGATGACTGCAGTACCACCTCCAGTCTTCAGGGGAGGAGCTGAGAAAATAAACAAATACACAAAATTAAACACAGATGTCCACAAGCTAACTTTTGAAAAAGGCTCACAGATGTTTTTAAGCCATTTAAAATCATTACCTTGTAGGGGCATAGGCACAGATCTCCACAGTGTGTATTATCTATCACACCCAAGTCCCCACAAGGATAGAAACACATGTGCGCACACACGCACACATCCTAACCTGACACACACACATGCATCCATCCCCATCTGACACACAGTAATCATCCACGCTGCTAATGTGCAACTTGTCTAATCTTCTCTGCTAATGTAATTGTTTCCTCTATGCTCATGGAATGCAAGGTTGGCATGCTCTGCTTTGGATCTGATCCGCTCAGTGACTCAAGGCCATTCCGAAGGCAAATGCTTTAGATATGCTACAAAACATAAAATACTGACTATAATCCACCCAATAAGAATGTTTACAGTGTAGTCAATAACTATTGATATTGACTGTTCTGAACACTCTAGCTTCAAAAGCAGACAGGGAAACAACAATGCGATTTCCAGGCAATATTTCTTTCAACAAAACACTTCCTGTGTGAGAGGATTGTTTTTCTTTTGCTGCAACATCCCATTTAACACACTAAAGAGGAAACTAAATCATGGGGAAAAGATTTTGCTTTCTTAAACAAACTGTGTACTTTTACACAACGCCAAATGAATGCTCATGTTAAACCTGTTCCAGCTCAACCAAGTTTCCAATTAAAATGCTTAATTTATGAGGACAACCATGTTATTTCAATACTGCTAAACAAAAACATTTAATTTACTAACTTCGTTGCCTATTTCCTTAATCCAGTATTAAAGTAACATGTTTTACTTCATCATGAGAACTCCAGAACATGTATGCTCTAATTGCCCATCTAGTCCTCGAGAGGTCACTTTTGCTTGCTATAATGACCCTTTCCCAACCTCGGGTCATAGTTTGATTGCAGGTCATTATCCTGTGATAATGACCCATCCTTCAGTCAATATGAGTGGGATTTCACAGAGGACAAAAACGTAACGAATAACACGTTTATGTCAGTGGGGAGCCTTTTATTAGGTTTATGGATCTGATTTCAAGTTCACTTTCCGTGCAGCCTAATATAAACATTGCGTATCCCTGCCCTCGGTGTGACCTCTGTCTTTCGCAATGAGACACTGTGCATGGTGCCAAGGTAGATAAGATGGGCGTTTCCTCCTAAGCATTTGCTGACCAGCAGTCGAACTCAGCCTGGAAACTCTTTCAGCCCATTTGGCGGGCAAATGCCATTGTATTTGTTTTCCATTGCGTTTAAAGCATAACAACTTGCATATATTTTTTCTCAGAGAAACCATAAAATATGATTTCAGCTCAAAGGTTTACGTGACCCATTCCTTTTACTGCGCAAACAAATGTCAACCGCACCACAACATCATTCATAATGTTTTATCGACTGTCGTGACAATTATAATGGGAACCAGGGTCCCACAGTAATGATATGCTTTAATTCTCTGCGAAATTGAACTAAAACAGCCTTGTGTAGCCCTTCGCGAACTCTGCATGCACACTGTGCCTCCGCCAGACACCCCCGGGGAGAAACCAGAGCAAAATGTCATCCTGCAGACAGTGTGTCTGTTCAGTGTTCTGGCGGCAGTACTGATGCTTGCAACGCAGTAATGTCTCCTTTCAGTGGTCAAAGTTGATTTTCAAAAAAACATAATTATCCCTGAATGTAGGAAATATAATAGTACAGGAAATTATCCTAATAAACACATGTATTTCTAAACACATGTAACAAAATAAACCAAGTAATTAAATTAAATTGAAAAATGTAAATTAAATTAAAGGAGGCTACACAAATAGCTCTTCGTTCCGAAGTGTGGAGCCATGTCCCTTGTCACCTCCTCTCCAGCTATCTCTCCTCTTGGCGCCGAGCCCAATACAATACAGTTGAGTCCCACGATAAATTGGGCCTAGTTGTACACATAGGTCCACTACCTTTTTCTTCTCATGCCTTCCTGTGCTTCTTATGACCACTATTGAATGTTCTATCATACTCCTCCTTTGCCTCTTTGACAGGCAAAGCGCTTCGAACACAATAAACGGTCAGGAGGTGCTATAGAAATGTAAGATAACATATGAGTGCTACCAGTGCAGGAATAAAGCGCAAGTATTTTGGGGGGGGGGGGTTCTCATAATGTCTAATCTGATGGGCTGCTCTTTAAAATTTGAACTTCAGGGATCTAATGCTCAGACTATTTGGAATAACTCCCATCCAAGATTATAAGTAGCACTGGCAAGCTATTACTAAACATTTCTAGAGCAGTGGTGTTGAAGGTATTCAATTATCAAGTACCCCTTCCATGTAACACCTTTACCCCATCCTACCAGATAGGATCCTTAGGAACTCAACCCCCTCACCCCTTTCCCAGCATGAACACTTAATCACGGACAGCTCACTACGAGAGAAAACGGACTAACACCCGAGCCGTATACCTGACATGTCTCAATACAATGGTCAGGCAGGGTCAGGCAATTACAGACCATTATATACACCTGACTTCCATTACACTTCCCCACACAGATAAAAGGTGGCACACGAGAGCACACTCTGAGCAAGGCAAAGCACACGAGGAAGCAGCAAGTTCCAAGATGGCAGTTTAATACAAGGCAAAAGACGGCAAACGTAAGACCAGGAATCAAGGCTGAAGAATCCTGCATTGTGTGTCGGAGGTACCCAGGGCTATCTCGCGTTGATAGTCAAGGTGGGGAGAATTGTTTGCCGCCGTGGTACTGTCCTTGGCTCTGACAACAAAACAGCGCCAGTGAAGTCAGCACAGCCGGTGAGTTGGGGAGACTGATACCAGAAAGGTCTGTGTTGAAGCCACGGTTGCAAGCGGCAACATTGTACAGTGGAAGCTGAAGAGAACAGTGTATGAAGCGTATGTGGCAAGCGAAGCGAACAAAATTAAACAACAGGTGAGTGATTTAACTTTGAAGCCAAGATAAGATACCTTAGACAGAGTGGTCCAGTACCACGTGTGTGCTCCTTTCGAAAGTCTCTGTTAGGTATCCAAGTGAAAGGGCATAAGGAATTGTGAAATCGGTGTGGTTCTGCAAATGGTCAAGCAAAACCCAGCGCACATTCGAAAGTCTTCGATAGTAATAGCATATAGAAAGTTGATGACAAAGTAGATGCAGTCGGTCGGACCCCGACACCCCTGGAGGGGGATCAGCTAAGAGCTTTGGTTAAAGCAAGTTTGTGTTCCAAGTTACATTGGAAATTGAAATTGGTCTGAGCCTGGCCGAGGGAGACTAATTGAATATTGTGTTGAAAAAGGGATCTGAACCCGGCTGAGGGGGATGCAGGGTGAACTGTGAATAACCTGAGAAATTGAATGCATGAATAATCTACGAACATTATGTTAAAAGGATCTGAGCTCGGCTGAAGGGTTTCCAAGGTGAATAGTGAATCGCCTGAGAAATTGAGTACTTGTGAAAATCTGAAAAAGGAAAATAACTTATTGTTTGTGGCATCAGGCCCTCTGAAATAAGAGACTTTGAAAGGCAAAGAGATTTGGGCACGGAAGGCCCAGATGCTAATGATTGAACTGTATCCTCGTGCTAGAGAAACCAGAGACTGTGCTAAGCTCGAGTGTACTGCCTTATCCCGTGCTGAAAATATGGGGAAGGGAAGCCAAGGGCCTGAATATCCTGACAAATCATTTTTTGAACACTTGTTTCTTTTTCATAACACTGTTTCCCACACTATTTGTATTTAGAAGTAAGGATTGGCTCCCATCTGTAGATTTAAGCTTAGATAGGAGTTTTTCAAACCCTTTTTGAAGTTCAATAAACACTTTTGAACTGTGGTCACTTGTGTCTGTCTTACTGTTGATACCATGCCTTCATTACATACCCCACAATGCCATGTGCGGAAGGCAGGAGTTTGTGACATTGCCACTTTTGTCGCTCCTGGCCCGTTAAGGGAATCAACGAGGGACTAAACTGGTAGCATGGGAATGCTGTGCTCCCCCTTTTTTACGGGTCCAGAAATGACATATAAATCGACAGAAATATAAAGTGCGACATAAAATAGGACATGAAATTGAAGAGTCAGTCAGCCAGTAAAGATGAGATAGGGGAGTCTACCCCATGGGCAGGGTGATGTTGTGGCAACCAGAAAGTTGACTGTCCAAGGAAAGGGGCTAGCCAACTCCAAGTCCCAATTCATAACTGGAAGCCACAGGCAGGGGCACGACCCATCAGCCAAACAAGCTGCAGATCTAGAACAGAGGCCAAAGAGGAAACATAGGAGGTCTAACTAACTAGGACCTAAGGGGTAGGAGTAAGGAGGACATGGAAGGCAAAATGAGAGACCATGGCAACTGGGTGTCATGTAACCGGATCCTGTGGGAATGAGAACTCAGATGACCAACCCACTGTCACTCTGTGAACCTTTCAGAGTCAGCTGCAATCAAAAAGGTGGGGCGGGCCCCAGTAAGCTCCAAGAAGACAGGGAAAGAAAGCAATGGCTGGCAGGAATGTAAGTTCTTCACTGTATCCCGGTAACGAGAAACAGTTTGATTATAGTCACACAGGGCAGTTTGCCATGGAATACTTTCAGTTAAGGTTGATAAATACTCAACCAGAAGACAGTGAAATGTCATGCATCCCAGCCTGAAACCACCTGAAACCACCTGAAATTCATCCAGTCCCTCACAGTGTTTTGTATGGGAGACAGCAGAGAAAAACCCTCACAGTGGAAAAAAGAACCTGCCCCCAAACACACCCAATGTAACAGAGACCCACAATCTTACAAATGTAGGGACACCAGGCATAAATGCACACCGGTCAGCCCTGGTTACAACATACACAACATATAAAATAAAGACTGGGTGCTGAAATTCACTATTACAGGAAACCACGCCACATAAGGGGACATTTATGCAGAGATAATAATTATTCAATTTGCTCTCTTAGATTGCAAAAGGTCAATTGATCATGTATTAATATTTTAAAAAACACACTATCCTAATCACAGTTAAAACTACAATGAATTGCTCAGGATAAAACTGATGGTAAATACCTGATTACACAGATATCTGATACATAACCATAATCAACAGTTAAATTCAACATTAATGCCCGCACCAGTGTAGAGAAGGTCCCAAATAAAGCCTGCACTCCAGTCGCCTATTTTGAAGTACCAGGAACGTTCACACCAAAATATGTGACGTATGATGAGCAGATAAATCAGCAGAGAGCCGCAGTAGGGCTCTGCCCAGTACCTATCAGAAGAGCAACACCTATTGAAGTACCGATACCAAGAAACCACATGGACAGTAAGGTATCCATTAAGGAAACCTTACTAGCAAATGAGACGAAATGAAGATTGCCTAAGTACAGTCCCGGAAGAAACCAAAGAGGTCTTAATGGAAGATGAATGGTGACGTCACGAGGACCCGGACTGATGTACAAATAGAAGAAATGACAACCCGCGAATGACACCAAGAGATGAAAAACGCCATGAATAAGGATGGCGTGAACCTAAAAGGGGAGAATGATGTTGAAATACAAAGAAGCTTAAGTTGTAAACAGGATGAAGATATTCAACCAGCTAACAGCTGTACATATGCTCGGAACTGCAAGAAAGCTAAGAAAACAATGCGGCTTGCAATGCTAAGTAGAAAGATGCGGCAAGTGCCATTATACATAATCTACCTCAAAACGAAGCACAGTATTATAAGTGTAATTCCACTTTGCAAACGAAGCAGAATCAACCCAGGTTACTAAAGGCTGAATGAGCAGAGATTCATATTCTAGCAAAACGAGAAGAGGTGGCTGAATCGAAACTCGGCAGATGCAACTCATGCCAGGAGAGCCAAGGTCATACCAATACAAGGAACGAACAGTTGCTAGATATAATTGAAATTTAAGAACAGAATATCCTGTCTCTGAAAAGTCAAGATAAGGAGGCGTAGGCAGGTGGCAAGCTGAATAAGAATCAAATGCACAAATTGAGAGAAACTAGACAAATTCACAGTGTGGGAAGCATATGACCAGCCGAGCGAGGAAAAGCAGGGGTTCACACCTACGCTTGGCATCCGCCCAGGCAAAGATATCAGAACTTTTCCAGACAGAAGATGCTGTTTCGAGGCCAACCACAGTAAAATAATTGACACATAGTTGCTGAAGTGATGATTGATTGTAACCTTAATTGGAGGAAGGCCGAGTAAGTAGGGGCACCCTGCACCTGGCTGACCATTCTGCGTGCTGCTAAGCAATGTATAAATTTATGCCTGAGGTTGGTGCCAAACCAATCACAATGGACCAAATAATCTAGGGTCCTATAGTTAGTAGAACCAATGGGACGTCATACTTTTAGTGACGTCTACAGTAGTCATCTTTGAAGGAAGGGCTTAGACCCCACCTGACAGTGTTTACCCAATCCCCTCACTCCGTTACCATATACAGATATAGCACCTATATTAAAGTTACCTTTTCCTAACCAATAGAATTTCATATTAACTTTTGAGTGTTATACTTCCATTATGACGAGTTTTCAGTATAGATGCTATGATTTTTATGATGTTCATTGGAGTTGAAGCGAGAAGGACGATCGCATCACTGCTGATTTCCTTGACTCCCCGTTTTTGTACTTGTCATTAAACTGACTCCCTTTGCCAAACCATTGAGTGTCCTTATTGATTGGTGTTGGAGTAATAAATCTGCACCCCATCCATCTCAAGGATGCAGCTATCTCGTCTTAAAGTACTTCGGAGTAAACCTTGGCACTATGGACCAGCCGGGGGTCTCCGGAGTACACCGGTCAGCTCCCTCATACCTATCTGACAAAATATCAAAACCCCATATCAAAAGGCTCACTAAAGCAGCCTACATGCACCTTCTTGCCACGCTGAGTTTCAAACTTCAGAAAGCAGGTGGCAGCAGCTTCCCTACAATAGCCAATAAACAGTTGAACACTCTGCCAGTCACACTTAGGGCCCAAGACGCCTTCTGGATCTTCTGCAAACAATTGAAAACCCACCTCTTCATACAGGGCCTCGGTCACTAACATTCCACCTATGTCTTTCTATATAATGTAATGTGTCAAGTCCCTATGGGATGCCCCTTTGTAACTATGTAAATAATGTATTACCATGGAAATAACTGTATCAATAAGTGTCTGTGATTTTGTACTTGCGTAACTATGTAAACAATTGTATCATCACATGTAAGATAAGCGCCCAGATGCCCTTTGGGTTAGGCGCGCTATATAAATAGCAAAATAAATAAATCAAATAAATAGATACACAGACAAAATACAGAACGAGTACATTTGTCAAGCCGTGGATGCAAACAGTTCTCCCCTGGTTCCTGGTTGGGATCTGCGGAAGAAGGAATGCTTTGTCCTGACTTCTTTCCCTTTGTCTTCTTCCTGTACATGGAACTCTCCTTGACGAGATATGGGAGATTCCGTTCAGTAGCCAATGTGTCACCCTACGTGAACCAGCTTACACTGGTGGTCCCTGAAAGACCCGTCCAAGAATTGGGGAAAAAGCAGTGCTAAAAAAACCCTATCAGAGTGTTGTCTAAGCAACCCTCTCCAGCCGGATGAATTGGAGGTATCCAAGGAAGAGGAAAATCAGATAAGGAATCCAGGCAAGTATACAGCAGAGGAAGCCGAAGAGAAGGCAGAGAAGAAACTAGCGAACAGGGTTCAGCCAGCAGGAGGCAGAGGAGAAAACAGTGCGAGAGGATTTGCTCCGAGGGAGGCAAAGGAGCGTGGAGGGCAAAAGAAAGAGCAAAGAGGTAAACTAGCGTTGGTACCCACAGCAAAGGAAGAAACTTATTGGGTTGCAACGCGGAGGGCTCCATTCTCCGGAAAGCGAAATACTCCTGTCCGCCATCTTGAAAGAAGACTAGACGGATGCCTGTGCTTGTGACCGTTGCGTGCTGGCTCAGTTAAGTGAAGTCATTTCCACCATCTCCATAACGATCTATGCAGTGTCATAACAGTATGACCCTTCCTTCGGGGGTTCTGGGCCTGGTTTCCTTGGATGCCTTCTATGAAACTGTCGAAGGAAGAGATATGAGAAGCAGGCTCTTATGAGCGTTCTGCTATGGAGTATCCCTTCCAATGTATGAGATATTAGAGATGTTCCCTATAATATCTGGAATCACAGATTTCAGACACTTCGTACTCTTCAGGCTCGGTAGGTGCTGTTTGAGAGGGTGAATCTGACTTCCTGCCAAATGGATTCGGGACGGTAGGCCTGAAGAAGGGAGGAATGGAAAACAGGATGGATCCTATTCCAGGACCTGGGTAACTGGAAATTGTAAAATACAGGCTTTATCTTTCTTTCAATTCTAAATGGACTTAGGAATCTTGGAGCTAACTTGGAGGGTCAAACCAACGGAGTGAGGTCCCATGTAGACTGCCAAACCCTGTCTCCTTCCTTACAGGTAGGATCACTCCTGCGATGTATATCAGCATACCTCTTATAGTCCTGTCTTCTTTTCTCCAAATTATGGTATGCATTATGATGGTTGCTGGCTATAGATTCCAGATGGTGATCTAAAGAAGGCAAATTAGATCAAGGCAGACTCGATATGCGAAGAGAATGGAGGTGAACTCCATTGGAAGCAAAAAAAAGGACTCATTCCATTAACAGTGTGAACTGTGTTATTAGATGAGAACTTTGCGGTTGGTAGACGATCTGCCCAGTTGTCTTGGTTAGCGGAGGCGACGCATCTAAGGTACTGTTCCAGTGTGTAATTCAACCTTTCCGCCAGGCCATTAGTTTGAGTGTGGTATCCTAGAGATTGATCCCTTTTACTGTCTTTTGCACTATTTTCTGGATTTCTATGGATTTGCCCATTACACAACGACCACACTAGTACTTGCATATTTCCTTCAAAATTATTTTTCGGGACTCTCTGTTCAATACCATCTAGGATATAACATGTCAATTTTTCGGCCAAGCAGCATCTTGTCAAAAAGAATGAAATTGTGATTGAAACCTTTGCTTAGCAAGTTTACACTATTTAACCATTTTGAATGACTACCAAGTCCAATTGGCATGGACATATAGCTGCTTTAGGATCCAATCAACAGCCACAACCTTTAATTTGACAACGTCACTTTGAATAACCTTACCTGACAAATCGCTAGCCTTGAGAATGACCCTCATGGTCGAAACACGAGTCAGCTGTTCTTTCAGTTGATTACATTTGTGATCACACACTTGTAGTCCAAATTGTATGCTTGATTCTTAATTAAAGTGCATTTAGTACATTTTTAGGCAGGGCGCGTGGTCTTTACTTCCAATAACAATGTTCAATCAGTAATCAATCTGGGCCTGTTAGGGGGGTCCCAGTGGAAGTGGAAGTATCCATCGCAGCAGGCCACTCCACTGACAACTATTTACTGAGGTGGAGATTCTAGCGCAGTGGTGTTCTCTGATGAACCCCTAATCTTCCTACCCTCTTTCTGGAGTATAGGGCTCGGTTATTCGTTTGCAAAACGCACTCCGAAACTGAGAGGTGTATTGTGTTTCCCTATCAGTGGTTATGGTCTGAGGCAAACCATGTAATCGAAAGATCTCTTGGAGAAGAATCTTGGTGAAACTGTCTATAGTTACCATGATAGTGGTACAGAGGTTCGAGAGAGGCAACTCCATGATAAAATCGGTGGAAATATTGGTCCAGTGACTTGTGGGAGTGGTACTCTGATGAAGGGTGCCTAAAGGCTTCCTCATGGTGTATTTCCCTCTTGT
The DNA here is from genome assembly GCF_040938575.1 of Ambystoma mexicanum. Lineage (NCBI taxonomy): Eukaryota > Metazoa > Chordata > Amphibia > Caudata > Ambystomatidae > Ambystoma > Ambystoma mexicanum. The sequence goes on from NC_090930.1 coordinate 847,902,871, forward strand.
GCATACTGGACAAGAGGACACGTAGTTGCGAACATCCCTCTTAAAACACAGCCATCAAAAGGATCTTTTTATGAGTTCAATTGTTGCCTTGATACCCTTATGCCATGCTGTTCGATTGTCGCGACACTAATGGAGCACTCTTCTTTGCAAGGTGGGATTCGGAATAAATAAAGCAAGAGTCCATGAAAAATAATCCTTCCTTATGTTACAACTTCTCTCCTCGCAGTAGGATCTTTCTTACAGGCACACCCGCCGAGGCTTGGCGATTCTCATGAAGGAATGTGTTGATCATAAATAGAAACCTTTTACCCTGAAGCATCCGTTCCTTAACCGGACATTCCTTTCATTTTCTTTCTGTTGGCCCCGAGAAAGACCATCAGCCAAAATATTTCTTTCCCCAAGTAGGTAAGTAAGGCAGAAGTTGTATTGCAAGAACAAATGTAGCCCCTCGAGCCTGTCAACTATTGTTACACTCCACTTGTTGCAACACCTTCAGATTCTTGTGATGGGTCTGGGCCTCGAAGGGGGTAGGCAGCCCCTAACAATAAATGTCTCCATTCAACACAAGCCTGGCGAATGGCCAACAATTCCTTCACTCACTGGTAGTCAAAGTATGGTATAATTGGCCACCGGATGTTCCAGCTCATCAGATCCAATTTGCTCAAGGACTGCTCCTAGGACAGAAGATGACCTTTTATTTCCAAAATAAATGGTATTGCTTGGTCAGGTTGGAGAAGAAAAGCAGCTGATCAAAACTTGGTTTTACAAGCAAGAAAGGCTTGCTCCTGAACATCACCCCAGCGGAAAGGTACCTCATTCTTCAGCAGAAAGTTTATAGGAAGTACATTCTCTGAAAAGTCGGGGATAAAATGGCGATATAAATTTGCCAGGCCGAGAAATCGCTGGATCTCCTTTACCGACTTGGGTGAAGGCCAATCCATGACAGCCAGCACCTTGCGTGGATCCATCTAAATTCCTTCACTGGAAAGGATGAATCCCAAGTATTCCACGGAAGGAGAATCAAAGGAACATTTCTCATGTTTCACCAGCAAACTGTTCCCCCTCAAGCTTTCCAATACCTCTCGTACATGTAGGTGGTGTTCTTCATTTCTTGAAAACCTCAAGAATGTCATCTAGATATACGATGACAGTATGGAACAGAAGATCTGAGAACACCTGATCCATGAATCTTTGGAAGGCTGCCGGAGCATTCACGGGTCCGAATGGCATGACTCGGTATTCGAAAGGGCCAAAAGGTGTTCTAAATGCTGTCTTCCATTCATCTGCCCTTCTGATTCTCAACAGATGGTAGGACCCCCTTAGGTCCAATTTGGAAAGAACGTGTGCCCCCTGAACTGCCTCGAGAATTTCCTTTATTAATCGCATGGGGTAGTGATCCTGTATGGTTATCCTATTGAGACCCCTGAAATCAATCCAGGGGTGAAGTTCCTTAGTATTCTTCTTCAGGATAAAGAGCAAGAAGGCCCCAGCTGGAGATCTAGATTCCTGAATGAGCCTGTTAGCCAAGTTGGTGTCCAGATAGGCCCGCAAGTCTTCCTTTTCTGGTAAAGAGAGTGTATAAATCCATCCGAAAAGGACTAAAGATCCTAGAAGAAGATCAATAGCACAATCCTCTGGTCTGTGCTGTGGCAGGTCTCGTGGGATCCAGTCCACCAAGGCATCAGTGAAATTCTGGTACGAATAGGGTACGTGATGTATTCTGCTGGAGGCCGTTGGGTGAGTCCATTCTTCTTTTGGCATATATCAGGAAACAGGATTTGTTACAGAATGTAGAAGAGAACCTAACTATGTTTTAATACCAGTCAATGGCTGTATTGTGTAGGCGCAGCCAAGGAATTCCTAGAATCAAGAGAAAGTGAGCTGCCTGTATGAAATCAAAGATGAAGTCCTCGGAATGATCATTGATAGTCATATGGAGTGGAATGGAACTCTAGTTAATAGGTCCAGAACTCAAAGGTCTGCCGTCCACACCTTCAACTGGTTCGGATTCCGTTTTAACCATATAGGGAATCCCATGTTTCTCAGCCCACATGGTATCGATACAATTCCCTGCTGCCCCACAATCAAGTAAAGCCAGCACTTCTAGGGGTCAGGCTTATGGGGAAGGTGGAGAAGTACCACAAGAAACATAAGTCGACTATCTATCTCACCCGAAGCCTGCAAAGTAACTATGCCGGGACTCTGGAAGTAACCCTGGTTCCTTGTCTCCTCTTAGGGTAGGGTTTGGCGCTTCCCTGCCTCTGGGGAGGCTCTTCAGGACACTCCCATAAAAGGTGATCCTTAGGACCACAATAAAGGAATGAGCCCTGATCTCTCTGTCTCTTTTGTTCTGTAGGGGATAATGGCCCATGGGTCATACCTATTCTCATGGGTTCCTCAGGACGACGCAATTCTGGAGTAGGAGTAGGAGTGGGGGGAGTAGAACATGGTGTTACAGATGGACCCCTGTATCTCCTCCATTCATACTTGCGTTTCAAAATCCTGTAGTCAATTTAAAGAACCATAGACATCAATTCTGAAAAAGAGACAGGACAAGGTACTCTTGCTAATCGTCTTTAATCTCTTCAATTAATCCCATGTGGAAAAGAGTGCATTGAGCTGTCTCCAGCCATCCTGCTTGTGCGGCCGTCTTCTTAAATGTAGAGACATAGTCTAATAGATCTGAAGATCTTAGAAGAGTTTCATAGGCAGAAAAGGTTATTTCAGGTCTCTCAAACATTTATCTGAAGGCTAGGACAAAGTTTGCATAGTTGTTTAGAAGGGGACTCGACATGGTAAACACCGGGGTTGCCTAAGCAAGCGCATTTCCAACCATGTTAGAAATCATAAAGCCTATCTTGGCTTTGTTAGAAGCAAAAGTAGTAGTCTGGAAGGTGAAGTGAACCATAAACGTTTTCCAGGAATTCTTTTACATGTTTATGAGAGCCATCGAACTTGTGAGTCAGTTCCCCTAAAGAAGATAGGTCTGTTGGCTGTGCCTCTTGGGCGGTAGCGATCTGCTGTAAAGAGACATTCTCTGCACGCAGTTGTTGTACTTTGAGGGTTAAACCTTGGACGGCTTGCATCAATTCCTGCAGTTGTTCCATGTCCTTATTGTCCTTGCAGCATTGCAATCTGTCAAGTCGTGGATGCAAACCGTTCTCACCTGATTCCTGGTTGGGATCTGTGGAGGAAGAAATGCTTTGTCCTTACTTCTTTCCCTTTGTCTTCTTCCTGGATGTGGAACTCTCCTTGACGAGATATGACTGATTCGCTTCAGTAGCACCGTATCTGCCTATGTGAACTAGCTAACACGGATGGTCCCTGAAAGACCCATCCAGGAATTGGGGGAAAAGCAGTGGTAAACAAAAAAAAAAGGATGTTGTCTAAGCAGCCGTGTCCAGCTGGAGGAAATGGAGGCATCCAAGTAACGGGAGATTCAGATAAGGAATCCAGGCAAGTATGCAGCAGAGGAAGCCGAAGGGAAGACAGAGAATAAACTAGCGAAGGGGGTTCAGCCAGCAGGAGGCAGAAGGAGACAAAGTGTGAGAGGATCAGCCCCAAGGGGGGTATAGGAGCGGGGAGGGCAAAAGAAAGAGCGAAGTGGAAAACTAGCATTGCTACCCACAGCAAAGGAAGAAACTTACTGGGGTGCAATGTGGCAGGCTCCGTTCTCCAGAAAGAAAAATACTCCTGTCCGCCATCTTGAAAGAAGGCTAGAACAATGCCTGTGCTTCTGACACTTGCGTGCCGGCATAGTTATGTGCAGCCATTTACACCGTCTCCATAATGATCTATGCAGTGTCTTGACAACATTATTCCAACTACAAGTATTATTTCTTACAAAACAGCTAATCTACTATTTAGCTACAACAAAATGCATAAGTGACAATCTAAAATGTCTATAGCCTTTAAATTAGGGCTTGTCACTACCCAACATGTTTCATTCCTATCAAATATTAGTAAAATTATAGGAACTTCTTCAGGGCAATTTCCTTTTGGATTTGGTGTCGTCGTGATGAACACAACCTCAAAGATGGAATTACTGACTCCTTAATAGGCCTGTGGTATCCTGTATTGTTCTTTGTCATTAACTTTTTTTTTTAAATGGTTTTATTGGTTTTTAACAATACAACAATTATCATCATTATTGCACCATTTGAAGATCTTGCATAGCCCCCTTCCCCCTCCTGCCCGCCCAACTTTCCAAGACCACAATTGTTCATTTTCAGTCTCTCAGTTTCCAGAAGGCCCTCCTGGGCTGCCGGTGCCGTTGGAGGCGGAAGATGTTTTGGTTGGATGAAATAGTGACACTGTGAGCGCCACCCATTGTTGTAAGTCGTTGCTGATTTCCAGTCTCTGTTCTCTCTGCGCGTTTTCCCATGCGCCCGTTTCTGCTGTTGTCCACTTACGGAGGTCCTCCCACCACGATGCCACGCTGGGGGCCTTGGGGGATTTCCACCCCATGGCGATGTGTCTCTTAGTAAGATGTACATCAAGTCTTTGAGCCTATGCAAGGGTTTGTTTTTTTTGTTGCTTTTTCTGTATCTGCCCAGGATGCACGATCTAGGTGACTGTACATCCAAAGTGATGTCCGCATTGGTGACTTTTGCTGCGATCTGGGACCAAAAGGATTGTATGGCCTGGCATTCCCAAAACATGTGGGTCATCCCCACACAAGGTTCATTGCATTTGGGGCACTCTACTGTTCTCGCTTCTTTGAATTTGGTTGATTACTTCAGGTGTGAGGTATGCTCTGTTGGTGATATAAAACTGTATGAGCTGCAGACGGGCGTTTCTGGACACTTTTTTATGATAGTGGGTTATTGATCCCCATTCCTTGTCCTCAAATTGCAGGCCCAGCTCTTATTCCCATTTCCCTCTGCACTTAAGCTCTTGCTTGGTTGCGCTGTCTAACAATGTTTCATAGAGTCTGGAGGTTTCGTATCCGCCCTCTGCAGCGTTCAATATGTTTTTATGGAACTGCCCCACGGGTAATCCTGTGGTCTCGTGTATCTCCGTAAACGTTAGAATGCTCTGGTCGTCTACAAGGTCCCCAAGGGTGGTGACCCCGTGGGGCTCCCACGTGTTCTTTATTTCTTTCAGGCCCCCTGGTCTGTTTGTCATAATTGCGGCAATCGGGATTTGAGGTGAGTATGGGTCAGTTGTCCCCATGACTTTGCAAGCTCTTTTCCACATCTGGATTCCAAGCCTCATAAGGTAAGGGTTGTGTTGATTCGCTCCGTCCGGGGTCTAGAATAGGTCTCTGAGCAGCATGTGCGGGATGGCTGGTTGTAGGAGGCGGGTGTCAGTAGCGGTTTCGTCCGCCATCCATTGGATTACGTGCTTTAGTTGGCTCGCTAAGTAACATAGTTCAAAATTAGGGATTTTCAGGCCTCCTCTGTCATAGGGTCTCTGCAGTACCTCTAGTGCCACTCTGTGTCGTCCTCCTTGCCACAGGAATCTTCTACATAGTTTATTTAGGTCTTTGAAAAACTGCTGGGGGATGTTGTATGGGACGTTAGTGAAGCAGTGTAGGAGGTGTGGTAACGCCACCATCTTAAGAAGCCCGGCTCTCCCTGCGACTGAGAGCGGGAGTCTGCCCCAGAAGTCCATTGACTTTTCTAGGTTGTCTTTAGCTCTCGCTGTGTTGAGGGAGTGCTCGGTTTTGGGGTCTCGATGAATGTTTATCCCTAGGTACTTGAAGGAGGTGGTCTTCCATTTGATGGCCAAGGCTGGGAGCCTTTCTTCGTTGGCGTCGCTTAAAGATGCGAGGGGGAAGAGGCAGGACTTGTCGTGGTTAATTTGTATCCCCGTGTATCTGTGGAACCCTTCCAGTGTCTCCAGTATGTATGGCAATATGTGTTCCGGGTTGTTTAGGTAGAGGAGTGTGTTGTCTGCGTACATGGAGACCAGGTGGGTCACTCCGTCTATTACGATGCCCCGTCCCCGTATTCCTGCCTTAGGTATGCTGCTACGGATTCTATTGCAATAATGTATAGCATAGGAGAGAGCGGGCACCCCTGTCGCGTGCCCCTGTAAATGCACCACTTGTCTGAGTAAGTTTTGTTGGTGTGCACACTGGCCGTGGGATCAGTGTGTATGAGTTTAGTCCATTTTAAGTCCATCTTGGCCATGGTGGCATGTAGCCACGTCCATCGAACTGAATCAAATGCCTTAGTGGCGTCTAGGGATGCCACTGCCCATTTTCCGGGCATGCTATTGGTGCTATATATGACGTGGTGCAGCTTGCGCAGGTTTTCTGTGATGGTCCGCCCGGGTACGTACCCTGTTTGGTCTTGGTGGATTAGCAGCGGGATCACTCTGCGCAGCCTTATCGCTAATAGCGCAGTCAGGATCTTGTTATTTGTATTGAGCATGGATAGGGGCCTGTAAGAGGTGCACTCTCTGCTGTCCTTTCCTGGTTTTAGTATGGGGATAATTACGGCTTCCTTCATGGTGTCTGGGAGGGAACCTGTTTCGTATGCTTCGTTGAACACTTGGGCTAGGAGTGGGGCCAGCGTTTCCTTGTACGTTTTGTAGAACTCTCCTGGGAGCCCGTCAGTTCCTGGGGCCTTGCCGGATGGCAAGGATCTGATGGTGGCCATAACCTTTTCGGGGGTAATGGGCTCATCTAAAGCCTCCGCTAATTGCGCATCAAGTTTGTGGGCGAGGGGGGTTCAGTGTATAGAGCTTGGTAAAACCCGGTGAACGCTGAATTTATTTCGGCTTGCGTGTGTACCAGTGTGTCATCTGGGTTGTGGACTTGACAGATGGGTGTCCTAGGGGTTTCCCTTTTGTAAAGCCAAGCTAGGAGCTTCCCAGGTTTGTCCCCGAGGGCATGACTACGTTCTATATATTTTGAGTAGCTGAGTTTCCCAAGTTTCTCCCAGTGCCCCAGGCAAGCTTGTTTGAGCTCTATCATTCTTTGAATGTGGGTAGGGTCTACGGGGACTTTGGCTTCTAGTGCTTTTAGCTCATCTTTGTTGCGTGTTAGTGTGGCGAGTATGGACTTCTGGGCTCCTCCTATAGCTGCAATCATCTCACCCCTCATGACCATTTTATATGCCTCCCATACTGTGCTAATGTGTTGCACGCTGTTCATATTTAATTGCCAGTAGTCTAGTGTGCTTTTTCTAATCTGGTCGGAGAAGGGCTCGTCTAGCAGGGCTTCAGCCCTGAGCCTCCAGGTGGGGGCTAGGGGTCTGGGCGTGAACACTGTCCACGTGGTCATCAGTGGGAAGTGGTCTGACAGCACTCTGGCAAGGTATTGTGTGTCGCTGAACGTGGCCAGGTGTTTCTCGGTTACATGGATGTAGTCTATTCTGGTGTGGAACATGTGTGGGGCTGAATAGTAGGAGTACGTCTCTCAGGGTGGTGCTCTCTCCACAGATCTCTGAGCGCGTACTGTTGTGTTAGTGCATTCAGTATGTTAGCCGGTGGGACTGGGCGGGCATGCTTGTTGTCTGATCTGTCTCTGAGGAGATTTAGGGTGCAGTTGTGGTTTCCCCCCATACCATGGTGCAGTCCCTGAATGGGCTCAGTCGTTTATATAGGGAGCGGAAGAAGATTGTGATGTCGTGGTTAGGTGCGTAGGTGCTGACCAAGCAGAGTTCCCTTCCCTCGATGTTGCCGTGTACCAGGGCCATTCTGCCTTCGTCGTCTGTTTTTGTTTGTATCACTTTTATGGGGATGGTGAGGGCTATCCAGATCAGGACTCCTGTTGCATACATAGAATATATGGATCCTATCAGTGTCCCTCTCCAGATTTTGGGGAGTGCAGCAAGCTTTTGTGCATACATGTGAGTTTCCTCTAGGAGGGCTATTCCTACCTTGCTACGCTTCATGAGTGCATGGATTCGGCGCTGCTTAACGTAGCTGTTCATTCCTCTGACATTCCATGTCAAGATTCTGATTTTATCCGCCATAGGTCTGTCGTGGTCAAACTTATGTGGGTGGCGCTCATGGTGCGTTCCTCGTTGTCTCCGGCGGCTTCCAGTGCTATGGGTGGTCTTGGATTCCTTATATATGGTTCCCCAACTTGGATACCAACTCCCTGGTTCCCGCCCCCCTCGAACTTTGAACTTCCCTGTAACTTAACAAGGCCAGTGGGGTTCCCCCAGTTCTGACTACCCCGTTTCCCCTCCATTTGACCTTTTTGTGGTCTCTTGGTGCCCTACGGGTGGGTTAGATATACCCTGATTCTTCTGGGGGCAGAAGACGTTACGTTGGCCGCAGTCGTGTAGGAGGCGGTCTCTGTTCAGTGTGTCTTTCTTTAGGACCGAATTTGCTGTTCCAGAATGTGAGTTGAGTTTCCTTCTTTGTGCCTTCGCTGGTGTACTTGTGCGTTTTGATGTTAGGTAGGCGCTCAGGTTGTAGGCTACCTCGGTTTGCGGTCTCTTGTTTCAAGGTCTGGGAGCTGCTTGCTGTCCATCCATTCTGTGGCTTCAGCAGGGGTGTCGAACAGGTGCACCCTGTTGTCGTGCAGCACCTTCAGCCTGGCTGGATATAGTAGCATGTAGCGCAGGCCCGCTTTCTTCAGTCTTGCTTTTGTGAGGATGAATTGGGCTCTTCTCATCTGGACGTGAAACGTATAGTCAGGGTATATGGCTATCTTCGCTGCATCTCTCTGTATACTGCCCCTGACCTCAAGAAGGCTAAAATCGTTTCTGTGACCCTATAGTTGAGCACCTTTGCAATTACTGGCCTGGGTGGCGTCCCTGGTGGCGGTCTTTTGGTGAGTGAGCAGTGTGCTCTTTCAATGGTGAAGCCTTGTGTTAATTTGCCGGCCCCCACCTCTTGCAGTAAGAGGTTTTCTCTATAGTTCGTAGGGTCGGGGGCGTGGCCAGCGCCGATGGTGTAAAGACGTGTCTGTGAGGAGCTCCCGTCTCGATCCTGGCCTAGATCCTCAATTCGATCGAAAATTTTGACCTGAACAAGATCCAAGCCCATACTCCGGTGGGGGAAGCGATTCTGGCCCTGCTCGGCGCAGGAACGAAGAGAAACGGAGCCGGCGTCCCTGAAAACGCAGCATCCGAACTGATACCCCCGGGAGAAACAAGATGGCGGACGGCGCCGAGGCCTGACGGAAGAGCAGTTTAAGCCGGCAGTGAGGCAGCGGGGAGAAGGTCGCGTCGAAGGAGTCCCTGTGAGTGGAGCGGAAAGACCCCAGTGGAAACCAGACGCAGGACTGACCGCCCTTAGATCTCTCTCCCCCCCAGAAGCCCCTGAGCGCACGGGAGAGCCTCCGCATTACCCAGGGGAGCGAACGGAACTACATCCGAGGCCCTGGGACCGCTGCGGAGGAGACACAGGGGGTAAGCGGACCGCTGCCACTTCGAGGGAGACCCGTCGGTGAACTGCCAGCCGCGAGTGCGGTGGTGCTCCGTGGGCCAGAGAGGCAGCGGAGTTAGAGGACCCTTGCCGCTGTCGTCACAGCGTACTGCACGGGGCCCTCCTCCCTCCCTGAACAGGCAACCGCACGGTTGAAGAGGGAACGGTCCACGATCAAACGAACCGGAAGACTCGCAGACCCTAACCCAACACCGGGGAGCAGGAACTCGCCCGTGCCGCAGACAGCAGGGCCTAGCAGGGTTACAGGACAGTGGCCCAGCGTGCTGAGAGATCGCAGAGCACTCCATTGCCCAACCGGGAGAATACCCTGCGCAGGAGCGTATACTTAATTGCACCCCCCCCTGTGTTCTCCGGTGCCATCACCGACTAACACTGTGCATCACTGCATAACGTTCGCCTTGTTACTCACGGTCTAAGGGCTCATATCTGCCTCTACAACACTAAGAGGGACTAATGTCTACCTCACGAAACAAAAACAGGGGTGCAACAATCATGGACTCGTTCTCAGGGGCTAAACCTAAACAGTCCAGCCAATATGAGATCCCCACACAGACGGAACCCCCAGCAACAGTTGATGACCCCAGCAACGCCCAAGTGCTGCAGGCCATTGCTACACTCCAAACATGCATGGAGACCAGGATAGATGAACTTAAGGTGGACATGCAGCTCATCCGTCAAGATGCCCGCAATCTAGCGGAAAGAATAAACACGGTGGAAATAAAACTGCAGGACACCATAGACACTAACAAGGACTTAAAGCACAAAGTTATCGCACTTGAGAAACAAGTGGCTCATCTCGAGGCGAGGTCTGAGGAAGCAGAAGGAAGGGCCCGCCGCAGTAACATCCGAGTCCTTGGCGTTCCGGAAGGGATGGAAGGTACCGACCCCACGGAATTTATTGAATCCCTATTAATACAAGAGGTGGGAGCAGGCAAGCTTACACAGGGATTCTCCGTCGAGAGAGCCCACCGCTCCCTACAGAAACGACCCCCACCGGGATCATACCCACGCCCGATGATAGCCAAGATCTTAAACTTTCGCGATAGAGAGACGATCCTCAAATTCTCGAGGGACGGAGGCGAGATCAGACGCAATGACTCCAAGATCGTTATCTACCCAGATTATACCCCACAAGTGCAGCGCGCCAGGAACTCATTCATACCTGTCAAAGCCCAACTGCGGAAGCTGGATCTTAAATACATGCTCCTGTACCCCTCGCGCCTTAAGATACTATACAAAGGCAAAGCTGTCTTCATGGAGACTCCGGCAGCAGCCACTATGTGGATGGAGCACAATAATTTGGCTGAGGCAGAGGATCACGCCCAGACGCCCAACGGCTGATCACGAACAGATCTCTTTGTAACGATCAATTAGTTCTTTCAAGGACGGGAGCTATAAGGACTACCCACGGACATTGTCACAACCCACCCCACCCCAAGCATGGCTGGCCTATGGCCAACACCACATCCGCACCTCACGACCCGGATCGGCCTATGGGTAGCGGAAGCCCCCGAGCGTTGTCCTCCCAGAACGACTGCTGGGGGCAACACACAGTTATCTTTCATATTCGGTCCACCTGTTCGAGTGGAAGTTAAATCTGTTCATAAGTCTCCGTTTAATATATCAACACAACAATCATGGGCAACAGGAAGATTACAACGCGCATTGCTGACGGCCGACCCAGGGGGCATTTGTTCAGCACACGAAGCCGGCTTGAAGACGGTTGTGACTGCCATGAGTTCAGCGCTCCAACTCCTCTGCCACCATCATGTCTACACGCCTTAAGATCGCCACTTGGAACGTGAGGGGTTTGGGTTCCTACTTACGCCGCAACAGAGTTAAATCCTTTCTACACAGGAAGAAGATAGGGCTGGCCCTATTACAAGAAACCCACTTAACCAAGGAATCCACCGCGACGCTCCAATCATACTGGGGTGGACAGGGGTTTGGGTCCGCCTATTCCAAATTCGCAAGAGGGGTGTTCACTTGGATCAGCCCTCACATCCCCTTCCAGCTCAAAAAAGCCGAACAGGACCCGGAAGGAAGGTACGTGATACTCTGGGGCCACATCGAACAAATAGAGGTATGCATTGTCAATTCATACCTCCCCAACAACAATATCCCTGCGCACCTTGCAATGTTGTACACAAAGATTACACTGTATAGAGACACATTCTTCATATGGGGAGGCGATTTTAATTGCGTCAGTGACTCAGTGCTTGACAGATCTGCTCCTCCCTTGGGGGGCCCGTCGACCGCTACCACCGCTATGAATGTCATGCTGAACCGCCTAGACCTGGTAGACATCTGGCGGGAGCAACACCCAGGGGATCGAGGCTATTCCTTCTACTCCTCGCCACATAATCTTCACACCAGAATTGACTACCTCTTTACTGGCAGAGAAAGCTTTCCCCAGATTGCTTCTTCCAACTATTTGGGCCGCACCATCTCTGATCACTCTCCCCTGGTAATTGAATGGAGCGTCACGGGCCCCAGATCTCCTATACCTACATGGAGGATGCCCACCGAAGCACTTAAAGATTCGGAGTTCAGGGAAGATCTCAGGGAATCCCTAGAGAACTACATTCGTGAGAACATAGACAGTGTTGACCACCTAAGCACAGTCTGGGATGCTCTCAAAGTGGTTGTAAGGGGAGAGGTCATAGCAAAGGCTGGAGGAATGAGGAAACGCCTAAGAACTGAACTTGAATTACTAGAAACTGAAATAGAACAGCTAGAATCCAACACCCTGGACCCCCAACCGCAGGAAGACAGGCTTGCCAGCACAAGGGCCACCTGCAAGGAAGCTTGGGACAGACTGGCCAAATTTGATTATATCACCAGAACCAATAAAGCACACGCCCACGCTGATAAACCTGGTAGACTGCTCGCCTGGCTGTGTAGGAAAGAACACCCTAAACATTCGACTACAGCCTTAAGAGATGCTGATGGCACATTACATCGGACCCAACATGGGATTAACAACACTTTCGGGCAGTTTTATGCCCAACTATACTCCCATAATGACGTGGTGCCCCCTGAGGAAATTTCAAGCACCTTGGATGAAATTGGCCTGCCCCTACTCCCGCTATCACATAAGGAGGCCTTGGATGCTGATATCACCATAGATGATATAACCGACGCCATCAAGTCTCTGGCCACTTGTAAGGCCCCGGGCAGTGATGGGCTACCTGCCGAATTTTACAAAACCTACGAACCGGAATTGACTCCGCTGCTGCACGAGGTGTTCCTAGAGGCCTATGAGACGGGTATCCTGCCTGGGAGCATGCGTGAGACTTTGGTGGTTCCGCTCCTCAAGCCAGGTAAACCTGCAGATGACTGTGACTCCTATCGCCCTCTTGCGATGCTCAATTATGATGTCAAAATTCTTACAACCATTCTGGCTAAGCGGCTGTCCAGGGTGATCGGAGGAGTGGTGCACCCCGACCAGAGCGGCTTTGTGCCGGGCCGCAACACTACTGCCAATCTTCGTAGGCTACAACATGTATTATCACATTCCACTCATGTAGGGGAATCTTGTGCCTTGCTCTCTTTGGACGCCATCAAGGCGTTCGATTCTATTTTCTGGGAATGGCTAATCGCGGTGCTTCGGGAGTTTGGCTTTGGAGAACGATTCATTAGATGGATCACAGTTCTCTACACTAAACCACGAGCACGAGTAAAATCTGGCCGGCTCATCTCCACGGCATGGGACATACAAAGGGGCACGAGGCAGGGCTGCCCGCTCTCCCCTATGTTATATATACTTGGGCTCGAACCCATCGCCATTTTTTTCAGGAAACAGTTCTTCGATGCTGGTATAAGGCTAGACGGGGTGGACCACATAATTTCCCTGTATGCAGATGATGTCCTCCTTTATGTGAGGGACCCGCAGTTGAATGTCCCGACCATGCTGGAGGTCCTCGGCAACTTTGCTAAGGTATCAGGCATACACTTCAGCAGACATAAGTCTTGCCTGTTTCCGTTAGGTGCCCTCCGAAACACACACGTCGACGACCTCCCCTTGCTGGGTATAGGTTGGCGCCCCATCACGTTCCGCTATCTGGGCATTAATATCTATCACACGCCTGAACTTATGCACATCAACAACACGGCAGCGGCGCTGCCTCCCTTGCGCAAGTCGATTAGGTTTTGGGCTCGCCTCCCCCTATCCATGATGGGCAGGGCTTCCATCATCAAGATGATTGTTCTCCCCAGATTTCTTTATGGTTTTCAAAACATTTTTTATCATATTAGGACACCCTTCTTTCGCCTTTTGGGGAAGATACTTAAAGACTTCCTGTGGGGAATTAGTAGACACAAATTTGCATTATCCACGCTGACCCTACCCTATGAGCAGGGAGGCATTCGGCTCCCTGATCTGGAACGATACTACCTGGCTGCCCAACTAAGCTTCGTGGCTAAATGGCTAGCCGACGATGACACCCCCGAAACAGCGCTCTTACAACGCTCAATTGCTCCGATCCGGCTAAACGAACTCATCTGGGCCCCTCAACGTCTTGTGGATGGGATCCCATATTTAGCTACCCTGGGTCGTCAGATATGGCAAAGGGTTAAAATTCTTCTCCACTTGAAACATAGATATACACCGGACACACCGCTCCTGGCCGACCTGTGTCAGAACTCTGTAGACCTTGCTTCCATTAGATACTGGGAAAGGCTGGGAGTGTACACTTGGGGGGATCTATATAACGAGGGCTCCTTCCGGGATTTCTCCTCCTTGCAGTCAGTAGATGGCGTCCCGGCTGGCCAATTCCTTTGGTACTTAAAGATCCGTAAAATTGCTCGGACCAAATGGGACGCATGGCCAGAAGAACCTGAAACTGACCCCTTCATAACACTCCTATATAGTTTGGGAGATGGATGGAGGCCTGTGTCCCGTATATACAGCCACCTAATTGATAGGCCCAATCCCCGCAGTCAGGATCTCAAACTCAAATGGGAAGGAGACTTGGGGCACGAATTGTCTGAAGCAGAATGGGGCAGAGCACTAGCGTTTCCCAACGTGGTATCTAGAAACTCTAGATTTAAATTGATTCAGCTTAATATGTTATATCGCTCGTACCTGACACCACTTAGAATAGCCAAAATATATGGGCTAACCCAACATAACTGCCCTTGGTGCGGCAGAGACGAAGCAAATCTTCTACACATGTTCTGGGGATGTGTCCGGGTCCGGCAACTCTGGGCGAAGGTGGAACTCCTCTGTAGCGAGGCAGGTATGACCAGATATGAGTGGACCCCAAAGGAGTGCCTTCTCGGAACGTATCCCAGACTGGCCAAGTTCAAACACTCAGTTAAGCTCATGGACCTAGTATGCATTCTGGTCAAAAGGACCATTGCTATGGCCTGGAAGCGACCCGGAGGCCCACGATACCAGGTATGGCGTAACGAACTGGAGCGCTGGATAGGGGCAGAAACCTCTGCCTGGGAGGACGGGGTTGCCACATCCCCCGAAGACACGAGCTTGGCACTTTCTGCCTGGAAAACTCTCACCTGGGCCTTACTTAACCCCCCCAATGACGATAAACCCCCTTGAGTAACTTGCCACTATCGAAACATGCTATCTGACACAGAATATTTGCGCAGTCCATAACCTGAACTTATTTGTTGCCTGATCTTCCTACGTTGCTTACGCCACTGACCATACGGAGACTTGTTAATGTTGTTTTTGTTTTGTTGTTTCTGTTTAATTGTTAATTTCTAATTGGCCTATCTTGATTAATCCTGACTTATACCAATGTGATCGCACAATGTTACGATGCAACTGTCTCTTACATAAATGCCAATAAAGAAATTTGAAAATAAATAGTTCGTAGGGTCGTTTCCCTCAATGCCCTCAGGCAGGTCAATAATTCTGATGTTATTCCGTCGAGCCCCCCCTTCGGCCTCATCAGCCCTGTCTTCGAGGTTTTTAACTTTTTGAGCCACTGCGTCCACGTCTCTCAGGAGCTGGGTTTTGGTTTCAGTGTTTTCTCTGACCTGGGTCTCAAGTGCCTCCGTTCTGCCTGCTATGGAGCGGACATCTTGTCTTAATAAGTTCAGATTGATTGCTACTGCGTCAATTTTGTTTTCCATAGTCTTTTGGAGGGTCTTGATGGCTTCTAACAGCTGCGAGTTAGTGGGTTCTGCTGGCGTTTCATGGGGTTCGGTTCGGGTTGTCGTGGGGCCGGCGGGGCTGGCGTCTGATCCTGCGCTGCTCCAGCCGCGTAAGTGTCCATTATGGTTTGCCTCTGTTTACCTCTTGTGTCTTTCACAGACATTACTCTGCAGACTAGGGGCCTGTCGGTTCTCAGGACTGTTCACTCAGCGGTGAGACAGGGTGGGCTAGGCCGGGCTGCTCTGTGGCCGCACTAGTTGTCTGCGTCTCCCCCTTGCGATGGAGGTATCTGAGTGGTTGTGCGGCCCTGAGGCAGTCCCTTGGGTGCGGTAGGGTAGGCCCCAGAGCCTGTTTCTCTGCTTATTTGGGGGCCTCCCCTAGGCGTTGGAGGCAGTGGGGGCGCCCAATGGTGCCTGGTCTGTGCGGGCTAGCGCCTGTGCCACTGGGAGGCCCTCTCCTCTGCTGGTCCGGTGGGGCCTCTGTTGTGGCTGCCTCGGCCCAGTCCCTTAGGCCAGTGGCGGTGGGGCACGGCCGGCAGCTGGGGTCCGTGGTGGCTGGGCCCGGGCCGTACTTCGGGCCTGGCTATACTTTATCCTAGGGGGGGTGCGCTTCTCTGGGGTCCGGCAGACGCGTACTGCCACGCGCGGTCCCCTCCTCCCGCCGACTCCTCACCTTGTGCTGCTTTGTGCCCCGGGCGGTCCAGTGCCCGGCTCCCCCACGCAGTTCTGCTCGATCTGATGGGCCATTGCAGCGCTCCGGTGGCTGGTCGCCTCCCGCTGCGGAGCGGCATCACTGCATGCAGTGCGGGCAGGGCCTGCAGGGCTCCGCCGGCGCTCTCTGTCAGGTCCCCCAGGGACAGTCTTCGTGTAGGGGAACGGGGGAGAGGCAAACTCCGCGTCGTCCTGTATCCGCGGGCTTCACTCCCGCGGCAGCTCGGTTACAGCGCAGTGTCTCTCGCCTGTGCTCTGGGTCAACCTGCAAGCCGCTCCGATGCTCGCGGAGGCTGGATGTTGAAATCCTGGCTCGGAGGGTCCGGGCGCTACTTTCTATTCTGTGCCGGCTGTGCCAACTGCCGGCACCATTTTTCGCTGCGGGCCGTCTCCTGCTTTCTTCGGTGCCCCGCCGCAGGGAAGGGTCATGGCGGTCAGAAACTTCGGATGGCACTGCCTGCCGTAGTCGGGTGCATTTGTGGGGACTCTCAGCTGCTTAGTCACCCGGGAAGTATAGGGAAAAAGCAGCATTCTGGTCTGATTATACGGAGCTCACTGAAAGCCATCTTTCTTACATGGCGGTTAGCCACGCCCCCTTGTCAGTGACTTGACATATTATCTAAGGAACATTATAGGCAAAAAATCAAAGAATTCCAAAAATAGTTCACTCACTTACCTAATGCATATTCTTCACATAGGTCATCTCAATGAGTATAATTACTCTCATAACTCTCTTTCTACAAAAACACAAGTGCATGGACCAGTCTTCAGAGACTTCAGAAATCGAGTGCATTTCACTTCCATTACATACTGAACAAATAGTGATTAGTCAGAGCAATCACTTACTCGCAAGGTTGATTGAGTCTAGATGTGGATAAATTATGAATGGTTATCTTATCAACACTGGACGTTAGTTTCTTACTGGGAATAAACACCCGACATCTGCAATAGTTTTTGAATTACGCTTTTGTTTTTAGCCAAGATTACATTATGTGTACTTCAGAAAATACAAATCAGGCAATATTGCGACGAATGCTAGAAATTACTATCATTATCAGGTATCAACGGCCAATAGATCCAGACAATGGAATGACATTTCCAAGCACTGTTCCTGCTACTGTTTCTCCATGTACCTTCTCTGTAACATTTCTATCTGGAAGGGGTTCTTAGGACTTCAGATTCCAGGTTCTAACAGCCAGCAGCCATGTTACAGCAGAGTGATACTGTATTCAATATGTCTTTCTCCTCATATGTTTCAGTCTTTGCTATATTTTCCATGTTCCCTTTGGTCCATACTTCCTCTTTTCTCTTATTGTAGATATCTGGCTCCTGACAGTGGGGTTAAGTAGATCAATGTGGTTGTAGAAGGAAAGTCTAAGGGAAGACCCTGAAAGGAGTGGAAGAAAGAGACCCAGAGTGGGAAAAGGACCCATAGACTGAGGGAAAATAGACTGAGTAGCCTGTGGGGATGTAACCTCTGGAGGTTGGGGAAGAAAAGACTAAAGAGCCTGGTATTAAACAGAGCCTGGAAAAGGAGAAGTAAGAGACCCACAGGTCTTAAAAACAATGCCAAGATCTGGGATATGAAATACCTAGAAGGTTGGGAAGAGTCAGACCCAGACAACTATGGAGAGAACATTCCAAAGTTCAGGGAAGAGAGCTACCCAGAGGGCTGAGAGCAGAGATATTTAGAAGATTTGGGCAGAGATGGACCTAGCTGGCTGTAAAAGGAGTGACTCGGAAGATGGATGGGGAAAAGGGGAAGGACACTTAATGGGAAGCTGGCAAACAGTGAGGAGAGATGGAGTAAACAGAAGAGGGATGAAGAAGAAAGAGAAAACACATTGGTAGTAGAACTATTGAGAGAGGTGGAGGAGTTGAGAAACATCTGGAAGGGAGAGCTGATAGAGACGTGAAGAAGAGAAATCTAGAAGCAGGAGTAAATTCACTGAAGCACTGGCACCATTAGTAACGGTGTCAGTGCTTCAGTGTACCCATTCCCGTGGCATTCGATTGAATGCCCCGGGAATGGGAACTGACTGTTCATCCGCCGCCCGTAATATCCTGATATTACCAGGATATAGGGTGGCGGAAACGGTGAGCCGAGGTTGCCAGTTGGCCGCTGGTACTACCAGTGATCTACTGGCAACCTTGTAATGAGGGCCTTTGTGTGTGCCAAGGGGGTACCAGGAGAAAGGAGCAAGAAGGGTAGGAGAAAGGGTGCAGGAACCCCCTAAGTGTGACATTGTGAATGTGCCAGAAGAATCTGGAGAAATCAGGGAGAAAGGTGTACAAACACCAAATCTGAGCCTGAGTGTGCTGCTTATGGGATTAAGCAAATAGGACAGAGTAGCACTTGTGTTTAACGAAACCTGAGTGTTTTCTTCGGTTGGACATTGTTTGTACTCCCCTAAGGGATTTTTATTTTTAGGTTTCCCGAAAAACTGAATGGCCAAATGTAGTACACAAAGCAAAGACTAAGGAAAGTGCACCCTGTCTTTAAAACAGCATGGGAGCCACAGGAGGGCCCAGATACCCTGTTTTCTCCCTGCCCGTTTCATCCCTATCAGCCCAAGCCAGGCATTATCATGTTTTCCACCTTCCTCATGGAAATAAGAACACTGCTCCTGTGGATAGTGTTCCTACCACGCCAAACCCCTTCTAGAGAAGCATTGGAAGCACCAATAGGTTTGGCTTTTGATTGATTGATTTGTTATTTATTATGCGCCTATACACAAGCGTTTGGCTTTGTTAATGTATAGGCACTATTGATTTATAAAGACGCCACAGACAAACATGGCTTATTCTATACCCTTGCAGAGCCACACTTATTGGCTTTGCCAACTCCTGCTATTGCAGAGTTGCCATGGAAGATCATAATTTCCAAACCTTTAACTGCATAATATCTTCCCGATCGTGTGCTTGCTCTACAGCCTTATTTATGTTCTAATTCCTCTAACCAGCACGTATTATGCATGTTGCAGATGGCAGCCAGATCTCCTTTGCATACCATGTAGTCTTGTGTTGATTAGACACTGCTGCTTTCTTACTTTAGAGCATGCTGTTTCATCTCTCCAGATGGAAATTGCTGGTTCACGCCCTTGAGAATTTATCAGAAGAAGAAGAAGAGGAAGAAGAAGAAGAAGAAGAAGAAGAAGAAGAAGAAGAAGAAGAAGAAGAAGAAAGACTACAAAAGGTTCAATGGATGAACAGGGTTGTGGCAAAACGTGCACACAGACACAGACACACACACACACAAACACACACACACACTTCATTGTACTTTTGACCTTTTTCAACACTTGTTGACAAAGAATATCACAATATGCTTGAACAAAACCATGTATATGCAACTTCCCCATCAGCCAAATCAATGAGTCAAAATGTTACATTTATGTTAGAAATGCATTCACTATAGAATATCATTACATGCCACAACTCAAATTTGGAAAACACAATGAAAAGCACATGGAATAGGAAAGTTAGCATGTGTTACAGATGCACACAAACCGCTTGGCGTCTCAAGGAAGGTTCAAGGGTTTTAGTGTACTTTCTGTGGGCTCTAGGGCTGTGCCTATCCCTCATCTCCTGTGGGATTCCCTGCCTAGCCCAGTAGCCCCCAGTTAGTGCTATCAACCAGTAACTGCTGCCTAATAGCTGGCTTCAACCACTGATGGCTCTCCAATACGCAGGCTACCTAATCTCCCTTCGATCTTTCTATCTCTCCCTACACAAACCCAGTTTAGTGTTCTATGGGGACTTGGGTATGATGCCTTGCATTTACTCTGTTGAATCTGTCTAAGACCAGTCACGTGCACTCTCACCTTGCCCTTCCACTCTGCCTCAGTCCTCTCCCCCACTCCTCCCCCAAAAACGCTGCCCCTTTGTTTTTAGTCCACCTGTCTTCTGCCTCCACCCTTTGATGTTGCCTCTTACCCCAATCTATAAATACCTCTCTTCCTCCCACTACTACCACTCCCCCTCTCACTACTTTCAATTCCTCCTCCCACTACTACCATGTCCTCCTCCCACTATTGCCACTCCTCCTTCTTCAACTAGTACTCCTCCAACTCTACTACTTCTCATTCATACGCCTTTCACTCTGTACCAATCTTCTCACATTCACCTCCTACACTGCTGTTTCTATACACTTTTATCACAACAATGCAAACTCACAATGCCGTACCACTAGCACTCCTTAACCAATTCCCCACCTGCTCCAAAAGTCTCCTCCACATGGTACTGCTCCATCCTTACTCCTGCTGGTCTCTTGGGCGTCTTCAACCTCCACCTCTGACTTCATGTTCTACACCCACGACTTCCTCTTTCCTGTCCTCCTTTAAATCCCCATCCCTTATCCCTGACTGGTGTTCTTTCCCTATCCAATCTGACCTGTCTTCCCCATCCCGAGAAGTGGATGTGCATGGTGGAGCTTTGAAAAGGTGCATGTGCCAGACTCACTGGCTATGCAGCTGCTTGCTGTGTGATGGTGTAAAAAGACTTTGATGCGATTGTTTGTTGTTTTGGAACCATTCTCTCTGATGTGGTTGATATGTCTCTGAAACCTTCCCTGGTGGTATAGTGCCCTAGCGCAGAAGTGTGGCCTACCTCTTTTTCTCTCTGGCAGGCATGCATCGTCTTTGGTGATGTCTTGTTTGCTTGTGACATTCTCTTGCAGCTCCCTCTCTCTTCCAGGCTCCGGGCACCTTTTCGCTGGAACCTCCGGATGCAAGGGTTGCTTGGCAGTTCTGG
This sequence comes from Ambystoma mexicanum, assembly GCF_040938575.1. Classification (NCBI taxonomy): domain Eukaryota; kingdom Metazoa; phylum Chordata; class Amphibia; order Caudata; family Ambystomatidae; genus Ambystoma; species Ambystoma mexicanum. Next base: position 847,923,808 of record NC_090930.1, read on the forward strand.
AGGTGTGTAGATTTGGGTGATAAATGTACTGGTGTTTCTTTGGTTCTCATGGGCTGACCACTCTGGTCACATCATATTTATTGATATCTAGAACAAGAAGAAAATACTGGCAAGCATCTTTGTCAAGAGGTACAACATCAGATCAGGATCTGCATACAAGCATTCTGGCACAAAGGGGGCAGGGACTGGGGCCCTCTCTAGTACTACCATCCATCTCAGAACTAAGACTGGTTCTGGGTGGCTCCCTGGTAGAGATGGGTTCTTGTTCCCTCCTGAAAAATCAGTATATGGGCCACTATCCTTTTATTCATAGACTGACAGTTAGCCTCAACCCACCTATAAAGCTCCCAGTGTTTGCTAGACTCTGAGGGACCAGACCAGCTTTTCACAGCTCTCTTAATACAAGGGGAGGATATTACCTGGAGCAAGGTAGTGTTGCTGCTGTCCACAATCCAGCAGCCCCATTGGACAATATAGGCTGGAGAGCATAATACCAAGAGGAGACTGTGGAAATAACTCCTGGCAGGAGGGTCACAAAATCATCTGTCTCAAAGAACCCCGAATTAGGGGGGGAAAATATTGGTTCCCAATGAAGAAGACATTTTAAAAACTCAAGATCTGGGACAGACAAGAACAAAGCAAATCCTGAGAAACCCAATGTTGCGCTTTCTCTGACTTCCATGAAGACCATCAACTTTCCCCTGAATACCACCTTCAAAGTAATTTAATAAACACCCTGAAATGTGGCATGGAGTGAAAAGGCTGAATTCAAGGACAGGAACTACTCAACGAACACCCTCTAAGCTGGAATAAAAAGGGAAAACAATCACTTGTGGAACCTGGATAGACACTATAAATATGTCACAGAGTAGAGAAAACAAGAGACTTACCAGATGGGTTGAAGAGACTGTCTGAGACCAAAAAGCCCAAGAAACTGCTGGAATGGTGATGGCAAAGAAAACAGGAATCAGTCCAGAGGTCAGGTAACCACCGGAACGATCCTCATGCCGGACGAGCCTGGCACAAATCCAACAGCAGTTTTCAAGTACCAACAAGAACGCTATTATTAACACTTGAGACTCCTTCTTTAGTCAAGTGAGAAAATCCCTATTGAGCGTTCATAGTTCCAAAAACGTGTGATTATAAAGGATAAGCAAAAGCAGGAATAGATCAAAAATCCCCAAGTTGGGTCCACAGGATATGAGATTTGCAAGTATAAGGAAGTACACAAAACAATGGATAATCAGAAATCAGTCCATGTAGCAAAAGTCGATGTCAGCACTGTAGAATCCACAAGGCAAACAAGCAGAGGGAAAGCCAAGGCAGTCCAATAAATGATCCAAATCCAACATACCAGAACAACGGGAAGAACAAAAAAACAGCGCTACTCAGAATCAAAATCACTATTGCGAAGCAATGAGCTGGAAAACCTGAAAGGCTATATTTCTGTGCTTTAGGGGTAGCCACAATGCCATTGGTCAGCGTTCCTGTGGACGTGCAATGCCCAGGACACCAAAGAGGAGTGCGCCACTTACGTGCTGATCAGATGCCATCCGGTATGCCCTGCATGCTCTGCTCAAGTCTCGATGGCAACTTCCAACGCCAGCGCAGAGTCTCTGCACGCAGTCGCCGGTGAGCCATAACACCCAAGGTCTGGGATAGACCTGAACAAAGTGAAGGAATGAGAAAACTAAGGTACGAGAGAGACCTAACTAGTGAATCCTGACAATCTGAGATCATGGGGAGACCTCAAAACGTTCTGTTGAGAACTCGAGGTCATGGTGAGACCTTAGAGAGAAACATTAGCAACACAAGGTCGTGTGAGACCTCAGAGAGACAATCCTAAGTGTCAGAGGCTGTGATGAGACTGCTGGAAAAACTGCCTAGAAACCTGAGAATAGCAATCAGGAGGAAACCTCAAAGAATCGCAAGAGAGAGCATGTGACATGGAAGAGGCGACAAGACTGTGAGGAGACCAGGGTTTTGAGATAGTATAGCTCCTTGAGTACCCAGGAGGGACTGTTCAAGAAACCTAATGTATGCTTGTTTTGCTAGAGTGGGATCACACTTGTATAGACTAGATTTCTGAACACTTTTGTTGGGAAAGCTTGGATATCATTTGTCAGCAACAGGTCTTGCCTCTTTTTTCCTGTGATGTGGGGCTGGTTGTGGTAAGCATTGTCCCTCCCAGAATCCACCTCGGCAACAGTGGGAAATAGACCCGCCAGATAGAAAGAAAAAATGGGAAGAAACCCTGCGTTCTGGAAAAAACCCTAACGAGAAGTCTTCTGTGAGGACTAGAGAATGGGTCCCACAAGACCAACTGAAGGCAAAATCTGAGGAGATGACACCCTCCAGAAGAGCACAGGACTGCAGTAAAATGTCAGCAGTCCTGACTCCTTAGGAGTCTACATACATGAACGTAGGAAACAGGTTCCTAGGACGGGTCAGATTCCATATCCATGCCAGTCAATAAGATACTGTAGTCTTCCCAATGGACACAGGAATCTCAAATAGATTGAACATTATTTTGTGGTCAGTCACCAGAGATGGCAGAGGGACCAGTTGGTCTTTGTTGAACAGGAAATGTACTTGTCACAAAGTGTTTTAAAAGCGAAACATGAAAAACAGGATGAATCTTGGTGAACCTTGTCTAATATGTTCCAAACAACATAGGGCAACTTAGTGTTCGTCTTGGATCTTTTGAATGTGTTGAGTAACAGAAGGAACTTGATCTGTAGTTTGGGCGGAGGTTGGAAAAGCAAGAAGTGATAACCATAGGTGCAGTAAAATGGCCTAGTTTGAATTGCAGAATTGAAGCCATTATTGTACGCACATTCAGCTAGTGGTAGCAACTTGTACCAATTGTCCTGTGTGGCCGAGGTGAAGCAGCAAAGATATTGTTTGATGTTTTGATTTAAACGCTCAATGGATTGTTTAGTTTGGGAGCTAAAAATAAAGAAGCATCCCCTAGGGACCTTGGCTCTGCGATAAGGCCATCCTTGGGGTTCCTTGCCAAATACAATTCTGGTGTTCAGATAGGGCATTAATTTGGCCAAATGGTAGTACCGTTGCTCCCGGAATTAGCTCGATGCAACAGTCCGCACGCCGAAGAGGTGGTAGGATCCTAGTAGCATCATCCTCAAAGATCTTAAAAAATTCTTTATATTTAAAAAGGACCATTGAAATAGAACACACACTGGAAGCAGCAACATCCTTGAAAGTGTTCCAAGCAGTACTGGATGGTTCGTCAGATGGAGTGCATTCTGATATGCATTTTCAGACCTCAAAAAAGGCGTCTCAGCTGCCCATTTAACATAGGGGTTATGATAATTTAGCTAATATAGACCGAGAATAACCAGGCAATGGACTGTGGTGCTCAAATCAAAGGAAAGTGTCTGTCAGTGAGCCACCACTTTCATGTCTAAGGTTTCAGAATGATACGTGACAGGGCCTGATAGTGAGGGTTGTCCATCCACCCATTCCGCAGGCATGGCTACCGCCTTCCGTATCACTGCAAGGTGATGGGTTTGTGCCCATTCTTGATCCAAAAAGATGCAAGCTGCACTGGATTCCACTAGGGCAGGCACCACACATTTTTTGCCTTATGTTGGGAGGAAAGCGGTACCAAGGGGGCCAGGAGCCTGTTATCAGAGGCTCCAGCTTGCGCCAGGATGGGATAAACAGGAACCGTTGAAGAAACCCGGCCCTCTGTGCCTATTAGGAGTGGGTATTGGCGTTTCCCTGCTTTCGTGGAGGTGCGATGAGGCAATTACGGACCATATCATCCTGGGAGGCACAATACATATAAAGCCCATGCCATCAGCGTCTTTGTCGTTCCGTGTCAGTTAACGGGCCATGAGCTGTACCAATTTGCATTGGTTATGGTTCGGTAGTAGGATCCTTGTCCTTCGTCAGTAGGTGGCATGAACATAGGAGCACCAGTTCTGCTTCTCCTTTTTTTCTGTACACCGCTCACTCAGCCTGTAATCCAACTGTAGTACCACGGTAAGTAGAACTTGTAAGGATGGTGGTTGTGGTACTCATGCAAGCTCATCTTTAAGCTCCTCAGAGAGGCATCTCTGGAATAATGAATACTGGTCTTCCGCTGGCCAGGTGGCCTCGGCAGCAAGGTGTTTAAACATGGCTATCTAAGCCAAGATGTTTTATGATCCCTGGGAACGTTATAGTAGGGACTCATGGGCAGTACAGGTCATATCCATCTGTCCGAACATTCCTTTTAGTGCTGTAATAAGTTCACAGCAATTATCTAACAACAAACTTCTGGCATTGACCAATGGGGTGGCCAAGGATAGGCCACTTTTGGACATGTTGGTTAGCAAAAACCCAACCTTAGTATGTTCTGTAGGGAAGGCAGATTGTCGGAAAGTAAACTGGATAGCACAGGTATCAAAGCATTGTTGTAGTCCTTTTGGATTGCCATCAAAGGCTCTTACACCCAAGGTGCAAAGCAGTTTTCTTGGCCTTGAGCACCTGGACCTCGGCAGTCAACCATTGAACTGCAGCAACACTTCAGAAGGCGGTCCTGTGGGAAGCAGTGTCAAGGGGAGAAGAGATGGAGTGCAGGGAGCTGGTACGAAGGAGCAGTCCCGCATTAGGTCCCCAGTGGATAGGAAGGTTGAGGAAACTGAGAGGGCAGATACTAGACAGCAAGGTGAAAGAGCTGATAGCAGGTGCGGAAATGGAGAGGAGTTGATGGAGGCTGATGTGGGGGTGTAAAGTGGTCATTAAGTCGGGCAGGCCTTATAAGGACCTTGAAAGAGTTAGCCCTTTTGTTATATCGCAATGGGTAAAGAATGAGATTGGTGAGGTGCAGTCTGTACAGGTGATAACTGGAGGGCGCTTGTTGGTAAAATTTGTAGGTGAGGAAACCAGGAAAAATGCTTGGGACATAGGTAGCCTTGGAAAACACCCCATTAATAGTTACGGAACGGTATGGGGATATATGTAAATGGGTAATTTACAGAGTCCCTCTAAGCACACATGATAAGGATAAAGGGAGATCACTGAAGGGTATGGGACTGTTAGAAGTGTGGTGGTAGGGTAGAAAAATTCTGATGGGGGCACCAGCTCTACGACTGTGGCACTGTGGTTTAATGGGAGTGAAGTCCCGGAATGTGTGTTTTTGGGGATCAGCGCTTTAGGGTCAAACAGTATATCCTGGCGCCTATTCAGTGCTACAGTATGGCAATGTGGCACAAACCTGTAGGAAGGATAAGCGGTGTAGTAAATGTGGTGGGCCCCATAATATTAAGGAATGTGTGAATGAAGATACGCCAAAGTGTTGTTATTGTGATGGTGAAAACTTTGCCTCATATAGAGGTTGCCTTAAGCAAGTAGAGGCCTCGAAAGTAATGCTAACAAAAGTGAGCCAAAAAATCAGCTATGCTGCGGCGGTTCAGAAAGTGGAAGAGGAGAGGAAGGAAGTGACGAGAAATCCTAAGGTCCCTGAGGGACAGGTGGAGGTGGGGGTGCAGCAGACCCATAGGAGTGATGAGGTACCTGGACAGGAGTTTAATGTCACAATGGAGGACTTGTTATGTTTTGTCATAGCCACCATTAACATGACGGCCGAGTGTCAGTCGAAATCTGACAGATTGCAGGCGGTTGTGAGGGCCACAAAGATGTACCTGAAGATAGGGAATCTCACTGACTGGATGTTCATAGAATGATGAGTGCAGGTGATGCTACCTGTTATAGTTCAAGGGAATGCAAGTATGGCAGTGGAATGCAAGGAGTTTATTGGCGAATGGGCAGGAGCTCAAGAGAGAGTTATTGAAAGAGGGTAATGTGGATATTGTCTGTATTCAGGAGACTGGGTTGAGAGGCGGTCTCAATTTTCACTTTACAGGGTATGCGTTCTATCGGAAAGATAGAGCAGTGGGTAGAGGGCGTGGTCTTGGTATTTTGGTTAAGAGTGGGATTCAATACTCAGTAGTTGGGTTTGATGGGGACATTGAACTTATAAAAATACCAGTGGGTAATGGAACGATAGTTGTGCTCAAATTCTTTAACCTGTGCAAACCCCTTTATATAGGGGTATTACAAGTCACCCCGGGTCAAGGGGACAATTTTATATTCTGTGGCGATTTCAATAGTCATAATACCTTGTGAAATAGTCCTGTGACAGTCATGAATGGGGATAGATTTGAGGCTATGGCAGAAGTGTGTGGGCTTCTATTGTTGAATTCTAAAGAATACACAAGGACAGATGTGACTACAGGCAAGGGGTCCTGCCTTGATTTGACGTGGGTATCAGCGAGTCTGGTGCCTAAGTGTGTGTGGAAGGTGAGGACTGATGGGGAGATGGGAGCGATCATGGATCTATTGCGCTAGAGGTAAACATCAGGATGGTAATAGCGACCAGCTTTGCCCCCTGTGCTGTAGCATAAAAAAATGGACTGGTTGTTAAGTTTGGTGCGAGATGCACTGGATTGATGGTTGACAGTGGAGAAGGTGGAGGGAAAAGTGCATGTGTTTCGGAGTGTAGTAGACGAATTAGCTGTCACAATTCAGTGTTCAAAGTCACCCGTGCCCAGTAATGTAGTGGGAGCCTCTAAATAGTCTTTGGCCCCCACTCTGAACAAACCTCATGAAGCGCTAAAAAGAGCCACCTGGACTCAGTCATGGCGCCTTTGGCACCAGGCTCATATGGGACAGGAAGCACTGATCCCTTATTCCAAGATGGCAGGTTGTTGAGTCACTGCTCCTGCCTGCATGCAGGCTAGTCTTTTGGGAGTGGCAGGGTGTGGTCGAGTATTTAAGCTCCACCCCTGCTCTAATCCATGCTTCGCGATACTCTGCTCCCTAGCAGCGTGACGCTCACTGTGACCAGCTCTCTGCTCTTCACTGCATTGGGACCTGCTTTGACTCCAGCTACTCTCCAGCTGCAAGAAAGAAGACAAACACAAACACGATTTGGACAAAACTTACCTGAGAATCTGCACCGCAATCCGGACGCCGACATGGAACTTCAGCAGTGGCCTTGTCATCGATCCTCAGAACTGCTGCTACTCGGCACCTGAAAGAAAAAGCAAAAGAAAGGCAACAGGTCAAAATGGGGAATCGAAAAGCTCCTGTGCGCGCCACAACTCCAACGCCTCACGCAGCCAACACTTACCGGGTTACTCCAGCTGGCTGTGCTCAGCGCTCAATTCCTCTGCGCAGCTCATCCACACCGGAGTCTGCCTGCACGCTCGCCCCAGCGGACACCAACTTCCATCCCGGCCTCTGCAGAGGAAGGGAAACACTGAGAAAGCACACGTGAAAGAAAGGACATCAAATAAAAACGAATGCTAGATGCAAGGACAATGCTAAACCACTCTTAGGAGAGGGCAAGTAAGAAATCAAGAGAAAGACAGACAACAAGCAGGAAAACAAGGAAAGGACTACCTTAGCAAGACAGGTCAGGCGTGTCTTAGCCGCAGCCAGTCTGGGCTCGACTATTTTCAAAGTAAAGCGGGCCAGTGACGTAACTTGGTCCAACTGGAGCCTGCGCTCTGCAATAGCACCCCTGCAAGGAATAGTAGGACAGATAGCCCACCAAACACCGTCATCAGGTGAGGAGCATTCAGGGAAAGAATTCAGTACCCAGGGACGGGGTAGAGCTACAAGAGAGGGTGGTGTGGGCGGACACACGCACTGGCAGCCCACAGTTGACCTTGCTTTCCCCATCCTAGAAGCAGACCCAGAGCAGACCATACCTCCTGAGCTGTCAAGTCCAGCAGTCCTGCAGAGGTCCGCTCGCCCAGCAACGCCCGACTTTCCCGCGGAGACAAGGTGAGTGTAACACTAGCTCTGGCCAGGAGAAAGCAGTTTAGGAAACAAGAGGTCCCGTGGTGGTCGTCAGAATGCTCGGTGGCTATAAGGGATAGGAAGAGGAAACGGCAGAAGGCCTTGCGCTCCAAGAGTGTAGAGGATGTGTTGGCATATAAAAAAGCCAGGGCTCTTGCACAACGTGTAATTAGGTCACATGAAAGAGATTATTGGAGGGAATACTGCAGTACTCTCTGGGGATAAAGGTATAGCGCAGATATGGGTGACATTTAATAGCATGTCTGGTCAGGCGAGACAGAGTTATCAGATCCCACTCATTAATGTCGACGGGTGTGAATTGGTCAATGATTATAGTAAAGCGACTGCTTTAGGGGCACATTTCGTGGGTGTGCACCGTATGTGTAATTATTCCCCGTCAGCTAGACAAGAGATTATACATTTAATGATTGCAAATGTGAGTGTACTGGAGAATGTGGAGGAGTGGACACCCTGTTAGACGTGCCTTTGTCTAAGTGGAAATTATGGAAAGCCTTAAAGGGGAGGGTCTCGAGCCTGGGAGAGGATGGTGTGCGACATGTCTTCTGCATAGGTTACTGAACACGTGCTTGAATGTAGTTTTGAGACTGTATAATATGGTGTGGGCCAGTGGGACAATGCCGCTTGGGTGGAAAAGGGCTATCATCCTCACGATTCTGAAGCCAGAGAAAACACCCGATTCCCATGGGTCCTAACCATCCATAGCTCGGACATCTTTCCCATGTAAAGTAAAGAGGAACACTTTATGTGAAAGACTGGTATATTTTCTGGAGTCAGGGAATAAACTGAGTGTGTTCCAGTATGGATTTCGGAGACATAGTTCAGTTATGGATGCCATGATTGCTCTGACATCGGATGTTGAAGAGGCCTTTAGCTGGGGAGAAATGGTGGATGCAATCTTCATAGACATGGAGGAGGCTTATGTTATGGTGTGGACAGGAAGTCTGCGCTACGCATTGCGGGAGAAAAGTGTTCAAGGGAACTTCTTTTCCTGGGTGTAGAACTTCTTGGAAGAGTGTGTAGTGTGAAAGTGAGGGAAACGTTATCCCAGGAATTTATGATGGAGAAGGGGACTCCTTAGGGCAGTTTTATTAGTCCTGTCCTCTTTAATATAGCGGTGGATGGTCTCATAGGAAAGGCTCAGGAGTGTGGAGGTAAAGTCGGGTTCTCTGCGGATGATGGAGTACTATGGGTGAGAAACAAGCGAGGTGGTAATATTCAGGAAGCGTTGCAAATGACATTGGATGTCATGGAATGGATGGTGCATGAAATGGGGCTTTACGATGTCTAGCTCCAAATCACTTTGTATGCTGTTTTATAGACATAGAACAAGAGTAAACCTGGATCTTAGACTGCGTGGGATTGTGTTGGAACAAGTGACGGAATTTAGGTACCTGGGATTGTCTCTGGATGAGCATTTACATTGGAATGCACAGGTGGGCAGGACGGTAGCTAAGTGTAAAGGGCACCTAAATCTGCTAAGGGTGGTTTGGGGCAGGAGTGAGGGGAAGTCATGAGACTGCTGTATATTGGAATGGTTAGGAGTGGTATCTAGTCATAGCATCAAATGCCAAAGCATTGAATGCTTTACCATCTAAAAAAAGGCATTAAAAAAAGCATCTAATGCAGTTTTTTTTAAGATAAAGGATTTATTTTAATTGTATTGGGTTTTTAAAGGTTAAACAAATGGGGTTCGCGAATTAGGATTATGGAATTGTGTGTTAAATACTGGTTCAAATGCCACCCCTTCAGTGAGTGGCATCCAGTAAAAAAGTGCCTGGAGGTTAACTGGATGCATGTGTACAAAGGTGAAAGCTGGGCGGGAAGAGGGGGGACCTTTGGTTTTCATGCTAATAGGTTAGTGAAGCGTCTGGGGGTCGAGGCACTATGGATTGTGAAGAATGTCAACAGAGTGTCGTTCCCCATGTGGATGTTGCACGAACCAAATATCTATTTAGAATTGACAAAGACAATGGAGAAAAAGAAGGGTGATAGAGGGGAAATCAAAATATTAGCTCTTGGGTATGTGGGTGGTAAAGTAGGTGCCCAAGTGTATACTGATGGATCCAGGGACCCTGACAGGCACAAAGTAGGGGTGGGCTACTATTTTAAAGATGAAGAGGAGTTTAAAAAAGTGAGAACTTCAGATAATGTTTCCATATGCACGGCAGAGTTGATGGCAGTGAATATGGCAGTGGATAGACCTATGGAGAAATGGCTGGCAAAAGAAGTGGTATTTGTGGACTCACTGAGTGCGTTACAAGCTATAAAAGAATGAAATGGCGATAGAAAAGATATAATGTTGAGTTTAAGACAACAACTGAGAAATGCACAGTTGGAGGGATGGGGATTGAATTGGTATGTAACCCTAGTCATTGTGGGATATTGGGACGTGAGTTGGTGGACAGGGCTGCATATGAGGGCACAACCAGGGAGGTAGTGAATATAGAGATCCCCTTAAGTGTGTCTGAGGCTCAGGTGGTGGTGGAAAGTGGAGTTAAGGGAGAATGGCAAAGCAGATGGGATACGAGCAGGAAGGCGAGGCATTTGTGTGCAGTACAAAGAAAGGTTTGGAAATGTAGTGGAATGCAGAGTTGGCACGCAGAGAGGAAACTATCTTGAATCGGCTAAGAGTGGGCCATGCAGGTTTCAAAGGATGGAAGTTTAAGATGGATAGAGTTACTTCTGAGAATTGTGAAGCATGCAGAAGCCCAGAAACGGTGGATCACTATATGATGGGATGTGAAATGTTCAGACTGACGGTTGAAAAGGTCGGTAGAACCCTAGACACATTAAAATTTGTCGAATCCCTAAAATTGGACCAGGAAGAAGTCAGTCCTGGACTGTGAGTCAACTCCAGCAGGCTGATTAGATTGAACAAACTAATATTAGCAAATCTTATCCTATTTTGAAGAACATTGGAAATGTAACCATTTAATGAGGATGATGTGTGTATCCAAGGGCCGTGGGGGAGGTATGGTATTTTTTACTATACATCTATCATAGATGTCCCTTAAAAAATACCCTGCCTGTCCCCTGAGCCTCACAGCGTCAAACACACACACACAATCAAAGTGATGTGGCTTGCGACTCCAACAGTACCAGTTAAACATTATACATAAACCCGGCAAGGATAATGATCCATCTGATTACCTTTTGAGACATCTGCAACCGGGCACAAATGATGCCAGAACATCCAAGGCTGCACAATACATGCAGTGTGTGGTTCATCAAGCACTTCCGAGAGTTATCCACATGGACACTCTCATTGCAGAGACATTGCAAGATAAGCTGCTTACAAATGTGAAGTGACACATTATCTCTGACAAATGGTGCATCACACCTGTGTTAAAGATGAATTATCACTGGCAGACTTCAGAATGCTGCACACTTTTGCTCCATAAAAGATGAATCATCCATCACTCCACGCGGCATACTTCTGAAGGAAAACAAAATAGTAATCCCGTCTGCATGAAGCGATCATTGAGTTAGGGCATGAGGCTATCAAGGTGTGGTGTTGATAAATTGATTACAGAGGCAGAAGGTATGGTTCTGCAAAATGGTCTCACGGATAGAAGCAAAGTTGGAAAAATTCCCCATTTGCAAGTCGGTTGCTCCACGTACAATCCCAGAACCACTACAAATGGCAACATTACCCACAAACGTTTGGGAAGAAGTAGCTATCAATCCGTTTAGAATCCTACCAAATGGAAAGTTCATACTTGTGGCAATGGATGAAATGTTACAATAGCCTGATGTACAAATGGGATCATCTACAGGCGTGCAATCTGTAAGACCAGCGTTGGACACAATATTCACTGCGTATTGTGAGGAACTAGGAATGACAAACTGACACAGAGAGCTCATGATTGTGGTTACAAACTTTTATTCAAATGAAAAAGGGATTGGAAAATGCCTCACTGTCCCTATTCTAAAAGGTATTTCCCTACCTAAACCAAAAACAAAGGATCTGTCCAATGTCAAGTTGTCCAAAGCAAAACTGTTCTGTGTCAGAAATCCTAAGTTGCTAGGGGAACTGTCTCTGGTCTTGAAAGGTGCACACATGTTCAAGTTCAAAGGAAATATATAGATACTCCAGCACAAAGTTCCCAATGGATAAGGTTCACATCCAGGGGATGGCTCTCTTCCCACGTTTCTAGTCGAGAGTTTTAAAATTCCCAAGGGTACACATCTTCCATGAAGGTTTCTGGTCAGCAACAAAACACTTTGTATTCAAAACAGCTTAAATGTGAATTTCCGAACCCTGCAAGCCACCTGGTGGTACATTTGCAATCTTTGGCTTTGCCTGGTATACTCTTCTGCCAGGACGTTTATTATGATTCTTTTCACACACTGGTAGACTTTGGTTTGCCTGGTATAGTCTCCTGTCAGGGCTTTTAGTGTGAGTCTTTTTTATCCACTTGCAACTGTTATGGTTTCACAAAGTTCACAACGTGAGTGGTTATCCTTCTCTCCCCTTGATCTCTATCAGGCTTTGCTTCCCGTGGGTGCGAGTCCCGGACTCATAACTATTATGGTTTTGCAAAGGTTCATGAGGTGAGGGGTTATCCTTCTGTTCCCTTGACCTCTCTCATGCTTTGCTTACCTTCCACACACTTGTAAAACCTGTATACTTCTTATACTCGTTTCCATTAGTTCCTTTTCGGCAAAATAATTTCTCATATTCTTTTACATTCTTTTTAACGTTCTTCGGTAACGTTGCCGAAGCGCCCAGAGTCTCTCCCTTCTTAGCACTCACCTGTTTCCTGTAGCATTCTCTGGTCCTCTCGAGGTAGATGGGTAGCAAGGTTTTGGTGCTCTGCCTTCCGTTTGCAGGCTCATTGGCTTCACTCATCGGTCACCATGTGCTTTGCACCTCCCGCCTGGTTGCTGAGACTTTCTCCATGCTCGGGCGGCTAAAGTGCTTCTTTCCAGTTCCTGCGGCTGCCAACCAGATTTGCCTTTCTCTTCTGGTGCAGTTCCAGCGCGGCAAACCATTTCCTGCAGCCTTCCTCCTTCCGCCTTTCCCTAGAGCTGATTGGCTCCACAGACTCTTCTCCAGCGGCTCGGTAGTCCCTCTGTCAGTTTTGAGCAGACACAGGTTCCCCAGGTAGCTCTCTCTTCCCCTATTCAGGTTCCGCTTTTTAAATGTCCCGGCACCTGTCATATGCCCATGAACACTAGAGCGAGTTCTGCATTTCTCAGTCTCCTGGATCTTCATTTCTCCCTTCAGCCTTCTCATCTCCATATTCTCATATGTGTATGAAAAGGTTGAGCCTTTCTGGATTCGCTTTTTACATGATACTGAAAGAGGTTATTAGTAGATCTGGTAGGGAGTGGGAGGGAGCTTTTACAATAAGCCATAAAAGCTCGAGGTATGGAAGGAACATCCCTAAAAGGGAAAGGGGGATGGGGTATGTGCCTTCATCTGATGATGCTGTGTTATTCCTTTGAGGGTCACCTCACCCACCATGATCCTCCCTTATATAGCCACCCTCAGGGTCAGGATCAGGTAGCAGCTGCCGTCCCCTGGCCGCATGGGGAGAGGCTAACTCTGGGAAAGTAGTGATGACATCATCAGAATCATCACAGTATGGAATTTCAAAGACCATCACATCTGAAAATGGTCCTTCCTTCTGTGGACATGATTTTGCACTATTTGCTGAATACTTAGAATTTCAACACCAGAAAATTACACCTCTATGACCACAGGCCAATGGAACAGTGGAGAAAATCATGGTAAACACCAAGAGAACACTACAAGTGTGTCACTTTGCAAAGGAATAATTCGCGACGGCTCTATGTCAACTACCAAGGGACTTCAGAAATACCTCACACAACACTATTGGAGTTTTCCATCAGAACCAATGTTCAATCGGGAGATTCACACAGAAATACCCCACCGAATGGAAGACAAAAGACATGACATTATGACATGAATGATCCCACAGACAGATGAACAACAAACTCAAGATGAAAGAACATGGAGACAAAAGAAGAGGGGAGTCAAATCTCCACGCAGTTGATTGTGTCACAGTGTGTCAAACATTGACAAACAAACTCCTGCATTAAGTCACGCATCCCGATTGTGATGGATGTAAGTGGGTCAATGGTTCGGCTGAACAGCTTGGACACACCGTCATGTGAAATTCGTGTTTCTTCGGAAAGATCATGCCAAGTGACCCTCATCACGTATGAACAATCCATATCACAGAAATCTGACACAAGCAGTTCTGATTATATTGACAGCGACATTGATACGGAAGATAGTAGTAGCGAGGAGGAAAGTGGACCATATGCATGACTTAAGCCCTCTCCAACAATTGTGAAGAGACCCACACGATGGATTGAAGGCATGGGCTAACATATATGTGTTCATTTCAGTAAGGGGGAGATTTAACGTCCTCTGTCTTTATTCATAGTCGAGAGACAAAGGACATGAGATCAAGGGACGGGCAAGGGTTAGTCAGTGAGAGTGAGGTATAAGAATATAGAAGAGGTGTTTTCTATACCTCCCGTCTCTGGTTCCTTATTCTAATGATATACGTTCCCAAGCAGGAACTTAACATGAGTATTAACAATTATATGTATCTCTGACAACCCACATTTTACTGTCAGCCCTCTGTACAGAGATGAGAGAACACTAGCTGAAGATGATGCAGTAACCCTGACACCCGAGGACACACTCCTTTCAATTTAAGTACATCTATCTCCCATAGGCAAACACCATGAACACCCACATTGCATGGGAACCCAGTGAAGAAATGAACAAGCATGGCAAAAAAATGTGCTGCTCCTGAGATTTATATGCCAGTACAGAAAAACAACAATGTGCAATTGACCTGCATGGGGACTCATGGGGCAGAGGGTAGCAGTACTGTGATCCATGAAACACAGCATGCATCAAATAAGGCATAGGGCACAGTCTTCCCACTGGCAGTGGGAAAGCTAGATGACAGGGGAACATTAAGGCTAAATAGACAAGGGGAACAGCCATGTTAGTTCACACTCAGAATGTGGGTAAATTGGCAAATGCCACCAGCATTCTGAGCAGATCTACAGCTAACCTAGATAGCAACATGGTGCAACTTTGTGACGATATGGGCTCCATGTTAAAGGTGATTACTTGACAAACTAAAATAATTCTGCAAATGCCCAAATGAGGGGTGGTTGATTACCAAATAGTGACATGGGTTTGTGAAGCCAGAGCCGGTCAGGGCCTTCAAGAATGGTTGGGGAAGGTAGGAGATGAACCAGGTGTTGGACACCATGTTGTGGTCAAAGATGACAGGAGGGTTCTAGGTGTCTTGCTTTAGATAGTTTTACATGCTGGCATGATAAGAAAGATGTATGTTTATTTGACTAATTCATGAGTTAATTCAACAACATTTTGCTCATGTTAACAACACATGAACAAAATGAAATAGAATCACATATACAACAGTACAATAGATACATTGGGCCTCATTACGACCCAGGCGGTAAGTTACCGCCTGGGTCGTACCTTTACCACCATGGCGTAAACTATGTTTACGCCATGGTGGTTGGCGGACTTACCGCCCCATTCCGAGGTTGGCGGGGCGGTAAGTCCCCAATCCTCATTTACCCTTCCCCATTCCCATTTTTGCCCCATAGGGCATAATGGGAGTGGGGAAGGCGTTAATTACGCCACCGTAAATTACGGTGGCATAATTAACAACAAGGTCCCTTAGCGCCATGGATTTTAACACCTGCTAAAAGCAGGTGTTAAGTCCTCCATGGCGCTAAGGGACGTCGGAATCAGGCGGTAAGGGTCGCCGTAAACCCCTTACCGCCTGACTCGTAATGAGGCCCATTGTCAAGCAGTACAATAAAAGAGAAATATTTCATTACTAGTAATAAAATACATTTTATTGTCTCAAAAATACTTGCTAAATACCTAAGAAACAACCATATATGGTACTGTTAAGCTAAATAACAAAGCAGGTGTGTAATGTCTAAAGCCTCTTTCCCAAAGAAAAGAGATCAGTGCTTTCCTCCTGATTATTGCATATAGCAGACAGAAAAGAAAATGAACCCAAGTCTCAATCTCAACCATTCAGAGAGGGCAACTGGTAGACTTGAGGTCAAATACGCCCCTTTTCTTGTTCATAGCATTAAATGGTAGAGAAATTAACCTCATGCCAGTTAGATAAAAATGTTGATAGATGGTGTCTTGTCCTGGCGTGCAGGGAGTCAATACTGGGCAGACGAAAATGACGCTGATGCGTCAGAGTAGATGACCAATGGGAAGCATTGATTGCGCGCATGCGCAGGAGAGTTAGGTTGCGCAGCAGAGTTTGTGCGTGGCATGAAGAAAAGCAGTTCAGCATACACCAGGCTCTGTGATTCTTTTCCCACTGAGTACTACATATTCCCAATGTATGGGGATATCGCAACTGGTGACGAGGATGGGATACTAACCACAGGCTGCAGATGCACGATCACAGACACGAGTGCCCATAGTTTGTCTGATGACGTGGGTGAAGTTAGAAAGTAGCAAAGGGTCCCGTTCTCTTGCAGATCATGATATTTTCTTTGCATGCAGATATACTTCTCACAGCAGCATACCCAGAGCCTATTAACATTCTGTGGAATGAAGCGCTGGGGGACGAAGTGTCCACTGCAGGTGCATTTTGGCACCCTGCAGCCTTTGATATGAATGATCAACAAGCCCTGGGCCTGTGCTGTGAACGTTGGCTGAGATGCTTCGAAAATGTTCTGGCCGCTTACAACGAAAATGCATCAGGCAAATTCTCCAGATGGCTGCTGATTAATTTAGTGGGAGATGAAGTAGAAGATCTTATCCCTACTTTCCCTCCAGATCTGATTGACCCACAGCTGAACGACGATCACAAGCGACATACTTTCAACATTGCCAGCCAGATGACTGGCCAATCAATGGACACATTCACTAACCACCTCTGCATGTTAGAAGCTCACTGCGACTTCACAAATTCACAAATGAAGAGGCCATTCATCTGAAAATCATTGGAGGATGCTTGTCGTCTTCATTCAGGAAGAAATTATTGAGGGAACCGCATCCACTTGTCGCAATACTACCCATTGCCCGGACGGAAGCCAGTGCTGAATAGCCACTCAGATAGAGACAGGTAAGGAGTCCAAAGGAGAGCAGGTGTATCAGGTCTCTCACCTGAAGAGGAACCGAAATATAAGCAACGTACCCATGAGAAGATTCCCGTTGAGAGGAAGATGCTATCGATGTGGCCCACTGTTCCCACATGACAAGGGACTAAAGTGTCCGGTACTGGGGCAGAAGTGTAGTCATTGTGAGAAGGAAAATCATTTGGCCAGTGTTTGCAACTCGATATCTACGGGACCAAGCATGAGTAACTCCATGTTGGCTAGGCAACAGACTCATGCCTATGGGTCTGCACCAGCACAAATGGACATAAATGCAAGAAGTGCACTGGTGAGCTATGTTTGACAAGTCACAGGGCATTCACTGTCACCTCCATCTCCTCAATGCATTGAGAGAAGCAACTATGCCTATTTGATGGCCGACCTGTAGTTAGCAAGACCTTATAGCTGCACCATTTTGAGTCACCAGGTCCATTCATTGATGTTACGTGATGACGAAACACTGTTTAATTGTAAGATTTTACTGTGTCCAGAACGAGCGCCATCTTGGCATGTGTACCGTGCATTTTATTATATTTGGCATAGTGTTGTTGTTGATAAACTGCTCTATAGGTAATATAGGTAATAGTGTTCTTACACCTATTGTTCAAATACTCCTGTCAAAAGTAACTAATGTTGCTAATGAAAAGGAGATCACAGGTAAATCAATCCCATATTGTAGAAAAATATTGTTTTGTTTTCATTCAGAATTAGATAATTTGATTACTTTCATTTTCATTTAGTCTCACATCTCCCTGTTGTTATTCCACAGTGTATATGATTACCCAAGGCCTCATTTTGGCAAATGTGCCATGGGTTAGGCATTCTTAGGCATCTTGGGCTATTCATAATTGCTGTCCAAAAATTGTTCTATTTGTATTTAATGCGCTTGTCCTTATTGTTAGAATATTCGTTATCACGATCAGTGGAGCCAACAATGTCGATAGTAATTTGAAAAAATCACAAAAGAGTCATCATTTATGCCGCAAATATTCTATAATGATCCATACAGATTACATCATCCTTAGTGACAGACAATGGTTGACATGGGGTATTGTCATTCATCCCCCACTTGTCTGTGCCTAGTCTGAAAATCCAACACTATTCTCTCTTAAAGAGTAGAGCATTTATTTATTTATTCAAATTTTTGTAAACCACGCCACACGCCCAGAGGCCTCAGAGCACACACAGAAAACAGACAAAACAAACAATCAGTACAGAGAGAAGATAGAAGAACAGTATCATAAATTAATAAAATTGAAATCAAGCAGGTTTAGTCAGTGGGTAGGTTGAAGAGATATGTCTTCAACCTTTTTTTGAATTCCATGGTAGCAGGAATAGCTCTGAGCCTGTATGGAAGAGCATTCCAAGCAATAGGACTTTGTAAATTAAAACTATGTCCACCAGCTTTGTCCAATTTACATCTCAGCTGAACAATTTTCATTTGATTTTCTTACCTAAGAGAATCCATTGATGTCACTGCCACGAGGCAGTGTTCTAATTTTCTCCAAAACTATCCATTGAATGGTTTTATCATTATGCCTTTCTATCATGAAGTGTGCTACCATAGGTGCATGCTACTTTTTCATTTGTATTATGATTTATGTTCAATTATTCTTTTTTGATTGGTCATATCAAAATACTGGAGTCCACAAGGGCTCGTGATAAGATAGATAACGTTGTTTGTGTTACAATTCGTCAAATGTTTCTGTACTGATGGAGTGTGCCAACCTTTGCTCTCCGACCAAACAAGATCCACATGGGCTGTGCCCCCATACTTGTGGGAGGGACCAAAATGTAGTTTGATTCTATTCTTCATTGAAATTACCTACGTGTGTTTATACTAGGAGATCTCTCAATTTCTTGCTTCACTTAATTGCAAACTTCGGTTCTTGTATTTGGATTCTCTCTACATTCAGGATAGGCCAGAGCCTCTTCATTTCTTTTTTAATTTTATTGGGCAATGGAGAATAGCCCAATACTGCTGTTATTTCATCTTCTGATGTAGTTTTTTGATGTTTCTGTAATATTATTGCTCTTGGTATATTTTCCGCACTTTGGTATGCACGTTTAAGAAATTTTTTTGGATAGCTTCTCTCAGTCAGTTGCAAAGTCAAGTTCTTAGCTTGTGTTTTGAATTCTTCCAAATTAGAGCAAGCACGTCAATATTGCAGGTATTGTTATCACAAAGATGTTGTGGGTGATAACTGCAATATAGCAGTAATACATTTCTATCCATAGGTTTGCGAAATACTGTGGTGTTAATAGTATCTCCTGTGGCCTTGATGCTAAGGTTCAAGAACTGTATATGTGTTTTGCTATAGTGATGAGTGAATTTTAAGTTTCTGTTTAAGTTGTTAAGCCAAAGACAGAATTACTTAAACCATAGTATAGTACCTTGGAAAACGAGAATAACGTTGTCAATGTAATGTATACAGATCTTCAGATTGTCCCGTAATGGGTTGTCTGTTGCATAGATGGACTTATTTTCAAATTCAGCAACATAAAGATTTATCTAGGCTCAGAGCAAATGATGTCTCCATAGCTGTACCTGAAATGTATTAGTAGAATTGGTCCTCAAAGATGAAGAAATTCTTCGTTAGGGTAAGTTCGGTAAATTGTAAAATGAACTGGGAAGGAATCTCCACATCTGTGTCTCGTTCGTCCAGTATTTTCTGTACAACAAGTAGTGGGATTTGAGTGTACAGGGACTCAATATCAAATGTTGCCAGCAACTCAAATTCTGAAGCAAATGCCTTATTCTCAACCAAATTTAACACTGCAGTCGAATCTTTAATATATGACTTCATCTTGTGAACTTCCTTTTGTTTGAAAGAAATCCATGAATTGTGATAAGGGTTCAATGATTGAGCCAATATCCGACACAATGAGTCTACTGTGTGGTGGTCTGAGGCCCTTATCTATTTTAGGCAGTGCATTGAAAAATTGACTTTTGCGTGTTGAAGGACCAAGAATTTGCTGCCTTTCTGCTGATTACCACTTCTGTGAGGGCATCCTCCACAAATAGGTCAATAAGTCTTTAAAGGGTTTGTAGGTTGTCAATAACTAGATCTGCTCTTGAGCAGTTGTTCGGCCATATCCATATAATACTCGGCTTTTCATGACTACTATAGCTCAGCCTTTTTCGGATGGTTTGATGACTATTTCTTTGTTTTCTGCTAGTTTTTTTAAGAGCAATTTTATCATGTTTGGTGCAGTTATTCTGCAGATACCTCAAGTTGGTCTCTAGTATTGCTAACTTTTGGAAAGTGATTTCTCAAACGTGATTGATTCTGGAGTTATATTAGATGTGGGTGTATAAAACATAGAGCGTCTATGTAACCTTGTTGTTTCTTACATCATTGTGGTTATTGGCCCCTGATTAATTGTGAAAGCTCAATTCTTGTAGTATAGGGATCATCTGTGGCTGTAAGTTCAAAAGAAAGTAATTTCTCAAGCACTGATATTTCATCACCGCCAAGGGGATAGTCAGACAGATTCACCAATAGAAATTCTGTGCTACATTTCTGCCTCGTCTGCTGCTCTGGGTTATTTGTGGGGAATTGACCTGCCAGCTCCCTGCTTTGCCCACTTTATGTTGCTAAATTTGAAAATAAGTACACCCCCTGTCCCGCTCCTCTTTGCCCTGACTATTGAGCTATTGGCTGCCCGCATACATAATAATACTGATACCTCAGGCATCATCTTTGGGGGTTTTCATCATAAAACACATCTTTTTGCAGATGATATCATTCTTTCAGTATTGGATTCCCGGACATCCCTACCCACCATAGAGGAAGGGCTGGGCTCTTTCGGGTGACTATCTAGCTTTAAGACAATGAAGATGAATCTGAGATTCCGGGCCTCAATGCCTCACCTCGACTCAGGGAAGAGCTGCAGTACAAATACCCATACAGCTGTGCCACCAAATCAATAAAATATCTGAGAGTAAATATCTCACTCAAATGGGCTGAGATGTTTGGAGCTACCTACTCCTCCTCCCCCACTATTCTGGAGATCAGGAAAGACTTATACAAATGGAGCCAACTTCATCTCTCATGGTTTGAGAAAATGTCTGTAATTACAATTAATGTATTGCCTAGGCTGCTTTATCTGGTTCAGACAGTATTTATTCCCAGGCCCAAACCTGTTATAGAAATGCAAGCAAATAATTATAAACTTCTTGTGGATGGGTGGGATGCCCAGGTTACACCGACGCACATTGTACGCTTCAAGGAAGCGGGGTGGCCTGGCATCTCCCAATCTCTGGGGCTACTGCAGGGCCAAACAGATACGCCCACTTCTCGACTGGGTCCAGGAAGACTCCAACAGGAAGTGGGTCAAGATGGAGCAAGTGGCGGGAGGGTGTAATTTATTAATGCAGCTATGGCTATCTCGCCACACGAGGGCCCTAAGCCTCAATGTCAAAACTACCAAACTCAAGCACCTCTAGAAATATGGGACGGACTAGCAAAACTGCACACTTTCACAACGTTCCTCTCCCTCTTCACACCATTTGTACCATTTGTGCCTAACGCAGACTTCATGCCGGTGAACGAGGATAAGGGATTCCTAGGTCGGATGTCAAAGCAGGAATGCAAGATGGGATACATGTTCTCCAGTGGCAAGATCTGCCTATTTGAAGAGTGTAAGCAGGCCCTGGGGCTAGAAGAAGGCAATAGGTTTCGCTACCTGCAAGCTAGACACCTGGTCCTGTACCCACCAAGTGCAGCTGCGGCAACTAGACAACTAATGTATCTACAAACAATTTTCCAACTATCGGCGGATTCCAAGGGTTTTATCTCTAAGCTGTAAAAGGTGATTAGAGATCTCACTTCACCCCAACGCAGATCCTATTGTGATGGCTCGGACAGGGACTTGGGTGAACATCTGTCACTAGAAACCTAGGAAGAGATATATGCTGTGGTAGCAAATTCTCTGAGCGCACAGGTAGCCGACACCCAGGCCATGGTTCTGATGAGATTGTACAAAACACCACCCAGATTACATGCTTTCAACCCCAAGGCATCTAGGGCTTGCTGGAGGGGATGCAGGAATGTAGGTACTTTATTACATATTTTGTGGGGTTACCCCAAAATACAGGGGTTCTGGCTGGAAATTCGATCCAGGCTATAGGCAATTCTAGGGGTTGATGTGCAGAATGATCCTAAAGTGTGTATACTGGGACTGCAAAGCCAGTTTAAATGGAAATGTACACTCAGAGTCTACAAACTATTGTCACTACAGCTGAACGTAACCAAACTATGTATACTGAGGATGTGGAAACTACCAGACTCCCCAACGTTGCCGCAATGGCTGGGCAAAACTTGGACAATCCTGGCAAGCCTACATACGAAATACCACTGGTATTAAGTTTATTAAAGCACCTGTAAGAGAAACAGATTGGAAATTGCTTTTGGAAGGTAATCTTGTGCATTTTTGTCTGCTTTCCACTTCTACATGCTGTCAACTTTATGTGACAAAGTTGTGCAAAAAGGCACAGATGGCTATAATCATGCCTCAGTCCACAGTACCATAAATGAGAGCCATCCCTTCTTGTGTAGGCATCGAAATTGAGAATTGAGAACTCAGTTGGCCAGGTGTTCTCAAAAATAAAAATGTGGGCAAATCTGAGATGCACCACAAATGTGCCATAAATAGGTGTGCCTAATTCACAGAAGTATGCTTCTGAGATGCGCCACTTTAGAAAAGGACCATAAAAGTGCTCTAAATATGTGCAAACTGAGAGGAAAACATGTAAACCAAACACATTAGGCATGCAAGAAGAGAGTGTCTACCAAGTGTGGGTAACAATGTACCAAGAACCTAATTCACGAAAATTGGGCACCTGATTTGCACCATAAAATGTGCAATTTCATTTACCTCAAACCCAAGCAGGAGGAGGAAGTGCCCTAATAAGTGGGCAAATGCACTGGCCATCCACAATAGTGATGCAAACCTCTCCCACATACCACACTACACAGAAGAAAGCTCTACGCTCAACACGGTTGCCTACAATTTCACACAATAATCACTAATGACTGATGGATTAGGCATGATGCAACAACATAAACAGTGGCAGTATGAGGGAAATCTGGTAGGTGACAGCATACAGCCCATTCCAACAGGGCATGATGATCTGATCACCTGAGCTCACTTTCAATGGTCCACATAGTGTAGGATGTCCTCTGACAGTGGGAGGGAGACCCATATTTGCCTATGATAAAAAGGCATGCCATACCATACCAAGGGGATAATCTAATTAAACGACTCATCATATGAGCAACACATATAAGCCTAAATCCAACAGTCACTAAGAAGGTACCACTTGCTGGTAACATAAAAGTAAACAATTACAGTTCCACAAAGCACAAGGTACATTGACTGGACACATCATACAGCTGTGTTTCAAAACATGTATTGTAGTCTTAACATCAGACATTCTTTATACATTGATATTGATATTGGTATTGGGAGGCACCACTACAACCAAAGTTATCTAAGTATGCGGCCTAAAACCCACAAAATCACAAAAAAGAACAAATCTCCATAAGTTACAAGGATGGCCTAATACACCTATTTTCTTTGGAAAAGAGACAAGGTTTCTGCTGCACATAAGGAGCCAGGAAGATAATTGTAGAGCTTAGATGCCAGAACTACACTGGTTCTGCCTAGAGCCCTGCAATGCTTAAATAGATGTGTATGCATGCAGTCTTGAGTAGTGGATCTTTGGGGCAGTGCTGATTGGCGTTACTTGAATCAGTGTTTCAGATAAAGGGGTGCTAACCCATATAGGGCTTTGTGCATAGTTTGAATGGAATTCTGCCTATGATTGACAGCCAGTGTAAGTTACTGAGTACATAGGACATATGACAAACTCTAAGAGTATTTGTAAAAATCCTGGCCGCCATGTTCCGAAGAGCCTGCAAAAGATGGATAGAGGACTCAGACCACCGGCGTACAGGGAGTTACTATAGTCAAGCCTAGAGCACACAATAGCTTGTGTTAACGTAGCTTTGTGTTTTTCTGATAAGAAAGGCCTGATTTGTCTGAGTAACATTAAATAATAGTGAGTATTCTTTAAAACTTGGTTAATGTGACGGTGCATGTAAAAAGAGGAGTCAAAAGTCATGCCAAAGGTTTTGACTTTGGATTAAGCTTTAGTGGGGAAGCCTGCAATATTAAAATTCTAATAGGTTTCAGGTTCTGTGCCATCCAATGTTCTATACATACAAAACAGATTCAGATTCAGATCTAAATTCATTTATTTTCACACAGGATGATCGACTGCTTAGAAAAGAGGAGAGCTGGAGCATGGCCTGGCATGCACATGGAGACGTGATTCTCCAGTGCTGTGCATTACTGCAGGAAAAGAACCCAAAACTCGCCTATTAGAAACAACTGCAACACAAATAAAGCATCGTACTGCTGATGTGAAGGCAGTGGGCACAGCTATAATCTATTTACCGGTGAAACGGCCTACGGAATTGGCTTGTTAGACCATCTTAGATACACGCCACAGCTCTCACAAAATGCCAGATCAGAGCTACTCAAATGGCCATAGGTACACATGAGACTTCAGACTCCCTGTCCAGTGCAGAGAGATGATCGGCAGAGCCTAAAGGAGTCAAGGGTAAAGGAGGGAAAGGCAGATCGGATCAATCTGCACTACCCCACAGAGGGGACTCTCCCCCTTGCTCACCATGCTGGAGATGTGAAGGAGCGGCGAGGTGAAGGTCGAGAGTGGCCACGATGTCCCGCATAAACAGCCAGCCGTTGGTCACCAAGTAAACAGCCACTTAGCGAGAAATGGAAGATGAACAACCACATAGCCAGGTGGCACCAGCTTAGAGGCAGAGGCACACCTAAGCCGATCAGGGAGAGTCGGAGGAGAAAACAGGCGAGCAGGGAGGTCTCCTGCGGAGCCCGGCAGGCGCCATAACCAGATGAAGGTAGAGACGAGAACACGAGGGGCTAACAACGTTACACCGTATCGTCCCCCCAAGCCAGATCACCTGTAGAGATAGACAGATGAACGCAGCAACCAAATGGCTGCACGTAGTAATCCCTAAAAATCTGCATTGGTGGCAGGGAATAGATGGGGAGAAGGGACCATCAGCAGTGTCACCCACCTAGAGAGATCAAAGGCGAAAGGCTCACTCTTTCCAATGTGGGAAGTGCGGGTGGTGGAAGCTGGGTCTTTGACAGAGCGGAAATGAAAGCATAGACATTTATAGGGTGTAGCCGCAATACTCATCCAGATGCCTCTCAAACCGGCCCCCCCGGCACAGGAAATGGGAGGTGGAGAGTGGCGGGACTCCCTCCGGGGCATTGATAATAAGGCATCTTAAAAAGGGATACCACAGGTTGGGTCATCCAGCATGAGGCACACCAAGTAAAAAGAGAAGTCCACTTCCTCCATAAAGGACATTTTACAATCAGTCAAAACAACCCTGGCAGGCGCTTCAACATTGGCACTATCCTTGTCCTCAAGACAAGAAGCAGACTCCAACCCAGCAACTAAAACGGATGTAGCCAGGTTATTGCAATCCCTGCAGAAGAACATGGTGGCAACAATGTAGGTGCTGAAAGACGCTTTCTGGGTACTTGCCAACAATGTGCAAGGAGCTGAGCAGCGACTAAGGGAACTCGAAAATGCCTTTTGCAAACAGGTGAATAACCATTCTGTGCTAAAGCACAGGGTCTGCGAGCTAGAACTGCATTGTAAATCTGTGGAAGAGAAACTGGAGGACGGTGAAGACAGGTCAAGGAGGAACAACATCAGGCTCCAAGGAGTGCCTATGGAGATTTCTAAGCGGGGCCGTGAAGACTAGTGCAGGACCTGTTGGCAGAGATTCTGGGAGACACCCTGGGGGCAACCTAACCTTAGATTGCACAGATAGGGTATTCTTACATTTTCACCAACTGAAAAAACCTTATACAGGACATGCTCACTAGGGAAAATGTTTTCAAATCCAAAGAGCTGCTATTGCAAAAAGCACAAATCCCCTTGGAATTTCTTACAGGGGCAGCACTGTTAACCTTTTTCAGGACTTGGCTCCAATGACGATCCAGAGGCACCTGCAAATGAAACCACTTACTCAGTGGCTACATCACAAAGTGATAACTTACAGGTGGGGATATCTGTCCAAAATAATATTCACCTACGAGGGAGTACAACATCAATTTACCACCCTTCAAGCAGCCTTTGAAGTGATCAAAATCTGATGAGGGTAGATCCACTTTCCAGAACGAGAAAATCCTTCCAATTCGCAATCCAGCATATTCGTGCTGGTTCAAGGCAGGCAAAGTGCATAGATTGTCAGGAGAGAAAGGAGCTCAGATTCAACGGTAGCAACCTGAAAGGTGGGAATGTGCTGGAGTTGAATATAATTGAAAGACCTAGGGGTCAGGGTGTCAGAAGAGGCTACACCTGCTCTAAGAACAGAGGTGGAAATTTTCACGTGAATATCGGCAATTTTTTGTACACATATTTTGAGAGGGCGTCACACAGAGCCGGAAAGGGAAAAATGCAAGCTAGAGAGTTGGTGTTAGATGACAGTGAGAGCACCATGGAAAATTGTTCCTTAGGCTGATTAAGAGCCCCCTCCACTTTACCCGCATAAAAGGTGCATGTAGACACAGAAATAGAGCTATGATATAGTCTAGTGATTTGCTGGAGCGCCAATGTATCATTCGGACGATAGGAAGACAGCCATTTGCGCTCTGCTTACCTCTTTTTCAAACAAAGAGATTTAAGATCTTTATTGAACCATGGTTCAGATGGATGCTTATGGGTTTTGCATGAATGAATAGAGAGGTGAGGCAATCTACAGATGTGGTAAAAGCCTGTATCAAAGTTGCTAAATTGATCGCCAGCACACCACTGCATTTGTCTCTAATAGAGGAAATAATATCATCTTTAGAGACTGAACGCCAGTTGCGTTTGAGGATGCTCAATGGAATAGTCGTAAAATGGGCAGTCTCAAGCTTGATGTCCAAAGGGACAACCA
The DNA here is from genome assembly GCF_040938575.1 of Ambystoma mexicanum. Lineage (NCBI taxonomy): Eukaryota > Metazoa > Chordata > Amphibia > Caudata > Ambystomatidae > Ambystoma > Ambystoma mexicanum. The sequence continues at coordinate 847,950,813 of NC_090930.1, forward strand.
GATGAGCCAACCAAGTGACCTGGAAAGCGGGAAAGATCCTGCCTAGCAACCCAGAAAAAATGAGCTCCAATAAATTGCCCAAGTGGTGGTTGGGCTCATGGACAAGCTGTTTGAAGCCCAGGTCCCTCATGGCATTGAAGAGTTGAGCAATAGATAAATCAGGAGGGGAGTTACATCTGAGGTTAAAGTCACCCACTATTATCAAATTAGTACATTTACTTTGAAGATCTGCAACCAGTTCTAAGAATGAGCTGCCAAATCGTGAATCAGAATGAGGTGGATGATAAACAACTAAAATATGCATACAAACCAATAAAGCTTCCATCTTAATGGCTTATATAAGGGGGGAGAGAAGAGAACGTAAACTGAGAGTTATATGTCAGTGCGATCCCTCCACCAGGATGGATAGATAGCCGGTCTAAGTGGAAAATACTGTAGTTGACCGTTAACGATTGTACCACCAGATGCTTCCATAAACCAGGCTTCCGTTACACACAAGATATCAGGCTGATGGTTCGGTGATTAAATCATAGCACAACCTTAATGCATGGCTAAAGAACGTGCATTAATAAGGAAACAATTATAGGAATCACTAGCCGAAGCATCAGTAGAAGAATTTAACCAGGAATTAGGCACTAAGCCCTTGGGTAGCACAGTATCTGGTGGGGCCAAGTGCAAAAGAAAGACATAGGACACAGACCTATTTTTATTCCAGGTGGGGTAGAAGTTGATGCAGCTGTCCAAGGCCCATCCTGCACACGGCCGAGCACAGCCAGGCTTGACTTAGCTGTGACTTTGGTGCGGGAGGCGCAAGCCTGCTGCACTTCCAGGAGTCTGTATCCCTATTTTCCTTTTTTATTGTATTTGTTTAGTTCAAACCTTTACAAAAGAGATTTCAAATAATCACATAGTACACATAATTAAAAGAACAAAAAGAAAATACCAAAAGAGAATAGAATAAAAAAGTACACTCAGAATTACCAAACAGAAGGACAAAATAAAATAGAACAAGGGTAATCAATTTGTGTCCAATACATCAGTGAGGTAAGTTAATTAGGATGGTTCCATGTGCACACAACAATTAATAATACCACAAGTACAACAACATATAATAAAAGGTCAGCAATTGCATTCACATCAAATATAATATGCTACCAATTTAAGTATAGGAACAGTAAGGCCACATACAGTTTAAATAAAATAAATTCGAACTAAGTCCAAATTTTACAAATCACATCAAATTGATTAAGACTAGGATGCCTCCCCTGCCGAGTATCGTCAGTTTGCCTGACCTACAAACTCAGTGATTTGATTAAACCGGCCAGGGCCAACCCTTCCCGGATATTAAAATGTTCAAGACAATGTTTCCATATCATGCCTTCATCATAGAGGAGTGGATTAATTGCTAGTGGCCCCAAATATTATGCTTTTAAGCCCTGTAGTGGAAGGCATTCAAGCACCAGATGCCTTAAGGTTTCCAATTTGCCATACAAAACCTACAGGTAGCTAACTCCGCTTGATAAGCGATCTTTTAAGCTGAATTTCCCTGGTTGGTAGCAAATTCCACCTCACCCTTAATAGGATGCCTCTGTAGTGACGTTTAGGAAATTGTAACAGAAGCCTAGTCAAGGTTCCTCTTTGTCTGTGTTCATGTGTCAAGTGGCTCATAGATGGGTAAGAGTGAAATGTGTCAGTATTCTGAGACCAATAATAGTCAAATAAGGCTCGCTTAGCCTTCATAGGGTTCAAGATCAGTGTTTCCACAGACACACCAATCTCATTTAGAGTAAATTCTGACTGAGCTCTGAAGGCCATTAGCACAGACGAATGGTCCAAATTTCTACTCATATAGAGAATCAGGGATGGGCACAATAATTTATGGGTAGAGAGCAAGGGAGGCCCATTGTACCCGTGCCCACAGTGACACCGTTCCCAACTCAAACCCAATAGCTATGATTGGTATCACGTCTGGCACTCCAAGGATTCTCCTCCAAATATTTCCCTCAATTCTGCTCAAGATTTTACACAAATTATCAGATCTTAATTCTAGACCATAGGTCAATTTAGGCACACATTTTTCCTTCGAAGAACATCATTGAGGGTTTGAGGGAGAATATGCCAAACCTTCGGTCAATTCTAATAATCTGATCTTCTAGAAGCTTAGCCTTATGCAGCAAGATCTCATTCTCTATTTTAGGGCCTTTACAGGCAGAGAAATGGAAGCCTAGGTACCAAACTGAGTCCACTAGTTTCAGGGGCATGCCTCCAACAGTGCATACAGGTCCTTTAGTCATCCATTTTGCTTTTTTAAAGGCAAGAATCTTAGTTTTAGTAGGGTTAATAATTAGCCCATTGTCATTGGCATAGTTCTCAAAGTAGTTTAGAGATCTTTGCAGCCCAACTTTAGTGCAGTCAAAAATCAGTATGTCATCTACATAAATTAGACATACAATTTTTTCATTTCCGATCCTTGGGGCAACCAGCCCCTCTTTAGCCAGCGATGGTATTACATGGAAGTACTGATTAAATAGCCAAAGGGCCAGGACACACCCTTGCCTCACCCCCCCAGTAGTATCGTACTCTCCTAGAGATGTCCCCCTTTTGACTTACTCTGACCTGTATGCTGCAGTTTTCATACACACCGCTAATGAGTCTTAGCAGCCCACCGGACAAATCCCATTTGGTAAGTTTGGACCATAGTCTGCCACGGTCGATGCAGTCAAATGCGGCAGTTAGATCGATCAAGGCCATATAAGTACAGCCTTTCGTTTGGAGCCATGCCACTTCCTGCACTCACTTGAGTGCCAAGCCGTTAATGTTTGTAGAATGTCCCTTCCTGAAGCCTGTCTGGAATTGGGCCAGCGGTTGGTAGGTGGTAGCCCAATCCTCCAAGTGTGAGAGCAAGAATGCCGAAATGATTTTACAATCAGCGTCGATAAGGGAGATCTGTCAATAGTTACTAGGATCAGTCCTGCCCCCACACTTGAAAATAGGGACCACATGTGCCGTATTCCAGGAGCTTGGAGTGACCCCAGTAGAAATTATGTCTCTAAATTCCAAATACAGAAGGTTCGTTCACAAATTACGGTCTCCTTTGAAGGTGTTATTTGTAAGGCCATTAGAGCCTGGGGCTTTAGATGACTTGCATCTAGAGATTAAGCCGTAAATAGTGGATAGATCCAACTGAGGGTCCCACGTGGCATTTCCCATCATTTCAGCTGGTGCCCAAATCTGTCCTCACAGAATTGCACCCACTATTGTTCAGAGATTGAGTTAAACTGGGTTACGACATAATGAGGGTCCTGCCCGTTGACCAAATACCAGAACGAGCTGACTTCAGATTTAATCAAAATCCCAAACATCAATTCTGCATCTCGCTGTAGAGTACAATGTTTCTGGGATTTGAAAAAAATCCTATAGGACTGTCTAACCTTTCTAGTCAGCTTGTTACATGTAACCTGTTCAAGGATGGTACATTGACTCATTCAAATTTATCTTCTCATAGACCTTTTTGCTTCTGTTAATTCCATACTAAAGCCATGGTTATGCTTAGTTGATTGTTTACACTAACTACCTGGTCCTGCCCCAATACCAGATACTAAGTCCCCAACAAGATTCTGGAACTCGTTAACATTGAAGCAATTAGTCTTCCACTCATAGGTGGATAAGTCAAGTTTGTTCCTTACCCTCAAGTTCAACAGATGAATATTATGATCTATCCATTTGACAGCATTACCAGCCATATTAACAGTTATTCGCTGTTGAGTCAGAAATTCCCTAATACAGATCGGCAGGTCGAAGGAAGCCGTCAGGATAGAGTGATCACTCCAATCATTTTTCATCACCTCAAATGACTGGCAGTAGTTCATAAGATAAGGATCAACAAAAATATAATCAATCAAAGAGGAACTTATCCCTCTATGCCACGTATGCCAGCCTAATGGTGTAAATTGGTTGGTCTTCCTTCCCACTAGGGGCTGTAAACCTCACCGCTGGAGTCCAACCTTCCACGTTCTGCCAAAAGATCTCTTTACTGAATTGCCACTTGTTAGATCTTCCTAATTCCATGGAGAGTCCTGGGGGTAACAATCAGCAATGAAATCACCCAGCACCATAATTCTCCAATTCATGTTTCTCTCAGTCCAGACATCTACAATAATGCCTACATTTCCTACAAAGTAATCCAGAGGTGCAATACCCCTGTGCCAATAAATGTTGATGATCAAGAACTTAACCTTACCATCACTGGACCGAAGCTCATTCCCCAAAGGCCCAAATGGCAGATTCACAACTTTATCCCCACTTAAACCTAGTGAGTTATCAATAGCAATCAGCAGACCTCCCCCCCCTGCTCGAGGGTCTATCGCCGGTGCTTTCTTTCCCTGCCTGCACAAATACACTAAAGCCATCTAGGGTAGGGGCAGAGGTCAATAACGTCTCTTGGAGACAAATGCAGTTAGCAAGCGTTAGGTTATCCACACATTCCCAATTCGAAAGAAGATGGGCATTACCTTGGGTATTCCACGATTTAACAGTTAGCGAAATCTCCTCCCGTAGTTGGAGAGCCAGACCACTTATCATAGGACCAGTTTTTGCCACAGGGAGGAGATTATAGTTGGCTAGTCCACATCTTTCATTTCCCCCCTCTCAACCTTCTTTGTTATTCCCAATTTTCCAGGCATACATGGGACTAGATCCGTTTTTATATCATGAGGGTCGATTTCCCCCTTCTCTCCCTCTACCCGCTGGACTTCAAATCCCATTGAGGATAGTGTCTCCCTCTGTGTAAGGATAAGTTCCCCCACCAGAGGAGAAGCCAGATAGAGAACACTAACACCCAGCTGGTTCCCCACTGGAAATGAGACTCTCTCAATGTCGATTGATGCCACCAAAGCAAGTGAGGGAATTGCTGTAAAGATAGTAAGAATATTAGGACGATTCAAACATATGTTGTAACTGGGGTCAAGGTTACTGCTAATCTCAATTTAGTATAGCAGGCTTTTGAAACCTTTATCAAAAAGCCCCATACCTGGTCGACCATTAGATTTAAGCAGTTTTGGGCCACCCCTATTAGCGAGTAGCATGCCAGATCTACCCATGTTTTCCATATGAGGCTTGGTGCAGTCCATAGGGGCATACTTAGAAGGATAGTGTAGGGGTTGTAAAATATCTTTTACCCCCACCGAGATTCGGGGATGAGTAACTGCCGCTGGTAGCTCTACCTGTACCACCAAATACCTTGATTTACCCCTGCCACATCCCTCAATTGATTTTAGTACACCAGTCTCAGGGGCACTGGCAATCCAAGGTACCTGGAGGGGCCCCTTTAGGTCCTCTCGTTGACCCAAGGTGGCATATCTACCCACCCAATGGTTATACTTAGCCTGAGACGAGGTGGAGGCCCCTTTACAGGCTCCCCAAACAGACTCAATGCGTTCAAGAATTACCCGGGTGGTATACACTACACTCCTATCAGTTTATCTTAAGGGTAAGGATAATAGACCTTTATTCCCAGGAATCAGTTCTTTCCCTCCATCCTTCCAGGCATTTACGCCCAATGGTGCCTCAATGAATTCCATAGTAGTGGGGAACCTTGGTACCGCAGTCCCCCTCTCAGCCCCACCCTCCAATCCTTCAGTGGGTTCATCCTACTTAGGGTCCGTTTGAACCATGGAATCCACCCCCTTACCTTTTGGTGGTGGGGCCAGGTTCAGATGTTCAACCGGGGACAGGCTAGATCGAAAAAGTGTTCTATGAGCAGTTCTAATAGAGAGGGACTGGCTCTTTCGTGCTCCCTGTTTAGTTCTCACTGTTTTCCTTTGGCTACAATCAGGCATTTGTTAAGGAGTCGGGGCACCTTAGGCATTTCATTTGCCACTTCCTCCCCTCACCCCCTGGCCCTAGGCAATTCTTTGGTGAGATCAATAATAGGGGCATCTAAGCTGTCCACGTCAGGGGCAGGGGAGCTGATACAGTTCTTGTTCTTGCCCAGCCCCAGATCAGATGTTGGGCAAGTAGGAGGATCGATCATAATGGCATCCTCAGCTGTCCCACCCATATATCTGCCACCTCCCCAGAACCAACTCCATATCGGCCAAAGCGAGCTTCAGCCCTCATCTCCTCTAATTTAAACATAACATCAGCCAATACTGCATTAGTGGACTGGAGTTCCGCCCAAATATTATCGTATAAGGAAACAAAAGAGCTCAGGACCATGTTTAGTGTAGACATTGTAGAATAACCTTGCCACCTCTACACTCAGAAAACCTGGCTTCTGACCCTCACCTACTGTATATATTGCTATGATTTCTCTTGTTCTTTTGCTTTTTTTCCATATTATGTACCGTACTGCCAATTTAACTATGCCCCATTCATTGCATGCATTTTATGCAAGCTGTCTGTAACCTCGCCGTGATACCTAAGGGTCTGGCCAAGTAACAAATGTAATAAATAAAATAAATAAATGTGACAATCGGATATGCTCATCAACCTCCCTCAAGATATGGTGCAGTGCCGATGAGTCATTCGAGGCCCCCTAACCCACCACAGGTGATAGTTGAGCATTAGCAAGATGTTCATGTCTGGGAGAATTCCCAGTAAGGATATCCACCAGAGGAGTTGGTGAATTCAGGGTAGAAACATCCCCACCCTTCTCGGTTGGAGAGACTACAGTTTTAGGTTGGTCAGTCCTCAGTTCCGCTTCCGCTTGGTCCGCGACCTCAATGATGCTGATATCAGTGAGGTCCATCAGGTCAGAAAAGTTAGGTTGCGTGATCATAACAGTGTGATCTAACATTGCTTTACACTTTATAGCAGGTAGGGCTTTAAGTTCAGTACTGGTAGTGATAGATTTAGTGAAATAGTAGTCCACGACATGTTGTCCAGAAATAGGTCTGGAGGTGGAGTTTGGGGTTTGATACGAAAGGCCTGCACACCTCTTTCAGTGTGGTGGCATTGAGCTTGATGAACAACCTGAGAGGATACATTAGGTAACGCCAGACATTGAAAAGACCCATCCATTAGTGTTTGGACGGCCGGTTGGCAGTCTAATCCATTAGTTCCTGCAGGTTGGATCAGCCCCACCTCATCATCATTCTGGTTAATCAACATGGTAGAGTGGGCAGCTGAGCAACTGGGCCATGCCTACTGAGTTCTGTGATTACATATCACAGAACTCCCCAGCAGTGTCTCCACATTTCCCAAATGCACTCTTTCCAGGACTTGAGTGGTGATTGAGTCCACTAGTGAGGTTTGGGCAGTTGCTGGATCCGGGCCTCGTCCACTGCGCAGGCCAGACCGCATACTTAGTTAGGAGAATGGAAATACACTAGTAGAGCTAGTCCAGGTCAAGGGGGAACACTGCACGGTGAGCCCCAGCAGTCCCCATGAGCACCTGCTCAACCACTCAACTTGCAAATAGGCAGTAAGCAGTAAGCACGTAGGCAGCCTTCCAAAATTGCAGCCAGCTAATGATAATCTGTGTTCAGTTTACGTCTAGCAGGGTAGAGTATGTGGAGTATAAGAGAAGGAGCGTATGGAGTAGTCTGCGCTGGTACAATAGTGCAAGTAGCACAGCGAGGCACAGAGTAAGGAAGAGAAGACAGGGTCAGTTGGACGTACACAGACTTACTAGCTAACCGGCTACAGCCGCTAACTGCCAGTAACTGCAGACTCTACCAACGACTCCGCTAACGCTCTGCTATGCTTCGCGGAGACAGTTGTTTTGTAGGCTCCTCCCCCAAGAAAACAAACAGCAGAGAAAGACTTCTTAGTCCGTGCTGCCAGTAACTGCAGACTCTACCAACGACTCTGCTAACGCTCTGCTACGCTTCGTGGAGATGCTGGTTTTGTAGGCTCCTCCGCCAAGAAAACAAACAGCAGAGAACGACTTCTTAGTCCATGCTGCCAGTAACTGCAGACTCTACCAATGACTCCGCTAACGCTTCGCTTCGCAGAGACGCTGGTTTTGTAGGCTCCTCCTCCAAGAAAACAAACAGCAGAGAAATACTTCTTAGCCCGTGCTGCCAGTAACTGCAGACTCTACCAACGACTCTGCTAACGCTCCCTATATAAGCAGATGGTATCGCCAGAGCCAATCAACTGCCCCCCGCCGAAAGGCAGAGTGGAAAGACTGCGCAGGAGGAGCACGTGTGGAAAGAAAAGAAAATAAACATCATCAGCCCGGCGCGAGCCTCTGATTGCTCTGTGAGGCCAGGCAACTTCTGGCGTATGAAGCGGCATACAAGGAACCAAGATAAAATACGTACTAATCAAAATAATAAACTAAAGAAAGGAATCAAGTCCCTATCATAGTAGAAGGGTAACCAGCCAACCACCAAGTAAAACTGAAAAAAGTAAAAAAGAACCAAAATGAGGCTAAATTAAATTAATAAAACAATGAACCAATGCACAAGACACAAACAGCCGTATCTATTGGTAGCTCAGGAGCTGCAATTGTGGGACTAACAGCCCACAATAGCCAATTCACGAAGGGCAGAGAGGAAAGACTCTGCAAGAGGAGTGCGTACAGAAAGAAAAGAAAATAAACAGCGTCAAACAGGCACGAGCCCCAGAGCTCTTGGCATGGCCAGGCAACCTCCCGCCAAATGAAGCGGCGTTCAAGGAATCAAGATAAAATAAGAACTAATTTTTTTTTTAAACTAAGGAAACCAAGTCACAATCCAAGTAAAACGACGACCAGTCCACTCGCACAGTCCGGGTGAACCGGAACCTGAAAGGAACAAATTAAAATTGAACAGAGGAAAATAGAACCAAATGAAGCAAAATTAAATTAATTAAAAAAATGAAACCAATGCTGCACAGGAGCTAAAAAGCCATACCTTTTGGTAGCTCAGTAGTGGCAACTGTGTGACATAACAGCCAATCCACTCCCTCCTGCCAAAGGGCAAAGAGGAAAGACTGTGCAGGAGGACTGTGTGCAGAAAGCAAAGAAAATAAACAGTGTCAGCCGGGTGCGAGCCCCGGAGTGCTCTGTGAGGCCAGGCAACCTCCCGTCATATGAAGTGGCCTACAAGGAACCAAGATAAAATTAGTACTTTTAGATTCCTTTTTCTCTACATGGGGGGAGGGTTCACAGGGCCTTTGATGATCAGAGGCCTCCACGTTTTCCAGGGAGGTAGTAGGTCCTATCTGGATTCCATTAGGGTGTAACTCACTCTCCATGTCAGTGGATTTCTTTGGGATTTTGCCTAAGATTCTGTCTCACAGGACTTCCTTTCTTCGGGCTCCTGATTTGATAGATCTTGCAGGACCTCATGTAGAAAATATGCCACTAACTCCCCTATATGAATTTCAATGGGTTTGGGAGAGTAGTTTAGGAGGGTAAGTTGGAAATCTTCTTCACACGGAAAAAGGGCAAAAACACAGGTTTCCGCAAAGGTTTTGCCGGCGGGGTTACATAGATCTGAAATGCTGGAGGAATGTCTATGTGAAGACCTAGACTAAGAATAGCTTTGTCCCTCTCAAATATCTACTGGTCCCCGGAACTAAAGATCTGATAGTTATCCCTCTCTACGTTCTTCCGAACAGGTAGTGTGGTGAATCCTTGGATGTCATCCCGTCTCCCAAAAAAATGATTGAATTAAAATTCAAAAGATTTTCCTATGCAATAAACTACCTATCCAATTTCAGATTACTTAAGAGATTTCTCAGAAAAAACTGAGACCCTGATTCCGTTCCACCAATAAAAGAAATCAGCAAAACCTACTCCCTGTTGTCATCACTGGAGGAATTCCCAATGGAACTCTTAAGTAAACCGTATAACTGGTTGAAAAGTTTCATTAATCAGGGGATAGCCACCCCAGTGGGGGAGAGCCAGGATTTAATAGGAGTGGTATGTGACCAATCTGGGCTGTTCATCCCCTCTACCCAAGAGTGATCCACCCCCGTTAAGGCTAAGACAGTAGTGGAGGAAGCTTTTGGTGTCGGGGGGCCGGCTAACAAGGTGCTAGCGGGAGGCTGGGGGGGTACAGTGGGCACCAGGAGAGAGCCGGGGGGAGCAGCCACCCCCTTAACCACACTCTGGGCCTCATTCCGAGTAGGGCAGTAAGAGTTAATGGTCACCGGTAACAAGACCGGTGCCGTTAAACGCTTACCGCCCTACTACGAGTTCCCTTTGCGGGTCCTTCCTTAACGCCTGCTTTTACCGTAATTTACGGTACTGTTATTAGCACCTTCCCCATTCCCATTGAGCCCTATGGGGGCTCAAATGGGAATAGGGAAGGGCCCTGGTAAATGGGGAATTACCGGTCCCTCCAACCTTGGAATGGACCGGTAATTACTCCATTCACCAGGGCGGAATCGGAATGAGTTTGGAGGCAGCCATGCCACAAATAGCGGCGTGGTTACCTCCAAACTCGGAATGAGGCCCTCTGGGTCTGAAACTGGACCATGGAGGTGAGCCCACTAAGCAGGACCCTCCCTAGGGATCTGGGAAAGGGGGACCTCTCTGGGAGTGAGTCCCGTGTCAGGGAAAAGGATTGCCATTCCGATAAGGACCTCCCAGTCCAGCCTTCTTTATCGGTCTACATGAGAATTGGAAAGTCTGTTGTTACTTCTGTTTTGAATCCACCAAATACCGACATTTCATCATTCTCTTTGGCTTCAGTCATAGAAGATGGGCACACCCTTTTGTTCGTAATCACATACATAAAACCAAGAGGAACTTAGAATCAGTGAGAAACCCCTATGCAGAGAAGAGAGTGACTCCGACGTAGAGGCAAGCCTCTACGAGTCAACATCCTGGATGGGCAGAGCCACAACAGACCACCGAGCCAGCGGTGGCATGGAGCGCGAGCGAACCCTTAGTTTAGTTTGTTTCTTGTATGGCACCAATAGGACTCAGGGTGCTCACAAAGACAAGGACCAGACCAGAACAATGACACATAAAGGACCAGAGGTGGAAACCAGGAAACAGCCTGTTCAATACCTTTGTTGAAGAGGAACGTTTTAATTGCTTTTTTAAAGCGTGTAGGGCAGGTGATGTCCCGTAGGGCTAATGGGTGATTTTTTCATACGCTCGTGGCCCAAGAGTCAAAACTGAGATCACTGTGTTTTACCAATTTAATAAAAGGCTGAACAGGGATGTTTCTCTTACTGGAACAAAGGTATCTCCTGCATGGTTTGGTTCTCAAGCGATCAACTAGGTACTTGGGAGCAGCACCAGAAAGTGCTTTCTGGGTCAGAGTAAGTAGTTTGTGTGTAATCCTGTGCTTCAAAGGTAGCCAGTGCAAGGAGCGCCTGGCTGCATTGAGATGGTCCTGTCGGGCAAGCCTGCACATCCCCCAGACAGCCCCATTCTGAGTTATCTGTAATTTGGTCAGATTGGATTTAGAGGTACAGCCAAGAAAGAGACTATTACAATAATCTAACCTAGAATGAATGAGCGCAGTAGTCAAAAGGCATTGTTCTCCTCTGACAGATTGGGCTGGATCTGTCTCAGTAGGTTATTAATGTAAGCACAGGATGAACGAAGCTGGTTAACATGTTTATTAAAGGAAAACTGGGAATCAGAATAGACTACAAGAGTTTTTACATAAGGAGACACAGCAATAGAGCAATCAGCAATAATAAACTGTTGGCAGCAATAATCCAATTTCCTCGGTCTGTGACCTGACCCATCGATTAGCAGCTCAGATATACTGTTGTTAACAGGTAGTGAATTATTCATCATCCAGGACTGAATCAAGGAAAAGATCTGATTAGGGGCCAAAGAATACTGATTGTAGTAACCAGATAATTCATGCAGAATTTGGGTCTCATCAGCTTAGTTTGTGTAAATGACACCAGTGCTGTCCAAAAGGTCAGAGAGGTGCCTGGTGCATATGCTAAAGCGAGTTGGGGATAAACATGACCCCTGAGGTACTCAACAATTGGGATTGACAGGGCAAGCTTGGAATTCACCAACTGCCACTCTCACTGCCCGTGGTCCCAGAAATGACTTGATCCGGGCCACGGCACTCTCTGAGCTCTAGGCATGCTCCTGGAAAGAAGGAACCATATGGAATGAAGGTTTGACCTACAAAGTTAAATAGAGGTTGTGAACTTTGTTTAGATAAATCAAGAACATTGTCGAAACTGGTGGAACTGTATAAGGAAACCCTTTTCTTCCTAGAAAGAGAGAATTGTAAAGAGCTGAGATTCGATCTACAGAACCCACAAAGAGGCTGTGAACTGTGTTTTGTGACATTGATGAACTTGTAAATAATATGGACAAAATATCCAAGTGATTGGTTCAGGCAGAAACCACAGACAGAGGCTATTTCTCTGGTGTCCTTCTTTCTGTTAAGGCTAACTAAGTGGTAGGGCCAGTTAGACATTAGGATTTGGACTAAGGACTGTTTTCTTTTGAGCACCATTAGTCTTAGTATGTTAGGCAGGGAACTTCCCTCATAGTGGTAGGGCTAAATATGCATTTTAATTTTAAATTAACAACCCCAAACATGCCAATACCTAGTCTGACTTCTTTTTTCTGGTTTGCCACATGGCACAAAAATGGAGATTGAGGAAAGTGTACATGTGCTGGAATCCCAATACAAGGTGGGGGGATCGCGGAAACTATACAAACAACTACAAACAGCTAGGGCAGAGTTGAAAGTGGCATGAGCATCGGACGTATCCCACAAATGATTAAAAACTAAACAATAATATTTCAGTATCTTTAATTAGGCCTCACAGTAACTAGAATACAAACTCAAAACCCAACACACTAGAAACACGATACTGGGACTACAGGATGGTAGGGGTCAGGTGCAAAGAGCTCAATCAGCTAACATGGACATCCTCAAACAATACTGTTCTAAACTGTTTGCAGCTGAAAACCTAGATTTAACTGAGCAGGTGACATTTGATCAAGCTGCGAACCTACCAAAAATTTCAGAATGCGGCAAGAACAAATTAGAGGCCCCAGTCTCAGTGGAGGAGACTATCCAAGTCATGCGGTCGCTTCCAAATAACAAGGTGCCAGGCATGGATGGGTTCTGCACCCTGTTTTGTAAACAATTTGCTACGATATTGGTGCCACAGCTAGTCACCCTGTTTAATAGCTTTGTAATGACGGGAGCTATTACCCCCTCGACAGGGGCGCCGAGTACGGGTGGGGGGGGGGGCTGCGGGGCCCGGGCCCCCCAGCAGTATGAAGTCGGGGCTGAGCCCCCCGGCCAGAGAGAAGAGACGCAGTATGGATGGCCCTTTGTTCCATCCATACTGTGTCTCCCTCTGGCGCCCGGGTAAAAGCCGGGGAAAAACTATTTTTAGAAATTGTGGGACAGATACAAAGCAAGAGGCTCTTGCTTTGCATCTGTCCCTCAATTTCTAAAAATCGTTTTGGGTTGGGTATACTTCCCAACCCAGAAGGATTTTTAGAAATGGAGGCAAAGATTCAAAGCAAGTCTGTCCCTCAATTTCTAAAAATCGTTTTGGGTTGGGTGTATTTGGGTGCACCCCTCTTAGTAAGAGGGGTGCACAGATGTACAAATACACCCAATCCAAAACGATTTTTAGAAATTGAGGGACAGACTTGTTTTGCATCTGTGCCTCCATTTCTAAAAATCGTTTTGGGTCGGGTTCTCAGTTGAGCTGCTACACTCTCATTGACAAGGCCCCAGCAATTCTCAACTGATGTATTTCTTTTTATTTTAATTAGTTATTTATAATGCGTGTACTACCCAGAGGTTTCTAAGCGCGGACTGAGGGAGCGAACCTGTGTTGCGCGGACTGAGGGAGCGAACCTGTGTTGCGCGGACCGAGGAAGCGAACCTGTGTTGCGCGGACCGAGGGAGCGAACCTGTGTTGCTCTGTGTCGTCTTGCTTCCAAGACGAGCACGTTGCCCCTGAGCTATCCTTCCGATACTCTAAAGATCTGAAGTACATTTAATGATACAGAACCAGAACTATTGAGCAAGTCTGTCATCATCAGAATAACTCAACATTGTCGTGGTTATACAAGAGCTCATAAATTTAAAGGGATGGAATTACTCAGAATGTAGCAGCACTATTCAATAACCCAAAGTTCTTAAGCATAGTTAATGTGAAAATACTACACTTCTCACCGTTGGTACAGTACTGCCACTTCTCACAGAGGCTTCTACACCTTTTATGGGGCAGCACTGATCCAGCCTACTGCTCACATGCTCAGAATTGTCATTTCTCATCAGGACTGCAGCACTATACCATTGTGTTCTGTATGTTGAGTGCTTCTTCACCACCAATGTGGATTCATGGCTCTCTCCCAGTGTCTAAATAGTAGATCTGTCTACATTCAATTGTCAACAGGCATGTCCGGAGCTGCCTGCTGTCCATAAGCTGCCGCTCAGGATGTTGGGAGCCGTGATGGGGCAAGGGATAGAAGGCTCGAGCCTGTCCGATAGCAGAATCAGCAGGGTCTTAAAACCTGCTCATTCCTTCTGGAGGGGCCATGGGGCAAAATGAGCCTGATCCCACAGGTTGTTACCCCTTTATCTCTCCTGAATGAAAGAATGAGCTCTCTCAGACACAGGTTATCACCCCTGCACACATATTGAATGAATATGGTATGGATCTATAGATCAAGAAAACTGGAGTGACAATTCAGAGTGTTTTAACAGAAATATAATTGTCTTCCCGAGACTGACTCCATTAATATACATGGGGTCACTGAGATGACCAAGAGTGAAACTGTATATTCAGTTGTGAGATTACCAGCAACGGTTGATACTATGCTCCAAGGAGGGAGGTGCCCACTCAATATATCACACTGTTTATAGGTGTGAGACCCATCCTGAATGCTTGCCCAAAGAGCCTTGGCCAGAGTTTCACACTGAAGAAGTGAGCATGTGAGCCGGGGTCTGCAGCCCACAACACGCAGGGGATTCCCTTGCTCCCACTTGCGAGATTTGCACCAAATTAGTGAGATTGTGCTCCAAGGTAGGAGGCACACGCGCAGTCTTTGCTCTGACATTTGACACACTCACAGTATCGGACGGCATTTCGTTCTGCCATCCTAGTTGTGTTGCTCTGCCTTTTGAGGGCTACTACAACCTGGATGATTATAGAGGGGTGGAGTAGGGGCAGCGATGGCCTACTGGAATGCAACTCGAAGGCTTAAATCTCCTTTATACTTGACTTTAGTATATGCAGTACATGCTAGCCAATGTTTCCCCTGTTCTGGCTGCATGCGCCTCCATCCCCTCGCGCGCCGTTGCACCAAGTTGGCGACTACATGCAAATTTGCGGTCCTATAACTGCCAGTGATGTCACTTCCTGTATTTGGGCCCCCCCTGGGAAATTCATAAATCAGCTCCCCTGCCCCTCGATGGGAGAACACATTAACGCCACTGGGAAAACAAGGGAAAGACGTGACCAAATGCAAGTCGTACAGACCAATCACGGTTTATAGCCATTGCATCTAATGCAATAGCATTGAATGCCATAACAGAGAAAAAAAAGCATTGAACAAAAAGCATCAAATGCATTTTTTTCATGTTTTTTTTCAATGGGGTTGTCCCCCCAGCCCCCTTTTTTTAACCTTTAAAACCCATTTTAGTAAAACTTAACCCTTTGCCTTTAAAATAAAAGCATTTGATGCTTTTTTTAATGTTTCTTTTTCTCTGGTGAGGCATTCAATGCTGTTTCATTCGATGCAATGACTAGATACCATGCCTAATGGCTACTTCCTTTACCACCATTAAGTATCTGTCCACAGGGTTGAATTAAAATGGAGTATACCAGCACAATCTCTGGTAATGACGCTTCCTTTACTCTGAAGAGAAATAACTTTGAAATGAATGTAGGAATGGAAATATGTTCTGGTTCCTCCATTCTCCTATAGTCTTATTCTTGGTGTACACTATTTGTCGGGCCCCACTTTAATCAATTGCTTGTATTGTGTGATCTTAGGATTCTGGGGTGGACCAGGGGTGGTCTAGTTGAAGGATCCCACAGCCTCTGCTCCTCGTCTCAACCCCTTGTTTATCTCCTTCCTCTCCAGTTATTTTGCTGTGGGGTCTGCCTCTTATCCCAAGCTGGAATACGAAGGAAACATGGATGAGAAAGAAGGAGGACTTGAGAGGTAGGAAGAGGACATGTGAGTGAAGATGACGTAGGCAGCCTTTTCCTTTCTTCCTTCTTCTGCTTTCCTTTTGCTCCTTTAACACCTGTGCAACAATGTTTTTTCCTTCTTTCCTGGACATTTGATATTTGTCTTAGTTTGAGCAATACTTTTTTTAGATCTCTTTACAGAGGGAATCCTTCTCACCGAAACCTTTGTTTCCGTGTCCTCTGTATGTTTTCTTTTTTCTTTTAATTTGAAACCTTCAGTTGCCTTTGTAAGAGCATTTACAAATTCAGTCTGCTCTTGCTGTCGCTGCCTGGCAACTCTGAGGACGAGAAGACATCTGCAATCCTACAGAGCCTGAGGTCTTATGCATGTGTGGTAGGATTGCACTCCTTCCCAAGCCAATATGGCCGTTGTTGACCAAGGGTGGATTCTCAACAAAACCTAGGCCACCTCCGCTCTTGGAACCTAGTCGTACCCTAACCGGTCCTCCCTCCGGAATCCCAGATAAATTCAACCTTTATCACTTCAGGCTTTTCATTTTAGCTCTCGTATGACTGCAGGACCCAGTTACTGTGTTGCCTCCCTTGCCTCTGCGGATCCTACTCACACCCAATAGGGGGCCCAGAAGATCCTCTCCTCCTTATCAGCCCTCTACCCAGCAGGTTACCCCCTTGGGAGGAGGGTGGCTAACCCGTTCTTCCCATATGAAGCTCAATGGAGAATTTCAGTATTCTCCAACCAACATCGGCTCGCACAGATCCTGCCAACAGGAAAGGAACATTTTTTAACTGTGGCTGATGGGTAATGGGAGGTATTGTACACACAGCAGCAGGGCCGTCACGAGGGGGACAGGAGGGGCAAACTGCCCCGGGCCTCGTGCTTGGAGGGGGCATCACGGCCCCCTCTACTAAGTAGAAGGCAGCAGAGTCCAAAATTCACACACGGGACTGTGCTGTCTCCTCTCCTCCCTGCCCCTTTGCCTGTATGCTTGTTGTCGTTTCCTGGAGTGTTGTATGCATGCCCCAGTGAATTTGTTTTTTGTACAGTCACTTTGATATTGTGTGCATTGCTTCCAGCTTACTTTGCTCAACTTACCTGGCTCTGCCTTGAAGCAGTCTTTTTGTCAGTATTCACTAGAACTGCAGGACATTTGTAACAGCAGCTAAGTGCCATCTTGAACGCTCCTCTGTTGCACCTGGACATCCTCACTAGCTCTCTGTCCTCGCTGCTGATTGCTCCACATTGCGTAGCCAATCAGAATCATTTTGTAGTCCTCACAGAACTACATTACCCAGACTTTACTCCACTCTTAAGCACCTCAGTGGCGTGTCAGCGCCGGCGCATTACGTGGGCCAGTTAGAGCCGGTTTGAGTCCGGGTTGTGGACGTTTGGACCTTCACACCCTCCTCAGCTCTGATTTCGGATTCTCACTCTTCCACCCTAGGTATCCCGTCCTATGGGATCTACACACTGTCTGTTTGGTATTGTGTACACCAACCTAAATGTGTCCTATACCCAAAGAACGCTTGGCAGGGTCAAACAATACGCTATATGATGGTTCCATTGTCTCTTCTCCGGCAAAAAGAGGGCCACCCACGCAGTCCCTCACCACTGCACTCCTCAACACCCGATCCCTGGTGTCCCATGGAGTCGAGGTTGAGGACTTACTCACACAATGACATCATGGCAATCACAGAGTACTGGCACAACGATTGTACTCTAATGAGGCCTCTCAGGCTATGCCCCCTGGTTACGTCTTACTCAGGGTCGATTGCCAGGATGTCAAAGGAGGGTGGGGTTGCCCTCCTTCTAAGAGATAGCCTGCAATATCATCTTTGTCCGCATGAGCCCCTTGACAACTGTGAATCATTGATTACTAAAATCAAGATCTCCAACAGTTCTACATGCAACCTAATTCTCATCTACCACCCCCCTCATAACCTGCCCATGTTCGAAGAACAACTTTTACATTTACTAAACAATATCACCACCAACAAAGGTGCTGTCGTGCTCTTAGGTGACTTTAACTTATGGGCTAATGTCCCTTCTGACAAAACTGCACAATCCCTTCTGGGGACCCTATCCCCTATTGGCTTTAGCCAGCAGGTGACTGAACCCACTCATGCAGCCGTTCATATCTTGGACTGGGTCTTGTTTCACGAAATTCAAGCCTCAACCCTTATCATCTCCCCATGCCCCTGGTTGGACTACTTTTTACTTAATTTTATCATCACCCTCCACACTGTATCTCCTAGAGTCGACATCATACCTAGCCCCCCCCCGCCACCTCTAGATCATTCAAAAAACTAACCCCTGAAAGACTATCTCTTGAACTTACTGAAAAACTTGGTAACTTGTCCAAATTTGAAAACTCCTCGGAGATTGCTGAACATATGAAAAACACACTCGACTCCTTCATTGAGGAACTTGCCCCCATGAGCACCAGACTCATAAAACCCGAACCTTCCACCAAATATTGGTTCAATGATAAATCCTTGCGTTATGGCATCGCATGCGAGCCGCAGAGCGAACCTGGTGAAAACAGCCTTCGCCCGACTTGCTGGCGGCCTACAAGAACACTGTGAAAATATTCAAAACGGCTGTTACTGAGGCCAAAGCTGTTTACTACAGCAATCGTATCCACCAAGCGAAATCTAAATCCAAAGAACTTTTCTCCATCTTGCAAGAATTCAACGCTAACACACAGACTATCCCGCTGGCCCCTCAGGACACCACTTGGTGTCAAACTATTCACGACGCCTTCTCCGCCAAAATTGCTTCTCACCTAGAAGCTAGTGCGTCCTCCTCAACTAATACTACTGTGACCTCCCCTGTTATAGTCTCTGCTCCTTTGTTTCCCCACTCACCTGAACAATCTCTTTCAGCGAAGACTTCCTTAAGTGAAGCACAAGACCAACTCTCCTCCATTGCATCCACCGAATCCTCTCCCCACCGGCTTCAGGAGCCTACTTTCAGCTCCTCTACAATAAAGCCTTCTTTCTCTTTTACCCTATCTACCGTCTCAGAAGTTACCATGATCATAATGAACATGAAGCCTACTTCATGTAAAGGTGATACCTGTCCATCTAGGCTCCTGGTACAATGTCTCAAAACCATCAGTCTCTGGATTACTAAACTGATCAATCAGTCCCAGCGAACCTCAAGAAGCATGGATTACACCTTTGCTCACAAAAGCCAATCTCGACCCCTCTCTTGCCAAGCCTTATTGACCAATAACCAATGTGCCCTTCCTCTTGAAGGTTATGGACCGTGTAGCTTATCTCCAGCTACAGAAATGTATTGATGATAATGCCATTCTTGGCACCCGTCAGTCTAGTTATCGACCTAGTAGACCACGCATTATTGGCAACAAGATTACAAACCCTTGTCGGCTGCATGCAATGGTTAGCCTCGTTTGTTGGCCCCGGAATGCCTGTGTGGTGATCCAAAACTCTTCTTCTATACCCTCCTTGCTTACCCGCTGTGTAACCCAGGGATCTTCTCTTTCTCCCACTCTATTCAACATTTATATTATTTCTCTGCTTCTGTTGCTCGATGACCTGGGTGTCTTAGATACCAACTACGCTGACGACACCCAGGTCATCCTTGAACTTTCAGGCCCCTACTCTACTGACTCTAAAGCTATTGCTGCCATCTATTCCCTCATCCACTCCTGGATGAGTCAGAACCTCATGGCATTGAATGCTGATAAAACAAAGATCCTCATTGCCGAATCTAGTCACATGTTAAAGAATCTCTCTAAGGAATATGCGTCATTTACGATTGCCAATGTCTTCATTCCTGTGGCCCAAAGTGTCAAGACCCTCTGCGTCACAATTGACTCTGAACTCTCCATGCGCCCAGATTTGGCCAAAACTCGAGCGGCATGCGGTTGGATCAACAGGCAACTGTGCGCAATGCGTCCATTCTTATCTCTTAGCAATATGTCCCTTCTTGCATCTGCCCTAGTAAATTCTAGGTTGGACTACTGCAACAGCCTCTTAGCAGGCGCCTTCGCTGGCAACATCGCTGCCTTGCAGACCACTAAAAATGGTGCGGTCAGAGCTGTGCTGTGTTTACCCAGGCACTTTTCTATTTCCGAAGCCCGGAAGAAACTGCACTGGCTCCCCATCAAGCATAGGGTTTCGTTCAAGATACTCACTCTCACTTTTGAATGCTTGAACAACTCTGCACCCATCTACTTGGCACAGTCCATCCGGGGCTATGTCCCTGGTTGATCACTCAGGTCGACTGAACAGATCAGGCTTAGTCAGCCCCGCTTTCGCTCTGTTAAATTTGGAAAAACCAACTTCAACGTCACTGCATCAGCTCTATGGAACTCTCTCCCTCTTCACCTTAAGAGCTCCACCTCACTGGTTATCTTTAAAAAGAACCTTAAGACTCATCTCTTTAACACACCCTAGTCCTCTTACTAGCTTGCCGCCACCTTCTGGTCTCTGCTCTTCCATGTCTCTTGTGATCGTCCATGTCTTGTACTGTTTTTGGTGCGCCGTGAGGCCTGCAGGCGATTTGGTGCATTATCAAGAATTAAAATAAATAAATACAAATAAAAATGTTGCTGTTTGTTTGCAAAGCCGTTTGACTCCGCAACAAACAGCAAAAGTGAGCTCTGCTGTCTCCCATCATTCAGCTGACAACGTGGACATGCTGAATGACAAGAGAGGACTCCTCTCCTGTCAGTCAGCGTGTTCACGTTGCTCAACGTGAACACGCTGACTGATAGGAGAGGAGTTCTCTCCTGTCCGGCAGCATGTCTGCATGCCAGAGTGAGGGCCATCCGGTCCCCCTTTGCTGCGTGGGTGCTTTTCAAGCGTACATGGAGGTAAGGTAAGTGTTTCTTATTTTTATTTAAATGTGTATATATGTGTAGTATATATGTGTATTTAAATTAAATGAGTATGTATATGTGCATGAATGTGTGCTTGTATGTTGGTGTCAGTGCTATGTTTAGTTTTATGTATGCGTGCATGCAAGGAGTTTTGTGACTGGTGGATGAATGCATGGGTGAAAGTGTTGTATGTGAGTGTGTGCGTCAGCCCCCACGCCTTAATTTAGCAGACCTGCGGGCCTCTTGATTAAGGGATGGGGTCATAGCATCAGAGGTGCGCCTAGGCTACATTTTTGGGGGGCGACGGAGTGGGACTAACATTTAAAATGTTAGGAGGGACGCTAAATTCAGAGCATGTGGGGGAGGGGCATACTTACTTGTGTGGGCATATCTAATATCTTTCCACATTCGAATGAGACTATTCTGATGAAGCTTCAATGTTACAAGCAGCTAACTCTCGTCCTCATTTCTGAACCGTCAGACTTAAGGACTGCTGTGAGAATGAGATATCTCATGTAACCACTTCCCTTCCAATCACTACCCTGGCATGCAAGTGCTAACCCCACATCACAATTTCAATTACCTAAAAATGTATGTTTATGAATGCAGGTGCTAACAGTGAAATGTTTTATGCTAGTAATTTCAGGGCCTTTTAACAGCAAAGCCCAGGCCCCGTTTAATGTCTGTATCTTGTTCCATCTGGTCACAGCTCTGTTGGTCAGCCCGGCATGGGCTGGATGACAGTTTTGAAAGTGGATAGTGAGTGGGGCCACTGTGGGGCCAATAAACCCATTGTGCTGTCAGTCTCCCCACTGAGGGATGAAGTCTGGGTCTTTCAGCTTTTGCAGAAGAAATGGGCCCCCAAGCAGCTGCCCCCATGTTGGCAGTCTTATGACACAGACACCTACTGATAATCTGCAGCTTTTAACCACCTCATTGTACTATTTAGACTTTATTATTGATTTAAGCACTCCACAGGTGCCTTGGCCTATTTTTCCAATCTGTAAGGCCTGGGGTGCTCCACACACATCGCAAAGAATTGGGCCCTGAGCAGCCATGACACATCTTCAACCAGCCCTGCTCCCACTTCCCTCCCAACACCCTGAGCCCAGCTAGGTAGCTGAATAGCAATTTAATCTTCCTTTTGGCCACTAGTTGTACCTTTCACCCCAATTCAAGGGCAATTTACTGTCATAATGCTATGCCAGTCTCTGGAGAGCTGGGCCATCTAACAGCTGAGACCAGAAGTTAAGACTTTGGCTTTATCGAAGTTAGTCTGTTGATATCGCATGAATAGGCATTTGTACTCTGCATGTTTGATGCTGCTGCCACTCCGTAATGAGAGCTACGGGCTGGCGACACTTCGAGAGAGGCCTTCTGCCTCAAAGTGGGAGGGCTTCAGCCCTCCCTAGCCAGGGGTTGGCTCCGCCCAAGTAGCCAGGTTGAGTCAACAAAACCCAACATTTTGGGAGGGGGCTAGAGTCCGATCCACTCAATGGTGTTGCACCCTACGTGTCTTTCACTGAAGTCCTGTTAAAAACAAACATTGGCAAAGCCAACAGTTTTGGCTTGTGCAAAAGTATTAGGCATTTGCCAGGCACTGCTATTAGATGCTCAGGTACTCAAACCAGTTTGCACCTGCTACCATCAACGGCCAGTTAATACCAATACAGCAGTGCCTTTAACATGCCTACATGAAAGCCCAAACTGTTAGGATTGCTAATGCTTGTTTTGCTTTACCCATGTTGCACAGGACTGTGCATCAAGGTTAAAGCAAACATATGACTTGGCTAAATTGGCTCACATTGAATTTAGGCCAATCGAGCCAGTAATAACACTTATGGTGCACAGTCAGCCTGGACATAATTTCTGTGGAATGGCATGTTTACTGGCTCGGAGGGCGTACATGGTAATAATGGCATATATTGGTGCAGCCTGCATGGACCACATGGGAACAACCAGCATGAATATATCTTTATACTAGCATATGTTGTGTGGGAACAACCAGCATGAATATATCTTTATACTAGCATATGTTGTGTGCAACGGCAGCATGAAATGAATTGGAAAATGTTCCTGTGCATGGTTGGTGACTTGCAACTATTGGGTTTTTCCATGTGCTTCCATACAAAACCAATTGCAAACTGTATGGATTTCTACCCAATTTTACAAAGAAAGTGCTGTGAAATGCATAATTGTAACCCAATGTTTCAAACATTTTCTTGGGAATGAGAAACCCCCTCAAATAACCTTGTTTGGTTTGGGCTCCCTCACAGCGCTCTGCCGATCCTGCATAATTGGCACAAACATTTAAGCCTCTTCAGTTCAGAAATTCACCAGCCTCCACTGTACATCATCCATCTGTCACTGTGTATGATGTGTGTTTTAATGCACACACAGGGGAAGGGTGCTCTTTAATGCTGGCGTCAGGCACTACATGCCGTCATGCCATCCTATATATGTTTATGCCTATGATACAAAGGTTATTCTGGAATAAAACCTTTCTTCAGTAGAGAAATCTAACTTTTGGTGTAGTTGATTTGCAGTTGTAGTAATAAACCATATTTGGGTTACTCCACACAAACTCAAGGGGAGATTTCTCGAGTCCCCTGTTTTCGAAGGTGCTGCCGCTGTCCCAGTGCGTAACATCAAAAGGGGGCCTCACGAAATGTTTTCGCCCCGGGCCTCACCACATCTTGTGACAGCCATGCACAGCAGGGGTGGCACTCTAGAATGTTTGGTAATGGGTTCCCTCGACAGAGCTGGGTAGCTCGAGTAATTAGCGGAATGAGTAAGAGGGACATTGAGGTAATTGACCTTAGTTCCAAAACAGAATTCCGTGATTACAAGTGTTAAGGGCCTGTGACGGTACCATGTTCCCACCTGTGTGGACCAGACACTGAACTGGTCATACTGAATTGTTAGAGGCTTTCTCTATTTAGAGAAGATCAGCCTTACAATTCTGATATGACTTTGCGATAAATAAATAAAAGTAATTGGAGCAATACCAATAAAGACCTTTCTACAGCTTCTGTGTTGTTTTTCCTTTCTTGCCATATAGCACATGGTTTAAATCTTTGGAAATTGTTCTTTTTTTAACAGTAGCGCAGTGTCTTCTTTTGTCGACACTACATCTCAGCAGGGCAAGATGGCATGTTGGCAAATGGCTTGCTCACTGACCAATCAAGATCATGAATGCAACAGCGCATGCGCAGTGCTTTCACCGGATTACTTCATTGCGTTGACCATCAGCCCATTGGGCTGATTACATCATCCTGCTGACCACCAGTCTATTCATTTGCAGTTTGCGGAAATAAACCAATAAATCTGGGTGAGGTCACCCACGGCTCCTTAAAACTGCCAGCCTTTTAAAAGATTGCATATCAATACAATGGATTTGCGTTCACCTAATATGCACGTTAAATATTGCTAATCGGAGTTAGCGCGTAGAGGAGCGTAATTTAGAGGGTTTCTGAGGTGTGCTAGGCCGAATTAGAAATGCCAAGAGCCGAATCAATGGCGGGCAGTCTGGCGGCAGACGTGTTTTTGTTTGCTGCGGGTTTCAATCATGTCTTTGCAATTGATCTGTCTGAGGATAAACGGCAATACAAATGAACCGGCGGGGCCTGTTTCCGGAAAACTGTGCACCTGGGCTTTAGCCAAAATTGATCTGCTCACATTTTGAGCATTTGTTTCCTGCCTGCCAAAAGGTGGGGTTAGAAGGACACAGTCATCGCCTCTTTCAACATGCGAGGCTATAAAACAACCACGGCGGAAACGTTTACCAAACGGTGTCCAACTTTTGAGCAGTTTCTAACTTCCCCGGGGATGTGCTGACTGCCAGAAGTGCGCTCACCCCAGCGAGCAGTGCTACCCCCCAGGAAATAGAGGATGTGTGGTGGGCGCAAACACTTCAACTTCTAATGTTAATGTTAAAGGTTTTTATACCGCACACTGATGCCACTTGTGTGGTCTCCAGGTGCTGAGGTGGATCTGTAATGCAAGGAGCGGGGGTGGTTAGTAAGGTTCAGCGGGAAAAGAGCAAGAGAGCTGTGCTGTTTGTTGACAGCTTCAGTTCGGAAAACACCGTTCTCTGAGCATAAATGTGATTTTTGGAAGTTGGTCACCATGGGCTGTTGTGCGAGATAATGTGTGGTTTGTTTTGTTGTGGTGTTGTGAAGTGCATGCGGACTGTGGTGCTGTAGATGTCTGGTTGTGTTAAGTCTTGAATTTGAGAGGTGTCTGCAGAGGAGTGAGTTTATTAGTGCGGATTGTTCGTGAAAATCCTGGAAATCCATCCAAGTGCTCCACGTCCCCACCCCCCTGAAAGCCACCCAAGTGCACCACATCTCCCACCCTAGAAATCCTTCCAAGTGCGCCCCCACCCTGACAATCCACCAAAATGTACCACTCCCTCAACCCTGGGAATCAATCCAAGTGAGTCACACCTCCCCCCTGAAAATCCATCCAAGTGCATCACATCTCCCACCCCCGAAGTTCACCCAACTGCATGACAACTCTCACCCCTGAAGTGCATCACATTTCATACCCCTGAAATCCACCTAAGTACGCCCGTCAGCTTCCCTAACCCTGACATCCATCCAAGTGCATCACAATTCCCACCCATGAAATGTAAGTGCGTCACATTTCCTACCCTTGAAATACATCTAACTGTGTCACCTGTGGCAGTCATGATCTTTGTCTCCCCCTAGTTGCCCTTTCTGGGTTTTGTGTTCACTGGCCTGATGCGCAGGGAACCATTAGTCGTCTTCCGCGATACCCTACGGGTGTTGTCTATTATCTATTGGGCAAGGTCTGGTGCATTACTCCCGTTCACTTGTTAGTCATCAGTGGGGGTACGCCTAGGCTGAGAGTCTCCCTTCCCAGATTTCACCTCCCCCAGTTTCCCTTGAGCCTCCTTCCCTGGCTTAATCGTATTGAACCTACCAGCTTCTCCTGTTTCTTAGTAGTTTCTCTTTCTGGGTGGACCGTCTGTTTAAGGTCTCTCTTCCCAGACCTATCCCTCATTCCTCTATTGTTTTCGGGCTACCTTTCCTTTTTCAGTAATTGGTCGGTTACGAGGTGTGTGGGCGCTGTTCAGTCGGTTTCATTGTGTTCGGAAATGAAGAGCCAGGTTTTAAGAAGTTTTCAGAATTTTATATGGTCCTCCATTTTACACATGCAGATGTGGATTAAAAGCCATCATACATCACAAACTGCTTGTCCCCGTATTTCATGACACTGGCCCAAATCTTCCAGTCGATTAAGAAATTAATACTTTAGCTGCAAGACTACAACTTTTGTAAACGAATATCACCCATGTATCGACAACTCAGAAGACTTGCTCTCCAGAAGCCTGACACCTGCGCCTCCTCACAAGTGGGAAGTGCTCGAAGAAACAGAAGCTCACTGAGGGGGGAGGGGGGGGGTCCAAAATGCTAAATGTGGGCAAACTCCAGCAGAGACGGATAAGGACAAATGCCTCCAAATCATTGTACAGAATCTGCAGTCAGCCACTGAAAGGCTATGCATGCTCTGTCAGCAACCCAACAGCACTACAGAAGTCATAACTGATCTTGTTGCTGTGGCCAGCATCCACAGTGAACCGTTGCCATACAGATGACCTTTTGCTGAGAGGAGTATGAAAAGTCATACTAGATCCCTGATTACAAGGATCATTCTATTAGCACGTGAGGAACACGTGAGGAACACTATGGCAATGCCCTGATCAAAGCATGCCTGCAAGATAAACCAATACTTTCGTGGCATCTATCATCTAGTGAGAAAGACCATAGGCCGCCGGCTGCATGCCATGCCAAACTACAGGTTCGGCAGGCATGCATGAGAGGGGACACGAGCCATGGTAGAAAAGTGATCCCAGATTTCCATCCAGCACCAGAGTCTGCATACCTGCTGGTAGTTTTGGAGGACTTCTTAAGATGGCAGAGGTAGGAATGGTGGCATCCATTAGTGCCCAAACTGTGATTTCAAAACTGGAAATTCACGACAACCATAAAGCCATCAAATCCGACAATGGACTGAGAATTTTAAAGCTACCTGTCTCAGTGGGTAAGATAGGTCAGTGGGTTGAGTGCTCGCTGTTGAGATCTGTGTTGCAGGTTCGAATCCCGACAAGTCCAACTCAGCCCTTTGGACCAGAGGAACTCCTGAATGACTCCACGCTCATCTGCATGGTGTGTTCTTGAAAATCTTCACGTAAGCCTACCTCCCACATTAAGAACCTGGCACACAGCTATATCACCCTTGCTGAACCAAAGGATAGGGTCATAGAGGAACAGAGAAAGAACTATAGCAGGCGTTTGAAACATGCAAAAGACTTGACCACCCACAGAGACAATCATGCAAAAGCTAGTGCCCCCCTCGGGAGAACTCTGTTGACTATCACCCAAAGGAATGGAACAATGGTAACGGTAAAGAGTCCCTGGGGTTGTGTGTTCCCTAACACATTGCATTTCAAAAGGTTAGCTGTCCTGTACGGATCTGTCAACCCACATGTCTCAAGTGAGCACTAGCAGTCATGATTATCCGGCCAGCAAAGTCTGCTCTGACCACCCAACTCCTCAGGCCAGCAGGTCCTAGGCATGGTGCCTGACAACGCAGCAGAAGGTTCCGCTGCATGCTTGTCTATGGTGCCTCTTTCCCTGGCCAGCATGCAAAGTATCACGATCTGACCTCCAAGATCACACTGTTCTCTTTCAGCGTGCCAAGGTCTATGTCACTGTTCCTAAATCGGAACACAGCAGGACAGACTGTCTAGCAATGACAACAAACATTTTCTATCCATTTTGTTTGGAATATTATGTTCAATACCACACATCTATGTTCTGCAACAGCACCAGTTGTTCTGCAGTGGTTCTTAACTGCACTGCACGCTCATGCCCCGATGGAGTGATGCCACATTCTGCTAAAATGAAGGTCCTCTCCCTGCGCCCGAGCAGGAGATTATGGCAGACGTTTTAAAGCAGTAAACACTTGGCGGTATTTTGTGTCCTGCACCTACATCAGACAAGGACATTAAGTTGATGTGCTCTCCGTAGACAGACAAAGGGAGCTGAGGCCCCTCCATTCACGAATGTGATCATGAATTTTGAATGAGTAGCAAAGCACAAAAGTGCCCTTTGTAAGGAGTGTTAAAGTTCCCTTTGTGCTACAGAGAAGTGGGGTATTCAGAGTGCACATTTAAGGAATCCGTGAATCAGTGATCGTGAGGTGCAGATTTAGAACATTTCAAACAGGCATTTGCAATGTGCGTTTTTTAAAGTAAAACAGAAAAAATTACACAAAACCATGACAAGCACACAAAACATAGCATCAGCCAACATCTAGCGCAAATACAGTCCAAGAAGATAAAGCCTCCCAGGATGGTCAAAAGACAATGGCATGTGGTGTGACTGATAAAATGGCGGTGAGAGAAGGAGAAGGAGGACTTAGCACATTGAAGGGAAAGTCTAGCAGTCTTTCAGCAGTGTGAGGAGGCGCGCTACCAGAGTCCCAGTTTGAGCAAGCACCTCCTGTAAGAAATGGATCTTGTGTTAGAGTGTACATCGAGCACCACCATTCACTCTCCGCACATTCCGCCAACGTTATATTTCCCACAACTACTGGCATCGTGTACATACTTCCAGTCCACATAACAAATGGAGGGTCATTCATGAAGTGCTTTCTTATCCCCCCCTGCACCAATTCCTCAATGGCGCGCTCATGCATATCTCAACACACCTGCATTTTGCACACTCTTTCGCTGAGTTACAGCGTGTCAACGAGTGGCAGGGTTATTGCTCACGTTGTGATATTTACTTTTGAAAAGAAACAAAAGGCATATTCTCGCGGAAGTGTGTGCTGCGGCGTGTGCTTACCCTCAGGTTGCTAAGCAACAGCAGCAACTAGTGCCACATTGACCAGCATCAGTGGCATGCCCTGCATGTTGGAGTCCTTCCGGGATGTGCCAGTGCTGCCTCTAATCCTAAAGCCCAGTACTCCACTGTCTAATCCGCCAATCTGTCCTGTATCCGAAGATAAATTTTGCTGCAGATGGATAGCAGAACAGAGACCTAAAGTTCAACTTCTTGTAATGTATGCATGCATGTTTGTATGTACCGTAGCCACGCACCAATGTATTTATGTTTATGCTTCAGTGTCGGATTGAATATATGCAAGCACACTCAGGGCGGTTCAGCCCCATGCAAGTGATTTACAGTGACCATGACTACTGACACAGAGAGGTTCTGGACGCAGCCTCATGTAAGTGATTTACATTTATCATTTTGATTGGCATAGATAGATTCTGGCTGGAGCCTCATGCAAGTGTTTTACAGTAACCAATATTACTGTCACAGGTATCTTGTGATTGTGCTCCAAGTATGAGATTGACAGTGATCATTATTACTAGCACAGACAGATTGTGGCTGCAGCATCATGCAAGTGATTTACAGTGATCTGTATCTCATTGTTGCTATCATAGATAGATTGTGGACACAGCCTCCTTACAATGCTGTAAAATGCTCCTGTGTACTTTTAATGACATGGCTTTGGCTGGAACATTGTCATGTTACCCTAGATAACCATTTTTTAAATTGTGAGGCTTTTTACCCACTTTTTCTCAAAAAATGTGCTCTAATATGCACCTTTGAACACAGTATTGTAAACATTTGCTTGTGTGGAGAATCCCAATCTACTCTACACTAAATTGAGTTCGTGTGCTATGTTCGGTCACTCTTGTTAATTTGGGGTACCATTTAAGCCCCTCCACTGAAAGTATTCACCAGTGGTGACTGACCACGAATCATGGCACCCACTGGATTTGTTCATGTGTTATCCTAGAGAACCAATTTTAAATTGTATGGCTTTGTACCCCATTTCTTCTCAAGTGTGCTGTAAAATACACAATTTCAACACATTATTTAAATTATTTTGTCTGGGGGACAGCCTCCCAGGGACCCCCAGGAATTATATTGCGCTCCAACCTAGGGCTTCTACCTCATTATAATTTGGGGACATATTTAGGCCACTCCTCTGAACATTTTTAATCATGGCACCCTATCAGGAGCCATCCACCCCCAGTACCAAAAGCTGGCTGCGCCACTGGTGTCAAGGAATTATCTCTACCATAGCCAATATTCCTAGTGCCATACTTTAGGTGCCCCAGCAAAGCCATCATCTTGCTCTACCTCCCAGCATCAACATCACATTTACACAGGAAAGGAAAGGGACAACACTCCAATATTAGAAGATTATCACAGTTCAAAACCACGTAATCATGGCTATTGTGGCATCGCATCCTGGGAGCATTCGCAATATGAATATTTTCGCTTTTGCAGGCATCTTGCCATTTATGGAGTTGGAAGGGTACTAGCTGAGTGTGCATATCACATTGCAAGAAAAATATTCACTAAACACAGAAAACCTACTCCAACAATTCCACCACATACAACTGGCAGATTTTAGTGCTGCATCTGCCCTCCTTGCACGAAGTCCACTACAGCAAAACAGTGATTGTACAATATTATCGTCAGACAGCTTAGTGGACATTTGGTGCTAGATTCTCAAAAACATGCGCTTCTCAGTGAAATGCATAATGTGGCAAAGATGCACCTGTGCTATTGTGCATCTCATTGGAGGTGGGAAATTCACACATAACACACACTTTACACAAGGGAGCACAAGTGTGCGCTCATAAAGTTTTCAAATAAAGGCACAAATAATGGTACATCGATGGAATGTGCATGTCTGTGGCGCATCTAGTCAAACAGGTGCACATATCATTTCATGTCTGATGACGCTCCCAAAACGTGTGATACAGCAAAAACAGGCGCACATGCGAATAAAAAGGGAAGAAAACCCGTAAGTGCACACACACATTTTGAAGAACTTGAGAAGGCCTGTTTTGCACCAGGCAAACAAAAAAGGTGATGGCTGGAACGGTTAGAATTAAGTTCAACCTCTGGCATTGCTCTGGGCAACCCCCAGACCATCGTTCTTCACCTGCCTAGCCATTACAAAAGGGGAACGACCATCTGCAAATCATGCATGATACCACCCCAATAGGGGCAGTCCAGACCAAACTGCTTGGTCACATCACTTCTGCACGAGGTCACAAGCATCCCCAGACACGTTTCAGCCTGGTTGTTTTGCTCCAGGACCATCAACAAGATGTCATTCAGATAAAGATAAAGAAAATGGGGACAATGGAGAATAGAAAGAGCGCAGTTCCCTAAACTTCAGTAATGAAGAGGATGAAGTAATAGTCAACTTCATGACAGACCATGAAGAAACCCTCTTCTGCAAAGATAGGAAAAGCGCCAGCCTTCTGTGAGAAATGTTGTGTGTACAAAGCACACTACAAATGCCAATGCCCAGGGCGTAGCAGTGAGGACCATTAAGGAAATCAAAAATGGTCTCCGAGAGGAAAATACATGGTGGTGCCGTCTGATCGCAGGAGATAGAACCAAGTGCTCAACAGCGGCAGTAAAGATTTTAGAAGCAGCACTGAGTTTAAACCAGAACTTGCAAATGAACCGAGTGTGACTAAACGAATTTTGATGTTTCTGTAAATTTGGACACTACGTGTTTTTCGAGCATCAAGCTTTCTGGTTTTCCTCCTTTCTCTTTTCTTTTTCTTCTGCTTCTTCTTTTTCTTTTATACTGATACTACTCACTTTGTACAATGTGTTCCTATACGAAACAACATCTTGTAAAAATCACATTGTCTTTGATTACAAACAAGTAAATAAAAAAATAAAAAAATAAAAATGGTGGGGTGATATGAAGCACCTAACAAAATCAAAGCTGTCAGACATGCACGCCCATGCCAGTGCCACTGGTGGATGAGCATCTATAGGGCACACCCTGTCCCCAGTTGAGGAGATAGTGGCTAGCATATATCCTATCACTGAAAGAAATCAGTAGAATTGACACTGCTGCAACACCTCCTGGTGAGCCATAGAGAGATGAGACATGCCTTTGTGTGGGCATGTACTTGCCATGGATAGATGTACCTTCTGTTACGCATTGAATATCACACAATCACACGCCAAAAACCTATAGTTAAGAACATGATGTGTCAAATTGCATGCACCATTCAGACCCTCATACACCTCACTCTATGACAGCAATGTGCTTTCAAAGATGCATGGATCATCATGGAAAGTTTGCACTGTGTGTGCACAAAAAGCAATGTGCGCGTGTTAACACCAAGAGGTCGGGAGATGGGCAAAACATCTATAGAGGCAAGATTAATGCATTAGCAACCATGACTGTTGAATGAAACGACAACTGTAGGTTGCTCACATGTCACACACGTAATCTTATCAATTCCCAAACAGGTGCCAATCTTAAGGATGCCATGGAAGATGATCCCAACATACCGCCGCTGGAAGATGTGATGAGGAAAAAGCAGAAGCATCTACAGAGCAGAACACCACGACCACATTGGATATCCCTGTACTCACCTTTGCTGCGGTCCAACCGAGTAGTGAGGAGCAAAGGCCTATCTATGTCCCTATAGTCGTGGCAACAGCACCATCTATGGCTGCAGGTCACAATGTGCCTGCCAATCCTCCAACACATTCACGCCTACGGAGAGGGCCACACACCAACAGGCCACGTCCCACACCCTACACCACCTGGGAGGACAGAATGCGGCAGCCTCCACCAGGAGCTCAAGCCTCACTGCCCCATCCAGTGGCACTCATGGCCCGAAACACCAAACCATTCCTGAGACACCATCTGCACTGGAACCCTGCCCCAGCCAAGACCCCTCACTCAGGCGTAGCATCCCTGATCACATAAGTGACACTTCTGTGGCCAGGCACCTTTGCTTTGATTATTTTGGCACGTTTGCGAGCACATGGAGGGTTGAGTGGCATTTTTGGTGTTCTTACAGGAACATTTTAGATTTCATAGCTGACTCCCAACCACAAACTCACTTGCAAGTTCATCAACACCTAGGGGATTGGAAATCCGGTTTCTTCCCAGGAGGAAGCACAGAGACGGCACTATTGGATAATAAATGTACTCTTCTTCAGATCCTCGATCATGGTCATATAGACATTTTGATGTTATTGGACCTTCCATAGCGTTTGATACCATAGATTACGCCCTGTTATGCGAACGCTTTGGTGAAATGTCGTTAGCCTCTAAACACTGGGTAAAAGGTCTCTCCTCCTATTTTTTTTTTAAATCTTTCTTTTGTCATTCACATTTTTTTCAATTTTCCTTGCCACGTAAGCAAAACAGTTTTCCGTTCCCAAAACAGGATGATCCAAAATACAGTTTTGCCCTACAGAAATCTGAATAATTCAAATAACAATATCAATATCAATCGTAACCCTCTAAAGATAGTCCAGGGCACTTGTGAATTAAAGGGCTCTCACACAATAAAACAAAAACATAATTCTGTTCAGTTCCCACCAATTTTCCTTTCTTTATGGTTCCTGCATTAGTCATTTTGATCCACCTCCAGACACAAAATACAAATCGTGAGGCCTGTGGCTGATCCCCAGAAAATCGGTTTTTTGGACATATTGAATGAATGGGCTTCATATCTCAGTCGATTTTGGCATTTCACCTTTGAGAAAGGCCCGATTTGGCCCCTGGCTGCCCCAGACCATTTTCTCGACCACCATTCCTGAATGCCCTGTGTCATGTTTTTTTTCCAATTTCGACTATTGCGACCTGGGCTGCCACCAGCAAATGCGTGAGTAATTTAGAATGTTTTGTGGTATGTTTATATTGGACCCCAGGATCTTTATCGCCCAGCAATACCACAAGAGGATCCAACGGCAAGTCTGAAGCGGTTATTGTTTTAATTTGTGCAAGCACCTCGTTGCAATGTGGTTGGAAATGGTACATGACCACCATATGTGGAATAGTGTTCTCTGGACCTTCCCACATTGCCAAAAGGCAGAAGGGATTTGTCGGGTAGTTACCGTGGAACTTCCCTGGGGTGAGATACCATTGAGACATTTATTTATAACTGTTTTCGTTTAACCGAACACAATTCGATGCTTGCGTAGCCCTTCATCAGAAGTTATACCATGACATCTCATCAATGGGGGATCCTTTCTCTGCTTCCCATTTGGTCCTATATGTATATGGGGTTTTACTTGCATTGAGAAACTTACATAACGATGAACACTTTCTGGCCGGTGGATCCCCAATAAGCAGGTCCTCTAACAGTGTTGTTTCTCTGCTAGCTCCTGTGGTTACTTTAGCTTTGTCAATCCAATGCATTAGCTGTATATACCCATATTTATCAGCACCTGTGAGAAGGAATGCTGGTTTACAACTTTCAACTGGTAATGGTCTTCCTACCTCGTATAGTTGGCCTAAGCTTCCGAGAACCCCTTCTGACCAATGCCAATATTGTCTAGGGTGTAACCCCTGTTGGAATTCTGGGTTCCTCCACACTTACATAAGAGGCAATAGGAAAGTAGTTAGTGTGTATTTTCTCACAGCCTTGTCCCAATAGACTACCGATGCCCACGCAGTCAGGAGTATTTTGATAAAGACCCACCAGGCCTTTGGAGAATGGCAACACCACTTATGCATGGCGACCCCTATCCTTGCTTGTTCTATTTGCGCGCATTGTTTGATATCAGAATTGGATGTTTTGCTTTCAAGAATCAGTTTATCGTTGATAAAGGTGATGGAGGTTTGAGAACAAATCCTAATGTGGCCAGATCCTGGTGGACATTCAGAAACAAGTGGAGCTGTTATAAGGCCTGTCCTATGGCAGATTAACACGGGAAGCCATGGCTATGGAAGTGACTATATTTGTATTTATTTGAATAACAGGTATGTCAATTATGATCAAAAATGACTTACAATAACACATTTACACATGGTGGAGGCATTCCCATGAAGGGTGCCTGTACAATAGCGCAAAGGTGAGATCAAGTGGTGAGCCAGTTTAGAGGATGTAACAAAGTAGAACACATACCAGGGACAAAACAAAACAAACAGAAACAAATATGTATAAAAGGAAACAGGAGACGGACAAAGGTAGGGGGCATGTACTCCAAACTAAAGAGGAATACTATTTTAATATATAAAATGACATTATTAAGCATCACTGGAGGCAGTGGTGTAGTGAGGTAGGGAAGATGGGGGGCAGGGAAAGCTCCCTCTTTAGCAAGTAAGTGAAGTTTAAGCTGAGCTTTGAAGAGATCTATGGTTGGGCTGGCTTTGATTGTTATGGGAAGTGGGTTGCAGGAGAGTGGGGCAAGTAAGGAGAAAGAGCAGAAGGGAGAGGAGGCACAGGGTGTATGGGACAGGTGAGGTTGCGTGCAGAGGAGTATCAGAGGGAGCATGATAATGAGTAAAGTAAGATTCAATCACAGATGTACTGAGGAGTAAAATCATTGATAGTTTTGTACACTATGAGAAGGACTTTGAAAAGAGAGAGTTTGCGTGAGAGCAAACCAGCAAAGTGGGGAGGATTTGGGTAGGTTGTAGAGGGTGCAGTGTTAGGAAAGATTTCCCTTACACTTTTCTTTCCATTTATGGACCCCCCCCAAACCTTTTGCTTTTGTTTGGCTAACCTATCCTTACTTTTCCAGTGGAGCACAGCCTTCAGCTGCACTCCTCTGGGCTTTTGCTCATCTGTTATGGGGAAACGGACACATTATCCAGACTGTCAGTACTGGAAACAATGTTTCCCTTAGTCTTTGACTATGTTGCCATTTCTTGGTAACTTTTTATCTATGTGCCAAGTATCTTCCAGTACCGCTCATAGGGGTCCTTTTGTTTTACAGCCCTAGACACCATCTAAGGATTTTTGGGTGATTGTACAAGTGTGCCTAAGATGAACTGGTGGCAGCAGTTTACTATTAAAGTATTTTTACTTCCTTTTAACAAACCACATTGCGTTTACAGCATTTGCCTCATGACTGTGGCCAGTGCCGAAAATGGCTGTGCCACAAAGTCTTTTGTTCTTTCCTTTGGCCATTTTGTCCCTTTGCATCCCCCAGGTCGAGCCGACCTGGGAATTCCTTATTTGGGCATGCAGCCTCCTGCGAAAACTGCAACTTTTGCGGGCTGCTGCATGTCACGTGTGCTAATGCCCAGGAAGAGGATTGGGACGGTTTGGTCCAAATCCACACTACTGGTGCCAGTATGTCTGGTATGCCTGAATGACTGGGACCACTGTGGACCGTGAGTGGTCCACGACTGGTGTGCATGCAAGAGAGCAGATCTTCAATTTGTTATGCCAGATTTGAGCACAAAATGAATCTTGTATAAGAGAAGGGGCTCTGCATCAATTCCAGGTGGATCACCTGAAGTTCACACCGAACTACAGAAGTAGCCAAGTATCCTGAAATGCTAAAGTAGACGCGCTGAACCATCAGAGACATGCTGAAAGGTTTGGCACCCTGAGCCTGCTGTTGTCCCGACCCCTGTGTTTGCATCGATCACTGAAGGCCTGCAAGGGCGCTTCGACCCTTTAGAGTAGTGGGAACAACTACTCCCGGCACCTCCTGTTTACCCTCCAATAGAGCCACTTCGAAAATGTTCTTGGGCCATCCAGCAAACTGACCAGCTTGAACTCGGGGTATCGTCTAGAAGAAGTGCCATCCTGAGTTGACACTCGAGACTAAAGGAATCGCCAGCTTGTGGTCCTGGGCCCTCACCTGCCAAAATTCCTAGTCCTAGCTCCTCTGGGTCACAAATTAAGAGAGTGCGCCATGCAGCGAGCATCTGCAGTCCCTATGTCGCCCTGCTGTGGTGACAGTCATTGTAAGAGCCTTGCTTACCTGCTCCCCTGTGCCCTTAGACAAGCTGCACTGCAACTGTCCTCTTTTCTTCATCAAGAGATAAGAAAAGGCTACTGCTCCGCCACAGCCGATCGTCCCATCCCGCGGCCGAGTCGAGCCAGAGCAACATGTAACTGCAGGGGTTGAACCTGCAAGTGACCAGGCTTAGACTGGCAAAGTAACTGTTTGTGGTAACTGTTTTATATTACTCTGAGTTTTTTGTGTTTAATTATTAAGGCCTACAATAAATGTATATGTATTTTTTATATACACTTATCTAAGCGTATTCTGAGGAGTTTTACTGTCTGTGCTTATTGTGGACTCTGATCACTCTCAACTCTCCTGAGACTTAGTCTTGATTGCCTGCCAAGCTACCGTGATTGATCTGGCTTGTCCAGAATCTTCCCCTGTTCCACTAAAGTCGGGTAGCCTCCTGTCTATCAGGTCAGAGATTAGAAGCCCATCTTAACATGCAGGTAGCAATGTTGAGGACTTGTCTAGAGCAAGGAAGGACTAGTGAGAAAGGCCAAGTAGTAAGCGTGTGTAGTAGTCTCATTTCCTGAGTAGAAGAGTGGCAACGTTTTTGTAGAGTGGTTAATAAGAAAAGGACGCATATTCAAATGTTGAGAAGGTTAATACGAGCAGCAGAGGCAGTGGTGGCGATTAATTGTTGCAGACATTGTAGGTGACTATGAAAGAGGACCCCTAAGATTGCTTGCCTTGGGTGAGGGAGTAAGAAGGTCAGACAGGAAGGTGAGAGGAGAGGGGAAGGGAGGGCTGGCATTGGAAGCCGTGAGAAAGATTAAATCTGTTTTTGAAGAGTGCAGCATGAGGCAGTGTAGAGGAGGGAAACGAGAAATATATTTCAGTGTCATCAGCAAAAAGGTGATAGTGAAAGCCAAAGGATGAGATAAGTCTTCCTGGAGCAGAGGTATAGAGGGTGAAGAACAGAGATCCAAGGATGCCAACAGGGTGAGGGGTGGGGTCAGTGGCTTGTGAGTTACAAGAGATTTTAAAGGATTGACCTTCCAGGTAGGAGAGAGCTGCCCTTTGCTGCTTTTGACCCTTGGCTGCAGACGCCCGGGATGGGTGCCCAGCGGAGGCTGAATAAGGGAGGAAGTGTGTCGCATGTCCCTCTCGGTTCCATCCACATTGCTTCAAATGGCTTCCACACTTGCAGGCAGAGTCCTGGGTGTTGTAAGCTCAGGGATCGTCATTTTGCAAGCAGGGCCCTCAGATGGTGCACAGGGTCCACTGGCAAAGCACAATGTTGCCAGAAAGAAAAATATGCACATAAAATATTTGTGTGCAGCGGTGTCCCAAAAGGCATTCGCACTAAAACTCCCCTTTGAAGGTAACAAGCTGTTTGAGGATACCATGGAAGACAAAGTGCACAAGGTGTTCAAAGCGGACAAACATGTAGACAAGCTGAGAAGCACAAGTTCATTTGCCATCAAACACAACCTAAACACAAACCAGCTGACACAGTGAGGCATACTAATCCCAGAGTTTTCAGCAGCACCAGAAAAAGTGAATTCACTGCCAAAGTTCAGGAATCCTGACAACCAACTTTAGCAAGTAGGTGGCAGAGTCAT
Organism: Ambystoma mexicanum; assembly: GCF_040938575.1. Taxonomy (NCBI): domain Eukaryota; kingdom Metazoa; phylum Chordata; class Amphibia; order Caudata; family Ambystomatidae; genus Ambystoma; species Ambystoma mexicanum. The sequence goes on from NC_090930.1 coordinate 847,989,084, forward strand.
GAACGTTGTCTGGTATGTGAGAAGTGTTCAACAGGCATCTGGTCCAACAATACTGTGCGGTCCGGTACCAGAGAAAATGTATATGTCCCCTGTCTCTTTCAGGTACAAAAACTACTGCCACATAAAGGTACAACGCCAGAAAGAAAGCCATACGAAAGGGACTAGATGAATTACTTAAGAAAAAGTACAAAATCGTTGTTCTCCAGGCTTGGAAGGGTCAGAGCTATTTATAGTACTAAAGCCAAAGGGCAAGTTCCGGTTGGGTTTGGATCTAAAGACGTTGAACCAGTTTGTGGTATAGAAGTAGTTGAAGATTGAGCCTCTTCAGAAGATCATGATATGTCTTGAAACGGGAATGGTTGGCATTGATAGAGCTCCAAGATGCATACGATCATACACCAATCGGGCGAGATGACCATACATTTCTGAGATTTGTGTTGTGAAGAAGCAGTTCAAGTTCAGGGTACTTCTCTTTGGGTTAAAGACATCTTCGATTTTAGAAAGCTTCTGGCACCCATAGTAACCCCCTGCATCCAGAGGGTGTCCAGATTTTGTCATCCCTGAACAATTGGCTTATCAGAGTGGCTCTCAAGGAGATGACAGTTGTACATCTGAAGTGAATGGGCCAATGTCTAGCCAAATGGGAATTTCTGATAACCTGGGGGAAATCCCACCTGCTGCCCTTTCTGTTTCTTCAATCATAGAAGTGCAAAGCTTTGCAAGAGAATGCTAGGTACTCATTCCAGTAGACAGAGGGAACTGACTTCAGACATTGCTGATCAGAATTTTGCAAAATGAAGCAGCTTCCGTCAAGGAACTAGTACCAGTGCAGGGGCACAAGGCAGCATGTGTCATTCTGGTTCTGTGGGTTAGTCTCCACCTGAGGTTATTGATGGCACACATTCATAATCACTGGGAACCAGTAACCAAGGAATTTGTGTTCCCCATATACAAGGAGCTAAGAACCCGCATGCAATGGTGGTTGTCCATAGCCAACCTCAGAAAGGAGTCAGAGCTAGAGCAACCTACAAAGATCATTCTTACCATATATGTGCTCTACATTGGGGGATTCATGTCATCAGGAGAAATGGGCACTATCACTGGCAGTTCACATCTGTAGCTCAAGGGAGTTGGCAGCAATTGGAAGGGCACTAAGCATATTCTCAGAGAAGGTAGTTAACCAGGCAGTGGTAGTGAAACCAGGCAACACCACAGCCCAGTCTACACAAATCATGTATAGAATGCTCTGGCAATGGTGTTAGGGGTGTACTCCGAGACCCCCGGCCGGCCCATAGAGCCGAAGTTTGCTCAGAAATACTTTAAGACAAGATAGCTGCACCCGTGAGATGGATGGGGATGCAGATTTATTACTCCAACAGTAATCTATAAGGAAAACTCAATGGTTTGGCAAAGGGAGTCCGTTTAATGACAAGTACAGAAAACGAGGATTTATGGATATCAGCAATGATGCGATCTTCCTTCTCGCTTCAACTCCAACAAACTTCATACAAGTTGTAACATTTATACTTCATCAGCGACGTGTAAAACTCAAAAGTTAACATGCAATTCGATTGGTTACCTTTACTATAGGTACTATATCTGTATATGTTAACGGAGTGAGGAGATTGGGTAAACACTGTCAGGTGGGCATCTAAGCCCTTCCTTCAAAAATTACTACTGCAGACGTCATTAAGAGGCTGATTCATGGAATTATTTGTGCTGAAAAACGGGGATTTGTGCGCCATTCTGCCCGCAAATCCCTATTTGTTAAACAGGGATTTGCGGGGAGAAAGGCGCACAAATCCCTGTTTTTGGGAGCAAATTATTTCATGAATCAGCCCCTAAAAGTATGACATCCCATTGGTTCTACTAGATTATTTGGTCCACTGTGATTGGGTTGGCACCAACCCCATGTATACTTTTTCTACTTTGCTTAGCAGCACACAGAATGGTCGGCCAGGTGCGAGGTGCCCCTTAGTTACCCGGCCTTCATCCAGTCCTTGTTACAATCAATCATAACTTTAGTAGCCATGTGTCAATTAGTTCTCTGCAGTTGGCCTCGAAACTGCATCTTCTGTCTGGAAAAGGTTCTGATATCTCTGCCTTGTCAGGTGCCAAGCATAGGTGTGAACTCTTGGTTCTTTGTGCTCGGCTAGTCACGTGATTCGGACACCATGAATTTGCCTCTTCTCCATCAATTTGTGTATTTGATTTTTGTTTCACCCGCCACCAGCCTTCGCCTTCTTATCCTGACCTTTCAGAGGCAGGATATTCTGTTCTTAGTTTCAATTAGATGTAGCTACTGTTTGTTTCTTTTATTGTTATGACCTTGGCCCTCCTGACACGAGTTGCCTCTGCTGACTTTCATTTCAGCCGTCTCTTCTCATTTTGCTAAATATGAATCTTTTCTCATATGGCCTTTAGTAACCTGGGTTGATTCTGCTTCTTGTGCAAAGTGGAAATATACTTATAATACTGTGCTTTGTTTGGAGTAGTTTATGTATAATGGCGCTTGCCGCACTATTCGTCCACTAAGCATAGCAAGCTGCACTGTTTTCTTAGCTTTCTTGTGGTTCCAAGCATATTTACAGGCGTAAACTTGGTCAATATCTTTATTTTGCTTACAGCTTAAACCTCTGGCATTTTGACATCGTCCTTTCACTTTAGGTTCACGATATCTTTATTCATGGCGTTTCGTCTCTTTTCGTTATTCTCTGGTCGTCATTTCTTCAATCTGTGAGTCAGTCCGGGTTCTTGTGATGTCACCATTCGTCTTCCATTAAGACCTTTTTGGTTTCTTCAGGGACTGTCCTCAGGCGATCTTCATTTCGTTTCATTTGTTGGTAAGGTTTTCTCAATGGATACCTTACTGCCCATGGTTTCCTTGGTACTTGTACGTCAAAAGGTGCTGTTCTTCTAATAGGTACTGGGCAGAGCCGTACCGCGGTTCTCTGCTGGTTTATTTGCTCATCATATGTCACATATCCTGGTGTGAACGTTCCTGGTACTTCAAAATGGACGATTGGAGTGCAGGTTTTATTTTGGACCTCCTCTAAAGGGGACTAGGCGGAAGGTATAGTGACAACGCTATAAGCAGTACACATCAGGGGAAAAAAGATTGTGAGAGCAGACACCCCGAGCATGACATTCCCATGCTCTGGGGAAATGGTGCTATACCCCAGCATCTTCAGAGACTTGTGTTGCAGGTTGGGTTCCCCTCTAGTGGATGCTTTTGGCTCTTCCAGGAGAAAGCACATGTGGCCAGGTTTTGCTTGAGTTTTCAGCCTCCAGGTACATATGTGGTTGTAATGACATCTATCTATTGAAGATTTTGATTTTCTACAGATTCTTTTTATGGAAGAATGCCTCTAATTTAATACTCCCCCAATACAACAATCCCAATTCAAATCTTGGCCAAGCAACAGGCTGTTTTAATCTGAATATTTCATTTTATTTAACATAATAAATTAGGTAATTCTAGGTGATGCCCTACATTTTAATACTGGGGAAGTCACCCACAAGATATCAAATAAATACAGGCAGTTTCTCTACAGGAAGAACGCACATCCTGCCTCCTTTTGCCTCTCCAATGTTTTCATTCCAACTAACACTAACATCCATACATAAAAAACAAATAAGAATGACAATTCTTGAAAATAAGATAACATTTTGTAGCAATAACCCCAGTATCGGGGGCAGAGTACATGGCCAGAAATGGGCCACCCCATCGTTTTTTTTCCATGAGAGATGGTCTCTGAGTGTATTGTCGGGCCCAATCTCCCATGAAAGTTAAAACAAGGGGGCCCACGTCATAGTAAAATGAAAAGGGACTTAGACTGAGAGGGAGCGCCGGTCCAGCAGGTAAGTGGGGAGGGAAGACAATGGGGGAAGTGTGTAGGAAGTCTTGGGAGGAAGGTGGGAGAATGGGTGCGATGCGAGGCAACAGGTAAGCACTCCCTGTTGCCTCCCCTTAATCAAGATGGCAGCACTCTGAAAAGGGCCTCAGGTGGCTGCGAAAACACAAAGTTGTGTATTCTCACCCACATTTCCATCTACCTGATTGGGTGGCCGCCCTTCCCTGGGTAAGATTCTGCAATGCGTACGCACAAATCGACAAAAGGTGAAACAATTCTTCAAATAAAGTTTGAAACAAAACAATTACCATAGTTTTCTCTGGACCCATTAACAAGTTTTGGCATCAGAGAAAAATATTTACTCTAATATAAGGCTCTCTGATTTTTGGGCTAATTCAAATCTAAAATGATGCACATTATCTGTGAACAGCTATTGGCTCCTAATTTGGAAATAGATAGAAAAAAGTAGGCGGCTATACTTATGGTTTCAATTGGTTTCTAATTGTCTTTTTTTAAATGATTGGGTTCAGGAATTATGTTTCTTTTAGGAATTCTGGGACAATAGCACCTAACTCTCTCACTATTCTATTCTCAAGGAAGCAGGTTCACCCTCTCACGACCCCAGTTCAATGTATTCATTAAGGAATAGATTTCGATAACTTTGTCTAATACTAATCACAAAGGATTGCTATTGTAAAGATGAAATGATGGTCTTGAGCAGCAGGATACTTCATATGTAGTTTATTGGGTTAGAGGTAATCAGGTCTCCTCAAGTCAATTAAGTATCAGTAATCAAAGGAGCTAGCATGATTATGGGAGAGCCCACTGGCTCCCACGACCCAGTCTACATCTCCATCAACTGCATAGGTAAGAACTCCAACCAACAAAAACATTATTCTCAGTCACACAGGGTCCACACTGACATTCCACACTGACATCATCACTCAGGGATCAAAGCCAGATACAACACATCTCCTTCTCTTTGACATCTAACAAACACCAGATACAACACACCTCCCTCTGTTTACCATGTGGGAAACCAAGATAACCGGAACAGAACAGACAGAAGTACAACACTCACACAACCTCTTTTTGAAAAAACTTTATTTTCAATTTGAACATCATAAGAAACAATATCATGTAATCAATATAACTATGTACAAATTTATAAATAAAATATAAGTAACATCCCTCTCCCACCCAGACCCATGGTTCACATCTTACAATTGTCTGGTTCAATACATTGAAAGACATTTCCCCCAGATCTTCTCAAATATCACATTTTTGCCCGGTTTCCTGTATAAAAATCTTTCCATACCTGCCAGGTTATGCATTTCATTTATCTATGCATCCTTTTCTAAGGTAGCAGCAGATTTCCAATTACTTAGGATGATTTTCTTCCCAACAATGGCACCTCTCAACAACCACTTCTTTTGGCTTTGAGTAAGTTCTTCCACGATTTCATCGTTCCCCAGCACCAAAGTTTTAAAATCAAACACAATCCTTTCATTCAAAACCCTTTCGCAAACTGCACCTATTTCTATCCAGAATCCTTGCACCTTTCTACAATCCCACAACATATACTCCAGTGTACCGTCATCATGAACACAAGCCCAGCAATCTGGATTATCCTTCAGACCTCTCCTCCATACCCTTTTGGGGGTCCAATATATCTGGTTTAGGATTTTAATTTGTCGTGTTCTCTCAGTCAATCCCAAGGAACATAGCTGAACATTTTCACACATTTGTGACCACAACTCCAGTGTAATGTCAGAGCCAATCCTTCGACTCCTCTTCTCTCTCAGAAAGTCATTGGGCCTCATTCCGAGATTGGTGGTAGTCATGGCGCTATTTGCGCCACGACTAACACCAATAACGGGACCGAGTCTGGTGTGGTGCAATGGGGACTTACCGGTCTAGTCCGACCCTGGCGGGACCAGTAAGTCCCCATTGCACCAACCATTCCCCATTCCCATTTGAGCCCCAATAGGGCTCAATGGGAATGGGGAAGGCGCTATTTACGGGCCTGCTAATGGCAGGCCCGTAATTAGCGGCGTGGTCCCCTAACAGGACCCGTAAGGGACATGTGGTCCGACCACACGTCCCTAGCGGTTCCCATTAGGGGACCTCAGAATTGGGCAGTAGGGGATTACCGGCACCGGTCTCCTTACCGGTGCCCGGTATCCCCTACCACCCGACCCGTAATGAGGCCCATTGTCTTTATATTCTTTCACAATCAATTTATATACTTGGCTAGCTAGGCCGCCTTCCCCAACCTTTGACTCTCTTGTGAGTATATCTAGATTAATTCTAGCCTTTATGTCAACCTCACCAATAGCAATAGCACACAAAATACTGGAATGAGCTGGACAGGCTACTTCAAGCTTTCCTCTGGGATAAGAAACCACCCAGATTAAAGCTATGGAAGTTGCAATTATCTTTGGAGAAGGGCAGGTTAAGAGTACCAAACTTTAGGGCTTATCATCTTACCTATATTTGTGATTTTATGGTCAAATTCCTTGCACCTTTACCTGATGAATGGGTGCTTGCAGAGACAAGCTACAATGGACCACTGACACCGAGGGTGATGTTAACCACAGAATCAAGAATGAGATGTGTGAAAGATCCGTTGACTGTTTGTCTGATAAATTCATGGAGAAAATTGACTGGATTACTGACGGTGAATGCATATAAAGACCCTGGTGCTTCAATATGGATGAATCCATCCATTAAATTGGAGGTGTCAGTTGGATTGATGATCTTTTTAAGGAAGGGAAATGGATGACTGCTATAGAATTACAACAGCAATTTAGTATTGAAAATGTCAGGGTCTCGGACTACTCACACAACCTCTAATGACCGAACTACTCATTATCCAGGGACAGGAGTGCCCAACCAGACGTAACTAAACTTTCTACAGAAGGCAGCACCACAAATCTATACACTCCAAACCATATGAAAATTACATGACACCTCCCATCCATTTCTGCCACCAATGGACAGCTAGGCTGCCACCCTAGAGAACTAACCTCTCCCCTCCTTGCGCAACCAAATTACATTCCTACACCACCAACAAAAATAAAGCACCTCCCATCTATCCCTCCCACCGATGGACCTCCAGACTGCTACTTCGGAGCACAACCTTGTCCCTCTTTGGGCTGGCACGCTGGCTCTTCTGTGTCATCTAAATTCAGAGCTAACTTGCGATGGCAACAACTATCTCCACCACACTCCCCTCTATGAAAAACTCGAGGCTACAAGGATCACACACACACACACAGGAGAACTCCACTCACCCACAAGGAAGACAAATGACTAACTGCAGGCACACCTGATAACATGCACAATACACACACACAGATTCAAACGGATGGGAGCCAACACAGTGAGGTTTACTACCACACGTCGCACAAGTTATCAACAACCACGCTTAACTTGGTGGCCAGGCAACATTAAGAACCATCAAAAGAAACAGCAAAGCACTAGCCCAAGCTCCTATTGGAAGGATGTAAAAGAGTCACATGTGACCAACCTGCAATCACACAACCCAACTCATGAAGGTGGCAAGGTTGACCTAAACGACCAATGAAAAATGTCAAACCAGCAAATAGCACTCTGCCGAGGTTGCCTATCCATATTCATCTCCCAAAACACCTCCCTCCAAAAGTCATGTAACTCCTTGAAATCCATAACTTACAAGCTGACAGGCGGGCGACCCTAACCAAACGAGAAACAGCTTGCAAGCTGGGATGTGGAAAGCATCCTTCCCACATCTTGATGATGCTCCTGACTAACCCCGGTCAACAAAGTCAACACACATTCTCACGCACACCACTGAGTATACCTTTGACATCAGTGCGCAAAGTCACATCTTCACCTAATCTCCAAATTACCACTCAGGTACAGGCATCTTCATAAAACTGTATGCAACTGCATTAGTGCAAATGACATACCATCTCCACACGCTCTCCATCTGCCTCCCCAAACACCCGCACTGCATTACCCTCAAATCACTTACACCTCCTTGATGATTTGTAGTATATGCAACAGTATCATAACAAAAAATAAAAGTCCCAGAAAGCACATTCCTCCTGCAATTCCTCAAAGGGTTAACTCTAAATAACCAATTAGAGAACACTTGAAGTATCCACCCACATGCATGAACTCTCACCAGGAAAATGTACACAAACGCCCCCAGTGCAGACACCATACTCAGAGTTGATCACTCTAACGCATCGGCATTAGGCATATAGTAATAATATGACAGCTGCAAAATTCAATCTGAAAATAGAAAGGATGGTTACGAGAACAAATCCCTGTCTTCGCTTCCATAACCTTCCATTTAGTACTGCCATCCACACAATCAAATAACTGTAGGCAGGCTAAGCTTGCACATTTCATTATAATTTCATAACTAAACTCCCTTGAAAAACAACTGGTGCACAACGTCGCAAAATGTACTCCACTGCTGAGCAACACCCCAGCCTGCTGCTCGAGAGATAGACTGGTCAGCGCACATCAAATAACTGTAAAATGTTGGAATCGCGCACCATAGGTGCGAAAGCTCATTAAATAAATGTACACCGTTGAGATGGCGCACCGTCAGTGCACAATTTCAAAATACAACACCCACATCCCTCAACACCTTTTATCGAAATCCCGAATGAGTTCTCCCTGAGGCGAATCTGTCACTACAGGGCCGGCATCACCCAAGTAACATGATAGTTCAGTGTTTGTTGAAATGAAACCATCACACCAGATGCGGTGTCCTCCATGAATGATTTCTTGTTGAAGCGAATACTTTGCTAGAGAACCGGCATATTCTACTCCAAGTAGTACGACTATACAGCCCCTAAGTACCTGATGTATAAAGGACATAGATTTTCAGTCATCTGAAACTGCGTTCTCATGAGTATACATTGGCATGAGATCGTCACGTTGCCTCCATGCACCAAGGTCCATTACTGTAAAGATCTTGCTTGCTCTGAAACACTGCATGCCATGTTCGCACACCATAGAATGTGGATGATGAGGGTTCCACCTCCACCAATTCCTACACCGGAACAAGGACATCACCATTGTGACCATGGGCACAGCAGGGAGAGGAACTCACCGACTCCAACCGCTGCAACGGTCAATGTGATATCCCTCGGCTAGCTTCAACCCTTGTGTCATACGTTCTGCTCCAAAAGCCTCTGGCATCACACAACCATGGAGCTCTGGCAGGCCGCTGGACCAAGGTAGGAGCGCGGGCATACAAGTGCCACTAGGTTGAGACAACAACCTAGTCCATGTATATCAATTTGCCAAATTCACTGGCCCGCAGTGGCTACGGGCCATGTGGGCAAATCCACAATGTCACAGCACAAAGGAGCAATTTCCCTGCTAGCACAGTTCAATTCCTAGGACTGTCCTGCATCTCCACCCTGCTTGTCCCTCACATACATGTGTGACACTTCTTTCAAGGGTACATGCTGGGTAAGTATAGTCCCTCTTTGGACTGGGTGCAGGAGCACTCTCCTTTCCCTAGATGTAGGTCCACTCTCCTTATCCTCTCACTCTCCTTTACTTTTTAGCCTGAGTGGTGGGACTCATCTCCTAGGGGGCAGAGGGTCTCCTTCCTCCTCTCCACAGACTCAAGCTCCATTGCTGCACTCTCTGAAGCAATCACCTCCATTTCTCCCTTCATGATACAGACAGGTACCTGATTTCTTATCAGAGGTCCGTTTTGAGACCAACTCATCACCAATATTTTTAAGATGAAATGATGATATTGAGCAGCAGGGTACTTCATATGTAGTTTATTGGGTTACAGGTAATGAGATGAGGTTTCATCGAGTCAATTCAGTGGCCCTCTTTACAAGTCAGTGCTATTAGCACCATGGTCCATGCCGGATTCTGCCATGGTGGATGGCGGAATTACCGCCCCATTCCAAGGTGAGTGGGGCGGTAATTCCCCATTCACCATTTGCCCTTCCCCATTCCCATTTTTGCCCCATAGGGCATAATGGGGATGGGGAAGGTGCTAATTACGGCACCGTAAATTACGGTGCCGTAATTAGCACCAAGGTCGCTTAGCGCCTTGGACTTTAACGCCTGCAAAAATCAGGCGTTAAAGTATGAATCAGGCGTTAAGGGTTAACGGCGCCGACGGCGCTGTTAAACCCTTAACGCCTGACTTGTAATGAGGGCCAGTATCTGTAATCAAAAGAGCTAGGATGATTATGGGAGAGCCCACTGGCTCCCACCACCCAGCTACATCTCCTTCAACCCTCGGTAAGAACTCCAGCCAACATAAACATTCTTCTCAGTCGCACAGGGTTCCAAACTGACATTCCACACTGACATCATAACTCAGGTGAAACATAAAAACACCAGATACAACACATCCCATTCCACATTTCAATTTGGAATGTCTAGGTCCCCCAGAGATCCCAAATGGCTGGAGAAAAGCCTGATTATAGTGATGCTTCCTAGTGTTTCAATTTCAATTATTAATCACAAAGCACATACACCTTATACTATATTGCTCCGTTCAGTGATTGGTTTGTAGCCATGGTTCTCTCAAAATACTTTTGATTGCTATCTAGGATTAAATGACTTCTAAGGACATTTACCTAAATTATCTGGGATCATTGTCCTCAATTTTGGTTTCAAAAGAAAATGCCCGTTAGCGACATCAATCAGCTTAAAACAGCACCACCAGATGAGCTCTTCCTTTCAGTCTGTCCACCTGCTCCCAAAATCCCTCTCGCGTAATATGGTTCTCTCTTGGAAAGGACCACTGCATACTGCAACGCCTTATACTCCGGAGCCAACAGGTATATCACAGACAAACTGCAAAGCCTGCAAAACAATGTCCTTAGAGCAGCGTTGAACATCCCCTACAGAGAGCACATCACTAAATTCAGAAAAGAGACTCATTGGCTAAAAATAAAGGACAGAATCCTCTAGAAAACGATCTCTCTCACCTCCAAATGGCTAAACAATCTAGCACCCCCTTACTTGTCTGAAAAAATCGACAGGAGAACTTCTTCCCGTCCTACGAGATCTGCTAACTCAGACATGCTCGAGATTCCAAGATTTAAATGGTCCACGGCTGGAGGAGCTAGCTTCCCAGTCAAAGCCGCGCAATCTTGAAACACGCTCCCACTTGACCTCAGACAACCTCAACCTTATGCTAAATTTAGACATAATGTACGCAAATTGCTTTGCATCAACGACTCATAACTGCCTCCACCGTATCCTTCGCCTTGACCTTCCCGACATCATTACGGCATATACTGCACCTGACACTACCACTGCAACTAATGCACCTGACTATGCATCCCTTGCAGGCATGCCCTCTAAGCACACGTAATGCAAAGTGTCTTCTGATATGTACATATGTATATCTATATCCTCTAAGTTCCTGAACATGTAAATATTTGTCTGCTTTGTATCATATGTATGTATGCACATGCATGTACTCGCCTGTCTCAGGCGCTGTAACTAAGCTTCGAGACTTCTTGTATTGCTGTGCCCAGCTACCTAAGGTTTTGGTGTGCATTATTAAATCAATAAACAAACAAACAAACAGTCACACCTGGAAAGGCGTCATTAGGGAGATTTACCATCAGCTACTTCCAGCTGGAGTCCTAATCTGCTTTTCTTCTGAGAGGCTCTGTTGCTTTTCTGCCTTGCCAAATTTCTCTCTCCTTGCTGTGTGGTTGAGCTTTAATATCTAGCAACTACGCCCATGCAGCATCATTTGACATAGCACGTTTGCATTAACAGAGATTGTGATTGGTTCCCTTCACTTACACTCACCAGGCCCCTCCGCCTTGCTTTCATTGGCCTATTGAATTTGCTGTGTCATAAGGTGATGTGTTAGCCCTCCTTTTATGAATGAAAGCTGAAATTGGACTGAAATATTCATTGTACTTGTAATTTCCTGTATGGACATGTGATGTTATTAAGAATTGTATATTCAGATTTGCAAGAATAATCTGAATGTTGGAAACCTTCTAATTGTCATTAGAATTAGTACTAGTCTGCAGGCAATTAAGTTCAGACTTAGTCATCATTTTCTGGCTTTTGGTGTTCCCCATGTTTATGTTAGAAGTTTTAATTAAGGATTTATTCTCTTTCTAAACTCTGGATTTTGTTTTTAGTGATTTATTTAAACAGTGTTATTTAATGTTTTGTTTGCATGTTTACTGTTTTGCTCAGCAACTCGATACTGGTCTCCCAGTGAGAAGATGCTCTTGACAAATTAATTTTACTACTACATCCTTTAAGTTTTTGTCGCTGTTGCATAACAGAATTATCAAATTTGCAAATGTATAAATAATTAATACATTTGAATGTATCCTTTTGCTATGCATGTGATTCCTGTTTTTCCAGTGAATCTAAATCTGTGTCTGATATTGTAATCAAGATTTTCAAAATTACAGCTAACAACGTATTTCCCTTTAAATGCATCTTGTTTCATTGCACATTTTGACATTTGGTGGAACAAAGGATTTGTTTGCATAGGTTGGTAAATTGAACAGAAATATTCCTCATGAGTCCTTATTGCTGTGCCAAGGCCAGATGTTTGGGTCTGTTAAAGACATTTGCTTCTATGAAAGCACTTACTGATCGAACTGTACTGAACTTGTTGACTTTCTGATCATCTTAAAAATACAATCTCCTAGATTTGGGCTAAATCCCTATATAAAGATGACCTTTAGTGTATTTTTCATAATTTGGAAACAACGTCTTTGACTTCAAATAAACACAGATGTGTCATTAGCATTTTAATGCCTTGATCAAAGTGAATGCAAAGGGGTCTGGAAATGACTGCATTCAAGACACCTGACACTTGTACAAACATTCGGTTTTAGGCAAACTAAATTTCACAGCTTAGGTTAACAGAATGTAAATGCTACATGAGATATATTTTGTCGAATGTAACAGAGATGTGCTATTTACATTGTTCTTACACATAGTAACAATCTGACAATATGTGTATTCTGTTCATAAATATACCAGACCTCTTGTGTGTTGTGTAATTACCTTTTTTAAGTATCGTTCCCTTATGAAATACTAACATTTAAGTTGCACAGTTTATTTTATTCCCCTTTCATATGGCAACAGACATGCAGAAACACAGTTAAATTAAATTTTGCTTTCACTGCAGGCCACAAAATGGCAGTTGATTTGTTTCACATTAATGGATTGGATGTTCAGCATAAATCTGTTCTGGGATTGCATTATGTAATGAGAGAATTAAACATAATCAGATAATGCATGACATACCCCAAGGATTTGTCATGATCTCTATTTTCTTTAAGAGTTCGAGTAGAGCTAGGCATATAAATTGGATTTTTATTTGTTCAATCACATTTATTAATGTACCTCTGTAGGATACGGGGCACTGTTTTCTCCTGGGCTGGATTTCTTCAGTATAGGTCCTCCTTATGTATGTATTCTTCTTGTCTTGAGGTTGTTCTTATTGTCCCTCTTTGCACTTTGGGATTGTAGCTTTTTCCCTTCTTTGGGGATGGGATCTTCTGGTATTGGTCTTCCATCTGGAAACAGGATCAGTTTTTAACATTATGATTATAATAATACAATCCAAGCATTCAATCTACCTAAACCAAATCACCAAAACATCCTCACTACCCTTCTGAAGCAGATTCCAGTCTTATTCATAAGCCACCATAACTATAGGTCCAGATGATTCCTCTATTTGTCTGAGAGTGGAACTTGGAGGACCAGTCATCAGCTAGTTAATATGTTCCCAGAAGTATTCTGTCTGATCTTCTTTCAGTATTTTCATTTTGTAGACAACCGAAAATATATTTGGCCTCATTACAAGAAGCGCAGTAAAAACGGGTCCATTACCGGCATGGAGGAACTAGCGGGTCCGTGCTCGTGTGACGCCGCTAATAGCGGGTGATTACGAGTGTGCGAGCATGTGCGAACCCCCATGCCAGTAATGGCCATACCGCCATGGCGCTAAAGGCCCTCCAACCCCCCCCATAGCGTCATCACAGGACCCGACGATACCGCCTCCGCCTAGGAGGCACCCCTTATTACTGACCCGGTAATAACAGCATGCTAATACCGGGCTTGTAATACCGGACCCGGATGTAACGTCATTGCGTCGGAACGGGAAATGCGCCGGTGGCCATCTTTAAAAACACAATCCATTGCAATCCTCCCAAACCACCAGTTGTGTTCAGGAGAGACCAGTGCCAATCTCTTCACCATGTCAAAGGCTACCTGGAAAACAAACCCCCCTCGCCCCCCGCCTGCGCAAAAAGCGTTTTTCAGATGAAGAACTTAACATGCTGGCAGACACCCATGCCGCACATGCAGACAAGGTCAACCTGCAGAACCTGAAGAGGGAGGTGCAGCAGTGCAAAAAGGAGATCCGGGAGGAGGTAGCCCGCAAGGTCTCGGCAGTCGGCACCACCCCACGGACAGTGAAGGACTGCAAAAAGAGGTGGGATGACCTCTGCCTCAGGGTTCGGAAGATCCTGGCGAGCAACAGGAGGGAGGCCTGCCAAACTGTCTCGCTGGGAGGAGACTGCAAGCACATTTATTCAGAAGGAGTCCATCGAGGGATTTGGGGAGATGGAGACGTGTGCCGCAACATCTGCAGACGGAGGTGAATGACCCTGCAGATCCCTGTAGGGGAAACCATGGCGTAGCACAAGTGATGTGGAAGAGAGTCTAGGCAAGGCAATGCATGTCCCAACACACACATGAACATATCTTTATGCAGATGGAGGGCCAAACCCTGCCACACTGAAATGCATGCTGAGTGCCAATCCTATTACCAACACACAGCCAACACACACGGACGGTGCCCATGTAATACATCACACAAACCCCAACACAACGGCATGCCACCTGCCATGCATCGAACGTCAAAATGCCCCCTTCAAACTACCCTGTGTGACACACCTATAAGATATGAATGCATGATAAATGAAATACTCCACAGCACCATATAATGCATCTAGCATGTAACACTATCACTGATGTCCTGCATCTCTTCTACCCCACAGGCACCGATGGAGAAGATGCCAGCGAGGATCCAACCACAAGGGCATCCACGTCCCGGCCAAAGACGACGGCCACCGACAACACCACCTCCGGGGCAGCCTCGCAGCCCACACCAACAACCAGGGTGCCTGACACCGTGGACACTGAGCTAGCTACACCAGTGGAAGGTGATGCCGTTGACCCACTGAGCAACACTGATACCACAGTGGAGGAGTATGTGGACCAGGATGGACTGACCCATGTATGATGTCCACACTCCCCAAGCCCCGTGTCCACCTCCCAACCCCACACTCAGCCCTCACCCACCTGCAGCAGTGAAGATCCCTTGCTGCATGATTCTAACCTCAGCAGCCTCCCCGAGGACAGCACTGCCAATGCAGGCCCTGTCACAGCACCCTCGACCACTGCTGCTCCCACCAACAACCTTGAGGCACGGCTAGCGAGGGTGAAGACCAGACAGGACTCTATGTTGGACCTGCTCAGACAATATATCGCCGATGGGGAGGACACGAGGTGTGCGATAGCCCAGGCCATAGAGGGGACCACAGCTGCCATAGCGGCGAACACTGCCGCTGTCAATGCCTCGGCATTGTTGATGAGGGACAGTCTGGGGGCCATCACGCAGGTCCTCACCTCCATCCTGCACATGCAGCAGCCACAACCCGCACCAGCCGTGCAAATCCCCACGCTTCCACCCCATTCACCACACCCGCTTCCTCTGCCCCCACTTCCTCTGCATCTTCCAGAACTGTGTGTCTAGCAAGACGGAGTGCGAGGCACTCTGAAATGCTGCCCCCGGACATCAAGAAGACCAGGAAATTGTGTTAGAGAACTATGGGAGTGGCTCAGATGGTGTTGACGGTGAATGGGAGTTTTAGGGGGACTTCATTGGGGGGTTTTGGGAGTTCACTGGGGGGTTTTGGGAGTTCACTGGGGGGTTTTGGGAGTTCACTGGGGGGTTGGGGGAGGGGTTGCACTCTCTTCAGTTGATATCAATACACCCGTTGTGTTAAAAAACATTGAATTTCTGGACATTGTTAATTTCGTGTGTATCAATTTAATTAATGACGGTGTACGGTGCCCAACTCCCCACATTACCTGTGTGTATGTCCACATGGACACAGTGTACAATGTGCCACCGACACATATCTATCAACGTCCCTGTGGGTCAGAAGGATTCGTCAATCAGTGATTGGCGTACTGCACGGCCATCCTGTGCATCACGTACTGGCAGGGGTGCTGCTTCTCCTCCGTCTTCAACCTCATCATCCTCACCCGGTGCATGCATGTCAATGTCAGGTGGCAGTGGTACATTTCTCTGGACGCACATGTTGTGCAGCATGACACAGGCCATGGTGATCTTTGCCACCTTCTCAGGCGCATAAAGGAGTGCTCCACCAGACCTGCTTAGGTAGCGGAACCGCGCCTTCAACAGACCAAATGTCTGCTCAATCACAACACGGGTACGAGTATGTATCCGATTGTACTCCTCTTCATGGCTGTTCTGTGGGTTCCGCACAGGGGTAAGTAGCCACGGCTTCAAGGGATATCCTACATCACCTGCAAGCGAATACAGATAGGTCTATGTGAGTCACTCTGAGCTGCCACCTTCAGGATTCACAGTCATGTCCACAGCTATTTGCTGTCGACCTGCACATGTCCCTGTACATATGCACGAATATTGTTTAGATGCATTCTATACTACAATATGGTGTGGTAGTCTGGATGGTGTTGTAGATGTACTGTGGCTGTAGGACGATGTTTTGCTTCCCTTTTTTGCTGTACATACTGCACTGTGCATGGTCACACTAGCCGCACAGTTGCAATCATGTTTAGTAATGCATTGCATGACATACCCATTTTGGCCAGGTTGTGCATCTTACATGTTGTCATTGATATACATAATTGGTCAAATGTGTGCCAGTGATGTGTTATGATGGGGTTGGGAGGTTCGGGTCAGGAGTGTTTAGCGCTGCGTGCATTCTCCATTCACTGTCCATTCCCACCCAGGTGTAGTATGCATCCCTCCCTATTCCCACCCAGGTGGAGTATGCATCCCCCCATTCCCACCCAGGTGGAGTATGCATCCCCCCCATTCCCACCCAGGTGGAGTATGCATCCCCCCCATTCCTACCCAGGTGGAGTTTGCACCCCCCCCTCCTCCATTCCCACCCAGGTGGAGAATGCATCCCCCCACATCACAACCCCGATGCACTGCCATGGGCCAGTCAGGCAACTCACCAAGCAGCCAGGCACGTGGTCCAGCATGTCGCTCCATGTGACGGGGTAGCGTGGAGTTACACAGCACCATGGCATCATGTGTTGGTCCGGGAAATCGGGCGCAGCAATGCGTGATGATCTTGCTGGAGTCACATACCATCTGCACATTGATGGAGTGGTATTGCTTGCGATTGCGGTACACCGCCTCTACGGCATGGGGGACTACCAATTCTATATGGGTGCAGTCCAGGGCACCAACACAATTGGGCATGCCTGCCAGTGCATGGAAGCCTACTTTGGTGTCAGCTATCCCCTGGGCAGTCCGTGGTAGGGATATGTGGGTGCTAGCGTGCTTCAGGAGGGCATCCAGCACTTGGTGTAGCATGCATGAAAATAGTGGTTGTAAAATGCCATGCAGCTGCCCCATTGTGTGCTGGTAGGTGCCTGGGGCCAGGAAGTGGAGCACAGACACCACCTTTAGTAGCGGGGGGTGGCAGTGCGTATTTCTATGAGGCTGGCAATGTCATTGTCTATCATGTCCACTATGGTGGTGATGGTGTCCCGGTCCAACCGGTTGTCACGACCTCGAACCAGGGCTATGGGTCTTGGGCACCATGGCCCCCACCTCAGTACTATTCCAAGGTCAGAAAGACCCACACTAGCCCGTTGCGGGTGCCTTGGTCGCAATCCTGGCTCCGTTGGCACCAGGCGCACTTGGCAAGTATGGTTCCCAATGGACAGTGGGTGAACATGGCTGCCCCCGTGAGGATTATTGGGGAACTGCAGCAAGCAGGCTAGCTTCAGGGCGAGGTCCGCCCCTAAGGCACCTGGGATACCTGCCGGGTATTTAAACCATGCCCGACCCGAGGCACGCGCTTTGCGTTATTCTGCTTTTGCAGCGTGACGTTCACCGGGTCCTGCTCTGTATCCTGGCCTGCTCGGCAAACGACTTGGAAGAACATCGCTATTCTTACCTGCTCAGCTCCAACTCTTCCATCCAGTGGGAGCCTTCAAGGACTTTTCCATCAGTCCTCTGCCACTTATTCAGGACTAAAGAGACAAGCATTAGAAGCTACTTACCATCTCACCTGGAAGGCCGCCGCCATTCCGAACATCACCTTTGGCGTTCTGTCCTCCACTCCATCGTCGCTTCCAGGAATTCTCCGCGACCTGAGGAGAAACCAAGCACAGGTCAGCTCACTTGCAAGGACGCTCCCAGCGCCGCAACTAGCGCATCCTTACCTTCTTGAACTCAGTAGTTGGCCTCAGCATTCTCCATCAGCCCCTGCAAGACAAAAGAAGGTTACTCGGACAATTATCAATATAGACATTATTCAAAAAACACTAAAAACTTACCTGAAAAGGGGGAGTCGCAGCCGGTCTGGACTCCAGGCAAACGCCAGTGAAGTAACTCAGCGGATCAAGCCAACAACGACACGCCCCTGCCTAGCTCGGTAGGACGGAGAGTGCGGCATTACGAAACTCAAGGTGAACGAAGTCCCAAGGGGAAACCGCAAGGGAAGACTGGGAGGTGGGCCACGGGAGACAAGGAGAAGTAGCTAAAACATTCCTCCTATTTCCTAGAACTGATCCCAGGCAGCCCGAAGTCCGGGGGGGAGTTGCAGAGAGCCCAGCGGTGTCCAAGTCCAGTCCAAAGGCGTCCGTGTGGATACAAGGTGAGCGTTACACCGGTACAGGGTGTGGATCTGGTCAGGGGTTAGATTGAATGGACTGCGTCTGATGCGAAGGATTGGTGGCTACCTACGAGGTACTACTGGCTGCACTGGTGGTAATTGCTGGCCCTGTCTCACCCTCCTTCTCCTCCTGCGTCTCCTCTGTGCTGTCTGTTGTTGGTGCTGTAATTGTTGTTGTTGTAGTTGTTGTTGTTGCTGCTGTTGTTGCTGTAGTTGTAGCAGTATAGGCATGTCCTCCAGCGCCATGATTGCAACAGCTAGTGATATCATTTTGGTGTAGGACGGGGTGTGGTTTGTGGGTTTACTCCTTTTATACTGGCCCAGGCTCCATTGACTCCACCTGTGGTGATTGTGTGCACCTGTGGCAGTTGACTTGATTGCTGTTCACGGGTGTCTGCGATGCCTGGATGGCTGCCATCATGCAGGCCCTAATTATTGCCTTTGGGATGCCGGTATTTGCATGCCCGTGTGGGTTGTGATGTCCTCCTATTCCCGGTATTTACTCCATGAAAGGGGTGCGTGTACGTAGGCATGATGGTATGAGGGGGCATGGTACGGGCGGTGGTGGTATTGGTGGGTTGTCGTGTCATAATGCCCCGGACCCGTTAACGATGCCGGTATTACCATTCCGCCTTCCTTTTTTCATTACCTCCATTCTCGTAATGAGGCCCATTGTCTATAATTGCAAAGGCTGCTTTTTTGGAAGGCAGGAACTTCTGCTCTTTCGATTTTTGGGGGGAAGTTAGAAGTAGACTTAGTCATTTATTTCATATTCCAATTTTGAACTCGTGAGATTTCTAGTATTTCTTCATACGGACTTCACATTTTTCTGGGTTTCATTGGGCATAGGTGAATGTATGTTAAAGGTGCTTGCAAACATTTTCACGGCATTTATTAGTAGAGGCATCAATCAACATCTATTCCTGTGTTCGGTCTAACCAATGCTGAGGTAATGTTATTTTTCTACCACGCATAAGTCCAAAAGCAACATTTAGGTGCCTGAAGATGGTTTATGTCTCAGAGCAGTTGGAATCAGTGGTAATTGTAAGTCCCAACTGGGTCCAGAGTTCCCCATAAACCTTTTTAGAATTCAACAATTGTCTTGTTATATCACTCTACCCCGCTAGATGTTAGGCATTAGCAATGTGTAGTTTCCTCTTCACCACTAGAGTTCCCACATCTTAGTAATCACTTGTTACGCTCACCTGGACCCCACAGGGGTGTCGATCGGACCCGGACAGCTGCGGTCTCCGTCAACGTGATGCGTAGTGCAGAGATGACTGTCTGGACTGGCCCGCCTAGTCTTGTCTGCTGGACCCGAAGAAGTATTTTCCTGCAAGTGGAGACAGGGATTAGCCACCTGTGGGTTTTAGTGATGGCCTCCCAACTGTTCTCGCTCTCCCCCACTAATCACCTCCCATATCCCCTTAGTAACCTAACCTTGTGTTTGTAAAAGATGAGCTCTCGATCCTGCGTGTCTTGCAGGGGGGCGTAGATACCAGTTACTTCACTGATTTGAAGGCGTTGGGAGAGTTCCGGTAAGCATTGACTCTGAAGTCCCAGGCGGGATTGGTAAGTATCAAGTTCAAATAGTTCAATGTGCCCGATGTTCACTATTGTCCCCTTCATTCCTTAAATTGCAACTGAGTTTGTGAGAAGAAGGTCTCGTAGCTGCTGCTGGCGTTCAGGTAAGAGTCTGTGTTACCCAACACTGTCCGGTAACTATTGCATGCGTTAACGTGTTGTTTTTCTCCCTCTTTACAGATGCGGCATATGAAGATATGGAGAATAATACCGCCGGTGGTAAATCAGGTAAGTCTATGGTGGTAAGAGGTATTTGTTGATTCCCTTGGCTCACCTTGTTATTCTTGTGCCCCTAGGTGCCGGAATACGCCGAAGAAATGATGGAGACAGTGCCGGATCGAAAGATGCTGTGAGAACTGGTGAGTATGGCACTGTGCTGAAATGGCGAAGCGACACGTGCAGGACTGATGTACTTTCCAGGTCGGGAGATGAAATGGACCCGGAATCAGGTGAGGAATTTGAAATAAGTTTGTTTTCTAACCTTGTCCTTTTCTTCCTCTTTATTCTAGGAGCTCCGGATTCGAGGCAGGCGTGGCAGAAGACTGGATGCTGGCTGCAGGCACGCAGGAGTGGCAGAAGACTGTATGCTGGCTGCAGACACAGTGAGAGTCACGCTGCTGGATGCAGAATAACACGAAGCATGTGCTGCTGTTCGGGCGTGGTTTAAATAGCCTCCAAAGTAGTCCCAGGAAAGAAGTTCCCCAGGACCACACCCGAGTAAAAAATAGTCCCTGTAGTAAAATAGTCCCATCCAGGCCTCACGTTGGCTTGGATTTATTTGCAGCATGGTCTGCATGAGGTAAGTAAAGTCTATGAGCCTGGCGCCTATGGCGCCAGGACTGATTTTTATTATGAGCCTGGTGCCTACGGTGCCAGGACTGAACCCAGACAGCCCCTAGCTGGGGCTGCTGGGGTTTTTGTAAATGTCTGGATGCCTGCTCCCGGGGCTGATGGGCTTGATCCGGATGCCCAGGGGTAGGCATCATGACATCACTTCACTGGTAAAGTGACTACACCAGTCGGACTCAATCCTTTGAGGAAGACCAACATGAGAAAAGATGTAGTTGATTAATAAAGTGGCAGCAGTCTCCACCTTACAAGATGGGGAGTCAGAGGCGTTCAAGTCCTTTTGTGAATAGGATATGTCATTGCTCTACTCTGTAGAGGAGCCTGATGAGTGGGAGAACTCTGTTTCAACAGAGCACATACCAGACACCCTTTTAAATATGCGTTTGGATTTTGGCCCATGCGTTGCCAATAAGCAACCTCACGTAGGAACTCCAGCATCTTTTAAAAACATCTATGACAACTGGTAGCAGCATCGTGGTCATGGTGTAACATTATGCTTCGGAATGAGGTAGATAATAACTATCCATTGATGATAACCAGGCTGGAGTTTCCTTACTAATAGTCCATCCTCAATTTGGAATATCTTCTTGAATTTCATTGGTACTCACACATCTTCCTTCCCCTGGTACTCTTGCTCAGATACAAAATGTTTTCTGCATCTTGTAGATATAGATGACATGTTCCAATGATTGTATCTACCCTTTGGGCAGTATTAAAATTGATATCTGAAGTATCTCCACTCTGCTGTAGAGTAACAAATTCACTTTCAGTATGGAATGGTGATGGAGTCACTGCTATTCTTTGATTTCTCCTATAAATGGATTCTAATTCATTGCTCCAGTTTTGGCTCATTAATCTGCCACATTATTTCCTGTTTTGGCAAGATCTTATATCCTACAGTGACCTTAATCCTTTACCAATATACTGAGATTGCGTGACATCAACAAATCATCTATGATTTGCATAATCTTTTCATGTTTCAAGGGTCTGTTGTTACCACACAGCATACCCCTGGCTTTTCAATGTATCAAGGGTTCTACAAATTCATTTCATGCATGATCAAAATCAGTAAATATCGCTTGTTCCTTGAGTTCAAGAATTCTGAAAGTAAGGATGGCTTGATTAATAGCCATCAGCTCTGCAAGTTGGTTGCTATGGGGACCAATTTTATCATCAACTGATGATTAATGGTGTCATTCATCCATAAATTTCCAACATAAGCTACTAATTCCTTCTCGCTATTTTCAGTAATATGGTAAGAGCATCCTTACAAATAAAATAATGGCATTCCCTGACAGGCGTTTCTTCATACAGCTTGTGAGGAGAAGTTATATATTCTTCCATATTTTTAGTTGTTCTTAACTCTTCATTTTCTAAATAGTTATCCTCGTCACAGTCCTCTAAATCTGCTAATCCTTGAGGCGTTGGACTCTTCATTTTAGCAATATCTGATGTCTGCGGTGTAGCAATGCATACATACCCAGGAAGTAAGCAATCCTTGATTTGGAGACATTCCCAGTCCTTAACAGGTGGCTCTGCAAATATTGAAGAGGCTGGTGAGAGGTCTCAACTATAATATGTTCCCCTTACCTCAACTGATGGTAGTTTTCTAATGCCGATACCATTTCCAGGAGTGCTGTTTCATAATCATCACATTTTATTTTCAGAGCTGATAATGTCATAGTGGCATATGAAATTACCTTTTTGACTTGGTCATGCTTCTGATACAAGAACACAGTTAAACAGATGTAGGAAAATCCTGTTTCCAGGAAACATTCCTTGTTTTTTAGGATACAAAAAGGAGGGAGCTTGGAAAGATTTATTTTCTGTTGTTTCACAGCTTCTGTAAGTCCCCCCACCCCCAGTACCAACTCACCACTGCCTTTATTAAATGGACTGGGTGATCTCTGTGTAATTCTCTGTGAATGTTCAACTACAGTTGGTCAATCCTAAGAGGCTTGGTAACTGAGGTTGATTTGTGAGGTTCTTTAAATTCAATAAAGCCTCAAAATTATTTTTCGGAGGATTAAGTTCCTCGGCTGCAATCTCATGACCTAAAAGCTGATTTTGGTTCTGCACATGTGTGTTTCCGAAGAGATGGTTTTGTGCCTGAATTCCCTTATTGTGTCAGCTTCTACAGTTTTACTTTTTATAAAAAGGTCAGCTATGTAGGCCAAGGTCCCTCTTTTTACAAGGTCAGGTATGGATTTTTACAGGGATATGTTGAATTTGTTTCTACGATTAATGTACAAAATTGGTACACATATCTACCCGTGCTGTTGCCCCCCAAAAGGTAAAGGTACATTTATATTGTTGTTCAAAGAGTACTGAGATGGTCCAACATCCATGTTTCCAACCGAGAGCAGAGTATACTTTAGAACCTTAGATCTGTGTGAATCCCTGATAAATATGAATAAGAGGCTACCTTGACATGTGTACCCTCATGTTCAATTCTTAGGACTGTGTTGTTAAGAGTACAATGGATTGGACAAATGAACCCACATGATTTCAAATTTCTGATAATCTCTGTGGGTGATTCCATGGATGCCAGAGGCAACCTCTACTGTTTGACAATTAATGCTGCCATATCAGGGTCAATGGGTACTGTTGCTTAATGAAGACATTTATCTCCACAGTTTTATGAATCAAACCAAAAATGTTGTGGAAATCCAGAAAAACAGGTTTCAATTATTGTCTTTGTTAATCTGTTTTAAAGGCAACAGCCAGATGGACATGTTTGTTGAACACCTGAAGGAAACCTGGTAATATTTTTTAAAATAGCAATTTATGAAGTATCTTCAGGTTGGGTGATTAGATCTCTATTTATGGTTTCTATCTGGAGCAATGATGGCTTAGTATCATGGTAGTTAAGACTGACTCTGAACACTATCTCATTTTCCAAAGTATCACAAGCAATGTACTCCACCTCATAGTGGCTCAGGGACTATACCATGAAATTCCAACCTTGTCGAGTATAGAGAGTCTCTGGTCTGATAGCATCAGTATTATTATAACAACTTTCTGGTACTTTACCAATTATAGGATTTGTAAAGTACATTGAAACATGTTTGGAATGGATCGCCATTCCAATAGAGGCACAAAATGACATATTGGCCATCATTATTGTCAACAAATATTCAAATGGTGTCATCTTTAAAATCTACTATGTTGTATGTAGAAGAAGTCCCTGTCACTGAAGAATACTATTTAAATTAATAGAAGCTTATGGTTTGTCCTTTTGTGATATTCATCTGCAAAGTATATTGTTGAGTAGTTCCAGGAATAATGTCTTCTTTTATTTGGACTTCAGCATGATAAGGCAGTAATCGACTGACTGAAAAGCTTTCATCAACTCTATGAAATCCATCAGGTTTGCCCTGATTTTGGACCAGACTTTGTTGTTAATACAATCCAAATTAATTGTGAAGCAATGTAGTATGTACTTGTCTATAAAAAAAACAGAAATAACATCTCTTATGACCCAGCAATTATGATTTATTATTTTGGTTCAAATTATGATGATCAACATACGCCTGCAACTAATCAGATATTTTGAATCCATAATATCAAGAGCAGATTCTCATTTATCTAGCAAAATCAATGTGGGAATCTTCTATGTTTTTGTAATTATGTAAGCAGTTTTGACTAATAAAGTTAATTTCTTAAGTCAAAAAGACTTTTGATACAACTGGATCCTTTCCTCCGGTAATTTGAGTGGGGAAGAATGTGAGCTCTCATTTTCTTTGTATACTGGCTATACTGCTTACTATATCTCCTGTGCTATGCAGCAGTTGACCTAGATCATTGTTGAAAGTCAGTCCACTGTGGCTAGAACTTGAATGTATTTCCATTTATTTGGTGGGAGATTTATTTTTAAAAGTCTAGAGGAAGTCCCTCCACTAGAATGTTGTTTCTTCAAAGATTTGATGGTCATGTCAGGGACTTCAATAATGTGGAAATTAATTTCCACTCAGGCTGGTGTGATGAATCCTATGGAATCATCACTGATTCCCTGGTGATGGTCTCCTCCCACACGGCCAACTGTTTATCTTGTTCGATCGTTCTTTCTGGGGCATACTTCCAGAATAGCAGTTATAATTTAGTTTGAGCTTGATCGGCTGCGGCTCGCTTTCCTGGGTCAGCAGCCAGCCAATAGGTGTGCTGCATAAGCCTCTGCCTAACCTCCAGAGGCCTAATCACTATCATGAACTGGTTCATATAAGCCTAGGCAGGCTTAGTTATAACACTGTATAAAAGTCTGGAGTGCCTCGATAAAACGCTGGGTTAGAAATGTATTTTGGAAAATCTTTGGCCACATTTCTCAAGTCATCAGAACATGGACAGTAACAAACTGGTTATTATCTTACTCATCAGTGGCTGCCCCCAGAACCTGTCTGAGGGGTGCCTGAAAACTTGAACTGTCCTGTCCATAACATGTGCCACATCTCATCACAGATGGAGTGTAAGAGAGAGGCACAATGGGCGTCTGCATGAACCTATGTTCTAGAGTTCCTCCTGTTGCAGGGGAAAAAGGCTCCTGAGCACTCACTCCAGGTTGAGACGTTACCAGTACAGAGGGCGTCTGAGGTGACAGGTGTAGCCTGAGCAAATGCCGGTGCTGATGTGGTCAGGATGACCGCATGAACCCCCGGTGGAGCCTGTGTGTGCACATTAGTGAAAAAATATATCAAGTCTTCTGCTGGCTCATCTTCTTGCTTGCTGTCTAAGATCTGAGGACAGACCAATGGGGAAACCCAGTTTCTAAAATACATAATTTGTTCCTTCAGTCAGTCATTCAAATCTCTCAGCCCCATGATCTTTGAGCCATTCTGTCATTCAGAGGCTTCCTCAAACCATTTACAGATGGAGTGGATGGAACAGATGGAATGGATGGAACTGATGGAGTGAATGGAACGGATAGAGCAGATAGAACGAATAGAGCAGATGGAACAGATGGAGTGGATGGAACAGATGGAGTGGATGAAACAGAAGGAGTGGATGGAACACATGTGGTGGATAGAACACATTGATCGGATGGAACAGATGGAGCGGATGGAACAGATGGAGCGGATGAAACAGATTGAGTGTATGGAACAGATGGAGTGGGTGGAACACACATACTTGATCAAATGAATAGGAAGAATAGAACGGATAGAACACATTAAACGGATGGGAAGGAGGAAATGGGTCTACCGAATGGATGGAGTAGATTGTGTAGAAGAAGGGTTGAGTGGATAGAATGGATGCAAGGAATAGTAGATTAAATGGATATAACAGACGAAATGGATGAACAGACGAAGTGGAATGAACGGACAGAGTAAATAAAATGGATAGAACAGATGGTACAGATGGAGTGCTCAAGCTCAAACACTTTACTGATAACCACCATATCATACTGCCACGCTTACTCTCTCCTATACACCACCACTCAACTAGAACACAATGATACTATGACACATTTGGTATAGCTGTTCTCATACTAACACCCGTCTCATACTTCTCATCATCCTAATTAAACACAACAAGCTGAGCACACACCGCTAGCTTACGTGTCTCCTCAGGCCTACCGCAGCCAGAAATCACTCTGGGTGTCCACCCTCCAGAATGAACACATACAACTGACCTCCCCACCACCACACCTATCGCTAAGAAGCAGCTATCATGCAACTGCCCACCTGCTTCACACATATCCGGTGCACCCACGTACCTTATGACTCTCTCTCTCTCTCTAATGACTTGAACTACGGTTCCCGAGGGCGTTCAACCCACCAGTGCTTTGGGAGCATACCAATGATACATAAGGTGCTATATAAATGCCAAGTAACATAACATAACATAACATAACATAACATTTAGAATATACCTCCACTGTCTTGGACTCATCTTCCCTTTATTTGATTCTAGGGTGCATCTTAGTGCAGTCAATTGTTCCATTTGGAAAGTTCCTTCTAACGGAAACTGTGTGTGCCTATTCTACCATGTTGAATGATGCCAGGCTTTGAAACCCGCATGTCGGATTGCTGTAATTGGTAAACCTATATTTAGCAGATCTGTCCTAGGTGGTATGGGTTCCTGTTTCGATTGACCTGTGCCCATGTCTGTCCCTCAGTTTTAGTGCCACTCACTCAAAATTCAATCGCTCTTTTCCACATGTACTATGACTCCACTTCCTATGCACCTCCTAGAACTGGGGGCTGGGGGGGGGATCAATAACCCGAGACCTCAATGAGGGGTCATAAAAAGATTCGGGACACTCACTCTGAATTCAGACCATCTGACCAATTTAAAGTGGCCATCCCAAAATGTCACTGTTCCTGACATGCTATCACCTTATTGATTTATTATCTCCCATACCATAGCTACCAGACCAGATCACTAGAAGGCCACTCAACCTTTACCAAACAAGAATTACCAGAGAGTTAATAAACCCTTAACAGACTAGAAATAAAGGAAATCAAATCTGCCAGTAGTTTGCCAGATCAAAATCAGGGTATAACACATAACTCACGCCAAATATCATGATAATGAGGCAGGTAAAGATGAACAACAAATCTAAATACTCTACTCAGAATCTCAACCCATATTAGCATAACCCAGAAAGAAATCTGCGTACTTAGTCATCACTTATGGTCAGCCTTCTCCCGACTAACCCTCTATAGTTTTTTAAACAGGACTCCTTGCCTCTCCGTTGATTCGCACTGAGGTATTCCAGAGGAACTGAACCGCAAGTTTGGTGGTGCTCCCACATTGCGCTGCATACAAAAAAAATGGAATCGGGGTAGTCCCTTAAAGCGTAAAGTGGATTGGGACTGTGGGCATGGACTGAGTCAAAAACGCACTTAGGCTAGGGTTGGAGTCTTCCACAAGTGAGAGGGACGCATCATGGAACACGGGGTCCCCAGGGTGCAGCCACCCGCTGTCCTTCGGTCAATTCTGGGGCGGGATAGAGAAAAAAATAAAACATTTTTTATATATCTATCAGGGCTTGAGTATCAATAGTGTTTAGCTAGGAGAGGTAGTTAATTAGTTATCCTCTACCTCATGTGAAGGGAGTCGTGTCTCAATTGCTATTTCTTGGTGGGTCTTCAAATGTCTTGAATGCATATATGGCGTTGAATTCAGCTGTACTTGCAATAGTACAAGGAATGGAGGAGACCAGAAAACAAACAAAATTGGTGTATTATTGTACAATGACATCAGTTTTAAATAGGCTTAGTTGCGGTGTCTGTCAATATGAAAGTAATGATAGATTGTAGTCTAATAAATACCTTAATTCGTCAGCAGCCATAAGAACGCGTAAGTGTCTCGTTATTGCAGCACGCCCTTCAACCGCCCTTCAATTATGAGGTGAACCTGGAGGACCTCATAATGAGGTTGGCGGTAACCCTGTCACACCGTTTCTGCTGTCTGAGATCCCAATGCCACCTGTATATGACAAGGTCATTACATGGGATTGGGGACACAGAAGCACCGGCACCGTTTACTAACGGTGCCACTGCTTCCATGACCACTGTGCCTATCAGGGCCGCTGCCCCCGGTAGGTCAGACATTATGGGCACAGAAGCCCCGGCAGGCACAATTGTAGCCTGCCTGTCTGGATTGGGTGCCGGTAGGTTGCTACCGGCACCCTTAATTCCAGACTGACAGACTTGTAATGAGGCCCAGAGTCTCTGATTTGCACTGGTGCCACACCAGTCTCTCCTCTTGCCTCCTTGGAGCCACAGTTACTAGAGAATGTTTGCCTGACCTTTAGCTATGTGGTTCTGAAGGAGAGATAATTAAGAAGTCGATAGTAGTGCCCAGAAGGCAAGAACTGTGACTGGCCTTTGCCCTTTGTGATGAATCATTGATGATTCCTCCCAGAAGCCTGGTCTGGGTCTCTCCTCATGTGGCCAGGGAAAGGCAGACGCTTCCTTATCCCAGCCCTGGGGGTGGTGTACTGCAGGAGGATTGCATGGGTCATGGTCGAGGTTGTAGAAGCAGTGCAACCTGCACAGCAAGTGTGGACGAAGCCAGTGAGTGAAACTCAGCATTCTAATAACTTGCGCAAGCATTGCTGGCAACAGTATCCAGTTCCCTGTTCACTTGAGTATGAGTAAAGCGAGCAGAAGTTGTTCATTAAACTCTAATTACTTGAATAATGGAAAATACAGCACTTGCGTGTAAATGAAAAGTTTTTTACTCATGTAGAAGGGAAAGACTGCTTACATCTATTGTTCACTATTCTACGACTGTTACTATCTGATGGAGTGGTCACGTGTCACCAATTAAGGAAGGTGAACGCTGCAAGGATCATTACCGAATAACTAACCTTGTTAAATCCATTGTTGAGACTTGTGAATATAACATCAAGAATTGGTCGAGTGTGCCTAATTGTGATTCCCAAGGAAGGCTGAATCTTATCCATCACTTTACATAGGAATACAATTCAATACTGAACTTTAAAAACTTTAAACTTCTAATACATCAAGAAGTGGTCATGTGTACCTAATTGTGATTTCTGAAGACAAACTGTATTATATTCTTTACTTTAACAAGGCATACCCTTCACAAATAAGGAGTTAAAGTGTATATATTACTGAAGCAGAGAACACACATTGTTCAAGGCAAAAAGTCTCCCAATATTAACATCAATATCAACCTTTCTTGAAGTTGAAAGGCAATCTATCTGTATTTTCAAGTTACTAACAGTTAATTGGCCTAAAATACAAGTGTGTAAGTATTACCTGAAGCTAAGAGAGTGCCGCCAAGGCCTTTGGGTAATTACTTGGGCTGATGGCTGGCAGAAAGGTCCAGGTACAGCTGGGGAATGGAAACGGACTGCTTGCAAAGATTATTTTGAAGTAGGTATAACCTGTAATGCCAAAGGCTGTGAAAGACAGAGAGAAGCGAGTCTTAAAGGCAAAGCCAGGTTATTAGAGTGGCAGGTAGACAAGAGCGGCAAAGAGGCTGCCCCTTTTGAAAAGAGATATTCAGAGGAAGAGTGCCTTGCCTACCAGAGGGTTTTGAAGTACTGTAAAGTATATCTTGTAATAGAGTGTGTATCTTTCACACAGGACAAGAGATGTGTTATCAGTGGGACATTCGTTGATGAACTTTTATTCTGACTTTGAAATATCAACAGCTGATTCAAGACATTTCTTTCTTTGGTTGAACATTGTAGAAGTGACTTTGAATCCTGGGGAAGGGAAAACACCCAGGACATTAGAAGGTTATTTAGAAATGTTTAATCTCATTTTTGTCATGTTATAGTGCCATATATATATTTTTTAAATATATTTTTTGTTTAGTGTGAGGGACAGTTATCCTGTGTTAGAGTGTGTTCTCTTAGCTATGGTCAGGCAGGGAATTCCTCAGCAGAATAGGGACAGTAAGGCATTTTTTAAATGTTATTTGGAGAATAAAACGGCATACTTTGATAAATCATCAGTTGTCTGCCTCGCATTACTGACGCTTCACACCTGACACAAGCCTAGCGTAGGAGGAACTTTTAACCTGCTTACCTAGTATGTGATAATTTCCAATGCACTGTGCATGCCTAGGTGCAATGGGTACTGTAACCAATTTCTGAAGAGAACTGATCTTCATTAAGGTTATATGTCTACCACCACCAAAGCACTGCCTAGTGATAAAATTACTGTTGATGTCAAGACATCTAGGTTTCCTTAGCTGAGAGTTGGCCCAAAAGACCTAAGCGCTCTGCTCAAGATGCCCATATTTCCTGGCTGCCGTATGTAAGTTGTGTGAGAGGTGTTTATTGAGGGTAGTGAGGATAGTATATATATTGTTAGCCAGGCTCTAAAACGCTATGCAATTCCAGTCATCAGGCCAAAATCCAACATATCTCTGAAGTGTATTTTTCAAGTCCAGCTGATCATAAAATAAGGTGTTTCGACAAGGATATATGTGTGATGCCTCTACTAACATATATATATTTTTTTCACGTCATCTTTAATTTATCAGCACTTAACCCTTCATCACATTTCCATTGGACCTTATTTCCTAGCATTGAAAGAGACCCCCATTGGATCGAAACACGTGTTTGCTGTAGTTATTTTGCTGTGAGCTAGCATTAAGTCCTAATTTTACCAGAATAAATACATTACTGATTACATTTCCAGGATTTACTTTTGGTTAATTTCAATCCATAATTGATTGTAATAGGATGTAATAGGATGTCACTATATTTTAAATATGAGTGTGAAAGGTTTTCTGTAATATATGGACATTCAATTATCTTCTAAAGGATTATAAAATGACATTCTAAAGGTTTGCGCAAGTTCGTAAAAGCAAAATTGTCATGTATTTCACTTTGTGACGTTGGGCAGCGTCACACAGTGGTGTGTCCAGACTTTTTTGACTGGGGTGGTCTAAGTGGGGCACTGTTTTCTGCAGGGGTGGCATGAAGTACGAAAACACACACACACACACACACACACACACACACACACACACACACACACACACACACACACACACACACACACACACACACACACACACACACACACACACACACACACACACACACACACACACACACACACACACACACACACACACACACACACACACACACACACACACACACACACACACACACACACACACACACACACACGGCTGAATAGAATTAATTTACTATTTGTTTCCAGTACCCACATCTACTTTAATTACTAACATTAGTATGTCACATTCCTGTTTAAAGTTGAAAGATCATAGTTTACGATAATGGGTTAGCACCTGGGATGGCCAATCACATTCCATGCGTAGCACGTGCCACCCCAGGAAACTCCCTGGACACGCCACTGGCCTCCCTCCCCAGCCCTGACACCTGCAGCACTGTCTACATAGGACCAGATTCATGGAAATCAGTGTATTGTCCCCGCAAGTCCTGCAGCCCGAGAACGACCCTGCATGAAACGTGGCGCAGAAAATAAATGTGTCCCTGGTGTATTCAAGGATTCAAAGGCCCATTTCTAGCTGTCACGCAAGTAAAAACCAGCTGCATGAGGAACACTCACAACATGCCCCCACGCACACCAAAAAGCGAGCAAAATCCCAAACCAGGCGCAACCCTCCATGTCCACCCCTGACCCACCATCCAGTACCCCTGCAAAAACGCAGAGCTTCCCTCACAAGTAGAGGCAACACCCCATCGAAATTGCGTGCCTTACCTCCCAAGCCCAGGCTTCACCCCTGCGAGAATACGTGCTCTCCCTTGTAAGTGGAGGCAGCACCCCAGCAAAATCATGGGCCTCACCTCGCTAGCCCAGGCTGCACCCCTGCAAAAACTTGCGCCTTCCCTCACAAGCCCAGGCTGCTCCCCTGCGAAAACACGGGCCCTCCCTGCAAAAACATGGCCCTCTCTCATAAGTGGAGGCTATACCCCTTACAAAAACATGAGTCCACCCCCCTACACCCTAGGCACCCATTCTGCTGGCATACACCCCTACTGCACATCAACCACTCTAGGCCAGACACTATACAGTAGCCCCCCTCACCTCCAACACCGCCCCAGAAAGCCCCCTCCAGTCTGGATAGTGTTAGGAAAGATTTCATTTATATGCAATTTTCCCTCCATTTATGGACCCCCCCCAAACATTATGCTATTGTTTAGCTAACCTGACTTTTTCCAGTGGAGCCAGCCATCAGCTGAACTCCCCTGGGCTTTTGCTCACTTGTTATGGGGAAACTGACATGTCCTTTAGACTGTCAGTACTGTGAAACTATGTTTCCCTTAGTCGGTGACTATGTTGCCATTTCTTGGTAACTCTTTAACAGTGCACAATGTACATTCCAGTACCGTGCGCTGGGGTGCCTTTTTTTATGGCCCTATACACCCTCAAATGATTTTTTGGTGATTGTACGAGTGTGCCACGGACGAACTGGTGGCAGCAGTTACTTTTCATAATGTTTTACTTATTTTTACTGAGTTAAACCGCGTTTACCACATTTGGACCATGACTGTGGCCAGGTCCGAAAATGGCTGAGCCACAAAGCCTTTTGTTCTGTCCCATGGGCATTTTGTCCTATGCCTTCACCCAGGTCGAATAACCCGGTTTTCCTTTTTTGAGCATGCATCCTTCGTGAAAAACTACCTCTTTCGCAGGATTCTGCCGGTCACGTATGTGTGCCCAGGAAGTGTACTGGGACTGTCTCGTCCCAATCCACACCACTGGTGCCAGTATGACTGGAGTGCCTAAATGACTGAGACCACGTGGGCCGTGATTGGTCCACGTCTGGAATGCCTGCAAGAGAGCAGATCTTCCATTGGAAGTCCTCGATTTGGGCACAAAGTTAATCTTGGATACGAAAAGGGGCTCTGCAACCATTCCAGCTGGATCACCTGTGTTTGCACCAAACTACAGAAGGAGCCATGTCTCCTACATGAAGAAACAGACTTTTGAAACCACCGGAGATGCTTTGGAAGGTTTTGGCAACCTTCGTCCTCTGCTGGCCTGTCGGACCGCAGCTTATTTTTTTCGATCAAGAAGGCCTACCAAGGCGCTTTGACCCTTTGGAGTAGTGGGAACAAATACTTTCAGTTCCCCCTGCTTACACACTGAATAAGCCCCTTTGGAAGTGTTCCTGGGCCATGCAGCGAATTGTCCAGCTATACCTCAGGGTAACCTGGAGCACCGCCGCTGTCTTGAGTGCAGACCCGAGACTTGGGACATTGCTTGCTTGTGGTCCCATGCATTCTCCCGCCTAGCTTCTCTGGGTCCCGATTTAGGAGAGTGTGTAACACTGCCGCATCCATGATTCCTGTGTCACCAACTGGTGGTGATGGTCACTATAGATCTCCTGCTGTTCTGCTCCCCTGTGCCCTAAAGCCAGCTGCACCAAAATGTTCTTCGTACCTCCTTCGGAAGCTGAGAAAAGGGAACTGTCCCGTCACAAACAACCTTTCTTCACCACAACCACTGAGAGCTGGAAGCCGCGAAACTGCAGGACTCGAACATACTAGCGACCTTGACTAAACTGGCAAAGTTTGGTCCGGACTCTGCCGAGGGTCAGTGAGTACTTGCATGACTTACCGGTTTCCCCCTGGCACAACCGATCACATTTACGCACGAGTATCCCCTAAAGTTATTCGAACTTGGCTGGGTTAGCCTGTGCTCCCTAGATATTTTCGCCATCAACCAAATTGCACAGGACGAATGGCATTTGCCTTTAATAAAATCAACACATACACAAAAACAAGAGAGTATATTTCCTTCTAATAGTGTTTTTGAAAACTTTAAAAGTTATCCATGTTTTAAACTCCAAGAACCAACACAAATGTTTTCCCTGGAACATGCAGTACTGAAATGGGACATTTCACCTTTAGTAGTTTGTTGTTTTTCGTCAGGTTATATACTGCAGTGGTGAAGTGTCCTGCCTGCAAACCTGGCGACTCTGGTTCGATCTCCGAGGTCGGCTTTAATTCATAAATTCAAAGAGGATATTCAGTGTTTCTCATTTTAGCTGGGGGGACTGAGTCTACCCTCTGAGAAAAGTGGGTGGACTCCATCCACCCGGGTGTGCCCTCGACTTGAGCCCTGCGTACCACCATTTTTACATTTTGTGTAGCTCTCTTGGTTTTGCATATGCTTTTTTGTGTTGGTGGGTGCCACTGCATATCGCATAATGCTTTTTTCAAAAACTATCCTGGTATTGTGTATGCATTTTTTTTGTTGTCTGGGTGCATGTGCGTTACACGTAACCGTAGTATCCACATCTGGGGTACATTTGAACCTTGCTGGACCACAGAACTACATCTCACATCAGGTAGAATGCCCCTCATTCATATTTCCCAGGACAATAACTTGGTGTGCCTTCCATATTTCAGTTACACCTGTGACATGAGTGGAAAGGCCCCAAGAGGAAAAGGGGGCAGACAGGGCCGGGGTCAGGGACGTGCTGTGGAAGAAGCTGCCCAAGCCCCATGGGTTCAGGGACGTGCTGTCGAAGCAGCTGCCCCAGCCCAAAAGGGTAAGGGACGTGCTGTGGTAGCAGCTGCCCAAGCCTAAAGGGGTAAGGGACGTGCTATGGAAACAGCTGCCCAAGCCCCATGGGGTAAGGGATGAGGGTAAAGGACGTGCTGTGGAAGCAGCTGCCCAAGCCTAAAGGGGTAAGGGACGTGCTATGGAAACAGCTGCCCAAGCCCCATGGGGTCAGGGATGCGCAGTGGAAGAAACTGCCCCAGCCGCTGGGGGTAAGGGGCTTGCTGTGGAAGCAGCTGCCCCACCCCCAGGGGGTAAGGGACTTGCTGTGGAAGCAGCTGCCCAAGCCACAGGGGGTGAGGGATGTGCTGTGGTAGAAGCTGCCCCAGCCCAATAGGGTAAGGGATGTGCTGTGGAAGCAGCTGCCCCAGTCCAAAGGGTTAAGGGACATGCTGTGGAAGCAGCTGCGCCAGCCCAAAAGGGTAAGGGATGTGCTGTGGAAGCAGCTGCCCCATCCCCAGGGGGGACATGCCATGCCCCAGGCCACTTGTGGTCCAGCATCTGGACTCCAAAGGGCACCCAGCCACAGAGGGGTGGCACCAACACCTTGTGCCACTCGTGGCAAGAAGGGAAAGCCTGCACAGCAGGAACAGGTTCAACCACATAACATGGCACAGAATAGTGGCACGTTGAGGAGAGGACGAAGATCTTCCATGATAAAGAACTCCAGATCCTCATGAACTATGTGACCATTCACCACTGTGCCTGCATCCAGGGAGCCCCCATACAACTGCTCAGCGTATGGTGCATTGGCAGCAGGTCACGGACGAGATTAGAACCTTAGGATTTGAGAAGCGCACTGCTGAACAGGCAGTGAAGCGCTGGAATGATCTCACCCTTCGCACCAAGCACAATCTGAGGGTCAACCTGTTATAGGTTTGACTTTGGAAGTAAGGTGCAACGCGCACTGCCTAGGTTTTACTATTACCAATCAATTTTGAGATTAAAGATACAATTCTGTTTTAGATCATAAGAAAAATGTAATCATAAAGTAAGCAGCCGACATGTGTTTCGACCACGTAGGTCGTTTTCAAGGCTAACAGCTTATCAAGTTGAGTGGACTTGAGTAGAGCAGTGTCGCTATAGTAGATGATGGTGGTTGAGTCACAAAACCACTAATCATCATTTTCGGTTTGCATGCGGTTTGAATAAATGTACAACCAAGTTGGTAAATGGGTACAGGTATAATTTCAAAAGTTCCAATTCTGGTGCCAAATCACAAATACAATTGATTGCCGTGCCCTTAATGGCGTTTGGAAAAGCACTGAGAAACATGAAAGGTTTCAATAGTGTCAATGATAACGCCTAATAGCATATACGCTCAGATGTCATGCCTCTATTCGCATATGAGAGAATAATGGAGGTCCAAGGTAGTAGGGTTCGATCCCTTATGAGGCAACGTTTCTTTGCTGAAACGTTGCCTACTACCTTGGACCTCTTTTTATTTTGTCCTTTTTGAAGATCCCAGGCCCAGATGTTGCCATGTTATTTTTGAGTTTCCTTTTCCAGGTTTCTTTTTTTTGTTATTTTTTATTTTTCTTTCTATTTAACTTTTTAAATTGAGTTGTGCAGTTGCCCTCTCAAGGCCATGACGTATGAAGTGGCGGACATGCAGTCATGCAGAGTGAGGTCAACTTGCATGTTTCCATGGTGCTGCTCAGGATGGCATGTGCAGGTAAGTATGGGTTCAGCACAGCCTGACACATGTGTGCTGTCTACATGTAACTGTACTATGCCTGTTGTATTGTTTGTCCCATGTTGTTTCAGTAATCCATAATGAGGTGGTGACTGCGGTCCCGTGGCAGACACCCTGCAGCCTTTGATGTCCATGCTCCCCATGCCCTCTGCCAGGCACTGGCCCTCCTTCCTCTTGGAGGCACAGTTCCTGGTGAAGGTGATGCAGGATTCACATAATGCCAGCTCAGTCAGCAGGTAAGCATGAGCACTGTCTTGCATGTTGAGCATGTGTCATTGTTCTCCATGTTTGCTGCATGTGGCATTTCCTTATATGTGCTTTAATAATTTAATAATAATTTAGCATTTATATAGTGCTCCGAACCCTTAGGTTTCTGAGTGCTGCTTATTATTACCCACGGTGTGTGGTGCTCATTTATCGACCTTGGAATTAGGAAAGGCTCAGTTTGGCCCTGCCGGGATTCGAGCCTTTGATGTCAAAGCGAGCTCTGTATTCGCTGTGCTATCGGACCGGCTATTTTGCATGCTACCATTTCAGGATGGTTTTACAAGTGGTATTTATGTCACTGTTTTCCTCCCTTGGTCAACCCAGCTGTGCCTGCACCTACTGTGGTGTAGTGCATGTCCTTGGCCATCTCCACTCCAGACAGTGTACTCCTTGATGTGTTTTTCACTTGGCCTTCCCTCTCACTCTCACTCTCACTCTCTCTCTCTCTCTCTCTCTCTCTCTCTCTCTCTCTCTCTCTGTTGTGCTATGCTGCACTCATGGGCAGATCACAATCTATGTCCTGTCACTCTCTTGCATCCTATGTTCCTTCTGCAGTGGGTGGTCTCTGCATATTTTCATCATCCATTCATGTGGTGTCATGGATGTGCAGTTTCTTTCTTTTACTATGCATGTCTTTACATTTA
Organism: Ambystoma mexicanum; assembly: GCF_040938575.1. NCBI lineage: Eukaryota > Metazoa > Chordata > Amphibia > Caudata > Ambystomatidae > Ambystoma > Ambystoma mexicanum. Next base: position 848,026,920 of record NC_090930.1, read on the forward strand.
GGGGATGTGTCTCCCGGTGGGTTGCATCGTATGCAAGGCAGGTGGGTACTCTGTGCAGGTACGTGAAGGGCATTTGCAGACACTTGTGCTGTGTTTGGCTGGGAGTCTTGCACTGTGTGTGATCACTTTAGATTGACTTGTCTTGTGGGGCACAGGTACTACGTCATGGGTGCATGTGTCACATGGTGTGGTTCTGGTCATATGTCTGGGCATTGTATGGTTTCTATGGATTCATGGTGCCACTGGTTGCAGATTCCAAATTGTGGGTGTTCCAGCTGTGTGGGGCTTTCTTGGGGGGTTGTGAGTGGGTGCAGGGCCAGCTGTTTGTGGCCTTTGACAGGTGTTGATGGTTGTGCTGGTGTGTGTTTCATTGCACTTTGCACATGTGTACATGGGTGATGTGAGGTCATCTTCCCACTCCCTGACCAGATCTAGGATGATAAGTGGGGAACCTATACTTGCCGTAGACCTGGTCATCAGGCCTCCCAAAAAGGCTGGTCTGTGGTTCAAAGATCTGGGCCCTGGCTATCCTCCTCCTCCTGCAGTGTCCCAGGATTGCTGCAACAAATCGTGCATTCATCATGGCTGTATACATTCGTTTGGTGTGTCTTGCGTGTTTTATAGGCATGTGTTAGGGTTCACGTTGATGTTTACGTCTGCCTTGCATGGCGAAGGTGTGCCAGGATTTGTGCATGCTTTTTCGCCACCCAAGTTTCCCAGTTCAATTCCATGAATATGTTTATTTTGCGTGTGTTTGGGCGGTGCGATTGGTTGACGGTGGAACGTCCCTCTAAACGCCCACAGTTTCACTTTTTCTTCCTCATTCCGCGTTTTCCGTCCCCTTTTAGGTGGCTGAGCAGGCCCGCTTCACCCTCTTCTTCGAGTCTATAGCAAATTAATATTGATTGCGCCCACCTTTGATCACCTAATGAAAGACTAACAAATGCTGTTCTAATCTCGCCAGTGTTACATTGATGCCAGAAAACCCTAGCGGTATCACGCAGAACAGCAACTGTACAGGGCAGGATAGGAATGAGACCGCTCTCAGCCCTTTGTAGTCAAGGAAGGAGAAATGGGCACCTGCGTTTTCAGATCCCAGAGTGTGCTGTTTCTCAAAACCATAGGTTCACAGCTCCGAGAGCACCTGCCACTCCAGGAAATGAGCTCCAAGTAGTCCCCAGGATACCTGGCACTGTGTGCACAGTGTATGAATTGGAGAAGACAGAGAGAACGAGAACAGGTGTGAGTGTGAGCGAGAGAGCTGGAGAAACAGATAGCGGGAAAGAAAGTGTCAAAAACAGTGAAAGTGAGAGCTGCACTGCTGACAGAGACAGGTGGAGGGACCGGTGAGGGGGTTAGGAGGAGTGGGAGCAATGACAGGGTTTGGCGAGGGAGGGAGGGGGCGGGGCAAAACGACACAGGCGAGCAAGGGAACTCAATCCCTCGGTTTCACTGAGCATTTTCAAATGTTTTTGGTTTGATGTGCTATGGACCCGCTCCATGCCGGTTCCTGCAACGGTTAAATAGGGATATGCTTGACCCATCAGAGATCCTGAGTGAGTCACACACCGTATTGCACATAACAAGCATGTGTGTGTCCAAGGAAAGGACGGATCCACTCGCCAACACCAGAGACTTAAGGCCACCTCATGCCCTCGACGTGCCATGGCAACAGCAGCCACCTCAGAGAACATGCACCACATCTACAAACCATGGATACCCCGGGAACTGCAACCACTCCTAACCACCCACCCCCAACTATATATACCCAGCAAAGCCATCCTTAAGATTGGTCGTAAGCACCATAGGCTTTGGAAAATATTTTGGGCTGATTTGTGGGAAGTATTTTCGAACTCGCGTGAGCAAAATGCTCATAAGATTTGAGAAGAATTGCATCTAAAGCGATCTTGAAATGTAATGTGCACATATGCAATTTGGAATGCATATGCACAAATGCTGTTTGGGTCCTGAGCCTTAGATTAAAAAGGCGCCTATCGGGGGTGTGGCAAAGTATGAGCCAAGGGCAGTTATGAGCCTATCCCTAATTCACAGAGACAAGCACTTACAGGCCAGGCCCATTGTCAAAGCATTTCTCTGAGCCTGGTCTGACATAGTGCAGGACAGGAATATCGCAATGAATAAGTCAGACGGGGGTCTTTTCAGTCTCCTACCGCACCAGAGCCATTCACGCAAAGCATGCGTTTTCTAGGCAGTTTAACATTTCCATCCCTTGGAAATGTGAGTTGAGCATTTCAGGTGAATGGCGTTTCAAAGCCCTTCATCTGTAAATTGGCAACTAGGGGCCAGCTGACATCAGAAGGCCCCATAGCACTCCTCCAGATGGGCGCTATGAGCCCAAAACATATGTAATCGTTGGTTGCGCCCCTGACACCTAGAGAGGAGCCCCTGGCTGCACAGCTCCTGTTCTACCCACCCAGTCCTCCAACACAACAAAGAGCCCGCTGTTGGCCTTGGCTATTTTGAGCTATTTTTCGTGGCCATGTGGGCTATTTCTTTTGTACTACTTTTGAGGCAGATCTGTTTTTTGTCCTCCTGAGGCTTCTTTCTACACCCGCCTACTCACCCCATGCCCACTCTCTTTACCTCCACCCACACTCTTTCTACCCGTACCCATCCCACTCCCACTCTTTCTACTTCAACCCATCCCACCCCCATTATGTATGCTGGGTGGGTTCTGTTTGGGCTATTTTGGGCTACTTTTGACAAGCCCTCAGGGGTCTGCATTGTTCTTCAGGTTTTTCTCCCAACTAACTCTCATTGTTCATCCACCCTCACTCTCTCTACCCCCACCCACTCAACCACCCCTAACCACCCTACCCCCACCCTCTCATCCTACCCCTCCCTCTCTACCCACACCCACCCAATCCCCAAGCTCTCTACCCTCACCCACCAAATCCCCACTCTCTATCCCCACCAACCAACCCTACGTCCACCCTGTCTATCACCACCCACCCTACCACAACCCACCCACCCTAGCACTACGCTCTCTACCCCCATTGATCCTACTCCACTCTCTTTATCCCCACCCTTACGCACCCTACCCTCACTCTTTCTACACCCACCCACCATACCCACACTCTCTCTACCCCAGTCACCCTCTCTAAATCCACCCATCCTATCCCCACGCCACCCTAACCTCACTCTCTCTAAATTCGTCCACCCTACCCCACTCTCTCCACCAACCCATCCTATCCCCATTCTCTCTACCCCAACCCACCGACCCTACCGTCACTCTCTCTACCCCCACCCAAACTCCACTCTTTACCCCACCTACCCTACAACCACTCTCTCTACCCCTACCCACACACCCCACCTCCACTCTCTCTACCCCCACTCAAACCCCACACTCTATCCCCATAAACCCTTCCTCACTCTATCTGCCCCCAACCACCCACTCTACCTCCACTTTCTCTACCTCCACCCACCATTCCCCACTCTCTCTACCCCCAATCACACACCCTACCTCCACTCTCTCTACCACCACCCACCCTACCTCTACTCTCTCTACCCCCACCCACCCTACCTCCACTCTCTATGCCCCAACCACTCACTCTACCTCCACTCTCTCTACCCCCACCCCACTCACCTTACTTCCACTCTTTCTATCCCCACTCACCCACCCTAACTACACTCTCTCTACCCCACCCATTCATCCTACCCAACCCCTACTCTCTCCATACCACCCACCCAACCCCCATTCACCCTCACCCACCCAGCCTACCTCCACTCTCTCTACCCCACCCACCACACCCCCACTCTCCACCCCACCCACCTTACCCCCAGTCTCACTAACCCACCCTACCCCCACTCTCTCCACCTCACCCACCCTACCCCAATCTCTCTAGCCCCACCCTACCCCCATTCTCTCTACCCTCAACCACCCACCCGCAACTCTCTCTACCCTCACCCACCCAAGCCCCACTTTCTCTTCCTCCACCCACTCATCCTAACCCCACTCTCTTTACCCCCACACTACCCCGGCTCTCTCTATTCCCACCCACCAGTGGGAATACCCCGGCTCTCTCTACCCCCACCCAACCCTCACTCTCTCTACCCCACCCAATGCCATCTTCAAAACACCCCTCCCAACCCTGCGCTCTACCTCCTCATCCTTCCTCTCAATCTTGCTTTATTTCTTACTCTCAACCTTTATGTTGCACATATTTGCTCTTGCTCATCATCGTTGCCACTCTCAATCTTTCCTCCCTTGCTCTATTCTCCTTCCTTCTCATTGTCTTCCACGCCTGCACCCCTTATTGCATCCTCCTTTGAGACGTTGCACTCTCCTCCTTTCACCCTGGTGCACATAAATGCACAATGCAAAGAACAGCAGTAATCACCACAACGATTGCCAAGGCTTGTCAGTTCTAACGCGAGAGAGATGGAGAGCGAGCTTGCTCCCTGCCGACCTACTGTTTAGAGGTAGACTGGCTGCTCCGGCAAGCATGACCTGTGCGTTCTGCAAAAGGTTAGCTCTAACCTAGGACATTTTTATTAAGAGTCAGTTGCGCTGTTTAATCAGAGAAGATATTTGAGAAACAAGTTTTAAACCACGTTTTGTTAACCTGCTACTTGGTTTCGTAATGTGCTTTCCACTGTGTTGCTGCATAACATTGTACTAAAGCGATTGTTTTTTCAGGTTGTCAGAATCCCATTCCATAATGGCCGCCATTGACAGAGCAAATTCGGGATACTTCTTGGATTGTGGAATGGATGTTGCACACATAACCGGCACACAATGTTGAATTCCCAATCCAGTAAACTAAAGGCGGCAGAGGAGGAGTGGTAAGTGGCATGGCAGGAGTGCAACAAACCCTACATTTCGGGGGAAGGCTAACTGGAGATGGGCAGGGCCACTTCAAAAACTGGGCGGGGCAAACGTAAAGGCTCCACCCCCTCTGTTCCAACCCCAAGGTTTGTCTGGCAGCCCTAGTAAAAAAGAAATCCACTTTTTGGATTGTTTTGGGATTGCTTCTGGATTGTTTTCAAGCTGCAGATTTTTTTGGGAGTTATTTTGGATTTTTTGGGGATTTTTTCAAGCAAGGATTTATTTGTCTTGGGTCGGAGGATTTATTTTGGATTTTTACTGACTTGTTTCTCAGTAAAAACAATCCACTAACACTAATTGGTAGGCAGGCATTTCTAAAGGATTTATTTTGGAGTTTTACTGACTTGTTTCTCAGTAAAAACAATCCCCTTACACTAATTGGCTGGAAGGCATTTCTACTGGATTTATTTTGGAGTTTTACTGACTTGTTTCTCAGTAAAAACAATCCACTAACACTAATTGGCAGGCAGTCATTTCTACAGGATTTATTTAGGAGTTTTACTGACTTGTTTCTCAGTAAAAACAATCCACTAACACAAATTGGCAGGCAGCATTTTTACAGGATTTATTTTGGATTTTTTGAAGCAAGGATTGCTTGCTATTAAAGTGGTGGATTTTCTTTTATTTTTTTTTAACTTGTTTCTCAATAAAAACCAATCCAGCAACACTACACATTTTTACTGCATTTGTTTTGGATTATTTTACAAACAAGTATCGATTGTAAGATTTATTTTAGATTTTTTCCAACTTGTATCTCTGTAAAAACAATCCAGTAACATAGGCACACATTTTTACTGCATTTACATGTTGGCAACATAATGTCAAACTAGTTTCGACGCTGGTAGCCGTTATTTAGCATTTTAATCTGATTAAACATTTCGCAGAGATTAGGTTTTATTCATTTTGCATTTTATTGGTGCAAATTACAAATCCAACTGCACTTAACTAATTTCTCCATTAGATAATGCCTAGTCGCTAACATTCAGGGTATACCAATTTGCAGCAATGGGTAGAAGGAATGGCTAACACCTCGGTCATACCTCCCATCGCGCCACCTGGCTCGCTGTACCGGGTGGCCGCCTATCTCCTGCCTGCCACCCGGTACAGCTGTACCCCTCCTCTGTGCTCCTCTATATACCACGCCCAGCTGCGTACCTGTTCTATTCTTTCCTCTGAAAACTGCTCTGTTATCCATCTGTATTGTTGTATACCTCTGTAAAGCACTCTGCTGTTTCTCGAAGCTTGACCTGCACTTAATAAATTCAATAATAATCAAATAGGATCTAGTCAGACTAAAATTGGTATGCATTAAATTTGAAAGGATGTTTTGATTTAAAACATAAGACCTTACAAATCTCATGTAACAGTTACAGTTCTTTTTATTTAATATTTGTCATTTTCTTTTCATAAAACATATTTGGCAGATGTCAACATTTCTTTTACTTAACATCCTGCACACATTAATAGCACAGTTCTTCTTAAAGCAGTTTTTTTACTCCCCACTTTCATTTAAAAAGCCGTCAGTAGTAGAATGCACAATGAAGTAATGGTGACAACACTTTCTGCCTCATCACGAGTTTGGCGGTAACCCTTACATGCGGCGGCAACGCTATTGCTGCTGCCGCGATTTTGCTGATTTTTGGCCCTATGGGGAATGGGGACTTCCCGAATGGGCCCAATGGGGAATGGGAACTTACTGTTTCAGCCAAACCTGTCATCCGGCACTAATAGCGATGGGGGGTTGGCAGTAACGCTAATAGTCCAGGTGGTAATACCGCCGGGGATACCACCCAACTCGTGATGAGGCCCTTTGTCTTTGCAAGCTGTGTGGATTTCCTTAGCCAATTAAAAGAATCCGCTGCTTCTTAATCTAGGTCATATCGACTTGGCGGTGCATGTCAACACCTTGTTTAGCATGAATATTTTTTAACAGAAAGCCAATCAAATCTTCAAAAATAAAACAATTATTGATATACAGCGGGCCTTTAAAACGTACGCAATCTGTCAGATGGATCAGAAGCAAAGAAGATGGTCTTGAGGTGCTTCCAGAAACAGAGATGGTTCTCCTCAATTTTTTAGAGAGGCAGGGAGGCTGTTAGAGGAAGGCCACAGCCAAAGAAAGAGATTTACCACCAACTCGTTGCTTGGAGAAACAACTGACCCTGTGGGAGTTGGAGGCAGATGAGTGAAGAGCTCGAGAAGGAAGATATTTAGAAACGTGCTAACTGGCCACCTGGTGTACCTCTGAGTCTCACAGGTCCCAGGCACTCCTGCCAGTCCTCTCTCGCATTTGCCACTGGGCCCTTCACCCACTCACCTTCAAGGCACTTAGAAATAACCAGAGAGTGTGGTTCTCTCTGCACTTACCCCAGTCTCCACTGACTGGGTGCACTTGGACCTTCCCCTCCCTGTTACACTCTATGCACTTGCACAATCCAAATGCATATGCCTGAAGATCGTCTGTTCTCCCCTTTCTTCTCCCCTTAATTGCACTTGCAAAACTGCAGAATTGTCGTCAGGCCTATTTGCTGTGTCTCAACCGTTACATGCATTTTACGCACTTACTCTGCTTGTGCAGACTATTATCATCGATTTTCCTCTTGTTCCCACCCTCCTTGAGTGCTTTGAACCACTTTCCTGTGTATAGGCGCTATATAAACAAACAATACAATACCTTAAAGTGATTTACAGCCTGTACTCTCCATGCAGTATGCTTCCACAAATCTCCAGTCGGCCACTGCACATTAATAGCAGGCTCTTTGTTTAAGCAATGTGCCGGCGGCCGTGTGATCGCAACGCCATTAATGCGCATCGCGGGTCCGCGCTATCCCTGCAAGCTGCTGCCTGTGGGATAGTCTGTGCTTATATTGCACCGGCATCGCGGTCCTCGCGCGCACTGCTCGCGGCACTGTTTGTGTGATTGCCTGCATTGCAGCGACTGTGTCCAATCGAGATTCACATTACCGGTAACTCGATCCTGCCACTTCATGCATGGTGAAAAGGATCTTATGAAGTTCAGAAAGTAAACATGTTTCCTGCATAGGGGCTCAAAGGCTTAGCCCACAGTCACCTAGCGCGGTGGGGAGATCTGCAGCAACTGAGGCAGTATTTTCAGTGAATACGTATTTTTCTACATGTGTGGGGGTTGGGGGGCGGCTTCGGAGGGCCTGCGATCTGGAGCAGACAGCGGGGTTGATCTGCTTAGGGGTGGATTTCATTTATTTGCTGAGACGTTAACGGGGAACCCGTGGGGAGGGGGTTTGAGCTCCTTCCATTTTTTACAAATCATTTATGTTAAATTAACAGACCGCGTTTTTTGGTGTGGCAAAAATGCATTTTGCTTTTCGTAAGTTGTTTGCATAATGTTTTTTCTGCCAAACTGTCTCATCACACGACATTCCATCTTAAGTGCACACATTTTTTTTAAACGAACATGCTTTACTGTGCGTGAGATGACTATCTGCCACGGTGATTCTGTACACATCTTCGTTTAATTTGACTCAGATGCATCATATCATCATTTTTTTTGCATATTTCACTAGCTATGTGTTTTTTTAATCTTTTAATCACGTTTTATCTTCATGTAATACCAGTTGAGTGATTGGATTGCAAAGTAACAGGCAGCTCTAAAGGCATCTATTGCTTAACCCCCCGTAACAGGAGGCTTGGCTTGTAATGTGTTGCTCCTACCAATTCTACCTGCATCTATTGCATTAAGCCCCCGTAACATGAGGCATATGGTATAGGATGCAGTATATACAACCAACAAAGAACACAATATATCTATTGGAGCATGTTTAGCCAGGGAAAACAATGGCACGGGCCATGTGGTTTGCAATATATGCTCCTGTGCAAACGAGGACTCAGTATTAAGCGCATATTTCAGTATCTGGGCCTCAATGTCAGCCCGAGTCCCTCCCAGCGCAGTCTTTCAAAGCCTCTTGCCCACTTGCCCAACCGGGCTGTTGTGGCTGAGAGCCATCTTAATCACAGCTTTGCCTTGCAGGCTGCAGCCACGCTTGCTTAGAGTGGAAAACAGTGTGAGGCACGTGTGGGGTACAAACATTATAATGGAGAGAAAGAAATACAGCCAGGGGTTAATAGCCACTGGTTTTCACTAGATGGACAGCCAGAGGGAGCTGAAACACTAAATCCGCACTGAAAAGCTACCAATCCTACTTTGTTAGCAAGTGGCTGATGTGGAGACACCTGTGTTAAAGGGCAACAAGGGAATAGTAACATGAAGGAACAGAAGTGAAGGAGCAAAAGCCAATAATGTGAACATTCTAATTGTCAGAAAAATAAAATGCATTTAAAATTAAAACAAATTATTGTAACATGAGATGTGTGTGTTTTCTCTATGTTTATGGTAGTGTACTACGTTTCTCACTTTTGAGAGCCATCCACACCGTTTGTGGCGTGCGCTTGCTTTTTTCCTGATTATTTTGATGGGAGTCAGCTTGTTTCGGGCTTGTTTCGGAAGGAGATGCAGCTTGTTTTTTCCTTCCGACCTGTAAACACTGGACTCCACCACCACACCAGCAGCAATGGCGGCGGCCGAGATTCCAGCGTGGGCCAGGGAATCAAAACGCATGAACACCAAAATAAGGTAAGCAAGGGATGGATGCCCTTCTAGGCTTGCTTCATTTAGAGGCATTTCGCTGCGCATGTTTTTGATTAGGACGCATACAATGTTTGATTTACGAGGAAGACGACCTGCCTCCCACGCACCCCCTCCCCAAAAACAGCATTGGCTGAAAGGCGCGCGTTGGCTGAAAGCTTGAGTACAATGTGAATTACATAAAGCGACTCCCTGCACGTGAGCCGCGTTTGTTTTTATGATGTGGAATGCAAAATTTAGGTGAATGGAGAATGGATACAAACAATAGCCCATCACAATGGGAAAGCGCGTGCAGGCAGCAGTTTCACGCTCGGCAGACATGAAGCTGCTTTACACTTTAAGCTGAAAAGTTCACCAATCTGCATGTAGATCGGGCGGCAAAGAGGCTACTTTCCCAATGTTGCTGGGCCCCTCCAGACCTGGCAAACCACGTAAAACCACTCTCCAAGGATCACTGTGAAATGCTTTGCGCTACTGTGTGTTTTTTAATAAGTTTAAAGGTCTGCTAGGAGTGAAGCACACCTCCTCCAAGTGAAGCCAGTACTGTAAACAGTCTGCGGGACACACACATTTGTATTGGTATATGCTAGCCAATATTTATACTGCCTTCTCGCCAGTGCTTTTACAGCGCCTGGACCAATTGTGCAAGGGGTGGCGTTTTGGGATTCAGCTGGGAATTTATATGCTGAAAGATTCGGAAGAAAAGAGGTCTGGAAACTTGATAGTTTAAACATTGCTCCCTGGGAATGCTGAATGCATGTTTTAATTTACAGTGTGCACAGAAAGACCTGCAAGACTGCACTAAGTGCATATTACTAGTGCCATTTCACATGCTTTTCACCAGTATGGAAATGGGGTCCTGGAACATTTCATGCACTGTTATAGAGAGCAGATGAGGGTAGTAGTCAGGGCTAAAATAGTCAACTCCCCAGGTCACCCAATAACCGTCGGCCCATGGAGCTTCCATCTACTCACATTTCTCTATGTGCAAATCTGATGATGTGGAAGAGGCCGGGTTTAAAATGTGTTATTGGTGTGGCATAGATGACGTAAGCGGCAGTGCTGCTGAGATCGTCTACTTTGTTGCCGTTCTGATCTTCCTTACAAAATGTACCTCCATCTACTCTAGCAGTAATCTCTGTTCCACCAACCATATGGGTAAAAGATTCACTTGAAGGTGCAGGGATTGTTATCTGCTCTGTTTCTGTATATTGCCCCGCTGCCTGTCCACCTCCCTCCCTTTGACCTGCTGTCTCTTCTGCTGTCTTGCTCTCTCTCCTGGTGGCTCCTTCTGCGACTCCTGCTGTCTCTTCTACTCTCTCTGTCTACCTGTGCATTTCTGTCTCTTCTGTATTGCTCTACCTCTCTTGGTAGCTTACCCTGTAAGTAACGCCTGCTGTCTCTTCTCCTCTCTCTCTCTGATGCCTGCTGTCTCCTCTGCTCTGTCTCTATCTCCCTGTGACCTGCTGTCTTGCTACGTCTCTCCTGGTGGCTCCTCTTCTACTCTCTCTCTCTGTCTTCCTGTGAGTTGCTGTCTCTTCTGTATTGCTCTACCTCTCCTGGTAGCTTACCCTGTGAGTGATGCCTGCTGTCTCATTTTACTTTTCATAAGTTGTATGCATAATGTTTTTTCTGCCAAACTGTCTCATCACACGACATTCCATCTTGAGTGAACAATTTTTTTGTAAACGATCATTATTGTGCGTGAGGTGGCTATCTGCCACAGTGATTGTGTACACGTCTTCGTGTAACTTGACTCGGATGCATCGTTTTTGTGTACATATTTCACCAGCTATGTGTTTTTTGAATCTTTTAATAACGCTTTATCTTCATGTAGTACCAGTTAAGTGATTGGATTGCAAAAGTAACAGGCAGCACTAAATCGTTCAGGAGGTTTGTTTGCATGTATGAAGTAACGAGTGCCCAGATTACAGGATGTCATGTGAGTGCACTGCTTTCCCTATTTTGCCAATCACTGAAGGCTGAAAAGTAGATCCATGCAGGCTTGACATGTGGCCAGCTTTGCACCACACCTGCAGATGAAATGGCCTGCTGTTATCAGTTGAATGGTATCCACTACAGAGTGCAATTTGCTTTCTCACTTTGAGAACATTGAGACATATAATTACTCATTTTGCTATAGCCGGTGAGATAGCTCAGTGAGATAAGCACTGGCTGTAGCGATTTGTGTGATATTGTATGTATATTCGTTTTATATAATGCGCTTAACACATCATTATCATTTGGCCTTGGACATCTACTTGAATTCACAGTGATTTGGTAATATGGGCCTATACACACAGATATTAATGATACATATGGTTATCCATTCTTGTATGAAATGTATATCATATTATGGTGATAGTGTAACCATAGTTTTCGTAGTGTATTTAGGAACAATGCTATGTGCTGCCACTTCTGTTTTGTCAAGAGGTGAAAGGTCGAGTTTTATCGCTTCCCGTGACACAACAGTGTACAGCATTGTTGGTAGAAAGTTTATTATACACATTGCAATCTCTCTGAAGTTTCAAGGTAGTGGGAAGTGAGTTTGGAGTGTGTGATGTGGGTAGAAAGCCATTTCCTGACTGTTTTCTCATATGCAATACTAGAGATTGATCTTGCTGGTGCGCACATTGTTTCGTAATTGATCTCTTGGGCCCCCCTCTTCTCACCTCTCTCTCTCCCCTGTCACATCTGATGAGGTCTCTAGAGAAGCCCTGGTACCTGCTCACCCTGCCACGCACCCAAAACTGCCTCCGGGCCACCCCTTGCACTGGGATACCATACAGTTGCCCCCCCCTCTTTTTCTTCGTGCACTTATCAGACATACCCTGTCTGCCGCCTTAACCCAGCCCTTGCCAGCTGCCCTGCCACTGTTTGTTGCCTTTATTATTTATTTATTTTCTATAATGTATCTGTTTCTACTCTGCTCCGCACTTCCCACCCCCCGCCCCCCTCCATGCACTTTTCCCCTTTCCCTCTTCCATGCACTTGCGCGTTCTCAATGTCACTGGGCCTAGTAAGATTCTTGTTTTTGTTCCCCCGCAGCCCCCTTGCTCAAATAGCATGAATTACTAGTTGCTATTTTTCATAAAGTTTATATCGGCGACTAGTTGATATGAAACATCTGTTTTCAAATTTAGAAAACTAATTTGTGCCTTGCATTGGGTATTTAACATTTGGGTGTCTTTCAGACCACCAATACCGTTCAGTACTTGGGAAGAGAGGAGTTGGAGTTTATTACTGACGACTTGCGTGGCAATGACAGGGGGCACATTTGTGCCTTTTTTGATACTGTAGAACTGGACCACGACGGAAAAGATGCGATTATGAAAAAGGATTACTCTGGAACAATTGTATTGTCGGGTGGTAAGTTATTGTGAGTCACTAGTTGATACTATGTCGGCCATCTGAATCTCTCGTAGCTTCTCAAAGTGTATTTCAATAATGCAAGAGGTATTTGTTAAGAATCATATAGGAATGTTTATGATTTGATTTGTGTAGCGCACCACCACCATTATTACAGTCCACGTGCACCAGGACTTAAATGGGGCAGGAATAGCCCATTGTGAACAAAACGCTGAACATGAAGACATGAGCAGTGTCTTGAGGGGGGAGCATGGAATCGTCATTTGGAGATCAGGGACAACGGAAAAGGTTGATCGGCCCCCGATAGACAAAGATGACAATATGGTGGAAAGATTACATTGTAATCTTGGTAATTGTCATTAGAATGTATACTGTATTAAAATGTGTAATATTAATATTTGTGCTATTATTTCAGCGTACTGGGACACAGTGGATTCCCGTGAGCAGGTAGCAGTTGTGCACTGCTTGGAACTGGCCCTTCAGTGGATAAAGAGGAGACGGACGGGAGCCACAGAAAAAGTTTTCCCCGATCTAAGTCCCAACCCTGGTCCATCAAAAGCATCAGAGGTAAGTAAGTGCCATTAGAGTTAAACAAAAGTTGGTTTGTGCCCCTATGAAATAAATAAATGTTTTTTTCTCTATCCAAATACCATTGGTTGTAGGCTTCTGTGTGTCTCCACCCAAATCTGAAACATTCCTATGAGGCCATAGGGCTTCTAGACAAATGTCAAAAGGGTGGGAAAAGGTAGCTGAAATACTGTGGCTCATGTTTTCACCGGTTATCGTCCAATACTCATTATATGCCCACATGCAACATGTCCATTACTTAAGACCCGTTATGCTGCCAATGTCATATAGTGGTGTCCTAATTTTTATTTAATTTTTAATTTTTTAGATAGTTATAAAAGCAAGCACATAGTTAAATTCGCAAAAGCAAGCACATAGTTAAATTCCCATAGTTACTTAAATATTCCCATAGGTTCCCATAGGTATACGCGATCGACATTAGTTGGCCTGGGAGCCAAATGTAGCTCCAGGTAGGCATTGCTTGTATGGCTCCTTTACCAATGCACTGTACATGGGGAAACGTGACATTGGTCATTTCTTCACAATATACCAATTATGCAAATAAATGGGAAACAACTACGGAAATGACATGCTTTGATCAGATTGACAGCTTTGAGAAATGTAGTAATTTTTCATTTTTTGTGTACACAGAGAAAAATACCCCTTGTGACAGATGGGACATGCAGGTTTGCAGATGTGTTAGTGAACCCAGTGAAGTTGAGGGAGATTGTGGTAACTGCCAGAAAATCACAGACCGCCAACCCAGCACGTTACCTACAGAATAAGCTGCTGGATCTTTTGTTCACAAAAGAAGAACTGATGGCAGCAAAGGGGAGGTTAACACTGGATCGTCATCGACAGGACGCTATACAAGGTACATAAATGGAATTACTAAAGCACATTAGAGGGAATACAGTAAAAATCGTCTATGCTTTATTTCTCACAGCCATGTGTCAACCAAAAAGTACTTTGCTTGCTATTTTCAAACTTCTTACACATGTTTTTTTGGCATTTCAGAATTTATCCATGTTATGGCTTTCCATTACTCTCTGCAGCCGAGTACAGAAAAGCCCTCCAAAACAAAATTGGGAACTACCGGATTAAGAAGAAGGAGCCAAACCTCGTCTTTTCGACACAAGTGTAGTTCCCAATTCCCTTGCTCTTTGCCCTTGGCATGGATACTTGTATGACTCCCTGGACCGGGATCTAGGTCCCCTCTCACTTGCTCCCTGGGCTGGGCCCCACCGGACTCACTTGCTCCCTGGGCTGGGCCCCACCGGACTCACTTGCTCCCTGGGCTGGGCCCCACCGGACTCACTTGCTCCCTGGGCTGGGCCCCCACCGGACTCACTTGGTCCCTGGGCTGGGCCCCCACCGGACTCGCTTGGTCCCTGGGCTGGGCCCCCACCGGACTCGCTTGGTCCCTGGGCTGGGCCCCCACCGGACTCGCTTGGTCCCTGGGCTGGGCCCCCACCGGACTCGCTTGGTCCCTGGGCTGGGCCCCCACCGGACTCGCTTGGTCCCTGGGCTGGGCCCCCACCGGACTCGCTTGGTCCCTGGGCTGGGCCCCCACCGGACTCGCTTGGTCCCTGGGCTGGGCCCCCACCGGACTCGCTTGGTCCCTGGGCTGGGCCCCCACCGGACTCGCTTGGTCCCTGGGCTGGGCCCCCACCGGACTCGCTTGGTCCCTGGGCTGGGCCCCCACCGGACTCGCTTGGTCCCTGGGCTGGGCCCCCACCGGACTCGCTTGGTCCCTGGGCTGGGCCCCCACCAGACTCGCTTGGTCCCTGGGCTGGGCCCCCACCGGACTCGTGTGACTTTCTGGACTGGTTCTGGGTCCTCTCACCCATTTTTTAATTGTAAAGCACCCATGTTTTGGATTGCTACAGTCGTGTTTTTGTGCTATGTACACAGTGTCCGATTGAATCTCTGGCTCTTTTTAATAAATATAGTGGTGAAAAAAAATGTTGCTTCTTTTTAAATATAGTTAATATGCCATTACATGGTCTTGACTTTCATGGCCATTTTACCTAAATGACTGACCTAATAAGTCATCACTATAGTTCTAAAAACAATTCAAAATGCAACTCTCTAAAATGGGCAGCAGTTAAGCCACAGTGAGGCTTTTAAAGCCCAATTCAACAAGGTGCACCAAATGTGTTTTTTAAGCGTTTCTTTTCAGGATTATAGTAAACATTATTTTTTGAAACTCCTAAATTTATTTCCGCTCATAAACCAAAACAATGCCTATATTGTTAAAGGATATTTTTGGGATTGCTTTGTTTTTTTGATTTGTAAAGTATTATTTGGTGACTACATTAATTGCTTTTGGATCTCAAAAGGTTTATTTGGGGAATGCATTGCATTGCTTTTGGATCTCTACGAGGGTGCATTAAGCCAAAAGGAAGCCAGATGTAATCCATTGCTTTTGTATTTATTTAGGGATGGCACTGCTTTAGGATTTTTATAGGATTGTTTGGGGATTGCATTGTTTTTGGATTTTTAGTGGATTGGTTGGGGATTGGATTGTTTTGGGATTTTTAGTGGATTGTTTGAGGATTGGATTGCTTTAGGATTTTTATAGGATTGTTTGGGGATTGCATTGTTTTTGGATTTTTAGTGGATTGGTTGGGGATTGGATTGTTTTGGGATTTTTAGTGGATTGTTTGAGGATTGGATTGCTTTTGGATTTTTAGTGGATTGTTTGGGGATTGGATTGCTTTTGGATTTTTATAGGATTGTTTGGGGATTGGATTGTTTTTGGATTTTTAGTGGATTGTTTGGGGATTGGATTGTTTTTGGATTTTTAGTGGATTGGTTGGGGATTGGATTGCTTGGATTGTTTTGGGATTGCATTCCACTGAGGATTGCTAATTAACATATTTCAGGGTGCATGAAGCCAAAAAGAAGCCAAAAGCAATCCTCTGAGTACAATGGGAGTTTCTGGAGTTAAAGAGGATTTAAAGAGGATTTAAATGTTTGGGAAAATCCAGTAGCAATCCACTTTCAATCCAGATTTTTTTGGTAGGGAGGAGCCCATATGTGCCATTCCCGCACCCATCCCTCTCCTACTAACCACCCCACGCCCTCATTTCCCAACCTATAGCTGCCAGAATCAGCTCCTCCTCGGTCCAGCATTACACATAAACCAGGTGTGCAACGCCATTGAGCTAATTGGGCCTCAGCCCCCTGAAATGTGAGCTGAGGGGCGGGGCTGAAACCCCATTAGCTCAATGGCATTGCACGCCATACTTTTCTGTTAGTCAGGGAGGGGAAAGAAGCCTTTCCTGAAATCGGGGACATTAACATTCTACTGTGTGCAGAAAAATGTATTTCTACAAACGCAGCAAAACTTTAAAGATTCTAGTTTCAAGAAAGGCTTCCCTCACCTCTCTGCCTACCAAAAATCAAATGGATACATCAGTCCCCTCCCCACAGATGTGTGCGAACAGTATATGTTCTTTCACATCTGAGAGGTAGGGGCTGATGTGCACACTTGCTTCTTGTTAGGCAGAGGCGGGAGGCAAGACGTTTCTGAAACTAGCAGTGCGTACTAGCTCATTGTGTATGCATGCATGTGTGCAAGGAGTGTGTATGTAATGTGTGTGTGCAGGGCCGGCCTTAAGGGCTGCAGCGCCCTGGGCGGACTGGCCCCCCCCCTCGCCCACCGCGCCCCCCTGGTTAACAGGAGGAGGGGCCGAAGGGGCACGGCCAGGATGGGCAACTTTTTTATTTTTTTTATAACCTCCTCCCTGTGGCGAGGAGGTTAAATAGGTAAATAGGTGCCGTTAGCACTCCATTGTCATTGAATGAGCCCGCCATTGTCATTGAATGAGCCCGCCATTGCCAATGACAATGAGGCGCCTGCCACACCTTCTGCCACTACGCCAACTCGGGGGAGCACGTCAAAGACTCCCCGGAGCTGGCGTGATGGGGGGATAATGGCCTTGTGAAAAGTGTCCACGGTGGAGGGGCGCATTTAAATGCACCCACCACCACGGGCACCTTTTACAGTAAAAGGCCGCCTGCTGTGCCTTGTCCAACAACGCCAGCTCGGGGGAGCCCTTGAAAGACTCCCCCGAGCTGGAGTGGCAGGGGCAAAAGGCACCCTGAGGGGCGTGGCGCCCCAGGTGGTCGCCCGGCTCGCCCCCCCCCCCTAAGGCCGGCTCTGTGTGTCTGAATGAGTGAGTGTGTGTGTGTGTGCGCGCAAATGAGTGTATGATGTAAGGGGGTCTGGCTGTGCATGTAAATGAGCGAGTGTATGTAAGTGGGATGTTTAAATGAGTGAATGTGTAATTGTGTGTGCGCCTATCTGTAATGCTGGGCTGCTACCATTTGATACTTGGGCCCCATGCCAGACCAGGCAACCCTTGGGGTACAACAGAGGGGGCAGAGCCTCCACATTTGCCACACCTGTTTTTTAAAGTCGTCCCTCCCATCACCAGTTAGCCCCCCCCCCAAAATGTAGGTTTTGTTGCGTCCCTGACATAAGCGCACACATATATACACACACAAAATTACACATCCCATTGATCATACACTTGCTCATTTACAGGCACACTACACCTCAATACACACTCATTCACACCTACATTACATACACACTCCATGCACCCATGCATACATACATAATTAGCTAACATGCAACACACTTTAACACTTCTAGTTTCAGAAAAGGCTTCCCTCGCCTCTCTGCTTAACAAAAAGCAAGTGCTCACATCAGCCCCCTTGTCTCTAATGTGAAAAAACACATAACGTTATATGTGTCTTGCATCCGTGGCCAGGGAACTGATGTGTGCATTTCATTTTTGTTAGTCAGTGCGGTGCTGGAAGCCTTCCCTGAATCCAGCAGCTTTAAAGTGTTTTTGCATATGTGCAATTATATTTTTCTGCGCGAATTTTAGGAAAGATTTCTATTTAAGGTAATGTCCCCTCCAGTTGTGAACGTCCCCAACTTTTTGCTTTTGTCTGACCATCCTAGCCTGACTTTCACCAGTGGAGCCCAGCCTTCTGCTGTACTCCGCTGGCCTTTTTTGCTCATCTTGTTAAGGGGAATCTGACATGCCCCTCAGACTGCCAGTACTGGGAGTCTTTGCTTCCCTTAGTCTTTCACTTTGTTGCCATTTGTTGGTAACTTTTTATCAGTGCACAATGTACCTTCCAGTAGAGTGTGCTGGGGTCTCTTTTTCATTTTTAAGGCCCTGGACACCCTCAAAGTATTATTGGTGAATGTACAAGTGTGCCCAGACAGAGCTGGTGGCAGCTATTACTTGTAAAGCATTTTTGACTCTTTTCAATGGTCCAAACTGCATTTACCGCATTTGGCCCAGGACAATGGCCAGTGCCTAAAATGGCCATGCCACAAAGTCCTTTGTTCTGTCTTTTGGCCATTATGTCCCTTTGCCTTCCCCAGGTCGAGCAGACACAGGAAATTCCTTATTTGGTCATGCAGGCTCCCGCGCAACCTGAAGTTTTTGCAGGTTTCTGCATGCCTTGTGTGTGTGCGCCCAGGATGTGGGCTGCAGCTATCTGGATCCAATACACATCCTGGGTGCCAGGATGTCTGGGGTGCTGGGGTGACTGGGACCAATGTGGTCTCTGATTGGTTCACATCTGGGATGGTTGAATTTGAACAGATTTCCTATTGGTTTCCCACCTTTTTGGTGCAAAGGAGAATTGGATAAGAGAAGGCACTCTACACCCATTCCAGGTCGATATTCTGAGTTGTCACCAAACTTAGTAAAGGAGCCAAGTATCCTGAACAAAAGAAACAGAACCGTGGAACCGCTGGTGACCCACTGGAAGGTTTGGCACACTGACCCCACTGTTGTTCCATCAGATCCCCTGTTTTGCATCGCTCATAGTAGGCCTGCAAGGGGCGCTTCGACCTGTTTGAGTAGTGGGACTAGCTACTCTCGCACCTCCTGCTTAACCTGCAAACAAGCCTCTTCAGAAGTGTTCCTGGACCGCCCAGTGAACCGACCAGCTCGTACAGGGTTTTGCTTTGGAATCGCCACCGTCTCGAGTTTTGACTTGAGACTTTGGGAACCATAGGCTCTTGGTAGAAGGCACTCTCCCGTTGACTTTTGTACACCTAGCATTCTTAGGTCTGGAATTAGGAGAGTCCACCTGAACCCAAGCCTATGCAGTACCCGTGTCATGTCACCCCGCTGTGGTGATGAGCTTTGTGGGTGCCTTTCTGCTGTGCCCTCCTGTGCCTTAAGATGATCTGCAGTGGAACTGGCCCGATCCCTTCCCCAGAAGTGGAGGAAAGGCCACTCTCCCACCACGGACTGAGGTCCCAGAATGCAGCCCTGAAAGCCAGAGAGACACACAACTGCTGGACTCGAACCTGTGAGAGAACTGGACTTGACTGGCGAAGTTTGGTCCGGACTGCGTCAAGGGTCGGTGAGTGCTTGCAACACTTACCGGTAGCCCCTGGTGCATCCATAGACTTTTACGCATGAGTGTTCCTCAAGGCCCCTCACTTTTGTTAGGGTAGCCTGAGCTACCCTCCCATTCCTCCTCGGATAGTGGAACTCTATTCTTCATCGCCTCACCCCCCCCTTCCTGCGACACTACAGCCCTTGAAGAGTCTTGTTTTGTACTTTAAGGCACGATCGACCGCTGCTGCGGTAAACGCACTTTTGAGCACTAGGCTCAACACTACATAGAGACTGGACTGCCTATTAGTTAGGGTTTGGGTTGTCTAACGCTCTTCTGTAACAGGTTGCAGGTCCATACTTGTTTGATATTAAATTAGGGAACTAATTAGAATATGTTCCCTAGTATAAGGTTCTGTTAGAATCGTTAATCGTTCATATTACTGTGATTTCATCTTGTGTTTGACTTAAAAGGCCTTTAATAAATGTAGATGTATTTTTGATATATACAACTGACTGAGAGTAATTTGTGGTGTTGTTTACTGTGTGTGCTCATTGTGGGCTTTCGATCACCCTCACCCCCTCCTGAGACCTAGTCTTGACTGCCGCCAATGCTACCTTGATTGGTCTGGCTTGTCAAGAAGGTTACCCTGTTCCAAGAAACTAGGCTGGCCTTCTGAATCTCTGCCCACCAGGTCAGAGTTCAGAAATCCATCTTAACAACGAACACAGTAACACTTTAAAGCCGCCGGTTTCAGGAGAGGCTTCCCCTCTCTGACTAACAAAAAGTCCCAACCCTGAGCTCAAATTTCAGGGTGGAGGGGGTGAAGCCCGGGCAGCCCAATGGCGCTGTACACCTGTTAAGAAGGGTGGACCATGGAGGGGGAAAATGGACTGGGAATGGAGGAGGGTAGTGGGAGATGGCAATGGAGCAGGGGTCAATGTCAGGGTTTCTGGCAGAATCTCCTAGTGGGAAGAGAGGAACCTTGAGTAGGAGGGAGTTGGTAGAGGGAGGGTGGGTTGTGCTGCGGTCATGGAGGTGTCCGGGCCTCCGGGACCTCAGTACCACCCACAAGGGTGACAAGGGTGAGAGTGAGGCGGGTAAGGGGACAGGGAGCGAGAGAGATAGAGATCCTTTTCGGAACTCCCATTGCAATGTCTGCAGTCCTTCCTTTATCCCAGTATAAACCCAGGGCTTTAAGTGGGTCGGGTTAGCCAGTGCCAAGCCCCGGCAGTCTCCAGAAAGGGCTTCTGAGCCGGGGCCCAGCAGAGGCCCACCCCGTCTAGACCCGGCCTCGAGCAGCCGTGTAGCCGAAGCGCTCCACAGTTACATGGACTGCCTGCAGGTGTCAGCACTTTGGAAGTACTGGCATCTGCAGACAGCCAGTGTAACTGTGGGTTTGGCTACACGGCTGCCAGATGACTCTGATCTCCGAAATAGGAGGAGGGCTGGATAGCCCAGTCTCTCCAGTAAAGAGCCATCATGCTTCATGATGCGTGACGACTCTTTACTCGGAAACAAAAGGAGAGACTGGGCCCTCCAGCCCTCCTCTTGTTTTGGAGTACAGAGTAATCACGCAGCAGGCAGCCCTTTCATTCAAGGAGCCAGTGGTTTTTAACCACGCAGCGCCTTAAATGAAAGGGCTGCCTGCTGCGTGTGAGAGCTGCGGCACACTGGTGTCACAACTTTGGTGTGCCCCAGCTCCCCGACATTCACTAGTCTCTCTCTCCCCCATTGGCGAGGGGGGCTCTCGTTGGGGGCATGGCCTAAGTACACACATACGTAGGCCACGCCCCCAATGAGAGCCACCCCCTCGGTTTCGCATCCCACTTAATCCACTAACTCTACCCCTATGCTAAAGTAGAGTTGTGTTTCTAGAACTGCTCAGTTCTGCCATCCAGCTCTTCCCCTGTGCTGGTAGAGGACTTAGTTACCATTGCTGCAGCCGACCTGAAGCAGGTCTCTGGTGTTCCAACTCTGTCTAAACTGAAGGTCGGAAGTTTATGTCAGCAGGACAGATCTCAAGTTGTACTTAATTCTGGGAGTACTGCACTGTATTTAATTTGCATTCCGGTCATGCAAACTGTTACACCAACCACACATTGACACCCATTCATCCATAACACCATCACACCCATACACCTATTTGCACCTTTTCATGTATACCTCCCAGCCACCTTGCCATTACTATTAAATCGAATTCGTAAATCCATTTAATCACACTCATTCAATCGCACTCAAACACCTATTCATACACACGATATGACCCACCCATCTAACACACACATGCCTTCTTCCACACGGTCACACCCTTTCATCTTTTCACCCATCCCCGCAAAAACACTCAGACATCCATTCCCACAAATGACATCCAACATCCATCTAAACAATCGCGCCCATCAACCCATCCACACAAACTCAGCCATCCAACCTTCTGCTCATCCATAAACCAACACTACCACCTAGAAAAGACAGCCCTGTGGGTTTTGCTAAAGCATGTTGAATAAGGGGATAGCCATTGAGAGTTTGCATGTAGCATCCGGCTTCTAGTGAACTTTGGGAATAGGAATATTTTGCCTGGAATTGTTGTGCTCTTTTTTGCGTTCTAATTTTTTTGGGAAGTTAGTTTTGCTTGATATTTGACCAATGTGGAACTTTATCGCATGTAAAACCATGGGCTTTTTCTTAACAGGAAAAAAATGCAACTTCTTTAAAACACTGCTATTGATTGGTGACTGGGGTGCACGTTATATGATGGTTGAGGCTGCCATCTAGTGGAAAAAATAACAACTGAATATCTTAATATGACTTGTCCATAGCCGGATGTCTGAGTTACATGTTGTTTTTGTAAACGTTGCAACACAAGTAAAAACGAATGAAAATGCTTTTTAAAAGTACATTTTCTACTGGTTTACTTCATTTAATTTTTTACATCAATTTACCATTTGCCACATTAGAATTCTCCGATCTCCGTAATGACAGATTTAAATGAATCTTTTTAGGTTAACCATAGCTGGAACGAAGAGAGGACAAGACCATGAACATTTTTCACAAGTTCATAGTATGATGTCTTGCATCCATCCTGGCTCACTGAACGGTGGATCTTGTTTCCACGAGCAGCAAAAGGCAATCCACGGGCATCAGACTTCCTTGCAGGGAGTGCATTAGTTATAGCCGGGATTATTGCATTCGAGTACAGCAAGAAGGGAGATGTGAAGAGTGCTGGGGTATTTACCTGCCCACTGACTGCCAAAGGCCATGCTAATGCCTATGGTCATTTCCACCTCCTTCCTGACCGTCCCTGCCCAACAGAGATTTTCCTGGGTACTCTTTGAGCCACCTTTATCAAGTAGTAACATCAAACTTTGTGCATTAAGACCCTGCCAGTGTTACTTCAAAGCCGTCTTCAAGGAGTTAATGGTTTACTTGCTGCTATAAACGCACTCCTGGTGAATAAAATATCTTACCGAAGCGTGCCTTTACTCACTTGATTTATAAGCAGTATGCGTGCCCTTGCACTGAAGTCCTGTTCAAAACAAATACTGGCAAAACCAACAATTGCATCTTGCGTATAGGTATTAGGCTTTTGCCAGGCACTGCTTTCATATGTCCTTGTACTTGCAACATCTGCAGCTGTTGCCATCTTATCGCCAGGTAGTACCACCCAAGATGTCTAGGTTTTTGTTGACATTGGATACAAGTCTGAACCGGGACAGCCGACCCAGCCCTTTAAGTCGAGGTAGCAATACCTTGAGATAAATGGGGATGCAGAAATTACTCAAACATCAATAATCTAAACGACTCAGGAAGTTGGCAAAGTTGACTGTTTTATTATCAGTTGTCTAAAACAGGGAGTACAACGGACATCAACAGACGTCTCATAGCATGGTCTCTCAATGCATTTACCAAAAAACATCATACTTATGGTAAAAGCTTGTCATTAATGACGTTAACCTACGTACTTACTAACGTCGTCCTACGTGGCAAACTATAAAAACCTAGGGCAAATGTGATGGGCTTAAAGGGAAAATCTAGGTAAATGTTCCATACTTGTCTAGAAAGTGATAGGCTCCTTAACATCAGGTGGGACTACTAAGCCCATCCTTCAAACAAGTCACTATGCATGTCACTAAATTCACAACGTCCCATTTGTTATAAAACTATAGGGCTCTTAATCATGCAGCCCCCTACCATTGGTTGGCACTCTTACATCTGTCAGTACTTTTCCACCCACGCTAGCAGCACGCAGGCTGGACTTCCAGGTGCTGGTGAGCTGCCCATAACCATAGCTTCCCACCAATTGGCATATCATCTATCATCATCTCAGTGGTCTGCACGTCAATTAAGTCTTTGAACTTGGCCTTGGAAATGTTCTTAGCTCTGGAGAATACAGGGGAGTAGAGGCATACTGTGCCTCTCTGCAAAGGTGTGGTTCGTCATGTTAGTTCAAGTTCATCCATTCACTTGACTGAAGACCACAAATTTGAGCTCTGTTGCATTAAAAATACTATTATTTAATGAAACTCTGACGTCTTCCTTGTTTTCGTCCATGCCTTCTGAAAAGGAGTTTCATTCTTTCACACAATTGTAACTAATGTCTGTTCAGCCCAGTCCGATAAGACCTTGGCTTCTTGGGGCTGATCCAGCCTCGCCTTTCTGAGATTCACTTCTGTAATTTTGTTGTTTTTCAACTACGACACACTGAAAAAGGCCTTCCTTCTCTGGTCCAGCTCTGCTATAATACGTTGTGGAAACATCCATTCTTTACTTGATTCCTATATATGTATACATTAGCACATGCCGCAAACTATTCACTACTTAGCTAGCCGCAAGAATACTTCGTCTGCTTGCGTTTCTTTGCATTTGTACACGTATAAAATGACTTGATATCTTAATTGTTTCTGTAGCATAAGTTTCTTCATCTCGAGCCCGAGATGTCACTTATCTTTGATACTTTCTTGATGCCTTATAGAATATCTACATCCTCTTGTCTCTGCATCTCTTCTTAGTGCGTCAGTATTACTTTTTGTGGCGTCACCAATCTGCTTTTTCATTCATTGGTCTTGCTTCTTCAGGGATTTCATTCAAATGACCATCATACTGTCTCGAATGCAGGTAGGTATCGCTTTCTCGATGGGAACCTTGCCTCCAGGATTCTTCTTGATATGGGTATTTTCACTGGCACTGATCGTGTTTCAAACTCTGGTTCCCAACATATAGGCAATATGAGCGAAGTGGTTCAGGTGGGGGTACTTGGCTCCTTCTCTAGACTCCCCCCTCTGGGTGATTCATCGACCACTCTTCCATCATCCTTCACATCTAGACATCCTTGTCTGAAGAAATGCTTCTTTGGGAACCAAATCTGGATTACTCAATTCAGGAATCCAGCTGATTTCACATGCTCATCCTTGTTCCACGTCACGCGCATGCACTGACCACTTGGACTGCAATAGATCCATCTTCCAACATACTTCTTATGGTTCTTTTGGTATAGAAATTGCATACCCTCAGGTGGAAGGATGCTGGCTTTCAAGAAATCTCTGATTTCTTCATCTGTCAGCTCTTTAGTCTTCCATGCTGATTCACCATCAATCATGATCTTCATTCCTATGGCATTCTTTGCAGTTTTCTTGCATTGTGAGATTAGTATCCTAACCACACAGAATCCAAGCAGTACCATCACTATCAGGGCTCCAAGAAAACATGAACATATCCTCCATCCATTGTGGAACCCAAAAAAAGAGCGCTCCAAACCAGCTATCATCAGCAATGTCTTCCACTTTGTCCACCATTTGGACATGCAGCTTCATCAGCATCTCTATGGCCTCTGTCAATGTGCCATTCTCGTCATCATGAGAAGGTATAGATGTGCAACATGATTCTCCAATTTTTGCACAAACACCTCCATCCAGAGCTTTGATCATGTCTAGGATGTTTCTGTTCTGAAGAGTCATCAGTCGTATGGCTCTTCTCTGATAGCATTGAATCCCTTTATGGTAGTGTTGATTGTCTGCAACAACTCCCATCTGGTAATTTGCAGCCATTTTGTATTTGTTACAACCTGGATACTCGGCATAAAGATCAACATGAATATCGATCAAGTCTGGCTGAACAGTCTGTGTTGATATGGAATGGCATCAAAGCTTCTATGGACTTGGCTGAGAAATAGTTCTCTCTCTTCATTCTACTTATCAGTTCCACAGATCTCTTCTTCCTTAGGTGAGCATCTGCTTTTGGAAAGTTGTCAATGTTCAAGTCACTTTTAGGAATCACTAATGGCGGAACATCAATATTTACTATGGAACATCATCCTCCCCAGCTTCATGTAAGTACTGGATCCACACGCCCAGTAGTGAACCATGGTTACTGCTGTTCCAATGCTCATTTCTGGTACATCAAAGATTCGGCCACAGTTCTGATTCTCTCCAACTCTTCTTATGCCATTGTTTCTGAAGCACAATTTAGCATTTTCCAAGGGTACTATCTGCAAAGGTCCTCCTTTATCTTCAACTCATGTCAGTAGTTTAGTCAGTTTCAGCCGTAGAGGCTTGCATCCATTCTGCACCAGGTCAATGGTTGGCTGATAGAAACCAATGATCACCCAAGCTCTGCAGATGACCACTCCTTCTTCCCACCCATCTGGTGAAAGCACTGATCCCCAGATCTGCATCTGTCCTCTGTTCTTCCATCTACGAATTTCTTCTGCAGACCTTCCTGGACTCTCCAGTTTTCTGTTTACTTCTCATCTGATTCCAGCTTCTTTCACTCCAGGCTTTTTGTATCTGATCACGTGATTCTTGGTGTGAGCTCTTAGCCTTGTCTTTGTATCTTGGACATAATCACCTTCTTCTGGATCTGTCCATTCAGTTGCCCATTTAAGATAGGCTGTTTGGCCCATGAACTGACTTCTTGTGCAGCAGAGTGCTATGTGTGATAGATAATGCGCTGTCTGGACGTCTATTTCAATAACTATAAAGATCTTAGATTTCCTCATGCTATAAGGCGTAGGTGCACATACAAAAGATTCCTCCTTTGAGGTACTCCTTCCCACTACTCCCCTGTGCTGATACCATATGTTATTCCCGAAGTGTGCTGTACTATCCAGGTAATCATTTAACTCATGATCATCATCCCTAGCACTTCTCTTAGGTCTCATTCTTTTCTTATGAGTTTATGTAATGATCTCATGAAGTATGTCAGCATAATTCCTTCTTACTGGACCAATTACAGAAACATTTGCCAGCAGACTTGGTGTTTTTACATGTACTACCTGTGTAGGAGAAAGTTCTAGAAGCCTCACCCTATTAACATAATATGGAGGCAAAGGGTATCCTGTATAATCGCTATAATCTCCATACGTGACCTTCCCCCAAAAGGAACCCTAGATTTATCTATCATAGGACTAGGTGCATTTGCCTGTACTCCTAGAGTAGGAATAATTACATAAGGTCTCGGCTGCTTTGTAGTTGCCACGTCTTTCTCATCCTGCGGCGCTTCCCCTTGAATTTCCATTAACTGATTTTTAGCCAGATTGTTAAAACAATCAGGCACACTCATCATTACCACTAACATTCATTCACATCAGATGTATCAAACTTCATAATATTGTCTGAACATGCAACATGTTTTGCTTCATTGTCTGCAGCTGGATTTCTGCGTGAGATAAAGTCTGCTCTCTTAGTGTGAGCTGCACACTTGACGACCGCAATGGCTACTAGGAGTTGTAGTGCTTTAATAATTCTGTCCAACAAGGCGGCATGCTGCACTGGAGTGCCGTCCGCTCGGAGGTAGCCCCTCCTTTTCCAATGTGCCAACCCTGTGTGTACCATCAACATCACTTAGGAGGAGTCACTGTACACGGTTACTTCCTGGTCTGTGTGATTCTCGAGCGTGACAATCAGCGCCATTAATTCTGCAGCCTGTGCTGAAAAGTTAGACGGCAGTCGTGCACTTATCAGTACTTCAAATTCCCTATTTGCCTTATGCTGCACCACAGCAGCACCTGTATATCTCTGTTCATCATTTTGATAAATTCTAGAAGAACCGTCAACAAATAGAATCTCCCCAGCTGCTAACACATTTTCTTTTACTCTCAGAATCTCATCAAAGAATTCCTCATAATTCGAGCAATCGTGTGCATGCTCGTCTTCTGCTAGTGGGTCTGTGTAACGCTCACCTGATTCCCGTAGAGGCGCCGGTCTTGACTGGGCGTATACCGTATCTTCAAAGGTGATGTGTAACACACGGCTGGCTCTTTGGGCTGGACCTCTGTGCACTGTATGTCTGACTCGAAGGGTAAGATGTCTGCAGATAGAAAATATGGGATTAAGGAACTGGGTTATTGAATGTCTCTCTCTTCTTCCCTTTCTCTTCTCCTGTAGAACCCCAAAGGTTAACGCTCTCACCTTAGGTAAGTGAACGCTGTGCTCTCCATCTGCCTCGGGGCAGGGTGCTGTAACCAGTTTCTTCACTGGATAAGGGGAGCAGGCCTCTTAACTTCAGAGGACTGCTGTCCGTCGTTTACTGCACGAACGGTAAGTTTCGAGTAATTCTAATGTCTTTAAAGTCTTTAGTAATGATGTCTCTTGTTTTGCAGGGTTCCGGCGATGGCAGATGACGGGCTGAAGTGAGTTGAAGATGGAGCCCGTGTGATGAATAGAAGCGCCTGGAAGCACGTAAGTAAGCGCTTGTTGCCTGCTTCACGATGCGCTCTAACTGTCTTTTTATTTTGCAGGTACAAGTTCGGAGCGGCTGCAGGGTGCCGGAATACCCACTGGGTTAGATGTGGAAAGGAGTAATGGCACGTGAGTATTAAAGTTCCCCAATGTCTTTAAACGCACCTTGTTTTGTCTTTCAGATGCGGGATGCAGCGCCGAAGGCCTCCGGAGCGTGCGAAGAGTTGGTAAGCTTTTGTCTTTCAGATGCCGGAATGCAGTGTGAAGACCTCCGGAGCGCACGAAGAGTAGGTAAGCCTTTGTCTTTCAGATGCCGGAATGCAGCGCGAGGCGTTGGTGACAGCCGATGGACCAGGTAAGTGAAGAGCTGTCACTGAAGACCGTAATGCTAACCTGTTCTTTCTTGTCTTTATAGGTGTTGCTGAAGACTGGATTCAGGATGGTAAGCCTTTTTCCTTAGGCCCAGGATCAGATGCAGAAGACACGATGAGCATTCTGCTGCAGAGGATGCAGAATAACGCAAAGCAAGATTCATCCATCGGGTGTGGTTTAAATAGCCTCCTGTAGTGCTTAGGTGTCTCCTTCCACAGCCACGCCTAGGTAAGAAAAGAGTTCCTGCTTTCCAGAAGAGTTCCAGTGTTCTGAATCTAGGGAGTGGCTCCTGCCCCACCCAACAGGAAAAGTAGTTCCAAACAGAAGAGGATCAGAGGCTCAACTGGCAGGCAAGTAAGCAGCATGGTCTGCTGCAGGTAAGTCCACCCAAGCATTTTGAGCCCGGCGCTTCCAGCGCTGGGACTGGGCATATTTATGAGCCTGGTGCCACTGGCGCCAGGACTGGGTCCAAAAGGTCCCAATTGGGACTGGTTGGCACTCGGAACCTGGGTTATGGATCTGCTTCCAAGGGAGTTGGGAAAACCCTGACCTTTTGGAAGCAGAGATCATGACAGTACCCCCCTCAAGGCCCCTCCCAAACCGGGCTTCTCCGGGGGTTTTGGCTTGTCAGGAAATGTTCGATGAAATCTTTTGATTAGGCGAGGAGCGTGGACATATTCAGCAGGTTCCCAGGATCTCTCTTGGGGGCCGTAGCCTTTCCAGTCAATTAGGTAAAATAGTTTAGATTTGGAGATCTTGGAGTCCAGAATGCTTTTGACTTCATACTCGAGTTCTCCATCAACTAGGATAGGTTTTGGAGATTTAGTTAGTCGGGTTTGAGGTTGCACGGGTTTTAATAGAGAGACGCGGAAGACCGGATGTATCTTCATGTGCGGGGGCAAGTCCAACTTGACCGCTACTGGGTTTACTATGGTAGTGATGGAATAGGGACCAAGGTATCTTGGGTTGAATGTGCGTGGCCCTTTTAGAGGTAGATATTTGGTGGATAACCAGACTTGATCCCCTACTTGGGGATTGGTGCAGAGATAAATTTAGTCTTCAAATCCTGGAAAGCTTGTTCCGCCTCGGTAGACCATTCAAAACGTTTGTTTTTCTTTAACAAGGCAGTGATGGGCTGGACTATTCGAGAGAATTCGGGGATAAACCTGCGGTAAAAGTTAGCGAAGCCTAACATGCTTTGCACACCTTTTACGGAGGATGGTGATGGCCATTTGAGAACTGCATCGACCTTCTTTGAATCCATACGCACTCCGCCAGGTGATAATATGAATCCCAAGAATTCAACTTCAGTCACGTTGAAAACACATTTTTCCAACTTAGCGAAAAGTTTGTGTTGACGCAATCTTTCGAGGACCATTTTCACGTGTTTCCGATGTTCAGATTCCGATGAAGAATAAACGAGGATGTCGTCAATGTAAACAACAACACACACATCTATGAGCTCTCTGAGGACATCGTTCATAAAATATTGAAAGGCGGCCGGGGCATTGCAAAGTCCGAAGGGCATGACCTGATATTCAAATAGCCCATACTTGGTGCGGAAGGCCGTCTTCCATTCATCGCCCTCTTTTACTCGTACCAAGTGGTAAGCTCCTCTAAGATCCAGCTTTGTATATATGCATGCTTTTCTGACTTGGTCCAGGAGTTCAGGGATCAAAGGTAACGGATATCTATTCTTAACGGTGATCTGGTTCAAGGAGCGATAATCTATACAAGTTCTAAGGTCTCCTTCCTTTTTTGGAACGAAGAACAAAGCTGAAGAAGCAGGGGACTTGGAAGGACGAATAAACCCATTTGCCAGGTATTGATCCAGGTATTGTCGAAGGTGAAGGTTCTCAGGCTCGGTAAGGGCATAAATTCTACTACAAGGAGGAGTAGATCCAGGTATCAGGTCTATCTGGCAGTCATAAGATCTATGAGGAGGTAGAGAGTTAGCCTGATCCTTCCGGAAAACATCTTGGTATTCCAGGTATTCGGGAGGTAACTGGGGAGTCTCTGAAGAAATTGCTGCCAGTGCAACACCAGGTGGAGGGTGACAAGTAGAGACACATTCTGGAAACTGGACCGTTCTTGCTCGCCAATCGATCAGAGGATTGTGTTTCTCTAACCAAGGTATTCCTAGAATAATCTGAAACTGAGGGGCCTTGATCACATCGAACACGATCTTCTCATGGTGTCCATCTTGACTTACTAGCGTCACCTCTTGAGTGGTATGCGTTACTGGCCCGGAGGCTATCTCCGTACCATCCACCGTAGTAATGACGTCCTTTACAGCCTTGGGACAAAGAGTTAGATTCATCCTCAAAACCATTTCATGATCCACATAATTGCCGATGGCACGGCTGTCGACGTAAGCTTCAATTGCATGTAATCGATCCGGATTATCAGGGCTAATGAGGACCATAGGTATCACGAAATGCGAGGTCACGGAACTGGTTTTCACGCTCGGCAAGAGGACCTCTATTCTTGTCGGGCGAGGTCGTTTCCCTGCTCAGAGTTTGTAACTTTGGTAACTGCAGCTCCTACTGCCTTCTTGGTAGGTTTCACCGGACAGTCTCGAAGAAAGTGCCCTGAGTTTCCGCAATAGAGGCATAATTGCAACTGTTTTCTCCTTTCCCGCTCCTTTTGTGTTAGAGGACCTTTCAGACCCCCTATTTGCATGGGTTCCCCGGAGTCTACTCCTTTGGAAGGAGTTGGCGGTTTGGAAAATACTCGAGCATCAAACTTGGAACGATCGGCCTTCCTGTTCTGCAGTCTGTGATCTATTTGAACGACTAAGTCTATATAGTCCGAACAATCTTGTGGGGGATTCACTACTTGGGCTAACACATCTTTGAGCTCTCCACGTAGACCTCTATAAAACAGCGTAATCCTTTTGTCCTCAGGCCATTGAGTTTCCACTATCAGTCTATTGAAAGACGCAATATAAGCCAAAAGGTCTTGATTACCTTGTCGCAACGAAAGAAGCTCATTGTCCAAGGCCTGCCCCTGTGAATGTCTTGCGAACAGTTTTTCCATACTGAGCTGAAAAGCTTGAAAATCATGGAGGACCGGATCATCTTGATTTACTAGAGGGATCGACCAGTCTGCCGCATTGCCACTAAGGTACGAAAGCACGAAAGCTACTTTAGCTTGATCAGTTGGAAAGGCTGCTGGCCGGCATAAGAAATGCAACCGGCACTGATTGATAAATACTGCAAACCTCTTTGGGTCACCAGAAAATCGTTCGGGCGGAGCCAGAGGTACATTCCCAGGTAGGTTGATCTGCACTGGATTCATAGAGGATGTAGAAGGAAGATTTCCCCCAGATGCAGGTAACGGGGTCTGTCCGGCTTGTGACTGTAGCAATTGTCTAGCGAGATCATCTGTTCGCTCCTTGGAAATAATCAGTTCCCTTCTTAGAGCGTTCGTTTCCTGACGGGCTGCATGCACTTCTGCCCTTAGTTCCCCAAGTAACTGGGCTAGCTGGTCGGTATCCGAGGTTTCCATAGCGCCTGGACGGGAGTTTTGTGGTAGGCTTTGCGTTCTGTAACGCTCACCTGATTCCCGTAGAGGCGCCGGTCTTGACTGGGCGTATACCGTATCTTCAAAGGTGATGTGTAACACACGGCTGGCTCTTTGGGCTGGACCTCTGTGCACTGTATGTCTGACTCGAAGGGTAAGATGTCTGCAGATAGAAAATATGGGATTAAGGAACTGGGTTATTGAATGTCTCTCTCTTCTTCCCTTTCTCTTCTCCTGTAGAACCCCAAAGGTTAACGCTCTCACCTTAGGTAAGTGAACGCTGTGCTCCCCATCTGCCTCGGGGCAGGGTGCTGTAACCAGTTTCTTCACTGGATAAGGGGAGCAGGCCTCTTGACTTCAGAGGACTGCTGTCCGTCGTTTACTGCACGAACGGTAAGTTTCGAGTAATTCTAATGTCTTTAAAGTCTTTAGTAATGATGTCTCTTGTTTTGCAGGGTTCCGGCGATGGCAGATGACGGGCTGAAGTGAGTTGAAGATGGAGCCCGTGTGATGAATAGAAGCGCCTGGAAGCACGTAAGTAAGCGCTTGTTGCCTGCTTCACGATGCGCTCTAACTGTCTTTTTATTTTGCAGGTACAAGTTCGGAGCGGCTGCAGGGTGCCGGAATACCCACTGGGTTAGATGTGGAAAGGAGTAATGGCACGTGAGTATTAAAGTTCCCCAATGTCTTTAAACGCACCTTGTTTTGTCTTTCAGATGCGGGATGCAGCGCCGAAGGCCTCCGGAGTGTGCGAAGAGTTGGTAAGCTTTTGTCTTTCAGATGCCGGAATGCAGTGTGAAGACCTCCGGAGCGCACGAAGAGTAGGTAAGCCTTTGTCTTTCAGATGCCGGAATGCAGCGCGAGGCATTGGTGACAGCCGATGGACCAGGTAAGTGAAGAGCTGTCACTGAAGACCCTAATGATAACCTGTTCTTTCTTGTCTTTATAGGTGTTGCTGAAGACTGGATTCAGGATGGTAAGCCTTTTTCCTTAGGCCCAGGATCAGATGCAGAAGACACGATGAGCATTCTGCTGCAGAGGATGCAGAATAACGCAAAGCAAGATTCATCCATCGGGTGTGGTTTAAATAGCCTCCTGTAGTGCTTAGGTGTCTCCTTCCACAGCCATGCCTAGGTAAGAAAAGAGTTCCTGCTTTCCAGAAGAGTTCCAGTGTTCTGAATCTAGGGAGTGGCTCCTGCCCCACCCAACAGGAAAAGTAGTTCCAAACAGAAGAGGATCAGAGGCTCAACTGGCAGGCAAGTAAGCAGCATGGTCTGCTGCAGGTAAGTCCACCCAAGCATTTTGAGCCCGGCGCTTCCAGCGCTGGGACTGGGCATATTTATGAGCCTGGTGCCACTGCGCCAGGACTGGGTCCAAAAGGTCCCAATTGGGACTGGTTGGCACTCGGAACCTGGGTTATGGATCTGCTTCCAAGGGAGTTGGGAAAACCCTGACCTTTTGGAAGCAGAGATCATGACAGTCTGCTATAAACATGGCAGGATTCACTATTCTACATCTGACTATTTTAATCACTGGATTCAATATGACTCCCTCGTAGGCAGGAGCCCTTTGAGAAGTCAACGTATCTTTTGGTTTTTCCAAAATGGCAAACAAAGCATGGTCAACAAATAACGTCATAGAACATACCATTATTATGCAGCTGCCAAAGATTGTTTGCAGGGAAAGTGACCCCTTATTACTGGGTCCAAAATCCCATTATAGTATGCTAAAGGCTTGTACCACAATGTGGTTCTCTGTGTGAGTACTGCCGTCATAACTGTGCCATTCGTATGCAAAAATAAAAATAATTCCTCAGCATAATTGGGAATCCCTAAAACTGGAGCTGTGCAAATTGCCTTTTTCCAACTCATTAATCCCTTCTTCCATTTCCTCATTTCAGACAATTTGTTCCTGAGTTGCCTGTGCTTTTTTCAGAGCCTGCAACAGTGGCCTTATATATGAACTGTAATCAAAGACCCATGCTCTTAAATAATTGCATAGTCTGCGTGTGCTTTATCGTATGCAGTTTTGCTGCTTTCAAAATAGCCTCAGCCCTTTCTGGAGTAACTTTCTTCGCTTCATGCGAAATCAACTGACCTATGTATAGCGCTTCCTCTTGGCAATGCTGCAATTTCTCCTTATCTACTCTACATCCTTTCTGTGCAAGAATAATCATCAGTTGAACTGAGTCACGTCTGCACTCTTTCTCTGAGATGCCACAGACCAATATGTCATCTGCGTATTGCAACACAACACTTTGCAAATCGATATTGCTTAGGTCCATCTGTAAGACTCTATTGAAAATCGATGGAGACTCACAGTACCCCTGAGGTAATCTCGTACTTTTTATCTTAGCCTGATGAAACGTAAGATCTTGAGAATCTTTATGCAATGGGATTGAGAAAAACACATTTTTCAAGTCAATCACTGTAAAATATCATGCTTTAAAAGGGTTACTACATAAGTTTGTCGCAGGATTAGGAACTACAGGGAACTCGGCCTCTACAATCTGGTTTATTGGGCGTAAATCCTGAATTGAACGCCACAACCCCCCCTTCGATTTTTTCATAGGGTACACTGACGTATTACACAGTGACTCTGATGTCACTAAAATGTCTTGTTCCATCATGGCTGATATCATCTTGAAAATACCGTTGTCTGTCTCTCGAGACATAGGATACTGTTGTGCTCGAGGTAAAATGGCTCCTTGTTTCAATGTAATCTTAACTTCTCCAACCCCTTTCAACAGGCCTACGTCATAGGGGCCTGAAGTCCATAATGAAGATGTCACCTTTGCCATATCTTCATCAAAAAACCTGGGACGTTTCAATGCTTGCATCATTTTTTGAGGAACCTCACATTTGATTGCTCTTACCCAATAGGTAATACCCATTTCAAATACTATTTCATCATCCGATGGATGGTCTCTAAATATATCCTCGTCAGTGACATCAGCCAATCCATTAATCTTCCCCGATGGCAATCACTGTGCAACATCGTCTTCCTTCATAATCAGTTCCATCAAGCAAGACCATCTCTCCTCGCAATATGGCTGCTTGTAATTCTAAGGGAAAGACTTGCCCTCCCTCTTCATCCATAGGTACTTTGGCCTGAATAGAAACTCATCAGGAATTGTCACAGTTTTATCCACTAAACCTGGTAGCCATGTTAACAAAATGTGTACCCCATAATGAAAAACCTCTGGTTCTAATGGGGCTCGTCGTATGGCCATTTGTCCCGTGAATGCTATAATGAATTCATTTAAATAATGCATTCCTGGAGTCGAACATACTATGCCTTCATCAGTAAATGAAATCATCATGTTGAACTTTGTCATTAAATCTCAACCTAATATATTAACAGGTGTCTGTCTCGAATATAATATTGGTACAGACATGTCACATTCTGCTATAGAGACTGGCAATTTCTCAGTAAAAGGAACTCTAGTTGTAGCTCCTCTGAAACCTTGAGCATTTATGGCATTCCCAGATAACGTAAATTTCCCCTCTTGTATACATGAGCGTGTTGCCCCTGTGTCTACTAGAAAAGAAAAAGATTAGCCTCCTATATTGAAGTCAACCCTCGGTTCCACTTGAGGATTAGGCATCACTGATAGTATTGAACACATCAAGTCTCCAAGTGAGCTGTCCTATTGTGGGTATAAACTTATTCCCATGCCTGTGAAAGGATTTCCTCCTTCGACAGTGACACCCCCTATTTTAGGAGTCATTGACTGTCCTGTACTTGTGCTCTGCTGTATCTGCATGGGAGAATGCTCTGACTGCCCTTTGCGGCTGATTCATTATTGTCTGCTGTGTTTGCAAACCTGCTTACATTCTCGGTGCTTATGTTTGCTGCACTGTCTGATTTTGGGAGAACACTTTTCCATTCTGTTGAGTATATGCAGGTGGGTATATAATGCCCCCTCTTGAGAATTATCCATTTTGCATGAACCCTTGGCTTCTACACATGCGTGCAAGATGTCCTGACATACCACATGTCCAACATACAGGAGGTATCCTAATTAGCCCTTCCTGCATGCTTTGATTATCATTCTGCATGTTTTGAAACCCACCCTGGTTATTCTGGAAATTTCCCTGATTATTCTGGAAGCCTCTGCCTCAGAAGCTTCACCTTCCCTGTGGTATAAATCCATCATTACCATGATCAAACTGCCTTTACTTATTCACCTATGGCATGCCATCATCTTTCTTTCGAAACTTCTCCTGCAACAGTCTGCGGTAATGTGGAATGGTCAGCTGAATTTCTGACCATGGCTTCGCTTCCATGCCCACCAATTGTTTGAGCTGATTCTGTACTGGCTCTGGCAGCCCTTTGCATAATATAAGATAAAATATAGGTATAGATTTCCCCCAAGGCTCGCGAGTTTCCAAAAATCACTGCTCTTGGAAGTTTTGAATGTAAACAAGAGGATCATCCTCTTCCTGCATCTTTTTCATAATTATAGCTCCCATATCTCACGTGTCTGGATACAGAACTCTGAGCGCTTTCCAGACTGCTGCTCTAAAGTTATTAAATGGTGCTCTATAATGAGCTGTGTTCTGCATAGTCACACTTGAAAATCCTGCTCTTGACCAGACATCGTCTGTTCTCTCCCCAAGTATACCAGTTAGAAGGCCTTTAATGTCTCCTATAGCTAACGCATTTCCTCCCGTCATTTTTTCTAACTCATGTATCCATTTCCCAGCGGCAGAAGTTAAACTCGGGAGTTTACACCTCAAATTGTCTTTATCCATTTGTGGCCACGGTATAAACTATGGTCTGAAACCTCCTTTCTCTAACAGAGGAAACTGTGATATCCCAAACTCACACTCGTCCCCCATTGTCTGTCTGTCCATAGCAGGGACAATGGATCTACACTGCCTTCTTCCTGGCAGCGATATTAACCTGCTCACATACGCTGGTGAGTCTGCCCTCTCACCACAAGACTGCCCTTTAGGTTGATCTAGTCACGCAAGAGATGCCAACGCCCTCGATTTGGGTAGATCTAGAGCTGCCCATCTCACTTCTTTGTCCGTCGGGGAACATCCCTCAGGACCTCCCTCCTCCCCACAGAAGGTTTCTCTGTCTTCGTCTGACATTTCCTGCCCTCAACCCGTTTGACTTCCTTCCTCTTCGTCTCTATTCAGAGTTAGCCTGTCTAAAGACAACTCTTTAGGCTCAAAATGACATGATCCTCCCTCTCTGTTATATAACTGTGTACTCTCGAGTCAATCGTTGTTACCCTTTCCTTTCAGTTCTTTCTTAGTCCTCATGTCATGATAGACTTTATCGATTGGGTCCCCTATGCTTCTAGAGTCAAACTCATCCTCTAGATTTACTCTAGACGGACCTGGCATTGCTTCATATGCAGGGAAGGATTCTTCTATGTCCTCCTATTCTACTACTGGATTAGGATCCATTAATTCCTTTTCTACACGCTCAATGTTGTGTTCTCTCTGCCTTCTCTTTTATTCTATTTCATCATCAGGCTCTCTTCTCTTTCTTGCTTCTTCTCTCACCCTTCCTTCTTCCTTTTTTCTCATATCTCTTCTCTCATTTGCTCCTTCATATTTCTTCGTCTCTACGTCTTTGTATCCTTTTATCCTTTAATTTTGTTCTTCCTGTCCTCCCTCTTTCTTTCTAGCCTTTCTCGTTCTTCAATTGCCCTCTGTCTGTTGACACATTTCCTCTGTTCCTCTGCCCTTTCTTGCTTTTTCAGTTGTTCATCCTGATACAACTGTTCTCATCTTTGTCTATCCTTCCTTCTTGCCCCATCTTATTTCAATCGTTCCTCTCTGTCCATCTCTTTTTTGTCTTTCTCATCTCGATCACCCTTTTGACTTACCTCCTCAATGCTCTTACTATGAAGTTTGAGTAAAATCTGGCCACTCATCCATTCAATCTGTATGAGCGCTACCTCATCAGCCTTATCTTTTTCTCCCTTCCATCTCTTTATTTCTCTTCCTATATCTAAGGATGTACTTGGTCGATCACTTCTCTCCTTGTCTTTTCTCTCATTGTCCCTTCTCTCTTTGTTCCTCGGGACTTTAGAGATCACTTCTTTTTCAGAAATTTCCCCTTCATCCTCATCGCTGCTATGCGCAGACGACTCATATGCTGGATTGCTATACCCTGCCGCTGCCTTAAGTTCTCTTAATGGGTATACTCCATCATCTTTTATACTACCTATTTAAACACAAACATCCGCCGGCAGGCGGTAGAGACGGCGACCATCCGAAGGCCTCTTAAGGCCAATTGACCCTGTTTGCCCTTCATTGCGACCCCACTTGTGGAGAGGGCAGGAGCCCCCACATTCATCGAGGATGAGGTCCCCCTGCATAAAGAAGCCATGTGCTGCGTGCTGCATCCGAGCGGCAACCCGCCCCCCTGCGTGTGGAGACACCAGCTGAGGCTGCATCCTGCCCTGCCTGGGCATCATACTGCTTCCCCCGACCTCCATGGGCCCTGAATCAGCATTTAAACCGCACGCGCTGACATTCAGCATTTTCAAAATGTCAGGCTGGCGTGTGTCTTCTTTGTTGAGCAGCTCCAATGCACTGTTTTTTTTCCATGTCTCTCGTAGCAGCACCACACACCTCACCTGGCTCATCCTTTTTTGTTTGAGGTGGGCATTTTCAGGGCCAGTCCTAGAATTCGTAGGGCCAAGTGCAGCAATTTAAGTGCAAGGCCCCTTAATTTCCATCTGATGACTAACAGGAAGTTACATCACAGTGTGCCCTACATATGTAGGCAGGAGCGAAAACATATGGTACGAAAATGAATATATATATATGTATGTGTCGGTAGTGGCTGTGTAGTTATGGTTAAGTTGCTAATCCCATAGGAAGAGCACTTTTTGGGCGGCTTATAACTTCGCTCCCCCTGGACGAATACTCGCCAAACTTTGCAAAAAAAGTATATGGCCCACTGAATTGTTTTGCAAAGTTTGGTGAGGTTTGGTCCAGCGGGGTCCCAACATTTCTTTTTTTCCCATAGACTGAATGGGGAAAAAACTTTGCTCACGCCTACAGCCCAAACCGATGGATGGATTTTCACCGCTGGACGGATTTTCGATGGTTAATCGTCTTGCGTCATGTCCGCGGACATGCGACATGTTCACTGATTGGATGGTGAAGAGCATGAAGTGCGTCAGATTTTTGGAAATGCCAGCCATCTTGTATTCGTGGACATCTGCCGGTGTCAGCGAACATCACAGTAAAAACATATTAAAAAACACAACATTGCACTTGTCAAATTTATCAAATAATCTCTGGGGAGGTGAGGGGTGATGGGGATGGGATGGGATATGGCTGCAAGAAGCAAAAAAATTGGGTTTTTTTTACTGCGAAAGTCTGCGAACAGTTTGGATGTTCGCGAACAGTCCTGAAAAGTTTGCGGACACCTCAGCATTACAGGGTTGGTGAAATGCAGTTCTTGAATGGCTTATAACTTTGGCGCCATTTAATAGAACTGCATGACATTCTGTACATATATTTCTGACCTGATTCCGAATGAGTTTACAAAGTTTGGTGGGATTCTGTCATGAGGGGGCAAAATTAGAGGGGGGGTCCCAAAATAATGTAATGGCTTATAAATGAGGTGCCATTTGACGAATCTACACTTCATATGGCAAACTGATAATAGATCAAGATATAAATGTTTTTGCGAAATTTGGTGGGATTCTGTCAAGAGGGAGCAAAATTAGAGGGGGGGTCCCAAAATATTGCAAAGGCTTATACATTTGGTGCCATTTGACAAATCTACACCAAGGTTTGCAAAAAGATTACAGCTCTAGATATAAATGTTTTCGTAAAGTCTGAATGGATTTTGTTAAGTGGGGGCTAGGTTATATGACGATTGTATGTGCATACATTTGACACTTTTGAAAAAATAAAACATGGGTGGATTTCCAGCAAACTTGCGTAAGGAGCATTGGCAAGGACCAACAAGCATGGTTTTGGAAATGTGCCAGTGTTTTATTTTTTGACAATTGTCATAATGTAGCTACAAAAAATAGCGGTATACCTTTAGTGACTGAGGGGTAGCCTGTGGCCATGGGCAGTGGCCAGATTGTCTGGGTCATGGAATAAGGTCATGATCCGGACAATCTGGCTGCTGGCCATGACCACAAGGGACAAAGCATAGGATTAAAGTAGCCATGTCCACCTGGGACTGGCTTTGTGCTAAATTTTTTTGAAATTAGGATAGATTTGAAAGGGAAGAAAAATTTGCTTGTGGTAATATGGTCATAGGGTTCTCTTTTTGCCTTCTGCAGGCTGCCATGGAAAGCGAAGAGGGGCCCTGTATGGAACCCCCGGCTTCCCTTACCATGGTGGCCATCTTGGAAAAGGATTTCCCTTCCTACACCGGGACGCCAAAGGCATCCCGGTGTAGGAAGAAAAATCCTCTTTTTTAGTACCCCGGATTCCCGCTTTGGGAACCTAGACTGGTAATGGCCTTCATCCCCCATTTCAGGGGCTGGAATGGGGGGATAATGGTCCAGAGACCTCGTTATCCACCCTTGCTTCGCTTGGGCTGATAACTTGGGCTGCTGGGCAGGTATCCACCGTTCTAGACCCTGGAATGGAGGATGAACCCCACAATATTCCCATTAGCATAACACAAAATGCAAATGGAATGTTGGAAAATCTTATTGAGTCTATGTACTTTACTGAGAAATATAAAGTAGATGGAGTCTATATGTTTTTTTTAGTTCTATTTTTTAACTGTGAAAGGTGATTCCTAAAGGAACATTTATTTTGTTTTTGGATGCATTTTTTTTGGC
Source organism: Ambystoma mexicanum (assembly GCF_040938575.1). NCBI lineage: Eukaryota > Metazoa > Chordata > Amphibia > Caudata > Ambystomatidae > Ambystoma > Ambystoma mexicanum. The sequence goes on from NC_090930.1 coordinate 848,068,070, forward strand.
AGGAGAGCTTAGAACGAAAGGTGGGGAGGGAAATGAGGGAAGAGGCACCAAACATTAATATGGAGGGGCAGGTGGACAGGGGAAAATGTTGCGCGTGTGTTATTTCTAAGGTAGGGGGCAGTGTTTCTCATGCTCCTTGATTACAGCAGTGATGGTGTCTCTTGGGGCGGGGGGATGGCATTACCTGATTCTATTTTAAGAAAAATAGCAGTTTTGGAAAAAGTATGTACTGTGTACTAGATTGTTAATGGATGAGTAGGAATAGGTGTTGGCGCTCTGCAACATAGATTTTGAAGTTGAAAGTTCTTAGATCAGTAGAAATTGCCATTATTTCCAAATTGAGCCTTTCCCTCAGACTAGCCCCTACTCAAACCTTGCAATCTTGTGAAAACCTTTCTGCTAAACTCCAGATAAACAACACACAATCACTTACTATTCATCTAATATACAGACCTCCAGGTCCTCTCGGTACCTTTGAGGAGGATTTGCACAGTGTACTCACCAACAACCTCAAACCGACTTCTCAACTACTCTTACTAGAGGACTTTAACATAGTCTTTAATGATCCAATGGATAAACAAGCTACGGATATAGCCAATACCATTAACGTGCTAGGCCTGTCTCAAAAAATCAATAAACCCACCCATATGAAGGGGAGAACATTGGACTGGATAGCGGATTATAACTGTACAGCTACTATCTCTTCCATCTCACCTCAACCTTGGACAGACCACTCACTTGTGTCCTTCAACCTATTAACCTCCAGACCATCTCCTAAGGCCCCGCTGTTAGCGCCACCATGCTTAACCAGAAACAAAACAAGCATTACAGTGGATAAAGTAATCCCTGCCATCCTACCCATTCTAAATGCACTGCCAGAAAATCTAGACCCTAGCATTCTAGTCCATGAATATAATAATATCATGCTTACCACAATGGATAGAATCGCCCCTCTTAAACTTGGGACAAGTAAACCTAAAGCCCACCTAAATAAATGGTTTATGCCACAATTAAGAGACCTACGCCTCCTAAGAAGAAAAAGTGAAACAACTTGGAGACTATGCCCATCCAACAAAAATAAAGTAAAACTAACGTACATCTCCTCGCATTACAAAATTGAAGTCTGCCTGGCAAAACGGAATTCTTATGATCACATTGCCAATTCCAACTCCAGCATGAAGGAACTTTTTTCCTTACTGAAAGAACTAGAGTCACCAATAGCCACACCCGATACAGGTACTAAGGACAAGTCCTGGTGTGCAGATATCCAACATGCGGTAGGAAATAAAATAAACACGCTCCAAAATAAAATACAGCAAAAAAAAGACACGCTGAATTTACAGCACATGCCCAATATCCCGCCGCCTAGTGACTCTCCTACGGCACATAAAAACTAATTTCACTTCTCCAAAACTTCTCCCTTAGAGGTAGAAAAATCATCCTCTCGCCCAAACCCTCCAATTGTAAAGGCAATATTTGCCCAGCACAGCTAATAAAAGATGCTGCTAGAGACCTATCACCATTCATCTCCAAATTGATTAATGTTTCCTTTGCATCAGGCACCATCCCTGCCAACTTAAAACATTCCTGGGTGCTCCCACTCCTTAAGAAGGAGACACTAGAATCTCTGATCCCGACTAATTACCGTCCCATTACCACGGTACCATTCCTACTTAAAATACTGGACAAAGCTGCTTACATCCAGATTCAAAAATACCTTGAACTGCATAAGCTCCTAGGAGCTAGACAATCTGGCTTCCATCCACTACACAGAAAGGAAACTGCTTTAATTGATTTAAAAACCCAAATTGATTAGTTGAGAGATAAAGGGAAGACAGCACTTCTGCTCCTACTTGATCACTCAGATGCATTTGATCTTGTGGATCACAAGGTCCTCTGCAGACACCTGGATTCTGCAGCTCACTTCACTCCTGAATCATTCCTGAGTGAGAGAACCATGAGAGTATTCTCCCCATCGGCAGCTGTGGGCCCCACCCCCATCTTGTGTGGTGTTCCTCAGGGCTCACGTGTCTCGCCAGCTTTATACAACATTTTCACCAAATCCTTGTTTGACGATCTGGACCTTCTGGGTATCACCTACACCAACTATGCAGATGCTACACAGATTCTTCTCCCGCTTTCTGGGGATCATAGTAAGGACATGGAGTTGGTGAATAGGGTATATCTTATCATCCAGGCATGGATGGCCTCTCATGGTTTATGTATGAATGATGATAAGACAGAGTTGATAATCTTGGACACATATGCAAACATTAACAAATTAGGCCAGGAATTCTTCTCATTCAATATTGATGGAAATAAGATCAAGGTTTCCAAGGAAGTAAAAACCCCTGGCTTCTACCTTGACTCCACTATGTTATTTGACAAACAAGTAAAATCTCTGGCCTCTACCACTGCCTACACTTGTAAGTTGATAAGAGCTGGCAAGCCATTCCTTTCTAATGACAGTTGCATGATCTTGGCTAGAGCTTTAATACTCTCCAGAATTGACTACTGTAATGCCCTCTACAGCGGCGCTAACAAAATCACTATCCACAGACTACAAACACTACAAAATAACGCCTTGAGAGCAGCGCTTGGCATAAACAAAAGAGTACATATCTCCTCCATCAGACGCCAACATAAATGGCACTCCACTGATAACAAAATACAGCTAAAAATGATTTCATTGACCCACAAAGCCTTAAACAACGCTGCCCCTAGCTACCTCATGGATAAACTACATCAAAGAACATCTTTCAGACCATCTAGAGCTGGTAACACCAACTGCTTGGTAGTACCAAGATAGAAGCTTACTACGATTGGTGGCAACAGTTTTCCAGTGAAGGCTGCTAAACTCTGGAACTCACTGCCACAAAATTTGAGAGCAGTCCAACCCTACCTACACTTTAGAAGGAACGCCATCAAGCACATCATCTCCAATGACCCCTAGTCACCCTATCATCTATGCCGCATCTGCCCTTTTGGCCCACTCCACCTCCAAGCCATGGCACATTACCACCACTCTTAAATTCCCAGCTGAACAATGTCACATTATCGGTATTGTTACATGTAATTTATTCTGTTATTTTGTCATTCTGTGCACCATATTGTATCCTGTACACATTTGTAACTTTTTAAGCTGTGCATTATTTTATTGCTGCACCCTGTTATCTATGGGTTTGGTGTGCATTAGAAGTTAATAAATAAACAAACAAATAGTGGCTCAAAGGGGCCAACCCCCTCTTGAGGTACCTCTCTGTAAGCAAAGAGAAAGCATGGTAACAGCAGATCACATGTTCTCCTTTTGGGTTCTTCCAGAGCCCCAATCATGCTTTTGAGAGTTCTGTTAAACCTCTCAGCTAAGCAATTTGTTTTTGGATGACAACCCTAGTAAATATGCCAAGTAAAGCTTTAGCAACTGACTTGGCAGTCACTGTCTTCAATGGGATGGCTTCGGGATATCTGGAGGCACGGTTGACCAGCACGAAGTTAAACCTATTGCCAGAGGATTTCTGAGGGTCAAGGGGACCAACAATGTCAATCCCTACCCTTTCAAATGGCACTCCCACCACTGGGAGTGGCACCAATGGGTCCTGGATTGTTGAGCCACTTTTACCAGAGATCTAGCAAGTTGCACAACTCCTACAATGGCCTTCCACCTAGATCCCCATCTTAGGCCAGCTGAAATGCATGGCTAAACTTTGCATGGTTCTCTTGATCCCAAGGTGACCAGCAAGGGGGACTTCATGCACCAGTTGTAGGAGGAAGGCGCTGACATGAAGGGGAACCACTAACCTCCTATGATCATCTTCAGTAGACTCTGATGGCTCACTCTAAAGGAGCCCACCTTCCCAATAAATCCTATGCTTCTTAGGAGGTTCACCCTCAAGCTGGAAGCAGGCCTGTATCCTTAGGCCTTATAAAGATGGGCACTCAGGTTGGCCCTTACTGAACTCTTCCCTATCAGGACCACCTTTCACACAATAAACTTTGGGGTTCAAGATGGTCATGTGGTTTGAGTATTTCAGGCAGCACCTCATCCTCTTCAGGTTCTGGTGCTTAGCCAACTGCCTCCGCCTCAGTGGTAGGTGAAGTTGGGGGAATGTTCTCTTTCCCGCTTTTTGGTTTTCTGACTCCCTTAACCTTGCATTTTCCACTTTGGCTTTGGCTTAGCCTTGGTCTTGGCAATGGTCGCCCTTGTTTATAGGCTTGTGCATGGTCTCTCTGCTGTATCGCCCACAAAACCTAAGTCTCTGAGGTCATTTCAGAGCAGGACCTTTCCAGGGACTTGCCTCTGTATGCACACAGGAATTCCCACTACGGTACCATTGATAGTTAGATGTACAGGCATTACTGGGAACTTGAGAGAGGGGCCACCAGCTAACTTGGTGGGCATCAGGGGAGCTCTGGTAAACGCCTCCTGGGTGACCAGTGTGGCATCCACCACAGTTCTGCTGGCTCCACTATTCCCAAGGGAAGGAGTGTCTACGCCATTGATCAACAGACTGTCTTTAAACTAGTGCTTGGTGTTGTCAGGTATCCTAAAATAATTTTCTGAAACTCTTGGCTCCCAGGAACCCAGGGAAACTAACACCACTTCAGAATTCATCCCACTGGGGAAGGAGTCTGAACAGAAGGATGCCCCTGTGATAATGTCTTCCTCCTCATAGGAGGGGAAGGCCAGACTCACAGAGTGGACCTCCAAGGTTTTGATCTTAGATCTGGGACCCCCTTTCACATGGTCACTTGCTCCACAAGCCAAACAAGATCCACTGGGTCTGTGTAAATAGGGAGGCTTATTGTAACCAGAGTAATGCTTGGGATGATTACTCCCACTAGTCTGACTATTGTCATGGGACTTACCCGTGTTAAACCCTTTGCTGCCCTTCTGAGAGGAAGATTTTTCAGATCCCCCACCCTTCTTATCGTTGTGATTTTTCCCCTCCTCCTGCTTACTAGCAGCAGGCTTGTCCTTATGGGATACTATGTGTGACACCCATAAATCATCTGCAATGGCTAACCTCTTAGGATCTATCTCCTTTGAGTCAGCCAAGTGCTACTTAAGCTTAGGGGAACAAGAAGCAAAAACATGTTCTAGCATGAATAAATCATATCCTCAAAGGTGGTAACCTTGCAACCTTCCACCCAAACAGTCAAGTTTTTCAAGGAATCAGCAACATAAGAAACCCAATTATTACCTTCTTTCTTTTTGTAATCTCTGAATCTTTTCAAGTATTGGGCAGGAGTCTTCCCAAACTTTAAGACCAGACTTTGCTTCAATTTCGCGAAGTCTTCTCTGTCAACCTTTGACATATCCATAATAGCACAGCAGCCAGAATGGGGTAGTCGACTGAGCAACCCTGCAATCATATCAGCATCCACTACTTCTTGTACCCTTGATTAATACTCAAATGCAGTTAACCAGTCCATAATGTCATTCTTGTCATCATACACACTAAGCAGATCTTTAGGAAATCTTGGATGAGAGGAGGAGCCAGCCCCATTACCAGACCCTCTGGAGGAACCATTGGTGCTTTGCAGTCTAGCAAGTTCCAATTGGTGGTCCCTGTCCTTCTGTTTCTCTCACCTCTCCAGTTCCAGCTTGACCATGCAAAATTCAAGCTCCTTCTGCTTAAACAGCAGCTCTAACTTCTTGAATTCCAGCATAGCCTCAGCCTCAGAGACGGTCAGCAAAGCATTGAACACATCATCATCATTGTCTCTCTCAATAACAGCACTAGTTACTACATTACTGGCACTTGGGATGGCCCCAGTACGTTCCGTACCAATTATAGGAGGACAAAGCCTGAATCCTAACTTCCTGCCAATCTATGATCCTCTGGATCATTTCGGACGTGGTTCCAAGGGCCCTAGGCCCCTTTGGGGACAAATCTTTCTTAGTGTCTCAGATTTTGAGGCACTCAAAGGAATGTCTGTAATTGCATCCATAATATAAGTAAAGGCAGGTGGCTTACAGTTAACTTTAACCTAAGGACATTGTGTCTATTGTGTAAGTATAACCTGGGTACCTTACCAGTGCGCAACACTGGGTACCTCCGATCCGATCCCACCGCTGTACACCAATTTGTTATGATGGATTTCTAACCTCTGACCTGGTGGGCAGAGGTTTAGGAGGCACCCTAGTTTAGTGGACCAGGGCAACCTTCTGGACAAGCCAGACCAATCTAGGTATCTTGGCAGGTGGTCAAGAGGGGGTCATTATGAGGTTGGAGGTAATGGAAAAACGATTCTAGAAAGGATTACCGGCACAGCATACCGCTCCAGGCTATTCCAAGAACCCGGTATTAGAGGCGCCGCTAATAATGTTGACACTAATAGCGGCATTGGCGCCGGCACGAGGGCCTTCAGGCCGTCAATACCGGGATGCAGCTAACAGGAGGAAACCACAAGTCAGGCAGACATGCAAATACCGGCATCATTAAGGCGCTAATACAGGATACCGCCATGCCGGCAATACCGGCATGTGGAAGCACCCGTAAACTGCTATGTGCAGTGTTCCCAACTGCCACATGTGCACACAATCAGCGCAGGTGGAGGCAATGGAGTCTGGGCCAGCACAAAAGAAGCACACCCACACACCACACCCCTTCCCACACCAAAATGATTCCACTAATAGTAGCAATACTGGGGCTGGAGGACATGCTTGCATTGCTACACCAGCAACAACAACAACAACAGCAGGCACCACAGAGGAGACGCAGGAGGAGAAGGAGGGTGGGACAGGCCCAGCATGCCCCACCAGTGCAGCCAGTGGTACCACGCAGGCAGCCCCCAATCCCTCGCATCAGAGCCAGTCCATTCAACCTAACTCCTGAGCAGATCCACGCCCTGTACCGTCTGGACCTGGACACCACCACCACCATTGTGGACATGATACACAACGACATTGTCAGCCTCATTGAAATACGCACCGCCATCCTCCCTCTACTGAAGGTAGTGTCGGTGCTCCACTTCCTGGCCTCAGGCACCTACCAGCACACAGTGGGGCACATGCATGGTATATCACAACTCTTATTTTCTTGCATGCTGAACCAAGTGCTGGATGCCCTCCTGAAGCACACAAGGGACTACATATCCCTACCACAGACTTCCCAGGAGATCTTTGATACAAAAGTTGGCTTCCATGCACTGGCAGGCATGCCAAATTGTATTGGTGCCCTCGACTGCACCCACGTGGAGTTGGTGGTCCCGCATGCCATGGAGGTGGTGTACCGCAATCACAAGCAATACCACTCCATCAATGTGCAGATGGTATGTGACTCCAGCAAGATCATCACACATTGTTGTGCCTGATATCCCGGATCAACTCATGACTCAATGGTCCTGCGGAACTCCATGCTACCATGCTACGTGGAGCGACATGCAGGACGACGTGCCTGGCTGCTTGGTAAGTTGCATGACAGGCACACGGCAGTGAAATGGGGGGATAGATGCACACACCACCATGGTGTCATTGTTGTGGTGACAGCACGATGTGCACATCCCAAAACTTCAAAACTGAACATGACAACCAATTCCCATAGCAATGAAGTAAGCTGCACACCTATCACAACATGCCAAACTTAAAACCACCCACATCCCACAACACGTGCACCACCCATCATCGTACCTCACCCTCCGTAACACAATCCAGCAACATGCTGTGAGTATTCACTATGTAAATGTCTGCAGCAAATCACCACACAAGACAAGCATCCATGAGAGTGCACTGAACAAAACCACCCAGGCAATCCACTGCTTGTCACAGGGCCATCACCACATAAGTGCAGCATGTCACCATGGGAATAATCAGCGCTGAATGGCAAATAATGCAGAGACTGCTGCCAATGCTGCCAGTTAGAAATTCATACAGAACACTACACGTCACATATTTAACACAAACACAGCGGTATGCGTCCACAATGCATGAGCAACATCAAGGCAGTGTACACCGTTTATCATCTTGAAGATGTAATCCACACCATAAGTCCATGGCACAGAAGACATTGAGGGCATGAAAAATGTGTGCATACAACCAGGGACATGTGCATGTGACCAACACATATCTGCAGGCATGTGTGACAAGTACAGCTGTCCATCATGAATCGGCTAACATATACCTTTTATTTCTTCTCATGCAGGTGATACTGGCTATCCTTTGAAGCCGTGGTTCCTCACCTCTGACCGAAACCCGCAGAACAGGCACGAGGAGAACTACAATCATTCCCATACCCGCACCCGTGTAGTCATCGAGCAGACCTTTGGCCTGTTGAAGGTACGGTTTTGCTGCCTTAGCCGGTTGGGTGGGGCACTCCTCTACAGGCATGAGAAGGTGGCCAAGATCATCATGGCATGTGTCATGCTGCACAACATGTGTATCCGACGGAATGTGCCCCTGCCCCCTGACATTGAACTGCAACCACCTGGTGATGATTAAGGGGATGAAGAAGATGTGGGCGCTCATCATCGCGGTGCAGATGCATAGGAGGGACGTGCTGTGTGTCAGTCAGTGATTGCACAATATTTCTAACACACATGGGTGCAGAGGGTGACATGAAAGTGGACAGAGGGCATTGGGTGTGGGAGTACATGTACACTATGCACTGTATATGAATAAATGACACATATGCAATAAGGAATGTCCACTCAAGTATTTTTTCTGCTACACAATGGGTGTATTTAACTGTTCAATAGTACAAAATGCTCAAACCCATCACCTCACACACCCCGCCACCTCCCCCCTCAACTCCCCCACACAACTCCCCCACACACCCTCTCCCACCTCCCCGTCCCCCCACAACTCCCCCACACACCCTCTCCCCCCCTCCAGCTCCCCCACACATCCTTTTCCCCCTCCCCACACAAATGGTGTCCAAGGAAATGCAAAAGGTGTTTGCGTCTATTGTCCTAATTTGGCTACCGCATCTACATACGTCTACTTCCCGCATCTGGTGGCGGCATGTCAGATCTCCCCAAGGTGCGCGCTGACCTGCGAAAGGGGCTGGTTTGAGTGGATCTGGATGATGATGGGGTGGCCGCTTGCTCCAGTCTAGGGGCCGGACACTCAGCCTCCAAGGAATCCGCTATGCGGGAGAGGACCTGCCTCAGAGCAGACACCTCCACGCATATGCGTGTAGTGCTGGCCTCAGTGTCCTGCCTCAGGGATGCAGTGTTGTCGCACCCCTCCTGCCTTGCCTGGGCACTGTCTGATACAAACTGCCTGACTAGGGCAGTGTGCTCCTCCTGGCGCTGCACTGTGTGTTCGATCTGCTGCACCCCTGCCCGAACACCGGTGGAGGTGGATGGTCCATGCGTCACATCCCCAGATCTGTGTGGCTCCTCTGTGGGGCTCATGCTCCCTGGAACTGTCTCCCCTCCAGACTGCTCCGGTCTGGTGTCATGGTAGGAGTACATAGGTGTGACCTGGGGTGATGGTGTGGGAATGGGTGTGGCAGGTAATTCCGAGGAGTCATCCTCCACGGGGACACACACCTGGCCCTGGCTCTGCACATCCTCATCTGTCTGGGGTGCCGTAGCCACCACCTCCCCAACAGAGCTGGTTGCTGCTGAAAGGGCCCCATCTGCCACTGTCTTCTGTGCCATGGCATCCGGTGGTGTGTGCCCCTTCTGTGCCTGTCGTGGCTGGCACTTTGGATGTCGAAGGCCTGTTGCTTTCTTCCCTGGCACTCTTCCAGGGTATTGTTGCCTGTGGGGTAGAGTCCCGGGCCTCGCTGTCAGGATCAGAGCCTGTGGGGGACCGAGAGAGGGACGGCATCAGTGATGGTTCAACAAGCATCATGCATACATTGGTATTATTGCTGTTCAACACATTAGAGGGTATTAGGTATTTGAGTTTTGACAATCACGTTGCTTTCTATGTGGGCGGAGCATGCAGGCATCCATCGGGGTCACTCATGTTGGAGCTGGCGTATGCTGTGTGACATGCATTTCTGTTGTGGACTGCGTGCAGTGTGACTTATGGTGTTTTCATATATGTGTGGTGTGTGTCAGGTATGGCATTGCCATGCTGCATGCATGTGCATGTGTCTGTGCTGCGGACGGCATCTAGGCAGGGATGTGTCATATGTGTATGTAATGGGTCATGCATTTCCTCTTTGGACAGACAAATTGGTGGACTATCATCATACTTTGCATTACAGTGTTTTATTAGGACACTCACCTCCATCCGCCGATGAGGTGGCGCCAGGTTCCATCTCACCCACACCTTCTATTGCCTCGATGCCAAGAGTGCTGGCGCAGATTTCCTCCCACCGGCTTAGCTTGATGGGTGAGCTGGGACCACTGTCAGTAGCCATTGGTCGCCGACATAATGTTCCTGACTCTCAGGCGCAGGTCGTCCCATCGCTTGCGAACATCATTGATTGTGCGGGGGTGTTCCCTACAGCACTGGCTTTTTGGGCAACAAGTTGCCAGATCTCTTTCTTCTTAATCTGTGCCTCTCTCTTGAGGCTGTTGGCAAAAACTACCTCTGCATTGTTTGCCAGTGTCTCTGCCAGCATAGTCAGCTCGTCTGCATTGAAGCGCTCTTTGCACTGCCGGGATGTGCCTTTTTTTACAGCCTTGGGCATGATGCTGGTGATGAAGGTTGATATCTGCAGTCAGAAATAGGCTCCAGGTCATGTGTGGTGAGGATGGCAATGGATTGTGTTTTTCAAGATGCCCGCCATGCTCTTTCCCGTTCCTGTGCGATGACGCTACTTCCGGTTCCACCTATTAACGGGCACCGCTATTAGCGGTCAACGCTGATCCATTGATGCCGGTCACGTTATTTGGAGGAGGACGCCAGCGGTTGTGCTGTCTGCGCGTTCCATGTTGCAGCTAAAGTCTGTTTTTTGGACGTTAGTGGCATGCCAGTAATGTTGTTACCGGCATTCCGCTAAGATTGTGCACGCGAACTCGTAATAGCCCACTATTAGCGGGCTCTTTACTACACGGACACAGTATTTGCTCCATGCCGGTAAGGACCGTTTCTTACCTCCAACCTCGTAATGACCCCTTAAGTCTCAGGAGGGGTGAGAGTGATCGGAAGGCATGAATTGCTCATTGGAAAGTCCACTGAGCTTGAAGACTCCTGATCTGTAGTGAATACTACTTTCAAATTGATCCTTAGAATACTTCAAATTTATAATGTTTCTCATGTTTGTTTGCCAATCGAAGAAGATTGGCAAACATGGTCCACTCGAATTTCATTCACTTTTCAACTTTGTTTGCAGATTATCTTTATTCATAATTAATTAGCAGAGGCCTTTGCTGATGCATTTCGGACGGAGTCCTTCCTCAGGGCGGGCTCTAAAAAAACCTTAACAGCATGGGGTTAACTTACCCCTATTCGCAAGAAATTCGATTTAGATAACATAACATTTCACATTGTTCAAGCTTTACAATCTTCTTTGTTCAACATCAAATAACACATACCTGCCAATGTGCTGTGTGCTCTGCTTTATAATCAATCCTTAAATTTCCATTATTGTACAAAAGCCTGTGTGCCTGCGACTCAATTTTATCATGCGCCTCTATCTCGTAGTGCAAGTGAGCATGTTGTATTGAAATTAGCCGTTATGGCGCTTAATTTATTAGGTATGTCCATACCTGTATAAAGGTAGTTCCCTGAAAAGAAATGGGATGGCCTTGCTTTAAGTCCTTATTGAACTTGTTTTAACATCTAGCTACTTGCTTACATTCTCTCTTAATTCTGCATACGATATGGACATGAGCGCTTACCTATACTGTGCGCTCACTGAACATGCTGTGGATTCAATGCGGTCATCGAGGTGTGTTGTCCTCTGTGCGAACTCACAAATCCTTTCTAAACAAGGAACCTCAATTTAGTATTTGGAAGTAGGTTTGAAGTTATGTGAAAAGAGTTCAGTGCGTCGTAGTGAAACACTCACTTGATTATTGCTTTGTGCTTCACTCGGATCAAGGGTCTGCAGTGTCGCTGTGTTTAGGGCAACTCTGGTTCCCCCTGGCAAAAGGACGCTGCGACCCGCGAGAGAGTTCTATACATACTACATCATTACGTTAGTACGCAATGACATGAAAGCGTGTGTGTCTCATGTGTCGGGAATTGTAGTTTCAAGGTCTATCCGCTCCAGGAATCACAGAGCTGCGCAAATATAAAAAAGTGTGGGATTTTGTACCTATCTAACATGATTATATTTTCATCAGTATGCCTATGTGTAGACTACAGTATCAAAGATTAATGGTAAGTATATGGTGCGTCAGCAATAAGGAAAAAAATGTGATGATGCTACTTCTATGTGTTTTGCCAATTGAGTAAAAGAGTACTAGATACAACTGGACATGCTCAATCTGTTCCTTGTAATGAATTTGCCAATGAACACAATCATGCTTGTAACATATAAAGCAGGGTTTAGTTACACTTTTTCCATCATTAGTTACCCATTAAGAAAATCTGATGACAAGGTTACGTATCGAGTTCTACTTGCTATGACTCTTGATAAATAGGCAACACATTAGATGTACTATTCATGTTTAACTGTTCCATCATACAATGTTCATAGAAAGCAGAATAAGTCAAGCACTTCATTAAGACCTTATGGGGCAACAGTTTTAAGCCTGTCAATCGAGAACACTTCAAGTTGTTCTAATTTTTTTGTTACATTAATTCGCAGATCTTTAGTTTTGATCACTTCCAGGCTTTGAAAACGTATTTGCGAGAGCTGGTGCTTGTGGTCTTGAAAATGTCTTGCAATAGGCGAATGTCGGTTGTTTGTTCTTATATTGGCCTTATGTTCATTCCAGTGTATTCGAGATTTGCGGCTGGTTTGACCAACATATGTCAGACCACATGGACATTTAATTGCGTAGAATACTGCTTTCTTGATTTTGTTTGACTGTATTTGCTTACAAACACCAATGGTGTATCTGTTCTGGTATCCTGACTTTTTGGTGTTAAGAATTGGTTGTGCTCTTTTTGGTTGACTTTTTGTCTCGCCTCTTGGTAATCTCTGAGATGAACTTTATTCTTGTATCAATTGCATTTAGGTAGTTCGGAAAAAGATCTAAATTCTCTGCTGTATCTTTCCAAATCATAAAAATGTCGCCTATGTAACAACCCCAATGTTTTATGCATTTCTGCCAAACTGGATGATGTAGAACGTGATCTTCCTCGAATTTGAGCATGAACGCGTTCGCGTATGCTGGGGCCATTGTGGCTCCCATCGCGGTTCCACTTATTTGTTGGTAGAAGGTTTTGGCCAACTTAAAGTGTGAGCTCTGAGCTATCATTTCAAGCATGATCATGATACATTCTTTGGAAGCTCTGGCATCTTCTTTCAACAGTATCCAATCCACTGCTTGTAATCCTAAAGCGTGAGGTATTGAAGTATACAAACTGCATATATCGATGGTAACTAGGATGTCAGCGTGTTCGATTTCTATTGCATGAAGTCTGTTAAGGAAATCTGTGGTATCCTGGATGTATGAAGGACATTTTTGGATGATAGGTTGTAAAATGTTATCGATATAGATACCTAAAGGTTGTAATAATCCTTCAGTTGCAGCCACAATGGGTCTTCCTGGTGGTTTCTGTAGGATCTTGTGTATCTTGGATAATAAGTAGAAAAGGGGAACCTTAAGGTTTTGTGTTGTCAAAAATGCTTTGGTCGAGGTTGAAATACATTCATTCTCCTCGGCGGCTGTTAACATTTCTTCAATCTTTCATTTGATTTCTTGTGTTGGACACCTGGTAAGACTTTATATTTTCTAAGGTCATGTAGTTGCCTGTAACATTCTTCTTGGTAGTCTGATGTGTTCAGTATTACCAGTGCTCCTCCTTTGTTCGCTGAGCGAATTGTTATGTCTGGATCTGCATACAGCTTTCTTATTATCGCCATGTCCTTCTGATTCAAGTTCCTATATTTGGGAGGTTTGAAGGTGACTTTCTTTAAATCTTTCAATACAGCTTCTTGAAACACATTGATTGTTCCATGTGCAACTGGGGGCTTGTATGTGCTTTTAGGGCGCAGTTCTAGATAAGCTAAATCTGTTGTCATTGTATCTAATGTGGTATCTGCAAAGTAGGCTTTCAGCTTCAATTTACGTATGAATTTAAACAACTTGATTTCAGTTTCGAACAGAGTCGATGTGTAAGTTGGTACGAAATTTAAACCTTTCTGCAGAATTGAAACTTCTGTCTTACTGAGTGTTCTCTGCGATAGATTGATCACTAAAGTCTTCTGCTTGGATATTGGCGTTGGAAGCCCAATGCTCCTGCTCTATCTTCTCCCCCTCCTTGTTCTTTTCTGCGGTCTTGCTCTTTCCCTAAAAAAGTATTTTTGTGCAGTGGGGTTGAGATTCTGTCAGACGGTTGTCTTCCTGTGTCGCTAGGTTGATGTTCAGATGTATTCTCTGCAGATGTACTTGATTCTATGTCTGATCCTGAGCTGGAATTATCTGTCGAGGTTTTGTCTTTTGGAAGACTGGGGTTGTTGTATTTATTCATCCATGTATATACTTCGTCATTGCAGTAATCATAAGTGTCACATTAAAATGTACATATTTTCTTGTTTTTGAGTTCGTCTTTGTAAGATTCTAGTTTTTGATTAATGTCTTCCAATGTTTTTTTGAGATCTTCCTTACTTAAAGATGTACTTAGCTCAGTTTTGATATCTTCAATCTCTGTGTTGATTAATGTTAGTTCCTTTGATAATTCTTGTATAGTCAACAATATAAGATCAAGTGAGCACTTGTTCAAGATGTTTTCCCATTTTTTGACAAAGTCCTTATCATCCTTACGTAGTGTTGGGCGTAAGGGTATACACAATCGTCTTGGTAATCTTTGAGCTATGTGATTTTTAGTTAATGTGATGGCGTGTAGTTTTCTATTAATCTCCTTGCAAATTAGGTATTCCAGTTGTTTAATTTTCTTAGTTGGATCCGAAGTTGTAAGCAAAGTCCTAAATCTGTAATGAGATTTAAGATTGCCTCTGCTTCTTAGGATGAGAACCCTAAAGTTTCTGCATGTTTATTCATGTTGTTGGCTATTTCTTCAAAAGACATGTTCTTTTCGTGCCTTCACCTCAGGTTTGTGTAACAATTTGGTGAACAAGTCTCTTTTTAGAGGCGGGCACCGCTGGTGTTCATAAAGTTTGTTTCAAGTAAATTTTGTGTTCTTATAAAAGTTCAAGGCATCATCCGATAAATGTGACATACACACATGGGCGTAGGACATGGGGAGGACAGGGGGGACAAATCCCCCCCACAATTTTAAGTGGGGGGGATGTAATGTCATTTATCCCCCCAGAATATGCGTTTGCTGTGTCGTGCAGGGATCTGTTTTTGAAGTGGGGGGAGGGGCTGCTTACTATGTAAGCTGCCCTCTCCCCCCTGGCTCCCAAAGCACGGGGGCAATACCCTGGGGGGCAGAAGGGTGATTATCTGCCCCCAGGGAAGGGGACAAACAAAAAAAAGTTTTCGTTTTTTTTAATGTAGTTTTGGGTGGGGTGGGTGCGGGTGGGACCACTAGCCACCAGGGAGTTTTGCAAGGTGGGTGGCCCTCTCCCCCCCACCCTAAGTAGATGGGGGGCACCTTATGTAGGCCTTTCTGGGGGCAGATTTCTGCCCCTAGGAAGGGGTACATGATATACCCTGCATCCATTTGGGGTGGGGGGGAGAGGCCACTGCAAATATTGGCAGAGCCACCCCTCCCAAGCCTGGGGCACACGTGTGCCCATCTGTCCCTAAGGAAGGGCAAAACAAATATACCTAAGTGGATGAGGGGGCACCTTATGTAGCCCTCCCTGGTGGCAGATTTTTGCCCCTAAGAAGGGGTACATGAGATGCCCCCATCCATTTGGGGTGAGGGGGGAGGACACTGCAAATATTGGCAGAGCCACCCCACCTCCCAAGCCTGGGCCAGTACGTTTTGCCACCTCCCTGGGGGCAGATGGTCACACACATGTGCCATCTGCCCCTAGGGAAGGGCAAAACAAATATATATATATTATAACCTGTTTTGGGTGGGGGTGGGGACCCACTAGACCACCAGGATTTTTTGTGTTTGAAATGGGGGGGTGGCCCTCTCCCCCCACCCTAAGTGGATGGGGGCACCTTATGTAGCCTTCCGTGGGGGCAGATTTCTGCCCCTAGGAAGGGGTACATGAGATGCCCCCATCCATTTGGGGTGGGGGGGAGGCCTCTGCAAATATTGGCAGAGCCACCCCCCCAGACCTGGGGCAGTACGTTTTGCCCCCCCCCAGGGGGCAGATGGCCACACACATGTGCCCATGTGCCCCTAGGAAAGGGGCAAAACAAAAATAAAACAAATTATAACTTGTTTTGGGTGGGTGTGGGGGGGCCATTGAAACACCATGGATGTTTTTAGTGGAAAGGCGGGTGGCCCTCTCCCTCCCCCAACCCAAATGGATGGGGGTGGCATCTCATGTAGCCCTCCCTGGGGGCAGATTGCTAGCACAATCTTCCCCTAGGAAAGAGACAAAACAAAAACAAAAATTTAAAAAATGATAACTTGTTTTGGGTGGATGTGGGGGTCACTAAACCACCATGGATGTTTTTAGTGGAAAGGGGGGTGTCCACGGGTGTCTTCTTTTCAGAAATGCATGGGGTTCTATGTTTTCCTTGGTGGCTTCGACACCCTATGCCCAAATCTGTAGGTTGTCCACATGAGCAAAATCTGCTTTGCCGAAAGGCTTGGGGTTATCAGTGGGTTAGCCTTTTCCCTTTGCGCCGAGGTAGGTGCATCCACACATGTGAGGTACCGTTTTTGTCGGGACACCTGTGGGAACGCAGGTAGGTAGGACATCTGTTGTTGGCGGTGTGTTTCGGTGGTTGGGCAGAGGCAAATGTCTCTGAAATTTGGTGGAAAAAAACACAATTTTCAGATATTTCACTCTGGCCACCCACTGAAACAGGGCTTACGCAGAGGAAAAAACAAGATTTCCTCTTTCTTTGAAACCCCCATCTTTCCATTCCAAGAGACACACACGTCTCCTTGCCCCACACAAAGAAGTAGCAACTTGGAGGAAGGTAGAAAAGGCTTCAACTCCTTTATTTGGCAGGAGTCCACTTACAAGTGATCTGCTTCTTAACGAGCTGGCATCCTAGCTGTGGCCCGCTGGAAGTAATTGTTATTTCCTCTCTCTTACAATGAGCTCATAGTTAGATGAAACATCCAGAATGCAACATACAAAGACATGTTCTTTGCTGCTGCATCCTTTAATTTTCTTCTGTTTTCTTTTCTTCTTTTCTCGTGTTTTATACAGTGATATTTGTAATTTAATACGTACGTACTGCTATTTTAATTCTAATTTTGTGAAAAGTCGAGTTCTTTGACTAAAACACAATAAATAAATAAATAAATAAAGCAAAGTCCCCGAGATGTCCCCTGCCCCCCCCCCCCCCCCCCCAGATTTGATGTGTCTCCTACGCCCCTGCGTACACAACATCAAGGAATATATTGCGGGCAAGAATTGCTCAGTGGAAAGTCCACTGAGCTTGAAGATGGCTGATCTGTAGTGAATACTACTTTCAAATTGATCCTCAGAATATTTGAAATTTATAATCTTTCTTATGTAGTCAATCGAAGAAGATTGACAAACATGGTTCAATCGAATTTCATTCACTTTTGAACTTTATTTGCAGATTATCTTTATTCATAATTAATTAGAGAGTGATCGGAAGCCCTTAATGAGCACACACAGTAACAAACCACAAATTACTCTTATACAAGTGCATATGAAAAATATCTATACATTTATTGTCGGCCAGACCAATTGACATGAGTAAACTTTAGTTATTTAATAACACTTACCATACAAACACAGTATGCAGTCTTTATATTGAATATTTTATAACACATTTTGTTATAGATAATACATTTAGTGGTGGGGTAAATGGTTAAATCATTTTGGGAAACAGTTGGGGTGTGTTTTTATGGGTGGGAAACAGGGGTTTGGTGGGGGACCCTCCCAAAAGAAAAGAAAAAAAAAGGTGCATTCTCGATAAAAGATTTTGTTAGAAAATATTCGATATATGTTCATTCTTTATAAAATATTTCGGTAAAAAGACATCTACCCCACAAATACTCTACTAGATGATATATATATACAATACATTTCTTAATGCGACAAAGGAGTAAAACACAGTCACAATCTGTAAAGAGAAGGGTGAGTTAACACACTAGGAGCATTAGGCAATTCTTCAGAGTCGTTCTCTAACTTTCGAGTCCAGCCCTAAGAGGGGAGCCTTGTGCTCAAAAGTAAGAACGAACCATCACGCAAATGGAACAGAAAGTGAGTCAGGAAGGGGCTTGAGGGGATGAAGAATTGGTTCCCGCTATTCGAATTGGGTCTACCCTTGGCGGCAGAGCAGTTTCCAAAATGTGAGAATAGCTATGGAGCGCAGGCCAATCCAGCCAAAAGCGAATACCTTTCTAGGGATATTTGTGCGTAAAAGAGATTGGTTGTGCCAGGGGGACACCGGTAAGTGATGCAAATACTCTCCGACCCTCGGCACAGTCTGGAACAAACTTAGCCAGTTTAGTTGAGGTTGCTAGTATATTTGAGTCCTGCAGTTTCGCGGCTCTCCAGCAGGTCAGCAAGACACCTATAGCGACCATCCCCAACAGGTATTGACGCGGGAATCACAGATGTGTGTGGCGTTTTGGACACTCCTAATTCGGGACCCAGTGGAGCTAAGCCTGAGAAATGTGGCAGAAGACACAGGACCACAAGCAAGCGATGTACCAAGTCTTGGATTTCAACTCAAGACGGTGGCAGTTCTGCGGGATACCCTAAGGTAGAGCTGGACAGTTCACTGGATGGCCCAGGAGCACTTCCGAAAGGGCTCCTTCGATGGGTAAGCAGGCGGCGCAGAGAGTAGTTGTTCCCACTACTCCAAAGGGGCAAAGCGCCCTTGCAGGCCTTCTTGATTGATAAAGAAAACAGGGGTCCGACGGGCCAACATAAGGTGAAGGGTGCCAAACCTTCTAAAGTGCCTCCGGTGGATTCACAAGTCTTTTTCTTCATTGCAGGATACTTGGCTCCTTCGGTAGTTTGGGAAGAACTCAGGTGATTGACCTGAAATGGATGCAGAGCCCCTTCTCTTATCCAAGATTAGCTTTGCGCCAAAATCGAGGACTTCCAAACGAAGATCTGCTCTCATGCAGGCATCCCTGTCGTGGACCAATCACGGTCCACGGTGGTCTAAGTCATTCAGGCACTCCAGACATCATGGCACCAGCAGTGTGGGTTGGGACCAGACAGTACCAACCCGCTTCCTGGGCACACACGTGACAGGCAGAAGCCTGTGAAAGAAATCGGTTTTCGCAGGAGGCCGCATGCCCAAATAATGAAAACCCAGGTTACTCGACCTGGGTGAAGGCAAGGCACAAAATGGCCAAAGGACAGAACAAAAGACTTGTGGCTCAGCCATTGTCAGGCCTGGCCACAGTCTTGAACCAAACGCGGCAAACACCATGTGGTTCCGTAAAAAGAAGTAAAACACTTATAGGCACACATTTACAATCACCAAAAAATTCTTGAAAGGATAGTCGAAGACTAAGGGAAACATTGTATCCCAGTACTGACAGTCTGAAGGACGTGTCAGTTTCCCCATAACAAGTGAGCAAAAGCCCAGGGAAGCACAGCTGTGCTCTGCTGGCAAAATGTCAGGATAGGATAGCCAAACAAAAGCAAAAAGTTTGGGGGGTCCACAAATGGAGGTGAAATTACACATTGATGAAATCTTTCCAAACAGGGGCCACGTCATTTTTTTGATTGCACGTCGGACGCAGATTAAATATACTAGGAAAAGTAAATACACATATTTAGGGCACGATTTATTCTTTAAATGCAGGTTGGGTGCCGAATACCTCTGCTAGTAATAATACATGGCCAGATCGATTTTTAAATGCAGGTCAGATGCAGATAAAATGCAGTGCCTTTGGGCCTGATTATTTTTTGTATTAAAAGCATGTCAAATTCAGTTTAAACATAGGAGCAATAGTACAGGGCATTAGGGGCTAGATTACATTTTACTAAATGCAGGGCAAATGCAGATAAAGTATACCAGCAACAATACAGGGCCAGATTCATTTTTAATGCTGGCTATTAGGTGATGCTTCAGCTATACCTATAAGCCAAAACAGTTGCATTGGAGTACAGCTCGGAAGAAGATGTCATGTGAGGATAGACGCACACCTTGTAGGTGTTGTTTGGTTTTTTACCCACCCACTAGTTCCTATGGCCATGTTTGCCCACTACCTGCCATTCCCTGCCCTAACCAGATCCACTTGGGATCTCTCTTAGCTATCTTTATCAAGCAGTAACATCAAACCTGTTTTATATATAAGCTATCTTCTGAGAGTTAATGGCTTCATTGCAACGGTAAAATGTACTACTAGTGCAATAAAAATGTCTTCACCAAGTGAATCTTTATCCTCTTGATTTATATTTGTTCCTTGCACAATCCTGTGTAAAAGAAGCATTAATAAAGTGGTGTGCAGATGACACAGAGCTCATCTTCAAGCTCTCTCCTCTGCCTCCTCATCTTCCTCTCTCATTCCTGACTGCTTGTCTGCTATTCACGCATGGTGCACTGCTAACGATCTCTGCCTTAATGGCAGTAAAGACAGGGATCCTTATCATTGGAACCCCTGCTCCCTCTTTCACTCCCACACCCTGGCTGCCATCCATGGGCCCCCTTCCCTCAACCTCCTGTGAGGTAAAAAAAACCTTGGTGTAATCTTCAGCTCCTCTCTCTCCTTCTCTCTGCACATCACAGACCTTGCCAATAAGGCCCACTTTTAGCTGCACCTACTCAGAAGCATTCTCCCTTTCCTCACCTTCCCCCAGAAACTCAATGTCTCCAGGTCTCTGGTCCTCTCACGGCTGGACTACTGCAACAGCCTCTTCCTTAATCTGCCTAACTCCTCCCTTTGCCTCCTTCACCTAATCCAGATGAGGACTGCAGTCCTTGGCCTCAAGGCCAGGGACCGCATCTCTCCAGCTCTAAAATCTCTCCTCATGCTCCCGGTTGCAGCGACGTTCAAGTTCAAGACCCTCTGCATCATCCTCAAGGCTTTCTGTGGCCTGGGACCCCTCTTCATCTCTACCTAAATATCTCCCTGCTAGAGCACTTGGGTAATCTAGCACTAACTCTCTGCAGATCAGATGCTTTCCCAAGCAGAGAGTGGTGGGTAGATCGCTCTCCTCCGCGGGTGCCTCCCTCTGGAATGGCATCCTAGCCTCTCTCAGACTTGAGCCGGATCTCCTTAAATTCCAGAAGCTTCTCAAGACCTTGCCTTTCTGTTCTTACTTCCTTCTCCCCCTCCCTTGCTAATGTCCCTGCCTGCTTTGTGACTGGCTGTCTGGGTCCTTCAGAGTTTTACAGGGCACCAGGCCCCCCTATTCCAGTCTATCCCTGCACTTGGTCTCCCCTGATCCCCTCAAAATCCCAATCTGCACTTGCCTTGCTAGGCCTGCACCCTGGTAGCACTTCCAGCCCCTTACTGCACACTTAGTTCATGGACCTTGCTTCCCCTGCACTATCTGCTTTCCCCTGGCTCTGTCCACCTGGCCTCCTCTGGCACTCTCTTTTCTCATGGGCCCTTCCGCTCTGACCGGCACTCCCCCCACCCCTCTCCCCTGCACTTCCCTTTACTGCACTTGCATGATCCGAATGTCACAAGGCCTAGTAGGATCATTTTTGTTTTTGACCTCCCTGTTCCCCCACCCTCTTATGTTGCTGCGCCTCAAAACACATTATTTATGGGCACATTATAACTACCCAATAAATAAATAAATAAACACCAACAGTTTTATCTCACTTTCTCAGCTCAGACTACTAACCCCTGACAAGGGGCTGTATGATAGCTGTAAAGTGATGTGATTTCATTTGACTGTTAAATAAGGGAGATTCCCCACCTTAAAATGTGCTGATCCAGACATCTTTTTAGTTACAACAACACATTCTGATTTGTGATTGCGTATGAGCAGCTTTAAACCGGTTGTGATTTTGCACACCACCATTACATTTGATTAAGTCAATTTATTCTTTACATCTCTATTAAGTGTCCATCACTTTGTTTTTCACTAAATAAACTGTATCCAATGAAATATCAAAATCTCTTACACACGCATGACCTTTGTTACAAGAATCTGTTTGGGAATTATTAGTGCAAACCTTTTGTGGATGATAGGTAAGAAAAGCCATGATATTGATTTTTGAAAGATAATTATTCCTTTGTAGCCAGGGTTTGCTACTGCGCTAACTGGGGCATTAGTGCAGTCTCAGCTTTCAAAACGTTATTACTTCCACGTCCTTGATTAATCCAGAGTTTTACTCATATGTGTTTTCTGCAAGTTGTGCGCCCCTTTCACAGTTTGTTTAAGCCTACCCACATCTTTCCCTGGGACTGCCTTTTTAATGGCCCCATCCTTCCATTACTTATAAGCTTTCCTGAAATCTTGACAGCGACTGCTATTATTTTTATTTTGCACTGTTTGAGAGACTGGTGTGGGGTCTGAAGGGGAACAATGGCTAGGGGCATATAGGGGCAATAAACCACCCTAACTACTGTTTTGCAGACTGAGGAGTGAGGCCAATCAAAAGGCTTTATTGAAGTATGCTTGCCCTCACTGAAAAACATTTCAGTGCAAGCTCATAGGTTTAACTCTCCAGATATGGCAGGGAGGCAGGAAACACAGAACCGTTGTTTTACTTGAAATTCTGGGACGTGTAGTTTTCCTAAATTTCAAATGGGAACAAAACGAAGTCCCTGGATCCAAAAGGAACAAACTAGGGACAGGTGGCTTTCTCATACATGGCCACTTGAAACATGTAAGCTCTGGAATCACACATTTAAAAAGTAGCACAATAATGAGATAAAGGGCTTAGGGTATAATTTAAAGTGTTGGCCATTAGGCGGCGCTTTAAGCTCTGCCTATAAGCCACAAATATGTTCATGAGAAATGTATCTAGGTGGGAAATGGAATGTGTTGGGGTGGGGGGGCACACATGCTGAGGGTATTGTTTGGATTTGTATCATTCATTGACCACCAGTGGCCATGTAAGTCCCAGTGACCATTCTCAACCACTAACTGCCTCTCCCCATCTAAAATACACTTCCCAGAGGACCTCTTTGAGATAGCTCTGTGCTTTAAGAGGGGGATGCTTGTGTTATTTCTAAGCTGTCTTCAGTGAGGTAATGGTGTACTTGCAAATATAAACCAGCGGTGTAATAGAGAATGTGTCAAACAAGTGTATGTTCAGGCACTTGATTAATAATCAATATTTTTGACCTTGCATATGTTGCTTGAACTGAATTTCTGTTAATAACAAGCACTGACAAAGCCAATATTGTTGGCTCTTGTATAGGCATTTGCAAGGCACTATCATAATACAATGAGATGCTAGCGCCATTTGTTGTCATCGTATGGCCATATAGTATCATTTTGGCAGTGCCTGAAAAATGCCTTTCCCATGCCAACAAACAAAGTCAAAACTGTTGGCTTTGCCAGTGCTCGTTTTGAATGCTGGTCAGATGCAGAATACATGTACCAGCAATAATACAGCTCCTTGTCTTGTTTTTAAATGAAAGTCAGATAACAGCAATAATAGAGTGGCAGTTTATTTTTTTTTAAATGCAGGTCAGCTGCAGATGACATGTACCAGGAACAAATAAACGGCCTTCTGAGCCACATATTTTATTTAAAATGCAGGTGAGCTACAGATTAAACATATCAGCAATAACACAGAGCATTAGGGGCCAAATTCATATTTTAAATTCAGGTCTGATCAGGCGCGTGCTGAGCTGTGGGGCAGAAAGGCATATGCACCCCAGGTTGGCACTGGTGTTTCTCCCAGGGCCGGCAGAAATGGAATTCTTTTTTTTAAATGCTAAAAGAAAATCCTTCTCAGGGCCTGCCAAATTGGAGAGAAAGGGGCATGGTCCAAGACTAGCTGGGCCAGATCGGGTGTTAACGCTATTAGAAGCCCAGGTTCCCAATCCGGTGACTTGGGTGCTGAGAGCCGTGTATTTTGTTTAAATGAATGGGACACCACGTGGGACAGAATAATAATTCTGTGCAATCGTCTGGTTACGTGCGGCCTCATTGCGACAGTCTGCAGTTGCAGTGATTTGCTGTCAGTTAATAAACTCTTGCATTCGCCCACAACATAGCAATGCTGTGCATTCCATAAACACATGACATGTGCAGAGTTATTTTACATAGGTAAGACATGTTGCAACAGATAAATAAGTCTCTTAATTTAAGCCTCCACCAAACTGGAACACACTCTCAGAGCCAACTGCCCTGACCTTGAGATGTGTTGTGAACTTAAAGTCTGCAGGGTTCTCTAAATTTGCAAGAGTAGAGATGGGAGGTAGTCCTAATTTTGCATTTACGTTGACAACATAACTGACCCATGGAAGCGTTCTTGCTCCATTTTGCGCAAGGAAATCCACAATTGCTGATTTATAACTGCTCAAGGTTGCTGTTGTCATTAACGTGTATAAATACAGAAGGGGTTTCAAACTAGCACTGTAAGTGACTCCATCCACCCCTAACTCAAGTCTTATGGAGACTGAAGCTGTGGCCATTGGAAGGGAGAACTTCTTCTTCATTATGACGGTTTCCTTTTGCTCCAGCTTAGTCAGAATATCCCCAGACCTTAGCTCCATACGGGCCGATGAATTGGCACAGGCCCTCAATAACGCCAAATTTTGGAGAGCTGCCTTTCCATAAAACACAGTGCAGCTGGCCCTTGTCTTGTGAGGTTCAGTAAATATTTATTAATAGGTTTTCCCCACCGACTTCTTTCATCTAGACAGACTCCCAGATAATCATATAAGTCCACCCTCTGAACCTCATTACTTCCCAGGCAAACGGGGAATAGGTTTTCCTCTACACTTTAACCATACCCATAACTTCGTTTTTGATAAATTTATTTCCAGTCTCATTCTCAAAGAAAAGGTTTCAAACAGGTTCAGTGCTTTTCAGATGCCCGGCCTTGTTTTACTAATCAGTACTGTATCATCGGCATATAATACAATTCCCATTTTTGCCCTCCCAGAAGTGGGGCTTCCCCATCAAACCTTACAAGTTCTACTGTAATCTTATTTTTGTAGAGGAGCTATAACACAGCCCTGCCTTATGCCCCTCTCAACTGGAAAGGGCCTCTTCAGGCCTCCACCCTTTGCCAGACTCACCTGGGCATAGGTGCCACTATACAAGCCCTAGTTGGTGCTGATGTTCCCCCTATCTAGAACAGGGATAGAGAAGTGTTTGTCCCTAGCCTCTCTCACTACTTTCCTACTTCTAAAATACCCTTCCGGAAGTTGAATTTTTATTGCTTCCTTGTAGAGTAGTAACTTAAAATCAAAGGTTTACATATATGCCAATAACTTGAGAAGTGGTGTCAGTCTGCTGTTTAAAAAAAAAACAATTGCTTTTATCCAAGCTCTCAATTAATCTGAGGGTCTTGGGGGTTCAGGATTCTAACCTGAACCTCTAAAATGTGATACACCGGTTTCAGCGTGATTGGCCTAAGTCTAACCGCCTTCTTCAGGACAGTAGTGTCCCAGTTTCCAGACTGGGATCACAAATGCATTCTTTTTCTCAGGGACTCCGTCAATTTCTTTGGAAATGGTCTTTTCTTATTCTGCATGTATGTGAATCCCTTGATGTCAATGGGCTGTGGTCTCTGTGGTTGATCCACTTCTCATAATTTGACTCAGTGGCTTTTTGACTGTGTCTTTCTTCAAATATTTATTTTCTTGTTCTCTTTAACTCCGAACCGTGTAACTCCTATTTTCCTCTCAAGTCACTCCCGTTTCACTGCGATGCTCAGGTCATGTCGCATTCGCCTAACGTTCTAATCCTTGATGGATAATGCACATCGCTTTGAAGGAGGATTGGCATCCAATCGGAAGCCTTTGAAGGAACGGAAGTGTGGTAGTTATGTTCTCTGGAGCATAGGGCTATGCTAAAGCCTCGCAGCAGCGTTTTATACTCAGAGATTTCTTATCTGTGATGCGGGAGACACTAGGTATAGAGCATTAGCATAGTCTAGACTTGAAAGGATGATAGCAATGATCACGCAGACTCTGTGTGGGAATGTCTGGTAAGGAAAAGGGCGGTGGAGGATGAGTATGTAGGTAACAGCATTTTACCACAGTGGTGATGCGATGTGATACAGTCAGAAAGTGCAGCATGAATTATTAGCACCAGGGACTTGAGAGGCAACCAATCAGGTCACTCGGATCATGGGCTGAAACTGCTACTCTCAGCCTGTATTCGGAGCAGCTTGCTGGCTGCTTCCCCCACACCGCCATCTTGCACCCCGCCTTCCAGAGGTATGCTCTTCCACCGCATCAAAAGGTAAGTGGGGAGAATTTAAAAAAAAACACAAGGGACGGCAGGGTCCGCCTTCAAAGTGATGTGCATTATCCATCAAGCCTTTTACAACAAAGTAACGGAAATACCTGCAGCATACATTCACACGCTACAGGCCTAATAGAAGCCTCAGATCAGGCTCAGCACTTCTTCTTGTCATTCCATTGACAAAATCAACCCATATGGGGGGCGGAGGGTTCTCCTTCTCAGTCCAAGCACTAACCATCTGCTACTCCCACCCATTAACCATCTGCTGCATACAGGACCACCTTACCTTCCGGAGGCATAAAAACCTGGCCCTTCCACTCGACACCCTCACGCACTTATGCTCAACTCAAGCGCTAATCGCTGCCTACCCTCCCACGTGGGGAATTCGGGCGCACAAGACGGATCAGTCAGGTGGATCCTAGCCCTCCTTCCCATGCCTGTATGATATCCACCTCATGACTGAAACTAATATGCTTCAATTCTACTTCACAGGACCCTTGTGTGCGGAATCCCACAGAATACAGCTGAGTCACATGGAAAATGCGGTCCAGCTGTTCACATAGCTACAAACCTTTGAGATACCCGCTGTTTTTCTATTCCTTGCCCTAAATATACATCACCCTTGTCCCCAAGCGTTACGACCCATGGAATACAGCTGAGTCCCACGCAAAATTCAGTCCACCTGTTCACATAGCTTGACTCTTTGACAATTTGACACAGCACCCGTCCTCACGCCTTTGTAATATGAGCTGCTTTTAGAGACCTAGCCATTCACTGCTCACCTTCTTCTATCTGGCTATGAATGCACACACACATTTTACCACTCCTTTCATTACTTTCAACACAGACTATGGTCTTCTGAAGGGCGTTCATTCTCACAGCACTTCAAGGCCATGCCAATGGCAGGAGGCACCGTAAAAATACCACCTAACATAATATGACTGGTTGAAACAAAGGTTCAGCCTGGCCCAGGCCACCTCCATTTGTATACTTCCAAAGTGAAGAAAGGAACATGTCCATGCATCCAACACAACTTTATTATGACGGACTGCACTGTCTGGGATGGGCGTGGCTGGGCCAGGCCGAAGGAAGCACAGACAGCGCTCATTAAGAATTCTGACCATTTGGCAACGCTGAAATTTAAGGATCAAAGGAACATTCAGGAATTAAGGCAATTAAGGAACAAATGCAAGACATTATTGACACTGAGTTCGAAAAAAAGAAATGGGATGAGCTCAAATTAGTGACTGAAACGAAAAATGATAACATTTTTGGGAAGCTAGTTTCTGCTCATCATGTTGCGCCCTCTTTGTCCACTGCTACGTTGATGTTTGGGAAAGTTTGGTACACCCATTTTAGTCCACTTTATCGAGGTCCGGTGGCTCAATCACTGATAAGATATGGGTTTCCCATATGGGAATGTCCTCCGTGTGAATATACATTGAATATATCTCTTAAGGACTTGGAAGAGGCAATTATTGCCCAGAAGAGAAATAAAGCCCTGGGGCCAGACTCAATACCGGCAGATCTCTATCGTATGGAAGTGAGAGTATGGGGCTCAGGTCTCTGGCCAGTGTTCACTAGCATTAAGAGGCCTCGGATGGTACCTAGGACATGGTGAGGAGTCATATTGGTCCTGATATTTACAAAAGGGGGCAAGGACGATCCACAAAATTATCAGTCCGTATACTTAACTGATGCAGTCTCGAAGATTTATGGCAAAACATTACTGAGGAGCCTGGGGGAGTGGATGACTCATAATGAAGTGCTCTCAGGCAGATTTTAGAGCAGGTATTGGCCCATTAGATCAGGTTTATAGGCCAGCCCCTCTCTCGATACGTATGTAAAGCTCAGAAATCCAAAGTTACGCTTATGGATCTACACACAGCTTTCGACTAAATTCCTAGGGAGTCCTTATGGGTGTATCTGCTCCGACTGGGTGTCCGGACAAATCGTTTGGCTGCAATCTGTAACTTGTATGGTGGTACCCATGGCCAGGTGAGTTTGGCAAAGGGTGGATGCCTGAGAAGGCCCTTTGCAATTGAAAGGGGCATATGGCAAGGCTTTGTTATATGTCATACACACTTTAGCCTCTACATAAATACGATTGCAGTAGAACTTGTAAGGTTTGATGGGGATGCCCACCTTCTGGGAGGGCAAAAATGGGAATTTTATTATATGCCGATGATACAGTACTGATTAGTAAAACAAGGTCGGGCATCTGAAAAGCACTGAACCTGTTTGAAACCTTATCTTTGAGCATGGGACTTGAAATTAATTTATCGAAAACAAAGTAATGGGTATGGTAGGTAGCTCTCCAAAGTTTGGCGCTATTGAGGGCCTGTGCCAATTCATCGGCCCCGTATGGAGCTAAGGTCTGGGGATATTCTGACGAAGCTAGAGCAAAAGGAAACCGTCATAATGAATAAGAAGTTCTCCCTTCCAATGGCCACAGCTTCAGTCTCCATAAGACTTGAGTTAGGGGTGGATGGAGTCGCTTACAGTGCTAGTTTGAAACCCCTTCTGTATTTATACACGTTAATGACAAAAGCAACCTTGAGCAGTTATAAATCAGCAATTGTGGATTTCCTTGCGCAAAATGGAGCAAGAACGCTTCCATGGGTCAGTTATGTTGTCAACGTAAATGCAAAATTAGGACTACCTCCCATCTCTACTCTTGCAAATTTAGAGAACCCTGCAGACTTTAAGTTCACAACACATCTCAAGGTCAGGGCAGTTGGCTCTGAGAGTGTGTTCCAGTTTGGTGGAGGCTTACATTAAGAGACTTATTTATCTGTTGCAACATGTCTTACCCATGTAAAATAACTTCTGCTCATGTCATGTGTTTATGGAATGCACAGCATTGCTATTTTTAATTGCCAGCAAATCACTGCAACTGGAGACTGTCGCAATGAGGCCACACGCAACCAAACGATTGCTCAGAATGAATAGTCTCAAAAGCGTAAAACGTTTTGGGGGTGGACGCAAGCAACACAGTCTTAGTCACTTTGTCATTTGGTTGTGTAAGCATTGCACACCATGCTCTTCAGCGAGGCGACTTTTGTTATGTACAACGACCCCTCCTGTGGCCCCAGTAACTAAAATGTCCCAAAGCTTTGTATACGCAAAATCTCTGTGGTGCAATCACATTTGTAAGCAAGTAGATAGGGCCTTCCAATTTGAAATCTGAAAGGATAGCATTACAGAAGTCCAGCTTGGAATTGATCAGTGAGCCGATAACTACCGGTCGGTCGTTCACTGAGATAAGAGGAAAGATTGGTCGCAAGAGTCTAAGGCGGTAGTAAATAGACTTCCCTGTTTTACTGACCTGCTGATTGCAGTCCAAATTGGACTGCTGAATGCAGCCAAGGTTTTTGACCGTATGCGCGTAAGAGGTAGGGAGGTCTAATAAAGCAGGGCAGGGAGGTCCTTTAGATGTATCACCCAAGAGATGTTTAGGACCAAAGAAAATAACCTCTATTTTGGAAGATTTCAATTGCAGCATATGGGACAACATCCAGCCTTTTATTTCGAATGCACAGTCAGAAATCCGTTTGATAGAATCAGAAGATTATTTACAGAAATGTAGATCTGTGTGTTGTCAGCGGAAGAGTGATAGTGTAAATCAAATTTGGAAAAGAGACTCAAAAGCAGCCGAATATAGTTATTGAAAACCAAGGGAGATAAAGAAGAGCACTGTGGGACTGCGCAGGGTACCGGCATTGAGCTAGCTTAATAAGCTCCAATATTGACCAGTTGGGTTCGATCAGATAAAAAAGATGTAATCCATTTTAAAGAGTCTACTGAAACTTGGGCAACTTCAATCAATCTGGATTTAAGAATACTAAAGTCCATTGTATCAAATGTGCTTGAGAGGTTGAGCAAGACCAATAGGCTGAGGTTGCCCTTGTGGGCTGATCACAGAATGTCACCCCAGAGGGTGAGAAGGGCTGTTTCTGTTCCATGATGAGGCCTGAAGACCGATTGAAATGAATCGAGGAGGCAGTGTTCTTCCATGAACCTTTGTAATTGGGCGTTAGCTACATTTTCAAGAATCTTTAAAGGTCATATCAGGCCTGCAATGGGGCGATAATCCGGAAGTAGATTGTAATCCAGTAAGGATATCTTTTGCAGAGGTGTTAAAATTGATCCTTTAAGTTCTTTGTGAACTGTACCTTGGGAAAAGGAAGAATTAACAAAGCAGGTAATTAATATACTTAACTCGATAGCATGGCATTTGGCCAAGTATACATTTACGTGTGCCTAATTGTATATATATATATAATGTTGCGCATCTCCATTGTGTTTATGTATATATTATGGTTGCTATATGTATATATTATGGTTGGTGTAACTAAGCTTTGCAAATTTATGTAAAGGCTGCGCCCTGATACCTTAGGGTATGCTCGCGCATTACAAATACTAAAACAAACAAACAAACATGTAGTCATGTTTATGATACTCTGAGGCCGAGCCAAAGGGTTCATGATTTTCAACAGGGATAATTTACCTGGGTAATATTCATTTCGATGACTGTTGCCCATTTCCAAAAACAAGGGTTTTAGGTGTATTTAGCTGATTGTAAGGGAGGTATCTTTTGGACTGTCGAAAGAGGGGGTCAATTTTTTATTAATTTGCATTTTTAAAGTGCTCACACAGCCCGCGGGCATCAAGGTGCTGTTACAGGAATTGTTTGTTTTAGTTGCGTATTTATAACTCGCTTAAATACCCAGAGGGTTTTTTCCGTGGACCCGGCGATCGAGTGTCATCTTGCTTCCAAGGCGAGCACGTTGCCTCTAAGCTATCCTCCCAGGACAATGCATTTTGAAATCACTCCTTGCAAAAGTTGGCTCAAATGTCACTAGATCTAGATCTAGCTGGGAGAATGGATATATACATGGCTTCACAGTCATGCGACCAGGTTAATGCATTCAACCATTCCTTCTTGGACGGGGGAAGTTTGTCTTTCCAGTGTAGAAGAATAGTTCTCTTAGCAATCATACAGGCAGTATTAGCGAAAGCCCGGGGGTCTTTGCCAACAATCGCTGGCCATATGCCAAAGAGTGGACCAATGGGAAAATAATCTATTGTAGTACCTATAACCTCAGATATGGTATCTATAACTTGGAACCAAAAACTCTTAACAGTAGGCATTCCCAGAGCATGTGTAAGTGATCTGCGCCTTCCAGAATGCATTTAGGGAAATTTCCGGACGGCAACTTGGTAATTTTAGAGAGTCTAGCGGGTGTATAGTAGAGTCTATTTAAAATTTTATATTGTATAAACTTAAACCTGAAGTTAATGGAGACTTTCTTGGTGTGAGTGCACATTTGGGACCATTGCTTATCAGAGAGGTCGAAGCCAGGTTTGCGGGAGCAGTCCAGCCTTGCTTTGGGTATTGAGGCAGGGGAGGAGTTCTGCACCAGTTTGTGAATTGTGGATAGGATGCGCCTAGCATTTCCGGAATTAGCTATGTATGCAACGCTGGGTGTTTCCGGAGGTTCATTTGGATAGGATGGCCATCTGATCTGGCCGATATGGCTGCACGTATTATGTAGTATTGCAGTCGTTCCTCACTTGTATTCCCATGGTACAGTTGCCAGGTATCTGGAGCAGTGGTCGAAGTGAGCAGCAGCAGTCGGGCCCGGTGCTCCTCTTCTTTTTTAAATTACCTTTTACAGCTCCTATACTTTTATTTTAAAAAGAAACCGTTCCGGAATGGTTTCGTTTTTAAAATAAAAGTGTAGGAAGAAGATGAAACTTGCCCTTTCAGTGCACTACACTGAACGATCCCTTAAAAAGCAGGTGCATGTGTTTGGTGGTGTGTATTGTGTACGGGAGGGGACATAATGATGTGGTTTGTGGGGAGTGGGTCCAGGCCAACAGGGAACATATTTCCACTACTTCTTTTCGTACACTTCGACCACTGATCTGGAGTGAAGAATTTACCTTCCGGGGAGATATCTGCAAGCTGCGCCCATCTGTAAACTAGCTGTTCCCATTTAATCTGTACTGACCTATCTCATGACGGTGTGAGGTAAGGGAGTTTCCATAGTGGGAGCCCACGGTAGTAAGGTTTCGCAGTGCTTGTGAGGGAAAATACCATCTTCCATGCTCGTAGCGTGAACACGATTGGGTCAAAGGGACAGTTGTCACAATAGTGTTGGTTTAATATTAAAGTTTTACAGTCGGATTCTCCTACGGCAAGAGGTACCAGTATGTTGCATATTGGACTTGGGAAGCTATCTAGTATAATTCCAGGTTTGGGGCTGTGATTCCTCCCTTCTCATACGTGTGTGTCATGTCCAACCACTTTTTGCGGACGGCACCCGAGTGCCAGAGGAATTGGGCTAACTGTGCATGTAAATGAGTGAAGTACATTTTCCCCCTGCCAAATTGGGACGTTGGCGTATACATATAGCATTTTAGGAAGTGGTATCATTTTGGTTATTGATAATCTGGCAGCAGGGGAGAGAGGGAGTGTTTTCCATTTGTTCATTTTGGCCTCTGCATATGTCCTAAGTGTGTGTTAGTTGTCCAGGTGGAGAGTGTCGTGAGATCTTCAGACCACGACCCCCAGATATTTGATGTGGTCAGGAGACCAGCGGAGAGTAGATAACCCCTGACATGTGGTTGTGTTATTAGTGAGGGGGAATATTTCTGATTTCGAAGCATTGATCGTAAAGCCTGACAGTTTCCCAATGAGAGTGATGTCTTGTATGATAGGAGTAAGGTTGGTCCGAGGATCTTGGGTGAAAAGCATGACATCGTCCGTGTATAAGGAGATGATTTTGGGGGGGTCCAGACAGGTAGATACCATGGTGGCCGTGGTGTTCCCTAATGTACTCAGCCATACGCTCTATGGCCCGGGCGAAGAGGATAGGGTAGAAGGTGCACCCTTGGCGGGTTCCTCTTTCTAACTGGAATCGGGGGGAAGTATGCGAGTTGACCCGGATCATGGCTAGTGGTTGCGTGCATAACAATTTAACTGCAGTTTATTTTTTTATCTTCTCTGCTTATCATAGGTTTATGGGTAGTAATTTTCTGTATAATTTGCAGACTGCAAGTCAGTAGGTTGGCATCTCTGTTTTTGCTGAATTAATAGGGTACATTTCCCCTTAGATCATCCATTAGCTGGACCATCATGATGACACACAATCCCAGGTCTTTTAACACAATACTGTGTCACAGATTACACAATAATCACTCTGAGTTGCAGAGACAGTTCAAGGGTTTTTATGTTTCTCTTTGTGGGGCCTAGGGCCATCCTTCTCTCTCTCTCTCCATAACCCAGGCATCCGTAACCCACGGTTATTGCTACCGAATGTTGACCCTCCCCCCTACTGTATAAATACTGGCTTGTGCTAAAGATGATTATCCAGATAGCTCCCTTATGTCATTCCTGTCATTTCCTACTTTCACCAGTTGTTGGTGATCTAATCGAATTTGGAATGTGCCTTGATTCAGGCTCTGGCTAAGACGCTCACTCTCACTTCTCCCTTAACTACTCTTACTTCTGGTCCACTCCGTCTCATTCCTCTTCTGTCTCCACAATGTTCTAATTTCTCCACAATCTTGCCTCCATCCTTTGATATTAATCCTCCTTCCAATACTACTGCTACCTCTTTCTCCACTCTACTCCCTCCTCCACACTATTACTCCAACCTCCAAACCGCTACTCCTAACTCTAAACTACTATCTTCAAACCACTCCCCTCCCCACAAACCACTACTCAAGCACCCTCCCTTCACTCAGTATTATATGCTTCACAATCACTCCTTACACTGTTTTGACGACCCACTCGCCACCCAACCATGCAGAACCACTCTCGCACCATTAGCCAATACCTCACCTCTTTCATTATCACCTCCAAACTGTGCCACTCCTTCCTTCCTGCTGCTGGTCTCTTGGTCATCCTCCGCCTCTGACCTCGCTCGAAAAATCCAGATTTCCTGCTTTATGTTCCCTTCTTAAATCTCCCTCCCTGTGCTGAGATTGGATAACACCCTTCTTTGCCAATATGGCACCGTCTGCCCCACCCGGGGCATGCATGTGTACTGAAAAGTAATAAGAAGGGGGTTAAGCCCCACCTGCTTCCTGCGTGCGGGTTTACCATGTACCAAAGATGGCCGCGTTGGAAGGTCAATGTTTATGTTCATGTTTTTGGACGCTGCTCCATTGGGTCCTTCAACCCAATGGGTCCGTGTTGGTCTGGGCAGGGGCGGTCATGTTGCTGTTTGAGCTTGCCTTGCGTTCCAGCAGCTTTTCAAGGTTTGCTGTAATGCTGCATATGGAAGTGCCTTCTCCGCTCCTGTAATATGTCTCTTTCTCTTTTCCTTTCTCTCTCTCATTGTCCTACGCTATCTCTTCAAGAGCTCGGCGATATCTCCCTGGAATGCTGGGGGTTTCCACATATCAGACGCAGGAGTTCTGCAAACAGAGGCACTGGCAAGTATTAGTTCTCAGAGGCAGAGCTGGAGATGAAGATGTTCTGCACACAAACATTCTGGCACAAGGCAGGTGGAGAGGGGGTAGGAATTGAGGCCCTATCTCTGCTGCCACCGTCCACCTCTGGGGTAGGACTGGCTCTGGATTTCTCCCTGCTAGGCTTCCCACCCCCGGCGGGAAGGGGTTCCCATCCCCCCTTGATAAGGCCAGATTACTGCCCTTGTCACAACTGCACATAAAATTCTTCTGTTGGAAATGTCCACATCCCTTCCCTGATGATGCCTGAAGTACTAAGGTGCACAATCACATGAGAATTAGCCGGATCCATCCATACGTAATATATCTCCCCAGATCCATAGGGTGCCATTGGAACCTACTCTTGTGCATGCATTTAAGGTCAGCGAAAAGCAATGAAGGTCAGCAGAGGTGGTCTATGCTAGCTTAAGCGATCTGCACTTACCAAGAGGAACAACCGGAACAAATACACCAAAGGGTGTATTATAGCTGATATTGAGCGGGAAAATAAAAGGCAACTTGCAGTCAAAACCCCACGGCGTCGTCCCGGGAGTATAGCTCAGTGGCAACGTGTTCGTCTCGAAAGCCAGACTTCACGAAGCAACACAGGTTCGATGCCGGGGTCTGCGTTTAGGAGCCTCTGGGTATTTAAGCACAACTAAGACAAAAAAATACCTTTAACAGCACCTCGATGCCTACTTTCAAAATGCAAATAAAATAAACGTGTCAGCTAGCTCAGGTATTTACTAATACAGAGGCAGGGTCTAAAAACGAGATTGACCGGAAATATAGCTGTGTTCTATACAATCGCAAGGGTGCATGACAGAACACAATGGCCATAGAAATGAATGGGAGGGAGAATAGAAAAGTGACCTGCAGACCAAACCCAAAACATACGACGAAGATTTTTTTACAGAGGTACTCCCCAAGCACAGTTGCAGGTTGTAGGAGTGAGATTAACTGGAAATTCATGTGACTTCCATAGAATTCCATAGCCAGTCAGATGGCACAGGGAGTAGACTAATCACCTTGACATCCCGGCAGGGCCAAACTCAACCTTTCATCCTTCCGTGGTTGCTAAATGAGCACCACACACAGTGGGTAATAATAAGCAGCGCTCAGATGCCTGAGAGTTTGTAGCGCTATAATATAATGCAAATTATTATAATTATTTGTGTTATTATTAATTGCAAGGGAGCATAAAAGAATAGAATGCCCACAGAATGGGAAGTAAAATAAAAAGTGACTTGACATGACATGAGCCATACACCTATGGCAGGGGTACGCCTCAGGTACAGTGCAAGGCTTTAAGGGGGACATTAACTAGAACTGCAGCTGTGTTCCACATAATTCCATAGAGAATTATAGTACATGATATCAATGGAGCATATAGGAGGGGGAGAACGTGACTTACAAGCAAAACCCTGAAGCCTCTCGTAATAACCTTTAGCAGAAGCATTCCTGAGAACAGTAACAGGTTTCGAGAGTGAGATTAACTGGAATTATATTGGTGTATAAGGAGAAGGGAAAATCGATTAAGGAGAATAAAAAGTGTCTGGCAGACCAAAGAAACCCTGTTCTTTGGCGCAAAGAGATCCCAGAAACCAGGGTATGCCTAAGAGTGAACTTAAATGTGTGTTCTACAGAATGACAAAGCAGAATGCCTACTGAAGACAATGGGAAGGAAAATGACAAGCCACATGTAGACAGAACTCTGACGTATATTGCATAGGTGTTTGGCATAGCTACTCCTGCAGTACAGTGGCAGGTTGTACGATACCGCGCAGTTTATGCTGTCTTGAGCCTGTTCACTCAAAGTGACTGTCTTCTTCCAGAGTAGCCTGATGCTGACCACCAGCTTCAACATTCACACAATCGCAATTAAAATGTTCTGGATTTTTCCCAGCACTGAGACAACCAGCCATGACCTTGGAGGTAGGGGTACCATGAGAGACAGGGGTCACCTCAGGACACACACAAAGGGCTGAATTTCAGGTAGTTTGGCATTGCAAGCTACTGTTCTGACCTCCTTTGCTGAGAACATTGTATGGTTAGTCAGTGGCAAACCAAAACGTGCTCTGCGGGCAAATACCAGGTTGCGTACATATCCTGGATCTGTACAAAGGGTACATTTGACTACCAGTGCAAGAGTCACTGCAGTGAGAAACATGTGCTAGAACATGTCGGGTTTGATTCCATTGGCCGACTTTTCCTCATTTGAATTTCCTCTCTGTGGCCACTCCCCTTTTGGAAATGATCATGAAAATGGGGAGGGGGTAATGTGCCTCTTCTGCTCCTCCCTATGCACTCTGGCACAACTGATTATCAATTTTGACATATGCAAATCCACGCTTACTGTCTTTTCATCGTGGCTACTATGAACGATGTCATTTTCACTGTGGCGTTTTCACCGCATTTGTAAACATTATTTGTGTGTGTTGGGTGCTGGGGTTTAGAGGGTAGTGGGTGGCAGGGTGAGCTGGTGGGGGTGAGTTACAGGTGGTAACCCCCATTTACAGAAAATGCAGTGAAAACGGCTGCAGTGAAAACACCACAGTGAAAATGTCAACGGTTAAAATAGCCAGAATGAAAACTCGGGAAAATGCAAATCCAAAATTTGCATGGGTGTATTTTACAAATGCACAAATAGGAAATGCTTTTCTGGCATAAATTCCATGGCAAGCAAAAAGCCTGAGCAGAAAAAGGTGAATTGCGAAGGGTCTGCAGTGCGTAACTTTATTGATCATCACAAATCATATGAAGTACACAGCGGCCTAAGTCTAGGCTCTCATTACAGTGTTGGTGGTATCCTGCCTGTAAATTCAGCGGGATGCCACCGAAACGGTAATGCCGTTTCTGCCACTTGGAATCCCATAATGACCAGCATGTTCAAAGTGTAGCGGAAACGCTGATAAATCTGCATTCCATGGTGGCTGAATGTACTCCATGGAGGGGATTGCCGGAATTACCGGCACCGGAATTACTGGTGCCAGAAGGGGGGCACCGGAGGGAACGCAAAGCGTTTCCCCCCAGGGAGTTTTTTGGCGATGCACATGGCCAGCGAGTGGCCGTGGGGCAGAACGCCTCCTGGGGGGGTATTTAAGGGCTCAGGGAAGGTTCGGGAGGCAGGCGACGGTTAGGACTTGATGATTGTCCTGTCGCCTGCTCCCGAGCCTTCCCTGTAGCTGGGCCTAGGGTCGCGGTAGGAGAGGAGGTAGGGGATAGCAGGGGTTTTGGTGGCGGGGCTAGGTTTAGTAGGGGAGGGTGGAGGTGTGTCGGCGGGCGTTTGGTTTAAAAAAAAAAAAAAAAAGGGTGGTGCTTGCGGACTCCGCATATTAGGGGGGTATTGTATATAAGGTACCCCCCACCCCCCCCCCCCTGCTTACCCGAGCAGCCGTTGGTGGTTTTGGATCAGGGAGGGCGGGTCGCGCCAGCTGGGGCCGCGGCTTTCCATGTGGTTTCGGGTTGCCGGGGAGGGAGCAGGAGCGCCGCTGTGAGGTGCATCCCTCGTTGGGCTTAGTGTGGTCACGGGGGTTTTTTAGGATCCGGTGCCGTCCCCGCTTCTCTTGGTGGGCGTTAGGGGGCAGTGGGCCGGCTGGGGGGACTGTTGTTGGAGCCGTTGCGTGCCGGGCTTCCCTGGTCCTCGCGCGCGGTGCTGGCTTGCTGCAGTGGGGGGGCAGAGCGGACCTCTTAAAGGGGCCGCTCTCTCTTTCATGTAGTGGGCTGCTAGGCTCTGCGGTGCGGCGGGTGAGCCACAAGGGGGCAGGCTGTGGAGGTGGAAGGGCACGGTGGGGCCCAGTTAGATTTAAACAAAAAAAATAAATAAATAAATAAATAAATGAATAAACGGAAACACGCAGCAGGCGAGAAGGGAGGGGGTTTGGGTGGGGGTTTTTTTCTCAGCAGCAGGGATATGATATGGCATTTGAAACGCTCCTATACACAAGTGTTTCAAGGCTGTGCTGTGGCTCCTGGTTTTTTGGGTTTGTTTCTTTTTGGGGGGCATTTGTCAGAAAATAAGGAGGAAGTTTTGTCTGGGCAAAGGTTAGTTTAAAAGAGGTTAAAAAAAAAATAAAAAAAAATATATATAAGAATAATAGCGAAATAAAGCATACAATGGTCTCTTTGGGGTATTAATATGTGGAATTAGGTTTTAATTAACATTCTGGGATACCTTATTTTCTTAGCTTAGTTTCCCTTTCGGGGCTTTCCTTTGCACTGTGTAAGTTCCCACGGGAAGGGCTGGCTCGGGGGTTTAGTGGTTAGGTGTAAGATTAAATGGTTTATTGAGTGCACTGTCATTTTATCTGGGCACTATGGTGGGACAGGGAGCTAGTAAGAAGGGCTGGGTGGATGCCAGGGTGCTGAGGGAGGCCCTAGAAATTATTAACAGGGCATCTAAGGCCCAGCTTGAAGGGGCGGTAGTGGAGGTTTCGGGTGAAGGGGAGGTGGGGGGGGGCAGGCCGCAGCGTAGGGCAGCGGCGGATGGCAGGAGAGTCATGTCAGCGGGGGTGATGGGGCGCAGAGTGGGGCAATCTGGACAGAGGGGAAAAGGGGGCAAATACCTGCGGAAGAGTGCAGGTGGGGAGAAGGAGGGAGCGGTCCCCATCAATTGAGGAGGTTGGAATGGGGCGCGGAACGGCCCCCCCCTGGGGAGGAGGAGTGAGGGCGGAGGGCGCTGTGCAGCCCCCGCTGGTCAAGGGGAGGTAGAGGGTTTTACAACGTCCCCTCCTCGGTCAGCGCAAGGAAAGCCTAGAGGGTGCAGTACAGCCCCTAGCAATGAGGATTCCAGGGTGGAGGTCGAAACGCCTCGCCCGAGAGAAG
This sequence comes from Ambystoma mexicanum, assembly GCF_040938575.1. Taxonomy (NCBI): domain Eukaryota; kingdom Metazoa; phylum Chordata; class Amphibia; order Caudata; family Ambystomatidae; genus Ambystoma; species Ambystoma mexicanum. Next base: position 848,107,750 of record NC_090930.1, read on the forward strand.
AGGACCAGGCAAGGGTTTCCCACAACCCCGCCGAGAAGACATCAAAGGAGTGGCGGGGCGGACGCCCCGGGCTCGCATGAAGATCATCAACTCAAACTGGGCATGAGCTCGCATCCGCAATGCTATTTAAGGGTAGGAGCCCTCTATGGAAGGAGAGGAGGAGCATCGGTGTGGACGCCAGACTACGGGCGGCAGGTGTGGAAAGAGGTGAGCGGGAAAGGGAATGGTCATCTGCATGGCAGAGAGGGGTTACAAGTAGGTGGACAGGGGAGGAACGGGCTGGTTTTCAAGGTGTAAGGAAGGAAGTTGGTGTGCAGGCCATTGGAGCCGAAGGGGTTGAAAAGAGCATTTTGCTCGGTGGAGGTCCAAACGGACAAGGTGGGGGAGCCATTGGTGCTCGAAGTGCAAGCTGGAAAGGATAAGGAGTGTGAAGTGAAAAGAAAGGGGAAAAAATGGCCATACATGGGAATAACAAAACCATTGGGGGCGCACTTGAGGGCAGCGACCAGGGAGAAGATTTAGGCAGGGGAATTGGTGGATGTCTTTAAATTGCTCCATAGGGAAGTGAGAGCAAAGGAGGGGTCTAAGGAGGTAGAGAGGGAAATGGCTTCACGCCCAAGGGTCCCGGTGACCATTGAGAATTGGACGTCGGCGTTTATTAGTTATGCCAGTGTGTGCTGTGAAAAATTTACGGAGCGGTGCGTGGCCCTGCTTAAATATATGGACGTACTTAGGAAGGCTTTCACGAGTTTTGGGAGTTTTGCTTGGGTACGCTATGATGAGGAATTCAGAGCGAGAAGGGCGGAGGATAGTTAGGCGGTCTGGGGGGAGATAGACATGGATCTTTGGCTGCAATGGATGGCTCCAACGGGGCCTGCCCCGACATTACACACAGCAAGTGGGCTGCCTGTGCCTTACCGGCCCTTTCTTGGTCGCCCCGCCCATGAGGGGGCGGGGGGAGGAGGCGGAGGACAGCCCTCAACAGCATGTTGGGCGTTCAATAAAGAAAGCTGCATGAGGTGGAGGTGCAAATTTAAACACGAGTGCAGCAGGTGTGTGGGTTGGCATCCGGTTACAGATTGTTTGCAGGCAGGGGACAGTGGGTCAGGGCGAGGAACAGGGCAAGGAAATGGGGGGGAAGGACCACATGCCAGGTAAATTGGGATGTGCTGGTAGGTAGGGCTCAGTTATCGTAAAGGAGGTGGGGGGCACAAGGTTTGATGAAAGGTTTGTTGGGAGCAAATTAAAGGGGACAGGAGAAAGGTGAGGAGGAAGATGCGTAGGTAGGGGAGGGCCCAGGGGGGAGGTATCGGTGGGAATTTGTTAAGGGAGAGGTAGCTGTCGTTGGGAGGGCAGCGACGACGGTGGTGAAGCCCTCACGCTTGCCGCACGACAAGGTGAGTAGGCTTCAGGCTGCATGGACGGAGGTGCGGGAGCGCCTCTGGTGCAGCAGGGGGAAGTGGGGAGATGGGTCTGCATGGACGGGGGTGCACTAGGGCCCCTGGTGCAGCTAAATTAAAAAAAAAAAAAAAAAAAAAAGAGAAGCGAGGTGCCGGAAGAGGAATTTATGTGTAATGGGCTGCATGGACGGGGGCGCAGGTTTGGCCCCTGGTGCAGCGGTGGAGAGGAGTAAAGGAAAAAAGGGGCCTGCATGGACGGGGGTGCACTAGGCCCCCTGGTGCAGGTGGGAAACAGGTGGTAATGGACGCAAGTAGCTTGAAGATGGTGATATGGAAGGAACTGCATGGACGGGGGCGCAGGTTTGGCCCCTGGTGCAGCGGTGGAGAGGGGTAAGGCAGAAAAGGGGCCTGCATGGACGGGGGTGCATTAGGGCCCCTGGTGCAGGCGGGAAAAAGGTGGTAAGGGATGCGAGGAGCTTAAAGAGTTAGATGGAAGGGACTGCATGGACAGGGGTGCAGGTTTGGCCCCTGGTGCAATGGCGAGAGGAGTAATAATCTAAAGGGCCTGCAGGGACGGGGGTGCACGTGGGCCCCCGGTGCAGGGGGGACAATGCAGGAATGTAAAGGAAGAAAAATGGACACAACAAGTGGAACAAATGGTTTATTGCTTGTAGGGGAGCTGTTTGCGACCTGTCTTACGTGGTTATTGTTTGGGGGCTTTCAGGGCTTCTGAGTTGGTCGGGGGGAAAAGGGGGGTAGGGTGACTGCAATGGGAAGATGTTCAAATTACAGAAGAAGGTTAGGCATCAAGATTAAAAGGTCTAGGACGGTTATGAAGGGAAGGGGCTCTTGGGTTCGGCTGGGTCGTGGGAGCAAGGTCTTATGCCCAGTTCCAGGTGCTAGGGGTATTGCGGAAGGAGTTGGTGGCAGTGGGAGAAAAGGAAGAGGATTTTGGGACTCATTACTTTAGGATGGGCGCAGCATCTGAGGGTACCGGGCTGGGTTTTTCAGAAGACAAGGTGAAAAGAGTGGGACGTTGAGGTCTGGGAAATACAAGGGGTACGGCAGGGAGTTTGATAATGGGGATGTTGAAAAGGTGGTTAGGACTTTGTGGGCCAACTGTTGTTGAAATAATTTTTGACTTGTCAGTGATTTTGTATTTTCTTTTTCAGATGCTGCGCGAAAGGAAGGGGAGTTGGCGCAAGTTTTGAGTTGTTGGTCATTCAATTGTTAAGTGGGCTGGGAAGGAAGTGGAGAAAGGGGTTTGGAAGGTAACAGGGGTGCAGTTACAAGGAAGTGGTGGTGAGACGGCACGGGTTGGGGGGCCTGTGGTGGGATCAGCTGCTTCCTATATTGGCAGGGACGAGGGAACGCTTGGGGTTCCAGAGGTGGTGATTATGCATGCAGGGGAGAATGACCTGGTGAGAGATTAGGGGTTGGCTCTGCTAGGAAAATGAAGAGGGACGTAGGGGGGGGTGCGGGAAATGTGGCCTCAAGCAGTGGTGGTATGGACTAAGTTGTTGCCGCAATGAGTGTGGAGGGGAATGAGAAGGGGGGAGCAATGGAACGGGCCAGGAAGGGGATAAGCAGAGAAAGGGTACAATGTTTTGCCTCGGTGGCAGTGCAGGTCATGGACCATAAAGAAATAACATTTGAGGGTCTCCTTATCTTTAGAGAGGTTGGGGAACACTTGTCCGTGTATGGGAATAATCACTACCTGGCGGAATTTGGTGCTTAGCTGGGAGAATGGGTAAAAAGTTTGAGGTAGAAAAGTGGGGGGGGGGGTTGGGGCAGAAAGAACTCCTTGGGGGAGGGTTTTTCTGGTGCCGGGGGCATGGCCCCTTTTGATGTGGGGGGAGGGAAGCACAATGGGGGAATGACACGGGAAAGGATGGGGTGGCGCTGTTTGCACAAGCAGGTCACCCCGGGGGAACAGGTATTGAGCCTGGAGGGGCATGGCCCCTGGGAGAAAGCGGGACGCCTGGAAAAGGGGCAAGGAGACGGTAGGATCCAAGGGATCATTAGGGAGGAATTGGGTTATTTAATTATTTAATTGTTGGGGGAAAATGAAAATGTTTAATTTATTTAAGTGGTGGTTAAAATATTCCTTTAGTTTGTTAGGCCATGGAGCCAGTTAAGCGTTTGATTGTAAGCTGTGGCCTGTCACATTAAAGCGACCTTTTCCACTTTTAAACGAGTCTGGGTTTTTGTGCATTAAGCCAAAAGGGGGACCCCGGGGGGAACGCGAAGCGTTTCCCCCCGGGGAGTTTTTTGGCGATGCACATGGCCAGCGAGTGGCCGTGGGGCAGAGCGCCTCCTGGGGGGGTATTTAAGGGCTCAGGGAAGGTTCGGGAGGCAGGCGACGGTTAGGACTTGATGATTGTCCCGCTCTCCCACCCCTTTCATTTTCGTTAGGGTAGTGTCTGGTTAGGTAATATGGGGGGGGCATTGTTCATGGGATTATGCAGGGGGTTCTTTAGATGACATGGCGGGTTCATGAGTTTTTGGGGTCTGTTAGGAAGGTAGGGTTGGTAGTTTTGTGTGACAAGTCAGGGCATTGTGAAAGTGTGTGTAATATATGTTGCTGATGTGGCAGGTCAGGCTGGCTGCAGGTCATAGGAAGGGGGAGTTTGGTGTAGAGGGGAGTTTGAAGGGTGTTGAAGTGGGTCCGGGCGCCGGGGGCATGGCCCCTTTTGATGTGGGGGGAGGGAAGCACAATGGGGGAATGACACGGGAAAGGATGGGGTGGCGCTGTTTGCACAAGCAGGTCACCCCGGGGGAACAGGTATTGAGCCTGGAGGGGCATGGCCCCTGGGAGAAAGCGGGACGCCTGGAAAAGGGGCAAGGAGACGGTAGGATCCAAGGGAAATGTTTAATTTATTTAAGTGGTGGTTAAAATATTCCTTTAGTTTGTTAGGCCATGGAGCCAGTTAAGCGTTTGATTGTAAGCTGTGGCCTGTCACATTAAAGCGACCTTTTCCACTTTTAAACGAGTCTGGGTTTTTGTGCATTAAGCCAAAAATTCCAGCATTCTTTCGCCAGTGCGGGCAAGATTTACCTCCAGCTGTTGGCTGGAGGTAAAACAGTGCTGCCAGCAGCAAAATTGTGTTTTGCCGGTGCAGTAAAAGTGCTAGTGCCGGAATTACCTGCAGTTTTACCGCACCAGAAAAACTGTAATGAGGCCCTCCAATACTCATTGAAGTTGTTTATCACAAGCATAATAAGTGTGCATTCTCCAAGTGTTACAGAAACAGTTCATCACAAGTAAAAGATATGCACAAGTGTTTAAGCCTGAGAGCTTTTGAAAATATATATTAGAAAACCAATGAACATTCTAAATTCAAGAGTCAGTGGGTTTGTTTCCATATGGCCTCATTACAAGTGTGACGGTCCGGAAACAAGGGTGTCGGTAAGGTTACCAGCATCCTTGCTTGTGTACCGCCACACTATGAGTCTGACTGCTGGGGCTGCTGCGCCTGACAGGTCTGACCCTGCCGGGTGCAGCAGCCCCTCTAGGCATATTCTTCATGGAAGCGCTGGCACCTTTAACATCGGTGCCCATGCTTCTGTCTCCCCAGTCACTTTGGCAATGGGGAGTTACAAAATCCGGTGTCTGACTTCCCGTGCCGCCGGGACTTGTAATGTCCGGTGGCACCAGGAAGTCAGGCACCAGATGCGGTGTCACAGGGTTGGTTTCAACCTGCCGGTCGCACCGGGGGTTACCGGCAACCTCGTAATGAGGACCTCTGTGACGTATCCTTCGGCCTGAGAAGTCTTGGAAAGGGTCATGGAAAGAAGTGTTCAATGCAGGGGGAAATGCACTGGGAAAAGTGTTTCTAAGAGACTCCAGTGCAGTGTGCATTACACAGTGGAATCCAGTGGGGAGCCTCATCATTCTGCGAGGGTTGGAATCAAGGGGCTCCATGAGAACTTTTTTTTTTTTTAAAAAGAGACTGTGTTGCACAGATAGATGACCTTTGCCAACAGAGTATACTGCAGAGCTTGGAAGAGGTGTTCATTGGTGACCTGGCAGACTCCTTGCAGCTCACAGGAACAGACATTTCAGTCCCCAGCACCAGTATAAAACGTTCCTTTAATAAAGTTCTCTGCGTTTCCACTGCACCAGTTTCTCTTTGAGATTTAGAGAGTAAAGACGTGCATCTCAGTGATGGAGAGAAGCCAAGTGTGACCATCACACGTCTAAACCTGACCCCCCTCTTCTCGATCTGCTTTGTAGGGAATCGAGCATTAATTCGCCATCTGTTCCTTTTGGTCAATGGGTGTTGCATTGACAGAAAAGAGGGACTAACTCCTTGAAACACTTACAGAGACATTTATCCCTTAAGCCATCCACGAGGTCCACTTATTCTGAAAAAGTAAAGGGGACAAAGGAAGGGGATTTAAAAAGATAATAATAAAAGAATGAAACGCATAATTACAGCTAGAAATGTTACTTTCATCTGAACGCATGGTGGCACACAAGATCCCCATTTCAGAGAGATGTGCTTAATGTATGCCGGTGTTTGGCGGTGGCCAACACCGGCACTTTTCTTTGGGCACCGGAACTCATTGGGCTGGCTGACGCACGTGTAATTAAGTTGTTTCTTTGTTTGTTGGAACTTTCACTTTGCAATGATGCATCATAAATCATTCAGAGAGCTTGCAGGGCTTGGCTGGGCCTGGGAGTACAGCACAACAGCAACGAACAGGCAATGAAAACCAACATTCTGTTGCTACTATGCAGTATTTGATACATTCTGTATAGTAAAACAGAATGTACAGTTTTCATTGGCTGTTCGACTCCATGATGACGTTTGTGGGGGGAAAGCGAGGAAGTCACGTGTTGTTTTTGCAGAGGCAGCAGGCAGTTCACGAGCACACTTGACTTGTTGAGGCGTGGCGTGAGTGACTCGTGAAAGCCTGTTGCCCTGCACGTGTGGTTCCAATTTCGTGTGCGGCCTAGTTTTGCAGGCAGCTTAAGTTCCTCTGGGGCAGGGCAGGCATTGAACAATGCGGTAAGTACTCTTTCTGTCCGGATTAATTATTATAGGTTTACATTATTATTGTGACACCGCAAGAGTCTTCCAATAGTCCAGACCAAGGCCCTGCGGATATCATCTGGAGCTCCACTCTTCACAAGTGTAGTGTGTGACACTCCCAAGTGTGTTACCCCTTTAAGGGAATGTGTCCTTCCCCTGTGTCTTTCCTTTTTAATAGGGGCCATGACTCTGTCATGGCCCAAGCTAATAACATGAGCCCCTGCAGACACGTGCAGCAGAACAGCTTCAGACTCCCAAAGAGGAATGACTGGTCCGTCCCTCATTTAGGCCTGCAGGCCCACACCCTGTGAGCACAGGCCTGCAGGCCATGATGCCGTGGGACCCTCGAGCCAGTAAGGTGGCAAGGGTCTGCATGGTCATGGGTGTGGCCCGCCATGCACCCACTTAAGACCGGGTGTCCTCCGGCAACCCTGCAAGGTGCAGATGTGACATAGCACCCATGAAAAAGGAAAAATGGGAACAGAGAACCACATGGGGGTTCTTCTTCGTCGCCATTGTTGGAGGGGGGCCTGCGGAATACCCATAGCAGGCCCCCTCCAACAATTGCGACGAGGAAGAACCCCCATGTGGTTCTCTGTCCCCGTTTTTCCTTTTTATTTTTTCAAATGAACGATGGAGGGAAGGAGCTTCCCCCCGCTGGGGGAGAAAGTGAGTCGATGCTGCCCAGTACAAATGAGAAGTGAGGGGGAGCAGCATCCATGGTCATCAGGATGGCGGGAGAGTTAATGCAGGGAGCCCTGTCGGCAGTTCCCCCCTGTCCATGGCCCTCTGAGAAGAGCATGCTCATGCAGCCAGGGGGAGAGTCAGCCCGCAGATCCCCTGCAGCATCTGCTGCGTGAATAATGAAGGGAAGTGCGAAGCGGCCATAGCTGCAAGAAGAAATGGAGCGGCTGTAACTGCAAGAACAAAAGGGAGAACAAAGCCCTGCTCGCGGATCCTCCCTGGCTGGGGCCCTCTGAAGAGGGTGCTCGTTCGACCACGGTCGGGAGCGACCTGTAGCCCCCTGTGGCATCTGGCTGCCGTGAGGGAAGAAAAGGAATGTAACGGCCGCAGCTGCAAGAAGAAAGGACCTCTCACCTGGGGAGAGAAGTGTGCTCCCCCCAGGAGAAGGATGAGGAGGTGGGTGCCCGCTGCTGCCCCCTCCCCGGATAGAGAGAGAGAGAGAATATTGTCCCGGGCCGGGCAGTGAAATGAAGTACAGAGGCTTCCCGCTTCCACAACTGATGCAGGCAGCACTCTGCTGCGCCAGCGACCCAGCTGCAACAAGACCGGGCCACCAGCGGTGAAAGGAGGAGGTGAGTGATTGCCTCCCACCCCTCAGGCAGCCACATTATTCTCCAGCTTGCTGCCCGCTGAAGCCCTTCTACAGATCCAGGCTATCCGGACGACGAGAAAAGAAAGTGCTCCGTGTCGGAGCAGGGTGAAGCGGCTGCCTGCGTGCACCGGTACTGCTGTGCCGGCATCCCTGGCAAATACCCGGGGCGCCTGCAGTGGGGGAATGCATTGGCAGCTCCGACATTGGAGCTGAAGCATGCCCCAGTAAGATCCCCGTGCCCATCGGCGGTGAAGCACTGAAGGAGGCGCTCCATGACTAGCGCGGCACCAGAGGGGGAAAAAAAATGCAGCACCCCTCAAGAGTGGCCCTGGCCCAGCTGGCGGTACAAAAGGGAAGATACTTGTAACCAACAGAGAGCGGCTGTCGGTAAGACCCCCCAGCACTAGTGATGAGGACCCTCACTGCACACCCAAGGCAAGCAGCACTCTGATGAACCCGGGCCTCGTTGGTGACATGAGGAAACACGCTGAACCCCGAGTTTGTGTCGTGGTTCCAGAACAATCCGCAATATCCTGGGCCAGGAGGGGGTGAATGTTTGAAGTGCTCCTGGAAGCGTAAGGCCACGTAGAGCGCTCTGAGTGGGCACAGTCAAAGCAAAGTCTGTGGCCCCCTCCATTCCCCCGACCAAATGGCTGCATGAGGAAGAAAGCTGATCGGTCATAGGAAGGCAAAGCCATCCTGGTCCCGATGCAGGCCCTGCATGTCATGGGCCAGCCGGCTCATGCGGTGTAAAGAGGGACATGACTTCAGTGCAGGCACCTGCTGAATAGAAGAGCAATGCAAGAATCCATCTGCTCGCAGTGGCAGGGCCTGAATGTTTTCAAGTGAACTATCATCTGAACATCCAGGTGCAGTGGAACATTGGAAAGGTACATGCTCTGTGCACCAGACTTCCACACGTGTCACAATGAGTATTACCTTTAGAGAGCAGGGGAAGGGTGTACCATAGTAAACCGTGAGGGCTGCATGCAAGCTCCATCCTAAGAGTTAAAGAATGAGTGCACTCCTGCCTGGGGGAGGGGAGTAAACAGCACGTGGCCCAACACCCTGCCACTGGTGTGCGCCCTACTGGGCCCGCCATCCATTGACCAGGCCAACGTGGCACTGGGTCCGATTCCTGCCTACCCCAAACTGGGACATCACCTGCACCATCAATGGCAGTGACGCCTGCCGAGGGAGAGGAGAAGAAGTGGCCCAGACTGCATGTCATCTGTGTGTCCCGCCAAACAACGTCGCGCAGCCCTCAAACTCACCACACAGAAAATGTGATATGAGTCAGTGAAGGTTGCAGCTCAGTATGAGTGCTTGTGCACCCTCCTGCTCCACGACAGTGAAAAGAGACTCCTGCCTGGGGGAAAAGAACCAAGGAAAAGGGGAGTGAGTAATATGCTGCCACCCCTACCCTGTCGACATCATGTGGCGCAGCCTGCTATCCGCGTCTCGCTGCCTGCCCCAATATCAAGGGACTCACTGAGCCTGGTGCAATTTGGACACCCTGCTACCTGCGCCTTCCTGCCTGCCCCAACATCAAGGGACTAAGCCGATGTGGCACCTAGTGCCCGCAGATGCGGCATTACCAGCCTTTGAACTGTAACATCAAAGGACCTGGACCCATGGAAATGACTTTCCTTAACGGACGGTGGAGCAAAGTGAACTGGTCTCCTGCAGTCCTGCAAGCGCTTGGAGAAGCCTCAGTAGACATGTGTTTAAATGCTGGGGCCTGCATGGAAAGTATGGGTTTATGGTCTCGGTTAAATGGATGTGAAGCTGCATTCCCATAAGTTTGCAGGCATGCTCTAAATGGTGCCAGCATCTAGCAATGGCGTCATTCAGTGGTGGAAGTTCCACTGGCCCCAAGTTAATAAAGGGTTTTGTAACATATGTTCGAAACTGACAACATTCCACCAGCGGTTCACAAACCGCGACTGTCAGCCGCTGGTTATAGTTAAATGCTTTGTATGTCTATAACTATGAGAGCCCCATGTGTGTAGCAGTGGCACATCCCATTTGTTATTGATCTTACAATTCTGAAGTAGCCCAAGTAATGCCGTTCTTTAACGTGGGGAGGGATCATTTATGTTCAGTAGCATTTGTTTGTTACGGAAAAGGAGGAGTGTGGTGTGTGACCCTCCCAATTGTGTTTCCCCTTTAAGGGAATGTGTCCCTCCCCTGTGTATTTCCCTTTTAACATGGGCCATCACTGTGTCGTGGCCCAAGCTGATAAAAGGAGCCCCTGCAGACATGTGCAGCAGAGCAGCTGGTGTGACACAGCACCAATGGGGGCCTGCTGGATGCCCATAGCAGGCTCTCCTCCAACAACAAGGATAGCTGACATTCACAGAGAGCTGGTTATCCAGATGTTGGACAAACAGCTAGTGAAGCAAGGACTGGATCAGAACATGCACCCTCTTATCAGAAGACTCACTGCCACCACTGCAAACCCTTTCGACCGCTACCCGCAGCCCATCACAGACCCTGTGAAACCAGCCCTACTGTGACAAGTCCACACAAACAATGAAGAATCCCAACACAAGACTACATACTCAATCCCAGAAGATGGAGTAATAAGGCTCCAGCCTCGGTATCCAAAAACCATCGCTGGGGGATATATCAGCACGAAGAAGAAAGACAGCTCCTAAACGCGTGCCACCAGGGGCTCGTGTACATTTTAAGAAGCTGAAGGTAATAACCGAGAACAAACAAATACACCTTAACGCCAATAGATGGCAGCACACGTCTATATATTCACACCAGTGCCAGAGACTGTGCTTACTGCGGTTCCAGTAGTAAGCCAATATTAAAATCCAAATCCTTTACAACAACTGATATCCTGGTTCTTTAAATACAATGTTCGACTCATAAAGTCACTAAAATTAAAGTAGGTGAACATCATTAGTCCGGGCCTCTACGTAAATATAGAAAGCTGCCCTGATCAATACATGCTTACACAACAAAGCCTACCTGACGTGACAAGTGCTCTGTGTGTGCGACTTCGAAAATCCCAAAAGCAGTCCATAAATCAAAGGCCACTTGTCACTCTTCACTGCCATTAAAAAGAGAACAAACATGCAAAGAACACCTAAGCTCTTAGACTTACTCTGTGGACTAAAATGGGAGTGGTCATAATGCTAGAAACCAAACAGCAATTTAGAAAATGTACATGATAATTCGAGGGGTTTAGGCCCGGCTCCCTTGTGGGTTACAAAGCAGCATTTCATGACGGTGCTACATTGGACAGAGCCGCTTTCTTTTAATGCACTTTCAAATGTATATGGACGCGTGTATCTTGGGTTATTACGCACCTTTTTTTATTTGTTACTTTAATTGTATGTCTTAATGTGTGATTTGAACAGCCCCGAGGAGGACTTTGTATGTTCGAAACACGTGTTGACTGTTTCACGGTTTATCTGATCTTGTGTAATAAAAACCTGCACACTAGGATATTAAACAGAGATTATTCGCCATTAATTTCACTGGAGCCATTGGGCATACAGTACACTTGATAACTAACAAATATTAATGGTTAGAGCGCATTTTGATCTGGACCAACTCTTTCAAGCAAAACTGCTGTGGCTGGGACAGGAACTTCCACGACGCTGCTGTGACACCCTGCATGAGTTACCAAGGGGGCTGACATGCATTCAGACACTGAACCGCAAGTCCAAACGAAGTTTTAGTCGCTAAAATGTTAAATCTGTCCACATCTTATTTCAGGGAGAGATTTTTTCAATGTGAATATTTTTTTCTGACCTTACTTTGTGGCTGAAACATACTTTAAGTCCAGTGTGTGTGAATGCGTGCGTATGTGTGGGTGAGACACTCACCCTGGCTGCTACCAACTCCACTGGAAGAAGAGGGGTCATGAAAAGGAAACGGAAACATCAAGAGGAAGTGGAGGGCTGCGGTGCCCCCGCTGACTAGACACAGTGACAAAAGCACCATGGCCTCAAGGTAGAAACTATGTTTTAAATAATGTAAATAACTTCATGACATCTTCACTGTGGTGTTCTCTCATCAACTTGTACTATGCCATATGCTTTTCAAAACGTCATCAATCTGAGAGGGACCCACGAGAAAGCACCCGGTGGGGAGAGAACACTCGTCACAACTTTCACTACCCGACAATTAAGTATGGCAACACGGTTTCTAATGTGATTAACCATGACTTCCTGTTGTTTTCAAACTAGTGGCAAAACCCGTTGAAACGCAAATAAATATTGAAGACATTTCGGTTACCACTCGTTTGAAGAATTCGTTTTCCACTAGAGGGCAATGTCGGACGATTTTAGCGCTTTAGTGGAGATATGCGCGGAGCAGGACGATTAGGCGCGGCCAGTTCGGCGCGGGCCGATTCGCCGCGACCGATTCGGCGCAGGAGACAATTGGGCGCGCCCAATTTGGCGCGCCCAGTTCGGCGCTGCGACATTTGGGCGCGGGGATGTTTTGGCGCGGGGGGGGGGGGGGGGGGGGGGGGGAGGGGGCGGGGGTGGAAATTGTTATTGTTTTGCGTCGTTCAGTATTTTTTATTGTGAATTGCCCAAAAAAAATAATACAGCATTTGATATTATATGATAGTTTCTTTATATAGCGCCATGAAACACATTGTGTATAGGCGCTATATAAATAAACTATCATATCATATCAAATGCTTTATTATTTTTTTTCTCAGACTGTTCAATCATGGGAGTTAAATATGTAACTTTTGCTGTACCAGACACAAGGCCAGTTTGGTCTTGTAGTTAAGTTCCAAGCCTCACAATCTTGCAGGCCATGGTTCGTGGCTGGGCTATAGCTTTTAATTTGATTGTATTTGCAAAATATCACATTATTTTTATTTAAAAGGGGAAATTAAAGAAAGGTTCAGTTTATCCACAAACCATGGCCTGCAAGACTCTGGGGTAGAGAACTTACCGCAAGGCCACTACCTCCAGCGAATCCCTGTAATCCCTGGCATGGGGAGAGAGGTGGTAGTGGGCAGGTGGTTCGTGGCATCTTGCGGGGGTGGAGGGGAGAGGTGGTATCTGACAGGGGGTTACAGGTGGTAGTGGGGAGGTGGTGGGAGGGGGGAGGTGGTAGCTGGCAGGGGGTTAGAGGTGGTAGCTGGCAGGGGTTAGAGGTGGTAGCTGGCAGGAGTTGGAGGGGGGAGGTGGTAGTGGGCAGGGGGTAGGAAGGGGGAGGTGGTAGTGGGCAGGGGGTGGAGGAGCGAGGTGGTAGCTGGCTGGTGGTGGGAGGTGGTAGTGGGCAGGGGGTGGAGGAGAGAGGTGGTAGCTGGCAGGGGGTTAGAGGTGGTAGCTGGCAGGAGTTGGAGGGGGAGGTGGTAGTGGGCAGGGGGTGTGAAGGGGGAGGTGGTAGTGGGCAGGGGGTGGAGGAGCGAGGTGGTAGCTGGCAGGTGGTGGGAGGTGGTAGTGGGCAGGGGGTTAGAGGTGGTAGCTGGCAGGTGGTGGGAGGTGGTAGGTGATAGTGGGCAGGGGGTGGAGGAGAGAGGTGGTAGCTGGCAGGTGGTGGGAGGTGGTAGTGGGCAGAGGGTTCTTTTTTATTGTGAATTGCCCAAATGCTTTATTATTATTTCTTTTTATTAGACTGTTCAATCATGGGGGTTAAATATGTAACTTTTGCAGCTCCAGGAAGAAGGCCAGTTTGGTCTTGTGGATAAGTTCCAAGCCTCATAATCTTGCAGGCCATGGTTCGTGGCTGGGCTAAAGCTTTTAATTTTATTCTATTTGCAAAATATCACATTATTTTTTTTTCAAATAGAATAACATTAAAAGCCTTATCCGAGCCACGAACCATGGCCTGCAAGATTGCGAGGCTTGGAACTTAACCACAAGACCAAACTGGCCTTGTGCCTGAGGCAGCGAAAGTTGCATATTTAACTCGCATAATTGAACAGTCAAATAAAAAGAAATATTAATAAAGCATTTGGGAAAATCACAATAAAAATACTACACTTCACGCCAGTCACTTGACCCCAAATTATTTTCAAATGCAATAAGTTGTCAGGCACAGTTCCTGTCAACGTGCTGCATTTGAAAATAATTATGCTTTTAAATTTGGCGTGAGGGAGTTTAGATGTGGCTGCAATGTCAGCCACGTCCAAACGTCCCTCGCGCCAAATCGGCGGCGCCAGAAAGGCTCCCGCGCCGAAATGGGCGCGGCGAACTGGCCGCTGCGGCCAACTGGCCGCGCCGAACCGGCCCGCGGCGAAACGGCCGCGCCAAAAGGGGGTGTACCCGTGTTAGCAATGGTGCGCCGAAACATACCCGCGCCTTTAGGTCCCCGTTCCCTGCTGGCCGCGGCGAACAGGGAGCGGGACCTGCCGCAAAATAACCGCGTCGCAACGTCAGGCGCCCAATGGCTCAATTTCCTGCTCCGCATTTCACCATAATTATATTTCATATTTAGTGCAATCCTGCCACCCACCGGCCAGCCATGGACATTGAAATTTGTATTTGCTATTAAGTACAACGAATGGTTGTTTGCAGTAAAAATAGCAAATTCCAGTGTCAAGCATGCCTGTACTCACCAAGAATGCCAGTTCCATTTGCATACAATCTCCTTGACTATGGTAGTGGGCGAGGAGATTTTGCGAGCCCTGTAATAAGGTTCTATGTTGCTCAATACGGTCTGGACCTATGAAATGATTTACTTCTGAACTTTAGCCGATGTGAAGAAATAAAGATTTTGTTTTTTGATTCTGGTTTTTGTAACAGTACTAGGCTAAGGAGGATCATCACTAGGACACCTTTGCAACATTTGTAAGGAGTTGAAACATGCCCTCCCTTCGACCTGCTTGTGCTGTTTCAACTCCAGCTTTCCTTCTGTACCATCTCACTGCATTTCATACCGGACTCTGCGGCAGTTGGCAAATTAAGTCATACACCCTCACCTGTTTTGAGATGTGCATTGTCACAAAGCAGGGAGCGAATCAATGAGGCACGCAGATCAAAGTGACAGTTTAAAGTGGTTTTAATTGGGAAGAAACAACAATACAAACGGATTTCACTCATAGAAATAACAGAATGGTTTCTCCTCAGATTGAAAGAAGCAAAACAAGTAGTCAACAAAATAGCAGCATAACATCTTATCTTGTTGAGTACAATAAATAAATAACTAAATCAGCTTCAGCTTTAACAGTCTCAAAGGTTCCGTCTCCTGGCCTGGAAATCCACGGGCGATGAGAGTCGCTCACTGTCTGAGGTGTTTGAAGTGCACAATTCCTTCCACCTTTCCTTCAGTTGGTCTGCAAGGCCTTTATCCAGGGGCCGCATGACGCCATCCAAGATGGGTGAGGGTCACAAACTGCAGTCCCCAGGAGCTCTGATTGGCTTTAAGAGGTTTGCTATGGTGCCAGGCTAACCCCAATACCCTCAGCTGACTCCCACACATGTTTCAATGCTCTCGTACATAAAGGTTGTTTCTCCTCTCTCTCCTTGCCTTCCCCTCTCACTCTGCCCACTCTGAACCCCTGCCGCTTCAACACATGCTCGTTATCTCCTCTCGGTACTGCGGGTCCCACCAGACGTTGGAACATATCCGGGGCAGCTTTCCTCTCCCTCTGCCTTCCAGGCACTCCATCTCACCTCGTTTTACAAAGTCTGCTGCAAGCGCTTCCTCCACTCCCCCTGCTTCCTGCTTATTGCTCCCTTCAAGAGCTGTATGTTTTCTCAGTTTCACCTTTTATACTTTTGCCGTGTCCTCTTGTCGTTTCTCCTCCACCCCACCTTCATCTGGTCTTTCCCCAGGCCTCTGCCCTTTACTTCCACCTCCTGTTTGCCCTGCTTTCCTCACCAGCCTCCTGGGCATTTCTCTCACCAAGCTCCTGCCTTTCGCTCTTCCTTGCTTCCTGGGTGTCTCTCCTTGCAACTCCTGTACCCCTTCCTCTCCCTCCTCTGGCATCTCTCTCTCTACGGCTTCCCGGGCCTCCTATTCCCCAGCTTGCTCAGTCTCTTTCTTACCAGCCTCCTGTGTCTTTCTCCTTCCAACCTCCTGGGGCATTCTATTCAAAGCCTCTTTGGTTTGGCTACCCCAAGCCTCCTGCGTGGTTCTCCCCCAAATCTCCTGATTTTCTCTCTTCCCAGTGTCCTGGAATTCCATATCCCTAGTCTCTAGGGGTTCCCGCTCTCTCCCTCTCGCTGCCACCTTCCCCCCTCCCCCCCACGCCCACCCTCCTGGGCTTCACTAGCAGCATCTTCTTGGGCTACTCTCTGTCAATACCTCA
The DNA here is from genome assembly GCF_040938575.1 of Ambystoma mexicanum. Classification (NCBI taxonomy): domain Eukaryota; kingdom Metazoa; phylum Chordata; class Amphibia; order Caudata; family Ambystomatidae; genus Ambystoma; species Ambystoma mexicanum. The sequence goes on from NC_090930.1 coordinate 848,123,764, forward strand.
GCCTTCTGTTCTGTTTTAACCCAGCCTCCTTGGTCTTTCTCCTGCCCGCCTCCTGAGTCTCTCTCTCTGTCCCCCAGACACCTGCTCTTTCTACTACCCGTCCTTCTCCCCAAACCAAACTCCATGTTCCCTCTGAATAACCTCCATCTTCTTACTCCTAGTCACCTCCTTTGCTCGCATGCCTCCTACTACAAAGTAATCTCCTTTTTGCCTACAGCACACGTCTTCCTCTCACCTTTCTTCCAGTTTTCCACTCCCTTTTGCCACAGGCCTTCCCTTCCTTAGGGCCATGACCTCCCCTTCCAGCTGCTCTCAGACTTAAAGGAACTCGGGTGTGTCTCCTTAGGAAATGAATATAGCGATAGGTTGAGGAGCCCGCCCCTGGGGATGGCTTTCAGTTTTGATGCAGGACTTGGAGTTGGTTAGTCCCTCCCCAGGAATCTTTTTGTTACCCTTGTACTCTTACCCTAACAAGTCTTGGGTGCAAAGGTGTGGATACCATGTGAGGCAACTGGTTAACTGCCCAAGATGTCGGTCTTAGTTCGGGTCCTGCCCTTTTCCGCAGTGGGGATAAGATTTCTCTGCCTGTGTTGGGGAAGCTGAGCATATAGGTGCTGCCCACTCTTGGGGAGCGCTCATCATATTAGGTTCACATGGCAAGCTCATGGACAAGAGGATCCCCAACAATACTTCCCCTGGGCTCTGCACCGCGTAACAGGTGGCAGAACCAGAACCCCTGTGTCGTCCCATCCCGAACCCCAGAGCAAGGCAGGGCACTTTAATAATGCACACACATGCGGCTTTAATGATGAACTATCATTGGGAGACAGTTATATTATTCAATGCAAAACAGTTTGGGATGCAAGGACAAGGATTTCACTGCCACCTGCGCTAACAAGGGTGGATCATTATTTCTGTATTGTATTGTCACTCAAAAACTAACCTTGATCAATAGATGTACTTCTGTTTTCATCACTATAGAGGGCTATCTAAAGGATCCAACTTCCATCCTAATTGCGGGTCTCCTCCAGCTGTACCTAAAAGTATTATTGCTTGAAGGATCCAAAAGACAGAAAGGATTCTCTGTTCATGCTTTATGATTTTAAGAAGCTTTATCTTCAACACTATTTGGGTGATGAATCTTTGCACTATGCCATGGAAACACCAAAAATACCTTTTCATGGTCAATGAAAGGTGCCATCACAGAGAGATGATCACCTAAAATAATTTGCTAAGCATTCATTCATATCACAAATGTGACATGCATACAAGCATCGTTACTGTAGATTTCTTCGAATACCATTTCACCTAATGAGATTTCATCCGAAAATGGTAGGGGAAATGGTATATGTGTAATGCATAATAGGTGGGGTGTGGGGTAAGGGTATAAGTTAGGGTAGGGAGGGATGAGGGGGGTTTGCAGGGGGTCTCCCCCACATAAAAAAAGGTGAAAAGTAGATTTCGAATTTTCAGTGAAAAGGATTCTGTAAAATCTCCATTAGGTGAAATATTTTCGAAGAAATCCCATACATCCTACAAGCACTTCTTCCCAAAAAACAGAAGCAAGCTCAAAGGTTTTCTACCAAGAAAGGAAAAAAAAGGCACCTGCTATGCCAGTTGACATTTTTAGCCCCCTTAAACTGGCAGTCGACCTTAATAATTACATGAAATAGACAACAATATTTCCAGATCTCGTGGTATAATTTGGGCATCCAAAGAGGTTAAAAAAAGTCTGTGAACTTACTTTTGCATCGACTCAAGATGCTTCATTGCCACAGCTCCTATCCTTTGATGCAGGATTTAACTTTGGAGACTGTTATCCATCAATAGACACGATGAGAAATATAACATTGATCACCAGCACAGTACCTACAGTTGCCTTTCTTCCGCATAAGAGAGCATTCAAATCATTCTATTCAGAATGTTTCTGGGACACTCTCAGCGTTTTGGCTGGGCACAGCATCACATGCACTCCCCGTGTTACCGACAGAGTAAGAGGTACTCTGGAACTTCAACATACACATTGCCCAAAAATACCTTATACCTTCTCTACAACATGGTGACAAGACCAAGGTGTTGGTGGTGGGCGCCCCTCAGGTATGGTTCTTTTGACTCCTTTTTTCTGACCCTCTTCCCGTAGCCTATTTCCTATTGTGATGGCTTAGGGGTTAACATCTCAGCCTCTCTTTCTGCAGAAAACCAGATCAAGGCTGTTTGCCAGAAGGGCAATTTCCAGCTGAAGATCCAGCGCAAGGTTCTCCCCTTCATACAAGTCGGGTTTAGAGCTCCGCTGGTGGCCTCCCTTATCTTATCCTCACTGGAATACTGCAACTCTCTTTATCTGGCACAACCTGCGTTCCTGATTCAGCGTCTGCAGGTTTTGCAGAATTCAGCAGCGAGAGTTGCCACAGGGACGTCGAGGCGTACTCATATTACTCCTGTTCTCCGCCATTTGCATTGGCTCCCGGGGGCCAAGCGTGTTTAATTTAAATCACTGTGTTTGGTGCACAGCGCCTTGCATGGCACTGGGGCAGAGTATCTCCAGCCAACATTTTGCCCGTATGTTCCTACCCAGTCTCTCTGCTTTGCCAATGCCTGATTAATTGTTGTTCCCTAGGCCAAATACTCTCGTATAGGGGGCAGAGCATTCTCTATTGCTGCAGCGGTACTTTGGAACGCCCTTCCTCTGTCACCCCGTTCAAGGGCTAACTATCTTTTAAGCGCTTCCTTTCCTTAAACCCATTTGTTTTAACACGCCCATCTCTCTACCTGTGTTTCCCTACCTTCACCCACTTGCTGTTTAGTGCCAAGATGCCTCTGGGAGGATGTTGCACTGTATAAATACCCCTAACAGAACATAACATAACCTATTTTGAGAGATGTTGATACCTGAATAAGTACTCGTGGAGGAAATCAAAGATGATATTAAAGTTTAGCAAGAAAGCATATGACAATTGATTGCCAGAAACTCTTTTCCAGTGTTTCATAGCCATTACAATGGCCCTCCTTATAAGTCTGGTGGTCTGGAAATAAGGTTGTCGGTAGCAACGTACCGGCACCCCTTCGGTACTGCCAAACTACAAGTCTGCCGGATGGGGCACATTACTCCCAGAATGCCTGACCTGCCGGAAGTTCAGGCCCCTACCAGCAGGCTTCAGGTTTCCCATTATAACCGTACCGCTGCCGCTTATGATATCCAGGTAGCACCAGAATGTCAGGCCACAGTAATAGTTTTACAGGGTTACCGCCAACCTTGTAATGAGGCTCAATGTGTTCAAAGTGAAGTAGGACAAAGAATTTAGGGGCTATTTTGAAAAACCACTAAAAGATTACGTCTCAAAATAGTCTGCTGAGTTCGTAACATCAGAATGTACGGCCTTTGGAAACGATTGAAATTCAACAAACAATAACAATGAGAACTCAAACAAAGATATAAAAGACCAAACTCAATGGAACTATGTTAATTAAGTTGTGCTTGCAACCTTTCCTATGCAGTGTTATTACCTATGTGCATTTAAACAAGCATAATGTGGACTTAGCAACGACAAAATCAAAGAAAAGCGTTCATAACTGGAAAAATATAGCTGTCCACAACATTTTCCCCATTGATATCTATAATGTTTATTTATTTTATTTATGAGTATGATAAAGTTCATCAGTAAACTTTCCACTCTCTAACTTCGTATCAAAATATTTAATTAAATAATTCCTACAATCTATACATATAAACAATATATACATTCAACGCAAATGGTTACAATTTCCGTAAAAGGCTATCCCTTAAACACAAATATTCCAACTTTATCATAATTTAAATTGTCACCAATTCCATTCCATTTCTGTTCAATATGGTCCATAATCTAACTATTGCAATAAGAAGTGCTGTTTGTGTGCCCATGAGGCAGCGGTACCAAAACTGTTTGGTTTTTATTCGTTCAAGACTATATACAAATGTTCCTAGCTATAGCACATGTAAGTCTTCTAATTCCTTGAAGATGGCCAATATTTGTCTATATTTAATAGGCCACCCAGTATCGTTGCCCAGCTGAGACATGCCAGCCGCACTGCATACCATTTACAATTACTCTGAATTGAAGTTGTGGGACCTGGGCAAATTCTACCACAACTATAATAATAACTTGTATTCACCGAATGCTCATGGATGTACAAGTGAGTTGACGGGGATAGGACCCAGAGGGTATTGTCCAAACTTGGTCTCACAAGCACGGAGGGAGAACAACAGAAGGTTATTCCAAGGCAAATCTTGAAGATCTTTGCCTTGTGACACAAAGATTCAGGGATTCTCCTCGAACTCTAGATTCCACATCTTGGCCTCCCTAGATGACATCAATTGGCCAAATGTCCCTGTGTGTGTTCCCTACTCAGGTGCTCCTTCCCACCATTTACGACCCTCCTCAAGACAATCATGTCTGAAGTCTCAGAACAACAAAGGGACATTCCTTGGCATTGTGTCTTGGAACATCGCAGGGTTAAGGGACAAGCTCGACCAAGAAGATGTACTTTCATTCCTTTATGCCCATGATATAGTCTTCCTACAGGAGACTTGGGCCATTGCCATGCCGGAAATGCGAGGGTTTACTGTCCACCAAAAGCCTGCGCAAAGAACAACAGAGGGAGGAACTCTGGTGGGTAATACCTCTGGGTAGCTTCACCTATGGGAGGATCAATCGAGGTTTTAAGTACATACACAACACTATCCTTGCCTTAAAGCTAAAGGTTTCCTTGAAACAGAATCTCTTTCTTTTAATGTTTATAACACCCCTGCATGCAAAGGATCAAATAACTTAGATATTTTAATACAGGTGTTAGAATCCTATTTGGACTCGATAAACCTGACAGACATCTGGATTTTAAGAGGCAATTTTAATAAAAAAATATGTTGGGATTTTTTAAGGGACCACCTGGGTTGGATTGAAGACTTTGCAACAAATATCCCTCGGGCTGATTTGCAAGGTACACAGGGGAACGCATTAGGACTTCAATTTAACAAGTTCCTACTGGATTGGGTCAAAGATTGGTTAATGGTAGAGTCCCCTCTGATGTTCCTGGAAATATTACCTTTAGGAGCTCTCGCTTCACGTTTATTATATACTTTTTTATACTGACATTGTGCGATTGGGCATATTTGAATTCATTCAAGGTTATCCCCAAGCCAGATAGGGAACATTCGCTGTATCGCTTAATGATCTAGGGGAACAATCATAGTAGCGGGGCTATTGACTCTTGTCCAGTGTGTCCAGCTGAGGCAGACCCCAATATGGGTTAAAAAGGAACCGGGCTAAATTGTAACTGGACCAGATCACGCAGGTGATAGTGAATAGTGCCCTTAATGAGATCACAAATTGCCTGAGAGAGAACTTTAGCCCCATTCTAGTTTTAAAATGTCCAGAACTGTGTGGAGGTCCCTGGGCTTCACTTAAAATCTAAACCCCTAAATCCAGGAGTGAACAGACGCCACGTTAAGGTTGGATGGTTCTCACGGGAGAGCAAATTAGCAAAGCAGGAGTTAATAACTGCCCTTACATCAACTTCTTACAGCCCAGACGAGGTGAAATTAAAGAGGGTTTCTTTTAAGATCACTTGCTTGGATGCAGAAAAGATGTGGGCAGAAAAGAAGGTGCAGGAAATAGGAGTGGTGGCATTCCTTGAATAATTCCTGTACATTTTGGTCGCTTGTGTCACGCTCCCTCAGTGAGCCCATAGAATCTCATTGCGATCCCAGCATCAGTCCCCAGGCTTAGATAGAGTATTTCCGGGAGGCATACTCGACGGATGGCTTAGACTGGGAACTCACCCTTAACCACTAACTTCATATAGGTGTCTTGATGCATGCTTCAGCAGCAGAGGTTTCATTAAAAGAAGCCAGTGAAGTTATCACTAAGCAAGCAGCTCTTAAGAGTCCTGGCCCTGACGCGATTCTGGCCGGCCTCTTTAAGTCTAATTTAGACCTCTTTTAATGGTATATGGTTCATCCATAACATTCTGGGAGCTGGAGGCAGGCTGTGATCACGTCTAACTATAAGAAGGGTAACTGGTTGACTCCTCAATCATATCACCCAATCTCTCTACTGGATACAGTTACTAAACTCCTCACTACATTGGATTTCATTGGGCTGACCGAGTGGGTTATGGGATCAGGGATTTTGGCTGAGACTCAGGGAGGCTTTTGTGCTGGGCTTGGTACGAGAGAGCAAACTTTTAATTTATTCCTTCTTGTGGCTAAATACTGTTACTTGTATAAAGCACCAATGTATTTGGCATGAATGGACCCCCGACCGAATCTGACATGGTTGGTGAATAGGGCTAGGCTCTGGCCAGTCTTAAAAGGATAACAAATACCCTTGCATCTTTTAACAGTGATAAAGCTTCAACATTTTGACACCCAGGCATCTGTTGGCTTTGGACCCACAAGCGAGTGTACTCAGTTCATCAACATAGGTAGGAGTGTGTAACAGGGGTGTGTGTTGGCACCACTCCTGTTCAACCTTTACACAAACATGTTGGAGTCTGAGTTGAAAGATATGCTCACCGAAGTTTCCATGATTGCTGGTACTCATGCTCCAGTTCTGTATCGCTGCTTGAAGATTGTATAATGGGTACTGTAGTGTATTATTCTGATTTTCTATCCGATCAATTGGTGGAGGGTGTTGGCAACGTGGGCGAATGGGAGATTTAGTAACAGCTCCCCCATGCAAAATTGCATTGTTGTATGTGTGTATTATGTTGGGATCCGCCGAGTTCAGTGGTGGACCCACAAAGTTGGGAATGGGAGGGATGACATCACCCTGTTTGGGGGGGGATGAGGGAGGCATGGGGGGAGTCTGGTTTGGGGATGAAAAGTTCTAAAAAGCATCTTGGCAGACGACTGTGGATAGTAATGAGCTTTGGGGAGGTAAAAAGGGAGATACACCAAGCAGGTGAAGAAACCGTGCACCTGATAACTCATAGGAGGGCTCAATGGTAGCGATTAATCTGCTGAGCTTGAATGTCAGAGGCCTGGGTAACTATACGAAGGTCAGGCGAATAGTGGCATATGCCAATAGGCACAAAGCCAATGTCCTATTTCTTCAGGAGACGCACACTATCGCGGCAACTAACCAAAAGAAAGCAGTCTCCTGGGGCACTAATAGGTTCTACACATCTTTCTCAACCCAGTCTAGAGGAGTTTTAACCTTAATTCATAAGGCCCTCAAGAATAAACTCAAGGGGACACAGGTTGACCCAGAGTGTAGATATGTGGTGGTACACCGAGTGCTGGAGGCAGATGAAGTGTTGCTTGTTAATATATATGGGCCGAATACAGACTCATATGACTTTTATGAGAATATTGCTAATATAATTGACTCATTCCCGTCGACTCCTGTAATTTGTGGGGAGGGGGGACATGAACTGTATTCTTCATCAGTGCATGGATTGTACTGGGACACCCCCCTACGCCTGACGGGCCCTGAAAACCCTTGCGCATGGAAACAAGGTACAATTACCATACACGAACTGATACGCCAGACACAAGGTTCAATTCCCAAAATCTCAGGTTTATTGCAAAGCAAATAGTCTCAGTCGGCCGACTGGATCTCACGTCTCGCAACGTGTGTCACCCAGACCTTGTGAGACGCAAGAGAGCGAGTATTCTCCAACAGTGACATATATACAAAAAGACCATCATACAATCAGTTTGTGACACATCAAAACCACCCATAATGTATCTTCCTGAGCAAGGGTTCGGTGATTGACAATTATGATGAGTAGGACACCTTCCAAGACATTGATTTAGCAACAGTTGCAATTTGCAAAGGCGCAGAAAGGATTCTTTGTTATAGAGAACATAATGCTCTTGTTCTGTGAGCAAACTGCGTTCGTAGGAGAGGCACATTCCAAAGCATGCTATCTTATAGTTTCTATTCGTGAGCTAGGGGTCAGCTTGATCTGAGAGGGCCCAGAAAAGGGGGCCATGAGGAGAATATAATTCATGCCGTTAACGGCCTGTTTTCTACAGTTTCTGCAGTCTCAGCAAGACCAGCTGGCACCTGGATTGGTGATTAAATGCCTCTCTGCTCGCCTTCAAGGACTTGTGAGGGAGGAAAAGTGTATTTCTGTCTGGGCTAGTCTCTCAACATGTAACTTGTGGCCTTGCTCTGTGCAGGAGCAGAACGAAATTAAATTCATTTTGCAAAGCAAGAGAAAGCAAAACGGCGAATTCTGTTGGTACAAAATGGACGCTCTATGGTTATTCTGACGATTCTGTACTGGCGATGCTGGGCATATGATGCGGTTGGTTTTCGGCGAACATAATATACCGTCAATGCTATGGTAGGGTATTTTCTAGACTAACAAACCCTCCACTTGGCCGTAAACCAAACATTAGCAGGTCTCCCCATTACGATCTTGTATGGGGAGAGTCCAGTCCTTGCTTGTACAGACGTGCACATGCACAACAAAGCTAAAGGCAGTGCATCTGTCCATTTTAATTGACTCCCTGAACAGATCTTACTGATTTTGTTCTTTAATATGCCATTTTGATGTTCAACAAGACCGGCACTCATCGGGTGCCTGGCGGAATGGAATCGTTTATCAATCTGAAGGCCTGCACATACCTGTAATATCAAGGCGGCAACAAAATGCGGGCGGTTGTCTGACCATATGACCCGTGGCAGGCCAAATCAGGAAACATACTCTTTTAACATCACTTTTGCTGTGCTTATTGCTGTGCAGTCCTTTAGCGGGTATGCTTCCACCCATTTACTGATTGCACAGACTACCACCAAGATGTATTTAAGATTCTGACATCTTTCCATTTCTATGAAATCAAAATGGATTCAAAGGGCATAGAGGGGGGGCAAAACTACCTGTTGGAGTGGCTGTTCCTTTTCCAATATTCTGTTGCAAACTAGTCATACAATTCTGAACTAGTCTCTCAGCATTTTTTCTAATGTGCGGGTTCTGCCATACTGTAGCCAGTTGCTGAATCATCTTCTTTGCACATATGTGTGTGGGGCTGTGGGCCATGGTGACCATTGCAGTTACATAAGAGTTGGGCAGCATCCACTTTCTACTTTCTTTGTCCACCCAGAAACCTTCTACGTCTAATTCTGCGGAGCCCTCAGCCCACCCTTTTATTTCATCAGCAGTTGCTTCCGCCTGCACCTCTCTGTATATGTATGTATGTATATATTTTTATAAAGCGCCGGTAGCCCGAGGGCATCAGGGCGCTTGAACATTACAACATAGAAGAGAAGAAAGCAGGCATAAAGAGACGCGAAACAGTTGGCATGGAAGACCTGACAGCCACTAGCGCTAGAGATCTTATCTGAAGAGGAGTGTCTTCATCCGTTTCCTAAATACAAGGTGGTTTGCTTCTGACCTCAGTGAATCGGGAAGGCTGTTCCACAACTTAGGTGCCAGTACCAGAAAAGATCTACCCAACCCCGATTTCAACTTGAAATTGGGTACGACCAAGAGGCACTTTCCTTCCGATCGTAGTCTTCTCCTGGGTGTGTAGAGGACTAGGCTGTTTTTCAAATACTCTGGTGCTTTACCATAGAGGCACTTGTGGACCAAAGAAAGAGCCTTAAACTTTATACGTTCCTCTACTCTTAGCCAATGAAGGGAAATCCTATCGGGGGTGACATGATATTTCTTCTTCAGATTTTTTACTAGCCTAACCACACTGTTCTGGATCACCTGACATCTCGCTAAGTCCTTAGACGAGGCCCCTAACAGCAGTGCATTGCCATAGTCGAGCCGTGATAAAATAATAGCTCTGGCAATAGTCGACAGGTTACATTCATTTAGGAAGGGCTTGATATATCTCATTAGCCTGAGATAATAAGCCGTGTTTTTTGGAGATAGCTGGTCTGGGCATGAGAATCTACCGCAGAGTTAACCATCATGCCCAAGGTTTTCACTTTAGGGGCCACCAAAATGATGGCTTTCTTAATTTGGAAGGATTTGTACTCTGCCCCTAGATTAGCCAACTGACGACTGGAACCAAACAGCATCAGTTCGGTTTTTGAATCATTCAGGCACATCCAGTTCGCCTGCATCCAATCGTCTATTGTCTTATAAACCCTTGCAATCACTTCGCTGTCAGCGGCGTGCTGGCTGCCCCCCAGTTCCAAAATAAGTTGAGTGTCGTCTGCGTAATTCGTAAACGACACGCCTGCATTCACCAGTATGCTGCACAAAGTGCGCATGTATATGTTGAACAGCATTGGTGACAAACTGGCCCCTTGGGACACTCCGAAGAGGATATCGCAGGGATCAGAAAAGTTGCTGCCCCAGTGGACTCTGGCTTGGCGGTTCGATAGAAATGACAATAACCAGTCAATAGCTCCTTCGGAGGAGCCCACGTTCTCAATGGGTGCCTTGATGAGGAGTTGATGATCTACCAGATCGAAGGCAGCGCTTAAATCAAGAAGCATCAGCATCCCTAACTTATTTTTGTCAAGCAAGCTCAACATCTGATTCTGTAGGTCCAGCATGGCTGTTTCAGTGCTATGAGATGCTCTGAAGCCAGATTGTTGCTGGTGCAAGGCTTCCTGATTCTCTACAAATTTCTGTAGTTGCTGCGTTGCTACCTTGCCCAGTAATTTAAGAACAAAGTTGGAATTTGTAATTGGGCGCAGGTTAGCAGGGTCCTTTGGATCCAGGCCGGCTTTTTTGACAAGAGGGGTGATGGTGACCTTCTTAAGTTCCTTTGGCACTACACCCTCCTGGAACGAGGCATTCACTATTCTCAGGAGAATGGGGGCAAAAATGTGTTTATGTTGCAGAATAATGCTAGGTGGTAGAATATTTTCTGCACAGGTGGTGGGTTTCATATTGTTCAGTACCTCTAACAAATCTGCTACAGTGATGGGGTCAAATTTGAAAATCTGTTCTCTTGTGGTTGTCTCTGCTTCTATAGATTGTATCTCCTGGTTCACAGAGGTTCTAGCCTTGATAATTTTTTGTCGTGCTTTATCAGTTTTAGCTTGAAAAGCCTTAGAGACAATATTACAATCCTCCTCTGTGGGCGTAAACGGGGGTTTGAGACTAGCAGGTTTTTCAATGCTCTTTAGTATGTCGAAAAGTTTACTAGTATTGTTGTCAGCAAGTTCAATCTCTGAATTAAAGAAGTTAGCCTTAGCTGACTTTATTTTGTCTCTATATTCCCTGTCCTTTGTTTTCCAATTATTTTTACTATCCACTGATTTTTCTAGGATCCATTTCCTCTCCAGTGTACGTTTTTCCTTTTTTAAAGTGTGGAGCTCTGTAGTAAACCATTTTTGGCAGTTGTTGTTTTTTCTGGCTAATTTAGATTTGAGAGGGGCCTCTGCCTCCACCAGCTCAAGAACGTGCTTATTGTATTTGTCTAAGAGGATTGCGCATGAGTCGAGATCCTGAAAGGAACACAGTATTTCATCAGCGCATGACTTAATCTGTGCCCTGTTTAGATTTTTGAAGTTTCTATTAACTACTTGGATATGGGGATTGTGCTGACGTACGTAAATAGGCAGTTTTAGATTGGCAGATACCAGATAGTGGTCGCTCCAAATGCAGGGCGTGGTTCTGCAGTCTTGCAGGGATACATTGTATCCACATAACCAGTCCAACTGGTTACCCTGAGGGGTAGTGGGAGCCTCATTGAAAACTTTAAAGTCCAGGTTGTTCAGCGCTTTTTCCAAAGCCATGGCTTCTTTATCCTTCTTATTCCCTCGCCAGAGGTTAAAGTCACCCATAACAACAGTGGACACATTAACGGATCTTAGGGAATTTAAGTGAGGGCAGAGTTCCGTTGAGAAATCCGAAAACAGAGCCGGAGGTCTGTAGATGACCACCAAATAAAGGGAGTTGTTGGGGGAGAACACCAATTTGAGGTGCAGTGCTTCACACCCGCTACAGCTTAGAGTCACCTTAAAGAGTTTAAGGCTGTCCTTTGCAATGATTGCCACCCCACCTCCTCGACCCTGCTGCCTATTCTCCATGTAGATGGTGTAACCTTCTGGTACAGCCTGCTCACAAGTAGGCCCCACTGGGTCTGAAAGCCAGGTTTCTGTTAGGCAAAGAATGTCGAAGTCATTAGAGGTAATCATGTCTTTGACATTGTGTGCATGTTTTGTCAAAGAACGTGTATTAAGAAGACCAATATTTAGATGCAAATACTTCTGTGGTAAATCAATTGTAGAGTTACCCTCTAAGACGTTATTTTCAGTCCCCCCCTGTAATTCCACTCGCCTTGCAGCATCTGATGTACACATATTTCTAGGTCAGGCTTACCTAAGGCTCCAAGTACCCGGCGGCAAAAGAGACCGAAAATAAAAGGGGGGTGGTGAAGCTGAAGCTCACCGAAGTGAACCGGAGTAAACCGGCTTCGACGCGCCGGCACTGGACGCGCCTGACTTCGTGTTAAGTAGCACAAAGAACTACAAGAGTTCTGGGAGTTGTAGTTCAGAGTAACTAGCACTCCTGCAGCAAGTGAGGCACACAAAACGGCTCACTAACACCACGGATTCACATACACTGTTTTCATTCATTTGACTGTGGCAATCCCATTCTCTATCATGCAGGGCACTTCTTCTGACTGTACTATCAACATTTTCGTGTGCAAATCACTGGCAGTTTGTTTTGCAATCTTGTCTGCAAATGCGTTTCCTTTTCCAACGTTACATGTTATTTTCTTATGCGCCTCGCATTTCATTATTGCCAGTCGCTTTGGACACGTGAGTGCAAACAACAATCGCACTATCAAAGGGCCATGTTGAATTTTAGTTCCATGTGATGTTAGGAAACTCCTCTCAGCCCAGAGTCGACCAAAATTGTGTACCACCCCAAATGCGTACTGACTGTCAGTATATATGTTTACATTCAAATTTTCAGAAATTTCACATGGAACTAAATTTCAACATGGCTCTTGTCAATGCTATTATCTCTGCAACCTGCGCTAAATTGTATGGAATTCTATTGCTCTCTACAAAACTCTTCAGTGTCGTGATGGCATAGGCATCAGTTGACGTGCCATCAGGTCATTTAAAACAGGAACCATCACAAAACAGTTCTCTGTCTGTCTCTCTCTGTGGGGTGTCTGTTAGGTCAATTCTCCCTTTCATTTCTTGTTCAGTAACCATTATACAATCATGGGGTGGTGATTTCTTCTCACCCATATCTTCATAGGGAGGGGGATTTAACTATGCAGGATTCAAAGTGCAACATCTCTGAATTTGAATATGGGGTGCAAACAGGACAATTTCATATCTAGTCAATCTAGCTGATGTAAGATTTTGCATCTGCGTTCTATTTAAAAGAACGTCTACTGTGTGAGGCACCATTAAGGTTAAGGCGTGACCCAAAACCATTCCCTCGGTTTGTTTTACTGACACGGTAGCCACAGCGACAGCTCATAAACAGCACAGCAAAGCGCATGCTACAGGATCCAGCGCGGAACAAAAATAACTGCATGGTCTATTTCTTCCTCCTTGTTCCTGTGTCAAAACAGCCAGTCCGCAACCCTCATTCTCATGCACAAATAATTTAAAAAACTTTTCATAATTTGGTGTGAGCTGAGCACAAAGCAACTTTGAGCAGATCAAATGCATTCTGACATTCCTCACTCGATGGCAAAGGCAAGGCAACATCCTATTTGGTCAATGCCACCATTGGTTTCACAATCATAGCGAAGTTTGCTATCCACTGCCAACAATATGAAGCCATACCTATTATGGCTGTGACTCCTTTCTGTGTCTTTGGAATAGGCACACCAGAGATACTCTCTATCCTTTCTGGTGCCAGTCTTCTTCCCATGGCGGTACCCTCTTTGCAAATGTCTTCTGAGTCAGCAGCAATCAACAAGTCATTGATGTACTGCAACAGTACATAACCCGTTGGTAGCTCTAGCATGTCTAGTTGTTCTTTCAATGCTCTGCTATAAATACTTGGGCTCTCAGAGTAACCCTGTGTAATTCGTTTGAATGTGAAAGAACACCCTCCTAGTGTGAAAGCAAATAGATATCTGCTATCTGGATGTACTGGCATGCTAAAAAATGCATTCTTAAGATCAACAACACTAAAATGTGAAGCAGAGGCTGGAATCATTGTCATAATGGTAGTGACATCTGGGACCAACAGGAACTGGGGATTAACTACTTTATTCAACGTGCGTAAATCAATTAAGAAACAATATGGTATTTCATTACCTCCTTTCTTATAAACTGGGAGAATCAGACTATTGCAAGTGCTACAAGTAATCTCTTCAATCACGTTTCTTTTAACCAAATCTGAAACAATGCATTTCAATGCTTTCTCTCCTCCACCAACATTTTATACTGGGGGATATGCGGCAATGTTACTCCCTCTTTCAAAGCAACTCTCACCGGCTCTATTTTCAAACAACCAACATCGTTATCATTCATCGCCCATATGCAGCAAGTCGATACCTTACTTAACTCTGTTGGCAGGGGTTCGGACAAGAAGTGGGACATTGGCATTTTTTGTGGTGATATCGTCAAAAACACTCCATCAAGATAACAATGTATAACCGCACTTAGTTTTTTCAGCAAATTTAAACCTAATAAATTCTCGCTGCAATTTTGTGTCAAAAGAAACAGGCAAGAATCAGTGTTATCGGCACTGACTGTGACACAGGACTAATTACTGGGGTGCCTGCGAACCCTACTGAAACGTTCTTTTGCCCTGACAGTGGTATCTCTGGAACCAAGTGATGGTCTATTGAGCACTTCTGTGCACCTGTGTCCACTAGAAAAGTGTGCTCCTTATTCCCAACTTTCATTTCTACGTAGGGTCCTTTCTGATCAACGAGAATAAACACTGGTTCCGATCCCTGTCTTGGGCTGTCCTAGCGGAACAATACATCATCCGATGTAAAGTCACCAGAATAGTATGTCTTTGATTAAGTATCAAAAACATTTCCATCTCCTGCTCCATTCTGCTGATTTTGATTTTGGTTCTGATTCTGGTTGCTATTTCCTTGGTTATTCTGATTTTGTGGCATACTAGTGTTTCTATTTTGCCCCTGTGTTCCCGGGCGACCTCTGTTCTGTCTTCTCGGGGCATTCCCATTTCTATTCTGCAAATGTGGGCACTGTGCTCGCCAGTGACCCTCTTCCTTACAATATGCACATTGATTTAGTCCAATTGGACCTCCGTGCATGTTGGAGTAATTCCCTCTCCCTTGTGCATTTCCTCTGCCCCTATTATTATTCGCTAGCTGCTGTAGCAACACTCTTGTTTTCAGATTCACCCTCTCTCTCGCCTCTTTTTCTTTCTCTGAATTTACTCTATTTTCATAGTACTGGGACATATGTAATACTTCACTCTGTGATTTTGCTTGCCACGCACTTTAAGATGTCATTATCAAATTTTGGATTTTCGGTAACAACCCTCTCACATATTTGTCAACAAATAGTCTTTTCCCAGGTTCACTGCTTAAATCTTTACCGCTAAAATCTGAAAACACTTCTTCAAATCTATTGAAATAATCAGTTGCCAACTCATTTTTGCCTTGCACGCATGCAGTTAGTTTGTCCCATATAATTCTTCTTTCAGGTACTATAACCTTCAATTTCTGTACTATTGGTGCCGGTAATGCTAACATATTTGACAATGGTTTTTCGTCAGCTTTTCTGTCTGTATCCTCTTTTATTACATTTTCCCAAGTAGCTCCCAAACTTTCATGATCATCTACATTCCTAATTTGCTTCCATATATCTGCTGGGAGAATTACAGGGAACAATAGGTCAATATCGCTCATATTAAAAATGGACGATTTCAAATAGGATTCAATTTCTTTATAGAATCCCGCCGGATTATTTCTAATATCAGGGATTGTTTGTTTTATATCATTCACCTCTTGTCTAGAAAAAGGGACATGTACATATTTGGCTCTGTAATGTGCTTCTGTTACTTGTTCTGGAGCTCCACCAATACCAGGGATTTCTGTTTTCGGCACAAAAGTGGGAGGGACTTCTCTCATCGGAAATATCGCACTGGCCCTCCCTCCTCCTTCTCTCTTATTAAGCACTATAGCTAGATCAAGGGATAGAGCTGTCTTCCCAGTTTTGGATAAACACACTCTCTGATATACTGTCATTAATTCAGAGGGACAGCAGTCATTTCTCTCAACATATTTATCTTGCAAATATTCAACCATTACTTGCAATACTTTCCTTTGCATCTCTATCGTATACAGATCAAACGTATCATACACCCACCTCCATTATAGGAATACTAGCATCCATTATCCATCTAAGCGCTTCTTGTGTACATATTTTATTTTCTTCACTAACAGGTTTTGATGGCGGGAAAAATCACTGCTGTACATATGTTGCCGACTCTTGTCTCCCTCTTTTTACCTCTTTGTACTGAAACCCAGGAACGGAAAACATCTCTGAATATAATTCATCAAGTTCATCTTTAAACTCAAATAGCCTGTCCACGTGCTCCTTTATCTCTGAATCACTTTCCCTCAAACGTGAAAAGGCATTCAAATCTCGCAATTTCTGCGGCGGCACCATACCAGTTCATTTCTTCCACCTCTCCATAAGATACTCTCCCATGCATTCCAACAGTGCCTGTTTTTCGCTGAGCTTCTTATAATCATACATTGAACCCAGCGTCGATCCCTCATCATTGCCTTCAATGTACATTTCTGCCTGTTCTTTCAGTTCTCTCTTCCCCTCCCTGCTAACCGCACTATGGGTTATTCTAGTGCTTCCTCTCTGGGCAGGCCCCGCCTCTCCAGCACTGCCTTCTCTGATAGCTGCTGATTCAAGCTCGGTAGGTGGAGCGGGAAATGGGATATTCAGGAGGGGCTGGTGCAGATGGAACAACTGGAAGTGGGGTGACAACTGGGGCTGAGAAGCGTGGGTGGGCTGAGGTTGAGCAATGGGCACTGGTGCAATTGTGTCAATTTTACTTTTAGGGCATTCTTGCCTTTTCTCATTTAGAATCTTATTGATTAGTTCATCTGATGCATGCAACTCTTGTTGTGGATATATTTTTGTATGCCTAATTGAAGACTCCTATCCCCCCTTCTGATATCCTCATCCCATTGCTTTTCTTCCTGTTCTAGTGCTCTGTCTACATTAGATTTGTGCCTACGTGCATGTTTCTCTCTACTTCTTAAACAGAGGTTAGCTTCCTTCTTCCAGTCTCTAATGACGTCAAATGTTGCAGGGCGTGCTTTCTTGCGCAGCAATACCGATTCCAAATGCTCGATTCGCTGCATCTCAAAACTACCATCTTTCGGCCATTGTAAATCTTCTACGTGTCCGGTTTGCCTATGCCAAATTTCACTAAACATTATTTCCCCTACTCCATACTTCACATACATCTCGAACGCTGGTGAACCTATGGGTGGCGCAGCCTGGCCAGTTTCCAAAGATTGTCTACCGCAGTGGAAAAATCCCACTAGATAGGAAGACAATTTCCCAGGCATGTTTGATCTTATTCGTACCTTACCCTGGGCGTTTGATCTTGCAAGAGCAACTCTTAAGCAATATCAGGGCTGTTAAGAATCGGGGCACGACTCACCTGATCAATCAGCTTGTCTCTCAAGACGCAATTCGTCCATATAGAGATACAACCAAGGATCGTCATGACTGCGTATCTGGCTCAATCTGCCTCGCTTCGGGACCCTCGCCTTCTTGCTCTCTGGCCAGACGTGTCGATCAGGGACCGGTTGTGTACAGATCTGCAAAGGAGTCTCGCTTCACTTTCACAGTGGCACCCCGAACAACTCTCGATCCAGGCTCGACGGCCTCATCCTCGATTAGTTTTTTCCACCTTCTTCAAATTTCAACATACACGATGGAGCAAATGGGGAGGGTCCCGATTCGGGCGCCATTTTTTGATGGGCCCTGAAGACACTCGCGCATGGATACAAGGCACAATCACCATACACAAACTGATACACCAGACACGAGGTTCAATTCCCAAAATCTAAGGTTTATTGCAAAGCAAATAGTCTCAGTCGGCCGACTGGATCTCACGTCTCACAACGTGTGTCACCCAGACCTCGTGAGACACAAGAGAGCGAGTATTCTCCAACAGTGACATATATACAAAAGGACCATCATACAATCAGTTTGTGGCACATCAAAACCGCCCATAATGTATCTTCCCGAGCAAGGGTTCGGTGATTGACAATTATGACGAGTATGACACCTTCCAAGACATTGATTTAGCAACAGTTGCAATTTGCAAAGGCGCAGACAGGATTCTTTGTTATAGAGAACATAATGCTCTTGTTCTGTGAGCAAACTGTGTTCGTAGGAGAGGCACATTCCAAAGCATGCTATCTTCTAGTTTCTATTCGTGAGCTAGGGGTCAGCTTGATCTGAGAGGGCCCAGAAAGGGGGGCCGTGAGGAGAATATAATTCATGCCGTTAACGGCCTGTTTTCTACAGTTTCTGCAGTCTCAGCGAGACCAGCTGGCACCTGGCTTGGTGATTAAATGTCTCTCTGCTCGCCTTCAAGGACTGTGCAGGAGCAGAATGAAATTAAATTCATTTTTGCAAAGTGTTTGAACAGAAAAGCAAGAGAAAGCAGAATGGCGACTTCTGTTGGTACAAAATGGACGCTCTGTGGTTATGCTGATGATTCTGTACTGGCGATGCTGGGCATATGATGCGGTTGGTTTTCGGCTAACATAATATACCATCTATGGTATGGTAGGGTATTTTCTAGACTAACAGATCTGCATCCAGGGCCAGTCAGAGTCTGCACTGCCAGAAAGAGAGACTTGAACTGCAGGATGTTTGGAGAACACTACACCCAAATGATCGGCAATACACGTTCTATTCTTCTGTGTATGATATGGCCACCTGCATTGACTTAGTATTGGTCACACGACAATAGGTGGGTGGAGTACAACAGGTTAATATCCTGCCCGCACACTATCAGATCATTCCCCCGTCGTCATGCAGATTACTTTGGGCAGGGGGGCCCACAGTCGAGCAGCGTGGCAATAGAAGTCAGAGGCATTATAAGACATGGTATTTAGGTCAGACATAGAGGATGATATCCGCGTCTATTTCACCCATGATGCGCCTGAGACCACGTCACATAGTATGGTGTGGCAGGCGTTAAAGGTGTATATCAGAGGAATAGCAATCTCTAAGGAGTTTGGTGTCCTCAAGACCATCCAGTGGGATCTGGCGACCTGTGAGCTCTGGCTCAAATACTTGGAAAATACATATGCAGCCAGGCCTGACCCAGCAGTTAGAACCGAAATACATACTACACTGGAGCAGTTTCGTGCCCATGCACATAGGGAAATTAAATACTCTGCGAAACTTGTAGCCACAAGGCCGGGAGACCAGAGACCGGCCGGGAAGGATGCTGCCTCAGCTGATATGGGCTGAACAGTGTCCCCCTCATGTGGATGAGATACTAGATGAGCAGGGAGAAATAAATACTTGGACTGAGAGATCCTTGTGGTATTCAGGCGCTTTTATGCATCCTTATAGCGGTGCCACCCTGCTTCGTAGGATTCGTGCAGTTGAGTCCCTACTCAAGGGTGTGCCACTGTCCAGGCTGTCATCAGGCGCTAGGGAACAGATCAATGTTCCATTTATGATCGAAGAAGTCATGGGCATGATTAGAGATCTCCCCAGAGGAAAGTCCCCCAGTCTAGATGAACTGACCGCTGAATTTTACATAACATATGGAGCGCTGTAGGACCCCCACCTGTTAAGTGTATGGGAGGAGGCACAGAGTGACTCGGTCCTGCCTGAATCGTTTCAGGAGGCCATCACGATCCTTATGAAATCAGGCAAACCCACTAATGATTGTGGGTCATACAGGCCCCTGTCACTGATAAATGTGGCACTAAGATCTTTGCTAAAATTATAGCACAAAGATTGCTCCCCCTCATGCCACACCTAGTGCATAGTGATCAGGTGAGATTTATCCCGGGGATGTCTACGGCGCTGAATGTTTGCAGGCTATTCAATGTTATGTCCAGCTTGACGCCTTTGGCCTCTGCTGTCGCTGTCGCACTGGACGTGCAGAAGGCTTTCCATATGGTCTCATGGGAATATCGGTTTGCTATTTTAGACAAATGCGGTCTTGGGCACAACATGATCCGATTTATTAAGCTTTTATACACGGGCCCCACAGTCAGGGTCCTGGTTTACACTTAGCTGTCTGTCCCATTGCATTTGGGAAGAGGGAGATGCCAGGGCTGCCCCTATCTCCTCTGTTATTTGCTCTGGCCATCAAGCCCCTGGCTGATATGGTTAGGGAGCGCTACAGGAGAAGAGGGATTAGGTTATTAGGACCCCAGGTAATCGTTTCCTTATACGCCAATGACGTGCTGTTATACGTCAGAGACCCCTGTGGGAATCATGACCCAATTATACAAGATGCCACAGTGTAGAGGAGGAGCCAGTACCCCCACCTTAACCACTTTGCCATAGACATGCTAACGAAGCTACACGTACAGATGATAGACGAAGTAGAAGACATTGCTGATGACAGCTGGTTTGGATCTCTCTTTTCTTGGGTTCCACAATGGATGGCAGTTTCTTGTAGCCCTGATAGTAATGATATTGCTTGGATTTTGTGTGATCAAGATAATAATCCCACAATGCAAGAAGATTGAAAAGAAAGTCATCAGGATGATGATCATGATCGATGTTGAGCAAGGAAGGCCAAAGACTTGACAGATGAAGAAATCAGAGACTTTGTGAAGGACAGCATCATGTACCTGAGGGAAAGAAGTTCTTGTTCCCAAAGAACCATAACAAGTATGTGGGAGATTGGATCTACTGCAGTCTAAGAGGACAGTGCATGCTTGGAATAAAGCTGAGCATGTGAAATCAAATAGATGCCTGAACGGAATCATAAAGATATGAATCCCAAAAAAGCATCTCTTCAGGCAAGTATGTCTAGATGTGAAGGAAGATGGAAGAGTGGTCGAAGAGCCAAGTACCCCCACCTCAACCACTTTGCCCATATTGCCTATATGTTGGGAACCAGAGTGTGAGACACATGTAGTACCAGTGAGAAAACTCAAACCAAGGAGAATCCTGGAAGCAAAGTTCCCATTGAGAAAACCATATCTGTATACGAGACAGTATGATGGCCATTTAAATGAGATTCCGGAAGAAGCAGAACAAATAAATGGCAAGGATGAATGGTGACATGAGACAGAGTCGAGCTGATGTACATAAAGGATGCAGAGATGAGAGAATGAAGATATTCTATAAGGTATCTTGGGATCAAGATGTAGAAGCTTATGCTACAGAATTGATGAAGATGTCAAGTTGTTTTACACGTGTACAGATGCAAAGAAATGCAAGCAGAGAAAGTATTCTTGAGGCTAGCTTTATAGTGAATAGATTCCGGCAAGCGCCAACTTATATATATGTATATGGACGAATGAAGGATGCATGTGTCCACGACGTATTACATCAGTGCTGGACTAAAGATATAAGGCCTCATTTTCAGTGTGTCGCAGTTGAAAAACTATTGAATTACAAAGTGAATCATAGAAAGCCGAGGCTGGATGAGCCCAGAAAGCCAAGGTCTTATCAGGCTGGAGTGAGCTGACATTGGATACAAATCATGTGAAAGAACAAAACAACTGTTCAGAGGGTATGGTCAAAACAAGGAAGACGTCAGAGGTCTATTAGAAAATAGTATTTTTAATACACTAAAGGCTCGATTTTATGGTCTTCAGTCACGTGAAAGAATGGAATTGGACGAACAACACGCATGAGGGCAGAGCGTGCCTTCACTCCCCTGAATTCTCCAGAGCTAAGAACACTCCCAAGGACAAGTTCAAAGTCCTAAATGACAGCCGACCACTGAGGTGATGATAGATGAGAGGACTAATTGGTGGGAAGCTATGGTTAAGACGAGCACACCAGCACCTGGAAGCCCAGCCTGCATGCTGCTAATGTAGGTGGAAAAGTACTGACGGAGGTTAGAACGGCAACCAATTGTAGCGGGCCACGTAATTAAGGGTCCTATAGTTTTGTAGCCAATGGGATGTTGTGCATTTAGTGACGTTCTTAGTGCCCATTTTGAGGGGAGGGTTTAGTTGCCCCACCTGATGTTAATTACCCTATCACTTATTCTCTTTGCCCTAGGCTAGAATGGAACGTATACTTAGATATTCACTGAGAGCCAATCACTTTTCTTCATAGGTTTTATAGCTTGCTACATAGGATGACATTGGTAATTACGTAGGTTAATGTCACTAATGATGAGTTTTTAGCATGTAAGCTAAGTTTTTTATGAAACTCGTTGAGTAAGAGGATCGAGCGTGTTCATTGATGTTCGTTGTACTCCCTGTTTTCGATAATTGATATTAAAACATTTATCTTTTTTGCCAACTACCTGAGTTGCACCATATTTCAGCGAACAGGGCTGCCCGTCTTATTACAAATGGCTGCCGCTATGGAGGTTTCCTAGGCTTGGCCCCACATGGGATGGCATGCTCCGGTGGAAGTGGGAGACACTGGGGTACCAGGCATTAGGGGACCTTTCCCCGGAAGGGAAGTTTATTACCATGCAGACTTGGAAACAAGGGTGCAAGGGCACATTGACAGATACTTTTCAGTACTATAGGCTGTGGGTGGCGGTGTCCAGGTGGTGGGTGACATACCCTTATGAGCCCTCAGACAATGAATTCCTGGTATTTATATCCAACTTCCCGGGTTGTCGTAGAATACTGGTGACACTGTTTGGGTTGATAAAGGAAAAATACTGCTGGCAGAGAGCCCCGGCTAGGCAACAGTGGGCAGAGGAGGTAGAGGTGGAACGCTCTGATGAACAGTGGGGCAAAATATGCTCCCTAACTAAATCTGTATCTTTCAAATACAGATTTAAACTAATCCAGTACAAAATACTGAACAGATTGAATTACACCACCCGCAAACTTCAAACTACCTATCTGGAACTAGATGGTAGGTGCCCCCGGTGTAAAGATGAAAAAGCTAACCACCTGCATATGTTGTGGAACTGTAATAAGCTGCAAGAGCTTTCCAAACAAATGATAGATTCTCTATTAAAAATTGTACAGTGTACATTATCATGCTCTCCCATGGAGGTTTTGTTTGGGCTCTGGAAGGATATCCCAGAGATGAGGGTTAGATCTTTCCTGGATATTGAGTGCATTATTGCTAAGCGCTGTATATTGAAAAATTGGAAAAAGGCTAACCCGCCAACAGGGCATAACTGGTTGAAGGACCTAACCAGGGCAGAGAATTGCAAGGACCTATATAAAAGTACTCTGCCAGGTACGTCCAGACCGATGGATATCTGGTGTTACTTCTGGACCTATCTAGCAGGATTGGAAACAGACTAAAATGTGCCAGGGGAAGTGGTGTGGGCTCGACCACTGAGTGGAGTGGTGCAACAGGCCAGGAAATGATGCTCGCTGGGTATGGTTTAGTTTTGCTCAAAGTGTTATGTAACATGCATGATGCCAATGTTCTCATTTGTGATCCCATGCATATATTTTCTACCATATGTAATCTGTTTTAAAGAGTCTGCCAAGCAAAAATAAAGTTGTAAAAAAGAATTTTAAATTGAAAGAATCAACTGTTCATAAGTTAGCTGTTTTGAACAGTCATTCCAAGAGTCGAATCATACACCCAAATGACATACTGACTTTTAGGATGTGAGGCATGGTCCTAAAGAGGCTGGCCAAAAAATGGTTGCTCCCTGTTGGAATAACTGCAGAAGAATCTGGTACAATAATCTGGCAGGTGTCACAGATGGCCTTAATAATTGACGGAAACCATGCGACAGTTCAAGGATTTATTGTCTTCCAAATAAGGATTGTTCAACTATGAACAGACTGGTTGGTACAAATACAAATAGTTTGTTCATATTTAGGACAGGCAGGTGGATTCATGAAATACATTGGGCTGGAATGGGTGGAGAGGCTCACTGGGGTCATCCCTCTCTATCTTATCGAGAAAAACCTCCTCCCTAACCCAGGCGTCCCTAGCCACAGGTTGGTATATAGAGCTTGTGAATCCCTCAGTAAGTGAAAGACTATAGACTGGGATGTTAACCTAAAGGCACTTAGCCTTATCTGTCGGAACTCCCTCAGAGACTTCCTAGACTGGCCCTACATTTTCCAAGACCTGAGTTTGCCACAATTTACATCACACCTGACCTGCCAGAGCCTATCCTACACCACAAAGGTGGTCAAATGCCCACCTGTGGCAAGTTTTGCAGCAGAGAATAGTGCTGTACCCGAAGCAAGGCTTTGGGGAAAGGTGGGTCTCTGCACTTTAGTTCAAGAGAAACTACACCCAGAGCACCTGACAGGTTTACTATTGGACAGCGATATTTTCGTGGGTCCACCTCCTGGATGAATCTATGTTTCAATGCTCATTACCCATGTGTGTACGATAAACATTAGATGCTAACAATATTTTCCTTATACAGTTTTATAATTAAATGAACAAATGTTTGTATTACAATATACTGCCTTTTATACTTATAAATATTAACACATAACTAATGCTCTCACTCTTTTGTTTAGCATTTATTTATTCTCTTATAGCGATAATATTTGAACATTAAAAATAAATGTAATGTCTAATTTCAAATCTTGTACTATTCATCAAACTCAAGCGTCAACATACAAGATATTACCCACCTCGAGACTTGATTGTTCCCTGGAGCTTGAAATTGTTCTATTGAAGGCTATGAGGTTCCTCCTAGGGATCCCTTCACCTCCCGCTCCAAGAGCCAGGACGCAAAGGAGCCCCCAGGGAAAACCCCCAACGGGGGGAAAAACCCTGTGTTGGGCTGCTAGGGTCCGTAGAATCCTGAGGACAGCTAGGGTGATGTTCCTCAGCCAAGGGTAGTTGGTGATCGTCAGTGGAACAGAAAACTGGGTGTAATAATACAAAAGGTAACAGGCTAGTAAATACTTGAGAGTAGAAAGGATAAGGAATGAGAATAGAGTGGAAACAAGGATTACCTGGGTGTTATTCGGTCAATCCTAAATGTAAGAAAAAAGGCGGGAAGAGGCTCACTCCTAATCTAAATGAGCTAAAGAAGGATAAGGTTATAAATCTTCAAGTCTTGTGCAAGTGGCTTTGTCTTGAAACACAAAATGCTTCCCTTACCGCCTGAGCCAATAAACCGAAGAAATCCCTTTCCTGTACTTCCGGGTAGGATCTCATACTTCTTCTGGTGCTGTGGCTAGAATCAGAAGTGCTACGGGGAAAATAGGATTAGAACAATGATAAAGAATCTCCAGAGAATGATTGACAAAAGTAAAGGGCCGCAAGAATAAGTATGTGGTAACGCACCTGATAGAGTCGCTGAAGAGGCTAGCAGAACCCGTAAGGGTGGAAAGACCATTGGCTGGAAGCCCGGTGGGTTTCACTAAGAAGAAAATAAAGAACATCACAGCTTAATAGAGATAACAGCGTAAAGAAGGGAGGAAGGTAAGTAGTAGGATCAGATTGAAATCTACACAAACTTACGGAGCGTACAGCTACTCAAAAGGAGAGAAACAACGCGCTTTGCCACAGGTTGAGTGTCTGGATATACTGTGCGGAAGTCTGGGGGCGTGGCCAACCTTCGGTTGAGATCCAGTAAAAACGCAAGTGCGTTACAGCTCGTTCCGCAAACACCCGGAACAGCTTGCGCCGTGTACGAGAGTCGGGATATAGAACCGAAAACCATATTAGGTGTAACAATAAAATAGTCAAGCAATATACAGTATCCATTATTAGCAGTGGGGCAGATACACAGCATCGCACTCTACCACATTTTTAAAACGACCTACCAATCTCAAATGCATATGTAGCCATTGATGCACAGTACAACTTAAATCATACTCACAATGTTGGTGCTGTGGATTGGCAAGCCAGGGTACAGATGAAGTTATTCAGATCAACCTCTGGATATCCCATTAGATGGAGAGGGCTAAAAGCTCTGTCAAATAGTTTGTGGCTTCCAGGGGTAGTTAACTAATAACAGCCTAAAAGTCATGGATCAAAAATATCAGGATGGGCAATGCCTGTGCATTAGCCCTCACAACAGTCTGCACCACCTGCTTCACTTGTCCTGACCCTTGGAACATGACGCCCAGAGAAAGGGTGGCATGAGAGTCGGGGAGGAAGATGGCCCGTGAATGTGCAGCAGGCCCACCTCCACTACCTGAGGCTGGAAAGAAACAAGGGACATAATAACAATGAGTTACAGTATCCCTTACTATAGCCTCTACTCCCTGACCCCCATGGTTCTTACAGTACCTCTGAAGGTCCTTTGCTGAGGAACACTGTGATGACATCAAATGCTGTCTGTGGGTCTGGAAACGCACACCCTCTGGCATGAGGACACTCCCGATAGAACGAAGAAGCAATAGTCCCATAAGAGTTCCTCTTTGTGTCCATCTACCACTCTACAAAAGTCCACTCCAAAAACAGCGGGGATCAGCCTGCCTATTCCAGTTAGTTCAGGGAACAGCAAGGCAATGTTCCAACATGTTCATTCCTCAGGTCCATGAGCAGGCAAATGCTGCTCCAGCAGGAGAACCTACAGATCCACGAAAAGTCAGGCATGGCTCCCAACAGGGAAGTTCCATGATCTGCATGCAGCAAGAAGCAGCTGCACCAAGTCACTCTGCAGATCCTATTGCAGTAATACGGTGCACCAACAGGGTAATCATGAGGAATAGAGAGGCAAGCAAAAAAGGGCAACCCAGGAAAATAAATACTATCTCAGCCAAACTGCAGATGGGAGAACAGGTCCAGCCTTCTGAGTCCGTGGAGGAGCGCATGAGGTTAGAAGAAAGGAAATGTTACCATGTGCCATGGCCGTGCACACAAAAGGTCCCTAGGAGTCATAGTCTTTATTCCTGGGAGCCTTTCCATTCTAGACGCACGGCACCGCCAACTGACAAAAAATGATTACAGATAAAACATTTCAAATCCCCCTGCAAAGGATTCCTCTTGCCTTTTGTGCTTTGATGGTGTCTTACCCTGGCCAAAGACGTATGAGGGGCAACACAGGTCATATATAGATGCTGTGCCAAAACTCATACCACAATAAACTCAGTGTTTCACCAGCAAAGGGAAAGATCAAAGGCTAACCTAACAAAAATACATCAAGGTCTCTTATAATGGTACGACAATGGAAAAGATAATGTTTGTTGAAAACATGGGTATATATGACTTATTTCAACCCCCACAATACAGAAACAGTAAAAAAAAGAAATTGGAAAAAATGGCAACACACCAACTTTTAGCCCTATGAGCAGTTTATTGTTTACGGGTGAATGCATCTGAATGCTGTTTGCTGCTTTTTTCTAAGGCAGGTCAGCTTTGATGCCTCTAAATTATTGAATCAAACATTTTAAATCAGAGTTTGGGAAAATTGTCTAAGTGCTAATTTTAGGCCTGAAGGCAAGAAGTGCACACTTTGTCTACCCATTAAATGTGCTTGCTTCTCTTACCCAGGCAGGTCAAGTTCTTATGGTTTAACAGTCCTCCAGGCTCTTCCCCCTTTGCTGTTCACAGTGGCTTACCCTTTGGCGGAATATCAGGAACCTCTCTCAGACTCCTGAAACAACTGCTTTTTAAAGGCTGCTGAAACAGCTGCTTTTTAAAGGCTAAATCCTTCCCCAGTTTCCATGTTAGCCAATCACAATCTAACAGATAATGATGACATTCATGTAATCTGTAGGAACAGTAGAACAAAACATCTTGTTAGTTTACATTTGAATTGAATCCAATCTTGTAGTTATCTGTTGTTTGTCTATATACTTGCACGTTTGAATAAGATGGACATTTGCCAAACGATAAAAAGATGCAAGTGCATTAATCATAACATTTTCTACTGTCTGCGTGTCCGAATTGTGCATTCAATCTTGATTAAAGTTGTATCTCTGTTGGCCTGGACATTTGTTTATATAAACATGAGATAGCTTGGCAGCTTGCAATTAAATCTTTTCAAATATTTACCTTACAAGATATTCCATATGTTTTTGAATTCTTTGTGCTCTCTGCTGTTTATATAATAATGCAAGCACATTGCTGTGCGCTAATTATAATAAAGCAGATAGATTATTTGTTTGCAAAATAATCCGCAAACACGGCAATGTTAGATCATAGCAACAACCTCTCTTTTCTTGTGCTTTTCACATAGAAACAAAGAAATGCATTTTCTAAAGCACACCAAGATTTTTGGGTTACAGTGAAGTGCATTCTGCAAATGTTTCAGTAATGTTCTGTATAGTGCCAATTGTGCTTGAGAAGAGAGTGCTGGCAAAGTTTAATATTTCTGAATGGACATTCATGAAATGCATACCGTCAAAGGTAATGGGAATGTTTCATTTGTGGCTACAGGCTATGTGGCCTGGATGGGAGTTTAGAGTGGTTCCTATTATAGGTATGCAATGCAATATATGACCCTCCCTCCCTAAGGGACAGTATGCCACTCTAAAAAAATCGACAGAACAAGTCAACTTTTAAAAATTGAGAGTAAAGAGGGAAAAATATGAAAACAGGTATGTAGCCAAATCTTTGAGACTTTCCATCAGCTAAACAGGAACAAATGCAGCAGTTTCTCTCTTCAGTTTCCCTGCAGGAATGTCTCTCTAGAAAGTATGAGGGTAATTCATAGAAATTCGCACAAAAGTGGCGCACGCGGCTGGCGCACAGCGTGCCCGTGCGAATGTCTGCGCCAGCCGCATGCGCTAAAATCGATTTCCGCGCACAGCGTATTCATGGATTTTCGCATCCAAAACCAGCCGTGGCGCAGCGACCCTGCAGCAGCGCCAGTTACGCCCCCAAGAACGCCCTCGCGCAAGGAAAAGCCTCCAAAATCCCCAAATAATCGCAAAGGGCTGCGCTAACCCTGGACCAGTTCACAGGGCTGGCAAACAGCAAACTCCAAGCGGCGAACGTGTATTTCAGTGGTTCGCGGGAAGTTCCACACGCGATTGTCCTGTGTACGTGTGCATCAGGGGTGCGTGGGAAGTAACACACGCAAAAGCAGCAGGGTACGTGTATTTCAGGGGTGCGCGGGAAGTATCACACGCAAAAGCAGCAGGGTACGTGTATTTCAGGGGTGCGCGGGAAGTATCACATGCAATTCCATCAGGGTACGTGTATTCCAGGGGTGCGCGGAAAGTATCACATGCAAAAACAGCAGGGTATGTGTATTTCAGGGGTGCGCGGGAAGTATCACACGCAAAAGCAGCAGGGTATGTGTATCTTAGGGGTGCGCGGGAAGTATCACACGCGGTTCCATCAGGGTACGTGTATTCCAGGGGTGCGCGGGAAGTATCACACGCAAAATCAGCAGGGTACATGTATTTCAGGGGTGCGCGGGAAGTATCACGCGCAATTCCATCAGGGTACGTGTATTACAGGGGTGCGTGGGGAGCACCACACGTGAATTGCACGTGTGGGTCCTCCCAGGTGTTCCCTCTACACCCTCCATGGCCCCTGCAGGTGGCCCTCACCACAGGGGCCTACCCTGCACATGTCCTGCAGGCACCCCATCCACCATGGCCATGTCCCCCAGCCAACCCACATATCACCTTGCACTACTGCCCACCAACGCATGTCCCCCTGCACCCCCAGCCACCAGGGGCAGCCTCCACCAGGCCCCCACTCATGTCTCCCACCACCCCCACCCCCCAGCAGTGCAGGGGCAGCCTCCACCAGGCCCCCACTCATGTCTCCCATCACCCCCACCCCCCAGCAGTGCAGGGGCAGCCTCCACCAGGCCCACACTCATGTCCCCTATCACCCCCAGCCACCAGGGGCAGCCTCCACCAGGCCCCCACTCATGTCTCCCATCACCCGCACCCCCCAGCAGTGCAGGGGCAGCCTCCACCAGGCCCCCACTCATGTCTACCATCACCCCCACCCCCCAGCCACCAGGGGCCGACTCCACCAGGCCCCCACCCATGTCTACCACCACCCCCACCCCCCAGCCACCAGGGGAAGCCTCCACCAGGCCCCACCCATGTCTCCCTGCACCCCCACCCCCCAGCAGTACAGGGGCAGCCTCCACCAGGCCCCCACTCATGTCTCCCATCACCCCCAGCAGTGCAGGGGCAGCCTCCACCAGGCCCCCACTCATGTCTCCCACCACCCACACCCCCGAGCCACCAGGGGCAGCCTCCACCAGGCCCCTACTCATGTCTACCACCACCCCCACCCCCCAGCAGTGCAGGGGCAGCCTCCACCAGGCCCCCACCCATGTCTACCACGACCCCCACCCCCAGCAGTGCAGGGGCAGCCTCCACCATGCCCCCACTCATGTCCCCTATCACCCCCACCCCCCATCCACCAGGGGCAGCCTCCACCAAGCCCCCACTCATGTCTACCACCCCCCACCCCCCAGCCACCAGGGGCAGCCTCCACCAGGCCCCCACTCATGTCTACCACCACCCCCACCCCCCAGCCACCAGGGGCAGCCTCCACCAGGCCCCCACTCATGTCTCCCATCACCCCCAGCCCCCAGCAGAGCAGGGTCAGCCTCCACCAGGCCCCCACTCATGTCTACCACCACCCCCACCCCCCAGCAGTGCAGGGGCAGCCTCCACCAGCCCCCCACTGATGTCTCCCATCACCCCCACCCCCCAGCAGTGTAGGGTCAGCCTCCACCAGGCCCCCACTCATGTCTACCACCACCCCCACCCCCCAGCAGTGCAGGGGCAGCCTCCACCAGGCCCCCACCCATGTCTACCACCACCCCCACCCCCCAGCAGTGCAGGGGCAGCCTCCACCAGGCCCCCACTCATGTCCAACTCATGTCTCCCTGCACCCCCACCCCCCCGCCACGAGGGGCAGCCTCCACCAGGCCCCCACTCATGTCTCCCATCACCCCCACTCCCCAGCAGTGCAGGGGCAGCCTCCACCAGGCTCCCACACTTGTCCCCCTGCACCCCCACCCCCCAGCCACCAGGGGCAGCCTCCACGAGGCCCCCACCCATGTCTACCACCACCCCAACCCCCCAGCAGTGCAGGGGCAGCCTTCACCAGGCCCCCACACATGTCTCCCATCACCCCCACCCCCCAGCAGTGCAGGGGCAGCCTCCACCAGGCCCCCACTCATGTCCAACTCATGTCTCCCTGCACCCCCAGCCACCAGGGGCAGCCTCCACCAGGCCCCCACTCATGTCTCCCTGCACCCCCACCCCTCAGCCACCAGGGGCAGCCTCCACCAGGCCCCAACCCATGTCTCCCATCACCCCCACCCCCCAGCAGTGCAGGGGCAGCCTCCACCAGGCCCCCACTCATGTCTCCCATCACCCCCACCCCCAGCCACCAGGGGCAGCCTCCACCAGGCCCCCACCCATGTCTACCACCACCCCCATCCCCCAGCCACCAGGGGCAGCCTCCACCAGGCCCCCACTCATGTCCCCTATCACCCCCACCCCCCAGCCACCAGGGGCAGCCTCCACCAGGCCCCCACTCATGTCTACCACCACCCCCACCCCCCAGCCACCAGGGGCAGCCTCCATCAGGCCCCCACCCATGTCTACCACCACCCCCACCCCCCAGCAGTGCAGGGCCAGCCTCCACCAGGCCCCCACTCATGTCCAACTCATGTCTCCCTGCACCCCCACTCCCCAGCCACCAGGGGCAGCCTCCACCAGGCCCCCACTCATGTCTCCCATCACCCCCACCCCCCAGCAGTGCAGGGGCAGCCTCCACCAGGCTCCCACACATGTCCCCCTGCACCCCCACCCCCAGCCACCAGGGGCAGCCTCCACCAGGCCCCCACCCATGTCTACCACCACCCCACCCCCCAGCAGTGCAGGGGCAGCCTCCACCAGGCCCCCACTCATGTCTCCCATCACCCCACCCCCAGCAGTGCAGGGGCAACCTCCACCAGGCCCCCACGCATGTCCCCTATCACCCTCACCCCCCAGCCACCAGGGGCAGCCTCCACCAGGCCCCCACTGATGTCTCCCATCACCCCCACCTCCCAGCAGTGTAGGGTCAGCCTCCACCAGGCCCCCACTCATGTCTCCCATCACCCCCACCCCCCAGCAGTGCAGGGGCAGCCTCCACCAGGCTCCCACACATGTACCCCTGCACCCCCACCCCCAGCCACCAGGGGCAGCCTCCACCAGGCCCCCACCCATGTCTACCACCACCCCACCCCCCAGCAGTGCAGGGGCAGCCTCCACCAGGCCCCCACTCATGTCTCCCATCACCCCACCCCCAGCAGTGCAGGGGCAAGCTCCTCCAGGCCCCCATTCATGTCCCCTATCACCCTCACCCCCCAGCCACCAGGGGCAGACTCCACCAGGCCCCCACTGATGTCTCCCATCACCCCCACCCCCCAGCAGTGTAGGGTCAGCCTCCACCAGGCCCCCACTCATGTCTACCAATACCCCACCCCCCAGCAGTGCAGGGGCAGCCTCCACCAGGCCCCCACCCATGTCTACCACCACCCCCACCCCCCAGCAGTGCAGGGGCAGCCTCCACCAGGCCCCCACTCATGTCCAACTCATGTCTCCCTGCACCCCCACCCCCCAGCCACGAGGGGCAGCCTCCACCAGGCCCCCACTCATGTCTCCCATCACCCCCACTCCCCAGCAGTGCAGGGGCAGCCTCCACCAGGCTCCCACACTTGTCCCCCTGCACCCCCACCCCCCAGCCACCAGGGGCAGCCTCCACCAGGCCCCCACCCATGTCTACCACCACCCCAACCCCCCAGCAGTGCAGGGGCAGCCTTCACCAGGCCCCTACACATGTCTCCCATCACCCCCACCCCCCAGCAGTGCAGGGGCAGCCTCCACCAGGCCCCCACTCATGTCCAACTCATGTCTCCCTGCACCCCCACCCCCCAGCCACCAGGGGCAGCCTCCACCAGGCCCCCACTCATGTCTCCCTGCACCCCCACCCCTCAGCCACCAGGGGCAGCCTCCACCAGGCCCCCACCCATGTCTCCCATCACCCCCACCCCCCAGCAGTGCAGGGGCAGCCTCCACCAGGCCCCCACTCATGTCTCCCATCACCCCCACCCCCCAGCCACCAGGGGCAGCCTCCACCAGGCCCCCACCCATGTCTACCACCACCCCCACCCCCCAGCCACCAGGGGCAGCCTCCACCAGGCCCCGACTCATGTCCCCTATCACCCCCACCCCCCAGCCACCAGGGGCAGCCTCCACCAGGCCCCCACTCATGTCTACCACCACCCCCACCCCCCAGCCACCAGGGGCAGCCTCCATCAGGCCCCCACCCATGTCTACCACCACCCCCACCCCCCAGCAGTGCAGGGCCAGCCTCCACCAGGCCCCCACTCATGTCCAACTCATGTCTCCCTGCACCCCCACTCCCCAGCCACCAGGGGCAGCCTCCACCAGGCCCCCACTCATGTCTCCCATCACCCCCACCCCCCAGCAGTGCAGGGGCAGCCTCCACCAGGCTCCCACACATGTCCCCCTGCACCCCCACCCCCAGCCACCAGGGGCAGCCTCCACCAGGCCCCCACCCATGTCTTCCACCACCCCACCCCCCAGCAGTGCAGGGGCAGCCTCCACCAGGCCCCCACTCATGTCTCCCATCACCCCACCCCCAGCAGTGCAGGGGCAACCTCCACCAGGCCCCCACGCATGTCCCCTATCACCCTCACCCCCCAGCCACCAGGGGCAGCCTCCACCAGGCCCCCACTCATGTCTCCCATCACCCCCACCCCCCAGCAGTGCAGGGGCAGCCTCCACCAGGCCCCCACTCATGTCTCCCATCACCCCCACCCCCCAGCCACCAGGGGCAGCCTCCACCAGGCCCCCACCCATGTCTACCACCACCCCCACCCCCCAGCCACCAGGGGCAGCCTCCACCAGGCCCCCACCTATGTCTATCACCACCCCCACCCCCCAGCAGTGCAGGGGCAGCCTCCACCAGGCCCCCACCCATGTCTACCACCAACCCCACCCCCCAGCAGTGCAGGGGCAGCCTCCACCAGGCCCCCACTCATGTCTCCCATCACCCCACCCCCCAGCCACCAGGGGCAGCCTCCACCAGGCCCCCACTCATGTCCCCTATCACCCCCACCCCCCAGCCACCAGGTGCAGCCTCCACCAGGCCCCCACTCATGTCTCCCATCACCCCCACCCCCCAGCAGTGCAGGGGCAGCCTCCACCAGGCCCCCACTCATGTCTCCCATCACCCCCACCCCCCAGCCACCAGAGGCAGCCTCCACCAGGCCCCCACTCATGTCTACCACCACCCCCACCCCCCAGCCACCAGGGGCAGCCTCCACCAGGCCCCCACTCATGTCTACCACCACCCCCACCCCCCAGCAACCAGGGGCAGCCTCCACCAGGCCCCCACTCATGTCTCCCATCACCCCCACCCCCCAGCAGTGCAGGGTCAGCCTCCACCAGGCCCCCACTTATGTCTACCACCACCCCCAACCCCCAGTAGTGCAGGGGCAGCCTCCACCAGGCCCCCACTCATGTCTCCCATCACCCCCACCCCCCAGCAGTGCAGGGTCAGCCTCCACCAGGCCCCCACTCATGTCTACCACCACCCCACCCCCCAGCCACCAGGGGCAGCCTCCACCAGGCCCCCACTCATGTCTACCACCACCCCCACCCCCCAGCAACCAGGGGCAGCCTCCACCAGGCCCCCACTCATGTCTCCCATCACCCCCACCCCCCAGCAGTGCAGGGTCAGCCTCCACCAGGCCCCCACTCATGTCTACCACCACCCCCACCCTCCAGTAGTGCAGGGGCAGCCTCCACCAGGCCCCCACTCATGTCTCCCATCACCCCCACCCCCAGCAGTGCAGGGGCAGCCTCCACCAGGCCCCCACTCATGTCTCCCATCACCCCACCCTCCAGCCACCAGGGGCAGCCTCCACCAGGCCCCCACCCATGTCTACCACCACCCTCACCCCCCAGCCACCAGGGGCAGCCTCGACCAGGCCCCCACCCATGACTCCCTGCACCCTCACCCCCAGCAGTGCAGGGGCAGCCTCCACAAGCCCCCACTCATGTCTACCACCACCCCCACCCCCCAGCCACCAGGGGCAGCCTCCACCAGGCCCCCACCCATGTCTACCACCACCCCCACCCCCCAGCAGTGCAGGGGCAGCCTCCACCAGGCTCCCACACATGTCCCCTGCACCCCCACCCCCAGCCACCAGGGGCAGCCTCCACCAGGCCCCCACCCATGTCTACCACCACCCCACCCCCCAGCAGTGCAGGGGCAGCCTCCACCAGGCCCCCACTCATGTCTCCCATCACCCCACCCCCAGCAGTGCAGGGGCAACCTCCACCAGGCCCCCACTCATGTCCCCTATCACCCTCACCCCCAGCCACCAGGGGCAGCCTCCACCAGGCCCCCACTCATGTCTCCCATCACCCCCACCCCCCAGCAGTGCAGGGGCAGCCTCCACCAGGCCCCCACTCATGTCTCCCATCACCCCCAACCCCCAGCCACCAGGGGCAGCCTCCACCAGGCCCCCACCCATGTCTACCACCACCCCCACCCCCAGCCACCAGGGGCAGCCTCCACCAGGCCCCCACCTATGTCTATCACCACCCCCACCCCCCAGCAGTGCAGGGGCAGCCTCCACCAGGCCCCCACCCATGTCTACCACCAACCCCACCCCCCAGCAGTGCAGGGGCAGCCTCCACCAGGCCCCCACTCATGTCTCCCATCACCCCACCCCCCAGCCACCAGGGGCAGCCTCGACCAGGCCCCCACCCATGACTCCCTGCACCCTCACCCCCAGCAGTGCAGGGGCAGCCTCCACAAGCCCCCACTCATGTCTACCACCACCCCCACCCCCCAGCCACCAGGGGCAGCCTCCACCAGGCCCCCACCCATGTCTACCACCACCCCCACCCCCAGAAGTGCAGGGGCAGCCTCCACCAGGCTCCCACACATGTCCCCCTGCACCCCCACCCCCAGCCACCAGGGGCAGCCTCCACCAGGCCCCCACTCATATCCCCTATCACCCTCACCCCCCAGCCACCAGGGGCAGCCTCCACCAGGCCCCCACTCATGTCTCCCCCCATCACCCCCACCCCCCAGCAGTGCAGGGGCAGCCTCCACCAGGCCCCCACTCATGTCTCCCATCACCCCCACCCCCCAGCCACCAGGGGCAGCCTCCACCAGGCCCCCACCCATGTCTACCACCACCCCCACCCCCCAGCCACCAGGGGCAGCCTCCACCAGGCCCCCACCTATGTTTATCACCACCCCCACCCCCCAGCAGTGCAGGGGCAGCCTCCACCAGGCCCCCACCCATGTCTACCACCAACCCTACCCCCCAGCAGTGCAGGGGCAGCCTCCACCAGGCCCCCACTCATGTCTCCCATCACCCCACCCCCCAGCCACCAGGGGCAGCCTCCACCAGGCCCCCACTCATGTCCCCTATCACCCCCACCCCCCAGGGGCAGCCTCCACCAGGCCCCCACTCATGTCTCCCATCACCCCCACCCCCAGCAGTGCAGGGGCAGCCTCCACCAGGCCCCCACTCATGTCCCCCATCACCCCCACCCCCCAGCCACCAGAGGCAGCCTCCACCAGGCCCCCACTCATGTCTACCACCACCCCCACCCCCCAGCCACCAGGGGCAGCCTCCACCAGGCCCCCACTCATGTCTACCACCACCCCCACCCCCCAGCAACCAGGGGCAGCCTCCACCAGGCCCCCACTCATGTCTCCCATCACCCCCACCCCCCAGCAGTGCAGGGTCAGCCTCCACCAGGCCCCCACTCATGTCTACCACCACCCCCACCCCCCAGTAGTGCAGGGGCAGCCTCCACCAGGCCCCCACTCATGTCTTCCATCACCTCCACCCCCCAGCAGTGCAGGGGCAGCCTCCACCAGGCCCCCACCCATGTCTACCACCACCCCACCCCCCAGCAGTGCAGGGGCAGCCTCCACCAGGCCCCCACTCATGTCCAACTCATGTCTCCCTGCACCCCCACCCCCCAGCCACCAGGGGCAGCCTCCACCAGGCCCCCACTCATGTCTCCCTGCACCCCCACCCCCCAGCCACCAGGGGCAGCCTCCACCAGGCCCCCACTCATGTCTCCCATCACCCCCACCCCCAGCAGTGCAGGGGCAGCCTCCACCAGGCCCCCACTCATGTCTCCCATCACCCCCACCCTCCAGCCACCAGGGGCAGCCTCCACCAGGCCCCCACTCATGTCCCCTATCACCCCCACCCCCCAGCCACCAGAGGCAGCCTCCACCAGGCCCCCACTCATGTCTACCACCACCCCCACCCCCCAGCCACCAGGGGCAGCCTCCACCAGGCCCCCACTCATGTCTACCACCACCCCCACCCCCCAGCAACCAGGGGCAGCCTCCACCAGGCCCCCACTCATGTCTCCCATCACCCCCACCCCCCAGCAGTGCAGGGTCAGCCTCCACCAGGCCCCCACTCATGTCCAACTCATATCTCCCTGCACCCCCACCCCCCAGCCACCAGGGGCAGCCTCCACCAGGCCCCCACTCATGTCCCCCATAGCCCCCACCCCCAGCAGTGCAGGGTCAGCCTCCACCAGGCCCCCACTCATGTCTAGCAGCACCCCATCCCCCGGCAGTGCAGGGGCAGCCTCCACCAGGCCCCCACCCATGTCTACCACCACCCCCACCCCCCAGCAGTGCAGGGGCAGCCTCCACCAGGCCCCCACTCATGTCTCCCATCACCTCCACCCCCCAGCAGTGCAGGGGGAGCCTCCACCAGGCCCCCACTCATGTCTCCCATCACCCCCACCCCCCAGCCACCAGGGGCAGCCTCCACCAGGCCCCCACCCATGTCTACCACCACCCCCACCCCCCAGCCACCAGGGGCAGCCTCCACCAGGCCCCCACCCATGTCTATCACCACCCCCACCCCCCAGCAGTGCAGGGGCAGCCTCCACCAGGCCCCCACCCATGTCTACCACCAACCCCACCCCCCAGCAGTGCAGGGGCAGCCTCCACCAGGCCCCCACTCATGTCTCCCATCACCCCCACCCCCCAGCCACCAGGGGCAGCCTCCACCAGGCCCCCACTCATGTCCCCTATCACCCCCACCCCCAGCCACAAGGGGCAGCCTCCACCAGGCCCACACTCATGTCTCCCATCACCCCCACCCCCCAGCAGTGCAGGGGCAGCCTCCACCAGGCCCCCACTCATGTCTCCCATCACCCCCACCCCCCAGCCACCAGAGGCAGCCTCCACCAGGCCCCCACTCATGTCTACCACCCCTCCAACCCCCAGCAACCAGGGGCAGCCTCCACCAGGCCCCCACTCATGTCTCCCATCAAACCCACCCCCCAGCAGTGCAGGGTCAGCCTCCACCAGGCCCCCACTCATGTCTACCACCACCCCCACCTCCCAGCAGTGCAGGGGCAGCCTCCACCAGGCCCCCACTCATGTCTCCCATCACCCCACCCCCCAGCAGTGCAGGGTCAGCCTCCACCAGGCCCCCACTCATGTCTACCACCACCCCCACCCCCCAGCAGTGCAGGGGCAGCCTCCACCAGGCCCCCACCCATGTCTACCACCACCCCCACCCCCCAGCAGTGCAGGGGCAGCCTCCACCAGGCCCCCACTCATGTCCAACTCATGTCTCCCTGCAAACCCAACCCACTCATGTCCCCCACCCATGTCTACCACCACCCCCACCCCCCAGCCACCAGGGGCAGCCTCCACCAGGCCCCCACTCATGTCTACCACCACCCCCACCCCCCAGCAGTGCAGGGGCAGCCTCCACCAGGCCCCCACTCATGTCTCCCATCACCCCCACCCCCCAGCAGTGCAGGGGCAGCCTCCACCAGGCCCCCACTCATGTCTCCCAGCCAACATTTCACCACAATGTAGATCCCTGGCCCTTATGGTCAGCCTCCAAATGGAAAACACACACCCGAGTATTGCATCCACCCACTTAGAAATGGCAGAAACATGACAGAAGCCCAATTGCAAGTTTGGAAATGAACACATGTCCCTCACATACACCAAATGGGTGTCAGTGAATGTCAAAACCCATATCATGATATGCATGAAACCAATGAGATGATACTACACATTGAACTTTGACGAAAAAATATGTATTAAAAGCAACATAAATTGAATCAAAAATAAACAAACAATAATATAAATTTAAAAAAAAAACAACAGCAGGTCCGTGAAATAATGCTAAACCACAAATCATAATGCAAAGGAAAGGTGTCCAAAGTCACAGTCCACAAAAGTAAATCCAATGGAAAATTAAAATCGAAAACCATTGCTCCATGGCGAAATCATAATAAAAATTGAAAATCCAAAAGTCAACTATGTACAGATAAACTATCCAGGGTCCATGATCCCAACCGAAGAAATGAAACCTATCTAATAACACTACCTAAAAAAAATAACTATATACAAAAATGTGGCCCATTGTCCAAAAGGTCCAAAAAAAAGCTAAACCAAAGGAAACCTAACACTAACTTTATAACTATTTACAAGGGCAGCGGGCTAGTCCGACGGCTCACTTCGGGATGTTCCGGGCCAGGGCATCATCGAACTCCTGCTCAATGTCCCGGAGGTGCTCCTCCTCCATGGCCCTCGAGGGTCCACAGGGCCATCCACATGTTCCCTCCAAACTCCCTGCGGATTGCCACGAGGCACTCGGCACGCCTCAGGGCCCTCTGCATGGAGTTCTCCGCCCTGACCATTGTGAGCCGTGCTTCTTCCGCCCGCTGCCGCTCCGCATCTATGGCGTGGCCCAACCGCTGCCACACAGAAGACACTTCCTGTCCTGGGTCCTCCTGCCCTCCGGCCGATGCCTGCCCCTCTGATGTCGAAGGCCCCGAGCCATCATGGCTCCCACCACGTTGCTGCTGCTGCGCCTCTGCCCATGCACTGCCTCCTGCTGCCTGCACATCCTCCGCTGGCTGGGGTGCAGTCGTTGATGTGGCCACCCCTGCTGGACGTCCGACTCCCGACTGTGGCAGAGATGCCTCCTCCACCAGCCTGGCCGCACCGTCAGAGGCAGCTCCACAGGGCACCCAGGTGACTGATGGGTGGGAAGATGGCACGGAGGACGACTGGCGCATAGGGGTTTCAGTTGAGGAGGGGGTCTGAGCAAGCCCATCAAATGGAGGAATCCTGCCTGGGTGACCTGTCCCAGTAGGCCGACGCGGTCAACGAGCCATTCGAGATGACGTGCAGTCTCCTCATGAAAAGACTGCAGGTCACCTCGCATGGCCCGTTGACGCAACGCCACACCAGTCAGGACAGGCTCAACCCGGACCCGGATAGCCACGTCCGCAGGCGGAGGAAGGCCAGTTGTCGTTAGCTCATCCCCTGCCTGAAAACGGGTCTGGACGTAGGCATCCCTGCTGGTGCAAGATGATGCAGTGACAGGATCAGGGACAGGATTGCACACAGGCACCTCCGCGGCGACCTGTGCTGCCTCCTGTCCCTGGTCTTGCACTGCACCACTAGCACCAGTGGAATGCCCACCTCCAGACCCCGTCTCTGTTGCTTGCACGGCCTCCTCCTCCACCAAACCCCCCACCAACCTGGATGACTCCGTGCCATCTTCCCCCGTTGGGCCCTGTCGGGTCCCAGCTGCCCCGGAGTCCAACTCCGGCCTCCGCCTCTTGGACCTCCCACCGGCAGCTGCGGCCTGGGACGCGGCACCGGACTCCTCACTCCCCGACGAGATCACAACCTGGGAGGGGAGCCGGGCTTTGCGTCTCCGGCTGGCGGTGCGATCCCCGCCGCTGTGCTCCACAGCACCTTCTCCACCCTCTTCATCAGTTGACGCTGCAGACAGGGAGAAATAAAACACAGGCATCAGGGCACTGTACAATGGACACATACACACATGGCAGTTGCACATGAGTGGCATTGGCAAACCTCAGACATGGCATCACAATCGGCAACACACATGTCATTTCAACTTGCACACGAGCCATACCACAGCCACATCGCAACTGCCAGCACCATCCATACACATACAACAGCATGAGCAGGCAAAGGTAAGCCAAAAATCACATGCAACACAGGGAGTGCACTACACATGCAAGCACACCACCACACTTGCCTGCATGTGTACACCTCAGCCAACTGTCGCAGTGTTCCGATGGGCATCCATGTCACATCTGCCAATCAGGCTTCCACATCCCGCTGTCACATGCAGCCATGTTGCCTCACTGTTGCACCCTTGTCAAATACACACACATGTACACAGTGCTGATACATGCGCTGAAAACAACATACATGTGTGACATCACAAACATGCCCACTTACATACACATTCATCCAAACATGTGTGCCCACACAACTGCATTTGGCATGCAAGCCTACACACACAAGCACCATCCATGTCTCACACATGACAGCCCTCTCATGTTTTAGCCTCACGGTCCTGTACACCCCCACCCATACTCGGCCCCATACAAACACATGTGCAACCGGCACACTACTGGCACATCACCACATGCACAGCTTACAATCATGATTCATGTACACTTACCGCTCGACTCCAGACGGGTCTGCCTCTCAAGGACCTGGACGTGGAGCGCTGGGGATATGCGTTCCAGGACCCTCATCTGATCTTCCGACAAGTGGCCCCGGCGCCCCTTAGCATCCGCTGCCTTCAAGAGGCGCCGGGCCTTGTTCAGGGTCCTGGACCTGAAGTTCTCCCAGCGCTTCTTGACATGTTGGTAGTCGCGGACTGCCACCCCCTCCGCGTTGATGGCAGTCACGATGTCTGTCCAGATCCGAGTCCGTCCTTCCTTGTTGGCGTGCACACTTCAGTAGAGGGCATCATACTGCCCCAGGACTTGCTCCACCAGGACACCAACTTCCCTGGCACTGAAGCTGGTGCCCCTCTGCCTCTCTGGCCGGGGTTTGTCAGTGGTGCCAGATGTTGCAGTGCCCGACATGACAACCCCAGAGGCAGGAGTGGGTGGGCAACTGGGTCCTGGGGCTGGGCTGTGGAGCGATGGAATCCCAGTCAGGAGTCTTCGGTTCCAGCAGGGGTGGTCACAGCAACAGCACCCCTGGCTGATGTGCAGGCAGCAAATGGCAGGGCACGTGGGCAGCAGGCAGTCAGGCAGCAGCAGATGGCAGGTGGGAGCGTGCTCGGGGCTCTGGGGGGGCAGTAATTCGGCCTTCTGGGCAGGAGCG
This sequence comes from Ambystoma mexicanum, assembly GCF_040938575.1. Lineage (NCBI taxonomy): Eukaryota > Metazoa > Chordata > Amphibia > Caudata > Ambystomatidae > Ambystoma > Ambystoma mexicanum. The sequence goes on from NC_090930.1 coordinate 848,165,862, forward strand.
AGGTCTTCCGTGAGCTTACGCGTGGCCAGCTTGATACGGAGTGATTTGGCACGTGAAAATCCTGCACGTCTGCGTGTAAATCGAGGAAAGGCCCTTAGCGCGTATGCACGTCAGCACGCATATGCGATTTCATTGGACCAAAGGCCCTTAGCGCGTAAGCGTGTCTGTGACGCGCGCGGGTGTTTCCCTCATTACACGTGATGACAGAGCACACATGGATTTCCACCAATCGCGTGTGAAACTTCCTGAGCACCCCAAAAATACACGTACCCAGGCCAATCGCGTGTACGCTCAATTCCCTCTGATTACACGCAATGACACTCAGACGTGCAGTTTTACCACGTGTGCTCGCATATGCGATTTCATTGGCCCAAGGGCCACCATGCGCAGCTGTGACGTCACGCGCATGGCCGTAGAGACTGGTGCGTGTAAAAATGAAGAGATACACGTCCGAGTGTCAAAGCGCGTAATTGGTGGAAATGGCCTCATCACGTATGCGCGTCTGTGACGTGTGTATAAAAGGTACGTGTAGAACGCCATTTCCTTGTACGTGCTTTTCGTGGAGAGCGAGTGGGTGAAATCTGTACTTCTTGTCGGTTCACACGCGATTTACTTCACGGCGTTTCCAGTTCGTACTCCCTGTTACCTCTGACAGCTTTTTCTCTTTTCCTCTTTTTCCTGGGCCTGTTTCCTCAAACAGCGTTCCCTTCTACTGTTGTCCTGTCTCCTCAGACAGCATACAATTCTTCTTTTGTCGGGGGTGTTGCCAACGCGCACACGTGCATATTTTTCACGCTTTTGTTCCTGGCAGACGGTGAGACGCGCACATATTTTACATCTGTGCTTGCCTCGTGTGTCGCGTACCCCTTCAGAGGTCATTCTAGGCTGCGTGTGACACGCATACGCTCATTCTTGTGTTTCTGGGTGCCACAGCGTAGTGCAGGTTTATTTTTCCACGCACGTAGTCTAGGAGGGGTTGCGTGCACCTTACTTCCCTTTTTTGGGGTGCCTGTCCGTTGCGTGACCCGTCATCTTTCCCCAGGGGTGACATACAGCCTTGCTAGAGCACTAGGGTACGATTACCATCTGGTACCCAACCCCTTTGACCACCAATTGCCCAGGACAATAGTTCACATTGACTCCCATACGCACAATAACATCAGTGCCATGGCTGGGAGGCGACCAAGCCGTAAGGGTGGCAAAGGTGGCCGAGCCCCAAGTGGTGGCAGTGGTGGATCCAGTAGGGGACGTGGCCGTGACCTGCAGGGTGCTCCTAGCCCCCCATGTGTGGAGGAGCAGTCAGGGACACCCATGCCCCAGCCCCTGGTTGAGGTTAACGTGGCTGACACCATCCATGCTCAGCCCTTGTTGGACCAGCCCACTGTGGAACCAGACCTGGCACAGGGTGACTCCATGGCTGACTTCCAGGTCAGCAGGTCTAGGCCACGTGCGCCGGTGAATGTTGGTGTCATCAGGCCACGTGGATCAGGGGCAGCTAGGTCATCTGCTGCCCCGCGTAGGCAGGCTGGGGAGGCTGCAGGGGCAGCTGTGGCTCCATCCACCCCACCTCTCACACACCCAGCCAGGACAGTGTCGGTCCAAGTCCATCATGCTGACATTCCTCCTGACACCATCACACTTGAGCTAATGCCTGCACCAACTCCCATGCTGAGTGTGCAATCCCACGCTCCTGCCCCTAGTGTACAGAGCGGTGTAGGACACTCAGAATCCCCACCACCTTCCAAGCGGAAGAGGAAGAGTGCTTGTCCAGTAGAGGCTGATGCCCCAGACACGGCTACACAGTCCGGCCCGTCAAGGAAGCCCAGCTTCAATGAGGCCGAACTGAATGCACTTGTAGAGTATGTGTCCGCACATGACCGCGAAATGGTGATTGTTGCAGGATCCAAGACCACACCTGCACAACGTCAGGCACACTGGCAGACCATTGCGGACATCATAAGTGCCCTTGGAATCGTGGGGCGTACAGCTAATGAATGTTACAAGCGCTGGAATGACCTGAAGAGCAGGGCAAAGAATAAGCTGGCCTCAAGTCATGCCGCAACTCTAGTGACTGGAGGTGGGTCTCCAGCAGACGACATAGAACTCACTCCACATGAGCAGGTTGCTGGGACCTACGTCACGGAGGAACAGATCCAAGGCGTAGGAGAACTGGCAGATTACGAGGCATTGTCCGGTGAGTGCACATGCATGTGTGTGTCATCCATGTCCGTGGTGTGTGTGGGAGGGCTTCTGTTTGGGTGCCAGGTGAGGGTGTGTGTGCCTGAGTGGTTCGGGTCACCCATGTGCCTCTTCCTATACATTCTTGGCACCAGCATTTGGGTATAGCAGCATCCCTTCTGCCAACATTAGACATCCAGCCCAACACCACGCCAGTTGCCCTTGGAGTGTCATCTTGCCACAACATTGTTGCTTATTTACCTCTGTTTATTCACTAGATTGTTTGCATACCACCACTTTTACTCGAGATTTCTCAGTCCTATTGTCACATGTATGGCATGGCTATGGTACAGTGGACTGGCTTAGTTTCCTGGACATGATTAGTTTAGACATGTCCCTGTGCTATAGGACCATTTTGGACTGGCAGCTGCAGGTTAAACATTTCAACCATTTCAATGAAAAGATCAATTATGTGAGCAAACTGGACTGAATGAACAATTGGTGACCTCCTCTCCCTCTTTACTTCATGGCTAGGGTACATGCCATCTGTGTGATGGCATGTGTATTTGACTTGCCAATCACTGGCCAATGTGTGATGCCACTGCTAGGCAGCATGCAGCAAATGTGTTCATCTTCCATCTTGGTGTCATCAATGTGTGCCATCTGCCTCCCCATCACACGCAGTGATGGTGCATGCATGGGAGGGTTTTAGTCATGTGGGACATGTGTCAATCAAGTACTGTTTCTGTAGCCTCTCAGCCCTAATTGTGTGCCATAGTGCTAATGCCTGTTTCCATCTGTTTTCTTTTATGTCTTTGCAGGGGATGATGCACTTGATACTGCTGGGGTTGTGGAGATGGTGCAGACTCAGGAGGGGTCTGAGGGCCGACCGACCACCAGTGAGGGATGTGGTGTGGTGGTGGGTGAGAACCCACAACTGCTGCAGGTCGTGCTCTCAAGGGGTGTCTCTGGCTGCACCTCCCCCGAGCTGTATTCAGGTGTCGATTCGGATGATGAGACCTATGTGCTGTCGCAGGTGAGTGTTCCTGGGAGGGATTCTGTTCTGTCCGACCCACCTGCACCAGGGTTAGAACCCTCAATGGGGATGTCAGTGTTGGCAGGTACGCCTTTGGTGGTTACTGATGCAGGGTCACACTCCGCGACATCTGATCCTGTTCCTCGGCCAGCAGATCAGAGGGGGAATGCAGTCCTGCAGCCTCAGGCAGTGCCGGCACAGCAAGGCGCAGTTCGCCTTGCCCCAGACAGGTGTGGTGCCCGCCCACGTGGTGGCTGTCAGCCACCTGGCAATACTGCATGGGAGCAATCCATATACGGTATGGCAACCCAACAGGCAGCATCATCAGAGATGATGGCTCAGGCCATGGATAGGGTGGCCACTTCCATTGTCCCCCCCGAAAGGTTGATGGAGCGATTACAGCAGGCAACCGACTCCATCTGCCAGTCACACAGGGAGGACATGTTGGCGTCCGACAGGGACAGGCGGGCGGCACTGGCGACTCTGCAGGAAGCCATCTCCATAGAGTCCCAGGGCCACAGGGAAGCCCTGAGGGTGGAACTCCTTCACCTCAGGACGACTCTTTTTGAGCTTGAGGCTTCAACAAACAGAAGGACAGAACAGCAGCTGGAGCGTCTCACCCGTACACTCTCAGCTGAGATGCAGGCAACTAGGGCGGAGGTCCGGGCATCCCGTGAGTTGTTGCATGGGGACCTCCGCACACTTATCCTCCAGAACGAGACTTACCACACCCGCATGCTTGCAGCCATGGAGGAACAGACTAGGGCTTTGCGTGGGCTGCCTCCCATAGTGCCACCACCTCCTGATGCAGCTGCAGAGGGTGAGGAGAGTGACAGCAGTGATACTCCCACAATAGGGCAGCCGTGTAGGCCATGAGCCCATGGAGGTGTTTTTTTTTCGCAAGATCCACACAGGTGGGTTTTGGTGTGCACCCTGTCCTCGGACCTCCTGGGTAGCCTCCCCGATTCCCCCCCCGGGGCCCATTAATGGCCATTCTTGATTTTTTTTTTTTTTTTGGGACAATGTGTTGCCTTGTGTGGCTCCCATGGGCATACGCTGCATTGTAGCTGGGCACATGCAGGCTTGTCATGGATTTGGTTCAGATGCTTGGGTTTTTGTCACAAACACCCCTCCTGCTTCCCGTTTCCATGGGCTTGCAAAGGGTGCAAAGCTGTGCCCAAGTGACATTGACGTACATGGTGACATTGGACTCCCATGAGTTGTGTGGGCAGTCTGTAGTCAATACTGTGTATACATTCATAGTGCATATTGTTGTTGTATTGTACACTGCATGGTGTATTGATATGTGCCTCTGCATCCATCTCATCCTCCTAATTTGCAGGTCCATTCCTCATGTCTTCACAATGCGGTCCACCTTGGAACTGGAGTCCATGTTGTAAGCAGTGCACCTACACTCTTGTGTGGTGCTAACACTGTATACTTGGAAGTGTTCGGAGGGCTGTCATCATCAGGTAGTGAGGCTAGCAAATTTGTAAGTCTGTAATGTCATGTTTAAGGTAGGTTGTAGGTTGTGTAGGTTATTGGTATTCTTGGTAAGTATTTGGTAATGTGGGTTGTAGGTCCTGCATTACTGTGAGAATTTCATGTGTGGACATGTTTCCATTAGGGACACTGTAGCTGGTGACACTTGGGGCATGTTGTGGGGATTCATTTCTTTCCTCTCACATTGCATGACATGCCATGGTGTGTTGTGTGGCCGTGCCGGGGAGGGTTTTGGTGACATGGCACTGTTTTCATGTAGTATTTTGCGAGTGGGTATTCATTTCTGCAGCATGGAAGTGTCTTTTGATGACACTGCATTGGTGGTGTTTGTGTAGGTAGGGATGCACACATTGTGACACTTCCACATAAACAATCTCAGGCTGCTATGGTTCTGACAGTTGACTGTCCCTTTGTTCGTCTTAATTGTCAGGTTGAGTCATCATTGCTTATCAGATGGTATGTGCCAGGCCTGTGTGCACTCCAATGTGTGTGATTTCTATGTGAAGTAATTAGCCACCAGCTGCGTACGGGCTGCCTCACCCCATGCCTTCTCCCCTCCCATGCGCAGCGGGTGTGCAGGTGGTTGGGGATGTGGGGGCACCACCATGTCCACAGCCACGCCCTGGCGTGTTGCAACATTGTGCAGGACACATGCTGCCACTATGATCCTGCACACTACTGGGGGCGCATATAACAGCTGCCCGCCAGAACAGTCAAGGGAGCGAAAGCGTGACTTGAGCACTCTGAATGTGCGCTCCACTATGCCCCGGGTTGCAATATGGGCTGTGTTGTATCTTACCTCTGGAGGCGTGATGGCATTCTGAATTGGCGTCATCATGTGGGTGCTCAGAGGGTAGGCACTGTCCCCTGGTGAGGAGGTGATGGGTATCATAAGTGGGGTAGTGACATAACTCTGCATCTGACATGCATGCATGTGCAGTGGCATTCATACTCACCAAGCAGCCATGTATCGCCATGCCGCCCAGCTTCTAGGTCCCGGCTTAGGGTAGACATTCAGTAAATGAAGCTGTCGTGGGTGGACCCTGGATAGCTGGCATATACTGAGGTGATGATTCCCTTAGCATTACATACTACCTGCACGTTGATGGAATGCCAGTGCTTGCGGTTCCTATAGATGTGCTAAGATACCCTGGGGGGACATAGTGCCACATGGGTGCAGTCAATGGCACCTAGCACTTTTGGGAATTGTGCCACACCGTAGAAATCGAGGGTGGCAGCCTGCCTTTCTGCAGGTGTCCTGGGCAGGTATATGTGCCTACGGAACGATGGGCGTGCAGTGATGATGTTCAAGACCTGGTGTAGGCAGCGTGACTGCGTGGCCTGTGACACCCCACCCACTATGGCACTTGTCAGCTGAAATGATCATGTGGCCAAGAAGTGCAGTACATTGAGGACCTTCTTCAGGGGGCTGAGTGCTTGGGAGCACAGGGTGGGTGATGTGAGGTCATCCTCCGCTCACTGACCAGGTCCAGTATTATGTGTGGTGGAAACCTGTACCTCCCATACACCTGGTCATCAGGCATCCCAAAAAGGCTGGTTCTGGGAGTGAAAATTCGGGCCCTCACTATCCTCGTCCTCCTCCTTTGGTAACCCACAGCCACTGCTGCTAGGAACGGTATATTCATCCTGGCGTATGAGCTTGTTTGTTGTTTGCGCGCACTTTTATGCTGCGCGGGTCGACGTACGCCTGCTTCATGCTGGCGTACGTGTTTCAGGATTGGACCATTTATTTTTCAGCACGTCGTAGGCGAACGTGTGAATCTTTCCGCCCACCCCAGGAATACACGTAGCACGCTCTCCCAGGCCCAATCGCGGGTAAATATTCCCGCCCACCCCTGGAATACATGTACCCCACTCTCACAGGCCCAGTCGCGTGTGGAACCTCCCGCGCACCCCGTAGTACACGTACCCAGGCCAATCGCGTGTGGAACTTCCCGCGCACCCCATAGTACACGTACCCAGGCCAATCGCGTGTGGAAGTTCACGCGCACCCCGAAGTACCCGTACCCAGGCCAATCGCATGTGGAACCTCCCGCGCACCCCGTAGTACACATACCCAGGCCAATCGCGTGTGGAACTTCCTGCGCACCCCGTAGTACACGTACCCAGGCCAATCGCGTGTGGAAGTTCACGTGCACCCCGAAGTTCACGTACCCAGGCCAATCGCGTGTGGAACCTCCCGCACACCCCGTAGTACACGTACCCAGGCCAATCGCGTGTGGAAGTTCACACGCACCCCGAAGTACACGTACCCAGGCCAATTGCGTGTGGAACCTCCCGCGCACCCCGTAGTACATGTACCCAGGCCAATCGCGTGTGGAAGTTCACGCGCACCCCGTAGTACACGTACCCAGGCAAATCGCACTGCTGGGGGGTGGGGGCGATGGGAGACATGGGTGGGGGCCTGGTGGAGGCTGCCCCTGCACTGCTGGGGGCTGGGGGTGGTGGTAGACGTGAGTGGGGGCCTGGTGGAGGCTGCCCCTGGTGGCTGGGGGGTGGGGGTGCAGGGAGACATGAGTTGGACATGAGTGGGGGCCTGGTGGAGGCTGCCCCTGCACTGCTGGGGGGTGAAGGTGGTGGTAGACATGAGTGGGGGCCTGGTGGATGCTGCCCCTGGTGGCTGGGGGGTGGGGGTGGTGGTAGACATGAGTGGGGGCCTGGTGGAGGCTGCCCCTGGTGGCTGGGGGGTGGGGGTGGTGGTAGACGTGAGTGGGGGCCTGGTGGAGGCTGCCCCTGCACTGCTAGGGGGTGGGGGTGGTGGTAGACATGGGTGGGGGCCTGGTGGAGGCTGCCCCTGCACTGCTGGGGGGTGGGGGTGGTGGTAGACATGGGTGGAGGCCTGGTGGAGGCTGCCCCTGCACTGCTGGGGGGTGGTGGTAGACATGAGTGGGGGCCTGGTGGAGGCTGCCCCTGGTGGCTGGGGGTGGTGGTAGACGTGAGTGGGGGCCTGGTGGAGGCTGCTCCTGCACTGCTGGGGGTGGGGGTGATAGGGGACATGAGTGGGGGCCTGGTGGAGGCTGCCCCTGCACTGCTGGGGGGTGGGGGTGGTGGTAGATGTGAGTGGGGGCCTGGTGGAGGCTGCCCCTGGTGGCTGGGGGTGGGGGTGATGGGAGACATGAGTTGGACATGTGTCGGGGCCTGGTGGAGGCTGCCCCTGGTGGCTGGGTGGTGGGGGTGATGGGAGACATGAGTGGGGGCCTGGTGGAGGCTGCCCCTGCACTGCTGGGGGGTGGGGGTGGTGGTAGACATGAGTGGGGACCTGGTGGAGGCTGCCCCTGCACTGCTGGGGGGTGGGGGTGGTGGTAGACGTGAGTGGGGGCCTGGTGGAGGTACACGTACCCAGGCCAATCGCGTGTGGAACCTCCCGCACACCCCGTAGTACACTTACCCAGGCCAATCGCGTGTGGAAGTTCACGCGCACCCCGAAGTACACTACCCAGGCCAATCGCGTGTGGAACCTCCCGCGCACCCCGTAGTACACGTACCCAGGCCAATCGCATTTGGAAGTGCACGCGCACCCCGTAGTACAGGTAACCAGGCAAATCGCACTTCTGGGGGGTGGGGGTGATGGGAGACATGGGTGGGGGCCTGGTGGAGGCTGCCCCTGCACTGCTGGGGGCTGGGGGTGGTGGTAGACATGAGTGGGGGCCTGGTGGAGACTGCCCCTGCACTGCAAGGGGCTGGGGGTGGTGGTAGACATGAGTGGGGGCCTGGTGGAGGCTGCCCCTGGTGGCTGGGGGTGGTGGTAGACGTGAGTGGGGGCCTGGTGGAGGCTGCCCCTGCACTGCTGGGGGTGGGGGTGATAGGGGACATGAGTGGGGGCCTGGTGGAGGCTGCCACTGCACTGCTGGGGGGTGGGGGTGGTGGTAGATGTGAGTGGGGGCCTGGTGGAGGCTGCCCCTGGTGGCTGGGGGTGGGGGTGATGGGAGACATGAGTTGGACACGAGTGGGGGCCTGGTGGAGGCTGCCCCTGGTGGCTGGGCGGTGGGGGTGATGGGAGATATGAGTGGGGGACTGGTGGAGGCTGCCCCTGCACTGCTCGGGGGTGGGGTGGTGGTAGTCATGAGTGGGGGCCTGGTGGAGGCTGCCCCTGCACTGCTGGGGGGTGGGGGTGGTGGTAGACATGGGTGGGGGCCTGGTGGAGGCTGCCCCTGGTGGCTGAGGGGTGGGGGTGGTGGTAGACGTGAGTGGGGGCCTGGTGGAGGCTGCCCCTGCACTGCTGGGGGGTGGGGGTGGTGGTAGACATGAGTGGGGGCCTGGTGGAGGCTGCCCCCGCACTGCTAGGGGGTGGGGGTGCTGGTAGACATGGGTGGGGGCCTGGTGGAGGCTGCCCCTGGTGGCTGGGGGGTGGGGGTGGTGGTAGACGTGAGTGGGGGCCTGGTGGAGGCTGCCCCTGGTGGCTGGGGGGTGGGAGTGGTGGTAGACGTGAGTGGGGGCATGGTGGAGGCAGCCCCTGCACTGCTGGGGAGTGGGGGTGATGGGGACATGAGTGGGCGCCTGGTGGAGGCTGCCCCTGCACTGCTGGGGGGTGGGGGTGGTGGTAGACATGAGTGGGGGCCTGGTGGAGGCTGCCCCTGCACTGCTGGGGGGTGGGGGTGGTGGTAGACATGGGTGGGGGCCTGGTGGAGGCTGCCCCTGGTGGCTGGGGGGTGGGGGTGGGGGTGGTGGTAGACGTGAGTGGGGGCCTGGTGGAGGCTGCCCCTGGTGGCTGGGGGGTGGGGGTGCAGGGAGACATGAGTTGGACATGAGTGGGGGCCTGGTGGAGGCTGCCCCTGGTGGCTGGGGGGTGGGGGTGATAGGGGACATGAGTGGGGGCCAGGTGGAGGCTGCCCCTGCACTGCTGGGGGGTGGGGATGGTGGTAGACATGGGTGGGGGCCTGGTGGAGGCTGCCCCTGGTGGCTGGGGGGTGGGGGTGCAGGGGGACATGTGTGGGAGCCAGGTGGAGGCTACCCCTGCACTGCTGGGGGGTGGGGGTGATGGGAGACATGAGTGGGGGCCTCGTGGAGGCTGCCCCTTGTGGCTGGGGGTGGGGGTGGTGGTAGACATGAGTGGGGGCCTGGTGGAGGCTGCCCCTGCACTGCTGGGGGGTGGGGGTGATAGGGGACATGAGTGAGGCCTGGTGGAGGCTGCCCCTGCACTGCTGGGGGGTGGGGTGGTGGGAGACATGAGTGGGGGCCTGGTGGAGGCTGCCCCTGGTGGCTGGGGGGTGGGGGAGATGGGAGACATGTGTTGGTGATCAGTAGTGCAAGGTGACATGTGGGTTGGCTGGTGGGCATGGCCATGGTGGATGGGTTGCCTGTGGGACATGAGAAGGGGTGCAGGGTAGTACCCTGTGGTGTGGGCTGCCTGCAGGGGCCGTGGAGGGTGTAGAGGGAACACCTGGGAGGACCCACATGGCCAAATCATGTGTAGCATTCCCCGGCACCACCGAAATACACGTACCCCGCTGAAATCGTGTGTGAATCTTCCCGCGCACCTCGGAATACACGTACCCAGGCCAATCGCGTGTGGAATTTCCCGCGCACCCCGAAGTACACGTACCCAGGCCATTCGCGTGTGGAACTTCCTGCGCACCCCAAAGTACACCTACCCAGGCCAATCGCGTGTGGTACTTCCCGCGCACCCCGTAGTACACGTACCCAGGCTAATCGCGTGTGGAACTTCCCGCGCACCCCGAAGTACACAAACCCAGGCCAATCCCGTGTGGAACTTACCACGCACCCAGGAACACGCGCACACGCTATTTTTCACATAGCGGGTGTCCGTGTTTGTCGGTGCCCCTTTGCACCTCATTTGTCCTAGAGGGCCACTGTATGGCCCATTCATCATGGCTGTATATGGGTGCTTTTTGTTAGCGCACATTTTGGCGCACATTTTTTTCAGTCACAGGGGCGCTACCGCCTGCTTTCTTGTGGCGTACTTGTTTGGCCCTGTGCGCGTCTTTGACCGTGCGCTGGTTTGCCCTATTCGATTCCATGAATACGGGTTGTAGGCGAGCGTGTGGGCGTTCCGCGCACTTGCCTCCTGTACTTCCCCCGTGACGCCCATATTTTCACGCGTTGTTCCACATTCCGAGTGTTACGTCCCATGTTCCGCCTACTTTTGTGATGTGCGCCGCGCTATGTGCGATTTCGCAGTGGCCGTGGCGCACGCTGTTGGATGACTTGTGCGCCGGCGTGCGCGGCGCACATTTTTAGCGCACATCCAATGTTTTTCTCGCGCACGGACTTCCATGAATCGATGTGCGCTGGTTTCCCTGCGATTTTCGCACTTGCACTGCGATTTTCGCACTTTAACTGCGATTCGCACGTTTTGGCACCTCTGCGCGGGACTTTTCGGCACACATTATTTCCATGAATCGACCCCTATGCCGGAGTGTCTCTGTAGAAATCTATTTGCTAAGGAAGTGCAGCAAACAGTACCTGGTATTAAGATGGTGGTGTGTAAAACTGACACGGTGTCAGTCACTTGTTTGGATGAGTCTGATGATTGTTCTTTCTCCAATGCCTAAGACAGTCAAAAAAGGCCAAGAGATCTTGTTCTCAATGATGGCGTTCATCCAGGTAAAAAGTTAAACATTTTCAGGCACATTCTTGCCTGAAATATATTAACTTGCCTTTCTGCTGTCCAAAACGGGATGGCTTCTCATTTTCTACATCTTGATCCTTCTAAGACAGAAGTGTTTACCGGCTTCAACTATTCTGTCTACTCTTTCTCCTCCAGCTCTCTTTTTTCCTCCTTCCTCTCTGCCCTTTTCCTCGTCTGCCTACAATTTGGGGGTTATCTTTGATCCCTCACTTTCCTTTAAACTGCCCATTGTGGGAGTTTGTATTGACACATTATGGTGACACCATCACCGCCTTGCTGCTGATGCTTTGATTTGACTTTTGGACTCATGTGATTCGTGTTTTTTCACTCATCTCGAATCTCGTCGTTCTCTTGCTGGACTTTTTTAAGCATCACGTAATCATGGTGACCATGAGTCATGTTGTCTATGATTTGAATCCTGGCTTGCACTTGCTGATCTCTTGCAAAAGTATGTATTCAGTACTGACCACTGCAGCTTGATGTGCACTCTCCATTTGCTTATGTGCTCTATAACACTGTATTTTGACGGCTTTCCTTCTTCCTCTCTTTCACCACACTCACTGCTTCTCAGTCTTCACTTCCTCCCCCTGTCTTTTCCCTCTCCCCCTCACTATATTCTATGCACTTACAATATCAGAATTGTCATCAGACCTCGTATGATAATTGCTTGTTTGTTCCTCTCCCTCCCCCTCACCTTTTGTCAGTCTCCAGCACTACCAGAAATGTCGTCAGGCTTAGTACTAGAGTCGCTTGGTTTGTTCTTCTCCCTCCCCCCCTCCCTCACCTTTTGTCATTCCCCTGCACTACCAGAAATGCCGTCAGGCCTAGTAGGATTGTTGTTGTCTGTCTCATCTCCTACCCCCCCCCCCCACCTCCCTACCCTCCTTATCATTGTCAAAGCTCTTGCACTATCTGAAATGTGGTCAGGTCTAGTACGATAGTTAATTTCACATTCTTAATGTCTCAAGGCCTTGTAAGAATCTCACTGTATTTTCCCTTTCTCCCTCCCTTGCCTTGAAGCCCTATGAAACAAATGTGTGTATAGGCGCTATACAAATAATCTATCACTATCAATATCTCTTCTAATACTCGCCCCTGCCGCTGTGCCCTTTTTAAAATCTGCCGTGTTTGCCCCTATCTCTCATTTCATGCTACTAAACTTCTTCTGTTCTGCCTGGTTTTTCTCGTATCGACAACTACTCTGTTCTTCTTCTTGGCCTTCCTGCCTCACATATTCTTCCTCTCCAATCTGTTTATAATTCTTCAGTTTATCTTCTCGTCTCCTTAACTTTTCGCTCCTCTATCATAGCTTCTTGTCTGTCTATTTCACTGCTTCCCTTTGAATCACAATTTCTCTGCCATTTTCTTTCTATTATTTTTAAATGTACTCACATATTGTCTCCTCCTTATCCTTCGACACTAGTCTCGTTCTATTCTCCCTTTTGGACTCTCCAATCACAGAATCTGCTTCTTCTCACTATCTCCAAACCCCCCCTGTGATTCTTCCCTTTCTGATCTTTTGCCCTCTTACCCGCGAAACAATGACATTCTTTCCCTCTCTCTATCAGCTCTTCTTCATCTCTTTGTATTTATCAATCTAACCTGAAAGTTCATCATCTCTCCCTTCTTTCTTCTCAGTGACTTTCTTTTTCTCTACCCCTTCTTCTGTTTTTAGTTGTTTTTTGCATTATCATGTACATTGTACTGTTTTTCTAATATTTTGTAATAGAGCTTTTGGCAAAAGGCACTTTATAAATTCAATAAATTAAATTAAATACTTGTCTCTGGAAAGATGGCTAGTAAGAAAAATCCATGCCTCTGGAACCAAAATATGATGATGACGACTGCAAAGGTTCATCATCCGTTTTTCTCTGCAGCAGTTCAACTCTGTGGTCGGCATTTAGTGGCAAGTACTCCCACAGTTGTGTTTTTCAGGATGCTCACTGAAGGAACTGTTGACCTCTTGCAGATGCAACAGATGAGCAGCTAAGTGCTACTACCGTCTTCTTACTCTGATTTCTAATTGCTGTTTTTTGCTGAAACAAGTTGGTGATGAGAAAATATAAGTTGGTACTAACTGTAACTCTGCAGCTGTGTCTTCTTATTCAGATTACCAATTGTTGGTTTTTGTTGATCCAAATTGGTGATGATGAAAGGCTATTATGTCCACACCATAGCTTGCAGATGTGAACACAACAGGAAGTGACTTTGCAAAGTATTTGCAGATATATCTGACCTTATAGCACAATTGCCTTGCAGTAGTGTTCACCAATGAAGAATGTAGCACTGAAGCATTGTGTTTCTTTTTGCTCTTGAAGAGAAAGATGAGGAGAACCACGATTAATCAAACAGCAAATATGTAAAACAATTGTAAAACAAAGGTCTTGACAGGAAGTCTAGAATGGTTGATACTGTATTGAAGACGGAGTGTGTGACCCAGTCTACGGCTGTTCCTATAACTGAAGCAACTCCAGACAAGGAAGAGCTTTTTAGGATTGTGCTCACACCATCTGACCAGGTTTGAGGGCCTTTCAGGATTGATTTGGTCGGGAACATTGCTTTCTCAGCTGCTTCTTGAAATGTCAGCAGTGCTGGGAATTGTTATTTAAAGTTCTTGAGGTATGCTAACCTCAGCAACAGCAGTGGAAACTGGAGTTGCCTGAGTGTGGCTTCCGGCTGCTGCAGCTGAACTGGTTCAGTATGAACTGGGGCTGGTGCAGCAGGAACTTTTGGTTGGAGAATGATTCCACAGCAATTGACCAAGTGGGTGACAGTGTTCAGACTGGAAATTCCCACAGGCATGCCACAGAACGTAGCATTGAAGTGGACAAAATAGGACCCATTGGATAGCAGATAAGACCTGCTCACATAGTTCTCAACCCCCACTGCACTCACTGTGCAGACTTCAGCATTTGATTACAGTTCACAGGGCTGTGTTGTTGTGATAATTTGTCATTTAACTTGTTGGGACCCAAAGAAGTCTTTAAAAGCATACTAGCTGAGGCTTGAATCCCCTTGTGTCACACTGGAGAGTGTTTAAGAGATTTCATATGATGTGTTGATCCAGTGTTGCACAATGTGATGTAGGGTACCTCAGGACTGCAGTGCTTGACAATGCATAGTGGGTTTAATAGATACAGGAATAAGCAAGACTCAATTGATTATAAAAGTTGTTACATCTGTAGACCAGGCAGATGGTGTAAAAATGTTTTTACGTACTACAATCAACAGTGTGTAGGTTGTGTCTGCTAAAACCTACTTTCTTGCTTGCTATTTCTTTAGCTCCCTGATTTGAATGGGAAGTCAGTCAGTTCCAATCTAGAGTACCCCTTGAAAGTGTGTCTAGCAAGGCAGTCACTTTGAAAAGAATTGCAAAGGCCTGTTGATCAGTTCTTATTATGGATCGATCATTGTGTATTGTGTCAATCATATCTACAATTACATCTTTAAGGAAACAGATGCCTTGTTGTAGTGCACTGAAATGGTCATCTGTGACATAGACACCTCTCACTATGGAATTATCTTCTTGATGCTGTATAGCGAAGAAAGCATCCTGCACAGGTGTTGTCTGTTCCCAGGAAAGCTTATGTCTAGGCTTCCCTAGTTGTGTAGCAATTTGTGTGGTGGCAGTCCAATTGCTGAAGGAGCTCTATGGGGCAATGGCATGTATGACTGAGCTTAACTTTGCACGCTTAACTATTCACTGGCAAAGCTTCCCAATTGAGATTGCAAAGGTTTCTAAAGCGTTGTGTGAATCCCAAGCTCTGTAAGGACCTACACTGGATGCAAATCACCTTTTATTGCACTCATTGGATTGTATAAGCCATGCTGCCATCATACCTGAAGCATATGTGATGTGACTTCTACCACTAAGCATGGCGCTTTCCATTCCAGAAAGTGCCGTCTTTGGCTTCACAACCTGGGTAAAAGGATATGTTATTCTTGTTACAGGTTGTTTCAAAAAGGGTATAGTTTAAAAAATGCATGAGATGAGGAAACATACATGCTAGGTCTAAAGTATCAGGATTCCATGCTTGTCACCAGCCAATGTCTCTGGGTCTTTTCTCGATTCACAGTTTCAACAAAAATCACAGTTCCAATAAAAAGAGTCACAAAGTTTCCTTGGGGCTTCCCGCCCAGTATACAAAGGAGTAATCAGTCTTTAGGCCTTCTGTTCAGTTCAAGTTCTTGAGAGAACAGAGCCCTTGCATATGTATTGCGGTAGCTGGGTCTTGTCCGGCTTGGTTCGGAACACCTTTGGCTCCTCGCCCTCCCTGGGGTCTCAGGATGAACACCTCCTCTTGGGGTTGATCTGCTGGCGGCCTACTCTGGACCTGATGAATTATCTCCCTGCCCTGGGACTTCAGGTTTCACACAGCCTTGTGGGGTATCTGTTTTCCTAGCCCTGTTTGGGCAGTTTTGTCTTTTACCAAATCATGGGCTATAAGTCTACTCATCTCGGCTTGCGGTATTGGGAGCCTCACCCCGGTTTAGGTTCTCTGATACTTCAGCCCCTCTTGGGAGGTTTGCCTTCTCTCCCCAGTTTGGGGGGTATGGTTTCTCCCCATGGTTTGGGCTATCTGATACTTCAGCCCCTCTTCGGCTGTTCACCTTCTCACCACGGCTTGGTGTCTGTGCGGGCCTTCCGCTCTCCTCCCGGTTCCCTGAGCACACTGCATACCTGTATTGCTATGGTGGTGTATTTCAGGGGAGGTGTAAGCTCGGATTCGCTTCCTCTTTGGTCTTCCACGTCGCTGCACGGACTTCAGTGCTTCCCGTCGGTTCCTGACTGGGCATCAGCTCCAGCCTGCACTGGTGTACCACAGTTCGTGCAGTCGTGTCTCTTCTCTTGTCAGCACGGCTAACTTTCTACAGCTCCAGGACTTGCTGCAGGGAGCGGCGATGCACTGGCTTTTTTCACTCCACAATATCTGTGTGGACTGCTTCCTGATTCTGCCTCAAAGGGGGACAAGTCCTCCTCTGCGTCCCGACTCCGCAGGCCTACATGCCCCTCTCCTGCGCTCCTGGTCGGTCTTATAAGCCCCTTTTTGTCCATTCCTGTGAGGAGTCATAACAGTCCATTTGTGCTGCCTTATACATAATGAGGGTAACATTAAACGGTCAGAAACCATACCAGTTACCTCTTTATGAATATCTCCATAGTTGTCTGATGCAGTTCTCACATACCCATAAAAAACATTATCTGCCTGCGACAGGGGAGGATGACACATACCCATGTTAAACGGGGAGTGGGGTAGGAGCGAAATCACTCCTAGTGGGATCCCGCTTGCCTTGTGCCCTAGGGGTGTGAAGCCTAGCGGGCTCACCTCCCTAGTCCCAAATGAGGTGGCTCCCCCTTTGGGGAGAGGGGGCGAATTCCCTGGATTCGTCGCATGTCACATTTTTGACTCCCTCCTCCAAAATAGACAGATTTCATCATATCAACCAGAGAGTTAAATACATTCCACAGTCTGCACTGTCCATTAAGACTCAAGCGCGATATCCTCAGACACTGGTGACTTAAGGGAACGTTTGGCTAGCGCAGAAAATAACCATATACTATACAGATAACAACCACTGGGCCCATCAAGTGTACCCATTTTCCATTGCCAGTCCCAGTTCCCCTTGCACCCAGTGTCACTGACATAAACACAGCACATGGGGCTGATTGAAAGCAGGAAGTCGCCCTCTATTGCTCTCTTCTAATTCTGCCATTATGGGCCGGTGCCAACTATGACATCATTCGTTTAGTCTTTTGGTATTTCTTTTGGGCCTTTTACATATCTTTTTTGCTATTCATCCCTAAAACGACGGTGGACTTTGCCTTCAATCATTAGCCCTCTCCTTAATGAGTGGTCAAGAAATCTCAGGACTATTTATAAAAATAAATAAGTAAGTAAAGCACGTTATTCTGACCAGTTGTTGTTTTGTAATATCAATGCGCGTGAGGCAACATTTAAACTGTTTTGCATTGTCAACATGTATAGCCCGTCTTTTCAGGGTGCATATAACCCTAATATGTTGCAGCAAAGCTCTCCCCTTAAAGTGGTAACGAGTATCCTATGACATTAAAATATTGTTCTCTCCTCGAACCTTTGGCTGAAACTCTTTGTTTATATTTTGTAGGTTGAGAGCTGCAAACGGGTCACAACTATTAAGCTACCGGTGAGGGACTTTTTGGTTAACACCTTTCGTGATAATACCTCGCGACCTACATTGAACTTTAAATTTAATTGTAGAAGATAAATATTTAGTTCAATGGTCGCATCCGAGTAAGCTTTTATGGAGACATAGAGACCCTCCACTCTGTTGTTCAAAGTAACACTGGTTGGGTGATCTTACACTTGTTGATGCGCTGCTGAATTCTCATAAAAGAAGAGAAAAGTCTTGAGAAGGTTTTTGAAATTTCTTTAATTGAAGATTTTTTAGGGGTAGCATTGGTGGATGACAAGTGTTTCGGCAAACATAACTTGCCTCTCTCAAATCCAGGCTAGATGTACACATAACATAAACAAAACATAAAAGTAGAAAATAGAAAAGCATAGGACATGATAAGTCACTCACGAAAAAATCATACATAGATTATTTGTCATGTCATTACTAGATTAATATAGAGTGCTCTAAATATTGGAAACTGGTGTGGGTATAGGTGGAATTCAGTAATTAGTTGGCCCGTGCTCAGATCAAGGTTAGAGAGGGAGAGGGATGTGGAAAAAGAGAGAGGGGAACCAGAGACGTGGGTTGACAAAAAATGTTTGGTTAAAATTTAAATCAGGCAGTCAAGATGTCCAAAAGAAAGAATAATTAGACCACATATAGGTGATTGAGAGATATGAAGAATGCGGTAGTAGGATCATAGTGTAAACTCTTACCCTTGCTCACTTCTGTGAATGTAAGCATAATGCTAGGGGATGCCAAGTCATGGGCTCAATCCCACCTGTGTGAAAAACAGGCAAACCCATGTGTTGAATTTGTTTACTTGGTAGATATCATGCAAAAACAAAAAAGATTTTCATGTCCTGTATTTAGCTAAAGTTAAGTCTGTGTCTATTTTGAAAATCTGTATTCACAAACGCATGCCGTTAGACTCTTAATATAACATCAGTTTCTGGAAAGTTTTTCCTCTTTCCATGTAAGTAATGCGCGATTAAAAAAAAAATGTATATATATATATATATATATATATCTTTGCCTTCCTTCCCGCAATGGTTTTTTGTGGGTGGTTTCATATTTTAACCCTATAATTCTTTCCCCAGACGACACCTCTCTACACAGCCTACAATTGAATATTTGATTCAAAATGTATTTTGATGTTATTTATTACACATGCCAACATACATCCCTCATGGTGATTTAATTGTGGCCATATGAGACGTTTGTCGAGCACTAGCCTATTAAGGATAATATGGTGTTATGCAGAAACTTGGTTTTAGTAAAGCACTTGCACTTTAACTGATGACTATGTTAAATATTTCTGGTCATCGCATTCTGCTGCTATAATATTTGCACCATTGTTGTGCTATGCAGAAATGTGTTTTTTGTTTTAAGCACTTGCACTTTCTATGATGACCATAACATCACTACAGTCATCACATCATGCTGCTAGATGGTTTTGCACTAAGCACTTTATTAGAAAATTGTTTCTGCATATAGGACTACTGAACGTCATATAATTGCCTTTTTTCTTGATATAATGGTTACAGGATTTTATCTATGTCCATACCGCTATCTGTAGCGTCACTATGACGTAAACAATACTGCCCGAATTATCCATGTTGGCCGCATGGCAATTTTAAACTATCAAAAAATATCTCTTTGATGAAATTGTAATCTAACGTCTATTGCATATCAATTAGAGGTTCAGTTGCAAATTGTAATCAAGGTCTATATGAATATTATCCATGAGGACAGTATGAAATATTTTGCACTTTGCACTTTCTAAGATGGCGGAATGTAAATACTAGCATCTGTGTAAGTCACCTTTTCTGTGTTCATTGATGTGTCATGGGTTAAAAGAACTCCCAAAACAGGGCGGAGTTACTGTGAACAAGCCACAGGTGTGTGGCGAAACGCGTTAGCTAGCCTCCCTGCTACTGGGAAGCCGTTTTGTATTGTAAAATGTATTGAATTAAAATTGGAATTTTAAAAA
This sequence comes from Ambystoma mexicanum, assembly GCF_040938575.1. Lineage (NCBI taxonomy): Eukaryota > Metazoa > Chordata > Amphibia > Caudata > Ambystomatidae > Ambystoma > Ambystoma mexicanum. The sequence goes on from NC_090930.1 coordinate 848,185,338, forward strand.
AAAAACAAACTGTTGCAGTGCAGTCGTTCGCTGTTGGCTTTCCCTGGTTGTATCTTTGGACAAGCTACTGCTGCAGGATATTTTTTTGGATTTCGCTGGTGCTGGGAGTGCAGCTTCCTTGGAGACAGGAATCCGTGTCTGATTTCTTTTCTATATATATATATATATATATATATATATATATATATATATATATATATATATATATATATATATATATATTTATATATATATATATATATATATATATATATCCTGGACAGAAAATAAACATTCATCTCATTTGGTTATGGTGGATCTCTTCTCATACAAAGGTTGTGTTCACAGAGGTATACTGTTTACTTCCTTGTACAGAAAGTCTGTTACCAAAAAGTGTTACTTTGTACGTTTAAGTAAAGCGGGTTGCAGCATCTAAGACTGATTAAGGATCGAAATTACCATTGATATAAATACACGCGCGCACGTTAGGCAGTACATGTATAAAATGTGGTGGAATACAAAAATACAGACCCCCGTGTCTGGGTGGGTGGGTTCCTAGGGCTTACCTCATGCAGATAAGTCCACAGCGTATTAAGTGGTCCACGTTCGCGTTTGCAGTGCTGGCCGGTATGGGTGAATAGAGTTAAGGAGGGTGAGTCCTTCCTTAGTGTCTAGCGCGGTGGCTATATTTTGGGAATCCAACTCATACTGCTCATAGCCTTGATGGGGGAACGACCCAACTCTTAATGTGAGTGCAATTTAATATATAAAAAAGGTTAGTTCCTTCGCCTCTAGCCTATTTTTTGGGGTTTTCACATTGGCGGATGATTTTAAAAAAGGGTGTTACCTAATGAAGATTATGCAATTGCCATTGGCAAAATTCCTACAAATATGTGTTTTGGCCGCGTGGCCTAGTGAAAAAATGGAAATAGGTGCAGTGTATTATGGTTGATGTAGTTTATGGCTATTAAGTGAAAAAATGAAAGAAAGAATACAAATACATGGTGCTATGCATTTCGAATACATTCTTAGTGAATTGAAAGTCATGTTGCCGACTGTTTGCCCTTGGTTAGAAAAGTAGTCATTGAGTCGGTGTTGGAATATGGGTTGGAATATAAGTTGGGGTGAGACATTCAAGTTCCTGTAATATGACCTAATTTAACCCATATGTTTGCAATTGTGATCCAGTTTATATGGGGAGAAAAGAAAATACATGTTACATATAGAGATTCATGTGTAGGATACAGAGAAGAATGATAGCAGTAAGTCCAATTTCATTAAAGGAAATGTACCATTTCATTATCAGAGTTCAACCCATATTCTACAGTTCGATAGCGCCAAATTAGGCTGGCCTCAGCTCTTCTGAGATGTAGTTCATGGTTGCCGCCTCTTTTGTTCATCTGGATTTTTTGTAGACCAATAAACTCAGGGGCCGATTCATGGAACAAACGTGCGCCGAAAATCTATGCGCAAGTCCCTGCGCATGTCTTCCTCGGGATGTGCGCCAAATCCGTGCATGGCGCACACGTCACTGCAACATCCCGAAAGACATGCGCGACGCGCACAGTGAAAGCGCACAACCTCTGCGCATACACTAGAAAGTGGGCGGAACACGGGACACGGGGCGTAACGCGCGGAATGGGGAACAACTCCCGAAAACAAGGGTGTAACTGGGGATGTACTGCAGGGAATCAGACGGAACGCCCACACGCACCCGAACCACACATATTCATGGAATCAAATAGGGCAAAGCCACGCACAGCGAAAGACACGCACAAGCCCAAACACGTCCGCCACACGAAGGCAGGCGGTAGCGTCCCTGCGCATTACAAAAGTGGCAACATACAGCAATAGTGCCTGTGCGAGCGGGGCACTTGTATTTCGGGGTTGCGCGGGAAGTTACACACGCGATCGGGCCTGGGGGAGCGGGCTAACTATATTTCAGGGGTTTGCGTGAAGTTTCTCACGCAATCGGGCCTGGGGGAGCGTGCTACGTGTATTTCAGGGGTTTGTGTGAACTTTTTCACGCGATCGGGCCTGGGGGAGCGTGCTACGTGTATTTCAGGGGTTCGCGTGAACTTTTTCATGCGATCGGGCCTGGGGGAGCGTGCTACGTGTATTTCAGGAGTTCGCGTGAACTTTTTCACGCGATAGGGCCTGGGGGAGCGTGCTACGTGTATTTCAGGGGTTCGCGTGAAGTTTCTCACGCGATCGGGCCTGGGGGAGCGTGCTAAGTGTATTTCAGGGGTTCGCGTGAACTTTTTCACGCGATCGGGCCTGGGGGAGCGGGGTACCACTCACCGTCTGCCTTGCGTGTAGAAGAACGCGTAGCCAACACCCGCTGTGAAGTAATAGCGTGTGAACCCCAACGGATGGAAAACACACGCACCGCACGAAAAGCACGTACAGAACATAAAGGCACGCGGGATCTCCAAGCCCTGCCAGGGCAACGCCCGTGCGCAAAACGTCACAGACGCGCTTACGCTGTAAGGGCCTTTGGTCCAATGAAATCGCGTACGCGTGCTGACGCGCTTACGCGCTAAGGGTCTTTCCTCGATTTTCACGCTGACGTGCAGGATTTTCACGTGCCAAATCACTCCGTATCAAGCTGGCCACGCGAAAACACACGGAAGACCACGCTCCTGCCCAGAAGGCTGAATTACTGCCCCCCAGTGCCCCGAGCAGCCTCCCACGTGCCATCTGCTGCTGCCTGCCTGCCTGCCTGCCTGCTGCCACCGTGCCCTGCCATTTGGTGCCTGCACATCAGCCATCTGCAGGGGTCCAGTTGCTGTGTCCACCCCTGCTGGTACAGAAGACTCCCGACTCGAATAACATCGCTCCACAGCCCAGCCCCAGGACCCAGTTGCCCACCCACTCCTGCCCCTGGGGTTGCCATGTGGGGCACATCCACATCTGACCCCAGTGGCAACCCCCGGCCAGAGGGGCAGAGGGGCACCAGCTTCACTGCCACCGAAGTTGGTGTCCTGGTGGAGCAAGTCCTGGGGCAGTATGATGCCCTCTTCGGATCGTCCCGCGCCAACAGGGAAGGACGGGATAGGATCTGGGCCGACTGTGTGGTTGCCATCAACGCGGAGGGGGTGGCAACCCGCACCATCCAGAAGGTCAAGAAGCGCTGGGAGGACTTCAGGTCCAGGACCCTCATGAAGGCCCGGCGCCTCGTGGAGGGGGGCCAGGGCCGCATGAGTTCCATCCAGTTGAGGGTCCTGGAATGCGCACACCCAGCGCTCCACGCCCAGGTCCTTGAGAGGGAGACCCGTCTGGAGTTGAGCGGTAAGTGGCCAAGCATTGCTGTGTGAGACAGGGCATGTTGCAGTGTGCTGGTTGTCTGATACTTGCCTGCATGTGTGACATAGGCCATGTACGCATGTATGTGTGCAGGGACATCATGGGAATGCATGTGCGACCTGTAATGTGTGAACCGCACGGTTGTTGCATGTGTTTGAATGCGACATGGGGAGCCCTGTGCAGATTGCACACATGAGAGCATGGCAGTCTCTGTTCCTGGACATGGGTGGGGGCGAGGGATGGGTGCTGATGCCAGATGCATATGTGGTATCCATGTCTGTGTGCCTGACCTGCGTGCCTGTGACTTGTGAGTGCCATGGATGCATGACACATGTCTGTGACAATGTACAGATTCACTGATGCAGCCTAGTCATCCTTGTATGCACTGTGATTGGGGTGTACGGGGCCAGATGGATGTGACTGAGGTGAAGTGTGTGCATGTGATAGGCATGACCCATGATGCATGTGAGTCCCATTACATTGTATGATTTGAGAGTCCATTGGACATGCATTGAAATGTCCATGGCATGCACCATGACTGTCACTGTGTGTGTTTTGTCTGGACTGACACATGTGTTGTGGTGTGACATGATGGAAGTGTACTTTGACAGTGGCACTCATCTGCTATTGCTTCCTGGCTAGGGGACCATTGTACAGTACCCTGATGCTTGTGTTCTATGTCTCCCTCTACGCAGAGGCTAGTGAAGGAGAGGGCGGAGACGGCGCTGTGGAGCAAGGCAGCGGGGATGCCCCCACGGCTGCAGGGGAAGGGGTGGGTGAGCCCCCACAGGGGCCTGCTATGGCGGTAGACGGCGAGGAGCCATCCAGGTTGGTGGTTTCCACAGAGGAGGAGGAGGCCGCCACTGAGGCGCACATGGGGCCTGGTGGGGGCATCCCTGCTGGTGCAAGTGGTGCAGTCCAGGGGCAGGGGCAGGAGACAGCACAGGTCACTGTGGAGGGGCCTGTGCATGTCGCTGTCCCTGAACCTGTGGGTGCACCACCTTGCACCAGCAGGGATGCCCCATCCCAGGCCCGTCCGCAGGTAGAGGGGATGTCCATGTCATCTGACTCCCCTCCACCTGGGGACGAGGGGACCCCTGGCCGTGTGGAGAAGGTCCTGATTGGGGTCGCGATGCGCACGGCTGTGATTCGTGATGCCGTGCGTGCTTCCCAGGAGGAGCACGCACGTCATCACGAAGAGCACCGTGCCGACGTGGCCCAATTGGGATCGGCCATGTTCGGGGGTTTCCTGCATGTGTCGGCCAATCTGGCGGCCCTCTCCTCCTCTGTGGAGACTATACGCCAGTCGTTCTCCTTGCCGTCTTCCGGCCCAGATGCCACCAGGGCCCCCTGTGGACCTGCCCTGACCAATGCAGCCAGCTCGGTGGGGATCCCATCCCTGCCACAGTCGGGAGTCAGAGGTCCAACAGGGGTGGACAACACAGCAACTGGACCCCAGCAGATGGAGGATGTGACAGCATCATCGGGCAGGGCACGTGCACAACGGCGTCGGTGGTTTCCATCATCCTGGATGCCGTCGTGCTGGCAGAGGCAGTGGCGTTGGAGGCAGCAGCATGCTCGACAAGGGAGGCATCATGGCTCGGGGCCATCAAGATCAGAGGGGCAGGCATCGGCCGGAGGGCAGGAGAACCCTGGGATGGTAGTGTCTTCCGTGTGGGAGCAGTTGGTCCAGCGGATAGGTGCGGAGTGGCAGCGGGCGGAAGAGGAGCGGCTCACCATGGTCAGGGCGGAGTTCTCCATGCGTCGGGCGTTGAGGCGGGCCGAGTGCCTCGAGGAAGCTCGCAGGGAGTTTGAGGTGAACATGGGGTTATCCCTGCGAGACCTCGGGGCCAGGACAGAGTCCCGCCTCCAGGACATCGACATGGAGTTCGATGATGCCCTGGCCGACAACATCAAAGAGTGAGCCGCAGGACTTGCCCGCTGCCATTGTATATAGTTATATAGTTAGTGGTAGGTTTCCTTTAAATTATTTTTTTTTAATTTGGTTGTGATTGGACAATGCGCCACTTTTTTGTATATAGTTCAGTTTTTAGTTAGTTGACATAGTTAGGTTTCATTTGGTTGGACTCATGGACCCGGGATTGTCTTGTATATAGTTCTTCTATGGATTTTTTGATTTTTTTGATTTTTTTCATGGACATTCATCTTCTTTTTGTTGTTTTGCTTTGTGGTTTTTCTAATTTCATTTCCATTCTAGTTGATTTTCAATACATTTTTATTTTCATCCTTCAATGGGTCGTATCATCTCATTACTTTCATGCATGTCATGTTGGGTGTTTTAACATTCACTTGCAGCCATTGTGTGTGACAGACATGTGTTCATTTGCATTATTTACATTGGGTGTGTAACATGTAATTGCCTTTGATATGTGGGTGGATGTGATAGTTGGTTGGGCCTTTTGGCAGGGGAGGATGGCCATTACGGACATGATTGGGGATTATGGGGACCCAGGTGCAGGGGGGCATGGATGGGACATGGGCGAGGGCCTGGTGGAGGGTGCCCCGCAATGCTGGGGGATTGGGGGTGGTGGGGGACATGAGTTGGACATGGGTGGGGGCCTGCTGGCAGGTGCCCCACAGTGCTGGGGGGTGGGGGTGGTGGGGGACATGAGTTGGACATGGGTGGGGGCCTGCTGGCAGGTGCCCCACAGTGCTGGGGGGTGGGGGTGGTGGGGGACATGAGTTGGACATGGGTGGGGGCCTGCTGGCAGGTGCCCCACAGTGCTGGGGGGTGGGGGTGGTGGGGGACATGAGTTGGACATGGGTGGGGGCCTGCTGGCAGGTGCCCCACAGTGCTGGGGTGTGGGGGTGGTGGGGGACATGAGTTGGACATGGGTGGGGGCCTGCTGGCAGGTGCCCCACAGTGCTGGGGGGTGGGGGTGGTGGGGGACATGAGTTGGTGTTCATTAGTTCAAGGAGACATGTGCCTTTGCTGGGGGGCATGCCCATGTTGGGTGGGCTGCCTGCGGGACATGACCAGGGATGCAGGGTAGTCCCCTGTGGTGTGGGCTGCCTGCAGGGGCCGTGGAGGGTGTACAGGGAACACCTGGGAGGACCCACACTGTCAAATCACATGTAGGACTCCCCAGAACCCCTGAAATACACGTACCCTGCTGAAATCGTGTGTAAAACTTCCCGCGCACCACTGAAATACACGTACCCTGCTGAAATTGCGTGTGAAACTTCCCGCGCACCCCTGAAATACACGCGCCCAGGCTATTCGCGTGTGGAACTTCCCGCGCACCCCTGAAATACACGCGCCCAGGCTGTTCGCGTGTGGAACTTCCCGCGCACCCCTGAAATACACGTACCGTGCTGGAATCGCGTGTAAACCTTCCCGCGCACCCCTGAAATACACGTACCCTGCTGAAATCGCGTGTAAAACTTCCCGCGCACCCCTGAAATACACGCGCCCAGGCTATTCGCGTGTGGAACTTCCCGCGCACCCCTGGAATACACGCGCCCAGGCTATTCGCGTGTGGAACTTCCCACGCACCCCTGAAATACACGCGCCCAGGCTATTCGCGTGTGGAACTTCCCGCGCACCCCTGAAATACACGTACCCTGCTGAAATCGCGTGTGGAACTTCCCACGCACCCCTGAAATACACACGCCCAGGCTATTCGCGTGTGGAACTTCCTGCGCACCCCTGAAATACACGCGCCCAGGCTATTCGCATGTGGAACTTCCCGCCCACCCCTGAAATACACCTACGGTGCTGCAATCGCGTGTAAAACTTCCCGCGCACCCCTGAAATACACGTACCCTGCTGAAATCGCGTGTAAAACTTCCCGCGCACCCCTGAAATACACGCGCCCAGGCTATTCACGTGTGGAACTTCCCGCGCACCCCTGAAATACACGCGCCCAGGCTATTCGCGTGTGGAACTTCCCGCGCACCCCTGAAATCCACGCTCCCAGGCTATTCGCGTGTGGAACTTCCCGCGCACCCCTGGAATACACGCGCCCAGGCTATTCGCGTGTGGAACTTCCCGCGCACCCCTGAAATACACGCGCCCAGGCTATTCGCGTGTGGAACTTCCCGCGCACCCCTGAAATACACGCGCCCAGGCTATTCGCGTGTGGAACTTCCCGCGCACCCCTGAAATACACGCGCCCAGGCTATTCGCGTGTGGAACTTCCCGCGCACCCCTGAAATACACGCGCCCAGGCTATTCGCGTACCGTGCTGGAATCGCGTGTAAAACTTCCCCTGCACCCTGAAATACACATACCCTGCTGATATCGCGTGTGGAACTTCCCGCGCACCCCTGAAATACGCGTACCCTGCTCGCACGGGGCCAATCGCGTGAGGTACTTCCCGCGCACCCCAGTGATACACGTAGCCCGCTTGCTGTGCTGGTACAGGGTTAGCGCAGCCCTTTGCGCTGGATTGGGTATGTTGATGGCTTTTCCCTGCGCGGGAGGCGTTCTTGGGGGCGTAACTGGCGCTGCTGCAGGGTCGCTGCGCCACTGTGCGCCACGGCTGGTTTTGGTGGCTGGAATCCATGAATACGCTGTGCGTGGAAATGGATTTGAGCGCACGCGGCTGGCGCAGGGATTCGCACGCGCACACTGTGCGCCAGCCGCGTGCGCCACTTGTGCGCTGAATTCTATGAATTACCCCCTTAATGTCTTGTTTGTTGTCCATCTGGTGAAAAGTTTGCCAGTGTTGTGACAGAGGAAAATTACTGTCTTGGCTACTCATTGCCGAAATATGTTCTGTTATGCGTGTTCTTAATTCACGTATTGTACTTCCTATATAGATGAGTTGACATATGCATTGGATTGCATAGACCACATATTTGGAGCGGCAATTGATTTGTTGTTTGATTTGTTGTTTTGGTACCATTTTTATTTGTAAATATGGTTGTTTTGGGAAATGCATGCTTACACATAGTACAGAATCCACATTTTCTAAACCCAGTTTTTGGTTGTTGAAGCCAGTTCTTTGTTGTTCTCTCATCATTATCCAATAATAGGGATGGACTAGCACTCATTTTTAAAGTTTTGGCTTTTTTGAAGATCAAAGTTGGTTGGTCTCAGATATTTTTAGCAATATTAGGATCCAATTTCAGAAGATACCAGTTCTTTTTGAGTACTTTCCTGATCAGTTTTGTATTTTCACAGTAGGTGGTAATAAATTGGACTGAGTCTTCCTGTTTTGTTTGTTTGACTTTAGGAGTCAGTGTCGCTTGTCTATTTATTTGTTTGGCTTTGGTTCTTGCTTTCTCAATTACATTCCTTGGGTACCCTCTGGCAAGAAATCTATTAGATACGAGCTCACACTCTGATTCAAAAGACGATGTGTCTGTGCAATTCCTTTTTGCGCTAATAAATTCACCCTTAGGGATGTTTTTGATGACCGGTTTATAGTGGCAACTGGTGGCGAAAAGGGTTGAATTAACTTCAGTTTGTTTTTTGTAGGTTGTGGTTACTAATTTGTCCCCTGACATGAAAATCGTGAGGTCCAAAAAGTTTATTTCTGAGTCACTGGAAGTTCCAGAACATTCTAGAGCATAAGTGTTGTTGTTGACTTGGTCCAGAAAGATGTGAAGGTCATGTTTAGTTCCATTTCAGATTAGTAGTACGTCATCTATGTAACAAGTCCATTTTACTACTTGATTTTTGAAAGTTGTTAGTGGGTAGATAAACAGATCTTCAAACATTCCCATTACAAGATTAGCAAGAGCTGGTGCAAATGTTACACCCATTGCGGCGCCCCATGTTTGTTTGAAAAAGTTGTTATCAAAAATGAAGATATTATTTTCCAACGTGATCAGCAGCATTTCCTTTACCATACAAACATAACTGAAATGTGACGCAGATTTATCTTTAAAGATATAATCCATTGTTTGTACTGCTAGATTGTGTCCAATTGATGTAAACAGGGCCTTTACGTCCCAGGTTGCTAGTAAGTAATTGTCATGGCACTGTATTTCTTCCAGTATTTTAATGGTTGATGTGGTATCCTTTAGATATGCTTTCACTTGACAAACCTTAGGTTTAAGTATGTTGTCAATATACTCGGCAATAGGTTCAGTGGCCCATCTGATGCCACTTACAATTGGCCTATCCTCAGGGATTTTTAGAAAGGGCTTCTGTACCTTGGGAAGGAAGTAGATAGTCGGTATGGTGGGTTTGGGTATAGATAAATGCAATCAGTGATTAGACCTTGGCGATGCCACCCATCTATTAAATTCTTGAGTTCTTGTGTGATTCTTGCTGTAGGGTTACCTGTGAGTTTCTCATAGCAGTTGGGGGTTTCAAGGTGGTTATCGGCCCTTTGGATGTAATCAGATCGGTAAATTACGATAATGTTCCCTCCCCTTGTCAGCTTCTTTGATGACAAGTTCTTTATTGGTCTGTAGGTTGAGTAGTGCAATTCTTTCCTGGTTTGTTAAATTATTTGTACAATGTCTCATTTTATGATGGTCAGATTGTTTGAATGATTTGTGCAGATCTTCAGTTACTGCTTTATAGAAAGCGTCAATCATATTATCCTGTGCCAATTGAGGTAGAAATTTTGATTTTGGTTTGAGTTCTTTAGAGGTTAGGGCAGCTGAATGGATCCGTAGTTCATGCATTGTTTCATGTATTGGGTAATCAGACCGTTCCCCAGTAGATCTTAAAAGGTGAATGTTGCCCAATTCCTCTATTGTTACATCACTGATGTCTGATATCTGAGTTGGAGTTTTACGTTTCTCTACTTGGGTGGCAAAGGGTAACTTCAGTTTTCGGACAAATTTGAATAGATCAATATGCAGATTGAATGGTTCACAAAAAGAAGTTGGGGCGACGGACAAACCTCTGTTTAAGAGACTAATTTCATCTGTTGTAAGGTCGTAGTCAGATAGGTTCATAACCAGATTGTCTATTTTGGTTTCTTGGCTGCCTCTCGTACTGCAACCCTGGCTAAGCGTCGATATGCGTGTAGATTTTCTGGATTGTCTGAGTCCTCCAGTTCCTCTTCTCCCTCTCTTCTGACAGGGAGTTGTGATGTATCCACTGCTTTAGTGACTTGAAAACGGGCTTGTTTCAAAGGTGCGATCCTGTTGCCTTTCTTATAGCGTCTGATTTGGTACAGAAATGCGTGACCTGTTTTCTTTGTAGTTTCTTGTGTGGTTTCTGTATTGAAGTCAGGTTCGTCTTCAGCTTCCGAACTGGCTGAGGATGTATTGGGAGTTGTCTGACTGGATACTGGTTTGGTAATTTTATTATATTTTTTCTAAAAAGTATATACTCTGTCTTCATTGTAATCACAGTCGTCCCTGTAGAATTTTCTCAGTTTTCTAAGTTTAAAATCATCCTGGTATTCTTTCAGGATTTCGTACATTTTTAAGACATTTTTCTCCTTGGTAACTTCAAGGGCTTTTGCCTCTTTGATTTCTTTTTTGAAAAGTTCAATTTGTTCTGTGGTTCTTTTATGTTCCCTTTCGGAATGTTCTATAAGCATTTGTAACATTTGTTTGGAACAATGATTCAGGTTGCTTTCCCAATTTCCTGCTAGGTCCTTGTCTTCATCCTTATTGAAATCTGGAAAAATCAGAATACGTAATCCCCTGGGTATCTGTTCTTTGGTCAAGTAGTTCTTGAGCGAGATTATCTCCCAATGTTTGTCTATTTCTCGGTGAGAAGTTTCCAATTTAATACATTTGTACCTCAAGTGCTCCCGTTTGGGTGTGGTTGAGGTAAAGGCATGTGTATTGCTGCCCCGTGGGGAAAATAGGTTGTTAGCTTCTTGTTCCAGGTTTTCCAGGTATTCTGCCATTTTAGTTGCAAGATGAGGGGGGTCTGCGTGGTATATGGTGTCTGTAAAAAGGATAGGCTACTGGTGAGGGACTTTTTGGTTGACACCTTTCGTGGTAATACCTCGCAACCTACTTTGAACTTTGAACATTTAATTTTAGAAGATAAATATTTAGTTCAATGGTCGCATCCGAGTAAACTTCTACGGAGACATAGAGGCCCTCAACTCAGTTGTTGAAAGTAACACTAATTGGGTGAGCTTACACTTGTTGATGCGCTGCAGAATTCTCATAAAAGAAGAGAAAAGTCTTGAGAAGGTTTTTGAAATTTCTTTAATTGAAGATTTTTTAGGGGTAGCCTTGGTGGATGACACGTGTTTCGGCAAACAACTTGCCTTTCTCAAATCCAGGCTAGATATACACATAACATAAACAAAAAATAAAAAGAGAAAACAGAAAAGCATAGGACATGATAAGTCACTCACGAAAAAATCATACATAGATTATTTGTCATGTCATTACTAGATTAATATAGAGTGCTCTAAATATTGGAAACTAGTGTGGGTATAGGTGGAACTCAGTAATTAGGTAATTAGTTGGCCTGTGCTTAGATCAAGGTTAGAGAGGGATGTGGAAAAAGAGAGGGGAACCGGAGACGTGGGTTGACAAAACGTTTTTGGCTAAAATTTAAATCATGCAGTCAAGATGTCCCAGAGAAAGAATAATTAGACCATATATAGGTGATTGAGAGATATGAAGAATGCGGTATTAGGATCATAGTGTAGACTCTTACCCTTGCTCACTTCCGTGAATGTAACGAAAATGCTAGGGGATACCAAGTCATGGGCTCAATCCCACCTGTGTGAAAAACAGGCAAAACCATGTGTTGAATTTGTTTACTTGGTAGATATCATGCAAACACAAAAAAGCTGGTCATGTCCTGTATTTAGCTAAAGTTAAGTATGTGTCTATTTTAAAAATCTGTATTCACAAACGCATGTTGTTAGATTCTTAATATAACGTCAGTTTCTGGAAAGTTTTTCCTCTTTCCATGTAAGTAATGCGCAATTAAAAAATATATATATATATATATCCTGGACAGAAAATAAACATTCATCTCATTTGGTTATGGTGGATCTCTTTTCATATAAAGGTCGTGTTCACAGAGGAATATTGTTTACTTCCTTGTACAAAAAAGCTGTTACCGAAAAGTGTTACTTTGTACGTCTAAGTAAAGCGCACATACTACTGGTCTAACACAACCTGCACACTACTTCTAGCATTAGAATGCAGCTACCGACCACAAACAATTCGGCCTAGCTGCACACATACAGAGTGCACACACGAGCTACTTACTACCCTACTTTCTCCACTGACCTCGAGGGCGTTCAACCCACAGCACGTTGAGATCATACCAATGGTAAAAGGCGCTATACAAATGCCCAATAACATTATACTTTTGATATGGATTTCGTTTCTATACTTCAATGAGGCACATCTGGGTATATGAATTTGGTATCAGATTAAAGAAGAAACACTCAGTTTGAAACACACTCAGCCCAATGATTGTAATTTGTATGGATTCAGAGTTATGAGCAGCATTTCTTTCCATGTATAATGTAGTATTAGAATCATGCCTTGCATTTGCACTAAGGACAACTTCTCGTGTTTCAGCACAAGACTCCTGTAAACTAGTGTATATAATAGGTTAATTGAAAGATTGATTTTAAATGGCAAGCCTGCTTTGTTCTCCTGTATAAGCCTAACCAATGCCTAGCGTTATTGCTATGCAGAGTTCAAAACCTGCCACTTTTAATGGAAGAATTTGCTTTTGCAGCTCAGCAATAAAAATCCACAACTTTAGGCCAACACATGCAAATCTCCAGCCAAAGTCCCCTGGAAAATACTCCTAAAGGTGAGGGTTAATTTGCTCTGAGTAGAAACTCTGGTTAACTTGTATTCAGCACAACACACCATGTTTTTATAAACGTTGTAGAATAGTCCAACAGTGTTTGTGCAAAGAATTACAATGTTACATTAGAAAGGCTTTGAATAAAATAAGGATTCATTTTCTTCACTTGATGTGCAGTAGAGAAGCTGCATAAGTGCATCATTCAGAACACTTGACAACATCCTACTACTTGACTTTTGTCATTTTAAAAGGTATTTCTGTAACACTGGTCATGTTCTCCAGTCAGTAGAAATATATTTTTGACAAATTTGGGACCTTGGTATTTTCAGATGTACAGTTTCAGTGCGGCCGTTACAGTCCTCTATGAATATAGATAGTGTTTTTACCTTGGAGCTCTTCAGCATTTCCTGTTGTTAATTTAAAGTTATTAAAACGAAATGTACTCCAGGCCCGGTTCCTGAGATGGTTCAGTTTGTGGCACTATCCATACCATGTGTCGAGTACTGTCTCTCAGGAGTGCTGGTGACTGACTACCTGCGTCCCAGAGATGTACCCTATTCGTAACAGTGAAGCAAGAAAAATATTCTGGCACCTCTCACTTTGAATTCAGGTAATCTTCATTTGACTTTTATTTTTTTTATTTATTTTTTTAATTCAGGTAATCTTCATTTGATTTTGATTCTCCACCTACAGATGTCTGGGACAGAGTGGGCATGGAATCAAACGAGGATGACACATAAGGATCCCCAGTTATCCCCCACAGAGTTGTTCACTAGGACCCCAACCGGCCCATAAAGCTGGGGGTTGCCCAATGGCACTTTAAGATGGAATAGCAGCACCCGTGAGATGGATGGGGATACAGATTCGTACTCGGTATTAAATCAAAAATAACAACTCAATAGTTTGGCAAAGGGAGTTCGTTTAATGACAAGTACAAAAAACAGGGAGTTTCATGAATATCAGTGGTTGCTTGATCTTCCTTCTCGCTTCACAACTCTTTCCGAACTTCATAAAAAAACACATCATTTATACTAAAAACTCGTCATCACTGACGTAAAATGCTTAAAATGTTCTATGCAATTCTGTTGGTTTTAGGAAGGTAACTTTAGTATAGGTGCTATATCTGTATATGGTAACGGAGTTAGGGGATTGGGTAAACATCGTCAGGTGGGGCATCTAAGCCCTACCTTAAAATGGCTACTGTAGACATCACTAAAAGTATGACGTCCAATTGGTTCTACTAACTATAGGACCCTAGATTACTTGGTCCACTATGATTGGGTTGGCACCAACCCCACTCATACCTTTCCACTTTGCCTAGCAGCATGCAGAATGATCGGCCAGGTGCAGGGTGCTTGTCAGCTCCCCTGGCCTTCCTCCAATTATTGCTACAATCAATCATCACTTCAGTGGTCATGTCTTAATTATTTCACTGTGGTTGGCCGCGAGACTACATCTCTTGTCTAGAAAAATTCTGATATCTTTGCATGGCCCACTGCCATACGTAGGGGTGAAAGTCCCCCTTCTTCTTGCTCGGCTTGTCACGTGATTCGGACACTGTGAAATTGCCTCATTTTTCATGTAATTCGTGTATTTGATTTTCGTTTTACCCACCACCTGCCTTCGACTTCTTATTTTGACCTTCCTGAGCAGGATATTCTGTTCTTTGCTTCATTAATTGTAGCTACAGTACATCCATTTTAGCTGACACGACCTTGGCTTTTTGGCACGATTTGTCTCTGTCTGGGTTTCCCTTCTGCCTTTTATTCTTGATTTGTTAACTGTGAAACTCTCCTCATGCGGCCTCCAGTACCCTTTGGTTGATTCTGCCTTGTGCATAGTAGAAGTATACTTATATAAAGTGCTTCTATTGAAGTAGGTATGTATAGGTGGTGCTTGCTGTAATATATCTTACTATTAAGCATAGCAAGCCACACGATTTTCTTAGCTTTCTTGCGGTTCCAAGCATATGTACATGCGTAAACTAGCTGAATATCTTTGTCATGCTCATGGCATAAGTTTCTTACATTTGACATCGTCCTTTCATTTTTGTTTCACGATAGCCCTTATCCATGGTGCTTCATCTCTTTTCATCATTCGTCATATCTTCTATATGTGAGTCAGTCCGGGTTCTTGTGACGTCACCATTCGTCTTCCATTAAGACCTTTTTGGCTTCTTCAGGGACTGTACTCAGACGATCTTCATTCCGTTTCATTTGTTGATACGGTTTTCTCAATGGATACCTTACTGTCCAGGTTTTCTTGTAGGTACCTCAATGGGTGCGGTTCTTCTAATTGGTACTGGACAGAGCCCCACTGCGGCTCTCTGCTGGTTTATTTGCCCCTCGTACATCACATACTTCGGCGTGAACGTTCCTGGTACTTCAAAATGGATGGCTGGAGTGCAGGCTGTGCTTGGGACCTCCGCTACACTCCCCCCTCTGGGCGATTCATCAAACACTTTAATTTCTTTCTTTGTATCCATCTTCTTTGGATCCTCTGTATTCACTTTCACTCCATCTTCTGGGTCAATTTTTTCTTCATCTTCTGGGTCTATACATGACGGTGTAAAGAAATGTCTCTTTGGGGTCCCTATTTTTATGACTCATTTTAGAATTCCTGCTGTTCTTACGTGTTCATCTTTGTTCCACGTCATTAGTTGACACTGTCCATTTGGGCTGCAATAGATCCATCTTCCCATGTAAATTCTAGGCTTCCTGGGATATCAAAACTTTGTTCCTTCTGGTGCATGGATGCTGGCTTTCACAAACTCTCTTATTTCTTCATCAATCAGGTCTTTGGGCTTCCACCCTGGTTCGACATCAATCATGATCTTCATCCCTATTGCTTTTTTCACAGTTTTCTGACACTGAGAGATTACTATCATGATAACACAGAATCCGAGCAATATCATCACTGGTAGGGCTCTGTCATGATGCCAGCTCCCGGGGAGCCGGTTCAAGCCCTGCGTCCACGAAAGCGGACATCCAGTCCCCAAGGAAAGACCCAGCAACCCCATATAGGGGCGATTTGGACAGTGTCCTGGCGCCTATGGCGCCGGGCTCATAAAAGTCATCAGTCCTGGCGCTATAGGCGCCAGGCACATTATGGGAGTGCTTGGGTGCACTTACCTGATGCAGACCATGCTGCAGGATCCCGGCCTCCTTGAGGCCTGAAAGGAACTACTTTACCTGTGGGACTAATTTACCATCCGGGCGTGGTCGGGGAGGGATACATACCTGATTGGAGGAAGGATACATACCTGGAACTTCTTCCAAGGCTATTTAAACCCCACCCCAACAGCCACACGTGCTTCGCGTTGTTCTGCATCTAGCAGCTGGACGCTCACCGTGTCTGCTCCTGCATCCTGACTTCTGCCACGCCTGCCAGCATCCTGGATCACCTGCAAAGGAAGAGAAGAAGAGAACAAAAGAAGGAAAAGTCCTTACCTGCTAAATCCGCATCCCGGAGACATCTCGCCGACAATCCTGAAAAGGAAGACTTTTATTTAAAAGCTCATCGCGTCGATTGCTGCAGCGCCGCATTCCACTCACCTTTACAGGGCGCCTCCAAGTTCAGCAGCGATCATCCGGATTCGCAGTCACGCCCCA
Organism: Ambystoma mexicanum; assembly: GCF_040938575.1. NCBI lineage: Eukaryota > Metazoa > Chordata > Amphibia > Caudata > Ambystomatidae > Ambystoma > Ambystoma mexicanum. Next base: position 848,201,913 of record NC_090930.1, read on the forward strand.
GCGCCTAGGGAGAAAAAGGCAAGAACAAAAGGTGAGATAGAGAAGGGAATAAGGAAAGCTAAATCTCCATATTAAGACTTACCTGTTGATTCATTCCCTCTTCATTTCGGGTCCGCGCCGCATCCTGGCATTTCCAGACCCCGGCCCCTAAGGGGAAAAAAAGACATCGCGTTAATGAGCGAATGAAAAGACATGACCAAAAAACACTCATTAAGACTTACCTGATTTCTACAAGGATTTCACCTCTCATCTCGGGTCGGTGCCTGTTCCCTGGCATTCAGTACCCCGGCCTCTATGGGGAAAAAGACACTAGCATTAGTACATTAATGCATGGACACAAGGGGAACCTCTTATCAAAAAACTTAACTGGAAGCCAAGCAAGTTTGGTTCTGACCAATCCGAAAATCCAGTGAAGTAACTGGATACCAACGTGCCCCTGCATCAGAAGCAGGATGGAGAGCTCGTCCTTCCAGACCCTAAGGTGAGACGCTACAGGGAATCACAGAAGGGTTTCGAGGAGGGTGAGAGGGGAAAGTGGGAGGCCGATTGCATTACCCCGCAGACAGTTAATCCCCTATTTTCGCCTACAGAAGGATACTTCTGCGAGCCAGGCAAGCCAGATTTGGGGGCCCGGTCCAGTCCGTCTTCCGAACCCTGCGCATCACCTTAGAAGAGGTTACAGCAGCGTGAACCTGGCCAGCGCCTCTGTGGAAGTCAGGTGAGCGTTACAGAACGCGAAGCCTTCCTACAAATTCCCACCCAGGCGCTATGGAAAGTTCTGAGACTTATCAGTTGGCCCAATTACTGGGGGAATTACGGGCCGAAGTACATGCCGCTCGTCAAGAGACTAATGACCTCAGGAGGGAATTAATAATATCAAAGGAAAGAACTGATGACCTGGCCACACAGCTTTTGCAAGGTCAAGCTGGGCAAACTCCTCTACCCGGTTCTGGATGGAACCCCGCTCATGTGGTTTCCAGTAACCCTGTGCAGATTAATCTACCCGGAAACATGCCGCTGGCCCCACCCGAACGCTTTGCTGGGGACCCCAAACGATTCGCCGTATTCATGAATCAGTGTCGTTTGCACTTCCTATGCAGACCTGGGGCCTTCCCTAATGATCAGACTAAGGTAGCCTTTGTATTGTCATATCTCAGTGGCTGCGCTGCCGATTGGTCAGTTCCACTGATTACTCAAGATGACCCGATTCTCCGTGATTTTCAAGGGTTTCAAGCAAGCATGGAAAGGTTATTTGCTCGACACTCTCAGGGGCAGGCTCTGGATGACGAACTTCTATCCCTGCGACAGGGCAATCAGGACCTCCTATCCTATATAGCAACCTTTAATAGACTAATTGTGGAAACAGGATGGCCAGAGGATAAAAGAGTCACGTTGTTTTATCGAGGCCTACGCGGAGAACTTAAAGATGTCTTGGCCCAAGTTGTAAATCCCCCCCAAGAATGCACAGAGTATATAGACTTAGTGGTCCAATTGGATCACAGACTTCAAAACAGAAAAGCAGATCGGTCCAGGTTTGAGACCCGGGTGTTGGTCAAGACCCATGCTAATCCCAAGGGAGTTGATGTCTCTGAGCCTATGCAAATTGGAGGGGTTAAAGGACCCTTAACTCAAAAGGAACGTGAAAGGAGGCGGCAGTTAAAATATGTCTTTATTGTGGGAATTCTGGACACTTTCTACGAGATTGCCCGGCAAAACCGCCCCGAAAGGCAGTAGGAGCCGCTGATAAAAACCATGAACACTCTGTTTCGGGAAACGACTCCGCCCGACAAGCGTAGGGGTCCGCTTGCCGAGCTTGAAAACTCAGACCTCGCATTTCATTGTGCCAATGGTTCTCGTAGATCCAGAACAGCCTAAGCGGTTGCATGCAATAAAGGCATACATCGATAGTGGGGCTATTGGAAACTATGTGGATCGTGAATTGGTCTCTAGGATTAACCTCCCTCTCCGTCCTAAAACCAGCAAAGATGTCATCACCACAGTCGATGGAACTGAAATTGCCTCTGGACCGGTAACACATTCCACTACTGAGGTGACTCTTATTGGTCCCGACGGCCATCGGGAAGGTGTTGTGTTTGATGTAATCAAGGCTCCACAGTTTCAGGTTATTCTTGGAATCCCTTGGTTAGAGACACATAATCCTCGAATTGATTGGCGAGCTAAGAGAATAACCTTCCCGGATTGTACACAAACCTGCTACCCAGAAAACCTGAAGATTAATCTAGCATCTGTAACCTCTGCCTCCATGCAACTACCTCCGGAATACCAAGACTTTCAGGACGTCTTCCAAAAGGAACAGGCCAACACGTTACCTCCTCACAGATCGTACGATTGCCAAATAGATCTGGTGCCCGGTGCACAACCCCCTTGTAGCAGGATTTATGCCCTTACCGAACCTGAGAACCTGCATTTGAGACAATATTTGGATCAATACCTAGCTAATGGTTTTATTCGCCCGTCAAAGTCCCCGGAATCCTCGGCTTTGTTCTTTGTGCCCAAAAAAAGAAGGCGACCTTAGAACTTGTATCGATTACCGCACATTGCACCAGATAACGGTTAAAAACCGTTATCCTCTGCCTGTGATCCCTGAACTCCTTGACCAGGTGAAGGATGCTTGCATATACACCAAGTTAGATCTCCGGGGGGCTTATCATCTGGTACGAGTTAAAGAAGGCGACGAATGGAAAACTGCCTTCCGTACTAAATACGGATTATTCGAGTACCAGGTGATGCCTTTCGGATTGTGTAACGCGCCGGCTGCCTTCCAATACTTCATGAATGATGTCCTTCGGGAACTCATCGATGTTTGTGTTGTCGTATATATCGATGACATTCTGGTGTACTCCTCTTCGGAATCTGATCACAGAAAACACATCAGGGCAGTACTTGAAAAACTGCGCCAACACAAACTATTTGCTAAATTGGAGAAATGTGTTTTCCATACCACAGAAGTCGAGTTTCTAGGTTTCATCCTGACACCCAAAGGAGCCCGAATGGACTCAAGAAAAGTGGATGCCATCCTCAAATGGCCATCACCAAGCTCTGTAAAAGGGGTTCAAAGTATGCTCGGCTTTGCCAATTTCTATCGCAGGTTTATCCCGGAATTATTCAGGAATTAAAAGCTAAGTTTACCTCCGCACCTATATTGAAACACCCGCGTCCAGATGTCCCTTATGTCGTCGAGATTGACGCATCCAGCCTAGCCATGGAAGCCGTCCTGTCCCAAAGAAATCCCGAAACCAACCAACTGCATCCCGTAGCATTTTGGTCCAGAAAATTCTCGGCACCCGAGGTTAATTATGCAATCACTGACAAAGAACTGTTAGCCATTAAGTCTGCTTTTAAAGCCTGGCGGCATTATCTGCTTGGCGCTCGACATATCATCACAGTGATCACTGATCACCAGAATTTACAGTATTTGAAAACCGCCAAGGCTCAGTCATCACGGCAGCTCCGATGGGCTTTGTTTTTCGCTGAATTTGATTTTGTGATTACCTATCGACCTGGCTGCAAGAATGGCAAAGCAGACGCCTTATCCCGAATTGGAATGGGAGAAGCTGATACAAACTCAGAACCAGTACCAATAATTCCCGAACAGAGGATTCCAGGCATTACTTCGTTACAGATGCTTAAAGACATTGAAGCCAGAATGAAATAACTCCTGGACCCTACAACCTTATAGGATTGGATACAAAAGTGATCAGACTTTACCATAGATAATGGTTTACCTTATTTCCAAGGACGCCTATTCCTGCCACATAAGGAATTACACGAACTAGTTATTTCCGGTTATCATGATACATTAATAGAGGGACACCCCGGTATTGCCAAGACAGAGGAAAAGGTGAAACGACAATTTTGGTGGCCCTCTTGGCGAAAAGATGTTGAATCTTTTGTGATGTCCTGTGGTGTTTGCGCCCAAAATAAAAGTCAAAAGAAAAGACCAGCCGGTCTCCTTCAACCTCTAGACGTACCGCCAGCACCCTGGCACACCCTATCAATGGATTTTATTACGGACCTGCCTCCTTGTTCGGGGTACAATACTATTCTGGTAATTGTGGATTTGTTTTCCAAAATGGCCCACTTTATTCCTTTGAAAGGTTTACCTTCAGCTTCTGTCCTAGCCAAAGAATTCCTCGAAAATATTGTTCGGCTACATGGATTCCCATCTATACTAATCTCTGACCGGGGAAGCCAATTCATTTCCCACTTCTGGCGCAAATGTTGTCAAATGGTGCAGATCAACGTAAGATTATCGACCAGTAGACCACCCTCAGACTGATGGTCAGACCGAGAGGACAAATCAGACCCCTGAGCAGTACTTACGGTGTATGTTACAGCAATCTGAAAGCAACTGGAAAGACATTCTTTGGATAGCCGAATACGCATATAATAATTCGGTACACTCTGGAACTGGCCACAGTCCTTTTTATACTTTGTTTGGGCATCACCCTCGAACCTCAAACCTTGACTCACCTCAGAACCTCGGAAAGCGTGCAGTAGAACATCTGCATTCTATAATCACCCAAGCCTTCAAAGAGGCAACTACGCATTTACAACAAGCCAAGAGAAAATACAAGGAGAATGCTGATCTACATCGGAGTGAAGCACCTCAGTATCAGATTGGGGATCAAGTGTGGTTAGCTACCAGACATTTACCACTCAAAGGGCCTCAAACTTTTAACCCAAAATATCTGGGACCTTATTCTATTACGGCAATAATTAACCCAGTGGCTGTTAAACTTGATTTACCAGCTAGTATGCGAATTCACCCTGTTTTTCATGTGTCACTTCTGAAACCAGTAGTACCCGGAACCCGACTACTCAAACCTCAAGAACCTATTCTAATAGATGGGGAGCCCGAATTTGAAGTGAAGACCATTTTAGACTCAAAAATGTTTGGGTCAAAACTGTTCTACCTAATTGATTGGAAGGGGTACGGACCTCAGGAGAGGTCGTGGGAACCCAGCGACCATGTGCATGCACCTCGATTAGTCAGGAAATTCCACTGACTCTTCCCAGACAAACCAAAACCCCCGGAGGGAACAACCTTGGGAGGGGCCTTGGGGGGGAGTGCTGTCATGATGCCCGCTCCCGGGGAGCCGGTTCAAGCCCTGCTTCCCGAAAGCAGACATCCAGTCCCCAAGCAAAGACCCAGCAACCCCATATAGGGGCCCTTTGGACAGTGTCCTGGCACCTATGGCGCCAGGCTCATAAAAGACATCAGTCCTGGCGCCATAGGCGCCAGGCTCATTATGGGAGTGCTTGGGTGCACTTACCTGATGCAGAGCATGCTGCAGGATCCCGGCCTCCTTGAAGCCTGAAAGGAACTACTTTACCTGTGGGACTAATTTACCATCCGTGCGTGGTCAGGGAAGGATACATACCTGATTGGAGGAAGGATACATACCTGGAACTTCTTCCAAGGCTATTTAAACCCCACCCGAACAGCCACACGTGCTTCGCGTTGTTCTGCATCTAGCAGCTGGACGCTCACCGTGTCTGCTCCTGCATCCTGACTTCTGCCACGCCTGCCAGCATCCTGGATCACCTGCAAAGGAAGAGAAGAAGAGAACAGAAGAAGGAAAAGTCCTTACATGCTAAATCCGCATCCCGGAGACATCTCGCCGACAATCCTGAAAAGGAAGACTTATTTAAAAGCTCATTGCGTCGATCGCTGCAGCGCCACATTCCACTCACCTTTACAGGGCGCCTCCATGTTCAGCAGCGATCATCCGGATTCGCAGTCACGCCCCAGCGCCTAGGGAGAAAAAGGCAAGAACAAAAGGTGAGAGAGAGAAGGGAATAAGGAAAGCTAAATCTCCATATTAAGACTTACCTGTTGATTCATTCCCTCTTCATTTCGGGTCCGCTCCGCATCCTGGCATTTCCGGACCCCGGTCCCTAAGTGGAAAAAAAGACATCGCGTTAATGAGCGAATGAAAAGACATTACCAAAAAACGCTCATTTAGACTTACCTGATTTCTACAAGGATTTCACCTCTCATCTCGGGTCGGTGCCTGTTCCCCGGCCCCTATGGGGAAAAAGACACTAGCATTAGTACATTAATGAATGGACACAAGGGGAACCTCTTATCAAAAAACTTACCTGGAAGCCAAGCAAGTTTGGTTCTGACCAATCCGAAAATCCAGTGAAGTAACTGGATACCAATGCGCCCCTGCATCAGAAGCGGGATGGAGAGCTCGTCCTTCCAGACCCTAAGGTGAGACGCTACGGGGAATCACAGAAGGGTTTCGAGGAGGGTGAGAGGGGAAAGTGGGAGGCCCATTGCATTACCCCGCAGACAGTTAATCCCCTATTTTCGCCTACAGAAGGATACTTCTGCGAGCCAGACAAGCCAGATTTGGGGGCCCGGTCCATTCCGTCTTCCAAACCCTGCGCATCACCTTAGAAGAGGTCACAGCAGCGTGAACCTGGCCAGCACCTCTGTGGGAGTCAGGTGAGCGTTACAGAACGCAAAGCCTTCCTACAAATTCCCACCCAGGCGCTATGGAAAGTTCTGAGACTTATCAGTTGGCCCAATTACTGGGGGAATTACGGGCCGAAGTACATGCCGCTCGTCAAGAGACTAATGCCCTCAGGAGGGAATTAATAATATCAAAGGAAAGAACTGATGACCTGGCCAGACAGCTTTTGCAAGGTCAAGCTGGGCAAACTCCTCTACCCGGTTCTGGAGGGAACCCCGCTCCTGTGGTTTCCAGTAAACCTGTGCAGATTAATCTACCCGGAAACATGCCGCTGGCCCCACCCGAACGTTTTGCTGGGGACCCCAAACGATTCGCCGTATTCATGAATCAGTGTCGTTTGCACTTCCTATGCAGACCTGGGGCCTTCCTTAATGATCAGACTAAGGTAGCCTTGGTATTCTCATATCTCAGTGGCTGCGCTGCCGATTGGTCAGTTCCACTGGTTACTCAAGATGACCCGATTCTCCGTGATTTTCAAGGGTTTCAAGCAAGCATGGAAAGGTTATTTGCTCGACACTCTCAGGGGCAGGCTCTGGATGACGAACTTCTATCCCTGCGACAGGGCAATCAGGACCTCCTATCCTATATAGACTAATTGTGGAAACAGGATGGCCAGAGGATAAAAGAGTCACGTTGTTTTATCGAGGCCTACGCGGAGAACTTAAAGATGTCTTGGCTCAAGTTGTAAATCCCCCCCAAGAATGCACAGAGTATATAGACTTAGTGGTCCAATTGGATCACAGACTTCAAAACAGAAAAGCAGATCGGTCCAGGTTTGAGACCCGGGTGTTGGTCAAGACCCATGCTAATCCCAAGGGAGTTGATGTCTCTGAGCCTATGCAAATTGGAGGGGTTAAAGGACCCTTAACTCAAAAGGAACGTGAAAGGAGGCGGCAGTTAAAATTATGTCTTTATTGTGGGAATTCTGGACACTTTCTACGAGATTGCCCGGCAAAACCGCCCCGAAAGGCAGTAGGAGCCGCTGATAAAAACCATGAAGACTCTGTTTCGGGAAACGACTCCGCCCGACAAGCGTAGGGGTCCGCTTGCCGAGCTTGAAAACTCAGACCTCGCATTTCATTGTGCCAATGGTTCTCGTAGATCCAGAACAGCCTAAGCGGTTGCATGCAATAAAGGCATACATCGATAGTGGGGCTATTGGAAACTATGTGGATCGTGAATTGGTTTCTAGGATTAACCTCCCTCTCCGTCCTAAAACCAGCAAAGATGTCATCACCACAGTCGATGGAACTGAAATTGCCTCTGGACCGGTAACACATTCCACTACTGAGGTGACTCTTATTGGTCCCGACGGCCATCGGGAAGGTGTTGTGTTTGATGTAATCAAGGCTCCACAGTTTCAGGTTATTCTTGGAATCCCTTGGTTAGAGACACATAATCCTCGAATTGATTGGCGAGCTAAGAGAATAACCTTCCCAGATTGTACACAAACCTGCTACCCAGAAAACCTGAAGATTAATCTAGCATCTGTAACCTCTGTCTCCATGCAACTACCTCCGGAATACCAAGACTTTCAGGACGTCTTTCAAAAGGAACAGGCCAACACGTTACCTCCTCACAGATCGTACGATTGCCAAATCGATCTGGTGCCCGGTGCACAACCCCCTTGTAGCAGGATTTATGCCCTTACCGAACCTGAGAACCTGCATTTGAGACAATATTTGGATCAATACCTAGCTAATGGTTTTATTCGCCCGTCAAAGTCCCCGGCATCCTCGGCTTTGTTCTTTGTGCCCAAAAAAAGAAGGTGACCTTAGAACTTGTATCGATTACCGCACATTGCACCAGATAACGGTTAAAAACCGTTATCCTCTGCCTGTGATCCCTGAACTCCTTGACCAGGTGAAGGATGCTTGCATATACACCAAGTTAGATCTCCGGGGGGTTTATCATCTGGTACGAGTTAAAGAAGGCGACGAATGGAAAACTGCCTTCCATACTAAATACGGATTATTTGAGTACCAGGTGATGCCTTTCGGATTGTGTAACGCGCCGGCTGCCTTCCAATACTTCATGAATGATGTACTTCGGGAACTCATCGATGTTTGTGTTGTCGTATATATCGATGACATTCTGGTGTACTCCTCTTCGGAATCTGATCACAGAAAACACATCAGGGCAGTACTTGAAAAACTGCGCCAACACAAACTATTTGCTAAATTGGAGAAATGTGTTTTCCATACCACAGAAGTCGAGTTTCTAGGTTTCATCCTGACACCCAAAGGAGTCCGAATGGACTCAAGAAAAGTGGATGCCATCCTCAAATGGCCATCACCAAGCTCTGTAAAAGGGGTTCAAAGTATGCTCGGCTTTGCAAATTTCTATCACAGGTTTATCCCGGAATTATTCAGGAATTAAAAGCTAAGTTTACCTCCGCACCTATATTGAAACACCCGCGTCCAGATCTCCCTTATGTCGTCGAGAATGACGAATCCAGCCTAGCCATGGAAGCTGTCCTGTCCCAAAGAGATCCCGAAACCAACCAACTGCATCCCGTAGCATTTTGGTCCAGAAAATTCTCGGCACCCGAGGTTAATTATGCAATCACTGACAAAGAACTGTTAGCCATTAAGTCCGCTTTTAAAGCCTGGCGGCATTATCTGCTTGGCGCTCGACATACCATCACAGTGATCACTGATCACCTGAATTTACAGTATTTGAAAACCGCCAAGGCTCAGTCATCACGGCAGCTCCGATGGGCTTTGTTTTTCGCTGAATTTGATTTCGTGATTACCTATCGACCTGGCTGCAAGAATGGCAAAGCAGGCGCCTTATCCCGAATTGGAATGGGAGAAGCTGATACAAACTCAGAACCAGTACCAATAATTCCCGAACAGAGGATTCCAGGCATTACTTCGTTACAGATGCTTGAAGACATTCAAGCCAGAATGAAACAACTCCTGGACCCTACAACCTTACAGGATTGGATACAAAAGTGATCAGACTTTACCATAGATAATGGTTTACCTTATTTCCAAGGACGCCTATTCTTGCCACATAAGGAATTACACGAACTAGTTATTTCCGGTTATCATGATACATTAATAGAGGGACACCCCGGTATTGCCAAGACAGAGGAAAAGGTGAAACGACAATTTTGGTGGCCCTCTTGGCGAAAAGATGTTGAATCTTTTGTGATGTCCTGTGGTGTTTGCGCCCAAAATAAAAGTCAAAAGAAAAGACCAGCCGGTCTCCTTCAACCTCTAGACATACCGCCAGCACCCTGGCACACCCTATCAATGGATTTTATTACGGACCTGCCTCCTTGTTCGGGGTACAATACTATTCTGGTAATTGTGGATTTGTTTTCCAAAATGGCCCACTTTATTCCTTTGAAAGGTTTACCTTCAGCTTCTGTCCTAGCCAAAGAATTCCTCGAAAATATTTTTCGGCTACATGGATTCCCATCTATACTAATCTCTGACCGGGGAAGTCAATTCATTTCCCACTTCTGGCGCAAATGTTGTCAAATGGTGCAGATCAACGTAAGATTATCGACCAGTACACCACCCTCAGACTGATGGTCAGACCGAGAGGACAAATCAGACCCCTGAGCAGTACTTACGGTGTATGTTACAGCAATCTGAAAGCAACTGGAAAGACATTCTTTGGATAGCCGAATACGCATATAATAATTCGGTACACTCTGGAACTGGCCACAGTCCTTTTTATACTTTGTTTGGGCATCACCCTCGAACCTCAAACCTTGACTCACCTCAGAACCTCGGAAAGCGTGCAGTAGAACATCTGCATTCTACAATTACCCAAGCCTTCAAAGAGGCAACTACGCATTTACAACAAGCCAAGAGAAAATACAAGGAGAATGCTGATCTACATCGGAGTGAAGCACCTCAGTATCAGATTGGGGATCAAGTGTGGTTAGCTACCAGACATTTACCACTCAAAGGGCCTCGAACTTTTAACCCAAAATATCTGGGACCTTATTCTATTACGGCAATAATTAACCCAGTGGCTGTTAAACTTGATTTACCAGCTAGTATGCGAATTCACCCTGTTTTTCATGTGTCACTTCTGAAACCAGTAGTACCCGGAACCCGACTACTCAAACCTCAAGAACCTATTCTAATAGATGGGGAGCCCGAATTCGAAGTGCAGACCATTTTAGACTCAAAAATGTTTAGGTCAAAACTGTTCTAACTAATTGATTGGAAGGGGTACGGACCTCAGGAGAGGTCGTGGGAACCCAGCGACCATGTGTATGCACCTCGATTAGTCAGGAAATTCCACTGACTCTTCCCAGACAAACCAAAACCCCCGGAGGGAACAACCTTGGGAGGGGCCTTGGGGGGAGTGCTGTCATGATGCCCGCTCCCGGGGAGCCGGTTCAAGCCCTGCTTCCCGAAAGCGGACATCCAGTTCCCAAGGAAAGACCCAGCAACCCCATATAGGGGCCCTTTGGACAGTGTCCTGGCACCTATGGCGCCAGGCTCATAAAAGACATCAGTCCTGGCGCCATAGGTGCCAGGCTCATTATGGGAGTGCTTGGGTGCACTTACCTGATGCAGAGCATGCTGCAGGATCCCGGCCTCCTTGAAGCCTGAAAGGAACTACTTTACCTGTGGGACTAATTTACCATCCGGGCGTGGTCGGGCAAGGATACATACCTGATTGGAGGAAGGATACATACCTGGAACTTCTTCCAAGGCTATTTAAACCCCACCCGAACAGCCACACGTGCTTCGCGTTGTTCTGCATCTAGCAGCTGGACGCTCACCGTGTCTGCTCCTGCATCCTGACTTCTGCCACGCCTGCCAGCATCCTGGATCACCTGCAAAGGAAGAGAAGAAGAGAACAGAAGAAGGAAAAGTCCTTACATGCTAAATCCGCATCCCGGAGACATCTCGCCGACAATCCTGAAAAGGAAGACTTATTTAAAAGCTCATTGCGTCGATCGCTGCAGCGCCACATTCCACTCACCTTTACAGGGCGCCTCCATGTTCAGCAGCGATCATCCGGATTCGCAGTCACGCCCCAGCGCCTAGGGAGAAAAAGGCAAGAACAAAAGGTGAGAGAGAGAAGGGAATAAGGAAAGCTAAATCTCCATATTAAGACTTACCTGTTGATTCATTCCCTCTTCATTTCGGGTCCGCGCCGCATCCTGGCATTTCCGGACCCCGGTCCCTAAGGGGAAAAATAGACATCGCGTTAATGAGCGAATGAAAAGACATGACCAAAAAACGCTCATTAAGACTTACCTGATTTCTACAAGGATTTCACCTCTCATCTCGGGTCGGTGCCTGTTCCCCGGCATTCCGTACCCCGGCCCCTATGAGGAAAAAGACACTAGCATTAGTACATTAATGCATGGACACAAGGGGAACCTCTTATCAAAAAACTTACCTGGAAGCCAAGCAAGTTTGGTTCTGACCAATCCGAAAATCCAGTGAAGTAACTGCATACCAACGCGCCCCTGCATCAGAAGCAGGATGGAGAGCTCGTCCTTCCAGACCCTAAGGTGAGACGCTACGGGGAATCACAGAAGGTTTTCGAGGAGGGTGAGAGGGGAAAGTGGGAGGCCGATTGCATTACCGCGCAGACAGTTAATCCCCTATTTTCGCCTACAGAAGGATACTTCTGCGAGCCAGACAAGCCAGATTTGGGGGCCCGGGCCAGTCCGTCTTCCGAACCCTGCGCATCACCTTAGAAGAGGTCACAGCAGCGTGAACCTGGCCAGCGCCTCTGTGGGAGTCAGGTGAGCGTTACAGAACGCGAAGCCTTCCTACAAATTCCCACCCAGGCGCTATGGAAAGTTCTGAGACTTATCAGTTGGCCCAATTACTGGGGGAATTACGGGCCGAAGTACATGCCGCTCGTCAAGAGACTAATGCCCTCATGAGGGAATTAATAATATCAAAGGAAAGAACTGATGACCTGGCCAGACAGCTTTTGCAAGGTCAAGCTGGGCAAACTCCTCTACCCGGTTCTGGAGGGAACCCCACTCCTGTGGTTTCCAGTAACCCTGTGCAGATTAATCTACCCGGAAACATGCCGCTGGCCCCACCCGAACGCTTTGCTGGGGACCCCAAACGATTCGCCGTATTCATGAATCAGTGTCGTTTGCACTTCCTATGCAGACATGGGGCCTTCCCTAATGATCAGACTAAGGTAGCCTTTGTATTGTCATATCTCAGTGGCTGCGCTGCCGATTGGTCAGTTCCACTGGTTACTCAAGATGACCCGATTCTCCGTGATTTTCAAGGGTTTCAAGCAAGCATGGAAAGGTTATTTGCTCGACACTCTCAGGGGCAGGCTCTGGATGAAGAACTTCTATCCCTGCGACAGGGCAATCAGGACCTCCTATCCTATATAGCAACCTTTAATAGACTAATTGTGGAAACAGGATGGCCAGAGGATAAAAGAGTCACGTTGTTTTATCGAGGCCTACGCGGAGAACTTAAAGATGTCTTGGCCCAAGTTGTAAATCCCCCCCAAGAATGCACAGAGTATATAGACTTAGTGGTCCAATTGGATCACAGACTTCAAAACAGAAAAGCAGATCGGTCCACGTTTGAGACCCGGGTGTTGGTCAAGACCCATGCTAATCCCAAGGGAGTTGATGTCTCTGAGCCTATGCAAATTGGAGGGGTTAAAGGACCCTTAACTCAAAAGGAACGTGAAAGGAGGCGGCAGTTAAAATTATGTCTTTATTGTGGGAATTCTGGACACTTTCTACGAGATTGCCCGGCAAAACCGCCCCGAAAGGCAGTAGGAGCCGCTGATAAAAACCATGAAGACTCTGTTTCGGGAAACGACTCCGCCCGACAAGCGTAGGGGTCCGCTTGCCGAGCTTGAAAACTCAGACCTCGCATTTCATTGTGCCAATGGTTCTCGTAGATCCAGAACAGCCTAAGCGGTTGCATGCAATAAAGGCATACATCGATAGTGGGGCTATTGGAAACTATGTGGATCGTGAATTGGTTTCTAGGATTAACCTCCCTCTCCGTCCTAAAACCAGCAAAGATGTCATCACCACAGTCGATGGAACTGAAATTGCCTCTGGACCGGTAACACATTCCACTACTGAGGTGACTCTTATTGGTCCCGACGGCCATCAGGAAGGTGTTGTGTTTGATGTAATCAAGGCTCCACAGTTTCAGGTTATTCTTGGAATCCCTTGGTTAGAGACACATAATCCTCGAATTGATTGGCGAGCTAAGAGAATAACCTTCCCGGATTGTACACAAACCTGCTACCCAGAAAACCTGAAGATTAATCTAGCATCTGTAACCTCTGCCTCCATGCAACTACCTCCGGAATACCAAGACTTTCAGGACGTCTTCCAAAAGGAACAGGCCAACACGTTACCTCCTCACAGATCGTACGATTGTCAAATCGATCTGGTGCCCGGTGCACAACCCCCTTGTAGCAGGATTTATGCCCTTACCGAACCTGAGAACCTGCATTTGAGACAATATTTGGATCAATACCTAGCTAATGGTTTTATTTGCCCGTCAAAGTCCCCGGCATCCTCGGCTTTGTTATTTGTGCCCAAAAAAAGAAGGCGACCTTAGAACTTGTATCGATTACCGCACATTGCACCAGATAACGGTTAAAAAACGTTATCCTCTGCCTCTGATCCCTGAACACCTTGACCAGGTGAAGGACGCTTGCATATTCACCAAGTTAGATCTCAGGGGGGCTTATCATCTGGTACGAGTTAAAGAAGGCGACGAATGGAAAACTGCCTTCCGTACTAAATACGGATTATTCGAGTACCAGGTGATGCCTTTCGGATTGTGTAACGCGCCGACTGCCTTCCAATACTTCATGAATGATGTCCTTCGGGAACTCCTCAATGTTTGTGTTGTATATATCGATGACATTCTGGTGTACTCCTCTTCGGAATCTGATCACAGAAAACACGTCAGGGCAGTACTTGAAAAACTGCGCCAACACAAACTATTTGCTAAATTGGAGAAATGTGTTTTCCATACCACAGAAGTCGAGTTTCTAGGTTTCATCCTGACACCCAAAGGAGTCCGAATGGACTCAAGAAAAGTGGATGCCATCCTCAAATGGCCATCACCAAGCTCTGTAAAAGGGGTTCAAAGTATGATCGGCTTTACCAATTTCTATTGCAGGTTTATCCCAGAATTTTCACACATGGTACAACCCATTACTGCACTCTTGAGGAAAAATAAACGTTTTGAATGGTCTGAAGAAGCCGAACAGGCCTTTCAGGAATTAAAAGCTAAGTTTACCTCCGCACCTATATTGAAACACCCGCGTCCAGATCTCCCTTATGTCGTCGAGATTGACGCATCCAGCCTAGCCATGGGAGCTATCCTGTCCCAAAGAGATCCCGAAACCAACCAACTGCATCCCGTAGCATTTTGGTCCAGAAAATTCTCGGCACCCAAGGTTAATTATGCAATCACTGACAAAGAACTGTTAGCCATTAAGTCCGCTTTTAAAGCCTGGCGGCATTATCTGCTTGGCGCTCGAAATACCATCACAGTGATCGCTGATCACCAGAATTTACAGTATTTGAAAACCGCCAAGGCTCAGTTATCACGGCAGCTCCGATGGGCTTTGTTTTTCGCTGAATTTGATTTCTTGATTACCTATCGACCTGGCTGCAAGAATGGCAAAGCAGACGCCTTATCCCGAATTGGAATGGGAGAAGCTGATACAAACTCAGAACCAGTACCAATAATTACCGAACAGAGGATTCCAGGCATTACTTTGTTACAGATGCTTGAAGACATTCAAGCCAGAGTGAAACAACTCCTGGACCCTACAACCTTACAGGATTGGATACAAAAGTGATCAGACTTTACCATAGATAATGGTTTACCTTTTTTCCAAGGACGCCTATTCCTGCCACATAAGGAATTACACAAACTAGTTATTTCTGGTTATCATGATACATTAATGGAGGGACACCCCGGTATTGCCAAGACAGAGGAAAAGGTGAAACGACAATTTTGGTGGCCCTCTTGGCGAAAAGATGTTGAATCTTTTGTTATGTCCTGTGGTGTTTGCGCCCAAAATAAAAGTCAAAAGAAAAGACCAGCCGGTCTCCTTCAACCTCTAGACATACCGCCAGCAACCTGGCACACCCTATCAATGGATTTTATTACGGACCTGCCTCCTTGTTCGGGGTACAATACTATTCTGGTAATTGTGGATTTGTTTTCCAGAATGGCCCACTTTATTCCTTTGAAAGGTTTACCTTCAGCTTCTGTCCTAGCCAAAGAATTCCTCGAAAATATTGTTCGGCTACATGGATTCCCATCTATACTAATCTCTGACCGGGGAAGCCAATTCATTTCCCACTTCTTGCGCAAATGTTGTCCAATGGCGCAGATCAACGTAAGATTATCGACCAGTACACCACCCTCAGACTGATGGTCAGACCGAGAGGAAAATCAGACCCTTGAGCAGTACTTACGGTGTATGTTACAGCAATCTGAAAGCAACTGGAAAGACATTCTTTGGATAGCCGAATACGCATATAATAATTCGGTACACTCTGCAGCTGGCCACAGTCCTTTTTATACTTTGTTTGGGCATCACCCTCGAACCTCAAACCTTGACTCACCTCAGAACCTCGGAAAGCGTGCAGTAGAACATCTGCATTCTACAATTACCCAAGCCTTCAAAGAGGCAACTACGCATTTACAACAAGCCAAGAGAAAATACAAGGAGAATGCTGATCTACATCGGAGTGAAGCACCTCAGTATCAGATTGGGGATCAAGTGTGGTTAGCTACCAGACATTTACCACTCAAAGGGCCTCGAACTTTTAACCCAAAATATCTGGGACCTTATTCTATTACGGCAATAATTAACCCAGTGGCTGTTAAACTTGATTTACCAGCTAGTATGCGAATTCACCCTGTTTTTCATGTGTCACTTCTGAAACCAGTAGTACCCGGAACCCTACTACTCAAACCTCAAGAACCTATTCTAATAGATGGGGAGCCCGAATTCGAAGTGAAGACCATTATAGACTCAAAAATGTTTGGGTCAAAACTGTTCTACCTAATTGATTGGAAGGGGTACGGACCTCAGGAGAGGTCGTGGGAACCCAGCGACCATGTGCATGCACCTCGATTAGTCAGGAAATTCCACTGACTCTTCCCAGACAAACCAAAACCCCCGGAGGGAACAACCTTGGGAGGGGCCTTGGGGGGGGAGTGCTGTCATGATGCCCGCTCCCGGGGAGCCGGTTCAAGCCCTGCTTCCCGAAAGCGGACATCCAGTCCCCAAGGAAAGACCCAACAACCCCATATAGGGGCCCTTTGGACAGTGTCCTGGCACCTATGGCGCCAGGCTCATAAAAGACATCAGTCCTGGCGCCATAGGCGCCAGGCTCATTATGGGAGTGCTTGGGTGCACTTACCTGATGCAGAGCATGCTGCAGGATCCCGGCCTCCTTGAAGCCTGAAAGGAACTACTTTACCTGTGGGACTAATTTACCATCCAGGCGTGGTCGGGGAAGGATACATACCTGATTGGAGGAAGGATACATACCTGGAACTTCTTCCAAGGCTATTTAAACACCACCCGAACAGCCACACGTGCTTCGCGTTGTTCTGCATCTAGCAGCTGGATGCTCACCGTGTCTGCTCCTGCATCCTGACTTCTGCCACACCTGCCAGCATCCTGGATCACCTGCAAAGGAAGAGAAGAAGAGAACAGAAGAAGGAAAAGTCCTTACCTGCTAAATCCGCATCCCGGAGACATCTCGCCGACAATCCTGAAAAGGAAGACTTATTTAAAAGCTCATTGCGTCGATCGCTGCAGCGCCACATTCCACTCACCTTTACAGGGCGCCTCCATGTTCAGCAGCGATCATCCGAATTCGCAGTCACGCCTCAGCGCCTAGGGAGAAAAAGGCAAGAACAAAAAGGTGAGAGAGAGAAGGGAATAAGGAAAGCTAAATCTCCATATTAAGACTTACCTGTTGATTCATTCCCTCTTCATTTCGGGTCCGCACCACATCCTGGCATTTCCGGACCCCGGTCCCTAAGAGGAAAAAAAGACATTGCGTTAATGAGCGAATGAAAAGACATTACCAAAAAATGCTCATTAAGACTTACCTGATTTCTACAAGGATTTCACCTCTCATCTCGGGTCGGTGCCTGTTCCCCGACATTCCGTACCCCGGCCCCTATGGGGAAAAAGACACTAGCATTAGTACATTAATGCATGGACACAAGGGGAACCTCTTATCAAAAAACTTACCTGGAAGCCAAGCAAGTTTGGTTCTGACCAATCCGAAAATCCAGTGAAGTAACTGGATACCAACGCGCCCCTGCATCAGAAGCAGGATGGAGAGCTCGTCCTTCCAGACCCTAAGGTGAGACGCTACAGGGAATCACAGAAGGGTTTCGAGGAGGGTGAGAGGGGAAAGTGGGAGGCCGATTGCATTACCCCGCAGACAGTTAATCCCCTATTTTCGCCTACAGAAGGATACTTCTGTGAGCCAGACAAGCCAGATTTGGGGGCCCGGTCCAGTCCGTATTCCGAACCCTGCGCATCACCTTAGAAGAGGTCACAGCAGCGCGAACCTGGCCAGCGCCTCCGTGGGAGTCAGGTGAGCGTTACAGGCTCCTAGGAATTTGAATGCGTCTTCCATGCATTGCGGAACCCATGAGAACAGAACTCCAAACCAACTGTCATCGTCCACTTTGACGGAGGCCATAGGAGTTCCATTTTCTTCGTCATGAGAAGGTATAAATGTGCAACATGATTCTCCGATTTTTGCACAAACACCTCCATCCATGGCTGTTATCATGTCAAGGACATATCTGTTCTGGAGAGTCATTAGTCGCATCGCTCTTAACTCTTCCCTGATTGCGTTGAATCCCTTTATGGTCGTATTGATGGTCTGCAGCAACTCCCATCTGGTTATCTGCAACCATTTAGTATTTGCTCCAACTTGAATTCTCTGCATGAAAATTGTTGTGAACACTGAGGAAGTCTGACTGAACAGCCTATGTTCATAAGGGATAGCATCAAAAGCTTCTATGGATTTTGCAGAAAAGTAATTCTCATGCTTCATTCAGTTCATCAATTCCACAGATCTCTGCTTCCTCATGTGAGCATCTGCTTTCGGGAAACTGTCAATATTCAGGTCACGTTTCAGAATCACCAACACTGGAACGTGGACATTCAATATTGTGCATATACCTCCCCAGATTCTATGCAGTCTGATATATGCTTTGGATCCACATGCCCAATAATGATCCATGATCACTGCAGTACTGTGTACCACTCCTGAAGCGTCAAAAACTCACCCACAGTTCTGATTCTCTCCCATCTTCCTTGTGCCATTATTCCTTTGCGCTTTCCAATGGCTCTATCTGCAAGGGTCCTCCTCTGTCTTTGACCCATGTTAGCAGTTTTGCAAGCTTCGGCCACAATGGCTTGCATCCATTTTGCACTATGTTGATGGTGGGTGCGTAGTGACCAAAGACCATCCATGCTCTACAGATCACTACTCCTTTCTCCCATCCGTCTGGTGAAAGCACTGTTCCCCAGATTTGCATTTGGCCTCTGTTCTTCCACTTTCGAGCCTCCTCTGGCATCTTTCCTTCAATGTTTAGTTTGTGATTTGATTCTCTTCTGATTTCTGCTCCTTTAAATCCAGACTTCTCGTATCTGATCACAAGGTGTTTTGTTTTTCCATTGTTTCTTGTCTTTATGTCCTGGACATAATCATCTTCGTTTGGATCAGTGGTTTCAGTTGCCCATTTCAGTGAGGCATCACTTCCCATGAACTGGCCTCAGGTCTTGCACATTGCTACGTGTGACAGACAGTGTGCTGTCTGAACATCAATTTCTACAGCTACAAATATCTTTGACTTCCCCAGGCTGTACGGTAGGAGTGCACAAACAAAGCATTCCCCCTCTGGACTCCGTCTTCCAAATTCTTTCACATGTTGGTACCATAGGTTATTTCCCAAATGTGCTGTGCTGTCCAGGTAGTCCTTTAGCTCACAGTCATCTCCTTGTATGCTTCTCTTCATTCTTAAGGTTTTCATGTAGTTTGCTATAACTACATCCTTGAATGCATCCGTATGGCTTCTTCTTGCTGAAGGATTCTCAGGTATCCCAATCCATAGTGTGGGCATCTTCATCTGTGCCAGTTGAGTAGAGGAAAGTCTAGAAATTCTTTCCTTGTCCTCTTGACTTTCCCTAGATCTGGTTATGATGACCATATTGATTTTGCTATCTCTGTGCTTGCACTCGCCCCTTTCAGTGCTGGATCAGGGGTGTTCATTAATGTTGTCTCAGTTGGTTTCTTCTCCAACTCCTTTTGTTTCATCACTAGCTCATCTGTCTTCATTTGGCTTTTAACTTCACTTCCAATAGAACTTCTCATTGTTGGCTGTCCAACCTTTGTTCTTACTCTGCCGACCCTGTCTCCGGCTTTTCAATTTGCTTGATACCATAAATGTGTGTATGTCATTGCTAATCACATCCATCTTAAGTTCACTCATTCCGTCATCAGACCTTCTAGGGGCTGAAATGACTATATATGGTCTGGTTGCCATTGTGGGCTTCATGTGTGCATCATTAGGTGGGTCACTAGAATCAGAACACTTTGAGCACCAATAAAAAATGCAGTTCTAATCGTCAGTGTCAGTAAAACAATGATGAATACAATGCACAGGTACATGATACCCATTTAGGTTAATCTACAACATTTAGTTCCGGATAAATAGGGGCGTCTCTCCTCCTGAGGGATGACAAGATTGCTACTTTGGTTTCCCATCTCGATCATCTGAGGATAGAAAACTAACTTTTAATGTACTCTAGACAATATTATCTCTGGATTCTGCCGCTTTTCTTGTGGGTTGTAGGTACTGAAACAATTGTCCCTCTTTGCCTGCACAATGGATTGGCTACTGTCTTTGGATACAGTTCCCTTTTCTACATATGAGGAAATGTCAAAATCGAGTAATACATTCAGAACTATTCGCTTCCGCCTCTGCTTGGGACATTTGTTTTTCTGCTACCTTCTGGTGACAGGGACATTTGTACTGCCTTTACTAGAGTTTGGAACTGTTTGGCCCTCACTCACTGTGAGCAGTTTCTGCAATCTCGATGTGTGTGAAAAGCAACTTGGATGATAATTCCGTTCAGGATTATACTTAAACTTTCTGTGTTTGCTGGATCTCGAAGAAATGTCAAAACGCCCGTGGTTCTCCCGACAAGATCTGGACAGTCTTCAATTAAGCAAAAGAACAGTTCTGTTATTTCGCTTAATTGAAGACTGTCCAGATCTTGTTTTTCTTCTCTGTACTCCAGAAGCAGGAGGAACTGCTTGGCTATCACGGTGAGCAGCCTCCTTATTGTCTTTTCATTTACAGGATCTTGAAGAAATTCAGTGACGCTGGTGAGCCTTCCCACCAATGACGGGTATGACCTTAAGACTAGGTCAAAATAACTCGGGACGGCTTTGGTGATGTCGCTACTGTGGGACACAATAACTGAGTCCGAACAATATTTCTGTGTGGAATGAGTCTGGATACTGTATTTTCTTCCAATTAGTGTGTCCTTGATCAAAGTTTGGCATATTCATTCTTATCAAGCCTTCAGTGTGCCTCAGTCCAAAGTTCAAAGTCAACAAATTATGTTGTGGTTTATACGTGCAGTTTTCTTCTTCACCCTGCAACTGGGATTCACAGAGTGTCTGTTTATATGTCCTTATCCTCTTTTTTGCTCAGAGAAAATGTTCAAAATTAAGCCACAACCTTGCACAAAAGTTTTGTTCTTTGCTGATCAAGCGCTCTTCTTCCTAGTCATGGATCGTCATGGATCTCGTCTGCACGTGCTGAGGTTCTTCCCCGTCGTCTGTAGTCTCTATGCATTGGGATGTGGGCAGGGGGCCTTCTCCGATGTATGGTTTGATGTCACCCAGAAAGATCCAAGCTCTTCTTCCTTGTAACTTGACTGCAGAGGGAGTGACGTCTTCTACTGTGAAGGGACCGGTAAATCTTGGCTCGTCCCACTTCTTCCTCATATGATTCTTCACCAGGACGGTGTCTCCAGGGAAGATTGATGGAACACATAGACTCTGAGCTGAATCTGCAGTAGTAGCTCCTTCTGTCTTCCTGCTGCCCTGCACCCTTTTCGTCGTTGCTGCAGCTGGCCTGAAATTACAGTAAGACCAGGTGTCATGAAATTCAAGTAATTTTGCATTTTGGATCTTAAGATTTCTCCTGTTGGCTGGGCATCACATCTAGCTCTGTCTCGGGGTGTCAGGGGAGTGCGCATTCTTCTTCCTGTTGCTATTTCGTGCAGTTTAAGATGATGGTCAGAACCAGGCTGGTTTCTGGGTGCATACAGTGCCAAAGGAAGGCAACCATCCCTTTCTTAGAGTAAGCTTCAACTTGGCTATCCTTTCCTTTAACAAGCCATTGAACTTCTCACATATCTCATTACCTTGCGGGTGATACGCCGATGAGAACTTGTGCTTTATACTAAGCAACAAGCTGATCGGTTCAAAGACTTTGTTAACAAACGGGGCCCCATTATCTGATCTCATAATCTCACATACTCCCCACCTGGGAAATACCTCTCTCACTAGAAATGTGGCCGCACAGGTAGAGTCTGGGTGTGTACATGGACTTGCTTGTATCCATCTAGAGAATGGCGACACCACAATAATTAGGTACCTGTACCCGTTACATACTTGCTTCACATTGACATAATCGACATGCAAGTGCTGGAAAGGTCAATTGGGACTGATGATGACTCCTCGAATTACTTTTAGTGTGTGCCCAGCCATGGAAGATTATACAGTTCACCATATAAAATACAACATGCTCTGCTAAGTTCGGTATAAACCAGTCTTTCTCTATAGGCATCACTTGTTTCCCAGTGCTGTCTTGTTGCCACAAGCTTTCAGAGGGGTTTAAAGAACACCCTCACCGCTTCCAGAGATTCTTCTCCTCCTGTGGTGCTTCCCCTTGGAGTTCCATTAACTGGGTCTGCCCCATGTTATTATAGCTCTCAGGTTCACTTCGTGCAACAATAATTTTTTCATTCACATCATTGATTTCCACATCCATGATGGTCTCACCCTTGGATGCCATACGCTTGGCCACTGTGTCTGCTGCTTGATTTCCTCGTGAGATAAAATCTGTCCCCTTCGTGTGGGCGGCGCATTTCACGACTGCTATGCCTACTGGGAGCTTTAGTGCCTTAATGAGCCTATCCAATAGGGCTGCGTGCTGCACTGGTGTGCCATCTGCTCGGAAGTAGCCCATCCTTTTCCAGCGCGCTAAGCCTGCGTGCACTGTTGATGTCACATAGGCGGAGTCACTGTACACTGTTACTTCCTGGTCTGCGTTATTCTCAATCGCGAGTATCAATGCCAACAATTCTGCAGCCTGTGCTGAATAGTGAGATGGTAATCGTGCACTAATGAGTACTCGAAATTCTCAGTTTGCTGAGTGCTTCACTACAGCAGTGCCTGTATATCTTTGCCCATCGTTTTGATCGATTCTCGAAGAACCGTCAACAAAGACAATTTCTCCTTCTGCCAATGCATTTTCTTTCACTTGGGGAATCTCGTCATAAAACTCTTCATAATTCGCGCAGTCATGTATTGGCTCTCCTTCAGTGACTGGTTCTGCTATGAACATTGCTGAGTTCACTATCTTACATCAAATTATCTTAATCAATGGATTCGATATGATCACTTCATAAGCCGAAGGTCTCTGAGATGTCAATGTGCCTTTTGGTTTCTCTAGAATAGCAAATAGCACATGCTTGATGTACAACTTCATGGCGCATCCCATCAAAATGGTTGTAGCCTTCTCCATGGCGAACGCTGCGGCAGCTAAACCTTGTTTGCAGGGGTAGTGGCCTCTCATCACTGGGTCCAAATTCCCACTGTAGTATGCCAGGGGTTTGTACCCCAATGTGGTTCTCTGTGTGAGCACTGCCGTCATAACGTTGCCGTTCGTGTGTGAAAACAAGTAGAATTCCTCTGCATAATTGGGAATCCATAAAACTAGTGCCGTGCAAATGGCTCTCTTGAGTTCAATAAATCCTTCCTCATGGTCTCAGTCCATTCAATTTTTCCTTTCGTCACTTGTGCCTTCTTTAGACCTTATAACAAGGGCTTGGTATATGAGCTATAGTTGAAGACCCAAGCTCTGACATAATTGCAAAGACCTAGAAAGCTCTACATTTGCTTTATTGTGTGTGGCTTAGCTGTGTTCAGTATGGCTTCAACCCTTTCAAAGGTAACCCTTTTCCCCCTCGTGCGAGATCAGTTGGCCTATGTAGAGCACTTCTTGCTGACAATATTGAAATTTTTCTTTGTCAACTTTATATAATTTCTCAGCCAATATAGTCAATAGCTGAAAAGAATCGTGTCTGCATCTTTCCTCTGTAGTGCTGCAAATCAGGATGTCATCCGCAAGACAACACTCTCTAATACAATATTGCTTAAATCCATCTGCAGGACTCTGTTAAAAATCGACAGAGACCCACAGTACCCCTGGGGAAACCTCGTGCATTTCAGACGCATCTGTCTGAATGTAAATGACGTCAAATCTTGTGAGCCTGGGTGCAATGGAATTGAGAAAAATGCATTTTTCAAATCAATCACTGTGATATATTTTGCTTAAACAGGTATATTGCATAGGATTGTGGCCGGATTAGGGACTGAAGGGAACTCAGTCTCTACTATATCATTCATTGACCTTAAATCCTGGATTAAACGCCAAGACCCTCCCTTTCAATTTTTGATAGGGTAAACTGCGGTATTGCATGTCGACTCTGATGTCACCAAGATGCCCTGTTCCATCATAGCTGAAATTGTCTTGAACATTCCTTCATCTGCTCCCCTAGACATAGGATACTGTCGTACTTTGGGTAGAATTGCTCCTGGCATCAACTTAATCCTTACTTCTCCGACTCCTTTCAATAAGCCTACGTCCTAGGGGCCTGTGGTCCATACTGAGACAGGCACCTGGGCCATGCCGTCCTCAAAATGTTCAGGAACAGTTTGTGCCAACATCATTCTCTGATGCACTTCTCTCTTGATCATTCTCACCCAAAGAGTGAGATTTACCGGAACTGTTGTTTCGTCTCCATCTGCTTGCTCGTCAAACAGATAGTCATCAGTGACATCAGTCAATCTGTACCCTTCTTCAATGGTGATTACTGTACAACATTGTCGGACTTGGTCATCGCAACCATCGATCAAAGACATTTTCCCCTCGCACTATAGCTGTGTGTATCGTCAAGGGTAATACTTGTCCCTTCTCCTCGTGCATAGGTATTCTTGGCCTAAATAGGAATTCATCTGGGGACCTCATAGTTTTGTCTGCAAGGCCTGGTAGCCACGCCATTAGTATGCATACTCCATACGCAAATATTTCTGGCTCTAATGGGATAGCTCTTATAGCTGTGTGTCCCACGTATGCTCTAATCATCTCACATACATTCAAATAGTGCATTCCTTGAGTTGAACATATTATGCCCTTCTCTGTGAATGAGATTGTTATGTTAAACTTTGTCATTAGGTCTCATCCCAAGATATTTACTGGGGGTTGTCTAGAATATAACAGTGGTGCATTCATATCACATTCTCCTATAGAGACTGGAAGTGTATTACCATTCATATAGTGTTAGAGAGGAGACTCCGGACGCCACTGGTTGACTTCGCATGGTGCTCTGGTAGCTATAGCCTTTGTTGTTCCTTGTACAAGCCATCATCTCAGGATCTTGATGAACTATCTTCTTCGTCACTGTTAGCTGGCCCTCCAGAATTATGACTTGTGAGTTCCCATGATGAGCGAGGTACCTTGCCAAGAAGATGGATAGGTGTCTTTCACTCTCTCTTCTCCCGAGCCCCCCATTCTCACGACTAATGTCAGTCTGTCGAGCTAAGGTGCCACCTTCAATCATTTCACCATATAAGGTGGCCAGCTTTAGTCAGCAGATCTTCCAACTTGAGGGAACTGTTGGCCATCTGGGAGGCATTTCTTGCCCTTACTCCTCATCTCTATTTGAATCCCTATTTTGATCACATGGAAAACCAGGGGTCCCAGCAGGAAAGGGGGTATCTCCCCTCCCTTCAGGAAGTGAGCATCCTGAACACAGGGGTGGACATGCTGAGCCACACTTCCCTTTACCACTGGAGAACCCCCTGCCCCCCGGACCTTCCATCGAGTCTGCTTCCACCTGCGGTCCATCTTAGTGAACCTCTTCTCAGGCGGTCCCTTTTCTTCCACTGTTTTTCTCCCTTTTCAGAGATTCTGAGGCTATAGGGACAGAAGTCCCTGGACATCAACCTGACCAGCTGAATGCCTTACCCTCCTAGTACTCTCCCAGGATTCATTGGCTTCTGCTCCCTATCAGGAGGGAGACCATGGAAAATGTTCATTGCACCCCGGTGGCCGAGGAGGGCTTGGTGTCCCCTGCTCAATAGGCTCTCATTGTCCAGTTTTGTTCTTCCTATCAACCCTTGATACGCCAGGTGGCGGACTCTTACTCTCCCAACCGTTAAGCATCTACATCAGACGGGTTGGCTCTTGAGCTGCTAGTGCTAAAAAAGGTAGGAAAGGCTCTCTCCTGAGCTGGCCTCCAATACCTGTCACTGCAGAGCCCTCAATTGGTGAAGACAGGTTCACCTTGATCCATTCTCCTGTGCCCTGTTCTAATCCTTGAATCCCAGAGACAGCAATGCGGGGGGTGGGCGATGGTGTCAAGCCCCCTAAGCACCTTCAAAGTAGGTGTATAGCGCTTAATAAATGCCAAATAAATACACATACAAAGCTACAAAAGTGGGTTGGGTGCTTCAGGCACAGTAGGGGCTGGGCTGTTAGCCTTGCTTGGCTTTGCTTTTGGCTCTCAGTACATAGCCAAAGACAGGGAGCAGTGATTGTGTATAGTTTGGGTAATCAGAGTTGAAATGGGAAATTTAGCAGCTGAATGCCAAACCCTCACAGAGCTCCCACATTCCCAATCAAACTGCCAGCTCTTACAACAACACAATTATGATGAAGAACTACTTAAAACTGTTGAGCCTATGACCGTGTCTGCTTCATTATTTTGTGGGACTGTACTTTTTAATCAGAGGTTGAAGTGGGCTGGAGCGGTGCTCCTATTCTTTTCATTTTAAAGTTTCACTGCTCCTTTACTTTTATTTTAAAAAGAAACCATTCTGGAATAGTCTAGTTTTAAAATAAAATTGTAGGAAGAAGTTGAAGCTTGCACTGAACATGCCCTTAAATAACAGGTGTGTTTGTTTGGGGCTTTGGATTGTGTGTGGGAGGTGGTGCAGCAATGGGGTTTTCTAGAGAACGGGGCAGGTCAGCAGGCAGCATAGTTCCACTACTTCTTTTTGTATACTTCGACCACTGTTTTTAATTACATCATCAAAGTGCATGCAGGTGTCAATGACTCGCAAAAAGATAATGGCCCTCATTCCGAGTTTAGAGGTAAGTAACGGTCCTTACCGGCATGTCGGAAATAGCGTGTCCGGGCAGTCATCAGTCCGCTAATAGAGGACTATTACGACTTCGCGGGCACGAGCTTTGCGCCATGCCGGTAAGGTCATATCCGCCATGCCGTTAAAGGCACCTGAAATGCCCTTAGCGACATCAAGCATAGCGTAGATAGCACTACCGACAAGGTCCAATGCGGCATTAGCGGTGACCGTAATTAGCGATGACCGGTAATAACAGTCACCGCTAATAACGGTCACCGCTAATAAGCGGAACCGGAAGTAGTGTCATCGCACAGGAACGGGAAGGAGCACGGCGGCCATCTTTAAAAACACAATCCATTGCCATCCTCACCACACAGGACCCTTTGGACTCTGCTGTTGTGGTGAAAAGATCCTCCTATTACACCACTATGCCGAAGGCCCTGAAGAAGGGAGCTGCCCGCCAGTGGAAAGAAAGATTTAATAAAGATGAGCTGCAGATGCTGGTTGACACACTGGAGGAGCATGCTGGAATAGTTTTCAGCAATAACATGAAGAGGGAGGCAATACTGAGGAAAAACGAGATCTGGACACTTGTTGCTCAGAAGGTCAGTGCTGTTAGGAACACCCCACGCACATTCAAAGGCTCGCAAGCGCTGGGGCGTCCTGCGCCTGAGAGTTCGAAACATCCTCTCAGTGAACCGGAGCCAGGCAATGGGAACAGGAGGAGGTCCCAGCTATCCAATCAAGCTCACCCCATGGGAGGACATCTGCGCCAGCATGATAGGAATGGAGGGGATCGAAGATGTTGGCGAGATGGGGTGTGGCGCCACAACATTGGGCGATTGAGGTGAGTGTCCTAAGAAAACATTGTAATGCCAGGTCTGATGAAAGTCAACCAATATGTCAGTCCAAATAGTCAAACCATGGTCGAACACACACACACTCCCAGCAAAATAGGCGGACGCATCACAGACAAATGCAGATGACTGCTGCAAGGCAATGCCGTACCTGACACATACCACATAAAGATGTAAATGCCATGAGTCACACAGCATGTAGGCCCAAAATACTATGCATGTCAGATAGCATTGCTCTTGGCCAACATGAGTGACGCCAACGTATGCCTGCATAACCCATCCATGTATCAAACAACGTGCTTTTCCAAACACAAATACCTACTACCCCCAATTTTGTGGATGATCAATTGTCCAAATGTATATATGATGCCTATCAAAACATCACTCATGCCATCCCTCTCTTCGACCCCCACAGGCTCTGACCATGACAGCGATGGGCAGGACGCAACACCTGCACAGACCACACCCCGGAAGAGGTCTCGGGATGATGCCAACCACCCTTCGACCTCGAGGGGACAACCCAAGTGCCGCTGTGCACCAACTGGCAAGACACCCCAGGTAGCCATTACACCGGTGCCACCAAGGCCCGTAGAGGGCGAAGCACCACCACCACCACCACCACCCATCGGCCATCATGAGGAATCAGGCGAGGCACCACATTCAGAGGAGTCCAGTTTGGCTGGGGAGATGGCAGCCACAGCACCCCGGGCTGTGGAGGACCCACAGGATGACATATGGGTGCCCATTGAGGACGATGTATCGTAAGTGGTCTGTATGCCAAGTCCACAGGCATCCCCACAAATATCGTCAGTCGATACAGAGCACGCCACCACCCCGGAGCAGTCTGGTCAGGAGCAGATGGAAGGGCACTTCAGTCCCATTTTGACAACTAGGGAGGCTGAGCAGGCTGGGTAGGACAGGCAGGGACCAACAACCCCCACAGGTGCACCCGCTGGGCCGCAGCGGTCTGACCAGCTTACTGCCCTTGTGTGGAAGTTTGTTGAGGACAACAGACTGGCCAGACAGGAGTGGCGTGAGAACTTTGCCTCTCTAGGCAGGTCCATCACGGACAACACTGCCTCCATGGCCAAATCCTCTGCTGTCAACACCAGCCGCAGAGCAGAGGTCTAGGCCCTCCGCCAGGTCTTAGGCTGCATAGCGGATGCCATGGAGGCAGGGCATCCCGCTACACAATGCCAGCAGGCTGCCACACCGTCTTCATCCAGTTCGACTCAGACGAGCCCGCTCTGCAGGTCGGCACTTACCCTGCACCAGCAAGACATGGTGCCACCTGGACCATGGAGTGCCAATTGATCATCAGGGCAGCCTCATGTAGGCATTGGAGACTCGATGGGACATGTGTGGGGGAGTTGTGGGGGGGAGGGTGAGGGTGTGTGGGGGAGTTGTGGGGTGAGGGGGAGGGGGTGAGGGTGGTGGAGGGTTTTTGCACTTACGTTATCATTGTTATATTTAATACACCCGTTGTGTGAAAAACAAGACCTGAGTGGACATTCATCGTTGTGCATGTGTCATTTATTCATTTACAGTGCATAGTGTACATGTACCCCCACACCCAGTGCCCTCTGTCCAACCATCACGTCACCCTCTACTGCCATGTGTGTCAGAAATATTGTGCAATCACTGACTGGCGCACAGCACATCCCTCCTGTGCATCGGCACCGCGATGATGTCCAGCCACATCTTCTTCCCCTTCATCATCACCAGGTGGTAGCAGTTCAATGTCAGGGGGCAGGGGCACGTTCCGGCAGATGCACATATTGTGCAGCATGACACATGCCATGATGATCTTGGCCACCTTCTCCTGCCTGTAGAGGAGTGCCCCACTCGACCGGCTGAGGCAGCGAAATCGTGCGTCAACAGGCCAAAGATCTGCTCGATGATCACACGGGTACGGGTATGGGAATGATTGTAGTCCTCCTCGTGCCTGTTCTGTGGGTTTCGGACAGGGTGAGGAGCCATGGCTTCAAGGGATAGCCACTATCACCTGCATGAGAGGCAGTAAAAGGTAAATGTTAGTCAATTCATGATGGACAGCTGTACTAGTCACACATGCCTGCAGTTTATCGTTGCCCACATGCACATGTTCATGGATGTATTTACGCCATCTTCAGCCCCAAAATGTGTCCTGTGCCATGGACTAATGGTGTGGGTTGCATCTTCAAGATGATACATGGTGTGCACTGACGTCTTGTTGCACATGCATCGTGTACGCATACAGCTGTGTTTGTGTCTGAATTGTGATGTGTTGTGTTCTGTGAGATTTACTTAGAGGGAGCATTGGTAGTAGTCTGTGCATTATTGTGCAATCTGTGCTGATCATTCCCATGGTGACATGCAGCACTCCTGTGGATGTGGTGGGCCTGTGACAGACTGTGGATTCCCTAGTTGGTTCCGTTTAATGCACTCCCAGGGATGCTTGTCCTGTGTGGTGATTTGTTGGCGACAGCAACATAGTGCATATGCACTGCATGGTGCAGGATGGCGTTACGGACGGTGAGGGCCGCTGATGAGTGGTGCACGTGTTGTGGGATGTGGAGTGGTTTCCTTTAAGTCATGTAGTGATAAGTGTCAACCTTACTTCATTCCTATGGGATTTGGGTGTCATGTACCGTTTGTGATGCTTTGGGGCACAGTGTCAGGTGATGTAATGCCATGTGCCAGTCATGCAACTTACCAAGCAGCCAGGCACGTCGTCCAGCATGTCGCTCCATGAAGCGTGGTAGCGTGGAGTTCCGCAGGACCATAGAGTCATGAGTTGATCCAGGACATTGGGCACAACAATGTGTGATGATCTTGCTGGCGTTGCATACCATCTGCACATTGATGGAGTGGTATTGCTTGTGGTTGCGGTACACCACCTCCATGGCATGCGCGACCACCAACTCCACGTGGGTGCAGTCGAGGGCACCTACACAATTTGGCATGCCTGCCAGTGCATGGAAGCCAACTTTTGTATCAAAAATCTCCTGAGGAGTCCGTGGTAGGTATATGTAGTCCCTTGTGTGCTTGAGGAGGGCATCCAGCACTTGGTTCAGAATCCAAGAAAATAAGGGTTGTGCATGTGCCCCACTGTGTGCTGGTAGGTGCCTGTGGCAAGGAAGTGGAGCACAGATACTACCTTCAGTAGAGGGGGGATGGCAGTGCGTATTTCAATGAGGCTGACAATGTTGTCATGTATCAGGTCCACAATGGTGGTGATGGTGTCCCGCTCCAGACGTTACAGGGTGTGGATCTGCTCAGGGGTTAGGTTGAAAGGACTGGCTCTGATGCGAGGAATTGAGGGCTGCCTGCGTGGTAACAGTGGCTGCACTGGTGGGGCATGCTGGGCCTGTCTCACCCTCCTTCTCCTCCTGCGTCTCCTCTGTGGTGCCGGCTGTTGTTGTTGTTGCTGCTGTTGTGGCAATGCAAGCATGTCCTCCAGCTCCAGTAATACTACTACTATTGGAATCATCTTGGTGTGGGAGGGAGTGTGGTGTGTGCTCCTTTTGTAGTGGGCCAGACTCCATTGCTGATTGTGTGCACCTGTGGCAGTTGGGATCACTGCACATGGCATTTTACGGTAGGTCTGCGATGCAGGTATGTATGGCATTCCGGTAACCACTTTTAACGCCTTCATGAAACCGTTATTTGCATGTCTGCTTAACTTGTGATCTCCTACGGTTTACGGCATGCCGCTAATGCCGGCATGGTGGCCCACGTGCCCGCTCCCATGCCGCTATTAGAGATGCCATAAATTACGATGCCACTAATAGAGGTCAGGCTGGTCAGAATAGCCTGTAGCGTTAATCGACGCCGGTAATCCTTTACCGGCATCGTTTGTCCCTTTGCACCAACCTCGGAATGACCCCCACTGGGCCTCATTACGACTTTAGAGGCAGTCAGGGTGCTTTAAGCACCATGGCTGCCTCCAAAATCGTGTCTGGGTCCGGTTTGGTGGAGTGGGGACTTACCGGGACATTCCGCCTTAGGCTGACCCGGTAAATCCCCATTCCAAATTGCATTCCCCATTCCCATTTGAGCCCCCATAGGGCTCAATGCGTATGGGCAAGTAGCTAATAACGGTACTGCAATTTACATTACCGTTATTAGCCCCCTGGTCCCTTAGCGGGATCCGTACAGGACGTGTGGTCAGACCACACGTTCTTTGAGGCTCCCGCTAAGGGACCTCGGAATTGGGCGGTAAGGGATTACTGGCACCGGTCTCCTTACCGGTGCCCGGTATCCCTTACCACCCAACTTGTAATGACCCCCAATATCTTTGTCAGAAGGATTAATTTAGACTGTGCTTTTAAGTGTATACATATAAACCAGAACACAAATTCTATTCCTGCCACCCCCACCTGTGTTGCCCATCATAGCTTTTATCGTAAAAAAGATTAAAACCACCGCCCGCACACCACTTAATTTGCATATGCAGTGAAAATGCTATAAATGGCATCACAGAAAATGGCATCACTGGGAGTAAAGTCCAGAAAAAGGAGTGAGTGGGCACAGCCTATTTTCTTGATTTTCATATAAATTTCAAAAGTTTAAACAAAAATGATTTGGTCCGGTCGCCATTTGCAAGGGTTGGTGTTGATTTAAGATGCACAAATGACTGGATCAGATTTTCCAGTACACTGGAAGGACCTGGGTGGGCGTGTCTACAGTAATTAACTTGGGATTAGCAAATTAGAGTTGTTGATTGTTCATAAAAATATTTGTGACGAAACTTTGTAGATTCAACAAAACCCACAGTTTATTCAATTATATTTCATAGCAGGCCTTTAGCACCATTTTGTGTCGTCCTATGCATTTCGGTCTATGGAAGACCTTCTTCAGGGACTATTATTACAACGAAAGATACAAAAATAAATAAAAAACTACCAACATTTTAGTTCACAAATAAATAACCCAGTTCTATGTTGTATGCTTTGTCAAAAAAATATATAAACAAATATTTTTACCTTAGTGCTTGTAATTGCCTTATTGATCATTTTTTTCTTGTTCAAAAGAGTTTCCGAAATATTCCCTCAAACAGTATTGCTTTATAATGCTACTGTATTCTTGTTAGGGTCTTCTTAAGGCAATTTCTGGAGGGTAATCTACATGGTAAAAAATATACAATTTGGTGGTGTTCCTCAATAAAACACAGCTCAAATTTAAAATGGCAGCGATTCTCCTTCCCATAGGGGATTCTTACCCGTTTTGTTGCACTCTTTAAACAGCAGGGCACCATGCTCGCGTGGATACGCGTTGCTGGTTGTCCCTGCTGTTTATATACACTTACAATGGCGTCGGCATGTAACACAATGACGTCATCAACGTGATGACGTCATCGCGCACCGGCGGCCATTTTGAAAATGTTGTTTTTGTTGGCTGATGTGCTCAAAAAATTCTGTGTGCTAACAAGGTTCGTTAACAATATATATTGTTGAAAGATAGATCATTTCTCTCTCCAAACCAGTGATGTTAAATGGTATAAGTGTTGCAAATTCTAGCCATCTTAGTTTGTGTAAATACAGTACGTGACAGGTGTATATTAATATAAATTGCATCTTGTTTTAGTGATACTTAATGGTTTCGATACTGCAAATACTGCATCATAAAATACTAATACACAGCCCATATTTCGTATTTTAATACAATGATAGGAACCCATTTCAAAAAGACAAAATTGTAGTGAGATAACCCAATTATAACAGTAGCTCTAAACACTCTATGAAAAGTGTTATATTTACGCACACTCGTTTTTCGCAACTGTAAAATAAATTCTTCATTGTTTAGAGCACTTTACTAAATATAACTTTTAGTAACAAATCAAATCAGTGAAAGCATGTATAATTACATTCCTTGTTGAGACCCCCTGGGTGTAAAGAGTTCAGTTGTTCTATCCAAAACGTTTCTTTTTGGCTCAGCAGTCGATTAATGTCCACCTTGACTCCTTGTGATAGTTCTAGCACATCAAGAATTTGGAATTTAATTTGTGCTATTTGGTTTTAGCTTCTTTGAAATGTCTTGATACATGTGATTTCATATTGCCTGTGCGTATATTCGACCGATGCTCGTTCCATCTGACCTTGGCCTTACATGTTGTTTGACCCACATAATAATTGCCACATGGGCACTTGATGCTGTATATTACGTTCGTGGTGTCACACGTGGCAAATTTCTTAAGAACATTTTTTCGTCCTGCGTTAGGGTGGAACACGATGTCTCCTTGTTGGACCATGTGACAATTCGAGCAGTTGAGGCACGAATTAGTGCCTTTCCTTTTTGGTCTTGGCTTGCATGTTGGAACATAACTACGTACTAGCATATCTTTTATGTTCCTACTTCTGGTGTATGCAAACATGGGTGGAACTGTATAAATGTTTCCCAACGTTCTGTCTTCTGACAAAAAAATGCCAATGTTTCAAGACAATTTTCTTAATTTTATGACTTTCTGTAGAGTATTTGGTCACGTAAATTAGTGGTGTTTCTTTGGTTATGGGGAGTTTCTCCAATATCTCCTTTCTGTCCAATGCTTCTAGCTTGGATATTCAATTATTGATTTCTTCTGATGAGTAGCCTCTTTGTAAAAATCTTGTTGCCATCTCTTGAGTTTGTTTGAGACATTCAGCTTCATCTCGTACTATTTTTTTGACCCGTAGTAATTGACTGTATGGAAGACTTCTTAGGGTATTGGGTGGATGAAAACTGAGACAATGTAATAAGTTATTGCGATCACTGAGTTTATGATACAACGTTGTCATGAGTTGTGAATTCTTGTGCATCACAGTAACGTCTAGGAAATTAACTTCATTCCTACTATGAGTTGTGGTGAACTGTATGTCATCATCAATTGTATTAAAAAATGTTGCAAATTGAATCAACTCTTCTTCAGTTCCTTGCCAGATTCCAAATTCATTGTCTCTGTATCTTCCCCAGCACTGGAGATGTTGTTTCCAGGTATTGTTGTTCAGGATGTTCTACATCTCAAATTTATACATGAAACTGTTGGCGTAGCTGGGAGCCATGGTGGCCCCCATTGAGGTACCGCTTGTCTGTAGATATTGTTGTTCCGTCTATCTAAAGTATGAATTTTGTACAATATACTCTAATAGAATAATTAAGAATTCTTTAGATGCTCCTATATCTCCGGTGTTGAGTAGAAGCCATTCCACAGATTCCTGGCCTAGGTTATGTGGTATTGAGGTGTATAGACTTCGTACATCTGCGGTAAAGAGTATAATATCCTCTTGTGTTGTTATGAGGAAATGGGTGGTGTCTTTAATATAGGTCTTGGTGTTTTGTATGATGGGTTGAAGGAAATAGTCCAGATATGTTCCTAATGGCTGTAAAATGCCATTTGTGGCCGACACAATGGGTCTGCCTGGAGGTTTGGTTAGTGTCTTGTGAATTTTTGGAATGGTGTAAAATATGGGTACTCTTGGATTCTTTGTGGTTAAAAATCAGTGAGTTTTTTCTGTCATCCAATTATTCTGTTCAGCGAGATCGAATATTTCTTCCAAATTCTGATTGATTTCATTGGTAGGATCTCTTTCAAAAGGACTGTAGATGGATCTGTCTGTGAGTTGTGTACATTCTTTATCGTAATTTTTAGTATTTTGTATAACCAGGGCACCCCCTTTATCTGCTGGTTTAAATGTAATATTACCATTGGAGAACAGCTTTTGAATAATGTTCAAATATTTTCTACTGAAATTATGATTGCGTGGTGCTTTATATGAATGTTTTTGGAAATCAGTGGTAACCATCCTTTGGAATAAATCAATGATAGGGTAATTAATAAGTGGTATAAAAGTACTTTTGTGTTTGAATTCCTGAGATGATTGTTCGGTACTCTCTTCTTAAATTGTTGCAAAGAATGCTTTGAGTCTAAGTTTTCTAGAAAACTTGAAGAGTTTAACTTTCTTTTCGAATAAGTTAGAATGATACGTCGGAAAAAAATTGAGTTCTTTTAGTAATAGATCATTCTCTTCTTTACTCAGTTGATAATCAGATAAGTTGACCACTAGGTTTTCCTGGGGTTCTGTCGAGGGTGCAGGCGCTGTTGATTTCTGTCTTCTTCCCCTCCTGGTTCTTTTACCTAAATATTATTAACAGATATACTATACTATATGCAGATTACCAGCAAAGAATGAACACTTACGCCAATAGATGACGTTTTCAGGATCTCACAACGGAATGATTATCATATACAAAGAAAGACTTTTGAATATATACTTTATAAAATTGTTTGCTGAAAATGTTTTTTGGAGATTACAATTTATTGAACTTTTGAAACGCATTTGTGCTCCTGAAGAAGAGAGACAAACTCTCGAAACGCGTAGAGCTCTGTATACAATTTATTGATTTTAAACTTTTCTGAATTTCTTTAATATTCCTTTGGAAGTGATACCTTGAAATGAACTCATCTATGCAAAATGTTTTTTTCTTGTTGAAATTATATAAACACAAACAAAGTGTACGAATTTGTGAAATTGAATTATTTTGGAATATCATTACAGTTAGAAATACCTATTCCTAAACATCATAAGAAATAGTTAGTGAAAATATTGAATTATTGAAATTACTCACAATTGTTTGGAAAATTGTTTCCACTATCAAATGGTGTGCAGGGGACGGGAGTTCCTATTACCAATAGGAACTCTGTTATATTCTGAAAACAAACATTGTTGGGTAAACCATATTTTTTACAGCAGCTATCCAACACTTCCCCAAATGTTCTTGGACTGGTGTTTTTTTATATAGTCATACCAGTCCTAAAATATGTTGTGAAGTGTGTTTAGTGTGTGAAAAAAAAATATTGTTTACCCAACAATGTTTTTTTTCACCACTGACATCACATAGAACCCGTTTGGCTTCCA
This sequence comes from Ambystoma mexicanum, assembly GCF_040938575.1. Classification (NCBI taxonomy): domain Eukaryota; kingdom Metazoa; phylum Chordata; class Amphibia; order Caudata; family Ambystomatidae; genus Ambystoma; species Ambystoma mexicanum. The sequence goes on from NC_090930.1 coordinate 848,238,601, forward strand.
CATGTGCTAAAATAATACTGTGCTTTAAAGCAATAACTTGAAAAGGGCGCAAATCACAAAGTAAACTAACTTGATTTATGTATAAATCCTTGTAGAAACATGTTAAGAAATAGAAAGGTGATTGCGTTTAAGTCACCCTTACAGGAGGGAAGAATACAAATGCCATTATAGAAATTAATCAGAGACTAAAAACTCTCTTCTTGGTTTTGAAATTGTACATTCAAGCCCCACAAAAATCGAACATACCTCTGAACCTATGGAGACTCCTAGGCAGGTATAATCCAATGTTTTTGTTTTGCACGGGTGAGAGCCCACTGAAGTATACACAGGGATATTGGGCTTGCCTCGGGTGTGAACTAAGTGCAGGCTGTGTGACAAGTGCAGGTCAGTTGGGAGGTAAGAAATGAAACTGTGTGATTAGGTCCAGGCTTACAATCAGTGTTTGACATAAGCATCAAGATTGCTACCTGATGTCAAGAAAGTGTGATGTTCCACAAACGTTTTTGGGTCAAACGTACAGAGAATATTAAAATGAAGATAACGTTTTAAAAAGTGGGATTTCGTTAGACAACTCCATTTGTCTTGAGGGAAAGCTACTGGAGATGCGCAATGCTTTCCTAAACAAATTCCCACAATACGCACCTTTTGTAGTTATAGTAACTAAGCATGCATATTAATTGCCATCTATTAGTTGCTTTTATCTTGGAGAATGTTTGCTCAAATTATACATTTATAGTGTGCAGGGCACAGGAGTGTATCAGGTGCATGTCACCGGCTGCACCCTTGTATGTATCCATACATGGGATTTACAAAGTGCAAGTCTAGCTGGGACGCAGCAGAGCACCGTACATAGGGGACGCACACAGGGCATTACAGGTATAGTCTGAAAGTAGCTGGAATGGGCGGGGGGAATCATGTGAGGAAGGGCTCTGGAGGGGTAAAGGTAAGGGTCAGTAGACCAATCAGCTCTTCTCACAAAGGCTGCGGCAGAGGGCTGCAAGGACGTCTCAAAATGTGTGCGTGTGGTAGCAGGCTGGGGTGGGGAGGAAGGAGAGTACTGACAATGATTGTGGAAGGTGGACTAACAGTTGAAAAAACTACACTTTTTTCTTAATGTCTTTTCTTTCTTTATTAGGGGCAGACCAAGATGGAGTAGCCCCTCCACCTCAGCATTAATTTAAAAAGGGAGCGGTCAATAGGGATTGCGCCAGCTCCGTTTTTGCAGGGTTGAGGGCCATAGCACCAGAGGTCTTAATGCTAGGCAAGGCACAGCTTGTGTTTTTCCCAGGTAGTGGCTTGCAAGTCGAGCTAAAGTGAGCCACTTGGCACAGGCTGGTCCGAGTCCCACTTGGCTTCGTCAACTTCACCCTAAAATGGTGACATAGATTACAGCTGGTTCGCAATATGTTGGAATCAAGGCACCGCAGCCAAACGTATGCATTCATACTCCTACAGATGGATGGTGCTGTTCACCACAACTCAATGCACCATTTGCTTGTCATATCTATGCCCTTTTCCTGTTATCACAGGTTTCTCTCACTCACACTAGTACCGGAGCTCTGTAGAGGAGGTCCCGAATAAAGCCTGCACTCCAGTCGCCCATTTTGAAGTACCAGGAACATTCACACTAAGATATATGACGTATGATGAGCAAATAAATCAGCAGAGAGCCGCAGTAGGGCTCTGCCCAGTACCTATTAAGAGTGCAACACCTATTGAAGTACCGATACCAAGAAAAGCCTGGGCAGTAAGGTATCCATTAAGGAAACCTTACCAGCAAATGAGACAAAATGAAGATCGTCTAAGTACAGTCCTGGAAGAAACCAAAAAGGTCTTAATGGAAGACGAATGGTGACGTCACGAGGACCCAGACTAACGTACAAATAGAAGAAATGATGACCCAAGAATGACACACAGAGACGAAATGCCATGAATAAGGATATTGTGAACCTAGAAGGGGAGAACGATCTTGAAATAAAAAGAAGCTTAAGCTGTAAACAGGATGAAGATATTCAACCAGCTAACACCTGTACATATGCTTGGAACCGCAAGAAAGCTAAGAAAACAATGCAGCTTGCGATGCTAAGTAGAAGAATTGTGCGGCAAGCGCCATTATACATAATCTACCTCAAAACGAAGCACCGTATTATAAGTGCGATTCCACTTTGCACGAAAAGCAGAATCAACCCAGGTTACTAAAGGCCGCATGAGCAGAGAATCATAGTCTAGCAAAATGAGAAGAGACGGCTGAATCGAAACTCTGCAGATGCAACTTGTGCCAGGAGAGCCAAGGTCATATCAATAGAAGGAACGAACAGTAGCTACATATAATTGAAACTTTAGAACAGAATATCCTGTCTCTGAAAGGTCGAGATACAGAGGCGTAGGCAGGTGGCAAGCTGAATAAGAATCAAATACACAAATTGAGAGAAACTAGACAAATTCACAGTGTGGGAAGCACGTGACCAGCCAAGCAAGAAGAAGTACGGGCTCACACCTACGCTTGGCATCCGCCCAGGAAGAGATATCAGAACTTTCCCAGACAGAAGATGCAGTTTCGAGGCCAACCACAGTAAAATAATTGACACATAGTTGCTGAAGTGATGATTGATTGTAACCTTAATTGGAGGAAGGCCGGATAACTAGGGGGCACCCTGCACCTGGCTGACCATTCTGCGTGCTGCTAAGCAAAGTGGAAATGTATGCATGGGGTTGGTGCCAACCCAATCATAATGGAACAAATAATCTAGGATCCTATAGTTATTAGAACCAATGGAACGTCATACTTTTAGTGACGTCTACAGTAGTCATTTTGAAGGAAGGGCTTAGACGCCCACCTGACAGTGTTTACCCAATCCCCTCACTCCGTTACCATATACAGATATCGTACCTATATTAAAGTTACCTTTTCCTAAACAATAGAATTGCATATTAACTTGTGAGTGGTATACATCAATTATGACGAGTATTCAGTATAAATACTCTGATTTTTATGAAGTTCGTTGGAGTTGAAGCGAGAAGGACGATCGGATCACTGCCAATTTCCATGACTCCCCATCTTTTGTACTTGTCATTAAACTGACTTCCTTTGCCAAACCATTGAGTTGTCCTTATTGATTGGTGTTGGAGTAATAAATCTGCACCACCATCCATCTCAAGGGTGCAGCTATCTCGTCTTAAAGTACTTTGGAGCAAACCTCGGCTCTATGGGCCGGCCGGAGGTCTCCGGAGTACACTTGGTAGCAGAGATTGATGGTTTATTGATTATCGATTACTGATTCGAATAAGACACCCATTGACTGTCGACATAAAGTAACTCTAGGTCTTCGGCAATATAACAAGTTCTTTGCCATTCGGCTGAATAGACGGTGAAGCTCCCCGTAGACAGTGGTAGTGTAAGAAAAACTGCAGACCAGGGTCTGAAGGGACCCGTGTTCCCCACGCTATCCCTTCCCATTCCTACGGGCAGCGGAACGGGTGAAAAGCCGATGAAGGCGGTAACGAAGGCAGTGATCCTGAGGGCCCAGAGAGGAACCATGCGAACAGTGAGTGAAAAAAGATTGAGTGTTTTGGCAAAAGTGCATGCCTTAGAACAAGTAAAGGGAAAAGGTAACGGAGAGAAGTGGGGAAAACAAAATATAGTTAGAAGTAGAGAAGACTGTATATATATATCCGGGGAGGACGCCTATACAGCACCCAGCTCTACGACACAGAGGATGTCACCCGAAGTAGTGGGAATAGAGAACTATCCTTGGATAGATTAGAAATCAGTAGAAACAATGAAGATACAAGAAGTTGCGCAAATTGGGGACAGACAATGTCCGACTCGGAAAGGGAGGAGCGCGAGGAAAATGAGGAAGAGAGACAGAGCGAAAGACGACTCCCAAGAGAGAAAGGAATAAGATGGTCAGACACTAGCGAGTCTGCACCAAGGGCATCAGAATCAGCCATGCAGTCTGACCGACATGAAGAAGTAACTCATGGTCAGAGGGGGGTGTCTTCACCGCCCTATGTAGACAGGCTCAGGACATTGCCAGGCAGACGACGATGTGGGAATATTACCCATGCAAGAGAGAGGAGAACAATGAGAGAAGAGAGAGAGGGCTATGCATCCCAATTTCCGTTGCTCGAGAAAGTGGGAGTAAGACTGCAATATATTCCATGGCCACACATGGATTGAGAACATTTGAAAAACAAGCTTCTAATGCTGACATCGGGAGCCGGAAAGTGGATACATTAGTTAGAAAAAATGACAGGAGGAAACACGTTAGCTATAGGGGACATTAAGGGTCTCCTAATCGCCATACTTGGTGAGAGAGCAGAGGATGTGTGGGCACGAGCAGGCTACCCTGATGTAACCACAATTAATACCGTGCATGACGGAGCTCCATTTAACAATTGTAGAGCCGCAGTATGGAAAGCACTATGAGTGTTGTATCCAGACACTTCTGATATGGGAGCTATAATGACACGAAAAATGAAGGAGTCTGAGGATCCATTAATTTACATACAGAATTTTCAAGACGCATGGGTGCTCGAGACTCACGAATCTTGGGCGAAATATATACCTTTGTTCTACCATATATTGTGCCAAGGGCTGCCAGAGCTGGTGCAGAAACAGCTCAAGAAATTGGTGGGAATTGAGGCCAAGCCTTGGGCTGAAATACAGCTGACCATCGCACACTATTGCAGACTGCAAGAAAAGAATCACAAAAAGGAAGCTACTCGAAAGGGTGAGGACGCGAAATTGGTGCAGAAGAAATTGTCAAAATATGCTCTTGAGGGAGCCATGATAACTAGCGCAGCTGAATCAAGCATGCAGCAGGTGACTGCTCCACAGCAGAATAATCAGGGCAATACAGGGTTTTACCCCAGGGGAAGAGGATGGCAGAGTAATCAGGGAGGTTTCCAAAATAATCAAGGAGGTTTTCAAAATATGCAAAATAGTAATCAAGATATGTCAAACGGGCAAATGATCCGACCACCGCCAGTATGTTGGTTGTGTGGAATGACAGGGCACTTAGCTCGCATGTGCAGAAACCAAGGCATGATGGATAACGGCCAAGGGACGGGAGCAGGCATGGCGAATCCACCTGCAGTTTTACAGCAGGGTGTTGCACAGAATCACACAGTGCAACAACAAGCGCCAGGAGTGCAACCTCAGATTATGGCGAATTTTCCACAAGGACAATCCCAACAGGCACCGGTGCAATTATTGCAGACGATGAGCACAGGGCAGACCCCGAACCTTGGAATGGGAAGTAACAATGGGAATGGGGGAAATCCGCCAGCACACAGTGGGCCAAATTTATATATGGACTAGGACAGCTCACTGGGAACCCCGATGTGTTCTATCCTATCAGTGACACCAGACCCTCACAAGGAACCTAGGGTGGATGTCGTTATAGGGGATAAAGAATATTCCTTCCTAGTTGACATGGGTGCAACACGCTCGTGCATACGTGAAGGCAAGTTTTCCTTGTCCGGCGAGGCCATAAATACTCCGAGTTTTACAGGAACTACAAGTCGTGTTCCCTTCACAAATGCACTTCCATTCTCCATAGGAGAATGTGAAATGAATGTGCCTTTAATATATTCACGTCAGACCCCAGTAAACATTTTGGGTCAAGATTTAATGACAAAGTTAAACATGACAATCTCGTTCACGGAGGAGGGCATAATATGTTCAACTCTAGGAATGCACTATTCAAATGTATGCGAAATGATCAGAGCATACGCAGGACACACAGTCATGAGGACTATACCATTAGAGCCAGAAATATTTGCATATTGTATTTGTGTGCTTATGGCAGGATTGCCAGGCCTTGCAGACAGAATCATGAGAACCCCTGATGAATTCTTATTCATGCCAAGAATACTGATGCACGAGGAAAAGGGACAAGTATTTCCCTTGATGATACACACAGCTGCAGTACGAGAGAGGGTTGCCTTGATTGACGGTTATGATGACGAAGGCCGACAATGGTGCACAGTAATTGCCATTGAAGAAGGATATCGATTGACTGACGTCACTGATGATGATCTTTTGAAGAACAAGCAGATATGGGAGAGACAATGGTGGAAGTGAGTCTCACCTTATGGGCAAAAATGATCAAAAGAGAAGTACCTCAGAGAATGATGTTGGCACGAAACTGTCCTGAATATTTTGATGACGACATGACCCAGGTGCCTGTCTCAGTGTAGACCACAGGACCCTATGACGTAGGCCTTTTGAAGGGGGTTGGAGAAGTGAAGATTAAACTGAAACCAGGAGCAATTCTACCAAAAGCCCGACAAGATTCCATATCCAGAGAGGCAGATGAGGGGATTTTTAAGACAATTTCTGCAATGATGGAACAGGGCATCTTAGTGACGTCAGAGTCGTCATGCAATACTTCAGTTTGGCCGATCAAGAAATCAAAGGGAGGGTCTTGGAAGCTAATCCAGGATTTACGCCCAATAAATGATATTGGTGAGGCCGAGTTCCCTCTAGTCCCTAACCCGTCTACAATTCTATGTAACATACCCGTTGAGGCAAAATATTTCACTGTGATTGACTTGAAAAATGCATTTTTCTCAATCCCGTTGCATTGTGACTCACAAGATCTGACGTCATTCACATTCAGACAGATAAGTCTAAAAAGCATGAGACTACCCCAGGGGTATTGTGAGTCTCCATCTATTTTTAGCAGAGTCTTGCAGATGGACTTGAGCAATATTGCACTAAAAAGTGTTGTCCTGCAATATGTGACATCCTAATTTGCAGCACAACAGAAGAACAATGCAGGCACGATTCTGTTCAGCTATTGACTATACTGGCTGAGAAAGGATATAAGGTTGACAAAGAAAAGTTACAATATTGTCAACAAGAAGTGCTGTACATAGGCCAGCTGATCTCAAATGAGGGAAAGAGAGTGCACATTGACATCTCAGAGAGCTTCTGCTTTTGAAGTGATCATATCAAATCCATTGATTAATGTAGTCCGATGTAAGATAGTGAACCCTGCTATGTTTATAGCAGAGCCAGTCACTGAAGGAGAGCCAATACATGACTGTGCAAATTATGAAGAATTCTGTGATCAAATTCCCAGGGTGAAAGAAAATGCCTTGGCAGACGGAGAGATCGTCTTCATTGACGGTTCTTCGAGGATCGATCAAAATGACGGGCAAAGATACACAGGCGTTGCTGTAATGAAACACACAGCAGATGGAGAATTTCGAGTGCTTCTTAGTGCACGAATACCATCTCATTATTCAGCACAGGCTGCAGAATTATTGGCGTTGATACTCGCCATTGAAAATCACGCAGACCAGGAAGTAACAGTGTACAGTGACTCCGCCTATGTGACGTCAACAGTGCACACAGGCTTAGCGCGCTGGAAAAGGAGGGGCTACCTCCGAGCGGACCGCACGCCAGTGCAGCACGCAGCCTTATTGGACAGGCTGAATAAGGCACTACAGCTCCCAGTGGGCATAGCGGTCATGAAATGCGCCACCCACACGAAAGGGGCAGATTTTATCTCACGCAGAAATCAAGCAGCAGACACGGAAACCATGCCTATGGCATCCAAACGTGAGACGATCATGGAGGTGGAAGTTACCCATGCCAATGAGCGAATGATGGTTACATGAACTGCACCTGAGAGTTACAGTAATTTGGGGCAAACACAGTAATTTGGGGTAAACACAGCTAATGGAACTCCAAGGGGAGGCACCACAGGAAGAGAAGAATATTTGGAAACGTCAAGGGTGTTCTTTAAACCCCTCGGACAGCTGTGGTGACAAGACAGCACTGGTAAACCAGTAATGCCTGTAGCCCTATTAAAGATAGCACTGGAGCAGTTATATTATCCGGCGCACATGACAAAAGAGAATCTAGCAGCGCTCGTTGAAGACTGGTTCATACCAAATTTAGCTGAGCACGTTGCATCCTTTATAGAGAACTGTATAATCTGCCAGCAATTCACGGCCAGGCACACATTAAAAGTAATGAGAGGAGGAGTCATCCCAAGGCCAAATGGTCCTTTTCAGCACTTGCATGTCGATTACATCAACATGATCAAGTATGTAATGGGTACAGATACTTAATTGTTGTGGTGTGTCCATTCTCTAGATGGATTGAGGCAGGTCCATGTACACACCCAGACTCTACCTGTGCGGCCACATTTTTAGTGCGAGAGGTGTTCCCCAGGTGGGGGGTGTGGAAGGTCATGAGATCAGATAATGGCCCTCAATTTGTTAATGCAATATTCAAATAGATTAGCTTGCTGCTTGGTATAAAGCACAAGTTCTCGTGGGCGAATCATCCAGAAGGTAACAGGCTCTGTGAGAAGCTCAACGGCTTGTTAAAGGAAAGGATAGCCAAGTTGAAGCTAACTCTAAGAAAGGGATGGTTGCACTGTATGCACTTCGGAACCAACCCGGTTCTGACCATCATCTTACGCCACACGAGATAGCCACAGGAAGTAGAATGAGAACTCCTTTAACACCCCAAGCTAGATGTGATGCCCAGTCAACAGGAGAAATTTTAGGGTCGGAGATGCAAAACTATCTGAACTGCATGACATTGTGCCTTCCTGTAATTTCAGACCAGCTGCAGCGACGACGAAAGGGGTGCAGGGCAGCACGGAACACAGAAGGGGATACTACTACAGATGCAGCTGAAGGACTTTGTGTTCCATCCATCTTCCCTGGAGACACCGTCCTTGTAAGAAATCATACAAGGAAAAAGTGTGACAAGCCAAGATTCAAGGGTCCTTTTACAGTGGAGGACTGCACTCCATCCGCAGTGAAACTACAAGGCAGAAGAGCGTGGATTTTTCTCGGCGATATCAAACTCTACATCGGAGAAGGCCCCCTGCCTGCACCCCAACGAGAGGAATCGATGGGGAAGAACCACAGAATGTGCAGACGAGATTCATGACGAGGAAGAAGGATGCATGACCAGCCAAAGAAAGACAAAAAACTTTTTGCAAGTTGTGGCTTAAATTGCACCCCTCCTCTAAGCAAAACAGGGGACAAGGATATAAAAAACGAACACTCTGTGAATCCTAGTTGCAGGGTGAAGAAGAATTGCAGGCATAAGCCACAACACAGCCTGTGAACTTTGAACTGAGGCACACTTAAGCCTTGATGAGAAAAGAATATGCCAAATTTTGACCGAGGACACTTACATTGGAAGCAAATACAGTATCCCGACTCATTTCACACCGAGAACCTATTCGGAATCACTTATGGTGTCCCGCAGTAGCAACATCGCCAAGGATGTGGTCACCTATTTTGATCTAGTGCTAAAATCATACCCGTCATTGGTAGCGAGGCGTCCCAATGTCACTGGCTTTCTTCAAGATCCTGAAAACGAAAAGACAATAAGAAGACTGCTTACTGTTATTGCCGAACAATTTCTCTTACTTCCCGAGTACAGTGAGAAGGAAACAAATGTCTCAAACACAGAAGGAAATAAATGAGCTTATCAACACATTGTTCTTTCGCATAATCAAAGACTGTCCAACTCTTATCGGAAGAACAACAGATATACTCACGTTTCTTCGAGATCCAGCAAATACAGAACATTTAAGCCATCTTTTAAAAAAAATAGTAATCTTAGTCGCACGCCATGCGACCGGACAGTGCAGACATTGTTTACATTAAGGAGAAAACACATAATCCTCAGCAAGACAGGATGGATGTCCCTGTCACCAGAATACAGCAGGTTGGCCCACAATGTCCTCTTTTTGCCTAGTCACTGACTTTCCAGAGCTAGTGGGGAGACCGATCGATGTTGACGTACTCACATTCATCAGAGATCCAGCCAATATTGCAGAGATGGGAATGCTCTTGCATGGGATCATGCTTCAAGTGGAACTCTCTAACCATCAGTGGAGCTATCTGAGAAGATTCTAAAAGCCTTCCACCGAGGGACAGATCGAAGAAGCAGTGTCAAGAATTTCACTTATTACATTTGTTATTATTTTGTCCTTATTTCTTCATACTGATTGGCACATAATATGTCCTCAGGGCTGAAGCAAATCCGAGGAGTGGAGTAGGAGCTTACTTACTTTGAACATGCACAGTAAAAGGACTTACCGAAGTGTTATTTAATTTGATTTTTTCCATAGTCTAGCAAAGGAACTGCATCCTGAAATAAGAGACAATCCATCACCCACAAGAGGGGGGACACTTCTGGAGCACCTGACACTCTTAAACACAGAATTCGAAAGACGATATTGGTTAAGGGAATACAATAAATTTGACATTTGGTGAATGATCGAGATGGGGTCCAGAGCAGCAATCTGGTCCTCCCGCAGGAGGAGAGATGACCACGCTTCTCTGGAAGTAAATGCTGCCGCCTGACGTACAAGGGCATAATGTATCTATGTATCATATTCATAATTGTTTTACTGTCATTAACATTCCAGTACACCCACCTAATGATGCACGTATGAAACCCACAAAAGCACCCAGACCTTACATAGTCATTCCAGTTCCTAGCAGATCTGATGGTGGAGTGAATAAACTTACAATGGATGTGATTAGCAATGATACACACTCACTTGTGGTAACAAACAAAAAGAAAAGCCATAGACAGGGTCGGCAAGGAGTGAATGGAGAAAGATTTTTTACAACCACACGCACGCAAACACTGAATGCACATGTAACAGGCCTAGTATTAATGACTGCAGAACCACAATCCACAGCATTAAAGAAGAAAATACTGCACACTATAAGAGACTTCACAACAGACATTGTGGAAAGACAAGAAGAACCGGAGAAGAAGCCAACAGAAAGGATAACAATAAACACTCCTGAGACAACACTGATGGAGACAAAGACGAACTCAAAGAAGATCTCACAAGCACAATTAATAGTAGATGCAGTATGGCCGTCATTAGCCAAAGCAAGGAAAATATAGGAGGAACTGAAGAATAAAACTGCAGAGACTGTATTGACAAGCATATATATTCCAACACAAGGGACAAGTACCAGTACAACCATATACTAGACCAATGTCAGAATGGATACAAACATTTCTAGCCCGACGAAAAAAGATGTATGAAGAGAAGGAAAGAGCTGCCAGACTCTTGCACCATGGACCAGGATACCTGAGAATCCTCCAGCAAGAAAAAGACATACAGATTCATTTAGGAATGTAGTTATAGCAAACTACAGGAAAACACTAAGAATCAAGAGAAGTATGCATGGAGATGACAATGAACTAAACGACTACCTGGACAGCACAGCACATCTGGGAAATAATATTTCATACCAGCACATGAAGGAAGCTGCAAGACCAAATTCCGAAGGGGAATGCTTTGTTTGTGCACTCCTACCATACAGCATGGGAAAATCCAAGATCTTTGTGGCTGTAGAAATTGATGGCCAGACAGCACACTGTCTTTCACACGTAGCCATGTGCATAACTAGAGGCCAGTTCATGGGTAGTGATGCATCATTAATATTGGCAACTGAAACAGTCTATCCCCACGAATATGATTATGTTCAAGACATTAAGACAAGAAACAGAGCTCATACTATTAATCATGTGATCAGGTACGAGAAGCCTGGAGTTAAAGGAGCAGTAATAAGATGGGAAGTGAACCCGAGACTAAATGTCCAAGAAAAACTCGAGGACGCTCGAAAGTGGAAGAATAGAGCCCAAATGCAGATTTGGGGAACAGTGCTTTCACCAGATGTGTGGGGAAAAGGAGTGGTGATATTGCAGAGCCTGGGTGATCACTGGACTCTACAAAGAAACTGTTGACATCGTGCAGAATGGCTGCAAGCCATTGTGGCCGAAACTTGCAAAACTATTGACATGGGTCGAAGACAGAGGAGGACCCTTGCAGATAGTGCCACTAGAAAGCCCAAAATTCTGCTTCAGGAATAATGGCACTAGAAAGATGGAAGAGAATAAGAACTGTGGATGAGTCTTTGATGCTCCATGGATGGTGCATGGAACTGCAGTAATTATGGATCATTATTGGGCATGCGGATACAAGGCATACATTAGACTGCCAAGAGACTTGGGAGGCATATGCACAATAGTGAAGGTCCACGTTCCAGCATTGGTGATCCCGAAAATTGACCTGAATATTGACAGTTTCCCGAAAGCAGATGCTCACCTGAGGAAGAAGAGATCTGTGGAACTGCTGACGCGAATGAAGAGAGAAAATAATGTCTCTGCTAAATCAGAAGAAGCATTTCATGCAATCCCATATGAACACAGAATGTGCAGACTCACCTCATCAGTGTTCACAACAATTTTATCCCAGGAATCCAAGTTGGAATAAATACTAAATGGTTACAGATAACCAGATGGGAGTTCCTGCAGACGATCAACACGACCATAAAAGGATTCAATGTGATTAAGGAAGAGTTAAGAGCCATCCAACTGATGACTCTCCAGAACAGATATGTCCTTGACATGATCACAGCCATGGATGGAGGAGTTTGTGCAAAAAATGGAGAATAATGTTGCACATTTATACCTTCTCACGACGAGGAGAATGGAACCTTAACTGAATCCATTGGTATGCTAACAAACCTGCAGAACTAGATGATCAACGAAACTGACAAAGTAGATGCGACAGCTGGTTTGGATCACTGTTCTCATGGGTTCCACAATAGATGGCAGATGCATTCAAGTTCTTGGGAGCCCTGTTAGTGATGATATTGCTAGGATTTTGTGCATTAAGAGAATAATCTCTCAGTGCCAGAAAACTGCGAAAAAAGCCATAGGGATGAAGATCATGATTGATGTCAAGCCAGGATGGAAGCCCAAAGACCTGACTGATGAAGAAATAAGAGACTTTGTGAAGAACAGTATTCACGCACCAGAAGTAACAACGTTTCTCTATCCCAGGAAACACAGAAATGATGTGGGAAGATGGCTTTACTGTAGCCCAAATGGACAATGCCAATTAATGACATGGAATAAAGACGAACATGTAAGAACAGCAGGAAGCCTGAAAGGAGTAATAAATATATGGACTCCAAAGAGATACTTCTTCAAACCATCATGCATAGACCCAGAAGATGAAGAAGGAATGAACACAGGCGATGGAGTGAAGATAAATACAGAAGAGTCGAGTAAGTTGAATCCAAAGACGGAGGTGAAAGTGGTCGATGAATCGCCCAGAGGGTGGAGTGTAGAGGAGGTCCCGAATTAAGCCTGCACTCCAGTCGCCCATTTTGAAGTACCAGGAACGTTCACACCAAGATATGTGATGTACGGTGAGCAAATAAGTCAGCAGAGAGCCACAGTAAGGCTGTGCCCAGTACCAATTAAGAGAGCAACACCTATTGAAGTACCAATACCAAGGAAACCATGGACAGTAAGGTATCCATTAAGGAAACCTTACCAGCAAATGAGACGAAATGAATATCACCTAAGTACAGTCCCGGAAGAAACCAAAAAGGTCTTAATGGAAGACGAATGGTGATGTCACGAGGACCCAGACTAACGTACAAATAGAAGAAAAGATGACCCGAGAATGACACACAGAGACAAAACGCCATGAGTAAGGATATTGTGAACCTAGAAGGGGAGAAAGATGTTGACATACAAAGAAGCTTAAGCTGTAAACAGGATGAAGATATTCAACCAGGTAACACCTGTACATATGCTTGGAACCGCAAGAAAGCTAAGAAAACAATGCGGCTTGCTATGCTAAGTAGAAAATAGTGCAGCAAGCGCCATTATACATAATCTACCTCAAAACGAAGCACCGTATTATAAGTGCGATTCCACTTTGCCCAAAAAGCAGAATCAACCCAGGTTACTAAAGGCCGCATGAGCAGAGATTAATATTCTAGCAAAACGAGAAGAGATGGCTGAATCGAAACTCAGCAGATGCAACTCGTGCCAGGAGAGCCGAGGTCATACCAATAGAAGGAGCGAACAGTAGCTACATATAATTGAAACTTAAGAACAGAATATCCTGTCTCTGAAAGGTTGAGATAAGGAGGCGTAGGCAGGTGGCAAGCTGAATAAGAATCAAATACACAAATTGAGAGAAACTAGAAAAATTCACGGTGTGGGAAGCACGTGACCAGCCGAGCGAGAAGAAGCATGGGCTCACACCTACGCTTGGCATCTGCCGAGGAAGAGATATCAGAACTTTTCCAAACAGAAGATGCAGTTTTGAGGCCAACCACAGTAAAATAATTGACACATAGTTGCTGAAGTTATGATTGATTGTAACTCAATTGGAGGAAGGCCGGGTAACTAGGGGACACCCTGCACCTGGCTGACCATTCTGCGTGCTGCTAAGCAAAGTGGAAAGTTATGGATGGGGTTGGTGCCAACCCAATCATAATGGACAAAACAATCTAGGGTCCTATACTAAGTAGAACCAATGGGACGTCGTACTTTTAGTGACGTCTACAGTAGTCATTTTGAAGGAAGGGCGTAGACGCCCACCTGACAGCGTTTACCCAATCCCCTCCCTCCGTTACCATATACAGATATAGTACCTATATTAAAGTTACCTTTTCCTAACCAATAGAATTGCATATTAACTTTTGAGTGTTATACGTCAATTATGACGAGTTTCAGTATAAATACTATGTTTTTTAGGAGGTTTGTTGGAGTTGAAGCGAGAAGGACGATCGCATCACTGCTGATTTCCATGACTCCCCGCTTTTTGTACTTGTCATTAAACTGACTCCCTTTGCCAAACCATTTAGTTGTCCTTCTTGATTGGTGTTGGAGTAATACATCTGCAACCCATCCATTTCAAGGGTGCAGCTATGTCGTCTTAAAGTACTTCGGAGCAAGCCTTGGCTCTATTGTCCGGATGGGGGTCTCCGGAGTACACTTCCAATCTTGAAAGGTGTCAGGATCCTTTTAAAAATCTGGATCCGACACTGAGTGTGAGAGAAAAAAAAGAGATTGAATAAGAGGAGGTAAGAGAGAGGGAAGGGGAAAGAAGGAGTGAACGAAAGATGTATAGAGAAAGCCTGATAGAAAGAGAGAGCTAGACACACGCAGAGCTATACAGTTTACCCATGAGGTACATAACTTGTTCATCAAATCTATGCCTTTTTATTTGCATACTGGGACTTTTAGTCTTGCTGGAAAGAAAACAGCAGGACTAGATCACCTATTCATAGATGTCTCGGTCATCGTCAGTGCTCTGGAGAAGGGTAGTAAAAAAGACAAAATACAAAACAGGAGGTGAAAATAGAGCAGACCAGAAGGAGGAGAAAGGAGACACAGATTAGGAGGGAGAAAAGAGAGAGAGCAAAAGGGAGTGAAAGAGAAAGAACACGAGAGAGGGTAAGAAAGAGATTGTGAGGGAGGACAAAGCAACTGAACGAAACAAAGAGTGAAGAGATCAAATGGACAGGAGGGAAAACCAAGAGATTGCATTAAGGGGAGAGCAGAGAGAATGGTAGGGATAAAGTGAAGACAAGTGAAGATGGGAGGAAAAGGAGTTGTAGAGAAGGAACAGACATGTGACAAAGACAGAGAATACTAAATAATAAGGTAATGAAGGCGAACATTTATCAAAAATGCAGTAGGGAATGTGAGAACACAAAAGGGAATTTGAAAGAGTGATTAAGAGTACAGATATGACATCCAAAAGACGGTGAGATGGAAGGGTGACAGAAAAGGATAGGGAGAGAAAGAACAGAGGAGTGAGTGTGTTCAATTTAGAGATAGTGGAGCGAGCAGGGGAAGGCTAGTGATGAGGAGAAAAGAAGGCAGTGCACATAAAGAATCCAAACGAAAAAGGGAACATTTTGCAAGTGTACCTGTTCCATGCTGTTTAAATTCCATCCTCAGTGAGACTTTGGATCTTTTAAATTTGAAACATATGCTCCCTCCATCCACCTGCAATGAAAGAATCAGAGACAATTGGTTTGATGAGCTTGCTTCCTCCCCTCTTCAATCCTCCTGCAGCAGAAGCATACTTTTCAATTCTCGTGGGGGTGTACTCCTCGGTATGCATTTTGATCCTCCTAGCAAACCAAACTTCATCTTGACTGCAACAGGATAACCCTAAACAAATCTAAGCGTTTCCTCCCCTTCAAGGTTTAGTAGTATGCATTAGTGTGGGTGGCATCTTGGCATGCCATTGCCCACAGCAACCATTGGGTAAGGGCTTGCTCGACATACCCTGTGCCTCCCTTTGCACGTGCCAGCTAACCCCATTGCCAGGGATAGGTGGGGTAACCTACCTGTAAAAAATGTTTCTTCAAGGTGATCTTGCCATGAAAACGTTTGAAGACCACTGCCCAAGCCTCCAATGATTAGCACTTTTTTTTAAACTAAATTGCCTCTTGAATTGGGTGAAAGATGCATCTAATGGGCCAAATGATGTTGAAACAGCTATTCAGCCATCAGGGCTCAGAGGAAGGGAATGGGGTCAACAGTGCAATGGGTTTAATGGGCCCACTCACTACCTGCTTTCAAAATATCCACACAGAACCCCAACGCCCCCCCCCCCAATTGTGAAGCTGGCTCCACCCCTGAGTAGGACTCCGTGTAATAGGCCACAAAGGCACAGAAGAGGGAGGAAACAGTGCAGTTAAGGATGCGAGAGGGGAGGAGACATGACTGCCAAGATAGAACGCAGCATTGCAGCAACTGATTCAGCAAACGCTCCCTGAATTCTGATTGGCTGAGAGTGTAGACCACGTTGCCAGTGAAAAGTTGGTGAAAAGATGCTTCTTTTAACCGTTTCATACTTGGAGTTGATTGTCCATTTTGTTTCTGTTCTCTGGCACACGAATCACAGTCTCTGAGTGCACAGTTCTAAACGGGTTAAAGCTGTCATTGAAATGATGGTCCAGATCAAACCTCCTACTGGACCTTATAAACATTTGGAGGGTCACAGCAAGGTATTTCATCCCTCTGAAATCTATTGCGTCCACGAGAACTAAAATAATGTGAGGTATAGTGGACTATAAGGTGTATATCAATATATATATATCTAGGGTGATCCCATTTAAGGCTCGGTTTGATGGGTAAAAAAACGAGACCTCTTTCTCAACATTTGGGAAACAACTATTTAAAATAATAAAAAAAAGAGATCTAAAAATGAGGGCCTGGGCATCCCACTGGGTAACACTTGGTGAATTACGCCACTTGGATGTTTTAAAATATCCTAACACCAGGCTCCTTTATCGGGGGAGGAGGGGCGAGTCCCACATCGGGATGCTGTGGTCTGCCGTACAACGGTGAGGGCTGAAAAAGTAGTAAGACTGTACTGCATGACATCCTACAGCAGAATGGCATCACAGACCCAACCCACCGACCCGCCTCCCTAGTCCGAAGGCGGAAGCTCTCCGGCTCCCTGACAGCTAGTATCGGATTTCGCTTCCTCGTCTGTGTTTTTTCCCACTCTGAATATTATATTAACTGCATAGGACCCGTGAACCCTACTTAGTCTACCCTGCCTTCCTTTGCTTGCCTCGCGGTGGCGCCGCCCGCCCCCGGGCCTGCACTGCCAGGGCTGCGGTGAAAGGAGGCGCAGAGCCCCGGGGCTGAGGAGGCCGGCGCGACAACTGGAGCCCTGGGAGACGAGCAACAGAGCAGAAGGCAGCGGAGCGGCAGGTACTGGGGACAAGCACGAGACGGTGGAAGGCACACGTCATGTGACAGCAGCGTGCAGGCGGCAAGAGCCCGCAGCTGCACGACTGCGGGGGCGGGGGGATTGAGAGACTTTGGTAACGTTCCCCAGTATGAATAACGTCACCCACTGTGTACATTATATGCGCCTTTATTTTTCAAGCGTGTAAAAAATAAATAATTGTAAACGAATATCGCTATACAACCAGAGCAAGCAAACCCAACACTGCAGTAGTGTGTGGTGTTTTCTATCAAGAGTATCTGAGATGTTTTCATTTCCATTGGAGCTTGTTAAATTGTTTGCTACGTTGATTTCCTTAGGCTGAGTAGTGTGGGCCTCCCTTGCTCTTGGTTCCTACCTCCTAGTATGCAATGAGTATAGACAGTTTTGTTGTGGAACAAATTATTGACCGTAGGCATTTATTTTTCTACAGAAATTACACAAACCAAAATTATACACCAACAGGTATGCTTTTGGGCACACCATGTCCAGGGTTGCAGATGCCATCCTTAGCTTTGTCAAGTCTATGTTTTCTTCGGGGATTGGCTCCTGGACACGTGCCGCTACACCTGAGTGGGCATTGCCCCGGCCGCTCAGGTTCCCCCCAAAAGTACCCCTATTTACAACCCCGCTCCTCTAATGCCCTGAAAATGTTGTCTGTAAACACCCCTATCCCTTTGTTAGACAGGTGCACCCTGTCTTGGTGGAACATATCGGGGTTATTCTGGGACAAACCGTGCCTTATGAAATGGAGGCCTGTGCTCCTGCAGTATTTCTCCACTGTTTTGTTCAGTTTCCTCCTTGCTGTTTCCACAGCCTGTCTATGATGCGCCCCGTACCAAACTCTGCGTGGTATCATTTCTGACATAAAAATCTCTGTTTTCCACCAGCAGTGTGCTATGGCGTGGAGTGACTCACAAATGTTCCTTTGCAATCTCCCCCTGCTTGTGCTGACTAGGTCGTTGCCCCCGAGGTGTATGACCAGGTATTCTGGGGGGTCTCTGAACCCCAACCTATCATGTATGTCCTCCCAGTGCATCCCTGGGAGGCCCCACCAGGACGTGATTGTCTTCGTAAAATGGAGTCCCTGTTCCCCCCCCCTCGATCCACCGGCCTGCCCGGGGCACGAACGCGTGCCCCACAATCCACGCCGACTTGTAGGGGCCCGTAACTGCGAGATTGGGGGGAGGGATGTTCATATCAGTTCCTCCCTTACATATCTTTTGAAGCAATTAGACCTCCATCCCCAATCTTCTTGACACCTTTTGCTCCCAGGCCGTCCGGCCATGCTGATGTGGCTGCACCTATCATAAATGCGTGGGTCCCAAATTCTGCCAGATCCCACCCTGTGCTGGCCACTGTCTTTTTCAATATTGCCTGGAACTGATACCTGCTAAGCGCACTGCTGTCCCTGTGTATCAGGAGTTGGCCTCCGACCTCCGGTCGGATGTCCAGAATTGCTTGGGTGATGCACTTGGGACAGTGGTCTTTCTCTCTGATGCAATTGAGCTCTATCGCTCTTCCCTTCCCCGCCTGGTCAGTCTTAGATCTTTTCAGAATTATGGTCATACCTTTTGACCCTATGCTAATATCCCCTCTTGCCAGGCCATCCCCTGCCACTGTATTCCGAACTACCAATTCTCTATTCTGAATGCTCCATAGTATGCTAGCGCAAAAGCTGCCCTAAAGAGTGCTGTTTCATACTCGCTGCAACATGTGTCCTGTAGTGCGTTCAGCAGCACCACCAATTTCCCGAAATTCAGAGGTCTCCTACTATCCGGCTTTTTACCCTCCAACCTTGCCCACCCCTTCATCGCATACTTAATAAAAGGGCTGTCAGTTGGGTCGGTTACCCCGGTCTGCGGTGTATACAACTGCAGCTAGGTGTGCTGCTGCCCAGCTTTTCCTTTTCCCTTTTGTAAATGCCCCTTCCAAAAATTCACATATCTTTGTTGTGGTAACCTTCCCCACATCCTGTACTCCTGCTCCAACCAATACATTCTGCACATGCTTTCCGTATTGCTTACCCGTTTTGTAAGTTAGGGCGTTCCTGGCCAGGTTCTCTATGACTCGTTCGGGTTCCTGTGATCTTTTCTGGTTTTTCCAGTTAACCTCATGGCCAACCTTTCCTTCTCCTCCAGTGCATTCAGTGGAACCCATGCCTTTTTTGGTGTGGGCGTTTTTTCCCTTTTGGCGTCCGGCCTCAGCTCCCTGAACCTGCCACACTGAAAACGAGACAAGGCGTCAGCCACCACATTTGCTTCTCCTGATATGTGCCTTGCTTTTATGCATACATTGTTTTTTTAAACATTCCATCGTGATCGCTCTCATTTGCTCCAACACCAATGAACATGATGCACTCCCCTTATTCAATACCCGCACCACCGCCATGTTATCTGACCAAACTGCCAATTCATTGTTCTTCAGCTCAATTTCCCATGCACACCATGCCACCCATATTGGAAAAAGTTTCAGTAGTGTAATATTCTTTGTCCAAGCTGTCTCCTGCTATGCACTTGGCCATCTCTCGGTGCTCCACTCTACCCTAGCATTGCACCAAAGCCGAAACCTCCAGCTGCGTCCGTGAACAACACTCTCCTTCCCTCCTGGTTGATAGGGGAGCGCCAGATAACCGATCCATTAAATGACTTCAAAAACTCTCCCCAAACTTCCGTGTCCGTCTTGATCCCCCCCCCCCCCCAATCCTAACTCTGTGGTGACCCATCCTGGCCCCTCTTGTCCTCAGCTCTATGCTCCTCTGAAAAATTCTTCCTTGAGGTATTACCCTTCCCGCAAAGTTTAGCTTTCCCGCCAATGCCTGTAACTCCTTCACTGTGGCTTTGTTCCTTCCCTTTAGTTCTTTGATTGTTTTCAAAAGGTCAGAACCGGAATGCGGATTTTATGTCTGCCTGTGCCATCCATGCACCTTTTCCCGCTTTTCTGACCACTTCTACCGCATCTTGGAAATCCGTGTAAGATACAGTTGCTTCTATCTGCGGGATGCCGTCATTGACAGATGCACCGGGGGGTAAGAAAGATGGTGAATGAGCCTGAATTCCCCTTTTTCTTTCTTTCGCACTAGCCCCAATGGCGAACATATGTAATCGCGGAATGGCACTGCTGTGTAAGGCCCCCCAACCCTACCCAGTTCTACTTCCTTATTTTTTCACTTACTATCTCTTTGTTTTCCATTGCTGATTTCAAGTTTTTTGGAATGTCCCGTGAACCCTGACCTGCAAACGGGATTGTGAAACCCTCCTGAAAACCCTATCTAATCAAACTGGCAACCTCCTGTTCTGGAAATGCATGAAGCCATGTATCCATCCTTTCCAGTTTAACAGGTGATTCCCCCTTCTCACCCCAGCCCCTAGTTACGCTTCTCACTGCTTCTACTGCCAGCTGTTGCTGCCCTAGTGCACTTGGCGCTGCTGTGATTCCCCGCTACATTTTATCGCATTTGTGGTTGAATTTGCAGTTCTTTCTCCAGCTGCATGGTACTCCGCTTTCGAATTTCCAGCACTGGGCTGGGGGTGCCTGTGAGGTCCATGTATTCCCCCCGCAACCCTCATGGGCCGTTGGTGGCATGCTACTCTGCCAACTTCGCTGTGCACCATATTGCCTGTTCCGAAAATTCTGATCCCCTGACCTCCTAATATTGCTGTCGTATCTCCTGTTGCTGTACCTGTAATCGCTTCTATAATTATTCTGCCAGTATGGTCTTCTCTGTGTCCTCCCGTACTGTTGTCCCTGTGATCCCATTTCTCTTTTAATACGTTAAATATGTACAGGTTGTAATTCTCCTCATCCCACCCTATGTCAGGATAGCAGTCCATTTCCTTCCTAAACTCATGGTCGTATTCCTTCCATGCACCCCCCCCCCCAAATGCTTTGTACACTTTCAAAACCTGTTGCTGATATGCCACCAATGCCACTCCATCCTCTGGGTATTTTTGTAATATGATGGTTGACCTTATTTGGAAAGCTGATACCCAGTTATCAAAATTCTTCTCAACTATCACCCTCCTTGATATTCCTTTCTTATCCTCTTTCATGTCTTCTGCCGACACATTCAGCACTGTTTTTTGGCACTCTAGGAGGGGAAAAAAGGTCTATAAATTCCTTTCTCCCAATTTTTTCTTTAACTTTTTCCTTTATGTACCATGCCATTGTTTTCGTAGCCCTTCCTTCCCCATCGTTGTCCTGCCATATTTTGTCATGGCTGGTCCACCCTCCTTGGCACCTGTGGCTGCTGATCCTAACACGGGTGTGTCCACCCCTGGCGCTGGTGTGGGTGTTACGGGTGTGTTGGATGGAACCCCTTGAGGACAGGGTACCGGCGGGGCCCCCTGTGGACTGGGTACCGGTGTTGCTCCCTGTGGATTGGGCTCTGGCGGCGCCCCTTGTGGGCTGGGTATTGGAACCCCTGGAACACCTAGTGGTAATGGCCCTGCCCCCCCTGCGCCTTTGCCCGCTCCTTCTAGCCCGAGTCCTTTTGCCTCTCCTTACTTACCACCCCCTTCCATTTTAGCCATGCTTTCAGGGGGTCCCTCTCTTCATCGTCACTGCTTTCTATTTCGGTGGATGAATCCCCCCCATTCCCCCTGTCCTTCTTGTGCCTTCTCCCCATCCTGCCTCTGGTCCTGGGCGACTTATCCGTACCATGGATGCAGGTACGTAACATATCAACAATTTGCTTTGCAAACTTGTTACCACTTTTGACACTTTTTACAGTATCTTTGTTATTTTCTTTCCTTTTCCTCTTCTTCTGTGCCTCCATCTGATCATGTGCTCTCCTGGGCTCTTCTCTCCCCCTCTTCTGTCCTTGTGGCAGTGCTGCTTCTCTTGTTGTCTCTGATTCGCTGCCGCTTGTCTCCTCAATTAGCAAAGGTGAAATTTCCTTTGCTTGCACTTCTTTTTGCATGATGTCTAGGACCCATTGGGCCCCAAATTATTTTTCTGCTTTTCTGGCCCAGTCGCTGAATTCCCTTGCCATTTTCTGAGTGTAAATGATTTTTCCCTGAATTTGCCTCCTCTCCTTCCGATTTTCTTCCTTACTTCAATGACAGTCTTGTGCCCGATTTGTATGTAAAAAAATTCAGTTTTCCGTGAGTAATTGTCTGTGTCCCTCACCACGCTTTCACTATTAACGTATCACTTTATCGGTATTCGAGCCTGCTTCGTTATCAATATTTCATTTTTTGTGCCAACAACAACTGATACGCCTATTGCTGGATTGGAACCCAGGTCTCCTGCGTGGCCAACCAAGCACTTATCACGTGAGCCACTGTTTTCTGCGTGGTACTTCCCCTTTAAGACCCAACAACTCCCCGGTGCTCAAGCTCTGCCCCCTTGTCCCAGCACGCCTGAGTAATAGATCCGCCCACGGCCCGTGTCGGCCCCTCCTGCTGTGTGCAGTCCGCCGCCGCTTGGTCCCATGCCACCGGCTCCTCTGTTCCTCACGGCCTGCTGCTCTGCGCTTCCCGCGTTGTCCTGCCTACGCCGTGACCAGGATGCCCCTGCGCTCACCAGTTCTCCTCGGCGGTTCCCGTGACGCGACGCTGCTCCTCTGCCGTCGCACTTCCGAGGATGCCTTCCTGCTGCAGGTGGGTGCGTTGGCCACTCTTCGGCTCAGGCCGGGTGTCCTCAGTTTTGTTCTCCAGTTTGTTGGAGGGCGGTGCAATGTCATTGTGTCCGCTCCTCGGTTGTTTGTGCCTCCTTCCCCAGCAGCTAACGCAAATTTGGCTGCAGAGGGGGCGCACACGAAAAAGAAAACTATTTCCTTCCTCTTCTCCAGGACACCAGAAGTATACCTGAGTGAGGTGAGCTTCCTACCTGGCTGTGCCTGCCTCCTCTTACTGGGCCCTTCTTATACCCCCTTCCTTTGTTATTCTAGTAGGGGGGGCGGCCCTCCCCTGGCCCCCCACTGATTGCCCTCTCCCTGTTCTGTTGGCTGCTGCCATGGCAACTCAGGGCGGGGGTGCCACCTGGCTGCCCCTCCCCTTTGTGCCTTTTTCTGCCCCCACCCTTCGCCTAACCCCGAAGGCCCTTCATTGCACCGTACTTTGTACGACCCGGGGCCTGGGGCATTGGTGTTCTGGCAATGCTTTAAAAGGAAAAAAGGAAGTGCACGTACTCGCCAATCTAAACGGTAAGTGGGCTGGCTGCATTTGGTGGCCCAATCAAAACAGGACGCTGGAATGATTGTAACGTGTTTATTATCAGCCCCTTGTAAATTGCAGAGCATTTGACATATTCGCAGCCAGAGGCGTAGCCAGGATTGTCTCACAAATGGGCCCTGAAACTAATGTAGTTGGGCCGCCGCAGTGACATTAACATCTGTAAATGCCCACACCATGCTGCTGAGTGGGCATTTACAGATTGGAGGTGGGCCTTGCCCCCTCAGGCCCTACCCTGTCTATGCCTCTGCTCACAGTTGAGTGCTTGGTGAGTCAGTGCAGTTGGCCTCACTGAGTTGACATAACACTTTATACCTAAGAGTCTTAACCTATTTACAAGAGCTCCCAAAAGACCTCATCATATGGCCATGAAATTGCACTCTGAGGATGAAGTATGCAGCACCAGGGTGTCAGGCTGCTCATTGGGGGTGTAGGGCCCCACCTTTGGAGGAGCGCTGGGGGCATGACCATTGCCCTGGCAGTCTGCGCTTTCGCTGCATCGCGCGCGATATCGGAGCCTTGAGATCTCGTGGGACGAGTCCCCACACCCCACCTTTCATTAGAACAGCTTTGTCCTACTCTATTATGAAGTCTGTATATTCGGTTGGTCTTCTCTTTTCTCGTTGGGGTCGATTCTGGCCAATCGCATCATTGGGGGTCAGAGTGTTCATGCCTGATGTTTCACCTGAGCTTTGGGTGGTTGGAGTTGCTTGTTGGTGTTGCTCTCTAGCTGAGGGGGCAGGGCTCATCATGACAATCTCACTTTGGTTCTCTTCTTTCCTCACTTCCGACACTTGCTGCTGCAGACCGTCGGTTGATTCCCACGATTTGTCGGCATCTCCTACTCCCGTAGACGTGTGGGTTGTCTGCATTTTCTTCTTGTACATGGCCACCCTTTCTAGATTCTCCCTCTTCCCGTCACTGGTATGCACTTGATTTGTGCCTTTCTGGGTAACTTCGATGGCCTGTCTATATTTGGAGCTAGCTGTGGTGTCTTTGTGGAGCAGTCATATTTTTACTTGATCCCCCTTCATTGACTTCAGTGCGATGTACGGCTCTGCACGCATAACTCTGTACTTTCATGGCATCCTTGCTCTTCAGTATTCTCCACACTATTTCACTCATTACAATGTAGTCGTCCTGCCTAACTTTGTGTAGCCATGGGGGTACCAACGTGGATGCAGGTCTTCTCCCTCTAAACATCTCGAATGGCGAGATGCCTGCAATAGCATTTGGGGTCAGTCAGTGTTCCGCCACTGCCTCTTTGACTGTTCTATAGGGATTCCTCCCTGTGGCACTCGTTAGTTGTAGGGCTCTTTTGACGAACCAGTTCGCTCTTTCCACCCACCCGTTTGCTTGGGGGTGATAAAGACTCGTTCTCAATTGCTGAATGTTGTGCTTCTTGAGAAAACATTCCATGTCTCTCGAGACCAACTGGACATTGTTGTCTGCCACAATTTCTTTGGGCAACCTTTCTCTTTGAAAGACTGCATTGAGTAAGTCGATGACTGTGGTGATGTCTGGTACAAATTCTATCTCCACCCACTTGGACAGATAGTCCACCATGACCACTCCGTACTTGTCGCTCAACATGCCCTCCACCAGGCCTATGACATCTAGCCATATTTTGAGCCACACCCCGATGGGGATCTGTGGGGATCATGGGTGCTTGCCTCCTTTTAATCTTTTTTCACTGTTGGCACATTCGTGGCACCTCTCAGTCATTGTCCTTACTTCTTGGTCCATGCCAGGCAACCAATAGGCATCCTGCACTCTGCGTCGTGTCTTGTTGCTGCCCAGGTGTCCGCCATGGGCTCTACATAACATGACCTTCTGCATACCTCTGGAGGGAATTACCTGATCCCCTCTCATCACTAGGCCGTCCCTCTCTACAATTTCCTCGTTGACCTTCCAATACGGGCATAGGCCTTCCGGTACTGCTCTCTCGCTGGGCCAACCAGTGTGGGCCCATTCCGCTACTCTGCTCAGGGAATCATCTTGCCTCATTTCTTTCTGCCAATGGGACTCCCTCAACTCCATGAACTCCCTGTTTCTTAGGTCCCCAATGGATGCCACAAAGCACTCATCTTCAAGGAACGTAGTGCCTGGGATTTTGTGATCGAGTATTCTGGACATGCAGTCTGCATGGGCGTTATTCCAGCCAGAGATGTGTTTGATTTCATAAGTATATTCTTGTAGTTTTGCCACGATTCTTGGCAGTCGTGGCGTTGCAGTCTTCGTCCCTCTGGGACTCAGTATGTGCACTAAGGGTTTGTGGTCGGTGACCAGCCAGAACTTGGTGCCCCAGACATATGTGTCTCCTCTTCTTTGGGTGAGAGTGGCATCGAGCCCGTAGGCGCTGGTGTCTGCCGTCACATAGGTCTCCCATTCAGGGTTGAAGGGTTTCAAACATGGGGCATGCAGAATTCTCCTCTTGACCTTGTTGAATGCAGGCACTTGTGCGTCCGACATGTACTCGCCCCTTTCCTTAAAAGCTTACTCAGCGGGGACATTTTCTCTGAGAATCTACGTACACATTTTGCATAGTACTCCTCAAGTCCCAGGAACGACCAAAGCTCATCCTTCGGGGGCCGGGGCATCAGCAATGGCATGTAGGAGGTCTCTTTTAGGGCTTACCCCTTCCTTTGAGATCGGGTAGCCCAGGTACTCCACTTCACTTGCCCCAAATACTCATTTTTTGTAGCACAGGTAAACTCCTGTGTCTTGGTGCTTGTTGAGGACTTGTCTTAGCACCCCATCATGGGTCTTCACGTCTTTGGCATACACAAGGATATAATCTGGGAAATAGGACACATTGTCAATGCCGTGGAGAAGGGAATTCATCATTCTCTGGAACGCTGATGTGGCTGATGACAACTCAAAGGGCATGCAGGTATATTGGTATGTGCCGAACGGCATTATGAAGGCTGTGAGGGGACGTGAAGTTTTATGCAGGTCTATCTGATGGTAAGCGTCGCGCATGTCTAGCTTGGAAAAGATTTTTGCTTCTTTCATCATCGGAATGATTTCATTAATGCTTGACAAGGGAAAACGGTCTGTGACTACTTCCAAATTGAGGCTGCGCAGGTCTATGCACACTTCTAAGTTGTTTGATGATTTCTTTTTGATGAGGACAACAGGACTTAGCCTTTCTGAAGATTCAACTGTCTCAATCATGACCTCTTCGACCATTTTGCAGAGTTGAGGCTCTAATGCCGACCTTGGCGTTGCTGGGACGGGTCTGACTTTGTGCTTCACCGGGACGGCATGCGTCTTCATCCGAATCTTATGGACATAGTTCTTTATCTTCCCTGGCACTTCATATAACAACATGGATCTTGTGGAAATAGTTCTTTATCTAGTTCTTTATCTTCCCTGCCACTTCATAGAACAACATGGGAATGTCATTTTGTAGGTTTGACGCTCCTCCTGAGACCAACAGCACTTGGTCGCCAGTGCTGTGGTCCAACCGAATACTCAGTTTATGCTGATCATCCCATCTCAGCACTGCAGAACCTTTGTCCCAGAAATAAACTATCATTGTGGTATGTCTGTCCTTGAATTCAAGTTTTGCTTTGATGTACCCCAAGAGGTCCACTGTGGCCTTGCCGAAGACTGTGGGCTTGTGCCTGGTGCTTCTGATCTCTATCAAGTCACGTCCCACCATGTTTGTGTAGGTCTGGATGGGGAGAATGGTCAGATCTGACCCAGAGTCAGCCATTACCCGGGTTTCACTGGCGCCTATGTTCACGATGCAATGAGGTTTCTCTCTTCTGGCCCGAGTCGAGTTTACCATGATCACTGTCGGTCGGTCTTCTGCATCAACCTCGTCACTCGTACCTTTGTCGTCCTCGATGTATGCAACGTTCTTTTCTCTCCACGTGCAGGCAACAGCAACGTGACCAAGCACTCCCTGCTTTGTCCTGGCGCACCTGTAGCATTTCTGAGGCTCTCTCCACTTGGGTCCTCTCTCCTTGGTGGAGTCTCGAGATTGTCTGTCCCTGTGTTCCTTCCATTGGACGGCCGCCATTTCAGGTGGTGGCACGGATCCGCTCATTTCCTTGCGCCTGCTTGTTGTCTCTTCCTCGGCTCTTGCTATCTGAATTGCCTTGTCCAGGTCTAGCTCATTCTTCTGGAAACATTTGTCCTGAACTGTGCAGGAATTGGTATGTACTATCAACAATGCTCCACATTGTCCTCGAATCCGCACAGGGCCGCCAGATCTCTCATGTGGGTAATATAATCATAAACTGGCTCACTGCTTTCTTGTTTCCTTGTATAGAATTTGGGCCTGTGTAGGACCACGTTTTCTTTGTTGGAGAAACGCTTTATGAAGCAACAAATTGCCTCTTTATACACGTCGTCTCCTTCGCCCGCA
This sequence comes from Ambystoma mexicanum, assembly GCF_040938575.1. Classification (NCBI taxonomy): domain Eukaryota; kingdom Metazoa; phylum Chordata; class Amphibia; order Caudata; family Ambystomatidae; genus Ambystoma; species Ambystoma mexicanum. The sequence goes on from NC_090930.1 coordinate 848,266,734, forward strand.
GCGGGCTCCGTCTTTAGGCATGCGAAGATGCGTTGACCTTCAACACTCATTGCGTTAAGTAGCGTGGCTTTCTTCCTGGCAGCTGAATAGTCGGTACCTCCTAAAGCCTCCATGTAAGTGGTGAATAATGGCTTCCACTGTTGCCAGGGAATGGTAGGTCTGCCCGAGGACTGGAGGAAAGCCAGAGGCGGCGTGGCGCCTTGCATGGTTGCTGCGTGAGTTTGTCATTGGTCCTCGTCGCCAATTATTTGGTAGCCCAATCAACACAGGATGCTGGAATGATTGTAAGGTGTTTATTATCAACACCTTGTAACATGCAGAGCATTTTATATACTCACAGTTGAGTCCTTGGTGAGTCAGTGCAGTTGGCTTCACTCCGTTGACATAACACTTTCTACCCAAGAGTCTTCACCTATTGTCGAGCTCCCACGAGGCCTCATCATATGGCCATGGAATTACACTCTCAGGATGAAATATGCAGCATCAGGGTGTCAGGCTGCTCAGTGGGGGTGTAGGGCCCCACCTCAGGAGGAGCACTGGGGCACGACCGTTGCCCTGGCAGTCCGCTCCGTGTCTGCAGTCTCGCAAGATCTCGAGGCTCCGATATCTCACGGGATGAGTGCTCACACTGTGGCTCAGCCTGGGAGGGTCTTAAAATCGTTCTCATGCTGGAGCCTAGCCGAGGCTGATTGACCCATTTAAATTAATAACACGCTGTACATACTTCCCCAACTCTATTTTCCTTGTACTCCATTTGTTTCACTTTCTTTCATTGTGTCTCATTCTCCATTTGTATCCATTTCTATATGTCTCACTCCTCTGCACTCACACTTCACTCATGTTCTCACGAGAGGCATACATGTCGGGCCTGAAGCTCATATAGTTGGGCCCACCACAGTGACATTAACATCTGTAAATGCCCACACAGTGCCGCTGAGTGGGCATTTACAGATTTTGGGTGGACCTTGCTCGCTCAGGCCCTACCCTGTTTATGCCTCTGGCTTCTCACACTCTCCTTAACTCAGGATGGAGACTGGCCTTTGGAGCATGCTCTGCTGAAAAATGTCAGCGTTCCCAACCAAAATTTCAGTATAATGGTTTACTGTTACCTTTAAATTTGATTCTGTCAGTCTAATGCAACCATCTCTTAAAGACACTCCTCCGGACTGATTTTGACCTAGTATTGTTCTGTATAAAAGATGGCATTTTGGGAGGACCCCCAATGTTTACAGGCAATGCACAGTGAGATTAAATGATGAGCCAAGGATCACACACTTTGGTTAGCAGCATACCCGGGATTCTGTCACACAAAGCTCCAGTTTGTTGTTATGAAATGTGCTAAGAAAATTCGAACATCCATATTAATTGAGGCTTTTCTTTTTGCATGTCACACGAGCAGATATCACAGCTGCAAACTAAGCTTTAAGAGAGAGTGTTTATTATTTCTTGCTTTCATTGGGTAATAATGGGATTTGGTAGGTAACAGGAGCTGTGTGCAGGTTTTTGTCAGGATTCGTAAATCAGGGAGGCATACTGGCAATCTTTCCTCTCCTACTCGTTTGCTTTCCACACCTGGGGTTCCTTCGCTTTTGTCACGAAGACGCTGCTTCAGAACACGGAAGTTTGCTCAGCCAGTCCGTTCGGTGTATCTGAAGCAGGCTGGTCTTTGCCATGGAAACGCAGTCGCTCTGCGTACCTGAGGTCACGTGTCTTTACACATCCTTAGAACCTCACGTGACTTTTTGTTTTTCCTTCTTATACCCCGCCTCCCCGCTACTCGCTGCTTCTGAAATTGTTATTTCTCTTGCCGCTACGTATCTGACCTTACTCCTGCTGTATTCTGTGTTTTGACCCGGACCGCCTACTGGATTCCTGTTTCTGTACCCTCTTGTTGTTGTCTCGACCCTTGGAACTGCTTTTTTTGGATTTGTTACGGATCACGGACGTCTGTTCGATTTTTGCCCGCATGGTTTTCGACCCTTGGAACATTTCACGGATCTCTCCTTGTCAAGTTTTTGGCTGGTGCTACCATCTACGTCCTTCATTCTGCTGCTACTGGAACATTTCTACGGACTTCCTCGTTTCCCCTTGGAACTGAAGACTTTATACTAGGCGTCCGCGTGCCGTCGGTTTCAGTGGACATTGCTGTTTGCTGGACTCTTGTTTAGGCGTCCTCGTGCCGGCGGTGGGTAGGTGGATCGCATTGCTTCTGGATCACTCCGGCGCTTCATTGGTTTCTTCCGTTTATTTGGAACTTCCTGGGAAACTCTCATCCGAAATCTGACGCCACCTTCCTTTCTGAATTGCCAGTCAGTCTACTATAGTCTATTTTCAGGTACTTGAGGTGAGCTTGTTTGAGCATTGCTATTCAAGTTGTCTTCTGCCACTAATATACGGTTCCTTTACAGGTTGACTGGTTCCTGTGACATCCTCTCATCACTTGGTCAATTGACTGGTCAGAGAGTTTCTGCTACATCTCTCTTGGGTTCATTGACACTCATCTTTTGGTCAATTGACTGGTCAGAGAGTTTTTTTCTACATCTCTGTTGGGTACATTGACAAAAAGAATTCGTCCTCTACACAACGAGTTCAACGACTTGAAGTCAGGATTCTGGTTATTTGTCAAGGAAATTCTCCTGACTTAACAGTTTTCAGTCCAAAACCTTCCATCACAACTCCAATTAAGGAAACATTTACATATTACAAAAGGCACTGCTAATAACAAAGAAACATGTTAAAAAGTAATTGCCCAGGCTTTACAAATGACTCCTTGCTCCATATGCAAACTCTCAAGGGACCCAATGGGTAACAGGTAAAGCCTACTTAGCGAAATAGTGTTCCGCGCCCAGTGTTCGGAGAGCTCAGGAGGTGTAGGTCTGCCTTTCCTTATATTCTGCAAGGTGGGCCCTGAATACACCACTATGGGCACTGCAGGTGGTGGAGAGAGGAGGAGGGAGAGGTTGCTCTTTTCCCCAGCAAAGGCTGCAGGAGCTTAGTCATGACATGTGATGAAGTTAAATGAAATGCTTTCATTTTCACCTCGCAACTTAGTTGAGTACTGGTACTCTATTTCAGGCTTCGAGAAGTGCAGGTACTCAAATGCTACAAAATAAGAAGTGCAGGTACTGAGGGCTGGGTAGTACCGGCTCATTTAACGCACTGTGTTCTGGAGATCTGTTTGTGTCTTAGGGGAAAAGTGTAAGTATTTTTACAAGATCACATACAGAGATCTTGCACTTAAAAGCCAGTCTTAGCTGATTACACACAGTGATTGATGTCATTAGATGTAATTGTTAGCAGTAGGAAAAAGATAAATTAGTTTTTAGTATGTAAACATCTGCAAAGTCATTGTTCATATGTACATGCAGTCTTTGACTTCTCAGTCAGTCGGAATGCTGTTTATCCATTCTGTGTTTGACTGCATGTTGAGTATTCAAACATCGAAAGTACACTAAGAAATATAAAGCTTTTCTTGTGATACTTTCCTCAGCCGGAAGAGCCAACACAGAAAACAAACCTGCCTTACAAGTAAAAAAAAGGGAAAAGATATAACTTACCACTTGCCTGCACAACCATGTTCCAACCAGTGGTATAGGATCCGGTAACGCCGGGCCCAGAATTATGCATGCAGTCAATACACGCACCACTATGACTGCAGGCCACACCATGTAGTTAACTGCTGAGCGGGATGCCGCTCAGCCATTTAATTGTAAAGTTACACGTGATGAAAGCTGTCCCCGTGGGTGACGTGCTGTGATCAATTGGGCTCCAAACATGAGACTGCACGCACCATGGTGGTGACGTGCCTAAGCCACAACATCCCATGGCAAGTGTTATGGGGGGACCGCCATGGATATCCAGCGGGTCCCCTGAGTGCCATAGTCACCGGCACTCTACAGGCCCAGTTCCTGTGGGGGTTGGGGCCTGCCCTGGTAATCCGGTAGGCCCCATGGTGCTATGTGACAGCAGCACCATCGGGGGTGGGAGCAGCCCTTGCCATGCCCCTGACCATGCAGACCTCTGCCACCGTGCTGGCACGAGGGTCCCATGGCATCAGGGTATGCAGGCCGGTGCCCCCACATGTAGGCCTGCAGGCCTACATAAATGAGACACAGACTCAGGAGTTCCTCTTCTGGAGTCTGCAGCCGTTCTGGTGGGCGTGTTTGCAGAAGCTCCTTTTATTAGCTTGGGAGACAATGGCCCATCTTAAAAGGGCAACACACAGGGGAGGGGCACATTCCCTAAAAGGGGCATCCCACTGGGGAGGGTCCCACACCACACTCCTGCTTTTTCATAACGGACCAACATAAATTACTAAAACCATAAAAAATCCCCTCCCCCGTCACAGAACAACATTACTTGCACTACTAAAAAATTTGTAACTTGACAGCAAATGAGATATGCCACCGCTATAAACACAGACTCCCCTAATCATAAACAGACTTCACATATTAACACACTCTCCACATCCCCCGCGGTTGACAGTCACGGTTATCGAACCACTGGTGGAATGTTGGCAGGTCGATCATATTTTACAACAACCTTTGTTAACCTTTGGCCGGTGGAATTTTCACCACCGAATGACGCCAATGCCAACCGCTGGCACCATTGAGAGTATGACTCTGAACTTTCGGGAATACAGCCCCACATCCACTTAACTGGGACCACTTTAAGCAGACAATTTGCATGCAAGCCTCCAGCATCTATACACATGGCCACTGAGTCTCTTTCACGCAATTGCCGGATCGCAAGAGACCGGTTCACTTTGCTCCAGAATCCGTTCAGGATAGTAATTCCACCGGATCCAGGTCTGTGGATGCTCCAGTTCAGAGGCCGGTAAAGCCGCGCCTGGGGGCAACATCGGCTTAGTTTTTTGATGTCAGGGAAGGCAGTGAGTCTCAGATAGCAGGGCGTCCACACTGCACCACCTATTTACAGAGTCCTCTTTAATCAACTGCAGGGTTGCGGGAAACCAGTTAGTGCCGATAGAGAGCCATTTCCATGGGTTTAGGTCTGCTGACGTCACCGTTCAACAACCAGAAAAAAAGCCACACCTGGGGACACCAGGGCCCACATTGGCTTAGTCCCTTGACGCTGGGCAGCCAGACGCGTGTGACATGATTGTCGACAGGGCCCAGGGTGAGAGGATATCACTCACACCTCCTTTCTTGCAACCAGTAATGTCACACATGACTGGCGGCACAGGCGGGCACACAAGCACTCATGAGGAGCTGCTACCCTCTCCTGCACCTAGCTCTTCTTCCAGGTGACTGACTTGCCCGACACTGATGCTCAGTGCTCGGGTGTCTGGGCCACTCCATTTCCTCCCAGGCAGGGGTCACCTCCGTTGACACTGCACATGTTCTTCCAGTTCGGGGCTGGCGAAGATCACACTGAGGGCCACATCGGTCTGGACCATATATGGTGGGCCCGGCAGGCTGCCAAGTCATCCAGAGCGTTGCTTGCTGTATCCCCACGGGCGGGCAGCTAACCAGAGCAAAACCCTTGTTTGCTGGCAGAGCCCTGGAGCCTTCAGCGGATCATTTGCCTGTGTTTGCACTGGGCCAGCAGCCCTCTTCTCTAAGCAGCCTTGGCAGGCTGCTCCTGTGGATTCCGCTTTCCTGTCCTTGTTACCAACATCTGTGTGTGACCTTGCAGCACTCTGTGATGTTGGCCCGGGATCACAAAATGTGGTGTACCTCTTTCCACCACGTGACTCTGCTCGTGTTAAAAATTCCGAGGACCAGAGCACTTGTCATTAGCTTCTCTGAGCTCTGTTGCAGTGCGCCTGCAGCAGGCACTAGCCTTTCCTTCTCCCAGGCGGGGGATCCTTATCTTTACTGGTCCCCCCTCCCCAGTGGCGGCTACTGACCCACCAAGGCTCACCATGTCCGGATCTTCACATTCCTGCCGCTGCATGGGAAGCCTCTCTCCTTCGGACTGGTGATTGCCCCCATTCCCGTGGTGGCAGGCACTGTGCAGCATTTTTTCCTGCACCAATTTGTCATCACCTCCTGTGTCGCCCGGGTGCACACCGTGGGCCCAGGCAGGTTACCCGGGTCCACACTGTGGGCCCGGGCAGCCAGTGCGACTACAATGCCGCCTCTTGTTGGTTGGGTTGGACCAGCCATTCCCCGTCTCCCTCTTGGCCCAGGGTTCGTTCGGCTTCTGTTTTCGCTGCTCCAACATAGGGCTATGCATCTCGCCAACAGTCCGCCCAGTCTTCCAAATGGGGATTGGCATTCAACTCGTGATGTTGGTGGTCGGCCCGCATTCCCTGTCTCAATTTGCACTTTCCTTGCTCCAGGACGGAGCACCCGTATACACTAGATCTCCGATCTGGAGCACAACTGACCATTGGTAGGGCTTGGGATCTGACAACCTTGCTCACAACGGCAAGAACACCTTTCCTTTTCCTTTGGGCAGGTGTGGCGTATCCCACTGTAGTTTTCATATGTCCTGACTTGGGGCACTCTGTGATCCACTGCCAGCGGGCAGGTATGAATGCCGCCGGGGCTGCAGATACAGTAGGGTGCTGCCCACCTGAACTGTTCAGGCGGGCATCCTCTGTTAACTCTAATCACCGCCCGGCCGGGGTCTCCTATTTCCTTGCTCCTGCTTTGAATTGACTTACTGCTGTTAAATATCACTGGCGGCGGCCCGGTCTTAGCCAAGCTGCTGATCCATCAGAGTGCTGCCCTCATCAATGCTGGACGCGGGCAGCCTCTCGCCTTCATGTCGATTTCACCACTGCCCCCGGGAGTACAATGGGGGACGGGCCGTCGGATTCTACTTCCTCATCTCAGAACAGGTTATCATGCCATGTTCTTTCTGGAGAGGAGCGCCTGCTACCTTTTTTTGAAATGCGTGCACAGTTTGTTCAACCGACACCTCTGTATCACTTGGCCCCATAGTTTGCCCTCCTCATCAGGGAAGGCACACGAGGCTGCCAGTTTAGGGTGATTACATTGAATCTATTTGGTCATAGGAGATTTGGCTGAATTTTCTTTTTTGAAAGGTTGATTTTGCTGCATATATATGCCCCCGCAACCACTCGCTTACAATAACTATTTCCCTAAACCCGCACCCCTACATATATACACAGCAAAATTTGTCCGAAAATCTGTGACAAATTCTGCTGCGACCAAATAGGCTGCACAGTAATCTGCCAATTCCGTTACTTCCCGGCTAACAAACCCATCAATACTTTCTCCGGGCCCCTGGGGTGCCTGCCGAAGTTGAAACATTTCATAATTGATGTTCACCATTGGTGTGAAGTATTCCATCAGTTCTCTCCATGCATATTGGTAGGACCCATCCCCTGGGGAAAGTGTCTTATACAATTTATGGACACTACTCCCTGCATAAAACAGCAGCAATGTATTTTTCTTCCAGTCAGCCGTTACCTCTGGCTCCTCAAAAAACATGTTGAGTCCCTCCAGCTAGTGGGTCCAAGCTGGTCCTAGTGATTCCATAGCACCCTCAATGGCAAACTCGGGGACAAACTTGGGGGCAAAGTCAGATCGCAACTTGGTGTTTGGGTGGTGTTTGGCCATGGCTTGGTGAACATGGCTCTTCAGACATCACCAACATCCCTGTTCCCACTGAATCTGGGATCTTGATCCATTTTATGGGCTGTCAGTGTTGCACTGGGGTCCCTGGTCTACTCGCATAAGCACCCTCGTGTGCGGGATCTGTTATAAGGGGTATGTTGCTGGTGCCCCTCGGACGTCCTCGGCCTGTGGGGATGCATGCCCAGTTCCGGGTTCCCCAGTGACTCTTCTGCTTAATGGTGGTGCCTCTGCGGCTCCTCCCCACCACCAGGCAGGAGTATCTTCAGTTAACACAGAGGCGCCAATCTCTCCTCTTATCTCACCCCTGTGCAGGAGCACATCTCTTTATTGCAGCAAGGCCGTTCTTTCTCCCCCAGGCAGGAGTGTACCTTGACCTAGAGCAGCGGCCCCAGCCGTGTTTCCTACCCCCCCACCCCCCGTCTGCAGAAGTATTTACAATTACTGTAGTGGCGCAGGTAACTTCTTTTCTTTTTCTTCTCTGCCCCAGGCAGTTTTCGATCAGGGTAACGCTGCGGCAGAGGCCCCGTCTCACCCTTTCTCCCACAGGCAGGAGTTATTTACGCAGTGATGGTGGGCCCATGCCACGCTCTCTCGCCCTCTCCTGGGTAGTAGTATGCCCCACTCTTGCAGCGGCACAGACCATGCATACACCTTCTCCCACAGGCAGGAGGCGCTGATGGTAGCAGCTGGAGCCATGCCGTTCCCTCTCTCACAAAGGCAGGAGTGTATTCAATGTGCCCGTTGCGTGCTTCCCCCAGGCATCAGTGAACGGGCAGCGGTCCAGGCAAAGCCCGTACCGAGATTGTACGGAGCGGCTTACACCATGGCAGCTGCGGGGGGTACTGTGTGTGTGCGGATTCCTCTCCCCCCTTCCCACCAGCAGAGTCACAAGCATCCTGATCAGGCAGCAGCAGAGACGTCTCCGCGCCCTGCGTAGGCAGCGCCACACAGCCACCACAATGACTGTAGGCCACACCATGTAGTGGTTTCTTAACTGCAGAGCGGGACACCGTTCAGCCATTTTATTGTAACGTTACACGTGATCACAGCTGTCCCCGTAGGTGACATGCTGTTATCACTTGGGCCCCAAACACGAGACTGCACCCACCATGGCGGTGACATGCCTAAGTCACAAACCCCAGGCAGAAACAACAGTGAAACCTTTCAGAAACTTGTACCTGCTCTGAAGAAAAAATGGCTACCATTACTTCATATCTCCCTCGCTGGAAGGATCTTACTTTCACTGCACTTTCAACATTGCAGACCGTTACCGTCTAATTTAGTTTCTCAAAGGAAAAGCAAACACATTTTAACAAAATGCTTTACATTTTCTATCAAGAAGACCTTCTCTTTTACTTTAGACAAATTACAAAACATGTACCAATTCAAACAAGTTTACCATTAAAATGCCTATCATATAAACACAGGCATCAGTGGTTTGATCACCATTGCTTAAACTTTGCCATGCTGAATCATATTGGAGCAATGAGCATTTTTCATCATGTGAAAAGACATCTCTGTCGGTGAGAAGAGATATTGCTATCAGCAGGGATGTCAGAGTGTGGTGTGCATTGTGGACTCTTGTTCAGAGGAGACTTGCCTAGCATTTTGGTGCTGGACTGCCAAGGTGGCTGGAATCGGACTGATGTGCAAATGGATATTTCTCTTCTGTGAAAGGTACAGTGAGATTAAGTGTGGTTTTAGACCCTCCCAAGTGGAAACACACCTATAGAACAGGTTATTTGTCTGTGTTCATTCTTGGTAAAGGGGCACCCAGACCTTTCTGTATCAAGGTTCTGACTATAGACTTGAGGTTTCACCCTAGGTTACCCAAGGTTAACTAGACGTGGACCCCTTGCTCACTGTACTTAGAGCGGCAAAGCTTTTCCTCACTGAGGAGGCCCAACAAGGCAGAAACACGTGTCTGGGGTTGCTGTTGGTACTCTTGTACAGAGGAGAATTAACTAGTATTTTGGTGCTGGACTGACCAGGCAGGTGGACCAGACTGATCTGCAAATGGATATCGTTCCTCTTAGAAAGGTACAGTGAGCTTAAACGTGGATGTAGACCCTTCTGAGTGGGAACCTACCCATAGAACAGGTTATTTGGCTGTATTCGTTCTCGGTAGAGAGGCTGGAACAGTGAAAGAGTGAGATTGAGGGAACAGGGTAAGGGGGAGCCGAAGTGGGTAGTAAGGACGAGAGGATAGCTGGGAGGGAAGTGGCATGGAGGTCACCTGCACAGAGAAAGGTTCAGTAAAGGGTAGAGGACGAGGTAGTACACAGGAAAGAGGAGGAAGGTGATGAGGTTAGGTGATGGGTTGAAGGGTTGTCCCGTGCATTTGCAGTGAGAAAGGGAAAGGTTTGAGACCAATGCAGCATGAGGGGAGCTGAAACAGAAGAGGACAGGTGTGACGGGGGACTCGCATATCAGAATAAGAAACAGCTTGCAGGACAGGGTGGAATGGCAGAAAAGTGCAATAAAAAAGGACAAATAAAACCGAAGGGTAGACCATGATGAAACATGCAAGGAATGGAAACAAAGATGGGCATGACCATGAAGGGAACAGTAGAACCACGGGGATCCTATACACACCTTTGTTATTGAAATGCTACAAAATAAGATATTCAATTCACTAGCACATTTTGCCCATTTACTTAACTCACTATTAAGTAAGATTTCTACTAGAGCACAACTTCAAAACATATATTGTTTTTAGCACTTTGTGCTCATAGCCTTATAGACTTTGGAACAGTCCATTATTGCTTGCGATAATGGCCTTTCCCAATGAGCCATCCCTCAATTTATAAGGGTATTGTTGAGTTTTACACAATTTGGCTGTCTCAACATTTGGGCCTTTCACAGTAGCTACCATTTCATTTGTGGCTTAATAGTAGAACCCATTATTTACAACATAGTTCATTTTCAAGATTTACAGCAAGATGGAAAAATCAAGATATGTTTGCTTATTGCACGAGTGAGTTTCTGTCAAATATATCTTGGTGTCAATCGAGAAACAAGCATGGACAAAGCCAATATGCTGGGCGTATGTGCATGCATTGGAATCACACCAAACCCCCCCCCCCCCACTGGCAGTGCTCCAGATAGGATTTTGGAGTGAGAGTATTTCACTCCCAATATTTAGAATTGGAGAGTAAATCCAATTTCAAGGGAGTAAAATTGAGTTTCCACCTTCGGAAGAGAGTAAAACGTATCTGACAACTATCCAATTTGTGCGCAAAATTAAAACTTTGTTTGAAAACTAGTGACAAAACAGCTGTATTTCAAAGTGGTTCTAAATAATGTATTACACCTTTTGGAAAACATTTTCCCTACACAAGAACCTTGTAGATGCATACTACCCAGCTTCATCTTCATGATACTTGGGTGGACACTTGTTAAGGGCTACTACAGATGCCAGCTAGTTACATCGGGTGATTCATAAATCAAGTCCATCACTCTACCAGCATCACTTCTCTGCCTCCTGGGCCTACTGTTGCTGCCTGGCACTACCTGTTTGACAGTCACTCCATGTTTGTGCTCCATCTCTCCTTCCCTTCCCTACTCTGCTTCCCGTCTCTCACTTTCTGACTCTCTGCCTCTCACCCTTAAGTGTTGCGATGCCACGTTTTGCGGTCTGTTTCTCTCTCACTCTGCCTCTCCCAACTCTGCATTCTATTGTTGCAGTCTCCCTCCTATATCTCGTTGTATCGTTTGATATAACTCTTCCTCTCTCATCTCATTACTATGGCTATATCTGTTCTTTCATTTTATCGGCTGTGGTTGCTGCTCCTTTTGATTATCTTTCTTGCACTGTCTCTTATGTTATTGGCCTGCCCTTCTCTAGTCTTGCTTTTCTATTTCCATCCCTCCCCACCTGCTGTTGATCTCTAAATGTCTTTTTTGCTCTGCTTCTATCCCTCACTCCTTTTGTGTGTTTGTCCTATTAACTCTGTATAACTTCTCACTTTCTCTGGTGCCCCTTCATGTAGCTCATTGCTCTCTTCCTGTTGCTGGAATTCCGGTTTTGGATTGCTTAGTATGTTCTCTGTCCCTCGCCCACCTCCCCCGCCACACCTTTGTTCTCATGTATTGCCTAGGTTCAGAGTTGCTCCTCCTCACCCGTTTTTCTGTTTGTCTTTTAATATGGCACCAATAAATATCCAAAAAGCTGAAAATGCCTTTTCTGTTTAAAAATCTAGTGCAGCTTTACCATTGGGTGCTCTTTTTTTAGATGTGTGCAAACCTTCTTTTGGCCATTAGGCTGGGAATTATAGAGTTAGAGGTTTATCTGACTAGCTGCAGCACTTGCTTGTATGCAGATGCTTTACCAACACTGTATGCCATTGCAAGTATAAGAGCCCAAATGAGGTGTGTGTTCTGAGCCATTACAAGTATAGCAGTCCTCATGGGACGTGCTTCTTCTGAGCCATTACAAGTATAGAAGCCCAAATGAGATGTGTCTGTTCTGAGCCATTACAAGTATAGCAGTCCTCATGGGACTTGCTTCTTCTGAGCCATTGCAAGTATAGCAGCCCCGAAGAGATGTGTGTTCTGAGCCACTACACATATAGCAGTCCTCATGGGAAGTGCTTCTTCTGAGCCGTTACAAGTATAGCAGCCCTGAAGAGTTCTGTGTTCTGAGCCATCACAGTTATAGCAGCCCTGATGAGGGGTGTGTTCTGAGCCATTACAAGCATAGCAGCCCTGGAGAGTTGTGTTCTGAGCAATCACAGGTACAGCAAAACAGATGAGTTGCGTGTTCTGAGCCATTACAAGTAGAGCATCCGTAATGAAATGTGTGTGTTCTGAATCACCAAACATTTAGTAGTCCTTTTTGAGAAGTCGAAAGTTATGTCCACTGTTAAAATTGAATGTTTTCTGCATCTCATTAACTCACCTATTAACAGGATTTGAACGAACAGGCTGCACAATAATCTATGCAACAAAGTTATTGACGCACGGAGCTGCCTTTCCCAACAGGCTGTTGACACTGAGAGGGACATAGGGTTAGTGCACTGGCAGCTCCATGTGAGGCTTGCCAGACATAAATGGCTTTTCAAAAGATCTATGCCTGTTTGGACTATCCTACATTAGAAAGCAGATTCATAATGAGGCTTTGAAATGTGCTAGGTTTTTGGCAGTGAGACTCGGTAATCTGACATGGGATAAGCAGAAATTTTGAAAAGCGCAAGACCGAGCAGAAGGGATTGAATTATATGACAGCAATGCCATCTTCTCAAAATGTCAGAGGTTGGTGTGAAGAGCTCAATTCTTGCTCAGTATTTTAGCTTGCTGCAGAAAACGCCAACATATGTTTGTGCCTTCTTAACAGCAGCCCTGTTAAGAAATTCAGGTACTGTCCCAAAACATAGCAGTCCTGCTAAGAAATGTGGGCATGATGCATTCAGCCCTGCTGTGAATAATTGCCACTGTGCCATGACATGCATATAGCAGCTCTGTTGATAAATTAGGCTACATTGCCTGAATATATATAGCAGTCCTGTTGAGAGGCACCGGTACAATCGATATCACTGAAAAAATATACAGCACTGCTTCTACCTGTATCCATTATACCCAAGTGTGGTGGGTGGTCAGAAAGGGAGTTAAAGTTCAGACCATATGCCTAGCTATTTGTTTCTCTCTAAGAAAGCAAACTATGTATAATGCCCTTTCATGCACGCAAACGCATGCTATCTTAAGACAAAAAAAACACATCTTCATATAGAAAACCAAAAACGTTTTTCCTTCTCACAAAAGCCAAACAACTGCTTGCTGGGAGGCTCTCCTAAACACTTCAGGAGATCAAGCGCCCAGATGCCCCTGGGTTTGGTGCGCTATATAAATATCAAAATAAATACATAAAGAACTCCAAACCGTTGAATGCAATTGATGTGCTTCTTTGATGAAAAAAAAACAAAGTATGAAATGCCCATGGTGCTGCAACTGCGCTGCCTCCATTAGAGGATTAAGACCGAGGAAAATTAAGCAGAAATGCAGCCCTTGTGTAAGACAATTTTCTACCTGTGTCCTAAAGCAAAGTGAAAAGCATGTTCATTATTTAAGATGCTTTAATAACACTGTAACCTACAAAATGCAGGCAGTTCAACACAGTGAATAGAACACAATTTCCCTTTTACATTACTCAGAAATTGTTATCTTGCTAGAATCATTAAGAGAGGAGAGTGGGAGAGTGTTAAAAAAAAAATTAAACCGACCAGGACTCATTCATCCCAGTTGCATCTTTCAAAGAACTGTGTGGATTGCTAAAGTAAAAAGTGATTTGCAACCTGCTGCTTCGCAGGGCGTCACATATGAGCTCCATTATTTATGAGGGTGCTGCCATAAATAGCCTGTGTAAGTGGTACGCAAGTAAGAATTAAAAGGGCCATATTGACAAGATTTCTGTACGTAAAAAGGCCTGATAGGCATCTTATGTGGAGGGCTGCCCCCTGGTACTCACCGCCATTATACGCCCAGTAAATATCATAATTTGTCAGTTATTGGTATGATGTTCCTTGGTACTTGCGTCATAGGCAATTTGTCATTTACCAGCTAATGCCCTCAAGCGTCCTGGTACTAACACCATTTCAAACTTGTGTTATCAAAATTAATCACGTTTTTGCCATCAAACTCTGGTACTTGCCCCGTTACCATCCAGTGTCCAGACACTTGCACCAATGTCTAGGAGATGCAAAGTTAGCATAGCAATGCAGATTTCATTATAATCAGTTTGAAAAATGGTGTCTGATTCCATTCTGCCTTTTTAGAATATAAGTGATGGTATCAATTATTCTCTGTTACAATTGCATAGAAGGGCAATATTCCCTTATGTTCAATAGGATAGCAATGCTGGTAATACCAGATACTATTATGCTAATTTATCAAAACAGTTCTGGATTCCATTACTCCCTTTTGCACTGTAAGGCCTCGTTCCATTATTCATAGTTATCACAGTAAAGCCAGATTCCATTTTGGGCATCAATGCTGAAATGTCGCATTCTGGCAAGACCTGATTGGAGGAATGCTCAATATCCCTGGGAAGTATTTCTCGTATGCTGTGCCTGCCCTTACACACACAAACAAACCTTTTTACTGCCAGCGACATGGCCGTACCTTGCGCCACCTTCCCTTCTCTTGAATTTTTCCCCCCTGTATCACAACAATCTCGGACCAGGTGGTTAATGGTGTACATTTCTTCAGTTCAGGAGGATGCTGGGGAGGGAAACTTTCACGGCCAGCAATAGAAAATCAACATAAGTAAAGAAGGCATGGAAACGCGGATGGCTAGCCATTAAAGCAGATGTTGTGCACCCAGGCTGTTGAGATGCTAACCATCACCAGAGGCGCTGTCCATTCAGAGTTTTTGGAGGTTTGGCCATCAACATTAGCAGTGTGTTCCACCTTGGAATTTGACTGACCAGTCATCAACAATTGGGATAATTTACAACCATTATTGACTGTTGTCAAAGAGATACTCTGCACCACAATTTGAAACACATCTAGCTGTTGATTTCTCCAGCCATTCACAATAAAAAAAAATATTCTGCCTGCTGTGAACTGCCCTAAAAATATACGTAGTCGCTTTACTAGTGTTACTAGAGTAGGTCTTATTCCCCCTTGTGTATCATTCACACTGGTGTACAAATCACACAATTGGGAAGAGTATTATTTAATCTTTGCATCATTTCACATATGAATTTAGTCATTCCATGTTTGTGGGGATTTTTAAAATATCGAAGCATTTCTGTAAGTATACAAAACATAAATTGAAACTCTCCAGATGTATATAACACAAACATTGCATAAAATGATAATCCTAAATCAAATAGTGAATTCAACATAGGCATTGGGTTTCAACCAAACTTCATAATTAAAATGTATCCCTGCAAAGTGCTCTTGAGAGGCACATTCATGTCCTGGTGAGATTCATGCATCATTGATATTTGATGAGCATGCACACAGGGTGGTATAAATTCTCAAGAAAACCTAAAACAAAGTAATGTATACTGTTAAAATAATTTTTGATTGTCAGATCCCGGATTTCCTAAGTCATGGGAACTTTATAATCACACTTGGAGTTAAATGGAGGAGAGCCTCTGGCACAGAATCACAGCATTTCCTAAGTAAGGAAAGAGGTAAACCTATGTTTACCTTTTTTCCACAAGGACCAAAACGCCCAGCCTCAGTAAGGTACCAACAGACAAGCATCCCCTATAGTGAGTAACAATTACTAGATAATTGCACAACAATGAATCTAGAGTTCTTTTTTTAATAAGGGCATATGCCATATGAAAGTTATTATTTTATTTAAAAACAAAACTCTTGAGTTAAAATCACAACAATAGAGTGCTTCACCAAATACAATAAAGGTTCAATGTTTATGTACAACGTGTTCATAAATCAAACAAACATAACTCACCAATCAAAAACAGTATCATTGTCAATCATAGTATATAATTGACTAACAAGATAGATCCACAGCCAGTAAAATGTGATATTGCCATGCTTCTCTGGCCCCTATGGTACTTTCTGTAGGAGCAATCCATAGACATGTTATGACTATTAGCAAGATTTTTACCAAAAATAATGAAACCAGCAAAGAAAAACATAGCGGCCTTCCTCTGTATATGTGGAGAGGTAAGATGTAGCGTTTTAGCAAAACATTACGTCAACCGTAGTGTTAGAAAAATGTAAGCAGTTATTTTGTTTCTTGAACATTTTCTTTACGCTGAGTGGTCTTCTTAACCCACCATGCTTTTCAAAGTTTGTTAGGATCAGTCTTTCTTTACACGCTTTAACTGTAAGGTGTTTTACCTCATATGTTTGACTAAATGTTCTGTAAAATGGTGCCTCTGCACAATGCCCCTTGTTTGATTGGAGTGCCTACCCTACAAATCTCAAGATACTGTTCCTTGTTGATTGGATCATCTAATGGTACTCCTGCACTAAATTAGTCAATTGCTTGAAAACTTTGGATCAATTCATTTATTTCTGTCAGCGCCCCTGCACTATTTGCTGGAGTACTTGGATCCCCAATTCACTTCGACAATGTTACATTGCGTGACTTGGCTGTATTTGTGTCTCCACAATCCATTCCTCGAGTGTTGACCATACAAGTCACAGACGACACCTCTTCTGGTTTGACTTGATGTAGTCAATACTTGACTCGCTTGACTTGGTCTGTACTTTTGCCATATATTTACTTGGCTTTAGGGCTGGACGATATGGACCAAAAGTCATATCTTGATATTTTAGGGCTGAATGGCGATATACGATATATATCTCAATATTGTTTATGTGGGTTAAATTCTTAGTCGTAAGCAAGCCAACTACATGTGAGATGCCAAAAGCACTGATACTGAACAGTAATTGCAAAACACAACTCTAATTGTTAGTTAACCTCATCCTAAAATTGCAATTGATTCAAAAGGACATTATCTCAAAAATAATGGCAATACTAACACATTCCTGTAGGCATCAAGTGACATTTTGCCATATTGATTTGTCATCATTTTTACTCAATGGGTGACAGATTATAGGGCAGTAACCACTGACTGCCGCTCTATAGTTAAGGGGAGTCGGATTCCCATAGGAAACCTGGAAAAAATAATTGCTAATAACTTTGTCTCGTGCCACGGATTTGGTTAAAATTGCAAACAAGTAGGTATGCCCGGGCCCCCCCAGACTGCACATTTTGAGAAAGATTAGTTTAAAAAAAAAAAAAAGTTGCGTCCTACTCCCCATTCATTTTCGCCGAGACACAAAAGGTCAATCTTTGCTCCACCGCACAGCCAAAACTGCTGGATGGATTTGGACCATTTGGATCCGAAACAACTTGGGCATGAAGCGTTGACTCTGGGCCTTTTTGTGGTTTAGGGCTATTCCGTCCAGTGGATTTTTAAATATTTGATGGAGAAACCTTCACCAGAATAGATAGCTATACCTTGGGTAAATTGCCAAGAAACAGGGGGCTTGTAAATGAAACAGCCGCCATCTTTTTTTTTTTCATTGCGAGAGATAGCCGCGGTTATAGCAGAGGGTATCGGAAAATTAAATGCAGAAAGAAGGCTTTTGCAGGTAAAAACACATGCAGATGCCATCAGGCTAGAGGTAGGGGTTGTGAAATTTGGGAGTTGGAGGGGGGTCTAGGACTGAGTTTGCAACACAAAGCTTTTCTGTAACCTCGACTATAGCTGCAAATGGCCGTCGTCTCGAAGCAAACTGCGTCACAGAAACACTGTGTGTTGTGTGAGGAATGGGAGAAGGCAGGGGAGGTGAAGAGGCCATCAGGGCAGTGGGGGGAGCTGGCACATATGGGGGAGCACTTGGTGATGACCTGGGAACAAAAAAAGCATTGTTTTCAGCCATTTTTCAGCCATTTTAACAATATTTGTGGCTATAAACTACATATAGCCACAGCTATCTGTAGTCTATACTGAAATGGGCATCCAGGTCTCATATCCATGCAGTAACAGGGATCCACCATGCTTAGCTTCAAAGTGAGGAAGGGTCCGGCCTCCTCAGGCCATGTGGCCTAATCGATGAGCACAGGTTGCAAGACCACTTAGAAGAATATGGCCTGAGGGGCTGGCCTCTTCCTCACTTTAAAGCTAAGCAGGGTTGACCCTGGTTACTGTACGGTTGGGAGACAGTCCACAGTCCCGGATACCATGTGTTTTCTTAGTTTTAAATATCTCATAACACACTGAGAAAACACATACCATCCGCAATGTTCTTTTTTAAAACTGTGCTACTGTCAGTCCTTGAAATGATTGCACTTTAAAGGTGACGCTGCCATGAGGCCCACATGGAAAAGAGCAGCTCTCGCTAGGTAAAAGAGATGCTAATACTTGGAAAATGCCACAGTTGTACACTTTTAGCCTAACATAGTTCTATAAGGCTTTATATCATTTTTGAGTGACACTATGGTAGGTGTGCTTTTCAAGTATTCTTTATAAAACATAGTATTGTTGAAAGCCAGGCATGGGGATGAGGAGGGGAAATTATGAGAGGGCAAGTAAGTCATGATTATTTGTCCAGGATGTGGCAAGAGAGGTTACAATACTGGACCCTGGTGCAGATTGTGGCTGCTTTTCAGGGCACAAGTAAAGGACACATGTGGGTGGACAGTGTAACATTTTTGCAGAGTGCAGATGCAACCCCTTGGTTGTTTTTAGGTTGGCAAGCTTGCTCAAATATTTGGCTTCCAGGATTTTACTCAGGTTGTCATGTTCCCAGTGCAGACTTTACCCACATGACCACAAGCACTTGTTTCATATTGGGATTTGTGTTCCAGGGACTATTTGACTACAGATAGCTGGGTTTTAAAGGTGAGCACCTTTTATACTTTTCCAGATTATGTATTGGAACATTTCCTCTCTCAGGTTATTCTTTCTGGTGTTAATTACTTTTTTTAAAGGTTCAATGCTATTTTGTCTTGTACACGTTCCTCTAAGGGGAAGGTCAATTGAACTACATTTGTATATTTCACTTTTAGATATATGTTCACTTAATGTGCGTTTATTCATGGGTTCCAGCTTTTGATTTTCGCTATGGGGGCGTAAGTAACTGAGCATATATTATTCTTGCAGCCAATCATTTTGTTCTCTTTTTTGTGCTGCTTAAATGTGGTTAGTTAGGGTTGTGTGTTGTATCACAACAGTCACCAAGAGACGCCATAAAACAAGGGGCTTGTAGCTCGGTGCTTAACCAAAGTGTGTGATCAGTGGCAAATCATTTAATCTCACTGCGCATTGTCTAAAACAAATGGTGAGTTCTCAAAGCCTGCCATCTTTTATACATAACAATACCATTGTCAAAACCGGTCAAAATCAGTCTGTGATTGATGAAAGTCTTTGAGTGATGGTTGCATTAGGGTGGATTTCGAGGTTAACCTCTCAAACCTGGGCATATGTTATTCTTTTAGACGTTCAGGAGAGATAATACCCAATTTATGCACGCAATGAAACAATAAAATAATATTTGTGTTTACACTGGAAACAGTTTATCTGTGATTGTTTGAATGGGGCACATGGGAAAACACCAATAAACGCAGATTCTGAAATGTTTTTGAAAACACTGGTAAAACACCCCAGAAGTAAAATAAAGAAGCTCTGAAAACAGGAAACCCTCATTATAATTCTACCTGCGGCTATGGCAAAAAAAAGTCATAAAAACATGTGTTTTGTAATTTTAAGATACATTGAGGCCGGGGGTGAAAAAGCACTGGCCATGGCTAGTGGTCTGGTAGTGTTTTAAAATGGACAGTGGACCCATCCAGATGCCGTGCCCACTGGCCATGGCCAAAGGCCATGACTTGTGGTCTGGTAGTGATTTAAAAGATACAATGGACATGGTCGGAGGCCCTGTGGTCTGGTAGTGTTCTGAAATGGACAGTCAGACATGCCAGCTAGTGGTCTGGTTATGTTCTAAAATGGACAGTGGGCTCGGCCGAGGACCGGGCCCACTAGCCATGGCTGAATCCCATGGCCACTAGCGTGGAGAAAATCTATGGAATAATAAAACCCTTGAAATTCAATGAAAACAACTTTAGTTGCAAGGATGTTAAGGTGAGCGATACATTGTAAAAAAAACCTTTTAAAATTCAAGGAAACATTGTTTAGCCCTCATACCAGGCTTCAGGTTGGCACTGCGATGCCACCGGCTTGGAGACTGGATTGGAAGGGTTATATGCAGGGCACTGGTTTTGTGGCCCGGGCTGGCCTTTGGTTTTCTAATGCTACCTTTACGTGCATACCAGGGCGTGGGGGGTGGACGGGGGTTATTCGATGGATTGTTTGTGTTGGTGTATGAAATGCCAATAAAGAAATTAATTTAAAAAAAAATAAAGGAAAAAGCTTTAGTTACAGGGACTTTAAGGTGAGAACTTAACGCAAACAAACCCCCTCAAATTCAGTTAAATCCACCTTAATTTTGCACCCCCTGTTGCACAGCCTTTGACCACAATGATATCATCACTGGTGACATCACTAATTTCATCATCTATGACCACTGATGACATCACTGATCTAATTACATCTATGACATCACTGATGTCATGGGCTGAATCACTAATTACATTACAACACTAACCAGCCTCCTCCTCAACACCTAAGCCTCACGTCTCCCTCCGACCACTTGACTCTCTAGACACCATCTGCCCCTCACCTTCCCACCACGCTGTACAACTGTACCCCTCCTTTTTGCCCACTGTGTCCTACCTCTGCTTTATATCTGTTCTGTTGGTACCTCTGAAAAGCACTTAGTTATGCATTTGTACTGTTGTATACCTCTGTAAAGTGCTGTGTTGTGTATCTGTATTGTTGTATACCTCCTGTAAAATGCTCCGTTGCTTTTCGAAGCTAGGTCTGCAATCAATAAAAACAGAAAGGGGAAAGTCTGGACTTTTTTAAACTACTGTCCCTTGTGCTTGGCAACTATGTTGGTAGACCTCAGCCTAGCTTTAGAAGCCATTGTGTTCCTACATGAAACATTATAATTGCAAATAAAATTTCTGACTAGGGCTCAACAATGCAGTACAAAATCCAATCTTAACATCACAAGTAATGTGAAAGTAGGGCATGTATACTAATACATATATTGGAATTCTCCACATTGGCTGTTCAGTCTTTCCTACAAAATACTGAATGCATTTCTGTGTTTCTTATTTTCCTGTCACAAGTATAAGCAAACCTTTCTGCCTTCTCTGATAGTTTTTTCATTGACCCAAGTATGAGGTAGAGTTTTGCTTTGCCTGTTTTCTCAAAGTCCTTATTTCACACACAAACTTAAGTGCCACAAATGTGTGTATGCAGAAAGGCAAAGTGTCTCTCAGTCTCTGGGCATACTCTTGGCAGCTTTTGGCTTCTCCAGCTTCCTGGTTTGATCTGTGTCTGCCAATGCCTATTTCTATCCTTCTACATTTGTAAATGTTTACGGGTGGTTTGCCTTTTGCACAATGGTCGGGCTTTCTACAAGTATGAAAGCTCCTGCAAATGTTCTGTAGTAGTATTTGTTGTATTGTCCAATCTGAGTCTCTGTGGCAGCTGGTGAATTTGGCAGCACATTTTCTGTGAAAACCTGGGTAAAAACCTGTACAGTTTGCAATTAGTTTTATAGGGAACCTCCAATTCAAAAATATAATAGATGCAAGCCACCAACAGTGCACCGGAGCATTTTCATGATGCCTTCGCCCATAATGTATATGCCAGTAAAGAAACATTTTCACACAGGCTGTGCCTGGTCGACCTTTCCTCTGTTTAGTGAGGAAGAAGTCATGACAGCCATATCAAAGATCTAATCCTCTTCCCCTGAGGACGCCATCCCTGCTATCATTATGAAAACGATCGTCCCAGACATTCTGGCTGAAATTACTGCGGCCATTAACAACTCCTGCCAAACGGGACGGGTCCCCCCTGAACTGAAATCTGCCAGGGTCATTCCCCTTCTCAAGAAGCCTTCTCTTGATCCCACCGTCCCTGCCAATTTCCACCCGATCTCTCTTCTTCCATTCCTGGCTAAACTCTTGGAATCTCTGGTTTCACCCCTTCTGTCTTCCTTCTTGGAATCTTCTAATATTTTTGATCACGCACAGACAGGCTTCAGACCTGGTAGAGGGACGGAAAGTGTACTTGTCTCCGTACAAGATGATATGTCCAGACTGGTTGATGCGGGCGGAGTAGGGGCCCTAATCCTGCTGGATCTATCTGCCGCATTCGACACAGTGGACCATTCCATCCTTCTATCACGTCTTGCACAGATTGGGATCTCCGGTTCTGTTCTCGCCTGGTTCACTTCCTTTCTTTCTGACCGCACCCAGACTCTCGCTATGCCTCCCTTTCTTTCTGCCCCCTGTGCCCTCACCTGTGGTGTTCCCCAGGGATCCTCTCTCTCTCCGATCCTGTTCAACATTTATATCTGGGCACTGGTCTGCCTTATCTGCTCTTACGGACTTAACTGTTATTCTTATGCGGATGACACACAGATCCTGATCCGGCTTGATCAGGATCAATCTGTGGTCGCAGCTCGTCTTCATGATTGCCTCAAGTCAGTCGGTATGTGGATGGATCAAAATTGGCTCAAACTTAATGGTGATAAAATGGAAGTAATGCTTGTTGGTTCCCCTCCGAACCCGTCATTATGGACCACCGCCTTCTGGCCCACATCATTGGGTCCTCTACCCTGTCCCGTAAACAAGGTAAAGAATCTGGGGGTTATCCTCTCTGCCTCCCTTTCTATGTCAAATCAGGTCTCGGCTGTCTGTTAGTCCGCACACCACCAGATCAGGGTTCTAAAGAAGGTGCTACCTATGATCCCAGAAACCATGCGTCCCCCGGTGGTGGCGGCACTGGTTCTCTCACGGCTGGACTATTGTAATTCCTTGTACTTATCCCAACTGACGGGTCTGCTACAACGCCTGCAACGTATGCAAAATATGGCAGCCAGACTGGCCACTGGGTCCCCCTATGGCGCCCACATCTCACCGGTACTTGGCCGTCTCCACTGGCTCCCGGTTGCACAGCGTGTTAAGTTTAAGTCATTGTGCATTGTCCACCGGGCAGTTCACGGCTTAGGAGCGGAATTCCTTCAAGCTAAATTTTCCCGATATATCCCGGATCGGGACCTTCGCTCCTCTACAACCAACCTCCTTAAGGTTCCCCAGGTTCAATCGGGAAAGATATGACGGCAGAGCCTTCTCTATTACCGCAGCCAAGCTCTGGAACACTCTGCGACTATCACTTAAACCCTCAGCCAATCATCTGGATTTCAGGAAAGCTCTGAAGACCACCCTGTTCTAACGTCTCTGTCCTTACTGAGCTCGCAGCCTCCCTACCAGCACCATGATGCCTTTGGGCGACCGTGCGCTTTACAAATATATATAACATAACATTTCCATGCTGGCTGCCCCATTATATGCCAGAATCCATATATAAGAGCATACTAGTGTTTGCTTTGTACATGATGTCAATAATCCTACTATAGGAAAGCATGTTCACACTGGCTCTGCCAACATTTGCCAGTTTCCCCACTTGAGGACATTTTCCGCTTTGCTTTAACTTTAAAAATGCCATGCCACAAAAAGAAAACCTATCTAAGCTGTTCAGTTTAGTCCAGACAAGACACATGATAACACACATCATGTTTGCTTTATCCTTGAATCCCAGAATAAAATACCATGCCACAGTAAGAAATAGCTAGACTGGCTACATCTCCCTTTCTTTTATCCATTACAGGTTTATAAAAGAAAGGATGCCCAGTCAAAAATGCACTGTGGCCTTGCCGACCCCCACCGCGACTCACTCCATGGCCCAGCATAATCAAGCATGCATGCACACATTCACATAAACCCATACACACAGAATTCTCTCACTCATCTACACACACATTTTACATACAAAATAATAATCTTACATGCATGCAGCTGCAGTTCGGATTCAGCTCTGTTTCAGCCGCCTCTTCAGCTCCTGCACAGGATGAACAGGAACCAGGAAGCAGAGCTCTTCCTGGTTTCTGCAGGAGCCAGAGCAGTGATGATTTGGCACCCCACTCTGTTTGCATGTGTGGGTTGGCTCAGGAGAACCCCCTTGCACATAAAAAATGTAAAATATGACATCCTGCATCTCCAATATGCCATGCAAAGCTGGGAAAGCTAAACACGCCAGCCTTTCATGGTCCAAAGTACGTGCACGGCAGGGTTCCGAACTGTCAAGTGGAAACCACATTTTCCTTTGACAGTTCAAGCCAGCTCTCAGCTGCAATAAGCAGCAGAGGGAGCGCTCCTGAGCTGGCGCGGCTCCTCCAGGATGGGCGAGTGTTTTGGTGGGTCGACGCCTCCTTGCCCATTATGGAGGAGCCGTCGCTGTGTAAGCCTCCTTGTAGGAAGTGTAATGTCAAGAGCCTTTTTTAGGTTTCTGACATATATACACACATCACCCACATCATTCCACTCTGCAAGATGCGTCACAATTTGCACCTTCTTGGTTTCATATATCCAGTTAGGACTCTGTATCTCTGATGCCATTCTGTACAGACTGGTTATATTACAGGCTAGAAGAGGGGTGGACAGGGAAATGTTGCCACTGAGGCTCAAAACCCGCCTCTAGGTGGTCCAGTCTTGGATGTCCAGTGCATACTTGAAGCTCAACCCCTCCAAGGCCCAATTACTACTCCTCACCAACAACACTAAACACCCACACATACAGACCTGGCTATGAACCATGAACCTTGAGGGCTTCACACCTCTTACACCAAGTTCCTCGGGTTCCACATCGACAAACACCTCTCCTTCAAGATCCACATAGCCAAGAAAACTCACGTGGCATCAGCTCTACCTCCTGTAGAAAGTCAAGCTATTCCTCCCTGTGGACAGCTTCAGATCCACCGTTCAAGCAGTGGTCCTACCCAACCTGTATAGGGGCAATGCCCTCCTTGAAGGCCTCCCGTTGTCCTCCCTTGTGCCTCTGAGAAGTGTCCTACACACGGCTGCATGCCTCATCATGGGTCTACGCAAATACGACCACGTCATCCTGGCCCTAATCGACCTCCACTGGCTCCCATTGCACACACAAATCACCTTCAAGTCTTGCTGCATCATCTACAAGGCAGTCACCCTCAAGTCACGCAGCTATCTCGGGGAGAAACTCAGCATCTCTGATGGACAGCGTGCCACCAGAAGCCAGGACACGTGCAGACTTGAAATCCGCCGCTGCATAAAGGAAAGCACCAGTAAACAAGCCTTCTCTGCCTATGCCCATGGAAGCCCCTCCCTGTCGGCATCAGACTCGCCCCCATGCTCCTACAATTCATGAAAGAACTGAGGACCCACCTCGTCAAGGAGTCTCTCCTCCTCAACACCTAGGCATCACGTTGCCCTCCCCCACACCACCTGACTTGCTAGACGCCGTCTGCTCCTCT
This sequence comes from Ambystoma mexicanum, assembly GCF_040938575.1. Classification (NCBI taxonomy): domain Eukaryota; kingdom Metazoa; phylum Chordata; class Amphibia; order Caudata; family Ambystomatidae; genus Ambystoma; species Ambystoma mexicanum. The sequence continues at coordinate 848,292,224 of NC_090930.1, forward strand.
CCGCCAATCTGTACAGCTGTACCCCTCTTCTGGGTCCCTCTGTATCCTACCCCTGCTGTGTCTGTTCTCACCTCTGAAAAGTGCTCCGTTATGCATCGGTACTGTTGGATGCCTTTTATAAAGCGCTCTGTTGCTTCTCGAAGCTAGGTTCTGTGCTCAATAAATACCATAATAATAATAACAAAATAAGCCTCACAGCAGGAAAAAACACGGGAAGCCAGATAAAAGATCAAGATGAGCATTCAGGAAATATTTGGCAAATGGCCAGCATTACCAAGCAGAGCACAAGGTTTGTAACACAGCCTCCAGTGTAACTGTCCAGGAGCAGCTCAAACCGTTGTGTTGGGATGGTATGTATGAGCAGTAAAGTAACCCAGCCATTCTGCAACAGGAGACCTAAATGGCAGACAGTCTTCATTCCTTCCAGTTCACTCCAAATCTGAGATGTGTCCACAGCTTCCACTGACTGCTGCTTACATGGGTTTATAGTGATTGCATCGAATGCCTTAGTATCTAAAAAAAAGCAACGTAAAAAAAAGCATCAAATGCATTTTTTTTTCTTTTTTTTTATGGGCGGGTCCCCCTCACCCCCCAACCCCCGTTTTTTTACCCCTTAAAACCCATTATAATTAAAATAAAACCTTTACCTTTGCTTTTTTTTAGATGCTTTTGGCATTCAATGCTTTGTATTCGATGCAATGACTGGATACCGCTTCCGTGCACCGGCCAAGCTCCCAACAAGGTCAATGCCAACTGCAGATGAACCACCGAGACCTTTTAAGTGCTCTGGGCACCCCAAATTGCCACGCTGGCACCGCACTGGACCCGAAACGGCAGCATTACCTGGTGAAGTTGGCTGGTGGCAGCATGGTAACATAGGAGTATAGCACATTTATGTTGTGGTTGGTTATTGAATACTGTAGTGTCTGGTTGTGCTGAGGTTTGGCTCACTGTTTGCGTGTTGTCAGGATTAAGAGCTGCACTCTTGGAGTTTGGGTTCCAGAGGCAAGCTACCCAGTTCTGCTCTGCATCTATGCACACATGGTGTTTGTTTACAGAAATGTTTTTGCATGTGATCTGTCTTTTTAGTTTTTTTTGGTCTCACACTCAAAATGTGTCATTTAATTTTAAATAGCAGACTTTGCTTCCCTACACTGGGATTGGGAGGCTGTGCTAGCAAGGTTTTTCGGCATTCGTTGTACTGGTCAGTTGAAGAATACCACTTATTTCTTCATGTACGCAACCTCTGCTGTTTTGACAGCCTCTTGATCCTTGCATCTGGAAGTAAAAAGAGAAGGAGAGTGGAAAGTGTGAGAAGAGGGAGAGGCGGGTAGAACATGTGAAGCCATGATGGGGGCAGTCCAGTACCCATCTATTGTGTGCTGATATCTTTCCAACTGGTTTCCAAGTGGAGGCGCTACGAGTAGGAAGGCGAATCCCAGGTCTCGGTACTTGCAAAAGTTTACTGGTGAAGCTGGTTGTCTGGGTGATGTGGGGTGTATGTGTGAGAGGAGGCAGAAGTGCAGTGTGCCCTGCACATGTCCACTGGTGTTAGGGTGTCTTAGGAGGAGTTTGGGTGCAGTGTGTTTTGAGAGCAGTGTCTGTAGTGTTTGGTGGGAAGATGAAAAAGTGAGTAGGTTACTGTGGGGTGAGGTCCTGGTCATGGGATTCTTAATAGGCCAGGACATCCCACTCTCCATGGAGGTGTGGTTGTTTGGGCGTATACGAGGGTTAATTGGTCCCCCGTCTTGGCATGTGCTTGTAGCTAGGTCTTGATAACTCATGTTGGTGCCGGGGGTGCATGGATGAGACAGACCCCATAGGGTCTGGCCACTAGGGTAGGCATAACAATAAAGTGGTTGTAGAAGAGATGACTTAAAATTCTGTGTCCGAAGTGGAATATTCCTGGACGAGACAGCAATAACAGTGACTGGTCCCCGGGGCATGCCATCTGCTCGAGGATAGGTATTGATTTCCCGTGTCTGGTATGGAGGACACGTGTGGCACTGGGACTGATACAATTGCATGGGTCTTGGGAGCACGTGGGGAGGCATGTGATTGACACCGACCCATTTGGGCTTGTCCCTCTTAGCCCACACTTCCTGAAGGTTATGTGGTCTTCCTGGGCACAGAGTTGCTGGTGATGGAGTTTCATTTGTTGTCGTGTCTGCTGAACAGGTGGTGTCTCCTTGGCAGAGAATTGACCTTAGATCACCAGACAAGTGACCAGCATGCCAGAGTGACACGTTTCAATGTTTCCACTCGTAGGAGGTGTGATGAAGTTGTCCTATGTTTATGGTATAAACACGAAAGAAGAATTGTTCGGCTCTGTTAGGCAGAATCCTGTGCCGTTCCCTTTGGGGAACACTGCAAGAAGATTAAGACTACAGGAGTAAGCAGTAAACCCAATTGGTAGCAGTCTGCACCACCCAGATTTACCTGATAGCTGTGGCTGAGCAGTCAGACTTCTCTCAAGATGAGTAGGGCAGTATACAGAGGATGCACAATAGGGATAAAAGCACAGTAGAGCAAGCAAACACTGACCAGAGCTTGGTATCAAAAGTATAAAATTATTTATTTAAAACACACTTTAGGAAATACACTAAGCACTCCAAATAAAAGCAAGTTCAAACACAGTCAGATAAAGTATACACACCTCCCTTAATAATTATTAGACAAATCTAGGTCAAAACACCACTATTTGTGAAAACAAATGTGAGCGCGTAACTTAGATGGCACTCCAATAATTAAGTTAAAGGGAGAGAAAAAGGCAGGTCATGAAAATAAAACAGTTCCCAACACTTTTCTAAGACCACAGCAAGTTAGTGAAGGCAGAGTCTACTATAGAGCCAAAGTTCATAGGCCGGGCCCACTTTAAATGTAGCAAGGCGAAATGTGCCCAAGATCACACAGTTTAAAAAGCACTCAAGTCTTTGCAGAAATGTTCAAAGGAGGTTGGTTTGATGCGAAAGGTAAAGTTACAAGGTCTGGGGAACAACCCAGTTGTAAAGCCAAGGATTTAAGGGTCACCTTTAGCAATCCGCTGAAAGGGAGGCCAGGCGGAACACAGTACCTTAAAGAGTGCGGAAGCTCCAGCGGTAGTTGTTCCTGGCAGCGGGTGCAGTTCGTGGTTTCGACCAGGGGAAGAGAAGATCTCGTCGAGGAGGAAACTTGGAGTCGTTGCACTGCCCAGGGAAGAGACCAGCCGCGGAGTTCGTTCGGTAAAAAGGTGAGTTCCTTTTATTCGCGGTCACAGTGGTAGAGCTTGGCTATCCGGACGCTGGGGTGCTTGGCACTGGCGATTCGACCAAGGGACGTCCTGGAAGGCGAATGGCGAACTGGTTGTCCCCACCAGCTCAAGGGAGAAGACTCTTACAGGAGAAGATCTTCTCTTGTTGTCGGGAAAGTGGTGAGGTCGTTGAAGCAGGGCTCCACCGGTGGTGTCGTCATTGCAGTTGGCTCAGCTTCTCCCCTCTTCGGATTTCTTAGGTCCTGTGGCGACTTCTGAAGTTCCAGTTCCAAAAGCCCTGCTTTTATGCAGAAAACCCCCCATTCAACATCCTAGCTGTCACTCATACATGCTAAGTGGTGAGCCGGGCGGCTCACCACTGGGCCAATCTGAACGGAGTGTGACTTGGGTTGCTAAGGCAACGCAGTCCAGGGTGCCAATTCCCCCACCCACACATCCTGTGGAACCCAGACAGAGTGGCACCAGTTGGAGGGCTTCTGTGGGGAAGCCCTCCAAAAAGTGGAACAAAGGGCCCGACCTTGGTTGAAGTTACAGAGACGGACACAAATGCCATTTTGGAAAAGAGTTCTGGCAAAAAGACCCAACCGGTGATTTTATATTAAATAAATAACCCGGCGGTATCTTTAACATTGCACCAAAAAGTGGTGTGTTTAAAATCAATGGGAAAATCCCACAGGAAATATTCCGGTGGAATATTTTGCGTGGTAACCACTGCCACCAGCCAGAAACTCAACCAGGGGGGACTGGACAGTGCCCCCTTGGAAACAGACCCAGGGGCAATCGAATGAACCCCTTCCAGTACTTCCACAATATGATGGTTTGTACTGGTTCTGTTCACAATTTTGGACTAGTAAAGCCAATGGTGACTTTACATGCCCTGGGAGACAGTAGTCAGTCCCAGGGTATGGAGTCTATGTTTGGGGTTCACTATGACACCCCTGTGTTACTGCACTGAGGGTGCTGTGTGACACATACACTAAAACAGATGATACCCTATGGAGTAAAAGACCCCATAGCCCATAAGCACACAATAAGTCAAAGACCTACCTCAAATTATGCCTAAGAGTGGGAGAAAAAGAGTCTCACTCTTAGCAGGAGAAAAAAACAAACCCCAAAAATCCAGCAAAGCTGCTGGGGGACTCGCTAGGTTTGGGAAATCAGTCTTGTAAGAGAATTCTCCCTAACAGGCCCCATTGGCAAAGCTGTTCTGCCTTAGGTTCCAATCTGCACCCTTCTCACGGCAGTGGACACCTCCAGACCTTTTGTTTCAATGTGGAAATCGCAGCTCCCATTGAATCACATGGGCACGGGGGTCTAATTTGTGAGGAGGTAGTGCACTGGCTGGGGAGGCGGACATTGGTGCTGCTGTGTGTTGTGGAAATGCATGGGGAGGTAGGTGAGGAGGAAGGGGGGCGAGGGAGGTGTAAATGTTAGTTTGCACATTAAGCATTAAGCAGGCTTAGGCAAAATCTCAGGTGAAATCTCCTCATCCTCTGCTCCAGCGTCCCTTCTGTGCTCACACTTCCTAGTGAACTGCCAGTCTTGTGCTCTGCTTCATCTGCTTCTGCTACTGCTGACCTTCCTGCTCAGGCTTCTTTCTACTGCTCCTTCCTGCTGGAGCCTTTTATGCCTCTCAGGTGGGTTAATTGGCTTCTGGTGCTGACCCTTAGGGTTAATTGCCCTACCTGGTCAAAAGCTATTTGGCCTGCGTGCCTGTCTTTTGCTGCTGCATGCCTCCTCAGCCCTCCTCTTCGTCACAGTGCACAAGGGATTCTGGGACTTGCAGCCCACCTTCGAGAGATTCAGTTTTCTTCTTTAAAAGGTTTAAGAATGTTTTTTGTTCCCTTGATATTATTGAACACGGAATTATAAGGTTTTACTTGGCAGATGGGACAGGAAAAGATACATATTCGTCGTTCCTTTTGGTATACTTTTGACATGGACGAGGAAATGTGCTTTTAGGGGAAATAAAGACTGGTTCTGAAAAGGTGGTAACTGTAGACATTTTAAGTCTAGGTTTTATTAGCTTGGTTTTAACCTATACTAACATTCGTCTCAATGGCAAGATGCTATAACTTCTCCCTGAATGATTTTACTAGTATCCGAGGGACGATACCATGTGAAATCCCCCCACTACCCTGGGCCTTGTCTCTGCCCAGCCGATCCTCCCGCAGTACACCACCCCCATGATTGGGATCAGGAAGCATCTGCCCTCTCCTGGCCACCTGTCAGGAGACTTTAGGCAGAGTTTTAGTGGGGGATCTGCAGGATTCTCCACAGTATGTTATGTGTGTGTGTTGTGTGTGAATTCTGTATTTCCTTGTTTGGGTGTATGTTGGTATGCAAGTGTGTTGTGATGTGTATGCAGTGTGGGTGGGTGTGTATGTTGTGTGTGAAGTCTATTTCTTGGCTTGGGTGTATGTTGTGTGGTAAGTCAGAAGAAGGGGACAGACAAAAGGGTGGCATTTCAACTCAGTTTGTGTTCAAATAATGAGAAAAGGGTCTTTCTTTCCCTATACCTATAGGGGCTGCTCTATGTAAGTGAACCTCTAACTTGTGTGCTTGTTGTCAGGGTGGTTGTCAAACTTAAGAATCAGTCCTACAAGGCTCAAAATTAAAATCCGATACATAGGATCTAAAAGTGGCTCATGAATATCCAGCATTAATAAGTGACCAGGCGCTACCACTGGGGAACAAGGAACTAGTACAAAGCGTTCTGAAAATCTAACTCCTACCTAAGATGCAAACCTCTCATTAAGTGTTGTATAGATGTCTTATGTTTCTTTACAGAGTTAAATTCACATAGGTCTTTTTATTCAGCACCAGTTGGCCTGGGGAGCCAAAAGTAGCCCTTTGTTGCTGTTGCTGTCAAGCTGACTAGGCTCTTCTAGGCTACACGCAGTGTCTGGAAATTTTCATAAAAAGCCACATTAGTAAACCTCTAGAAGACATGTAAAACATGAATGGCCCTATGTACTGGACACAAAGTTATAGCTGCTTCTTATTTTGAAAGTTAGATTTGTTGCAGACTATGTACTCATGCCTCATTCTGCTGCAGCAGCAGAGAGAAAGGAAGTGAACAAGGTCACATCACAGAAAAAGAGGTGTCAACCAGGGGCGCCGAGTACGTGGGTGCTCCGGGGCCCGGGCACCCGCCGGCATAATGGAGTCAGGGCTGAGCCGCCCCTCCCGGGCCGGAGAGAAGAGACGCAGTATGGATGGCCCTTTGTTCCATCTATACTGTGTCTCTCACTGGCGGCCCGGTTAAAAGCCGGGTATAAAACGATGTTTAAAAATTGAGGGACGGTTGCAAAGTAAGAGGCTCTTGTTTTGCATCTGTCCCTCAATTTCGAAAAATCGTTTTGGGTTGGGTGTATTTGTACATCTGTGCACACCTCTTGGTAAGAGAGATACACTGATGTAGATGTAAACCCAACCCAAAACGATTTTTAGGAATGGAGGCACGGATGCAAAGCAAGTCTGTCCCTCAATTTCTAAAAATAGTTTTGGGTCGGATGTATTTGTACATCTGTGCACCCCTCTTGCATTGCATCTGCGAAGGGAGGGGGCAGGGAGAGGGCAAATGAGACTGTTTGCATGTCTCTGAGTGTATCCGTGTTATGGTGAATGCTATGCTATGGGCGGGGAATGGAGGCATTGAGGCAGGTAACTCCCCTGAATTCTAAGGAAGGTAACAGCGTGGGAGAGGGTGGGAGTGTGGGGTGAGGTGGGATCACCTTCTTGGGGGGCGGGGAGGATTTTAGCGGGTTATACTGTTGACCTTGTTCAGTGTAATAGCATTCAATGGGACAGTACTTGCAGGGCCTAATGGTGCAGAGCTAATGGGCTTCTATATTTTTAAAGAGACAGTAACAACACTTCTCAGCAGGACTGTGTAATCTATTTTCTACTGGAGCTGCCATATTTGAAATGGGGCAATGCTGGTACTCCTCAGTTAACTCGCTAAAGAGGGCTTCTATAATTGTAATACTATGCTTTTGTTGAGGCAATGCTAGTTCATCTTAGTGGGGCTGCTATACTTTGGATGGGACAACATCAACATTTCTCAGTTGAGCTGCTACACTCTTATTAACAAGGCCCCAGCACTTCTGAGCAGATTTATTTATTTGAATTTTAATTGGTTATTTATAATGCGTATAATAATACCGAGAGGTTTCTAAGCGCGGATCGAGGGATCGAACCTGTGTTGCGTGGACCGAGGGATCAAACCTGTGTTGCTCCGTGTCGTCTTGCTTCCGAGGCGAGCACGTTGCCCCTGAGCTATCCTCCTGAGACTCTGAAGATCTGAAGTACATTTAATGATACAGAACCAGAACTATTGAGCAAGTCTAACATCATCTTCATCATCAGAATAACTCAACACTGTTGTGGTTATACAAGAGCTAATATTATATGATATGATATGATATGATATTTTATTTGTATAGCGCTCGTACACAAGTGTTTCAGGGGCAACAGAGGGTAACAGGGGAGAACAAAACAACGATCTTACTAGGCCCAGTGACATTGAGATTGTGCAAGTGCATGGGAAAGGGGAAAAGTGCATGGAGGGGGGAGAGTGGAAAGTGCGGAGCAGAGGAAAAACAGATAAATAATAATAAATATAAATAAAATAGATAATAGAGCAATAAACAGGGGTAGTGCAGCCAGCGAGTGGCAAGTGCTGTGATTACGGCAGCAAAACTGGGTAAGTCTGATAAGTGCATACAAGAAGAATATGGGGGCTGGGAGGACTGTATGGGTACAGATACAGTCCCCAGTGCAAAGGGTGCCCGGGAGGCAGTGCAGAAGGGTGGCAGGGTGAGCAAGTACCTGTGCCCAGGGGACAAAGGGTGGTCATGTGCACAGTGCCAAGAGAGAGCAGATCAGCAAGGGAGATGGGGGCAAAGGCAGATGCAAAGAGGAAGGTCTTGAGGTATATTTAAAGGGATGGAATTACTCACAATGTAGCAGCACTATTCAATAAGTGCCCAAGCATATTTAATGTGAAAATACTACACTTCTCACCATTGGGACACTACTGCCACTTCTCACAGAGGCTTTTACACCTTTTATGGGGCAGCACTGATCCGGCCTACTGGTCAGTTTCACTTTTAATGGCCCTTCTCAATAGGGCTGCTATACTTCAATAGGAAATGACCAACACTACCCCACATGGAAATGCATACTCTTGATTCCACCGAAGCAGCACTTCCACCCACCACAGCTGCTTTATTTTTAATGGCACAGTGTGTGTACTTCTCAGCCACTCTTCTTTACATTTAAACATACCGAATTGTCATTTCTCAGCAGGACTGCAACACTATACAATTGTGTTCTGTATGTTGAGTGCTTCTTCACCACTAATGTGGGTTCTTGGCACTCTCCCAGTGTCTAAATAGTAGATCTGGCTACATTCAATTGCTAACAGGCATGTCCCGACTTGCCTGCTGTCCATAAACTGCCGCTCAGAATGTTGGAATCCTTGATGGGGCAAGGGATAGAAGGCTCGAGCCTGTAGGATAGCAGAATCAGCAGGGTCTTAAAACCTGCTCACTCGTTCAGGAGTGAGGGGCTATGGGGCAAAATAAACCTGATCCCACATACAGGGGGTTGTTACCCCTTTATCTCTCCTGAATGAAAGAATTAGCTCTCTCAAACACAAGCTATCACCTCAGCACACACAAGGAATGAATATGGTATGCAGCACACAAGGAATGAATATGGTATGCAGCACACAAGGAATGAATATGGTATGGAGCTATAAATCGAGAAAACTGGAGAGAGTATTCAGGGTGTTTTAACAGAAAATATAATTGTCTTTCCAGATGGGAGACGATTCCATTAATATACATGGACCAAGAGTGACAGTTGTGAGATTACCAGTAACGGGTGATACTATGCTCCAAGGAGTGAGGTGCCCACTCAATATATCACACTGTTTAAAGGTGTGAGACCCATCCTGATGCTTGCCCAAAGAGCCTTGGCCAGAGTTTTACACTGAAGAAGTGAGCATGTCACCCGGGGTCTGCAAACCACACACATGCAGAGGATTCCCATGCTCTCACTTGCGAGATTTGCACCAAATTAGTGAGATTGTGCTCCAAGGTAGGAGGCACACGCACAGTCTTTGCTCTGAGGTTTGACACACTCACAGGATGGGATGGCATTTGGTTCTCCCATCCGAGTTGTGTTATAGAGGGCTGGAGTAGTGATGGCTTACTGGAAGGCTTAAACCTCCTTCTTACTTGACTTTAGTATATGCAGTACATGCTAGCCAATGTTTCCACTGTTCTGCGCCCCCCCAGCCCCCCCAGCCCCTCGCACCAAGTTGGCGACTACGTGCAAATGCGATCATATAACTGCTGGTGATGTCACTTCCTGTATTTGGGCACCCCCCCGGGAAATGAATAAGTCGGCTCCCCTGGTGTCAACAGAAATTTTAATTGTGGGAGTAAAGAGTACCACAGACTAATGCAGTAACAGATGTGGTAGTGTTATAATCTAGCAGCAAAGATAGAAAAAGACTAAATGAGAGGTACTAGCAAGATTTACAAACTTACAGAAATGTAAAAGCAAAAAAGGGAAAGCATTTTCAACAGAATATCAAAAAGGAGGACATGTAAAGCAACCAACATGGCCAAAGACCAAGGATTCAACAGAAACAAGACTGAGCAACACAGCAATGGAAAGAGGCTTTCTGACGACGTGCATTTTTGGGTGCATGAAACAGTTTGGAAAAAGCAAGTTGCACCACCTTTCAGGCACTCCATTCCTGAGACTGGACTTTAATAGCTCCTGAGTCACGATAAGAAGCTCTCCAGGAGTTACTTTCAGCTCTTGCTCCATGAATTCCAATTGCAACATGTGTGGGTGTCTGTGTCAAACACCAGCAAAGTTATGGTGGATTTAAAAAGGTTTAAAACAAACTCTTCCATCTAAAATGTGTGAGTAGAATAAGTAATTTGAGCAAAGGCAAACATGCCCCAACCAGAAGCCATCACTGGCAGTCCTCCAATTCAGAGCAACATCAGCAAAGCATTATGGGTGTCACATTGGTTGAAATGCAAGCCTTTTGCACCAGAAAAATGTTTTTACAGGCCAGTGCTATTTTATACATAGCCTAATCTACCCGAAACACTATACATATATCTCCATATATACTAGTGCATGGTATAGTTAAGGTTTAGATGAATTGTCTGCGGCATTTCAGAAAATTACTTTTCTTAATAACTGTTGAACCCTTGCATGACACTCTGAAAACGTTCCACTGCAAAATTTCGAAGTATATGAGTTTTCACAAGATGTAAATTGGATACAAGTACGAACTGTAAAAGTCTTACATGACTCTTGTCAATATTTAAAACCCACTTTAAAGTTGCAGTTGACTATAGTGTGAGTGTTCATATCTTTTTTATTTTTTTATTTTTTTTATTTTGCGTTTGGTTTACAAAATATAAACCTTTACAAAAGAAAACACAAAATACATTTTTTTATAGAAAAAGGAAAAGATTCAAAATTAGTTAAAAAAACAATTAAAACCCTATTTCTCATACAAGATATACATCCGAACTGATGTTAGACCATTCCTGTCTGGAACATACAAAAATGTACATACATACATATAGAAGTTGTCGATTCAAGCAAATTTTCCTTTTTTTACATTTGTTAAATTGAAGAAAATTATTTGGCTGCAAATAGATGAGACTTCGTGCAAGAATTTCACTGTAGCCAATTTCAGTGCATTCAGTTTACCATAGAGCATATTCCACCAGAAATCTTCAATATCAACTCTGGTCGGATCATGAACAAATTTACCAAAGATTGCGAGTCTTTGGGTTACCAGTGCCTGACAGTTTAATAACAAATGCTTCAGTGTTTCAGATACTTCATTACTGTGGCAAAAACGACAGGTGATTCTCTGTATAGAACCTGAGCGAATTTCTAATATTTCCCTTGTCAGCAAAACATTGAAGCGAAATCTCTTATAAGCAGCCCTCCTTTTATGGTCAGGGAATTTAATTAGATATGACTCGGGAGTACCCATTTTCTTTCCATCATAAAAGATCTGATTATAAATCCTGGAGGACTCCACCCTTTCCATAGACTGCATCCAATCCAGGGATTGAAGTTTTTCCTCAACTCTCAGGGGGTTAAGTATCAAAGTTTCCAATGTCAAACAAACTGAATCAAGACAATTCAAACAATCTGTTTGGAGGTTCAACAACCACTTCGAAGTCGAAGAACCAGTTCTCAATCTACAGCCCATCAGTGCATATAAGGTGTTCTCTTTAGAGATAATTAAATTCCGATAAAGGTTTAGCCTTTTAAGCTTAATTTTATTGTCTAGTGAAAGAAGACCCAGCTCAAAACGGATAGTTGACAATGGAACTCCCTTTGGTAAACAATAGAGTATTTTCCACCAGATTTTAGATTCCAATTTGGCGGCCACTTGGTGTGTTGGAAATGGTAGAATTTCAAAACCATATAGTAATTTAGGTAACACTTTAAGATTGTAAAATTTGATTACCGGGGTTACTGAATACTCACAGTATTTAGTGGCTACCTTTTGCATTTGATAGATCAATTTGTCTGCTTTATCGAGGTAGTATTTCCAGTACATATGTACAGTAGAGCCACTGAAGATAGGGAAGCCCAAATAACAAAGTGATCTAACTTTAAGCAGTGGATATACCTCTATCTTCCATCTGAAATTGGGGAGTTTTTTCCGATTAGTTAGTGTAATTACAATGGATTTTTTCCCATTGATAAACAGGCCATTATTGTCCACGTATTTTGAAAGGGCCACCAATTTCCGCTGGAGACCCACAGGGGTGGAATCGATCAAAAGGATGTCGTCTGCATAGGCTGTCCAAGGTATTTTCCCACCCTCAACCCTTGGTGTCACAAGCGATGCTGCTGTTAAAGGCCCATCCACATCTCTTATATATAGATTAAAGAGAGTGGGTCCAAACAGGCACCCCTGTCGCAAACCATTACCTGTTTGTATTAGCCGTGACAAATCCCCTGAAAGATTTAATCAAATTTGAATGGAAGAATCTTCATGTAAATTGACGAGTATGGTCAGAAGTCCAGAAGGAATACCCATTATAGCCAGCTCGGACCTCAGTCGTACCCGATCCACCTTGTCAAACGCAAGGGAATGATCGATTGAGGCTAGATATATGGGGGTGGCGAATTTCTTACACGCCTTTTCCAAAAAAAGAGTAAAAATTAGACCCCCTATTTCGATGCCCATCCCTTTTCGGAAACCAAATTGCTGCATGCGAAGTATCCAATTTTCTACTATCCATTACTCGATTTTCAGAAGGACTATTCCTGCAAATACTTTTGAATCCGCGTCCATGATCGATATCGGGCGGTAATTATATGGGCATCTTCTGTCCCCTTTTTTATATATCGGGACAATATAGGAGATCCTCCAAGAGGAAGGAATGCGTGTCAGCATGATGTCTGAAAATAATATATAAAGAGCCTTAGCCCATACTTCTGGGTTTCTCTTGAGAGTACTATTAGTAAGCCCATTTGGGCCTGCAGCTCGAAGTATTAGAGGCCTTAATCTGTTTTTCTATGTCTTCGACATCAAAATTACAAAGCCAGTTTCCCATTTTGGTTATTTCTAGGCTGTTTGTCATAGCAAACTTTCCTTCATACAAGGTAGAGAAATGAGTGGCCCAGACATCCTCTTGTACACACAGTTTGTTACATGACCTGTGTTTTTTCCAACAAACTTATTAGCGTCCAGAAATGGCGGGCAGATGGATCTCTTAGTGCCGTTGACATTGCTGTGTTGTCTTTCTCCAGCATATACATCCTATGGCATTTTAACCAGTTTTTGTTTGCTTGTTTAATAGACTAGATTGCCTTAAGCTTCATATCCTGATGTTGGTTGGATTTTTGGATTGCTCTAATTTGTCGATTTGCATCATTTTTTTTCGCCCTTACCATAGGATCATAAATGTGAACATGTTGGGGTCTTATGTTTCCAATTTTTTTAGGTTTTATGGAACTGTCAATTAAACATTTAACATATTCACAGAAAAAAGGAACCGAAAATAATGTTTGTCTTGTGGAAAGTGGCGTACAGTGGTGCTCATAGAGGAAGACTGCATTTAATTTTCCTATATTGCCATCATGTCATCTAATCCTATTCTCCCTGCATGACACTATCATAGGAGTTGGGAGGGAATCCGGGATCTGTTTAGCACAATTCCAATACAGTTTAGCCTCCAAAGTTCTATGATCACTTGCGTAAGATTCACCCACACAAAAGTCAACACAGCGAGCTGCAAGTCGATCAGATATAGCTGATTTTTGTATGCCATTCGACCATGTATGCTCATTTGCTGAAGTATCGAATACAGAATTCATAAGAGTAAGTCCCAAAGAATGGAAAAGTTTAGACCAGATGTGCCCCTACATGCTTTTACGAGAGGCGGAAAAGGGAGCGCCATCTATCGGTCCCGAATTTCCCATAGATCTAATAGAAATAGAGCCCATCCTCTTATGCATTCCCACACCATATTTGATTTCTGAGTTAAGATCACCCAATATTATCATATCAAGACCTCTGTATTTGAGCTACATGTTCAAAAGGCAAGTATTAATGGCCGGCAAAATATTGTCCATTGCATTTTTTAGCGGATTATAGTAAATGTTCATTACTAGCATAAGACTCGAACAGTTTGATTCCAGTACAATTACCAAGATACCGCTTGCAATATTGAGAGATTCCATTATTTGCGTTCCATTTGCTATTTTCACTGCTGTTAATACACCCCCAGATGGTCTACCACAGGGCCCTGTCGTAGCGAACTGGTATCTACATTCAAAACCGTCCTAATGAAGCGGAACTCTCAGCCAGGTTTCTTGAATACAAATTACATCCATGGATTAAAATTTAGTGCCTACCACATTTGAGGTCATCAAAATTGAATGGCCTCTAGAGTTCCATGAAAGAATTTGCCAGCTCTGCCTAAGGTCTATACAACTAAAGTTTCTTTTGCATGGTTTGGATTTGAGATATAGATTCTCGCAGGGATAATGCTAACCATCTCCAATCTTGGTCATCACCACCCCTTGTCGGGATATTGACATCCCTACTCATACGGCCCTCCTCCCGCATTGTTGGCGCAATGGGTTTCTGATCTTTGGAGTCCCTATCGCTATCCCAACCATAACTGAAAATAAGGATATCATACCCCATCTTGTTAAAGTGCTCCGTCTCCTGGGTTATGAGATCAAAGATGTTTTGAGACCTCGGAACTATTCTCACATGATCCAGCCGCGAAGGGCGAATAAAGTCCACCAAACATATGTCTGCTGACGAGATCAGTCTCAATTTTGGGATCTCATTAAACAGTGAGAGGACACATGCCCTATTTAGGGAAAGTGGGCCACTAATGTCACATAGATTATATAGCAAAATGCTTGGATAATCTGGAAGTGCCGGTTGCCGCCAGGTCATATTACGTCACTATCTTTAATGTGAATTGGTGGTGTTAGCTGTTGGATAGACCTTGCGTCACCATCTTAGTAGCGTTTTGTTTGACTAATTCTGGGGTTAAAAGCCTGTTCCCATAAGTTTCCTTGGACCCTTTGTGAGTTTTCCCCCATACTTGGCTGGGTTATCCGAGTATGGTATTTCAGAGACTGCTCGCCTTGCATGTTGGTATTGGAGGAAGCCTCCTCGTGGTCCTGATGGAAGTTACTATTTCCTTCCTCTTGACTTTCCCATTGATCCTGATTTTTAGGCTTAGATGCATCTGGTAGCAAATCCAATAGAATGTTCTTAATAATCATTGGAAGGTCACTATTATATTTCCTCGATACTTCTGTTAATTGTTGTGGAACAGTTTTTAACCCCAGTGATACTTGGTCCGTATCCTCCCTTTTCTTTGTGTCAGCCGGTTCCATTTCTAAAGTGGGCACCTTGTCCGGCAGAAGCCAGGAGGCCACATCCCTTGTTGGTAGGGGATCCAAATTGCCAACCCGTGGTTGAGAGGTAAAGCCCAATCTGTTAGATTCCAAGGAGGTTGTTGGGACTTCCTCTTCCTGATTTAAGATCTCCTGCGGGAGGATTTGACATGAGGTTGATTTTTCCAGTACTTTGTAAAAGTTGGATAACTGGAGCTGTTTTACTTCTTTAGTGTCCTCCCCCTTCAGACTGGATGCGAAAGATCTATTCTCAGGGCCGGAAGTTGTATTTCCACCTGTGACACTCTTCATCCCCCCCTTGTTCTGTTTTTTTTTTTATTTTTTGTAATTTTTTATTTTTTATTATTATCCAAGACAGGACAGGGAGGGTTTAGATCAGGGTTGACATTATGCACCTGCAAAGCCATTCGACTTTCTTCATTAAGCTGTATCAGGTCTGACAGTGCCACCTCACTTCTCAGAACTTTACATTCTTTGGTTTTTGTTTGTACCTTGTCCGGTAATTGATTTTTCTTTACTTGCCTTTTTTTTGCTTTCATTGCCAAACATTTTTGGCGTCTTGAAAGAGAATAGCCCTCACATTCTTGCATTGATGCATCTTCTGTATTTTGAGAGCCCGCAGGTGAGTTGTTTACATCTTTGGACTTTTCCAAAAGATCTGTTTAGACTGATGGACTATCTGGAGGGTCAGGAGGGGATTTTAGTATCACCACATTCTTTTCACCCTCCCCACCGGTTGTTTTAAGGGAAGAGGACTGAATCAAAGTAGATACTTTCTGTTCTGCTTTATTCATTTTTTGATAGAGTTCTTTCATTACTGTAAGAATTTGTTTATCCCCTTCGTCACATGTTTTTAGACTATTGTTTGTAAGAGCAGAGTCTGTCATTGTCGATTTAGTTATTGTTGTTACTGCTAAACTATAGCTTGGACGATTGTTTAGGGATTCGCAAGTCTGAGTACCCTGGGATTAACTGTCACATGGAAGGGTAAAGTTGGTTTCCCTACTCCCGGGATATCGATACCGATCTTACCCATTAGGAAACCTTCCACCCAATTAAGTTTGGAATGTGAATCTAATACAACCCGTTTCAGATCTCTGATTTCCCAGTGAGTCAGCTCATGTCCCTTATCCAGGAGATTTAGTATCCTAGAATTGACTGGCAATGATTCCTCAAAGTAGTCATCGTTCCCCGGATTTGGGGAACTAGTCAAAGAGCCCCTAGATGGAGGTGAATGCATTCTGGGCTCAGAAGTCAAAATTTCATAATTCACCCCTGGGTCCGTCATACCCTCATGCGTAAGCAAGTCCATATTTTCCTCCAAAGGCCATTTTTGTCCCCTGGCCTCGGAGAAAATTGATGCTGACGGGAGAGGGAATTTCACATTGGCAGAGAATATTCTATGTGGAGTTAGAGTCTGTATACGAGGAAGAGTATTAAAGAGGTGAACCTTGTCAACACCGTTACGTGCTGCGTTGACAGGGGCAGAGGGACCTCTTGAGAGCAATACACGTTTGCTCAGTTCTAATTTCACAGTTTGTGACATCAGTGATACATCCAATTTTGTATCCTCCGACTCCACCAGTAGCCCCGCAGACTGTTGTTCCGACTGATTCTCTCGAATACTCAGGAAACTTGTCTGAATGGGAACGTGAGTCAAACGATAGACCTACTGGAGTAAATTTGTCATCTTCATCCTCTGACACATTTCCCCTATCCCTTGCATGTACCTGGGCGATCATGTGAGATAATTCCACTTCCTGTATAATATCTGTTTTATGTGATCATTTTCTGCCACATTAATCAAAAGGTCACTGTCTACCCCCACCTCCCGACCCACATCCATAAAGCTATCTTTTTGTTCATTTGTATCTCTCCCTATCTCCCTCTCAGCCTTGAGTTCGGCCATATCATTTCCGTCTTTTAATATGGGGGAGCATTGGCCCTCATTTGATTGATCAGTGTTTGGGTTTTTGGGAATTGGGGTTGGAAGACATATTTTCCCATTTCTTAGGACTGTGGACATATTGGAAACTTACAGAAAACACAATGTTCCTTTTTACCGACACCTCACCTCCACACGGCCAGTTCGCCCGACGACCGCACCTCTTAGTTCAGGACGTGACTGTGACAAGGGGCGGGCTGGGAGCGAAAGACAGGGAGAGGGAATACAATAAATTCAATAAATGGAGAGGAGAGGGAAACAGAAGAGAGAAAGCTCACACTTTAACACCAGTTACGTGGCACTCTGAGAGAAGATGGTCATACGCCAGTAGAAAGTCAAGAGAAAAGTTGTTAATGACTATATTTACCCAAGTTGTTTAGCCCAGTCACCGCGCCTCACCCCCCCACCCGAACAGCCAAACAGCACACTTGGCAACACTTGGATACGCGCGCAGGATGCGCGTGCATGCATGTTTTATAGATATTTCTGGGAATAGTTTGAAGAAGGGGCGGGTCTATGACACGCCGTGCATTGTTGTTGTTGAAGTCCTTAGGCACAACTCCAAACAGCGTTTCGCCACATGAAAAGAAAAAGGGCTTCCTCTCGCGCATATAGCATTTTAGCAGATAGGAAAGTCCACGTTATACACAGAGTTCCATCAGAGTCCGGTCCAAACGCCAAACAGCACACCTGGCGACACTTGGATGTTCATATCTATAGAAGGCTCACAGAACATGAACAGAATGAAGGTACATTTTATACACAAACCATACATGTGCATGTGGGAGATGAACATTTTGTATATGTACACTAATGACATGGGCTCCTAGGACATGCGGTCATACAACACGTGGTCATATAACACATACTCCTCTGATACATGCTTCTACGACATTGGCCCTATGACACACTCTTACCAAACGCTCTGACGGCACACGCTCCTACGGCACATGCTTCAACGACACATACACCTTTGACACATGCATGACACCTGCTCTTATGACACACATTTCTACCACAAATTATCCTACAACATATGCTCCTACAACACTCTCTCCTATGACAACCCATTCCCATAACACATGTTCCTATGACACACGCGCCTAAAACACACACTCCTATGACACACTTCTATGACACAAACACCATATACACATATACATTTACAATGCACACTCTCACAACAGCCACTTATGACACACTTACACTGCATGCTGTTATGCTATTAGGACATTCTCAGAATGAATGTACAGCTTTCATGCAAAATGTACATGGAACTTTTAGAATATGTACACGACTCATGCTGAGATAAATGTACTGCTTTTAAATGTTTCTTTCATATGAACTGTTTGAGGTGTTTGAGTTTCACAGTTTGTACCTCATACAATTTACATCTCCTGAAAACTCACATTGAAGTCAAGGCTGATTTTGATGTCAGTTTCACAAGATGTACATTGCATAGCAGTACGAACCATAAGAGTCATGACGCTTGTACATATTGAAAACTCACATCAAAGCCACTGCTGGTTTTGATGTTAGCTTTAAGAGATATAATGTATGTTTTTCTTTCTTGTAAACTAAACAAGGAGATGTACAAGTTGAACAGTTTTTACATTATGCATTTTACATCTCCCGAAAAAATCACATCAAATTGAAGGCTAACTTTGATGTCAGTTTTTACCAGATGTAAATTGCATATGAATAAGAACTGTAAAAGTCATATTCTCCTATTGTACGTATTGACAACTGACATCAAAGTTAAACGTCACTTTAATGTGAGCTTTCATATGTATAGGAGGCATACAATGCATGTGCAAAATGAAGGTCCATTTTATATAGAAACTATACACGTATGTGTGTTAGATGAACATTTTGTTTATGTACACTAATGACACAAACTATTAACACGCATGCACCTACGACATCGGTCCTATGAGAAACATTCTTATGACACATTCTTTTGGCACTTGCTTCTATGACACGCACTCTTACAACACTGAGTACTACCACACATGGTCCTACGACATATACTTTTTACAATGCATGCTCCTAAAATGCATGCTCCTACAACATACACGCCTACAACACCTGCTCCTAAGATACACCCTCCTACGACACATGCTCCTTTGACAAGCAGTCCTACCATACGTGATCCGATGACATGCGCTGCTATGATGCCCACTGCTATGACACGCACTCCTGTGAAATACACAGCCCTCACTCTTATAACAAACGCTCTTACAACACACACTTACTACACGTACCGTTATGCTATTACGACACACATGCAGAATCAATGTACACCTTATGTACAAAATGTACATTTAGAATATGTACATTACACATGCTGGGAATAAATGTACAGCTTCAATAATACATGTAGATGTTGAATATGTACATTACACATGCTCAAAACCAATGTATGGCTTCTGTACAAAATGTACATGTAACTATAGAATGTGTACATCACACACACTCTGAATTTGATGTCAGTGAATGTTTATCTTTCGTACAAACTGTACAAAGTTGCATACATGTTTCACAGTTTGTACATTATGAAATGTAGATCTGAAAACTCACATCAAAGTCAGGTCTAGCTTTAATGTGAATTTTCAGGAGATGTAATTAGAGAAGCAGATTGAGCAGTGTACGTGTGCTGCTCTCTTTTTTTCTGTGACTTGTACCACGTTGTGGTTTATTGCTATGCACCTCGGTGTGAATTCTTGTTGCCTCTTCTCCCCAAATACTTGAATTGCTCATTACATTGCCCCGCTGGCCACACAGACAGAAGTCTGTTTTTCATGGCTTCCATCACAGCGAGAGGAGGAGCCTATAAGATCTCGCTGCCTCGGTGGAGCTGAGGCGGAGTGAGCAGAGTGTTCGGTGTTTGGCTGTAAGGCAGTAGGCGGGAACCCCCTCCGCTACGACATTTCTGCACTTCTTGATCAACCTACTCTGGTATCTCACGTCTGTCTGAGCAAGGTAAAAGACTTTCACTGTCTGCTACGTGCACTATTTGCTGTGGCCTTCCATTACATCACACAGGAAGTGAGGCGCAAGTGTTCTGCTGTGCTCCTTGAGGACGGGACTTCCCGCTGGCTACCGCGCTCGCCCGCATAAGCACAGTGCACGGTGTGCAAGAATCCATTTAAGAGTTCACTCAGATGATTTGTCCAACAAATAAAGGTGAGCTCTCTTTTGCATCAAGGCTAAGGCATTTGTTTATTGAAGCAATACCCCTGCTTTTTGTGCCCACCGTTTATCCTGGTGCTCGACTGTGACTGCGGGGTTAAGACTCTTTGAGCAGTCGAGCGAATTTACACAACCGTTTGTCTTCGAACGGTGTGAATGTGGGACATTACCTGCAGAACTTTTTTTAAATTGTTATCTGTGGTGCTCGACTGCGACTGTGGGGCTAGGCCTTTTGAGCAGTCGAGCGAAACGGTATATTGTATAACTGCATACGGCGGTCTAAGTGGGGTATCGTTTGCTGGACTTTTTGTCTGCTTGAAGAGAACCTTAAACAACACATGGTGTACAACATCTACACATCAAAATCAAATATGCCCCCAACTTTGAGAACATCCAGCACGTCGCTTACTTTAAAGTCCACTCCAGTACGTCGCTTGTTGACGAGTGTACTTAAACACAAGATGGCGGATTCTAAGCTCGACTGTGGGGAAAAGAAACCCTGTGCTGGGGACATACAAGACTTCTGTAAACCCATGAGTTTGACCTCCTTTGATGTGAAAACAGCAGCTGTCAATTGCACAATGCCTCTAGACGGTTCCCAGGCACCAGTGTCCAAAAGCATCTCAATCACTGATGCCCAATTATTAGAGGTAGCAACATTGCCGGATTTGTCACAGCAAAGTCACCCTGAATTGGTGCTATCTGCGGAGCTACGATCCGCAAACGAGGTAGACGGTGATAGCATCCTGCCGTCATCCCTGTGTCAAACCTTGGCAGTGGTTTAGAAATCTCAGTGCACAATGGTAGTGCAAATGTGTCTATCTCTACACCCACCGTCGCTCCAGTCAGATGCCTAAAACATTGTAGTGTTTGTATTGGTGATATTTCCATAATTGCTTTTTCTTCCTCAATAAGTGCTCATGACAACAGCCTATATGACTCTCAAGCTTATTTGACAATTCTACCAAAACAGTTAATGTGTCTCTTGCACCATTACTTATGGAGGGTCAAACATCAAGGGGCCAAAGTGAACCACTGACTCCTCCTCAATCTCCATCGAGGTCTTCACCCTTCAATTTGTACGAAATTACCATTCAAGCTTTGAATATGACAATCAACATTCTAGTAAAGCTGTTTGAGACGCTAGACTATAAAATCTCAGCTCCAACCAAATAGATCGATTTAATCCTGAACTGGAAGAGTGACAATGTGTTACGGAAAGCTAATTCCTTGAGAAGAAAAACAGCAGTGAAATGTATGATGGAACCTGCAAGAGCTTATGATGCCCTTGTGCAAATGCCAATTGTTGTTGATTGTGGAATTGAGTCGGACAAGCCGATGGTGTGTGAAAATTCAAGGCATGACGGTTTGAATAACAAGATGGTCATGTCTGATGATGTAACGAGTAGGAGCGTGAACAAGTCTGTCATCAATCTTGTAACGCAACCTGTGACTAGTCCTTGCTCTGAAATTGTGTTAGCTGATAATTCTGGGATTTGTCATGAAGCTAATGAGTCTGTAATGGATCAAAATCAGAAGTTGCCTGTAGATACAGAAGGGCTTTTGATTAAAAACAAAAAGGTACCTTATAAGCTATTTCAGACTAAAACAGGTACAATGCGAAGGAGTGGGAATCTAGGTCTAACTAATAAATCGAAGAATCAAACGAATCCCCCCTCGCGTTCCAGAGCCAATCTTAAACAATTGTTGAAACGCCTAATCCCTCAAGCGAATACTGGGTCTACTTTGAAAACAAATGGTTGTAAAAAATTGCCTAGTCCACCTGCCAACTCAATACAGACTGTACCTACTGACTGCATTATGGATGATTACCAACCATTGAACAAACTTATCATGTCTATCTCTGAGCAGAAAACTACCTCCACTGGCACTCCGGATGCCGCCAAGGCTAACACTGTTGAGACTCCAGATGCTGTGAAAAATGTAAGCACTGTAGAGACTCTGGTTGCTGCATTGGCGAGCACTGTTGAAGTGGTCAAGATTGTGGAAGTGGGTGTTATATGGTCCGTGCATGGCTGCACATCACTTAATCCTATTCACAAAGGAGTGCTACCTCCCATTCAGGAAGCCAGTAGCAGTTTTGTTCTGACAGACATTCGAGAGCAAATTGAATGTTCCATTTAGAAATACATCGATTTTCAACGCACACATGAGTACCAAACTCGAACAACTCCAAAAACCTGTGGCGAGTCAGGTACCCTGTACATTGACACAAGCCATGCAAACCACTGATGTTGAGACTTTGGGAGTTACAGCTAAAACACCTATGGTAACTGAGTTGATGCACTCATCTGCAATGCATTACAATCAGGAAGTAGACACACTGATTCCAATGTACGCAGTGTCTCATGCACAGGTGACAAGAGAAGTACATAGACCCTTGGTGGACCCCCGTCTTTCACAAGCTGAGATATGTCAGGTCAACATGGCAACGGTTAGCAGAAGAGTGTCCTCAAATTCCTGAGGCCCCCTCTTCGATACGGAATGCTTCCATGCATGTTGATTGGGCAATCCAGCCTAAAGTTCAAGAGGTCCAGGCACATGTGGGGCTGCACATTGATAACCAAATTGCTAAAGCGGTGCAAAGTTATTTTGACCGCAATCAGCCGCACTTTGATACCTTGACTCAGGCCCCTTTAATGGCCAGGAAACAATCAACCAAATTGAGTCTTGCTCCTAACTCTGACTCACAAAAAACAAGCTCCAGTCAAAGAGGTTCTGAGACACCGAGACTGAGCATTAAACAAGCTAAAACCAATATGGTTAACAAGAAACATGCTAATTTCTATCGTTTAATTCTCAAGTGTCGCCCTGCACCTTTCACTGCTTACACAATGAACAGAATGTGTATTCTGGCTATTTTTGACGCGATCAGCCCGCTGAAAGGTATAACATCGGCAGACATCGACCAAGTTGATTTTGTAATGATAATTTGATTGCTAGAATATGGTTGCAATCACATTTTATAAGGAACACCTTGTGGCAGGCAAGGATGGACATCTTTGCCTTGGGCTTTGTTCTAGCGATTGATCCGTTCACGCTGACAGAGGGCAACTTAATTCTTGCAAGTAATCCCCCGAGCTCGGAGAGAGTCAAAACTCGTAATAAAATCTATGGAGTGAGCCATTCAAATAATGAGAGATCACTTCAGTACCTCTTTCCGGACAAGACTAACCCCAATCAAAATTCATAACCAAGAACTTCTTATTTATTTATTACTCACTAAGCTTACCTTCCCGGGAGGAACAGTGGCAATTTTGAACATCTATCGCAACCCAATGGGGATGTCGGATGATAACATCTTTTGCAATTTAGAATGCCTGCTAAATGAAGTTTCTGAATCTCCCGAAATTACTAACATCATCGTTATGGGAGATTTAAATTTACAAATTCTCCCAGAAAATAATCCAAAATTTTATTTGGCCTGCTTAAAATGGCTCTCGGTAGTAAAGAATAGAGGAATATATATGTGTAATGGTGTATTACCTGGAGATACCACTCCGCAAATCACATGGCAAAGAGGAGGATCCACATCGATTCTCGCCTATGCTTTCGTCGATATAAGCACATTTGAGGTGGCTACAACCTTTAGGTTAATAGCCCAAGTTTTCAGCGGCCACAACATGTTAATCCTTGCGTGGTCGGTTAACTTGGGGGAGCTCAACTATGGCCAATTTAGCTTTCCTCAGACGATGACAATCAACAATGCCCGAACGCGCTTGAGTTGGAACCCTCAATCTCTATTGGTGTTTCACAATCAGGTGGCAAACTGTAATCAGGATGCCACAGCGATATATATTGACTATACCTCCTACTTTTACCTACCGCGAGAGGGTAATCTCTCAATCACAAGTTCAATTTCAACTGCAGCACAAATTCAACCCTTTGGTTCAATCCAAGAAGGCGCTTCTACGCAAAAACAAAAAGCTTGTGGCCTCTTGTAATTGTGTGAACAAACATGAGAGGTTACGTGCACTACACTGTCAGTATCGCAATTGGATGCTTAGTCACCAAATACAACTGTTGCAAACTGATGGCGAAAGCATGTTGAGAAGTAGTCGATGCAAAAACTCTGCTCAAACTTGGTCTCTGATAAACACTGCTAACGACTTAAGCCAAAAATCAGTCCAGATCAATGGTGTCAGTGAGCCAGACTGGATAGTACATTTCTCTACCCTCTATCAAAGGCCAATAGGGTGGGAATCTTATGCTCTTGTGCAAGCCTCCAATTATGATGGCCTCATTATTTATTAGGGAGACATTCTTACAGAAATCTAAAAACTCAACAACTCTTGTGCCCCTGGCCCTGATGGGATAAGCAACTATGTCTTCAAACAAAATGACGAAATATGGGAAAAAATTATTTAAAACATGGTTTATCAAATATTGGCTGTCAACAAGATCCCTTCCTCCTGGCTCTCTGCAATTGTTGTCCCAATCTTTAAAAAGGGAGATCGGTCAGTTGCCAACAACTACAGGCCCCTCTCTCTTTTGGATGCCCCTGGCAAGTTGTTTGCTAAATTTATACTAAGAGACTTTAATAACTGGACCCATGTTGAAGACATTAGAGACCCCTTCCAAACAGGTTTTATCTCTGGGATGGGTACTTGTGTTAATCTGTTGACTTTATCATCCATCATTCACAGTCACCAAATCAGAAAACAAGCGTTGTATATGGCATACATAGATTTGAAAGCAGCTTTTGACTCCATTTCCAGAGAACTGCTCATATATAAACTATTGCAACAAAGTTGTCCACGTTACATAATTTCCCTCATTAAAGATCTGCACGACAACAAAACGATGCGGGTTAGAATGTCTGCTGGTTATCGTGGAGTTAGACAGGGATGTACCCTGGCATCCGCTATCTTTTTTTTTTTTTTATTTCTGATGTAGTCAATGTTTTCCAAAACATACTAACTGATCCTCCGAAACTGGCCCAGATAAAAATACTATTTTTAATGTAAGCAGGTGACTTGGTAATTATATCAAAAACACCAAGTGGACTCCAAAATGCATTGGTTGCGCTAGCCGCATACACTCAAGATAATCTTTTAACCATCAATCTTGACAAATCTAAGATCATGTAATTTAATGTACCATTCAAGCGAAAACCTAAGGGAAACACGTGGACTCTCAGAGAACAAAGCTTGCAAGTGGTTTGCCTCTACACCTATTTGGTTGTCTAAATAGCTGCTCATGGGGCAACCAAACAACTATTGTCCAAAGGAGATATGGCAAATTTTCAGCTGTGCCTGCTTTGACGTATTATCAACAGAAAGCCACTCCCATTTTGCTATATGCCGCTGAAACCAGACACATCTTGACCAAGGAGTTCTGGTCTCTGTTAGAAGGGAAATATTGGCGAGGAGTTTTCAACTTGCCTAACTGTACATCACTTCCTCTAATACGATACAAACTTGGTCTTATCTCATTTTCCAGCAGATGCACCTGGCATGTGATTGATTTATTCAGAAAGTGCCTTATGACCATTGAAAATAACTCAGTTTTGGGATTTCTAGCTGATTATGTGTTTACGTTAACCTATACGTTTGTCAGTAAATGCCGACTGCATGTGGTTCAGGCTATGGCTGGAATAGATGTATCCCTTACCACTTTGCTCCAAAATCGCATGCAAGTCAAAACTAGATTGTATGCTCAGGACTGGGCCAACAATCGTGAGCAGTGTGCAAAATATTGTGATTGCGATCCAGAAGGTTTTTGATTAAAAAACACAGCAAACCTGAGGCATACTTAGTTCAATCTCCGTCTACGGCTCATAGAAATGACTTTCTACGATTAAGACTTAATCTATGGCCGACAAGACAAGTCTTGATGTGTAGGAAGATTATCAATGAAGCCCAGAACATTTGTCGATTTTACTTGGATGACACCTATTGACTGAGTGCAAAGCACTCTTAACGCAGCACCAACACCACCTCAAAGCAATTGTTGATCAATATGAAGTCAAAACCTCCACCATTTTGTGGAAGATGATCTACTCTGGCTATTCCGTGACAGTGAGAATTCGATCCTTAGCGCTGTTGTGTGGTCTTAAATTGCGAGAGAACATTGGCATACGTGGTGTAGAGGCTTAATTTTGGCCTCAAGTCCTGTAAGTTCTGCACACAAAATCAATGATCTGTGTTCCATTTCATTGTTCTTGTTTCATCCTGCATTTGGACAGGTGAGCAATCTTATCCTGTCATGTTTTCTTTTTTTTCCTTTTTTGTGATTTTTCTTTTTTGTTGATCTCATTTTATGCTGATAAATTCTGTACATTTTTGTAAAAAATGTTGTAAAGTTGATATTTTTGATCTATAACTCTAAAAAAAATAGAGAAGCAGCTGGCGTCATCTCTAGTGCCCATCCCCTCACCTCCATCATACTGTCAGCAAAGCAGAAAGACTCTGTGCATGTCACCAGGTATCGTCCCAATACCACAAAAAAGATATGAGACACGTTATGCACTCAGACAAACCTATCGAATGTGGTGTCGGATGTCGGCATACACCATTGGACATAGAGGAGCTGTAAGTGTGAACAAACCAGAGTAAAGTGACGTCATGAACAGAAAATACTAAGACATATTGAAACAATAAGTGAATGATTAAAGAATGATAATGTAACTGAAGTAACAAGAGAAACATGTATGCAGAGACTAAGCAATCATATATACAAAGAGGATGAGTAAGCAGACCAGTAGTAAATGTATGTATGCAGAAATGCAATGTAGGTGAATTACATAGAAGTTTACTGCAGTAGAAACCTGAACATAAGGAAATCGGCCATGATGAACAGATGGACGTCAACTACTTCAGAAACAAACCAGGGCTGCAGATCAAAAACCCTGCAGAAAACGGCTTCATGCGAGAAACAAAGAATATCTGTTTTATTAAGCCTAAGGATGACCCAGCAAGACATAATTGGAAAGTACAAAGGGAGTTAACCAGGATAAGCTATGAATGAAGGGCACATATCAGATTAAGCAGAAGTGAAAACATCTGCAAGTGGCAAGTATTGGAACATCAAGGGTGAAGAAAGCTCATGTAAGACACAGTAAACAAGTCTTCAGAGGCCAAGAGGAGTTATAGCACCCATCATAATTAAATAAAATAGCAGTAAATAGTAGGTCGAAATGGACAGATTTGTGGTCTGATACGTGGTGCAGGACTCGGAAAACAAGGCCTATTTATTGAGCCTCAGACAAAGATAGCATTGTACTCTGACTCCCTTAAAAATCCCAGAGAAGACAACAGTCAGCAAAGTCAACTACAAAGGAGAAACCTTGGCTCATGGTCTAACTGATGAGAGATGGTAGGCTAATTGACCAATAAGGGCAGTGGTCTGATGTTGTTCCCTGCACCTGCACTTTGTTCTGTTTGTTCTGTTCACAAGCAGAATGTCCAAGGTTGGTAGAGTATGCCAACTAATCGTGAGTGGCTATGTAGCGGCATGCTATACAATGTTGCAATAGCCGATCCAATGTTATTATTTTTCATAATCCGCATTGTATGAATTTGTAGGTTGTTTGAGGCGTGCCTACTAGATAATGGTTATTAACACTTATACATACTATAAGTATATATGCTCCATTAACCAATCCCTCCCTTGACAGATTTAGCTGTTTGCCATGTAGGATGACATCATAGCTGACGTACATTGAGGAATAAAGTCTTTGTGTAAGAGAAGAGTAATCGAGGGTGTGTGAGCTGCATTTTGTAAGATCACCATATATTCCTACTTTATTTGAGCTGACAATAAAGTAGTACTTTTCCATATTCTTTGAGTCTGTGCGGTTATTTGGGTCTGAGGTAATTTGTTATGGTAATTCCATTCTGAGCATGAGACACGCTTCAAGGTGCTATGCACAGTAATGAATGTACATCTTTGATATGCATTGTACAAAGAAACGTATGACTTCCTCAGTTTGCACATTATGCAATTTACATCTCTTAAAAACTCATATCAAATGTCAATTTTCAGGAGATTTTAATTTCATACGAACTGTAAAAGTTATATGTGCATCTTGTATGTATTGAAAACTCACATCAGAGTTGCAGTTTATTTTAAGGTGAGCTTTCAAACTATATAGCATACAATGCAGAAGCAGAATGAAGGTACATTTTACATACAAACGCTCAAAAAGGGCGTAAAATTTGCACTCACTACCAGCGATAATTGACTCTCGAGTCCGCGTCCCTCCTAGGAGGGAAAAGCTCTATCGCTCCCAGGCCAGAACTCCATGTCGGCCGGGGGTGCTACCCCCAGCCTTGGGCGCATGCCTCGAGCATGGGTCGACCGTCAGCCTGCCCAGCCACACACCCGGGTCACCAGACGATGTCCTAGTCCCTCCCTGGAGGGAAAATCTTGAAGGTGCCACAGCCAGACCTCCAGTACAGCAGGCGGGTTCTGCTCCCTCCCATGGGCGCCTGTCTTGCATGTGGAATCACCAGCCCCCTGCCCAGCAATGGTCCTGGGGCACTCCAGTGGGATCCCCATCCGTGGAGGGAAAAGCTCTAATGCAGCCCAGCCAGAGCTCCAGGATGACCAGGGGGCTGGTGCTGCCCTCTCCCTTGGGTGCCTGCCTCGCATGCAAGTCGACCATCCCTCTGTCCCGCAACTGTCCCAGCTCGACCTAGCCCGTAGGAGGCAGGGAAGAGAGGCTGGGCCTTGGTTCGTGGATGGCAGCTTAAGCCCTGGCCCTGGGGAGTGGAGCTGGTGGATTAAGCCCTGGGCCCTGGGCGTCGGCTTTAAGGCCCAGGCTCGGATGGCATCAGAAGCAACCTCGTGGCCGCCCGGGCTGGTGCGTGTCGGCCTGGGCCATCTGGTTCTTTGGCTGGGGCCATCTGGTCAGGGCAGTTGGACCAGATGGTCCGAGTTGTGGCTGGCCTGGCTGTCTCCTACATTTGTCTCTGGCTGCTTCGTGGGGGCTTACTAGTCGATGTGAAGTGTCTTCCAAAGGGCAACTGCATGGCACAGGTGGCGGATGCCTACTCCGTACCTGTATGTGTGCCCCAGGAAGGCAGCGAGCAAACCCCCCCTCAACCCTTCTGCCCCGAAGGTGGCCAGTGCAGCCCAACAGGCCCGAGTGCAGAGCAAGGCTAAAGTGAGCCCGGAAGCTGAAGCCCAGGCAGGACCTTGTCCTCCGGTGGGAACCCCAATGGTAGAGCAAGCAGGGCTCTGTGAGGTGGTCCGGGACCCAGTCAGCCCAGAGCACCGGGCCTTCGCCGGCAAGACCCAAAGGGCCAGAGCAGAATGCAAGTCCCACCAAAGCCCAGCAGCTGGACGCACAGGCGTGGGGAAGGTAGTGTAAGCGAGACCCTGACCTGGCTAGGGTTCCCCAAGGCAGGCAGTCATTTTGAGTCTGTGCCTCTCAAGAACCGACCCCTGGGGCACCAGCCCCCTATGCAGGGTGGCAGTTTACTCCTAACCCAGCTCCAGTCCTCGGGCGCTCCAGCCCTCACCAGAGGACAAAACTCTAAGCCATAACTGCCAGAGCCCCGACCCTTGGGTACCAGCCTCTCATGCGGGGCGGGGGCCCCCTAACCTGGCTGGGGTCCAAGACTTAACGACTATGCTCTAAAGCATCATGGGCACCCATCTGCTGACATGGTCCTAAGCTTGCGAGGGGATCTGACGTTGCAGGCGACTGGATTGACCAGCATACCATTTCTTACTATGGCTGGTGGCGAGTGCAAATTTTGCACCCTACCCTGCTGACGTACTTGTGGTTGATGAACAATTCTGTATATGTACACTAGTTACTCTCTCTTACGACACATGCTCCAATGGCACAAACCATTAGAAAACACGCTCCTATGACACTTGCTCATATGTCAAGCAGTCCTAACGCCACACGCTCCTATACCACACGCTCCTACAGCATCCGCTCCAACAAGACGGAATCCCAAGACACATGATCATACATCAAGGGCTTCTACTGCACACACTCTCCTGAAGCACACTCCGAAGACACATACTCGTACAACACATAATCCTATGATACACACCACACACTCTTAGAACACACGCTCTTAGAGCACACGCTTGCAATATACTTAATCCACGTGGTGGTGTGATTTTCGGACAAATTCTCAGAATCAATGTACACCTTCCATTGAAAATGTACAGGTACATATAAAAGATGTACATTTTTTTTCCTACTATACATTTGAAAACTATTGTGTAAATGTATAGTGTATGGCTCATATGCCTACACTAATACAGACATGACAAACAATCGTACTACATACACTTGCATGCTATACACCATACTCCCCACAAAAAACATTGAAACTATAGATGAAAAACACTTTTTGTTCAAGACATAAGGTAAAGACACAAAGTAAAGTGTACAAAGAAAATTCCATTAAGTTACCAACAGTCACTGTTTCCATACCACTTAAAATTAAAAACAATCACGTAACTATACAAAAAGTTTAAATAATTTCAAATTGTATTTTACAAAATAGTTCAAGTTAAACAAACACATAGTCTACAAAAATTAGAAATAATAACGTTGAGCTAACAATGTAATAAACGTTATCAATACATTAAAAAGCATATTCTGTTTGTGTAGTTTACTTTTCTATTTAAGCTAATGTTTTTGGAAATACCTGAAATAATGATTGTTGCAGAGCATATTCAATGACATCTTCCCCTCCATCCTCTGAAGACATTCTTCTCCCACCAAGTGATTTTATATCGAAAATGTCTTCCTTAGTGCAAATCATCTTGACTATTTTACAGATTTATGGTAAAGTGTATCCGCTTGCAATTAACAAAAACATTGTATTGATTAAAAAAAGTGAGCCGGTTTTTTTTCATAACATTTTATTGGGTTTTACAGAAGAACACAGCATTAGCAGCACTGCAGAAATTGATAACCATGGCAATACGACGATGCAGTTCGAGCCAGCGGGTAGGGGATGCGATGATTAGTGATCTGACTCTAATTGTCCATGACACTCATATCACAGCGACCGAGCGGGCTTCCGCTCTCTGGGCTATCACAGCTTGAGTCTTTATTCTAATAAAGCGGGCTGCCTTAGTGAGAGCTGAACATTTAGCTGCATAGTCCATAAATGAGTCCCACACGGTTAAGGCTCTGCTTAGCGAACCTGCTCGAATTACCGTGACCTTTTCAGCGACGGCTATGTCCCAACACTTGGACCACCATAATGCAACTGAAGGACCATCTTCGTTTTCCCATAACCGTGCCATTACAATTTTTGCTGCTAGAAGTAGGTGCGTGCAAAGGCGAGGGATCTGCCCAGAGATTGGGAATGCTCCTCCTCCTGTTTCACCCAGAAGGATTATCCCGGGGTCCCAGGGGATGGATAGACCAGTGATATCCTTGATGTGGCTTATTACTGCTTTCCAATAAGTCTCTGCCTGCGGGCAGGTCCAGACCATGTGGAATAATGAGCCGGGTACAGGGCATCCACGCCAACAGGTTGCCGGGATATCCGGGTTGACCTTGTTAAGCTGAGCTGGGGTAACATAATACCTATAGCAGAGTTTATAGCCCCCTTCCCTATTTGTGATGCACTGTGAATTCTTATGCAGTCTAGACCAAATTTTCCCCCATTCCTCGACCTCTATTTCCTGTCCCAGTTCTTTCTCCCATTCCAGCATATATCTTTCTTTTTTGGAGGGATCTGATCTATCCAACAATCGATAAAGAGCAGAGGTTCTTCCTCTTTTAGTTGGGGTGGTCAGAGAGAGTTCCAGCGCTGTTAATTCTCTGGAGCATTTTTCCCAAACTACCTTGTTGGACAGCCAGTGTTGAATTTGAGCATAGTGGAATCTTTCCTGCTCCCCCACTCCAAATTTTGCCTTGCATCTCTCTAACGTTACAGGGATTCCCTCTTCTAGGAAGTCGCTCGTTTTCAGCAGTCCTTCATCCCTCCAGGACTGGAAGCTGAGTGGAGGATTACCCAGTGAAAATTTGGGGTTATTCCAAATGGGGGTCAGGGGACCGAGAGAGCCCCGAACACCCCACTTCCGAGCTGCTGCCTTCCAACTGCGGACGATTGTGTTTGTTGCTGAGAGGGGACCACCATTTGCTTGTGGTTTTATGTTTGGCAAGTGTGGGAGATCTGAGGGTGTGACCGGGCACCAGGCCTCCTCTATCTGGAGCCACTTTGGGATATCTGACTCTTGCACCTAGGAATATGCATGCGACCGCTGCACCGCTAGGGCGTATCTGGCGACGAGACAAATTCCTGAATTTTCTTCTGCTGGGCTACCAGGACGGGACCCGCGATTCGGATTGGTAATGCTGTGTAGTAGTACAGCCACCTGGGGATTATATTCATTTTTATGGCCGTGATCCGCCCAAACCAGGAGATTTCTTGGGTCCTCCACCTTTTAAGGTAGTTTTGAAATTCCTTGATCAACTGCGGGAAGTTGCTTGAATACAAGCGCGATGGGTCTTTAGAGATGTGTACCCCCAGGTATTCAATATCTCCTTTCGCCCATGGGATCGGCATTGGGGGTCCGAGGCTAGCTCTTTCCTGCTTAGTGAGATTGATAGCTAGAGCCGAGGATTTGTCCAGATTTACTTTGAACCCTGATAGGGCCCCAAACTCTTTGACCTCCTCCCATAGTGCTCCCAAAGACGACGCCAGGCTTGACGCAGTTATTAACACGTCATCCACGTATAAAGCAATTTTGTATTTGTGGCCTCCCACGGTGATCCCCTTTATCCCCCCCCATTCTGCCTGATTCTTGTCACAAAAGGCTCCATGGACAGGGCAAAAATTAAGGGCGAGAGTGGGCATCCCTGCCTGGTGCCCCTGGATATATGTATTGCCTCAGACCTGATTCCGTTAACCCGCAACTGTGTAGTTGGGGTTTGATAATTAGCCATCACCCATGTGGTGAAGTTTGGGCCGAAGCCGAAGTGCTCTAATACGGCTCAAATATACCCCTAGTCTACCAAATCAAAGGCTTTGTGTGCATCTAAAGATATGACCGCCATTCCCATATCCAGCCTGCAGGCGCTTTCAATAATATTTATCATTCTCCTAATGTTATCGTGGGTCCCCCTTCCCGGGATAAATCCCGTTTGATTGCGGTCTATTAAGAACTGCCCCCAACCTGCTAGCTAGGACCTTGGCGAAAACCTTCCCGTCATTGTTCATTAGTGTGATTGGGCGGTAGGAGGTTGCCAACTCGGGGTCTTTTCCCGCTTTATGTAGCAGGACTGTGAGCGATTCCGCCATTGCCCCGGTGACTGACTTTGAAAACAGGAAAGAGTTGAATAGGGCCGAGATCTGCGGCGCCAATATACTTGCATACTTTTTATAGAAGGTTGCGGAAAGGCCATCTGGGCCTGGTGCCGTATTTTTGAGAGATTTAATGGCTTCTTTGATTTCATCGGCTGTGATAGGGGATTCTAGGGAGTCTAGCTGGGTTCTGTTTTGAGGGGGTTTATTTCGCAAATACTCTGGCAGGTTGTCTAATGCTATGGGCTTCCCTGACATTATGGCTGTGTGATGCCTCATTAACTCGCTGATTTTATCTATCTCAGAGTAATGAGCTTTCCCATCCGCTCCCACTAGTTTGAGGACATTGTTTCTGCTACGGATCTTTTTCAGTTTTTGCGCCAGCACTTTGTTTGCCTTATTCCCTCTGCTATTGTAGAACTGCCTCGTGAAGGCTAGTGATTTGGCAGTTCGGTCGGTGCAGTGCATTACCAATGCTATTTTGGCCTTTCTCAAGGCTCTTTCTGTTCTCCTAGAGCTGCGTGATTTCAGCTCGGCTCCTAGTTAGTTTACCTTTTCCTCCAATTTGGCATCGGCGATGTTCGAGATTCTTCTCTGCTCAGCCAGAGCACTGATTGGGGCCCCTCTGACCACTGCTTTCATCGCGTCCCAGATCATGCTGATGGGGGAATTCTCTGTTGTGTTCTCCTTAAAATAGTTGGTTATTGTTTCTGCCACTTCCATTTTGATGCATTCATCTAGCAGCAGGGAGTCGTTCAGTTTCCAATGTCGCTGAATAGGGTGCTTTTGGCCCGATATGACAAGGTTTGGGGACACTGGGGCATGGTCAGATATCATGCATGTATGGATATCTCCCTTGTTTAGGCATGGATATAGCACACCGGAGATTATTATGAGGTCTATTCTTGAGAAACCTTTATATGCGCAGGAGTAGTGGGTGTAGTCCCTTGATGTGCCGTTGAGTAGCCTCCAGACGTCGACAGATTCAGTTTCCCTGAATAGCTTTGCCAGGGATAGTGCTTGAGCAAAGTCTGCATTTGTGGGTGGCAGACTTTTGTCCATTTGGGGATTTGGTGTAGTATTAAAATCCCGAAAGGACAGGATGGTCGGGATTAGGTCAGAGATAAAGTTGGCTTGAGACGTTGGGGCCATTGATTGTGACAATTGTAATAGGAAGTTCCTCAAATAAGCCCTTAAGTAGGAGGAAGCGGCCTTCCGGGTCTCTTCTTACTCTGATTTTTGATAACAGGACCCTATCGCTTAACAATATTGCCACCCTCTTTTTTTTCTCTCCAGACGAGGCGAAGAAAACTTTTTTATATCTGCTGAATCGCACCCGGTGTTCATCTTCTTGCAGCAGATGCATTATCCGAAGAAGAGCAATGTCCCCAGCCAGTTGCCCCAGCCTATGTTCGATTGACCTGCGCTTATGAATCTGAGCAAGTCCGATACATAGCTTTTGAGGTCTGCATCAGGGATAGATGACGGAATCCCTCGCAATGGTGATTCTGTCCCTATCTTGCTCATCCTCGAATCGTTGGTCACAGAGCTCTGCCTCAAGTTCAGCGGTTCGTCGTTCCACGTCCACCACTCTCTCATCCAGAGAGTTGATCTTTTTTGTCACCTCTTCCATGCTTTTCTGAATTTCTTTGGTCAATGCTGACAGCAAATCTAGGCGATCTGCCTTCGTGACCATTTGCGACAGATTGTGGGCAGCTGCGAATGTGTTGTGTGTGGTGCTGTTGGTTGAGTCCTCCAATGCTTCTCCCTTCTTTGATCTTTCAGTGGCCGGGATGCTCATTAGGGCAGCAATGTCTTGCAATGTCTTTGCTTAGATGCCTTCCCGCTTCTCGACATTTTGCTTCTGTATTGGGGATTGATTTCAGCTGCACTCGCTGTAGGATATAGATGGCTCGACTTCTTAGCTGGGGACCGCAGGGGACAGCACCTGACTCCCGCCACCCGCCTTCCTCACTCCAACCCCGCTACCGGGTTTCAGAGGGCTTGGCAGAGTCGTTCCTCGGGGGGGGGGGGGGGATCCGGAGCTATCAGACCTCTGGCCAGGTGTGCCACCACCTCACCACTGATGGCGGGAAGGACCGGAAACCGGGGAGCCCGGGACGCCCAGAACCAGCCCAGCGGGACCCAAGGGTCCGGGGGGGGCCAAGGCTGCAAGAGCGCTGTCCTCATGGAAGATCTCTTACTGGATGGTGAGGGGGAGGCAATCCTTTTGGTAGCTGCGGGTTGGCGTGGGTGAAGGCCGCTTGCCAAAAGCAGAGATCCGCAGTCCCAGCCGAGAACCCCCAGACAGGTATCTATGATGCTCTGTTGGTGCCCACTGAGGAGGGGGATGGGGGTTTATTTCAACAGGGGGCCTGGATGCCTTACAGGGCCACCCGCACCCCCAGCTCCTCACCTTGTCTGGAGCAGGGATTCTTTACGTTTGATGCTGTGCCTCAGGGGTGCACCCAGAGGATCTGCACATGAGGGCCGGGGCCATGGATGGCCTTGCGAGACCGACCGGCGTGCCGTCGCTGCAGGCTCCGTCCCAACTCGCCTCCAATGTCACTGCTGAGCTCTGAGGAAGGACGCCCAGGGCGTGCCACTCCACTGCAGCACTGCCCCTCAGGCCGCAGAGGGAACGTGCTAGGCGCTGATGAGGCGATGGGAGGCTCTGGGCGGCAGCTGAGATGTTCCCGCTCCAGGGCCCTCACGGAAGCCGGACAAGGACTCGTCACAGGCCCGCCGCGAAGTAGGTCGGGTGGCTACGTTGTCTTCAGAGCTGGCGGAGAGGGCCTTGCGGATTCAGATGAGTGTGGAGAGAGGAAGCCCTGGCCCAGTGGCCGCAGTCAAACGATATGGCACTGAGGTGCGGTGCGCTCTGGCCCCAAGGAGCTCCACGGGGTCCGCCTCAGTTCCGGCTGCCAATTATGCGGTGCGCAGGGGACCCTACCGCTCTCGATTCTCCATATTTTTCGTTGCAAGATCATGCAGCGGAGAGCTGGGAAGTCTAGTACAGTGCGGGTGGGCAGGCGAGCTAGTTTTCATCGGGCGGCTCCGGCTACATTAGCTCGCCTGAACCTCCCCCTAATGGGTGCTCTTCTTGGGCTGCAGTCGTGGCCGCCATCTTGCAGCCGCGTGGGTCCCAGCTCGGAAATCAAGCCAAATCATGGGAATTCGGCAACGGAGTCCGTTCCAACACGAGCGGCGGCTGCCAGGGACTTTCCCCCTCGATATATGTTGTTTACAGCCGTAAACTGGGGAAGGATCCAGCTAAATCAGTTTCAGTGCATTGGGTCAGGCAGGAGCTCCTAGGAAGTCATGCCGCTCGTGGCAGCTCCGAGCCACGCCCCCCGAGCTGGTCGTTTTTAAGGTTTGTGCATTTAGATCTTTCTAGCCAGGTAGACTGAGTTTTTATAATGCATGAAGCTGGTATAATTGCTCAAAGGGTTGATGTACCTGCTGAGTATCATATGAAGCCCAAAATGCACAGGTCTGAACCCGTTTTTAATTCTTACCCTGGTGATAAAATAAGTAGAATTGAGAAAGGCAATGGAAACAGTCTGTTAC
This sequence comes from Ambystoma mexicanum, assembly GCF_040938575.1. Taxonomy (NCBI): domain Eukaryota; kingdom Metazoa; phylum Chordata; class Amphibia; order Caudata; family Ambystomatidae; genus Ambystoma; species Ambystoma mexicanum. The sequence goes on from NC_090930.1 coordinate 848,329,395, forward strand.
TTACAGAAATTGGACAAGATGTCCTGTAAGAACCAGCTGTTCTGTTGAACATGCAGCAAAAACAGGATTACATCTAAGGCCCTAATTTCCATAATATCTCCAAATAGGGGACATGGGACTCTTGTATTCCCTCACTGTCCAGGAAATAGATCTGTGGGCTAATGCATGTGAGTAGAAATGTGGATGCAGCCTGTAGATTGTGAGTCAAAAACCCATTGAAACTACTTTTGTCCTTCTTAGGTTTAGAATTGAAGAACTATCTACTGACCTTGGTAAGAATAATGCTTGTTATTTACAGCGCCAAGAAGCTGAATTATGTATCATCCAGCATTGGAACAGGGTTTGTGCCCTGTAAGCACTGGGTGCTGAACATCTGCTCTTGATGGAGATTTCAAGTGTTATCCTGTTAGGTGTTAGTAGTTTGCCCAGGCTGATTTCTCTTTTTAGGCATTATTTCCCCCCTTAGGATGTTTTTGAAATAATGGGTTGAAATGGTGGGTTTTATAGGACACACTTTTCAAAAACTGGGGTAAAGTACCATACGGTTTACAATCTGTTCTCTCAGATGAAACATTCTAATAGATGCCATGTACCAAACAGTACACATGAATATTTCAAATTTTCATGATGATGCACCCACAAATGTGCCAGTCTTCCACTGTAAATCACTTTCTTGAAGCTGTGTCCACAATAAATGGCATTCTCTCTGTAATTTATTTTCATGATGATACATCCATAATAAATCACAGCAATCGGTCTGTAAATCACTTTCATGAAGCTGCACCTAGAACATACATCAGTAATCGTAATGTAAATTACTTTTAATGATGTTGCTCACGTAATAAATGCCAGTATTGTCACTAGTGATAATTTGTCATCTCGGTGGGAGGCTGGTGGGCCTCCCCTTTGCCCCACCAATCAAGCACATGCACCCAGTGCACTTACAGCAATCATATACACGCACACAGTCACAGAAACATGCACATACATATAGACATGCACATACTCATTCAAACATTTGTACACACACAAATTGCATGACATTCTGAACACGCACACATACAGCACTCCTTAGCTCACCTTTCTGCTGCCTCAATCTGCTGTTCGTGCCGGGGAACACCTTCAATATGGCTGTGCCATAGTGAAGCGACCAGGCGGGAATCTTGGCTTTTTTTTGCCTGGCAAATCAACACATTTTACAGGCTACACCACTCGGCAGTTTACATATGGGTGCAACTCTATATTAACAAGGACCAGCCCAGTGGAGGGGGTGGCACAACAAGCAGGGGGCAGCAGGACTGTGGGGTGCAGCTACTCCTCCACTGCTCCACACCTAGGCTCTTGCCACTGAGGGTGACTTGCTGTTGGATATTTCTTTGTTAAATTCTGTGCTGTGAAATATAGACAGCCCTTTGAATCCTACATTCATTTCTTGCCCACTGCAGTGTGACACTGAGCAAATCAGTTTCTCTCTCTGTGCCTCCGTTGCATTGACTGCAAAACTGGGACTGCTTAGACGTTGCAGTTGCACCCTGAAATAGACACACATGTTCACATGTTTAACAAAAATTGTCAGCAATGATGGAAACTGACATTGTTTTCGATTACTGCCACAACCTAGCCTTGTGTACATTTTCCAAACCTAGTCAAAATCTCCACCGGGGTTGGAGGGTTTTGGGGGGGGGGCGGGCTGGTGCGATGTTAAACGAACTGGGAGATCCTCTCCAATTCACCTAGACCATGGGTGCACAGGAGGTGTAAACTATTGACTGTTTTTTGATTTTAGGGGAACACCCATAATTGTGATTTGAACATCGTGCAAGCACGAGACACACAGTGAGGCTGTCCCAGAACCGAAGAGAGTGTCCCAGGTTAGTCAACAGCCTCTACTGTAATAAAAAAGAGTTGCATTTATGTATAGGCTGCTTCTTTCCTACTGGAAAGCACCATATTAACAAATGGCAATGCCGCCCAAAAACGTGTTACTCCAAGCATCAGCCCCAAAATTAAGAAATGTACTCCAAATGATGAAAGCGGACTTACCGCTACCTAGATTCAAACCCTGTATGCAATGATCTCTGTAGTTGAGCAGTCCCGTCACCAGAGGCCAAATCTAAATTCTCAGTGAAGTTTCTACTCTGACCGTTGAAAGTGACCAATCCATAAAACAAGAAGTGCATCCTGGGCTTGCAATGAGCCAGTTGACGTTCCTTGTACAGTAAGCACTTTCTGCACCAACCCTCCCGCACCTGTCCTTCTCGGGGTGTTTGCAATTGAGTGATCAGCAGGAGCCTACACTCCCTGCTCATGTCCTGCAGTTTCCAGAAGGAAAAAAGGACAGATGGAATGCATAGGTTTCCAAAAGGGTTTTGTGAATATTACATTTCCTGGGGAATTAACGTTTGTTATAGTAGGATGGGTTATTATGGGGGAGAATGTGTTAGTGGACAAAATGGGGTTTTCCGGCTCAACCTTTTTTTAAGTTTCATGGTTACATGCCCATACCATCTCTGTACAATACGTTCTGAGAGAGGACGGGTCTTGCCCTTCACCACCATGTAAGGAATTTACATCAGTCTTGCCATGCACCCCCTTGGGACCATAGGAATTGGGTTCAATCCGGTCTTCTCCTTCCTTCCCACAGTGGTCCAAGTAATTTTCGGCAGTTCTGACACTAGCACACATGACATTAGTGGCATTACAGTCTGCCATCAACTAATGCCCATCAAGTGCAAGTGGTGACAAGAATTCTGGCCGTGCTTTTCACCTGCACTCCTAAAATAATGTAGGATGGCAATGCCGCCCACTAGGATTTGATGAATTCAAATCAGTGTGGCTCACCACTAAGTAGCGCTCCAGTAAATGATGGCGATCTGACATTACCACCCGCTTGCACTGAATGACGAATGGAGGCGTCGGATGCACAGCCAGGATTGTGTATCATGGCGTTGGATGCACAGCCAGGATTGTGCATCACAGCGCAGGATGCATAGCCAGGATTGTGTATCACAGCGTAGGATGCATAGCCAGGATTGTGTATTACGGCGTAGGATGCATAGCCAGGATTGTGTATCCCAGCGTAGGATGTATAGCCAGGATCCTGCATCATGTCGGGCCTTGAGCTAATGTATTAGGGGCCATCCTAAAGGGAGCCCACAAATGGAAGGAGGTTTGTTAGGCCCCCCAGCCGAATGCGCAGGAGCGACCGAGCATGCCGAGATAGCGCCAACCAATCAAGAGAACATTTATTAAATAATGGATTCAAATTATGCATTTTACAAGTACACTTTCTGTCATAAGTTAGGTCAAAAGCAGCATGGTGTACAATGGGTTTTGTAGGGTAAGACATGAAAAAAGTTAATTTAATTGCTAAGTCACCAACGGTGCACAGGAGCATTTTCATAATGCCTTTGCCCACTATATGCCACTACTCTGCAAGTGTAAAAAAAGTTGTCATACTGATATTGTGCCCATACATGTCCATTCTGGTGCACCTAAATATGCCAGGATTCACACACAAGCAAATGCTCGCGTTTGTTTTGCCCATAATGTCAGTAATGATTCCATAACAAACTGTTTGCCTTTGTGTCAGTAAAAAACAGCCATGTCACAGTAACTTGCTGGCTACACAAATTCCACCCCATATAAGAACACTCATGTTGCATTTGCCCCTAACACCAGTAAAAAATGCCATGCCACAGCAAGAAAACATTACCTTGCGGGCTACAGAAATGCCCCCTGCCAAGTACCCCCAACCCCTCCTCCACGTAATAACACTGAAGTTGGCTTTGCTTTCCCCAAAACGCCAGTAAAGGATGCCATGCCCTGTCAAAAAATGATGATGCTCCAAAGCCCCTCCTCTGCATGCATGCACGCACACACACACACACACACAGATACACACACGCACCGATGTGCACACGCACATAGATATTTAAACACACATACAGATACACACACGCACCATCAGTACACACACAGAGATATACACACAAGCACACACACATACACATTCACCCACCAGTCACACACCCATACAGCTTATCTGTCATTCACACAAGCACCCAAACATTCACACACACCCACACTATCACCCATGTATACCATTCACACTGCATTCATTCATATGAGTGCACTTACAGATCCCCTTTGCCCACATACAAACATACATAGAAGGCACTTACACACACCCTCGCATTACACATACATAGAAGGCACTTAAACACACCCTTGCATTACACATACCCTTTCATAAATTCATTCACACATACAATGTTTGCATGCAGTTTTTCCCCGTACCTTTTTCCCTCCAGTCTTGCTTCCATCGCCTCCTTGGCTACACCATACGCTCCAGCTCCAGCACCCTCTATGCAGAGAGGAACTTGGAAGCATGGAGAGCTTCCTGATATGCGCCTCAAATTGACATCTCTAAATGCCCACAAAGCTCTGCGTGCTGAGTGGGCATTTACAGATTTTGGACGGGCCTTACCTGCTCAGGCCTACCCTGTCTACGCCTCTGGCAGGCGTGACCGGACATTCCAACTGCACCCAAGAAATTCATACCAGACCCTGCCATTCACTAGCACTTAAAGAATAGCCCTGATGTAAGGCCTCACAAGGATGTAGTGCCCATGAAATCCACAATAGTGTGTCCTGGCACATTCACTCCCTAGCAATTAAGACCTGACTGGGCCTGCCACCCATTCCTACCCAAGGGATGTGGTGTGCAGTCTTACCCGATCACCTATTACCAAGCAATATACTGTGCGTATGTTGACTATACACATAAGCAGGTCTACAGATAAGGGGTGTATCAGCCACTTTTACTCCCTAAAATAGACAAATACTCTGGAAAAGTAGAAATAGTGAGAGAAAATACTCCCAACAAAAATGTATTTGTTTGGACAGTAGTGCACATACTACCACAGGAAGAAACTGGTATTATTACTGCCTGATCAGAAGAAGTAAAAATGCACTTTCAATGTGTATGAATAATTAGGTGCAAATAATGATTCCAAAAATATTTCCATTTTTCAGTTAAAAACATATTTTTATTCACATATAAAAAATCCTCTCTTTGGGAATTGGACTTACATTTTTACTCTCCAAAAAATAATTTTACTCCCAACTTTAAAAAATAGGGAGTAAAATACTCCCACTTCCAAATCTTATCTGGAGCACTGCTCATAAGGCATTATTGGGACAGTTGAGGATGCATTTGACATATAATAGCATCTTCTGCAAGGTTTTACTTTACATATGTTGACTGAACCAGTCATATTTTGTGATTTAATGATTGGGTCATTTGAGACCACACGTGGGGCTGTATCGTGATTTTACCAGGCATGCATGATGGCTTTATTGGAGCATTTAAGGCTGCACTTGGCATAGGATGGCAGCACCTGGTCACCTGGCGCTATACTTTTATATATGGCGATCCTATGTCTAGGTAATTGCATAGTTTCTAAGGACTGTCACTCTCATGACAGTAGACGCCAATCTTCTAGTCTCTTCCTGGGGACCCTGCGTGGTCTGACTGGCACCTGCCACATTCTTGCCCACTTCTCCGTTACCACTTTTATACATCACCCCACCCCCCACAAGCGTCTAAATTTGCTTTAGTGCTTTGTAGGCATATAGAGTTCCTGGAAAAGGAGCGACTAGGTGCCATGGAAATATGGCACCATCCCCATAATGCGGATTCCATTTGAATACAAGTTTTTGTTTTAAATCATCCATTTTAAATCAAAATATAAAGATACATAATTTTGATAAAACATGGCTACATTATAAAATACACTTTAATGATAAAAAAAGAAAAACTTCGAAGTGCAGATGCTAAGTGGCAGCTGGTAGTTTTCTTGTGGAACAAGGACCACAACTTCCATAATGCCGTGCAACTTGATGACTATATGACATGCATCAGCCAGTCAGAACCCTCTACAGTGATTGACAGTACTTGTGAGCGAATTTGGCATTTTTCGCTTTTTTTTATCCACTAATCTCTCTGCTTTGGCCACAGATCTCTGTGCAAGCAGGTTTTGCCCTTTTGGGATATTGATCGAGTATAGCCTTTTGAGGTGCAGTTTAACATTTCAGGTTGGTTTTACAGTGATATCAGAAAGTGAATGATTTTCTGGTTATTCACTTATTTCGTTTATAAGAGGTGATGAAAGCAGCCACTTATTGAGTGATTTGGTGGTGAACTATCTTCAATTCAATAAGTTAAACATTTAGGGGGTAATTCATAGAATTCAGCGCACAAGTGGCGCACGCGGCTGGCGCACAGTGTGCACGTGCGAATCCCTGCGCCAGCCGCGTGCGTTAAAATACATTTCCGCGCACAGCGTATTCATGGATTCCAGCCACCAAAACCAGCCGTGGCGCAGCGACCCTGCAGCAGCGCCAGTTACGCTCCCAAGAACGCCCCTTGCGCAGGGAAAAGCCATCAAAATCCCCAATCCAGCGCAAAGGGCTGCGCTAACCCTGTACCAGCACGGCAAGCGGGGTACGTGTATCACTGGGGTGCGCGGGAAGTTTCTCACGTGATTTCAGCTGGGTACGTGTATTACTGGGGTGCGCAGGAAGTTTCACACGCGATTTCAGCTGGGTACGTGTATTACTGGGGTGCGCAGGAAGTTTCACATGCGATTTCAGCTGGGTACGTGTATTTCTGGGGTGCGTGGGAAGTTTCACACGCGATTTCAGCTGGGTACGTGTATTACTGGGGTGCCGGGGAGTCCCACACATGATTTGGCAGTGTGGGTCCTCCCAGGTGTTCCCTGTACGCCCTCCACAGCCCCTGCAGGCAGCCCACACCACAGGGGACTACCCTGCATCCCTGGTCATGTCCCGCAGGCAGCCCACCCAACATGGCCATGCCCCCCAGCAAAGGCACATGTCTGCTTGCACTACTGAACACCAACTCATGTCCCCTTGCACCCCCACCCCCCAGCATTGCAAGGCACCTGCCAGCAGGCCCCCACTCATGTCCCACTCATGTCCCCCTGCACTCCCACCCCCCAGCATTGCGAGGCACCTGCCAGCAGGCCCCCACTCATGTCCCCCTGCACCCCCTCCCCCAGCATTGCGAGGCACCTGCCAGCAGGCCCCCACTCATGTCCCCCTGCACCCCCACCCCCCAGCATTGCGAGGCACCTGCCAGCAGGCCCCCACTCATGTCCCAATCATGTCCCCCTGCACTCCCACCCCCAGCATTGCGAGGCACCTGCCAGCAGGCCCCCACTCAGGTCCCACTCATGTCCCCCTGCACCCCCACCCCCCAGCATTGCGAGGCACCTGCCAGCAGGCCCTGACACATGTCCCCCAGCCAACACGTCATCACAATCTAGATCCCTGGCCCTCATGGGCAGCCTCCACATGCCACACACCCACCCAAGTATTGCATCCACCCACTCAGAATTGCCAATTACATGATACAACCCCAATGGCAAGTATGTAAATGAACACATGTCCCTCACATACACACAATGGGTGTAAGTGAATGTCAAAACCCTATTCATGACGTGCATGAAACCAATGATATGATACTACACATTGAAGTTTGATGAAAAAAATGTATTAAAAGCTACATAAATGGGATTAAAAATAAACAAACGACAATGGGAATTAAAAACAAAAAAGCAGCATGTCCGTAAAATAATGAAAAAACAACAAATCATAATCCAAAGGAAAGGTGTCCAAAGTCACAGTTCAAAAAAGTACATCCAAGGGAAAAACAAAACCAAAAACCATTGCTCCATGGGTAAATCAAAAAAAAATACTACGTAATAAAAAAACTATATACAAAAATGTTGGCCATTGTCCAAAAGGTCCAAAATCAAGAAAAAAGCAAAGGAAACCTAACACTAACTACATAACTATTTACAAGGGCAGCGGGCTAGTCCAGGGCATCATCGAACTCCTGTTCAATGGCTTGGAGGCGGGCATGTTCCCTGGCCCCGAGGTCTCGCAGGGATCAAGCAGTGTCCAGCTCCAACTCCCTGCGAAGACCCTCGAGGCACCCAGCCCGCCTCAGCGCCCTCCGCCCTGACCATTGTGAGCCGTTCCTCCTCTGCCCGCTGCGCTCCGCACCTATCTGCTGGCCCAACCGCTCCCACACGGACGCCACTCCCATTCCAGGGTTCTCCTGCCCTCCGGCTGATGCCTGCACCCCTGATGTTGAGGGCCCCGAGCCATGATGCCTCCCACGTCGAGCCTGCCGCTGCCTCTGACGCAACTGCCTGTGCCAGCACGACGGCATCCAGGCTGATGGAATCCACCGAAGCCGTTGTGCACGTGCCCTGCCCGATGATGCCGTCACATCCTCCATCTGCTGGGGTCCAGTTGCTGGTGTGTCCACCCCTGCTGGACCTCCGACTCCCGACTGTGGCAGGGATGGGATCCCCACCGAGTTGGCTGCATTGGTCGGGGCAGGTCCACAGGGGGCCCTGGTGGCATCTGGGCCGGAAGACGGCATGGAGAACGACTGGCGCATAGCCTCCACAGAGGAGGAGAGGGTCGCCAAAGTGCCCGACACATGTACAAGACCCCCGACCACGACCGCTCCCAACTGGGCCACGTTGGCACGGTGCTCTTCGTGATGACGTGCATGCTCCCCCCCCCCCCCGGGAAGCACACACCTCATCACGAATGATACCCGTGCGCAATGCGACATCAATCAGGACCTTCTCCATACGGCCAGGGGTCCCCTCGTCCGCAGGTGGAGGGGAGTCAGATGACATGGACATCCCCCCTACCTGCGGACGGGCCTGGGATGGGGCATCCCTGCTGGTGCATGGTGGTGCAGTCACAGTGTCAGGGACGGTGACATGCACAGGCCCCTCCACGGCGACCTGTGCTGCCTCCTGCCCCTGCCCCTGGACTGCACCACTTGCACCAGCGGGGATGCCCCCACCAGGCCCCATGTGCGGCTCAGTAGCGGCCTCCTCCTCTGTGGAAACCACCAACCTGGATGGCTCCACACCGTCTTCCGCCGTTGCAAGCCCCTGTGGGGCTCACCCACCCCTTCCGCTGCAGCCGTGGGGTCATCCCTGCCGCTTTGCTCCACAGCGCCGTCTCCACCCTCTTCTCCACTTTGCGCTGTGTAGAGGTAGACATAGAAAACAAGCATCAGGGTACTGTACAATGGTCCCCTAGACAGGAAGCAATAGCAGATGAGTGGCACTGTCAAAGATCACTTCCATCATGTCCCTCCACAACACATGGGTCAGTGCAGGCAAAACACATGCAGTAACAGGCATGGTGCATGCTATGGACATAAGCAAACATGTCCAAGGGACTCTTGAAACATACAATGTTGTTTTTGAACTCACATGCATCATGGGTCATGCCTATCACATTCACACACTTTTCCGTACTTTCATCCATCTGGACTCGTACACCCCAGACACAGTGGATACAAGGATGACTAGGCTGCATCAGTGAACCTGAACATTGCAACAGACATGTGTCATGCATCCCTGGCATTCACAAGTCACAGACACGCAGGTCAGACACACAGACATGGACAGCATACATGTACATGGCATCAGCACCCATCCCTCACCCCCACCCATGTCCAGGAACAGAGACTGGCATGCTCTCATATGGCCATTCCGCATAGGGCACCCCATGTTGCATTTGAACACATGCACCAACCGTGTGGTTCACACATTACTGGTCTCACATGCATGACGTCCCTGCACACACACATGCATACATGGCCTATGTCACACATACAGGCAAGTATCCGACAACCAGCACACTGCGACATGCCCTGTCTCACACAGCAATGCTTGGCCACTTACCGCTCAACTCCAGACGGGTCTGCCTCTCAAAGATCTGGGCATGGAGCGCTGGGCCTATGCGTTCCAGGACCCTCAGCTGGATGGTACTCATGCGGCCCGACCCCCCTCCACGAGGCGCCGGGCCTTCAAGACCTGCACTCATCCCAGCACTTCTTGACATGTTGGTAGTCGCGGACTGCCACCTCCTCCGCGTTGATGGCAGTCACGATGTCCGTCCAGATCCGAGTCCGCCCTTCCTTGTTGGCGCGCGTACTTCCGAAGAGGGCATCATACTGCCCCAGGACTTGCTCCACTTGGACACCAACTTCGGTGGCAGTGAAGCTGGTGCCCCTCTGCCTCTCTGGCCGGGGTTGCCAGTGGTGCCAGATGTTGCAGTGCCCGACATGGCAACCCCAGCGGCAGGAGTGGGTGGGCAACTGGGTCCTGGGGCTGGGCTGTGGAGCGATGGTATCCCAGTCAGGAGTCTTCTGTTCCAGCAGGGGTGGACACAGCAAATGGACCCCTGCAGATGGCTGATGTGCAGGCACCAAATGGCAGGGCACGGTGGCAGCAGGCAGGCAGGCAGGCATGCAGGCAGGTAGCAGCAGATGGCTCGTGGGAGGCTGCTCGGGGCTCTGGGGGGGCAGTAATTCGGCCTTTTGGGCAGGAGCGTGGTCTTCTGTGTGCTTACGCGTGACCAGCTTGATACGGAGTGATTTGGCACGTGAAAATCTTGCACGTCTGCGTGTAATTCGAGGAAAGGCCCTTAGCGCGTAAGTGCGTCAGCACGCATACGCGATTTCATTGGACCAAAGGCCCTTAGCGCGTAAGCGCGTCTGTGACGTTTCGCGCACGGGCGTTTCCCTGGCAGGGCTTGTAGATCCCACGTGCCTTTACATTGCTCTGTACGTGCTTTTCGTGGGGTGCGGTGCGTGTGTTTTCCAGCCGTTGGGGTTCACACGCTATTACTTCACAGCGGGTGTTGGCTACGCGTTCTTCTACACGCAAGGCAGACGGTGAGTGGTAGCCCGCTCCCCCAGGCCGATCGCGTGAAAAACTTCACGTGAACCCCTTAAATACACGTAGCCCGCTCCCCCAGGCCCTATCGTGCGAAAAACTTCACGTGAACCCCTGAAATACACGTAGCCCGCGCCCCCAAGTCGGATCGCGCGAAAAACTTCACGAGAACCCCTGAAATACACGTACCCCGCTCGCACAGGCACAATAGCAGTATGGGACATTCATCATTGCTGTATATTGGCGCTTTTGTGATGCGCAGGGATGCTACCGCCTGCCTTCGTGTGGCGGACGTGTTTAGGCCTGTGCGTGTCTTTGGCTGTGCGCGGCTTTGCCCTATTCGATTCCATGAATATGTGTGGTTCGCGTGCGTGTGGGCGTTCCGTCTGCTTCCCAGCAGTACATCCCAGTTACGCCCTTATTTTCGCGCGTTGTTCCCCATTCCGCGCGTTACGCCCCGTGTTCCGCCCCCTTGTTGGTGTGTGCGCCGAGGTTGTGCGCTTTCACTGTGCGCGTCACGCACGCCGTTCGGGATGTTGCAGTGACGTGTGCGCCATGCACGGGTTTGGCGCACATCCCGAGGAAAACACGCGCAGGGACTTCCATGAATCACACGCGTGCGCCTGTTTTTTCACGCTTGCGCCTGCTTGCGCTACTTTTTTCGGCGCACGTTGGTTCCATGAATCGACCCCTTAATATCTGAAAGATTTTCGTGGCATTCTGTTTTAGGAGAAGACGATCACAAAACAGACATTTACATTGTTTCCTTTAATTTAAAAAAAAACATTACGGATTCTGGATTTCATTTTTCTTCAATGGAATTGCAACAGAAAACAATGTTATATTTTAACAAAACCAGAATATGCATTTTTTTTAAATGTACAAATTAAAGTTTTCCCAAAGAAGAAGATGTTCTTGCTTCACCGGAAGAACGAGCTACTAATGTTAAAATGTGGATCAACACTTCAGACTCTGGAACAGAGTGCCTCACTGACTTCACGGGCTCAACTATGTGATTTTATGTAAAGCAAAAGCAGCAAACACATATGTCTTGAATTACCATTAGGAGTTCATGACAGCGGACATTATGAACGGATGTCATTGCAAACTCTTCTTATGCAGTAAGCCTTGACCCTGGCGCCGAGGATTGGGAATTTATGCAAAAAATGAGAATGCGCGGAAGAGAGCGGGGGTCCCGTTCCTCTTTTTTGTGCTTGCAATTAAACACAGTCATTTCAGCAGTATTGCCTATAAAATTGTTGTTTGCCTCCATTTTGTTGAAGGGTCCAGAAATCGGCTTCAAGGCACTCAAAATGCATTCCACATTTCTCTTAAACCCACTGTTGCAAACTTTGGCTGTGAGTGTGCCAACCTTTGCATTTCACAAATTGTCATCCGATTAGTCCAGTTCTTGTAAAAGTGCTCAAAATAATCCTATACGGAGCTCCATCACGCATCTTGTGAATGTGTTGGCTTGGTTCTTTCCTCTTTTTACGGAGAAGCTGCTACAAAGTGGTTATTGTGGAAGCTTTTTACAGTTTTTACATTGGCCTTTATTTCTCAGGCAATTTGGCTACGAGGTGCATCAAACACGCACTGCATATATTTGCTCAGGACACGTTTCACGCTCAGTTGAATGTCTCCTCCTCTTGAACACATTTGTAGCACAATCTGTGATCCAGCTGCTCACTCGTCAGCTTATTTCACAGTTTGTTGCAGCTTTACTTCAGATTATCAATTGTTTCTGTAAGGAAGACATTCCGTTCTTCTGGCGTCACACGAACGCGTACAATAGGATCACTCTGGGCACTGCCCTACCCATCCAGCCTCAGAGTAACCATTTTACCATCTAGAGTGTTTGCACACACTCCTCCGTTTTTTCTTTCATACTCTATACACAGAAGCATTCCCGTTGCAGCTGCTCTTGGGTGGATTGTATCCTGGTTTCAATGACTGCAGAGACGTTTGTTAACTAAAGAAATGGGGCGTTTTTTCGTCAGTTCCCTCTTTTTGTGATCTGCTGCTTCTTCTCACAGGCATATGACTGTTCCTGGGCAGTGGAGACTGGTCTTTCCTTTTACTGCTTGTGGCATACGTGATGTGTCTGAAACCCCATCATTTGGAATGTTGCTGCCAAAACAAGAGAAGAGGATATGGATCTTGAAGATGGCTAGTCTTCAGAATCCTGTTTGTGGAGGATGGATTGTTTTTGTATCACAGGCGCATCACACATGTTCGCACTATAGAGCATTGATGTTCAACAGTCTGTTCTGAACCTGCTTGAAAAAAACCTTTAGGTTCTTTTTTTATTGCATCACTAAGTGTCCGCCCTCACACCCTGTGCTTCTGAATGATATGCGGCCCACGACATTTAAAAAGTTGGGCAGCGTGCGGTAGAGTAATCACTATAATCTTTACTCAAACACAATTCAAGAATTATCCATAAAGAATAAAGATAGTCCATCAAACATAAGCATGGAACCGGAAGATCCTGCACGTTCACAGATGTTCCCTTATCTTTTTTTTAAAAAACTTTATTTTATTGTGCTTGACTTTACAATTGAAGGGCAGGCAGCGGAAACTATCATCAAATTCAGCAACAACATCTACAGACTGTGAGCAACAATGACATATGGAGCAAGAAAGCAACGCAGTAGTGGCTAGCCGCTAAGCATGCACAACATGACAAATTCGACCAACTTTCAAGAAGGGCTGTTGTTAGGGGGGGACTGTGCTGAAGAAGAGTCATCAGATTCGGTGGATATAGATATGAGGTCAGAGCGAAATCGTGGCCACACATCCCTAGGCCTTGTTGTTTGTGGCATTGAAATGTCCTCGCCTCCTCCGTGTTGGAGGACCAGGTAACAGCAGAGAGCCACTGCACATGTGTGGGTGCCCGAGGACGGAGACAGCACAACAGAATACAGCGTAATGCAAGTAGCATACATAGACCGGCATGCCTACGGAAATCCCGGTGGAGATCTGGGAAATTATTGAAAAGGCATTTCAATGGGGAAGGGGAGAACTCATGGGTTAGGATAGAAGAGATTGTGGAGCAGACTTCGGACCAGAATTGGGTAAGGGAGGGGCAGGCCCAGATCATGTGGATATAGGTTGCCTCATTGGATCCATATCCGGGGCAGGAAGGAGCGTGGTCCGGGAACATTCGATGTAGTCATGTCAGGGTGTAGTGGTACCTATGTAGGATTTTAATGTGGATCAGCTTAAAGCGGGAGTTGAACGACATTTCATGAGTGCGGACACACATCCGCCACCAGCCCAGGTCAGTCACCTCCAGGTCTCTGGTCCAAGTTTGTCTCAGAGCTTCGAATCTGGGGAAGGTTTTGGATTGTAGTAAAGAGTATAGTATGGAAATGTTCCCTCTGGTATTCGAGGCGTCCATGATTTCAGTCAGAAGTGGATCGTCAGGAGGTATGACGGGGAAGCCAGAGTATCTCTTCTTAAGAATCTGACAAAGGGCTGAGTATTGGAGCCAGATGGGCGAGTCCCGGCAGAGGGGCGGCGGTAGGTCCGCCCACTCAATAAATTGATCTTGGTAGAACACATCTTGGATATTTTCAAAGCCCATCTCTGCCAGTTGCGTGCCTCCGATAGGGAGACTGAGGGGGCCCCGGTAAGGAAGTTCCAGAGGGGTAGGCAGCCGTGGAATGGGTGGGGATTGTCGGCCAATGCCCATAATCTGGTGAGTGCTCTAAATTTAACATCTACCGGATCCAGTGGGTTACCATTGTGGTTGGCGGGAGCGAGAGTCCAGGGACGGATATCGCACTCCCTTACCGCTCGATGCTCAAGTCAAAGGTGCTATGGGGGATTGGTGGTGGAAAACCAATACGATACGAACTGCGCCTGGCCGACCAGCCAGTATTTCTCGAAATAGGGGGCACCAAAGCCACCATGTTCTACAGGGGTGGCTAGGGTATCGTATTTGAGCCGGACTGCTCCGGAGTGCCATAGGAATTCGTTAAGTGTGCCGGTCAATGTTTGAAAAAATTCTCTTCCCGGCCACAGGGGCAGGTTGAGGAATCGATAAAGAAGTTGGGGGAGCATCACCATTTTCAAGACACCCAGTTTACCCGCAAGAGATAATGGGAGCTTGGCCCAGCCTAGGGATTTCTTCATGAGTGCAGTCAGACAGTCAGATAGTTCTGGTAATTAGCGTCGTACACTTTGTCACACGTGTGGGCTAAACTGCACCCAGGTACGTGATTTCTGATGGTGCCTAAGTGAAGCCGATGAGGTCGGGGGGGGAGTGGCATCAGTTAGAGGGAATAGTGTTGATTTGCTGCAATTAACTTTAAGACCGGAGAGTTCCCCAAAGCGTACAACATCTTCAAGGATCGGGGCGAGATTGCATTCAGGAGAGCGAATGAAAAGTAGGGCGTCGTCTGCATATAGAGAAATGATGTCAGGTGCATCCAGTAAACGAAGTCGCCGGTGGGAGTGTGCCTGCCGAATTCTATCCGCTAGGGGTTCAATGGCGATAGTGAAAATTAGAGGAGAGAAGGGGCTTTCCTGTCTTGTGCCACGGAATATACAAAAGGGAGTTGAATACCTATCTTCCGTGCGAACTCTGGCTACAGGATCCGAGTACAGTAGTTTAACCCATGAGAGAAATCGAGGCCCGAAGTGGCATTTTACTAGTACCCACCAGAGGTAGTTACAGGACACGGAATCAAATGCCTTCTGCATATCGAGGGCCGCCGCCACGGCATGGATGTATGGTTCGATTCTACTGATAATGTTAGAGGCGGCGTAGGCTGAGAGAGGTGGAGCGACCAGGGATAAATCCTGACTGATCTGGATGTATAATGTGAGGCATTCGGGAGTATCTATGAATTTCCTCTCCCTCTCGGCATGGGCGCGAAAGTTGTCTAATTCGGTGCCAATGTTGGCTAGGGTTGTTGGTGACTGGTGTAGGGCATATTGGGACTCAAGGGAGGAGAGTGTATATTCGCTGGCAGAGATGTCTCTACGGATAGTCTTGAGAATCCCCGACTTTTTGGAGATAGCCACCCCCCTGATGTAGGCCTTAAATGACTCCCAAAGGGTGGCTTGTGTGGGAACAGATCCGGCATTTAGCATGAAGTAGTCATCTATTGCCAATTCCAGATCAGCTTTGAAGGCTACGTCTAATATTGACTGAGGTTTGAGTTTCCACGATCGGGACCCACAGTGAGCCACACCCCAGGCCAGAGAGATAGTCACAGGAGAGTGATCTGAGTAAGTTCTGGGAAGAATTCGCATTTGTGTGACATTCCTAAGTAGTATATCAGAAATGAGCCATCTGTCTCTCCTGCAGTGAGAATCGTGGACAGAAGAATAGAAAGAATACACACAGGAGTTGAGGTGCACCAGTCTCCAATGCGTCACAGAGACCTCTAGCTGTGGTAAGGATTCTAGGACAACTCTGGCAGCATTGCTCCGATAAGGTTTCAAGATGTGTTAAGGGCTGATTGTTGACAGTTAGATCAGGGACCCTGCTAGGTGAGTCTGCATCAAAAACAGTGGCAGCAGGATAAGGAGGGAGTCAGTTACCACTATATTGAGTACACTGCGTTCTAGAATGGATTGTAGTCTCCCACGTCTGTTCATCGCATAGCATATGTTTAATGCACTACCACAACCACACAGCAGAGGTGCTCAGTTCACTGTGCCGGCCACCAGCGGAGAGTTTAAGTATAAGTATAAGTAAGGGCTAGGCCCCGGAACAGTAAAAGGTTGCCCGGGCCAGCAGTACAAATCAAAACAGTGGGTGCCCGCCCAGTCTGTATCCGCGTGGACTGTGGTCGCCCAAGAGAAGGATGATAGGGAAGGGCGAAGGCAAAAGCCATGTCAGTTCCAAGTAGTTGATGGGGGAATGCCATAGAAACACACCGTCCGTCGCAAGGCCCGACACCGGTGCACACTGGGGCCACAGGAGACGCGCCGCACCAGTGGGTCTCCTGCTGAGACAGAGGAGAGTGGGGGTGTCCGGGATGCTGATCGTGGGGGCCACACCGCTCAATCCAAGTTATGTGTAAGGTGGAGCATTCCCTCGGTGTGGCGCTAGGATCACAGCGTTAATAGAATACCAGCTGTGCAGTGCAGAGTGCGGTAAAAGGGGCAGGGAAGCTCCGTACCTGGTATCCCGGTGCAGTGTTCATGGAGCTTAGCTCCGTTTCCTCATGTCGTGCCCCAGCCAGTTCAGCGTTTGGGGGTAGAGGATACCCGTATTAGCAGTGAAGAGGGGGGAACCTCTCAGGTCTGGAGCATTCTAATGTTCACCACCACATAAGCGGGTCGACCGGCGAGCTGTCGGCGGGGTCCGGGAGCAGTTTTCCTGAGCAGCAGGGTGCAGGTGGATCCGGACAGCAATCGGGGTCGTCCGAGGCACTCCAGCAGAACCCCATGTCACACATGAAGTCGGGAGGCCAGGGTGACCTCAAGCGGAGCCGCAGGAGTGCAGTACAGTTCTGGGCTGCGTCGTGTGGAGCCTGCAGCGGTCGACCCTCCCCAAGCAGGGCCTGCGAACCGCGACACACAAGTAAACTGGAGGCCGCACTGTGTGATATGATATGATATGAAATGGCATTTATAATGCGCCTATACACAAGTGTTTTGGGTTGCCGCGGAGGGGTAAGCCTGCGGCCCCAGAAGGCAAGTTTACTCGGCAATGGCTTTTCTCCAGCGCATGAAAGTCGGGCAGCATCTGCAGTGGATCCACGGGCACACGTCGGTCGCTTGCCAAGTAGAAACGCAGTGCCACGTAGACTTAATCGGGATCTAGGATTTTTCCCAGCACGGAGCTCATCACTCAGGCGGCCATTTCTTTCCAGCGCAACAGCGCCCCCCCTTTTCCCCTTCATCTTTAATGCAGCGTCCCCCCGGACAAGGAACACATCTAATTAGGTTTCATTTGGGTGACCCCGCCTTACGTTTCTTTGTTGAAATGTTTGCATTTTGAAGCCATGCTTGTCTTGCCACAGGGACGCCATTAAAATATTCCCAAAGTGGGTCTCTTGGTGGTGTCAGTTATGGCTTTTCCCCTCGAGTGACAGAAGGGTTTCGTAGATTTCAAATCGACGAAGGCTCCACCCAGAAGGAGGACCTCAAACTGGCCAAGGACCATTGGCCGGATAAATGAGGTGCAGGCAGGAAGAAAGAAAGGAAGGAAAGTGAAAGTGTCACTTTCATTTCTTTCTCCCTGCCTGCCCCTTTCCCTTTCCCGTTTATCTCGAGACTTTTTCCTGTTGAGTAGATTTAAGGTCTTGTTATATTGTACCTTTTGTTAAGTATTTATTTAAGAGCAATTTTTCTGTTAAAATGCTGTTTCCCCCACCCCCCAGGAGACGCAAATACACAGTTTAAGAACTATTGCCTGTTGATGCTTCGTTACTTGTGCGGGAGGTTTCCGACTTATGCCTGAAATGATCAATTGGAGGTCTGTTGTTCTCACGTTTCTTCAATCCAGAAAGGAGCCTCTCTGGTCCCTTTGATTCCGTGCGCTTCTTGCTAGCACAGACTTTGGCATGTTCCAAATGTCCCTATCGGCGAAGCCTTGGCAATCCTACACCTTGCTCCGTCTTCTGCCGAGTAGGGCTGCATCTCCAGTGGAGTCCTATCTAGATCCTGCCGGTTTTTGAATGGCCTCTGGAGTGTGCACCTCTTTCCCGGTGGTCTTGAAATACAAATGTTCCCATTCATTTGTAGCCTGTTGTGTGAGCAGTACCAGTGAGGGGTCAGAAAAAGTGTGTGACACTATTTAACATGGTGCAGTAGAACAAGGGTGCCCAATCGGTGAAGTACATTATTACTGTTTTGAGGGGCAAAATAAAATGTATACTGCTTGGTGTCCCCGTGAGTTGCACCAAGGATCCCTCTTGGAAAAGTACTCTATGAAATTGGGTATTTTCTTTGCTGCCTTAGAAAGGGGTTGATCACTTGTCGAGGATCTTTATAAAAAGACATTTAGAATGATGTTGACGTCCCCTCTCACGCTCACATCCATGAGTATATTATAAGGAACATAGTCCAGGCACAGAGTAATCATTGTTTCAAAGAAATCTGGGGATTTGAAGTTGGGTGCATATATGCTAACTAGGGTGACGGTTCTGTTAGAAAGTATGGTGCATGGATTGATAATGACCCTGTTTAGATCAGCAATAACCTTTGATCGCATTAAAGCAAATTGATCTAAGAAACATTTCTGCGACACCCCTGGATCTTACGAATATATTGCAAATCAGTATGCTTATTTCCCCCCCCCCCCATTCCCTGGCAATTGATAGGTGCTGTTTATATATGAAGTTCATTTCTTGCATATAACAATATGTACTACAGTTCTTTAAAGCTACACCTATATAGTCATATTCTGTCAAACAGAAATCTGTTGGAAATGGGAATTCCTGAACAATCTCATCCCCAAGTTCCTGTCCGGAGACCTCAAAACTGGGTGATATTCTGCATTTGTCCTATGATACTTTTTAAAATGTTATTCCTCAAACGGATCCACTTCCCTCACACACTGGCCAACCCAAACTGGGAGGGATAATACTCACCAGTTAAGCCTTCAGCTAGAGGCCGGACCCTTCCATAAAAGAAGAGTAGAGTGGCAGCCACTTTGGTTCTATGGAGTTGTCATTCATTCTTCTTTGATTTACACAAGTCATCAATGATCATCGCGCCTGGGGTGTACAGAGGAGAATCGACACTCAGCGATGCAGTTTAAGTGCAGCAAAACATTGCAGAATCTAGTGTAGTAGTCAAATAACTAAACTTCATTGAGGCCGCTTCCTCAAGAATAAAAGTGGACAGGCACACATAGCTAGCTATTCATCACAGTCTTTGCGATGGGTTTTGTGGTTCGAGATGTTACTAATCACAAAGTTGTGTGCATCATTCAAAACAGATAGGACTTAGTCTGCAGAATCTTCAGCTTCGTTGGGAACAAACATCTGGTAGAGTGTGCAACATTCATGAAGTTAAATGTTAACCTACGAAAGTGGTCTCGGAACCAATGGGGCCATGCGGCTGAAGTCGGGGGGAAAAGTCTTTTTCCTAGTGTTTTCAAAGCAGAGTACTTCCATTTTCCGAATAGCCTTTCAAATTAGGTTGCGATTCCTGCAATTGAATATACACGGTATATGCAGTCATGGAGGCTGTCCAGGAGCCGAGTAGGGTCATAGTGAACGGTGTGCTTTCCCCACGAGAGTGAGCATTGCTGGAAAAGGGCTTTCCCAGTGGTTCTGCTAGATTTTTTTCAAAGACCCTGGTGTAGCTGATTCTGGAGGGCTTAGGGTGTGAATGTTGTTTGTTCTGGAATGTGAGCCCAAGTCCTCATTTTCACCTTCACCTGTGGGAGCACTTTCGTCAGTGTGACAACATTGTTCGGCTGCGTGTGTAGCCAAACCTCTGCTTCCGTTATTCTACACTCCTATCCTGCCTTAGACTTGTTCTACTTGTTGTTGGGATGCCTCTACTTTGACAGTAGGAGACTCCATTTTGTAGTTGTGAGCTGTGCCCCTCAAATCCAGCAGGGTTTTTTTTCACTTCTTCATCTTGATTAACCTCTGTGCTTCGTCTTCTACCATTGTGTGATTTTTGTCTATTGTTGGAAAAGGGGTAGGCTTCCTGGTGTATGTGCCCATTTTGGTTTTGTTTTGCTTGTGCCCGGCAGTCTATTTTTTTTTTTAATCAAGTTTATTAATTTTTAAAATACAAGTAACACAAAATATAAATAAGATCAACCACCAAAGAACATAGTACAATAACACAACATTCAATAAGCTACAACCATCAATTACCCATAAGTAAACTATTTCAAAAAAGAAGAGAAGGAGAAATAAATAAATAAATACATGTAAAAAAAAGAACAGGGTAGAAATGCGCAATGGGGAACACAAATTATAATCAAGATCCTAGACCCTTTCATCCGTTAACCATTGCAATTCACTGTACAAAATGAAGTACATTAGCACAAAACAATAACCATTTCCATTGCTCTACCTGGATCAATTATTATTAAATAAATTGAGTCTACTTATCTGTCTTGCATTCTCCAGAAATAACATTCCATCACAAATTCAAATCCAAGAACTTCCCCCAGATTTTCAGGGAGCGTGAGTCTTGCTTTAGAACTGAAAAATGGACTCTCTCAATATTATAAACTTTGTACATTTCCTCCAACCATATCCTTCAATTCAGAGGGTTCGTTGATTTCCATTCACGTAATATTAACTTCTTTGCCACAGCTGCACGAGTCGTTTGAGTGCTCAGGTCCTCACAAAAAGTTGTTTCACCTAGGATAAGTGTTTCATAGTCAAATTCCAATTCTACATTCAAAACAGTGTTCATCATATCCATTACTCCGCTCCAAAAGTTCTTCAATTTGAAACAGCTCCACAACATATGTTTGAGGGGATTGGGTCCTCCGACGTATTTCATATCTATGACAGTAATCACCACAGCTGTGCTGCTTCGGAACATTTTCGGCATCTGCGTCCTGCGTCAATGACGTCGATACGCTGTCCTCGAGGGCCTCTGTCGAGCCGACGTCACCGGATGTTATAAGTAGGACGCACGACGCCTGTAGCCTCGGTTCCATTTTTTCCACGAACGTGTTCGCTTCGAAGATCTCGGTGCACCGCGGTTCTACTTGTATTAACAATGATGTCTTCGCCTTCTTCCACCCCGCGTTCGGGTTTTAAGAAGTGTCGGGTTTGCGGGTCCAAGATGTCGTTGATGAACAAGCACAACGCTTGCCTCTGGTGCCTCGGGAAGGACCACGATACTGATGACTGTCGACTGCCAGTCGCTTACATCGAAGGCCTTGCGGGAGCGTAAGAAAAAGCTGTCGGTGGGTAAGGTGGCCAAGCACCGGAAGTCGCAATCCACTGGACCTTCGACGGACGATTCGAGGGGCGACTCTCTGCATCGTCGTTGTGAGTCCTGGGGGTCTCGGTCCAGGAGTCAGTCTCGCCATTCCTCTGCCTCTTCGAGGCACTCACGGAAGCGCCATCACAGGTCCCCTTCCCCGTCCTCATCCGAGGACTCCGCCCGTCGGTGGGTTGCTTGTCCCAACAAGCATTCCACTCCTGAGGAATGGGATTCGGTCCGGCAGGAGATGAAGGCGATTTTTCAGTCGCAGGGCTCCGCTCCGTCCACGCCGTCGAAAGACGCCAGCCGTGAGCGTGCTAGAGACGCCACTCGTGCATCTTCGGGCACGAGCGGTCGTCGCGACCACCGGGCGCCTTTGAGGTCCCGGTCGGACAAAGCTGGTCGCTCTAGGCATGCCCGTTCCAGGTCCCGGTCCTCGACGCCCTCGAGACCTTCGGAGCATGTGAAGTCTTCGAGGAAGAGATTGACGCCTTTGGCACCGAGGTCGTCGAGGGACTCTCTTGAGGCTCTGCCTCCGAGGAAGCCGTTGACGCCATCAGCGCCCAGGCTGTCGAAGGACACGCTCGGGGCCCCGCCCTCGAGGACTGTGTCGACGGCGTCGAAGTTGTCAGGGCCACGCTTGATGTCAATGCCGATTCCGTCGACGCCTTTCAAGGCTGCTTTGTCGGAGGTACCCCGTGGCATGGTGGAACCCCCTAGAAAGGCTCTGGCCAAGGCTAAAAATGTCCTTGTCCCTTTTTCTGTGCCCTCATTCCAGCATCTGGATTATATTTCTGAAGTGGATGAAGGGTCTGAGGAAGGTTTGGTTCCTGAGGAGGTACCTGACGAGATTTTGTCTGGGCATAGTCAGATTGTAGATCTGCGGCAGTCATTGCACGACGCAAGTGGTCTGGACACCTCTCCGGAGGTGGAGTTCTGTAGGCCTGAGCCTGGCACCCATGCTGAGTCCTCGTACTGGCGCCTTATGTCAAGGGTAACAGAATACTTTGGGTGGTCTGCGCCACCAGGGGATTTTCTGCAGGATGACCTGATGGATATCCTCGACCAAGGTCCACCAACTGACCCGGTACTGCCATTCCATATGGCCTTGCAAAGAAGGGTGGCGGCGGCTTGGACTGCCCTGGAGAGTCTCCCGGCAGTGAGAAAGACTTTGCCGCAAAAATACCGTCCAGCCAGTAGCGACCCCTGCTACTTGACCACGCACCCCACAGAGTTTGGTGGTGCAGGCGGCTACAGCCCCAGCAAAGCAGGCATCGTACCCTACCATCCCTCCTGATAGGGACGACAAGCGTTTTGATGGCTGGTCGAAGAAAGTGTTTTCTTCAGGGGTTATATCTTTGCAGGCAGCCAACTCCGTTTTGTGCCTTGTCACGTTTCACACACACTCTGTGGAACTGTATTTCGTTAGCGGCTGATCATATTCCCAAAGGGGAGGAACGAGATGGTTTTCTTGCCATGGTGCAGGATGGCAAGGATTCCATGTGTGAGTCTGTTCAGTCGGGTCTGGACATGGTGGATTGTGTCAGCCGGTCCATGGCGGTGAGCACCGTAATACGCAGGTTTGTGTGGTTGCGGAAGTCGGGGTTTGGGTTTGCTCCTGATGTGCAAGCCCGGCTCCTCAACATGCCCTTTGATGGTGAACATCTTTTTGGCAGCAAGGCTGACGAGAGCCTTGAGAGGTTGCAGACCTCCAAAGCTGCACCAAAGTCATTGAGCGCTGCAGTTCGCCAACCTCTGCCTTTTCGTCCTAGGGGACAGCAATGGAGGGGAGGTTCCTTTCGATATTACTCATCCTTTAGTAGATCAAGAGCTGCAAGTCAAAGGGGCCACCGTAGGAGTGCCAGAGGTGGAAAACAGGGTACTCGAGGTGCCAAGGGCGCTCGGGCAGTTGCCTCTTTACCCTCAGGCAATGCCGCAGCCGCTTCAGCTCAGTCATGAGGCCATGTCCCATGGTTCGCCGATTGGGGGGAAGGCTGGCGCAGCATCTTGTAGAATGGCGTGCCATTACTTCAGATGTGTGGGTTCTAGAGATCATAGCCCACGGCTACTGTCTTCCTTTCCGGCAGAGGTCTCACGACAATCCACTAGGGAATCTCTCTTTAAAGAATCCGGATCCGCTCCTTGCGCAGGAAATGCAAGCCCTGCTGGAGAAAGGAGCCATAGAACTGGTGCCTGTAGAGGAGAGGAACAAGAGATGGTATTCCCCTTATTTTTTGATTTCAAAGAAAGACGGGGGATTGAGACCCATCATGGACTTGCGTGAATTGAACAAGCTCCTCAGGAAGGACAAGTTCAAAATGGTTAGTCCTTCTCAAGTCCTCCAGGACCTTCAACCTCAGGACTGGTTGGTGTCTCTCGACCTCAAGGATGCTTACTTTCATGTGCTGATCCATCCCAAGGAAAAGAAGTACCTGAGGTTTGCGGTTGGCGACTCACACTTTCAGTTTCGGGGCCTGCCGTTCGGATTGACCTCCGCCCCAAGGGTTTTCACCAAGCTCATGGTGGTGGTGGCAGCGTATCTCAGGAAAGGGGGGGATTCACGTCTACCCCTACCTGGACAATTGGTTGATCAGGACGCGCTCTCCCGAGCAAGTCCCCGATCATCTGTCTGTCACCTGCCACTCCCTTCACAAGCTGGGCTTCTCCCTCAACTTAAAGAAGTCCCACTTGACGCCAACTCAGCGGCTCCAGTACATCGGAGCAGTGCTCAACACATCCTTGGGGCAGTGTTTTCCTCCCTAGGTGAGGGCTCATCACATTCAGCAGATGGTACACAAGTTTCAACATGCCCAGAGTCTCCCGGCGTTCAAGTTCTTGAGGTTGCTCGGCCTCATGGCATCCTGCATTCTTCTGGTGCCAGAGGCCAGGTTGCGGATGAGATCTCTGCAATGGGCTCTCAAGATGCAGTGGTCACAGTCCTCTGGCAGGATGTCGGACCCCGTTCAGGTGCCGCCCCCGGTCGCTCAGGACCTTCTGTAGTGGGCCGACAAAGGCACTCTGATGAGGGGGGCTCCATTTTGGCTACCCTGGTCGGAGGTGGCGATCCTGACTGACGCATCCCTCATTGGATGGGGAGCTCATGCCAACGAGTTGACAGTCAGCGGTCGTTGGTGTCCGGCGGAGTCCAGACTCCATATCGATCTGTTGGAGCTGAGGGCCGTCAGGCTTGGCCTGAAGGCTTTTCTGCCAACTGTGCGAGGAAAGAATGTCCTGATTCTGACGGACAACACAGTGGCCATGCACTACCTCAACAAAATGGGGGGGGGGCAGGGTCACTTCCTCTGTGCAGGGAGGCGATGCAGCTCTGGTTCTGGGCCATCCAGCAGGAAATTTTGATCTCAGCACCTTCACCTGGCCGGAGACGAAAACGAGACGGCGGACGCTCTGAGCAGGCAGAGCGTGATCTCTCACGAGTGGGAGTTGGCTCAGGAGATTCTCCTAGAGATCTTCGCCCTTTCGGGGACCCCTCAAGTGGATCTCTTCACCTCCAGTGTCAAACGGAAGTGTGAAAGGTTCTGCTCGCGGGAATCTCCTCCAAGAGGAGCCTTAGGAGACGCGTTTGTGGTGGAGTGGTCCTTCCCACTGCTGTACGCGTTTCCTCCAGTGCCCGTCATCCCGTAAGTGCTGCAGAGGTTACAGAGGTTCGGTTCCCGGATGATCCACATTGCTCCGGCATGGGCCCAGAGGACGTGGTACCTGGACCTTCTCGACTTGTCCATCTGCCCTCCACTTCGTCTTCCCTACCGAGACGATCTGTTCTCACGGGAGGGGGGCAGATTCTCCATCCAGAGGTCAGATCCCTCAACTTTCACGCTTGACTTCTGAAAGGCTGAGGTATGATATGATATGATATGGCATTTATAACGCGCCTATATACAGGTGTTTCAAGGCGCGACGAGGCAAGGTGGGGGAACAATGGGAGGACAAACAACGATCCTACTAGGCCAGGTGTCATTCAGATCGCGCAAGTGCATGGGAAGGGGGAAAGGAAAAGTGCGCAGGGGGAAGGGAGAGGGGAAGTGCAGTACATGGGAAGTGGAATACATATGACACATAAACAGCCAGCTAGTGGCAAGTGCAAGGAAGTGCAGACGTAAGTGCTAGTAAGGGGAATGTGTAACGCTCACCTGATTCCCGTAGAGGCGCCGGTCTTGACTGGGCGTATACCGTATCTTCAAAGGTGATGTGTAACACACGGCTGGCTCTTTGGGCTGGACCTCTGTGCACTGTATGTCTGACTCGAAGGGTAAGATGTCTGCAGATAGAAAATATGGGATTAAGGAACTGGGTTATTGAATGTCTCTCTCTTCTTCCCTTTCTCTTCTCCTGTAGAACCCCAAAGGTTAACGCTCTCACCTTAGGTAAGTGAACGCTGTGCTCTCCATCTGCCTCGGGGCAGGGTGCTGTAACCAGTTTCTTCACTGGATAAGGGGAGCAGGCCTCTTGGCTTCAGAGGACTGCTGTCCGTCGTTTACTGCACGAACGGTAAGTTTCGAGTAATTCTAATGTCTTTAAAGTCTTTAGTAATGATGTCTCTTGTTTTGCAGGGTTCCGGCGATGGCGGATGACGGGCTGAAGTGAGTTGAAGATGGAGCCCGTGTGATGAATAGAAGCGCCTGGAAGCACGTAAGTAAGCGCTTGTTGCCTGCTTCACGATGCGCTCTAACTGTCTTTTTATTTTGCAGGTACAAGTTCGGAGCGGCTGCAGGGTGCCAGAATACCCACTGGGTTAGATGTGGAAAGGAGTAATGGCACGTGAGTATTAAAGTTCCCCAATGTCTTTAAACGCACCTTGTTTTGTCTTTCAGATGCGGGATGCAGCGCCGAAGGCCTCTGGAGCGTGCGAAGAGTTGGTAAGCTTTTGTCTTTCAGATGCTGGAATGCAGTGTGAAGACTTCCGGAGCGCACGAAGAGTAGGTAAGCCTTTGTCTTTCAGATGCCGGAATGCAGAGCGAGGCGTTGGTGACAGCCGATGGACCAGGTAAGTGAAGAGCTGTCACTGAAGACCGTAATGCTAACCTGTTCTTTCTTGTCTTTATAGGTGTTGCTGAAGACTGGATTCAGGATGGTAAAGCCTTTTTCCTTAGGCCCAGGATCAGATGCAGAAGACACGATGAGCGTTCTGCTGCAGAGGATGCAGAATAACGCAAAGCAAGATTCATCCATCGGGTGTGGTTTAAATAGCCTCCTGTAGTGCTTAGGTGTCTCCTTCCACAGCCACGCCTAGGTAAGAAAAGAGTTCCTGCTTTCCAGAAGAGTTCCAGTGTTCTGAATCTAGGGAGTGGCTCCTGCCCCACCCAACAGGAAAAGTAGTTCCAAACAGAAGAGGATCAGAGGCTCAACTGGCAGGCAAGTAAGCAGCATGGTCTGCTGCAGGTAAGTCCACCCAAGCATTATGAGCCCGGCGCTTCCAGCGCTGGGACTGGGCATATTTATGAGCCAAAAGTAGTTCCAAACAGAAGAGGATCAGAGGCTCAACTGGCAGGCAAGTAAGCAGCATGGTCTGCTGCAGGTAAGTCCACCCAAGCATTATGAGCCCGGCGCTTCCAGCGCTGGGACTGGGCATATTTATGAGCCTGGTGCCACTGGCGCCAGGACTGGGTCCAAAAGGTCCCAATTGGGACTGGTTGGCACTCGGAACCTGGGTTATGGATCTGCTTCCAAGGGAGTTGGGAAAACCCTGACCTTTTGGAAGCAGAGATCATGACAGAATGAAAGGATACAGAAAAACGGTCCCCAAGTGCAGGGGTTGCCAGGGAGGCAGTGCAGGTGGGTAATTGACGGGGCCTGGGCCAGAGATCAAAAAGGATGGCCAGGTAACCAGGGCAATTACGGTCAGGAATTCAACAAAGGAGGGGAGGAGAGAAAGCAGAAGCAAAGAGGAGGGTTTTGAGGTATTTCCGGAACCGGAGATGGTTCTCCTCAAGTTTCAGGGAGGCAGGAAGGCTGTTCCAGAGAGAGGCACCTGCTGAAGAGTGATCTGCCACCAACTCGTTGCTTGGAGAAGCGACTGACCCTAAGGGAGTTGGAGGCAGATGAGCGAAGAGCTGGAGAAGGGAGATATTTAGGTAGAGAGAGTTGAAGGTATTTCGGTCCCTGACCCCAGAAGGCCTTGTGTACAATGCAGAGGGTTTTGAACTTAATCCTTGCAGCCACTGGGAGCCAGTGCAGAGATTTCAGTCCTGGAGAGATACGATCCCTGGGCTTGAGGCCAAGGACAAGTCTCGCAGTCCTGTTCTGGATAAGTTGCAGAGGGCGGAGAGTAGAAGGAGGCAGATTTAGATAGAGGCTGTTACAGTAGTCCAGCTTGGAGAGGACCAGGGCTCTGGGGAAGGAGAGGAAAGGAAGAATACCTCTAAGGAGGTGCAGCTGGGAGTGTGACTTCTTGGAGACGTAGGAGATGTGAGGGGAGAAGGAGAGTGCAGAGTCGAAGATGACCCCGAGGTTTTTAGCCTTGCAGGTGGGAGTGGGAGGAGGGCCAAGAGAGGCCGGCCAGAGAGCTGCAGGGAAGGAGGGAGTGGGTGTGCCGATGAGGAGAATCTCAGTCTTACTGGCATAAAGGCAGAGGTTGTTGGCGGCAAAATATTCCTGAATGGCAGACAGACAGTCAGAGATGAGAGAAGGAGATGAGGAGGCTGAGGGTAGCCTGAAAATGAGCTGGGTATCATCAGCAAGGGATAGCATAGCACTGAAAGTTGGGACAGAGAGCGGAGATGCGGTGGGCAAGGAGTGCCAGGTATTGGTTGAACAGCCAGGGAGAGAGATTTGTTCCCTGGGGGACACCACAGGTAGAGAAAAAGATGTCGGAAAGGAAGGACCCAAGTTGGACCTGGGAGGGTCGGTCGGAGAGGAAAGAAGTCAGCCACGCCAGGGCCTGACTAGTGATACCCAGGTTATCACGGAGACAGTTGAGCAGGATGGCATGGTTGACCGTGTCAAAGGCAGAAGAGAGATCAAGCAATATGAGAACGCAAGGTGTGTTAGAGTCGAGGTTGGTGAGCAGGGCTTCACGGATGTTCTAGCAGCTCTGAAGCCAGACTGATGGTCACGAAGACAACCAACAAGATTCAGTGTGGAGATTGAGCTGGGAGATGGCCAGTTTCTCCAGGAGCTTGCCCAGGAAGGGAGTGATGGAGATTGGACGATAGTTAGCCGGGCAGGACGAGTCGGCAGAGGGTTTCCTAAGAAGAGGGTGCACAAGGGAGTGCTTCAGGGGGGAAGGGAAGACTCCAGTGGCGAAGGAGTGATTGCAGAAATCTGCCAGGACAGGCGCCAGGTAGTCGATGTGACCCTTGATAGTTTTGGAGGAACAGGGGTGAACCTGTTTTGACAAGACTTTCATAGATCGGACTTGTCTAGAAACCTTGTCTGGAGAGAAAAGGGGAAAGGCAGAGAAGGAGGGAGGAGGGGTGGCTGCAGAAGGGCCGGAGGTAGAGCAGGGAATAGCGGGAAGGGGGTAAGAGAGGGAGAGTGAGGACAGGATGTCCTGAGTTTTTGAAATGAAGTGAGAAGCCAGTGCCGTGCAGAGGGCCTGGGAAGGGATAGGAGAGGTAGAGACTGCGGCAGGATTGGCCAGTTCCTTGCAGATTTTAAAGAGTTCAGCCGAGTTGTTAGATGCCGCAGAGATGCAGGCTTGGATATGGGCTCTTTTCTTGGTGAGGACGGAGAGCCGGTATTGCCTTTGCAGCAGGCGGCATGCCAGTTTGTCAGAGGATGAGTCTGAATCCTATAAGGATTGGGACCTCCCTGAAGACGTCATGGAGGTGTTGCTTTTGGCCAGACGGCCGGCAACGAAGTCCCTGTACCGTTGCCATTGGAGAAAGTTCTGCGACTGGTGCAGGGTTAAGAATGTGGATCCTTTTTCATGCGACATTCCTGTGGTTCTGTCTTTTTTGCTTTCGTTGGCCCACAGGGGCCTGCAAGTGGGTACTGTTAAAGGTTACCTGGCGGCACTGCATATATTTAAGCGTTCGTCTGAGGAGTGTTCCTATTTCAAAATTCCTTTAATTTCTCAGTTTCTCAAAGGACATACTAATGTGTTTCCACCGTCACCTTTCCAGGTGCCCGGTTGGGATTTGAACCTTGTTCTCAAGTTTCTAATGGGTGCTCCATTTGAGCCTTTATATTTTTGTCCTTTGAGACTGTTAACCCTTAAAACCGTATTTATAGTTGTGGTCACTTCAGCTTGCAGAGTGAGTGAGTTACAGGCACTTTTAGTTAAGCCACCCTTCACTGTGTTTCATAAGGACAGGGTTGTCCTTGGAGTTCGTTCTTCCTTTCTTCCGAAAGTGGTGTCGGAATTTCATTTAAGCCAGAAGGTCATTCTTCCGGCATTTTATCCTCCTCCGCATCCTGGTAAGGACGAGGAGAGGCTCCATAGGTTAGATCCTAGGAGAGCTTTAAGTTTCTACATTTCACGCATGTTCCGGGTCAGAGTGGATGATCAGCTCTTTATAGGTTACGCTGGAAGGCGTTTGGGACAAGCTGTTACTAAGCAGACTTTGTCTAGATGGATTATCTTGGCAATTTCTGAATGTTACCGCTTGGCGGGTAAGGACCCTCCGGTAGGCGTACAGGCCCATTTTACTAGGGGTATGGCTGCCTCTACTTCCCCTATTCGTAACATCTGTGAAGCAGCCACTTGGGCTTCTGTCCACACTTTTGACACTACTCCCTAGATTCTATCCATGGGCAGGATCTGTCCTTTGGCAAGGCGGTCCTTTACTCTGCAATTTGATTGGGCATTCGAAATGTCTATATTCTAAATTCTTTTTCCCCTCCTCCATACTTTGGTACTGCTTTGGCAGTCTGTCATAGATATGGAATACGTCGGAGGACCCAATCCCCTCGAAGAACAAGTTACTCTCTTACCTGGTAATGTTCTTTCGAGGGATGGTCCGACGACGTATTCCATATCGCTCCCTCCCTACGTGCCCTGCTACAGAATTTCCTATGTGATTGCAGCTTACGTATCTGCAAGGCTTTCTGTGGTCATACTGGCAGTGGTTTGGTGCCACACGTTCTGGGGGGAAAAAAACTACAACTGAGGCTACGGGCGTCGTCCGTCCTACTTATAACATCCGGTGATGTCGGCTCGACGTAGGCCCTCGAGGACAGCATATCGACGTCATTGACGCAGGACGCAGGCGCCGAAAATTTTCTGAAGCAGCACAGCTGTGGTGATTACTGTCATAGATATGGAATACGTCGTCGGACCATGCCATCGAAAGAACATTACCAGGTAAGAGAGTAACTTGTTCTTCTAAAGTACCTTGGTGTTGATCACATCTCCAGCAAATGTCTGAGTCTCTTAGGCAATGTTTGAAAAGACGCACTGGTGTCCAAAATATTCGGTTTAGAATCTTTATTTGGTGGTCTTGCTCGCATATATTTATGGACACCTTTTTTTATATTGGCACACACATCAGCCCATCTTTCTGTGGCCATTTCATCTTTCAACACTGATGACCAGGTAAACAGGAGTTTAGGATCCGGCTCAGAATACTCACTCAATATATTGTACATTTTGGAGGCCAAGTGATCAGTTTCCATGAGTTTCTTAATACTAGAAACCAATGATGAATCTTTCAATGGAGACCTATTTACTGCTTTTCTCAACTTTCTGTATTTTCCATATAAACAATCGGGCAGGTCGAATTCAGCCCTAAGGTCTCTAAATGTTTTCTAGGCCTGATCACCAAACAAATCTCCAATTTTCTTAACTCCCGCCGAGAACCACTCCTTCCAAAATGTCACCTTTTTTTCAACTTTTATCCTCGGATTCAACCAGATTGAAGAGTCCATAGTTTTACCAGGATCTGAATCCGTCATAGTTTCATAAGCCTTCCAGGTTATCCTTTAAAAATCTGTAAGTGCAGAACTATTCTTACCCTTGTTATTAGTGGTAGAAAGAACTGCCCATGCATCCAAGGGCCCTGTTCTCTCTGCCTCGGCTTGAGCCCAGTCATCCTCCATTCTAAAAAAAGGAAGGATGTGCCCGGCATTCTAATGTGTCAAATGTGGTACCAAACAAGGCTGTCCAATGGGCAAATGAGCAGGTGAAACAATATGGAGTTACAGTTCACGTGTATTGTGGAGAAGTAGCTTACTGCACCAATTAAGTAGATGACGGTGGTAGTAGGAGCACTAAGATCAACTCTCAATTCAAAGTTGAGACACTCACTCATACTGCCGTAGGACTTCAGCACAGTGGCATAGTTCAGACGCTCCTACAGGATTTCCACCATCTGAACAAAGTAGGTCAACACCTAAGGGCAGATTCACTATTTGAAGTAGTTAAAAATCCAAGTGGCATTACAAACCAGAAGAGGGAAGTCCCCAGTGCAGTAAAAGGTAGAATGTGTTTCACGTTACATGAGCGCTATAGTTTCAAATCAAAAAGTGGTGGTGTCTTGTAATAATCCTGTTTAATTACAGTGACATTGGGCATTGGTTCCCAGCAGAGTGGGTTCATGCTGAAGGAGTATACCCACTGCTCTTCTTTCTGCTTACTGTCCATGTGCTCAATGAGGACATGTTTACACTGCAACGCCTATGTACCGCCCACCCCCAGCCCTCTAGTGGTCACGCTACAGTTTTCAAGGCATAGTCCTGGCGAAATACTAATACCTTTCACTTGGCCTCATCTCCGAGATGATGGCTTGTCAGCTGCAGTGTCATCCCACACTGCGGTGCTCCAGTTGGAGCTTCAAATTGGTGCTCAAACAACGCTTGTGAGCCCTGCCGGAGCCTCTGCGCCACCGGTATCGCGTAGAAAATCACAGGCTATTTAGTTGCTCCCATCTCCAGTGAGGATCTGTCTGCAGATATACTGGGGCAACCCTGTGGGCCATCACAGGTGCCGGCTCCTAGCAGCAGCAAGGTTGGTGGAGAGGACAGCAGCAACCCTGCCATGTAGTTGCATCAGGTTGGCATCGAAGTGCGATGAGTGGGCCAGCTTTGGTGACCTCTTGCTGCAACGTCTACCAGAGAACACCTATACATTATGGTATGCCTGAAGCAGAATCACTTCTCCCTTCTAGCCTTCCGATGTTTCAAAGCCTTTTTGCACTCCAAATCGATATGCTAAGCTAACAGGATCATGTTCGGGTGCTAGTCTGTTTTCTCCCAGAGCGGGCTGTATGTGTAGCAGTGTTCGTGAAATGAAGGGGGGGGAGTTACAGTCCACAGATATCCTACCTGCTAGAATGGGTCAAAGGGATTATAGGGGGGGATGCCGCCTCTTCCCACAAGGTGTCCCACTCCCATTCCCCAACGACCCCTCAGCTAGGTGATCCTCCCACATTGGTCCACCCCCAGGGTCTGGATCCAAAGGCGATGGCTGTGCCCTGGCCACCTGAGAGAGAGACCCCCATAGACTAGCGGGTGAGACACCTTCTGGTTTTCTCACAGTTAACATCTCAATATGGTTTCGTACTTCAGATAAAATATTTTCATGTAGTTTGACAAGTGAGGACAAAACATAATTGAGCGCCAATATTGAGTTAGAACCTTGTTTTAAGTAGTCCCGCAGGGATTCTAGCCTTCACTGAGTAAGGTGTCTTCAAGGGGAAGAGAATTGTTAGAAGATTTGTCACTCTTGCAACAAGGGAGTAATGAGCCATATGTAGGTTGACCACCGATGTCCGATTTATGTACACCGTCAGCGAGATCCACTAATTGAGTTAGTGTGGGGGATTTAATATTGTTCTCCTTTTGGATAGCCATGCAAGTTGGTGGATGCCTCTGAGCAGGTGGCAATAATCATGTGAATTTCTAACACCTCACTTGCAGATTTCTCTCAATGGAGCTCCCAACTTGCAGCTTGCCCTACTCTGGATAAAACAATTGACATTTCTGCTGGTGAAGGGCAGTGAAGGTGGTGCTCACGCTGATGTGGGCAGGGGTCATTTGGGGGAGAGTGGAGATCAGTCATAAGGTTGGATTCTTGTAATTCTAGCGGTTGGTGCGAAGGTAGACGGTGAAGAGAGATGATGCTTTGGCCGCATGGCTTACTCCGAAGGTGGTACATGCTGAGAGTGCAATATGAACCAAGGTGGAGGAACTAAGATAAACTAAAGTGTAGGAATGCGATGCAAGTGCACTCTTGCCTTAGTAAGGTAGAACAGGAGAGATCTCCTGCGAGCATCGGGAACTTCTGCCTGGGATGTTTCAGATGGAGAGGACAGCACTAATAGGGAAAGGGTGCATTGTTGTAGAGCCCTTCCTCGCTTCAGCTGCAGACTGCAGCTGGCTGCACAGTGCTTTGCACTTACGTGTCACTCTGCGTGGGGAAGTGGTTTTTAGGAGAAAGACCTCTCCTCTCCAATGTCCCGCTCGGCCACCGCTCTGAAAACACCAACATGCAGTCTTGCAGTCACGTAAAATGTGCAGTTGAGTGCACTTCTCCTAGCACTTCCGCCCTTTTACTTGAGGTTTGCTCAGGGTACAATCTAGGTAATCCCTTCTCGAAGATCCGTAACATAAGGTTTTGTGGCTTACAGATATTTGGGCCCCACTGGGGCTGACCTTTGCACACTGCGTTGTTCATCTCCCTACAACATTCTATCACACTGCCTTTCTTCTCCTACTCTCATCCCTACTACACCACCCACTGTCTCTTCTCACATTCCCTTACTTTTCCTTCTCTGTCCCTCCAGTGTTCCTCGCTCTACTGTCTGCCTACACCCTCCGATCATAGTTCCTTCTACTCTCTCTCTCCACTGACTCCCTCTCTCCACACTACTGCCCCTCTTCCCACTATCTCCTCACTACCACCCTTCTATCCACACTGCTGCTACTCACTCAACCCTTTTCACTCCCTAATCTCCCTCTATCACTCTCACCTACCTTTCACGCCCACTCAAAGGGAAGTACCACTCTGAGGAACCTCACCTTCCACACTCCTTTAATAATGCTCCATGCTCTCCTACTCTGTCCTTCCTGCGCCTGGTCTCTTGGTCCTCCTGCTCCTCCCTTACTCTCACGTGAACAACCCCAAACATCCTGTCTCCTGTCCCCTCTATTAGCCTTCTCTTCCCCCACCATTGGGTCTCTCTCTGGCTGCTGGTTCCTGGGGCCAACCGCTGTCTGTTCACTTCACCGGGGAGGTGTTGCAGTTCGATAGAGTCAAAAGGTGTCTTAAGCACCACACCCTTTCCATCTGCAGGGCCGCCAGTGTTCAGTAATGGCAGCCCGCAACAGTGAATTTCTGAGTTCATCTGAGGGTCTTCCAGCATCTCTAGCATACTGGATTGGTGAATGTGCCACTCTGTGGCCCCCCAGCAGTCGAGTTTAGTGTTTTTGATTGTGCAAGTCTCGCTGGGCGTTCTGTTCCCTGACTTGCACTGGCGTGGATTGCTGTCGCCTGGCAGGTGGATTTCGTAGGAGTGCTGCACGCTTGGGCTTGCTGTGTTGTTTCAATGGGGGCGGATCACGCAGTGGCTTGCTTTGTCCATGCTGCTGTGCAGTTCATTCTGTCTCTGCTCATCTTGGTCTCTCGGGTCATTCGCTGACTGTTCCATTTCAGCTGTTGATGTTACAGATCCTTCAAAACAAAAAGAAAAGCAAGGGTTAGAATGGTACTTTGGAGGCATGGGGGGGATTGACAATGATACTTTGGTCACACAACCTAGCAAATGGGGATGAACTAAGTGACTGGGGCCTTTCCAACTCCCACACCGGCTTCTAGTTTTAACCCTGGTAGGCCTCCCAGCCCACGCTGAGAGGGATTCCTGCCTCCACCTGACAGACATATCCCTGGCCCTGTGAAAATCCTTAGTTTGCTTACTCTCCAATTCAAGGTTGAAAGCCCTTCAAAAAGGCCATAGATGGACTTTACAGTGTCTAGTTTATCGTGACAATGTCTCTTCTACAGCAGTGATGAGGAAAACCAGTGGATCCAAAAAAGGTATGTTGTTGATGCACCTGCAAATGGCATTAGACCCTGAAAACCAGGGTGGTTAAAGGCATCACATAAATACGCCCAAACATTTTAAAATTGATTTTTACATCTACAAATATCTATTGTAAAACAAAAAGTAAAAAATTTGATGTTTATGAATAATGAATGTAACCTAATTGGGTAGCAGAGAGATTAGAAAGGTGTGGCAGCAGGTCCTTGCATTCCATGCATCTCCCCGACATGGGATTGGGATACAGAGGGATTTGTAAACATCTTGTGTTTCATCTGGTAAAGCAGTCTTAAGTTTTGACAGGGCCTGCTTCCTGAGGACGGAATGTGCTGGTGAAGCAGTTGTCAGTCTGCGCTGTTTCTATGAACACATTTCTCTGAATGAACAGGGATTATCATACTGTGCACCTCCCCTCTTTGTGAAATGTAATCGGCTGCGCTACCAAGTAGAGGTTGACGTGGTTGACGTTTTGAAAGAGGTATTATGTGATTATGAAGAAATCCAAAGTGCTGAATCTTTAAAGGAGAATTTATATTATGGCCAATATTCTTTTCAAGAAGAAAATGAAGAATGCTGAAAGAAGAACAGTATTAAAAATGTTTCAATGGATTGCATTCTCCCATAAATTCCTTATCTTGATAGATAGCTATCCTGCATCGGCTGCTTGGAAATGTTTCCGACATGGAATGTAGAGCTGCTTGATATCGTCGACGACTACCTCGTTTACGGCCATTCCTTGACAACGAATGTGACGTTGAGCGCTGTATAGGAGGAGGCACTATGCCCCTCACCTCAGTTCTTTTTGTCTACACGCTGAGCACATTATTTGGATCACACTCGTATTCGATTCAAGAGAAATCGAACTTACGTCAGTATGTCGGGTCTTAAACTGTCCTGGTTTAAACGCTGCAGCGACTGCAACTCTAAAATGTCCCTCACGGACCCACACGCTATCTGTGTGTGGTGTCGGGCATGATACAGAGTAATGTGGTTCTTGTCTGGTGATGAACCCAAAGGCGGTGAAGGAACTCTTGCTTAAGCTGGCGCTCGGCAGACTGCTGCCTAAATTCACGGCAAAATGGATCCCATCTTCATCGCAGCACGATACCAAGGGGCCTGCTCTCGAGAAACATAGAGAGGGAAGGGACATCGCCCTAAGAAGTCCAAAAAGCATTTAAACTCCCATAGTGAATCTCAGCACACCTCCTAGTCGTCGTCGCACAAGTAAAAGTGCATACGCTATTCCGCCTCGTTGGACGAAAGGGGTATGTCGTACCCTGCAAAGGGTGTGTCTAGGGAGGAGCAGGACGACTTTAAAAAGCAAATGCACCAAGTTTTTGAAAAAGACTCGCCTGGTATTTCTTCGGCCTCGACTCCTCAAGTCGATATGGCTCTAACGGTGCCCGGTCCATCTAGAACAAAGGCAGTCAAGGTGGGTCGAACGTCCTCGAGCAAGACCCCTAAGGAGAAACCTCGTCCTGCCCCACGACTGTCACCAGCCCTCTTGTGCCAAGAAGAAGAAAGGCCCTGCAAGATCGAAGTTTTGTACCGGACACTCGATCTGTGTTCTTTAACTCAATGTGGATGATTTTTGATGAGAAGGGCGACCCAATACCATTTGGGTTTGAGCCGATGGGAGGTGCGGCTTGAGTCCATTGCCAGATTTTATGGTGGACCGGGCTGGGTTTCTTCAACTGGCAGAAGGCATCCATAATGTGAGTGGTCTGGACAAATCTTCAGATGTGGCATTCCAGCAACCAATCCCTTACGCACACCCGAATGTCCAATACTGAACAGCGGTTGAGAAGGTTGTCATGTCCTTTGGGTTTATCACACCGTCAAAACCGGTGTCACAGTACGACCTTACTGACATCCTTGACCATGGGCCACAATCTGAGTGTGCTTTGTTGTTCAATGTGGCCATATCAGATCTGGTTTTAGCCTTGTGGCAGTGCCTGTGCTTGACAACGGCAGTCGACATGAAGCTTACGAAAAAAATGTAAGCCAGCAAGAGGTGACTGTCCTTCTTTGCAACTCACCTGAACCCCAAAGGGTTAGTGGTGCAGGACATGACGGTTGCGTCCAGGCCCTCGACATTGAGCCTCCCTGCCTATAGGGAATCAAAAAAAGCCAACGCTTTTGCAAAGAAGGTTTTCACCTTGGGGAGCATGGCTCTCAAAGCTGTGAATGCCTCTTGTGCTTTTTCTAAATTCACATATATCCTCTGGAGTACCATTTCAGAAGTATCTGACCATCTTCCAGAGTGAGAGGTCAAGTATGGCTTCTAAGACCTATTGGCTGATGGCAAAGAAATGCCTGTCAAGCACTCCAAGCTGGGTTGCACGTGACAGACTGTATGGGTCGTGCTATGGGCACTTTGACAGTCTTTTGCAGGTCTGCTTATTTGAGAGGCTCTGACTTTTCCCTGAATGTTCAATCGATGATGCTGGACCTTGCCTTCATTGGTGAACATCTCTTTTGCGCCAAAGCTGATAAGTCACTGGAAAGACTCAAACCTGACAGCTAAATCTTTAGCCTTAGCAGTACAGTAACAACCTCCATGGCAGGATTTGGCCTTTGTGTCCAGAGGACGAGATTACATGAGGTACTCCATCTTTCCCAGAAAGGCGCACGCACCCCAGGCTAAACGGGGGTTGCACAAGTACCCATGGTCAGGTAGAGGAGGGTCGACAGTCGACTACTGCTGTAGCATCAGTGTTGATGCCGCCTCAGAAAACTCTTTGAGGTCTCTCCTCATACTTTGCAGGTTGGAGGGCGAATCTCTGGGTTCTTGGGCAAATGGAAGGAAATTACTTCTGACACCTGGGTCCTTCAGCTAATCGAGGGGGGTTAACGCCTCCTGTTTTTGAAGAGACAACCAGACAGACCTCCATCTCTATCCCAACTTCCAGAATGGAAGCTACAGAAAGAACTGCAGGCCCGTCTTTTTAAGGGACCAGTACAGGCAATTCCAGATGAGGAAGTAGGCTCAGGTTGGTACTTACAATACTTCCTGGTTCCCAAGAAAGGGGAAGGACTCTGTCCCATCATGGACCTCTTGGATACCTGGGAAGGGTAGGCTTTTCCTCCCAGTGAGAGTGTCACCCAAGTGGCACTGATAGTCATTCTCTTCCAGACTTCCAGCTGTCTCCTGATATCAGCGTTCTTGCACCTCATGGTGTCCTGTGTTTTCCGGATGTTGTAGGCGAGACTCCGGATGAGCCAGTGGTCGCAGTACTTTGGCGAGATGTTGGATGTCCTCCAAGTGTCCTGGTTTTTGGCGAATGACCTGACCCGATGGAGGGACAGGGCGAACATGTTGGAGGGAGCAACTTTCTGGGCACCAAGGTCAGAGGAGCAGGTTGTTGCGGATGCCACACAGAAGGGCAGGGTGCTCTTTGCGGCTCTTTCCAGATCAGCAGTCATTGGTCTCAGAATGAGAAAGGTTGCCACAGCAATCTGCTGCAGCTGCGAGCAGTCAGACTGGTGTTGGCAGCTTTTGTGCCTTCTCTGCAGGGGAAACATGCCTGGTGTTAAGGGACAACACAATGACCACGTACTACCTCAACAAGCAGGCAGGTGTGAGATCACTGTCCATGTGTAGGGAGGCCATGCAGCTATGGTTCTGGATGATGAAGAACATCTCCGCTTCTGCAGCAAGCTAATCTGGCAGGGGTGGAGAATGGATTGGCAGACGCTCTGAGTGGGAGCTATGCCCGTAGGTCACTTCAGAGGTCTTCACCCAGTGGGGAAACCTGATGGTGGATCTGTTTGCGACAGTGGACAACACGAAAATGTATCCCAAGAGTTTTTACCTGTCCAGAACTGGCTCCTTCAGAAAGGATGACCAGTTGTCTGTGGCTTTTTCTCAATCTCGGTTGGGGCGAGCAGTTACTAAGCAAACTAGCTTGCGCTGGATAGGGCTATGCATTTCTGAATGCTACCAGACCGTGGGTAACGAGGTTCCAGCAGGGATTAGGGCCACTGTACCTGATATGTTGCTGCCTCCTCAGGTTTTCAGAGGCGAGTGTCGATTAGAGACATTTGTTGAACTGCGATTTGGTATTCTCTACACACGTTTGCCAGGCATTACAGCTTGGACTTGGCCTCAGGGGCTGACGCACGCTTTGGTAGGGCGGTCCTGCAGAGTTGTTTGGTGTGACTTCCAACCCTCCTCTAGCATGGTTCCTGCTTTGGGAGTCTATCAAGATGAGGAATCTGTGTGAGGATGCAATCCATTGAAGGATAAATTACTTACCATTAATGTTCGTTCTTTGGATTCTTCTCCCACAGATTCCTCATCGCACTCCCAGCCTACCCCGCTTGGAAGTCCATAGCCTTAATCGCATTCTCCAGTCACGTTTCTGTCTGCGATTACATGAGGAGCAGAGTGCTATGTTTGGGGCATCAGCAGTTGGCTAACAAGGCTGCCGCACTTCTACTAGTTACGTTTCAAAGTTTAAAATATGGAAGGAAAGGTAAGCAAGCAATGGTTGTTTGCTGTTTTTGTTTTTGATTGTTTCTGCCTTTCCGCATTACTGCATGTTCCCTCTCGCAGGCTGAGCATGGGGGCAAAAAGTGGGGAACTGAGGTGTGGGGGTGTAATGCATCCTTTTATACAGTGTCCGATGCCGCGTCTGTTGTCGAGGAATGGTGCAGCTGTATACAAGTCAACAACGATATTGAGCGGCACAAGGCCCCCTGTCGAAAATAATTCAGAGCATCTAACACTGGATAGCTATCTACCAAGATGAGGAATCTGTGGGAGAGGAAGCCATAGAAAGAACATTAGTGGTAAGTAATTTCTCCAATGCCATTAGCTCTGGGTTGATTCAAGTAATTCAAATTACAGTTTAACATTAATTTTGTTGAAAAACTATATCTGGAAAATGGGCTGTCAGATCATTGGATTACTACTAACAACAATATTATAGTAGTCCTATTTTAAATGCAATTATTTTAAATATACACATTTGTCATCTTATTAGAAATTAAATAGGACTATA
Organism: Ambystoma mexicanum; assembly: GCF_040938575.1. Lineage (NCBI taxonomy): Eukaryota > Metazoa > Chordata > Amphibia > Caudata > Ambystomatidae > Ambystoma > Ambystoma mexicanum. The sequence goes on from NC_090930.1 coordinate 848,370,015, forward strand.
AACAGTTAAATTATTGCTATTAAAATTACAATTGTTTATACCAAAATTTTGGGCCTGATTCAGGGAAGTGTTTTATAATGACACCATCCCATAGGAAAACGTTCCATGAATCAGGCCCTTTATATTATGACTACTTCTACTACTACTTGTATTATTATTGCCTGGTATTTCAAGCATTCAAATTCTGTTTAAAACAATGCTGTTGTTTGTTTGAATTAGTTCTGCTCTCTTTTTCTTCATTTATAAACATGTCAATGTCTTGTTGTAAAGGCTGTCTGTTACCCTGGCTTGCTGGTGATGCTGAAGCTGCAAAGGCACTGCTCTGACCAGGTTCAGGATGAACCAATCGCAAGATGACCCTGCGGCTGCACGGCATAACAGTCTGCCCTCTCTACATGATGTCCATTCCATCAATTCGGCAGAGCTGATGGCAAGGATCGAATCGTATGAAGGAAGAGAAAAGAAAGGCATATCGGATGTCAGGAGGACCTTCTGCCTGTTTGTCACCTTCGACCTCTTGTTTGTAACCTTGCTCTGGATCATCGAGTTGAACGTAAGTATTAATTCATATTTTGGGCTGGATTCACAAACATTTGCACTTGAGGAAATCGGGAGATGCCTACAAGTGTCCGGTATTTGCACCTGCTACTTTATACTCCATTCACAAAACCTAAAACTGGAGCAAATCTGGAGCTGCTTGGAGCATTTTTTAGATGCCCTTGAGCGAAACCTTTCGATTGGCCTTCGAAATTGTGCATCTCAAAGATGTTCTATGCATACCCAGATTGAATCACGTACAAAGTAGCAGGTGCAAGACATGACTTTTAGCAAAGTAGACTGGCATTATCTGTTCTTGTAAGGCTTTCTGGTTTATTTAAATGTTTCTCAGTGGACACCTATTTGCACCCTGCAGATATCCAGAGCAACGTGGGTTGAGCATCTTGGAATATTTCAGTACTTTGCAAATTAATTGCCTATCAATCTTTTACTTTAATAAGTTAACCTCCCAAAATCATAGCAAAAGCTTAAAGATTGCGCAAAGGAGCTTTTTTATCATTGAAAGGTGAAACATATGCTTTTATAACATAAAGTAAATATGAATTTGACTATAGAAAATAAAACACCAAAGACACTACACTGATCCCAACAATAATACTTGATTTTAATAAAACCAGTCAGTTGGTGTCAACATTCCACCACTAGTCTGACAGAACAGGATGTACAATGGCAAGTAGTCAATACAAAAGTGTTCACTGATTCATCAAACATTGTTTGTGCATCCATCATTAAGTCATACCATAGATCATATCCATTGGAATGTCTAAGAAAGGAGTAATGGGAAAAACAAAAACAGCAATCGGGAAGATCAATTATAGAGTCGAATAATTTGGAAAACAAAGAGAAAATAGGATAAAAAAACAAGAAAGAAATCACAGAATTAACGTGGTTCACTTCAAAATTATTGGATCAACAGATTGTCAAAAGTGAACTAACTTGGCGATAATAGTAATCACAAAATAGTCCATAGGCGCCCCTCTGCGAGAACGGACACGGCTAAATGACCTGTTCTTTGGGGAGGTACCCATTCGAGAGTCCCGCAGTCACACTTTAGCTCACTATACCTTTCACAGAAGGGAAATATCCATTGTCATATCAGTGTTTGTCCCGTCCACATGGGCACTCCAGCACCAAAATGCTATGGCAATTCTCTTCTGAACAAGAGTACCAACAGCAACCCCAGACACGTGTTTCAGCCTTGTTGGGCCTCATCAGTGAGGTGGAACTGTGCCTCTTTGAGCACACTGAGGAAGGGGTCCACATCTGGATGACCCTAGGAAACTTAGGGTGACTAAACCCAAGTCCCTTAACCCACACAACTCTCCCAAGGAGTGCAGTGCCCACAAACCAGTGCAACAGAACAAAAGGCACCATTCTTTTTAATACTATGAATAGATCCGTGATTATGAATAAATCCGTGATTGAGTCAACTGATGCCATGGTGTTGAGTTATCTTAACCATGGTCTCATTAAAGTGAATTGTTTATAATATATTTGACTACTCGATTTCTACATACCGCAGTAGAATTTTGCCCAGTTTCAATCGTAATCATACAAAATAAGTAAAAAAATAGGCAAAAAATATATGAGCATTTAGAGAAACCACTGCATGGTACGAAGAACAATAGTGACTTCCTCTCTCAGTTGGAAGCAAGGTCTTCTGTTATTTTAGAGAATCTAGCGATGGATATGGCTACTTCATTAGCCAACCAAGAGAATGTAAAGAAATCTTTGTATGATTATGATTGGGTTTGCACCACCGATTTATTTTACTCGTATCCATCGTTGAATAATCCGGTATTTGACCATAGAAGTCGGGAAAGCCCATCTATGATTCTGTCTCAGTTCCCAAATAATTATTATAGAATGATTCTACTGAGACTGATATGGAACCTTCTACTAACAAAAGAGATATTGTTTAGAAGACAAATGATTACTGAGTTGCAGACCAACTGCAGATATTGTAATCAGGGCCCTCCGGAAAGTGCACAAGACTTGGTTTTAGAATGTGAAGCCTTAGGTACATGTATGGTGAAATATTTTTCAAGGATGTTCGATCAGGATCATAATTTGGGCTTGTTGAATTGTGAATATTTTTGGAAAAGATGTCTTAGGTTTAGCGGTGGCAGGTTTCATTAAGAGTATTAATTTGATGAATTGATGCTTTTCAAATTATTAATTGTAATGAAATGTTATAAGGTATTGAACATGCAATGTATTTCTTCAAGATTACTTCTCTTGTTCTTCCTTTTATTATTGATTATTCTATTTCACGTATTGTATTGATTTTGTAATTTTTTTTTAACCAAATACAAAAGAAATTAGGCTCAGTTTACGGTAATATTAAATGCGAACTCACCAATATCAAATCAGTATGCCAATCTGTGTAATTCATAGACTGCCGATAATATTAGATATTGTTGTAACCGAATCCTGTAAAACAGGTATTAGATGCTATTAGTCCCCGTAGTTTTCCATGAATAATTTTTAAAGGCCTGCTAGTGGGATAAAGAGGTGCTCACCAATAAGATTTCGAGATGTTGAATCTAGGAGCGGCAGTTGTATCGTCCTAGATCTATAAGAAACAATTGGCATTCTACATTTTTTATTGTAATATAGCTGTATCTGTCAATGAATTCGGGATTTAATCAAGCAAGGCTATATATTCCCATTAAAAGTTCCAAATGGGCATGTCCAGTAAGGTACACTCAGCCATGATCGGCGGCCTGTGTGTAAGTACGTTGGGTGCCATTTTGTGTGTGTTGATATATATTCTAGTGATGTCACACATTCTCAACGTGTGACATCATTTCCGTAATTGGCATATTCCCTCATGGATGGTTTGCCCTCCCCTATTTACGTGTGGGAGTTGCATCCCTTTTGAGAGCAGGTGTGGTCATGAACCAATTTGTACTCGAATCAGACCTATGGTGGTAAATACATTGTTTTGATCATCTTAGTACTGTAAATATACATACATGAAATAGTCCACGAAATAAAGAGTACTAATCATGGTTTTAAAGATGCAGAGTAAGATATTAATCCGTGTGACCAACCCCGCACTAGCAAATTAAGCAGAACAACAATAAATTATTATAGTTATTATACATTTGTGTACCCAATTATGCACTAAGTGAGTAAATTGTACAATATGGTTAATGATCTGGTAACCTAGGCATACGTTACCTATCACAACTAGTATTATTCTGGAAATATTCAGGCCAGGTTCTCACAGTGGAAGGAGCACTGCCAGCAATCTCCAAATTTGATAAGAGTTAGTCAGATGCAAAGAATTGTAAAAGTTTGTTTAGCTTCTCTTTTGTCACACACCCCGGACCGTTGATGTCTTTCCTCTAACCTGTACCAGGATGGCACATAATCCTAGGGTGGCCCTCAGTGACAGTCATACCAGGGGCAACCCAGAGGTGCTCTTCAGGCCTATTTTATTTTATTAAATGTATTTGGCGGAGCATGGATCTGGCCCAAAATTACAGAGCGATGTACGGATCTATAATTCTACCATCACAATTCATAAAAAGCTTAAAATGCAGAAAGGATATCAACAGCCAACTTAACAAAAATGCCATGAGACAACAGAAAATCAAACTGGAACCCACAACCTACCAACAACCAAAAAATACAACAATAGCGAATAAATACTTAGGGCAAAGTCGTCAGTTCCTTGCTAAAGATAAAAAGAGAGGGCTGTCATGATCTCTGCTTCCAAAAGATCAGGACTTGCCCGACTCCCTTGGAAGCAGACCCATAACCCCGGTTCCGAGTGCCAGCCAGTCCCAATTGGGACCTTTTGGACCCTGTCCTGGCGCCAGTGGCACCAGGCTCATAAAGATGCCCAGTCCCAGCGCTGGAAGCGCTGGGCTGATAATGGTTGGGTGGACTTACCTGCAGTAGACCATGCTGCTTACTTACCTGCCAGTTGAACCCCTGATCCTCTTCTGTTTGGGACTACTTTTCCTGTTGGGTGGGGCAGGAGCCACTCCCTAGGTTCAGAACACTGCAACTCTTCTGGAAAGCAGGAACTCTTTTCTTACCTAGGCGTGGCTGTGGAAGGAGACACCTAAGCACTACAGGAGGCTATTTAAACCACACCCGATGGATGAATCTTGCTTTGTGTTATTCTGCATTCTCTGCAGCAGAACGCTCATTGTGTCTTCTGCTTCTGATCCTGGGCCTAAGGGAACAAAGGCTTACCATCCTGGAATCCAGTCTTCAGCAGCACCTGTAAAGACAAAGAAAGAACAGGTTAGCACTACGGTCTTCAGTGGCAGCACATCTCTTACCTGGTCCATCGGCTGTCACCAACGCCTCGCGCTGCATTCCGGCATCTGAAAGACAAAGGCTTACCTACTCTTCGCATGCTCCGGAGGTCTTCGCACTGCATTCCGGCATCTGAAAGACAAAAGCTTACCAGCTCTTCGCACGCTCCGGAGGCCTTCGGCGCTGCATCCCGCATCTGAAAGACAAAAGAAGGTGCGTTTAAAGACATTGGGCAACTTTATTACTCACGTGCCATTCCTCCTTCCCACGCCGAATCCAGTGGGTATTCCAGCACCCTTCAGCTTCTCTAAAGCTCTGAACTTGTAGCTGCAAGATAAAAGGGACAGTTAGTGCGCATCGTGAAGCAGGCTACAAGCGCTTACTTACGTGCTTCCAGGCGCTTCTATTCCTCACGCGGGTTTGATCCTCAACTCTCATCAGCCCACCATCCTCCATCGCCGGAACCCTGCAAAACAAGAGATATCATTACAAAAGACTTTTAAGACATTTGAAGTGCCCAGAACTTACCGTTCGTGCAGTTAACGACGGACAGCAGTCCTCTGAGGTCAAGAGGCCTGCACCCTTATCCAGTGAAGAAACTGGTTACGGCACCCTGCCCCGAGGCAGATGGAGAGCTCGGCGTTCACTTACCTAAGGTGAGGGCGTTAACCTTTGGGGTTCTACAGGAGAAGAGAAAGGGAAGAGGAGAGAGGCACCCAATAACCCCAGTTCATTAATCCCATATTTTCTACCTGCAGACATCTTACTCTTCGAGTCAGACATACAGTGCACAGAGGTCCAGCCCAAAGAGCCAACCGTGTGTTACACATCACCTTTGAAGATACGGCATTCACCCAGTCAAGACCGGCGCCTCTGCGGGAATCAGGTGAGCGTTACAAGGGGGGCTAGGTGTATGGAACTTAAATGGAGTTCCAGAATCGAGGAATATCACAAGAGAATTCCTGTTTATATGCACAAGCTTTTCTGACACAATGAATGTCAAGACGGCTAAGGTTTCGCTGCTAATCTCACATGTGCCACCTGATTAAATCAATTAATCTGAGTGGCATAACAGCTGCTGAAGCCGCACTGCCTTGAAGACAATCTAGCACAACTTGATATTAATTGTTGATTCAAATGGTAGCCAATAAAGCAAAGGAAGGATGGGGGAAATGATCACTCCTTCTAGCACCCACTGGTAAGCAAGCAGCAGTGTGAAATGCTGACTTCAAAGATGTAATCACATTTAAAATGGCAGTGCCCCAATTAACCTTGCACAGTAGATCCAAATAGATCAGCAGGTAAAAACTGTTTGATGCATCAAAGCATGGTAATGTTGTAGAGGTCTGCCTAAGCCCATTCAGCTGCATGCAGCTGCATACAAAACTTGCAGTCTCGCTAAATCTGTAATGCGCCTATATACACGTGTGTGTTTCAAGGTGCAACAAGGCAAGAGGTGGGAAGGAGGAAGGAGCCTGATAGGCCTTGTACATTCGGATCGTGCAAGTGCAGGTATTTATAACACGCTTAATACCAGAGGTCGGTTTTAAGCTCAGATCTGGGATTCAAACCAGTGTAGCTCAGCGTGGTCTTGCTTCCAAGACCCGCGCATTGCCACTGAGCTGTTCTCCCTTCACCACTGAGTATTTAGGTAAAAGTGAGTGCCATCCACATATTGATGAATGCCAGTGCCACACTTTTCTACCAGATTCCCAATCAACTCCATATATAGATTGATTACTATAGGGGATTGATTAATATTGACTAGGATTTTTAGACATTCTGTGATCTGTTTGTATTGTTGGTCTACTATGTGGGCAGGGCCTTAGTGGGAGGGGTGGATGGACTGCATATCTTTATTTTATGTTTTAACTGTATTATACTCGATAAAGAACTGAATCCCAAAAAAATGGTAGTGGTATTTTCCATATCTTGATCTGCCAACCACACATGCACCCCAGTGGTCACCTTTGCTCAGTAAACAATCAAAGAGCAATAATCACTAAACTGCTGCTAGCTCTCAGACCTCTCTTTTTTTTTTAAATGTATTGAATTTTATAACATGTTTGAAACATTCCACCAACAAACCCTCCCTCCTCTCCCCCTCCCCCCGAGGCAACTTCCATTCAGTAACCTCCCCCTCGCCACTGGAAATTCCCTGTATGGCTCAAGGTAGCAACAGTTCTAACTATCAGTAGACCTGAAATGTGTGGTCAACTACCAGCATGTCTTCCATCCCCTACTATTCTAAAATCCTGGAATATGTGGTCTTCATAGGATCACTAGTTGAAATGAAACTAACAGTTTCTGAGACCTTCTGCAATCTGGGATTCCCAATTTCAATGAAACGGCACTGACCCAAGGCTCCAGATTGCTAAACCTTGCACACCGCTCCAGGATTTCCTCGCTCCTCACAAGATTTCTCAGCTTTCTTTCACACTACCGACTACCCTTGTGTCCTATCATTCCTCTCCAGCCTGCTATTCAAATAATATAATATCAGCAAAATATACTTACATAGAAATACTCAAGATTTTGGATGATGTTCTTACCACTACATTTCTCAAGACATCTAAACTTCTCTGCATCTTTGTGATGAGATAGTTAATTATTTTCAGAACAAAATCTTTATTATTCTTACTAGAAACGTAAAATGCCCTCTTCCTGATGATGATGATGATTTCCTCAGCACATTCTGGCACTTGGAGGCGTTTCCTCTAAATATGACTTCTTTCTCTTATGATTGTTAATTCAGAATAAATACACTTATCTATCCAATTCCGATTGAAAATGCACTAATGGACTACAAGCTAGCACGTTTGAGCATAGCAACATTATTTTTACATTTGTTTACATATTGGCCATAGCACAGCTGTCAGAGTCACCTCAATCGTTGACGACAACAGGAGGGTGGGAGACGGCGGAAGTATAGGCATTTTGGATTTGTTGGAGGTCTCTGCCACTTTTGACATAGTAACCACACTAAATCCCTGGGTAGACTGCATTACCTTGGCATCACAGGCTGAGGCCATTCATTGATAACAAGCTATCTTCAAAATAGATCCCAATCAGTGGCTGTTGACTTCTTTGAATCATTTAAAGATTGTGTGGCGCACCTCAAGAGGCCTCTATATCCACACTTCTCTTTACCTGTTTTCTGTTCAACCTCTCACAAAACTCCTTAGCAACTATGGCATGCATTTTTACACATGTGCAGACGAAACCCGAATTCTATCACATTTGAAAGTAGTATCCCCATCATTTAATTTCATGTTTTCTGCAAGTTTGTCTGCTCTAAGTGACTGGATGAACCAACACCATTTTAAAAGTCAATGCCTTCTGCCCAACTGTCCTTGATACTTCACCAAACCTAAACAAAATCTGAAATGTAGGCATCACCATTGACAGCCAAGTTTCTTTTGTCCTCCAGGTTACTAAGGTGGTTGACAATGTATTTACCACCATATGTCTGTTTTAGCCGGATCTAGGTGATCACTGCGATGGCCGAAATGCTGATTTATTTTTATTTATTTTTTTTTTTTTGTTTACCCTTTACACCACATATATATGCGGGGGGAAACCCCCCACAAAGCCTCTCCCCCGATATTATACACTTAACCCCTCCCCAACATATATATATATATGGTGTAAGGGAGGGGTTAAAAAGAAAAAAAAAGTCGCAGTTCCCAGGTCGACATTTTTGGACGATTCCGTTGTAGCCCAATACGCCAACTAAAGAAATTCCTAAACCAACTTTTGTTTAGTCATCAAGTCCAAGAGATGAATGCATTTCTAACCTTTTGACTTGATTATGATAACTCACTTTACTGGAGTCTTCCTAGAAATACACTCTTAAGATTACAAAGAATTCAGAATTCATTAGCCAGAATATTACTTAAACTTTCCAAAAAGACACCTGCATCATCAGCATGAACACAATCTCACTGGCTTCCCGTTGCTGAAAGGCTAACATTCGAAGCCCTCTGTCTAGAATAGAATGCCATCCTACCCAAAAGACTGCAGATCCACACACAGCGGTGCCATTCTAAGTGGAAGAAGGGCGCTACACAAGCCCATTTGCATTACATCACGTAGTGCATTTCAATACACAAAACAACACGTTTTCTTACAAACTTGTCATTAATTCCTTAGCACGGTAAAGTATTTGGTGAAATGAAAATTCCCCATCAATTTTAACCGTTCGACTTAATGATTTTTATATTGCCACGGCCCTTTTGCTTGTCTGTTTGCTTGAATCTCTGGCGATTGTGATTCTGTATTCTGAGCAGGTTGTTGGCTTCTCCTTTCCTCTGCGCTTGTTGTACCTCAGCCTGGCCCCCAAATGCTCCCAATTTCAGAACATCTTTTACCATACCTCCCTCTTCCCCATTGCTTCTGGACTGCTGCCTAGTGTACACCAGGGAAACAAAAAAAGGTCACATTCATTTAAGCTCCCATTCCTTTTGGTGTACATTTTGGATTCGGTTTTTTCCTTTTCATTCATACAAACATACTTGCATACAAGTAGTTTTCATAAATTAAAAGTGTTTGAGTGCTTTTGGGCTGCACAGGATGGTTAATGCCATGCAGCCCTTGTTAAAGGCCCTTGGCTCTGGGCCGGTTGTATGTGATTAAATTGACCACATTTAGTTTGTGGTCTTGTATTTTGAGTCTTGTAAATCGACCTTTGGTTTTGTATTGTTTTTTTTTTTTTTTTTTAAATAGGTATTATCCCCCATAACGCCTCTGCCCCTGCCACTACCCTCATGCTACCACCAGCACACACGCACATAAAAAGTCCACTTATAACAGTCAAACCCCAAGAGAACAAACGAAATGTTGTCGATTTAATAGCGGTTAACACTCGGGCCTATTAATACAGCCTGGGAGACGGGTACTATTGAGTATATCCCACAGCCTCAGATATTGATACTTAAATAATTAGTTTTGGTGTCATTTACAAACCACTTAATTTCAGCCTTGTTGTTTATCATTATGCCGCCAGAATATCTCATTATTATGTGATTCCCATTGTAACATGTATTATCCGCGGGTAATGTTTTCTGGGGATGGATATGGTACTTTAGTCTAGGGTATGCGTTTATGCTTTGGAGGGATTTTTTACTTTTCCCAATATCAAAATAGAGCAGTGGCTCTATCATCATAAATTACAGAACTTCCTGAATCTGGATCTATGCCCAAATGCCAGGAACAAAAGACGGACATTGCAGAATCCTTGCCATGAAGGCTGCATCTGCAAGGTCGGTCTTTTCTTCCCGGCCCCTTTCCCGGTCCTTTTTGGGGGGTTCCTCCCCCGCACTCATCGACCACACTGCGTGGCCCCTTCCCACTAACCCCCTCGACTTAACTGCTGCATGCTCTGGCTTCCTTGCTCATCAGTCTGCGAGCCATGAAGACGGAAGCCCCACGTGCATCTTTTGTGTGCCAGGCTTGGGTCTTCGTGGCCTGCAGATCGCGAATGCTCAATGCGTTGCCATTGGTGGTCTTAATGCCCATAATGGGGGACAAGGGTCCCCTCTCATAGGTGGGGCATGCTATACAGATATGCACGTTTTGAGGAACAGTGATCCATCTTTCATAGTAGGAGCAATGCTTTCACAGTACGTGAAGCACAGGACGTTGGGTAGAGAAGAGTTGATTGGAATTACCTTTTGAACTGTGAATTTTATAGGCATCTGCTTAATTGGAACAGCAATACATGCATCTGATTTGTGTGGGTGAAGAATACTCGGTCTTTTTTTTTGGCAAGGCTGGACTATAAATGTGTTGCAGTTTTAATGCTTGGAACTTTTTCCGAGGTGTTTTATTCGATACAAAAACAAGGTTCATTGTTAGGCCCTTAAGTCCCCATTAGGTTTGTATAATGGAGTAGTAACAGAGGTATTTGTTTGCTATCCACGCCATTTTTGTTGTTGCCTTTACAACCCCGAAATACATACAAGAAGGTTGTCTCTTGGCCTGAAGAGTGCTGTGAACAAATGTATTGCAGTGCTCGAATTTGACAACATTGTAACTAAGAACGGAACGCAAGTCCCTGTGGAGAATGGGTAATGCACACAGGTGATTAAAGGCACGGAACAAGTGATTTTCTGTTTAGTGGCTGAGGCTTGTCTGAAAGCGGCAAGCTCTTCTAAACATGGAAGAATTAAACCTTGATGACTGGGGATATATTCAAGACATGTTGCTATAGCTGCCTGTGCTATGTTCTATCATTTAAGGTTTGTAAATGCTAAACTTACTGCCCCCTGGTGTGGCCCTGTAGCTTGAACGTTCAGTAGAGCATTTCTGTGCCTAACTAGGTCTCTGGTAGAGGGTAGAGTGAAACCTAGCATACCTTGCTTTCATTATGGCAGAGTAAACACAACAGTAACAGACACAACTAAAACTCCCTAATACTTGTAGCGTGAGGCTACCAGCAGAAGCTGTGGTGTACTGTATGAGGCTAATGCTATTGGTTGTGTGAGAATTCAAAAAGGCATGTTAGATAGCCCTGTGTACAAAAAGGGAGAGTTTGATAGCCCACAAAAAGGCATAGCCCAAAAGTGTGGAGTCATACAGATGATGGCAAGGACATGGATTAAGGCTTACCTTCACCTTGTCATCACCTTGTCTTACATGCCCACCAATTGAAGTACCGTTTATTCAGATAGGAAGATTCCATTTACATTCTGGCTTCAACTCACTGCTCTGTTCACACACAATCAGTAGAGGTCATTAGCAAAATTAAAACTGCACCTTCTCTTATCCAATTATCATTAATATGGTGCGTGAAGCAGTCTCTTCTAAGAAAAGAGGTAACAGAGGCCAAGCCGAGGTTGTGTGGTTGGCGCAGCAGCGTATCCCCCACTTTGTTCGTTTTCGTCTTGTCCTGCGTCCACATAGGCGTGTGTTTGATCTGCTGAATGCGTAGGCAACCTTTATTGTCTCCTGTTCCTAATTTCTGCACGCTGCTGAGGCACAATCTTCAGCTGGGATCCAAGCAGTGCCTGATGAATTCATTGGAGCAGCAGGTGGCTGTCCAAAGTATCATTTGCTTATATAAGCAGGGACGTCATTTCACCAAAATGCCAGGGGTAGCAAAAGTGACATCACATGACCTTTGGCCTCTGATGACATCACAGGAAGTGATCTCAGTTAACCCCCGCCTCGAAGTGACATCACGGGAAGTGATGGAACACGATCTTTCACCCCTTTACAAAACAGTAAGGGGCATCACATATTGTTCCTAAGTACACTACGAAAAATATGGATGCAATATCCCTATAATGTTATATACATTTCATACAAGCATTGATCACCATATGTATCGTTAATATCATTGTGTATAGGACCATATTACCAAATTACTGTGACTGTAAGCAGACGTCCAAGGCCAAATGATAACGATATGCTATTATATAGCACATACGCTTAAGCGCTTTATATAGATCAAATATACATACAATATCACCCAACCTGTGTTTGTACTCATTTATCGACCTCAGATGTGTGATAGGCTGAGTTGAGGTATTTATGAACAGGCCAAATCAGTGACTCCCCCTCGCCCCCCCGAAATAAACCTTTATGAGTCTAGCAATTATTGGATAGAATTCCAGATGGACAAATGATTTGTAATTCCTATTCTTTCTTATTTAGCGTCACTGCTCAAAGTGATACACTTGTGGAACCTCGTTTTTTTTTTTTTTTTAAAGAGGCCTGGACAAGAAATTCAGACACTCCAAAAATAAAGCGCCACATGACACTGGCCACAGCCTAGGACCTTTACATTAAAAAAAAGGAAAAAAACAAACAAAAAAGTTAGAAAATAAAATCTTTTTTTTCTAGAGGTAGCAAGGGAGACCACAGGGGTAGCAGGGGAGACCTCATGGATCGCAACTGCGACCCCTGGCCACTCCCAAATGACGTCCCTGTATATAAGCTCCTCAGCTCAACTGAGCTTTCTGTGACATCAAGAGAGACGTAAAGGCACTAAACTAAGCAAATAGCCATGCGACCTCTGCCTGTTAGTACATGTATATGGTTCAGGTTGGCATTCCTCCAAAATAGATCGCCATTTTTATGATGTTAAAATTAGAAAAGAATGCAATCTGTTTCACACTGAAGAACATTTTCAAGGCTCAATCGGCCTCATCGCGAGTTTGGCGGTAACACTTAAATGCAGCGGTAACGCTATTACCGTCGCATTTAAGAGTCCGCCAAATCAATGGGTTTGACAGCATTTACGCCAGCTCTGAGCTGGGGGTAAATGAGCCGGGAATTGTCAGCACAATTTCCGCGTGGTAATACCGCTGACAGTAATCACGCCAAAAATTCCCCATTGGGTCCAATGGGGAATTCCCAACTGGGACCAATGGGGAATGGGGAATTATTGTTCCGCCAAACCCGTGATCCGGCCCTAATGGCGCCGGGGGGTTGACGGTAACGCAATTAGCCCTGGCGGTAACCCGGCGGTAATACCGCCGGGATACTGCCCAACTCGTGATGAGGCCCATTTGTCTTAATTTATAGCAAATAAATGAACTGTAATTCTTGAGTCACATCACCACGAAGTACACAAATAATAAGAGAAGAACAAAATGGAGAAAAGATAACAAAACATAACAGAGATGTTAAATAACGGTGGGCGGCCAAGATGTCAGACTACCAAGACATGCCACTGCTGAGCTCTAGCCCGCTAGGCGAGCTCACAGGCACAGAGATGCAGCTGTTTCATACACTAAGCAGAAGTGATTTGGGGACCGTGATGGCACCCTCTAGAGACTACAAGTGTGGAAATACAGGACTGCTGCAGTGACCCTAAACAAAATGTTGCCTTGTGACCCGAGGTAAACCCACCCAGGGCAGGGATGGCTAATGGACTTTGTAGGAAGTATATGTCGGACCTGATCTGGCTGATGACATTTCAGACATTCAAGAAACTAGAAAGCTGACTGGAGTGCTGAAAACAGGATACTTAGGATATTCGTAAAGCTCATACTCACGTTAATTAAACACATGATTAATGCACATTCCATTAGACAGTTATTAGACATCATTGTATTAAACAGTTCAGCAAAGAGTCATCAAAACCAACATATACCATAAAAATACAAACAAATGCTAAGAATTACAGCCTAAAAAATCCTAAAATCAGTGCTGTCATGTTCAAGGTATTCAATCCTAATACAAACTCATCAGTAAGTATACCACAATTGTATACACTATACAAATGACCACTCACTGTATTTCTTCATACATAAAAGCACAGCCCAACATGTTTCGTTCTCTGAAATTTGCTCAACATCCATAGAACTTCATCAGGGGCTCCTGCCCCTGCTGTAAAACAGCTACTCTACACAGAATATCCTCCTACTCCTCTATCCATTAGGGCTCAATGTTCCCTCTTCACTTTGAATTACAGCATCCGACAGACTGTCCCAATGCATACAGTGCTTGTCCATTAGTACAGTTAAAAGGTTAGTTTTCGATATGTGGGATTTGGTCCCCATTTACTGCACTCTTTGGAAATTCAGACTCATTTCCTGAATGGCCAAGTAAAGCTCAATATGAAATTATACCGCAATACAACCGACCAAGTGTTATCAATGGAATGAAAAGATAATGGACGAGCAAAACAATGTCATCCCAAACTGTTTTGCGATTCTCTGGGGTTTGTCAAAGACGATGTACCCCACATACACTGGGTGCCGCAGCAAGGGGTGCGCCGCAGCAACAATGAGTTAATGCTGCTTGAAGGAACAAGCGAGCCGGTTGAGCTGTCAGAGTGACTTAGCTTGGCAGTTTTAATTCAAGTTCCCAGTCAAAAGTTTTGCGAATTTGCATCAACTTGCACAGCCTGAATTAATATATGATCCTATGGCCAAGTATCAATGAACTCATTCTGATGCTAAAAATAGCACTGTTTTTTCCAAACTAGACATGAGGGACACTCATCATCAGATACACCTGCACAAGCAGTCCAGACTGCTTGCGGTGTTCACCACCCCGTTTGGAACGTTACAGTTTACTTGCACAGCGTTTGGCCTCTCCTCTTTGGCCTATGTTTTTCAGAGAGCGGTGGACTCTTTGTTGTGTTAAGTGGGAATGTCTCCAATTTACAAGGTGATATCATGGTATATGCAGCTGATGACACGTGACACAGCATTGGAAGATGTACTGGACAAGCTAGAAGAGATGGGTGTCAAATTAAACTGTGACAAGAGCGTGTTTAAAGTGAAGTGGCCTACCTATGGTATGCCATTTTGGCAGAAGGAATAAAACCCTAAATGCACTTACAAGAATCCATGTTTACCAAAGTGCACATCCCAGGTTGGAAGAAGCTTCAGCCAGATTGCATGCAACCGAAGCCTAAGGACACTTGAGATGATAAAACATTCCTCAAAGAGGAATGTGTTGTGGTGTCTATAGAGGACATGGGAGAAAGAGAATTGCTAACCATGAGCTAGCATGTCTCAAATAGAAAAATTGACAAAAAACGGATGGCCTGATGAAAAGACCTGAGGGTCTATGATCAATTACAAAACGTCAGTGGTGATGTATGTGGAAAATGCACTACTGTTTTGTAATGATAAAATTGTACCTCTGCAGGGTTTGCGGAAAGTGATAATGGAGAGCGAACACATTCTGGTCACATGGCAACCACAATGACAACAAAGAGAATGAGAGCCATACTGGTGGCCTAGAATGGGCCACGCTGCCTTGCTAGCCACACATACTGGTTGCTGCATGGGATAAGATAGGATTGGAGTTTATTGGCCCATTGGCCATTATGCAACAGGAGCATGGATATGGCATAGTAATAGTAGATTCCTTGTCTAAATGCTAAATGGACAGAGGTTTCCTTTGTACCTGATATCACAACCACAACTTTAATTATGACACTCGAGCTGCTCTTTAAAAGGAAAGGTCTGCCAAAAGAGTTAATAACCGCTAACCACGTCTATCTCACATCAGCAGAGATGGTGAGATTCCTGCAGCATTATATTAAGCAACTGAAGGCAGTCTTTTACCACCCCAGGCCACAGGATTGCCAGAGAGCGCGAACAGATTCCTAAATACTGTGGCTACAGCCTTAAGTATGGACCAGTATGAAAGGACCATGAAAGCAATCAAAGCCCATAGGTTGACTCCAAATGCAGTGATAGGTATATTTTCCCATTCCTCAATGCGGAGAAGAAAAGCTGTATCCACATTAGTTCCTTCGTGCCTGCAGAGGATGGGGGCAAACGCAGAGATAAATATTGAGGATGTTGTGTGGAGACCCAGAAAGGTCAAGGACAAGCAGGGAACCTGGGGCAACTAATGTAGACATCTAAAGAGAACCGATATATGGGAGGATGACATGGTAAAGACATGGTGAAGATAAGGATGCTCTATAGGTCAAGGTGCAAGGTTCAGAATAGTCATCTGGTGAAAGTGACCACAATAAAATCTCATATGCACGCAAGATGGAAGGAAATGGAACGTAGAAAGTGTTGAGCTGTTTGCTAGGAGTACCGAAGAACCTCGAACTGAGTGAGCACTCACTTGTAGGTACTGTTGCATAACCTGAAAGGGACACTGAACAGGCAAGCGAGTTAAGTGAAGAGAAAAGACTACATGATGGACAATGCAGAAGGTGAGAGAAGGTGGACATGACTCCCCGAAGCACATCTTCCTGTACCCGGTGCATGGAGTTGAGATATACCCGAACAGTGAACATGGTAGATTCACCAGAGTGAGCAGGAAGCCGTCTCGCTACAATGACTTTGTTATGGGGTGAATCCATCCAGTCCTTTCAAGAAAAGGTAGTTTGTGAAGAGCTGGTCTCGCAAGGGCCACAATGTCCTGGCGAGGTCTCGTGAGACCGGTGACTGAGCCAAAATATAGGGGTACAGACATGAGTAGCATGTGCAAGCTACCGAGCAGGATCTTCCATCTGCGCTCTGCAGACCAGGCATGTCCGGATTTTGATTGTGTCCTGATTTAAAACTATTGCGCACAGTAGTGGTGCAGAGTATCACTGCTTTCCTCGTTGATAAAAATAATTGTCCATCGTTAAAGTGACCTTACTCAATGACCATGTTTGAATTACTTCTGTAGATTAATATTAGATAGAAGTGTCATCCATGGAATTATTTCATTTCTTTAAGAAAAACACCAAACACAGGTTGAGGCAAGAACCACTCTGTATTTGCCCTCATGAAGGACATTATGTCCAAAATCCAAAATGCGTAGGCATTTTAGCACACTGGCATAGGCCTCCACAATATGGTCATACTCGTTGGATTGAAATACAGAGTGGTTCTGGCCTCAAACTGTGGCTGGTGTTTTTCTTAAAGAAATGAAATCATTCATGGATGTCACTTCTACTCTTCAATCTTCAACTCTTCAATCTAACATTAATCTAGCGGTTTTGCTAGACAAAGGGTGTGCAACCCTCACCGCAGGCTTTTCTAGCATAGGTCCACAGCTTTAACTGTGCTTCATGCCCATTCTCCGTTTTGAAGCAAATGAAAAAGGGGAGGAGACGTAAATTAAGGACTAAGGTATTTGCTTTTAAACCTTAATTTGCCACCGCAACCCATATAAAATTACTCCCTATGACTGATTCATGCCACCCCTTTTTTCACCATGCTTTTTAGTTTGAGTTGGAGATGAGGGAACCTTACTAGTTATGTTATCTCGAATATTTCAAAGGTTTCCATCTTAGCTAGCAACAGAAAACATATCAATTACAGATTCACTGCTGTGAATGGCCTGAATTTCATCTTATGCTGGTTACAGAAACTGCCTCTTCCTTGGCATCCAATGGGTGCAAACACACCACCTCCATCAGGTTAGAAATACATCAGCCAGGCAGCCAGACTCCCAATGTTGATCGACTGCTGTACACCTATTTCCCTGGCCCAATATACCTTGCACTGGTTACCAATCAACAAGGGGCGTCAATTCACATCAGCCTGTATCATCTACAAAGTCCTCCTGTGATGTTGCCTGGGTTTCTCAAGTTCCAAATTCTAGCTCCATGACCTCATAGCGTCCTGCTCAGCTGACACCTTTTTCCTTTGCGTCCCCAAAGTAAAGAATATTACATAAGGAGGACAATATTTTTTCTTTTCTTGTAGCTGAACTGTGACACTCCCTCCTAATGGTTTTTCTCCTGGATCCTACTTTTCTCATATTCTGGAAACATCTGAAGACATTGCTCTTCAATAACTAAATGCTCCTTCTTCCCCTCCTTCCCTCGGGAAGAATAACTCAGGGGCAACGCGCTCGCCTTGTAAGCAACACAACGCAGAACAACACAGGTTCGATCCCCGGGTCCACACTTAAAAACCTCTGCGTATTAAGTGCATCTTGCTTTTGTGCTTTGAAATCTTGTATACACAAGTGATATATTAACATGTATGAACTTTGCCACACGTGATTTAGAACAAACTAGGACTTTCCTTGATTTGTTAGAAACAATAGACTTGAATTAGCTGAGAGTGGTCGTTTGGCTTGACACCAACAGCTACCAGGAGTTACATTTGACCAGTTCAACTGATGCCGTACACAGATAACTTGTTGAAATTATCTCTCTGTGTTTGGGAGCGTGTACAATTGAGCATTAGGGCACATCATAAAGACACTTAAAGCATAATCAGGCATATATAAGAGACACAACGTTATTCTTTGCAACACATAAGAGATTTATACTTGCACGCTATATACTAGCTCCATGTTCCCCAGAAGTAGCTCCTACAAACAGGTTGTTGCTGTATATCTAGAAACTGATTTTAGATCTTGCTCATCAAATCCTTATATATATTGCTGTGTGTTAGTGACAGTATGTGACCGAAGTGATAGAATGCAAATGTATTCAGTCATTTGTATTTGTGCACTAGAGAAAACGTGTGCCTTTTTTCATGCCTGCTATATAATAATTATTTGAAACAAATGTACATTTTATAAAAGACTTAAGGTAAACCAACAAAGGGTGACAAACATTAGAAATAATAATATTAACAGCATAACAAATATAATCTGTTTCTTTAGATGTGTTGGGTGCTAGAACCAAAATTCCAAGACTTGAGAGACTATGTCGCTATTGTAATAGGGACATAGAGATGATAACACTTCTAACAAGAGTGTGTATGTCTCTGACTGAGTGTTGCAGGAAAGATTGTGGCATTGCCTGTTGACTAATTTCGGGGATAAACTTTTGTCAACAGCAAAGAGATACTTTAATTTAATTCTCTCAGAATAAATATCACACAGTTTTCATTCCATTAGATCCAATACTTGTTCAAACTCCATAATATACTAGATCTAATATTTGCACATATATAGATTTGATTGAACCTTTAGTGAATTGAGTATTTTCAATGTTGATAAGTAATTGTTCAAATACAATGTATGATATTGTATCAGAAAATATATTTTTTTCGTGAGGATTTTAGAGACCGATTTTTATCTGTCCCAATATGAATATAATTTTAGTTATTATTTGACAAATGTATGCTTGTAGTTTTGTAGTCAATATAGATGGAAGAATGAATTTTGTAGTGGGATTGTAATTACGGTAATTATGGCCATTCTTATTTTGGTATACATTTGATCTTAGGTTTTATGATGTTCTGGGCATAAATGTTTATTGGCGAGTTTGCAAGTCGTTGTTATTGAAATTATTAATGAAATGGTATGGTGGTTGGGGAAGGTTTTGAGCTACGTACGAATACATGATGCCTTGCAGATTGTTTTTAATTGCAAATGTTTATGTAAATGTTTCTTAGATTTTTTTAATTTTGGTTTTTCTTTTTATTGCTAATGTTGTGAAAAGTGTATTTAAACTATATCAAAATTAATACATAAATAAAACTATTATTGATATATTTTGTTACATTTTTATATTAAATTCAAATATCATGGCAACCTTAACTCGCCCTGTTTTTACTTTGTAATTTACGTATAGTTGAAAGTGATGAAATGTGTAATTGATACAAATGTGATACAGTTCAAATTGATGTATGGTTTTAATGTACATCACATTGGGGCTCGTTTTGTTACTGTTCAAATTTTGCATTATTTAGTCAATATATTTTTGTATAAATTACATGTTTGTATTTTTGTTTCTGTAAAGTATGAAGATTATAATTTAAATATTAATAATTGTGTACATTGTATAGGTTGTGTATATATTATTTGTTGTATCAAGGTATAAAATAAGCGCTATCGCATCACAATTTGTGATACAATACCAGTGTTTTGCGTTTTATTTAACTAATCATAACACACTAACTGCAACATGATTTTCTAGAGCGTCGATAGTGCCAGCTCAGTACTATTTGAGCCTGAGAGTACCATGCACAATGTGCAGACAAAGCTGAGGCACAATCAACCTATGTGCCCAGTTTCAGAAAATGCTGGATGCACAAGCACGTGCTG
Source organism: Ambystoma mexicanum (assembly GCF_040938575.1). Taxonomy (NCBI): domain Eukaryota; kingdom Metazoa; phylum Chordata; class Amphibia; order Caudata; family Ambystomatidae; genus Ambystoma; species Ambystoma mexicanum. The sequence goes on from NC_090930.1 coordinate 848,390,280, forward strand.
TTCAGTGGAGCGCATGAGTGCCATATCTTCAGATCAAGTCCCATACTGCTGCCCTTTTTCATTGATGCGATAAGTAAGAAGCCGGAGCATAGCAGGAGAATTCAACGATGCGGCCCGTCGCTGCAGCTACCAAGGTGAGACCGGTGTAGTCAGGCCCGGAGTGGGGATATACCAGATGCTGGTGAGAGGGGAGGAGGGAAGACCTGCAGGATGTGCATCCAGCAAGAGAAATGCTTCCAGGCACTCCCTCCCACACAAGCCCCTAATCATGGGTGTAGGATTGTGTACTGGAAATATTTCTCCTGCCGGATGTAGCTATAACATATGTGCACCCTGTCTGCCCATTCTGTGAGGATGACCGTGTTAGGAAGCCTGGCATGATATCACTAATGGGTGTGCTGCTCTGCAGAGGCTCAGAGTCCAGCCTGTTGGACTGACCCTCCTCCGAGCAGCACACTTTTACAAGGCTGCTTTTCACAGCAGCCTTGTAAAAATTTCAAATGGCCAGGTTGATTGTGCAGTATCCTTGCCAAAGCTGCGGATTCCTCACCATTTTTACTAACCTCTCCCTCCTCTAAATACACGCATTCGGTGGCATAACACAAAATGTGCCCCCCCCCACCCCCAACTCAGCAACAAATCACAGGTCACGCCACACTCTGGGCCGGCCTAGATTATCACGCTTGCGCAATATGCACAAATGTGCTGTTGAAGGGGTATTCCGTAAACTGCACTAGGAGAAAGCTATAAATATGTGTTTTAATACAATATACAGCACAATTTCTGAGAAAAATTGGCTAAAAAGCCAGAGTGTTTGCAATTGTTTTGTAGGGTAACACCAATCCAGTACATGCAAGTCACCAACAGTGCACATGAACATTAATGCTTTGCTATTAAAAATGCCATGCTACAATGAAAACATGTCAAACTGGCTGCACAATGTAGAGCAGTGAAGACACGTAATAACATTACAGTAAAGTATGCCAGGCCACATTTAGACATACCTAGACTGGTTGCACCAAAATGCCAGTCGAAGCAATAACACTCATCAAGAAGCACACATTCAAGCCTGCGTCTGTGGCCTCTAACAACATGGCCAAACACTTTAAAATCTGCAAGTAACTGGTCAATCCCGTTGCAGTCTTTACCTCTCCTGTTCCCTCCCAGGCCCTCTGTATGGCACTGTTCTCTCACTTCTCTGCTAAAACTCAGAAGAGTTTTAGCAGAGAATGCCCTCCATCTCCTCTTCCTCTCCCTTTTCCTCTCTCGGCCCCCCTTTGGCCATCTCTACTTCCTTTCTCCTCTTTCTGTCTGACAATACCTGATGAGGTTTCTAGAAAAGTTCGATCTATGAAAGTGTTGTCCAAACAGGTGCTCCCCTGCTCCCCTAGAACCATCAAGGACCATATTGGCACCCTTGCTCCAGCCTTGGCTGATTTCTGTAATCACTTTTTCACCACTGGAACGTTCCCCTCTCACCTTAAGCACTCACTTGTGCACCCACTCCTCAAGAAGCCGTCTGCCTTTCCTGCCTGGCCGACAAACTATCGCCCAAACTCCATCACCCCTTTCATGGGCAAACTATCTCCATGCTTGCTCTCCACATTGAATCTGTTGGTTGTCTCCATGACCATCAGTCTGGCTTCAGAGCTGCCAGAGGCACGGAAACTGCTCTCCTGAACACCTGTGAAGATCTGCTCTTTAACCTTGATTACAGCATTCCTTCTGTCCTCATCCTCCTTGATGTTTCCTCTGCTTTCGACACGGTCAACCACGCCTTCCTGATCAATCGACTCCATGAGAACCTGGGCATCACAGATCAGGCCCTTGAGTGGCTGACCTCCTTCAACTTGGACCGCCCTTCCCAGGTGCAACTTGGTACCTTTCTCTCTGCCAGATCTCTCTCTACCTGTGGCGTTCCCCAGGGCTCCATCCTCTCACCCTAGTTTTTCAACCTCTCCTTGCCCCTCTGGACCACCTGATCACTACCTTCTCCTCTTATAAGAATGACACTCAGCTTTCTTTCAGGCTCCCCTCAGACTCCTCTACTCTCTCTCTCTCTCTCTCTCTCTCTCTCTCTCTCTCTCTCTCTCTCTCTCTCTCTCTCTCTCTCTCTCTCTCTCTCTCTCTCTCTCACTCTCTCATTCCTGATTGTCTATCTGTGATTCAGGATTGGTGCACCTCCAACTATCTCTCCCTTAATGCCAGGCTTACCTCTCGCTCTCTGGCCGCCCGCCTTGGGCCCTCTTCCTTCTCCTTCCTGCGAGGCAAAAAACGTTGTCATCTTTGACTCCACTCTCTCTTTCTCTCCTCACATCTCAGACGCCACCAAGAAGTCCCACTACTAGCTGCTCCTCCTCAGAGAGACTTCCATTTCTCACTTTCCCCCAGAAACTCACTGTATCCAGAGACCTGGTTCTCTCTAGGCTGGATTGCTACAACAGCCTCTTTCTCAACCTGCCTTCCGCTACTCTCCGCCCTCTACAACTAATACAGAAAAGGACTGCGAGACTTATCCTTGGCCTCAAGCTCAGGGATCGTATCTCTCCAGCCCTGAAATCTCTCCACTGGCTCCCGGTTGCTGCAAGGATCAAGTTCAAGACCCTTGTCCACAAAGCTTTCTGGGCCCGGGCCCACACTACATCCAACACTCTCTTCCAAAATACCTTCCTTCTGAAGCCTTTCGCTCAGCTACCTCCACCTCTCTAAGGGTTAGATGTCTCTCCATGCAGAGAGTGGGGTGGGGGTGGATGGTGGGCAGTCATAATGTCGACAGTAAAAATGTCGACAGTCAAAATTTCGAAAAAATAAATGTCGAAAAAAATAATGTCGACAAACAATGTCGACATTTTTTCGATATTTTTTCGAAATTTTCTATTTATTGTATAAATAGATAAATAAATAAATATATAACTAAAACGTGTTGAGTATGAGGGGTGAGAGGGTGGTGGGGGGTTTGGGGGTGGCAGGGGGTGTTGGGTGAGGGGGGTTGGGGGGGACACCCCCATAGTAAATGATACTCTTTTTATTTATTTAATTATTGAATAAATAAATAAATATATAATTACTATGTGTTGAGAATGAGGGGTGAGAGGGTGGTGGGGGGGTGGCAGGGGGGTGTTGGGTGAGGGGGGTTGGGGGGGACCCCCCCCATAGTAACTGATACTCTTTTTGTTTATGTATTTATTGAAAAAATAAATAAATATATAATTAGAATGTGTTGAGTATGAGGGATGAGAGGGTTGTGGGGGGGTGGCAGGGGGGTGTTGGGTGAGGGGGGGTTGGGGGGGACCCCCCCATAGTAAATGATACTCTTTTTGTTTAATTATTTATTGAAAAAATAAATAAATAAATATATAATTAGAATGTGTTGAGTATGAGGGGTGAGAGGGTGGTGGGGGGGATGGCAGGGGGGTGTTGTGAGGTGTTGATAGTTGTAATTGACATTTTTTTGTCGACAAAATGACTCTACATTATATGTATAGGATGTCGACATTATTGTTTTCGACATTTTTTTTTTGACATTTTTGTTTGTCGACATTTTTTTTTCGACATTATGACTATAAACCGGGGTGGATCTCTCTCCTCTGCAGGTGCCTTCCCCTGGAAAGGCCTCCCTGCCCCTCTCAAACTTGAGCCGAACCACCTGAAGATCCGGAAGCAGCGCAAAACGTTTCCTCTTATTCTCTGCTTTCTCTCTCTTTCTCTCCCGTGCTGGCCTACCTGTCTGCTGTACAAGCTGTTTGCTTGGCTACCTTCAGAATCTCACTGAGTTCAGACTCTTTCTTGATCAGTCACCAATGCACTGCCTCCGGGCCTACCACGCACTTAGGGGCTGTAACTGTAACCCTACAGTCCCTTGTTTTCCTTGCGCTACCCAGAGCCACACTGCCCTGACTGCACTTACTCAGAGCATTGCTGCCCTGTTTTTTCCTCCCCCTCTCCCTTGCACTTCCCCGCTCCCTTTCCCCTTGTACTTCTCGTTCTCGCACCTGCACGATCTGAATGACACACGGCCTAGTAAGATTGTTTGTCTTGTCCTCCCTCTCTCTTCCCTCCCTTGTCTTGTCACGCTTAGAAACACTTGTGTACAGGTGCATTATAAATAACTTTTATAAAGGCTGATATGTGGGAAATGTCTTCTCTGTAAAAGGGACAGTGAGCTAAAGACTTGGTAGAGTCTCTCCCAGGCTGTGTTCATGCTGGTAGAGAGATTCCCAGACCCCCCTTTGTTTTGCATAAATTAACTTTGGGTTTCACCCTAAGTTAACAGGGCGATCCAGACGTGGACCCCTTGCTCACTGTTCTTAGAGAGGCAAAAGTTTCACCTCACTGATGATGCCCAACAAGGCTGAAACACGTGTATGGGGTTACTGATGGTACTCTTGTTCAGAGGAGAATTGCCTAGTTTTTCGGCGCTGGACTGCCCCTGGGCAGGACAAAGGCTGATATGCGGGAAATTTCTTCTCTGTGAAAGGGACAGTGAGCTAAAGACTTGGTAGAGTCTCTCCCAGGGGTTATTCACCCAAGAACAGGTCATTGGGCTGTGTTCGTGCTGGTAGAGAGATTCCCAGACCCCCCTTTGTTTTTTGTAAATAACTTGTATCATATAATTTTATCACAGATGCCCAGAAAAATATACAATGCCGCATTAAGAAACGGCTAGTCTGGCAGCACCCAAATGCCAGTCTAGCCAGGTAATTACACTTAGCAGGACTGCTTTATCAGAAATGCCCAGTTATAAAAAGAAAAGTCAGACCAAACTGAGGAATGACGAGACTGCCTGCACCAAATTGCCTCTCTAGCCACTAATACCACATATCATGCCTGCTTAGCCTGGACATGGACAACCATTATGATTTGTCACACAATCCCGCCCCCCTACAAACATCCCCTCTTCCTCCCACCCCGACCCCAACCTCCAAAATCAGCTCCTTGGCCCAGAATTACCCCCATGTCCCTCTTCCTTGCCCTAGAGCTTACCTATGAGGCTCCTTCACTCATAGGTAATGTACTGGGATGAGGAGGAGTAATGAAGATTGCAAGTAGCTAAATCGGGCATTACCACCATGTACCTCTACCTCATCCCTCTACTTGTGTTTGAGGCAGAGTGCCTCATACCCAAGTACTGGGAAAAGGAAGAATAGTACCTAGGAGTAATGAAAATTACCAATAAGTAAACAAGGTATTAAACACAAGTAGTGGTGCAACACCATTGAGTTGACTGGGCTTCAGCACTCCTCCCCCCCGAAATGTTGAACTAAGTTGACTCGACCTGGCTGACCTTCAGAGCAGTTGCCGAACAGAACAGGACAAAGATGTTAAACAGCACCTGGGTTTCGCTGTTAACAAGAGCCCAGCAATTACTAACATAAAGCATTTCACTGTTAGTACCTGCATTCAAATGCCAAATGTTTTAGCCAATTGAAATTGTGATGTGGGTTTAGTAGTTGCATGCCAGGGGAGTGATTGGAAGGGTAGAGAGGAGACCACTCAATTCTCGCAGCAGTCCATAAGTGGGAGCTTTAAACCTTAAATGAGTTAACTGCTTGTAACATTGAAGCTGCGCTAGAATAGTCTCATTAAAATGCATAAAGATATTGGAGGCCCCAACACAAATAAGTTTGCCTCTCCCCCACCGCCTCTGAAGTTAGCGCCTCCCAACATTTGAATGGTTAGCCCCCCGAAATGTACGTTTTGTTGCACCCCTGAACACAAGCACACACACCATTTCCCCATATACACACATGCATACCCAGCCATCCATACATTTAAGTGTGCACCCTTTCACCATACAGGCACACACGCACCCATCATGGGGTTGAGGGGAGCCCTATTACTTAAAAAAGGAATTGTTTCTTTTTGAAGTCACTTTGACTTCATAAATAAATGATTTCCTTTAAGGACTGAACCATAACGGAAATAATTTCTTTATGAATGCAGAGTGACTTCAAAAAGATACTGGGGGTCGTTATGACCCTGGCGGTAGCCCAGGAATGGGTAATTACTGAGGCATTACAGCCCAGGTGGACCCGCTAATTGCCCATTCCCCGGCGCCGGAAAATATTACTCCTCATTCCCATTTGAGTCCAATTGGACTCAATGGGAATGGGGAGGCCGGCTGCACCGGCACCATTCATGAATGATGCCGGTGCATCCGTCGAGTTCTATGAGTTCGTTCCGCCCGCCAGGTCAGACCTGGCGGGCTGAAAGGCACCCGCTCACATAACTTGTAGTTTGCCGGTCCGGAAACAACGGTACCAGCAAGCTTACTGGTACCGTTGTTTCCGGACCGGCAAACTCATAATGAGGCCCACTTTTTTCTTTTTGAAGCCATAGGCCTTCCCCACCACATGATATGGAGGCCTCAAACCTAGGGTTTTCCATTGCATGGGGTGGGGGGATCTCTTAGACTTTAAAAAGAAAGTTTCTTTTTGTAGTAACTCTGCCTTCATAAAGACATTATTTCTGTTACAGAAATAATTTCTTTATGAATGCAAAGTGAAAGCAAAAAGAAACAAAAAAGGTTTTAAAAAAATATATATATATTTCTCATTTTTGCTTTCTCCAAGTAGGGCCCCCTCCCAGGACATGTGCTGGTGGGGCCCCCCGCATTGCAGGGGCTGCGGGGGCCCTGCTACGCCAGTGCATGTTTGCTGCAGATCCCCTGCCGCCACGCCCTGTTGGCTGCATCCAGCAGTAGTGGACAAAGCTACCTATCGCTGCTGGAAAGTTTTGGCTCACCGCATGAACATACAGACTGATATATGTTTGATTTGTAATGATATTCACCGAATATATACTTGATTACTTGATGCTCCTCCGATTCTACCATCAAGATGGCCTTTAAGCTAACACAGGGGCCAGCACTTATCTATGCCATATCTATGCCAATGTACCTCTTACTAACATGCAGAATCATATGCTACTTCAGCATTGGGATCGGCATATAAATCTGCCAATGTGGGTCAGTCCTCATCTGAGGCACCCACTGCTATTCCTACACTCGACCCAGCACACAGCTCTGCCAGTGCACCTCTATGCTGACCTCCAGCACCCACTAATTTTCGAGCAATGGGGTCAGCACACAGCTCTGCCAATGCACATCAATCCTGACTTTCAGAATGCACTGCTGTTCTTGCACTGGGATTCCCGTGCACCCCTGTTAAAGCACTCCAATGTAGCTGTCCTTACTATGTGCTGGCCATAGTAGCATAATGCTACTATGGCCAGCACATAGCGCCGCAATTGCATTTCTATCCCAACGTTCAGCAAACATTGCTTGTCCAGCACTGGGGCCAATAGTTCTCCCAATGCACCTCAATCCTGATCAGCAGCACCAATTGCTATTCCAGCAGTGATACCAGCATTCAGCTCTGCCAATACACCTTAATCCTCACCCTCAGCACCCACTGATTTTTTTCAAGTATGGGGCCTGCTTATAACTCTGCCAATGCATTTAATTGGTTCTCTGTATTACCATAGCTTTTCCAAACTTGCATTCAGGTCTGCCAATGCACCTCAATCCGGATAACACAGCACTGCAACCCACACAAAGCCCTAGCAGTCTTTCCTGGCACGGATATTTGAAAATGCCCATGCTGGGTTAGATCCCTTTTGCACCCACCCGATTTCCCAAGCCAGCACCAACTTAAAGTACACTTGGTGAATTGTTCCACTGTCTAGCACAATACACCAAGCACATCTCACAACACATTTTATCCCTAGATTGTTTCAACTAACCATTTGCTTGTGGCTGCTCACTTTTATGCCCAACACTGGCAAAATGTTTTAACTAACTTGATAGAAAAGCAAACATGGCACACACTCAAACTTTTAAGTCTTTATTCATGCCTTGTTGCAATAAACTACTCGTCTCATTGAAAATAGTGAATCATTTAGGTTGGATGTTTAATCAAAAATATTTTATGTAGCAATTTTGACTAATCCATTTTGCAAAACTAATTTATATCTTATATATTTTTTTTTAGTGAATGTTTTATTTGTATGGGTACTGTATGTTGTATTTGGTTACATTTATTGTTTACTGCATTATATATTTGTACTTTCATAACATAGTTTGTGTATTTTTTGTAATGCAAATTATAAAATGTAATTGTTTATACTGTCTTTTAATTTTATTTACTGTATTTAAAATAATTTCTGTGCATTTTATTTTTTAAAAGATGTGTTGTATATGAATTATATGTATATATTCTAATTTGTTTTAATATAGGATTTTTAAAATATGGTTTGTTTTATGATTTAGATTACACTGAGGGGAAAGGGGCACTACTCATATTCTGTTGTAAATTCACTTCAATTATAAGATAACCCAATGGGTATACGTAGCTCAGATTTATAAAGATTCAGTGTTAATTTCAGGTGCAACAGGGTATAGTCTCTAGGCATCCAGTAACTACAGAACCATAAAATACACAACCAAGGCCCGCTGTTGCCAACAGGAAACCCTATTTGCACTCTTAAGGGACTACAGTCCAGTGAGGTTTTATTGGGTGCAGATGCGAGCTACTAATCTAACTCAACGCCTTGCACCCACAAAGTACATTTTCCGTGAAAACAAAACATACAATAATTTGTAACAAGAGAGTCAATAGAATCAAAATTCAACAAAGAAATATAGATGTTGAATTTTAATGTTGTCAGAGTGGATCACCCACCAACCTTCAACATCACCCAGTAATACCAGGTATGCGATTCAAATGTAAATTAGTAAACATAAACAATATTCCTGACATGAAATCTTATACAAATCAAAAGGCAATGTGTAACAAATCAACTCAAATTAAGTTCTCAAACGATAACTTTTGTTTTTTGTAAGCATCAACATATTACTCTGTTGTGTTAAACCCTATGTATCATTCATCTAATACAGGTTGCACATCACTTTAGTCATCCAAAAGGCTCAAATGTTGTGTCAGCAACAACTACTGCCAACGCGTTTCGGATATTATATCCATCTTCAGGGGTTTGAGACTTAGTGTTGCAATTTGTTCAAATTACACTTTCTGAGGATTCAGTCGTACACCTAGAAGGACAACCGGTGTATTGATTTAATCTGATTGTTTACTATAACAGCATTATCTATTGATTTTTAAGTTTACAAGTGCATGGGTACACTGACCTGTGGTCCTTCACTTTAATGTGCAGAACTGTAAGTGTCCTGTAAAATGAAGAAATGGTGTAAGTTGAAGCTATTTGTAGAGAATCTCATTTACCTTAAGGGTGTCATGCAAAAGTACTGAAATATATTTAAGCATCCTACTCACCCGCCTGGTGGTGGCAACCCGACAAGGCGGGAATAACGTGAGATAGTCAGGTCTGATCTAAGTAGTAGCCACTCTGCCGCTTCCAATCCTGCCTCATGGACAATGTTAGTGTAAAGTGAGGTTACGTCCATGGTGAAGAGTATGTCCCGTCCATTTACGAACCGGACACCATTCAATAAATATAGAAAATGCATTGTGTCTTTCACATAAGTGGCACTTCTTTGTATCAATGGCTGTAAGACTTTATCCAAATATTTGCCCAATGGCTCAAGGAGACTGCCTGTTGCCGCTATGACGGGGCGTCCTGGTGGTTTCTCTAGCTTCTTGTGAATTTTAGGGAGAATATAAAACACTGTCATGATAGGGTGTGTGCTGTCCAAGAATCTCCGCGTCTTGTCTGAGATAAGTCTTCTATCATCTGCTTCATCCAGGACTTCTTTGATGAGAGCATGCACCTTCTCCATTGGATCAAAGGCGATCTCTTTGTAGGTTTCCTCATCCATCAATTGTCTTTCTACTTCCTCTAAATAGTCTACTTTGTTCATTAAAAACAGGGCTCCCATTGTCAGCTGGTTTAAATATGAAGTCAGGATTATTTAGTAGATTCTTGAGGGTTTGACGTTCTCTTGTGGTGAAGTTCCCACATTTCTTCTGATGGAAAGGAAGCTTGCTAAATTCACCTAACATTTTCTTTTCAAAAACCATGAGGATATAATTCTACACTGGGGGATTGAAAGTACTCTTTGGTGTTAACTCTAGGAAATCAGGTGGTTCCTCCTCTGTGGACCTCTAGTGATGACGCAGAAGGGTCCAACTCCCCATGCTCTACAAGGACGTGTCTGTTCACCAAATTCGAAATGGGAGATACAGCTGATAATATAGCTATGGATGCCATGGCTTTACTGTGCAGGGAGTACAAATTCATCTGACAGACAGGACTTTAGAAGATCAGAAAATAAGCGATCAGCATCAGCAGTCTTAATAAATAAATAAACAGTCTGGACCGTAGATTATATGGACCACTCACCGCCGTTGCCAGTAGTAAACTGGAAAGCGCCATTGAGGCCACAACTCCCTAGCTCATACAGCAGACCACGACAGGTCTCTTCATGCCACTTCGCTGCGCCTTTTGGAACGACGATTGAGCAGCCTCACTTACCTCCAACTGCTGTTAACTGCCTTCACTCTGTGGGGATCTGCGCGGGAGAGCAGTTCTTAAAGGAAAGGTATATGTTGCAACCACAGCTGTCCTCCGTGCAACGTCTCTGTAGAGAGAGAGTTCCTCTTGGCCAAAGCACAATTTCCTCCGTGACAACCGTTAACTGCCTTCTGTGATGGGGTCAGCGATGCGACGTAGACAACTTTTGGATGATTGTTCAAAAAATGCCATTTTATTATATTATAAATGTTATCAAACACCTCACTATCCCTACTCTGATGAGGAGTACCCTGCCTAAAAAATGAAAGGGAAACACTCTAACACAGGATGTCTGGCCCTCACACTTAAACATCAAATACACAAAGAACATATATGGCTATTCAAATAACATCAACAATGATATTCACAGTTTCTTGATAATCTCTTAGTAACCAGGGTGAACTACCTTTCCCAGGATTCAAGGTAAATTCAGCTCCAATGTTCAACAAAAAGAAATAAGGAAATCCATGTAGGTAATATAGTCTCAATTCATTTCTTGATGTTTCAGTGGCAATGTAATGTCAAAGTAAAGTTTTGTTAACCAAAGTTCCAACAACAGCAACACTTTTCTTCTTGGGGGGAAATAAGGACCTTCTACTGACTCAAAATAGCATCAGTGTTATTCCCAGCCACGATGCTTTGCCATCACTTCCAGCTATCCAAGACGAATTGCCACAATTCAAAAGAAACTTCTGTAAATGTTAGTGAAACACGAGTCTTGGTTAACAGTTAATATATCCTTTTTTTATATGATTAGAAATCATAGTAGGTATCTTGGTCAGGGTGACTTCACAGCACTTCTGCTTTCACTTCACCAACTTCAACTTCTACAAATGTTTACCATGAGGGCACACTCATTGGCCTCATAGTATTCCACCTTCATTTGTGCTACTGAAGCCTCACATCTACTGACAACCAAATACACCATCACAGCTTCACTACTTTGTGACTTCAGATTATGACAATATTCACTTTCAGGTACTTCAACATCCTCCAATAGGCAGGGAACACTTCATGTGAATATCCCCTTCCCAAAGGGGCAGCCTCTTTGCTTCTCCTGTCTGTCTGCAACCGACAACAACCTATAATTGCCTTAGGAACACACTTTAGTCTACAGTCTTTGGCAATGTAGGTTGTATCAACTTCAAAGCATATGTAAAAGTAGCAAGTTAGTTAGCCAGAATAATTACCCTGAAGATTTGGTGCCACTCTCTGGACTTCAGGTAATGCTTGCATACTTATATCGTATGTAATGTTGAAGTTATATTTGGCTTACTGTGCTGTTTAGACTTTTATCTGGCTTTGGAAAAGGCTGGTTTCAATCTCAATTGGGGAATACTCTTGGCTTGGGCAATCCTTGCTTTCTCCAACTTCAAATATAATGGTTAAACACTTGACTTCGCTTTATAAGCAATTGTTTTCTGCGTGAATAATGCTTCAGAATTCACTCTTCCTCTGAGAAGTGTAATTAGGCAACCACTTCCTCATAGGTTTTACAAAGGTTAAAGGTTTAACAATAGCTTTTTGTAACATTTGCTCTTCATGCGAGTGAAAGAGAAATTACTGATCCCACGCAAGTGCTACATTTCAAGTGTCCCATTGTTAAAAACTCAACGAACAGCTTCACCTCGCTTCTAGTATTACGTGAGTGATTATTAAGCTGGATAGTGTTGCCGGCAATGCTTGTGCAAAGAATCCGAACACCAGGTTTAACTCAACAGCTTTGGTTTTCTTTTCTCCACGTGTTGCACAACTTCTATGACTTCTGGCTTCACTTGGGACCCAGCCCCTTTCTTGCTGAATGTGTCTCTGGTCCGGAGACTGAGTTACGGAGCACCTCTCACTCCTGAGACCCACTGCTTCACGACAGCTGCTCAACACAGTCTCCAACACGCATCTTGCTGTGCAATCGCTGCAATTAGGCTCACATGGGGAAACACATCCTTCCTGCACACTCTCCGCTGTGCAGCCTCTGTGCCTCAGAGTTTGGGGGAACAGGACCCTCACAGGACAAGCAGGTGAAATATGCTGCATCATAATCCCGGCATCCCTTTGGTTCTCCAACTTCTGCCTGGATTGCCAACACTGTGCCTTCTTCCTACTGCTTCTGCTACTACTGCATACACGCCAGCCACAGTTTCCACTCCTTCCAATTGCTTGCACCTGAAGGGGCCTTTTAAGCCTCACAGGTTTTAGTCAGGTGTTGGCCATTAGGCTTAATTGCGTGACTACTACTGCAGCCTGATTCTTCATTCTTCTTTCTCGTCCCAGTACTTATGGGATTATGGGACTTGTAGTCCCCAACAACAGTTCTTTTCAGTAACATCTTGGTTTTAAGGGTAGATTTATTTCCCTTAGGATTATTCAAGGATGAACCATTAGCATTCATTGTTACAGAGGAAGATAGTTTATTTAAGGCAATACTTCTAAATTCCTTTCCATTATACCTTTGGGAGTAAGGAAGATTGTTATCCTGAAGTTCCTTAAATGGCCTTTCTGTTGTTAAGGTCCGCTCAGGTTTAAAGGCATACGTGTCCAGAGCCACAGATCTTATATGTGGTTTAGATGCATCATAATGACAATAAGCCATTACCTGTTTTGGCAACTTTGAAAGGTTCTCCCTTTTAAAAATACATACTGTGCCTCATCCCATGGGATCTCCTCACCACCCTTGGACTTGTCTCCTCCCAGGTGATCCTCCCACACTCCAAAGGTCAGGATCAGGATGTGCCTGCCTTTCCCATGCCACCTGGGAGGAGACTCTAGGCAGGGGTTTAGTGAGGGAAGGATCCACAGGATTCTTTACACTTCACTCTGCTCACTCTGCGGTGCTCCAAGCAGGAGAGCAGTTCTTGAAGGAAGAGTAGGTGTTGCAGGCATAGCTGTCCTCCGTGCAACGCCTCTGTAGAGAGAGGTTTCCTCTTTCCAAAAGCACAATTTCCTCTGTGACAGCCACTAACTGCCTACACTCTGCTCAGTCCGCTGCTGTGGATTTGTTTTTCTCATAGAATATAAATATGATAATGCCATGTTCGGCAGTTGTCCCCATAGTAATTATAGTACATATTTTGGGAAATGTTTATGACTCCCTCCACATCGCCCCTTACAGTCATGCCTTACCTTCATTGTTAACAAGAACTCTTTAAAAGAGTCAAATAAAAAAGAAAAACATTTGACAAATTCTAATTATATTTTATTTACGTATAATAGCTTTTTGAAAAATATTAATAACAGGTTTTTATGTGCTCGTTATAATATGGATAATTTTAAGTACTTGTTCAAACTCTTTCTGTGTATCATTACAAAAAATCACCAGAAATTGAGGAAGTATGTAAAATTATACTTGCATGTTATTAATAAATTGAAATATATTTGGAACCTTTAACTCTTTTACATGAATTATTTTGTTAGATGGATTAACATTTTGTAAATTCATTGAAAATATACAATTATAGATGGCTGCCGGCATCGACTAGACGTGCCGACGGCAGCTCCCGCACCCTGAGGCCTTTGCTCGGGACCCACCACCCCCACGGGCACAAGGCTGCATTGGAAGTTGGGGGCTGCGCGAGGGGGCCAAGCAGCATACGTCCCTGGGAGCCGCGGCTCAAGTTTGTGTGTGGTAACGGCTGTTCTGTCGGCCGACGCAGGCGAGTGCGTCTGACTACGGTGGAGAGCACCTGCTGGCCGACCGACTGCAATCAGGAAGACGGGGGAAGACGTCCGGCTCGGAGGGCCATGCCAGAGATAAGGAGGTGGCCGTCATAGAGCAGGGGAGGCTCAGAGCCCCCCGGGGGATAGCAGCAGCCCGCGGAGAGGAGATCCATGTGGATTGGCGAATTGGCGCCTTTTGGAGCCCGGACCTCCCTGCCAGGAGTAGCAGCGTTGGTCCCCGGCAATTCAGCAGCTCGGGAGCGGGGAGAGGAGGAGCCGGAGCAGCCGAGCCTGGGGCGCGGTGAACGCCCGTGCAGGTGAGGAGCGGGCGAACCGCGGGAGGCGAGGAGAGAGGAAGGCACCCCCCCCCTGTCGGTCTGCAGGCCCCCGTCGCCTGGAGCGGGCGGGCCTGGGCGGCGGTGTGATTCTCGGCGCGGGCCTCCCTCGGGCCCAAGGAGTGTGGAGCAGGCAGCAGCGCCTGCCTGTGGAGGGAGGAGGGACGGCACAGCGGCACTGTGGAGGACACGGCTTAGCACCAGGAGAGAGGAGGCGGGGGCTCCAGGGGAGCTGGTTACTGGGCCCCTGACTCACCCGGACTCAGTAGTGCCCCTAAGGGGAGCAGTTGACCCACAGCGGAGTTAGCCCCTGGATGATGCAGCGTTAAGAGGAGGGTGGACCCTGGCAAGATCTGGTGCGGTGCTTGTTCCCCCCCCACCCCTCCCCGGTGGCCTGCTGTGAAAGTCTCTGGAGTTTGCTGAGAGGCACCTGGGAGTGGTTGGGCTCTCCTTGTCTCGACTCATCGGGCTCTAAGGACACTGAGGACATAAAGGACCTGATGCCCTCCAGTGCCAAGGGCAAAGCGTCGCGATCCAGCCAGCGTGTGGGAGACCCCCTGGTTACCCTCCCCTCCATGTGGTCAGTGATGGACAACAGGGACAACGGCGGGGACGACAATGGACAACACAATATGCGGTCAGCTCGGGACGGAGCAGGGGACCAGGAGCTTCTGACAAGACAGGACCTTAAAGGCGAGATGCAGGTCCTAGGAGAAACTTTAGCTAAAACGTTCCAGGATCAGTTTCAGTTGATGAGAACTGACTTGAATGTTGCGCTGGGAGAGCTCAAGCAGGAAATGGCCCAGCTAGGGGAGAGAACAGACCTACTGGAAAGGGGTCTGCAGGAGGTGGAAAAGCACAACACAGCCAACGGGGAAGCTATTGACCGTATGGATCTGGCGACGAGCAACCTAGAAGCCCAAGTGGAGGACCTTGAAAATAGATCAAGAAGAGTCAATATCAGAGTGAAACCTCTTCCGGAATCGGGAGGGGACAGGGACTTGAAGGGAGAAGTCCAGAGAATTTTCATGGGACTTTTGGGCGAGGGGGACCCCGAAGCGATTGAGTTGGACAGGGTGGACAGAGTGGGCCGGACCACCCGGGGGCCTAATGCTAGGCCTCGAGATGTTCTGGCCACGTTTGCAAGGTATGCTCTAAAGGAGGCGGTGCTGCGTGCTGCAAGGCTTCATAAACCAGTGAGCTACAAGGGTCAGGAGATCGCCCTGTTTCAGGACTTGGCAAACAGTACCCTAGTGAAAAGGAGGAATATGGGACCTGCCCTTAGAGAGCTCACTAGAAAAGGTATAAATACAGGTGGACTTCTCCATTTTGGGCTTTTGTTTGAGTGGGAGGGAGCCCAAAGAAGGGCTACTTCTTTGCAGGAGGCGGCTAATATTATTCACCTGGACCTCGAGGATGGTGGGGGAGGTGCCGGGGGGCCCAGCCGGTTGCCTCGGTGCAAGGAGACAGTGGTAAACCGTGGGTATGGTCAACTGTCGGTGATAAAACAAGGAACAGAGCAGGCCGGAGGGGCCTCCAGGGAAGGAGAGTGGAGAATGCACGAGGTGGGGAGGAGGGAGTGGCATCTGGTTTGGGCTGACTCTGTAGTCATCAGTCGGGGCGGATCCTAAAATGGGGGTGGTGGGGAATAGGCTGTTTATAGAACTGGTGGGGGGCGGTAATGCACTTCTTGGAACACGCAAGGACAAGAGAGTCCCGGGAGGGGAGTGGGGGTTCCGGCCCGCCTTCCAAGTTGGGGTATGGAGGGCGGGGGGAGGGGTAGGGGTGATTTGAGGGGGTCCTCCAGCGGTGCCAAGATGGCAGCGTGCCCGTAGGGGGATCGGTTCTCTCCAAGGGGGAGGTAGAGGAGATGCGAAGGAGGCCAAGGGCCGAGCGGGGCAGAACGGGAGAGCAGGTGTGCGGCAGTCCCTATGGGGAGTGTGGGAGCTCACATGAAGTTGGACCTCGACTCCAATGTGGGGGGCAAGGAGGGTGGTCACAGCAATCAATGAGGAAGGAAGGTCTCGAGAGGTTAGTGGATGGGGGCTGATGGGAGTGGAGGGGTGGGGAGGAAATCTGAGCCCCATACCAGGAAGGAAGGGGGGGATATGGCTCGGGTGCTTCCGGGGAGTCCCGAAGGGCCAGCTGGAAGCGGCGCATCATACCCAAATGCTATTTTTCGGTGGCTAACACATAATGTGAGGGGGCTTAACTCCCCCCTCAAGCGTACAAAATGGAGCAATTTGCTAGATCTCACAAGCCGGATGTGTTGGCATTGCGGAGACCCATTTAAGGCGGCAGGATCAAGAACGGCTTCGCCTAAAGGGCTTCCCGCAGATATGGTTTGCTTCCGGCTCTACGAGGAGGGGGGGGGCATTGCCCTAGCCTTTGGAAGGGGGGGTCGACTTTAGGCTCCAAGAGATTCTCAGAGATAGCAACGGAAGGTATATCATGGTGAGGGGGACAATAATGGGCTCCTGCTACACCATTGCATCGGTATATGCTCCCAATGTGGGCCAAGATCAGTTTCTGCGGGATACCTTGGGTGTCATGGAGAACTTTGCGAGGGGTCAAGTGGTTCTGATGGGAGATTTCAACCTGGCTTGGGACAGGAGTCAGGACCGTTCCCGACACGAAAGGGCAGGGGGGGGGGCGGTGGCCTCTCCTCAACTGAGGGAGAGGAGGGAAGAGGGCGGTTTGCAGGATGTTTGGCGAGTACTACGGGGAGATGAGGAGGGTTTCACCTTCCTTTCGGACGTTCACAGAACCCAGTCCCGAATTGATTATATTTGGGTATCTGCCAGTCTCATGGGAGCAGTAGAGGCTGTAGAGGTAGGCCTCTGGGACTAGCCGATCATAAGGTGGTGCAAATGAAACTGAGGCTTGGGAGGCGAAGGCCGGGGGTGTGGGGCTGGAAATTCCCGGGGGAGCTCCTGAGGGATCCTGTGATATGTAAGGAGCTGGAGGGCAGGGTTCGGGATTTCTTTGTGAGGAACACTAGCACGGACACGAGTCTGAGCACAAGATGGGACGCCTTCAAGGCTACTCTGAGGGGGGAACTCATTGCATTAAAGGCGGAGAGAAATAAACTACTAAGCGGTTTGGAGGCTCACCTGGAGAGGGAGGTCGAGGCTGCTAGAGCCCGGATGTGGGAAACCCCCACGAGGAAGGTACATAGGGAGTACAGGTTAGCGGAGGGCCAGCTCGGGATCTTGAGAACCAAGAAGGCGGAAGAAGCTATGCTGAGGTTGAGGCAAACATTTTACGCTAAGGCCAATAAGGCAGGCTCATTTCTGGCCTGCCTCCTGAGGGAACAAAGGGAACAGAATGTAATAACGGCTATTAAAGATCGGGGGGGTAGAAGGCTAACCTGAGCTGAAGAAATAAAGGGGAGATTAGTGGAGTTCTACGAAGCCCTTTACTCTTCCCAACGCCCAGTCCCACTCCCGCGGAAAGAGTTCTTAAGGAACTTACCACTTCCGCAATTGTCCAGGGAAGAGGGCGAGGAGCTGGGCCGACCCATTACGGAGGGCGAGGTGAGGGCAACTATAGTATCTCTTCCCCGAAATAAGGCTCCTGGGCCCGACTGCTATCCCGCCTCCATTTACAAAGCGTTCTCCCACCTTTTGGTCCCGCATCTAACACAGCTATTTAATTCATTCAGCGCCGAAGACGGAATCACCCCGATGATGGAATAGGCTAAAATTACCCTTATACATAAAGCAGGGAAAGATCCGGAGGAATGCACCTCCTATCATCCCATTGCCCTTATCAATACACAGGCTAAAATTTTCACAAAAATGTTGGCAAGGCGTCTACCTTCGCTAATTCACCAAGATCAGTCAGGCTTTGTGATGGGACGGCAAACTGCCGACAACATAAGGAGGGTAGCTCACTTGGTGGAGAAATCCCGTACGACGGCCACTCTGGCGATCCTTCTGGCGCTTGATGCCGAAAAGGCATTTGATTGGGTGGAGTGGTCGTTCTTATTTCAGGTGATGGTGTAAATGGGACTAGGGAAGGGATTCATAAACCTGGTCGCCGCCAATTATAAGAACCCCACGTCACGCATCCTGGTTAATGGGGAGATGTCCCAGCCTTTTAGGCTCCAGAGGGGGACGAAACAGGGGTGCCCCCTCTCCCTGTTACTCTACGGCATCTTCCTGAAGCCACTCCTTCTGGCATTACGTCAGGCAGAAGATATTAGGGGTATACCTTTCGGAGGGGGCCAACACAAAGTAGCGGCCTTCGCCGATGATATGTTGCTCACACTAACTAACCCAAAGGAGTCCCTTAAAGCATGCATAGCATTACTAACCACTTTCGGTGAAATTTCAGGCTTGCGTGTTAACTTCCAGAAGTCGGAATTGATGCATTTGTCTGTAGGGGTGCAAGAAGAGAGGGAGACGAGGGAAATGTCCCCTTTCAAGTGGAGCCCGTCTGAGTTGCGGTATTTGGGAGTAAAGATAACCCCCTCGTTTGCGGACTGGTACGAAGAAAATTATGAGCCGATTCTTTTAGCAATTAAAAAAGATCTACGGAAATGGGGAGCCCTGCCTATATCCTAGCTGGGTAGGAGGGCAGTCCTTAGGATTTTAATTCTCCCCCGAGTGCCTTATCTCTTTTAGGCTATCCCCTTGAGGGTTCCCGAAAGTTTCTTCAGGGAGCTGGATCGGATGACCAGGGAATTCGTTTGGGGTGGGACGAGATCGCGTTTATCCAGGCAGTTACTAACGGCTTCCAGGGAGAGGGGGGCTTGGCCTTCCCCGACTTTTGCCGCTACCATGAAGCAGCACAGCTTAGGGTAATCAAGGAATGGTTCTCGAAGGATTACCTGAAGCATTGGGTGAAGATGGATAGAGCAGTTACTCG
This sequence comes from Ambystoma mexicanum, assembly GCF_040938575.1. Classification (NCBI taxonomy): domain Eukaryota; kingdom Metazoa; phylum Chordata; class Amphibia; order Caudata; family Ambystomatidae; genus Ambystoma; species Ambystoma mexicanum. The sequence continues at coordinate 848,409,629 of NC_090930.1, forward strand.
GCACCACCTGGGGGAGGTTCTGTGGCTCCCATGAAGGCTGAGACCTTCCCACCTTTATTTGAGTGCCATTACTAAAAGTGTGGTGGACAGTTGGGATCGGGCTGTAGAGAAGCGGGGGATCACGACTTTCCCATCGCCGTTCACTCCTATTTTCAATAATGGGAACTTCTCACCGGGACTGGAGAGGGGGGCGTTCTTAGAATGGGAGCATGGGGGATGCAGAACTCTGAGGGACATGTTCATCGGGGATAGGGTGAAAACATTCGAGGAATGTAAACAGGAGTTCGGTCTGGGAGAGCGGGAGAGGCTTCGGTATTTCCAAATTAGACACTAGGTTATGTCTGTGGGAGTTAGGAGGGCCACAACTAGAGATTTAACTCATTTTGAAAGGTTTTTAACAACCCACAAGGGTTCTAGGGGGTTGATTTCAGATTTGTATAAGCAGTTAGAGAGAACCGGCCCGAGTGTCAGTTGGGCCTATATGGAGGACTGGGGGTGGCACCCCGGTGTTCGAATGGAGCAGAAGGACTGGGAGAGGTTGTGGAAACAGATCCCTAAGGTCGCAAAAGCGATCCAGTTGCGGGAGAGCTGGTACAAATATATGTATGGATGGCACTACACTCCTGCCTGACTCCAAGCAATGTATCCTGCTACCTCGGGGGAGTGCTGGAGGGGTTGCTAGGAAATGGGCACGGCTACACATGTGTGGTGGGATTGCCCCATTATTCAATCCTTTTGGAGTGTAATCATGCGGGCTATTGCTCAGGTTCTGGGGGAGGGAGCTCACCAGGATCCCCGGGAGATCTTATTGGGGAAAAGTGGGCGGGAGAACGATGTGGAAAGGCACCAAGGCGAAAGTGATATTTACGCTGGCTGCAATGTCCCTCATCGCACAGAGGTGGAAGGGCCCTACGATCCCTACAGAGCAGGAATGGCTAAGGAAGATGTGGGACATTGTCTCATTGGAATGGGCAACATATGCTGCCGACAACAAACTGGAGACCTTTTATGCGGATTGGAGAGAGTCTTTGGAATTCATGAGAGGGGAATTCAGGGAACAATGGTGCACCCAAAGACTTAAATTATTGGACATGTACAGCTGAAAGACTGGTTGGGAAATGGCCGGAGGGAAAGGACCGTTGGGGCTGTGACTGCGGGTTTGGGGGGCAGGGGGTTTATTTCATTGTTGATTCTTATTTGTTTTCTTGTTAATGAAACAATAAAAAGAAGTTAACAAAAAAATTAAAATATACAATTATGGTAGCTGTTGATTAATAGTGTTTGTGTAAGTTGATCTTGTTATAAAAGGTATGGCGTTTCTTTCTGTGTCACATGACGGAGGGAAAACATTGAATAATATGTAATTTCTAATAGGAAGGGGTGTAATACCATTTTACAAGATAGTAAAAATAGTTTGTATTGGTTTCCAAACAACAATTTGTTTTTTAAATGCAACTGAAAGTGTTTTAAGAATCATGTGATTTGAAATGTTTAAAGTGGTTGGTTGTGTGTCGCTGCAGTGGAAGGTATGTAGCATTTTATTCATAATACTTATACATTTAAGAAGGGTTTTTTAAATTGTTTTGTATATGACCAGTGGACATTTTGCTTTTAAACACGTTATACATGTTGTATAACATGTAGTACTTTTCTGTTTGGTATTTTTTTATGAGGTACATTTTGAATATATTGAAAATGTTTTGATATTACGTAGAATTGTTAAGGTTACTTTTTGTAATAAATGTATTTGTACTTAAAATGCACAAATACCTTTTAGTACAAGTTTCATATGGAGCCTGTCTTAAATGTATGCAATGTTAGTATTGCTGGTTTTAAAATATTCCAAATAGTACGAACTTTGCTTATGTTTGCTTATGTTTATTGGTTTTTATTATAGAAGATCAAAACATTTCAATTATTGTATGTTTTGTAGGCATGTTTGATATTGCTGGTTTTTATTTTTTTAATTAGTACAAAACTTTTTAGTGTTCATATGTTTTGTACATCATGAACCAAACTTTTTAATTATGTGTTTTATACATTTTTAATATTAAATAATGTAATGTTTTCATTTAATACAAACTTTGTGTTTGTATCTTTTATACAGCATATAAAATACGTTTGTTAGATGATGTATTGTTTCATTAATGTTCAGACATTTGTTTACATTATGTATGTAATTTTAATTGTGTAAATTAATATTCGTCTACTTATGTAGTATAAGCAATTATATCACACGGAATTGGATTCACATTTTTGTAGTATGTTTTTTGGCATATTTTGTGCATTACTAAAATGTAATGTTTATATGTAGTAAATGTGAGTATGTAGAAAACATACTTTGGTGTATTTTATTGTTATATGTTCTCTATATTTAGAAAAAAGATATTTTATTTGTACATGTACAAATATTTTTATCTAATACACTATTTATTGTTAAAAAAAACTACGGCCAGCATTTATAAAAGGGGATGAGTTCCAAACATAAGTGCAAATATTGACATATGTAGAGTATATTTGTACAAAGAAAGGATGTGGTTTAAATAAATATTTACTTTTTTTTAAAGTATATCTCAATTGATGGCCCTTTCGTGTTTGCATATGGTTAGCAGCATTTGTTTCTCATGTTGCAATATTTGTTCCACATTCCAAGCAGCCCAAAGAATATTAACCTTACTCTGGATCAATGTTTGGCAAAGTTGGAAGTACCACAGCATTCCCAATTTGATATTTTGTGGGACATTTTGAAGATATAGGTTGATGCACTTTTTCAACGGTTACACTTTCTATATGTTTTCTTTTAGCTGCGAAATTTCAAATAGTCCCAAACCCAAGGTCTTAAGTTGCCCAATGACCTTGTTCTAGAGGTTAGTATACTTTTAATTTAGTTTTTTGGTCTTGATAATAGCACCATTTAGTATTACGGTCAGTTTTAGGGACATTTTATTTTAGTGTATTTTCTTTAGGTGGCCTTTCTAATGTACTCATCGAATAAGTAACACTAATGGGTAAATCCGTGTTTTGCTTGAAATACTAAGGAATGTATTTGTGTTTTTTTTAAAGAATGTTTAGACTATGGACCATTGGAATAATATGAGGCGTGATATTGGGTGATTTTTCTTTTTCATTTTGTTTTGTAACAGCACTTTCGATTTATTGAAACAGTGCCAGAACTGGCAAAGGGCAATGTAGGCTGTACTGTTAAAACATGTAATTTTGACTGATTTGTATTTGTTCATTTTAAGTGTTTGGCATGGCGAATTAAATTGTTGAGGTGTGATACAAGAAGCCTCATGTGTAAGTAGCATAATTATTTGTTCAGTTGTTTGTTTTAAATCATTTAAATGACATGTAGAGACTGAAGAAAAGACTACATGAGAAAACGTTTTTTAAAAACATAGAAACTATGTATACATAATTGTGTATGATAAATAATTACAATCTAGTTTTGTTTACTGAGCCAATTTTAAAGTTAGAATAGTTAACAAATTTTTTACATCCTTTTTAATATTTGCTTTTATTGTTCTACACGTACCCGTTTCAAATTGTAAATACTAACCCATTTTATTTTAATTCATTATAATATGTTAACATAAATTTACCATGCTGTAGCTCTTTTTCAAGAGGAAACTGTGTGTGATCAAGTTGCAATAACGTTTTTGATAAATTGAATGAGTGCAATGGACATTGTTTTTTCCATGTTAAAATATATGTTCTGTTGGTACAGTTGCAATAACATTTGCGTATTGTGAAGAAATATTTTTTTTCAAGTTGGTCTTCGCAAATGATGCCTGTTCTCTTCCTTTTTGTTTTTTTTCTTATTTCTTTCACATCTTTTCTAATCATGCTTGTGTTTTCCAGCTGGAATTAAATAACAAAGTGCAGTTTTGTTTAGCAAAGGATAATTTTTTTAACTTTTATTGGATTGTTACATTTTTGTTTAGAAAACGACAATTGTGTTTTCGTTTTTTGGACAAAGGACAATTTGTTTAACTTGTTGTTAGAATCATACATTCCTAAATAGCAAAGGGCAATTTGGTTTTTATAAAAGACAATGCTTTTTTATTTTTATTGTATTTTTATTTTACAAAAGACAGTTAAATTTGATTTTCCGTGGAGAAAAGACAATTTAGCTTTACTTTTCTTCACTTTCCACATTTTTGTTGTGATTGGTTTTCATTTGTTTTTACAGTAAATTGCACTTACAAGATGTTTGATTTGTGTTCTTTTCCTCAATGTTTGGCTCAATTGGATTTTCATTATGTATTAATGTTGATGTTTCACCTATATGTTGCTATAATAGTGAAACATGTTTATGTTAATGGCGATGTAATTATGGTAACATTTGTATATTTAGTTATTATTGTTATATGCATATATATACACACACACACATTCTAACTAACTTTTTCCTTTAATAAAACTTTTGTTAAACTTTTAATTGGATTTTAGTGGACAAAAGGTACAGTTGTAGTTAGTACACAAATAATGAAATGTTTCGTAAATTGTACATTACTAAAGTTATACATACTGGTGTGCTAACTAAATGTACATTATTAGAATTAACCGAACATTTGTAAAGCATAGTATACCTTGAAATGGTACTGAAGTACTGTTAGCATTATTACGCTGGTAATAAACATTTTAAATAATTGTATGTTACTAATGTTATATGTACAGTAGTTGTGAACAAATGTACATTATATTTACCAAGTACACTTCTTATATATGAAGTATACCCAAAAGATGGCTATTGAGTGTACACACCTGTTGAAGCTATAAAGGGTACAGACATGTTCAAACTATAAATAGAACACTACTATATAAATTCATATTTGTAGGTAATATTTACCCAAGTACTGTTATCATTTGTACGCTAGTAATCAACATTAGATTATACTTTACTGATGTAATACATCCATTAGGGGTAAACAATTGTACGTCATAATTGCCAGGACACTAGTTAAATATGAAGTGTAATTAATATATGGGTATTGAGCATACACACCTATTGAAGCTATAAAGTGTATGAAATGTACAAACTCTTTGAACAAATAAATAGTATGCTATTGCAAACATTCATATTTGCAGATAATATTGTGTGATATAGCATTCTAAAATAAGTCACTAAAATTGTATGTTTTTATTGTCTGACAATGTTCTTATATACATAATTGTTCCATTCTCTGTATGTAGGTTGTAAAATAATTATTTTACTAACCTGTTCCATAGAAGCTTCCAAAGAAGGGGTTGACATAGAGAAATTTGCTCAAATAAAATATGCATACAGTAATCTGTTTCAAATAGCAAAATATACATTTTACAAATTCAACCTTATTAATAATATCAGTCGTGATTTTTGGGGTACTTACTTTGAATCCGCACTGGCCACTGCCTTCAATCGAAGTGTTTCATATTGTTAATGGGCGTGGTTTGTCAGGTGCCATGTTTGGGCATGGTTAAAAGGATGAACAGCACTTGCGTTTGTTGTGAAACAAGTTTGGTGTCTTGTTTCTGTATGTTCATTGGTGAATACTATAACAACATAGAAATAGTTTCAATTACACATGCACTGTTAGTAATTGTTGGCAAGTGTGCATGTGTATTAAAATTAAGTATACATTACGCATGCACTTTCAATTGTTGCCATGTGCCTATGAGTATTGTTGTAGCGTGATTCTAGTATAGTTTGGATAGAAAATGATGCATACTTTACATTTCTCATTCACATATGTACAGTGCTATGTAACTAATTTACAATATGCTTGTAATTAGTGTTTTGCACATGCACTTGGGGATTAATAAGTGCTCAATTTAAAGAAATTGCAGTTTATGTAAAATGGAACAGCAGGTGTTATAAAATAGGTCAGATGTATACATTTATGTACTTGTGTGAAATTGTCATGCGCCCCTTCTATGTGCGCTTATGGGATCGGTGGAGACGGGGCCACCATAGGGTAGTTCCATCACGTTCGGCGTAACGTGCTCTGCGGCCTGGTGTTCCATCCCAAGATGGCCGCTGCCGGCTTTTTCTGCTCTGTGCAGTCGACAGGGATCGCGTTGCATCTGCGCTTACCTCCGCTTTGTTGACGACGCTCCTGGTCACTTCCCTTGGCTCCACTGAGCCCTGCTTTCCTTTGCCCCTCCTTGGCGCGCCTTCTCAGGCACTTTTTCTGTTTCTTTGCTGGTCTCCCCTTTCCCTCTTGCTGGCTTCCTCTTGGGTCGATCCCTTTTCTCTTCCGTACCTTCGCCGGAACATCCTCCCGACCTCCCGTCTGTTCCGGCTTCTCTCAGTGAAGTCGCCATCATACCTAACTGCATCCTACCGAGTGGATTCGTCGCCTACCAACTCACCAGCATCGAGGAAGGAGGGGTACCCATCCGGTCGTCTCGAGTAGGTTTTTTTTGCCTCTGTGGCTTTTTCCCCCTAGGCGACTGCGGACCAGTGTACCTGGTGACTGGGGTTTCTTCCGGGAACCAAGGTGGCGTCGTTCCGCGGTCGGCCGTATTTACACAAAAAAGGATCCGCCTTTCGCGAAGGAAGGAAGACGAAGGCACGCCAGCCCGAACCTTCAGGTGAGGAGGTGGAGTTGGGGTCAGATTTCGAAATTGACATAGAAGGCCCCAACAGTATTGACAGAAATACGTAAAAGGTATATATTAGTTTTTTTCGTTTTAAATTTAGGGAAAGAATGTGTTGATTACTGTTGACTCCTGGATTTTTCAGCTTCAATATTGTGTAATATGAGTGCTGACTCTCCTACCATTGCAGAATGTAATTGTTGAATAGCATGGATATTGCAGTGCCAAATGGGAAGACCTAGTGGAGAAACCTGTTCACTATCATGACAGTGGAAAAAACCTAATGTAATTTGGTAAATACTGGAGGAAATGATTTAGGATACAGGTAAGAAACAGAATTATGTCACCAAATGAAAAATGACTGATTAGGTCAAGCAAGATTGTTTCCAAGAACAATAATTGTGTTTTCGTGTTTGGCTTCACGTAAAATGTGGATGCGTGGAACAGCTAATCTGAAAATTAATCGTGCTAGAATCAATGTAAATAGGTGTGTGTGTATGTGTGTGTGTATATATATTTCTGAGGCTTGTGGAATCTGCTTAGATCACATGCTGTGCATAGGCCGACATCTAGTGGAAGCTGCGGAGTATTACAGTTTGTTTTTCGAAACTCGAAAATGGGCGTCGACACAGGCGTGCCAGTAATACTATCCCTAGTGTGACGTCCACTGTACCCAAGATCCCTCACGCGTCTGGGATCCTCAGATTGTTTTTTTCCGCCATACTGGTCGGAAGCATCTTGCGGAGTCCCCTGGCCTTAGCCATACTTTTGCTATTATTGCAATTTAAAATTATTTATTAACATCCTTCCCCACCCCAACGTCGAACATCGATCTCGACGACGGCTGGAGAAGACATCGACCGTCGGCTGCTGCACGACGGATCTGGGCCTCGGAAGGCCGCTGGCCTCGGCCCAGGCCTAGTAGGCCGCTGGCCTCGGCCCTGCAAGTAGGGAGAGTGGGGGGTGGTACATACTCTTCACTCTTGGTATATAGGTACACTATATTTTCCTACACTTACCAGCCCGCTGCCTCAAGGTGCGTATGGAGGGTACCCCTTTCCAATTCTGCCCCAAGTGCAATCGCAAATACCCTTGGGTCGACAGGCACGCCACGTGCAATCTCTGCTTGCCGAGGGACCACCCCGAAGCGAACTGCAGAGCGTGTAGTAGGTTTAAACCTAAAACACTTAAGGACCGTTCGACAAAGCGTTGGGCCCACCACGCCAGGCAGGCAGCCATGGCAGCGGAGGGCGCCTTCAGCGATGGCAGCGACGCCGTACTTTCGGACCGCGAGGGCATTACGGCGTCGAAAGACTGCCGAGCGCAGGTCCCCGACCTCGGAAGGTTGTCCGGCAGGGCGGCTATGGGGAAGACCCCCGGCGACGCAAGCGCTACACCTACACACACTAAGCACACTAAGTCCAACCGAACCTCGACGACGTCGACTTCTCGGAAAGAGGCACGGATAGAACGGTCCGACTCGGTGTCCTCTGGGCGCTCTCGATCGAGATCGCCTCATGACGCAAGGCAATCATCCACTCTTGCCAAGAGTGCCTCGCTCCCTAGATTAACGGAAGTTCGATCGTCGGAAGACGAAGACGACTTCCACCCCCAGGCCGCGCTCCAAGAGACCGAGAGCGCAGTTAACACCAGCGAGGCCCCACGCGCGAAACAAGATACCTCTCCCGACCCTCGGCGCCAGGCGTCGAAAGTCTCTGGGGCCTCTAAGGGGCAGGGAAAACATTTTTCCACGCACGGGGAGGGAGGGAAACAGCGGAAAGCTCAGCCTTCCACTCCTGTAAGACCATCCTTCCACCCCAAGCAGACAGATAAACATAAATCTACTGGGACATCAACATCCAGCAAGGGTACCCTTGATAAGTCCTCTAAGTTGCCTACTAAAGTCATACCCTGTTCCAAAGAATGGTCCAGTGAGGACATAGACAGGGTCATGTCAAGGATGTCTTCCTTAGCGGATTTTTATGACAAAAACCCAGAACATTTCCTTTCGTATGACCCTCAAGGGGCCACACCCTCAGGCTCCTCTGATCCTATCCCCCTAAGTAAAAAGGCCCGGGTCGAAAGACCTGACCCCTTCGAGGGGCAGCCTTACTCTACTCCATACTCTACTCCACACCCCAGATACCAAGGACAACCTTTCCCTGAAGGGGACCAGGAGTTTTCAATTATGGAGGAACGAACCGGGTCTGAATACTATGCGGAGGATGAGGACCTGGAGGAGGTAGAAGATGAGGAAATTTACAGAGTAGATTCCCCGGTAGAGAGCGAAGCCCCAGTTATCGACTCGCCAGTTGATAACCAACCCCTCCTTAATGAAGTTCTTGCTCGCACAGCAGAACATTTTCACATCAACACCCACGGTGTACAGGAGGAAAGGGACTTCGCAGAAGAGTTGGTGGGAGAGAGGAGGCCGGTCGCTCAGACCATCCCTATCCTTAAATCCATCCAACGTAGAATAGATCCATCCCTGGTGAATCCTAACCTCACCAGAGCCGTCAACCCCAGAGTCGAAAAACTTTTTCGGGCAGCCCAGTCTGACCCTCTTTATATAAGAGGTCATCTTAAACCAGACTCCCTAGTGGTTACCAACACTCGGAAGAGGGCTGGGACACCCTTATCGTCGTCAGAAGCTCCTCCCGACAAGGAGAGCAAAAGACTGTACGGGTTTGGCAGGAAGGTAGCCTCAACGTCCGCCTACCAAGCAAGGATTGCAAACTCCACCACCCTGTTGGCAAGTTACAACTGCCATCAATGGGAAGAGGTCGCGGCGCTCATAGCCTCTGCTCCTGACCCGTTAAAGGCCCAGTTGGCTCGGATCTCGGCAGAAGGGAGAGCCGTGTCTGGTTGCATATTGAAAGCAACTTTCGACGCTGCAGACAACGCAGGAAGATTGATAGCAGAAGGAACTGTTATCAAGAGACATGCGTGGTTACGGCAGTCGGGGTTCAAAACAGAAACACAGGCTTCATTAATAGACAAGCCGGTGGAACCAGATCTATTGTTTGGGAAAGCGGTCGAAGACGCACTTAAAAATGCCAAGGACGAGTACGAGACTCTCAAATCCCTTGGCCAGCTTACCAACAAACCCCCGAACCAGAGGGGGAACAGTAATTTTCGTCGCCCACGCGCCCAAAATTCACAAAGAGGCAACTATGCCCAAGGACAGGGTACACAATGGAACAACAACCAGCAGTCTACCCAAAGTTACAGTAAAGGTAACAAGAGAGGTCGTGGAAGAGGCAGAGGCAGCCCCAACAAGGGAGGTGGCACGCCTCCGCCAAAGCAGTGACGCTCAGTTCAGGGTCCCTTCTCACGCAACCCCAGTAGGGGGACGCATTTCCAACTTCACCCAGGCTTGGGAAGGGATCACCTCAGACAGATGGGTGCTGTCAACAGTGTCCACAGGATATTGTATAGAATTACTGCAGCGTCCCCGGAACCACCCTCCACGACAAAGAATACACTCCTTAGAACATCAGAAGATCCTTCTCGAGGAGATCGCCATTCTGCTAGAAAAGGACGCGATAGAACTCGTCCCAGGACACCAGGTAAACAAGGGTATCTATTCAACTTACTTCCTTGTGCCAAAGAAAGATTTGACAATGCGCCCAGTATTGGACTTACGGCCTGCCAACAAGTATGTCAAGCCCCAAAAATTCCGTATGACCACGCTACAAGAGGTAATCCCCCTCCTAAAAAAAGGGGACTACATGGCAACCTTGGATATGAAAGATGCTTATTTTCATATTTCCATGCTCCCGGCGCACAAAAAATACTTGCGCTTCAAAGTGGACAGTCGCCACTACCAATTCAAGGTACTGCCCTTCGGGATAGCTTCAGCACCAAGGGTATTCACCAAGGTACTGGCGGTGGCAGCTGCACACCTACGCAGGGAGGCAATCCCAGTGTACCCTTATCTGGACGACTGGCTCATAACGGAGGAAACCCCAAGAATTTGCAGGTCAAACATTCAGAGGACTATCGACCTCCTCCACGAGTTAGGCTTCTCTATCAACGAGAAGAAGTCAAGTCTGGTGCCAAGCACCTCAAAACAGTTCCTAGGAGCAATCCTAGATACTCAGAAAGGGTTGACCTTCCCCTCGGAAGAGAGAATTCGGAATATACTACTGCAAATTCCACATTATCAGTCAGGTCAACAAATAACGGTACGCAAAGCAATGCGGTTACTGGGCATGATGGCGTCATGCATTTACCTGGTCCCCCACGCGCGTCTGCGCATGCGTCCCATGCAGGAATGGTTGGCGAAACAGTGGTCTCAGGCAAGTGGTCAGTGGGACGATCTAGTGGTCGTTTCGCCAACACTCGTACAGAGCTTACACTGGTGGACAAAAGAGAATCTCGCAAGGGGAAAACCCTTTTACGATCCCGAAGTACAAGCAGTGGTAACTACAGATGCTTGCCTGACTGGGTGGGGAGCTCACCATCTCCACCACACAGCTCAGGGTCTCTGGTCTCACTCAGTAGCCAAGAACCACATCAACCTGCTAGAGCTTCTGGCAGTATTCCGAGCGCTTCGGGCGTTCGAGCCCCATCTACTAAACTTGTCGGTGCAGATCCGGACGGACAGCACGACAGCCATGTTCTATCTGAACAAACAAGGAGGGACTCGTTCGCCAAATCTGTCCAAGCTTGCCCAGAAAATCTGGATATGGGCACTCAGACGGAACATCTTCCTATCAGCACAACATGTTCCAGGGGAGCTCAATTCCCTAGCAGATGCCCTAAGCAGAGACTCCCTTCCAGAAGAACACAAATGGGTCCTTCACAGAGAGATCGTAGAAGATCTCTTCTCTCAGTGGGGTTTCCCCACTATAGACCTATTCGCCACAAGCGAAAACAAACAATGCCCAGGATTTGCATCCAGGTTCCCCCAGCCAGACTCCCAAGGGAACGCCCTGTGGATGAACTGGTCAGGGATGTTTGCGTACGCTTTTCCACCAACCCCTCTCATCAGAAAGGTGGTGTACAAGATGAACAAGGAATCGATGACGCTCATCCTAGTTGCTCCCATGTGGGCGAGACAACCATGGTTTCCACACCTACGCAGGATGGCGCTGTGCGAGCCCATCAAACTCCCAGCCTGGTACAACCTACTGTCCCAGCAACAAGGTCTAACAGTGCACCAAGAACCCAACTCAATGAACCTAGCAGCATGGCTCCTGAGGTCATAGAGTTTGGGCATCTCAATTTACCACAGAGGTGTATGGACATCCTAAAAGAATCCAGGAAACCAAACACAAGGCACTGTTACTTTGACAAGTGGAAGAGATTCGTTATTTGGTGCCAGAATAAACAAATCAACCCAGTTGATTGCACTCCTTCCAACGTGGTAACATACATGCTCCACCTGCTGGACGCAGGTTTGGTTTTTAACTCTCTGAAAGTACACCTGGCAGCCCTCTCGGCTTACACCACATCCCATAACAAAGTATCGTGGTGGAAAGTACCAGTAGTTAAAGCCTTCATGGAAGGAGTAAAGAGACTTCACCCTCCTATTTCGAACCCACCGCCAGGATGGGACCTCAATGTGGTGCTAGCTAAGCTCATGGGCCCCCCTTTCGAACCCATGCATAAAAGTAGTCTCAAACACCTGACTTATAAAACGGCCTTCTTAGTAGCCATTACCTCCATAAGAAGGGTCAGTGAAATTCAGGCTCTGTCAGTGCAAGATCCTTTCTTTATTATCCACAAAGACAAACTGGTTTTACGCACACACCCTAGGTTCTCACCTAAAGTCATATCTAAATTCCATGTAAACCAGTCCATCGAGCTTCCGGCTTTCTTCCAGAACCCGCAAAGCTCGGCTGAGGTGAAACTACACACCCTTGATGTGCGTAGGGCGGTCCTCTACTATGTAAATAAGACCAGACCGCTAAGAAAAACAGATCAACTGTTTGTCTCCGTAGCTACAGGCAGAGAGGGGGATCGCGTCTCTAAAGGCGCGATCTCGAAGTGGATTATCAACTGTATACAGCTGTGTTACTCTCTTTCTGAAAAGACTCTGCCTTTTACGCCAAGAGCCCATTCTACTAGAGGCATTGGTGCCACTCTGGCTTTCATTGCAAATGTTCCCCTCGACACCATTTGCAAAGCAGCTACTTTGAGCTCTATTCACACTTTTACTCAGCATTACTGCATTGACACCCATTCCAAGACAGATACACAAGTGGGACAAGCGGTTCTAAGACACCTGTTTGCTCATGACCCTTCTCACATCCCACCTCCTTCTTCGGGTACTGCTCGCTAATCTATGCACAGCATGTGATCTTAGCAGATTCCACAAGCCTCAGAAGGGATACATTACTCACCGTAATCGTATTTCTGATGCTTGTATCTGCTTAGATTCACATGCGACCCACCCTTCCTCCCCTCCGAGAGAAGGCGCATGATTGCTTGTAGTCTTACCTTTCTGTCTATCTGCTTGGATTATCTGTACTCACGCTACTCCTCATGCTTCCTCATGTCACAAAAAATACAATCTGAGGATCCCAGACGCGTGAGGGATCTTGGGTACAGTGGACGTCACACTAGGGATAGTATTACTGGCACGCCTGTGTCGACGCCCATTTTCGAGTTTCGAAAAACAAACTGTAATACTCCGCAGCTTCCACTAGATGTCGGCCTATGCACAGCATGTGAATCTAAGCAGATACAAGCATCAGAAATACGATTACGGTGAGTAATGTATCCCATATATATATATATATATATATATATATATATATATATATATATATATATACACACATTTTTCTTTCAACATTGTATATTTCACTACAACATAAAAAGTCAAAATGCTGCCATTTTTATAATTGATGGAGTACATTTAACAAATCTGGGGAATAGTTTATTTTTAGAAAATGTTATTAAAGACATAGGTAATGTATTGCCGTAATGGGCTGCTTTACTTTTGTGTGTTGTAATGTGCGCTGCTTACTTTTATGTGTTGTATTGTGTACAGCACCTTTACCAATAGTTTTTTTTTATAAAGTTGTATGTATGTTGTTGCTTTAGTGCATGTTGTAATGTGTACGCAGTGGAGGGTGGGTATATTGCGTATGTTCATAATAATTAATTTTGTTGCTTTACTGTGTGTTGTGGTTTGGCATGTAGTGTATATTGTAATGTGTGTGTAGTTGCTGTGTGTGTCTATGTAATGCATTCTGTTGCTTTACTGTGTGTTGCGTTTTGATATATGGTGTTTAGTGTATGTTGTAAATTGTACTTAGTGGTGCTGTGTGCATATGTTTTGTGTTTTTTTAATAATGGTGTCTGCATTTTGGTCTACTGTGTGCTGTACTGTTTGAAGATTTGTGGTTTGTACGTATGGTTTGTGTGCGATTTGTTATATGCCATATGTAATGTTGCTTGCATTTTGTTGCTTTACTGTGCGTTGTATGTGTACGCAGTTGTGGTGTGTGCGTATTGTTTGTGTGCAGTTTATTTTATGCCATGTGGTGTTCTTCTAGTGTGTATGCAGTTAGGGTGTATGTGTATGGTTTGAGAGTGGTTTGTCTAGTTGGTGTACGTTATTAGTTTATTTTAATTGAAACATTGTGTTATTGCACATGCGTTCTCCACATTGCCCCCTGCCTCAGAAGACCTTTTAAAGGTGGCAACCTGCTTCACCTCGCTACCCTCAATTCTTGCTCTGCTGTCAAACACTCCTCTGACATCTGTCACCTCCTTGACGACTTTGACCTTGACATCCTTGCTCTGACCGAGACGTGGTTCAATGGCAGCTCTGCACATGCTTTTGACACTCTTCTTCCTCGGGGCTATAAGATCGTCTCCAAGCCCAGGTCTAATCGGTCTGGAAGCGGAGCGGCTCTTGTCTTCCCTGAATGGGTCCCTGCTTCTGTCATACCCACTCAATCCTACTCCTCCTTTGAATGTCTTGTGTGCAAGCTTTGCATCTCCCCTTCCCTCTCGCTACCATCTATAGGACCACAGGTCCGATCTCCCTCTTCCTCTTGGAGTGGGCTGACCTCGCGTCTTCTCTTCTGCCCTCTACTCGAAGCTTCTCCTCCTTGGAGACTTCAATATCTGCCTAGAGTCTCCTGATGCAGCTACTCTACCCTTCCGCAACTTTTGCAACTCTTTTCCTGACCATTCTTTTTTTCTCTTGTCCAACCCACTCAGCCGGGCACATGATGGATGTGCTCATTACATCTGGTCTCACCATGCTCTAATCTCCTCCCATCTTGAGCTTCCTGGATTCCCAGCTAAGCCTCTGCCTTCACTGCCAGTCTCCTCCTCCGTCATTCGATCGATGAAGCGAGTGTCCGTTGCTGCTTTTGCTGCCTTCTTCATTCCTTCCCGCACTCCTGCTATTGACTCCCACATTGACTCTACCCTTGCTAACCTTGCTTAAACGCGAGTGCAAAGTCGCTGAAAGAAAATGGTTGGCTTTTAGCACCTCTTCTGACAAACTGGCCTGTCTCATGCTCCCAAGGCAATACATACTCTCCATCCGCTCCAAGAAACGGGCCCACATCCAAGCCTGCATCTCTGGGGCCACAAACACGTCTGAACTTTTCAAAATCTGCAAGGTGCTTTCCAATCCTACTTCTGTCTCTACTTCTCATCTTCCTTCCAAGGCCCTCTGCACGGCCTTGGCCACCCACTTCACTACTAAAACTCAGGACATATTGTCCTCTCTCTCTTCTACCCCCCTCTCCTCCACCTGTACCCAGGCCTCCCTTGGCCCTCTCTCTCCACCCCCCTTCTCACCCATAGTGCCATATGAGGTCACCAAGACAGTCTGCTCTATGAAAGTCTTGTCCGAACAGGTGCTCCCGTGCTCCTCTACTATTGAGGACAACATTGCCTCTCTCTCCCTCCCTGGCTGAGTTATGTAACCATTCTTTTGCCACTGGCTCCTTTCCATCACCCCTCAAGCACTCCCTTGTGCATCCCGTCCTAAAAAATCCATCTGCAGACCCTTCCTGCCCAGCTAACTACCCCCATCTTGGGCACACCTTTGGTGAAGTTTGTCATCTCCCAAATAATTCTCCACACTGAATCTATTGGCTGTTGTTAGGACAGTTTTTCTGAAGTCAAACTAGGGGCTTAGTAAAACCATACAACTGAGATAGTACAAAACTCCACTCTTAGTATAAGTATGTACCACCTGAGTATTTGGTAGCGTAGACAGAGCAGCCATGCTTATCTTAGGAGGGAGAGAAGGCTGTAGCTTGGTACAAAGAAATTATAGCATACATATGGTCCAAAGAAACACTGAAACACTATGTAGTATAAAAAATAAATGGTTCATTTAAATACAAGTGGGTCAAGATGAATCGTGGGTAAATAAGTACTATCACATTATATATATAAACACAGTTATAAAAACCAACTCAACACTTAAGGGATACAACCTAAAGTATTACCTTGTTAAAAATAGCAGTCAGCAGTTCAAGGTTAGGTAAACCTATGACACATTCAGAATATAATCTGCTATTCCTGGGGAGTAAAAGCAGGTTACATATACCTTTTTAATACAGTGAGTAATTTAAGGGTATTAGACCCTGTCAGTCATGCAGTGACACTCACAAGGAATCACTTAGTAAACCAACCCTGTTACGAGGATACTTTTCTGAATAGTCGAACACAAATTCATGGAACCGTATGAACCTATAGCTACATTCAGGATAACCCTCAGTTTTACTAGGTGAGTAAGACCTAATGTTGTAATAAACTAAGGTAAGCAAGAACTCTTTACCCTATTTTATGATTGCACCAGGCAGGCCAGGGTCAGCTAAACCACAGTACACTTATTCAAAATGGCACACAGCTGTTCATGGGAAGTAAGACCTATATTCTTTTTAAAGGAGCTACCAACAACTTAAAGGTATGTATAAACCTAAACTGTTTTAGAATCTGTATAAAGCAGACCAGGGAAAGCAGCATGACCCAATGTTATTCAAGGTAGGTAAAACCCAATGTAGACTTATTCTAGGCCGGTTATACAGCAGGTCAGGGGAAGCAAGGCCCAGTTGGTAAACCTGTACACTTATATTCTGAAAGAAATAGTATGGTGAAGTCAACACCATTTCTTTTGGGAAGTTGGGGGACCAATTCACATGCAAGTAAAATAACCTTATATATACTTTTCAGAAGGCAACACACATTCAAATAAAGAACTTTTGTAACTGCTCGTTTTTCAGAGGGGCAGTTGCCAAACCAACTCTGTGACAAGTATGTAACTTTTAAACACTTGTTATATCTATCAAGGCAGAATCCTTTTCTTATCCAGTCCTTCCTTAGTTCTCTCGTAGGCAGAAGAGGGACACTAGTGGTCTAGGTGCCAGCTGTACGCAGGGTGAGATAGGGTTCAGTTGCAGAAGAAATCAGAGTTCCTGTGGAAGTCTCTTCAAAACAAGTAAGTAATTCACTTTAGAGTTAGTTAGGGTCCAAGGACTTCAAAGAAGACACCCTAGGAGGATTGCAGCAGTGGGCCTGGGTGAACTGGATGAGAGGACTGCCAATCACATGAAACACCTCAAAGCTACACAGGAATCACAAAAGGCTCAATGTGAGTAATACCCCAGCCAACACAGTATCTCAGCATGGAAGAAGAGTTTGCAGCAGGAGGTCTTTAGGATCTGCAGCCAAAAACCGGGTTGATTAATTGCTTGTCGTGAAGACTGAAGACAGGATACTGGAAGGGATTTTGCAGCAGGGATCAACGGGGAAGACTCCACGCAAGGGTTTCTTTGTGGTTGGATACGTCTCTGCGGATTTGCCGCCCTTTTCAGGAGCCAGGAGAAGACTGAATATTGACGATCGGATTCTCATTGCTAATCTATTGCAGCACTCTGGTGAGGGGAGTTCAAGGATTCAAATCAAGTCTCTGGAGGTCCAGAAGGAAGCCACTAAAGTTTCAGTGTGATTCGGAGTTTCGGAAGACTGTGCACCACATAATTTATTTGTATTTGTAAACCGCACGAGCAGCCCGCAGGCATCGAGGCGCTGTTGCAAAGATTGTCTTATATGCACATATTTAACTTAGTTATGCAGAGATAAATTAGCTCTTGGTTACATTGAGCTTCAGAAACAATGTTGCGTTAGTTACAAGTGGAGAAATTGGTACAGAACAATGCACTAGCTTGTGGTTATAGAGTGCATCAGTCAGGTGAGCTGAAGGAGGGCTCAGGTGAACAGAAGGGCTTTGATTAGTTTCCTAAATGCCAGGTGAGATAGTGTTCCTAGCGTGTGGGGGGAGGGCATTCCAGTGTTTTGCTGCCAGAACTGGAAAGCTGGATCCTCCTGCTCGCGTTCTCCTTGTTTTCGGGACGGGTATCCTGTTAGCATAGGCTGATCTGGTGGGTCTCCTAGGTTCTTGCTTAACAACTTTTTGCACCAGGTATTGGGGTGCCTGGTTGTGGAAGCATTTGTGTGTTATGGCCAGGGCTTTAAAGGCTATCCTCTCATTGATGAAGAGCCAACGGACTTGTTTTCTTGTGTCAGAGATTTGTTCCCTTTTGGAGATGCCAGTAGCTGCCATAAGGGCATTATTCTGGACTGTCTGTAGTTTGGAGAGGTTTTTATTGGAAGTCCCTAGGAAGAGGGCATTTCAGTAGTCTAATCTTGATCCGATTATTGCTCTTGCAATTGTAGGACAGTTAGGCTTCGAGAGATATGGTCTTACAGCATGGATGAGTTTGGAATTATATGCAGAGGTCGAAGCAATGGCATTGACCTGCCTGTTCATTGAGAGGTCTTAGTCGAGGTAGACTCCCAGGGTTTTTACAGTTTGTAGTACTGGGATTGACGAGTGGTCAATAGTGAAGGAGCTGTACTGTTTATCCAACTTCTTAAGTGTGGCTGGTGAACCAATTATCAGAAGCTCGGTTTTATCCCCATTGAGGCATAACCAGTTTTCTGCCATCCACGTTTGAATTGGGGAGTAGATGGACTCGAAGGTAGCCTTATTAAAGGGAATGCGGACCTGTGTGTCATCAGCATAGTTGGTATACATGATGCCCAGGGCGTCCAGGATCTGGAACAGTGGCCTGGTGGACAGGTTATAAAGAGTGGGGGAGATGCAGGATCCCTGAGGGACTCCACATTTGATGAGACTTGGGTGTGCACAGGCTGAGTTGGAAAAGACTTTCATAACCCTTTCCTGAAGAAACGAGGTGATCCAAGCTATGGCTGTAGGGGAGAAGTTAGCGGCAGTGGAGAGGTGGTGACAGAGTGATTTGAGATCCACCAGGTCGAAAGCCGCTGATAAATCCAGGAGCAGAAGGAGCGCAGGTTTGCCCGCATCTCCCAAGACGTCCATTTGATTTTTTAAGTCTATGAGAGCAGTTTCAGTGCCGTGCCCTGGGTGCAATCCGGACTGCCTGAGACCAAGCACCTTGTTGCTTTCCAAAAACTTCTGGATTTGCAAGTAAGCTGCTTTGTCCAGAATTTATAGGAGAAAGGGGACTGTCGTGATAGGTCTATAATTCCCTGGTGCAGTTGGGTCTAAGGTGGATTTTTTAAGAAGGGGCAGTACCCATGCTTCCTTGAGACTGGTGGGGACGCAGCCTGTTTGGAATGATGCATTGATGAATGCAGTGAGAAAGGGGGTAAGGAGGCAGGCACAATCTTTAATAAGTTGAGCTGGGCAGGCATCCCCCTTACAGGCGGAGGGTTTGATTGAATTCAGGAGAGCGATAACCTCTTGTTCGCTCATGTCCTTAAACTCGTAGGATGGGGAGTTATTGCTGGACATAATCTGTGCCAGGGTTATCTGGCGACTAAGGGCTTGTTGATGGGCTAGAATTTTGTTCTGGAGCAAGGTAAGTTTGTCCAGCATGGCTGTTTGGATTTGGTTGCACCACTTTTCATCCTTGTGGAGTGTTGTTGGTGGGGTAGTGGGAGTTTCCAATTCCCTAAAGATGGCAAAAATGTCCTTCGTATCAGATTTAGCATTTGCTATTCTTGAGTTGAACAAAGAGGTTTTTGCTGTAATGATTGCCGTTTTACATTCTTTAGATATGGTTTTGAGGGTAGATTTAGTGACGTCATTGGGGTCTGCTTTCCAGTGGCAAAGCGCTGCCCTTTTCTTTGCTCTAAGGTTGTTTATCTCTTTGGAGAACGAGGTGTTAGAGTGCTTAGTTTGTTTGGCCTTTTTCCGGGACGAGAGGTGCAATAGCTTCCACTGCCTGAGAGATGATTGTAGTAAACGATTCAGCGAGAGTTTCTGGGTCCTTAGAGCTGGGGGCCTGGAGGGCCGACACTAATAGGTAGGGCATGAGCCTGTCTTTAGTTAGTTGCTGGGTACTTCTGGCCATAGCTGCAGACAGGGGGGTTTGTTTGAGTTGGTCCCTAGAGACCTTGATTTCGAACAGAATGGAGTGGTGGTCTGGCCAGAGGATGGGAGAGACATCAGTGATAGTGATTGAGCAGTTATGGTGGGCAACCCAGTCTAGGGTGCAACCTTTGCCACGAGTGGGTACTTCGATGGCCTGAGTGAATCCTAGTGTGGATAGTGCTTTGCTGAGGGAGTCTAACACTGGAGATGGTGGTCTATAGATGATATGGAGTGCGATGGTACAGTTGGCGGAGACCCTGATTTTGAGGGGGAGGTAGTCGCAGGTGGGGCCGAGAACCCCTTCCATCTGTCGAATGGCAATATGAGTTTTGGCAATCAAGGCTACGCCTCCCCCTTTATGGAGTAGGCGGTCCTGTCTAAAGATATTGTAGCCTGGTGGGATGGCAAGGCTGAGGGCTGGGCCAGATGAGTCAGAGAGCCACGTTTCAGTAATCACTAAAAGGTCAATGTCACCGCTGAGGATGAGATCATGAACATCAAGTGCATGTGCCGGGAGGGAATGTGCATTGATGAGGGCACATCTGAGGTGAGCAGCTAGTGTGGCTTTAAGAGAGCGGCAAGGCCTAGGGCTACTCCCTTTGGGAGCTGAGGGCACTACAGGCTGTGCAGGAGTACATTTGGGCATATCAGGTACAATAGGCAGAGCAGGAGTACATTTAGGCATATCAGGTACAATAGGTAGAGCAGGCAGTGCAGGAGTACATTTGGGCATATCAGGTACAATAGGCAGAGCAGGCAGTGCAAGAGTACATTTGGGCATATCGGGTACAATAGGCAAAGCAGGCAGTGCAGGAGTAGATTTGGGCATATCAGGTACAGTAGGCCGAGCAGGTAGTGCAGGAGTACATTTGGGCAATATATTGCGGTGAGAGGTAAAGACTCGGGCAGCAGTGTTCTCAGTGTTCCTAGAGTGTTTGTCAGGGGTCAATGCCAGCTGGTAGAGGGTCACTGGTTGTGCAGTGACGTTACAGGCCATCACACGCTGCATGGAGTGCTGATGGTGCTTAGTGTGTGAGCACAGCCAGATGTTTCTGAAGGGAATGGAGGGGGGTTCAGAGTGGCCGTGCTGTGTGCGGGTGCGCATTTTCATGCGTTTGGCTCTGGCTGGGAGTTTGGGATGTCGTGTGGGCGCATGGGGTCTGGTGCAAGGCATAGGAGACCGTTGTGCTGCGGGCAGTGTCGGCTTCTTACCTCTGAACACCTCAGAGTGATCCACAAGGGTGACGACATCCGGCGGCATCTGCGAGCAGGGGGTAGGGTGAATGGCCTTGACTGCTTCCAGCCTTCCTACGAGCAGCTGTGCAAATTGTTGCCAGGTAAGTAAGAAAAGGGGATACATTGTATCCTCCAGCACTCCACATAAGGTGGGTGTGCTAGCTCACTTCTACAAAATGTAAAGGAGAAATTAACAGGGGAGCACCAAGTGTGCAACCCATCCTAAGCCCAAAAGTTATTGGAAACTATAACTCCAACTATACACTATGGAGAGGCATAAAAGGGTCACCCATAAAAAGAGTAAAAGACTAGGTGAGAGGCAAGAAAGATGCCCCTTCACCTAGGGACAAGAAGAAATTGTTACCAAGTCCAAGCAAAATATTCTGGGATTGACACGGGTCAGGAAGATTTATCATAATTATGAAGATATTACCCAACAGCTGTCTCCACAACCACTAATCTGGCTTCAGAGCAGCCATAGGCACGAAACTGCTCTCCTAAACACCTGTGATGACCTGCTCTTAAACCTTGATTCCAGCTCCCCGTCTGTTCTCATCCTCCTTGATCTGTCCTACACCTTTGACACAGTCAATCAGTCCACCCTCATAAATCGGCTATGTGATACCCGTGGCATCACTGACTGGGCACTGGATTGGTTGACCACCTTCCTCTCAAACAGGCCTTCCCAAGTGCAACTGGGCCCGTTCCTCTCCTCGATCTCACTTTCCACCTGCGGCAGCCCTCAGGGCTCTATCCTCTCGCCGTGGCTCTTTAACATTTACCTTGCCCCACTTGCCCACCGGCTCTCCACCTTCTCTTCTCATTTTCAGTGCTATACTGATGAAAACACAGCTTTAAGTTTCCCTCCTCTGCCTCCTCTTCTTCCTCTCTTATTCCCGATTGTCTGACTGCTATTCAGGCATGGTGTGCTTCTAATAATCTCTGCCTTAATGCCAGTAAGACTGAAATCCTTCTCATTGGGACTCCCGGCCCCTCCTCCCCTCCTACTCTCTGGCAGCCCTCCTTGGGCCCCCTCCCCTCACCCTCTTGTGAAGCAAAACACCCAGGGTCATCTTTGACTCCTCATTCTCCTTCTCACCTCACAACCCTGACCTTGTCAAGAAATCTCATTTTCAGCCCACCTCCTCAGAGGCATTCTCCCTTTCCTCACCTTCCCCCAGAAACTTAATATCTCCATTGCTCTGCCTCTCTCCAGGCTTGACTACTGTAATAGCCTCTTCCTTAATCTGCCTCTTTCCTCCCTCCTCCCTCTGCCCTCTTCAACTGATCCAGAATAGTTCAATTACAGAGAAACAACCACAGTACGCCAATTCACCCTCAATGTGTATTTAATTAAAAAAAAATTAAATGTTTTGACAAGGCGAAGCAACTTCTGAACCAGCCGACACATGTTTCCGAGCGCTGCTCTTTCTAAAGGCTTATGTTCCTGCTACAAGGCATTCCGTACTAGAACAATTGCGGAAAAGAAATCTGGTTTTACACAGAGGCTTATTCTATACTTCGCTGCTGTTGCAATAGCTCACTTATTCTGTACCGACCTTTTGGCCGCGGCGTCTAGCTAAACACAGACACCGCGGCTGAAATGTCGGTACAGAATAAGCGAGCTATCGCAACAGCGACGAAGTATAGAATAAGCCTCTTGATTTCTTTTCCGCAATTGTTCTAGGACGGAATGCCTTGTAGCAGGAACATAAGCCTTGAGAAAGAGCAGTGCTCGAAAGACGTGTCGGCTGGTTCAGAAGTTGCTCTGCCTTGTCAGAAAATTCTAAAATAAATCAACAATTCTAAAAAAAAATCTAATTAAATACCACAATGAGGGCGAATTGGCACAGTGCGGTTGTTTCTCTGTAATCGAATCGTTTTGTTTTGTGGAACTGTAAGCAGAGGTTCCACTTTGTGACACAACTGCCCGCAGCCCATGCCTGCTAATTTTAGGTGCACTACATTTCAGTTACAAGCGCTGAGATTCCAGTTCTTCTCTGCTTCTAGTTGATCCAGAATAGGACTGCAAGACTTATCCTTGGTCTGAAGCCCAGAGACCGCATCTCTCCAGCCCTAACATCTCTCCATTGGCTCCCTATGGCTGCAAGAATCAAATTCAAGACCCTCTGCATCATCCACATAACTTTCTGGGGCCTAGGACTTCACTGCATCCATCTCTCTCCTCTAGCTCTAGGCAAGTCAGATGCTTGTCCAAACAGAGAGTGGGGGGTAGATCCATCTTTTCGTCAGGAGCCTCCCTGTGGAATGGCCTTCCTGCCCCTATCGAGCCAGATTTCCTTAAATTTCTGAAGCTTCTCAAGACCTTCCTTTTCTCCTCCTCCTTACCGGGACCAGGCCCTCCTTCGTCTCCCCCTCGCACCCTACCAGCAATTGCCCTCGGGCACCCTTACCCGACGAGTCTGGTCCACCCCCCCTCCCGCGCACTAATTGACCCCTATACCTTTTTCCCTGAACACTTGCCCTCTTGGGAGTGCAATGCACTTGTCCAGCACCCTGGCTCCCTCCCCCCTGCACTTCATACCTCTTCCTGCACTTCCTGTTTGTTGCACTTGCATGATGCGAATGCACACAAGGCCTAGCAGGACTGTTAATGTTATTTTATCCTCTGTCCCCCCCAAACCCTGCCCCACCCTCCCCGACTCCCTTGTCTTGTGGTGCCTGGAAACAATTTCTGATGTATAGGCACCATTCAAATGCTCAATAAATAAATAAAATATTGATAATTGTGTCAAAAATTGCATTCTGTGCTTATAGTTGGCGCGTGGTGTGTAACAGTTTGTAGGTTTGTATTTTTCTATAAGAAAAACATTTTGTCATTGCGCATGGTTCATATAGAGATCCATCTTAAAATGTTAATGTGCCTAAATTGGCCAATTGGCCGATTGGCTATAAGTCGATTTTCAATTCAGTGCACCAATTTCTGAGGAAATCTGTGCATGACAAAGATTGGGAAAATCAAAGCAGCCAATTTTGAGATACTTGGGCTGAGAGTTATTTCCCCCCTTAAAGCAATGTTAAAAGCTGTTCAAAATGCAATCAAAGTGAAAAAAATGTATGTTTCGCTTCATACAAGGGTTCGAAAGCTATTGAGAAAAGTTATTTTCTGAAACTCTGCAGAGACTTCATCTAAGGTGATGGCATAATAGGACAGCATTTTCCCTAGCTTTATTTACAAGGTGAAAGTAATTCCTCTATATTGATATGTTGTAAGTTAACTAATGTTGAACTATGCATGTAGAGAATTTTGGACCCTTGACTCACATGTAATTGACTGTAGTACCCAGAACCGCCTATAAAGTATCAGACATTTATACATTTGATTCTATTCACTCTATTTTGGATGATTAATTCTCACCACCATGGATGATGGAAATGGGGCTGGGAAGTGCAGTCTTTTTGGTGATTCTAGGTTTTGTTCGGTTGCTTGAAACGGAATGTCTAGAATGCAAAAATAATTTTAAAATTACGCATGGTTTGATGAACAATGACAAAAAGACCTTTGTAAAATAGCAACAGTAAGAATAATTGCTTTAGTCAATTGATCCGAAGCTTTTCAGTTGTTCACTTTGTAGTTTTCACAAAGGTATGTTTTTGAAGTATGAGGTGTAATTATTTACTTGTCTGATAGAATCTCTGTAGTGTGATGTGCACAATCATCCAGTGTACACCATTCACTCTCTTGCGTTCTTTCTCCTTCTTTCTCTGTGCTTCACTCTTTCCCTCTCTTTCTCTCACACACTTTCTTCTCGTTCTCTCTCTCGCTCTCCATCACCTTGAGTAAACATCTTTACTGTATTTGATGTATCCTCTTCTGCTAAAATATATCATATCTCTCAATTTCGTTCTGTTTTTCTATCATCTGTGTGATTGTGGAGAAGAAATAAATGGCTGAGATCTGCTCTTTTCCTGTAGGTAAATGGAGGCATTGCAGCGAGTTTGGAAAAGGAAGTCCTGCACTATGACTATCACATTTCCTTTTTTGATATATTTGTAAGTATCCTCCCTTTTCCAGGCTTGAGCTCTTCTCGTGCAGATATAGCTAGCCCCGAAGTATTCCAAGTGTGTTCCTTTTCTAGGAGATGTGGGGATGTGGACTTTGAAATCACTTTTCTTCTGTGTTTTCTCTATGTATGTGCTGTATGAACACATGAACAGCAGTACACATGTGAACCTGGTCTTTTGTTCTCATTCTAACTAAACTGTATTGCTTTCAAATTGTAAACTCAATACTGCCAGAGCAATTTATGTATCACAATTGTTTTTTTTTTATTTAGAAAGTTGGTACCTTTGGTTTAGTGAAGTCACGTGCTCTTTGTTCTTGCCTCAGTCCCTTTATCGAAAACTAATGCACAAGTTACTTGTTGGTGGCTACCAATGCCAAGCTAGTTCATATAAACATCATTTTTTCTTCTTTGCTGCTGTTTAACCATCGTTGTGATCACAAACGGTAATCTAAACATCAGGAAGTAACTTATAGTTCACTGTAATATTTTAGGAAGGGATTGGATGCAGTACCTCGTGTGACAGACACACTGCCGGTATAGGCTCAAATAGAAAATAATCCTACTTAGAAGGCAAGCTAATTATGCTAGGTCTCTAGCGTTCATAACAAGCTGCCTCTCCTCTCCCTAAAGACTGCACACAGTATTGTTCAGCCTTTCATAAAAACACAGTCCTAACACCTATATGATATTGCTAAAACAGCCTGTTAGCCAGATATCTGAAGGTTTTCAAGGTTTTGGAAAAGTTTGCCACTGGCCATCTTCAGGATTTTGTCACTTGACACCCCCTTTCTGGGTGTGACATCGTGTTAAGGGTTAACAGTTGACCTTGTGCTGGCGACAGTTAGGAAGAGCCTGGACAATGGGGGCCATAAAGGGAGGAGCAAAAAGGAGGATTGGACCACTGGGCATAGGATGATGAAGGAAAACAGAAAGTGGACATGCATAAAATGTAACCTGAATGTCAGCTATGTTGTAAATAAATAAGTTTGATTGCACAGTTTGGGTCCTTCTTTGAATAACCAGAATACTTCAAATCATATCTAACTGTTGGATAGGAGCTTCTTTACTCATTGCGAGATGACATGCTGAAGGCCCCCCGGCTGAGGAGATAATTACCAAGCTCGGTCTGGTTGACTGTTGCGCGGCATTTGATATGATGGGCCGCAGAGTCTTGTTAGCGAGACTGGTGTCTGTGGGCCTCCGTCTCCACTAGCCGTCTGAGGTTTTGCATATTTTCTGGCTTACAGTACTCACTATGTTCAGCTTTGTACATACATGTCCGTGACGGGGATCAGAAAGGACTACAAAAAGGACTAGGTTTGAAGGGAAATGTAGTTTAAAAAAAACAAAAAACCTTTTGTTTGAAGAAAGAAAATGTTGAATTTGTTGAAACTGCTGGAGACAGGAATAAATAAGAAGTTGAAGCATAATCCTCGCCTCCGGTCTTGATATAGAATTGTACATTCACATTACTATTTTTCCTGAACACTTGCAATGTTTGTTCAGTTGCCATTAATGCCATTCAAACTTATATTGCAAAGAGCTGGATGGCACTTAAACAGAATTATTTACATTTTTTATATCAAATCCTCTAAAACAGGAACTGGCGCTTGAAAGATATGCCCCCTCCTTAATTTCTTTTCTGTCTTAATCTGGCAACAAAACATATCCATGATTTGGGATTCTGAATGGACCTCTCGGTTCTTGACTCCTGCAGGTCGAGAACTCTGGTATCTCCCTTGTTCTTTCCCGTGGATGAAGGGGCCACTGGGGTCTTGATTTTCAGTCAAGGTGGCTGGCTTGGCCTGCTCCGGTAATGTGGTCCGTCTTTTGGACTTCGTGGCTGCTTGATGCTGCACCGAAATAGGAGTGCCGGTATTTGGCGGGTGCACATCTGTGCAAGTAAGTTGGGTTGCCATCACTTAACTGATGATATTCGTCACTGCGGCTGCATTGAAGCTGTTGCACTGGAGCTGTAGAGGGGCTCACATGACTGCTCTTAAGAGCATCATGTATTTTCCCTGGAAATCATTTTTGAGAGATCTGATGGTTCCCTTTATCTTTAGCATGTGAAAAAACATATATATATATATCTGGCTCTTAACGTTTTTTTCTTGTAAGACGTAAGGAACTGTTACAGAAAAGTTATTTTTCTTCTGCATAAGCTATTTTGTTAAGTGAAAAAACTATATTTAGCACTTGAAAAAAAGGCAAGTTCTATTAAAAAATGTGAAGACCTTCTCAGATAAAGAACCTAATATATTAATTTATATTATGTATTTTAAAAAAGTATATGGTTTACAATGTTACCGAATGCTGTTCCTACCTCTGTGTGAGATGTGAACGACGTGGAGAAACTTTGGCGTGAGCTCTGTTAGCGAGATTGCAAAAAAACGATATATCCAGTTCAAAGAGGTAGCTTGTGGATGTGGGTGTTGGCAGATCTCCTTGCCAGACTTAAGCAATCGAATTCCGAGCACCACGTTCTGAACGAGTCAATTGAGTTGACACACGTGGAACTCATGGAATGGGTTGTGATATTCATATTGGCATTGAATGAACCGTCTTTATTTTGCACCACCCTGATGTCTTTGTGCCCCCTTATCACGCAGCAAGGAGTGTTGGAGGTACATTACCAGCCGGGAGTGATGGTAATGAAAGGAAGGGCTGAAGTGAAACAATCATTACCTGCATACGGGCCCTCCGTTTGTCCCAGCAGTTAAATAAGTGATTGCAATACCAGCGACTTCAGTTCCTTAGGAATTTAAGAAGTCTGTGGCATTTCAAGAAATTAGGGAAGTACCCTTGCTCATCATTTAATGTTCAGAACAGTCTCATTGGACAATAAGGACATTGCGGTTGTGGATGCTGAGCGATGGTTTTGTGACAATTGCTATACTCTTTGGTGGGTCACCAAATCGCCCACAAATGTACATAGGCCATGTACCTGCGTGGCCAGGCTCAGGTGTGTGAGGTGCAAGCTTGAATGAGGATTGTTTTGTAACTGGACAAACTACTAAGTGCCCGGTTTACTGATAATTCTTAGCTAGTATGCGCGCTGCTGAAGTGGCGTGGAGTGTCCTCAGCTTCCCCCTTTTGCACTTTTCCCAGCATGTGCTCCTGCTTAACTGAAAAGGGAAGAGCCTAAGTGGAAATAGGAACTGAAACCTTGCTGCTTCCTTTATCCAACGAGGCACTCAGACCATCTATGCTTTGCTTTCCTTGCTCTTATGGAAATCATAACCTCCCATACCCCAATGCACACAAAAATAAAGTTATCTTGCTTTACTCAAACTTCACAGATGCTCGGCAAATAACAAGGAAACGGTACACTTTATTTTACCTACAGGCATAATTCAAAGCACCTGGTTTTCCCTCCAATCTTCAGCACAGCATCACAGTTTAAGAAAGTTGCTTCACGTTCTCGGCAATGCAGTTTGTTAATTTCTTTTCATTAACTTGTTCTGCCAAATGTATGAAAGAAATGTCTTTAGTTATTAATAATATCCTAGCAGGTTCCGCAATAGGATTTAAGTGTCCCAGTTAAACGCCTATTTTTAGTATTTAGCTCCCTTTTGTAGGCTTGTACTAAATACGAATTCTTCGGAGAGATCTGATAGCATGACATGGCTTCGCACTGACCGGGTGTTTTCTTTTTTTTAACGCAAACACAGTTGAAGTGGGTGGTTTCAGTGCAGAGCTCTAGTGCACGACTATAAACCAAAGTCCTTTGCCCTGCATTCAAACGCTGCTGCAGCTGACGTTTATGAAACTGAAAGTACTAATGGATCTTTCCAAGAGGCAGAAGCAAGCTTGGTGTCTCTCTGAGGATTCTCTACAGCTGATTGCTTAAGAAAGGAGCACCTGATCGTTGTTTTGTTGTTCTCGTGAGATTTCCAGCCTGTTCCATCAGAGTTTACAATACTTGCCAAAAGCAACATGGTGCGTTCCTTAACCCCTTAAATGCTGAGCTCCATGCAAGTCTATGCAAGTCTATGCAAATAGGACGAACATACTCGTCCTTAGCACTGTAAAGGTGCATGCTTCTTTGCTGCCTTCTGTACTGGCATAGAGAATGAGTCCATTTAGGAACAGGAATCGAAAAGGAAAAATTCTTTGCACGTGTAACTTGCTGTGCTTTCCCATTCTTTGGGTGCATGTCTGTTATGGGGGCAGCTTTATGTGACTTTGAGCATCTTTCATTGTTAGGGGAGTTTTCCTAAAGTCCTACTTGGAGGTAAGACTTTAGTAAGCTATCCCAGTGGTTTGTAGATCCCCCAACTCTTAGGGCCTCATTACACGGATGGCGGAGAACCATGGCGCTATTAACGCCATGGTTCATGCCGGTAAAATACCGGCACCGCCTTGGCGGAAAGGGGAATTACCGCCCCATTCCACCATTGCCCTTCCCCATTCCCATTTTTGCCCCATGGGGCTCAATGGGAATGGGGAAGGCGCTAATTACGGTACCGCAAATTGCGGTACCGTAATTAGCTCCCTGGGTCCCTTTGCTGGTTGGTTTTTAACGCCTGCAAAAAGCAGGCGTTAAATCCCCCAACCCGCAAAGGGACCTCGTAGTAAGGCGGTAAGGATTTACCGGTACTGGTATTTTACCGGTACCGATAAATCCTTACCGCCATCCGTGTAATGAGGCCCTTAGTATCAGTTTGTAAGAGTCACTGCTGAATACTTTGCACAATAAACCAACACAGAAAGGTATACTTTTCAATACTTTCAAAAGGCCACTTCTTAGTTGGTAGTTGCTGAACGCATACAATTATTACAGGAATTTGACAGGTCTACCATACTATCGGTAATAGCGCACATCCACAAAGTAATACAGTAATTGCATTTAGTCAGCATAAACATTTAAGATAGTGATTTTTGGGAAGGAAAACATTTGGTTACTGTTATCCCAGCAGAGCTCCAGGTTCTAGAGGCCGTTTCCCTGCACAGCAAGTCTTTTGACGTCCAAAACGCAAACCTAGCTAAAAGGCAGTTTGCGGAGGCTTAAAGTCTTGAAAAGCAGCAGACGTCAAAAGTTCCTGTGAATACTTTCAAGTCTCTAGGGAAGACGATAAAATAAGACTTATCTATCCAATGCTAGAGACCCTGTTAAAGGACTTGCTAAAGGGACACAAGCAGCTGCATGAGTCAAAGGATAGAGGGGGTTGGCCAGGACACCTCTATGTAGACTCTATTGCTTTGCAGCAACTTCCTGGAATAAGGTAAGCAATACCCTTTTCCTACAGGTTTGAAGAAAATGTTTGTGGTGGATGGTTCGCGATGTTGCAGCTCTGGGCCCGACCTCTGGATGCCTTGGTCTGATTTTGAGAGGCAGGACAATGGATGGGCTCTCTCAGCAGCAGTCTCCAAGGAGGACCTCTTGCACGCCTTTCATGAACTTCTCTTGTCACTCTGCAGTTTTGTTGCCTTTTCTGCAGCACCAACAAAGGATGTGATTCGCCCGGTCAATCTTCTTCTGTTCCTGTAGTTCCACACGCTGATGAGGGGGGTCTGGATGAGTTGGATTGGGTCTCTGGAGTGTCCTTGAGGGCTCAGCAAAGACTTCGACGGATTCAGCCTTTCCATGACAATGACTCGAAATGGGCAGCAGGTCTCCTGGTATTGGGGTTCCGCAGCTCTGAAAACTCACAGGACCACGGGAGATGGCTCAAATCAAAGTTGGTCTTGGGATTGGTTGTTCACACCAATCAAAGGGAAGGAGTCATCCTCTTTGGCGTTTCTCTGTCTCTCAGAAAACGGGTTCAGGACAGCAGTGGTTACTTCATGTTGTTGCAAAGGGTCTGCAGGCGTCTGGTCGTCTTCTTCTTCGGTCACTTCAGCTTCCAGTGCTCGACTTGCTTTTCACTCCAGAGCCTCACCTTTTATACAGTTCCAGCACTCACTCCTCTGCAATCATCCTCAGCAGTTTACAGAAACGGGCGTTTGGCTGTCCAATCAGGACAGCCAGACCCCTAGTGGGAGCTGGTCCCATTCAGGTACTCTGGCAGACAAAGGTCAGGGGTTGGAAAACTCCTCCCCCACTTCCTGCCTGCCCAGACAGTCTGGAGCCTAGGCAGGGACACCCAAGTTTTCCCGCCAAAGGCAAATACTCACACAGGCCTCCCCCTCCCAGAATGGCAGAAGAAGGGCTTCAGAACCACCACGATAATAATGGCGAAAAAAGAAGGGAGGCCCCAAGTTGGTACTTGGGTGACCCTATTGTGCACTACAGAGACTATGGACATAGCCTGCAGTAGAAAAATCAAACAATAGTTGGTAGAACACGTCCACTGCCACCCAGACCTAACTAGGAGATTCTCTATGTGACTAAAAAGTCACAGGAGCAGAGAAAAGCTCCGTGGTCTCATGGTTAATTGTGCTTCAGGGACGACAAGAATAGCTGAGTGCAGCGTTGTTAGTGAGCATACGCCCTCCCTGTTGGTGGGAGGTGCAGAAACTCCTAATGGTCACAGACGTATTACATGTCAATTTATACTGCTGTTCCTTTCTTAAGTTCTGGAATGTTTATTGTCACATTGCACTGTCAATGGTACCCTCAGAGACATTGCCTGCATTATAAAAGCACAGTTGATATTCTTCTTGTTTCCGCACTTTCACTGGCTTCTTCTTGACTTCAATTCATGTTATCTTTGCCACTTGCTTCCCCCAATACTCTTGACATGCTTCGTTTAGCCTCTGAATCACTTCTTTTCTGTGTCCGATAAATACCCCTGCCATACAGCATATCACAGTCTCTTCCCACCAATTGGCCATGAACCTCACTCCTTTTAGGTGCATGTGTGGTCTTTGAAAGCACTGCAGGCTTTTGGAAATACACGCTCATTCAGGGTTCGAAATTGAGATTCGATGAGCAGGAGCTAAAACCAGCTCCTGGGTGTCGGCATCACCCTGTATGCAGGAGCTACCGAAAGGGAACCAGGACCTACCAGAGATGCTCCATTAACGTTTTGTCCATTTTGTATGAACCATTGTGTTTACATGTTTACTAGATGTGTTCTAATTCTTCTTTATTAACATTCTCAATTACTCAGTTAATGTCACATTTCCATGTTTGGAAGGTACCAGTTGGCCCTAGGAGCCAAAGGTAGTTCCTGGTAGCTTCTGGTTTCAAGCTAACCAGGCTCTACTATGCTAGAAGCATGAGCTAAATAACTCCCAACTCCCCTCAATTTCGAACCCTGCACATTGCTGTTCATCTAGATCCATCATCACAAGGTGTATGCTGTGCGCTTGGAATGTGCTTTGCAACCTACATAGTGCTAGATGGACAAGATATTGAGCATCCAAAAGCGGAACCTCTTGCAGTATTAGTACCTTGGGGGCTCCCGACCATTGTGGTTAAGGAGCAAATATAACCACTCCCATTTGCACTCTGTTTCCCCACTGATCTCCGCTTACCAACTGTTACTCATTTCTGGGTGGTGCACATCCTCTATCACGTCCAAACTTAATCCTCTATATTTGTCATATTTTCTGCTTTTGGAATGCTTTCTAAAGCATTTTAATATGCTTGCATATGGCACATATAGCTGATAACCTGCCAATATATTCACATTTCTTTTTGACTCTTCACATTCCCATTTAATGGTGTATTAGTGTTGATTCCCACTATTATGTTATTGTCCCCATTCTGATATGTACACCCGCCCATGGCACACCATCCTCGGATATCCGCCCACCCCTTTTATATGTTCCAACCATATAAAATTGCATACTCAATATAGTCCTAAACCAAACATACAAAAGCTAAATATCTTTAATGTAAAATGCATCACACATATATGTTGATAAAAATGCAATATTATAAGAGCTTTTCTTAGCTTCAGGCGGCAATATCTCTCAATGTAAGCAGGACATCGTCTGCACAGAGGGACACCTTAAAGTCTGTGGCCCCCACCCTCACACCCTTTATTGTCCCTGCCGATCGAATGTGACTGGCAAGCGGCTCCATGCACAGAGCAAAGATTAATGGGGAGAGCGGGGAGAGCGAGCAAACCTGTCTTGTACCTCTAGTGATGTTTAGGCTGGCCGATGTTCCCCCATTCACTCGCAGGTGTGTGGATTGACTCTGGTAGATCGCCATGACACAATTAGTGAAATTTGGCCCAAACCAAAAGCATTCCAAGACCCTCCTCAGATCATGGGTGTAGGACATGGGGGGGACGGTGGGACAAATCCCCCCCCACAATTTTAAGTGGGGGGGGGGGGTAGAATGGTATTCACCCGCCCCCCCCAGAATCCATTACAGCCTGATTGAATTACTCACATTTCTGCGTGTGAAGGTTTTGTACGGCAACATGTAATTCGCCAGAGTAACTAATCATATCATATGGATTTAGATACTGGTGGAAAGGGAAATCTAATTGTTAGACTGTGAAAGATTCTCGGGGAATCTGCAGTAATGATTGCATTTGTAATCCCATTTGCAGGTGAAAGTTCTGCAAAACATGCATGATGTGAAAATCAATTGTGCCCTGTGCGGATGCCACGCTGGCAAACTGGGTTTACAGGAGAAGTGGAAAATAATGTAGCTAGCTCAGAGGCAGCGTGGAATGTCGCATACCACATTCCCCTTCACCCACGCCATTGCCTTGTCACTTGATGCAAAGACTTCTACATTCATTGCTCAAAATAAAAATCCTGTTTCACAGCGTAATAGTTCAATGCTCGCTCTCTGGCTTTCCTCACATGCAGACTATGGCCCAAGGAAATTGTGTGCTGGATGACATTAGTAATAAGGTGACCTTTTATATAGCGCTTCATGATATATTCCTGCCACTTCAAACCGCTGTAGTAGTAAATGATATTTTTACCCAACTTCGATGATACTCAAGACCTCAGAAAGAAGATGGGCTCAGTCGGCCCTGCCTGCTTTCGAATCTTTGTTTGGCATCCTGAACAGGCCCAGGTGAAGATGTGTGGGGGCCCATTTGTGTCGGGCCCTGCTGCACAGATACAACAGTCGTTTCTTAACTTTCCTGTTTGAGAAGCATGTGAATGTGTCTGCTTATAAGAATGGCCACCCCCCACTTTTTCCCCCTCCCGAGGCGAAATACTGGTGCTGAAATTCCCTATTTCTCTTGCGCCCCTTGTCTTGGGCCAACAGGTGAGTTTCTTGCAGGAACACAATAGACAATGGCATATCCCTCAGATTGCCCAAGATTGAATTTCTATTATTTGTGGAATGCAGACCCTGAACATTCCATGTGCCCAACGCAATAGTGTCCCGTTTGACCCTGCTACATCAACCACCATGGACCCCTAATTTTAGGTCGCCAACTTGCTGCCCCATTTCGTGTGTCATATCTCTCACTCCCCCATAATGCTGGTGTCTGCCTCGCAATCAACATTTCAACATTTAACAATCCCCACACCCACCCTCCCCAACCTCTAAACAAGCTCCAACTTGAGCATCTATCGAACATTGGGTAGATTCGTTGAGGGCCCAACTTGGAGAGCGTAAGAGAGCTTCATCTTCCATTGGCCTCCCTCAAACCCTCCAGCACCCTAGCCCGCCCTGCCGTTGCATTTCCAATGTTGGGACCTTCCCCCACATTGCCACAACCATCCCGGACCCTCAAGCATCACCAGAAACCCCGAAAGCGTACCGCCATGACCTCGGCCCCCTCAGGTCTTCCTATTTGGATACCTCAGGCGCTTCCCTCTGCCCACCTTACGCCATTTCTGCAGAGACTGCCGGCTCCACCTCTCCATCAGGCCCCCAGGTACCTCCCACCCGGGCTCTCTGGGCTCAGCAGCCCCTCCGCCTCCGCCAAGGAGCACACCAATCATTGCCTCCCCTGGTGGGTGAAGTGCAGGACAGTGGGGAAACCCCACCGACACGGTATCTCTTTTGTGTGCAGCCATTCAGACAGTGGACACAGTGCCTTGCGTTTCATTAGGGTTGCTGCCGCCAAGTCCTGGTACAAGGAAAGCAACATATTGCAAAAGGTGATAGTTGGCGTGGATCTAGCTGATGTCATTATGCGCTCCTTTAGTTGAAAGAAATGGACCCGGGTTAGAACGTCCGCAGGCCTGTCCTCGGTCGAAGCGATGCGAGATCTAGTGCAGTGGGTCCTGTCCAGCTCCACGACCTGATCCACCGGTGCTTTAAGAATGAAGCAAAATAAGTCTGCTATGAAGGCTGGCAGTTCCTCGTCCCTCACTGCGGCAGAGACACCGCAAATGCGAATATTTTTCCAACAGGAACGATTCTCACCATCCTCCAGCTTCTCCTCCATGGCATTGCAACGCACATCCAGAGACTCCAAGCGCTTCGAACATTCCTCCACCACATATGATTGCTCACAGAGTGTGTCCTCCACCTCCGACACCCTGTGTTTCCGCTTCAGCAACTCTCATATTAAGTGCTAAGATTTTGTGGGAAAGTTCCTCCGTACTTTTATGTATCTCCTTGCAGATTTCGGCCAGCAAGTCATGCAGGTGTGCCTTTGTAGACATCTGCGTGAACATGGCGGGCAAGGTGTCCGCATTCGGAACCTGGGCAGCCACCACCTAGGTACGCTTGCTCCTGTCCACTGTCTGCAGCGTAGTTGAGATATCCTCCTGTTTACCACTCAGGTTTTTGACCATTGCTGACAACATGGGGGATGGGGCTCTGGCAACTCGGTACCTGCTCTTTCTGGCTCTCTTCTCAGATGGGATATGGTCCCCTACAGGTGAGCCCTGCTTCAGGAACCTCCCCTTAATGTTCAAAGTGTGGGTATGGAACCCCCCAGCCTATTCCGCCGATAGTCTGCGCTGAACTCCCTTTTCCTGCTCAAGACTCTCCCGAGGTTAACTGTGCTCGAGATGTCAATGGGATTCTGCTATTGGGGGTGTCCACCCACAGGAGAAGACTCCGGGGGTAGCCGGGACGCGGCACCACGTGATGCCACTCAGACCCATTGCGATCCCTGCGTGGCTCAGGACCTCCGTGCACACCTCCTCCCCTTCAGGCTCCTCTTTGTGCCCCAGGTCGGTAGCAGCGATTGCATTGAAATTATTGAATATGGAGGCTCCCCATGCTGAGTTGATGTGGGTCAGTGTCGTGGTAACAGGAGGCAGGTGTCCTATGGAGGCTGTTGTCCGCCTCCCTCCACTTGTTTCATCTGCTCAGGCATAGCACAGGGAGGCCATTATATGGAAAAGGGACATCCATTCACCACCGCTCGCCTCTCGCTCACGGGGCACCATTCTGTCCCTCACCAGTGCCCGTAACGTGCTGCTCCACCCGCATGATACGTCTCTGCTCTGGGCCAGCCTGCAGTTCTGCACCTCCAAAATGGCAGCTCTCCTTAAGGACTCAGTTCAGGGTGCTGATCTCGCTCTCCCTCATCCGCCAGCCCTGCCGGACGCTCCTCCCCTC
Organism: Ambystoma mexicanum; assembly: GCF_040938575.1. Classification (NCBI taxonomy): domain Eukaryota; kingdom Metazoa; phylum Chordata; class Amphibia; order Caudata; family Ambystomatidae; genus Ambystoma; species Ambystoma mexicanum. Next base: position 848,446,218 of record NC_090930.1, read on the forward strand.
TGGCGGCACCCAGAGCACTCCATGTGGACCGCAGCCGATGCAACCAGCCTCGCCCCTTTGCTGGGCACACGGCCCAACACACATCGTCCCACATCTGGCAAGCTCCTCTCTCCCTCGGCCAGCACTCCAGGTGATCACACCCCACCAGAAGTGGCTCTGACCCGGGACATCAGTAGGAGCCGCAGTTGATCATGACTTGCTCCTCACTCCTTCATCTGATGTGTGGCCGCCATTTTTGGCCCACCACGTGGCTCCTCCACGACAGCACACCACAGGGGATCACCGGCAACCCCCGGGCCGAAAAACCTAGCAGGATGCAGCTGGTGCCACGCTGAGGGTCATAACACCATGTATTTTAGGGAGCAGTTCCCATAAAGGATGTTTTCCTCCTCCGCCCTCTTGACACTAAAGGCTCTTAGGTGACCATCTTGCTGATGGCGCGCCAAGCCACGCCCCCATCAATACAGACTGTTTTTAAACATTACTCATGTGCTACTGTTGTATTCGCTAGTGGGGGGTGCGGCATTCGAAGCCTTTCGGAAATCAGAAAGGTGCACCCAATATCGCAGCTCCCAGACCTTCACTGCAAATGGAGTGGCATATACCATGGTAAATGGGCCGTTGTACATTGGTTCACTCATCTACGCACAAAGTTCCTAACGAACACAAGATCCCCAGGGAACAATTGAAGTGGCTGTGATGTCGTCAAAGCAGATGCAGCGCTGATTGTTTCTCCAGATCACTGTGGTGCTATCATTTGAGAAATTATATTGATCTAGTCAAAACAGTTAAGTAATCTGTAAATTCCTCCCCCAGAACGGATACTGCCCTGTGAGCATCAGAGGCCTTTCTTAAAGCAGATAAAGGCATTTGCATTTGCCGGCTTGTTACCACCTCATGTGGTGATAAGTGATGATCCTTACAGGGTTGTGTGACAAACTGAATGAAGCAAGAGGGAGGCAATGCACACAGTTTCTTTTCAGGGTGGCACACAACGTAGACAATTTGGGCTCCAGTAATCTATTGATTCTCTCTAGGAACCGTTGGCCAGGAGGTGGTAAATTGTGCACATCCGATGCTTGATATCCAGTAATGCAGTCACTTCTTTAAAAGGTTTGTTAAAGTAATGTCATGACCCTTCACCCTGGCCCTCACTGACAAGTCAGCCTTCCAGTTAGGACCAGGTCAAAGGCCTTAAAACCTCACCAAGACTCTCTTGGAGTCATTCCTGGCGCCTTTGGCGCCAGGCTCATAACCACCATGAAGACCAACATTAGAATGGTACTATTTACTTGGGACTATGTAACTTGGGGGATTCAGCCAGCATGGAGGCACACACATAGCTCAGTTACAAGGAACTGAGCTATGCGGTCTAGTCTTTTGGATGTGGCAGGCCTGGGACTATTTTACCTGGACTACTTTGCCTGAGACTATTTAAACCACACCCAAGCAGCAGAACATGCTTTGCGTTATTGTGCTGTGGGCAGCGTAACGCTCACCGTGTCCAGTTTTTTGATGCCAGTTTACCTGAAAACAAGGACCTGCAGAGAGAGAAAGAACACTACGAAACTGCCCTGGAACAGTATCCTGTTTTCAATCCATCGCTGACTTCAGTTCCACTCACCTGAAGGTACAAACTCCATCATCGGGCACCGCATGCATCCTGGAATACCATAACCTGGAAAGAGGAGAAAGAAAAACAGCATTAGTAAGCGTTTACTCACGTTTCCTCCCGAATGAAGAAAGCCACACAATTCTTGCCCGGGTAGTCACCTCCTGGTCAGTATCATCCCCGGAACATTACGGCGCTCGGCGAGGAACATCGCAACCTGCAAGGAGAGAAAAGACACAGGTTAGCAATATAAAAGGCAAAACAGCACTGCGCACACCACTCTTTCGCCTACCGGCCCATGCTCATCTTCAAACTGCATGTCAACACCAAAATACCTTTCCATACCTAAAAGGAAAGAAGCAAGACATTATTATTCGAACTAAACGGAACATAAGAACTGCATATAAAGACTGTAAAGCAGCAAACCTACGGAGTCGCAGCAGGCCTGGATTCCCACAGGGGGGCTTGCACAGGTGAAGTAACTTGGTTGCTGCTTACCCCCACATCTACGCGCCCCTGCCACGAGGAGTAGGATGGAGAATCCATCATTTTACAATATTAAGGTGTGGAGAAGGCCCAAGGGGGAGGAAGGAGTTGAGGCCAAGGGAGGTGGGAAAACATAAAGACAATCTGGTATTGAATCCAGCTCTCCTATATTGCACACCCATCTTTAACCAGAGGCATTACCAAGGGACCGGGAGAGGGTTCGAGAGTGCAAATCATCCAACCAGAGCTGGGTGACATCCCCGTGGGTACCAGGTGAGCGTAACAAGAAAAGTGTGCCATTTCAGAGGGAACACCTCTTACTAAAAATTTGGCAGTGCATTTAGCGGCTGGATGTGCACAAGGACCTGCCTCGACCTACTGGGGAAGGCACACACCATAACTATCGAATACCTACTTCCATTACACCTCTCTCCCATATCCGTGTACTCTATGTGGAGCTCCTCGAATGGCCCAGTAGGGCGAGGCAGTGCACCTTGTATCATTTGAAGGGTGTGGCCAGTACTGTAGGTCTGGCATGTGATGCAATTTATCACCATTTTAGTAAGAATTTCCTGCAGATTGGGGACACAACAGTCTTCCTGTATTTTTGCAGCAATGTTTTGTTTTGATAAATGAGACGGATGATGCAACTCGTCAAAAGCGACCAGCAACAGCTTGTGCGGCATGACAACTTCACCTGTGCTTTCTTGTCGCCACAACAAGTCGGTGGGGGATTGTGTACACCCTTGTTTCCACCATAACTCCTTCTCTTCCTGTGGTGCTCGCACTTGCAGTTCAATAATTTGTGCTATATTGGAAGTGAAGTGCATGGTGTTGGCAATTGCTCTCGTCCCTGTGCTATTACTGGATTCTCAGAGATGTTAGGCACTGGACGGTAAGTGGCGTGTTTGGCTGCTGCATCTGCAGCAGCGTTTCCCAGTGAAACTTTGTCTGTGTCATTGGTATGGGTGGTGCATTTAACCACCCAGTCATGGAGGCCTCGGAAAGGGCATTGATCAGTTTATCCAATAATGCTGCATGTTTGTCAAGCTGGAGGGAGTGTTGGCTTGTATGTAATCTTGAGATCCGGGGAGTGGTATTCGCCACGATGTTCCTTGAAGGCAGAACCGGAACTGAAGAGCACTAGCGTCAAAGCACTGTCCTGTATCCTTCTACCCAGGCAATATACCAGGTGGAAGGAGACAAGACAATACTTGCACCATGGTATTGATAACCCGATTTCCTTTTTATGTGGTACAAAAACAGTGCAAGGCACTGAGATCAGGAATCACACAATAGATGGCTAGGCAGGGCAGAGGCAAGGCAGGGAGCAACCATGGGGCAGAAAGGAAGAAGAGAGCCAAGGAAGAAGGAGTAAGAGCACAACCTGGCAGAGAGCAAAGTGGCAGAGAGCAAAGTGGCAGAGAGCAACAAGGCAGAGAGCAGCAAGGCAGAGCAGGGAACAGGCAAGAGACAAGGTAACATCCAGAGAAGATGCACAGAGAAAAAGGAGAACGGAAGCAAGAATGAGCAGCAAGAGTTTTGAGACACGCAGAGCTGCGTCTACTATCTGTTTTTATGTATGTTGTCATGGTTGCCAGGCAATACTGTTCGGAATACATGCACGCATTTGCCTGGCCTTGGCCGTGACATGGAAATGATGGTCCGGTAAACATGGCTGCATCCTGTTGCCTCGCACCTCAAATATCTGGACCTGGGTCGGCAAAGAACAGCAGGAGACCGCTGAAATATGTGGCAGGGGCCCAATCACCAGCACCCAGGTAAGGAGCACGCCGCCAGGTGAGCTGGCGTCATGAGCACCACCGGTCGTACAGTCGGCAGGCACCTGGGCCTCAATCGAGGAACGGGGAGTTATGCGGCGGCATAACAATGTTGAACCTGGGACCCATCAGCTCTCCTAAACACTCTCCTTTTCCACCTTGCAAGCCCAGAATGCACTGTTGTTGTCACGTAGGCCACAGAATAAATGGTCGCCCGAGATGCTAAAGTGCTGTCATAAGCTATATGCGCTCCGCTGCCTGGTCTGAATAATGCATGGGCAACCATTTCTGTATCAGTACTTCGTACTCACCATCCACTAAGCGGATAACTGCCACACCTGTATGTCTCAGGCCTGTCCCCTGGTCAATAGTTGCTGAACCGTTAATGAAAAGTACTTCTCCCCCCAAGTGGGCTATCTTTTGCTTTCGGTATGTCCTTCTCCTCCCCGTCAAAAGTTACACAGTTATGCCTGGCGAGGTCTTACTCTGTACACAGTTCTGTCAGGAAATAAGCAAGGTTTACTGTTTTGCTATTTTGGCTGGATAAAATGACCTAATTTGCGGATGCCTGCTGTGTGGTTAACGTTGATTTAGAACTTTCCAGTATGGCAAATACTGCATGCTCCACGTACAATGTTACAGAACATCCCATGGTAACTGTGGCACTTTCTTCTATTGCGAATGCAACGGCAAGGTCCTGTTCACAAGGGAATTTCTCCTGCATTAGTCTAGCACCCCACTATAATTAGCCCATGGCTTGTGGCCCATAGTGCTTTTCTGAGTGAGTATTGCTGCCATCGTTTGGCTGTCAGAATGAGAGAACAAAAAAATCTCTCGGTGTAGTCAAGGGTTGCCAAAACCAGGGAAGTGGAAATAACATCTTTCAGTTTTGTTGAAGCTTGTTAGCATGTCCTCTGTCCATGTTATCTTATTGTCTTTCTTCTGTGCTTCTTTAAGGCCTTGCAGTAGGGGCCTAGTGTATGCAGCGTAATTTAGGATCCACACTCTGCAATAATTGCACAACCCGAGGAACTTTTGCATTTCTTTGACAGTTTTTGGCCATAGTGATTCCTATTGAATCACGATAATTCCTTGATTTAGGAGTGCATAAATGGTATGCTTATCCCCTCTTCTGCTTCTTTGGACAGTGCATATTGTCTCACCCGGGGTAACACTGTGCCTGGTTTGAGAATTATTCAAACGGGTGCCATTCCCTGTAAGAGGCCTAAATCATGGCCACTGGTTGTCCATAACATCTCAGGAACCTGCGCTAGGTAATTTCCAGTGAAATGGGGCACTGTTACAAAGGCCATCATAGAACAATGTACTTAGCAGTATTCCACCATTATCTCACAGGGTATGCAATTAGCCAGCACTATTTCTCCATCAACACGATCCTTAAACAAATCTGCATCTGTTAATTCTCTCAAGGGTACTGTTGACTGAATGCGCCATTCACACACGTCTAAATCGGTCCCAACTACCACAATCCTCTTTTCTGACAGCACCAACCCCTGCAAGTCCAGTGACATTTTTGTACCTGCCACAAGCTTCGGGGACACAACGAATCTAAAAATAAAATCAAATGGTACCCTCCAACACACCTTTCCAACCTGGAGCACTGCTTCAAGCAAAACTGTAATCCCCTACACAAACATATTGGGGTGAACAGGAATGCTGCAAACCACCACTTTCTAACATCTGGCATGTATTATCATCATTGCTCTCATGGCACACATTGCAGGAGTATCACATACTATCCCCCGATCCGTAAAGGAGATGGTCATATTAGGTTTGCTCAAGAGATCATGCCCTAACAAATTTACTGTGAGGTTTCCGAATATAGTAAGGGTGCGCGCACCACCATGCTTCATATTTTGATGGTTATGTCTTCTGTAAAAGGAACCGTTGCAAATCCCCAGAGAAGTCGCCTGATAACGGCAAGTTTCCTTCACTAATGCATGATTTAGTGGCCCCCTTGTCAACCATGAAAATGAATTGATTGTTCCCTATATCAGCACCCACCAAGGATTCTTCGTCTAGGTGTGTAGTCATGAACAGGACTGGGCATGCAAGAGCTTTCTGTGGGCTGTTTAGGAGAGGCATGGTATCACAAACAGAGACTGCCACAATCGGTACGATTTGTAAAACCTTAAGGGAGGCAAGGGAGGGGAACAAATGGAGGACAGACAACAATCCTACTAGGCCAGGTGTCATTCAGATCGTGCAAGTGCGTGGGAAGGGGGCAGGGACAGCGCAGTACATGGGAATAGATGACACAATTAAGAATAGATAAAACAAATAAGTAACGGCCAGCAAGTGGCACGTGCATGGGTAGGTGCAGACATCAGGTGTCAAGGGCTAGGAGAGGGACTGTAGGGATACAGAAACAGTTCCCAAGTGCTGGGATTGCCATATAGTTACATAGTTCAAAACGCTGTGAATCGAGGTATGCCTGGCCTGCCACGCTCGAGACTTTCTCTTTCTTCCAAAATAATGTCTTCTGCAAAACATTCCTAAAAGATATCCCTCTGCCGGGTTCAGACTTTCAGAACACAGTTCTTTTAGATCTCCCTCTGTCGGGCTCAGATCTCCTACGATAAAGTTCAACACAGTTGCAAGGAGTCTCCCTTCCCCAAGCTTCTTTCACTTTGGGACTCCCTCTGTCAGGCTCGGACCATTCATAATAACTTCCAACACAACCTTCATGTCTCCCTCTGTCAGGCTCGGAGCCCTTTCGGATGTGCGTGGCTTATTTGTAAGACCACTGCAGGACCACTTCGACTGAAAGTTCCCTGTGTTACTTTGATATTTCCCTTCTCCAGGAATGAATCTTCTTCCTTTTACTTTTACTGTTCATTCGCATTCTCGCTTTAAACCAAGTACCTTTTCACAGAGACTTTGAAATGGGTTACTTCCTTTGACCAGACCACTTTGTTACTTCGTATCGCTGATTTACCAGCTGTACTTTACATCAAAGTTCATTCACAGGTCTGCCTTTCTTCACGTCTCCTCCACACATGTGCAGCCTTTACTTGTGATATGATGTTGCTACTTCATTCACTTTAACACACACCGGTCTCTCAGGCCGCTTGCCAACTCACTGGTTGTCTGCGTTTCTTTCTTGTTTGGTGTTTTCCGATTTCTGAGTCAAGGTTGGTACCACAGGCTTGACCTCGCCTCCCCAACTCTGCCGTTCACCCGGGAGGGTCACTGGCGTCCTTAAAACATAATGCAATCTTCACTTGTGGGATCTGGCCTTCCCCACATGTCTTTTGCAGCCTGTCGGAGGCAACAACCTCCAGTAGGGAAGCCTTGGGGTTATCGGCACACTGTTCTCGTTCCTTGGTCTGTTGCTCTGCTCCAGTAGGTGTGCCTTCGTCCCGAAGTTCTGCTCATTCTCGTGTTCCAACTTGCTCAGAGGGTGTCTTTGGTTTCTGCCTTTTTATTTGTGTGAGGAAAGCTAATTGATATCAGGTATATGCACTTAGAATTAAGTGCCTGACTTTGCCTGACCCAATTAGCGGTACATGGCCAGTACGATGTATGCCAGTCAGTGTTGTTATTCTCAGTCACCCTCTTCCTCGGCCAAGTGTTTCTGCAAAAAGGGGGGGAGTTGGGATCTAAGAACATCCTAAAACATAGGATGGGTTCGATAAATATGGCTATCTCACCCTCCTCCCTAAAAAACCCTCACCCAGGTGATCCTTCCGCACTGGTCAACCCTCAGGAACTGGATCCAAAAGCAATGGCCGTGCCCTGGCCACCTGGATGACAAGTCACTGAGGACTCGCGGGTGAGATACCATTTGGTTTCTCACAGCTGTCCTAGTCGCGATATGTGTTTGTAACCGGGAACGCAAAAAGATTGCCTCCCATGACACTTAATCCTCGATAAGGATGCACTGTCCCATTAGGAACAGCGTTGCTTCTGGGCATTTGGGCTCTATATGATTGGCCTGGTGGTGCAGCTTATGTTGGGATGCTGGGCGAGGCAGACAATTGCGTTTGAGGGGGTCGTGGTGACAGCTGGGTATATGCCTGGTGTATGTCATATGGTATTGATGTGGGCATCAAGGGCGTCGGAAAGTTTTTGTTGCTGTGGTATTGGGCTTGCTGGAGTGTACTGATTGTATCCCGCTCCCATCCTGCTTCTGCACTCTTACAAAATGACCCATCTTTCTGCATCCCCAACACTGAGCAGGTACCGCTCCCCCTCTTTGCCCCATTCCTATGAATCCACCTCTGCCTCCCCTTCCACCTTGAAACCCTCCACTCCTCACTGCTGACCCTCTTGGTAGCACTCAGGGTGCTGTGACTGAGACGCACCATTCCATTGCCTTCTGCCTGGCCAAAATAATGCTATTCTTGGAACTTCTGCATGCTCTGCTGAGTCCAATTGATTTACTGCTGTGACCGCCCCTTCGACTGCTATTTTTGCTAGTTTCTTCTGTACTAGTTTCCCTTCCTCAGCTGGCAACCTTTTTGCTGTTTCCTTTTCTCTTTCTTTGATCAGCTTACAGTAATGTATAATTATAGTCTGTATTTCAGCCCAACCTTTTGTCTCAATGCCCATGACCTTATCAAGAGCTTTCTGAACTTCCCTGGGCAATCACCTTCTAATAACAAAATAGAAACGTGGAACTGACCGGTCCCACTGTTACCCCATCTCTGCCCTCCACATCTCCTGTACTTTAAAAATATATTGGGTGGGTTCTTCATCATCTCCCATTGTATAAGCATTATGTCCTGCAACTCTGGTATATTGGGGAAAGCCTGCCGAAGTGCAGCCCACACCTGTGCTCTGATGTTGTTAAAGTGTGCCCTGTCATGTACATCCTCATTGCTCTTAACTCCTGGGCATCCAGCCTTAACCCAGACATCCGCTGATTGATCCCTGTGAGAAACCTAAGGTGTCTTACCCGCTAGCACTCAAGCATCTGTCATCCAGGTGGCCAGGACACTGCCATCGCTTTTGGATCCAGTTCCTGGGTGTGGATCAGTGCGGGAGGATCACCTGTATGAGGGTTCTTCGGGAAGTGGAAGTGAGACACCGGACGGCGAGGTACGATATCCCCTTCACTGTAACAGCTTTTCCCCATCCTACCAGGTAGGATACTTAGGAACTCAACCCCCCCACCGCCTTTTCCGACACAAGCACTTTCTTATGGACCGCTCACTGTGAGAGAAAACGGACTAACACCTGAGCCGTATACCTGACATGTCCCAATACAATGGTCAGGCAGAGTTAGGCAATCAGTGATCATTACACACACCTGACTTCCACCACACTTCCCCAAATGGATAAAAGTTGGAGCACGAAAGCACACTATGAGCAAGGCAAAGCACACAAGGAAGCAGCAGTTCCAAGATGGCAGTTTATTACAAGCAGAAAGACGGCAAGACTGAAGAGGATTACAAGGAAGGAAGTGCCCTTGACCTTTTCAGAGGAACACCGTTACTTTCATGAGCCTTGGAGAATAAGAAATGTAATACCTGGAATGAAATCTGAAGAAACATGCATTGGGTGTCGGGGTTACCCAGGGCTCTCCCGCATCGGTAGTCAAGGTGGGGAGCATTGTTTGCTGCTGTGGTACTGTCCTTGGATCCCACAGCAAAGCAGCACCCATGAAGTCCGCACAGCTGGTGAATTGGGGAGACTGATACCCCACTGGCCTGTGTTGAAGCCAAGGTTGCAAGCAGCAACATTTTATAGAGAAAACTGACGAGAACAACATGTGAAGCGTATGTTACAAGCGACGCAAATACAATTAAACAGCAGACGAGTGACTTAACTATTGAAGTCAAGAAAGATACCGTAAACAGTGTGGTCTGGCGCCATGTGGGTGCTCATTCGAAGGTCTGTGTTAGGTATCCAACTGAAAGGTAACAATTATAAAAAGGAATTAGTGAAATCGAAAGTAGTCCGGCAACGGGTCAAGCCAAACTCAATGCACATTCGAAAGTCTTTGATACCTGATGCTAACTGAAATTGGTCCGAACCCAGCTGAGGAAGATGCATTGTATTAAGAAGGGGATCTGAGCCCGGCTAAGGGGGATCCGGGGTGAATAGAGAATCACCTGAATTGAGTGCTTGTAAGAGGAAAATAACTTCTTGTTTGTTTTGCCGTATCAGGCCCTCTGCATGAAGAGACTTTGGTAGGAAAAGTGACTTGGGCACAGAAGTCCCTGATGCTAATGATTGAACTGTATCCTTGTGCTAAAGAAGCCAGAGATTGGGCTACGCTCGAGTGAACTGCTTTGTCCTGTGCTGAAAACGTGGGTAAGGGAGGCCAACAGCGTGAACGTCCTGACATCACCTTTTTGGGAACACTTCTTTTTTTTTCATGAACACTACCCCACACTATTTGTATTTAGAGGTAAGGATTAGCAAAGGTTTTTGTTAGTATATGCCCTTTTATTTTGACAAGACACCACTAGGACTGCGTTATTATTATTTGATGGTCGTAGCTTGCTTCCATCTGTAGATTTAGGATGAGAAAGGTGTTCATAATACACTTGTTGAAGTTCAATAAACACCCTTGAACTGTGATCACTTGTGTCCGTCTTACTGTTGATACCATACCTTCCTTACATCCCCCAGAATTGCTACAAGCAAAGCTTTCATATCTCCTACCGCTAAAGGGATGCCAGCTGTTTTTTTTCCAAAGGCATATATCCATTTCCCAGCCCCTGCAGTTAGGGGCGGGAGTGCTTTAATAAAGTTGTTTTTGTCCATCTGAGCCCAAGGTATATAATGCGCTCTCCTTGGGCCTTTATGCAATAATGGGAACTGTTTACCCACTCCCCCTTTTGCCGTCACTTTCCTTTTTCCTTGCCACCGCTGCCCGCCCAAATCTGTTCCTCAACTGCAGACCCTACAAGCTTTCTCCCTGTGGGGTTATTACAGGCACCTCCTCTTCATCTTCTAATTCTTCCGTCGTATTCCAATCTTTCCTTCTGCAATTCCCTGTTTGTATCTACTTCCGACCTTACTGTTCCACAGCCCACACTCCCCGCCCCTTGTTCATTACTCTTCCCCTTCTCCTTCTGAATGTGAACATTTAATCTAACCAAAATGTCTCCAGCCCTCCATTTGGCTAGACCGCACTCCGATTTGTTCCCTTCTTCCCTGGTGACCCTCACTCGTCCCAATTCCATTTGCACTCCCTTCAACACCTCTTTGAACTCCTTCTGTGGGAAGGGCCGGGTAACATCCTACTGAGGGCGGAGGTAATGGTTTTTCTTTAGATACTGCTGCTTTAACTACACTTGGGGCTGAGACATTCTCACACTGGGATTTACACTTCTGTATGTCCTCTGCCATCATCCATAACTCTAAAATCTTTCATCCTTTGGAGCTTTTTACTTTTATATTTGGCTGCCAAAATTGTGTACATGTGTTCCAATATCCCTCTATTATTCGTACCCTGCTCTGGACATGGGCGGAACATTCCCCCATGTGTCTCCGCCACTCACTTTCTCATTTTCATCCTTATATAATGGCAATGCACTGCACATTTACTCTTAACGGTGTAACTATCCCTATGTTGACAAAGTTTATATATAAAAGTGTCATACCATATACAAAATACAATCTGTCTTAAGATTTCCTACCAGTCGTTCACCCCCCACCCCTGTTGCCCCAACCCACACCCCTGTTGCTCTAACCCACTCTACCCATGCATACACACTCTTCTCACATTCACAACACCTACACTACTCCTTTCATAGGCCCTCCCTTGCCCCCCCACTAAACAATGTAAATTAAAAACACTAAAACAAGCTAAAACGATAAACTAAAATAACCACTACTTCACTTTATTCCCCCACCTGGAATATATTGGGCACAGGAATTAGAGCCCTCTAATTATACAGAGCTCCTACTTTTGTATTCTCTTAGGTTTTTTCAAAACATGGCACTATCCTCTTCCCTACTTCGGAAAGGATTCCACTTCTCCATGTCTCTTCTCATATACCTATGATTATAATAATATATATATATATATATAAAACAGCCACCTGGTCTTCACATCCTACTCACTCCGTCCCACCACATACCACCAAACACTCTCATCCCCTCTTCTTCAACACTCGCACGTTTTCTCTCAATTCCCCCAATTTCCCTCTCACCAACCTCCCCTGTTGTTTTCACCTGCAAGAGGTGTACTTACATATGCGTGTTCACCCAATTTCCTCTGTCATGGGGTCCCATTAACGGCCTGCACAATCCTAGGAGCTGCGCCCCGCTCCAAAAGAGCAGACAGTAATTCTGTCAAAACGGCTCCTGTACACCACTACAGGTTGCACGCTTGAACTGGCCGCTGCCGGTGGGCATGGCCCTCCATATGTGCGGCCTGGAATCCGCCATCTCTGCGGAAAATCTGGGATCACATCGGGGTCACCAAAATTGTAGAGTAACCCCTCAACGCTCACAGCAGAAAAAATACTTCTCACTAGGGAACAAAGCCCAGCACACCTCTTGCAAGGAGAACAAAGTTTAATCTCACAAAAATACAAGTACGTGCCAGCAAAAAACTCTGCTGTCACGTAGCGCTGTGGCGAAAACAGCATAAACAGTAGGTTATGAAGGTACACAGCGTCACAAGTGATGTATATCACATAGGTTACAGATCTAGGTAGCTGGTTGATGCGACCCTCTACACATATAGCCTGCTCAATACGGGATGCCAGGCGATTGGTCCAGCATCTTCTGTCCGTCTTCATCCACATAGGGATCTTCCTCTTCCTTCATCGGGTACAAAGGCTCTAATTTGCAAGTTAGTTAGACAATTCATTATTTTCATAGCTATACAGTGCACCTGGTACCAAGGACAGGAACAAGGTGGATACATTCGAGGTTGTGATAACTTCTTCAGAACTTTGTGAACCCCCGTTCCAATCCCAGTCACGTTGTCGCCTACACAACTTTCCCACCCGCAGCTTAAATTTGTTACCCTCTCCCCTGGCATCTCGGAGCACGAATCACATGAACCGATGCAGGGGGCAGCCTTGGGCTGGTCAGTGCACTCACATGTGGGTGTCTGTGGATTGGGGGGCCCGGGCCGCTATAACTTCTTAAGATCTGCACTTGGCGAAGGCCTAGAGCCCTAACCTTCTGCTCGTGGGATAGTGGGATAGTTCTAAAAAAATTAACTATCTGGCCCTCTCTCAGCCCTGCAGGGCACATTCCTTCTGGGTTACATGCAATAATGATAAGACTGAAATATAGAACTGTTTGTGCTCACAAAATTATCTGTCTGCAGGGCTGTCAGGGCTGTGAGCAGAAAACGCCCGCACACCCTTCTAACCCTCCGGACGGGATGTAACCGTACTAGCCGAACTATGGCGCTAGGCCTCAATTTCAAGATAGCTCAAACTTCTAAAATGGAGTATCCTCACACACGTGATACTAATACCAGTATTCACTACATTTACATTATACTCCAGCTGCCAAGTGTGTCCCCCTCCATTCTTCCAGCTCCCCTAAAACATCTCCTTCTACAATCACCTCATCCTAAATCGCAGAGGGGCATGGGACTTCCGCCCCTGCTCCCCAACAGCGTTCATCCTGTTCCACATCCTGACTAGAATTCAAGTTTTGAAACCGGATTTTTACATTACATATTTTGCTGATTTTGCACAGTGAGCAACTCTATTCCTAGATAATCACCTGTACTTGGTACCAGATGTCTCATTAGTTGGGTGTGTGCAATGGTTATGGTGACATTCGGAGGGGAGAGAGATTCAGTACATTCCCAACCAAGCCTGGCCTCTGATGCTAGTGTGGGGTGGGGGTGGCATGTTGGCACTGTGATAAGCCAGGCCAAGTGAAAGTACCAGGGGAAGGATGATATTAGACTGGGCAGAGAGTCAGGAGTGGCAGGGCTTCTGCAAGGAGTTTTTATTACTAGGTATCTTACCCACATGTTGGTATTTGGAGGGTGGCACAACACACTGTCATTCTTAATCTTCCCTGTAGTGGTGAGCAGTCCGGGGATTAAAAGCAGGCTGATACATGCAAGCACAGTGAATATCCTCTATCACATTATACAATGTACACACACACACACTCCCCGCTTTTAGGTCGGAGCTAGGCTTTAATAGCCAAGACAATACATAGTATTAATCAATTATTCTAACTTTCTGTATCCTCCCTAAAATATGCCTTACTTTGTGTTAACTTCTTTGGCAAATAGAGCCGTCCCTATTTCTGCTGCAAAATGTTCTATTTGGTGTTCTTGCATGTTAGCATGCATGTTCGGCTTCCAATATAAGTGGGAGACACAACCTGCAATACTAGGCACCAACAAAAGTGTGAATTATTGCCAGCATTGTGTATGCTCAATGGGGTTTTACCCTCAGCACTTGTACCTACAAAAGCCTACTTTAGGGCACACTATCACTTTTAGTATTTCTTGTTGCTACACCAATTCTAGAGGTTGTACCAACTAATTCAATAACAGAACATGTCATTTTCAAAAATGTAATCATTGACCACAAATAGGGCAGAATCATTAGCCTTCTCACAAGAGAGACTACTATAATATTTAAACTTATCAAAAGCACGGAAATTAACCTTGGGTCTACTTCCAAACCTGAAGAATTAGTAAATCAACTCGAAAGACTAATACGACATGAAATAAGCCAGAGATTACATGCCCCAGTATATGATTACATTGTCTCATTATTGCAGAGCCCAACGGATCCCACGTGGACTAAGCATAGACTTAGAACCAACACTCTGTAAAGAGAATCCGGAGTTTGTGTAAAGGCGGAATCTGATATTGAACAAATGTTCATTAGATCTTATAATCCTAACACTTAAGGAACTATCAAAATCCCTTACAACAATCGAGGTAGACTTAGAAGCCACCAAGAAGTTACTATCATCCCTGATAACTAAAGAGGAATTATCACTACTATTGGAGGAGATCAATAACAAGCTTGATGACAACAAAAACGAGATTGAATCAAAGAAAATAAGAAAATTTCAAAGGGATACCCTTGACTATTAACTGGATATAGTGTACACTTGGAAAGATTACTATTAGCAACAAGACAACTCAAAAGGAGGAAGACATCAATTCAACAAGAATAAGCGAACACTGAACGTAACACCATCATCACCAGAAGCCTCCAGTGGTGAGATTGATAACTCAAAGGAGACCCCTGAGAACGAACAATAAACTATAAGGGATCAGCAGAAGTACCAGTCAAATTCCAAGTACCTCAAAATTACCATCAAACACACAACCCACCAGTTATTCTTTTTTAGACTGCGTCAGGTCAGAAGAAGCCAAAAGAAGAAATCTGTTAGAAAAGTGAACTTACTATCAAAGAAGACCTAGTGGTGAACATCTCAAGTTACAAACTGAGTACATTTGAGCGATCTACATTACTGAAGGGTATTTAATGTATACCTCATCATAGCAGCACCCTACTAAAGGAGAAAATGTATTTCTTTAAACTGACAGAAAATGAAATTGAAGGTTTTCTTTGATTCTTTTGAGATAATGGAAAGCAGCCAACCATCAGAATTTTTGGAGATGAAACCGACTAGTATATTCTCAACTCCGGTTCAAAACTGCATTTTAGACGCATTTCAGAAATCTGTTCTAAAGGATTTTTAAAAACTCGAACGCGCACTAACTTAACCAATAGAGAAAAACAAGTGCTGGATAAGTAATGGCGGAACCCAGACCTTATTATTAAACCTGCTGACAAAGGGGGAGCACTGGTAATTTGGGATACCATCAAGTATAAAATGGAAGTTGAAAAACAACTAGGCGATCAAGACACGTATCGTGAGATATTCAATGACCCTACTGAACAGATACAGGAAATGATTAAGAAAACGCTAGATGAGGCGGAATCTGATGAACTAATAACACACAAGACAAAAGCATTTCTTACAAACCTACATCATATAATGCCAAAATTCACAAACCTGAAAGAACCATCTGGACACCCTATCATAGCGGCAAGTAACAGCTTACTGGAACCTTTAGCCCAATATATTGACAAAATTATCCAACCTCTGACAACAAGTCCAAGACCTTTATTAAGGATACCAATCACTTTTTGAAAAAACTTGATACAATAATCTTTAATGACAGCACAGACATACTGTTCACGATGGATTTGACAAGCCTGTATACTAACATAACCCATCAAGCTGGACTAGAGGCAATGGAGAGGATGTTATTGAACACAGAAGAAGCCGTGAAGGGTGATCGATTATTTATCCTAAAACTGCTTACCATTGTACTTAATAACATTTTTTTTATGTTTGAGGAACGTTTTTTTTGTACAGATATCGGGTACCTCAATGGGGGCCGCAATGGACCCAAGTGGCACAAATACATACCGGTCTTACTTAGAGGAGAGCCAAGTGATACACAACCCTCGATGGAAGAATAAAATCAAATGCCTTGTCAGGTACATAGATGATCTTTTTGTAATAGGCACAGGTACCGAAGAGGAATTAGAGTTATGTCCATTCATGGACACTCTTGCACCAAAGAATCAAGTTTACCCATAAATGGAGCAGAACATCTGTAGAACTTTTTGACATACTAGTTTATCTCAAATCAAACAAACTAGAAACAACAGTCTTTACTAAATCTACGGATAGAAACAGCCTTTTGCTGGCATCCAGCTTCCACCCCCCAAAAAAACATAGAAAGCATTCCCTTGAGTCAACTCCTGAGATACAGGAGGATCATACTAGAGGAAAGTGTATTCGAAGTTAAAGCAACAGAACTCACTCATAAATTCCTTCAGAGAGGATATGACAAAGCAAAAGTACAGATGCAAGCCATCAAGGTGAAAAACACTTCTAGATTAGAAGCTTTGAAACCAATCATAAAAAAACACCAAAAGTGACCTTGTGCATGTTACCACCTACTCTCAACAAAGCAGTCGGATAAAGAAAATTGTGAAGAAAAACTGGGTAATGTTATCTGGATCCAACATTGACAAAACTCTTCCCTACTCCACCTCTGTTTGCCTACAACAAAAGCAGATAGGTTCAAGACCATCTGATTAAATCCGACTTCAGTCATAAGAAAACAACGAAAAAGACCTTTAACATTCCTTGTAACAACTGTAATTGTTGTCACAACATAATTAAAGGTAATTATGTTAGCCACCCACACAAAGGTCACTGAATTCCACGGAGACATACATCGTCCTGTGATACCAAGAATGTGATCTATGGTATAAAATGCCCATGCGGGCTATACTTTGTGGGATTTAAGGGCAGAAAAGCTCAAATTCAATGGAAAGAGCATAAATCAAACATTTGCCTTTTATCACCAAAATCACCTGTTGCACAACATTTTAGGGAACAGAAACATACAATAGCTCAAATTCAATTCATAATCTTAGAACATGTCACCTTACCTAGGAGAGGAGGCAATCTAACAAAGCGTCTCCAACAAAGGGAAATGTATTGGATTGATAAGCTTGATTGCATGCACCCATGAGGGATCAACTTGGACTGGGATCTGAACTGCTACTTGTAAATATAAGTATTGGCTAAATTAATAGACAAATCCAGACATCACTTAGTGTTTGCATACAGCTGTCATAGCTGTTATTGTCATTGACAGGAATTGTTCAAAGTTCTCAGCTGTTCATGTACCTATACATATATTAAGTGAATATTTTGTAAATTCATTCAGAGATCATAGATGCAATTTATTGATTGTTTGAGACTGTCTGTTTCCCTCTTCATGATAAATAATAAAAAAATAATAATAATTTAGCATGTATATAGCGCTTCAAACCCTCATGTATCTGAGTGCTGCTTTTATTACCCACAGTGTGTGGGGCTCATTTATCGACCTCAGAAGGTTGAAAGGCTGAGTGTGGCCCTGCCGGGATTCAAACCTGCGTAGCAGGCTCTGCACGGATACCAAAGCGAGCGCTCTACTCGCTGTGCTATTTGACCAGCTGATAATGCAATATGCATACCTGGAACTCACTGTGATAAAGACTTAAAGTTTACCTCTGTTCGCACATAGCATACATCTCCAAATGCGTTACTCACCAATACATGTTCATTTAACAATAGGTTGTAAAATAGTGTTAGGCTGAAGCAAAATAGTACCCATGTGTTGCCTCGAAATACGCGTTACATCACAACTTATAACACAAATTAAGCCTGTGTTCCTTAATCCACGAATGGGGTTCCTCTAAGATCAAAGGTGAAGCGAAGCAGTACATGAAATCACTGAAAACCACATTCCAACAGGGCGAATTGACACTGAATAATATGTATAATTACATCAAATACACATCCAAGATGGAGGCCATAGAAGACAAGACTAAACAGTTATTGTATAACTAGACGTAAGCGGCATGGTTGCTTACCAACGTGATGATGCAAGGAAGGCATGTAAACTGCAGAGCTGCCATTTGGATAGATGCTTACTTTACGAATTCAAGTAGATATTGGCAATTGAGTGTAAAACTCTACTATACTTAAAACTAGAAAGCCACCGCGTGACCTGCTAGATTGCTAACAAAGATCCATATTTAAACACAGATATTTGGCCATCGTATGTAAATTGATTGGTCTTCCGACACCGCACTTGAGGAGACACCATAATGCTGTTTAACTAAGAACCCATCAGATACAACCACTTAGGAATATGAGTATCGGCAAAACCGTATTGGCAGAGGTAACAGAGAGAGTACTGGCAAAACACTGACGTATTGATAGAATGCAAATACATTATAACACAAGATATGTCCTGCACCAAATAGATCACTAACTTAAGCTTTAACGCTTATACACACAAGAATGTAATCTGTGACAAGGCAATGCATAGTAATAAGGACAACAACGATTGCGCGGAGACTTCCCGGCAATCAATATCAAGAACTTAAATTCGAGCTACTCCCAACTAAGAGGTATGACATATTAACATATTAGATATTTAGTCTATAATCACTGGTATATGAGTATGGTATATCTAACAATTACACACATTGTCTAATGAAAGATATACCTTTTCAGTAATTTGAATTGAACGATTTTACACGTGAATGATCTACCCAACGCGACATGAGAACAGAAATCTGTTCGCACTCAACGTACTAGTTGAAATCTAGGTGAGTCAATATGAGTTGAAGTATGAAGTCAATCAGTTTTTATCTGAAAGTAGTTGGCCTCCTAGTGGGACACAGAGCTTTTATCAGCGGCTTGTCCCACTGGAGACCATTGTGTTGTAAATAATTATAGCATAGATTGAATGTTTTTACCCACAGAATTGGAATTTGAATACAGTCACAAAAGTGAAGGGCATCGACACCTAATTGGTCCGTTACTCCAGGTTAGTGCAGAAGCTCCTAGTGTTCCTTTTAATAAAGCAACATAAGAGTGAACCCCAGCCTAATATACTCAAACAGTACTTTCTTTTATTTATATTTACAGAATAGTAACACTCCAGATATCTATACCACTCCAGATATCTATATCATCCATATCACTGTTCACCACATTTATTTATTTTACTTATTTTTTATTTTGTTCTCTCCTCTGTTACGTACTTTCCACTTCTCGCCCTTCCATGCACTTTTCCCCTTCTCCCTTTTCCATTCACTTGCGCGTTCTTAATGTCACGGGGTCTAGTAAGATCGTTGTTTTTGTTCTCTCTTGTTCCACTCCCTTTGCTTGGTGGCACTCTGAAACACTTGCGTACGAGCGCAATATAAATAAAATATCATATCATGTATACCTGAAGAAAGGCTAGTGAGCCCGAAATGCGTAGTAGCAGATACGGGACATCCGTCCACACAATCAAACCAACTCCCATTGAGCTATCAGGATTAACAATACCTAAATCATTTATAGTTTGGAAATTTGTATGCATTATGTAAAAAGTTGTTTTACCATATATGTATTACTTGTTAATGTAACTGAGTGAATACACGTTGAATTGTATAAAGAGTAATGACAATAATTGCCTTGTATGAACAATTTATGTATTAGAAACAAGACCGAATTTTTTCTGAATTTGAATCCCCAGTATAAAACTTTTTTGAAAAAATACAAAGTTTGGTAAAAGTACTTAAAGAATCAAAACAATTGTATTGTTTGAGTGTGTGCCCTTGTTTGTTCCTCGTTTCCTCTCGGGGAACCAATTCTTTTCTCGACACTATCTGCAGAACCAGGTGACTACTGGAGGGGTAATGACACGCTGCATTCCGAACCTTCTTTATGGGCACCACCAGCAGTATTATGCTATTTGAATATTTACCAGTGATTGGGTACTGCCCTATTCTCCAAGTGCTTTTTTAATTTAATTTCATTTTATTGGAAATTATAAAGCGCTTTGGCGAAAGCGCTTTACAGGAGTTAAAAAATAGGTACAAAAGAAAATGGCAAGATAATAATGGTCTTATGATATTTAAGCAGAGCTGAGAGGCCAGAGCAGTTGGGCTTTCAGACAAAGTCAAAAAGTGTGAAAAGAGCTAGAATATCGGATGTCAGGTGAGAGAGAATTCCAAAGTCTGGGAGCAAGAAGGGAGAAAGTGCAGAAGCAGGAAGGAGCAGAGGGCGGTTTAGGGACGGCAAGAAGATGAAGATGGTGAGAGCTGAGAGGTTGTGAGTTAGAGTAGTGGGGATCAGAGAAGAAAGGTAGGGTGCGGTGAGGCCATTATCACATTTAAATGTGATACACATAAAATTGAACAGGATCCTAGAGTCAAAGACAAGAAGAGAGATTGAGAGAAGTGATGGAGAAAGAGGGGAACGGGGAGGAAGCTGAAAGAGAAGGCAGATGGCAGGGTTACACACCGAATTGAGTGGCTTGAAGTAAGAGGAAGGAAGACCAATGAAGAAGGCGGATCAATAGCTGGGAAAATATTGAAGAAGTGATAAGAAGTTTAGCGGTATGAAATTAAAGAAAGAAGCAAATGCAACAGATGTTAAAGAGATGGTATTGGCAAGTCCATGCAGTAGTATAAATATGGGAGAAAGAAAGAGGTGAATCAAATGCAATGCCAAGATTGTGAGCTGTCATTGAGAAGGGGAGAATGGAAGGAGGGAAGAAAAGACAAGCAGGAGAGGGAAGGGGGAGGGAGTAGGTGGGGGAAACAGAGCCTCTGTTTTTAGAGGGGTGGAAATTGAGAGGATATCCACTCTTGGACAGAGAAAAGACAAGTAGAGACAACAGAATGAAGAAAATCAGAAAATGTTGGTGTCCCCAGCGTAGAAATGGCACGAGAGGCCAAAAGATTCAATAACTGAGGCACAGGGAATTGTGTAAATAGAGAAGGATAAAGGTGCATGCCCTTGTGGAATGCCATAGAGGAAGGGATTGGGAGAGGGAGTATGGATGGCCCAAAAGACTGATTAAGTGTGTTTGGAAAAATAGGATTGAAACTAGAGAAGAACCAATCAGAGAAACCAAGAGAGGAAAGGATCCACAGTGTCCAGTGCAGCAGAAAGATCAAGAAGAATAAGAAGAAGCGTTATTGTGTGCACTACCAGCGTCTTTGCAACTGCAGGTCCCACTTGGAGGCCTTCCTGCATATGCCCTTTGGTGCATTTCCCATCTAATTAGTTCCCTAACCCAGATGCCAACCCCAAGTTAGGGAGGACCTAATTATGTCCTTGTAGCTGCATACTAAACATCTTGCCGCTTAGTATGGTTGGGGTGTTCAAAGACCCATCCGAAGTGCTGTGGAGGGAGTGTTCTCGGATCTTGGTGCCATAGGAGAACTCCAAAGAATATATTAGCTTTCTCCATGCAATGCCATCCTCTAAGCTGGTTGGGGCTTAAGCCTCCAATTTACTGCTGATCTTTGAGACAAATTGACAGTATTCGACCCTTCTCCCCAATGGGGACCCAAGCGCTTTGAAGCTAGGGAGGTGAGCACGGTCCGCTAAACCATCCTTAGGGGTCTAGGCAAGTGGGACCTCAATAGGAGTGAATCGCCCTTAGGGGACAAGGACTTCCGTTCCTGTTTGCAACTTCCTGGATCAAACACACTATCAGCATACATGGGACTGCCTACTGAGAAGAAGAATGCAACATCATCTTATGTGACTGGAGGCAATGCTGAAGCAAAACCATCAGAAAATGTAAAAGATGTTCCTTTAAGAGTCTTACACTTAAGGAGAGAAAGTATTGGACGCAGGAGAAGCCACCTGATGTGATTGCACCAAGAAGGGGTGATATTGAGATTTGCCGCAGAGCCTGCGACTTTTGAATAGGTGAGGACTGCCAAAGGCAGAAGCTGTGAGACCGGCAAGCAAGGCACGGGGGAAACCGCTGCCCGAGAGAGAAGTGTCCAGGACCTGGTGGTGGCGTGACAACCAGCGAATCGTGGTGTGAAAAGTGCCCGCACAACTATGCTGAGACCATCACTGCTGGGTGCGAGCAGAGCGCCCTGTGTCTGCAGCCCAAGGGGAAGCCGAGGTCGGGATGCCGACAAAAGCAGAGTTGGAGGAAACCGAGTCCCGAGAGGAATACCCAAGCATGTGCTGAGCCCTGCAAGGTTCCCGGGGATCAAGGGAAAAGCGGGAGGCAGCCGGGGAAGGGACACATTAAGAGTACAACTCGTCTCAGTTATAGAAATGAGTGAAGAGGAACACAATTGTTGAAATACCAATGCGAAAGGTGTCTAGAGCCTAACCTAGCAACCCTGAGAGGGGAATAACGTGCATGAAGAGTGTGACTCGTCCTAGTTCCAAAGAAGAGACACAAGCACCAAAGTTGTTTAACTGGCAATATGGAGAGCTTGTAGAGCGAATACCAAATAAATCTGGAAGATAGATAGGTAGATAGATAGATAGAGACTGCAGAGAAATACCCTGCGAGGAAGGGATAGGGTATCATAAGCCAAGAGCGTATGAGAATAGAAGGGAAAACACTGAAGAAAGATCCCAGGACAGAGAGACATTATACAAGGGGCTGAAGTCCCACATAATCTAACCAAGGATGGATTGAGAGACTACAAAACAAGAGACAAGAGTGTGTAAATGTATGTAAAGACTGATTGGCCCCAACATATCCTTCAAGAAAGCACACAACCCAGGAGTGTTGTCCAAGAATTAAGAGTTCATGGAGGACATATCCAGGCTTTATTGAAGATTATAAAGAGAGGAAACAAGTGAAACAGAGACATTTAATCCAGAGACAATTGATGAAATCACCAACCCAAGAGAATCAAGATCTTCTCTTGGATGAGTCCAAGTCGGGGACCTCATTTGGGGTTTGCCAGTGGTAGCACTTGCTACCACTGGCTCCCCCTCTTCTACCCCTAGACATGTCCTCGCGACCCTATGACCACTGGAAAAAGAGACTGTGCCAAGAGCAGATATTTGTGTTGCACCTGAAAAGGGCAGGTGTAAATGCAGCTAAATATGCGACAGATTTTTTCACCTGGAATCTAGATCTTGTTAGCTGGAGAAATAACAGGGATGCAAAAAATAACATGGAGCCGCCATCACTAACAGGTTGGCAGTCCATTAGTGAAGAATGCCCGAATGGTTGCGTTCAGAGACTGGGCTGTCTGTGCATCTCATACCCACTACTGTAGCAACAGGAAGGGTATGGGCTAGGTCTAGCTAGCTGGGAATGAGTAAGAGCAGCCTGCAGTGACCAATGACAGCACAGCATGAACAAAAATCTCATCAGTGTTTCTCATTGTCTGGTTTGCACATCCAGTGTACCAATGGGCCTGTGATGAGAGGGGCTTTCCCCAGTGGCTTCTGCCACCAATCCTGCCTGGGCACTGTGTGACCTGACCCAGATCTAGCAGACCTGCATCACAGGCACACTGTAGATAGATGCATGGTGAGAATTCATTTCCATGAAGTAAACCATCTGTTGCTTCCTCAAGCCAAAAAAATATATGTTTGGAAGGATAACTCGGGTGCAACAAACTTGCTTTGGGAACAAGAGGATGCAGTCCAACATGGGTTCAGTTCCTGTTCCAGCGCTGGAGGAGGCTGGCATTAAGCAACATATAAAGGGTCAAAGAAAATAATAAAATGGGCCTTTTCCAGGGTGGATGTTATGGAACTGCTGCTGCTGTTTACATTTTAAAATAAGTAAAACCTGCAATTACTGTGACCTGCAACACATCCTTCCCCTCTTATCTCCCATCTAACAAAAACAATTGTGGGTTACTTACCAAATAAGCCAGAACGATGATGGCTGGAGGGTTTCAAATCATGGATAATCACTGGCACACCTCTGGGTTTTAGGTGTGTGTTTGAAGCTCATTGTTATGGAGGCTGGTACTGGATACTTAAGATGCTGTACTAGTGACTTAGAAGTGTTGAGAGAGAGTGTTTGATATGTAATGTTTTGTAAGAGGATTGGAATGGATTGATTGCAGATATAAGGTATTTGAAGAGGGTAATTGAGACTCTCACTGTTGGGGTGTTGAAGGAGGCTAATGGAGACTTAAGTTGCTAGTTTGCTTGAGGTTGATGGTTTTGGAGAATGTTGAAGGGTGGCACTGTGTCAATATGAAGGTGTTGAAGCAAGGCATTGGAGGTGTAAGGTGTTAGAGGGCGGGAGTGGATGCCAGGCATTTAAAGCTGTTGATGGAGGGCCCTTAGCGACTCACAGTGGACGATTGGTTGCCTGCAGTGAAAATGGTTGGAGGATATTCAGGCTCTGGGTGACTGGCGGGAGTGGGTTGCTGTGCAGTGGTTCAAAGTGCACTATTAACAAGAATATCCCTGCGCAAATTGTCCAAGTGTAAAAGCATGAAGTGATACAGCCTCTGATTGGACTTGTATTGGTCAGTGGCTATTTCCAGTCTGTGGCCAGACACTTGGCAGGCACTGGATGTCTGCACTTTGAGGTTTATGCCTCTTCGAGATGCTCTGTCTGTTTTAGTTTAGACCGATTGATGTTCAATAGCGTTGGACGTTGTTAGGGAGAATTCTCATAAATGTGCTAATTCCCTCTACCTTGGAGCCCTCCAGCTCTTTTGCTAAACTTTGGGGCTTTGAACTTTTTAATTATGTTTGTTTTCTGTGTTTATTTCTTTTGGTTATGGAGTTTTAGACAACTCCATAAGCATCATCTTTTTTATGTGTGTCACACAGCACACTCAGTGCAGTGACACAGGGATGTCTTTTAGACTTCCAAAATGTTTAAATACCTTCTCTGGGATAAACTACCGTTTCCCAGAAAATGTAAGGTTAAATTAACTTTACTAGTCTTTTTAAATTCCTAGACCCAGCACACATTATCTTCCTATAGAGTGCTGGAGGGGTTACCAAGTATCCCCCGTGTCTGGAAACTCATGTAGCAGTCAAATGTTACCCTTTCTTATCGAAATGGCTGGTGGCAGTGGTTTTACAACAAACTACCATGATTTTTCCTGACCACAAACACCAGTAAAAATCGCGGAAGCCATGTTTTTCAAGATGGCACCTTAAGCCCTTTTGTTTAAACACGTCCCGGTCTTCTTTTTTTGCTGTTTCTTTTTGGAAAGGTCCTTCTAGAGTTTGTCTCTGCGCGCCAAACCAGGTTTGGTTCCTTTGTTTCTATGCCTTTGGCAGGCTTCAGGACTGAAGACCGCTTCTGGTGTCTGAGTGTCTGCGGTGGGCAGGAAGTGAGGGAGCTGCCTGAAACTCCCTGTGCTTAGTCTCCTAGGAGACCCAAATGCACTCTGGTGTGATTGGCTGGCTGACTGTCCGGCAAAGACAGCCATCCTGCTGAGTGAGTGGCAGCTAGGCTCGAATGAAAGGGACAAAGCTGTTTTAAAGGCAAGTCTCTTGGACTGGAAAGCAGACTCGACCACTGGAACGAAAGAACCGAAAAAGAGCGGGAAGAGGATGGCTGCTGCAACTCCTGGACTGTTGGTTTGCCCGGTGAAGCCCTGCTGCAGGTCCGAATTGCCAAGTTCATCTCGACAGAGAAGCCCCTTCAAGGACGACTTCTTCCTTCGAGTTGGTGGGACCAATCAACTCGTAAGCCACCTGGATTCCATTCTCGGAGCTGGTTAGCTTTAACCAGGGGGAAGGACACCAGCTTGTGTACTTGCCTACAGCTACTCGAACTGAAGTGACTGGATTTTGTCAGCGTTTTCCGATGATCCGTGCAGTGCAGGAGTCCCCCGACATCCCCCCTCTTGTCCCCACAACTGAGGCTCAGGAACAATGAGATCTGTGGGAACTGCCAGGAACCAACGTTTTCAGCTGCATCTTGTTCTTCATATTAAGGTACTGTGCCAACCCGAATGAGAGAACTTACCTCTCGCGGTGAAAGTTTGTGGAACTTTCCCAACTTGCAGGCCTAATCAGCTTGTGACTGACCTAACTTGTGATTCTTTTTCGTACAAACTACTTCTGAGAACATTGGCAATGACTTTACCGTTTACTACAAGAACTGCTCTTTCCTATCCAAGATACTAGTCCATTGACTTTGGCCTAGGCCTATTTAACTTAATTGAGTCCTCAGGTGAACTGAAACTATTTGCACTGCCGAAGAAAGTATTTGTGATCTATTCTGCTAACTTGTGCCTTTTACTCCCATTCAAAGTAACTGAAATGCCATTTTGCTCCTATTTCAGGGGAGCATAATTTACTCAGAAACGTATTGGTTCAGTACTGAAGTGTGTTTGTGTACAATATTAAGTTGCCTCCTAGTGAATGTTTTCTAAATGATTGTGTAATAAATTATAAGTGTTTTACCAAGAAACCATGAGTGTAAGTGTCTACATGAACCACTGTGATTGTAAGATCGGTGTGTAACATCCTTGTACTACTCACATTCCCGCTTGAGATAAGCCTGGCTGCTCAGCTCGCTACCACAAAACTGTGTAGTACAGACTTATACCAATGGTTGGTTTTGCTTACACCTGTAGTCCTAATTGTTTGTGGTGATCCCAGAGGGTACTGCATGCAATTCTGCCTAACAGACGTCTGCTTACATTCACAGTAATTTGGTAAAAATGGGCCTATACAGAGTGATATTAGCACTGCATATGGTGATCCATTCTTGTGTGAAATGTATATCATATTACAGTGATATCATAACCATATTTTTCTTTGTTTACTGAGGAATAATTCTATGTGATGCCACTTCCTGTTTTGTCAAGGGGTGAAAGGTTGCCTTGAGGTCAAATGACATCACTTCCACTGATATCATCAGAGGTCAAGCATCGTGTGATGTCACTTCGATACGACATCCCTGCCTCATCTAAGTTAACATCTAAGTTGTTTACCTTAGTGGTAGGGTCAGGTAGAGTTTGTGAAGGATTCTAACCGGGTGTCGCACACCGGACCAGGACCTTCGCCCTGAGCCTTAGATGTAGCGCGCGATTAGAATGCTTTTTCTTTAATTTCAACTAATTCGAATTGAGCCGATACCCGACCCGTCTCACCCCCCCTTTTACAATATAACCCCGGGTCACAATGGACCATGAACCAGGCCGGTGGGTGATAACACAATATTTATTTATTTTAATTTAAAAGAAAATCACACAATTTTTATATTGGGCCGCAAACACCAATGGGGTGATAATTACAATGAAAACCACTGAAATACACTTGGGTAACCTTCTACAAGAACATATCCAAAGCACAAATGAATAGGAGCACTTTTTCAATTAGGATAAATGGCACCAGAGTTAGGATTTCCCACTGCAATCTTCCCTCATTTCCCAATTAATCTAATCCGGAGTGGATAGAATCAGTAGGCAGTCGGGGATATGTGGCAGCAAACAGAATCAAAATCCGACCTTCCCTCACAAAATAAGAGAGAAAAACCCTTTGCAACGGCCTAAAATAACACTCAGATTTTAACAAATAATTAATTATATATTTAATGAAATAATGATGTACATATGTTTTATCACAGTCTCAGGGATGTCATATCACTAGGAACTATAAGTTAAGGTATCACCAAAGACATACAGTTCACAAAGCAGGTTGAAATTGAAAACACAGTGCAGTCAAATCACACATGGAAAAGTTGAATTTTTTCTAGTTTGCAATTTTAAATGTCAAAAATGTTTTTTCAGAAAAATGGGTGAAATACTCTGAATTTGGAAGGTAGTTTTTGGGCTGGGGATAGAGGCACATCACAGGGACAATATACAAGTGAAAGGATGGCTATAGCTGAAGAATTGAATGAGATTTCCAAGGTGGAATGAGGTTCGATTTTACAAAAATAAAGCAGTTAAAAAACAGAATTTGGTTTGGAAGGAAAGGAAAGGTTTTACTTACACAAGATTAAATGGCTAGAAAAGAGGAACGCCACCCGTGAATATAAAAGTTACCCTGCATTTGTAACCCTTCACACAGTGTACCCCTTTTCTTCAGGGAAAATTAATTAATTAAATCAAAAAATTGCTAAGGGGTGAAGATGGAGTGAATGAAAGGATGGCGCTAACACTAGAAAAACAAGGACAGGGTGCACAGAGAATTAGAACAGTTTAGAAAAGTTATCAGGGTATGGATAGGATTACTTAGAAAATAGGGCAAAGACAAAGGGGTCAGGATGGGGTATGCTATGTGTTGTTATGGGATGGGAAAATACTCACAATCAGCGCTGGAGTTTGGAATTTGGGACAGCCAACCAAATTCTGTACTCAAAAGGTTCTGGTCACCGGATAGCGGGCTCTCCTGGCAAAAGATAGCTGGGAAAGGTCTGGTCACAGCACAGCGACGCCTCAGCTGGATGGAGCGGGTAAGCAGGGCAAGCAGGCGGCACTGGAGAATCCTAAAGCGGGCTCAGCCACCTTTCCCTTTTCTCCCTGAAGTTAGTGGGATTTTGTTATGGGGTTTTAGTGCTGAAGGGTGGTTCTGCCTGGATAGGAAGGCCTGGGTCAACTATCCCTTTACTGCCAGTGGGGTCTGGAATCTTGCAGAGTGAAGGTGGAATATCTGGATATGCAGGTGCTGGAAATTCAGAAGAGTGTGTAGAGTTCGGTCAGCCGCCCTTATTTATAAGGCATGGTGACATTATCGGTTTATTGTTGGGCAGAACTGAGCTAGGCCTACCCCCAAGACCCGGATAGGTCAGCCAATGTTGGTTGCCTCCTCTAGGAGGTGACTCCGTTTATGAGCTTGTACTTTATGATGTGCAAAGCCTTCCCCCAGTCCTTTTTGCCAAAAATCAATCTGAACATTATTTACACATTTGTACAGTTGTGATATTTTAACAAATTACATAGGCAGATTATATTTTACGTAGAGCATGGCAGTCCAATTCTCACATTTGTCAGACTTTGTTTCCCCCGTCTAATAGTTTTTCACAATTTTCAGTGATAAATATTCAACCTAAAATTCTATAACTTTATACATGGGTATAGATTATCATAAGGCACTTTTCTCAGAATATCCACTTCTCTGCTATTTCTGTTCCCGATATGGCAGTGAAGGCTACCTCGTCTTGTTTAAAAACCACAAAAATTACATTTACAATGTTAACTTTTTACATTCCTGCGAAGTCCTGTTGCAGAGATAAAAGTCTTAAAATGTTATTAATAAAAGCGTATTTTTGAGGCAAATGGTCAGCATTGTTCACCAGATACGGGCATAGATAAGTTGCAGGGATGTGTGATTTCCTATTTCACATATCTTTGTCCCAGAATCTCTATTGTAAGAGGCCTCAGCCCAGACGAAAGTCTGATGAGCCTGGGCTGTTTAGTGCTTGTGGTCCATTTAAAGTTTTCAAAAGTGGCAATTAGCATGCATGCGTCCTAGAAGTTTATGGTGGCTCCTTTTGGGGGAAGGCCTCAGTTTAGCCAGCAGAAAAACCTGTTCTGGAGTTCCCAAAGCAGCCAGCTAATGCATTTAATTCTTGATTTTATTTTATTTTGTTCTTAATCAAAAGCAAGCCTGTTGAATACAACATCCCATATATGTTTCCCAGCAAAAAACCCTTTACATTGTTAGACAAGGACAGGGCCTTATCTAACATACACTTTTAAAACAGGTATTTTTCTTATTTGCGAAAGTACATTTAAACACTGTGTGAGGCCTGCTGGCATGTTCCTTTCAAAAGGTTGCATCTGAATTTCCCACATTGTTCTGCAGTCATAGTCAGTTTCTTTTATACAGCAATTTGTTTAAAACACAGATCCACTGAAATTGCCATAGACCCAGAGAGCCAGGGCCCCTTTTAAGCATTGATTTTTGACATTTTGTAGCCCAAAGGTAAAGTGTTTTCCCACACGGCTGAAAGTAAAGCTTCTTTTGATTTCTCAGTTCTGAACAACAGCCTGTCATTCAGGGATGCTGCTCTCTTCTGCTGGAGCACAATGTAAATATGGATGGGCATGGCAGGGTCTCAAAGATAAAAGTAGTGTGATGATGAACAGATGAACATAGCGTCAGGGCAGCATCCGCTTTCATTTA
Source organism: Ambystoma mexicanum (assembly GCF_040938575.1). Classification (NCBI taxonomy): domain Eukaryota; kingdom Metazoa; phylum Chordata; class Amphibia; order Caudata; family Ambystomatidae; genus Ambystoma; species Ambystoma mexicanum. The sequence goes on from NC_090930.1 coordinate 848,476,446, forward strand.
AAATATGCCCTTTTCAATGGGAACTTTTTTTTTTAGCAAGCAGCTTCTTTTGGTGCACACAAGAACACACACTGGCACTTTTCTCGGTGTGCTCCCTGTCCCAACTCGCCCAATAGGTGTTTGGCAAGATGGTGCAGCCATCATTTTGAAGATGCAAAACGCAATTTTGGTGCGGGGCAATGGTGCTCCAAGGAGCCAGTGCAGCCATTTTGCTGTTGACTGCAGAAGCACAGCTTGGTTATGGATGGGAATACTGCTGAGTGGGTCAATGAAGCCCACAAGTTAGGTTTGAACCAAGGACATTTGTATTTCAGGACTTCCTGACGAGCACCCTTAGTTCATTTAGATAGGTAGAGTGAACCCTTTAGCGATAGAGAAAGTCTTTATCTATATAATGTCATTAAAAACCACTCAAATATTGCTTCAAGTGTCCGGCTCCTTCTTCCGACCCGCCACATCTCCCACAAACTATGCACTCCATAGGCCATCAAGCTGAGACTTACACCTGCATGGGAACTTGTGGGATGAAGAAACCCCAAGTCTTTTCCACCCCAATTCAGTTACCATTGTGAATTCTGAACTTACCCACTGTGCCAAAGTGTCCTTTAAAGATGATGTTGGGGAGAACCTAGTATCTTTAATGGACATGGGATGCCACCCTCTATATGAAGCAACTCCCAAATAATGCATCCCCAAGAGCATATCTCGTTCCCTTCTGTGACAAAGTGACCTCGTGGTCATTGTAACAATAACCTAGGAAGAAAATGGGGAATCCCTAATCATCCCACTTAAGTAATGAGAGGACATTAATGGGACACACACACCCCTCTCCCATGTTTGATGGATTTATTGGATTTATAATTTGCATATCCAGAGAGGAAACCGGGTAGGACACCTGCATCTATGTGCTGAAGACAAGAGAAGCATGCTAAAGAAAAAATGCCATATTCAGATTACTGAAAAAGAAAAATTGTAAGTGTTATACGGAATAAGTCCAATGAGTCCTGCAAATTTCCAGAGGGGGCTGGCTCCAGGCTCCATCAATGAGATACGTCTTTCATCTCTTGTTATACATGGTGAACTGGGGATGATCAATAAATATTTATTCATGGAGCATAATGTTCTGAAAGGGTGACCCATGGTTGAAGGGATAACCAGAACATTTCCCTGTGCAGTAACACACACAGGAGATTCCACTACTTCCCCACAGTATAGGCAGACCTGAAGAAAGGGACATTAAGGTTTTCTCTGTTTACCACCCCAGTAGAAAGGGAGTCTCCTGCAGCCAACACCTGACCACCGCAGAATACAGGAGAAACATTTTCCCAAACTTCCAATGAAACAAAAGGACTGTATAGCACACAGACTGAACAGCCTAGTATGGAGACCAGCCAAATAGGACTCTAAGAAGGGTAAAGTCCTGTAGTCAGAGGGGGAGTGTTAGGACAATGTCACCATCACAGCAGCTCCATTCAGAAAATGAATCTGAAAAAAAGCCAACCTATTGCAAGACTTTTATCCCAGAATCCAGACTACAAAGCATTCTTGCCATTGATCATGGTCCAGTAAACACCTGACCCTGCCAGCTACTCAAGGAGAAGCTATTCATTCCAAGCTTTAAATGAAGGGCCACTCCCAGGACAGCAGTGAAAGGGAGCTGCAAAGTGCAGATCTGTCGCGTTCTAATATTGGAGAGCTGGAAAACTGTTTGATGAGGAGGCAAGTGCTGTGGAGTGGAGGTGGTGACTCATCAGGAGTGAGGAGAAGGCAGACTGATAAACTGTTGATTGGAGATGTTGTAATCTGAGTTAGCCTTGTTCTGTCTCACTGGCCAGGAATGCAGGCTGATAGAATGTTGGTGAATGTATATTAGACAGCTCAGATGAATGTTGAGTGAGTGTTGTCTGTGAGTGTTCTATGAATCTATGAATGTCCGTTGGGGGCCTGAGCTGGATATAAGAGGATGGCCGGTTGGTCTGTCCATTGGTGTCTCTTGATGTCTCATGGTGACTGCTGATGGCTACCTGCCTATTTACCTTGTATTATACTCGGAAGTAACTGGAACTGTACAAATATACAAATGTACAATAAGGCATCTTGGATTTACCTCTATGGCTCCACAGCTGGTCTGTGTGTGGACATTGAGCCTCACTTCATCTTTTTATAACAATTGGTGACAAGGGTACCATGTGCCATGAGGGTGCATCCTCACAGTATAGGTATGCATACAGTTGCTTGGATAAGGATGTTATTCTGACTGCCTCAAGGGATAACGCAACAGCAGTGGATAAGGGAAAACGAACGCCCTGGAATGTCCTCCATATGAACATATGTCATTTTTCTCTGTTCAGCTTTAAACCGCTTTGTGGTCACATGAGCGCCACAGATGCAATTTGCAGTGCCTGACTCTTGGCTATTATAGCTTATCAAGCATGCCATTTTGTTTAAATATATGTGGCTGCTCTGGTAATACATCCGGCCACTAAGTTGCTCCTTTTCTTTCCTTTTGACATTCTTGAAATGCCTTGTGTCACATGAATGCCACACAGGTTATTTTCTCATCATTGACCTTTAAACTGTTTCGCGGTCACGTGAATGCCTCGCACGTAACTTGCAGTGTGTGACTCTTGGCTATTTATAGCTCATGAAGCATGCTATCCTGTTGGAATCCAATGTGTGTGCTTTCCGCCTTACCCGCATGCGTGGCGTTCGCGGCTGTTCTTTTCGAAGTGCAGAAGATTTATAGTTTTCTGTCAGCCCAGTTGGAATATCGCATGTGGACGAGGTGCGTCGCTTGGATTCTGGGGACTTGTTTCATTCAAGTCCGTGCCGGCATTGGGGTTATTTAAAAGATTGGAATTTGTTATTACCGCTTAACCTAAGCGGGCTGGTACAATGCCATTAGAGACGTTTAGCAGCAATTGGTCATAAGAACTTAGGCAAAGCCTTTGGTTTTAGTTGTTTTGCTAATCCTGGGCATGTCTGCGCCTTTTTTTTAATGTGACAACGGCAGTAATACACCAGCTTTCATGTTTTTCGGACCTCTCCGGACACTGGGTTTTGTGTAGAAGTTATACTTTCAATGGTAATGTCTCCCAGTACAGCCTCATGTGTAATGTTCCTATTTAGGTATTTATTGCTAATTTGGCCCCTTGGCCTTTTGTTAATTTACAGCCTTTCCACCTGACTACTCCTGCAGGCTGTGTCCATCCAGCTCACATTTAGCAGCAGTTGTCTCTGACACATGTTTTAGCAAGTTGAGACCTCTTAAGGTGAGCGCCTGGTTATCCTTCTTCTACCTTATCTAATGGTGGGCCATTGAGGTTTTTTTTTGGGCTAAACTTTCGTATTGGCCCATACAGATTTGGGAACCAATTGGGACACAAGTTCAAACGTCAAAGGGCGGACATCCAATCCCGCCTTTCTGTCCAACACAGCAGTTCCTGCATACCTGGTTGGCATGGGTTTAAAACTGTTAATTTCTCTTTGCTAATCTTGCACTGTTGGAGACTCATCTTGGTGAGGCCATCCCACTAGCACTCAGCACGGCTCTTTCTTTTTGGGTCTCACTAAGCCTGCGCTCTGTGTTTCAACTCTGGGGTTTAGGGATGTCATTATATTAATTCGACTCTGGTACATTAGGCATCTTTTAATCAGTTTTCAATTATGTTTTTCCATTTTTAAGTTTAATTAAATTCAGTATGCAGTCAGTGTTTTGTTGATTAAAATGTTGTATTGTCATATTATTTAGTCATGTTTTTCTTTTTTCAGTATGGTTACACCTTCGTCCTGATGAAGACGTTGTTTAAATTAACATTCCACGTCGAAACCGGTCGAGAAAAAAACTTAAAGGGATATGATCTGTGTACTTCTTTGATGTGATCCACCTTTACAATAGATCTTGTCTTAATGATTTCTATTGTTTTTTGTATAAATTTCAAAATAATTAATGCTCTTTGGGGAGAAATCATGAATTGCGCGCCCCACATGTTTACAATTCTTCCTGTTTTTTAACAATTTTGTATGAATGTCACTGATTGTTGAGGTTTGTTTGAATGTCGCACTATGAATGGAAAGTTTGTGCGAGTTTTATCAGCCTTTTTTAGGTAAAATAATGTTGCTGCTCTGCTGTGTTTGTCTAATTGTATAGTGTTTATTAATTTGTGATTGATTTACTTTTTCCAATTTATGTATCAATTAAAAAATAAATGTTGATATACCTTTGTAAACATTCTTCTCTGGACAATTTTTCTGGTCTTGTTGTTCATAGAAAAATAGGAGACATAAAAATGGTAAAAGGGAAAATGGATCCATGTTTTTAAGACTGTTTTTTTGAAGGAGTAAACTGTGCACTATAAGAAATGTTATGGACTGCCCTCGAGGTGGGCATTCAAAGAGGATTTAAGTTCGATGCATCTAGAATATAGATATCTGTACAAATGTTGACCATTTGTTATTACTTTCTGCTTATTAATCTGTTGATAATTATTAATTAAGTTAGAATGTTCATACCACATGTTTAGGACTAGGGTGCTACCAGGGGCACCTCACCTGTTAAATTTGTTATATGTTGTCGTGTGGATGAGTGTGCTGAAGTCTGGTGGTGCATGTGTCATGTACGCTTGAGGGTTGTGTGCATGTACATGAGAGGGACTGTACTTGGGTGTATGTGGCACGGGTGTGGGATGACTGAAAACGGTTTGCTTCTTTGTTGTCGTGAGGTGTGACATGGCACCACCCGTGTGAGAGGTATGCATGCATGCATGTGTTATTGCTGCCTCGTTCCACCTATTCTGCTTGTGCACGTTTGAGTGCTGCTAGTGCATGTAAAGGTGTGCTGTGTCAGTGTGTGTGTGTGTGTGCTTGATGATACTTAGTGACATTTGTAATGCATACTAGGATAGATGTTTTGTGGTGATAGTTTGTGTGTATTGCGAGTGCTTCTTGGTGTTTCATACTCTCGTTGGGACTGACTGATTTGGGAGATGATTGGGAGCTGATTGCATTGATTTGTGTCCAGTATGTGAGGGTGGAAGTTGGTGGATTATGTACCCCTTCTGCGTTTGCTGTTCCTGATATGAGCACCACCACTCTCCTCGAGTGTTAGTTTGTTGGGCTCTGTCGACTTAGATGTTCCGCCCAGGCTCTGCATCGACGAGGCACGTTGTATCCTGGTCCGGGGTTTGGCAATCTCTGATCTTCTCCCCATTCTGTTTCCCCTCCTCTTGGTGTGTAGTTTGTCTCCTGCGTGTTTCCCACTTTGGGTGTTTGTGCCAGGGTGTGACGGGCCCTGTATCGGGGGTGGCAGCTCTGGATGGAAAGTTGCTGGTTGTGGTGGAGGAATGTTGTGTGTGAAGGTCATGCTGTTGACAGCTGTGACTGTGCACCTAAGAGTGTTGTGTTGTGTCTGGTATGCATGTATTTCTCAGTGTGCATGTTGCTTTTGGGTGTGTGTGACTATGAAAGGGAGATGTTGTGGTGTATGACTGTTTGTAGGAAGGGAGATGTTGTTATGCAAGTTAGTCTTGTTCTGTCTCACTGGCCAGGAATGAATGTTGGTGAAAGTATGATAGACAGCTAAGGAGAATGTTGAGTGGGTGTTGTGTGTAAGTGTTCTATGAATGTCAGTTGGGGGCCTGAGCTGGATTTGAGGGGATGGCCATGGGTCTGTTCATTGGTGTCTCTTGATGTCTCATGGTGTCTGCTGATGGCTACCTCCCTACTTAGTATTATACTCACAAGTAACTGGAACTGTACAAATATACATATGTTCAATAAAGCATCCTGGATTTACCTCTATGGCTCCACAGCTGGTCTGTGTGTGGACATTGAGCATCACTACATCTGTTTAGAACAGGAGGAAAGTGGAGTAAAAGAGAACATCAGGATAGTGGATGGAGAAAGTGTAGTACTAGAGAAAACACACAGTGGAATAAGGCAGAGTAAAAGAGAAAGCTCAGAAAGTGCATGAAGATGAAATGAAAGAGAGGTCAGGTAGGGTGAAGGAAGGTGTATAGAAAACCCAGCGGGTGGAGAAAGCGGAAACCCAGAGACATGAGGAAGATTTAAGAGGTGAACCCGAAGGAGGAGGAAAAGAGGATAAGCGGGGCAACTTAGCCCAGAAGGAGATGGCGGCCAGAGGGCCTTATCCTCAGAGAAGAAAGAGAGGCTCTGGCCATGAAAAGGCAGCACAAGTAAAGGCGGGGGCTGTAACTAAAGAATAGGCTGCACCTTAGGCCATAGAGGTAGCAGAAGGAGAAAATCTGGAGAAGCGTTAGCCAAGGAAAATGCACAGAAAGGAAAAGCTGAAGCTCTGCACAAGAATAAAGAAGAGTAATGAAAGGCTGAGGCCCCCTGACTAAGGAAAAGTCTCAGAAAGAAAAGTCAGCGGCCCCAGTGAAAATGAGCAGTTGAGCCAGTCTTTAATAGCCAAAGATAAGCCAGAGGGGTGGCCTGGGCACTACCACAGGCAGACAACAAGCTAAACAAGTGCTCTGGGCCCTAACATAGGGGGAAGACAAGCTAGAAGAGTGACCAAGGCAAGAAACCCTGAAGAGACTGTTTCAAAGTTTAGGAGACGCTCCAAATCCCCCAGAGAAACAACCTAACCAATTCCAGTCATTATCAAGGTAGTTTAGGATTGGTGAAATACTACAAAAGGAGACAATGAGCCAGACAGTGAGGGAAATAGGTCAAGGATCGTCAGAGGTTGTTTAGGTTTTCATTTTCGCTCGCATGCCGATGTTGGATTTTAATTCTGTTTGGGTAGCATTTCTTTTCTTGGTCTGTAAACTGCCTGGCTTCCTGGTTTAACCTTCCCTGGGGTGAGACACGCTTCTGTGGTCAGTCTTTGCTCTTCATGAGCAGAGGGCAGGGTGAGGCTAGGTCGATCCCCTGTGTAGATTTAAATATGTAACTACACAGATGCGCAGCGGGCGAGGGCCTTGCACGCCGAAGTTACACCAAAGTGAAGCCCGTCTGTGCTCATGCGGGCTGCGGGGAGGCAATACTGTGGCACATACGAGTCCCAAACGCTTTCTGTCGCGCAACCAATTAACTAATCTTGCTCCAGGATATACGGTCTGGCCAGCAGGGTTTTTACAGGCTAAGTCATATGAGATTACTTTGCTGCACCCTGATAGTCTCTTATGTTTATTGCTGAACACTAGGTCATTGGTTGGTCATTCCTTAGCATGTCATGATTTGTTGATGGATCATGCTCCCGATATAGCCTGTTTTACTGAAACGTGGCTTTGTGAACACTCTTAGACCTGTGTTAGTACAGGCGCTTCCATTGAATTATAGTATCCTCCGTCTTGATCATCCTTCTCATAATGCTGACGGGGATCACCTTGGTTTATAAAACTCATTTATCTACAAGTATTGTCCCATGGGATTATGAAGCTAAAATGGAGGCTATGCTGGTCCGACTATTGATTACTCCTAATTCTTCATGCCATGTGTTAGTTGTGTACCGTCCTCCCCTGTATGACTCCTCTTTTTGTGATGTTATATTTCAGCCTTAAAATGGCAACAACGTTTGTGAAAACAACTTGGTTATAGTAGGGGATTTTAATTTAAATTTATCAGGGATGGAAGACTTAGACCTTCCTCCGCTTGTGGTCGGTCCGACTCATTGCTGTGGTAATACTCTTGATTTGATTTTTGCTTCCTCCTTCCTTGTGATGGTCTGTCCGTCTCTTTAGTTGCATTGGACTGATCATTTTGTGCTTCCTTTTATTTTGAAGGTTGCAAGCTCCCCTTCCGCTGTTGTCAGGCCCTCAGTCCTGAAACATTGTTGCAGATCTGTTGATACTGCCCTGATCAGTCAGGAGATAGTAGATGGCTGTCATAGCTCATCAGAGCTACATCTGCTAAAACTCACAGGAATTTTCACTAACACTGCCGAACAGTGGTCTTGTTTCCCCTCTTTTCTTTTGAGGATATTAGAAAGGCTACATTAAAGCTTCAGCTGTAGATCCTATTCCCCTCACCAATTCTAAGGAGATGTTATCTGTGATTGCCCCCTTCTTGACTCAGGATGTCAACCATTCTTGTCAATTTGGTACCATTCCTTCCCATGTGATGCATGCTCTGGTGACTCCACTGCTAACAAAAGCCTTAATTGATCCCATCCTGTCCATCTAATTTTCACCCTATTTCACTTCTCCCTTTTTTATGAAACTTCTGGAGTCTTTGGTATCGCATCTGCTTGGCTCTTTTTTGGAAACTTATTCTTTTTTTGATCCTTTCCAGTGTGGTTTTCACCCCAGCTGTGAGCCTAGAGCGTGCTGGTCTCTGTGCTTGATGACCTGGCTCAACTCTCGGATCAGGGTGGGACGGGAGCCCTGGTGCAATTGGATTTTTCAGCAGCTTTCGATATGGTCGATCATCCCACCCTGTTGGCCCGGGTTGCTGGAGCGGGGATCACTGGTCATGTGTTATCTTGGTTCTCTTCTTTTCTTGATGGCCGTTCAGAGACTCTTTCTCTTCCACCCTTTCGCTCGGCTTCTGTCTGTCACCTGTGGGGTCCCTCAGGGCTCAGCTCTTTTCCCCATCTTGTTTAATGTTTATATCCAGCCCTTGTTTAAGCTCATTCACTCCCACAGCCTCCAGTGCTACTCCGATGCTGATGATAAACAAATTATTGTACGACTCGTTCAGTTACATTTTGATCCCGCTTCTCAGCTGAGGAGATGCCTGGGGGACATGAGGGGGGGTTGATGGGCCAGAATTGTCTTAAACTGAATGGGGATAAGACCGAGATCTTGGTGGTGGGTTCTTCTTCTGCTGCCTCTTTATGGGCCTCTTCTTTTTGGCCTGGCTCTTTTGGTACCTGCCCTAGTCCAGTTCTGGATGTTAAGAATCTAGGAGTAAAAATGTCCTCTTCTTTGTCACTGGAAGCACAAGTGGCATCATTTTGTCAATATAGCCACTTCAAATGGAGGATCCTGTGGTAGGTTTTAGTCTTTATTCCTTCCCAGTTCCATGTGCCGGTTGTGGTGGCACTGGTCTTGAGTGCGATTGATTATTGCTACTCCCTCTGTCTAGCGCAACCTCTGTATTTGATTTATCGCCTGCAAGTGTTGCAAAATTCTGCAGCGAGGTTGGTGGGTTGTACTCCCTACCGCACACCAGGTGTCATATATACAAATCCAGAGTTTCCTGGAACAAAATCAACTACTAGGCTCCCGACAATCTGGCTTCCGCCCTCTTCACGGCACAGAAACTGCATTGATTGACCTGAAAGCCCAAATAGACAAAGTAAGAGATTCTGGTAAACCAGCACTCCTCCTACTACTAGACCTATCGGCCGCTTTTGATTTAGTGGACCATAAAATCCTATGTAACCACCTAGATTCAGCAGCACACTTCTCCACTGAGGCTATAGCATGGATACAATCCTTCCTCAGTGATCGCACCATGAGGGTTTTCTCACCTATAGCAGCTGCAGACCCCATCCCTATTACCTGCGGTGTGCCACAGGGATCATGCGTTTCACCAACGCTATATAACATATTCACTAAGCCCCTGTTTGATGATTTGGACCTTCTGGGTATCACGTATACCAACTACGCTGACGATACCCAGATCCTCCTCCCACTCACAGGGGTTTACGAAAAAGATCTAGCAATGGTGAACAAAATATACAGCATCGTTCAGGCATGGATGGCAACCCATGGCCTATGCCTGAACGACGATAAAACTGAGCTTCTTATCCTAGGCACCGCACCCCTCATCAAAAAACTAAGCACAAACTACTCTTCCTTTATCATAGATGGGAACTGCATACAAGTTGCCAAAGAAGTTAAAACATTAGGGATATACCTTGATTCTACCCTATCATTTTCCAAACAGGTAAACTCCCTAGCTTCCTCGACAGCCTACACATGTAAGCTCATTAGAGCAGGAAAACAATTCCTTTCCCAGCACAGCTGTCTAACATTAGCCAGAGCCCTCATCATTTCTAAACTTGATTATTGTAACGCACTGTACATAGGAGCCAATAAATCTATCATAAACAAAATACAGATACAGCAAAACAAGGCCCTCCGAGCGGCATTGAACGTCCCCAGGAGAGAACACATTACAGCAATAAGAAGGAAACACAAATGGCTCTCCACCCACGAGAAAATCAGACTCAAAACTGCATCTCTCACATACAAATCCCTACACAACAAAGCCCCACAATACCTTAAGGACAGATTCACCAGAACACACCCCACAAGACAAACCAGACTTGCTTACACCAATCGCCTACAAGTACCACGCTTTAAACTGACCACCATAGGCGGAGCTAGCTTCCCAGTCAAAGCTGCTCAACTGTGGAACGAATTACCCACTACTGCGAGGCTAGAACACTCCTTCTCCAAATTCAGGCAAATTGTAATTAACTGGCTAACGACAGCAACTGCCAATTGAAAAACTTGCACCTGTAACTGGTAATTTCTGTAACCGCTAATGTCTGTAACTTGTAACTGTAACCTGTAACTTATGCTCTAAGCTGTATATATTCTTACTTTTGCGCCCTTATACTCCAGGGTCTGGTGCGCACAATAAATTCCAAACAAACAAACAAACAAACAAACACCCATGTCTCCTGTTTTGCGCCAGCTTCACTAGCTGCCGGAGCTCAAAGGGGTTCAGTTCAAATCCCTCTGTATTGTGCACTGGGCTTTTCACAGGCTTGGTCCCGAATACTTAAGAGATATGTTTGACCCCTATGTCCCTAATAGACCTCTTCGGTCTCTGGCATCATGCCGTATTTCGGTACCGAGGGTGCGTTCCTCTTGTGTTGAAGGGCGTGCTTTTTCAGTGGCCCCTGCTGAACTATTGAATTTGCTTCCTCTCCATCTTTGGGATACACATTATCACTTTTTTTTCCCGTAGACAATTGAAGACCTATCTCTTCCAATAAGATCTAGGTCAATTTTGTACTTTATTGGTGGTGGTTCCTGCTTAAGCGCCATGATGTCTTTCGGCGTTGAGTGCTCTATAAATTCACTATCATCCATTGTTCAATCTGCCAGAGCTCGAGGTATCCTATAGTGTTCCTATTTAGATGCCTTGGATTTGGTCAATCTGAATGGTCATTTTCGACATGATGTCCCTCCTAGCTATACCTGGGTGAATGGCGTGCACAAATCCACTTTGGATTTTGTATTTGTGTCCTCATCGTTTCTTTCTTGCATTGAGTATTTTGGTGTGATATCTAAAATTACAAGTGATCCCTCACGTCTTGGAGGCAGCTTTGGTGGCATCAGTTCTAATGATGGGCCCAATCTGCTCCGGGATGCAGTGCGTATCAATCCTCAGAGCCACGTAGTTACATGGAAACCAAAATACGCTTACCAATTCAATGCCAGCATTGGCCAGGATCTTGCAGGGGTACTCTTTGTAGACATGTGCCCATGTTTATTCTCAGCCTATTGTCAAACCACGCTTTCTGTGCTGATTCCAGCTTCGCAGCTTGCAGCGGACTCTCAATCCTTTGTATCTAAATATAGGTACAACGCGGTAGTCGTGATAAGAAGAGGAATCTGAAAAGGGATATTAGGAAAACCCTTAAAACCGGCACAGACATGGTTCGAAATATAGCAAGGCTAAAGACTTCATATAGGAACTGGGTAAAGGGTCAGCGTGCCTTACTGTTACAACTTGACTCAGAGAATTTGCTTATATCTTTGTCCTCTCAACGCATGGCTAACTTTTGGAGATTTATTCAAGGGGAGGGTGTGCAACAATTGCTTCAACAATCAATCTCGAGCCAAGAATGGGAGAATTCTTTTACTAATTTGTATGCTTTGGTAGGTTTCAAAAAGGAACTTTTAACTGTTAAACAGGGGTTCTCTTTGAGTGCAGAAACCTGGGATCTGTTGGATATTGACTTAGTTGGAATTGAAACCTCAATTAAGAGGGCTAAATCCTCAAATGCTCCAGGTCCCGATGGTTTATCCAATCTGACACTAAAATCGGACCCTGTTTAATGGGCTGAGGTTTTACTTCAGCTGTACTATAATGTGGTTGGGCGGTCTAGGTGTCCCAATACCTGGAGAGAAGCTATTGTGGTTGTGATATATATATATATATATATATATATATATATATATATATATATATATATATATATATAAAAAGGGAGATAGGGCGACAGTATCCCCCTTTTGGATGCCTCGTACAAAATGTCCTCCGACTTTCTATTACATGGCCTGGGAAGATGGACAATCTCTTCCAATAAACTGCACTGTCATCAATCTGGTTTTCTTAAAGGTACAATTACAGCACTTAACTGTTTGGTTCTGCAGCTTTTGAAAATCCAGGCTCAATCTCTCATTCCTTGACATTTCTAAAGCTTTTGATTGTGTTGATCACAATAAGCTATGGGGGATGCTTAGGGAGTAGGGGTGCCCCGAGGCCTTGGTCCTACTATTGGAATTTCTTCATAAAGATTTAAAGATTAAGGTTAGGCTGGACAGCATGGCTGGGTATTCGAGGTGGATAGCTGTGAACCGAGGCTTACGACATGGTTGTCTCCTCGCGCCGTTCCTTTTTAACCTGTATATTTTTGGAATTAGGGCAGCACTGGTGGGGCAAGGAGTGTATCCCCAGAGGTTGGACACGGCAAGTATACAGTATCTTCTTTACGCAGACAATCTTGTTCTCCTCGATTATACAGCTGTTGGTTTACAGAAGCCTCTTTTACAGGCTCAGAGCTTGTTTAGGGAACTGGGCCTGGAGATTAATGCTATGAAATCCAAGGGTTTGATCTTTAACCGTAGAAAAATCTGTTTTAGCAGATCTTACTTTACCTCTTGCCATCAATACGCCATGTGCACTGGGCTTTTCACAGGCTTGGTCCCGAATACTTAAGAGAGGTAACAGGTGGTGACCGAGCTCACATTTCTTGGAGTGACTATTCGCTCTAAACGCTCTGTCACCTGCATCTGATGAATTGAGACTAGGAGCCATTGCAGCAGCAGCCGAATTGTGGGCACTGGACAGTAAATTTGGTCGCTTTTCTACGATACCGGCTCTTAAGCTGTATAATCAGGTGATTGTCCCGAAATTAATCTATGGGGAAGAGGTTAGGGAGGCCTACCTGTAATGGGATAAAGAGGAGGCATTTGTGTGGAAATGATTTTTGAGTCTCCCAGGTGGTACTCCCTTTCCCCAGGTAAAACACATTGTGGTTATTACCTCTCTTAAATCTAAGGTTGATTGGAGAAGAATACTCCTTCTCCGTTCTATAATGTTTCCACCAGCATTTACCATTTTTATAGAACTTAACTTGATGCTCTAGAAAGATAACAGTGTTGTCCTTAGATCCTATGTGAATACAGTACGGACTGGGTTGGCAGACAAGTCTATTTCCTGCGGAAGATCTTGACCGTAATCCTGCTAAGGTCAGGAAGCTTTTACTTGATGAAGACTGGATTAGAAATAGAGACAGCCTTTGCTCATACAAAGTGTTTGAACATTTTGTTGTGGACATTACATCATTTAATTATCAGCAGAACTACCTAATTAAGCAGGCCTCACAATTTCTTAGAAATTTCTGGCTAAGCTTGAAATTGAACCTTTTTCCCACTAATGATGTTGTTGGTGGTCAGGCAGGGCCGACCTTTTGACTGAGCGCCTGTGCCGCTGCTGCAATCTAAGTGGTGAAACTTTGAAACACCTTATTGTTGACTGCTCCGTTCTAACTGTATATCGCAAAGACATCTTTTAATTATATATTATTACTTACCCACTTTTATCTTGGGAAGATTTGTGGTTGAATGTATTAAATAATCTAAATGATTGGCTTCTAATTAATGTAATGAACTTAATGAGTGCTTTTACCATTGTATGAAATTTCTTTGCTTAAATTCTGCTTCATTTTAATTTTTCTTAAAATTTCTTGAACTTTTGGCTATTGTATGTGTTTGCATTGTTTGATGTACCTGTGTGTAAAGTTTAATGTGTAAACTAATTCACACAATAAATAAATACACATTCGCTATCATCATCAAGTGGAGAGAGAGTGAAAGAAATCAAGAAGAGCCATTTACTGAGCACTGCAGCTGGGTCACTGTCAAGACAGGAAAGAAAAAACATTGCCAAGAAGCCAGCTCCTGGCATTGGCCAGAGAAACCTACAGAAGAAAGATGTGGTGGCCCAGCTACAGCTAGACCCAGAGAACCATGAAGAGAGACCCAGAATCTTTTGGGGGTTCAGGGATGTCCCTTGGCTATTGGGTGAGAATAACTTCAGTCTGAAAAGCAGTGGAGCATTGTGAAGGGGGAAATTCATGGTGGTTATATTTTATGGTTTCTTCCAAGGCTAGAGGAACTCATAAATACTTGCTGGTAGGTGTCTGCTGTGTCTACATCCCAGGGTCCTATGAAGGCATCACATAGCCAGAGGATCATAAAATCTGCGCCAAGAAGCAGCCTGAAGAGGAGTCAAGAAGTTGTGCTGCAGTAATAATAATATTGTGTGACAGGGAGCAACCTGAAGATTATCAGCAGGGGTTATGACCCTCAAATTATATTTTATAGACTAGGAAGTTGGACTTGGAATTGGAGAGTAGATCCTTCAAGATCTGGCCCTCACACCTGCTTTGATCAGTCCCCATCATGACAGCATTAGACAAAGTTATCCCACTTATGTTCCAGTTGCAACCCTTAGACTTTGTGGGAGCTTATCCAAACAGTATTGCCAAATGCCCCAGACCAGGGTGAGACTAATCCTTGGGACGAGCATTTGACTCCTGGCTATGAAGGAGTAGGTTCGGTCCAGGGACTTTGGAAATCATTTCCCTCCCTAATATTTCATTAATTTCCCTCTCCTGTGCACCATTGTAACAGTGGAGCCAAGTTGGCTGTTCCATTTGGTTATAATTCCCCTACTATCCCTTGGGCCTTTCCATGATAACAATTAGGGTATCGAACTTTGTTCCTTGCGTGTTAAGTATTTTTTTGTTCCCCGCTATGACAAAGTGGTGTTAGAAATCGGATCAACAGAACCTACTCTGAGATTCAAACCAGATGCCTACACAGTGTCCCAGACTCATAAGAGTGGGAAAACCAACAAGCCCAGGCTCAGAGTGTGGAACTCTGGCAAATCAGAAAAAAGACTGACTCAGTGGATTGCACTGATACCTTTACCTAAAAATAAGATTCAAGCTTTAGCAAACACAACAGCCCCTTCTTTAGCAACCCCATCTGAGCACTCAACTGGGCTCTATCACCAATCAGATCCAAGAGATTATGTAGGTCAGAAGCTAATCCATCCTCCCACTAGGAATCCTGTGTAGAAGTGAAGAGCTCAGGGTCCAAACACCCAGATCCTAGCAAGAAAGGGAAATCAGTGTGGGCTGGGGGTTCTATGATAGAAGACTGGACATAGGATGCAGACCACCAACCATTCCCCACTTAGACATCTGGGAACTGCCTAGGATTTGACTTTTTTGCCAGACCAGTAAGGAAATCAGAGGAGACTATGTCGAGAGTAGTGATCTTTATATTTACTCTCTAGAAGAAGCTGTAGCTCAGCCCAAACTCACCCAACTGGGACTAGATGGGGAAGCATTGGGGCGCGAATCCAACCCAGGCATGGTGCTTGAGTATCTCCTAAAACATTTAGTAGATAATCAAATAAATGCGTACAAATTACATTATGGTGCCATAGAGCAGCTAAAAATCTCTGTGGTTAATACAGGGCCCTAGCGCCCTTGCTGTCAATCGAGACTAGAAGCTGCTTACCAGGTCTTAAAACATTCTCTATAGTGAACTAAAAAGAGGAATTCTTGAGGATTGGTCACAGTCCTACATTTTCCTACCAGAAGCTGGGGTCCTCCAATTACAACCTAAGGAGACCTCCTAACAGCTTTTGTTTAGAATGAAATACCTCCTGAAGTAGTGGATAGAATTGAAACACGTAGAAGTGACTTCCAGGGTGGGCCAGCTCTGCTCCACCCTCTTGTCTGATAAGGGGGACAATCCTGCACCCCCCCCCAACCCTCCGGGGTACTCCATCCAACTTCCCGTCTCACATGGCTTACTTGCTTACCTTCAGAGGGTGGCACAAACATCATACAATCCAACCCCTGAGGATGATATTCACACAACTAGCAACTGCTACAGGATACCTTCTCTTACCTCCTGTTCCAGGAACATATCATTTCAGAAAGGACCTTCAATTCCCTTCCTGGGGCCTCAACACTGTTAAGTACTGAGATGGAAATGCCACTCTGAGCTGAACCCAGCAAGATCTTTCCCTTTAGAAATCCAGGAGGAGGGGTGACTAGACTGGATAAACAAATCCTGCCCATCACCAAATGCCACTTACCAAAATGTAACTCCTGTGCTGGACTATGCCATATTGATTAAGTGTGTCTTGATCTTTGCATGGAAAAGCCCAAGGAGATGAGCTATCTGTGTTCCAGCGAAGATCCATAGCTGGAGTTCGACTATTGGCAGGGGTATCCAGGAGAGCAGGGTGAAAGGGGAGAAGGCCTATTCCTGCTATGCACCTTGTGTCTGGAACAGGTTATCAATGCAGGTAAGACTGACCCCCTCCCTCTTGTACTTCAGGAATTACTTGAAGCCCCTATTCTTCAAAGAGCATCTAGATAATCACTGATCCCTACATTCAACATTGTTTCTCCCCCTCCGGAGATACCCAGCCCAGCTCCTCTGCCATCCATGCGCCCTACTTGTTAACTCATGAGCGCATCCCCTTTGAGTAGCACTCTGCCCATGCATACTGTTCTCCGGAGGAAGAGACAGTTGTACTTCCAGAAAGGCCCTATGATTTCTTCGTTGTAGGCAATAACCCGTTTGGTACCCCACATAGCTCAGAAGAAACACCACCATACGTTTAATACCTGTGGGAACATGACTCCCAGGAAAAATGCATCACCAACCCTTTGTAAGTGTCACCTTTTGGAGGGCTGGTTGTGGCGAACCAATAGGGCCTGAGGGCTGGGCGATGCCACCTGATATGTAAAGAAATCATTGTTGGTGGTATAGGGTGTGTTTCCCAGAGCCGCTCTTCCCCTTTTTAACCTGACGGAGAAGATAACCCTGATGAAGATAAGCCATTCTCAGAGGAAAAAAGGGCTGTTGAATGTACAGGCAGGTGGTTCGGGGCCACAAAATCAGAAGCACAGCTGACTCCAACTTTGTGCATCTGTGTAGGGGAGCAGCTTGTGAATCAGCACCCACTCCATTCACACAGAAGAGCAAGTGGACATCATGGGAGTGTGCTTGTGCTGAAGCACAAGTGCTCACCACAGATCTTTGAAGGTTAAGGACCGTCCATGGAAACCTCCAAACCCTGTACACGCTCTGAGGCCCTCATTACAAGACTGCCGGTAACCCGCTGGTGCTACCAGCGGCTTACCGGCAGTCTCGCCTTACCTTTACCGGTGCCCGATATTGCGGCAGTAAGTTCTCATTCCATGGAGTCCAATAGAAAGGGATGGGAACCACTGAAACACTGTTGTTAACAGTGCCAGTGCTTCAGTCATTTCTCTACCGGTAGGGGCCTGAACTACCGGCAGATCAGGCCTACCGGTAGTTCACTGCCCCTACTGGCAGACTCCAAGTAACCTGGTCCAGACAAAATGCCAGAGCTGGTAGTACCGGCTTCTTTCCGACATTTTCCCAGACCGGGTTACTCCTAATGAGGCCCAGAGAGGTGAAGAGATGCCAATCACCAGGTATATTTGAGATCTGGCTTAATCGCGGAGCTGCATGCTCTCTCGGGCGTACCTTAGCCTCTTTTCCCACTTTAGAAGGTAGAGAGTTATCCTGTATCTCAGATTTGCATTAGTCTGTTTTCACTTTTTAGGAGGTGTATGTGTTGCCAGTTTCTGAGGCTTATATTGCCCTCTTCCGTCTTTTTAAGAGTTTTGTTAATTACCACCATCTTAGGCTTCTTTCACTGTCCCAGACTGTGGGGTTGGTCTGAGACTCCAGGATTGTCAATTGTACTACCCTCTCAGAATGCAGGGAGCTGTCAGATTTCAGCTGTCTCAATGTTTCTTTACAGGGTTGGGACTGGGCAGTCTCCCTAGGCCCATGAAGCCTCTTCACAAACTCGTTTGTAGCAGTGAGACTCCAGTGTCTCAGTGGTGCCTCCACTGACTAGGTGTGTTCAACCATTTTTCTGGTGAAGGATGTTATTTTATTCCCCCTTAACAGCCCCAACATATTCTAGGACTTGTACAATTATATGAACAAACACTAGTCCTGCAGTATGAGGGGAAAGTCCTGGTTAATGAGAGAAAATTAACATTATTCTGCTATTCAATTAAATCATATGTAGTGAAAAGATGGTTTCAGAAATGAGGACCTTCACACATTTCCAGGGAGGTGCCCATACAGCTAGGAAAGAAGCCTAGCTTAAACTGTGTTATGCATGTTCTTTTCTTAGCTGTCCACACCAGATGAATCTCATTTCACGTTATTTAATGGACGGTTAGAAAGAAAACCTTTTGTTATTTTCAATTAGTGGCTTGGATGGGGGTTTAACTTTCATGTCACCAACTTCGAGTTTCTCAGCAGCAGAACAAGCATGCCATGATATTGACAAACTACAAGACCAACTTGCATAAAGATATGATTCTTCCATAAAGCTGAGCATTGGACTGCCAGCTGCTCCTTATATGTTTATCCAAGGCAGATGGTCAGTGTAAGCAGGATCTCTGATGGCACAGTCCTTGTGTAGGGACAAAACAGGGTCCTAGACGAAATTGCTGACATAGTAAAGGTTAATGTGAGGTTCCAGTGCTTATTTTAAGTATATACCTTTTTCAATGATCAACAATTGTTAAGTTTCAATGTTTTTTTTTCTTTCAGTTGCTGTCAGTCTTTCGATTTAGTGTGTTGATTCTTGCATATGCAGCATGCCTGCTGCACCATTGGTGGGCGGTTGCGGTAAGTTTGAGTTCTGCCTTTATGCATATGCTGCACTGCAATGTTGATCACATTAAAGCGCACAAAGTAAAATAACCCATATCATAGTGGCTAATAATGCAGCTGCATTGTCTTCATATTCATCACCGATTGTTTTGATATTGAAATATGCCACGTAACATGAACTGATTTAAGCATTGTTGAAAAACTTAAAATAGGCAACTTGCATGGCACTGTTTCCACTCCTATGTTGTGGTATAGTAAATTAACTCCCAAAACAGGTAGTTGTAAGCAAGAGCCTACATTCATTTCAGAGAAACAATGGTTTGGTATACCAGTGTGACTTAATTAAATGATGTCTTCAACCTAGTGGGCTACAATGTACACCAGCCTGCAATATGTCACAAAAAATATAAAGTTAAACTGACCTCTTTAAACTGTTTTGACATGGTAATTTGGAATGTCATATATAAGACATGGGATGGAATGACCAGACAAACTCTTGAGAAAAAGAGTTTAGTATCTTTATTGGCAAAATGTTATAGGGTTGTGCCAAATAGTAAGCTGGGGTATAATAAACTCATCTAAGTGCCAATTGAATAGTGCATAAAGTAAACAAGGATAACTAAACGTGCAACTCAACTATCAGTTCAAAATAAACTAAAAGTCCAGGATGAATTCCTTGCTTCAGGACTCCCCACCCCAGATAAGCTTTGACCAATGTCCTTGCACAAAGTCTGTCACTTTCCGTGAGAGATCGGGGTCCTCCCCAGTGTTCACAAGTACAGCGTTCAGGGCTACCTGCACACTTTCTCTCCAATATATCCACCTGTATTGCACAACTCTAGTTTAGGTTTAAGAGTTGCAGTAACTCTTCTTCCCAGATATCTCCATGTGCCATGTTTTTTGCCAGATAGCCTAGGTTCTATGGTGTCACAGGGCCCGGCTCCAGCATCCTTTCTGGCTCTTTAGAGACCACCAGTATTTCCCGACCAAAGGGTCCGTGCAGTTCTTAGAGCCTTAGAGCATGCCAGGAGAGGGTAGCAGGACGAGGGGATGGACACCTGTACTAATCCTACCTATTACTAGATTATTCACGTTCCTAGAGCTCATCTTTGGCTCCCTCTTCCGTTCTCACTTGTCTCTTCTTGCTCCTATTATCTCTTATCAGGCTCTCAATAATGTCGATTTCCTTCCAGGTCTTCCCAGGTTACTCTTCTTCCAACTCCAGACAATCGACCTCTTCCACCTGCTGGTGTTGGCCTCCTTCAGATTCCTGACATTCACTTCCCTTAACATCTCGATGGTCCCACCTTGCTGAAAGTCTACTCCTGCCGCCTCCTGATATTCCTGGCCTGTCGCCTCCAGATAATCCTTTCTGAATCAGCTTTGTCATCCCCCTGATGTTTTGCCTCTTCCACATCCTGATAACCTGAATCCTTTCGACTCAGTTTCTCAAAATCATGTCCACCTTACTCCTGATTGTGCCCCTTTTTTATCTTATGGTAATCACTCTCTCGTAGCCTATCTAAATCCCCCCACATCCTCCTCCTGATGTTCTCCCTCTTTGGTCACCATGTAAAACTGTCTCTTTCCCACCTTTCAGTCGTCATGCACTTCCATCCTCCTGGATCTCTCCTGGATCTCTCCTCTCCTCCAGTCTTCACTTTACATGGTCATGCTTAGCTCCAGTCTCTGTTCCTGCTCCTTCCACCATCAAAAAAAAGATTCCAAACAAAATCCTAACTCACACCACTTTCTGCCATAGGCCCTGTCTTTTGGTGGGCTGCTGCCCTACCTCCCAGCCTCTGTCTGGTGTAAGGAGACTAGGGTATCATTGGTATGGGGAACCTGGGGTTCATAGTTCTCATGGCCTGAGCGGGCCTCTAGGGTCTGGTGGACTGCAGCTTCAAGAACCACCGTCCACCAACTTCAGAGTTCCTTACTCCCTCCACCTACTTAGTTTGTCAGTATTGGGATTGGGTGACGGGGTCCACTCCTGTGGTGACTTGCAGCCCTGATGTGGGTCGTGGGGGTTGACTTGTCCCTCCCATTAGGAAGTCCTCTCTGTTTGCCACACTCTGGAAGTGTCCTCGGGTTGGACACCCTTCACCTACCCCATCTTGGGTGTGTGATTATGGAGGTTTTGGGAGGTGATGGATTACTTTAAAATGTTTAGGCCTTGCACATTCCCCTTGTGGGTCCACATAGGGGTTCTGTGTCCACATAAGGAGATTGGAATGTGTAGAATCCACTTCCCTCAAAGTGGTAGTGCCAGTGATCATATCTCATTCCTAAATATATGTAAGACTAAGATTTTGAGGCACAGGGAAACATTGAATCATGGATTTTAGTTGGCTTTAGCTGATCTCCAGCCAACCCTCTTTCTCTTTAAGAGAGACTGTCCCTATTCTCCTTCCTGTGAGAATCCTCTGCCATGTGGCAGGGACTAAACAAGGGTGACCTGAGATCCTCCCTACATCAACCCTCTGCTCTGCCCATCATTCACTGGCTTTGCCAGGCACCTGACCCCATCATTGGGTGTTCCCAGAACCAGGCAAATGCCTTTGTGACAGTAATCACAGTTTATCACTAAGGATATTGCACTATACGGCTTTCTTCTCTAAGTTGATGGCAAGATCGCAGCAGTGTTGCACACCACCACAGCACAAGCTAGATCTACTTCTTTCCCCTCATCCAATAACTGTGTTCCTTTTAAGAACTTGCACCCTACGTCACAGAGACCTCCCTCTGCCAGCTTGTCTGTCACCGTTTAGTGCTGACCTAGTTGAGGTGTTCCCCCTGCTACTAAAAGAGTCAAAAAGCTTGCTGTACTTGTGCCAACATTCACTGTCCTCCTGAGAAAGGTGCTGGTTTGGGAGCTGAAACAGTGGGTCCCTTTGTTTATCTGCTGATAGCAGTGCTGTCTGCTAACCCCTGGGTGTGATGGCCTTAGTTGACTACCCTGCGCTGCTGGACGCATCTTTGATCGTAACTGAAATGACATGTTTTACTGCTTTGTATCGCTGTGAGCAGACTGGTTACTCCTATAACAGAAGACTCATTTGTGTTTTGTTGCTCAGGGCCCATTGTGGTGTTCTGTTTCAGCTATACCATTTACATCAGCGGATTCTGCCAATGGGAAATGCTGTGATCTATGGATGCCTCTTGTAAACTGATTTCATTATTTATTAGTGATTTGTATTGCACTACATGTTAGTGGTAGCTAATTGGGCCTATCAAGATGATAGGTGAATCGAGGGGATGGTTGTGTCTGATGGGCTGTGTGAACAGGAGCTATTGCTATGGACAGGAAATATTAGTAAGGTAATTGCGTGAGACTTGTCTAGAATTAACTGTCTGCATGTCAAGTCGGCTGTAGAGGCCATTATTATAATCTGCTTGCCTCTGGAGCTGACTAGTCTTCACATCTTACCTTCCTCTGCATTTTGGTTAAGTTTTAGAACACAGCAACCCGCTGCATTTGGGTCTAGCCTGCCAACCTCTTCATGGCTCGATATGATATTGAGTAATTTTGGAGCAGTCTACAGGAGCATTTAAACAAATATTTATTAATGATATCCTGATTTTATGGAGAGGCTTAATTTTTTAGGATGGTGACAAAATTGTACAGAAGTGTCAAAATGTGAAAAATGATTGATGCTTATCCATAAGCTATTCCTGTTTCATTGTTATAAACACAGCACCATTAATAAGGGTGTTAGACAGGCACTAAATACACTTTATACTAATCTGTTAACACCAAACCCTAAGACAAATCTAGGTACTTCTGAATAAGTGAACTTTACATCCAACAAAGTATAGTGAATCTAGTTCTCAAGAGCGTATAGGGACCCCTCTCAACCTGGAGAAGGAGGTCTACCAGGGTCTTTATCAGAACCAGCACTGCCCCAGAGGTGGGGTGTGGGAGTTGGGAGGGCCCAAATCTCTGTCCCATCTACCTGTGCGTGTGCCTGGCTAAGTGAACTGAGTACCACCTTTTCTTGCCCCATACCTGTTGTGCACAATGCTGGCCAGTCCTTTCCTTTCTGTGCCATAGAACTACATTACCCAGAAGGGCCGGTGGTGGAGGAAAGGGCGGGCAAACCAACCGGGAGAGAATCGCAGAGGAACTACAAGACAGTGGAGCGATACCCACATCAAACCGGCAATCCAGATGCTTTACGGGACACAGGCATGCACTATATAATTAACTGAACCTTCAGCAAGACCACACGCAGAGTGGTCCTCATGTCAAACAAGCAATCCTGATGCTCTATTTGGCCCTGATACGAACTGTAAAAGTGAATATGCCTTTAATAGGCCCCAAACATTCAGCAGACATAAAAACTCTGAAAAATGACTTTGTTTGCAGTGGTCTTCCTTCAAAAACAACATTGAACCCGCATTTGAAAAGGGTGCAAGGCTTAATGCCTGTTATATGTTTTAATATCCGTAACCCGGCCCTTGGGGAGAAGAAAGCTAGTGGCTAGCCTGGGGAACTAGCTGAAGGAGAGAACCAATGGAAGGGGAAGGATAAAAAGGGACAGCAAATGCAAGGCAGTGTGCATTGTTTAGGTGAGGTAAAAGGAGGAGAAAAAGACCAAGAGAAGGATGGACGGTGCACAGGAGCTTGGAGGATTGCTGAAAGTGTGTGCAAGGTGAATGAGATTGAATGGGAAAGTGATTGAAGAGTGAAAGACTGGTGACTGTGGGAGAAGATGTGGGTGTAATGTAGTAGAACAGAGATGGGAGAATAGTAGAGAGGGGAAGGTAATCAGGCAGAGATGGGCAAGTAGTAGAGAGGAGAGTAGTAGAGAGGATGGAGTAGCAAAGAGGAGAGGGGAGAGTAGCAGATCGGAGAGGGGAGGGAATTAGAGTGAAGAGGGGAGAGTTGTGACAGTGAGCAGAGGAGAGTGGGAATAGAAAAGAGAGAGAGTAGAAGGCAGGCCAAGAAAGGATAGAACACCAGGGCAGGGAGTGCAAGAGTGTGCAAGGAGAGGGCCAAGTTAGACCTGGGTATTTGGAATGCACCTCTTCTTGATAACATTCTTGTTGGGGAGCTCAGGTAAGGTTTCACCTAGAATGTTTCTAGAGGAAGCAAGTTAGATTAGGTGTTTTGCCTTTAGGACATCACGACAGGTCAGTCATTAAATACATAGTAGGGGTTACCGATCTCTAGTGACCATCTTGGGCAGTAGGGATTACTAGGTTAGGGAGGGAACGGTGATGGGGAGACACGAGAGGGAGGGACCGCTAATAATGAGCCCCTTCTCCATCATTTCAATAGTGACCCTTGAACAGTCTTCGAGAGTTGGTGTGTTCTTGAGCCATTTGTGACAGTGTATATATTGCTCTTGCATGAACAACAGCACAATGATTTTGGAAGGAAACCCAAAATGATTCACACAAGATAAGTCTCATACCAAAGCCATTTGTCTACACTCTAAACGGGATGAAAGATGTATGGCTATCATGCCAGCTTCTGGATTTTTGAAGGATGTGGATATGCAGCGCACAGATATACACTAAGAAAGTGTTTAATTTCTTGAAAGAAAACCATTTCTTGTTTAGTTTCCTCGAAATACATTGTTTGGTCTATATACTGATTTGAGCTTGCAAATATGTATAAATTGGTAGCACAAAAAATGAAAAGCTTGCCTACCTAAACAGATCGATGCCATCAAAATTGCCAAATATCAATGCTTGAAACAGCCATCATATTGGGCAAGTGTTTGAAATATTGTGTTTTACTGGGATAAATGTGACCCACCAACTTCAACTTGTTAAAGATTGACTATTGTACCTTCAGAAAAAGATATGTTTGCCGACTCATGAAATTCTCTCTAGTGTAAACATTCTCCCTAAATAGTATTTATTCTCATGCTACTCTGCCAAAAACTGAAAAAGGCACCTTTAAACACCTGTAGCAACGTGGATTATTTGACAATGGCTGGGTATGGCTAGCTGCTGCTCCTCTGTCTCCTCACACTGCTTTCCCTACATTGCAGTTTGGAACAGTAGCATCATTGACCCAAGTAAAGGTCACTGCTTGCTAAACTTGAAATTCTTTTTGCATTTCAGATGGAGATGGAGGGCAATAATGACCCTATAAATAATTGGAGGCAGGTGCCTTGGGCTGAAAAAGTAGGTTCTTATGCACTCACGCATCGTTGCCAGAGCACTGGTGGGCAAGATCTCATAACTCTCACCTGGGAAGCCAGCAGCTTCAGGGGCTGTGGGTTTGATCCATGCACCAATGGCATCATATAATTTACCTCCCACACATGCGTGAGGACAGTATGTAAGCAACACTGTGTGCTGTCACATCCCTAATTCATTTTATGAAGAACCATCCATTAATCCTTAATAAAGTCTCCACAACTTCACAAATGCATGGATTCAGGCAAGTCTGCTCTTTGTTTCGAAATACTAACCAAAGTCTACAATGGTGGACTGTGTTTTGATTGAGCTTTTAATTGTTTTCTTATGCAACTCACTGAACGAACACTTATTATTTTGGCATTGATAGCCAAGGGTAATTTGCCACGCATACTGCTGGAGATACGCCTACGATTGGTCACAGTGAGTACTGTAGTGATTTGGCAGAAGGAGTCAGACACACTTTGTACATGTTGATTTTCTTATTAGTAAAATAGAAATTGAAGGCCTGTCTTGCCCTATTGCTAAAGTGGGTTTTCATGCCTAACTAAAATAACTAAAGGTGCTCGTCTGTCGTCAGAAGTCTTTTGCAATTGTCCCCAGTCCAAAGCCTAACTCTACCTGACCCTACCACTAAGATGAACAACTGAAAGAAAATCGGCAAAAATAATGTCTCTCTTCTCCTGGGCATTTCCTTGGATCGGGGTTGGAAGACTGAGGGATAAATGTTTGAGGGAGAAAGACTGAAGATTATTTTTCCGTAATAACCTTAGGTCTTTTCTCCCCTGAACATTTCTGACTTGGCCCACACCCCTAGCCACACCCCCACCCACACCCTTACCCATGCCCCCAACACACTCCCACCCGCCTACTTACCTTGCTTTTGACTCGCTGTGTCCCTGCCACGCCTGTTCCCTTTCACTTCCGTGATCGGGAACCGGTGCTGCAGGGTACTTTCCTTTTTTGTTTTTTTTGGGACGGCTGCGGGGGACTCCACTTTAACCCCTGTTCACAATATAGTGAGCAAGGGTGCGGGGGACACCCCTGCAGCCCCCAGCACCGAATGCGTGATCTGGTCGAAATTTTTGGGCGTTCAGAATTTTCGAACGGCTGAAAATAGGCCAAATCACGAATTCAGTAATTTTTTATGGGTAATTGTGGCTGATTCCCATTTCCTTTCATACCTTCAAATGCCTGAGAGGTGGATCGCCAAGATATCGGGTACTGTTTTGTGGTGCAGGGCACAATGCGTGTCGACCAATCTTCCAAAAGGCTGTTGCAGTTTCTGTAAGAGGTTCATGCATCAACTTAGAATGTGAATATCAGAAATGAACCTAAAAGAAAAATCTCATGCTAGAGACAAGGTTCACAAGGTCGAATGGATCATCTCTCCACCAGCATATGTCGAGAGACTCTAGGGATCAAGAGCAACCTTCAGCCACCTTATGACTCCTAAGGGAGATGAATGGGTTGCCACAAGTCTCTTTCTCCTCCTCACTCATAGCTGGCAGGTTAACCAGGGTCAGAAAGACAGCCAGACATGTGGTTGAGCGGGAAAGCCAATGAGACAGACTGGGAGTCTGTGAAGAACATCTTGGAGCAGGTCACCTCCTCACAATAGCGAACACACTTGCAGTACCTTAACAAAACTCATTAAGAGTTACAATCTAGGAGGAAGCTCCAATTGCCACAAGCCACACACACTTGGTATTCAGAAAAGGGGAGGAGACTCTGACATGGGACGTCATTTGAGGTTCCACTCACTCACCACATCACATGTAGCACTGTTACTTGCAAAAGAGAAATACCCAAAGCTTCCTTAACACTCCCTCAGGTGTCTAAAGAGTATAGTAGCTGCACGCATGGGATCGGCATGCCACCATGAGTCATAAGAAGAGTAGAATCCACACAAGCTAAACCCTATCTTTCTGCCTCCAGTTCTTTGATGTTCTGCCATGTGCTCCTACCTCCACAGCTCCAAGGTTCAGTCTTGTCAGGAATTGGGTATGCCCCCTCCTGATCCATTTCGCTGATCCCTTTGCATTTGTCTCTCTATCTCTCTCTTCCCCCAACCTCCTCCTTACCTCTCCTCCCTGGTGTGCTTACTTCACTTCCTAGGGTCACCTTCAACATCCTCCCATTGTCTCCTCCCAACCTCCATGCTGGTCCTCGAAGCCTCTGCCAAATTGCCATCTCGTTCTTCACTCCCCCCTATGTCTTTTCTCCACTTTTCTCCAACTCCATCTAGGCATTTCCTCCCCATCTTCCTTACATCACTCTCTCATATCTGCCTTTTTCTGTGCTCACCCTCCACCTCTCCCTGCTCCCAATAGCCTCTGCACCTCACTTGCCAACTCGTTTTGTCCACACCCCAAGTCCTTGCTCTTTTTATACGACTTGGCTCCTCCCCTTAGGCCATCATGTTAAGAGTAGGGGCACTTGTTTATACTTATGATGGCTGGGACAGGGTTTGGTTAGTGGTTTTCAAGGTTGGTTTCACCTGCCGGCAATGCATCACTGCCACTGTGCTGTGGCACAGATTGAACTGATTTAATGCTATGCAGCCTTCTTGAGTCTCATGTACTCTTTCGAGCAGACCATCTCGCACATTTTCCTTCTGGAGTCTGACAGCAACTGTGCTAGCTGTGTGCCAGCTGCCTGTCATATGTATCCCCTGAGTTCAAGAGTGGGTGTAAGACTTTAAACTGTTGTTCTTGTAGGCTGCAACAAAAGGAAATTAAAACCTACAGAGATACCTGTGCACTAACTCACTCAAAATATCCGGAAACCCTTAAAGGGTCAGCCACATTAAGTATGGGCTGTTCGGAATGCCCCATGCCTCAATCCTGGGGTAAGAAGTGATGGTATTTGAATCCCTTTGGACCTTCTCTAGGCACACCATCACTAGGCAGGTGGCAGCACCTGGCACCTAGGCACAAACTGGGAAAGTATTCATACATGACACAGTGGCCAGATCCAATATGGTGTATAGGGATTTAGTAAGCTCAAACTGAGAGGTCTGGGCCGAATACATTAATTGAAACACATATCTTGCATGGTGATAAGTGATCCTAAAGGCCAGATGTATGAGGATGAGGTAGAACAATTAGGGGATATCGAAAAATGAAGCAATTGCTAATGGCCAAAGAGATCCACCAACTGACACATTCATTGAGATATTTACTCCTAGAATATATTTATAAACGGATGCGCATACCTCCTTATTTTGATGGCTTTCCAGAATTAGAGCTGTGTTGCAGAGAGCAAAGAAGAAAAGCTAGAGAAATAGAACCTGGGTTGACCAAGTCAAACAAGCCTATGAAACCACATTTGATTGATTTATGTTGTGCCTTATGGTCGCCTACAGACCACATTTGATTGTTGTGTTGTGCCTTATGGTCGCCTACAGACCACATTTTATTGATTTGTGTTGTGCCTTATGGCCGCCTACAGACCACATTTGATTGTTGTGTTGTGCCTTATGGTCGCCTACAGACCACATTTGATTGTTGTGTTGTGCCTTATGGTCGCCTACAGACCACATTTGATTGTTGTGTTGTGCCTTATGGTCGCCTACAGACCACACTAGATTGATTTGTGTTGTGCCTTATGGTTGCTAATAGACCACACCTGCAACCCCTGCCTACTAGCAACGCTACCCACATCATGTATTGGTGCCTAACTACTCTCATCCACCTACTGTATATCCACACTAGACGTTGGACTAGTCAACCTAACCCATATTCTAATCAAGACACATACACCAGCACATGTATGGTAACCACCACCCTCACTTCGTGGCCTAGCACCATGACACCTGCAAACCTGTACCTGGATGATCCAGCACTCTGGATACGCCACTTTGCTACTAGACCAACACCTAACCAACCTTGTAATACTGCTATTAGAAACACTAGATTGAATTCTAGAACTAGCCCACCTACCTTTCCATGCTCTCACCACCCTAGCATTTTAACCAGAAATTCTAGATTAAGAGCCCGCAGTATGAAACACTCGCATATTGACCACAACCTTGCCAATTCGGCCATTGACTCAGACAAACTAGCCCATATCAT
Organism: Ambystoma mexicanum; assembly: GCF_040938575.1. NCBI lineage: Eukaryota > Metazoa > Chordata > Amphibia > Caudata > Ambystomatidae > Ambystoma > Ambystoma mexicanum. Next base: position 848,505,589 of record NC_090930.1, read on the forward strand.
TTTGCATGACCTACCTATATACCAGAAAAATTTCCCCAAAAAGACAAACTTACTAAAGCAGCCTTGGTGAATGCTAGGTCTCTTCATGCCCATGCTCTCGACATCGCTGACTTTATAACTCACGAAAAGCTCGATCTCCTTGCAGTCACGGAAACCTGGCTTAATGCTGCCTCCGGTCCATACCTGGCCCTTGCTATTCCTAATGATTATGCTATTATTAGATGCGACAGAAACACCACTCAAACGAAGGGAGTTGGACTCGCCCTCATATTCAGAAATACCTTCGACATTAAAGTCATCCAGGACGCTCAAATCCACTCTGCTGAATCCTTGTCCATCAAGCTACCTCTATCACCCAACCACACGGCAACTATGCACCTTATTTACCGACCACCAGGTCCCATCTCTTCTTTTATAGAGGACATTGCATCACTACTAACCACAGTTACCAAACCTAATTCTCAAACCATCTTACTTGGGGACTTTAATCTTGGTGTAAACGACCCTAGGAACACCAACGCCCATGACCTAGCTAACACCTTATCTGACCTGGGTCATACGCACATTATTCACAAGCCCACTCATATCAAAGGCAGAACACTGGACTGGCTCACTCACCTCAACTGCTCTATTGACCTCTTATCCAATGACCCATGCATTTGGTCGGATCATCATAAAATAACCTTTTCTATCAAAGCCAACACACCCCACCTGGTGCCTATCATCGCCCCAGCCACCAGCACGAGAAATAAGAAAGACATTACACCTGACAAACTCCTACCCATATTACTCCCCATCCCGAACAATATTGATTCAGATGCTGACCCCACAGTTTTAGTGGATATCTACAACCAGGCTATACTCAAAGCTCTGAACACCATCAGTTTATTAATAAAATTGCGGAAACCTAAACCACAGCGTCACCTTAACACTTGGTTCACGCCGCAGTTAAGAGAATTACGCAAATCTAAGAGAACCGCTGAGGCACATTGGAAAAAACATCCCACAGCATCCAATAAGACTGAGCTAACCCTAGCCTCCTCTAGCTACAAAGAAGCCATCCTTCTTGCTAAAAAAGACACCTATAACAAAAGGATTACACAAGTGGAATCCAACACAAAAGAACTTTTTAAGATTCTGAAAGAACTAGAATCCCCCATTGCCCCTATAGACAAATGTGTTACTGACGCACTATGGTGTAGTAATATTCAGAAGGCCTTATTAGATAAAATAGCTCGCCTACAATCTAAAATCAACGCAAACAAATCCCTACTACTAGCTGACCCGGACTACAAACAATTACCCAACAAATCACCTACCTTTAAGTCAACTTGTAAACCTTTCAGCTTCTCACCCCTCTCAATCTGGGAAGTAGAAAACATCATCAGGAAACTTAAACCTTCAAATTGCCAAGGTGATGTCTGCCCTGCCCCGATCATCAAAGCTGCCGCGCACGATCTGGCACCATTCATTACCAACCTCATCAATGCCTCCTTCAAATCTGGAGTAGTACCTGATAACCTAAAAGACGCGTGGGTCATTCCACTCCTCAAAAAACCTACTCTTGCCCCAGTCAACCCGTCTAACTATAGGCCGATAACGACTGTACCTTTCTTATTAAAAATACTGGACAGAGCAGCCTATTTACAAATACAGGCTTACTTAGAATCAAACAATCTCCTTGGACTTAGGCAATCAGGTTTCAGACCGAGACACGGTACGGAAACTGCATTAATAGATCTCACGACCCAGATCCAAATCCTGAAAGACAATGGCAAACTTGCACTCCTCTTACTGCTTGACTTGTCAGCAGCTTTTGATTTGGTCAACCACCAAACACTCTGTCACCACTTGAAAACTGCAGCACACTTTTCAGACGCAGCCACGGCTTGGATCAGTTCCTTCTTGGCGAACAGAACCATGAGGGTCTTCTCTCCCACTGATTCTGCTGAACCCTCACCAGTACCTTGTGGAGTCCCGCAAGGCTCTTGCGTGTCCCCGACACTTTATAATGTATTCACAAAGCCCCTCTTTGATATCCTTGACTATCTGGGTGTCACGTATACCAATTACGCGGATGACACCCAGATATTCATACCTATCTTAGGTAACTATGAAACAGACAGCAAAACCCTTAATGAAATCTACTCAGTAATACAAGCATGGATGGCACATCATGGACTTTGTCTCAATGACGAAAAAACCTAACTGATCATCCTGGGCACTCACGCCAAACTCAAAAATCTTTATCCTGCATTCAAATCCTTCACCATAGATGGCAATCTCATCCCTGTGTCAAATAATACTAAAACCCTTGGTATCTACATCGATGCCACCTTATCCTTCTCCAAACAAACCAATGCAGTAGCATCATCAGCCGCTTACACCTGTAAACTGATCACTGCATTTAGGCCGTTATCTCCTCACCCAATTGCATTACTCTTGCTAGAGCACTAGTCCTGTCCAAAATAGACTATTGTAATGCTCTTTACTTAGGCACCAGCCACAAAAATATCAACAAACTACAAGTAATTCAAAATAATGCCATCAGGGCTGCCCTCAACATTCCCAAAAAAGGCGCACATCTCTGAGACCAGACGCAAACTACTCTGGCTCCCAGTCGAGCACAGAATATCACTCAAAACTCTGGCCCTCACACACAAAGCCAGGGCTAACCTTGCACCAGCATACCTTACCAACCAACTTAGACCTCCCACTTCTTCAAGACCACTCAGAGCAGCACAAGCTAACACCATGTCCATACCGAGATTCAACCTTCATAACTCGGGTGGAGCTAGCTTCCCTGTACAAGCTTCTAAATTATGGAACACAATCCCTGCGCTTTTGCGAGCAGAACCTTCATTTAACCTATTCAAACACAACACGAAGTGTTGGCTTCACAACAAGGACTCTATGACAGCCTAACCTCCTGATCCCAGCATGATTGACTGCTGAGGGCACACTTTTGTAATGAATGTATTTATCTTAGACTATGTATGTATGCATTTACAATACTAAGTATGTACCTACCTGTAACTGTAACGTAACCCTTGTTAACTGCTTTTAATTGTAACTGTAACCAGATCTAACTTACGCGCCCGTATGCCCCCGGGCCTGGCTGCGCTTTATAAATAAAATAAATACAAATACAGATGAGTTGGGCAAAATCCAGAACAAGAGGTGGTTAAGCCAAGTGGGCCACACTGTGGAGCAGGCCTGGATGAAGGGAAGGGCCAGACAAGTGTGACACTTTGCTCTGAAAATCAAAGACTCATTTTCCATTTTTTATTTGACAAACAACCACATTTTGATCCAATTCAATTTGTGTTCTCAGACTAGGGCTCCCAACTCCATAGCTCAGGCTTCCCTTTGCACACCATGGCTTCTTCAATCTCTGTATACTCCAGTCAGGTTATCCCTATTGTCTTTGATGTACCCTTACGTGGGCCTAAAGGATGTGGCCTTTCCTAACTCTCTCCCAGGGGGGCTTCCTGAGGGTCCTGACTGGTTTTCCTGGTGCCTCTATCACTTTCCTTTCAACGGTTGTCTCCACAGTTTAGTCTCACATTTCTCACTCCCTCTTTGTCCCTCTTTCCTCTACACTCCTTCCCCGGATCTTCCTGGTCTCTCTGGTATCCAGTGAGAATGTAGCCAACAAAAATGTGGTCAGTGACATATCATTGTGGAATTAGCTCTGCAGTGAAAGTCGCCAAGCAAAAAGTAGTAAAAAAATGCATCTGAAAAGTAGTCGAGATGCAGTACTACCAGGGTAAGTGTGAGGGTTAAGGAGGTTGAGGTGGGCTTGTGATTGCTTGGTTTAGGGTTAGGATAGTTTAAGGTAAAGATAGGGGGTCAGGGCTAAAGTAAAGAGTTTAGTTCAAATTTTGGTCTGGGTAGTTTTGGGAGGACTGGTGATGTTGAGTTTGGTTAGTGGTTAGGGTAGATTCAGTGTTGGGGTAGGGGTTATGGTAAGGCTAGTGCTAATAGAATAACGGTTTGGGAAAGTGTTAAAGAAAGAGATATCAATGTTGGTGGAGGCTGATGGTATTGATGTCGAATAGTGGTTAAGATAAACGTAGGGGTTAGGATAGAGTAAGCATTAGGTAAAGTGTTAGAGTTGCCATTAGGGTAAGCCTAAGGTTAGGATTGGAGCAAGGGTTTGTGATAGGGCAAAGCATATGTAATTTGTGGTGAGCTGGTGATGTTGTTGGAGCTAGGTTCACTGTTCATTTTGTATTTATTTGGTGTTTTATATTTAAGGGTTAGAGTTGGTTAAGGGTTCAGGGTCTGTTAGGGAGAATTCTCTGTTTAGGCTGAATTTCCTAACCTAGTGAGTCCCCCAGCAGCTTTGCTGGATTTCTGGAGTTTGTTTTTTCCATCCTGCCAAGAGTGAGACTCTTTTTTTCTCCCACTCTTGGACATGAATGTGTGTAATTCCTTTGAATGTCAATGTGTTCTATGGGCTATGGGGTCTTTTACTCCATAGGGTCTCATATGTTTTGCTATGTGTGTTACACCGCACCCTACGTGCCGTAACACTGGGGCGTCCTAGCGGACCTCCACCATAGACTCCATACCCGGGGACTGACTACTGTCTCCCCGGGCATGTAAAGTCACCATTGGCTTTACTAGACCTAAATTTACTAACAGAACTAGTACACACCATCTTATTGTGGACGTACTAGTAGGGGTAATTCGATTACTCCTAGGTCTGTTATTCGAGGGGGCACTATCCCGTCCCCCCTCGTCGAGTTTTGGCTGGTGGCAGTGGAAACTACTTGTTATGTTCGACCCTGAACATAACCCTATGGGATTCTTCCCATTGTTTTAGATTGATACTTTTCCTCGTTAATCTCTAACATACCATCAGTTTACTTATCTTAAATAAGTTTACCGGATGGTATTTTCTGCCAGAACTCGGTTTTTAAAATGACGTCTGTGTTCGTCTCTGTGACTCCTAAACCAAAGGTTGAGCCCTTTGTTCCACTTTTGGCGGGCTTCTGTACAGAGACCCTCCAAAGTGGTGCCATTCTGTCTGGGTTACCACAAGGGTGTGGGAGGGGGTTTAGGCACCCTGGACCGAGTTGCCTTGCCAACTCCGGTCGCACTCTGGTGTGATTGGCCCAAGTGGTGAGCATCCCCGCTCACCACTTAGCGTGTGTTGATTGACAGCTAGGCTGAATGAATGGGGGTTTTCTGCATAAAAGCAGGGCTTTTGGGACTGGATCTTCAGAAGTCGCCACAGGACCTAAGAATCCGACGAGGGTAACGCTGAGCCGACCTGCACGACGACACCTCTGGTGGAACCCTGCGGAACCGACTCACCACTTCCCGACGACAGAGGAGATCTCCCTGCCAGAGAGTCTCTTCCCCTGACTGGTGGGAACAACCAGTCCCCTTTGCTTTTTCTTCGCTCCAGGACGCAGTGGTCGAATTGCCCGTGCAGAAGCACCTCGGCAACCGGATAGCCACTACCCCTGTACCGCGACCAAAAGGCGGTGCCTTGTGACGGAACACTCCGCGGCTGGTCACTTCCCTGGTGGCGCACCGGACTTCACTTTTCTTCGACGAGATCCTCTCTACTCTTGGCAAAGACCCGACGTGCATCCACCACCAGGAACAACTGCCCCCGCCGGAGCTGTCTCTTCACAATCAAGGTACCGTGTCCACCTGGCTTCCCTTTCTGCCGGATCGAGTGGGGTGTCTTAATCCTCGCCTTTCCTTTGGGTCGTCTCTAAGCTTTCTTTAGCGTGTTGTTCTGAACTGGTCCAATCTTCCAATAACAATTTGCTACACAGACTCGAACGCACTTCCACAAAGAGACATTTTTGGGACATATCGCCTTGCCTCTCTCCGAGTGGGCCGGCCTCTGAACTTTATGATCTATTGTGGTTCTTGTCTTCTTCCCTTGCATTTTCCCGTGAAGTATTGAACTGTGTTGATTTCTTAACCTACTTATTTTTCTCTCCCGCCCTAACGAATGCTAGAGTGCCATCTAGGTTGAAGCATACACCTCTGTCTGCAAATAAGTGATGCTGGTAGAACCTAGACTTGTCGAACTATTGTTAGGGGGATTGAACTGTTTTCTTCGTAGAGTAATTGTAATTGAATTGTTTGCCGTGATAGTGCCAGAGTGTTTTCTATAGATGTTTCGTTATAAATAAATACCTTTATATCTTTACACCGAAGCCTTGTTGCGTGTTTGCTTGTCTTACTGTGTAGAATTGCCCTATATTATATACTCCACATACTGCTTAACTCTTCTTGAGGGAAGTCTGACTGCTCAGCCACAGCTACCAAGTGAATCTGTGTGGTACAGACTGCTACCAAGTGGGTTTACTGCCAAACACCTGTAGTCCTAAATCTTTTTCAGTGGTCGCAGAGGGAACTGCACAGGTTTCCGCCTAACACTGGTGTACAGCGGTGGGATTTGTATCGAGTGTACAGTTTAGAGTGCTTTTCGACACTTTAGGATAACTTACCACAAAGCTTCGCACTAAAAAGCAACTTTCAAAAACATGTCTACTATGGAAACTTACAGTCAAGAGTCCTTGTCCGGTGAAAATACTGAGAGTTTACGAGCTCTCTGTAGACAAGAGAATCTTTCTGTAAGAGGCAAGAAGTTAGAACTTATAGCGAGATTGCTGGAAAACCAAAGTCTGGGTACTGGTTCAGAGGAACCAATTTCTCCAGCAAATGTAGATAACAGTGATGGTGTTGATCAAAATCATAATTGTGATGATAGCGATGAAGAGGCTGAAGAGGAAGGAGAGGCTAAGAAAACTGTCTCCCCTGCTCCTCTACCTGCCTTACCAGCTGTGCCTACGGGGCCCATACCAGGTCCCACATGTAACCCTGCTTATTTTGAACTTGAAAAAATGAAGCTCGAATTAGAATACAAACAGTTCTTCGCTCAATCTGAACGAAACTAAGAGCTCTAGTTCAGACGGATGAATTCCCAGGCTGAGCAGAAGCAGGCTGAGTTAAGGCTCAGGGAAATAGAACTTAATCATGAGTTAGAGATGAAAAAGTTGTCTGTGGAAAGTGCTTCTCTCTCCTCTGGTTCCTCTAGGAGCTCCAGTCCCAAAAGACCCCGGATGCCGAAGGAACTAGTGGGTATGTATGAACCGAGATTGGATGTGTTGGATTGGTTAAAACTGTTTGAGTACAATCATGGGCTCCAGGACATCACCGGGAATGAGTTACTTCCCTGGTTGTTCTCTAGGCTCCCCCCTGTTGCGACTGATGTGGTAATGGAGTTGGGGGAGGCGGATAAGACGGATTACGAAAGTGTGAAACTAGCTTTAATCGCTAGATTCGGGAAGACCCCTTCCCAGTATCTTAAGAGGTTTAGAACCCTCAAAAAGCATGATGGTACCCCTTGGGCTACCTGGGTGAGTGAAGGGTTGAAAAACTTAGAGGGATGAATTAAGGGTTTCAAAGTGAACACTTATGAGGGTATGAAGAATCTTTTTATGTTGGAGTCGATTTATGATGCCTGTTCTCCTGAGCTCAGACAGCACTTGGCTGATTCGAAGGAATTAGATTCCCGGAAGCTGGTTAAGGCTGCTGACTTATGGGTTGCCAACAGGGCTACTCATAAGGATTCTGGGGCAACTTAGAAGAAGGATGAGGGAAAACAGCCTAAGAAAGACTCAAAAGAGAATTCGAATAACTCAAATTCCAACGAGGGCCCCAAACCGAATAACCAGGGTAAACCCCAGGGAAAACCACAACAGAATAGTGTTCCTTCTGGCCACAAACCAGAAGGAGGTCAGAACAAGCCACCATTCCAGAGAGCATTTGGAACATTCTATCTCTGTGGGGCAACTGACCATATCAAAGGAGATCCAAAATGTAAGAGTAAACCTACTGGGATCAGCACAGTCTCCTTAGCCTTCACTCCTGAGGAGGAAGTCCAAATGACTAGTGCTCACTTCGAAGTCTTTGCTGAAGAACCTTGGGTTCTTCAAGCAAGTGTATCAGTAGAGTCGATGGATCTGGTTAGTAATCAGAATAGGAGTGTGTACGACTCTATACCCGAAAACTCTAAATGTTATTATGTGGACAGTGTTCTTGTCAATGGCCAGGATACCCCTGCCAGGCGAGACTCTGGGGCCAGCAGAACAGCAGTGGACGAAAGCTTTTTCAGGCCTGAGGATGTTGCTAAGGCACCCAAAGGTCCCGCTAAGATGTCTGGAGGCCCTGTCCAAATGGTTCCAATTCTACCAGCCCTCATTCAGTGTAATGACATGGCAGTGTTGATTCCTGTCAGTGTTCAGACTGAGGTGCCTGGGAGAGTCCTGTTGGGGAATGATCTAAAAACTCTAGGAGTAGTATCCAGTACCCCCAGGCCCTCCCAGTGTGGAGACCCAGAACCAAACCAAATTGGCTAGAGAGGCCACCTTAAGAACCACTCTAAGCCTGTGGGAACCTCTACTGAGAACCCCACAGCAAGCCCTGGCTTTAGTAAGTTGACCTTTGACCCAGGCAAATTTCAGGCTAACATGTTAGGGAAATGGGAGCCCCAACCAAGCTCCATCATTGTTCCCCCAGTTATAGAGTCTGTGACTCCCCCTGCTTCTGAGGAAGAGGTGGATAGACCTACTGGAACCCTAACTAGGCCTAAGAGAACTGGTAATTCTCAGTGCTGGTGGAAAACCAGAAAGGAAAAGTCTAAGGCCAAAAACCTTCAGACTGTTGGACCTTCCACAGAAGACTCCAACCCAATTCCTAGACTTAAGGGGGAAACTCCTAAAGTAGGGAAGGTAAGATCTCAGAGGAAGGAGAAGCATGTACCTTGCTTATCTCCATCCCCTCCAACCAAGAGGCCTAAAACTCAACCTTCTCTCAACAGAGAGGTAGGGAAGACCTCTGGAGGCCCCACTAGATCTAAGGGAATCCTTTATAAGGACCCCTTGAAGAAGCCTAACACAGGTTCATAAGTTGTAACAACTTCTGAGGGACTGGTCAACCAGATCCCCTATAAACTTAAAAAGACTGATGTTCCTAGGAAGGTATGTAGGTCATATAGCTTACAAAGGAAAACCTGGAAACCCATTGAACATAGGTCAAGGTGTCACCACCAAAATGCTGATGGTCTCTCTAGGATGTATGTCATCGACTAGAGGTATGAGATTCATCCAGGAGTGGATTAAATCCTCCTGTCCCTTAGTCTGGGGGGGGGCGAGTGTTAGGGAGAATTCTCTGTTTAGGCTGAATTTCCTAACCTAGTGAGTCCCCCAGCAGCTTTGCTGGATTTCTGGAGTTTGTTTTTTCCATCCTGCCAAGAGTGAGACACTTTTTTCTCCCACTCTTGGACATGAATGTGTGTAATTCCTTGGAATGGCAATGTGTTCTATGGGCTATGGGGTCTTTTACTCCATAGGGTCTCATATGTTTTGCTATGTGTGTTATACCGCACCCTACGTGCCATAACACTGGGGCGTCCTAGCGGACCTCCACCATAGACTCCATACCCGGACACTGACTACTGTCTCCCCGGGCATGTAAAGTCACCATTGGCTTTACTAGACCTAAATTTACTAACAGAAGTAGTACACACCATCTTATTGTGGACGTACTAGTAGGGGTAATTCGATTACTCCTAGGTCTGTTATTCGAGGGGGCACTGTCCCGTCCCCCCTCGTCGAGTTTTGGCTGGTGGCAGTGGAAACAACTTGTTATGTTCGACCCCGGACATAACCCTATGGGATTCTTCCCATTGTTGGAGATTGATACTTTTCCTCATTAATCTCTAACATACCATCAGTTTACTTATCTTAAATAAGTTTACCGGATGGTATTTTCTGCCAGAACTCGGTTTTTAAAATGGCGTCTGTGTTCGTCTCTGACTCCTAAACCAAAGGTTGAGCCCTTTGTTCCACTTTTGGCGGGCTTCTGTACAGAGACCCTCCAAAGTGGTGCCATTCTGTCTGGGTTACCACAGGGGTATGGGAGGGGGTTTAGGCACCCTGGACCGAGTTGCCTTGCCAACTCCGGTCGCACTCTGGTGTGATTGGCCCAAGTGGTGAGTATCCCTGCTCACCACTTAGCGTGTGTTGATTGACAGCTAGGCTGAATGAATGGGGGTTTTCTGCATAAAAGCAGGGCTTTTGGGACTGGATCTTCATAAGTCGCCACAGGACCTAAGAATCTGACGAGGGTAACGCTGAGCCGACCTGCACAACGACACCTCCGGTGGAGCCCTGCGGAACCGACTCACCACTTCCCAACGACAGAGGAGATCTCCCTGCCGGAGAGTCTCTTCCCCTGACTGGTGGGAACAACCAGTCCCCTTTGCTTTTTCTTCGCTCATGGACGCAGTGGTCGAATTGCCCGTGCAGAAGCAACTCGGCAACCGGATAGCCACTACCCCTGTACCGCGACCAAAAGGTGGTGCCTTGTGATGGAACACTCCGCGGCTGGTCTCTTCCCTGGTGGCGCACCGGACTTCACTTTTCTTCGACGACGAGATCCTCTCTACTCTTGGCAAAGACCCGACGTGCATCCACCACCAGGAACAACTGCCCTCGCCGGAGCTGTCTTTCCGCAATCAAGGTACCGTGTCCACCTGGCTTCCCTTTCTGCCGGATCGAGTGGGGTGTCTTAATCCTCGCCTTTCCTTTGGGTCGTCTCTAAGCTTTCTTTAGCGTGTTGTTCCGAACTGGTCCAATCTTCCAATAACAATTTGCTACACAGACTCGAACGCACTTCCACAAAGAGACATTTTTGGGACATATCGCCTTGCCTCTCTCCGAGTGGGCCTGGCCTCTGAACTTTATGATCTATTGTGGTTCTTGTCTTCTTGCCTTGCATTTTTCCGTGAAGTATTGAACTGTGTTGATTTCTTAACCTACTTATTTTTCTCTCCCGCCCTAACGAATGCTAGAGTGCCATCTAGGTTGAAGCATACACCTCTGTCTGCAAATAAGTGATGCTGGTAGAACCTAGACTTGTCGAACTATTGTTAGGGGGATTGAACTGTTTTCTTCGTAGAGTAATTGTAATTGAATTGTTTGCCGTGATAGTGCCAGAGTGTTTTCTATAGATGTTTCGTTATAAATAAATACCTTTATATCTTTACACCGAAGCCTTGTTGCGTGTTTGCTTGTCTTACTGTGTAGAATTGCCCTATATTGTATACTCCACATACTGCTTAACTCTTCTTGAGGGAAGTCTGACTGCTCAGCCACAGCTACCAAGTGAATCTGTGTGGTACAGACTGCTACCAAGTGGGTTTACTGCCAAACACCTGTAGTCCTAAATCTTTTGCAGTGGTCCCAGAGGGAACTGCACAGGTTTCCGCCTAACAGGGTCGAATAAGGGTTGAAGTTGTAATTAGGGTAAAAGTTAGGAATGGAATTTTATTAGAGGTTTGGGTCATTGTTCAAGTTACAGCTTTGTACTTTAGTATATTTTTAAAAATAGCTTTTTTTGTGACTTTATTACTCGCAACATGTTTATACTTTGCATTGCTTGTATTGAATGACTACATTTTTGAAAACTACTTTTTGCAGACTAGTTTTTCACATGACAACATTTTTCTAGGGGCATTTTCATACAGAATCGTACCCACTCGCCTGTCTCCACCTTCTAACTGGTCTATACTATGCTTTCTGCGCTTAAATCTCCCTCTCTGTTTCTCTCCTCACTCCGACCCCTGTTCTTACCACTCTATCTCTCTATCTCCCCTCTCTTGTCTCCTCCTTCAAACTCCCACCTGCTCTCCCTTCTCTTCTCTCCAACACTTCTCGCCCCCACCACTACACCCGCCTCTACTCAGATTACCCTGTTGTCTCTTGCTTCCCTCACTCTCCCATACCCCAAAACATACCGCCCACACACAGAGCCTATCTCACAAACTCCCCCTTTTATTCTCAGCTTTCAATTATATATATATATACACACACACACACACACACACACACACACACACACACACACACACACACACACACACACACACACACACACACACACACACACACACACACACACACATATATATATATATATATATATATATATATATATATATATATATATATATACACACACACCACCCCCCCTTACTTCCACATTCCCACAGCATGCATTCTCAATCTGCCGCTCCCTCCTTGTTGGTCTCTTGGTCCACCTCTTCTCCTGACCTCACCCGAACACCTTTCACCCTCTTCTGTACTTTGTCGCCTTTTATACCTAGCATGCTCTGTTTTGGAGTTCCTTCTGGCTCCAATTGACCCTCCTTGTAACATGCTCCCCTTTAGCAATCTTTGACTAGGTTTTCCCCTGGAAGTTGGGACATCATCTGTTAGTGTTTAAGAAGGTGTCTAGCCCCACTCTTTTTTCAATCTCCATTTGTATGGTGGCATACGTGTGCTCTTGCTGCCTGTTTGCCCTGTGCTAGTTAGCTTTTTTCCCAGCTGTATGTGGCGGAGATTGCTGTATCTCCCCTGCTCCAAGCAATCTCTGTTTTCTGTTGCCCCACCGTTCCCCTGGGGTCCATCTGGGATTGGTGGGCCGTGTGTTTGCTGTTTTTATCCCCCTTGGGCAGTGAAAATCCCAGTCAATTCTATTTCTGAGCTTTATTCCATTCCCCTGGTTCCACTCTGGGGTTTCCTGGTTGCACCAAGGTGCATTCTGGGAGTTGCAGTTCTGAAAAAGAGGAAGAAGAGACCTGGCCAGGACATAGACTGATGGGTATTTCAGCAGGGACAATGGTACCAATATCCTTGCACATGTTCATTGTGCAGCAGTGATAGTGGTTTCAATATTCCTGCTCATGTTCAAGCACTCTGGGGTTTTGGGGTTTTAGGAACTAGGTTCCCTCTTATGCCCCACCTTTTGCATTTTTTGTATTTTATTTGTATTTTATTAAGCGCCTTAAACCAAAGCGCTGTACATAGGCTATAGAATGGTTACAAAATAAATGTATAAACAATAAAATCAAGAAAACAATCACTCAAAGGTGTTGAAGTAGATGAGAATTCAGAGAACCACGAAAAAAAGAATAGGTAGAGATAGAGAAAGCGGAAGGATGTTCCAACGAAGAGGAGTAAGAAGTTCAAAGGAACAAAAATGAAACTGTACACACGGGGAACAGGGAGCCAAAAGTAAGAATTGAGAAGAACTACTAAGGGAGCATGCCGTGATATAGAAGGATATTAGTTCAGCAAGATAGCTGGGAGCAAGACCATACAGAGATTTAAATTCAAGACAAAGAAAGTTGAATGTAATTTGAGAATGAAAGGGTAACCAGCCAAGTGTTACAAGAGAATCAGTAATAGAGTGCCGCGATGAGAGAAGGCAAAAAAGATTAATAGAGGAGTTGAACACTGATTTAAGAAGGGCAAGACGAGAGTTAGGGAGCCCAAACACAGCAGATGAGCAGTAGAAAAGTTGTGAGAAAATTAGAGAGGAAATAGTTTAGTTGCCTGAAAAGTAAGAAATTCGAATATTATAGAGTTGGAAGCTACAGAAACGGGCAGATAATGAGATCTGTTGATAAAACAAGAGATTTGTGTCAAAATAAAGACATTACGAGCTGTGGGTGAGATTGGAAGCTTGGATGGGAGAAAAGATATAAAGGACGGTGTAAGATGAGGAGAAAGATTGTTAGCAGGAACAAACAAAACCTTGGTCTTGCGTTGAGGGTGAGGTAGTGGGAGGACATCCAGGATTTAATTGCAACCAAGCAAGCAGAAAGATTGCAATGAATTTCAGGAGAAAAAGAGGAGAAGGAAAGAAATAGTTGGGTGTCATCCGCATAGAAGTGGTGGGACAGCCCAAAGGAAGAAATAACAGCTGCATGATAAGATGTGTAGAGCGAGAATAAGGAAGGTCCCAGAACTGACCCTTGAGGCACACCGTGGGCAAGCAAGAGCGATTCAGAGGACTTGCCAGCCCAGGTGACCGAAGATGTTCTATTAGAAAGATCGAAGCAAGACAAAACAGGACCTGAAAGACCAAAAGATGAAAGTGAAGCTAAGAGTAAAGAGTGATCAGTGTCGAAGGCCGCTGATAGATCTAGAAGAATGAGAAAGGATGAGTGCTTAGAATATCTCGCCGAAAGAAGGGTGTTCCACACAGAGAGAAGAGCAGTTTCTGTAGGGTGAAAAGGGCGGAAGCCAGACTAAAATTGGGGGAGAATAGAAGAATTAGAGAAAAACGTGGAAATCTGAGAATAGACAAGCCGTTCTTGAAGTTTTGAGAGATAAGGTAATAAAGAAATAGGGGGGAAGTTGAGACAAGGAGAGGATCAGCCGTAGGTTTCTTCAAAATTTGAATAATAGATGCGCGCTTAATTGATGTAGGAAAAGTGGAGGTAGAGAGACAGATATTAAAAATGGAGACAAGATAGGGTACAAGAAAAGGTTAGACCTTAGGGATTAACAAAGAGGGAATACGGTCAGTAAGGGAGGCAGTGGGATGAGCTTTAGCTAGCAAAAGGAAAACATCAGAATTAGAAACAGGAGCAAAGGGAGTGATAGTGACTTAAGGAGTAAGAGCAGGAGTAGGGGTGCATTCGGGTGGCTTAGATGCTTCAATGTCATGACGAAGAGAAAGAACTTATGAAGAAAAGAAATGTGCAGTCAGAGGCAGAGAGAGTAGAGTTTGTAGAGTGATCAATAGTAGGAGGCGAGAGAAGACGTGCAAGAGTTTGAAAAAGACCCTTAGACTTTTAGCAGAGTGTAAACAATTGTCATACAGAGCATGATAAGAGAAGTAGGAGGAGCAATGAGGCGTAGATTTGGTCTTGAGCCAGCGCCTTTCAAGGTGACGAAGAAAGCGGTCCATAGAGCGCAAGTGGGGAGAAAGCCATGGTTAAGAGGGTTTACGAGTAGTACGGCAAGGAGACAGAGGGTAGAGTTGATCAAGAGAAGTGGTAAGAGATGAGGAAATGGAGGATGCTCGATCATCGGCATTCAGAGCTGAAAAGGAGAGAGGAGTGGAAGGTGCTGAAATACAAGTAGTGTTAAACAGTGAAGAATTAAAATCACGTAGCTGACGTTGAAAAAATAAGTTGAACCAAAAGACAGAGGGAAGTAATGAGCAGAAGCAAGTGGGAGTAACGATGTAGAAAGTAAAGAATTATCAGAGAGATAGACGAGATGAGACAGGGGAAGCTGTGAAAGTCGAGATAAAGATCAAATCCAGAGAGGAACCAGGGATGTGCGATGGGGGAGTAGAGAGAGGTAGAAGAAAATGAGAATCAAGAACAGAGAGGAAAGGCATAGCGGAGTGTGTAGAGGACAGGCAAAGATTGAAGTCCCCTAACAGAACGACTGGGGTGGGAGGGTCACATCCCTGACCCTGTTACTCTAGAGAGCTTACTTCTATCCTGGGCCCAAAAGTTAGTATGGCTTAGGCCTTGAAGAAAGCTGAAAATAGCCTAATGGGGCCTCTAGCCCAGACACTGCAGTTGCAAAAAAGCCACCAGACCTACATAAAGGATTTTCTACAATGAAGGAACCCCACTGGGGAGATGAAAATCATGCTATGTACCCAGGTGGGGGGGCGAATTGCTACCCCAAAAGAACTACTGGGCATGAGTGGACACAACAATTGTTGCCTGGTGTCAAGGATGGCACAAGAATCACTCAAAATCTCAGAAGCGGTTCAAGGGTTCATATTAAAATCTTTGTTGGCCCTAGGGCCGTCCCTCTTATCTTATTTTGCACCTCCTCCATAATTCGGGTGTCTCTAACCCCCACATTAATAGATTCAGAAGGCTGTCCTCTGCTGTTTAATCCTACCTCTGACTAGTTGTGAGGAGCTAAAAGCAGAACACCTTATCCAGGGGTCAAGTTCTAAAAATAAAAGTGGGGGGACTCATCGACAAACGCAATGGGATGTGACGTGGCCAGAAATTAGCATATCACGGTGAAATATGCAAATTTAATTGAATTGACTTTGTATAGCCACCCAAATTGCACAGGACGAATACCATTTGCCTTTCATAAAATCAACACGCACACAAAACGAAGAGAGGATATTTTCTTCTAATAGTATTTTTGTTAAAAGGTGTGCATGTTTTAAACTCTAAGAACCAATACAAATATTTTCCCTGGAACATGCAGTACCGAAATGGGACATTTCACCTTTAGTTGATTGTTATTTTTCATCAAGGTTTATAAAGCAGTGGTGAAGTGTCCAGCCTGAAAACCTGACGACTGCAGATCACGAGGTCGGCTTTAATTCATAAATTCAGTGAAGACTTTCATTGTTTCTCATTTTAAATGGGGGGGGGCTGAGTGAACCCTCTGAAAAAAGTGGGTGGACTGCGTAAACCCGCGTGTACCCTCGACTTTAGCCCTGCTTATCTCACTGGGACTTCCTAACTTTCCCTACTCTATCCAATTGTTGTTCTACTTGGATTTAGGAATCGTGCCTTAAAGACACCGGGCCTCATTCCGAGTCCGGCGCTAATGGAAAAACGATGGCGGTAAAGTAATTACGCCATCCTTTTCCGCCGTGGACTATTCCGACCGTTCACACCGTAATTACCGCCGCCGTAAAGTACGACGGCGTAAATAGCGGACCAGTGTCGCGCGCCCGACACACCACGTCGGAAATAACGCTAAGGCGTAAACCAGTGCTGATCCCAAGTAAAGCGGACACGGTAAAAACGGCCTCCACAAGGGCGCAAAGTACCTTAACGCCATGGCGTAATTACCGGCATCGCAGAGAAGGTGTTAACAACCCTGAACAGTGCCAGAAAGAGGAACAGGTGCACCCAATCAGCACAGGTGGAGTCCATAGAGTCAGGCACAGCACAAAAGGAGCACACCCACACACCACACCCCCTCTCACACCAAGATGATACCAATTCTCGCAGCATTCATGGAGCTGGAGGCCCTGCTTGCAAGGCAGCAACGACGACAACATCAACAACAGCAACCACAGCAACCACAGCCCCCACCACAGAGGATACACAGGAGGAGAAGGAGGCAGAGACAGGCCCAGCATGCCCTACCGGTGCAGCCACCATTACCACGCCGTCAGCCCCCAATTCCACGCATCAGACCCACCCCCTTCAACCTCACACCAGAGCAGATACACACCCTGTACCGGCTTGACCGGGACACGATAACCACCATAGTGGCCCTGATACATAACGACATAGTGAGCCTAATAGAAATCAGCACTGCCATCCCCCCTCTACTAAAGGTAGTGTCTGTGCTCCACTTCCTTGCCACAGGGACCTACCAGCATACAGTGGGGCACATGCATGGCATTTCACAGCCCATATTTTCCCGGATACTCAACCAAGTGCTCGATGCCCTCCTCAAGCACAGAAGGGACTACATATGCCTCCCCCGGACTCCCCAGGAGACATATGATACCAAAGCTGCCTTCCATGCACTTGCAGGCATGCCAAATTGCATAGGTGCCATCGACTGCACCCACGTAGAATTGGTGGTTCCCCATGCCATGGAGGTGCCGTATCGCAACCGCAAGCAATATCACTCCATCAACGTCCAGATGGTGTGTAATGCCAGTAAAGCCATCACACAATGCAATGCCCGATACCCCGGATCAACTCATGACTCCTTGGTCCTGCGCAACTCTACACTACCACGCTACATGGAGCGACATGCTGAACGACGTACCTGGCTGCTTGGTGAGTAACCGGAATGGGCCATGGCAGTCCATTGGGGCTGTGAGTAGGCTGTCAGCATACTCCACCCGGGTGGTAAAGGGTGGGGTAGAGAGATGCATAAGGGTGGGACAGTCAACGCCATTGTACGATGTAATGGGGTGACTGTATCCTGGGACATGTGTGCATGGCCAGTGAACACTGCTGCAATGTCAGATTAGCCCAATTCTCCACCATGATTGCACGAACACTTACCTTCATTCCACTCTCATGCAGGTGATGCTGGCTACCCATTGAAGCCGTGGCTCATGACCCCGGTCCGCAACCCACAAAACAGGCACCAGGAGGACTACAATAGATCTCATACCCGTACACGGGTGGTGATAGAGCAGACCTTTGGCCTTTTGAAGGCACGATTTCGTTGCCTCAGCCGGTCAGGTGGGGCCCTCATCTACAGCCACGAGAAGGTGGCCAAGATCACCATGGCATGTGCAATGCTGCACAACATGTGCATCCATCGGAACGTGCCACTGCCCCCTGACGTGGGTCTGCTACCACCAGAGGAGGAGGAGGAGGAGGAGGAGGAGGAGGAGGAGGAGGAAGAAGGAATGGCAGGACAGCATCACAGGGCCGATGCACAGGAGGGACGTCACGTGCGACAAGCATTGATTGACCAATATTTCTGAGTCACAAGTCAGCTGAGGGGGTGAGGATGACAGGACATTGGGCACTGGGTGTGGGGATACATGTACTACATGCACTGTGAGACATTAAAAGACACATGCACAATGATCAATGTCCACTCTGTTTTCCAGGATACACCAAACTGTGTATTGTATAATCATGTGAAAACGTGTACAAATAATCCTCCACCCTCACCCCCCTCCCCCCCAACTCCCACGCACACCCTCACCCCCCTCCCCCCCCCAACTCCCACGCACACCCTCACCCCCCTCCCCCCAACTCCCACGCACACCCTCACCCCCCTCCTCCCAACTCCCATGCACACCCTCACCCCCCTCACCCTCCCCCCACAACAGCCCCACAATGGTCCCATCAATACTACATAGGCCACATGTGTGTGGCTTCATAGTCAATGGGCACGCCCCGAGCATGAGGAATCATTTTCGCATTGTGCGTTGTGACCTGCGGACCGGGCTGGTCTGCGTGAAGGAGCACTGGGAGGGTGGTTCCTCCTGCTGGGGCTGAGGTCTGGGGGTTGCTGCCTCCAGGGCATCAGCAATCCTGCCGAGCACCTCACAGAGCCGGTTTGTGGATGTAGTGATGACCTCGCCCAGAGCCTGCAGGTCATTGTGATGCACCAACCCTGATTCCCGGTTGTCCCGGAGAAACTCCTCAATCATGGCCGTGAGGTTCTGGGAGTGCACAGCTTCTGCGGCCGATGTGGGGGATGTGGTTGGCAGGCTCGGTATTGGGCCTGCAGGCCTCTCAGGTGTTTCGGCAGGGGAAGTGGGCTGATGTGAGACAGGTGTTACCCCTTCGCCTGTGAGACCTGGCCCATCACTCGACCCGGAGTCGCTGTGTGCAACCTGGCTGTATGATGGTGACTCAGGGCTGTAGACGTTGGTCTCCTCCATGTTGACCACGGAATGGGATGTGGGGCTGTCTGGCACACTAAGGAGGCACATGGCAGCATTCTCCCCTGACATGCTGGATTCCTCAGGGTGCAGCGTGGGGCATGTTTCCGGCGGAACTGCAGCCATGTCCAGGTGCGCGGGTGGGGGTTGTGTACCCTCCATGGGGGTTGCTGGAGCAGGTGGTGTAGTATGGGCCTTATGTCTGCCAGCAGGTATGCGCTGTACCCTGCCCCTGTCCCGGGAGGTACTTGGCCGGGAGCCTTCCTGCTCCTCACTTTCATGACCGCTACCTGTGGGGGGCAAGAGAGAGACAGCATGATCAATGATCTGGGGGTCATCATGACTTCAAGCCTATGGTAACACATTGGGAGAGCAGCGTCTTGGTGATATTTTGGTTGGTGAGTGAACTTGGCTTGGATGGTAAAAGCATACTGTTGGCGGGGTCAATCATGTTGGTGGAGTACTGTGGTGAGTGACATTGACCAGCTTTCTGTGTGGCATGGCCAATATGGGTGTCAGCCTTGCACCTGACATCATCCTGGGTCCCACTTGTTACGACATGGTTGCAGGGGGGGGGGGGCTACGAAGCAAACATGATGTGACTCTTTGGCCGGCCCTTTGCGGTGAATTACATTAGGGATGCATGTACTGTTTGGACTCATGACACTCACCTGCATCAGCGGATGAGGGATCACCGCAATCCATTTCGCCCACACCTTCGATGGCTTCTGTGCCCATCATCTCCGCACATGTTTCCTCCCAGGGCATCATTTTAATGGGTGAGCCTGGGCCTCCTCCTGTCTCCAGGGCCTGCTGACGGTTTGCTGACATGATGGCCCGCACCCTGAGACGGAGGTCATCCCAGCGTTTGCGGCAATGCGTTGTGCTGCGGGGGGTGTTCCCAACGGCGCTCACCCTCTGTGCGACCAACTCCCATATCTCCTTCTTTCTGAGGATGGTGGGCCTACGCATGTCGCTGCAGAATACGATATCTGCATGTTCATGCAGAGTGTCGACCAGGACCTGTAACTCATCCTGGGTGAATTTTTCTTTTCGGATGCGCGCACCGCCCTTTTTCAGAACTTTAGGCATGATGATCTTCTCTGTTGTATATTTGGTCGATCTGAGTCCTGTATGGAGTCCTGTATGTCCTGTATGGAGAGGATTGCAATGGATTGTGATTTTAAATATGGCCGCCGTGATGCTTCCCGTTCCTGTGCGATGATGTTATTTCCGTTTCTGGTATTTAACGGTGGCCGTAATTTACGGTTAGCGTAAATTACGGTCTCCGCTAATTACGGATTCCATCGAAGGCGATGGTGTTAAATGCGTCTAGGTTTATGGCGGTAAGGGGTTTGACGGGACCTTTTGCGCTATGCCGCAAGGGAGTTTACCGCCATGGCGGAATACTCGTGCACGCGAAGTCGGAATATGGTGGAAATAGCGCCTTCCGACCACATCGTACATGGTATTTACGCCATGGCGGTAATTACTGTTACTTACCGCCGGACTCGGAATGAGGCCCACCCTGTTGAAAAGAAGCGTGATGCCAAGACCTATCTCAGGCGACCGTGACTGTACAAGTAAGCGGCTGTGTATTGGAGCAGCTGAATGAGAGAGCATTCGAGCAGCTGAATGAGAGCGTCAAGAAAAGGGTGAAGGGAGCGGGTGAATGCAGGCTCCGGTAATGGTGGTCGTCCATCTGGGGGATTAATAACTGCCTCACGTAACTCCAAAATTGTAAATATGAAAAAATAGCCAATTACGTCTATGATATTTTAGCCCCAAAAATTGATCTTAAAGGGAACTCGTGTAAAAAAAGCAGTTGTGGTGATCAACCTTTACTATAACCCCCGAGTGTTATAACCGGAATTACTTTTTAGAAGAACTCAATGAAATCTTGTCAGAGGTGGTGAGTGTGGCTGAAGCAGGGGATCTCAACACGTGCTGCTTGGACTTGAGTTCGGAAAAGTGGGGGGGTTGGGCTTGCAGGAGTAAATGGGTAGAAGTGGTTGGGGGTTCTTTAATGAATGGGACCTGATTGTTTGCAATGGAAATCTACCTGGGGATCTTCATCCTGTCCACGGGGGCAACGCACTTGTCTTGAAAGCAAGATGATGCTGAGCAACACAGGTTCGATCCCTGGGTCCTTGCTTAGAAACCTCTGGGTATCAAGCACGTTATAAATAACCCATTACAATTACAATTCCATCCGGCACACACCAGGATAGGAAATCATGGGAAATTGGTCATCCATTATATAATTCTCTCTAGAGATCTGTTGCATGATAGTGCTGGCCTTGTCACACTTGATAATGCACTTGAAAACCCCTAGGGAAAGAGGGGTGCCATACATGGCTTGCCCTGGTTATTGATTCAAGTTCACAGAATCCCTTCAGGCAGGTTAGCATTGGGATCATCTGATGGCCAAGATAAATCCAAAGGCAAAGACAACGGCCCATACGTTTGGGCCTTTTTAATGTGTGTTTCGAAGGATATATTCCTGGGCGCTGACTTCACAAGAACTGTTGACTCAGCATATGGTGTGGACGTTGAATTGAAGAAGTTAGGATCAATCAGAATAGGTTCTCACTTGCTTTAGTTAAGAATCTTTACGTTTCCTATAGAAACCGATGGATGGGTCTTTTAGGGATTTATCTCACACTAACCCTAACACTTGTAAGGAGGAAAATACAAGGTTTAGGGGAGTTTCAAGCAAGGGATAGCTGTCTCTTCCATAATTGTCTTGAGTAAGAGGGGAGACCTACACTACGGAGACTAGGGGTTATTGACACCTACTCTAAGACACAGAAAGTTAGCGGGATAAAACTGGGGCTTAAGAGAACTTCTGTACATCTATCTTGATCTAAGAATAAAATGTGCTTACTAATCTTTTGAAGTTGAGAGTAAAATTATTTTTAGGGAGTAAAAAGAACATTCCACTCCCCAGGGAAGTATTTTTGTAGGCAAGGTAAACTATAGTTTTAATTTAAAGCAGCATCTATTTGTAAACCATACTTCACTGCAATTAAGTAATGCTATTGAAAAGACACTTCGCTCAAAATACCTCTTCAGACCAGACTGTTATTATTAGTTCTCCTTCCGGTGGCACTGCTCTGCGGATACCACAGTTCAGTTCACAGTTCACGTTGATCTGTTATATTAAAAAGCTCACGCCGCGTCAGGATTCACGTACAGCAAACTCTCAGTCAGCAATGCTCATTCATTTTAAGGGCGTCATCTTGGTTGTACAATGGAGTGTTTCATGGCGTCACACATAATGACGCGATCGCTGATTCTCACTCTGTGCTGTGGAGCTCGCAGATTAATGGTAATTTATCTACTTATGTATTCAGCCATTTTGCAGTACACCGTGGCAAAAGCCCGTTTGTACTTGCTCTTTGGAAAACATATTTTACAGAACGGTGTTGCTACGATTCTTTCTGGTACATAAAACTAGCATTGCTAATTGTTTGCAAAAAAAAAAACAACACGGGGCAGCTTTCCAGGGCCTAATTCACAGAGCGTTTTCTAATGAGGTTGTACCATTATAAAAAGCTTCTATGAATTTAGGTAGATTTTTTTCTCTGCTGGAGAACTCTTACGTGCTATTCCATACTGCCCGCCAGGCCATCCACACTACCAATAAAGGAGAATGATTCCTTTGTTGGTAGCCCAAAAAAGCTGTGGAGCAAATTCCTTTGAGGATGTGGGCATACTCTGCCCTTTGGGCGATACAGCCTTGCCCAGTCGATATTTAGCAAGCGGATAAAAATGTACTTGGCGCTGTATTGCTTGACCATTCCACGTGGAATAATACTGCCGTTATTGTTGCTCTTTAATTGATGGGTTTTGTCTTTGTGATTTTATGCAATGTACTTTATTAGTAACCAGCGAGGGTACAATCAGAATGAAAGAGCCATTCTGATTGACCCTCACCAAGTCATTACCAGGCCGGGAATCCCTCTGTCGGGATTCCACGGCCTTTGTCCCCGGCGGGGAGTGTGGCAGCCCCTCAGCCAATGAGGATGCTCGAAGCGGGACCATCCCCACTCCGAGCCTCCCCACGGCTGAGAGGCTTCCTTTAGCCCCTGCCGGGGACTGAGGAAAGGCTTTTTTTCCCCCCTCCCCTTTCCTCCCTCCTCCCAGCCCTCCCCACCCCACTTACCTTCTATTCCTTGGTCACCGGTGGGGGACGATGGCAGCCTCCTGCCGTGTGGAGACTCGGAGCGGGGAAATCCCTGCTCCGAGCCTCCCCACGGCTGGAGGCTTCCATCGTCCCCCGGCGGGAACCCAGGTACGTTTTTTTTTTTTTTAATTTTTTTCTTCTCTTCCCTGCCCTTCCGCTATAACTATAACTATGGGCCCTGGGGCATTACCTGAGTCGGTAATGCCCCGCCGCTCGGGGCATATTGCTTTAATAATGACTTCTGTAATAAATAATAAACCTGAACTCAACACGATATGAAACGAGGCACCTTTCTCAATCCTAACTAAATTGTGAAATACGCAGGAAAATGCTGTTTAGGTTTTTGGTCGTTGTAGCTCCAGTGTCAAACCGTATGGTTATGCATATATTGCATTTAAGGCCTGGGTCAAGTACATAAAAGAACTGTATAAAAAGCATTATTAATTTGTCATTTATTTCCTCCCTATTCACCCCTCTATTTTAGTATTTAATACTAGGCAGGTGCAGTTTCTATTGGTAAGGCCAAAGCTCTTATGCCGAGTGCAGTTTGAAATGTCCTGTAGAAAACTCAGTTGCCATTTTGAAGTCCCATCCCCACTGTGTTATTTAACTGAAGTTGAGTATTTTAAGGCGATTCACTAAAGGGGTGAGAAGTCAGTTCCTTCAAATTATAGTCCCAATCCATAGTCGGTTCTGAGGCAAAATTGTTCTCCAAATTTCTGCTGGAAACCCGTGTTTAGACACATTAATTAGTTTCACTATGTATGCAGTGGAACATTTCTTCATTGGGTAGCGTTATGTCAGTCATTTTTGTTAACTGTGAAAAAACAAAGAAAAATTGCAGGGAACCTCTTCTGCTGCTTTTGTACCTACAATATATAGCCGAATTTGATAAATATTTGTTTAAATATTCCAGTGCAATGTGGGTTAGGATCAAAAGAATACACGTTCAAATCTAGATTATCCTCCATGAGAACAATCTAAGCAGAAAAGTGCCTGGATGTAGTGCATTCTAGAGTCAGCTTTCCTAACCTAACAAGGATCTACCTCAGAGTCCCGATTCTACAACTCAAGCTTCTGGAATATGTTACCCAGCATGCTTCTTAGTTCTAATCAAGGATGGAGTGGTTTGGGTAAAATCTGTAGATTCTGAAGACAGTGAGTTGGCTTCACTATGGTAAAGCTGTCAGGATGGGTCAACGCAAGGGACCGACTATTGGAATACTGATCTCCTCCCCAATCCCAGGATTCAATTACTAAGATTCATTAACGGTCTATTTCTAGGGATATGGCGCTCTGCTCTCTTTTTGAAAATATCCGTCCTAACGATGTAGCGCCCTGCTCGATGCTTGGCTTTCCTACCAGCATGTACTTCTTCCCGCTGCTTTGGGTAATTGTCAGGCCTAGTTATTCAATCTCCAGCTGCTAGTCACCCTACTGGGCCAATTTAAACACCTCATCACACACCCCTATCAGCAACTATTCCCCCCCCCCCCGCCCCTTGCATAGGGTTTCCCCATGCTGTGATATTCTCATTCTCCAGCGAGGGGGCACTCGGCTCTTCAAGCAGTCCCTCTCGGCATTCAATAACCATGTTTTCTCAATGGTGGCAAATTTGCTTTGCCAGTCCAGCAGATTCTTCCTGGTATACTTCCCAGTCTTGCTCAGGTGGGGAAAGGCTCTGCTCACGGTCTCACCAGCTGCAACTTACTAGGCCAGCATCCCCTCCTCTATCCTGCTTTCCAGGTTTCACTCCTAGCCTCTTTGAACCATGAACTACAGATCCTTGAGCGCTTTAAAGGGTTTGCTTGATTATAACCTGGTTTCCTTGCTTTCTCCCACTGGGATTGGATACCATCTATTGTGCTTTCCTCCTTCTGTTTCGTTGTTTCAGCTTTTGGCAATTATTAGTTCTTTGTTGCTAATTGGGTGTAATTAGCATTGCCGCTGCGGCAGCCAAGAGCTTAAATGGATGGACCACCGCAAGTAGTGGGCAGACGGTATCTCCAAGGTGCATCCTCAGTGGTTTTTGAGTGGTTTTGCACTTCGACTGCAGAGCAAGAAGTGTTGTTTTCTTGAGCAACTGCACTGGCACCACTGTCCGCACCCTTAGTGGTTCTCATAATGTTCTTTCTGTGTGGGTGTATTGAAGGCACCGTAAACTACTGGAGTTTGCACCGGTGCTTGAAACCATGACTCCCTGTCACTAAATGACTATCCCTAAATGGGAGACTGCGACATTTACTTTGGTGATGAGGATGTACTTATCTCAGACCGGATGCTAACTTAGTTAAATGTATCAATAGGTGCTAATCAGACATAACATTTGGAAATTAGGTCCTGTTTTGATATTGCTTTACCTCTGTTTGATACTGCTGCACTTTAATTAATGCATGCAGAGAACTATAAACTGTATCATTTCCTGTTTGAAAAAAAACATTTGCAAAAAACTAAATATATAGATAGAGGCTATTGATTGATTGACACATTCTTCTTCCTTTTCAGTTCACAACAGCTGTAACCAGTGTCTTTTTATTAGTAAAAGTCATCCTCTCAAAGGTACGTTTCACAGATGTGAATTTGGCCACAGTAACTGTGTATTCTCTGCTGGGTGTTTTAAAAAGAACTCGCTCTGGTAATGATACTATATTCCTCCTCGTGCAGCTATTCTCCCAGGGTGCATTTGGCTACGTGCTGCCCATCATTTCCTTCATACTTCCCTGGATAGAAACCTGGTTTATGGATTTCAAGGTGCTGCCTCAAGAAGCAGAAGAACGGAACCGTAAGTATACTGGCTTCACCGCGTCGAAGGAACGCATGGGACAAGGGTGCTAGCATCAGATCACGGCACGGTTCTCGCATCAGAAAAGGTTACCCAAAATGTACCTACTCTAGACTTTGAGTCACCACTGAGTAAAAGTAGAGCAATCTGAATGGCATTGGACTTACACACAGCACACAGCACACACAACACACACACACACACACACACTTATTATTCATAAAGGACATAAAGGACAACTCTAAGAGAGGGTTTAATAAGAGACTAAAGACAGATATGTTGCAGTTCAATCAATGGGTTATCGAATGAATCAAATTTTCACTTTAGCTTTGTCACTTTCAACCCTCTGAAAGTAGCAGCCACAGTATTTGCATTCTTCTTAGTACAGCCTGTTTGTTTTTTATCAGGGGATCAACTTTGCTATGAAAGCGTATGGAGGAAAACAGCATGGTCAAAGAAATGAGAAGACATTGCAGGTGTCTTCAAAATAGGGCATGCCTTTTTTTTTTTAAAGCACCATCCCGTTTATATTATTGTTGATTTTTTTTCTGTTGCCTGATGTTTTTTGTACAGTATATGTTTGAAAATCAAACACCCGAAATAACCTTGAAATCATTCATACTGACACTTTTGGAGAAATATGTTATTGTCGGATATCGAGGATGGTGGCCTATCAGCTCAAAATAGCAGGTTGTTTCAGAAGAGGTGTGCCTTCACACTTAGTCTCTTACCAGAAATGATGTTTGGATGTTTCAGACTTCAGAATACTTCAGGGATTGTGTGAACATGAACATAGTGCACTTGTAGAAGTATTCATTGCAGTGCATCACATGTAGGACCTGAATCGGAGAGTTGTGTCTTCTGTGACAAACTGACCAAGAAGTCACTTTGTATGCATCAATGTGAAACCCCTCCTAAATAAATAGATGTTTTACAAGACGGTACGTGTTCTCTCCTCGGTTTCTGGAGCTTCTCTTCAATCACTGAAGGGTCCAAACAATTAGTCTTGGATGAATTGTCGCACCTCAGAATAGTCTTATTGACGACAAATCAGATGTGTCTGATACTCACGTTGGGGGATGTAACTCTGAATTGCTACTTTGACTTTCCTTAAGATCATAGTTCATCATATCTAGCCTAGTGACTGCATGCCAGAGATTCATCATTCCCAGAAATGCCAAAACGGCACTTACCCATTGGAGCTGTATTATTTAGAGGGACCAAAACAAATACCTTGCCGCCTTCCTCACCATTGTTTTACACAAGTGCAACCTCTGGGCCTGGCAAAAACCTCTGACTATTCACTGAACAATCCAAACTTGACATCCCATTGATTGTAGCATCAGAGAATCTATTCAGTTTGGTTTGAGAGCAGTCAGCTGTCGTTGTTCAAAAATGCACCAGTGACACAGGAACATGTTCTGTGGTAAGGTATAGAACCTTCCATGCAAAATTGAGGATCAATGGGTTATCGAGGCTGGACCTGCGGAATCAGTGGACTGTGGTAGGGAGATAAGGACCCTGCTCTGATTAGCTGCATCCTTAAATTCCCTGTCAATTGGCTTTTCAAGTTTCTTTAAGATCCTGCAGTTTATTGTTTGCAGTTCAGATTCACAATAGCTCAACAGCGAGATCTGTTAAAAAGCACATGAAAAATACTGCGTCGCCACACAGCATATGTTTCAGCACAGTGCGATTTGCTATCCCCAGAGCACATTCTTTGCTAGATTGTTTCCCTTTGCTCAGGTGATCCCCCACCATATCCCTTGGTATGGAGGTGGGAGCATGTGTGCGTGGATCCACACCACTTTGCTTTTGACACTGGGAGCTTATGCACACGTGCGTGCAGTGTGAGAAACCTGATGGTATCCTTGCTCTTAAAGACCCTGGATTCTCTTCTCAGGTGGCCAGGGAAAGGCCATCACTCTTGGAACCCAACCCTGGAGGTGGAGAAGCGAATATCACCTGGGTGGAGAGTCCTTGGGAATTGGGAGCAGGGTGCACACAGGCGAGACATGGTATCCCCCCTTTTCCCATTGATGAACAACGTAACCTTTTCCTAACCTTTATGGGTTACTGTAGGTCATATCCCCTCATTTTCCCTCATGTGCCACTTGACACTACTGAGACGAGGAGGAGGCAGCTGAGAGTAATGAACACTATGCCATTTCACCACTTTTGTATTGGGACGAAGAAGATGCCTGCAAAGTATTGGCATGGCCCCTTAATCAGGTTCAGGCAAGCGTAATTGAAAAAGCCCACCTGAAACATGTTAAAGGGTTGCAGATGAATAAAATGAGGAGGGGAAAGCAACACAGGGAGTAGCAGCAAGGAGGCCTGTGCAATCAGCAGGGAACCTTGTTTGAAGAGAGGCGAGCCTCTGGAGGAAACTGCTGTGGGTCAGTCCACCATGTGCAGCACAGCGAGACACCTGGGGCTGCAGAGAGAGGGTCCCAGGAAGCGTGGCGTGGGAGCTGGGGCACTCTGTGGAACGGACTGAGGGCTCAGAAGAGAGCCGTGTGGAGAGGCTGTCTCTTTCCCTTGCATCAAAAGTGCTCTTCCCCCTGTGTCACGAAGGTGACGCAGGAGAGTCTGAGGTGCAGGAGTTGGACCCCTGACAGTAGAAGCAGAAGGCTGTGTGCTCGGCACTGCTGGGAAAGCTATCGAAGCGACCAGTGAGTTTCTGTCAAATGAGAAACCCGGTGCATGAATGCCTGAACATTTCCATTGTTGATGAATACTTTGTAACATAGTGGTCGCGTTTCTCAGAGAGAGCCTTTTCAAAAGTCTGGTTTAAAATCATTTCCTTTGTATCGGAGTGGCCGTGTGCCTCAGGGAGAACATTTTCGAAATTCTCTGAGTGCTGGGCATTTCAATTAAAGTAAAACAAATGAATATTGAACATTGGGCTGAATGTAAATTGAATCTCAAGCCTCACTAATGCCTATTGAATACTGAACTGAATACAACCTTTGAAACTAGGCAAAACTACTGCAAGTTGCATTCCGAATTCATTGGAACTTTATAAATTCAACCTAAACAAAGGTACACTGAAGATTGAATACAATGAAACCCTGAAGGAAAAACCTTATATAGCCAAGAGTCCCACCCTAAAACAAATGTTGAAAAAGAGGGGCAAGTGTGACAGAGAATCATAAGAAGCCAAGGACACTTGTGATGATGACATTGAAGTCTTGGGGAAGGGAACCCTGAGACTTAAGGAACTACATTTGTTGACTTGGGGATGTAACCTCCAGATTATTTTGTGTTTGAACTGTGTTACTTGGCACTTGGGGGGAAGGGAACTGTGAGGATTGTTTAAAACTGTATCACCCTGAACCTAGGAATGGTCATTTTGAGACTTTTTCTGGAAGATGTTTTACAGCTGGGGAAGGGTGCTGAAAGGAAGCTGCGAACTGGAAGTAGCTCAGAACTCTGTCGAACACTTTTTTTTTTTGGTTGCTGGCATTCCTACATATTGTATAGATTTCGTTGTATAGGTTTTGGACACAGACAGATTTGTAAGTTGAACTCTTTGACTCAGACTTTCCTTAGTTTCATTTAGGTAGGGAAATCCCACCTTAGCATAGGGCAAGTTAGGCCTTTTTCCATCATGACATTTAAGTTAATAAAGTGTTTTATTTTGAACTTTGAGTCTGTGTCTTGCTTCATGATGCCCTCACAGCGGCCCAGGCTGTCATCTTGGATCCTGCTGGTTCGTTATTATTATTATCAGTATTATTATCACTGAATTTATTGAGCGTGGACCTAGCTTTGAGAAGCAGTGTAGCTCTTTACAATCATAGGGGGAAGAGCACAGTGAGGGAAGCAGAGAAAAAAGGAGCCAGGAGCTAAAGGGGCCGGGTCAATTGGCTGAAAGGGATCTACAAGCAACCAGTGGAGAGCAGATCACGGCGTCTCAGATAGGCTGGGGCGTGTAGGGTGTGAGGACCTAGGTGTTAAGGAGGAGCCATTCCTTGAAAGGGAAGGCCTTGAGCTCTTTCTTGAACTGTAGAAGTGATGGCGCAAGTCTGATGTTGACTGGGAAGATGTTCCATAGTCTTGGAGCATAGAAAGAGAAGACCTGTCTTCTGGTTCCTTCCTTCCTGCACCGTCGTAATTCAAGTGTGCACATTTCCTTACTTCTGGTGGGCCTTAAGTGTAAAATAGCACCTAATATGGGCGGGTGAGTGGGTTGATACACTACTCAACCTGCTGTACCTGGACCCTCTCTTCCACATTCATATGTAAGGTAGCCCTCTTGAACACCCATTGTGTAGAATTGAACAGACCCAAACAGCCTCCATTGAGTGAAAATAGCAAGAGTATATAAACATCCACCATAGCAAGTGGTGGAACCCTCCCAACCTCAGACCACCACTCTACTCCCCAAAAATAAAATAAATGTCAAAATGACTCCCTCCTCCTCACTGGCTATCTCACGGCCATGCATACACCATACGTATGATAATAAATGCAAGATGAATCTTGTATTATGCCCACTGATCTATTTATGCAATATAATTTGGAGATTCAGCCACTGTTCAACAGTCCCAAGCATTTGGCGGAATCCATATTGTAGATCAGTTAGAATTACCTTTTCAGAAATTCAATATTACAACCAAGTCAATAGTATATTTGCAGAAATTGACCAGTTTGCTCTTTGCTAATATTCGTCTCATTTGTTTGTAAACAATAGATGCAATGTATGCATGGAAACATGTGGCAGAGCCCTTATTTGAGGACAGAATGGCCCTCAGCTTAGCACACCAAACCAATCTTAACTTGACAGGCTCTCAGGGGAAGAAGCACAGGTGTATTAAGAAAGCTCTGGACCACATCAATGGAATTTCTTTTGTTATAATGCATTTTCTTTTATGCGAGAGATGGTGATTTATTGTGATAACTGTTTTAGATATATCACTGGCAATGAACATTAATCTAATTTATGGTTTAAGATGTGTCAATGGGCTTGATCACAAGTTGGGTGGTAATAGTGTAGAGCGTAATTAGCTTTAACGCCAGGAGCTGTGGCGCAAATGACACCATCTCACAAGTATGAGAGTATGCGCAATCAGGCCTGGCCTTAACGCTAATAGCGTCTGTCATCAACAGTGTTGTGAATCGGGCTACTGGCTGAAAACCCAGAGTAAATGGCGCTACCATCGGCAAGAGGCAACATCGCGTGCTAATAGTGCCTGCGGGAAACGGGTCAGCAGCGGAACAGTAAGCACTGCGGCAGCCATTTGGAAAATCACATTCCATTAAATATCAGAGCCTCTGGCAGTCATCCAGCAAACATGTCTCAGGAGCGTGCAAAGCAGCAAGGCAGCACAACCTCGCCTCCGGAAACTCAGGTTTTCAGAGCCAGAGCGCAACATACTTGCGGATGCGGTACTAGGCCACCATCAAGAGCTGTATGGGGCCTGCCAAAAGAAGACCTCAACCCAGCGGCGCACCAAGATCTGGAGCACAGTGAGCCAGAAGGGGACAGCAGTCGGACTTGTGCCCCGTGATGACGAGGACTGCCAAAAACAGTGGGATGACTTGCGGGTCCGGGGCACCCTAGCCCAGCATCGGACAGACACCATGGCCACGGGGGGAGGCACACCACCAGAGCTGGACCTGACACCCTGGGAGGAACGCTGTAGCACCATCATCTCCATGGAAGGGATAGAGAGAGTCAGAGGAGCAGAGGATGGCGCCGGCACCCAGGAGGCAGAAGGTGAGCCAACCCCACCCCAATATCAAATGTAATGGCAACAGCCCACCACACCATCTCCCAGTTGAAATACCCATGAGCCGGGCATTGTGATTGGGGGCAGTGCGTGGGAGCCACCACAGGCACCTACAGCAGCACCCATGTGCCAGTGCACCTAGGCCACCCCCGAGCAGTGGGGAGGGCAGCCAAGGTACCCATCCAAGCACCATGCACCACTCAGCCATGGTGTGGGCACAGCAGTACCCCAAGGGCAGCTGGCCGTGTGAAGTATCAGCCCCCCCCATCATTATGTGCAACAGTCCAGCTGGCCCTATGCATCAGTTGCATGTGAGTGAAGCAACGGCAAGGCCACCAATCTACCCCTGCCATGCCACCACAGAAAATCCACATGCCCAAGTGCCCTACCCCCAAGCATCTGGCCCCATATCACCCAATCCGCTACTAGACGCAAGCAGGCCAGGCCTGTGTACCAGTCCGAAGAAACAGGGTGTCCACAACAATCTACCTACTAATGTCGCACTTTTGGTTGAAGATTTAACCTCACATGGGGTGGATATGAACTATCATCTTTGAGAACAACTATCAAAAGATGAAAGGGGGTCGAGATTACAAAAATATATTAATTGCAATGTAATGTGTATGTGTGATGGGTGTGCATCCTTTGTACATCATGCCATGCATTACTTGTCCTTTACATGAACCCTGTGTTGTTGTGGCAGCTGTCCTGTGGTGGCTGACGGTTGACTGCACATGGGAAGACAGCTATGGCACGGGTGGACAGGGCCGTAGAGAAAAGAAGTTTATCAGCCACTTTAACTTATCCTGAATGGGCAAATACTTCCATTAAATTGGAATAGGAAGTACGACTACTCAGAACATTAATTGGGAAACGTACACCTAGAACCTTTTGCCCCAGCTTGCACCCGCACCACACCATGGATATGTTCAGAACAGTAGTGCATGTAGTACCACAGGTAGGAGCTACTATTATAACTGCCTGATCAGTAGGCATTTATTTTTTAATGTGCATGATTGACTAGATGAAATACATATTTATTACGTCAACATTTATGTTTTCCAGTTGCACCATATTCTTATGCGCTTATGGATTATGGTCACTGGGAATTTGAATTACATTTTTACTCCCTAAAAATCATTTGACTCTAAGCAATAGGGTGTAAAATACTCTCACTTCTAATTCCTATCTGGAGCCCTGGGTGGACATGCTGTTGGGTGATGCACTGTGGATCTGTGCAGCAGCACATTCAAGGTGCATTGTGGTTAATGTGGTCTGATGTGTTATTGTGTTTGCAGCGGTGTGTGGCCATCACCTTGTGTGGGTGCAGGTATGGTGGAGGTGTGCATGTGCCCTTGGAACCCCCCCGTCAGTGGTGCAGGTGCTGCACGAGTGATGCCAGTGCCTCCTCTTGACATGCAATGCTTCCTTTGGCTATCCTCCGCCCTTTTTTACTTGTGCTTCAGCATGCATTTGTGGCAGGGTTTGTACTCATCCACTATCCAGGTCCGTTGTCCTCTGCATCTCTCCATGTTTCGCGGCAGTGTGCTGTTGCCTAGGACCATGGAGTCATGGGTGGATCCAGGGTAGCGTGCACAGCAGTGGCTGATGATAAGGTCAGAGCCACAATTCATCTGCACCTTCATGGAGTGATAGTATTTGCTGTTCCTGTAGACTGCCTCATGGGCCTGGGGCACCACCAAGGGAACATGGGTGCAGTTGATAGCTGCTATCACGTTCGGCACTTGTGTGGTGGCATAAAAGCATGCCTTCATGTCTTTCACCTGGGCCTGGGTGGTGGGCAGTGCAATGTGCTGGTTGACATGGCGTAGCAGGGCATCCAGCACCTGGTCCAGGACTGCACAGAATGTTGATGGGGCCATGCCATGCATAATGGCCATGGAGTGCTGGAAAGTGCCCGTCCCCAGGACTCCAGCTTGACCAGTGGCGGCACAGCTGTGCAGATGTTATTCCCGCTCCCAATTTCGTCTTGTATTGTAGCCAGCAGCTCAGTGATGGTCGCCCTGTCCAGGCGGTACCCAGTTACCAGTGTATCCCTGGGGATGGGTGCATGACTTGCTGGGGCTGTTCTCCTCCTCCTCCTCCTCCTCATTCCCCCATACCCTCTGTGCTCCCTGTGTCCTGGCCTGGTTGGCCAGCATCTGTAGCTCCAGGGGCAGCATGAGCAACTGCATGTCACAGCTTCCAGCAGCAAATGGCAGCATGGTGTTAGAAAGTGTGTTTGGGGCATGGGGGGGGTTCTTATGTAGCCCTCTGGTCTGCATTGTTTGCACCTCTGGCTTGATTCCTGACACCTGAGTTCATTTACCTCCAGCTGGAGGCTGGGGGTAATTCCAGTGGTATTAGCACCGATTTTCGGGTGGCAATACAGCTGGTCATGCAGTTGTGATAGGTCTGATATAGCGCTCTATGTTGACGGCAGTATTAACGCTGGCTGTAATTACGCCAGCTGCAATAAACAATGGTTGTATTGACGCCGGTCCCTTTTAGGTCTGGCTTAAATTTTGCTGGGTGGTGATCGGGCGGAGCGATATTCCAGGTGGTAATACCGTTAACGCTGCATTTAAAGGCTACCGCACAACTTGTGATCAGGCCCAATGTCTTTTAGTTCAGAAATAATGGCCTTTATTCCAGCACTATCACCAGTTTATTTTATTCGTTTTTCTTTTACCTTTAGTTGCCTTGATAGGTTTTGAATTGCTTTACTGTGTTCTTTATAAATCCAATAAAAAGAAAGCTCTGGCCATCTTAAATAAAACACTTCACCTCATCAAACAAAAGATAAGTAACCAGATGGTTTACTCCAAACTATGCACCCTCAAGAAAACCAACTGGAACAGGAATGGAGCAAAAGATGCAACCTTCAAGAGAAAGCAGCCTAGCAGTGATAGATTAACCACTTCAAATCAGCAGTCCCAAACTCTGATCTGTTTTCAAAAACTACGTAGCATAACCACCTACTTCCAAAACAAGGTCAAGAACACCCAGCAGGCAGTAGATGCAATAGTAAAGAAAAATAACCTCTCCCAAAAATTCCATGCCAAGTATACCAACTCTAAAGCAATACAAACACATCACCTCAGCAGACATCACTAAATAACCTGTCCACAGGCACATGAAACAGGAACAATTGAAGCAAAATGTGTTCCCTCATTGCCACGCCATGGAAGCAGGGCTCTTGTGCATTGCTGGGAGCATGCTGTGTTTCAATTTGTGACGAGGTGTGCATGTGGAAATTGGATGTACGGTTTCAGGGCACACTGGGTGCTGTTTTGAGTACTGGTCAAATGATACAACCTACTTTGTTAACCTTTCTACCCATTAAGCTCAATTAGATATTAAGAAGGGTAATAAGCAGGCTTAGCATTTTCTAGTTACTTATTCACACCTGGGACAATATTTGAGTCTTCATTGAGGCCCTGGGCCTCACTACGAGTGCAGCAGTCTGTATTTATGTGTTCCGGTTGCTCTGTTTCGGCACCCATTTTCAGACCACCAAACTACAACTCTGTGGGCGGGGGCCGTTGCGCCAGTCAGGTCTGACCTGCCGGGTGTAATGGCACCCACCGCAGAGTTTTCACAGAAGCACTGGCACTGTTAACAACGGTGCCGGTACTTCCGTCACCCCTCTCCATGGAGTACTATGGGACTCTATGGGAATGGGGAGTTACATTTTCTGATTGCTGACTTCCTGATCCGCCATGACTTGAAATGTCCCAGTGGCACCGGGAAGTCAGGTGCCGGAAAAGTGTTGCAAGTCTGGTGGCAACACGCCGGTAGCACCGGCAGGGTTACGGCCGGAATCGTAATGAGGCCCATTGTCTCAAAATATGGTGGTGCAATTAATTTTCCTGAGGTGGAATTGGTACTTATAGATGCTCGCATTGAATGAGAGCTGTAGTCTAGGTATTGGAGTACCCCCCATGTCCAACAATCGGTTGTCTGAGGGAATTTAGGATGTTCTGTTAATGGTAAATGGGGGTGGGGGCTCTAAATCCTGCACACATCGATTGCCTTTGTAAAATAGATTTGTATCCCTCTCTGTGACCATCTTAGTTTGATAGTTGTCGGCCCTTATGCTTATAATCCAGAGTTGAATTCTGTTGATAAATCCAAGTAATTCTATCCGGAAATAAAGCTTTTGTTTTGTTCTTGTTTTGGTTTCCATGATCCCCCAAGTCTTAAACCTTCTTCTGCAGTTGTTAATGTAGACCCCCGTTTCCTCTTTCAAGAAGACAATGTTAGGTTCTCCTACTCTGGGCTGATTATGTTTTAGCTTGGGGGTTCATGTTTCCTGGTTCTTTGTGGATGAGGAGATAGTTTAAGTAGCTTTAAGTTATTTTGTGTCAAAAAAGCCTGTGATGGAGTGTGACGTCTGTGTTGGAAGTTATTTGATAAGTGTTTGTCAGGTTTGCTGTTGTACCGTTGGATTTTGTGACGATTCACTAGATTTCGCCACTTCTCCCTGAGGGGGACCCCTTTCCCATGAGGTTAGGGAGGTGAGGCTGCTACCCGATAGTCCATGTGCGGTTGTATAATGCAGGAGGATCTCATGGGGAGGGACTCCCCCTCTAGGGATAAGGACGACCAACTAGGGTAAAGCTCTTATGAAAATATCACACCCCCACATAGTCTAACCTCTCCTTCCTCTGCTAACCTCTTTGTAGACAGTAGACAAATGTACTGTTATAAGGCAGAGTACCTCAAGGTTCTGGAAAGTACTGAGACGAAGAAGAACAGGCTTGTAGGTAATCCAAGTACTGGGACGAGTTGGCCCCACGGAGCAATGACGATAAAAACTAATGAGATGAAGGAACTGATAACAATATCCCAGAAGAAGGGCGTCACTCACCTGGTAACCCAGACCAGCAGTAAGTTCCAAAAGGCCTGGGTAAGGGAGTCATTCCCCTGGTATATCTGAGACTGCATGTCAGGAGAAGGAAGACATTCTCCTGGCCCACCAAGAAAGTATTGTGTTGAACTTTACTATCAGGGGAAGGGAGCTATTCACCCTGCCAACGTGTGAGACACAAACCTGTTCTAAGATTTGGGAACTGTTTCAACAAGCCAGGAACCATAACCCAGTAGAAGGGAGTTATTCTCCTGGGGCCAGAATAGTACTGCCATATTCTTTAGTTTCTAGTGTAAGGGACAGAGTAAGGTTTTCTTGACACAGGACGGTGGGCACTTTTTAATTGATAAGGCATCCTGACAGACACTTTATCATTAGTTGAGGCTGGGAATCCCTTCTTAGGAATAGGGACATATAGGTTTCCTCTTGCTTTCTTTTTTAAATAATAGTCTTTAGCCGCAAACATCCCAACTTTGTGTCGGCCTCCTTCTTCTGCACCCTTACAATTTCCTGCAATATTTTGTTAAGGTTAATGGGTAATCCAATGGCATTGCCAAGATTAGATGCTTCCTTTGCTGGTCTCTAGATGCATTTTGTGTTTATTTCATCCCCGAACTCTTGTCAACAAACGTTTTTTAGAGCTTGCTGCACCCCTCGCCCAACTGATTCTTCCAGAGGGTCTTTAGATTCATATGGATTAGGGGCTCAGATTATTTCTTACCCCTTTATTATGCTCCAAAATGTATGGCCAGGCCTATCGGCAAAATCCCCTTCCTTCCTTATGTGCTTCCTGTAATTCATACACACACTTCCTTCCTACGGCTCATTGTTCCTAGAACCTTGCCCCCGAATTCCAGGCCTCCTCTGGGCCTTTGCATTCTCCTGATCCTTCAACTTCATGACACACTATCACTATTTGATCATTCGGATGTCTGTGGGTAAGATTTACTCCCGTGGGACACTTTCATTGTTACAGTAGTCAGTTTGAGGTGGATTTGCAGTAATATTTTTACTCAGCAATTTAGATCTGATCTTCAGAGCAGTAGGCCAAGAGCCCCTGTAACTTTTCACAAGTAATGACGTTGAATGCAAACTTCCTATAATAAAGAATTGTTCGTTTTCTCGTACCTACACTTCAGTGCAGTGCTTGGAGTTCTAGTTCCACCTTTCACTTCAGTTTTTGTCAGTATCAGTGTCTTTGTGTATTTAATTTGATAATATTTCACAGCAGTCTCTCAACTTGGATATCTTGTAGATCAGTGTGAATGTGCTGCTATCACTAGTCTCTCTGAGTTGAGTCAATAACCATTGGATCTTATCAGGGTTCTTCTCAGTCTCTTTGAATTTGAAGGGTAACTTTTGACAACCAACTCTTCCTTTCTCGTGGTTCCCTCTACAACTCCCAAGATACATCCGTCTTGGGTTTTGTTGTTCTCGCCTGGGCTCCTGTTGATCCTACCTCACATTACATGATGATGTAAGCAAGTTCTATCAAAACCAGCATGTGTTTTAGGTTTAATAGCAGCAGAAGAGGATGTCTGCGATTTTTCTTTGTTTTTCACTGGTAACAAAATAGAATTCCAACTAAGTTGGTGGCACTCAAGAATCCCTACTCTTAATAGCTAATGGCTTTCTAGTTCACTTGCCTATGTCAGTGTCTCTATGCTGACATATTGGGATGATCATACTACAGCTCCTAGAATGCATTGTCTTTCTGCTTCATCTGATTTGGTTAGCACCTCAGCACTTGGTCTTGGGAGTGTTCAAATTACAGCAGCGATGGGTGTGACGAATCAACTTCCGGGGCACCAGTGGTCCAGGGATGAATATCGGTTTCTAAACCATCAATGAACCCCACACCTCTAGTACACCAGAAGGGATCCAAACAGATTGGAATGCAAGTGACTTAGAAGACCTCCTTGTCCAACTTTGGTAACCTGGACGGAACAGCAGGCTTATCTCCGCAAGGTCGTGGATAGTTGATTAGTTGCAATACAGCAAAAATACAATTATTACCCAATGATATAAGGAACTGTGCAGTCAAGGTTAATATCTACTTTATTATTACTACAACAGACAGTTCTAGCACACTACAAAATACACCCCACCCTGCAATGGAACACAGAGGACAGATAGTTTCACGAAGGAAAGGGACGCACTCTGGATACTGACAGGAGGGTAGTTGGTAAAGTAATCAGTCTTAGTGTTCAAGGTTATTTGGTTGCCGCACCAAGGGGGCAAAGGGTTGTAATTGTCTCTAGGGGCCTTCAGAGAAGTACCAGGGGGGCAGAACCACAATGTACCTGGTGCTGAAGAAGTTCTTTGTGCTGAACAGAGTGGAGGCAGTTCCAAGGTGCTTTGCAGCCCTTGAGACAGAGTTAGTGGCGGGAGACAGATGAGGGTACCAGGTGGCAGGCAGTTTGTTAAGCGAGGCTGGACGGACGTCTGCAGGCTCTGCAGCGTGGCGGCTTGGGCCAAGAATGGGTGTCTCTGTGCTGGTTGGCGGATCTGGAATGCTGCTCGAGGCGTCTCGGATGTCTCTGATGACTGCAGTATGACAACAGTCAGCGTGGCAGCCGGGTGCGATTCGAAGACGCGACTCTCTCGAAAATGGCCTTAAAGATGGACATTGGATGATGCTTGTGTGGCACTCCTCCTAGCTTCTTCGCAGGGATCGTGTCCTTTCAAGGCCGACGGCCCAAACCTCAGGAGAGTGTTTGCAGGCAACAACCTTGTCCTTAGGTCAGATACTCTCCGGCACTTCCCACCTAGGAAGTTTGCTGGCAGAACCTAGCAGGGCACACTGTGTGCTGGCTCAGTACCGGTTCTGGAGCTGCTGGACGGGCCCTTTGAGTCTGGTATCTCGCTCTGTTCCCTGGGAGATGTTTAGGGGAGGGATCTTGCTTCCCTCTTGGAACTCCTGGCCTTCCTTCACTGGCGGAAGATGTAAGGTAGATTGTACCTTCAACCCGGGTCCAAAGGAGTCCTTCTTACTCCTTTTGAAGTCTTCAGATGATCTGCTAAGTGAGGGGTTCAGCCCTCTTTTAAAGCCAAATGGGCCCCAGTGATTGGTGCATGGTAAGCCTACCTTAATGAACCAATCCTGGGTCTCCACCAACAATCTTCAGTTATGCATGAGGTCAGGACCAGAGTACCCTGCAATAGGACATGCAAGGGGGTGACAACAGATACCTAAGTTCCACCTATCTCCCTGTCTGTTGTAGATCAAAGTGTCTCTCATTAACTGAGCCCTATGTGACTCTTGATTAAAGCGCACAGTTCCCTTGAAGTTTGTGCTGGGAGCAGACTTCCGGTCTCCCCCAAACCACATACTTCTCCCCTCTGAAAGGGGTCAGCTCTGCAGGGGTTTGCCTACGGTAAATAGTTGACCCAGACATGCATTTCACTGCCTTTCATACAGTGGGGTGGGAACTAGCTTCAAGTTGACACATTGCATACCAAATGGGCGTTAGCCCCGCTTTTCCAGTTGTCTATTCCGGAAACCAAGCCCCTTCAGGCTTGCTTCAATTATCGCTCATTAGTATGCACTGACACCAGCTGAAGGAAAAAGGACAGCAGATCCATGGGGCCTTTGATATTTAAATTATGCTGCCCATGCTGGAGGAAGGTGTGCCTCAACCCTCCTTGAGATGCTTTGATGTACCCAGGGCCATCACATTCCAGCTGAATATAACAGGGGAAGATGGCGCCTGTAGGCAGGCTGTGTCTTCCCGGAGTACATGTGACTATACGTTTTGTGCAGGAAGCAGATGGACTGTGTGTGGAATGCCCTCACACAGTCCTCAGAGGTTGGGCTCTCATCATTCCTTTTCATTACCAAAAAACAAAAAACCCCAGACGAGCGCACTCTTCCCATGCGGATGGTCGAATTCCTCACAATGGGTTAACTCTTTACGAGTTCACTTGGATTTGCCAGTGCCTCTGCAAGCAGTTTTTGGATCGTCTGAATCAAAACACACACAGGATAGTCCTTCACTGGTTCCTTTACCTTTGTCAGTGTGTATCCGGTCTTGGGATTGTTTGACTTTGATTGTGACTCTTTGTTCCTTGCAGTGTTTCAACTACAACATCCACCAGCTAATTCTTCTCTGTTGTACTTGACTCAGCGACTATGTGGTAATTATTCGGGTGTATGAACTACAACTTCAGTACCAGTGGACTATTTCAAAAGGGTCATTGTACTACAGCTCGGATAAAGGAAATTTATTTCCAGGTCCCCTCTGGATGTTCCCATTCTTCCCCTTAGGGGGTCCCTGTTTTCCTCTGGCCTCGAATCCCACCACCTCAATTCTCCATGTATACTAGACTTTCTTTTATCTCTTGCCATCTCCGTATGGCAGAGAGCTCACATCTGTCTGTATGCTCGCCTTTTTCATTTTGGCAGCGATTTGGAATAGCTTCTCTGTTAGTTCTTCACACTTGGATTGACACAGAGCCCGTTCTTGAGCTTATGTTCGCCACTCCGCTGCTCTGAATCTAGGTACGTTTCTAAAGCTTGCTGCAGACAGGGTTTTGTTGTTGGACCGGTGTCTATCGTAGGCTCTGCTATCTGCAAAAATACGTGGTCACCACACCAAAAAGGCTACCATGCATCCATACTGTGGAAAAAGTAATTCATCCTCTTTGACCACATTGCCCAGACTGCCAACCTTGATACTGTGCTATATCTGATCTGTAAGGAACGTGGAGACCTACTGGAGTGTACATCGCCCCCAACAAATTCTCAAGCCCTTGCAGACTCCCTCTCTTCCTTTTTTGTTGAGAAGATACAATCTGTCAATAGGTCCATCTCTGGCTCGGCCAGATCTCCTGCCCCTCCTATCAGTGATGTTAGAAAAGATAAATCCTTCTTTGCTTTATCACCTATCAAACTGATGTTATGGCAGCAGTTAAAAGAATGATAGTTTCTTCAGAGCAAGTTGATCACTGCCCTGCTACAACAATTAAGGATAATATCCTCCCACTTGCACCTATGTTAACTAACCTAGTAAAAAGGTCTCTGCAAACATATTTATCCCACACTCCCTAAAGAAAACACCCTGTAGCCAACACTCATTTATTTGCAAAATTGGTGAAAGGTTTGTGACTCAGAATGAATTTGGATATGTTGAGACTCACAGCTTCGTTCATGACCACCACTCAGGCTTCCTACATACCGGAAGTACAGGATTCGCTTTACTCTGTATGAAAGAAGAGACATTTAAGTTTCCTCTATGTCGACACTCATTCTGTTCTCCTGGATTTGTTGTTGGTCTTAGACACTTTTTACTAAGTAGCCTTGAAACGTCCGTTGGCATCACAGGAAACTCCTACCTCCTCTGCCCACCCTCAGGCTCCTTCTACACCTTCGCAGGGAGTGCCTCTAATTCGTACCCCTCCCTGGAAGTCTTTCAAGGATGCCAACCTTCTTCACCTCGCCACTCTTAACTGTGGCTCAGCTGTCAAACACTCCTCTGACATCTGCCATCTCCTGGAAGAACTTGACCTTGATGTCCTTGGTGTCACAGAGACATGGTTCACGGCCAGCTCTGTCACAAGATTTGACTCTTTCCTCTCTGATGGCTACAAGATCCTCTCCATGCCCAGATCCAACCATTCTGGTGGGGGTTTAGCCTTTTTTTAAAAAAACTTTATTTATGCATTTGAATTTTACAGTCACAAAACAAAAACTGGACTGCCCAACCGCGGGTCAGTCAACTTGCGCCGGTATAGTCCTCCATGTCCTCACCCCGCCGCCCCCCCGCCCTCAGATTGTGCTGAGTCTTTTTCCCCCGGGTGCTATACGTCGGTCTCCGTTTCTTGGTTTTGCACAGGTTTGTATTATTTCTCAATCATCTAGTTGCCTTGGGGTCAAGGAGGATGAGGAGTCGCCTTTGCTGGAGATCAGATATGCTACGTAGGGGCCCCAGATGTCTGGGGGGCGTGTGTGTAGAGGTAATGTCTTAGTAAATTCTGATTCTACGTCTTGGCAATAGAGTACGTCTTTCTGCCATTTTGCTATTGTCGGGACTGGGCCCTGACCCCATGACATGGCAATTCTCCTGCGCGCTAATACGAGCAGCACATTTGCTAGTTTCCTTGTTGTGGGTGGTAGGTGTTTTGTCATTTCAAGTAATGCTACTGTGGGGATGGGTTTTAGTTCTTCTCCAATTATTGCTTCTATCTCTTGGAGTACCTGTGACCAGAACAGGGTTATTGCTGGGCAGCTCCAGGCAATATGGAGAAAGTTGGCTGCTGGCGCTCCGCATCTATCACACTTTGCCGCTGACTCTGGGCAATGCTTGCATCTTTTGGCTGGAGTGAAATATGTTTGGTGTAAATAGTTAAAATGGATTAGCTTAAAGCGCGAGTTCAATGCAACTTTTTGAGTCTGTTGTAGTATGTACACCCATTCTTCATCTGGGATGGGGGCCCGTAAAGCTTTTTCCCACCTCTCTTTTGTGCGTGCGTTTTCCAGTGCTGTGTCGGTTAGGAGAGATTTGTATATTGACAAGACCAGTCTTCCCTGCCCTTGTGCCTGTATCACGCCATGAAGTAGCTGCCACGTTGGTGGTTGTTGTGGGAATGAAGGGGAAAAAAGCCTGGATAGTATAGCGCAGTCTAAAGTATATAAAGGTGGCTAGAGAGGTGGTGCTGCCTCTCTTTAGCTTGTTGCGGTGTTATGAATGTCCCTTCGACGAATAGGTCACCTAGTGTTTGTATGTGTACTTTGTCGGCCCATTGGCGAAAAACCTTTTCTCCAGTGAGGGGTATCCCCGGTATGAATCTAATGGGTGGAGGGGGGAGTATCTGGCTTGCGCCCCGTATCTTTGGGCTATTTTTTTCC
Source organism: Ambystoma mexicanum (assembly GCF_040938575.1). Lineage (NCBI taxonomy): Eukaryota > Metazoa > Chordata > Amphibia > Caudata > Ambystomatidae > Ambystoma > Ambystoma mexicanum. The sequence continues at coordinate 848,549,218 of NC_090930.1, forward strand.
AGATTGAGTATGTGGACAGCACCACGTTTAGTGTGGTGTGGAGCACTGATTGTTGGCTGATGATGACCGCTCTTAGTAGGTTTGGTGATGCCAGGGCTCGTTCTATTTGGACATGTGGTCTGATAAAGTGGGTGGAATACCAGTAGCTCAGGAATTGTGCTTGAGCGGCCCAATAGTACCGCTCTAGATCGGGGAGCGCCAGACCTCCCCGGGACACCGGTAATATGAGTGTCGTATAAGTTACCCTTGCTGGTTTGCCGGCCCAAATTAATTCCAATATGAGGCTCTTTATTTTCCCCAGATAACGCTGTGGTATTAAAATTGGTATATTGGCGAACAGATAGAGGAGTTTAGGGAGGATTACCATCTTAACCAGTGATGCTCTCCCCCATAGAGTCAGTGACAGTGACTACCATCTGTTCACTTTCTCCTGGAGCGATTTCAGTGCGTAGTTATCTTGGAAAATATCGTTGTAGCTTTGGGATAGTAGGATCCCAAGGTACCGTACTTGAGAACTCTCCCACTTAAAGTTCTAGACATCTGCAAAATCTCTGGTGCTGGAGGTTAGGGGGAATACGATTGATTTGGAGTGGTTCATTTTCAAGCCAGAGACCAAGCCAAATGTAACTATTTCATGCATTATAGGGTTCAAATTTTCATTAGGGTTTTGAATGAATAATACTACATCGTCGGCATAGAGGGATATAATCATTTTATGGGGCCCTATGTAGACCTCTTTGGAGTTGTCGAGAAAGCAAGCCTGATGCCAGGGGTTCCATCACTAGTGCAAAGATTAGAGCTGATAGTGGGCATCCCTGCCTGGTTCCGGGTTGGAGATTTACATTTGCGGATTTCGTTGTACTAAGAATAATGGCTGATTAGGGTTTGTTATATAATAGAGACACTAATTTGACGAATTGGTTCCCCAGTCCGAGTTGCCTGAGTACAGCAAACATGAAGGGCCATTCGTCAGAGTCAAAGGCTTTCTCCGCGTCTAGAAGGACTGCAACCGCCTGGTGTGTGGGATCAAGTGCCTCCATGGCCCCGAACATTCTTCTTATGCTGAGTGTCATGTTGCGGCCGGGCACAAAGCCAGCCTGGTTAGTGCGCACCAGCGCCGGCATCAGGGGAAGTAGTCTATTGGATAGGATTTTGGCTAGGATCTTATTGTCTAGATTTATTAAGGAAATTCGTCTATATGATCCGCATTCCTCAGGAGGTTTGTCTTTTTTGTGCAGGAGGATTACGCTGGCTTCCCTTAGAGTTTGAGGGAGAATTCTTGCCTCTGACGCTTCCTCATAGACTTTTAAAAGGAGGGGAGCCAGAATGGGGGCAAATGTTTCATAGAATTCCCCTATCAAGCCATCTGGCCCGGGGGCTTTGGTGTTAGGTAGACTCTTTATTGCTTGTAGGATCTCCTCTAGTGTGATGGGGTCATTTAGGGGTTCACAGAGTTCTCTCTCTACCAAGCCCAGTTCGGTATCAGCTAGGTAGTTGCGTAGGATCTCGGTGTCCATTGGGTGTTTTGCACTGTAAAGTTCTTGGTAGAAGGCGCGGAACACTTCTACTATTTCCTCCTCTGTGTGAACCAATGTACCTTGCAGGGAGCGCACTCTTTCTACCAGGTTTGGTTTCCTGTCAGCAGCAATCGGGCGAGCAAGGAGGGCTCCAGGTTTTTGCCTCTCTCCATATTGGCATATCTGGTATCCGCGTCTTAAGAATTTCAGCTCTCGTTCTGCTGTGGTTCTGAATTTCAGTAGTTCTTCCTTGAGTTCTGCTTGGATGTGCATTTGATTTGTAGTGGTGTACTGTAGTTCTAAAGCCTTCAGGCGATCCTTGCTGGTGGCCAGTTCTCGTCGTATTAGTTTTAATATTCCATTTTCTTTTGCGATGCATACCCCCCCTTATGTAGCACTTTAATGTTTCCCATAGCGTGCCTGCTGAAGAGACTGTGTCTTGGTTGAGGTCCAGGAAGGATATGATCTCATCCCATAGTTTGGTTGCAAATACTTGGTCGGTTAGTGCTCCGGGCTTAAAACGACAGTGGGGGGCTCTTGGTTTAGTGTTAGGGAGATTGCATTCAAGCGTCACTGTGGCGTGATCTGAGAAGGTTCTGGGGAGGATTTGGCACTTTCCCCATTGAAGCGTGCTTTGTGCGGAGACGAGGAGGTAGTCTATACGTGAGCTAGTGTTGTGGACATTCGACTGAAAGGTGTATTCACGGTTCTCCTAATTCTTATGTCTCCAGATGTCGATTAGATTGTACGCTCTACATATCTCTTGCACTTGGAGGCTGGCTTTGGCCGGTTGGGCTGTTGATGCCTGCGATTTATCTTTCCGTGGGTCTAGGTGTTTATTTAGGTCGCCTCCCCAGATTATGGTTGCTGTGCTGATTTGCGTGAGTTGAGAGAGCACCCAGTCGAAGTTGTTTGCTCCATCTTTTTATAAAGAGAAAGCAGGATTTGGGGTTTATGAGTGTAGCCACTCCTTTGGCATACAATGAGTAGGAGGAAAAGTAACTATGACAGCCCCAGTTTCGAGCCCAGAGGTGTTCTTTGTGTGGTATAAGATGTGTCTTTTGTATCATAGCTACGTCTACATTGTGACACTGGAGGTATTGCAGAATCTTTCTTGTTTTGGACGGAAGGTTACCCCCTCTGATATTCCACGTTGCTACCTTGAATTGGCCGGGTGGTTTTCTTGTTCATGGCTCATTGGTTGCGCGTAGTCTCCCAGTGTCCAGTGGCGGTACGGCGAGCCCCATGGGAATATGATTGCGCTTTCCTTAGCTGTGGTGTAGGGTTGGCTTGATCTCTGAGGACAGAGGCAAGAGGGGGATCGGGTGGCGCATACCCATAACAATGCTAATAAACAGTTCCTTACACGGACAACCCCCAACTCGTCCGTTCGGAATCCCACCCAAAATGAAGTTAATTTTGCTGCGCGTGGGGCGCTAGCGCCCTCCCTAGTTTGGGGGATCCTTTCTCAAACTGCGTGTATTGTCCTGATATTGGGCGTCACTGAGCTGTGGTTCCGGCGGGATGGTTATTTGTGGTTCATGGTTGGTTTCTTCCTGCTCGTTCTCTCCGGGGCATCCCCGGGACTTTATTAGGGGCCTTCTATCCATGTCTGTCGAGGAATAGATTGGCGTCCTCTGGTGATTTGAAGAATTGGACTTTCCCTTCATATTGGATCCGTAGTTTCGTGTGGAAGAGCATTGAGTATACTATTTGGTTGTCGCGTAGTCGGCGTTTGACTGTTGCAAAGTATCTCCTTTGATCCTGGACTGGTGGGGAAAAGTCTGGATATATTTGTATGGCATCTCCGTCGTATTGAAGGCTGCCTTTGTCTCTAGCCAGCCTTAAAATTGTGTCCCAATCTTTGTAATTCAGCAACTTGGCTATGATCGGGCAAGGAGGTGCTCCGGGGATGGGTCTGGTTGATGGGATCCTGTGTGCCCTCTCTACGACGAATAGTTGTGACAGAGATGTGTCACCGAAGAGGTCTCTGCCTATTATTTCAAAATGGTCCTCCATCTCGGTTTGCATTTGGTGTTCCCTGACTCCGACCACCCTCATATTGTTTCGTCGGGAGCGTCCCTCTAAAACCTCGTTCTTGGCTACGACTGCTTTAATTTGGCTTTCTAGTGTTGACACTCTCGATGTTAGTGATGCTGCGCCATCGTCAAGGTCTGAGACCATTTGTTCGACATTGTCCAGTCTATCCCTGTGTTTGTCGAGGCGATGTTGGAATAGGTCTACCTTGGACGATAGCGTGTCGATCTTGCTGTCAAGGCTGCCTGTCCCTGTTTTAGGTCCATTAGGATCTCTCGGATATCCATCTGTTGGGGATGCTCCTCTTCTAGACTTGCGTGATTTTGTGGGGAATCCGGGCGGCTTTCTGGTCTTGGGGTTTCGCCTCGAAGTTGAGTTTCTGCTGTGACTTGTCGATGTACCCATTTTACTACTTTGCTGGAGAGACTCTCAATTTCTGGCATGCTCGCACTGGTGTGCCTTGTTCTGGAGGGGGCCCAGAGTGGACGAGCCATCCAGTGTTTTCTATGCGGCTCAGTAGAGCCGATGGGAGCGCGGATTCAAAGATCAGCCTTGTGTTCAGTTTGCCCTAGGTGCTGTTCGGTCAGGGGATGTGCTAGTATTGCGGTGTTGTCCAGTTGTGTCCTCGGGGTTGGGGTGTTATCTAGTACCACCTGTGAAGCTCGGGGTTGTGGGCAGTGTGAGCACTGTCACTGTGTGGCGTTGTTTGAAGCGGGTCAATGCGGTATAATGTTGTCGCATAGGTGGTGTCTCTGTCTTTCTGATGCTGCTGTTGATCTATTTTCTCCCCGCGGGGCAATCAGTCGCCCCGGGCTGCCTTGATGTGTGTCGTGGGCGAACTGTGGGGGTGGGGAGGAGGCTCAGACTTTGCTGGGTTGCCTGGTTTTTGTGGGGTTTGATGTTGCGAATGGCCCCGTAGCTTGCTCTGTCGTACCAGGTCACAGGATCTTGCCTATGATTGTTGTTGCTTTCTGGGGAGGGTATCTTTATATTGGTCAACTGTCTCTTGTGCAGTTCACTTGTCCAACCATTGATTTTGGTTGCTGTGCCTTTGTGGACAAGCCGGACTGTAGCCCACGGTGTGGGTCCCCCCTCTTTCTGCTCAGGTGGGGGTCAAAGTGCCACGTGTCGCGGCGCCTCAGTCCCTCCCGTCTGATAATGTTCTCTGGCTGTGGCTGGGGCACGGGGGAGGAGTGAGCGGGGCGCCGCGAGGAAGACTGTCCGGACCAGTTCCACAACTGCGGGTCCTCTACAGCCCACTGATTGTACTCCCCCCCCGCCTCCCGGCGCCCAAACCGTGCCCTTCCATGCACCTCGGACACACCGCTCACCTCACTGATGCGGACCCGGAGGGGGTCTGGTGTCGCGGGCCAGTCCGGTGTTCCTCCTCCTTCAGCCGCGTTGTTGATACGTCCGGGTGCCATCTGCTAGCCCCGTGAGGCGCTGATACGGAGACGAGATCCCCACTCTGCACCGGCTCCGCTGGCGAGGTGGACCAGCGGCTGTCACTGGGTCGCAGCTGCTGCTCGCTGGCGGGCTGGGACTCTCTGGGGTGCTGCCCTTGTGCCCGGGGGTTCACTCGAGCCTCGGGGACGCGGCCTGCCACGAGTCAGCCGTCTGTGCCATGGTGCCTCAGTGTCTCGGGCCCTCAGAGTCGATTCTCTCCCGATTTTCAGGCACCATATTAGTTCTATTTGTTATCCGCTTTCCGTCTGCATACCAGGGTCAAATTAACATCAGGGTTGCTGCAATTAGACAGTATCGATGAAGGAGCCTCCTGGGAGCTCACAGAGGAGCCGCCATCTTGGTTGGCCCTCTAGCGCCCTCTGGTGGGGGTGCAGCCTTGATCTTCCCAGAGTGGATTCCTGCCTCTCCTGCCTTCATGCCTCCTTTGAATGCCTGATCTGTAGGCTTTCTCTCTCTCCTGGCCACTCTCTCACAGTGGCTACTATCTCCTGACCACCTGGTCAGATCTCCTCCTTCCTCTCTGAGTTGGCGGACCTCTCTTCCTCCCTCCTGGCCTCGACCACTGAACTCCTCCTCCTAGGAGACTTCAACATCCACCTGGATACTTCCTGTCCCGCCACAGGACTCTTTTGCGACCTCTGCAACTCTCTCTCTCTCCCTCTCCCTCCCTCTCTCCCTCCTTCCATCTGGCCCGACTCATTCTGCAGGGCATCCTCTTGATGTTCTGATCTCCTCAGACGTCCCCCTCTCTAACCCTCTCACCACTCCTCTCTCCTGGAGTGACCACTTTCTCCTCTCCTCTTATCTCTCTCTACCCCTCAGGCCAAGCCAACCCCCACACTGCCACCCACCTTCTCAGGCATTCGACTCATGAAGCGCTGCATCTTTCTCTCCGCCTCCTGCACCTCTGGATGACTCACACCCTGACACAGCCCCTTCTATGCTCCACTCTGCTATTTCTGACACGCTCGATGCACTTGACCCTGTCATGAGGATCCGCATGAAGCCTAAAACCAAATGCAACTCCTGGTAAGACTCAGACCTCGTCACCCTTAAACGCAAGTGTTGGGTGGCTGAGAGGAAATGGTTGTCATCTTGTACATTCTCTGACAGACTGGCCTGTTGCCTACTCCAAAGGCAATACCGACCCTCTGTCCTTAATAAGACGAGAGCTCACATTAAAACCTGCATCTCTGCGGCATCTACCAGCTTGGCAGAAAGCATTAAAATCTGCAAGGAACTGGCCAATCCTGCCATAGTCTCTACCTCTCCTGTCCCCTCCTAGGCCCTCTGTACAGCCCTGGCTTCTCACTTCATCGCTAAAACCCATGACATCCTGTCCACCCTTTGATCCTCCCCTGCTTCTCCCTCCACTCTCTCCTCTTCCTCCACCCCCTCTGTGGCCAAACCCTTCCCCCCCTCCCTTCGCTGCCTTCCTCTCTTCACCCCGACAAGGTTTCTAGACACGTCTGATCTATGAAAACCTCGTCAAAACAAGTTCTTCCCTGTTCTTCCAAAACCATCAAGGACCACATTGACACCCTTGTTCCAGCATTGGCCAACTTCTGCAACCACTGTTTCGCAACTGGAACCTTCCCCTCCCTTCTGAAGCATTCTCTTGTGCACCCTCTTCTCAAGAAACCCTCAGCCGACGCCTCCCTTCTGGATAATTATCGCCCGATCTCAATCACTACTTTCCTGGGCAAACTCCTGGAAAAGCTGGCCATCTCCCGGCTTAATCTTCATGCTGAATCTGTTGGTCGTCTCCATGACCATCAGTCTGGCTTCAGAACAGCCAGATGCACAGAAACTGCTCTCCTGAACATCCGTGAAGACCCGTTCTCGAACCTTGATGCTAATTACCCCTCTGTCCTCATCCTACTTGATCTCTCTTCTGCCTTTGACAGGGTCAACCATGCCATCCTGCTCAACCAGCTCTGTGATAACCTAGGTATCACTGATCAGGCTCTGGCCTGGCTGACTTCTTTCCTCTTGGACCGACCCTCCCAGGTTCACCTTGGGTCCTTCCTCTCCTCTATCTCTCTCTCTTTCTCTCTCCACCCGGTCGTGTTCCCACAGGTCTAACCTTTCTCCCTGGTTGTTCAAACAATACCTGGCACCTCTCTCCCACCGCATTGCTGCTCTCTGCTCCAACTTCCAGTGCTATGCGAATGACACTCAGCTCGCTTTCAGGCTCCCCTCTGCCACCTCTTCTCCTTCTCTCATCCCAGATTGTCTGTCTGCAATCCAGGAGTGGTGTGCTGCCAATGATCTCTGCCTGAACTGCCTGAATTCCAGTAAAATGGAGACCCTCCTCATCAGCACACCTGCACCTTTCTTTCCTGCCACTCTCTGACCGGCCTCCCTTGTCCCTCTTCCTGCTCCCACCTGTCAGGCTAAGAACCTCGGGGTCATCTTCGACTCCTCACTTTCCTTCTCTCCTCGCATCTCTGACGTCTGTAAGAAGTCAAACTACCAACTGCACCTCCTCAGACGTCTTCTTCCTTTCCTCTCCTTCCCTCAGAAGCTCTCGATCTCCAGAGCTCTGGTTATCTCTAGGCTTGACTACTGCAACAGCCTCTTTTTATATCTGCCTGCCTCTACTCTCCGTCCTCTGCAACTCATCCAGAACAGGACTGGGAGACTTGTCCTTGGCCTCAAATCCAGGGATTGTATCTCTCCAGCCCTGACATCTCTCCATTGGCTCCCAGTGGCTGCAAGTATCAAGTTCAAGACCCTCTGCATTGTCCACATGGCCTTCTGGGGCTTGGGACCACATTACCTCCAACTCTCTCTTTGGAGTTATCTTCCTACTGGAGCTCTTTGCTCCTCCACCTCCAACTCCTTGAGGGCCAGTTGCTTTTCCTAGCAACGAGTTGGGGGCAGATCTCTCTTTTCGGCTGGTGCCTTCCTTTGGAACAGCCTCCCTGGCTCACTGAAACTTGAGTAGAACCATCTCCAGTTCTGGAAGCATCTCAAGATTTTCCTCTTTGCTTCTGCCTTCTCTCTTCCTCTTCCCTGCTGATCTTCTGTCCGATAATGCACTGGTCACCTGGCTACCCTCTGAACCACGGGCCCAGGTTCCCTGCCCTCCCAGTTGTACACCTGCACTACTTCCTGGCAACACTGCACTTGGGTCTGTATCTGCATCCCTACAGTCCCCCTACCTGCACTTATCAGACACTTGTTGTCTGCACCTAAACTTGCGCTGGCCCCTGCTGGCCTGCACGACTTGTTCTTTGATGTTTGATCCCGTGTCTTGCACTTCTCCTTCTCCCCTTACCTTGGCACTTTCCCCTTCCCTCTCCCCTGCACTTGCGCGATCTCAATGTCACTAGGCCTAGTTTGATCGTTTTCATGTCCTCCCTTTGACTCCCCTCCCTTATCTCGCCGCGCATTGAAACACTTGTGTATAGGCGCGCTATAAATATATCATATATCAGGAACTGGCTTAAAATAGATCTCCTTCCTGTTGGAAGGGTAACTTTGGTAAGGTCAGGCTCTAAGATGACATACATCTGTGGTGTGCCCCGAGGATCTATCTGGCATCTTTGGCTGTTTAATACCTGAAATCTTTAGCTGACCTGTTATGCCGCACTGTGCTACTTTCCATATCTATGCTGATGACATGCAGTCTCTTCCTCCCTACAGCTGACCCACATATACCTCATTGCCTGCTCCAGATCCAGGACTGGATGATTGATAATAGACTTTTCTTCAATGCTGTGAAGACTTAGATCATTCACTTTGGATCTTCTTTCCTGCCTTCTCTTCCTTTCTGTTGGTCTTCAGCCCTTGGATCCTCCAATCATCTCCCCAGCACAAAACATGGACACAGTCTTCTACAGGCATCTTCTTTACCACAGATACATGAAATCACCAAGAAATGTCACTTCATATGCTTTGACACATACTACCTCTCTTGAATATGACACAAAGAATCCAAGTGATGCATGTCAGAATACTCTCATGTTTGACTAGTTTAGTAGTCTCTTATTGGCCCTCCCAAAAAACTTGATTGTACAACTCCAGACTATTCAAATCAAAGTTGACAGGCTTATCCCAGGCTTGGGAACCTTGCCACTGGATCATGCCTGTGCTGCTCTCCTTGCATTGGCTCCCTGCTGGAATGGTCTGCAGTGAACACCACAACATAATATATAGATTGGGGAGGGGGTATGCAAGGGTGATACCAAGGGGAAAATGGATGGACAGAAAGAGGGAAAGCAGAGTATGAGGACCCCCCCTGCCAATCGTAAGAAAGAAGAAAATGATTACATTGCAAGGATCTATATGATCACTGCGCTGCCCGTAATTCCGCCGACGAAAAATGTCGACTGCGATTACGGTGCAGTAATCAGATAGATCACTTCTGGCCACCTGCACCGACCCGCAATCCCTAAAACCACAACCCTTTATCCCCCCCACCACTTACCTTTACTGCGGCGCACCCCTGTGTGTGGCGCTGGCATCCTTGTACCCCTGTGTCGTCAGCTCTTCCCACTTGCGTGGGGTGGTGCGGCCACCACAGGGTCCTTCTTTTTTTAATTTATTTTTTATCTCATCCCCGCTTAGTGTAATGGTAAGCAGGGGACATCCCGCAACCCCCGAGACCCGTACTGAGCCCAAGGAAAGCGGGGGACACCCCCGAACGCCAGGTCCGCTTTGGCGTTGTAATGTGGGTCCGAATTTCTGTACCGCGCTCCCACACAATTGTAGTTATGTCGCCACAATAGTGGCAACATTATGCTACAATTCCACGTTTCAACAGTGGAATTGTCACAACCAAAGAGCCCACTATAAAGAATTGTTTAGATTAAACCACACAGAACTGTTGGAGCACCCATTGGCTTAAAAAAAAATCTTGGCTTCATCCTCTGAACATACAGGACAATGGCATCATCAACTTTAAACCTAAATTGAAGACATAGCTCCCTTCTAGGCACTTGTAGTCTGCTGGCTCCAGGTCGTTGGTGGTTGTGTCCTTCAATAAAAGAAACTTGGGAAATTACTCTTGATGTGGCTGGGGTCAACCTCTGGAACAAGCTCTGTGATGAAACGTAGGAATTTGTCCCTTCTCCCCAAGGGGGAGCCCCCCATCTGTGAGGCTAGGGCAGTGAGGCTGCTGCGCAATACCCTCTTCAGGGGTAAAGGCAAGAGGGACTTCACCAGGACAAGAACTCCCGTTCCTAAGAGTAACTCCATAGAGAATCTGCCAAAACATCATCATTAAGACTTCCTGATAAAATCTGTGACGAAAAGGCCAATATGTGTTATTGCAAACCTACAATGGAAAAACTCCTTGATATCTCCCATTCCACTTAGACGAAGAAGAGGACGTATGGAGGAGAAGAGAATCCACCAGATAAAGAGAAAAACAAACAGATTTGTATGCAGGGGATGCTCCATGGCTACGTCAATATCAAATCGGGAGGAGCCTTGGGCAATATAAACACAGCCCTCGAACTTCAAACGCAGACACACCACGACTACAGAGAGCAGCAGCAGAAACACCCACGCTTCAAGACAATCAACAGAGTAACATGTTCACTGTACTGGAACAAACACGCAACACCCTAACCCATCCACCAGTCCTTCACCTGTATCAGTAAAGGCCCAGTGACACATTCAAAACCATCCCATAATCCTCCAGAAACAAAAACTCAAGTATTACAATCCACTGTTCATTTCATAAAGATGGGTGGACGAGTCTGTTGTTGATGGAGAAGTTCCTTAACAAAATCACCTGACCTGTTCCTTCTAGAAATTCCTCCTGAATGTCAATCAAAATCACAAACGGTTATTTCTACAAAGGGTTGCATCTTTCTAGGATTCCATCCTCAAGTCCATTCCACATCATGTGACCCCAGCAGAGTTGCTGAAAAGAGCTTTGTGTGAGTAACGTTCAAGTTCTGTTCACATGATATGAATGAATCACAAGAAAGCAGATAACACAGAAAATATGATTACATGCAACAGAATGCCATAAAAGCTAGTGTGGCCTTTAGATGGCAATATTAAACACATTAAAAGGAGAAGCATCACGTGACAAGACTATAACAAATCAAAACAAATATTCTCCCACAGCTCTTACTGTGTTGTGTGTTTTAATTGTGATCTTGCACTCCCATCTGCCCCTGTTCCCATCCACTTGCTATTGTACTATTGCTCTTCACCATGCTCCTTCTCCTTGCACTTAACTGATACAAATGTTTCCAAAGCCTGTAAAAGGTTAGATTCCTGTACCCCTTCACTTTGCTTTGGAGATGCTATGAAATTACTTTGTTTACAGCTGGCACCATATAAAATTCCAATAATTCTCTTATTCTCTCATCGCACAAGTATTCTGTGAACACTTGGCCTCTCAGCACTGCCACTTACTCTCCACCCTATGTTACAAACAGCTTCTAGTATAGCTCCCATTTTGACCCTATTATTCCCAACTTCTCAACCATGATACTCTTTCTTCTACCCTTCTAGTCTGTTTTCTACTACCTCAATCCATTGCTTCCCTCACTTGGTCTGGTGTTTTAACAAAAGGAAACAATTATTATTTTCCAACTTCCTGTAAGGTAAACTGGGCAACTTCACCGCATTCCATACCCACACCATGCTTCAGTCGAGTTCTTCACACAGGACCCGCTTCTCATATTTACACTCTGTTACATTGCATGGCAACCTGTCATGAAATTCACAGTGCCCAACTGATGCTTGAGCTCACAGGTAAGCTCAAGGATCGGACTGCACCTTCAATACTACAGCAAGTGGGAATAATCCATGGTAGGCTTCCAAGCAGGGGCTGGACCTAATTGTATTTAAATGTTTATTAGAGCAATACGGAAATATAAGCAATGATTTCCAGAAACTCCAAAAATTGTTCACCCTACCATTCAAAATGTGACATTACCAAATAGAGTCCAGTAAGAGAAGGTCTCAAAATATTGAAGTTTATCCTAAACCCAACCATATTCTTCAACATCAGGACCTCCTCGAGAGTGAGCGAAGAGGAGACGGTGAGTGGTGAAAAGCAACAAAGAAGATCAATCGTCTAGATCCATATGGGTAACCCTTGTAGGCCCTGCCTCCTCCATTAAATGGCATAAAGAAGACGTGTGGCTGCTCTAATTATCCATCTTTGCTTGCAATCTTTTAAAAATTATCCTATGCTTGCTGAGCCTTGGACATTTTTGTCTCACATGGCCCCTCATTACACTCTCTGCAAACCCCTGCTTTAGTCCTCTCTCCATCAAAATCTCCAATCCAATGAGTTTAGTCTGAGACAGGTTGGCCAGCTTTATAAGTTACTGCTACACCAGGCTACGCCTTGTGTTGCTCCATGCCTTCAGGGTTTTCTTTTTCTTCTCCCTCCTGTCACAGCAAAAGGGTGATATGATTTACAGCCATCTGTCCGTTTAACTCTTAACACCCCTCTCTGAGAATGTTAACACTAAAAATCTCCATATTTCTCAGAGACCTGGCCTTCATCTTCATTCATACTGTACACAACCCAGTGACTGGTGGACCTGTCTGAGGATCTCCACTGTGGCATAGATCCAAAAAGAAACCGGTTCCAGCCACGCCGCTGAGCAGAGTGTACTACCAGGCTACCATGGCTCATAAGGTATGAGCAGAGTCCTAGGGACTCCCCCCAACAAAACTCCTTTGAATTTCTCAAAGTGCAGTCACATCCATAATGACTCTTGGAACGTCCATTGCCTCATAAAGCACACACATACTAGTGTGCACACATCTTCAGACCTCCTGTATCTAGCTGCCCTGGGAACCAGCTCACACTTGTCTTCAAACCCTCAATCATTTTGTCCACCCATTTTCACCATTGTCGTAGAGTCTGAGTCAGTCACCCACTGTGTTGGTTCCTGAGGGCATCTCGTAGTCCTCCCTCAAAGCCTGGGATCACGAGTTGTGCCCACTCTCATCAGGCTTATGGTCTGGGTAACTTCAGTGGAGGACTTTTGATCACCGCTAGATGCTATGTTGAGCGCCACCATGGCTCCAAAGTGGGCAAGGAAATTCTGGCTTAACCAAGATCCCAGCACCATTTCAGACATCATAGTTATCTGATGCCTTTCTGGTTCCCACAGCTGCATCCATTAGTCAGGAATCCCACTTTGACACCCAACGCCACAACAGTCTGATATGGAGCCTGCACTTGACCATCCATGAGGAATTTTCTGACCAGGAGCCCAGTTAGCTTCGCCCCTTCAGCTAGACTGACTCATAGCCCCAGACATGCTGTTCCTTTTGGCCTTCATGCACGTGCGTTGCACCAGTAACCTGCCCTCATAAGGGGAGAGATCCAATCCTCGCCTTTTGTTTTGAATCACAAAGGCAAGCAGGTCTTCTGTCTGAGTAGGTCTGCTGATGGTGCAGGCACCACAAGGTATCTTCAGGCTCACATGGCGTTAATCTGATCTGGCAGGTGTTCAACTCCACACTACTATCGCAAAACAGACAGCAACAAAGGATGTCTGCCCCAAATCCTGCTTCTCTGGACTTGATGAGAGGACCTACTTCTCGGTTAGAGTTGGTACCTTGCTTGAGCTAACCCCAGAATCTTTTCAGCATCCATTGCTTAGATTGTAAAAAAAAACTAGTACTTGCATGTGCCAGGGAAATGTATGCTGTGGGGGAACTGTGATGCATAGTTTTAATTGCACCACTCAGAACGGGGCTCATCTTGCATTTAAACTTCCATCTGCCTCCAAACCTGGTGGGAAATAATGCATGATGGGATACGTAGCACGGGGTTCTCCTTTCACATTTTCTGTGCAGTGATTTTTTTCTTGATAGACTATGATTTGGAGGGAAGTGATGTATGATGAATGATATCAGGCGAGCAAAGCACTGATGCAGGTAGCCTTGCAACAGAAGTTGCTCTTATGTGATACACAGTAGCAAAAAAGACTTTGCTGAAAGGATCTCCATCCAGCGGAGCCCAGCTCGAACCACACCAGTTCTATATTACTTGCACATGCTTTGCGATAGCCTTTTTTATGAAAATACCCACCTCTATCCTGTCAAGGGGAGAAAAGCTTCTAGTTACTTTTTAGCTGCGCGTTTCAATTACAGGATGCATGAAACCTGCACAACTTGCAATTATTCTACGTAGCCTGCATCCATCATGTTACAGCGAGGTTTCACTTAGTTAATGTAGCCAGGTTACTTCCAGAGAGCCCAAACATGTTGCATACCTCATAGCTCACACGTTTGAAAGAAACCAGCATTGACTACATGCCATTGTCGTGTAGGAACATTATGCTGCAGAGCGCACATTTAGTCGATATTTAGTCCCTCAAAAAGCAAGACTATGTATGGGGCTCTGCAGTTTGGATCTGTGGTCCCAATGTGTCCAAGACATTCTAAATTGAGAGCTGCAATCATCAGACAGTCTGGTGATAATCTCCTTATTGGACATTCAGGTGGTATGTTTGATGGCAATACAAGACGTAGGATTTAAGATTGGAGGTTTGATAGTGTTGGTTGGCACTGTATGTTTTCATCCAAGCCCAACCCCACTGTGTCAGTAATGTTATGGTAATTGCTGCTATATAGGTTTGGAATAAACCCATGTTTGACAAGTGTATGGTGCATCTTTTAGGTATTGGCTAACCAATACTCAAAAACAAATGTATTCTGGCCTTTGCAGATACAAAGGTGTGTCCCAGAATAAGTGTGGCTCTTGAAATAGTAAGTAATTCCCGTAGAGCATAAACTACAGAATATTTCAGAGCAGTTCAGCAGTAGTGATATATTGTAAAGAGTTCCTCTGCTATGTCGCTACCACGTTTTGTCAAACGCGGTGTTTCTTTGTAGTGTGAAAGAGTTTAAATGTGTGTCGGCAAAAGAATGGCAGGACCGGGGTGTAAATGATCTTCCAATCTCTTCTTTTCCCAGGATTACTGATGGTGCAGGATGCTTCTGAGCGGGCCGTTCTCCTTCACCATGGACAGTCATCGGATGGACAGTTCTATTCGCCACCAGAATCTGAAGCCGGTAAATCCCAGCTTTGTATTGTGATTGTGTCAAGGTTGTACTTTGAGCATTTTCAAGTCTTTACCAAAGATATAAGTGTGATAGATTTCTTTTTGTGTAATTAAAAGGTATTTGTGTTTGTATGTGTGTGTGTGTATTTGTTTGTGCAGTAAAATGTGTCCTTCATGTACGAAAAATGACATGACGCAGCGGAGGTTATTCAATAATAGAACCTATGATGTATTAGGGATTAGATTAACAATCTAGACTAAGATGTCCATCTGGCTCTAAAACCCATAAGACCCATATTTATGTTTTGATGTCTCTTACCAGTAGCTACTGTATAGTGCATGCTGCATCAATCAACCCAATCGTTTTTGTAAACCCAATATAGCCCCACTGTTTGGATTATACACTACTGATTTCCTCCTGTAAATGAGGGTATATTTTCAGAGGGATTGTAAAGGATTGAGTGGACAGAGTTGAGTGAACACCTAGTGGTGTGACAATAAGCATGGTCAAACTATCTTCTACATTTTGAGAAAGTGTTATATATACAACAATGTGTTTTACTTTGGGAAAACTTCCTCACTGCAATACACTGACAACAAATATCACAAGCTTCATTAACAAAAACCTGATGCATGCCATAGCCCCACCCCCAGCAGCGTTGAAGAACTTCATAGAAGTAATGATATTATCTTGCAAAAACACTAATCTGTATGCAAAAATATTCTCCTATAATATACACATAATCTGAATATCTGAGAATCTGATCTGTGTGCTCAGTCCCCTTGAGCCAGTAGTTTTGCAGTTAGAATGGCTTGTCTTCCTTTCGCTGAACCCACTGCTGATCTGGAAAAAAAGGAGCAATTCAATCCACAACAACTGAGGAGCACAATGTTATCCTGGGGCACACTGCACACTACCAGAAGCTCTCTGGTACTCACACCTAGCAAGAAGACTGTGGGCCTTACAACATATATGGGGTAGGCAAACAACAGTCACTATTACCTTGCGTGTTGCCCATCTTCGCCAAAGATGTAAATCTGTGGTCTGAGGGAGTTCCACATGTGCCATAATCTTCTGCTGTCTATCAGTTATGTTGGTATTAAGGGATCAGTCCCCATGTTGAATTACACAGGCTATCACTGTTTGTAACTTCTATATGTTGACCATGTAACGGTTAAGGGGGGGAGGGCGGTTGGACATATCTAAGCATGTACCTATTTTGTGGCCGCACAGCCATGCCAGTAATCTGTTGAGTTCATGGGTATACGAATGCTATGTTACTAATGGTTTTATAACTGCCAAGTGCTCTCTGGTGTCAATTCATGCCGGTGTAATTGCAAACAGTGCTCCCATGGGGAGACATACGCAGTGTGCCAGCGTCTATTCCAGGCAAGCACTAAAGGCATGATGTTTGATTGCAAGACGTGTCCTGTCGGAACGGAAATGGGAAAACTCCATTTTAGAAGAACTAACTTCTTTCTCTCGTGGTAAGTACAAATAGTGCCAGAGTTGTGTATATTTAAGATGGTGATCAATATTCTGACACTACTGGCCATCAAAACATATGGGGCCTCATTACAACCCTGGCGTTAAGGGGTTAACGGCGCCGTAAAAGGCTGCGGCGCCGTTAAACCCTTAACGCCTGATTCACAATTTAACGCCTGCTTTTTTCAGGCGTTAAAGTCCAACCCGCTAAGGGACCTTGGTGCTAATTACGGCACCGTAATTTACGGTGCCGTAATTAGCGCCTTCCCCATTCCCATTGAGCCCTATGGACCAAAAATGGGAATGGGGAAGGGTCCATGGTGAATGGGGATTTACCGCCCCGCCAACCTTGGAATGGGGCGGTAAATCCGCCATCCACCATGGCGGAATCCGGCATGGACCATGGTGCTAATAGCTAATAGCACCATGGTCCAATGCCATGGTTGTAATGAGGCCCATTATGTTCTGTGCTCTGTTTATCCACAACTTTGCCAATTTTGGATCACATAATGGGGTGGGGGTCTAGGCATACTGATTATCATGACATCTAGTTTTTAGACATGTTGAAACACAACATCATGCTTACTGAAGTCTGGGACTTCGGTATGCCATGCGCCGTCTTCACAGTACACACCATCTCTACAGTAATTAGTACAGTGCCATGGATGTTGAACGGTAATGCATGTTTTTGCATTACTGATCATCAAAATGTATTATGCTCTCAACTCTATTTGTAGCCTCAGTGTGGCCAGGGCTGCGACTCACAAAAGTGGGGGGTTGCTCATCTCACTGGTAGGTCATGCCATTGTGCCACCTAATTAAGCCCTATTTGACCAATGGGGTCCCCTTCCTGTACACAGAAAGTTCTGATCTGTGGTTACATAGGAGAACCTTTAGAGCCACCCTCCAACATTCTATGTCAATGATGCAGACCCAAAATAATTTCCAAACTACACAGCCAAGGCGAACTTTGGGGTGATTCGATCATAGGCTCTCGCAGGCAAGGCTATTTATGCTGAATCCTGTGGAGATCAGGGCTCTCTCCCTCAGAGGAATATCTACACCATCCACACTATATAGTCGAAGCCAGCAACTTGAGGGGTTGCATTTGGTGGGAAAGCAGGCCCTCTGCGAAGTCCATACTATCTGAAGTCTAGGACTTTGATGACGTTGGTAGGCTTTCTCTACGGTCTTTGTGCATTCCACTTTTGACACCATCTGTCATATATGTGAGTGGGAAGCACAAAGGACCACTAAACCAGAATATATTTTAACAGTGTCAAGTCATTTTTTCGAATACAAAAGTTTCGAAAGTCAAACTTTCAAATCTTTTTTTTGAAATACAAAAGTTTTGAATGACAATTTATTTGAAAAAAAAATTGAAAGTTTGCATTTCAAAACTTGGGTTAGGGTTAGGGTTGGGGCTTGGGTTAGGGTTGCGGGTGGGAGGGTGGGGTAGGGGTTGGGGGCTGGGAGGGGAACCCTCCAATATACACTAAAACCTTAGATGGAGCTGTCCAGTGCTGAAATTACAAGACTGGACAGCTCCATGTAACGTTTCAAAGTAAAAAAAAAAAAGGCATTTTAACGTCAATATACACAAATAACTTTGAAATGTTACAAACAAAACAGCATTGAAATGCTACTTTTAACATGTAAAAGTGTATTTCAATTGAAACCAATCCATGACTATTGTCGACGGATTGGTTTCGAAAGAAATGCACTTTTGCATGTTAAAAATAGTATGTCGAGACTTTTGTTTTCGGAACTTTTGTTTCCAAACTTTTGTTTTTCGAATCTTTTGATTCGAAACTTTGACCATAAACCATTTTAACACCATTATTTATAACAATTCTTCTTCCCAGCAGCCCCCAAAATAGTGCCAAGTCAACTTACAATGTTAGGTCAATCCCAGGCTTGACAGTTTCCCGCACCCTGCCCCGTCCTGTCTTTCAAGTCTTTCATTACTTGTTTCCTTCCTCTTCATGGCTCCATCAATTCTTCTGACCACTCATGTAGTTGTTGTTGACATAGACCATGATTCAGTAGAATTTTGTTGCAGCTCAGAGGAGTGTACCCTCTGTCCAAGCTGTCTGTGACGCCAACTTTTAGGCAAGCATGGAAGACTAATGATGGGGCTCTAATTTGTGGAGGAATGGGGTCTTCTGTATAGTCCTAAATAACGTGAAACCGAATGGGCAAACAAGATACCAACTGTTGGTACTGCCATGATTCCGGAAAGCTCATTGGAGCGAGCCACGTCATATTGCCAAGGGGTCACAGAGACCCTAGACAAGGTCATCAGTGTTTCTTTTGCCCGTGGTATGTCGGCAGATCCAGAAATGCTGCTCAGAATGTTGCCCTTTGTCAGAACACCAAATACAGTGTGAACAGCACCTCTACACTTCCGCCCATTATTGAGGTTATACTTTTCCCGATTTTGATGGTGACCTTGCGTACCCTAAGCCCCTCTAAGACCTGGAATCAATACATCCTAGTGGTCCTAGATTATGCTCCCCTCTACTCCAAAGATTGCCCTGTGAGTACAAACACTGCCAAAAACACCCTCAAACATGTTGTGCCATACTTCTTTACAGAATCTGGTTCCTGGAGGAGATCCTCATCTAGCAAAAAATCCTAGTCGTGTTCCAGTTTTTCTATCACAAAGAAAATCCTACTAATAGTTATAATCTCCATACCTTGGTATATCACCCCCTCACCAATTGCTCAGTGGAGCACTTTAATCTAACGCTAAAAACGTTCTCAGGAAAGTAGTCCCTGTGGATGCAAGAAATTGGACTGAGTTACTGTCATTGGCTCTCTTCGATGCCCAGGAAACACAGAAAGCTTCCACTGGATTCGCCCACATCATGTTCATCTACAGGAGAGAGTTGAGTAGCATCAGTTTGCAGCAAGCAAAATAGCCACAAGCCTCTTTGCATTGGAGTTATATCACCTAAGCCGACATTTAAGGAGATGTAAAACATAGTAAACAACAATGTAATGAAGGATAAAAGCCATAAGCAATACACAAATAAAATGTACACATTTGTTAGGAATAAATTGACCGGAATGAGGACCATGTGAAACTAAGGGTTGCCATTGGGCAGACATGATCCCATCAGATGGCATTGAAACACCAGCAAAAATGTGGAACGACTGAAACCAGGGATAGGGACCCAGTCAAGGGCTTGTAAATACCCCAGAAAATTGCACGTAAAGTCCACGTGAAGCTCATCCAAGCAATGGAGTGCTAGCAAAATTGCATGCTGCATGGTAGCTTCACTTTACATGAAATTAAAATGTAAAAGGAGACAAATATGCATGAAAGCCAGGTGTAGGAAGACCCCATCATGTGCATGGGCAACAAGGTGGTACTCCGAAAGTGTGTCTGAGCTCAGCATGCGTTTGCTGTGTGGCTCTTGATGGGCACTGAATATATGCTAACAAGTGCTGAACCTCAGGAATCCACGTGTATTAGGGGTCAGTCGCTCTTGGCCCCATACACCTGAGACCTGTATCTAGCTTGTTTTGCTACACTTCTCAGTGATTTGAGCCGTAATGCCACCCCAGATCCTCGTTCAGGTATTTTAATGTTCCCAGACTTTGGTGGGCAGACTTGTCCTGAAATTGATTCTTCGTCAATTCTGCCACTAGCGATGCAATTGCTTCTGTTTGGAGGGGTGGTGCATGCAAGTTGTGCTGCTGCCCCTTCACACACTTGTTATATCCAAGTGCTCACTCAGAAGGGTGTTCAGTTGCAGGTTTATTTCATCGTTTCAGGTTACATTCAAGTTGGTAGGATGATGTCCAAAACTGGACATGCACTACTGACCTGGACAGATCTTAACTTCTTAACATGTAAAGCCTATACTCTTACCCTCACCACATTCCACATGGCATTGCAGAATACTTGACCGGCACAGTCAGGTGACAAACATGAAAGCGAAGTTATAGCAATTGTTATATGATTCACATGAGGTTTTGTTTGAGCCTTGACGCATTCCAGGATACTTTTATCTGCATAATTGTATAGATCCAGCCCATATGAATGTGCCATCTGGATTAATTGGCAGCTCTAACACATTAGAAAGTAGTGGGGAAAGTGCAAATCCCTGTGGAACCCTGCAAATGTGAGAGTATGTGGGGAGCTGTGGAGTGGCAACACAACCAATTGTGCTGGTTGCGTGAAAAAGTGTGTGCACTATTTCGGATAGGTGTTCCCAATGCATATTTGCTTAACTTGTGACAGTTGAATTGTGTAGTGACT
This sequence comes from Ambystoma mexicanum, assembly GCF_040938575.1. Lineage (NCBI taxonomy): Eukaryota > Metazoa > Chordata > Amphibia > Caudata > Ambystomatidae > Ambystoma > Ambystoma mexicanum. The sequence goes on from NC_090930.1 coordinate 848,569,999, forward strand.
GGTTCCTAGCTGATCTGAAAACTGAAGCTAGAGGACAGGAACAGTATCTGTAGGAGGGCTTCACAAATTCTCAGAGGCCATGGGCTGAGTGACCTGATGTGTCTGCAGAAGGAATTTAATGACAGAACTTTAAAGCATTGTTTTGTTTCGGTGCACCCTGAATTTCCTTCATGCAAGGGAACTTTGATCTTCTTGTTCTTGTCGCCCAGGTGTTTGTGAAGGCTGCATGTGCTTTTTTACCCCTGATTATTTTTTTTTCATCCCCCAAATGTTTCATTTTTTAATTATCACTGTTTTTACATTCAAATCAACATCAAAGTGCTGGGTGAACCCCTCATCCCAGTCCCCAGCATAGCTGTTAACTCCACATTCCTCCCCTAACAGTATCCCTTTTCCCCAAACTTACTATCTTTACCTTTTTTTTAAGTTGTATACTGTAGATGAATTTCTTGATGTTGAATATTTTGCTTTAAAAAATGTGTGTGGCTTGACTATTTTAAGCCTATACGTTCAGAAAAGGAGTGAAGTAGACGGTCACAAAGATTACATAAATTGGGTTATTTTAATTGTCCCAGCTGTCACATTCTGTAATTCCTATATTTAAAGCGGTATCGATGGTGGTCAACGTATGAAGTACTTACCTACGCTTTCTTTGACACACTAATTGGAAAGGTGTAAATCCTGTGGATGCCTCTTTTTCTCCTTACAATCTTTATTTCGACTTTTGTCATAACGGTAGTCAAAGTGCATTTCACTATAAAAAAATCAGATATAGAAATAAACCAAAATAAGGCACTACATGAAGCAAATTGACCAGAAAAAAGCATTTCATGGAGCAAGAGAAAAACAAAACATAACAAATATGTTTTTAAATAATTTCCAATGAAACCGCAATAGCATTGTAGTTCATTATTAATGTCTCGCAGTAAATATAGTCAGTGACCAAAATGTACAAAGTTTACAAAAATGAAGGCATGTAAGCTCACACGTTAAGTTAATTCATGTATCTAATTGTTCCTTCACAACTAAGAGACTCCTGCAGCGCCAGGCAAGCAGGCGGGAACACTGAAACCGAAAACTGGATGAACGAATAGTTTAAGGATCTACACAGATGGTTCCCTAAGCAAGATCTTAAGTTCGTCTTTTGAATGCCATATAAAGCGTCATGAGCTCCATTTTTTGTGACTGTGCCAACTGGTAAAATAGCTAAATGAGGCATTAAGACAAAGGACCACGCATGAGGGCTCAGGATCATGTAGAGTAATTTCCCATGCTAATAGCCACAGTAATTTGTATTAACAATCAGTTGAAGAGCTGTGCACAACCCGAAGAGCTGTGCACAACCAGAGCTAACATATATCAAAGTGCAAAGAAATATTTTTTATTTTTCACAATTAAAAAAAGGATTTACAGTAGATATAGTTCAGATCTTCCCAATAATGGGATAGTCCAATTTCTTCTAAGGTAGCCCCTACGGATTGAACAAGGGAAGACCTATACTGCCCTGTCGACTTAAGACCTCACCTGTGCTTGCTTCTATTGTAACACTTCCATTGAGAAGCAACCTAAATCTAGGTCTACTGCACAATTTGAAGCAGCTGATGGTAACCCTAACAGTTTCTTTAAGATAATTTATTATTTTTGTATTAGCCCAAATTTCAGCACCGTATTTGCACATCAGTCTGGTCTCAGCTTTACAGACTTTGCGCACACGTCCCACTTCTTTGTTCCCTTGTTGGCATGCAGACCATACAATGTCAGCACAGTTTTTGATTAGGTTTGTATTTCCTGTATCTATTTGCTCATGTTAACCAGCCCCTTTTGATAAACCTAGTGCCTGGAGAGTTGTAAGGGGAGACTTCTTCTATATGGGGATGGTTAAGTACAAAATGAGATGTATTAGTGTTAACTCTATTTACGAAGGAGATGAATGCATTTATTTTCTGATGTTTTCTTTCTGATTCCTTCATGGTCCATAAGTCATTGAATATTAACAGTTTTTTCAGATGGGGGATTTAAAAAAACTAAAATATCCACGAATAAAACCATACTCCTAGAGGAACCATTTAGAATGGGTGCATCAATTCCATGGATGATATTTACTTAGCTGAGTCGTTGAGGCAAAGATTCAATAGGCCAGCGGCTGAAACACACCCCTTCTGGTCCTTTTGCCTCTTGATCCCCATCTAACTGTGGTGGTGCTATCTGAATAGAATGCCATTATTAACTGCAGTGGAGCATCTGGTACTTCTAACTCTTTCAGTGTGGACCACAATCTATTCCTTAGAACAGCATCAAATGTGGTACAGAGGTCTAAAAAGGACATGCAGAGTTTTACGTTCCTCACTAAAAGATGAAATCTGAAACTCAAATCAACGGCGCTGATTTCCTTTTGCAAGCCTGGTGGCAAGTGGTATATGATTTGATGAGAGCTCATTGAGTTCTCTAGGTGCATTAAAAGCACCCTCCCATATATTTTGCCAGCGCAAACCAGAAGCGAAATTGGATGGTAATAAGCAGGGGAATCGCTACCTCCTTCTTATTGATGAGAGCGACCTTGTCTCTTCTCCATGATTGGGGAACTTCACCTGTAGAAATAGTGGTGTTGTATAATTTGGTTAATGTCAAAGATGCCTCAAGGATACACCAATTCCCAAAGATAGTTCAAGGGTTTTAAATTATTTTCAACTGAAATTGTGCAGGTTATTCACTGTTACTATGTGCAGGTTGTTCAATGTTTTATAGGCAGCTGTTCAGTGTAACATACCGGACTGGAGGAGGGGTGGGAAAATACGCTAATGGGCATCCCTATCTCATGTCCTCTGGGCTCTCCCTCCCTAGCTTAGGTGCCCCTAAATCCTAGGGTGAACACTAGTGATCAGTAACACCTACTATCAATGGTAGTGAGGTATTGAGGGACAAAAGGCAACAGCTTAATCTTGCTTTCCCCAGGATTCTCAATGTGGCTTGATGGAAAAAGTGCTAATATCAAATGCTCTGTTTCAGTATCGCCCTCAGTCACTCCCTTGCACACTTTTTCCTCCTCATACCACCACCTTTATTTTCTTTCTCCCACTGTCTCCTCTCCCTTCCACCCTGCCCCACTCAATATATCTCTCTTATTCCTCCTACATTTCTCCCTCTCCCTCTCTCACTTCCCTTTTACAAATCCCCCCATCTCATGCTGCACTACACACTGTGCCAAGCCAGAAGAAGGACTCAGACCAGAGGACATAGCTTTCAAATACTTTATCCAACGTAAAAGTAAAACGCCTCACTAACCCTATTGCTAAAGGGTGTTCCCTTCTAACCAAAACCAGACTAAGGTGCTCATCGATAGTCCAAAATCAAAATAGTCCTTGATTCAGACCTTTCTACTAACTGGCCCTCCCACTTAGCAAAAACATAACAGAAAATAGGTAGAGTGCCCTACACTCTAGGTTCTCCCTGAAAGTTTTTCTGGTTATCCCAGGAATCCCCTGCTGGGTCAAAAAACAGTCTTTAGAAGTAACCAACAGTTATTCTCAAGAAGACAATCTTTGTAATTCGTTCCAAAGTTCCTCACAGTTCTCCAAATTTTCACAACATAACTCTTACGTTCCAGCAAAAACAAAATGTCGACATTTCTTTATGTGGAGGGATATTTCCCTGATTCCTCTCCACAGTGGGTCTCTCCCCACTTGGCTCATATATTTGGTGCCTTTGTGGTTTCCCTCTTATCTGTTCTTCGTTTTCTTTATTTGCCCCTGTTGACTCCCTTGGCTTTATCTGTCGCAATTATTTTCTTGGTTTTTGAGTATCGGTAATTCGCCTCTTCTCACAGCTCTCATAGCTCTTGTGGGTCTATTACCATTATACAGGGTTCAGACAGTTCTTCCTTCTTCCCCATTTGTACTCTTTGCTTTCCCACTGCCTTCGATCTGGGACAACCGCGTACCTCCTGCATTGCAGGGTCTGCTCCAGTGAGGATGAATCTTTTCAGGCGAGGTCGCGATCCTTGTCCAAATGACAGAGAATAGGAGGACAAGATATCTAGTTATTTTAAGTGGTCACTCTTGGTCTATGAGACTTCCAGCAGATATCATGGACATGCCAGGTGTTCCAGGGCTTGTTATGTTTATGCCAACTCCAGGTTCACCCAAAATAAAATGGAATCAGTGGAAGAAAGGATTCTTTCATCTTAAGGGCAGCATGTGGTCCTTCATATACCAATGAAAGGAAAGTGTTGTTGTTGATGCATTTGTTAGGACATGAAGGCCAAAGAATCTATGATACTCTTCCTGATGCAGTGGATCTGGTTAGCAGCAGTGAAGTCACAAATGATCTAGAGCTGGCGTTATACGAATTAGATGCCCATTTCAGCCCAAAGACTAGTACGATTCCGAAACGGTACAACTTTAGGGTTTGTGCTCAAGAAGAGGGTGAAACTGTGGAAGAGTTTGTCACTACCTTAAGATATTTAGCACTATCATGCACATTTGGATCTGCCTTTAATGAACACATAAGTGACCAGTTCATGACACACTGTTGTAATAATCGGATCAGAGAAGAACTATGGCTTAAAGATGAACCGGGTCTGGATGAGGTTTTGGAGATTTTTCTCAGAGTGGAACACTTACAGGCGTGTGTGGTGAAGTTGGTCAAGGCTGAAACCCAAGGGACAAAGCTGGAAGTGTTAAGTGTCAGGGAATAAGGTAAAAAAGAGAAGGACAAAGAAAAATGAGGGGCCCAAGATAAGACTGTTCCTTCTAAAGAAAAAAAGGGCCACGGTAAACTGTGCTTTCGGTGTACCAGTGGGTCGCAGTTTGCTGTGTCTCGACGTGTCCGGGGAGGAGGGTTGTGTGTGCCAATTGCAAGAGGAGAGAATATTTTGCAAATTGTTGCACGATCTTTCAGAGAAAGGTGTTTTATATGACTGAAGAAGAACAAGGGCCCTCCACTGGTGATGATGAACCTCAAATCGAGACCATTACTGTTATGATATGATATGATAGGTTATTTATAACGTGCTTAATACCCAGAGGTTTCTAAGCGTGGACCCGGGGATCGAACCTGTGGTGCTCCGTGTCTCTTGCTTCCAAGGCGATCACGTCATCCCTGAGCTATCCTCCCGAGACCAACATTAACACTGTCAATGTTGTTTTGAAACAAGAGTGAGGATGAATGTGAAGACCTGTATGCTGTTGTGCATGTGAATGGCGCTCCGGTGTCTATGATGGGGGATTCGGGAGCCAGGATTTCACTGATGTCTAGGGATGTGTTTGAACATGAGGTGTGTGGGAATGTGTGTGATTTGGAAAAAAAACATTTATTTCACTAGGAGGATAGAATTGAACTTTAATAAAAATGTTAAAGCTGAGTTAAATTTTAAAGGAAGGTGTGCCCAAGGGAAGGTCTACATCACAAAAAAGGAGCCACATTGTTAGGATGGAGAGAACATAAGAATCTCAGGATAAAAATGGATCCAAACGCGAGGGAGCAAGTTTTGTATGTAGGAGAGTCTGTATGCCAGAAATATAGAAGTGTGTTTAAGGAAGGGATAGGTAAAGTGAAAGGTATGAAACATAACATCGTGATGAGGAGGGGTTGTGAGCCCGTTGCAGCAAAGTTGCGTCCGGTTCCCTTGAGTATGAGAGAGCGAGTTAGGAAGGTGCTGCAGAAGTTGTATGAGATGGGTATGATAGAAATAGCCGGTTCAGCGCAGTGGACATCTCCTGGTAGTTGTGAAAAAGGCTTCAGGAGAACTTTATCTATGTGTAGACTTGAGGGAGGTGAATAAGTGTGTAGTGGTGGCGAGGCACCCTTTGCCTGACATGAGTGAAATGCTGGCTTTGATTGGTGATGGTAAAATGTTTTCTCGAAGCTTGATATGGCATATCATCAAATTGAATTGGATGAGGAGAGCACGAAATAAATATACAGCCTTTATAGCAGATGAAGGAATTTTTCAAGTCAGAAAGGTGCCATTCGGGTTGGTGTCGGCATCTTCTGTATTCCAAAAGATCATGGATAGGCTATTCAGAGGGATGAGTGGCGTGTTTTGCTTTCAGGACGATGTGTTGGTATGTGGTAGGGATGAAAGGGAGCATGATGCCACCCTTGATAGAGTGTTGAGTGTTTTGGATGAGAGGGGGATTACTTTGAGGAAGGAAAATTGTGTATTTGGAAAGGAGTGTGTAGAATATCTGGGTCTTGAGATATCTGGAGCAGGAGTAAAGCCCAAGAATGAAATGATGAGTGCCATAAGGAAGGTGCAGTGTCCCAAGTCGAAGGGGGAAGTCAGATTATTTCTTGGCATGTTGGAGTTTTATCAGAATTGTGTGCCAGATTTTGCCGACAAGGTTAAGGAGGTGAGGAAGTTACTCAGAAAGGCGTGGTTTTTGAGTGGAGTACATCATGTGAAGAGGAATTCTCACAGATTAAAGAGGAGATTGACCTGGCAAAGCCACTAAGGAGTTTTGATACCAAAAAGAAAAGTGTCATAACGGTAGATGCGAGCGATAATGGGGTTGGTGCTGTTGTGTCACAGTACAATGGTGAATGGTGTGAAACAGATTTTGACCCATTCTTCTCGTGTGTTAAGGGGGGTGGAGAAAAACTATTCGGTGTTGGAGAAGGAGGCACTAGCCTGTCATTGAGCAGTGGAGAAATTTACAAACTTCCTGTGAGGAGCAGAGTTTATCATTAGGACTGATCATAAGCCTTTAAAGAGTATTTTTGAATCTAAAGGTTTGAGTAAGGGGTGGCAGGTTGGGTCACCAGAATGCAGTCATAAATTCAAGATGGAGGTCATATCTGGCCGGGAGACTGTTTTAGCAGACCATTTGTTAACGTTGGGTGGACCGGAGGAAGATGTTTGTGACGAGAGTATTACCAACCTCGTCTTTGTGAATCACAATGGAATTATTGGAAAGGAGGTATGGATTGAAGCGATGTATGGTGATGAAGCCCTAAGTCATGTAAAGGGTTTCATGGAGTCAGAGTGGCCTCGCAAGATGTGTTTGTCTCAGGAAGAGAGGTCGTTCTGGGAGGTTTGTGAGGAGTTGAGTCAGGTAGGAGGCATTTTGTATCAATGGCAACGAGTGATTGTTCCCAAATTGTTGCAAAAGAGAATTATCGATTTGGCACATGAGGAGCAAGCGTGAGTGAGTATTGGTGGCCAGGTTTTGATCGTCATATTGAGAGAAGGCTGAGCGAATGTGTGGCGTGTGGGCGTTCAGGGAAAGGTGAGTGTGCTAGGGTACAGGCATTGGTGAAGGGGGAGATTCACAAAGCTGTTTGGGATTAGGTTTCTATGGATGTTTTGGGCCCGGTGAATTTGGGAAATGGTTGCAGCAACTTTGTGTTGGTTTTAGTGGACCAACTGTCTAAGTGGATGGAGTATAAAGTTGTGGGAGAAGCAACTTGAGAAGTGGTAGTAGAGTTTTTGCAGGACATATTTGCACGAGAAGGTTTGCCGGCCAGTTTGTTGACTGATAATGGAACACAATTTGTGTGCTGTGTTTGCCAAAAGTACTTTGAATTGTGCGGTATTCATCACAAGAAGACAGCTTTGTATCATTCATCATCGAGAAAGTCATGGAAGGTTGGAGAGAGTGAATAGATATATCATGGAGGTTATAAGGATGGCGGAAATGTGTGGGAAGGACAAGAAGGTTGCGATTCGGGAGAGAGTGTATGTGTTATGAAAGACGCCAGATGCTTCTACAGGGGGTAGCGGCTTAAAAATGATGAGGGGGCACAAAGCCAATACCAGGGTGATGCCTCTCTGGTTGGGAAGAGCTAGGGAAACCGATTGTGTTGTGGAATAACTGAAAAGAAAGATGGAGCAGGAGAAGATTGTGTGGTCTGAAAAGTTGAATAAGAAGAGGAGTGGGACGATTGTGATGGTGAGTCGAGGTGATTGGGTGTTGGAGAGAAGGGTGTTGTGAGGAAGAAAGGAGAAGGGTGTTGTGAGGAAGAAAGGAGAAGCCCTGTACTCTGAGCCAGCACAGGTGGAAAAGGTCATAGAGGGTGGTGTTAGAGTAAATGGAGGTCAAGTATGGAATTTGCTGTTGTGAGAGGGTGGAGATGCTAAAAGAAAAAGGGAGATGTGTTGTAATGGCTTTGGCAACCCAGGGTGGAACATGAGGGCATCACAGCTGGTTGAAGGATGGAATCCCTGTGTGGAATGTTTAGGGGCAAACCAAGCCCTGGGTTCCAAAGGAGTCAGTTGAGCCATGGCGTTGGAGGTGTTGGGGGCTTGCTGCTCCGTAACTTAATAAAATCCGTTACAGCTTACATCAGTGTCCAAGTGATCTTCGTATTAGCCGACTTTGGCTTCTCAGACTCTGCATGTCTCTGTATCTGGACGGCAGCGTCTCTCTCTGGCATTCACCTCTTCTGCGCCACAGCTGGCTTCGCTGCTCAGCGTGGCTCCACCCCGCGCTGACATACTTGCCTCAGAGTCTCACCTCTGCTTATGGTTTCTCCTCCCCCACTCAGGGCTCATTGATCCTTTATTCTCGTTCCTGTAGGGAGTTCTCCAGATTCATTACAGCACACACACACAACTGGTACCACTCTCTCTCTCTCAAATATCACATCTGCACTCTGCGCCAATTCTGCAATGAACTCTCCAGCACTCTTTTCCGTGGTCCATCATCCGCATGGTCTTTCGGTCCACCTGAACACCACCTGACCTCACCCTTGTTGTGCTTTTGATTCCGTCTCCCCTTTCTCCTTCCATTCGCTGCAGCAATCACATGGCTCTAGGAATGAGTCTGTGCCTGTCCTTTCCCCAACAGCTGGGTTACCAAGTGAGAGGCTTTAAAAACCCCTCACCTGTCACAAGCACGGTTTTGGACAATAGTCTCTGATGGTGTATCAGCCAGGAGCTCAGGTGGCTCGTTCTCAATGTGGCGTTGGTGAGGTTTGTTGTCAATGCGGTTTAGGGAGGGTTTCTGTCTCGTCAATCTCAATTTGTTTTGCGCTTACCCAGCATTTGTCTCTGATATGTCTGGAGCTGGTGAGTTGGGTGTTGGGTGTCTCATTTCTGTTTTGCATAGAAATTCCCAGTCCCTTCTCTGTCTCTGTTTGATTCTGTTCTCCTGGTCCCGGTCCGGGTTTTCTTAGTTGCTCCGAGTTGCATTCTGTGAGTTGGAGTCCTACAACAACAAAAAAAAGGGTGAACGCCAGCCAGCATATGTACTGAGAAGCTTTGGGTGATAGAGTGGTAGCATTGGTGACATTCGTGGCACATAGGATGTTTTCAGGGACTTCCCCCATCTCCCCCGACAGGGTCATGACACTGATCCTGTCACGTTAGATAAGGTGCCCTAATGTACCTTTCCACAGGAACCTCATCTGGACCAGGACCTTTTTTTGGCTTTTTGCACAGAAACCGCTGCTGAAACTTCTTTAAGTGAGATAGAAAAGGTAGAATCATTCTTGGTTAAGCCCATAGGAGTTGGGGAATCCCATAGACACAATTCCTTTTTTGTTCTTTATAAATACTACTAAAATGTTGATAAAATCCAAATTCAGGAATGCAAGCCTTGTAAAATGTAGGATCAGAATTATAGCCATTGGATTCTAGTTCCAAAAAGTATTTCTAATGTTTTTTTTATCAGAATTAATTAATAAAAGCTTCCCAGTTTTGCTAATTCTTTATATTCACATGGCGATTATGTGTTTTCCTGCTCATTGCTTTCAGTATTATCCTTAAACAAGCTCAGGAGCCTTCTCTCGTACTGTCTACAACACTCTCTATCATACCAAGGTTCCCCATTCACTACATTATAATCAGTATGTGCTCGAGGTTTGGAAACAATCAAAAATAGAATCAAAAATTGTTGGAAACTGGTCTCGAATAATACAAAAAAAGGTAGCAGGCGCCCCTCTCTAGAAAGAACATGGCATGATAACCTGTTCTGTGGTTCTTTCCCTCTTTGAGAGTCCACATCCATTGCTTTTTGCTCAATGTACTTTTCACAAAGGAGAAATGTCAATTTGCATATCAGTCTTTGTCCCGCCCACAAGAGTCTAGAATATTATGCAGTGTTTTAGGTGGAGGCCCAAATATTAAATCCAAAATTGACAAAAGCTTGGCACACATTTTCGGAAGTGTGTTATCTCTCTTTGCGCAACGCTTAATGTTGAGATCAAAGGAACGTGATCGCTTTCAAGCCGTTTCACCATTTCAAAAGATTTTGTAGCATACCATAGATATTAATTAATATGTAATCAATGTACTACAATAGCCTACACATCTATAAACAGTAAAGGCAGGAATGTTGGCCTTCAGGTATCCATTCAAAGCTCTAAAAGCAGCCCTGTTCCACAATTGGGAAACTTCAAGAGCAAAACGGTTTTCTGATTTAGGTTACACTGATTATCCTCCCATTGTTTCCATACATTTCAGACTACATTTCAAGAATGGTCCTCCAGTTTCAGCAAAGTATTAATGCCAGAGGGACCCCGCGGTGTGTTATGCATATTAATAATCAGAAGGTGAGACCCGATTAGTAATTCTAATGCAATAGTCAGAATGAAAGACAATCGTTTTCCGAACAAGTTCACCCCAAACCATGTTGTCTGGAACTGCGCTGGGTAGACCCACTCTTTCCTTTGAAAGCCAGATCCTGCAACAGATAAGAAGTCCATGGCCCCGGTTTCCTGAACGCACGGATTGTCACAACTTCTAACAAAATCCAGGCAACTAAAATTTGAAGAATGAACTGATGGATGACAGGAATTGGACAGGTTTTGCAAATAGTGAGGTAAAGGCCATATGTGGATGGATGATGCTTTTCGTAGAAGGGTTCTGCTAAGGTATTGTTGGCTAATTATAAATTAATAAAATCTTTATGGTCATTACGAGGGTCTAGATGTGTGATACCTTTATTCTGTCGTCTCATATGATCGAACAACCTTTTGTGTGCCTGATAAAATGCATACATTTATTTAATACAGCGTCACCTTTTTCTTCAATTATGTTGATTTAGCTCCAGGACATTTGTCCTATAAAACCATCTCTTTGAACAAGCACGTATTGTATGCCACTGGGGAAAAGAAGAAAAACAATTGCCTTCCATGTGCCTCATTGGAGGTGCTGGTCTTGCAAGAATAGTAGAAGAGGTGGGGGTGAAAGTAAAGCCTTTCTTTGGGTGTTTAGAGTAGGCATAATGCTCTGTCACTGTGCTGACCAATTGGATTATATTGTCATTCCCAGAAACAATAGTTAACACTGACCCTGAAGTACCTGTTCCTGGTTTCATCACATTTACAGCTTGAAATTGTTTGTGACTTATAATGGATTTAACAGATCTATTAGAATCCTCCCAAGCTAAATTCGTAGTAATGTTAGTTAGGACCTTTTTTGTTTCAGGATATATTAATCATTCAGCATGGCTTTGATCTCGACCATATTTGATTGCCTCCTTCAAGCTCATGTCGCTTGTAAAGAAATTAAATTGGCATGGAGTGGGGTGACAATTCCAGTGTGAGCATTAGTGAACATCGTAGTATTCGTATAATTCAAAGCCTGGGATTGAAGCGTGCTACCCACAGATTGGCCTGAGAGCCATCATGTGATTCCTGTTTAATTGTAATGGGCGATGTAAGCAATATGTGATAAATGGAGTCATCATTGTTCTTAGACAGGGTATATACATAATATTTTAGCAATATGTCGACAACATATTGCTTGTTGAAACCAGCTCATTTACCAGAAACTCCTCACTGGTACTATTAACAAATTCTACCCCTAATTAAGGTGGACTTGGGGGAATGTAGAGCCATTGTTTCATTAGTAAAGGGAGAGCAGTGAACCTGTTCTGGAATTTTAAAGTTTGTCTTGACCACTTGATGGTCCTTTCTTGGTTGTTCGAATTTCACTAGAGGGCACTCCTTCTCAGCTCTCCTTGTGTTGGCAGCTGTGACACTTTTTGTGTGATCTCACTTTGAGAGATGTGCCGATTCAAATAGTTTAGGGTAGCACTATGTGTCACTTTCTTTTTTTAAATGTTTTAGTTCTATTTGAACTTTTCACAAATTTATAAAATTTATCAAAAGAGTGAAACAAAATATACATTATGAAATCATCAACATAAATACATACCAATAAGCTCTAGCAGTAAAATAAACAATATTAAAACATTTAGGGGGTAATTCATGGATTATTTGCGCATTCTGCCCGCAAATCCCCATTTGTTAAACAGGGATTTGCGGGCAGAATGGTGCACAAATCCTGTTTTTTTTCGGCGCAAATAATCCATGAATTACCCCCTAAATCCATAAATTCATATTTCAAATCGCCATTAAAAGCTCATGCTAAAAAAACAAAAATATCCCTCTGTGCATGCCTGTTGTTGGAACCTGAAGGGAAGTCGTTGCTAATGTTACTAAGCACATTTTCAAACTCAACTATCATATAATTAACTTCTTTAATAGGCTCCACAATGACCATGGATCACAACAGGAGATAACGCGGTTGTTGCTTTCCTTTGTCATTGTCACAAACAATGGCAAAAGCACAAGCCAAATATATGAAATGGAAACCAATTGCACTTAAAAAAAAAACTTTTAAATCCTTTTACATCGCTTGCTGCACTTGACACATAATACTAATAAATTAAATAAATTAAAAAATAACAAATAATGAACATCAAAATCCAAGCAGACCCAGGCCCACACTTGAACTCTTATTCAAACTCTGTTATTCAGGTTAGTCCAATAAAAAGGAAGTGACCATGTGCTCCATTATACCACTGTTCCACTAGTCCAAGAAACTATAAACCCAAGTTTTAAAAATCTTCTAATTCTAAGGTCCAGGGCTGTCACAGGGTTGGTGAGTCTCGGGGCAAAAAATGTGGTGGGGTCCCCTTAATATTTTTTCACTGGGTCAAGAGCAGCATCTCAAACCGCAGACACGAGAAATCTCCCCTTGAGTTTATGGATGTACTAACCCAAATATGGTTCATTATTATGACTGCAGTTCAACTAAGCAAAGTCAGGTTTGGAATTAGTTGACTGCAATTCAACTAAGCAAAGTCGGGTTTCTCTACTGAAGAAAGGTTTAATCCAGACTACGTTTTGTATCTTATGCGTAAATATATATGACAGCATGCATTGCATGACGCCAGCATTATGGCCCCATGCCTCTGTGTGCACGTTAATACACACATTATACACAGACATTCTACACAGACAAAGGTAGGGGATGTTCAGTGGCGGCTGGGGAATTTTTGAATTGGAGGCGCATAAATGTTTGGTGAGGGAGCCCGAACCGAACAAGAACAAAGTCCCCCTGAGAATGTTTTTGAAATAGTGTGTTAAAATGGTGCATTTTACAGCACTTTCTGTGAAAGATTTGGTAAAAGGACGTACAGTTTGCAATCAGTTTTCCATGGTAGCATATGAAAAATCTCAATCAATGCAATTGCCTTAACATATGCCAGTATAAAAAACATGTTCATGCTGACTGTGCCCATACACGTCTATGCAGAATGCACCAATGTGTGCCAGTATTACCATATAAGGACACCCAGGAGTAAAAAATACCATGCCACAGAATGAAAGTCTATACACTGGCTACACCAACATAGGCCAGTGCACCACATAATCGCACATACGTGTGCTTTTACCCTTCATGTCCAGTGCAAAAATGCCATGAAACACTGATATATGGCCAGACTGGAGACACCAATGTAAGCCAATCTAGCCACTAATAACACTCATCATGATTGATTTACACTTGATGTCAAGCTAAAAATGCCATGCCCCATTAAGAAAGCAAATGCAGACTGGCACTACTAATGTAGGCCAGACTATTCATGTAATAGCACTCCTCGTGTTTGTTTTACCCTTGATGCCAAGTAAAAAATGCCATGCTGATTAAGAAAGTATACACAGACTGTCAATAGAAGTGCCAGTCTGCATATACTTTCTTAATATGGCATGGCATTTTTTTTATTTGGCATCAAGGGTAAACCAAATTAAAGTGTAATTATGTGACTAGACTGGTGTACAATAACAGTTATGTTTGCAATACTGTGCATCAAAGGAAAAGCAAAAAAAGGATGCCATGCCTGCAACTGCTAAATTTAAGGGTGGACGCTGGCACACACAGCTCCCATACAACACTTTAACCCACGCATTCACATATCATTCAAACAACACCTTGCATTTACACATACATTAAAACAAGCACACCAACATGTATGCACACATACGTGCATACATTTAATTAGAAAAATGCCTTACCTGCTCGCACCATCCAGACGCACTGCTCCACCATAGAGGACCGAATGGCCCTCCTCTCCACAACATGAACACACCTACTGACAGGAGCGGAATTCTGTCCTGTCAGTCAGCATGCCTACGTTGTTAGAGCAATAATGAAAGGCAGCAGGGCCAGAGCCCCGCCGGCCTATCATTATCGTGTACTATGTTTGTTTAGTTTAGTTTGTTTATTTATAGAGCGCGACCGAACCCTCAGGTAGCTGGGCGCATAATCATGTGGACAACATACTTACATATCGTTACGTGACACAAAAGGAAAAAAAGAAAAGGTGCATACATTCAATGTTACAATAAGAGTAGCAAATACAGTAGAGCATGAGGACCGAGTTACATGGTGGTCCTTTTCAGGAGGTGGTAAGTCATGCAGTATAAGTTGATAGAATTAGTTGGAGAGCCAGGATTTCACCATGGCTCTAAATGGCCAGAAGGAAGCTTCCGATCTGATAGCGAGAGGGAGGGTATTCCAGCTTTGAGCTGCCAAAACAGGGAAACTGGAACCTCCTGCTGTTTTTAGGTTAAATTTGGGGATCTTTAGTTGGTGCAGATAGGGGGTTCTGGTAGGTCTGGAAGTGCTGTGTCTGGTGAATTTGTTAGATAGTGTGGGGCAGTCGGAGACAGGCACTTACTTGTAATGACCAGGGTTCTTAACTTAATTCTGTCGCGGATAGGGAGCCAGTAGGCTTCTTTGCTGGCTCTGGAGATGTAGGCCGTACGTGGGAAGTTAAGAGCGCATCTTAAGGCATTCTTTTGTATAATCTGGAGTCTGTTGAGACTTTTTGTTGTGGTGCCCAGGAAGAGTGTGTTACAGTAGTCTAGTTTAGACAGTATCAACACTCTAGCTAAGGTGAGACAGCTGGAGGAGGATAGAAAGGGTCTACAGACATTGATGAGTTTATTGGTGTAGGTGGTAGATGAGATGGTGGCATTTATTTATTTCAGTGAGAGAGTGGAATCAAGATACACACCTAATGTTTTGACCTCTTTGGATACTTTTATAGTGTTGCCATCAATGGTGAAGGATTGGTACCTGGAGTCCAATTTATTTAGACGGGCCTGGGATCCTACGATAAGCAGTTCCGTCTTATCGTCATTGAGGCAAAGACTATGTGTGGCCATCCAGGCTTGAATTTCTAGGTATATTTTGTTTAGCTTTGCAACATCTTCTTCATAGAAACCAGTGAGTGTGATGAGGACCTGGGTGTCATCAGCGTAATTGGTGTAGCTGACACCCAGATTGTCAAGACGGTCAAAGAGAAGCTTAGTGAAGATGTTGTAAAGTGTGGGAGAGATACAGGAACCTTGGGGGACTCCACATTGGATTGGGATAGGGTCAGCGGCCGCTGAAGGGGCGAAGACCCTAGTCGACCTGTCAGACAGAAATGACTGAATCCAATTGGTGGCATTCTGGGAGAATGTGGCAGCCGAAGAGAGGTGTTGAGTAAGGATCTGGTGGTCAACCAGATCAAAGGCAGCGGAGTGATCCAACAGGAGCAAAATGGCCAGATTGCCCTTGTCTTTGGCTTCATCCATTTGGATTTTTAGATCCAGGAGGGCGGTTTCTGTCCCTTGCCTAGGTCTAAAGCCGGATTGTCGCAGGCCTAGGAGGTTATTTTCTTCCAAATATTGTTGTATTTGGAGATAGGCTACTCTGTCTAATATTTTGAAGAGAAAGGGGACTGTAGTGATAGGTCTGTAATTTGTGGGAGTGTTGGGGTCTAGGTTAGGTTTTTTGAGAAGGGGGAGGACCCACGCTTCTTTGAGGTTATTGGGGACCACTGAGTTCTTGAAGGAAGAATTGATCAGTGAAGTAATGAGGGGGGCTAAGTCTTTGACTCCGTCCTTGATGACGGATGCGGGGCACAAGTCGCCTTTACAATTAGATGGTTTAAGGCTAGCGATTATCTTAATTACTTCCTCCTCAGTGACTGGGGAGCAGTGAAAAGGTGGGCAGTTGGGAGAGGTGCGGTCTATTTTGCTATTGAGGTTGTTTTTAGCGGCAAGGTTGGCTTTTTTGGCTTCAATCTTAGCTTGTAGAAAGGCGATTTTGTAAGAGAGGGCTTGCTGGATATTGTTACAGTAGGCCTTGTGCTTAGTTCAGCTCTCTGTAGGTGGTAGCGGTGATTCAAGTTCTCTTAATATAGAGAATCATTCTTTTGTGCCAGATTTAGCATTGAGTATTCTCGTGTTGTAAATCTCTTTTTTGGCGTTTTAGATAGCAGATTCGTAGGTGGAGGCAGCTGTAGAGAAATTGTCTTTAGTGGAAGGAGAAGGAGCTTTTCTCCAGCTAGATTCAGCAGCTCTTTTGATGTTACGGAGAGCCTATAGTTCTGCTGAGAACCATTTGTTGGTATGGGCCATGGGTTTGGATTTACGTTGTTTGAGAGGAGCTATCTGGTTGAGGGCTAGTTCCATCGTGTCGTTGTACAGGTCAACCAAGGTGGCGAGGTTGTCATTCTGGATAGGGAGGTTGGCTTTGGAGATAGGCGTGAGGCGAGGTCTAAGGTTTTCTATAGTGATGTTGCGATTGTTTCTGGAGATTATTTGATGTGTCCTGGGGGGAGGTGTCGTTTTGGGAGCAGTTCTGGGTAATGAGAAGGTGATAAGGTGATGGTCGGTCCATGCACATGGTGTGATGTGTGTTAGGGATAGGTTACAGTTAGCGTCTGCTAGCCAGTCTAGTGATCTTCCTTTAGTGTGTGTTGGCTTGTTAATGTGTTGAGTGAGGCCTACGTGGGGAATGGTGTCATTCAGAGATGTAGCATGATTGTTGTTAGGGTCATTAAGTCCCAGGTTGAAATCATCCATGATGATAATTTGTGAATTAGGTTTAGTGTTAGTGGTGAGTAAGAGAGAGATATCCTCTTCAAAAGTGGATAGTGGGCCTGGTGGTCTGTGTAAGATGGTAGAAGTATGGTTTGGGTGTTCGATAATGGGAGTTTGATAGATAGGAGTTCAGCTGAGGGAAAGGTTGTGTTAGATGCTTCTCTGATGTTAAGGTCTGATTTAGCAATGATCGCCACGCCTCCTCCTATACCATTTTTCCTGCCGGCACGGATGATGTTATAGTTATCAGGGATGGTTAATGCTAAGGTGGGACCAGTGGCTTTGTGGATCCATGTCTCAGTGATGGCGATGAAGTCAAGGTGGTTAGAGGAGATAATGTCAGCCACATCTGTGGCGTGGGCTACCAAGGAGCGGGCATTGATGAGAGCACCCTTAATGGGAGTGTGGGTAGGGTTAGCTTTAGGTTGTGGCAGTGTGTGTGATATGCTGCAGTTTTGACTGATTGTGGGGTTGATGTGTCGTGTCTGTTGAATGGGATTCATAGTCTGGCTGGTGATCGAACTAGCAGGTTTCTAGTTAGGCCTAGTGCGGAGGCTCAGTCTGTCATTTCTGAGCATGATGGTGAGACTACGCTTTGGTTGGTGGTGGTGGTTGGTGGAGCAAGGCGAGAACCTAGTCGTAGGTTTCTTAGTGGAGTAGGGCATGGTATGAGAGGTGTGGGTGGACGAGCGAATCTATTTATCCATTCCAATGGGGATAGAGGTTCTGGGTAGAGGGGGGTAATCATGTTGGTGCAATTCTGAGGTGAGATATTGTGGAGTAAGGGGAGAAGTGTTGCCATGGTCAATGTGGCTCCTCTTAGAGTTGCCATCATAGGAGGTAAGGCTCCGAGGTTGCTAGGCAGTCACAGGGTGCAAGTGGCTGGCAGTTACTAGATAAGAGTGAACACTAAGAGTGACTGCAAGAGTCGGGTGTGGTTGCAAATGTTATGTGTAGACAGCAAAAAAGGGCTGCACATGCTAGATAAGGTCAACACAATAGTCTACAAAAGCGAGTATAGGTTACGAGGTGGCCTGCACGTGCTAGAAAAGGTCAACACAATAGGCTACAAAATCGAGTATAGGTTACCAGGTGGGCTACACATGCTAGATAAGGTCAACACAATAGGCTACAAAAGCGAGTATAGGTTACCAGGTGGGCTGCACATGCTAGATAAGGTCAAGACAATAGGCTACAAAAGCGAGTATAGGTTACCAGGTGGGCTGCACGTGCTAGATAAGGTCAACACAACAGGCTACAAAAAGCGAGTATAGGTTACCAGGTGGGCTGCACATGGTACACAAGCTACATATGGACAACACAATGGGTAGCAGATTCAGGTCTGGGTGTAGACCACCAATAGTGCTGTGTGCAATAAGAGTTATAATGTTGTTTGGCTCAGAAGGTGATCCAGCAAATGGTGGGGCACAGTACCTTTGGTTGGCGCCGCTGGGGAAGGGGCCTCAGTTGGGCAGGGGTTCTGGCGGAAGGCTGGGAAGGCCAGCCTGGAGGTGGGCCGGCTCACGCCTCTGGTCGTGGGTTGGTGGCCAAGAAGTGAGCCTCAGCCAATGGGGCGACGGTAGGCAATGCAGCTTCAGGCTGTAGCTGCCGATCTAAAATTAGCAACCGCCATCTTGGAGCGGGTTAAGCCGCGTGTAGGCTGATGGTGGAATAATGATTTCAGGCACATTTGCTTGTGCTTTAAAATGATATGGGCGGCATGTACACTAGCATACATAGGCTAGTGGTGTGGGTGATTACCGTGCTGTAGGCGCTAAGAGTAATCCAGGTCAATGGAGTCACGCTGCAGTCGGGGGAAGTAGCCAGCAGGCTTACCTCATGCAGCTGGTGCAGGATGGGTGAGCGAGGCTGCTCCTGCAGCACACCGGAGCTCCAGCTCCAACGCTGATCAATGGATCAATGATCAATTGCTGAGCTCAAAGGACTCCACATACAAACAAAATAAATGCATAGCGCGGGACACGCCCTTGCTCAGATGCAGGCAGCACAGTCTCCACTGCAAATAGAGCACACAGGTGGACTGTGCTGCCTGCCTATAATAGCACGGCAGCAGTAATCATGCCCATACTGAGTGTGAGGCCTGGAGCAGTGTTCCCCCTTTGACGACCCACCATCCCACACCTGTGGTGAAGCTGCTAAGATCTAAGGAATCAAAGCCCCAAAGGAGCCCCAAGCCTCCCACTGACAAGGCCTGCACGAGGGCTAGTTTTGATCTAGCAATAGTACTTGTTGAATGGTAGGTAATGGTAGGTAAAAGCTAACGGTTAAAAATTAACAATTGAAAAATTACAAGCAAAAAATTTTAAAAGTTTAAAGACCGGTTAAGATCACAAATGTGTTCTTGAGTGTTGAAGGAATACTGGGAGCAGGAGAAAAGGTGGCAACGAAAATAATTAATCCGTTACAATGTAGTCCGATGGGGCAGTCAGATCTTGACATGATGTGAGCGGCATAAGTAGCCTATCATGTGTGTCCTCTCCGGAATGAGTTATTGCAGGTGAACGATTGATAAGTGAGCAACTGAGGATGTAAAACTCTAGACCCTTAGAGTCTTCTAAGACAGTTGGGTCCATGCCAGGGGTGTTTAGATCACTGCCACCAATCTCTCTTACTCTGTGCCTCTCATCGTATGTTCTCAGTGGAACTCACTCCTCACTGTGCAGTACAGACCGTCGTGACCATTGTGAACAACAGCAGAGAAGCAGCGTCAAAAATGACTTACTCGAGTCCCTCCTGAACCTGCCTGGTATGGCTTCCCGGTATTTCCTGGACTGCTCCGCCTGTCTCCACCCTAACACTTCACCCCTGCTTCACTTACAGAGGCATTTTCATTATGCAGGGGGCACACAGAATCACTCTGACCTGATGATGCATCCACAGGGTCCTAGAGACTGCCCTGATTGATGTCCCCTTGCTGTTATTTTCCACAGCAAACAAAGCACAGGGAAAGAGTTTGTCCCAATATTTCTCATCATTGCCACTAACGTCCTGATTGTTGGTGGCAGAGGATGGGTTTATAAAAGTCAGGCTGTACCTCTCAGCCAGTTCATCCATTTGTGTCTGATATTTGAAGATGCAAAGAACTTTTAGCATGAAACAGCTCCTCAATCTCTTCCCTGAGCTTGGATGTAAAGTGGTACCCTGGTAAGTTAGAATCTCCCTAAGAAATCCTACTTGGGCGAAATACAGTACTAAGGGCTTCAGGAAATGTTAGGATGGGTTCGCCCTGAGAGGGAAGGCTTCACGATACCTGGTTATGTAGCCCACTCATGATCAAGATACACCAGTTTTCTGCTCCATAAGGGTTTTAGGGGCCCCGTTAACTCTATCACGATGTGCGAAATGGGAACATTGATAATGGGCAAACATCGTAGGGGAGCTCAGGGAATGTCTTGCTAGGTTTTCTAACATATGGCACAACTAGTGCAGTATTCTTTTAAATGATGGTTAGTGCTGGGCCAGAAGAAGAAGAATTACACATGTTCCTGGGTCTTTGCTAGCCCTTACTGACCCGCAGTTAGGTTTTAGGTTATGCTGAAAAGTTGTATTGCTGTGCCAAATCACAGCCAATAGCAGAGAGCGGCTTTGCTGACCTCAAAATTGGCATAGTGTTCCAGTGCATAGACTATAGGAAAAAGGGAAGGGAGTGCGGGTTAGGGGGGGGACGGGGCAAAACAAAGGACAAACAAGGAAAGACAGAAGCTAGTAGGTGAAAAAGAGGAGTGTAATATCTGTGAAAGCTTCCGTGCATGATATTCCAGTAAGCCTGGGACGTAAACGAATTGTGCAGAATATTAAGTTTATTACAAAGGTGTCTGTAGATAAGGGATCATTAACTTGAGGACATGTTTAATATGTGAGTGAGCCTAAGGCATCCCTGTGTAAGTTTGCTGAAACTGTTAACAACCCACAAGTAAAGGACTACATGTCCCAAAATCCTTTGCTCCCCACAGAGGAAAACCCAGACCAGACTCCCAAACCACACTTGTAGATTTTGTCTTTGGAAGATAATGGTGAAGTCTGTGGGTTACCGACAGAAGTGTTTCACCCCATTTCCCCTCCAACGGTGGCAGTCTTGGTTGAGCATGCACCCCTCCCCCATTTCATATCCAGAGTGGCAGGAGGAAACCCAGTCCACACCCATGCAGTTAACGGGCACACAGACCGTTCCCCACTTCATTCCCACACTAACAGGAACATTGGACAGGAGAGAACGCCTGCCTCCCTCACAATTGCCAGCACAAGAGAATAGGACCGCCTCCAGCTGCAGCCTTCACTAAAAGCAAGGGAAAGGCTAACTGCACTGTACCAAACGAAGGAGAATTTCTTTCCCAAACTTAACGCACAGGAGTAATGATTAATACATACCTTGATCTGTTTGACACAGGACATGTGAGGAACTTGAGGGCGTCCTCATTTCATTCTCGCTGAAATCCTCTGCTCAGGTGACCATGGAAGGGCCATCCCTTTTGAATCCTGACCCTGGGGTGAATATGCGAGTGAGGATCACCTGGATAGAGGAGACTTGGGGAGTGGAGAAGGGATGTCCTCAAGTGAGACGCGGTATCCCCCATTTCCATTCCATGATGAATCCTCTGTCCCAGCAGCCTTTATGGGATATTGTTACCCTTTTCCCCTTTTCTCCTTCCAGGATGATCATATAACATGCAATCCATATGGTGACACTAGGAAAAAAGGGAATAGGGGGGTGTCGGGGAGCAAGGCATGGTATCCCCCTGGTCCTCATAATAACCAACCTTACCCTCCCTTTGTTGGTTATCCATCTTTCCCGCTGTTACATACACCCACTGTCCCACATTCACACTACTTTGAGACTGGGACGAAGAAGAGGCAACTAGGAGTGATGCACACTGCACCCTGTGCACACCACCACTACACCCTGTGCACACCACTCTGGTACTGGGACGAGGAAGAGGACTGTAGAGCAGTACTATGATGGTCAGGCATGTCCCAGTAATAGAAGTAGCTATGGTCAGGCAAAGGACTTGCACCTGCAGCCTATTAGTGGCTCACAGGTGCATATAAAGGGAGGAAAAGAGAAACACAGGGAGATCCAGCTGGGCAGGAGAGTGCAGCAATCCGAGGTGGAGCATGTAGAATATGGGCTGAATAGAATTTTTCAGAATATGCAGAAAAGGACGCAGATGACTGCAGAGAAGCCAGAAAGATGCGAAGGCCAGAGCAGGCCACGAGAGGGTGAAGAACTGTGCAGACCCCTATGCCGTGTGTTCCCTGTTGGGAGTGGGGAACACAGAGACTTCCCCTACGCCGATGACCGCTGCAGGAAAGTCTGGAGGATGTGAGCGCTACTCGCCTGAGCTCCCCGAGAGCAAAAGAGGAGCGAACGAGAATCCAAAACAGAAACCAGGACACCTGGAGGAGCAGCCGCAGACCGGTGAGTGACAGGGAAGGGAGGATCACTCTGGCCGGGGCGCTCCAGGGGCATGGCATGTGTAACGGCAGATGTAGGTCAAGTAAAAAGATCAGACAAATGGGTCTGGAAACCAAATGTGAACTATTTAATACCGAACAAGCTGTCGAGTACATATTGAGTTTTTTTAAATACTTAGATGAGGAAAAGATATAGAAAAATATGAAAATATTGCACAAATGAAAAGAAAGTGATGTGCCTTTTTGAATAGGGTGAATTTAAAGAGACAGCATTTGCGAACAAAGTGAAGCAAGTAAAAAGCAAAACACTATTGGATAGTGGGAAAGCAAGGTGAAATACCACAAAGTAAAGTGTGTGAAAATCACATAGTGATAAAGTCAAAAGGTCAGTAAAAGTGAATCAGAAGAATATGTAGACTTACGACACAGATGCAGCAAGGAAACCTGTGTTGTCAACTAAGTCCTATGAGAAGTGATGAACTGTGTAAAGTGCCAGGGTTTATCGGTTGCATGACCTGTGATGGGTGGACCGTGTCGTCCGACAACTGCACCTAGACCGAGGAACCCTTACTTGTAGTGAACCGAGGAAAGTAAGGAACACGTTGATTTGACTGTGAATTTGAAGCCAGGCGAGCTGCCTACTTGCGGAAGGGAACTCAGACACATTTTGTGTAGAACTGTCTTCAACTTGGGGAAGGGAACCCCAAGGCCATTTTGAGGATCTGTGTTTAACTTGGGGGAAGGGAACCCCAGGGCCATTTTGTGGAACTGTGTTGAACTTTGGGAAGGGGAACCTGAGACCATTTTGTGGATCTGTGTTTAACTTGGGGTAAGGGAACCCCAGGGCCATTTTGTGGAACTGTGTTGAACTTGGGTAAGGGGAACCTGAGACCATTTTGTGGAACTGTGTTGAATTTAGGAAAGGGAGCCGAGAGCAAGGCAGGGACTGGAAGAAGCTTAGAACTTTGGTTTAAACACTGTTTCTTTGGTTTCTGACATCCCTGCACATTTTTTAGCTTTAGTTGTGAGGGCAAGTATAGGTTTTAGACACAGACTTTTAATGTGAACTTACTGACTTGGACTATCCTTAATTGATTTACATAGGGAAATCCCACACCAACATAGGGCAAGTTATGCCTTACACCATCCTGACATTTTAATTAAAACAAATCTTTTGTATGAAGTTGGAATCTGTTGTCTGTTTCTTGCTTCATGGTGCCTTCACAGACACCAAAATGAAATTCGGAGAAGGAAAGCTTCCCAGCCTGAGACAGGGTAACAATCCAGCAGCTCCTCCCCAGCCAGCATCATAAACACACTGAAGTGGGATCCAAGATAGAGCCTCCCCTTTTTAAAGATTCCCGCATGAACTCAGTACTACAAACCATCCTTGGCATGGAGTGTGCCCAGAGTGAGCATGTGACCCCTCTGACCCATGAGCGGAAAGATAGTCAGTCTAATAACTGTAAAAGGGCCAGCTTCCATGACAAAAGTGCAATGATGTGCCGTTTAAGAGAATGAAGATTACAGGAGCAGAGAGGAAGTTTGCTGGATTGGCTGTAAGACTTTGGAGTGGAAGACCAGTTTATAAGACCTAGAGAGGAGAGTAAGCCTGCTGGTTTGACTGTAAGACCTGGAGCGGAAGAATGGATTGCAAGCCCCCCGAGAGGAGGTAGAGACAAAGGCTCTGACCAAGAGGAAGACGGAGCGGGAGGACAGAGAAGTGAAAGACAGGCTCTGGCCAAGAGAAAGGCAGAGCAGAAAAAGGGCAAAGGCCACGGTGAGAGAAGGGACGTAGGCCTTGAAGAGTGAGCAGGGCATTATATCCTTAGGTGTGGACTTGTGAGCAGGGTACTATTACCCAGGGTGTAGATTAGTGAGCAGGGCGCTATACCCTAGGTGCAGACTAGTGCCCTTGACACTATTTCCCTGAGGAAATGACCCAGAGAATGAAACAAGAAGGAGGAGGGGAAGAAAAGAGCAGGTTCTTGCGGACTAACCCCGGAAAGAATAACCTTCTTATGAAGTGTTGGAGAATACTATTAAAAAAAAACATCCTGATATCTTTAATAAAAAAGCATGAACTTGAATATCCTTGTTACATCATTTGTTACAATGTGTGACAACAGGAATACACTTTTCTTTTTTATTAACAAAGTAAGCTCCTTCGTTGTTTTGCCATTCATCCTCAATTATCAGCTTTTCAAAGTCTACCCTCTGG
This sequence comes from Ambystoma mexicanum, assembly GCF_040938575.1. Classification (NCBI taxonomy): domain Eukaryota; kingdom Metazoa; phylum Chordata; class Amphibia; order Caudata; family Ambystomatidae; genus Ambystoma; species Ambystoma mexicanum. The sequence continues at coordinate 848,594,759 of NC_090930.1, forward strand.
TGTGGGTCATTTACATGAGGGTTTTAGTAAGGTGGGTGGAACCAAAGCCCTTTTTCCCCCCTGGTCCATGGTGGCAAGTTGGGGACCTTCAATATGTAAGGTAGAAATGTGTTTTCAAATTTGCTGGGCAATTGGTGCCCCTTCTCTATGAGGGCAGGGGCCAGGGCTGTTGTTAACTAATCTGACCATAACATTTCTCTTATAATCTCTATCCCTTACCCTAGCTCGCACATCAACACAATGATTTGCCACTAGCCTGGACTTGGGCGCGATCTGTCCGTTCATTCCTGTAGAAATAGGGGTACTTGGCTGGGTAATTACAAGGGTCTTCCACCTGAGGGTACCGCCAAGATCCTGTGATCCAGTCCATGGGCCACCAAGGTAGCTTGATATGAAAGTTGATCTTTGGGAGATGGGGGAGGTTGAGGTACGTTTGAGTGTGAACACCATATCAGGTGCTGAGGAGCCCACATCTAAAACCGTGTATGCCACAGTACACACAGGACAAGATGTGTCAGAACCTTTATTCTTGTTGGCCAAGATAATGGGTATGGTGAACGTCTAATCAGGAAAGGAACCAGAATAAGAAGGATTTCCTTAGTACCAAGTGTGAGAGAAACAGGATAAATGAAATCGAGTGAAAGGTCTATGGAGTTCAATACCTAGCTTAAGAGTAAGCTTTCCTGAGACGCTGCCCAGGACTGTATTTACCAACTCGCACTGTGACATGGAATTCAAAATCCCAACTCACACTTCTGTGTCTTTGTATTTGCCTTTGTCCTGTCAGTCACATGTTTTCCCCTTGTTCTCCTGGAGGAAGAAGTGACCTAGGCACTGCTCTCTGGTTACGTTCTGTATTGTACTCCTCTTGCCCCAACCTTTGTCTGGCTTTTAGATGGGGGGGGGATTCCGGGTAGCAAGCCACCTCCTCCACCCATGAAACCTCCTGCTTCTCAGCAAAAGGCAATCTTTCGGTTCGGCTGGTAGTCCTTCAGCTTCCATCAGATTCCAGGTTAGTGCCCCCAATCTGGCGAATCCGTAACTTTTAACATGAGCTGGCTTAGCCCAGCCTTGGTTCTCAGTTTCTCAGCAGGCTATGTAGCTTGGCCTCTCCCTGTAACCTGGTCTGTTTTAACTTGTGGCCTACCTGTTTTAGCCACCTCTGGTTCTCTCTACACTACCTAGTTGGCCTATTTGGCTTATCCAGATAGTGTTATAATGATAAGCAACCTAACCTCACCCCTAAGACCCTCATATTTATCATAAACAATACAATAATGAGAAGGAAACCTGATCAGGAACAGTGATGTCAGATGACCTTGGCTGGGCCGGAGTAGGGACTTGCACCACTTTCAGGAGCCAGTCTCGCCAAGTTCCTTTTCCATTTATCCATTAGTGTTGTTGCTTGCTGATGCACCTTCTATGCAGAACATGTGGCTAGGAACAGATTGTCCGGACTCTGCGGTACACTTGGGGCTACCCCTCACCTTCTCATAAATTAGTACATTTCCACAATTCTACACCCTTGCAACAGTCTTCCGTTGTTTAAGTGTACAGGCCTTGTGATGCTTTCCCAGTGCCAGAAACTTTACATTTTTCTTCTGGCTCAATAAAAGTGCACACCAAATCCACACTGCCGGGCCCCAAAAAAGCACACACCACCTTGGCATCATTTTGCACTTCCTCCACCATTGGCAGCTCCTCACATCGGCCATGTTTGATGTTACTCATATTAACTCTCTGAACCAAACTTCCCAATTGAATTTAAATTTCCTATCCTTCCAGATTATTAATCAATTAAAAAAAATTAAAACGATCTAACAGAAGACTAAATACTAGCACTCTGTTCTGCAAGCCGCCAGTGTCCTCTCTGAGCAGTAACGGGTCTGGGTGATGGCACCAGCTTGTGAAAGAAACAGAGCCCACGCAATACAATTATGAAGAAAAGAAAGTAACGCAGACAGTGTATTACATTGCAATGTAATCAGGGACAACCCAGCAGCATGGCCCTTTCTAATCTTTCAGCAGCAACATGGCTCCACCTCCAACATCCTCATATCTTTAAGGGACAATAGGATGAGGAGAAGGAAACCTCATCAAAAACAGTGATGTCAGATGGCCTTGGGTAGTCCTGGAAAGATGCCTTGCTTAGCTTCCACGAGCGAGTCGTGCTGAGTCCCTTTTCTATGCCACTGTTTGTTCTGCTGCACCTGCTATGTCGATCATATGACTAAGATTATTCCCATAGTGTTCCGACATAGAGGAAATCTCTGTGATACCTTCTGCATTCCTCACATGTTGCTACATTTCCACCCTCTTACTCCCTTACAATAGTCTCCCAATATTTAATTGTCCAGATCTTGTGATGCTTCTCACCATTTCGACCTTTATGTACAAAATCAGCAATATATACTGAACCAGATGTCTTATGCTGCTCTGGCCTCAGAGCAATGTACCATCAGGTCTAATAACTGAGGTCTAAATGTACCTGCAACCATAGTGGAAACTGTCTCACAATGTTCTTTTTTAGTGTAAATCCATTTCTATGTTAAATGCCCATGTTGAAAGAGAAACGGTTACTCATTCTAGAAATATGGAAAACTTAAAATGGAACACATGATCCCATAGTGCATAATATTATGGAAAGAAATAATTTCGCCAAAGGATCCTGAAGTGGTGGTCGGCAAGTGATGATTTTAAAATTGTTTACCCTGGATTAGGAGTGGGGTCAATTTCAGGTGGGCCTATCACCAGGGGATTTACCTTTTTAAAGGTGTATTTGTAATCAGCAGGAGGTTTGGTATAATGTCTCATCTTGATTCGTGATGACTGGTTATGTTTAAGGTTTGTGCCAGGTAGACTTCAGCCTGTGATGGTTATTTTTGTAAGCTCTAAGTGGAACAAATTGGAATTGTATACTCAATAACTGGGGATGGTGCTTAATTCATTGAAATCTTGGAAAGGATCGTGTGCCTGATGTGGGAAAGGTGCAAGAGAATGGGTGTGGAAATGGAGGTCGTGAGGGGTGATAGGATTGAAGTCTTCATAAAAGAGTTTGGCCTTGGTTCTAAATGTTATGTCGTGTCTTTGCCCCCATTTGGATGAGTGAGGGGTGTTGATGGAGCATATGCTTGTGTAGTTATATGTTCGTATCATGTCAATGATATCCAGCAGGTTGACAAATGTACACGTGGGAAGAACCTTGTCTGTTTGGCAGCGGTAGCAGTAAAGTCTCTGTGCATCATGGTGGTGCCTCTTCCTTTTGTCTCAGCTGTTTTGTGGTTGGTTGGCGCAATTGAGTGGAAACGTGTAGGATGCTGCGCTTCCTTTATTAGGTTAGCCAGATCTTGAAGAGGAAGAATGTGACAGTCATTCCTGGAGGGACAGGTTGAAGCTGACCAGAAGGCTCAAGGGGGAAGGGGAAGCCTCTATTTCCATGAACCAGTCCATGGTGGAGGTCTAAGGTAAACCTTGTACCCTACCCCCAGAGATGCTCTCCCCTTCCAAGCCTAATGTGTAAGGGGTCTGTGGTAAGCGCAACATATTTTAAGTGAGAGCCAAGCAAGAGTGTCCCTGAAGACAGTGTTTTGGGAAATGTAGCATTCGGAATACATGTGTCCATAACCTTATGCAACTAATCAAGCGCGGCACTTGTAAAATGGTGCGCACTGATGGCAGACCACGGAACCGGTGAGCGGCCCGTGAATGCACTTGCATTTCACTTAACCTGCTCATCACAAGTTGGAAACCGGAGAAATCTTGGGTGGTTTAGCAAACAAAATAATGTTTAAGGGCATTCCACAGTGATGGTGAAGGAGACCAGTACACCGAATCAACATGGCAGTGCCACCTGATATCAAGACAGCAGCTACTTTTAAACTCTCTGCCCATGCTTCTCCGGCACAAATAATGTGATTAGTAGGCACATTAACCGGAAAGAGTAGCTGCATATGAAGACCATCAGAAGGAAGAGAAAAAAACGCATGGGGAGGTGCTGGAAATCAAGGTTCCTGACCAATCCTGTGTTCTGGGTATTATCGGGAAATGATTCAACCAATCTCACCCGTTATTGGATCACTTAAGAAGTTAAGACTGTATAAGAGGAGGAGGATGATGTGGGATTTATGAAGGAGAGCTGGTGCACATGCAAAGATGGCGAGAGAACATTCGGAGCAGGTTACTGAAAAAGGCTTCCGAGACTGTGAGGCACAGAGCTTAGAGCTTACTGCGGTCGCTCGCCCAAGTCCTGGCAAATGCCATGGACCCTTGTAGGCTAAGGCAGCTGCTTGCACGGCTGCATGGCGCTATCGTCCAGAGAACCATAAGGAAGGGGTGTTCAACCATAGCCTGTAGTGCGCTCAGCCTAGGAATAGAAGCCTTTGCTGGTGGTTGAGAATAGCATCAGCCTGAAAGGACCCACGCCGGGAGGCGGAGGGTGCTGAAATATTTGTAGAGGACAGATCTGGGATTCAAGTAATGTATATGCACATAGTAACTATTGGCGTCTTAGTAGCTTGAGAACACTCTTAATTACGATTGATCATCTGATCCACATGAAGATAAGTGTTTCCAAAATGTTATAATTTCGAATTACTAAAAAGACAATCTCATAAATCCAGAATTCAGCATCTATCATTTGACCCCACGCGTTTGGCCCTTAATGTATAATTGGAGGTCTGTGAATCTAAGACTTCTAACGGTGGAATCAGTAAACAAATAAGGGAGGAGTGGGTGATCTCCTCTATTATGATTACACCGAGAGCTTTGCCGAAACTCATATGAGCAAGAACACTACTACCTCTGACCACCTTTTTCTGAGTCACATATTGACAAAGTGGCAGCCTGTGCAATGACATCTATATATGGGAAAAGAAGACTTTACGTACCTCTGAATCATAATGACCATTGAAACACTTTGCTTGCGACGTAGGACTGCTTTTATAAAGATGTTTCTTTGCATTGATTTTGACAGGTTCTGAAGAGGAAGACGAATCTCCTGAAGAAAAAGAGGACTCTCCAAAGCCCACTGCATAGCCAACACGAGAGAGGGGGCCACGGCACTGCAGGTGAAATACCCCCCCCCCATGATATAGTTCTTTTCGATTAAATATGTCGGACGGATTAATCCCTTTAATGCCCCTTATCATATCAATGGAAGGATCTCCTTTAGTTTAAATTGTAGTTCCTTGATATTCCTTAACTCAGGCGTGCACGTGGAGAACATTACAGCTGAGAATAAACCACATCCAGGTAAATATATACAATATTGTTTCACCTGATCTGTTTCTAGGACTAATTACCCCTTACAGTACGTAAAATGATATTGGAAGTAACCAAGGCGTGCCGTGACCAAATGGATGAGCGAGACCAAACCTTTGCAAGGTCGCACAGCTTTGTGGTAACTTGCAATATTATGTTTTACATAGGGTAGGGCGCATTTTATTCCTTATAATAAGGGGCCACACAATGGTATCCCCTTTAATACCTGGTCTCTTAGTTACTCTGATATAGGAGATCTATCAGTGGTTCATATATGTAATGAACATAGTAGCTGTTTGGATGATCAAAAAATACCTCTAAGCAGCTTTTAACCAGTATGCACTTGAAAACATTGTTTGGTTTAAAATAAGTGATAAACTACAGATATGGTCTTGCTCTCCTGTGTTAAATTCCAGCATTGCGCAAAATGAACATACTATTATAAACAGTTTCTGAACAATTACTGGATGTAAAGAGTCACAGAAAGGTATTTCGAAGAAAGGAATTTGAAAAGCCAGTTACATTTAAAGTGCAACATTAACAGCTGGATTTCTGATCATGCCTTGTGACGTGCCATCTCCATTATAATCAGTTATTACAGTTGCAGTAATTATGTCATTTTCTTATTACAGGTTAGTAGTGATGTCACAACCAGCCTGTAATATTATTTTCAGGGTGCCATATAGAGATTGCAGGCTGCCATATATTTCATAAGTGTAATAAATAGTTTTCCTCTATCCCACCTTCCCAGATGCACAGAAAACGTGACAGATCCTTCCCCTGCTGAAGAAACCCACACTTGACCCATATGAACTAGCCAATGATCACCCCATAACGCATCTACCCTTTCACGGCAATGTGATTGAGAAGATGGTCGCAATCCAGTTGCCTGAAAGGAGAGTGCTCCTACAGAGACACCAATTGAGTTTCCTACCACAATGCAAATGCAGCACCAAGACAACCACCATCCAAGTTATCAATGATGCTCTACACAACCTCAAAAAAGGTGACCACTGCTTACTCATCCTACTTGACCTCGCTGCCACCGTTGATGCTGTCAACCATGAAGCCCACCTCAACTTCTTTGCTACATGTATGGGCTTCGAAGAAACAGTACTGCAGGCAACATCTGCCCCCTGTCATCTACAGCCTCTAGGTTGAACCGATGGTGGAACTCTGCACCAACACTGACAAAGTTACACCACTACGCAGATGACACACAGCTTTACCTAATCATCAATGACATTCATCAACTCAAGCACTGTCTGTCCATCATCCAAGTTTGTCTACCAAGCGCCTCCCTGTAACACAACCCTGCAATGACCAAATTATTGCTCCTGGTAAATGCCACCAAGCATGTCCAAGTTCAGAATTGGCTTACTGTCGTGAAGATCAGTACTTGCTGTATAAGCACCTAACAAGCACACAATAAATAAATAAATAAGATCGACAGATTAACACCTCAAATCCCACTCACTGCAACATTTCTTGGCTTTACCATCGACTGTGACCTCTCATTCAAAACACACATCGCCAAGCCTAGCCTTCCCAGCTCGTCTGCCACCCCTGAACCCTTACTTGTAACTCGCTGGGTACACGTCCTACATACAGTGCTCCTTTGCTTCCTAGCTACGTTCACACTTTATGAAACCCCATGCATGCATACCGCTCCCTCTAGATGACAATTCCCTTTTCCTTGGCTTTTGTGCAGATCTGCCTCACCTTCCATCATTATAAATAATTGTTCTTTTTGAAAGTTTGTGGTACATGTCATTTGTACTTGGTCCTGCACAGTAATGGATGCTCTGGGAGGCAGAATTCCCTCTTTTAAGCCAGATTTGGTCAACCATTGCTCTTTAACCCAATTTATTTTGGGAAGTGATCAGTCAAAAACAGTCTTTCACAGAGGTCCATGAGTAATTTCTTCTGAACAGGCTTCTTGGGAAGATAGTGACTTTATTTCGATGGTTCACTGGTCACCTGTGATTTACTCAGATGCAAACACACTTCCTAAATGTTTGGCTATCCGTTGATCATCTCTGACCTCACCCACACTGTCTCCTGCATTTGTTTATCAAGGGAGGCAAGTATTGATCAGCAGAAGCTTCAAAAGCCTGAGTACAAGCCATGAAGATCCCTCTGCATTTGCCCATGGGGTGGAGGCAGGAATGCCGCGTCTCCTTGTCATTCAGCATGCACCGTTGTGCCTGCATGCCCTGACTTATTACAAATGCTCCCCTTGTTTTCTTATTTTGGGCCAATTAAAAAGGCCCTGGTTAATTCCTGATACCATGATTTATGCATGTTGAACCAGTTGATTAAAAAAAACTAAAGAAAAAGTGATTGTGCAATAGTACTGTAAGCTAAAAATGAATGCTTTTTACCAGGTGAACAGCATATTCAAGATATGCTCCTGTTACACCAGAGTCCTTTTCGTAATTGTTAGATGAAAGTCATTTCAGTTGTTTGCATTTCAGGTTGTAACTGGGAAATATTAGATGTGAGATCGAGCCTCTCAATGTTTCTTTCGAATACAAGATTGCTGTGAATTTACAGTAGGCATTGTAAGCCTCACATGTGCCCGGCTTTATTTGTACTCCTTGTTTTTTCAAGGATTCAGACATCAGTATTTCGGGAAGCTGTGAGCCAAAAACAGTATTTCAAAAGTGGTAAGCAGGATCTACATACTGACCCGTCTCCCAGGGGCTGTTCCTCTACAGGACCCAGTAAAATTGGAATGGCCCATTAACAAAATAATGCAAAAGCAGAGCTGCAAAAAAGGAAATTAACATTGGTCATCTCAGGGATGTTTTCCTACACCCTGACAGACGATTCGTGCCAGGTTTTAAATAGCTATTGTCATGTGAGCCAAAGGGGTCAATGACTAATCAGACACAGCAAACTTAAGTCAAAGTGATTTATCTCTGAACTTTAACAGTGCAGGTGCAAAATAATAAACGGGGAGGGCATGAAGAAGAACATGTCCAGTGATTTCACACTAAACTTTGCAGTGCAACTGAAAGTTCCAAAATGACTTACCTGCAGCCTTAGAATGTGCCAGACTTCCTTTGTGGGTCAACTGATCATCATAAAGCAAAAATACGTCTTTAAACAAAGTCTCCTGTAACCCATTATCTGGCATTTGCCTTCTTTATGGATTGTCCTCAGCAATCCGGGTGTTCACCGGGACGTTTTTCCCTTTCTTTCTCCTTGTTTCTTGTCTTGTACCAGAGAAAATTCTGGGGGAAATTTGGCTGAGACTCTGTTGTCTTTCAGAGAGAAAATCAAAACATGGCTCTTTGAGATGTACTTCTCTGCTGCATAAACTACACAGTATCATCCTGCTCCCTTACTACTGGGTCATTAGTGGCAGCCAAATATCAAATAGCATCGTTCTTACTAGTCACGTGTCTCTCATACGCCTCCACCTAGATTGCTGGCTTCAGCAGCTCGAGGCGCTCTATCTCTGTGTGGGCCGCCGAACTGAGCGGCTTGTGGGAGCGGGTGCGGTAAGTCCCAGATGTGCACCCGGAAATTGTGGTTGGACAGGAAGGTGGCCAACTACTCTAACACCACCGCTGATGGTTTGTTTACGCTGTGCCTCCTCTTCACCAGCACATTCCGCAGTCCTCTAAATCTCAAGTTCTCTCAACCGTGGGTGCCCTAGCTTCTCTTGAAACCATAAGTTCTCCCTTAATTCTTGCTACAAATGTTTCTCATGTTGTCCTGATTGTTGTTATGCTCTCCACTCCTCCACTCCTTTAAGCCACTCCACACAAGCTCCTCGTCCCTTTCCTCCTGTTCCTTTTACCTTCATAATCACCATATGTCTAAATACCCACTAACTTCCCCAGCTTCTTCAGCCCTTGTTACATCTCCTTGCTTGCAATCATTGTTCTTTGCGTCTTTCTGATCTCTCCCACCTTCTTTGCAACTCTGGGCACCACCGGTCTTCTCAGTGCCCCTCTCCAACCCACAACTGTATGTTGTACCTCCTCCACCCCATGTCCCAATAATCTTCTCTGTCTCATTACTGTCCCTCATGACCTTTTTATCCCTCTCTGCAACACCCATTTCCTCAGTGATGTTCTCGCAATTTCTTCTCCCCTCCAGGCACTACTCTTTGTCACCCCTGCTATATTTGCCTACCAATCTCTCATGCCTTACCAGCGGCCTCCATTCTCTCTGCTCCTCTGCTTGGTCTCTTGGGTCTCTCCTCCTGGTCCTAGGATCCAGTGTGGCCCAGCCTGCTGGACCTCTCTTCCATGATTCAAAACAGCTCCTGCCTTCTACTTCCGGTATCCAGCTCCTACTCCAACCACTTCCCCGCTCAGACTGAGCTCTTGGGTTCATATATGGCTTTAGTCCCGTCTCCGAGCCTCTCTTTGATGACAGGGCCTCAAGTGTGCCAGCTGGGATGGGAATTGGGTATTCGTCCCTGCTGTGGGACTTTGGATTATCCTGTTGTGCCCTCCCCCACCCTTAGATGGTGGTCCTCTTCTGCCACGCCATGGTCCTGTTTTCCAGCCCAATGAACGGCTAGTCCCTCCACTTGGGTGGCCCTCTCTGATTGTCATACCTTGCCCCCTTGGTATATTCCCTTGGCCTATGTGTGCCTGCTGTATGAGAGTGGAGGCGTGGTATGGTGAACTGCTGGCTTGTTGACGCACAAGTTTCCCTTCCTAATTCAGGTCCCCCTTTTTCTCTGTGTGGTTTGCATTCCTGCACCTCCACTGTGGGAGCCGGGAGTGCCGGAGCACCAGACCACCATTACTTTATTAAAGGGCAAGTAGCCATAGAATCACTGGACTCAGTAGAAGTGAAAGTACTGTGCTTTGGGGTTGGGGAGAGACTGATTTCCAACATCCTATAGGTGCTCTGTTTCCCAGGTGTAGGGACTGGGCTCCTTAAAGCGCTCCTGTCTTTAGTTGGCACTATGTGACTGCCCCCTGCCTTGAGATGGGGACTAAGTGGGGGTGGCCAGAGGATCTTCCCCAGAACACCTCACCGGCCACCCTCTGGCCCATCATCTGCTGCTTGGGGAGGCATTGGCCCTCTTGGTTACCCAACTGGTGGTCGTCAGATCGAGGCAGGGGACTTAATCACACAACCTAGAGCCTTGACTGTTTTTTATCTTTTTTTGCAGCAACGGTATTCTAGGGGCATTCTCAGGCCAATCGTCCGTGTGCTTGTGTGTCACCAACTGCTCCTATCCACACAAAACACAAAAACACTCCAGCAATCATTCAAAACGCACATTGTCAAGAAGATGCAAGCAGTGTTGTGCCACCGTGCACTCCTCTGCAAACTGAAGCCTTTCATCCCTGCCACAAGTTTCACAACAGTTTTCTGTGCCACATTCCTCTCCCAGCTGGAAGGTGCCAATGCCCTTCACAGACCCCATCTTGGCTCTTCTGAAAGGCATCCTGAAGGCTGCAGTATTCCCCATCACTTGACTAAGAATATTCAACCATTTCATCCCTTCCTTCAAGGGACTGCACTGACTCACACATACGCACATATTGGTTTTAAGATCACCTGCATCCCCTGAAAAGCATTCACAATAAACACACCACTCTCCTTGGCTGAAAAACTCCCCATTTACGGTGGCCAGGGCATCACCAGGCTGGAAAGAGAACTCTAAGAGAGGAACACACTAGGAATCTTGCCTTTTCTGGCTACACACCCAGTCTCTGTAATGCAAGTTACCCACGCAGAAGAGACTGGCCCCTAGTGCATCCTACACCTCAAGAAGCACTGAAAAGCGGTTTATGGTCATTGCATCGAATTATTACTATCGACAGGCCATTCCATCTATAAAAAAAAGCATCGAATAAAATTGCATCGAATCAATTTTTTTTATGGGGGGGTTCTCCCCCAAGCCCCTGTCTTTTACCCTTTGAACCCATTAAAATTAAACTAAACCCTTTTCCTTTAAAAAACATGCATTTGACGCTTTTTTTTCAATGCAATTTTTTAGATGGAAAGGCATTCGATGGTATTGCTTTCCATGCAAGGACCAGATACCCCGAAGACACGATCGCTCCCCCCACGCCTCCTATCATGCGTGGATCCCAGCTCCTCTTCTATGCCCCCACCGTTACTTGTAACTTCCTGGGTGCAACCCAATGTGTACACCCAGCTAGGTTTGTTCTTATAAATCCTATGCATATATAAAGTCTGAGCTTTTATTCTCGTCAAGTGCGTAGTCTCAAGTAAATCACCTGCTAGAAATTTGAAAATTCAGCTGCAGATAAAGTTGGGTCCCCCCTTACATTGAATCTATACTCAGTAGAATGCATACTAATCAGGCTGCATGTTTTAATTTTAGGCCATTGTAAAACTACAGCACTTTGATTGAAACGCAATTTCAGCGTCCCTTTGTTTACAATAGCAATAATAGGGGCCTCATTCCGAGTAGGGCGGTAAGGGATACCGGGCACCGGTAAGGAGACCGGTGCTGGTAATCCCTTAACGCCCTAGTACGAGGTCCCTTAACGGTTCCCTCCTTTAACGCCTGGTCTGACCAGGCGTTATGGACGGGACCCGTTAAGGGACTTCAGAGCTAATAACGGTACCACAGTTTGCGGTACCGTTATTAGCGCCTTCCCCACTCCCATTGAGCCCTATGGGGGCTCAAATGGGAATGGGGAATGGCTTTTTCAATGGGGACTTACCGGTCCCGCAAAGGTCGGAATACACCGGTAAGTTCCCATTGAACCAGACCGGACACTGTACCGTTAATGGTGGCAGTCATGGCGTAAATAGCTCCATGACTACCACCAACCTCGGAATGAGGCCCTAGGTATTTCCCATTTTAGTTCACATTGAAGAAAAAGACATTGAAAGACAGCATTGATCCCATTTTCAGGTTGAGTGTTCAAATCTCTGCACTACCCAAGGCATGCTCCTGAAGTGCGTAAAAGGGTATGTGAGCTTAAGCTCAGCACGGTACGTCACATTGTGCTCTGTGACATGATAGGGATGGCATACATTATTTGCTCTGTCGGACAGTAAGTAATGCAACATTTTGGATACAGCTAAAACCTTGTGTGTGGGCAATGAGGTTTATGTCTAGCACAACAGCGGGGTGAGGTGCAGTTTGCCAACAGACTTATCCTCAATGGTGAAAAACAAAGATATGTGTTGCAGTGGAAAGGGATGCATTGAATATTGGCCAATGTTCCACGTTACTGTAGATAACTGAGAATATGTTACACATAATGCAACACTGAGGTGACAGCTGTGAGGCTTGGAATATATCATCACCAAAGGCATTCCTCTGGGCAACCCTCCAAGCCTGCCATGATATTACAGAAGGGGAAAGACCATATGCAAATCTGGATTCGTCCCACCCCAAAAGGAGCAGTATAACCCGATCTGCTATGTTACATCCTTTCTACAAAAGTCCACTAGCAACCCCAGACAGTTTTTATCCTCATAGGGCATAGTCAGTAAGGTGGAGTTTGAGTCTCTAAGCATGGCAAGCTCAGGACCGCCATGTGAGGGCATACCCATAAGCTCAGGACCTCCACGTAAGGGCATACCCATCCCCATCCCACTCTGGGCAACAAATGAAACACTGAAGAGGGGTGGCTGGAAGGCTTGGAACGAAGGATGAAATACGTTTGGGGTTACTTGTGGTCTCATGCAAAAGGGATGTGACGTAGCAACTCAGTCTAGACTGCCTCCTCCCTCCCTCCTTCCCAGATGAAGTGCTCCCAACACTGTGCAAAAACCCTATAATCGATTCCCTAAAAAGGCTGTGCTCGGTCACACCTGGAAAGTGGGGTGGTCACCAGGAACGTTGACCACAGAAGGTATTGTAATAGGCTGTCTCCTTCCCAGAATTTTCATTGACACAGATGCCATATGTCGGAGATCTGAGGAGATCTGACCTGTGTGTCGGATTCCACCATAATCCCCTACTGTGCAGTCGTCTACAGAGCCCCTTATGGGGAGGGAAACACGCAAGAGCTTAACCAAGCTAGCAGACACAAGATCTGTTGTACACAAGAACCAACACATTCACATATCCAGGTCATCAACACCCCAGAACCAACTGCCCAGGCATGCCACAACACACCTGGCCTACCACACCCAGGGAATTTGAGTCCCATAATTCGGAACACTCAAAACAAATCAAACCACTGCAGAAATGCTCTGCCACACTTCTTGAATGACCATGGAGAACCAGTCACAAGCAACATTTACCCATGCACACTACCCTCTAAAACCTCTCACCTGCAATGGAAAGCATCAACACTCACACACGTAGGAGCATTATGGGATGCATAGGGACAAGCACAGTCCCACACTTCAAACACTTATCACCACGCTTGCATTCACACAGCACCCACTACTGCACCATGCATATACCCAAGTGCACTAACCCACAGTGGACGGCCGTTGTTGCTGCCATTGGCGCGGCACCATCTTTGAATCGACGTTCTAGAATAATGTAGTCACAGTAAGTTTCCTCTTAGGGGGATACTCTTCTATCAACATCCCAGACATGGACCCACACTGAGCAGATTATATTTGTCTTTATAGAAATCAACCACAGGAGAGTTTGTCTGAGCCCAGACTGCAATTTCTTGTCCTGATGAAGGCCATCCTACTTACAGCCAACAGAATAGGTTAAAGGAGCGCAACATAGTTGTGTAGACTTTTTGTACTGCACAGTGCCTGTCACACACACCCCAGGCACTTATTACTTTATTGTTAAAACCAATACCAATACAGTTCACTTTTTCAATCACAAGGGGATGTGCTTACGAGATACTTGATACTCGGAATATGTACTGTCACTATGATTATGAATTTCACTGTATGTTTCATGTTGGGAATGTTTTGGAGTTCACTTAGCTGTGTTACTTACTGACTGGTACGTGGTACACATGTATTGTCTATGTTATAATTTCCATTAAATTGTTCTTGGGTCCCTGTGGCTTCACCGGGTACACCCTGATTTTCTGGTATAAAAATTCTGTATTAACTGGAGAGATCAGGGCATAGCCAAGAGGATCCCCTTTTTTGTTGCTTTTAGGCCTCCTGCCACTCATGGAAATTGTCTATCACGGTGGTGGGTGAAATTATGTGGGCCAGCCATCACCAAAGGTAGATGACTTTAGTATTGGAAGAGTGGTGCATTACAGCGAAATGCCATCCACCGATGGACAGTTAAGAGACGGATGTGCGTGAGGGTAGTTCAGGGGTGAAAAAAGGGAAAGGGAAAACTAAGTGGGTGTCATCAGCAAAGAGACAGCAGGGGAAGCCGAAGGAAAATATGTGTTTGCTGAGATGTGTGGAACGACCTGCACATGACAGTGCCAGCAATCCTCACAATGGAAGTGTCATGAATCGGACTGCAAACCGACTAAACGCTGCGTGTGTTCCTGTGTTGCCCGCGTGACATTGCATATGTATTGGCATGTACTGATATGATGCGTGTTCATGCTCTGCGATCCAATCAAACTTATATGAAGGGTAGGTTTGTCATTACGAATGTCATTGGGTAATCAATAATGTGCAAATGTCCCAAGTGCAAGTAGATGCAAAATCAAACTCTGATTCCATATTTTCCATGTAGCCTATGTGCCTAAATGATAACAATCACTGCAGATGTGCACTGCAACTGGTCACCATAGCGAAATCATGTTACATTTGTGCATCGATTCATAGAGAAGTTAACATCGTCTGCCCTTCTCAAACTTTTGCCAGACATCCTGAAGCTCTGGAAGCTGCTCAAGACCTTCCTTTTCTCCTCTGCTTTCTCTCTCCCTCCCCTGCCGACCTACCTGTCTGCTGCGCCGACTGGTCGCTGGGCTACCCCCAAAGTCTCACTGGGTACCAAGCTCCTCCTTGATCAGTCTCCCCTGCACTGCCTCCGGGCCAACCGTGCACATGGGGGCTGTAACTGTAACCTCTACCGCCACCTGCCTCCCTGCACTTACCTGCGCTGCCCTGGCTGCACTCACTCAGAGTAAGGCTGCCCTGATTGCACTTCCCCTTTCCCTGTACTTCCTCCTCCACCTCCCTATTGCATTTGTCGCGCTGTCGCACTTCCAAGATCTGAATGACACAAGGCCCAGTAAAATCGTATGTCTTGTCTTCCCTCTGTCTCCCCCCTAATCCCCCACTTTTCTTGTCGCGCCTAGAAACACTTGTGTACAGACACGTTATAAATGACTGATCGTATCATATCACAGTATCCTTTCTTCCCCCTGAGGCATCCACAAGGGAAAATGTTCCTGCAAATTGTTTTCAACATAACCAAAGGCCTGCTAAAGAAGCAACTTTTCTTAGTCAGTGGTTATTTGCGGAAGTGGTGTATTGGTGTTCCCTCGGTTATTAAGCAAAATGTCTTTTCGATTGAGGAAGCTGCTTTTTATTGAATGAACATACGCTGACATCGGCACTGCGAGTCTTGGAAGACTCTTGCCAGAAGAATCCGCGCTCGCTTCCTGGAGGAGGCGGAGCGCATCGGCGCTCACGTGTGCCGTCAAGTGACCTCTTCTCCACTTGAAGTCACAGCCTCAACCGCCCGAGCGGCGCATCTTTTCGATTGAGGAAGCTGCTTTTTATTGAATGAACATACGCTGACATCGGCACTGCGAGTCTTGGAAGACTCTTGCCAGGAGAATCCGCGCTCGCTTCCTGGAGGAGGCGGAGTGCATCGGCGCTCACGTGTGCAGTCACGTGACCACTTCTCTACTTGAAGTCACAGCCACAACCGCCCGAGCGGCGCGTCTTTTCGATTGAGGAAGCTGCTTTTTATTGAATGAACATACGCTGACATCGGCACTGCGAGTCTTGGAAGACTCTTGCCAGGAGAATCCGCGCTCGCTTCCTGGAGGAGGCGGAGTGCATCGGCGCTCACGTGTGCAGTCACGTGACCTCTTCTCCACTTGAAGTCACAGCTACAACCACCCTTGCGGCGTTAAGCCCGGCTGCGGAGTAAAGGGCGGCGCATTCTTCGGCGGCACAAACTGTTTTGCTGCTGTTTGGCGCTGGGTCCTGGTCCTGTCTTGGCACCTACTGGATCTGCTGTTTAAGCTTAGATCTCGGCCTCTGGTCACTTTCAACTGCAGTTTGTGCGCAGAGTGGTGCGGCATCACAAATAGCATGACCGCACAATCGGGATCAGGGGGCCAGGTGGGGCCACAAACAAGACGAAAGACCATACAACAACGGCGGATGCAGAATCCATGGACAGCTTTAAAAGCAGACTCTGGCCTAGAGACATCCAAGGTAAGCTCAAAATCAAGAAAAAGTGTATCTAAGCAATTAGTGGATCCTTGTCTACAATCCGAACCCATTGAGCACATTGTTCTATCAGTAGACTGTACAACCCCCTTGATAATCACTAAAGATTTGGAATATTTACGCAAAGCGTCTGTACATTTATCTACTGTTGAAGCTGGGGCAGATGTTGGGGACAGAGATGAAACTACATCAACTAGCTTTCTTGCCCCGTCTGATGAAATAGAAACCTTAAATAGTCTTCCGACACACGTATCGGCTGATTTAAACATCGCCGATAACTCTTTTGTTGCTCCTGTAGTTTTTGATGTTGCGCAAAAATATTCAAATAATTCTGGAGATCCTAGTAGATCCAATAGTGCACCAGATAATGTCGGTGAAGTTGAAGTGACAACTACCTCTGACGCTACGGATGTTGTGGCTGTCCCCTTTGTCACTCCACTACAAAAACCACTATTAACTCTGCTCAACCTACCTTTACTCGACCGGAGTGCTCTAGGAATAGTTTCACCACTTCCAATTCACTCTGAAATAGTAGATGTTTTTTTTACTGCCCACGGATGCAGAATTAATGGAAGCTTCCCAAGATGAGGATATAAATGAAGTAACAAAATGTACAGTAGCACCAGAAACGATTACTCATTCGGTTGATAATGATGACACAATTTTGGCTGGCTCCTCGTCAGTGATTAACATGACTAAAAAAAACCTTCTACATTTGAACACGAAAGATCAGTTTCAAATACCTACACGAGTGGTCAATGCAAAAACAACTACACAAATATCACCACAAAGCATTTCTAGGCACTCACGGTTTCGATTTGATGAAGCTGATGTAACGCAACGATCGAGCCGTTTCTCATTAGGACGAGAAAATTAAAGTTCTCAAGCGAATTCATCTTGCAACGTCCATAACCTTGATGTAGAAACATCAAAAATATCTCGAGAGAAACACAATGTCGCTCTGATGGAGAAATGCCATATTACTGGCCCACTCTTACAAGAAAATTGCTATTTACATGATGAATTGGAGCGAGATACGAATACATCTACAACCAAATTAAGAACTCACATGAGAACTTCAAAGAGCTCACCAAGAAAGAGTGGATCGCGACTGAATCAATTGCAATCTTTACAAGTTCCTGTGACGAACGAATTTGGGAACTTGTCAACAACAAATAATTCCAATTCAGAATCAACAAACAATCTACACACATGTTCAGCAGATAAGGCTGGTACTGAGTCGAAACCAAGTCTTTCCTCGGCAGCAGCTATGCAGATATATAACAATGTATTAGCGGCCTCGTCTGCAGCTCTTCTGCCATTTTTGAAGATGTATGAGTCTCTTCATGAAGCCCACAAAGATCAGACCTTACTCATAATATCATTAAAGGAAAAGATGGATAGTTTTGACTCGGCCACAAATTTTCTGCAAGCTCAGTTGACTCAGGAAGCTGAACGTACACTGCGTTGGCAAGAGCAGCTAAGCAATCTTGCCGCACGCCATTATTGTCAGAATGACTCTTTATCTGATGGCTTGCTTGATACCGTGAAATGGAAGCGCCACTCTTCCACATTGATGAACTCTAAAATCGAGTCACATAAAAACGCATTAACCATTGCAGGAAAACGTGATGCAGTATCGAAAATAACATCAACAAACTCAACTGAAGGTGTGAATAAATCATATGAGCAGTCTTCAAATGGAACAGACGTGGAAATGACGTCTATGACGATTCCTCAAACTATACTGTGCCCTGATGCGGACTTGCCAGCAAATAATATAAATCTTGATATTTGCTGAACTGTTCCCGCTCCGGCACAAATAATGAGCCAACAAATGGAAGATAAAACCAAAAGTGCAGTCTCCCTGATGCCCTCGATGTCTTTTGGAATTTTCCAAGGATCAGCCAAGTCAATCGAGACTACAACAAAGAATGGCGACTGCACACTAAATCGGCAAAACCAGCGCAAATCAGCGCAAGGAAAAAGGAGGCCTGTCACTAACAAGGATGTACAGTCTCGGAAATCACGAAATTTTATTTGAAATGTACCCGCAGATACCAGGTTGGGCTTGTTCAATCGCTCCGAGCCATCTAAATCAAGTGTTCCTAATACTATACATGCTGAAGTGAATCCTAATAAGGACCCTGTGCGATTTGTAGCTCCCTCTAGCAATCGTCAAAGAGTGGACTCAGGACCGGAAAGTATCAGAAGTCACTCTTCAGGTTCCTCGATCAACATTTGTGATCTGTCTACATACTCGGATGACACATTAAGTGATCGACCAACTTTAAATCCATGTATGGCTCTTGAAACCCCACGTGTTCCTCCACCACAAATTCTAACATCTGAGTTGCAAAAAGATAGGAGTTCTGAATACAGATCAACGGTGATTGAGAAAAGTTCGAAAAATATACCATCACTTTTGAACCCTAAACAAACAAGAACTCAAAACAATAAACACGTTCATTACCTCTCTCGTGCTTCCACATCCTTGAAATCAGACAACAAATCCTCAAACTATAAATTGAGACTGCAAAATCTCCATCAAGAGGATGATTTGAATTTAAACCGCAATAATGTGATGAAATTATTTTCTTGCATTCCATCACTTCGAACAATCACATCTGACGATATAAAAATTGTGGAGTACGTAACTGAGCGGTGTTGTGACCAAGTGCTCCTGCACATTTCCTCAGCTGTTCGTAATACTATCCTGAATGCCTCTGACGAACTGTTGATGTTTGGATTTGATATATCGGTTGAACCAATTAGTTCTGGTTCAGAGACTCCTATGACCAGTTTGAAGAGTACCTCTCATAAAAATTCAGAACAAAGATGTGCTAATCTACGTCGAGCAATGCAAATTCCAGGCTCCCAAAGATCATGCACAAAGAAGACCATCAAATACAAAACACAAAACAACAAAAATGCTTGGCACTAGCCACCAGCAATTGAAAATGAAAGTATTCGGGAATTTCTGTCCTGGAATACGAGAGGATTTAACCGATTTGATGTCGAGATAAAAAAGGCTTTCGCCATCTGCCTGCAAGAGACATGGTTAAGCGATCCACCAGCTAGAGACGGTTTTGTGATTCTCTTAAACCCCAGCTATTAAAAACACAAAGGGGCGTCCTTCCTCTGAATTGTTGATGATGATTAGGATAAACACGTGGTGGCGGCTCATCGACTCATTTAGTCCTAATCCATTTGTGCAAGGAGCCTTACTTCAAACATATAACAAAAATATGAACATAAGGAAGCACCTGCTTATCCTAAATGGATATTGGAACCCGAAAAAAATCAGCACAAAATCGTTTCTGGATTCAATAAAACATCTTATTGACAAAGCAATATTGAATTATAAGAACGTTTCAATAATCTGCGCTGGAGACTTAAATTGTACGTGGTTCAAATACGACCAAGTTAACCAGGTGTTTAAACTATCACCAAACAATGAAGTAAGTAGTCGAGCGCACTGTTGGAGCCACGTATTAGGAAATCGCAACTGTAAAATGGTAAACGGTCATGTGCCAGGTGATCAACCGCCAAAGCAAACGTGGTCGGATAATAATGCACAATCAATCATGGACTTTTTTTGGGTTTCCCAAAATCTATTTGAAAAGGATTTGTCACTGTTAATATCTCCTATGTCAAGTAGTGACCATAACTTGTTGCGGTTGGCCTGTCCAGTGGAATGGAAAAATGAAACAAGAATACATGATATATCACTTTCTGTGAATGCTGGTGGAAATCGCCTTAGGATAAATAGTTCCAAAATACAAAAACTAAATCAGAAGCTTCTTTATGACAAATCAATGTCGGTTGATTATGTTCCCTTGCTTTCGGATTTCGTCATTGAAAGAGCCTCTAATTCGGTTATGGGACAAACACATAAACATCTGTCATCAACATTATTGACGCTAGCAAAAAAGGCCATGCGACGTGATGTGAGGAAATTGAAAAAATCATGTATTGCAATAGAATCCATCAAAATTGCAATTAAAAAGCGTCGACAATTGTATCGGAATTGGTTAAAATCCCAAAAAATTATTATTGAGCAAGACAAAGCAGAGCTATTAATGAAACAGTTAGTCCAGAAAAATTCTCGAGAAATCTGGGCAATCCTGAACACAGGAAACTCAAAACATCACTCTGCTTTGTCAAATGGGATCGATGCGTTACAATGGGAACTTCATTTTGCTAAAATCTTCAGAAATTCACAGCATGAAGAAATAAGACCTGCTGAACATAATTTGTCATCATGGGATATGCAAATCTCAGCCGAAGATATAAAAGCAGTAATACGGACCCTGAAAAATTCACATGCCGCTGGTCCAGATTTAATAACCAATGTAATGTTGAAAAAACATGAAGATGAATGGGCAATGTTCATGGAATTATTGTTCCTACGATTATCAGTAACAATGACGATTCCGGTCTCTTGGCGCGAAGCAATAATAGTTCCCATTTATAAAAAGGGAAATCGGGCAGATCCAACTAACTATCGCCCGATTGCCCTGTCAGATACTATTGGGAAAATATTTTCTTCCTTTTTACGCCAGAAGCTGGTACAATGGTCTGTAATGGAACAAATTCCGGACATACGGCAAACAGGTTTTACCAAAGGAGTTGGTGTTGAGGTGAATCTCCTATTAATGACTATTCTGAAAGTTGAAAGTTTAAGAACTAAATCACGATTGTATGTAGCTTTCATTGATCTACGGGGTGCTTTTGATAGCATCAATCGATCAAAATTGTGGCTAAAATTGGAAAATTGGAAATGTCCCAGTAACTTAATTGAACCTATAAGAGCGTTATATTCAAATACCGTCATCAGCATAAGATTGAATAACCAAGGCACCTTATCTAATCAGATAGCTACAAATATGGGCGTGAAACAAGGCTGCCCATTGGCTGACGAGTTATTCAAACTGTTTATTGCTGATATTCCAGCACATCGTAAAAATTTAAGATGTTTTCCGCCTATCTTAAATAATACAGAAATCGGATGCATCATTTACGCTGATGACTTGGTTCTCTTAGATAAGACCCCGATAGGTTTACAAAGGCAAATAACAAATCTACATGACTATCTAAATAAAAATGATTTGGTATTAAATACTGAAAAAACCAAGATAATCATCATTGGTAGGACAAATACCAAAAATAAAAATCAATTTAGATGGAAAATTGATAATAAACATCTGGATGTGGTAGACTCAATAAGATACCTGGGAATCTCATTTAACAATTCATTGTGTGAACAGCATTGGAAAAGTGACATGACGAATCGAATGATTCAGTTTAGTATTCAAGCTTAGTTGCTGTATAAAACATATGGAAAATTTACCTTAACCCCCGTACTGACATTTTATACCCAAAAAAGTAGTTCCAGCTATAACTTTTGGGTCTGATGCGGGATGGAACATTGACATCACCTTTTGGAATAAATTAGAAGGCATCTTTTGGCGGCGAGTTCTGATGCTACCGGCGTATATCTCAATGAAGCAGCTAAGATATGAACTTTCTTTGAATTCTCTTCATGCATGTGTCATGTGGAAATCTTTGATGGCTCTGCGGAAAATGATTTCGACGCCAATTCCACCAGCTTATCAAGTTTTCTCCTCCAGACCAGGCACAGGAAAATGAAAACTCCTGGAAGAGTGGAAACAATGTATGGAACAGATCCTAATACATGGCGATCTAACAGTAGAAGCTTTGGTAATGAGACCACAAGCCGTGAAAAATAACTTTGAACTTTCATGTTGGATTCAAAATAATGACGAAGGTCTAAGGATGCCAACGACTTTAGACTCCGGGTTGGGAGCACATAAGTTAGGTGTACCATGCCGCTACCTAACAAATTGTCCTTCCCGACATCATCGTGAGTAATTTTTACGTATTCGTCTAAATTCAATAAAAACCAAGGCGATGATGTGGCTTCGTCATTCAAAAGAAGTAAATGACAATAAGTGTCGCTTCTGCCTGAAAGAAACTGAATCTTTGGAACATTTACTTACCAAATGTACTCAGATCATACAAAAACAGACTCTGCACTTGGGAAACTTCAGTCCAGTGAACTTTGAATCTCGGGACTGGTGGTCATATGCAATGGCTGGCAGTTCAGTGAAATTAAGCTGCGCTGTGGTAGATTTTATAGACTCTTTAGAGCTGGAGGCTTTTATATGATCATTGATCGAAAACTTGTTGTCTTCCTTGTTTTCCTTTAGACAAGTTGCTGAAGTGTCATTGATAATACTAAATTGAATGTCAAGTGAGGAAACCAACAAAACTTTTATGTTGTAACAAAAGTCTGATGCCACAGTGTGAGCACTGAGGCAATCGAGTCTGAAGTTTCAAATAAAAAAAAAAAAGAAGCAACGTTTCACCATTCAGTCCAACTGCACCTGCCAAATTCAGTCATCACCCTCACACCATTGTATCCCACTCACCTTTTCTCAAAATGATTGGCAATAAGCGGACATGTTCAGCGGCCCATATTGTCAGAATCGGAAACTACCACCCCCGAAAGCTCCTCACCTGACTCCTTAGAGGAATCCTCCTGGGTAGATGTCTTTGGTCTTCTTCTCCCCTCCTTCTTGATCTCCTGCGGGTCTTCGTCCGTCTTGGTGTTCTTCCTTCCCTTTTTGTCCTTCTTGCGCTCGTAGAGATAGGGACGAGCTCCGCTTGAGGCCACCCTGACAGTGGTAGGAACAAGCTGTCAGGTGGACCCAGGGGAGCCAGTCCCGTAATGCCAGGGAAAAAGCCAGTGACGGCAGAAAAAACCCTGTTAGATGGCGAGTCCTTGCTGGCAGGGAGTGCGCTGGAAGTGGAGGAGGCCGGTGTATGGTATACAGTAACAGTACTTGAATCCAAGTAGTACCGGACGAGGTAGACTGATGTCGAAAAGGATTGGAAGAGAGTCCACTGCGATCCAAGGAAGGCGAAGGCGGAGGCTGCACACGAGCAGTTAGGAGGGAAGGTAAGGCTATAATGCGGGTAAGAGTGAGAGAGGGAGAAAGAGAGAGCTGGTACAGGAGAGCGAGAGAGAGTGGAGAATGAGAGCAAACAGAAGCGGGAGCGAGCAAGGAGGGGAGAGAGAGAATAATAGTAAGGGAGAGCGAGCGGGAGCAAAAGCGGGTGAACAAGAGTAAGGAATCAAGCGCCAGGGAGCGAGAGAGAGCAAGCCGGAGAGAAATAGCGAAGGGGCGCGAAGGAAAGCTTTACAGTACGGAACCTCGTACAAAAGGAAAGAGCCGAGAAACAGGGAAAGCCGAAGCGGGCTGAGTACTAGGTAGAAAAGTGTCAAAGGACCAAGCTCAAGGAGCGGCACTGCAGGCGAAGTAGCGAAAGGCTGACAATGCGAGTTGCAACACACAGCGTTGTGGGTGTGGCTACCTTTTAAAGGAAAAGGACCAAAAAGACTAGAACGGTAAGGACCGCAAGGTGCCTAAGTAAGCCTCCATCTTTTCCACAGTGTCCAGGGTCGCGTTGTGACACATATTTCCAGCTTCTTGAGAAGGATTATGGGTTCTGCACATATGCTCCTGTCAAAAGCTTCCACCACTATTCCTGAAGCAGTGGTCTTTCTGAAACATGCAAGAGTTTGGATTCACATGGGCCTGTTGTTTTACTTTGAAACTCCTTGCTCTCCATACAGTTTTCCAGAAAACGGGACTGTTGTCTGTGACGTGTTTGTTTTCAAGTAATTTGCCATCGCTTTGGTTCTGTAGTGTACCAGAAAAACCTTGAGTTGTATTAATCCAGAGAGATGTTTAGATATAAACGTTTCTAGGGTCTTGGGGTTTATCTGAAACTGAACTGTGAACTCTCCTCTGGAAATAATCTAGCTAATACTGTCAGGATGGGTGAAATAATACAGTCTCAGGATTGTGGCCAGAGGATTTCTATAGTTGAAATGTGAACTGCTCCCTCCTTGAGGGAAAGCTTTCCTGGGACTATATTCAGTTTGTTCTCCCTATCAAAAAAAGAAAAGGGTTTCAGATATATGCCTGTGGGGCTGAGGAGGTGTTTTTGTTTAAATGGGTACGCTGTGTTCTTCTGGGAGTATCCTAAGTAAAAAGGTGTCGCGTTGGACAAACTGTCAATGTTTTATCACTAGGGGAGACATTGGTCTTCCTCTAAACTGAACAGCACCCAGGATATAGTGCTATGAAACCCTCTTGTTTCAAGCTGAGTCACATGGGCATAGCACCCAACTGCTTCTTTGCCACACATGCTCTTTAATGAAATAAAGTGCCAAGCTCGCTATTTACAGTCCAACTAAGGTGCTAGTGCCTGGGCCACTTCTTCCGGATTCTGGCTTGTAGTGTGCCAGGGATATAGTGCCCTGGCCAGACTAGATAAGGGAAACAGTGTCCTCCTCACTCTCATTAAGGTATATAGTGCTCTTCCTACACTGAATAAGGGGTATTGTGCCCTTCTCGCTTTCTTGGTAAGGTAATTTGTTCCCTTTGCGTCTGTAAGCAGTGTCCTCCTTTTCAGGTAACTAAGTGGATCTAGCCTCTATGACCCCATCCTCAGTTTTCACCATAGCTGTTGTGATATCTGATGACCTCAAAGAGGTCCTTCTAGGGATGGCTTCTGGTCTTCGGCTTTCTCCTCCTATGGATGCTAATGACTCTGGTGGGGCTGCTTCTCCTCTCGGCCCTCTTGACACCACTCTGCTCCCGTCTCATCCTCTGGGCTACGTATGCTCCCCTCTTCCTCGTACCCACCCCCTCCCCATTCCCCACCCACCAAGGATTGGTTGACTGTATCTCCTGTCTGGGGCCTTTGGATTGATTAATCACATCCTCCTCTTTGTTTACCTCTCCTTTTGCAGGTCTGCAGTGCTACAAGCCTTCAAGTAGCCTGAAGGTCATGTTAAATTGAAGCTGTAGGCCTCCGTTGCTGCTGTCGCCGCCACCCTCTCCATCTTCGGCCTCAGCTCCCTGTGGCTCTCTCCGGTCCACCTTGTCACTCGCCGTCTTCTTTCTTCATGTGTGTGAGATTGACTCGAGGGGCGACCCCCAGATCCCCAGTGGAGACCCGCACGCTTAAGCAGCCACTGCCTTTTTGGTTCTTCTTTCCTGGCTGTTTTGGCTCTTCTCGGTGTCGGCCTCTGCAACCCTACCTGGCATACCTTTTCCCACGGGATGCACATTCCAGCAGCACCTTCAGGAAAACTCTGACGAGGTCAATTGAGCCATCCATTTCTCCAGGGCGTGGGACCGCTATGGCCAAAAGGTTTCCAGTATTTCCAAATTCCCTGAGATCCCAACCATGGATTACCTTCCCTGGTATTCCCATACAGGCACCAGGCACTCCCCATAAAATTAAGATTTCATGTTGCACCCCAGGTCTCTGGTTCAGCGATCACCTCGCTCAGGTCCAGGCCTTTGGGTAAGTCACACCAGTAGCAATGCCCTGGTCGGTCCGCTTTCCCCGAATACAGTATGCCCTCCTCGCTTTGGTTCATCGTCCGAGATACTACGCCTCTCAGTAACAATTCATTACATTCTGAGAACTCTTTACACTTTTTTATTGTTGTTTTAATATTACTTATAGTCTTATAGTATGTAGTCTAGCTTGGTTACAAAGACAAACAAACTTCAAACAGAAGGTTTTTACAAGGGGAAAAATGCACACAGGGTTTTGAAGTGTGTTTTAATAGTATGTTTTAATTATGTTTAATAGTATGTCATATGGCTCATTTATTTATGCTTATTCATGCTTAGTGTTGTAAAAATGCGAGCTCCTTCAGAAGACGTAGGGCCACAGGTGCAAAAGAAACTTGAGAGTTCTCCTTTGTTAGATAATACAATCAATTAGCTAAGAATAGAATTAGGGAGCACCCACCAGCTCATCCATCTGCCAGCCAGATCTTAATAGACATTTATAGAACACTCACAGTGTCCAATCCCAGTTCCATCCTGCAGAACAGTGCATCACTTTCATGACCAACTACGTCATTTGCAAAGCTATTGCTTTGCATGCGCCTTCTTACCGAGCCGACAAGGCTGTGGTGTTTCCCTTTTAAGAACATGTCTTGCCCCTTTAATGATGTGTTATGACAACCTCATGACTGGCTGGAAATGAAAGGAGCTTCCACATGCACGTGCTTGAGAACGGCGGCAGACTCCATGTAATGGCACTGTCTCTCTGAGTCTCATTTCGTAGGGTCTGCAGGCTTACACCGTGTGATCACGGTCCTGCTGCTCTGGGTCCCCCCAGATCAGCATGTGTAGCCTGGCTACCCCCAGGCCACTGTCCCTCTATGTGATCGCAGAGCAGCTGCTTATCCGGCAGCTGAGGTCTTGCTGTGTAACCACGGCCCACAGGGTGATCCCTGTAATTGTGTGTGTCTGCTGGGTGCCCCCAGTAGCCCTCGGGTTGGCCCGTATGCCTGTAAGCCAGCCCACAACTGTGCCTGCAACTGAGTATGCTGGGTGCCCCCAGCGATGGTACAACTGGCCTGCGTGACCGCAGGTCCAGTCATAACAAAGGCCATCTCTGGTGGCCAGTGCTCCACAGGGAGCGAGGACCTGACCAGATTAGAGCTACAAAAATGCCAAAAAGTAAAAATAAGTTAACGGGCGTTCTCGATGTACGCCCTAGGCTGTGCAGTGTCATTCCCCTCTACTTCAGACTCTCACCTGCCCATATGCAATTCAGAAAGGAGCTCAAGACCCTCCTCTTCAAGGTGCACTTTCTTCACCAACTGGATACACCCTGAACCATCCTTCTGTCCGACACCACATCGCCCCCAAGTATTGCTCCTGTTACTTAACTTCATGTAGCACAGCCCTGTTGTATCTTGTGCACCCTTACCTGTGTTCCTTTGAACACATTTTTGTACAGCTCTCCACTGCTTCTTTGAGCAAGATGCACACTCACTAAATTACGCAAACAGAACAAATTTACAGTACAACATTTAGCTAGCAATTCATATTCAACTTATTTCCGCTCTGAATAATGTGTATCCATTTTTACATATCCTATTCAACAACGTTTCTTTTCTATTTCTTACAGAGCAAAGAATTGGAGGGCTGGCCTTCTCAGTTTTAAATCACAACCATAATGGTTGCATCTTCAAATCAATACTTTGGAACATTTACTAACAGCAAATGTATGTATTTTATTTATTGGATAAGAAGAGGGCTATTACCACTTGCTATCATGCATACTTGTCGAGATTCAATGCGTCAACCTTGGCACTTACCATGCAGCGTCGACCCTGAAGTTGATTGGCCAGTGAACGAGTTCGACGACTGATTGGGCAGTGAACAAGTTCATCGAAGACTCTTCTGTTGTCTGTGAAACTTCATCATGGCCAAAGAGATGCATCAGGGACTGTCGGCCCGGGGATTATTATTTTGTGCTTCATAGGTTTGCTGCTTCTGACATCAAAAGTATATTACATTTGCTTATCAGTAATGCCCTGAAACATGAACACTTTACCATGCATCACTAATGTACTAATGTGATAGGGTTTTGTGTGCCTTGTGGGTAAGAGGACCCCCTTGCTGTGTCTTAAAGCACTCTATTCAGGAGCAGCAGAAAAGGAGCAGTCTGATTATGATGAATGCGATGCTTAGGATGGTTGCGATCAGACGTTAGAGGTGAGATGATCACGCTCCTCCAGCCGCCCAGACTCGACCTTTATGGCAATAGCGTAAATGCCCAAAGGGCCAACCCAACAGGCTGGTGAGGGCCTGTTTTGGGATCCAATTAGGAACCGGTTTTTAATACAGTGGACTGTGCATTTAGTATGTATGTCCGATGGGGCTGGCCAGTGTGCTTTAAAGTGCACCATATGACACAATTTTTGCCTATGATGCGCCTTCCAGGTTCTGCTTGAATAGTATGTCATGAAAAATCACAAGTTGCGATATTCAAAAATAAGTCACTTTTCTTTCTGTGCACATGCGATCTTCTGTCGCAGTCCAGCCCTGGTAGGTGATGGTTGTAACCACTATTGTCCCTGTATGTGGTTCTTGCACTTTAATTCATTGTGATATACCTTCCGTAGAACCCTGGATAATGTACCCAGGGTTCATGACCCAGGGTCTTAAACCCTGGATCATGAACATTTCATCTGACTATATACGAGACTACTGAGCAGTTAGCAGAGATGCTCACTATATGACTGTGACTAAAGTACGCGCCTTCAGGACAGGCCAAATGCTGAAATGTTTTGTTTGAGTGAGCGGTGGGGAGGCCAGCAGAACTTCCAGTGAGCACAGTGACAGGTCCTGCATGCTATATATGAAGGACAGCTCTTCGAACGAGACGATGGCAGAAAATATCACTTTGAGTTTTATTTCACATGGTCGAATTTTGTGATTGATCTGCAATAGTTCCCTACTGCCAGGTATTCTTCATCGATTTGCTAAGTTCATAATTCCGATTACCACAGTGAATAATTCTCAGTTATTCACATAATCGAATAATTAATGTAATTAATTGTGATGCAGTTTAATGTTGTGTACTTGCTTTTTTGAAACTATTAATGTCATATATAAACGCCCATAAAATAAAGTCACGTCAGAAGGCTCGCATAGTATCCGCACATTGTCTTCCAGATTAGCCGTGTATTTCGAAGATGCAGTTTATTTTGTGGTGGGAGAGCTCAATGATATCAGATTGGTGGATGGGATAACATGCTTCATGAAATAACTGTATACCAGGGTCTATCCCCTTCCAATCCAAACCCAAGATCAGTTTAATAAAAGCAAGGCAGACATTCCTTTGCCCTCTCTTCCTGTAGCTCTCCTGACCGTCTGACTGCTAAGCTCCACTTTCATGTCAGGCGTGTGCCAGCCCTGTCAGGGGTGGGTTGTTTGTGGGAGTGGCCCTTCTAGTGGCTAGGTTTAGGTTTGTATTAATATACTTATAGCCAGAAGGCTAGAAGGCCAGAAGGCTGTGTATATACAACAAATATTACATAACAATGACAACACAAAATCTAAAAAGGTTACAATTGCTCAATACACTATTAGTGTCCACAGTATTACCAATAAGGAGGATCACAGTTTAGAAGTAAATATCATCTTTTAAAATTCTCTTTGAATGGTGCAATAAAACAATGGTTCATATTTCTAAAACCTTAAAATGTTCTATAGTACAGAGTGAACACTACTACAAATGAATTCTAATGTTCTCTGTAGTTAACACAGTATTAGACGAGGATTGCAAATTCTAAAAACAATTACAAATATCCACAATCAGTAAATAAAATAAAAACATAATAAATGAGGTTGCAATCGTCGCCATTCATAAAATGTTTCCATATGTTGGAAAGATTGTTTATATATACCATATTATCAAAAGATTTGAGATATTTCAATCGCAGTTCCAACAAACTATCACAATGTAACATCAAATGTCCAAGGGACTCTGTTACCTCATTACCGCATAAGCGGCGGCACATTCTCATGGATCTGGACAAACCTAACTGCAGCTTTTGTTTCCAAAGCTTCACTATTATTAAATTTCATCAACAGATAGAAGCAAAATGTTTTAGGGCTAGGATAGGCCATAATGTATTTTGGTTTTAATTCACGTTCAAGCCTATATTGACAGTAAAAACCACTTTGGGATTTCGTCGCTAATTATATAATACAACACTCGTGGCCGGCTAACACCAGCTTCTTCTTTAGCCAACCTTTGAACTGGCGATGAAACTTGTATTCTGAATTTTGGACAAAACCAACAGCGCATTTTGTGTACATAGTTTGAATTTTGCCAAGTGTACCCATCGCTTTACTATTCTCAATTTGCTCAAAAGTCTCCATGTATGAAACAACAATTGTATCGTTTTCTAAGTTGGTAAGATTTGCATAACACATAACAAGTCTTCTAATAAATTCAAACTCAATGCACTTCACATCAAACTCAAGATATATTCAGCGGGTATGCATTTGGGACCCGCAAACGCTTACGCAACAACATAGCTTCAAGTTTCCTCATGTTTGTGACCTGTTTGTCTCCCCAGATTTCAATGGCGTAAATGACCATCGCACACATGTTTACTGTATACAACATTAAGACAGTATGAGCTGAATAGCCATTGTTTCTCCCAATCAAGGCACTGATCGCACTGGGCGATACTCTCATCTTAATTTGACGTCTACTATGACGCCAAGATAGTTATAGTAGTAAACTTGTTCAAGTTTTTCATTATTAAGATGAATGCCAACCACGCTCCACATATGGATGGAGTAGCCTTGGCTAGTCAATGCCGCGCACCGACTGGATTGGGAATGTTCTCTGGGCCAGATTTGAAGGGACGCACAAACACCTGCCTGCCCCGCATACAGACAGGTGATGCGTAGGTGGCTGAGGCCGAACTTGGGTAAGGTTATGAATGTGAGTGGATGCCATGTGTGAAAGGGGCTGCGAGTATTGGACGGCCCAGATCAGGACAGAGACGCAGAGATGCTCCCGCACCCCACCTGGAGAGAATACTGAAATTCAGCACCTCCCTTCCGGACAGCAATGCCAATTAACCAATACACTAACAATTTACCCCTCTGCATACACCTCTCAAACTCTAACCAAACACAACTACAAGCCAACAACACAACAATCTGCACAAACATCACTACACTGCAACAACAAAACAAACAACACATAGACACAACAGCACATGATGGCTACCAACCGTATAACACCTCAAGCCCAGCCAACGGACCCACAGGGCTGAGGCCGCCAACAGCACATCACTGCTCACTTGCACTTTTCCAGCTTATTCCCACTAACCTCCTTCCCTTTTTCAGAGCCGCCAGAGCACCAGGGGACCACTCCGGTGGTGATAGTGTGTGGTACAACTATCCTTTAACATTAACATGAGACAAACCTTGCTATTTTGTTTAGATTGTTTTACCGGGACAATCATTACTTTGCTTTTACTAATATTTATTGTGAGCCTGTTTAATTTAGAATAGTCAGCCAGTGCGTTCAGCATCTTCTGTAGGCTTGTAGGGGTGTAATCCAACAACAACAAATCGTCACATACGCCAACCAGCCTACCAAGAAAGTACCAACTTTTCTGGGGCATGTTAATGGTAACACAAATGCCTGTTGCATATCTGCTAAATATAAGTTAAAGAGGGTAGCTGCAACTATGCAGCCCTGTTTAACGAACACTGCAACCTGTAGTTATCAGGCCAGACAGTTTTCCTTTCGCATCTAGTCTAATACGTTCAGATGTATTAGAATACAAAAGCATTAACATTTTTAATAAGCCCATCAGTATATTCCATTCATTTAACTTCTTCCAAAGGCGGTTCCTGAGGACTGAGTCAAACACTGCAGGGAAGTCTATAAAAGCGCAGTATACGCTTGTCTCTCTCCTTCTCCAGGCCTATTCAATCGCTGAGGTTAATAGCAGATTGTATGTGGTACTTGACCTTTTCCTAAACCCAATTTGATTTATTGGCAATATATTGGTAGCACTAATCCACTTTTTTAGTTCTAATAACAGGACGCGTGTGAGTATCTTTGATGGAATATCTAGCATTGCTAGCATTCTAAAGTTGCCAGGATCATCCCATGCACCTTATTATAGACAGTGAGAATGTGACTAACATTCCAAGTTTTTGTTATCACACCAAGCACTCCTATCTCTGTGAAGAGCATAAGCAGGGCAGTAGCCCACAATTCAGGGGCCAATTTTAATAAATTGTTGCACACCCTACCCGGGCCAGCAGCCCGTGAGTTGTTCAAGTGTACTATAATCTCAGTAACATCAGAAACTGATGCCTCTATTAGGGAATAATGGAAAAGCCTCGCCATTGCATACTTTGCGTCCTAGTGTGGATGCTGTATGGGAAATCCATACTTTTTCTGCGATGCAATTTATAGTTAGCTTTCTTTTTTTAGCACTGCGGATCACTTCCCATATGCCTGTGGAGTTGCGCACAAATGAGCGAGACGAGCAATTTTTTTCCAGCGCTCGACTTCACAGCTAAACAAATGATCTCGAAGCCAGCGTCTGTAGGAGTTTTTGATCAGATACAAACTTGGAGGCAAACCCAATATGGACATAGGAAGTTGCAACCGCAATCTCATTCCGCATATTTATTTTTGCTTTGCTAATATACTTATCTTTACCATTTCTGCTATGCCTCACCCTATTTGATTTTTCTAGAAGAGATTCATATGCCCTTTTCTCCTGCACAAGGTCACTGATAGCTCCCAGCATGGCACTGAATTTGGGAATAATCCCATTAGCACTGTTATTATTGACAGTGCAACCCTCAGATATAAGCACAGGTAGCATTTGAGTAGCCAGCATATTTGCTTTATCTGAATTAGTTGTATGCCACATAATGCGATTTTCTCCCTCATTTATATAAATCTGCCCATTCTTATCATAGTTCAGAGCAGTTTTACTCACTTTCGGAAGGACCGAAAGACACATAGGGGGAACAGGTGATCTCTTTTCGACTTACAATGCCCATGTCTAGTATGTATGTATGACCACTAGTATTGGCAATTACATAGTCGATTGTAGAGGTGGATCGTCCATCAACCCGTGTGTACTCTAATTTAGAGTCGCTCAGAGTACACCCATTCAACATAGAAAGACCATGCTTTAACATCATCTTACACCATGCTTTTCCTTGTTTATTAGTTTCCCCCAGGATAAAAGGTACTGACTTATACTTATTCAAATTGTCATGGGAACTGTCTGCTACACCACTTTTTTCGTTTAGGTCTCCCACAGTCCACACTGGGTATTTTTGCCCGTATCGATTGAGGATATTCTCCAGCATGGGGTCTGGCATGGATTCACATGCTCATGAATATTCCCCGTCGTCAGGCTGGGAATCCACGGTAAAGAAAAAAATCAGTTTCAGTTTCGTTTCTGAACTGTCTTTCTACTAATAACCAATCACTGGTCTCTGGGTCATACTGCCCCCAGCCAATGACTGCTCTCTACCTAAGCCCCTCCTCTGGCAGCAATCTTCAGATCTTTACCACACGTTCAAGTGTTAGGAGTCCTCGTGCTATAGCTCTCGAGCTTTTACTGCGTTTTTGTGCTTTTTTCAAATAGATTTTCTAATTTTTCAGTTAAATCGAGCCTCAAGCTCCACCGTTCTACTTCCGATCAACGGGGACCCGTTTCGGAATTTTCTACGCCCCTCAAGGGTGAAGTTTTCATCGACTTACGCTTCTTGGAGGATTCCAGAAGATCAGAGGCCTACCTTGGACATGGCCCAGGACAGGGGAAGTTTGATGCCCGGATCCAAGCTGTTCAGGAACTGCCCTGGATGCGGGTACAGAATGTTTTCAAGGAGGACAAGCATTCGAGATGTCTCTACTGCCTTCATGAGGACAAGACGTACATTGAGAAGGACTGAGCGTTCTTCAAGAACCTATCGGAACGGACCATGAGGGATCGTCGTACCCGCCTCGCCAGCTGGCTGGAGAAGGGCCCAGCAGGTGAGAAGAAGAAAAGGTCAGAGCGGTCTTCTAAGTCCTGTGAGGGCGCCCCGGCGAGGGGGGCCCAACAAAAGGCTAAGCACCGCGAGTCCGCGGGCACCGGGAGCGCCGAACCGTCAGGCTCTTCTGCTGCCAGGCAGGGCGCGCCTTCCCCGGCACCATCAACCACGAGCCAACGCTCTGGTTCGGGGAAGAGGAAATCCGAGAACCCGGGTAAGCTTCTGGATAGGCCCCGGTCGATCTCAAAGGGAGCCGAGGGGGAGCGAGGCGGTGACCCTCCCCCCAAGGTGAAGGCCCAGGACGCATCTAAGGTGGTGAGGACCCTGATCCAACCGGCGAAGGCCTCTATCTAGGGAGTCGCAGCGGCCCTGGCGAAGCCGGCGGAGACTACGCCAATGGAGGCGACCTCGGGGCCCAGAGTTTCCCTGCCACCACGGAGGGAATCCTCTTTCCAGCCCATCGACAAGACCCCTGTGAAGACCCCGGTAGAAAAAGAGGGGGGGGCGGTGGCCATTACGGACACGGATTCAGCCTCTGAGGAGGAGCTGGTGGAAGCTGTGAAGGGCCTCAACGAGAGGTTCGAGGAGGTACGATCCCACGGGAGAGATCCTGCTGATGTGATCGAAGAAAGCGACGAGGGCGATGACAAAGGCCCAGTGGAGGAGCAGCCATCCCGCCCGTCGCAGCCATTGCCCGAGCCTCAGGACAGCTTGGTGGCCATTTTGTTGGCAATCCAATCCTTATGCACTGAGATAAGGACGAGACTACCACGAACCCCGGCGGAGGATCGAGAACCAGAACCGTCCGGAAGCCCTCTGAACAAGCAGAGGAGAGGCCACCCCGCCCCGCCCTTCGTGCCCACAAGGCCTGTGGAGCCCTCATCCCCCTCGCCGGGCGCCCGAGATGACACAGCGACAGGGACAGATGACGACGGTGGTGACGACAGGACGGACCTTCCATCACCAACCCTTCGGGCTTCTCCTCCCAACAAAATTGGCTCTTTCCACGCCATGATCGCCAGGGCATCCAAGCTCTTACAGCTCTGCCCGGAGGAACAGAAGAAGGAAGGCTTCCTCTACCAACCGCGGGAGGCCAAGAGAAAGACGGTCCTCACAGTACCGTTTCTCGACGATATCTGGGACGAGGGACTTGCCGTCCTGAAGCACCCTTCCACGACGCCCGCCAAGAGGGACCGGTACGAGAAGAAGTACTGGATCCCCGCCGTCGCCCCCTTGTGCCTCAGGGCCCAGCCTACGCCGGATTCGGTCGTCTCAGCAGCGGCCAAGAAGAAAGCGGCGGGTGCGGCGGCTTCAACCTCCACTTCCTCACCGGACGGCGAGGGAAAGAAATTGGACGCCATGGGGCGACGATCATCTTGTCGGCAGCTTAGACAAGTAAGGAGGCCAACGTTTTAGCGATTGTGGCCCGTTACGACAGGGAGCTTTGGTACAAGATAGCTCCCCTGCTGGACTTCCTACCAGACGACAAGAGGGCGGAGGCCCTAGAGATTCTGCAGGAAGGTGAGGTGACTTCGGACCACGCCATAATGGTGGCAACGGACTTTGCCGACACCGGATTTCACCAGTTAGGCAACAGTGTTTGCCTTCGACAACGAGGATGGCTCAAGGCGACGGACTTCCGTCAGGACGTTCAGACCAGGGTGTTGGACATGCCGTTCGACGGCAACAACCTGTTTGGAAAGGTGGTAGATGAGTCGCTCCAGGCCATCAAGACCGACACTGAGACGGCCCGAGCCCTGGGAGTCCTACAACAACGGCAGCCCTTTCGGAGCACCGGAGGCAGACAAGGGGCCTCCAAAGGATCCAGCGGTACCTCTACGTACCGGCAGGCGGCCTGCTCCTCGTTCCAGGAGGCCTACAGAGGTCGCGGCAAACAAGGAGGATCTCGCAGCCATCGTCAAGGAGGCCAAGGCGGCAAGGCCACTTCCAAACAAGACTGAACCGGCCGTAGCATCGGGCCCCCACCCAAGCACCACAGTGGGAGGCCGGCTGACGAAGTTCATCAGCGTGTGGGAGTCCATCTCCACCGACATTTGGGTGCTGGATACCCTGGCCTGCGGGCACTCGCTAGAATTCCTGAAGAAGTGTCCCCGCATTCCTCCTGTGGCCAGGAAGGAGAATCACGTCCCTCAACTGCTGTTGGTGGTAAGGGCGATGCTCAAGAAAGGTGCCATCAAGCTCGTCCCCAAGAGGCTCCGGGGCTCCGGAGTATACTCAAGATACTTCCTCGTCAGAAAGAAGACAGGCGGTTGGCGCCCCATCCTGGACCTACGTCGGCTAAACAAGTTCATCAAGGCACAGAAGTTCAGGATGGTCACCCTCCAGCACGTGCTGGGACAGCTGGAGGAGGGCGACTTCCTATCGTCGTTGGACCTGGAGGATGCTTACTTCCACATCCCCATTCTAAAAGGACACCGAAAGTGCCTCAGATTTGTAGTCCAGGGACGTCGCTACCAATTAAGAGCTCTGCCGTTCGGATTGAAGTCGGCACCCAGGGTGTTTACCAAGTGCCTAGCACCAGTGGCGGCGCGGCTGCGCCTGCAGGGGATC
Source organism: Ambystoma mexicanum (assembly GCF_040938575.1). Taxonomy (NCBI): domain Eukaryota; kingdom Metazoa; phylum Chordata; class Amphibia; order Caudata; family Ambystomatidae; genus Ambystoma; species Ambystoma mexicanum. Next base: position 848,631,313 of record NC_090930.1, read on the forward strand.
CACATCTACCCCTACCTGGACGACTGGCTCATCCGTGCAAGGACAAGAGAACTCGCCGTCGAGCACACAGCGAGGACCGTCTGCCTACTCACAGAGCTGGGATTCGCCATCAACTACCCCAAATCCCACCTGGTTCAGTCGCAGGTGGCACTGTTTCTGGGAGCAAAGCTCGACACAGTGGAGCGATTAGCATCTCTGTCGGAGGAGGAGACGAAGGCCATTTTGGGCAAGGTGCAGCGCCTGCTAGCCACGGACATGGCCAGGGTGAGGTCCATCAAGTCCCTCCTCGGGATGATGTCCTCATGCATCTACCTAGTGCGCCTTTGCAGACTACGGATGCGTCCGCTACAAGAGTTCCTCAACGCCCGCTGGATGCAGGCGGCGGGCAGCTTCAAAGACAGGATCCCGCTCAACGAGGTCTTCCGTCGGGCGATTCAGTGGTGGGGCACCCGGGCGCACCTCACAGCAGGCACGGACTTTCAGACCCCGGCGTATCAAGAGACGGTGACGACAGACGCCTCCCTGGAGGGATGGGGTGCTCCCACCAGAGATCTCCATGCAAGAGGCCTTTGGCTCCCGTAGGATAAGTCTCTTCACCAACATCCTGGAGCTCCGGGCCATGTTCTGGGCGCTCAGATCGTTCCTCCCGTCCCTCAAGGGCAAGGTGGTGAGGATTTTCACTGACAACACCACCACGATGTTCTACATCTGGAAGCAGGGAGGCACCAGATCCCCAGCCCTGTCCAAGTAGGCCTAGGATCTGTGGCACTGGGCCGTCGCCCTTAGGATGTTTCTGGTTCCCTTCCACCTGGCAGGAATAAAAAACACCATTGCCGACTCATTCAGCAGGGAGCTACGCTTGTGCCACGAGTGGCAACTACGCCAGGATCAGGTGGATCGGCTCTTCCGACGTTGGGGCAAACCCCAGATCGGCCTGTTCGCGACAGCGACAAACTCCAAGTGCCAGAGGTTCGCCAGCAGGTTTCCCCAGCCGAGGAACATGGGCGATGCTTTCTCGTTTCCCTGGGAAGGCATGTTTCTGTACGCGTTCCCTCCGTTGCCGTTGCTGCTCAGTCTCATCAACCAACTCAAGAGGTCCCGGTGCAGGATGATCCTCGTCGCACCGGCGTGGCCGAGACAGATCTGGTTCCCAGACCTTCTGGACTTGTCAATGTCCCCACCAGTCAAGCTGCCGACGGACGCAGATCTTCTCTCCAGAGAAGGAGGCGCCATTCTTCATCACGACCCAGAGTTGCTGAACTTGCAGGCCTGGCTCCTACAGCACTGGAGTTTGGAGGGTACGATATCCCGGCAGACTGCAGAGAGGTTCTTGCAAAGGCCAGGGGGTCCTCGACTCTCAAGTGCTATGGACATAAGTGGAAGAGGTTCTCTGTCTGGTGCCGTGCACAGAAGATTAACCCTCTACAGATTACGGCACCTCAAGTGCTACCACACCTACTGTCGCTGGCCAAGGCTGGACTAGCTCACGCCTCCATCAAGATACATCTGGCAGCGATCTCCCGATACACCAGAACTACAGGACGGCCGTCCTTGTGGTCTCATCGACTGGTGAAGGAATTTATGAAGGGACTGTTCCGATCGTTCCTGCCGGTGAAGGCTCCAGCCCGCGCGTGGGAGCTCAACAAGGTGCTTACCAGGTTCATGGGACCGCCATTCGAGCCTTTGCATTTGGCTCCGTTGAAGTTCCTGTCGTGGAAGACAGCGTTCCTTGTGGCCATCACATCTGCATGACACGTGGAAGAGATTCAGGCCCTATCCTGCAAGCCTCCATACTTGACTTTTTACGATATGAGGGTGGTGCTGAGGACGCACCCCTCTTTCATGCATAAGGTGCCGTCGGACTTCCATCTTAACGAGCCCTTGGTGTTGCCAGTTTTCTTTCCGTCGCCTTCGTCGCCAGCTGAGAGGACTTTGCACTCGCTGGATGTAGCTAGAGCGCTTAAGTTCTACGTGGACCGAACGAAGAGTTTTCGGAAGACGTCACAGCTGTTTGTGAACTTTGGACCTGTGAACCAAGGGAAGGCTCTCTCGAAGGCTTCCATTTCCAGATGGCTCTCCGGCTGCATCATGCACTGTCATCGGTTGGCCAACCGACTGTTGCCCGGCCGTCTGAGAACCCATTCGACCAGAGCGATCGCTGCTACTACGGCGTTCTTGTCTGGTGTGCCCTGCTGGACATCTGCAGGGCTGCTACGTGGAGGTCGACGCACACCTTCACGAGATTCTACTGCGTCGACCGGGATTCCAGGGAGGAGTCCAGAGTCGCCAAGCAGTGCTGCGCAACCTGTTCGCCTGAAGGTGGGCCTGGTGAGGAGGTAAGAGTTGCTTAATGTTGAGTTTATGTAATGCTTAATGTTGAGCCGTTTGCCACCTCCCGTGGTTGTGCATGTGGGTACTGCTATGTATTCTTATATTCATGAGTATGTGAATCCATGCCAGACCCCATGCTGGAGAAGGAACAAGTTACTTACCTGTAACTGTTGTTATCCAGCATGGATCTATCTTCCTTATCTACCACTTTGATTTTTCTTTGGTGGCCTTCATGTTTGGCGGATTGTAAACATTTACTAGTAATATCTCTTCCTTTCACTATGCTAACATAGCAGCCAATACATAAGAGGTAGAATCACCTATCATAGTTAATTCCCAAGGGGACCTTACCGATATCATTAATCCAACTTTTGTCTCCCTTTAGGCCCTTTCTCTGCTGTTTTTTTTTAAAAGGTGTCATTCCCTTGATGCGTCGACTGGCTACCAGCTAGTTTCCGTGTTTGTGAAGGTCTAAGAGTCACAGTTTTGGGGACTGTGTCTCAGTGGTAATGATGGTGAAGTGTTCTCGTCTGCCTCGTTGATTAAAAAGGTCACCAGTGGCCCCCAGATGTCGGGGGGCGGGCGTGCTGGGGAAGTGTTCTGATGAACTGGGATTCAACGTCCTAACAATATAGGATGTCTTTTCGCCAGTTTGCCAGTGATGGGACGGGTCCTCAGCCCTATGACATGGCAACTCTCCTTCGAGCTAGTGTCAACCCTGCCAGTTTCCTTGTTCCGGGTGTGAGTTGTTTCGTCATCCCAAGCAGTGCTCTCCTATTATTGCTGCTGTTGTCTGGAGGACCCGAGACCAGAACGGGGTAAGTTTGGGACAGTCCCAAGCAAGGTGGAAGATGTCTGCTGATAGGTTTCCGCATCTTTCACGTTTTGCAGGCTGGTCTGAGTGTTGTTTATTCTTTTTGGCGGGTGTGAAGTATGTCTGGTGTAGGTAATTGAAATGTATTTGCTTGTAGCCTGTATTGAGAGCTATTTTCTGGGTCTGTTTTAGGATGTACGTCCATTCCTCTTTTGGGATTGTTTGCTGGAGGGACCTTTCCCATCTGGTTTTCGTACGAGTATCGATGGATACCGTATCTGATAAAAAGGATTTATAGAGTAGCGAGACTAGCCTGCTTTTGCCCTGGGCCTGGATCACATTGTGCAGAAGCTGCCATGTTGGGGGTTGTTGCGGAAATGTGGGGAATAGTGCCTGTAGGGTATATCTGCTCATAAAGTAAATAAACTTATCTAGTGGTGTATTGCCTCCTCTTTCAGTAACTTGTTGGGGTGTGATGAAGGAGCCTTCTACGAACAAGTCCCCCAACAAGTTTATCTGCAGTTTATCCACCCATTGGTGAAAGACTCTTTCGGATGTGAGGGGGATTCCTGGAATAAATTTGATTGGAAGAAGGGGGGAGTATCTCACTTGTACTTCGTATTTTTGTGCACGTTTTTTCCATATTGCGTATGTAGCGAGGACCACGTTCATCGTGTTGATAGGCACTGGGAGCTGGCTGATGATGACAGCCCCTAATAAATTGGGAGTCGCTAGTGCCCGTTCTATCTGCACGTGCGGTCTGATGGAGTGCGTGGCATACCAAAAGCTAAGGAATTGCGCTTGGGCCGCCCAGAAGAGTATTTCTAGATCAGGGAGGGCTAGTCCGCTGCTGGATACTGGGAGTATCAGCGTTGAGTGAGCGACCCTGGCTGGTTTACCTGCCTATAGGAGGTCAATAACAAGGCTTTTAATTTTCTTCAAAAAGGATTGTGGGAGTAGAATTGGGATGTTAGAGAAGAGATATAGTAATTTAGGGAGTATGACCATTTTTACTAGTGAGGCTCTTCCCCATAAGGTTAGTGGGAGGGATTTCCACCGGTTCACTTTTTCTTGTACTGTTTTTGCTACCGTCTCGTAGTTGTCTTGGAATACGTATTGGTACTTTAGTGACATTTGTATCCCAAGGTAGCGTACCCTTGAGGACTCCCATACCAAATTGTAATCGTCACAGAACGGTTTGGTAACTGGGGTTAGTGGGAATATAATCGATTTTGTATGATTAATTTTAGTCCTGATATCGCCCCGTATTTAATTACTGACCTCATAATTGTATTCAGGTTTTCTACGGGATCACATACAAATAACGCTACATCATCTGCGTATAGTGATATAACCAGCCTATGTGGGCCGATGGTGAGACCCCAATGGCGTTGTTGGGATCGAAGGTTCGATGCAAGTGGTTCCTTTATTAGTGCAAATATTAGCGCGGAAAGTAGACATCCTTGCCTGGTACCTCGCTCTAGTTTAATGGGAGAGGATCTCGCTGAACATACCAGTATTGTAGCTTGGGGGTCCTTGTATAGTAGAGAGACGAGTTTAATGAAGTGGGACCCTAGACCCATCTGCGTTAGGAAGGGCCATTCCACGGAATCGAAGGCCTTCTCAGCATCGAGTAGAACCGCCACAGCCTGGCTGGTGGGGTCGAGGGCCTCGATGACGCTGAAGAGCCTCCTGATGCCGAACGTCGTACAGCGTCCGGGCACAAATCCGGCTTGGTCCACAAGCATGAGGGCCGGCATCAGTGGCAGCAACCTGTTTTGAGTATTTTGGCCAGTATTTTATTGTCTAGGTTGAGTAGGGAAATGGGTCTATTTGATGCACACTCTTCCGGGGGTTTACCTGCCTTATGTAAGAGAATGATGTTGGCCTCACGGGATGTCTGTGGGAGGGATCCTGTTTCTAATGCTTCGTAATAAACCTCTGCGAGTAAAGGGGTGAGGGTTTCAGCAAAGGCCTTGTAGAATTCCCCGGTTAGACCATCGGGTCCTGACGCTTTGGTGTTTGGAAGGGTTTTAATGGCTTCCTTGATTTCCTCTGGGGTGATGATTTCATTAAGGGGTTCGAGTATAGATCTTGATAGTAGAGTTGAAACTCCTTGGCTATTTCTTCATCTGTATGCACCAACGTGCCATGCTTGGAGTGTATTCTCTCGACCGTTGTCGGCTTCCGGTCGGCTCTGATCAGTCTTGCAAGGAGGGCACCGGGTCTTTGGCCCTCGCCGTATTGGCGAATTTGGTTATTGCGGCCAAGGAATTTCAGCTTGCGTTCTGCTGAGATTCTGAACGTTTGTAGCTCCTCCTTAAGTGCTGCTTGGGTTTGTGAGTCGTCTGCGGTTAAGAGCTTAAGTTCAAGTTGTTTCAATCGTTCTTCACTGGTGGTGAGTTCCCGCCAGATCACAGATGATTCCGTTTTCTTTGGCAAGGCAGACCCCTCTTACGAAACACTTCAGAGTTTCCCAGATCGTACTAGCGGACGTGACTGTGCCTAGATTTATGTCTAGGAAGGTTGAGATTTCGTCTCGGAGTTCGGATGAGAAGACTTGATCTTGCAAGGATCCGGATTTGAAGCGCCACTGCAGTAGTAGGCGGGATTTCGGTGTAGCCGGATTGCATATGAGAGTGACCAGAGAGTGATCGGAAAAGGTTTTGGGCAGGGAGTGACATTGTTCCCAGTGGAGGGGGTAGCTGGCGGATACCATTAGGTAGTCCAATCTGGAGTTAGTGTTGTGGATTACTGAGTGTGTCGTGTAATCGCGCTGGTCCCAGTTGTTGTGTCTCCAGGTATCTAGTAGGTTGTAGGCTCTGCATATTTCTCGTATTTGAAGGCTTGCCTTGGAGATCGGTAGTGTCGTGTTGCACGACCTGTCTTTCGCGGAATCGAGGACGGTGTTGAGGTCGCCTCCCCAGATGATCGTTGCCAGGGTTTGAGTTGAAAGGTGTGTCAGTACCCAGTCGAAGTTGTTTTCCCGATCGACGTTGGGGCCATAGAAGTTAACGAGGAAGATTTCTTTGCTGGCTATGATCCCTCTCACTAGCAATGCTCTACCTTCGGTGTCCATCTCAATGTCTATCAGCCGAAAGCCGGTTCAACGGTTAATAAGGATCACCACTCCTCTAGCGTATGACGAGAAAGAGTAGAAGTACCTATGACAATCCCCAGTTTCTGGCCCACTGGTGCTCCTTCTCAGGGAGAAGGTGAGTTTCCTGAATCAAGGCGATGTCCACTTCATGCCTCTAAGTATTGGAGAATCCTTCTTGTTTTAGAGGGGAGGTTACCTCCTCTAATGTTCCATGTGGCGACCTTGAATTGTTCGTCTTGTATGGATGAGTGAGCTGGTGGTGTTGTATTTGTTCCGCAGGGACACCGGGCACTGTAGCAGGGGTTTTTAGCTGATCTTTGGGGAGTTCAGTAGTGTCCAACGAAGGAGGTCTTGTTTGACGTGGTGGTTGGGGGGTGTGTGGTGGGGTGTGGTGGGTCAAAGGCACTTTCCCAATCCCAGCCTCTGGCTTCCTTCCTTACACGGGTAACCCCCAACTGGCCCGTTTGCGTATGCCTCCAGAAACTGAACCGCAACAGTGCGTGTCCGCCTCCTGCTTTCCCACCCATTAACAGTGAACTTGTTTGAGAACTTTTGCTGTGCAAGGGGTACCAGGGGCCCCACCAAGTTGCACGGCCTTGGAGTGTTTAACTCCCATATATATTCGGTTTGGTTGGTGAGTTTCTTGTATGCGAGTTTCGAGACATCGATCCCATGCTGCTTAGGGTCGGTTTCTGTGTGCTCTCTCCCGTTGTGTGCGTGCTTGGTTGGGGTTCGGCCCGGGGCATCCTGCTCTGTCTAGGAAGGTGTTGGCTTCCTCTGGTGTCTGGAAGAAATGGACTTTACCCTCGTGTTGGATTCTAAGTCACGCCAGGAAGAGCATGGAATAGGTGAGTTGATTGTCCTTGATCCTTTGTCTGACGTAGGTAAAGGATCTCTGTTGTTCCTTTACTGCCGGGGAGAAATCTGGGTAAAAGTGTATTTTGTCTCCATCATGATGTAGCTCGCCCCCTTTTCCCTGGCTAGGGGTGCTCCTGGGATGGGCTTAGAAGAACGGATCCTGTGTCCTTTCTACTACAAACATGTGGGAGAGGGTATCACGGCCGAAGAGGGTGGTGCATAGCTCCTCGACAAAGTCTTCCATTTTTTGCTGCATCTGTTGTTCCCTCACCCCAATTATCCTAATGTTATTCTTTCTGGAGTGACCCTCCAAATCTTCGCACTTGGCGTTAGCTGCTTTTATTTGGGCTTCCAGTCGGTTAACTTTGGCTGCCAGGGTTGTCGTGCCGTCATCTAGATTCGAGACATGTTGTTCCACCTCGTTGAGGCATTCTGTGCGGGTGTCCATTCTGTGTTGTAGGAGATCGACCTTCGATGAGAGACCGTCCATTTTATTATTGAGGCTCCCTATGCCGACCTTAAGGTCCAGTAAGAGGCTCTTGATATCTGTGGAGGAGGAATCCTCATCCATCGGGAGGGTGTTGCTTGTCATAGATTCTGAGTCCTCTTGAAGCCTGGGGGTTTTGGGGAGTGCGCCAGATTCAAAGGTTAGTTTCCTTTGGGATCTGTCGATTTTCGCCATTGGGCTGGGGTAGTGGGTTTCGTCTTGTGGAGAAAGTTGGAGGTAGGTAGTCATTCTGCTGCCTGTTGGCTCCCAGAAGCAGGGTTTGGTTGCGCTATGCTGGAGTGATTCAAGGGATAGTTGCACTTGCAGTGTCCGTTGCAGCGCTCCGGCCAATTGGCTCTAGGGGAGGTTGCTCTTTTGCAGGTCTCTGGAGGATACTGGTCGGGTGCGGGGGTTGGACGAGCCCACCGTGGTGACAGAGTGCAGGGAGCCGCTCAAGGTGTTCGGAGCAAAAGTTAGTGGGTAGCGTGTGTCTTTCGCGGGGGGGGGACAGCTCCAGTTTGGCAGACACAGCCAGGGGAAGTGTTCTTGTACACAGAAGCCGCTGAGTGGGGGGGAGGCAACTGGAAGTTGGCAGCCACCACTGAGAGCTTATAGGAGATTGAGGCTGGTCTTCTGCAGCGCACTCAGTATCCCAAAATCAAGTTTGGATTGGTTTGGGTTGCAGTTTATTTGGCCAAGCTAGGCTCCCGCCTATTAAGTGTGTGCTCCCCCCAATGTGCTCCGTACCTGGTGAAAGTGCTGCTGGGCTCCTTTTCCCGGCCCTCTCTCGTCTTTCCTGCCTCTCGTAGGCTCACCACGGTCCGGGAGGAGACCGAGAGCAGGGGGAGGGGGAACCCGCTCCTCACCCCGGAGTTACGGCCGCAGGGCTGGTGATGCGCTGCTGGGGGGGTCGCCGCTCCTCACCCCCGAGCCGCGGCTGTAGGGCAGGTGTTGCGCTCTCTCACGGGCCGGAGCTTCTCACTCCGTGTTGGATGTATCAGGCGCGCGGAGGGGTGTGTCCGACCCGGTGCGGGCCCGCTCTCTTCCCAGCGGCTGTTTCGCGCAGGCAGTCCGGCGACCGCCCAGCCCTCTCGCGGCCAGTTGTGGACCTCAGGTGTTCGTTCTGGCCCGGACCACGGGTGTCCTGATGGGCGGGCTGGTATCGCCGGGGGGGAGGGAGGCCCCCCTCTGATCAGCGGCTGTGGTCCGTTGACGTGTGGGCCGTTCTTGCCTATAGAGGATGCCGTGTGGAGCAGGTGACTCCTCCTCGGCCGGGCTCGGTCTCTGCCCTGTTTGGTGCCCCGGGACCGGGCTCCCTGCAGGCTTGGCTGCTGTTCAGAGGTACGGGTACCGGGGGGCCAGCGTTTTGAGTCTCTGAGTGTCTGTTTTTCCCCCAGATTTCACTGTATGGTGGAGCGGGGACTGGCAGTCACGGGCAGTCGACAATCCAAGCGGGAGTGAACCGATTTAAGGATGATTGTAGCGGATTAATAGTCGGCCGTGCGGGAGCTCACTAGGAGGTGTCCATCTTGGTTGGCCCTCTAGCACCCTCCCCCTTCTCTGCTGGTTGCTGAATTGTGCAGCGCCCATCAAATTGAATATTATCAGTGCACCGGGTCTCCAGAAGTGCTACAAATAAGAATTTATCTAATACAGTTACTAGGCCTTCAGTATCAAATAATGGGCATGTCCCCTGGTATTCCAAGAGTAAAGGAGGTTGACATCATCGATGCTCTGAGGTAAAGTGAGACTAAAAAGCTAATTGGAACCACTGGCAATACCCAATGTTGGATGATTCATGTTTATGAAGCCCATTTTCTTTACTTGTATTTACTGATGGTGTCACATTCATAGTTGCATCTATTACTTTCTTGCTGCTGATAATACTATTACCAATCCCATCATCCCGTTCTGCTGCAACTGGACTCACAGGTGTGACCCGTGGAATACTGCCTTGTGGGTAAATGTTTGGTTGCTCTTGTAGACGTTGCTTTATAATCAGTATTGACATCACTTTACATAGGTAACTCATTCTTAGCAGGTCCACTTCATACGTCATCACATACCCTAAGGTGGTTTCGGGAAAAAAACAGACATTAGTAATATACTCATTGGCTACTTCAACCTGGTCGACAATCTTTGACAAGTGTAGTCATAGTTCTAAAGGGGACTACTGAGTGCGATATACATAGGATCGCAGCTCTATTTATTGACTTTTGATTATCCTCTTTACATAATAGGGACTTTTGTAGAGCTTTTACCTGGATGCTATTATCTAATGCCTTGGCTTTATCGTCATTTCTTACAGGTATAATTACAGGGGTGTTATTTTGTACAGGCCTTTGAGTCTTCGAATGGGCAAGGGATTTTCCCTGAACATCCTATTCTGGAGCCATACCTGGTACTGACATATGGACCCCATCAATTGGTAAACTTGTAATTTCCTGTTGTGCATCTGCCGGATTAGTGCCATTTTACCTATAAGCAAAGGCTTGTTTTACTGGTTTATGATTACGTTTTGCATATATTTTGCCTTTGTTTTTTTAACCTTTTTTTATGTGATGCTTGTCACTTATATCGGATTCATTCAAGCCTTTAAGATCTATCGCTACCGCCATATCTGATGCTGATACAAATTGCCCTGCTGATTTACTTAGGGATGTACACATACTACGATTGCAGACAGTCTTCCAAATCAGGTTCAGATTTTTATGCAACAATAGTGTTTGAATGTCCATTTTTTGCTCTAGACATGTTTTCAGCAGATTCTCAAATGTGCTGAACTTGTCATTAGAAGACATGCTTATGTCATTAGCACTTTCATCTGTTCTATCACTTGGATCAGCAATGGCCTTAGATATAACTAGCCCATTCTTCATATTGTTGCCCGAAAAAAACAAAAAAAAACGAACACAGATGTACCAAACGTAGAGTATCTGTGTCTATCAGTTTGATTTACTTTACACATTGGGATAACACTAGGGATAGTGTTCATAGAGGCAACCAAACTGTGCAGACATTCCCATCACCATTGCTGGTGAAGATGTCACTTCGGAGGCTGATAGCTCCATTATGTTACACAGGTATTCTATATCTGGTTCCTCTAGATCACTGCTACCCAGATCAAGGCAACCCTTGGTGTGATGGGTCGCACTCTCTCTCACTTTATGTAACATTGCCTATACCTTGTGTGAACTACCAGCTACTATTCGAACTGCCTTACCACACTCTACCTCCTGTAATATGGTGGTGGTACAAACTTCATCACACAACATTTGCTTACATATTTCACCTTTACTGCTGGGTGTTGTACACTCGGGTTTATGACAAGGTTGACTTTTCACACATTCTTTGGGCTCTTGAAGACCATTCAGCTCACTGACCTGGGGCTTAGTAAAACCAAACATTACATCATCTAGTAATTTGGAACTTACACAACCCAATTCTTTTGTCAAATCCACCACCAATTCTCTCGCAGCCATATTCTCAGATTAATTTTTTGGGGAAATATTCTGTTAACTGTTTGCAGGATATACCAGATGTTTTGGCATTATTAATCATTTTTGGGAGACATATACGACTTCCACGCAACACCTTATGCGTGCTAACCTCTCCTTTTGGCTCACCAATGGATGGACACTTCATGACAAACTTAGAAGTACATTTAGAATTGCCTTATTATTTGCTTGTGTCTATTTCTCTAATATATTACATATATGCTATACAATACATAAATTACCTATGGTTACTATCAGGTAGATGAAGTTCAGGACAAACCTGAATTAACCAATAAGCTGGACTGCTGACAATAGCAACCTACTAACAGCACGCAACAAATTAAGATACTGAAAAACAAGAGGTTTACCAGTTACGTTAGGAATAACAGGTGAGCTAAGGGTAGCTAGGAGTAGCGGCAGCAGCACAAGACAAGACAGCGGACAAGCCAAGCCCAGCACTATCTACTGCCACCTACCACATATGTTCACATAATTTACAGTGCGTCAGAATACCAAGCATTTGTGTGTATTTGCGTACTCTTTCCATTTTCAGTTCTCAAACGTATCTTTGCTCTCCTATAGCCCATATAACAATGAAGCGGTCCATGCAGGCTCTTACACATACGCTCAATCTGGACAACCAGTTACATGGACAAAATAAACAAAGCTGACTCACCCTATGTGCCGACTATGGCAATGTCGATATTAACCAGATTGGACCATTAGACTCGTACTATACTAAACTGACTTTCTTACCAACAGAGACAGCTTTTCGGCCTCATGCCCCCTGCTCCCCGAAACTGCCAAACAGCGACTTTCCAGCGACTTCCTTAAAGCGCGCGTGCAAAAGCGCACGCCCGATGTTTTAGTTGGGCTTCTGGGAGTTTGCGGGTGTGTCCCCACAAAATTGCTTCTAAAATGAATAGAATGATATAAATAGATACTTGGATACTTGGTATTAAAAAGAAAGTCAACTTATTGTCCACTTTTCTCTTTTCTTCTAAGAGCGCTGGTGCAAAGTTGTTCGTACCACAATTGGATCCTACAGCTCCTAGTGTGATTCTCCAGCAAACAGCAACTTCCTTAAAGCGCACGCCTGCTGGTTAAGTAGGGCTTCTGGGATTTTGAGGGTGTGTCCACACAAAATTGCTTTGCAATTGGATCCTGCAGCTCCTAGTGTGCTCCTCCAGCAAACAGTGACTTTCCAGCAACTTCCTTAAAGTGCGCTAGGAAAGTAGGAAATTGTGGTTTTTGGGGACCTGTCGGGTGTCGAAGGTGCTGTGGGGGGCCGTGACTGGCATGGGGGGGGAGAGAGGGTCCCTGCCAGGGGTGGAGTAGAGGGCGAGGGGTCATTCAAGGGTGGGAAACGATTGTGGTGAGCTAAAAAAAGTGGGGGCGTATAAGGAGTAGGATGGAGCGGGAACCTCTGTCATGTGTAGAGAGTGGAGGACCCTGTTAGGGATGAGGGCACCTGTCAGTGCCATGTCAGGCCTTAGGGAGCCATGTCAAGCATGTGGTGGAGAGAGGGGGGCTGTCAGGGGTGGTGGGCGAGGGTCCTGTCAGGTGTGCAATGTTGCCATCCTGTGGTATGGAAGTAGAGGGAAGGCCCTGTCACGTGTCAGGTGGACAGTGGCCCTCTTAGGGGTCAGTTATAAAGTGGGGATCCCTGACAGACCTCCTACCCACCCCTATCTGGGCCTCTTTCACTGTCCAAACCCAGGCACATCCTGTTTACCCCAACCCTAAAAGGGACACCCCAACCCTGAGAGGACCCCCGCTCCACCCCAACCATGAGAGTGCCCTCACCCCTATTGGGACCCCTACCCTCCATCTCACTCCTGACAAGGTCATCACAGCCCTGCCAGGAACCCGTCTCCACACCCCAGCCCTGATAGTGATTTTACCACTAACAGGGCCCCCCTCTTCAACCCAACTCTGACAGGGTCCCCAACCTACCCCAAGGGGGCCCTCTTTTCAGAACCATGTTTCCTATGGGTGTAATAGCACTTTATAAATATATTCAACATAACATATCGTTATTCCCCTTGGCTGGGTACTACATTCTCCTATCTGCCACACCCTACCCAACAGGACTCTACTACACCCGACGGGCCTCCCCACATTTCTTCTGTCCCTGATGGGGCCCTATTTTCCACCCAACTCCTGAAAGACCCACTTCTCCATCCCACCCCTGACAGGGCCCATTTTGTCAGATCCACTGCCCTCACCCCAAACCTTGACAAGGCCCACCTGACAGACCCCTCTTGTCCACCCCACCCCTAGTGGGGCCCTCCATCTCCATTCCTCTCCATCCCTCCCATGACAGTGTTTTGAGGTGTAAATTATATTCTCATCAGGGCAGCAACAGACAACCCCCAAAAATATATGAAGTACAGCGACTCGCAAGATATATGGTTTGAAAAGGACTGCAAAAGAACTGAAAGAAAAACTTGGAGACCTTTCTCACCTAAAACACAAGGACCCAGTGAACTATGAGCATCACTCAAAATATCTTTGCACACTCAGGCAAGATAAATCAACAATTGGGAAGAAAGAAATGAAATGCGCTATAAGCAAACTGGTTAAGATAAATGCTGCAATCTTGAGTAACTCCTTCTTGGAACTGTGATAAGAAACCTGAAATAGCTATTAATATTGGTCAAATATGGACACACTGTTTAAGAAACCTATAGAAAAGACATCCCCACTTTAAACCGCAAGAAAGATTTCCTGACAAAACTGAATGTCCTGGAGGGAATTATTGAAGTCAAAAACTCATAGACCAACCTGTAACAATGGGGGAAATAAAAGAAGGCATCAGAAAACTAAAAGTAAAGAAATCTAGAAGACCAGATAAAATACTGAATGGGCTGCCAACCATAATTGTATCAAATTTAAAAAGCACTAGTTAAACTATTGAGCCTCATTGTATAATCTTGGCACTTCGCAGACACTTGGCCTGAAGGGCTTATCACTCCCAAATATAAAGAGTGTGAAGCCCTGGGAATTTGTGTAAACATTAACCTCAGCCAATTATTCATATAAATCCTGAATTTTCTAATGAATTGTAACATTTTCCATAAGAGCCAGATAGGATTCCTAAACTGGGGGGGACATGGCTAGCTACCGACTGATGTAGAGCGACGAGCCGTGAGCTCCTGCTTGGTTCCCTCATAATCCTATTGAAATATCCTTTCTTAGGCAGAAGTAATCCCTCAGGCAAGACAGTGTGGCAGATTTCTGAAGTCAAATGATATAATTCTTACAGGAAAGAAGTAGGGGCCTTCCTCAAAGGAGCTGACAAGCGAGGAAGCAGTGAAGAATGGGAGGGAGAAGGCTGCTGGAAGACCATGACTAAAGGAGCTGATAGGAACTTTCCGGATGCCCGTTCAGACCCGGCGAATGACTGGTAAGAATCATGCACCCCCCAGAGGAACTATAGTAGTGGGGGGAAAGCTGCTGGGTCCCCACAACCATGGAGTGCCAATTCGTTGGCCTTGAACTAAGGGCTGCCATCAGCCTGACTTAAACATGGCCACTCTCTGTACACTGTTCAAAGAGGGGTAAACTTTGCAATTAGTGATATAATACTCCCTAAGCTCTCCACCTTTTATGATTGTGACAGACCTTTTTTTTTCTTTTAAAAGAGAACTCGCAGTGGAGTGACCATGCAAACATTTTACACCTATTGTATATGGAGTAAGACATTATCGTGCATGAATGTTTCTATAAAGATTATATTCCATGCCTGAAAAGTAATAAACTAAATTGAAGACGTTACAATAGTTGCATGCGAATGCCCCATAAGATCTAAATCCATCAACAGTGGGAGCCTTCATGTATTATATTTGACTGAACACAAAGGGCTGCCCCCAAATTATGCTGCACTATGAAACTGATTTAAATACCCTGCAGTGGAAGGGAAAGATGCGTGATGAATATAACTTAGTATCAAAATGATGCACGCAGATTATGACAAAATTCTTCTGTGACTCATTCCTGAGATAGTTGAAATAAGAGCAAAAACATTTGGACAGGACAATTAAGGTGTTAATATAATGGTAAACCTGGTGAAGACAAAGAACCAAGGCCAGGGCACACATCAACCTAAACTAGACAAATAAACAATCCCTAATAAGAGATCACAAGTAGAAGACTCACCAGCATGACAGTCTTCATCTAACACTAGAAGAGAAACTTTGAGAAGAGCTAAATGCAGAGAAGACTCAATAACGGCCGTGGAAAACAAAATGGGTGAAATGGTGGTTGTAGTGAATCTCCTATGGGCAGATGTTTGCAAAATTGGAGGCAAAACCCCAGTTTGAGTCCCAGACCAACTCCCTGGATTAAGAAACAAGCAGCCTAAAAAAAACGAAATCCTCCCCCTTGCAAGCCTCCATAGACCTTAAGTAAGTACAGAAGTGCAGTAAAGTGCAGAAGGTCACTTGCATAGATGTAACCTGTGAATAATGGGGATGCCAGAAGGGGAGGAAAGGGGCCCATGGAACTATTCCTAAAGGCATGGGTGCAAGAAACCTTCAGAACCAAAGGCATTTCCAAATGGCTTGCAGTGGAAAGAGCCCATAGTTTACAGGTGCTGACCCCCAGCGCCTTCGCCAGGAGCTAAACCGACACCCATTGTTGCTAGATTGTTTAACTTTAGATATCGAGATGCCATATCACAAGCAGCAAGGAAAATAGGTCAGTTAAAAAATGTGGGCTGATTATGATCTTTCCAGTTTATACCAAAAAAGTACAGGAAACACATTGAAGCTTTGAAGAAGGTAAAAGAACCCTGAGAGCTCACAACGTTCATTAAATGCTAATGCTTCTTGCAAAATTCACATGATGCATGGAATTGGTGGGAAACAGAACCGTCCTGGAATGCACAAATGGGCAAAAAATGTGAAAGTGAAGAATGTAGGCAAGGAAAATCCTGTCGAGCTTTGCAAAGGAAGACCGGACAGGGGGCACTATTCAAGATTGGCGGAAGCAGATTGACAAAACCGATTTGGACATGCAAGAGTCACATTGAACGTGTGAAGAAGAGATCCAGCAGGGATCAGAGCAATCTCTCCTAGAGGAGACATCTTGTTGGAGAGGCCATAAAGGATTATCGACATAAATGAAAGCATGACACTGCAGAGAGAAATGAACGCCTACTGACAAGGAGAACGAGCAGGAAAGGTTGTTGAGTGCATTGTTGACACCTCTGCTCACCACTACATATGGACTAGTGGAGAAACATATCTGCAGAGAGACGATAGGTTGATTTTTTTTTCTTCTCACAAACCCTCCATCCCTGCTCGAAAAAGTACTTCTAGGAACCTCCCCAAAGTTTTAACGAGGCACAGAACTAGAAGAACTGTAGTTACAGACTTCAGGTATTTGGGTGTCAACGACCCCTGGATGTTGGTTTGGAAGGTATTTCTTTTTTGTTGGTATGATGGGGGTGGGTACTGGGAGCTGGGGAATTATAATGTGGGAAAGTAACTTTGTTTTGTGGTATAGGAATATGTGTATGCACAATAACTGGGCAATCTTAAGCCACTTCCCCATTTCAAAGATACTGGAACTTCATTATAGAGCTCTGTATAATCGAATGCAATGAGAAGGTTGAGAGTACTGACGTGGAATGTAAAGGGGCTGGGTAATAGGCAGAAACGAATAACAGTAGGTGCATTTTTGCAAAGAAACGACACACAGATACCACTCCTACAAGAAACACTTACTGCAATCAGATTTAGACATATTAAGATAGAAATTGGTAGAGCAGATTTATGAATTCATTTATTTAAATATGAAAGCGATGTTCTTAGGTGTATAATTAGGAGCACACCACTACAACTAACTAAGAAAATGGGTCACTCGGAATGAAGAATGGTAAAAGTTTTAGGTCAGCTTGATGGACAGGATATATGCATAATAAACATATATCCACCTAATGAAGATAGTAATTCATAGTTGCCTTAAGTGAGATCTGGTTGGAGGCTATAAATGTTATATATTTATATGGGGGTGATTTTAATTGTCCATTAGACCCTATACTAGATAGGTCAGACAGAAGTGGCTCATGTAAAAAACTAGCCTCAAGCACATTAAACAGGGCAGTATCAGACCTTGCTCTAGTGGAACCTTGCAGGGAGAGCCAGGGAGGTGGGCATGGATATTCTTTTTTACTCCCACCCACATAAAGCTAATTCTAGAATGTATTATTTCTATACAAGGAGATACCATTTTCACTTATGTTGTGATGTAGAATTTACTCAGCTCATTTCCCCTGGCAGTCACACTGATGTGGGAGATTGTAAACCCACAAACACGACCTGGACATTGCGAGTGGACTCGTTACACGATGTAGCGTTTCATAGAACGATCAGAGATGAGATAAACTTGTTTTTTGATTGAAATGAGGGCTCCCATCGAAAATATGGGGATAAATTGTGATAAATTGGGATGCTTTCAAGGTTCCAATTAGGGGTACATGCATGACCACTGCCTATGGAGTAAAGGCGACCCTTTAAAAAATGTTACTAAAAGTGGAAAAAAATATCAAAGTAATTGAAGGTGAAATGGCTACGGCACTCGTGTGGCGTCAATCTGGCCAAAGAACTTAACACACAGCAAGAAACACAAGCATTGTTGAACACATTTGAACAGAATCACTGCAAAAGTCAGATTCACAGGGAAGGTGGCAAGTCTGGTAGATTTAAATGGATTGTTCTGTAGCGACCAGACAAAATGAAATAAATAAAATCTTTCTTGAGTATTATAAAGCTCTACACTCTAGTAAAGTATTGTACGATGAAACAGAGGCTACTGATATACTTGATCAGGCAACATTACCCAAAGTATCACCCCATTGTGGAAGAGGAAATACTTAGGGCCATACATTGACTGGGAAAAGGGAAGACACCAGGATGTGATGGCCTTCATGCTGAATTTTATGAAACCCATAATGGCCCTTAAACTTAAACATGCATATGATTATACACTAGACATCAGGATCGTTGGGGGCGTGGCCTGATGTCCACGAAGTGAGGACGCGAGTTCCCTGAGCTCCGTCTGGGCCGCAGCAGTCCGATCCTTTTCTAGGTGATTCTGCCCACAGACACCGCATCCGAGGAGATCCACCGGCGGCCGAAGCGGGAGTCCTTGTCTTCCACCCAACCCCGACGAAAATCGGGGCCTGGGAAGATCCTACCGCGATCCGGCGCTGGCTCCCCCTTCTTCCCGGGCGAGGCACACAAGATGGCGGCCGCCTCGCGTCGACAACCCAGCGGCTCGCACTGGATCCAGGAGCCTGCGACTCGCTGACTCGAGCAGTCCCATCCTGCAGTCGAGTGCACCCCGGCTCGGGCCACTCGAGGACACCGTCAGGACCCGGTGCAGCAGCCAAGAAGGGCCAGAAGGAAGATCGCTACGCGGCTGTTAGACACGGGGAAGAGGGTGGCGACGGCATCAAAGAGGCAAGATGGCTACCGCGAGGAACAAAGCCAAGCACGCTACTCTGGACCCCTTTGTAACATCCAAGCCTGCTGCTCAATCCACACCGAAGACCTCACCAGCACAAGATGCCCCTGAAAATGAGGCCAGACATAATCAAGTGCTTGAGGCGATCGCGGCCCTGAGGACATTCATCGACACGAAAATTGGGGAGGTTAAGATGGACATACAACTTATCAGGCAAGATGCCCGCAACTTAACGGAACGCGTCACCATAGTCGAATCCTCCCAGAAGGACATCTCAGATGAGACGACGTCTCTACAGAAAGAGGTAGCGGACCTCAAACGGAAAGTGCACTTCTTGGAGGCGAGATCCGAAGAAGCAGAGGGTCGGGCCAGACGGAACAATATCAGGATACTGGGTGTACCGGAGGGGTCGGAGACCATTGATCCGACGGCTTATGTGGAATCCCTGATACAGCAAGAAGTAGGGGTGTCGAAACTCTCGCAGGGATTCGCCATTGAAAGAGCTCATAGATCCCTCCAGAAGCGCCCCCCGCCTGGATCCTACCCCCGCCCCATCATCGCCAAGGTCCTCAATTTCCGCGACCGAGAGGTGATCCTGAAATTCTCGAGGGAAGGAGGTATAATCGAGCGGGGTGACTCAAAGATTACCATCTACCCCGACTATACCCGATCGGTGCAGAAAGCAAGGAATTCCTTTGTCCCCATCAAGGCCCAGCTGAGGACACTGAACATAAAATACATGCTGCTATATCCATCACAACTAAAAGTAATCCACAATGGGCGGGCAATATTCTTGGAATCACCAGAAGCGGCCATTATGTGGATGGAACACAATAACCTTGCTGAGGCTCCCAAAGAAACCACGCTAGAGGAACGCACCTAGCACGCCCAAAAAGCTGACCGCATACTAACGCGGCTGGAGCACCCATTTCTTTGGTATTACACTCCAAACCGAACTGAAGCTATACCAATACCGAAGCAAAACTACCACATCAGAATGCCAAATGACTGCGGGCCCACTCGACCTCCCGCCTATGGACACGGACCACGGACCCACCGCTGACCAGTGCAGACCTCTTTCCTGCACGCAACCACTCGCGCCAGAGACCCGGACTAGGTCGGACGGCGCGAGGGCCCCCGAGCACTCCACCCCGGTGGCTGAAGCTGGGTGCATTAGTTTTAGTTATTTGTTCCAAGTTGTTATTGTTATGACTGTCCCTACCCGGATGAATAAAGGTTTCCTGGGCCGGGGTGGGCCCACCGGTGGGCCCACCCACCCCACACACCACCCACCCCACACAAGCGGCTCATCACCCACCCTACAATAAGGCTCATGCAACACCGGGAGCAGGGGTGCTACACCCCTCATCGAGGAACCCACTTATGCAATGGCAGCAAGACTCAAGCTAATTACATGGAACGTTAGAGGGATGGGAACATACATAAGAAGAAACCGGATTTTTTCTTACTTAAAGAGAAAAAAAATATCATTGGCCCTCCTGCAAGAAACACATCTCACCTTGGAGGCCACAGACAAAATCCCGAACTACTGGGGAGGCCAGGGCAGCGGCGCATCCTTCTCAAAGTACGCAAGAGGAGTCTATACATGGGTGAGCCCGGATACACCATTCCAACAAATGTGAACGGAGCTGGATAAAGAGGGCAGGTATGTGATAGTGTGGGGCATGCTTGAGAACACTCCCCTGTGCATAGTAAACTCGTACTTTCCCCAGCACAATATACCCTCACACATCAAGGACCTATGCGCTAAATTGCTGCACTACCGAGAGTATACGTTCATATGGGGGGGGGACTTCAACTCTATTATGAACCCGGAACTGGACAGATCGACAGCCCCACGCATGTCCCATAGCGCCTCTCCTGGGGCCCTCCCTAAGATGGTGGCAGACCTACACCTAACGGACATTTGGAGAGACCTCCACCCCTCGGACAAATCATATTCATTCTACTCGGCTCCCCATGGCCTCCACACGAGACTGGACTACTTCTTCATCGCCAACGAACTAACCCCCCAAGTTGAATTGGCAGAATACATGGGCAGAACAATATCCGATCACTCCCCCTTGTTGTTGCAGCTCTCCCTCAAGGGCCCCCGCCCCCCCATCCCGACGTGGCGCATGCCATCAGATGCCTTGACCGACCCAGCATTCAAGGAAACCTTAAGAGAAAAGCTGGAAGAATACTTAGCGATGAACAAGGGTTCGGTCGAGAAGTGGAGCACGCTTTGGGAGGCGCTGAAAGTAGTGATAAGGGGGGAGATAATCGCTGAGGCGGGCGGGATCAGACGACAACTGAGGAGAGAACTGGAGGTTGTGGAGGAGAGAATAAAGCGACTTGAAAGTGGCGCCCCACCAACCACCGAAAGGGAGGCTGAACTGAAACTGATCAGAGAGGATTGCAGGGAGGCATGGGAAAGACTCTCGAAGTTTGACTTCTCTGTGCGCACCTCGAAGGCCCACAGGGAAGCTGACAAACCGGGCAGAATACTTGCATGGCTATGCAGGAAAGAGCACCCGAGACAGGCCCTCAAGGAAATCAAAGATGCGAATGAAAAGACCTGCAGAACACGACAAGAGATAAATGATACCTTCACGGAATTCTACAACGACCTATACACTCATGAGACGAAGGTCCCCATAGAAGATATAAAGGATACGCTGGCTGAGGTGGGATTGCCTAGGCTGAGCCAGGAACAACAGGACAAACTTGGGGAGCCTATCACGGTGGAGGACATCACAGATGCAATCAGATCCCTCTCCACAGGCAAGGCTCCTGGCACAGATGGCCTCATCCCAGAATTCTACAAGGCCTACGAGGAGATCTTCTCTCCTATACTACACGCAGTATATATGGAGGCATATGAGTCGGGCACTCTCCCTAACACTATGAGAGAAACCCTCATCGTCCCGATGCTCAAACCAGACAAACCAGCTGATAGATGTGACTCATATCGCCCATTGGCGCTCCTAAACTATGACGGTAAAATATTGACGACCATATTGGCCAAAAGGCTCTCGAAGGTGATCGGTTCTCTGGTACATGAGGACCAGAATGGCTTCGTTCCGGGGCGTAACACCTCCGCCAACCTCAGGAGGCTCCAATATATCATTTCACAGACGTCCGAAAGCGAGGAAGATCTAGCAGTACTCTCACTGGATGCCATAAAAGCCTTTGACTCTATTTACTGGGAGTGGCTGATCGAAACCCTGAGGGAGTTCGGACTTGGCGAACACTTCATCCACTGGATAGAGGTCCTGTACAGCGACCCATTGGCAAGAGTTAAAACGGGTGCCATGATATCGAGGGCCTGGCCCATCCAGAGGGGTACCAGACAGGGATGCCCACTGTCTCCAATGCTGTACATTCTAGGCCTGGAGCCGGTGGCAATATACTTCAGGAAGCAGTTCTTCGACGCTGGCATTAGCATTGGAGGATCAGACAACATCATTTCGTTATATGCCGACGACGTCCTTCTATACCTGCGCGACCCCCTGGAGAATGCCCCGATTGTATTGGATGTTCTGGACAACTTTGCAAGATACTCGGGGATAAGATTTAGCAGGCAGAAGTCCTGCGCGTACCCACTAGCAAGACTGAAAAATAAACCTGAGGAGGAGCTTCCTGAGATCGGGATCCGTTGGCAGGTGGACACTTTTCGATACCTAGGCCTCAACATCACACATTCACCAATATCCACCCACAAAGCCAACACGGAGGCCGCAATGGGCGGAGTGCGGAGATCCATACAGTTCTGGTCAAAGCTCCCGCTCTCCATGATGGGGAGGGCGGCGATAGCTAAAATGATAATTCTCCCCAGGTTCCTCTACTATTTCACCAACGTGATGTATTACATTCCCCCACCCTTTTTCAGGACACTCGACTCTCTGATCAGGGACTTCCTCTGGGGACGAGCCCGCCACCGACTCACACTGAATACCCTCACACTCCCTTACGCAGAGGGCGGCATCCAGCTCCCCGACTTTCAGAGATACTTTCTGGCGGCTCAGTCGACACACCTAGCAAAATGGCTCTCAGATGAACCTTCAGCTGAGCTAGAACTTCTATCCCACTCCTCTTCACCACTATATCCCAAGGAGCTGCTCTGGAACCCCCGACTTGGACCCCCCAACCCACCCACTATACTAGAGGTTGGAAGACGGGTATGGAACAAGGTGAGATCCGTGGCGGGCCTGCAACGCTCTTATACACCCGACACCCCCATGATGACGGATGTCTGCAAAACCTCCACCGACCTGGCAACTATGAGGAGATGGGAGAACCATGGTCTCTACACATGGGGGGACATGTTTCATGATGGCCTCTTCAGGGACTTCGAGTCGCTTCGAGAAGGAGATGGACTGCCACTGGGCCATTTCCTCTGGTACCAAAAAGTGAGACATGTGGCCAGAAAGAACTGGGTCACATGGCCTGAGGAACCAGAAACTCACCCCCTCCTGAGAGAAATGTATGACGTTGGTGATGGATGGAGGCCGACGTCCAGGTTGTACACTCAATTGAACAATCGACCCAACCCAAAGAGCGCCCGGCTGAAAGTAAAATGGGAGGCAGACCTCCGGACCGAAATCACAGAGGCCGAATGGGCGAGAGCCCTGATATATCCAAAGGAGGTATCCAGAAACGCCAGGTTTAGACTGATCCAACTGAACGTATTCTACAGAACGTATATGACCCCTCACCGGATATCCACGTTCAACAACAAAGCGGACTCAAGGTGCCCCTGGTGCTCCTCAGACCTGGCGGACATGATTCACATGTTTTGGACTTGTTCCAAATCTCAGAAACTCTGGCAGGCCGCTGAACGGACCTGCAGGAATGCTGGCCTAGAAACTTACGAGTGGACACCCAAGGAGTGCCTACTGGGCACCTACCCGAGACTCGGCAAAATCAAACATCTGACGAAGCTTATGGATATGGCCTGCCTTCTAGTTAAGAGAACAATTGCCATGGCCTGGAAGGCCCCAGCGGGCCCCAGGTATGACCCCTGGATCAGGGAAATGGAAAGATGGACCACAGCTGAGACGGTAGCCTGGGAGGAGGGAAACAGATGCGGCGGCGAAGATGTGAGTAATGTGCTGGAGGCCTGGAAAGCCCTCCTTAGAGACATGGTCTTTGCAACGAGCTACAAACCTCCATGAACCCATCTCCCTTGCATACTAGAAAACAACAGACACTACAGATTAGCCCACCACACCCAAGGGCTCTACCCAGCAACTGCACTGAGGGAACAAAGCAGATACCCGCCTCCGGACCCACTTCCCGAACCTGGCCACATCGATTAAGAAACCACACCGAGAGTTGGGACAGTCACTGTTAATGTTATTGTTATCTTTTTTTCTCTTCTTTCCCCTTTTTTCCTTAGTTCGTTTGTTCTTTATTAACAGTTTTGTCGTTGGTTGTAAGCTGACCACCATATCACATTTACGCCAGTTATTGCATTTTGAATGTAACCGCTTCCAGAATCTTATCCTTGTACAAGTTTATTCACAAATGCCAATAAAGACATTTAAAAATAAAATAGACATCAGGATCGTTCCTGAATCCATGATGAGGCATTGATAATAGGGTTGTTAAAAGCTAATTAAGTTCCCAAAAATTGTGACTCATAACTCACAATTTCATTGATAAATGTGCGTACAAAAATCCTAGGTAAAGTAATAGTCGCAAGATTATTGAAGATGACACCAGAATTAATTCATCCAGCTCAGTGGACCACATCATTAGAAAGGTGACCATTGCTTCTGATCTTAGATGATTCGTAAGTGTAGCCAGGGTTTTTGATCTGAATATCTATTAGGGTAGCCAAAATGTTACACTTGGCCAATGTGCTGCACTTGCACAAACTCAAGAGAGCAACCTGGGTGTTGCTCTCTGAGGATTTTGTGAGTGCAGTCATTGTATTGCACAGATTGTAGCCTTGCACCAGTGGATCTCTTGTGATAATCCTTTGTATATCACTTGGAATTATTGTGCAATTGACATGGGTGAGGCACTCAGTCGAGGCCATGAGGGCGACCAAGTTATGGATTCTAGGCGACTACATCGAATGTAGGTTTTGGCAGAATGCTGTACCTACAGTGCGTTGGGACCATAACCATGGTGAAAGGCGCTATACAAATTACAAAATTAAATGAATTGGGAATATAGAAGGTCCCAGTCATATAATTTCCCTTCATGCTGATGTCTTAATTTGCATGAGGAACCCATTGTACAATATACCATTAATGCTAGAAATACTAGATAATTTCAGTGGAATATCTGGCTTTAAAATTAACCAAGTCAAATCAAAAAGGTTTTGACTATCCGGTTTTAGGGGGAAACCCAGACACACACTACCGGACTGGGGAATTAAATGGGAACATGAATCTTTTTGATATTCAGGAAATCAAATATTTAATACCCTTGAAGAGGCATTTATATACAATACAGAGAGCTCGTAATTTGGAAATGGAGAATTTATAAAATTTTAGAAGAAACGTTTACTCTAATTGTGCATCAAGCCTGGAGATGGGTGGTGACAAAACTCCGTCTTCAAACAGTATTGCCTCTAGGAACAAACCAGATTATCTGTTGAGTTATTAAAGCTATAGGAATATTTACATTTTTGAAGACTGTTTGCACAACATTTTGGGATTTCTTTGTGAATGGTACAGTACTATCATTTGAACAATGGGCTAAAGACTATGTAATCAGGGCAATTTTAACATTTTGTTAGAATAGCAAAAGGATTAGCCACTAAATGGGGAAGCCTCCCAGACGAACCTGAGACAACTCCAATCCTAAAAATGATATACTTTATATGTTTGTAAAGAGGTTTAATCTCTAAAATATTGAGAGAATTGATAACTGTAAAGCCAACCCCAGTATTAAAAATAGGAAAAACATGGGAAAATCATCTCAGTGCTTATTTGAAGACCGGCAATGGTCAAAAATATGTTCCACATACAGAAAGTCTCCAGGAATGCTAGATTTTAGTTAACTTAATTTAATATCCTGCATGGGATGCACCTAGCACCTACGAAATTACACACATTTATCCCAGCCATGTCACAAGGATGTCCCAGATGCCATCATAGACAGGTGTGTTACTGATACATTATACAAACAACATCAACCACCATTCACCAGTGAAACGGCACACCCTCAAGCCTAAACCTTTGGCACCTTGGTACACTCAAGAACTCAACCTCAAGAAATAAGCCATCAGAAAACAAGAAAAGAATTGGGGAAAATCCTGCAGCGCCTCTGAGCTCACCCTCAGAGGCGCTGCAGGATTTTCCCCAATTCTTTTCTCCATGCTACATGCAGATGATTGATCAACATTGCCATCTCCAACTACTACCAAAACACCGTAGCCAAGGCCAACAATGAAAGCAGAGCCCTCTTCAAAGCCATCAAGAACTGCATCAACCCACAGCACGGCCCACCCGTAGCACACTCCATCGAAAAATTCACCACCATCAACTCTTTCTTCATCAGCAAGATCAGCATAATCCACCAACATATTAACACCAACACCACAATTGACTGCACACTACACATCACATCTCGCAAAACCACAACTACCTGGACTTCTTTCAAGACACCAACTATGGAAGACCTCAGTGCCACCCTAGCATTCCTCATGGCCACATCGTATGTGGATGACATCCTCGCTGCTTCCATACTCAACACCTTTCTGACTGATGCCCTCCTTACCTGACAATCATCAACTGCTCTCTAACTCAAAGCACCTTCCCCTTGACCCTCAAGACCGGACAAATCCCACTTTTTATTAATCCAACACTGGATCCTGACGATCTCTGCAACTACCACCTCATTACCCATATTCCCTTACTGGGTAAGAGCCTTAAGAAACAGTAGCCAAACAACTCCTCCAACATATTGAAGCCAATAACCTCCTTCAGTTCTACCAATCTGCATTCAGTCCCAAATGCAGCACACAGATACAGCGACCATCGAGGTGATGGGCGATGCCCTTGAAAACCTTGATGATGGTGTAAGGGTGCAGAAGGAGGAGACTGAGGAGACCTGAGACAGGTGGCATAGTGTTTGCTATACTTATATTTTAGAGGAAAATAAAGAGAAAACCTACCTCTCCCTATAGCTTGAGGGGCTTCCCTGGGTCAACTAAAGTGCTAATTGGTCTGTCAGGATGTCTTGGTAACTTAGAGTCCACCGTCCTGTGTCAAAAAGTCCCTATCTCTGTCCCTTACACTTATAACTAAATTAAAGAGTTGTACCAAAGTTCTTGGTCCAGGAGACTGTTTCCCTCCTTCTGGACTAGGGGGCACCGTTCTGGTTGAAAGCCCTCCGTCAGGTGGAATCACTACCTTCCCCTGATTTGAATGCTTCACAAATAAACAAAAAGTTTGCAGATCCTATGACACTCTGTGTCAGAAAGTTCAATACTATGTACCCTGAGGGAATGACTCCTTTCCCCTGGATCACTGGTTTGATCCTCGTTGCAGGTTAATTTGCCAGGAGATTGACTCCTTTCTCCTGGTCTTCTTCAGATTTGCTTTTCCAGTTCACAATACCAGAGGGAATGCTTCCCTTCCCCTGGTCTTTCCTAGACCCTATTTCACAGTTCACAACACCATGATGAATGACTCTGTTCCCTTGGCCTTTCTCAGGCTCTACTTTAAAGTACACAACACCAGGGGAAATCACACCCATCGCCTGGCCTTTCTCAGCACAGTTCACAACACCAGGGGGAATGACTCCCTTCCCTTTCTCATAAAGCAGAGATCCAGGAGTAGTTGGTATACTCTCCTGCCAAGTACTAGGATGCAGGGCATGGTTCACAATCTCGTTTTCTTGTGGGTGTGGGTCCTAGACCCGTACATCTTTGTGACTTGGTTTATGCAGACCTCGTTCATTCTCCTGCCAGGTACTGCCATGAGAAAATTGACTTGCAATATACTTTCTCTTACTGTCTGCGTCAACAGTGGTTTGCGACCAACCACTGCACCGAGCAGGATGACTCCCGAGGCACTCTGTAGTATGGTTATCTTCACTAGTGGTATGCAACCAACCACTGTGCCGAGAAAGATGACTTAAGAGGCACTCTCTTGCTTCTTTCATTATTGCTGTCACACCCGATCCCCACCTAGACTTTCTCGCTCACCTGATACCTCTTTCTTGGGAGCTCTTCGCCAGTTCTTGATGGGTCTGCGGGTCATGATTTGTGCTCTTTACGTTTGGTGCGCTCCTGCGTGGCTCTGCTGCAGGTTATTGCTGGCAGTCACTGTATTCTTCTGTGACCATTCGGTCCACCGGCTTTGGGTTACGACTCTGCCTTCCAGCTCTGCTCTGCACTCGTTCCACACCACTGGACCAAGCAGTCCCCTCTCCAGCCTCCAGACTTGGGTAGCGGGTTGCTTGCGGCATCCTCTACATCCTCTCGTTGAACTTCCCGGGCAGTACTGCCTCTCCTGATGGTTCTCTGGCTCTCTTCATGTAGTCCTTTGTCTATTTTTTTATCAGCTGGTTGGCAGTGGTTGGCGATATTTTTTAAGTTAATTCTTAATGTCTTTGGCCCTTTGATCTTTATTCCTCTGTACCTCCTCCTCATCCCATTACTTCTATCATCATTCTTGGGTAGTCCATGTCGTTCCTCCTCTTAGTGGAAGTCAAGTCTATTGACCAACATAGATACATGGGTTGGTTAGGTATATGACTGGTGTTTACAAAGTGGGGAGTTGTATAGGGTGTTGGGTATTATACCATGTCTCCGTTAGATGTTCCTCCTTGTCCCTAGAGGTGGACTCTCTCCCCATGAGATGCTCCCACTGAGTACCACCCCCAGGGGGACTATCAGCTAGCGGCCACGCCTCCCTGGCCTTATGGGAAGGGGATCCACCTTGGGGGAAGTGACAACATCCAAGGATTCATCACAATAGCAATCCTTGCCTCCCAGTTCTTCTTGACCTCTCAGCAGCATTTGACACAGTAGGCCTCCAAGCACTCACCAACAATCTACATCACTGCATGGGGATTAGCGAGGTTATCCTCAGCTGGTTCAAATCCTACCTTCTTAATCAATGAAAGTTTATACAAATTGATTCCTCCAGATCACCAACTCTACCCATCACCAGTGGAGTTCCACTAGGATCCATCTTGTCCCCCAGAATCTTCAATCTTTACATGGAAATGCTTGGAACCCTTCCCGCTCCACACAACATCCACATCCACCAATACACAGAGGACATGCAGATCTATCTCAAGATATCCTTCATCGGAGACATCTGCAGGCTCAAGGCCTGCGTCACATTTATCCAGTTCTGGATGTCGAGTGCTTACCTGAAGCTCAACCAGTCCAAGACTGAATTCTTACTGCTGACCAACAAAACCGAACACCCTGACATCCAGACCTGGCTCTCAACTATGAACCGTGTGGGATTCACACACCAGCTGGCCACCTTTGTCAAGTCCCATGGGTTCAACATTGACAGACAACTTACGTTCAAACAACACATGGCAAGGCAGACACAAATGGCTTAGTACCAACTTTCTCACCTGTGGAAAATCAAACCCTTCATTCCAGAAAACAAATTCAGATCTGCTGTCCAAGCCTTGGTCCTCTCCCAACTGTATGATGACAATGCCCTTTTGGAAGGCCTTTTCCGGCTACTATGCTGGAGTCGCTGAGATGTGTCCTGCATGACGCAGCATGATTCATCAAAGGACTGCGCAAATTCAACCACTTCACCCCGACCCTCATGGAACTGCACTGGCTCCTGCGTAAAACCCATATCATCTTCAAATCCTGTTGCATCATCTACAAGGCTGTCACCCTGAAGTCCCTAACCTATCTCGCTGAGAAACTCTGCATCTACAGAGGTCTGTGGTCCTCCAAAAGTTAGGAAATGTGCAGAATTGAGCTCTGATTGTTCAGGAAGGAAAGAAACAGAAGACGGGCCTTCTCTGTCTATGCTGCAAGACTCTGGAACCTCCTCCCAGTCAACATTAGACTTGCCCCCTCGCTTCTACAGTTAAGTAAAGAGCTCCAGATCTCCCTCTTCATGGAATAGCTCCTCCCTGACACCTAGGTCCACACACCCTCCGCTTCCCACCCTATTTGAGACTCAGTGATCTACCCTGCACTGTCTCCTGCCTTGATTGCTTGTAGATCTGTTGCTGCAATTGCCCACTCTCTCCCTCCTCTGTTAGCTCACTTATTCCCTTTTCTCTCCGTCCCTCCCAGTGTTCTTCCCCCTATGATTGTGAAGCACATTGTTGCTTCTTGAAGCGCTCAATAAATACCATAATAATCAAAATGTTAATGATATGGGATTGTCAAGTGATGCAAATATTTTGGTGAAGCATAATACCATTGTAAATGACAAATGTTTGGCATGGGTAATAATGAAAAATAAAGAATAAATGGATACCCTGAACAAGGGTGAGTAATAAACATGTATTTTGTTAGGCACAAATGACAACTGATATTTGGAGAGAGTGCCACAGCAAGTCTCACAGAATTGCCATGACCATCACTGAAGATTAAACAAAAGCATCAGCTATATAGACCGGTCAATAATATGAAATGAGATTGGCCCTATTCCAGGTGGGTGCTACCGGACAGTTTGCATAAAGGGAATGGGTCTTTCCAACATATGGCTTCAGAGCGGCAGTTAGTCTTGCCGTTTCTAACCGGTCATAACTGGGTTCAGCTGGCATAGCTATTGCACATACCTATCTGGAAAACAACATCACAGCAACTTTGTACCAAATATGGTAATGATGAAAGAAGAGGAACAGTGAGGTGTGACGACAGATTGCTGGGGCTCAGCAAACTCTGCCAGGCCTGGAGTGTGTGCATCGTGTAAACAATGGTATACAGGGTTACACAGAAGGGGCCTAGGGATAGCGTATGGATATGTATGCCACAACAACCCCCCATTTGGTCATATCTTAACCAGGGTGTAGACCACAAAAGCATAACACAGAAAGAACCCAGTAGCCATAAAGATGCATTAACACTTCATACAATATAGTACTGTAGAAACCACTGTAAATGAGAAAGGCCAAGAAGCACTTGAAACATAAACAGCACACATTGGAGTATACAGTATGTTGACCATCTTTGCTTGTACTCATGAGGTCTGAAATGCCACCCTCCAGTGCTCTATTTCCTTTTGGTCACTGACCACCTTGAGGATCATCTACTTGGTATCTGCGGGCATACGTAAGGGCAGCGTTGCACAGCAGTGCAACAGCAGCAAACTAGGCACCGTATCATGGTAAGAGCTACAATAAGGGATAGGAAGATAATTATGTCATGCAATATTGATGATCCAAGCGAGTCAACGATACCCCAAATTTCTAAGGGACCAACAGGTGACTTCATCAGTGGCATGGAGGGTGGACCCAATATCTCTGAGGTGAGTGATGTTTGAGAGCTGGAAAGGAGTTATCCGGCGCGTAAGTACAGCATTCTTGCCCAACTATTTTGCATTTGCCCCCTGCTAGGATATAGTCCATCGGTATCCTATTCTGAAGAACCATTGTCCTAAGTGCTAACTCCTCAGTATTTGGCACAGAAAGAGCTAATGCTGTATTGTTAGCAACTTTTTCAAGGAGGATGGAGAGAGCATGGAGGTCAGACCTGTTCACAGCTGTCCCTATCCAAGGAAAAATAATTCCTATAGCCCGTTTAATTCAATCCCAAACTGAGCGCATACTTTTGTGAGGGGGTGAAAGAAGGTGGGAAATGCATGGTAGGCCTGATTTCAGGCATGAGGAAGCCAATGGTGCAAGCTCTGTGCCATCCCAAGGGAAGCCATTGGTAGGGAAAGGTCCTACACAAAAAAAGTTGTCTTTCAATGTGACATATATTTTAGTCTTGTTCTTGAAGTTACCCAAAAAATGTATTAAAGGAATCATTGTGTACTGCCACACTTAAATTGATGTTAGGTAGGTGATAGTGAGTGGAGGGTGTGAAACGCAAGGGAATCATCCCATTTTGCACAAAGGATAAAGCCTGTGGGTGTGTAGACTGTGGTAATCCTGAGAGGGAGTGACCCAGCCTTGTAGGGGGTGAACCAAGTCCTATTGAAAGGGTTTTCGTATGTGGGCCAAGAAGTGGTATTGGAACTGTACTAAAATTAGCAATCCCCCCAGCTGATGGTACTGGAATCAATGGAATGCTGCCACGAGCATGGTGTGGCACAGCAGCACAGAAATAAGTCAGAAGCATTCATGAGTGTAGCATATTGCTATGATTTATTCAGGAAAGTGTTAACATGAGGGACTGGATGTGAGATGTGACCAGAGATGAATGAAGTCACAGCACAGCACAATAAGTGTACACCGGAGACCAGCATCTTGACCAAATTCAATCCATACCAGTTTTTGGCACTTAGAAAGGGGGGTAATTTACCGGTCTTCAGGTGTTTGCACAAACAAAAATTGCCACATACCTAGACAGCATTAGATCAAAACCTGCAACGGTGGCAATAAAGAGGAGTCCAGACATGGTACATATATGTAACTGCACAGTATGCAGTGAGATGTAAGAGACCCACACATATAACAAAACTAGTGCACCAATCAGGGAAGTATCTCCCCAGAAGCAAGATTCAGTTTGGGTGGCTTGGGTCCTGTGGTGGGTCAGAAGAAGGACGCAAACACTGGTTTGACATTATCTCTCGTTATTTATCAAAAATAACTAGTGTACAGGCCCGTGTACATGGGCCAAAGTGCAGCTTTTCATTGACACAGTAGGACCACTAGACATCCTAAGCAAGACAGCATCGGACCTGAGCGAAGTGGCCGGAGATCAGGGAAGCTGAGGAGCTGGGCTGGAGAGGTGGTGTGCCGACCAGTTAGGGAGCAACAGAGGCGTACTCGAGACTGGGTGCAGAAGAGGGAGGGCACCGAGGATCCAGCTCGCCTGTGGGAAACGACTGTGCCAGGTGAGTAACAGCAGTGGCCCATCGGAGGAAACTGAACACTGCTGCTGCTGCTGATTCGAGTAAGTGCAGCTCGTCTCCCTCCACCCTCCGAAGAGACTGATCCCCTCCAGGGCAGCGGGTGGATGGTGAGACACACGTTGGCTCATCCACCTGACTTGAGTGCGTGGGCCGCACCATTAACTTTTGGATGCATCAAGTAAAGCCGGGGGGCTTAGAGGTATACTGTTTTGTCCTGCTGAGGGCACCGACCAAAGGAGATGGGAGGAGCAGTCGCTGAAGAGAGCGGAGGAACCCAGGCCACGCAGTGCTATTGAGGGACACGATCTTTCCACTATAAACATTGGGAGACACACGGAAAAGCCGGGAGGGCTTTGATGCACACCGCCATTGTCCCGCTCTGGGCACTGAGCACAGGAGAAAGAGGGAGCATCCTGGAGTAAAGAGCAGAATAACCCGGGCCGTGTGGTGACACTTTGGGACGCACTTCTGCTGAATATTACATTGGAAAGCATGTGGGAAAGCCGGGTGGGTTTTAATGTACCCTGACTTGTCCTACTGAGGCACTGGACACGTGGGAAGAGAGGAGCAGCCTAGTGAGGAGGGCTGAAGAACCCAGGCTGCACAGTGATATTGAGGACACGCACCTACTGCAAAGGGCAGGGGATAGACAACGAGATGGCCAGTTGCCTGATGTTAGCTGTGGCACTTGATAGCCACAAGGACTTGGGCTGTGAGGTAAACACATGAGGCTGACCCCTGTCAAAGCAAGCCTGCAGCCCAGATAAAGCAGAATGACATGGTCAGTATATTAAAACTGCAAGGGGGCGAACACAAGTACCTGAGCCATGCAGCGGAACTGATTACATGGGCGCTGCAACACTGGCCCAGACGCAGCCAGGGAAAGCAGCCACGGGATCACTGACAGGGATAGCCCGACACAGGGGTTAAGAGGTATCCGGGCCCATCAGTGAGCAGTAAAAAGTGGCCTTTGTGATGATAGGCAGCCAAAAGGCCACATTAAGCTGCTTGTAAAGGGCGACTATTGCATAAAAATAACACCCTTAACGCAGTCACTAACACGCTGGACGGGGATCTCTGGGTGTAGCTCAGTGAGACATATACTGAAGCATTACTCCCCCAAGAAACATCAAGGGCCAATTGGATAGGAGGCTGTCTGCCTGAATGCCTCACAAGGCTGCCAAAACCAAAGCAAACCAACCAACATTGCATGGTTCTGAGGGAATGAAGCACCAGGCAACCAGAGGCAGCATGGAACAGGCACTGGAGTAAAACGGGCCCCCATGGAGTTGCACAACCAAGTCATGCTAGCGATAGCAGTTCTAAAGACATCACTGGGGTCACAGATAGAAGCGGTGCAACTGGATGCAGGGTTGCTGTGCCAGGATGTGAGAGGCTTGGCGGAGTGCACCACTATGTTAGAGACACAATTGAAAGAGAATTCAGGTTTGCTCCGGAATACAGCGGCAGATGTACACGTTCTGCAGCAGAAGGTCAGCCTCTTGGAGAATAGAGTAGAGGAGGCAGAGGGGCGGGCCCGGCGGAACGATATTCGTATCGTAGTCTTGCCTGAAGGAGAAGAATGCTCGGACTCAACAACATATGTAGAGAACATGCTAATACAGGAAATTGGGCCCGGGAAACTCACTCAGGGCTTTCCAATCGAAAGGGTGCGTAGCACGCTAGTCAGGCGCCCCCCGCCAGGCGCGTCTCCGTGGCTGATCATTGCTAAAGTCCTGAACTATAAGGACAGGGAGAAGATATTGGCCTATTCCTGGCAAGGCGGAGAACTGAAGAGAGCCTCGGCAGATCTGGAGGTCTATCCTGATTACACGTTCCAAGTACAGAAGAGCAGGGCACAATTTTCAGCGGCTAAGTGCAGGCTCCGTACAGCCTGATTGAGATACATGCTGATCTACCCAGCACAGCTTAAAATCATACATAAAAACAAGACCTGGTTCTTCGACCTCCCGGTGGTGGTACAGGCTTGGATGGACAGGGAAAAGATAGGACCCAGTGGAGAAGGAGAAGAGGACAACCAGAGAACATGTGAGGGCAGTTCTACCCGACCCAAGGTCAGGAATAATTAATGTACCTTGACCGGCAGGCACTATGTTGCTGGGGGCACTGCTGGAACTGCAACTAAGCAAACATTCTGTGACGAAGAGAGCCTTCATAAGAGGATTGACCGGTGGGAGTGACAGATTATGGAAACTTGTAAGATGTTTTGCATATGGCCGGACTTAGTGTTGGTCAACGCTGTATAACATAGAAGAGGCAGCTGCGACCACCACATCCCTCAAGTTCTTATTTTTCGGGGGCACTTGTGTTTGTGCCCCCCCCCTGCTGTGCACTGGCCCCACGTTTTTTCAGATGCTATACCCTCGGTTGGGCCCCTAAAGAGATATTAGTATGTTATCGGGGGAGACTTTAATTGTACGTTAAGCCCGGTCCTGGACAGATCTGATGTTAAATATACTAAAATAGCTACGCCCGCCAAGACACTCCATACTCCCCCTAGATTCTTTCACTTTAGTGGATGCCTGGCAAGTTCTTCACCCAGGCACTAGACACTATTCACATTTTTCAGTGCCACACGGAGTGCATACAAGGATAGATAATGTTTTCATAGGGAATTAATTGGCACATCAGATTACGCATTCCCAGTATAAGAGTAGAGACTTATCAGATCATGCCCCGCTTAGTTTACAATGGCAATACGCACCCCATAGGGCTCGGATACCCACGTGGAGGCTCAGGAGCGAATCGCTGAGAGATCCCCATTTCGCGACTGCATTAAAAGCAGTATCACTGAATATGTGTCGCACAATCAGGGCAGTGTGCCTATTGCGGGCACTTTCTGAGAGGCGATGAAGGTGGTAGTCAGAGGTGTTGCCATAGTAGGGTCCAGTAGTGTCCAAGCAAATATTAACAAGGAACTGTCCTCTGCTGTGGAACAATTGCAAAGGTTAGAGCAATCCCAAGAACAGCATCCGGACAGCGAAGCAAAGGAGAGAGATTTAAAACAGAACTGCGTAGACTGCTGGGAGAGACTGGGCAAACATCGTTTTGCTAAATACACTGAGAAACAGCATATGGAAGGAGATAAGCCGGGCCGAATGCTGGCATAGTTATACAAGAATGAGGCGAGACGTAGCCCTATACACTCAATACATACAGAACATGGGGAAGTATGCCACACCCAGAAAGGGGTTAATGAGACGTTTTGTGAATTTTACCGACAATTGTATAGGGAGGGACCCCTGATATCAAGCACCCACCTAGAGGAGGTGTTCAGGGAAATGAAGCTCCCAGAGCTGAGCCAGGAGGAAAGGGAGGGTTTTGAAGCACACATATCTTTGGAAGAGAGACAAAGCATGATTGCAGGGTTACCGACAGGAAAAACGCCAGGCTAGGACGGGCTACCTAGTGAGTTTTATAAAGAATATGCACAAGCCTTAGCCCCCCACTTGCTTAATACATTTAATGATGCGTAGGACACAGGGATCCTTACACTTAGCCTGAGAGAATCCATAATCATACCTCTCCTTAAACCCCACAAAAACCTGGTAGACTGTAGTTCTTACAGGCCTCTCTTCGTGCTTAATCAAGATATTAAGATACTAACGACCATATTGGCAGCTAGAATGAAAAGAGTGATACCCAGGTTAGTGCAACTGGATCAGACGGGCTATGTTCCTGGCCGGAGCATGGCCTGGAACTTGCAGAGATTACATCACCTGATGGATAGGACGGCATCCTGGGAGACTCTGTGTGCCATAGCCACCTTGGACACTGTGTAGGTATTCGATTCAGTGAGATGGGACTGGCTCTATGCAACACTGCGTAGATTTGGCTTTGGACAGACGTATATGGAATGGGTCCAGTTAATATACACTAAACCGATGGCTATGGTGAAGACGGGTAGGAGCATTTCGGAGGCATGGGAATTGGGGTAAGGAACCAGACAAGGATGTCCATTGTCACCATTACTCTACGTCCTTGCTATGGAACCGATCGCACAGTATCTTAGAACAGAATTTATAGAGGCAGGTATATAAATAGATGGAGCCAGACATCTGATATCCCTTTACGCTGATGATACACTCTCGTTGAGAACCCTGAGGACAATTTAGAGCTGTTACTGGAAGCTATGGTGCTTTTTGTGAAACTCTCGGGATTGCAATTGGTATGGACAAGTCTGCATTATTCCCAATAGCAGGACTGCATACATTAGAAGAAGGTGTGTTGCCTGTGCTTACTTTGCAGTGGGAAGTACGCACGTTCAGGTATTTGGGGATTAATGTGTATCATGACCAGGCGGAAGGAACACATACATAATATGCATCATGCACTAGAGGGCATCAAGAGCTCTATGAAGTTCTGGGACAAACTGCCCCTCTCGATGATGGGACGAGGGGTCTTGCTGAAGATTGTGGGATTGCCCAAGCTGTTACACTTCTTTGTGAATGTCCCGTTTTACATAGCTAGGTCCTTCGACCCTGGAGAGTATTTGCAGAGGCTTTCTGTGGCAGAGCGGGTGGAATTAAATAGTGTTATCAACTTTATATCCACCATACACAGAGGTGGGCATCCGGGTTCCGCATTTTCAATTATATTAAATAGCGGGGCAGCTGCAATTTGTAGTAGATTGGCTCGCAGATGACCCTACTCCGGACACACTATGCTGCAATCCACGGGACAGCGTTGCTATCTGAAGGAGCTATTGTGGTTCAAGAAGCCTTGCGGTGGCCAATGGTCACTCCTGGTGTCTTTGGGAATGAGGGTGTGGGACAGGGCCATGACTGTGATGAGGCTGACAGACCCAATTTCGAGGCAGATTCCTCTGGTTTCAATACTGCCATCATTGGTTCAAGCGAGGTGGGTATATGCACGTACTGGGAAGACTTTGCGGTGGCTACCATAGGGGATCTGTTGGAAGACACTACTTAAATACCCTTCTCGGTGCTGACAATGCAGGCGGGCATCCAAGCAGGCCAACATTTGCTATTTAGCATTATCAAGAGAGAGGTTATGCACAGGTGGGCTGCATTTAGTGAGTTAATGGAAAGGCACTCAATAGTGAATGTCTTATTCGATGTGGCAGGGGGGGCACACCATATCGAGGATATATGACCTCCTACTGTCTAATGGACCTGCCCCCCCGGTGGTAAGGGGGAAGTGGGAAGAAGATATATGGCCAGCCTTTACTGAAGCTCAATGGGAGTGGGTACTGGGATACCATAAGATGGTGTCACAGAATGCACGGCTGCAGCTCATATAACTGCTAGTGACTCACGTAGCGTATATGACACCAATGTGGATTTCGCTGTTTCCGGGCGCAGCAGTGCAGGGATGTCCCAGTTGTAAAGCGATAGATGAGGGGATGCTACACATGCATGCCTAGTGGTGGGGAGATACTGGTGGAAGGTGACAGACAGACTACATAAAGGAGCGGTGGAAATGGATGCTTTCCCCAGGTGCGTGCCGACTGGACCGTTTCTCACGTCCCAAAAGCTCGAAACATGTAACGAAAATGAAGGATTTAGGGTGTATTCTGGCCAAATGAAGAATAGCTATGGCATGGAAATCGCCCAAAGGCCCGCGAGTATAGGAATGGTGTAGGGATTTGTACAGGTGGGGGGGAGCGGAAACAGCGGCATGGAAAAGGGATGGTGGGTGGGACCAAGAGGAGGCTTCTAGGGGAATTCTGGAATGGGAAATATTGTTACAAACCTTGTTCGCCACTGCGACTGAGGAAGGGATAGAAGTGAATGGACCTTAACGAAGATGAGAGGTGGCCCCAAGCAACCAAAATGTAGTGTGCACACAACAAAATGCAAAACAGGCAGGGTGGGAATTGGGAGAGGGGAGGGGGATAGGCGGGGAATGTTGGAGTAAAGGTCATGGTTTGCTGCTAATGCGATTCATGATCTGCATATTTTTACGTTGTGTGATGTTTTTTTTCTTTCTTTTGTTGTAAAACCAATAAAATAAATTAAAAAAAGAAAAAAAAACAGCTATTCAAGCTAGGAAGAGAATTACCCAAGATAGCCAGCAGCACCATCCCACAGAAAACAGCCACATGGTGGGTTTCCTTCTCATCAATGCTCATTCCGTGACCAAATGACAACAAAATCTATTAACTACTCCTTTAGGGCAGCACACGTTTACTCTTTGTTGAACCCGATTAATTTAGTCAACCTTGTGAGTATGTGTCTCTCTCTCTCTCTCTCTCTCTCTCGCTCTCTCTCGCTCTCTCTCTCTCTCTCTCTCTTTCTCTCTTTCTCTCTTTCTCTCTTTCTCTCTTCCTCGCTCTCTCTCTCTCTTAAATACTCTGGAAATAGTGGTTCCTAACCCCCATCCCATGTCTAACCGTATCTGATCAACTCCCCTCTCTGATCCTAGTCGAGCGTCATGATACGAAGATGCACATGTCCTCGCAACAATTGGGGCTCCAGAACAAGGCTGCATGTTGCAATACACTTCAGATAGCCCCTGAGTAGCTGCAATCTTACTTAACCCTTCTGTTTCCTGACACAATACAGCAAATGGACCCCTGCTACGGGTTCACCTGGTGCATCTATCGATGGAAAGCAGCCCAACTCCATCTGTCATTTCTCTTGCTCTTTGTGCACCCGGCTTGCTGAACTGTCAATGCAACACCTCTGCTTTCCACTCCCTCCTTTTGAATCATCAACCACAATCATTCCACAGACGCCAGTTACCTATCACTTATACCTTTGTGTCCCGCTCTCATCTGATGTTCAGAGCTTGGCTCAACATCTGTGTGGTAACGTACCCGCTCGAACGACTCAGACGGGGAAACCCACATTGCAAAGTTACAATATGGAAATGACCCCCGGTTCTTCACTCCCTTCATATTTCTCACGGTGACAGACTAACTTAAGGGTTTCACCCCTCCTCTACTGCATATCTCCGCCCGCTTCTCCCTTGTCTGAACACCTTGTTCAGGCTGACGCAAGGGGAGGGACACACCGCGCTGTAGAGCAGGTAAGATTATTTTCGTATAGCTCCTTGACGCTGTGTGGCACAGTGGACCTATGGTCACATGGTATTCTCTGCTTCTTGCATATGTATTCTGTAAATTACGTCATCTGGAGGAAAGCCTCTACCATTGTCTTTAATCTGCTTGTGTCTGCATGGGATTCTTTGCCCATGTATGCTGCATGGGGACCACAGCAGAGGTATAATATGTAGACAACTGCCCTGGGCTTTCATTCATCTTTCTGGCCTCCTTCCTGCTTGTGCCACGTCCTTGAGAGCGGCGGGATCCCATGTAAGTTTGGTCCAGCAATCTTGGCGCTGTTACCATCTGCTCAAATGTTGCATGAAAAGTATGGTAGGGCTTTCACCTCCAAATTGTCGCTCTAGGGACCCGTACATATCCAATTCTTTCTTTATTTCATCCTGTAGCACGGCACCCCATAGAATACAGCTGAGTGCCACAAAAGATTCAGTCCAGGTGTACACATGGCCTCAGCCAGCTAAATACACCATTCCCCTCATCCCAATGCACCTTTCGTCTCCCAACGTAACTACTCCAAAGTCTCGGTCTCTGTTTCTTTCCGCTACTACTCATGCAGGCTCTGCTATGCTCCTTTCTCTCAGCTTCACATAATATGATGCCCTGTAGGGCCTTTCTATGTACAGCACTTCAACACCATTACGCGTACAAGGAAACATAACAACAGATGCACACGCTTTCCGAAGCCCTATATTTCACCTCTGAAGGCTCCTTAGTCAATTTGAAAATGTGTTGCAAACCCTTTTTGCCCCCAGAATGTTAAGGCCGGTTCCTCCCCTGACTGCAGCAACCCACCCTATCTAAATCATCATCAAATGAGTCCATAATGCAGCTGAAAGAGGACTTGGGGAGAGAAGGATAGGGTGAGACTGTTGGGAGAGAAGCGGAGAGGAGTGACAGAAAAATATGTGAATGAGAAGCTAGAAACAGAAGAGTGCTGTGCAAAATATGTGAGGAATAGCACAGGTACATGTGAGAAACAATAGTGGGCGTAGTCTAAAATAACCAGGAGATGAAGTTCATGGGCACTATAAGTGACCAATAGCACAAGTGTTTGTGGCAAAACGAACAAGAAACAGCAAGGTTATTTTTGCAAAACGAGAGAGCAACCAGAGGCGCACACACAGCCCCTCCTTTGTGCTCCCTGGCAACTACAGGGGATTGGGGTTGAGCCAAGTCCTAGATCAAGATCCCAACCAGATGACATTGACCAGATACTGTATCCCACAAGATGGTGTTAGAAAGGGCCTCCCTCCACCTACTGATTGAAGGGCAATAAGACCCTAACTTAGTTTTTCAACAATGTAGTATGCTTCTCACCATCCAACCCACTAACGGTATGTATGGTGTCTTATTTTCTCTCATAGCCTCTTGTCGGGATGATTTGAGAAATGCATGATTTCAGTAACTGAGCTACTCTGCATTGTAAATACAAAAAGATAACAAAGTCAATGCACCTGTGCT
Organism: Ambystoma mexicanum; assembly: GCF_040938575.1. Classification (NCBI taxonomy): domain Eukaryota; kingdom Metazoa; phylum Chordata; class Amphibia; order Caudata; family Ambystomatidae; genus Ambystoma; species Ambystoma mexicanum. Next base: position 848,672,364 of record NC_090930.1, read on the forward strand.
GTTAACATATTTACTAATCCACTAATAACAAAAATGCTGTCCTTAAAAGGAAGCAAACTGCTTCAAGTTGCATTTTCTACATGGACAGCAAAAATGCAGTGTTCCCATTCTGAAACCACTGCAGAGATCATACGAAGGGTTAAAAATAGCAGGCAAGTAAAACGGATTTTACAATGCGCAGCGTTTAGTGGAGTTTCATGATGTTGCAAATAGAATTCCTTGGCGCAGAGCGAGGATGTACCAGAGATGAAACATTGCAGGATAGGAAGTTCATATTTTGCCTATCAAGGCCCATTGTCTTGTATGGGGAGATCAAAAGGACATTGTGGTGTCACTGGCTGAGATCTGGAAGCATTGAATTAACTGGCCAGTAAATATAACTACTCCAAATTCAGCATGAAAAAAGAGAAGGGGAGGACCCAGGAGGCAAGGCAAGCAGAAAAAAGAAAGAGAAAAATAAGAACAACTCCCCGACATGCTGAGAAAAAAGATAGACTATGCTAAAGAACTTTAAAAAAAGAAGATGAACTGAGTGAGTCGGGAGCAGAGCGTAGAGGACTAGAGTTCGGAGCCTAGAAATGGTGCTAGCAGAACAGTGCAGAAGCTACCTTTGAAGGAGCGTGTGTTCTAAGGATCAGGGCCTAAGTTGTCGTGAGAACTGGTAAGATCTGACAAGCCCTCTGAATGAGAGAAGCAGCCAAGGACTAAAAAGGTCGGCAGACGAATGGAACAATTCACATGTGGAGTCAGTGGCTTTGAAATTGCAGAGGGTCCTTGATAATAGAAGTCCTTATTCTGATAAGACGGCAGCTCTGAGATGTGGAGAGGCCTATTAAGCTTAGTCAGATGTAAGTTAATTTAATGTAAAAGAGACATTTAATGATCAGAAAATTGGACCGCAGATTGTACATGCTTTTAAATACTGTCACTTTAATGCTTTGAAGAACTAGACCTAAAGACAGAGCTGGGAGTGGGACAATTGATAAACGCGAGATCACAGTTTGCTGTAGAAACAGGTATCTGCTACGCAAACCTAATGAACATAATTCATGATTTGAAGTAGTTGAAGTTTGGAAGTGTGATGCATGTTTAATTACAATGGTGTCTGACCTTGTGAATTAATACATGAACTTAAACTGGTAATAACCAGTAGCAGGTTATATTCAATAGAGTGGACTGGTGTCTATTTCAACAGAGATTTTTATGTCAACAATGTAAGTGGGGCAGTGTAAGATCTCTATTTTTCGTTTGAACAGGCCTTGAAAGAAGCGAAATATAAATTGAATTGAAATGGACAATAGGGGGTTAAAACATAAGAACAAACCATTACACTTAAACCCCCTACACTCTCCACAGTTAAATAGTCATGAGTAATGCTGGCGACATAGAGACATAGAGAGAATGCATTCATTAAATGAATGTGCATCGAAAGAATAAATAAGGGTAAGGCCCACCAGAGAGTGAACCCTGAACCTAAATTAGGATATCTTTTAGTTTAAACAGTAATCTGATCCTTCTCACTTTGGATTTGTAGTCGTTACACTTTAGCGCATCCCTGCATTACCACTACCCTCAAAGGCGGCAATCGCCAAGGGTGGCAAAGCTTGCAATAACTCCTCCTCTATTATATATCACCTGGCACTTGTCAAGATACCAAGGTTTTCTGTTGCAGTAAAAGTCCTAAAAACTGGACTACCCGTGGGAGCACCCTGGCCTGTGACCGAGTTCTGCTGCCAGGGTAGACTCCTAAGCCTCCCATGTTGGGACGAGGCGCTACATTAAACATCAGTCAGTTTGCACATCTGCTGCCTCTCGGGCAACATCCCTCGCCACTTACAGAGGAACAGCTATAAAGATGCAACTGAAATGAGCGACCAGCTGCCACCAGCATCTCCTATCCTTCACCTCACTAGTATACTCCTGTCATTATGCACCCGGGGTGGCATTGGAGTGCCGCTGGTTGCTAGTTTCTGCCAGCCCTCCGTCTCTTTATCCACTCATTAACAGTTAGCTCTTGATACCCTACTCCTCATTAGTAAGTCAGTCTGACACCAATACATTGCGATGTCAATACCTTTCGTGGATAGTTCACCCATGACTCACATGGGCGAGCCCCTTTCCAGGGGCCTCCGCCATTATGTATTGATCCACATAATAGCAGTTTTCCTGTCATTATGTGCTTGGATTCTCCCCTCGCCACAAAGGGAGGGGGTAGGGGGAATCCTAAGTGTGACTCGTGTCAGTCAGAGACTCTGTTTACAAAACCACTCATCTGACAAACAGGCTGTTCCCTTTCTCTGCCTCACACACTCTCCTCACAGTCAGATCCTGCTTCCCAGTCCCACAGTCATTTGCCCAGTCGTCCATCAGTCATGCACGCACTGGAATACAGCTACTCCCTTCCAGCCTCCACAGAGACATGATGCTGCCACCTACTGGCTGACGCCCCTCATCGCAGTAGAGCCACCCAACCAATGAACAAGTAGCCTGACATCACACCAGAACAACTGATCTGAAGACTTAGGGCCTCATTACATGGATGGCGGTGAACCATGGCGCTATTAGCGCCATGGTTCATGCCGGTAAAATACCGGCACCGCCTTGGTGGAAAGGGGAATTACTGCCCTATTCCAAGGTTGGCGGGGCGGTAATTCCCCCTTCCACCATTGCCCTTCCCCATTCCCATTTTTGCCCCATAGGGCTCTATGGGAATGGGTGAAGGCGCTAATTACGGTACCGCAAATTGCGGTACCGTAATTAGCTCCCTGGTCCCTTTGCGGGTTGATTTTTAACGCCTGCAAAAAGCAGGCGTAAAATTTCCCAACCCGCAAAGGGACCTCGTAGTAAGGCGGTAAGGATATACCGGTACCGGTAAACCCTTACCGCCATCCGTGTAATGAGGCCCTTAATCCCTTAAGTCCCAGGCAACCCTTTACCCACCTAATGGCCAGTTAAATAGGAAACTGCATTCTGTGCCCAATAAATGACAAAGGGTTGCACATTGCAAGTCAATAAGAGGAAGTCGGGTGGTGCTAGCGAAAAGCAGACCAGAGACCCCTGTAGGTTTATATAAAGTTGGTAAGCATCAGAGGGCTACGTGCAACATGATAAAGAGCACAAGGTCCCGCGCAACGTAGGTGGGGGCATGCTAAAATGCATTTATCAAGTCGATAAGAAAAGGCCCAGGAGATTGTTCCAAATGGGACTCGGCAGAGGTGTGGTGCAAAGTAACTAGGATGCAATGTGCAAAAACAGTAAATGCGCCGATATCAGGTAGTAGATGCATAGGAGCATCAGATGGGCGTGTGCAGAGAGAACATGAATGGTGAGCGTTCAGCAAAGTAAACAGGGTCAATACAGGAACTTGCACGGATAAGAAAGGACAGGGCTGCTTATAAAAACCGGGAAAGGCGACGGAGCTTTGGGCAGAAAGGGTAGGGTGTGTGAGGGTGCTAGGGTACGGGAGGGCAAAGGAGGGCTGGAGGTATGGTGGAAAGGAGGGCATACGGTGACGGAAAAGGCGAGTGTGTGTAAAACAGGGGAGAGAGGGGATCCGAGAGGAAATGCAAGATGTTTGCTAGAGCAATAGACTTGGGAGAATGGGGAGAGAGAGGCGAGGTTGTGTGACCGAAAGCGGGCATGTGAAAGCAGGACGAGCGGGTGAGAGCGCGAGGGGGTTTAAGAGCAGAGGAGTGAAAGGAACGAGATACAATGAGTGAGAGGGGGAAAGTGACAAAAAGGGGGAAGGTGCAGGCCATGGGAGTTGGGACGGGAGCATAGGAGTGTGGTCGGAGAAATGGGAAAACCAGACTGAAGATGGGGGCGCAGCCAGGGAGGAGTGAAGGTAGATAGCAGAGATAGAAGGGGGAGACCACTATCGCGATAGAGGAGCAGGGAACAGAGCACGAGAAGCGAATGGGCACCTAAATATAATGTTGAAAAAAAGGGAGCAATTATTTTTGTTTAAATGCCTGTTTGAGCTAAACCCTTTGGCACTTTCTCAAGTCATATCGCCTTAATCATCCCTTGCCACAAATGGGCTCGACAGCGCATAAATAGAATTCCTTTTATAAGGCTATATTTTTTTTAAATAAAATACAACAGTAATGTGCTGCCATCTGCTGGGAAGCTATATTACCTACCCATGCTTTTTCTTAATTTTAAGTAATAAATGTCATGATGCAGTAGGAGTACACCCGGACATAACTACAGTATCTTGAGTGTATTTCTAATTAAGTCCATATTTCTTCCGCTTCTGTATTAAGTAATTTGTTTTTTCACTTAGCGATACCATGTAACCGAGCCTCACCCCTATTTTCGGATTATTGTAAATATGTACTCTCTTCTAATACCCACTGTATTTTTCGTCCCCTATTGTGGCTCCCCTTGTGTACCAGCGGCCTAGTCCTTTACTTCTGTAACACGCCCATTTCCACTTCCGCGTTCATCCTTTATGTACCTTCTCCCTCTGTGAGAGACATTAGTTTTGTAATGTCTACGATTATCTCTGTTAAAATTACAATACAATACAAGTCATCATTTTGCCTGAGAAACTGGGGGAAGTTGAGGAATAATGGAGGAAATACTTCCACCGAGAAAACAAACAAAAGTCACATTTTCTCCATGTTTCTCACACGTTGTGGTTGAAGATGAGGACGAAGCTGAACGTCTATATGAAAGGATATAAGCAGTGCTTTAAATGGGACGGTCCTACACGGCCCTCAGTATCTGCACTTCTTATTTTTGAGCATTTGAGTACCTGCACTTCTCAGCTCCTGAAAGAGATTACCGGTACTCAACTATGCTGCAAGGTGAAAATGAAAGCTTTTCATTTCACTCTATTGCAACTTCAAGGACTATGCTTCTGCAGCCTTTTCTGGGGAAAGCTGCGCCCTCTCCCCCCTCCTCTCTCCACCACCCGCAGTGCCCATAATGTCTCCTTCAGGGCCCACTCTGCAGAGCAAAAGGAAAGACAACAGGGATGTCATTTAGTGGTCGCCAGAGGTTGCAACTGTGACTTCTGAGGTCTCCCTTGCGACCCCTGTGGTCTCCCTTTTTAAATCTTTTTTTTTAGTGCAAGCTCCTGGGCTGCGGTCAGCACCATGTGGCTCTTTACTTCTGGAGTGGCTGGCTTTCTTGTCCAGACCCCTTAAAAAAAAGAAGAAAAATAAGAACAGGAGTGGCACAAGTCGAACACTTTCAGCTCTGACCCTAAATAAGAAAGAGTAGGAATACAAAATAATGCGTCTTTCTGGAATTCTATACAATAATTGCTAGACTCATTAAAGGTTTATTTCAGGCACAGTTCAGGGTGAGTCACTGATTTAGTCTATTCTTAAACACCTCAAGTCAGCCTTTCATCCTTCTGAGGTAGATAAATGAGTACCAACACAGGTTGGGTGATATTGGGTGTATATTTTTTCTATATAAAGCGCTTACGCGTAAGTGCTATATAATAACACATCATTATCATTTGGTCATGGACGTCTGCTTGCATTCACAGTAATTTGGTAATATGGGCCTATATACACTGATCTTAGCGATACATACGGCAATCCATTCTTGTATGAAATGTACATCACATTATAGTGATATCGTAACCATATTTTTCATAGTGTACAAAGCTATGTGATGCCACTTCCTGTTTTGTCAACGGGTGAAAGGCTGTGTTCCATCACTTCCCGCGATATCACTTTGGGGTGGGGTCAAATTACATCACTTCCTGTGATGTCATCAGGGGGTCAAGGGTCATGTGATGTCACTTCCGCTATCCCTGGTTTTTTGGTGAAATGATGTCCCTGAAAGGCAGACATGCAGCTACTGTGCTCTCAGCACACTGAGGGCCCAATTCTCATCTTGGCGCAGTGAGCGTGCTAAATAGCACAACTCACTGCGCCATTTCTTGACACCCAGCCACCACTGCTATTCTCATGTGGGCCTGCGTGTCTTCGCAAAGCACGACAGTGCTTTCGCTGTAATCCGCCTGTTTCTAATGGAAACAGACGGATTGCAGAATCTCAGCAGCATTTTCGTTAAATAACGAGGGAATCGTTATTTAACGAAAATGCTGCCGATACACCAAAGTGAGCAGCTTCAACATTGCAGTATGTTGAAGCTGCTTACTTTGGTGTATAAGAAAGTGTTCATATACACCTGTGCGGTGTATATGAACACTTTCATTTAAAGCGAGCAGCTTCAACGTTGCATCCTGCAATGTTGAAGCTACTCACTTTAGTGTAAATGAAAGTGTTCAAATACACCCGTGCGGTGTATATGAACGCTTTCATTTACACCAAAGCGAGCAGCTTCAACGTTGCAAGATGCAACGTTGAAGCTGCTCGGTTTGGTGTAAATGAAAGCGTTCATATATACCCGCGTGTTGTATATGAACACTTTCATGTACACCAAAGCAAGCAGCTTCAACATTGCAGCAACGTTGAAGCTGCTTGCTTTGGTGTATATGAAAGTGTCCATATACAACACGGGTGTATATGGACACTTCCATTTACACCAAACAAGGCTTCTTGTGGCACTCCTCCAGTTTAACGGCACCAAAAGGGTACCGTATATGTGTGCTAGTTTAGCTCACATATAAAACTGGAGGAGTGCCACAAGAATAGGCTTCCAAAAAGCCAGTTTACAAATGTGGCGGTTGCTAGGTTGGTTTCCAACCCATTCTAGCAACTGCCACATGTATTCTGAAAGTAGCGCATTCTTCCGACTTCAGAAGAATACGCCACCTTCAGAATAGGTCTTAAGTACCGAAAAGGTCGTTAACCCTTTTATCGACCTTTTCGGTACTTAACACCTTGATGAGAATCGGGGCCTGAGCGTGGAAACACTCTTTCACTAAGTAGGGTTCACTTGTTACCATTGGGGTCCTTTGAAGGAGCTGAAATTGATTTGGAAAGCCTGGGAAATTACTATTTAAAGAAGTTTATTTGTTATTAGCAGTGCTTATTCTAATATGTAAATGTTTAAATAATTGGAGTTGTGATGGACCGTCCAGTTACCTACCGAATTTCTTCTTAGGCAATGAAAGCCAGCAGTAATAAAACTCCCATTCTAAAGCTTAGTTTACACCTATGATGTCTGCTAGGTTGATATGCAAACAAAGAAAGTCTCCTTTAATATAGATATTCAAACTTTATTAACACAATGCATAGCAACAAACTCAAAGTTTGGTGTAAGGATCTCAGGCACACTGCTTTACCAATGTGGGTGCTCCTTGGCACATCACTTAACCTCACTTGGCACTGACTGCAAACAACAGGATGTGCCTAAAATGGACCTGTGCCAAATTGCTGCACCGCAATGGCTGGGGCTGAAATCGCTGCATTGGATGTCCGGCTTCACAGCTTGGTGAGTACCTGCACTTCTTTTTTTCCATTTAAAGCACTGGATATACGACAACTAGTGGCCCCGCCTCAGACGGGCATTGGCACATGTTCACTGTTCCAAATGTAAGTCTGCTTTCTTTATCAGTTCCAAGCATCTTGCCTGGGCCTCGGTGTACATTGTTCGCCATTTCTGGTCTTTTTTCTGAGGCTGAACACTTCCTCCATTAAAGGAACAGTGCGCTCAGAAATATGAATTGCTAAAATGATGGACAATAGTCTAAAACATAGTTTAGACATATTTTGAATGAAAGTTCCTATGTAAACACTTTGAGCAAATGAGGCTCAAAGTGTTTACATGGGAGCATCCATTTTGTGATTTCTGGCAGCCTCCTCTGCTCTTTCCTGGCAGCACTAAACAAGCAGCAAAAATCCCCTACTCGGAGCTTTTGCTTACTGGAGCCAGAGCAGAGCTGAGGAGGCTGCCTTCACTTTCATTTTACATTTTCAGTGCTCCCCAAGCCCAGGGAAGCACAGAAAACATAAAATGAAGGCAAAAAGACAAGGCGCGTCAATTAAAAATACAACGTTGTTGTATTTGTGATTGCTGTGGGTTAGAAAACCACAAAATCATAAATACAACAACTTTGTTATTGTGACTGTGGCAGCTTTTGCGTGGAGTCTCCTCGGCTCCCCCAACCCTGAGGGTAGCTGCGCATTCAGAATAACAATGTTGTTGGATTTGTAAATACTGCAGCATTTACAAATATAACAACGTTGTATTTCTCACTGTGGCAGCTTTTGCTTGGAGTCTCCTGGTCTCCCTCAGGGTTTTTGGGAGCCCGTAAGCCCCAAAGTGAAAGCCGCTGCAAGCAGAAACACTGCGGCATGGAAACACAAAACCGCGTTGTGTTTCTGCCTGCAGCGGCTTTCACTTTGGGGGAGCCCGCGAGCCCCTAAGTGAAAGCTGCTGCAGGCAGAAACACTGCGGCATGGAAACACAACTGCGTTATGTTTTTGCCTGCCTTGGCTTTCACTTTGGGTCTCCGGGGCTTCCTCGGGGGAGCCCCGGAGACCCAAACTGATAGCCACGGCAGGCAGGAACACAACGCTGTTGTGTTTCAAAAACACTGCGGTTTTTCTTTCTAAGTTTCTCAGGCTCCTCCAGCTCGGAGGAGCGCGAGAAACCTAGAAAGAAACCCATAGCGTTTTAAATACAACGTTGTATTTATGTTTGCGGTAGCTTCAGCTTGGAGCCCAGGGGCCCAAAATGGATGCCTCCTAGTGCTTCCCATTTTAAAGTTTGAGCTTCATTTGCTCAATATTTTACATAGGGACTTTAAAAACAATTTCGATATTTTTTTTATTATTGGCCGTCTTTTTTGCCAATAATATTTCTGAGCGCACTATTCCTTTAAGCTATTATACGGATGAGGGGAAAAGCAGAGTATTATGCTGTTTCTTCCTTAATGGCACCGTGGCAGCAGGGAAACTGGTTAATAGGGAATGAGCATACAGCATGTCGCCTGTTTGTGTTTCTCTGCCTCTGTATTTTCTAGATTAAATGAAAATAGTTTAGGGAAAACACATTTGGAAAACAATAAGTGCGAGCAGTGGATAATGTGCCAAGGTTCATTTGCAAAAGAGGAGCTTGAATAAAACACAATCCAATTTTCAATCATTTATTTTTTAGCGGCCAGGGGCTGTAAGTATTAAAAAGACAGTATTTTTACTTAAACTCATATAGACCATCTAGTGGAAGAGTACACACCACAGGAAGCTATTTGAAATATTACAACATTATCATATGTGTTACTCTATCTATAGCGACACATAGTGGGCTCATTTTTAATTGCCCCCTTAATTGCAGAGGGGGCCGCATATGAGTGCACTTCTGTACATGCAATTCCCTCCGTGCAATTTTGATTGTTTGCATTTTGAGTTGTAGATAAAGCATGGATGTCCGAGTGGTCCTGGGGTTGCATGCATTTGTCGCCCCTTTTTATAATATTTTTGTATTGACACTTTTTAATTGTAATTTTCCTATATAATAAGTACACAATACGACATGAAATCTTCCTCAACAGTGATGTTCCCAGCAGTATGTCAATAGTGTATGAACCCCCAGGAGTTAATATATAACAATACACATACATTAAACTCGGGTAACGCCCTCATTTTGCCCACCCCTTCTTGATGCATGCAATCGTCATTGCCTCCCACCACATACGTGCATGTTGGGAGACCTTTGCATCCATCCTTAAGAAATCGACCTGCTTTGAGCGAACACAAAAAGTAGGCAAATAACATATGAATCCACATCATCTCTGGCCGCTTCAAAATCGCATCCTGGGGTAGATGCCTCTATATTGGTGAGGCAAAGTGGATGCAGTGGTGGGAACGTACATTTTAATCTTTGCCCCCGCGCCATCTAAAAAATTGATTTAGATGGTTTGTACTCTGCGTGTGGTTTGTTTTCCTCCACTAGGAGAACAAGCTCCAAAAGCAATGCATGGGATGGATCATTAACATGCTCTGTACATCCAATCAGAAATCTTAGTGAACCCTTTTTGCCTGGCAGATCACAAAAACAGATTGGCTGCACAGCAGCTTTATCTCATTATGTAAACATATCTGTCCACTGCTCCTTGACTCTTATGTGCATAAGAAGCACGGGGCAATTGTCTGAGGCCAATGTGAAATTGGGCTAGAAAGCACTTCTGAGGAAATGTGAAAATTACATGATGCGAGCTTGTGGGGCCAATATAAAAGCATCCTGGTGTAATGTTCTGAAACAATTTTCAAGTGACACAGGGCAATGTTTGGAGGCAATTTTAAGATGCATGGATGAATGATTTGAAGCAGTGATGGATTCTGGATGTACACCGGTCTTTATTATGAATACCTGGGCCCTACATCAGGCTATTAATTGTTATCCCAATTCCACCACTTAGCCAGTGGAAGGAGTAGATGGGCAATCACTAGACGGTGGACCAGCGGTTGAAAACACCTAAGCATGTATCTAGACAATTGCAATTTACATGGAAACTATAGTATTAGACCTGATAAAAGCATCCCATTTTCCTATCATATTAGGACTGCCCTGACTCAGCTACCACAAATTGTATGTCATTTGAGGAGCCCATATCTTATTTTTGGGCTTGGAGGACTTCACCTCACATTGTTTGAAAAGTAAAGATCATCACATCAACAGACCTGAAAGTTCAGCACATCAACTGTCCTGAAACTCAAGTCTTGGATCTGGAAGCCCCAGTTGCACTGTTGTGCATCACATCACTCAAATACAAGGAGTTTGGGGACGTATTCACTGTAGGTCAAGCTAAGGCATTACCCCCACACAGGCCAGAGGACCATGCCATTAATCTACTTTCTAATAATACCGTACTGTTCAAAAGAATGTATATGTTGTCCCCCGCTGAGAAGTCCCCTCAAAACTACTTAAAAGAAGATTCAAGAAATGGGTTAGTCACTGAATACAAATTTCCAGATGGGGCATCCATGTTCTTCATTACAAAGAAAGATGCCACAGAGCTCAGGCCTTGCATTGACTACCATGGTCTGAACCAGATAACAGTGAAGGATACATATCCCTTGCCCTTTATTTCTGATATCCAGGAAGCAGGTTGCTTCGAAAGCATCTTTACCAAGCTAGATCCCAGAGGGTATGTGGGATGAAAAGACAGCCCCAGAGCAACAGAGATGGAGAGGCCATGCTAGGCCCCTATTGTGAGAGTGAAGCTGGCTAATGTGGAATTCCATTGAAATATAAAAGCCAGTACAAAACTGTGATTTTGACATAGGTCCTAGTGAAATGGAAAGAAATTATGTAAAACTGCAGCAGTGCATGAGGAAAGAAAAAACACATTTGAAACTGCGCATTTGCAAGATAAAAAAGAGGAATGGTGCCTGACATTTAAGAAATAAAGTAAAGTGACAGATTGCGTTTATCAGGAATGAAGAGAATTAATTCCCATCATATAAAATGACAGCCTGTTAAGAGAAAGGCCTATTTCATTTTTGTGAACACCGGTTTCCTATGTTAACTGTGGCCCATCTCTGTGCATAAGATTAATAATGTATATATTTCTGTTCTAATATAGTAGAAAAGAAAGATTGTATTTATGAACAACAGGCCTAGCTATAATGCTAAAATGTTATATGTAAGCACATATTGTCGATTTAAAGCTTTATTTTCTGAAGTATGGATGAAGCTGGTATTTTCTCCACTTAACTGAAAGGTCTGTGCCTTTGAAAATTTGACCTCAAGACCTTTGGCTGAGGACCTCTAGGAGAAGGTCTGGTTTTCAGTTTAATGCTTAGATATACAGAGAAGTAGATCAAAATGATGGGATTTGCAGATAACGCAGCAAGCAGAAATGACCTTTAAGGTCAGGCCTCTCCATTTACTGTGCATTAGCTTTGAACAAAAACCTTTGAAGCCCAGGAGGGGAGAGCATGATCACATGTCCCGATCAGGTCATAGAAGAGAAATGCAACCTAGGAATTGGTGGGGGCTATGTGAAACTGAGGGGCTTGTAGTGCATTGCCATTGACTAACATTGAATACATTTTCTTGAATAAAAAGTGTATCGTATGTCCCAGTGAGCTCATCCCGGGTTGTTATTAAAAGGGACCAGAAGCCTGTTGGGATCATGTAAAATATGTGTGATGGATACAGCATGAGTTATGAGAAAAATTATGATTCCAGCTCTCTCATAATTCCGAGGGAATAGAAGGTTGTTGTGATGATAGGTTATTGAAGTAAGGTTTGAATCAGGAAGTGGCAGATTTGTGACTATTTCGGCTCAGGAGAAAATCATGAAAAACAGTAGTTCCGCCTAAGAAGGTCGTGCCGAAATAAAATTTGTATTTTCAAACTCGCCATAAAATATAGAACTCAAAAAGATATATGTGCCGATAATTATCTGAAAAATTGGGGTAGCTGCCACGTTGTTACATTTTAGGACACTGAAGAAGTTAGACCCACTCATTTTGGGATGATGAATCTTTCTCCTACCGCAGACTCCATCAATCACACCCCTTAACTCCTTGTCCTATTAGCAGGCAGTGAGCATATTGGGGAGAGGGAGAGAGCTGGCCAAACCATAGAGTGGGAAATATGATAATAATGGAGTGTCACCAGCCCTATAAGAGTATAGCGGTTAGGGGTGGTGGTACTGGGGAGACCCTTGGCACATTCTAAATTAATTCCACTATAGAAAATCACCCTATCCAATTACATTGAATTGTGTTGGGAACTGCCTTACTCCTTTCCATTAAATTGTGGGGAGGGGGAAGCTCTGTAGATCCTTAGCACATTGAATTGAAGCTAAATCAATGAATTCGCATTGAGAAAATCACAGGATGAGTGTTGTTAGAGTTTGAAACTAACAAAGTTTGTGCACAGTGTATTACAGCCGGTATAAACAATAAAGTAATTAGGTGACTCTACCCTTCTGAAACCCTTGTCTTCTGTACCAAAAAGGGTGTCCATAATCCCAAAATAAGTAGCCCTAAAATGCTGCTATTCAATTGTATGTAGAGGGTGCAAAATAAAATTTCCCATTTATTTACTTTTTCCCAAAGCCCTCCATTTCATGCAAATAAAAAGCCCAAAACCATTTTCCGATAGAGTTCCTTTCTTGACTTTGCCTTTCAAATAAAAAACCCAAACCAATTTGTCTACTGCATTCCCACTCCCTGATGCTTGCCTTCAGATCAGAGGAGTCATATCTATTTGATGCCTGGAGGGTAAAGGTTGCTGTGAGAAACAAGTATTGTGCCAAACTAAGCACTTACTGTGTGTTTTGTATGTTTTCTATTGGTTAATTTTCAAGAAATATTATGTAAAGTGATAACTGTCATCTCAAAATGTTACCTGTGTTTTGTAGTATCTGTAAGTTCATTAGAAATATAAGTTAGTCAATGGGTGCACACAATTTGAATGTGTAATATTGGGTAGTGCCACAGCATTGGTGGTTGATGTTTTGGTTGCTAGTCTTCTTTGTCAAACCTTAAATAAATATATATTCTTACTATACACCGGACTGGTGTCTAGCTCATTTTTTGGTGGTACAGAGGCTATTTGCTGGAAGTGGTGCGAGACGGTTGGAGGCCTCACTAAAGCTGAATCTGTATAAGCTCTTTCGTGCATGCCACCTTGCTTGGGAGGGAAAGGAACTCCCCTAGTTGAGAGTGACTGCCTAATATATTGTGACAGGTACTACCACCTTGTTAGAATTAAAGAACTCAATAAATGGAAAATAATATTTTGGATGCCATTCTGTCTCTGAGCGGTTATGCACTTCAGGTTGGCTAATACTCCTGCTGTTTTCCAGCGATGCATGGGCTACCTATTTGTTGACCACCTTCTACATACGGTTGTGGTTTACCTGGGCAATATTTTATCTTCTCCTCTAATCCTGAAGACCATTATCATCACATATGTGAAGTATTTCATAGTCTCAAGGTAAATCAACTAACGGCTAAAACAGAGACGTATGAATGTGTGCCTGATCTGTATCTTATCCTATCTTGATGGGGTTCATTTTACCTGACCAAGCTGTCTCAATGGACCCAAGGAAGATCAGGGTGGTTCTTGTATGGACATCTCCCACTTCAGTGAAAAAAACTTGGACTATTCTCAGCTTGGCTAATTTGTATCGCAAGTACATCCGTGGGTTTTCCCATTTAAAAGAGCCCATATCTGCCTTCTGAAAATAATAGGGAATTTCAATGGAGTAGTGAAGCATAAAAGGCCTGCATTATTCAATGTGCCATTGTTATTGCCCCCCATTTGAAGGCTCCCTGATATCTCTAGACCTTCTAACCTGGAAGAAGATGCTCCAGATCTAGCAGTAGGCGTGGTGTTGAAGCAAAAACAAGATAATAATGTTGGGAAATTGGAAAAGTTTGAACTTTGCCTGCCATACCACTGACTGTGGGGTGGCCACGTCATCATTGTCATTTCTGTCACTTTCGTGAATTGCTACAAATATTACAATATTTTTGGTAAATGGGATAAGTGGTACATTTAGGTTACTTTGTGTTATTTTGTGCAGAGGTGATACATTTGTAGATTTGCATGCACACAGGTATAAAATGCACACATAATGATATACATGTATGGGAAGTATTTTTCAAATTTTGTAAAATATTTTAGATATATGAGGTGTGGTTGCTCTATGTATCAAGGGGTGTTTTCACAATCATGGCAAAGGCCCATCAGCCGTCAGGGAACAGGTTCCATAAGCTGGTCAATGGGGTGGTTGCAGTCAGTTTGCAGATGGCTCAAGTGCTGGAGGGTGAGGGGGAAGATATGATCTCTGGTAAACAGGAGAGTTCATTGTTGGAAGGGATAGGCATTTATGAAACCCGCAGGGTTGTTTGAATAGATGGCTTCACCCAGGACACTTACAGAGATCAGCAGTAATACATTTCAGGAGAGCGATTGTGTTGTCAGGAAGTGGGCTGAACTCATGTGAATAGGAAGGGTCAATAGTTATGGAAATTGGACAGTGGACAGGTTTGGGCAATTCAGTTAGCAATTTGAATAGGTCAAATGGAATCTATGTGTTTTTCACTCATTTTCGTGTGCTTAGGTATTTTTAGGGCAGCTCTGTGTGCATCAGTAACAGGAATTATGTTATTTTGTAACTAAGAGGCAAGGCTGCCACCAAAAACCGAGAGGTTTTTGGGAAGGGGTGTGTTGAAAATGTAAACCTTGTAATTTTAAGTTTCAGTGGATTGTGTTATAATGTCTGTGTCCAATGAACTGGTGGGTTTTAGATTTCTGTGTAGAGGGCAACCAAACATGTTTGGATGGATGGCTTTTCAACGGTATTTAGGGGAGTGCGTTAACTGTTGCAAACTCTATATAATATGTGTACTTTGTGTGGTTCAGGGAGACCAGGGAGACCAGGGTTAATTTGACTGTTAGATGTAATCGAAGCCTCCCCCAGGCCGTTGTTCAATAAACTTGCTTTATGGACAAAAAGTGCACTTACTTATTTTCGAAGTGTCTAATTTGGGTAGAGGGCCAGGTAGGAGCCTTAGGCTCTATCAAAATATTGGGGGTCTCCTGTTAATGCAGCTCAACTGTGGGCCTTTACTGGAGGGACCAGCTTGTGTATGAAAAAGAAGCAGTTTTCAGGCACCAAGAGGCCTGTCTGGTCCCCAAAGGTGGAGGTTCTGCAGCCCAGCTGTGAAGCAGAACTGCTTGGGGGAGCACCGGTTTGGAGCGCTTCAAGGTTTTGAAGTCCACGTAAGTGCATCTTTGTCAGGAAACCAAGTGGGGTCTAACAGGAGAAAAAGGAAACAGGGTTTTTAGGTACAGCAAGAAATGGGTTTGTGGGATTAGAAGGGACTAAGCAGGTTGAAGAGTGACTGTGTTTAGGAAGTGTATGAATCGTTTATGTTGATAAAACATGTTTCTTTAATCTAGTTTGTTATTTTAGTGGTGTAGTCTTTCACCACAGTGTGTTACTCATGTGGATAGGCTCGATACCCTTCCGGTTGCTTGTCTGGTTGGCTGGAGCCCTCACTTTAAAGTGAGGTGGCATCTTATGGTAAGACCACCCGTAGATACCTTTCTGAGGCATATATTAGTAAAGCATTACTTGTACTAATTGTGCTGGCAGACTCAGCACCTCGAGTTTCTTGGTTAGTCTAACGTAGTGTGGGTCTCCTCTGGTAGTTTCAGGGAAGATGGCTCTGTAGTAGAAAGGGGTGTACTAGTGAAAAGAGGAAGAGATACGTTTTGTTGTAGTAGAAAACATTGAGCTCCTTCTATGCTCGAGTGAAGGTGAAATCTCAATGGAATGGATAGAATTTGGGCTGACATATTCTAATAAGATGTTGTCTTTTGTGCACGGTTGAAGAATACATAGTTATTGAGTCGGTTATGATAAAGCAGTGAGTGTGGAGAGTGAGTTTGGGGGAAATCATTTAAGGGACAGAAAAGGAATTTTCGGGTAGTCATTTTTCTATTGGCAGGTTGGGGTTTTCTTTAATAATATCGACATTTTTGAGGATTTTTGTTGAAACATGGAAACTCCATTGAATCATTTCAGTGAAGTGCTCCCCGTGCATAAAATACACATTTTGAAATATCATCGGGAATGGTAGAGGGAAACAAAGGGCATCATGTTTAAACCGTGTCCTAGTGACGGGTCCTATGATAAGGATACATTGGAAAATCAGCGTACTTTCTTAGGGTCCAAACGGGAGGAGATGAAATTGAACAATAAACTGAATATCCTGGAGCTATGGAGGTTATATGAGAAGGGACGAGGAAGGAAGGTGTATGATTTTTTTCTGCACCACCCCCATATGGGTGCTATCCTTTGTCGCCCGCAGAAGACATAGAAATCCAGAGTTTGAACCACCATATTCTCCAGTGACTACTCCGGACGGTCAGGGGTAACACTTCCGTCTGTACCAATTTTCAAGAGACAGGAATATGAGGGAAGCAGAAGGGTAACGCCTTCTTTAGTAAAGGTTGTTGGCGGGCCCCAGAGGGAAGAGGAAAGAAGAAAAGTCTATCTTAAGAGTAAATCAACGTTAACATTGGGACCAGAAGACATAGAGCAAGAAAGGGTTGTAAGGAGCAGGCGCAAAGAAAAGTCGGCGATTGGACAATTACCCCCCCGGTTCCGGCATAGAGAATAGATTACGGAGAGTAGTGGAAAGTTAAGAACAGAATCGGGAAGAAGATGCAAGGTAAATTGAGAGCGAAGTGGCATGGGTACAACAGGATAAGAGTAAAAAGCAGGAAGATGATAACAGGGAGACTCAGGAAGCGGAGGAAGGAAGATGGAGACATGGTCAGATTCTCGTACGGCTTGATAAATCTGTCATAAAATGAATGAGTGTGGACATGGAAAAGGAAAGCGCCGCTATAGATGCAGAGTTAGAATGAAGGGGAAGAGAGGTGGCCTGCTACTGCAGCCCCAGGAGTGTGATTGTTCCCACAAAGGAATCAGGGATATGATAGAAGAGACAGAAGAGGAAGAGGAGGATGACTGGGAGACAGACAATGAGCAAGGAGGGCAGGAAGCAGAGGCTATGTCTCCCACTCTAGTTTGGACTCTGCAAAGTACACTATGGGGTCTTTGGACACACCATGCAATCTGTATGGCTATAGGGAGAGGGTGAGGACAGAAAGGGGAAGCACTAGTAAAAGCAAAAGTGACTCAATACCCACTACTCCAGAAGGGTTAGAGGAGGGTGTTTTCTGTTCTGTGGTCACATATGGACTGGAACAACTTAATGAAGATGCTTCTGTCGCTCACTGCCGGGGTGGGGAAGTGGATTTATGCCCTAGAAAAAAAACTGCCAGTGTCATGTTGGCAATTAGGGCCATGAAAAACCTTTCCACTGCCTTGATGGGCAATGGGCAGACGAGTTTTGGAAGAAAGCGGGGTATCCGAGAATTCAGTTAGCCATGAATACCCAAGATGGAGCAGCTTTCAATAATTGTAGGGTACAGGTTTGGGGAGCACTATGGATAATGTATCCTGATACGCCAGACATAAATTCTATTTTGACAAAAACAAAGTTAGACGAGGATCCCACTGCCTACATTCAGTTGATTCAGGAGATGTGGAGAGAAGAGACGGGAGAAGCATGGGACAAAAATGTGTCTATTTTTTTTATCACATGTCGAAAATGGGACTTCCTAAAGAAGTACATCATGACCTAGACCAGGTCATAGGGAAGAGTTGGCAGAAGATACAGGTGCACATTGTGTATTTGTGTAAGAGGCAACAGGACAAGGAAAAGGAGATCACGGACCAGGCTCAAAAGGCTAAGACCAAGCTGGTTCAGAAAAACCAAACACAGATTTGTTTAGAGGGGGCAATAATAATCAGCCCCTTGGAGGGACAGCAGGGGCAGTTGGGACAACAGGGACAAATAGACTCTGGAATGGGACAAGCATGGATGGAGGGGTATGTACTTGGACCAAAACCGATGAGAGGATTTCCACATGGTATAGGGGGATTTTTGGGAGGCATCAGGTCATTCGGCAGATTTGGAGGAATGGGGCCCGGTTCAATGGGCATATGGGAGGGGTTATGAGGAATGTATGGAGTGCAGTGTTGGCTGTGTGGAAGAATGGGGCATGTGTCATGGGATTGTCAAAGTCGACCACAGTATTTTAACTCAGGTCCCCTCCAGATGAATACCCGAATATCGCCCTATGCCCCAAACTCTGGGCCATTGCTGCAATACCAGGTTGATCAGGACCTGGGAACTGGAATGACACAGACACACGCCCGAATATGTCAACCGAGGCACCAGTACAGGCTTGGGAGAAGAATCTTCTACCGAATTGGAAAAGTTACCCATTACACTGGAACAAGTGTACTAGGAGGAAATACTTTTTTGCATCCTGGTGCTCATATGTATCAGGAATAGGCCAGCCCACAGGTATCTCTGATGTGTCCAAGTCTATCAGTTACTACAGACCCGGGAGAGGAACCCCAGATATGTGTAAAGGTAGGTAAACAGACATTCTCTTTCAGGGTCGACACAGGGGCCACAAAATCCTGTATTAAAGAAGGTGGATTTCCCCTATAAGGAAAAGCAATGGAAACACACGGATTTTCTGGGGCTGTCCCATAGGTTCCATAAACTGAAGAGTTGCGTATCAAGGTAGGTAATCAAACTTTATCTGCTCCCTTGTTAAACTGCAAAGATACTCCTGTGAACTTTTTGGGAAGGGATCTCCTGAGCAAACTAAATATGTCGATAACGTTTTCAAAGGATGGCATAGTGTGCTCAACTCCCTTAAGAGAAGCAGTTTTTATCCCTGCATATTGCAGCTACAGCACAATTAGGGGGATGCCAGTACATTCTGTACTATTCTTGTATGGGGTAATGATAGTGTTAAGTTGGGTACCTGGAATAAGAGATCGTACATGGCAGATAACCCTAGAATTTTTGTTCCAGTCTGCTGAGTCAAAGGAGATAATGCCAGGGACTATTGTTACCATTCTTCTAGAAACCACGGTTGTGAAGGAGGACAGGGTGTTTCTTTCAGACACCGATGAGAAGAAGGCGAATGGTGTACAGTGTTGTGCATTGATCCAACCTCATCGTTAAGAAACGTGTCCGATGAGCAATTTTTCAAGGATGTGGAAGATGCAAGTGAAATGTTTTTTAAGATTGGAGTGCCTTGTCAGGTAATGGTGGAGGGTATGGAGGTACCACAGAGTATACTCATTGTGAGAAAAACATGAAGGAGGATTTGGAGAAACTGCCAGACCACTTATGGACCAGCAA
Organism: Ambystoma mexicanum; assembly: GCF_040938575.1. Taxonomy (NCBI): domain Eukaryota; kingdom Metazoa; phylum Chordata; class Amphibia; order Caudata; family Ambystomatidae; genus Ambystoma; species Ambystoma mexicanum. The sequence goes on from NC_090930.1 coordinate 848,692,007, forward strand.
ACCCCATTATGGTGGGTTATTGAAAAGTGTAGGTGCAGTGCAAATAAAATTACAACAAGGAGCAATTTTACCATGGGTTAGGCATTACGCCATGTCTAAGGAGGCAGACCAAGGCATTCTTGAGACCATTATGGCGTTGTTGAAGCAAGGCATTATACAACCTTCTGTGTCCCCATGTAACACAGCTATTTGCCCTGTGAAGAAGGTAAATTGGTCTAGTTGGAGGATGGTTCAGGATCTGCGGCCTCTGAACAACATTGTTGAAGCAGAATTTTCTGGTGGTACAAAATCCTGCTACCATTCTCTGTAACATCCCTACTGGGTTGACCCACTTCACAGTTATTGATTTAAAAAATGCCTTTTTCTCGGTTCCTTTGCACCCCGATTCCCAGTACCTCACAGCATTTACGTATCGTGTCAGAGATTTGAACACACTAGGTTACCCCAGGGGTACTGTGAATTTCCAACTGTTTTTAACAGAGTTATTCAGATGGATTTGGGGAACTTACAAATATCCAGCACTGTAATTCAGAACATGGACAATTTACTTGTTTGTAGTGCTTCAGAGGAACAATGTCGAGGAGACTCAGTCAGGCACCTCACCCTGCTCACGGAGAAGGGGTACAAAGTGGACAGAGAAAAACTGCAAAATTGGCAAATAGAAGTAGTGTATTTGGACAGGCACTATCATCTGCAGGGAGAAGGAGGGAGCCACCACAGTTTAAAACACGATTCAACCGACTAAGGTAAAAGAGATGCAACAGTTTTTGGGGCTCTGTAACTATTGTAGGAAGCACAGAAAGAGAAGAGTTAGATCAAGTGGTCAGATGAAATGAGAACTTGTTTTCAGGAGCTCAAGACTGTGATCAATAATGTTCCAGTTTTGGCGACTCCAGATTACCAAAAGCCATTTTTTTCTTTTTTCGCATACAGATGGCAAGGTAATGACAGCGGTCCTAACACAGAAAACATCATTGGGTCACAACACTGTTAGCCTATTAAAGTGGGTTGTTACACTCAGTTATAAAGAGTGAGTTTCCGTGTGAGCAATCTCTTGCGGCAGCAGCCTTTGATATTCAAAAATCCACATCCATTACTATGGGCTGCCCGGTGACACTGTACGTGGAGCATGCAGTTTTTGCAATTTTGGAGAAGTCGAAATCAATCTTGACTACTCAGAGAGTTTTTGGGTACAACCTTATTTTGTCAAATGCTTCCGTACGACCAGTGAGGTGTCACGTAGTAAACCAAGTGACTTTTTTGGCTGACCCCGTGCAGCCTGGTGATGATGTTCATGATTGTGGGACTTATGAGGGAGATGAGGGAAAAATTACAAGTGTTAAAGAAGATGCTTTGGAGACAGGAGGAACACTTTTTGTTGATGGATCATCACTGATTGATCAGGACACTGCTGAGAGACGTACGGGAGCAGCAGTTGTAAGTCTTGTGGGTGGTGAGTACCGGGTGAAGGTGGAGAAGCGATTGCCATCACATTACTCTGCAGCCGAGTTGGTGGCACTTATTGAGGTGCTGGAAATGAGTAAGGGGAAGGCAGTCACTTTCTACTCCGACCCTGCGTATGTTACCACAACAATATGTTCTGGGTTATCTAGATGGCAGAGAAGAGGGTTTACAGATCTGATTGGCCCTTGTCCAGCATGCTGTGCTGCTTTCACAACTAATTGATGAATTAACATTGCCTGTAGAGGTAGGGGTTGTTAAATGCGCTGTATATACAAGAAAAACTGATTTTGTCGCACTTGGTAACGATGCCATGGACCGATCGGCAAAGGCTGCTGCTTATTTGCCCCTCCCAGATATCCCAAAAATTGAAATGATGTCCCAACAGGTACAGCTGCTGGTCCCGTCAACTGCAGTCCCCTTGTTACAAATTGTTGAACTGCAGGGAAAAGCATGACAGGAGGAAAAGGAGCTTTGGGCGAAGAGGGGGTATACGCTCTCACCCTCAGATTTGTTGTAGAGACAGGACCTGACGGGGGAGTTAGTGATGCTCGTAGAGTTGCTTCTTATGGCTTTGGATCAACTGCATTTCCCGCCACATAATCCTTAGCGACAAATTGCAGCAGAACTTCAGGAGGATTGGTTTGTGCCCAAACTCTTTGAGCCGGTGAGTAGGTTTATTGGTAATCGCACACTCTGTAAGAAATTCAATACAGGATATACTGTGAGGGCGTAAGAGGGGTTATACCTCGATCTTCAGGTCCGTTTAAGGAATTACATGTTGATTTCATTGGTACAAAGGTGTGGCACCGATCATTATTTTATTGTGGTTGAGTGCCAATTTTCCCGATGGCTTGTGGCTGCACCCTGCGCACACTCTGATGCCAAATCAGCAGCCATATTCTTGGTGAGGGAGGTATTTCCATGGTGGGGTATTTGTGAAGTGTTAAGGTCCGATAATGGGACTAACTTCTTTAATGCTTTGTTCACTGAAATTACTTCACTTTTAGGGATATGGCAGAGATTGTGCTCAGTGTACCACCCTCAGGCTAATGGGATTGTGGGGCATCCCAATGGCTTGCGGAAAACTCAATTGTCAAAAATGTGTTCTGATTTGTACAAGTCAAAGGTAATATTGCCTTCCATTGTCATTGTTTTGTTTGCGAAATAAGCCTGGAAAGTCCCCAGGAGGTGGTGACGGGTCATAGAATGTTTATACATCTCTCACACGCATGCATAGGTACTGATGCACATACGTCCGCAGAATTCTTAAGGCTTTAACCAAGAGTGTCAGAATTGTGTCCTCACAGGTTACTGCATCCCATCAGCAAAAACAAGATTGAAGGTGGTGTGGGACCAAACAAGCATCAGCATCCATTGTTACTCCCTGGGAGAGGGTCTTCATTCGCTCTTTTGTCCGTCACTGGAACAACTGCTGATTCCACAGACCCCATAAGGTCATCTTCTCTACTCATACGGCTGTGAGAGTGGAAGGCATTAAAGCATGGGTACATCTACATGATGTTCGGAGGGACACCGGTACGCCACCCCTGACGCCTGAGGAACAGGAGTCAACTAATAATTAAGTTAAGTGGAATCTAAGGAATCACAGTTCATTCCAGCTGAGAGGGGGGAGGAGAGCGTACAAAACCTGAGAATTGTTGTAAAAGATTGTTTTAAAATTTAGAATTGTTTTAGAGTAGAAATTGGTTGTAGAAGGATGTTCAGCAATTTATAGAGTGTTTTTCTTTTTTTCTGTTTGGGTCATATGTGTTGGATAAAAACTGTGTACAGGTGGAGGAAACATTGAGACATTTGGGTACAATGGACGCACTATCAGAAATGCAACAAAGTTTCGAAATTGATTTTGCATCTGATGATTCTGATGGGACTAAGAAATTGTAAATGATGCATACAGTTTTACAGTTGATAATATATGGCACAAGCACATTAATAGAGTGGGAAGGGAGAGAGTAACTGAGTCATGTTACATTTTCTCCCTCATTCCCCATGCCTCTAGTGTCCCTAGATTGACTATTCCTGATGAGGTAGAAGTGACTGGTGCACCTAGCTCTATGCAGGGTTTGGGGCAGTTTCAGGGGCAATCTGTAGCACCTTCTGCCCTTCCAATCGATGAAGAATATTCAATTTCAACTGGGGAAGATTGCAAAGATGTTCGTTGTACGCAAAGAGTGCAGCTTAACCTTGAGGGTCTGATAATCGTGTACAACAAATGGGAGTAAGGGGTAATGAGTTGCAAGGGTGGAGGGATGGTGGACTCTCTGAAGAAGGGGTGGCATAAACTTATTTGGCATGTGTAAAAGTTTGAAAAAAATATGTGAACTTCTTGACATGGCTCAAGGAGCCTGAGAAACCTGTTTAGATCCGGTTACTTACACGCTTTTTTCCGTATTGTAAGGGCGATGGCATGGTGCCTGTGGGCATAAATTAAAACTGTGGGACCACTCTGTGTATTCCTGATTTGGCTGGAGGTACAGTGGCGATTCTCGGTTTATTCTGGTCATGTGGGCCCCGTTGTACAAACAATTACCTCCGGCCTGGAGAGGTGTATGCATCATCACCACTTTGCACGTGCCCATCCTTGTGGTTCCGCCGAGCCACCTGACTGTCTAGAGTCCACATTTGTCCACGATCCCCCCTGCATCCCTTGTGTCATCGGACATGGACAATCTACAAACTTTTAAGGACTCGCGAGAAACAGACTTTTTGAGATCAAAAAATCTAACTATGTGTCAGCAGTATCTTCTGAGGCTCTAAGGAACATTCCTGATCATTTTTTGACTGTTTAGCCATACTGAAACTTTTTTCTCCTCTCTATAGGCCCCAGGCGTGCAATCCTCTGTCAATGCAAAATGGCTTCATATAACCAGTTAGGAGCCTATTATTTGTCAATTCCTCTGTGTTAGCATTCAATGCCATCAAAGAAGAACTTAGGGCTTTGCGTCTTGTAGCCCTTCTGAATCACTATATCTTGGACCTGCTAACAGCTATGGAGGGTTGGGTGTGCCATAAATTGGGCTAAACGTGATGCACATATCAGCCTCCTAATGACTTGGATAATGGAACTTTGGCTCAAACAATTACTGAACTGCAATATCTGTAGGGTCTATGAAGAGGGAGGCAGGAAATACTGATGATACTTTTTTGGACTCTTTTCTCTTGGATGCCATTGTGGATGAACATATTCTTAAAACTACTTTCACCTGTTTTGATTTTTTCTCTAGCACTTCTTTGTTCTTGTCAGTTATGTCTTCGATGCTGCTCGACTCAGATGCCTAGGAGTACTGACTTGTTTCTTGTAAACCCATCTAAGGCTAGGTATAGGACCAATACTCTTCACATGGGCACTCAAACTGATTTTGGAATGATTGAAGGGGGGGTTTCTGTCCTTCCCCGGGTTAGAGTGAATATGTAGAACAATGGGTAGATTGCAGAACTAATGATGAGTCAAATTGGGGTTGTCTAGTGGAGGAGTATGGGAAAAACAGCGAAGATTTGTTCCATAAAAATAGTGAGATTGATGATTTGGAAATTGGTTTGTTAGTTAATGGATTAACTAAAGGGGGGAATGTTGGGAAATTGGAAAAGATCGAAACTTCATGTATCATTCCACTGGCTAGGGCTGGAGGTTCCATGTGTTAATATCCCTGCAAAAATATTGCGATACAAAAATATTGGCATATTTTTGCGGCGATATTGACCCATGGACCCTGCGGAGGACACCCCAGCAACCCCCATATTATTTTAAAATGTGCGGGGGACACCCCAGCAACCCCCACATTATTTTAAAATGTGCGGGGGACACCCCCGCAATCCCTGCTCCCTACAAAATATCCCCCCAAGTATATCGCCAATGGCGAGACAAACGACCATATGTACAGCAATATTTTTGGTGGGGATATTTTGTAGGGATACCGGGGTGGACACATGATCATTGTAATTTATGTCACTTTTGCAAATTGCTCCAAATATTACAATATTTATGGTAAATGGGATAAGTGTTACATTTAGGTTACTTTGTGTTATTTTGTGTAGAGGCGATACATTTGTAGATTTGCATGCATGCAGAAACATAACGATGAAACATTGTCACACGGAGGGTCCCTCCACACTCAGGTGAAGCAGGCGATCAATATATGCACATGGAGTTAAACTGTATGAATGGCAGTCATGGGAGGAGATAATTGGTATAAAATCCACACATAATGGTATTCATGTATGGGAAGTATTTTTTGAATTTATTAAAAGATATATATATATGAGGTATGGTTGCTCTATGTATCAAGGGGCGTTTTCGCAGTCATGGCACAGGCCTGTCAGCAGTCAGAGAACAGGTCTGTAAGCTGTTCAATGGGGTGGTTGCAGTCAGTTTGCAGATGGCTCAAGTGCTGGAGAGTGAAGGGAAGATATGATCTCTGCTAAACAGGAGAGTTCATTGTTGGAAGGGATTGACATTTATGAAACCTGCGTGGTTGTTTGAACAGATGGCGTCGCCCAGAATGCTTACGGAGATCAGTAGTAATACATTTCAGCAGAGCGATTGTGTTGTTAGAGAATGGGTGAAACTTATGTGAATAGGAAGGGTCAATAGTCATAATAATCAGACACCGGACAGGTTTGGGCAATGCGGTTAGCAAACACGAATAGGTCAGAGGGAATCTACGTGTCTTTCTCTCATCTTCTTGTGCTAGGTATTTTTAGGGCTGGTCCCTGTGCATCAGTAATAGGAATTCTGCTATTTTTTAACTAAGAGCCAAGACTGCCACCAAATATGGAGAGGTTTTTGGGAAGGGGTGTGTTGAAAATGTAAACTTTGTAATTATGAGTTTTAGGGGATTTTGTTATAATGCCTGTGCCCAATTAACTGTTTGGGTTTTAGATTTCTCTGTCCGGGGCAACCAATCTTGTTTGGGGGATGCCTTTGTAACGGTATCTGGGGGAGTGTATTAACTGTTACAAACTGTATATAATATGTGTTCTTTGCGTGGTTCAAGGAGACCAGGGTTAGTTTGACTGGTAGATTTCATCTAAGCTCCCTCCCAGCCATTGTACAATAAACTTGCTTTATGGACAAAAGGCGCACTTACTAATTTTAGAGGTGGGCCTAATTTGGGTAAAGGGGCAGAGCTAAAGGTCCACGCCTAGAATAATGAATAGCATCTGGTGGCCTATTTCTCTATAACCTTATTGGAGAGCTACTCAGTTCTGGAGAGCGAGAAGAATTGCTCAATTCTGGAGAAAGAACTATTGCTGGTTAAGTTAGCCTGCCAGGAGTGTAGACATCTGTTATTGGAAGCACAGTGCTCCTTGGAAATCTGCATGACCATCAAAATTTGCAACTTCTCCAGAATTTTCACTGTTGGAACGGCAGACATGCTTACAGGGCTTATTTCATATTTATCACTTACATACCCTGCACTCGTAATATTGTGTTGGATGTCTTGTCCTGCCAAGGTCGGGACATTAATATGAAATTAAGCCATGTAGGAAGGATGCTCGCTGGAAAGACATCCACTTCTTGGTTGAGTCATTCTTGAAGCAAGTAGCGTGGTAAGCCACTCTTCGCTTGAAGGAGGAAAGGAGGCAATGCAATGTATCTGCAAAGACTGGTATTTTTTCAGCAATAAGAAATGTGTAATACTTGAAGCTCCTCAACAACGAAAGGTGTTGACTATGTGCCAGGATTCCCAGATAGGGAACATTGGAGAATTGCTATTTTGAGGTCGTTTTGCTGGAAAACAATCCACTAGGGCGTAGCAGATTATGTCTGATCATGTTCTGTCTGCATGCAAGCAAGGACACCTCATGCCCCGTTGGGGAACTAGTACAGCCTGTTATGTCAACAAGACTATGGCAAACCATTGCCACTGACCTTATAGTGGATCTGCTGAGGCCTGAAGGGAATAACTACAACATAGTCACCATGGATATGTTTACTAAAATGGTCCATTTCATCCCCTTAAGAAAGGTTCCATCCACATCAACCTTAAATCACATCTTTTGTCTGTGGTAGCCCATTTACATGGTCTTCCCGAAATAATTATCCCTGATAGAGGCACCTAGCACTCCTCCAAGCTCTGGGCTGGACTCTGCACGGCCCTGGGAATCCCCAGAGCTCTTTCATCTGGATATCACCCAGAAAGTAACAGGCAGACAGACAGTTTAAATCCAACACTGGAGCAATACCTTCATTGCTTTACCATCACAGCACAAGACAACTAGGCATCCCTTTTGCCTACAGTTGGAGTTTCCTTTAACAACTCTAAGCACTCTTTTATTGCCATGAGCTCTTTTTACTGCATGTATGGATACCACCTGAGGACATTTCTTGCGTTAAAGCCTCCTGATTCTCTGGAACCTTTGGTGGAATCCCTCCTTGATGAGTTACAAAAAGCACAAAACAAGCCTTAGAAAATGTTCAAGTCACTTAAGCGAACATGAAACTTTACGCACATCAAAAAAGTAGTGAAGCTTAATATGAACACAGTGATAAAGTATAACTTTTGGCTTGTCATTTAACAGCTCATTTCGTACCTACAAAATTATCACCCTAATATTTTGAACGATTTTCTATTCTGAAACACATAAATCCATTAACCTACAAACTAGAACTTCCTTCAACATGCACTCGAATACATCCAGCGTTTCATGTGTCAAAACTCGAACTCAGTATTGAAGGATGTTTCCTGAGGAGGCTTGGAAGCCACCAGCACCACTCCCCAGATATATAGCAAGAGAATAAGAGATTCAGCAAATCTGTGATTCTCGATACCAGAGGGGAGTATTGCAATATGTAATAGATTGGAGAGGATATGCCCCATGTTAGAGGACCTGGGAATCTGTGCAACGTGTACCTGCCCCAGATTTAGTATGGACATTTCTTGGCAACCTTTCAGAGAAACTGGGTGTCATGAGCCATAGGGTGGGGCATACCGTCAGGATTCCATCATGCCTTGCACTTGCAGACTCCCTATGGAACCGCTGGCAGTGGACCCTGCCGGAAACATTCCAATATGGCGGTGCCACTTATGGGTTAGAAGCTGACACCACGTAAGCACATCTTATAGCAGAGCTTTGGAGTGTCATGACTGTCCAGTAAGCTAGAACTTGTTGCAAAGGTGTTTCCTTTCCGGTTCCTTTATCCTTCCTAGCCCTTCTCTTGTGACCTACCTTCCTTTCTGCACTGCTTTGCTCATATTCCGGAACACTGCTCCAGTTCCCACCCCTTCCCAAACCTTCATTCTGCATGCCTAGGGTCTAGTTTCAGACTCGCCTGTGCCTAGTTTCTCGTTCAGTTCCTCCTGTCTGAGTGCCTTCCTGTGGTACTTTGACTCTTACCTGAGATCCTGGGTCCTTCTACAAACCACATGGCTGACTGTCTTGAGGGCATCCACGCTAGAACCCGCAGAGCAAGTTGCAAAATTAGAGTATTTGAGGTTTGTCCCCTTTGAGGGGGTTTTCTCCACGGTCTTGGCCTTCCTTGAAACCTTTTGCTTGCATGTCTCTTCCAGGTGAGGAAGTTGCAACCAAAAGCGAGAGATCCAACCTATTCAAGCCCTAGAACACCTAGCTAAGACACGTCACAGACATCATGATTCAATGACTGCCACCCCCAACGTACTCCCCCCATGGAATGAGTTGGGCAGTGTGCTTCTTCTGACCAACAATGGAAAAACAATACAGCTGCAGGACAGAAGGTTCCACAGGTCACCCCCCCCAAGAGTAGAGTTTGCAATAGTGTCGCTTTGGCTTCTTGCGTCACAGTGAGAGATGCTGATGGTGCTGCTTCTGGGCCTCTTGCCAGGCCCTCGGCTCTGTCTCCTCCGAGTACGCACCTGCAGGAGGAGCAGCGTTCTCGCGGTGTGGCTGGTGGCCATTCTGCAGCTTCCGCAACATGCCGCAGCCCAATGCCCTTCCTCTCCCCTGCCTTTCTCTGGGATTGACACCCTTCCTCCTCCAGCTCCTCCCCTTCACCATTTCTCGTTTGCTTTGATCCGCTATAATGTTTGGCTTCACATGTATGCCATGAGAACACTGGTGAAAGTGAAACGCTGAACGCAAGCAGATGCCCAATTCCTTCTGCGTTTTTAATGATTATGTTTTTGTGATACACATTTCTGAGAAAATAAAAACACAAACTACTTCCATGGACGAGCAGCTCATTGCTGTCTATTCTGTGTCCTTTGGGGTCCACGTTACATCATATCTATTGTATGGGGAACAAGACCACTTTGCCTCGTCCTGTTTTATGAAAAGATCTCCTAAGAGCGCAGGCTTTACCTGTTTTACACGAAACCAATCCAAAATAAGTGAAAGAGAATACTCTATCTGTGGCCTGCTACACATGCCACTTTTGCCGGTGCACGCATGCCATTGTTGCCAGTGCACGCATGCCATTGTTGCTGGTGCGTGCATGCCATTGTTGCCGGTGCACGCATGCCATTGTTGCCGGTGCACGCATGCTATTGTTGCTGGTGCGTGCATGCCATTGTTGCCGGTGCACGCATGCCATTGTTGCCGGTGCACGCATGCCATTGTTGCCGGTGCACACATGCCATTATTACCGCCGCACGCTTCCATTGTTGCCGATGTACGCATGTCATTGTTGCCGGCGCATGCATGCCATTGTTGCCACTGCACACTTCCTTTGTTGCCGGTGCATGCATGCCATTGTTGCCGGTACACGCATACCATTGTTGTTGCCGGTACACGCATACCATTGTTGACGGTGCACGCATGCCATAGTTGCTGGTGCAGGCATGCCATTGTTGCCGGTGCAAGCATGCCATTGTTGTTGCCGGTGCACGCATGCCATTGTTGTTGCCGGTGCACGCATACGATTGTTGTTGCCGGTGCATGCATGCCATTGTTGCTGGTGCACGCATGCCATTGTTGCTGGTGCACGCATGCCATTTTTGCCGGTGCACGCCTGCCATTGTTGCCAGTGCACGCATTCCATTGTTGTTGCCGGTGCACGCATGCCATTGTTGCCGGTGCAGGCATGCCATTGTTGCCGGTGTACGCATACCATTTTTGCCAGTGCACGCATGCCATTGTTGCCGCTGAGCTACTTGCATTTTGCTGAACAGCAGGGGAAGGTTCACTGACCCCCCACATAATGAGAAAGACATTTCCAAAGGCAGGAAGCAGCTCTGGGACCTTGTTTATAGCTGCAAGAGGCAGGATTTAGACGCCAGGGAATGTGAAGAGAAATGGCAGTGGCATTCCATCTTGCGGGATGAATGCGCCAGGTAGTGTGCATTCCAGTTTACAATTATACGGGCCACAAAAAAGATAAGTCTAAAACTTAGGCTTGCAGTGCATACAAACATGTGGAATGCAAACACCTGGGCATTGTTGGGTGGAGCGGGGCACAAGGCAGCACACTTTTGCTTTCCCTGCCCCTAAAGGAAACAGACTGCCTTCCCGCTCATCAATATATTTGCATCTCAGTTTATGGACAACACGGTGATGCAACAACACGTACTCTCCGTATTGTACAAAACAATAGATAAAACAATATTCAAGCCCATTTTGATCACGTGCGCAATTAAGGTTTATCAGAAACCTGTGACTGCACTTTGAGAGAGGAGCAACCACCGGTGCCCTTTGTGAATAGCACGCACGTGCATTGAGCGAGTTCTTACACTTGCATAAGCAAAAACATTTTAAGTCATTTCTAAATCAGCCTCATACATTGAACAAGGAGCAAGATGCCCTCATGTCTGCAGGGTTTCTTGCAAACGTGTCTTTGTGTCTCAACTTTACCCTGGAACCATTACTGCTATTGATTTTTCTGACATCTTTATGTTTATCAAAAATGACATCACCCTGGAAACAACTGATTATCCGGGGACATAATCAAAGGTTTATTGGGTTGACACAATACAGAAAACAATAGTTACACAGTTTATGTTGATAGTAGATGCATCATACTGTTTTTTTTTCTTCTCGAAAATAGTGTGTCGATAGGAGGTCTTCAAAACTGTCGATTTATTCGACTCGTACATTGTGTTTGCATTGTCCAGCCAACGTAAATGAAAAATAAATAAAAATGTGCATAAGTCAAGGAGGTTGTTAGCTATCTCGCAAGCCCACTTTCTCAGCCTTACTGTGGAGCTGAAGGCGGAAGAAAGTCTGATATCTGCCTGCTTGATATTCAGGAAGGCGGGGCAGGCGCTCTGAGCCAGCATCGCTTCAAACATTATGAAAAAATACACATTAGAAACACAGTTACCGTAGTAATGTTTTGGCAATGTAGGAGCTAGTTTTGCTTTGGCAAAACAAAACTATTAACCGTCATGCCAGAGATTGTAAAAGCAACACGCGTATCGATGAATCTACAGAGTCAAAGAGCTACGATGCCGTTAACATAAATGACTTGTACTGTGTATCATATATATACATATATGTTGGGGGAGGGTAAGAGTTGTTTCAAAAGAACATTGAAAAATGTCTGCAGCAGTATTTGCCAGGACACAAACCTTCAAAATCTTCTCTCTCAGGAGTCGTCACAAGAGGATTGGCGACGACCTCTTCGGCGGTTTGCGATCTTGACACTATAGACTTAGAGAGGTTACAATAAGGTTCTGGTCTTGAGGAAGCTACAGTCATCGGAATTTCATGACGAGGGGGCAAATACAGGATCACTGTAACGGAGTTCCAACAAAGCGCGACAAAACCCTGTGTGCTGCATACAAATGGACAAATAAGGACAGTGTTGTCATTTACGTCTTGCATTCATGCTCTCTTTTTTCATATACTGTATGTTCCACCAGTAAGCCCTCTCCGGCGCCAGTCCGAAACCGCTAACATCCGTAACATGAAGGGATCGCCAATCTTCACCCAGAGGAAAAAGAGAAACCTACTGGAAGAGCTTCCTGTTAAGAGGCCTATGCTTGGAGCAGGAACTATTTTAGGCGGGTGGTGAAGTTTTCTGGAAACAGTCCCTTGTATGTCTGGACGTCTCTAAACTGAAGCCAGTCACGTTCCTTGATCCCGGTCAGCCAGCCAGCTTCCTGTAAGAGTAAAAGAGACAGTGGCTCAGTTTATGGTTGGGCAAGTTATCCAGAAATGGCAGTCTTTGTATTATTCATATTATCTATCATCTGATTAATGGTCCTTTGGGAAAAGAAAGAGGAATGTTGAATGAGGCATCATGGTGTGATATGATAGGTTATTTATAATGCGCTTAATACCCAGAGGCTTAATACCCAGAGGTTTCTAAGCACCGGCCCGGGGATCGAACCAGTGTTGCTCCGTGTCGTCTTGCTTCCAAGGCGAGCGTGTTACCCCTAAGCTATCCTCCTCATGACACCGATTTTAAATAATATTGGAAGTCCTTATCAGTCGGGATGCCACTTTTAGTAGTTTTTAGGGGTTTGAGTTTGCTGAACAAGAAAACAAGTTGAGTCACAGAGCAATTTCAAAAGATGTCATGCATGAAGGACATAGCAGGTGTAGCTGAATGGGAACTGAGATCCATGGTCAGTCGCGATGTCTGGAGTAATACATACACTAAAAATTGCTTGGGAACTTGAGATCTGTAAAGTGTACTGTTCAGATGATGTTGGACACCAGTGAGAATGCAAAGCCTTGATTTGCTGCTTTGTGACTGGTGCTGGACTTGCACGGGGCCAGTGGTGGGAAGGTTTTCCCACATGTTGTGGAATTACCCTGAGGGGCAGCCTTGTAGAATTCAGGAGTGGTGGGCGTGCACATCCTCATATATGCCTTGCGATCTGACTTGTCTAGCCCTCAGCCATGTCCTTGTTGGAGAAATATCAGTGACTGTTTTGCTGAGGACTATATATTGTGCAAAGGGGGGATTGCTGAGACTCTGGGAAGCAGTGACGTTTGAGACTTGGCTGGAAGATACCTCATGATCTAGTAGAGTAGGGGAAAGTGTTTTTCTGAGCGAGCCGAGGTCTAGAAAGTGACAACAGTGTTTGGTCCTAGTTTGTAGAATTTTACCCTACATAAATATGGGTATATAATAGATGCGTCCACCCCTTCTGGCCATTTTCCATCCACATTGCCCTCCGTAGAAGCCCTTTACCTGCTCATTGAGGCTATATTCCCCTGCACTTGCACGATCTCAATGTCACCTGGCCTAATAAGATCGTTGTCTGTCTTCCCTCTGTTCCCCCTCCCTTGCCTCGTCACGCCTTGAAACACTTTTGCATAGGTGCGTTATAAATGCCATATCACATCATATTTAAAAGCGAGGCAATGGAAACACACGTTACTGTTGTCATGCTGTAGAATTACTGCTCCTACTCGTAATCTATGTAAGTTGATTTGCATTTTGTCGCTGATATGTGGTTGTCAATAGCAAGCCTGTTTTAATGTGCTGTGAGAATGGGGGTTTCTCCTGGATTGTAAATGGTGAAACGGGCGTTTCTTTAGCTCCATGATTCCAGTGGTCTGTGCCCACTTTGACATATGAAAGCTTTCTGGGCTCAAAGAAGGGACTGCTTTGGTTTGCGTTTTTCAATGTATTTATATAAGGATTTTAAGCAGCACCTGCATGGCACCACACGCGGGCTCCAAGTCATCATTTTAAATACCAGTAGGCAATTTTCCGGATTTCTTAACAGATACCATGACAAGTCTTCTGGACCATTTCCACCCCAGTGACCACATTTTTCCTGGTCTATGCTCCCTGCACCGGCTTCCAGTGACCAGAACAGTGGCCATCAAGCAGAACGTCTCAAGAGCAAACTCCATGGTTACCTGCCCAGTTTACTCCTACGGTCTCCCATTGTCTTTTTGCTGCGCATCATGTGCTTTAGGCATTGGCGCAATGTCCTGCTCCATCACGGTCACGCTCCTCAGGAATGGGATCCAGATCTCAGACCACCTCACATTTAATAAAGCATTACTAACCAGACTCTCACCCACTAAACTCAGGGGATAAAACACTGCTCCTACTGCAAGAAAGCACTAAACCAGACATGCCTCCATTCAGCCCATGAGCCCCTCCTTCCATAGGGATCCACCCTGACCCGCATCTCATTAGACACGTTGGGTATCCTGCTGCATTTTCGAGCCCCTGCCCACTTGCTCAACTTCGAATGCCATGCATTCTACCGACAGAGGGAAGCAGCGTCCCCCTTTTCCCATTTTTGCCACCAATATGGATGAATGACGATAGAGAAGAAACTTGATCAACTGGTAAGCAGAGTTATGTTCAGTGGCAATGACTCTGATGTGTCAAGGGATCATTAGTGCAGTCAATCGTAATGAAAGAATGGTGTAGTCAAGAGGCGTTGCTAGGAGGGGGCTAAGGGGGCTTTAGCCCCGGGTATTTTTTTTGTTGAAGCCCCAGATAGAAGCTTAGGGGCTACAACCAAAAGGCTAGCTAGCCCCAAGTCCCGACAGTGCCAGCATTACCGTAGCCCGGACCTTTTCCAGACCTAGCAACACCCCTGGTGTAGTCATTAAATGAAGAACACTATAAAACTCACTGATCGCTTAAATTCCCCGATATGAATTAATTACGTTTGGAATACACATGTATGAGGCTTTGCACCAAAGTCCAAAAAAATCTCTAATTGGTTGACCAAGTATCCTCAATGGACAAGGCCATGCATGGGGAACCCACTCAAGGTTAGATGCATATTTCAGGATCCTACTTGAATCCTTAGCTCCTAGTAGACACTCACCACAGTTTGAAGGTCACTGTGTTTTGCTTTTTCCGATTAGGACTTTGTTTATAGCCTTATGACATTTTCTCATAGGTTACTATTCCCATGTAGTCCGTAACATTTACAGAATTTCTTTTTCTACTCAAGTCTCTTTGAAGTTATTCTTTG
The DNA here is from genome assembly GCF_040938575.1 of Ambystoma mexicanum. Lineage (NCBI taxonomy): Eukaryota > Metazoa > Chordata > Amphibia > Caudata > Ambystomatidae > Ambystoma > Ambystoma mexicanum. The sequence goes on from NC_090930.1 coordinate 848,707,306, forward strand.
AGTAAATACTTCTTTAGGCAGTGTTTTTAGTTAAAGGCAGTGTTTTGCTTTTATGTTGCCGTTTTGAAGGCATAGTTTTTTGCAGCAGTGCATTGTTTTCGTAGATGGGGTCTGGAATAATGAGCTAAGAAAGGGAGCTAACTGAATGGAATGTTGCTGTATTTTCTTTATCCTTCAAGGTAATGGAAGGCTGAGATAACAAAGGGGTCTAAAGGACTATCAGTACCCGGTGGGGTGGCCTCCCAGCCAATCAGGAGGGTCAGAACGGGGGCTTTGTCACATGGTACATCCCCGCTCCAAGAATCCTTGAAAGCAGGAGGCTGCCATCTTCCCCTACGGTACTTGGGTAACTGCGTTCCCACATCCCTGCCTACCCAACTCCAATTTCCACACCCCCAACACGCCCCCACCGACTCCCCGTTTACCTTGCGTGCCTTCGTCCCTTCCCGGTGCCGGGAACACTGTGTTGCCAGTGCAGCTCTGTTGCGGCAATGGCCACCATGCAAAGGGAGAAGGGACTACAAGCATTTCCCTGATCCATGGTGGCCATCTTGTTTTGTAGTTTTTTCAAGCTGAGAAATGGCAAACATGCCGTTTCTCAACTTGAAAAAAACACTTTTAGTATCCTGGTACAACGTGCTGGGATACTAACATCAATACACCCCTCGCTTTGCTTGGGCTTCTAACTTATGCCTCTGGGCATTACCTGACCGCGAATGCTCCCCTAACTTGGGATGTAGTGCGTATTTATTTTGTATTTTTTTTATTTAATGTGTTATTTGTTCCCAAGAACTATTTCACACTTTAAAATGCATAAATCATCATCAAAATCAAAATGGATCATATTATTTCATTATTTAAAACTCCAACTAAATACACTAGAAGCACATACTTATAATATTCAAAATGTATACAAATATGAAAAACCTTTAATTTATTTATTTTTTTAGTTCATCCAGTTCAGCGCTCACAACTTCCCATTCATTATAAAGTGCAATTGTTAACGAGGCATTGTTGGAATTAAGGCAGTACTTCAAAAAGGCTCCCTCACTTATAGAGTCAATATTATGTACAAATCGGGCAAGCAGTTTTAAATACAAATGCTTCCGGATCACACACAGTCATTACGTGCTGTGCCATCTCGATTATTTCCGAACTCAAACAAGGGTGACAAGTTCGAGACTTCCATGAGACTTTCGGGCCCAAAGTAGAGAGTGTAGGGAGATGGTCCAGCCGTAATAATAAATAAAATCGACGGACCAGACTAGACCGACATTTCTGTGGAAAACACTGAGGTGATGAAAATGTGTAGCCCAGCAAAAAGTGGTCGGGATATCTTGAAAGCCCTTCCACATGGGAATAATTGTTCACCCAATCCTAAGCATTTTTTTTTTTTAACATATTCAGTCTTTAATTGGTAATGATCAAGAGTCCAGTCAGGCTGCCAGTATAATGTTTCAAACAGTGCCAAGGTTAGTAAGTGCCCCGTATATAACTGGTTACACTTGAGATTCTCTCTCATCAAATAACTCATACAGTGGGCACTTAGAGTCCTTCCAAGCCTTAAAAAGGAGTAAACCCCTTCTCGGTAGTACTAATGAAGGGAGCGAGAGCAACCCACATTCAAGGTGCACCAACTCAACCGGGACTGATCCAGGTAAACCTAAGATTGAGCTCCAAAATGTACCCTCGGTTATCTTCTAACCAGTGCATATCACGCATATAGAGAGCTTCCAACCCATATACTGTTGCAGGACAAAAACTCTGCTTATACAATAGGACAATAACCGCATAGCTGTACCCTGTCACACTGTTGGTGAATTGTTTAATCAATGAAGTCTGAATTAGCGCTCTTATGCTTCTTTTCCACCATCAGTTATAAATACTTTGCCCTATCAAACTCCATGCCAAGGTAACTAATAGACACCCTCTGCTAGCAACATAGGGGCTTTCTTATAACCCTTGCCATAGCACATAGGAGAAGTCTTTTCAGTGTTGGGGACCAAATTGTGTTCGCCGGCATATCTACAAAGCTTGCTGACTGTCCAAGGCATGTATTGCTTGATTAGCAACTGGGGCGGGAGAAGAAACCAATCTGGTTGCTCGGATCGAGGGCTGAATCCCATGATCTCAGCTCCCATTCTGAGGAGCCAGATGGCTGCTTCCCCTGCCCCGCCATCTTTCCCCCACCCTACTCTCCTTTCCCCTCGGGTGTCTGGTCACCCCCAACCACAAACCCCACTTACCTGATTCGTTCGCTGGTGGCAGTGCCCCTGACGCTAAGCTGCTTCCGTGTCCCTACAGGCCACCATGGAAATAGAAGAGGGGCTCCCTATAAATCACATGAAATACAGGTATGCTCTAGGGTGTGTTGCATAAACTGACACAGAATTAGGGAGGGTGGAAGGTTGCAGGAGTGGATGTCCTGTCAATTTCCAAGGGTATTAGGTTGTAGGGTTTGAGTGTATATGAAATAAAAGTTGGGGATGTAGTTTGTAGCAAAAGGTGGACTGAAAGTGTAGACAACCTTGCAATGAGACTGTGTTTGCACTTATAGCAGCTGCATTGATAGATTGTTTTTAATGTCATTGTTATGGTTGCATCCACACTGCTGACTCTTAACATGGCCCATGGCAGTGCCACAGACACATTCCCTAGTGCCCTCAATTGTTAAGGTAAAATAACGTCTAGGACAGCAAAGTGACTCCAGGACTCCTGAGACGTTCTGTAGTGCATCGTTGATTGGTATAAACACTCTCCAACAAAGGCCACTGGTTGGTTCCAGCATCTTTGATGCTTGCAACTTGCACACTCAACTAAAATACTCCAGCTGTAGGAGAATTATTTTAGCACTGCGGCTCCGGCCTGTGCAGACATAGGCTAATGGTGGTCGAGAAGATCCATGGAGTTTGAATTAGGTTTAAGGGCTTGACAACATGCCACCTAATAAGACCCTGCCAGACCTGCTCGTCCTAAAGGGTAACTAGTCATCAAAAAACAAACTATTTCCAAAAGGCTTCTGATTGCCTTGCAGCAAGCAGTCGGCTGGTTTCTCTGTATGATATGATATAACGCGCTTAATACCCAGAGGTTTCTAAGCGCGGACCCGGGGATCAAACCTGTGTTGCTCCATGTTGTCTTGCTTCCAAGGCGAGCATGTTGCCCCTGAGCTATCCTCCCTGGCTGTAGTTTCAAATGATGTAATCATTCACAGACCGGTTCAACGTAAAATGCCCTGCTGTGGTGCTCTGTCCTGCAACGAAATACAATAGAGAACATAAAGGGCCTGATTCATAGAAGTGTTTTATAATGGCGCAATCCCATAGGAAAACGTTTCATGAATCAGGCCCTGAATTATCTAACCACTGCTCAGCCTTTCTACAAGCACTCATGCCACAACCCAGTCAAAATGAACCCTTATCACTCCAGTTCCCGGGTTTAAATAAATGCAAAAATGTATTAGAAAGCATTTATTTGCCCCACTTTTGCTTTGTGTAAAAGAGTATAAGCGTGTTGAGTGTGCCAGACTTCCCTCAGTCACCACATATTAAACCCCACATTGACAAACATTGAATCCCATGACGTGGTGGTGCAGCATGAGCGCAACCCTTATTTTGCCCAGACGTTGGCAGCAGCATGCTACCCAGCCTCAGCATGATCCAGCTTAGAGCGAGGCACGGTTAAATTGAGAACAAGAGGAAGGGCCAATCAATTCTCCAAAAGTCCTCCTAAAGCAGCTCATCCTCCTGTCAGTCAATGTAAAGCGATGAGGGGGGTCTTGAAACCAATTGCAGCAGTTAAATCGCAATGACTTTCAAGCATTGATGATTAACTGGAAGCAGGGAGGCAACTGTTTTATTGCATTTCCTGCATTGGAAGGAGCAAGACTACCAAGGATTTTGGAGAACCAGTGAGAAACAAAAGTGGGCATTTAGCACACTGCAAAATCTTCCTCATTATCAGCCGTGCCATTATGGCGTTGGGGAGCGCGACATGAAACATAAGTGCTCTTGTCCTCCACTCTCTACTAACGTGCTGCTCCCGTATGCCAGTATCTCAATCGGAACTGCCACCCATACGTTTACCATCGAGACTGCTTGACGATTGTCACTCTACCGTGGGTTCCAGAAGCAAAAAGAGGATGACGTCTACATAACTGCTAAAGCTTGTGAACTGATGGCAGCAAAGCAGCCTGGATGCTCTTTCCTGGTTCAGACTCCAGAACGTTTGCATTCGTCCTGGTACCACATTTGCACTATGCATGATTTCTTTGCATTCCAGAAAGCCGTAAGATTTTAGCTGCTCGTCCCCTCTCCCACCTGGGAACACAGGTCTTACCTGGGAACACAGTCAGTTTGTAGAGCTGCAGGAGAGACATAGGTGGGAAGCATGAGGGGGCTGAGGTAGCCCAATCATTCACCACCTTGGAACATTCCAGGTCAGTGAATTGCGGAAGGGGAAGTGTGATGGGGGCACAATACATGCGTATTGACACAGTGCGTGCAGTTCATATAGATTGCTCAAGCAATAAGTACAGTATGACAGGGGCATCGGCTGTAAGTGGGCCTCATTTTTATGAGAAGACCTGAGGAAGTATGAAGGTGTCAAATATGTATTTTATTTTTTTAGTTCATTTCTTATGATATGAGGTACTGCATGCACTTAGGCCTCAGAGTGCTCCAAGAGAAGGATGAGAGAGAGATAGCTCCTCAGTGAGTGAGCAAATTCCTGTTCGGGTAGATTAAAGAGTAATGTCTTGACATGTTTCTTAAAGATGGAAACTGATTGAGATATTTTAATATTCAAGGGCAAGGCGCTCCATTCACGTGGAGCATAAGATTCAAAACTGCAATCGCTGAAGTTTTTTAAGCGTGTTCTTGGTTTGATGAGCTGGAGAGTGTCAGAGGAGCGTAAAACTTTGCAGGATGATTTCTTCTCCAATCTATTAATGAGATATTGTTGCGCGTTAGCATTCTGGCATTTATAGGTGAGAAAGAGAGCATTTTAAGCCTGATTCTCTGCCTCACAGGAAGCCAGTGAAGTTTCTTTTTAAAGGCAGTCACATGGTCCTGTCTGGCCGAGCCAAAGACCGTCCTAACGGCTCCATTCTGAACAGTTTGTAGCCATTTCAAGTTCCCTTGAGATGTCCCAATCAATAAACTGTTACAATAATCCAGTCTTGAGTTTATTAACGAGGATTCCAGAAGAGATCTGTTTGAAAGTGTGAGATATGATGTAATCTGATGTAATAGTTTAGTTACATATACACAGGATGAGCAGATCTGCGAAACCTGTCTTTTAATTGAAAGGTTATCATCCAGCATCACTCCCAGGGTTTTCACAGATTTTTTCATGGGAATAACATTACCAGCCACCTCAAAAGGTTCATACTTTTGAGCAAGGTTCTTTAATCGAGGAGTGGAGGCCATAATCAGCAAATCAGTTTTAGCATCATTGAGAGCTGGTGAATTGCGTGCCATCCACGCTTGGATTTCGGCCTAGATATGATTCACAGCCTCCACATCCTCCTGATAAGTAATGGAGAGCTCGACGAGGATCTGGGTGTCATCCGCATCATTTGCAAATTGAACACCCAGATCCTCAAAAAAATCGAGAAAAGGTCTGATCTAAATATTAAAAAGCAGGAGGACAAGCAAGAACCCTGTGGAACACTGCATGTGCTAGAGATTCTGGGGCCCAGATAAGACGCAATCCACTTTGCTGCATTCTCAAAGCAATTGGAAATAGTCAACAGTCTATTGTGTAGAAGATTGAGGTCAATGATATGAAATGCTGCAGAGAGATCAGATAATAATATCTTATGTCAGCAGGATGTCTTCTTTCAATGATTCCAATCATATTTGATTTAATGTCTAAAAGAGCGGTCTCGGTGCCATGCTGGGCACGAAAATCAGACTGATTTGGATTGAGGAGAATATGTTCCTCAATAAAGTTCTGCAGCTGTACACAGGCCACTCTAGCTAATATTTTCTATAAATATGGGACGTTGGGTCTATAGGTTTTAGGGACAGAGGGCTCTAGGGAGTCCTTTTTCAAGAGGGGAGTAGCCCATTCCTCATTCAGAGCTGCAGGTGGTGTGCTGCACAGGAAGGAGGAATTGATATGGGACGTTGGTAATGGGTCTATAGGTGTTAGGGACAGAGGGCTCTAGGGAGTCCTTTTGCAAGAGGGGAGTAACCCATTCCTCATTCAGAGCTGCAGGTGGTGTGCTGCACAGGAAGGAGGAATTGATATGGGACGTTGGTAATGGGTCTATAGGTGTTAGGGACAGAGGGCTCTAGGGAGTCCTTTTGCAAGAGGGGAGTAGCCCATTCCTCATTCAGAGCTGCAGGTGGTGTGCTGGACAGGAAGGAGGAATTGATCATTTCAGTAATCCATGCTAATAGAACATTCAAGGGGCCTTTTTAATAAATATGACTTATACTGAACCATATGGCGCGATTAGGGTTCACATGTCTTCTGAGAAAGGTGGGTCTTGAATGTCTTCTTGAAATGCCTGTGGGTGTCTTCTCCTTGGAGGTAGATTCATTAAAAAGCCCTGCTCTGCAGGTGTCCATGGTCTTGCTGCAAAGCATCTTGTTCTTGAAGGGGCCACTGGCATGTCACGTGCTGATCTTACAAGTCTGGTTAGGTTCTCTTTTTGCAGATAATGTGGTCCAAACGTCCACTATGCATGGCGGAAGATGCAGAGAGGATATTAAAACAATACAGGCTTGAACTATGGAGGGCTTTCAATGCGGGCGCGATATGGCCCAGAGAAGCTCAACCCCAAGATCAACCTAGCCACCTTATCTTGGATAAGTTGGATTTGGTGAGGGAGGATTTAGGTAGGCCTACGTAGAGGACATTACAATAATCAAGTATTGACAACAACACAGCTCTTGCCAATTCCAATCAGTGAGACATTTTGAGGAAGGGAATATGTAAGTAGAAGTGTGATTTTTCGGTCAAGTCCTCAGTTTCAGGAGAGAAATTGAGCATTTAAGTGGCCCCCACATTTCTTGCATTTGTGACATAGGGCTGGGACCCATGATAGGGGGGGCAGGAGAATGGTAAAGGGGAGGATGCCGATGGCCTTGCTTAGATAATCTCTGCATTACAGTGTTTATACAGCCCTGGTTGTGGGTTAGGCACGTCACGGTGAGTTGGGGTCTGGCAAAGATTCTCCCAGTCTAAAGGCTGTTTGGCTGCCACTACAAACAAACCAATGGAGGATAAACTTCTTTACCCCTATATGTTATCCACACTATACAATTCCGTTTACTTATCCCACTTTGCCAGATGATTGACACTTGTCAATATATCTCTTTCCATAAATGTTATGTCCGCAAACTCTCTTAATATTGTGCATTCCTTAACTTTTCCTTCAACCCTCATGGATAGGTGGGTTCTTTTCTGGAGAAAGAATCAACAGTGTTGCAATATTAAATGAAGAACAGTGCCTTTTCTTTGTTTACATGGTGGTGTCAAAAAATGTCCTATGCAGCAAACACGGACCCATATGGGGTCCAAATCAAAAGGCATGCTATCTTTGATATTGCCTCCAAAATCGCGCACACGTGGCACGCATGTAGACGAGGTCTGGGCCTTCAAGACTGAACGTGGATCTATTTCCTTAGCAAAGTGTTTCATTTTCTTGCAGAGCGCAACCACTATTTGAGAAAGGAATTCTGCAACGTTTCCCTTGATGAACATGTCTTGGTGACAAATGGCTGCAGTAAACCATGCATCAGCCAGCGCGTGCACACGGCCATCCATCAGACGGCCAGATTTATCGGGAAGCACTGTAACACCGCAAGTAAACATGCACAGAGAGAACTCTTGGCAGCGACCTGGCAGCAAATCACTCTGTCCAAGTCCGAGGCAAGACATCTTTTATCGGGCTCTTTCAATAAAGGCTGCCCATCCAAAAGGGACGCTGCTGTTCCATTATGCATTGCGCTTCTGCTGGTGAATTTATGCTGCAAGCAGTGTCGGCAGCTGATAAAAATACTTTTTAGGAGCAGATAAGGCTTCACTCAACAATGATCCTAGCAACTTGGAAAGAGCCATTTTGCAAAACCTACTCCTAGGGGGCAAAGCTAGTTATTTTCACGTGACTTGCAAACTTGCAGGACTGCTGGAACCTTCTGCAGGGTTGTTCCTCATGTTGGTGCTTGTTTCATGGTATGAGGCATCTGATGTGAGGTTTGCAACTTTGCAGTCTTGTTATTACCTCACTATATTTAAACTCAATAGCACAGGCACGAAAGGATTCAAGGACAGACGGGCTAAATTACAAGCCTTCATTTTCAGAGGCCTTCAATTTATTTAGCCACACTCCAGTCAAATGTGTTAATTTCTGGAGACATAAATGGATGACATTGTTTACAACATGTCAGTGAAATGCATATTGTCATTTCCGAGTTACAGGTGTGAAAATGGTTATCAGAACAGCCCTGTATTTTACATGAGAGTCATTCTCAGCCACTGATTATACAGGTTTGGAATACGGCATACACTTAGTAAAAGAAGCTTTACTCAGAACATCCCTGGCTATCTAAATCACTCTACTTCTCTAATGAATACTTCTTATTCATTGAAAATAAATACCACCCTCTTTCTCAATGGACATGTCAGAATCTCAAACAGCATTCTAGAACACATAGGAGCCGGAAACCCTGCCAGGCAGAAAGGAAGCCGGTTGGATGCAGCCCTGGTCACCGCCCATGTTGTCCCACGTTGTCCCTTGAGCTGTGGATGCAGCCCTGGTCATTGCCCATGTCGCTGGAGCTGTGGATGCAGCCCTGGTCACTGCCCATGTCGCTGGAGCTGTGGATGCAACCCTGGTCACTGCTGTGGATGCAGTGTCCCTGGAGCTGTGGATGCAGCCCTGGTCACTGCCCATGTCCCTGGAGCTGTGGATGCAGCCCTGGTCACTGCCCATGTCCCTGGAGCTGTGGATGCAGCCCTGGTCGCCTGCCCATGTCCCTGGAGCTGTGGATGCAGCCCTGGTCATTGCCCATGTCCCAGGAACTGTGGATGCAGCCCTGGTCATTGCCCATGTTGCTGGAGCTGTGGATGCAGCCCTGGTCACTGTCCATGTCGCTGGAGGTGTGGATGCAGCCCTGGTCGTTGCCCATGTCGCTGGAGCTGTGGATGCAGGCCTGGTCGTTGCCCATGTCGCTGGAGCTGTGGATGCAGCCCTGGTCGTTTCCCATGTCGCTGGAGCTGTGGATGCAGCCCTGGTCGTTGCCCATGTCCCTGGAGGGGTGGATGCAGCCCTGGTCACTGCCCATGTCGCTGGAGCTGTGGATGCAGCCCTGGTCGTTGCCCATGTCTCTGGAGCTGTGGATGCAGCCCTGGTCGTTGCCCATGTCGCTGGAGCTGTGGATGCAGCCCTGGTCGTTTCCCATGTCGCTGGAGCTGTGGAAGCAGTCCTGGTCACTGCCCATGTCCCTTGAGCTGTGGATGCAGCCCTGGTTACTGCCCATGTCCCTGGAGCTGTGGATGCCGCCCTGGTTACTGCCCATGTCCCTGGAGCTGTGGATGCAGCCCTGGTCATTGCCCATGTCGCTGGAGCTGTGGATGCAGCCCTGGTCACTGTCCATGTCGCTGGAGCTGTGGATGCAGCCCTGGTCACTGCCATGTCGCTGGAGCTGTGGATGCAGCCCTGGTCGTTCCCCATGTTGCTGGACCTGTGGATGCAGCCCTGCTCATTGCCCATGTCGCAGGAGCTGTTGATGCATCCCTGGTCGTTGCCCATGTCGCTGGACCTGTGGATGCAGCCCTGCTCATTGCCCATCTCGTTGGAGCTGTGGATGCAGCCCTGGTCGTTGCCCATGTCTCTGGAGCTGTGGATGCAGCCCTGGTCACTGCCCATGTCCCTGGAGCTGTGGATGCAGCCCTGGTTACTGCCCATGTCCCTGGAGCTGTGGATGCAGCCCTGGTCACTGCCCATGTCGCTGGAGCTGTGGAGGCAGCCCTGGTCATTGCCCATGTTGCTGGAGCTGCGGATGTAGCCCTGGTCGTTGCCCATGTCGCTGGAGCTGTGGATGCATCCCTGGTCGTTGCCCATGTCACTGGAGCTGTGGATGCAGCCCTGGTCACTGCCCATGTCGCTGGATCTGTGGATACAGCCCTGGTCGTTGCCCATGTCGCTGGAGCTGTGGATGCATCCCTGGTCGTTGCCCATGTCGCTGGAGCTGTGGATGCATCCCTGGTCGTTGCCCATGTCGCTGGAGCTGTGGATGCAGCCCTGGTCATTGCCCGTGTCGCTGGAGCTCTGGATGCAGCCCTGGTCACTGCCCATGTCCCTGGAGCTGTGGATGCAGCCCTGGTCACTGCCCATGTCCCTGGAGCTGTGGATGTAGCCCTGGTCACTGCCCATGTCGCTGGAGCTGTGGATGCAGCCCTTGTGGCCTGCCCATGTCGCTGGAGCTGTGGATGCAGCCCTGGTCGTTGCCCATGTCGCTGGAGCTGTGGATGCTGCCCTGGTCACTGCCCATGTCGCTGGAGCTGTGGATGCAGCCCTTGTGGCCTGCCCATGTCGCTGGAGCTGTGGATGCAGCCCTGGTCGTTGCCCATGTCGCTGGAGCTGTGGATGCTGCCCTGGTCACTGCCCATGTCGCTGGAGCTGTGGATGCAGCCCTGGTCGTTGCCCATGTCGCTGGAGCTGTGGATGCTGCCCTGGTCACTGCCCATGTCCCTGGAGCTGTGGATGCAGCCCTTGTGGCCTGCCCATGTCGCTGGAGCTGTGGATGCAGCCCTTGTGGCCTGCCCATGTCGCTGGAGCTGTGGATGCAGCCCTGGTCGTTGCCCATGTCGCTGGAGCTGTGGATGCTGCCCTGGTCACTGCCCATGTCGCTGGAGCTGTGGATGCAGCCCTTGTGGCCTGCCCATGTCGCTAGAGCTGTGGATGCAGCCCTGGTCGTTGCCCATGTCGCTGGAGCTGTGGATGCTGCCCTGGTCACTGCCCATGTCGCTGGAGCTGTGGATGCAGCCCTTGTGGCCTGCCCATGTCGCTGGAGCTGTGGATGCAGCCCTGGTCGTTGCCCATGTCGCTGGAGCTGTGGATGCTGCCCTGGTCACTGCCCATGTCCCTGGAGCTGTGGATGCATCCAGAGCACCGGATTCACGGAGAGTCATTTACTGCCAGACATTATGGACTGTGGGATTGCCTAAGGAGAGGGAGTTGACGAGTCAGGGGAGCGGAGGCGCTGGTGTAATAAAAGCTTAAGAAGGGTTGTTTTCAAATGCACAGGGTGTCACAAAATGTCCCTCTTGTGTTCAGGCATTCACACATATTTCTCCCCCTTTTGGTGGACTTCCACCACCCATGACCTTTGTAGAAGCGCCTATAAGGGCTTACATATGTCTGTTTTCAGGTCACAATCTTTTCCTCCAACACTAATTTTGGATTTATCTGGTGTGAGGATTTACAGGTGGGCGGTGCCTAAAACATATTAGAAGGCACATGATGATACCAATATTCGCTCATTTCATTTTATGACACACTACATATGTGTTCAGCAACAACAGGTGCATTAATGATATCAAACATGATTGAACAGAAGTGATATTGAATGCATAGGAAGCTGGGTGCCAAATGCCACCCCCAAAAGGATAATTCAGCAAATGCTTCCCCTTTAGTCTTCCATTTTTAGAAAGTATCTCTTTTAGGCAGCCCTCCTACGCCCCGCTGGAACAGAGTATTGTACAGGCTGCACTCATTTTCTTTAACCTCTCCATGGACATCTGAGCAAATGAGCAGCTGTGCTAAACATATGGCAAGCTCAATTAGTTCAGAGCTTTATACCGAGGGGAAGACTGGTGCATCAGCTGAGAGAATTGTATCTCATACCTTAGCAGAAGGTTACTGACATAAAAGAGCTTTATCTTTAAGGGGTGTGGGCAGGACTCCACCCCCCCATCCACGTGTTTCTCCTGTTAACCCATCCATGCGGCCGAAGCATGTGTTGCCTCTTCTGAGCCCCAATGTTAATCTGAACATGGATGCACAATCATCTCAGAATAGCTCCTAGCAACGGGACGTAGTAACCAAGTGTAAAACAAATCAACTGACAGGGTTAAAGATGAAAATGTTGCCAGGGAACAACAAGGTCCTGAACTCTGGAGGCAAAAAGCAAATGCTGCTGAAAGGTCTTTAGGCAAAATGCGAAATTGAACAACTCACATACTTCCATCATGGAAATGCTTAAAAGACTGAAAGTAGTTAATGGAAGGAAAACAAACTCACGTGTAAATCTCGATTTACAGCTCTGCAATCCCTAAAATGTAAACTGCAGGCCAGCCCAGGGAATAAGCCCATTCCACAGACAGTACACTAAAGACCACCACAGCATTATCCCAAACCAGTGAGTTTGGAAACATCTTGTGCATCTCATGGCAACTAGGAACATGCCTCATGATCAATCAGGGAAGGTGGTTCATTGCAAGAGATTCTGGGAAGGCCTGTGATTGAGTCGCATGGCCCTTTTTTTGGCTGTGATGCACCACCTGGTATTGCAGTAACCTGTTTGATCTGTATTTGCAAGTTGCAAATTCAGCCATAAGTTCATTTTAGAGTCATTATGAAGTTTGAGGTATGGTTTGGATCTAATGAGGATCACATCAAGGCTGCCCCTCAATCCTCATCTCCTTTCAATGTATTCCAATGGAAAGTGCTTCCATGCATGACATTCTGAGATATTAAATCCAAGTTTCAACTATATGATAATGATCCATCAATATTTAAGTCCAATTAAACTATCACTTTACAGAAGTTACTGTACAGTTTATCCTTAATGAATGTGTTGAGTTTTAAGAGCACTCTGTTGTTTAGAATTAAACCAAACAAAGGATCTGTAACCTTACGGTAATAGTCCTTGACATTCTAGAGTAAAGCATTAGGCTGACGGAGGTCAGAAATCCACTGCGCTCTTTAGGGTGCACATCCAGAAAATAATCTGTCCTTTATGAATATGGCGTTAAGACCCGATCCAGTGGGTCGGATCGGGTCTTATTGGCCCGGGCCCGAGTTAAAGGCCAGAGCAAAGCAAAGGCTTTTAACAAGTGTCCTCTGGCTGATAAGACTGGATCTGGCTTGCCGGAGAGGGTCTTAAGCAGGGCTTTAAGTGGGCCGGGGCCTGCCAGGCCCCAGCAGTCTCCAGAAAACGCTCCCGAGCTGGGGCCTTGCCGGGGCCCACCCCCGACTAGCCCCAGCCAGCCGACACCTCAGGCAGCCAGTGTAGAGGCTGCACGGCTACACCAGCTGCCTGCAGGTGTCAGCACTTCGATTTAGAAGAAACAAAAAAAGGCATCGCCGGTGTAGCCGTGCAGTGCGGGCTGCCTGATGTCTACGTACTCGGAACATGAGGAGGGCTGGATCCACAGCTTTTGTTTTGAGTAACTAACTAACTAACTAACTAACTAACTAGTCATCACCCAGCATGATCCTTGGTGATGACTAGTTAATCGAAAACAAAAGGAGAGACTGGACCCTCCGTGGTTAAAGCGGGCTCCTTGAATGAAAGGACTGCCTGCTGCGAGCTGGGGCACACTGGTGTCACACCTTTTGGTGTGCCCAGCCCCTCCTTTATTTAAAAGGAGGGGCTGGGCGCATCAAAGGCAATAATGCCAGTGTGCCCCAACTCCAACTTTTACCAGCTGCCCCCCTTAATAGAAGGGGGACTCTCCTTAGGGGGCGTGTCCTTAGGCCACACCCGCTAACTAGGGCCGCCCCCTCGATTTCCAATCCCACTTAAACCACTGGTCTTAAGGCTATTAGCACCCAGGGTTACCCAAGCGGTAACCCGGGGTGCTAAAAAATAGTATTTTCATACATTTAACAGGACGCCGTGTGCCATGTAAATGGAAGGCAGGGCTCTATACAGAGCCCCTCTTCCATGCCCATTGCGCCCACAGAGAAACAGCAGAAGTGCGGCGATGTCGGTAGAGGGGCCACCGTTGAAACCAGGTAAGTAGGGCGGGTTTGGGGAAAACCTTAACAAAAATAAAATAAGGGAGGGTGGGGTAAGAGGGCGCGGCGGGCGAACCAGCCAGTAGACTGCTCGGAAAGCGGGCTGAGATTAGTGGTTTCAGCCTGCTTTTTGAGCAACCTGATTTGTTGGCTCCCTGCCCTGGGTGCTAATAAAGTAGAAAGGTTCCTGGATCTGAATCAACATTTGTCATTATCAACCTTCAGCTCTTTTAATTATTTCAATATGATGATCCCTATAACATGTACATTCATTTTAGAACACACAGATCCCTCTGTGCCAGACTTCTAGGTAATGAAATCAGAGTCTCAAACAGGCCTACGAACGGATCTTGAGTTTCAGACAATGCGTGTGTTTCTCTCAAAGGGCAGGCTTGGACGTCGTCCTAAATACTGGGCCACCATGGTGCTTTCTCTCTTATCAGTTATGGTTGTAGAAGAACCTTTTAATTCCCGACACTCTTATAATAAAAGAATGAACTCCCTGGTTCACCATTTCACTGCCAATGGCATGTTCAAGGGTTTAAACCAGCCATATCCCGTGCAGGTGTTCCTCTCTTCTGGTTCTTTCAAATCCAGATGTTCTTAGGTGTGATAGCCCAGTAGCCATTTTCTGCACACACATTCAAATCAATGATTTACCTGCAGTGTTGTCCTGCGTTTTTACAATTTCTTTTGTAGTAAGTTGGAAGGTATAAAGTCCTCTTCTGGTTTCATATCATGAAGCACTTCCTGCACAGAGACCACAAGATGGAAATTGAACTGGAGTGGATCCTGATTTTATCCCAGCCAAACAAGTTCGCCAGCTCCCTATCGCCGGCCATTTTGGAAAATAGTTCATCTCTTGTCACGGCTAGAACATGATTAATCCTTTTCTAGAGGGGATTGAACTGAAATTCACTGTCACTTTTACACAAGTTCGCAGCTCAAATGCTGCTCATGTTTCCGACGCGTTTCATGCTTTTCCCTTTCTGACTCCCCACCCTAAAACCCAACTTGCTGTGGAGGGCCTTGGTTGAGAATAAACACACAGACGTTCAAAGCGTTCTGTGAATTGTTCCAGAATTCCCTATTACATAAAAAAAGCTCTAATTCTCTATATTTTCCGTTGTATAGCTGTTGATAATGGACTGTCAGAATGGGCTAATTCATACAGTTACTGCATTTTCACCTTTTGAAGACATGTATTTAATAAAAGCCTTTTGTGTTTAGACAGGCACTACAGCAGAAAGCTCTATTCACAATGGTGACATGATTTGACCTTAGCGTTCTAGCCAGAATTCACGTTGGTGCTGAGGATTTTCTGGGGCGATGGGGCGCTCTAGACCTGCACCTGAGTTGAAAGAGCCGTGGGAGAGAGTAGGTTTGGAGGTAAGGGACGTCTTGCAGCCGACAGATGTTCCCGCCATAAAGGGCACCCCGTTCAATTGCATTTCTTGACTATCCCCAAGAAGTACTCTACGTTTTAGTGACAACACTATTTACATTTGGAGGTTCTGGCAATGGCGCCACTGTCCAGCCCAGTGCGCACATGGCCACATTTGAAAAAAGTCTGCCTTTAGAAAAGGCAGCTGAAAGACCCCCTTACCTTGTGGGCTTAGATACATAGACCATGTTTGTATCATCTGCTCTGGTTCTGAGCAATACATTGATTATTTAAAATCTCTTGTTAGACCCATCAACTTCAGTGTGGGGTTCCCGAATCCTAGCTCTTACCACCTTTATGTACCGATTCATAAGAGATTATGATGCTCCTCTCACCCATAGTCCATATTAAAAAGCCATTGACCATATCCCTGCATTATCAGCTTCAAGCCGCCATCGCCCTATGCTGAAACAAACAATGGGCCTCATTACGAGTCACCCAGTATGGAAATGACGGTGGCGGTAAACCCGCCGCCACCGTTGTTTCCATACCGGGTGATCTCGAGTCCTGCAGGCTGAGGTGTCATTCCCGCCAGGTTTTATCTGGCGGATTTAACACCGCCCGCCTTGAGGCAGACGTGGAAACACCGGCACCATTACGAGATGGTGCCAGTGTTTCCATGGTCCCCATTCCCATTGAGTCCTATGGGAAGATGCAGAGAGGATATTAAAACAATACAGGCTTGAACTATGGAGGGCTTTCAATGCGGGCGCGATATGGACCAGAGAACCTCAACCCCAAGATCAACCTAGCCACCTTATCTTGGATAAGCTGGATTTGGTGAGGGAGGATTTAGGTAGGCCTACGTAAAGGACATTACAAGAATCAATTATTGACAACAGCACAGCTCTTGTCAATTCCAATCAGTGAGACGTTTTCCATGGTCCCCATTCCCATTGAGTCCTGTGGGACTCAATGGGAATGGGGATTTACCGAATTCCGCCTCCGGAATTCCCGGGTCACCTGGGTTGTAATGCCCTGGTAATTCCAGGAATCACGAAGGCGGAATGGTAATTCGAGTCCGGCGGTAACCGAGCCGGAAAAACCAGCAGGTTACCGCCAGACTCGTAATGAGGCCCAATGTGTCAGGGGTTGTCACATGTGAAAGGATGCCTCAAATACCCTAATTAACTTCATTAAAGGACAACAATTAAGTGTCCCCCATTAGAAATGAAAACATGAATTCGTTCAAATCCGACAAGCACACACTAAAAACAAATAATGAAGACCGAAACGAACACTGCTGCGCATCTGAAACTTATTACCCTTAAATTGACAGCAGAGACAACCAATTGCAAATAAGGGGCATGCAGAATGTGTACCCCTCGGCAAATCACAATGCCACAAATGTACACACTCAGAGAATAATGACGCTTCACTAAGGGAAATGTGTTTATACTAGTTTGCCATCTAGCCCCCATCTTAACAATAGTTGTAGGCCCAGTAGATGTCGACAAAGTGACACCTGTGAGCTCAAACTTAAAAGTGATTTCTGTTCCTCACAATTTGTGAGTGGTTTACATGACATGAAATTCTGGCTACAGGCTCAAGGTACATAAACCCGGAGAAGGTGAGGTGCAGCCGAGCAACGCATGCTTTCCTGATGTGGTTACCTTATAGTCCTGCTAGGTACATGTGTGCTCATGCCGCCTGTGGTGTACACAACAGCACTTAACTGATAATTACTTCAAAGCTGTGGCATTTTCTTTCAATTGCTGCCAATGTTGGTTAACAGCATATTGTTACTCTAATATTTGGCTAAAAGAAAATGATGCTAATTCCTGCTTTCTGTGGTTTGACTGACAGTGGTCACGTGTCTTCAACGAATCTGTTGCTCAGCGAGATCATAGCCAATGGTTTGACGAGATGGCAGCATAGATAAGAAAGAGAAAGAGGGTACCACCTGCGTGGCTGCCTGAGGGGGATCAGCCGCTCTCACTCCCGGAGCCAATCAACATCGTGCAGATGCCGATACCTTCCACCCGCTTGCCCTGCCTGCCAGCAGCCCCCGATCGCCGCTTCCCGCAAGCTGTGATGGTGTTTCAGAAGGCCACGGGGGATCTTCCGAACAGAGGCCCAGAAAACCAAAGGAAACCCAGCAATGACAGCAAATGCTACTCCACTGCAGTCAATGCGGACCCAACTGGAACTGAGCCAACCTCTGCTGCACTTATCGGGTTACCATGTTCTGGCACTTATTCATCTCCTAACCCTGAAACTGGCTAAAGTACAACGACCAAGATTTTGGAACGTTAAAGAAGCCCAAAGTATTATCAGAACCGATGCAGCAACTACATACTAAACACACACTATTACAAAAGATTGCAGTACCTTGAAAAAGCGCTTAGTCACAAAACACTCGTATGCACAAGTTGTGTGATGCTATCACTTAACATATATGGTCTTGTTACGAATGTGCTCATCAGTTTCGGGCTCAGTAAGTAGGACTTCAGAGCAACGCTAAAAAACCTGTTGAGCGAAGCGCTTATAGAGGTCTTCAACCCAACAAACATTAAAGAACAGCGCAGACACCATAGCTTAAGGAAGACCTTGTCAAAATGTAATTGAAACAGTGCATGGCCTATTACCCCTCTTCTAAAGCAGGCACGCAGCATAGCCCGTCCAGTAACTACATTTGCCACCATCGGAGCCACAGGCATTGTTCTTCGGTTAGAAAATGGTTGAACTTACTAATGTTTAATGGATACAAGTAGATTTCATTACAGACCCTGGAGTGTGCACACCTGCTAAATCTAAGTCGGAACTAACTCCTCCTTCAACCGCCCACCACACTGATTCACGGGAAGAATCAGACCCGTAACGCACTGGAGATGGTCATGGAGCGCCACGTTTGCCTCGGATCGGGTTCTAATGCCGAATATACTCGCTCACCGTTTTCACTCACGGTTCCTTACGTTTGTATTGCTCCCTGTAGGACCTAGTCATTATGGTCTGCCTTCTATCTTTGCGTCACATTTTTATTTGCTGGAAAGATCTGCATCCTGCCAGATGAAGTTAACTGCGAGATGACCACGGCGCGGTATCGTTCAAGGCTGCTCGCTCTTAAGGACTATCTGTATAGTCCTTGAGATTCATGATGTCTCGGAGCAGGCATGCCTTCCCGGGTCCGATTTCCATGCTGTGGCCAGAGATCGTGGATTGGTTACTCTCACCTCGTAGGTCTCATAGTGTGGGGGACACCCTAAACTCTGGTAACTGCGGCGCATCCACCACAGACTTGCCACCACCTGTGCTGTTTCACCTATGCCCCCTCTTCTTTCCTAGAGCCCCTCCTTCCTCCTTTCCTGTCCCTTGTCTTAAGACCTCATTTCCCTACACTGATCCATGTTCTATTGCAAGGACTGTGCCGGAGCAGAATGGGGCATGCACGGATGCAACACACTTCCTATCCAGCAAAAAGGGCATGGAGATAGTTCAAACTTGGGGAACTTGTCTACACCGAGTACCTCCAGGTGGGGTGTTTTCCAGTGAAAGCAAACCGGCCCCACCACAAACAGGACGTTGGCACAGTTCTCCCACATCAGCCAAATGGCTGCTTCTTAAGTCTCAATCTACTGCAGGGTGATTGGGGATGTAGGAATCCCTTGCAAATATCTGGCAAATTATCCGGAGGTTTCATCCTACTGGTGAAATCAACACAAGGACCGCACCAGTATCATTCAGTTTTGCCGAAACTGCAGATGGAGGACTAGCCCAATGCCATCCTTAAGGAATGGGAGCCGAGGATAGCCAATCAGATAGCTCAGAGAATGAACGACTCACTGCAGAGATCCATGCTCAACCTGCAGCCCACAGGTTCAAATCCTAGCCGGGGCTGCTCAGCATTTTATCCTTCCATGGTCAACAAATTGAATACCAATAAACAGGAAAATAGGGACACCTGTTATTTGGAGCACTAAAAATGGCAACTCGGCAGCAACAAACACCAACTTATTATCATTATGATTCTTGAAGTGGTGCTCAAGAGGATACTAGCGAGGTAGGAGATGAGGCTTGCCTGAACTGGCTCTGATGCGGACTGTCACAATAAAAGGGTGGTGACAGTGCAGTTCAAGGTAAGCACTGTAAAGAGAAAAGTATGAGCAGCACAAAGAACACGGCAAGACCGTTGACAAAGAAAATTCATCCAGTTGATCTTAGTTTCCCTAAAATGGGATGGCCAGCTTTTGTGAACTTCAAGCAGGTTCTGAGGTTTCCTGAAGCAGCATCTTATATGGGAACTCTATGTTGGGACTGGGGTATACCAAACGCCTCTATAGGCAGCACCCCGATGTTCCCTTTGCCCGAGTTGGGATAGGGGTACTGGGGCTGGTAAAGAAGGCGGGGAGATTACCTGCAAAGGTTTCCACCTCGGAAATGTCTCTCTAACTAAATTTGCAGCCCTTTTCTGGAGAAAGGAAACTGAGAAATATAGTGGTCCTGGAAACACCCACTCAAACTCGGTTCCCTCAAAATTCCCTTCTACCCTGAGTGTGAAGACACCAGGGAAGGAGGATGGGCTTAACATTAAGGTGTCCACCAGGAACACAAGGAAGTTCCATGTACCTAACTTCGTGCCGAGAAGAAACATGGCATCAGGTGGACAGTGTGCCTTTGACTAGTAGCCTCCAAGCTGTGGACTGCCTTGCCACCTGGCTTGCGGGGCTGTTACTCCTTTGAACAGTTTACGCGAGGCATGCGCTTGTTTCCCCTGTGCTTTTGTTATCTACAAGTTAATTGTGTTTGTGCCGATCCTCATGACCCTGGGTTTGTTATCTGGTGCAATACAAATAATAAATAAATAAATAAATGTACCCAACTTTGCAAAGATTCTAAACACATCCAGTCACCATACAAAAAAATCCCTAAACTCAAGACACAATCAAGAGGACAGTCATTCATACACCACACATATGTGGACTGCATGCAATGCAGGTGGGAAAGTTGTTCCACATGTTCTAACATTAAACATGAAATGATTCAGGTGGGGCTTGGATACATAAGATACATAACAAGTCAATGTTCGCTCACAGGGACTCATCGGACGGTTCCATGTCATTTCATCGGTAGGCATTTCTACACCTGCAATTCAAACGTGTAAAAAATAACGAAAAAGTCCGATTTAAAAAAGATTTTTTTATGGGGGTCCCCCTAAATCTCCCCTCTCGCACCTATTTTTGACTATACCCGACCCCCACCACTTCTCTGCCCTTTCCCACCCCCCCAAAAAAATTAATTTATTATTATTATTTTATTTTTTAATTAAATGTTTGGTTTGATTTTACAAACTTTACATTACATTCTTTTTCAATTCTATAGTTAAAAAAAGAAAGAAAAATTTCATTTGGTCCATTCATTTCGACTCATTTCATGATCTCAGTCCAGAATTTAATTATTGTAATTATTAGCCACTGATCATTTCCTCTTAGCAGATTCGCCCATCTTTCTTCTGTTGTCATCTCTTTATTGGAAATACCAAAAAAGGTTCTGAATAGTTCTCTTTTTTCTTTCAACATCGGGCACACCATGATTAAATGGAATAGTGTTTCTGGTGTTTGGAGTTCTTTACAAAATCTGCAGTCCGCGGAAGTAGAACCCGTTTTATCAAATGTAGCTAAGTAGTCCCTAGTTGGGAGTATATTCAGGCGAAATCTTAAAAATAAGTCACGAATCATCCTATCAAGGAATTGCATTACATATTCTGGTAGTTCGTTTAAAGCTCTTACTTCTGTGTCACATTTAAGGAACCGTTTGTAGTTTTTTTGTTTGTCTATTGTTTTTATCCAGTCATTCGTTTTTAATTTTCTTTTCGCATGCTGGGGTCTCTTTACCAACAGTTCTTCGGTAATTTCTTCAGCTTGCATTTTTCTCTTTATTGTTGTAATCCATTTCAAAAGAGCTGTTGTTTGAAATGCTTGTTCTTTTCTTTTTAATATTTCCAGTGATGGTATCTGATCATCCGAAATGACTTTTCTATAAAGGTCCATCTGTTTCCATGTGACTATAGATTCTATCGATTGTAAGCCCAATTCAAAACGGATCCTAGCAATAGGAAACGATTTGGGGAGTGCTAACGTTTGTCGCCAATATAGACCTTCTAGAACAGACCAGTTAATAACCTTCCCATTGATTAAGGATTCACTGCCATAGGTTATGATTGGAACTACCTTTTGCCTGTATAATAGCATTGTGGCCTTCACTGAGTATGTACCATACTTCTG
This sequence comes from Ambystoma mexicanum, assembly GCF_040938575.1. Lineage (NCBI taxonomy): Eukaryota > Metazoa > Chordata > Amphibia > Caudata > Ambystomatidae > Ambystoma > Ambystoma mexicanum. The sequence goes on from NC_090930.1 coordinate 848,728,952, forward strand.
ATGAAAGAATCTACCTTGCCTAGCCAAGGATCTGGTCTTTTCTTCAATGTTTTCGTACCATTCTTTTTCATTATTATTTCTGCTTCTGACAGATGAGTTTCATGATCTTTGTTTTACACGTATTGATTTGGAGATCATTTATATACATGTAATCTTTGGTTTTGTTCAGAGATTCTTGTAGTCCGGATATCGTTTTATCCAGTATAATAATATGATCAGCATAGATTAGTGCCTGAATCGTTTCGTTGTTAATTCTTGGGGGATTTGCTTTCGTGTTTTCAATCTGCTTCTCAAAGTCGTTGGTATATAGATTGTATAAACACGCAGCTAACGGACAGCCTTGCTTCAACCCATTCCAGGTAGGAATTGCTTGTGTGACCATTCCAGCATTTGTGAGTCGAACTCGAATGGAGGTATTTGAATATAGTTGAATAATTGGGTTTAAGATGTAAGTGGGACAACCCCATGCTGTTAATTTACCCCAGAGTTTCTGTCTGTTTACTGAATCGAATGCCATTTTCAAGTCTATGAACAAAGCATATACATGTTGGTTTTTGATGCTTGCTTCTACTTTTATCATATTCAGTAACAGTAGGTTTACATTTGTTCCAATTTTTGTCACAAAGCCAGTTTGCCTTTTCGCCTGTTTTCCGTTCTTTGCTGCCCAGATGTTCAGTTGTTTTTGAAGGTAGCTTGCAAATAATTTTCCCAATGGGTCTAGCAAGGCTATGGGTCTATAGTTGCCTGGCGTCTTTCGGTCTCCTGATTTGTAAATTGGGATCAGAATTGCGACTGTCCAAGTGTGGGGAATTTCTTTTCTTTTTGCTATAAGTTCGAGTAAAATGAAAGAAAAATTTGGCCCAAATTTCTGGTGTCGCTTTGAGGACTGCATTTGAAAGCCCGTCCTGGTTATTTCGTACACGTTTAAATTGCAGGCGTAGAAATGCCTGGCGATGAAAGGACGTCGTACCTATGGGACCTCCTCCGTGCCATGTACTGGTTCAAGTCACTTTCAGCATCACCTCGTCTAAATCCTTGCACACCATTGCGCCTCCAGTCCTGCCAGAAGCTGGATTGCTGCGTGATTCCAGACATTCAGCCATGAACCTCAATTAAAGGCATATAGGCCTGCCAGCTACTACCCCTGGCAATCTCCTTTGTACTCGGGGCACTGCCTCTGCGACCCCTGGCCTCCGATTTCAAAGAGTGGTTTATTGCTTTGTGAAAAACACAGTTGATTAAAATGTATCCATTTGGATTTGGCACTCTACATGTGCTGGGTTCCATTCACGCATGCAACATTACGAGCGATTGTACAGTGGGAGTTACCCCCTCTGCAACCAAACAGATTAGATAAAGATGTATTTTATATTTTCAGATTGACTTAGAATGGTTTGTTTATTAAACTCAAACAACTGTTTCAGCTCATGAAAGCACACAATACAGAAACAGATAGGATATGTTCCCTCTTGCTTCTCCACTCTTTTTGATTGTTCTGTTCTCTCCTCCTCTCCCTTTCCCTATCTCCTTACTTTCTTCTATGCACTTACTCTATCAGGATTGTCTCTAGACCTAGTATGATAGCAACCTTGTCTGTCTCCTCCCCCCTTCCCTTACTTGTCCTCCCACCCCAGCACTATCTGAAATGTCGTCAGGCCTAGTATGATAGTCGCTTGTTTTGTTCCTCCCCTCCCTTTCTGCACCCCTCTCCCTCACCTTTTGTTTTTCTCCGGCTCTACCAGAAATGTCATCAGGCCTAGTACAGTAGTCGCCTGTCTGTTTCCATTTCCTTCCCACTCTCCCCCTCCCTTCCTTATCTATGTCTTAGCTCTTGCACTATCTGAAATGTTGACAGGCTGAGTATGATAGTTAATTTTGCATCCTTAATGTTCATGGTCTGTAAGAATGTCATTATATTTTCCCTTGTCACGCCCCCCCGCCCCCTTGCCTTGAAGCGCTTTGAAACACGTGTATCGCGCTATATAAATAGATTATCGTTAGGTTACCTGGGTGCAAATCCCAGCTTCTCCAGTCGAAAATTACTTGACCTCTTAGGGCCTAACTTTCTTTAACCTCTCAAAATCAGATCACGTAGAAGGGATTCTGTTCCTTATGCACTATACAAATCACGCTGAATCATTTATGTAGAGAGTACTTGGGTGGTTCTGGCTGCGCTTGGCATGACCATACAATGTAGACTGGCGAGGCTGTAGTTTGCTTTTGATGATTATACAATGCATACGAGGCCTAAGATAAGGTAGTTCTACTTGTCTATATGAGGCTGCACTTAGCATTTTATAGCATCACAGGCAATATTTAGCATAGTATAGCGATACATGCCATGTGAGGCTTTAACAGATATACGATGGCACTAAGTGGCCAAGTTAGGCTGCAGGGGCAAATGGAAGGAGCACTCCCAGCCCACAATGGTTCTTCTGGGTGCAGCTGTGGTATTGAATGATTGCACCCATTACAAATCTATGCAGCGGCACAGTTAATATATGGTTTCGATCTAAAATAGCTTTTTGTCCGCTGCCTTGATACAATTCATTTTATCATCGGAAACATTGTAACTTTGTCATCGGGTTCACAGGACATGCAACGTCACGTCCTGTGTTGTCATCGGGTACATAGACTTCCCTCGCCTCTCTGCCTAACAAAAATCAAATGCACACATCAGCCCCCTCCCCACGGATGCGGGCCAACGTATAACAACGTATGTGCTCTTTGGCATCCGAGGGGAGGGGGCTGATGTGCCCACTTGCTTTTTTTTAAGCAGAAAGGGGAGGGGAGCAGTGTTGTGTATGTATGCATGTGTGCAAGGAGTGTGTATATGTATTACGTGATGTGGATGAAGGATGGTGGACTGGGTGTGCGTATGAGTGAGTGAGTGTACAGTGAATAGGGGCTCGAGTGATTGGTATGTTTAAATGAGTGAGTGAATGTTGTGTAAATGTGTGTGAGCGCGCTCCTATGTGTAATGTTGGGATGAGCTGATTTTTGCGGGTAGAGGTTAGGTGTAGGGGAGTGTGAGGGTGGGTGGGAGAGGGAAGGGGTGGTGGCACACTGTACTACTGTCTGGCCCCCTGGTGGTAACATTTGCTTAAAGGGTGATGCTTGATCGGATACCTGGGCTTTAGATATACAAAATGATCAAAGCAACTAAATGTGTATGTTATATTTCAAACCAATCACTTGGTAATTCTCACTGGCATATTGCGCTTACTTGAGCCGAGCCAGACATTCCTTGGGATTGAATAGAGGGGGCTGAGCCTCTACTTTTGCCCTGCCTGGTTTTTGGAATGGCCCCTCTCATCACCAGTTAGCCCCCCCCACGCCCAAAATGTAAGTTCCGTTGCACACCTGACCTTGGACATGAATAAGTCATGAAAAATGATGTCCCAACAAACCCCATGATTCCACTGAGCGGGGTTGCTGCGGCTCCCTGCATTACCTGATCGGCCTCTGCCTCCGAAGGGATGACGAGCACGACGTCTCCTCGTTTTAAATCGAGCTCATCTGCATTGGCCGCCTCGAAGTCATGTAGCGCCTCAGCCTGTGGAATTGTCAACAAATAGATTAGAATTAGGAGAAATGTTTCATTAATTAGCACTTTCGGGCTTTGCAAATCCCCTCCCACCGGCAGCCATTAAAAGGGACCTGAAATGACCCTCTATATTTGTATCGTTCTGCTGCGTGGTGCAGCGTGTAGATTCCGTTTGTAAATACAGATATTTGCTATTGCCTTTTGCAAATCAATAGTGTGCCAGCCGTATGAAATAACCATTACGGGAAGGCCTGCAATATTTTTGAACATCAAGGCTTAAAGGAAAAATAATGGCAAATGCTGGTGTGGCTGCCCACAGCGCTCGCTGTGCACCGGAACAGTCTGAACATGGCATGCCCGGATTTATACAGCTAGGACACGGCCCTATGATTGCACAGTGCCTACTGGCATACCTCCACAGACACAGTGGTCGAAGTGAGCCGGAACGGCGTTCCACTACTTTTATTTTTTACTGCCAACAGTCCCACTGCTTTTTGCAACCATTTCCACAATTCCAGAACTGTTTTTTTTAAGAAGCTGAAGCACACTTCTCCACTTTACCTCCCAACAGCAGTTACAGCTAAGCTGAAATCGGTTTCACCTCCATTGGCTGCCAACCAGTAAGGCTGCAGCCCTTGAAACATGTGTTGCATGTTGCTACCTTCCTGTCTACTCCATCCACCACCAGGGTCACAGTTCCACTATGTTTTACGGTACACTTCTACCACTGCGCAGACATTGTGCATGCAACTACCAAATACTTTGTGTTCTCTGTCCACCATGTGCTAATAAAATGCAGCAGAGTCTGGTCTGATCAGTTAGGTTCTGGTATTCATTCACCTTGGCATCTGGGAGTGGGGGAGAAGTTACATACTTGCTGCTCCCCTCTCCACAACCTCCACCCCTCCTGCCCATTTGAATTCCCCACTTATCTGGCTTCACCCCGTGGTGCCTGGCTCCTGCACCTCTGCAGCCAGGCATTGAAGGAATAATGGGACGACCCTGCAAGCTTCTTTTGACGCTTCCGCAGTGACCATATGAAATATAGGTCTTTTTGTACAGGGAACTCGATTCGTACTCCCCCCCCCCACGAGCTGCTTTTTATCCTGGGAGCTAATGGCAATGATGCCTTCTTGGCAGGCTGTCGTGAAATGGCTCTTGCTCTGCTCAGTCCTTCTGCCACCGGAGCCATTACTGCCCAAGTGCTCACTGGGAGTGCCTACGGGCATATAATATGTCTACTAAGAATACCTTCAGTAATCGAATAATTCAACCAAAAATATATTGAATCCTTTTCTGTGGATGCAGATAGTGAAGGTGAAGTAATGGAGAAGTGCACGTGTGTGTTGATTTCAAGCAGAACCAGGAATGAAGAAGAACCACATTCATAGAATGAGTGGGATCTCCAGCCTCCTAGTTCCTGCATGTCCTACCTTGGGCTTGTTCAACGTTGTTGCCTACTGTGAATCAGGCGGGCACGAGCGCAGGTGGATTAAGAGGCTAGTTAGGCTGGGCAAGAACATTCTCTTGAAATATTGATGATCGACTATAAGACCATCAATAGGAGAATAGGAGAGTGAGGCTTTATCTACACTGGCCTACACATCAGGCCAGAGGTAGATTGGAATTACACCTGGAAAATCTTCGGGGCGCACAACTTAGTTTCTCCCCATGTGATCCTGCCTTGCCCATGCCCCAGCAGACTTTGTGTAATTTCTGCTTTGATTCTGTGTTTATTTGGGTCTTTGTAATGATTACAAAAACTGAATGTACTATTGCTCTGTTTGCATGCACACCAGCTGTACATGTACTACTGAGTAAGCAGATTCCCCTCTTGTGTTTGGAAAAATCCTCTACTATCCCTCCCTGTAGTGGACCACTCGCCAGATGTGCGCTTGACCCTTATATTGACAATGAAGAGTCTTTGTATTGAGGTCTTCGAAAGCACTGCCCCTTATTTCTAGATGCAAAGATACTGTAGAGCGGCCTGTTCCTGGAAGAAAACTGGGGCATCTATTGCACCCAGACTTGTACTATATTGCTCCTGCTACACGTTGTTACCCTCAAAGGTGCCCAAATATACCTTTCCAATGCTAGCCAGCAACAGGTGCCTGCAGACTGCTGTGTTAGTGTACTATTGTGAGTTGGACTCAACTCACACTTTAAACTTGTTTATTAATACACTTTCATCCACTTTAATAATTCTAGCACCACCCAAAAAAAGTACTAGTTAATAACAATGGATCCAAACATCCCCGGCATATACATCTTGAGGAGTAAAACATAGATGTGCTTAAAGCCGAATGGAAATCGCTCGCATCAAAATCCTTTGAGGACCATTTTACTCTCAAGCAACATTCTCAAAGGTGTTAGATAAATATAACTAAAGCAAAAGTGCTCACATGACCAACATAATCTATTCTTCTGGAAACCTGTCAAAAGAACTGTTCACAGTTTAAGGTGTACTAAAGATGTATCAATAACCTGCCAATAAATGCTCAAATAAGCTATAAAAAAGGTTCTATGTAATTTCACCCACAGGCCTTTTTACGAGGACACTATTACGAAAAAAGCCCCAGCTAATTTATTTTGGTTTTGGGAGGAAGGTTTCTCCCCAAGCACCCTCCCCCACCTGTTTTAAACTATTCCCAACCCATTATCTGCCCTTTCCTACCCCCCCAAAAGTTAGTTGACTTTTGCGTAATTATGTACTCGTAAAAAAGGTGGTCGTAAAAATGCCTGTCGATGAAACGACGGTATACCAGAAAAAAGCAGCACAGAACATTTTCCTGAAAAAAGTTATAAAAAAATGCCCATTATCTGATGGTGTTGCATCTCTGAACTGTTGGGATAATTATTCCCACCAAACTAAATTGCATTCTGTCCTCCCTTAGCCCCTTGTGAGTTTGACACTCTTCTAAAGTGAAACCACTGGGCTAACCCAGAGATCTGTCCTCAAAAATAGCAAAACTGGTGTCACCACTTCTTGCAGAACTTGCCGGGAGATTTTATAAACAAATGTGAACTCTTGGTGTGCCCCTGCCTCCCTGAAACATGATATGGTTCTCCACTTCTGAAACTTCCAACCCAGCTAACGTTTACCCAATTTCTAGGCTTCCTTTTCTCCACAAACTAGTAGAATCCATTGTGGTTTGCCAACTATGAAGGGTATACCGTTCTTTTGCCGCGGGATTTTTCATCGCGGGACGTTTCATCGCCGTTTTTTTATCGAAAAAAAAATCATTGTTTTTTTGTTTTTTTGGATGGGGTTTAAAAATTAAATAAATATTTGTGGGTGAAAGGGAATAATAAAAAAAAAAAATGGGGGGTTTGTGGAGGCAACCCCACCCAAAAAAATAAGAGTTTTTTTCGATAAAAAAACAGCGATGAAAAGTCCTGCGACGAAAAATCCCGCTGCAAAATAACGTAGAACCCTATGAAGGTCGGCACAATGTGTGGATACCCTTGATGCTCGGCATACAGGTGCCTGTTCGGTGGTCTCATTGATAGCGGTATCCGGGGGATGCCTGATGGTTCTGGTGTCGAGTTATATCTTTCTGTTGCTTTCGGCATTGTAGACCAAGCTATCCAAGCTATCCCCCGTCTTAACCATTTTGTTAAAAGAGGAACTGTCCTTAATGGATTCTTGTTCTTCTTTCTGATCGAATCCAGTCGATAACACTGGACAACTTTAAATCTGATATTTCTAAAGTTACTTTTGTGGTTCCTCAAGGAGATACAATCGTTCCCCTCTTGCTCAATCTTTACTCAAGATTCTGGCCAGAGTTCTTCATTCTTTTGGATGATTTATCATAACCTTTCTGACGATATCCAAATCCCTTTAGATCTGGTTGGAAATGCCTACTGCTCCTATTCCAATTTTGCTCAGGTGATGTCAGCGGTCAGCGGGTAATTGGATGAAAAGAAGTTTACATTTAATACATCAAAATCCACAATCTTTCCATTAAGTGCCATGGGTGTTACTTGGAATTATTCTTTACGGCCCACATCTTTGGAACTCTGCCCCCACATATCAAAACAAGTTCAGAGCCTGGGGGTCCCTATTGATAGCCAGCTCAAATTACCCCAAAAATAAATAAAGTGTGCCAGTAACATCTGTTTGCCCTGTGCAAATCCTGACCATATGGACAAGGAACCCTGCACAGGTTCCACACTGAGGAGAATAAAGCCCTTCTGTAGACATGCATTGGACTTTCTTTCCCCAGATGTTGCTTCTGTGAAACCCATCAGGAAGGCCCTGCAAGTGTTAGAAAGAGTCCCAATGCTGACGACTCAGCCCCAATGGGTGTTTAGTTTAGTTTAGTTTATTTATTTATTTATAGAGCGCAACCCAGCCCATTATCTGGGTGCTATTTGTACATGTTACAGATAATCAGGTAGACATGAATACAGAAAAATAGTAACATATGGATATATACAATTTCTACAAGGCAGTAATGAGTTACCATAGGGAAATGATTACACCAGTAATAGATCAATAAGTAGGCAGGAAGGTAAGACTAAAATGTACATATATACAAAGAAAGGGATAGGTTGCCTATGTGTTTAAGAGGCACGAATGGGGTCTTGCAACCAAGTTTTTATCTTTTTTCGGAAAAGTGGGAATGAGGGTTCCTCTCTCAGGGAGACAGGTAGTGAATTCCATTTCTTAGCAGCTAGGACAGGAAAGCTAACCCCTCCAGCGCGTTGTTGTTTAAATTGTGAAATGGAGACGCAGTGAGATTGGGATGATCTGGTGGGTCGTGAAGATGAATGATGGGCAATAGTACTTGACAGGTAGATAGACGCTTCATTGGCTAAGCACTCATCAGTGAGGGAGAGTGTTTTGAGGTCAATTCTTTGCTTAATGTTAAGCTATTTGATTGCGTGTCTGGTTGCAGAGATGTGATGATTCCTAGGAATGTTTAAGGTTGCTCTGATGGTGTTATTTTGCATAACTTGCATTTTATTGAGGTTGTGTTGTGAGGTGCCTAGATAGAGAGCATTGCAGTAATCAAGCTTAGATAATACTAGCGCTCTGGTTATTGTTATGCATGTGTGTGCTGTGGATGATGCCAGGGCAGTAGTTTGTCTTTTTAAGGTGAGTGCGGAATCTATGCATATTCCTAGTGGTTTCACTGCATTGGCCACTTTGATTAAATTACCATCAATATTGAAGGAGTTAAATATTGCCCCTAGTTTATTCAGGTTGGCTGGGGACCCTAGCAGTAGCAACTCATCATTGAGGCAGAGTCTGTGCAACGCCACCGACACTTGAATAATTAAGTAGATGCCGTTGGGGGTCTTGCTGTCTATAATGTGGTCACACGTGATAGATATGAGTATCTGGGTAACATCCGCGTAATTCGTGTAAGTGACACCCAGATAGTCCAGTTTATCGAAGAGGGGCTTGGTGAACACATTATAGAGAGTAGGGGATACGCATGACCCTTGAGGAACCCCACACATGACTGGAGTGGGTGTACCGGATGCTGTTGGTGCAAAGACCCTCATGGATCTACCAGGTCAAAAGCTGCAGAAAGATCAAGTAAGAGAAGCAAGGCTAGCTTGCCCTTGACTTTAAATGACTGTATTTGGGTCTTTAGGTCGATGAGCGCTGTTTCTGTCCCATGTCTGGGTTGGAAACCAGATTGTCTCAGTCCTAACAAATGATTGGCTTCAAGGTGTCTCTGTATTTGAAGATAAACTGCTTGGTCCAGTATTTTTAGCAGGAGTGGAACCGTTGTGATCGGTCTGTAGTTAGATGGGTTGTTAGGGTCAAGAGATGTTTTTTTTAGCAACAGGTGTACCCAAGCATCTTTTAGGTTAGTTGGTACTGTGCTAGATTTGAAGGAAGCATTGATGACGGATGTAAGGTGTCCAGGGAGGCATGAGAAGGGGGCTAGTTCTTTTGCAGCCTCCTTGATAAGTGGGACTGGGCATGTGTCTCCCTGACAGTTGGACGGTTTAAGTTTCAGAATGATATTTTCCACCTCATTGATGTTGAGTGGAGTGAAGTGAATTAGGGCAGATTGTTTCTAATGTCTATTTCAAACTTGGATCTGTGACGGAGATGTGTTTTATTTTTGTTTCTATTTTCTTTTGGAGTAAGGCTATTTTGTCTTGTAATGCGTTCTGTATATTAGTGCACCAAAGGGCGTCTTTAATATAGGTATCGGGTGCAGGGCGGGTGATTCCATCTCTTTTAGGATGTTAAATAGCTCCTTAGTACTAGAGTTAGCATTAGAGATGCGTTCGTTGGAGCTATCCTTTCTTGCGTAAACAATGGCTCCCTTGTAGTTGAACGAGGCTGCAGTGAAATTGTCCTTGTTGGCTTATATGGGGGTATTCTTCCACAATGTTTCAGAGGCTCTTTTTAGTTTTCTGTGGTTTTTTAGGTGAGGTGTGTACCAGTTATTAAGGTGGGCGCGGGGTTTAGATTTGCGTAGTTTAAGAGGCGCTATTGTATTAATAGCCTTGTGCATTGTTTCATTATACAAGTCTACTAGTACTGATGCGCCTGAGTGCATTATCGAAGGGTGAATAATGGGTTTAAGTAATGGAAGGAGATTCTCAAGAGTTAGATCCTTTAAATCCTTTTGTTATTCACAATGTCTGTATTTTCTCGAATGCACCTTTAATGGACAGTTTAATTAATGTCTGCAGAGGATACGTTAGAACGTCTCAGAGTGGCCCTTTCCTCAAAACATCTCAGCTATGCTTACACGTTGATGTGGATTGTTTGATGTGCAAATGTAGTACATATTATACATAACAACAAGATATCTGCCTTTGTCAAATGGTAAATACAAGCAGATCAGTTTATCATAACAGCTCTTCTGGGCGTGTGTCTAAGTCTTGAAACTAGTAAGGCAAAGACATATTGGACAGTTTATGGAGTACACACGCTGTCCAATGTCAGATGTGAAATAAACAAACTCACTGGCTTTAATGCTTCGTCACAGATGGCCTTAAGAAATTTACAGATCTGATATATGCTTCAAGAGTTTTTATTAAGAGGTTTCTTAGGATGCTGTATTAAGGTAGTTTGGGGGGGGGCAAGTAATGTAACTAAAAGGGTCTTCTAGCTGGTCCCTCAATCTCCCTTTGGCTCCCCCCACCTTAGCCTAGGCATCCATGACACTCCAGGCCAACTTGAACACTAGCAATTGGTAACCCCTACTAACTAGTATAGCTTCACTATCATAGGAGGGCCTAAAGATCGAGGCCTTACCTAAACAACTCTTCCTGGGTCTTCCTCCTAAAGAGTTCCCTACTCTAGTTTTCCCCAGCAGATGATTTTCCAATTCGATTGGTGCCTGGTTTCAGATACTCTCCCCTTCACTGCCAACCTGTCACTCTCATTCACTTCTCTCCTTTCTTCTATGTCTCCTTATTCTCTACTCCCCTTTCCTCCTCTTCATACTCACCCTTTGATCGTCCTCCTCCTCTCCCACCTTCTTACCTCACCTCCTACTCCCTCTGATAATCCTCTTGTGTTCCTCCTTCTCCACTCACTCCCTTTCTCTCTCCTCCCGCCTCTTTCCTCCTCTGTCCCCCAACGTCTTTTACACTCTTTCTCCAACTACCTATAACCCCTTTCTACTTTTACTATCCCCTCCTACTCTCACCCTTCCCATCTCTACTATATTCCTTTCACCCCTTCACTAACACTTTCTCCCTGCCACCAGCATCCTCGCACTTCCCTCACTTTCTACACTCTCCCACTATCCCTCTACCACACTCTTGCACTCTCCACCCTACAATGTCATTCACCCTCACAACCAGTCCCACAAACACAGCTACACTCTTCCCACTGTGCACCACACTTACACACACAATAACTCACCTGCACTCCTATCCAGCTTCTCCACAGACTCCTCAGCACTCCCACTTTACCTTCTGCTATCGCCTTGTGACCTCACCCAAATACCAACACACTATGCTGCTCCACCAGGTTTGCATGTCCCTCCCTCCTCTGTTCATCTGCCATGTGCTCCACCTGTATCTGGTGGTCCATCTATGGCTGTCGATTTCCCTGGGGGTGGGTCGCTGCCTTGCAAAAGCACAAAAGGTCCTCTTAGCTCTGCAGTACATCCAGCGGTCTCTGTGATGGCCCCTGTTGTAAATAGGGTCTGCGCTCTGTTGGCTTCAGCCGTAGGTGAGTGCTCTCTTTCCGGAGACCAGCGCTTGGTTGTTGCTGTCAGATGGGAAGCTGTTGTTGTTCCTCTGCAGCCTGCTGAACTCATCTGGTTTGGCAGTGCATTCTGGTCTGGGTAGTTCTGAAAAGAAACAAAAAGAACTCTGACCAGAATGAAGGGTTCATGGCATTGCACGGTACCTTTCAAGACCCTCGGGGTGGGTGACAGGGACTGGGCCAGACCTACTCTGTCATCACACCTCTGGGGTAGGACAGAGGCTGAGAGGGGTGCCTGTTCCCCCCTGATATGGTCAAGCACCTGATCCTGTCAGAGCTCTTATGTCGGGGGGCCCTAGGGAAGTAGATAGAAGGGTTCTGCTGCTTGTGTTTTCTTGGGCATGGCTTCAAAATGCCCAGCTCACCATGCAGTGATTAGATTCCAGGCACACCGCCTGGCGCAGGCAATACCTCTTCTCCAGCTAGCTCTCCTTTCGGCGCTGCACGCCATAGAACCTTTCTTTCTCGTGCCTTCCTAGACACCTTATATAGACCGTGCCACCCAACTATCTACTTTGATTTCGCTCCAGCCTACCACTATTGAATTTCTGTCTTACTCCTCCTTTCTCTCTCCAACAGGCAGAAGCACTTTGATGCATTGATCTATGTCAGTAGGTGCTATACAAATGCAAGATAACATAACATGTTGTATTCTGGAACTTGTGGCCAGGCAATTACATGGTGTGCAACGATGCAAAATGACCTGTGCTAAAAATGGATTTAAAAATGGCATTAGAGCTATGTTTCTGAATATGTTTAGTGTTAATGAAGTAGTGGTTTAAGTTAGCAAACGTGATCAATGGTTTTCCTAAATTATTAGCTTTGATGGGCTTTAGAAGTTTCATATTGAGCAGATACTTTGCATGTAGACAGGGCAACGTGCCCATAATTGGTGATGGAGCGGTGATCTGTGTGATGGGGCAGCGATCCGCCACTCTGCATGGAGGAGCCAAGCCAGCCCAGTGAAAACAGCAAACGCTCCCTCAGCTGCAAAAAGCATATGAGCGAGCTCTCCTGGGGCATTGGTCCATGCAAGGACTGGGGTGATTTTCTTCCCCAGGCTTGCGTGCACATTTAGAGGGTTTAGGGCCATGAGACGGTGGCACTCTGGCTTTGTTATGCATGGACAGGGAGCCGGGAAGCTCTCACTTCTTCCTGTTTGCATTTTGTGAGGGAGCCAGAAGGCAATCGTGGGAGGCGTATTGATGCTGTGTCTGGAGTCCAGACCGCAGCTGTAAGTAAGAAGAAAGTCTGTATGTGTGTATGTGTGTATACGTGCATGCAAGGGTTTGTGTCTGTAATCACATATGTGAATTAGAGAGTAGGTGCTGTATGAATGTGTGTGCTTGTGTGCGTGTGCCAGATGGGGGGCAGGTCTCTTATTTGAATAAATGCAGCAGTCTTTTTTACGATCATTAATGGTTAAGCCAGCATGATTAGTGTTCTTACATGACAGGCCTACATTGTTACAGCCAGTCTCGATACATTTTCTTACTATGGCACAGCATGTTTTACTGGCATCGAGGGAAAGGTCAATATGATGAGTTTCTTACCTGGCCATACTGCCCTACATTGCTGCAGCTAGTCTGGACATGTTTGCTTTTAGTGGGAGTGCATTGTTTACTGGCAAAGTCAACAGAAGTTGTTCTAATGTGGGTGTTCTGGCATATATCAGTGCATCCAGCATAGACAAGTAGGGGCGCAGCCAGCATGGCAATGATTTTTTATACTAGCATATATTGTGGGGGAAAAGCATGATGAAAATCTGTTGGGAAATTCTCATGTGAAATGCTGGTGATTTGGCATTGAATGCATTTTTCCATGTGTTACAAAGCAAAATTAAAACTGAACATGCAGCATTTTAGGCCATTATTTTTAAACTTTTATTGGGGCGGCAACTTCTCCAAACTCTCCTTGATTTGCAGTGGTGGCTGCTTATTTAGGATGCGGGGTGCCACCCTCCCACAGAGAAAAGCAGAGAAAACAGTGTGTATTCGTGGCAGCATTGGCTGCGAGTTTGTTTATTAAATAAATAAATATCCATGGCTGCCTGGCAGGTCCTGACATACTGGCAGAGGGGCGCATTCCCGTTTTACACATTTTATAATTTATATTACTGCACGGTGCTCGGAGGGTTCAGCGCAGTTAGCGTAGTCCACCACATGTAGAAGGCTGGCGCAGCGGTACAGCTTTGGCCCCGCCAGTATTCATTTATGCGCAAACAGCGCAGAAGAAACACAGACAGCAGATCTTCAGTCTGCATAGTAACAGAATTCATATTTCATTGGCTGTTTATCAGCCAGTGAAATGTGTTATGTGACTGTGTGGGTGGAGTCAGGTCACGGCGCACAAGCTCACTCAGCCTTCTCACTTGTGGAGTAGAAAGTAGCACAGGCAGCAGAGCCATGTGCGTGCAGTGCTGCGAGGCGGCGGCCTTGCTTTGGCTTTTCCCTTATTACTGTGTGGAGCGGTAAGTAAATAATATGTGCCAGTGACACTGCCCCCAGTCTGTACAACTCCATTCAATGGTCCAGTAGTCCTCCTCCTGTCCATCCACGACACAGTCAAATGTGTTTTTGATTGGTATAGGGCCCACTTCTGATTAGGGGGTAATTTGCTCTTCTTAACTACCCTTGTTTTAAGCTGGAATTTGGATCATTTGAACTGCGCATTTTGTAATTTTTGAGGAGGGGTGATTTATCTCCACGGCCCCTGCTCAAAGTTTTGCCATGCAAGTGTGAAGTGCCTGAAGGCCGACATCACTTGGCGCTTGATTGATTTAACCTCATTTGTTATTACCTCCAACACACACACTGCGCTCTTCGAGTCAAAAGTTTGGGAGCCTGTTCAGTCAGGCAGCTGGTTTACTCTGGGCATAGCAGACAATAGGCTGGAAATGATACGGCGGTTGTTATTTTTTGGAACTTGATCCTTACTGTGTGCTGCCAGTTGGGTACCTGCTGCCAACAGAGGCTCGGAGCCAGTGGCGGCTGGTGACTTTGAAAGAAGGTGGGGATCAAATTTAGCAGGGCGAACTTAAAAGTGAGCGAGCGCAGCGAACGAGCCAGAATGACATGAAGGAGGGTGCGGGGGTTTGTCCCCCATGAACATTTTGGAAAAATGGCTTCCAAAACATGCTGTATACTGTCCAAACCCACACAAACATGACCTACAAAGCTGATCTGTGAGGTCCTTTTAAATAAACTCCTAATAGCGCGCTGCCGGAATTCATGCGAGGGGAAGGGAGGGGGTTAAACCTCGCCACAGGCACAGACTGGCATATAGGGCAAAGCCTAAACCAAAATCACAAAATGCTAGTGTGGGCCAGTTTTTGTGGTCCAAGTGGGCTCCAGTTTGATAAGTTACTACACCATGCAGCTAGTAGTTTTGACCAGTGTTACTGAATAGATTCGGTGCCTGAATCGCAGAGAGGAAACTCCACTGGCTTCCTGTGGAGCAACGGATCCAATTTAAAGCATTGGCCATGGTATTCAAGTGTCTTCCGGATGGGATACCTCCTTATCTCGCTCAAAGAACACTCTCAGATTACATCAACCACGAGCCACCCAAAAAGGAATTGGTGGTTCAAACTTTGACTTATTGGCACCAGCTTTATGGAACACGACGCCATTGGACCTTAGAGAACGTGCATCAACTGTCATCTTTAAAAAGCGTTTAAAAACATTCCTGTTTGACAAAGGATTAGGCTAATTCCTTAATCAGTTTAGCGTAGTCCTCCTCCTGATGGCCTCTGTGTTTATTGTTGTGTGTCTTGTGAGCGCCCTGAGGCCTATGAATGAATAGCCATTTACAACTGTGGGCCACTTTTTCATTGGTGCCCGAGACAATTGTATGCCCAATCCGTCCCTGTTGGCACATATGTGGCCACTGAGAGTCTGCAGGAATGGGGCTTCTGCCTGTTGTTTTGGCAACAGGGGTCACCGGTGCTCAGATTGCCCGCTTCACTGTGCTGGGAATGTGTCGCCATCTGAATCAGGTAAGAGCACAATACATAAAAAAAGCCCCATTGGTGGAGGCAACAGATGGAAATTTTGTTTGTGCCTCAGGACTGCTTTCGAACACCTTGTTTTATTCACTGCTCTGAATAAAATAAGTGTTCGTTCCTTTCACTACTGTGGGCTAAGCACGGGCAGGGGTCACCCACCCCTCCCCAGCTGATGCATTTATTAGCAGCGGTCACTGTGGTGCGCCTGAGAGAGCGTGAGAGGTAGATGGCAGGCTCAGGGCCCGTGAGATTATATCTCCGCAGACATTATTTCTCACTCTGGCCCTGCGCTTGCCATCTACCTGGGCCCAGCCTCCTGGACCTTCCATCCCGTGTGGTGGCCTGGCACGCAAGACTTCAGTTCACCGCCGCTCTCAATTCTCCACGACCATCTTGTCACAGGATGGAGTGGGGGCGACGGAGAGCGTCAAAAACTATTCTGCACTGCAGTGTGCATAGACAGGCACGGAATGGAGGCGCTCCGACCTTATGCGCCATTGTTGGGCTTCCATTTTGAGCCACCACCACTTAGCGCGCACCTTTGCTCCCCTGACTCCCTTTCTTTCTTTCTTTCTTTCTTTCTTTCTTTCTTTCTTTCTTTCTTTCTTTCTTTCTTTCTTTCTTTCTTTCTTTCTTTCTTTCTTTCTTTCTTTCTTTCTTTCTTTCTTTCCTTCTTGCCTACTACCCATCTTGATCTGCGTGTCTCTTTCACACCCCAGCCTGCCTCTTCATTCACTCTCCCTGCATCCAATGTTCACAGCCTCAGTTTCTGTATCGCTTCTCTGTCTGCACATGCCGCCGTTCTCCTCTGAATCACTTTTTTTTTTCTCCCAATCTCCTTATTGCCCACTCCTCGCTGATGTTCTGGTTACCTCTGCACCCCCCCCTTCTGTCTTCCATTGTTGCATCTCTCCTGCTCTGCCATTTTATCTTTCTCACTGTTGTCTTTCAAAAGCCTCTAATCCCACCCGCCTTCCCCTATTGCTTATAGCTTTAGCTTATCTTCTCTGGCTTACCTCCTCCTTGCCTCTTTCCCCAAAGCCAGGTCTTGCCCCCCCCCCACCCCACATTCCCTGTTTTAGCTTTGTTTGCACCCCTCACACCTTCCCTCTTAATTCCTTGCTTTGCTTCTCTGGGTCACTTCATGATATGCTTTCCCTCTCGTTGCTGCTATTTTCTACCCAGCCCATTTCCTTGTCGCTTTTTGTTACAGCAAGAACGACAATAAACTGGCTGGACAAACATTCCCATGGTACCGTCTACATGCCTAGGAAGCCTGTTTGACAGCGTTGGTGTAAACTGCAATACTATTGAGTTAAATTGAGTGAATGGATCACAGTGCTTTCCTTATCACTCAGCAATCGGATTGGTGTTCATTTAAATGCTTGCAAAAATGTATTAGATAGGCATTTGCCAGGAAGGCATTTGCCAGGTTATCATATGGCCAGATAACCACTACAATTTCCAGCTTTTTGCGATCTTATGGCCAGGTAGTACCATTATAGCAGTGCCTGTTAAATGCCTATCCCATACCTACACAAATGCTTAAACAGTTTCCTCTCATTCTAACACTCGGCTGTCTTTTCCATCAAATTGGAACTGTAGGTGAGTTTCAGATTCAATGGGAATGGTAGGGCCAGTACACAGCGTGACATGGTCAGACCTTGTTCTTATCAAGATTGGATGGGGAGCTCCCCCCCTCATTCTGGGGTCAGAGGCCTGCCATGGAGGAGTCTCTCCTACCCCAGAGGGGTATTGTGGCAGTTGGGAGGGCCCCAATCCTCGTCCCCTCCCCATGTGCCCCTTTGTTTATGTGCAAAACCAATTTGCATCACCCCATGCCCATGACTTCAAATTCTGGCCAAGATTTAACTTTCTCTTCTAGAATCAACAGTGAGGCAACAGCAGTACTGAGAGACCACGCACATTGCTATGGCCTATCAGCATCCCCACACGGTTGGTATGCTGCATGCAGAGGCGCAGACAGGAGGTGGAGAAAAAACAGTAAGATCATATGCTGCTTTCCTGGCGCTGCGCACTGTTCCCCAGCAACGGGGTGCGCAGCAGCAAAACTGCTGCCACTGACCTAGACAACCAGGGTCTTTTACCAGTGTCACAAACACATAATACGACGTTACTCACCTTGGAGGAAGACACGTCCAGGCCCACGACCACAAACTTGGATGCTTGGCAGCGTGGGCCGCCATTGCTTTCTCATGGTGTTCCGTGTGGAGAATAGGGGTGGGGCTTAGACAGTTATTGGTAACGTCTAATGTTTGTACCACCTCCTGCGTGGGGCAGAGAAATCCTGTCTGGCCAGGGACAGAGGACCAACCAAGGGAGAGGGAGACGGAGGGGGTGAAAAAAACAGGAAACAGGAAGCTGTGAGTTGTTCGGGTAAGGTCAGAGAAGGAGGGGAGGCAGACCGAGAGCTCAGCCAAGGGGGATGCTGGAGTGGAGTTTAGATACAATTTCTGGAGCAGGTGAGGCGTTGGTTATTGATTTTAAGTGGCACTTTGCTGTGAGTGTGCGTGAAAGAGTGACAAGTGTGCTTAGGAGAAGGAGTATAGGGAGTGAATATAAATTAATTCTGAAATAAGGGTGTTTGAGTAAAAGGTAGGTTGGAGTAGTAGTGTGGAATAGTGGTGTGGTTTAGGGAGGTGTAGTCGTGTGGAGGGACCTGTTATGTGGAGGAGGGGTAGTAGTGTGGAGGGCAGAGTAGTAGTGTTAAGGTGGGAGTGGTAGTGTAGAGGGGGAAGTAGTAGAGTAGTGAAGGAAATATTAACATCAATGGGCGGAAGCATGGCAAGACTGAATGGGAGCCATCGGAGGGATAGAAGAGAAAGCAGGGCTAAAGTCGAGGGTACACGTGGGTGGACAGAGTCCACCCACTTTTTTTAGAGGGTGGACTCAGTCCCCCCCAGCTAAAATGAAAATCATTGAATGTTTGCTTCAAATTTATGAAGTAAAGCCAAACCCGAGGATCGAAACTGCAGTCGTCAGGGTGCAGGCCAGACATTTCACCACTGCCCTATTTAAACTGATGAAAAATGGCAAACAACTAAAGGTGAAATGCCTCATTTCGGTACTCCAAGTTCCAGGGAAAACATTTTTATTGGTTCTTGGAGTTTAAAACATGCACACCTTTAACGTTTTGAAAAACACTATTAGAAGAAAATATCATCTCTTGGTTTTGTGTGTGTGTTGATTTTATGAGAGGCAAATGACATTCGTCCTGTGCAATTTGGGTGGTTATGCAAAGCCAATTTAATTAAATGTGCATATTTCACCTTGATATGATAATTTCCAGCGACGTCGCATCCCATCGCATTTGTTGATGAGTCCCCCCACTTTAATTTTTAGGACTTGGCCCCTGAGAGGGAGGCGCATGGAGTAGATGAAGAGAAGGTGGGTGGAGTGGAAGGTATGAGAGTCGCAAGAGAGGAACATCAGGAAGTGAGAGGGAGTGGAGTACATGGGTGTGACAGGAAGGAGACCAAATCGGGCAGAGTGCCTGAAAGTCACAATCCACTATCCATTTTTAAATAACTAGCCACTGGATACTATAGGGTCATTTTAAGAAGTCCCTGGGGTAGGTTAGATGGATAAGGCATTCAAGTGTAACACAGAATCTAGACAGTAGTGGTCACTATTCTGTATATATTAACCTTGGGAGTAGAGCTGCCTCAGCTAGGGAGGATTGTTGCTTTCTAGTTGAAATAAGGAGGGACGACCCTAGAGTCCTCTGCAATCTATATATATATATATATATATATATATATATATATATATATATATATATATATATATATATAATTGAATTTATGTATGTGTGTGTGTGTGTGTGTGTGTGTGTATGTTTGTCCTGCTATAAAAATCCACACTGTTGAACCCACTGCTACCAAATTGTGCATGGATCCCTCATTTTTCTGGGGCAAGAGACTGTAGTCTATGTTTGGATGCCAAATATTTACTCCATAGACACCCTTATTTACTGATGCTCACCCTGATTCACTACAGTAGGTACGAGAAGGGGGCTAAATTTGGAAAAGTGTCTGAAGCAAAATGTTCGGTATGTTGGTTATTCCTTTAAAATGTATTACTACTGTATACAGTTTGAAACTGTTTATTAAAACATTTTTAAAGGCAATTAAAAAAAGAATTTTAATAATTTTTGATCACGCCACTCCAAATATGGGAAATGGCAAGGTGACAGTTTACTTAAGTTCATTCACGAGAAGAGAGCACAATCAATCAATCTTTCTCCGACATTTTCTCAAATGTGCTGAAGCCACTAAGTGACTGACACATGCAGCACAAAAAACAAACATCACTTGAAAAAGCTCCATCTGATGCGAGGAAAGTCGACATGATCCCATCCAGTTTCCAGCTCGACAATTCTGGGGTGGGTGAAAGAATTGGATGGGAGCTGTTGTGCTTTCCAGCTACAAAAGCTCATGGAATCTTTCGTTGTTGGGGGATTGCGTGTGCACTAGTTCCACGACGAGCATTTCTCACATCTGCCGCTTTTCTGATTTACAAAAGTGTCTTAGAGCTTTCAGAATATTGTAGCCCTCTGCAAAGGCCCAGCTTACACAGGAAAGACTTGTACAATAGATGTTAAGGACACTTCACAGGTGCTATATTTCAACTTTTAATGCAAAAGCAGTGTTCTTCAAGGAGAATCCCATTGCAGAGTCTTATCTGCACTCCTGACGGTAACTAGGGCCATTGTCAGACCGTAAATTGGGGAAATTAAAGAGTCCAGGCTTTGATGTCTGTACATTTCAAATAATCAGGCAAACCCCAACATGAAGGCGTAATGACGCCACCTACTCATAGGGTAATATAGAACATATAAACAAGAAAAGGCAGGGTGCCGGACCAGAGTGCCAGACAACACAAAAATAATTCATAAAAGATTTATTAGGTTAAAAATGAAGACAAAAACCACACAACATTATATACTTTGCACCACATATTCGTTATAAACATCACATAACAAAATAAATACAATAAAACAGATCTACAAATCAGAAGTGTCAAAACTCATTACAAAATTAATACGACGGAAAACACTTCTGCAAGAGTTATATTATGGTTTTGAGACCTGCATCGATCCCATAAATCCAACACTTTGGATGTGTTTTTGTATTCTTTTGAGTTTGGACTTTCCTGACTTTCAATAAGTGCAGGTAGGTTTTTGGGTTTGAAGGTGTTCACAAATATATACATTTATTGTTGTTTTGAAAGTAACTGATTGTGTGACAGCAGAGTATTTGTCATCGGTTTAATGTATTGTGTTTGATTGGTTTTGGTTCTTAGTGCTGTTATCAGTGACACATTTCCATTCTAATATATTCAAGTGCCAACGAACGCTATTGAAGATTACATTTGACATGAATGAGCACTTCGTAGGAGTCGCTTCACCTTGAGGAGGAGACACATGGTTTATTGATTACCCCTGAAGAACGTCAGGCATTTAAGCATGGATGACAGAAACATGTTGGGTTGATGCCATAATATGTTTATGCATTAGAGTCATGTTATTTGCAACAAGATATGTACCTCCAACATTCACTTCAAGTTTGATAGAGGTTTTGGAATCTATACATTTACAGACTTGAAAGCGTAGTATCTCCTGTATAACACATATATTAGAACATGATCTGTGTGATGACATTCGTGTCTTGTGGAACTGTATTCCATCGTATTCATTTTGTTATGAGTTTGGACACTTCGGATTTGTAGATCTGTTTTGTTGTATTTATCTTGTTATGTGATGCTTATAAAGAATATATATGTGAGGCAAAGTGATGTGTGCTTTTTTCATGTTTAACCTAATAAATCTGTTTTGAATTATTTGTGTGTTGTCTGGCACTCTGGTTCGACACCCTGCCTTTTCCTGTGTATGTGTTTGATGTCTGTACACCATATTCTTAATGCCACACAACATGGCGCTGTAAAGAAAAGTGTTGTTCCTTCACAGAACAACGCTTTTCAAATTTTACATTGTTTTCAGAATTGGGCCCTCGTTGTCTAGGGTTTCAACCTGAAATCCCTCATCAGCTCGTCAGTAGTATTCCCAATGAGTTAAGCACATCACTTCACTTCCCAGCATAGCCACTCTTTTTTCCCATACATTTTTGTAAACATGATGGAATTTCTTATTTTTCTACGGTTTTTTAGTAATATGTTTGTGCATTGTGTCTAATAGATCATAGAGTGATTATTTAGAACACCAGGCTCTTATGCAAGTGTTTACAATTGTTTGAACGCTTGATATAGAGAACATGTTTCTAGCTATGCTATGCAGGTGATTAGGGAGCTTTGCCATAAGGTGTATATGTGATGATACAAGGCCAGAACTATCACATCAATGATGTGTTGCTATGGTAACAGCCCACAACCCACACCCGGTCCACTTTCGTGAGCCCGGACATTTGAAAAGAACAATGGCCAAAGAGGGAAACCCAAAAAAAAAAAACCTTAATTGGTCATGTAACAGGTACATATTTTGGGAATTGGAACCCACTGCAGGATTAACTAAAAATATCGGCCCTCATTCCGAGGTTGGTGCTAGTCATGGCACTATTTGCGCCATGACTAGCACCAATACTGGTACCACCACCAACTTGCTTGTATGGGGACTTACCGGTCTATTCCGACCTATGCCGGACCGGTAAATCCCCATTTGAAAAGCCATTCCCCATTCCCATTTGAGCCCCCATAGGGCTCAATGGGAAGGCGTCAATAACGGTACCGCAAATTGCGGTACCGTTATTGGCCCCGGTATCCTTTTGCGGGTCCCGTCCTTAACGCCTGCTAAAACCAGGCGTTAAGGAAGGACCCGCAAAGGGACCTCGGAATAGGGCGCAAAGGGATTACCAGCACCAGTGTCATTACCGGTGCCCGGTATCCCTTTGCGCCAAGGTCGTAATGACCCCCAACATGTTGGCAGATCCCATGGCTCCAAAAAACGGTCAGGTTTTACTGTGAACAAAAGCGACTACAGGCCTACACAGAAAACAAAATATTAATCATAAAATAAGTTGTAGAAAGCATAATGTTCTATCTTAGATTGGCATTCAATGAATTACTTCATAATTACAGCAGTATCGCTCTACAGAGGCCTACAAATAAAAGACAATGCTTGATTGAAATGTGTACTCCTGATTGGAAAGGGAAAGTTACAAAAAAACAAATTGGTCCTCTGTGGTGTGGATTTCTGCACTTTGACCCATGGATGGCCTCTCCTCAGTTTTCAGCAATCAACAGACTCTCTCTGACACCAAAACCATGAGACAGAGAGCTTTTCCAAATTAGATATTTTGTACAAAATATAATTTCAGGCCAAACAGTTCACATTAAAAAGGCATTAGAGAGGTTGAAAGCCATTTTCCAAGGTGGCTTCCTTTTTCAAGCCATGTTCAAACCTCTACACTACCAATGACATGCTCATGGAGCCCATACAAGAAAACATAAGCTTTAGCTTAAGCTCAGCATGACACCTCACATGTTGGGCTTGGCACTGAGTGTCTACTCTGCAGAACATTGGAAAATACAACCTGTTGTGTATGACTAAAATCTTGTGCATAGGTAGTGCAGGTTGCATGTAACACCACACCATGGACAGAGCGGATATGTGCAGGTTGTTTGCCTTTAAGGCTATTGGCTAGGAGGGATAAAAGAAATAAATGTGTTGGAAGCTGCTTGCCCAGACAAACAATATCATATCATGGCAAAGGATGTGTCATGTTCCCCCTGAAACTACATATGCCAATGGCAAGTACTGCCAGAAACCTCCTGCATGGAATGCAGCATCCGACTGGAATTGATTGCAAGTCCAATGGTGATCTAGCAGCTTTTTCTATGGCCTCTATGTGTACACTGCTCCACTCTCAAGGCTAAGCATGTTCTGCTATCAACCCACACAGTTGCTCGCAGTCTGACGCATTTTTAATTGTTTTTATTTGTGTCTTATTTTTTTAAAATTTATTTATTTATTTTTATTTAGCTCTTTGGTTTAAACAAGAAAACCTTTAGCTATTTTTACCGAACAAGAAACAGAAAACAACATAAAAGATTAGAAGATGTCATAAAAAAGAGTAAAAAAAGAAGCAAGGAAGACTGTACAAAAACAAGACAAGAGTTAATTCAATCATTAAAGAAAGCTTAAAGAACATTTTAAAAATCAAGAATAATTAAATAAAAATAACCCAAGACAACAAGAATAGCGTTTTCCCAAACTTCTGTTCTACAGATATGCTAAAATATTAATAAACATTTATAAAAATGCCTGTTTCTTATTTCCTTTCTCTTTCTTTTCTTTTATGTTGCTTAGTGTTTAACACTGCAAAAGTCTGCTTGATTTCCGGTCCTTTTCACTATTCCAAGAGGTTCGTCTTGTCCCTCAATTTTTTCAAAGATGAACTGGATGAATTTTATGACCGCACGATTGTTTGAGATCTTATCTCCTTCCAACAGGTATGACCACCAAAGATCAATGTCCTTGAATCTATGTTCTTGCCAGATATGACCTAAGTACGTCTGTCGTTCACCTCTCACAGTAGGGCATTCCAGCAGCAGATGTTTCAGTGATTCAACTTTTAATACATTTTTACATAATCTACAGTTCTTTGGTTCATCTCTCTCTCTTTTTCTATAATGATTGGTTCTACTTGGCCAAAGATTCAAACGCAGCTTTAAGAAGCCTTGCCTCAAGAACCAATTGGGGAAAAGAGTTAGGTATTTGGGTAGTATATTCAGTTTTCGCGGAACTGCCCAGAATTCTTCATAGCCTCGATATTTAGTGAGCTCGTCCAGTGTATCAATCCAATCTCTAGTGTACATTTTTTTTTCACTTGATCTGGATTGTTTAAGAAGGATTCTTCCGTCTCATTTAAATTAAGAAGGATCATCTGACATATTTTGGCCCATTCAGTCAATATTGGTTCCGACCTCTCATCAATTGCCTTTTTTATGGCCGCAAAACCCCCCTTTGTTGCCGGTTCTAGGTATCTTCTGTAGAAAGACAAGATCTTCCACTCCACAATGACTTTTAGAGAGGAAAGTGCCAGCTCTCTTCTAATTAATTGAATAGGGAAAGATTTTGGCAATCCCAAAATAGATCTCCAGAACTTGCCTTCTAGCCGTGACCATATTTTGTGGTCCAATAAGAGTGAGGTTTCTGATCCATAGGTTAGGATTGCCACTACTTTTGCACGATAGAAGTCTACCAGTGGTTTCATGGAGAATCTACACTATCGCGCCAGTAGAATCTTAGCTTGGCCTATTAGGTTTCCAAGTTTGTTTTTTAAATCCTGACATCTCGGGGCTTCATATCTGTTGGTATTGATACGAACCCCCAGGTATGTAATAGCTGTTACTTCCATTATCTTTTTATTGGATAAATACCATTTGGGTGAGTTTATATTTTTCTTCTTTTTGGTATTAGAGAACATCAAAATCCTAGATTTGTCTAGATTGATGGTCATTTTGTTTTTGGCTACATATGTTTCTAATGCTTTTAGTTGATGTTGAAGACCTATAGGAGTCTGATCGATTAAAACTATGTCGTCTGCATAGATCAATCGTCCAATTGCTATACTAGCAAGTTTTTCTGGGAAGGATCTTATATCTGCAAAGGCTTTTTCCATATCTGAGGAATATAGTTTATATAATTCTGGAGCCAGGGGGCATCCTTGCTTAAGCCCAATAGTCGTAGGAATTGTGTCCGATAAGAGGCCGTCTTTATTTAGTTTCACTTTAATTGAGGTGTTCTAGTGTAATTCCTTTATGTTGTAAAGTATCATTTCTGGACAATTCCATTTTTTTAATTTCCTCCACATCCTCTCTCGATCAACTGCATCAAAAGCCTTTGATAGGTCAACAAAAGCTATATAGAATTTCGCCTGTTTGTTGGTCAGGGTTCGAGCTTTCAACAGATTTAGAATAAAGATGTTTAATGGGGTGCCTTGTCCTTTTACGAACCCAGATTGCCATTCGTCCTTATGGCCTGTTTGAGTTGCCCAATTTGTCAAAGATTTTAAAAGAATTGAGGCAAAGATTTTTCCAGCCACTTCAAGAAGGACAATTGGCCTGTAATTTTCTGGGACTGTTCTTAGGCCCTTTTTAAAGATTGGCACCACAATACTCGTCTTCCAAGAGGTCGGTAGTTTACCCGAAGCCAAGATATATTTAAACAGTTGGTGTAGGATTTTAGCCCATTCCGCTGGGTCCTTTTTCAGACCTTCGTTAGTCAGGCCGTCTGGCCCCGGTGCTCTAGAGTTCTTTAGTTTTTTAATCATGTCTTCTAATGTCTCACTGTCTATGGTCAGCAAACCTTCTTCCCTTTTTGGTATAATCCAATCATTTATAAGAGGTTTAAGAGCTGGCTGTTGTTGTTTGTAATATAATTGCCATTGTTTCTCTGTGACTGGATTTGTTATTATAGCGTCTTGCAAAGTCTCTTTATTATTTATTAAAGCCCATGTCGCTGCTGTATTTCTCTCACATATCGTTCTTAACATTGCCTGGGAGTCATGGTTTAACATTGTTTTTTTGTGCAACTTTCTCCAATTTCTGAAGGTTTGTTTTATTTCTCGTACTTTATCAGTTTTGTTTACCTCATTCAAGTCTTTCAGTGATTTTAGCTGTTTCCTCATAATCTTTTTTTTGTCGACCACGGCTTGATCGAATATATGTCGATGTGAAATTATTGGTTTTGTAGACCCAGGTTTAATTCTAGTATGGAAGATTTTTAGCAAAGGAACATAATTGATGGTTTGCAGAGGTAGCTGCAGATACAAATCATTTAGGGTGGATGTCAAGTTGTCATTCAGCGTTGGTAATTTTGCTGGATTCAATTTAACTCGAGTTCTCCCAGTATTAATTTCTATCTTGAATGGATATATTTCATTTGCGTTCTTAGGAGGAAAACTAGATCAAGTAAGTTTGATAGCATTATGATCACTAGCCTTGGTCTGTTGCACCTCAAGTTTTTGAATAAACATTGACATATTTGTTGAAACTGTCACGTAATCTAAGATGGCTTTGGATTTCAGCCCTCGCCACGTCGGTTTCCCTGGAATGTCGCCTAACGTGACTCCATTTAGGATTGTGCAATCTCTAGATTGTAACGTAGACCTCCAATTGACCCCTCTTTTGTGTTTGGTTGTGGCCATTTTCGGTACGTCTTCGAGTGCTTTATTGTTTTCGTCCATTCAAGTGCAATTTAAGTCGCCCACCAATATTATCCATGGGTCATGCCATTTAGCTTTCAGCTCATCAATTGCCTCTGCTACATCCCTTGGAAGGGATTTGTTTCCTTTAACTCCTGGCACCCAGTATATATTCATCAGCACAACGTGCTGGTGGTGTTGATCATCGAGGGGCGACGGTGTTTCCAGGACTAAGATTTGAATATATGGAGTCAAGTTCCAAGAATGAATCACATTCCAGTTTAGTTCTTTTTTTATCGCTATCAGCAGACTCACCATTGGTCTTCCTTTTTCTCCTTTTTTTGCTGGATTTATATTTACTGAATAGCCGTCAATCAGGGGAGTTTCTCTCAACACGTTTCCTGCAGGCATAGTACCTCTGGCATCTCTTTTTCAAATTCATTTTTTGTTAGAAGGTGGTTGAATCCCCTTGTATTCCAGGAAATAAGCGACCATGTTTCCTTTTGTGTTACTTTCCGGCTCTATAGTGTCTTCATTTTTCCTGCTGCTAGGTTGGCCAGCCATACCCATCTCTCCTGTTCCCCGTCTTGAGGTTGGGTTACCTGCGATTGTTTCATGGCTTTTTTATGCGTATCATACGCCTCTTGGGAACAAGCTTTCTTTGAGTTAGTTTCTTGATCCATTACCTCTGGTTCTGTTTCGTTATTGTTTTTTTCGGTTATCTTAACCCCTTCTTTCTTATGGTCCTCTCTTCGGATAGTAATAGCTGATGAATTACCTGGGAGCATGTAGAAACCCGAATACTATCCATATACCTTTTGTCAGGAAATTCTATCAGGGTTCTGTCACTGGAGCTAATTAATCTCAAGGCTGGTATATGGTGGAACAACCTTAGGACATTTGCCCGGTTTAGGATAAGACCATCGTCTGTATGTGCTAGTCTTTCCTAAAGAAGACCTGTGCCCTTTTTTTCCAGGTTTAATCTGCGTTTCGGTAGTCTCAAAGGACTAGTCCGGAAATCAACAGTTCCACTGTTCTGCTCACTTTCTTCTGCGGTGTAATCTTTGAACTCCAAAATAGGTATGGGGCTGTTTATTTTTTGACTTTCCAGGTTTCTTGTTGGACTTTTAACTGGAATGTTTGAGCTTCCCGTCATCGTTGGCTTTAATTTTTTCTTGCTAACAATTTCGGGCTTGGCTATATTATTTTTCTTTTTTGTTGTTTCAGCTTTGTTTGCGTTTTCCCCAGTTATCCTCTTGTCATCCAACATTAGTTTAACTCCTCTTTGTCGTTCCGTCTGTGCTTGTTCATCAATTATTTAAATTTCTTCTTGTTCTGAGTCACTATCAGTTGAAATGTTGTCATCCGAGATGGAATAAGTGGACATATCCATTAACTCCTGATCGTAGTCATCAGTTTCTACTGCTTCTTTGTTCTTTGGACTCATACTTGTTTGCGTATGGCTACCAATGTTTCGATTAACTGCAATAGTTGCTGCTTCCTTTGGTGTACTCAGACATTTGAAGAATGATTTGCTTTTATTTGATTTACATACCCTCCTCGGCGTTTGATTTTTTGTTTTTTTGAGTATCTTTGATGGTTGAATAGTTTTCTCTTTCTTGTCATTCATAGCGATTTGCTCCTTTCGTTGCGACACAGTGATACCTTCCACCTATTTTACGTCCTTTTTTTAAAGATTTTGCATAGTTTTGAGTCATGCTTATCTATTCTTGATGCATCCATATCTTTTTCGTGCTGCACGAGGTCTAAGGTTTTTTGAGGTGTGTGTTGTCCTTTTTTTGTGATCTGTTTTACTTTCTGATCTTTGTTTCCCGTGGCTCCTCTTTGAGTTTCGTTTTCCGCAGGGATTTTTGAGGTATTTGACACCAGTTCATTATTTTCTTTGTTTTTTTCCTTTCCATTTATTGTATCCATGGTATCTTTAGTTGTTTCTCCTTTCCTCGGAGTTGGGATTGGACATTCAACCTGAGTACTTGGCTTTTCTAAGGTCCCTTTTTCAAACATATTTTCAGTACGTTCTTTCAAATGCTCTTCATTTGCATTTTCTTCAATTTGTGGTTTCAGTTTTGCTAATTCTTTTAATTGAAAAACAGAGCAGTCAGAACCACCTAGAGAATCTCTCCTAGGATCTTTCCATCGGTTTTCCTTCTCTTTCATGATTGGTTCTAGGATAGTGTGTAACATATCAGAGATTCTTTGCTCAACATTTTGCATATTTTTTTGGATGCTCGATATGAATCCTTCAATAAAGATTGTCTTAGAATGAACCATTGCTAGCAATGTAGTGTGGTCCTTCAGAGTATCTGTAGCATCTTTGTGTAGTTTCATGTAAGGGGCCAAGATCGCTGCCATTGTTGTAATCATCAGGAAGTCATCCTTTTCACACTTTTCTCCCCCTGTCTTAGGTTTGTTAGTCGTCTCCCTCTCTTTCTGAGGTGCTTCTATCGTTGATGGTAGCGTGGTCAAGTTTGAGTCTTGTTCATTATCTGTTTGTATTAACTGGTTTTTGGTTTCCCCTTTCACGGTTTGAGCGGCCGTCTCTACAGTCTGTGGCTCTTTATCAATTAAGGTTGAGTTTTCCAGCATAACAGCGTCAGGGATTTCGTTTGCCGTGATGTTTTTATGAGTTAATTTCCTTTTAGGTACGTTCCCAGAAATGCCTATTCCCCAGTTTAAAAAGGATTGTTTCCCAAAAAAAATATTATTTCTGTCTTGAGCATCCCCTGAGGACAGAGTCCTGGGTTTCAATTTTTTTTTTCTAGGTCTGTATATCTTATAAATTCTGATTGGTTTAGGGGCTATTGTTTTACCTTTCGTTCCATTAAAGGTTCCTTTTGCTGTTTTAACTAAATCTTCCACCGTAGTATTGGATTCTACCCCGGGAATATCCTCAGATAGTTGAATTAAATCCTTTGCCTTAGGAATATTTTCTTCTACTGTTATTGATCTTATCTCTAGTACAGGTGGTGGCTTCTCTGACACATCTTCCTTTGAAAGGGCTGTTTCC
This sequence comes from Ambystoma mexicanum, assembly GCF_040938575.1. Lineage (NCBI taxonomy): Eukaryota > Metazoa > Chordata > Amphibia > Caudata > Ambystomatidae > Ambystoma > Ambystoma mexicanum. The sequence continues at coordinate 848,758,913 of NC_090930.1, forward strand.
CTTATAGCTTCTAAGTGATGATTATTTTTGTCAGATGTTTCATTTTCCATAAGGGCCAGAAGTTCCTTAGTCTGCTTTGCATCAGCTAAACTTTCCTGAGGCTGAGGTGATTCATCCGTTTCAATCGTATTGTCAAGTTGATGGAATATGAAATTGTTCCTGGGTGGGTTGGCCTCATTGCTCTCTGAGTTTAATTGTATGTCTTCCTGTAGCAGCTCCCTCTATGTTTGATTGCCGATCTTTACCTCTATCATGAATGGACCAAGTACTGCTCCTTGCTTATGATCTTTCGTTCCATGATTCGGAGTCCTGCTTTCCTTGACTAGCACCGATTCGCTATCCTTGTCTTCGGATAATGTTAAATCATCAATATGGTTGTTAGGTAGAGGGTGGCCATCCAATCTAATTGCTAACCCTACTTCTGCCATTGGGTATTTGAAAATCGTATGTATGTTAATTTAGAACACTGGTATCAAGCCTTCAAATGAGGCTGTAAGTGTCTTTTCCCCTGATGTTGTCAGGTTATAACAAGTTATTTGCAGGCTTCGGGATCAAAAGGGTCTCCCTTTCCTTATAGCTTTTAATCCAAATTTTCGATCGTTTCGCAGGGTGGGATCAAAGAGGTCAAGCCCCAACAGTCTCCCTACCCCAGCAAAATAACAACAGGTGATGTTAGCTTGTTCATACGTGCTGATCCTAGCGACTTTTTTTTTTCCTTTGGTCATATGACTTGTTTAGCTTTGGGATATCCCCCAGATGTACAAATGATTTTAAAGATAAGTGACCCACCTGCACGTAACTTCCACGGGGTGTTTCCCGTATTTTTTTCCGTGCCCAGCCAAACAGCCCAAACAGCAGCGCCCTTGTCCCCGCAGCGGGCTTAACGCCGCAAGGGTGGCTGCACCTTGAATAAATGCTCCACAAAGGTTCACGTGAGCAGTCACGTGGCCTGCTCAGGCTCCGCCTCCTCCAGGAAGCGCGAGTCGACACAGCAAGAGCACTCGACTGCTCGCAGGGCTGTGCAGGGAAATGAAGTGAAGTTAAACGTTCCTTTTACCAAGCGGGCCTTCAAAAGACAAACAAACACCTTATTGACTCATGCAGAGTAGGATCGATAACTGATAAGAAATTCAAGGCTCACTCCGATCTAACAGTTGAGGCCCCTTTATTGAAAAGTTGTATTTGGATAGTTACAAAGAGAAGAGGAAAGAGTCCTCTGTATAAAATAGAGAGAACAACTTTGTTTTCAACAGCTTCACTCCAACACTGTGGCCCTCATTACAACACCGGCGGTAACCAATGGCGCTATTAGCACCATGGTTGCTGCCGGTATTGTAACGAGTCTGCCATGGTGCAATGGGGAATTACCACCCCATTCCAAGGTTGGCGGGGCGGTTATTCCCCATGCACCATTGGCCATTCCCCATTCCCATTTTTGCCCCATAGGGCTCAATGGGAATGGGGAAGGCGGTAAATACGGTACCGCAAATTGCGGTACCGTAATTACCTTCAAGGTCCCTTTGCGGGTCCCTACTTTAACGGCTGGTCCAGACCAGCCGTTAAGGTCGGGAGCCGCAAAGGGACCTTGTAATTAGGCGCTAAGGGGTTAACGGCGCCGCAGCCTTTTACGGCGCCATTAACCCCTTAGTGCCTGGGTCGTAATGAGGCCCTATGACATTTCATGCTGTAGAAAAGGGAGGTTGAAAATTGACATTGGGGTCTTTTCGGCAGGGGTGGCGTCATGCAAGAATTTCTTTTTCATTTTCCTTGAGCAGAAAGGGCAGAAGGAGAAGGGTTATGAGGGCTGGAAGATGGCATGCGTGGCTGTGTATTTCTTTCCAACTAGGATTAATGGGTTCAAAGAAAGTAGAGAAGAATTCAGGAGGGTTCAGATCTTTGTTTTCTTCCTGGGCAATGCTTTGGTGAAACAGGATCAAATGAAAGAGCTGTTCTATTATTTGTTCAAGAGGTCTCAAGAATAGTGATGGAAGCTTGTGGAAGCGACGGATATTTTATTTTACCTGAAAGTAGGAGGAAGTTGTATAGAAAAGCAGGTAATTGCCTTTCTCTAAGGGTGAGTGCACTGGACAGAAAAGGGCATTCTGGCCGGAGAGGCATCGCATTGGTCCCTCTCCACAGAGAGGTTTCACAAATTTGGATATTGGAAGTAGGCAGAAGAAACCCCTATTCCGCTTCCCAGTGCATCAAGGGACAAGAGAATGGTGGTGGTTGCTGGTTGAGAGAGGCCAGGATAATTTCTTGCCTTTAGGTCGACAAGAAGCAGGGGAGTGGTGCACAGTATGTTCATATTTCTTTTGGGAAGGGGAAAGAGGGACATGGAGTGTGGGGTTGGTCGCTACCAGGCAATCCATAGCCTCAAAGAGAATGCGCCAGCCAGCTCCTTCCATCTGAGAATCATAACAGGGCATGGTATGTGCTGAGAGAATCCACAGCACCTTTCAAAAAGTAGTCAATTGGTTGTGTGAGTCTTAACCAATAGCTGTTTAGCTTTGTAATGAACGTCTAACGTACATTAAGGCATTCCTTGAAAGAACCTTTCTTCGCAAGCCTGCTACCAGATCATAAAAGGAGGCAAAAGGAAACAACTGATTTTCTTCCTCAATTGGGTTGGGTTGGATACGTGGTATTAGATCAAAAGTGTATAATAAGTCAGCATGCCCCCTTTTGTTATCCTCTGCAACCACCCCAAAGTATAACAGTATCTGGACAGTTCAAGGGAAAGGAGGGAAGATGAAGGGCCATTAAAAAAACAACTGTACATAATTGAGACCTGTCATGGCTGGTGTATAATGTGTATTGGGGTACAGCCCCTCCCATTATGCACCAGCTGTCACTAATTCGGTCATGCACAGCACTCCATTTCAGGAGCACTATGCATGAAAGAATGATTCCCTACTGTCTGCAGAGACTGTAGGAGCCTTCCAGATCCTGACTCTGTGTGGTGACCCAAGGGTCGGCCTGGAGGACATATGTCCCGGTAACCATTAAATGGTACCAGGCAGCGTGGCCCATAGAAAGCCACTAGGGTCTCTAATTTGGATGCTCTGCTCCTGTCCATCGATGGGCCATCCAGGAGGCAGGGCTACCTGCTTCCTGTTTCTGCATAGAGCCACGGGAGAAGGAGTATAGCTGAAGGACCATGCTTCAGCAAATGGTAAGTGTAAAAAAGGTTTTTGTGTGCCTACATCTAAGCGCTGTGTGAATGTGTTTGTGTGCGTTAATGTGAGTGCACGCATGTGATTCCTGTGTGGGTGTGTCTTTGTGAATGTGAGTATGTATGTGTGAGAGCATTGTAACAAAGTCCCCAGCTTGGCTTTGAGATCCAGCGGTGTGGTGACCCTGGTGGGGCAGACACCCTCTGCACTTCAGGTTGGTGATCCCTTGGGTACCACACTCTGGTGTCGATGCCAGCAGGGCCAAGTTACTTGGAGACTACCTCCCCCGTAATCCCCCAGGATCTGAATCGGAAGTCACAACTTGTAGCCTCCCTATCCAAACTCACTTCCCAGATAGACCCTTCCGAAGAGGTCCCTCAGAATAATAAGATACTCATGGGTCAATCCCAGCCCCTGGTCCAAATGGGCACAGGTTCCTTTAAGTGAACACCCGGATATATTTGTAACCAGTATGCAGGCCCACTTAGAACCAATTGGAGCAGTAGAGGGGCTTTAAGCGGAACTGAGGTGCACTGGTCCTTCTGAACGGTAGCACCTGTGAACTTTGCTACCCTCGAGCCAGAAGGAGTATGGAGAGCACTGGTGGAAGGAGTGCAAGTTTGGAGAAGGAGACAGATGAGAAGGATCAGGAAGGCTAGAGCATCAGGAAGGTTAGAAGGGGATATGAACCTGGTGGATATTGGAGAGGGTAAAGAAGTGAAAGGTACATTGAACGTGGACAACAAAGAGTACGGATAGGTGTCAGCAAAATTTAAGGAAGAGTCAGAGACATGTCAGAACGTTGGTGCGAGAGATATACAAGTAGAGACTGAAGGTTTTCTGTTGTTGGAGGAGGGTGGAGATGTTAAGGAGGAGGTGTGTGAATTTAAGGAGGGGGTTGGCAGAGTCAAGGAGAAGGTCAGGTGGTCTTTGGCAGAAACTGTTAACATGAAGGAGGTTGCGAAAAAGAAGGAGGAGGAGATTGGAGACTTGGGGATAGGATTAGGAGATTTGTTAAAGGAGGTAACTGGAGTAGGTGGCAGGAGGTGAGGTCAACACAGTAGTAGCAGATGAGATCAAGGTAGTGCAGGGGAAGAGTCATAACGAGGTGATAGTAGAGACCAAGGAGGGGTAGGAGGAGAGTCACACAAGTGTGTTAGAGAGGCCAAGGAGGTGGAGGATGAGAGTACTAAAATGTGGTTGGAGACGACATTAAGGAGGGTGTGGTGGAGAGTTGTGATGTAAAGACTGAAATCACTATAGAGATCCAGGATAGGCAGGAGGAGGACGAGGCTCAGAGGAGCAAATGAGAGACAGAGACTGAGGAGGTAGGAAGAGACAAACAGTAATTGATGAAAAAGAGAGCACTTGAAGAGAGAGAGGGAGAATATGTTTCTGGTGGACTTGGTTAGGGAAATAGGAGGAGAGATTAAGGAGGTAGTTAGAGCAGGTTGAGGAGAATGGTACAGATGTGGGTGAAGGAGGCCTATCAGAGTTAAACGAGGGAAACAAAGAAGAGGTGGTTATTTGGGAGTTTGAGGAGTAGGTTATGAAGAGATAGAGGAAAAAATACCAAAAGGCGCTAGATATTAGAGAACGAGAACATCAGGAGGTGGAAGAAGCTTGGAAGAGAGCGTGAAGCGATTAGAAGGTTGACAGAGCTAGACATCGAGCACATTAAAGGATACCAGAGGAAGATGGTGGGGGACTGGGAGAGCTGTATAGTTCAAGGAGGCTTTAGGAAAAGCCAGGTACTCAGACAGGCCCAGGAGGCAAGAGAGAGCCTGAGAGTCTGTTAAGCATTAGAGCTCGGAGGTGGAACGGGCTGGCGGTTCAGCAACAAAGAAGGAGCTTATCATAGAGTAGTGACTGGGTCACGGATAGACAGAACCAAGGAAAGCTTGGGAGCTCAGGTAGGGAGGCCTAGGCTCAACCCAGCCTGTACCAGTCCTCTCCTCATGAGAAACTGACACTCCCTTCAAGCGCATGGAAACAACTGTTTGTACATTCCCTATAGAGGGTTCAGGAACCCCCTTAAAAGCACACTGTGAAGACCCAAGGAGAGACCACCGCTGCTGTAACCCGGCAACAGAGAAACAGAGCGAGCGAGAAAGCTGCTGAGGGACTTTAAGTAACTTGTTAGTTACATTATTCGGCTGGGTTTGATATGTTGGCCCCAACCTGTATACCAATCCCAAATACACCCTTGTTACACTTTATGTTTGAATCTACGGTCTTTTAATTTCTGGTGGCTGTACCAACAACATGCATGTATGTGTGAATATATATGTTTAAATTGTAATAATGAGCCTGTGAGGCCTGCAAGGTGGAGTTTAGTTGAGCTTATGCAGTTAGCAGATGTGAGAGAGAAATACTCAGAGGTGCTGGCGTAGCCATTGAGCGAGTGTATAATGCACCACCAGCATGGCCTTCTTCTTACCGTGGCATTACTGGCAGTATGGGCAAATTCAACATGAGTGTGTTTTTACATTGAAATACTGTGATATATGAGCACAGTCAGGATAGATATTTGTTTACAGCAGCATTACTGGCATTATGGGCAAAGCCAAGATATGTAAGCTCTTACGTGTGAATACAGGCATATATGTTGTTACAGCCAGCATTGAATTAGTATTAATACAGTGGAATTAGTGTATTAAGGGAAAAGTCAAAATGGGTCTGCTCTCACATGGTAATGCAGGCATCTATTTACCAATTCAGCAGGGACTTGTCTTCTTACACTGGCATTTCTGGCATTATGAGAAAAACCAAGATGAGTATATGTACATGGGAATACTGGAATATATAAGCGCAGTCAGGACATGTTGGGGGTCATTACGAGTGTGGAGGTAGCCACAAGCCATAACACTATTAGCACCATGGCTGCCTCGAAACCCGTGTCCGGGTATTCGGTATGGGGACTTAACGGGTCATTCCAACCTTGTCCCCATTCTGAAAACCATTCCCCATTCCCATTCGAGACTCCATAGGGCTCAATGGGAATGGGGAAGGAGCTAATAACGGGCCTGCAAATAGCAGGCCCGTTATTAGCACCCTGGTCCCTTAGCGGGTCCCGCTAAGGGACCTTGGAATGCGGCGGAAGGGGGTTAACGGCACCGTCATCCTTACCGGTGCCGTTAACCCCCTACCTCCGTACTCATAAGGAGGCCCGTTGTCTTATAGTAGTGCTACTGGCCTTATGGGAAAAGCCAACACAAGAGTGCTCTTAGGTGGGAATGCTGACATATTGGCACATCGAGCTTGGACTTCCCTTAATAAAGTGGCATTCCTATATGCAAAGCGAACATAAGCGAGTTCTTACTTGGGAATACTGTTATACATTCGCACATCCAGGATGGGCATGATTTCTTACAGTGGCATTATTGGAACAATAGTGAAAGCTAATATATGTGTGTTCATATTTATCTGGAAATACTGTCATGCCTAGGCAAAGCCAGCAAGGACATGATTTTATCCAGTGGCATTACTGGCTTTATGGGCAAAGCAAACATGAGTGGATTCTTACTTGGGAATACTACTATATTTGGGCACAGTCAGCATACACAGAAGTATATGCAAAGTCAACAAAACTGTCTTATGAGGGAATATTGGTTCTATTGGCAAAGCAAGCCTGGACTTTTCATTGAGTGTCATTTCCAGCATTATGGGCAAAGCCAACATGCGTGTCTTCTTACAAGGCCATCCTGGCATGCGTCTACTCAGCCAGGATGGTCATGTTTTCTTACAGTGACATTATTGGAATTGTGGACAAACCCAACATATGCGTGTTCTTACATATGAATACAAGCATGCATGGGCATAATCAACATGGTAAAAGTAGCAATAGTTGAGATGCGTTATTTAGCTCAAACATTGTACCAGTAAATAAACCAGTTAGTTTCAGGGCGCTTGAAAAATAAAAGCAAGAAACTAGGGAATAAATATATAAGACACAACAATGAAAGTAAAACATAACGCCATAGTCGCAGTTAAATGTTCAGTTACATCACGTCGATCCTCAGTTTATCCAAGGAATAAAAAGTGGGCTTTCGCCTTTTTTTACAGAGTGAATGAGGTACTAGATCTTCTGAATATTGTGAGGGATTCACCTCCCATGCGAGGTTCTGGAACCTATGTTTTTTAGCCTTGTTCCCCTATGGCCATGGATGGGCCTCCCAAGGAGGGGCCATGTTAAGGTCATTCCACCAGACCTGTTAAATATTGTGGTGTTGCTCTGCTGCGCCTGGGAAGGTTTTCTTATAGTGGCATTGCAATCATGATCATCATCATGTGATAGTGTATGTGGGAAAAACATACCTTAAAAACTATTAATAAAATATATTTATTAAAATAACACCGTACATTTTTTTTCTTCAAATTATGATAAATGGTCAATTTATGCTGTTGTTGTGCTCGTATTCCTTTCACAGAGCATTGTCTGAAATAAAGCATGCTTGACATGACTTGAAAAATGGTCAAATGTATGAATTCATTGTGTGTCTCTTTAAAAGAGAAATTTAGGTTGAGACCGAAGCTCATGGACTCAGCTCCATGCTACGGAGGGCAGGCAATGGCTTAATTCAAAGCTGTCATATTATCCAAAACACTAGTGAAAGGCCACAAAATATCCCAATAAGATTCTTCACTGAAAACCGTAGTGAAGGAACTCAGGCACTCAGGCAAAACCGAAATAATGACTGTCACAAAAAATGGAGGAGAAAACCAATTCATCCCTTGGCCAAGAGAACTCGGAACTACCCCAGCACCCTCTGCGATTGTAAAAAACCTGGGGGTTCTGATGGACAATAATCTCACGCTAGAGCCACAAGTAAACGCTCTCCTCAAGAAATGCTTCTTCCTCCTGCAAGCGGCAAAGGGAATCTTACCGTTCCTATCGTTCGCCAATAAAACAACCACCATCATTGCCCTCGTCATGTCCAAAGTAGACTACGCCAGTAGCCTATACCTAGGCATGCCTGAACGACTCCTAAAAAAACTACAACTCATTCAAAACGCGGCAGCCAGACTACTTCTGGCGGTTGGTCGACCTCTTGCAATCTCACATTAAATCACTTATTTGACCTGCTACCCGTAATCTGCCCACCCTACTACACATTTGAATTAAAACAATTTGGAAAGGATACCTTAAAGAGCAAGTTGGGGGGCATGTCCTGGGAAGCAGCGGCCTTGGATGCCTTGTGGTCTTTGCTCTCTTCGCTAGGCACAGTTGGACATTCCTGCACAGCTTTGGGCACTGTGGAATCCTCTGGGTGGGCGGCAGCATAACCTGAGGTGCCATCGACGGCGGCTGGCTCGTGGGTGATGCCATCCACATAGTGCTCTTCCTCCTCATTGTTTGATGCGGGCTCTATGACAACCGAAGGGATTATCATTTTCTCCTGCAGGGAAACAATGGCAGGTCTTGGGAAGGGAAAGCGATCATTCATAAAGGTCTGAGCACGATTTTCTCCATCAAAATAGGAATAAAACAAGTAATGCAATCAATAAACTCCACTTTCATCTACTCTTTTCCGGTGTGCTGAGAGTAGGAACGGTGTAAACACTGGGTGTCACCACGATAAGTTTGATACTGTGAGCAAACTGTCATAGGTTGGGACACTCACAGACTACACCATCAATTCCCTGGGAAAATCACTCAGGCTGTTATGTACTAAAGTTAAGTTAGGATTGAGAATTCTAGGTTTCCTTTAATGCCGCTCTCTCATGAGGTTCAAAAACTAAGGCTGTACAAGTAATTGCAAATGTATATTCTCCAAGGTCTTTGAAAGTGTTCTTTATATTCATTACCACCAGTGGACAATATTTACATTATATAACTGTATGTATAAGTACGCCAAGAGATGGCATCTCTTGAAATTGCTCATTAAATGGTCAATGGCATTAGGGTAGCTGAGTAGCAAGACTGGATGTGTAGAGAGAATAGCCAATTAGATGGAATATGATGTCACTTTTACCTGCCATGTAATGTGGTAAGCTTTCCAGCATATGTGAAAATCATGTTGTAGATCCATTTTTTCTTTTTGGGTTTTTGGGATATGATGATCTGTTTCGTCGTAGGCCTGGATGACTTCAGTCATTGGATCATTCACAAAGGTATCAGTGTGACTAAGCGTGAGACCTCAAACACGTTTACCCCTCCCCCCCCCCCCGTCCCCCCAGGCTAAGACCACAGCAGAATCTTTCCTTTGGAATGCCACTCTTCTGTTGTTTTCAACATGGCCACATGTCCAGTGCCTTATTAACCCATAGCCTCAGGAGCGGAGGTCAAAGAAAGTGAGGGCCATACAGGGTCTAATGAAGCACGCGTCCCGCCGCAGAACATAGCTCCTTTCTGCTTTCAGCCCTCACACCCACTTCTAGGCCCTATTCCATGCACAGCAGGAGGGAGAGTGTGAGTCTGGCCTGGTGCTCGTGGAAAGACAGCCCACCCCAGTGCAGCTGCAGAGGCTTCCAGGGGGCACCTCCGATGGAACATTTTGTCTGACATTTACAAATTACACGCTCATTTCTTTGTAAATAGGTTCAGTTGGGGAAAGATGTGAGGGAGGTGCAGACAGGACAACAGAACAAATCTACCTGCCTTCCTTTCTACACTCAGCCCCGTGCCCGCAGATGCCGCAGTGAACACCTGCCAGGTTCACAAGAGCCTCCGGGCCTAACTGAATTATTCAGCATATGCGAGCAGCAGCTGGGAAAACCACAACACACTTTCTGGCTATCGGCAGATCCTGTGACGACCACTGTTTAGACTTTAAAAAGGAGATTGTTGTTAAGATCAAGATAATTAAGCGAGGGGATGGGAGAGGAAGCGATTTTAGAGCAGGGCTCAAACGTGGTCACCATGGTGGCTCTGTGAAAAGATACTTTAAAGTTAAGCCACGTCCTTTTTGACGTTTTCAATATTGCTTTTTTTTTACATATTCTTTCGAAGATTGAATTCTGAACCCTGTGAGTGTCTGCCTGTCCACAAGGGCTGTTTGTAAATCCCAATGAATAGATGTAAAGAGGGGCATGCGCACCAGCAGCCAGGGGGCCAATTTCTTTGCAAACTAAATAAGGCAGTATATATTGGCATAGCTAGAGCCGGCCCTGCCATGGGGTCTTGTAGAGTCCACCCAGTAACCATTTTGTGTGAGACTGCATTGTGAAACAGGGCTGTAGACATTTTACCTGAGGCACTTTGGGTTCTGGCTTCTCCTCCCCTAGTTTGCTTTCTGGCTCGGTCTCCACCCTTTGCACAGGTTCCTGCCCTGGTTCCGGCTCCGGCCCCGGCTCTGGCTCCTGCTCTGGCTTGGGTTCTGGCTCTGCCTCCTCGGTTCCAGCTTGCTTCTCGTCTGGTTGCCTGTCTGTCTCTAACTCCTTCGCCTCTGCAGGCAGTTGTTCGCTGTGCACGTTGCTCTCTTCCTCACGAACATCATCCTCCTGGAAAACAAATTGAGAATTGGAAACCAGTGATACTCATTAAAATAAAGCATTCTTCAATGAAGTCTAAAAATACACAACCACGCAGAAGTGGTCACTTGCAATAACAGTACTGCACATCTAATGAGTTCTCCTGGCTCCTGCATTTCTGGCTTTGACTTGCACATCCTAAGTATTGCTACTGAGAAGCTCAGTGCCACATTGAATTCTAAAATACGTCCAGTGCTTTAAGTAGCATGCAAAATCGAGGCGGGCTAAGGAAAGGGTGTGTGGCCAAATTGAGCTAGGTCGTGACCTAAAGAAGAGGCAGGTGACGTAAGCAATGGTTAACTGCCCAAAACAATTACATGATGAGGCCCAGAAGACTTGTATTTTGGGCAACCCAGCATTGTCTCAGGTGGACTTGCTTGCAACCTGTCTGCAAACTGTAAAACTCAATCTGGTTCAGTTTCCAAATAAACTGCTGACTGCAAAATAAATCCCTTTCTGACTCAGGATTTAAGCAATTCAATCAGAGAGTAAATCATCTTCATTCTGAAAATGAATCACCCAGCCCCAGTGTGCTAAACCCTCAAGTTGTTAGAATTATCCATGAAATCTTCTACAGGCTCGCATTCAACCAGGAGATCATCAGTGAGAAAGGAGATGGCAAATAACATCAATGTTAACTTCTTGCTGCTTTGCATAAAATGTAACAGCATTCTGGGAACTTAAGAATGAACGCAGATGTTTATATATATATATCTTATATATCCATGACAGTGATTCAAGCCTGCGACCCTTCTGAATACATAATTTATATTATTTATTTAATGCGCACACAGCGAAAGGCTTTGCATATACAACATAAATAACATACAAACAAGATTACAATGCACTTACTTCCCATTTGATTAAAACCAAGTGTAAAAATCCATGAAAAACAAAATCAAAATGTGTTATTTAAAATCATCCACAATAAAAGTTCAGGAACGCGCACCAGAAGTGTGTAGCACAAGTGTAATGCTGTTTGGCAGCGAGCTCTGAGCGAGTGCTTCCATGCGCAAGAAGACGCTTGGGATATCGTTGTGAGCGAAACTGTGAAGAAGCACAATCAAATCACCTGTGCCTTTGCGCCGCCCGGCCCCTCCCACCGACGCCAAGAACGCCTATTTGAATCACGGTGCACGCGCACCAGAAGTGTGTAGCACAAGTGTAAGGCTGTTTGGCTGTGAGCTCTGAACAGGTGCTTCAATGTGCAAGAAGAAGCTCGGGATATCATTGTGAGCCGAAACTGTGAAGACACTGGTTTCTAACCTTGCGTTCTCTGCATTTGACAGTCTACGCTTCTTTTGGACTTTCTTTGGACTTTCTCTGGTCGTTTCCGATCTCATTCTGATCTTTTTGCTCCACCTAGATCACCTGTGCCGTTGCGCCGTCCGGCCCCTCCAACCCGCACCAAGAACGCCTATTTGAATCACGGTGCACGCGCAGCAGAAGTGTGCAGCACAAGTGTAAGGCTGTTTGGCTGTTCGGGTGTCGAGGGGTACGGGGTCAGGTGTTGATTTTCTGCTCTACTGCTATTGAGAGCATGTGAGTGAACTGGATATTTATACCTTGTGGTTTGTTCATTTTTGAGAAAAGATTTGAGACACGAATTGAGGGTGCACTGATTTACTTTGTATCGTGGGAAATTACTGTTTAACAAATGGGGCTTTACGGGCAGAATGGTGCACAAATCCCTGTTTTTTGGTGCAAATTATTCCATGAATCAGCCCCTTAGTGCTATTGAGACCACTTGTGTGAACTATCGAGTTAAACTGTGTGGTTTGTCGTTTTTGGAGAGATGTTTTGATGGTGTACATACTCACTCTTGTATTGCAAAGAACTAGGCAGTGCATATTGGGCCTCATTACGACCCAGGCGCTAAGTGGTTAACGGCGCCGTAAAAGGCTGCGGCGCCGTAAACCACTTAGCGCCTAACTACGAGGTCCCTTTGTGGGACCCGACCTGAACGGCTGGTCTGGACCAGCCGTTAAAGTAGGGACCCGCAAAGGGACCTCGCAGGCAATTACGGTACCGCAATTTGCGGTCTTCCCCATTCCCATTGAGCCCTATGGGGCAAAAATGGGAATGGGGAAGGGTCATGGTGAAATGGGGACATACCGCCCCATCAACCTTGGATTGGGGCGGTATTTCCCCATTTCACCATGGCGGACTCGTTACAACACCGGCACCAACCATGGTGCTAAAAGCGCCATGGTTTAGCGCCAGTGTTGTAATGAGGACCATTGTGTGTACAATGCACTGCTTTCTTGATAAGTAACAGTATTTACTAACTGATGAGGAAGAAAAACAAAATGCCTTCTTTAAGGAAAGATTCAGGGGCGGATTTCTTTGCTGCTGTTAATACGCGTCGAGCAAGTCTGGCGCGTTCAACAGCCCTGCCCTTGCCATTACCCTGCGAAGAGGCGGAGGAACTCCTGCAATGCGCACAAGCATGCCCAAATGTTTTGAAATCAACTGAGGGTAATAAAGTCAGCTCTATGGACAGTGAGGATTTTTCTCAATCACTGTTTATAGAAGACCCTCAGAACGAAATACTCAAGGAGAGATTTCAATTTAACCCAGAGGTCAATGGAAATATGCAGGTAGACAGCTTTAGCCCTAGTGGCTCATTTATTGATACACCAACACTTTTCAGACCAGCAACTTTGTTCTATTAGCTCTCTCCATGAACACTGATTTATTAGCAGAGGAGGGCAATACAAAAGAGAATTGGTTGGACCTTTCACTTTGCTGGGTGTTTTCAATATACTAATCTTATTTGAATTACGTAAACAGACAGAGGTGCTGAATAAGCTCTTCATGGAATTTGGTCAATTGCCCACTAAACTATGCAAAGTATTACACAGATACAGACAAACAAGACTGGAGATGGTTAGCCCTCTCACTAAGAGACTCAATCACCAATTTAAAAGAATTCGGAAAAAATCTCTAGCACTTAATGTAAACTAAGTTTACTAAGTTGGAATTCCCGGGGTTATACAAACTTAGTGAACAATACCAAATTGATGGATGAGGTATCATTGCATGACTTAATTTTACTGCAGGAAACCTGGGCCCGAGGATAGCTGCTATGGGAAGGTTTTCACATGGCAGAATTAAGTGCAACAGGGGGTGCTAAGGGAGGACTATTAATTGCCTACAAACAAATAACCCAGGTTATAAAAATGGATGAATGGGCTATATTGAATGCTATGCTAACAGTGACCTTCAGTGCAAAGGCCTTAGGTGGCTGTGTTCCGCTCTAAATTACCAATATATATTGGAACCCTTTGGAGTATTCCGATCACCAGCTTGAGAAAGAACTTCACAATTTAGGGACAAAGATCAACCTGTGGCTTTATGCCAATGAAGGTGGCCTAATTATTATTGCAGATGATCTAAACGCAGACTGTAATATAGATAGGACCGTTGGTGATGTTTTAATTACCAATATGGCTACCAGCGTTATAAAGGGGGGGATGCTAAATTGAGAGGAGCTTCATGGCTACACTGCAGAAATCAGGGTATGAGAACTGGTTGAAAACGAGTACCCTACCTGGAATGCTAGGGGTAGCCACTCGATAATTGATTACATATTTGTATCTGGCGAATTAAGTAAATGCATGTCCAATTTTGGAGTAAAAGATACACCTGCAAGCGATCATAAGATGTTATCTATTGACTTTGTCAAAAATACAATAAAGGTGTCGTGATTAATCCTAAAGGTAATAGACTGAAATGGACACACAATAAAACAGTTAGGTTTCCTTCAACAATGATTAACGAGTATGATACATCTCCATTAGAACAGCGTATGAGGGGCTATTCAGTTAACAACTTTGCTCCATATATAAATGATACTATCCAAGGCAATGATGGTAACTCTGTTTTAAGCAAGAATATAAAGATAAAACATAAGCACAATACTGATCTGGAGGTGCATGATCAAAGTGGCTATGGGGAAAGAGGTACGGTTACTCTTGAAGAAAGGGAAACTTGACTCTCTGTAATGCACCAACCGTGGAAGGTCTGGTATCGTTGGAGACACACCTAACATGGCGGCTGTAAGCCTGTCTTAATGGTCTATGCCTCTTCCAAGATGGCTTCCAGCACGTATTTATGTGGCACGCACAGGTACTCTGATGCGTTGTATTGTAATACTTACGCATTTTCCCAACGGTAGTTCTCGGAGATCTTTCTCTGCGTACCAATATATTTCAACCTTTCAGTCTTCCCTTCTTTCGCTATATCTACTCCTTTCACTCGTGGCTTAAGTCCTTTTTGGGTAGCTATTTTGTGTGATTCGTATCTTTATTAATTGCAAAGGAGGTAAGTTCTCCTCACTCCTCAGTCGCTATCCACTTCCTTGTTTGCTTCTGTACTTTCGGTTGTTTCACTATACTGCTCTCCTTCCGATTCTTTTCTTTTTCTGCGGTTGCTTTGAATTCCTTACCTCATAACTTTCGTCTGCTTCTTTCTGTCTTCTGCTTGAACGAACTGTCTACTACAACCGTTCTAGCGGACTTAGCGCTTTTGGTTTCTTCGGTGCTCCAGCTTCATCTATTTCTACAAATCAACACAACTTGTGTCGTCTACCTCAACACACCTGCGTTTGCTTGCCCAGCCAGTTGAGCGCTAATTGTTCCTCTGCACCTCTGCTTGGCGGTATCCGCATTTCAGAGACTGTTCTACCTGCCTCATATCCATTCAGCCAGTGCTAACGGTTCCGTTACTTCAAAGACAGCCGTGCATGTTGATACATGTTTTAACAGTGAACGAACCTGCAGAGCGGTTACACCCTTCGGTGCCTTCCGGAACCAGAGTCCTTACTCCTTTGAATTATTGGACAATTCAACACAAACTCACCAGTCTGCAAGAAGGAACGCAATCTACACAGGGTTTTTTCCAGCCTTACAGCTTTTTCCCTGAATTTGGAGGCTAGCTCCTGGGAGGCACCTGGGATTTGGTTCCTATCTGGTCACGGTGGCCTCCGGGGAGTCACGTCCTTATTTACATCAAAGGAAGGACAAAAAGAAGAAGGTATCCAGGAAAACTAGAAGAAAAAAGGAGACAAAATCCCAGATAGACTCCATCGAAGAATCAGGTGAGGAGGAGTTGGTGGAAAGGGGAATCAAAGGTGAGAGTTTTGACAGTATACAACACCCAAAAAGAAGAACTATGGCCACTCCAGAACAGATACCAGAGATGTGTGATGCTATTCAAGCTCTACGAGTAGACATGCAGACGCTTCAGGCAGAGAACCAGAACCTTCATCAGCAGGTCTCTACCAGAGATGAAGGAAGAGGTGATTTACCCCCGATGCCGTTTTCGATGAACAAATACGATAGAAACTCTAAGGGGGTGAAGGAATTCCTTGACGCCTGTGCTGTTTACTTTTTGTTCAGAAGAAGGGTCTTTGAGTAAGGAAGGTCTCGTGTTGGATTTCTGATAGCTAACTTGACAGGTAGTGCCTTGGCATGGGCAACACTCTTAGTGACAGCTGATGACCCTTCAGTGAATGATTATGATCTGTTTGTTCGCAATTTTAAGACACGGTTTGAGAGAGGTCCAGTATTCTACA
This sequence comes from Ambystoma mexicanum, assembly GCF_040938575.1. NCBI lineage: Eukaryota > Metazoa > Chordata > Amphibia > Caudata > Ambystomatidae > Ambystoma > Ambystoma mexicanum. The sequence goes on from NC_090930.1 coordinate 848,775,140, forward strand.
TATGAAGTCCTGATGGACGTCAAGCAAGGAAATCAGGATATTCAGTCTTATGTATCCCAATTTCAGGGGTTGGTGACCTTGGCAGGATGGCCAGACACTGCCCAACAGACCATATTTCGTAGGGGGCTACACGAAGAGATAAAAGATGAGTTAGCATAAGTTGCAAGACCAGAAACAATCTCCGAATTAATGTCCTTGGTTCTCTGGATCGAATTTAGACTTAATGAGAGATGCTATGAGAGAAGGAGAGGCCGAGGGCATCAATGGAACTATCAACCGGTTTCGACCTCTAAAGACCACGTTTCCACTGATGAACCGATGCAGATAGGTGCTACAAGAGGACCCCTGTCTGCAGAAGAAAGGAGACGAAGACGGGAATCAAATTTGTGCATGCATTGTGGGTCATCGAAACACCAGTTAAAGGACTGCACAGAGATACCATCTCAGCGTTCAGGAAACGCTCAACCCCGGTTCTATCCAAGGGAGACTCCGGGGAAGGTTGCACAAACCCTTGCAACACCACTAAATCAGGAGAAGGATCAGGAAAAGGAGTAGAGGACAACCGATTGATGGTGTTCCAGGTTTTGTTACCTACCACAACCAGAATCTCTATACCATTGCCTGCCATGTTGGACTGTGGAGCAGCAGGCAACTTTATAGATACCGCCTGGGCACAGGATAAGAGGATTCCTCTCAAACTGAAGAGAGAATAATTCCGGTAGAGGGAGTGGAAGGTCGCCCACTGCCGTCAGGTCCTGTCACCACGGAGACACTGCCTTTACAGATATCCATGGGTGATCACACAGAAGAGATGAAATTCGATGTAATCAGGGCTGCACACTTCCCTCTGATACTTGGTATATCTTGGTTGAGACTTCACAACCCCTGTATTGACTGGGGTTCTAATCGACTGAGTTTCAATTCGGATTATTGTGGTAAGCATTGCATCAAGGAAGAAAGGGTTGAAGTACAATCCGCTCACGCAGTCAATCAACCTCAAATTTCCATATCTGTCATTCCGGTACAGTAGAAGAATTACAAAGAGGTATTTCAAGACGTTGTCCCCAAGCTCCTCCCACCTCACCGCCGAGAGGATTGCAGAATCGAACTATAGGAAGAAGTATCCTTACCATTCGGACGGATGTATCCTTTATCCCAGCAGGAACGGATAGCTTTGAAGGAATATCTGGATTCTAATTTTAAGAACGGCTGATGTGGAAAAGTTTTTATACAAAAGACAAGACAAGAAAATGCTATTTAATAAGATATGGGGGAGATTTCTTTCAATATACTGAAAATGACAATTGAATATGTTCGGATGTGAATTCTACGATTGGGGGGTGGGGTGGAATTTGTGTTCAGTGATTTATAATCTTGTATATAGTTTATTTTTGTATCACCTTGATGTTTTTAATGTATTATTGTATTGTTAAAATGGAAAATAAAATAAAAAATAAAATAAAAAAAAGAACGGACTAATAAGGAAGTCGAGGTCTTCTGGAGGGGCCTCTCTTTTCTTTGTGGCAAAGAAAGGAACCAAGGAGTTACGCCCCTGTATAGACTACCGGGGACTAAACAGTATTACTGTTCGGGACCGATATCCCATGCCCCTTACAAGGGTTATTCTTGAAGCCGTAAAGGACTCACAGTTCTTTACAAAGATCGATCTATGTGGAGCTTACCACTTGCTCAGGATACGGTCGGGCGATGAATGGAAAAGCGCCTTTCGAACACCGTTGGGGTTGTTCGAATATTGTGTCATGCCCTTTGGATTAGAGAACGCCCCGGCGGTGTTCCAGAGAATCATGGATCGCATATTTGCTGATATGCTTAATACTTCCGTTGTTGTGTATCTAGATGATATTTTGATATACTCCTCTACTCTCCAGGAACATCGAACCCAGGTACAGGAAGTACTACGGAGACTCAAAGAGAATCATCTGAATGCTAAGGCCGAGAAGTGTACTTTCGAAGCAGCTGAGGTACCCTCTCTTGGTTTCATCTTATCCTCTAACGGAGTACGGATGGATCCTGACAAGGTAAAAGCCATTCTCAGATGGCCAGAACCCTCCTCCATAAAGGAGGTGCAACGTTTCCTTGGACTGGCGAATTTCTATCGCCGTTTCATTCCCCATTTCTCTGAGATGGTACTTCCGCTGACTCTACTTCTCAAAAAAGGAAGTACCTTCAATTGGAATCTAGCAGTTCAGCATGCCTTTTTGAAGCTCAAGGAGTTGTTTACCACAGCACTGGTGCTAATTCAACCGGACCAGTCTAAGCCATTTATAGTGGAGACAGATGCTTCAGGTGGAGCCATGGGTGCAGTACTGTTACAAGAAGACAGTGAGGGATTGGAACATCCTATCGCCTACTACTCACGTACCTTGACTGCAAGTGAACAAAATTATTCTGTTCTTGAGAGAGAACTGTTAGCCATGAGAAGAGCATGCGAGGAGTGGAGACACCTATTACAAGGAGCTACCCACCCATTCCTCATCCGCACAGATCACAGGAATCTGCGAGTTCTCCAGCAGATGGAATGCCACAACTCCCGTCATGCCAGGTGGGCATACTATTTTTCTAACTTCGATTTTCAGTTCACATATATCCCAGGAACTCAAAACAGTGTTGCTGATGCTCTATCTAGGAGCTGGTCAGAAAAAGAACAGGAAACCGAGGCTACCTTTACCGAAAAGGAAATAATATTGCCTAAACAAAGATTCATAGCAGTAATCAACAACGTCCTTCAGAGCATTCAGAATTAGTACAAAACATGGAAGAAACAAAGACCGTTGAGCAAAGGTTTACAAGAAAGAGATGGACCGTGGTTTAATGATTCGGCTCTCTTTCTACCCACTCAAGAACTACAAGAAGAAGCTCTACACCTCTGCCATGATCTCCCATTAGCTGGACACAGAGGTGAAAAGGCCACGTATGATCTATTGACCAGAAGTTTTTGGTGGCCTTCGGTACGAACTGATGTATACTCATATGTCAAATCCTGTTCGGTTTGTGTCAGTTCTAAGGTCTCTAGGCAGAGACCGCTTGGTCTTCTGCAACAATCGGACCTACCCTCTCGTCCTTGGGAGAATTTATCTATGGACTTCATCGTAGAGTTGCCCCCCTCCCAGGGAAAGACGGCAATAATGGTTACGATTGATTCATTCTCCAAGCAGGCCCACTTTTCTTCCCTAACAGGAGTGCCTTCTGTTGCTGAAACAGCTTCTGTATTCCTCAGAGACATTGTAAGATTACACAGACTACCTCGAGTCATTGTTTCCGATAGGGGGGTACAATTCACCTCTAGATTCTGGTCCATATTGTGCAAGCAACTAGGAATCCATAGAGCATTATCATAAGGGTATCACCCCCAGTCCAACGGACAGACTGAGAGACTTAATGCCACTCTTGAAGAGTACCTTCAGTGTTTTTGCAATAAGGAACAAGATAATTGGGCGTCTCTGATACCGATGGCTGAGTTCACCTATAACAACACAGTTCATACAGCCATAGGAATGAGCCCTTTTCAGTGCACCTATGGTTACCATCCGCATTTTCTACCGGCTGTAGTTCCAGGAGGTACCAAGGATGAAGTAGTGTCTGAACTTCAACGGATTCATCAGTCTGCTCTGCATACTCTGGAGGAGAGCCAAAAGAATTATAAGAAGTATGCCGATACCAAGAGAAGACCAAATCCACAATGGGGTCCAGGATCCCTGGTCTGGTTGTCCACCAGATACTTACCTTGCTGGGCACGACTGGGCAAATTCTCTCCAAGATACATTGGGCCATACAGGATTGAGACAAAGATCAATCCAGTCGCTTCCAGGCTGAAGCTTCCTTCTCGACGCAAGAGAATACACCCAGTTTTCCGCACTTCCTTATTAAAGGCACATGTTGAGGATCCATTCCAGAGAAGCATCAAGAAGACAAGCGTAGCTACTTCAAACGAACCCGAGGAGTATGAGGTGGCCAGATTGGTGGATTCTCGTTACCAGCGGGGAACCTTACAGTACTTGGTACACTTGAAGGGGTACCCAAGATCTGAAAGGACCTGGGAGCCTAAGACTCATATAAACGCTCCAAGACTCATTCAGAGATTTCACAGGTTGAACCCGAGCAAGCCAGGTGGATTCAGACATCAAAGGGGGCATACTGTAATGCACCAGCCGTGGAAGGTCTGGTATCGTTGGAGACACACCTAACATGGCGGCTGTAAACCCGCCTTAACAGTCTATGCCTCTTCCAAGATGGCTTCCAGCACGTATTTACGTGGCACGCACAGGTACTCTGATGCGTTGTATCGTAATACTTTCATGTTTTCCCAACGCTAGTTCTCGGAGCTCTTTCTCTGCGTACCAATATATTTCAACCTTTCAGTCTTCCCTTCTTTCGCTATATCTACTCCTTTCACTCGTGGCTTAAGTCCTTTTTGGGTAGCTATTTTGTGTGATTCGTATCTTTATTAATTGCAAAGGAGGTACGTTCTCGTACTCCTCAGTCGCTATCCACTTCCTTTTTTGCTTCTGTACTTTCGTTTGTTTCACTATACTGCTCTCCTTCCGATTCTTACCTTTTTCTGCGGTTGCTTTGAATTCGTTACCTCATAACTTTCGTCTGCTTCTTTCTGTCTTCTGCTTGAACGAACTGTCTAAAGCCGTTCTAGCTGACTTAGCGCTTTTGGTTTCTTCGGCGCTCCAGATTCATCTATTTCTACAAATCAACACAACCTGTGTCGTCTACCTCGAAACACCTGCATTTGCCTGCCCAGCCAGTTGATCGCTACTTGTTCCTCAGCGCCTCTGCTTGGCTGTATCCGCATTTCAGAGATTGTTCTACCTGCCTCATATCCATTCAGCCAGTGCTAATGGTTCCGTTACTTCAAAGATCGCCGTGCATGTTGATACATGTTTTAACAGTGAACGAACCTGCAGAGCGGTTACACCCTTCAGTGCCTTCTGGAACCAGAGTCCTTACTCCTTTGAATTATTGGACAATTCAACACAAACTCACCAGTCTGCAAGAAGGAACGCAAGCTACACAGGGTTCTTCCAGCCTTACGGCTTTTTCCCTGAATTTGGGGGCTGGCTCCTGGGAGGCATCTGGGATTTGGTTCCTATCCAGTCACGGTGGCCTGCGGGGAGTCACGTCCTTATTTACATCAAAGAAAGGACAAAAAGAAGAAGGTATCCAGGAAATCTAGAAGAAAAAAGGAGACAGAATTCCCGATAGACTTCATTGAAGAATCAGGTGAGGAGGAGTTGGTGGAAAGGGGAATCAAAGGTGAGAGTTTTGACACTCTCATTCACTGAACAAAATCAAAAAGGTCAAACAGCATTACAAGAACTGGGTAATTGGCCATAGAGGTAGAAGGTCCCAATTGAATGGTGAAGAAATGCTCCAGTCAATGAAGGGTCATAACATATCAAACTTTTGGAACCTTATTAACAATCTCAAACACACCCAGAAGGACTTGATGTTGAATCCAATTTCTGAAAGAGTGTGGGTGGATCACTTTTCTAGCATACATGGATGCTATGCTGAGATCTTTACTAGAGAGAATGCTGATGCTATAGAATGGTCATTGGACAATTCAATTACTAATATATCTAGTTTGATTATGAGATCTAAGAATTTTGGTGCACCGGGCCCGAATAACTGATCAAATAAAATCTTGAAATTTAACATTGTATACTGGGCCAAAGTATTGTTTATTGTCTATAGTGATGTCCTGAATACTAAAACTATTCCCCAACCCTGGAGACTGTCTATAGTACTACCAGTCTTTAAAAAAGGTCCACGCTTAGGTGCAGTAAGCTATAGACCCATTGCAATTGCTGATCCAGATTCAAACATTTTCACCTCTATGGTTCTAGAAGATATCCAGAAATAGATTACTGCAAACAACATATTGGATCCCAAGCAAATTGGCTTTAAGAAAAATATGGGTACAGACTGTGGGGGATTGGTAATACGTATTCTGCAGACCAAGGCTCTGCTAAAAGGTGTGAATCCTATCTTTGATGCTTCAATGGATCTCAGCATGGCATTCGATATGGTGGATCGACGGACTCTATGGTCCAAGTTGAGAGATCTGGTCATGCCTATACATTTGCTGGATATAATTATAGAATTATATTCTGCCACAAAATTAAAAGTTTGCTTAAATTCACAGGGTTTGCTCTCATCGGAGATCACTGTTACGAATGGGTTGAGACATGGTTGCATGTTAGCTCCTACCATGTTTAATGTGTACGTGAGCGGAGCTAATAGAGCTCTGGAAAATAAGGGTCTTGTGTCACCGAAACTGGGAGATATCTGCATTGGATGGTTTGCCTATGCAGATGACTTTCTGTTACTAGCTAGTGCAAGAATTGGTCTACAACGTTTGATTAACGAATTTGTGAAATTGGTCATTGAATTACATTTAAAAATAAACCCTACGAAAACTGTCATTATACGTCTGGGCAAAGCCTAATAGGAGTGAACTTGCTTATACATGGTTCTGCGAGGGCAAACATATTAAATGTCACAATGCTTTAAAATATTTGGGTTACTATTTCTCCAGAACGGGATCGATAACTCTGATTAAAAATCATTTGAAGTTAAAAGCAGAAACATCATTGCAGCAAATGCATATAATGGAGAAACAATATGGTAAATTCGCCATGGAACCGTTGAGAAAATTCTATACAATGAAAGTGGTACCAAGGTTACTATATGGTATGGAACTCTGCATTTGATTTTATGGCTTATGTAAAGCGGTTGGAAGGCACTATATGGAGAGGCATTTTGTTTTTCCTTCCTAAGTGTGTCCCAACAGAGCTTATCAGATACAAATTTGAACTCCAATCTCTGAAATCTCTCGTATTGTGGAAAAGAGGGCTTTTATGGAGGAAATGCATAATTACTAGAGATGTGGACTTATATGTAATTGCGGGCGCTGAAACTGCAGGTGATTTCAGGACTAAACTGAAAACTGCGGTTGATGATTTATTACAAATTCTAGGGATATCTACTGGTATGTTACTCATCAACCCTGCAAAGATAAAGAAAATCATGAATGGCAGTGATTGGCAATATAATATGTCCACTATTTTTCAATATAAAATCTATGGTCAAGCTCATTCTTTATGGACATTTTTCCCTGAAATGGAGGGACACCTGTTAAAGTACCCAAGCAGAGGTTATGTAATGACTATATGCGTTTCAGGATGAATGTGATGCATACCAATTACATAATCAACAGTCGGAATAAGCTTTCTGAAACATGGAAATGGTGTAGATTTTGTAAGAAGGATGGAACTGATGAAACTTTGGAACATATTATGCTTATTTGTCCTGCTCTTACTACTCAAAGAATTTTGTATTTTGAACAATTTGTTAACTTGATCTGTTCTGTCAATAGAGAACAATTATGGTTCCAAATGCTGCATGGAAACTCGACTGTTTTAAGTATTCGCGTAACAGCTTTTCTGAAAAATATTTGCGAATTGAGCTAACGATCATAATCAACGATTGTTAGAGGGTAAATAACCTCAACGAAAATGAAATATACTTTTTATGTTAATAGGGCGGTAGATTTACCACATATGTAAACAGGTGTTACGATTTGATACTACCTCTATGTTTTATAAGAGATGTAACTTAGATGTGTTGTAAATGTTTTAATCACGAAAATGTAAGGATTTTTTTTTCTCTCTTTGGTTGTGCAAAAAAATTGCTATGTAAATATGTTGTGTAAAAAAGTGTCTTTTTTTAGTGTTTCTCTCTTTTGTAAAGGTTTAAAAATAAACCAAAACAAATAAAAAAATAAAAAAGTTCAGGAATAAATATTACAGATCAGTAAAATAGCATAAAACCATACATTAGTTTTTAAAAGTTATTGTCAGAATCATATAACAATGTTCATTATTTCAACACACTTCTAATAAAATCTAACAAGATGGTATATAAAGTTGGCATCACAACCATGTAAAAACGTTGCCTATAAATGTGTTAGATCATCCAATTCAATACTATTGTTGTAACCTTTTAAATAATTCTTTCGTAGCCCTTTAAGACTATCACAAGCAAGTTAAATAATGCACGCTGGCCTTTCTGCTTATTTCATTTATGATAGCACCCTACTAGTAAACTGACGAGAAACTAAGAGTCATATAAATATATTTGAAGAGCATTGTCCTCTAGGAGTCAGCTGCTTGCTGTTCTGCTTTAGCAGACAGGTGGCTTCCCTGCACACATTTTTGATTAAAATAAATGGAGCAGCGTCTGACGAACACATTTTGGAGACTGCCAGGGATTTGACCCGTCTAGTCCCAGCACACATAAAGCCCCAAATAAGTTGGAACTGCTACGTCCAAGTGCCAACACAGACCACAGAGTAGCATTATTAAAAATAATGAATTGCATAATAGCAGCCAAGGTGTGAACTGCAATCACTTCAAAACTTCATAGGGGTGGAGAGGGAGGAGAAGAGGAGGTCGGGGTTGAAGCAGGTAAAGGACAGAGATGGGGGGGCAAGCAGAGGAGGTCCAAGGAAGCTGAATGACAGGAAACATTCACAGCTAAAACATGATTCTGAATTGCAGGTCCTGGGGAGAGCGTGGGTGAGTTTAGATGGGAGGAAAAGGGTGGCTGTTGGATCAGGGGACATTCACACCTAAAGCCAGAGGACACATTCCAGGTGCAGGTGAACCATGCAAAGAAAAGGGCATTGGCACCCCGATCAGGTGAAGGAAGAGCTCATTAGGAAATCATACAAATGTCAACCTTTTAGATAAGCAGCAATTGAGGAGGATACGAGTAAAGGGCTGATGGGCACTAGACAAAGCCCAGTGTGCACAGGAGTTTCTGGATTTGAGACCTAGCAGCTGCAATCAGAAGGGGGCTTTGTTGCATGCAGTTGGGGGGCAGGAGTGATAAGAAGACAGATAGGTGCATTCCTAGCAATGTCTGTGAGCAGGCAAAGCGCTTTGACATGTTCCCCATCTACTGTTTGCCAGTCACATGGACACGGTCAGTCTGAGAGTATTGGTACCATGGAGAGGAGGGCCGTGTGATAAGGCCCCACCATCCAATCGGTTATCCACAGTTGTACATTCTAGGAGTGCTGCAGCGTGTAACTAGAGTGGTTGGGTGAATGCTGGCTGCAGTATGGTCACTCTGGTGTTGGATCTGCAGGGCACATGCTGGACTCATAGATGATGTAAAGCCTCATCACTCGGATTGTTAAAAGCGTGTGCGTCCAGTGAAGTTGACTCTATATCATCCCTTACAAAAATGTCTTATAAGATTCTAGTAGCTTATACGAATTTATGAAAAACTAGTGTGATTTTAGGAACAATAATGATAACTTTATAATAACGCATTGGACACCCAAATACTTATTGAATTCTTATCAAATCTTATACTTTTGAAGTAGGATTTTTGGAAAATCTTGTATGATTCTGATAAGATCCTTGCAAGAACATCAATAAGAAATTGTTGTATGGGATACTTTAAGGCAGTGTTTAGAGAGAAGTATTGTCAATGATTGCTACACTCTTTTGTTGATACTGGACCCCTGGTCTCTAGGACTTCTTTGTGACCAATGGGTTATTACCCGGGTCAGCAGCCTCTACGTTCAGATAGAGACTGCTGTGGAGGTCACTTCTATACTGGGTTGCTCATTTTGTGCCTAATACTTAAAGCTCGATTCAAGGGGACAAAGTACACAGATGCTCTTTGGTAAAATCCTGAACCATGAATTGCATCATGTTTGATGCACCAATTGTTTGGTTATGAGATAGGCAGTATCGTTTTCAGGCTAACTTGCCATATGTATGACAACTATTTAGAAAGGAATGGTTATGTTAAGTCCCAGAACTACTTTTCTGTGAGCATCAGATGCCTAGTGAATTCCTCACAGAATACATCCAGTGACCCATTTCCTGTACATCTTTTGCCAAATTTACTTCCTATTTTCCTGAGAGACAGATGCATACGTTATTCATGGCAATTGCCTCTCCGCCGGCTGAATATCGCAAAGTTCAGGAACGCTATTCACTGAGACAGCCGTATCACCTGTGCCACGAGGAGGTGCAGTAAATGACAAAACCAATGTGAGCTGAAAATGGTGAAAGTGACCAGACTTACAATAGAAATATAATTGCATTGATTAGCCATGAAGCACACATGTGCACAACACGAAGAGAACACACTAGGTCAATTATGTATTTATACACAAAGAATATGAACCATATAAACACGAAAAACTTAACATAAGCAATGTATTTGCTGAAATGTAAAATAAATGAGATACGTATATAGCTTACTAACATAGAAATGCAACAGAAATGGGCAGCCATCTTTTTCGAAATGGAAGAGGCAGTACATATTAAAGTGAATGGAAAGCTTCAAGGCTTCATGAAACTCAGACTGTTGAATTCACTGAAATACAGATTTGAGCAGGATGCAGGCAGTAGCTGCACGGCCCCTTCCAAGGTTACTGAAGATTAGGGAGTTTGGACGGTTCTGAAGAGAACATGAGATAACAATTCCCAAAGCAGATGACTAATTTCTGTAAGATTAATTCAAAAGAACATCCTTTGAACACCAGGTGCCGAATAATTAGAAGCTAAAACATCATAAGAAATGGATCGACTAAGTCTCTAGTGGGCAGGAAGCTAATAACACTTGCTCCTAAATTAGCTAAAATCTTAGTAAATACAGGGTGAAATAATTCACAGCATGGTCCCCTCACACGTGAACCGTAGTTCAAGAACAATGTCCATTCTTTAGCCCAGACACAGATAAACACCTGCATTGACTGCCCACATATTCCCAAATGCATGGCGCTGTGCAAGGCCATCTATAAAGAGGTTACTCCTGGCATAGAAATAAGGGATGGAATCTTCTTTAATCGAATAAAAGCAGTTCACAGACCTTTCTCCCCCTAATCCCATTTTGGTTTATGTGTTGATGACCTGTCACTTGCTCAAGGATGGTGATTAAGGTGCCAACCAATAGAAGCTCTTAATATTATGCCGCCCAGTATATGTTGCATTATCCAATGAACTACTTTAAAGATGACATGTAGTCTCTATTATCAATTTAGACGTGGTCTCAGGTGGAGCCATCAGATATACAATAGCCAATGAAAAGACTGACCCATAAGGCGAGAGTTTTAAGACTGTGTTGCTTGTATGCTGTCTCTGCTTAATGCGGATTGTTAGTCAAGCAGGTTTTGCCATTTTGTTTGGCTATTTCCGTTATTAAGTCTGGGATTTCCCGGCCTACCATTTCCATTTAAACTCGGGGTTTCCAGACCATTATTAAAAATTCTCAACATTAAAAAGCACCCAGCTGAGGGAATGACTGCTGTAAAGCCAACTAAGCCATATGTGGGATTTAATTGAATCAGGGCGTGCATAAGACAATTATGCAAGGGCATGCAGTGAAATCAACTTCTGAGTTTCTTCAAACAGTTTACATTTTTTATTGTTACACTTTTAACTCTATCATTTTCATCTAAAACAAGGGATGGGGTGATCAGGCTAGGGGTTGGCAAGCAATTGTTTGGGGAGGGGGTGGCTAACACGTACCTTGTCCATGTTATCAATCCGAGATACAGTAGAACAAGCTGCTAATAGCTACCAGGTTGCATTGTGTCATCTGTGACATCTCAGGGCCCCGTTTTTGCCCATTGCATGCTGGGATTTACATGGATGCAAGGAGAACAGTGAGCTGATAAGGATGAAAGGAGTGTAGTTGATAAAAAATGAGATTAAGAGGGTGTTTGAGGGAGGGTCATTGAGCAGGGAGTGAGGTTTAGTGTCATTCTGTTAAAGGGTAGGTCCTTCTAAACCCTAAAACAAAAAAGGTGGACATTGTTTTTAAAATGTTGATAGATTACTCTTGTAATGAAAGTTTAGATTTATTTTAGATGCACTTCACATGCAGAAATGTATACACGGTAATGCACTGAAGATACCATTGTGGTTATGGAATCACATGGGGTTGGTAACAGACATTAATTGAGCACAATTGCATTCCTTGGATTTCATCCTCCGTGCCTTCAATGAAGCAGCATTTCCAGTGGAGCGACTGATGTAAGCTAAGCTTTGAAGTAGCCAGTGTGCAGATGTCAACCTTAATTATAGAAGTATTCCACATCTCACCTGCACAAGGTTTCAATGTTCTAGAAACTTTGCAGAGATTGGTTACCTTATAGTCTGAATTCTTGCAACCATGAGTTATTTGGGTCATTCAAGGGCTTTTTGGGCCATTGAATAGCAAGTGTGGGGTTAGTGGGTGGTCTCTCTGTCTGGCATCAGGCTAGTATTCCTCATGGGTGTGGTGCCCGTGACACCCAGTTCAGAGGTCCTCGAGATGCGTTAGGGAGATACCAGATTGCGCCTGGGGAGGGTGCCATGTTAAGAGTTTCAGAAGAAGGGGGATTGCTGCAGTGTCCCTCAAATCACATGTTTGATGCTTTTGCTGAAGAGATGGTTGAAACTTTCAGTCTTCAAGGACAGGCCCATGTTGCTCCAGAACACGGGACCCAATAAAACTTGACGTATGAATGTCCACTCCTTAGGGGCGCGAACATCGAAGCTTGTCCCACCAAATCGTACAAGTTAAAACCTGTGTGATATTTCATTGCAAACTATTTGCGTTACATTAAACTGTATTGTTTAAAGCAGGGGTGTGTCCAATTCAAGGCCTTGAGGGCCACACATGTGTTAGGTTTTTAGGCTATATAGATATTCATAAGCTAAATTGAGGTCCATCTGCGGCTTAGCTAAACATGACCATGTGACAGTCTCAAGACGTGCCCTACACCGTCTCCCTGTTGAACACACAAAATAGTATAATTGTCATACAAATGCTGAACATTCAAAGCACTGCAATACTAGATGAACCGACTGGCAACCGCGCAATCAGTGAGAAGCTTACGTTCTAGTGATGATCAAAAACATATGCGGCCAGGCTTTAACTTGTACGATTTGGTGGGACAAGCTTTGATGTTCGTGCCCCTAAGGAGTGGAATGATCTTCCCCTTTCACTGCAGACTTTGCCACCATTATCCTCTTTCAAAGGGGCCATTAAGACACGACTCTTTAATTTGAATCCGGGTTAAACTTTATTTTTATCTTGATCCCTTTTCCCCGCTTCCTGATTTTGTTGTTTATGCGCCCTGAGGCCTATTGGCAAGTGGCGCATAAGAAGAATTAAAAAATAATAATTATATAAATGCAGGTTTTAGAAGTTCCATTGAGGGACATTCTTAAGCCAGACATGTATGTCTCCTGCAAGGCCTAGACCTGGACAAACCTGGTCTAAAGTGCTTGTTTCTGGTGGAATGCAATGTGGCGACATGTTTTGAGGTAGATAGGATGCCCACCTCAAGCATGCCTCGTGCAAGACTTGCATAGATTTTCAATCAATCTTGTTTTCAACAAGCTGCCCATGGAGGCTTTTGAAGACCGGAAAACATGCTTCTACGGACTGAAGGACAGCGCATTCATCTTGTTTTTCTGCCTCTACAATTTCAGGGCCTGCTTTTTGGGGATTCGTGTGCTACTGATGAAAAAGTAGTCCCGCTTTGAGAAGATCATGGATCTAGTCAGTGCTGCACTGTGGACTCTTGGAAGTTTTGGAAGAACTTACCCACCTCCATTCTCCAACTGAATTTCCGTACAGGCCTTACATTCTTTGCCTGACCATTCTAGCTTTGTACTTTGTGCATTATCTCCTTTGTCTTAAATAATGGTTCTTCTTCATGCAGCTATATACCGACTAGCCCTTAAATCTTTTGGTTCCCTACTGATTGCCACATCACGCTGTAGAGTGTTCACTGAGTGCATGTGAAGTTCAGGCCAGTGCCAGAGTGCTTCTACAGATCACTAACTGATGAACAGTCCTCCACCTAGAACTGCCCGCACTGGGGACACTTACTGGAAACCTTAGCCTAACAAACACCATTTAATAGGGATGCTTTTTGTAGTTCTGCAAGGGGGCTCAAGGGCGGTACAGCTGTAAGCACAACTAACAAGATTGAAGACAAGACAGATAAAGCATAAGCCACAACACAACACTCCACTGAGACAGCCCAAGTCATTTGAGGCTTAAGCACATTTTCATTATGCATTGAATGTCAAAAGAGTTAAAAGCAGTCCCTCATTCACCCCCTCCTTCATCACTCTTCTGTTCGGCATCTTTATTTATTCATGGGACATTAGCCGTGTAACAAAGAAGTTCTAACATAAATCTCCTGCAGACGGAGAGGTCTTCTTTTTGTTATACGATCTTGTCGTCGCGGGCTCCCAGACTGCAAGCATATGCCTAAGGCCTTTTATACTAATCACACAGCATCTTTAGTGCTGGGAGTGAGGCGAGGACACTTTCTGGGAGGGAAACAGGACGGATGCTGGTGGCTGGTGTACGTACCTCGTGTCTCTCCGCCTCAGCACTCACCGCTGGTTCTTCTCCCTCCGCTGCGTCATGTGTCTCCTTCTCCTAGGAAGACAGGCACATCAGCAGCAGCAATACAGAAATAGTCACTTACAGCAGTCGGGCACCATGCCTTCATATCCCGACATGAATGAGAGAGTGGACAGAGCGGCCATGTTGAGTGGACAAAGCAGGCGGCACCATACCCTGGCACCACTACTCAGATGTGTCAGACACACTTGGCTAAACATTCTTCATAGCAGCAGAAATATATACCTATGAGGGACATTGAGGGCGACTGGGGGGGGAAACAGCACGCGTGCTGGTGGCGGTTGTACATACCTCGCTTCTCTCTGCCTCAGCCTTCACCACTGGCTCTTCTGCTAACGCTGCATCATGTGTCTCCTTCTTGAGAAGGAAATAGGAAGACAGGTACATCATCAACAGAAATACAGAAATAGTCACTTGCAGTAGTGAGGCACATGGCATCAAATCCCAGCATGAATGAGAGAGTGGAAAGAGCGGCCATGGTGTATGGGGGCGAAGCAGGCTGCATTCACACATGGCAAACCGCTGTGCATCGCAGCGGAAATACAACCGTGAGGGTGAATGGCGGAGAATGAAGTCAATTAATTATGGTAAAAAAGCAAAGGATGGTATGAATACACACACACATGAATCAAGAAAAGTATACAATGATTAAGAGGTAAGAGTTTTTTTAAGCTGCCTATGGGAGTTTACAGATGTTTACATTTTCAGTGTGTAAATGAGGCATCTGTTGAAATTGCAACAATGCCATTTAAAGTTTAGATTAGTACACTGTGGGTAACCAGAAGAAGGAGTCAGACTTGAAGATTTCATTCAAGGGTCTTTATTTAAATTAAATGGAAAAAGGCCCATCTGTCCCTGTTGCTAAGAGGGATTTCCCTGCCTATACACTAAACTAAAGGTACTCGTCGTAGGTCAAAACAAAATGAGACCTAGGTCCAAAAACCTATTTACTATCTGGCCCTACCACTTTGGGAAAAAGACAATATAAATATAAGCCAGAACAATAGCCTCTTAGCTCAGGTTGCGTCTGGCCAATGTAACGTGGGTCTCTCTCGGGGTATTTGTCACAGTTCAAAACAATGTTTGTCAAAGAAATGTTTTCAGCTCTCTCTTTGGGCTCCTCAAGAAAAGTAGCAAATCTTAATACAAATCAAATGTCTCAATTTCCTTTAAGTGGAGGGATATCTCCTTAGTCCTTCTTTCCCAACCTGTTAGTTTTCTGTCCGCTAGTTTTATGTCTTCGAGATCTTTATAGAACTGAAATGTCTAAATTTCTGTAAGGGAAGGGATAACTCACTTAGCCCGTCTTCCCCAACGTGGTCATTTTCTTTCCATTGTTTTTGTGTCTTGAATGGACCGACTGAACCCTCCAGTTTCCCCTATTTTCATAAATTGTAAAATGTCACTTAATTATCTCGGACTCTCCAGAACCCCCTGGCTCTCTGGGTGATTTAACTTTTGTGGTTCGATCTTTGGCAAAGGGCCAATGTTCACCATTCAGAATTCTAGGGCTCCTGTAACCCTCCTTGTCATGTTCTCTCTTCTCACTTTGTTCCACTCACCTCCCTCTGCCCTGGGCAACCCTGGTACATTTTCTGCCATTGGGTGTGCTCCAGTGGAGTGGTGTCTCAATGGGGATGTGGCCGTTGACCCCTCTCTTCAGCGTCCGCATCTTGAAAGGATTTGCTTCCTGTATCCCTGCTTGTCGCAGCCCACTCAGCAGTCCTTGCCCGGAACGCGGAGGATTCGTCCCTCCTTTGGCTACTGGTCTCAGCATCTGTTTGCAGGCCCCAGAAGCACCACGGCTGCAAGGTGGTTATGCCACCAGGTAAGGCAGTCTTTCTTCCTTCTCCATCTCAGCAGTATCACCCTTTCCGATGCCGTCCTCCTGGCTTCTTCTCATAAGTGTTTGCTTTCTCTATTCTGCCTGTCATTGCTCAGCGGTTCTTGCCCTCTGAGTGGAGGATTTGTTCCTCTGTTGTTTGCTGGTCTCAGCGTCTGTTCGTAGGCCCCATGCCCACCATAACTGCAACGTGGTTACGCCACCAGGTAAGACGGCCTTCCTTCCATCTCCATCTCGGCAGTATCGCCCTTTCCAATGTCGGCCTCTCAGCGTCTGTCTCTCCTCTCTCGGTTCCTCCAAGCTATCACTAGCTCTGCGGTGTAGTGCCGCTCTGCCCCTTCAGGACGTTCTCACACCAGAGGGTCTTCTCTGAGTCGGATTCTTCTCTCAGCATTCAAGGTTCTTCGTCTCTTTACTCTCGTCACAGTACTTAAAAGGGGTGTGTTGTTCTTCATCAGCTGCTGAGTTTGTGAAGATTTCAGCATTACCTTGAACTAACATTAGGGAAGTAATGTTCATGTGTTTTAAATGAGTATCAACTGAAACTACATCAGTCGTTTCCATTTCCATATAGGTAGGCAAGGTATTCTTTATAGGGAGTTCCGGATAGCAATAGGAGTCGTCGTGCCATAAAGGGGAGTCACTCCCAGTGAGGTCCTGCTTTCCCAAACCCCTTCGGGGGTCTTGCTGAGTGGGCTCACCTCTGTAGTCTCTAGGAAGAAGGTATGAGTTTCCCAGATTCGTCACAATACTCAAGGCTTTAAGTGGGCTGGGGCTAGCCAGGCCAGATCCCCAAATTCTACAAATAAATACACCTGAGCAGGGGCTCTGCTGGGACTCCACCCACTAGCACAGACTCCTGCAGGCATGGTGAAAGGGCTGCCTGCAGAAGTCGATGACACATATTAAGAAACAAAGGGAGAGGCTGATGCAGAAAAATAATGCTCACAATTCACCGCCTTTTCTTTTGACCTCTTACATTTTTTTTTAAACTGCTGCCTTTTGTCTCCTCCCTGTCAAGTACTAAGGGACTGTCATTTGAGCCCCCCGTGATTTCCCATCCAACTTAAAGCACTGAGTAAACACAAAGTTGTGTTAATGACTACACCATGTCTTTTGGGTGCAAAGAGGCATTGCCTCGCTGTCGTACAACTTAAATCAAAGTGGCAATGCCACTATAAGCCATAAGATAGTTTGTTGAATAGCTATGGTTGATCCCTTTTTTGTTTGTGCACATTTTAACCCAGACAGCACATCATTGCCAGTTATATTATGTCTTGTTAGCACATCTTGTCCAGCTCCAAATACACCCACTTAGAACAACATTACCATTTTGCCCCAGCCTAGACAGCAACTTATATTATCACCTCAACCCTCCTTAGCATGTCATTGCCAGTTTACCTTGTACCCAAATGATACATTATGACCAGTTTTCAAAATACTCTGTACATGCTAATTTACATTAAGCCCACTTAGCACTGTACTAAAGGACATTTCTCTTGCACACCAAACAGTCTGGAGAATATATGCCAGAAGGAAAATACTTTGTTGAGGTAGTGATGGCTGTGTGTCATGGTGTGCTGATAAGCCTCCAGCGGTATAGTGGGTGTGCAGCACAGCATGCCAATAAGTCTCCTGCTGTGGTGCTGAAGGGAGGGTTCCCTCATCTTGACAGGTTGTCGGGAATTGGGGGTTCAGTCAAGGAGGGGGCAAGGATTGGAGGGTCAGGCAGAAATGGGGGGTCCCCTGAAAAAGAGAACTCCTCAGGAAATGCCAGCACCACATGATTTCGACTGCATTTGGACCCAAGGCACAAACCAAAATTCTAGGGCAGAAGAGAGGCATTTGCATAGCTATGGTGGCTTAAAGTTCAGCACTGTTAATACATCATATACAGTGTCCAATATATTCAGTTAACCCATTATTGCTGGCCTTAACTGCCTTCTTACTGCAGCTTGTACTTGCTGCTTGGGACTGAAAAAAGAGACGCGAAGGTTCTGCCTTGTGATCCAAGGTCTGGAAGGGCAGTAACATTGCAGCCTGCAGTTCACAGTGCAGTAGAGATTCTGCCACCCCAGGTGTTATCTTCTATTAGCAAATGGAGATTGTTATTGACCTCCTCTCAGCCAATCAGTATATTCAGATAGCAGTAAATAGCTACTGGCATTGACTGCATTCTGAACATTCTGACTTCAAAAGCCAACAGGGAAACAATAATGCCATTTCCAAGGGAGATGCCTTTCAAGAAGAAGCTTCCTATCTAGGAGGATCTGTTTTTTCACTGAGACATCCTTTTTAACATACCAAAGAGAAAGCTAAAACATGGGAAAATGCTTTTTTGGGGAGAAGCTATTTACTTTCACATACCCCCTCATGCATACTTATGTGAAACCCTCTCCAGTTTAATCAGGTTTACAATTGAAATGCCTAATCATGAAGACAACCTTGTTATTTAAAAAGTGCAAAATATAACCACATTGAATTTATTGAGTTTTTCGATTTACTTTCTCATTGTTAAATTACATTGTTTTACTTCACCACCAAAACTCAAAACAATGATTTGCTAGTACCACTATGTGCAAATAGCCTTATATACGTCGGGAGGGGTCAGTATCGCTTGGGATAAGGACCCTTCCCCATGTATTGCCCGAGGCGAAAACTATATTATCATGCAGAGTGGCAATGATGTGCTGGACTACCAGGCCCAGCCTGCAAGCCATTAGCACACCTCTTCCCTCTGAGAATGTATATTTTGACACAAGCATCGGCTTTGGGGCAATAACCTACTCTGTGCTGGTCTTAGCGCCAGAACTCCAAAGGATTTTCACTCATAGTGCCACTCTTGTGGCCAAATCGGGCCCGTTGTTTCGCAGGTCCAATGCCAAGACTTGCATGGGTGAAATCATCCCCACAATGCCCACACATGAACTTCGGTTAGCACTGGCACTAGCAGCAGTGAATATCTGACCACCGTGCTGGCCCTCACATGTCACAAGTCCTATCTTATTGCTGGTGGTAAAACCAGCACACATTGGACTATTGTACCTGGATTGCTAGTTGAAGTACCACACAATGACCAAATATGGTTGGGCTTAGCGCTGTTGCAATGCATCATTTCAAATGGAGCTTGCATTGGAAGAAACAACAGTGCAAGGGCAGTCATAGCAGCAGCTTCAGCACTCATGCAAAGTGGATTATATTAAGCAATGTATACCATGTCACTGTCCACGGGGATTATATTGAGCAATGTATACCATGTCACTGTCCACGGGGATTATATTGAGCAATGTATACCATGTCACTGTCCACGGGGATTATATTGAGCAATGTATACCATGTCACTGTCCACGGGGATTATATTGAGCAATGTATACCATGTCACTGTCCACGGGGATTATATTGAGCAATGTATACCATGTCACTGTCCACGGGGATTATATTGAGCAATGTATACCATGTCACTGTCCACGGGGATTATACTGAGCAATGTATACCATGTCACTGTCCACGGGGATTATACTGAGCAATGTATACCATGTCACTGTCCACGGGGATTATACTGAGCAATGTATACCATGTCACTGTCCACAGGGATTATATTGAGCAATGTATACCATGTCACTGTCCACGGGGATTATATTGAGCAATGTATGCCTGTTTCAGCAGTAGTAACTAAACACACATTTCCAACAACAGCTGTGTGTTTCTAGTTTGCACAGTGCAAGTGTATTTTCAGATTGACAACCCCAGTGAGCTGAACAGTAACACACCCACAGTCTGACAACTAAAGTATGCTCTAGCACAAACTACCTGGTTCCAAAATCCCAGTTTCACGTTCCCAGTTTGTTCAATCCCAGGATGCTGTCAGTTTGACAGTGTACTGCCAGTAAATCAACCCAGGAATATGTTTGGTTTATCCTGTGCCTGCACATTCTAGCATAGCAACTAGGCGTGTTTCTAGATTGACAATCCCAGCATCTTCCAGTTTTGAATGGAATTCCAGTATGTACAGTGGCAGTATTCTACAATTATTTACAACACATGAATATTTATAGTTTGCACAATCCTAGTTGAATGGCACTCACATTCCAGTATAATCACATTGTGCTTTTACACAATCTCCAATTACTCATAGCTCACTGTTGGATACATCCAGTAACCTCCCACTGCACGTCATGTAATTCCAGTATATTCCCAGGTTGCACCATTTCCGTATATGTCCAGTGTCCACAATCCTGCTATTCAACCAGATGGACAGCCCCAGCACAAACAGCTTGCAAAAGTCTACATAGGCATTCTCCATCTTCACAATGGAATATTTTCAGTTGACTATGCTTTTATACTTCTGGTTTGAAACTTTCAGTCAACACCTAGTTTGACAAATCCATCATACATACTCCTAGCTTATCGACCGCAGTATTCTCCCACTTTGATAAACATAGTAGATTTTGATTTTCCACAACCTCTGTATACACCCAGTTTGCAAAACTCCAATGTTATAACAGGCCATCTAACTAAACTTTCAGTTTGAGAATCTCAGAAAACACACTCCCAGCTATTCAGAGTGTTACCATCCCAGTATAGTTTCAGTTTGTTCAATGACAATATATTCAGTGTGACACACACAATGCACCCCCAGTTTGATAATACCAGTAAACTCTGAGTTTGACATCCCCAGTGCACTTCCAGTTTTCACAATCCGGGTATACGTCTACTGAATACAATCGCAACATATGTCCATTGACAATCCCACATTTGAATAATTCCAGAACACTGCCAGCTTGATAAACCAAGCCTATTGACATTTTACACAAGTCCAGTGGAGTCCCGTTTTGACAGTTCTGGAATATTGCCAGTTTGTCAATCCCAATACACTCCCAGATTGAAAATCCAAGTATAGTCTGAGGTTGATAAATAGACCATGATCCCAGTTTGATTAATACAGTATACTCCTAGTTTGACAAAGCCATTGTGCTAAAGGTTTTCCAATCTGTGTTCGGTCCCAGTTTGACAACTCCTCTATACCCTCAGATTAACAACCACAATATACTCCAGTCTGTCAACTCCGTGTACTCCCAGTATGACTATGGTCATACATTCACACAGTCCCAGTGGTTCAGTTCGGCAATCCCGGTATATTCCCATGTCGTTCAATAACAGTACATTCATTTTAACAATCAAAATATGTTTTTTTGACGATCGCACTAAACAAAATTTAATTACACATTTACACATCCAATTTTCAAAATCCCTGTATACTCTGTTTGACATGCTCTGTTTAACAATCTTTAGTGCAATCCCAGTTTCACAATCGAAGTATAGCCCCATGTTGTCCAATCCATCATTTTCCCAGTTTGCCAATTCCATTAAACTAACTTTGAAAAGGGTAGTTTACTCCCAGTTTACACTAATGCAATACGTTGCAGTACACTTCCAATTTGACAATTCCAGTACATTCCCAGTTTGATAATCCAGGTATATTCCAGTTTCTGAATGCCATCTTAGTTTTAAAATGCCAATCCATGTACACCCTCATTTGTAGGGCCTTATTATATTCACAGTTCAACAATTAGTAGATTCTATGTTTATCAGCCACTGACTTTTCTCAGTTTCCCCCTAGTTTTACCATCCAGGAATGTTTCCAGTTTGCCCAACACCAGAATATTCCCAGTTTGAGATTACAATATTTTCCTGTTTTGCAGAGCACTCCAACATGCTTAGTTCCACTACACTACTTGTATTCACAAAAGGAGTATATTCCCATTTTGCACAATTCCAACAGCCCCCGCCTTTATTGTGGAACATTTGTGTTATGCTCACACTGTTCTATTTCCTACTCACAATAATAGTGCTAATAATGATAATATTAACATTATTATTATTGATGTTATGCATAACAAAACTATGAGAATCACCCTGCGTTGCAGGATATACCAGGTCCTATAACGGCGCGCCAGTCTGAGCCTAGGCAGGTCTGAGCAAAGTGAGGGCCTCTGCAAGGGCTCTTGGCTGTTACTGGCCCTCCTATACACACCTGCCAAGGAGGTGATAGATATTCGCATCCTGGGGCTCCGTCCGGGGTGCAAAGAGATTCACTTTTTGCTATCAGAGCTCTGAAGTTTCCCATTGTCATCCGTGTGAAGGCCATGCAGTTGTGTTTTTTTTCCCTTTGGATTCTGGGACTTGTCATTTTTTCTTTCCCGTTTAAAATTTAGGAAAACTAGAATTCCTAGAGTTCCATGGAGTATCAGCACTGCACGGTTTGTATGTTTCTGCCAAGTGGATCATAGAAGGTATGTGTTTAAATGACTAAACCACAGCAAGGTTCCAAACAGTTCAAAATACAAGCTCCACTCTTTAACCAATAGGCATGATCCTGGGCAAGTAGAGATGACTCACATGAGCAGGTCCAACATTAATCTCCACCCCTATTGCTCACAGTCGCGAGTTGCATCGGCCGCCCAGAGTCCTGCCCTGCAGGAGAATTAGTGGAACTCTTTGCTATGCCCAGTTAATGTGTACTCCAGGTTAGTAACATAAATTGTTTCCCTGATTGTGGTGTTTAAGGTGTGAAGAGTTGTGTTGGTTTATCTGTGGTGGGTTAGTGTGCTATTTAGGCTAACTTAATGGAGACATACGTCTTCGCGTGGTGTGCGTTCCATTGTGTAACCTTTGTTTTTTCGGTGGGGGATTTGTGTGTTGTGATTCGGTGGTTAGGATGTGATGTAGAAATATTTTCAGGTGGTTACTGTTACCATATCTTGCTCAACAGATCACCTATTTGGGGACAAAACTTTTTCCTTTTGGAAACATCACAGTTTTTCACATTTGTTTGCTTATATCAATTATTTCTCCAGCTTGTATGCCTTCCTATGCATATTAGGTAATATAAGGCTAAGTGTTGCCATGGTAAACATGTAGGGCCCACAGTTCATAAGGGGTTTCCTGGGACCACCCTCCTAGCTGACTACAGACTTCTCAAAGACATTCCAACTTTAGCGCCACTCAGTCTTATATGGGTATATGGCACTATGGTGCTGGACATACAAAGTGAAACAATGGACCAGTGGGAACAACTAGACAAGAGGGTGATGGAACAGGAGAGCAACTCAAACGGGAGCCAATAGCCAGATGGGCGATGGGCCATATGAGATATGGAGCTGGACATACACCATAAACTAGCAGCTGACAATGCAAACCATGCACCACATGGCAATCACCAGGGAACAGCTCACAAGCGAGCAACTGGGTGATTGACCATATGAGATGAGGACCAGAAGAGAGCAACACACCAGGGAGCCAATGACCAAAGAGGTGACTGACCAGAAGAGAGTGACTTGAAAGGGAGCCAAGGACCAGAGGTGGAGGGAACAGGCATGGGGCTACCTGTAAAGGTATGCAAAAGAGCCAAGGTCCAGGGGAACACCGGACCAGAAAGGCCAAGAACCAAAAAAGCCAAAGAACCCAAAAAGCCAAAGATGTTCTTCTATACATCCCATTCATACACGAAATACAAATAGACACGAAATGCAATAAATATAGATGGTATGTCTGTGTTCTCTCTATGTAGGTTTGCATAACTGTGTTATGTTTCTTACTTTTGAGACCTCTTCACAATGTTTTAGATGTGTTCTTGTTTTTGCAGCTTATTTGATTGGGCGTCAGCTTGTTTAAGGCTTGTTTTAAGGGGCATCCAGCTTATTTTTTCTTTCCGCCTGGCAACACTGCCGAAGCCCAGGATGAAGTGCAGCGACTGAACAGAAAGCTCTGGTCCAGCCTGTAACTGGGTATGGGGAAGGCGGGGAAGGGATGTCTTTGTCTTGCAGGTCTGGGGGGAGGTGGTGGAGAGAGCAGGGACCAGCTGGAGTGACAACAAAAAAACATGGTGGCTTCTGATTACAGGGCTTGAGTGGCTGATGAAACCTGGGTGGTACACTGGCAGGCCACACCTGCATTTCCAGCCATCCGATTGGCTGTGCACCCTTCCGCAAGTGCTAATAATAATGATATGCAGTATAATACATTAGAAGGATATGAAGAATTACTAAGGAATTACCAAGGAAGGCTGTGCCACACACCTTGCCAGAATTCATCTCAACCCAAGGTAAATGGGACCACCCCACTTCAACCACGATCCAGTGCTAGAACTCTAGGGTGTGCTTTCTGATACTGTTCATTGTGAATTGTTAGTGGCTTTTGTTGTATTTTCTGCATTTATATATGTTCCTGGTCTCCCTTAAGGTGACCTTTGGTTAACTGTGAATGATACCTTTGCCCACCTCCATATTATGGCGCCTAAAGATATAGCAAAATACAAAACCCCTGTAATAAAAGAAAGAAAATATGATTGGTTATTTATAATGTGCTTAATACCCACAGGTTTCTAAGCGCGGATCCGGGGATCGCACCTGTGTTGCTGCGTGTCCTCTTGCTTCCAGGGCGAGCGGGTTGCACCTGAGCTATCCTCCCGAGGATAGCAAGGCAAACCTAACTGATGTAAGGTTTAATAGCCTCATGATGTGCTTTTTGGCCGTACGGTATTCTATATAATAAATAAGGAGAGAAAGCACAAATGTAGCCATTACCTGCTGCAATTTTCCAACACAGAAATGTAATAGGAGGAATGTCAATGGAAACTTTAAGATGGACCAATATTTTACGTTTCACAAGTTCAGAAACTAATGCGCAGCAGAGGCCAGCCTTAAGTGAATATCGGGGGCCCTGCCCGGGGGCAGGCCTGAGGTGGGATCTTGGGTGCGAAGAAGAGATTGGCACTGGGTGAGGGGCAGGGATCCATCTTTCTATATAATTCTTACATTGTGCCACTCACCGAAAGGCCTCAGTGGGCACACAAGACAGATAACAAAAAACGTAACATGAAGAGCGGTCAGCCAGGTAGAATGATAACAATATAAGTTTAGCCTATCCCTCTATCTAGGGATGAGGTGAAGAAAACTCCAAACAGATACCCAGAAAGGCTAGTTTGGTGCCAGGGCTTCTCATCGACTACATGGGGCTTGCGACTATACAGGAAACCTGCGTTCTTGTTGTAAAAGAAGTGCACACCCACTTGTTTTTTAATATTCCATTTCGTTGTATTCAATGTTTTTCTGCAACAGGCTTCAGGTGCTTAAACAAGAATTGTGTTTTCACCTTTAGACATCTTGCTGAGCTTAAACTGAGAAGTTTTTTTTCCCTGCCTGCTCTTTAACACTTTACCATGGTCACATCCCTAGCGTAGCTTGCCGTACCGCCTACCTGCACTGAACGTTGGCTGTACCTTAATCTATGCAAGTCCACCCATGCATTGCCCGTAGTGACTGTTCCGTTCACTCCCCAACACAACCTGGTCAGAATGTCACTCAAACTCATGCCATTGCAAGAATCTCACTGCTTCCCGCCAAATCTGATATATATATTGAACATTCTTTTGCAATCAAACGAGTATTGTTCTTTCAGTGTATATGAATAAGTCAAAAACATAAAATAAATAATGCATTTTAAAGCTGATTTGTTGGTGGTGCAGCCATTGTGTCGCAAACCCTCATGCTCGGCCCAGAACCGTTTAATGGTGGCAGAAACGTGCAGTGGCCCTCCACTCCCCCTTCCCATTTTGCATGTTGCCTGCCTTTTTGGTTCTAGTCACTGGTGATTTCATCAAAAAGCTTCCCAGTCTTGATAAATTACATAGAAACAGGTATGTATATTAAAATAGGGTCGTTTTATTAAATTGACACAATTGAGCTTGCAGACGTGCCTTTCTTTGCACCTGCATAATGGCTCCAGGTGCTGCAAAAACCTTTGCTCAGATGCAGTTTGGGACACATGATATGATATGATAGGTTATTTATAACCCGCTTGATACCCAGAGGTTTCTGTGCTCGGACCCGGGAATCGCACCAGTGTTGCTCCGTGTCGTCTTGCTTGCAGGGCAAGCACGTTGCCCCAGTCAACTAGAGGGCAGTGCCCTTCACCCAGAAAAGAGCTTCTAGAACTTGAGTCTGTATCAGCACGCTGCACCCCTGGACATGAAGCAAACAAGTGCTGTCTCTGTCCTACCATCCCAGCAGTCCTGCACCTCATGCATAAAGGGGTATTTTATTTTTTGAGCAAGCCACGAACATATTTTTCATTTGCACTTCATATGCAATCTTGTCGCATTCCTGGCAACCCCATTGTAAACTTGGGGTCTTCAGAATCGTGAGAGACTGGCAGCCGCGTTACCATGGAAACCACGCTTCGATTCATCCTGTTACATAATTCTCTTTAGAGCTGCCAACTCTTGACTTCTTGTATTTTATGTCCCACGCGTACTGCAGAATACAATATTGTATTTTTAACATGATGCAAAATCCATTTATATGCTAATCAGCCCGAGCTGTGTAACCTCTGGCAAGTGTCTATGTCCTCTTTGATATTCATGCAGTGCAAATTAACAAATCCCAGACCAGCTGGACGCTCTGGGCAGGCCCTTCGTGACGACCATGGCCGAGAACAAGTTCCGCTCCTCCCTGTGTTACCTGCTCGGCTCTCAGGGAACGGACAACAGAAGAAACAGGACATGGGTGACGCAGCACTGAGTGAAGTTTAAAAAAGAACTGCTACAAAATTGCTCAGAGAAAGAAATAAACTTGTTTGAACCTTTAAAAGTTCCCCCTTTTCATTTAGCTGCTGTTCATCTTCCCCCTTCTCAGTGCAATGCTGCCTGCATTTGATGCCAAAGCCAACATATATAAATGGCATGACACAAATGTACCTTCAACTTTACTTCTGGCTTTTTATGAGAAATGAAATAAGGACTCTGTTGTGTTCTGTGTTTTGGTTCTAGTTTGGTTTACTTGCAAACTCAACGTTCTGGCTGTCAGTTTTGTGCATGCAGCACTCTGCTGTCCTCTGCAGGTCTGTTCAAATAAACTCCTCACACCTGGATAGGTCTCTTCCAGTCTTTTCACTGGTGACGAGTTGGTCCGCATAGGGGGGGCGGACGACCGTTCCTGTGGAGGCCCCCTGCATCTGACAGCAGCGAAGGGGCAACGTGCCTCGCTAGGAGTAACGGTGCCTCATTTTGGAGTGGCACTGCTTGGGGGAGGATACGTGCACCCTGTGGCCTCTGGCCAGAGTTGGCCCACATTTCCTCGGCCGGGCCTCTGGAAGAGGGGCAGGATACCCGACAAAGCACCATAATCATTTTGGCCACCGCGAGCACTGTTGCGCACCAGCATGCACCAGAAAAGGACTCGGCATTATCGAGGGATGTCCGTTGCCTCTGTTGACAACAGGACACGTTGTATGCGAATCCAGCTCTCGCATGGCTGTTACATATTGCTGATCAAGTGTTGCCCAAGCCAAGAGTCTGCAGAACTATTAGTGCACAGATGTGGCTGCCCTTACACTAACTGAGGATTGTTCTTGTGCAAGGTGGATTTACAATATTGAACTGACTGAGGAGTGATCTTGCGCCTATTGATTTAGACATAAGTGCTTTGTCATGGCAGCTGCAGGAATTCAACCCCATCCCCTTTCTGCGAAGAACCTGGCACTCCTCCAATCAGGTGGAGAAGGCAGGAGGAGGAGGTTTGATACTTGCTATGGGAGGTGACAAGTTTTTAGCAGCCAGAAATCAGGCGGTTTTACTCCATAATTGTGGTGCTATATGGGGCATTGTCTATGATGAACTCCCAGAGTTACGGGAAGGGGGTCTGGGGATTTGGTCGATTTTGTGATAGCTCTCAAGAAGTTTCAGGAGCACTTTGACCCCAAAATAGAATGTGAGATTTGAGGGGCACAAGTTTTCCGAGAGGAGTCAAAACACCCTGGACGCTATGGAGAGTTATGTAGCTGTTTTACGGACTTTAAGTTACACTTGCGAGTTTGGGTCTTTGACAAACTCCTTGATTAGAGATCAACTTGTGTGATGCACCAATAGTGGAGAGTTCAGGAGAAACTTCTGGCTAATGATCTTACCCTAGAACAAGCCATTGAATTGTGAGGGAGTTTGGAGCAGACTGCCCATTCCATAAAGAACATGAGGATGGATCCATAAAGAACATGAGGACGGAGAACAGTGCCATGAGGTGTGTGTCATCAAACCCAAGAAGGATCATGAAGGAAACAGGAAAGTCAAATATCTCCAATGTGGAAGTTTTAGGCATTTGTCGTTCAGTTTGTTCTGCCTGGCTAGGAATACACATTGCGTCAAGTGTAAGCATAAAGGAAACTTTACCTGTGCCTGCAAGCAGGGGGCAATCAATATGGTGGAAGAAGCAGTGACACGACCAGAGCAGGAAGTGGTTTCCCCGTCAGCCACAATAGAGGGGAGTGCCCGGCATGTTTTCGAGATCCCTGCTGTCACTGGTGGCAAGAAGGGTCTGCAGGACAACTTTGCCATTGACAGGAAAGTCCTGTCCAGGAAGGTGGGCAGTGCACCTAATTTGACAATTGTATATGGAGAAACATTCCCAGGAGTATTCGGAGGTCGTATTCGAGACCTGGTGGAACATGATATACAGCCATGTGGTTATGGAGAGGTGGAGATTGAACTGTTGGGTAAATTCAAAGCATCCATTGAGTACAAGGGCAGAAAGTGTTCTGCTGAGATTTATGTGGCTATAAAGGGATTGTCTCTGCTCGGTTGGGATGAGCAGGTAAGTCTTGGCATCCACATTCAGGCCACCAACTTGAGCGAGGCAGTGATGGTGGCACAGGTGGGGACAAATGGGCTGTGGAGTATCCAGAGGTGTTCACGGATGAACTGGGCAGACTGAAGGACTTTGAACATCTAATCAAGGTCAGAGGAAATGACACTCCCATGGTTCATAAGGTGAAAACAGTACCTCATCATCTGAGAGAACAACTTAGGAGTGAACTTGATACACTGCTGCAGAAAAGGGATTATAGAGCGAGTTGAAGGCACAGACCTGTTGTCCCTTGTGTTGCTGGTCAACAAGAGTAATGGTAATTTGAGTTTATGTGTTGACCTAAGAGACCTCAATAAGAACATTTTAGTAGAGTGCCATCCTTTGCATCCCATCTCTGAAGTGTTGGCTATGCTGGGGCAAGCCAAGCACTTCACAGTTATTGACCTATCAGTGGCCTATCACAAGGTACCACTCACACCAGAGTGCCAAGAAGTCACTGCTTTTGTCACCGCAGAGGGCATTTTCAAATACTGCAGGGTGCCGTTCGGTCTAGCTTCAGCGGTGGCAGTATTCCAACAGGTCATGGAAAAAGTTCTGGATAATATTAACAATGTTGTGATTTTCCAAGATGATGTCTTAGTTCATGCGAAATCGAGGGAGGAGCCTGATAGAGTGCCAAAGGATGTTTTGTGTAGGTTGATAGTAGCTGCACTCACTGATCAGTGTAACAAGTGCAGGATTGGTGGTTAGAATAGCGATTATTTGGGACATCAAATCTTTGATGAGGGGGTCTGCCCTAAGCTCAGCATGGTGGAGGCCAACGATTTAACCCCTGAACCCAAAGACAAGGACCAGTTAAGGTCGTTACTGGGGTTGGATTAATACTATTACAATTTTGTGTGCAATTTTGCAGTGTATTCAACTCCACTTAGGTCATTACTCAAGAAGGACGTGAAGTATGACTGTTTTGAGAGTGTGGGGATGCATTTTTTATTGTCAAGGAGGACATAGCCAATGCCCAGTCTTTGGGCAAATGTTGTAATGAGAACAAAACATGTCTAACAGTGGATGCTAAAATTTTAGGTTTGGGGGCATCTTTAACATGAAGTGATGGTGACAAGGAGGAACGTGTATTGTCGTTCGCATCTACACCATTAAGGGGCACAGAAAATACTTATTCAGTAGTGGAGAGAGAGGCCCCTGCTGTGTTTTGGCTGGTTCTCCATTTCAAATTCTTTCTGTAGGGGCAATGTTTTGTGGTCAGGACCGATCACAAGCAACTGGTGCAAATGTTTTCAGGCATGGGTTGGAGCAATGGTTCACCAACGATATCCAAATGGCTTTTAGGTTTGAAAGGTTATCATTTTCAACTATGCTATTTGCCGGGCAAGAATAATTTAGTGGCAGATTGTGTGTCGCGCCTGCCTGTTGAGTCTTAAGAGAGGGAGGTGGAGACTAATGGGCAGGAGACGGTGGTGGCCAGTACTGAGCATGAGGCATTAAGTGAAGTAGAGTGCGAACGCATCGGTAGTGAGGATGAGGTATTGACATCTATTGCGAAGTTGACGGTTTTAGGCTGGCCTGGCAGGGATGTTCTGGAAAGGAAATGTGAACCTTATTTTATGATGACAGGTTGGTTACCTTTGCCTGGAGAGAAGCTCAGGAGAGGAGTGAAATTGGTACCTCCCGATAGTGCCATGGGAAAGTTGTTGAATTTGGCGCATCAGGAACATTTGGGGGAAAATGGGACCAAGAGAAGGTCACGTCAGAGTTACTGGTGGCCGATGATGAATAGTTGTGTTGAAAGGAAGGTAAGGGATCGCATTGAGTGTTTGGCTACTCAAATAGCAAGGTAGCTTGGGAGACTCTGCTTATTCCTGCTGAGGTTCCAGCTCAGCCGTGGCTATAGTTGTTTTGGATGTGATGTGTCCGATTCAATGTCTGGGTGGCAGTCTCAAGCATGTTTTTGTTATGGTAGTCTACCATTCAAAGTGGGTTAAGTGGAAGGCCGTGAGGCAAGCTACAACTGGAGAGTTGGTTACATTTTTTGAAGGTGTGTTTTTCCACAAAGGATTTCCCATGGAGTTGGAGACTGACAATGGTGTTCAGTTTTGTTCGGTGAAGAATGTTGTTGGTGTGGTCGAAGATGGTGAAGTGTGGTCGATGGGCAGGCTAATGCCTTTCAGTGGTGTGCCATGTTCAGGTGTGTATGGTGTTGGTGGGGAGAAGGGATTTGGTCATGGGGTCAGAGCAAGTGAGAGAGTGAGAAGGGTTCCTACTCGATATAAGCATTTTGTGTGAGTCTGTGTTCTCAGACAGAGTGATCATGTTTCAGTAAGTGGATCAGTTTTGGTAAATGCCATTGCCAGTTTGTTTATTGATTCCATTTTGTTACCTGTTATATTCTCTGTGTTCTGTTACATTTCCTTTCACCAGTCACTATTGCCTTGTTTCGCGTTGTCTTCGTCATGCTTTCTGTCTTTTGCTTTCTAATTTGGTGTTGTCTTTGCTCATAAGGGGGAGCTATGTTGTGTTCTGTGTTCTGGTTCTAGTTTGGTTTACCACCAAACCCAAAGTTCTGTGTGTCAGTTGGCTGCTTTGTGCATGCAGAACTCTGCTGTCCTCTGCAGGTCTGTACAAATAAATTCCTTACCTGGTTATGCCTCGTCCAATCTTTTGAGGCTCCATTCCAGTGACTGAGTGTACACAATGTTTTTGAAACCAGGCGCATACATTTATTTCAGCGTGGTCATTTGAGTCGGTATGCAAAATGAATTTGCAGGGCTCGGGTATGGCTGGAAGCTGCAAATCTCACCCCGCGAGCAGCACAGCAATATGCCCTTGTATTTCTTCACTAAAGGCCAAATGGCCATTGCAGCCCTTGGCCACATCAATTTTATACAGCAAGTAATATCTGCCCCTACAATAGCCTTCGTATTATTATTGAACTAAAAAAATACTTCCATAGCAAAACAAGTAGAACTAGATTGCCTGAAAGCAATTTAAAAACAGAGGCCTGTGAGGGGCTCCTGTACTGTAGCTCTGCCAGTCTCTTTGATTTTATTTCACCTGCTCTCTTCAAGGCGAATGCCCTCCTATCATTTCAGGGGTGTTTTAATTGTGGCTGATGTGGGGGTGGGGCAGATGTCGAACTTCAGACGCCTCTCTAAAATCGCCTTTAGCCAGCCATGAAGGGCTCTTTGCATTTGCAGGAGGAGGTGGGGCAGCAGAGACCATAACATCGCCCCCTAAATGTGCTCCTCCCTTTCAGAACCCGAGAGTGATGGCAAGTTTATATTGTGTTTCATTCTGTATTAGACCATTCTGTTTGCTAACTGTAGGATACCTTTCAATCAAGCAGTGCGCTTCATTTGCAGGACATTGTACAGACAGTGCAATAATACAAAATAAATACATCGCGTGTTCCTTTGTTAAGATGTAAAATGATAATTTGCAATGCTAATCAAATCATTAATACTGTTTTGTTTTCCTTGCAGGCCATTACACATCATTTTAGGTGTCACCGAACACACCAACTCTTCAAGATAGTTCAAGGGTTTTTATTCGAAATATTGGAAAGCTGGTCACTAAGGTACCTCTGTCTCTTGTGTAGTGCGGGCAGTTCCCCCCCTAGCCCAGACATCCCTCAGCCACAGGTTGGACTCTAGAGATTGGGAACCCAGACTATCTAAGGTTTTCTCTGTCTGGTGGTGATCCTTCTCTCTCCAACTCCCTCTGGGAACAACCTACGTGGTGCCTCACAATGCGATATGATGTGAGGAGTGGTGCCCTCCAGACACTCAGGCCTCACCTGGTCCTTTCACGCATTTGTGTACCTCTCCATACATGTCTCTTTCTGACTCTCTTTCCTCCGCCTACTCTCCTCGACACACTACCCTGCCTCTCTCTCTCTCACACCACTTCGATCCCTCCGATGTTCCTCTCTCTACTGGCTAGCTCCACTCTCTGATCTTACTCTGTACTACTCTCTTTCTCCCTCCCCAAATCAATACTTCTCTATTCTCTCCTCACTGCAACCACTCTACCCTCTCCATGCTACTACTACTACTCTCCCCCTTGCACACTACTGATACTATCCACACTACTACCCTACTCTCTCTGCACTACTGCCCTTCCCTATTCCCACTACTTCTTCTACTACATTCTCCTCTCCACATTACGACTACTCTAAACACCCACACTCTTCCCAGTCACTCTTTCCCATACTCCCAGTTACTATCTAATTCACTCATTCTCTCCCTCTATTACCTCTGCTCATACACCCTGCACACACACTCCACCCAAAGTACCACTTTCTACCACCAACCAATACATCACCTTGCATTTTCTTCAGCAATCTTCCTCCACACTCTTCTACACCGTCCTTCTTTTGATTGGTCCTCCTACTCCGCCCTTGACCTCACCTGAATAACCCACACCTGTCTGTTTCCTTTTCCGCATTCTTATCCTCCCGCTTTCCTCTCAATTGGCTCGCTCCCTCACCTGGCTCCCCAGGTCAACCACTGGCTTTCCTTTCACCATGGGAGGTGGTAAAGGTGAGCAAAAGCACAAATGAGGTCCTGATCTCCACTCCTTTATTGTACATGGGTCCGCCAGTTCTAGACAATGGCGTCCTGCTGCAGTAAGAATTAATTTCAATGTCCCAGTTCATGTGAGGGATTTTCAGCGAGTGGAGGATGCCTATTTCAACATGGGGACCACTCAGTGGTTCCATCACCTGTAAGAGAATTTCCCTTATGAGTTTGGTTGAGGGCCCTGACATCGCAGATATATTGAGGAAAGCACCCTGCATACTTTTTGCTGCTGAAGCCATTTTCCTCACACTGGTCCATGTTACACAGTGTCTCTGGTTTTCTGGTCTGTGGTGTGGATTGATCTGAGGTTGAGTGGCTCTCCACAGTCTCTCTTCCAGGAAGGTGGTTCACTGGTTCTTTCACCGCTTGGTCTTCTGGGAATTGTAGTTTTCCTAGGGGAAACAGAGACAGACTAGACAGCAGCATGCAGAACAGGTAAGGGGTAAGAAGAAGTGGTACTCATTTCCAACATGAAAGCACAGGTATGAGGGACAGGGACTGGGGCCATCCCAACTCTCACACCCCACCTCTGCGTGTGAATTGGCTCTTGTGAAAATGCTGGTAGGTCTCCCACCACCGGTTGAGAGGTGTCACCAAAACTGCTCACAA
Source organism: Ambystoma mexicanum (assembly GCF_040938575.1). Classification (NCBI taxonomy): domain Eukaryota; kingdom Metazoa; phylum Chordata; class Amphibia; order Caudata; family Ambystomatidae; genus Ambystoma; species Ambystoma mexicanum. The sequence goes on from NC_090930.1 coordinate 848,809,312, forward strand.
TAAAAAGAAAAACATTAAAAGTGATCTTCAAATCCAGCACTCATGGCTGCTCCCATTTCAAGTAATGTTCAAACATCTACACTACCCTTACTGTGCTCATGAAATAGGTATAAGTATATATAAGCAATAAGAATACGCTCATTTCTGTATATCACCATGTGCTGACAACCATTTGGGGGATTTCATTGTCTAGCTACCCCGCAGGATAGTGGACAATGCGACATGTTGGGTATGGCAGTTGTGCATGGGTAAACATACACACGGGCAGCGCCACACCATGGAAACAGTGGCCATGTGCAGTTTGTCTCCAGGGACCAGGGGATAAAAAGCCATGGATATGGGGGGCTGCTCACTGAGATGCAGAGTCTTGTATCACTGCAAACGGTGCATCATGTGTCATCTGATATTACAAATACCAATAAGCACTAAACCACAATTCCCAAGGAAGAGCTGTTATCCTTTCTATTATTTGGAACTTAAACCTGAGAAAAACCAGGAAGAGTCCAGCTGTGTTGTGCAATATACTCTGAGCAAGAAAAGGAGACTGGGCCCTAGAGTTGGGACTCTCCTGCGCTAGGCTCTCGTTATTTGGTGCTGCTCTCAGGACAAAAGGGGGGTTCCTGGCTAACTTGCAATTCTGTTTTGTTAGAGAATACATTTCCTCAACGCTTTTAGCGGTTTTGGTAAGTGCAAGTTTATTTCTCCATTTAGTGTGGACTCATAGTCCTAGTAGTGGTCAGCCACTTAATGGAGAAATAAACGTGTATAACGGAGCGCTTTACAGAGGTGTGCAACATTAAAGATGCATAATGGAACGATTTTCAGTGGTTACAACAGAACAGATACACAGCGGGGGGTAGGATACGGAGGGTTGCGGGGACAAGAGCGGTGGGCGGCACCTAGCAAGTCAGGTGGTGCAAGGGGCGATGTGATGACCTCAGTGTTGAGGAGGAAAGACTCCTTGAAGAGGTGGGCCTTGAGTTCTTTTCTGAATTTTAGGAGCGTAGGGGAAGAGTCTGATGCCCATGGGGAGGGGGTTCCATAGTCTTGGGGCATAGGCAGAGAAGGCCTGTTTTCTAGTATTTTCCTTTTTGCAGTGGCAGATTTCAAGTATGCACATGTCCTGGCTTCTGGTGGTGCACTGTCTGCCGGAGATGCTGAGTTTCTCAGCGAGGTAGCTGGGTTACTTGAGGGGGACTGCATATAGGTGATTCAGCAAGACATGAAGGTGATTTGTTCATCCAGTGGGAGCTGTATTATTTTTTATAATTTATTGTAGTGAACAATGTATGAAAATTCATCTGACAATTGACTTAATTTTAACCTTTCATGTTTTCTAATTGACTATTTTGGAAAGGTTTGTAATAAACCATAAACAAAAATAAGAAAATAAAACAAAGATTCTTACCAATTCTCTCTCAGATGCAAGAGAACATGGTCACCTGTGGTCTTCTTCAAAGACCAGGCAGAAGTCCGCTCTTCTCCAAGCGCTCGAGATTCCTTTTCTAGGATTTCAGTATGTGAGATGGGATAGTTGTTCTTTCAGAGGGAAGAATACAGAAGCTGAAAAACAGGCGTTGGAGCCTGCTGCTACATGTCTGATTAAAGTCCCTGGACAAGGTGTCAGAGGAAACAAGAAGCAACTATTTCAAGACAGCGATTCTAGTAACAGGGAATAGCAAAGAGAGGTTGCAGTGATGACTTCAGTGTTGGAATTTGAAGAAGAGAGCACATCTCAATGCCCCAACCCTAGAGGTGGTCACTATGTATGGCATGGGTACCGCTGTCAATAGCACAATACCTACCAGCCTCTTATCTTGCCAGAATTTCCTGTTCTCATTTGCAGGGCCACAAGATTCAGAATCCAAGGGAGCAGCAAGCAAACCAAACAAACACAGGAAAGGAGACGCCGACCGAGAAACACCCATTCACGGTAACTTCCAACTTACTGGCATGAATTTTAGCATCCCAACACAAAAGGAAAGTGAGAGGACTGGCGAATGCAGACCTTTGAGACTGCACAAACACTGGCAAATGAAAACAAAGGAGCAAGGTCTAACAGGGTTTTTAGACCTGTGTAATGTGAAAGCCCAGCCCTGAGGAACACCTTAAAGTTAGACTGGCCCAAGCAGTCAAGTGAAGCATCGAGCCAAAAGAAAGGGTGAGGCACCACAGGAACAAGAGGTATGGGTATAAAAGGCCTAGAGAATGCAGAGTTAAAGGGTGAGGTCAGGTGGTATGGTGGTGGATCAAGAGACCAGGATGAAGGTGACGCTCTAAGAAGTCTGTGGAGTTGTTGGATACGAGTACAGGTGAGGCATTGGATGTAAGAGAGAGTGGTACCAGGTGTGAAAGGTAGATGTTGTGGTTGTGAGATTGTATGCTCGAGTGAGTGGAAGTAGAGTGAGGGTGTGGGAGTTCGGAAAGAGTGAGAGTATTTAGTTAAAAGTGAGATTGGTCGGGAGGGAAGAATTGAAAGGGAGAGAGGAAGTGTGAGCTAAAGAGAGGAGACAGGTGTAGAGGGGGAGGTTGGATATCGGAGAGAGACATAGGAGAAGGAAGAGTGTTGTGAGTGAGAGAGAGAGAGAGAGAGAGAGAGAGAGAGAGAGAGAGAGAGAGAGAGAGGGGAGTGTGAGAAGAGCGGATGGACAGAGGAGGAGGGTGATAGGACAGAGTAGGACAAGGATGAGGAAAGAGAGATAGGAGGGTGTAGGAGAGAAGGGAATGATAGGAGAGATAGGGAACAACTGGGATCAGAGTATGAGAAGGAGGCGAGAATAGGATAAGTACAGAGGACACATATAGGGAGGGCGAGAATGCAGAGAAGAGCGAGAGAGAGAGAAAGAGTGTGAGGGGTCAGGCACCCGCTTAAAAATCATTGTGCTCATTGTGGGGCATCAGAAGATTAGGGAACCTTTAGAAAGTCCCTGAGATTTTTAGGTGGATAAGGCTTTTCTCTTTAGGCCTTCACCAATAAGAGAGTAGGGGTTATAGATAAATAGTTGCAATGCACCATTAGGAGAAATAAGGAAGCCTGGGCTTAGGTGGTGGGGCACCAATGGGAGGTCAAGGGATTAAACAGCCCCCACGTTGAGACACCCACCAGACTGATAAGTTTGAGGGAGCCGGACGTCCCATGTCCAGAGTGCAGAGGGGGCAGGAAGCTCCTTCATACTTAATAAAGATAATGTATTTTTGAAGTCAGAGTGCAAACAGTTCTGGTTGTGGTGTGAGATGGAGGCGCTCCCGCTCCATTGTGCATGTCAGGAACCAGGAGGTTCTTTTTGTTTGCTGTCTGTGTGGACCATGGGAGCGGGTGGCCTGCCTGCAGAGGGGTCGCTTCTTGTGATGTACTCAGAAACAGGTATGAAAAAAAAAGCTTTTCGCAAGTGTGCGCCTGTACCTGTGAGGGTGTTGCATGCTAAGATGTATGTGTGTATGCAAGGGTGTGTCTTTGCAAATGCGCACATGATGAAAGTTCAGTGTGAATGGTGTGTGCATATATGGGTGTGAAGTGCAGTGTGAATGTTGTCGGTGCATGTGCTGATAATTGAGAGACAAGCTGTGTGGGTGAGTGACTAGTGGGGCAATGGGAATGGATGTGTGCATAAGAGGCTGGGGCCCAGGTAAGGGGCATTGGCGCACAGACGTTTTCTTAAATTTTAATAACGGTGCCGGTGCTTCCATCCGGTCTGCTTACCGTGGCCGCTGTGTCCAGCAGGGTCCGACCTGTCGGGCACATCAGCTCCGGCTGTCAGACTTGTAGTTTGGCAGTCCGGAAACAACAGTGCCGGAAAGCTTACCAGTACCGTTATTTTCGGACCGGCAAAATTTGTAATGAGGCCCAATGTCCCTTCATATAGCTCAACTCTCAAAGAAAGGCTTGACTCGCAGTAAGTTCTCTTACTGTCAAAGAAAGGCTTGACTCGCAGTAAGCTCTCCTAACAGCTGCTTCTGCCTTTCTATCCACTGGGTGTCTTGGTGGCATGGCCTCTGCATCCCTGCAGTTCTTTCTTTCTTAATTCGCAATCATGGAGTCGACATGGCTAGTGTTTTTTAATTCTGTTTCCCAACTCATAACAGAAAATCTTTTAGGGATGAATACGGCCACAATCACGTCTTCTGTGTCTTCCAGTCCATGTTCAGGATGTTTGGGACGGACCTTAACACAGACTCCCATGTCTGCACTGGAGAATCGTACAGACTCAGACTGTGCTCTGTCTTTCAGTGCCCAGCCACGTGGGAACATTTCAGTCCTGCCAGGCTTCATAGATTGTCGAGGAGGCCACTTTGACATGCAAAAGCACTCGGCACCAGGGTCTATTTACACCCTAACCCCTTCACCCAGATGAAATCAGCTTAACATTTCTTTTCTCTAGCAGGACTGCTCTTACAGCCTCGTTAACCACTGTCTGCAGCCCTTGCCGTGAACTTGGGAGGTCAGAAGAAACAGACCACCCCGACCTTCTGTGGCTCCGATGGCCATTCTGATGCCAGGATACAATTCTGACCCGTGAATCCATCAGACCCCAGGATACATCAGTCTGAAAAGCCGTCTTTCTCTCTGGACGTGGAGCTGGCTTCGCGATTACCCTGAGCCACTGAAGGGGATCAAGACCTTCAACGAGAAACTGGCCGTGCCTCGGTCCTTCTCCCTCTGGAGGTTTACATGTGCATTCCATATGGCTAACTTCTGTTACTCAAATCTTGCCCTCTGAGCTGCACTCCTTTTACCTGTTAGGGCACACTTCAAACACCCTTCCAGCTCGATCCAGCTGTCCACCATGGCTCCGATGTCAACAGTTGGCCAATGATAGCAGGAGTTGCGGGAATCTCCACTTACGCCCCAGAACATGGTGTGTACCCAAAAAAGAGACATGGACCTTGCCACACCAAAGCCCAAGAAAAGGCCAGAAAATGTTCCTTGCCAATGGAATCTTGGACGTGCCTGTACTCCCTGAAGCAGGTGCGTTCTTTCTCCTATCCGGTCATTACACTGTTAAAAAGAACAAGAGGAGCTCTGGTCACCATGAATCCTCATATGCACATGTAAGCGGGACAGGCGATTGAGGAGCCACGGTAGCCAGAAGGCAGGACTTCATACTGGATAAATGATTCTGTTGACGTTCAGTGAGACCTCAGGTACGAAGAATGTAACGAGAGAGGAGACACAGGATAACAGATGACGGGGAAGCTGGAAGGGCATCTGACTTGCAAAGCGCTCCGTGATCTCTTACCTGACAGAAGAGGAAATGGCGAGGAATGGCACATCTCTGGAATGCATGCTTGCCCTCCCATCCCCGACCTACCAATGAATGCAAGCAGGAACCACCTTCCTGGTACAAGCCTAGCTGTGAGCATCGTGGCTTCCACGGTTGCAGAGGCCCATCAGGCGACCTGCAACTGAGGGCCCAGGAGGTTTTGTTTAACCCATTTCTGCTGGAGGGCAAGGGGGAGGCCATTTATCCTGCCCGCCTTGCATATAGGATGTAAAGAAAACCAAATGCAAGCACATAGATTACAATGAAAGTGTTGCTTATTAAAAGAGGGTATGGTTTGCATGATTTTTGAATTCACACCAATGCTTCAAATAGTGCTACGCCAGACAAAAATCAGATGAAACCTGTATTTGAATTCAAATAGCAACCTGTTCTATAGATTCACCGCCTGCCACTTTAATCCTGGAAACACAATTTAATTAAAGTAAGTCACGGTTATCTGAGAAATAAGAATAAGAAGAGAACTTGTAGGGCAAGTAGGCATTCCGCACAAGGGGGATTACTCTGCCAAAGGTGAAGCCTCTACTTGGGTGATCTGTCAATTGAGTTCAACTTAAGAAAGGTCTTTTTGAGGATTGGTCTACTTTGAGGAATACTATGTTGGGTTTCCAGCACTTGGGGGATATGATTTTCGTTCCTGAGACAGATGGCACTGTACCTATTGCTGGAGAAGGAGATAACCTCTATAAAGGATCAGATGTAATGTGCTTTCTGGGAGGGGTGTAGACGGTCAGAATATTATACGCAAGACAGTGATCACTGTTCTAGATCCCTTCTAGGATCGCTTCAATCATTGGAGTCGAACAGAGTTAAGCGAGGGCTGTAACACGTGTTATTGCCCACAAATCAAGGTATAGGCACAAGGGGAAGCCAAGTGGGCATATGAATGGTAAGGGATGCTAACACCTTTGGCATCCCTGCAGCACTGAGCTGTAACAACAACTCAATATAGCAAATAGCATACAACAATGCAAACAATTAAAACCCTCTACAGAGTTGAAGAAGGCTTTTGGGACCTTTGAGTGAATATTTTGAAGATCCAATGATCCTTTCACCCCAGACATGTACAGAACAGCCCGTGTCGGATTCTGGCACGGTCGATAGATAATGGCTGTGGGGTTCTGTTGGACATGCGCAGAGCATCTAGTATCAGAAACCATGTCATTCTACTTCAGACATTGTCCGGTGTCGTGCACACACCTCCTGCTGGGTCCCACACAGGTCTTCCCTTTTAGTGGTGCTGTTAACATTCACTTAGGGCCTCATGTTAGTACAGAGGCAAAAGGGTCTGGATGTGGGGAAAATTAGCAGAGCCAAACACTCTGCAGGCTTTTTTGTGTCCGGGCCACTTTGGATAAGATGTCCCAATGGATGGAATGTGGGAGATCTGCTATGTCTGTTTGCATCTACAGAAGTCACCAACACTTTCACCCACAACACCGTGTTGATGCAGGCAGAGTAGCAGGGAACCTTCTAGAATCTGCTTGCTCTTTTTCTTTGGAAAGAGTGGCGGTCACCATTACCGGTGATCACTGTGTATGCAAGTGCGTGCAGCAGGGATCCAGTGGGATCATCGATAAGGGGCAGGCGTAGATTCTGGTGCCCAAATCCAGAGCACATGGATATTCACTAGGATTCAGCAGAGCGGACCTCGATTGCAGAAGTGGAATGCGCTTGCGTTTGCTCCGCCAGGTTCGGTAGCCTCATCAGAATGAGGCCATTATTCCAGTTTGCATTTAATCATGCACCAATGATACACAGATATATAGGACAGTAACCAGAGCAAAGCGAGAACATCCACCTCGCCAAGCCGTCTAGAGACCCCTCTGTGCTGAGTGAATGATCGCTTACTCAAGCTCACCAGTGCCAAAACAGCGTTAGTTCTATACAAACCAGGTCCAGTAGGTCTTCTCCAGGCTAAGAAATGTAAAATGCATCTTTATAAAATATAGGAGATTGTGTCAAAGAGAGAAAACAATTTGGGTTAAAGCACCCGACAATTGTGCAACACCTGGAGGTCTTTTGGTGCCAACGTGGCACAACACTGCATAAAAGGACCTTAATAAATAATTAAGAGAAGAGAAAATGGGAATAAACAAGAGCAACATTTTTGGAACAAGCCTTGGCGGCTTGAGCACAGCTAGGGTTTGGATAGGCCATGGATCAGCAAGGTATTTACTTGGGCGGAGAGGAACGTTCAAGGCTATAAAAGAATTATGTCCATGAGTGGGCAATGGCCCTGCACTCTCTGTGGATGCCATCAGTAGATCTGGATGAATCCCTATTTCTTGCAGTCACTAGTGTAACTTTGCCCTGGTCAACCCTAGCGCTGGTATGGAATATCAATAATCATTTTTACCCTTCCTGGCTCTGGTCTCCTTTTGGCATCCACAGTATTGCAAACCTCCACCTAATTACTGGCCTCCTTTTCTTTGGCCATGCTATGGTGCATTGTGTGGAACTCCAGGGTTGGGCTCAGCGATTCATCCTTCCGCAGACAATAAACTTATTATCGCTAATCTGGGTAATAGTGACAACTAAGATCACAGCTCTTGGGATCAGGAGGAAACTGTCATGATGTGCTATATACAAGCCTGAAATCATCATCATTATTTTGCTCTCAACCGGTGAAGGAGTTCCAAGATGGTGGACTTGGAGAGTTGTGTGGAACTGGGATTGCCAATGTGGAAGCCATCAACATCGTGCACTTACCGAATCTGGCAACTCCTGGTGCTGGTGAGCCCCTCAAAGGCATTGATCACAGAACTTAGAACCCTGCATGGGGGGTCTAAGGGCTCAGTGCTTGCCTGATTATCTGGCTTCCTGCTTGGCCCCTTCCAGCCTGTGTGGAAGGATGATTCCTGCTTCACACTGACCTCTGTCCTATTCTGTGTCCCGAATGTGGATGTCTTATTCCTGCTCAATTTGTATAGGGAGCTGCTTGGAGCTGTCCTCCGCCCCGTGGATATGGGGGCTCACCAGCATGCATACATCTCTGTTACAGCTTTAAGTTTCCTCTGTCAAGGTCGTTTAAGCGGCTGAGTCAGAAGAACCGTATAGAGCTGAATGGTTGCCTGACCGCTAAAGTGCCATGGGTGGGCCAGGGGATATGCTCAGTGAATTCCTCAGCTCATCCCTGTCTCTCAAAAGGATGCGCCCACCAGAGGCGTTGCTAGGGGGGGCTTAGGGGGCTATAGCCCCAGATCTTTTGGTTGTAGCCCCGGATAGAATCTTAGGGTCTACAACCAAAAGGCTAGCTAGCCCTGAGTCCCGACACTCCTGACATTAGCATAGCCCCTGATCTTTTCCAGACCTAGCAACACCCCTGGCGCCCACCATGCACCAACCTTGGCCTGCACATGGTCTGATCTTGCTGAGGCAGAGGAGAAAGTGCACGGCAGACTGGGGTCTTTGCAGATCTCTGCCTGGCCTGTCCATAACAGAAAAGTTCATGCAAAGCATAAGCGTTTTATTCAATTACACATTTTTATCCCTTAAATAGGGCTGAAGAAATTAAAATGGCACAGTCCATTTGAAGTCCATCGCCTAAACCGTGCTTCTAGCCTTAACGTGGGTGGAGGGGTGGGGCCGCAGACAGGAGATGCAAATCCCTAAACAGCCGTGGATGCTTGCAGCCAACAGCTTTCTATCCAAATACAGATATATATTGGGAGGCTGAGCTGCACAGTACTCACTCCCAGTCCAGATACTACACAACATGGATGTTGGGTATGTATTCCCGACCCAGAACCCATAGACACGTGACTAAATTGTTTGAATTATATTGGACCAAGGAGACGAGCAAACCCCATAACTCATCGACACCTGGGGTAAGGAACAACATAGCATTCATTCTGTTGGTCTCATGCCTACGATGGCTTGAGTAGTATTGTTTATTCATAAAGCGCTTATACACAAAATGAGTGCTTCAAAGCGTGTTGATTATTTGTGTTTTGAATTCATCTCATGCTTCACCAGATCTTTGGTTGTTAAATTGTTTGGCTTAGCATGTTTGTTGGCAAAGCAAAGGGTGGCCATGGCCTGGAAGTAAGCAACCGGCCCACAGTTTGCCTTATAGTGCGAGGACTTATGGAGAAGGTCTGTGGCCGAGACTTGGGTGTGGTACAGAGACGTATAGGAAGGCACCCACGATTGTAATGATAATCCACTGGCATGGAATGCAGGGATTCAGGTCCTGTTCTACTGTTCAGACGACCTACCACCGTGAACGCTGCTTGTGCCTGCTCGTTGAATTAACACGTTTAGTATGTTTGTTTGATACGGGATGATACATGTAGGGGAAGTATATCTAGATGTTGGCTGAAGCAATGGACTGGTGACGCACATTTTTTGTTTGGGTCTGAAAGTTGACGTAGTAGAAATGCAATGCAGGGTACGATGGAATTGTCGAGAAGCAATGCAATGATTATTGTTTGTTTTTTGTTGTGGAATAACTTGGAATAAGCATAATTCCGACAATTGCATTGCTTAGTTGAAAATTAATAAAGGACTAACACTTTTTGGAAAAAGTGTTTTCAATTGATGTAGTATTTACTGCCTGCGTGGAGCTACCATTGGTGGAAATATTCCCCCAATAGCTCTCTGTATAATAATCATAATTCGAATTGATATATATCGCAACGAATCCTCGGGCATCTGAGCACTGCTTATTATTTTGACCCACGGTGCGTGGTGTTCATTTATCGACCTCGAAAGGATGACAGGCTGAGTTTGGCCCTGCCGGGATTCGAACCTGCATCAACAGGCTCTGCACAGTGTCAAAGCGAAAGCTCTACTGGCTGTGCTACCTGACCGGCTGTTAGACAGGCCGATATGAGCCACTTCACAACGCCCATGTGTGTCTTTGGATACCTGGGCTGCTCTTGGGCCATGCACAAATCCCACAGGATAAATCTCAATGCTATGCCCTAATCTTGTTGCCTTTCTCCACGCCACTCCCAAGCCCACCAGAAGTTGAGGATGGCGATTTAGTGAAGGTAGGCAAAGAGCATGGGCAGTAGCGTCCCACAGAAGAGTCCTACATTGGGCGCCGCAAGGGCAACTCTAAGAGCACACACTTTCACATTTATCGAGAAGCAATCTCTGTGATTCGATGACGTGTCCATATGTCACTATTATGACGAAATAGCAGTATTTTTACAGTGCCTGAACTCGGGATTTCAGGTCTCTGTATTTCCACAAAGAAATGACTTGAGCATTTCGTTGTGGATTTTTTATCCACAAGAAATGTGTTCAAATTGTCCAAGTAGCACAATGAATGAAAACAAGATGGCAACACAATAGGATGAACATTTTTTCAGACATGTCTAAGAATCTTGTGCGTAAGCCAGTCGTGTCATTTCGCCCAGAAGCTTTCATGTGCAAACTCGTGAAAACGCTGCACCTGATCTTTTCGGCCTGTGCATTCTTTAAGAACACTCTTCAAAAGGATTTGCATCTTTGAAGCAGCGGTGGTATATGGGAGGGGGCAGCGGTGTGGGGGGTCGCCAGCTCATGTCACAGCATCTTATAATCATGTGGTATACAGTTAATTTGTGCTGCATGTCCTGTGAAATTATGCCCTAGTGGTGGCACCACACAGCATGCTTCCGATCCAAACATCTGCAACAAAGCTGTGACTCAAGCCCAAGATATGGCTGGGCACTGTTGAGTCACACAGATGTGGTGGGCCTGTGGGCAGCAGTGAGATAATAACCAGAGGCTGTTCCCCATTGTAGGACTGTTTCTAGGCAGACATTGTAATAGTGAGATTTCTGGCTGTGCTATTCTGGCAGATTTTGTTTTCCTGGGTTTGACGAATAAACCTCCGGGGCACCAGTGGTCCAGGGGTGAATATCGGTTTCTAAGCCATCAATCAGTCTCACACCTCTAGTACACCAGAAGGGATCCAAACAGATAGGAAACACAAGTAAATTATAATACCTCCTTTTCAAATTTTGGTAACGTGGATGGAACGTCAGGCTTATCTTCGAAAGATTGTGGATCGTTGGCTAGTTGCAACACAGCAAAAATACAATTATTACCCAATGATAAAAGGAGTGCCCCAGTCAAGGTTGTATTAAAATATATCTACTTTATTAATCACAACAGACAGTCTAACAAAACTTCGAAATACAACCCACCCTGTAAAGGAATGCAGAGGGCAGACAGTTTCAAAGAAGGAAAAGGGACGAACTCAGGATACTGACAGGAGATTTGTTAAGGTTTCTTGGCTTCAGCACAAATGGAGCAAAGGGTCTTAAAATGTCTGTAGGGGCATTCTGGGAAGGACCAGGGGGACAGAACCACAATGTACTTTATGATGTAACTGTTCTTTTTGCTTGACGGGGTCGAATCAGCCTCAGGGCGTTTTGCAGGCTTCTGCGACAGAGTTCGACACAGAGTCAGCTGCGGGTACCAGGCGGCAACCCGATACGGCAAGCAAAGCTGGACAAACCGCTGCAGGCTGGCCTACATGGTGGCTCAGAGTCAGGAATTGTTGTCTTAGTGCTGATTGTCAGTTCTCAAGCACTGGTCGAGACATCTCAGATGTCTTTAAGAGACACCAACTCGACAACAGTCAGTGTTGCCGTTGGCTGCGGCGCAAGGAACTCAACTTGCTAAAAAATGTCCTTTAAGGTGAACGGCAGTAGATGCTTGTCAAGGTACTTATCCCAGCTTCTTCACTGGGCTTGTGTTGTCCTTTAAGGCAGACAGCCCAAAGTTAAGGAGTGTGTTGAAGGCAGCTACCTTGTCCATGGTTGTAGGTTCAGAGACCTTCTGGCACTTCCTATCCAGGAATCTTTCTGCAGAGCCTAACAGGACAAGCTGTGTGCTGGCTGGGTACCGGTTATGGAGTAGCTGGAGGGTCCTCTGAGTTCTTTATCTCCCACTGTTCCCTGGGAGATGTTTAGGGGAGGGATCTTGCTTCCCTCTTTGGATATCCTGGCCTACCTTCACTGGTGAAAGATGTAAGGCAGACTGTACATTCAGCCAGGCCCCAAGGTTGAGTTCTTCATTCTTACTTCTTGTGAAGCCTTCAGATGATCTGCCAAAAGAGGTGCACATCCCAATTTTAAAGCAAGTAGGCCACAGTGATTGGTGTAGGCTAACCATACCTTAGTGAACCAATCCTGGAGTTCTTGCCAATAATCTCCTGTATGCGTGATGTCATAACCAGAGTGCTTTGGAACAGGAAAGGTAATGGGGGGAAACCAGGAGCATGGTGTGCCCCTGAAATAAAATGGCTGAACCCTTCTCTCAACAGAAAGAGGTCTGGGCTCACTCCCTTCTGCTACTAAGTTCCATCCATCCTCCTGTCTGTTTTGTTCAAAGAATCTCTCTGGTTAATGGTCTTCCCTGTGTGTTTCTTGTTAAAGCAGCAGGTCTCCCTTGAAGCTGCTGAGGAACCAGACTCTCTGGCTCCTGCAAACCACATTCTCATACCTTTCGAGTGGGGTCCAGCTAGCCGAGTGGCCTTCTTTAAACAACAGACCCACACATGACAGTTCACTACTATCGATACTGAGAGGCGGGAGCTGGCTTCAGATTGACATAGTTGCATATGAAAGGCTTTTGGGTTGCCTGTCTCATTTGTTATCCTCTGCAGCCATGCCCTGTGTGGTCAGTTTGAAGTACCCCCGGTTGGTATGATAATCGCTACCACCAGTTGCAGGCACTAACAAAAGAGAAGTCCATTTCCATGGAGCCTGTGTCAGTTAATCAGGCTGACCATGGTATGGGGAAGGTTGGTCCTCCCCCTTTCTCGGATGACATTGTGCCCTCCGTGGCTGTCACATTCCAACTAGCCTGGAGTACACAGTTCTATGCTTTTTTCATGGTGTGAGCTTAGAAAAATTCGTGTGGGTTAGCCCCACACATTTTCCTGAGGTTGGTCTATAATCATTTATTTAATTAAACATTTCAAAAGGCCCAGGTGCGCGCACATCCACCATGCAAATGGTAGAATTCCTCACAGTAGGTGTATAATTTGAGCTTGTGCATCTGTGACCTTGGTGGCCTAGAAGGGCTGGAATGTACATTTGTAACCCCTGGTCGGGGGAATGAGAGCAAGAATCCTCGGCACATGAAGCCGCGCTGTGGATACTGAAAATGAAAAAAAAAGTTGAATCCAACCAGGAAATAAGAAAAAGGGGTTAGAGTAAGGGACCCTCACATGTGGGCACGCGAAGATCCCATTACTCTAAAAAGAAAACTGTCACCGGCGCGAGCAGAGTGCCAGTTGACAGTTGGAAAAACCCTGCTAGAGGATTCCAGGTGTTCCACCCAGCGCCAGTCACTGCTGCGGGCCGGACCTCCAATTGGGCACGCCCCTGACAGACAGGGTAGTATCTGAAGCATCACTGCCACCCCCACAGGTGACTATAATCACTGCTAGGCCCAGGGCACACTCATTTAATGGCGCTCCCCATAGTTGGGGAGTGCTCAACGTGTTCTTAGCCCACCTGGGGCTAGATATAAAAAAGGGGCCACTCCCTTACAGGTGGCCCACCTGAATTCTGTATATTTTTTAGAGTGGATGACCTGGTACCTGCGGTCAAGATACAGCAGGATCATTTTTCATTGCCACTCTACAGAGTGATTACCTAACATATCTTCATAGGAGATTCAGGTGAGAGCCTGTTCATCTTCTGACTTTGTACATTTATAGTCACATGGAATCTAATAAAGCAGACAATCTCCACTTTTAACTTAAAAAACACATTGCTTATTTTGTGTCTGTAGTTATATTCCTGACGACACCAAAGGACTAGTTATGGATTGTGATTAATCCACACAGCTCAATTCACTTGAGAGTGCAAGTACATATCAGCTCAAGAGTATTTGGGTAAGCCATAGGATGAATATTGCATTTTACCCACATTGAGGGCACTATGAGGGATTTTCCCCAAGACTTAGTAAATGTTCTTTTCTCTTACAACCATTTCTTACTAATAAGATCGATAGGCTGTGGTTGACTGGGTCAAACAGCCCCTACCCCATTTTGGACACCAACAGGATAGTGGTAAGACACAGTTATCTCCTTACTTACTGTCACCTACTCATTTAAGGATTATAGAGACTTATTTAGTTTTCTCTCTTGCATTGTTTAGAATATTGGTTAGTACTGGTGAACAGATTTGGACTATGTACATATAACATACACAAGACCGGAACATTTCTGGAGCTTTTAACATAAAAGATGATTTATCAAGCTTAAGGTGACCATGATTAAACTTAAAAAGACTTGCATTCCAAGGATTATGATAAACAAATATTTAAATTGACATTGATTCTTTATTAAATTACAGTACGATTCACAGACTAGTACACCTGATGAAGAGCACAGCAGCTCGAAAGATGTTGATTATCCCATTAAAGTAGCAACTATGAAGATTAAAGGAACCTGTTGGAAGATTTTCTTTCTTTAATACTGCCTTGCTGTCTTTAAAATGTATATTGCTTGAACTTCTTTGACTGCATGGGAATGGGGACACTGAAGCACTGTTACCGTTACCAACAGTGCCAGTGTTTCAGTGAAAAGTCTGCCGGTAGGGGCCTGAACTCCCAGCAGGTGAGGCCTGCCGGGAGTTCCATGCCCCTGCCTGCAGACTCGTAGCTTGGTGGTGGAGAAAGGCTGCCGTTATGTTGCTACCAGCACCCTTATTTCCGGACTACCAAATTTATAATAAAGCCTATTGTATGCAAAGAAATTACCTTGTGAATATTAATGAGGGGTATCCTAAAAATCTGCTATGGATCCGGCCCTCAAGGCTTTTCCCTTGTTTACTCACAGAATGAAGAGTTTTCCCCATAGGGCCAGTAGGCCTGCTGGGCAGGACCACGTGCATTGACTGCTTATTACCACAGTTCCTGTTTGATGCTTGTGACCTACAGTGGCTGGCTTGTCCACTACAGAGGAGGCTGTTGCAGATGAAAGCAAAACCCGATTCACAAATTGATACGACTTTGATCAGTGCCAGCGGTAAGTACTAATTGTTGCTTGAGCCTAGCCCCAGGTCGGAGGTGAATAGGTGAATAATGCATTTGCCTTTGCAGTGATGGACCCTTTAAGGCCAGTCAGTGTAAATGTGCTGGCTGAACCCAATTCCATGGTGGGCTGTCACTAGGCAGACACACAAGGATTCAGATTCTCTGTGCATGTTCAAGTGTTGGAAACACCCCGAGAATTGCAAAAGCAGAAATGCTACAGTCAAAGCCTCCTTGAATTCTCCCATTATAATTGGTAATGAATCAGGGCTTATATGTTTCCTAGTTTGTGAAGATGATGATTGAATATGCAAACTGCGAAACCAACAGACACCGACTTGAAGAAATCCTGGCAGCCTGATAACCGACGTGAAACTGCCAGGAAGAATGTGTGAGCTTTTGTGTGCAGTTGCTCCTTTTCGTGAGTGGAGCGACTTTTGAAAACTGTGCTTCGCATGACTGTTCTTTACCTCTCTGCCTTTGTAAGGTGTGTATGGAGGGATTATAAATCTTTCAAAAAGTTTGAATAAACTAAATGAAATAAATAATAAAAAAAGAAGTTGATGATTCAAACCAGCATGTGCAGTTCTTGGCTTTCTCAATGTAGTATCGGCTATATACGCCCATCCCTTTTTTTAGGGTATCCCTATCCCTCAATTGAATGCAAAGATCTTGCCGTCCTCAAGTTCTACTGCTCAATCAATCTTGCCAGTGTTCATGAGAGTTCTTAAGGGACTGACGCACAGGACTTCACCTGGGATCAAGAAAGACACCAAGACAGGTGCCAGTGTTCTCTTTTTGTTTATTAAGGGGTTTACTTACAGGGCAGGTTTCACTCAAAATAAAATGTGGACACTCCAAGCAAAATAAATGTATGGATGATTTTCTCCTTGTTTGAGTTCCTTCCCCCCACAGGAACCTCTCTCTTCTCAATGTCTCTTCCAGGGGATGCAAATAAGCAGGGCCAATCGAATATAACCAAATGTTTGAATACTAAACAGTTCAAGAAGAGTGGGTTCACAAATCCTTGGCATTGCGGTATGTAGGATGACCTGAACCATCCTTCTTTACCTAGTCCAGATGCTTATTTCTTTTCTGTTGGCCAATACTCAACACCAATACTTTATATAGCATAGATTCTTGCCGGAAGGCGTGCTAGTATACATAGCAATCAGCGAGTGGTAGAGATGGGCCCCTGGGGTCCAGGTGTACATTCTTCCAGACACTCCTTCTCACCTCTCTAAACTCACAGTAATGTTCCTTACTCCAACATGTACCTCCTCCCATGTGCACCTCCTCCCACTGCCTGCTTTTCCTTACTGGATTCTCCCTCTCCCCCTGACCTGATCTCTCTTCCGGCTGTCTAATGTTCCATTGTTGAATATACCTGTCACCACCTCCTCGTCGTTTTCTCTCTCCCTTCTCCTCGAGGTCTGTCTCTCTCTATGACGATGCGAGGTTTGGGGTGGGCACCGCTCTTTGTATTTTCAGGAGCACTCAGTTGCCTTCCACAAATATAGTAACATTTCAAGGTGCAAGCCCTCAAGCACACCCGCATATGGTAAGACCTCGGTGTAAGTGAAGGCTGCACTCTAACATCTATCAATTATGCTGTAGTCCTTACACATGTTCATTCACAAAATTAACTTCCTAATCAATTGCTCCAAACGTTGAAAGTAGATAATAGGTGGCAACAAATAATCGTTTATTAATGTATACAGGCAGACGCCAATGCATTGCGGATCCATAAAGATCCTTCTTCGGGGCGAAATCCAGCCTGTAAAAAATAGAAGCCGAACCACTGAGGAAAGCAACAAGGATCTCTTCTCTGATAGTTTATGGGACCCACATGAATGTGTGGACCCACAGATACACTTTGCGAGCTCTTGACTTTGCGAACTCTGACTATTCAGCGTGGGAAGCTCTGATTCAACAATAGAGTGCCCAAGTGGGGATTGCTCTCACCTGGGAAACACTACTGCTAGGTCCCTAGCAACACAAAAGTGGTACCATCAAAGGGAGAAAACACCTGGGTGTAAACCCACAATATCTAGCAATTATGCTATATCCATTACAAATGTTCATTCAAAGAGATCTTTGACGTACAGGAAAGACTGGCAACAAGAGTTATCTTCCTTAAAATGGACGTTTTGCAAATGAATTTTATGACTTTGAGTCTGCTCAGCGAGAGAATGCATGATTGGGGTAGGGCTATGAGAACTAAGCTTTGCGCAAGTCCTGGCCTTCCAGAACCCGTCTGAGGTGTGGCACTGTGATCATCACCTGCCATGTGAGGGGGAGCAGGGTGAGATAATAATAATAATGTATTTCTTATATAGCGCTACACACCCATAGGTCTCAGAGCACTGAAATAACAGAAGACATTATTATCCGAAAGAATGGTACTCAATTTATCGAGCTCAGAAGGATGAAAGGCTGAGTGGACCCTGCCGGGATCGGAACTTGCCACAAAAGTGGCGCACAGAAATCCAGGTCGAGCGCTTAGCTCTCTGTGCTAGCTGTCCAGCTGACTTGACGGGATGACTTGGAGATACTTCTCCGACCACCCTGGGGACCAACATCCAGCGGCTGGGATGGCACCCTGACCGAGTCACCGCCTTGCCAATTCCCAGAACCGGGTAGCAGCCTTTGTCACAGGACATAATGAAAAACGAATACAAAGTGAGAGCACATTACAGTAAGCGACATCAAACAGCCTGGGCCTTTTTAGATTTCTTTAATCATTCATTAAAGGGAGAAGAAGAACATGAATCCGCAGTGGCTGATCACGGGCACAAACACAACGCTACTCAAATTGGCACACTCCTGAATGCATAATTGCTTTTAAAATACGATCAGTCAGGTTGGTTAAATTACGAGTGTAGCAAAGTGTCCACGGGGTTCACTAGACGGCATAGCTCTCAACCTTTTTTGTCCCAAGGTGGGTGAAAACAGCCTATTATTTTTTGTTGGGCGGAGTGAGAGCACAATGAGGTGAATGGATGCATAGGGGGCTTGGCAAGTGAGACAGATGATTGTAAGTCGGGTGACGTAGTTGTTACAAATTAATCTCGTATTGTCTTTATAAACTGAAACCTACCGTCTCACATGAAGCTAAATAAACACAACATAGAAAGTGGAAGCTTATGAGTGCTGGCTCAGCAGACTTGAGTCTTAGTGGCTGTTGCCTGCTTTTCCCTTTGGCTTTCTTTTGTACCCACAGCCCACTGCGCTGGCTCCTTCAGTGAGACTGCGTCAATGTGAGGTATGCACCAGAGTCTCGATGCTCCAAGGCGGGTGAAACAAAGGAGCTGGTGGGTGGGCGCAGGGGTTTTGCTAGGTCTGGAAAAGATTAGGGGCTAAGCTAATGTCGGGACTGGTGGGATGCGGGGCTACCTATAGCCTTTTGCTTGTAGTCCCTGAGATTCTATCCGGGGCTACAGCCAAAACACCCGGGGCTATAGCCCCCAAACCCCCCCCTTAGCAACGCCTCTGGGGCGGGTGTGTGGATGCTTTTGGTAGGTGACACCCACCAAAAGCGGGTGAGTTGAGAGCTATGAGACAGGGGATGGGGGGTGTATAGAAAGACGGAACTCCGTTGAAGGATGTGACTGCGGAATCTGCACCTCACTAATGAGTCTCAAGTCCAAAACGTGTCAGTGGTTGTTTGTGTTCCCGTGCATAGTGGGCGTGGCCTACCAGTTCCGACGGGACTCCCCCCACTGGCTGCAGGACTGGGGCTAGTTTGCATATGCTTGCTCCCCTTTGGTAATGGCACAGAAGGAAAATGAAATGATGGAATGGGAGCTGCCAATAGCAGCTCCCTGTGGGTTAAGATTCATTCAGAGCTTTCCATCCAACATTGTGCTGTGTTGTTTACATTTGTTAAACACTTATTTTTTCCGTCTTCTCTTTCTTCTAATCATCCATGCTACTTGTTGAAGTGTTTTAATACTGTATTGCTCTTTGTGGTCTACTGCTTTGAAGGGTGAGCTATTCCTTATGGTGCTGTAAATAGCAATGAAACATACAAAGGTGTGTTTCACTTAACAACTGAAATCAACAATAAACCGTGAACCTTTGGAATGACAACATGGCATCCAACTCTCAGAACCCTCTCAGCTCATCACGAGATTATTGAAGGGTTGTGTTAAGTTAACATGGAGGCAGCAGGTGATAATAAAATACGTTATTAAGTAACAGCTCAACGACAGCAGGCGCTGCTATCCAGCCACTCTGCCAATTGACAAGTGTCATATTCCAGAACCCCCACTCCAATGATAACATTCTACATACAGAAGCCTATGGCTTCATAATGCGAACCCAAGCTAAATCAGTAAGTAAGCATGGACTGCAATGTGATGAATACAAACTATACACACAGTATGAACGTCAAATGTGCAATTATAAACACACTAGTACATGTTGTAATTGTCCTAAACCTAACAGGTTGCCAACATGACCCATTTCAAACTGTAGGTGCTTATCCAGTCCTGTTTTTTCTTTGCATTCTGGGACTTCTTGTCCGAGGTTTATAATTTGAAAAGTGGAACTACAAGTCCCAGAATGCAAAGAAAAACACCAGGACTGGATAAGCACCTACAAATTGGAATAGATCATGTTGTCAAGTAGGTTACCCCTGAATTACAGTGTTGATAGATAGGCCTCTTTCCTGGCTCAAAGTAACCTGAAATATCTAGCAGCCCAGCTGCTAGAAAAGGCACACAGACCAATGGTTGAACATGGTCAATTAAAAAAAGAGCATGACCAAAAATATGATTCCATCCCTTGCGCTATAATTGGAATCATTCAATCTTTCTTACAGACCTTTTAAGATGCCAGTGGGGTTCCAAAATCACACCTGCGCCCCCTTGCTGTTCATGCTGCCATTTTGCCTCTCTGAAGGCCCTTTGCGACCCTGAAGAAAATGAATAACTGTTCGGTGGTGACACCTAGATGGCGAAGGGGATAATCGGCAAAGGTCAATTCCACGCATGGCGCCATGGGAAGGCTGAGACCGAAGCCTGCCAATTAAGTGTATACTTCAAGGATGGACTTATTGCAAAGATGCCAGCGAAAAACTTAAATACCGGATGGGAAAAATGAACCACATTATATGCACCGCGACGAAGCTGTAACCTAAATTCGGGTTCTGAGCTGCATAACTTTTCAATAACAAACTATAAAATAACCACACGAGAAGGCGTCCATTTTGGGCCCAATGATATTTTTCTCCTGAAGTTTGCTAGCAACATATGATATCAAAAAGACACCATACACCAAAACTAATGATACATACATGTGATGCCAGTGTTTACAGGGCATACATTGTTGTGTCCAAGTAAATGTTTCTAGATTTTTTTTTTATCACTGATTATCTTTTTATAAATGCTGTAAGGTTGTCTCATTTTTCTAAAATGTCCATCATCATCACAAAACATTTGAAGAACGTTAAATTCACATACGGATTAGGCAGGTCTAAATCTGCTTTTCCAGGTTTTCTGTGGATATGTAGGACTGGGACTGTAGCTGCCACCTTTTTGGCACCTGCAATGAAAAATATATTTCTCTTTTGCTTTTAAATGTTACAGTTTCTAGGAAACATTAGCCCTCTAGAGTGTAGCGATCTGTCTAGCTTCAAGCCTTAATCCTCCATTTAGGTTAGGCCGGGGCAGGACCATCTACCAATGTAAGCACCCTGACTTGTATCTTAGCCTTGACCTGCAGCCAGTGTAGCCTGCTCAGCTATATGCTGTATTCTGAATATTTCATGGATGTGAAGGCGCTTAGGCCCTTATGCATATTTTATATTGCATTCAGGCCACCGCGTTGCAGCATCACAGCACATTCAAGGCAGCAGAAATGATAAACCACTCTTGCAACAATCGTAAAAAATATCTGCCTACCCAGCAGGCAAAGTAAACACTCAGATGGTACATGCTCCCCTAGGACCAGACCATTGCTCGACTGGAAACTATGCTATCCTGCATGGACAGGACCAGTAAACAGCCCTTCTCCCGCTATGCCCTAACACATTGGAGCGCCGCTCTGCTGGTGACTACCAGACCTAAGCTCCTGCAGCTGAGGAAAGAACTAAGACGCTGTCCACGGTACAACGTTGTTACATCACCAGTATATTTTTCAATTCGTTTTTTGCCGAAAATATTTCAATGAAAAAAAACATCAAAAAATGTAGGCCTAAGGGGATATAAGGAGTTAGGGTGTGTGGAATATATTTAAAAACATGCAATTCCTTTTTTAGATAGACATTTTTTGGCATACAAACCTGTCCACACCATTGCAATATTCTTTTTTCTCGAACATACCCTCGTATTACTGTTACGTCTCCCTCTGCCCAGCATCTTTCCTCTTACTGCCTTAACGCAGGGGTTAAAGAGAATGGCACGTGCTTTTACCGCTGGCATTAAAGCGGCAGCAGTAGGTGTTCACTCTTTGCCATTAATATCAGTTTTGGTCTTCCTCTAAGGCCTGCTTCAAAAATATTCAGATATATAAATATTGCACCGAGCACCGGTTCCATTGCATACGTCATTGAAAATGCTGCATTTGTGCTGATGCTGCAAAAAGACAAAAGCCGACCCTGCTTTCGGTTCCCACTGCGACAGGCCCTCTGGAATTGGACCTGTGCCACTGTACCCATACAATGAGAAAAGACATGGCACATGGAGGGGATAACCATTAATACATGTGCTAAATTTCAGACCAGATCCATACTCTGAACAATGACACCTACACCAAAAACAGCATAGCATTCTGCAGCCATGTTGGAGGTGCAGGCAAGTGGTAGCACCTCTGGAAAAATGAAAGGGAACAGATACTGAAGGGAAACAGAGCAGACAAAGAAATGTTAAGAGCGAGAAATACAATTCGAGGCAACAATTGAACCTCTGCCTAGTATCACATAAAACAATTAGTTGTCTCTCCTTTAATTTTTCAATAAAATTATGTTTACCTGCTATTTCACAATTTTCTCTGGATGTCTAGTTAAGCAATAGGCCCCGAGTAGGGTGGGCATTACCACTCAGGTAATGCCCTGGGGTCCATAGTTACAGGCCTGATACCAAAGGCCCCGGGGCATTACCTGAAGTGTTAATGCCCCCCCTGCGAGGGGCCTATTGCTATTAGTACCCTGGCATGTAAGACCGGAGTACTTAAAGCATTTTTTTCCAGTGTTTCGGAACAGAAATAAAAAAAAGGCAAATAAATGGCCACCGGGGAAGGGAAAACAAAGTCTGTTTCCCCTTTCCATGGCGACCATTGAAAATAAGTGTAAAAAAGTAAAAAAACAAAATGGCCACAATGGAAAGGGAGAAGGGATTAAAAGTAGTCCCTTCTCCCTTTCCTTGGCGGCCATTCAAAAGATTGGGAAAAACGTAAACAAAAAAATGTCCGCCATGGAAAGGCGAGAAGGGACTACGTGCAGCCCCTTCTTCCTTTCCATGGCGGCCTGTCATGGATTGGGAGCGGACGTGCTGGGGACAGAAGTGTTGCCAGCGCGTCTGCTCCCAAAATGGACAGTAAAGAAGGTAAGTGGGGTTGGGAGGGTGGGGAGAGAATTCTGTGAAAGTTGCAGGGGTGAGGGATTCCCGGTTGGGTAACGCCCGCAATGCAGCCAATCAAATGCATGTTTAGAAAACACGTGACTCCGCGCTGGGTACTAATTTACCATAAATAACTACCATTTCCTGCACTTGTCTAGTTGCCCAACTTTTCATAAATACTTTTGGCCGGATTCGCAAAACTTTATTTGTCACACTTGATGAGAGCGCTAGGGCATCTCATCTCTTGCGCTAAAAAATGGAGCAGGCCCATTCTGAAAGGGCATCTGAATGAGCACATGACCTTTATCACCCCTTTGCGCATATCACGAGGTGTTCTTGTGCATTTAAAAGTACATCCTGAAATCACTACAGGATGCACTTTTAAAAGCGCAGAAAGGAGGGTCATCCGCCTAGTCCTGTGTGAACTGGCGCAGTAGAAGGAGCAAATCCTGACAGGGGTATTTTTTCTTTAAGTACGACGGCTGTGGTTTTCACGATTGCATTTCCATCCCCCAAACAGAGATTGAAATGCCTTTTATTATTTTCGAACATTTCACAGTGGCAGGCTCTTAGAGGGAGGGTCTCTGGAGCCTTTCACACATTATTGTAGGGAGCGCCACTTGGTGCCACTGTCCAGCCACTCCTTAAAATTCTCGACCTTTGAGAATAATTTGGCCTGTGCATTTCTAAAAGTAGCCCAAATGGAAGCGAGTACATTCTCTTTGCTCTCATTTCTGATTCTTTATGAGAATTTGGCCCTTTGTATTTATGTACCTTTTATAAGCATCTAGAAAAGGATCCGCTTAAAAACTGACAATAAAAATAGTACTTCCACCCTTGTTTGATTTCATCTTTTCTGTATGTATCCACTGAAGGGCCAGAGCACATTTTATTCAACAGTGGGGTGACGTTTAGTGAGACTGATCCCTACATTTCAAACCTCCCATGAGCGCGTGAGCCTCATGGGGGTACTCCATGGGGGTACTGCGCAGCAAGAAGTTCCCCATGAAACATCTTTGGGGTGCGGGACGGGGTGATCCACATGTCATTATTATCCCTCAACAGATAGAACAGATAGAACCCTTTCAGCTTTACCACTGCACGTATGTTTATGAAACCCCCTCTTTCTTAACAAAGAGGAGACCTGCCCTTTTCATAAATGTTCCCCATTTCCTCCTGGGGACCATCAGATGCTTAAATCAAATTCTCTAAATCAGCTATTTGTCCGACACCCCTTACTTTCCACAATTGTATTCAGTATGTTCTTATTTATTTATGCATTTGTATAGCGTGCTTAACCCTTGGGCGTCTAGGTGCAGCTTAGTGTGTTACAGACATTTAGCAGGAAATGTGCTGCTAATTAAATAGGTAGGTTTTAAGTCTCTTCCAGAACACAGTGTAGGAGGGCTCCCTTTTCAAGGCAGGGGGACTGGTGTTCCACAGTATAGCTGTGGAGACTGGAAAGCTGGAGCCTTTGGCTTTTGTCCGCTTGAATCTAGAAATAAATAGTCTGTTAGCATAAGCAGACTGAGTGGGCCTGGCCGTGGCTGGTTTTGACAGTCTCTCGGACAGGTAGCCCGGGACGGTGTTGTCAATGCAGCGGTGGGTGATAGTGAGGATCTTCAATTTTATCCGTTCTCGGACTGGGAGCCAGAGTGTTGCTCTCCTGGCTGCGGTGATGTGGTTGTGTTTGCTTGGCCCCGGTGCGGCTCTCAGGTGTTATTCTGAATAGTTTGTAATTTGTTCAGGTTTCGCTTTGAGGTGCCTCCCACGAGGGCGTTGCAATATTCAAAATATTGTGCCAATAAAGGCCCTGGTAATGTTCAGGCAGTTGTCAGTTGAGTGGAGGGTTCGGCTTGCATTGAAATGTTGGTCACATATGCAGCCGAGCAAGCAGTAGCGTTGCCAGGATAGTGTACGCGTGGAATCGAGATGGAAGCCGAGCATCTTGACGGATGGTGAGACATGGACGGGGTGATTGCCAATGATAAACAGTTTGTAGTCTGGACTGAGCTTGGCAATGTGGCAGGGGTTGCGGCAAAGGAGGAGTTCCGTTTTCTCATCATTGAGACACAAGCAGTGGGAGGCCATCCAGCCTTGGATGGTTTCATATATAGTGTTGATATTTTGGGAGTCCAAGCAATGATCACCAGTGAGGGGATGAGGATCTGGGTATCGTCATCATAGTTTGTATATTTGATATTGAGAGAGTCAAGGAGGTCAAAGAGGGGTTTCGTATAGATGTTATAGAGAGTGGGGGAGATGCAGGATCCTTGGGTCACTCCACAGGTTATAGCTGTGGGGGTGGAGGAGTGGTTGTCAGCAAAAACTAGTGACGTGCTGTTGGTCAGGAAGGATGCAACCCATTTGGCGGCACTTGGAGAGAAGGAAGCGGTGGCGGTTAGGTGATGGCAGCGGATGGGGTGATCCACCAAGTCAAAGGCTGTGAACAGGTCCAAAAGCATGATAAGTGAGAGGTTGCCAGAGTCTCTGGCATCATCTAACCGGTTCTTGAGGTCAAGGAGTGCGGACTCAGCTCCATGGCTGGGCTGGATGCCTGATTGACGTGGGCTTAAGATGTGGTATTGCTCAAGGTGTTGTTGAATTTAGAGGTAGGCGGCCCGGTCTATGATCTTCAGGCGGAAGGCAACAGTAGTGATGGGCCGTTAGTTGGTGGGGATGGAAGGGTAAAGTGAAGGCTTATTGAGGAGGGGTGAAATCCATGATTCTTTTAGCGAGTGTGTGACAGAGCAGGAGGCAAATGAGGCATTGATGATGTCTGTGATTTTCAGCACTCGGAGGTATGTGCAGTCTTTGATAAAGGGTGCCGGGCAGGTGTCTGCTTTGCACCTGGATGGTGTTAGACTCTTAAAGGATGTCAACAACCTCTGGCGTCATGACAGGGTGGAAGCTGAAGAGTGGATTGGACTGCATGTGCAGGTGAGGGTTGATGGTAGTTTGGGGTCGGTGTTGATGGTGGTTAATTTCTGCAGGATCTTTCTTTCTAATACATCTGATTTATCCAGGAGAGCTTTCTGGACATCACTGCACCAGGTATCATTCTTGATGACCATGGAAGGGGGTAAAACGGGGGATTTTCTAGTTTCCATAGGATGGTAAATAGTTCACAGGAGTTGGACTTGCCGTTGGTGATCTGGGTACTGCAGGAGGATGCTTTGGCCTTTTGGATAGCTTTTTTGCAGGTTCTGGCAAGTATGGTGAAGCAAGATTTGTTTGAATCCATCGGGCATAGCCGACAGGTGCATTCGCTAGAATGTTTTTCTGCCCGCAGGTCAAGGAGCTCTGGGGTGAACCAGGAGTTGGTTTGTGTGGCTCTTATAGGGATGCATGTTTTGAGCGGGGCAAGACTGTCAATAGGTGCATTGAGGGTAGAGTTGTAGTGGTTGACTAGGCTGTTAACGTCAAGACCATTTGGGATGGGGATGCTTTTTGGGATGGGGATGCTTTTTCGAGCAGTAGCCGGAGAGTGTCGCTTGTGAGGTTGAGAGTGTAGCAAGAGGAGACAGTGGGTGGTGGATGGGAGGAGTGCAGGCCTGGCCCGGGTGAGGAATGGTGAATGTGATGAAGTGATGATAAGACCAGGCACAAGGAGAGTTGGAGAGAATGGATATGTCACCGTTGTGATCAGGTTTCCGGTCAAGTGTGGGCCCATACGCGTGTGTGGGCTTCACAATTTTTGGGGTGAAAGTAAGGGCAGAGGTGACGCTGTCCAGAGATGTGGCATCTTTGTCAAGAGGATGGGCGTAGCCGAGGTTAAAGTCCACCAGTGCAATGACTTTGGAGTTGGTATTTAGGTTGCTCATAAGTAGTTGTGTGAAGTCATCTTCAAAGGTAGTGGGTGGGCCAGGAGGGTGGTAGATGATGTGCATTGTAATCATGGTTGTTGGCGCAAGGGACAGCTTGACAGCGAGCAGCTGACAGTTGGGGAGAGGGTGGAGGCTAGGTGGTGAATGGCCATCATGTCTTTGTATATGAGAGCAACCCCACCACCTTTCTGCCCAATCTGGTTATTGCAGGCAATGGAGTAGTTAAGTGGAACAGCGATGGAGAGGGCGACATGGAACCAGGTCTCAGTGACAGCTAGCAGGTCGAGGTCGTTAGCGACAATGAGGTCTAGGTGCATGGGCAATGAGAGCGCGTGCGTGTATGAGTGCACATAGAATGTTGGAGGGGGGCGGCAAGCAGTGGTGATGGGGCGTGGTGCGGGATATCTCTTGCAACTGGGGGGGCAGAGGAGCTCTCTCCTATGCGACTGTTGCTGATGGCTGTCAGGGGTGGATGAAGTGTGGATGGAAGGCATGGTTGTGTTGTGCGGGCTGCAAACTGAGACTTAGGGTCCTGAATGGTTCTTCAAGTATTCCATTATTTTCAAATTGAGGCACAATGTATTCAAGAACTTTAAATTAAGCCAAACGTTAGAATATTTATTTATTTAATGATATTTAGCCAACATGATTTTAATCTTTTTGTTATGTACCTTCGAATTTACATCACTTTGAATTCTGGGCAAGAAGATTACTATATCATTAATTTACTTAATTATATTTATGGCAGAAACAGACCATTTTGCACAATTAATTTTGTTAAAATAAAGAGTTTTGCCTATCCTGATAGATAGTGATGTGTTATTTAGATAGCGCCTTTGCCAAAGTGCTTTACATAGAGCATATTTACAAACAATACTACCCAACCAAAGTTGTTCTCATCAAAGTTATTTATCGTACAAATTCATGGTCTCAATGAGGGACATTTTGACGCCCCACCAAGAGGACATTAAAGCACACACCACACAGCTGTTCTTCCTTTCCTCCTCAGAGTAAGATCTGATTACCCCTCACAGGGTTCAGTACGTCAATTTCCAGGCAAGCTCTGCTGCTTTAAGACCACTAAGGTGGTGATGGGTGCAATATAAAGGCTTATTAACGTAACCTAATATAAGATAAAACAGATACTGAGATGTCCTTTTGCCATTTATTAAATAAATTTGTGTTTGCAACAGATATTTGTTCAAAAATAAATTGAAGGAAAATATATGTAGGCTTCCTCAAGATGAATTTGAGGAGCACTTTAGCAGGGCCCGCCCATGGAAGATAGTGCCCAACTTAAGGAGAAGACATAGCAACGGTTTACTCTGATATACCTTCTCTACCTAACACGCGGTATCACGTTGTTTCCACAAAGTAAATTACTATTTGTTCATTTACTTAGTGGAAATGTTATCAACAGTTTTCATCGAAATGGTTTTTTGGTGGGTTAAAAGGTTAAGGGGGATGGGCAGGGATTTAGAGTAAGGATTATAGTAAAGGGGGAAAGGGTGTTTGGGTGGGTCCCCCAATAAAAAACCATTTAGATGAAAACTGTTGAAGTAATTTCCACAGAGTACATTACCACAAAGTAATTTACTTCGTGGGAATGACGTGGAACGTTCACACACACATAATTACATTTTTTGCAGACTACCATTTTGCATTGCAAAGTCCACGCACAACTATGGGAAGTCAGGAGACACCTTTAACACATGTGCCATTCAATGCTAGCTGATCTACTAGAGATTGGACATTATGGTATTACTTTGGGGCATTTCTGGCAATCGGATAAGCGTGATGAGGACCCTCATTACTCTTTCCCAACTTGCTCACCAACCTATGTTCGGAGAAGATATGAGTATTCTAGTTGGGAGATCATGGCACAGTCTATTCAGTGATTCAGAACGGATCCCGCTTAATGAGGCGTGGATAGCGCTCCCTGTTCCCTTTGATGGGCGTGAAAATGGAACAGATGGATGGATGGAGTCCAGCGGGATGGTCAAAGGCAATGAATGGAGGGTGGAGCAATGTGATGACGCCAGAGAGTGTGCACTGCCCCCTGGAGGAAACTCACCACAACCTCCTCCCCTGGTTCCGTGGTTTCCGCAGGTGCTGTTTGCGTCACAAGAGAAGTAGCGAGAGGCTCTGGCTCATCAACCTGGGGCTGGGCTGCCACCTGAGGAGTCTCTTCAAGTTCACTCTCAATCTTTTTCATTGTTAAAGAGAAACAAATAAAGAAGAAAATATTGAAGTCAGGTAATGCAGTCTGCGCAGTGGAGGGCTGCAGAAGAGTGCTGAGTGCACAGAGACCTGATCATCTGTCCATTACAATGATGCACGCGTGCACTACATTTAACATTGTACAGTGTCCTTTAAGGATTCGGTATCCAGTGATAAAGTCGCCTGGGAAATGGCTGCAAGGGGGTGACATTTCCCCAAATTTGCACTCCAAAGAAAACCAAGCACTTTCCCAAAATATTCTACGACGGGAGTACATAATAGAAAATTATAACCAGATTATACCCAGACTAGAATATGTGGGGGAAGGCTTTTAGGGGTGCAGGTAATAAAGTTGCCTACCTGGTGACTTTTTCCAGGCGACATTATAACATGGAACCAAGGATACGTCTCTAATCATGAACAGCGTTCATCGCTACCATGTTTTCATAAAGCTAAACATTTTAGTGTGACAAATTACCAAAATGTGGGTAATACTGGGAATAAGAGCAGACATTCACAGACCAGAGTGCCTTTGAAATAGAGATAAAAAATGGCACAAACCAATAACATCTTACATTACAGAGAAGTGATAACATGTCAGAGCAAGTTCTTTAAAAAAAGATGGTGAAATACAGTTTACAGAATGTACGGATATATGTTACAAACACGTACATGTGCACAGGTGTATCAATCAGAATGGGGTGCGGGTGCAGAATGGGAGTAGCGCTTTGCCCAAGGAATTCTACACCTTTATCCAGGGTACCCAGGTCTGCAGATGCACAAAGAACTGTCTGCGTGCATAATGGACCCACAGCAACTCATGTATGCACATTCAAGGATCTGACATTTTCCCGACACTTGGATTAGTTACTTGCGCTCCAGTGTGTTGGGGTCTTGGGGCACTTGAGGAGAGGATGTGCAGTTACTGAGACAGGCCTTAGAGGATCTGCCTTTGCAAAATCATTCTTAACATTCGCCAGTGGTTGAAGTGTGCAAAACGTAGTGGCCCCTTCTGCCCCTCCCCGTCCTTACCAACCCCATACCCACCCTCGCCCCTCAAAAGAAAATCGATAAGTGGGTCCTGACTTTCCTCCATACCAGCCCCAAACACTGAAAGAAACAGTCAATACAATGCACCTTAAAGAACCACCAATACTTTCAGACTTTGTCCCACACAGAATGCAGCTTCATACACCCTCCCTTTCTTAAATCACCCACCCTCCTAAGGGACATGCTCAGGACTATAGCCACTGCCCCACTTGTTACCTGCACACAAAACTGTGCCTGAAGCAACTTTACATTAATGATGCTTAACTGTAGAAGACAAATGCTGATTACTGCCTTGAACTTGACGTCCTCGCTATCACTGAGACGTGGTTCAAGGCCAGCTCAATCACTGCTCTTGACACCCTTCTCCCTGAAGGCTACAAGAACCTATCCAATCCCAAGACCCTCACGGGCTGGTGGTGGAGTGGCTCTGATGTTCCCTGAGTAGGTTCCTGCCTCCATCATCCCCATCCAAACCTACTCATCCTTTGAACGCCTAGTCTGCAGGCTGTCTGTCTCACTAATTTTCTCGCTTACTCTTGCTACCATCTAAAGACCCCCAGACCATCATCCATCTTCCTCCCTGAATGGCTGACCTGTCCTCCTCTCTTCTTGCCTTCTCCCCCAAACATATCTTCTTTGGGGACTTCAACTTCCATCTCGACTTGCTCAATGGGGCCTCTGTTCTCTTCTGTAACCTTTGTGACACTCTATGCCTGTCTATCCTTCCTTCTGGCCCACCCCACTCAGCCGGACACACCCTTCATGCTCTCATCTCAACAGACATCCCTCTCTCTAACGCTCTCATGACCCCTCTCTCCTGGTCTGACCATTCTCTCCTCTCTTCTGACCTTCGCCTTCCCTGTCCCTGTCCCATGACGCCTCCACCAGTACTGCCAGTCTCCTTCTCTGTCATACGACCGATGAAGCGTGTTTCAGTCGCTGAATTAACCTCTTCTTTCATCCCTCCTCTGCCCCCCTCATTGGGCTCTCCTTCTGACTCTGTTAACCTCCACATCTCTATCTTCAACACCCTGGACACCCTTGCCCCTTTCATGAGGATCTGCATGAAGCCTGCCTTCAAATACAATTCCTGGTATGACTCCAACTTGGCCGCTTTGAAACACAAGTGCAAAGTTGCAGAGCAGAAGTAGCTGGCATCTATCTCATCCTCTGACAAGCTGGCCTGCCGCCTACTTCAAAGGAAATACCGCCTCTCCATCTGCTCCAAGAAGAGGTCTCATGTCCAAGCCTGTATCCCTGGAGCCACAACACGGCTGAACTCTTTAAAAAATCAGCAGTCTCCTCTTCCCCTCTCCCTGCCAGGCCCTCTGTTCTGCACTGGCCACCCACTTCTTCTCCAATACTCTGGACATTCTGTCCTCTCTGTCTTCTGCTCCCCCCCCGACCCCTCAACCACACTCTCACCTCCCCTGACCTCCCTCCCCCATACTCTCCTCTTTTTCTGCCATTGCGTCAGATGAGATCTCTAGAGCTCTATGAAAGTCGCCTCTAAACAGGTGCTCTCTGCTCCTCCAGAACCATCAAGGACAACAGTGCCTCTCTCCCTCCAGCCTTGGTTGACCTCTGCAACCACTCATTTGCCACTGGCTCCTTCCCCAACACCTCAAGCACTCTCCTGTGCACCCTCTCCTAAAAAAGCTGTCTGCTGACCCTTCTTTCTCAGCTAACTATTGCCCTATGTCCATCACCCCTTTCTTGGGAAAACTCATGGAGAAACTGGTCATCCCCCAACTGACCCTCCACACCGAATTGTCCAGCTGCCTCAACGATCACCAGTCTGGTTTTAGGGCTGCCAGAGGCACGGAAACTGCTCTCCTGAACACCCATGAAGACCTACTCTCCAGCTTGGATTCCAACTCCCCCTCTGCTCTTATCCTCCTTGATCTCTCTTCCGCCTTTGACACAGTCAACCACTCCATCCTCATAAACTGTCTCTTTGATACACTAGGTATCACGGACAGGGCACTAGCATGGCTTACTTCCTTCCTCTCTAACAGATCTTCCGAAGTGCAAATGGGACATAGATCTTACTCATTGGGTCGCCTGCTCCCTGTTCCCCCCCCCTTTCTCTGGCCAGACTCCTTGGGTCCCATCCCCTCACTCAACTGTGAGACAAAAAAACGTGGGATCATCTTTGACTCTTTCTCTCCACACATCACAGACCTTGCCAAGAAGTCTATCTTTTATCTCCACCTTCCCAGGTGCATTCTACCTTTCCTCACCTTTCCCTAGAAGCTCTGGTTCTCTATAGGCTTGACTACTTCAACAGCCTCTTCCTCAATCTGCCTCTTTCCTCCCTTTGTCCCCTCCAACTAATACAGAATAGGACAGCAAGACTTATCCTTGGCCTCAAGCCCAGGGACCGCATCTCTCCTGCCCTAAAATCTCTACACTGGCTCCCAGTAACTGCAAGGATCAAATCCAAGACCCTTTGCATCATTCATCCACAAGGCTGTCTGGGGCCTGGGACCTCTTTACATCCAGCTTTCCCTCCCTAAATACCTCCCGACCAGAGTCCTTTGCTCCTCCTTCTGGAATGTCCTTCCTTCCCCTCTCTGTCTTGAGCCGGATCTTCTAAAGTTCCGGAATCTCCTCAAGACATTCCTTTTCTCCTCTCCCTTCCCTCTCCGTCTCCCGTGCTAACTCTCGCTCTGCAGCTATGACTGGGGACTGGCCCCTTCAGAGTCATACAGGGGCCAGACCATCCCCCACTAGTCCTTGCTTCATCCTTTGCCAGCACTAGCCCTTGGCTCCCTTTACCAGACTAACCAAACGTAGTCCACCCTGCCCATTGCACTCATCCACCCTTTCCCCCTTTTTTCCCCTAGCACTTGCATACTTGGCCTCTCCAGCAATTCCCTGCACTCCACCTTGGGGGTGCCCAACTCCGGCACTTCATCCTCTACTCGCTCACCCCCTGCACTTACCACCTTCTCAAGCACTTGAACGGTAGGATGGTCAGAAGGCCAATATAATCGGTTTTTGTTTTGTTGTTATTCCCCTGTTCTCCCACCTCCATCTTGTCTTGTGGCACCTGGAAACTCTTGTGTGTAGGTGTCATACAAATGTCCAATAAATGAAAAAATAAAAATGTGGTGGTTCGGTAATGGCCGTGTTGCCCCAAGGATGCTATTCAAGGATGCTATTCAAATAAACACAAGCAATGTGCCACTCCATTATCCTAAACTATGGAATGTAAGACACTGTAATGTTAGTAATACAACTTTAAACACAGGAATGTAAGACACTAATGTTAGTAATTGAAGTAGATCTGGGCAGTGGAGATAGTGAGGTAATGCTATTCAGATGTCTGTGCGTGTGTGTGTGTATGCACAAGCTCGTACTTCATGCCACTCCTGCATAAGTCAGTGTCCCACTTAGGCCACCTCAGTTAGAAGAGTCTGGTCACGCCATTGGACTCGGGTTCACCTCAGATGAAGCAAAAAACAAAGGTGCCCTTCTCTGGCGTCCAGGAACCAGTGGTCGAAGTGGATGGGAGCAGTTGGGAGCGTTTGGGAGAGTTGCTTCTCTACTTTTTAAATTAAGTTTTACTGTTCCTATACTTTATTTTAAAAAGAAACTGTTCCGGAATGGTTTTGTTTTAAAATAAAATTGTAGGGAGAAGGTGAAACTTGTGTACTGTACTGCACATTCCCTTAAACAGCAGGCACATGTGTTTGAGGATTTGTATTGTGTGTGCGAGGGCGCATGGCGATGGGGTTTGTGGGGAGCAGGGCCAGGCCAGCAGTGGACATAGTTACACTACTTCCTTTCGTACACTTTGATCTCTGCAAGGAACAAAGGCAGATTATCCCTCAAAGTAGGCCCCTTTAGTTCCTGCCCACTTTTACCTCCCACATTCGCACCCCTATTTAAGGGGTATGAAGTGAAAATGTATAAACATGATGGACCTAGGTGTAACAATCGGGGCTTCTGCCATCATTGCACGTTTTCCCTGCAGCTGGCCTATGAAAGAGAAGATAAGGTGATATGACAGGTTATTTATAACGCGCTTGATACCCACATGTTTCTAAGCACAGACCTGGGGGTCGAACCTGTGTTGCTCCGTGTCGCTTTCCTTCCAAAGTGAGCACGTTGCCCCTGAGCTATCCTCCCGAGACTTGTGACCTGCTGCAGGGACTGCCACATGCTGAGCTTGTTCATTTCCGAATCAGGAATTCCCTCGCGGATACACACCCTGAATATACTTTTTACAAGTCTGCAAAAACTGCATGTGCAAAGGGAGGTTCGGATGGCGTTTTTCTTTTTTAAGTCAGCCCACAAAAAATACGAGGACGTATTTTGCAAACTCAGACGCCTAAATGTAAACTCAAAGGAGGGTGTGAATCCGAACGGGCTGCAGGTGAAGATTGCAAGAACACTTTGTCTAACACATTCTGCACCTGCAGCCCTGTGCACACCCGTTCACAGATTTGCAAAGTTCAACTTGCTGCATATGTGCAATGGATCCACAGCCGAACACCTCCATGGACCTTCAAGTGTATGACATGTCCGTGACACGTGCATTTTACAGGGGTGCAAAACCTACATGCGCATAGCGATTCGAACGTTCCGTTCCGTTTTTCATTTGTGAATCATCATACCTACAAGATATTTGGTTTTACACACTCGCATGTTCATTGGGCACATACAAGTGAGATAATATTGTGCTTTTCTGAATTTGGCCCAAAGTTTATTTCTGTGAGAAACCAGTTCGGGAACGATACTTTCTTTATTTGTTTATTTGTTACTACCAAATAATTGGTGCAAAACGACAGAATAGTTAATTATTTATTTACCAATTCAATTCAACTATCAAGGAGTTCTTTTTTTCTGAATAAAGGAACTATATAGCTTCCACAGCCACCGTAAAAATACCTAATTTTGGTTAAAGTCCTACATTTTTAAAATTGTGGTTTGTCAAGCACACAATCATTTTTACGCATATCCAAGCAATAGTAACAGGGCGCGGCAGCCATACAACTCTCATTTTTAGCCAGCCGAGGAGTCAAATGTCCATCTTTTAATAAAAATGTGTTCTTCCAAGATGTCTGGGAATGATGTGATCAGGTGTTTAAGAAAAACAGCATTAAATATGGAACATCAAGAGTGTCAAGGTCCTCCTAGACCAATGGCATGCAAGTATGGCAATAAAACAGGAACAAAACAACCATGCACTGAGATACAATATAGAGATTTAATACAGTTATCTTCCTCTCCTCTGTGAGCCTGGCTAAGAGGCCCAGAGCTTTAATTTAATCAAAGACTGCTATTTCGAGGGGAAAGCGAAGCGGAACAAATCTCAGTCCCGCAGGCATGGAAGGTAGCTTATTAGCAGAATACAAAACAATATTTATCCTTACAAAGAAAACACACACCTACACACATTGCCTGTTGCACAGGCGATTAATACTTATGGCTCAATTTCAAAACATAATATTGAAGGATGTTTTAATCGGGCAACATCTCATTCAGGGGAATTTGCTCCCCACCCCAAACCAGGCGCACACAATTTTCATTTATTTGATTAAAGTTATTTTTATGACCCTGCCCCCCACCCCCCAATTAAACAACATTGATTCCCTACCGCCTCCCTCCCCTTTCAGGACAAGAAACACATAGGGTGGCACGGAAGGCCTATTTAGTAATAAAATAGAAATAATTGAATCAAGGTAAAGAGAAACAAGTTGTGCATCCAAGAATTTCCAATGACAATGATGATGAATGATCAATACACTAGTCACCTCATTTCTCAATGCTACAGGTATAGAAATAGAGACTTTTATAACACACACATCAACATGTGTTTATTTTGTTTAACCTGGGCCCACTTGCATCATGGATTGAAAAATGCACGAGGATCCAGGATAAAACTTTCATTTGTATAAAACAAACCCAATTAGAGCAAAACATCCTGGCGTATCTTAATCTCTCGTCATTCCTTTCATTAAAAATAAATACCACGCCTTTACTCAATAGACATGTCACTTTCAAACAGCGTTCTAGAAAACTCAATTTAAACTACCTTCTCATTCCTGTATGTAAATTGTTTGTAAAAAGGAAAATTTATGTTCAACATGATAATTTGCCAAATTCTCTTCAGTGGTATTTCTATTGCATTTCCCTGTGAAAGTGTACCTTTCTCACTTTCAATGGGCAGCCTAAAAGCAGGAAAATGGGTAGCGAATAATCACCCTTTCCCCTTTGTCTTTAGCAACTCACCACTAATAACAGGATTCTGCTTGATGGTGTACCCAAGGGAAGACGTCAATGACATGCGAATAATTTTTATAGGCATGCCCACAATATGATCTCAACTTGACTCCCAAAATACTTCTGTGTTAGACCTCTTCACACAGGGAAGGAGTGAGTGGATCCCCTTGTAGACATACCAAAGGGTCTATTCACTCAAATCTACAATTTCAGAAGCACATACATTTCTGAAATATTTGCCTACTTCCCAGGATGTACAGTCAATTTATATACCCCCAACCATCAGTATTTATTTATTGAACGTATTGTATTCATTGAACATTTGTAAGGCGCCTATACCGCAGATGTGTTTCCAGGCGCACAAGACAAAGGGGGAGTGGGGAGCAGAGGAGGATAAACAACAATAACAGGGGTGCAGGTTTAATCTATTTCCCTTTGTAGTATTACTCCCCTCAGGATTGTTTCCCCTTAATGTTATACTTACATATGAATGTCTTTTTGCTGTCTCATAACAAGTGGGTGGCCTCTTAAGTACTGGTTCAATTCTCCCCCTCTAGGAACAGGTGGGCAGCAAACAGCAATATAGGAAAAGGTTCTCTCCACAGCCTCTCTGCTGTCTCTTCCACTGAAGAAGGCCTGGGCCTTTAACTCCGGGTAGGTCTCACTTACAGTACACTGCTTACAACCCAAAATGGGTCCACAAGGAGAGCAATCTATTCCATCTCCTTCCTCCTGTTATCAATTCTCTTTTTCTCCTTCTTCCTCTCCATCAGTCAGTGAATGAGCAGGTCTCTCTAGAACCTATGGGTTGGAACTTTTATAAAGCAGAAACCACTCCCTTTAAAGGTGTGTATCACTTCTCTAATTTAATTGCTCAATGTATATGAATTGACAGTATTCCAAAGTGATATCACAGTAACCCAACCCCTCTATAGTCATTGGCCATATAAATGAGGAGGGCAGTCTGATGGGCGTTACTTCTAAACCTTTCCCCTCCCATTTGATGTGATGTCATTTTGGAGATTTCTGAATTGAACACTGTAACTTTTTAAAACCGCATATTCCATACATGTAATCATGTTACCAATCGGTCATCTGATAGTTCTCACGTAGGCAAAACATTATTGTTTTTTGTTCCCATACTTTCATGCAAAAATTATGCTTCCATCTCACGATAAACAAGCTCGCCAGCACGGACATTAGAAAATATTAATTACTAACGTGCACCATTATTGCGCAAATCTATCCACATTCGCCCCAAATTTGTATAATGAAGCTCACTTCAAAAAATGTGTTTTAGGGCCTTTCAAGCTGAATGTTTGTAAAAAAATAAAAAAATAAACAGCTTTCTACGACATTTCGTACCAAAGTTATCAACCAAAATACACTTCTGTTCCCAGCGCGTCCACTCCCGATGGGCGCCATGGAAAGGGAAAATGGACTATACTATGTTTTCCCTTTCCCGGTGGCCATTTTTTTGAACTTTTTTTTTTCTGTTTCGAAACACAGCAGCGTTTTGAAACAGAAATAAAATGTCATTAATACCCCGGTCGAACAGGCCGGGTACTAATGGCTATAAGACCCTCGGCGGCGGGCCAATACCGGCCACGGTAATGCCCCCGGGGCTTCGTTAAGGCCCTCGCTATGCTCAGGTATGTAACTAGGGACCCGGGGGCATTACCTGGGGTGGTATTGGCCCGCCGCCTCGGGTCTTATTGCCACAATATTATATGTCAACTGCAGTTAATCTGCCCAGTAACCAAACATCTGGTGTTCCAGCCTGCTAGGCCAGTGCTGGTGCGTTTATGACACCTGTTAATACTCGGTCACCATGGCAAATATTCTTTGTAGTTTATCTGCCAGGGTTTTTTATTGCTTTCGTCGTGCCCCCTTTGAGTGATCCCAAGATCTGATTGCCCTTAGATGAGACATCCAGTCACGAAAAGTGTCAATTTCCTTCCTTCAGGACAGCCTGGCTGATTGTGAGATCTGATTAGTTGAGACCACTGCTCAGAATGAATTCAATGTATATTTAAGGATTCAAGCCCAAGCCCATAGACAGAGACAGGCTGCAAATGGATGCCATTTGTTTTTATTGCAAGGCCTGACTTCTCTTTGAACCTTAAACTGAGTAAAGTCATACACCTTCATACTGAGCTTCAAAAGCAAGTCTTCACACTTCTCTCTCATGGAAGGCAAGGGAACCCCTTCCTGTGTCTTGTTGGCGAAGTTTAG
The DNA here is from genome assembly GCF_040938575.1 of Ambystoma mexicanum. Taxonomy (NCBI): domain Eukaryota; kingdom Metazoa; phylum Chordata; class Amphibia; order Caudata; family Ambystomatidae; genus Ambystoma; species Ambystoma mexicanum. Next base: position 848,847,709 of record NC_090930.1, read on the forward strand.
GAAAACGTCACTTTGTTTTCTATTCACAAAAGCTGATATTTAATTCACAAATGTTTTTAAAAGTCCTTTTATTCTCCATATTGTAATTGCTACTTTAAACAGAACATCATTATAACATTGTTGTTGCTTATCAAAGTCCTATCAAATACTATATATCTTTAAGTATCTTTAGGTTTTAGAGTGCTGGTTCTTCATCCTGTAAGGAAATAAACAAACACCAGCAGAAAATGCAGGCCCAATTCAATTTTTCAGTCTTTTTTCATGCTGTGTCTATCTCAGATTGGACTGTTTTACATTTTAATAATGGTTGCTGGATACTTTAATGTAACACAACAGTTCCTTTTTGTGCCTTGTCACATAATGTTGACAATTTGAATTTTAGATGAGCTGCAAACATTGAACATTCTTTCACATGTGCCATTTTTCAGATGTGCACAGGCTGAAGCTTGAACGTTTATTTTTAAATGGATGCTTTTTCTTTCCTTGCATATTTTTCTTTGCATGTATTCCCCTACAGTATCTAGTATGGACATTTGAGGAGGGCCTGAAGTCTTGGTAGGATTGTCTTAAGTTGACCCGTAAATATCCCAAAATGTACATGTATACTGAAAGACACTAAAAATGCTTGATGAAGAATCAGCGGATGGAGTTGTCGTGCAACATCTGAAACCAAGTACTTTTGTGTCTCTAAACTAGTGTTGATTTCCAATTGCAATCCCTCTTCGCTCAGGTCCTTAACTTGGGCAGCGGGCCATTGCCAAAAGGGTCAGCCCACTGCCTTGGGGCATATCGCTTCACTCTACACTTTGCCAACCACACAACCATTACTCAATCTCCCATAGGCACTCAGTCTCTCAGGGCAAACTCGTAGGTATGCAAGTGAGCATACCCACACACAACACATATGCCCCAACAAAACACACTTTGAAGCTCTCTAGCACACAGATAGTGGGTACATTTGACATGCACACATTAACACCCTACCTTTACCTCTGCTCCCACTAACTTCAACCTATGCCACTTGCGGAACAGATTGCCAAGAGGCCACTTACATGACAGAAATCAAACAAAAGACCTAGGTACAATACATGACATACATTGCTCTACATAGTTCTGTGTTTCATAAACACAGCTGTTTCATTTTCATTCCTGCCAGTCTCATACTGATTCTTGTTGGCGCTGATCATCCTCTGCCCAGTTCTTTCCTCCCCCTGTCAACCTGCTCTAGCAGCTTCCCTCTAATCAGCAGTTTTTTCTGCCCCACTTCTAAACACACAGCTCCTGGTCTATTCTCATCTTCAGGAAGTTGGTTTGCTTCCTGGAGACCATGTAGTGTGAAAGGGCCGCCCCTACCATTCAGCCTGACGGTGGCTCTACGTACACAGTTGAGTCCTCACATGCACCCAGCACTTGGCTTCTTCCCAAAGTAACATTGGATCACTTGCAAGCCCCCCACATGTAAGTACTCCATTCATGGTACATCATACAAGTAATCTGTATAAACATGTTCAGAGGCAGATTAATATGTCATCCATAGTTTCTGCCCTGCTCCTGCTCCAATACCACACAGGTGAGAAACGTTACTCACTGAGACATCTGCAGTGCTCTTATCCCAGGCAGGTACAGCAGGTCGTAGAGATGATTTAAGCTGTAGATGGTAAAAGCCTTCTAACTAACATGGTAACAGTAACAAGCGCATGCATTAGACATGAAGCAAACATGCACTTCACGTGAAGAACACGTACAATAGGTAATATATGCATTTATACATTAAAAATATTTACATAGCATCCATAAGACATGAAGAACACTAACATAACTAACGTGTACGTTAAATGCAACATGAATGATGTGCTAATTTAGCTCACTAACATAGAAACAAGAGAATAATTGGGCAACCATCTTCTTAAAAACGATAGCCACAGCATTCTTTTAAATTAGTGAAGGCCTCAGAACCTCAGGAAAACACAAACATCTGAATCCACAGAACTTCAGAGCCATTCACCGCTCAGACGGTAGCTGGCAATTATTATCAAGGTTAAAGTGAAATAAGGCAGGATGGGAATGGCGGAACAAAGGCATGAGATAGCAGTTCCTAAGGCTAAAGAAGTATACTCCCAGATTAATTAACTTTTTATAAGACTACAACCATTCTTTGATGTTAGCCAGATGCAGTAACACAGTAAGCCAAAAGTCTCCATGTAGAATAACTGCAGAAAACAGTGTCCCTGGTGGAAACAGAAAACAAGACACACACATTAATATTAGCTAATATCTCAATAATTAGAAGGTAATTCAAATTCATACACGGTCCCCCAGCACGTGATCTATAATTGGGAAACCCTGACTATTCATTAGGAACGAACATAGATAGGGCACCTGCAGCGCTCCCTTAAATCACACACGGACACCAGATGCCAAGCAAGACCAAATACAAAGAGATTGCCCGGTCTCATGGCCTGAGCATGAGGGATGGTAACTTTTAATTGAACAATGGAAAGTCCATGGGCCTCTCTCTGCCTACTCTCCCACTGGCTCATATCTTGACAACCTGCCAAGTGTCCAAGGTTGGTTAGAAAGAATCCAACCCATGGAATCCCTTATTGTCATGCCACCCATGGAATATTAGGCCAACCAATTATTTACTGTAGAAATTATGTATTCTTACTTTGATCAATATTGGGGTGGTTCCAGGTGGAGCCATCAGATGATATGTGTAACCCAATGAAGTGTTTAACCCCTATATAATCTATATGTAGCCAAACCCACTAACCAATACCCGACCCCCATAGGTTTTGCAAACTTTGATGATGTTATGACATCATAGATGATGCGTTTGTAGTACTTAAATGATTATTTTCTTATGAACACACCAAGAGTCACAAGATTGTAATGCTTGTATTATGTCCTGGTTTTATTTGGATGATAATAAAGCTGGGTTTTGCCTTGCACTTTGTCTACTTCGTCATTGAGTCTGCTTTGAATTGACTCCAGATCCTCTGGGTCTGTTAGATGATTGAAGACTGTTTGATCAAATATGCAATCTTCAACCACAAAGTGACTGACAGATCCACCACTTTGAAATAAAAGGCAGACATTATATGCTGACAAACTTCATTGCTCAATGTAAATTACACAGGCATCAACAATAGGGCTTTGGAGTCAGAGGCAATTAAAATGAATGAAAATTGTACTGGCACATATGTTCCCAGCACATATATTTATATTAAATGTAATGTTTGTATATATTAATCTACTCACCATGGAGCAGTGGCCAGCACCAAGGAAAATGCATCCACATGCCATCATATGGCATAGGGATGCTAATGCCCTGAAATGATGGGAAAAGCACTCTGTCCAATTATCAATGAATGCACAGCTTGTCCTCGATGAAAGGTGCATTTTGTAAAATCCATGTTTTTTTAGAAATGCGATTAGATTAGTTAAAGCCTTCGTGTGATGTCCATCAACAGATGCAGGGAGGGGTTGTAAATCAGTTACCATGGCTGCCATTGTTTACTCAATGGTTCAACTCAGAGGCAGCCCTTCGAGGATTTAAAACATTATGGGGCACTTATCCAACCCAAAATTCATCGAAGCCTCTGAAATGTCAGTCCTAAACACTGAGGGTGACTCTGTGTGACTGGAAACTAAATGGCACGACCATCTACACCAACAAAGATTGGTGGTGGACTTGAGTGTGATGCAGGAGGGAGCACCAGACCTGTCAGAGCACCCACTCATTCCATGGCAGTGGTTACCAGAAGGCTGAAGTGCAAGGTGTTGCTCTGTGGCGTCCATAAGTGGAGACTTCCTCCCTTGCAAACCTCCATGGGTGACTTTCCATAGCATCGGAAGTGACATGGTGGTCTTAAGGGTGAAAGAACCACATTTCTACCTTGTCTGGTTCTGTAAGTAAAATTCCAGCAGGGAACACATGCGTGACGCGTGACACAGGGGAATGCTGAGGGACTGGCCATCACAGCCTCCCCATGATGGTAAAATCTTATTGGAAAACCTGACTCTGGTAGGACACTCATAGGCCTGGGGTTGGCACACTTGCCTCTAGTCCATACAACATCATCCGATATTCATAAAGAACTTCATACAGAACTCCTCATGCTTATAAGCACTGTGATATTAGCTGTTATTAATGATTAATTTAATGGTGCTCAGTTTATCGACTATAACACAGTATGTGTTGCTGTTGTCTTGAAATAAATGTTTTTATTTATAATCCTCTGTTTAAAACTACTGGACTAGTGATGCTGGAAAGTACACACACCAATTCTAATACAAACATTCATACATTTCCTAAAATGAATCACCAAGGGAGTCGATAGCTATCATTTCATCGAGAGCATCTCCAAAACCTCTAGATGACATAACAAACATCAAGTCAATCATTCTGACCCACACTTATGCACACACGTGTAGTTTACTTGGACATTAACGCATATCTGTGTGTGATTTCTGTGGCATTTTGACGCCATATTACACTGTAGGAGGATTAGTTTACTGATTGCAGCATATGATAAATCATATACATTTCAACTTCCAACATGTTTCTGTCTTTTAACATCAGTAGAACACATTCATCAGGGAAACAGGTAATTAAACATACCACTGAAAGGTTATGTCTCTTCTGAATCTAAACATGTGTTGCTCTTATGCTATCTGAACAATGTTTTCCAAATATGTATAAGTATTATTTTTCACAAACAAAGGTTATATATGTATTTCCCAAATGATTCCTTAGCAGTCCAGTTGTTGATTATTGGCTTTCTTTTCAGCATCACTGCAATATGATATGATAGGTTATTTATAATGCGCTTAATACCCAGAGGTTTCTAAGCGCAGATGCGGGGGTCGACCGTAGGTGCTCCGTGTAGTCTTGTTTCCAATGTGAGCGCATTGCCCCTGAGCTATCCTCTCGAGACTGGATTTTGCCCCTTGTGATTACTAAGTGAGGACATTAACATTATTTACTTCATAGAATACATATAAACTCTCACTAGTAGGAGATATATTGATAAATCATACCCTTGTTATGCTGTTCTTAATATAGTTTGCAGAATAAAACCTCTCATCAGCTCTTGCGTGTCTAATATTCGGTTAGTTTCATGCTTACAGCGTAAAGTGCATCAGGTGCTATCATTATAGTCATCGCACCCTAGTCCAATACTAATATTTATATCTTGAATAGAGTAAAAAATATATAGGGCTCTCGGATATCTCATTATTACCTTGTGTGAAAAAGATGAAGATTGGTTCTCTCACTGCAGCGAAAAGGGTTTCTGTAACCGTGGATAACACTCAACAAACCCTTGTACGTTTTTGGTATCATCATTTTTTAACTGTAGATACAATAACATACAGGTAATCTACATAGGCGTTTCTGCCTCCACTGTATATACAATTATAGCTATCAGATTGTAATAGTGACTGTTGTTGCCTTCACTCGGACGTGTGGCCTCTAATGCTCTTCAATCCACTGAGACTCGACAGAGATGCAATTTGGGCTCCAGCCATCTGAGCATACGTGTATGTGTAGACCCAACCCTATCCGAGAGACGAATAGTCATTGGTTGGACAGAAGCCGCCCGCCAGGCTCCCTGGGTTGGATGAGAGACCTGTCATGCTGTAATGATGACAAAGAGACATATCACACTCTTGTGCAGCCCAAAACTAGACAACGGGAATCTGGGGTGAATCTGTGAGAGCAGCTAATCAGAAATAGAGATATAGAGATGAGCACCACCATTGAGAAGTAGACGACTAACTGGACAGCTGGAGGCACGTCTGGAGCAGATGTGGTCCGAAGGGTGGGAGAGAGCATGATCTGGAACAGGAATCAGCCCTTGGGGGAAGGAGAGGGCTCCAGATCTTCACTAGTATTGCCCATGATCTCTGATGTGTCCACAGGGACACACTAGGGTGTACAGTGGTGGTAGCATCTGTGTGGCTGAACTGTGTTTTAACGCATTATACAGCAAACTTTGAGAAAAACTGGCTAAAAAGGCAGAGCATTTGCAATTGTTTTGTAGGGTAACACCAGTCCAAAAATACATGCAAGTCACCAACAGTACACATGAACGTTAATGCTTTAATTAATGTAATACTTAGCTATTAAAATGCTATGCCACAATGAAAACATGTCCAACTGGCAGCACATTATAGACCCAGTCTAGACACATAATAAAATATTACAGTAAAGCATGCAAGGCCACATTTATACATACCTAGACTGGTTGCACCAAAATGCCAGTTGAAGCAATAACCCTTATCATGGTTGTTTTTATCACAGATGCCCAGAGAATTATACAAGGTCACAGTAAGAAATGGCCAGACTAGCAGCACCCAAATGCCAGTCTAGACAGGTAATTACACTTAGCAGGACTGCTTTATCAGAGATGACCAGTTAACAAAAAGTCAACCCAAACTAAGAAATTACTAGACTGGCTGCACCAAAATGCCTCTCTAGCCACTAATACCACATATCATGCCTGCTTAGCCTAGAGATAGATTGCCATTATGATCTATCACACCAAAAAAAAAGAATAATAATAATACTAAATAATCCCTGCCCCACACACTTCCCCTCTCCTACTAACCCCCTACACCAACCCACAAAATCAGCACATCGGCCCAGATTTACCTCCACATACATCTTCCTTGTGCCAATGCTGACGTATAAGGCACCTTGCCGTATAGGTAAGTACTACGACATGGAAGAGTGGGGCTAGGAGCAATAAAGATTACAGGTAACTAAGCCACGCATTACCTCCATGTCCCGCTACCTCATCCCAGTACTTGTGTATGAGGCAAAGTGCCTCATACACATGTACTGGGATGAGGAAGAATGGGGATACGAGTAATGGAGATTATCAATAAGTAATAATGGCAATAAACACAAGCAGTGGCACACCATTGATCTGAGTGTGCTTCAGTCCTCTTCCCCACCCCCTGAAATTTTGGGCTATGTTGACTCAACCAGGCTGACCTACTAAGCAGTGGCCGGACAGAACAGGACACAGATGTTAAATGGCGCCTGTGTTTCACCATTAACACATGCCCAGCAATTACTAACATAAAGCATTTCACTGTTTTTAGGTAGTTGAAATCGTGATGTGTTTAGTGCTTGTATGCCATTGGAGTGATTGGAAGAGTAGAGCGGGGACAGGAGACCGCTCATTCACTCAACAGTCCATAAGTGGGAGCTTTCAGACTTAAAGGGCAGCGTTAACTGCTTAAAACATGTAAGCTGCACTAGAATAGTGTCATTAGAATGTGTAAAGTAGTTAGATGCCCCCACACAAATAGGTTTGCCCCTCCCCCACTGCCCGTGCTGTTAGTGCCTCTCCCAACATTTGAAGGGTTAGCCTCCCAAAATGTAGGTTTTGTTAAGCCCCTCAACTCAAGCACACACACCATTCACCATACACATACACGCACAAACACCCAGCCACACATACATTTAAGTGTGCACCCTTTCACTATACAGGCACACCCATGCAGCCACCCATACGTTTAAGTGTACACTCTTTCACCACACAAGCACACCCAGGTAGCTACTCATACATTTAAATGTGCACCTAGTCACCATACACTCACACACGCACACTCAGACACCAATACATTTGTGTGTGCACCCTTTCACCATACATTCACATGCATACCCAGGCTGCATCATGCACTCACTCATTAATGCACATTACATTATACACATATATATATATATATACATATATATATATGTGTATAATGTAATGTGCATTAATGAGTGAGTGCATGATATATATATATATATACACACACACACACACACTTACATGCACGCGCACTCATTCAAAGAACATACATTTTCTTACCTTTAATCGGTTGGTACAGGGAACAAGACATCCAGCTCCCTGCAGTAGCCAGGAATGCTTGTTCCCGTCATCCGCAGAGGATCTGGAGCCTCCGTGTCATGGGGTGGAGGGAAGTCACTCTGACTTCATAAAAAAATAATTTCCCTTAAAGGACTGAACCGGAACAGAAATCCTTTCTTTATGAAGGCAGAGTGACTTCAAACAGAAATTATTTCTTTTTAAGTCATAGCGCTCCCACACTTCATAAAGAAATAGTATATTTTTCTAGTCACTCTACATTCATAAAGAGATTATTTCTGTTATGATGTAACAGTAATAATTTCTTTATGAAGGCAGAGTGATATACCTTCATAAAGAAATAATTTCTGTTATGCTGTAAAAGAAATAATTTCTTTATGAATGCAGAGTTCTTCAAAAAGAAACTATTGTGGGCCTCATTACAAGTGTGCCGGTCCGGAAACAACAGTGCCGGTAGGTTTATCAGCACTGTTGTTTCCGGACCAACACACTACAGGTTTGCCTGCCGGAGCCGCTGTGCCCGACAGAGCAGATTCTGCCGGACACAGCGGCCAGGGTAGGCAAGCCGTCACGGAAGCACCGGCACCATTTTTAACGGTGCCGGTGCTTCCGAGGTCTCCACTCCCATGGAGTCCTATGTGACTGCATGGAAATGGGGATTAACAGAATTACTGGTCCCTGACTTTGCGGCCACCGGGGTTGAAAAGCCCCAGCGTTACTTGGATGTCAGGTTACTGCCGGACCCGTAATGAGGCACTATTTCCTTTTTCTGTTTTTTAATTAAAAACATTTTTTTGTCTGAGGGGCCCCTTCCCAGGACATGTGCGGGCCCTGTTACGTCAGTACATTACGTATGTCAACACGTACATTATGAGTGGACACTCATAATTGCGTCATCTTTGATGTCCTTGCCTAAAAGATCATTCAAAAGAATTGGGAATACATTCCTTGAATGCATGTAATGCAATGTTGATGTAAGGTGAGTCTGACAGCACAGTATCCAGCAGGGGCATAGAAAACACATCAAATCTGGGGTGGGCAGGGGACATCTTGGGGACATTTATTTATTTATTGTGTTTTAGTCAAAGAACTCGACATTTCACAAAATTAGAATTAAAATGGCAGTACGTATTACATTACAAATATCACTGTATAAAACAAGAGAAAAGAAGAAAAGAAAACAGAAGATAATTAAAGGATGCAGCAGCAAAGAACATGTCTTTGTATGTTGCATTTCTGGATTATCATTGGACTATGAGCTCATGGTAAGAGAGGAAATAACTATTACTTCCAGTGGGCCACAGCGAGGACGCCAGCTTGTTAAGAGGCAGATCACCTGTGAGTGGACTCTGTTAGGGTTGGCTCTTATGCTTGCTTGGGTGCTGTGCCAGGATTGATGTCATCATCAGAATGTAGGCTGTGAGTGTGGAGTGTGAGGTTAGAATGTTTGGAGTTGAATTGGTTCTAACCCAGGCAGTTACAAGATGTGAGCCTGGGTGGTGTGAGCCAGTGGGCTCAATGTCCCTTGTTCCTCTTGATCTCTCAATGACTTGATGACTTCTGATCCTGTAACTATTAAGCTAATAAAGTAACCACTAAGAGTACCTGTCCTGAGTATCCTGAGTGTCCTTGATGAGTGAACCCTATGACTAAGGTGAGGTCATAACAAGTGGCAACAAGGATGGGATCAAGGAAGCAGGTACCTTTGTGATGTCATGTGAGAGAGGAGAAGAGACACTGCTGCAGGGGGGTGCAGGCAAGAGGACAAGTGAATTCAAGGAGAGAGCGAGAGCCCACTGCCCCCCATGGACTGTTTAGCGCCCACCACCCAGGGCTGTTTCAGGGCTGTTGGAGGTAGCCACCCAGGGCTGTTCTGGTAGCAACCAGAGCTGAATTAAGGAGCCTGTCCCCTGGGACTTGAGGGGACTTGAGTGTCCAGCCAGGACCCCCCTGGAGTATAGGGGTGAAGAGTGTCAACAGCCGTGGTATCTTTGAGGATTGGAATTGGCTGCCGAGCTGTGAGGTATGATCCTGGGCTTGCTAAAGGAAGATGCCCATCAAAGGGGGCGGCATTTGGGGAATACCTTTGCCCAACGTTTCCCCATGGATGATTAAAATTAACTTGTTAATGAGCTGGAGGATGCTATGTGCTTATGGTGCCATGGATTGTGTTGGGAGCTCTGTCTCAATAACACCTCCTCCTATGTGTTTATAGCATGTACTTATTTGAGGTTAAGGTAATTTCAAGGGTGACTTGGATGGGAGATGACTAACTAGTGGCACATTTATGGATATGTACTTGTGATGTAGAATGAAAAGTGAGTTACACGTTAGAACTGGGGTGGTGTGCTTAAGTGATGTTAGAATAATCAATTTGAGGCATTTTAGGTTTTAGTGTTTGCCTTAGTGGCAACATGGACTTTTAGGCTCAAATTGGACTTTTAGGCCTGAACTAAGGTTTGTTTTATCACAGCAAATTTTTGCTTGTGGGTGTTGAGTGAGATGAGTGATTTTATGCACAATTGGAGGGATGCGATAGCATTAACGTTTTGAGGCTTTTCAGCAGAGTTGTCTGTGCTTTGGCAACATGGACTTTTAGGAAATGAGATCTGCAATTTATAATGTGATTATACATATGTCAATGCAATGCTTATTATAAGCAGTTTTGAGGCATTGTAGGTGTGATGTTTTTGATTGTGCGTGTATGGATGTGCAACCCATGATGACTACTAAAGCGACTGCAGCGCTGCTTAGCAGTTAACATTCTATGTGGGGGTTGTGGGTATCTTGGGTATCTTGTGTCTGATGTATGTTTTGGAGTAGTATGTGAGTGTTTTGGGTCAGTTTTGTGTATGACCAAGGAGTGGTCAAGGAACTCTGCGGAGTTGGTGGTGTTGTGTGTGTGTGTGGCCATGCGAGGTCAGATACGAATATAGTAGTGGCCGGCTAGTACCAGAAGCTTTGCGAAGCTTTGATGTTGTGATGGTTCGTGACTCTGTGGAGTCCAGAGGTATCTAAAAGGGGGCAGTGGCCAGCTAGTACCAGAACCTTTGCGAAGCTTTGATGTTGTGGTGGTTCATGACTCTGTGGAGTCCAGAGGTATCTAGCAGGGGGCTAGAGCCTGAAGCTTTGATTTTGTGGTGATTTGTGGCGCTGCTGAGTTCATGTGAAGCTTTGTAAAGCTTTGATGTTGTTTTGGGTTGTGGCTCTGCGGAGCCCAGAGGCATCTAGCTGGGGACTAGTGCCTGAAGCTGTGTGAAGCTTTGATGTTGTTTTTGGTGACCTTATGGAGTTGTTAGGGTCCATGGATTTCACTTGAAATTCTGAAGATGCAGGTGACATTGCATCTTGTGTTTTCTTTTCTGGAACTTTAGGTGACTTCTGGAATTGTTCTTGAGTTTTCTCTTGATCAATTTCAGAAGCTTGGCAAAGTTTCATCTGCAGCTGTGTTCACTTTGGGGGTGTTTTGGATTGTTTAGGAGGGCTCAAGTGTCTGGCCAACATTTGTAGCTAGGGCTTGTTGTGGTTGTTTTAGTGACAGCTTGTTGCCTTTATTTATTGATATGATTGGGTGAGTGATTGGTGACCTGGTGTGTCTTTGTTTGCTTGCATTTCTGAGTGGATTTAACAGCGGTATGAGTTGTGACAGTGGATCCTTCTTGACCCTGGTAGATTGTTGGGTTGTTAGCAAGTGTCCTGTGTTGTTTACAATAGCACCTGGTCTTTTCCCAGCTTTGGGAGTTAGTGCTCGGAAGTGGCAGTCCGAGGTTCCTTTGTGGCAGGGGGGAACGGAAGGTGAATTGTGGTTTTTTGATTGGCTTTGGTAGTGTTTGTTGTGTTTGCCCGAGGTGGGCGGTTAGTGCTTGAAAGTGGCAGTTGGAGGTTCCTTTGTGGCAGGGGGGAACAAAAGGTGATTTGTGGTGTTTTGATTGGTTAGGAGCGTTAGTTGTGGTGGCTGGAGGAGGTGTTAGGGTTGGCTTCCTTCTGGTGAGTTTGACGCGTGTTTGTTTGTTGTAGGGAAGGAGGTGTTAGGGTTGGCTCTTATGCTTGCTTGGGTGCTCTGCCAGGATTGATGTCATCATCAGAATGTAGGCTGTGAGTGTGGAGTGTGAGGTTAGAATGTTTGGAGTTGAATTGGTTCTAACCCAGGCAGATACAAGATGTGAGCCTGGGTTGTGGGAGCCAGTGGGCTCAATGTCCCTTGCTCCTCTTGATCTCTCAATGACTTGATGACATCTGATCCTGTAACTATGAAGCTAATAAAGGAACCACTAAGAGTACCTGTCCTGAGTATCCTGAGTGTCCTTGATGAGTGAACCCTATGACTAAGGAGAGGTCATAACAGACTCCTGCCAAAAGTTGCAGCCTTTTCTACCAACTGCAAGTTGCTACTTTTTTTGTGTGGGGCAAGGAGATGTGTGTGTCTCTTGGAATGGAAGGATGGGGGTTTCAAAGAAAGAGGAAATCTTGTTTGTACCTCTGAGTAAGCCCTGTTATGGGAGTGGAGGGACCAGGTGTGTGATGTTGCTGCTTTGAATGTCCTCCGGGTGGGGGGGGTACAGCAAACAAGGAGGATGAGTGATCACAAGCCCACCCCCTTATAAGCACTCCACGACCCGGGGGATGCCTAGTAGGTGGGGTGTGTGTGTGGACCCAGGGGGGTGGCAAGAGAGGCAGCCCGCTATGTGGGCTGCCACTCTAGCGCCCCTGCGAGGGACGAGCCAGCCTCTCATGATGAGTCTGGTCCCTCTTATTCCATCTCATGCTGGTTTCAGAGCCTAGCCTTTCTTTGCCTTTGTTATTCTGAATGCAGAGCTGGACTCTTTTCCTTTCTCGTTTAACATTTGCTGCAACGCCTGATCTATTTGATTCTCTCATATGTTACTAGGACGGCAGAGCATGGGTCCTCTGCCTTGTTACATTATTCAAAGAGCCCCTCTGGCCTTTCTTTGCCTCTTCGTTGTCTCACTGCTTGCTTGCTGAATACATAACTCCTTGCTTGAACACACAATATATTCTCCCTAACACAGCAATGGCAGCTGCAGTCTGTCTTAACTTCTATTTGTTCCGTATCTTGAATTGGCCTCTTATTTCTGCTTTTCTGTCTGCAGGGAAAAGGCATTTGCCAGGCACTGCCATGATGGTTCTACCTGGCCATAAGAGGGCAACAGCTAGCCAATATTGGAAGAACACGGGCATATTATGCCAGAGGCTGGCAACTGCCTTCCTAATGCCTACACAAGAGACAACTCTTGGCTTTGTTTCTAACAGTAATTCAGTGGATGAAGAAACACGAGAACACACATATTGCTTATAAAGGAAGGGGATGATGTCACACTTGGTTAAGGCATTTTGATCACGCCAGGAGCTAATTTTCAGCTGCAATTAAGCGATTACCTTTTAGACTTCTGGCTTTAAATAACGTTAGTATCACCTGGAAAGCACAGAGGTTGCTCAACAGGGTTCCTGGAGCATGAGGGGTACCCTACTCGTAGGCATGGATGATTGGAGGGCATTCTTGCCCTGGTTTGGAGCCTGGCCTCTACAGCCATGATGGGGGAGGGGCCTATTATTTTTGGTTGTACGTACCCTTTGAGGGTGGGCAGACATTGCCTCCTGCTTTAGCCCTTTAACAACTCTGCTTTGCAACTTTATCACACATACCTGTCAGGTGGCATGTAACTCAATGCTACTAATGTTATCAACCTCAGAAGTCTTGAATCCTTTGCCACATCAACTAGGGTACAGGCTTGCTACCTGAGATTTACCTATGTCTGAGCTGGCATCTGTCGCCCTTTGGGGAAGACACACGCAGAAAGAGCAGGGCACAGTGCCTTTGTGGGTTTTTCACACTTCTTCCTCGGGGTGGGCACAATTCACTCCGCAGAGAAAGTAGTCCATGCTGGGCAACATTCTCCCACTTTGACAATTTCACCCAAAGAGCGAAATTGGTCATTTGAAATACCTCTGTCGACTTATTACTGCGTAATCCACACTGATGGGTTTAAGCACCTGCTTAACGCGAGATGCCAACTAAGGGCATTTTCCAGCGCACTCAAGAAGCACAGGACACCCTCTTACCAGCGACATGCCATGCTCACTCATTCTGATCACAAATTGCCATTTATCTGGGGGTCATGTTAAATGCATTTATTTATTTATTACATGTGTAGCATCACGCAAAACCCCCAAGCATCAAGGCGCAAAGTAAACTGCATGGAGTGGACCACTTCTAATGGCGCACGTTTTTACTTTTCCGCCAAAAAATGGAAGATTTTAGCGTAAAAGGCAGGTGAAATCACATTGCTTTTCCACTTTGGAAGAGTGTAAATACCTTGCGCAATTAGCGATTGCTGGCAGAATTGACAATGGTTTTTTCTGGACTCTGCCCGCTTTTACAAGGTTTAATTTCCAAGCAGATCCCAGAGGAATCCCTTTCCTTATATCCAGCATGAGAATCCATGCTGGCAGTAAGGCTGCATTTGTCTGGTACAGCAGAAAATACAGGGGGTCCTGGTATGTCCACTCGGCTCCAGAACGCCACCCAGAAAATGCACGAAAATCTGGCTAATTAGAAAAAGCGACAGTAATAGTGTTTGCCACCACTTTTTCTGAACCAATTGACCTGAAAATGATGTGTTGCATCGGAAGCTGAATGCATTCACTCTGCCTATTATCCCACCGGAAGATTAAGCCAGGAAGTGAACACAGCTGTTACATATTCCTGTACACAAACTGCATTTGGAGCATTAACCTGTGCTACCTTACAAATTATATCTCCTCTGGGGCTTTACCGTCTTAACCCCTTAACTGCCATGGGTATTTCCCCCCAGTGCCAAGGCCTTTTTTGGTGATTTCGGTATGTCGCCATTCAATCCCTTGTAACTTCTTTGTTACATGAGATATCTCAGCCAAAGTTGGCCCCTTTTTTCCAACATGTAGGCGGTCGTAACGCCATGCAGGAAGCCTAGTTTGCTGTATGGGGGTGAGCAAAAATACCCAAAAAGGAGAACATTTGGTTTTCTTTCAGAAAATGGCAATAAAATGTTGCACAAAAAGCCTGTGGTGTTTTCCTTGTAAGAGCTAGGAACAAATGGTTTGCTGTGCTGGATTCGCCATTTTCCAGGCTTTCAAGAACAGATTGAGTGGAAACCAAAATAACATATTTTGATATGCTAATCAGCCATTTTGTGAGAGGTAGGTGATTTTGGCATTTTTTTGTCCAATAGGACACACGTGGACGGAATGGAAGAAGAGGGTAGAAAAGCTGATTGGAAGCCAGAAAGGCATACATTTCTGAAAAGTAGACAATATTCCAAGTTTAGGAAGGGGTGATTTGCATAGGTCAGGCAACAACTATGTAGTGAAAGATTCCATATTTGGGGGGAAATAGGGAAAATCACGGGAAAAAAAACACCATTTCCGCACATTTCACTCTGTTCACCCACCAAAACACGCAGCCAACAACACATGGCCTACCTTCCCGCGTTCCCACAGGTTTCCTGATGAAAACGGTACCTCACATGTGTGGGTGCACCTACCTGGGTGCAAAGGGAAAAGCCTAAAACACTGGTAACCCCAAATGTTTTTGCACAGTAGATTTTCAAGAATTTTGCTCATGTGGACAACCTACAGATTTGGGCCTAGGGTGTCTAAGCCACGAAGGAAAACAGGGAACCCCATGCATTTCCGAAAAGAAGACACCCGTGGGAATCCACAGTGGTCTGATTTGCGCTAATCGCCCCATAATTTATGACCCACAATCCCTGACAAATTCTGAAATTTGGTGGAAATAACACAATTTTCACTTTTTCCGGGCTTGTGGATTCCCACGGTTGTCTTCTTTTTGGAAATGCATGGGGTACCATGTTTTCCTTTGTGGCTTCGACACCCTAGACCCAAATCTCCCCAAACCCTTTTTGGGTTACCAGTGGTTTAGCCTTTTCCCTTTTGCGCCCAGGTATGTGCACCCACACATGTGAGGTACTGTTTACGTCGGGACACCTGTGGGAACGCGGGAAGGTAGGACATGTGGAGTTGGTGGCGTGTTTCAGTGGGTGGCAAGAGGGAAATGTCTGAGAATTGTAGTTTTTTCACTAAATTTAAGACTTTGCCGGGGATTGTGGGTAATACATTCTGGGGCGATTCGTGCAAGTCAGACCTCTGCGGATTCCCACGGGTGTCCTCTTTTTGGAAATACATGGAGTTCCCCGTTTTCCTTGGTGGCTCTGACACCCTAGGCCCAAATCTGTATTTTGTCCACATAAGCAAAATCTGCTCTGCCCAAAGGCCTGGAGTTACCAGTGGGTTAGCCTTTTCTCTTTGCGCCCAGGTAGGTGCACCCACACATGTGAGGTACCGTTTTTGTCGGGACACCTGTGGGAACGCAGGATGGTAGGACATGTGTTGTTGGCGGTGTGGTTCAGTGGGTGGCCAGAGTGAAATATCTGAAAATTGTGTTTTTTTTCCACCAAATTTCAGAGACATTTCCCTCTGCCCACCCACCAAAATACACCGCCAACAACAGATGTCCTACCTTCCCGCGTTCCCATAGGTGTCCCGACAAAAACGGTACCTTACATGTGTGGATGCACCTACCTCGGCACAAAGGGAAAAGGCTAACCCACTGATAACCCCAAGCCTTACGGCAAAGCAGATTTTGCTCATGTGGACAACCTACAAATGTGGGCCTATGGTGTCGAAGCCACCAAGGAAAATAAAGAACCCCATGCGTTTCCGAAACGAAGACGCCCGTGGGCACCCCCTTTCCACTAAAACATCCATGGTGGTTTAGTGACCCCCACACCCACTCAAAACAAGTTATAATTTTTTTTTGTTTTTTTTGTTTTTCCCCTCTTTCCTAGGGGAAGATTGTGCTAGCAATCTGCCCTCAGGGAGGGCCACATTAGATGCCCCCATCCATTTGGGGTGGGGGCAGAGGGCCACCCCCCTTTCCACTAAAAACACCTATGGAGGTTCAGTGGCCCCCCACACCGACCCAAAACAAGTTAAAATTTGTTTTATTTTTATTTTGCCCCTTCCCTAGGGGCAGATGAGCACATGTGTGTGGCCATCTGCCCCGGGGGAGCAAAACGTACTGTCCCAGGCTTGGGGGGTGGCTCTGGCAATATTTGCAGTGCACCCCCCCACCCCAAATGGATGGGGGCATCTCATGTACCACTTCCTAGGGGCAGAAATCTGCCCCCAAGGAAGGCTACATAAGGTGCCCCCATCCGCTGAGGTTGGGGGGAGAGGGCCACCCACCCTTTCAAACACAAGAAATCCTGGTGATCTAGTGGGCCCTCCACCCTCACCCAAAACAAGTTATAATATAAATATATATATATATATATATATATATATATATATATATATTTGTTTTGCCCTTCCCTAGGGGCATATGGGCACATGTGTGTGACCAACTGCCCGCAGGGGGTTGGCAAAATGTACTGCCCCAGGCTTGGGGGGCGGGGTGGCTCTGCCAATATTTGCAGTGGCCTCTCCACTCACCCCAAATGGATGGGGGCATCTCATGTACCTCTTCCTAGGGGCAGAAATCTGCCGCCAGGGAGGGCTACATAAATGCCCCTATCCACTTAGGGTGGGGGGGCACCCCCCTTTCAAACACAAATTCCTGGTGGTCTAGTGGCCCCCCTGCCCCCACCCAAAACAAGTTATAATATATATTTGTTTGTTCCCTTCCCTAGGGCCAGATGGGCACATGTGTGTGGCCATCTTCCCCCAGGGGGAGGTCAAAACGTACTGCCCCAGGCTTGGGAGGGGTGGCTCTGCCAATATTTGCAGTGGCCTCTCCTCCCCACCCCAAATAGATGCAGGGCATCTCATGCCAGGGAGGGCTAAATAAGGTGCCCCATCCACTTAGGGTGGGGGGGGAGAGGGCCACTCCCATTGCAAACATCCCTCGTGACTAGTGGTCCTACCCACGCCCACCCCACCCAAAACTATGTTAAAAAAATGGTTTGCCCCCTTCCCTGGGGGCAGATGATCACCCATCTGCCCCCAGGGTATTTCCCCCATGCTTTGGGGGGCAGGGGGCAGAGAGGGCAGCTTACATAGTAAGCAGCCCCTCCCACCACTTCAAAAACAGATCCCTGCACGACACACCAAACATATTCTGGGGGATAAATGACATTACATCCCCCCCACTTAAAATTGTGGGGAGATTTGTCCCTTCTGTCCCCCCCATGTCCTACGCCCATGGTATCCAGTGGAGTTATCACTCTTGCCCGTGTTAGTCTGTTTCATTTAGCAATCTGATTTCACAATCCTTTATTCACCTGTATAATTATCTACAATTCTGCCATACAAATTCTACTATTTTATGTAAGTGACAATAACATAAGTATGTACATGTCCAGGGCAGCCAATCTGTCACCGTGCATACGTTTTTGCCTAAAACTCCCATGATCCATGCCCACAATTTATGCTGTCTAGCTGCTGGGGGTTGCATGCTAAAGCATACAGAGGGAGACATGTTGGCTACACCTGAAGTGCAACCAGAGACATGCCAGCATCAGCTCAGTGCATGTATGGTACACCGTGATGCTGTTGTCTCCCGGCTGCACCAGTGTATACAGTGTCTTTCGTCGTTAAAGTGTTCTTCATGCTGCAGAGTGACAGTACGAAGACAATGTTTTCTGACCAATGTTTGTTCTGTTACACAAATGTCTGCTGCAAAATTGTTCTCCTATCTTGTCAACTGAATGCAGTGGTATGCAAACCAATAAAATAAAACCTAGAGCCGACCAATACCACAAAACCCATCTAATCCAAGAGATCCTCCTATGGTTTATTGTGACGATATTTAGACATCGATCAACAGCAAAATATCGTTCACTCCTCTGCCATAATTCCTCGAATGCATATCCGAAAGAAAAGGCCTGGCTGTGTCCATGATAGCCAAATTGGCATTGAGGCCACAAAATAACACAAAAAAGGGGAGGGCGCATAAGTACCAGTGTATAGATTTATCTGGAAATCGAATGCCCATACGAATCCCCCAGAGAGAGTGAAAGTAGCCGCTAATAGAAAACACTCAGGCAGAAAAGCGATGCAAGAGGAAATTCAATAATGTGTTTCAACCCATCAACCCATACTAATGATTTGTGCTCATCAACCGGGCTAAATGCAGGGGATACTGCTCTTTCCACTGTGGAGGGACTGGCGGACATTTTTACTCGACAACCATCATCCGTTCCAGGCTAGAACACCTCGACCATGCAGTGTGACAATAAAACATTACACACACAGCCACCCCATCCCCGTTGTCCCACTCTTAAACGGAAATCACATCCAGTTGGCACTCATTGCGTGTCATTCGGATCTGCAAGTGCTCTCATGGCAAGTGAAGTGCACATCCATGCAGTAGAATACTGCAGTGGATCACAGCAGCGAGACATGCCTTGCTCGTGTATTGCATGTGCCGGGTTCCCGACGATTGTAGTTGATTGCAGTCTCTCCAGTGAAGGAGGACTCAAATCTGTAGCCAGGTGTGGTTTATGAGAGTCCCTGATTTATGAACCTTCCTTGAGTGTTAATGTTTCTTCAGTCAACTGAAATGGGGTGTCTCTGGCACTTTAAAAGCGTTTGGGGGTCATTACAAGTCTGGCGGTAAATCCGCCAGGATACGGGCAAATTGAAATACTGATACCGGCAATTGGTTTGGCGGTATTACCACCAGATTATGAGTGCTGGTGTCAGGTGTAAGTCCCATTGAACACAATGTGGGATTTTGCTGGTATTACCGGCAATGTTTGCCGGTAACATGCCGAAATTTTCTCTAGCTCTTAGCTGGAGGCAATTCAACCAACTCACCGGCAAACTTGTAGTTGAGTACTGTGGGAATGTGCCGGTATACGTTAATACAAGCAAGTTAATTCTGCACCGGCCAACTTGTAATGAGGCCCAATGTCAATAGACACCGGTGCTCGAACTAGGTATGGGGCGGTCCCACATCCTGTTTGCAAAATTAATCCTTTCGCACCCACCATTATGTACGTTTTTTTGCACCACAGGAGTTGCAAAGAGGACATTTCCCACTATGTCCCTCACAACCCCTGCCTTTCTGGGAGTTGCCACCGGAACCCCAAGTCTTTCCCTCTTATCTTCACCCTCCACTCCTACCCACATGCCAAATCAGAGGGTGACATCTGGAACTCGTGCTCCCCGCCACCCCCCACTTCTTTCTGATCCACATCCCCCTCAGCATTAGGCTCGACCCCCTCTCTGACCCTCCACCCCCACTTACCTGACATCCTCCTGTACTGGCAGGGCCCATCCTGTCCCATTTCGCTTTCCATATATTCCGGAGAGGAAGTTAGCAGAGAATTACATTCAAAACGTCCTCTTTGGAATAGATGTCACTGACCCTGGGGTGGAGAGACAAGGGTTCACACCTCTGCTGATGTTAACCTCGATCCAATTCCACCCTCTCAGTCTGCCTCTTTAGAGGGCATTCAGAGCATTTCTAGTTGTTCTTTCCAATGGGATGCTTTCCAGTTCCCTAACCAGAAGCCAGTATTCACAGTCTGAGGCTCTTTGTTGTGGTGATTCACACCAGGCTTTTTGGTCGTTGACAATGCCGCTTACGATAGCTGGTGTCAGGGATGGCACTCTATTAAGAGTGGCACAGGACACCCAGAAAGGGTTTGGGTAGTTGTGCCTAAATAAAGTGGACAGATAAGTACACACACAGCTGAAAGGAAAGAGAACGAAGAGTAGGCAAGAGTAGCAAGGAAAAAGGTACAGAATAAATTCCCTCTTGGGGTGTATGCAGATATAGGAAAAGAGTATTCCACGAACCTTAGGAAAAACTCTAGCTTTCTGCACAGTTTGCTATAACAGAGGCCCACGCTGTTTGCTCATGGCTTAGAACAGCAGCTATGGGTGTCTGTAATGTAGCAACGAGACAAAGGAAGGGGCAGAGGTTGACTGATGGGAACCAACAGACAAGCTCTGTACAAAAGGGTCTACAAACAGTACAAGAGAAGATACTTACAGACAAATCCAGGAAAAGGAGGTTGATAGCAAACTAGCAGAAGGAAATGAAGGGAAAGTCGTGTAACAGGAGTGGATAGCAGAGGACAGTAAGGAACAAGGTTGAGAGCTCAGAGGAGCAGGAAAGCAATGAGCAAGCCCACAGGAGCAGGGATGTAAGGTAGAGAGCCCAGAGGGAAAGGGCTTAGGGCAGCAGAGTAAAGCAGGCTGCACGGCAAGGAACCCAGAAGGGCCGGGCAGCAAGGAGTGAGCCCTGAGGGGCAGGGCCGCTGACCGTAGAAGGTTGCAGAGGACTATACAGGGCTGCTAGGCCGAGAACCCAGTGGAAAAAGGTAGGTAGTAGGCAGCGGAGTGTGATAAGCTGCCAAGTAGGAAGCCCAGAGGACAAGGGCTGAGGCTGGAAAGCAGCAGAGCGTGATCAGCTGCAATGTAGAGAGCCCGGCAAGGCAAGGGCGGAGGCTGGAAGGCAGCAGAGCGTGATCGGCTGCAATGTAGAGAGCCCGGCAGGGCAAGGGCAGAGGCTGGAAGGCAGTAGAGCGTGATCGGCTGCAATGTGGAGCCTGGAAGAGCAGGGCTGAGGCAGGAAGCCCAAAAGGCTAGGGCTGTAGGCAGCAGGGTGTAGCAGGCTGCAAGGCAGGACGCCCAGAAGAGCAGGGCTGAGGCAGGGAGCCCAAAAGGCTAGGGCTGTAGGCAGCAGGGTGTAGCAGACTGCAAGGCAGGAGCCCGCCAGGGCACTGGAACAAAAAGCAGGTGAAAGCAGGAAACAGCATACAAAGTTTGTAGCTCAAAGCAAAAAGGTGCCGGAAGGACTCTGAATGCAAGAGACTGAGCTCTCGCAGGCAGCAGCTTTTATACTGTCCAGCCCAGCCCAGAAGCAGGTTTATAGGTTGCAGCTGGCTCAGCACACCTGCAGACAATCGGCCACCTCCCTCTCTGTTCCTGAGCTGGTGGAAGCAGAGCAAATCCCTAGGGCTTCTGGGGATTGTAGTTCTGATGAAGAAAAATAGGAATGGCCAGGAATAGATGGTTATAGCCAAGTGCATTGTGGTAATTGTAGTTTTTTGGGAAAAATAAAAAAGCACCAAAGTCTCGCAAATGGGAAATAAGGTCCAAAAAGTGAATAGCGGTTGATCCAAGAGTTTTCTGTAGATAAATGAATAACAATTTGTCCATATTGATCGCCAATGTATGCGCCCATGGCGCAGGCAGGACAGTATGCCCCTCTCCAGGCCCCTCTCCAGGCTCCCTGAAGACTGACCAACAAGAAGAAGGTCTGTCACACCGTGAAAGAGTCTTATTCCGAAAAGGCACATCATGAAGCACCAAAAACTGTTTAAGGTTGTAAGGTGGGAGTCTTGAAAGGTGGAGACGGTATCAATGTGCTGAACCTTTGTGGTAGAAATCAGAAAAGACAAAGTCTTTGGAGCACAAAACCCAACAGAGTGTTCATGAACAGGAGGAACTGTGAATGTCTGTTGCAGGTTCCATGGCAAAGCTTGCTTTGAAAGGCAACAGTAAGGTGGTGAACCAGAGGTACAGCAGAGTTGGTTGCTTTAGGAAGGTTTTCCAAGGCATCGGACGCAGCAATGGCAGAGTCAAGATTAGCCGCAGAAACGTCAGGAGTCACAGTGGCGGGTTCTCCATGATTTGTAGGAATTTCACAAGCCACCGCAGCAGAGAGATCATGAATGGCTGTGGATAGTTCCGATGCTGTAGCAACTGGGAGAGTGGGTGCCATAGAAGAACCAGCGGACAGTGGCGCACCTGAGACTGATAGAGTAGAGTCTGGTAGTTTTAGTGCTGCAGAGGCGCCAGCAAGAACAACCGGAGCTGTAGTCCCAAAAGAAAAGTTGTTATCTGACTTAGCAACAGGTTCTGTCCTTGCAGGCAGAGAGGAAGGGGGTGCTTCTGCTGCGAAAAGAGTGATGTGAGATGCTGCAACAGTAGCAGATTTAGAAGTATTAGCAGGAGGAGCAGCAGAGATTGGGCTAGCAGATACAGTAACAGGTAATAAGACAGATGTGGGGTCATGATTGGGTAGGCGTTCTGAAGGCTGATCTTCAAAGTCTGGTGTGCTCAAATTACTTGGTGGGTCTGGGGTATTGACTGATGGAAAGGCTGGATTCCAGGCAGGTACCGTATATTGTTCAGCATTGGAATCATGGTCTAGAGTACCAGAACCTGAGTTACTGTGGTTGGAAAGTGAAAGAGCTGTGTCAGACTTTAGAAGGGATGCATATGCTAAATTTAGGTCTTCCATCTGCTTGGTATAAATCTGTATCCTTTTCTGCGTGGCAATTCCAGGCCTTACCATGTCGATCTCTAAAGACAGTATTTCGGGTGTAGGACATTGTATCAAAAGGTCTGGAATATTGTGTCCCTTCATAGAATTTTTACTATGTAAATAAACAAAGTCATCATAGAGATCTTCGGTCTTTCTTTTAAGGCGTAGGAGTTTTTCTTGTAGCAGGTATGTATCATTAGCCTGATCTAAAGCATTAGAATCTGGTGTGGCAGAAAATGTGGTTGTAGCAATGGGAAGACTGACCTTAAGTTTATTGTGGTTGGTAGATACTGGGGAAGTATTAAGACCACCGATGGTCAGTATTGGTCCTTTGTACCCAGGACTAGGTGAACTAACCTCAGGATACATAATGCCGTGTCCTGTCAAATGAGGGTTTCCAGTAGATTGGGGAGCTTGCCAAGCAGATCTTGAACATATCACTCTAGCAACAGCGTACTCTGGTTTAGAGACCCCCACAATGAGTGCAATATCCTTGGCTGTAACAGTGTTAGAAAAATTATCAGAAGCAGGAGTGTCTTTCACTGTTTGGGCAACAAGATCTGTAAGAATTCATTATCTTGCTGTAGCTCTTCAACCGATAAGGACCGCGGATCATAGTCGCAAATGTCATAATAGTTATACATGGAAGAAGGGTCAGCAAGCCAGTGAGTGTAGTACCGTGCTTGTAAATCTTTGTTTACTAAGGTGAGGCTGTTCTTTAGACTAAGTATAGATTTTTGCAAAGGTTTCTTAACCCGAAAGGAAAGCATCCTTGGTCTGTGTGTGCCTTTCCTGCCTATGGAACAAGACATTTTTGCTCTTGCATTCTGTCAGGGATGGCACTCTATTAAGAGAGGCACAGGACACCCAGAAAGGGTTTGGATGGTTGTGCCTAAATAAAGTGGACAGATAAGTACACACACAGCTGAAAGGAAAGAGAACGAAGAGTAGGCAAGAGTAGCAAGGTAAAAGGTACAGAATAAATTCCCCCTTGGGGTGTATGCAGATATAGGAAAAGAGTATTCCACGAACCTTAGGAAAAACTCTAGCCTTCTGCACAGTTTGCTATAACAGAGGCCCACGCTGTTTGCTCATGGCTTAGAACAGCAGCTATGGGTGTCTGTAATGTAGCAACGAGACAAGGGAAGGGGCAGAGGTTGACTGATGGGAACCAACAGACAAGCTCTGTACAAAAGGGTCTACAAACAGTACAAGAGAAGATACTTACAGACAAATCAAGGAAAAGGAGGTTGATAGCAAACTAGCAGAAGGAAATGAAGGGAAAGTCGTGTAACAGGATTGGATAGTAGAGGACAGTAAGGAACAAGGTTGAGAGCTCAGAGGAGCAGGAAAGCAATGAGCAAGCCCACAGGAGCAGGGCTGTAAGGTAGAGAGCCCAGAGGGAAAGGGCTTAGGTCAGCAGAGTAAAGCAGGCTGCACGGCAAGGAACCCAGAAGGGCCGGGCAGCAAGGAGTGAGCCCTGAGGGGCAGGGCCGCTGACCGTAGAAGGTTGCAGAGGACTGTACAAGGCTGCTAGGCTGAGAACCCAGTGGAAAAAGGTAGGTAGTAGGCAGCGGAGCGTGATAAGCTGCCAAGTAGGAAGCCCAGAGGACAAGGGCTGTAGGCAGCCGGAGTGAGGAAGGCTGCAGAGCAGGGAGCCCAGAGGACAAGGGCTGTAGGCAGCCGGAGTGAGGCAGGCTGCAGAGCAGGGAGCCCAGAGGACAAGGGCTGAGGCTGGAAAGCAGCAGAGCGTGATCAGCTGCAATGTAGAAAGCCCGGCAAGGCAAGGACGGAGGCTGGAAGGCAGCAGAGCGTGATCGGCTGCAATGTAGAGAGCCCAGCAGGGCAAGGGTGGAGGCTGGAAGGCAGCAGAGCGTGATCGGCTGCAATGTGGAGCCTGGAAGAGCAGGGCTGAGACAGGAAGCCCAAAAGGCTAGGGCTGTAGGCAGCAGGGTGTAGCAGGCTGCAAGGCAGGACGCCCAGAGGAGCAGGGCTGAGGCAGGGAGCCCAAAAGGCTAGGGCTGTAGGCAGCAGGGTGTAGCAGACTGCAAGGCAGGAGCCTGCCAGGGCACTGGAACAAAAAGCAGGTGAAAGCAGGACAGCATACAAAGTTTGTAGCTCGAAGCAAAAAGGTGCCGGAAGGACTCTCAATGCAAGAGACTGAGCTCTCGCAGGCAGCAGCTTTTATACTGTCCAGCCCAGCACAGAGGCAGGCTAATTGGTTGAACCTGGCTCAGCACACCTGCAGACAATCGGCCACCTCCCTCTCTGTTCCTGAGCTGGTGGAAGCAGAGCAAATCCCTAGGGCTTCTGGGGATTGTAGTTCTGATGAAGAAAAATAGGAATGGCCAGGAATAGATGGTTATAGCCAAGTGCATTGTGGTAATTGTAGTTTTTTGGGAAAAATAAAAAAGCACCAAAGTCTTGCAAATGGGAAATAAGGTCCAAAAAGTGAATAGCGGTTGATCCAAGAGTTTTCTGTAGATAAATGAATAACAATTTGTCCATATTGATAGCCAATGTATGCGCCCATGGCGCAGGTATGACAGCTGGCCACAAATGCCAGTGGTTTGCCAAAGATATGTATCATGGTTTCCCTCAGGGACATAAGTCCATTACCCGAAACAGGGAAGAGTGGAGCTTTGGGTCACTTTGCCGTCATCTAATGGCATCCCCCTTTCGTTAACAGCTTCTATGTAAAACAACCATGAAAGGCATATGTTTTTGCTGCTCTTAGCCATTAAGTAGCTCATTACTATGTTTGAGAGAGTAGTTACTTGTAAGTGCTGTGACAGGGTCTTCACAGAGGTCACGGACAATGGCGGGTGTTAACCTGTTACAAGCCGTCCTCAGTGGTACTCTGTTCGGAGGATAGCACAGGTGCAACGTGCTGCTCTTGAAAACTGCTGCTTTTAACATGTAGGTCGTTGGCCCAAAGATTAAAATCTCCAAGTAGAATGACGGGGGATATTTACTTTGCTAATGTTGTGGAGTAGATTGATAAATTATTCCTCAAAAAGGGGTGTGATTGACGGTGGACGATAGATTATCGCAATCGTGAGTGAGCAATTAGCATGGAGCTTAATTTTGGCTTTCAAACTTCCGCACCCCTCAGGATTGAGGAGGGTATTAATATGAATGTCTAAACTTTTTTGGCAATAATAGCCACCCCGTCGCACCTCCGATCAATGCAATCCGCTCTATGAATTCAGTAGTCTGGGGGAATAGCGAGAGTGGCAACTGAAGGGGTCAAGTCCGTGAGCCAGGTTTCAGTAATGGCCATAAAGTAACATGAATATTCTGTAAGGTAGTTGTGTATTTCAACCCTGTGTTTCAGTAACGAGCTAGTGTTAAGCAGGGCAAAGTGCAAGTCTGTGTAAAGTCGTGGCATGGAGGTGATCTTAGAGGAGTTAGGGTTAGTAGTGCCAGCAGAGGCAGACATAAACTTACCTGGTTGTATGCACTTACTGATAATCAGTGCGTAAACAGAGTGGGAGTCTTACAACAGCAGCGTTCAACTCGATTGAAGTGTAATTGAGCAGATGGTTACAATGTGGTAAAATAACACAATCAGCTTGATTGAAAATGAAATGAGCAAGTAAATACAATTTTGTTAATAAAATACGATCAACTCGACTTTTAAAATTAGCTTAGCATTAACAGGTAAAATAAATAGTGGCCAGAGCAAAGGCACACTAGGAAGTAGATAGGTGCAAGGCTAGCAGCATTATAATTTAATTTAATACAGAAAACTGCAACATTTTGTAAATTGCTTGCTGCATGATATGAAATGTGCTGACCTGTTAGTTTAAGTGAGGGTAGCCCACTCCATTTCAAGTTTTCCTTTCATTTTAAACGGAAGATATCATTAATGCGACGATTTTGTAAAATGGATAAAATGAAATAAATATATACTTTGAAAAAAGTGCTCATTGCATTATTGTATTCCGGCTAGAACTGTCCTAGAAACAAGACATGATGGCCAGAAGGGGTTTCCTTGCTGAATACTCTTTTTCCTGGATCATAGCCGGTGAACTGAGCACCGGTAGCTCTCACTCAGAGTTGGAGACAGTAAGCCTCCAACTTACATAGCCCAATAGTGCACTCCAACTGTAAAACCTTATGAAAGGAGGATCTACAGGGAAAAAGTGCAAGCCTCCTTATAGTCCTCAGCCCAGCTCTACATTTCAACTTTGGGTAAAAAAGCAGAATTGTCAGATACTCATTTGGTCAAGATTGATAGGACAAACCATGTTAACAAACTGGATATGATCTGGATCCTTGAAGTCTGGACACTGGGTCTTATGTAGTCCATGCTCATCCCCAACCATGCAAGAGCCCCTGCTGCACTGCAGAGTGGAGCATACCCACGCCCAGAAGACTTCCACTTAGAAGGCTCTATTGCGAGGCTGAGCAGCTAAGCTGAGAAATAACAGATATAACCTGATGTGCACCCTTTGCGTTGTCACATTGCAGCCTACACCTGCAAAGGTCGAATAAACTGGGTCAGGTGGAGCAGGCTCCTGAAGCATTCTGCATACCCTTAAAGGAATAGTGCGCTCAAAAATATTATTGTCCCGAGCGTTCGGGCATGTGTTTTCAAGCATATGTTGATCGATCGTAAAAACATTTTCTATGCACCTTACCATAGTTTTCCTCACTTTTACACATGCAAAATCAGGCAGTCGGGCGTGGCCATATTGTGCTAATCTTATCCATTGCCGCATCGCCCTAAGGTGAACTGCCCTCGCGGCACTAAATCATATCCCCCGCCCCTGAAGCTGACTTCACTAGACACGTATGGCCCATTTCACAACACCAATGCACGTCTTGTGTCAACGTTCTCTGTGCTCCAGCTAATGACGTGTCTCCATGGAAATGGCAGGACGCCTCTCTCCTCAATATGTATAAACAGATTGCTTCCCATCAGACAACATCAGATTTGCTTTTCCAATCATTTCACTGTCTTTTTTGTGTATCCCGTGGCTCGTTTCTGCTCTGTTCGGCTATCTTCGTTGCTCGTGGCCCGTGCAAACAGATACTAGTACTATCATTACTATCTATTTTAATTTTGTCACATAATGGCAACAATACAGCCCTACCAGTACGAGCCAGAGTATTCCGAGGCGGAATTACTTGAAAGAGAAAGATGCAGAAATGATGGGGCTTTGGACAACAGTTGGGAGGACGAATCACCTGATCAAGAGCCTGGGCCTAGTTGCATGGATGACGTCTCCACCTGGTGTACCTGCAATCGGTGCAAGGCAATGCCAACCGAGGAGAACTGCTGCTGCTGAGAAAACTCTAAATGCTTGTCCTACAAATTGGAAGATGAGACACGGCCGTAATGCGTTACCGAGCTCCATGACTTCAGTGCAGCCTGTCTCACACGGTCCGTGTTGAGGATTATGATGGTGCTTAAGCACAAACTTCGCGGAACAGTTCGCCCTCGCAATCCAAGTAATGAGTAAGTGTACTCTAGATGTGATGTCACTTAGGCCACTAACATTTCATGTTTGTCACCTATATTGTCATAACTTTGATCAATCACTGGCAAATGAATGTAGTCTTGCAATTCTATGCATCACTCGCGATTTGGGGAAATCATAGTGGTCATCGTATGTGTCTTTCACGTAAAACCAAGAAACAATATTTCGTTGTGTCCCAAATGTAAGGGAATGTATAGTTGTTCCCTTTTGTAATGTGTCTAACTTCAAAGCCCAAGTTGATTGATCCGTGAAGTAGCAGTTGTACTGGCAACAATGCCATAGGATTCAAGATTGCATTTTCAACTAAGGTTTGATACACTTTTCTTCATTTAAATATAGTTTGTATGTTTCTCTTCCACAGGTGGTACAGGCTGTTGGCCTATCATTCGTTTACATGGTGGCTTCATGGGAGGCTTGGACACCGCGTTCGACGAGTAATACCCACCTGTGTCGATGGTGCCATTAGAGAGACATTCCCCAGTGACAGCGGTCAGTACAGGGGATATCCCCACCCTGTGCTGCAAACCGAAGTATATAATGTGTAGTACATTTGTGCCATCTACATCAGCAACAAAATAAAATACAACTGAACTTTTATGAAAGGTTGTTTCAATTTTTCAGTGAATCAAGGACACGCTCACTTGTCCTGGCAGGGCTGACTGGGTGGGAACGGCTGAGGTGACAAACACCATGTACACTTCAAAGGTATCTTCCGCGCAGGGGGCATTGTTCACATGGTCTCCCCAGACCCCTTGTCTCCAGACAGGCTCCCCTGAAGCAGACCGTGCCCCTGCAATTCACATAAGTGTGTCTCCATTAAGCAGTGTTCCAGCCCTTTCCTGCATGCCTCTTGGCCATCCATCTCCCCTTCCCTATAAATGGCAGTTCGCACCTGTGTCCGTGCCCTCCCAAGGGGGCTCTCAGGGAGGGAACGGCCGAGGTGCCAAACACCATGTACACTTTAAAGGTATCTTCCGCGCAGTGGCCATTGTACAAATGGCGTAGCCAGACCCCGTGTCTCCAGGCAGGCTCCCCTGAAGCAGGTCATGCCCCTGCAATCCACATAAGTGCATCTCTCCCTTCGGCACTGTTCTGGGCCTTGTCTGCACGCCTCATGCCCATCCATCCCTCCTCCATTATCAACAGCAGTTCACACCAGTGGATGTACATTGCCAAGGGGGCTCTCAGGGTGGGAACGGCCGAGGTGCCAAACACCATGTACACTTCAAAGGTATCTTCCGTGCAGGGGCCATTGCTCACATGGCCTAGCCAGACCTAGTGTCTCCAGGCAGGCTCCCCTGAAGAAGGCCATGCTCCTGCAATCCACATAAGTGCATCTCTCCCTTCAGCACTGTTCTGGGCCTTGTCTGCACGCCTCATGCCCATCCATCCCTCCTCCATTATCAACAGCAGTTCGCACCAGTGGATGTACGCTGCCAAGGGGGCTCTCAGGGTGGGAACGGCCGAGGTGCCATACACCATGTACACTTCAAAAGTTTCTTCCACGCAGGGGCCATTGTACATATGGCCTAGCCAGACCCGTGTCTCCAGGCAGGCTCCCCTGAAGCAGACCATGCCCCTGCAATCCACATAAGTGCATCTCTCCCTTCAGCACTGTTCTGGGCCTTGCCTGCATGCCTCATGCCCATCCATCCCCCCTACCCTATCAATGGCAGTACGCACCTGTGTCTGTGCCCTCCCAAAGGGGCTCTCAGGGTGGGAACGGCCAATATGACAAACACCATGTACACTTCAAAGGTATCTTTTGCGCAGTGGCCATTGTACACATGGCCTAGCCAAACCCACTGTCTCCAGGCAGGCTCCCCTGAAGCAGGCCGCACCCCTGCTATCCACATAAGACCACGCCACATACACGTCATTCATTCACATACACACCCACTTTTCAAATGCTTTACAAACCCCTTGATATTTATCATGAGAACCTCTGTGCTACTTGAAAACATCTTGACCACTGAAAGTCTTCTCGTCATCGTGCTACCTGTGAACATCTTTGAGCCTGGAAGTCAACTCGTGATCGCGCTAACTGTTCTCCTGCTACTAACTGCCCTGCTTGCTGAATCTAACTGTTTGTTGGTCAAGGTAAAGGCAGGTCACCAAATCATCTCCTCTTGATCTCTATATTTCTATCTATTTCGAACAAATGTACCCTGTGGTGTAACGTTCATTCATCTCATTGCCATTACCATTGACTTCTGTTTGATTTGTTCTGTTCTCGATATAGCAATTGTCATGAATGTCAAGTGGGATAGAATTGCATCCTTTGCAGACGGTGTCTATAAGCATGTTTCCTTTTGATGCATGATAGTACATTCAAGGGACGAGTAACACATTACGATTTGTGCCACATCAATCAATTGTGTATGAAAGTTATCCTATAATACAGTCGGCTACGCTACAGAGGTTTTGCTTCTGTGACCAAAACAAACATTGCATAGAAAAATGTATGATATAATTCCATCTTTCTCACGCATTCATGCAAAAAAATTTTTTTACGAAGTGGACTTTTTTTTAACAGTTTTTCCAACAATGCCTGCTTGTATGGTTTACGGTTGCCGTTCTAAGATCCATGACAAACCGAAAGGCACAATAATGCATTTATTCCCGAGGGATACAGATCTAATAAGAGAATGGGACAGACATTGCAGATTTGTGCCGGAAGAGCTTGAAAGTAGAGCCCATGATGTCTTGGGGGACTTGAGGGGTGATCGATTCCGCATCTGCAGCTTGCACTTTGCCATAAATATGTACGACCAATCGCAGTACACAAAAAAGCATCGACTCAGAACGTTTCGTAAATTGCTTCCAAATGCAATTCCAACTCTATTCATGCACACACTGCCGTAGGTGAGTCACGGTTCATGATTTAGCTGTACGCCTTGGGGTACTGAATGGGTAACTGCATGGACCGATTGGTGTTTTTGGTGTAAATGTTTCTTACTAAACTTTGCATATTTACCAGATTGTATTGCTTTATAACAATACCCCTTTTTGTTAGACATCTGTCCCTGGTTTTAGGAGCATCATAGAAAATGATTTATGAACACAGAAAACTATGCTATAGTGCCCTTCGAAATAAGCACAATCTTTTCATAATTGGTTGCTTCACATGTCAATTTTTTTAGATGAGCATATTCACTGAAGCACAGACTATCGGTAGTGACAACATCACCGACACTTCCAGTATAACAATGGTGAGCCATACTGACTTGTTGAAGTTTATATTCTTGAAAGTTGGATCTTCCCACATTTCTAATGCAAATCTAATTTTCCCATTACCACTTTGTGACAATGCACTAAAAATGAAGGAGCAAGATTCTGCATCCATTTCTTTCCCGGAGTCAACAACAACTTCAAGCACCTATCAGGTAGTTTTATTTCGCTATTCGATTACGGAAATTTAATATACATGTAATTTTAGATAATATGAAATAGTTTATGTATTCTGTCGTTTGTTTACATAATGTTTAATTTATGGGTTTTTATTGATATGTACCATTGACTACATCTGAATGTGTCTGTTAAATTTCACTGTTTTCATCCATACTAAAACAAGTACTGTGTTACAGGCGGATGCAGGGACTTTGACTACAATTACATCATTCTTTGGAGCTGGTCCAGAGCATGAGGTATGCGTACTGACACTTCCGTTGAATGAAAGTATATCCTACATCTGATACTATTAGACAGTGACATTATTATAAGCAAGCATCTTTTCAAACTTTTACCATTTCGGTTGTAATGTTACAATTCCTACCCTAATGCTG
Organism: Ambystoma mexicanum; assembly: GCF_040938575.1. NCBI lineage: Eukaryota > Metazoa > Chordata > Amphibia > Caudata > Ambystomatidae > Ambystoma > Ambystoma mexicanum. The sequence continues at coordinate 848,880,173 of NC_090930.1, forward strand.
AATGTAATGCAAAATGCTTGAGTGCAACATTACAAACAGTGGGTTTTGCACAGTGATCTCTAATCGAGTACAATAGCCATCAATCAGGTGACATTTGAAATGTATATTTTGACAAAATGACGTACACATTTTACGAGGGTATGTAAGCGGTGTGTGCGAGGAAAGAATTTGATTTAAAAAAACAGTTGACTTTTTTTAATGAATATTCTATTCAAGGGATGTATACAGGGTCAGGAATTAGAAGAGGAGGCACATGGATAAGAGGTGGAAGACCAGCTTGCTGGTGTGGACGTTACAGTGAAGAACACGGTTTCACAGAAAATCAAGAAAACAAGGGTAACTAACTAACAATTTCATTTACAAAATGTGGTTTGGGCTGGTGTTGTCTTCATAACATGTTTTCTTAATTTAAAGTGCTATATTCTGTATGTTGGATTTACAATGAATATGTTTTTACTACCCATCTCCTAGAGACCTAGAAGAAAATGAAGTATGAAGACACAGACAACAAATGAAACCAAAGATGCTGCTTGCCAAACAGATTTCAGCATGCAGCAACTACTATTTGAGGCGCGGCATAGTCCAATCAATAAGCAGACTCGAGATGCTTATGCCCAATGGCCAGAAAATGAATGGGATGTATCTGGCGAAGCAAGCAAAGTGTTTTGGACCATTGCAACAATGTGAGAACTCCACAAAATGAAGAAGAACCTGCATACAAGCAAGATGCTTTTGAATTACTCAGTGACCACTTCACACAATCTACACCTGCAAAAAAAGGGCCAATCTACATTGATGGTTTCTCCAATTCGTGTGCAAATAACACAAGCTGAAATAACAGACGCTGAAGCCTCAACACAATTGACTGAGGAAATAGGCAAAGATCTTGACTTTAGTGTGTCCTGTTCGGCCAATATGTCCACCACAGTTGAGTCAGAAACTACATTCATGCAGGATGATAGTCCAATAAAGGAACACAAATACATTGTATTCGACAGCTTCCTGGTAGAGATTATACTGATGCTGTAATATGTCCATCCAGTGAGGGGGAAAGTAGGCGGGGTGCCATTGGTGAATGTGACTTGTGTATCAAAGTGCCAGCTGGAAATGTACAATGTGTACATCAGCTTTACTTTTCAGTGGCTCTGCTTTTAGTAAGTTGTCCAGCTTCTGTCAATTTGTGGGTCTTCAGTTCCTATCTAAAATTCAGTACTATAAGTATCGAAGACAATGTTTTTTCCCCCGCTATTAGTGAAGCCTGAAAAATTGATCAAATGTTAATTGAAAGGACATTCTCTGACAAACTGTTCAGGCTAGCTGGCGATGGACAGTGTGACAGCCCTGGATTTTCAGCAAAGTACTGCACATACCACTTTCAGGACATGGAAAAAAAAATGGTGAGTTTGGTGGTCTTGCAGGTGTCTGAATGTAAATCCTCAGTGGCCATGGAGAAACATGGTTTTATAAAATCCCTGGAAGATCTCCATTCGAGGGGAATGCAAATGGACCTCATTGCCACCGACAGACATGTTCCAATAGCCAAGGCCATGCAACAGTTTCCAAACATTCGGCATCAATGTGATGTAGGCACGTTGCCAAATCAATCAATAGAAAAATCACAGCTGCTGGTAATAAAAAAGTTTCTGAAAATATTTTACAGTGGTCCCAGTCTTTGAGCAACCATCTTTGGTGGAGTTCCAAAACTTGTGGTGGGTCTGTAGAAATTCTACTTGAAAAATGGTGCTCATTGATGCACCACTGTTCCAACGTTCACTCGTGGACAGAGAATCAACATTTTCACCAATGTGCACATGGATGTTTATCGAGGAGCAGGAACTCAAGAAGAAGTGGTTGGTTCCATCTTCACCTCCACACAAAGCTCTTGAGAAGATTGTGTTTGATAAAACTCTATCAAGAGATCTGAAGGGACTCACAGAATTCTGTCACACAGGAGATTTGGAGGTGTTGCACAGTATGTGCCTAAAGTACAGGCCCAAGAGATTGCATTTCGGCATAGACGGGATGCAATATCGGACATTACTAGCGGTTTTAGCGCATAACGAGAACGTGGGAGAGAACAATCGAGGACTGTGGGAAACTTTGGGATGCTTCGTTACACAATGGCCTTTAAGAAAAGAGGCAAAAAATGGGTGGTCAAGCCAATATACCAGGAAATGGAATTCGATTTTGTGAATAATCTCACTTTGACTGTGTTGGACATACATACTTATGGAACCGATCATGATTTTGTTCCTAGGACACATACATTGCCACAAAACATTGCAAACGTGTCCTGTCCACCAAAAGCAGACCTCGTGCAACAGTTCACTTCCCGGTACAAATGATTAGCAACTATTAATTTGTTCAACAATGTTTTTATAAAGTGTCCAAATAAAGCGTCCAAATTGTCTTTTGAAATGTATCCTCTTTGTCAATTCTTTTGGGAAGAAGTGCCTTTTGGAGGATGCCATACAGTGTAACTTTGTGCTTTCACACTTCCCGCTTTTGTCAAGCTCTTGTGGCTCCTTCACTGATCGGGGAAGGGTCAAATGGATATCAACATGAAAGCAGCTTTGGGGTTCTGCAGTTGCTTTACCATGCACATGTCCAAATAGCTGAATAAAAACACATCCCACAAAGGAATGAGACCTAGGCTACCTGTGAAACTTGCCATGCAAGACCTACTGACTGTAAGCAAAACAAGGCATCAAAGGGGGTTGTTGGTGAGAAATAGGTGCACTCTGACCTATATTTTTATGGGGCCATGTGTTAGGGGTCGTTGCTAGCGGATGCCTTATCAGAGGGGCCGATCTATGATTTGCGGCCCTCAAATTCTTACAATTTAAAACACAGTGGGGATAGGTGTCAGTGTTACCAAAATATATGACCACTCCTGATTAGGTATATGGGAGGTGAAGTTGAGGTGGTGCAGGGGTAGTTTCTGGGGACCAGATGCGTTCAAAGGGAACAGGGTTCATGGGTTCAGGGGACCGCAGCCTGGCAGGAGGGGGTTGGAGATGGCATGAGTCAGTGAGAAGAAACGGATTGTGCACTAGGGTTGGAGCAGGGCCTGCAATGACATTCTCGTACAAGCACATTTTGTCAGTGCTCGAAACTCGCTACTTGCAAAAATGATAAACTGATTTGCTTTGAGAGCAGGAGACGGGCTGATCTGACAGGTGTTTGGTGCTTGCTTTGCGAGGCGCTGGGAGAGTGAGCAGCTTACCAAAGGGACCCTAAAAATAAGGCATTTGGAAGTAAACTAACTGTTTTCATTAAAAAAAGTAAATCACTAGAAATTTCGCGAGGCATTGGTGGATGCCAGCAAACAATTTGTTTGTTTTTCAAAAATATTTCAGATGCCACTGTGGTCAGCAAGGCTATTTGCTCACATTGTAAGTGAAGGTCACAGCGTTTGAATTTTGCTTATGTGCTATGCACATCCACGCATCCTACACAGGCTCCACATAGGTTCGATTGTTTTTCGGCGTTGGAAGAAAGGGAGGATTCTGAATGGAATGAATGAAGAGAGGTGTGTAATACCGTGAAATATGATAAGGTTCACCATTCCAAAACTGGACAAAGGAACATGCAATTTCATTTAATGAAAATGTGTTGATCTGAATGGAGTCTCTGCGTTACGCAGAGGGAATGGAAATGCCGAATATTATGTAAGTTTTACTACGGACGATTTATATATGAACGAGTAAAGGTTTCATTATCTGACCATTGTTGCTGGCTTACATTGTAATGGGTTCTTGTTTGTGGCATATTGCAACGACACGCAAAAACAACCTGTGTGTGTACTTGTCTTTGTCCCGGGCAAATGGGAAGTGCAGCACCGAAATGCACGTAGTCCACATTTGGGTTCCCCCATCTTCCACCAACACCAAATTCTATGCTAATATTCCGTTAAAATGCTGTCTCTGTGTTCTTCGAATTCTTCCATCAACTTCTGCATCCCATTGCGAGCTAAACATACCCCATAGCACTAACCTCTCTAACACATCGTAGACTCCAACTTTCCACAATGTTTTCTCTGTGTTTCCATTGTTTCACGTTTGTGTTCATCATTAGTTTTCACACGGTGCAGAATTGATGGGTAAATTGATACATTTGAATAAAGAACATTCACTGAGACACATTTCTGTTAAGTTTTCTACACAGCTACATCCTGCCTTTCTGCAAATGTCATTGATTCCACATACCAAGTGATGGCTTCTTTAGCCGGCAGCTGCAGATACACTTAAATTGCTGGATCACAATGACGCTGTTTTGGGACGATCGCCCCGGGCCGATATGCCAGCGATAAGGAGCAACCTGACATCGTTTATGGTGGTCTAGCGCCAAGCTGATGCCAAAGCCTTGCAATTCACGGATCCGTCCACTGTGCTTTTTATACCCAAAAGGAACAGCGTGTGACTCACGATAAACATTTGTGGATCGAAAACAAAGAAAGAAATTACCACTGTTGTTGAATATAGCAATCGCCGGATGCTCTCGGAGCGTGTATTGTGAAATAAAAGCACATTATAAATTGCAGAGTATTGCGGTTTCCTTTACAAATAATGTTTTGTATTCAAAATTGAGACGCACTGTGTTGTGAGAGAATGTGTGTTGATATTCCGGGTTCTGCGTCAACTGACGTCAACACGTAGGTGATGACTGGGCACGTTTGGCTACGATGCCCACTAACATCATGGAGATAGCGAAGAATATCACTAGGAATGGTGATGTCAGCCTCAGGGGCGGGGGATATGATTTAGTGTCACCAGGGCAGTTCACCTTCGGGCGATGCAGCAACGGATAAGATTAGCACAAGATGGCAATGCCCGGCTGCCTGATTTCGCATGTGTAAAAGTGAGGAAAGCTACCGTAAGGTACATAGGAAATGTTTGTACGATCGATCAACGTATGCTTAAAAACACATGCCCGAACGCTCGGGAGAATAATATTTTTGAGCGCACTGTTCCTTTAACTTGATGGGCTATTATGCATTTGACCACAGTGCAATAGTACACTGTTGGGTGTGAATTGAAAGCCCAGATGAAGTACCGGAATGACAGCTCCTTGATGAGGGAGAAGTCTGCTTCGTTTCTAGGCTCAGGCAGCCTGCCCTGTCTCCTAACAGAAAGTGGCGCTTCCAAACACTGAAGTTTTTTGGGAGGTTCCAAAATGTGTAGAAGGTATGCAGCAGATTTCCAAGAACATTTGAAAGGGTGTTTTACCTTTGTGGCTGGGACCCAATTGTGGATATAGGTTAGGAGCAGCTTAAGAGAATGAAGAGAGGATCGACTTTTTATGGTTAACGAAAATATCTGAGATGCTTCTATCATTAATCTTCAGATAGGTCTTGTGTATAATTTTACCTGTGAAGGCCTCCATGTATTAAATATTGGTTTCAAATTGATAAATGATTTATTTCACTTTGAGCATTTTTTACCAGGACTGATTTTATGAAGTTTTTATTTCTGATGTGCATTTCACTGAATCCCTCATCCCCTCCTCTAGCATTCAAAGACTTCCGCCTGAACTCCCAGCCACACTGTATGAGCTGCTGCTTACCCCTGGAGCGCCAGGCATTGCTACCCTTTGCATTGACTCCTTTTAGCCTTGCATTATAAAATAAGCCCACAGCATATTTCTCCTGAACCAGTCATCAGCCAACCCTCAGAATCTGAGTTCTAAATGCACAGTTTCAAATATTCCCACTCCAACCGTACCTCTAAACGGAGTGGTGGTAGCTAGCTTCCTTCTATGGAGCTGCACAGTTTGCTGGGCCCCGCTGTAGATGGCTTCTGTCCAGGACATGGCACAGAGTCAGCCTTGGGAGCCATTTTAGATGACATGTGTGCTTTAATAGATGGATATGGTGATGCAGCATTAGTACTATTTGAAATCTCTGCAACACCTAGTACCAGATACCGGGTCGGTCTCTGCCTCTGTGGACTAATGCATCCACTACAGTGGCCTGTGTTTGATCTCATGGTCACAGGTTTGAATCCCGGCAGGTCCACTCAGCCCTTCATCCTTCTGAGGTTGATAAAATGAGTACCAATAAGTTGGGTAAGAATAAACATATGTTATTAGCGCCAAGATGCCCCTTTGGGGCTGAACCTGCGCTTTACAAATACGCCTATTATGTTATGATAGCACAGCACATTTAGCCAGAGGCTTCTAGAAGTGGGTATCCAAGGCACAGTGATTGAAAGGTTAGCATATTTTTAATGGAATCATTTCACCCAATAATGCTAAGAAATTGCTATCATGTTGGCCCCTCTAAAACACTGCTCTCCCTAAAGCTCTGCATTATCATCACTTCTATTTAAGGTGCCTGGCCTCCTGTTTACCAACCTCATAAGACTGTTCAGCCTGGTTTCTAATAATTAGGACACATATGATCCACAAATCAGACCACGCATAAAGCCTTCCTCAGCAAATGGTTCATAATCCTTCCCTAATTGTATGCAGGCAATACAAAACTGCATGGAGCAGATTGTTTTAAAACAGATCTATATGATCACTAGGACCCCCAGAATTCCGACAGCAGAAAATGACAACTTATTTTTAAACCCCCCTTTACACCACATACATATGCGGGGGGGGAGTTCCACATGGGGCCTGGCTGCAGCGGATAATGAAGGAGACAGGAAACCCCAACAACCTTTCATATATAACTGTGTCAACCTGAGGCCAGTTCTTGCCCTCAGTATCAATTGACAGTGAGCTGTCATTTCTGGTACTCCATGTTTACAGTAGTCCTCCCTGCAGTGGGACCGCATTCATAAGGAACAAGAATGTGGTTTGCAGGAGCCAGAGATTCTGGTCTTGCTGCAGCTTCAAGGGAGATCTGACTCTTTAATCAGGAACCACAGAAAGCTCAATTAAACAGAGGGACCCTTTGATCCACAACAGACTGGAAGACGGGTTGGACTTCGTATTACATGTTTTCACCCCTGTACCCTTCTGTTGCAAAGTACTCTGGTTATGACTTCATGCATACAGGAGATTGTTGGTGGGGACCCAGGATTGGTTCATTAGGGTAGGCACAGCCTACACCAATCACTGTGGCCCATTTGGCTTTAAAAGAGGCATGCATCCCTTTTTTGGCAGATCATCTGAAGACTTCACAAGGAGTAGAAAGAAGAACTCATCATTGGGCCCTGGCTGAAGTTAGTCTGCCTTACATCTTCTGCAAGTGAAGGAACGGCAGGACCTCCAAAAGGGAAGCATGATCCCTCCCCTAAACATCTCCCAGGTAACAGAGGGAGATACTGAATCCGGTGGACCATCCACAAGCTCCAGAACCAGTACCCAGCCAGCACACAGTGTGCCCTGCTAGGCTCTGCAGCATGCTTCCTCGGTGAGAAGTGCCCAATGGCTTCTGAACCTGAAACCAAGGACAAGGCAGCTGCCTGCAACACACTCCTCAGCTATGGGCTATCTGCCTTAAAGGATGACACAAGTCCAGTGAAGAAGGTAGGAGAAGTGCACCGTCAAGCATCTACTGACGTCTGCCTTAAAGGACATTTTCAAGTCCCTCGAGCTGTAACTGACTGCACCGCTGGCCGTTGTTACACCGCAGTCACTTAAAGACTTCTGAGTTGTCTCAACTAGTGCTTCAGAACTGCCATCCAGCCCTGAGACATTGATTCCTGACACCACGCCGCTGTGTGGGACAGCCTTCAGCAGTCTGTCCAGCTTCACTCGGCTAACTGTTTGCCACCTGATAACTGCAGCTGTCTCCCATCTTGAACTCTGTCACAGAAGCTGCAAAGAGCCCTGAAACCAACTCGACCCTGTCAAGCACCAAGGACACCTACAGCACAAGGTACATTTTGGTTCTGTCCACCTGGTCCTTCTCCGAAGGCCCTTAGAGACATTTGAAGACCAATTGCTCCCTTAGTGCTGAATTCACGTATCCTTGAAGTGCTGTGATTATTTACCATACCAACTACACTCCTGTCAGTATCCAGAGTGCATCCCTTTTACTTCTTTGAAACTGTTGGTCCCCTGCATTCCTTTAGAGGGAGGGTTGTAGTTTGTAGTGCTGCTAGAACTGTCTGTTGTGATAATTATAATGTAGATATTGTTATACAACCTTGCCTGGACAGTCCCTTTTATCATTGGGTAATAATTCTATTTTGGCAGTGTTGCAACTAAACATCGATCCACGACCTCTCGGAGATACGCCTCCTGTTCCGTCCACGTTACCAAAATGGGACAAGGAGGTTTATAATTTGCTTGTGTTTCCAATCTGTTTGGATCCCTTCTGGTGTAGTAGAGGTGTGCGGCTGATTGATGGTTTAGAAACTAGCATTCATCCCTGGACCACTGGTGCCACAGAAGTTGATTCGTCTCATTGGTGGCAGACGGCCAGATCTAGTGGGAGCCTTGAGCACAGCTTAGTCTCCCAACAATAAAAATACTGTTGCAGACAATGTTTAGAACACTGCTAGGAATTTGTAATAATCATGGATCTTGACATAGAGACTGTGAAAGGCATGACTAAGGATGTCCTCTATGTCCTATATCAGAGAAGGGACTTCCCCACAGCACCAAGGTTAATAAACCTGAGTTGCTGACCAGCCTCCAAGCTTAGATAGAAGTGAGGGTGGTTGTGGAGAAGACTCCAGGGGGTGGGCTAGGCCCTGTGTACCTCAATTAAGAAGACCTTCTGGGAGGGGTAGTGGAAGATGACAAGGACGACCTCATGAGCAGTGTTTCTCACCAACCATCCCTCTGGGGTACAAGCGTGGTTTCTCAACACTCTAGAGTGTCCGTGAGGTCAGGGGCTAGTGTAGCATCCCACAGGTCCCAGGCCTCATCACAGTCTCTAAGTGGTCCAGTTATTGTTCTGGCTGTTAACGATGTAGCAGCTAGAAAGCTCTTCTTGACAGAGAGGAGACTAGCGCTGAAGGAACAGAAACATCGGGACAAGGCCACCATAGAGCTGCGCAAGCTGGCACTCGAAGAGAAGAAGGAAGCCACACATCCACCTCTACCGAAAGCAGCGTTAGTGGCTCAAACCAAGATGCCCAGGATAAGCCACAGTGCCACATCCCCAAAGACTTAGTGCAGGTTTATGAAATGGGGAAGAACATTTTTGACTGGTTTGATGCATTCAAACTTGCTTTTCAGCTACAAGAGGTGGACGAGGTACTGTGGGGTGCAGCCCCGATGAGACGCTTGCCGACACCAGGAACTGATGCAATTCTTCAGTTAACTCCTGAGGAAAGGCCCGTTTATAAGAGCATGAAGACGGCCCTCCTCAGGAAGTTCTGTAAAACACCTGAACAGTGTCTCAAGAGCTTCAGCGAGCTCGGAAAGAAAAGTGGGCAGACATTTGAAGCATTCTCACACTAGTCTTTGAAATATCTGAGTGGGTCGGTGTCTGGTAACAACGTTGACACATTTAAAGGGATTGGAAAATAATTATCTCTTCCAAATCAAAAGCACCTGAGAACAGAAAGAATTTAAAAGACCCAATGAGTAAGAAAAAAATATTTTTATTTTTGTTTTTATTCACAAAAATTAACCACAAGAATGTTTCAAATATTAATTAGGCTCATCTCTGAGCCACTTGTACTTAGTATTGTCCTCTTTATATCCTCTTCGTAGCATTTGCTCTTTGTGTCCTGTCCTCTAATATATCCTCATTTATCCTTATTTCCTGGTCCTCTTTTATACCCTAATATATCCTTATTTGTCCTTGTCTCTTGGTCTTCTTTTATATACTTCCTTTTACATCCCTTAAACGTGTTTCACCAACTCTATGTGGCTTTTCAGGCGGAAAATTCCAATATTGTGATTGACAGCTATATGTGTGTCCAAGTGTAAAGTCCAAACTAAAAGGTAAATAGGAACAACAATGTTTTAGTGATGGTGGTCATGAAGACAGATGCTCAGCCCATTCCTCAGGCAGATGAGTTAATTGACAAGCTTGGCGCTGCCAAGTACATGAGCACCTTTGACCTCATGGCTGGGTACTGGCAGGTCGGCTTGACAGATGGAGCGAGAGAGAGATCAGCATATCAAGAAGGACATTATCTGTTCCACTGCCACTTGTCAGAGGATGGTTAACCAGGTTTTGTCTGGATTGGAAAACTTCAGTGTTACTTATTTAGATGACATTGTTGTGTTCAGCCACACCTGGGGAGATTATTTATCCCACCTGAAACTAGTGCTTCAAGTGCTGTAGAATGCAGGCCACAAAGTGCCAGATAGAGGAGGGCACAGTAACTTACCTAGGCCACCTGGTCGGTGGAGGTAAGAAACAATGGGCCTAATTAGGAGTATGGTGATAAGGCAACAACGGCGCTGGTATTGCTACCGGCACCGTTGTTACCATACCGCCAGACTACGAGTTCTGCTCGAGGGTACCAGGCACCCACGAGCAGAACTTGTGATTGCACCGGTCATCAACGGTGCAGGTGCAACCATACTCCCCAACCCCATTCTGACCTAAGGGGCAGAATGGGGATCGGGAACCCGGCAATACCAGCACCGCGAATGGGCAATTACCGCCCCATTCAACTCGTAATGTGCCGGCTATTGCCCAATTGCGGGTGCCGGTAGCGAGTTTGGCGGTAGTAGATCCTGTAAAATGGGCACTGCTACCGCCAAGCTCGTAATGAGGACCAATGTCTCAAAGCGAAGATACAGGCTGTGAAGGATTGGGACACCCCCACCACACAGACACAGGTGAGAGCCTTTCTAGGTCTCACCGGGTAAACTGGTCGCGCCTCAAGGGGTATGGGACCATTGCCATGCCCCTGAAAGATGTAACATCTAGGAAAATGCCAAAGAAGGTAACTTGGACCCTTGCCTGCCAAACCTCCTTTCAGGATTCAAAGGATGGATTGTGCAGGGCCCTAGTTCTGAAAGGCCAGACTATGGTCAGGAGTTCATTATACAGACAGACACCTGTGATTTTGTGATTAGAGCAGTGTTAGTGCAGCTGAACTCTCAAGGGGTAGAGAAACCTGTCACCTACATTAGCAGATGACTAACAAAAAGGGAAAGGAACTTGGCTGTCATTGAAAAATAGGCATGTGCGTTCATGTGGGCAGTTAAGAAGCTGAAACCCTACATCTTTGGATAGCACTTTACTATCCAAACATACCACCAGCCTCTTCAATGGTTAATGGCATGCAAGGGGAGAACACTATGCTTTTGGATTGGGCCATATCCCTAAAGGAATTAGATATGGACATTCAGCACAAGCCAGGCTCCCAGCATTGAAATACAAATGGCCTTAGCCGGTACTTTCGCCTTGATGATGAACCAGACCCTCAGCAGGGTGGTTGTTCACATGATGAGGGTTGGGGGCATGTGAGGAATTCGACGATACACATGGTGTGTGTGCGTTTGCCTGGACTTTTTTGAAATATTTAATTAAATTAAATGATGGCAGACAAAGGGTACACAATGGGCCTGATTACGAGGTCAGTGGTAACCCACCGGTGTGACCGCCGGGTTGCAGCTGACCCCATAACACCAGATCCGCTGCCTGGCTTCCCATTGCCACTGAACATTACAAGTTCCAGTGGAGAGGGAAGTCAGGCGGCAGATCTTGTAAATCCTGATTGCCGCCTCGTAGTGTGGCAGTCCGGAAACAAGGGTGTCGGTAAGGTTACTGGCACCCTTGTTTCAGGACTGACACACTTGTAATGAGGCCTGATGCATCTTCAGAAGGGGGGGGACCAAATCTTCCCCCTGCCACGGCCGTGGCCAGCCTGATTAACTAAAAAAGGCTCCATGGATCTGCCCTGCACTTTTGTAGGGCCCTGCAGCTGGTGGCAGCAACTAACATAATTAACATACAAATAGCATGTACTTCGAACAGGCCCACATGGGGCCTAGCTGCATAGGATAACAAAGGAGACAGGAAACCCCAACAACCTTTCATATGCAACTGTGTCAACATGAAGCCAGCTCCTGCCCTCAGTATCAATTGACAGTGAGATGTCATGTCTGGGACTGCGTGTTTACAGTAGTCCTCCCCGCAGGGGGACCCCATTCATAAGGTACGAGAATGTGGTTTGCAGGAGCCAGAGAGTCTGGTTTCGCTGCAGCTTGAAGGGAGACCTGCTGCTTTAATCAGGAACCACAGAGAGCTCCATTAACCAGAGAGACCCTTTGATCCACATCTGACAGGAAGATGGGTGGGACTTAGTATTACATGTTGTCACCTCTTTACCTTTTCTGTTGCGAAGCACTCTTGTTATGACCTCATGCATACAGGAGATTGTTGGTGGGGACCCATGATTGGTTCATTAAGGTAGGCTTAGACTACACCCATCACTGTGGCCCATTCGGCTTTAAAAGAGGGCTGTGCCCCTATTTTGGCAGATCCTCTGAAGACTTTGCAAGGAGAAGAAAGAAGAACTCTTCATTGTACCCTGGCTGAAGGTACAGTTTGCCTTAAATATTCTGCCAGTGAAGGAAGGCCAGGACCTCCAAAAGGGAAGCAAGATCCCTCCCCTAAACTTCTCCCAGGGAATAGACAGAGATACTGAATCCAGAGGACCATCCAGCAGCTCCAAAACGGGTACCCGGCCAGCACACAGCATGCCCTTCTAGGCTATGCAGCAAGCTTCATAGATGGGAAAGGCCTGGAGTCCTCTGGACCCGAAACCAAGGACAAGGCATCTGCCTTCAACACATTCCTTAGCTTTGGGCCATCTGCATTAAAGGACGACACAAGCCCAGTGAATAAACTAGGAGAGGTGCATCAAAGAGCAGCTATTGACGTCCAACTTAATGGACATTTTCGAGATACTTGAGTCACTCGAGCAACAACCAACTGCAATGATGACCTTTGTTACATCGCCGTCGCTTAAAGGCTTACGAGACTCCTCGAGCAGAGCTTCAGAACTGCCGACCAGCCCTGAAACAACGATCTCTGACCCCAAGCCACCATATGGCCAGTCTGCAGCCGTCCATCCAGCTTTGCTCGCCGAACTGTTTGCCGCCTAATACCCACAGCTGTCTCTCCGTCTTGAACTCTGTCACAGAAGCTACAAATCGCCCTAAAACTGACTCAATCCTGTTGAGCACCAAGAACACCTACAGCCAGGCCTCAGGTAAGGGTTGTACCAGGCCTCTTTACGCATGAAAATCTTGTAAATACGCCAGCTTTATTATTTTCCTGCACACATTTACGCACAGGTTTAGAGCAGAGGGCAGTGCAAAGGTCAGGTTACTTGACAGAAACCAGAAAGCTTCTTTTGATTTTTATATACATGGATGTAATTGGAAGCCATGGAGAAAAGCCACTGAAACTGAATGTTTTTTATCTAAAGCCTTTCAAAAAAGCAACCACACACCGTGATAAAAGGAATGGTCTCATTCCATTCAGCTTCTGCTGTATTGTGTGTAAGCAAACAGAAGCATTTTGTATATTCATTTCCCTAGCATTTTAGGATTGTCTAATTGATGTATGATAGATGGAAAACTAAGTTGCAATTGAGAATTAATCCTTTGTAACAAATTATGTTTTTTTTCCTTTGAAAGCAACCAGGTATTGCACGGTTTTATTTTTCATTCCTTTGCTGTGTGCATAATCATGCAGAGCCAGATCATTTTTACAATTATAATTTCATTTACCCTCCAAATATAAAAAACTGTATAAAATGATGAGTATGCATGGTCTAGTTTACATCCATTGAACCTTGCAGTAAATGGGGTACATTACTCTAAATGGTCAGTGAGTTATTGCTCAAGGGTGAGTGATTGTCATTACACCAATCACAGGTGTTACAGCCTCTCAAATCCTCAAGACTACAATTAAAACATCCAAATCCTGACTCTCCAGGAAATGCAAGCACTGTTCAAAAACAGATAAATGAAATTTACATTGGTCCAGGGATGTATATCAGTTTCTAAACCATCAATCAACCCCACACATCCAGTACACTAGAAGGGATCCAAACAGATTGGAATGCAAGTCAATTATAAGACCTCCTTGTCCAATTTTGTTAACGTGGACGGAACTGCAGACTTATCTCCACAAGGTCGTGGATCGTTGGTTAGTTGCAACACGGCAAAAATACAAATATTACCCAATGATAAAAGGGACTGTCCAGTAAAGGTTGTATGCGAATATCTACTTCATTATTACTATAACAGACAGTTCTTGCACACTACAATTACAACCCCCACTGTAAAGGAACACAGAGGACAGACAGTTTCACAAAGGAAAGTGATGCACTCTGGATACAGACAGGAGGGTAGTTGGTAAAGTAATCAGTCTTATAGTTCAGGTTTATTTGGTTTCAGCACCAAAGGGGCAAATGGTTGTTTGTAACTGTATCTAGGGGCCTACGAGAAGGGCCAGGGAAGCAGAACCACAATGTACCTGGTGCTGAAGACATTCTTGGTGCTCAACAGCATCGAGGAGGTTCCAGGGCACTTTGCAGCCCGTGAGCCAGAGTAAGCAGCAGGAGACAGCTGCGAGTACCAGGCGGCAGGCAGTTCGGCAAGCGAGGCTGGATGGATGTCTGCAGGCTGTCTGGTGCGGCATCTCAGCGCCAAGAATCATTTTCTCTGTGCTGGTTGGTGGATCTGGAATGCTGGACAAGGTGTCTCAGATGGCTCTGGCGACTGCAGCGTGACAACAGTCAGCGGTGCAGCCCTAAGCAGTTTGAGGACTTGACTGTCTCGAAATTGTCCTTAAAAAGATGGACGCTGGATGATGCTTGTGTGGCACTCCTCTTAGCTTCTTTGAAGGGCTTGTGTCCTTTCAAGGCGGATGGCCCAAAGCTAAGGAGAATGTTAGCAGGCAACAGCCTTGTCCTTTGTCCAGAGACCCTCTATCACTTCCCACCTAAGAAGCTTGCTGTCAGAATCTAGCATGGCACGCTGTGTGCTGACTGGGTACCTGTTCTGGAGCTGCTGGATGGGTCCTCTGAGTATGGTATCTCCCTCTGTTCCCTGGGAAATGATTAGGGAAGGGATCTTGCTTCCCTCTTGGAACTCCTGGCCTTCCTTCACTGGCGGAAGATGTAAGGTAGACTGTACCTTCAGCTCAGGTCCAAATGAGTCCTTCTTCTTACTCCTTTCGAAGTTATAATATGATCTGATCAGTGAGGAGCTCACCCCTCTTTTAAAGCCAAACGGGCCCCAGTGATTGGTGCAGGCTAAGCCCACTTTAATGAACCAATCTGGGTCCCGACCAACAATCTTCAGTGATGCTTCAGGTCAGAATCAGAGCGCTTGGCAACAGACAGGGGAAGGATGACAACATATACTTCTAAGTCCCACCCATCTTCCTGTCTGCTGTACATCAAAGTCTCTCCCTAATTAACTGAGCCCTACGTGACGCTTGGTCACACCATGGGCCTCCCTTGAAGTAAGGGGTTGCAGGCAGACTTTCATCTCCCACAATTCACATATGTCCTTGCTCTGAAAGGAGTTGTTACAGACAGGACATTTGCTGCCCTTTCATACCAAGTGGGGTGTTAGTACCAAGTTGACACATTGCATTACAAAGAGGTGTTGGTCTCTGGTCTCCATTGTCAATTCCTGCACCTAGGCATTCCCTGAGGCCTGCTAATTAACTTTCTTCAGTATTCCCCGCCACCAGCAAGGTGTAACAATGGAGATGCAAATCCAGGGGCCTTAAAACCTTAAAATGCTAATCAGACTGCCCTTGGTAAGAGGCTTTTGATGCATCCACAGCTGTCAGCTGTCAGCTACACATGACATGGGAGGATGGCCCTGGTAAGCTGTGTCCTCCCAGAGTACAAGATCATTTTTCTGCTGTGCATTGAGCGTGGAAAATATATGCAGGATTGGCGCCACATATTTTCAGAGGTTAATCTCCCATCATTCATTCTTTTTGAATAAACAAAAAATCAAATATCCCATGCAAGCACTCTCTCCCTGTGTGAATGGTCAAATTCCTCACAGGGAGACTGATTAGCAGACTGCCCTTCCAGAAAAAAAAATAGCTACATAATTTATTATTTAAAGCTAGGCCTTTCACACCTTTTCAAGATGGCAATTCGTCCGAACCATGAAATATATTTCATCTCCATGTGCGACACAAGATTGTCTACCAATTTACGGTAAAGCTCATCCTGCTGCTGTCAAGCCACGCGAGGGGTTTCTTGTATTGCTCTAAAAGAGCAGTCACAGGCTGGGGATTAGGAACTCGTTTAACAGCGCAGCTGGCATCAGGAGGCGATGAAAGCAAGGCTGTGTTTGCGGAAGGATTTAACACAGTACGCAGGGATTGCATCTGAAAATCAGATCGATCGACTCATCCTTGCGAACGTTTAAATCTTGCTGGTTTTCGGTTTACTCGGTTGCATGCCATGCTACAGTAGACATGGTAATTATGTCCACAATATTGCCATAGCTATTATCACAATAATATCGAAGGAAGGAGATAACTGCTTGAAAAGCTGCGCATGCCCCATGTTTTACTCAAACCTCGTGGATAAACTAAATGAAAAGGTAACAAGACCGTGCATTAAAATGGATAGGATGAAGGGAAATCTACCAACCATTTGGAATTCTTGTACAGGGCAATCACACACCACCATGCTGGTCTCTCCGCGCTAAAAGTCAAAAGCGTGCAGCAGAAAGGATAGACAGTGGAAAGCATTGTCCAGATGACTTCACTGAAGACGCAATGGCTTGCGTCCCTGATAATGGTAGATGGTTCGGTTGTCATAATATCACACGGTGAAGCGGTTTGCTTTGTCCTTTGCTATAATCTAGGCTTGGAGCAATGTTGAGGCAAGCACCGAGACTAGTCACCCTGAGCCAGTCACAGTTGAGCTTTCTTGGATTGTCGTGTTGTAGCGCCATAGGCCTGATCAACATACGGATATAGCTATCAAAATCCATTAGGGTGAAATGGACTGACATGAGGCCTCAATGACTATTCGCGCCATCTAATGGCATCACATATCTGACATGTGCTCGGACATTAGCTGAAGGCGAGGAGGAGGACCACCACAATGAAGAGGACTCCAAGCATTGGCATCACCAGAGGAGGGAGAAAAGTTACTTCACACTGGATAACTCCAAAGATAAAAGTGGTGGTGGTATCAGTGCACTTAATTGGCCACCAATGCTGCAATGCAACCATCTCCACCATACAAATGAATGACACCAAACCTCCACCACTATGACTGCTACCACCACTGCCGTACCAGTCTTGCGAGGAAGGCAAGGAAAAGCACGGAATGATTACTAATGCACAATGCTAGAAAGCACTGCAAAATGAACAGCTAGTGCACGGGTGACTTCCCCCTTCGACATCTGCTGCCTCCACCAACCAGACACCTCTTGATGCGTCTAAAGGCATCACATGTCACTTGCTGTCAGGAAATATAGCTACTTGAAGGTGCTGGGCAAGCGTTGCTGGGATTTAGCTCTGCTAACTACTGACAAGTTCCCCAATGTCCTGTCAGAATGATGACAGGGACACAACCATGGCAGAAGACATACCAGGGTGTGGGCTGCACAGTCACATACTTCTGCTGGGGCTTACCAGTGCTTTCTCATAAGGATCCAGGCAACTGCGGCCTCCTGTGTGGTGTAGGGAGGACCTCTGAGCACTCTAAAAGGACATCAAGCACCTGGGTGACCCCCTCATGGTTCAAAGCTGACACATCTGCGAGGCCAAAGAAGAGAGTAGTCAGGCCCTCACCGCCATGTCCCACACCAAGTAATGGAGAACATTGGATGGGGTGTATTGTGTAAAGGTGGGGATAGGAGAGATGGGCATTTGAGGTGTATTGGGTTCAGCGAAATGACAGCTAAGGACTGTTGTTTTAGAGAGTGGTTGGAAGAGATAGACATTTGAGGTGGGTCAGGTTAGGGTGGAGAATGGTCTAATGATGTGAGTCCAACAGATCACTCTTGACACAGAAAACAAAGTGCAACCTCTTCATTGGCCATAGCACAGCGGCTTGGGTTGGATGAGCACCTATCAGAAAAGCTAATGCCTCGGAAATACATAGGAGTTCTTTAGTGCCTAGTATGGGGGTTCATAATGTGGTGACAGGGATCTTTATGGGCGTCATACACGAGGCTCGGTGGTCTCACCAGTGTAACAATAGCTCCCTTGAGATGGGATCCTTAGCTTGTGAAACCCCACTTTTTCGCATAGACTCTTTAAGGTAATATTTATTTATTTGTCCTTTTGTGAGTTCTACCTGCAAATTGTATTGCTTTCGAGCGCCTACATGGAACAGAGAAGACTAGAAGAAACACCCCCCCAAAAGCCTTACAGGCAGTTGTCATTGTAAAACGAGGATAGAGAGATAGGGTGGGTACATATAAACCATCCATCAAGTGCCACACACAATATGCAGCCCCACATGCAATGTAAAGAGCCTAATAGGGGGATAACCCATAAATAGGAAAGGGCCACAGGGGGTCCCTGAGTTCTTAAAGCATGGAGCGGCCAAAAGGAATGTGTGCATGAAACTGATGAAGTGTGCATGAGAGAAATGGACATTATCCGTCCATCAAAACGATAAACACCTCCACCTGCCAGTGATTAACGAGATGGCCGGATGCTCGATATTCCAGGTAAGATACTCGACATTTGCACTGGTGCATGTAAGAAACACATATGCAGAGACAAAACTACCCTCCTTAAAAGCATTAAAACCTCTTTCATCAATGAACCGGCTCTGGATACCAGGAAACCCGTGATATACAAGTATGAGGGCGTGTGTACATGCATGTGACCCAGCAAACAACAGGCATGGACAATATCCCCCTAAGTTCATCACTTGGGTGTTCCGACCACAAAGCGCATTGAGGCCATACTTGTAATGTGTATTTGTATTTTGTTTATTTATTTAGCGCGCCTGGCCCAAGGGCATCTGGGCTCATATCTTGGGTTACATGCTATATTTACAGACATAATAGAGAATAAAACAAAGTAGAGTGTACAGAGTAAGAATACAAAGGATAAGGAACAGTAGATGAAAGCAGCATATATATATATATATATATATATATATATATAAATATATACAATCAGGTAGCAGGAATTATATAATGCTACTGATGTGTTATTTGCCCCAATGACACGGATGAATCTGGCAAAGCAGGGCCTTCTTGACACTG
This sequence comes from Ambystoma mexicanum, assembly GCF_040938575.1. NCBI lineage: Eukaryota > Metazoa > Chordata > Amphibia > Caudata > Ambystomatidae > Ambystoma > Ambystoma mexicanum. The sequence continues at coordinate 848,899,274 of NC_090930.1, forward strand.
AATGAACCATGTCACCAGGCACCCATGATCATTATTGACTTGAAAGAATTTGCCCTTGCAAAGTAGAGCTTGCCAAATACCCCCTGAATAAGCAAGGGGACCAGTTTCTGCTACGTTGTCCATCCTCTATACAATAGCACGTGTCATCATGTCAGTCCTAGGATGTCAGTCAAGCTCCCTGATCATCAGTGCCCGAATCTCACCAGGAGCTATGCTCAGTCTAGAACGGAGGCCTTCCACCTCTTGAAGGGCCACCCTGAGGTACAGAAAGCCATGCTAATACTGTCTTAGAACTCTTGCGGTTGCATTTTTGTGGGGTGGGGGGTGCTCCCTGTTCATACCAACAAAGATATCCCTTAGAGTTAGGGGTACGCAGCTCATAGTCAAGGGGCATAGCTTTTGGATGCCTTACCAAAAACACCATCTCCTTCAGGCCCCTTCTCTATTCTCCTGGCAGAACAGAATGCTGCCATAGAAACTGTCCACATTCTTTACACGTGTGGCTTAATACGCATACCTGTCTCCATACACCCCCCCAGATAACCCGATCTCCCGGATGTTACCTGATGCCAGCTCTGTCGGCTACAGGGAAACCTTCCCAACAGCACTTGCCTCATCTCACCAACTGACCCCTGGGAGTGATGCCACCGTCAAACAACCCTGTGGATGCCACAAGGCCTGCAGCCCGAAGGGAACACATATAACAGAAAACAGGCAGACATATGCTGTGTGGAGCCCCAATTCAAACAGGGGTCAAGACAGTCCTCTTAAGCTCGACTTTCTTCTCCAGTTTGGGGTGAGTTGAATGCCTGCACTGTCTAGGAGTGCCATTTCCAGTTGAGGGAAACAATGTACTCTAACACTGCCATGATGGCCGCGAAAGTGCACGTTTTCATTCTAGAGTGGGGGGACTCTGACGAGCATTGAGAACTGACGTCACCGGACGGGCACGTTTTATTCAGGCTTGTCTTTGACGATCGGAAAAAACCTCCAACGACAAAAAAGCATTTGCCAAGGGAACCGATTTTCAGACTACCTTGCTGCTTAAGTATAAAATGCACGCAGCTCTTAAATATGAGAACTTGTAACAAGGCAATTCCATATGGAAACATTTCAATATGACCATTTTTACCACTGTACTTCCAGCGATTGCTGTGGTCTTGTGGTTAAGTGTATCCAGTCAGAGCTGTGGTGGAGGCAGCTTTTTGTGCTGGGAGGCGAATAATACAGCACCAGCGGGAGGCTGGGGGCGCACTGGGCACAAGGGGGTGTGCCACCCAGCTTAAAACCTTTACTTTAAAAACATCCTTTTTTCAATTGAGAATCACGTGACCTGAAATTACTTTGGCTGGAGAAACTCAAAGCCACAAACCTTGTTGTCACTGGCTCCCCATAACGCACAATGACCATGAACACACTTGCTTCCATCTCCCCCTTCCACGGAACCCCATCAAATCTGACCCTGAACAGTACGGCCTTCTTGGCTGGCCTCTACCATGCAGTCTGCCCTTCAGAAAGATACAACTGTGAAACCCACTCTCTTGCAGTGAGTGGAGCAGCTAGGCAAGTTCAAGCCACAATGCATTTCGCACAAGGCCCTGTGCAGAATACCGAAAGACACCCCACCAAAAATTAGAGACCACGGCAGACTGTACAAGACCAGCAAATACAACGCATATTGATTTAACCTGGCGAGAGGCCCACAGGGACCCAGATTTGAGGTTGGCGCATTTTACTCCACACGTCTGAAAGCTTGGAATAAAAGGTTTCTCAGAGTTACAAAATAAAACAGTTCCACTGGCATTTGGATATTTCTAGGGAACTAAACACCTTTTCATTTTAAAAACCTGGGTGTTTTATGCAATAACACATACTTTCTTTGTGTTCAGTAAAGAAACATGAAATTACATTTTTGCGTAACTTCTACAGTAGGTTCATAGAATACAAGAGGCAACAAAGCGGCAAAGGCCACAAACACCTGCCTATCTGTAACTATGTTTATTAGGGGGTTGGACGTATTTGCCTAATTTTAGGGAGTAAAACAAGCAGACACTGCTCTCATCTAGTGGTCCCTACGCTCTCCCTGTTTCATCGCTCCATCATGCAGTTCCACATTCCAAGCAAACGACAGCTTGTTTTGAAAGAAGCAGCCAACATCCAGGATCAAACAGGGAGTCCTAGACATACATCTAAAGTGCGTCACTGCGCCTGTGAGCAAGGTCTGTACTACTTGTAGTGCGGCTCTCCTCAAACACGTATCCCGCCTTTCTGTGACCGCTGGGTGCCGGCTGGGAGCCGGGGATGTGGATCCTGGTCGACACCCGGGGACTCGAACCTGGAGGCTATGAAAGACTGTCTTCCGCACGGGCCTCTCTGACAAAAAACACTTGATATATGGTTGTGCATAATTATATGTTGGTGGTATGCTGAGCAAGGTGGGCAGCAAGACTTCATGGCACGAGCTTGAGTGCACGTGGGGAATGCACGCCCCTGAGCGCGGTTCTTCCTGCACAGATGCAGGTGAGGAATTAATGCTTGTGCGGCCTTCTCATATCTAGACGGACTCCAACGACACAAAGAAATAGTAACAGTGGAATTCTGTGCAACAAAACAGCATGAAAACCCACAGCAGTGTACCAAATAGTACGAACCCCAAGTGCCCCCTCATCAAAAGCCAAACAACTAAATTTGTTAAAAAACATAAGTTGATGGGGATGACGCATCAGCCAAACCGTATTTACAGTTAATGAGTGAAACAAATCACCAATATTGAATTAAGTACAATCTGTAAAATGACTCATTGAATTTAGCACTGACCACAGCGGTCTGCGTGCCACAAGTTAAAATCCAGGTATCACCGACTCCGCCTTTTATCCCTCCACTGCAGTTGGGTCACTTGTAACAATAGCCTATTATAACAGCACGTGGAAATAGGCACAACATATGCTATTGTTAGATTTTGGTTTACTAAATTCCTGGGCATGGGGGTTCGTCGTTGGTTAATGGTTATAGGACTTTTTGTGGCAATGTAGTATTTTTTTATATAAAGTGAAATCTTGCACACAGGTTTTCCTTACAACTTCAGAGAATGTGAAGTCACCAAAAGCTTGAACCGTTTGCAAAAGATGTGAAGTGTGGTGATCACTTGCTGTGAATGGTTCCTTCACCCATTACTGGGATTAAATACCTAGGGGTGGATACGCTTTTTAGTGGCTATGTGTTTTTACTCACTGACTCATAAAAAAGTGGTCGGAGTGTGCTGTTAAAGAGCGGGCGAGTACACCTTGTTTAATGAACAGCAGAAGAACAACTCGAAAATTAGACTCACTCACTAATATTTACACTGCAACCCCCATCCTCCTCAGCATTTAGGGGGCTGACAAAGACACAATCTCAGGCAGATATCGAGATGTTTTATACATGAAGCGTTTTTCTTCTGACACTAGGCACTGACTGAATCTAACTCCAGCTCAGAGTTGTGTAGCCAGGAGGCCACATCTCACTGAACAGACCGTTGGGGGCTATGGGTGGCGGTCTAAAGTGTGGGGGTGTACAGAGACAGCTTCTTGTCCAGCTAACTATCACCCAATTTCCATGACTCCCTTTCTGGGAAAACTCCTGTAAAAGTTGGCCATCTCTCAGCTTAACCTTCATTCCGATTCTGTTGGCTGTCTCCGTGACCACCAGTCTGGCTTCAGAGCTGTCAGAAGCAGAGAAACTGCTCTCCTGAACATCTGTGAAGATCTGCTCTCCAACCTTGACTCTAACATTCCCTCTGTCCTCAACCTCCTCCATCTCTCTTCTGCCTTCAACACGGTCAACCATACCATCCTACTCAACAGTCTCCGTGATAACCTGAGTATCACTGGTCAGGCTCTGGCCTGGCTGACCTCTTTCCTCTCTGGTCGACCCTCCCAGGTCCAACTTGGGTCCTTCCTATCATCTACCTTCCTCTCTACATGTGGTGTTCCCCAGGGGTCTAACCTCTTGTCCTGGCTTTTGAACCGATACCTGTATTGCCATTTTCTGCTCAAATTTCCAGTGCTACGCCAACGACACTCAATTCATTTTTGGGCTGCCCTCGGCCACCTCCTTTCCCTCTCTTATCTCTGATTGCCTAACTGCCATTCAAGATTGGTGTGCCACCAATGATCTTTGTCTGAATGCCAGCAAGAAGGAGATCCTCATCGACACACATTCACCATCCTATCCCCTCACTCTCTGGCCGGCCTACCTTGGCCCTCCTCCTACCCCCACCTGTGAGGCTAAGAACCCCGGGGTCATCTTTGACTCCACACTTTCCTTCTCCGCCCACATTTCTGATGTCTCTAAAAAGTCAAACTTCCTACTGCACCTCCTCAGAGGTACTCTTCCTTTCCTCTCCTTCCCCCAGAAGCTTATGGTCTCCCAAGCTCTAGTTCTCTCTAGGTTGGACTATTGTAACAGCCTCTTTCTAAATCTACCTTCCTCTACTCTCTGCCCTCTGCAACTAATCGAGAACAGGACTTCAAGACTTGTCCTTGGCCTCAAGCCCTGGGATCATATCTCTCCAGCTCTGAAATCCTTCCATTCGCTCCCAGTGGATGCAAGGATTAAATTCAAAACCCTCTGCATTGTCCAGAAGGCCTTCTGGGGGCCTGTGTCCAAAATACCTTCAGCTATCCCTCCGCAAATACCTCCTCTCTCGAGTTCTTCGCTCCTCTACCTCTAACTCCCTCAGGGTCAGTCGTTTTTTTCAAAGAAACAAGCTGGGGGTAGATCTCTGTCTTCGGCTGGGGCCTCCCTGTAGAACAGCCTCCCTGCCACGCTAAAACCTGAGGAGAACCATTTCTGGTTCCAGAAGCACCTCAAGACCCTCCTCTTTTCTTCTACCTTCGCTCCCCGTCTCCCCTGCTGATCTGTTCTCTCTTGGCACCATGCTCCTGGCCACCCTCTGTCTTCCGGGCCCAGGTACCTGCTCACCTTGCCACCCTCCCGCACTGCCTACTGGCCACCCCTTGCACTGGGGTCTGTATCTGTACCCATACAACCCCTCCCCCCTTTTTCTTCCTGCACTTATCAAACCTACCCTGTCTGCTGCCTTAAACCTAGCACTTGTAAATTGCTGGCTGCACTACCACTGTGTGTTGCCTTTATTATTTATTTATTTATTATTATTATTGATCTGTTTCTTCTTTGTTTGGCACTTTCCACTTCTCCCACCTACCATGCACTTTTCCCCTCCCCCTCTCCCATGCACTTGCACATTCTCTATGTCACTGGGCCTAGTAAGATCGTTGTTTTGTTCTCCCCTGTTCCCCTCACTTGCCTTGTCGCGCTCTGAAACACTTGTGTATGAGCGTGATAGAAATAAAATATCAATATCAATATCAATGCGTACATACATACACATCACAAATATATGACTGCAGGGAGAAAACGGTGCCCCAATACACTGATATATAGGCACACATGCATTTACACATATGCACATACACACATATTCTGTGCATCATGTATGTGTGCCTGTATCCACACATGAATATGGCTCTATGTGCCTTCATCCAAAGACACTCCTTTGACAATCTGGGTCGTGTCATTTTACAGAACCCATGCAAACTCAATTACCGGGGAATGCCCCTAGTACTTGGAAAGCATTATGCTCTGGTGGATGATTGGCCTCTGCGAAACAAAGACAACCAAAATTTTACATCCCGACGTCCATGTGAACATGACATTTGATCTTGGTGAAACCCCCCATCTAAATTGATCTTGTAAGTATTCCTAGGAGGAGACACGCAGCCCTCTTAACTCTTCCAACAGACCATCTGATGGAGAGTGAACGCGTGCTACCCCGGCCCCGGCGGTTAGACAGGCTCCCAGGTCCAAGTGCAACCACCTGCAGCAGGAGCAGCGCAGCAGGCCAGCGGTAGGGAGGCACAACGGCACGGTCCAGGGCAGGCTGAGGGTGGCAGGCAAGCCCAGTAGTGGCACACTGTCAGAACAGCATACGTGTTGGCTGACTGAAATTAGTGCAAGCGTGGACGACGTGCAGATGTGTACTGGCAGGGCAACTTGTTTCTGGGCTAGGCACGCACATTTGCTACATAATGTAGCAAATGTGCCTGGTCACGAATTCTCAGCACAGGTTAGTCTGGCCTGGGTCGGGCGGAACAGAGAAAATGAAACTGCAGTGGAAGTGTAATTTCATTATCACACCATAGTGCGATTTACATTCAGCCTGAGCATCAGGCTGCTGCAGGCAATGGTGCATCAGCACCTCTACTCACCTCCCCAGGCTGGCGCTGCAGGCACCCTACATCAAACAGTTTCAAACTGTAGCCTGTCTGGATGATCCCATCCATTTTGCGAAACGGACGGGATCATCATCATTCAGGCAGGCAAGGCAAGGGGGCTGGGGGCACCGGAACTGGAAGCAATTGGAAAATGGCCTATAGGGAAGCACCACCACCCCAGGCCAGCAAGCTGCCAACCAAGATCACATGTACTGAGCTTGCGTTTGGCTCACCGCATCACCAGAGACGACTGTGTTTCATGCGTGCGTGCGGTGCAGCCGCATTAAAACTAATGGCTAATGGCACGCACACAGCCCAGCGGCAGCAAAAGGTGGTGTACTGGGCACCAGGCTTGAGCCCCAATCTGAAAAGAACTTAATGTCCAAGACCCTACTCTCCTGTTCACACTTGCAGGGATACTGCCCCCTGCTGTATTCTTGTCAAACTCACAGTCCGAAGGATATAGAGCCCAACACATGTCTCGGGTTACAGAGTCTTCGGGGTATTGAGCCCAGCACACATCTTGTTCACTCAAAGACTCTGGGATATAATGGCCAGCACACTTCTTGACTTCCCAGTCTTGGGGACATAGCAGCTGTAAGTGATTTCAATCCGGCACACACCCAAGTCAATGCGTACCGTGTAATGCACAACTGAAATCTTTATTTATTTTTGTCTAAAAGTTCTTTTATTCTGAGTGATGTACCACTCATATCATGCCCCTCTCCCGGAGACAACCCCCCCCCCACCGGTCACACTGAACCAGTCTGGTTTGCAAAGTTAATATATTTATTTATGTATTTACAATTTAATCACACTATGTTTTCATATGTACTCAACAATCACCAATGGGGTGATGTAACACATAATAGTCCCTTTAATACTCGAGGAGTAATAATGAGCAAAACAATTCAGTGCAGAAATAATACTTTTGTGTGTGTAGCAGATCAAATAGCACTGTGGTTAAAGGTTCCCGCTGCACACCCCTCAACCCCCCAATAGGCAATGTAAAGAGATAGGAGGAGGGAGCAGGTATTCAGGAATGGCAGAATTAAAACAAAATAACAATCTCCCTTTTCCCCCTTTCCCCCAGCAAACACAAGAGAAAACAGAATTGACTGTCAAGCTGACTGAATGGCTTTTAAAGTTATCTTGAAAATGGATTGGGCAAAAACACTAAGGTAATTCATAGAATTTCGCAGAAAAGTGTCGCAAGCGGCTGGCGCAGAGTGTCCGCGTGCGATTGTCTGCGCCAGGCACGTGCGCTAAAACCGATTTCCGCGCACAGCGTATTCATGGATTTTAGGCTCCCAAACCAGCCGTGGCGCAGAGTATCGCAGCGACCCTGCAGCAGCGCCAGTAACGCCCCCAAGAACGCCCTCGCGCAAGGAAAAGCCATCAAAATCGCTAAATCATCGCAAAGGGCTGCGCTAACCCTGGACCAGTTTACAGGGCTGCCAAACAAGGAACGCAAAGCGGGTAACGTGCATATCAGGGGTACGCGTGAAGTTATACACGCGATTAGCCAGGGTGCCGGGGTACGTGTATTTCAGGGGTGCGCGGGAAGTTCAACACGCGATAGTCCAGGGAACGTGTATTACAGGGGTACGCGGGAAGTTCAACACGCGATTGTCCAGGGAACGTGTATTACAGGGGTACGCGGGAAGTTCAACACGCGATTGTCCAGGGAACGTGTATTACAGGGGTACGCGGGAAGTCTTACATGCGATTAGCCAGGGCACGTGTAATACAGGGGTACGCGGGAATTATCACACGCGATTTGGCAGGGTACGTGAATTACAGGGTTGTGTGGGAATTATCACACGCCATTTTGCTGGGTACGTGTATTACAGGGGTGCGTGGGAATTATCACACGCGATTAGGCTGGGTGGGTCCTCACAGGTGTTCCCTGTACACCCTCCACGGCCCCTGCAGGCAGCCCACAAAACAGGGGACTACCCTGCACACCTGCTCATGTCCCCCTGCACCCCCACCCCCCAGCCACCAGGGGCACCCACCACCAGGCCCCCACCCATGTCTCCTACCACCCCCACCCCCCAGCAGTGCAGGGGCAGCCTCCACCAGGCCCCCACTCATGTCTCCCACCACCCCCACCCCCCAGCCACCAGGGGCAGCCTCCACCAGGCCCCCACTCATGCCCGACTCATGTCTCCCACCACCCCCACACCCCAGCAGTGCAGGGGCATCCTCCACCAGGCCCACACTCATGTCCCCTATCACCCCCACCCCCCAGCAGTGCAGGGGCAGCCTCCACCAGGCCCCCACTCATGTCTCCCAGCGTGCTACGTGTATTCCCGGGGTGCGCGGGAAGTTCCACTCGCGAATAGCCTGGGCGCGTGTATTTCAGAGGTGCGCGGGAAGTTCCACACGCGAATAGCCTGGGCGCGTGTATTTCAGGGGTGCGCGGGAAGTTCCACACGCGAATAGCCTGGGCGCGTGTATTTCAGGGGTGCGCGGGAAGTTCCACACGCGAATAGCCTGGGCGCATGCATTTCAGGGGTGCGCGGGAAGTTTCACACGCGATTTCAGCAGGGTACGTGTATTTCAGGGGTGCGCGGGAATTCTCACACGCGATTTGGCTTGGTACGTGTATTACAGGGGTGCGTGGGAAGTTACACACGCGATTAGGCTGGGTGGGTCCTCACAGGTGTTCCCTGTACACCCTCCACGGCCCCTGCAGGCAGCCCACAAAACAGGGGACTACCCTGCACACCTGCTCATGTCTCCCACCACCCCCACCCCCCAGCAGTGCAGGGGCAGCCCCCACCAGGCCCCCACTCATGTCTCCCACCACCCCCACCCCCCCAGTCACCAGGGGCACCCTCCACCAGGCCCCCACCCATGTCTCCCACCACCCCCACCCCCCCAGTCACCAGGGGCAGCCTCCACCAGGCCCCCACCCATGTATACCACCCCACCCCCACCCCCCAGCAGTGCAGGGGCACCCTCCACCAGGCCCCCACTCATGTCTCCCAGCGTGCCACTCGCGAATAGCCTGGGCGCGTGTATTTCAGGGGTGCGCGGGAAGTTCCACACGCGAATAGCCTGGGCGCGTGTATTTCAGGGGTGCGCGGGAAGTTCCACACGCGAATAGCCTGGGCGCGTGTATTTCAGGGGTGCGCGGGAAGTTCCACACGCGAATAGCCTGGGCGCATGCATTTCAGGGGTGCGCGGGAAGTTTTACACGCGATTTCAGCAGGGTACGTGTATTTCAGGGGTGCGCGGGAATTCTCACACGCGATTTGGCTTGGTACGTGTATTACAGGGGTGCGTGGGAAGTTACACACGCGATTAGGCTGGGTGGGTCCTCACAGGTGTTCCCTGTACACCCTCCACGGCCCCTGCAGGCAGCCCACAAAACAGGGGACTACCCTGCACACCTGCTCATGTCTCCCACCACCCCCACCCCCCAGCAGTGCAGGGGCAGCCCCCACCAGGCCCCCACTCATGTCCCCTATCACCCCCACCCCCCCAGTCACCAGGGGCACCCTCCACCAGGCCCCCACTCATGTCTCCCACCACCCCCACCCCCCAGCAGTGCAGGGGCAGCCCCCACCAGTCCCCCACTCATGTCCCCTATCACCCCCACCCCCCCAGTCACCAGGGGCACCCTCCACCAGGCCCCCACTCATGTCTCCCACCACCCCCACACCCCCAGTCACCAGGGGCACCCTCCACCAGGCCCCCACTCATGTCTCCCACCACCCCCACCACCCCAGTCACCAGGGGCAGCCCCCACCAGGCCCCCACTCATGTCCCCTATCACTCCCACCCCCCCAGTCACCAGGGGCACCCTCCACCAGGCCCCCACCCATGTCTCCCACCACCCCCACCCCCCCAGTCACCAGGGGCACCCTCCACCAGGCCCCCACTCATGTCTCCCACCACCCCCACCCCCCCAGTCACCAGGGGCACCCTCCACCAGGCCCCCACTCATGTCTCCCACCACCCCCACCCCCCCAGCCACCAGGGGCAGCCTCCACCAGGCCCCCACTCATGTCCCCTATCATCCCCACCCCCCAGCAGTGCAGTGGCAGCAGGCAGTCAGGCAGCAGCAGGTGGGAGCGTGCTCGGGCTCTGGGGGGCAGTAGTTCGGCCTTCCGGGCAGGAGCGTGGTATTCCGTGTGCGTACGCGTGGCCAGCTTGGTACGGAGTGATTTTGCACGTGAAAATCCTGCACGTCAGCGTGAAAACTGAGGAAAGGCCCTCAGCGCGTAAGCGCGTCTGTGACGTGACCCGCACAGGTGTTTCCCACACAGCACGTGATGACAGAGCACACGTGGAAAGACTGCACGTCAGAGTGTAATCGCGTGTGATTGGTGGAAATGGCCCTACACGCAGAAGTGACAAAGCGTGTAATTGGTGGAAATGGCCCTACACGCAGAAGTGACAAAGCATGTAATAGGTGGAAATGGCCCTAGCGCGTACACGCCGCGTAAGTGACGCTGGACGTGTGGGCCTGTATAAAAGGTACGTGTAGAACACGTTTTCCTTGTACGTGCTTTTCGTGGAGAGCGAGTGGGTGAATTCTGTACTTCATGTCGTTTCACACGCGATTTACTTCACGGCGTTTCTAGTTCGTATTCCCTGTTACCTCTGACAGCTTTTTCTCTGTATTCTCCTTTACTGGTTTACCTGGGCCTGTTCCCTCAAACAGTGTTCCCTTCTACTGTTGTCCTGTCTCCTCAGACAGCGGACAAATCTTCTTTTGGCGGGGGTGTTGCCAACCAAACGTGCTCCTTTTACACGCTCGTTTACCTGGCAGACGGTGAGTCACGCACGTATCTAACATCTGTGATAGCCCCGTGTGTAGCCTACCCCTTCAGAGGTCATTCTAGGCTGCGTGTGACACGCATACGTTCATTCTTGTGTTTCTGGGTGCCACAGCGTAGTGCAGGTTTTTCTTTCTGCACACGTGGTCTAGGAGGGGTTGCGTGCACGTCATCTCCCTTTTTTGGGCCTCCTGTGCGTTGCGTGACCCGTCATCTTTCCCCAGGGGTTACATTCAGCCTTGCTAGAGCACTAGGGTACAATTACCATCTGGTACCCAACCCCTTTGACCCCCAATTGCCCAGGACAATAGTCTACATCCACTCCCATACGCATATTAACATCAGTGCCATGGCTGGGAGGCGAGGATTCCGTAAGGGTGGCAAAGGTGGAAGAGCCACAAGTGGTGGCCGTGGTGGATCCGGTAGGGGACGTGGTCGTAACTTGCAGGGTGAGCCTGTCCCCCCATGTGTGGAGGACCAGTCACGGGCACCCATAATCCGCCCCCCCCTCCCATTGAGGCTGATGTGGCTGACACCATCCATGCTCAGCCCTTGTTGGACCAGCCCATTGTGGCACCAGACCTGGCTGACTCCATGGCTGACTTCCAGGTCAGCAGGGCTACGACACGTGCGCTGGTGCACGTTGATGCCATCATGCCACGTGGATCTGGGGCAGCAAGGTCATCTGCTGCACCAAGTAGGCAGGGCGGAGAGGCTGCAGGGGCAGCTGCGGCTCCATCCACCCCAGCCCCCACACACCCATCCAGGACAGTGTCGGTCCTAGTCCATGCTGCTGACATTCCCCCTGACACCATCACACTAGAGCTAATGCCTGCACCAACTCCCATGCTGAGTGTGCAATCCCACACTCCTGATACAGAGTCCACCAGGGCTCCTGCCCCTAGTGTCCAGAGCAGCGCAGGACACTCAGGATCACCACCACCTTCCAAGCGGAAGAGGAAGAGTGCTCGTCCGGCACAGGCTGATGCCCCAGACACGGCTACACAGTCCGGCCCGTCCAGGAAGCCCAGCTTCACGGATGACGAACTGAATGCACTTGTCGAGTATGTGTCCGGACATGACAACGAGATGGTCATTGTTGCAGGATCCAAGACCACACCTGCACAATGCCAGGCACACTGGCAGACCGTTGCGGACATCGTAAGTGCCCTTGGAATTGTGAGGCGCACAGCCAATGATTGCTATAAGCGCTGGAATGACCTAAAGCGCAGGGCAAAGAGTAAGCTGGCCTCAAGTCATGCCGCAACTCTAGTGACTGGAGGTGGGTCTCCAGTAGTAGACATGGAACTCACTCCACATGAGTCAGTCGCTGGGACCTACGTCACGGAGGAACAGATCCAAGGCGTGGGAGATCTGGCTGATTACGAGGCATTGTCCGGTGAGTGCACATGCATGTGTGTGTCATCCATGTGCATGGTGTGTGTGTGAGGGCTTCTGTTCGGGTGCCAGGTGAGAGTGTGTGCGCCTGAGTCGTATGGGTCAGCCATGTGCTTCATGCAATCCTTCCTGCGCAGCTGCAATCCTTCCTGCGCAGCTGCATTTGGCCATAGCAGTATCCCTTCTGCCAACAGTAGACATCTAGCCCAACTGCACGCCAGTTGCCCTTGAAGTGTCACCTTGCCACAACATTGTTGCTTCTTCTTCACTGTTCATTCAGTCAGTTTGTTTGCATTCCACCACTTTCACTAGGCATGTCGCTGTCCACTAGTCACATGTCTGACATGGGTATGGTAAAGTGGAGTGACTTTGTTACCTGGATATCATTTGTACACACATGTCCCTGTGCAATTGGACCATTTCAGACTGGCAGCTCCAGGTGAAAAATCTGACCTGTTAGAAATAGAAAAGCTATTACATGCGGGAACTGGACTGAATGAATAGGTGCTGCCCTCCTCTCCATCTTCACTCAATAGCAATGGTACATGCCATCTGTGTGATGGCATGTGTGTTTCACCTGCCAATCACAGGCCAATGTGTGATGCCACTGCCAGGCAGCATGCAGAAAATGTGTTCATCTTCCATCTTGGTGTCATCAGTGTGTGCCATTTGCCTGGACTTCATACGCAGTGAGGGTGCATGCATGGGAGGGTTTTAGTCATGTGGGACATGTGTCAATCAAGTACTGGTTCTCTTGCTTCTCAGCCCTCAATGTGTGCCATGGTGCTAATGCCTGTTTCCATTTCTTTGTTTTCATGTCTTTGCAGGGGAAGACGCACCTGATACTGCTGGGGTTGTGGAGATGGTGCAGACCCAGGAGGGGTCCGAGGGCCGACCAACCACCAGTGAGGGACGTGGTGTGGTGGTGGGGGAGAACCCACAAGTGCTGCAGGTCGTGCTCTCAAGGGGTGTCTCTGGCTGCACCTCCCCCGAGCTGTACTCAGGTGTTGATTCGGATGAGACCTACGTGCCGTCGCAGGTGAGTGTTCCAGGGAGGGATTCTGTTCTGTCTCACCCACCTGCACCAGGGTCAGAACCCTCCATGGGGATGTCAGTGTTGGCAGCTACGCCTTCGGTGGTTACGGATGCAGGGTCACACTCCGCGACATCTGATCCTGTTCCTGGGCCAGCAGATCAGAGGGGGAATGCAGTCCTGCAGCCTCAGGCAGTGCCGGCACAGCAAGGCGCAGTTCGCCTTGCCCCAGACAGGTGTGGTGCCCGCCGACGTGGTGGCCGTACGCCACCCGGCAATACCGCATGGGAGCAATCCATTTACGGTATGGCAACCCAACAGGCTGCATCATCCGAGATGATGGCTCAGGCCATGGATAGGGTGGCCACTTCCATTGTCCCCCCAGAAAGGCTGATGGAGCGACTAGAGCAGGCAACCGACTCCATCTGCCAGTCACACAGGGAGGACATGTTGGGGTCCAACAGGGACAGGCGGGCGGCACTGGCGACTCTGCAGGAGGCCATCTCCATTGAGTCCCAGGGCCACAGGGAAGCCCTGAGGCAGGAGCTCCTTCACCTCAGGACGACTCTTGTTGAGCTTGAGGCTTCAACACACCAAAGGACAGAACAGCAGCTGGAGCGTCTCACCCGTACGCTCTCAGCTGAGATGCAGGCAACGAGGGCGGAGGTCCGGGCATCCCGTGAGTTGTTGCATGGGGACCTCCGCACACTCATCCTCCAGAACCAGACCTACCACACCCGCATGCTTGCAGCCATGGAGGAGCAGACTAGGGCCTTGCGTGGGCTGCCTCCCATAGTGCAACCACCTCCGGATGCAGCTGCACAGGGTGATAATAGCGACAGCAGTGATACTCCCACAATAGGGTAGCCGTGTGGGCCATGAGCCCATGGAGGTGTTTTATCTTCCCAGGATCCACGCAGGTGGGTTCTGGTGTGCATCCTGTCCTCGGACCTCCTGGGTGGCCTCCCCAACCCCCCCGGGCCCATCAATGGCCATTTTTGATTGTTTCTTATTTTTATTTTTATTTTGATTTCTTTTATTCCCAATTTTTTTGGGGCGATCTGTTGGCTTCGATCTGTTGGCTTCGATCTGTTGGCTTCGATCTGTTGGCTTCCGTGGTTCCTGTGGGCATACGCTGCATTGTGGCTGGGCACATGCACTCTTGTAATGTATTTGGTTCAGATGCTTGGGTTTGAGTCACACACACCCCTCCTGCTTCCCGTTTCCATGGGATTGCAAAGGGTGTGCCCAAGTGACAGTGAATTACACAGTGACGTTGGACTCCCATGAGCTGTGTGGCCAGTCTGTAGTCAATACTGTGTATACATTCATAGTGCATATTGCTGTTGTGTTGTACACTGCATGTTGCATTGATGTGTAACTCTTCTTCTGTGTCTACCTCCCAATTTGCAGGTCCCTTCCTCATGTCCACACAAGGACCTCTAGTCTGGAGATGGGGACCATGTTGGCAGCAGTGCACCTACAACTCTACATGGCGACAACACTGCACAGTTGGTAGTGGTGGGAGTGCAGGCATTTCCAGGTGGTGAGACTACTAATATGTAACATTTGTGATGTCATGTGAATGGTACTACGTGCTCAAGTATGTTGTTGATCCGGCATTGCTGTGAGCATTTCAGGTGTTGCAGGTTTCTAATAGTGCCACTGTACATAGTGAGACTGATGTCATGTTGTGGGGATTACTTTGTTTACCTGCAATTAGCATGACATGGCACGGTGTGTCGTGTGGCGGTGCTGGGGTTGGGTTGGCTGACATGGCACTGTCCTCTTGTTGCATTTTGCAAGTGGGTATTCATTTTAGCTGCTTGAATGTGTAACTTCACAAAACTGCATTGGTGGTGTCTGTGTGGGTAGGGATGCACACATTGTGACACTTCCAGGTGAACAATCTCAGGCTGACATGGTATTCCCGGTTCATTCTCCAGACATTCAGGATCAGTGTCAGGTTGAGTCATCATTGATTGTCAGATGGAATGTGCCAGGGCAGTGTGCACTCCACAGGGGTGTGATTTCTATGTGAAGTAATTAGCCACTAGCTGTGTACGGGCTGCCTCCCCCCGTGCCCTTTCCCCTCCCATGCGCAGCGGCTGTGCATGTGGTTGGGGATGTGGGGCCACCACCATGTCCACGGCCAGGCCCCGGCGTGTTGCAACGTTGTGCAGGACACATGCTGCCACTATGATCCTGCACACTACTGGGGGAGCGTATAACAGCTGCCCGCCAGAACGGTCAAGGGAGCGAAAGCGTGACTTTAGCACTCCGAATGTGCGCTCCACTATGCCCCTGGTTGTAATGTGGGCTGTGTTATATCTTACCTGGGGTGGCGTGGTGGGGTTCCGAATTGGCGTCATCATGTGGGGGCTGAGAGGGTAGGCACTGTCCCCTGTGGAGGTGGTGATTGGTATCATTGGTGGGGTTGTGACCTTGCTCAGTATCCAACATGCATGCATGTGCAGTGGCATACATACTCACCAAGCAGCCATGTATCGCCATGCCGCCCAGCTTCTAGGTCCCGGCTTAGGGTGGACATTCGGTAAATGTAGCTGTCATGGGTGGAGCCGGGATAGTTGGCATATACTGAGGTGATGATTCCCTTGGCATTACATGCTACCTGCACGTTGATGGAATGCCAGTGCTTGCGGTTCCTATAGATGTGCTCAGATGCCCTGGGGGGACGTAGAGCCACATGGGTGCAGTCGATGGCACCTAGCACTTTGGGGAATCGTGCCACAGCGTAAAAATCCAGGGCGGCAGCATGCCTTTCTGCAGGTGTTCTGGGCAGGTATATGTGCCTGCGGACTGATGGGCGTGCAGTCATGATGTTCAAGACCTGGTGTAGGCAGCGTGACTGGGTGGCCTGTGACACCCCACCCACTATGGCACTTGTCCGCTGAAATGATCCAGTGGCTAAGAAGTGCAGTACATTGAGGACCTTCTCCAGGGGGCTGAGTGCTTGGGAGCACAGGGTGGGTGATGTGAGGTCATCCTCCCACTCACTCACCAGGTCCAGTATGATGTGTGGTGGAAACCTGTACCTCCCATACACCTGGTCATCAGGCATCCCGAAAAGGCTGGTTCTGGGTGTGAATATTCTGGCCCTGACTATCCTCCTCCTCCTCCTTTGGTAGCCCACTGCCACTGCTGCTAGGAACGGTATGTTCATCCTGGCGTCTGAGCTTGTTATTGTTAAAGTCCGCAATTTTATGCTTTGCGCGTGTTCTAGGCGAGCGTGTGACCCGCGCACCCCTGGAATCCAGTTCCCAGTCCAATAGCGTGTGGAAATTCACACGCACCACGGGATACAGCGTGTGACCCGCGCACCCCTGGAATCCAGTTCCCAGTCCAATAGCGTGTGGAAATTCACACGCACCACGGGATACAGCGTGTGACCCGCGCACCCCTGGAATCCAGTTCCCAGTCCAATAGCGTGTGGAAATTCACACGCACCACGGGATACCGGTTCGCTGACGTACTTGCGTGTGTAAGTGGCCGCGCACCCATTAAATACACGTACATAGGCCAATCGCGTGTACGCGCACTTTTGTCCAATTACACGCAATGAAATACACGTACATAGGCCAATCACGCGATGACACTCTGACGTGCAGTATTTCCACGTGTGTTCCGTCATCACGTGCTGAGTGGGGAACGCCCGTGCGGGTCACGTCAGACGCGCTTACGCGCTGAGGGACTCTGGTCCAATAGAATCGCGTATGCGTGCTGACGCGCTTACGCGCTAAGGGCCTTTCCTCGGATTTCACGCTGACGTGCAGGATTTTCACGTGCCAAATCACTCCGTATCAAGCTGGCCACCCGAAAACACACGGAACACCACGCTCCTGCCCAGAAGGCCGAGTTACTGCCCCCCAGTGCCCCGAGCAGCCTCCCACGTGCTATCTGCTGCTGCCTGCCTGCCTGCCTGCTGCCACCGTGCCCTGCCATTTGGTGCCTGCACATCAGCCATCTGCAGGGGTCCAGTTGCTGTGTCCACCCCTGCTGGAACTGAAGACTCCCAACTGGGATTACATCGCTCCACAGCCCAGCCCCAGGACCCAGTTGCCCACCCACACCTGCCTCTGGGGTTGCCATGTCGGGCACTTCCACATCTGGCACCAGTGGCAACCCCAGGCCAGAGGGGCAGAGGGGCACCAGCTTCACTGCCACCGAAGTTGGTGTCCTGGTGGAGCATGTCCTGGGGCAGTATGATGCCCTCTTTGGATCGTCCCGCGCCAGCAAGGAAGGACGGGAGAGGATCTGGGCCGACTGTGTGGTTGCCATCAACGCGGAGGGGGTGGCAACCCGCAACGTCCAGAAGATCAGGAAGCGCTGGGAGGACTTGAGGTCCAGGACCCTTGTGAAGGCCCGGCGCCTCGTGGAGGGGGGCCGGGGCCGCATGAGTTCCATCCAGAAGAGGGTCCTGGAACGCGTACGCCCAGCGCTCCACGCCCAGGTCCTTGAGAGGGAGGCCCGTCTGGAGTTGAGCGGTATGTGTCCAAGCATTACTGTGTGAGACAGGGCATGTTGCGGTGTGCTGGTTCTATGATACTTGCCTGTATGTGTGCCATGGGCCATGTATGCATGTATGTGTGCAGGGACATCATGGTAATGCATGTGCGACCAGTGATGTGTGACCCACATGGTTGTTGCATGTGTTGAAATGCGGCATGGGGAGCCCTATGCAGATTTTGGACATGAGAGCATGCCAGTCTCTGTACCTGGACATGGATGGGGGTGAAGGATGGGTGCTGATGCCAGGTACATATATGGTAGCCATGTCTGTGTGCCTGACCTGCGTGTCTGTGACTTGTGCATGCCATAGATGCATGACACATGTGTGTGACAATGCACAGATTCAGTGACGCACCCAACTTACCCTTGTTTCGCCTGTGTTCGGTGTGTTTGGGGCCAGATGGATGTGACTGAGGTGAAGTGTGTGCATGTGATATGCATGAGCCATGATGCATGTGAGTTACATATCATTGAATGTTTCTAGAGTCCATTGGACATGCATGGAAATGTCCATGGCATGCACCATGCCTGTTACTGTGTGTGTTTTGCCTGGACTGACCCATGTGTTGTGGAGGGACATGATGGAAGTGTACTTTGACAGTGGTGCTCATCTGCTATTGCTTCCTGTCTAGGGGACCATTGTACAGTAGCCTGATGCTTGTGTCCTTTATCTCCCTCTACGCAGCGGCTAGTGAAGAAGAGGGCGGAGACGGCGCTGTGGAGCAAGGCGGCGGGGATGCCCCCACGGCTGCAGCGGAAGGGGTGGGTGAGCCCCCACAGGGGCCTGCTACGGCGGGAGACGGTGATGAGCCATCCAGGTTGGTGGTTTGCACAGAGGAGGAGGAGGCCGACACTGGTGCACACATGGGGCCTGGTGGGAGCATCCCTGCTGGTGCAAGTGGTGCAGTCCAGGGCCAGGGGCAGGAGGCAGCACAGGTCACCGTGGAGGGGCCTGTGCATGTCACTGTCCCTGACCCTGTGAGTGCACCACCATGCACCAGCAGGGATGCCCCGTCCCAGGCCCGTCCGCAGGTAGAGGGGATGTCCATGTCACCTGACTCCCCTCCACCTGCGGACGTGGTAACCCCTGGCCGCGTGGAGAAGGTCCTGATTGGGGTCGCGATGCGCACGGCTGTGATTCGTGATGACGTGCGTGCTTCCCGGGAGGAGCACGCACGTCATCACGAAGTGCACCGTGCCGACGTGGCCCAATTGGGATCGGCCATGTTCGGGGGTTTCCTGCATGTGTTGGCCAATCTGACGGCCCTCTCCTCCTCTGTGCAGGCTATCCACCGGTCGTTCTCCTTGCCGTCTTCCGGCCCAGATGCCACCAGGGCCCCCTGTGGACCTGCCCCGACCAATGCAGCCAGCTCGGTGGGG
Source organism: Ambystoma mexicanum (assembly GCF_040938575.1). Taxonomy (NCBI): domain Eukaryota; kingdom Metazoa; phylum Chordata; class Amphibia; order Caudata; family Ambystomatidae; genus Ambystoma; species Ambystoma mexicanum. Next base: position 848,918,683 of record NC_090930.1, read on the forward strand.
ATCCCATCCCTGCCACAGTTGGGAGTCGGAGGTCCAGCAGGGGTGGACAACACAGCAAGTGGACCCCAGCAGATGGAAGATGTGACGGCATCATCGGGCAGGGCATGTGCACAACGGCGTCGGTGGTTTCCATCAGCCTGGATGCCGTCGTGCTGGCAGAGGCAGTGGCGTTGGAGGCAGCAGCGGGCTCGACGTGGGAGGCATCATGGCTCGGGGCCATCAAGATCAGAGGGGCAGGCATCGGCCGGAGGGCAGGGCAACCCTGGGATGGTGGTGTGTTCCGTGTGGGAGGAGTTTGGCCAGCGGATAGGTGCGGAGCGGCAGCGGGCGGAAGAGGAGCGGCTCGCCATGGTCAGGGCGGAGTTCTCCATGCGTCGGGCATTGAGGCGGGCTGAGTGCCTCGAGGAAGCTCGCAGGGAGTTTGAGGTGGACATGGGGTTGTCCCTGCGAGACCTCGGGGCCAGGACAGAGTCCCGCCTCCAGGACATCGACATGGAGTTCGATGATGCCCTGGCCAGCAACATCACCAAGTGAGCCGCAGGACTTGCCCGCTGCCTTTGTATATAGTTATTTAGTTAGTTAGTGCTAGGTTTCCTTTATTTATTTTTATTATTTTGGACCGCTCGGACAATGGCCACTTTTTTGTACATATATTTTACATTAGTTAGTGGTAGGTTTCATTTTTGGTGTTGGGCTCATGGACCCTGGAACATTCCTGTATATAGTTTGTTTTTTTGGGAGATACATTTTTTTAATTTCTTATTGTTTTCACCATGACGTAATGGTTTTTCATTAATTTCCTATGACATGATATTGCTTTGGACAAATTAATTTTAATTTTTTATTCCTTTGTTTTTTTGTTTATCACTTTTGTTCTCGGACATGGACCATTTATTTACTTAGCCACATCGTTGTATGTTTGAAAAGTTCACTTATTTTTGGTATTTAATACATTTTTTATATTTTCTTACACTTGTGTTATTTTCTCATTGGTTTGTTACATGTCATGATATGGGTTTTGACATTGACTTGCACCCATTGTGTATGTGTGTGTGACGGACATGTGTTCATTTACAGACTTGCCATTGGGGTTGTATCATGTAATTGCATTCACTATGTGGGTGGATGCAATCCTTGCCTGGGTGTTTGTGCTGGGTATGCTGCCCATTACTGCCATGATTGAGTATCGTCAGGACCTGGGGGCAGGGGGACATGTGTGGGTGCCTGGTGGAGGGTGCCCCTGGTGGCTGGGGTGTGGGGCTGGTGGGAGACATGAGTGGGGGCCTGGTGTAGGGTGTCCCTGCACTGCTGGGGCGTGGGGGTGGTGGGAGACATGAGTGGGGGCCTGGTGGAGGGTGCCCCTGCACTGCTGGGGTGTGGGGGTGGTGGGGAACATGGGTGGGGGCCTGGTGGAGGGTGACCCTGGTGGCTGGGGGGTGGGGGTGGTGGGTGACATGAGTGGGGGCCTGGTGGAGGGTGCCCCTGGTGGCTGGGGGCTGGGGGTGGTGGGAGACATGAGTGGGGGCCTGGTGGAGGGTGCCCCTGGTGGCTGGGGTGTGGGGCTGGTGGGAGACATGAGTGGGGGCCTGGTGGAGGGTGCCCCTGCACTGCTGGGGGGTGGGGGTGGTGGGAGACATGAGTGGGGGCCTGGTGGAGGGTGCCCCTGGTGGCTGGGGTGTGGGGCTGGTGGGAGACATGAGTGGGGGCCTGGTGGAGGGTGCCCCTGCACTGCTGGGGGGTGGGGGTGGTGGGAGACATGAGTGGGGGCCTGGTGGAGGGTGTCCCTGCACTGCTGGGGTGTGGGGGTGGTGGGAGACATGAGTGGGGGCCTGGTGGAGGGTGCCCCTGCACTGCTGGGGTGTGGGGGTGGTGGGGAACATGGGTGGGGGCCTGGTGGAGGGTGACCCTGGTGGCTGGGGGGTGGGGGTGGTGGGTGACATGAGTGGGGGCCTGGTGGAGGGTGCCCCTGGTGGCTGGGGGCTGGGGGTGGTGGGAGACATGAGTGGGGGCCTGGTGGAGGGTGCCCCTGGTGGCTGGGGTGTGGGGCTGGTGGGAGACATGAGTGGGGGCCTAGTGGAGGGTGCCCCTGCACTGCTGGGGGGTGGGGGTGGTGGGTGACATGAGTGGGGGCCTGGTGGAGGGTGCCCCTGGTGGCTGGGGGGTGGGGGTGGTGGGAGACATGAGTGGGGGCCTGGTGGAGGGTGCCCCTGCACTGCTGGGGTGTGGGGGTGGTGGGAGACATGAGTGGGGGCCTGGTGGAGGGTGCCCCTGGTGGCTGGGGGGTGGGGGTGGTGGGTGACATGAGTGGGGGCCTGGTGGAGGGTGCCCCTGGTGGCTGGGGGGTGGGGGGGTGGGAGACATGAGTGGGGGCCTGGTGGAGGGTGCCCCTGCACTGCTGGGGTGTGGGGGTGGTGGGAGACATGAGTGGGGGCCTGGTGGAGGGTGCCCCTGGTGGCTGGGGGGTGGGGGTGGTGGGTGACATGAGTGGGGGCCTGGTGGAGGGTGCCCCTGGTGGCTGGGGGGTGGGGGTGGTGGGAGACATGAGTGGGGGCCTGGTGGAGGGTGCCCCTGCACTGCTGGGGTGTGGGGGTGGTGGGAGACATGAGTGGGGGCCTGGTGGAGGGTGCCCCTGCACTGCTGGGGTGTGGGGGTGGTGGGAGACATGAGTGGGGGCCTGGTGGAGGGTGCCCCTGGTGGCTGGGGGGTGGGGGTGGTGGGTGACATGAGTGGGGGCCTGGTGGAGGGTGCCCCTGGTGGCTGGGGGGTGGGGGTGGTGGGTGACATGAGTGGGGGCCTGGTGGAGGCTGCCCCTGCACTGCTGGGGTGTGGGGCTGGTGGGAGACATGAGTGGGGGCCTGGTGGAGGGTGCCCCTGCACTGCTGGGGTGTGGGGTGGTGGGAGACATGGGTGGGGGCCTGGTGGAGGGTAACCCTGGTGGCTGGGGGTTGGGGGTGGTGGGTGACATGAGTGGGGGCCTGGTGGAGGGTGCCCCTGGTGGCTGGGGGCTGGGGGTGGTGGGAGACATGAGTGGGGGCCTGGTGGAGGGTGCCCCTGGTGGCTGGGGTGTGGGGCTGGTGGGAGACATGAGTGGGGGCCTGGTGGAGGGTGCCCCTGCACTGCTGGGGGGTGGGGGTGGTGGGTGACATGAGTGGGGGCCTGGTGGAGGGTGCCCCTGGTGGCTAGGGGGTGGGGGTGGTGGGAGACATGAGTGGGGGCCTGGTGGAGGGTGCCCCTGCACTGCTGGGGTGTGGGGGTGGTGGGAGACATGAGTGGGGGCCTGGTGGAGGGTGCCCCTGCACTGCTGGGGTGTGGGGGTGGTGGGAGACATGAGTGGGGGCCTGGTGGAAGGTGACCCTGGTGGCTGGGGGGTGGGGGTGGTGGGAGACATGGGTGGGGGCCTGGTGGAGGGTGACCCTGGTGGCCGGGGGGTGGGGGTGGTGGGTGACATGAGTGGGGGCCTGGTGGAGGGTGACCCTGGTGGCTGGGGGGTGGGGGTGGTGGGGGACATGAGTTGGACATGGGTGGGGGCCTGCTGGCAGGTGCCCCACAGTGCTGGGGGGTGGGGGTGCAAGGGGACATGAGTTGGTGTTCATTAGTTCAAGGAGACATGTGCCTTTGCTGGGGGGGCATGCCCTTGTTGGGTGGGCTGCCTGCGGGACATGACCAGGGATGCAGGGTAGTCCCCTGTGGTGTGGGCTGCCTGCAGGGGCCGTGGAGGGTGTACAGGGTACACCTGGGAGGACCCACACTGTCAAATCACATGTGGGACTCCCCGGCACCCCTGAAATACACGTACCGTGCAGAAATCGCGTGTAAAACTTCCCGCGCACCCCTGAAATACACGCGCCCAGGCTATTCGCGTGTGGAACTTCCCGCGCACCCCTGAAATACACGCGCCCAGGCTATTCGCGTGTGGAACTCCCCGCGCACCCCTCAAATTCACGCGCCCAGGCTATTCGCGTGTGGAATTTCCCGCGCACCCCTGGAATACACGTAGCCCGCTCCCACAGGCCCGATCGCGTGAGGAACTTCACGCGAACCCCTGTAATACACGTAGCCCGCTACCCCAGGCCCGATCGCGTGAGGAACTTCACGCGAACCCCTGTAATACACGTAGCCCGCTCCCCCAGGCCCGATCGCATGTGAAACTTCACGCGAACCCCTGAAATACACGTAGCACGCTCCCCCAGGCCCGATCGCATGAAACATCACGCGAACCCCTGAAATACACGTAGCACGCTCCCCCAGGCCCGATCGCGTGAGAAACTTCACGCGAACCCCTGAAATACACGTAGCCCGCTCCCCCAGGCCCGATCGCGTGAATAACTTCACGTGAACCCCTGTGATGCACGTACCCTGCTGAAATCGCGTGTGAGACTTCCCGCGCACCCCGGTATACACGCACACGTATTTTTTGTCAGCGGGTGTCCGTGTTTGTGGGTACCCCTTTGCACGTCATTTTTCCTGGAGGGCCACAGTATGGGACATTCATCATGGCAGTATATAGGTGCTATTTGTTGGCGCACCTTTTGGCGCACATTTCTTACAGCCGCAGAGACGCTACCGCCTGCTTTCTTGTGGCGGTCGTGTTTGTGCCTGTGCGCTGGTTTGAGCGTGCGCTTTTTTCCCCTATTCTATTCCATGAATACGTGTTGTAGGCGAGCGTGTGGGCGTTCCGCGCACTTGTGCCCTGTACTTCCCCCGTGACGCCCACGTTTTGGCAAGTTGTTCCCCATTCCGAGTGTTACGCCCGTGTTCCGCCTACTTTTGTTGCGTGCGCCGCGCTATGTGCGAATTTCGCTGTGGCCTGTGCGATTTTCGCTGTGACCTGGCGCACGCTGTTAGATGGCCTGTGCGCCAACGTGCGCCGCACACTTTTTTATCGCACATCCGCTGGTTTTCTCGCGCACGGCCTTCCATGAATCGACGTGCGCTGCTTTTCGTGCGATTTTCGCACTTGCACTGCGATTTTCGCTATTCCACTGCGATTCGCACGTTTTTGGCCACTTGCGCCGCGCTAATTATTCCATGAATCGTTTAAATTGCTGAAAGTGTTATAATTCTTATGGGAGCCACTTTGGATAGTTTCACACAAACACTAGCAATGGTTTAATACCAAGAAACAATTTAAAATCTTAAAATTAAGGTCGGGAGCAATCATAAGCTGTTTTATACGTGTAAGAATTTCCAAAGAATGAAATTTGCGGCAAACTTTTCACTGCGCGATAATTGCGATAACGGATAACTGTAAGGATTTGGGGATGCAGTTTTAGGTGCGATTTAAAGTTGTGGATGTTAGCTACAAGCAGAAGTTGTATTTCGTTTCTAGCACAAAAACTGAGGAAGTTATGGACGTTTTAGTGGAGGTCATTTTCTAGAGATAGGTGCAAACGGGTATGCGCTTTTTAAACTGACAAATGGGATTTCTAATACGAGAGGATGACTATGAATAAAATGAATCCCCACAAGAACACAGCCATTTGATCAGGGCGACTGCCTGCCTGGGACTCGCCTTCTTCAGATGAGAAAAGATCAGTGCAAAGATAGTTTTAGCAATACTAGCACAGGAGGAAAGATAGAAGGGATAGGATAGAGAGTTCAGGCAATTCAAAATTATTTCTAACAACACAGGTTCTGAAGACAAGATAGGTTGGATTTAAGATAGGTAATGAAATAAGCAAGGTACATATGCTAGTGACACAGTTCTATCTGTCTGTCCTTTTCTGCCCTCTGCTGTCTCTATTTATCCTATGATAAAGGGTGTGTGTGTGCTGGTTTAGCCTAAGCTCGCCCCTTTGACAGGGATCGGTCAGAATCTCCTCTCTGCCTTGCTAGGAGGAGAAAAACAGCGTGTCACCTCTCTGGTGTGGGTTTATGAGGCTTAGAGTCCACCGCTAGCCTCTTGAACACAAAATCTACTTTTGACATAATACATATTTACACATATGCAACCTCTATATCAACCACATATATAGATTACATATTTTGTACAGCAGCTACTCTTCCAAACCCCGTAGCTGTGGGATCTTGTGTCTGCTTTTCCCAGAATTTCTCCCGTTTCATCAGGAACACAATGTCCCATTTATAATCAAATTTCTACAAGTGTGCGTGTATAATGTGGGCATAAGTGTATATGTTTGTCTCCGCCTCCTTCTGTCTCCCTGCAGTTCAGAAGCAGTCTCCTCCCTGTTCTCTTGGCAGAGGCCATTTTACAACGGTCCTCACACCTAGCCTTTCCTGCTTTGCAGCTGATCATTGTTTCCTTCCCCACTGCAGACCAGATTCTTCCCACACCCTATAATTATCGGTTAGGTGTGATTTCTTGGTGGAGGGAGCTGGAGGGGGAGGCCTTGCCTCTGTGAGGAAAGCTGTTTTTCCAGCTTGGTAGCTTTAGCCAACTTATTTTAATTGTTAATTCTGTTGCATTTTTCCCTTAGCATACAACAAACTTGTGTGATCAAATCACAGATAAATACTTCAAGATTTTAAACCATGGAATCAAAACAATTACAAGATGGGTTACTCTCAATAACAGGCCTCTTAGCTTGCAAACATTTGATTTTAGTTTATACATGTTTTAAAGTTGAATCCTGCAGGCGCCTCACAGCTGTCATTCAGGCGGCCAAGGGTACTGCGCCCAGATTTTGACAGATCCAAAGAGCCACTTTTGCTGTGGAAATCCCTTGATGCTTTCAGCTTTTCAGGACATTGTAAGTTCACAATGGTTTCTTGCATTAAGTGAATTGTAGCACCCAGTAAGAATTTTGGATGTTTGAGGGTGTTTTGTACTGACATTCTGCAGTTTCAGCCACAAAGAAAAAGGGATTAAAAGCAAGATTTTGGGTTTTGTAAGTGATTTCAATCCGGCACTTCACCTAAGTCAACACCTAGCGTGTAATGCACAACTGAAATCCTTATTTATTTATTTGTGTCTAAAAGTCCTTTTATGCTGAACGATGTACCACTTATATCACGCCCCTCTCTTAGACCCCCCTCCCCCCGACCACAGTGAACCAGGAATCAGGCTGGTTTGCAAAGTTAAAATATTTATGTATATATTCACAATATAATCACACTATTCTTAATGGGGATACAATAATCACCAATGGGGTGATGTCACACTAAGCAATCTCTTTAATCACAATGAGTAATGATGATCAAAAACAATGCAACACCGCAATAGTACTTTTATGGGTATGTGTTCAAATCAAATAGCAATATGGTTACACTTCCCCCCTGCACAACCCTCAACCCCCGAATATGCAATGTAGAGAGATAGGAGGAGAGAGAACAGGTTTCAGGAATGCAGAATTCTAGCAAATGTCAATCCCAATTCCCTCCCCGCAAACACAAGAGAGAAACAGAATTGATTGGCAAACTGTCCAATGGTTTTAAAGTTGGCTTTGAATGGAATAGGTAAAAGACTAAATATGGCTTAAATCACTGAAATTGTTTAAATTCTAATGGGAGTCACTTTAAATGGTTGCAGACGAACACTAGCAATGATTTGACACCAATAAGCAATGTGCAAACTGAAATTTGAGGTCGGGTGCAATGAAAAGCTATTTTACACATGTAATATTTTACCAAAACGAAAATTCGCTGCAAACTTTTCTGTGTGCGGTAATCGTGATTGCAAAATTATAGGGATTTAAATTTTGTTTCTAGCATAACATTTGAAAGAGTTATGGACGTTTTCGTGGAGGTTGTTTTTCTGAAATAGGCACAAGAATGGGAAACAGGGATGCGCTTTTAAAAGACAAACAGCATTTCTTTACACTAGGGTTTGACTATGAAGAAGCAAATACTACATGGGAGCACAGCCACTAGACCAGGAAGCCTCTGGATAAGTTTTTGCCTGCTGAAGAGCCTGACTTCTTCAGATGAAATATATCAGCGTAAAGATATGTTTAACAATACTATTACAGAAGGAAGGTTACAGAAGGAAGGTAGTAGGGATAAGATAAAGAGTTCAGGCAATTCAAAATATTTCTCACAATATCAGGTTTTAAATACAAGAGAGTATGGGTTTGAGATAGGGATTGACTATGGATAGTACATAGGCTAGTGACACAGTTCTATACTCTGGATACTCACTATATGTATTTGAACAGAACCGTCAGGAATTCTGGTCAGTCAAGATTTCTGCACAGGAATTCTGCTGGGCACAACTAACTGGATGGGTCTGCAATCAGCAAGGAGCTCTGGTCACCGCACGACAGGACTGGACAGGATTGGAACAGCACGGCACAGCACGGCACAGGATTGGGCTTAATCTGCCCTTCTTGGTTCTGAAGATAATTATTTAGCAGCAAAGCCGTTACAGCACAGCCCAGTTGTTTTCTTTGATGCTCCCCTTTGGTGGTGGGATTCTAGTTCTGGAAATTCAAGGCCTAGTTGAAAATGGTTCAACTAATGGAATGGGCCTTTCTGCTTGCAATGTTTATGGAGTCTGGAGCAAGGAATATTGATGGATCTCCTTCAGGGTGCTTCACCAGGATCGGAGTAGTGGGTGAATCTGTGTGTGTTTCTAAGTCCTCAGCTTTCTCTATTTATGCATATGGTAAAGGGGTGTGTGTGCTGGCTTTTTCTAAGCATGCCCCCTATGCTGGCGATAGGCAAGAGTCTCCGCTCTCTCTTGATTGGAGGAGAAAAAAGGTTGTGCACCTTGATGATGTGGTTTTATGATGAGTCTGGCCCTTGGCTTTTGAATATGAAATCTACTTTTAGTATAATACATATTTACAATTTTGCAAACTTTATAACAATAACATATCTAGACCACATATTTTGTGGAGCAAATGCTCTTCCAAGCCCCGTCATTGTAGGATCTTCTGTCGGCTTTTGACAGAATTCTGCCCTTTTGGGCCGGAACACAATATCTAGTTTATCCAAAAATGTGTACAACTGTGTGCATTGCATATGGGCATAAGCGTGTGAAGTTTCATACTTTTGACATAAATACATTTGCTATAAAATCACAATTTTCACAGTTACTTCCCAGAACATAGCAGAGTTCTGGCTCCTCTTAAAATGTGCAGCCAAAATTTAGTTTCAGAAGTCCGGGGTTTCCATATTTTTTACAATTGCACGCAGTAAATTATTAGTCCTTTTTAGAAATATGCTTTTTGTCCATTGTGAATCAACAAAATGCTGTCTGTCCCCGCCTCCTTCTCCTTCTTGCAGCTCAGAAGCAATCTCCGCCCCCTTCCTTCTGGCAGAGGCCATTTACGATCCTTCCTGATTAGCACCTCCTTGCCTTGGGGGGAAGCCCATTGTGCTCTTTCCACAGCAGCCCAAGTTCCCCTCCCGTCTTAATCAACACAAGGGTGTGAGTTCCTGGTCTAGAGAGCAGAAGGGAGGTGCCTGACCCTGTGGGGGAAGTGGTTCTACTGGTTTTGGCTTGGAGTCAGGCTTAATTTAAATGTCATTTTGTTACATTGTTCTTTGTTTAACATAAACTTGCAATTTTCAAACAAGCAGCTAGAACACTGATTCCAGACACTAAACCATGAAGTTTAAATAGTTACAACCTAGGTTACTCTTCATAACAGGTGGATTTGGCAGCCATCTTTTTGTGCTTTGTAGAGAGCAATTTTCATTGGTTTTGGCACGCATAGGGGTTTTGCGGCCTTTTTGATGAATCTGGTACCACCAGGACACAGTGATGCAGCAGGGCAGAGCATGTGTGGGTTAATACATCACACAGTTTCATCTAGCAAAACACTGCCTTTCATTCTATACTCCATCGTCACATGTTGTGGAGCCCAGTGACATGTTTCATGAGTGAGATCTCTGTTCCACCACTGACATCATGCATGGCAGATTGGGCAGCCATCTTTTTGTGCTTTGCAAAATGCGATTTTCAGAGGTTTTGGCGCGCACAAGGGTTTTGCAGCCATTTGGATGGTTCTAGCACCATCAGAACACAGTGATGCCGCAATGCAGAGCAACAAGTGGGTTGAATCATCCCACACATCCTACTCATTCTCTATTCTCTTTCACTTTCATTTGGTCTATGCCAATGCCAATTGTCTATGCCAATGCCCCCAGCTGGCTCTGACTTCTGCTTTCTGGTCTGGATCCTGCCAGGGTCTGAGATATAGCCCTCAGAAGGCTTCTTTTTTTGTCTTTCTCTACATCGGTTGCAATGAGTGTCTGAGTTAAGCCCCGAGTAGCCTCTCTTCTCTCTCTTGATCTCTCTCTTTCATCCATATCCGGTCTCCGCCAGTTTCTGAACTATTGTCTGCAGCAGACTTTATGTTTTTTCTCACCATCCAAGGTCTAGGTTGGCCCATGGGTCTGTTGCTCTCCCAAGATCTGGTTCTCTGTCTCTGGGCCTGGCTCTCCACCACAGAATCTTTCAATCCAAGTTCTCCAGCTCTGAAACAGACATGGCGCTCTGTTCACCATGTAGGGGTTCTGGCTCTCTTCTCTCTACATTCTCCCTAGGCCTCTGACCTGTCTCAGTCTTCTCAGCGCTCATGATTCTTCACATATGTTTCCTCCTACTGCTCTGCATGGCATGCCTGCATTCCTCCTCATCCTCCCTCCTCCTGAGGAAACAGAGCCTCTATTATACATCCTGGATGATGTGTCTGCTCCTTGATTGGCCGGAGTGGCCATGTGGTTCTGTGCAGTGATCTGATTTGGAGTGTGGCTTTGTAGGCCAGACCACAGGCTACTGGTTTGAAAAAGCTAGTGGACATCTTGGAAACCTGCCATATGCTTTGAGCATTTTCATGAGCAACCTGTTTCTCCCTCTCTCTCTCTGGAATGCTGCCTTCTATACACATAAAAGTGTTTTATCCTGACAAATTAGGAATGTATGGGGCCTGCTTACTTACACCTCTTGCTTACGAATTTCACATTGTTCTTTCCAGTGAAATTTTAAAACTAAATACGTGTTTTGATTGTATATCTGCTGCAGAATGCTGGTGGGAGTGATGTTTTACACTGTACTCTCCTGGTCGATTTAGGCGGAGATGCAGTTGAGTTATTAGGGGATGGCTTGGATGTGTTTTCCTTGACCTTGGGTTGATATTAGGTTCCCTGCAACCCAGAGTGGGGGTTCGAATGAAAGCAGTAGAGTGAGTGCTTGCTGACCAGCAGAGTGGTGGAGAGCTGCTTCATCTACAGTCTGTCTGGGAAGTCCTGTGTGGGAATGCCCTGACTACTCCAGATCCTTGACTGGGTTTACCGAGCCCTTTGGTCCCCTGAATCACAAGTGGGGTTTCTATTGAAAGCAGTGTAGCACATCTTTGTTGAATATGAGATTTGTGGGGAGGGGTCTCTCCTACAAATTGTCTGTGTTTTAGGATGTGTGAAAGGACTCTGGGAATTCCCTGCATTCCATCTCCATGGGTTTCAGTTTGTTTACAGGTCAATTGAACTAAAACGTCTGACTTCTTTCCAGGCAGGTCTCTGTCTGGACTCCACGTTAGAGCTGAATTCACGAGGTGGCATTCATGTATTTTATCTCCATTTCACTTGCTGGAGAGTCACAGATTCCTGGATCAGGGTCTCCGTGTGCTTGAATTGGAAGGGATGTATTAACATCTCCTGGTCGCTTCCCTTGTCTATCCCTAGATTTCAGGAATAACCTGTCTCTAGTCTCTAATATAGCTTGGGTTGACCTGGGACTGCTTAGGTGTGGAAATACGGCAGAAGATCCCCCAGCCCCATTCCACCTTTGGTACCACCTAACCCAACTTGTGGGCATCTCCGTCCCCCGGAGCCCCAATAGTTCCTGGTTGGAAAGAAGGATATTCCCATGAATGTTCTTACAGTCCCATATTTTAGCTCATACTGGTAAGGCATTTCGCTATGCACTATCTTACCTTTTCCACATGCACAGCATACTCATGAAGAGGGTGGATGATAACAACAAGCAGTAGAATAAAAACTGCCTATTTTCACTGTTACCAACTAACTAAGGAAAGCCTTAGTGTGACGGATGGGTTCTGCAGCATAAATCATCACTGTCGCTATATCATCAACAACATTATCACTGCCAGGCTCTCTTCACCATACCCCAGGAATGGGACTAGACTTTTCATTACACTCACTCATCGACTCATCACTGCATATTTAATTACTGGGCTGAACACTTTGATGGTGTGTATCACTCCATCACTATGTTCAACCACCACTGGGATTTCCACAGCTCGCACCTAGAGTAGGCCAACATTGGCAGGTTATGTGTGTTGAATGGGAGTGGTGCTTTAGTTTGTTTTGTCCTCCAGTATGAGAGAGTCACCCCGTACCTCATTCCTGTCTACGTTGTTGGTGTGGAAGAAAGGGAGGTGTGTAGGGTCTTGTATTTCCTTCCCTTCCCTCTGTGTTGGTGAGCCTGTAGCTGTGATGTCACTAAGTTTTGGAATGTATGCATAGTATGGAAGGTTCCCTCCAAGAGGTTCCAGGAGTTGCATCGGAAGAGCTCCCTGGTTGGTTGGGACCGGTGGGTCTTCTCCTTACCCTTTACTTGTAATCTGTATACCCAATACCTGAATAAAGGAACCTGCTGCTACCCACCTGAGCCTTGGACGTCAAATTACTACAGCTATTAATGCTGGACTCTATGTTGCACACCCCATAGTGCTTCATGATCTTACTGCTGGACTCCAAACTTCACATTTCCCCACTTGTCCTCTATACTGCCCCACACTATCCCAGGCAGACTGTGTTGCTTGCTGCATTACTAGACTCCATACTATCCCACAAAATCCATGGTAGACTCTGTATTGCATGATGCATTACTGAACCTCACACTGTCCCACACTATACCTGGTAGACTCTGTGTTGCATGCTGCATTGTTGGACCCCGCACCGTCCCACACTATTACAGCAGCATGTTCCACTGCACACATTTTCACAGTTCTCTACACTCTCATAGGATATCACTGCTGAACTACCTGCTCGCCAGCCATGTGTTCAACCCAACACTGCCCCGCTGTGCTCCATGCATCACCAAGTGCCTTAAACTAAACACCACATCTTGCATGCCAGCTCTAACTGCGGTAATATGATGAAGTCACCCGCTTTGTTGGACAAGCAATGTGGACATTCCGAAACATTGAACTTTTCCCTTTTTAAGCAATTGAAATACAAGTAAATGGGCATGCGTACCCCTCCCAAAGTCCCCTTCTGCTGTGCTTGGTTTTCCCAGATGTCAGCATACATGCTGCTGACAGTGTTAAGATTAATCGAAGAACACAGTTCTATGCAAACAGCCCATAACACCTGCTGATTTTGATCCAAATTATTTTTACATTTTGTAGTGGTAAATTTTCCCCAAAACGAAGAAAGGAAGGCCATCATGCATTAGTCTCTTTTCTTTACTTCTAAAATGGGCGTTAAATGTATTTCAGAAGAGGTCCCGCCCATTAACATTCATAAAGATAGATAATGAGAGAAAAGGGGACAGTCACAAGCGCGTGACTGAATTTGTGATCTGTGATGAGCTTCTAATGCCATGGTAGACCCACCCAGCTCCTGGGTCCCGGTGAAGCTGCATCATCTAGACCTATCATAGCCGCTGTCTCTACTGCATGAAGATGCGCAGCAAACACTTCATCTCCGATATTACCCACTGGCCCAGCACGCATTCCACAAGCACACTGTTTTGCCATGTGAAACCCTCTTCTGCAAGTTCACCAGGTTCCCAGGAAAAGAGATCCACAAGATCACTGCGTCCTTTAACAAGTGTCTGTAGAAACCAAAATGGGATAAATGCTACTCTGACACAGACCAGCTGTCAGACCTTTAGTTTGAAAGTCCTGGTAGCTTCATTATACATTGTTACAGTCACTTTAGGGTTAAGCCATACACAGGGGAGACCATCCGCCAGCCATCCCCTTGCACTCCAGCTGAAGCCCCCAATTGACACATTCAGAACACTCACGCACCAATGGCTCATCAACATCAAGATTCTCAGGGCTGTCAGTCACGCACTTGCATCAACATTCTATCAGCATTCATGGATGGCCAACAGGCTAGGACAACATTCAACCAGTCACTACAGTCTTCTCCACAGATGGATACATGTGATATTAAGGTTCTCAACATAGGCCATCCATTGCTAGCCTGTCTCATCACCACCAACTTTAACAAACCTTTGCTCACCACAGGGCCAACCTACAACCACTTAAGCATGCAAATGAACCCGTGGACCGGGTCCTTTAAGATGAAGTAACAGTATCTGAGATGGATGGGGATGCAGATCTTACTCATACATCAATAATCAGACCGACTCTGTCGCTCTTCAACACTTAACTTTCTCTAATACATAAAAATACATAAAAATACATAAACAGACAAACTAGTCAACTTTTCAACATATACTTCCTCAGAGCTCTTCGCTGCTATTACTTGCCCCTAACTACTCTGATAGGAGTTTGAATTGTCTCCTCTCACAGATCTCTTCTGTGCGCAGCCTAGTTTACCCACTTGAGTTTTGAGACGACTCCTTCTAGATGCTCCTTGAGCATAGGACGCTGGGCTTATCTAGATGCTCCTCGTCATTGATGCTCCTTGTCATAAATGTACTCAATCAACCCCGTTACTCTTTACTATTACCACAATCCCCTGTCCCCACTTTATTTGTCACTCTCCTCAATTCAATCACCATTCGCCTTTCGGCTCTTGACACTCGGGATCGTCTCCTCATCCAACCGGCCACTTTCCACCTCTGGTCCGCTCACCGCCTGTGGAAACCAGGAGGGGTTTTGTGAAAGAGGGGCCCGTCCCACCTGTATCTTATTTACTTGCAAGTATTCTATATCGGCCGCTCTCCACAGGAAACTTTGCATTCTTCCAGCTAGATGGTAGAGGACGCCTGATGTTCCGCAATCTCTAAGAGCTTACTGGTCAATGGGCCTCGATAACCATCCTCTGCTACCAAGTGAACCTGTGGACCGGGTCCTTTAAAACAAGGTAACAGTATGTGAGATGGATGGGGATGCAGATCTTACTCATACATCAATAATCAGACCGACTCAGGAAGTTTGGCAAAAGTTAAAACTGTTTTAATAACAAGTCTTTAAAACAGGGAGTACAACGGACATCAACGAACGCTGCACAGAATTATCTTAACATATTTCATAAAAAACAGTGCCTTTATATTAAATATGTCGCAAATAAGAAAACCTATGGGAGATTGTGGTTGGTCAACGGGGAACATCTATATATACTTTCTATGGCATACAGGGACGTGATTGGGTCTTTAAAATCAGGTGGACAATTAAGCCCATCCTAAATGCAAGTCATCTTCTGTGTCAGTCTATTACTTGACATAACATTGGCTTCTCAAACGATAGGGCTCCTTAATACGTGGCCCTCTATGATTGGTTGGCATGTGTATATGCTTCTGGAATATTCCACTTGCTAGCAGCACGCAAGCTGGTACCCCAGGTGCCAGGGGTTTGGCCTGGTCATGCCTCCTCACCCAATTAGCCCGGCATCCATCATCACTCCTGCAGTCTGCCATTCAATTAGCTCCTTTGAACTCAGCCTTGCAGAGGCTCACTTTACCTGAGAATAAAAGGGAGTGTGGCATGGCCTTATCTTCTGGTCTCAGTGTAGCTCGCCCGAAGTCTATTTTCATCTGACCACGTGACTGGAGACCATGGTTTTGAGCTCTTCATTGTATTCAATCCTATTTCATGAAGAAATCTTGGCACCCTCAGTTATTTTCATTCCACCTCAAACAGGAACTCAGCTTGCTTTTCACGTAATTGTATCTTCTTGTGTACATGGCAGGACTCTCAGCGGCCCCAACTCTTGACACTGGGCCAAGCAAGCCTTTCTCGAATCTTCCTTCGCTGGTAGTTATTCTATTCTTCTGCACCACACTTCCATTCACGGGGTCCAAGTTTGCTAAAATGCGTCGTGGAACATCCAGATTGTGTATGTTCCTATATATATATATATATATATATTGGTGCATCACCGCAATCTATTTACTACGTAGCCAGCTTTATGATTACTTCATCTACTTCTGTTACTGTGTCTGTACAATTGTAAAATGGTTTTGCATTTCCTTCAGTGCTTCTCCGCACGTGCAATCTTCATTTCACTCCCGAAATGTTGCTTATTTCACTACGTCGTCATCAGCTTCTATAACTTCTGTATTCTTACTTCATTTGCATGTCTTCTGCGCGCGTCACCTCTACTTCACGTTACGTCACCAGTCTTTTCTTTCATTTGTTTTTAGAAGATCGTCATTTCTCTGTGGATACATATAGGGTTTTCTCAATGGATACCTTGTTTCAAGGACTTTTCGCGATATAAGTACCATTAATGGCTTTGCGCATGTCACAATTTATGGTTGCCAACATATAGGCAGAATAGGGGCAGAACTTCCGGTAGAGGTACTTGGCTCCTCCTCTACACAAATGTCACACCGGTCCTACACAAAGAAGTCCGGACACAGACTTTCTAATGAACTTTGAACCTTTTTTGGACATACAATGCATCATGGAGACACTCGAAACAGTTGCACCTACACAACTTTCCACTCACCGGGAACCAAACTTCTAACAGTGATTTTCATTCATGCTTCCAGCCCATTAGAGGAACTTCTAAACTAGCCGAGGTACCAAGACAATGTTGCTGCATTTAAAAGAAGAGTTCCTTATTTAATGAAACCCAAGCAAGATTTACGTGTTGTTACTATACAACGCATCTCTGGAATATGATGCAACTGGCCACAGCGGAGTGATAGATCACATGGTAACATCTGGAGTAGCTGGGATTGCATAACATGGTTCTCTTCATTCCTACACAACTCTACTATTCTTGCTATAGGAAATGTCCAACATCACCTGTTGTGTGACACGCAAATCTGACCCATCACCGACCATATTCAACATCAATGTAGCATCACTCACTCCCATCCTCGATACTCAACTTTCGGTATAGCATGTATATGGAAAATGGCCAGATTTATCGTCAATTTGCTGACGATGCAACACTATACTGGTAATTACTTAATACAAGTCAATTTCTGAAAGTAGCAAAGGTGGCTCTGACTAGATGGTTAAAATAAATAAATAAACAAATAAATAAATAAAATCAACCACTCGTAGGCCCTATGGCTGCTTCAGCCCCACCATTAGCCTATGCAAATCGATGAGTCCTGCACAGATGCCTGTGTCGAAAATCCACATATTGGATGTCATATTTGATTCTCACCTTAATGTTAGTTACATATACTTTACTGAGAGTGTGCATTACTATTTATTTGCCTGTTAAAATGTATCTTTCCCTTCCTACCTCAGAATATTGCACTCGAGCACAAACAGCGTTTCCCTCTCCAATGGACTAATGCAACAGCATCTACACTAGCCTCTTGATGATGCCCTTATCAAAACTCAAAAAGAGCCCAGAATCCGGCTGCCAGGATTCTGCTCAGTCTCAGAGGAGGAGATTATAGTACACTGACCATGAACCCCATTAAAGTTTCCTAATAAAGTAATGATCCCAGTTCCAAACCCTGCCCCTAGTCCCTTTATAGCTGGAAGTCACATAACCTCCCCAAAGTCTTCAAGACCTCCCTCACTTCCTGAAATCTGAGATTGTTTCACTGAATCTGCTACCCACCTACCCAGTTACGATTTGTAAGCAAAAGTATTTGGCGGCCCATCCCTCCATGTACAGAGTTCATCTCACCGGAATCCTTTCTGTTATCACCCGTGAAGTTTAACTTCCTTGCATATGTTTTGACATACCTTACAGAGACATCTCTTCAGCATTCCCTAAGACCACGCATCTCTGGCAGCTTCATCATGTTAGACTTGTCTACATGTGTGTCCCTTCCCTCGGCGATCCAACCAATCAGACACCTACGAACAATTCACTTCCACCTGTTTCCCACAGCATGGACAAAGGAACTTTGCTTCAATCCATGATAGCTAGGTTGTGCTTAAGACAATTCCTTTCTGCCTGTCACCTTCTGTACTTAGAACCACCCTCTAGTGTGGTCAGATCTTCCTGGGCTCTTCCTTGTTCTCTTAACTAAACCGTGCTAATGATGCTGCAGCATGGCATGTAGAACTTCACAACAACTATAAATGCACACCACTGAGACTTCACAGCTGGATCTGCTGCTCAGTGGAATGTTACATCCACTGCAGGGGCCCGTGTTTGACCTCATGGTCATAGGCTCGAATCCCAGCAGGTCCATCCTTTTGAGGTTGATAAAATGAGTACCATTAAGTTGGGTAACAAGAAACTTCTGTTATCTGTCTAGAGTTCCAAGATGCCCCTCTGGGGGCAAACGTGTGCTCTACAAATACACCTGTTATGTTCTGTGCATAGTGTGAGTACATTAACGAGATATGTATTTCAGATTTGTTTTGTATTAGATGGGGCGTGGATTCTCAAACATAGTAAAAAGATACTGACCTTTAGTGTCGATTAGAAATGTTAACACAAATGGAATCTCAGTGGAGTTCATTTGCATTTGTAATTTTGAAACCCAATGAGATATTGGGGTTCAGTGTCTTGATGATTCCGACCCTAGTGTAAGGTATTCCTTAAGTGCAAGCCGAGAACCATACTCCAAAGGCAGTGAGACACTACGTCACACCTCTCAACAGACCAACAAGTGGAAGAAGGAGAACTATGGATTAGATTGAGAAGACTGATTGGAAGGAGATCACTGTGTGTCTGAGGGACGCATACAAACAGCAAAATGAATAGGAAGGGTACAGTGTAAGTGAATCCATTCCATACAGTGGGCAGCGAGTCCAGGAGAAACAAGGCAATGGTGTCGGATAGGGAACATTCTAGAAAGGTAGGGGAGCACAAAGAGGTTCTGGCAGCCATACATGCCTACTCAATAACAACATTCTGGCTACTGGAGAATCCAGTACACTGTGGAATCTGAAGTGGTGTGTGTTCATGGACGAAATATCATGCCAAACATGTAGTTCCTCAAACAGTCTGCAATGAAACTGATCAAATAAAGTAGTGGTTTCAATTTAATGAGGGCTCAGAATAGTCGTTGCCCCATTTTCCCAAATGATCAGAGAACCTCTGCCTCAGGAAGGATTATAAAATGATGAATAATGTTAGAGGCTGAATAATTAACAGGGTGCAAATGATGGTGGTAAACTGAAGTCACTCTGATGAGAGGTCAATAACTAGAAGGGCCTCACAATTACCTGTTTTGTACCAATTCTATTTTCAGTCTTAGCAAGCAAAATTACTATTGCCCTCATTATGAGTTCAGCGAGGCAGGCGAAATGAAGTAAAATGGCAGGAACTGATTTACTGCTGCTTTAATGCCAGTTTCCTGCACTGCTGCACTCCAACAACAGAGTTAAAGTGGAAGATTTACCTCCAGCTCTCTGCTTACTTAAACTAAAATGCAAAAATTACTGCAGCAAAATGGCTGCTCTGGTAACTCCTCTAAAATCCCTATGGAGTCCTGTAGATTCCAAAATTACGGACTAATTTTGCTTTTAGCGCAAACATGATCTGGCGGTAATTCTGCGAGATAGCGTGGTGCTAGCAGTAAACTAGTTTGGCAGTAACTCCTCCAGAATGACTGCCAAACACGCAATGAGGCCCATGTCTCTTGATGAAACATGTGCCTGTTCACTAAAGGTAAGATACTACATCAAATTTGGAACCCCTAATATTTGGAAACAAATGATAAGGTATTATAAAAGACCGAGGTGGATGTTTGCTTTTGAGGGTGTTTGTTGACAAGTTCAACGTCATGAATCAGGACAACAAAAAATGAACAGGTATCTGTGGGTGATTATGTAAGATAGCATTAAGCTTGAGAATCAGAGAATGGCCATTGAGGCACACGAGAGAGAACCAGCACTGAAATGGAGGGTGTGTAGCTGCTGAGTAAATCAATGTTGAGGCCTCATCTATAACGCTGCATCCTGGACTGGAGGAGACAGCAAAGGGCAGGCACCACAGTAGTAAAAGGAGCTCTGGACATGTTGACAGTTTTGAACCTTTTCCAGCTAATGGTTTGTCCAGAGGTTGGTCTCTGTAACCTTACCTGTCCCTTGCTTTGCCAATCCACAGCATCATAATTGTTTAAAAAAATAAAAAACATTACTGGGCCACAGTGGTTACGCACACACTGTTGATTGGTTGCGGGTAGTTTAAGCATATTAGGAGTGAATAGTGCTTTATTACTAATATTAGGAACAGTATATTTGGTATGCAGTCTTTATATCGAATATTTTATAAGAATTAACATATATCGAATATTTTATAACATGTATAGAGAATGCATTTAGGGGTGGGGTAAAGGGTTAACTATTTTTGGGAAACGGTTAGGGGGGTTTTTAGGAGTGGGAAACAGGTGTTTAGGGGGACCCTCACACACAAAAAAGTGCATTCTCTGTAAAATGTTTAATTATAAAATATTCGACTTATGTTTATTCTTTATAGAATATTGCGATATATAGACATGTAACCGTTATATTGTTTCACTATTTTATTTTTAATGCTCATATATAATCTCTGCAATAGAGTAAATATAAATAAATACTAAACAACAGAATGAGAGCATTTTTTTTGTGTTTTAATTTCTGAGTATAAAATATACCATGTCCCAAGTGCATGGTGATGGTTTAGTGATGAAACTGTGCAGGAAAGATATTGATAGGATCTAAGGACAACGATGGTGTCTGTGCCACACTAGAAACCCTGCGAGGGATGATGTGTTTACCTTGGAGAAGAGCTGATGTGAAACATGGCAATAGCTCAAAGAGATACATGTTTCAGAAGATATGAGCAAAGCATATTTCAAAGACCCCCAACCTCAAGGCTATGATATGATGTGGGTTTCTCTACTAATGTGAATATGAATGTAGGAGTATCGGAAATGACCTCGGTGTATATAAGTATATAGGTCAGGGTGTATATAAGTACAAGTGGTGTAAGGCAGGTATCAGAGTGTGGACAATTTGATCGGAAGAAGACAAGGAGAAAGAGTTGTAGAGGTGTAAAAACCTGTAATCGCTAGCACTATATGTGCAAATTGTCGGGTATACCAACCAGTGAAAATCGGAAGAATCAGATCGCCTGACTGCAGGAGGTTACTGATGCTCATCAGATTAAATCTATTGCTTTTGAAAGACACACAAGGTGGAGCTGCAGAAGTGCGAGCTGTGTATGTGCTATGCTCATAGCAAGTGAAAGTAAGTGAGCGGTTTGGCGGCAAGTTCCTTGCTTTTCGAGCCCTCTGCAGGAGTTTTGCTGGCATTTTACCTTGGCCACCTTTCTACCTGAAAGAAAACTACTTAACTGGCCCCGTGTAAGAGAGCGGTTTGGTGGTTCGGTGGCGTGTAGTCTTGGAGACAGTACATTTTCTCTGTTTTAGAGCTCCTACTGCCCTCCCATAACGTGTGGGGGAGGTTTGGTGGAAACAAACTGATCGAACAAGTGGAAGCTCTGAAGAAATAAACATTGGCAGAATAAAGCAGCAATAGAGCCCTTCCTGTTACCTTTTCTGCCATATTATTATTATTATTATTATTATTATTATTATTATTATTATTATTATTATTATTATTATTATTAATTGTGCATTGGGTACTGCGGACTACACTAGCACCTTACGAGTGGTGTTACATGGCAGGTTGTGATCTAGTGTTTTTCCCTCTCTCTCTCCCAGTGAAGATATAGCTGGATGCCATAACTACATGTCCAAGCTGCGTAGTGGCAAGCAGTGGGACCGTGGAGTAAGGGGAATTAAGCATATACAGCTAAGTGGCATTGACGGCAAAAAACAGGAAACGATGCCCAGCATGTCAAAAAGCCCTGCTAATGTAACGAAGAAACAGTTGGAGCAGTTGGTCCCAATCCCTGCTCTGTTAGCCTCTTCAATGTCCGGGGAAGGAGTGGGTGACTGCAAAGATGGGAGTTCTGAGACCCATATCTGAATCACAGCTGTTGGATCATCAGCGAGAAAAAAATTACTTTTGTCCTTTGTTAAATCAAAATAAAAACTGCTATGAACAATTTGGCCAAATAAAAATGCCTGCAGTCAACAATTTAAGCATTAGGAATCAGATACCCAGCTCCTCATCGACACCAAAGGGAGTCGTACCAGAGAAGGCTACAGTCCACCCGTACAAAACATTACCAAACCAGAGAAGGCTACAGTCCACCGTCGATAAACTTAGAGGATGAGGCGACGGCTCTTCCTCCTTCATCAGCAATAAATATTCAAAATATAGGCAGTCTAAAGCCCAAGTGCATTCTGAGTTCAATTCTCACTGAACTACATGTACCAGGAAAAAAATGAAAGACTTTTTTATTAAAGTTGGGATCAAGGTCTGTAATTGATAAGAATCTTGAGAGAAAGCATAAGCTGGAACCTG
The DNA here is from genome assembly GCF_040938575.1 of Ambystoma mexicanum. Taxonomy (NCBI): domain Eukaryota; kingdom Metazoa; phylum Chordata; class Amphibia; order Caudata; family Ambystomatidae; genus Ambystoma; species Ambystoma mexicanum. The sequence goes on from NC_090930.1 coordinate 848,941,041, forward strand.
TACTGGGAGTTTCTGATAGAAGTTTCCTGGAAGTATTACTGATTGTTGAGCGAGAATTGGACGTCCGAGAAGATCGCAACACCACTACAATTGACATTAGTGAGATCAAATCCATGGGAGAGGTTGGAATTGGCTTGATGGATGGGCTGGTCTTTCAAGCACAGGGAGGACTTCATGAAACACTAAAAGACAATGATGAAAGAGTAGAGCTGAAGGCACCATTGATATCAGTATTGAATGGAGTTTTGACCTCTTTTTTTAATCTATATGAGAATATTAAGGACGCACCTTCTATAAATGTTCTACAGTCAAGAGAAATGTTAGAAGACATGATGGGAAAACAGTGTAATAAGATCTTAATGTATCAAACAAAACATCAATTTCCCTTGAGCAGTGATCTAAATGTACAAAACGAAGTAGTGGAACTATGTTGCCTACTGGCCTGCACCACTCCCCACAAACCCCATCGCTACACCCCCTTCCACGCACAATATAAACCCCTAAACACATGCACATGCTGTTCAAAGGAACCTACAGTGCACTGAAAGTGCAAGTTTCAACTTATTCCTATACTTTTATTTGAAAAATAAAAGTATAGGAAAAGTAAAACTCAATTTAAAAAGGTAGAGGAACACTGCTCCTAACCACCCCTGCCCACTTCAACCACTGCCCTGGAGGGTTAAATCAGAAAGTTGAAAGACTCTCAACATCATTGTCTACTTATGAACCACTTCACACTGAATGAAACAAGGGCTGAGTCGACTGATGTTCTAGTCAAAAATGCTACTGACGCCTCCCTACAGTAACTAACAGGGAATCCATTAATGAATGAAGCCCCGAGGGCAAAGGAATGCAGTGTCTCAGCCCCTCAGGTTGAACATTCACATAATGGTGGCCTCAATGTTGTTTTGGCAGTGGGGGTAAACAGGTCGACTGGAACTGTGCCAGTCTTAGAGGGGGTGGAAAGTAATAACCTAGTAGATACCCTGAAACAAACTGGTAAAAAAAGAAAAAATAAGAAAAGAAATAATAAAAAGGGGAAAAACTTCAAAAGTTCGCAAAAGTAAATGAGAGACCTGGACATAGCCGAGGATGTGAGACTCAATGAGGACCAAGTCCAGGATGGAAATGGAGACGGACCTGCCAACGAAAGGCAAAGACGATCGACAAGTAAGCATAATGCCTCTAGGAAAAGACCAGAGAAAATTGACTGTGCTGAGGCTCTACACTGTGACATCTCCATACAAACCTCAGTGTGTGAGATCAGTGAGAAATCAATTACCTAAGTAAATGATAACAATGGACATGATAAGACGAAGCCCAATGTAAATGTACAAACACAGGTAGACTGGAGGCAGTCGGAAGCACAGCCAGTGCTATAAAAAAATGAAGCAATGAAAACAAATTAGCTCCAGAGCGATGGGCTCTGATTTTTCTAATGGGCAACAATACATTCTAAAATACCTCAGGTGCAGGAATCCGGCTATCTCTGAATCAAGTGTCTACCACGGTGCAAACACAAACCCAGGCAATACTGAGGCATAACTGATCTGCCCCAGAGCCAATGACTTCACAACCAAGTCCTCCTTTAAAGAGCGTGAGGAATGAACGCGAAAAGGAAGTTTTGAACAAAGGAGAAGACTTAATAATAATGAGGATTTTTTTTATTCTTTCTTCGTGCATCCACATGTTTGATTGGAGCACTTGTCAAATGCAGGAGAGCAATCTTAAATACTGTCTATCCTGAAGATAGTCAAAGACGTTCCAGAGCTGTATCTATTCTCCACTCATGACATGGACTATATACACTTTCCTTACGATAACATAACTAACATAGTGGAAATTGGTCTTCACTCACGTTTAGCTTACTGTCAGTAGGAGGAGTATTTTTGAAAAAGGGCTTTAAAATCTCTACTATTAAACCAAAAGAGAGGAAAAATGTGGTAAATGGAGGGTTGGATCGCAGTTCGACTGAGAAGGGTAAAAGGACTCCTGGGCCGGAAATTGTGCAATCGCAGATAAAAGGGAATGATGAAGTGGGGATTGCAAGAGCCAAGTGTGGTCCTTATTGCCAGGGATTCTGAATCAAGTATCTTAAAAGCTTGATGAAAATAATGCTCTGCTTTAGTGAAAAGTGCCCTTAATGTACTGAGCTGGAGAACGAGGGGTTACAGAAGCTTTATTAATAAGAGTACCAGTGATGAAATCTTTGGCTCATTTGATCTACTTGGCGACCAATAGTAATGATGGCCGGCCGTCTGGGGGACTAATCACTGCCTTGTGGCACTCAAAGATAGTAAAAATGGTGAAAGTAACACACTCTCATTATGGCATTCTAGCAACCAAATTGGGTTACATTTCTAATAATTTTCAAAGGAGCATGGTAGTACTCAATCTTTATTATAACTCCTCATGTTCAAAGCTGGATGATTTCTTGGAACCCATGGCAGAGCCCCTGTCAGATATTGTAGGCCTGGGTGAAGCCACAAACATCCTAATAGCGGGAGATCTAAATTCATATGACTTAGACTCACAACATACCTAGTATAGTACTGGCTTAGCTGGAGAAAATGGTAAGAGGTGGGTCAAGTTCTTTAATGAATGGGACTTGATTTTTTGTAATGGGAATGTGAAGGGAGATCTGTCCACGGCTCATACTTGGGTTGGGAACCAGGCCAAATCAGTTATTGACTACATAATATTGTCAAGAGACCTGTTTGATTGTTGCACTGGGATGTAGATAAGACCGACACAGAGAACCAATCATAATGTGCTGACTCTCAGGATGCTGGAAGGGGAATATTCGGTGGCCAGCGAGCATCAGATAGAACCTTTGGTGAATGAGGGAGAAAATCGAATGGTTAAGTTTAGTGTAAATGAGAAAGGGTTGAGCAAAAATGTGTAAGAGTCTGTATTTGTTCATACGAGCCAGATCATTTTAGACACTTTTTGTGGGTTCTTGACAAACCTCAAATGGGAGGGATCAAAACTGTGCCTAATCTTAAATACTTATTTGATCAAGTAACCTGGATGAGTAAAAAAGAACTGAGAAAAATCAGAGAGATTTTAAGAAGAGTAACTTTGATACGGTCACATTTTAAGGGAGAAGAAAATAATGCTTGCAGCGTACCAAAATTGGAAACGGGCCATGTTAGGGAGAATTCTCATAAATGGCTAATTTCCCTTACCTACTGAGTCCCTCAGCAGCTTTGCTGGATTTCTAGGATTTTTTTTTTTCACCTGGTAGGAGTGTGAACCTTTTTGCCCCACTCTTACATGTGTTTTGCTGTGTGTTTAACATTTTCTTGTGCTCATAGACTGTGGAGCCTCACCTACTCCATAGGCATCATCTTTTTACTGTGTGTTACACAGCACCTTCAGTGCAGTGACACAGGGTTGTCTTTTTAGACTTCCCAACTCAGACTCCATTTTCTGGGACTGACTACTGTCTCACAGAGCATGTGAAGTTGTCATTGACTTTATTAGTCTCTTTTAAAACTCACAGACCCAGTACAAATGATCTTACATAGAGTTCTGGAAAGGGTGAATACTTATCCCTTTGTGTCTGTTTCTCTTGGAACATTGTTTTGTTCCCTTGTTATTAAGACTTGGCTGGTGGCAGTGGTAACTACCCTATTTTTCCTACCGCGGTTATCTTAAATAGCAGCACTTATTTGATCATACGAGCCAGAGCATTTTAGACACTTTTTATGGGATCTTGACAAACCTCAAATGGGAGGGATCAAAACTGTGCCTAATCATAAATACTTATTTGATCAAGCAACCAGGAAGCGCAAAAAAAGAACTGAGAAAAATCAGAGAGATTCTAAGAAGAGTAGCATTGATACGGTCACATTTTAAGGGAGAAGAAAATAATGCTTGCAGCGTACCAAAATTGGAATCGGGCCACAAGGTACCTAAAATTCCAACGTCAGGGGGAGTTAATGTTAGAAAATCTTGTTACTAAGAATACCCATAATTCCTGGTCCATAGTAAATGGTGGGAAAGCCTTGCAATCAATTTCTCAAAGTAATTGTGTGTCAGAAGACCTATGGTGCAAACACTTTAGATCTCTTTTTAGTAAACCTACTTCAGGTGCAGCCGGTATATCCCTGGATGTTCCATGGTCTCAGTGCATCTCCCTTGCTGTTGTACGAAAGTTAATAAAAAAATTATCTAGCTCGAGGGCAGCTAGTCCTAATGGGCTATCAAACTCTATTGTAAAGGCTGAATCAAAGACCTGGACCACAATATTAAATCACATCTTTTAGAACATTATTGAAATGAGACAATGCCCGGAGAGCAGAGAATCTGCTGTAGTAATTCCAATTCACAAGAAGATTGATCGAGCAGATCCTAACAACTACCGCCCGATCGCCCTTCTCGATGCAGATAGTAAAATATTTGCTGTCGCGGTGCTATTGAATTGGAAAGCTGGGCTGAGTGTAACGGTATTTTTGACAAATGTAAGATTGGCTTCAGATGAGGTATGTCAATGACCCTAAAAGGGTTAGTAGTGAATATGCTTAGGGATAGCATGTGGCAGGCTGGTGACCCACCCCTCAATGTGGCCTTAATAGGTCTTAGCAAAGCCTTTGATACCGTGAACAGAAATCGGCTGTGGAAGAAACTGAGAGCATGGGGCACCCCCCTTTGGATTATTGGCAATACTGATATACTTGCATCAAAACACCACTATCCAACTTAGATCGGACGCACCGGGACCTCTTACAAGACCAATATGTGCGGAGAGGGGAGCGAGGCAGATACCTTATACCTGGCAGATCTTAAATTGTGCACTAAGCAAACATGCATTCGCAAGTCCAAAAATTGACATGTGAAAGATCAGTTTGGTGGCTTATGCTGATGACGTCTTGTTCATTGATTTCACTCTCCCTGATGAATCCAGCAATTGTTGGGGGCGATGGGTGAGTACGCATTCAAGAGCGAATTGGTGATTAACCCTGGTAACACCCATATAATGAAGTTTGGTACTCAGAAGATGAAAGATAATGGGTGTAGGTGGTCTATGGAGTCTACAATTATTGAATCAGTGTTGGAAACTGTCTGGGTTTTAGACCTGTAGCATATCCAAATGTGAGGTTGGTGGAGGATAGGCTGAAAGCCAAAATAGATCAATTGTCTGCCCAGATGAAACATATTAAGACCAATTACTGTAGATTCTCACTGATCCGCTTGATGAAATTCTATAAGGGTAAAGTAATTCCTACCTTAACATATGGTTTGGACATTGAAACACATGCAGGGAATCTTGATTGGGATCGTTTGGAGGGGAGGCTCTGGAAGAGGTCTTGGGTTTGCCTTTGTCCCTCCCAATAGTCTCGCTCCGCTACGAGTTGGGTTTAAACTCACTCAGGGCTAGTATGGAATGGAGACCTCTGCAAATATACAGGCTGATCAAACTCCCTCTGGAAAATTCCCTGCATATGGACATACATCAAGAAGAAATGAGACAAACAAACACCTTTATGAAAAGCCTGACTAAAAATGTAATCACTACTCAAATATTTCAAGAACGATGGAGGATTTACTGAATAACCCAATTAAAACTAAGAGTTTTAAATGAGAATGACTGGATAAGAACAATTGATGTGATGCACCTGTTAAGCATCATGATAGCCTCTCCATTCTGGAACAACCCATGTGGGCTTTGCCTAGTGTCTGAACTGGATTCCAGATAATAGAAGAAGTGTATTGTAAAGGTTCTGGTTAAACCTATTGCCAACTGGAGAAATACATTCTGTCCAGTACTCTGAGGGTAAAGCTGTTAAAAGATGTGTGTCTTATATGTAAAATTATCACACAAAAGTCTCTGTTCCATATTTTGATTGAATGTCAAGGGACAAGAGAATTAATTACATTACATCGTATTTGTAAGTGAACAGAAGTGGCTAGAGCCAATGGACATTTGGTATCGATTGTCCTCAGGGCATGAAACCTTTTTTATCAATTGAACTTATAAAGGTTTTGAAACTGCCTGATCTGCATAACGAATAACCCTGAAGACTGGTTTGATTTGCTGACTCATTTATTTTTAATCTTCTGTAAATATTATATGTTTAATATGTTAATTCTTTTTATGTTTGATGTATTTTGTACTTTGTCAAAAGTCAAATAACTGACTGTGACACATTTATAATTAAGAAAAAGCATGTGCTATGTGGAGTGCGGCGAGAAGGAGATCTGATACTTTTTCTCTTAATTTGTCCCCATTTATTAGCTCTTTGTAAATATTGGCTTAGGCCGTATTTTAGTGCAAATGGAATAGGACCTTTGTAACAACTAATTATTATGTGATCAACTAGAAGCACCATGATTTGATATACAGTTTGGCAGAGTATGTTAGAGCGGTGATATAATCTAAGCCTCCTTCTCAATCATGTAACTCCAGAAGGTAATTATTTTACATGTATGTTTATTCTTTAAGTTCATAAGTAGAGAAAGCACTGGGACATCCATCTGGTCCAGAATCTTATGTCCAACTGCCATCAGTAGAACCTTGCATACCAAACCTACACCAACATTCCATCTAGCATCCCAGTGACATCACCACATCAACATTCCACCTAGAATGTTAGTAACATCACTGCCCTTCACCACAACACTCATAGCCATAATCAATCCACACAGATTATGACATATGTCCTTCTCTTCAACCAATACAACACACCTAGCAATAATCAATCCCACACAGATTATGACATATATGTCCCTTTCTTAACCAACCCAATACTAATAGCCATAATCGGGCCCAGAACATGTCATGACATATGTCTCCCTCCCTTGCACTGACACATCACAACCCCCATGACATCACCCACCATGAGGATGGATGAACACCGCCAATAAATGTTCCGAACTAAATGGCTCATACCATCTCCGAACAGCTCCCAACTGAGCCCTTGTACTACACCACAATTCTAACCCATACTCTGTAAAATTGACAACACACACACACACAGCTGGAACTCAACCACAGGCCCTCCCCAAAGCCTGAAGGCACCCGCTATGAACCAGCTGAATAACAACAAAGGAGAACAGAACCCCAAAAATAAAGCTTATGACCAAACATCATCTGGCTTCCCTTTAACCTAGACACAGGATCTGGCTACCCCTTGAATGACCCGACCGCACCTAGCTGCCCTTACCCAAAACATATATATCATCTAAAAACCCCTTAGTACCGCCATAGCAACACTAACAATCCCTAACTAGGCCCTAGACAGCACCTAAATAAACCTTAAATTAACAACAGCACCTCGCTGCCCAACCCACAACCAACAACACCTGACTGTCCTAAAATGCATATACCTTGCTACCCCACCTAACAGCATGTGGCCAGCATCTCACTGCCCCCTCTACACCCAGGCAGCATCTCACTGCCCCTAAAACAACCCACAACACCTCACTATCCCTACAACACCAGGCAGCACCTTACTGCCCCTAAAACAACCAAACAGCACCTCACTGCCCCCCAAAATGACCCAGACAGCACCTCACTGCCCCAAAAACAACCAGACTGCACCTCACAGTCCCTAACAACACCAGACAGCTCCCAACTGCCCCTACAAATGACCAGACAGCACCTCACTGCCCCTAAAACAACCAAAAAGCACCTGACTGTCCCTAAAACACCAGATAGCACCTAACTCCCTGATGGACAGCTCCTCACTGCCCCCAAAAATGACCCAGACAGCACCTCACTGTCCCTAAATACACCAGGCTGCACCTCACTGTCCCTAAAAACACCAGACCTCACCTCACAGTCCCTACAAACACCACCTCACTACCCTAAAACACCCAAAACACACCGAACACAACCAGACAGCACCTCACTAAACTCTAAAACAACCAGGGCACACTCGCATATGACCCTAAAACAACCAAACAGCACCGCACTGTCCCTAAATACACCATAAAACAACCCAAACAACACCTCACTATCCCTACAACACCAGACAGCACCTCACTGCCCCAAAAACAACAGACAGCACTTAACTGCACCTCACAGTCCCTACCAACAACCAGACAGCACCTCACTGTTCCCAAAAATGACCCAAACAGCACCTCACTGTCCCCAACACACCAAACTGCACCTGACAGTCCCTTAAAACACCCGACTGCACCTCAATAACCTAAAGCCAACACAACACCTCGCTACCCCACCTACCAGCATGTGGCCAGCATCCAGACAACACCTCCCTATCCATACAAACACCAAACAGCACCTCACTGCCCCTTAGACAACCAGACTGCATCTCACAGTCCCTAACAACACCAGACAGCTCCCAACTGCCCCTACAAACGACCAGACAGCACCTCACTGCCCCTAAAACAACCAAACAGCACCTGACTGTCCCTAAAACACCAGAACACAACCAGACCGCACCTCACAGTCCCAACAAACACCACCTCAGTGCCCTAAAACCCCCAAAACACACCAGAAACCAACCAAACAGCACCTCACTAAACTGTCCTAAAATACACCCGAAACTAACCAGACAGCACCACACTGTCCCTAAAAACCCCAGACAGCACATAACTGCCTGATGGACAGCACCTCACTGCCCCCAAAAATGACCCAGGAATCACCTCACTGTCCCTAAAAACACCAGTCAGCACCTCACTATCCCTAAAAACACCAGACAGCACCTCACTGTCCCTACAAACAACCAGACAGCACCTCACTGTCCACACAACACCAGCAGCTCCTCACTGCTCCCGAAAACGACCAGACAACACCTCACTGCCCCAAAAAACAACCAGACAGCACCTCACTACCCCTGACAACAACCAGACAGCACCTCTCTGCCCACTAGACAGCACCTAACTGCCCCCAAACATGACCCAGACAGCACCTCACTGTCCCCAACACACCAAACTGCACCTCACAGTCCCTTAAAACACCCAACTGCACCTCAATAACCTAAAGCCAACACAACACCTCGCTACCCCACCTACCAGATTGTGACAACAACCAGACAACACCTAACTGCCCGCTAGACAGTACCTCACTGCCCCCAAAATGACCCAGACAGCACCTCACTGCCCCCAAAGATGACCCAGGTAGCACCTAACTACCCGCTATGTGGCACCTAACTGCCCACTAGACTGCACCTTACTGTTCCTAAAAACACTGGCAGCATGCACACATAACCAGGGGACATGCCCCTACAAACAACAACCAACAGACGTCATGACACCAAGTTCTTGCACCGTAATGGCGCCAAAGTTCTTGCACCAGCGCCACCATCCCAGCATGTGCATACAGTGAAAGCACCTCACTGCCCGCAAAAGTACTGGTATCATCCCCACATAACCTGGGGTAATGCCCCTACGAACACGACAAACATAACACTGCAGGACAACATGTAAAACCCACAGTAAGCGATAACCCGATCAAGTCCATGGCGCTAAAACCCTGCGCCAAACCCCAACATGTCCCTGAAATGCAAAACACAAAATGCATGGCCAGTAATTGTAAATGCAAAAATGTATGAAAGTGACATGGCGCTAAAGTCCCAGCGCCATACCCCCACCCACATGTCCATTTCAGCCAACCTGCAAGAAAACATTGCATACACAGCATTACAATGTCCCATGGACCCCACCCCCACGAGTCCATAGTGAAGACCCAAAAACATGTCCTAATAGCAGGCCACTTACATAAACACGACATCAGTACATAAATGGGCCATAAACTGCTAACATCAACCCAGAACCCAAACCATAATTGTACTAAACCCAGAGGCCACAACATAAATACAACAGCATTAACCAAATAAAACCGGCCTCACCAAACACATACCTCTATTTTGTGCCTTGTCAAATCCCTCATCACGTTACTTATTCCCCACTGGTCCGGATCCAGCGGCCGCCACCTTGCCAGCCTTCTTGTGAAATCACCTGCAAGTGGCAACCACCGCCTTCCATTGCACTCACTGTAGGCGTCCATACATCCAGACACGATCATTAAGCTTCCCTCCATTTCCAGTGATAAATGAGTTCTCACCTCAATGCCATCCATTCCCACCAATTGTGCCAAAAAGTCGCTTATTTCATTCCTGCCCGGACTGTTTGTCACTGAGGAATTCTTCCTGGAACTATTGCCAAACACCCTCGGGTATGCGCACTCCCCATCAAGTGTGACCGCAGGAAATTCCGATTGTTTTGGTTGTAGTTCCGACATCTCTCTGAGGCCGTGCATCACAGAAAGAGGTTGTAGTTCCGACACTTCTCTGAGGCCGTGCATCACAGAAAGAGGTTGTAGCTCCGACACTTCTCTGAGGCCGTGCTGCGCAGGAAGAAACATCCCTTCCTGACATTGTTGTACGGCCATGACATTCGCTGACAAGCGCGCACCACAGCGCCACCTACAGGCTGCAGGGGCAGTTAACACTCTGACGCCAAGAAAGTCCTCAAAACGCGATCGTAAACACTCTGTTTACAGGAGCTGTAACCCTCGGCCTCCAAAATTCAGCAGCTCACCTCCTCTGGTCGGAGGGGGGGGGGACCCGCCCCAAAATCCTGCCACGGAAGATTGCGCGGGCCAGAGTATTTCGGCCCGCCTCAGCTCACCAAGTTCCACATCCACCAGTGCACTGCACTCCGGCTGCACTCGCCTCTCACCCTTCCGGCTCCGGACCCAGGGGCACACAGCGCCCCTGCTGCGAATCACCGGGCTCACCAGCAGGACCAGACCACCCACACCGGACCCGGGGCACTGGACAACGTCCCCCGCTGCGGATGACAGGAGTCTACCAACCAGCACCAAAACCAACGCTGATACTTCAGCAAACAAAGAGAGGGACCAAGACCCGAACAGTCCAAGAAGCGTCCGGACCAGCAACAGTCCTCTTCTCTGGTCAGAGCCCCGCCGGGTGGGATCTTGAACTGGAGGCAGTGTCTTCTCCAGCTGTGCTGCCCCCTCCGCTGCAGCCCCGAACCTCGTCGCCCAGCTTGCAGCTCCTTGATGCTGGATGGATGTCACCCTGGAAGGCAGTGCCTCTCACTTACTGCCCCTTCCCAGCAGTTCCATCCTCGTCGCCAGTGACCTCTCCTGGCACCGCCTGGACTCTGGGCCACCTCAGCCCGGGCGCCGGCTGGAATCCGGACCTTCCAGGCGCTGGGCCACCTCCCCTGGCACCGCCTGGACTCTGGACCCTCCGGGTCCCCGACCTGGACCACTGTATTGGACCCCACTGCACCGCCCGGCCTGCAGCTCCTTGTTGTTAGATGGATGTCACCCTGGAAGGCAGCGCTCCTCACCGACTGCCCCTTCCCAGCAATCCCATCCTCGTCGCCAGTGATATAATCTAAGCCTCCTTCTCAATCATGTAACTCCAGAAGGTAATTATTTTACATGTATGTTTATTCTTTAAGTTCATAAGTAGAGAAAGCACTGGGACATCCATCTGGTCCAGAATCTTATGTCCAACTGCCATCAGTAGAACCTTGCATACCAAACCTACACCAACATTCCATCTAGCATCCCAGTGACATCACCACATCAACATTCCACCTAGAATGTTAGTAACATCACTGCCCTTCACCACAACACTCATAGCCATAATCAATCCACACAGATTATGACAAGCGGCATTATCATATGGTATATTTTTAATGTCTACTTACTTTGAAGACGGATTGATATGTAGTTGTTTGTTGTAAGGGTTTTTAAAGCAAGTCATTATTTATTTATGATAATGTGTATTGTAAATGGAGAATTCCAAATACACATATTTGATGGTGATAATATGATGTGGAAAGGAAGAAAACTCTCAGCTGCTGCACAGAAGTATGAGTGTACGGGGTAGGACTTGCACTCCCAGCAAAGGCAGAGGGGGCTGAACAGATAGCCGAATTGTAAAAGGCTTGGACAAGAAACAAGAGAATCACAGTGGGTTGATACATTGAGTGATAAGGTCAAGAAGTGCCACTAGTTCTGCAAAAGGTAGGAACATGAAAGGCTAGGTAGGTTCCTTGTTATCCATTAGTCACGGCTCTGTGTGATGAACACCGCCCCTCAGCCACTCTTACCATACACCTGGGAACCATCACTAATCCAGGGGACTGCAACCTGCTGCTCTCCACATGTTTTGGACTGCATCTCCCATGGTCCAGCAACAGTGACTATGAAGGCTAGGGCTGATGGGAGTTGTAGTCCAAAACATCTAGAGCGCCACAAGTTGCAGACACCTGCTTAATTCATGTACTCTACAAATCCATTCGAAACCTGGAATATGACAGGGGAGATGTCTGACTAAAGGATGCTGGTACACAAGCTCACTCTCAGAGTAGTCAAAATAAAAAGCATCTTGGGTGTTAAACCATACTCACCAACACATGAATAAGGATATTACACAGCAGGTTTAGTCACATGTAGGGACCACAATTAGTTACAGAAAATAGGAAACATACTGAATCATGAAAACATCGACACATAAGCACACACTGATATAGAACAGCACAGGACACCTGTTTGCTTGTGGAATCCTTAAACTGTCATGAATTGCATTATATACCTGTAATCTATTTCAACAGCTGTAACTGCAGGGCAGCCACAAATGCATGTTACATTCTTATTGACTTCGACAGAGATGCATTTCACCTATAGTCCGAATAAACCATTGACTTTCACGGCGTTCTTTTTTTCAAGCACAATTGGAAATATAAAGAACAGTGATGAACTTTTTAGATTGTATGAAAGGTCGCGTGCAGAGACACAGAGCAAGACACAAAAGCTTGGTGCATTTAAAAAAAACATTTTATCCTATGTGAATGGCACAGTTAGAGATGGACTGTGCAGAGAGTTTATTACCGGTAAATGTTTAAAAGAATATTTGTCAAAACTTCACTTTATGCCCTGCCACAATGAGCGTGCATAGCCTTTTTATCTCGTTTTCAATTGATTTGTTTTAGGATGCGGTAATCGAGGGAGTAACAATTCCAAACAAAAGAACAGCAATTGTTGAACAACTGAAGTGTATTTTGAAACCATGTAATTGTAGACTGCAAACTCCTTGCTCACAACATTCCAGTTTATATGCACCTGGGCCCCAACTGATGGTTTTCTTAATTTCAAATGTTATTTTTCATTTGTTTAGCGCCTTTCCCATTGCTATGATTCTAAAGCGCTGTGGGTTCAGGTCAGTAGAGAGTGTAGGGTAGTACAGGGCGCTTAGGTGCACTCGGTATGTGTGCAGCAGAGTGCAATAGGTGGTGTGTAGCTGCATGCTAGAACTAGGTGTGATGCAGGGGTTATGTCACATCATTAGAATGTGTGCAGCAAGACCAATGGACTGGTATTTGCATTCTGGCGGTGCTGGATGCTTGATAACGATGAATTTCGAGGGGTGTAGCTGCATTCTAAAGACTGTTAAGGCGAACGTGGAGGTGTCTAAGTATGTGTGCAGCTAGGTCGAATTAATCGAGGGGTGTAGCTGCGTTCTATTGTTTGTTGGTGCAGAGACAAGAGTTGGCATAGTGGTGTGTTTGAGTGTCTTTGTGTTTTTTCAAGAGGAACCTTGTTCCTGTTGTGCTCCAGTGCCTGTGAAGGGCATGAAAGCTCCTTGTTTCTTGATGGGTCTGATTGTTTGGCGAAGACTGATGTGTGGTGACAGGCAGATCTGTCCCAAAAAACTCATGTTGTTATTGTATAGGTGCTAGTGGTGTTCTCGATCGGCAAATTGCTAGATACAATCCCTAGAAGGTGGTTCTACTAGGATTTTCCCGGAGAGTTGGGATTAGCCAAGAATAAGTGCTAGAACGTTCCTTTCTTCATAATTCTCCACAGAGATTTCCAGGTATGTGTGATTAAACAAACAAGATGGCCAGTTTCTATTGATTACATGAATGGAATTTCATCTGCTAGTGTTGGATTGACAAACAGGGTTAGGACAAATTAAACTGAAAGGGAAGTAATAATTCTTTAAAAACCAGCTGTTTTAGCCCGCTGGGATGCTGTTCTGAAATTATACTGATGGCTACAACATTGTGGAACAAGGAAGGGGCAGGGCCTAAAGGACCACTGATCCCACAAAGCTTGGCCTGCATGGGTAGGAAAACAAGCAGGTTTAATGCCTATGCCAAGATGGACATTTTAGTCGGTGGGCCAAAATATTGGCACTTTGCAATTATTTCCAAATTCTAATTTTTACTGTTTGCTTCACAAATTTGGAGGCAAAACTAAACTACAAAGCTAAACTGCTTTGGAAAAAAGATGCACGCAGATGTCAGATGCCATCGCACCAAGACACTAAACAGCTCATGATGCTAGCAATTTTTACTTTGCCAGTTTTGCCCAATACTGTTTTTTTTTTACAGTTTCATTATGTTGGGTTCTGAGATATGCAATTTTTACCAATTCTTCAACATACATTGTACTTTACACACACCATGATGTATTTGTGTTAGGTTAGCCTTTCAACTTTCCGTCTGCTGGTAAAACACTGAGTTTAGCGCGGTACTTGTTTCGGCACACCACCCTCAAAAACCCTATGCTGCCCCTTATGCTTCTTTGGCAAGCATAAGTGAAGACATTGAAGCACAGAGGAAGGGTGAGAGTAATAATTACAGGAGGATTTAAATTGATTTACCTGTAGTCTTTTTGATCTATGGATTTTAGATTGCTCTTAGTTAACGACCTATAGAAGCCCTGGACATTTTGACAGAGTTTTTAACCCTTTCCAGCTAATAGGTTGTCCAGAGGTTGGTCTCTGTAGCCTCACCTGCTCCTTGCTATACCAATCAACAGGCACACAGTTGTATTATTTTAAACTTTACTGGGCCACAATGGCTACGCACACACTGTTGGTCGGTTGTGGGTAGTTTAAACATTTTAGAAGTGAATACAAGAGTGAGATGCTGGATATCTATTTAGGTGCTTTATTACTAATATTTGGAACGGTATATTATTTGACTATTCTATTTATAATGCTCATATATTATCTCTGCAAGAAAATAAATAGACATAAATACTAAACATACAGAGTGAGATCATTTTGAATGTGTTTCAATTTATGAGTATACAATATACCATGTTGCAAGTGCAAACACTTTTATGTTTTAGTGATAAAACGGTGCAGGAAAGATATTGATAGCATCTAATGTTCATTACATACAAAAGGGTAATAGGTATTGGTACACAGCCACTCTAGAGGCAGACCCACGTCAATGTTGCTGTCCAATAGTAAACCTGTCAGCTGCTCAGGGGTAGTAGTTTCTCTTGCACTAAAGTACAGAGACCTAACTTTCTCCAGAGCCTTACTTCGGGTACAGCACTATTCTCTCCTCCTGGCGGGCATTTAGACCACCTTTGGGGTGCAGGTTAGGCCCTGGCATGCAGAGTATGATTTAAATCACAATTCAATGTGAACAGAAAGGCCCTAATGCACACCAATATTTCCTTCACTTGTGTGTGCTGGTTGGGTGATTCACAAAAGTGAACCTACTGCCGAAACGTCTTATCCACTTTTGTGAATAGGCCGGGTGCAGAACGAGTTAAAGGGGTGCACGATAGGTGTGTCGGTGGACTTTAAAGTATGTCTTGCTTTGATCTGTGAGATTCCTTTCGGCTCTTCCCTGTGCTTTTGGCCTCCCATGTCAGATGACAGGCACAGGGGAAGGTGCAAACCTACTGTGGCATTTTGAGATCTCTGGGTGCATGTCTCTTTCTCAAATAGAAACACTCATGCTTGTCATGGGATGACTATTTTTATTTTACATTTACCGTTTAATGCCCATAACTGTGGATGTTTTTAATGATCCAGATGGGCAGTAGGCTGACCCCAGCCTCCCACCCGCATAGGGTTGGTAGGCTAATGCGCATTTAGTTCTTGCTATTGTGCCCAGAACATAGGTATGCATGGAGTGACTGGCTGAGGGTGCCTTCTGCCCACTTCCAGTTACTCCTACTCCTTGCAGGCCCCTTTTGTGAATCAGAGTCTTTCAGCGGGAGACCTGCCTGGGGAGAGAAATTAGAGATGCACTTTGCCCCTACATTCTACTCTTTTCTCTGCAAACACTGGCCTCTATGTCTTCTTGTTTTTGCAAAAGCGAAGCAGTATGTTATTAGAGCGAGAAGGCACCGGTAAATTGTATTCTAGGTGCCCAGTGAAATCTAGCCCTGGATTCACTTGCGTGCAGGTGAGAAAGATGGAAGGTCCTTTGTAATTTAGGAGAGAAGCCCACTGAAATGATTTATGTCAAACTAGGCAAAGCGACATTACGGCATCCTTCCTTCCCCATCCAAAAAGCACTTTGCCAATCCTTTGCAGGTGCAACAGGAAATCTAATGCTGCCTGAGCCTTGTGTTACCCCGAACAGGAGAACTTAAAGGCATGTCTTTTCATCAAGCCTTCCCAAGGTAACCAAACAGAATGTGAACTTCATATATACCTCAGGGGCTGCTGGTAACGGTGTGTAGAGTTTTATAAACAGCTCACAATGTTCACATGCTGTAACCACTCACTGCTTTTATGAAGTGCTTTCCCACAATTGTGAGTAGTCTTCTTTTCAACAGCGTAAAACACATTGAGGAGAACGAGCTGTGCCATTGAAAACGTTGTTTTACCAAATAATTGTCATAATGAAAGGTAGAAAAACTCACCAGATTTTGCCCCACAGTCTGTTCTGTCTGAACCGTGAAGAGAGAAGCATCTCCCTGCAAGTGGGAGAAACCCAAGAAGAATGAACAAAAGCACAACATTGACAGTTCTGGACAGTTTAAAACCATCTCACCATCATTATTAAATGCACGTATTTTGAATTCCAACTCTTTCAAATGCATAGATCAATATTTTCTCCAAATATCAGGAATGTCAATCAGGGCCAGTATGGTGCACACGTATGCAAATACATTCATGTACTTTTGGAAAACACAGAATATTCTTCAGAATGATCCTGTGAATAGGCACATCACATTTTACAATTGTTTCATTGATGACCTCTTTGCAATATAGAATGGGCGTAGAGCAGAATTCTGAGATTTTTTTATATTTAAATGAAATACACTTTAGAATAAAATTCACATATGAATTGCACTCAAAACGAATACATTTTTTGGATACAGAATGATATGTAATGGACTCAGCTCTAAATTCCACTGTATATATGAAACCTACGGATAGAAATAATATGTTAATAGCTTTGAGTTTTCATCCAACATCATTATTAAAGCGAATTCCATACAACAAATTCATTAGGTATGAATGTATAATTTCAGAGACAAGAGAGTTGGAGATTAACAAGTAGAATTTAAAGATTTTGTCAAAGGGAATATGAGGAAAGTATAGTAACACCAGCATTGCAAAAGGCAAAAGGCTAATACAAAATCACGTGATGAACTATTACAGGAAAGAGAGCATCGAAATACCCCTGACTTGGTATATGCAACAACTCTCTGTATGTGAGTCAACTCAGTGTTCAAACACATGCTGGTTGGCAGGTTGAAAGACTCTTGTCTAATCCATCCATCCCCCCACTTACAATAATAATTTGTGATTCTATGCAAATCATTAGGGGCTGACATATATCTGGAAATGTGATCAGTGCCCAGAGGAAGGAGATGTCATTTCAACAGCATTTCAAAAGGGACACAAAGGGCCTCATTACGAGATTGATGGCAGTCATGGCGCTATTTGCGCCATGACTGCCACCAATAACGTGTCCGGCACCGGTCTCATTCAATGGGGACTTACCGGTGTAGTCCGACCTTTGCAGGACCGGTAATTCCCCATTGAAAAAGCCATTCCAGTTCCCAGTTGAGCCCCCAGAGGGCTCAATGGGAAGGCGCTAACAACGGTACCGCAAATTGCGGTACCGTTATTGGCTCTGATTTCCCTTAACGGGTCCCGTCCATAATGCGTGGTCAGACCAGGCGTTAAAGGAGGGACCCCCTAAGGGAACTCGTAGTAGGGCGTTAAGGGATTACCAGCACCTTTCTATAATGAGGCCCAAAGTCTCTGATGCTTTTGTGCAGCAAGAGAGAGGAATTTATTTGCTCACCCAGCTGTAAATCCTGCCTGAAACATGGAAATGAGACAAAACCTCAACAAGGATTTAAAAGCAGCTGCTAATTAAAGTCCCTATGATTTACCCAAACTCTCTTAGGCCTCTGGAAGAAGGAGCTTTGAAAGGGATTTGGTTCCTTCCATGAACTTTGTGACCGCACATTGGACACCTTGGATGCTGCCCCCCTGTGCCTCTTTGCCACCTGCCTGCATGATGCAACCTTTGCACAGACTTGGGCACCAAGTGGCAGAAGTGACAGGATCCAACACAAGGCTAAATACACCAAGTAACAGAAGACAGTGGGGGAAGGCTCAATAAGTAATCTGTGTTAAGCTCTCTCCCTTTGAGATTGCAACCAGCACTCAGAACCTGTGTCCGGATTCAGTGGGCACCAACAGACGGGGTTGCAGGGCTTGATTGGTAGCAAAGCCTTGCCATGTGCCATCCTAGAGCATCTAGAACCGGCTTGCCCACAGGTCTCCCCTCAATTCCATGTCTACTTCTGAAAGGCACATGCCGCCGCAATGATCCTTCGCCTGTTGGGGTGTCAATGCCTTCCTATGGAAATTAGAACATGTGTATAAGCCGCCAGATTGGGAAAGGGCTAATCACTAGGCTCCTAGTAGCAATACTACTGAGATAGATAATGATCATGAGACAATTATATTGCACTTTCACCAAAGGACGGTTCATAGAACATTTTACATGCAATTATCACTCAACCAGAGTTGGAAATCTTTTATCAACCCCAGAAGGATGAAAGGCGGAGTTGGCCTTGCCAGGATTCAAACCTGTGACATGCAGATCACACACAGTCACAGAACGAGTGAACAAACTGCTGAGCTACCTTACCAGCTGTAGATAAAGGGTGACTGCATTTTTTCTGTTGATGAGGCCTCAGTCTTGATGCTTCCCGACACTGTAAAGGCAACATCCACCCCATCGAACCTCACGCACCACTCAGAGGAGCACCCCCTATTGTAAAATAAGGAGAACTAGCCTGCCACTGCTGAATCCCACAGACAGGGAACTTCTACCAGTTTTGGATCCATGTGTTTGCAAACAGTTCCCCCTTGAAAACTCCTTCACTATACCCTAACACGGTCTCTGTCCAGTGACTGCGGCCAACTCATTCCCTGAGAACCAGTAACGTTCCCTACTTGGCTGGATTGGAATCACCACAAAGAGTCTACATTCCAGCTCAGAATCGCTTCTGCCTAAAAACCTGAAATATTTTAATGTCTTCAGAGACTTGTCTGGCCTTTAAGGACCCCACTTGGAGGCCCACTCACCGACCCCATCTCCTGATTTCATTTCCAGGTGTACCTCCATCAAAGGAACTTTCCATGTGAATTGGAAATGTATCCATAAAGCAAGGACTTTCTCATAAACTAGGAGAGGAGCGCCTGCTACCATTTTTGATATATTTGCAAGGAACTTGGGGTTGGTCACCCTGAGTTACCTGGGGGCAACCAGACGTGGACTCCCTGCTCACTGTGCTCAGAGAGGCACAGCTTCACCTCACTGTTGAGGCCCAACAAGGCTGAAACATGTGTATGGGGTTGCTGTTGGTACTCTTGTTCAGAGAGGAATTGCCATAGCACTTCGGTGCTGGACTGCCCATGTGGGCGGGGCAAAGACTGATATGCAAATGCATATTTCCCATCTGTGAAAGGTACAGTGAGCAAAAAGCTTGTGCTGCAAACTCTCATCTCAGAACAGGTTATCATGCCATGTTCTTTCTGGAGAGGACCGCCTGCTACCTTTCTTGATATATTTGCAAGGAACTTGGGGTTGGTCACCCTGAGTTACCTGGGGGCAACCAGACATGGACTCCCTGCTCACTGTGCTCAGAGAGGCACAGCTTCACCTCACTGATGAGGCCCAACAAGTCTGAAACATGTGTATGGGGTTGGTACTCTTGTTCAGAGAGAAATTGCCATAGCATTTCTGTGCTGGACTGCCCATGTGGGCGGGACAAAGACTGATATGCAAATGGGTATTTCCCATCTGTGAAAGGTACAGTGAGCAAAAAGCGTCTGCTGCAAACTCTCATCTCAGAACAGGTTATCGTGCCATGTTCTTTCTGGAGAGGAGCGCCTGCTACCTTTTTTGATATATTTGTAAGGAACTTGGGGTTGGTCACCCTGAGTTACCTGGGGGCAACCAGACATAGACTCCCTGCTCACTGTGCTCAAAGAGGCACACCTTCACCTCACTGATGAGGCCCAACAAGGCTGAAACACGTGTATGGAGTTACTGTTGGTACTCTTGTTCAGCGGGGAATTGCCATAGCATTTCGGTGCTGGACTGCCCATGTGGGTGGGACAAAGATTGATATGCAAATGGATATTTCCCATCTGTGAAAGGTACAGTGAGCAAAAAGTGTGTGCTGCAAACTCTCATCTCAAAACAGGTTATCATGCCATGTTCTTTCTGGAGAAGAGTGCCTGCTACCTTTCTTGATATATTTGCAAGGAACTTGGGGTTGGTCACCCTGAGTTACCTGGGGGCAATCAGACGTGGACTCCCTGCTCACTGTGCTCAGAGAGGCACAGCTTCACCTCACTGATGAGGCCCAACAAGGCTGAAACATGTGTATGGGGTTGGTACTCTTGTTCAGAGAGAAATTGCCATAGCATTTCGGTGCTGGACTGCCCATGTGGGTGGGACAAAGACTGATATGCAAATTGATATTTCCCATCTGTGAAAGGTACAGTGAGCAAAAAGTGTGTGCTACAAACTCTCACCTCAGAACAGGTTATCATGCCATGTTCTCTCTGGAGAGGAGCGCCTGCAACCTTTTTTGATAACACTGGGCCATATTAATTTCTAGGGGCCATTTGGGACATCTGGTACAACAATGCTATCCAATGACACATATTAGCCGACAGACAAACATTGTCAAATACTTGATAACATTCAATCCAACAGCTTAGTTTGAAGGACTCCTTTAAAGACTAACGAATGAACTTGCTACACTTGTAGGTTGAATTATTCATCATAATAGGTTTGCTATTCTTTAAGGTCCGGAAACCCAATCAAATGCTTGTAGACTGTTAAAAATCTGTCTAAGAAGGTACCATTGCAATGGGACGACTTATTATTTTGCCACTATTTATATTATAATTTATATGAGATATTTTAGTCTTCATACAGTATATTGTTGGCATCTTATTTTGATAATTGGATTAGGTGTGACATTTCTGTTAGTTGATGTTGTCCTCACATGCCTGTGAGAGGAGGCCCAAGTCCAGGTAGACCCTGGAATGTTGAGCTCTGGGCTTTTCATTTAACCCATTGAGTGGCCATAGGGGTATGTATGTGCCCTAGTTTACATAAGGAAACAACTGAAATACAGACACCCAAACAGTTAATATGCTATGAGTTCTCTGGATGATGACCTGCATCCTTAGCGGCATATTTAGCTATGCCTTCGATATTGTGAAGTGTATGATAAAGCATCCAGGCTCCATGTGAGTAGTCAAGAGATTAAGGAAGCAACAGAAAGGCCACCACATCTGAAAGAAATGAATTACTTAGATGTGAAGATGGAGAAAGCAACAGTACGCTTCATCGGCACGCTTGTAGGATCCAAAAGGATCTTCCCTAAAGATCCACCAATTCTTGCGCAAGCAGAAAATTCAATAGGCAGACAACTTACCTGAGTGAATCCATTGAATGCGCTGTTGGATGCCTGGATAAGAAAAGGAAGAGAATGTCATTTTCTTTAAGGAAAATTCAAAATCATGACTTATTAGAGAAAAACAGAAATTACAGGGAAATATTTTAAACAAAGGCACAGAATAGGCGTATTCTAAAACGTCAATGTACGAGCAGAAGGACTTTATTAAAAGCTACAAGAGGCCAACACAAGTTGTGTAACTCAGATCACATATGGAATGGCTACTGTGTTAGCGAATAGATCTTTTAGATCCAAATTAACTCGCAATGGAGATAGTAGGTCTGCTATAAATGGACTTTGTCAGTAGGACACTAGGATTTTTTGAAATATGTAATTTGGCCTAAACACTTATTTCCATTTGGATCTGTGGCAGCGTGATTTGACATCTCGTATTTTGCAACACTGATGTCCACTGCCCATCTTCAGAAACTGCAACTTTGTTGTGTTGGAGGCTCAGCTACGACATCCTCTACAGGGCTGGTTCTACAAGAAGGCTATAGAAGGTTGCATCAGTGGGAACCATATTGAGCCTCCATCTATCAAATCTCAGCAATTTTATGCCAGGGAGGATGGCGATGCCACTTCACTCGGTTCCATGTCTTAAAATTGTGGCAAAAATGGCTGTGAATACAAAATATCGCCACAATCATGTAAAGGATGCGGGGATATCCCCGCAAACCCCGCTCCCCTTAAATGGTATAATAGGGTACACCTTTACCAGGTCAAACCACAGCATTTTTGCCACGATTTATTTTACCTGTGACATTTTTGCTGCGATTTTATTACCTGATACCCTTCACTCGAGAGTGGCATAATCCCTTCCTCTAGCTCTTTCCCAGTGCTCAAGTAGGGCCACATATTCAGGCTCAAATGTTGTTTATCAGGCGTGGTCACAATTAATCATTTTTCTCCTGGAGTCCCATGACCTGCTTTCACCTGTAGTCAGGCTTTCTCTGCTTCTAATTTGCGAATGTAGTTATCTTTTCACATACGCACTGTAACTGCTGAGAATAATTACATGAAATCTGTTAACCAATGGAAACCTTTGTTTTTATACTATTACAATCTGTCTTACCTAAACACCAGAGCAACCAGTCAGATTATTATCAGTCGAGAGAAAAGGCGTACAATAATTTGCAACATTGCACTCACCATTCGAGCGGTGTAGCTGTTCTGGGTGTTTTTGGACAAGTGGTATCTAGCTATGATTCCAAGAACATTGCAGACATTATTATGGAGACCCAGCACCTACACGTTTGATTGTAGTTGCATTTTGTTTGTCAACGAACATCTTTACTAGCATGCTTTTGCAGAACAGCATATTTGAAAATAATTATCAATGATGAAGTATGAAACAAAACAAAAGGATGGGAACTAGTCAAATACAGTAAGGGTAGGAGTGGCCGAAGGAAGTCTGTCTAGACTATGCTACAGAGTGGGATAGATACATGGTACCTCTTCATTTTCAGCATCTATTTCCTGGTACAATTGTCCATATCTCCGGTTAGTTATTTCGTCTTCCGATAGATCTGAGCTGTTGGTCTCGTTGTCTTTGGGCCGTGATGAGCTCCCGGTAATAGCACGTGCAGGATTATCCTCTTGAAATGGAGCATGTGGTCTAGCTACCTCCCCTGCTGGCGCGGCGAGATCTCCCTGATCCACCAGTGGGCTTTCTTCTGAGCAGTCCACCCCAGTGTTATCGTGAGCAGTTAAACTCATATCTAAAGAGCGCCTGTTAAAATCCAGCGTGTCTTGGCTGTACCAGGTGATATCACTGAAACCTGTCCATGTGCTTTCCACGTCACCTTCTGGAGAGCCTTGACGCTCACTGGGAAGGGTCCACAAATCAGTCTCCTTCGTTTGACTGGCCAATGGGCTATCAATAACACACGATTCACTGGTTGGGTCCCAGTTTGATGGCCAGATTTGGCTTGCATCTACACCCCAGTCATCGCATTTGCTGCCCCCAGAAATGACAATGCTACTGTTGAATTCATGAGCGAAATCAGGCTGTGTGGTTGATGCAAATACGTCATCTTCAATATCTAACCATGGAACGGAAGGGTTTACATTGATAGTATCCTCTGATATGCAATCCGATGTACCTGTATATTTACATTCACCTGAGGCATATTTCACGCCATCCTGATACTCATTATCACTGCCGTTGCTGCTTGAGCTCATAGAACACATATCCTCACTTTGTTTAATAGGCTTTTCGGCACCAAAAAACTCAGCCAGGCAAAGAACTTCCCCTCCTGCTATAGGAGCAGCAATGACCTCATATGAGTCTCGCCCTACTATGTCCACCTCCCTGCTTTGACCAGGTTCTGTGTTTGCACCATGGTCCTCATTGCCCATATGAAAGACCTTGGAATCACCGCTAGTTTGGTCACTGGTTTTACCTCTACCTACTACACTTCCTTTATCACCTTCCGACAACGTTCTCCCACAAAGGTCTCCGCTGATCTCTTCTGAGTCCTCTACCATGTGTATGTTAATATTCTCATGAAATTCTGACACTGGTTTATCGTGCATACAATCATCAACCATGACAAGCTCGTTGTATTGCTCCAGCTTGTGCATGATGTCTACCTCTGGGTTACGCATGGTTGGGCCATCAAGCTGTTCTACAGGAATTGACCCGTTCTCATCACCCTCCTCTACCTGCGTCATCTCCTTCGACTCAGCAGCTTTAGACTCAACCTTTCCACACAAATCCACACCTACCCCCAGGAAATCACCATCCTTCTCTT
Source organism: Ambystoma mexicanum (assembly GCF_040938575.1). Lineage (NCBI taxonomy): Eukaryota > Metazoa > Chordata > Amphibia > Caudata > Ambystomatidae > Ambystoma > Ambystoma mexicanum. The sequence goes on from NC_090930.1 coordinate 848,965,515, forward strand.
CCGCCTCTGCCGTTTCCACTTCGTACGGGATGTCATCCGACAAACTATCTTCTCTGCCGGCGGACATGTCAGAGCTGCTCTCATTTTCTGTAGGTGGATTGGGCCCCCAGTCCTGGTATGCAACATTTCTAACCTTCAGCAGTGGCGCCCGCTGCTTTTCATGTGCAGCGGGTACGCTTTCCTGCTCACAGACAGGGACGTTGCCCTGTGGATCCCCCAGACGTTGCTCCGCGTCAGACCCTAGCGTGCGTTCAGTGTACAAACCACCTGGAACGTGCTCCTGGCTGACAGAGATCCGGCCAATGTCCGCTCCCCGGGCGGTGGCACCCAGGTCACTTTTGGATCTGTTAACAGTAGCTTCTCTTGGTCCAGAGTTGGGGGGGTCTTCCAAGACCAGATTGCACAGGGACAGACTTTTTGAAGAGTCAGACTTTAAGTAAAGAGGAAAGTAAAGACAAAAAAGATGAAATATAATGGCGGAATTCATAAATGGAAAACAACATGTTTCTATCTTTTTTCAATCTGCTAATCTAAGAAATGAGATTAAAAAAATCAAAATAAAGAAAATGAGAGGATATGAAATGGACCATGAAAGATGATACGAGTTGGAGTGCAAGAGATAGTCAAGAGGCGCAAACATGGCGATAGAAATCATATGAACACGTTCATGAATGAAGGGACTCTTAATACAACAGCACAGAGGAAACAGAGGAAACAGCAAGTGAGAATATACTTACTGGCTGCACGAGTTCATTGCTCGTCTGTATGGGGAAAAGGTACATAGCAGTCATCAGAAACAACAAACGCACGCGGAGGAATACATCCTTCTTCTATATTCTACAATGAAATCTGTGCAGCACCATTTTGAGAAAAGAATGGGAAGAGCGTCATTAAAGCTGAGCAGTGCGTGGAGGGCCACGTGGAGCAATTTCCAGTGGTACTGAGAATATGGGTGGTTAAATACACATTTGGCAGTGCCGTGGCCCCGACAACAGTTTTTGGGCCTGCACAAGTTTGGAACATGGGAAGTCATATGTGAGCTGTTGAATAGTCTTTGATCCGTGCAGCACACTGCTGCAGGAATACTGAGGCCCGTGCCTTTGTCACACACAGTACAGACCTGGGGAAGTCTTCTTGATGCAGACCTATGTTCGTTGGAGGAGAAAACTGGATTTTTGCTGGAAGACTATATACTTGGGCCTTGGGCTATCAATTTAGAACACTCTACATGCTTTCTCACAATGACAATTCAACGCTATATAATATGGAAACTCCCCCAGGTTCCTCCTATCAGACTTCAAAGACTGTAACATGTGCCCACACTGGCTGATGCGTGTGCATTTCGCCAGTCTTTCAGCGACTCCACTGACCGCTGCTGGAGAAGAGCGTGTTGTTAAGTGCCCCTACCTAGTCCATTATTGTTAGCATCAGTCAATCCTGCCCCCACCACCCACTTCCTTGCCACCATTCTCTCTAAATATACTCCTACTAGAGCTCTGTACTCCTCTGAGGCGCTTCTATTGACCATGCCTCGTTTTCATCTATCATGGTGAGTCAGTCGTGCAGTCGCTCTTTGCAAAGTTGCCTCTTCCTATTGAATCCATTATGTGACGAATAAAATTCCAGGCTACCAGTGGTGCAGGGGGATAATCAATCAGCCCCACAGCTCTAATACACCAGAACGAATCTGAACAGATTGGATTACAAGCAGACAATTAAAATGATAAACCTCTTTATCTAATTTTGGTAACGTGGACGGAACGGCAGACTTACCTCCTCGAAAGGTCGTGGATTGTTGGTTATTTGGATAGCAGCGAAAATACAATTATTACCCAATGATAAAAGGAGTATCCAGGCAAGATTGTATACAAATATCTACTTTATTATTATTACAACAGGCAATCTAATAACACTACTAAATCCTACCCACCCTGTAAAGGAATGCAGAGATCAGACCGTTTCTAAAAAGGAAAAGGGATGCACTCTGGATACTGACAGGAGGGTAGTTGGTATGGTTAATAACCACAATCGTTTTTAAAAGGTTTCTTGGCTTCAGCAGAATGGGAGAAAAGGTCTTAAAATGTCTCTAGGGGCCGTTTGGGAATGACCAGCGGGACAGAATCACAATGTACCTTTTGCTCTAGTTGTTCTTGCTGCTCAAAGGTGGCGGGTCGGCTTCACGGTGCTTTTCAGGCTTCTGTGACAGAGTTTGAGACGGAAGTCAGTGGCGGGTGTCATACAGCAAGATGTTTCAGAGATCGAAGCTTGGCGAATGGCTGCAGGCTATCCTTCACAGCGACTCAGGATCAGGAATCGTTGTCTCAGTGCTGATTGGTGGTTCTGAAGCACTGATCCAGATGTCTTGGGTTTCTTAAGCGACTGCGGTTTGACAGCGGTCAGTGTTGCAGTCGGTTGCAGATGGAGGTCCTCGAATAATGTCCTTTAAGACAGATGATGGTAGGTGCTTCTCGTGGCACTTCTACCAACTCCAACAATGGGCTTGTGTGTCCTTTAAAGCGGACGGCGAGTTTAGGGAGTGTGTTGCAGGCAGCTGACTTGTCCTTCGTTTCGGGTTCAGAGACCTTGTGGAACTCTCTGCCAAGGGCGCTTGCTGCAGAGCCTAGCCGGGCACGCTGTGTGCTCGCTGGGTACTTGTTCTGAAGTGGTTGGAGGGTCCTCTGAGTTCTTTTCACCCTCTGTTCCCTGGGATAAGTTATGGGGAGGGCTCTTGCTACCCTCTTTGGATATTCCTGGCCTTCTTTCACTGGCGGAAGCTGTAAGACAGACTGTACCTTCAGCCAGGGTCCAAGGATGAGTTCTTCTTTCTGCTTCTTGTGAAATCTTTAGATGATCTCCCAAAAGAGGGGCTTCGGCCCTCTTTTAATGCCAAGTGGGCCACAGTGATTGGTGTAGGCTGAGCCTACCTTAGTGAACCAATCCTGGGGTCCCTACTGACAATCTTCGGTATGCGTGAGGTCATAACCAGAGTGCTTTGTAATAGGAAAAGGTAAAGGGGTGAAATAGGAACAAGGGGTGTCCCAGAACCAATATGGCGAAAAACTTCCCTCAACAGAAAGAGCTCTGGGCTCACTCCGTTGTGACACTAGGTTCCACCCATCTTCCTGTCTGCTGTGATCAAAGCGTCTCTCTCGTTAATGGATATCCCTGTGTGGTCCATTTAAGGTGGCAAGTTTCCCTTGAAGATGCTGAGAGACCCAACTCCCAGGCTTCTGCAAACCACATTCTCGTATCATCTAAATGGGGGTGGCCTACTGCAACAATAGAACCAGACTTGTCAGTTCACTGGCATTGATACTGAGGGCGGGAGCTAGCTTCAAGTTGAGACAGGTGCATTTCAAAGGTTGTTTGGTTTCTTGACTCCTTTGTTATACTCTGCAGCACAGTTGTATAGTTCCAACTTTGGTGTTCTCCCTGAACTGCAGCACCCCACTTTCAACCACCTAGCATGGCCTTACCGCATCTGCCTTGCCACTGAACGGATGGTTTGATCACATAACCCAGTCATGTGACTGGAGCAAAGTTTAGACTTCATGATAATATCTCTGCATCCAATAACTGCTAGTCAGGGATTGCATGGCATTACAGAGAACAGGATGCTTTCCAGCTCTTTTGGTCATTGTGTTGGTCTGTGTGACTCCATAGTTTCATCTCCCATGCTCTCCCTATAACGGGGGGCCATATTGGGACCCCCTGAACCTGGACTTAGTACACATGTCTCACCAATGACCAGACTGTAGTCATCTGACTCACTCACATTGTTTTTTCCCTTTCAAAGTTCTATGTCCCAGGACATCTCACATGCGGCCCTCCTAGTGAAGTGGGGCTAGTTAAGTGTGAAGTATATTGAGCTGTCCGTTACTTGCCCGTTTCTTGCTTTTGAGTCAGGTGGGTGTGCATTTTTAAGCACTATTAATTAGCCTGATGTTGCTTCATATTTTTAAGTCTATTATGACTTTGCTCATTGGAAATACACTTTTCTAAGCCCAGTGGCAATATCCCTGTACTTACAACTTATCAAAGTCATTCCCAGCCTCGGAAGGTGAGCTACACCAGCTAATCATATGTATGGGCCTAATCAATGCACATCTCTTTATGGGACATATTCCGCAGCACTTTTACATGCTCAGTTTGACACTATTAGCACCAGTGAAGTATTTGACTTCATTCTTAAGATCTTGATTCATTGTTTTTATCGAAATCCTACAATCCACCTAGGCCGACTGTCTGAATTCATGAACTCTTGCCTGAAGTTTATTCCTGAGTTATATTGATCGAGTGTAGTTCTGTTTATGGCTACTATTATACCTACATTAGTGACAACTGTGACCTCTTCCACTTTCAAATTGCTATCAATCTCAATTTCTGTATTCACTATTGCCTCTTGCGCTACACATTTGATTTATCGCCCTGCTAAGTATTCTACTGAGTCTTAGACCAGCTTATTACAGTCCTTTACTGGATATAAACTCAACATTTTTCCTGGAGATTTTAACATTCCACACCCTCTTGCGTTCTCAGGAGTTTCATTTTATTTTTTTTATTTGGATCAGTTTACTTATTCCCCAAACAATGTTAAAAGTAATATTTTAGATTTCCTTACTTCGCCTACTTTTTGATTTTTTATAGGGTCTCTGTCTATGGCCGGTCAGATAACTTTGTAATCCCTTTTAAGTTTATTAGCTACGACCACTTTATTTGCTGGCCAACTGTAACTACATAAGCCTGAAAAAAGTTATTTTTTGCAACCATTCACTTCACTGATTTAATATAATCTACTTGCAGCTGCAGGTCTAGACCATGACAAAGTTTATGTTAATGTTGTTTCGAGTCATTATCAATCTACTGTGTTGGCCCTAGTTGCCCAGGTGTCTGCGGTCATTGAAAAAGTGACAACAACCCCATAGTGCACACAAAGCCTCCAGTGGAATCAATGTAGATTACACACATTAGAAAAGACATGGGTTCATCACCCAACAGTACCCGCCCTCTCTGATTTAAGACTTGCTCATTGGTAACCTAAGGCATTCACCATTACAATTAAGTCAACCTCTTATGTTTCAAAAGTTACTTTGGCTACCATTTGCTACCATTCAGTCAAAACAACTTTTTGAAGTTATCATTCACTGTTTTAATCCTGTCCCTTCCACTTTACTTATTTAATAGGTCGATAAGTGTACCTCAATTCCATTATTTTTGTTGTTGAAAATGCTGCTGAAAACTAGAAGGAGATTGCCATTAGGACACAACCCATATTTTTATACCCAGAGGTAAAGATGTGTCTTCTATTTGAATGCTGTATTTTCTTTTTTATTATGACTACTTTGAAGTCCACTGTACATGTGGGTGACATTATTCCTTTATGATTTGTAAATACCCTTTCAACAATGCTTTATTTGTTTACCCTTGCTCGTGTATTTTCCTGAGAAATTAAAATGAATTCCAGCACTTTAGGTTCTACAACCTTAAGTTATTATTTTCCTACCACAAGTCTACCTGTCCCTGTGAAATTTTTGGAGGAAGCCATGTCTCTTCATTTGTTGGCACATATGGAGAAACAATTATTTTACCCATATTGTTGAAGATTGAGGGCTCAATGTAGACCCAGTAGTGCAAACCTTCAGGCTATTGGTGACCTAATCAGGGCTGGTGACAATTGTGGGAACTGTTAACCTGTGCTGCAGGACCTCTCAGCGGCATTTCACATTCTGAACCATAACTCTTTGCTATTCCTACTGCAGGCATGGGCTTGGGAGGAAAAGTATTGATTTTGGTTTTGATCTTTCCATCTCAAGCTGCTCAGATTGGATCTTTCCGCCCCCCCATACTTCAAGCCGATGCAATGTGAGGTACCTCAGAGTTCCATCATGTCGAAAATTATATTTCATTTTTTAAATTAGCAGAGAGCTTGGTTCCCTGAGTGTAGGGTCAGCATTCATCAATATGCCGATACCATCAAACTATCGCACAGTCATTTAAGGAGCATGGTGGTCTCAATAAAAATGGAGTCTCGAATGTTGGCTGCTGATTTAAAATTTAACTCAAGAGCAAATTTCTCGTGTTCGTTCAGAAAACACAATGATCAGGTGCAGTCCTGTTTATCTATCTTTAGCAAAGATGGTAACTGACCACTGTTTGTTCTGTCAGCCAATTCCATGGGTGTCTGGTTAGAAAATAAGCCTGCAACGAATGCACATGGGGCAAGCATATTTTTCTGCTCTGTTAGGTTAAACCTTTCCTTCTTGTCAACCTTGTCCCGTCTGTGGTGCAGTATTTGGATCTCTTCCATAATGATGGGGAAATGTTTTTGAGACCTTTGAGATTGGTGTTCCAAACTGCTGGTGGGGGTGTTTGATCGTATCAAAAGTGATTGCGGCAAAATGATCGAAAAAATACTGCCCGCATGTGATCACTTTTCATATGATCAAACGCGCTTAAACCAACCCACCCCACACTCCCCACCCACCATCCCCTTCCCTACCTACCTCTCTCCTGCCTGCCTGGTGCACTTCAGCCCTGCAGCATCAGATCCATCTCTCTGTTGCGCGTGTCGGGTCCGACACCGCAGGGTCCCTTTTTTTCTTTTTTTCCGGCCCTCCGCCTCCAATGTTAAGGAAGCAGGGGACACCCCTGTAACCCCCCAAGGCAAATACATACTGTACATAGGGAGCGGGGGACACCCGCGCTCCACATGCTTGGCATGTATTGGCCTAATTTTTCGGTTTAATTCGATCAAATGTTACTGACCAAATTCGGAAAAAAGTAAGATTCGGTCAGATAAAACTGAACAGTTACACTAATGCAGTCTTGTACTGGGTGCTTGAATATATGATAACATCTCTATTCTTTTTCACTTACATTGGCTTCCATTCATCCCAGCATTTATTTCAAGTTATGCTGCAATTTCTCTAAAGCGATACACTTTTAGCAGCCCTTCTATCTTGCTGCTAAATCAGTCCTCTGCGGGGTCCACCACGAGACTCGCAGCAAAAGCCTTCTTTGTCAGGATTGGCCTTTTTAATAATTTAGTTTTGCACTGTTTTAGAATGTATGATGTCCTCCTATGTGGCATTGCCTTATCAATCTTCCTTGAAGTTGTGTTTCCAACCTTCACAGGGATTGTCCCCCAACAACATTTAATTCTAAAGTGCAACTGTTGAATTTTATTTTTCACAAGTAATTTCAAACATGCATTTAAAACATTTGAAAAAACATGTGACCACTTTTTAATATGCAACACTTACATAAACCTGTACAAATGTAAATAAAAAAAACCTTCCCCTTATTCTTACAACATAGGTCTCAATTTAAGAGGTCTGATTGTGGTTTGGCTTCCATGTATTACATATGCATGAACATATCCCGACATAGGGCCTCATTACACGGTAGGTGGTAGACCAAGGTGCTATTAGCACCTTGGTCCATGCCGGTAAAATACCGGCACCGCCTTGGAGGAAAGGGGAATTACTGCCCTATTCCAAGGTTGGCGGGGCGGTAATTCCCCCTTCCCCCATTGCCCTTCCCCATTCCCATTTTTGCCCAATAGGGCATAATGGGAATGGGGAAGGTGCTAATTATGGTACCGCAAATTGCAGTACCGTAATTAGCACCCTGGTCCCTTTGCGGGTTGGTTTTTAATGCCTGCTAAAAAGCAGGCGTTAAAGTACCAACCCGCAAAGGGACCTCATAGTAAGGCGGTAAGGGTTAACGGTCACCGGTACCATTACCGGTGACCGTTAACCCTTACCGCCTTCCTTGTAATGATGCCCATAGTCTCTAGAGGATAGCTCAGGAGCAACATGCTCGCCTTCGAAGCAAGACGACACGGTGCGTCCGCGCTTAGAAACCTCTGGGTATGAAGCATGTTATAATTAACCTATCATATCATATGAAGGGCAATATATCTGGTTCATATAGTGTATATCTAAAGTTCTGCGGCCTAACAAAGGTTACGTTTCCAACTATTGAATCTTCTTCTTGGGAGAGGGAGGTCAACTGCTAATCAAATTAAATTATCTGCACATTTTCTTAATCAAAACCTTGTCCTTTTACTGTTAGCCCCAAAAGACATTCTTTGTCATGCCCAACATGTTCCAGAGGTCAGAACACATCTCCCCATTATTTGCACCCAGTGCACACCATCATCAGACATGCTTTCCATGAAGGATTTCACCATTTTTGATTAACTTAGAACTGTTTGCTTTTTATTTTTGTTTGGTAGCGTAGCGCTACATTTATTAGGAGCATAATGTAAGTGTACTTTGGTTAAGGAGTGACGATGGAGATGACTGGTGCCTAGGGGCGTAGATGTTATTGATGGGAGGGTATCCTCAATCAGGGGTATATGATGGGTAGCTACACATAGTCCTACAATGCAGAGTTACTGTTCGGAAGGATAACATTGTTCTTAATTGTTTACAGTAATGCCCCATTTCTATAGGGGACTTTAGTCCAGATTCCTCCTGATAGGAGGCACTTTAATAATGGGTGTCATTATCAACCAGTTTAATGGGATTCGGTTTTTTGATCTTGTAAGGATGAAGGGCTTAGGGGTCCCTGCTGGCATTCAAACATGCAGCCACAGTGTATAGACAGAAATAACATGCCTGCGCTAAACTTGCTCAGCTACTTTATCAGCCTTAAGTTCTTAAAAGAGCACAGCAGAACTTTCAGTAAAAAACGTCTTATCGCAGACATGTTGCCAGCAACGAGGTCAGATGCCAAACAACAGCATCTAAAAACATAAGAGGAGTTCGAGACAGTATCCCCGTGGTCGAAATACTCAGACATAATAATACTATGCAAAATGTCTAGCACAGGGGGATTAATTACTGCAGTTCTCTTACAAGTAATTTGACTTGCATGCAAATATAGTCTCACATTTCTTTTTTTAAGTTCAATATAAAAAAACCTTTAAAAAATACACTAATCACATGACAAAATATGTATAAATATATATTGCCTTCTTCATAAAAAGACATCCCTACTGCTTATAATTCATCATGTGACTCCTTCTAGGTCTTAATCAGTCCACTTAGTATTAACAGTCCAACAGTAATTAGTCCTAAAACTGTACAATACTGTTGATCCTGTTACAATTATTGAAACATATATTTCTTTCATTCTTTCAATGCAGTTAGTTATTTGACATTTCTTTCATATCTGCCATAATACACCACTCTACGTGTACATGTTTCTGTTCATTAGCATAATGAATATAGAACATTCCTCAGGAGGGTTGGCAAAGTCAATGGTTTTAGCCCTTGTATAGGCATTTGCACAATACAGGCTTTAAATGCCCACATACTTGCCAGCTGTTGCCATGTTATTTCCAGGTAGTATCATTATGATAGTGCCTGGAAAATGCCTATCCTATGCCCACGCAAAAGCCTCAATTGTTGGCTGTCCCAATGTTTTTGATTTAATATCAGAACTTTCTAAATAACGTATCCCCGACTTGCTTACAATGCTTATTTCTTTCTTGTTCAAACCTTTTTGTTGGCTTGTATAGGTAAAATAAACAACAGGAACACCATGCTATAAACAGCTTTGAGTTGAATAAGATGAGACCAAAATTACAAGAAGGTGACAAGCACTGAGAAACAATAATTCTAACAGCGCCAAATTAAAATGTTTCCTGAACATAAAAAGGGTGGACGAGGCAAAGAGTACCCGAAAGAAGCAGACACACAATGTTCAGACAGCACTCAATAAAGTTAGGTACATTCAATAACAAGATGATGATATTAAAAATGTAACGCTTTAAAATGCATAACATAAAATTCCAAAGTAGATACATTAATTCAACAAAGTTTACAGCTCAAATAAAATGTAGTCAGGTTTTAAATTGGTAGAAGCATTCATAAATGTTTTGTGCCAAGAGATACATAATCAACTTCCTACACAACAACAGTACATCATACTAATAAACAATCAGTAAATTAAATTAAAGGGACCTAAACGTAGTGCGTAAAGCCAGGATGTTGTCAGGAGTTTGCCTAGTATAGGAGCACAAAACAGGACCAAGTGGAATTAATGCAAATTAGGTTATCACTAATTGGAGACCAGAGGTATAAAAGGACATGTGTAAACATCAGCAGTGTAGTTTAGAGCGCGGCCTGGTAAGCACACAGACACTCTAGGAGACACAATGATCACCACATTTCCCATACTTGGCTAGAACATGTACCTCTTATTTCATATGCATTAGATAGTTACCGTGTTACTATTCATTCTATCAAAAGACCACTGAAAAGAGCAATTGATATGATATGATATGGCATTTATAACGTGCCTATACACAAGTGTTTTCAGGCCCAATGGGGCAAGGGAATGGGAACAGAGGGAAGACAGACAACGATCCTACTAGGCCAGGTGTCATTCAGATCACGCAAGTGCAAGGGAAGGGGGAAAAGGAAAGTGCGGGGGGAGGGGAAAGTGCAGTACATGAGATAATAAATCACAATATAAATAAAGAGCGGCCAGCTGGTGGCAAGTGCAGGGTGAGTGCAGACAAAGTGCTGATGGGGGGACTGTAGGAATGCAGAAAACAGTTCCCAGGTGCTGGGGTTGCCAGGGAGGCAGTACAGGCGTGCAACTGGCAGGGATTGGGCCTGAGATCAGATGGGCGGCTAGGTAACCAGTGCAGTATAGTGTCAGCCAGGGCTTCAGCAGGTGGGAGGGGGAGAGAAAGAAGAAGCAAAGAGGAAGGTTTTAAGGTGCTTCCGGAACTGAAGATGGTTCTCCTCAAGTTTCAGGGAGGCAGGTAGGCTGTTCCAGAGGGAGGCCCCAGCCGAAGAGAGATATCTACCACCAACTCGTTGCTTGGAGAAGCGACTGACCCTGAGGGAGTTGGAGGTGGATGAGCCAAGAGCTAGAGAGGGAAGATATTTAGGAAGAAAGAGTTGGAGGTATTGAGGGTCCAGGCCCCAGAAGGCCTTGTGGGCAAGGCAGAGGGTTTTGAACTTAATCCTGGCAGCCACTTGGAGCCAATGCAGAGATTTCAGTTCTGGAGGGATACGATCCCTGGGCTTGAGGCCAAGGACACGTCTCACAGTCCTGTTCTGGATGAGTTGCAGAGGGCGGAGAGTGGAAGCGGGAAGATTAAGAAAGAGGCTGTTGCAATAGTCCAGACTAGAGAGAACCAGAGCTCTGTAGACAGTGAGCCTCTGGGGGAAGGAGAGGAAGGGTAAAGAATACCTCTGAGGAGGTGCAGCTGGTAGTGTGACCTCTTAGAGACGGCAGAGATGTGAGGAGAGAAAGAGAGTGTGGAGTCGAAGATGACACAGAGGTTTTTAGGCTTGCAGGTGGGAGCAGGATGAGGGCCAAGAGAGGCCGGCCAGAGAGCTACAGGAAAGGAGGTAGTGGGTGTGCCGGTGAGGAGAATCTCAGTCTTACTGGCATTAAGGCAGAGGTCATTGGCAGCACACCACTCCTGGAAGGCAGACAGTCAGAGATGAGGGACGGAGAAGAGGTGGCCGAAGGTAGCCTGAAAACGAGCTGAGTGTCATCCGCATAGCACTGGAAGTTGGGGCAGAGAGCGGCAATGCGGTGGGCAAGGAGTGCCAGTTATTGGTTGAACCGCCAGGGAGAGAGTTTAGACCCCTGGGGGATACCACAGGTAGTGAAAAAGACAGCAGAGAGGAAGGACCCAAGTTGGACCTGGGAAGGTCGGTCAGAGAGGAAGGAAGTCAGCTACGCCAGGGCCTGACCAGTGATATCTAGGTTATCACTGAGACAGTTTAGCAGGATGGCATGGTTGACAGTGTCAAAGGCAGAAGAGATATCAAGCAAGATGAAGACACAGGGGGTGTTAGAGTCAAGGTTGGAGAGCAGGTCTTCACGGATGTTCAGGAGAGCAGTTTCCATACTTCTGGAAGCTCTGAAGCCAGACTAATGGTCATGAAGACAACCAACAGATTCAGTGTGGAGATTGAGCTGGGAGATGGCCAGTTTCTCCAGGAGCTTGCCCAGGAAGGGAGTGATGGAGATTGGGCGATAGGTAGCCAGGCAGGAGGGATCGGCAGAGGGTTTCTTAAGAAGAGGGTGCACAAGGGAGTGCTTTAGGGGGGATGGGAAGACTCCAGTGGCAAAGGAGTGGTTGCAAAGGAGTGGTTGCAGAAGTCAGCCAGGGCAGAAGCCAGGGTGTCAATGTGGTCCTTGCTGGTTTTTTAAGGAACAGGGGTGAACCTGTTTTGACGAGACTTTCACAGATCGGAGTTGTCTAGAAACCTTGTCGGTGGAGAGCAGGGGAAAGGCAGAGAATGAGGGAGGAGAGGTGGCTACAGAAGAGCCAGAGGAAGAGCAGGGAGTAGAGGGAGGGAGGGGAGAGGAGAGTGAGGACAGGATGTCCTCAGTTTTAGAGATGAAGTGAGAGGACCGTGCCGTGCAGAGGGCCTGGGAAGGGACATGAGAGGTAGAGACTGCGGCAGCATGGTCCAATTCCTTGCAGATTTTAAAGAGTTCAGCTAAGTTGTTAGATGCTGATGAGATGCGGGCTTGGATATGAGCTCTCTTCTTGGTGAGGACAGAGAGTCGGTATTGCCTTTGGAGCAGGCGGCAGGCCAGTTTGTCAGAGGATGTACAAGAAGCATGCCATTTCCTCTCGGCCACCCTGCACACCCCTTCAGGAGCGTTTTGACCTTGGCGTGGACAGTATCTTGTAGCCGTAGAGGAGGAGTGTGCCGAAGCTAGTGACAGAGCTGGCCTTGAACCATGTCTCGGTGAGGCCGAGGACATCTAGGTCAAGTTCTTCCAGAAGGCGGCAGATGTTGGAGGAGTGTTTGACAGCTGGGCGAGAGTTAAGAGTGGCAAAGTGGAGAGGTTGCCATCCTTGAAGGACTTCCGGGGAGCGGTACAGATCAGAGGTTCGCCCTACGAAGATGTGGAAGGAGCCCGAGGGGGGCAGAGAGGGAATGAGGGGGCAAGGAAACCAAGGATGAGGCAGCAGGGGGAGCTGAGGAGGATGTGGAGGGTGGAGAGGGCACAGCAGGAGAAGAAAGAAAATTGATGAGGCGCAGGAGGCGTCTATCAAAGAGGTGAAGGTTAGCCTGCGGGCCTTGGACCAGGTTGGTCTCATTCGAATAAACATTAATGATGACCTTAGAGGAATGGAAGGAGGCCAGGAGGGCATCCCACCGGGTGCCGCCATTAATGGGAGAAGAAGAGAAAGGAGAGAGCACAGAGACCATATGTAGGGTCCATAGGTCTGCCGAGGGAACCACAAAGAGGATGTTGGTGAGAGTTTCCTTGGAGGAGGCACTGGTATAGCATAGGTGTCAGCAATAGAGAGGCCTGGGTTTGAGACCAGGATATCCTTTTTAAACTTCTTCCTACCAGATTTCACGAGGAGGGCAGGATAGTCAATAGAGAAACAGTTAGAAAAGATAGGAGAGACAGAGAGCACCATGGAGTGGGAGGGGTGAGGGGAAACACTAGGGAAGGACACCGGGCAGGGTGCAGGCAGATGAGACAGAAAAAGGCAGGAAGGTTGAGCAATAGGACAAGACGACTACACTTAGGATTTCAAACTATCAATTGCACATATTTGACAGGGGGAAAATACAAATACCACCTAAGTTTGCGAATCCTGAATAGAGGCAGAAAGGCCTAGGTTTCACAATGCAATTTTAGTTACTGATACAGTGCAAATTATAATCAACAGGGGGGGGTAACCCACCTGGGGGCGGAAGGGAGTAGCATGGAAGTCAGAGGGATGGTGATTGCCAGCTGGCGTCCCCTGCGGACACCTACAGACACACACCAGGAGCCTCCAAGATGGGATCTGCACTTTGCCTAAGGGCCCTTAGCCGTGGGGGCTGCCGGGCAGAGGGCTGCCCAGGGAAGGCTGGTTAAGAGTGGTGCCACAACCAATCGGAGCGCATATGGTAGGATGGGAGGCGGGCTCAGGGACCAGGAAGTGGGGAGGCCTCCTCGAGCGTGAGGAGAACACAAAAAGTAAGTTACACACTTTCTCAAATCACAGAATCACAGAAAATGCCTCTGGGGGCTCTCACCCTGCCGGATGCAGCTTTAAAGTGGCTGCCGCGATGGAAAAACCGAGGGATATGACCCTCTTCAGGCCCGGCCCTCTGGACCAAACGGATCGCAGAAGGGAAGCTGGGAGGCGGGCTCAGGGACTAGGAAGTGGGGAGGCCTCCTTGAGCATGAGGAGAACACACAAAGTAAAGTTACAGACTTTCACAAATCACAGAATCACAGAAAATGCCCCTGGGGCTCTCATCCTGCTGGATGCAGCTTTCAAGTGGCTGCCATGATGGAAAAACCGAGGGATATGACCCTCTTCAAGCCCCGGCCCTCTGGACCAGTCGGAGCGTAGATGGGAGGCTGGGACGTGAGCTCAGGGACCAGGAAGTAGGGAGGCCTCCTCGAGCGCGAGGAGAACACAAAAAGTAAAGTACTGCGTTAAAACAGTAATGAGACCATGGTCCCCTCTGGGGGAATCCTTTGGGAGGGTCTGATATAATGTGATAGGGAGAAGGTGGGAGCCCAGCTCCGCCCAACAGAAATGGAGACATCCAGAGAAGAATGAAGCATTACTTTGCCCAATATAAATGGGCTGAAGAACAAAAAACAAAAGATGCTAGGGGATTAGCCACCCTTAAGTAGCGAGGACGCCCTTTCATGCACATTTTTTTTCAATCAATCTTTTTATTTGTTTTTACCAATAAACATAATATCTCAAGTGCATTAATTCACTTATTACATAGTTCGTTTTGAGATGAGCATGGTAAAGCAAAACATAACCAAAACATAATCAGGTGGGGCTAAGGGGGCAAAGGAGGACACCGGGGGAGAAACAATCGGGGGTGCTGTAGTTCTTGGGGGGAACTGTTTTGGGTAATTGTCTTTCGCAGGGGGGTTTTACCTGAACCTTGACTGAGGCTGGATGCTTCTGGGGGTTCGTCTTGCCCTCTACTGCTCCTGTGCCCGAGTTAGCAGCACTCGGGGAGGCGAGTTCGGTGTGGGCCGTGGGACTGGTTTTGGGATTGCGTTAGTCATATTAGTCTAGCCAGCGGAGGGGCGTTGGTTTCCTTGCCATTCTCGGGAATCATTCCGCATAGTCTAGGAAGGGGGCCCAGGTGTCGAAAAACTTGTTTCTGTTTCCCAGGCGGATGGCGGTTATTTTTTCCGCTACTGCGATGTCCCAGTATTTGGCCCACCACAGGCTCACAGCCAGGCCCTCTGGATGTTTCCATAGCCTTGCTATAGCTATTTTTGCCGCTGTGAGAAGTTGTGTGCATATGCTTGCCAAGTTGCCGGTCAGTGGAAATTGGCCCTCCCCTTTGTTGCTCAGTAGGACTATTCCCGGGTCCCATGGAATCGTCAGGCCTGTGATCTGCTTGATGAGGTCCAGAATCTCCTTCCAATATTTAATGGACACTGGGCATGTCCAAAGCAAGTGAAATAGCGTGCTTGTGTCTGTGCATCCTCTCCAGCATTGCGGGGAGATCGCTGGGTTGCTCTTGTTCAGGGTCTCTGGGGTTAAATACCATCTGTAGCTAGTTTTGATCACCCCTTCCTTGTTGGTGACACATTTCAAGCTCTTCTGTGTTCTGGTCCAGATGTGTCCCCATTCTTCCATTTCAATTGTCCTGCCGATTTCCCTTTCCCACTTTTCCATGTAAGCCTCCTTTTTGTCGGGGTCAATTCTGTCCAATTCTGTCCAGTAGTCTGTATAGGGCCGATGTTTTCCCTCTAGGGGGAGGCATTGTGAGTGTTTGTTCCAGCGCTGTTAGTTCTCTGCAGCCCTGAGATTCCATGGGCTTGTGCGAGAGCCACCTTTCATGCACACTTAAGAGAACATATTGAACATCAGAAACTTGAAATGGGTTGGCTTCAGACTCTAAGGGCTGGTTCATCAGTTTGATGGCTAATACACTGGCAACACAAACCTTACTGACAAATACCCCCAACAAGAAGGGATTTAGATTCTTCAAGAGAATAATAAATATTATACCCTTGAATTGGGGAGCAAGGGTAATATGGGGGATGGGGTGGAACTAAAATAAAGGGGTGCAACCGAATATATAAAGATGAGCTAAACATCCGAGCACTTGGTATGCAGTCTTTATATCGAATATTTTATAAAGAATGAACATATATCGAAAAAAATAATGCATTTATGGGTGGGTAAAGGGTTAAATATTTTGGGAACGATTGGGGTGGGTGTGCGTGGGTGGGTGTTTTTCGGGTGGGAAACAGGGGTTTGGTGGAACCCCCCCAAAAAAGTGCATTCTCTATAACATTTTTCGTTATAAAATATTCGATATATGTTCATTCTTTATAAAATATTTCGGTACAAAGACATGTAACCAACCACTTGTGACTTCACACCGTTCTCTGAGGCCCACCTCCTAAATAGCCACCTAGACACAATAGGTGTCCAAAGAAATGACCTACAGAACCGCATGAGGGCACTGTCCACGAGACCACTATCTGAAGATTCACTAATATCAACAGTCTGAGACACACACAGACCCAGTGTAAAACCAATGGGGATTCAAAAATAGCCTCTTGAATAACATGCCCCTGTCAGACACAATAGAGCAGACAACTACCCTGTTCCTTGTGGTAAATGATCCTAAAGACTGCAGGCCGAATAATCTATACAGCACAATCAAGGTGGCAAAGAAAGTCATCCTAACATCAGTGGCAACAGACAAGTGGAAAACTAGAAAGGAAGGAGAGGATGACCCACGTTGAGAGGCGAGATGAGTGAAAAGAGACCATGAACAAGCTAGAGACAGAGGAACTAGGAAAGCAGACAGGTACAAGGTAGCACCAGTGGAATTGTCAGTTAAAAAAAGATGTTTCCTGTACGTAAACCAGGCACACCACAAGCATGAACATAAGTCCAGCAGACGGCGGGTGTTCCAGCTTGCACAGAAACATACTGAATACATGTTACTGGAGCTAAGGAACCTCATCGTAGATACAATTATATGTGGCTTTGCAAATTGTTGACCTCCACAAATATTTTTTAGGAACCTCAGGCAGGGACAATGGCAGGTGAGAGGTAAGAAGACCAAGCCTATCTATTTACCCTCTTGACTGTGACAAAATGCAATCGGGTGAGGGTATGGAAGCCCAGGTTTTTTTAAATTAAATAATAAAATGATGCGAGTATCTTTTTCTGAAAGTGGAGTCTGCTAATCAGACTTCCCTTTCATAAAGCCCCATACCAAAAGCAAAGTGCCTGCATGTGTCCTTGCTGCACCATTCTCCTGGGAACTACACCACCTGCTCTTCAGTGGCACAGGACAGGTTCAAATATCACATGTGCATCCCTGACAGCTGCTGTGACCCAACTCACTGCTGCCAAACTTGAGTTTTTAACTTCTTCACCTCTGTTTCCACATTGTAATAATAGTTGCCTTAGCCATCTAAAGGTAGATTAATATATACAAATTAGCAATAGCTGGTTGTGGTATAGTGACTGCAAAGAGCACACAATTATTAAAGCGACACCAACCTCAGGATGATTGATGCCCATCTGGCATTCTGTAAAGCCATTAAAACCAGACGATTTGTTTGATCTGTCAATTGTAAACCTCAGCCTATCTTTTGCTTACCTAACATGCCTGTAACTAAGACTGTATCACTGTTTTAACAATTAAGCTTTCTTTCATCGACTTGCAAGCGCTGCGATGCCTGTGGGCTGTATGTTGCGCTATACAAATACAAATAAATAAACCTTATATCATACAAGTGCCAGCTCTGTGAGCCCAGATCAGCTATGTGAGAACAATGTGTATTCATGGCAGGCTGGCTATCTGCACTTCTCCCAATAAGAGAATCGGATGAATTCTGGCTTCCTATGATTCCCTGCAAGGAAGGGTAACACCTCCCTTCAGGCCACAGAAGCACTCTCCAGGAGAACCTCTAAGGGTCACTCACATAACATAGACTTGCCTCAAAGCAAGGTGCTGCACACAATTGTTTTTTGAGGTTTTCTAGGGCCGTGTCAGCCAAGCATGTTAAGGGGTGGAGTTAGAGTAGCCAGAGACGGAAGAATGAAAATGAGAAGGGTTCCACCATTTTGGTTTTTTTAGTGGGGCTCACTTTCCTTCCGGTGCCCTCAATTCCCTCAAGAAAAAGGCACTCTGGGTATGATAAAAAAATAAAAGAAAAGTCAAGGGTCGCTTGTAACAGCAGGGGTCAGCAACCAGTGTCTCTCCAGATATTGTGAACTATAATTCCCATGATCCATCACCATTGACTATACTGTCTGGGGCTGATGGTAGTTGGAGCCCAAATTATCTGGCGAGCCAAAGGTTGCAGATCCCTGTGTTACAGAAACAGGGGTTTGACACCTTTCAGCAGACTCGCTTCTGTCCAATCTGCAGTGTCAATTGTCCTTATAAGAAAGGGGTCTCCCAGTCCTCCTTTGATTCTTTTCTGGACATCTCTGGATCCTCATTGGGAGTGCAGTCTGTTCCCCTCTGTTACAGAGGTGAGAACAGGTGCTATCCAAAACAGAGGAGGGCTCTGCTCTCTAATCATCCACAGGGAGCATTGGGAGTGACTGCTGTTTGGGACAAATACTGTCGCTCTGACAGCTGCACCGGAACCAGGCTCCTCACTAATGTGACGGAAAACCTGTGGGTGTCAGCCTATATCCTTGTACTGGGAAGACCAGAGTAGGAAGGAGTCATCCTGTCCCAGAGCCCCTGGATTTGGTCCCCCAGCAACCAAATGCTTGAAAGCAGCTGGAATCCTGTCCACACAGTTTCGAACGACCTTTGCATCGCGTTCAATGCCCTTTATGCCAATGGTATTTGGGTGCTGCTTTTGGTGTCTTTCATCTTTGAACTGCTCCCCTGCATGTTTGAACTAGCTCGACCCTGGGTCATACCAGCAGCACTCATCGCCGCCTCAGTCCAAACACTGGCTCACTGATGTGGAAGCCTTTGACTCACTGCTTTTTCAAACACCCCGTTGAACCAACAGGACCACGACTCGACTCAAACCGCTTGAAGCCATCAGGTCGCGCATTGACTCGACCCAGAAGTAACCTCATCTGAAACAGACTCAAGCGCTGACCCAAACATGTTGGGCCCTATAAACCATATCACTTTGAAGTTACAAAGGAGTGTGGGTGCCCCTCTACTGAGAACCAACATGGGTCAAATACCCTGTTCTATGGAATTTCTTCCACTCAAGAGGGTCTATAACCACGTTTTAGCTCATTGTACTGTTCACAGAGGTGAAATATCCATTTACATAACAGTCTTTGTCCCACCCATAAGGACAGTCCTGCACTGAAATGATAGGCTATTCTCCTCTGAACAAGAGTACCATCAACATCCCCAGGCGCCTATTTCGGCCTATTCTGGTTTCATCATTGAAGTGAATCTTAGCCTCTCTAAGGCACAGTGAGCAATGGGTCCGCGTCTGGATTACCCTGGTTTACTTAGGGTGAAACTCCAAGTTTTACAAAGTTACAAAGGTGTGTGGGAGCCCCTCTAATGAGAACGACCATTGATCAAATACCCTGTTCTATGGAATTTCTTTCACTCAGGAGGGTCTACAACCACATTTTAGCTCACTGCACCATTCACAGAGGAGAAATATCTATTTGCATATCAGTCTTTGTCCCACCCACAAGGGAAGTCCTGCACTGAAATGCTAGGCTATTCTCCTTTGAACAATAGTACCATCAGCAACCCCAGACACTTGTTTCAGCCTAGTCGGGCCTCATCAGTGTGGTGAAGCAGAGCCTCTATAAGGCACAGTGAGCAAGGGGTCCACGTCTGGATTACTCAGGGTTTATTAGCCGGTCCAGCACCGAAATGCTAGGCAATGCTCCTCTGAACAAGAGGACCATCAGCAACCCCAGACATGTGTTTCAGCCTTGTTGCGAATGGTGCAGTGAGCTAAAACATGGTTGTAGACCCTCCTAGGTGGAAGACATTTCATAGAAAAGTAGGCCAGGAGACTTGGATGCGTTAAGGGAGAGAAGATCCAAAAGATAAATGATAGAGAGAGGAACACTGCATGCTGGGTGAGAGAGCCCATACCAGCAAGACCCAGAAAGCCTCAGTGTGAAACCATTGAGCCACTCTACTCTGGTGGATCGAGGAGTCCAGTGGGAGAGAGCCTGACACCAAGATGTTGCATTCTGGGATGTAGAGTCAAATAAGGAAGCACTGACAAAATAAGAGAACGTTGGCCTCCTTTTTTCAGTTTGGGAGAAAAAGTCCAGGGGCAATGCATATGAGAATCTGATGCAGTAGCCTGGGATACAGAGGCTTTTGTAAACAGAAGAGCACAACCAAGAAACTTGGAAGTCTGTAACCCACCGAAGTCAAAGAGATTAGAGAGAGAGAGAATTAGAAACTAAAATAAGAATAAGAGAGAGAGAGAAAGAGAGAGAGAGACAGAGAGAGAGAGAGAGATAGAACAAGAGAGAGAGAGCAAGAGACAGAGAGAAAGAGAGAGAGAAAGAGAGAAGGAGGCCAATAGGTCATGGAAAGAGAGAGCTAGAAAGATGAACTGTAGCGCCTGGAATACGTAGGTAATCTCTAAATATCAGAACAGAACCACGGATAAGCTGAATGCTCTGCATTTTGCAGGAAAAGAAAAGTCAAATGGGAGGGATGCCAAAATGAACAAGGTAAAGTGAGCGAATGAAAGCGTGATAGAGCTGGAGAGCGAGGTGGCACATTCTGGGATACAGAAACGAATCTGCAAGCATTGGAAAAGTATGACGAGGAACCCGGTAAAGGTGCCGGCGCCGTCAACCCCGTCCTGCCTGATTACGAGGTCCCCTCGTGGGACCCGCTCTGCACGTCTGGTTTTACCAGATGTGCAGAGTGGGTCCCGCGAGGGGAGGAGGGAGCAAACAACAGGCCACTCGTAATCGGCCCATTGTTTGCTCCCTCACCCATTCCCATTCAGCCCTATGGGTCGTAATGATGCCCTAAGAGTTCAGTTGGAGAGGGGGAAATAGGGACTGGTGCTGCATTTCGGGTCCCTGGAGAAAATCACTAAGCAATGAAAGGCAGAGTGAGAGAGTGGGGAACAGAGAGAGAGAGAGAGAAAGAGAGGGAGAGAGAGAGAGAGAGAGAGAGAGAGAGAGAGAGAGAGAGAGAGAAAGAGAGAGAGAGACAGATTTGCTTAGGCGAGACGAAGAAACACAGTTGGAGCGACCTATGTTCCTTTAATAATTCTTTGGAACCTTACATACCCTCAAATACCTTGACGCGGACAGGATCCGGATCACCCATCCAAGAAAAGTACTTGAAGAGGCCTGAACTGTCTCAGTTCAACCCAGTGATACAAATGCTCTTCTCTTCTTCCCTGCACCCTTGCTCCCTCCACTCTATCTTGCCTTCCATCTAGAGTTCTTACTATATCTAGCCTAGCATCTAGAGTTCTAACTATATCTAGCCCTGCGTCTAGAGTTCTAACTATATCTAGCCTTGCATCTAGAGTTCTAACTATATCTAGCCCTGCATCTAGAGTTCTAACTATATCTAGCCTTGCATCTAGAGTTCTAACCCTAGCAACTGGACACACACACACACCTGTGTAGTGTCTACTATGCAAGTTAACCTTATGAACACCCAGTGAAGTTTTAGTTTATTAAAGATAAGTCACCTGCTGTTTCCCTCCTTAAAGATATGTACCCCAGTATCCAAAAGATGTTATTTCAGATAAAATGTTTTTAAAATTGTGCAATCATTTTATTTGTGTGCATTTGAATGGATATGAAATTGAAAATGCTTATCAATGCCCAGCTTCATGTTCTCTGGAGGACAAGCAGAACAGTGTCTGCATTCATCCTGCATCTAAGGATCTGAGCCTTTGGTCACCTGTTTGCAGGGCGAGGCGTGGACAGAACATAGGGCCGAGAACTAATACAAAATATCCCACAATTGCAAGCCACTTTTATAGAAAATGGTGCCTTTTAAAGCATATCAGGTCAAGAAGATTTGGCCAAAACTATCATCAGCAGGGTGCATTCACTAAACTCTGTGTATCCAGAAAGTGCCCATCGGAAACACTTTATAGCTCCACCTAATAGCCAAACGTAGAAAATGACAGAAAAACAGAAACCTTGAGCCCTGCTGTCACTGGCTAGCTGTAGGAAGCTGTGCCTTTTAGAACAGACCCACGTGTGCATGGACACGTGGGTCTGGATGTGCGTATTTAAAAGAGATATGTCTCTCAATAAAGTTTTTTTCCTCGGTGAAAGAGGCTGCGGTTCTGTGTGTCTTCTGTATACTTATTTTCCATACCTGCTTTGAAGTAACAACTGGCGACAAAGGGTTTGCTGACCTGCGTGTGTTTGAGTTGTACGTGACTGGGTCCCCTGCTGGGGGAGGGGGCATTTTCCCAGGAGGCTGTTCGCCGCTGTTGCGGCCTCGCTGCAGTGAATGGTGCACAGTGAGGAGAGGTGCTGGACTGGGCTGCCGTGCGAGATGGAGGCTCTGGTGCTGAGGCAGCTGTGAGGAGGAGCTGTGAAGCAGAGGATTGCGTGTTTGCCCGTGCAAAGAGAAAAAAAAGGGAAAAGCACGTTGGTTTCTTTGTGCTATTGGGACCAGGAGCAGGGAGGCGAAACTCCGGTGTGGTGCTGGACTATTTGTACCCGGAGCGGAAAGGAGAAGCCTGCAGCAGGTGGAATTGGAGCTGCCCAAATAGCCTGGGGTGATTAAACGTGGAATCCTGGTGAAAGGTACTGTGATTGGGACTGTATTTGTACCTTGTGCAACCCTGTGAGTGGCAAAATGAGTGTGGAGCCAGAAGCACGACAGGCTTTTGTAGCCTCCATGGCTAGGGTGGCTTTTCTTCGTAAACCACTCCCATTTTCATTGATTGCCCAGGATGACAAGGGCCCCAGATGGCTGGCATGGGTGGAGGATTTTCAAGGATTTATTAGAGATGCAGGTGAAGAGGCATCACCGGCCTTACTTGACATTTTTGTTGATCTTGCTGCAACAGAAATTAAGGACTTAAGTAAGACTATTCCTTTGGGTGAAAGGCACACATATGAGACATGGATTGAGGTGTTGAATAAGAAAATGTGCAAGCAGCTGTGATAAAGGAATTGGAGCAGCTTCTCCATCATAACATCATTGAGAGGGCTACCGGACCTACTCCATGGATATCCCCGTTGGTGGTATTCCCAAAGGATAGCAGAAAGATTCGGCTATGCATTGATATGCGGATTGCAAATACCGCTGTCCAAAGAGAGCGACATCCTGGGCCTAGTACTGAGGATATGATTGTGCAACTCAGTCGTGCTACTGTATTTTCAAAACTTGATTTGAATCAGGGTTATCATCAGTTGGAGTTATATCCTAAGTCTCGGGCCATTACAACATTTTCAACGCATGATGGCCTGTTTCAGTATCAGAGATAGAATTTTGGTATTTCTTCGGCCTCCGAGGTTTTCCAGCAAGCATTCACCAAGTAATTCTGCCTATAAAATCTACGTTGAATTACAGCGATGATATCTTGGTATACGGGTCATCTCAGGAAGACCAAGCCTTGGTGGCCACATGTGAGGCATTGCAAAAAGCAGGGTTGACGCTTAATGCTGCTAAGTGTAACATCAATAAGAGGAAACAGAGGTTTTTTGACCCTGAGAAGGTTAGCACTATGGTGGAGTTGGCACCTCCTCTGCAATTGGCTGATGTACAATCCTTTATGGGTATGGACGGATATTGTGCTAGGTATCTGCCGCATTATGCCTCTCAGACGCAGCCATTGAGTTGGTTGTTGCAGAAAGACTGGAGGTTCAAATGGACTAAAGACTGTCAGGATTCATTTGAAGGAGGCATTGGCAGAGGGCAAGAAGTTGGCCTATTTCAACCCTGATTGGCATATGGAAATTATCATTGATGCCAGTCCTGTGGGGCTGGGGGCCATCCTGGCTCAAGTAGAAATCAAAGATACGCCCCTTCATGTGTACCCTAGGCATATTGTGGCATATGCCAGCCGGGCTTTGTCTCGTACTGAGATGGCATATTCCCAGGCTGAAAAGGAGAGTCTTGCTGCAGTATGGGCTTGTGAGCACTTTCACAGTTTTGTAATTGGAAAGTGTTTTACGTTGGTGACAGACCATTAGGCTCTTCTTTCTTTGTTTGGAAATCCTCGTACTAAAATGCAACCTAGGATCGAGAGATGGGGGATTCGCCTGCTGGAATATGATTATTCTATCATACATAAGCCTGGAGGTGGCCGAAGCCCGGCTGATTTTATCTTGTGGAATCCCAGAGGGGATCCTATGACAAGATTGGGTGATCGGGAGTACCTCAATTATATTGTGGTGAATGCTTTGTCACCTGCTCTTACTTAGTAGAGGGTGGCATGTGAGTCTAGGAAGAAACCCTCAATGGTTGTGGCTGTACAGCTTACGAATCAGAGTCAGTGGAAATATTATCGGAGACATTGTGAAAATCAGCCCAGTGTCGTTATGGAGGAGAAGGATCAGCTGGCAAAGGTGTAGATTGAGCTGGCAGTAATGGATGGTGTGATTCTGTTGAGAGGGTTCTGCCTGGTGATTCCTCCCACAATCAGGCAAATGGTTCTTCATACGGCACAGGTAGGTCATAGGGGTGCTGAAAATACCAAAACACAGTTAAGGAGACATGTGTGGTTTCCTCATGTGGACCAGATGGTGGAAGAGGTAGTGAGGAAATATTTACCTTGCCAGTGCACATCGAGGGTGGATCCTCCACTAGCATTGTAACCTACTCAGATTCCGGAAAGACCTTGGGATAGAGTGGCAGTGGAGTTTTATGGTCTTCTGAGCACTGGAGGGTATTTACTTGTCTTTATTGATGAGTTTTCACGGTTTCCTTTAGTAAAAAAGGTGGTGACAACGGCTTTCCCTCAGGTTGCGGCTGTTTTTGATGAAGTGCTCAGTTAATGGGGCGTACCCAGTATTATTAAATCAGATAATGGATTTATGTCCTCTATGAAAAAGAGCATTCAGAGGGCATCGGTTTAGGGTTCCTCTTATCATCAAGCCCTTTGTAGTATTTTGCGGGATTACCGGAATACTGCTCATGAGGCCACTGGGAAAACTCCTGCTGAAATCCTGATGGCTTATCAAGTTAACACCCGCTTGATTACACTGCCTGATAACAGGGGGGTGCGTGATGATGAGATCAAGGAAAGAGATGCTGAGCAGAAGTGTCGGAGTAAGGAAATAAGTGATCGCAGAAGAGGAGTGCAGTCTAAAGATCTGGATGTGGGGGATGAGGTGTTGGTGAAGCAACAATGTCAGAGGAAGATTGATTCGCCATATGACCCTCACACTCTCCGCATCATAGCAGTGAAAGGGTCTATGAAAACAGCAGAAAATGACTTTCAGGAGGTTACTAGGAATGCGTCCTACTTAAAACCGCTGGTCAGAAGTGATGGAGAGATTGAACCAGGGATGGATCAGGAAGGGGTACAAGAGATACCCCAGGTGGAGGCAGCGCTGAGCGGAGGAACTTTAGGGAGAACTCTTCAGAGACAAATGTTGATACCAGAAAGAAGAGAGGGTGGTGGTCGACCCCAGAGGACTATTAAACGACCACAGTGATTAATAGAAGAGTGTTGATTCGCCCTTAGAGTTTTGTGAGGGGTCATGGTCACGGGATAACGGTAGGAAGCCTGTGCCTACTAGAAGAGACCCACGTGTGCATGGACAAGTGGTTCTGGACGTGCGTATATAAAAGAGATACGTCTCTCAATAAAGTTTTTTGCCTTGGTGAAAGAGGCTGCAGTTCTCTGCGTCCTATGTATACTTATTTTCCATACCTGCTTTGAAGCAACACCTGCCTGGGATAGGCCAGTTAATTATGCTTGGGGTGACCGAAGGAAGGGTGTGTTAATTTGGCAATCCCACATATCCGCCTGCTGTGTCTGCAAGAAGTAGGGACATTGAAACCTTTCATGCTTCCTTACAATATGTTATATCATTGAAAACATGGTGATAAAGAGATGTAGCATCTTTGAGAAGCACAACAAATGTTCAATTGAACCAATCATAGGCTGCAGTATTGAGAAGGCGATGAGCGTGCACGAATGGAGATTAAGCAAGCAATACAGAAGAGGTGAGACTGTTAGCAGGCTGCAAACCTATGCACAATTCGGCCCACCCAAGCTTGCCTTTTCCTGGGTAACGTCTTTAGTGAGAGGAGCGGTGCCCCTATGTCACTGAAAGAACAGGGTAGCCGCTTTAAGGTAGAACACGTGCTGGCCCTGTAAGGCATATTCCTCCTGCCAAGCAATGCCCAGGTCTTCACTGTGCAGGGAAATAGGGCGGCCCCTTTAAGGTAGAACAAGTGTTGGCCCAGTGAGGCATATTCCTCCTGCTAAGCAATGCCCAGGTCTTGCACTGTGCGGAGAAACAGGGCATATCGTTTAAGGACCATTTCCCATATTATTAAAGGTAGAACAAGTTCAGGCCCTGTAAGGCATATTCCTCCTGCCAAGCAATGCCCAGGTCTTCACTGTGCAGGGAAATAGGGCGGCCCCTTTAAGGTAGAACAAGTGTTGGCCCAGTAAGGCATATTCTTCCTGCTAAGCAATGCCCAGGTCTTGCACTGTGCAGAGAAACAGAGCATATCGTTTAAGGACCATTTCCCATATTATTAAAGGTAGAACAAGTTCAGGCCCTGTAAGGCATATTCCTCCTGCCAAGCAATGCCCAGGTCTTCACTGTGCAGGGAAATAGGGCGGCCCCTTTAAGGTAGAACAAGTGTTGGCCCAGTAAGGCATATTCCTCCTGCTAAGCAGTGCCCAGGTCTTGCACTGTGTGGAGAAACAGAGCGCCCCCTTTAAGGACCATTCCCCATATTTTTAAAGGTAGAACAAGTTCTGGAATTGTAAGGCATATTCCTCCTGCCAAGCAATGCCCAGGTATTGAACTGTGCAGGGAAACAGGGCAGACACTTTAAGGGCTCTTTTTCATGTAGTACCATGCCTGATAACTTGTTCTACGGATACCCTCTTCCTCTCATTTGAAAAAGCACTTAAGGAGAAACAGCACAAACACCCACTTACATTTACTGACTGTACTACTCCAACATCCTTGCGCATGCGTGATCAGGTACAAAGCTGGAATCAAAGGAGGCAGACTGGCTTTTTGAAGCGGCGCTCTGCCCGTACTCAGAGATGCATGATTCGTGCAAAGGTAACATGAGCGGAAACTCTTGGAGGGGATCAGTCCCTGTCCAAAGCCAATCACAGGACCGCAGAGTAAACTATCACCTCAGAATGACGCCTTGGGATGAACTCATTTGTATAAGAATCCTTATACAAAGTAGGAGGGTAAAGATGTCTGAGCTAGTAGCGAGAGACTGGAGCACGTTGTAGAATGAGGTCAAATAGGACTTAATTTGGATAGTGGAGAGAGGAGGAGGTTGGAGAGGAGTGAGGAATATAGACCATGAGGAGAAGGTTGGTTTGCGACATCAGAAGGATGATGGGGTGAGACATCCGTAGGAGGTTGGTTGGACACATGAGGAGAATGTTGGGATAAAGCATAGCAGTCTAGTCAGGTCATAGCTAGCAAAACAGGAAGGATCGAGAGGGCATGCTTCCCCGAAGGTAGGAGGTAGGGGTGAGACCCCCGATCTGAAGGGGGTCAAGCACACAGTGGGAGTAAGAACAAGCACATGGCATGGCATCGAGAAGTTGCAGGACCAGAACAGAAGTAGCAAGGTGGGGCTGAGGGAAGAAGAAAGATCCTAAGAGAGTCCTCTTATAGTTGTCTGTGGAACCAAGGGAAAACAAACTCAGGTGGCTTTCTCATAAAATTGAAAAGAAGCTCCACTATTACCTACAGCTAATGGCAGAGACAAGCTGAGGAGGTGCAAGCATTCCTGCTACAGATAGACGTGAATGGTGCAGGGAACCCAGAAACCAGATCTTAAGAAGACAGGAGGAGAACATTCAAAGACCCGGGAAAAATGGTGCAGGAAACACTTAAACCCAAGCATAAGAACCGAGAAGTTGATGAGAAGACACAATAAGAAGGGTGCAGGAAACCCCTTTAAATTTAAACGTGTGCCATTCTGTGAGAACCCCAGAGTGGACCCGCCAAGGCTTTTACTTTGCTTTACTGTTTACAGTGCAAGTTTGTTATATTGGCAACTCTGTACTATATTGCCAAAATAAAACTGACCATTCTCAGTGCAATTTCTCTTGGTCAGTGATCGCTGTCACCTTCCTGACAACCTTGAATTTGGACAGTTGGCATTGCCCCGTCTGCTTTCCAGATTTAGACAAGGTGGTAGCTGCATACAGCTATAACAATAATTTGCTGGGAATTGGTATGACCATGCGTGCATCAATATTCGATCTTGGGAGTCGCCATCTCCTAAGCCTTCAGTAATTATGAGATGTTCAATCTGCCTGCAGCAATAATCCCATTACATTCCTCATGGACCATTAAAGCATCTCAAATTGGCCTCTATGTTGCTCTTTTAAAGGTCAACTAAGACTTTTTCAACACTGGAATGTGGAAACCTGCAATATGGGCACTTTAGGGATAGGAATTTCTATTTTGTAGAAACAGTTGTGTCACCTCTGCATTACATCAGAGACCGGCCTTCATTACTGGTTCCATGTCCACAAAGATCCTGCATGTGATCTCTTTTGTGGAACAGATATTCTTCGGTAGGAGATTAAGGATGTGTGGATCCTGGTCCGCGGTTTGAGGGAGAGGGGGTATCTTCTTCTGGTCTCTTTTGTGGAAGAGACATTATTCGGTAGGAGATTAAGGATGTGTGGATCCTGGTCCGCGGTTTGAGGGAGAGGAGGTATCTTCTTCCGGTCTCTTTTGTGGAAGAGACATTCTTCGGTAGGAGATTAAAGATGTGTGGATCCTGGTCTCGGTTTGAGGGAGAAGGGATATCTTCTTCTGGTCTCTTTTGTGGAACAGATATGCTTCGGTAGGGGATTAAGGATGTGTGGATCCTGGTCCCCATTTTAAGGGAGAGGAGGTATCTTCTTCTGGTCTCTTTTGTGAAACAGATATTCTTCGGTAGGGGATTAAGGATGTGTGGATCGAGGTCCCCGTTTTGAGGGAGAGGAGGTATCTTCTTGTGTACTCTTCAGTGTGCCCAATGCCTTTGGCTATTTTTACCACAGCCATGGCCGAGAAGGATGGTGCGGGTAGGTGGGAGATATATTAAATATTCTTGTTCCAACTATGTCATGCACTTTGCTAAGATGCTAGAGTTAGGGTTGATAAAAAGCAAGACCATTGGTGTACTACGTCCTTATTTCTTCTTATGAGTTCATTTTTAGAATCCTACTTCAATATGGCTTCTCTGAGTGGCACCCCTGTACACAGCTAAAGGGTGGTAGATAGGCCCAGGCTAGGGAAATGGTGACAGATAACTTCCAGTTTTGAGGGACATGTGCTGGCCTTTAGTAGAACCTGCAGGCTGGCCTGGGACCTGCAACGAGCTGCTAAATTTGGATCAGTTGCTAGATATATACATGGTGGCTTGAAATCCCAGTGCTGCCCTGCCCGCTTCGTCTGCAGTCTGCACAGGTCTATGGCGAGACCTCTGGAAACTCACCCATCAGTAAAACAATAGGGTTGGCAGCTGGCATTGGGCCACGTTGTGCGGCAGCTTCACCTAACCGCATAACAAAGAGATATGCACAGGCGGTCAGGTGGGGTGTGCTGCTTGGGAAACCAGGATCAGTAGAAGGAGGAGGGATGCACCCTTAACGCACCACGCCATTTTGGGCCCAACATTTTATGGGCTGGTTGGCTGGCTCATCAGCTCAGAAACAACATTTTGTTTCTCCAAATTCTGAAATTCATCACCCATTCAGTTTCAGAATTGTGGCGAAATGGACACCTTGCGTTCTTTGCTAAAAAGTGGTTAAGCCGACACTGGAAAAGAGAGCGCTATGGCGAAGTGAATCAGTATTTGGTTCAAAGTCTCAAAATAACAGTGTGGAATAAAAGGTTCGAAACAGCACAGTAGGGAAAATAATACAGAAGGGAGAAAGGGTAGGAGAATTGGGGTAACAGGGTATCTTCCATCTAAAAGAAAATACAAGACCCAAATAGAACATGGCAGAAGAGAACGAAAAGGCAAAAAGTCAAGTGTAAAACGGGGCGCGTTGGTGGGTCCCCTGTAAGAGTATCAGTAAACAAAAGAAAAAGAACACGATTTACAGAAGAGGAAAATGTCAGGGAAAGAATGACACATCAACAGGCAAGGAAGCAATAAAAGAAGCATGCAAAGAAAATGAAATGTGCACAATTCAAACGTGCATTTTCGAAATTAAAGTAATACAAGATAAACTGAAAAAATGCATTTTCGAATTTACATTTTTTAATTCCACCTTTCTTAAACATTTCAAACCGTTTACCTATAGCCAAGGTACTCATGTTGGATCACATTCTCTGGGCCCCATGATGCCTTCAGTTTCCCCATGTTTTCACACTTCGCAGGTTTGTAATTCTAACTTTGGTCTTTGTTAAAGGAGAACGAACAGGACACGTTATGCCACGTCCCTGGGAAGAAGCCCTTCTTCTGGCTCACTGGTGGGATCCAGGATGACTGAGCTTACTGGGCTGCGAAACTGACTAGTCCACATTTCCCGCCAGGGATGTCATTTCACCAAAATACCAGGGGTAGCGGAAGTGACATCACACGACCCTTGACCCCTGATGACATCACAGGGAGTGATGTCATTTGACCCCACCCCAAAGTGATATTGCGAGAAGCGATGGAACACGACCTTTCACCCGTTGAGAAAACAGGAAGTGGCATCACATAGCATTGTACACTACGAAAAATATGGTTACGATATCAATATAATGTGATGTACATGTCATACCTGAATGGATCGCCATATGTATCGTTAAGATCAGTGTGTATAGGCCCATATTACCAAATGATAATGATGCATTATATAGCACTTACACTTAAGCGCTTTACATAGAAGAACTATGCACCCAATATCACCCAACCTGTGTTGGTACCCATTTATCGACTTCAAAAGGATGAAAGGCTGAGTTGAGGCGTTTGAGAACAGACTAAATCAGTGACTCACCCCCTGAAGTGTGCCTGAAATAAACCTTTAATGAGCCTAGCTTTTATTGTATAGAATTCCAGAAAGACACATTTTTGGCATTCCTATTCTTTCTTATTTAGGTTAGGTTCAGTGCTGAAAGTGTTAGACTTGTGGCCCTCATGTTCTTATTTTTCTTCTTTTTTTAAGGGGCCTGAACAAGAAAGCTAGCCACTCCTGAATTAAAGAGCCACATGGTGCTGGCCACAGGCCAGGAGCTTGCATTCCAAAACAAACAAAAAAAGAGAGACTTTAAAAAAAAAAAAATGTACAGGTCGCAAGGGAGACCACAGAGGTCGCAAGGGAAACCTCAGAGGTCGCAAGGGAGACCTCTGGCAACCCCCAAATGACGTCCCTGTTTCCCGCATGCTGCCCTGAGTGGGCTCGTTATGCTCCACTTTAGTTTACACTTAGAAATATGACTATTCACCCTGGTGGTTCCTATCCCCTCATTCATCTACAATAAACTCCTTTCTCCCCCCACAAAGTCCCCACTCCCTCCCGCCACACAAAAATGGTATCCAGTCATTTTATTGCAAACAAAACAGAGTGGTACATAACAGAGCAGACAAAAACACTGAAAACACTGAAAAGATTAAATAAATATATAAAGGAGTTGTCGGAAAGGGATTACAATGGGTCGGGATGCAGTTGGGGTGACTTTAAAAGGGTGGAAAAAAGGGGGATTTGGAGGGGAACCTCCCCACATAAAATACATTAAAAAATCAGTGTTTTTCTGTGTTTTGTCAGTGATGACATTTACCACTCTGTAATTGTGGTTGGTAAGATCACATATAACCCACGCACACATGGTGATCTATAACACACCCAGGCTAGATGTGAATTTCCCTCTCCCCCCCCACAAATGCCACCCTCAACATTTCCGAAACCGAAAGCTGCAATTGTGACCTGATTATCCTGCTCTCTCAGGATTTACACTGTCAAATAGAATGTCTAAAACACGTTCAAGGGCAACCTTCCAGCAAGTGCTTCCAACTCCTGTGAATCCAGGATACTGTAAAATCACTCCAATGTATATTACCTTCAGGAAAAGCTCTATTTTATATATAGTTGACCTTCTGTGTAAGATCCATGATGAGTGAGGATGGCAGGAATGCATCATTTACACAAGACAGAGGCTTGGCGATGCTGTCTGTTGCATGTTTTTGAGACATTTTAAAACAGGGTCTGAATAAAAGTATCCCCATCGGCTAAGGTGACTTCCATAAAGGTATTCAAAAGGGGGGACGGTGGGTATACCTTGTCACTCTGCACCACCTAATTCTTAAATCTACACTCGTTGCCTGTCGCTCCTCGTGGGTGCCTTAAGGTACACCCACTCCTCAGCAATAGTGAAACATTATAGTAATGCACCCCAATGGAGCGCCAGGCACTTCAAGAATAATCAATGAATCATTGCTGATTAGATGAAGAATACTGAAATCAAAAAGCTTGTTTGAAAAGGGACATTTTATTCTGCATGCCCATACACAACATTGACCATGCGTGACACATGTTTCGGCCTCACTTAGGCCTTTTTCAAACTAGGGCTTATTATCTTGCAAAGTTGCAGATATCCTCAAGTTACAAATACTTCATTGAAAGTCTATGGGATAAGTCCCTTGACCCTTCTGTTTAAGGAAGGATTCCCTGATATTCAGAATGGTCTATCCCATAGACTTTCAATTAAGTATTAATAACTGAGGATGTCTGCAACTTTGCTAGATAATAAGCTTTTGCAAGTGACTTTCACCAGCACATGAAGCCAACAATATGAAAGAATTAGAACACGAGTACAATCTTCACATGAGGGAGTGACTGCACATCATGTCTGCATGTTGCATCAAAGTGGTGGTCGTGGCCCTCCAGTCAACAATGCACGACAACACAGTGCCCCTTTAAAGCAGGACTGCCCTTTTGTCATGGTGGAGTTGGGCGCAATACAAAACATGTACCCTACCTACAATCAATGCAATGACCAAACCCCTCCGCCGCTCTGTAGATGGCGTGCATTTCCATACGCTTCTATGCGGCTTTGTCACTAGCACTATTTGTTCATTTGGCCAAGGGTGCTTTCAATATATACCTCTGTCACCAAATCTTTCAGTGTATTTAGCAAAGGATGCCTCCAGTGGAAAGTTCTTCACCAAATGTAGCATTCCGTTTGGCCGAAGACATTTTCAGTGCAGTGTTGCCCTACAAAATATATGTATTTGTCCAGTAAAGTCACTAATGCATACCTTTACTACCAAATGTATTCATGCATTTGGCCTTTATTTATTTATTGTGCATTTGTGAGGCGCTTATCAATTATAAGAGCCGCGATCACACATGTTCTCTTCTAATCATACCACTAATGATTCTGCCCTACTGGGGCGAGGATATGCCAAGATTTCAGATGTTTTATGGAAAATCTTTGCTGGGATGAGGTCCGCCGGAGCCTGCTCATGCATGTGATTATTTACTTGACCCATATGTAAGTAAGGCAGGTGGTAATTAATGGAAAAGCAACAATAATATATATGATCATTCTTACCGTCCAGAGATCCCACGGCAACGTCTGAAAACACAAAACAAAAACCAAATCAATGGACAATATGTTTCCGACTTTGAACCTTGCTACAGTCCAAACACAACAGTCACTTTACACTAATGAAGACGTGCTCATTCTTTTTTGTCAAATCTGACTTGTTTGCATTAAAATGCATCATTTAAAACTAGCTGAGTCTGTAAAGTGTACTGGCACTTAGGGCTGATGAAAGAAATATTTTCAGGAGTAGGCGTAACGTACTCATGGCAAAAATAGTAACTACTCACAAGTGGCTTATTGTAAATTCACAAAAGGAATTACAACTTTTAGATTTGTGTATTTTTGGCTCATGCGGGTCAAAGATGCTTAGTTAATGCATGCAAAACTTACCATTGCAATAAGCACCTTTTCTGGACACTTCCCACGGTGATAACAGCATGGGGGTCTAAGTTATAGGCCTGAACGGTGCGAGGGCCTTAACGCTGGAACCCAGCGCTGTTGCCACCAGTGGTCGAAATGTACGAAAAGAAGTAGTGGTACTATGTTCCTTACTGGCCTTCACCGCTCCCCACAAAACCCATCGCCACGCCCCCTCCCACGCATAATACAAACCCCAAAACACATGCTCCCGCTGTTTAGGGGAACGCGCAGTGCACTGAAAGTGAAAGTTTCACATTCCTCCTACACTTTTATTTTAAAACAAAACCATTCCGTAACGGTTTCTTTTTAAAATATAAGTATAGGAACAGTAAAACGTAATTAAAAGAAGTAGAGGAGCATCACTCCCACCCACTTCGACCGCTGGTTGCCAAGCAGCAAAGTCCCCAAAATGGTGACTTATTGCTAGTAGCCAGAGTCGTAGCCAGGATTGTCCAACAAGTGGGGCCTGAAGGTAATGTAACTGGGCCCACCGCAGAGGCATTAACATCTGTAAATGGCCACAAAGCATTGCTGAGTGGATATTTACAGGTTTTGGTTGAGCCTGGCCCACTCAAGCCTTACTGTGTGTACGCCTCTGTAAGTAGTAGCACCTCGAGGCTAAACTGCAGGGTGCTGATGCCAATTTCATTTGAGTTAATCAACTCACCTAACATGGCCGCCATGGAAATGGAGGGCAGGACACTGTGCTGAGCCCCTCTTCTATATCTACAGCAGCCATGAGGAAGGTGACGTGCCTTGAGGTGGCGCTGCATGAAGCCAGTGGGCGATGGTGGGAGCGGGGGACTGGATGGGGTAGGAGCTGAAAGATATGATGGCTAGCTGGGGAGCGGATTTTGAAGATCTCCCTTGGGTCCCTGCACTGCTCGGGTTGTTCAGAACCCAGGGTTGCATTGTGGACTCAGCGTGGGTTTTGATAATCCTGATTAGTTGACAGACCTGTGGAGGGTACTAATACAAGATCAACAAACGTGAATGCACCTAGAGATGCGTGGGGGAGTTTTGGGTGTGTCAAGTGGGGTATTCGAATAGAGAAGTGTTGTCAACAAAAGTGGCGCTTTAAATGCATTCAGAAATGCGCCTTAGAACCATTTATGATCAGATTGAATTTCCACATAAATGTTCAATGGTTAACCTTTAGAGGTGTGAAAAGGAATACATGTGTGTTTATCTTTATGCGATGCGTCGAGAAAGAAAGGACATGTGAAAAAATATTTCGAAGCAAAAGAAAATACATTTATGAAAGTTTTTTAAAATGTTATTGCTTCTGCTACCTGACACTGATAAACCTACTTTTGATGAAGGTACTCTGTAAATCCACCACTTTCGAGTGGAAGTGCAATCAATCAAGTACAACACACACAGATTTTCTAGTAGTTGTAAGTTACACCTGAATTCTTTGTGAATACTGGTTTCAGGTGTAGGTGATGATCAGACATGGGCCTCATCACGGTTTGGGGGTGGAGTGGTAAAAATGCAGCAATAATGCTATTACAGCCGCATTAACGTTCCGCCCAATCCCGAGTTTGGGTGGAAAGCTCTGAACTGGAGGTAAATCTCCTGCTTTCCGACAACTTTCAGCGATATTACCGCCGGCCCTATTACCAATGGCGGTAATAGTGTCAAAAAGAAACATAGAGTCCTATGGACTCATAATAAATGGGGCTAACAGCGCCACTGCAAATAGCGAGCAAATTACACCTGACTAAGTTGCAGTAACGCTAATAACGTTGGCCAGTATTCCAGCGCAATTCCCTGGCAGGATACCGCCCAACTCGTGATGAGGCCCATAGGATTCATTTTTTCTAGGAATAACAAAAATTAATTTCTTGTCAATCCTTCCCATTGTCCCTGCTTGTAACTGCCCTTATTTCCTCTACACAAAAAAAATATATTCTTTCAGAAGATAATGTAACATTCAAACTTCACTCCTATAATATTTGGGATAACCTACCAAATCCCCTGTGCACTACTGCACCATTTTCAAAATGAAGACAATAGGAAAGAACCATTTTCCAATAAGCTATTTGAGCAAGATATTATTAGCACACAAAAACCGCTTAGAGTGCATTGTACAGGACATTCTTACATGTAATTGAGAGGACAAAGAAGCAAACTACATATTAAAATCCATGTTTATATCTGGGAAGATTTTGAACATGTACAACCACAAAATGAAACTGATCAACAAAAGAAGTCACTATGTGTAACTGTGACTTACTACGGACTTACTGTGAGCTATTTACTCGCAGTAAGTCCGAGGTAAGTCAAAGTTACTCCTTGTACCCTCTTTGAGAATATGTCCCATGCATAGATGGCATTTTTCCCTAACAAATTTGATACCACTGAAACATTTCAGAATTATATTGTGTACAACATTGGTATTAACATCTCTCTATCTCACATCTAGTTAAAGTAGCATAGATGGAAAAAATAATTTCATAGCATGAGAGTTATTATGGTATTTGTTGAGCGCGGATCTAGTTTTGAGAAGCAACTGAGCACTTTACAGAGGTATACAACAGTACAGATACATAACAGAGCGCTTTACAGAGGTATACAACAGTACAGATACATAACAGAGCGCTTTACAGAGGTATACAACAGTACAGATACATAACAGAGCGCTTTACAGAGGTATACAACAGTACAGATACATAACAGAGCGCTTTACAGAGGTATACAACAGTACAGATACATAACAGAGCGCTTTACAGAGGTATACAACAGTACAGATACATAACAGAGCGCTTTACAGAGGTATACAACAGTACAGATACATAACAGAGCGCTTTACAGAGGTATACAACAGTACAGATATATAACAGTGTGCTTTTCAGAGGTAACTATAGAACAGATATACAGCGGGTGCCCGATGCAGAGGGTTATAGAGGAGGGGTACGGCTGTAACGGGTGTCAGGGAGGAGAGGGGCGGGCGCCATCTAGCGGGTCAGGTGGCGCATGGGGCGAGAGATTAAGGTGGAGAGATTCCTTGAAGAGGTGTGTCTTGAGCTCTTTTCTGAATTGTAGGAGCGTGGGGGCCAGTCAGATGGCAAGGAGGAGGAGGTTCCATGGTCTTGGGGCGTAGGCGAGAATGCTTGTTTTCTGGTCCTTTCTGTTTTACAGCAGCGGATTTCAAGTCTTCACATGCCCTGGTTTAGGCTGGTGCTCTCTCTGCCGGAGATGCTGAGTTTTTATGCAAGGTAGCTGCATGACTTGGGGGTGACTGCCTTAAAGATGATGCCACAAGACTTGAAGGTGATTCGTGCTTGCAGTGGGAGTCAGTGAAGGTAGATGAGAGCCGTGGTGATGTGCTCGTATCTGCGTAGACCCTTGATGAGGCGTGTGGTCGTGTGTAGTACACTTCTCATGAGAGTGTATTTTTTAAGAAAAAAAAGTAAAGTCTGCCTGGATAGCACCGAATCACAAATACTGACACAGAAGCATGGAATATGATGGAAGGTAGGGCGCGTCCATGGCCCTCAAGTCTGCTTGTTTCCCTGCTAACACTTACCACACTACCATAAGATAAACCACTACTCAATGAACATATTTGAAGTGTAGCGTATTTATGTCTATTAAATCAAATTTGACAAGTCCAGATCAGCAGCAGATGTGCACTATGCATGTACCAAGTAACATGAAAGAACATAACATAACCAAAATATCCAGCTCCAGAGAATACACCATATGTCGTTGCACTCTAGTTTTATGTCTCAGTAGTGAGAGCCTTGTCTCTCTCTCCGAGAGCTCATGAAGGAATAAATAAGACTAGGGACTCTGGCGTCAATCAGCTGCTCCACAATACAAATAGTGCCTCTCACTGGGTAATTGCACCTAGATTTTGGCTTTGCCAATCACACTTTTTTTAACACCTTCGTGTCGAGTCATTTCACCTCCAAACAAGCCTTCAAAGGTTCAGAATCAAGCAGGGTCTAACCTACCTGAAAGGCCAACAACTGAATTTCAAAAGTGCAAAACGCATTTTGTTAAGATAATTCTTCTAGAGCTCGATATCTAGAAAAAAGCAATTTCTATGGCTTTGGATAATTATAAAAATATATTGAATTATATTTTGAGTTCTACAAGGAAAGTCATGGTCCGGAGTACAGAGGACACTTCTAAAGACATTTATGGTCACTGTAAGAAATGCTTTTTTTTAATTTCTAATGGGGACCTGGCATGGCAGGAACACAATACATACAGCTCCAGAGGACCCTTCTGTCCCGATACATGAACCTAAATATAAGTGTTGATACCTTTTTATTATACATTTCACCCAGACTCGTAGAAAGACGACTTTATCTAGTTCTATATATTGGAGCAAAGTCTTAAAAACGATTTCTATGAAAACTTGCAAAATTGTATTTCAGCTTTTGCAGAGTAGGGAATGCAGCTGCATGGCTGTGCGTGCTTGTCAAAACATGAGCGAGGTCGTAAATGGGTGTCGCCATTGAATGCTGTGTTATAAAAGAAAATAATAAATATACTACACCAGAGCAGACTAATCCCAAAAAGGAAGAGGACAGTTTGTCACTATCCGTATTGGGTTTGAAATGCAAGGCATATTCCTTTGTGTTAGGCCTGCACGCCCTTTCACATGAATCAGTCCTGGTGCCCATCCTATATCCCTTTGTATGTGGATTTTTGTATTTATGCTTTAAACAGAGTGAACCTAGCTCAAGCACAAAGGACCACCGTACAATCAATCGTTCAAGCAACAGGAGGGCAGTTTGCAATGGGTTCGGAGCGTTGGCAGAACCGGTAACAGAGGGCCTCATTATGACATTGGCGGTGCTGAATGAGAATGGCCAGGTCGGATGCACCGGCACCGTTTTGAAACGGTGCCGGTGCATCTGACATGCTGTGCTAACGGGTGCCGCTATGCCCGCCAGGTGGCGGGCAGAAAAGCACCTGCGAGCACAACTCGTAGTTTGCCGGTCCGGGAACTACGGTACCGCAAGCTTACCGGTACTGTAGTTCCCAGACCGGCAAACTTATAATGAGGCCCAGAGTTTCCTAAGTTTTGCCTAGGAATTCCCTGAAGAGCAGGGCTTTCAGTTCTTTCCTGTACCAAAGGAGTGCTGGGGCAGTCCTGATTGTCACCGGGGTAGTTTTACAATATGGCAGGGCAAAGCAGGAGAAGGGCTGTTTCCTGGTATTTTTCCTGCAGGCTAGGTTCGTTTACACTCTACCAATGGTCTGGATCCTAGATGCGCATGTACCACCTGAGGTGTTGAATTTGTCTGCAAGGTAGGCGGGCATATGGGCGGTAGTTGCCTGTATGTGATCCATGCAAAAAAGGATCCTGGCAGGGATAGGGAGCCAGTGAAAATCATGAAGGTTGGGAGATAATGGTGACACATTTTTTAGAACCATTGATAAGGCGCACTGCGGCATGATGCATTGCTTTGAAGGGAGTCAGGTGTATTGCGAGGATCCGAGCCATGAGGTCTTTACCACCATCAGTGTGTGCAATTATGGGAGCCTGTACTATACTGCGGAAGTCCTGGGAAGGTTGGAAGGGCTTAATCGGGCAGTTCTGTGTGTTCTGGTACCTTGAGGCCGGGGATTTCTTGTTGACGTGCTGCTGAAAGTAGATGTTACTGTCCTGGATGAACCCTAGGGATTTGGTGGATGAGAGAGGTTGGGGGGTTAATTTGTTCCAGTGAAACTAGTTCAGTTATCTTTGGATGGTTTCCTGTTCTGATGGGTGGCCAAGGAGAACAAATTCCGTTTTGGTAGAATTGAGTTTTAGGTATACACTTGTCATCCATGTTTGAATGGCTGCAAGGCATTTCTGGAGGTCAGTGAAGTCATGGGAGCAGATTACTAAAGGTACAGCAAGGCGTAATACATCTACTGGTGTAGCAAGATGTCTAGGTCATCAAGGAGTGATTCCAGTCGTTCCATATCTAGATTAAAGATCACTTGCGGATAGAAATGAGCTCCATGACACTGCAAAGGTAACTGGGCTGAGATCAGATGTGAAGGCACCCATCTGAACAGCCTGGTATCTGTCCGAGAGAGAGGACGAGAACAAGTTAAGAACTGTACCCACAAAGCCCATTCATTTTGCGAGCAGGCTGATCAGATTCCGATGGCCCACCATACCGGTGGAGTGGAGAGGTCCAGCAGGACTAGCAGACAGGAATCCGCTTTCTCCATGATCTGGAGAGCATCATCTGCATTGTGGCATAAAAACAAATAATAAACTCTGCTTTGTTGATTTATTTAATCTGAACAGATTTCAAGATTTTCAGGGACCATTTCAATATTACTTGAGCTGACACACTTTGCACCTTCTCACAGTTCTATCTACATAGCCATCCATTACTACAATGGTTATATAGTTCCCGAACAGCATATGGAAGAGTGTAAAATGAAGGAATAAATAAACAGAAAAAACAGAAAAAATAAAGGCTATGATTCACCACAGAAATAAGTGCTACTGACCCGTATTTAAGAATACTTTGCATCAATCTTTTTAAGCTATTGGATTGTGCATTGTATGTGATTTATCAATTTTTTACTCCCATTAGATATAAGTCAATTGTGTACCAGAGCGTTGCCACACTATAGTTAAGTTGAGTATTGAGTTCCATAGGGAACATAAAAAATGAATTGCTAATAGCTTTTGACTTGTATGACGTATTTGGCTGAAATATTGCAAATAAATTGTACTCACGGGCCCCCTCAGACTGGACATTTTAGGAAAGACCAGTTAAAAAATAAAAGGTATTAAGAAAGTAAAAAACGCTGTTTCGGCCTAGTCCCGATTCATTATCCCATAGAGAAAAAGTCCCATTTTTGCTCAAGCTCATAGCCAAAACCGCTGGATGCAATTGGACCAGGTACGAAAACAACTTGGGCATGATGTGTTGATTCTATTTCCGGGAATGGTCTAGGGTTATTGCGTCCAGTAGTTTTTAAAATATTTGACGGAGAAGGGGGTGCTGAGAAACGTGCCGAATTATGGGTATGACTTCCCATATCTGCTGTATTACAGGGGTTTTGTTGCATTAAATCTGGTCAACCTAACTGCACTTTACCTAAATTTGTTCAGTGAATACATATATTTACGATAGCAAGCCTAATAAATTGCATGTCACAAATTATGAATCCTTTTGGTAACCTATTTATTCACAAATATATATAGAAAACCACAATGGTGCGAATATAAATTGCTAAGTGTTTCATCACAAATCAAATAAACATTTCAGCAGACCTGTATTCAAAGGTTAAATCAATGCAGTTGTTTCCTATTGAATACGCCCAGAGTGCTTTGGTCTATATGTCACCTATAATGCAGGAATGGGAATATGAGTGAAAATATACAAAGAGGGGCTTAAGAAGATGGCTCCAAGGCATGTGAGCATTTTCATTTAACCCCTTAAGTGCTAAGGACATGAAGAGGGAGAGCTAAACGTGGCCCTCGTTGCACCTATCCCGCTCTCATCACAGCAACAAAGAAGCAAGAGGTGCACATAGTTCCTGGGCCCTTGCTCGCCATCATTGATGTATTGCAGGTTTGAGAAATGCTACTCACTTAGACAAGCATTCAGGCCATTTCCTGATGACAGTGTCGAAGAGATGCAGCTGTAATCAATGGAACAAGTCGTCGACTGACAGCGACTTTGAAAACAGCTAATGATGTCACAACTGACACCATGACATAGATTATTTGTTTATTTATTTATTTGGAAGACACCGGGAAACCGCAGGTTTCTGGGCTCACATGAACAGTTGAACATACATATAAGACAAGACTCAGATAGGCCTCATTTGTAGGCAATCACGATCACCTCGGACAGCAGTAAGCCCTAATTAATAGAAAACCAGGCAGTGTTCAGAGAAATTCGGAAATCATTTCTATCTAATCATAGGCAGGAAATTCTATGTCTGCGTTAGACATGAAGCACATAGGCATCCTTGCATGGTTATGCAGACACTTTGATGTATTCCTGCCAGATACGAAGAACACGCTTATGACTCACATAGTTGGAGGACTGACTCACGTATGCCTTTGCCATGCGGAAACCGCAAGACATGCAAGAACATATATGAACTGCTTGCTGACGCTTGAACGCAACTAACATGTACATCAAGATGAAAACCACAAGTACATTGGAGTGAATGAAGGAAGCAGAAAGGATTTGAAGGTACAGAGAAAGGCTGACAGGCTGATCCTGGTGAAGAATGCAGCCCAGGCTTCCAGTGTAGCCACTGTGCACAGCCTTGCCAAGGACACCGGGAGAAGG
The DNA here is from genome assembly GCF_040938575.1 of Ambystoma mexicanum. Taxonomy (NCBI): domain Eukaryota; kingdom Metazoa; phylum Chordata; class Amphibia; order Caudata; family Ambystomatidae; genus Ambystoma; species Ambystoma mexicanum. The sequence goes on from NC_090930.1 coordinate 849,007,833, forward strand.
AAAGTTTCAATCTAACAGAAGAAATAGGACACCTGCATAGAATACAAGCTGAAAATCCTCATAATTACAAGTAGGGGAGATTCATTTTGTGGTCCCTACACACATGACCTAAACCTGAAAGACAGAGCTTATTCATTCGAGCCAGACTGATGAACTAATAGCAAGACGATACAAAAGTAATACAGGTTCAAAGCTGAATATTCTGTTTCAAGGCCTAGGATATCGAAGATGTTAACTTGTTGAGAACATGCAGCACCTTCAGAGCCGTCTCACTACCTTGAATAGTTGCAGTTGGCCTGGTAACTTTCCAAAGCTCCAAGGCTGACAAGACCCTTTTCCCAAATCCCAATTCACCTTCCACGTTACGCTCACGCTTTGTTGCACTGTCTAATCACCTCACACTAACCTCACACTAACCTGTAACTCTTGTATTCACAACATTTAGAGGTGGTTTCAGGAGAGGCCACCAGATATGCTTCACCCAGCTATCAAATTTACCTGTTATAGAATGTGTATATAGTTTACCTCACTAAACAATCCCGACTCTTGTTAGGTTTTCTAGGGTGTAACCTCATTTTGTGACATCACATATTAACAAAACTGGTCAACAGGCTTGAGACGAACGAAAGCGAGTGTGGACAATGCTACATTGTTCATGCTTTAATCCCTGTCATCGAATTTCAATAAAGACAGTTCAACTTTGTCCTATAACTGGATCTTTTGTTTTTGGCGCAGGTTATCCTGCCTGTAATTCAGACAAGTATGCTCATCCTTTTTGCATAAACCTGATTAAAGCTCAGCAATTAAGGGGTTAAGGAACCTTCTGATCCGTAAGTAAATAGAACGCGTTCTATTTAAGCAATATAACCCGAGCGTTGGGAGCATTACCGTAGGCCCCGGGGCATTACCAGAGTCGGTAATGCCCCTGACGCGAGGGTTATATTGGTATTAGTACCCCGGCCCGCAAAAATTGCGTGACCGGGGCACTAAAAGCTTTTTTTTGTCGCAAAACGCTGCGGCGTTTCGGGAGAAAAAAAATTTAAAAAGCAAATGGCCGCCACCATGGAAAGGGAAAACGGAGTCCGTTTTCCCTTTCCATGGCAGCCATCGGGAGCGGACGCGCTGGGAACACATGTGTTCCCAGCGCGTCCGCTCCTGAAAAAGGATCAAAAAGAAGGTAAGTGGGGTTGGGAGGGTGGGGAGAAAAAAAAAATAAACGTACCTGCGTTCCCGGCGAGGGATGAGGGAAGCCTCCAGCCGTGTGGAGGCGCGGAGCGGAGGTGGCCCCGCTCCGAGTCTCCACACGGCTGGAGGCTTCCCTCGTCCTCCTGCTAGGGATGCAGGAACAAGAAGGTAAGTTGGGGGGGGTGGTGGGAGGGAAGGGAATAAATAAAAAAAAGACTTACCCGAGTCCCCGGTGGGGGGCAAAGGCAGCCTCTCAGCCGCAGGGAGGCTCGGAGCGGGGATGGCCCCGCTTCGAGCCTCCTCATTGGCTGAGGGGCTGTCACGACCCCGCCGGGAACAATGGCCATGGAATCCCAGCTGAGGGATTCCCGGCCGGGTAACGACCTGGCGAGAGCCAATCAGAATGCGTGTTGCATTCTCCTTGGCTCTCGCCGGGTACTAATTTAAAAAAGGACCAGGGAAGGTCATTAACTGCGTGTAGTACTAGAGTGGCCCACACTCCTCTGCACTTTAACTGAACTCATAGCTATAGTATTTTTTATAATTTATATTGTTGCAGGTGAAATCTAAGAAGAGAATTTACCACTTGTAGAACTATGTATAGGGCACTGCACGGCACAGGAATCCGAGGCAGGCCTGTAGGTATTTTAGTAATGACCAGGGTGCAGAAGAGAAAGTCATGCCACTACAGTGTTAATTTCCTTTTTATTTTAAGGGAAATATTTGCATTAACACTTCTAAAAATACATTGATTGTTCTGCAGGGGTGAACAAGCCCCTGATGGGCTTTTCACATTTTAAAGGACCTTCCTATTAGCCAAACCAAATTAAATAGAATATTTTCTATTTCTAACAGGGTCCAAGCAGGTTATTATAATAAACAACGCATGTAGACATTTTATTTCGGGAATACAAAAAGTATCCATAAAAACAACAACATTTACACATCACACAATAAAAGAATAAACAACATTCCACCCTGCAATATTTTAAAGTTCAAAAACCTTCAGTTCAGATAATTTTCTTTAAAAATGTCCCCAAAGTTAGCGTATTCTTTAAAAATGATAGTAACCCCCAACCCACACAGATTGAGTCCACCTATAACAGGTGGCAGAGTGCAGGTTCACACTCAAGGAATCCTTGACCCTGCAAGAGTGGTTTGAGCGTGCGATCTCTAATTAAGGAGAAAGCTGGACAAAATAGTCAAAAATGGGCCAAGTCTTTCTTGGGCACGTCGCAAAAAATGCACAATTGGTAATGACAACACTCTGAGAAGGGTTCTGTGCCTATCACAAATATTTCTGTAGACCTGGGCTAACATGTTTCCTATTAGTGGGCCTTTGGATCTCGGATGACTCCCTATTATCCAAAATACACTGGAACACCCTAAGTTGTAAAGGTCTCAGAACCTTGCGCGGCATAACATCGCGCATCAGAAAATATTGAGCCATGTCTCCTTCTGACAACATTGCCTTAACATACCTGAGCTAGGGGATTTTTTTCAGGTAGAGGTCCGTAGGAAGAAAGTGTTTAATTAGCTCCTGAGTTAAACCGGCTTTACTGTTCCCCCAGACTCTAAGCCAATGACTTACAGGCTGAGTTGCAATGGAGACACTCATGAACCTGCAGCCCAATTCCTGGTGGACTGCAAAATTAGGGGCTGAGTGTGGAAGCCCCAATATTCATTTCAGAAAAGTGTTCTCCACCACCTGGATGGGCCCAACATTGCTGTATCCCCAGAGCTCCATGTCATACCAGGCAACAGAAATAGATTTCCCATTATAAACCTTGAGCACCAGCTCGACCTGTTTAGCATTGAACATGCCCATGGCTCGAGCCATCCCCCACCCCCATAGCCATAGTCTGTTTGAACATTGCAGTCTGTTTTGTAACATGGGATTCAGCACTAAAGTTTGAAGGAAATCTAACCCTCAGATAGTCAAAACTGGAGACTCTGGGGATCAAGACCCCCTTACTAAACATCGCCTGACATTTTTTAGGACACTTCCCCCGACTACAGACCATGACTGCCGATTTATGGGCATGAACCTTCAGATCGACTGAATCCATGAATGAAGAGTAGTCATAGATCAAGCGTTGCAATGCTCTGGGAGTACGGACCAGCAGGTCCGTATCGTCTGCAAAGGCCAATGCCTTCAGCCCTGAAAATGCCTTCCCCACCTTGCCGGATCATCAATATAATATTAGAACTGTTATTACATATTTCCTTTAAGTTTTCCTGGTGGCCATAGAAGTGGTATTTATTTTTTCTATTACTGCGGATCTGGTAAAATCATTCTTCATTAATACTTGTAAAATTATGTTTATGCTTCTAAATTGGACGCTTGCAACATTGAAAGCAAAATAAAAAGTAGAACAACTAATCGGGAGAGAGGTGGGACCTGGTAAAAAGTAAAAAATAGGAATTTAAAATTATTCTCTATACATTTTTTATCATGTTCATTCGAAAAGTCAGGCCTATTTATTGCCTGTTTCAATGGCTGTTTATTTCTTGCTGCAGGTCTGGATTTGCATGTCGGAACCTATTTTATATAGTAAGCACATGAAATGTTTATCTTGTGCACAATTTGACAATATATATTTGAAAGATCAAAAGACTGACAATCAAACATTTCGTCAATTAAAGTGAGAAAACTGGCTAAAAATAGGAGACATTTAAAAATGAACTATCAGAAAGCCAATGGGGAGGTGTGCCTCCACTTAAATGTAAGAATAAAAACATGTTTAAAGGTTTAAAGGAAACATATCTTGGCAGAAAGGATGGAAGAAGATGTGAGCAACTGGTGGGGGGCTGGGGGTGTCCTCGCATTATAATGCCCACAATATACAGCTTCTGTAGAAAGTAGGGAATAAGCCTGTATGGACATGTTCAGGTTAACTCCAGACGGGACATATTTCTGCCGATTAAGATTAACTTTCCCAAACTTCCTTTAGGGTCCGGGCAAGTTAAACTTGCAGGCTACACAGAAGGACATGCCTGGTTGGAGTTCATAATCAGTCTTGTAGACAGAAGCAGGAGGTATTTGGCAGCTTGGCTAGTATAGGTAGATAAGAATGAGATTTGACATGGAGTTACACTAGGATATGTTTGGGAGAGGCTGTATACTCTTTCACAATGCTAGGTAGGATAGACTCCTAGTGAGCAGTAACCCACATGTGACATTTGTTGCCAGGGACTAAGAATGAGAAAATCATAGAGTTGGTTAAAGGCAGGATCTTTCTGGCTGCAGGTGAGTATCCAACACACTTGCCATCGTGTGGCTAGTGAGAAGAGAATCTCCATGAACACCTTGCACAACATTCACACACATGCGACTTGTTTTGAATGACTACTAGGGAAGAAAAAAACCCAGGGACCACCTTGCACAACATTGCCACATATTTGTTGTGATTGATGTCTAGTGAGGAGAAAGATCCACAAGTGAGCTGGAGGCAGGGGATAACATCCAGTGGCCCTGAGTGTGCAACATATGAGCCATCATGTTGTGACTCCATAGGGTGGGGAGGTTCCATGTGATAATGTCCCTGTAAAAATGTCCTGACAAAAATGTCACCAAAAAATGACTGTAGTTTGCAGGGACGTTATCAACCCCTGCTCCCCTTGACTCCATATATATGGTCACCATATATAAAGTTGCCACAGCCTTTTCCCAGCAACCATATGTATCACAACCATATATATGGGGATCCTATTACCGGATACCCATAGGTGAGAATCCCAGTGACAACCTAGCTCGAGATACACCCATATGATGTTTGTTGCAAGCAAGTACTAAAGACGGAACACAATGAAGGGCTGTTGGAGGCAAGACATTACAGTCAGTGGCTGTAACTAAGTGTGAAAAACACCTACTATCTTGTTTCGACCAGGGTCGGACTGGGGCATAAAATTGTCTCAGGCACCAATGAAAAAGTGGCCGACAGTTGCAAATTCATTCCTTTTGTGACAGACTGTTTGAGCAGTACCCAAAGGGGAGTTTTTTTGATAAAATGTGATGCAATTTGTTCATTTTAAACAATATTTATTCAGTAACACGTCAAAGCTACTAGCCACATGGTGGAGTAACTTATGAACCTGGGCCACATTTGCCAAAAAAGGTGGTCCACTTTGACCCAAAAAAACTATCCCACACTAGCATTTTGCGTTTTTGTTTCAGGCATTGCCTTATTTTCCTATAGGCCAGTCCGAGGCCGGTTGTGACTAGGGGGCAAGAATCCTAGAAAGCACACTGCATGTCATATACACCCAGGTAACATTTGTTGTGAGTGAGTACGAGGGAGAAGAAACTCCAAGATTGGGTTGGAGGCAGGCTATTGCATTTAGTTGGTGTAAAATAATTGCCATCTTGTTGTGAGAATCCAAGTGACCCTCTTGCATGAGATGCAGGATTGTGGCATTTGTTTGCCAGTAGTAGGGCGGAAGACATCCCAGATTTAGTTGGAGGCAGGTGACTGCATACACAGACAAACCGGAGCCTCTCAATGGGTTTGGCAATTCCGATTGGCTGCCCAACTCATGCGGTAGCTCCCCACACAAGTTTGATGGCGATTTGGTAGCACCAGTGATTCTCACTTGAGCTCATGAGTCTGTGGAACACTGAATGCAGAGTTTAGATGAATCGTGAATTTGGTGGTGGTGGGGTTTCTACAGTGGAACACAGATTTGATGATAAAAAGGGGTAGGGACATGGGGAATGTAGAAGGCAGTAATAAAAAAGCAACATTAGAAAAATGTAAACATTACAAATTTAAGGCAACAAGAAAAATACAATATTTCGAAGTTACATGAATGGAAATGTAAAGCAAACAATAAATCATTTTTCTAAGTCACACATTTATTGAACTTTATTACTTTAAAATGTATGTTTTCAAAGTAAAGACCTATAACCCACACCTTTTTTGATGTTTCTGCACCCTATAAACTCTCCCTCATACTTGAATTCTGATTCAGTATGTATTCCAGCCTGAAGAGGCACCACGCAGACCAGCAGCAATGCACTGCCATAATCTGAAGCATTGGCAACTTCCTGGGAGATGCAAATTGACAAAGCAGAATTTTTGTTGTTTTGCAAATCTTTGTGGCGTAGCCACAAATTTGACAAAACCATTGTTAAAAAGAGAGACAGGAAAAAGGGGGTCTGAACTGAGAATATCTGGTTGGCATAGCAACCAGCAACGCCACGGAATGAAATGACCAATTTACTAACATTTATTTTTCTAAACTCCTCTGCTGTACTTCCAATGAGGAACTCCCTAACACGACTTGCTCCAAACAGCACCTTTGTAAGAAGCAAGTCGTTCGGGCTTTCCATGTTCTATGTTGGGCTATTTCACGTACAATTGCGATATTTTTGAGCTAATTTCGGCAGAAATCTTTTTTCTTCCTGTTATTCATGAACAAAATTGTGTTGCTCCCTCACCCCGTTTGTTGAAAAAAAAAGTCTGTTCTGTAGGGAACAGGCGTAGATTCCAATCTGTAAAGACTCGGAACCAGGCACCCACAGTTGCATTATTCACTGAGCAGCCTTCCAGCCTGGCCATGCCCCGGAATCTTTTCATTTGTGCCTCCATGAAAATATAGGAAGGCGGAAAGAGAAATGTCATGAGTTGAGGGCGAGCTGACCCCTTCATGGCCTCTTATTTATTTATTTATTGTTTATTTATATAGCGCTTATACACAGGTGAAGTACTTCAAAGCGTGCTGTGTTTGTTTCCAAATTGATCTTTGCACCTGTGTCCACTAATACATTTTGTGTACCTATCATTCAAATTGCTTGGTAATGTAGTATGCCCGATGCCTTTGTGCCTGTTCGCTGAAGCCACAGGGAGGGCTCCCATCTCCATCCCAGCAGCTGTGCTTGGGATATGACAGTGTGATTGAAAGAGATCTGCAAGTAATCCGTTTGATGGCAGCCCAGAGATGTCTTTCATATTTTGGCATGTTGTCTGTGAGTATGCCTTCTTGTATTTTGGCATCCTGTGCGAGTCTCGCAGGAATATACACAAGACGTTGTTTTGGGAGCTAACCAGTACGTGTCTTTTCGGTTGGCAGTGGTTCAGCACTTTACAATTTTCTGAAAGGAATTTTAGATAAGTTTAAAATAAGTTCTTAAATGTATAAACTGTCTTGGTTTTCATATCCGACTGTTAATGAAATTTGTGATATTACGATGTCTTTTTTTTTACACTGTTTGTGAAAAGCTTGCTCTGTACTTTGTCAAGCTGTAACACAATAAAACATCAAAATAAAAACAGTAATTGGCAGTGGTTTTTAACATCCATTTGGATACTCCCATGCTAATACAATGCACTTTTTCTATTTTTGTTTGTCTTGATGGTACATTTAAGTTATCACGTCAGTTGTGTTTCTAAGGCATATATAAATGTAGTGAACGTTAGCCATGGCCATCACTATTTAAAACAAGCATTGGCAATACCAACAATTTGGGCTTTTGTTTATGCATACCAACTACCACCACTCAGCCACCCCACCCCCACTCTCTCTACCACACCAACCCTACCCCCACTCTCTCTTCAACCACCCATCCTAACCCCATTCTCTCAACCTCCACCCCCTACCAACCCTAAGCCTACTCTCTCACACTCCCCCTCCATCCCCCTACTCACCCGGCTCCCACACCCTCTACCCCCATCTCCCCACCCCTACCCACCATTCCCCCCAACCTACCCCCACTCCCTCTACCCCCACCCTACATCCATTCTCTCTACCCACACCCACCCACCCTATCACCACTCTATCCCTACCAACCCAACCCCACTCTCTCTACCCCTAGCCACCCACTCTAGCCTGTCTCTTTACTCCACCACATAGCCTACCCCCTCTCTTTCTACCCCCACCCACCCTACACCATTTATTCCATTATTCCAAACCCTGCTGCCCCCCTCTATTCCCATACCCACTCACCTTACCCCCTCTCCCTATCCCCTCACATCCTTCCTTTCACACTCCCTTTTCATTTCGTACCCTTTCACTCTCACCCTTATTAGCTATTGATTATCACAGATGGCACCCTCTTTCAATGGCTTCCCCCTTGCTCTATTCCCCTTCTAATTCTATTACATTGCACTTTTTATCGCATCCTCCTTTGAAACTTTGCACTCTCCTCTTTGCACCCTGGTGCCTATACATGCAAAATGCAAAGAACTGCAGTAAACGTCAAAACTATTGGCATCGCCAATGCTTGTTTTTGTACCTTCTGTGTCGGCTCTCCCTTGACAAAGAAGAGGACAAATATTTTGCTCCCCTGAGGACACGCAAAAACAATTTTTCAGAAAACGGTTTGCTGTCGCAGCCCACACACTCCGCGGGTCTGCTGGAGGAAATTGTGTTAATGTGAGAAATGTAATCATGCTCAGGAACAGACGATGCCGTTATTAGCTGCCCTGTTGGAGAACTTCCACACCTCGCATTCTATTCCTGGCCAGTGCCGTTTATATTACGAACACGGTGCTGGATCAAGATGGCAACGCTTCCCCGAAGGCAAGACATAACATTTTGTTAATTGATACGGTTTTATTAGAGGCAGACTATGGGCCTCATTCCGAGGTTGGAGGTAGCCATACCGCATACCGGGTCCGGGTTCCCTGAATGGGGAATTACCGGGTCATTCCAACCTTGGAGGACCCGGTATTTCCCCATTCAGGGAACCCATCCCCATTCCCATTCGAGCCCCCATAGAGCTCAACGGGAATGGGGACCATGCTAACAACTGGCCCGTTAATAACAGGCGCGTTGTTTGCATGCTGGTCCTTTTGTGGCTCCCACTAAGGGAACCTGTTAAAACCAGCTGCTCTTAGCGGGACCCGCTAAAGGACCTCGTAATGCGGCGGTAAGGGGTTAACGGCACCGGCACCCTTACCGGCGCCGTTAACCCCTTACCGCCCACCTCGGAAGGAGGCCCTATGCCTTTTAAAGGTTTAGATTCCAACATGTTTGCAACAGTCTGGTGTATGTTGCCTTGTCCAGTGCACATAGCAATCCAATTCTTATAAACCTACTATTACAGTGATACAGGTTATTTTCAGGTACTCGGTTTAACAAACTGGAAACAGGCCACACACATTTGGGGATTATGAACAGTACTGCCTGTGTCCTTGGGCACTCTTCCACATTGTCTCATATAGAAGGGACTTGTTCTAGGTTACTATGCAGTGGTGAAGAGGATGAAGATGAGGTGACCTGTCAAGGGAGAGGCGGTATCCTGTTGTTGAATAAGGACGCAGGTTAAACTGAAGAGAAGTCTTGCTACGCCATTTAGGAGATTAGAGTTAACAATGCTGACTAAACTCCAACCTCTCCAGCTCCTTCGAACTTCTCCTCACACCGATGGTTCAACTGACTGTCCACTACACCTCTAGCTGACACGTCGGCCTGCCCCGCACCTGCAGTGTCATTTGAACGAGGGTGCACAGAATGACCAGCACCTGACAACGTGCCCATCCAGCGTAACAAGATGGCTCCCTTGACAGGTTGCTGTGCTGAGAGCAGCCATGCCGCCTATCCTGCACAGACGACATCATTCAACAAGAGGCGTGGAAGAAAGACCAGAACGTACACGACGTAGGACTCCTGAAACTGCCACATCCATTTTCCTGTGAGAAAACCAATCACAATGTATGATTTCCTAACCGCCCCGGGCAAGTCTGCATACCAGTGGCAATTCAATGAGGCAGATGCAAAGGAAAGAGATTGAGTCATTATCTCGTCACACAAGTCAGCTATCAGCCAAACCTCACAGCCACATGCTGACCTGGTACAGATATCGCTTTTCTGTGGCATATCTACCACAGTAACCAAACACTGCACAAATCAGGTCAGAAGATGATGTGTTCCCCACCAGCTAGCCTACTCAAGTCAGAGAGGCCTTACAAAAGCAGAGTGACGCATTGGTGCTACAAATGCCTTCACCTTTTTGATCCATCAGTCACTAGTAATCGGGGACTCTGGTTGATGGACACGGTGGATATGTGACTTTAACATGTACCTTGACGCCCTTGATCCACAAGATGACAAATGGAAAATAATCCTCCTCATACTGTCAGTAGGCTCTTTTATATGCAACAAAATCTTTGAACTGCCAGAAGAAATAATAACTTTTGATGATCTCAAGAAGGTTTTGAATTAATACTTTTGCCCCAGACACAAAGATTGATCCTGAGCGCCATCTTTTTCATACAACCACGCCATCAAAAGGGGAGACCAAGGATAACTTTGTTATGTGTCTTCAAATACTTGTAAACACTGCGATTTTCACTTTTACTCCAGCAATGAGACCTTTAAACCACAGATCATGGTGGGCCGGAACTCGACAGAATTGCATAAAGAACTTCTCTAGAAACCATGCACATTGGAAGCAAGACTAAACATGGCATGCACTCATACGGCTGGCGAGATGCAACTAGAAACCATGGGCAAGATTGAACTAAGTACATGAACTTCGGTCTCCCTTCCTATTGTGTCATCGACTCCACAAACCCCAAGAAACAAGCAGGCTGAACCTGCTACCTCTGCGTTTATGACTTTCAGCATGAAGTGATGGGGCAAAACTTGCTCTGCTTCCTAGAGAAGAGAAAACCACTCGAAGGCGGTTCGTAGGGCCTTCTAGGAGCTTGAGTTCTGCCACGCATTCCGCAAATGAATATCACATGGAGAGGAAACTCACGCGACAGCCAAGAGAAGACGTATACAGGAAACGATCCCCAGTGCGCAAGAAACAATCGCTGCATAGACATTATCAATCTTCAGATCCCAAGCCCTCACAAGCCTCAATCCTTACCTCAAACAACAACCGCCGACAGTGATTTCATCTCATCTTCCAGTACAGACCACTATCGATAATGTATGTATAAGGCAAGGGCATTCACATCTATGTAGACATGCGACTGCCAAACCAATCAATTCAGTGGGAAAGACATCATGCACCAAGGATCACTGACATGTTTCTCCAAACTGTTTCTTAACAAAGGGTACCGCCCATTGGAACTGGTGCCTGAGTCACACCACATCACAGCATTGGTCACATCTAGGATTACATCGACACAACTGCCTCAGCTTTGGCATATAGTGAAAGTCATGCTTTGACTAGAAGGCAAAGCATGACTCTCTGCCATATACTCATGCTTTGTTATTCAATGGAGAAATACTTTTACACGGATTCCAGAATTTTTGAGTTTTTTATTTTTTCTCTAGTTGAACCCTATATCTTACATGGTATGATAACAGCAGGTATGTGTTATAGCTTGGGGATCAGGATTTTCTGAAGGTGTGGGTATCCAGCTCCGAACAGGAACAGCGATTTTCCACTCTTCTTTGAACTGACCCATGTAACATGTTAGATTAGGAAGGTTTCCGTCCAAGCGTCCCGTGAATTGTACAGTGCCGCAGAGCTCGTTTCCCATCTATTTGGCATCCCTGCATGACCTCAGATAGGTGCAGGGTTTTATAGCTATGACCATGATATTCAGTCTTATATGCAAGCAAGTGGGGGAAGTGCCTTCCCTCAACTGGACCACCTTCATTACTTGTTTCTTCTGGAGGTGGGGAGCAGCATAACTAACTTAAACTAATTTAACATACCTGGCATTAACATTGTACTAGCATGCGCTTGATACGGCGGCCATACCTGTGATATAGGCGAATGGGTCTGTGCAATCCCCGGCGATGCTCCTTCCGGCTTAAAAGGGTCGAAGTCAAGGTCTAGCAAAGATTCTTCTTTCTTGCCTTCAGCTTCTTCATTCTGTTCAGAGTACAAGCAAAAGGCCATCAAAACAATGGTCTGGGCACTCCCTGCCCTTTCTCTTATGTGCCTTTGGAAATCATGGGCACTCACAGTTAGAAAACATTTTCAATGACAACAGCAAAAACAAGGCATCCAGACTCACACTCAATAAACAAAGCATATAAATTCCATTTAACGGTAATCAGGGGAAAAGCTTTGGTGCCATTAAACCTCTTGAGTGCCTTTAGGACGTATCGGGGGACCTGTGGTCGGGAGGGTGCAACATACCCTTCGAACCCCATCCCCTCAAAAAGACATTTTGACAGCAGCCCCAAAAACCCATGGCCATGAAACCATTTTATGATGTATTACTTGCTCTGTTATGTTCTCTCATATGTAATGTTGCTCTCATAGGTTCCCAATTACTAAAAGTAGTGAATGTCTATTACTGAACACTATGGAAAATACTAATGCTCAACAGGGCCCATCATTTGGAGTTCTGTTTTTCTAAGATGTGTCTTTGCTGTAGCAGCATTCCTTTAAGTTCTCTATGGGCAACACAGATGTTATTATACCCAGTTATCTTCAGACTTTAACTGGAATATTTGCATTTTAGATGTGTGCACCTGCTTTCTTTAAAAACCACAGTTTTATTATACAGCACCACCACCACCACACAATATATAAAAGGAGAGACAGATGCTTCACAATCTTTCATAAACCAATTACATTTTCTCTCTGAAGTCATTTTTTTGCCATTATTCCCTCATATCTTATTCCAACAAATGGACCATCTCTTAGATACATTTTACTGTTATTTAAGGTCCTGTTTTTAACAGGTAATGGGAGTGATTCATGGAATTATTTGCGCCGAAAAACTGGGATTTGTGCGCCATTCTGCCCGCAAATCCCTGTTTTTCGGCGCAAATAATTCCATGAATCAGCCCCAATATCTTTACCATGTAGTAGCCAGAATCCTGCTGCCAGTTGTGAATGGAGGATAGCACAGAGGCAATGTGTTCGTCTTGGAAGCAAGACCACGAAGAGCAACAGAGGTTTGAACCCCGCAACTGCGCTTAGAATCTGAACTCAGATACAGGATTAAGTGTGTAATAAAAAATCAAATAAATAAATGTGAAAGTATTTAGACATCGAAAAATGTATGGTGTGAAATCATACAATTTAAGGCTAATGCTGCAAATTCCAATTTTCCATTCATTTCAATTGAAGACCTAGAATATTCCATGGTCGGTTGACACGTTTATTGCACAACACAGTTCACTGCAAAATTTGTTTTCAGGTAACATGGTCGAATGTCATAAAGAGAACTAGTTATTTTTTTTTTTTAATTCTTTATTTAAATTTTAGTACTTAGAACAGGACTGAACAATAAATCACAAAATATCATAGCACAGCATAAAGGATATAAACATGTAGGAATAGAAAAAGAAAGAATTTAACGATGAACTAGTACCTACTCAAAAAAGCTCCCCAGACCTTTGTATATAAACTCAATTTCCCCATTTTTCTGTATATAAATTTCTCAATATTCGCTAAGCAGTTCATTTCTGTAATCCAATCCAATAACTTCACCAAGCACAAACATAGTGGAGAGGACACATTTACGCCTAATGTTCGTGTTTGCCAAATTGCTGGGGCGCATCAAATGTATCTGTGGAATCAAGTGGTTTAGACAATCAGTTCATAAGAAACTTTGAGAAACACATTCAGACAGAAAAGGTATCCTTAAAACTGGGAGTTAAAAGGAATGAGATGTGCATTAAAGACAACAATACATTGATTGTAATTAAAATAGTTTTTTTTTTATAGCACCCTTAATACCAAAGAGGTTTCTAAGAACAGAATCGGGATTCAAACCTGTGTTGTTCTGCCAAGACGAGCTGATTCCAAGACGAGTATGTAGTCACTGAGCTATACTATCCGTGATCCTCAGTCAAGTAAAATAATTGCTTAACTATTTGCTTCCAAAATGTTTGACTCTGGAATATTTACTGACATTGCAAAAATCCAGAGGGTAGAGGAGCTGAGGTAACAATATGACCTGGTAAGGTTGTTAGGCAAGCCAAGGTTAACCATCTCTTTACCTCTAACTAATCAGTTACACATCCAATATCTTTACAAGAAGACCAAAATGCTATATTCAAGAGCCCCCTGCTAGAAAAGTGGCCAAAGTAGGAACTATGACTTATTGATACTTAGATAAAAATATTTGGCAATCGGCTAAAGATAGATTAGGTAGTTGTAATGTTGAAAAGGCCAAGACAAAATAAAAAACAAGCATTAGAAAAGACAGCAATGTTGTGTAGACATGGGATAGGCACTTCCCAGGCAATGCCCCACTGGTGCTAACTGATCATAAGGTGGCACAATCTGGCAAATGGTGTGAGTACTATGTACAAGGTGAACCTGTTGGCTATGCCAATGTTTTTCTTTACTAGGAATATAGGGCAAGGCACAGATATAATGACTCACTTATTGCTTAAGGCACAATTGGTTAAGAAGACTTTTTATTACACAAGGAGCTATTTGATAGCTATAATTAAGCCCTTAACTCGCAGAAGACTGGTTAGTGACGATACTACCTGACCCATAACAGCACAATGTTTGATGTAGATGCAGTATAGGGATAGCTCAACCACATCCCAGAAGGCAGTGTTTTATGCGGGGAGGAGCAGGTAGTGGGTGGGATCGACCATAGGAATTAGAATGGGCATGAGTGGTTAATGAATGGGTAAAAAGCGTAATGGCGAATGATGTGTGCTCAAAATATTGTTGGGAGGACACCATTTATTTTCTCAGACTGTGCAGCACCTTCCTCGCATATGCTTGGATTTGAGTTTGTTTATATAATCATACCGGTCCTAAAATATGTTGGGATTGCTGTTTAGGAAGACAAAAATAGATGGTTGTGACAACAATGAGACCAAAATAGAAATTGGGCGATTTAGAAAGACAGCTCGGAGACCGCTCTGAGCTGTTTTTCTAAATTGAACTGCCATGCCCCTGGACGCACAGGAGTGTGCGCAGAGGCTGACAGGACCAGCTATCCCGACAGATGGAAGTCACTGGCATCTCAGGAACCAGGTAAGTGTTTTTGAGGTGTGTTTGTGTCTATGAGGGAGAGGAGAGGGAATGTTTGTGATGGGGAAAGGAGGGAGGAGCGTGTAAATGGGAGTGTGTTTGTGTAAGCGTGTCTGTTGTGGGGATTGCTGGGAATGCGTTTGGAAGAGGAAGGAAGGCGGCAGATCAGGAAAAGGCTTTTTTTGCGTGATGAAATCTCCTGATTTCTACAAAATTCCACGAGCTCGGGCGAGGGTGGGTGGGGGATTGGATACCCATGGGTTTGAGGGTTTGAAAGCCCACCCAGAGGTGTGATATTTCTGCATTTGATGGCCGCACAAAATCAGTAGTTTTGGTATGAGGCCTTCAAAATACAGAAATATCACATACAAAAGTTAGTTCCACCAATAAAATGTCGTGGAGTGGTGTTGGCTTATGGGTGAAATACAAGTAGCACGGAAAAGGTAAAACTAAATATTGCACATGGTAACAGGGAGAAACAAAGGCTAGGGACCATAAGAATCAACAAAAACTCAACAAAATAAGGTGGGACGTCCCTGATGGAATGTTATCTGACTGACTAGTCTGACTAAACAAGTTGAACGCCGAGATCAGAGCTTTTATTTGGGGTTAAGCTACACATTTTAGCACTACCACTTTAATATTCGAACCCCCACACATATTCAAATATTGAACTTTAACAAACTCTGCTCTGTGACGAATCTGAACCATTCGTCCCTTCTCCCCAGAGTGGAGCCACTCCCCTTGAGGCTAGGGGAGTGACCCCTCTTTTGGGGACAAGGACTCCCATTCCGATAAGGAACTCCCGGTTCAGTGTACGTTATCTGTTTATTTGGGAATTGGAAAGACTGTTAGTTCTGTCTTGAATCCACCAAACAGTGACATTTACTAAAACTCTTTGGCTTCAGGTAAGGCTGATTATCACCTGAGCACCACAGTCAAAGAGCAGCGACACACCTCTTTTGTTTCTGATTACGTACATACAACCATGAGGAGCATTTAATCGGAGAGAGAATATCCTAAGCAGAGGTGAGTCTCTGACAGGAGGGTGTCCTGGAGGTGTGGGGTAATGCTAGACCACAGAGCCAGCGGTATTGTGGAGAACAAGAAAATTGCTAGCTAGACGCTGCAAGGCTAGTATCATGACTGACCGAGAACCCAGGGTCACAAGAGAGACAGAGACAGTGGAGCAACCAGCCACCAGGCATGACCACGTGGTTAACTGACGCCGAGTGCCGAGGAGAGCCCGGAATGCCGAGCTCCGCTGAGAAGTATATTAGCTTCAGAGCCAAACAACAGAAGGGAAGCACATGCTCCAGAAGAGGTAATACCGTGTGGAGAGGCGAACAGAGACATTCAAGGCTGGAGAAGCCACAATGGTTATGGTCACCGAGAAAATCCAAACAAGCTGATGCCCTATCGAGGCCCTGCAAAAGCTAACTGGACAGAGGGCCACAGGGCTTTGGGGGCCCTCAGAAGCCAAGAGACATTCGAGGCTGGTAAAGCAGCAAAGGTTACAGGAACCAGGCAAACCTGACCATAGATAAAGGAAGCCTCAGAGGACTTTGGAGAGTCGTGACAAATATTTGAGGCTGAGAAGGCCACCAAGGTTACGAGGGACAAATACATCCAAACAGAGATACAATAAGCCTATCAGAGGGCCATAGGACTTTGGAATGTCCTGAGAAACCGAGAGACTTTCTAGGCTGGGAAAGCTGCAAGGGTTACAGGAGCCAGGTAACCCTGAAGAGAGATAAAGCAAACCTATCAGAGGGCCACTGGGCTTTTGAGAGCCCTGAGAAACAGAGAGGCAGTCCGAACTGGAGAAAGAGAGAACCTGGAGGGTTCCAGTCATTAAGTATCATATGAAAACATTGCCAAGCCCTAAGTCAGAAATGGGTTTATCGTATGAATAATACCTTTCTTCCTGGAAAGAAGGTACTATATGTAATCCAGGTTTGGCATACAAACTTACAGAGGGGTTGCCACTTGTACTGCAGAACATTGGTGAACATTTAAACATCCTGAGAAGGAGATCTAAGTGATTGGGCCGGGAAGAAGCCTAAGACAGAGGCCATTGCTTTGTGCTCCCTTATTTCTGTTATATTGGTTCCTAAGGGGTAGGGACTAGCTAGCTTCTAGAATTTGGACTAGGGACAATTTTCTTTTGGGACTTTGATGAGTACCCTTAATTTTAGTTGGTTATGCTGGGAATTTTGGTTAACCACAGCTCGCAAAATATTAGCTGAATGATTTTTGCAGTTGAATACATCATCACTAAAAACTTCAGGCATGGCAGTTAGTGTGTCACAGAGTTGGATCCATGTGCCCAAATAACAATGTCTTCACTATTTCACAGAGAATGTACAGAGAGATAAGTATTTTCTATTTTAAGTGAAATACATATGCAGTTTTCCACTTGTACATTTTAAATATGCATTGTATTCAGCATTTTGTTGTTTTGGTACTGTTGAAATTGAGAAGTTCTCTGGTTATTGTCTGGCAAGGAAACACTCTTAGGAACCTGGAGGAAGTGCACCCGGACTCCATAGGAAGATGCCTCCTTCCAGTGATTTTTACGCCCCTGAAGAACAGAGGAATGACACCACAACACTGGAGAGGAGACAGCACTACAGGCATAAATACATAGGTCCTGTGTAACTCCTCCTGTGCCAATTGCACAGGGAGACAGTTACCAGAAACTGTCCAGAGTCTCCAATTTGACCCCTTATTCACAGGAAGAAGTTCTTATGCAGGCCTTATTAAATGGTCGATATTTCGTCACAGGATATGGGTTGCTAAATGTCCTGTGAATTAGGAAAAGATCAACGTCCCCCCACCCCAACAACCCACCAACTATTGGTTTGAATAAATAGGTTCAAGGAGGATCTAGAAAAGGAAAGGGCCACTACTAGCATCACAATGTGTCTGGTAGTCTTAGGAACAGGAGAATCTCTCCTGAGTTTTGGGAAGCAAGTAATTGCAGAATAGAAGCCTGCCGGGCCCTAAGGTGCAGGGCCCAGGGAGTCCAGAAAGGCTACAAAATTCGAGAGTTAATGGGAATGTCTTTGGTGCCTCACTGATTGTTGTGGACAGGGGCTTCGAAGTCTGCCCTATGTCACCATCGCACATGTCCTCCTGCATGCCAAAGAACTGATAGGAAAGGTTCCACAGAAGGGGCATCAGGGCCCAAGACCAGAGGAGTCCCGTAGGACAGCAATGTCTTGCAATCATTTGTTTGAGGTAGTAAGTGCCGGTGTCCCAGTGAGCCCTGCGGCTAAAGCAAATGGTTTTGAAAGTAACCCTAAAGTCCATGTAGAGCCAACATAGTGATTAGGGATATTAACACGTTTTATCTTGATATTTCTCACATTACATGTCTCCACTTAATTCTCATATTATGATGTGCTTCTGTCTAAGGTCAACAAATTCTAAAGCATTCCGCCACAGACCACCTATTTAAACGCATAGCTGTCCGGCTCTGCATCACTTCAAGTGACAGCACCAAAACAGAGCATCCAAACAGATCAGCCTGATCTTCCCATTGCCCTCAGTCTTCATTGCTATGCCGCCATTTTCTACCCAACTCTTAAAGTGCATGCCTTGGAGATCAATCTGTATTATTTTGCTGATTGGCAACCCTGCTCAATCATTTGCTGCATACTTTCGTCTACCATAAGCCCCACCTGTTCCCGGCTCCCATAACACCCAGTGGGTATTCCAGTAACAGTCCACTTCAGGCCTTCGACAGCATATTTCCAAATCTTGTAGAAAAGACCTGACAAGATTTCTCTTCACCTTATAACAGCCGAGGGAATCCACATGAAATGCACATTAGGGACGCTTGCTCCTTTTTCCTTACTTTCCTAGTCGCTATAAATGTGAAGATTTTCTACGATTTCTAAGGAATTTATACAATCCTTAAAATGTTATGCTAAGAGAAATACTTAATACTGATCAAGATGCGTACTCTCGATTTTGTGAGGATAAAGTTGAGCTCGAAACTGTAAAATACTTGATGACGCACTGCACTGCATTTTTCTACGAGTCAGAAAATATATCTGGGGAAACTAATAACAGAAATACAAAAAAGGTAGCAGGCGCCCCGCTCTATAAAGAACATGGGCTCTAGAAAGAACATGGCACGATAACCTGTTCTGTGGATTTGTCCCACTTTGAAAGTCTGCAGCCATCGCTTTTAGCTCACTGTATTTTTCACAAGATAGGAATATCCATTTGCCTATCAGTCTTTGTCCCGCCCACAAGGGCAGTCCAGCACCGAAATGCCAAGCAAACCTCCTTTGAACAAGAGTACCAACAGCAACCTCAGACACTTGTTTCAGCCTTGTTGGGCCTCATCAGTGAGGAGGAGCTGTGCCTCTCTGAGCACAGTGAGCAAGGGGTCAATGTCAGGGTTCCCCCAGGTAACTTAGGGTGACCAACCCCAGGTTCCTTACAAAAATACAAGGTAGCAGGCGCCCCTCGAGAAAGAAGAGGGTTGGTCACCCTATGTGCATTTTAGGAGTTGTGTTGTACAAACTGTGGATTTCTAATATTCTTTTATGATGTGCGTAAACATAATAATACCCAAAAAAAAGATAGTCAAAAATCATTAAATTACTGCACTAAATTATGTGTGGAGACATTTGGATGATGGTCAATTAATGCAGTGGTGATGGTCTCACAGGGTGACAAACTTAATTTACCGAATAAAAGTTCAAGAAAAAGAAGACAACTACAGTTGTTGCACAATAACAATGGTTGTAAATACAATGAACAAGCCACTAACTTTTGTGTCCAGTCTATTGAAATCAATATGAAAATATTCAGGCGGGAATAGTACGTTTAGAAGATTGAAAAGAATCATTAAACTTAGTTCAATGATTCTTCTCGACCTTCTAAACGTATTATTACAGACAGCAACAAAATATTGCATTTGGATTTCAAATTCAAGTCACATATGGTAAAACCATGGGCGACTGCAGTGCAAGCATGATTAAAATACAGTTAAGAGGGTCACCAAGAAGGATATGCAAATTATGTTCCTGAATAATTGAATGGTTCGGGCTTGATTAATGGTAGTATCCGGGGCGGAACATAGCATAAAGAATTGAATTAGTTAAAAGGTTATTGCGTTATCTTTGGAAAATTACAAGAGAACATTGATTAAGCACTGTAAGCTCAGAGGCTCAATAAACAATGTTGGGCACTATACAAGTAGAAGGAAGAACTGTAAGGTGACTAGGGATCTCCAACAAAAACCTTGAGAAGCTCCAAGCCCTGCGTGCTGCACAAGGCATTGCCAAGAGAGAGCACATCACCGCTGCCAAAAAAAAGCATCCCACTGGCTCCCCATAAAGGAAAGGATCTTATTCAAAGCGCTAAGCATCACCCACAAATGTGTCCATCTTGCCGCCCCAATGTACCTTTCCCAGAGGATCCACCCGGTCTCCTCCGCAAGACCCACTAGGTCACCCTATGCCAGCATGCTCTCAGTAGCAAGGGTAAAAAGAGCCAGAGCAGGGGGCTCCAGCTTCCCATACCTCGCTGCCGTACACTGGAACACCCTCCCTAGCTCCCTGCGCTCTGAACCCTCACTGGCCGCCTTTCGGAAAGCCTTGAAAACAACCCTGTTCATCTAACAAACATATCGCCTAGCCCTCATGAATATCATGTATGATGCATTACGTGGTATGACACCACCTATATCTGATCACAGGTCACTGCCTCACTGTAACCCAAGGCACAACCTGTACCCATTGTAACTAAGTTTTCCTTACAAGTAACAGTGCCACAATGCCCCTGGGCTATCTGTGTGTTATATAAATGTAATGAATAAATAAATAAATAGTAGCACCAGACACTAACAGGATTACAATTGGTATCCAACCTTTTAAGGACTTCCTTCCCTAGGCTTGTAATGGGACGACAATTAAACAATCAATTCAAAGGTTTGCCTCATCCAATGGGAGTACACTAAAGGCATTAAACCTGAGGCTAAGGAATACACACACTGGGTCTCATTACGAGATTTGCGGTAATGGAAAAACGATGCCGGTAAGGGAATACCGGCACTACATACCGCTCCGGCCCATTACGAGTCGACAACCCGGTATCAGCGTCACCGCTGAGACCGTGCTCCTCCGTACTGGCATACGCGTGGGCACGCGGCACCTTTGGGTCGGCAATACCGGGATGCTGCTAACAGGAGGACATCACAAGTCACGCGGACATGCACCTACCGGCATCACAAAGGCGGTAATAAGGGATACTGCGATGCCGGCATCGCAAGTTTCACCCGCTAATAGCAATGTGCTGTGTTCCAACTGCCACAGGTGTACATAATCAGCACAGGTGGAGGCAATGAAGTCTGGCCCAGCACAAAAGAGCAAACCCACACAACACACTCCTTCCCACACCAAAAAGGATCTCACTTGCAGTTGCGATATTGGGGCTGGAGGACATGCTTGCATTGCTACTCCATGAGCAACAACTACAACAGGCACTACAGAGGAGATGCAGGAGGAGAAGGAGGGCGAGACAGGCCCAGCAAGTCCCACCAGTACAGCCAGTGGTACCATGCAGGCAGCCTCCAATCCCTCGCATCAGAGCCAGTCCTTTCAACTTAACTCCTGTGCAGATCCACACCCTGTACCACCTGGACTGGGACACCATCCCCACCACTGTGGACATGAAACACAACAACCTTGTCAGTCTGATTGAAATCCACACCGCCATCCCCCCTCTACTGACGGTAGTGTCTGTGCTCCACTTCCTGGCCACAGGCACCTACCAGCACACAGCGGGGCAGAGGCATGGCATATCACAATATTATTTTTCACGCATGCTGAACCAAGTGCTGGATGCCCTCCTGAAGCACACAAACAACTACATATCCCTACCATGGACTGCCCAGGAGATATTTGACACTAAAATTGGCTTCCATGCACTGGCAGGCATGCCAAATTGTATCAGTGCCCTCGACTTCACCCATGTGGAATTGGGGGTCCCACATGCCATGGAGGTGGCGTACCGCAATCATAAGCTATATCACTCTGTCAGTGTGCAGGTGGTATGTGACTCCAGCAAGTTCATCACACATTCTTGTGCCCGATATCCCGGATCAACTCATGATTCAATGGTCCTGCGGAACTCCATGATACCACGCTACATGGAGCGACATGCTGGACGACGTGCCTGGCTGCTTGGTAAGATGCATGACAGGCACATGGTAGTGTAATGGGGGAGGGAGGGAGATGCACACACCACCCGGTGAGATTGGGGTGGTGACTGGACAATGCCCATACTGTAAAACACTGTGCCCCAAAACATCCCAAACTGAACATGACACCTAAACGTCATAGAAATGATGGAAGCTGCACACTAATGCCAATATGCCAGACTTGCAACCAGCCCACATCCCTCAACACGTCCACTGCACATCATCAGACCCTACCCTCTGTAACACAATGCAGCAACAGGCTGTGAGTATGTACAATGTAAATGACTGCAGCAAAACACAACACAAGACATGCATCCATGAGTGCACACAAATCAATCCCACCAAGGGGATACACTGATTGTCACTGGCCCACCACCAAAGTAGCGCTACACGTCACCATGGGAATATTAACTGATGAATGACAAATCATGATGAAACTTGTGCCAATGCTGCTAGTGAAAATACATACGAATCACTCCACATCACATATATGATTGAAAATACAGCGGTAGGCATCCGCAGTGCATGAACATCAGCAAGGAAGTGGACACCCTGCATCATCTGGACGATGCAACCCACACACGTAGACCATGGAACAGCACACATTGTGGCAAATTAAAATGTGTGCAGACATCCAGGGACATGTGCATGTGAACAACAAATATCTGCAGGCATGAGAGTGATAAGTGCAGGTGTCATGGTAGGAATTGACTCACACATACCTCATTTTGCTCCCATGCAGGTGATGCTGGCTATCCTTTGAAGCCGTGGCTCCTCAACCCTGTTCAGTACCCGCAGAACAGGCACAAAGAGGACTACAATCGGGCCCATACCCGTACCCGTGTGGTGATCGAGCAGACCTTTGGCCTGTTGAAGGGGCACGGTTTTGCTGCCTCAGCAGGTTGGGTGGGGCACTCATGTACAGGCATGAGAAGGTGGCCAAGATCATCATGGCATGTGCCATGCTGCACAACATGTGCATCCGACGGAACGTGCCTTTGCCCCTGACATTGACCAGCAACCACCAGGTGAGGATGAAGGTGATGAAGAAGAAGGGGTTGCACATCAGCCATGTGGCAATGCACAGGAGGGACGTGCTGTGCGCCAGTCTGTGATAGACCAATATTTCTAAGACACATGGATGCAGAAGGTGCCCTGGATGTGGGACTCTGGGCACTGGGTGTGGGGGTGCATGGACACTGTGCACTGTAAACCAATAAAGCACACATACACAATAAGCAATGTTCAGTCATGTGATTTTTTTGGTACACAATGGGTGAATTAAATGTGATATATACAAAGTGCATTTTCCCTCCAACTCCACCACACACCCCCACATACCCCTTCCCACTCCCCCACAATTCTCTCACACACTCCCTCCCGCTCCACCCACAACTCCTCCACACACCCTCTCTCTCTCCCCCTACAATTCCCCCACACAACCCCTCCCCCTCCCCCACAACTCACCCACAAACTCCCTCCCCCTCCCCCAAACACCTGCCCTACACACCCCTTCACCCTCCACTTCCCCCTACAACTCCCCCACACATGGTGTGCAATAGTCATTGTATGCAACATGAGTCTAAATTAGTCTGCCCATGCAGGCTGCCCCTGCTACTGGCAGCCTCTGTTGGCCTCCGGGGGCTGCATGTCAGAGCGAGGCGTGGTGCGTGAAGACCTACGCAGGGGGCTCGTCTGGGTGGAGCTGGCCGATGACGCCGTGCCCGCAGGCTCCACTTTCGGGGCAGGATACTAAGCCTCCAAGGCCTGGGCAATCCTGCCCAGGACCTGCCTCACCGCTGACAGCTCCTCACAAATGCACCTGGTGCTTGACTCCATGGCCCCTGTCCTGGCCGCAGTGTTTTCACAGGCCTCATGCTGTGTCAGGGCACCATCAGAAACATACTGCTTCACAAGCCCTGTGAGCTCCTGCTGCCGCCCCTCCATTTGTGCCATGCGCCACTCTCCGTCCCGGATGCCTGTTGAGGTGGATGGGATATCTTCTGAGGGCCCCAATGCAGGTGTGTCCTCTCTGGGGCTCCAGGCCTCTTGTATTGCCTCTCCTCCTGACTGGTTGAGTGGGGTGCTATTGGGGGTGCTCAGTGGGGTGTGCTGGGGTGTTTGCCCGGGGCTGGGTGTGGGTATCACACCCATGGACAGGTTGTGGTCCGCAGGGACGCATACCTCAGCCTGGCACTGTGCTTCATCACCACTCTGGGGCGCTGTGGCAGCAGTATCCCCACAGAGCTGTTTGCAGCAGACAGGGTTCCATCTGCCTCTGCCTCAGGATCAGTGGATTCTACCACTTTAGCTTCTGTTGGTTTTGCGGCAGTTCTTTGCCACCCCTGTGCCTTGGCATCCTGTTTTGGCATTGGCTTGGGTGGCTGTTGTTGTTTGCCTGTTCCCTTAGATGTGGATGGACGGGTGCCATCATCCCTGCCCCTGGCCTTCTTGGATGGTGTCCTGACCTGTGCAGCTGTGTCCTCAGCATCGCTGTTGGAATCTCTGCCTGTGGGGGATCGAGAGAGGCACGGCATCAGTGATGGCTGTACATGCATCATGCATACATTGGTATTCGTGCAGTTGTACACATTTGATGATTTGCTGTCTTGGAGTTATGACATACAGGTTGCTTGCTATATGGGGGGTTATTTAGGCATACGTCAGGTTCACACATGTGTAAGGTGGTGGATGCTGTGTGACATGCCTTTGTGTTGTCGACTACGTGCAGTGTGACACATGCCGTTTAGCTGTTTGTGGGGCGTGTCTCAGGTATGGCATTGGCATGATGTATGCATGTTGATGTGACAGTGCTGGGGACAGCATCTAGACAGGATTTGTCCATGTGTTTGTGATGGCCCATGCATTGCCTTATGTCACTGTCACATTTGTGCCCCATCATCATGCTTTGGATTCCAGTGGTTTGTGTGGACACTCAACTCCATCAGCCGATGACAGGACTCCACGCTCCATGTCTCCCACTCCCTCAATTGCCTCCATGCCAATTGTACTGGCACATGTTTCCTCCCATCGGGTGAGCTTTATGGGGGAGTTGGACCCGCCACCTGTAGCCAGACCCTGGATCCGATTGGCCGATAGAATATTGTGCACACGGAGACGCAGGTCATCCCACCTTTTTTTAACATCTTTGAGGGTGCAGGGGTGGTGCGGACTGCACTGACCTTTTTGGGCCACTTCCTCCCATATTTCTTTTTTTTAAATCTGGGCAGGTCGTCTGAGGTCTGCTGCAAAGACCACATCTCCATTCTGGGCCAGAGTGTCTGCCAGCATATTTAACTCATCCTCCGAGAAGCGCACCTTTCGCTGACGGGAGGCACCTTTTTTGATGGCCTTAGGCATTGTGCTGGAGATGTGGCTGGTGGTGTGTGGATCCAGGTCCTGTGTCTGGTGGATTGCAGTGGATTGTGTTTTTCAAGATGGCTGCCATTGCATTTTATTATAATAGGAAAGATGACACTGAAGAGTGGGACTGGGAACCCACTAAAAGAAATTTGAACATTAAGAACAATGTCCCTACGATTATAGAAACTGGTGCAAAGGGCAAAAATGCTGCAACTGTTTCAGCGGTTAGTAGCAAAGAAGGTCAATTGGAAACTTCTCAAAGTATAGACACCTCACTGGAAGGGCTGATTGACTCGGGAAACGACTCAGGTCTAAAAGAGATGCAAGTAAATGGACGTTGTGGAGACAAGTCAGTGGCTGAAGTACAGCTAAAGGGGCTCCCATGTGGAACAATGTAAGGAGGAACCGAACAGCCGCAGTACAATCGATCCCAAATTAATTACGTCTTTTTCATTAATTATGGTGCCTTTTATGAAGCTGATAGAGACTCTCAAAATGAACAGATAAGAGATCAAACAACAGTGATTGCAATGTTGCACAGCAAAATGATCTATGTAGAAGGCTTCACTACGGCCATACAAACTAATATGGACAAAAACAAGGAACAAACAACTAACATCTTGAAGAACATACTGGAGCCTGTAATTCGAGACAAAGAAAGAAGATCTGAAAGATTTTTCTTAACTACACATCCCCAACATCCACTAGCATGGGAGAATTTGAGTAAAGATGATCTTAACGAAAAAGGGTTTCTGACTGGGGCTAATGTGGAAATTATTAAATCACGGAATACTCACATGAGTGGCTCGACATATATGGAACCCACGACTTCTGCAACAGCAGATGTTGCTGGAATTGAGGTGGAGGGAACCAGACCAACTTCGAGCCCACTTACGCTCGAAGCTACACAAATAATTGACGAACCTGCACTTTTGGCAGACAAGAACAAAGCAGCAATATGTGGCACTCAGTCGCCACCAAAGATCTGCAACATTTTTGATAAATTAAGTGAGGGTGACAAGTGATTAACAAAAAAGACGGATTCTCCACACACTAAGAAATTAGCTTCTAGAAAAAAATTGGAACAAGCCAATAAAGTGACGGGGAAAGAATTAGTGGTTAAGACACAGTCAGCTAATCCCCAACTTGAAGTGGGAAAAACAGGGCAAGGGCAGTGTCTAGCAAGAAGGTGACGAAAACAAATTCAGGGGCTATTATTCGAAACATCAAAAGACCAGAAGCATCAGAGACCTTTGAAAGAGCACTAAACAAGTCTGTGGTAAATGCAAGTGTGAAAGAGACTCAAATCGTGACAGTTCAAAAAACCGTGACACATCTATCTGAAGCCCAACGGAAGGCCCTCGAAAACGACATTGATGTCTCCGTACTAAACTTATAAACTTACTCTGATGACAGACTCGATTTGCTCAATTGTGTCAGATAACCACTCACAGAGCCGAGAGCCTGAATTAAAATTCTCCGATGAGGAGATCAGCCCTTGGAATCAGATGGGGAGCAGCCGCCAGTCAATAAGCAAGAGTGTACCTCCAAAAAAACTCTTAAGGTCAGATTTTCTCACAACTGTAGGATTGTCGACTCAGTCGACTCTGCAAGAGAAAGGAAATTCAGAACTAGTCGCCAGATAAATGGTAACTCAAATGTAACAAAAAGGACAATATTGATTTGGAGCAATTGGCAATAGAAGAATACAAAACGTAGAACCAGAAAAGACAAGGAGACTTGTAAAGGAAGTAAGTGGCTCAAAGATGGTTGAAAATACTGGCAAAAGGTTGCCCTCCTGTTTCCTTCTAGAAAAGGGTATTAAACACCAACGATAATCTGGTCCATAACAGAACCAACATCATGAGACTTACTGGAACTGTGGAAGAACTCAGGAACATACAATCTAGGGACCTGCAGTTAATTGAATTCTCAGAGGAAAAGTGTTTAGACAGAGTTCTGATCTATGTATCGGATTGCAGAACCAAAGACATTTTAAATAAAGAAGGTCACAGACTCCTTACCATGGGTTTTTGTTTAAAAGAACAGGAAACAACAGACTCTGCATTGAAAATTGCCCATGAAGAGGACTGTCACCGCCTTGTTCAGCAGGCGCAGGTGAAGAAAATTACTACTAGAGGCAAGGATCACCGCCAAGAGAACATTTTGGGTGAGAAGCTGACAGGAGGAGTCAGCCTAGCTTCAAGGTGGGAAGCGAAAAATGATTTGGAAGATGAGCTGCCTCCCTACAAACAACTAGGGGGGATACGTCAAGGTAGTCCAAGGAAAGACTGGAGTTGGCTAGCAGGTACATTTGCCAGGAAATTATAATGCCCACAGTGCATAGGAGCCTCTCTTTTCCAGAACTTGGCCATCTGTTCTTGGAACACTAGGGGCTTTGCGCACCTCTTCGGGAAAGGGGAACTGGTATTCGAGAAATATGATGTACTGTGTCTCCAGGAGACCTGGTTGAGCGAAGAACCTTCTTGGAGGGATACGAAGTCTTTCTGAACCCAGCCATTAAAGGGGACGTGGGAAGACCAATGGCAGGATTAATTACAGCCTGTAAAAGAACTAATGGCTGGACAAAGCTTTCTGTACAGAATCCATCACCACTTATACAGTTCGTGCTGTTGGAACAAAAGTACAATCCTTATAAATGGCACTTACTAATATGTAATCTTTACTGGAACATCGCGCCCCCACCAGCAGTAAACTTTTCAGAGACTGTCATGAGCTACATCGATGAAACTAGAATTACTTACAACAATGTTGATGTTCTGGTGTGTGGGGACCTGAACAAAATCCTCAATTATATATTTGCTTCAGAGACCCTCCAGTGACAGATGGGACACTTCAAAGTGATTACGTGTGCAAACAACGACCATAATTTGCTAGAGATGGTGGGAAGTCACAACCATAATTTGCTAGAGATGGTGGGAATTCACAATAAAGGCATAAGTAGGCATGCCCAGTACATACACAATACTACAAGTATTGAGGTTATGCCAGGCCTTAATCAATTAAGAATCTCCTCTAGTGATATCAAGAAGTTGACCTGGTCACTGATCAATGGTAAAAGTAAGGATGTTTCCGGGGAACCTATATCGCTGCTTCAACATCCACTGGCTTTGAAGATTTTCCAGGAAGGAAAAGGCATGAAAAAAGTGTTTATAAGGAAGCATGTTTACAATCAGGACATAAATGACAAGAAAAGGGCTATAAAAAACTAATAAAGCAATTTAAGAAAGGTAGGTCTCCAGATTTAGGAGAAAAGATAAGAAAAGAGAAACAATCACTTAAAAACTGGTTAAAAATGCATCAATATCATCTTTTGCAAACGGACGGGGAGAGAATGCTAGGTCTAATAGCCAACAAAAACACAGCTGAGATCTGGAAATTATTGAATTCCTCTTCAGTTCCTCTTCAGTTGAAAACTCAGTTCCAGCCTCTACATGGGAGAAACACTTTGAGTACTTATTGTCTAATGAGACAAGGGAAGGATACGAGAAGGTTATACTCTCCAATTTAGCATGGACTTTTGAATTTGACAGGGAGGAGATACTCTCTGTGATAAATAAAGCAAGTTCGTCCAGGGCAGCTGGCCCTACGGCCTGACAAACGCCATGCTAAAGAAACATACGGAGCACTGGGCAGATTTTATGTTAATTCTGTTCAAGGAAATTAAAACGACAAAGAAAATACCAACTTCGTGGACCAAGTCAATTGTGGTTCTGATCTACAAAAAGGGCGATAGGTCTGATCCTTCCAACTATAGACCTATCACCCTTTTGGATGTGGTGGGAAAATTGTTCTCAGCAATATTCCTGAAACACCTTAATGCATGGTTGCTGCTAACTAACCATCAAGATCGCTGGCAGTCAGGATTTAAAAAAGGGACAGGAACGGCTTTAAATTTGGTCCTGATAAATTTGTTAAAATGCAGGGCCAAAGTCACTAAGCAAAATAAGATATACATTGCATCAATAGACTTGGCCCATGCATTTGATTCAATAAACAGAAAAACTCTCTGGAAAAAACTGACATTGTGGGGTTGCCCGACATACCTGAGAGAAGCCTTGGAACAGGGCAGGTACTCTGTCGAGAGAAATTAGAACAACGAAAGGGATAAAACAAGGCTCTACACTAGCACCAGCCATATTTAGCCTACATATATATCCGACATTGAGGAGGCCATTGAGGATGTGAGATGCTTTTGTCCGAGTATCGCTGGAATTCCAGTGGGAAGACTTCTCTACGCTGACGATCTCCTGATCTTGGAAGTAGGGTTGTGTAACGCTCACCTGGTATCCACGGGGACGTCACTCAGCCTGTTGTGACCTCTTACGACCTCGAACCCTTCCCTGGAGGCTATTCGACTGTAGACTGAAAGACAGGATTGGTAGAGTTTAACTCCCTATTGTCTCTGTGTGCTTGAACCCCTTCTTCCCCGGGGTCCAACCCTTCCCTTTGATCCACAGCTCACCTTGTTTTCTTGGATGGTATGCTCTCCGTCCTGCTTTCAGCGCAGGGGCGCATTGATTGATGCGGGCTCGTTGCTGCCTAGTTACTTCACTGGCAAGAGTCCGACAGGTAAGTATAATGAGTCTTTTGAACAGTTCTCTAACTTTGTTCCTTTCCTTCCTTAGATGATGGCTGGTGACCGAGGATGGCGGCGTGCTGCTGACATGAGTAGCGCTGAAGGTGAGTGAGAGCGCGATGCGCGATGCAACCCTTTCGTATTAGCATTGAACTGAGTTATTTTTCTGTGTCTTTTAGGTGCCGCAACGTTTTCAGTGTGGATGCCGGTTATGAAGAACAAATGCGGTGGGTAGGCACGGTATGCGGTGCCTCTAGATGTTTCCACGCTAACCTGGAGTGTCTTTTCCCTCTTGCAGATGGATGAGAAGTTCCGTAGACAGAGTTCCCCCAGAGCGGCTGGGATTCAGGTAAGAGTTTGAAGCTTGCACAGTATTTAAAAATAAGCGAAGATTTGCAGAATGCTTACTAATGCCTTTTTTCTGTTCTTTTCCCTTTTCCTTAGGAAGTGCCGTGCCGGGATGGGAATGACACCGCCGAAGATGCCCGCAGAACAGAAGAAGCGATGAATGATGCGCAGAAGCGTCGCAAGGTAAGGCTGTTCCTAACAGTGTTCTTGTTCTTGCAGGAGCTGAGCGCAGAAGAAAGATGCAGGCCTACTGGAGACCGATCCGAACAGGATGAGTGTCACGTTGCAGGTGCAGAAAATGCAAAGCATGTTTCTCAGCCTGGGTCTCTGGATATCCCAGGTGTCTCTGGGCAGAACCACACCCAAAAGACTAGACCGCACATGCAGTTCTGGGAACCGAAATATGTGGGGGCATCCATCTTGTCCCCATCAATGCACTACAAGTCCAATCCCCAATGTTATCCTATGGGAGTGAGTGAGTCTGGTGCCACAAGCGGCAAGTCTGACTCCAAGTGGTTCTTTGGAGGGATGGAGAGGCCCTTGAGGGCCATGTAGGTGATCGTGGCCTGGCTCCAGCCTGACATCTTGGAGGGCTGGGGACATGAGGGGCAGGAATCATGACAGCACTCCCCCCCAAGGCCCCTCTCAAGGTGGCCCTTCTGTCTGGTCCTGGTTTGGTTGGATGGTTTTGATGAAATCGTCTAAGCAAGCGAGGTGCATGGATGTACTCACAAGGCTCCCATGTCCTGTCTTGTGGACCATACCCCTTCCAGTCTACTAAGTAGTATAATTTGGATCTGACGTAGTTTGAATCTAGGATGTCCTTGACTTCGAATTCTGGCTCCCCGGCGACTACTACTGGCTGCGGTGGCGTTGCTATCCGGGTCCCAGGTTGAACAGGTTTAAGGAGGGACACGTGGAACACAGTATGAATCTGCATGTTTGACGGCAAACCTAGTCTGACCGCCACAGGATTTATCACGGAGGTGACGGTGAATGGACCCAGGTATCTTGGACGGAAAGTTCAGGCTCCTTTAATGGACATGTGTTTAGACGCCAGCCAGACTTTGTCTCCCACTTGGTAGTTGGGGGCCTTTGCTCGGTGTTGATCAGCAAACTTCTTTTGGCGATTCTTAGCTTGAAGTAGGTGTTCAGCTGCTCTTTTAAAGGTTTGAGAAATGGTCCTGTGCAAGGTTTTGTCTGCTGGCATTTCCAGGGTTGTAGGCACGTCCAACTCAGAAGTACGTGGGTGCCTGCCATACATGGTATAAAAGGGTGTCTGCCCAGTGCTGGTGTGTAGGGAATTATTATAAGCATATTCAGCTATCCTTGATAGGTCAAACCAGCTTCTTTCAGCTTGGTGTAACATGCAACGCAGATACTGCTCGAGTGTCTGATTTGTCCTCTCAGTTTGACCATCCATTTGGGGATGGTGACTGGTGGATAGCCAGATGTCGATCTGGGCCATAGAGCAGCATTTTCTCCAGAAGTTAGATACGAATTGAGTACCTCGGTCTGAGACCAAAACTGAAGGAAAACCATGGAGCCGTACGATGCCTTCAAGAAATACCTTTGCCGGAGTGGAAGCATTTGGGAGCCCCTTAAGAGGAATGAAATGTGCCATTTTTGAAAATAGGTCCACGACCACAAGAATAGTGTTAAACCCTTTACTGGGTGGTAAGTCAGTAATAAAAAAAGAGGGACAACGTGTGTCAGGGTGCTGGTGGGATTTCCAATGGTTGTAATAGCCCAGCCGGTTTCTGCTTGGATGACTTGTTTTGAGCACACACTCCACAAGATAGGATGAATTGGATAATGTCTTTACGCCACGTGGGCCACCAATAATTTTGTTTTACCTTGTCTAGGGTTTTAGCGATTCCGGGGTGGCCCTCGATAAAGGAATCATGATAACCGGACATGACTTGTTCTAGTAGTTCTTGGTTTGGTAAGAATAAACGACTCCTGAAGTAGGGCAACTGATCTTTATCATGTAATGTTCTCCTTGTGCACGCCATGCTTGTAAATGCTCCGGACTCATCAGGTTTTGGTTTTCTTCATGTAATTCTTTATGAGTTATGCTTGCTGTGATTCCTAGGAGCTTGTCACTCGGGATGATTGCTATTGGGTCAGGGGTCTGATACCCTTGCTCTTCCACCCCCATACAGGAAAGGGCATCGGCCTTCCCGTTTTTCACCCCTGGTCGAAATGTAATCACGTAGTCATATTCAGTAAAAAAAAGAGCCCAACATAGTTGTCATGAGGATTGGGCCTTTGCCGTTTTTAGGTACTGGAGGTTCCGGTGGTCAGTTATTACGTGATTGTGTGTCTGGCGCGCAAGAGGTAGTGCCGCCATACCTTAAAGACTGACTTAATGGCCAGGAGTTCTTTGTCTGTGATAGCGTAATTGAGTTCAGGGAGTGTGAATTTACGTGACCAGAAGGCAACAGGGTGTAACTGGCCCGTTTCGGGGTCCTTTGTGAGAGGACAGCTCCCATAGCCATGCTCGAGGCATCCGTTTCCACCAGGTATGGGGGATCAGGGCGAGAATGGCGTAAGATTGGGGCAGATGTGAATCATGCTTTGAGTTCCTGGAAAGCCTCCTCGGCTTCTGTTGTCCACTGGAACTTTTTGTTGCTTTTCCTTAGTAATGACGTGATGGGATGCACGATTTGCGAAAATCCTGGGATGAACTGGCGGTAGAAGTTTGCAAAACCCAGCATACTTTGAACCCCCTTGAAAGAATTTGGGGATGGCCAGTTCAGGATAGCATCTACCTTGTGTACATCCATTCGGATTCCATTCGGGCTGAGAATAAAGCCCAGGAATTCCACCACAGAGACGTGGAATGAGCACTTTTCGAGCTTGGCATAGAGCTGGTGTTGACGGAGTTTCTCCAATATGGATCGGACGTGTTTAACGTGGTCCTGATTTGATGCGGAATATACTAGGATATCGTCGATGTACACTAGAGCACAGACATCAATCAATTCCCGTAGGACATCGTTCATGAAGTATTGAAATGCAGCAGGCGCGGTGCAAAGGCCAAAGGGCATTACTTGATATTCGTACAAGCCGTATTTGGTGCGAAAAGCGGTTTTCCATTCGTCCCCCTGTTTTAGACGAACAAGGTGATATGCCCCCTTCAGGTCTAGTTTTGGGTACATTTGGGCATCTTTGACTTGATCAAGCATTTCAGGGATCAGTGGCAGGGGTTAGCGATTTTTTACGGTAATCTGGTTCAGTGCGCGATAGTCGATGCACGTTCTCAAGTCCCCCTCCTTTTTTGGTACAAAGAATAGAGGACTGGCTGCTGGAGACTTCGAGGGATGGATGAACCTGTTGGCCAGGTATTGGTCAAGATAGGCCTTCAGGTGCTGGTTTTCTGGTTCCATGAGTGCGTAAATTCGCCCACAAGGGATTTGTGCGCCAGGTATGAGGTCGATTTGGCAATCGTATGGTCTATGCGATTGCAGGGTATTAGCCTGTTCTTTCTGAAAGACATCTTGAAAGTCCTGGTATTCATTTGGTAGGGTGCCGATTGCCACAGTCGCAAGCGTGGAGGTTCTGGTGTCTATTGGTTGTTTCTCTTGGCGATAACATGTGTGGGCGCAAGTCTCGGGAAAGGCCAATTCTTTTGCTCGCCAATCGATTTGAGGATTGTGAGCTACCAACCATTGCTTTCCCAAAATCAACCGGAACTGTGGTGCCTTAATGAGGTAAAAAAATGATAGATTCTTGGTGTCCATCCTGGCACAGAAGGGTTAAAGCTGCAGTGCATTGGGATACTGGGCCAGAAGCTATTTCCGTGCCGTCGACAGTGGTAACAGTGTCGGTGGTTGATTTAGGGCATAATGGAAGCCCCATCTTTGCCGCAAGATCCTGGTCAATGTAATTCCCAACGGCTCCACTGTCTATGTACGCTCTTACTGCGTGCATCCAAGATGGTTGTTGGTGATTGATCAAGACCACAAAAAATGGGAAGGTCTGTAGTTCACTTTCCTCGCTCGACAAGTGGACCCCTACACTTGCCGGGCTGGGGAGTTTTCCGATTCCTTGATGGTATCTTCCTTGTCCGTGGCCCCTACCGTCCTCCTCGGTGGCTTCATTGAGCACTCTTTAAGGAAATGACCTGACCTTCCACAGTACAGACATAACTGATGTTGTCTCCTTTTATCACTTTCTGCTTTAGTCAAGGGGGAATCTGACCCCCCCGATTTGCATTGGTTCTCCTGAACCTTCCGTTGTTCGGGGAGTATTGTCCTTTGAACGCACATACATAGGGCGAGGGTCCGGTCTGGTTTGATCTGCTCTTCGGTCCTGCAACCTATGATCCAGTTGAACAACAAGGTCAATGAATTCTGAACAGTCTTTCGGGGGGTTCACTACTTGTGCGAGAACATCCTTGAGCTCCCCCCGCAACCCCTGATGAAATAACGGAGTTCTCTTCTCCACTGGCCATTCTGCTTCAACCGGAATTAGATGAGGATGTCATTTGGTACCACTTATTTGAGGGTCAGACTACCTCATTAGACATAGGAATTGCATGTTTCATTGGAGCACTCAATTTAGAAGAGTTTCAAGGATGATTGTAATGGTTTTTTAGAATTGATGTATTATGATTGTGTGTATTGTTCTCTTAACCAACAATAAAAAATAAATAAATAAATAAGTGTATTTTATGTTACTCTGCCCTGCATAGGCTCGAGCTCGTACGAGATGGATCTTAAGAAACATGGGTGTAAGAACCACCAATGCGCTATGACATTTTAAAAAAGCACAGACATCTCAGCTTGGGTGATAGCTGTTGCCGATGTTGTATTTTCAGCTTGGTTCTGTTGGCAAAAATGTGTGAGTCAACTACCCCCATAATTAACTTAGCCAATTCAAACGAGCTGCCTTGTTGCTTGATTATAAATTAACGGATTGTGTCAACACGTATAACGCTAGCGGATTCTTTCTATATGTTGTTTTTATATGAATGTGTGCTTCATGGAATGTTTTTATTCCGAAATAAACAAGTTGATTATGATGAACATGTTCTCTACTTTCGAGTCCATGAGGCTAAAGAGAACTCATGTACGCCTTCATAGGGGATGCCCTCATTTCCTGTCATTCCACATGCCAGTTGCTTCTGCCACCATACGGTTCGCAGGTCCCTTTATAGACATCGGCCAAAGAAACAACGGATGACACATGTCGCCACCATTCTTATTTTCTTTGGCTACCTCCACCATCATAACTTCAGTCAGTCGCCTGGTCTTTCAAAGACTTCCTGTTGTCCAGGGATTTGCATGTGACCTGCTCTCCAGACACCGCTCTTCACGAACAGCTGCTGTACTCCAGGAAGAACATCACGCTCCAAATCCCTCTACGCATTGGTGTTACTACTCTCCCTTAGAATGCTTCATTCCAAATGTTTACCTGTGCTACACTTGACACACTTCATATTTTGGCCCACCAAAGAGTCCTCTTATTTACAGTAGTACTGCAGGAATGCCCATTCAGATGCACTAAAGCCTCCCGCAGCTACGTCACCTGTGCCTTCGGGCCCCTCTGCGATATACAAATAAATAAATAAATAAATAAATAAATAGGGTTGGCCCGCAAGTCTCAGCACCATCACAACTAGCTGGACCCTACACTATCTGTCTTTCTTTTGACACGTCACCTGTCATCTTTTTTTATTTTTCCAATGGGAGCTTGGCCATTCTTCATGTCATGTCCTTGTTTGTTTGAATACACATAATGTGGCAGTGGCTGTAAGGTTTATTTTTGTGTCTAACAATCAATACCTAGTCCATGCAACAAATACATTATTTGAGCTGTGTGGTCCCTTAGTTAGTCTGGATGATCTGGTTAAAAATGCTATTGTGAATGGCTTTACACATACTACTTTGCACATAGGAGAACTGTTAATAAAGCAATTTATGATTGGCTGAGT
Source organism: Ambystoma mexicanum (assembly GCF_040938575.1). Classification (NCBI taxonomy): domain Eukaryota; kingdom Metazoa; phylum Chordata; class Amphibia; order Caudata; family Ambystomatidae; genus Ambystoma; species Ambystoma mexicanum. The sequence continues at coordinate 849,044,353 of NC_090930.1, forward strand.
CTAGATGAAGAGACTCAGCACACACGCAATGGAGGATTGCTCAGCTGTCCCTCGTCAGCAGGGTTTCAGTGTTCTTATTTCCCAGAGGCACTGAATGTCAGACCCAGTGCAGCCTGATGACCTGCGGACTGACGTCACCCGGGAGAAATCAGAAATGACATGGCTTGCTAGACATGTGGTGCTCCTTTGCTAGATCCGGGAAGGGAATCGGGGTTATTACCAAGCACACACGCCAATTAGTGGCATTATCCTCTGTAGAGTCAACGCTTCCCCGACAAAAAAAGAACAATTTACACAGCAAATCAAAATCAGGTGAGTTCAGCTGCAGAAATGGTGGAATGATAACACAGTGCACGCTGGCCTGACCTGGAGGCTTGTGTATGAAGGAACATGATGGAAGAAAGAATGGAAGGAAGGAAAGAAATAAAGGAGAGGAAATCAGACTGGCAGGGAGCCAAGAAGGGGAGAGAGGGTGTAACTAAACGGAAAGCATGAAATGAGGGGAAAAGAAGGAATGGAAGGATGGTGGGGTAATAGGTGTAAGACAGGAGAACATAATTAATGGGGGTGTCTGGACGGGAGGAGGAAGAAGGGAATCATGAGAATGGCATGGGAAGCTGGGGTGAGAGGTGAAGAAGAGCCTGAAGATAGATGGAAGAGAAGAAAAGAACCAGCAATACCTGATTATAATGTAATACTCTGACACACATCGAGATTAGTGGCCCCTGCAGTCAGGCTTGCGTGGTGTGCAGTACTTTACACGGTGCATGATCCTCCTGGCCAATAGTGGGATAAGGTGCTATGTCAAACAGCGAGAGCTTCAAGCCCTCCTCTTCTTTGACTGGTTTTCCAAGACTGTTTTGGGCTTTGGATTGAGAGCGAGGAGGCGTCTGGCCAGTGAACACCTCATTCCAAGGAGACCTGGCTGTATGTATATATTAGTAGCTTGAACAGGGTATGAACGACAAGGCATGTGCAGGTGGATTACCTACAAATGATGATCTCTGAATTACTTACAGGCATTCCATTCAACCCTCCTATCTATAACCCTTCTGTCTACTCTTTTAACCACCCACCCACGTCTATATCTTCCACACAGCTTCATAGCACAATTCCATCCATCCTGTAATTCTTCCAGCCAATCACCCTCACCCATTTCACCCAAGCATCCTTAAATACAATTGCACTCACATCATTATAATATGTCCATTCACACTCACCATCTGTTCTCATACTCAACCATGTTCTAATGCTGCCCATCACCCTCCTTGCAGGTTTGCATACAACAGATAGTGACCCAAAGGATGAATATCTACATTTGCTTGTGTCAGTCATACATCTCAGCTCACCATCATTTGAAGGGGCCCATTTAAATCCTTCCAACAAACTCCAGTCTCTTATAATCGTTAATGGGATCACGGTCCAAGACCCCCAACAAATGCATATTAACCTCCACATAAATGTTCGTTTCAATAACCGTCAATGGACTAAACCTAAAAAAATAAATCAGACTTCACCCGCTTGAAGAATCACCAGGTTGAGCATTATGGCTTGTAAAGTAATCATAGAAATTGAAATAATTTCTATTACTGTGTGCTTGGGAGAGTGTTTGTGTAGGTTCAGAAAAAGGAGCGATCACATTAACCAGCACAACAAATACAATATTTGTCATTACACTGAGATGGGATTTCTATTTTAGGAACAATTACAAACACAGGAAATCTGTTCGAACCTACTGACAAACTATTTGCAGACAGCTTGAACAACTCATGTGAAGAGAGGCTACTACTAAATTGCCTAATACTTAAGCCATACATCAGGAAGTCCAACTTATACCCAGATGCTTCAGAATCATTTCACACCAGATGTTATTCGATGGAAGAAATGTTATTTGAAAAAATTAAGGATGGTATTGAATACACGTTCAATTGATTTAATGATCCTGCCATTTCAAGAATTACACATCATGCTAAAAGAGTTACACACTGCCATGTCAGATACTGAAGAAGCACTGAAATCCAAATATTCTTTATCTGACTATTTTACAATATTAGAAGAGGTCAATTCCATTATTGAACACCACAAAACCGAACTTTTACAGAGCATGTGAAAACAAATAACCATAGGAATACGTATTATTCTAAAGTTGATTGTGTATACATGGCTCGAAGAACATTCACAAAGACAAAATAGACATTCTTTGAAACGATTTAATAGTCCAAACACCAACACTGATACACTTTGACAACCCCAGAGGCCATCACATCTGGAGCATCAATTTCAAGTGTTGAGGCTACTGCCTCCTCCAATGATACTAATCAGAAAGTCTCTTTTTGAGTAACAACTTCCAACCCAGTTAGAAGATAGAAATGCAGGCACACCCAACGAAAAAAAGACCCCTAAGATCTTAAACACAACATGGCTGACTGGTAATCTCTCTCAGGGTCCATTATCTAAAAGTGAAATTACGCCCCATGAAAAAAGCCTTACATTAATTCCAATTCTATGACAAGACAGGAGGCTCGCATTATGCTTTACTCTCTTTAATTACTGCCATTCAGCATTTTCAACAAAACATTTAAAACCGTAACATTTGCTCTTTTTTTCCTTCCTTATGTAAAAAATTCCAAATATGATAGGTTTTAAAAAGTTCTAAAGTCACTGTTCTTTTCTGCACTACCTCCCCCATGATCCTCCGGGGCTAGTAGTCTTGACCTCTCCTGATACACCTAACCGGGAGCAGGTCGCAGTATAAGAACCCGCCATGATAGTCCTCTGCCTCTTTCTTTTTGCTGCCATTTTGAGATAAGTACCTGTCTCTTATTTCTTGATAAGTGCCGGGAATTACTTCAATATTAGCAAAATGATTATTTGTATTACACCTGTTGTCTTCTTGACTTATTTCATTTAATTTAATGAGGAATTAGTGCTTACCTCACGGGAGTTCAGCACGCTTACGCGTCGGTAAAGTAAATGTATTTATTGACATGCGAACGTTATCAGGTGAGTAAACTCCAGATTTTAATATAGCAGGAGCGGGTGTTGGAGCCGCGAGCGAATGCGCTCGCCTTAGGCTGCTGGCCCCGCTCCGCCAGGAGACGTCGAGAGTGCTGTGGTCTCTAGGACCCAGGGTAGCAGGAGGATTTATGCTTCCTGGCATTCCCTGGGGACACCTCAATGCTCGCGCGTAACGATTTCATTACGTCACGAAGCAGAGAGTGACAGTAAGCCTCCACAGCACGGGAATTCAAAAAAAAAAAAAAAAGGACAACAGATTTTTAGGGGAGAAAGGGATTATCCTGCTAAGGCTTTTACTTCCACTACTCATACAGCCTTCCCACTCCTCAGTGCTGACAAGCTGATAGTTGGCAGTGCCACCAGCAGTGACGGCTGCATACAGAAGCCCTGGCCGAACGCCATCAACTACTCCGGAATGGAGTGCAGAAGAATGGGAGGAGGATCCTTCCCACCAGGACGCTGATTTATCTCAGAGCTTTAAGAAAGTGCTAGGGGACTTGCTAATTCAAGCAGTCTCGCTAGGAGTACAGCCTATAACACAAAGGCTCGAAATTTTGGAGGCGATGATGGCAGAAAGACAGAAGCAGGTAACTGCCAAGAAAAGGCGGGCAGAGAGCCCAGAGGCAGGGCCGTCAGCCAGACACCCCGCAGACGGGGTTGAACCAAAGGGGCGTAAGGTAGCTCGGAAGAGCAAACACTCTTTGACACCCCCGAGCATTAATGAAAGGGAGGATGCTGCTCCCCAAGATGTAAACGACCCTGTCGCTAGGCTAAAAAGAGCCTTCCTGGAGAAACAGAAAGAGAGCCAGGACAGACCCCCTACCCCGGGGGTGAATAATTTTGGGGAGGATGATGAGGGCTACTCGCCCGATGATGAGGGGGAAGGGGGCGAAGACACCCCACAACACTTCGAAGACAATGTCGACCCTCAAGATATGGAGAACACCGCTGACATGTTCGTTCCAGAGACTATCAGACACCCAAAATCTTCAGAATGGGTGCCTTCACCCAGGGTGTCAGCGTACATGTCCCAGCACAAAAGAAAGCCGCTGGACAGAGAGGTGCGTTCACGCATGAGGTCAGAGTGCCCTAGGCCAGTGTTACCAGGGAAGCTGGCGGAAACTCCAGACCTAGATCCCAAAATGGTCACGTTCGTGACTAAGTCAGCGCGTGATATTAGGAAAGGTATTGACCGCGCCTGGAGAGGATACCAGGACAAGCTGTTGGACATAGCAGGCCCACTAGCAAAAATAATGGACCTGGCTGAAAAGGCGAAGGACACCGAGATGCCGGTAGACCCCCTCGCTTTAGGAAACTGGGCCCAGAGGAAATGCTAATTGCGCACTTTCGTCAGAAAGGAGGAGAGGAGTCTTATTGAAGATTGACGAAAAATTAAGCGATCTAGCCTCTTATGAGGCAGGGGAAAATGCCAAAGGCCTATTGTTCGGCAAAGCTTTCGCTAAAGAGATGGCCCAGTTTGTGGGCACATACTCGGCATTAGAGAGAGCTCAGAGCTCAATAAAGAAAATCTTCCCGGGACATGTTTTTTCCGGGACCGGACGACACAGGGGCCGAACGTCTGGTCGCTACAACTACCAGCGCAGGCCCCAGGGACAACAAGCCCAATACTGGGAAGGGAAACCTCAAGATACCTTCTTCCCATCCAGATCCAGATTTCCGAGAGGTCGGAGAGGGAAAGGATCTTATCGACAACCCAGTGCCGTGGCCGGTGAGTACAACAAGCATAAGAGTAGGAGGGAGAACTCTCCAATTTTTGAGCGAATGGCGAGCATTGTCGCGCGATGCATGGGTGATACAAGCAGTAGCAGGGCTGTGCCTAGAGTTTGTAGGAAACCCCATACAGAGAGTAGAACCTTCCCCCATACATATGGCAAGCGAGGAGTTAGAGATGTTGCACAACAAGCTCTTCAGTCTACTAAACAAAGGAGCTATAGAGCGAGATATGCAAGAGGATCCAGGTTTCCTCAGCAACATGTTTCTGGTCCACAGGGGAGACAAGACTCGGCCAGTCATAAGCTTGAAGAGTTTAAACGCATGGCTCGAGTACAATCATTTCAACATGGAAGGCATTCTCCTTCTGCGTGATCTCCTCCGCCAAGGAGACTACTTAGCATGCCTGGATCTCAAGGACGCTTATCTTACAATTCCGATAGCTCAGGAATTTCGAAAGTATCTACGCTTTCAGTGGAAAGACCAAATTTGGCATATCTCTTGTCTCCCATTTGGGTTGGCATCCACCCCGCGGGCCTTCACCAAAGTGATGAAACCGGTGGCAGCCGCCATAAGAGAGAGAGGTATACGTATTATCATATACCTAGACAATATTCTCGTACTAGCCGCAGACAGAAGTACTCTCATCAAAAACGTACAATGGATCTGCGCGCTGTTGGCCTCTCTAGGGTTCTTAGTAAATTTGGACAAGTCACAACTAAGGCCAGTTCAGAGACTGGAATTTCTGGGCTTCACCATTGACACAGTGAAAGCGACCCTCGAGCTCCCTCATCACAAAGTGAGAGCGATAAAGAAAGAGCTCAAAGTAGTGATAGCGAAGAAAGCTGGTGACCTTGGACAGCGAAGCACTCACCGAGCTTCACTGGTGGCTTCAGAATATGGAGGCGTGGAATGGCCGAGCCATTTCGGAGACGTGCCGGAGTTAGTTATAGAATCGGACGCAAGCAGTTCAGGCTGGGGAGCCAGATGCGAGCACATAGAAACAGGAGGAAAATGGTCAGATCAAGAGTTGCAGCTGCACATAAATTGCCTCGAGTTGTTAGCAGGTTCATTTGCAGTGCGAGCCTTCACGAAGGGCAAAGCAAGGTGTTGTGTCCTGCTCAAGATGGACAATATCTCCGCAGTTCGCTACATAAACAAGCTAGGAGGGACAAAGTCCAAGCTACTAGCGGAATTAGCAAAAGATTTCTGGCATTATTGCCTGGAACATCATATTGCAGTCACAGCGGAATATTTGCCAGGATCTCTCAACGAGGTAGCGGATTGGAACTCGAGGTATCTGATAGATTCAAGCGATTGGAGACTTCACCCACAAGTTTTCAAGAAGCTGCAGAAGCGCTGGGGCCCAATACATATAGATCTGTTTGCTTCCAGACTGAACGCTAAAACGCAGACATACTTCAGTTGGAGGATAGACCCGGGAGCAGCGGGTAAGGAGGCATTCCTACAGACTTGACACGGAGCGCTTCATTACGCATTCCCGCCATTTGTCATGATCACGAGCGCGTTAGCAAAGGTTTGCAGAGATCGCGCCGAACTCATGATGGTGCTACCGCTCTGGAAATCCCAGCCCTGGTTTCCAGTAGCGATGGAACTTTCTTCGGATTTTCCGAAGATAGTTCCACATCAGCCGGACCTTCTACTACGACTGTCCGGCCAGAGCCATCGCCTGATAGCAACAGGCAAGCTGCAGTTGCTGGCATGCAGGATTTCAGGAGAAAGTGGGAATTGCCAGGAATTTCGCGAATCGCTGCAGACTGCATCAAAGATTCCTGGGCGCCTTCCACTATTAGGAGCTATAGGACTGCATGGAAAGCCTGGGCGCGATGGTGCACAGACCAGTGTCTGGATCCTGTTTCAGACCCTTTAGTGCAAGTTCTTAATTTTCTGGCGACTAAATTTCAAGAAGGGGGAGCGTTTAGAACGATAGGTGTTTATAGATCAGCGATCTCAACGGGACACGATAAAATAGAAGGGATTGCAGTAGGCGAGCACCCAGCGGTCCTGAGGCTTCTCAAAGGAATAAAAATAAGAAAGCCCCAGAACTGGAGTACGCAGTCTTATGGGATGTTAGAGTAGTGTTTGAACTTTTCCTTAGATGGCCAGTGAACAAAGATCTTTCCCGTTCGCAGTTATCAGGAAAACTGACAATGTTATTGTGCCTTACATCATGCCGCAGAGTATCAGACGTAAATGCTCTGGAAGTCGATAGGAAGATCTTCTATCCAGAAGGGGTAGCTTTTCACATAGCGAAAAGAACGAAGACTGGGTCGCGAGTGATTTCATACCCTTACTTCACAGAAAATGAAAAGCTATGCGTTGCTCAGTGCATCAAGGATTACAAAGTCTCCAGAGAGCACCTTGGGCCGAGAGGGGTTTCCCAATTGCTTATAGCGCGCAGAAAACCTTATCACACAGTTGCAGCAGCTGCTATCGCTAAATGGGTGCGCAAGGTGATGAAATGGGCTGGAATTGATCTGTCAATATTTGGGGCACATTCTGCGAGGGGTGCGATGGCTTCTAAAGCATTTACAGCTGGGGTATCTCTTCAGGACATTATGAAATCGGCAGATTGGTCCTCAGAGTCGACCTTTAAAACCTTTTACTTCAAGCCTGTCTCTAATATTACTAATGCAGTGGTGGCAAGCTTTGAACAAGCACAATGCGAGCCTCCTGTCTTGTCATAGAGTAAAGATTGCCCACGCTAACAGCTCAGGAAGTCTTTATTCTATTAAAGACAAGGAGGCAAGCATTATATCCCACCCAAATGAAGTATTTGAACCTGTATATGTTTATTTGATGCTCAGATGTTGTTGGCCCGCCCTCATGAAGTATTTTCAATTTCTCTTAGGAGAAGATCAGAAAGCGACTTGACTTCATACACAGATCAAAGATGTTAAGAAGTTTGTTAAAGTTGGTCCGGAGGACCTAGCAAGTTACTGTTGAGCAGTCAGTTCCAGTTTTCCTCCAGGGTCACAGTTGATCAAATAGAGGACAGTTTCAAGTTCAGTACACAATGGAGTGGAAAAAGAAAGAGGCAGAGGACTATCATGGCGGGTTCTTATACTGCGACCTATTCCAGGATAGGTGGATCAGGAGAGGTCAAGACTACTAGCCCCGGAGGATCATGGGGGAGGTACTGCAGAAAAGACCAGTGACTTTAGAACTTTTTAAAACCTATCATATTTGGTATTTTTTATACAAGGAAGGAAAAAAAGAGCAAATGTTACGGTTTTAATGTTTTGTTGAACATGCTGAATGGCAGTAATTAAAGAGAGTAAAGCAGAATGCTCGCCTCCTTGTCTTTAATAGAATGAAGACTTCCTGAGCTGTTAGCTTGGGCAATCTTTATTACCACTAACTGCTCTATCATGACAGGGATTGAATTACATTTTTATCCACTCTTGGAGCTTAATCTTCACTTTTCCCAAATAGACACAAAACACTTTGAGCAACCATAACACATTAAATTTAAACCCAAAAGTCACTTCATGCCAGCATGTGAAATGCAAGTTCAACTCCCCTTATTAATAGGGTATCAAGTAACGTGCGCAATCTCATTCATAAGGAGAGATCTATCTTCAATAACCTTATAAGTGAAAGATCACCTATGGCAGATAAAGAGTACTCTTGCAAGCAGTATATTCAGAAAAAACTAGATTAACAATGTTAGTAAGAGTGTGCTGCCAAAACATGGAAAACCTGTTGCATTGCCAACTGATAAATGAGTGAACTATTCCGACATTTTCATGTAAATGGGTGCATTCCAGAAATCGTATTTGCATTTGATCTTCAACAGACAAAAGCTTCCTGAAGAGTCCCATTGTTAAAAATCATCCAAGGTTTATGGGAAAAACAATAACCTATTAAAAGAACAATGACCAACGTGTGTTTCAAGAGATGAACTTACTTTCCCAAGGTTAAATGGGACTCAATGTAAACATTGAAATGTGTGTGGACATTTACATTGATACTTAGATCAGTAAAAATAAAAAGACAAGACCACAGAGGAAATATAACACATTTTTCAACTAACATACTTGAAAACATAGGATACAAATCCGGATTTTATCTCCAGATCTCATATAATCATCATTAAGTGACTTCATTTGGCTCACGAACAAGGTCCAATTAAGGTTATTCGGTAACTGCAAATAGAGTCATTTTTGAAAATGTATTGCATTGCAATATCTTAAATCAGTAGTGCTATACATTAACATTTTGGCTTTTATATTTTCATGAATTCCTAAAATAATCTTCATTTGTATACATTATATTTGATGATTATGTGTTGTTCTAGATATAAAATGTGCATTTAGCTAAAAAAAAAGGGATTTCTCTCTATATATGTAGTCTTTAATTTATTTTTATTAATTTATTACTGACAAAAACCTTGGCCTAGTTAAAAATCTATCTTGCAAAAACTGGATTTTTTCCCCAAAGGCTGAGTAATCCAAATCATGCCCTTTCAATATTCATAAGATTGAGCCAATAATTGAGCGTTTCAACCTAAAATATGCTTGTTGGTGTTTTCCGTCTCTTTATGTTATTTTTAAAAACATTTTATTTGCATTATATACAACAATATAATTAATCTGAGAGGCACATCTATCTATGGTGCACAATGGTGATAACAATACTGTGGCTACCCTGCAGGATTCAGCGGGGTCATCCAACACTCTTCTAATGTTAGACAAACATTCAAAGTACTTGCTCTCAGGGGACAATCAGTGAAAGGTTCTGATACGGAGCCCATGTGTACACAGACCGGGACCCTGCAGGCATAGTTCTGATATAGGCGCCTTCCTTATAATGACAAAATGCCACATCCTTCAGGCAGTCTTTAACTCTAGTTGCTGGTCCCCTCCCCCATGCAATCACAACTCTTAGATGTGCCAGCAGCAATAGAAAAAACACCCGTTTTCCGGGCAAATGTGGGGACCAATCTTGTACACTCCAACAGTATGATAATAGGGGACCTCTCTATAACTTCTTTGATCATGCATTTTACTCTGTCAAACACTTTTGCCCAAAACCCCAATACATGAAGAGCCATGCCAGGTGTACGAAATCCGCCTGTGGTAGGTGACAGCTCTTGCATTCATGTGTAGTATCACAGTAGTATTTGGGTATTTTGGCAGGGTTGTTAAACACCTGGTGTAAACATTTAAAGGTAATCAGTTTGTACCTGGTGTTAATTACCAGATACTTAGTTTGAGCTTTATCATAGGACCTGTGTGGATCTTTGATATCCAGACCCCGGGTGTTTTCCGACCAGTGTCTCAATTCATCCCTGTGGGTGTGTATAAACTGCACGAGTTTCCGGTACAGTCCGGAAACGAGCTTCCCTTCCCCTTGCATGCCAATAATATCATGTAATTGCATAACTGTGGGAGATGAGGCTGAGAATGTAGGGAACAGGGTTTTGAAAGCATTTTTCAACCTGAACTACATAATAATATACAGTGGGGATGACCCTCACTGCAGTTTGATGCCATCTAGCGATATGAATATACCCTCTGGGAAAAAGGACCCCCATTGTGGAAAACCATATCCTTGGGACCAACTGGATGGGTTGTGCATCCTCAGGGCATTGGATAAGGTAGTAAATAATGTTTCCCTCACACTCTTCTATTCCCCACTTTTGCAAGTACATAGCAGGGATAAAGATTACAGACAAGATTACATTAGTTGCCATGGACCACACACTTTGGTTAAGCACCGTGTTCCAAGCCCCTTGTTTTACGGCCAGTCTCTTGGTGACTGTAGTGATAAATCGCACAACCCCAACTAACCACATTTAAGTAGCACAGTAACTGGAAGAAAAATGACTGGCTGCAAGAAAAGCATATGCCCAGGTACTTTCTGCACCCATAGCGAAAACCAAAAGCTGGCACCCATGAATGTATGCACAGTAACTGAACATATATCTTAAAGTTAAACATACAAATGTAGTTCACTTGACCTTACCGCAAGACAGAATAGCATTGGACTTTCGAAAAAAGAAATGAACACCAGAAAAATAACCTGAGTGAGGAAATCTTCCAATAAATATGCTGGCAAAGTATAAAAGGTGCTCACATTTTAAACCCAGTAATCTGCAGTGAAATATTCCATGGAAAACAAAATCCCAATACGGAACAAGTATGTATGGTCTTGTGGGTAAGCGTCTGCACTGGGAACATCCTGAGTAAAATCCTGTTATACAAATACCTGAGCAAGCTTGTCAACCTCACAGAAAAAACAAGGGATTGAGTCTGCCCTGTGAAAAAAGTTACGCTCTCCACCCACATGTGTCCTTTACTGGTGCCCTGAAAAGTAGCCACAATCAGGGGAAAATAACTGCACTAGTGTCCAGCATTGCAAACTCCCTTGCCACATCGTGGGCAAATACTCATGACTTACTTGCCCTCTTATAATTTCTCCTCCTCACCCTCATGTCTGGCTTTCAACAATACTCTGCTTCATAACGCTAACTTGAAAAGTACACATACCATAGTGTCACTCCAATATAAATATCCTTATAAAACTATGTTAGGCAAAAAGTTTACAATTGTGGCCTTATTCCCCCCAGCTTGACTGTGAGACTACAAATACCAAAATGCAATTCAGCAAAAGGTAAAAAAAATTGTCACACAGCATTTGGGACTGGCCCCTTTCTTTCTTTGAAGCTAAGCAGGGTCTGTCCTGTTTACTGCATGGATGGGAGACCTGGATGGCAATCATGTCACTGGCCATGATCATATATTTCGCCTCCGATGTCTTCAAATAAATAAAAATAAAACTGTAACCATGCGTACCTAACCACATATACCCTTGGCTATCCATAGTCCTGTATAGCTGCGAATATCTGAAAAATAACCAGAAATAAAACGCTTTCCTGCCACCTCATCAAGTGCCCCCTCATCTGTGCCAGCTCCACTCACTCCCCAGATAGCCTCCTCACCTACCCTGCCCTCTCCCTTTCCCCCCCACAATACACGCTGATTCTGCAATGCAGTTTGATTTGAGATGTTGGCTATTCACAGCTATAGCCGAGGCAACAGAAAGCTTTGTTTTGCAAACTCAGTCCCTAGACCCCCTCCAACTTCCAAATTTCCCTTCGTGCCCTCTAGCCACCCCCATTCCCACCTCTAGACTTATGGCATTTACATATTTTCTGACCTGCAAATTGCTTGTTTCCTGTGTTTTATTTTCCCATATCCTCAACTATAATCTCGAATATCTCTCACATCGAGAGAAAAACAAGATGGCAGCTGTTTCATTTTTAAAAACACACAGTTTGGGGGTAAATCCCCTACATATAGCTATCTATTTTTAAGAAGGAGGCATCTGCTTCTCTGTCAAATATTTAAATAACTACTGCAGTAAATAACCCCAAACAAAGCATGGATCGCGAGTTATCTCTTCATGCCTAAGTGGTTTTGGACCTGGTCCAAATTGTCCAGCGGTTTGGGCTGTGCACTTTCTTCAAACATTGACCTTCGTTGTCTATGGAAAAATTAATGGAAAGTGGGCTGCAACGTTGTAAAAAAATGTTTCGTCTTCTTAATAATGCTCTTATTATTTAACGTATCTTTACAAAACTTTGCAGTCTGGGTGTCGGGGAAGGACGAGGGAGGGGGAGGGGGACGAGTTCCCAATCACTTTCCAAATTTCGATCAAATCTGTTACTCGAATCAAAAGTTATTAACAATAGAATTTTAAGGAGTTCCTATGGGAATCCGATTGACCTTAACTATAGGGAGGCTATTGTTGCCCTATAATAAGAATGTATTTACTTAAACATCTGATTTTGTAATATATGAATGAAATAGTACTGATCTGTATTTGTACGTTTAATTTCTTGAATGTGATGTTTACACATTAGGGGCAGAGAATATCAGAGAATGGCAGTCAATACCTTAAACATTGCTAATGGATTGAGTTCATGATTATCAGTGGAAGGGTCATCATCTTTTTTTAAATTTTTGTTGTGAACACAAGGACAGGCCCTCTAACATCCTAGCTCTCAGACTATCTAAACTGCATGAAGACCTTCCCACCTTGAAACACCAGCGATCAGACCTGTGAATGACACATCCCTGGGGGAACTGCACAGCCCACAGAAATATTGCCCCAGCATTAAAAGAGCTGTGAGGTGCCCATTACAAGACCCTCCAGGGAACACAGACATGATAGGTTATTTATAATGTGCTTAATACCTAGAGGTTTCTAAGCGTGGACCTGGGGATGGAACCTGTGTTGCTCTGTGTCATCTTGCTTCCAAGGTAAGCACGTTGCCCCTGAGCTATACACCTGAGACAGAGAACCTACCTTCAGTTTCAAAGTCCTCAGCATGCTGCAGTTGTAACAATACACTGGTCCATGTGTTCCCTAAACGGCGTTGGATTCAATACAATAAATTGCTGAGAATGCTGCAGCAGTAGCTCAGTAGAGCTCAGTAGACTGAGTACTGACCAAGAGGCAGGAATCTCTGATGTGTACAGTAGGTTGTGTCACAAATAACAGAAGCAGAAACACATAAAACACTCCCACTCAAGTTGCAAGTTGCAATTAACATCTCTGAACTACACATATCGTTTGCACACTCTTAAACACTTCGCCTGGCTCTTGCACCCATTTCTGAATAAGCCAAACTAAGGTATTAATGAATCACTGTTGCGAAACCTGCACAAATAACCAAAGGGCACCTACGTGGAATTCAAAGATCTTGACTATTCCTCCAGACCTACTGGGAAGCGCCGATGCGCGTGAGGTAAGGGCACAGGCACGTACATGGGGAGGGATCTTTCAGGCAGGGGCGTTGCTAGGGGGGGGATAAGGGGGCTATAGCCCCTGATCTTTTGGTTGTAGCCCTGGATAGAATCTCAGGAGCTACAGCCAAAAGGCTAGCTAGCCCCCAGTCCCGACAGTTCAACATTAGCGTAGCCCCGGGTCTTTTCCAGACCTAGCAACTCCCCTGCTTTCAGGCATTGTATGTTTGGGATCCTGGTGCTAAACATACATAATTCTATTTCACCAGATCTCCTGGCGCAACATTGGCTTCCGGTTCAGTCGCAAATTCGTTGCACACTCTGGAGACCAATCTACGGACTTACCAACCTGGAAGAAGGTGCAGATCAGTAGTAGATCACACACTCACTACATATGCTAGTTAATCAGGACCGCACAACATTTGTGCTATGATTTTATAATGCACCTCACCTCTCACGTCTTCGCTGTCCCCTTTTTCCCGATCCTGATTCAGTTCCCCTCCCCTACCTTAATGTGCACTTCAAATCAGATATGCTGTAAATCACATGTCATAAAACAACAATACACAATTACACTATTATCACCACACCATCTTCTAATGGGTACAGAAAAGCGACCTGTACCAACCACTTTTTGGTACCTTCACGTGACTGACAAAGGAAAGCAAAGGTGGTCTTCCACAAAATGACTGAGTTTACAGAGTCAGGTTCTTACTGCCACATGCTGCCTGAGGGTCACAGCACCACCCAGAACATCGCCATAGTGAGTCATGGCTTCTGCTCAAAGCGAGGCTGCTTTTGGGCCAGGCTGTTCTCTTCTTTCCCGCACCACAGGAATCAACCAAAGGTCCTGCTCTTCAAAGAAGATGCAATCAGACATGGTCTGCTACATCACTGGCAGGTCCGAGACCTTCCCTTCTAATACTGCCACCCCTTTACTGGAACTCTGCAACCTTCCCACCCCCTTTTTCTATAGAGTGCTCCATTGCTAGCCAGCTAGGTTCATGCTATAGAAATTCAATACATACCCACCGTGGTTAGGGACGCCGCTTTTTGGTGCAGTGCTGCCCTGGTCAATTTTGCTGCCATTCTTCCCCCTCCTGGAGGAAGAGGAAGAGGAGGGTACACAAACTTAGCAGGCCACTCTTGTGACAAAGCCTGCTGTGGTTAAGGGCGCTGCTGTTTGGTGCTGTGAGGCCCTGGTCAATTTTGCTGCCGTTCCTGCTGGCCCCACCCCCTTCCTGGAGGAAGAGGAAGAGGAGGTTACAAAAACTTAGCGGGCCGCCCTTGTGGCAGAGCCTGCCGTGGTTAAGGGCCCCACTGTTTGGTGCTGTGCTGTGCTGCCCTGGTCAATTTTCCTACCATTCCTGCTGGCTCCACCCCGCTCCGGGAGGAAGAGGAGGGTACAAAAACGTAGCAGGCCACCCTTGTGGCGAAGTCCGCTGTGGTTAAGGGTGCCGCTGTTTGGTGCTGTGCTGTCCTGGTCAATTTTGCTGCTGTTCCTGTTGGTCCCGCCCCCTTCCTGGAGGAAGAGTGAAGGGTACAAAAACTTAGCAGGCCACCCTTGTGGCGAAGCCCGCCGTGGTTAAGGGCGCCGCTGTTTGGTGCTGTGCTGTCCTGGTCAATTTTGCTGCCATTCCTGCTGGCCCTGCCCCCACCCTGGAGGAAGAGGAGGGTACAAAAACTTAGTGGGCCACCCTTGTGGCGAAGGGTGCAACTTTTTTTGGTGCTGTGGGCGGTGTGTCCTTCAGGAGATCGGGCTGGCGGCTGATTGTCCCTCCCTTTTCAAACCCTGGGGGCGTCTTCTGTGATTATGGTAGAGCAGTTCATGGTGCGTACTGAGCCATCTCAGCTGTTTTGGAGCTACTGCCCATCACAGACCGTGTTCTGATTTATTTTCACATTTCGCTTTGCGTCCTGCATTTTGTTCTGTCCATTCAGCCATGCAATGTTGTTTCTGGGCTGGCGGGGAGCGCACTGCCATCAGGGGTGGACGGGTCTATAGGGAACTCTGGAGATTTCCCGGTAGGCCTCTGCACCCTGGGCCTCTTTTGTGTGGTGTTTCCACATTTTCTCATAGGAAAAGGGTTGGGATTGCTGAAAATGTGTAATATGGGGCCACTTTGAAAATTATTTCGAGGGCCTCTTTTGGTTCCCAGTCCACTGCTGACTGCCATTATTGGTTTCTGCTGGCCTCTGTCAGCACGCTGACGAGTGAGGTGACAGTACGAGGGAGTAGACCATTAATTGCACGGCAGCACCAAGGGAGCATTACTGGAGACGAATGTTTTTATTGGATACTAACGTGGAAATTAATTTCAATTAATGAACTGGTGCGAATCGAGCTGTCTCAGCTGTTTTAGAGCTATTGCCCCTTCACAGACTGTGCTATGACTTATTTTTCGCACCCTGCTGTGCGCCCTGTGATTTGTATTGTACATTTCAGCCCTGCAACGTTGTTTCTGGGCTGGCGGGTTTCTGCTGGCCTCAGTCAGAACGCGGAAGAGTGACGTGACAGCATGGGGCAGTACACGTAATTGCACGGCAGCACCAACGCAGCATTACTGGAGGCTATATTTTGATTGGATATTAACTTGGAGACTCATTTGTATTAATGAACTTATTGGATCTTGTGTAACTGACGCTCTTGGCATTGTTTTAAAAATGGAGAAGAGGAAAGCTGCTATTTCTATCTCGCGGCTGGAAGGGCATAAAAAGCGATTTACAAGGTTTAAAACAATTCAGGACGTAAAGTCCTTATCACAGAGATTAAAGATTTGCTGGGAGATAATGTAGCTATGGATGCTGCAGATCCGACAAGATGCTTACCCCCGGTGGTGATTGGAGGATGCCCCTCTATAAATACGAACTGCATTGGCAATTCTACTAGTTTAAACTTGTCTGAGATCTCTTTTGGGCCTTTGGAGAGCCGCCTGTCTACCTTATCAACTGGGAAATATCGCGGCAAGGCAAAGAAAGGAAATGTCCCATGGGAAGTCTTTAGGGTTGTCAACCCGGTTGATTGCTCGGATGGGAGAAATTACGTAAATCCAGTGACAGGCCCGGAAACATTTCCCGGAAGAGGAACCATTGAATGTCAGTCAATCCCTACTATAGTTTCTACAGGCTCTGACTCTTTCAAGTTAGTAGATGGGTTAAGTTATGTACAGTTTGGTGCTAATACCCCCCAATCTGCTAAACGGGTGACGTCATCATACAATATGGAAAATCAGGGCTTGGTCCTAGAAGAGCTAGTGCAAGAGGAAGAGGGTGAGGGAAAGGATGAGGCAAAGAAGGAGGGGTTGACTGTAAGTACTAATGTAAACGTGTCTTAACCTCGCTCAGCTGCAAGCCCCCACTATTCTGCCTCGCTTCAAAATACCACCAGGGAGTTGGGTTGTGAGACACCATCATTGCGTCTGCCACTCTCTGTTGTTAGTGATCAATCATAACCAATCAGACCACTCAGACCCAGTGGGTCAGCCTATTATGCAAGACCCCAAGGATGTTGAGTGGGAGAGGGTGGGCAAAAAGAAGGGAAGTAGGGGATTTAAGGACTCGGGCATCATGAAGAAAGGGAAAAGTAACTTGCTCAATAGGTGTGCAGGCAGTTCACACTGGGACTGTGGCTCTGCGCCCATCTGTTAGTAGTGTGAACTGTGGTAATGGTTGTGACTGCAGTAGAACTAACCACCGTGAAATAACAGCTGCCTTATGCAGCATTATTGAGGAGGTATCCAACCTGAAGAAGCAAGTTGCTAAACTGGCTAGATTATCAGAGACCGGGTTGCCCAAGGTTAATGCTGCTAGTGTAGATCCGGGTAGGGCTGTTTTAGTTAGTAAACAGGTCCTAGTAACCCCCTCATTTGGAGATTAGGGGACATGCGGGACTGGCACTGCCTATTCTGCTAAATCTAGGGAAGTGTTGGAATGGGCAGGATCTCATTCTGATTGACTGCCCAAAGGACCTGGTTTGTCCACCTGGCATGGCCCTTGTCATGTAAACAAGGGTTGGAAGGTGGGGTTTTAATGCCAACGTCTGTCATTCTCAATGACTGTGTGTACAGAAAACACCTGTTAGGGCCAAATCCTTCTAGATCCTGGAATGGCCCTTGGTCTCACCATTACGGGCAAGCAAATGATGTTAACACATCAGAGAAGAGGGGTCATCAAATTAGAGGGAACGCAGGATCTGTGTACATGTATGGAACCCTCAGGCTACATGTAGAATGCTTTGAAAATCAGTCCCCACTGGTGAACAAATCTATTTACTGGTTGCGACACATAAGGGGTTGTAGGTCTATAATACGAGAGGACATCCTCAATTGTGAAAGTGGTTGTAGCCTGTGATTTTATACAGATCTCCCTGGTAAATTCAGTACTGGCAAGAGGGAATATTGTCAATCGGTCTTCACATTTATCCACCCGCTTGTGCCAAAATCACTCTTTGCCCAAATGCCCCATTGTTCAATTCTAATATTCCCAGCTATGGGTATGGGCCGAGTGTGATGCCCTGGCCAAATAGGGGGTGGGAGGTTATGCAGGGATTGGAGGGGGTAGACTGACTAATTGAGTTTAACACAAATGTAGATAGTGCTCAGTCTACTGCCCTAGAGTCACTGTTGCAGGTTGATAACCTCAAGAAAGTAGAATGTCAGGTGATGTCCTGGAATGTGGCTGGGGTAAAAAGCTTGCTGACAGATCTAGACTGGGTTCGATTTGTCCACTCATATGATCTTGTATGCCTCCACGAAACATGGCCAGTGGACACAATAGAGTTGCAGGGTTAGTTCCTTTTGTAACCCTGCTGAAAAAGGGCACAAAAAGGGCACTAGAGGTAGACCTAAAAAGGGTGGCAATTCTGGTTATCCCCACACTGAACATTGATACTAAAATGATTCCCTCAGGCTCAGATGACCTTTTATGTTTGGAAGCAATTTCTATTGATGAGAGGCATATTTGGATATTTAATATCTACAACAGACTTGGAGGGACTGCATCGCTGGAAAGGGTTAATACGATGAATCATATAATAAAGGATTCAGAAAGCGTTAGTAATGTTACTCCCCTAATATTGCCAATTGGTGATATTAACGCCCAGTTTGAACCCGCTGATGTGCTAAGTGGTTTATGGGATGATCAGGATGCAGTTTACAGGATTCCCTTATTAGAGACCGCTAAACCTGAAAGGCTTAATTCTTGGGCTATCAAGGTTGCCTGGCTAATGAATGAGGCAGGCCTCCGGGCCTGCAATGAGAGAGTATCCCCGGATAGGTCTGCTGGAGTTACGAATGTTGGTCACCAGGGGAGCTCAAGGATTGACTACGTCCTGATCAGCCTGATGGACTGGGACATGGTGGCTAGTCTAGAGGTCCTTCAGCCCAGCAACAATGATCACTACCCACTCAGCTGTGCCTTGAGTTGAAATTGGGGAGAGGGCTGTAGACTTGCTGACTTGAAGGATGCAAGCCGTATCTCCATCGCAGGACACTCAAGACAATCTGTTAAATGTTCTAGCTTAAATATGCCTGTGGTAAAGTGCTGTATCTATGCAAGTATTGAATCACATATTGTGGGTATTTGCATGGCTGATGCCCCGTTCCTAGTATCGGGGATAGATATAATGATTTGTTGAAAGTTTTGCATCCTTACTTCACCAAATCTGTGGGGAAAATCAGAAAGATCACCCTCGAGAACAAGGGTTGGCACGATGAGATTTGCCAGCTGACAAAACAAGATCTGTTACTTTATCTTAAAAGTACAGTCCAGATTAATAAAGTACTCCTTAGAAATATCGGGGACAAAAAATAAGGCAGTACTTGCTACAAAGAAGGAAGAACATGCGAGAAACAAATGGGATGAATTGATGTCGTGCTGTGCTAGGGGTGACCAGATCAGCTTTTTGAAGCTTATAGGAGGAAGAGATATGACTTCTATGGGGTCTGTATGTTGCCAGATATGTCCAAACGAATGGTTTCAGCATTTTAACAGTTTATATAAACACGGATCAGGTGATGCCCATTAAGTAGTACCGGGTGTTAGCATTGAAGATCGTGAGGAATACCCGCCAATTACAATCAGAGAGGTGGAGGGGGCCATACTTAGATTGGCAAGTCGGAAAGCGCCTGGACCTGCCGAAATTCCTATTGACCAGCTCAAAGATGAGCTTATTATTTGGGCCCCATTGTTGACCCGGGTGTTTGATTTTGTCGCCAGATCTGGGAGTGTTCCACAATCCTGGCATGAGGCAACAAAGGGTGACAAGAAGCATCCGGGGAATTACAGGCCAATCTCCCTTCTGGGCGCTGTTGGCAAGGTCTATGCCAAAGTTCTGCTGGCCTGTCTTCATGAATGGGCACTTCAGGGGGGGGCAAATTAATCATCTGCAAGCTGGGTTTCAGAGCGGGGGTCAGCACTGTGGATCAGTGTTTTAGGCTAAGTGTGATTCTGGCCAAGTATGTTTCCGTACTACACTCTAAAGTTTCTGCAATATTTGTAGATTTGCATATGGCCTTTGAGTTGTTAATAAGTTGTGGTCTATTTTGAAGAACAAGGGAGTCTCAGGGTACCGCTTGGCTAATATTCAGTCTTTATATACTGATAACAGGGCAACAGTGAGGTGGTGATTGGGAGGGGAGACAACAGAGTTCTTTGAGGTTGAGAGGGGGCTTTGCCAGGGGTGTGTGCTGGCCCCCCTCTTATTCTGTTTTTATATCAATGTAATCGTTGAGGACTTGGTTGTCTGTTGCCTTGATCACCCGAAAATGGGGAATGATGTGCTCCCGGTGTTATTTTATGCCTATGACGTGGTGCTACTATCAACTACCCCTATGGAACTGAGACACAAATTACAGGCGTTTGTGGGGAAATGTAAGGAACTCTCAATGGTGCGTACCACAGAGAAGACCAAAGTGATGGTGTTTTGCAAGAAATTTGGTAAGAAAAAGATCTCAGTTGAAGAGTGTGCACTGGAGCAAGTGAGATCCTATGATTACTTGGGCATTAGGGTCTCTGATGATCTCTCTTGGTCGGCTCAGCACACCAAGGCAGTAGCGACCCTAGAAAAATATAGTGGAGGAGTTAGTCGGTTTTATTTTAGTCATGGCAGAGGAGCTGTCGCCCCGATCATACATCTATATAAGTCACAGGCTCTGGCGGCAACTATGTACGGGCCTGAGTTGTGGCGGCACCGTACCATTTTCTCACTAAATGTACTTGATAACACTTCTTGAGAGCCTTACTCATGCAGCCAAGAGGTGCGCCCATGGCCAGTCTTCTTTGGAAATGTGAATTTAAGCCAATTTCTGAGGTACTGGCGATCAAACCGATTTTGTATTGGATCAGAATCTGGAGTGCATCTGAATTAGGTAACTATAGAGATGCACTCAGAGGTTTGCTGAATGTTCCCGGATCTGGCTCCTTGCCCTGGCTTAGGTTTATTCCTCAATGTCTAGCGGGTTTGGATCTGGACGTTTTCTGGTCCAACCCTGCAGGCCTGACTCCGAAATAACAGTAAAAAAGGCATGCCACGAGGCGATTATTAATAGAATGAAATGGGCGTGTCTTAATCTAAGTACTGCTCCTTGTATTACGAACTTAAACAGGCAGGGGGCTTCGAGCCGTTTTTAGATCGTATTGGTCCCGGTGATGCTCGGGCATTATATATACAGCTGCGTAATATAACACATTGAAGCTGGCAACATTCACAGCAAAGTGGAGACGTTCCAATGGCTGCCAGTCTAAGGTCTGTGGTTCCCCCCAGGAATCGATAATACATTTTTTACTGTTTTGTCTGGGCTACAAAGACCTGAGGGAACGTTATTTAGTGCACCTTTATAGGCTAATGGACGTTTGATTGACTGCTGCATCTGTGGGTCTATGTAAAAATACTGACGATTTGAATGTACTTTATTTTACCTCCAAATATGTTTTTAGGGCGTGGCTAAGAAGAACGCACTTACTTGCACTGTTGTGATGAATTTTATTAAATTGTTTTAATGCACCCTATGTTATGATAAATGATTGATTTTATAATTCTTTTTTAATATTCTTGTTTGCGGAATTGTGTTGATGTAATGATGCTTTTGTGGTTTTATAGCCGAATGAAGCTACATAAGAACAAACAATGCATACATACGTACATACATGTATACAACATACATGTGCAACCTTGAGGCACTCCTGGTAGCTATTCTAATTTTGTGAAAGGCCAACCCGCTGCAGAGAGTACTTCAAGGTGTATGTCGTTAATGACGCTGCTGTAGCCACTCCCAACGACCCTCCCACTTTGAGCAAAGCAGATTGTTTAGCACCGGGTCCATCCCATTACAGCTGTGGCTGCAATCCTTATGTACACAGCCTCTACACCAGAATCCCTCAGTACTTTTATGGCAATAGCAATGGGGCTATACAAAAGGAAGGGTGCAGACATCGGCACCTCACTCATGACCTTAGTGCCTGTGTGCAAGTGCAACACAACTGTAAATAAACTGCACTGTGTCGTAGACTGCACAGTGCACATGGGTCGGGGTGAGAGGGCAGACCAGATGCTGTACTCTTTGGATGCCACACTAACCCTTGGCCTGGTATGCGAAGTTGTGCATAACCATAGGCCTGGTATAAATGAGTATGTGAAACTCATTTGTACTGCATAAGGCTGAAGCACCAGATCACCATCTGACATGCCCCCATTTTGACCATATCTGTGCTATTTAGTCTGCGATTTCAGCTGCAGGATAGCTGAAGCACTGACACATGTGAGAGAGTTGCACGAATCTCAGAATAACACGACCCCCGACTACTGCCTCCCACATCATGCCAACATCAACGCACAGAAAAGGTGTAAGGTGGGACACAAGTAAGTACTATTGCATAACCTGTCCCTTCGAACCTGGGGTCTGTGGCGTTGACTGTATTAGGAACGATATTCACAACCTAGGGAGTGGAGGAAATAGTGGCTTCATATTGCAGTGATCAGACCCCATGCATGTCAGTGATACACCTTTCTTCTGCCTCAGGCTATATTGTTTAGTGTGCTATCTGAGATCAATTTAAGTCAATCATTTTCTGTTTCAATCTGTTTCTTATGACTCGTATGTGGAATATTTCGAGTGCTGAAATTAAAAAAAGAATTGCATAGAATTAAGTTCATCTTTAATTTTATATATTGTATGGTTCTTTAAAGTGCGTGTCCTACTAATTCAAGGGCTTCGCTTTCCAAATCTAGCACTACCTCTCTAAGGGGTGGATGGAAAACCTCGATTCAGTCCTACTCGCTGTGTTTCCCTCTGGGCAGCTTCCCATGTAATGCGTCTTCTTCCCATTTCTGCCATTACAGAAGAGGCTGACCCATGTGCGAATCCGTCCTGACTTCACTGCTAAAGGAAGTTGTCCACCACACACTACTAGACAACATTCACTGGGTAGCGGAGCACACAACCTTAACATGTTGCAGCCTTGTAGGGATTCAAGAGTCGGGTACACTGTTATTCCCTAGTTGCAGCAAGTAAAGGGACCAGATGTGGTCGCATCCCATTCCTCTGAGGGAGAGTCACTGAACATGCCCAAAAGAGTCACAGAATGCGATTTATGAAATCATCATGGAAGTAGACACTTTCTCTGGTCAATTTCCAAATCCATCCTCTCTGTCTGTAGCGTTGATGAGGTGGCCAAACGTAACGAAATGAGATTGACATGGGCAATATATGCAGGGTCAACACACTGAACATATTGTTTACTTTCCTGAGAAACACAACACTTAAAACAGACTTTCACCACATCCTCATCTACACAAGGATGCAGTCTCCAGTTACAGTTGTACAAGGCCACACTATAGGCAGATGTGTGACACACAAAAGGCAATTAACATAATGTAGCATAACTTCTGAATCCATCTGCTTGGCTGTCAGGATTAGTCAGGCGAGTACAAAGGCAGCGAATATGGCAAGGGAAATGTGCACTAAATCACACAGTGAATAGCTTCGAATTAAACTACGTGCACACAGGAACAACGACTCATGTATGCTAGAACCCAGGAGTGCAAATAGAGTGTGAAAACAAAACCAATATATGAAAAGGGATGTGGGGTAAGCACCTGACCGCGAGGAAAGTCGGCAAGCGCCTTACCCCCAATTGCTGTTACAGGTACTGACAGCGCTAAACCCACGTGGAGGGCAAGAAATGACAGGATCTGTGAACTAACACTCTTGATGGTATTAAATAGGGGAACTAAAGAACAGTACTCACGAGGACGAGATAAACCTCTTGAATGTCAGCTAGCCCACGAATCCTGTTGATGAAACTGGGACCCAGAAAGGCTATAACAGCAATGGGAGGAAAACTAAATACCTAAGTTGGAATAGTGATTACAAATTAGTGAGGAAAACATAAGCATTCACACAGGAGCTAGCTACAACAGCACACCACACCTAATAATCAAATGGGAAATAAATGCAGAAGTGCAATGGAAAACATGGAATGGATCCCAATGGAAAGTAAGGATCAGGAGCAGGGAAAAACGAAATAACCAATGCAAACTTCTCCCTACCCCTCCAAGGAAAAGACAGGAAGCTAATCTAAGAGGAAGGCTAAGGCATACGGGTTTACAGCAGCAAAGGACAGAGTCAAAGAAATATAGAACACAGACAAACTGGGCTGCATCTAAAAGGGGCAAGCCCTGAGATATGCTGCCTGCAAACAGAGGAAGACAAAAAGGGAATCAAGGGAGCAGAAATCAATTAGCGCATGAATCCGAGATTCAGGGCGGAGGAACAAGAAAACAGGAACTAGGTACAAAGGCAAGGAACAAGGAACAAGGGACTAGTCACAACAGGAACACTGCAAACGATGACCAGCGCTGGACTGAAGTAAGACTGAGGCTCTTAAAGCTGCTTAACGAGCACACGCCTCAGGTGTGCTGATTGCTGCACCTGCAGCCACAGGTGTTGCCTATCCTCCACCCAACCTTGTCCTGCAAGGGTGGAGGTGAATCAGCGGGCCAGGCATTCTGAGAAGCATAGTCATTTGGTTAAAGAAGCATGCTGGCTGCCAAAAACCTGGAATGGATCCGGAAGAGAAGTAGCTTGGAAAATAGGGATTTAGCGCTCCCAATTCATCACAGCACTGTAGCATAAGGTTCGGAGGAAAAGTCCAGTAGGGAATAAACCCCAAATCATGCCCCCAAGTGGTGGGAACGGGAGCGAAGGGAGCGAGTCGTGACAGTATACCCCCTCCCACGGCCGTCTTCTGGTGCCCGCACGAGACATCTTCTTTCCATGATGGGAGTGCTTTTTCTTTGGAGGTGGCACTGATGGAAATGGTGGCCTGTGGGCAAAGGCAGATGGACTTCCATGATAGGAGCGCTTTGTCTTTGGAGGTGGCATTGATGGAAACGGTGGCTTCTGGTGAGGAAGAGACTCATGGTTCGAAGAAAGGCATGAAGGACTTGCAGGACCTGAAGCAGAGTTGGAAGGTCCACGAAGCTCAATCACTGGGAGTGGACACTTATAAGTCTTTGAGGAGGGAGGCAGGCTGGTGCAACATGCCTTAGACAATGGTAGAATTCCTGTTAGCCTTTCTGCCGAGAGTGGACATGCGGGAGGTGAGGAAATTGCTGGCTTCAGGAAAGGTTTATGTTCAGCCATTAGAGAAGGTGGCGGCTGAGGTAGAGGTTCAGATTTTCTTCTGTCATCCATCTGGGAAAAGGCTTGTGGTTGAAAGTGACTAAGGTTTGACTGCACATGTTCAACGCCTTGGAGACCTGAAAGTCCAATGGGTTGTACAAGGCTGGTACTCCTGGTGACAGTCGTGTAGCCACTTTGTTGCACGTGGGATACAACAGCAGGGACGTTTGGCATACTGATAGGAGTGATAGACGCAGTACTTGGTATTTCAGGCACACTCGCAGAAGGAGCAATAACAGACACATTTTGAACTGCAGCAGTCATTCCCTTCCTTTGGCTACTAGTACCCAACTGGTGCTTCTTGGCGGAATTCTGTTGCACAAGTCCTGTAGGTAATACGCCGGTCTGCACCACCCCCTGTCCACACCCGGGTGAGTGGTTCTGACTCATCACTTGGTCCAGCTTGATGACTCTGAAGCGGGAGCTGGCAAAAGTCTCAAACTCTGATGCTGCATATTTAGGAGGCTCTGATGCTAAAGTGAAGCAGTTGGGAGAATCGCCTTGTGGAAAAGGCAGGCATTCTGGTGCTCCTCCTGAAGCAAAAGAAAGGCAGGCTAGACGTTCATCGACAGTAAATGGGTGGGATTCAGGAGGAATCGCTGGAGCAGAAGAAAATACAGCAGGATCTGATGGTGTAGACAGGTATACCTCTGATATTGGCAGCGAGGCTAAGCAGGATACAGGCGTCTCATGAACTGAAGGCAAATACGCAGTATACTCCGGGACTGAAGACATGCACTTATGATGGACTACCGGAGGCTCTATAGCTGAAGGATGATCTGCAGGATGAGTCACTGTAGCTGAAGACAGGCAGGCCAGAGGAAACCTTGAGGCTGAAGGCATGCAAGCTGGAGCAATCTCGGTTGCTGTATACAAACATGTCCAGGTCTTTGGGACTGGCTCTTGAGTAAATGGCAGACATGGCAGCGGTTCATTGGGTGAAGACACGTGTGCCAAAGATGACTGCAGGGCTGTGGGTTGGATCATTGAAGAGTCAATGGTTGTAGGAGGACAGACAGAAGTCTCAGAAGTTGACAGACACATTGGTGGCTCAGGAATGGAGGGCACCTTTAGGGCAGTAGACTCCTTGGCACCAGTAACCAAAGACTGAGCTGTACCCTTGCAGTCCTTTTCTTTAGTGGGTGACACAGAGTCTTTTTCTTTGTAGAAGTCAAAATCAACCAGTGGAATTACCATAGTAAAGTCTCTGTTAATCAGGATTTCGTCAATTGTCCATTCCTCTGTTTTAGCTTCTGAAAGAGGCAGATTAACAATCAACAGTTCAGGAATCGCCTGCCGGTTTTTTGGTTCTGTATACTGTGGAATGAGTCCTTCAGAACATGAAATCTGTACTGTCTCTGACTGTTCGTATTGATCAGAATTGGCAGAAGGAAGAGTGAACCCAGAGGTAACTTCGTTTTCCACATCAGCTTTAACATCTACTTCAGTCTCAGCAGCTGTATCAAGAGCAGGGCCTAAGCCTACTGTAGTGACTGAATCTGTGTATGCCACCATTGTGGATTGTGTTTGGAAATCAGAAGCTTGTATGTGTGCTAGCTCAGAATTATGACAACCTGCTACACAGGAAATTTTAGGTAAAGGAGTGGCTTGTAAATCTTCAGCTAACTGCAATCCCTGACAAACAGCAGAACAATTGTTAGAAACTGTGCCCAGATTAAGCGCTGTGCTAGACGAAAGACCTTCACTCCCAATAGATCTAACATATTGGCAAATATCATGGTTTTCAACAACAGAGGTACTCTTGTATAATAAGTCTAACAGTGTGTTGTTTTCTGCGGCTAAGGCTTGCGCTGACATAGAATCGGGATCAAAACAAAAGATAGAACTAGGATCAGGCAATGTAGGATGTGCCATCCTATGGGAAAAATACTTTGCACGTAAATGCCCATTCGTGACAAGGAGTTCATTTAAGTCAGGACTAGTGATTTGATTGTCACAGGTAAATGTAGGGGAAGCTTTCTGTACAAACTTGTTAGAGGCCTTGCTGCCTTTCTTTCTTAAACTTGCCATATTCAATGGGAATTTTGGGCGGGTCATTCTGTCAGGATTAGTCAGGAGAGTGCAAAGGCAGCGAATATGGAAAGGGAAATGTGCACTAAATCACACAGTGAATAGCTTCGAATTAAACTACGTGCACACAGGAACAACGACTCATGTATGCTAGAACCCAGGAGTGCAAATAGAGTGTGACAACAAAACCAATATATGAAAAGGGATGTGGGGTAAGCACCTGACCGCGAGGAAAGTCGGCAAGCGCCTTACCCCCAATTGCTGTTACAGGTACTGACAGCGCTAAACCCACGTGGAGGGCAAGCAATGACAGGATCTGTGAACTAACACTCTTGATGGTATTAAATAAGGGAACTAAAGAACTGTACTCACGAGGACGAGATAAACCTCTTGAATGTCAGCTAGCCCACGAATCCTGTTGATGAAAACTGGGACCCAGAAAGGCTATAACAGCAAGGGGAGGAAAACTAAATACCTAAGTTGGAATAGTGATTACAAATTAGTGAGGAAAACATAAGCATTCACACAGGAGCTCCCATAGGATAACATTGGAGATTGGACTTGTAGTTCATTGATGGGGACAAGATGGATGCCCCCACATATTTCGGTTCCCAGATCTGCATGTGCAGTCTAGTCTTTTGGGTGTGGTTCTGCCCAGAGACACCTCGGATACCCAGAGACTATTTAAGCTGAGAAACATGCTTTGTGTTTTCTGCACCTGCAGCGTGACAATCACCGTGTTTGGATCGGTCTCCAGTAGGCCGGCATCTTTCTTCTGCGCTCTGCGCTCAGCTCCTGCAAGAACAAGAACACCGTTAGGAACAGCCTTACCTTGCGGCGCTTCTGCCCATCATTCTTCGCTCCTTCTGTTCTGCGGGCATCTTCGGCGGTGTCATTCCCATCCCGGCACGCCGCTTCCTAAGGAAAAGGGAAAAGAACAGAAAAAAGGCATTAGTAAGCATTCAGCAAATCTTCGCTTATTTTTAAAGACTGTACGAGCTTCAAACGCTTACCTGAATCCCAGCCGCTCTGGGTGAACTCTGCCTCCGGAACTTCTCATCCATCTGCAAGAGGGAAAAGAAACTCCAGGTTAGCGTGGAAACATCTAGAGGCGCCGCATACTGCGCTTACTCACCGCATTTCTTCTTCATAACTGGTATCCAAGCTGAAAACGTTGCAGCACCTAAAAGACACAGAAAAATAACTCAGTTCAATACAAATACGAAAGGGTTGCATTGTGCATCGTGCTCTCACTCACCTTCAGCGCTACTCATCTCATTAGCACGTCGCCATCCCCGGACGCTAACCATCATCTAAGGAAGGAAAGGAACGAAGTTAGAAGACAAAAGACTCATTATACTTACCTGTCGGACTCTTGCCAGTGAAGTAACTAGGTAGCAACAAGCCTGCATCAATCAACGCGCCCCTGCGCTGAAAGCAGGACGGAGAGCACACTTTCCAAGGAAACAAGGTGAGCTGTGGATCAAAGGGAAGGGTTGGACCCCGGGGAAGAAGGGGTTCAAGCACACAGAGACAATAGAGAGTTAAACTCTACCAATCCTGTGTTTAAGGCCCAGTCTCCAGTCAAGTAGACTCCAGGGAAGGGTTCGAGGTTGTAAGAGGTCAGAACAGGCTGAGTGACATCCCCGTGGATACCAGGTGAGCGTTACATTAACGGCATTCACAGAAAATCCTATTGTTTTCTCCCACACATGAGGCAAATGCCATACTTGTAGAGAAGAAGCGGAAGAGAAGGTCTGAGGTGTCATCTGCGCAAGGAGGGGTTTGGGCATGTCCGGGTTGCTGCGTGCTGAGGCAGGATCTGAGGCCTAAATGTATGAGAGAGAGCCTAATGTAGTATACCATAGCATAGTTATAGCATACCAATCCTGCATAAAGTAGCATAGCATAACAATCCTGCCACATCAGGCCTTTGAATTGACAATTTATAAGCATAGGTATTACCCTCATAAGCCCATCGGCTCGCATCTTTTGGCAACTGTTGGTCACATATATCCAAGCACTTATATCAACAACATGGATTGACTTCAAATATCCAGGTACACAAACCATTGGCATGCATTATTCTGAAGTTCCCATGTACTCACAGCATTGTTTGGTGTGTCTGCATGAGTGTGCACCTTGTGTTTGTGTGTTGGTATGTGCTGTGCGTGTGAGGGGCAGAGTCTGGGAAGTGTTAGTTTGTGTGTGTGTGAGGGTCAGTGTGTGTTGAGGGGTCAGTGTTTGGGATAGTGTAGGTCGGCTATATGGGGCAGTATATGTGTGGAGCAGTGTGTGGAGGGCAGTGTTTGTTTTGAGGAGTGCATGGGGAATGTTTGGGGGCAGTGTGTGTGGACAGTTGTGAGGACAGGGTGTGTGTGTGAGAGGAGAGCATGCCTTTGTGGGGATAGTGCATGTGGGCTGGGCAGTATGCATTAGAAGAGTGTGTGTGGGGTCAGGTTGGGAATGTGGTGGGGAAATGTGGTGGGGTAGTGTCTGGGGTCAATATTGTTGGGGCAGTGTTTGAAGGAGAGAAGAGTGTTTGTGTATGGGGCAGTGTTTGTGTGGGGTGTTGGTGTGTAGTGCACAAGTGAATGTGTGCAGAAAGTGTTGGTGTACCACAAGACTCTGTCTTCAGTACTCTCCTATTTACACTCTACACCTCTGCTCTTGGGGCACTCATTTCTTTCTTTGCATTCACGTACCAACTCTTCATGAAAGACACACAAATCATCTTCTCTTTTCCTGAACTCTCCTCTAATCACTGTATCAACATGACAAACTGTCTCTCTGGCATTAAATATTGGGTGGCTTTGCACTCTCTGATGTTAAACTCTACCAAAACAGAAGTGCTCTTCTTCCTTGTCAAATACTCTCTCTCATCTCATCCCCTGTCTATCCAGTTTCCACTTGACACTCTCCCCTACTGTTCCTCAGCTACCAAACTCAGTGTCATCTATAACACTTCTCCAAAACTGCAACAGGCACTCACATCAACCTCCTAAATATTGCAATAAATCAGGCACCTCCTTCCTTTCAACACTGCCAAGTATCTCTTAACCACTCTTGTGTTCTCTGAACTTAACTACTCTGCTAGCATCCTTTTCGGTCTGCTCAACTAGGCTTTCTGTCCCCTCGACAAGAGAGTTAACTTCTCTACCAGGACTCTCTTTGAACTCCCTCACTTCATACCTACTTCCTTGTACCGTCACCATGCTGGATGGCTGACGAAGTAAAACAGGGTCAGATTTTCATTTCTTCTCCTGGTTCACAAATCTATCCATGTTAAGGCACCACTGTATCTACCCTCCTCTATCCAACTCTACAAACCTTCTCATAATTTGTGCTGTGCCTCCTCAACTACACTTGTGGCACCTTGCCTTCCTTGGGCTTCCTCTTGCATCCGCTCTTTCTCTCTTCTTGCTCCACTTGCAATGAATTCTCTTCTCCCTAACATCATGGTTACACTGATTTGTTAAAAAACAAACTAAAAGCCTACATCCTCACCTCCGAGTTACCCTCTTAACCTACCTCTCATATGCCTTCCAGCTAACATTTTTTCCCTCGCCTCTAATCTGCCCTTTTCCTTCACTTTCTCTGCCTCCACTCTAGCACTTCATTAATCATGCTCACATCCATAACACAGCTGGCCGTACCACCTACCTGCACTTAAAAATTTCTAATGTTGGTTGTCCTTAATGTATATATGTCCACCCATGTATTGTACCCAGTGACTGTTCCGCTTACTCCTCATCACAACCTGGTTAGAATGTCACCCCAACTCTCCCCATTGTAAGAGGCTCATTGCTTCCTGTCAATTCTGAGTTATTATCTATTTAATGTTCATTTGTGAGCAAAAGAACATTGTTCCTCTCTGTATATAAATACATAAATACATAATTGTGTGGGGGAGTGGCAGTGTGTGCGTGGGGACTGGCAGTTGGTGGAGGGTAGATAGTGGACAGGCAGAGTATGTGCACTGTGTCTGTAGGCAGTGTGAGTGTTGGGTGATGTTTGTGAGGGGGATTATATGTGGTGGCAGTGTGTGTAAGGGAAGCATGTGCATTGGGCTCTTTATTGTGTGCCATGTATGTGGGGTCAGTTAATGTTTGTGGGTGGCAGTGTGTGTGGGGTCAGTGTGTGTGGGAGGTAGTGTATGTGGGCAGTGTGTGGGCAGCAGTGAATGCATTGGGTGAGTGTGGAGGGGCAGTGCTTGGAGGGCAGTGTGTGTGGGGACTCTGTGCATGTGGGTGCAGCATGTGAGTGGGCAGTGCGTTTAGGGGCAGTGGAAGTGTGTGTGTGTGTGTGGGCAGTGGGTATGGCCAGTGTGTGAGGGGGCAGTGTGTGTGTTTGTGTTTGTTTGTGTGTGTGTGTGTATAGTGGGGCAGTGCATAAGTGGGTTAGTGGCAGAGTGTGCAGGCAGTGTGTTTGGGCATTGTTCATTGTTTGTGGTTGCATTGTGCGACAGTGGAAGTGTGCCAGAGATGTGTGTGTGTATGTGTGTGTGAAAGAGAGAGCAGTGTATGCGGGGGCAGTCAGCGTGCGTGGGGTCAGTGTGTGACACAATGTTGTCTGTCAGTGTGGCTTCCAAGTATGAGTGGTGATGTGCAGGGACCTAACAGAGGGGAGTCAATCATTGACCACTGTGATGTCATATTTCAGTTTTCTAGTTCCATGAGTGTCCAACAGCTACACACTACATGCTTGCCAATGATCCTGTGAGACATGCAGCTGTGATAACATGTGAAAGAGTCTGCAACGGTCATGGTTTGGAAAGAGATGGGCAGGGATGGAAAGGGTAGTCACAAAGGCTTTAGCATGGCCATGGGCATTACTGGGGAAGATAAAGAAACAAACATGTGCAGACTGCGTGTCCCTCCTGACATGCCATCTACCCTACATCTGCTATTCCCAGGTCAATAGTCTTGGATTAAAAAGTGACTAAAGCCACCTTTTAGCCAAATAAACGCAAATGGACCTTCAAACTACCAGACAGATCTGAGACATTTGGTCATGTCTTATATATTATACCTGTAACTATTTAAAGCCTTCCTAACACACCATGAAATACTTGAAATACTACATATTAAGGTCCTGATTCACAGAAGCATTTTGTAATGGTGCATTCCCATTGGAAAACACGCTGTGAATCAGGCCCTAAGTGTGTTACAGCCCCTCTGAATAAATACATCAATTCCATTGTGTGGGCTAGTATTGTGTTATGTTGAATTTCTCTGTGGGGTGATGTAGGGTCTAGACCAGACGGTATTCAAACTGTGGGGCAGTCCCCTCTGGTAGGCCACAGCCTCATGCCCTGGGGGGCATGCATCCACAGCCTGAAAAGAGAAAATTATAGGCAGCCCTGTTTCTTGGCCCGGGCGGAGTGGGTGACCTGGGAAGCAGAGCTAAATAGCTCAGGAGGTGGGCGCAATAAGGGGCCCACACAGAAAGCTGCCGGACAATAGATTAAGCAGCCTGCTGTGCCAGTGAGCGCTGCTCTGCGATGTGCAGCTGGCTGATCTCTGTTGACTTGTAGATGACTATGATGCGTTCGGAATATGCAAACAAAGGAATGCATATTCCAAACGCAGCATGTAAGATGCTCTGAAGTCACACAACCTATGCCCCTCATTCTTTGTGTTGACAGCCTTTCAAGTGGGGCAATTTATAAGTGATGGCTCATTTAACAAGCCATTGTTTTCAGAGTATATGCTTAACATTTCAGTGTTAAGAACTGAACATGGGTCATTGTTATTCACCACGCCAGCACAAGTATCTGTAGAGAAGGAGCTAAGTACCCCCACCTCAACCACTTCACCCATAGCGCCTGTATGTTGGATACCAGAGTGCGAGACACGTGCAGTACCAGTAAAAATACAGATACCTAGGAGAATGTGGGAAGCAAGTTTCCCATTGAGGAAACCCGACCTGCATACAAGACAATACGATGGCCATTTGAATGAAATCCCTGAAGAAGCAGAGCAAATGAATGACGAAGATGAATGGCAATATCATACAAAGCAGAGCTGACGTATATAGAAGAGATGCAGAGACTAGAGAATGCAGACAAATCAATAAGGCATTAAGAAAGTATTGAAGATAAGTGACATTTTGGGATAAAGATGAAGAGGCCTATGCTATGAAAATAATGAAGATGTCAAGCTGTTTTTCATGTGTACACATGCAAAGAAACGCAAGCAGATGAAGTATTCCTGAGGCTGGCTTCATAGTGAACAGAGTGAGGCATGCGTCAACATGTACATATATATATATTAGAGTCAGTAAAGGATGGACGTTCTCACTACGTACAAAAGCAGAGCTGAGCAAAAGAAGGAAGGCTGTGTTTTTTCATTATGTCGCAGTTAGAAAACAAGTGAATTACAGGCGAATTTCAGAAAGGCGAGGCTGGATAAGCCAAGAAACCAAGGCCATATCAAGACTGAGGTAAGCTGACATTGGATTCACATTGTGAGAAAGAATGAAACTCCTGTTCAGAAGGCATGGACAAAAACAAGAAGACGTCAGAGTTCTATTAAAGAATAGTATTTTAATACACTTGAAGCTCGATTTTGTGGTCTTCAGTCATGTGGGGAGAAGAAGTTGGACGAGCATGAGTCACACCTACGCATGAGGGCAGAGCGTGCCCTCACTCCCCTGAATTCTCCAGAGCAAGGAACACTCCCAAGGAGAAGTTCAAAGTCCTAATTGACAGCAGCCAACTAAGGTGATGATGGATGTATATGTTTATTGGTGGGAAGATATGGCTAAGAAAGAGCTCATCAGCACCTAGTTGCCCAGTCTGCGTGCTGCTATACGTAGGTGGGACAGTACTGATGGAGGTTAGAAGTCAACCAATGTAAGAGGACCGCATGATCAAGGGTCCTATAGTTGTGTAACTGATTAGACGCCGTGTATTTAGTGACGTTCATAGTGACATATTTTTTGGAAGGGCTTAGCTGCCCCACCTGATGTTAAGTGGCAAATCACATTATTCCACTGCCCTAGATGAGTATAGATCTTATACTTAGATGATCCTCTTAAAACCAGTCACACTGACCATTAGATTTTTGTAGTTTGCCACGTAGGATGACATTAGTAGTACGTAGGCTACGTCACCTATGATGATTTTTTGCTATAAGACCAAGCTTTCTTTCCAAATGCATTGAGAGAGATCAAGAGATTGTGACGAGGGACGTCTATTGATGACCGTTGTACTCCCTGTTTTAGATAATTAATGTTAAAAGAGTTATCTTTTGCCAACGACCTTGAGTTGTTTCTATTATTGATGTTTGAGTACTTTCTGCATCCACCATCCATCTCTAGGGTATTGCTATCCCATCTTAAAGGGCTGAGAGAACCCCCATTTCATATCAGTTAGCTGATCAAACCTATGCAAAACGGAATTAATATGCCACACAAAAAAGTTTAAAACTATTTTCTTTATTTTCGTGTCTCTTTATTTGACACACCAAAACTTTTAAAGTGGAGTTCATTGTGTGTCACCCTGCAGACAGTAGTCCATGGCAAATCAATGCAGTGATGTGTGCAGCAATGATTTGTGCGTTGCACAAGTCGCCACTCTGTTGGTTAATGATGTCTATGTGGTGCTCCCTTGTGTAACAGCCCATATCTCTGTTTTTGTCTGATGTGCCAAATGTCCATAATAGAGGACACTGGACTGTTTTGTGTATGTGACTCTGACGAGCATACCATACTGTGCCCACACTTAAACACATAAAGCAATCAAAGAAGTTGCCTCAAATTGTAAATCCACAAGGCCAAACACCCTTTCTACACAGTTGCACCATGATTTTCACTAGCTGCAGGTCAGCACTATTAAGAGATGCTAATGCCAGCTCTGTTAGATAAAGCATGGGCCTGCTCTTTTTTGCCGAAATAACCCCTGAGGCCCGCGCAATGGTGAGGATGTAGTGGCTGAGGAACTGTGGATCCTATACCATGCTTCAGAAGCCCGTTTTCTTTAAAACGCTTCATCAGCTTATTACTGGTCATGCTAAAGTTTGAAAGGGATACTATGCTTTCTGTGTAGCCTTTCTCTGCATTGTTTATTGGGTCTCTCTTGTGCTGTATCCTGCCCTGTCTGTAGATATGATTCCCTAAAATTCCTTTCTGTATTGGGTTGGGCATGCCCACGCTGAGACCTCGCCTTCCTCCTGTAATATTCTTTAGAAACAAGAAGCAAAAGAGCCCTTGTACCCCATTTGAGTGGCTGATGGTGTAGCCATTTTGTACTCGTATCCAAAAAGGTAAGCTGTCCAAATGAGCACGTATGGTTCATGGTTACAAACGTTTTAATGTTAGGTTGAGTATTGTGAACCGTGATGTGAGCACCAAGCCATGCATCAGTTATGCATTCAGAGATTCACACATACAATACTTTTATCACAGACTTGTTTATCAAATGTAAAGATCTCTAATTACTGTTATAGTCCTGAAATTCTCTGTGATTTAATGCCAAGTATACTGGAATTCACGTTGGTTCTATTTGTACCCTTTCCCACTCTCAAGAGAGGTATTTTGAAAGTGTACAATAAGAGTGTACCAGATTGTCCATTTTGGAATGATAACATTCTATCAGAACATAATTCATATGGTTAGCCCAGTATTGACCCTTGCGAAATACAAGTGAGGTTGTACGAACAGAACACCTGCAACACAGGGCCAGATCAGTGGGCCCTCAGACCCTGATAGGCTGTACACACCACAGTGTGCCAATACGGACAGTTTGAAACTGCATTCAGGCAAGGCCTTCCCTAAGAGCAGGTGACAGAAAAAACATTTACTCGGGCAGCAACTGCTCTGTTTCCACATTAGAATTCTTCTGTAAAGTACTTGTATTGCAATGTAATGAAACCAGCTTCATTTATATTGCAATTATTTATTCATATTGAGGAGGGGGTTGTTGCAAAATATTGCTTTTACTCCAGCCAATGCATTGAAAGCATCTTATGACGTTGCCTACCTCCTTGCCAAAAATAAAAAAAAACATTTCACAGATGCTGAGAAAGTCGCTCAACCGGCTACCATGGCAATGTGCATGAGAATGGGTGCTGAAAGTGTAGCGGATAAGATAAAAATGATTCCTCTGTTAGACACCACCATCAGCCGGCATGTGTCTGAGATGGCAGAAAATATCACTGCACAATTAATCACACAGCTGTAAACCAGTCTCTTTGCGTTACAGTTGGATGAGGCAACATATATATCCTGAGAGGCTCATTTAATAGCCTCTTTAAGGCACTGTGGGACAACCACAATATTGGAAGACTTTTTGTTTTGTAATGTCATTAAAACATAGGCAACAACATCAGAACTGTTTGACATTTTAAATGATTTTATGAGAAGCCACTGTTTGAGATGGGAAGCCTGCATAGGAATCTGCACAGATGGTGCCCCTTCGATGTGTGGAGATAGATCGGGGTTGAAGCCCAAAGTGATTTCAGTCGCTCCACATGTTGCATGGACATACTCCATAATTCACTGTGAAGAGCTTGTTGCTCGGAATATGGACAATGAACTTTCTGATGTACTCAGTTCAGCTGTAAAAATAGTTAATGCCATCAAAGCACAGCCCACCAGAGCACGTCTCTTTGCAATTCTGTGTGCAGAAATGGGGTCAGAACATGATGGTTTGCTCTTTCACACAGACGTCCGATGACTGTGCAGGGGAAAAATGCTGCAACGTGTGTTTGAACTTCAAAACCAAGTGCGGCAATTCCTTTTGGATTTGGACAATGAAAAACCAAACCATTTGTGAGATCCCCGAAGGCTTGTGCTATTGGCATACCTTGCTGATATTTTCGATAAGCTAAATACTCTCAATATGTCTTTGCAGGGAGCCAATGCCAATTCATTTACAATGAATAAAAAAGTATTTGCCTTCAAAAGGAAGCTAG
Organism: Ambystoma mexicanum; assembly: GCF_040938575.1. Taxonomy (NCBI): domain Eukaryota; kingdom Metazoa; phylum Chordata; class Amphibia; order Caudata; family Ambystomatidae; genus Ambystoma; species Ambystoma mexicanum. The sequence continues at coordinate 849,081,508 of NC_090930.1, forward strand.
ACGTCTGAAAAAGAACAATTGGAGCTGGGGAGCAGTTCAGTTCCCAATCCTTGCAGAAGTAATTGAGGAAACAGGGTACAACCTGCTGCATGGCCTAGAACCAATCACAAGTCACCTAACAACATTGAGGTCCAGCTTTGATAAATACTTCCCTGAAGAAAATGCTGGCATTAATGACTGGGTGATGCAGCCTTTTATGGCACAGGAGGTGGTGCATCTTCCATATAATGCCCAGGAGGAGCTGATTGAGGTTCAGTCGGACACTACTTTGCAATCTGAATTTAGGAACATTGCAGTGGGTGACTTTTGGCTGAAGGTAATCCTGGAGTATCATACATTGGCAAGGTCTGCTACACAGTCTCCTACCCTTTGGGTCTTTCTACTTGTGCAAAATAGGCTTTTCAGCATTGGCTGTACTGAAAACGAAATACCGCACAAGGCTGGAAGTGGAGGACAACCTCAGAGTGGCAGTGTCGAAAATAAAGCCCCACATTGACTCACTTTCTGCAGAGAGACAGGCCCACCCTTCCCATTAGTACTTGTTCTGTAAAATCAAATTGCCTTCTGCTGAATATACTAATAGGAATGTATTTTGAGAAAATAAAAGCCCAACTGGAGAATTGTGTGTTTGCTTGCACGGTTTCTATGTTGGGATTGAAAGTGATTGTCCTACAGTCTTGGAATGTCTATCCAACAACATATCCCTTCACACTGATGGCACCATGCATTCTGAAGCCATCGCCATAAAAAAAACACCAACACAGAGTGGTGGGAGAGGGGGGTCCCGAACAATTTATTTTTTGCTCAGGCGGGCTTTGGCACAAAAAGTTTGAAGACCAATGGTCTAGACAGTAACATTTTAGTGACCAGGAACTCATGGAAAAAGGGCTAATTGTTTTGGGATTCTTTACCAGCCACAAGACTCTAACCACAATGTAAGAAAAATAAACAAACCCTTGTATGGTCTCTTTTCCCTTAGATTGGGAGTCTGAAAGTTTGGTTCTTCAAAGATTTATGACTACAAATTCTATCATCTTCAGCCACAATAGATCAACCTTTGGCTCTCGAGATGTTTTGAACTATACATTCCATCGGCCCCAGCCAGGAGAGTATATTATGTGGGATCAGGCGTGTCATAGCTCAAAACATTTGAAGAACTGCAGGTTGCAGACCTCTGCCTTAGACTCTGATTACCTAAGAAGTCACCATAAGTAAGCCTGACTTACTCTTGATGTACTCCTGGAGGGAGTCTATTCTGTTCGCAAAAAAGTTACCATTATGTATTCCTGGAAAGAAAATAAAAGACTAAGCAATCAGTAAGTCAGAATTACTAGTATTAAAGTATTTGTGAATCGAACAGCCTCTCACCGGGTGTAACTCAGAGTTACTCCTGCTCTTCTCTGTGAATAGCCCTCCACAGTTTTGCTAATGCTAGTAAGAATATTTTAATGGATTTCTGTGACAAAATGTGTGATTGTTGTTCGATGTGTTTGAGTTTATAACATAACAAAGGAGTTTAATAGATATCAAAGCTGGCATCTCCTTACAATCAGGTATCCAAACAAATGACTAAATATGTTGCATGCTCACTTAAACAGACACAATTATTCTGCAAGCACAGTTAAAAGAACTGAAGTGACTGCTAATGTCTTCTACCTTGAGAGTCCTCCCTAGCTGCCTGTAAAACGAAGGGGGTCAATGTAAATTCTAACTCAAAGCCATTAATGGTCCTGTACCAACCTATATGAAGAACAGACTACATACATATCAACCTACTTGTGTTCTTCCCCCCAAGAAATGTTTGCCATCTCCATTGCTAATAACCACAAAGAGTTGTTACAAGGAGTTAGGTGCCTTTATGAGGCATAATATTTGTGCACATTGCCCCCAATCTGAACTACAACACGTATTAACCCTAGTCAGCATAGACAACGGTGAGGGATCGTGGGAGTTGTAGTCCAAAACATCTGGTGAGCCACAGGTTGCAAACCTCTACTTTAGAACAATGATCATCCACTATATATATTTTAACAGTATTACTGACTACGCTGCCTTAGGAAAATGAATGCAATCCCACTTGTTTGCACAATCATTAAGTGTGCGTTCTTGATCTAGCTGTGATAGGTGTATTTGGATACTCACTCAGGCAGACGCAGAATACGAATACGCTCAAATGGATATAATTACGATTAAGAGCATGTTCCACTGCATGACAAAATTAGCTTTAAATGTAAGGAAGTTTACAACAAACAGTTGAAGTGAGTACGGTGAGGAAGTGGTTTAATTTGAGTTTGAGTTAAATCTGTAATGCGATGGACTTTGTTTAGACTGATGTCTGTCATACATGCATACACACATGGGGTGTCCATTTCATCCTCAATGGAGCATCTGTCCGTGGTGACCCGAAAAAGATGAACACATGCAGACCAATTAGATCGCCAAGCTTAAACACTACACACCTGCGCTCCTTTAATGCAAATATACATGTGCGTGATGTCTCACCTGGGAAGGCGTGGTCACACTAATCGCTGGTACAAAGTTGTCTTCAAAGAAACTGATGATATTCTCCTGTTGCAGTTCCTTCGACGGCGTGAGTTTTGGTTGTGGTGGGACAGGCGGTCCTTTTCTGAGCTAAAACAAAAGATTGTGAAGGGATGTTAATTTTTTGAGCTTAAGACAGGTGAGGGCATTGGTCACGTGAAAGACATAATACTGCACACTGAAAAGAGACCTGAGCCCAACCACATGGACTGATGCTAATACCACAACACGAGAGTCTGAATTGACACCCCTCCTGGAAAACCAGTAGCCTGTTGTCAGCTATTGATTGGCTGTAAGGGACTCATGTGCTCCTCTTCCTCCTTTTGAAACCAATGTTTTGAAGGTGTCTAGGTCAAGCATTTGAGATAAGGGCCACAAGCAAAAGGCCACTCCTGGAAAGCAACTCCTGTTTGGGCCTGATAGGGTGGGCGCCAGAACGCCTTCTCCACACTCCCAAAGCAAGGTATCAGCATCTGCTACAAAACACCCAAACATTCACATCCAACAACCCGATACATATTCACTCAGCACCACTCGAAACCTATCTGCCAAAGAACCATTACATCCCATGATCAACGACAATCATTTAGCATACACAAAACATGAAACACTGTATACACACATAATGCAATCTTGATCACACAAACTTGGTTCACCCCACCACATCTGAGATTCCATCATACTCACTGGCTACAATATTTAACACCTAATTTGACCATATAAGTCTCACATTAAGCCAGAAGTCTTCCTAGAAGTGCACTCTTTAAGAACCCGTTTCCTTCCCACTGATTTACAGACCTCAAGGAACAACAAATCAATGACATTATCAACGTATCTACCACAACTGTGAATAACCAGACTCTTCTAGGAGACCAAACTCCCAAGAAAAGAAGGGAACCGATTCCTGACTCCCTGAACACCCTCAACATCAATAAACACTTAATTAGACCCACCCACAATAAACACAACACACCTAACCTATCCTTCACCTCAGTGATCTCATTAGAATGTCAAACTCCAATCCAACTGGATTTGACAAACACATGTGGTGCACCAATCAACTACTGTCTCATGCTACTCACCATTGCCAGTAAGTCTAACAGCATCACTCATTAATTGTTTTGCCCGATGTTACACCATGACCTTTCCTCTCTGTCCTCCATAACTAATCCATATGCTTCTGGACATATAAAACCACTATCCACTAAACAACATTAATTGTCCTCTGGTGCACACAGGAAAGAACTGTCATCAAATGAACCATTTGAATGGAAGATTATTTTTTTAGAAATGAGTCCCATAATGACCACACAAACCTAGAGAACCCACCATCCCTCTCTCACTAAACTCACACCAACTCATACAAAGTCGCGTATTATCAATACACACCAGATCATGCTTCCATGATAAGCAGATACCTCTTCAAAACCTCTAACACAGTCATCAACCTATTCACAGATCCAATTCCCAAAAGCTAAACCAACTAACAATACTTCATTTAAAAATATAAAAATAATCAGGCAACATAATGACAGAACCCAGCAAACTACTACCATCATCCATCCCACTGAAATGGCCCACCATCAAGAAAGATTGGACCACTGTCTGTAAAATGTTTCTCAACCCTCAAAGCCATCACGAGCGCACATGACATCCCTCATCGGTATTATCTATGACAATTGAAGTATTGATCCTGCACATAATTAAGGTTGATTTAGAAAGACCGCAATATCGGCCGTAATTATGTGTGCAAGAAAGACTGCTCAGTCACGCCCCTTGCTGCACAAGACTGCACACACGGGCTGACAGAGGCATGGCTGGGCCAAAAGACTGCGATCACAGGTGTGAGATGAAAGTGTAAGTGTGTGAGAGGGAATGCTTGTAGCAGGGAAGGGGCGGGTGGAGAAGGGAAGTGTAAATGTGTTTGATGTTTGTGTAGGGTTTGTGTGGGAGTGCTTGTGGAAAGGAAGGAAGGGGCTCGGGGATTTCCTAAGTGCAAGTGTGTGCTTGTGTGTGTGTGTCTGCCTGTGAGGGGATGAGGGGCAATGCTTTTGGCAGGGAACAGGATAGGAGGGTGTGGGAGCAAAGGAGGTTTGGGTGCTCCCTGCCAGCACAGGAGAGGAAGGGGGTTAGGTGGGGGTGTGGCTTCAAGGAGCGGATTGGGGGGTTGAAACATCCCACTGGTATCGTGATAATCCAGCTATTTAGGGTCACTTCAAATCGGCCAAAAATAAATAGGACTTTTTTGCGTGCACCCTTCAATATTCTGGATTATCACATGGAGCCTCCCCCCCCCCATCTACTATCATGCAATCCCTCGCATAATAAGAACTCAACACAGAGACTGCACTCATGCTAAAGGCATCTCTTTCCTGACACACTAAGAATAGGGCAGATCCTACCCCAAAAGGAGAAGCCAACTCTAAACCACAAGAAACTGAGCATCTAGCAATCGCAGGACAGACATCACCACTTCATTGTGAAGATTGTCAAGGAAGCTGCTGCCATGAACATGTAAGACCAAAGGAACACTGCCTACCCCCTCCACGGCTGCCCATTCGGTTACAGACAATGATGCTGCAGAGAGGCAGTCACGATTCAGGAATTTAAATGACACTCTTTTGTATGTATTGTTTTGGTTAATTAAAATCTTTACAAAAGAACAAATTAAATCAGCACAATACAGAGAAACACAAAACTGCGATTCATTACAAAATCAAACCAAGCAAAATAAACATTTCGAGGAGCAGTTGAAAAAAACGTTTTGCAGACCATTTTTAAAAACCTCAATACCGTTAAAATTAGAGAAACAGATTTGCCCTGCATGATGGTCACCCAGAGAAGGTCCAATGGCACCCAGTTAGTATGAGACACACATTAACTAAAGTATTCTATTCTTTGCTTTCTCAATTCGGGGGGAAAAAAAGCAGCAAGCGAGTCAACGTTTCCGATTCCTCCCTATGTTTACAATGTCTACACCATGCTATAATTTCCCCAGAAGCTCCTCTAAAACTTAAAACTTAAAATGTCATTTGTTAAAAAGATATTAAACCTAAAACGCATACTAGCATTCCTATGACACTCTGAATATCCTATAACCTATATCCCTGCTGCTGCTTGGACTCTCGGTAGCCTTCTACACTATCAACCACTACTCAATAGCCTCCCATAGGCATGGACCGTAAACCATTCTACTATGTTTCACTCCCACCTTTTCACCCGTCACCCGCTCACAAATGGGACCTACCAGAGTATAGCGGCTGCCAGAATGCTGCAGAATTTCACAAAGGGAACTCACCATGAAGGACCAGGAAATGCAAAAAAGGGAAGGCTAGAAGACAAGCCTTTGCCAACTATGCAACCAAGTCCTGGCACAATGTCCAACCATGCATGCGCCTTACCCGATCATGCCTGCATTTCATGAAGGAAGTGAAACATCACCTCCGCTTCAAGCAACACCTCCTCCACCATCATAAGGCTTCAGCCCAGCCATTTGTCAAACTTCACCTCCCTTAACCCTACTAGCCATTTGAACAGAATGTTGGTGTGTCAACCTTGACTCCTGTAAGGTTCCCAGTTGCTCTTCACCAAGCATTGCATGTGATACAAGCAAATACAAATACTACCGGGAAGGCTAGCTCAGGGGTGACGCTCTGGTCTTGTAAACAAGACTACACTGAGCAGCAAGGGTGTGTTAACTTGTCCCGGTACTGCGCTTCGAGATTGGAGTCTGGCCTCAAGCGCAAAATACGAAACTGATTAACATTTTCTTTTTTTTTGTAACTAAATGTCTATGGTATGTCACTATTGTTTGGATACATTAAATAGGAATATCTGGTATGAAATAAGCATCAAATGTCTTTTTATGGCATTTACTTTGGCATAAGAAGAAGAATGTTGATAACTATTGAAGATGTCCATCAAACAGAATGGATTAAGCCAAGCCATGTGGGATGCTGCAGGCAGGGCATCATCTTCAGCATACAGACTCCTACTATCAGAGCTGAAGTTCTCATCGAAACGTTTCACATTCTACAGGTCTGTTCAACATGGTGATATAGAAACTTTACAGAATGATAGATCACCCCACATGCCTCTCCGTAGTAGCCCTGCCTTTACTACAAATCTATAACAATACGACGAAGGAAGGGGCCAGCAACCAATCAGCAAGTTCTGATCGAGGGATTTACATAATATTTATTATAAGCTCATGTTCAAGCAAGCCGTTGACTGATCATGCCTGACCTATACTCACTTTCGCCTCCCGCCACCTGCGCCTACCACATACAATTCTTCATAAACAACCACTGGCAAAGCCAACAGTTTTGACATTTGGCAAGGGATGGGATAGGCATTTGCCAGTCATTGCTATTGTGGCATTATCTAGCCATAAAATGTCAACAGCTGGAAAATTGTGTGAACTGCAATCCTGGAGGATAGCTCAGCTGAAAAGTACTCACATTGGGAACAAGACGATTCTGTGCTAAATGGGTTTGATCCCAATTCCATCGGTTAGAAACTGGAGATAACGTTCGGCAAAATATAAAATACCAGTTAAAACAATGTACTGGGGCATATGATTGCAGTGTCTGTCCAATGCTTATCTAATACCTATACAAAAGCTAAAACTGTTGGCTTGGTCAATGCTTATTTTTAACAGGATTTTAGTGCAAGGAACAGATGATAGGGAACACATCAAACGTATAAATCAAGTGGCTGTAGACACAGTTGGTTAAACACAATTAGAACATTTTCAACTGAATGTCATCTATGAACCCTCAGAAGACCGTTTAGCAATAACACAGGAAGGCTCAATGCAGCACAAAGGTTCATGTTATTGCTTGAAAGAGCTAGATCAAAGAGATCCCAGGAGATAAAGTTTTGGGGTCGGGAGTGAAGTGTAGGTAATGGCTGAGTATGGCCAAAGGGAATAGCATGCCCAGACGGTGGGTGTTGGCACAGAAAAGCACTCTGAGTTTTGGAGACAGTTCAAGGGTGTTTATGAAAATGTTGTGGGCCCTAGGGCCATCTCTCGCCCTATAGTTTGCCATGGCCAGTCTTCTAATTGGAGATTGGGTTTGTGCCTTACACTTACTCTAATGGATTCAGCTAGGTTCACTCATGCCCAAGCTTACAACATTCCTTATGTTCTTTCTACCTATCTCTCCTCTTACTCCTCCCTCCAATCGGCTGTCTCCTGGATGTTTCACTCACTGTCAGGTCCCCTAGAGGGAGGAGAGTAGGAAGAGTGGTTCATAAGGTGGGAGGATGCTTTTTGGTGAACAAAGGTTACAGAAGGTTTTAACGGAATCCGTACATAAAAATGAAAAAAAAAAACAGAATGGGAGATTTGACCGAATTTCGGGCATCCGAAAATTATGTACGGCCGGAAATTTCAACCAAGTCCCCCATTCTGTGGCATTACAGTGAACAAAGGCAGTGGGGCTGCGTGGGTGTCCCCCACACCCTTGTTCACTGTAATATCAGCAGGGGTTGCGGGGGTGTCCCCTGCATCCATCGGGATAAAGTTTAAAAGAGAAAAAAGAAAATAGGAACCTGCAGCACCAGTCCCCGTCCACGCAAGTGAAGGGATACGGCATTGCAAAGGGATGCAGGACATGGCTGCACACAAGGAGGTGTGCTGCCCACAGGTAAGTAAGGGGGTTGGTTGGAAGGGGGTAGTCCGAAATGTTCGGAGGAGAGGAAAAGAAAGTTATCTTCAGTAAAATAACTTTCATTTTTTTCTCCTTTCGGATATTTATGAACCTTCTCTACTTTCATCTCCAAAACTGGAACAGCAGCTCGACTCAACCACCCAAATATCAGGAAAATCAGGCACCTCCTTCCTTTTTAACACTGCCAAGAATCTCTTAACCACTCTTGTCTCTAAAATGGACTACTGTGTCAGCATCCTCTTTGGTCTCCCCAACTATGCTTTCTGTCCTCTCAACAAGATCATTATTAACATCGCTACCAGCAGTCTTTTTGAACTCCTTCACTTTACACCTACGTCCTCGTACCATCACCAGGATGGATGGCTGACGATGCAAGACCTGCATGAAGCGTGAATCAACTAGTGTAGCCTGGATTGAAGAAAAGGACCTTAGCACATCATAGTTTGTGGACTCCCATTCGTTCTAACTGTGCCTCTGGTATCTTTGTAATGTGGTAGTTGCAGCATTATCGATTTACCGCAGGTGCGGAGAGCACAGAAAACAGAATTCAAGCACAGTGAGAGCTTTGAGTTTAAATAAGCAGTGCGAGCGCAATGAATATTGGTAAGCGTGGGGAACGCAGTGAACATCAATAAGCTCAGTGTACGCTGTAAATTAAAAAGGGCGTGAGAGGGCGGTGACTCCATCTCCCCTCCTCTCACCTCTCTTGGCCGGCTCTCTTTTCACTCCCAGCTCAAATTCAAGTTCCTCTGTCATGTCTTCAAATCCCTCTATGGTCTTGCCCCCCCACCTTTCCTCCCTTCTTACTTTGTATACCCCTTCGCGTTCTCTCTCCGCTCTGCGAATCTTTTCCTACTCTCTCCTCCTCCACCTCCCTGCGCCCTCACCCGCTTCCACTCTTTCCAACTCCTCGCTCCCTTCCACTGGAACTGCCCCCCCCTCCACATCCGCTCTTCTCCCTCCTACCCTTCCTTTCGTTCTTCTCTAAAATCTTATCTTTTTCATTCCCCTCCCTAACACCTTTTGCTTCCTCTCCTACTTCTCCCACAGCCTCATGCCTCACTTCTTACTCTTCTTACTCCTGTACTTCCTTACCCTCACCATCCTCTCTACTCCCTTCTACCCCACCTCTGGCTCTTATCTAGTCTTATTCTTTCCTCTCTTCTTCCTCACATCTTCTCTCCTTCTCTCTTACTTCCGCTTCTACCTCCACTAATACCTCCCATTTCCTCTCACCCCTCTGTCCCTCTCCACTCCCTCCTCTCCTAGGCAATAATGTAAATTGTTCTGCATACTGTTTTCGAGTTGTGATTCAATTGCCATCTTCTGCTTGTTGTATTTTTTCTTGTTCTCATGTTAAGCACCTTGGATTAAAGGGCTATATAAATTCAATGAAATACAAATGCAAATACAAATACAAACATGCAAATCACCAACAGAGGACTCACATTTAGGAGAATGAAACTAAAATTAAAGGGAGAAGAGTTGTGAACATGGTACTCATTCCCACTTTTGAGTATAAGGCATAGAAGAGCTAATGAACGTATTCCTTGTATATATTATGACTGAAATATTCCATTGCCACAGTGAGAGTTAAGGAAATACAGTAGCAGCCTCCAGTCCTTGAGTGGAGGTTACCAGGTAAAAGAAATTCCTGCAGAGATGTGGGAAAGTGAATATTTAGGGGAGGCCCATGCAAAACATTAATGCTGTGTCCGTGTATTCTTCCTTGTAGATCAACGGACCAACCCCAGAGGGTGTGCACCTGAGGTCGAGCAAGTTGAAATCGTTATGCTTGTTGTTTTGCGCACTTCCTCTTTCCCCCGGGAGCGTTAAGTCAATAGCTGGCAAGTACGAGTTGCAGATTCAATATTTCTGTAGGGGATAATGGGGTGCAGTAACCTCTGCAGGACTGAAGAACTGGGACCTGACACCACTCCTTTCTCTCGCCTACACCCTTTGATGTTACTTCTCCTCCCACTCCATTTCACTACTCCTCGTCCCACTGCTACACTCCTCCTCCCACTGCTACACTCCTCCTCCCACTGCTACACTCCTCCTCCCACTGCTACTCTCCTCTGACTCCTACACTCCTCCTCCCACTGCTACACTCCTCCTCCCACTGCTACTCTCCTCTGACTGCTACACTCCTCCTCCCATTGCTACATTCCTTCTTAGCCACCTGGATGCCATGTCATGGTGCTAATGGTAATTGTCACGACCCTCGCCCAAAACCCCCTCTGGCAAGCCCATTGGCCAGGTGGGGTCAGGACTCGGGTCTCTAGGGCCTGGCATCCTCTTCAAAAGCCCTCCTGGGGCCAGTCCTGGCGCCTATGGCCTATGGCGCCAGGCTCATACACCATGAAAAACATGTGTTCTGGAACTACTTTATTGAGACTGTCAGCCAACATAGAGGCATCCACATAGCTTGGTTCCAAGCTATGCGGTCTAGTGTTTTGGGTGTGGTGGCCTAGGGACTACTTTACCTGGACTATTTTGTTGGGGCTATTTAAACCACACCCGAGCAAGACAACATGCTTCGCGTTACTTTGCAGTTTGCAACGTGACGCTCACAGTGTCCAGCTATACCCACGAGCCCCGGAGAAGCTGAACCTGCAGGGAGACAAAAGGAATACCATTAGCAGCAGCATTTTACCTGCAATCTTCATCTTTATCTTCTCGCAGCTCCTGTGAACAGCTTCCTCGAATCCGCATGCCTCCTGGACCGAACAACCTGAAAGAGGAAGGTAGAGACAACATTAAGGAAGGCATTAAAGACATTGCAAATTACAAACTGCTCAAAAGGCTTACCTGGCTGGTCGCTTCTCGGCTGGCATCACTTCAGAAATTCCACACTCGCTGGAAGAATACCACGACCTACGAGAAAAGCAAGACAACAGGTTAGCAAAGGCAAGATATTGGAGCGCTGCGCATAGCGCTTACTTACTGCATTGTATCGCTTATTACGTGCCATCAGATACCAGCGAGGCTCAACCATGCCAGTTCATCATGCTGAAGCTCAGCATATCTAAGGGAGAAAAAGACATTATTAAATACAGAAAGGCATGCATGAATAACAACAATACGAAAGAACAGCAATAAGACCTACCTGAAAGACATCACGGGCCGGCGTCAGTGAAGTAACTAGACTGCATATGCCCACGGAAGACAACGAGCCCCTGCCAAGAAGGCAGGATGGAGAGCACGCCTAATTCTACCACAAGGTGAGGAGAGGGCCCAGAGGGGCTGAAATTATATGGGGTGGAGGGAAGATATTTACCTCGATCAACCAGTCTTGAAAACATCCCTCCTGAATTTCGAGGCAGAACCGTCCCCGCAGACCACATCTGGGAATCACTGAGGAGTATACCAGCGAGCAGTCCGGCTGGGTGGCTTCCCCGTGGATACCAGGTGAGCATAACAGAACGCAAAGCCTTCCATAAAAAATCCACCTTGGTGCCATGGAGACATCAGAAATGGACCAATTGGCCCAATTACTAGGAGAGCTTCGTGCTGAGGTTTATTCTGCCCGACAAGAGACTAATGCTCTCCGGAGAGACTTGCTAGTGACCAAGGATCGTACGGAGGAGATCAGTAGGCAGATCTTGCAATCAAAGGCAGGGCAGACTCCTCTGCCTGGGAGCAGTCCACTGATGCAAAACCCCAATTTACCATCTACTACCCCACTCCCGTACAGATCACGGTAGCTGGAACAGTTCCCCTGGCACCACCAGAAAGGTTCTCAGGCGACCCACGGAAGTATGCGGCATTCATTAATCAGTGTTGCCTTCATTTTCTTTGTAGGCCTGGAGCATTTCCATACGACCAAGCTCGGGTAGCTTTTGTCTTATCATACCTGAGTGGTAGTGCAGCAGATTGGTCGGTGCCGTTGGTGACCCATGACGATCCTCTATTACATGACTTTGGGGGGTTCCAAAGAGAAATGGAAAAACTTTTGGCCATAGCCAGGAACAAGCAGTAGACAATGAACTCTTATCCCCCCGACAGGGGAATCAGGACTTGTTAACGTACATTGCTACCTTCAACAGACTGGTTGCCGAAGCTAGGCGGCCAGAAAACAAAAGAACCACGTTATTCCATCGGGGCATACGAGGCGAATTAAGGGATGTCTTAGCCCAGCTGGTTGATCCGCCCAGAGACTGTACCGAATTCATATATTTGGTCGTGCAGCTAGACCATCGGTTACAGGACCGAAAAGTAGACCGGTCTAAGATGGACCCTCGGGCCGTGTATGTTCGACCAAGGGAAAACACATCACGTGTACCTGAAAACGCTGTTGAACCCATGCAGATCGGAGGGATACGGCCTCCATTAACAAAACAAGAGCGGGATAAAAGAAGACAACAACAACTTTGTTTGTATTGTGGGAAACCAGGACATTTCCTGAAAGACTGCCCAGGAAAATCCCCAAGAAGAATAGTCGGGGCCACAGAAAAGGATGAAGTTAAGGAATCGGAAAACTACCAAGCTCGGCAAACGTAGAGGTCAGTTTGTCGAGTGAGAAGAAAGAGTTGCTGACCTTGCACTTTGCAATACCAGTGATCTTAAGTAACCACCAACGGTTGTCAAGAATGCATGCCGTTGAAGCATACATCGACAGCGGAGCAGTTGGAAATTATATTGATCAAGAACTGGCAGCAGAGATGGGGCTTCCTTTGTGTTCTAAGCAGACTATGGACAAGGTAACCACCGTGGATGGGACAGAAATCGCTTCTGGACCAGTAACCCAGTGCACAGCCGGGGTAACCTTGCTGTGCCAGGATGGACATCGGGAGTCTATTTCGTTTGATCTCATCAGGGCACCTCAGTTAAGGCTAATACTAGGGATGCCATGGTTGGTTTCTCACAACCCATTAATAGACTGGCTGGCACGAAAATTAACCTTCCCCGGTGACTGCTCCCCTGCCTGCTATTATCAAGAGGAGAAACCCGACGTCTGTAACCCCATGACTCCCGGAGCGACAGTATCAACCCTGGGGGTAACTAATACCTTGCCAAGTGAATACCACGATTTCCAGGATGCATTCCGAAAGTATCAAGCCAATACATTTCCGCCGCACAGGCCCTATGACTGTCAGATCGACCTTGTTCCTGGAGCACAAATCCCTTGCGGCAGGATCTACACTCTCACAGAACCGGAAAACCTTCATTTGAAATCCTATTTAGACCAGTACCGTGCAAACGGATTTATCCGTCCATCGAAGTCCCCAGCAGCCAGTCCTTTGTTCTTCGTACCGAAGAAGGAAGGGGACTTGAGAACCTGTATTGACTACCGCACATTGAACCAGATCACTGTGAAGAACCGCTACCCCTTGCCACCTATACCTGAGATGCTAGACCAAGTCAAAGGTGCCCACATTTATACCAAATTGGACCTTTGAGGAGCGTACCACCTGGTCTGAGTCAGAAACGGAGATGAATGGAAAACCGCCTTCCGTACTAAGTACGGCTTGTTTGAATATCAAGTCATGCCCTTCGGGTTATGCAACGCTCCTGCGGCATTCCAATATTTCATGAATGACATCTTGAGGGAATAATTGACATGTGCGCTTTAGTGTACATAGACGACATCTTAGTGTACTCAGCCTCGAAACAAGATTATGTCAGGCACGTTCGTTCAGTCCTCACCTAGCTCCATCAACATCGCTTGTTTGCAAAGCTTGAAAAATGTTTTTTTCACATCACCGAAGTAGAGTTTCTTGGTTTTATCCTTACCCCAGGAGGGGGACGTGCACAAGGTAGAAGCCATTTTGAAATGGCCTTCACCAACGTCTCTGAAAGGGGTGCAAAGCATGCTGGGCTTTGCAAACTTCTACCGCCGATTCATCCCAGACTTCTCTCAGGTTGGGCACCCAATCACAGTACTATTACGAAAAAACAATAAAAGGTTCACTTGGACCGAAGGAGCAGAAGAAGCTTTTCAGGAACTTAAACAAAGGTTTACTGCCGCTCCAATCCTACGACATCCTCGTCCAGACCTTCCTTATGTCGTTGAAACTGATGCTTCCAGTCTAGCAATGGGGGCTGTCCTTTCACAGAGAGACCCAGAAACCGGCCAATTACATCCTGTCGCTTTCTGGTCAAAAAAGTTCTCATCTCCAGAGATTAATTATGCCATCACTGTCAAAGAACTCCTGGCTATCAAATCTACCTTTAAAGATTGGCAGCACTACCTTCTGGGGTTCAGTCACACCATTACAGTTTTTCACAGACCACCGAAACCTGCAATATCTCAAAACAGCCAAAGCCCAATCCTCGCACCAATTGCGGTGGGCCCTTTTCTTCGCCGAATATGACTATGTAATCACGTTTCGGCCAGGGGTCAGAAACGGAAAGGCAGATGCCTTATCTCATATGGGCATAGATGAAATGGTATATACAACTCCAGACCCAGTACCTATTATACCTGAAGACAAACTCTTGGGTATCATGACAGCCTTAACACAAGCAGAACTATAAAAAGAAATTCAACGGACAATGAATCCTGATGCTTTCCTCGCATGGCAAACTCAAGGAGAACAATATTCCATCAAGGACCATCTATGCTTTTTTAGGGATCATCTATATGTACCCAAGAAGGAATTACAACAGCATATTATTTCAGGTTATCATGATTCACTAATCGAAGGGCACCCTGGGATCGCCAAAACCCTAGCTAAGGTGAAACAGAACTTTTGGTGGCCTACCTGGCATAAGAACATCATTCAGTACATTCAGTCCTGCGGTGTCTGCGTGCAAAATAAATCACAGAAACAAAAACCATCTGGTCTTCTACAACCATTAGACATTCCTCCCGTTCCATGGCACACTCTTTCCCTCAACTTCATCACTGATCTACCCCCCAGCCAAGGGTTCAACACCATCCTTGTAGTTGTGGACGTATTCTCAAAGATGGCACACTTTATTCCTCTCAAAGGCCTCCCTGACGCATCCACTTTAGCAAAAGTGTTCCTGGAGGGGGTTGTTAAGCTACATTGCTTCCCATCAGTTCTGGTCTCTGATCGAGGCAGCCAGTTTGTATACAATTTCTGGAGGAAATGTGCTATGGCGCAAATTGACGTTCGGTTATCTACTAGTCACCATCGCCAAACGGACGGCCAAACCGAGAGGACCAATCAGACACTTGAGCAATATTTATGGTGCATGCTGCACCAAGAACAAAGGAGTTGGAAAGACTTACTATGGGTAGCCAAATATGCATATAACAATTCCTTGCATTCAAGCACAGGACAAACACCCTTCTGTACACTTTATGGCAGACATCCAAGTACCTCTGAACTAGACCTTCCCGCCAGCTTGGAAATGCCAGCGGTGAAGACTCTACACACAACCATCACTCGGGCTTTCAAAAAGGCGAACAAACATCTTTTTCATGCCAAAGAAAAACAAAGGAAATTTGCCGACCAACACCGAAAAAAGGCCCCTGACCATCAAGTAGGAGACAAAGTTTGGTTAGCCGCTAAATTTGTACCCATTAAGGGAACCCGGACCTTTCATCCTCGATACTTAGGACCCTATACCATCAAGGCAATTATCAACCCAGTAGCTGTGAAACTGGATTTACCACCTAATCTACAAATCCACCCGGTATTTCATGTATCCCTCTTGAAACCAATGCAACCCGATACGCGGATTGGGACACCACCAAAGTCCATACTTACTGACAGAGAATCAGAATTCGAAGTCAAAGATATCCTGGACTCTAAATACTCTAGGTCCAAGTTATATCATCTCGTTGATTGGAAAGGATTTGGACCACAACATAGATCCTGGGAGCCCAGTGAGAACATCCACGCACCACGTCTAATCAGGTAATTTCACCTGAACTTCCCAACTAAACCTGGGCCAGATAGAAGGAACACCATTGGAGGGGCCTTAGGGGGGAATGCTGTCATGAACCTCGCCCAAAACCTCCTCTGGCAAGTCCATTGGCCAGGTGGGGTCAGGACTCGGGTCTCTAGGGCCTGGCATCCTCTTCAAAAGCCCTCCTGGGGCCAGGCTCATACACCATGAAAAACATGTGTTCTGGAACTACTTTATTGAGACTGTCAGCCAACATGGAGGCATCCAAATAGCTTGGTTCCTAGGAACCAAGCTATGCGGTCTAGTGTTTTGGGTGTGGTGGCCTAGGGACTACTTTACCTGGACTATTTTGTTGGGGCTATTTAAACCACACCCGAGCAAGACAACACGGTTTGTGTTACTTTGCAGTTTGCAACGTGACGCTCCCCGTGTCCAGCTATACCCACGAGCCCCGGAGAAGCTGAACCTGCAGGGAGACAAAAGGAATACCATTAGCAGCAGCATTTTACCTGCAATCTTCATCTTTATCTTCTCGCAGCTCCTGTGAACAGCTTCCTCGAATCCGCACGCCTCCCGGACCGAACAACCTGAAAGAGGAAGGTAGAGAAAACTTTAAGGAAGGCATTAAAGACATTGCAAATTACGAACTGCTCAAAAGGCTTACCTGGCTGGTCGCTTCTCGGCTGGCATCACTCCGGAAATTCCACACTCGCTGGAAGAATACGTGACCTACGAGAAAAGCAAGACAACAGGTTAGCAAAGGCAAGACATCGCAGCGCATAGCGCTTACTTACCGCATTGTAGCGCTTATTACGCGCCGTCAGATACCAGCGAGGCTCAACCAGGCCAGTTCGCCACGCTGAAGCTCAGCATATCTAAGGGAGAAAAATACATTATTAAATGCAGAAAGGCATGCAGGAATAACAACAATACGAAAGAACAGCAATAAGACCTACCTGAAAGACATCACGGGCCGGCGTCAGTGAAGTAACTAGACTGCATACGCCCACGGAAGACAACGCGCCCCTGCCAAGAAAGCAGGACGGAGAGCATGCCTAATTCTACCACAAGGTCAGGTGAGAGCCCAGAGGGGCTGAAATTATACGGGGTGGAGGGAAGATATTTACCTTGATCAACCAGTCTTGAAAACAGCCCTCCTGTATTTCCAGGCAGAACCTTCCCTGCAGACCACATCTGGGAATCACTGAGGAGTATACCAGCGAGCAGTCTGGCTGGGTGGCGTCCCCATGGATACCAGGTGAGCGTAACAGTAATACAGTGGGTGGGCAGTACTGGATGGTAATGGCCCTTGGCAATGGCTATCGCTTCACACAGGCTACTAAGGCAGGTGGGTCATTACTGGTATGTACGACCCACTCCATCATATACTCAGCTAAATTGCATGTACACTGAATCCTAAAAGTCCCTGTGGAAGAAACACGTGAAGACTAGGGGGACAGAACATATTCAAACAATAATATAGACCCTTAATTTATTAAGTAAATTATATTTTTTTTAATTTCTCAGTTGTGGTATTCTTCCTTCTCTATTAATCACACTTCTCTCACTGCATCTAATAACATGTTTAATGTTACAATCGATTTCCGCTTTTGGGAGTTAGTTCAGTCATGACCATTAACTCTTAAGGAGTGGAATGTAATTACGGGGAGGGGTGGGTCCATTCCTCAAAGACTCTCACTCTAGTTGACCGCCATGCACGAGCACTCTTGGTGAGTTCCATGCAGCTGTCAATAGGTCGACTGTCTTCAATTGCACTGACCAACACCGAAGCATCTGGGTTCAGGTTCCACTCCTTGCACAGCAACCCGTTTATAATCTGCCAAAATACGAGACCTTCCCTATCACACATGACCTTCTGTACTGTGCTGATCGTTTAGAAAACGTAGAACCCACTGTGCAGGTGTTCCCTCCAATCCTCCATACGCCTCGTGCCCATGTGCTCTTCGAGACTGTGTTTCCGGTTAGAACGTCGCCTCCTAGAGCCCTGAGAGCTCCTCGTCTCTGCGCTGCTTGTTGTGTGTAACACATCTCTGCTCCGCCGGCTCTCAGCTGTGAAACACGTTCCTGGGGGACTCATCGCAGCCAGTCTGCTTATGCCTCTGAGCTGCCCAAACCGGAAACACACCAGGTCCTGATGCCTCTGTGTGCCGTTCTCAGGCTGAATCACCATCCAAGTCTACTACAATCTTTTATTAACCAAAGTAGCATTAGAAATCAATATGATACATGCAGCACGTCTGTGTCACACATGGCTAATGACTTTGTCAAGCAGACTGAATGCAAATGAGGTTTTATACGAACATTAACGATGAAGCGTAAATGAGCTCGGAGCCATTTTGTTCTTGTGATCGGTCACTTGGGAAACAAGGCTCATGATCATCAAAATTGTACTTGCTTAACAAAGTTTATGGGAATGATTAAACGTCATTAAGAAAATATGCTAACTAGCATTGCATTTCAATACTCTCACCCAAGATGATAACATTTTCTCAGCATAATTACAGTGTATAATCATTCTTTAAATAGATTTAGCTCCAAATAAATATCCATCTCTTGGCCTTATAATGATCAATAGACGGTGGCCTCTGTTCAGTCTGGCTAAGTCCCTTTTTTGCAAAACTTTGCACATACCAGGCAATGCTCTAGCATTGACCCGCTTGCGGCAATGATAAAACAAGAGAGTTCTCAACTCTGATTTAGGGCGTTCACTATGCAAATGAGGAAATAACTCATTGCCTGGAGTAGACAATTGCCTTGCAGAACATGCACCAGGACCATGCACCTCCCTGAGGAGGTGCAAAATGGAAACCGCCCAGATAGCCAACATTTTGAGACCTCCTGGAGGGGCCTTGGGGGCTGAAGAATGATGGCTCTTAAGAAGGTTCATCAACCTGGACTAGAGGCATGGACTGAATTCAGGGCCTGCTGTCCACCCCCAACTCCTGTGGGGTGGCGTATCTCTCTGCCCTAGGCCTTCTCTTGCTGTGCTGCTGCCCACCGGAACACCATCCCGGTGGTAAACAGGGCAGCGCCAATGCTCTTGCAGTTCAGGAAGCAACTCAAGACCTTACACCTCAGTCATTACCTAGGTGCCACCTATGCTCCTTGTGTTCCCGCATCACATTCCAACCCCACGGCCAGAACATGCCGTGCCACATAGTATAACCTCACTCCTTACCTCATATGTTATCCTCAACAACAGTTACAGTGCTCTGTTGCGTCCTGGCAAGGTGTGTGCTACATAAAACCTGAATACAAATACAATACAGTGCAAGCTTGCCCTGGTGACACACACACACACACACACAGTATGACTGAGTCTGTGCTGCATCGCTCTGCTCAAGGTCATGCCTCAGAACCATCTCCACAGGTTGGACCCATAATTACACTACATCTCAATACAGTCCAAGCTTGCCCTGGTGATGCGTGTGTGCGCTCGCACACACAGACACACACACACACACACAGCCACACACAATGACGGAGTCTGTGCTGCATCGCTCTGCTCCAGGTCATGCCTCAGAACCATCTCCACAGGTTGGACCCATAATTACACTACATCTCAATACAGTCCAAGCTTGCCCTGGTGATGCGTGTGTGCGCTCGCACACACAGCCACACACAATGACGGAGTCTGTGCTGCATCGCTCTGCTCCAGGTCATGCCTCAGAACCATCTCCACAGGTTGGACCCATAATTACACTACATCTCAATACAGTCCAAGCTTGCCCTGGTGATGCGTGTGTGCGCTCGCACACACAGACACACACACACACACACACAGCCACACACAATGACGGAGTCTGTGCTGCATCGCTCTGCTCCAGGTCATGCCTCAGAACCATCTCCACAGGTTGGACCCATAATTACACTACATCTCAATACAGTCCAAGCTTGCCCTGGTGATGCGTGCATGCGCTCGCACACACAGACACACACACACACACCCACACACAATGACGGAGTCTGTGCTGCATCGCTCTGCTCCAGGTCATGCCTCAGAACCATTTCCACAGGGAGTGGGTGCATAATAAGGCTGGAGATCTGAGGCACACTTTCACAGACTGTGGTGTATGATTGCAATTAAGTGGCATAGCCTGTTCCTGATTGAGCTGGCACACACTTACATAATGTGTACTTTGGCACCGATTAAGTGATCTAGAACACACAGGAAGCCTTCACCAAGCACAGGCAGATTTCACCTGGACATGATCACAAAATTATTGGTGCTTATTAAAGTGCAACCACCTCAAAACTATATATGCTATATCGGGCGCTTTTAAAAAAAAACATATTTCTCAGACCCAAAAAGACAAAGGGAAAGTTTTCCTCTATACCATTTCTGTAGCATTTCCTTGATTTGTTTCAATATAGATTAATTATCCTATAATAACACTACTACTTTGGATCAAACAACTGCTATCCATTGACATACTCATGTTGTAGTAGATGGATTTCATTATACTAATACAGATAATAAATCACATCATTATGGTTGCAAAATATCTCCAGCTTAAACCTGCGAGCGGTAGAAGGAATCACAGGCATATCTCCCACCGTATCTTCCGCCATTGGACCTGCATCGACCTGGAAACAGCATTTCGTACTGAGAGATTGAGTAAGAGGTAGTAAGATACATTGCATTCATTAAAAACGCGATAAAGTGGGCTGTACATTGCATCTCAAAGTTGTCCACATTTCTGAGGCCCTGCTTCTGACTTCCGCAGGCATTCTTGTCTTAAGCAAAGACAGCCAGAGACCTATCGTATGTGTTTTGCTTTAAATAATAAGAGTCCACATTTATCCTTCATTTGTAGAGATATGGGTGTCCTTGCCAAAGAATAATGTGTAATCTTTAGGGGGGGAAACTGGATCTGCAGTTCAGGTTTTTAGCTCGTCAGATAGCACAGCGAGTTAAACGCTCGTTCTGACATCCATGTGCAGTCTGCTGACACAGGCTGGAATCCCTTCAGTGCCAACTCACAACTCAACCATTCATCTTGCCAAGATCGATACTTTGAGTACCATGCAGTGGGATAATAATTGTTATTGCTCCATTCACTTAGATGCCTCTGTTCGGTTAAATACCTGTGGGTTTGTAGCGCTATATGAAAACTAGTTATTATTATATAAGACACATACAGTACATTTGATGTACTGTAAACTAAGATGGCATCAAGATAAATGGAAACACATAAGTGCTTATGCTTGACTCATATTACAACACCTAATTCTAACTGATCTTTTTGTAAAGCCTTTCAGAAACAGACAACTTCTGACCTAGACAGCGGACCTCATAACGACCATGTCGGTCCGGTAACAACGGTGCCGGTAAGCTGTTGGCACCTTTGTTACCGGAATGGACATAGAACGACTCTGCGGGCTCATCCCGCCCGCAGAGTTTCACGGAAGCACCGGCACCATTATTAGCGGTGCCGGTGCTTCGGTGGTCCCCAACTCCCATTGAGTCTCATGGGTCACAAATGGGAAAGGCGATTAACAATTACCGGCGCAGTACTTCCGGAACCCTGGGGTCAAAATACCCGATGTTTCTGGCAAAGCCAGGTGCCGGTATATATTGCAAGTCTGGCGGCAACCCGCCCATAGCACCGGCAGGGTTACCGCCAGACTTGTAATGAGGCCCATCGTCTTTTGGTGCATTAGGCTTATTAAAAATGATGACCAATCATTTTTAAGAGAACTTTATAATTGAATGAAAGCATTTGAATACTGCCTGCCCTCAGCAACTGCACAATTCTGGCTTACATTCAATCAACCAACTTCATTAAGCTGCCTGGCTGACACGAGAGCCACACCTCCTGCGTTAGCCCTCAGCCGCAGCCACACCTGCTGAGAGCATATATGTCCCCAAAAAGTTTCTTGACCATGTTCACAGGGCTGTGTTGATCCGAAGGAGTTGGGCCCTTTTCTGACCCCTGTATGTGAGGCCCTCGGGCTTATGAGAACTTTGTCACACATGTCGGCCAACAAAAGGACCCAGCGGGAGAGACCACTATATTAACCTGAGGGCTCTGTATTTTGCTCCAACATTCATGAGAGAATGTTCTCAGAGAAAGATACATTTTTACTTCAGGACTCTTTCATTAGTAGCCCCCCGCCCAGCTTGCAGGAGGTTGTGGAACACTTTGAGGCACTGCCTGAAACCTAGTCCATTTCTTTCTCTGCATGCTGGCCTGTCCTAGTCGTAGCTGGGCCAGGCCTCAATCCCATTAAGGAGAGCAATAACGACACAAACATTTTCTGGAAGAAATCTCCTATCTGTGTAGACTTTAATAAACTTCTATTGATATTGATATTTTATTTCCATTGCGCTCGTACACAAGTGTTTCAGAGCGCGACAAGGCACGGGAGGGAAACAGGGGAGAACAAAACAGCGATCTTACTAGGCCCAGTGACATTGAGAACGTGCAAGTGCATGGAAGGGGGAGAAGTGGAAAGTGAGAAGCAGAGGAGAAACATAAATAACAATAAATAAATAATAAAGGCAACAAACAGTGGTAGTGCAGCCAGCAATTTGCAAGTACTAGGTTTAAGGCAGCAGACAGGGTAGGTCAGGAGGAAAAAGGGGGGGAGGGGCTGTATGGGTACAGATACAGACCCCAGTGCAAGGGGTGGCCCGGAGGCAGTGCGTGAGGGTGGCAGGGTGAGCAGGTACCTGGGCCCGGAGGACAGAGGGTCGCAAGATGCACGGTGCCAAGAGAGAACAGATCAGCAGGGGATGGGGGAGCGAAGGCAGAAGAAATGAGGAAGGTCTTGAGGTGCTTCCAGAACCAGAGATGGTTCTCCTCAAGTTTTAGAGTGGCAGGGAGGCTGTTCCAGATCGAGGCCCTAGCCAAAGACAGAGATCTACCCCCAACTCGTTTCTTTGAAAAACCACTGACCCTGAGGGAGTTGGAGGTAGAGGAGCGAAGAGCTCGAGAGGGGAGGTATTTGCGGAGGGATAGCAGAAGGTATTTTGGACCCAGGCCCCAGAAAGCCTTGTGGACAATGCAGAGGGTTTTGAATTTAATCCTTGCATCCACTGGGAGCCAATGGAGAGATTTCAGAAATGGAGAGATACGATCCCATGGCTTGAGGCCAAGGACAAGTCTTGCAGTCCTGTTCTGGATTAGTTGCAGAGGGCGGAGAGTAGAGGCAGGTAGATTTAGAAAGAGGCTGTTACAATAGTCCAAGCTCGAGAGAACCAGAGCTTGGGATACCATGAGCTTCTGGGGGAAGGTAGGAAAGGCAGAGTACCTCTGAGGAGGTGCAGTAGGAAATTTGACTTTTTAGAGACCTCAGAGATGTGGGCATAGAAGGAAAGGGTGGGGTCAAAGATGACCCAGAGGTTCTTAGCCTTGCAGGTGGGGGTAGGAGGAGGGCCAAAGGAGGCCAGCCAGAGAGTGAGGGGAAAGGATGGTGAAGGTGTACCGATATGGAACCTTTATTTAAGATCCTTATTGGCAATTCCTAATTGAAGGCTTAGTTCCCATTTCTTCTGTGTTTCCTTCTTTTCACCTCTAGCCTTGCAGTGATAACTGTTGAATACATTTTAATGATATGTATATAAACATTTGTATGAATGTATGGTTTTCAGTTACATAATCATCCTATAGCTGGCACCTATACATAATTCATCCATGGACTGAGATAATCAATTACATCTTGAAGAGTCCTACTACATCACAACATCCTGTCCACACCCCTAAAGCCATGCTTATATCTTCTTTATCCATTTGCCAGAAATAGTCACGTGTTGGGGGGGCAACCGTGGTGATTATGGTTTCCATCTGTTAACATTTATGCCCTTGTTGTATGTTACAGGTAAAGGGAGTTACCATAAAAAATTAAAAACATACAGATCCATTCAGCGTGAATATGTGTGCAATTCAGCAAGTGAAAATATGTATTTTTTCAGTGATGCACCCTTGGAGCTACCTGGAAGGCAAAATAAACACATTGAGGTACAGGGGTTCTCTGCTCTTTTATCCCATGCTACATTATGATTACAAAAAATGCCAATGTAATTATCATTTATAAGGCATTTAACACCCAGAGGTTTCTAAGTGGGGACCCAGGAATCAAACCTGTATTGCTCCACGTCATCTTGCTTCCAAGGCGAGAGCGCTGCCCCTGAGCTATCCTCCCAGCTCTTGTGTTAGGCAAGATTGTATGCAGTACCCTTTGGGTGCACTACAATAACCCTGACCTCGTGGCAATAGGGACCCAACCTTTGGTATAAGTCTGCACTACACAGTTTGGTAGTGTGACTGAGCAGCCAGGCTTTTCTCAAGAGAGGGTCAATGTGAGCAGCAATGTTGTGACATAGAGTGTCACAGTACAGTTATTCAAATAAACTCTTACACAAAAGATTTCTTGATAAAACAATTATTAATTTATTTCACAGTCAGTTGTATAAGCCTTCTTCCAGAAGGGAGCAATATATATAACACTTATTATACACTTCAAAACACACTCTGTTTCTCTAAATCAGATGATGCCCATTGGGGATGGCACACAGACACTTCCCACACCCTCAGGTGACTCAAATAGCTAGGACACCGTGACATTGATTTATCACTGGTACATTTAGAGAAATACTGAGTTTGGTGTAAAAGATAGAAGAAAGGAATAGAAAAAAGGTTAACACATAATTCACAAACTGGTAAGTACTTTTGAAACCTTCCAAAGTCAGAGGTAAAGAAGAGTCTCTTAAGGAGACAGGAATGCCAATGTTAATTGCACAATGTCTAGGGGAGCTGAAGATCTTCTTTGCAGGTAGATAAAAAGTCTTGCACAATGTTTTTAGAAATGTTTGTAGAAGATAGAACACTTGAAGGGCCACAAGCTGGGAGGCTTGTGAGGGGCAAAGCTTTAGCAACTCTGCAAGTTTACCAAAACAGGTCTCAACTGAGAGCAAGCAAGGCCACACAACAAGAGGTAAGTTCTCTTAGACTTTACATTACCTCTGGTCAGAAGAAATGGTTCCAGCTGGCTTCTGCTCCTGTACATTTCTGCAGATCCTGTTGTTACTGAGCCTCAGCTGTGGGGACAAGAGGGAGGACATCTGGGAACTCCTGCTCTGCAATGGGACGGTCAGCGGCAGAGTGGGCAAACTTTGATTCAGCGGTTCTTCAGTGTTTCAGCTCCTCGCGTCTGACAGCATATAGCAACACCGCTGTTTTCAGATACCACTCTGGACTTTCCTCACATCTGGGGTCCAGCACTCTGTTGAGGTGGCTCAGGCTTGGTCAGTCCTGCTTCAGGGAAGTCCGGAGGATCTTCCTGGCACTCGGGTTTGACTAAAAAGCAATGCACACAATCTGGTGTTCCCCTCCCTGGCACTTCGGTTCCAGCAGCAGCATCAGTGGAAGTACAGCCAGCTCCGAGAGGATGTCCAGACGGGCTTACTTTGGAGTTGACTGGTCCCACCAACTCAAGGGGAAAAGTCGTCCTTTCAGGGCTTCTCTAGTCGAGGCAAATTCGGAATTTCAGCACAGCAGCAGGACTTCACCGGGCAAACCAACGGTCCAGGAGTTGCAGCAGGCGTCTCTTTCAAGTTCTTCTTTGGATTCCTTTGTCCAGTGGTCGACACTGCCTTCCAAGCCAAAAAGCCTCACCTTTATGCAGGTTTCTCCCATTCATTCCAGCCTAGCTGTCCATCACACAGCAGGGGTCTGACCTTGCCGGACAGCCAGCCGGTCAATCACCTTTGGGTGCATTCAGGTAACCAAGGGGATTAAGCACAGGGCGTTTCAGAACCTCCCTCACTTCCTGCCCCTGCCAGATACACTGGAGCCAGAGGAGAGCTTCACTCGTGAATCCAGCCAAAGACAAAACAAACAAAGGGACCAAACCTGGTTTGGCGCACAGAGTAAATCTCATGAAGGACCTTTCCATCAGGAAATGGTAAGAAAAGAAGACCGGGCCATTTTGACAAAATGGGCACCCATGGGTTCTTTACTGCAGCTGCGAACGCAATACAACACAATGGTAATAAAAAGTAAACCACTGCCATCAAGCCATTAATTGTAGAAAGGGCAACATAAAAATGTTACATGAGAAACTAGACAAAGGGGGATACTAAGTAACCCCTCTAGCACCCTATGGTAAGATACTCTGTGCTGGGTCTAGAAAGTTACAAGTTGTAAATAAAGTCAATTTCACTTTACTGCTCTTGGAAACAGTAGTTTATCCAAGAGAAGGTATTTAAACCTTTGGGAAATCTAAGAGACTTCCCTGTGCCACTGCACTGAAGGTGCTGTTTGCCACAATGTAAAGATGATGCCTATGGAGTTTGTCAGACTCCAGAGTTAAAAAGAAACACAGAGTCCAAATCACAATAAAAATACATGAGAGCATGAGAAAAGGGCTCACTCTCTCCAGGTTAGAAATTAAAAGTCCTAAAGTCCAGCAAAAGAGCTGGGGGTATCTACGGTAGAAGGGAATTAGCACATTTCAGAGAATTCTCCCAAACACCTGGGCTTAAAGATTTTCCTACCACATTGTCATCTGCAAACAAAGTATCCAAAACCTACCACTGCACAACAAGCACTTGTCGGGTAGAAGATACAGTGTAATATTACGTGCAAAAGGTACACTCCCTATGACTAAATAACTCTACTTCTTTTATTAGAAAGATATGATATTAATATAGAATTGAAGAGAGCCTGGAATTCACTGGTATAGGTGGGGCCCCAATGCCCCATGTCCTGGTGGAGGTCCCCTTTAGCCTTCAGAAAGAAAATTTTCTTTCTGAAGTCTGGAGGAAAGAAATGATTTCAGTTCCATTGCAGCCCGAAATGGAGATGCTCCGGCTCCACTAGCATGTCAGGAACCAGGAAGCTCTTCCTGTTTCCTGGTTCCTGTCTGCGTGTAGCACGGGAGCTGGAGGCCAGCCTGGAGAGGAATCCCTCGGGGCGACGGATTTGGGAAAGAGGTAAGAAAATAAAAAAATATTTTTGTAAGTGTCTGTTCGTGCGTGCAAGGGTGAAGGGTGTTGCATGTTTATGCTGTATGCTTGTATGTATGCACACCTGCAGGCATGTAACCGTGTGTCTGTGTAAGTACGCATAGTAGAGGTCATTCATAAGGAATGGTGCATTGTTAATGTTGCAGTTGCATGTGCTAATAATTGAGAGACAAGCTATATGGGCGAGTGACTGGTGGGTGAATGGCTAGGCATGTGTGGGTGCAAGGCTGGGGCCCAGGCAAGGCGTACTGGAGCATGGATGTCGTCTTACATATTTTACTAGCTTTTTTGAGTAAAGCCAACTTGGTGATTGTTATTACAAGAAGGATGGTTTGAAATGAGGGGTTCATAGCACAACAGGCCAGGCAGACTGTACATATACTTTCTGTGGCATGGCATTTTTTACTCTCATAAGGAGCAGGGCCAATATGATGTGTGTTCTTTCATTGGGAGGGTGGGGCACTTAAGCAGTCAGTAAGTAAATGTTACCTTACTGTGGAATTGAGTCTTCTTACATGGTGGGTGGAGGCATTTGTGCGGCCAAACAATCAACTGTGTCCTTACTGCAGCATTACATGTTTTACTGGCATTGAGGGCAAAGTCAACATGAAGAGTAGTCTTACATCGTGGTGCAGGGGTGGGGCACACATTTGTGCAGACAGCAAAAACCTGCTTTCCTCATGTGACAGAATGAACATATTTTCTTATGATGTCATTACTGTGCGTAATATTACTAGCCAGACACAAAGATGGCTGGTACCCATGGGTGCCAGGAACCAGGCACAGCCCCCTTGTTTTTATACTAGGTGAAAGAGTTACATTTGATTAAAACACATATTTACATCTTTCACCAAGTGCAGTGCACGGAGTCCCCCTGCAGCAGCATGATCATCATGCACAGTGCACATGGCACATGCGTGGTGGTCCAGGCAGGCCCGGAGTGTCATGCAGCCTGTGCTTTGGTGCCGAGCTTGGACAAGGTTCACTCAGCATTGCTTCGGGGGGACCTCCACATTTTGTGTTACACCACTTTTGGAATTCAGTTATTACTCAAAATTAATGGACAGAATACAGAATGCTATTAGTTTATCTCAAACAAAAGTAAACCATGAAAGATAGCACTTACACCTTTAACTATACACGAAGATAGGAAACAAGTGGGAGCTTGTAAAGTGGCAGTGAGTGACACACCTTTCGAAACATATCTTCTGCCAGATCTGTATTCTGTGCGAAATAGCATTAAGGAGTTTTGGGGACCACCCTTTCACCAGCCCAACACCCAAACACAGACAACCACAAAACTTAATGACTGCCTAGTACCCACCTATATAATTCATTGATATTGCATGGAAGCAAACCAATTTTGGCCAAGTCTCACCCCAAGGTTCAGGACAGTGGCACTCCCTAGAATGCTATAGCTGATAAAAACAATATGTCTATCAATAAGTGTTATCATGAACCCCTGTGATGCCATGCGCATTCATCGTCTACGCAGACAAAAAGCATACAACCCAAAGGAAGAATATGGTCCTGCCCCCACACTGCCACATGAATGATCCAATCCTTTGGATGCATTGCTCTGCACCAAATAATGTCACTCGCCGTGGGACCTATGATGAGGTTCTTCATTTCAGAGATTACTGTAAAGCAAGCAGGACTGGCCTGTACACCCAGGTCCCCTACTGTTGCGTTATGGATTCATTAAATGCAAGTTAACTCCCCCTCGCTTTATCCCTCTGCGCTCTTGTGGAGCGCATCAGACATCTAACATTGGTCCCAATGCATCACTCTTCCAGGTTTCAGTCAATCCTAGTAATTTATTTCCAATTACTTCACCGCTAATGAAAGACGTGCCTGAAATCATTGATCGCTGTTGCGGACACATGTCTTTGGTGCACCTATAAAACCTGGCTCAGGCTTTAAGCATTCAGATGTCCTTTCAGGTGGACATATTTGCAATGCTCCGAAAGGCAGATGATAAAACTTCTGGACCCACATTGTGATCATTGGTTCCCATGTACACGGCCACGGTGCACACGGGTCAAGTCCTAAAAATAAAAGTGGCGGGACTCATCAGCAAACGCAATGGGATGTAATGTCGCCAGAAATTAGCATATCAAGGTGAAATATGCACATTTCATTAAATTGGCTTTGCATAACCATCCAAATTGCACAGGACGAATGACGTTTGCCTTTCATAAAATCAACACACACAAAATAAAAGAGAGGATATTTTCTTCTAATAGTCTTTTTGAAAAGCTTAAAAGGTGTTTTAAACTCCAAGAACCAATACAAATGTTTTTCCTGGAACTTGCAGTACAGAAATGCGACATTCCACCTTTAGTTGTTTGCTGTTTTTAATCAGGTTATATAGTGCAGTGATGAAGTGTTTGGCCAGCAAACCTGACGACTGGAGTTCGCTCCCTGAGGTCGACTTCAATTCATAAATTCAAAGAGGACATTCAATGTTTATCATTTTAGCTGGGGGGGTCGTGGGAATGGTGAGGGGTGAGGCTATCCTCTGAAAAAAGTGGGTGGAGTGCCGTGTACCATCAACTTGAGCCCTGGTTGTGCATTACACAAAGACCGAACATGAAGGACGCCAGCTGGTGGCTGAGGAAGGCTGAAGTAATGAATGGGAGGAGAAATGATAAAGGGTAAGAGACAGGGTTCATGAAAAGAGTGGGGAAGAGATAATGGGCCCGATTCATGGAATTTTGAGTGCAGTGCAAAGTGACTTTGCACTGCCAACAAGCACCTTTTGCACCACTTTTTCACCAATGCAAAGTCACTTTGCTTGGCAAAAATACACGTTGCACCGCTCTGTGAATCAGGGTGTTTGTTGGCAGTGCAAAGTCACTTTGCACCGCGCTAAATGCTCCATGAATCAGGCCCTAAGCGAGGAAGGATTTTGAATTTGATCTCTGTTTAACACAGATGCCACCATAGGCAGAGGCAGCTTGGGATGCCACTATTAGACTGTGCAGGAGGGTAGTGCAGCTCAAATTAGAGCCACCTAACATTGCCCCCCCCCATACACGTGATAAAAACCACGACAGAACGGAGAATCTGACCAGCTCCTTTTAGAAGTGTCCAGCCAACAAATTCTCTATGTGTAACCTTGAGGTTAAGGCCGGAATAGCGCACCATAGGTCTTGCCTGCCTTAGTTGGCGAGGGCAGAGGGCTGCTCAGCACAGCAGCCCATGTTTTGAGTAGGATCTTAAATGGTGTGTGCTCCTCAAAAGTGTGCGAAAGGGGAATGGCCTAAAAAGTAAATGCAAGTGACTGGGCAACGCGCACAAAGATCTAATATTTGAGTTTTATAAATGTCAAAACATACCCTTGTTTACCAATGGGTAAACTTAACCATATGGACAAATAAAAATATATTTATTTAACAGTTAACCATATGGACAAATCAAAATATATTTATTTAACAGTTATACAGCGTACGGCAACAATACGTGAGGGGAGCTGAACTCTCGGGTTTGTGGTAGATAAGTGACTGAGGCTCAGGAATAAAAGGCACTTGCCACCATGACAACATGTTGGTGATATGTGGACGCCATTTTGGAGCAGATTTGCCGTTTTCAAATTCTAAATCCTACATCACATCTCTTAAAAATAATTTGCAAATTGAAGAAAACATAATCATTTTGCATAAATAAACCCGTTCCACATTGGGTACAAAAGTTTGCCATTACATTCCGTGTCTAACGCGAGCCCAGGATGCAAACCTTTAAGCTAATTGTGTACTTTCAGGATGATACCCATTTCTACGTCCCCTTTTCTGTTAATGACCCTATCCAAGACCAAAGAACCTTCCTGGGGCTACAGCACGACTCCCTGTGGCTGCCCGCCAGGACATTACATCTGCACGGAGAGGTGGCCCAAATTCCCTGTTCACAAGCATTTGCAATCAGAGACTAAAACCACACACGTTAAAAGATGTGGAATAACTGCTGAGCAAGGAAAGGATGACGCTCAGATAAGCTAATAATGCTGACGAACCGCTTTTCGCTGCTCTCATCTACCATCATTGAGGCTCATTTCTGTCAAATTGGATGACAGTAAACACAGCTCCCAAGTCCCCCCTTCGGGTTTCAGATCTTCTGCAAATGCTGGCATTTTAGCCCATGCAACGTTTCATTTCTGTACAGTGCTTGCAGTTTTATCTTCCCTCTAAAAATGAAGACGTACAAGTACCAGAATGCAAAGCGATTGTAGTCAAAAGCCAGGGTTTAGGGTGCTGCTTATCTGAATCCTAACATGCTGGGGTGGACTAGGAACCAAAAGAGGCCATGGACATGATTTCCAAAGGGCTCCATAGTGCACATGTTCACCAACCCTTTTCCTATGAGAACATTTGGAAATGAAATAGGTTGCCAACGCAAAAGAGGCCCAGTGTGCAGGGGCCCATCGGGAAATCCCCAGCGTTCCCTATAGGCCATGCCACACCTGCTAACATGAGCCCACTTAATACCTCTGTAAATTGTCCTCTGGTTTATCATTGAAGGCATAACCGCACACTACACATTAACAGTTCTGAAAAGACGCTCGCTTTTTTCTAGTTGGCATGACATACATCAATTGTGTTTAAAACACAATGCCCTACGACCAAAACAATGCAAACCTCCTGGAAAGGGAGTTGATAGCTTTCAAAAGGTGTAATAAATAGGTAAATGTGGACGCGGTCAGCCCGCTCCTGCACGCACCAATCCTGATGTTCCTCCATCCCACTGCAGCAATCCGCATGCATGGGGCTGCTGCAGCTTGCAGCCCAACGTTGCCCTAATGACCTCTGCTGCCACCACTGATGTCTCCTAACTGCGTTCCGCAGAGAATTGCCCGCATCTGAATGGAATTGTCCTGGCTCAGCAGGCTTGGCACATTGATACCAATGTTCGTTATGTTACAGGCGAGGACACAGTATCCAGCACAAGTGAAGACCACAGCATGGATATAAGCCCAAGAGCGCATCACCACTAATAAGTGTAACAAGTTTAACCTTTGCCCTCTCAAACCAAATTCTTTTTATGTAGTTTGTTGTGCCATTTGCACCAACAAGACAGATAGCCCCTGAGGAATTTCCTGCAATATCATTTCAATTTGTTGGAGGAAAGAAACAAGTTATGAGTCAAATAAGAATGAATGAGTGAGAATGAGTTGCAATCGAATGCTTGATGTGAGTTACATTTGAGAATTTCTCTTGCACAGCACATGACACTTTCTGCCTGAATCATGGAATTATTTACGTGAAAAACGCAGATTTGCGCACCTTCTGCCCGAAAGGCGCACAAATCTGCGTTTTTCACGCAAATAATTCCATGAATCAGGCAGTTTATTAATATAAGAGTAACAAAAAATACTTGTTTTAGAAAATTGTCTTTATGTTTTGTTATGTGTACTGCATACACTAAACTTTTTTAACAAATATGTATGAAAATAAAATATTTATTTTTGTAAGCAAATTGTAGGTGTTTGACTAGTACATCAAAACACTAGTCCAGACAAGGTGGCCCCCCGATAGTAGTGGAACCTCACAAGATGGGGACCGGTACCCCCCTGAAAAAGATGTCTATCCACAAACACTTTTGTTGTTAATTAAAGATTCACAACCTTGCTGAGGGGTTGCTTGTAGAGGTAGGTTTTCCCCCTCGCGCCTCTCACAGTACTTACTATATTGCATTCAGCAGGCTTGGCACCTGAAGTCTGGAGGATATGCTTTGGAGAATGCATAGAGAGCTGGAATGTTGAGAAGGGTTTCGAGGTTGGTAAAGGATGCTATTGCTCCTGTTTAGGATCTGCCCCATATGTTTTAGCTGCTTGCAACCTCCCCACCATTCCCCCTACACCCAATACAACTAACCAGAAAATGTGTTAATTATCGAGCCACACCAAGAATTAAATTCTTCACTTCAATCCATTGAAGTTTATTAATACTACACTGAGATGTCGTTCTGGATATCATATCTTTCAACACTAGAAGTGTAATATACTTCAGTGATTCATTTGTGCATAAATTTGGCAATGGTACAAATTAGAGGTTAGTATGCTTATGGTTTTGTAGCTTTGTGCATGTTTTGGGCTAGTCTCCTTTGTGTAAAATGGTTAGAAGTGGGGATAAATTAGTTATATCTCCAACACTACTTTTTGTCTCTTCAGATGCAATATGGTTATCATCTGGTTACTCACTGGGCTGCGTGAATGAAGTATTGGTTTTCAGCGCCCCTTTTGGATTAATCAAGGTGAACATGTTTTGTTTATTATTAGTAGTCCATCATTTTGAATTCTAATTAAGTGTGGGGTTTGTTGAGGTTCAGTCAGTTTTTTATTCTGTTTATTTTTTTTATTTTTTTTTCAAAAACTTTTCTTTTTTTGTTATTTTAAATGTTTTTATTTGGGTTGATGCTGTTATTAGAATTGAGATCTGCAATCAAGTTTGGAATACCACAGTGATACAACTACGCGTTCCACTAGTTGAATTAGAAATTGTGCATAAATTCCAATATCAGTGTGTCTCAATTGTTATATGTTTACTAAATAGTGCACCCTGACGAAGGCGACTTGACTATCGGTTCCAATGATTGAACTAGATAACATTTTGTCACCAAAACTGTATTTGTGAAGATACTATGTTATTCTGGATCTACAGTAGGCACATAACACTTTTGGCACTTAGCACTTTTTGTGACAACACCTCAACCATGATTAAATGACAGTGTTTACAAAATATATGGATATGCATCACATTAAGTAGCAAAGATTAGGTTGCTTGTAGATTTAACTCTTCTTTTTTGATATTTTGATACATTTTTGCATTTGTTACAAAATTGAATTAATTTTTAGGATGTTAGTGTGTGAATGTATACATTTTTGGTATGTTATTATGATGTTATTGATTAATATAAAAATATGAAGTTAAAATTGGTTATCTGACTGAGCCTCTTACCTCTCCACATTAATTTTTGTACTTACCCACGTGACCTTCACTTGTGTTCTTCCATATATACTGTTCCCCCGGTCCATGATTCAGGGGATACCCATCACTTTTGTCTACTTATAGTGAAACTTTTTAGTTGCATGGGTTATAACGAAATTTAGATTTTGAGATTTAGCTTTGAATTTAGTTTACAAAGCTTTACTTTGCACTAGAATTATGGCCCTGACGTGCATTCGGCTTATTATCTTACTTCCTCTAATCTTCGGTTTGACTGCCATAATGGCAGCTGCTGATGTGGTATCTTTTAGCGAAGAGCAGTTGGCTGAAGCCATTAATGTGCCTTCCTTTTTTGACAATATTGAAGGCTCTGTTGATTCAGCAGATGGTTCTACTGTCACTAGTGACAGTATTCTTAAATTAAAAAAGAAAACATTTAGAACCGAAATGCATAGATATCTGCTGACGGAGTACCTAAAAAAGAACATAATTCCGCAGGGTCTCCTGGTTAGAAAAGAGCCATGCTTATATATAGACAATGAGGAATATAAAACACTCTTCTCAGGAGTCGCGACTAAATGTAGTCACGACTGGATGTTGTTGACGATAAATACA
The DNA here is from genome assembly GCF_040938575.1 of Ambystoma mexicanum. Lineage (NCBI taxonomy): Eukaryota > Metazoa > Chordata > Amphibia > Caudata > Ambystomatidae > Ambystoma > Ambystoma mexicanum. The sequence goes on from NC_090930.1 coordinate 849,116,097, forward strand.
GCCCTCAAGAAAAGCTCTATCATTGGAGATGAAATAGATAAAGCAGAAACTTTATTTTCTCTTGACACTACCATCATTAATATTAAGGAAAAACTAGAACTTATAGAGAAACATACTAAGGAATTTGCCAAAATAACAACTAACAAAAAGATGGACAAATTAAAGAAAGATATTCAAACTTTTTCTAAAGATGTGGCCTATCCTTATCTTTCTCCTGATTATCAGGGTCCGGGGCATTGGTGAGATCCCAACAATCAACAATATGGACCTAATCCTTCCCAAAAGAAAGTCACTTTTTCTGATACATCATCCGATGGTAGTGGATCATACCCCGTGAAGAACTCTAGGGGAAATAGGGGCCGCAATTGGAACAGGGGGTACAACAAGGGCCGAGGTAGACCATATTGGAAATATCAAAACTACACACGACAAGCCAATTTTGCCCCCCATTGCCCGAATATTCAATTTCCGCCACCGAATCTCCCTTTTCCTCAACCAGATCAAGGGGCACCCCCATTACCCAACTATTTTGAAACCAGGAGACGAGCTTACCGAAGGTAGTTAAACCGTCAGCTGTCTACAACATTTCAGAAAGACATCTTAATGAATAAGAGATACGGGTGTTAGAGAAAGGCTTTTCCTTCGTCCCCATGAAGAACCCTACCAAAATGGAGGTTGAAATAGAACTACGTAGTTTGTTTCGGAAGATACGGTTGGGAGATTTCTTTGGTAATTGTGCTCCCTCCGAGGAAAGTGACAATCTCCATACACCATTCAAATGTAAACCCACATTTACACTGACCCTCCAAATGGTTTCTGCTGAAACAGCTATTTTTAAGAAGGCAGTCCTTAGGGATTTCAATTCTATCTACAATATATCTAATGAAACTAGACAGGGGCCTTGTTTCAATTTTAGCAAACAAGAATGGGCCAGCATTCAAAATCTCAAGCCTGATCCTGCTATTGTGATCAAACAAGCGGATAAGGGTGGTGAGGTGGTAGTTTTGGATTCGGCCCAGTATGACAATGAAGTTATGCATCAACTTAACAACTCTGCGTTTTATTGTAAATTGCAGGGAAATCCTATGGACAGCATAAGAAATCAAATCATGTCAGTTGCCTTACGTGCACGTGATGCGGGAGCAATTAATGAGAAGGAGTTCCAATTTCTCACAACCAAAGGTACACTCCTCTCATATACATACTCCCCAAAATTCATAAAGATCCCAAAAAAAAAAAACATGGACGCCCCATTGTGTCCCTCTGTAGCTCTGTATTGGAACCCATTGGTCAATTCCTAGATGTTTTCCTCAAACCTCTGGCAGCTTCCACTGAGACATACCTGGCTGACACTACTGATACTATTATTCATTTAGATGGCTTACCCTTTCATTCCAACACAGATATTCTATTGACACTTGATGTGGAATCTTTGTATTCTAATATACCCCAACTTGAATCCCTACAGGTTATGAAAGATTTTTTTGACCAGAGACCTGGGGTTCATCAGGTTCCCAGTGAAGTGTTAACAGATTTACTTGAAAAAGCCCTATCACGGAATTACTTCCGATTCAAGTCCACATATTACCTTCAAGTTAAGGGTACAGCGATGGGGGCTGCGTTTGCCCCAATTACGCCACGGGTTAAATGTGGAATTTTGAAAAGAGGTCCATCCTATCTAATACTAATCCTTTCAAATCCGCTATTAGAATTTAGAAGCGATACATTGATGATATTATCATTATATGGGATAAATCTAAAGGGGACCATCTGATGTTCCTCACATGGATTAACACAGTTGACAGCAATCTCAAATTCACTATGTCGGCCAGCAACTCGTCTTTACCATTCTTGGACCTCCTCATTAAAGATGGGGCGGGCTTATTATAGTGGACTTGTACCGGAAGGAAACTGACCGTAACACCATTTTGAGGTTTGATAGTTTCCACCCCCAAACATTGCGTGAAAGCATTCCTTACGGCCAGTTCCTCAGGGCTAGACGTAATTGTTCTAGAGTTGAGGACTACACGACCCAGGCCGATATTATTCAAGATAGACTTCAGCAATGAGGATATCCCTCATATTTGCTTAGACAATCTCGCAAAAGGGCCAAATTTCAACATCGTGACATTCTTCTCGATAAGCCCACTCGTGAAAATATTACCAAAGAACGGATAGTCTGTGCCATGATATTTAACACATAGCATCACCAAATAAAGAGAATTATTACAAAGCATTGGCACTTGCTACAAATGAATAATCCCGATCTTCCAAGTCCTTTTTATGCTCATCCCACTCACGGGCGACTACCTAGCAGACTCCAACACCCTCTCCTCTATCTACTCTACCATCCAATCCTGGATGGTGGAGAATTGGCTTTGCCTCAATAGTGAAAAAACCGAACTCCTCCTTATTGGTTCACCTTTCACTCTCAGCAATCTTGGAGAACAGTACGCCTCCTTCACTATTGATAATATTCCAATTAAGGTCTCAAACCATATCAAGACACTCGGAGTCTACCTTGACTCTGACCTGTCAATGGACAGACAGGTCAATGCCATCGCCGCCTCCTCAGCCTACTACACCAAAGTCCTCAACGCAGCCAGGCCCTTCTTGGCCCGTCAAAGCTGCCTCATGATTGCCAGGGCAATCATCGGGTCAAGACTTGACTACTGTAATGCCCTTCTCGCAGGGACTTCCAACAAAAACCTCGCCAAACTTCAGCTAGTCCAGAACAATGCACTAAGGGCAGCCACCGGCACCGCAAGGAGAAACCACATCTCCAAAATCAGAAGGCAAGTACACTGGCTCCCGGTCAAAGAAAGAATTGTCTTTAAAACTCTTGCCCTCACCCACAAATGCCTTCACGAACTTGCCCCTCCACCTGACTAACAGAATTACTAAGCACTCTGCCACAAGACCGCTCAGATCCGTCTACGCCAACACTATTGTTAGGCCTACCTCTCGGAAAGTGCACGCTGGTGGCTCCAGTTTCCCTACCCTAGCAGCCACGCATTGGAACGCCCTGCCGCCTCACCTAAGACTCATTGAGTCCCACCTAGCCTTTCGTAAGGCTATCAAAACCAGACTCTTTGTGTGATTTAAATCTGTATCCTCCACTGCCTATATGCCTGCCAAATTGTAACTAAGAGCCTCTGGCACCCGTATGTAATCTTAAATATGTGTATCCTCTGTAACTAAGAGCCTCTGGCACCCGTATGAATCTTAAATCTGTGTATCCTCTGTAACAGCGCCTCAATGCCTTTTGGGCTGCAAGTGCGCTTCACAAATGCAAATAAATAAATAAATAAATAAATAAATGCCTTCAAGATAGGAAAAAATTGAAAAATTGGCTCACTAAAGCTGACAGAGCAACTCTCGTCACTAAACAAAATACACTTCCGAGCTTATGGGGTGCCAAAACCATTACGGGTCATTTTCCCTGCGGCTTTTGTAATCAATGTGCATACACCACCGCCTGCACTTCTGTTACGATTAATGGGAAAATTTGGCATCTCAGACAACATACTACATGTAACACCAAAAATGTTGTCTACGGGCCTCATTACACGGACGACGGTAAGGGTTAACGGTCACCATTAATGGTACCGGTGACCGTTAACCCTTACCGCCTTACTGCGAGGTCCCTTTGCGGGTTGGAGACTTTAACACCTGCTTTTTGCAGGCGTTAAAAACCAACCCACAAAGGCACCAGGGAGCTAATTACGGTACCACAATTTGCGGTGCCGTAATTAGCACCTTCCCCATTCCCATTATGCCCTAAGGGGTAAAAATGGGAATGGGGAAGGGCAATGGGGGAAGGGGGAATTACCGCCCCACCAACCTTGGAATAGGGCAGTAATTCCCCTTTCCTCCAAGGCGGTGCCGGTATTTTACCGGCATGGACCAAGATGCTAATAGCACCTTGGTCCACTGACGTCCGTGTAATGAGGCCCTATGTAATTTTTAGCCCATGTGCTAAAACATACATTGGCAAAACATCGAGGCCTATTAAATTGAGGATTGGAGAACATAAATCTAAAATTCGCACTAAAACTATCACAGCCCCTTTGGTAACCCATTTTTTGGACAGAGACCTGGGGTTCATCAGATTCCCAGTAAAGTGTTAAGAGATTTACTTGAAATAGCCCTATCACGGAATTACTTCCGATTCAAGTCCACCTATTACCTTCAAGTTAAGGGTACAGCGATGGGCTGTGTTTGCCCCCAATTACGCCACGCTTTACATGTGGAATTTTGAAAAGATGTCCATCCTATCTAATACTAATTCTTTCAGATCCGCTATTAGAATTTACAAGCGATACATTGATGATATTATCATTATATGGGATAAATCTAAAAGTGACCGTCTGATGTTCCTCACATGGATTAACACAGTTGACAGCAATCTCAAATCTCAAATTCACTATGTCGGCCAGCAACTCGTCTTTAGCATTCTTGGACCTCCTCATTAAATATGGGGGCGGGCATATTATAGTGGACTTGTACCAGAAGGAAACTGACCGTAACAGCATTTTGAGGTTTGATAGTTTTCACCGCCAAACGTTGCGTGAAAGCATTCCTTACGGCCAGTTCCTCAGGGCTAGATGTAATTGTTCTAGAGCTGAGGACTATACGACCCAGGATGATATTATTCAAGATAGACTTCAGCAATGAGGATATCCCTCATATTTGATTACACAATCTCGCAAAAGGGCCAAGTTTCAACATAGTGACATTCTTCTCGATAAGCTCACTTGTGAAAGTATTACCAAAGAACGGATAGTCTGTGCCATGACATTTAACACATAGCATCACAAAATAAAGAAAATTCCAAGTCCTCTTCATGCCTTCAAGAAAGCAAAAACTTGAAAAATTGGCTCACTAAAGCTGACAGAGCAACTCTCGTCACTAAACAAAATACACTTCCGAGCTTATGGGGCACCAAAACCAAAACCATTACGGGCCATTTACCATGCAGGTTTTGTAATCAATGTGCATACACCACCGCGTTCTCTTCTGTTACGATTAATGGCAAAATTTGGCATCTCAGACAACATACAACATGTAACACCAAAAATGTTGTCTATGTAATTCTTTGCCCATGTGCTAAAACATACATTGGCAAAACATCGAGGCCTATTAAATTGAGGATTGGAGAACATAAATCTAAAATTCGGACTAAAATTATAACAGCCCCTTTGGTAGCCCATTTTTTGCACAACAATCATAATTGCAATGATTTAAAATGGTTTGTCTTGGAGAAAGTCTCAGGAGTTGACTCCAATAGTATACCATCCAGATTGGCTCAGAGGGAACAATGGTGGATGTACAACACCAATAGTTATGACCTAGGGCTTAACCGTCAAGAAGAATGGCTGCACTGCGTTTTATGAGCCTTTCTCTGTTTCTATCATGGCTTGCTATATTTGGTATTTTGCTCTATAGTGTCTACAATTGATTTTACTTTCTTTCCTTATTCATCTTTTTATTCAGTTGTTTTTGTGGTTTATACATTTTTATATATTATTTTTGATTTTAGTATTTTTCCATTCTCATTCATCATTTGTTGTTCTTATTTTTGTTTACTTCTATTTTTCTTATTTGGTATTATTCTTGTGCCACGTTTTCTTTTTTTTAACCTTTATTCTATAAAGTATTGATTCATTCTTCTTGTGTCTTTCTAATGGGTATTCAACCCATTTTCCGAAAAGAATGACATTGTTTCAATATGGAATAGTCCTTTCTTTACTTTTTCATTACTTCTTGACTAGGCGCCCAGTCCTGTTTCTTTTTCCATGCTCTCGTGTACACAAAGACGGCCTTTCCATCCCGGTGGCAGTCTGAACGAGAACGCGTTAGTCGAATGAACGCGAGTAAATGGTTCCCTAATGTGGGTGCCTGCGTTCTGCGCCTTAATGTGGGGGCTTTACTATCTTTGCAATTTTGGTGGCAATGCTTTCCCTTTTACAATGTTAGGATGGACTGATATTTACGTCCACAGCATTCAAGTGGAACTTTTTAAACGTGGCAATGTATTTGCAAATATGGTACATGTGCGCTGTTACTATTTGGCATGCCATGTTACTTTTCGGTAAACCGGGTGAACTCTGTACTTGGCTCATCTTATGGCCCCACGGAGCCTGAGTGTGTAATGCCCACAATTTCGCCTCTATGCTTTGTTTTTTTGCAGAAGCATCTTTTACTATAGAATAAATTAGTACTCGAATAGTTTTTGTACTTACCCATGTGACCTTCGCTTATGTTCTTTCAATTATCTAGCCACACCAAGAATGAAAGAGTTGTACCAACATCGACGGCAGACCACGAGGCCCCAATCAGTAATGGTGCAGACAGGAGCAGAATGGGTACACAATGATAAGTATGGCATCTCAACAATCGCTCCCTGAGGCCTGAGTGCCAGGAGCAAGCCTATCCCTCTGGAAAAGACTGGAAAAGACTGAATAAAGCACTTCTGAAGAGGGAGGGAAGGTGTCAATGGACCACATCTGGGTCCCCAGAAATGTCCCAAGAAAATGTAGAGATTTCGGAAAAACCTCCAAATCTTGTACTTCACCCGAAGCCAAACTCCTCCAGTGACCCAAAACATGGCGAATGGTGGGAATACCTTTTTGTATTATTGAAAGGAACTTGGGGTTGGTCACTCTAGGTTACCTGGGGGCAACCAGACGTGGACTCCCTGCTCACTGTGCTTAGAGAGGCTCAGCTTCACCTCACTGATGATGCCCAACAAGGCTGAAACACGTGCATGGGGTTGCTGATGGTACTCTTGTTCAGAGAGGAATTGCCATAGCATTTCGGTGCTGGACTGCTCTTGTGGGCGGGACAAAGACTGATATGCAAATGGATATTTCCCATCTGTGAAGGTACAGTGAGCAAAAAGCTATGGCTGCGAACTCTCAATGTGGTTAATAACCACTGAACAGGTTATCATGCCTTGTTCTTTCGAGAGAGGGGCGCCTGCTACCTTTTTTGTATTATTGAAAGGAACTTGGGGTTGGTCACCCTAGGTTACCTGGGGGCAACCGGACGTGGACTCCCTGCTCACTGTGCTTAGAGAGGCTCAGCTTCACCTCACTGATGATGCCCAACAAGGCTGAAACACGTGTATGGGGTTGCTGATGGTACTCTTGTTCAGAGAGGAATTGCCATAGCATTTCGGTGCTGGACTGCTCTTGTGGGCGGGACAAAGACTGATATGCAAATGGATATTTCCCATCTGTGAAGGTACAGTGAGCAAAAAGCTATGGCTGCGAACTCTCAATGTGGTTAATAACCACTGAACAGGTTATCATGCCTTGTTCTTTCGAGAGAGGGGCGCCTGCTACCTTTTTTGTATTATCTCAGGTGAAGGGGTGGTGCCTAAACAAGACTTTATTTAAGGATAACGCTGCCAGCTAAAATGATTATCCAAGCGATGATGCTAGTATCTACACTTACCCAATCAATATCATTTTATTGCTGCTTTTTCATTTAATAGAAATACAATCTGGCTTGCAAGTGTTTTGAACCCCACAGCTGCCTTTTTAAAATCCCCATACATGCTTTGGACAATTTCAATTTGACTTCAATGGAACCTTAGTATGAAGATAGGTAGGTCTTTGGAAGTGAAAAGTCATTGTCTGATAACAGCCACCTGCTATAAAACAGCTTTCGCCAGTGACATTGCCCCTCACATCTTGACTACTATCCCTCGTGGGGTGGAGTCCTAGTGCCAGAGAGAGAAGACACAAACACTTGATTAGAAATGGGACCATACAATCTATAATCCACATAAGCAGCAAACAGTTATCAATTGCTTACCAGAGGGTGGACCCCGCAGTGCCCAAGGCAATATTTTGGAGATTGTGGGGACAGTTTCCTAATGGCATACTTGGGCTATATTTAGGAGACTGCACTGAGGTACGGGAGTGAGCCCTGGAGATCTAGGATGAGGGCAATTTAGATACTCTTGATTTCCAGGAAGTGTGGTAGATCACAATCAGGAGCCGCTCAAGGTGGCATTGGGATTACATTTTTCTTTACTCTAGATCACCAAAAAACCTATACTGTTCCTAACTCTAAGATTCTTAGCCCTATTCTATAAAGAAAGCTATAAAAGGGTGCTCATTGGGATGTCCGTTACATATAAGAATATCCTCCATCCAGAATGCTGTGCTGACCTGAGTTCTGTCCCAACCACTATAAGCAGAACACATACATTCAACGAAGATACACTTGGGCCTTGGACCTGAGCAAATGACTGGTGGTTGGCTTCTGACCTCTATACTCATGTGTTATTTTTAATTGGGGCTCCTGCCTGAGTGTACAGTCTGACCTGGCAGGCTGAATATCTCTCTGAGCTTCTCTTGTCTGTACTGTTCAATTCAGTCCAATAAATGTCTCTTGTCAATATTCTCAGGTGCAAAAGTCTGGTCCTGTGTCTCACCACTCCAACTTTTCTATGGGTAGTCTTACTCCCAAGAAACATTCTGAAGTTCTCTCCCGCTAGACAGTTTGTGGTATTCGTCACACCTTGGGTATCGGTTCCATTGACCCTGCTGTGGGGCCTGGCTTTCCCCACCCTACATTGGGGTCTCGGGTTTCTTGCCCCACCTTCGAGTTTCTGGTCTTTTATCCCATCTTGGGCATTTGCTTATTTTACCCCACCTTGGGGTCTGTGATCTCACAGCCCGCCTTGGGGTTTAATTTCATTTACCCCGCCTCGAGGTTTAGGGCCTCTTTGCCCTGTCTTGGGGACTCTGGTCTTTCACACCACCTTGGGGTTTGGTTTCTCCCAGCCGCCTTGGTGTTTGGTTTCTCTTGTCCCGCCTTGAGGCCTCAGGTCTCACCCCACCCTGGGGTTTCATTTGGGAGAGTGCCTTTGGCGAGTGCTGTTCTGCATTACGTGCCCTACCGAACGCGGATTCCAATATTTGCTCTTGGACCTTGATGAAAAAACACAGCTGTGCTCTAATGTACTATCATTACTGCGGGGTAACTCCTCCCCCAATCCCAGCAACCCTATAAAACCATAAGCACGTGCGCAATTTGCACTCACGCATTTGGCAGAATGCCTTTGGCGAGCGCTGTTCTGCTTTCTGCACACAGCGCTCAGCACCCTGTAGGGCCCTCTTTAGCGCCACTACAGACCCCCAGTCACCTGTAGGCGGTCATCTCGAGGCTTGAGAGTCCCTGCCATGGCTGCTTACACTTTGAAATCAAACATGCCATTGAGCTTCCCAAAACAAGCTGACACCACTTTTACTGTGAAGTCAAGCGAAATGACAAACGAACACAAAGGTAAACATGTGAAAATAATAAGAATCAAATCGCTGACCACAGATTTAAGAAGGTCATGGCAACCTTTAGCAAAAACTCCTATAGAGTCTGACTGAGCGATGAGCACGGATATCACATCACTAGTAAATATCACTCCTGCTCAAGAGCGTACTCCACAACAGATACAACTGAAGCCACCGATTCCCCTGTTGCAAACTGACATGCATATCTCGGATGAAGATATTTTGGGCTGCACTGCATCAACAGGCTCTTTGCCTAAATCAAATAGGAATACATCATTCAAATATTTGGAAGCCAAAGCAAGTGAGAATGAGCAAAGGACAACTGCAATGATTCACGAGGAAGGAGAATCAACAAAACCGCAATTGTACTCTCAGGTGATAAAAAGCAATATCTGCATCTCCCAGAGGCACAACGCTCTCATGCAATCTGATGATATGGGAAATAGCAACATTGAAATGGCTCGGGCTGACAACATATTACAGCAGATAGAATCTTCTAATCAAGAAATGCTGGATGCAAAACAGATCAATCTGATTGCCTCATTACTTATAGGAATAGCTGATGCGGCTAAGTGTGACCAAAAAACACTGCATGCGGTACTAGAAACTCAGTTGGGATCACCTATTCTACATACTTCCACATTGTCACACTCACCTGCATTAATATACCCTAACAATACTAAATGGTCTCATAACTCTACAATATCATCATATACCTTTTTTATCACTCCCACTCCTAGACTTTCGTTTGGATTAAGACAACCGCCCATACCGGCGTATGCTATCACACTAAATGCCATGAATAATGGTTTATATGGCCTGACAAGGCTATATGAAACATTGGAAAAAAACACACAACCTCAAACCATAGCAATAAAAGAGATAGCGCTGACAATGGACTTACTATTAGCGGAAGCTTATGACAAGGGAAAAACGAGATATGAAATTAAATGCTCTTGATAACAAGCCGCCCCTGAAAATACTTACACTACTGGCTATGATCGATGGTGTTGAAGTGCTGCCCGTGGTCGCAGATGCCGAGAGAAGCAATAAGGAGTCTGACATGGTGATTGAGATCGGGGAAACCCAAAATATAAAAGGTGGTTCTGATGAAATGTCATACAAAGTAGCGGAAAGAGGTGATGAGGTGATAGCCATTGGTGATAGCCAGGATATAAGAATAGATCTAGACAAACAGGAACAGGATCCTATCTTTGAAGCATTCATCAGACAAAACCAAAAGAAGTAAACAGGCAGAAGCCAGATCACTAAGCAAAAAAAAAGAAATAAATAAACCAGGAAAATAAAAAACAATGCAAACAATCAAACACCAAAAAGTTCATCAGTGCATTATCCATACCTGCACATGCTGTTGAACCCAAACAGGTCAATATTGTGACAATAAACACAAAAGAAAATCTAAATGGACAACCTAAATAGGGAAAATAAACTATTCTAGATCAAGACGAAATAGCTGATGAGGAAATTATGAACCTCTCAACATATTCCCCAATGACTCTACAGCAAATGAGCCATGAAGAAATCATCAGTACCAAGACTGTTGGGAAGATGGATGACCATTGCGAGGCAAGTCTACCTTTTGGCGAAGACAGAATTTGGCTGAACGATCCTAACTCAAAAACTAAGCACTTCTTAACCTTAGAACAAAGGAGAGATCAAAATCATAGAAGCAATAAAGTGATGCTCTCAAAAGAAAACTGTAAGGGATACAAGGATCAATCAACTTGCAATCGAACACCAGAGTGAGCCGTAAATGTGCAGAAATGAGCGCCTGAACGACAAAGAAACAGAAGCAATATTGGCGCTATCAATATAAATCGTTCTGACAATCTAGTGATAACTATGTTAGAAAGATATTTGTATTTGTATTTGTATTTATTGATTTATAAAGCGCCTTAATCCAAAGATATAGACATCATATAGACATGATTCCTTCCCTAACAGAACCACAATACTAACTACTTTTCAATCCATCCCTAATCTAAAACTAGTGGTGTTGAGAGACATAGAAGCAATATATAGCTCTAATACACAGAAAATGATAGAGAGAGTAGAGCCAAACCAAAATGCATAATAGTGACTTCAAAATGGCTGTATGGAACACCAGAAGATTCAGCCATTTATCCAAAGAAAACAGAAATCTCCCATTAGATCAATATTACCTTATAATATTACAAGAAACTTAGATTACTACTCAACCAGTTATACCGAATTATGAAATTTGCTGGATCCCAGCCATTAAGCAAGCCAGAGGAAGACCCATGGCTGGAATAATAGCCGCAAATTGAACTGACACTGGAAGAAAACGAATGCCCAGCTAAATCCCCATCTGTGCGTTCAGTTACTTAAACTAGAATTCCTGAACACCAAACATCCACTAACTACCCATACGGCTACTTTAAATTTATATTGGAACTCTGCCATAATATCTGATGATGAATTCATCAATCGTGGGATCACAATGCTGGACACCATGGAGTAAGAAATGAATTACTTTACTACACTAATCGTTGGAGACCTAAACATAAAATGTCATTCATTGAACAATAAATTATGAACATCAAAAGCAAGAGATGGCTGAGAAAGAAACTTCTCTATGTTGAATGTCGAGATGTCTCCTATAATTCCAATGTACAGAGGGTTGAAACATGGCTGCATACTAGCTGCAGCCATGTTCAACTACTTTATTGCAGATGTGGAAAGGAAATTCACAGGCGTTATAGCTGATGCTAGTTGAGATCAAAATCCATTCCCTGGCTCTTATACGCGGATTACATGGTTCTCATGTCAAAAACTCTGCGGGGATTACAGAATCTTCTAACAGCTCTCCAAGACTATATGCAAGGAAATGATCTGTCAGTAAATATTGAAAAAACTAAGATTGTGATCTATGGTAAGTGTAATTTTCAGACATCTGTCTTGAAATTGTCATTTAATAACTTAAATATTCAAATTGTCCATGAGTATCGATACTTGGGTATTAGTTTTGATTACCATGTGCAAGACATACCATACATTAATGATTTAAATGCTAATTAACCACAGCTATATCCAAGGCTAAGATCATTGGAAGGAAATATGGAAAGTTTTCATATTTACCAATTATTACCTTCTACCGGTTGATGGTAATACCTACTCTACTCTATGGAACAGAAACTAAGTTTTGGGATTCAGAACAGTTCTGGCTGCGAGCTGAAGGGTGATTTTGGAAAAACGTTTTGTCACTACCAGCAAGTTACCCAATTGCGTTAATTGGACGTGAATTAGGTCTAATATCTCTTTATGGGACTTTGACTTGGAAAAAGTGCTCTTTATATAGAAAATGTCATTCACCAAGTAAACCTGATGCTTTATTAAATATTCTGTCCACTTATGTGCAAAACACCGACCATAAATGTATGATAATGTGGAAAGGAAACTAAGTCAATAAATTGGAAGAGGCCGAAATTGACCTACATCTTTTGATTTCCAATCCCACAAAAGCAAAAAATAAAATTTGAACAAAAGATTGGATAAAAACGAGAGATTCTTGTGGGAAGTAGAAAGATTTTATTAAAAATCTGTTTACTCACAAACAATTTGGAAATCCTGAAACACATTTTGTAAAATGTCCTTCCTCTGTATTTAGTCATGAATATTTGTGTTTTAGATTGAATTTATGGCTGATTAAACAACTATTAGCTAGACGAAAAATAATATCCAAAGCAGATGATGTATGTCGATTTTGCCAACACAAAGGCCAATCACAATCACTAAAGCATCTTTTGACAGAAGGTTTGTAGTTAATCAAATATGTGAATCACTCTTAAAAGGGCATTGTGAAGATTTTAACATTATAGACCCAGAGACTCTATGGAACGTTTAATTTGCTGCAACAAAAAACTCTGTTAGAATAGCCGTTGTCCAATTGTTACTGCAATTAGAGCTTTTGCCGTTGGAGTCAGGCGATTCTTCAGAGTAAAAGGTTGTAGCTTTGATGACATTTTTCTTATGGAACACCTGATTGAACATGGTTACTAATTTTGTTATAGAACGTGTACATAATCTATCTGTCAAAGTTGATTACTTAAGCCTTTGATGCTGGATTTTTATGTTTTATTATCTTTTTTATTTATTTTCGTCTCTTAAAATTATATTAATGAATCATAAAACAGAATTTTACAAGATACTTTCTCAATTAAGAAAATTGACCATTTTGTAAGTTGCTTATTGTGGTTAAAGATGATGTTGATGTATGAATAAGTGATGCGATTGTTATCTTTTATGTTTAATGAGATTTTAAGATATTGTAAAATGTACTCTGGAATTGAATAATGTTGTATCATATTGAAAGGTTATATTTGTTTTGCAACCATATCAATTAAAAAAAAGGATAGTTCCACCCAAGAAGATATTCGCCTAAACCCACCTGGAAAAGAGCCAATTCCACAGCAATAATTGACTATGTATTTTTATCAACGCAAGACATAAACCATGTGACTAACTTCGCTGACATCTCATCAGACGAGAGCAATCACAACTTGCTAGAAATCACTTGGAAGAACATGGAAATAAGCCCCTCAAAAGAATACTACGAGAATCAATTGTCCTTAAACAATGGTAAAATTAAATTAAAATGTAATAGAGCTAAACTAGACCAATTACAAAAGAAGATGTTGATTCATACCCTTTCTGATTATGAAGAACAATAAATATGGAAAAAATGGTCATATAATCAAAAACACAAAGGGGATTTTGTGATGAAATATCTCACACATATCTATATGACCCAACTACTAAGCTGCTAAAAGCGATATGAGAAAAGACCTAAAAAGCCTGCATGCATTATCGATTGAAGAACAGAGTTAAATCCTCAAAAATAAAAATCACTTACAAAAATCGATTAAAGCAATATAGAGCAGCTAAAAGACAAAAAGCGAACGAGAACATCATTAAAGTTATAGCAGCTAAAACAAGTTTGCAAATATGGCACCTATTAAAGGCAACTAAGAGTAATGCGAACTCATCATTATTGCTCAACTCAATAAGTGAACAAGTATGGGCTGTTCATTACACAAAATTGTTTTCGGAGCCAGATGAACAAGTTACTTCTTACCTTGTAGCGTTCTTTCGATGGGATGTTCCTCCGACGTATTCCTTATCTTAGATATCTCTTTCCAGCTTTGCTGGCCTCGGAACTTTTTTCTCTCTAGAGGGCGCTGCGCGTCAACGTCTGCCGAGTCGATGTCCCTCGACAGCCGCCGTATCGACGTCGAAGTCATCCTGCCTATAAAGGCCGCATGCAGCGTCCGTTGCTCAGTTCCGTTTTGTAGCCCACAATAATTCTTTCTGGACTCAACTAATCACCCTGAAGGAGCGTAAGCTGCAACAACAAGGGAAGTAGTACTGCAGGGATGGATGGGAGGGTCGATAAGGAATAAGTCGGAGGAACATCCCATCGAAAGAACGTTACAAGGTAAGAAGTAACTTGTTCTTCAAAGGGATTGTGTCCTCCGACGTTTTCCTTATCTTAGATAGGCTCCCATAGCAGTATTCTGTTATTGGAGGTGGGAGTACTGACTTCATGCTTCCTTTTATTGATGAATAGAGTGCAATACTGCCCTTCCAAACCTAGTTTCCTGACTGGAGGCGGAATCCAAGTTGTAAAACCGTGTAAAGGTATGGACGAACGACCATGTGGCAGCCGCACAAATATCTCGAACCGGCACTCCTCTTTTGAGGGCCGATGAAGCTGCGATACCTCTGGTCGAATGAGCCCTAAGATTTTGAGGGGGCTCTTTTCCTGCCAGTTTATAACATTCCAAAATGGCTAAAATAATCCATCTGGAAATGGTCTGCTTAGTTATCGGTAGCCCCAGCTTGTGACCTGCCTAGCCTACAAACAGCTGGTCTGCTTGTCTTATCCTAGCCAGTCTACTAATGTAAAAACGTAAAGCCCTTCTTGGGTCCAGCCTGTGTAACCTCTCTTCCTCTTTCCCCGGATGGGGAGGAGGATAGAAAGATGGAAGGGTAATCTTCTGTGTGATATGAAATTCAGAAACCACCTTTGGGAGGAAATTAGGCTTCACTTGCAGGACAACTTTGTCTTTGTGAAAGATTGTATGAGGGGGTTTACAAGAAAGAGCTTGTAACTCGCTCACCCTTCTAGCAGATGTAAGTGATACTAATAAAACAGTCTTAAGGGTAAGAAATCTTAACGAACAAGAGCGGAGTGGTTCGAAAGGTGTACCCATCAGGAAAGTTAGGACTAAATTTAAATCCCATAGGGGAACCTGGAATGGTCTTGGGGGATAAACGTTAGTTAACCCCTTTAGAAACTGTATTACCAAGGGTAACTTGAAATAGGATGGTTCTTCTGCAGTGCGCTTAAAGATGGATAGCGCTGCGAGATAGCCCTTGATGGTGCCAACTTGAAGGCCTGAATTCACTAAATAAAGTAGGAAGGACAAAACCATTGGTGTACCACATGAAAAGGGATCGATATTCTTTTCCCTACACCAGCTGCAAAATCTGTTCCAACGGCAGCGGTATAAAGATTTTGTTGCTGGCCTTGTTGCTGAAAGCAACACCTCCATAACGTCATCAGGGAGGTCCCAATCCTTGTACCTCAGCCTTTCAGAAGCCAAGCGTGAAGGTTGAGGGTTTTCATGTCTGGATGGAGAACCTGACCTCCCTTCTGTGAGAGCAGATTCTCTCTGAGTGAAAGTCAAATTGGAGGGCAGATGGACAAGTCTATAAGGTCCGGGTACCACATTCTCCTTGCCCAATCCGGGGCAATTAGGATCATGGTGTTCCGTAATCTTCTCAACCTCCTGATCATTTCAGGAATGACAGGGACCGGTGGAAACGCGTACAGGAGTGGAAACTCCCAGTCCACTATGAACGTGTCTCCCAGAGCTCTTCTCGGGGGAAATTCCCTTGAACAGAACAGATCGCACTTCCTGTTGACACTGGTGGCAAACAGATCCACCTGAGGGGTTCCCCAAAGGGCGAAGATCTCTTGAAGGACTTCCTGAGCTAGTTCCCACTCATGGGAGACTGTGCTCTGCCTGCTCAGAGCGTCCGCTGTCAAGTTCTTCTCTCCGGTTAGGTGAACTGCCGATAGAGAGATTCCTTCTTGGATTGCCCAAAACCAGAGCTGCATCGCCTCTCTGCACAGAGGTGGTGATCCTACGCCTCCTCTTTTGTTGAGGTAATGCATGGCCACTGTGTTGTCCGTCATTATCAGGACATTCTTTCCTTGTACAGATGGCAGAAAAGCCTTCAGCGCAAGTCTGATGGCCCTCAGCTCTAACAGGTTGATATGTAGTCTGGACTCCGATGGAGACCAACGACCGCTGATGGTCAAGTCGTTGGCGTGGGCTCCCCACCCCGTGAGTGAGGCATCCGTGACTACTGTTATCTCCGGCCAAGGTTGCCAAAACTGCTCTCCTTTCAGAATGTTCTCCTGACAGGCCCACCACTGAAGGTTTCGAGCCACCCTGTCGGGAACCTGAAGAAGATCTGTCATTCTCCCTGAGAATTGTGACCACTGAGTTTTCAGTGCCCACTGGAGAGATCTCATTCTCAGGCGAGCCTCTGGCACTAGGAAAATGCAGGATGCCATGAGGCCTAGCAACCTCAAAAAGTCGAAGGCTGGGAGACGTTGGGCATTTTGAAACTTGGTGACCATCTGTAGAATATCTTGAGCCCTCACCTCTGGTGGCGAGGCTTTTCCCAGGGAAGTGTCCTGGATCGCTCCGATGAACTGGAGTCTCTGCGATGGTATCATTTGTGACTTCTTTAAATTGAGGGAGAAGCCCAGTCTGTGAAGGGAGTGGCAAACATGATCTAGCTGGATCTGAGCTTGTTCCGAAGATACAGCTCTGATCAACCAATCGTCCAGGTAGGGGTAGACGTGAATCCCTTCCCTCCTTAGACTTGCAGCCACTACCGACATTAACTTGGTGAAGACCCTCGGGACGGAGGTCAGCCCAAATGGCAGCACTCGAAATTGATAATGAGAGTTGCCAATTGTGAACCTCAGGTATTTCCTGTGTTTGAGATGGATTGGCACATGGAAATAAGCGTCCTGAAGGTCCAGAGATACCAACCAGTCCTGAAACTGAAGGGCCTGAAGGATCTGAGAGAGAGTTACCATCTTGAATTTGTCTTTCCTGAGGAATTTGTTCAATTCTCGCAAGTCCAAGATGGGTCTCAGTCCTCCATCTTTCTTTGGTATGTGAAAGTAAGGGGAGTACCAGCCCTTGTTCCTCTCCGCTACAGGTAACGGTTCTATTGCACCTTTCTCTAGCAGGTCTAAAATTTCCTGCAAGAGGAGCGGATCTGGAGCTTTTTGAGAGCTGATCCCCGGTGGATGACTCTGAGGTATGCGTAGGAGAGGCAGGCAGTAACCTTGTGCAATTGTCTCCAATGCCCAAGCATCTGACGTGATAGCCTGCCATTCCGCCAGATGTTGAGTTAACCTGCATCCTACAGGTGTCTTGTGAGGGAAGTCCTCAGAGTGGTTTTGGGGCGGCTGATGCAGATGCCGATGGTAAAGAGGCACCTGCTGTTGCTGCGGCTTTTGAATATCTACCCCGTCCACCTCGGGTAGTTCTTTATCCCCTTCGAGCCGGTCCTCCTCTACCTCTTCCGAATGCGGAGTAGAAGCTAAAGGACTTGCCTCTCGCAGAGGTTCCTGTGGGACGAAAAGGTGTCTGACGGATTGCAGCGCCTAGGGATTTTGCTGCTGCCTTTGATGTTTGCAGTTTTTCTAAACTGTCATCCGCCTTTTTCCCAAACAAAGAAGAGCCATCAAATGGCATGTTCAAGAGCCTGGCTTGCACATCTGGGGCAAAACCAGACTTTCTCAACCAAGCAAATCTCCTGGTTGTTGTACTTGCCGCCATTGCTCTGCTGATACTGTCAGCCGAATCAATGCCCGTCTGGAGGGATTCGCACATAGCGTCTTTACCGTCCTTTATGATATTTAGGAACGCCTCCCTTTCTTCTCCCTCCAGGATGCAGTCAGCCGCTGTAGAAGCACACTCTCAAAGTGTATGGCTAAATCTAGCAAGGGTGCAAGTAGCATTAATAGATTTTAACGCCATGCTACATGCCGAAAAGACTTTCTTAGCCATAGCATTGTATTTTTTATCGTCCCTGTCCTGGGTAGGGTAAGCAGTCTTGATGTCAGTAGAAGATGCTGCCTGTACCACCAGACTTTCTGGGGATGGGTGTTTGGACAAAAACTCAGGGTCTGCAAAAGATACCCTGTATTTAGTAGACAGTTTTTTATTTACTGCCGGGACGACATCTGGGGTTTCCCAGTTCGTCATTATTTTTCTTTGAAGAGCTTTATGAAAAGGTACTACAGGATCCTCCTGTGGACCTTTATCAAGAATATCCATGAGGTCATCCTGTTGGAAAGCCTGTGAAGGTGTTGACCACCCCATAAATTCTGTAATCCTGGCCATTAAGGCTCTATAAGGGGTTTCAGCATGCTCCCCCGGGTCTGGCCTAGCGAACTCCACCTCTGGGGAAGTGTCTAAACCACTTGCCTCATGTAAGGAATCATGGAGTTCCTTTAATCTGCGTTCCTCTGAGGATAACTCCTCTTGAACTGGGGTTGCAGATCCCTGCAACTCAAATGTCTCTTCTTGGTCAGACAGTTCTCCCTCTTCCATAATTGAGGACATTGTTCTCAATTGGTCTGAACTCACAAAGGGTGTGAAACCCATCTCCAAGGCAGAGGGTGCCAAACTTGTCGTTATCGGCCTTGAAAACGTCAATGTCGTCGACGCCGACGTCGAAGGCTTCGAACGTGGCGTTGAAAACAAAGGTGGAGGCCTCGAGGTCCTCGATAGAATCGGAATTCTGCTTGAGGATATCGACAATCTCGACGACATCGTCATCGAAGACCTAGGAATAGCCACTGGGTGCGCCGCAACCGTGACTTTCCATGGCGTCGACGCCGGTGTTGAGGATGGCGTCGAGTCGACAGACCCGTGTGTCGAAGGTCCCTTCGACAACGACGTCGAAGACACCGACCTCGGCGTCGACGGAACCTTCGTCGACGGCGTCGACGGAACCTTCGAAGAAGGATTCGAGGTCTTTGCTTTACCCGAGGGTTCGTGACGCGCTCGAGAAGCTTCCTTCGCCGGGTGCTGCGACTCGCGGCGTTTTGGACCTTTGGGTCTTTCGACCAGAGCATCGCTCTCGGCAATCTTCGAGGGGGTCGAGGCCGCTTTCTCGAAGACGCTCATCATATTTTTTCGGAATTCCTCCCATTCAGCCCGGGAAGTATGTTTCGTGGGGCAAGGGATTCTCTTAGGTGAAACAAAGGAAGAGGAGGACGAAGAAGGGGATCTTCGGCGTCTCCTTTTCGAGTTCTTCGATCTCGAGGAGTGATGGGACCCGCTTCGAGACCTGGAGCGCGAATGGTGACGAGGAGACGAATGTCTCGACTTGGTCGAGGACGAAGAAGCTTTAGAAGTCTTACATTTTTCCAGCTTCCCCCTACGCTCCTTCAGGGCCTTAGCTGTCATGGACATACAGTCCTCGCACTCCGAACAATGGTGTTCAGCTCCCAAACACCACAGACAGACCCTGTGAGGGTTCCGTCAGCGACATCTTTTTTCCACAGTCTCTGAATTTTTTAAAGCCGGACCGAGGGGTCGTCGGTTCAGACGAGGAAGCCATCGAGTATGGATCGAATATCTCGAGGAAAATGGATAATATCACTACGAAACTGAGCAACGATATTCCGAGGCACTGAGTAAGCGCAGAAAAACAGAACTGAACAACAGATGCTGCGCTTGGGCTTTATAGGTAGGATGAGGTCGACGTCGATACGGCGGCTGTCGAGGGACATCGACTCGGCAGACATCGACGCGCAGCGCCCTCTAGAGAGAAAAAATTTCCGAGGCCAGCAAAGCTGGAAAGAGATATCTAAGATAAGGAATACGTCGGAGGACACAATCCCTTCGAAGGAACTATTTGGAGAGTGAAATCAGGTAATCACATAAAAGAACTAAATATGATTGGGCAGACATAAGAAATCTAATACAAAAATTAAGTTCCTCTCGTGCCCCTGGGCCGGATGGGATAACAAATGGACCGATATCCTGAATATAATATACCACTCAATTATGCACACTGGTTCCAAACACTGGTTTCGCGCATTGAAACACTTGTGTATAGGCATGTTATAAATGCCATACCATATCATATCATATCATATCCCTCCATCATGGCAACAATCAATCCTCATCTCCATCTACAAAAAGTGAGATAGCAGGGACCCCAGTAACTATAGTCCACTGGCTCTTCTAGAGTCGCCTGGCAAATTATATGCTAGATTAGTGGTGAGAGATTTGCAGAACTTGAAACAAGATCCCCATCAAACTGGCTTTATTCCCGGTGTCGGGACAGCCATAAATGTACTAACAATATCTGCATTGAAAGAGCAATCTATAATATCCAAACAACCGCTGTTCCTTGCATTGACTTCAAACAAGCATTTGATTCTGTATCACACCCTTTATGATGGGATAAACTAATAAAGGCGGAATGTCCAAACTATATCCTTAACTTGATACAGCAATTTTATACCAACACGTCTATCAGAATCAAGTTGGACCAACACGGCCTTTTGTCCCAATCCGTCCAGACATATCGCGGATTAAAGCAAGGGTGCATACTTGCAGCTACATTTTACAATCGATCCGATCTTTTCCTCCCAAGTTGGGCACACATCCCATAGCCTGGCTCCTAAGTGCGGAAGACCTGGTGCTCATTGATCAGACAACTCCAGAGGAAATTACAAGCCCTTAGCAAGTATGCAATCAAAAATAAAGTAGAGATAAACACCAAAAAGAATAACATTATGAAAATGACATGAAAAAATAGAACTCACAAAATGTGTGAGTTCAACTAGTTCATAGAAACAACTCAATTGATGGGTACAGAAGAATATACATATCCAGGCATAAACATCAATAATGACAAATCTAATGCACCATATAAGCTCGACATAAAAAATAAAATGCACTCAAGGAAAAATCATTCATGCCAAATATGGAGCACTTTCCTATATCCCTGCAGGGATTTATTATAAGCAGAAAGTTCTGCTATATAATACCTGGAGCTCAATCTAAACTCTGTCAATACCATCCAAAGTGTGATCACATCGAATGTGTTTTCTGGAAATCATAACCTGTTCCAAGAAGCTACCCTATCGCTATTATTAGATACGAACTGGGATTAATATCACTCGAAGCCAATGTTTGGTGGAACACTTTATTCCTTTCCAGGAACAACTTAATGGAAGATTCATGTGGCCAAACAATGATCCCTATCATCGTGAAGACCATGCACAACAAGAATGATAAATGTTTAGATCTATGGAGAGATCACCATAAGGAGATCATGGAAAATGCAGACATCGATGAGATCACCCTAATAACGAACCCTGACAGAGCAAAAATTAAATTATGGAATCACGATTGGATCATTGCACAAACAAAATGTAGACGTTATAAAATACCAAAGTACATATGGAAATATCACATACGGAAATATCCCGATCAACAATATCAAGCAAAAATATTGCGATTGCGTATTAATTTATGGCCAACTAGATCCATTCTGGCTGTTCGATCTAATGATAGGGCGAGTACAGTGAAATGTCGATACTGCAATGCTGAAGGCGATTGCGAAACTCTGGAACACTTACTAGTGCATTGTAACAAACGAACAGAATTACATATGTAAATATATCAAAAATATTTCAAAGACTATCATTTGCTGGATCAAAAACAAATGTGGAACTTAATAATAAATGCATGGAGCATGTATCGATAAATTTGGCGACAAAGTTTTTAGAAAAATTGAATTTATAACAGGAATAGATTGTAAAGTGATCAATCATGTAAAGTTTAAGAATGATTAATTGTTTTAATATCTGTATTATGATTTTAAATGTTACAATGTAAATTAGGATTCATTAAAAAATTGTATGAATGAAAATGTGAAAGGTTTTTATGTAAAACCGAAATGCTATAAATAAATAAAAAATAAAAAATATATATATCTTTTACCCCACTTTGGGGTCTTGGGTCTCTCACCCCACCCTGGTGTTTGGTTTCTCTCACCTTGTCTTGGGGTTTCTTGTCTCTTGCCCCACATTGGGGTTTTGTTTCCCTTACCCCACCTTGGGGTCAGAGGTCTCTCACCCCACCTTGGGATTTGGATTCTATCGTCTGCCTTGAGGTCTATTTGTGCCTGTCCTCCCCTCTACCCATTCCCTGGAGCCACTGTGTACCTCTCTTCTTTGGGGTGTGCTCCTCTGGAGAAATGCGGAGTTTGGCCACTGCAGCACCACCTCTTACATTCCCTTCGGGTGTCATGTCTCAGGTAGAGCTTGCCCCCTCCTCTGTAAAGCTTCCTGAGGGATCCTGGTGCCGGCATCTCGGTATGCCGATTCTCTGCTTCTCCGGTGGTGGGTGCTCCATGTTGCTTCTCTGGTCAGGGTACTTCCAGGCCGAAATATGTCTGGGGTTGCTTGTGTTTGCATGCAGAGGGGACCTGGACTTGCAGTTCGGGCTGGGCTTCTCCCATTGCTGGCAGAACCTGACTGATTTGCATATAGCTGGGCCCCTTTGCAATGGCACAGACGGGCTAAAAAACGCTAGTGTGGACGGTTGCCCAAAGCAGTGCCAGTGGTTCAGATTAATTCAAAAACTTCCACCAATCACTTTTTTGGTTATAGTTTGTCTCCCTATGTGAGAGAGGGTATGCCCAGACTTGGGTCCCTTGCTTGCTGTGCCATAGGGAACCAGCTGCACCTCACTGATGAGGACCGACAAGGCCAAAACATGTCTTGGGTTGCTTGTGTTTCCATGCAGAGGGGACCTGGCCTGAAGGATGCCTGGAGGTAAGTGCTGCAAGGGGTGCTGAGGCAGACTGGTTAAGGGAGGGCTTGTTCACTGTATGACAAGGAAGGGACCAGGCTGCCAGTTGCAGCAGCACAGGGGCATTTGCAAGGAATGGGGAGAGGGAAGGCAGAGGAGAAAAGGAGTGTCTTGAGAAGCTTCTGGATCTTAAGGAGATCCAGCTCAAGTCTGAGAGGAGTGGGGAGGCCATTCCAGAGGGAGCCTCCTGCCGAAGAAAGAGATCTACCCCCCAATCTTTGCTTGGAGAAGCGTCTGGCCTGCAGAGAGTTAGAGCTAGAGTAACCAATGACTTGAGCACAGAGATATTTAAGGAGAGAAAGTTAGATGTAGCATGGTCCCACGCCCTAGCCAGCCTTGCAGAGGGTCTTATATTTGATCCTTGCAACCACCTGGAGCAAGTTGAGAGACTTTAGGGCTGGAGAGATGCAGTCCATGTGCTTGAGGCCAAGGTTAAGACATACAGTCCTATTCTCGAAAAGTTGAAGAGGGCGGCGGGAGGAAAGGGACAGATTGAGGAAGAGGCTGTTGCAATAGTCCAGCCTCGAGAGAACCAGAGCTCTGGAAACATTGAGTTTCTGGGTGAAGGTGAGGAAAGGGAGAATGCCTCTGAGGAGATGAAGCTGAAAGTTAGCTTTCTTGGCAAGGTCAGCGATATGTGGTGAGGAGAGAGAGGAATCGAAGATGACACCTAGGTTTTTTGCCTCACAAGAGGGTGAGGGGAGGGGACCCAGGGAGTGCAGCAGCCAGAGAACAGGGGGGGTGGATGGGGTGGGGGGTTCCAATGAGAAGGATTTCGGTCTTGCTGGCATTAAGAGATCTTTAGCAGCGCACCATGCCTGAACAGCAGTCAGACAGTCAGGAACGCTAGAGGAGGTAGAGGAGGGAAGCTTCAAGGAGAGATGAGTGTCATCCGCATAAGACTGGAAGGAGAGCAGGTGGAGATCAAGAGGGCAAGTGGACAAGGTAAATGCTGAAAATCCAGGGTGAGAGGACAGGGGGACGATGCAGATAGAGAGTGAAGTAGAAGAGAGAAAAGGGCCCAGTTGAACCTGAGAGGGCCGATTCAAAAGGAAAGAGGTCAGCTAAGCCAATGTGTGGTCAGTGATGCCCAGAGTATCACAGAGTCGAGTTAAGAGGGCGGCATTATTGACAGTGTTGAAGGCACAGGACAGATCAAGGAGGATGAGAACAGAGAGAGAGTTGGAATCGAGGATTGCGAGCAAGTCATCACATGTGTTGGGGAGCGCAGTTTCCATGCCTCTTGCTGCTCTGAAGCCAGACTGGTGGTCGTGGAGACAGCCAACAGAATCAGTGTGGTGGATTAATTGTGAGATGACCAACTTCTGCAAGAGCTTGCCCAAGAAAGGTGAAGTAGATAGGGCGGTTATTAGCTGGGCAGGAAGGGGCAGCAGACAGCTTTTTTAGGAGGGGGTGCACAAAGTGCTTGAGGAGTAAAGGGAAGGAGCCAGTGGCAAAAAAGTGGTTGCAGAACTCATCCAAAGAGGGAGCAAGGGTGGCAATATTGTTCTTGATAGTTCTAAGGGAGCAGGAAAGCACCTGTTTGGAGGAGACTTTCATAGAGCAGACAGTCTTGGTGACCTCATCAGGCGCAATGGGTGAGGGGCAGGAGAGTAGGACAGATGGAGAGAGAGAGGCCAAGGGAGGCCTAGGTGCAGGTGGAAGAGGGAGAGAAGTAGAGGAGAGTGTGTACAGAATGTCCTGAGTTTTGGTTGTGAAGTGGGATATGATATGATATGATAGGTTATTTATAATGCGCTTAATACCCAGAGGTTTCTAAGCGCTGACCCGGGGATCGAACCTGTGTTGCTCTGTGTCGTCTCGCTTCCAATGCGATCATGTTGCCGCTGAGCTATCCTCCCAAGACCAGCCATCCAGAGGGCCTGAGAAGGAAGAGGGGAAGTAGAGACTGCAGTAGAATTGGCAAGTTCCTTACATATTTTGAAAAGTTCACCCTGTTGTCGGTGGCCCCGGAGATGCGGGCTTGAGTATGGGCCCGCTTCTGGCTGTCTACGCACAAATCTCCTCCTTTCATAATCTTCATTCTCTTCTTCTCACGACACAATCTGGTTTCGTCCTGCTCACTCAACTGAAAAGACCCTTCTCCATGTCACCAACTCTCTACTCTGTGCATGTCACCCTAGCTCATCATATATTCTCATCCTTCTCAACCTCTTAGCAGCCTTTAACATGGTACTTCCCTCAGTCCCCTCACTAGGTATGTTTACTTCTTTCACTCAATGGTTTCAATCTTAGCTTTCCAACTATTCCTTATCCATATCCTGAGCAGGGCACACCTCCCCTTCCTGGCATCTTCAATACAGTGTCCTATAGGCTCAGTGCTGGGAACACAACTCTTCTCTGTTTATACTATTTCTCTGTTTTCCATAATTGAATCGTTTAGCTTTCCTCTCATTTTTAAGCTGACGATTCACAAATCCTTTTCTCCTCCTTGACACTTCCTGATTCTCTTCATGCCTCTGTCTCCTCCTTCCTTTCTGCTGTCCAATCTTGGATACATTCCCACTTTCTTCATCGTAATCCCTCGGAAACGGAGATTCAATATTTTCCCCCTGTTTCTCCCACTCCTCCCTCTGGTATCTGTTTTCCCCGTCTCTCCTAAATTTCTCAGCTTCTTTCTGTAATCTTGAGCTAATTTTTGACCCATCACTTTCCTTTGCCCCACATATATCCTCTACTGCCTACACTTGCTTTCCTCTCTTTAAGGTATGCAAAATGCACCCTTTCCTTTCACACTACTGCTAAGCTCCTTATCACTTCCACAATGTTTTCCCTCCTTGTCTACTGTTCTGCTTTACTCTTTGGTCTTCCCTCCTCCCACCTTACTCCTCTTCATTTTGTATTCATCTCTGCCATTTCCTTGTTTTTCTGCTTCCCCCTCAATCTTCCATTACGTCATCTCTTAGCTCTGCTTTGCTCCTCCATTACGACTCTTGCCTCCTTTGCCCCTTTCTTTGTATAGTCTTCAAGTGCTGCCATGGCCTTGCTGCTTTCTATCTTGCTTCTCCCATCTGACCTTAGACCCCTCATGCTCCCTTAATTCCCAACACCTTCATCTTCTCACTACTCCTAAACCCCCGTACGTACTGACTGTTTTTGTTTTTTCTCTCTTCTTGCCCCCAATTCTTGGAATACCCTCCCACTTGATATCCATGCATTCCCCTCCGTTCACATATTTTGCTCCCACTTAAAAGTGCATCTTCTATCTTTGCCCTCCTTAATCCTCTGCTTTGAAATTGTTTTCTATTATTGCTTGATTTCTTGTACCGCATTGATCTATATGTACAACGCCTTGGCGAAAGCACTCTGGAAAAAACATAAAATACAAATACAAATACCTTCCCACACAGAACCTTCACTGTCATATCACTGGCTTTATGAGGAATCAATATATGTCAGCATGCCAGATTACCTTACTAAGAAATTGAAAAACATTCAGATTACCGCAGCAGCACTATCACTCAGACCTTACAGGAGGGGACACATAACACACGCCCTAAGAGCTCTCCACTGCCAACCAGTCAAAGAAGTATCCACTTCAAAGTTCTGTGCAGTGAACCCAGAGCTATTCAGGCCTGTGGGTCTGAAATTATTCAGGAAAAGATCATCCACTATCAACTCAGAAGAACAAGGAGACCGTTAACAATTGGAGACTACATGTTCCGCCAGTGAAGAAAGACATTCTCCAACATGGCATCAAATGATGAAATACTCAGCCAAAGGGAATCCATCCGCACAATGTAGGATCACCTTATCTTCAGGATGAAGTAAAAGATCAGGCTTTTCAATGTCTAACCAACTAAGGCACCACCCAGCAGCCGGAGTTCCTGAGGCATTCTGCACTAGCCAACCACTAAGATGAGAGTCCACAGTATATGCTCACCTCTCATCATTGGCCACACAACCAGGAAATGTCATTCTGTCTCCTCCCCAGCACAGCGTAATTAAGGCCATAAGGTGGTTTTGCTCCCGTTTGTCAACACAAATGCCTCAGTGCTCTTGAAACAAAACCCATAGAAACCCACACGCACATAGGTCTCAGGGTATTTCTAGTTTACAAGCATCAACACAACAGCAAAGCTATTTTGTATTTTAATCCTCTTCCCTCACTAACCAAACAGAGCCAACTGTCCTT
The DNA here is from genome assembly GCF_040938575.1 of Ambystoma mexicanum. Taxonomy (NCBI): domain Eukaryota; kingdom Metazoa; phylum Chordata; class Amphibia; order Caudata; family Ambystomatidae; genus Ambystoma; species Ambystoma mexicanum. Next base: position 849,143,534 of record NC_090930.1, read on the forward strand.
TAAGATCTGCCAGAGCACCTCAAGGCAATGCAAATGGCAGCAGTTCATGGTAAAAAACCCAATAACATAGAAGAACTTCCCCTTTGATAGCCACATGAAGGGCCATTTTAAGCAAAATCTTATCCGTCAAATGCAAAATAAGAAAGAAATTTAAATGGCAGCCGTAGGGGTTAATGGAGCCAAAAACTATTCCCATAAAGCTAACTGATGTTAAATGCTGCGCTGTTTCTTTCTAATTTAGCACACATGTTTAATTTATATCAGAAAATATTTCATTAACAATACCCCACAAACTGTTTGAGATGTTATACTCACCAGGAGCATTTATGCAAGCAAGACCAAAAGGAATGAGATCTTAATCAATTTTAATTGCAACAACAGAAAAGAAAAACCCTTTTGCATTCAAATGAAGCAAGGCCCAAGTGTTGGAAGTGTAAATACTAACCGCAAAGCTCAGCCTGTGCTACAGAAATATTGGTGACAGATAACATGGAAAGGATTAGGCGGGATATACTGAAAAGAACATTACTATGCTTTCAAAGGGTGCATGGTTGTGGCATGGTCGAGTTGAGTGCCAATGCACCCCAAAACTTCAAAGACACAACCATGTAAATCATGTATTTATTCAAGTACTGTAAAACTTCCTGTACAAAGCCATAAAAACACATTGAATTGATTTTAATTCATAGATGATCTATGCACATGATTGGAAAAACAGGGCCATTTCAACACTGGCGCTAGGCGGTTAACGGGGCCGGTAGAGCTGCCGGCTCCGTTAACCCCCTACCACCTCATTTCGAGTTCTGCTCGTGGGACCCGCTAAGGACGTCTGGTTTTACCAGGCGTCCTTAGTGATGCTGCAAGTGGTCCAGCATGCTAACAACGGGCCCGTTGCTCCCCATTGAGCCCTATGGGGGCTCAAATGGGAATGGGTTCCTGGAATGGCGAAATACCGGGCCCTCCAAGGTCGGAATGGCCCGGTATTTCCCCATTCCAGGAACCCAGACCCGGTACCCGGAATGGGGGTAGCCATGCTGCAAATAGCGGCATGGCTACCTCCAAGGTCGTAATGACCTCGAAAAACCTGTGTACGCATTTATCCATTCTACTCTCCTGATTGCAAGTTGACCTGGCTCTGAACCCGAAGCAATCCAAACACCACCTCGGGAGAGGCTGAAAGTACATTTTAATAAAATAAGGCTTGACATTCCGGAGTTCAGACTTCTATGGTACATTTTGCTAATAAAATCACAGCCCTGCCTTAATTGCGGAGTTCAAAAGAAGATTCATCCATCAAGAATGGCATTGTGAACTTTAAGTGGTAATACACCCTTTACACTTGTATAACCAATGGAGAGAACAAAACTCATCTGTCACATCAATCATTCGGGACACCTCATGAAAATCTGTTTATTTGGATCATGAGACTGTAGTCACATGAGTGAAAATGACTTGTTTAAACTTGTAGAAACCATTTCTGAAGACTAGCTTATTTTTGCTCGAATGATGAGGACCCTTGGTGGAAACAAATGGCATTTCAGTTAGGTGCATTTCCTATCAAATTAAATAATTATCCCATGTTGCATCATTGAACCAAAGGTATAATCAACTAAATGCCATAACCTTTAATGGAAGATGGTAGGAACCTAAAAAACAATTTTATTTTGTAGATTAAAAGTTCCTCTTTAATTTAACATCAAAATTCGAATTTCCCACAATGATGAAAATGAAGACAAATTATGAAACATTAATACCTTCACAAAGAAATATTCCTCAGAGCCGTGCTACATGTCAAATTTTGCATCTGAAACACAGATTTATTCAATTACCACCTTCCTATCAGAAAGTATAAGTTAAAAACGAAAGAGCATTCATCAATGAAAGAGGGGGATCCCCACTCCCCCCTTTTGGCTCATGTTAAAATACAGAAAGTCATACCTTTGCTGGACTTCCCAAGTGTTTGCAACCCAACTGATATACAAATGGACATTTCTCCTCTGAGAAAGGAACAGTGGGTTAAAACATGGTTGTAGACCCTCCCGGGAGACCTACCCATAAAACAGGCTATTTGGCCATGTTTGTTCTCAGAAGAATGGCTCCCATACCTATTTGTGCTTGCTTAAGGAGTTGGGGTTTCACCATAAATTAGCCAGGGTAATGCAGCCATGGAATCCTTGCTCACTGTGCTTAGAGATGCACAACTACACCTCAATGATGAGGCCCAACAAGGATGAAACACGTGTCTAGGGTTACTGCTGGTACTCTTGTTCAGAAGAGATTGTCCTAGCAGTATGGGGCTCAACTGCCCAAGTGGGTGGAAAGAGACTGACATGCAAATGGATATTTCTTCTCTGTGAAAGGGACAGTGAGCTAAAACGTTGTTGTAGACTCTCCTGAGTGGGTACCTTCCCATAGAACTGGTTATTTGTCCACACTCTTTCTAGGTGGAGGGTCGACTCAACCTATTTGCAGAAGAAATTCATAAATATCCAGTGAATATTTGGGGGGTATCCTGGAGGAGTGTCTGACTATAGAGCAAGGCAATGAAAATAAGCAGCAATATATTGCCCCAGGGGAGGAGATGTTGATTATAAATTAGCTGTATGAAGATATAGGGGAATTATTATTAATATTATTGGAGGGGGATGCATGGATGGAGCAGACAAATCAACTGGCGAGCTGGAATTCCATAGAGGCTGCAGATGATGTCTATTGGAAGGAGATGATCACTCCATATGGGAACCTGTCCAGCGCAGCTTGGGGATCTTGCTCATGGAGGGATTCCAATCTGAGGGATCATAGAGTGCCTTCCAGAAATAAGAAACACCATTTAAAAGTAAGTACTAGAGCCCCAATGTAAATCCAGATTGCCCTATTGTCCTGCCCATGGTAATTCCCTGAAGTGGGGTCATCTGGAAAGACAAAGGGGACTTTTAAAAGGGACACCAGAGCAGTGTAAAATAACATTCACTATGTTCCTCACTTAAATTAAGTTAGATTCAATTTCCATGACACATAGTGTATTGTTGTATCGCATGTGCAGCGTAAAACTGAAAGCACTTTTATAAAATGTAAGTGCAGTTTGTTCCTCTAAAATTAAGCCAAATTAAAATAGAATCATGTTGCTCCTATCCGCATAGGGCATGTTTTCAGGTATGAAGCCGTCTTGATTTGTCATAACGTGCCTGAATAGTATTAATAATTGGCCGCTGGTGGGAGACCTAGTCATTAAAATGTTTTTGGGATAAAAGGTAGCGTAGAGGATGCATTCATAATCACAGAAAACAGTGTAAGATATAAAACCCATGCAACCCCTTAGGGGGGATTAAGTGAAAGGGCAAGCTTGCTTATACCACTCAAAGCAGTCGGAAAACTCTTCCACTTTCAGTGGGGGAACCGACATTGGGCACATTTTGATTTGAATACATTACTTCCCTAATCCACAATCTGTCGACAGGTCCAAGTTATGACAATGACATTGAGAATTACACACACATCCCAGGAAGCCTCTGCACCACATTTATGTGAGAAATAGAGAAATCTGCAGCAGTTTTCTGGTTCTGTAAATGGTGGGTGTCATTCCCTTTCATGCATTTGCAAATGTGACTTTGCACATAGCTTTGATGTGCTTTTGCAGAGTTATGGATTTTTAGAGATATTTAGAGGCAAGTGTCAAAACTATCATTAGTCTAGTATTATTCAGAAATGAATATCTATATATGATTTTTTATGGAAACAAGTGTTTGTGTGTGAAAAACAGTGACATTAATGAAGGCCGATTAATTTCGTCTTTGTAGACCAGTTATTTGTGAGAGTGCAACATTGTGGTGGATTCCCCGGCATAAAGCTGGAGACCACCTATGTCTGTATTTGACTTTATTCTTTGTTTTCATAAATATGGGCTTTGAAAACGCTGGCTGTTAATTATCCAGAATTGTGGTGTGGAATTGCACAAGGAGGGGCATTAGGTGTCCACCTGATGGACAAGGTATAGGCTAATGACAATATAGCTCACCCAGTAGTGCAGCCTTCAGTGCACTTTGTATTTTCTTTAGCTAAGGAATAGTTTAAATGACTAACTGGGGCTGTGTGGGGGGTTGGCATAGAACAACATGTGCTTTTCTTACTGTTAATCACGCGCATAGTCTATAAGCACGGCTGTATTTTATGCAGCCCCGTGGTGATTGTCACATGGTTGGAACAAATGCAAGTCAAAAGGTAGGTAGCAGGCCGCCAGCCCAGCTCAAAGCCATGCTGGGCATGGAGCACCTTTTCCCCCATGAGGCATATGCAATTCTGGCAAGAGGCTTGCCCCACCCCCAAACTTGTCGGTTTAGTGCTGTGCTTGCATGCACATCTCACATGGAACTCTTCACTAAACCTTTCCCCCTCCTGGCATCCCCCTTTCACTCCCGTCAGTAAAGCATGTGGAGTGGCAGAAGAGAAAAAGGGAGCTGTGGGCTTTCAGGGCTGAGATAATTTGAATTAGTACCCGGCGAGAGACAATCAGAATGCAACAAGCATTCTGATTGGCTCTTGCCGGGTCATTACCCGGCCGAGAATCCTTCGATTCTCGACTGGAATTCCAGCCGCCTTGTCCTCGGCGGGGGCGTGGCAGCCCCACAGCCAATGAGGAGGCTTGAAGCGGGGCCATCCCTGCTCCGAGCCTCCCCACGACTGAGAAGCTGCCCTCGCCCCCCGCCGGGGACTCGGGTAAGCTTTTTCTTTTTCCTTCCCTCCCTACTCCCTACCCCACTTATCTTTTTGCTCCTGTGTCCCCGCTGGGCAACGATAGCAGGCTCCAGCAGTGTGGAGACTCGGAGCGGGCCATCCCCGCTCTGTGCCTCCACACGGCTGGAGGGTTCCATCGTCCCCCAGCGGGGACACAGGTACGTTTTTTTTTTTCTTCCCCTCCCTCCCACCCTCCCAACCCCACTTACCTTCAGCTTCTTTTTTTGTGTTCCCAGCGCATCCGCTCCCGATGGCTGCCATGGAAAGGGAAAACGGACTCCGTTTTCCCTTTCCCGCCGGCCATTTTTTTTCATTTTTTTTTTCTTTTTTTTCTGTTTCGAAACGCGGCGAAACAGAAAAATAAATGCCATTAGCACCCCGATCCAACAGGCCGGGGTGCTAATGGCAATAAGACCCTCGGCGGCGGGCCAATACCGCCACACCTGGGGCGGTATTGGCCCGCCGCCTCGAGTCTTATTGCCACAATATGGGACCGGCAGAGACCTGCTTTGAGGGGATTTCATCATTCTGCTGGGTGTGGCATCTTAAACCCCTGATTACAGGGAAGGAGTCCTAAATCAGACACAACCTTGGAGGTTTTGATGCACATGTCCGACTGCGCATTTGCCGGGCAACGTTAGTAGCCTGCCTGCCCCGACCATAAGAATGTAGGTTTTAAAACGACCGTTCTGGGATTTTTGTAACACCAAAAGATTGTTTGAACTAATTTTCCACCCAGAAAATTACATTAAAGGGCAACCAACAGGGTCATATTACTGTTTCAAAGTTGAAAATGGTATAATTAAGTAAAGGCACCAGCAGGACTGAGGGCAAAATTCGATTATAAAGATTTGTGTATGCCTATTATTGGGTAAGCTAAAAATACATGCAGATGTTTTGCAGTGCATTATAAAGGAAATTGCATAGATTTATGTCCAGACTGTTGCCATGGTAACACACTCTTGCGGATGTTGATTGCTTATGTCATAAGTGTCTATATATACATTTTAAGTTTCTCAGAAATATGCGAAGCTGCCTGCAAAGCAGTATCTAGGAGGGAGAATCGCTAGTTATCAAAGCAATACTTCCTTTAAAAAAAAAACATTTCCCTGGTATTCTAACCCAAATGACCTAGTCTCAAGATGAATGTGTCTTATAAATTCAAGGTCTTTCACTTCTGTGTTTGTGGATCCTTTTTCAAATGCAGACCATTCCCACGGGGCACAGTCTCTAATTCCTCGCCTCTGTACATGAGGATAACATTGCAGTAGCTGGGCAGTCACAATTTGGAATATAAGTTTTTGTTATATTTCTCAGTAAAACCGCATACCCCACCACTTCCATTTCCATCAGGATATGCTAGTCCAGTGTTAAACAATAGGCTAAAATGCAATGGGCAGCAACAACAGCAGGATAGGCTAGTTTAGTATTGAGCACTGGGCGTGTGTGCCTAGGACAGCAGCAGCAACAAAATGGGCTGGGAACTGGGCTGGTTCAGTAAAACTAGTAGGCTAGTAGGCAGCGATAAATGTTTTATGCAGCACGGAAGGGAGGCAGTACATAGGCATGTAAGTAATTACCAGTGGCTTAGAAGCAAGAGCTGGATGAGATGTAGGTACCATGCAGAGTAGTTACCGGTAGAGCAGATGATGCCTCATGCGAGAAGGGACTAAATAGGCTTTGTGGAGTTGATGGTATAAAGTGGGCATAATCGTTTTTGAGTTCATGTGCAAAGAAGGGGTATAATTGTTTGTTTGGCTTTAGGGGCGTCCCGAGGCGAACAGGGGCAAACATGGCCTTTTCCTGGCCTTATTCCATTGCCGGCATCCGCCTGACGGCAGAGCGGATTGGTAAAAAAAGCGTGGAGGCTGCTTAGCAACCAAATGCAGCCTCGTTATGGGGCCGTGTTTCACCAGCCATGTTGGATCAGGCGGCAGTGATTCTTTTTTTAAAAGCACGTCGTATGGGTATATTTCAGCTACTAGAGTAGCAAATATGGTGCAATCTGAACGTCTCAGGCAGGCTGGTGGTCACAGAAGAAATGGTGGTTTGGTGTAGCAGTTGCGATGGAGCATACAGTGCTAAAGTGATTAACATAATATAATTGTATTATCAATACATATTAATATATCCTGTTTATTTGCTTATCGTGGGACTTGCCCAATTGAATAAAGATTGAATTATAACAGTAATAATTATAAAAATGTAACTGTGAACCCGTGTACCCAACACTAGGCCCTTTAAGACGAGGTAGCAATTTTTTGAGATGTATGGAGATGCAGAATATACTCAAACATCAATAATCAGACTAACTCAGGAAGTTAGCAAAGTATGTCTGTTTTAATATCAATTGCCTAAAACAGGAGTATAACGAACATCAACGAACATACGCTTGAACTCCTCACTCAGCGAGTTTCACAAAAAAACAGGTTATATGGCAAAAACTCGTCATCATTGACATCAATCTACGTGGCAAACTACAGAAACGTACCTGGGAAAGTGGTTGGCTTAAAGGGAACATCTAGGTATACGTTCTATACTTGTCTGGGAAAGTGATTGGGTCTCTTACATCAGGTGTCGCAACTAAGCCCTCTTCTAGTGCAAGTCACTATGAATGTCATCAAATACACGATATCCCAATGGTTATACAAACTAAAGGGCTCTCTATTACGTGGCCCTCTACAATTGGTTGGCACCCTTGTGCCCCTCTGTAATATTCCACACATGCTAGCAGCACGCAGGCTGGCATCCAGGTGCTGGTGGGCTGGTCATGACAATAGCTTCCCACCAATTAGCCTGCCATCTATCATCCTTTGATCATTGGCTTTGGAACTGTTCTCTGTGCCTGAGAATAAAAGGGAGTAGACGCATACTTTGTCTCTTGGCTTCGATACAGCTCAACTCAGTATCTATTTTCATCCGACCATGTGACTAGAGACCATGTTTCAGAGCTTTTCTGTATTTGAATTACTATTAAATGATGAACCTCTGACGTCTTCAATGTTCTTGCTCCTCACCTCAAACAGGTGTTTGTTCTTTTCACACATTTTGTAGCTACTGCTTGAACATTCAAGCTCACAGTGGCCTTGACTTCCTGGTGCTGGGCCAGCCAAGCTCTTCTTGAATTCACCTCTGCTTATTCGCTGTTTTCATACTCCGACATACTGAAATTTCTATTTACTGGGTCCAGCTCTTCTAAAGTGTGTTTTGGAATCATCCATAGTCAATACATTCCTATGCATAGACATTGGCGCATCGCCACAATCTATTCACTACGTAGCCAGCCTTTAAGAATACTTTGTCTACTTGCGTTACTGCATCTGTACAATTGTAAAATGATTTGATATCTTCTTCATTGTTTCTGTAGCATGAGCACCTTCACCTCGAGCCCGAAATGTTGCTCCTCTTTAACACCTCCTCCTTAGAACCTATAGTATGTCCATAGTCTTCAGCCTCTTGCTTCTTTCCTAGGGGCGTCGGCACTGCTTTTCGTGACATCACTGATCTTCTCTTTTGCTCAGTTTTCACACTTCCTCTGGGATTTCATTCAAATGGCCATCATTTTGTCGTGAGTGCATATATGGCTTCCTCAATGGGTACCTTACTTCCAGGATTCTTTTTGATATGGGTACTTTCACTGGTACTGCACGTGTCTCACACTCTGGCTCCCAACATATGGGCAGCATGGGGGTGGAGCTTTGAGTGGGGGTATTTGGCTCCACCTCTACAACTGTTTTCATGTTCCAATAAACCAAACCATAGTGTTATGAGTGATCAATAAAATAGTGCTCTGCATTATGTGCATATTAAACATGTACATTTCTTTCTGTGCTGAGCTCAAAGATATAACCCTAAACTGAGATCAGGCTGACTCATGACTCTTGGGAATCAACCTTCTATTAAGGGCTTGGCAGTTGATATTTTATTGGCGAGCTGGAGTTCAGAACAGATCAAAATAAAGTGGCGCAGAGTCCCATGAAGCTTGTGATGCTGAAGGCGGGCCTTTCAGTGTACAACCATCTGGAAGCCATTAAGTAAGATACCCATCAGAAAGACGATAGAAATCTTTTTTCAAAGTGTATTCTAGCCCCATTTTTCCTCTCTTTTCCAAGCTTGAGCATGTGACTATTGATGCACCAGAGGTTAATGGGTTTATTTGATGATGTGCAGAGGCTGTTTTTAGAGACAACTGACCTGTGACTTACAAAGCCAGTGGCCTCTATTTGTTTACCATCTGAAAACAGATCTGAACAAGTGTGTCCAAAGTATACCAGTGGACCAGTATTCTAAAATATAATCTCATGTTCCAGATGCATTAAAAAATGAGCAGGCTTTCATTTACATATTCATCCCAATAATGTCACATTTGTATAAAACAGAATACTATGCATATTGGCTTATGTAAATTGAAATTATGTATCTTGATTTTCACATGATTTTAAATTGTGCACATTTCAATAATATTCAAAAGGGTAGATAATATTCAAAAATTCAAACATATTCAAAAGGATAGCTCAAAGGCAACACGTTGATCCTGGAAACAAGACAACGCGGAAATGTGTTTGAATCCCGATCCCGTTCTTAGAGGCGTGTTTTTCGGCATGAAGAACAATATATAAGCGCAATTCCATTCAAGAATACAGGCAGGAGTGTCTCCAATATCATGGTAGCCTTTCTCAGGCCTCTGGCTCATATTTCTCGTGTTTATAAGAGGACATTCTATAATTGTTAAGCCAGTGTTCTTTGTAGGTTCCACACCATTCGTATGGATTTGTGAAAAGCACACCACACACAGATACAGCAAGGCGCCATCCCAGCATCTCGTGCCTTGGCTCAGAAAACGGCAGTACAACTCCATTACATGCCATTACACCAGTAGTCGACTAGGCTCACACAGTTTCTTGTGCGTCAGTTTGAATTGGCATGATGTCCACAAGGTCCTGCCTATTGTAGTGGCTAAAATAACTGTTACACAACCCAAGTATGGGTTTATGTGATCATGGACTTGTTGCTCTTGGGCCACCAGGAAGATAACAAGTGAGGATCATGAAGTCCACTACCACAAAACCAAATATGCACACCATTCCAGCCAATATGGAAACACATCAGGGTGCCATGGCTGTGATACCGGGCCCCAACTTAAAATGTCCCTCAAGGCATATGACAACAATGGGGTGGTTACAAGTAGCAGGAGGTAGGGTTGTAGAAACCTGGGGGGAAATATAGATTTCTTTTAATCTGGGGTTACGTATTTGCCTTGTTAAAAGAAACCATTAAGGGAAAGATCTGCTGGGTCGGACTCATTCAGGGAAACAGTTGTGCATGCCCAGGGAACAGCATGACTGATAGGTGGATGGACACAAGGGGCAGCTATTCTCAGACCTGTGAAATGTTGTACTCGTACTCAGCAGAGAACGTTAGTGGTAGCATGATCTTGCATATTTTGAATTCACCTGGTAAGTAACAATTTCACATACTAGCTTCGTCCTTCCGAGACAATGAATTCACACTCATGGTAGCTAACTCTGCCCTACCTCTTCTTGCCCTTGTTGTTGTTGGCACTGTTTTGAGCCCCTGTGCCTTTAAGGCAGCTGAGGCAACAGACGGGAGCAGGAGGTAAGGGAGGAGTCAGGGTTTCTGAGGGAGTGTAGTTCCTGATTGTACGCAATGAAGGAAGGAGAAATAAAGTGAAGGCCTGTGCATATAACCGGTGTCATGTCCTTCTTTTAGAAAGAGTAACAACTGGCCACAATGATCTTACTCACGCACCGGCAGCTGCTCCTTCTCCTGCTATGGGCCGGTGATCCCACCAGGCCCGCTCCTTACACAGCAATCCTGCCCATGCTCGAGCATTCCACCTCGAAAGGGTGAGCTCACGTGCCCCAAACTCCCCGGCACACCAGCCGCTCCCGCCTGGCAAGAAACTGCTCCAGGGCAATCCTGCCCGACATGGCTGCAGGGCAATCCCACCAAACAGGAAACTACTCCAGGGCGTTCCAGCACAGCAAGGATTCAGTGAGGCAAGCAAGGCGATCCCGCCCTGCACCCACAAAAAAGCGTTCCACCACACAAATGTTTCCTGCAGCAGTCCCTCAGTGAGTGACAGATAGCTCCAGGGAAACTGCACGCAGCCAACTGACATTTCCTGCAGCATTCCTACAGTGAGGTACAGGTCTCGGCTCCAGTAAAAGACCACAAAGCAGACATTGCCTCCCAGCTACACCCAGGCCTCAGAAAAGACATGACAGCCATGCCGAGTGACACCACAATGCAGCCAAAAACAGAGGTACTGTGCAACCCCTGCAATCCAACTCGCAGTGTCACTGCCATTTATCTGAGACCACACCTGTGCAACAGCCACCATGAGCAGCCCAGGCTCTCCTGCTCACCCCAGAGCTCAGGACCCCACAACGCCACTTGTGGCGAAGGCAGCCCTGCTGAGAAAACCACTCCCATTCCGCTCATGCCTCTGAGTGACACAGGGCCAGAGTGGATTGAGTGGGTAGAAGACTTTAATCATTTCATCCACGCGGCAGGTGAGTACAAATCCCCCACACTAAGTGTAACTCACTTTATCTAGGGCAGCCTCTGTACCTGCTCAGGCACTTCAACTTCCCCAAAATGCAGCGGCGAGAGCCATTCTTTACCTGACGTTTGGGACACACATGTCCTCCCTGACAATTACATTGGCTCCCTGTGACGGCTCGGATTACGTTCAAATCCATGTGTATGGTACATCAGGCTTTTTACAGTATTGGAATAGAGTACTTGCAAGCGAAATTTGTGCCCTATATTCCTACCCCCACACTCTCCGCTCCTATTCGGCCCTCTTGATAGTCATCCCTCGGTTTAGGCGTGCCCGCATTGGTGGGCGCGCCTTCTCTGTTGTGGTGGCCAAAGCCTGGAATAAACTTCCTCTTAACTTACGGAGGATTGTTGATCATTTTGTCTTCCAGCAGAAATTGAAAACTGTACTATTCTAGAGCGCACTTCATTCTTATTTTATTGAACCCTCCTGTTTCCCTCAGCGCCATGATGCCTTATGGCATGCGCATGCTTTATAAGTCCCGCTAACATAACATAACATAACATAACATGTTTATCAACCTGTTGGGTGGGGAAATCAAAACCATTGTAAAAACTATACCCCCAGAAGAGAAGACTGACTTTGTCGCCCTGATCAATGCCCTCAACAGGAAACTCATCATTGAGCCCAACCGTGACTACGAACGGTACGTGTTCGATCAATGCAAACAAAAACCGTAAGAATCCATTGATGAATTCATCATGCACCTATGTGTGAAGAGTACCCATTGCCAATTTCACTTATTCTCCACGGACGAGGCTATAAGGCTACACGTGACTGAGGGTTGCACGTCACCCGCTTTCCAGAAACAACTACTTAAAAATCCTTTGACCATAGATGAAGTGAGCAAACTGGCCAGGATATTTGAGAGGGTGGATGCCCATGTTGCCTCCATTGAAAACAACCCAGGACCCAAACATGACCATCATGAAACCATTGTGGTGATACAACCAAATACACAGAGGCCAGGAAAGAGGGGGATGCATATAGGAAGACCACGCCGCCAGCTGCCTCCCAGGCCACTCTGACAATGCTACTGATGTGTCATGAATTTCCCACATTCTTGGACTTGCCCGTCTCTGACCCAGAAGTGCTCCAACTGCGGGAGAGATGGGCACTTTCCATCCGTCTGCAAAGAGGGGAAAAAGTTTCCCACACCTCGACCGAACTAAGAACCACAAGGGACACCCTACTACTGTCAACCCCCACCTCCAGGCTACCTGCCGAGATTCAACCCATCACACTACCATTACCAGAGAAGATACGTGAGAGCAGTGGAAGAGATGCTAACCCAAGACCCGAACCAAGAGTATAACCCTCAGGACCAATACACCGGCTATGGGGATGAATATGACGAACCCCCATACCCTCACCAGCCATACAGGGACCAACAGTACCAATACCAATATGACTACAATACCGAATACGACCAGAGTCAGCTGGACGAATACGTCAGTCTTGTCCAAGATGATCGGGAAGGGAGAGAAGCACGTAGGATCCCTGTCAACATAGGAAACAAACTCCACTGCCTTCTGGTCGATTCAGGTGCAACAGTAAACATTATGGGAGAACATGAATTTCTACACATGCCAGAGAGACCAGAACTCTCGAGAAGGGGCACAATACTTTGCCTGAACTCAATCGGGCAGTTCTGATGAAGATTGTTACACAATGAGTGAACTCTTGACACCACCACCCACATCATATGTAGCCCCACAAAAGGCTGCTGCCTACTCAGCTAACACACGGCAAGCCGCCTTGGGTTTATCGACATCTGATTTCAGGAATGAGAAGTGATTCAGTCACCCACAGCACCCATAACCAACAGAGAATACATATGTGCACTCAGCAAACTCCCAGAAGGAGGCGGCACCATCACAACCATCACAAAGGAGCTCATCAAGTCTAGATTTCTAAGCCTATGCACTGGGCTTGGGAAACTTAAAAGAATGCTTGTCAAATTGCACTGTGTCGAGAACATCCATCCAGTCCCTCAACACCTAGAAGAGAAGGGTTCCACCTTCAGAACGCTGTCTCACAAGAATTGGACCAGCTTCTCCAAAAAGAGATCATAGAACCTGCCACCGGGCCCACCCCGTGGGTGTCACCGTTAGTGATCGTCCCCAAAGGTGAGGGTCGCATCAGGCTCTGTGTTGACATAAGGAGGGCCAACACTGCCATCCAGTGGGAATGACAACCGGCACCATGTATCGAGGACATGATAGTCCAACTGAACAGAGCAACCACTTTCTCCAAGTTGGACCTTGTGCAAGGATACCACCAGCTCAAGCTACACCCAGAGTGCAGCAGCATTGTCACGTTGCCACCCACAAGGGGCTCCTCCACTATCGCCGACAAATTTTTGACATCTCCTCCGTGGCTTAAATCTTTCAGGAGGTCATCAGGTAGGTCATCTGCCATGTGAAAATGGTGCTAAATTACAATGATGACATCCTGGTCTTCGGCATGCCACAAGAAGAACATGTTGCGGCCCTACTAGAGACCTGCAGCACCCTTCAAAAATCAGGCTTGACCCTAAATCTAGAAAAATGAAAAAACTCAGATTCTTTGGGCACATCTTCACGGACAAATGGATGACTCCAGACCCAGAAAAAGTGAACACCATCACCAACCTCCATGCCCGATGCAAGTGGCAGATGTGAGATCTTTCCCGTACAAAACACACCAAGACCCTGAGGAGGCTACTACAGAAAGACAGTGATTTCAACTGGTCTGAAGAGTGACAAGCGTCATACGAGGACTTACACCAGAAACATAGTTGCTTACGCAAGCAGAGCCCTGTCACACACAGAATCAGCTTACTCCCAGGCCGAAAAAGAAAGCCTTGCAGCGGTCTGGGCATGTGAGCACTTTCACAACTTCATCATTTGCAAAAAGTTCACCCTGGTGCCCGACCACCAGGCTTTACTCTCCCTATTCAGGAACCCTTGCACGAAGATGCCACACAGGATTCAGAGATGGGGTATCCGCTTAGAGGAATATGATTACAAAATAATTCATAGACCGGGGTGTGAGCAAAACCCTGCAGACTACATTTCACGTCACCCGACTGGGGCACCGACACAGGGAAGGAGACACAGGGTACATCAACTACTTTACGTCCAATGCCTTACCACCCGCGCTATCGCTGGAGGCTATTGCTAACACGTCGGTAGAGGACCCGTTCATGGCTTTAGCCATCACTCTTACCAACAGCAACAAGTGGAAGGACTACCGACACGCCATTATTAGCCATCCGGCGGTGAGCTAAGAAGAAATAGAGAGACTAGCAAAGGTACACAACAAACTAGTGGTCAAGGATCATTCCATACTACTGAGAGGAAGCTCGTCATTCCAGCCACACTCTGAATGGAGGTCATCCAAACAGCACATGAGGGCCATCCGGGAGCCGATTACACAAAGTAACAGCTACGGTGCAATGTCTGGTTTCCATTCATGGAGTCAATGGTGGACAACTGGGTGAAGAGCTATCTGCAATGCCAGTGCACCACGAAGGCAGAGGCCCCCACACCATTACAGACAACACACATACCAGAACAATCATGGGACTGGGTTGCAGTCCATTTCTATGTACCCCTGGAGTCAGGGGAATACTTAATAGTATTCATCGACGAACACTCCAGGTTCCCCATTGTGAAGAAAGTTGCGACCACAGCATACCCCCAGGAAGCTGCCGTCTTCGATGAGGAACTAAGCGAGTTCGGCATTCCTCGAACAATCAAGTCAGATAGCAGGCCCCCATTCAATGCACACGATTTCTCCACATTTGCAAAGCACATGGGGTTCACCCAACAAAATAATCACGCCAAGATGGCCCCAAAAAAATGGAATGGCCAAACGCTTCATGGCTTCGATCTAAAATACGATACAAAGAGCATACATAGAGGCCACCAACCTACACTAGGCTCTATGCAGGATGCTGAGGGACTATCGCAACACACCCCATGAAGCAACCAACAAGACAACGGCAGAAGTAATGATGCAGAACAGGTTCCACACCAGACTTGTGAGAAACATTGATGATCAAGAGGAGATCGATGAAGAAACCATATTAAGAGGCACTCGTAGAAAGGAACAGGCATAATATGACACTGATGTCAGCAAGGGTGCTGTACCCAAAGTATTTGTGATAGGGATTGAGGTACAGGTGAAACAGACAACGACCAGGAAGACAGATGCAAGATACCTTCAGGGTAGTAGCCCTCAAAGGATCAATGGTGATGGCACAGAACACAACACAGGAAATTACAAGAAACAACTCACATTTCAAGCACCTCACCAAGTGTGAAGAAAACGATGCACCCCAAATGGACCGTGAGCCAGAGGCAAAGGAACACTGTGGTGACTTGTGGATACTGTAGAGGAGGTCCCATACATGGCCTGCACCCCTGCGCCCCATTTTGAGGTACCAGGAACGTACTTGCCAAGGTATGTAACGTATGAGGAGCAATTGAACCAACTGAGAGCTATACTAGGCCTATGCCCGGTGCCCATCAGAAGAGCAATACCTGTTGAAGTGCCTATAACCAGACAGCCATGGGCAGCTCGGGACCCGCTGAGGCAACCGTACCAGCAGCTGGCCCGAATTGAGGACTACTTATAGGCTGCCCCCCGAAGAGACTCAAAGAGCCTTAATGGAAGGTAAATGGTGACGACAGTAAGAACCTGGAAAGTCGTACAGATGCACATAAAACGACATGCGAAAAGGATAACATGAACATAAACAACAACCGACAGATGACGTACAAGGACGAAATGGAAAGAATGATGATGTAACAGATTTATAAGAAGAAACGATGTTGATACATAAAGAGACATAAGGAAATGTAACTGTGAAGTAAGATGGAAATGTCCAACCAGCTAACGCGTGTAAATAGGCTTGGAATGCAAGAAGCTAAGAAAACGATACTGCTTGCAATGCTTAGTAGAAGAATAGAGCGGCAAGCGCCAACCACATATCTACCTCAATGACGCACACTTTACAAGTGCGACTCAATTTTTGTAAAGCAGAATTAAGCCCATGTTGCAAAGGACTAACAAGGCCAAGATTCATATTCCAGCCAAAGGAAAGCGCAGAATCGAATCTTAGCAAAGAAGTAGCCCATGCCTGGGAATTCGAGGTCAACCTAAGGAAGGGAGGAGAGCAGCAACCTCAGAGAATCGAAACTTCAGAGCATACCAGCCAGCCAGTGAAGGTTGTGATAAAGAGGCCCCAGGCAGGTGGCGAGGCCGAAGGAGAATCAAATACACGAAAAGAAGGAAAATGAAGCAGATTCACAGTGAACAGACACGTGACCAGCCAAGGGCAAAGAGGTACCAACGCCTGATGTCACCCAGGACCCAGGATGCCATAACTTTTCCAGATAAGAGACTACAGTTTCGAGGCCATCCTCAGCCAACTAATTGATACATAGCCCTAAAGGTACTGTTTGATGGAAGGGAGGCATGGCGAATCTTGGGGCACTCCGCATCTGGGTGTCCATTCTGCATGCTGCTAATTAAAGTGGAGATTTATGCCTAGGGGTGTAACCCACCCAATCACAATGGACCAAATAATCTAGGGTCCTATAGCTTGTAGAACCAATAAGACGTTGTAGTTGTAATGATGTCTGTCACAAGTGATGTAGTGGGATGGGCGTAGACGCCCACCCGCTAAGAGTTATCCAATCTGCATGCTCTGTTACCATATACAGATATAGCACCTATACTTAAGTTACCTTTTCCAACCAATAGAATTGCATGACAAACCTTGAGTTTTACCCATAAAAGTTGCTGTTTGAATGAAGAGGTTGGGAGTTGAAGCGAGACAGGCGATTGCAACACTGTTGATTACCATTTGTTTCCCTGTTTTTTTTACTTGTCATTAAACGGACTTCCCTTTGCCAAACTATTGAGTTGCCCTTTTGAATTGTGTCGGGGTAAGAGAATCCTGCACCCCAACCTCCTCAAGGTGCAGCTATCTTGTCTTAAAGGTACTTGAGGGTGAGCTCTGACCTATGGGCCCGTCAGAGGACGCTCCGCCCTCCCGTACAATACCCTCAGAGGAGGTGAGGATAATGCCACCAGAGATGTCCCATGTCTGTGAGGGTGCAGGACCGAGTGAAGAATGGACTCGCCCACAACACATCATAAGAAAGCCCATGCGCCTAGTGGAGAAATGCTAAGCCGACCTCAGAACATTTGTCCGGGGGAGATGTTATGAGCCTCTTTGCCTTTAAGGCAGCTTGAGGCAACAGGCAGGAAGCGGGAGGAAAGGGAGGAGTCAGGGTTTCCGAGGGAGGGCAGTTCCTGATTGTATGCAGTGAGGGAAGGAGAAATAAAATGAAGGTCTGTGCATATATATTCGGTGTCACGTCCTTCTTTGAGAAAGAGTAACCGGCACTGCCACTTTATTTATTTATTTTTTTATTTTATTTGTATTTAATCAAAAGATTTTTACAAAAAAAGAATTTTTGTCGTGCATTTGGCATAGTGAAGCGAAGGAAAAAGAAAAAGAAGAAGAAAAAGAGTTTGACTCTCTAAAAGTGTGCCTGCGGTGGCCATCTTACAGCTTCCAGTATTTTTTATGTGGCTATTTGCCATTTCGTTTTGTCGCCTCCAATCAGATGAAACCAACATATTTCTTCGTCCGAAATGATGAAGTCTGTAAAGATTGGCCTTAAGTATCGGTTCCTTATATGTTGGTTTGCGTCACACTTTAGGAGTAAATGACGTATTGTTTCCTTTTCTTGTGATTTGCAGAAACGGCAAGAGTCAGTTTCCGACTTGCCTCGAATGGCCAAAATCTAATTTGTTGGCAATAAATTTAAATGGGCCCTTAGCAGCATGTCTCTCCCCTTCCTGGAAGGAAACTTTTTTATGTATTCTTGTAGCTCATTTATTTTCTTCGTATTGGGTGGCAGATGTGTAGTTAGCTTGTCTTTCCGGCTATCTCCAAGGTTGATATCCAGTTGAATTCTCTGAGTTTTATAAGAATTTTCTTTGGGTTCTTCATTAGTAAATCTTCGTCAGCCTTTATCTGTTCCAAGACTCTGATGTTTTCTTCTTTCCAATTGGTGAGGCGTTTGCTTGTCTTTCTTTCTATTTCTTGGTTGATAAGGTTGTATATTGACGGGGGTTCCGCCATCCGACATTTTCTGTCCAACATTAATGATGATTGTATCACTGTGCTTTTGAGGGATGGTAAACTGAGCTCTTGGCGGATCGATGCGATCGAGGTGGAGTTTGGCAGTGTTAGAACTTTCTTCCAAAGTTTTGCCTCCATTTTTTACCAGAGGGTTGATGCTAGGTTTATCATTGCGTCTCCCCCATATGTTAGCGTTGGATTCACCTTTTTCTTATAAAATTCAAGTACTGGGGTCAACGAGTATCTGCCAAACCTTTTATCTATAGCTCTTGCTTGGGCTGCCAGTTTGTTGACTTTGGTCATCGCTTTGTCCTGTTTTGAAGAATCCAAAATTACTCCTAGGTATTTGAAATCAAATACTCTTTCGATTGGACTTCCTTCTAAGTTTAGTCTTGGTTTTTTCTTTTTTCCTGTACGATGGTTCTAATATCAGAAATTTCATTTTTTTTACATTAATTTCCAGGTTGTTTTTTTGCATGTATTTTTGTAGTTTTGTTAATTGCCGTTGAAGTCCTATTGGCGTTTGGTCCAGTAAGACCAGGTCATCTGCATATAGGAGTCGCATTATCGAAGTTTTGCAAATTTTGGGAGGGAATGATCGTGTTTCCAAATCGTTTATATCCCCAATAAATGCCAGAAATAGGGCGGGAGCCAGCGGGCAGCCTTGTTTCACATCTCGTGCCGTAGGAATTGGTGAATACAGCAAGCCGTTTTGGTCCAATCGAATGCGCATGTTGGTGTCAGACTATAGGGCCTTGATCGGATTCAGTAGGGCCGGCGGACAATCCCAGGCTTCCAATTTAGACCACAGTCTCGCCTTCTCTATGCGATCAAATGCCTGAGTGAGGTCAATGAAAGCGCCAAAAATTCTTGTGCCACCTTCCAGTACTCTGTTTTTCAATACGTTTAGCAACGGGATGTTTGCAGCCGTGCCCATGTTTTTTTTAAATCCCGTTTGGAAGGGGTCGTTCCAAGGTGAATTTGCCACCCAGATCTTGAAGTGGTCGAGGAGTAATGAGCCGAACACTTTACCCATTACGTCAAGGAGAGCAATTGGCCTGTAATTTACGGGATCCTTTTTGTCTCCTTTCTTGAAAATTGGTACCACTGTAGCTGATTTCCAAGAAGGCGGTATCATTTTCAGGTTTGTGCATCTGTCAAAAATTTTGCTCAATAGGCTGGTCCACTCCTTTTGGTTTGTTTTTAAGTCTAAGTTCGTAATCCTGTCTGGTCCAGGGGCTCGTGAGTTTTTTAAGCCCGCGATCTTTAGTTGGATCTCTTCTGGGTCATCCACTTTAACCCATGGGGCTGAGTTATACTCTATTGGTGCCCCTGTTTGGGTAGTTGGTGCCTGATACATGGCCATAAAGTGTTTTGTCCAAGTTGTTTCTCCAATCTCATTTATTATGGAGTTTTCTTGCGTGTCATCGATGGATCTCACAGTCCTCCAAAATTCTTTTGTATTTCTTCCGCTTATGATTTTTAGAATGTTTTCGGCGTCTCGTTGGTAAAGACTCAATCTGTGTCCTTTTGCCCATGACTTGTAGAGTTTTGTTGCCACTTCCGCTTCTTTTACTGCTGCTTGTGTTCCTGACGATTTTGCTCTGCGTTGGATTTTGCGAAGAACACAGCGTTTCTCCACCAATATTATGTCAAACACATGTCTTGGAGGATTTCCACCTTTCTTGTTTGCGGTTGACGTCTTTTTGTACTTCGTCAAAAGCGGAATGTAATCCGCTTTGTTTGCGCCTATTTTGTTTGACATAGAACTAAATCTTTTTTCTATGTCAATGATAGAATCACTTGACAGTTTTCCCTTCGTGTTTGTAATTACGTTAAATGCAACGTAATCGTTCAGGGGGCTTGTTGACTCCCAGGTCGTTGACAGTGGATTATGGTCACTTGTTGTTACTCGTGTTACATCGAAGGATTTGGTTATTGCCAGAATAGGTTCAGATACAAAGATGTAATCTATTGTCGCCATAGATTTGTTTCTTTCCCACAATGGAAGATGATTTGGGTCAAGAAAAGCTTCGTGCAAGTTATGGAGGTTTCTTGATTTCATCAATTTGGCCCATAGTTTTCCTCGTTGTTTACCTGTCGAACCTTGACCTTGGTTCTCTCCAGTTTCTTCCAGACCCGCACAAGTGGCGTTTAAATCACCGCAGATCAGGAAGTATTTTGCCAGATGGTCTGCCAGAGCTTCGTCTATTGCACCCTCTATGTTTTCTAGGTAGGTGGTTGTCTCCATGCTAGCTGGGTTCCAATAGGTGTTGGCGATTATTAGAGTAGATTTTCCGTAACCAGCTTTGTTTATTTCCTGGCGGGTCCATGATGCCTTGACCATCAGTATCATTTGGTTGCTGATCAAAGTTTCTTCCAGATTGATCCCGCAATTGTTTTTACATGCAATCAGTAGGCCCGAGGGCGGCCTTCCTAGAAGCCCTGGTTTGGCTGGTGCCAGAATGAGTTCAAAACCTGTCATAGAGGGTGGTTCAGTCAGCCAGGTCTCTTGGAGGCATATTAAATCATATGCCCCCAGGTCCATGTCACTGGTTGTCAGTAAATGGTTGTGTCCTCTCGTATTCCACAAGCACATTTTTATCTTCTTCTTCTGATGGATCATACAAGGTTTTTCCTGAAAAATGTGCTCGTCTCTGCTGCATTGCTATATTTGTTTTTTGTCCCTCAGCGCTTTTGGCAACCAGGACCATATCCCTTTCATTGGTTCACATTTTTTTTGCAATACGCATTCAATTTTTTGATTTTTGTCAGATTTTAGGGATGTTTTTGTGGCTCTCGTGGTCTTTCCTGTTTCTTTTGTCTTTGGTGAGTTTTCATAGTGTTTATTTTCTTTAAGGACTGTCCGCTTTCCCAATAAGCTCTTTTCGGGTTCCAGTTCCTTTACTCTTTCCTACATGTTTGTGAGGTTTTTCTTCGTGGCAGTTGTTGATGTGTCATGTTGTTGATATTTAGCTTTTTGTTTTTTCTGGAGCGTATTTTGTTCTTTACTTTCTACGTCCTTTTTGTTGTTTTCTGTGCTTGTTGTTGATTGCACTTTTAACTCATATCCCATTTCTGCTCGTTCAGTTTTGCTATTAATGAGAAGGGTTTTTAGCGTTGTTGATGTTATGTAGAGCACCGTTTTTGCTTTAGTGTCTACATGGCTGGCTCTACCAGCAGCAGATCTTCTGATTTGATGTGCTTCAGCTTTTGAATATACTTGAAGAGTTTTAACACCGAATTGTGGTTCAGTATTATGTCATCTCTATTTTCTTCCACTTGTGTCAGCTTGATTCGCTATTTTGCTTTATCCACTTTTCTCGGTTTTTGATTGTAGTTTTGCGTCCTGGAACTGTAACGAAAGACCGTTTACCCTAGTTCCCTTGGTGAACAGGATCGATTTTTAGCGTTGTTTCTGCTTCGATCGTTCCTGGATTTAGTGCGAGGTCTTATTTGTGTTTCGTTGCTATGGCTTTTTCTGTTTCTTTGTTGATCCCTCCTGCTATTTTCAGGCCTCTTGTCTGCTTTATCATTGTCTCGGACCATCTGTTTTGAGTGGGTTCATTTTTGAACTGTCTCTCGGTATCTGGGAATCTGCTTGTCCGGGGTTTTTGATCTCACTCTTTCTCTTTTTAGACTTGTCTGTCTTGCTGTTTCAAGTCATGGAGTGCCTTTTTTGTTACTGTTTTTCTCCTTGGCCCTCGGGTCAGTCGCTGCTTTTTCATCTGTCTCTTTCTCGGTTTTCTGTGATGGTTCTGGTCTTTCCTTTTCCATACGGGTTTTTTGGTGTGGTTTTTCGCTACTTCTGTCCCACTTTGGGATCGTTGGGGTCTCCTCTGTTGAATATTGACTCAGATTAATCAGTTCCTCGTTTTCAATGAGGTCAATTGTTGTTGGTGATAGGCTGATGTCTCTTTTGTTCGACGTTTTTTGGTTCTGTGATTGTTGTAGATTTACTTCGTTATCTTCCCTTTGTGTTGATTCATTTTGAATTACTGGGCGTGTGAAGAATTGAAGTATTCCTTCTACAGGATGATTTCCAGTTTTATTTGATCTGGGTGTAGGTATTGTTTGGCCCAGAGCTGGTTTCGTCGTCGCCCTCTTAGTTAGTACATCGCTTACTGTTTTGGTTGAAGTTAGATCAATAGTTGCGATGGTTTGGGTCCCGATTGATTTTCCCACCACTCTTTTGTCTTTGTCTGGGTGGTTTTCTTTTTAGCGTGGGACGGATGCATCCTCGTTTACTTTCAAACTGTTTGTTTTCCTTCCTTCTAAAGCCATAACATAGGCTTCCAAGAAGATGACTTTGCTGTATATCATCGCTTGGATGCTTGTGTGGTCTTTCAATGAATCTGCAATGGTTTCATATAGCTTCATAAAGGGAGCTAACGCTATGTTTACAGATGACATGATAGAAAATAGATCCATTTTTTTCTTGTTTGGCGGGTCCGTCGGGCTTATCGGTTGTTGCTGTGTAGTACCTCTCCTTGTTGGTGAGTCAGTTGACGTTGTTGTTTTGTTTGCCCCTTGGCTTCGCATCGGCCTTGCTGTTTCTAATGGGACTCTTTGATTTCTGTTACTATCTGTGCAATGACTGGAACTGTCGTTGCCCCCCGTATTCTGGTTTAGGTAATCTTGTGGACTCGGGGCTGTATCTTGGTTTGGATCATTTGTATCTTTTGAAGATGCCTTCTCGATGGACATACTCGCTCGTCGTATCGACCTTGGCCGCTCCATTTGGTTTGATTCTTCCCATGGATAGAAGGTGTTCTATGCACTCTGTCAGCGGTTTCTTCTTTTTTTTTCTTTTTCTTTTTCTGATGGCAAGGCGACTTCCCCCAATAGTGAGTGTGTATCCAGGGTTGGTTGGGGGGGTCCTTCGAGTATTTCTATTGTTGGTCCACGGAGGACGTCAATTTCGTCTATTGTATGAATCTTTTCCTGTTGGTTGTTGTTATCACTTTGATTGTCTACTGCCTCCTTCCCCATTTTGGGCTTTTTGCCAATATTTGTCATTACTTCACTCTTGCTACTTTCTTTTGGCGGTGACAAATTTGGTTGATGATCTAACAGTTTCTGTGAGCTCCTCGAGGGCGAAATCAAGTTCGGCGTCTCCCTCTCCGCCCTCTCTTCTTCATTTGGTTTAGTTAATGTCTTGTTACTCTCTTCTGACACTGTGCCTTTGCTAAAGGTCGTTTTTTCACTGGCATAATACTCCCGTCTTCGCAATTTGGCCACAGGTAAACATTTGTTTAGTGCTTCCACAATTTCATGGTCTGAAAGTTCTATGTGCTGTAGCCCATTTACTGCTCTTTGTCTTCCATTTGCCAGAAAATAGTCTTTTATGGAGTTTTTGAGTGTCCCTCCCTCCCCTCTCCTTGCCCGGTTTTAGTTGGTTATAACCAGTGTTGTTTGGGGTGGGTTTTCTGTTAATTTGGGCTTCTGCATAATTTTTTTTGCTCTGTAACCCTTCTTACTATTCAGGGTTTTGCGGTTCTTGTATTCCTTGATGGACAAGGACCTAGTTCTCTGTCTTTTCTTAATGCTTACAGTGTTGCCCGAGTGTTCAATTGTTTCGTTTATGTTATTTTGTTCTCGAGCCGCTCTAACTTCTGCGTTGCTCTCCGCGTCTGTGTGGACAAGCGCCACTACCTGTACCTGCACTAGCAGGGCAGGCGGCGGAGGCTGAGGCAAGACAGGGTCCTGTTGGAACTCCCCACCCCCACTCTCACCAGGGGGGGGGCTGCGGCCTCCTCCCTAGCTGCCTCTTCAACGCCCGTCCTCGCATTCTCCTCGCTCTCCTTGTTCCTCCTCCTCCCCTCGGCAACAACCACGAACGGAGGCCCTCCTCCGAGAGCCGCTGACGTGGGGCGGGGAACGACTGCAGGCGCAGGCTGCCCGAGGGGGGAGCAATGAGCGGAGTCCACCGACTCTGCACCAAGCCTGGATTTCGCGTCCTCGGCGGCCTCCTTTTCCCGCCCCGCCCGCCACTCCTCACCTTCTCCCATGGACCGCGGCCCCTTCTTCGACAGCCGCTGCCGTTGGGACCGGCGGAGCCGCTGGATCCGCAGCTCACGGGCAGGCAAGGGGAGGCGTCGGGACGTGTTCCAGGCAGGGAGGGTCCGCGGCCGAGGCCGGGTCCAGTTGCTGGAGCCTCGCCGAGGAGGACACCCCGGCAAGTGAGGTTTGACGTAAGTTGTGTAGATTGTGTGGTGGACTCTCTTTGCCAGAGTCTTCCGTTGAAACTGATGACCGGCGGTTTCTGTCTTTGATGATTTTGACTGCCGATCTTGGTTCTTCACTTGGTTCTTCACACCTCGTTTGAGTATAGGTTTCCATTTGGGTTAGATCAAGGGGTTCTTTCGCACTCCGAGGCTCCACACTAGTGCCCTTGTTGGTCCTGTGTGGGGCAGCTACGGGATGCTCTTTGGAGGCGAATTGTTGGTGTTTTTGTCCCAGTTTCTGACATGTTTTCACGCTTCTCAAGCGCCGACCTTCCTCTTCTTCTCTGGAGGAGTCACTTAGCTCAGTGTCTCTCACTTCCATGTTAGACCTGGTAGCCCTGACAGACATGACATCCGCGGGTGGATGGGGATTATGTAGAGTCCTCCCCCAACTCAGAACACAGTGGAAATGAGCAACAGACTTGCACTCCTCTCCTGTAGGACTGCCACTCGTCGTCCACTCTGCCACTTTATCTCTTCAGAAACGTTTTGCACACTCATGCATTCAATCTGATGATTTGTCTGTTGTTACATTTTAGCTGAGTTCAGTGACCTCATCAATGTGTGTTGGTAAAACATTGCTTTTCTCAGGCAATGTCTACAGCTCTGTAGTCCCAGTCCCTTTCTCTGTTTAATACGCCATTTTTAAATAAACTCATATGGCTTTGTAATGTATGTGCTAATGAGTACCAGACATGGTTTTCTTTTTATTCTTTTAGTAAGTGCTGGTCTTTCCCCAGTTGAAACCTAGATAAAAGACAACACTTAGTTTAACTCTGACGATTTTCAACACACAGGTAGCCTTCTGAGCCTGGTTCTTCTGGCCTATTAAGTCAGTGTAGATGAGATTGAAGCTATTATCATTGGACTCTGCAAAGGGAAGTAAAAGACCCGCCTGTCAAGTTGCATACACAATTTGAACATGTACTAGAGGACTTTAAGGGCACAGGGTTTCTGATTACATCTACATATAGCTTTTAGAGCCAACAGAGTGGTCCTTTAAGTGCCCCTATGAGGTAAAATAGGAAGAGGATCTGGGACTCCTCCCCTTCTCCAATGACAATTTGCTGGTGATTTGGACTAGAGCTAAAATATCTTCCCAATGTGTACGATATAAAAAGCTAGCTCACAGAATCACCCACCACTGGTATTTAAATGTCTTCTCCTGGTTCACAAATCTATACACACTAAGGTGTCACTGTATCTATCCAACTCTGCAATCTCGACTGCACTTGTGGGTCCTCGCCCTCCGTGTGCTTCCTCTCTCTTCTGCTCCACTTCCCCTCCTTCTTTCTTCTTGCTCCACTTGCATGGAATTCTCTTCCCCGGACATCCGAGAAACAGTCCTCACAGATTTGTTCAAAACTAAACTGAAAGCCTTCCTCCTCGCCACAGAGTTACCCTCTTAACCTACCTGTCATTTGCCTGCTAGCTAACATGTTTCCCTCGCCTCTAATCTGCCTATGTCCCTCACTTCCTCTGCCTCCACTGTAGCACTTCTCCCATCATGGTCACATCCCGAGCACAGCTGGTCGTACTGCCTACCTTCACTTAAAAATGTCTAAAGTTCATTGTCCTTAATCTATGTATGTTAACTTGTGTTGTCCTTCAGGCTCACCTACCAGGACACCGAAAGGAGAGCCTGAAGGAACTGACCAGATCTGCCCAACCAAGGTAACCAAGTGCCTCACAGCAGGCATGAAAAAGGAAATTGAGCCCCAGTAGACTTTCACAACAGGTATACCACCAGTATACTATCTTGGATAAAGGCCTGGCGGAGTCGAAACATGTGTCGGCCGACAAACAACGTTAATAATGATATTAAAACATAACAAACCAATATCAAATGGAATATCAAGTTTCATTACTGCCCTATAAGTGCAAGGTTACTGGACCAAAACAAAGTTTGACTATACTACAAGGTGTGGGCAACACCTCAACCACTTGCTACCTCGCAGCTCTAGGAAACCTGTAGCACCCAAGAAACTCTAAAGTGTAGTACAAGTCGAGTCAAGATCTAGTGCCCAACCAACCCCTACTAGATAAAAAAGGGCAGCTGTGCATTGGAGCTAGGCAGATGAGTCAACCGAGACATTTCCGTTACAGAGAGATGTGAGACAAGGCTCTGTGCTGGCCCCAACCCTCTTTGGTATTTTTATTAACAGTGTGATTAAACCCCTACTTCTTCTTAAAGCAGAGCCCAGTAAATTGGGTTCCAAATGTATACCTGTCCTACTCGTTGCTGATGATGCAATTCTAATCTCTGACACCCAGTGACCTAAAAACAATTCTTATTGCCTTGAATGAGTGTTTCTGTAACATGGGTCTTGAAATTAACCTAACAAAGATGAAAGCTATGGTTTTCCACCCGAAGCATAAAAACCCTTTAAACTTAATTTGACATTAGGTGATGCCAGCTTAGACAAAGCAACCAATTATGATTATTTAGGCATCAAATTCACTAGTCGTGGTGGACAAATACTGAAGTCTGTTGCTTCATTTGAGCGTACAAGTTATGCAATATCTAAGGTTCGCTCAATTACATGGTAATGGAGCCCTGGCCCCTACACTAGGCATACATAAACGGCAGGCAATGTCAGCCGCAACATATGGGGCAGAGCTGCGGGGATACTTAAGAACACCTTAATTAGCTGTCATCGAGAATACATTCTTAAAGAGAATATTGCACCTCCTGAAGAGCACACCAAATGCACCTCTACATATGGAGACTAACCTGAACCCTATTACGGATGACATAGCTTTTAAACATCTGCTCCACTGGATCCCTACATGGGTGTCCACAGATATTTTGACATATAGACATAGCATACTTGACATCTTATCTCAGAATGGAGGCTTATCACTTGCCTGGTTATAGCACGTGAAAGCTATTCTTGCTTCCTTATGCCTGCTACACCTGTGTCACAGCCCCCAAGACATGACAACCGGGACTCTCTGCCTAGTAAAGAGATCATACACCTCATATTTACAAGGGGGTGGCAAAGTTGAATGTGGTCACCTGGCATTGGGGCAGGCCTACTGTTTGAGTACACTGGAGCCCGGATAGGAGGAATGTATGGACTACATAATCGTCCCGGGAGTATAACTCAGCGGCAACGTGCTCGCCTTGGAAGCAAGACCACACAAAGCAACACAGGTTTGATCCCTGGTTCTGTGTTTAGAAACCTCTGGGTATGTAAGCGCATTATAAATACATAACTAAGACAAAAAAAATCCTGTAACAGCGCCTCGATGCCCGCAGGCTGTGTGAGCGCTTTAAAAATGCAAATAAATAAACAACTCCACCTGTTTGACTCCATAGCTTGCCTGGCACTCTGATTATTAATGCTATACCTTTACCCACTGTACTGAATCTGCACTTTAAAGCGGAAGCAGCCCTTCACACTTGATGTAACCTTGCCCCCTATATCATAATAGGAACAATGGAAACAAACATCCTGGGGGAGCTGGTGAAACAGTAATGAGGAAATATATTGCTTCTGACAGTACCATTTTGACTTATTTTTGCACAAGATGCCATTGAATCGCAATGGATTTGATGTGAGCATTGTTTTGAATCCTTTTTTAGTACCCCAAAATGTGGTTGGGGAAGTCTCTTAAAACCTTACTAATGTGTGTTGTAATTTTTCTACAATCAGCCATTGTATGTTTCATTAAATGTTGTCATAAAACTGTAACCTAAAGACCAAATGTCGAATAAAGGTTTAAATGTATGGATATAGACTGGTCCTATGCATCAAGTTAATCGTCTCTATACTAACTGGCCCATGATCCTGGCATTTCATCACTAATGCCTCCTGGCCCTTGACTTTGCATTACTAAGGCGATGCAACTTGCAGCCCTGGACAGAGTTATGCTACTATGCCTGACTGTCATCCAGAGCCAGCATCAGACCCCTCTTACATCTCTGCACCACCTGGGATAACCACACCTCCACTATGAAAGGCATGCCTGCCATACCACTGTCATGACCCCTTACTGCCTCCTCCAAGAAGAGCTGGTAGTCCCAACATTCTCATGTCATGATCTTCCCAACCGCTTCTGCACCATTTCTGAAAGAGGCAAGTTGCCTCCAGACGTGGGGACCCTCTGGTGCTGACAGAGGGGCACCCAGGTCACATCACCATTTCTTCCTCACTCCTGCTGGCCCCTAGAGTCGTCGTCACAAAACCCTTGATCTGGGGGTAGGCACCATGGTAAGGTCCTCCAGTTCTTTGCCTGATGGGTGGCTGTACCCCATTTCCAATCCCAGTGGGGGACTGCCTTATTCTGGCAGTCCATCAGGCCCTTCTCGCTCCCATCAGTGGTGCCTTCCAGCTAGCCATATTTTTGTCCACATCCATGGGTGCCATTCCTCCCAGCGCCACAAAGCTTACCTTAGATGTTGGTTATGCCCTCTCCTTTACCTCAGGCCCCATCATGGGGCCCTGAACCCAATAAGGGACGTAATGTCCTCCCTTTAGCAACCCTGCATCAACGTACGTCGCCTTCTCAATCGGGTGCTCTCCCCCTAGCACCAGGCATTAGCTTTTCTGAGGGTCAGTCAAGCCAAGGGCCTTCACTTTTGGTTTCCTCTTTCCTTAAACTTCAATGGTCACCCCCAGGGGGGATTCTTGTCCCCTAAGTACCTGTCACCTGAAGAATGGTTGGCTCGGAGTGCCTTCTACTTTGCCCTTGCGCTACTTGTCTCCTCTCCTCCACTCTTTCCTGCTTTTCCGTGCCATGTTGCTGCTTGCTTTTCACATCCCTACCGCTTTCTTGAGGTCCACTGTGGTAGAGGCACAAGCCAGCTTGCTTGTGATGGCCGGGAAGCTGGCTGGGCAGTCGGAGGTCAGTGATCCCATCTAAGGCGCAGAGCTAGCAGGTCTCTGCACCCCATGACACTAATGCAGCACGCACCTCTAGTAGCATGACAACAAATATACCGTATGTGGTGCAGAGAACACAGGAGTTGAGAGGGTAACGCCATGTCCCGTTCTCCCAGGCCCTCATGCCTGCCATCCTCCGGGCACCCTTTTATCATTCCATTTCATTATCCTGCAGTAAGGGCTCCCTTGAGATTTTTCTTTACAGGTGTCATATTTCACCAACTCTGTCGGCTCCCTATATCCTCTTGCAATTTTCTGTTCCATTCTCTATGAATTGTTTTTTAATATGTCCACTCGTTATCAACCCTTTTCTGAAACCCAATCTCCCTTCATCTGTATTCTCTAACTCTCTCCTCTGCCTCATTACATCTTTTCTCAGTTCTGCTCATCTCTTGCCCACATGTATCAGTTTTTTTTGTCTGCCTGCTATCAGACCGTAAAATGCCTCATCGGCTCTTATAGTTCCACCATGGGCACAGCCGGCCCTACGATTTGCTTTGCCCTGGGCGCAAAAGATATGTTGGCCCCCCTAAATTGTATAGACATCACAGAAGATGCCATAACAGATTGAGTCTTTAATACTTAAGAGAATCGTGGGACGTTCCATCCAAGGGAGCTGCCAGAAGTAAGACAAGAGAAAAATAAACCTTGTTTGTCCAGCATGTGAATGGCCACTGTTTTTACCTATGTGGCAATATTATGACATCGGCTTTTTTTTTTTGACTAGCAGACAGTGTGAGCTAATTTATTTCTTGGGACTTCTAATTTGAGCAAAATAGCAATGGAGGCTGGTGAATATTTTGATGGGAGGGTGGTAACCTTTCCTACGAATAGGCAGGAGAATTCAAGCGTAATGATTGATGGAGCCTGAAGCAATCAACAGTGTATCAGTGGTTCTCCCACTTTCCCTGAGAACATCTTTTAAATAATGATTTAATAGGGTGCTTTTGCAGGACACTTTCTGTGACAAATTAGGTAAAAGGCCACACATTTTAGACTCGATTTTAGGGTAACACATGAAAGGATATAATAGATGCCAAGTCACCAACAGTGCACAGGAGCAATTTACAATACATGTTCATGCTGGCAGGGTCTATATATGTCCATGTTGGCTAGCTACACCATTAAATGCAACTATTCCAAAATAACAACATACTTTTGTTTGCTTTGCCCATAGTTCTATTAATGATAATATAAAGAAACAGGTCTGTGCTATCTCTGCCAATATATAGCAGTATCCCCACGTAAAACATACTCCTGTTTGCTTTGCCCAGAACGCCTTAAAAATGTCATTCTACTGTAAGAAAACATGGCCATACTGGCTGCACCAATGTAGGCCAGTATGCCCATACAAGAACATTCATGTTGGCTTTGTTCACAATGCCAGTAAATGGCACACCACTTACGAAATCATGTCTGTACTGTCTGCAGAAATGTAGGCCAGTATACCACACATGAAGGTTAATAATGTTGGCTTTACCCAGGATGCCAATAAAATATGCCATGCCACTGTAAAGAAATGTCCCTTTTGGCTGCTCTAAAGACTTTCCCCTCAACAGCCCCCCTTCACGTAAGAATTCTCATCAAGTCAGCTTTGCTAAAACATGCCATGCCAAGAAAGATCTCTGCTGGCTGCCCCATTGCCCCCAAGACTTGTTTGGTGGCCTGCATTCACACACACATCTATACCCATTCACACACCCACTCATGTGCACATTCAACCTCTCTCTAATTTGCATTCACACCCATAAAGAACATTCACACTGTATTCTCAGTCTCAGGTCCATGCATTCACACCCATGCACAACATTCACACGGCACTCTCATTCAGAGGTGGACTTACACAGACAGACACAACCCCTCGCATGCATGTATGGACACATACAAATATTTGTATAGACAATGTTGATCATCCCACATTGTGGAGGAAATTTGCTAAATTGGGATTACCCGATGGCCTCCTGAGTATTCTAATTTTCCTACATACATTTCCTACGCATTTTGGCACCCTGCCTTTTTAACATTTACATTGCTGTTGTGGGGGACACTTTAGCAATGGCATCTTTTGTACCCCCAAGAGTGGGTAGGGAAAAAATCATATGGGAAGCATATGCAGATGACTTTCTTCTTTTTGATAATACCCCCATCGGGCTTCAACGTCTTTTAGTGGCAAGAAAGAATCTTGTCATTAACCCACATAAATCAGTAACATTACAGATGGGTAAAGGCGCTGGTCTGAAATCTTTTGCCTGGTCTATAGGCAACACAACATTGTAAATGAAATTCACAATGGTATATTTAGGTTCTACCATCATTACCAAACCCAAGAAAGGTTTCTACAGATCCTATGCGAGGGAACAAACCTTGGCCTTGGCCAGACAGATGAAAAACGTTGACATCAAATATGGGAAAATCTCTGTTATTCCGACACACACATTTTATTTGGCAAAGGTCCTACCTAGGCTAACCTATGGTTTAAAACTATTTCCGGAATGGATTATGTCAGAATTAAGTTTGTGACGCCCTTAAATGTGTCTCTATTCGTTCTATCAGACACTAACTTGGACTGCATTTTTTACAGAGTTGGGTTGTTTGGAGTAGACTCTCACTATTAGGAAATTTTATATTAACCTTGAAGGAAACGTGTACTCCATAAGGCGTAAGGATATGCGAGATGGTATTTTGGAAAATGGGTTTCTATTTGAATTTTGCAAAGAATGTTTTGAAACTCTAATTATGAACCCAATTAAAGCTAAGAAAATTATAATTCGTAATGACTGGGCTAACACCATTGATACTATTATGAAATGTGGTCTGTATAACCAAATCACATCTCCCCAGAAAAAACTGGGCCATGTGGAACGTTATCTACGTCCATTGCGTTGGAAATAATTATGCAGCAATTGTATGCGTTTTAGATTAAATGTTTTATCTACTTATGCAATTTTATGTTTCAGAAATATGCAACCGGAATGCAATCCTGCATGTTGATTTTGCAAACAAAAATCAGAGACGGAAACTTTGTCACATGTACTACTGTATTGTACTACTCGCAGGCCACAGCAAATAGAATTCTTTGAAAAATGTGTAAGTAATATGGAATTGGTTCAGCTGGACCTTTTTTTTTTTAAAAAAAACACGTTATTTTACATAGTTGCAGACATGTTACCTTCAAAACATTTCTCATAGACGAGTAAGTTACAACATTGAATCAAAAGAGTATCATTTTTCTGCTGCAGTGGCAGGAGTCAGATGACCCAGTACAGATTCGTTTACATTGTCACATATTTTACTGTACTTAGTTTATTCTCAACAAATATTTATTTATTTATTTATTTGTATTGCGCCGACTGCCCGCAGGCATCGGAGCACATACATGGAGACATGGACAAACGGAAAGTAACAGTGCGTGAGACAGGACAGATCAAGTGCAGGTAGAGTTAGGACATTTTCAAGGTCTGGAATCTTGCCAGTGTGGCTTATTTGAAGAGCACGGTTTTAAGTTTCACAAAACAGGCCCCAAGTGTCATTTGGTCTGCATCTACCCACAATCATTGAAATGTAATCTTCCTCCCTCTGATTAGCGCAAGTTAATTCTTTAAGCCATTCAGCAACGTTGGAGGTCGTGCTGGATTCCCAGTATTTCAGAATACACTTTTTGGCAATCAAACAACCCAGATAAAAGAGTCTACACCTTTTTATTGTCACTTTCCCAATGTCTCCCAGCAGGTATTTGGGTGGTGAGAGTGTAGGTGGTACTTCAGTAATGTTGAATAGGACATCTGCCACTTCTTGCCAGAATCGGATAATCCACGGGCAGTTCCAATACATATGAAGGGAATCCGCAGCAGTCGCACTGCATTTCATGCACTCGCTGCTGACCTTTGGTGCAAATCTCGAGACATATGCAGGGGTGTAGGTGTAGATGATGAAGTATTTTAAATTGTATGAGTCTGAACCTTGCATTCAGAAATGTTCTTTTGTCAGGCGACACCAGGGTTGCCACTGCTCATCTTGTACTGTTGTGTCTAGACCTTTTTCCCATTTCCCTTTGGCTCTGTTGGTAGACGCTTGACTAACTTGGCATGCTTTATATAGTCTGAACACAACTCTCCTATGATCTCCGCTGTGTACAAGCATTTCCATTTTGTCGCAGACATCTGGTTCCTGGGGGAACGAGGGTCACCAGCGACGGACCGCTGACTTCATTCTGAAATATTGGAACAATCTGATTGGGTTGTCGCCCAGCTAAGCCACAAATTCCTAGAGTGTGACGAATGTCCTGCCAGGAAACAGGTCCCATAGAGTCATTTGTTCCTCAACATCCGACATAATTTTAATATCCTTGTCGTCGTTGGGGGGAGCTCTGGGCATTTCCATAAAGGAACCGATCCACAGTATGGTGACGCCGTTCCTAGTCTCTTAAACAGCCCTGACCAGACATTTACTGTTGTGCGGACTAGGTTGAATGAGCACGAATCTCCATGTTGATCAGCCAGAATAATCGAATTTAAATTCGTAGGTGAAGCACTATATGACTCTAGTGCTTGGTGTATTGGGGTATCATTGGTGGCTACCAGTGGCCTGAGCATTGTGCTTGGAATACTAAATTATAGAGCTCAAAGTCTGGCGCCGCTAGGCCACCTTGTTCGAACGGTTCGGTCATCCCCTCCCCTCCCATTTAATTCATGGAGCTCCCGTACCCGATATATATTGAATTGATAGTGATCAGAGTTTATTAAAGAATGCTTGTCCTGCACACACTGGCATATTGCAGAAATAATATAGCAATTTGGGGATCACCACAATTTTAAGTAATGAGAGCCTGCCATATAGCGACATTGGGAATTTTGCCCATAACTGTAATTTGGTTGCCAGTGTGTCTAAATATATTTCATGATTGTTGGCGACCATAGAGCGGTGTAAATGGGAGATCAGTATGCCCATGTATTTAAGTTTATGTGGGGCCCAACGAAATCTCAGCAGATCTGTCGGAATCTGTGTGGCGTCGATCAGTGTGAATAGCTCTGAATTTGCTTCATTGATTCAGTATCCAGAATCTGTTGTAAATCTACGGGCTTCCTCCATCACTGGGCTATATTCTGTTCTGGGTTGCGTGTGTATAAGAACGTATCATCCCCATATAGGGATATCGGGCCTCATTCCGAGTATGGCGGTAAGGGATAGCGGCCACCGGTAACGAGACCGGTGGCGGTATTCCCTTACCGCCATACTCCGAGTTCCCTCTGCGCCCTCGCCCTTAACGCCTGCTTTGAGCAGGTGTTAAAGTCGAGGGCGCAAAGGGGCCTCCAAGCCAATAACGGTGACCGTAATGAACGGTCACCGTTATTTGCATCTTCCCCATTCCATTTGAGGCCTATGGGGGCTTATTTGGGAATGGGGAAGAGCCTTGGTGAATGGGGAATTACCGCCCCGCCAACCTTGGAATGGGGCGGTGATTGCGCCATCCACCAAGGCGCTGCCGGTCCGGGTACGGTGTCAACCAAGGCGTTAATAGCGCCATTGGTTAGCGCCGTACTCGGAATGAGGCCCATCATCTGTTGTGGACCCGCTATATGGAGGCCTCTGTGTCCGTGTTTATCTTGCATTATTTGGGTGAAAGGTTGATGATAGGATGATGATGATGATAGGTTATTTATAACGCACTTAATACCCAGAGGTTTCTAAGCGCGGACCCAGGGATCGAACCTGTGTTGCTCCGTGTCGTCTTGTTTCCAAGTCGAGCACGCTGCCGCTGAGCTATCCTCCTGGGTTCGACCGTCAGTGCAAAAAGCAGTAGAGACAATGGGCAGCCCAGCCTTGTGCCGCATCTCAGAAAGAAGGCGGGCGAAAGCGTGCCACTGGTGCGAACTCTGGCTAACTGGATCTTTCATGGTGGTCTATGTTACATGGGAAATCTGTTTCTTTCAAATTGGCTGCACCGAGATTTGTATCCAAAGTATGTAAGCTTCTTTAGAGATGCCAGGTAGAATATGTATGTTCTAACCCAATTGTATACACTTTAATAATTTTACTTGTTTAGTAATGTGTCATATATCTTTGTACATATATTATCACATATTTTGAAAAGGTTTATTTAAACCAACACAAATAAATAAATAATAAGAAAATATTTATATTCTGTTCTGATCACCTCCTCTTCATCTGCTCCAGGCCCTTCGGCTCCCATCCACTTTCTAGACAGGAAGCAGGTGGCAGGCAAACTTACCGATTCCTATGCATGCACGGTGGAGCAGGAACATCAGAAACCTATACTCAAAGCACTGAAAATGTGCAGGGAGGAACAGGAGCACCCCCTACTTACACTTGGGCTTGCAATTCCCCCGCCTGCTTGCCCGATGCGTCATTTAAGGCTGAGGAAGCAAAAACCCGGCCTGGCATGGCCCACTCTGCATGCATGCTGGGGAACTGGAAAGGGAAACCACATTTACCTGCTTTTGCTGTCTCTGTACCAGCTCCCCCAAGATGGGTTATGGGTCAGTTCCCAAGTGTCCTTTATTGATGATTGGCACTGCAAATATGGCAAATTTGCCCAGGAGAACACACTTTGGTTTAAAGGCTAAGCTGGGATTTGAGACCGCTCTGC
The DNA here is from genome assembly GCF_040938575.1 of Ambystoma mexicanum. Classification (NCBI taxonomy): domain Eukaryota; kingdom Metazoa; phylum Chordata; class Amphibia; order Caudata; family Ambystomatidae; genus Ambystoma; species Ambystoma mexicanum. The sequence goes on from NC_090930.1 coordinate 849,179,721, forward strand.
AACTCAAGCACTTGAACATCTTCTCAACTGTAGTTGGTAAAAATATTGTTTGACAGCTCTTTTTGTAACTTTTGTTTCTACAAACCATGTAACTGTGGAATGCACTGAACGAAGTGGTGACTGTGCTTAGCTAATTGACATAACTAGTTGTTTTTGCAGCAGTTACATGATTGCTTTTTATTTTGATTGTGTTTTTATTGTGTATTGCAATCATGACGCACTTGTCCTCACCCCCTTTCCCGTTCCCACTCCTATGTTTGGCTTTCAACTTGAACACTTGAAAAGTACTTACATCATCATAAAGTACTGACAAATATTTAAAACCCTATAGAAATGTAAGCAAAATAAGTACTATTGTAGAATCACCCCACCCACTTAAATGGTGCCTACAAATACCAGAATGTAGTTGAGAGAAAGGCTAAAAAATGTGGCCTCTTGGTTTTGTGAATGTTCTTTCAAGACTTAAAGATTACAAAGTATAATGTGATAAAAGGTGCTAGGAGCGATTTCTCTTTTAGCAACTTTCCCTCCATAGTTCTATGAACCCCCAAACATATTGCTATTGTTTTGGAACCTGTCCTGACTTTTTACAGGGAAGTGAAGCCTTCAGCTTCACTCCCCTGGTCTTTTGCCCATTTTGTTATGGGGAAACTTCAGATTAACAGTACTGGGAAACTATGTTTCCTTTTTGTCTTTTACTTTTGTAACTTTTTAACAGTGCACACAGAATCTTAAATTGCAGTGCAATGGGGATACTTTGTATCAGCCTAGTCTTTTACACTTGGGATTTTGGTTACTTTTATATGAGCCTAACAACAGGCTGGTGGCAGCAATTATATTTTTACTATTTTTGTGTTATTTCCAGTGTGAACAGTCACATTTTACCACATACGGCTGGCTACCAAACGTGGCTTGTGCTCTACAATTGCTGTGCCACAAAGCTACGTTTGTACTTTGCCCATATTATTGTTTGGCCCTCCTCCTGCCTTACCAAGTCAGGAAATCCCATATAAGGTCAAGCACTTGCCTGGCAAAGCTGCTGCTTTTGTGGGCTAGTGATGATGTTGGGTGTGTGTGGCTCAGGAAGAGGGTGGGATTGTCTTGTCCCCACTTCACATCAACGGTGCCTGAAAATCTGGATGTGGGACATGAGTGAAACCAACAGTGGTCCCTGATGGGATCACTGCTGGCTATTTAAATGGTGCAGATATTTACCATTAGTGGGCTTGGACTTGCTTCCAGGCTAGAATTTGTATAAGAAGAGGACTCCTACAGTCATTCCTTAAGATTAGCAGTGGGGCCAAGAATCTTATTTAGAAGAACAGACTGACGATTTGAAGAAGACTCCTTTCTGCCTCTGGACGGTGTATCCCTGTTGGACTATCTGATCTGTGACCGCCCTGTGCGGTACTTCAACCCCTGACTGGTGGGACCAACCAGTCTCAATGTGGTCTTGAGAATCCAGCCATCCTGAGCCTTGGGAAGTGTCCCTGGACCACCCGGTGAACTAACTAGCTCCCCAGTGAGCTAACTTGCTCGAACTGTCGCTGTTCTGTGTTTGCAGCCAAAACTTTGGTGGTCGACAGCTTGTGGTGTAAGTCACCTTCCTGACGAATTTCAGCCTCTCCGCATAAAGGGATCTTGCCCTGGAAGTCTTCTTTAACCGCAACAGGGTGGACACCTGCCGTCGTCTGTTTGTGGTGGCCATCACTGGAACTCAACTTCCCTTGTCCTGTAAAGTGTCCTGAAGAGGTCTGCATTGGTGCTTTCTGCATTTCTCCTTCGCTAAGCGTTGCACTCTGCTCGAGGTCCCGACCTGAAGAATTTTTGCACCTGCAGCTTCTGGGCACCTCTTACTGGAAACCAACAGGGAGAAATCCATCCTCCAGCAACCCATTGTCAACCCATCTAGTCATCTGGGAAAATCAGGGTCAGGGGGGTAAGTAAACGCAAAGCATCTGTCTTCTTCTTACCTCCATAGGATAAGAGTGAGAACAAGACTCTTTGTATGCTTCGATTCTACTGCTTTTATGGTGGTCATTGCACTAGAGCAGTATAATCTGAATGATAAAAAAACATTTTTACTTGCAGGTAACTTTGTTGCATCTTTTTTCTTTAACAATTACCAACACAAGTACTTCACATGCATCAGATACATCCTCGAGTGAAGCATTGCGACCTTTGGGCACAAGGCCCCACTCTTTATAGGGATTGGACTACTGAAGCTAATGAACAGTTTTTGTGACTTGGTTCCATCTTACTGCAGCACTTACCATCCTTTATTGATTTAAAGCATTGAATGTATTTTAAGAACTTTTTACTGACTGTATATATGTTTATTATTGAGTGTTGTGCAATATTATCACCTGCTTGCTTAATCTTTTAGGGTATGTTGGAGGCCTAGAATAAATGTATTTTTGTATTTTCCTGTGTAAATTGAATTATTGTGTGCTTCACTGTGTGGACTCATTGCGGACCCCTGACGCCACTCACAATTCCCTGGGAATAGCGCTGACTGCTCTCCATTGCTACCATGATTGGGGTTTGGCTAACCTCTCAGAGTTCCCTTGTTCATTATAACTAGGGTGGCCTCCTAAATTCTGTTCACCAGGCCAGATTCTAGAAATCCATCTTAGCAAAAGGTAACTTTGTTTCTTATTGTTTGAAAAAGGCATATGATGTGAGGAAAATGTGACAGTCTACAAAAAATAGACACTTCTGTGTGTCAGATAAGAAAACATTTTTAAAAAAGATGATAGTTTAAAACTTCTTTTGTGTGACATATTTTGATTGTCTTGGAAGGAGGCATAATTTAGGCAGTTAATTTATGTGCTTTTCAAATAAAAATGCCCCTTTTATAGTCTATCATCAAAACGTTAAGAACGTCTTGTCGAAAACAATGGCTACTTAAATGAACCATCACAGATGAATGGCCTCCATTTTAAAAGATCTTTCAAACTGTGTCATAAGTATTTATGAGGCCCCAGTGGGCCCGGTAGCATATTGGCTCCTGAGCCACTAGAGACATGAGGGTATTTGCTTCGACAGCTGCAGGGGGTTTTGAGGTGACAGTGCGGCCGTGCTGAGACAGCGAGATTAATGAGTCTCTTACCTGGAAGCAGCACCATACAATGAGGGCAAGGCCCTGGGCGGCAGCACAGACTGTCCATACCTAGGGCCGGCCATGACCACGGCACACATTGGCGATCACTGGTGGGCAGTGACATATTTCTTTTTGGGCGAGTATTGCACATATGATTTCTTGTACTTAAGTGCAGGGATGTCATTTGGGGGTCGCAATTGCGACCCCTGAGGTCTCCCTTGCTACCTCTAAAATATTTTTTTTTGTTTTATTTTTTTATTGTTACATGTAAGCGCCAGTGCCATGTGGCTCTTTGTTTCTGGAGAGGCTGGCTTTCATGTTCAGGCCTCTTAAAAAACAGGGGGTTGCACTAGTATAACACTTTGAGTAGTGACCCTAAATAAGCATCAATAGGAATAAAAAATAATTTGTCTTCCTGGAATTCTATACAATAATTGCTAGACTCATTAAATGTTTATTTCAGGCACACTTCAGGGGGTGAGTCCCTGATTTAGTCTGTCCTTAAACACCTCAACTCAACCTTTCATCCTTCTGAGGTCGAACAATGAGTATCAACATAGGTGGGATGATTGTGTATGTATATTTGTTCTATATAAAGCACTTAAGCGTAAGTGCTTTATAATCACACATCATTATCATGTCTGCTTGCATTCACAGCAATTTGGTTATAAAGCCCTATACATACTGATATTAACGATACATATGGTACTCCATTCTTGTAAGAAATGTATATCACATTATAGTGCTATTGTAACCATATGTTTTGTTGTATACATAGGAACAATTCTAGGTGATGCCACTTCCTGTTTTATCAAGGGGCAAAAGGTCATGTTCCTTCGCTTCCCGTGATGTCACTTCGGGGTTGGGTCAAATGACATCACTTCCTGTGATGTCATCAGAGGTCAAGGGTCCCTGCTTAAGTGCAAGGCAATGTTCTGCCCGGATCCAGAGAGTCCTGAGAGTAGGGTTTCTCAATGGCATTCACCAGTGCTTCACATTCTACAGCCCCTCCTTGCCAAGCATTCATGAGCTGGAAAGATGCATTGAACCTTGTTGAAGGGCCTTAGCTTTTCCCTTCACAAGAGCTGGACAGCTGCCTCACAGCACCCTCCCTCTCCAGGCGACCAGGCGCTATGAGTGGCTGTGCGGTTGTGGAGATGAGCATCTTCTGAGTGCCACTTGAATATACGTATAATCCCAGAGTGGCATCTGCAACCTCTTGTACTTTGCACTTTTATCTATGTTGCCATTGTGTGGACTGCCTCATTTCCGAAATCTTTCCGGCTAAAGCCCGAGTTCTATTAAAATGCCATCTGGTGCAGCTGCGAAGCGTGGCATATTTAGTCTGAATGCCTGAAAGCAGCTAGAGCTCCCAGCCTTCATGCTCCTTTCTGTTTCCAGACGTGTTGCTTAGTTACCACCAAAATGTGATAAGCCAGTCACTATGTGATGCCTCTAGCTTCTCCCATCCTCAAGTCTACACTTGCCTCTCCGACGTAACACAACTGATCCCCCTGTTGATGGCCGGAGATCAATATAACAGCATCCCATTGAAAAACGTTGAAGGTTGTTCTGCTAGCTATTGACTTTGTTCTGGTTCTTGTTACAAGTGCATCCGCGTGGGAAACTACTGTATCTGTTTTCTATGGCCAAATGGTTATCTGCATCACGTGTGTAGCTTTTTATTGATATGTACAGTCATACAACTTTACAGTGTCCACAAAATAGATCCAGAAAGTCCCAGTTTCAGCCGAGTGGAAACCATGTCAATGGGACGATGTATGCTCTGAGTCCCTTCAAACAAGAGTAATTGGCATAATGTGCTCTAGTACATATCTATTTGCATATCACACTTTTCATATGCTTTATATGGAGTTTGCATGTTTCCTTTTGCCCGTTGCCCTGTGCTCTAGTTACTTTTGGGGGGATTATCCTGGGAACAGCGTCAGTCACATGTCTGCAAGTCTCTGTTGTTTTAGGGTGCCATCCGTGTGAGGGCGAACGGAGAAGAGGAGGGGTTGCAGCTCGACATCCAATGACAACAATATTTGACATTTTAGGCCGAGGAAAACGCACGAAATGTACTAATGGTGATGATAACTAACTTGGAAGTGAAGTTTGGTCTGTTTTTTCTTTCTACCATTGAACATACGTCGCTTGATGAATAGCAAGCTTTAAGAATTCAAATGCAAGGTCTACATGCATTTCAAGAAATCCCAATTCTGTGCTTCATGAAAGAAAACTGATGAGTACATGGACGCAGCCTCCATCTGATCGGCAGAGTAAGTTTGCTAACCAAGTATGTAAACCATTTTTAGTTTGGGCTATTAGGTGTTGCTTGTAACACCTATAAGTCGAAACTTGCATTGGAGTACAGATAGGGAGGAACATGGGTGGGCTGGGAACCAAAGGTCAGAGTGCTAGCTTGTGCCAGTAAAATAAAGTGCTGGATGGTGTCTAATAAACTCCAACGAAACCCAAATAAAACACCGATTATATTATTTGGACCAAAGGCAAAACTGGCTAAAATCTCACAGCATCTGTCCTGTCCCGCACTCTTTGAGGTTTCAACATAATTCTCAGGCAAGGTAAAGAACCTTGGATGTATCTGGCAGGCATATTTAAGCTGTAACCTGCAGGTAAATGAAATTGTAAAATCTGTATATGACCATCTCAAACTGTTAAAGCCTCTGCTACTGCTTATCTCAGATAAAGATCACCCACTGGTAGTTGGTGAATTGGTAAATTCCAGACTAGACTACTGCAACGCCCTAGTAATAGGAATCCCAAAAGGTCAAATCCAACGTCTGCAGGTTGCCCAAAATGCAGCTGATAGGCTGGTCTTTTCACTGCCCAGACGCTCGCCCATCTCTCAGTTCTGGAGAAACCTTCACTGGTTACCGATACAGCAAAGGGTTCTGGTCAAGACATGCTGTCTAATTTTTAAATGCCTCCAAGGGGCTGTCCCTAGATGTCTTTCCTCAAACCTTTTACCACCCGGGCTGCTGACGACGATCCTCAGGACACCACCTTCTGGTGGTTCCACCACCAAGATCTGTGTCCTGGGGCCATAGAAGCTTCTCCTGCGCAGGTCCCTGAGCCTGGAATTCCCAGCCTCATGATCTTCGGAAAACTGAATCCCTTTTGAATTCAGGAAAAAGTTGGAAACTTATGTTTTTGACTAACTCTGCTTGATAAATCTGACTTCCCGGTTGTTACTACTATATCATCTGCACCCAGATGCAATTCCTTGCTAGGCTCCATATGGACATTCGCAATATAAATATAAAAATCAAATTAATCAAATCAATTCAAAGGAGACCTTGCCTGGAATGACAGATGAAGAGGGACACAGAGTCTGAAGGTGTTGTTTGGTAATGTGCCCTCTGATTGCCTGCCCATGGCCATGCTAATCCTTATGGACATTCCCACCCATTCCTGCCTCTGTCCACCCATCGGACACGGGAACTCTTTTTATATAATCTTTATTTGTCGCCTGACAAGTGCATTACATTATCAAAATGGTTACATCGAGTCATGTACAGTATACTTATATATATGACAACAACACCATTCGTCACAATACATTAGTCACAACAGTATTTTCCTCAGAACAAGATGAGGCATCGACTGCTAATTCTTGGGTATCATTTAAGTATCTCCGCAGGAGGGCCCATTTGTCCTTTGCCCTGCATGTGGCTGTGACGCCTCTGACATAACACGCCTCGCTTTCCTGAACGTATATGAGATCTTTTAGCCATGCCCGCTGAGTGGGGGCAGACTTAGACTGCAAAAAATCGCCGTTTCTTGATCAACACTTTGCCTATGTCCCCGAATAGGTATCTCCGTGGTGTGGCCGGTATACGCACATCAAGTATGTCATTGATTGTGGCCTCCACTTCCTCCCAATACTGTCTGATCCGTGGGCAGTCCCAATACATATGATTTGAGTTTGCCGCCAGGGCATGACATTTGGACAAGGTCACGTGTGTCGAGGGGTCGAACTTGGATATTTGGTGTGGGGTGATGTGTTGATGGTTCCACATTTTGAATTGACTCAATCTAAAATTAGTGTTTAATGAGATGGACTTGGTGTACTGGCAGTATTTTGCCCATTGACTCTCTTCTATTTCAAAACCTAGGTCCCGTTCCCACTTCATTTTCATTGTATTTTTAGATGGGGTATACGATTGGACCGCTATGTACAGGTTAGGTATGCTACCTGTGAAGCCCTACTGGGACATAACTGCAGTGAGAAACTGGTGTGTAGGTGGTGCCCCAGGAAAGGAGGGCCAATTCTTCTTGCAGGCTGATATCAGACAGTGATATTGTAGTGTCATAACAAGGCCTGCCCAATGTTGTCCTGTACAACCGACAGTGATGCAAACCTCCCATCAGGGTATAAATCTCCCAGTCACATCTCTTTATCCGGTTCCCATCTGCGCTCTAATGACATATCTAGGGTGGGCTCAAGGCCGGGCTGGTGCCACAAGGGGTTAGGAGCCAATAGGGGTCCACACAGCCCACTCTGCTGAACAACTTGGACCAGGCCTGCACAGTGGAGCCAATCGGGTCAACCTCCCCCATGTCTTCCTTGGCTCTAGAAAATGGCATTGCTTGTATGTTCATAGGGGCAACTGCACATTTTTCAGCCTGTTTATGTGCGTACTGTTCCATAGAGTCGGACGAGTATTCAGTAAAGAGTGCTTGTGCAGTGTAATAGTACAGTAGAAAGTCTGGGGCCGCTATCCCTCCAGTTTCACATCTCTCGCACATTTTGGGCCATTGAAGCCTCACTGCCCCCCCTCCCCACACAAAGCTGGAAGCCATTTTCTGTAACTTATGGAAAAACTGCCTGCCGGGCCATATCGGAATGTTGCAGAACAGATATAGCAACTTTGATACCACCACCATTTTGAGTAATGCTATCCACCCATATAAGGATATCAGAAGTTTATCCCAGACCTTAAGCTTATGCTCTAGGAGCAGTAGGTACGGTTCGTAGTTATTAGTGTATAGAGTTTACCTATCGGTAGCCAGTACAATGCCCAATTAATGTGCAGAGGTAGGGGACCATCGGAACAGAGAGGTGGCCTGAGATTGTGATGTGGTTGGTGTGAGGGGGACAACCTCAGATTTCGCTTGGTTAATCTTGTATCTGGAATATTTCGAGAATGCTGTTATCTCCTACATCACTGGTGGAAGGTGTTTCTCAGGGTCTCTTACATATATCACTGTGTCATCCGCGTATAGCAATAAGAACTGAGGGGGACCTCTTATTCAGATGCCCCGACATGCATGGCATGCTTATGCCTCAGTTTTTCCGCCATGCCCTCTATCGTAAGAGCAAATATAAGAGGGGATAGCGGGCAGCCCTGTCTTGTGCCTCTGCCCAATGTAAATCCCGGTGATAGGTTCCGGTTAGTTCTGATCATTGTTCTAGGATTTTTGTACAATACTCATATATATGCCATAAACCCTAGGCCGAACCCCATTTTCTCCAATATGGGCTTCTAGGGTCACCGCTATCATCTTGACGTTTGGATCTTGTTGCAATGTAATGGCAAAGAATCTTTGGAGGTTCAAGGTGGTGGAGCGGGTTGGGATAAATCCTGATTGATCTGCATGGACAAACTTAGTCATATGGGGGAGTAGACGATTTGAAATTGCTTTAGCAAATATTTTAGTGTCTGTATTGATCAGCGATAGGGAGCGGTATGAAGAGGGCTCTTGGGGGGCTTGTGAGGTTTAAGCAGAACTGTTATTATCGCCTCCTTCATGGTACTTGGTAGTTCCCCTTTCTCGAGAGCCTCTTCCCAGACTTCCAGTAACTTAGGAGCAAGTTCTCCTTTGAATGCTTTATATAGGTCAACTGGGATACCATCGGACCCTGGGGTCTTGCCTGCTTGCAAATCTGAGATAGCCTGTTGTAATTCGTCAGAGTTTAGGGGAAGATCTAGTTTCTCCTTATCTATCTCATCCAACTTGGCCAGCGGAAATGAGTCTATATATTCCTGGAGTTCTTCTGGGTCCACCCGGTCTGCGTTGGCGTATAGGTTAGCTGTCTAGTGTGCACCGCTCCTTCAGGATCCACGATGCTGGTTATTTGTCTCACACCCTTATCTGCCTTAATTAGGTTGGCCATCTATCTGCTCACCTTATTACCTTCCCCATATTTACTAGCCCTTGTGGGTTGTGTTACATAAAAGAGTTCGCGATCTGCAAGCGTTCTGTATTTGGACAAGTGTTCTTGTATCTTTTGTAGATGGCCCTTCCCTCCAGTTTGGGAGTGTCTAACTTCCAGGTCTTGCAGGACCTGTTCAGTATGATCTAGCTCTCGTCTAATCTCCCTTAGTGCTCCATGTGTCTGTGCCATCAGTTGACCCCTTAGCCAGACCTTAAAAGTTTCCCATATAGTTACATTTGAGTTTACCGATCCTCGGTTGCAATAAAAAAAGTCTATTATCTCTGTTCTGAGGGAGTCCACTAACGTATCTTCTTTCAGTAGGTCAGGCGGCATCCGTCAGTTCCGAGTGGTGTGTTTTGTGTCGGATGGCAAAGAGTCAAGGAGTACCGGAGAGTGGTCCGATATTGTACGTGGGAATATCGTGCACTCATTAACATCAGGGACAAGGTCTAGGGAACACAGCCAATAGTCAATACGAGAACTGGAATCGTGCACGTTTGAGTAGAACGTATATTCGTGTCCCTGCGGGTGCAGCTCTCTCCACACATTCGCCAGGGGCAGTGTGGCCAAGGCTTGGAGTAAAGTCAGTGCTGATTTGGAATGATGCCTGTGTCCCACTGATGATCGGTCTGAACTGTGATCAAGGATTAAATTGAGGTTGCCTCCCCATATTATGTTGGTCTGCCCAACTGGCGATATCAGAGTCATGATCTTCAAGGAGAATTCCGGGGTGTCCAGATTGGGGCCATATGAGTTGATCACAATTACCTCCTTACCATTCAGTTTCCCCCATAGTATAACATAACGGCCTTCTTCGTCTATTGCAGTCTTGGAAACCTGGAAATTAATACGCTTGTTCACGACTGTAAGCACACCGCGAGCCTGCGAGGAGTAGTCTTTGGCAATTTTTATGAAACCCAACTCTGGGCAAACGAGTCTGTAACTTTCTTGGTGGCATGTGTCTCATGCAGTAGGAGCAAATCAATTTTGTGTCGGTTTGAGTAGGCTATTATTTTCCTCGCTTTTATCGGATGTCCTAGGCCTCTAACATTCCACGTCAGGAGTCTAATTCCTTGTGGCTTGCTGGACATCGGCATTTCTGTTGTGGATTACGTTTGGCCTGCAGCTGGAGCACTTGAATATTACGACTTTGAATGATGCACTTGTCAGATATTTCAATTAACATTTCCCATCCCCAACTTGATCCATTTCAGTGCTTACATGCTGACTTTCAGTGTGAGTGTTGTTTTTCTGTTTACCCCCATTTCCAACTAGGCAACAGGCCTGATCTCCCCAACCCCCACCCTCACTATCCCCCCAACAGGACAGTGGTTCTCCGTCCCCGAACTTGAACCTTTGAAAAAGTGGGTGGCTCTGTACGGTCGCTCCCATCCTAAAACAGCCCGACCGCCGTGAGGGCCGCCACGCTGTCATATTCATATCGGAGTTAATGTGGAATATGTAGAACTTTTGGCTCCCCTATGCAATCAGGTGTTTGATTTGGTCGGTGTATCCTTGTTGTTTGAGGGTGGTGGGATATTGCACTCTATGTATCCCATTGCTTCTTCAGGGGATGCAAAAAGAATTGACCTCCCGGAGTGTTGTATGCAGAGCTTAGCAGGGAACAACATAGCATAGGGTATCGATCTTGCTCGGATCGCTCTCTTAACTTGGTCAAAAGTGAGAAAGCTGACCGCACACCACTTGAAAAATCAGGGTATATATGGATTTTAGCAGAGTCATTCAACAAAGTACTCTTTTTTCTGGACAGGCAAAGAATCAGGTCCCTGTCACGATAATTAAGGAGGCGGGCAATAACTGTGCGCGGTGGGTCCCCCGGTTTTGGAGGGGGCACCAGGGACCTGTGAGCCCTCTCGATCTGGAATTGTTGGGAAAATTGTGCGTCAGGGAGGATGGAGTGGATCACTTCCTCCATGTAAATTTCCATCGGGACATTAAGAGGCTTCTCCGCCAGGCCAACCACTCTAACATTATTCTGGCGTGACCTTCATTCTAAGTCGTCACACTTCGTTTGGACCATTCTCAAGGTCTTCCTGATGTCCTCAATGTCTTTGCCCTGCTTGCTCGAGGTGTCCTCTATCACCCCAATCCTGGATTCTGCCTCTGAAACCTGTGTGTTTAAATGTTGCAGGTCTGCCTTGATGGACATTATTGTGCTACCAATAGCATCAAGTTTGCTGTTTACTGCTGCAAATCCGGCTTGTAATGCAGACATATACGGGTCTGCCATAGTCTCAGTAGATTTGTGAGTATGAGCGGAATTGGCCTGCAAAGGTCCATCTCTCCTTTCCTCTGTACAGGAGTTGGTGAACGCGTCCATTGGGCCTTTTCTGTTGCCTTTATTGCCCCAAGGCATACCTAACCAAGTTCTGTGTGTGGATGAATAGGCCAATTCGATGCTCGCTGTGGATCCTCGGTATGTAGTTTCCCTCCAATATGCCAGGAGATTCTACAAGTTTGAAAGTATTCACCCAGTGGCTATGACTCCTTAGTCCCTCCAGCGGGGTGTTGCACGCTATCTCTCCTGGTGTATTTGGCTGCCCTCTCGCAAAGGATTCTGTCCCACCAGGGGTCCCTCAGTAGATCACTTCCCGGCAGCTGCTGAGACTGTATATCTGGGTGATACAGTACTTACACTGGTCTATGCAGTTGTGGCTGATGGTGGTATCAGATGTCCAATCCAGGCGAGGGGGAAGCCCGCACCCCACTAGAACCTGTTGATGTTGCTGTGCCCCGCTAATATTACAGACTTCCTTCTATAGCCCCTCTTCAATGGGAGGTTCCCGCTGCAAAACCCGGGCGGGTATATCAGGGGTCGGGCCAAATGATTTTTTCAGTGTCCCCTGCTGGCCCCTGTGTGAAGAGTTTGGCCCTTCTGGAGGCCACCGTGTCGTGTACCTTTGTTGCATGTCGAGGGTTGGGCAGGAGCGTGGCTGTGGTTTACCGCCGGTACCGCATGTGTTCTATGGACCTGTCGAGGTCCCACGTACCTTCTACAGCAGCTGGCTGGCAGCAGGGGGCGGGCCCCCCTCGACCTAGGTGTCCTGAACCGATTTCTGTGGCTCTCTCAGTGCTCGGAAGCAGCAGTTGTCAAATTCCAGTCAGCTAACAAATCGGGATCCTCACGATCCGCAGGATGCAATAAAAGGATTTTTGTCTGCAGCGCAGCTACACGCTCAGGCGGCCATCTTAGCTGGCGGCCAACAGTGCCCCCCTCATCGTTAATCAAGCCCTTCCATCAGACTTAACATTCAAAGTGTCTGCCAGTGTTTGTTCAAAGCAGTCTTCTGAGAGTTAATGACTTATTTTAAGTTGTAAACACGCTGTTTTACCAGGCATGCCTTCAGCCACTCGGTTTATAAGCACTCTGCGTGCCCTTCATCAAAATCCTGTTAAAAACAAGCATTGGCAAAGGCACTGAATTCCTTTTTAAAACAAGCATTGGCAAAGCCAACATGTTTGGCTTGTGCATAAGTTTTAAGCTTTTGCCAGGCACTGCTATATACCAAGCGGGAAACTAGCAGCACGTCATAAATGCAGTGTAATAAGGCATTGTGGTTTATGTTTAAGTAAATATATCTAGCACACCTTGCTAATCTGCCACTTGGCACTAGCATCTTGAGGAAGCATAAGAGGGTGTTTATGTAATGTATGGGGCTTGTTCTAGTAGCTCTGGGTGCTCTGCAGCAGCCTGCAGATGAATGTTAAACTGTCACCTCGAACAGTGGGGTATTCTGTTACGTTAGTGGGGCTTGATTTAGTGCAGGGTTTGACATTTACATGGTCTCTGGTGGAAAATTCAGGGCACAGTTTTTTATTTTAAAGAGCAGACGATTCTCCCTAGGACCAAAGGCTCGAATGAGAGCCTGCAGAGCTGACCACCCCAACACAGACTCATGCTCGGTTGCACTTGCTTGTTATTATCCGGTTCCTGTTTGTTTTGCGCTGCATTTGTCATCTGCATAAATGCTTAATAAAGGCAAACACCACACTGCCTACAATCGGCTTCTCAATATTTACCTAAATTCAAGAAAGCAAAAACTAAATGAAATAAGCGAACGGTTCAAAGAGGTATATTTCATTTGGATGATGAATATTTGTTTGACTGCTGTTGAAATGCAGATTTAATCTCATCAGGAAAAAAGCAAGGTGCATCCTCAAGATTAAGAATGATTAAAAACAGGGGCAAGCCTACAGGCTTCTTTGGAGTGTTTTTAAATCTTTTAAGAAGTAGCCAGTTTGCAAAAATCTCAAGTTGCGCCTTTTTTAGCTGTAAGGTGTTCAGCTAGCGTTGTTTAAGAAGTTTATACAACTTTGCATTCTAGTACTTATACTCCTATAAAAGGAAACTAACACTACAAGTAGATTATTACTCTGTAGCAGAATAGAAAAATGTTCTACTGTCAATCAAGTGAATTAATTGCTTCGGCTAAGTATACAGCTATGTCCTAAAAGAGACTGGTGTTATGTTGCTGTGTGTTTGTGTCCTCCCATGCCACTTCCGGAGGTATTGCACAGTCCTTGTGCTAATTTGTCACTCCACATATTAGTTTTGGGTATTAGGTGGTGCCATAATTATGGCATTGGAATATGAGAGGCGTGAGATGGGATGTGAGGAGGGACACACAGCTTGTGGACGTTGTTTATTTACTCGCCCATTGATTAGTCTTGGCCATGCTAATCCCTATAGTCATTCCCACCACAAATCTGCTGTTCCCTACCAAAACTCAGCTTTGAGCTAGCTCTATCACGCACTAACATCAAACGTTGTCCTGGAAATAGCCTGACTGTGTTGTTTCAAACCAGTCTTCTTAGAACAAATAGCTTAATTGGAGATATAAATATACTACTGCTGTAATACACATTTCTTAAACAAGAGAGCCTTCAGCCACTTCATTTATAACAGAATTTGTATCCTTGCATCTGTTCTTTGCACCGAAGTTCTGTTAGAAACAACCATTGTAAAAACATCATTTTTTCTTGTGTGAAGGTAATTGGGTAGACACCTTCCAGGCACTGCTATTGTATGCCCCGATGCTCACATCATTTTACAGCTGGTACCTCCTTATGGCTATGTGTACCATTATTGCAGTGCCTTGCAAATGTCTATCCTATGCCTGCTCAAAACTAAAACTGTTGGCTTTGCCAAAGCTTGTTTTTTATGGACTTCGGCAATAAAAGGGATTTTCTCAGCAGGATGAGGAGTGTTGCAACTCTTGACAAATTTGAAAGGAGGCTGGCACGCTAGCTAGGAGGTTTGCAGTTCTCCTAGTTCAATGTAAAGGGACCTGCAAGGAGAGGTGTTCTGGCATCACATTTTAAGCTGCAACAATGAGCAGCAACTGATACTTAATAGTGAATTGAAATAATACTCTTGCTTTTTCAGATTATTTTCATGTACATTTTCTCCCTGAAGTTCACAGTCATTAACTAATGAGAAAACATGGGTTGCATATTTGTTGATATAGTTCAGACGTATGGTTTCACATATTTCTATAGAACTGATCAAGGATGTCTATTGCTGCTGAGAGTTGAATGACGTAATGTATTAAAGAAGGGGTGTGGGAATTGGGGACTGCTCTGCATATTGTGGTAGAAATAAAGTACTCAGCGATGTGGAAAGATTTGGAAAGTCACCTCAGAGTTCCCTGACCTTATAAGGAAAGCTCTCTGCAACTTACAATTACCTTATCACATACAACATTGGGGGAATCATGGGGGAGGCTTAAATATAATAAATAATTGAGTGCATGGACAGTTTAAGGTATTTTGGGCTTAATTACAGGTTTGGCGGTAATGGTCAAAATTAAGTGTATTTTTAATACCCAATATTTTTAAAATATGCCTATGTAAGGGATGGAATCACATGGGATATTTACATCAAGGGGTATGCAGAATATATTGCATGGGATAAATACCGGACATTTACCCCATGCAGTATATTCATACATACATGTACTCTACTTTAGACCCCCAATACATTTCAATATCGACTGGCAAAATAGATAATGTGGTTATATTATTGCCCCAGTATTAGAGCCCTTGGCCATCATAAAGCTCAAGGTGTATGCCTAGTGTTGCAATGCCTTAAACCTCATGGCCTAACAAGCATGTTGTAGACATTGCAACCAAGCAACATAAGTTCTACTCCTGGCTTTCCAATGTGTCTAAACGTATGTGATCCTGGGCAATCACTTTATCTTAGAGAGTGCACCCAGTTCATTATTTGGTCAAAATGAATTTTGGAAACAAGGTGAACCTTTATACTAAGCACCATATTAAATCAAACAAATAATTCACAAAGACAATTGAAGTCGTTTTTACGAGACCACATTAAGCCGTAGCTATTTTTAAACAGAATATTTTATATGTGCCCTATGTTTTTGATGGCATGCTGCACTTCAATTAATTACTTACGTTATTTTTATCTGATTCCGATTAACTTGTACTGCTCTATGTGTCATTCTAGAGCTGTTGTTCGAGGTGCAAACATTTCTGTAGCCTTGAGAGCAATGGGCTGGTAGTGGTGCTCAGTGGAAGCTACTCACCTTTTAAAGTGGGGAGGCAGAAATATTTTCTCTGAATCCTGTGAGCGAGCAAAGCATGGAACCCTGCACCCAAATTAGGGTTAGGGTGGGGGGGGCGTTCAACCATGATGTGTTTTTAAAAATATTGAATGAATTGGTCCATTTAATAACTCATTTTCTTTGAGAAATTGAATTTGAAGTCTTAATATTTTGCAGTTGGTTCTCAAGGGGGACACAATATGTAATCAAATACTTCAGATGATGGGTCACTCACATGTGGTACACATGTGGATGCAGCAAATTATGTACAGATCTATCATAAAATTAATTGCACAAAAGACACCTAAAATGCACAGCAGAGACAGATACATTTGTGCTACATCACTGACACAGTGCCTGATACAGTTTTCCACTCTGGCACTTTAAAACATGTCCATCAAAAGCCATATGCAAGTAGACATTACACCATTTTAGTTTGGGCTATTAGTTGTTGCTTGCAACACCTATAAGCTGTTGCAACACCTATAAGCTGAAAGTTTTGCATTAGAATACAGATAGGGATAAATGACATATGAGGAGGAACGCAAAGCTTGTAGGCATTGTTGGTTATTTGCCCACCCATTGACTGCCCGTGGCCCTGATAATCCCAATGGCCAATCCCACCATGTTCCTGCCCCACCCCGCCAAAAACACCTCCTCATGGGAACTCCTGGAGCTTGTTTTAATCAAACCTTACCATCAAGTTTTGCACTCAAAGTGCCTCCCAGTGTTTGTTCAAAGCACTCTTCTGAGAGTTAATGACTTAATTGGAGATGTAAACATGCCAATGTTGTAATACAAATGTCTTAACAGGTCTGACTTCAGCCACCCGATCTATAAGCACCCTGTGTGCCCTTGGCTGAAGTCCTGTTAAAAACAAGCATTGGCAAAGCCAACACTTTTGGCTTTTGCATCCGTTTTAAGCTTTTACCAAACATTGCTATTAGATACCCAGGTAGTCGCACCATTTTGCACCTGCTACCAACAATGGGTAGTGGTTATCACTATGGCTGTGCCTAGCAACCCCCTTTTAGCATGCCTACACAAAATCCCAAACTGTTGGCATTGCCAATGCTTCTTTAATCAGTCCTCGCCATTCCTCATTTTAGAAGTCTCCTGCTAATCAGTTGTGACCCAAAAGTCGTGGTGTAAGATCTTCTATAGTCACAAGCCTAACGTTAGCCACAAAGATGCACAAGAAAAGCAGATCATAAAGTTTGTCCTAATGAATAATTAGTGCTTAGGTATCAAGGGTCAATCATAACATGCTCTTTTGACCATGGTTGTAACATGCAAAAGATCAACGGTCCCTAATGGCAGCAAATACATCTGCATTGTTGTATGTGTGATGTGAGCATATCAAGAGATAGCACTTGCAGTTGGAAGAGATTAAAGTGAGCCTAGTAGATTATTAGTCATTGTCACAGATGCCGGGTTGCATTTTGTATTCTTACAACGTTACTGTGGCTTTTATGAAGAAATTGGGACATGGCAAAGGCTTGATTTAAATATAGTTCACTCTTGGTAGAAGTGAAACACATAAACCCACATCTGCTTTAGATGACAGGTGGCATAAATATATTGTTTACTGCTCAGGCCCCAGGTTTTGGGTGTAGGGTGCATGTGCAATGGACCTGAATGCCATCACTTGCCCCAAACGTTGGGGTTTTCATCTTTTGTCCCTCCACTCCACATGTCTTGATCCACAACTCCCATCATCCCACGTTAGCATAGTCAGTGGTGATGGGGCATGGAGGAGCAGTCCAAAACATCTGGAGATGCAAAGGTTTCAGACCCCTCCCTCTAACAAATGCAGAGGGAACCCAGTCTTAACTGAATAATTTTCACTGTTGTATCGACAATTGTTTTAGGCAAATTTGTGTTGCAAAAAAGTTGTGGGGCTTATTCAGTTGTGTTAATATGGCATGGCTAGAGGGCCTGGGGTGGGTGGGAGCGGTATCTGGGTAAGGGGGTGGAGGCACACATTTTCGAGCCAAAAAAGCATTTGCCAGGCCAACAATTTAGGCTTGTATATGTATTGGACAAGAATGTGCCAGGTATTGCTATTGTATGCTCAGGTGCTCACACCATTCAGCAGTTGACCAATAAAGACACAAAGGAGGGACTCCACCGTGAGACAGACTCTTCCTTAATCTCGAAAAAACGTCGTATTAGGTGGAAGGGAAGAATCCTTTCAATGTTGCCAGTGCATGTATCGTCCCCTTTCCCTTTCTTGCTTAAAGGTATACACACACCACTGAGAGCAGAATACACATCCAGTTGGTGTCCCCGCCTGAATACCCCATTATTACCTTTTCCGGATGAGCCTCAGCAGGGGGGTCAGGCTGAAGCAGCCATTGCCAATTACCTTCAAGAGATTTCAAAGCAAGCGAGTTCGAGTTATTTTTGTAGCTGTGTGTTACGGATCTTGTCTATCCCTATTACACAGGCGGACCTAGGGCCAGTCTTCCCACCAAATAGGGTGCGTTTAGTGTTTCCAAAAGGGAAAGGTAGCCCTTGAGTCACCGCCCCAATGTTTTGGGGTTTACATTTCTTTGACGTCTCAGGTCTTGGCTTGGTGTGAATGTGAAACCCGAGTCGGGGAAGATCCTGATTCCAGTCAACAACCCTTGCACGCCCTCATGCTCATATCCCACCTTCCCTTCTTACTTCTCCATCCTACCATAATTTATAAACAAGTACTGTTCTGCACTTCTTTTTTACTGGTGACAATTATATATCAAGATGGGGTTTTCAATCAGAACAGTAGATTGGAGGAAGGCAATAAGAAGGCATTAGATAATTATAATCCGTTTCCGGTTCTCCTTTAAAGCGCGTTGCAAACACTGCATTTCAGTTATGTCTGAGAGGCTAGTTTAATAATAACATAATAAAAGGCTTCATACATTTCAATGGTCCTATGTTTTCTCACGACAACCTGTCCTAGTGCAGGTATGTTCCCCTCTTAATGCCTTTGGTGGCATTGACCTGTCACTGACATCTCTTTCCGAACATGAGTGGTGTTCCGAGTATGGAAACCAAGCTGCATTTTCAAACCAACTATTATGTGCAACAACTGGCCTTGCTTTTAGTCTTCTAATTGTCTTCTGTGTGGCTCAGACACCATAGGAACAGCATCATACTGTCAGGATTGTTAAAAGGGACTTCCTGCCCAAATACGGACTTGAATGCGCACGCGGACACACGGAGACACTAATGCTGCCATCAGCACTGCAAGTATCCATCAAACAGCACAAGGCACATCATCTACAAGTTTACATTCATGCTTGACTCTTGTGGAGCGCCCTCACACTCAATGGTTTCTTGGTTCTAATTTGGCAAGGAAACGGAGGGCAAGACTGAGGGGTCTCAACAAATGGAGTTCAAAAGCTGAGGAGCAGGAATTAACAAAGACGAGCCCCCGAGCCGCTGTTGTTGAAAGCTATGCACAGACTACAGAGGGCCCTAGTGGGAGACTTAGCCTGGAGTCTAGCTAGCCCTATGAAAGGCTAGATAAAGCTGCAGTGATATGATGGAAGAGAGAGGCCATGGTCGGAAGTCATAGAGAAGCATTCTGCATCACCCGGAAGCAGACCGCCAGGTAGTCCAACCAACCCAAGTAGAGGGCATTGCAGTAATCCAGGGGAGACAGGAGGGTTGCAGTCACCTATAAGAGCTGAGTGCTTGTCTGTAGAAAAGGAAGACCCCACTCCCGGGCTTTAAGGGGTTCGAAGCAGGTGCTCCAACATGAGCTGTATCTGTACAATGATGGGGCCTAGAATTTCTGCATCCTTCACACAGAACAGGTCAACACCGGTCAACCGCAACGCAAGGCAAATTTCCCTCCTCACAAAGAACAAGAGGACCTCGGCCTCAGCAAAACAAAAAAAAAGCTTCCTACACATAGAACAGGTCGCCAATCCCTGAAGCGGTCAGCCCAAACACAGCGCAAGCCATCACCTTATCGAATGCAGCATGGGCGTCAGCAGTCCAAGCTTTCCTCTCAATAGAGTATGGGTTACAGCAGTAAAAGCTTCCCTCACCCAGCCAGGTACCAAATACTCACTTCTCTCGCTACTCCCCAAGTCCCGCTCTCTCTTGCAGAACTTATCTGTAACCAGAAAGCTGGTGTTCTGTTCTGGTCATCTCCTTCACTCCATCTTTACAGCCGGGGGCCCTATTCTTTGCCAGGATGGGAGTTGGCCAGGATGTGCCCTCATGTGTGCAGGTACTAGCATAGTTGCCACATCGTGCGAGTCTCTGATGCTGCCTGCACAATTGCCCCCCTCCAGAGAGGAGCCACAGGCACGTGTCTACTACAGACTATGCAATCATATGCATCGCTGCATGGCACGGTCCAAACTCTAAGAATGCCCAGGAAGGTTGAAAGCCAACTCCTGGTAGTTCTGAGTTCAGGAGGAGGGGTCCAAGGGGTGGTACAAGATTAGAGGGTGATGTTTTTGTTCAACACCTGGAGAACAACCAACTGGTGGGACCCAAATTCTTCGTAGATGCTGGGCCAGCAGCCAGGATGGAAGGCAGGGTTACCTTCTTGGTAGCACCGGCCCCCAAATAACTACCATTAAGTGAATACCATTGTAAGCGACTCGCTAGCTCCAGCTCCCTGCTGGGGAGCCGTCCACAACTGCACACTTGACCATATGGAGCAGGAGTTCTGTTGCAATGGGTGCAAGCCCCTGCAGGGCTCAAACCCAATGCAGTAAGCAACATGCTCAGTTCTGCCTACAAAAGTGTGTGCACCGGGGGGCACCCCACCCCTGCACTTCTCGCTCTACCCCGTGCACTTACCACCTTCCCAAGCACTTACATGGTAGGACTGTCACAAAGGCCAATATAACTGTTTTTGTTTTTTTCTGTTATTCCCTTGTCCCCCCCACCCCGACCCCATCTTGTCTTGTGGCGCCTGGAAACACTTGTGCATAGGTCACCATACATATGTCCGATAAAATAAAATAAAACCTGGGCCTGAACACTAGGTAGAACTAACACAAAGTAAGCAGTGCTGGGCCCTTGATCTGCTCAATGTGTTTATAGTTGCTATTTACTGGAGGTCTGACGTCATGCTCATTTGTAAGAGTTCTTGGTGTCTAAGTAAATTGCCACTTTTCATGCAGTGCTTAGTGGTGTGCAGAGGCCTCTTTCTAAGCACTCCCAAATCAGGATGAAAAGGGAACTGGGGCACAAGGCCCAGAATCGTTCAATTTGCTTAAGCCAGAAAGTAGAAAATTTAGCAGAGCGCTCATGGTCTTCAACATCAAAGTATCTACTGGAGAAAGAATCATTTGCATAGGTTGAATGGATAGATCTAGTCGCTCTCTGTCTGGGGAATTCTTCCCGACTATACGTATGGATTTTCCAGCAGGTGATGGCGTTCCTATCATTTGTGTCGGAGAGTATCACAGAGCGGGTCTTAACTTCCGGCAGTCTCGAACCTAGACAGACTTATGCAGATGGGAGCATGCCATGTATTTCAGCTTCCGCCAGGTTCAATGACTCTCTTCAGTCTGGGCTCAGTATTTTAGCGCAAGTGTCATGCAGCGTTACCTCTGCTACGATAATTGTGAATCATTTGGCATTCCTCATGTCAGATGGGTGCAAACCTTCCCGGTGGGTGTCCCCTTGTTCCTGGGACCATCCGCTTTCACCTGCTTGCGTAAAGCGGAGTTTGGGATCCATCTAAAAACCTTCACTATAGGGGGCATTAGGTGGGCAACCCCTGGGATCTTGCCCCTTCAATGATGTACGAAGGATCTCGGAGATTAGTCATGGGCAAACGTGTTACAAAAGAGAGCCCAAAGGCACACTTTCCACCTACGTGCAACTTCTCATTCACTTCCCACAATGCTCTCACCAAACCTATAACACCAGGAGAAAACCCAGACCACAATCTTCTGAGAAGACAGGACCTCCGGACACTGGCATCGACCCAAGGCCCCGTGTACAGGCAGCACATAGACGTTGCTGCCTTGGACAGTAGAGCTATACCCAAAATCACTTCTTCTGCCCTCGCTGGACCGAGAAACATATGGCTCTAGGAATGGGGCAGTGGGAGGGATTGCTGCGTCCATTTTGATTCTGGGATTTTACATTGCCTGTCCTTTTGATTTAAAGCGAGGCATACAACCTGGGGAAGGGGAAACAGATGGGTCTTATTCCACCCCACACACACATTTTACCAGTAGGGAATATTTACTCAGTGGGGCAGGGATACTCATGTGGCTTTCTTTTCTCAAGTTCCATCATGGAGTCGCAGGTAAACAGCCTGAGTTGCAGTCACCTACAATGGATTTACAAATGAAAGCCTGCCCATCTGCTGCCCTTCCAATGCGCACAAATACACTATT
Source organism: Ambystoma mexicanum (assembly GCF_040938575.1). Taxonomy (NCBI): domain Eukaryota; kingdom Metazoa; phylum Chordata; class Amphibia; order Caudata; family Ambystomatidae; genus Ambystoma; species Ambystoma mexicanum. Next base: position 849,201,963 of record NC_090930.1, read on the forward strand.
TTCTGAAAAGGAAGCAGGGTGGGCATAGAAATGGGAGTCTTAGGAGCTGTCTAAGGTCTACAGATGGACCTACTCACCATTTGCCTTCCATTTGCTGTATTTGTGCGTAGCAAAGTGAGAATGTCTCTCCAGTCAACCATACACTGCCCATTTTTGGTTTTGGCAAATTTTTGTGACGCTTGCACCACAAAATTGCCAAATCCATTGTTACAGAAGAGAGAGTGGTAAGGGGTGGGTTCTGAACTAAGAATATCTGGTTGGCATAGCAACTGACAATGCCACGGCATAAAAATGCTAAATCACTAATGTTTCTTTTTCCAAACTCCTTTGCGGTACTACCCAATGAGGAGTTCCCTAACAATATTTGCTCCAATCAGGAGCTTTGTAAGAAGCAGTTTGGATGCTGTGCTTACTTCTCCCAGCCGTGCAGTGATTTGAAGGGCTGCAACCCTGGATATTTTTCCCAGGACAATTGGGCTAGTAAAAACCCATTTGTGTGGGACATTATGGGAGTGTGTGGGTTGGTTAGATTTTGGGCTATTTTGGGCTACTATTAACATCAGAGTTTTTTGTCCTATTGAGGCTGCCTCTCTACCTCCACTCACCCCATACCCACTCTCTTCTCTCACCCACCCCACTCCCGTAACAAGCGTGAGTGGTTTTTATTTGTGGCTACTTTGGGCTACTTTGGACAGAGGATCAGTTTTTCAAGTACTCCTGTGGATGCTTTATACTTTGTTTGCACTATCTCTCCCCCTAACCAAACCCATCCTACTCCCTACCAGTTCCCCCCTCTCTAAATAAAACACTTTCTACCCCCTTCCGCCCTCCCTCTCCTGACACCCACCCACCCTACCACCACTCTCTCTACCCCACCTGCCCACAATACCCCACGGTCTTTACCAGCACCTACCCAACCATCACTCTGTTCCCCCACCCATGCACCGTAAGCCAGTCTCTCTCCCATTCCCCCACTCTCTCTGCCCCTGCCCATCCAACCCTCCCCCACTCTCTCTACCGTCACTCACCCACTCTTCCCCCACCCTGACCCCCACTCCCTACACCCCTCCATGCCCACTCTCTCTACCCCACCAAGCCTACTCCCCTATCTTTACCCCACCCAACCCCCTGTCTCTCTCAAGATGCACTCACCTAACCCTTGTCTCTCTACCCCGACTCACTGTACCCCTCTATTCTTCCACCCACCCTCCCCCTCTACCCCACCAACCCTACTCCCTCTTTCTCCACCCTACCCCATTTCTTTCTACTCCATCCACCCTACCCCCTCTGTCTACCCCAAACTCTCTCATCCTTCCTCTCACACGCTTGCTTTATTTCTTACCCTCTCACCCTCACCCTTTCCCGCTCATATTTTCTCTTGCTTTTCATCGATGGCACCCTCTCTGTGTTTTTCACCCTTGCACATTCTCTTGCACACCTGCATCCCTTCTTGCATCCTCCTTTAGACTTTGCACCCTCCTCCTTGCACCCTGGTGCCTATAAATGCAAAATACAAAGATCAGTAGTAAACTCCAACACAATTGGGCATTGCCAGTGGTTGTTTCTGTATGTGCTCGCGTGGGTAAAATATAGTTGCCAGAAAAACATGAGTTTACTAATCACACAATATAGGAACAATTCCCAGGCTTTCCCTAGTTCCACCCCGTCCAAAGAAGACCCTTCTTTTCTGCTGTGCCTCGAAGTCAAAGTCTTCAGCGAGTTGTGGTTAGATCTCGGCTTCATGTGCAGGGAAAGAATGGGCGAGAAATGTGTCCTCCCTCAGGAAGTCATTATAGCTTCCCTTCAATTGTACAGGGACTCAAAAGGGTGGGCTTTTCACAGGTCTCTCAGAAGGGAAATATCCCGAGGGAGGTACTGCCCGGGCCTCAGCTCATACATATCCTTCAACGCATGCGCAAGAAGCCGCTTCTGCTCCTCTGTCTGGGGCTTCTTACTGCAACACTTGTACAGTTCAGGAAACCTCTCGCTGTTGCTGATCGCTCCTCATTGATATGCAGTTGCTGGGTTACACAGAGGGTCGCAGGATTCCAATATGCTAATTGTTATTCCACTATGTTTTAGCATCGGGCCGTGAATCTCACAGATGGTACAACATATCCGGGGCCTTTATGAATGTTAATGGTCCCCAGGGTCGGACTGGGCCATACAATTGTCTCGTGCACCAATGAAAAAGTGCCCAGAGTTGCAAATGGCTATTCATTCCTTTGGTGACACTGTTTCAAAAGTACCGAAGGGGGAGCTTTTGGATAAAATGTGATGCAAATTGAACATTTTGAAGAATATTTTAGTCGGAACCACTGGTCAAAACTATTAGCTGCATATTGAAGTAACTCATCAAACTGGGCCACATTGGCCAAAAAAGTGGCCCACTTTCAGCAAAAAACTAGGCGAACCAGCATTTAGAATTTTTGGTCCGGCCATGGGTCTATTGCCCTATAGGCCAGTCCGAGTCCGACGGGCCCCTGTTTTTATCGCCCCCGGTTGCTCGAGGGAAGATGTCCACCATTCATTAATTAAATGTTGTCTTTCACGAGAAGTCACAGATGTGACACTAGAAACATTCTGCAGGTACATGGCAATGGGTGGCAAATGAGAGCGAAAGTCCCCCCTAGACTGAGAAACTGTTAGATGCAGCAGTCATCTGCTCGATGTTCCCTTGCACTGCACTTCCGAGACTGGTAACTCGGCCTGTGCCACAGTGGCTGCTTGTTCTAGTAAGGCTTGTGTTCTCCTGCCTTATGGATTCCGAGGGCGCCTTCTGACTCTGGGTGTGTTTTAGATGCCTGCATGCACGTGGAGTCAGTGAGGATAAGCGTGCTGATTAAAGAGAGAAAGAGGTGAACGTCTCGAGGTCAGAGCAGCTGACAGGAATAAGTGTCACCAAACCTTCTCCCCTCCACCAGGGCTGCCACATGGTGTCGTGAGGCCCAGGGCAAAACATAGGTCCCCTCATAATTTTTTGCACTGGGACAGCGGCGGCGCCGTCGCAAACCGGAGACACAACAAATCTCCCATGAGTTTGTGTGGAGGAAACTAAATATGGTTCATTATTATGACAGCAAATCAACTACAGCAAAGTTATGTTTCTGTACTGAAGACAAGCTCACTCCAGACTAACAATTATGTGATATGCATGAATATATGTAAGATGGCGTGATGACGTATGGTGCGTGACACCAGCTTTAGGAAGCGCCCGGACCCTTAGTGCACATTAAAATACACATCATACATTTTTTAAATGGAGAGGCCTAAATGTTTGCACCAATTATGTGGGATTGACAGAGCACAGTGCACAGTGAGGGAGCCCAAACCAAACAAGGAGTGCTTGGGATGGTTTCTTGCCCCAAAATTATTTTGAACCAAATGAAAATGGTATATTTGTCAGCACTTTCTTGAAATATTAGTTTAAAAAGCCATAGAGTTTGCAATTTGTTTTGTATAGTAGCACATGGAAAAAACCCAATAGATATAAGTCACAAACCACTCACAGGAGCATTTCCGATTGCATTTCATGCCGACTCTGCCCACAGCATATGCCACAATGAAATGTTGTTCATGTTGGCTGTTCCCATACATGTCTATGCAGGTTGCACCAATATGTGCCAGTATTACTATATAAGGACTCACAGCCAGTACAGAATACCATGCCACGAAAAGTATATCCAGACTGGCTGTGCCCCATAAGTGTTATTACTGGCTAGACTGGCCAACATTCAATGTAGGCCAGTCTAGCCACCTGATAAGACTTATGTTTTCTTTACCTAGGCCTGGCTGAAGATGAGTTGGGGCCCATTTCAACGTAACGGTTGGGGGCCCCAAATCGCTTACAACGGAAAGCAGACTGAGGCACCCTTTGGGTGCCTACATTATAATGGAGACAGAAAAATACAGTCAGGAGTTAATAGCTGCTTATTATTACAAAACGGCCAGCCAGCAGGTAGCTGAAACACTAAATGCCCACTGAAAATCTTTAAATCACCTTTGTCAGAAGTTGGCTGATGTGGAGGAACTGGTGTTAAAAGGCAACGAAGTGATAACATTTCTGTATACTCCAGGGAAGTGACAACTGAAAGGGCTCCAGCAAACGCAGCTGTAAGGCGCGCATTTCAAAGCGCTCATATTACGCCCCAGAAAGAAAGCATATATAAAGAGGAATATATTGCTGTGTTACAAGACTGATGACTGGCAACAAGGGGGCATTTGCTGGTGTCCCCCATAGCCATTTTGAACTGGAAGAGCTGAAAGGCCCCGGCGAGACAGCCAGCTAGCAGGGAGCTGAAACACTAATTGGCCACTGAAAATCTTGGAATCCTCCTTTGTGAGCAAGTGGCTGATGTGGGGGAACCGGTGCCAAAAGGTAACAAGGTGATAATACTTATGTGTACCCCAGGGTAGTGACTGCCAGAAGAGCTTCATCAATAGCAGCTTGTAAGGCGAGCATTTGAAAGCGCTCATTTCAAGCCCCAGAATAAGAGGAATATATTGCTGTGTTACAAGACTGATGACTGGCAACATGGGGGCATTTGCTGTGGTTCCCCGAGGACCCTTTCAACTGAAAAATCTGAAAGGCCCTGACGCTGTCCCTAGGTCTACCCTTATGTTTGCTTTACCGTCGATGCATGGATCCATTCCTCCTGGCTAAAGCAACCCAGCAGCTGCCACCCCTTAAATCAGGGGTGAGGACTGGCACATAAAACACTTTCATCCACCAGTCACACAACTCCTTGCATGCACACATACATAAAAACAAACACATCATTGTCCCTAACATATATGTGCACATACATAAATACACATATACACACAAACACACATTTAATTTTAAAACAAAACACATACCTCCTTAAAACAACCCAGCAGCCTCCCTAACTGTAGTGTCCCCCTGGGCCAGTAAAATTAGGTGTGGGGGCTGGCACATATATATATAACACGTTCACCTGCGCATTCACCCACAAGTCATCACACAACTCCTTGCATGCACGCATGCATAAAAATAAACACACCATTGACACCAACAAACAGTTAATTTAAATACACACACATATATACATATATATACACACACTTAATTTTAAAACAAAACACCTTACCTCCATGCACCCTTCTTCATACAAGCTTGCGCAGCCACGGGAGGACCGGATGGCCCTCCCTCCTCTCCAGCACCTAGACACAATGCCTGACAGGAGAGGAGGCCTCTCCTGTCAGTCAGCAAGTTCATGCTGCAGGTCACAGCATCGTGAACATGACAGGAGAGGCCTTCTCCCCTGTTATTCAGTGTGCCTGAGCTGCCAGCAGAGGCGGAGGAGCTCACTCCGTCCCCCGTATAAATTAAGAACACAGGTGGACTGTGCTGCCTTCCAGTCCGGTGCAGGGGGGTGCTGCGAGTCCCCTCCGAAGAGCGAGGCCCGGGGCAGATTGCCCCCCTACACCCACCTCGTAAAGGCCCTGCCCTCCACTTTCTCTTGTAGAACGCACAGGAGCACGTGCCCTAACATTGTCAAGACACCAGAACATGACACATCCTCCTCCTCATGAGGAGAAATGAAGAAAAGAGGAGAACCAGAAACCAATTACTCTTCTACGTCCAGTTCCCGGTCACATTTCCCCATAGCACTGTCTGAAAAATATCAAGATGCTCAAACATGCGAGCCACTTATGCGTTCCTGGGAATGAAACACGTTGGTTTTATGTGATTTTATCGAATATAATTCATTTTTGTGTTTTTACTGATCGATTTTGCCGCAATTATACGCGGGTTGAGACCTTGCCGCTCTTTCTCCCTTATCCCCTCCTACATTTTTTATTCCCCTAAACCCAACCCCACATATATTTTGGGGAACATCCAATCAAATAAATTTGATGGATTCGCCTTCATCAAAAGCGTCTGTTACCAAACCTGTCTTCACAAGAATCCAGACTCCAACTGTGTGGTCCTTGGACTTGTCATTCAGGCAGCGTAACGAGCCACATACTGCAGGGCTACGACCAGGGCCATCTTTAGGGATTTTGGGGCCTGGAGCAGAGACACATTTGCCCCCTCCTTACCCCCCACCTCCGTAGAAATCAAGAGATCAAGAATCTCTGGTCATACAATCAGCAATGCAAGACCAGAGTACTCCTCTTCTCACGTAGATACAGGGAACTTCTTAACAGCAGCTGCCATGAGGAATAACTACCGGCTGTAGTGTATATGCTCCAGGACCCAGATTAGTAGCTGTGTGAAAAAGGAAGATCTAACCCAGCAAACACACAGGACTTGGATTAGCCGCATCACAGAATATAACGGATACAGGAGACAGATCCGAACAAATGAGAAAGGTACACATGCCGCAGCATAGATAGCGATACAGATTGGAGGCTTCCAGGGAGGTGCCCAAATCTGGATTTAGATCGAGATTAGAAGAGGGCCGTGGTTTTCAAGTGATACTCCCGTTAGTGAGCACAGAAAGAAATAACTTTGTGGTGTGTGAGTGATCAATGGTCACGATTACACTGTATATGAAGGAACACTATGGGCCTCATTACGACCCTGGCGCTAATGGGTTAACGGTGCCGTAAAAGGCTGCGGCGCCGTTAACCCATTAGCGCCTTACTATGAGGTCCCTTTGCGGGACCCGACCTGAACCCTGAACGGCTGGTCTGGACCAGCCGTTAAAGTAGGGACCCACAAAGGGACCTCGCAGGCAATTACGGTACCGCAATTTGCGGTACCGTAATTGCCGCCTTTCCCAGCCCCATTGAGCCCTATGGGGCAAAAATGGGAATGGGGAAGGGCCATGCGGAAATGGGGAAATACCGCCCCACCAACCTTGGAATGGGGCGGTATTTCCCCATTTCACCATGGCGGACTCCTTACAACACCGTTGTAATAGCGCCATGGTTTAGCGCCGGTGTTGTAATGAGGGCCTATAACACGTTAAACTATGAGTGTTTTATTTAAGAGTACCCATACAAATAAATCACTCTTAAAGGCTGACAATTTTGAAATATTTAGGGAAAGGAACATTTGACAGGTTAATTGAATTGCCCAGCATCACACGTTTTAATTAAGAGCTGAAGCTGAGATTTTAGTCCATGGTGCAATTTCTGCACTTGACCACAATGTTTTCCAGTTCTTGTCATATAGCACAGTAGTGCTGAATTGGCCAACTATTCAACTATCTGATTTCCATCCCAACAAACCTCGGTTCACCTTTAAAAAGACCAACAACCGCAAACAGATGCTGGTTCACACATATGACTATAAACACCCCTCACAAGCCTATTGAGTTTGGACCCGGTAATAGGCCACCACAACTGCGAGCACAGATTGTGCATAAAAAAGAAAGTCCCGGACAAGCCAATGGTGGAACATTTTGTTTGGGAAAAACATAGCCATACAGATAGGTTTTGGTTTATCTTACAAACAGTGAAACCAAGTGCACGGGGAGGAGACCTGGTTCTTAGGAAACTGGAGCAGAAATTCATACAGAAACTGTACAGCATACGGCTAGGTTTGTTGACACTACGAGTGGGGCTTGTTTTTCTGAGAAGATGAGACATCATTCCAGGTGATCAATATACCCCAATAAGGCCAAAGTGGAGTTCTGACTCTGGTTGCAATGAAGGTGTTTTAGAAGCTAATATACACCTGTATAGGAATAAACGTATCAACACCTCAACGACGTCGAGGTCCATAGTCAAAGAAGCCTTGGGCCACGGAAACGTAGTAAGGTGGAAGTAAAGACTCCTTATTAAGCATGGGCAGGGACAATGCAGCAAAACAGCTGTATTTAATAGACACCAATTGATGATCTGGGCCTATGCATGTAAAGTGAAAAAACATATCCTTTAAATTCTATTACTCACCTGACTCACAGCAACAAAGTGAGAGGATGACAGTCATAAATGCACACCAAAGGTCTTTGGTAATGGGCAACTACGAATAAGGTGTCCCTAACAGGAATATTTTCATAACAATGTTAACGATAGACAGGAGAATAACACCCTTTGACCTAAAATAAAATGTTGACAATTGTGACAGGTGAAATATATCAGCATTTTAAGATGAGTCATTGCTATGTGTGAGGGAAGGTGACCTATCCTCATACAAGGTGATTCATAAACAACATCTCCAAGATGGCGCCTGCCGTACATAAGCAGGGACGCGTTATGCGTGCACACTTGGTATATAGGAGCTGGCAGGGATGCGTGTGCATCATTAGGAAGCAGATGCAAGGACGCTGTGTTCCTGCCATGCAGTGTCACCCATGGGGAGGGAACTGCACAGTATGGGTACGCAGAAATAGAAACTTCCAGTAGAATAAGTATTACAGAGGTGATAGGAATCGAGCAGAGCGAAGCAAAATCGTGATTATCCGAAGAAAGGCTCTATATTAATTTGTGCATTAAAGCGAGCCATTTAGTAAAGCAAACATGCCATTCAAAATGCTTTGCAAGTTAAACAGGGTTGTCACAGTATAAACCAAGAGAAAAAAAACTAATTAGCAACACATATCTAGCCTGGCATGAATTATTAAATTCTTGGGAAACGTTTTGAGTTTAAGTGATTTTGGCAGTCTTTGAAGCTTATTAGCCTAATGAGCGCAGGGTGGACATTGACTTCGGGCATCTATATTTTTTGTCCTATAGGTGACAGTGGCACCCTGGTTGTCTGAGATGGAAGATGATCTTGCTGTATCTTTGACAAAACCATATAAGGACAGAGTGTGTTGATGAATGGTAAGCAACAATAACATTTTAAGTACCTAAGAAAAATACACTTTAAGAGTAAAATGGGTCCTATATGATATATTTCTTACAGACTGCATCACGAAAAAAGCATAATGCATTAAACAACAAGAATGTGCTCCCCTGAGGAAAAGAGTTAGTGGTGAGTTTATGAATACAATTACGGCATGTATGAGAGGCCTAAGGAGAATCTCCAACTGATGTGATTATTTTGTGTTTTTTGTAGAATGAACATAATCTAAATGGAGTAACTGAGAGATTGGATCTGTGAATATATACAGTCAGTTCCTGTCCTGACGAAGGCCTGGAAGATAAAAGTTAATAAATGGCATTGAATGGGCGGATCTCCAAAAAAGTGCCGAAACACTTGTGTGTTGACATTGTTTTTATTACATCCTTTGGTATATGGAAATTAGATGATAGGGATATTAGCAAACAACAATCCAGAGAGAAATTGTTGAGAAATTGGGCCTCATTACGACCTTCCGTGTCCGGAAACTAGGGTGCCGGTAAGCTTACCGGCACCCTTGTTTCCGGACCGGCATATTACAGTTCTGCCTGCCGGAGCCCTTGTGCCTGACAGCTCTGACCCTGCCGGGCACAGAGGCCACAGTAGGCAGACCAGTCACGGAAGCACCAGCACCGATAGGAATGGTGCCGGTGCTTCCGTGTCCCCACTCCCATAGAGTCCTATTGGACTCTATGGGAATGGAGACTTACAATTTACCGGCGCCTGACTTTCTGGGCCACCGGGGTTGTAATCTCCCGGTGGCAACGAGAAATCAGGTACCGGTAAATATTTACGGGTCCGGCGGCAACCCGCCGGTAGCACGGCAGGGTTACCGCCGGACTCGTAAGGAGGCCCATTGTCTTTTCTCAACTGTCCGAGAATAGTCAGAGTATTTGGAAAATAAAACTGAGTTTATCTAATATCTATCCCTCACTGAAGCTGTTCAGGTTTGACCATTGAATTATGTTGAGAAAACTATTGCATTCCCTATGTGAGCATCTGTGAACATGTATTAAAACATCTTAATATGTACTGTATTTTGCACACAAGGCAATTTAACTAACCCCTATGCAAACAATTGCATTTATATCATTATGTGTATTGTGGGACATTTTATTAGATGAGTTGGAAAAAGACAAGATGTGTAAATCTCAGAAAAAGAATACATTTTGAATTTTTATATTTTCAGAAAAGGTTGGAGTCTCATGTGCAGTGACCTGACTTGGAACGTTCACAAATTAGATAATAGCTCATTGAAGAAGGTTATGCTAAAGATAAATGATTTTAGCTCAATGTTGTCCATCATCAAGGGAAGCATGCAAGTACCAGACTAAACAATCAAATCTCATCTTGTTTTTACATTGCATTGTCTTGGAACTCTTCAAATACACCTAACACATAGACATTTGGATTGCTATTCATAATATGCAGAAGAACATTTAAAGTTGTACAAATAAGCAGACCTGAAAGTAAGCTTGACACTAGCTTGTATTATTGACACTAGCTTGTAATATTGTGGTTACTCTTTTCAGTCTATCAATCAAACTGCTACATAAAAGGAAACAGCGGACAATGACCTAAACAATTTCACCAGAATGTGAGAGGGAACACCTTTTCACAGAAGACAGCAAAGTAGTATACATAGTAACATAAAATGATTTGTCCAGGATCACTGCATCATCTAGTGGCAAATATATAATACGAGTCGCACCAGTTTAGGTAGCCAGATTTAAGACCGAGTAACCAGTCACCTCTCCTGACTAATACTCTTCAGTGGGGGTTGCTGCTGAATGTCTACAACCCTCTCCAGGAGGAACAGAGGTCTAGAAGTGCACCATACTAATGGAAGATTCGTTGTTATGGCTAGTGTGATCTAGTGCAGGCACGTGGTTTTGTAACCCAATAGGCGTTACTATCCCCAAAGTAAACATACATGCAAGTCTATCATCCTCAGACATAGGAAATGCAGAATTGGCTTTGCCAGAATGTGGTACTGTGACCTGATAAATGAACTAAGATCTCTGTAGCTAGTGCTTAACACACAGAGCTATATTCTGAACCACAGGGGCAGTCATATTTATGAATGTGCATTTCAACTTTAGTTTTGCAAGTGATCAATATATTGTCCATAAAAACGTGTAAACGATACAGGAGTTACTATACTAAATGCACAAACTGTATGCACTACAGTGAACACAGGAAGAATGACCTGATTAATTGAGCTGGATGGAATGAACTTGACAACAGCAGCAAGATGGCAAGTGCATAGCCTCACCTGCATACTATAAAAAGCCCTGGCGTGTCATTTGTGCCCAACATAAGGTGGGGACTCAAGGCACTGCCCCTTTTTCATTCCAATGACGATGCCTCTGGCTCGGAAAACTATCATAAATCTGGTAAACCTTTGTGTGGGTAAAAGAGAGAGACAGAGAGAGCAAGAAAGAGAGCAAGAGTGAGAAAACTGTGCAGATCTTTATTGGTTGTTCCTGCTTATAGATTGGGTGATCTAAAACCCTTCCCTATAATACTACATGTCACTATATCCCGGAAGTGTTCTCAGCTTTTATTAATGGATGCTTTATATATGCTCCAAACCTGAAGACAGTTTACATGAACGTTTTACAAGTTGTTTACGTGACCATCTATGAAGAAAGTTCGTTTTACCTTATTAGCACACGAGAATAGCAAGTTGGAATAATTAATTAGAGGGAAGTACCTTTGGCATACCGCTTGCCAGATGCGCCAAGCTGCCTTCTGAGGCCAGAGAGGAGAGCAGGGATACTGCACTTCTCGCCCCTAAACTGAAGCTTTGCTAATCTGTAGTCTAGGGCATTTTAGCGAGGCACCACCTCTGCTCCAGTTGGAAACAAGTGTGTCAGTTAAGCAGAATTGTCAAGGTCCTTTCCACTAAAATTCATTTAAAGGAAAGTACTTCAACAAGACTGGGATCCCCTCCTGCACAGTCCGAGCAGAGCTGGTGCTTCCCTGGACCTGCTTACTTTGCACAGGATGGCTGTTCTGCATCCCTTGTTCTCTCCCTTGCAGTCTGCCTCCCCACACCTGTTGGCGACAGCTAAAACACAAATTAATTGCCTCTCAGTAAAGTTTTGATGGATGTTCTTCCCACTGATTTTCCATCTATGATATCTATCTCCCAGCACAGCTGTTCTTCAGAAACCTTCTGCCACCAGGGGGTGCGGCGCAACTCTCCGTCGACTTCACCCAACGCCTCTTCACGACCACACGGGCACAATGATATTGAGGCACAGCAGCCATTGACCTTAATTCTGCCCTTTTTCCCTAGGACTCTGACACAAAGGACTGTTGAACCAAAGGGTGAAATAACTGTCCGCCAAGTGGGGTAGGTTGGGAGGGCGACAAGGAATCCGTGGGAGGAATAGTCATCAGAAAGAACATTATTGAGAGGTAAGTACATTGTTATTCTACTGGGTTCATTTTTCCGATGGATTCCTCATCTATTATAGACTCCCAGAGCAATATGTCCAGAACAGAGACCCACCCACCTTTGCAGGGTAGAGGTGGCAGCTAGTCCTCTGGTCGATTAAGCTTTGAGACCTTTATGCACATCATTACCAGCCAGACCATAGTGTTCCGAGACCCAGAGGATAATTCACCTTGACAGAGTCTGGTTAGTCACAGCTCTGCCAGCACAGACACCAGCATAACCCACAAAAAGCTTATCATCTTTCCTACCATCTCTTGACCAAGAGACGCAGTAGCTGCGGCTAGCTGATGGAATCGCCCCTCTACCATGGATAGGTGTGGGGGAGAAAACACCCAGGAAGAACAACTTTTTGAGAGAGATGAAAATCCAAGACTATGTAGAGGAGCAGCTGCATGCCTCTGCAGGAAACCCCACACCCTTATCTCCCATATGTTAGAAGCCTGAGATTGTGCTGTGTTTGACACCAGCAATTGTGCCAATACTGCAATGCATGTTTGAAAGAGGATACCCATTGAGACGATCCTATCGAATGTATCCCCAAAATGATGACAATTTGAGGGAGGAATTTCCCAAAGGAATATAAAAAAGAGCAAAGAAAGAAGCCTGTGACATCATAAGAGAGTACCAACAATGTCTCAGGATAATGGCTGAAGAGGATGCATGGATCCTACAGAAACTAATGACGAAGTGAAGAATTAAGAGAACTTTTAAATACGAAAAATAAGAATACATGTGCACAAAGTGCTGCAGAGAATCAACAGTTCAATAATTGTATAGATGCTGAAACGCAAGTAGACTGAGTTATCATAGAAGCTGGCTATATGTAGTGAATAGAATGCAGGCGAAGCCACCATTATATAGGAGCTGGACATTGGTAACATTAACTTTTAGTAAACCAGGACCCATGAAAGGAAAGGGAAAATTGTGTTGCAGCAAGAATAAGCTGAATCGTGGAGCCGTATGGTAAGGTTGTTTGGCCTGAAGTTAAGACTGAAACAGCCATGGTTGGCTATCTATTCTGGAAAGGAGTGAACGTGCAAAGATGCATCATCTCTTGTTAAGGTGCAAAGAAAGACCACCAAGAGTACCAAGTTTAATTCATTTAAAACCTGCAAAATGGACCAAATTGTGATCTCCTGTCACGTGAGCCAAGGATCAAAATAGAGTTCAAATTGGAGTCCTAGAACATGATAGCGAGTGCCCACACTCCCATGTATTCTCAGAGACAAGGATAGTTTGCAAGGCCAAGCTCAAAGAAATGTTCATGGCAGAAGGCGTGGGTGATGAGAGATGCTGGGCTAATTGGGTGGGGAGGTAGATTCAGGCCCATGTCCTTGCACCTGGGTCTGGGCTTACGTGCTGCTAAGTGCACCGAATGTTCCAGACATGGCACAAGTATGCCATCCAATTGTAGTGGTCCATATGACGATAGACCTTATAGTTTAAAAACTAATTGAAAAACCGTGTATCTAATGTTCCTGAAGATGACATGTTTTAGAGCTAGTCATATATTGTCCACCTGACAGTGGGCAGCCAATTATAATACAGTTCCTATAGATAATATACTTATATGTTCCCCTTAAGCCTTTCCCGATCCCCAGTAGGTTTTTAATTATTCGCCACGTAGTATGACATCACCTCTGACGTATTTTTTATATATAACCATGTTTTTATGGAAAGATCGTTGAGAGAAATCGAGCGTACGTCTGTTGATGTTCGTTGTAACTCTCTGTTTTAGATAATTGTTAATAAAACAGTCTTTGCCATCTTCCTGAGTTGGTTCGGTTATTTGAACTCAGAGTTATTCTGTGTGAACCCATGCATTACATGCACGTTCCTAAAAGTATATAAGCTCAACTACCTTTGGAAAGATGGATGGCCTCAATCTGAATGTCACCTTTTCCTCAGAGAATGCGATACAGTGAGAAAATTCACCTTAATGATTAAGAATGCAGGGCCTCAAAAACAGTACACTTAATTCAAGTCCCAGCCTGGAACAACAAAAGGGGCATGGGGTAAACTGATTGCACAATCCCGTTAAAACTTGATCACCTTAAAAACTGCATAACTGTGGGGATCATGAAGAAAAAGCACTCCTCAAGGGTCCTCTTGAAACTGAAATAGCTGCAATGTACCCCTTCCCAGAGCCACATATGGGCCAAAGAAATCAAAACATTCAGGACAGAGGATGATGTGACATGTAAACAGATTTAGATTTTTTTCCCGGCACCAAGTCGAGAAATGCTGCCATGTGCAGGCAGAAATGGACTTGATAGCAGGCCTCTGAGCTGAGAGGAACAGGTCGAGGACATCATCTGACAAGTGCCACTCCGTATAGCTTATTTTAGCGGACAGGTGTGAGGATTCAGGCTGTTGGGGGTTCAGATGCAGCACCCACCCTTCTGACTGGCAGACCAGATCCACTATCTGCTAAAGGTGCCAGAGAGGGCAGATAAACATATACAGCAATTTCGGGTGCCACCTTCTGCAGGCCCAATCTGGAGTGATCAAGTGTAGCCTCCTGAGAACCAGCTGGATGAAGGAGATCAGCAGGAATGCGTAGAAGTTGTCAACCGTCCACTCAATAGTCAGTGCCTGCTGCAGAAATCCCTTGTGAGGAAATTCCCTGTAGCATGACAGCTTGCACTTCCTGTCCCCACTGGAAGTGAAGAGGTGTACTTGAGGCGTCCCCCTCTTGGAGAATATCTCTTTCAGAACATCCTCACAGAGCTCCCGTTTGTGGGAGGTCAAATTCTGTCTGCTCATGTCATCCACAATGATGTTCTCCATTCCAGTAAGGTGTGCTGCCGTCAGAGACATGTCATTCTCCAGAGCCCAGAGCAACAGTCACATTGCTTCTCTGCCCAGAACCAAGGATCCTACACCACCTCGCTTGTTGACGTAGTGCATGGCTACGGTGTTCTGCACCAGGATCACCACATTCTTTCCCTGTACCGAAGAGAGAAAAGTTAACAGGGCCAGCCTGATCGCTCTTAACTCCAGCAAACCGATGCGTTCCTTGGACTCTGATAAAAACTACAGGCTGTTCACCATCATAGCCTGTAGGTGGGCACCCCAAACCTTTAAGGACGCATCTGTGACTATTGTCCCCTGGGACCATAGTTGCTCAAGTTATGCCCCTTTCAGCAGGTTTTATCACAGGGACCACCATGTTAGGTATTGGGATTCTTTAGCTGAAACCTGTTGAAGGTCAGAGGTGTGCCCCCAAAACTGAGACCATTATCAATTGAGGAGCCACTGAAGTGACCTCATGCGCAGCCGGACTACAAGTATGCAGGAAGTCATGAGGCCAAGTAGGCGCAGGAAGGCTGAGGCCAGAACTTTACACTGCAATTGGAGGACATGAACCATCTTGTAGATGTTTGTCACTCGATCCTCAGGCGGGAAGACCCTACCCAGGTAAATGTCCAAGACTGCCCCAATAAAGTGGAAGGACTGAGATGGGGAAATTGGAGACTTCTTGATGTTCAGGCAGAAGCTCAAGCTGTGCAACAAGTTGCATGTACAGAAGAAATGTGCCGGTGCCTGGTCTGGTGAGCAGGCTCTCATGAGTCAGTCATTGGGGAGGAAGAGGAAGAGACATACATGACCTTGCTCCTGAGGAGAGCCACTATTACCACCAGCAGGTCTGTAGTTTGGGGAAGATCATGGGTGCTGAAGAAAAACCAAATGGGAGGACTAGGAACTGGAACTGGCAATTGGCTACCATGAATATCTGGGACGTTCAGTGTCATAGGTGAATCTGCACATGGAAGTGGGCCTCTTATTGATTCAATAATATCAGACAGTCCTGCAGGTTGAGGGCCTAGAATATTTTGGCTATAAAGTAACCATTTTGAACTTGTTCCTGCATAGGTACAGGTTCAATAGCCCCAAACCCAAAATAGGATGCAAGCCCCTATGTCCTTCTTTAGCAGTAGAAAATAAAGTGAATATCAGCATTTGCCTCATTATGAGTGGGGAGCCTCTTCTATAGCGCCCTTTGTCAGAAGCTGACAAACCTCCTCAAAAAGGAAAGGGACTGAAGGCCAGTTGTGGCCAGAGGGAGGGGGTTCTGGAAGGCACTAAGCAAAGGGGAGGAAATATGCCACACAAACGACCTGTAAGGATGTGGTGCCATTCCTTGTCAAACAGGGAGATTCTCCCCTATAGGGGATATGAATATTATTGTATTTATTGAGCGTTCACCTAGCTTTGAGAAGCAACAGAGAACTTTACAGCGGTATAAAACAGTTCAGATGCATAACAGAGTGCTTTTCAGAGGTAACAACAGAACAGATATACAGTTGGGGCAGGATACAGACGGGCAGAGGGTGGCAGTGAGAAGGGTGGACAGCGTCTAGCAAGTCAGGTGGCACAGGGGTGACGTGATGGCCTAGGTGGTGAGGAGGAGAGACTCCTTGAAGAGGTAGGTCTTGAGTTCTTGTCTGAATTGTGGGAACGTGGGGGCAAGGCTGATGCTGAAGGGGAGGAGGTTCCACAGTCTTGCGGCATAGGCAGAGAAGGCTTATTTTCTGGTCCTTTGCATTTTGCAGCAGAAGACTTCAAGTCTGCACGTGCCCTGGCTTCTGTTGGTGCACTGTCTGCCAGAGATGCTGAGTTTATTTGTGAGATAGCTGGGTGACTTGAGGGCGACTGCCAAATAGATGATTCAGCAAGACTTGAAGGTGATTTGTGCATGCAGTGGGAGCCAGTGAAGGTCGAAGAGGGCCAGGTTGATGTGGTTGTATCTGTGTAGACCCTTGATGAGGCATGTGGCCACATGTAGGACACTTCTTAGGGGCACAAGGGAGGATGATGGGTGGCAATCAAGGAGGAAATTGCCCCATCCAGTTGGGGTAGGACCAGTGCTTGAACGGTGGATTTAAAGCTGTCCGGAGAAAGGAAAGGATTGACTTTCTGCGGGAGGGAGAGCTGACACCGAGCTGTCTTAGTTTTCTTATCTATGTGTGTCTTGAAGGAGAGGCCTTTGTCGATGTGGAACCCAAAGGACTTGGCGCAGGAGGTGAGCTTGAGTGGGAAGCCCTCAGGGTTCATGGTTGATAGCTACGTCTGTATGTCTGGGTGTTCGGTCTTGTTGGTGAGGAGTAGGAATGCGGTCTTGAGGGGGTTGAGCTTCAAGTGTGTGCTAGACATAAAAGACTGGATCAGCGAGAGGCAGGTTTTGAGCCTGTGGATGCCCTTAATGGATCTTGAGGTATAGCTGTCTGTAATCAGCGTATTGGTGGATTTGGATGTTGTGTGTGGCTAGGAAGACTTCCAGTGTCTCCATGTATAGATTGAATATCACTGGGGAGAGGATGGATCTCTGCGGGACTCCACAGGTGATGGGTAGAATTGGCGATACAAAGGAGTCCATCTGAACAAAGTGCTAGCAGTTAGCGAGGTAGGACTTGAACCAGCGTAGGACAAGGCCCTTGATCCCCATGCACTGATGTAGGGTCTCCATGAGCGCCGGATGATCTACTGTGTTGAAAGATGCCAAGAGGTCACGTAGAGCAAGGAGGCAGGAGTGGCCATTGTCTAGGATGTTGAGGGTATCGTCGACCACCTGTATTGGTTCTGTCTCTGTGCTATCTCTCGGTCTGTACCGAGATGGATTGGTAGGTTTGGAGGATATTTCTGGTGTAGATGTGCTGCTGCAGTTGCGTTGCTACCGCTTTCTCAATGATCTTGCCTAGGAAGGGAAGATGGGTGATGGGGCGATAGTTACCTAGGTTGTCGGGATCCAGAGTGGGTTTCTTTAATAGAGGGAGTATTTGTACTGTATTTAGGGTTGATGGAAAGGTGCCTTGAGTTAGGGAGCTGTTGATGATCTCCATGTAGGGAAGGAGAGCTTCTGCGAGGAGGGACTTGGGGATGGATGCTGGGAGGATGTCATCTCTATATGATGTGGCTTTGAGGGCAGCCAGGGTTTCTACCAGGTCTTCTGTAGAGAGTGTCTTGAATGTTGTCCAGGGTGGGATGTTAGGTTGGTCTGTGGATGGAGAGCTGGTGTTGAAGGGTCGAAGCCTGTTTCACAGGGACTTTGCATCTGGTACCACTGAAGGCAAGGCAGAGATGGACAGACCAACTTGTGGAGCACCTCTGCCCCTTCCCCTAGCCAGGGGGTGCTGCAATTGCTGCTTTCCAGACAGAGCTAGCCCCCAGCCCCTGTGGCCGTATGAAGGGAAGGGTTGAAACCATCTACCTCTGCTCGATGGAGCAGCAGGCTGTTGTTGATTAACTGCCAGGCCCAAGGACTTGACAGTCACCCTCGAGGACTGGAAAGTTAGGAGGGACTCATCAGCCTTTGCTCCAAACAGTTTATTGCCGTCAACCAGCATGTCCAGAGTTAAGCTTGGACATCTGGGGCGAAATCTCCTCAACAATGCGCCTGTAGCCTTGGAACGTGCCACATAATCAGCCGTATCCAGGCCTCACTGCAGATTTGGCAAAACAACTCCTTTCCATCACTGCCCAGGGCTTCAAAGCCTTCTGTGATCTCTTTCGCAGCAAAGAGCTCTGTCGCACCAGAATTTGCAGACCAGTGACCAAATGAAACGTTGGTCAAAGCACAGGAGGCATTTATGGCTATTAGGCCTGGATTTCGTGAGCCAAACATCTTCCTCCCCAAGCATCTAGCCTCTTACTTTCTTGGTCAGGAGGTAAGGGTGACGTTGTCAGGCTTGCCATGGCTGCCCAGACCACCAGGCTCTCTCGGGGAGTATGCAAGGAGGGGAAGGCTGGGTATGAATGTGACAGCGTGTACTTCTTTGCCAATTCCTGGTCCATGGTTGGGATTAAAGTAGGATTCTTTCACAATATTCCAGGGCTGGGGCCTCTACTGCCTGATTAAATGGCAGTGCAGTTTCCCTCCACAGGCCTTCATCAAGAATGTCTGTTAAATGAAACTGCACCTTGGATTTGGAGGGGCTAAAAACCCTAAGGTCTCACCTTGGCAATCAGGCATTGGAAAGATGCCTGATGTCTCCCAGGATTTGGAGCAGGAATCATGTCTAGTTCTATCGATGTGTCCAGACCATTTGCCTCCTGGAGATCAGCAACCAGGTCCATCAACTCCCACTCCTCACCATAACATTCCTTAGGGAATCCCTGCCTTATTTTGGTCATAAGGATTCAAACCCAAGGGGGATGGAATCACCTGCATCATCAAAAATGTCACTAATTTCTTCCAGGAAGGTACCCCAAAGTAGTGAGGCGTATTATCAAAGATCTTCAGTGCCGATCAGAGCCATGGAGGATGGAGCTGTCACCAGATGATCAACATCGACAGATGGAGCAGTGAAGCATAGCATTGGGTCTTCACCATCAGCAGCCATGGCCGAGAACATAGTCATATTATTTTTGACCTTTGCAAGGTCTCTGTTGCTTGTCCAAGCATGGTGGACTCTAACATCACCATCAGCACTGAGGGCAAAGCCATCGGCACCTTGGTCAAACCCGTCAGCAGCTGGGCCTAAGCCATCAGCCTTAGCAAAGATGTGCAACATCTTCAGTTGCTAGTCCTTCCATTTTGCCAGTGTGGAAGATTGGGTTGGAAGGCACAAGTGGTGCCTTTTCTTCAGATGAGTCCTTGGACCGGTGTCTGCTCTTCTTGGTGGATGAGGAAGAATGTGGTCTGGAGAAACCGACTGCAGAGTGAGACCTCTTACAGTCGACAAGGGAATTTTCTTCAGTTTGGTGCTCCACGCCTGGTGACCTTGAACAAATCCTTCTGTCACTTTTTCCTTGTGGAAAAAGCTAAACAGTTGTGCAGTCTCCTCCAGAAGGGCCTTGGATTGCATTGATTGACACAACCGTTGCTTTCCGCTAAGCAGTATAAACAAATCCTATGAGGTCCGGAAACAGACACTTGGTGTCCACAGTCGATGCAGGGTTGAAATCCTGAGGCTTTCGATGGATTAGTAAATTACAAAACTGTTGTATCTTCATATGAAGCAGTGTTCCTGATGCGAGCATAGTGCACGGAAAAATCAACCAAGGTCACAGGGCATAGCCCGAAAATATATATTGGCCTCGGCGTCTTGTCCGGTGCGGCGCACTTAGAGGCATCCGGCATAGCCAACATGGCAACATGGAGACATGCTACACTTTCTGGTGGGAGAAAAAGTTTCCAAAGAGCAGCTGCAGTGGGAGACGGATATAGTAGATGAGGAATCCAACGGAAGAAGGAATCCGTTAGAGTGTTAGCTTTCCCAATGTTTGCTTGCCCTTTCTATGGAAATAATAACAGAGTTTTAACCCACCACTTAAAGACTTGTCGGCATGAGACCCATCTCATCTAAATTTCAGGGAGGATCTCAAGATGCTCCTCTTCAAGGAACGGCTCATCCCTAACACCTAGGTCCACGTTTCTCCACTCTCCACCTAATCTGTGACTGGGCGATCTGCCCTCCCATCCCCTTGTTTCCTCCCATGGTTGCTTGTAGATACCTTGATGCCAAATTGCCCACCCTTTCCTCCTCCATTGTTAGCTCCCTGTTCCGTTGTATCTCTCCTTCTTTCCAGGGACGTCATTTCACCAAAATGCCAAGGGTAACGGGAGTGATATCACATGACCCTTGACCCCTGATGACATCACAGGAAGTGATGTCATTTGACCCCACCATGAAGTTATATTGCGGGAAGCGATGGAACACGACCTTTCACCCGTTGACAAAACCGAAAGTGCCATCTCATAGCATTGTACACTAAGAAAAATATGGTTACGATGGGCCTCATTCCATTTATGGAGGTAGCCATGCCGCTTTTAGCTGCATGGCTACCCCCATACCGGGTACCGGGTCCGGGTTCCTTGAATGGGGAAATACCGGGCCATTCCGACCTTGGAAGGCCGGTATTTCCCCATTCAAGGAACCCGGACCTGGTACATCCCCATTCCCATTTGAGCCCACAGATGGCTCAATGGGAATAGGGAGGATGCTAACAACGGGCCCATTAATGACGTGTCCGTTGTTAGCATCCTGGTCTGCTCGCAGGACCCGCTAACGATGTTTGGTTTTACCAGGCGTCCTTAGCGGGTCCCGCGAGCAGACCTCGTAATGAGGCGGTAGGGGGTTAACGCGCCGGCAGCTCTACCGGCGCCGTTAACCCCCCACCGCCAGGGTCGTAATGAGGCCCGATATCACTATAATGTGATGTACATTTCATACAAGAATGGATCGCCATATGTATTGTTAAGATCAGTTTATATAGGCCGATATTACCAAATTACTGTGAATGCAAGCAGACTTCCATGATCAAGTGATAATGATGAGTTATTATATAGCACTTACGTTTAAGCACTTTATATAGAAAAAATATACACACAATATCACGTAACCTATGTTGGTACACATTTATCGACCTCAGAAGGATGAAAGGCTGAGTTGAGGCGTTTAAGAACAGACTAAATCAGTGACTCACCCCCTGAAGTGTGCCTGAAATAAACCTTTAATGAGTCTAGTAATTATTGTATAGAATTCCAGAAAGACACATTATTTGGTATTCCTAGAAAGTCAGCCACTCCAGAAGTAAAGAGCCACAGGGTGCTTGCGGCTCCTAAATGACGTCCCTGCTTCCTTCGTTGTTTACTTCCCCATGACTTGTAAAGGGCTCTGGCGCTTTCCAAAACGAGATCTGTGCACATTAAATACACTAATAATAAAAATAATATTATGTTGGTAATATTTACGCATCACCTTCACTCTCTCACTTAGTCGTCATATCAAGAGGTAGTCAAATGTAAATATCCAAATGTTACCCGATATAATAGGATATTTGCAGATCCGAAAGCTCTCCCAGATAACCATGACACACAGCCCTGTAGAGAATTACCAAGGACCACAGAATGCAATAAGATGACAATAAGGACTTTCGTACATTTACACCGAACACTGCATGCAAACTAAATGGTATACTTCAGCTTTTCTAGAGGGCTTCTGGTGTAAAATTAATTATTCGTTTTGGCAATATTTTGCTACCTGGCAACCAATTAGTATGTGCGGCATTAAAATGCTTCCCCCTCACACGGTTGCAATTTCACTCATGTCTGTAAGTCATGACACATTCCAGAATACAGCATCATGAATGTACTCCACAAAAGCCCTTGCAGCATCAGTGTCTGGCTTACCTGTGACGGTGATTTAGGCCGCGCTGGCGCCGGGGAGGCAGGTGCCAGGGTGTGGTTTGGGCTGGCCACGGGACTGGGGGGCGGCGACGGCTCCTCAGGTGGGGATGGCGTGTTTGCAATTCGGAGGGGACCTGAATCACTGTGGAAAATATCCAAACAGAAAATCATGAGTTATCGATGAATGAGGTAAACATTTACAAATTGCTCCAGGAGCTTACAGTTGTGTTCCCATCATCTCTGTTCCTCATATATTCTAGTTAAAGTGCACTGTTGAAAATGTAATCTTTGCTGATGGAAAAGATGACACATTGGTAAGGAGATCATGTGTTCTTAGCTGATGGAAAAGATGACACATTGGTAAGGAGATCATGTGTGCTTAGCTGATGGAAAAGATGACACATTGGTAAGGAGATCATGTGTGCTTAGCTGATGGAAAAGATGACACATTGGTAAGGAGATCATGTGTGCTTAGCTGATGGAAAAGATGACACATTGGTAAGGAGATCATGTGTGCTTAGCTGATGGAAAAGATGACACATTGGTAAGGAGATCATGTGTGCTTAGCTGATGGAAAAGATGACACATTGGTAAGGAGATCATGTGTGCTTAGCTGATGGAAAAGATGACACATTGGTAAGGAGATCATGTGTGCTTAGCTGATGGAAAAGATGACACATTGGTAAGGAGATCATGTGTGCTTTGCTGATGGAAAAGATGACACATTGGTAAGGAGATCATGTGTGCTTAGCTGATGGAAAAGATGACACATTGGTAAGGAGATCATGTGTGCTTAGCTGATGGAAAAGATGACACATTGGTAAGGAGATCATGTGTGCTTTGCTGATGGAAAAGATGACACATTGGTAAGGAGATCATGTGTGCTTAGCTGATGGAAAAGATGACACATTGGTAAGGAGATCATGTGTGCTTAGCTGATGGAAAAGATGACACATTGGTAAGGAGATCATGTGTGCTTTGCTGATGGAAAAGATGACACATTGGTAAGGAGATCATGTGTGCTTAGCTGATGGAAAAGATGACACATTGGTAAGGAGATCATGTGTGCTTAGCTGATGGAAAAGATGACACATTGGTAAGGAGATCATGTGTGCTTAGCTGATGGAAAAGATGACACATTGGTAAGGAGATCATGTGTGCTTAGCTGATGGAAAAGATGACACATTGGTAAGGAGATCATGTGTGCTTTGCTGATGGAAAAGATGACACATTGGTAAGGAGATCATGTGTGCTTAGCTGATGGAAAAGATGACACATTGGTAAGGAGATCATGTGTGCTTTGCTGATGGAAAAGATGACACATTGGTAAGGAGATCATGTGTGCTTAGCTGATGGAAAAGATGACACATTGGTAAGGAGATCATGTGTGCTTTGCTGATGGAAAAGATGACACATTGGTAAGGAGATCATGTGTGCTTAGCTGATGGAAAAGATGACACATTGGTAAGGAGATCATTTTTCTAGACATTTTTAATGAGATTCTTTTGCATTTAGTAAGTCATATTATTCTTTAAATTGCTGTACATATAAAACATGTTTACTTGATTAAGCTTCTGACAGATGCCTGTCTTCGGAAACTCATACCCATCTATTCATTTGTGTAACTGAAAGCAATTATTTTAAATAATAATACTGACAATTTTCCAATAAAATGACTGCCTGCAACAGCGATAGTGCTCCCTTGGGCGAGGTCCTTATCTGCTAATGAACCGCATCCGGCGTTAACAGGGGATGTTCGCGGTCCTAAGAGTGCTCTTGAAATGGGCGGAAAATACAGTCGCTGAAGAGTCCTGTGGGATATTGACAATAGCTTCGAATGAAATGGGGGAAAAGCCACAATTAGCCCCGAATGTACAATCACTGCGGATCTACAAATTGAATGTGGTTGACGCTGACGTGATGCATAGAGAGTTGTTGATCACTCTTCCAATAGCAATGATTGTGGGGCGAAATTGGAAGCCACAAAGAGGATGTAAGAACTCAGGCTTTGGAAGCAGATGGGCATTTATTTGATTTGATTTTTTGACAGGCACTGGTGCTACCCACAGGGCCTCGAAAGGTCTTACAAGGTTGGATAGTTCGAAAGGTGGAAGGTGAAACAAAAATTACATTATTATGATAGGAAGATTAGGATAGACAGGGGATGGCAGGGGTTAGATGTTGGGAGCGGTACATTTTGAGGCTTTTTCAGAAAGTGGTGATGGATGGTACAAGGAGTATATGCATTGGTATGGTGTTCCAGGCTCTGAGTGCCCACTGGGTGAATTCTTGTTTTTGTATGGAAGTTAGTTTGAAGTGTGGGATGCATAGGAGATTTGGGCTGCCTTATTTGGTGTTTTTGTGGATGATGGGTTTCTGTTTATTGTGAAGGTAGGATGGGGTTTTGAGGTGGATGGCTTGTAGAGTCCCTTAAAAGCAATTCTCTCTGGTATGGGGAGCAAGTGGAACTGGGATAGAGCTGGGGTGATGTGTAAGTGTTTGGCCAGGTGCAGGATGACTCCTCCCGCTGTGGTCTGTATGGCCTGCAAGATTGGACAGAACTAGTGTTTGGACTGAGGTGGGAGAAGAATGTGTCTTATCTTGCTTATGTGTAGTAGTTATTGGTGACATAATTTATGTGGGGTGTGAAGGAGAGTTGGGGTTAATAGTGAAGCCGAGAGATTTTAGTGTAGAGAGGATATGTGCAGGATGTCTGAAGAGTTCTCCGAGTCAGTTTGTGCCCAACACCAGGTGAGTAGGTATTCCATTTTGGAATGGTTGCGTTTGAGGAAGTGGGTGACCTTCGCTTTGGTGATGGTGGACAGATATCGTTTGAGGATGTGGAGTTGTAAGGTGGAGGAGATTTGGAAGCATGTACCAGCGTATTGGTAAAAATTGACGTTGTGTTTGCTAAGGGTCTGCCAGAGGGATTAAACATACAGGTTGAAGAGATGGTGAGACAAGGAGGCTCCTTATGGAACCCCACCCATTCTTAACTGGAGTGGGATTGGATCAATAGATGCTGTGGTTCATTGAAATGCCAGACTGAAAGGAGTTCAGGTTGTTTGTCGTGATATGCTGATAGAGTTGGCTTGTGATGCGCGTTCCATCATTCTGGCGACTTATGGCAGGATAGTGATGGGTTGCTAGTTTTCAGGGAGCGTGGGATTGAGGGATGGTTTCTTGAGTGGGGTGGGGGATTTGTCCTGTTTTGCGTGTGAAGGGGTATTGTATCATACTAATACACTAATGCCTTCTGCATTTTATGTCACATGCAGTTGATATGCATGAAGAAGAGGGTGCCAGCATCTTTACACATATTTGAAAGAATTGCAAGTGACTACATTTTTTATAACAACTTTGTAGGGCTTTGAGGTCTTCCCATCAGGACTGCCGCTTGCGTAAATAGAATTCCCATCAGCTGTATCCTGAAGGGTCTGCAATAATTACTATTCTGACCCAGGGAAGTGTCATTAGCCAATCAGGTGACTGGAACAGCTGGTTTCGAATACACATTTTCCACCACTGTGTCCAGCCACCCAAGACCCTTCCCCGTGTGGCACCATTTTTTTTAATGTGGGGAACAGGGAGCCACTCCCTGTTGCCTCCCTCGCCCCTTCTCCGCCATCCCTCCAAAACTATCCTTACCCCTTGCCACCCACTTCTTCCCTCCCCACTTACCTGCTGGGTGGAGCTTTGTGCACCAGTCACAGCACCCCTCGCGTCTCCCGGGCGCCACCACAAAAATGGAAAAGGTGCTTAGTCCCTTTTTCATATGGTCGCGGCCATCTTTTTGAAATTTTTCTTCCCCAGGAGATTGGCTGCGCAAGCGACGCCAATCTCCCAAGGGAAAAAAAAACAAACATTCACACCCCAGATAAACCCTGTGGTGCGAATGGCTTTCACCCCCACTGTGGGGTTGGACATGGCCTTAATTGCCCATAGCCCTCGTTGAGGCCCTTGCTTTACTCAGGCCTTCCTGTGCTCATGCTGGTGGGCCGTTAAAGCCCATGTCTGACCCCCACACCAGGGGTGAAAGACAGACTTTACCAATGCTAGGCCAATTAAGTAATGCGGGACAGTGTTTCTGAAGTGATGCATGCAGTTTTTCAGAATGACCACAAACCCAGTGTTATTAAAGAATAAAAAGTGCATTTTCAGCCCTCTTGAGGTGCTGATAGCTCAGGGGCAACGTGCTTGCCTTGGAAGCACGACGACATGGAGCACCCCCGGGTCAGCGCTTAGAAACCTCTGGGTATGAAATTACTCAAGTATTAACATTGAAAGTATTGTAAAACTATAGGGTCCTACCTATCACAAAAGAGAATTCTGTATGTGATAAAGATCCAAGTGTACTGTTCATACTTAAATGTCATACGATGTAATAACACACTGTGTCATATTTCACATGGGGAATTATTCCAAACAGCAGGGTAAATGAGGGATATAAAACTAGGAGGCATAAGTTCAGGCTCCATGAGGCTCGTTCACCTTTAAAAACAAAATTTAAATAATCGAATTTATTTTAGGAGGTGCAGCGTAAAATCCGCTGATGTACCAACAATATATTTTTTACGTTCTGAGTAGGTCTGTAAACAACAACATTTTGTTGTATTACTAACCAGGTGCTCGTGCCAGTGGATATAGGCAAAAATAATCAATTTCCCTTAGTTAGAACTATAATTTAGTTCGTTCAACATGGAGTCACTAAAACCAGGGATTCTTGCTCCGCTTATACAATTGAATTATCCCTCCAACATGGCGCCATTAACAGCCCTTGTTGCTTCAGACTTTACTTAAGTGATGGCGAACAGCCGCGGTTGCCTAGCGACACGCACTGCTGCTCGCCGCCCAGGAGCTTCACTGTGAAACGACGAGTCGAGCACTCCAGGAGTACACACAACGGCTCGTAACAGGTAAGATTCCCCCCCACGCGAAAGTCCGCGTCTCGCAGATAGAGAACAGCTTCTCACTGTGGTTTCGCGCAAGGAAGAGTAATTGTATGTTTATAATTTTAGATCCTCGAGGTCCGCCGCTTCAAAGGCACGATACATTACAGCCCATTGAAAAACTACTATATCTCCCTATTTGGATTACACGTGAACATCAAGCGATTCTTATCAGGTAGGCGAATCAAAGAAGGGGGTCAACCACCTTAAAAAGGCCCCTGTTACTTTACTTAATGTATGATTAGTATATTTCTAAAATATTCATGCCTGTTGTTACAGATACCCAGGCATGGCTATAACCACATAGGAGACAGTGGAGGCTAACCATTAATTTAACTCCGAATACAGGGGTGAGTTTAATTTTAAATTCTTCCCAGAATGCATCATTGTTCAAAATCACAATTCAAAATAGGTGGTATGCAGGGGGACCCAGCGCTAATTACAGCGACAGGTCCCTCTGCACATCACCGCTCTACTACAAGTAACATCACCCTTAAGTGATATATATTTTTATTTCTGTTTTTTACAGTTATTTAAATTTACCCTATTTGGGCAGCAAGCCTTTCTGGAAAGGGAGGAACGAATTCTAAAGGTTAGTTTATTTGTACTGAGCGTTCACTAGTGTAACTTTTCTAATTTTGGAATAAATAGAAAAATAATGGAAATACATTGATTTATGTCTTACAGAAAGGAATCCAATACTCTTACAAACCTGAAGAAGGGTACTATTTACCCAAAACGCGTAGTTTAAAGGATAGGAAATAAGATCTGAAACCTATCAAGTTTATTGGATCACATGAACAAACAACATTTGTTAACATATGAGAATAATATGTGAAAAAAATGTGAACAAATTTGAATGCATACGAATTGTTTTTTTGAAAAAATACATATAAGAAAATATGTTATTATTTTTGTTTAAGATGTATGACTCTGATTTTATGAAAAATTGCTTTAGGTAAACACAGGAAAATAAATATTTTCATGCATTTAAGTAATGTTGAATTTGTAAGAATCTAAATTCGTCCAATAATTGATTATATGAAAGTAATTCTAATAATAGAATAGAATTTTCTGCAAGATTTGATTTTGCCTGTAGCAGTGCCCCGGTTTGTACAGCATGGTGTTTTGCTGTACCACTTTACTGTCCAATGTGGCCTCAACATAAAATACAAAGTCTGCTAAAAGGGCTTGTTAAAAGTCTACGACCGTGTAAAATATTCAAGCATCGTCCACACGTTGACCTAAGTAATTAGCAACTGAAGTCTCTAGGATTAGCCTGTCTGGGGAGGAGGTGGGGGCAATGGATTAGCCAGCAAGCGGCAATGATGATAAGAATGCTGCTAAAATAGCAATCAGCTAAGGGTGATGGAAAATTGGATGATTCACCCAAGAGTAGAGGCAAAGGTTGAAAAATACACTGTAATTGATTGACTGAGGTTGGGATGTGCGCGTGGATGGCTTACGACTTAAACTCTAGCCTCAGATATGGGGTCAGCCTGTATTTTGCAGGTTCAAATTATGTTCATCTTTTTGTAGTCGATAAGCTGAGTACCATTACGTTAAGTAATAAGGACATTCATATCACAGTGCTTAGGAGTGGGAAAATCCGGCATGAAGCACTATTTATTATTATGTAGTGTGTTCCTTGCTTTCTCTGGTGAGTTGCTATGCTCCCTGCACAGCTCACTGCTGACTTGGGTCTCTTTCTTTCTGGGGCAATGGTGTTGAATCCAAAGAACAGGATGGGCTACAAGGGAAGTTTGGCATATTCCGCCCCCAGTCACCTCCTCCCCCACTGACGTCTGAAAGTTGTGTTAAGTGTGGTCCTTACTGGCATCCTTCACGTTGGATGAATATTTTGTCCTCTTGATTATCATGTTGTGAATGCGAGGGAAACACTGATTCACTTAAAAGGCTGAAAAAAGATAGGCAACCACACACTAAAAATGGTACTCACAGCACATAGTATTCCACAAATAGTTATATTACTTCATAGTACCTAGACACAGATTATAGAAATAAGCTTAGCCTTGCTGTATAGTTTGGCTCTTTGCCAATTAATATCTGGATTTGGTAGCACCAATCTTCAATCTTACATACTGTCTCACCTCGAAACCAATGTCCTTGGTAAAGGGCTTAGATTCGTTCACACCACACAAGCATACTAATTCCAGTCAGAGGTAGATCTGAGGACATTTTTCAGACTCCTCCGGCTAAAATAGTTTTTCTGTGATCCCTCAACAGATACATCGAGAGAGGAAAGTGTAACAGGGTGAAAACCCCCTTCCATGTTTCTTTTATCAGTAGCAGTGGTTAGCCCAGAAATAATAACCTTTGAGAACAAGATTCTTGCAGAAACTGAGAAACTGTTGAACTCAAAAAATCACAACTGTGACAATCTATGTAAAAAAGAATGAATTGCACTCAGAAACTTACAAGACAACCTCAATTTCATAATAAAACCTGCAGATAAAGGGGGTGGCTTTGTGCTATGGTCTAGAGAAGCTTAAAGGCGGAGGTTCTTAAACAATTGAATAATTCTACATTTTACACCAGACTAGAAAGCAATCCAACTCAGAGGTTACAATAGGAAATTGAGAGCTTAACAGCACAGGCATTCCTCCAGGGGTGGATAGATTTAGATGAGAAAACATGTCTTGCTAGAACACATCCAACTATTCCGGCTTTCTATATTTTACAAAAGATGAACAAAAATAGCTCCACTCCACCAGGGAGACCTATAGTGTCGGCTATAGGCTCTATTTTAGAGCCTTTATCTATCGATTCTGATACTTTTTAGACCATTTGTGCAAAAAATGAAATCTTTTGTAAGAAATACCACTGAGATAATCAATATTCTAGCACTTACCAACATTGACTCTATTAATCTTTTAGTACTTTAGATGTGAAGGCACTCTACACCAGCATCCATCAGATGGCTTGTGTAGAGATGAAGAGAGTATATTTGAATCAACACACAAATACACTTAATCAAGTACCATCTGAGTTTATATTAGAGTGCATCAAGATTGCATTCAATTAAAACTACTTTTTGAAGGAGTGCTCTACAACCACAAATGTGGTACAAGTATGGGGGCTACCTTTGCTCCAGATATAGCAAATCTATATATGGATCACTTTGAATCCATAACAATCCATTCAGAGAGAGCATCAATAGATCAGATCACTACATCAACGATGTCTTCATGACCTAGAGAGGCTCAGAAACTCACTTGGTGTGTTTCTTAACATGGTTGAATACCCAAAATGAATATAGAAAGTTCACCATGTCATGTGATCACAACAACCTGGCTTTTCTGGACCTGATGATTCAAAAATCACCTCAGGGCACCCTGGAAACAACGTTGTGCAGAAAGCTCACAGACAAAAATACCTTGTTCAATTATGATAGTTTCCATCCCCTCAGCTTGAGGAACAAACTACCTGTGGGACAGTTCCTTCGCATTTGCTGGAATTGTACATTGCTAATGAATTTGACTTTCACAGTAAAGATCTAACTACGAGATTAAAACAACGTGGCCACCCACAAAAAGTAAAAAGAGTAGAAAGGAAAAGAGCACGGAATATGAACAGGAACATCTGTTTAGCCAAACAAGAAAGAACCAAGTTAGAAAAAATCACATGCATTACAACTTTCAGCCCAATTAGTAAGGACTTAACTTGAAACATTCTCTGTAACTGGCACATTGTGAAAACCCCAGAACCCAGACTAATCCAGACAATCCGAGATTCGGCTTTAAAAGACAAAACAACCTGAAAGATGTGCTAATTCACACATATGAACATCCACAACAAAGGCCCACAAATCAAACCAATCTTTGGGCTTTCTCACCAGTAATCTTACTGATCAATGACTACAATCCACAAACAAAGCAAGTCCTCAAAATGTCCAGTCAAAGAGGTGTTACAGCCCTGACCTGGAAGCATTAGACATAAAATCAGCCTCCATATCTGTTAGCTAAGAGATTAGGACATGTCCATTCCCAATAGATATGCGGTCTGAAAGGAGAAATAGCTACAAATGAGTGAAGGCCCACCTCCTCTAGCTTGAGTGCAGCTGTTGGATTTAATTGCTTCCCAATCTTAAAAGATACTTCACATATGTTACAATAAGCCTCATTTCATCTACATGGGGATAGTTATAGACAGGCTCCCAGACCTCCAGAACCCATGCCCAAACTCTCAGAGCCAAAGAGATTGTGAGGAACTGACCCCTTCCCTGCATTGTTAGAGGGCAAAGCTCAGATTATGCAGACCCAAAATCACAGTAAAGGAAAAGCTTTAAAGCCACTTAAGGGAAACTTATCACCACTTACCGGCCTCCAGCAACACTGTTTTAATTTTTGGACAGAAATAAAACATGCTTCCGGAAAGCTTCCCTTCGAATTTGAATGGAACAGCAAGGCACGCAGATCCCTCAGAGATTCTTTGTTTTATCCCAGTGTCCATGGGAAGCAGGAAGCAGTGGTGGGCAATACTGCTCTGAATGAGCTTCGTGATCAAAGGCCTTAGGATGAAACAAAAGTTGCTGCGGCTAGACTCAGCTCACATGCTCCCAAAGAGAAAGACATCTAAATGCTTACCAAAAGTGTTTAAGACTACAACCTGTATACTAAGCACACATAAAGCTCACAGGCCTACCACAGGGCATCAAGGGAAGGTTCATAGTGGATTTGAAAATGGCAGATATTACTCATGACACCTCTGCCCCAACCTTTGTGCCAAATTCCCACTTAGGTTCTAGTCAAGCTCAACCAGTCAGAGTCCTTCCTCGATAAGCAACCCTAGATGCTACCCCTTCCCTTGAGGTTCTTCCAGGGGGAAGAGTCTGGATCCTCCATAATCCAGCCAACTCAGTCTGTCAGTGTGGGGAGTTCAAGCCAGAGTTGGAGGAAGGTGTTTGGTGTTGAGTGGAGAGCAAGAGTGTTGAGAGAATTTCGGAGGAAAATTAAGTTGCTTAGGAGGTTGGGAGGGTACAAATTATTGAGGAGACTGGAAGGAGAGAGTTGCTGAAGGGTTTGGATGGAGAGCAAGTTATTGAGAAGGTTGGAGAGAGAGAGATGTTACCATCTGTAGAGAGAGAGTGAGTTATTTTGGAGGGTGTAAGCGGGAGATAATGATATCTAAAGAGGAGTATTGAGGAGATTGGAGAGATAGATGTTACCATCTGAAGAGGAATATTGCAGAGTTTGGAGGGATAGAGGGTTAGTGTGGATATTGGAGTGAACGAGAGGAGGACCTGCAAACAATCCTTCTGTCATGCACCCACCCTCTGGAACTCGATCCCGGTATTGGCTCAGAAGGCCACCACAATTCTCCAGTTTTCCAAATCTCTCAAAACATGGCTTTCTCAACAGCACCTGACCATGGACTACTCCCAATGGATGCACAGAACGCAACTCACAGTTCTGCGCTACTGTTAAAAAACGCCAGCTCAAACGCTGGCTATGCAAACCTTGTAAAGCGCTCTGATGCTCTTGAGCTAGCTCGGCGCTTTAAATAATAAAATAAAAAAATGCCATCTAGAGAGCATCATTGGGAAGAGTGAAGAGACCCAGAGCTGTTACAATCTTGAGAGGATGAGGTTGCAGATTTGGAATAAGAGCGAGGAGAGAATGACAAGGTAGTAGGGGAAGTAAGTTACACAGCAAGAGTTGGATGGATGAGTACAGGCATCAATTTTATCCAACAAGATCAGTGAGAATGCCCATGTGGACCAGGTTTGTCCAGGGCAGAATGTAGAGGCTGGAAGAGGAACAAGAAGGTGTTGCTTAGCTGAAGGGCACAGATTTTACAATAGAGACAGGAAGGTGGGGAGTGTTTCTGGGTCCAGGACCCTAGCACAGGGAGGTTGGTACAGAAAAAGGGATATCTAGAGACCTACTGCGTAGCTCCTGGAGGAGCTGACCACCACTCATCTTGCCAAGGTCCATCAAGGTCAACAAAGCCCATCTGTGGGCATGGAGGCTTTCTTCTCCCACCATTTGGACCCTCCATCGTTGTTTTCAGGAAGCCTAAAAACCTGCAACTGGAAGTCAAAGACCAGGGTATTAACTAAAACTTCAAGATATGACCAGGAGGCCCCAATTCTTTGGAACTGCAGTGAAAGACTTTTGTTTTTGTTGTTTGCCAAAACCTTTGAATTCCTTTTTACGTGTTATGGATTGTTTTCCTTAGTCGGGGTGTGGAGCAATGAACAACAGAAGGAAAGGTGAGCTTGTGAGGCCCTAAACATGTTTTGAGTTGTTTAACTCTACCCTTACAAATCTAAGTTATTCCCTCTGATCCCATAGAGCTGATCCCTAGAGGTTTCAGTTTGTTATACAATAAAACACTTATTGATGTACCAGACAAAGTTGCTGTCTTTGTCTTGTGCCCAGTCTTGGAATTCTCACATATGATATGCCTATTACAATGGGCAGCAAAAGCTGGGGTTTTCATCAAGATGGCCCTGACCATTGAGCTTGAAGCCAGTATATATTGGGCAAATAGGTTGGAAGAGCTTGAGGCAAAAAGTGTCATCTTTTTCTATATTTGGAATAGTTCCTCCTCTCTCCACATTTGAGGAAGCAGATCCTATTCCAGAAATGTGCTATTTGCTACCACGAGAACAGGGACACATGAATATAGTTCAGTCCTCTATATGACCACTGGAATTGCATCCATGCCAAGGCTTCTCGGCTAGCATTGCAGTTCTCACTTCCGTGACCTTAAAAACTGTCACCATCAATTTCATTCAATGACTTGTTCTTCTCCTCTCTTTTGCTTCTTCAAGGATAATATCATTGCCTTCTTCCCCTATAAAGGGCATAGAATTGGGTACCCCAGCACTCTCGAATATAAGTGCAAACTACCCTGGGCACATACCTTTAGATGTCTCATGTGGCCAGTAATCAGAGGCCTTTGCCTGTGATCACCAGGACCAACCACACCTTTCTCTTTGCCTCCTTCTTTTTCACTACCACCGACGTCTTACTGCCCTCTCTATCCTCTTTGCTTATCGTCCTCTCTATCCTCTTTGCTTATTTCTGGATTGGTATACATTGGGAAGATGGTAGTTGATGTGTTATTGTTGTTTTGCTGCCTGTGATGAAGAATTATTTTCAGTGGTGCTAGCTAAAGAAGCTTTAGTTGGGTTAGCAAGTATTGCATTCCCTCAATCCATGTCCAAGAGTACCAGTGACCGACCTCCTGATGTAAACTCTTTAGGTGGGATAAAGGGGTCTATATGTCTAAGAAGGGAAAGTAAAGAAATGTCTTTATGGGAAATATTGGTTAAATTACCTATCAAGTGCTGGTAAGAAGCAATGGGGGAACGATTTTGTAGTTTGTAGCAGTGTCAAGGGATTAATAAACACAAATTTAAATATTGAGTTAAACATGTTAGTTGGAAGAATAAAGAACAGATTCTCATTGGATTTAGTTAAAGAGGCAGTGCATCCAAGCTGTACTCAAACTTCATAAAGAAGGGTATCCACTTACAAATGTTGTCCAGAGAGGCCCCCCTCACACAGAACTGTTTAATGTTTCTCATGAATGTTGGTGAATAGCTATACTCGGCCTGCCTACAGTGTCAGAGACTATAGAGACTTAGGCCCTGATTCATGGAATTATTTGCGTGTAAAACAGGGATTTGCGTGCAAATCCCTTTTACACGCAAATAATTCCATGAATCAGGGCCTAAAAGTATACATTGAAGGGACAACATGAGACAATAAATGCTCTATCAAGAACAAGTGAAAATATTGATGGACACATATACACATGGAGATGGTACAGCAATGATGTAGCCATAATGTGGACGAGAACTACAGATTAAATTGAATAATACATCCAAAGACTGAAAAAGAGCCCCATTGAGATATAACGAACATGTTCTTCAAGTTGCGGATCTTAGATGTGCGCATTTATGTCAAGAATGTCACAGATGGCCTAAAAACACACCAACTCATGCAAACATTTCATGGGTTTATTTTGTTTTTGGGGTTAAGGGGCTCTATAAGGGATGCCAGTGTCTCTCTCTTTTATTAAGATACAGATGTTCCCTCCCTAGCTTATGCATCCCTCAACCCTGGGTTGGTCACTAGAGATTGGTAACTTCTACAATCTAAAAACAATCTAACTCAAGATCATGGCCTAAAGGCAAATTGTATTATCTATCGAAATGTCCTCATGGAACAATCTAGCGGATCCCTCCTCTAATATACCCCAAGATGGAATTTAGTGGTTTTCTGCCTTTCAGACACATAGGCCCCACTTACTCCTGTCCACCATCACTCTTCTGTTCTCTCCAGTCACTCTCCCTTTTCTCATTCTACTCTCCTCGCTCAAACTCCACCCACCTTCTCTCCTTCCACATTCTGAAACTCTCTCTTCTGTCCCTCTGCTGTTTCTTTCTCGAGTCCCTATATCACGCACTATCACCATCTGAGTGGTACCCTTTTGCTCTGGAGGATCTGAAAGGTATGAGGTTAGCGTGTGGGGGGTAAGTTAGTGGGACTGAGCGAGAACAAAGTGCAAGAGAGCTATGACGTGCAGTTGGAAGATTCAGTTTGGTTTACACCGTTCACTGAGCGTATGTGTGAATTTTCAGTCAGTAGCTAAGCCGGGTGGGTAGCTCAGGGGTAGCATGTTTGCCTTGGATGCAAGACAATGCATAGCAACACAGGTTTGAATCCTGTTCTTGCGCTTAGAAACTGGTCTATGGTATTGGGCGTGTTATAAAAGAACAATTATAATTATTATAATTATAGTTGTCATGTGCTGTTGTGCTGGTCTATGTTTGGTTTGTTTCGTTGTTGCAGTGCAGTGAAGTGTGTTCAGTTTGTTGTGCTGTAGAGGTATGGTTGTGTTTAGTTTAGAATTTGAGAGGTGGAAGAAGAGGGATGAGATTTGTTAGTGGGTGATTACTTACAATTCTTATTCTTCTAATATACAAACTGAGATTTTATGATACTGAGTATGTAATAATTTATACTACAAGGATCATACATGTAGAAGACATTTGGGGTTGAGCGCATGATACTTGGAAGACAATTTCTCTTAGACATTCCATTTGATGACACTAATTTTGAGTGCCATTCCCAAATGTATCCATGCT
Organism: Ambystoma mexicanum; assembly: GCF_040938575.1. Taxonomy (NCBI): domain Eukaryota; kingdom Metazoa; phylum Chordata; class Amphibia; order Caudata; family Ambystomatidae; genus Ambystoma; species Ambystoma mexicanum. Next base: position 849,238,395 of record NC_090930.1, read on the forward strand.
GGTTTCTAAATCCCAAACTAATGTAAGTGAATCTGTGTTGCAAAATAACATGTTCCAACCACTTTGAATTTACTACTTTCAAAATCTAATTACAAATTAACCTCTGTTTTACGGTATGTGCATGTCTCTAGTGTGACATGTCCAGAGATGTGGTTGAAGGGATCCCTCTCATCCTGGGATGGGAGGCCTACCAGGGTCTATGACATAGCCAGTTTTACCCCAGAGGTGGGGCATGGGGGTTGGCAGGGCCCCGGTTCCTATCCCTTCCCATGTGCCTATTTTGCTTGCCAGCAGTATCACTGTCCATCACCCCAGGCCTACATAGAAGCATTCTGGTCAGTATTTATTTTTGCCCCACAGGACTCACAATGGCATCAGAGGTCACAATGGGGCAGCCAGCGAACAACCAGAGAGGTAAAGAGTTGAGCAAGAAGCAGAAAGACCATCAGAGCAGTCCCAAAGGTAGTAGGTTGCTATGCAACCCACCTCAGTTGAAACATCAGCATGATTCAGGGAGAGGAGTGGGTCAGATGGATTTACCAGCCCTTGCAGATCAACAGGCACAGATGCAACACCAGCACAGGTCAGGGCGAGGAGAGCCCATCGAGACTTGCTCAATAAAGAACATTTCACTCACCTGTGGTGTCCCACAGCGACGCCTGTGTCAAACCAGCATTGTCCACCCAGAAAGGTCTCCCACGAGCAAGGACATTGACTGTTGTGGGCTGTCATTGCCGGAGACTGGTGGACCCACGTAGGAAAGGAGAGTGGGACTTAAGACCCCTTTTGAATATTGTAATGGTTGTAACAACTGCCTGGGAAAGGGCAGGCATCAGTCGGCTCGGGGAAACAGCTGAGCTCGAGGGCCAATAGAGGGATAGATGGTAAGATGAAAGGGAAGACAGGAAGCAGGAGGGCGTGGGTAATTTGGGTGGTGTCAAGGGAAGAGAATGATCAACAGACCAAGTAGAGTAAGCACGGCGTAGAAGAGTTTGAAGGGTTATTGCAACAGTGTGCAAGGTGAGGTATTGGTTGGTGAGAAAAAGTGGTCCTTGGTTTGAGTGTGCGTGTAAGGTGTGTAAGCGAAAGTACTAAGGGGAGAGTAGTAGGCGAATGACATGATGACGGAGTGTGAAAGGAGGGTGCATGTAGGAGAAGGTGCGGGTAGACTTTAGTTTAGTGCATAGAGAGTGCAGTGGGGTGTAGTGTAGTAGTAGTGTGGAGAGGGGAGAGAGGTAGCAGTGAGTAGTAGAGGGTATGATCAGACGGTGGAAGTCAGTAGTGGACAGTGGGGAACACTGGTGGCAGAGAATAGGGAGTGCGAAGGAGAGAAATGGGTGGAGTTGCAGTGTGAAGAATAAGAGGAAAAGGAAAGGGAGAGAGATAGAGAGAGGAATAACAGAGCGTGGGGGAATGGACTTCGTGGGGCATGAATATCTGAAAGGCACACAGAACTACACTGCACCACATTGCGAACTTTGATTGGCGACCACTTAAATGGTTCCCAGAGAAAGTGGGAGAGAGAATGTGTTTACCTTTAGGCCTTCACAACCAGGCAGACAGTTTCTTGCATAGTAGGGGTTACCAATCTCTAGATTCAAGCCTTGGACTGAGGGACGCCTGGGCTAGGGAGGGGAGGGCCCACAATAGACGTCCCTTAGTGAACCCCTTCCCCAATATAAAAATAAAACCCCCTGTACTATCTTCGAGAGTTGGTGTGTTCTTGATGCCACCTGGGACATAATGTTAACAAAGCGTGTGTTTTGGGGCTGGGGATCCCATTGGAAGAAAAAGAAACACTTTTATTCAAAAATAGACCATGAACAATCAACTTGAAAATGTAAAAATACTACGAATATATGACACGACTGAATGACGTTTTTACTTCATACTAACAGGGTTATCTGTCGATCCTTCTTGTCTCGTTTCTTGTTAGGTGTATATTTCTTTATTTACTGAACTTTTTAATGTTGATTTTTTTTTTATCACATTGGTGGGTTCCTTTTTGCTTCAGTGGATTACTTCCAACCAATGGCGTTTGAGGACATGTAAAGCAAGGAATCCAGGGGATAACAATATCGATATTGACGCTTAGGCCAAATGTGTTGAAAACAATTACAATTAAGTGTTATTGCATCATCAATAACATATAATAACTTGATAGGTAAGCAATCAAAATAAGGACGATGGATGCACATTATAATATGATTAAAGAAACTCTTGCCCTGAGAGTGTTAATTTGAAACACGTGTTAGAAAGTTACTATAACTTTAAAAAATGTACTGAGGGAAGGTATTGACATTACACGAAATATACACACAGTTTATTTATTAAAGGCTAGTTACACTAGAAGACAAATCATTTATACAACGCCATCTGACTAATCAAGAGTAAGTTCAAAGATTGGGGTAAGCAGAGAACTGCTCCAGAGGTCCTTTGTAGAAACTCAACTGTGCCTATTCACCAATACCTTTGCTTCCAATCATTAGGGTTTTTATACGAATTATCGATGAGTATTGATGTAGTACAGCGTTTCTTTCTTTGCCCGCTCTCATACTCGATTCATATTGGTTATTGGAGGTTTTCTGCAAGGATTGGTACAATCACTGATGAGCAGAGTCCAGGCATTGTGCACGGTGGAGAAGCTGTTCAATGCTCAACTAGATGTGTGAGGATCTTTGCAGCTTTTCTCTGCCAGCTCCTGAGCTTGGTTTCGGCTGAGGCTGAAGGCTGTGGGTCCCTCTCTGCTTGTCCTGCAGCTCAGTCTGCATGCTGCTTCTTCTTTATCCTGGATATCATCTGCCTCTGTTTAATGCCTGTTATTTAGGTCTACCAGAGAGCCTGCATAGCAGGGATCTGCCACCTGTGGCTCTCCAGATATTTTGGACTACAAATCCCATCACCTGTAACCATTGAATATGCTGGATAAGGCTGATAAGAATTGTAGTCCAAAACATCTGGAGACCCAAAGGTTGCAGCCCCTGCTATGTAGGGTGCATTGTTTGGAGTGGTAGAATTGAACCATGCACTGTGGCAAAGGGTGTGTCCGCATCCATCAAGGCACAAACGTCCTAAATCTACATTCCTGCTTGAATGTCGAGCCCCTTCCACTGATCATTGGTAGAGGCTGTCTCTGTGTGTCATGACCAACCTAATAGACCCAACACAGTTCATTTTATGTAGTTCCTCCATCTTGGCACAGCTTTCTGACGCAAGGGATCTATTTGATCACTGCGCCGCCTGTAATGGAGAATATGAACATGTTGACCTCCATTTGTCGGCCGCATCCCCCTACACACACCCCATGCACTTACCTTCTGGGCGGCACACGCAGAAGTGTGCTGCCGACTCCCCTCTATCCCCTGCAGCGTCAGTTCCCACCCATTTACGTGGGTCAGAGCTGGCACTGCAGGGTGCATTTTTGCTTCTTAAACAATGCCCCCCACTCTCCATCTAACGGAAGCGGGGAACTCCCCCGCAACCCCTGATCCCCATTACACCGACAAAGGGGAGCAAGGGACACCCCGGCAGCCGCTACTCGTCCTTAGTCAGTGCAATGGGGGTCAGGATTTTTGTACTGCGCTCAGGCGCAGTATTCGTAATGTCAACACAATCGGGGCAACATTTTGGTATGATTCTGCCGCAAGTAGTGTTTCTCTCCGGCAATGCATAGTTGGGGTGAGGGAGCAACTTTTTGGTCCATTCCCTTCATGGAAGATGATAACAGAATAGAAAGGATTTGAGAAACAATTTCCGAGAAGTCTTGTCCCTTGTCAGTATCTTGGGTTAATGATATCAAGCCTCCATAATCGCAACTGGTCACTAGGCAGATTTTGCCTTATGTTTTCCGTTCCAATTAGCTGATTGGCCCAACAAAGTATGCGTTCATTCTTTATTGTGGCCTTAGCAAAGGATTAATAGAAGTCTAGGCAGAAGCAGCGTTCAAGCCAACACTTGGGTCAAGTTGATGGATGTAGTACTATCGTTTGGATACCTGAAGTACTGAAAGCAAACGGATAAGGGTTACAATTGGGTTCTGGTTTCTTCCCACTTTGCAATAACTGGTAGTTGGAATCATGTATTGTAGTGTTGTCCACCCCATGAGAGAATTGGGTATTTTATGATGGTGGCGCCACATAAGTGCATGAATGTATCACCCATAGAAGCACATAGTAAATTTATTACAAAAGTGATACCTGCTATCAATGTTTAACGACAACTGTTTAGAACGTTGCGTAAGATACATAAAACTATTTAAATAAATGAATATATACTGTATTGCTTATATAAAGGTGCATGTTATGAAACATGCAATCTGAGGCTACTAACCTTGCCAAAAACTAGTGGGTATTTGATTTGATAATCAATATAATGATTTGCTGATTGTATTATTACTGATGTCCCTTCAGCAAGAATACAACCCCTTACCATCGCTGTTGACTTGACGCGCCGGTAAAGCCCATCGTTCCTGTTTTGGGCTGTTTGGAGAGTGCGGGGAGGCAGTTCCGACTTGATTGCAACTTGACTACCAAAGGAACGGACTGAAGGTCCTGAGTCGAGTGGAGTGTTAAGCTTCCAACAGACCGCGGCGTGTGCGGAGCTCAAGAGAAATCCAGCATATAAATTGCTGGGCTGCCGGGATACTTAGCTGCGAAGTGAGGCGAGACCGGCCATCTGGTGATAGCATTGTCAATTGGCAAAGCCGTGCAGACAGACTTTAATAAGTTCCGTTTGTGAAGACCCAAGCAATTTCAGTGATTCTCCATTCTTCGGTCTTCATTCTTAACTAATATGCAAAATGAGTGGCATGCAAATTCAGCCAACAAAGCAAATTTTGTGGGAACTGCTGTGGTAATGGGAGATTGCCACTGTTAGTACTAGTTACAACCTAGCTACGCCCTGCTCTCATCCCTAAAGGATTGGTGACTTCTGAGACGTTGGTATAGTTTTTCAATGCTATTCATTAAAGGAATGGTTCGGTCAAAATTTTTTATTGCCTTTACGGGTCGGCCATGTGTTTTTAAGCCTAAGTCGCTCGATTTTAGAAACATTTCCTATGGACCTTACCCGAGATTTCGTCCATTAAACGCACGCGAAAACAGGCACCAGGGAGCTGCTATTTTGTGATAATCCTATCATTTCCCCCATCGCCCTGGCTGACCTGCTTTTGCGGCACTGAATCATATCCCCCGCCCCTGAGCCTGTCATCAGCAGACGCGTACCGCCCATTTCACAACGCCAAAGCACGTCTCGTGTCAACATTCGCTGCACTTCAGCTAATGACATGTCGCCATGGAAACGGCAGGATGCCTCTTTCCTCAATAAGTATAAACAGACCGTTTCACAACACACAGCAGCAGATTTTCGATTCCATTGCTCTCTCTGTGTTACTTTGAGTATTCTGTGACTCGTATCTGTGCTCTGGTCAGCTACCTTCATTGCTTGTAGCCTGTGTGGACAGATACCAATACCACCGCTATCAATTATTTTAGTTTGTGCAACACACAATCGATACAATAATGCCCTACATCTACGAGCCCGAGTATACCGAGGAGGAACTACTGGAAAGGGAAACACGCGAAAACGATGGGGCTTCGGACAGCAGTTGGCAGGACGAATCAACGGATGAAGACACTGGACCTAGTCGCATGGACGGTGTTTCCACCTGGTGCACATGCAATCGGTGCAAGCTAATGTCGACCGAGGAGGAGAACTGCTGCTGATGTGAAAACTCGGGATGTGTGGCCTACATTTCGGAAGGCGAGCCACGACTGCAATACATCACCGAGCTGCCAGACTTCAAGGCAGCCTGCCTCACACGGTCCGTGTTGAGGATAATGATGGTGCTTATGCACAAACTTCACGCAACTGTTCGTCCTCGTAATCCGAGTAACGAGTAAGTATACTCTGCTTGTGATGCCACTACTATTTCATGGTCTTCTAATGTATCCAAAATTACATATACATATCATTGTAACGCATGAAAGTCGTTCAATAGTGTGCAGCGTCTAGATAGCATTTGTCCGAGCAGAATGCCATTAGTTACAAGAATTGTCATTGACAACAAACGTTTATTAAAATGATCTTGGTCATTTAAAAACAGTTTGTTTCATTCCTTTTCACAGGTGGTACAGGCTGGTGGCCTATCGTTCCTTTACATGGTGGCTTCACGGGAGGCTTGAAGAGTGATACCCGCCTGTGCCGTTCGTGCCATAAGAGAAACATTCCCGAGTGACAGCGGTCAGTACAGGGGATTTTCTCTCGCTGTGCTGCAACCTGAACTGTACAATGTGTATACTTTTGTACTTTTTTGTGTCATCAAAAAAAGCTACAAAATAAAACACCACATATATTTTAACAACGGTTGTTTCGATTTTTTAAATCAATCAATTGTGTCTCCATTCAAGGATGGACGTCAGACACCTGTGCTCGGAATGCGTGAAGTTCAGGTCGCTGTGAAGCGGGGTGGTCATTATCTAAGCTAACCAAATATATTATCAATAATGCATGCACTAAATAACACTTGTTCAAAGTCTTTCAGTAGGTTATGTCTCTATAAAAGTCACACATATATCAATACTATCAATGAACATTGGATTATACAGGCCTTATGTCAAGCGTCTTGACCACTACAATACAGTGTTTGAAGTGTGGGTCTGTGCTCACAAGAATCTCCGATATGTGGCATTTGTTATTGATAGGCAACGATATACTGCAGTAGGGGTCTAATGTTAGTTGGGGATCTGCTAGGTGGCCATCATGGCGTGGTCAGTGGTCTGGCACATGAAGAGAATGCCTTGCAGGGACACAGGGTCAGAATGGCAGTTACTTTCCAATGGTGAGGGTGCGTGGGCAAGGACACGTTTGTGGAGATGAATGAGCCATGTGCATGGTTCAAGCCGGTTCACATGCAGGACCGTGATCTCAGAGAGTGATGTGTTACATTTATTAGCTGTTGCAAATACCTCTGGAGTTTTCCAGTCAGAGTGGGAATGAGGCTGTGGGCCATGTGCTCGGCGCGCTGTACTATCGCAGTGAGGCCTGGTCACCAAAATGGAGTGGAAAAGGGGTACAAAATTGGATGCCCCGTGTCCTTTAACATCACATAAGGGCAAGGGACGGGCGCAAATGGCCAAGGTGCCGAGCAGCATGTACACTTCAAAAGGTATCCCACGCCCAGGGGCCATCGCTCACATGGCCTCCTCAGACCCCGTGTCTCCAGGCAGGCCTCCCCTGAGGCAGACCGCCCCCCTGCAATCCACATAAGTGTGTCTCCATTCAGCAGTCTTCCTGTGCCTTATCTGCACGCTCCAGGCCCATCCATCCCACCCCCTCTATCAAAGGTGGTTCGCACCCGGGGATGAGCGCTGGCATGGGGGGCTGCGACGGGCGCAAACGGCCAAGGTGCTGAACAGCATGTACACTTCAAAAGGTATCCCACGCCCAGGGGCCATCGCTCACATGACCTCCTCTGACCCCGTGTCTCCAGGCAGGCCTCCCCCGAGGCAGGCCGCCACCCTGCAATCCACATAAGTGTGTCTCCATTCAGCAGTCTTCCTGTGCCTTATCTGCACGCCCCAGGCCCATCCATCCCACCCCCTCTATCAAAGGCGGTTCTCACCCGGGGATGAGCGCTGGCATGGGGGGCTGTGACTGGCGCAAGCGGCCAAGGTGCCGAACAGCATGTACACTTCAAAAGGTATCCCACGCCCAGGGGCCATCGCTCACATGGTCTCCTCAGACCCCGTGTCTCCAGGCAGGCCTCCCCTGAGGCAGGCCCCCACCCTGCAATAAACATAATACCACGACATACACACGTCATTCATTCACAAATACACCCCTGTTTCTAATACTTTATAAACCACTTGATATGTCTCATGAGAACATCTTTGTGCTTTGCAAGTCAACTCCTGAACCTTCTACCTGAGAAGCACTGAGATCTATGCTAATCTGCTCGTCGCCGTGCTATCTGTGACCGCTTCGAGCAAACTCGTCAGTGTGCTACCTGTGGCCATCTACCTGTTCTCCTGTAACATACTGCTCGGCCTGCTGAATCCAACTGTTTGTTGGTCAAGGTAAGGCCATGTAGCCTAGTCATATTTCGGTCATTTTTACATTTCAATCTATTTGCTATTACAGTACCCAATAGAGCTATGGTCATTGGTCTCATTGCTATTGACTTGAGATTCAATTGTTATGCTATCAATAGATCTATTTATTTTCATCTGTGTCAATTGTCATCGAATTGCATCCTTCGGGGGTCCAGTCTATAATGTAAGCATGGTTCCTTTTCGTGCAAGACAAAACAGAAATTTCTGTAACTTATGCAAATACTAAGCCGCACATGATGAACTGGTATAGTTCCGGCGACCAAAACAAACCTTGCATTGAGCATGGTATGGTTCATTTACTTTTTTATGACATTTTTAATCATCTAGGTTTTATAATAATCTTGATATTTACTTTTCTGAATTTTCAACAATGCCTGCCTTTTCGATTAGCGGTTGCCCTTCGAAGACCCATGCTAAATCTGAAGGCACTACAATGCATGTATTCCCGAAAACTGTTGATCGAATAAGAGAATGGGTCAGACATTGCGGATATCCACTGGATGAGCTGGAAAGTAGAGTCCAACAAGTCTTTGAGGACAAGAGGGGTGATCGATACCGCATCTGCAGCCAGCACTTTCCCTCGAACATGTACACCACATCTTGGGTAACAAAGAAGAACGAATGGCGATCGACACGAAAATTGCTCGCAAACGCTATTCCCACTCTATTCATCCACAATCCGCCACTGGTGAGCAAGTGTCCGTTTTTAGCTTTAGGCCTTGCAGTAGTGTGTAGGTAGCCGAATGGATTCATTGATATTTTAGGTGTTGTTTCCAATTTGTAATACTTTCGACATTGATATGAGTGTATAGCTTTTTGAATAATGACATTTATCAATATACTATTTTTAGATTTCATAACCCACAAACGAAATCTATATATGGGCACAGGGAACTTTGCTATATTGCGCATTACTCAAGTATTCTGTCTCCTTACATGGCAATTTTAAATATTGGCATTTCATTATCAAACAATAATTTACCTTTACAACTGACTATCCCTTGAATCTGAAGCAAGAACATTCTACTTCCGTCACGTGCTCGCAGTTATCAACCACTTCTAGCGCGTATCAGGTAATCATACTTGGCTATTTCGCTACAGACTTGTTTTATGCCTGTCAAGTAATAGTTTGTATGTATCGTGTGATTATTTTACCAATTGTTTGGTTAGTGCTTTCCAATTGATATACACCTTAGTTGTCGTCACCTGGTGTTTGTTTTCAGTTATAATTAGTGTTATCCATACTAATGCAAGTACTGTCTTTCAGGGAGATGCTGAAGCGTCCACCACATTGACAACAGCCCTAGATGTTCTTCAGCAGCCCGAGGTATGGATACTGACAGCTGAACTGACCGTGATCATCAGGACTGGAACACTTGTCGTTTGATTGTTCTACACCATGTTTCATTTGTGGTTAGCCATTGATATGTACCAGTGCGGTCGACCCCAAGCGTGTGTTGTGTTTTCAATATTGTAATCCTTACTAATGCAAATACTATGTTTCAGGCTGTTGTTGAATCGTCAACCCACGCACTTGATGCGGAGCCTTACATTCAAGTAATTCCGGTGGAAGCGGGACCATGCGGATACGAATCGGCGCAACAGCTTTCAGAAGTGCGCACCACATTGACAACAGCCCTAGATATTCTTCAGCAGCATGAGGTATGGATACTGACAGCTCCATCGAGCGTGATCATATAACGTGATTCCAATAGCTATACTTTCTTCCCTATTAACGCAAGTACTGTGTTTCAGGGAGATGATGGAGCTTCCACTACAATCACAAGATCACATTTAGATGATGTAGATGTAAAGACATCGGAGAAATAAGTCGATTAAATCTGATCATTTTTAAATATTCCTTGATTCTTTTAGATAATGCAACATTTGTGGTTATCTCTTTATATGTACCTGTGCCGTCGACCCCAAGTGTGTGTTATGTTTACGATATTGAAAACCATACTAGCGCAAGTACTGTGTTTCAGGGAGTTGCTGATGCCTCCTCTTCAATACAATCATTCGTGGCAGTCCATGTAGAGCCAGAGGTATGTATACTGACATCTCCATCGAACTAGGTCATCAGAGCTCGAATACTTGTCGTTTGATTGTTCCACACAATGTTTAAATCGTGTTTGGCTATTGAGATGTACATGTGTGTTCGTGCTCACGTGCGTTTTACGCTAACAATATTTTGATACACAGTAATGAAAATACTATGTTTCAGGGAGTCGATGGAGCCTCATTCCGTGCTGTCTATGCGGATACAGAAAATATAGTCGTTGCAGCGCAAGAGGAAGGGGAGACATGCGGATACGTATCAGAGCAACAGCGTGCAGATGTTGAAGGTCGAGTCAAAAAAGTTGTAAAGAAAAGAAACCAAAATAAGGTTAGTTACAAACAGTTCATAACTTTAGAAATGTTTTTGTGCTGGGGACTATTTTATGTTTTTTTCCAGTCAATTGTACTATACTTTATCTTGTGTTTAAACTGAACATCCCTTTTCCAATCTGTCCTCTAGTTACCCGTGGGTCTACGAACTATACATACACAGAGAGTGAAGCGAATGAGAGATGTTGCTTGCCAGACCATTTGCACTATGGAGGAACTATTCATTCAGACGCGGCGTGTTGAGACTCAGGATGCTCATGTCCAATGGCCAGAACATGAAATGAATGTGTCCGGAGAATCCAGCAAAGTTTTATTGGACCATTGCTACAGTACGACCGCACCGCCGCAACAACATGATACTGGAAGTATTGAAGATAGCTCTGAAGTAGTCACAGATCAATTCACACAATATACACCCGCCAAAAAATTGCCACCAAAAAAGCTGTCGATATTGTTGTGTTCTCCCATCAATGTTGAAGTAACAGATGTTGAAATAACAGAGAATGAACCAGCAGCAGCATTCACCGATGCATCAGAACTTGATAGCAGCGATATTTCTTTCAAATGTGGTGATATGTCCTCAACGTCACAGGCCGAATCAACTTTGACGCAGGATGACAGTCTAATGAAAGAGGGCAAATACATAGTATTCAACAGTTGTTTGATGGATATTATAAGTATGCTGAAATGTGGGCATTCCGTCAGAGGGAAAGTATGTAGGAAGCCATTGATTCATGTGACTCGTCAAAAACAAGGCAGTAACGTCACAATGCATGCCGTCTGTAGATTACATCATACGTTCTCATGGTCTGCACAACCGATGCTGGGGAAACTGCCAGCAGGCAATCTACTGTGTGCAGCTGCATCACTTTTTAGTGCCTCCAGTTTTAGAAAGTTAGAGTCTTTCTTTCAGTTTGTGGGACTCCATTTCATTTAAAAAACGCAGTACTACAAATACCAACATGATTATCTGTTTCCGGCCATTAGTGATGCTTGGAAAATTGAACAATTGTCTCTAGCAAGTACATTCGAAGGCAAACGATTCAGGTTAGCTGGCGATGGACAGTGCGACAGCCCTGGATTTTCTGCCAAGTACTGTACCTACCACTTTCAGGACATGGATAGTAAGAAAATTGTGAGTTCGGTGGTTGTGCAGGTAACATCCACAATCGAGGGGAATGCACATCGACCTCATAGCCACGGACAGACACGTTTCAATTGCCAAGACAATGAGAGAGCAGTTCCCACATAGTAAACATCAATTTGACGTATGGCATCTTGCTAAATCAATCAATAAGAAAATCTCGGCTGCAGGGAAAAAAAAGGTTTGGAAAGTATTTCAGAGTGGTCCCAGTCTATCAGCAACCATCTTTGGTGGAGCTCCAAAACTTGTGAAGGGTCAGTGGAAATACTACTTGAAAAATGGCAGTCACTGATGCACCACTGTACCAACGTGCACCGCTGGTCAGAAAACCTACATTTCCACCAATGTGAACATGGCCCTTTATCCCCAGTGGAGGCACGGAAGAAGAAGTGGTTGAATCCATCTTCACCGACACACAAAGCCATTGAGAAGATTGTTTTCGGTAAAACTCTATCAAGAGATTTGAGGGGACTGACAGAATTCTGTCACACAGGAGGTTTGGAGGTGTTCCACAATATGTGCCTAAAGTACAGGCCAAAGCGCTTGCATTTCAGCATACAGGGCATGAGACATAGGACTCTACTTGCCGTCTTGGCCCATAACGAGAATCTCGGCCGTGAACAATCTAGGACTAATGGTAATGTAAGGATGCCTCGCTACACTAAGGCCTTTTCAAAAAGAAGTAAGCAATGGGTGATCAAACCAGTCTATGAGGAAATGGAGTTCGACTTTGTCAAAAGCCTTATTGTTGCTGTATTAGAGAAGCACAGATATGGAATTTTGAACGTTTCTGTGCAGAGCACTGATCCATTGCCACCCAACATTGCCACTGTGCCATGTCCACCCATAGGAGAGCTGGTTGTGAAGTACAAATCCCGGTTTAAATTATTGTAATACGATTGTCTTTTTGTAAATACATTTTATTGTACAGTGTGCATACAAAGTACGCTAACCCTAACCCCTACCTTCACCATCCTGGGTGCCGAACTACCTGGGTGTCATCTTTGAATTATCTCTCTATTCACCTCATATTGCTGACCTTGTCTATTTGTGTATGTATATTTTTTTGTTGATGTAACTAATTTTCGCATTCTCTTATAAATGCTGGCCACTGTTAACCGAGGGGAGGCTTGCGTATTGCAAATAATAAAACAAACAAACAATAAATCTCACTTTCAAATCAACTGCTCGGGTACTTTATACTTTCACCTGACCTTCCCCAAAAAATTAAAAGTCTCAATAGTTATGGTTCTTTGGGGCTTCAAAGTTCGCAGACAACGAGGACAAAATTGGGGCCTTAGAACGCGCCAAGCGAGCCGTTGCAGATGAGAGAGAAGCCAGTTCGCATTTGCACATTGAGGCGTACTACATAGATGGATTTGAAACTTCAAGTTCTCACAGATGGCTTAACTACGGGATGTTGCAAAGAAAGAATGTATGCTAATTTCTAGTGAAGGTCAGCGGCTTTGATTTCAGCTCGAGCCCTGAAGAGGCCCACAACTCGCACTGGCAGTATAAGGTTCTTTTGTTTTTTGACCTTGAGAGACAGGGACCATGCAGAAAGAACTTCATTTGAAGGGGGGCCTGGGGGGTGCAATAACGTTTGAGACGATAAGGCAGAAAATTCTTAAACTAGACCGAGTTTCATGTTAGTTCAGTATACGAAAAATCGTTGTCAAGAGCACAGTGGGATTTACAGACTGCATTACGCAGAGACACAATGGAAATTGCAAATATAATGTAAGTAACTCTTTAGACGCTTTTATACCGGAATGAAGAATTAATGAATGGATGCATGAATAAATGAATGAATGAAGAGCTTTGAAAAGGTTTGTGGGATCGTCCTTGTAGCGGGCACCTGGGCATGCAGGTCCACATTCCACACGCATGTAGATAAAAAGTCATTTCTCATTGTGTACCAACCTCGATTTATTTAGTTAGTTTTCGCATTGATTTTAGAGCCGAACATACTCCATTGCACTATACTTGAAAGCAAATAGTTTCAGCTCGGCCGTAATAAATAAAATGAATAACATTAACCCTTTAAGTGCCAAGGGCGAGGTATCTCGTCCTTGACAGTGCACACGCAGTGCCAAGGACGAGATAGCTTGTCCTTTTCGGCACCTTGTTTTGAGCGATCCCTGCAAAGCAGGGATCGCTCAAAACTGTAATCCAACCCCCGGGCTATGTGAGGTAAGCGGCCCCCCTCCCCCGTGGCCCCAAGGCATGGGGCCACAGTGGCAGAGACCCCTGGGGGCAGATGATCACGGCCCCCAGGGGTGAATACGGGTGGGGAGGAAAAAAAAAAAAATCAGAGGGAAGGGGGAGGTGGGAGGCGATTTGGGGCCCTGGGGCCCACTAGACCACCAGGGATTTTGTAAAAAATGGTGTCCTTGGAAAGGGGGGCTTCCCCCCTTTCCAAGGACACCACATATATGAGGCATTGCTGGTCACGGATCGGCGCGGAGCGCTCGATCCGTGACAAGCAACCCACTAGACCACCATGGATCCGTTTGTGAGGGGGGGAGGGGCTGCCTCAAGTAAGCAGCCCTCTCCCAGCCCCCAAGGCACATGCATGAGAACCCTGGGGCAGATGGCTGACCATCTGCCCCAGGGGAATGAAAAAAAAAATTTGAAAGGTTGTGGAAAGGGGGTGGGGGAAGGGGTGGGGTTGGGGGTCCACTAGCCACCATGGATTTTTTATTGAATGAAAGGGGGGGATGCCCCCCCAACCGAAGTAGAAAGGGATACCCCTTGTAACCCTCCCTGGGGGCAGATATCTGCTCCTAGGAAGGGGCATCTGACCCCAGGGAGGGATGCATGAGGTGGGCGCCCCCTATCTGCCCCCAGGGAGGGTTGCATGAGGTGGGGCCCTCCATTTGAGGTCGGGGGGTTGAGGGCCACCCCCCGTTGCGGTACATCATTTGCTGCCAATTTAGGGTGGCCCTCAGCCCCCCTAAAAAGAAGCCTATGACTTTGTATTTTGTTTTTTGTTTACCCAACTTTGCTTGGTGCAGATGGCCACATTAGTGTGGCTATCTGCCCCCAGGGTGCACAAACCCTACTGCCCCATCTATTGGGGGTCCTGCCCCACCTTTTGGGGTGGCCCTCTCCCCCCTCATCCCAAATGGGGGTGGGGTGTACCTCACGCAGCCGTTTGGAGGAGGTCCAGGGAGGCCTGCATGAGGTGTGTCCCCCAGCCATTGGGGGAGGGGGGAGAGGGCCCCCAAAAATGCTGGGACAGGACCCCCAATAGATGGGGCAGTAAGGTTTGGGCACTCCGGCGCCAGATTGGCACACCAATGTGCCCATGTGCACAAAGGGGAGTTGGGTAACCAAAGGAAAAAAGTGAAAATGTTGCAACGCTTTTTAGGGGGGGCGGTGGGGGACCCCAAAGGGTCGGGAAAGTTTCTAATGGAATGGGGCGTTAACCCCCCCCCGCCCACAATGGAGTGGGTGCCATGTTATGCAGCCCTCCCTGGGACCAGATATCTGCTCCTAGGAACGGACGCCTGAGCCCAGGGAGGAGTGCAGGACAGCCTCCCCCGTTATCTGCCCCTTTTGAGGGCTACATTAGATGGGCCGCCCCTCCAATTGGGGTGGTGGTGGAGAGGTGCACCCCCCTTCACGTTAGAAAATTCCACAGCGGTGTAGGGGGCCCCTCCGTCCCCGCAAAAGGGCAGCCTGCCATTTTGAATTGTGTTCTTCGTTTACTATACCTGCCTTGGCGTAGAGGGGCACATTGGTGTGCCAGTCTGGCGCCGGGGTGCCCAAAACGTACAGGCCAATGCAACAGGGGGGGCCAATATGGGTGGTCTGGTATTTGGGTGGGCTGACACAGATAATATATGTTTTGTTATTCCCTTTACAGGTCTTGAGCAGTTCAAGCTTCTCCCTTGTTATGTACGTATGAAATTTTGGTTATTCCAACATTTTATAGTGGGTGGAGGGCACATTGCTATTGGGATGGGGGTGAACAGGGCCTGTAGTGTTGGTGTTGTGAAGGAAGTGGGTGCTCTGGGGAGGTATTGGGGTGGCCAGGAACACACTTGCCGGGGTAGCGGACAAAACGCCCCCCAGTGCAGCTGAACAGTGCTGTTTCCCTGGGAGGGAAGTTTGCCACTTAGCCATCTGGGCAATGTTTTTTTTGTGTGCTGGGGGTTGCCATACACCCATTGGTTTTATGCCAGTTTGCTATCACTGTGCAGTCCAGCCTTCTGTGGAGGTAGATGACTGAGAAGTTTCATGTATGTGGTGGAAGGAGCTGAAAAATGTACAGATATATGCCAGACAGTTTGGATGTGTTATTGGTAGGCAAAGCACTGAATGTAATTCTTTTATGTTTCGTTGCAGTTGCGGCTACTGAAAAGCTTTTGCTGACTTATGTAAGTACCACATATATTACTTGGTAATGTGCGGGTGGAGGGTTACTGTGGTGGGAGAAACTGTGGCTGCAGTGTCAGTGGTATGGCTGAGAAAGGGTAGTAGGGCGGTTCGGGGGCCAGTGATGGGAGTGCGTTGCATTGAGGAAGGTGGCTGCTTTGCAGAAGGAAAAATTGGCCGACATAAGTAGCAGCTCCTTTTCAAAAATGTTGCCGGTAGTAATGCAGATGGTCATTTTGTTCTGAGCATGGTACGCGTACTTGATACAGAGAACACTACTTTTACTGCAACAATCACCATTTGTGTGGTCCTTTTCCAGCAGTCGTCCCAGTGAGCCCCACCAGGCTCCCCATCCTTTTGCACGGGGAAAAGCTGTAACGCAGGGTAGCTAGAGGGGCAGGAGGGGTGGGGGGTGAAGTCATTGGTCTTGGGCGTCCATCTCCCAGATTAATATTTTGTCCCTCAAAAGCAGCAGTGGGTGCAGGGTGCCCCAGCATGGTCCCCATCCCGTCCTAGAGGGGAAAGCTGCAGTGCTGGCCAGGCAGAGATGTAGGGTGGTGGTGGTTGATGTGTGTGACCTTGGCTGCCTCTCTGCCTTGGTAGTCGAATGGCCCCAAGTTCACCAGTACTTCAGGAGCTGCGCCCCAATTTCTCACAATCAAAGTGTCCAAATTTGCATGCATGTGTAATGAATGGCGCACATTCTGTCATAGTAACTATATTCGGAGAGGTTACAAAGCACCCTTGCTGCACAGGTCATATCCTCTGTCAGACTAGTCACCCTGCCAAAGTGTAATGGTGTAGCATGTGCAAGTCAACTTACCACCGTGCAGTGCAGGCGGTGGGCCACAGGAGCAGACAACCTTTACTGATTACAATTGCCCCAGCACAACTGTGTTATTGGCACAAGGTGACATACTGTCTTCTTCACCTCTTTCCCACCTCCTTCCCCTAAAACACAAGTGCCAATTACGTAATGACCTACTGTAAATTCACATGAGAGGTGCATGTCCGAATGGGTGAAGTGTATGTCTGGGATTGTTACAAGAGCCATGTGTTCACGCAATCATTCAGCTAGTTGGTAAACTGTATGTATAGCCATATTCATGGGGGTTCACTTGTTTCCATATCATAGTGACGATGAGGGTTGTGTAGATAATTGCCTACTCTTTTACCCAAAGGGCTGCACGATTTTCTGAGGGCCAACCACATCTGGCTCTCAAAGGGAGGCCCTCCTGGTGCATTGGTTTGGAGTTAGGGGGAAGCGCTTTCACCAGCTCAGAGGAGCCATCAGCGATGTCCATGCAAAAGGAGATGCAACCCCCCCACCCTACAGTGGTGCACCTGGGAGGAAATGATTTAGCGTATGTGTGAGGGGAAGGGATACATGAGCTGCTAATGGAGGAACTGGAATGGATAGCACAGAGGTTTCCAAACAGTGATGGTTTGGTGCCAGATTTCCGGGATTTATTTTTTTTAACTTTTTTTCTGCAGGATGCCATATGCCCACTTGTCTTATTTCCATTTCCAATCCGTGTGCAGTCTAGCCTTCCGTAGTGGTAGATGACTGAGAAGTGTCATGGAACTTGTGGAAGGAAGTGAAAAATGTACAGATAGTTGCCAGACAGTTTGGATGTGTTATTGGTAGGCAAAGCATTGAATGTAATTCTTTTATGTTTCCTTTGCAGTTGCGGCTACTGAAAAGCTATTGCTGACTTATGTAAGTACAACATTTATTACTTGGTAATGTGGGGGTGGAGGGTTACTGCGGTGGAAAGAATTGTGACTGCATTGTCAGTGATAAGGTTGGGAAAAGGTAGTGGGGAGGGTCGGGGGCCAGTGATGGGTGTGCCTTGCATTGAGGAAGGCGGCTGCTTTGCACAAGGAAATACTTGGCCGACATAAGTAGCAGCAAATTTTCAATTTTTTTCCAGTAGTTATATAGATGGTCATTTTTTCTGAGCATGCTATGCACACTTGTTACAGAGCTCATTCCTTTCACTGCAAAGTTCACCATTTCTGTGGTGCAATTCCAGCAGTGGTCCCAGTGTGCCCTGTCAGGGTCCCCATCGTTTTGCAGGGGGAAAAACTGTAACGCAGGGTAGCTAGAGGGGGGGGGTGTCCTTGGCCTTGGGCGTCCGTCCCCCAGGTGGATATTTTGTCCTCCAAATTCAGCAGTGGGTGCAGGGTGCCCTGGCAGGGTCCAATCCCTTCCAGGAGAGGAAAGCTGTAATGCTGACCAGGAAGCAATGTAGGGTGGTGGTGGGTGATGGGTGTGACCTTGGCCACCTCCCTTCCTTGGTAGTGAAGTGCCCCAAGTTCACCAGTGGTCCTGGAGCTATGGCCGAAACACTCACATTGAAAAGTGTCTGAAGGTGCACCCATTTGTGGTAAATGTGTGTACCTATATTCAGAGAGCGTACAAAGCACACTTCCTGTGGACTTCATATCCTCTGTGAGACTAGTCACCCTGCCAAAGTGTAACGATGTAGCATGTGCAAGTCACCTTACCACCGTGCTGTGCAGGCGGTGGGCCACAGGAGCAGACAACTTTTACTGATTACAATTGCGCCAGCACAACTGTGTTATTGGCACAAGGTGACATACTATCTTCTTCACCTCTTTCCCCTGAAAATAATGTGGCAATTATGTGTCGACCTACTGTTATCTCAAATGAGAGGTGGTTTCCGAATGGGTGAAGTGTGTGTCTGGGATTGTTACAAGAGTCATGTATTGCCGCAATTGTTGTGTAATTTGGTAAAATGTATGTGTAGCCATAATCATGGGGGTTTTCCTGTTTCCATTTCCTAGTGAGGATGAGGGTTGTGTGGATTTTCGGCCACTCTTAAATCCAAAGGGCTGCACGACTTTTCCGAGGGCCACCTACATCTGGGTCTGGAAGGGATGGCCTTGCAGTGCATTGGTTTGGGGTGGGGGGATGCGCCTTCACCAGCTCCGAGGAGCCATCATCGCTGCCCAAGCAAAAGGAGAGCCCCCCCCGCCCCCTGAACTTATAGTGGTTCACCTGGGAGGAAATGATTTTGCGTCTGTGGGACGGAAGGGGGTACGGGAGCAGCTCATGGCAGACCTTGAATGGATTGCACAGAGGTTTCCAAACACTGTGGTGGCCTGGTCCCAGATGATTCCCAGGATGGATTGGAGAACTCAAGGGAATAGAAGGGCCATCAACCGCTCGGTGTGGAAACTGAATGGCGAGTTCACTAGACTGACAGAGGGCAACACCAGAATACGGACCATTCACCATGGCAATATCAAAGGTGCTGTGATGTTTCACAGAGATGGGGTGCACCTTTCCAAAACAGGCATGTAGCTGTTCATTGGAAACATAATGGATTTTGCCCAGACGCTATTTTAGGGGGGGTTTGCCCAGTGACTGATGGACGCACTGGAAGATGTGAAAAGTGAATAAAAATGGTAGTAAGTATGTTGGCAGTGAGACTTCCACTTCCTAGCAATTGTTTGCATTCATGGCATGTCAAAGCATTCAGTATGTTTGTGCTGCTTATTTCTTAGCTACCCATCACCACTTGCTTCAGCCTACATCAATTTGCTTGGCCTTGCATTAATTTTGTCCTTGTGAGCTTTCCCCTTACAATAGACACCCCTATGTGAATGAGCAGGTGTTTTTGTCGAAAGTGTGCCAGCAGTTGCCCGGAAGGGCCAGCCGTGTACTTTATTTATCTTCCCTTTCTGCTTCTTCATTGCCTATGGCTTTTCAACTCACCCAATCACTAATACGTTGCATGGTTGCTTCTCACCTCGATTTCCCATCCACAAGCATCCCATGGAGGAGGGCATGGTGCAAAGCATGTTGGCTGTTTCTGAATAGGTAGTGTGGCTGAAATCCTCGTCCCCACGCTTGTATTTCTGTAAAGTTTAGCAGAATAGTACATTGTCCATAGATTTTTTGTTCTCTTTCTTTTAGGTGCAGGTGTGTTGTAGCTGTCTACCCACTTGTAGGAAAGCAATCAGCTGGTCCTTAGCATTTCACGTGAGTGTTTCCAAAGTACTACTCCGTTTATTGTAGCGTGCAGGGAGTACGTCATATTGCAGAGGGCTGCTACAGTTTGTGAGCAAAGTCTGGACCTTTTGGTGTACTTGTGTGGAGTAGGTTTGTGGCACTGAATACCACTTACTGTGCTACGTTCCATACTTTCAGAAGCACAGATACTTATTGTTTCAGTCTTCATCTGGTCTTTGGGCAGTGAAGGGTTCCATAGCGAAGGTACTCATGGCTTCTCGGCGATCAATGTCTGGTGCGGAGGCATTAGCTGCAGTGATGGAGTCTGGCTCAGAGCAAGGCACAGATGTGTACATGCATTCTGAAACAGATAGTGCTTCTGAGGGGCAGGAGGGAAGTGATTGGGGAAGTGAGATGGCCATTGACGAAAGTCCCTCCTCCCACTCATCATCGTCATCACCTGATGACGAAGAGGAAGGAAGAGTGCATCCACCTTTTCGCACACTTCCCACACGCAGAGGACCTGTAAGGGGGAGGGGACGTGCAAGACGGCCACGCAATGTGGCAGTTCCTGACATGACTCAAGAGTCGCTCTGGGTGCCTCCAGCAATGGCTCAGCCTGTTGTGCCCCCTTTCACTGGTATATCAGGGTGCACAGTGAATACAGAAGGGTTTCAGCCTATTGATTTTTTCAACCTTTTTGTTGATGATGGGTTCATTGCAGATGTGGTTCAGCAAACCAATTTATACGCTGCACAGTTCATGAGGTCTAGGGGTCCCACTCTGAAACCCCACTCCAGAGCACAAGCATGGGTACCCACAAACGATGTTGAAATGAGACAGTTTTGGGGTCTCATTTTGTTCATGGGAATTAGACACAAGCCGTCTGTCGCGATATACTGGTCTACTGTAGCACCACTTTATTGCCCGTTTTTTTCAGCTACAATGAGCAGAAATCGCTTTCAAGCACTGCACCGTATGTTGCACTTCAATGACAACTCGGCAGCATTACCCAAAACGGACCCAAACTTTGATAGGCTGTTCAAACTGAAGCCATTTCTGGACCACTTCACTCACCGATTTGCAGAGGTGTATGTTCCTAGCCAGAACATATCCATTGATGAATCGTTGGTGTTGTTCAAAGGTCGCCTTGTATTCAGGCAATACATTCCTAGCAAGAGATCACGATATGGGATTATAATGTACATGTTGTGTGAAAGTACCACTGGGTATGTCAGTAGCATGAGAGTCTACACCGGTAAAGACTCTACCCTAAACCCTCTGGGCTGCCCAGCCCATTTAGGGACAAGTGAGAAGATTGTTTGGGATCTTCTCACACCATGCCTCCACAAGGGACATCATTTGTATGTAGACAATTTCTACACTGGAATTCCACTGTTCAAGGAATTGTTCAATGTGGGTACACTGGCATGCGGTACAATCCGCAGTAACCGCAAAGGCTTCCTCAGACAACTTGTGTGTAAGAAGTTGGCCAAGGGACAATGTATGGCATTGCGGCAGGATGAATTGTTAGCAGTGAAATTCTGCGACAAAAGGGATGTGTACATGCTAAGTACTATTCATGATGAAAGTACTTCGGCTGTCCCTCTGCGCAGGCAGACTCAGCAAGTGTTGAAGCCCAATTGCATTCTGGATTACAAGTACATGGGTGGAGTAGACAAAAATGACCAAGTGCTTGAGTCATACAACGCTGAACGCAAGTCGCGTTTCTGGTACAAAAAGTTAGCCACACACATTGTGCATCTGGCAACGTACAATGCTTATGTGGTGTACCGTGCAGCTACTCCAGAAAACAAGCTCTCCTTTTTGGATTTTGAATTAGCAATTGTTCAATCTCTGGCTAATGTTCATGTACAAATTCCCTCCTTTCCAGAGGTCGAAGATGTGGCCAGATTGCAAGAGCGACACTTTGGTGATTATGTTCCTCCCACTGCCACGAAGGCACAACCGTACCGAAAATGTAAGGTGTGTACAAAACAAGGAAAGAGGAAGGATACTCGGGTGTACTGTCCCCAATGCCCTTCCCAGCCTGCCCTCTGCTTTCAGCCTTGTTTCCTTTTGTATCATACAAAGGAAAATTATTGGGAGATCGACTGATTTCCGAAAATGCCCATCATTCCTTGAAAGGGACCCTTAGCCACTGAAATCGTGCATGTCTTGTAAAGGAATGGCACTCTTGCACCCTGCCCTGGAGGTGTACCTTCAATGAAAAAGCCACGGGATGTCAACTCACTTCACTTGGTTTAGCGTGCTTTCATGAGCATTGCTAGTCCTGCTTCCTCCACTTGAGGCCTGCCTTGGAAAGGCAACCACAGCCGTAGCTTTCCCTTGAGGCCTGCCAACAAAATTTACATCAGTCTAGATCCCTCAGCTCAAAGCGTGACTTGCAAAGGAACGTTAATCAGGCTCCTTCCATTGGAGGCGTGTCTGCGAAATAGTAATCATTACAAGTCCCTGTACTTGAGTTGTGCCATGCAGGTCTTTCCCCTTTGGCGTGCTTTGGCAAGCAATGCTAGTCCTGCTCCCTCCACTTGAGGCATGCCTTGGGAAGAGACATCACCCCCGGTACCTTTCACTTCAGGTCTGCCTCATAAGGAAAATGCAGTCTAGCTCCCTCTGCGTGTGGTGTGCCTTGCAAAGTAACACAATTCTTGTTTCTTCCAAAGCAGGCGCATCTTGGAAAGAAATGCCACTCTAGCTCCCTCCACTTGAGGTGTGCCTTGGAGTAGGTGGGGACAGCACTCTGCTTCACTCCCCTTTGGCGTGCTTAGGCAAGCAATGCTAGTCCTGCCCCCTCCACTTGAGGCCTGCCTGGGAAAGAGACATCACCCCCGGTACCTTTCACTTCAGGTCTGCCTCATAAGGAAAAGGCAGTCTAGCTCCCTCTGCGCGAGGTGTGCCTTGCAAAGTAACGCAATGCTTGTTTCTTCCAAAGCAGGCGCATCTTGGAAAGAAATGCCACTCTAGCTCCCTCCACTTGAGGTGTGCTTTGGAGTAGGTGGGGACAGCACTCTGCTTTACTCCCCTTTGGCGTGCTTAGGCAAGCAATGTTAGTCCTGCCCCCTCCACTTGAGGCCTGCCTGGGAAAGAGACATCACCCCCGGTACCTTTCACTTCAGGTCTGCCTCATAAGGAAAAGGCAGTCTAGCTCCCTCTGCACGTGGTGTGCCTTGCAAAGTAACGCAATGCTTGTTTCTTCCAAAGCAGGCACATCTTGGAAAGAAATGCCACTCTAGCTCCCTCCACTTGAGGTGTGCTTTGGAGTAGGTGGGGACAGCACTCTGCTTTACTCCCCTTTGGCGTGCTTAGGCAAGCAATGCTAGTCCTGCCCCCTCCACTTGAGGCCTGCCTGGGAAAGAGACATCACCCCCGGTACCTTTCACTTCAGGTCTGCCTCATAAGGAAAAGGCAGTCTAGCTCCCTCTGCGCGTGGTGTGCCT
Organism: Ambystoma mexicanum; assembly: GCF_040938575.1. Classification (NCBI taxonomy): domain Eukaryota; kingdom Metazoa; phylum Chordata; class Amphibia; order Caudata; family Ambystomatidae; genus Ambystoma; species Ambystoma mexicanum. Next base: position 849,261,864 of record NC_090930.1, read on the forward strand.
TGCAAAGTAACGCAATGCTTGTTTCTTCCAAAGCCGTCGCATCTTGGAAAGGAATGCCACTCCAGCTCCCTCCACTTGAGGTGTGCCTTGGAGTAGGTGGGGACAGCACTCTGCTTTACTCCCCTTTGGCGTGCTTAGGCAAGCAATGCTAGTCCTGCCCCCTCCACTTGAGGCCTGCCTGGGAAAGAGACATCACCCCGGTACCTTTCACTTCAGGTCTGCCTCATAAGGAAAAGGCAGTCTAGCTCCCTCTGCGCGTGGTGTGCCTTGCAAAGTAACGCAATGCTTGTTTCTTCCAAAGCAGGCGCATCTTGGAAAGGAATGCCACTCCACCACCTCTAGTTGAGGCGGGCCATGGAGAAGAAGGGTGGAGCACTCTGGGTCACTCCCCTTTGGGAGTGCAGCTTGCTCCAGTTCGGGATTGCCTTATAAAAAAAACGTCTGGAAAGCCCCATCCACTTCCGGCGTACTTTGGACAGGAACCCGAATCTGGCTCCTTCCACCTAAGGTTTGGCAAGCAAAGAAAGGCCAGTCCCGTTCCCTCTACTCAAGCCGTGCGTTGTGGAAGACCAGAACACCATTCAGGTTCCCTCCACTCAAGGGGTGTCTTTTCAAAATAATACACGCCACTTTGGCTCCCTCCCTTGAGGTCTAAGCGTCATGAAAGTGGTACTTGGACACCAACTATATGGCAGCGGTGTCTTGCGTACCTCGTAAGATCCTGCCTTGTTTATTGTTTTACTGCGAGTAATGTTATGTGTGGTGTAAGTGACACGTCTTCTGTAGGAATGAAATGGATATGATTGGTGTGTGAATTAGGTAAAGATACAAACAACATGCAGATGCAATTTCTGTGAATGTACTTTTCCAGCACTGCAGAAATGATTGTCATGTTGCAGGGTGGCTGTTTTGTGTGGGTACGGTTGAACGTAAGAATGTTTGCCCATAGTTGCTATGGGCATACTCAAAGCTGGTGTGGAAGATAGCGCCTGTAGGGCAGGGTAGCGAAGTGAGCCAGTATGCACTTGCTATCAGTGTCCACATGTGATTGCAGGCACATAAAGTTTGCATGCAGACACAGTTGCTATAAAATTGATGCCAAATGATAGTTAAGATATTGCTAGAGACACAGTTGCATTGTACACACATGTCCACGTGGTATACGTGTGTAGATATGCTCATGTGTAGATACACTTGCTCTGGTGCTAGTGATTTGGTAGAAGTGCAACTGCTGAAATGGATGCCAACTGACTGCAGACACGAAAGGGATACGAATGGCCAGTGATCCGGTGGGTGCCTTGTCGTGGCATCACTGCTCACAAGGACAAACCTTCTTGTGCTACACAAGGAGGTTTGTCCTTGTGCTAAATCCCACCTTGCGTGTCTAACTGCATTGTGTCTGGTATGTATGGGAAGTGTGAGGAAAGGTGCATGTGAAATGGCTTACTACCAGTTCTTTACTGTTTCCTAAGCGCACTACAGAGAAGTTACTATACAAAAGATGTACCCATTGTCACTCAGGTACCACACCTGCACACAAGAGGTCTGCCTCTCATTGGGACACGTGTGGCGATGCGGGAAGGTAGGCCATGTGTTGTTGGGGGCGTGTTTTGATGGGTGCGTCGAGCGAAATGTGCGGAAAAAGTGTTTTTTGCCCGACATTTCGGACTTTGCGGGGCTGTCTGGGTAAAAAATTCTGGGGCGATGTGTACAAATCATACCTCTGCGGATTCCCACGGGTGTCCTCTTTTCGGAAATGCATGGGGTTCCCTGTTTTCCTCGGTGGCTTGGACACCCGAGGCCCATATCTGTACGTTGTGCCGGTCGGCAGAATGTCTGAGATTTCCCTCTGAACACAGACTTGGGGTTACTTGTGTTTTAGGCTTGCCCCTTGCCAGCCAGGTAGGTGCACCCACACATGTGAGGTGCCGTTTTCATCGGGACACCTGTGGGAACGCGTGACAGTAGGCCATGTGTTGTTGGGGGCGTGTTTCGATGGGTGCGTCGAGCGAAATGTGCGGAAAAGGCGTTTTTTTCCCGACATTTTGGACTTTGCGGGGCTGTCTGGGTAATAAAATCTGGGGCGATGTGCGCAAATCATACCTCTGCGTATTCCCACGGTGGTCTTCTTTTCGGAAATGCATGGGGTTCCCTGTTTTCCTCTGTGGCTTGGACACACGAGGGCCATATCTGTACGTTGTGCCGGTCGGCAGAACGTCTGAGATTTCGCTCTGAATACAGACTTGGTGTTACTTGTGTTTTAGGCTTTCCCCTTGGCGGCCAGGTAGGTGCACCCACACATATGAGGTACCGTTTTCATCGGGACACCTGTGGGAACACGTGACGGTAGGCCATGTGTTGTTGGGGGGGTGTTTCGATGGGTGCGTCGAGTGAAATGTGTGGAAAAGCGTTTTTTTCCCCACATTTCGGAATTTGCAGGGCTGTCTGGGTAATAAATTCTGGGGCGATGTGCGCAAATCATACCTCTGCGTATTCCCACGGGTGTCCTCTTTTCGGAAATGCATGGGGTTCCCTGTTTTCCTCGGTGGCTTGGACACCCGAGGGCCATATCTGTACGTTGTGCCGGTCGGCAGAATGTCTGAGATTTCGCTCTGAAAACAGACTTGGGGTTACTTGTGTTTTAGGCTTTCCCCTTGGCGGCCAGGTAGGTGCACCCACACATGTGAGGTACCATTTTCATCGGGACACCTGTGGGAACGCGTGACGGTAGGCCATGTGTTGTTGGGGGCTTGTTTCGATGGGTGCGTCGAGCGAAATGTGCGGAAAAAGCATTTTTTTCCCCACATTTCGGACTTTGCAGGGCTGTCTGGGTAATAAATTCTGGGGCGATGTGCGCAAATCATACCTCTGTGGATTCCCACGGGTGTCCTCTTTTCGGAAATGCATGGGGGTTCCTGTTTTTCTTGGTGGCTGAAGCACCCCAGGCCTAAATCTGTCGGTTGCCTCCCCAAACCCGTTGGGGGGATAGCAGTGTTTTAGGCTTTCCCCTTGGCGGCCAGGTAGGTGCCCCCACACATGTGAGTTACCGTTTTCATCGGGACACCTGTGGGAATGTGTGACGGTAGGCCATGTGTTGTTGGGGGCGTGTTTCAATGGGTGCTTCGAGCGAAATGTGCGGAAAAAGCGTTTTTTTCCCGACATTTCGGACTTTGCGGGGCAGTCTGGGTAATAAAATCTGGGGCGATGTGCGCAAATCATACATCTGCGGATTCCCACGGTTGTCCTCTTTTCGGAAATGCATGGGGTTCCCTGTTTTCCTCGGTGGCTTGGACACCCGAGGGCCATATCGGTACGTTGTGCCGGTCAGCAGAATGTATGAGATTTCGCTCTGAAAACAGACTTGGGGTTACTTGTGTTTTTATGCTTTCCCCTTGGCGGCCAGGTAGGTGCACCCACACATATGAGGTACCATTTTCATCGGGACACCTGTGGGAATGCGTGATAGTTGGGCATGTGTTGTTGGGGGCGTGTTTCGATGGGTGCGTTGAGCGAAATGTGCGGAAAAAGCGTTTTTTCCCCACATTTCGGACTTTGCGGGGCTGTCTGGGTAATAGATTCTGGGCCGATGTGCGCAAATCATAACTCTGCGTATTCCCAAGGGCGTCCTCTTTTCGGAAATGCATGGGGTTCCCTGTTTTCCTTGGTGGCTTGGACACCCGAGGCCCATATCTGTATGTTGTGCCGGTCGGCAGAATGGCTGAGATTCCCTTCTGCAAACAGACTGGGGGTTGCTTGCGTTTTCGGCTTGCCCCTTGCCAGCCAGGTAGGTGCACCCACACATGTGAGGTACGGTTTTCATTGGGACACCTGTGGGAACGCGGGGCAGTAGGTCATGTGTTGTTGAGGGCGTGTTTCGTTGGGTGCGCCGAGCGAAATGTGCGGAAAATGCGTTTTTTTCCCCACATTTCGGACTTTGCGGGGGTGTCTGGGTAATAAATTCTGGGGCGATGTGCGCAAATCATACCTCTGCGGATTCCCACGGTTGTCCTCTTTTCGGAAATGCATGGGGTTCCCTGTTTTCCTTGGTGGCTTGGACACCCGATGCCCATATCTGTATGTTGTGCCGGTCGGCAGAATGGCTGAGATTCCCTTCTGCAAACAGACTGGGGGTTGCTTGCGTTTTGGGCTTGCCCCTTGCCAGCCAGTTATGTGCACCCACGCATGTGAGGTACTGTTTTCATCGGGACACCTGTGGGAACGCGGGACGGTAGGCCATGTGTTGTTGGGGGCGTGTTTCGATGAGTGCGTCAAGCGAAATGTGCGGAAAAAGCGTTTTTTTCCCGACTTTTCGGAATTTGCGGGGCTGTCTTTGTAATAAAATCTGGGGCGATGTGCACAAATCATACCTCTGCGGATTCCCACGGGTGTCCTCTTTTCGGAAATGCATGGGGTTCCCTGTTTTCCTCGGTGGCTTGGACACCCGAGGCCCATATCTGTACGTTGTGCCGGTCGGCAGAATGTCTGAGATTTCCCTCTGAAAACAGACTTGGGGTTACTTGTATTTTAGGCTTTCCCCTTGGCTGCCAGGTAGGTGCACCCACACATGTGAGGTACCGTTTTCATCGGGACACCTGTGGGAACGCGTGACGGTAGGCCATGTGTTGTTGGGGGCTTGTTTCGATGGGTGCGTCGAGTGAAATGTGCGGAAAAAGCGTTTTTTTCCCCACATTTCGGACTTTGCAGGGCTGTCTGGGTAATAAATTCTGGGGCGATGTGCGCAAATCATACCTCTGCGGATTCCCACGGGTGTCCTCTTTTCAGAAATGCATGGGGTTCCCTGTTTTCCTCGGTGGCTTGGACACCCGAGGCCCATATCTGTACGTTATGCCGGTCGGCAGAATGTCTGAGATTTCGCTCTGAAAACAGACTTGGGGTTACTTGTGTTTTAGGCTTTCCCCTTGGCGGCCAGGTAGGTGCACCCACACATGTGAGGTACCGTTTTCATCGGGACACCTGTGGGAACGTGTGACGGTAGGCCATGTGTTGTTGGGGGCGTGTTTCGATGGGTGCGTCGAGTGAAATGTGCGGAAGAAGCGTTTTTTTCCCGACTTTTCGGACTTTGCGGGGCTGTCTGGGTAATAAAATCTGGGGCGATGTGCACAAATCATACCTCTGCGGATTTCCACGGGTGTCCTCTTTTCGGAAATGCATGGGGTTCCCCGTTTTCCTTGGTGGCTTGGACACCCAAGGCCCATATCTGTACGTTGTGCCGGTCGGCAGAATGTCTGAGATTTCGCTCTGAAAACAGACTTGGGGTTACATATGTTTTAGGCTTTCCCCTTGGCGGCCAGGTAGGTGCACCCACACATGTGAGGTACCGTTTTCATTGGGACACCTGTGGGAACGCGTGACGGTAGGCCATGTGTTGTTGGGGGCATGTTTCGATGGGTGCGTCGAGCGAAATGTGCAGAAAAGGCGTTTTTTTCCCGACATTTCGGACTTTGCGGGGCTGTCTGGGTAATAAAATCTGGGGCGATGTGCGCACATCATACCTCTGCGTATTCCCACGGGTCTCCTCTTTTTGGAAATGCATGGGGTTCCCTGTTTTCCTCGGTGGCTTGGACACCCGAGGCTGTACGTTGTGCCTGCCGGCAGAATGTCTGAGATTTCGCTCTGAAAACAGACTTGGGGTTACTTGTGTTTTAGGCTTTCCCCTTGGCGGCCAGGTAGGTGCACCCACACCGTTTTCATCGGGACACCTGTGGGAACGCGGGACGGTAGGCCATGTGTTGTGTTTGTGTGGTTTCCATAACGTTTTGACCCATTTGCTGGTGCCCTTTGTCTCACAACCCTTTCTTTTCCCAAATGTGACCTACATTTAGTCGCTGCTTTAGCCACCATACACTTTTGTAACCTGCACAAGTCACCTACCCTTGAAAAGGTCTCCCTGTGCTCTTTCAAAAAATGTATGCTTGCCGTTCCTCACCACATTGGTTTTCTCAATTTACACATGCTAAGTGCGTCTGGTCAGGCCGTGAGCGTAAAACTCCTGTGTACCATGGCTCAGTGTTTGGCTTGTGGTATTGCTTGTTTTGTAAAAACACTACAAAAATTGTATGCTCTCCTAACTGCAAGAGTCGGGGGAATGTAGTGGAGCATTGCTTTTCTCAAAGTTCATAGAAGCCATTGCCGTACCAAGCCAACCATGTCCAACACATACCTTTTTTTTCAGTCATCTTCCCGCTTTTCCCCCATTCGATGGCAGTTTCCCCTACCTAGTTGTTGCCTGACCCTGCCCCTTCCTAAACTTGGAATCTTGTCTACTTTTCAGAAATATATGCCTTTCTGTCCTCCAATTTGGCTTTCCTGCCCTTTTCTTCCATTCCGTCCATGCATGTCCAATTGGCAAAAATGTCAAAAATCGCCTACCTCTCACAAAACGGTTGATAACCACATCAAAATAATTTTTTTCCATTTCCACTCAACCTGTTCCTGAAAGCCACGAAATTGGGGAACTCAGCACAGCAAACCATTTGTTCCTAGCTCTTACAAGGAAAAAACCACAGGCTTCTTTGTACATCATTTTATTGGCATTATTTGAAAAAACCCCAAATTTTCGCACTTTTTCCTTATTTTCTCTCACCCCCGTACAGCAACCTGGGATTCCTGGGTGGCGTTACGACCGCCTACATGTGGGAAAAAAAGGAGCCAAATTTGGCCGAGATATCTCATGTAACAAAAAAGTTACAAGCCATTGAATGGCCACATACCAAAATTACCAAAAAAGGCCCTGGCACTGGGGAGAAATACCCATGGCACTTAAAGGGTTAATAAAGATCGGCTGACGAGACTAATTATACATTTTATGTTTTCAAAATAGGTACATACTCCCCTTTTGCCCCTGCCACCAGTTTCAGACACCGGCAGACGGTTTCTTCAGCCGCCATCTGCAGCTTAATGTAAAGCTTAATGTAAACAACTGCACCATTCTGATGATCTTTTGGGACGATCGCCAAGGGCCCATATGCCCTTACGCGGTACTAGCGGCTAGAAGCAACATATCAACCTTTACGCTGGCCTAGTGCCTACTTGATGGAACAGCCTTGCGGTTCAACGTGCGACAAAAGTGCCTCTTTGAACGAAAACCAACACCCTGTGTACCATAAAGGAACAGCGCGTGACTCACGATAAAATTTTAAGGATTTGCGGATAGAGATAAAAGAAAATAAATGACTTTCGGAGTTCATATGTCAATTGCTGAATATTCTATAAACCTTTAATGTCAAATAAATGTACTTTACCAATTTACCGTGTTGCTGTTTGATTTTAAAGTACAGTTTCATATTCCGAATTGTGGCGCGCTGTGTTGTGAGCTGATCTGTGTTGGTTTCCGGGTTCTGTGTGAAGTCGCGCAGAAGACGACTGGGCGCGTTTACCTACGCAGCACAGTAACGTCACAGAGAGAGGCGGGGAATATGAATGTTTTGATAATGTCAGGCTCAGGGCGGGGGATATGATTTAGTGCCGCAAAAGCAGGTCAGCCAGGGTGATGGGGGAAATGATATGATTATCACAAAATGGCAGCTCTCTGGTGCCTGTTTTCGCGTGCGTTTAATGGACGACAACTCGGGTAAGGTCCATAGGAAATTTTTCTAAAATCGAGCGACTTAGGCTTAAAAACACATGGCCGACCCGTAGGGGCAATAACATTTTTTGACCGAACCATTCCTTTAAGCATAGGAGACTGACTATGGCTGCCCCCTGAGCAGTTGACCGTTCCCCGCTCTCCACGCTTCTAATTCTTGCAGTTCGATTTTTGATTTTAACCTAGAATAAGGACACTAATAATATTTGTATTGTTTTATTTTCTTAATGTGAATGCTATCAGTATTGTTCCTGTGGAATGATTGCAAAATTGGTTTCAGTGACAGTGGGTTAAAGTAACTATCTTACCTTGAGAATTGTAAACCATATTAAATTGTGTGTACTGAAATCTATTAAGCAATAACTTTGCACTTTGCACTTGCACTTTTAGCACACGCACTTTCTCTTCTATTTATATTCTATTAGTATTAGCACTTTATTGGTACAGAAGCAGTCAGTACCTTGTGGGATCAAAGAATGGTGAAGCACAAAGCTAATTATTTTATCTCGCCGAAACATGGCACAAAAAGAGTTTACAAACTCTGAGCATGTTTATTAAGTCAATGTGCTCATATCCGAAATGAAGGGGTTCCTGGGCAGTATTAAAGGGGGAGGGGTGAGGAAAAGGGGTAAAGAAGGGGATAAATAGGACTGTCTGATCCAACTGTGCAGTCCCAGATGAAGGGAAAGCATTACTGGAATTACTGAATTGGTGGCCCAAAACTAGGTTACTCAAAGCAGGAGTAAGTCCACACCTATAAAGTGTTCTAGGAAAGTGGAGAAAGTGGATCCGCTGGCCAAGTTCCTCGAGGAGAATGCTTCTGACCAGGTTGTGCGGAAGAACTATTCATTCCCCATTCATAGTTTGGGGATAGGAGGTTCTCCTGAAAATAGCATGATTGTAGTACACCCCAACGGAAAACAGCTGGAAATGTTGCCAACCCTAAGGTGTCCCCTTTATCTTTGTCACCCAACGTAGTAGAGAGACACACTGGAATAGGTCCACGAGAAAGCAGCATTCAGCGAATTGTTCTTACCGAACCATTAGACTCACCATTCATTGCCCCAGGCATAATTTTACAAAATAGATTCTTGCCTTTGGTGACGGGATGCAGTGGGGCAGTGCTGCATTGTGAGGCAACAGGTATCCCCTCTACTGGAGTAGTTGGCTGTCGTGATGGGGGAACATACGACCAAGACCTGGAAGATAGGGCAAATTAAATGGAATTAACGTCTAACCAAAACATGGAAGGTCCAAAGGGTACTGGTGTTTTGGTAAAGCCCCCTAAGTGTAACCAGTCGTTTTTTTCGGCCATTGAATATGAATGTGACACGAGAAGTGATATACAACTACTACCAGCAGATATTGGGGAATTAAAAGAATGGTCTCTGGCTATTAAATATTGTCAGTGAGCGGCAGAAGCAGCTCTTAAAAATCCAGAATGAATTGCCCTTATTTATGAATACCTCCCTGCTACCAAATATTGCGATTTATGCCAATGAAGGAAGGATCCACCAGGTGGCTTGTCAAGCCGGGGGTAATAACATCAGTGGCGGATACACCAAACCAATAACAGTTGATAAAAGGCCCACAAATGATACCCTATGGGCATAACCCATTATGTATTCTATTGATACACATATAGCAACCCACCCAGTGCATGGTACTAACAAAGGTGCTTCATCTATTCCAAAGGGGTTTCAAGGCAATGACTGTAAAAAAAGCAGGCCCTTCCAAAAGAGGGGAATGAATCCAAATGCTATTTTTATGTCCCGAAATTAAAACAGGGACCCTTTGAAAATGAGGGCATACTAATTAACAAGAGTATCCATTGGATCCAAAGGTTAGAGGCTGCCCCCAGTCATTAGAGATGATATCTTAAAGGCTAGGAGAGGGAAATTGTTAAATTGCCAAAATGATTATATTGGACTATCATTGAAGGATGCTTCCCTGGTCGAGGGACTGCTAACAATCGATACACGGACTAACCTGTCACTTGGTTCAGCAATCTCCCTCAGGTCCCCCCTAACTACCGGGTGGCAAGGTCCCTCCAGAGAGCAAAGAATGTGTGAACAGATTGGTCAAATGCCGTGTGGAGAGGGTCTGTAGGGGCGAATTGACAATGTCCCCCCCGTCATGTCCTCCCCTCTGGGCCAAGTAGCACCAGAGTGATGTCCTGGAATATTGCCAGGATAGTTGGTCATATGATCAATCCCAACTGGGTGAGCCTAATTAAGGAGAACAACATTATACGTCTTCAGGAAACTGGACTATGTCACCAGTTGAAATGCATGGATTTAAAGCATTTAATATCCCGGCAGCCAAGGCGCTAGAGGAAGATTCATGGAGGGACGGGGGGCGGCTGCTGACATTGGTGGCTGTAGGATCAGGGTGAGTGGGAAAAGGGTGTAATAGCAGTTCCCCCGATATGTTACTGGTAATTTCTGAAAATAATGAGGGCCATATACTGCTTGTTTTTGATGATTACAATCGCCCTTATGGGCAAAACCCGATCGGGACCATATCAGTACTGTACAAACGTATTAGTAAATGGCCTAATAAGGCCCCAGGGAAATTTGACATTGTGGTTGGAGGAGACTTCAATTTGCAGTTTGAACCACTTAGGGAAGTTGAAGGCCTGTGGGATGAAGTTGATTTAGCCTCGGACATTCCCGCATTGGAGGCTAGCTTTCCCTCAAGGGTACATAAATACGGATTGGCGTGTCCCTTATTACTACAAGACTTAGACTTGTGGGCCTGTAATGGTAGACATAATGTAGATAGACCAGCAAGGGATACATTTATTGGGCACAATTGTCCTTCATGTATCGATTATATCTTGGTCCTGGTGGGTGATTGGGAAGCTGTGGAGGATTTTAGTGTCATCGACCATAGGGATAGTGACCATCAGCCACTTCAGTTGGAATACCAAATTAGAGGTACTTCTTGTAATGTTATAGTGTCCGTAGTCCCGGTTCGGATTTCTGGGAATGCGAAGCAGGTTATAAAATGGGACCAAATATTTACTAGGCCTGTGAAGGAATTTGCCCAGAAATGAATGGATGAGGGTGAGAGGTTCGATTATGAGTGTACACTGCTCAAACCCGAATTTATGGATTATCTTGCTAATAATGGCAAGGCTGATAAGGAGGTGCTAAAATACAAAAGGCACACTTATAGTAATAGAGCAAACGTAAAGAAATAGCAGTTTTATAAAAACCAAATGATGATGAGCTTACACTCGCAATAACAAATATAGACTCTAAGACGTTTTGGTCCTTAGTCTCGAGCCAAAAAGAGTATATCGGGAAAAAAATCCTGTGTCACATTCTGCCAGATGATAGGTACTCCTCACACTTTAGTGGTTTGTATGAAAAGGCTTTAATTTGTGATGGACGTGCCAATAAGGGGTGGGTAGCCTAGATTTGGGGGACCAGGTTTTTAGTAGTTCCCTGATTATTACCCTGCAAATTATAGACATATTTCTCTGCTTGACGCCACAGTGAAAATGTTTGCTAAGTTATTGTTATCCCAGCTCCAGGAATGGGGGAGTGACAATAATACATTTCAGTGATAATACATGAATACACGATTTTAAAGAAAATGCAGGTTTATGTGGTTTTCGTGGACCTCCAGACCCCTTTTGAATGAGTACAAAGAGCTCAGTTGTGGAAAGTTTTACTGAAATGGGGGGTACCTATTGAAATTATTTCAATAATCTCCCAAATGTATTAAGAAAATACTGCAGTGGTGAGGTGGGGTTTGATTGGCAAAACCACAGAACAGTTTGGGTGAACATTGGCGTGTGGCAAGGCTGGGTGCTTGCCCTGCTCCTGTTCTGTTCATATATCAACAAAGTCCTTCTAGACTTGGTCGATAGGTACCCTGAGGGAAGACTTGACTTTCCAAAGCTTGGCAATGATATTTTCCCAGCGTTATTTTTTGCCGACGATGCTGTGCTATTTGCCATGACTCCAGCATGGATGGGCCTTTGCTTTGATCATTTTGTCACTAAATGTTCTGAATTGGGTCTTATACTCAATACAATTAAGATTAAGACAATTGTGTTTAGGACCAGACGATCAAAGTCATGTGTTGGTTCCCTGAAGGTCAATGGAACCACCCTTAAACAAGTCAGTTATTATGACTATTTAGGTGTTCCGTTCCTTGAGACAGGATTATAGGCATCACAGGTAGTAAAATCACAGTTGATCCTGGAGAGAAACACAGGAGGTCTTAGGACATTTTTTGTGGCACATGGAGAAAGGGCTGTATTAACTGCCATTAATATCTATACGATCAAGACAATATCTGCTATCCTGTATGGAGCCAAGATTTGGGGTCACACAAACTGTCAGAGCCTAGGGGTAGTTGAGACTACATTTCTAAAGATGTAGCTTAGACTGTCAAGAAGTTTCCCTAATGCTGGTTTATTAATAGACTGTCGCCTAGCACCAATCGTGGCCACATCTGTCTGGAAACCAGTACAGTACTGGCCCAGACTCTGGATGGCTCCAGAGCTTGGGAAGTATCAGGAAACTTATATCAATCTAGTCAATGATCCTGCAGGTCGCTCCCTTCATTGGGTGGCCCATGTTAGGCAACAATTAGATAAGGTTGGGTTGGGAGACATGTTGCGAAATCCACAGATTATGAGAGAAAGTTTAAAAAACAAAAAGAAATACTGGCCAACTTTAACATCCAAGAACAATTTATAGGTTCCTGCCTGTCTTTGAAGTTTGGCCTGGCTTACCTGTGTGTGAAAACTGAGCAAGGCCCTGAGAGTTATCTGGATATAATTGCACCTGCCTATGCATGTTCCTTATTTTTGGAATTTAGATGTGGTGTACTTAAGGTTGCATCCTTTTCTTCCGGATGGAAAATTGATTGTTCGGAAGTCTGTCTCATGTGTGGTGCAATTGAAGAGACAGTTACTCATTTGATGTTGTTCTGTCCCCTCCTGCTTGACCTGAGAAACCTGTACTTGATTCCATTGTTTAAGAAGGCTCATGTTAGTAATGTAACTGAAGCTGTGAAACTATAAATCCACGCAATTTGTTAATGATATTTACCTCGTTGCAAAATGTATTTATCGTGCCTGGTTTCGTAGGAATTCTTTAATTTGCAATTGAGTTATATTGTATGTCTCTTAATATTTGAACTGTTTAATTTCTTTTAATATCTATGTACTAATGCATATCAATCTTTTTATAATGGGAATTGATGTATATCTACTGTGTATGCTGACGACCAATTTGTTGAATAAAGCAATTTACAAAAAAATAAAAACTATTCATGGGTCTGCAACCTGCGGCTCTCCAGATGTTTAGGAATACGGCGCTGATGATCCCTCACTATTAGCTATGCTGGATATGTGATGGGGGTTGTAGTCTGGAACATTTGGAGAGACAAAGGTTACTCCATTGCTCCTGAATTTATGCAGTCATTACTGGGTCTTTTTACGCAGCGTGAGAGATTATTGTATGCACACAGAGATTATTAGTATGCACATGTTGTTTGCTTCAGTAATGCCTTCAACCTCAATGGTTTTATCACAAAACTACTCTATGGGCCTCATTACGACCCTGGCGGAAGACCATGGTGCTATTAGCACCATGGTCGATGCCAGAGTCTGCCATGGCGGAATGGGGAATTACCACCCCATTCCGAGGTTGGCAGAGCGGTAATTCCCCATGCCGCCATGGCCCCTCCCCATTCCCATTTTTGCCCCATAGGGCTCAATGGGAATGGGGAAGGCGCTAAGTACGGTGCCGCAAATTGCGGCACTGTACTTAGCACCAAGGTCCCTTTGCGGGTCCCTACTTTAACGGCCGGTAAAACCAGCCGTTAAGGTCGGGTCCCCCAAAGGGACCTCGTAATTAGGCACTAATAGGTTAACGGCACCGCAAGCTTTTACGGTGCCGTTAACCCATTAACACCTGGGTCGTAATGAGGCCCTATGTCTTTAATTTACTTTGGATGCTCGAACTGTTTGCTCTAATGTCGTTAATACGTGTTGCGTGTTTATCACACTTCTTCAGGGCTAGACATTTGGCATTAATCTAAATGTGTCTTGTTACTGTCCCACTCAATCAGTCAATATACACTTCAAACTGACTGAGGAAATTGTAGTATTCATGGTACACACTAATTATTGCTCATTCATAGCATTACTGCAACATTAAAAGACAAAAACTTCCCCTTTTTCGCAAATGAGAGTTTTCAACAGATCCTTCATGTTCAAATTTAATTTCAATTGGTGATTAATATGCTCCTGCCAACACGTGTTTCGACCTTACAGAACACAGGTCTTCTTCAGGGCCAATGTATCAGTATGTAATGTTAAAAGGAGATCCAGTGGACCTGAAGAAGACGTGTGTTCTGTAAGGTCGAAACGCGTGTTGGCAGGAGCATATTAATCACCAATTGAAATTAAATTTGAACGTGAAGAAGCTGTTGAAAACTCTCATTTGCGAAAAATTGGAAAGAATACTGATACCTATTGATAACATTGTATATTAAGGAGAGGATTGATCAATGGTCTATGCGCAGTGGTTGAACCAATACCTTGGGCCTCATTACACGGAAGGCGGTGATCCAGGGTGCTATTAGCACCCTGGACCATGCCGGTAAATTACCGGCACCGCCTTGGCGGAAAGGGGATTTACCGCCCCATTCCAAGGTTGGTGGGGCGGTAAATCCCCCTTCCGCCATTGCCCTTCCCCATTCCCATTTCTGCCCCATAGGGCTCTATGGGAATGGGGAAGGCGCTAATTACGGCACCGCAATTTTTCCGGTGCCGTAATTAGCTCCCAGGTCCCTTAGCGGGTTGGTTTTTAACGCCTGCAAAAAGCAGGCGTTAAAACACCAACCCGCTAAGGGACCTCGTAGTAAGGCGGTAATGGTTAACGGCCACCGTTACCATTAACGGTGGCCGTTAACCATTACCGCCTTCCGTGTAATGAGGCCCCTTGTCTGTTATATTACTGCAACATTCACCACAACTGCTAAGTTTATTAATGACATGCTTTTAAACTCCTCCTCAATTATCACATTAATGGTACCCTGATTGATTTACTGATTTACTGTGCAGGTATAGAATTAACTGGCTATCCAATTATAACTGCCCAAGTATGCCATTCGTAGTATTTCACTGAAATTGCTTTAATTGTCCATCTCACCATTGGTGTTCAGCAATAGCATTAATTTGGAAATTCAGGCATAGCAATTCAATTTCCCCAGCAATTTTGAAATTGCTGAGGGTTGATAAGAGGAAAATTGAACACAATGTCAATGCTCTATCTTTAATATGATTACAGATATGACCCCTTGATTGCAAGCAAACAGCCACGTTAGCCACTTCCTATTGCAAAGGCAGTCTACGAGCGGTGGAGACTACAGTGAATATTAAGGCATCTTTGGACATCTAAAATAAATACTCTAGCCACGTAAAGGTTGTCATAGAATGCAGCAAACATAGGACACCTAGCTGGGGCAGCTAGCTTTTTGTATGCATTACGGGGAAACCCATACATAACATGATTAAGAAATCGGCCTGCAATCATGTTAAGAGACACATAAAGCAATCTGATCTATGCTTTAGGGTGAAACATGTACTTTACTCACCATCTCTCTCTGCAGAAATAAGAAAAGAATACAGCAAATTACAGTCTTTCTTCCTTTGCAGATGAAAACATGGTGGATTGTGGCTAATTTGGTGGACATGAACATTGAGATGCATTGTATGCATTATGCTGATTGTTTAATTGCGCACGTCAAATCACATACTGTGCCATATTGCACATGAACCCAAACTAATTTCAGTTTCTTCTGTGCTACAAGCCATCCTCATAGTTCTATTGACAATAGCAATCAGAACATAGCACTGATTTTTGATACTTTGTTGCCATTGTTTAACTGATCTACAGGGTCGGACTGGGACAAGAAATAGGCCCGGTCACCCAAAAAAGGTGGCCCACCCCTTGCCTCAGACAAGTGGACCATCCCTCGCCTCATGACCCTTGACCTCTGATGACATCACTGGAAGTGATGGCATTTGACCCCACCCCAAAGTGACACCCCGGGAAGCAATGAAACACGACCTTGCACCGCTTGTCAAAACAGGAAGTGACATCAAATAGCATTGTTCGTAAGTACACTAAATGACTGCAAATCCAAGCAGACGTCCAAGGCCAAATGATAACATGTTATTGTATAGCACTTCCGCTTAAGCTCTTTTTTATAGAACAAATATGCATACAATATCACCCAACCTGTGTTGGTACTCATTTATCGACCTAAGAAGGATGAAAGGCTTTTTTAAAATGAAAAACAAAGAAAAAATGTGAAAAAATATTTTTTCCCTTTTTCTCCCCTGCTAAACCGGTCCAGGCATGGCCAGAAACCGGCCCCACATCCCAGGGACGATTTTGGCCAGGCCACGGGCCGAAAGGCCGAGGGGCCAATCCGACCCTGCTGACCTACTTAGTGGACTTACTCCCGATGTTGCTGGAGTGAAGAGGCTTGGAGCCTGGTAGCTACAGGAATTGGTGTGCATGCCCTGAACTGTTCAGTGAAGAGTGGCACTCACACAGACTCATCATTTTGCTGCTTTGTTGTATATGATGTGGCATCTCTATTGGCTGGAAGCACTGCCAAGGTGTCTACATGTACGAGACTTGGAGCCCCACCTGCAGGAATTGTTGGACACTTGTCTGTAGCCTTGAGAACCTGTTTTGGGTGGAGCAAGCTATGTATGCAATAGACAACGTTCTGCAGTGAAAGGCTAACATCTGGGCGAATTTGCATACCCACAGGGCTTTGCTCATGCGGCTCTGAATTAAAGGTGATATTTGACAGCTACTGCGTCGCACTGTGGCTTGTGTCATATGCATCAAATGGTTTCTTCTACTTTTAGATTTCCGGTGGGATGGTCTTCTTCAAGTCTTTTTAAACCCAGCATAACTTTGCTGGTGTGAGATAGATAGATATTTCTACATGTCTAGTAATTCAGAAGAGGTACATGGCAAGTCATGCAATTCATTAGAAAGCAACCCAACAGTCCCCCCTCAAGTGGATTAATACTAAAATTCACCTTCAAAACTTGAAAGGGCAGACATAGTATGTATGGCTTATAGTATACGAAATGACACTCTCAATTGATGTAAGTTAACCAGAAGATGGCTAGTGCAAATGCTTATGATAGGAGTATTTGGCCAGCTGGAGCATTTACAACAATGGGACTCTTTTCATATGGTCTATGGCCATTAATAATAAAGTAGTGGTGGGAGGGTCAGGGCACTCTGATAAGGAAGTGTTTAGTCCGTTTTCTGATCTGGCAAACTACAGGGTTAGAAGTGTTGCTAAGAAGGGGTGTGTGTGAAATGAATGGAGTCAGGTCTGCATGGCTGTGGGAATACAATAGTGGACCAAAAAAGGAGCCCATAGGACAATGCCAAAGAATCAGAAAACAAGGGAAAATCTAAAAAAAAGGGAAGGATATGTACTTCAGGAAGAGCAATCAAAGACATTGGAATCAGATAATAGATGCAAAGAGACGATTCATGGATGGGATTCGATACTAGTGTTAATGTGGAAACAAAGAGGTGGAAGGGTTTTGAAGTGTTGTGCATAGAAGGTGGGAAGAATACCCAACGGCCAGCAGTAAGAACCCATGATTCAGAATAGGTAAGGCTCATGATCCAGTTGCAGAGGAATAAAGTGCATACTGAGGGCTCCTGTGTGGTTTCAACAGCCGCACTTACCTACTGGTCTTTTAGTTCATTTGTGTTGGCCTTACAAACTCCCCTCCCACCTTTAATAGGTGGTCCAGCGTTACCTCCTTCTTCCCGCCTCCCCCACCTCAAATACACTCCCTGCATACACAAACACAGGTGTTGTTTGAATGACAACCAGGAGTCACACTTGTTTTTTACGAAAACACAGTTTGCCGTATTTGAGATCAATAACCAATATGTGTTGTTGGAACAGTTAGAGCCACAGGGCTATCAAACGCAGCCTTAAAAGATTATCCCCATTGCTGGACAAAGGTGTTACACCCCTGGTTTAAAAGTTTCCCATTTAAGGATGGGGCTTGTACACATATGATTAGCATTTCATTGCCCTACTGCATGTTTCATGTAAATGACTTGCAACACATGTGTTATCTCCCCAGCCTTACTGAAAAATAATCCCTGTCACGCAACCTGGCTTTCAAAGGGGGCTTTCAGGAATCCCAATGTGTCCAGCTCCATCTCTTATGCGATGAAACAAGGCACTCCCCTCCCCATCCCGACCTGTGTCAATCTCACTACAGTGCTTGAGACAATGGAAAGGCAATCAAAAGAGTTCAGAGTTTCCAGTCTTCTGACATAACATAACATTTGTTTGAACTTGAACAAATAATTGAGTGGCTTAGAAATAGTTGATCTAGACAGCAGAGACTTTCACATTTCAAGAATAATGATTACATTGTTGCTTAAACCAGCGGAGGCATTCTTAACAACAAGAACATTTATAATGTTACAATGTCTACGTTCCAAAGGAATAAACCACTTTGCAAGACCATATTATTATACACTAGTGCCCTTGTTCTTGGCAGACAAAGCAAGAACTCCCATTGGACCATCGTTTGAGAGCAATATTATGCATATAATATGACCAGTTTTTGTTTTAAGATGATTGCAATGGCACCGAATCTTGTTTAGAATTTCAATTAATCAATTAAATTAAATTATGCATGCAATTTATTATAAGAAACAATTGGTGAAGGAAGAACAAGAGCAGACCAGAAGGGCCAGCAAAGCCCCACACTCCTGTCTCTGGACCATGCACAGGGGCCTGGGATGGCGGATCTGGTGGTAGAGTAGCACAATGAAACACATCAAGTATATATTGGAACACATTTAGGGCAAGGAAGGAAGGGAAAGGGAGCAAAGGTCAAAATATCTACCAGTTGGCAAGTAGGGGCTTAACCTGTCAGAAGAGAGGAATGTTAGTTGGATACTAAAACAGGAGGACGTGAGCAAGCGAGGAATAGGATCCGTGTGGAGTTAATGGTCAATGAATCCTGACTGGCTGAGTGGGGCACAAAGAGCAAGCCTGTGACCAATGAGCAGGCCATGGGTGTCACATGCGACGCTGCCATCTTTCCAGTTCAGGGGGATCCCTCAGTATTCAGGGGACCTAATCTTGCCCAATGCACTTGTATATCCCTGGGGACAAAAATCTCAGAGAAGCGTCATCATTTTGTACCACACCTTCTCTCTTCCACTACAATGTCATTTAGTGCATCCGTACACATTGGTGGGTGTGCGGAACAAGAACTAGGTAGCGAGTAGAGTGCAGAGCTGCAGATAGCACCAGGCTTGCCCCTCACACCTCTAAAAACACCCCTAGGATTGCAAATCGTAGTAACAGAAGCCAAGGCATGGGGCCGGTGCTGAGCACAGCAGGTAGTAAATGAGTGGTGGTCCAGGGGGAGGCTAAGTAGACAGATAACTTTGTAGTCAAAAGCAGGATATCTGTATGTGACTTCTTGACGTCCATTGAAGATGTGACTGGAACCTCATGAGAAAGCACTTCTGAGGCACCACGGGCCGCATTGGCCAGGAAACATGAAGAAGATGTAAGGGTAGAGATGTTCTGGATACTCAAGGGGAGGATGGATAGAGTATAATCAAAACTCCTCTGAAACAATGCACAGAGGAGCAGTGCACTGAAGAAGACATGGAAATCAGGGCACATTCAAAGTAACATAAACAAATCAAGGTGAAAAGGAGATCCAGATATGAGGCAATGATGTGGGTGGGTGAGAAGTTATAAGTGCACCAACCCAAAAATAGAAGAGCACACATAGTAGGTCGACAGAAGCATTTTGAGCTGAGGTCATGGTCAAGGGGAGCCCTTAGGCTAAATTGGGGAGCAAGCAGAAGTCAGGTGTTCAGGCTGCAAATACATTCAACTACTACCTTTTGGAAGCATAAACTTGATTCTTATGGCATGACGACATATGGAGATAAGGGACTGAAGGTCATCCACAGAAGCATACAATACATAAAAATAGTACAAAAGACATAACATAGTTCAACTCAATCAAACTCTGTATTCAAAAGTCCCCACTCTCTCATACGAAGAGAGTCAAACGAGAAAAGGCACCAAGAGATTACGACACACGTTAAGGGTCTCCGTTTTAAGTCCTCAGCAGGTCTCTGGGTGCTGTTTCCAGTTCCCTCCATATTAAATAGTTCCTCTGCTATAATTTTATATTTAGTGTTTGTTTGTATTTCTGCCTAGATATCATGAGTGATTAGCTAATCCTCATCTTGGTCAATAGGGAACTGTTTGTCACTCAGCAGGAAGGATGAAATAAATGGTTGTGGAAGTGAGAAAAGGCCAGAATGGAACCTTGGGTAGGACAACCGTAAAAATAGAGATACATGAGGGTGAGTAATTGGAAAGTCAGCGGAACACATTTTCTGGTGGATCAGAGTGGTGGAACACAAGGCATGGCACAGATTAGAAGGGACAATGGGGAATCAGACAGGACGAATACCAGAACTGGCAAATGTCAAGCGGCTTCTCACAAAAAGAAGTGGATATATAAATGGGAAAATGTGTCAAAGCTTTGAACTGGGAAGAGTGAGAAATTCTTAATGATGCTACCAAGTGATGGCAAGCAACTCATGATGGAGAAAGTAGCACTCTATGCCAAGTAACAATTTAGGGTCCAACTGCTGGAGGCCGATGCATTCTTCACATAGAAAAGTGAAAGCACGAAGATGGGACCACAGTGTTAGGGCGACATGCTTCCCAGTTTCAAGAATTGCAGAACTTTGTGGAGGTCTATACATCAAAGAGAAGTACACATTAGTTGAATTAGTTCAATGCACAGAGAGACTCCCTCCCACCTGAGAAATCAATGGGAACAAGAGGGTTTATGTATGGGTGTGCAGATCAACATGTGTTTAGGACCATAGTGAGCAAAGGGTAAGTTGGGAAATACTGTAGATTGTGGCACTGACCCTCAACATTCTGATGCCACATCGTCCCTCCCCAACCGATCTGGGCACCTCCCTCATTCATCCTCTCATATTTATGTGGGTCGACCAGCTAGGCGTCCATGCATCTCTGCACCCATCTCCCATGTCCAGGTATCTTCTCTCGACCTGACTTTGTTTCCTTCCAAGGCTCAGGATGACAGGGAATCAGGAAAACGTTCCTCGGTTACCCTGTTCATTAAGGCATGGCAGTAGCAGAACCCAGCGTGGTCTCTATGCAAGTGGCATCCGCGTGCATGCCTGCTTTGAGGCACTCTACACTAGCCTGTTTTTGAGCTGCCTCTCCAAACCAGAGAGACAATCTACAGCGTTTCCAGGTTAGGGCTCTAGTTCAAACTCCGCTCTTCTGGTCTCACCAGTCTCTCTCCCTGCAACTTCCAGGCTCTCCCCAGGATTCCAACCAATAAAGACTGGCTGGCGCATGTGCAAACTGGGAGCCACCACAGAGAGGCGGGAAAAGCTGCTCTGCTCTTTCTTGGTTCTTTCTCGTTTTATGAGCATTTTTCATATTGCTCTCTTTGTAACCTTTTTTGAAAAATACAGTTTATGGATTATTCTATCCCGCCGATAATTGCATCTTTTGCTCTATTTCACTTCATTTTTCTCCATTTCAAGGTTTCATTTCATCTCATTTTCTATGGGTAATTAGCTCATAAATGTTCATAGAAATTACACCAACCTTACATTCTACATCCTTTTAACAGTGCTGTTATTGGAAGGATTGGACACCCACAGTGTTTCACTGTGATTTTAACGAAAACTGTCATATCTAAAACTTTTTTAACGAACCTTAATTACCAAAAGAAAGACCAGATTTTGTATTTATTTTTATTTAGGGGGGTCCCCTGCCAAAAGCCCCCTGTTTCCCTATGATTATAACCTCACCCAAACCCCTCCCCACCCGTTTTCATCCCTTACCCCGCCCTATATACATGTATATATATATATATATATATAATCAGAAATTCCATCGTTTTCGGTATTTAAGGTTCGTTTAAAATGTTATTTTCTATTTCATTTTCGATCATGTCACCGGATTCCACCCACAGCATCTCGGGGTACACTGAGTTAATCCCACGCCATCCAAGGGTGAGCCACGGGTAACCTCGCAGAATTTTTGCTGCATCTCTTTGAGGGCCCAATTATGAGATGGTTGGAGAGTCCTTCCTAGTGCGTGTGTCAAAGTCTTTTGGACCCTCTTCTTGCGCAGCCTTCCAGTTGGCTTTTTGACATCACTTGTCATGACCAAAGGACGGGTTTGCCAGTGAAAAATGAAATGTTCAGCAGGGCACTTGAGCATGCAATGATAAAGATAGTCGTTGCTCCCATTCTACAAGCTCTCACGCTAATGCAGATATGTAATGTTCCTTAAGATTGCTACTGGCACACCTGAATAGATACCACCTGTTACATTTCAGAATTGAATGCAGGGGATTACTTTGACAAATGCATGCCCACAGGCAAACAGGTGTTGTGCATTTCTTTTGAGATATTTAGTTGCTTGGATAATTCGCTTCTTTGTGTGCGGGAGACACAAATCGCTGTCCCAATGTATAATTTCAATTTTAATTTGATAACTTGATTTTATAGTTGGAGAGAGCATTAGTTGACCAAAAAAGTTCTACAGTTCTGGGGAACATGAGCAGGGTTGACATTACATGACCTATTTTTAAAATAAGGACATATGAGTAAAACAGATGTGTTGAAGAATACAATAGGAAGCATGGCCAAAAAATGAGGAAAGACAATAGGAACTGGTAAAGGGAACTCAGATCTGTTGGACGAAAATGGCGGCGAGTATCATGGAAGGAGGTCTCATCCTTTTTTCACTAGGAAGCCAATGATAGGGATATGTCAGTGCTCAAAGGCGTCCTCAATCATTGGTCAGATTACACTCAGGGCTGTTAATACATGAGAGTTTTTTCAGCCCAGGTCCCCAAACTCACACTTATCCTAGTTCTCGTAATGCAGAAAAGCTTGCGGCTGCCAATCCAGACCTCTTCAGGGCCCTTGCGGATTCGAGAAGTGTCATCTCAGCTCAGACAGAATGCATTAGGGAGCAAATGACTTCACATTTCTGACCCTACAACGTCCCCGGTTTGCATCTAGAAAGCATTCCACACTGAACAGGGCGTAGCAGCAGGTTGAGAACCTCTGCCCTATACTGCTGACTCCATTTGATTGCCAAACAAAACCTTGCGGGGCATGAGACTGGAACCCTGAGCGCTTCTCGGGTCTATGACATAGTATATAAGAGAATTAAGTACCCGTTTAAATTGGAACCAAGGTTAAAAGAGAGTGTAACTGCTGCAGGTAGGCGTTTCAGATTGCATCCGCTGCCCAAGGAATACAAAAAAGTCTAACAATTCCAGAACCACACAACCACACTGCACAATTATGTGAAATTATTTTTCGACCAGAGGTCTTCTTCCAGGCTGTGAATATTTCCTGTATAAACAACCCACTCTTGGGAGATATGAGCTGGTTAATATGAATTATACCGCCAGTGCGGAATGGAGGCCTGGATGTTGTAAATTATACCACCAGTGCGGAACAGAGATCTCCTGTCTCACGCTGATAGCCCCAAAACAACCAGAAACTACCTGTGGCTGAAACACGTGTCGGCTGTATTCAATTACATTAAATCTGATCATAATTTCACAAACTGTAATTGCGCAGTGTGGTTGTGTAACTTCTTGGATCCATTAGATTGCCACCTCCCCTCCTTCGCTGTTTCATTTCTGGGTCATTCTCAACTAGTCGTGTAGTGTTCGGAGCAGCCATACTGAATGGGATCATTGATCTAAAATGCAAGTAACTGCATCCTGGCCACCAGGGAGTGCGCGTTGCTAACTCCTCCTCTTCCTTTCAAACGTATGACATAACTGAGAATGGCTCAGAAAGGGGAACTGTGGAAATCAGGAAAGATTTTCAGATTAATGGGCGTGTTCCTTAGAAATGTTGACTCGCTGTCATGTAGACCCAGCCTCCACAGTCAAACAGATTCACTCTGCAGCCAGGGAAGTCACGCAGGTGTCACATTGGGCAGCAGTCGCTACCTTTGGTGACTCCTCCGAAATCCCTGGCACGGCTCCTGCTGTGACCCCTGCTTCAGAGATCATAGAGTCAGTCCAAACCAAAAGTAAAGAAGGCTCTCATAGCCCTGTTTAGGCTAAGCTATGTGCACTGTTTGTCACATACCTAGCTCACCATCCACACATATTGGCTGCAAAGAGGTTATGGGAGCGAGAAGAGGTCCCTTACTGCTCACACAACAGTACAACATTGTTGACGTGAGTGCAGTAACTTGCATCAGTGTTGAAACAAGATGGCGTTCGGCCGGAAGGAACCCTGCATTGACTCGGGAAGATGATGATCGCGGGATAATCAAGGACTGCCCTGGCATCAGAAGAAGAGGAGGAGGAGGCGCAAGACGAACAAACATGTAAATATGTTGTGAGCTGAAAAGTAAGTGGGGAGCTGAAGATGGCAAGCAAATGTATATGGGGATATGGGTCTGGAGACTGTACCATGTCCATGAGTCACTGACCACTAATGGGTGGCAATACTAGGGTGTTTAGGGCTAGTCCTTTCTCAGAATCTGCAGCTGAGCTTGGCAAATTATGGCAGCAATTGGGCATGTGAGTCTATACATGACTATTGTAAATATATCATGCATGTGAGAGATTAACTGGCATTTCTGGGGCACTGGAGGCTGTGCTTGGCAGAAACTGGACACATGAGACTGTCATCACCTATAGAGTCTATAATATTTAGTACCAAGTGTTATCATGGCAGCCATCTTACACGTCATTTTAAACGTGTAGTTTTCACTGCATCTTTTTTCACCATTTATTTTAGCTGGGGGGGGATCACCCAGTGACCCACACCCATCAACTCTCCCTGACACCCACCACCCCAATCCCTTACCTCAAATAAACAACACGCATGCAGAGGTCAAAGTGGGAAGGAACTGAAGGGTACGACGTTCCCTTACTTCTCTGGGAAATCGGTCATAGTTCCCTCAGTTTATGTGACTCTAGTCCCGTTCCAAATGGGCTGGGGGCGGAGGAAGCCTATTCCCAGGCAGTCATGCAGCACATGCAGCAATCTGGGACTCGCTGTAGGCCAAAGGGGCTTATTTAGACACAGAGGTGTTTGCAGGTAATGGGGGGGGGGGCGGCGGATGTATCAGTGGCTATTCATGTCCATGCCCCTTAGGAGGTGCTAATAGTGGGGGAAGGGGTGGCTACATAAAGCTGCACGCTGAGGGGGTAATCACACACTAGTGGTGATCATTTAAATGCATTTTCGTTCACCACGTTTTTCTTTGGTCTTGCAATAAAGTTTGTAAATCACATCTTTTTTGGGGTGGTGGGAAGGAATGGAAGAACCCAGGGAGGGGGTTTGAATTGAGGGGTGCTGGGAATGACTGTATGGGGGAATGAATGTTGCAAAAAAAGGGGCAGGGCATAAAAGGGGGTGCGGCAGAGGAACACCGTTCCACTACTTTTTTGTACACTTCGACCACTGCACACATGTAATTTTAAAAAAAAAAAACGGTGAAAACGGCTGCGGTGCAAACTACGCGTTTAAAATGACAACATGCAAAATGCCCGAGACGAAAAAGCACGCGGTAAGCGTAATAGAGATATAATGCAGCATTAGCAGGCATTGGAGGGCATTGCTGGGGCATTGACGGCTGCACTGGTATATCTAGGCATGTGAGGCTGCAGCTTCCAGGTAGTGGCTTTACAACTAATATGAGGCATTCATTTGTGCTAAACGGCATAACTAGGGCATTCGAAATTGGGCTTGGCATATTTTGGCAGCAATTAGACATCTGCAGTGGCCAACTTTTATGTTATGAGGGATTTGTGTAGGGGACATTTGTCTTTTGCATGACATTATGGTGCTCCTATGCATATGAAGCATTGACTGGCATTGTGGGGGCATATGAGGGTGGGCATGGGATATGAGGATGTGCATGGGATATGAGGCTGTGCATGGGATATGAGGCTGTGCATGGGGTATGAGGGTGTGCATGGGATATGAGGGTGTGCATGGGATATGAGGGTGTGCATGGGGTATGAGGGTGTGCATGGGATATGAGGGTGTGCATGGGATATGAGGGTGGGCATGGGATATGAGGGTGTGCATGGGGTATGAGGCTGTGCATGGGGTATGAGGCTGTGCATGGGGTATGAGGGTGTGCATGGGATATGAGGGTGTGCATGGGGTATGAGGGTGTGCATGGGGTATGAGGGTGTGCATGGGATATGAGGCTGTGCATGGGGTATGAGGGTGTGCATGGGATATGAGGGTGTGCATGGCACATGAGGGTGTGCATGGGGTATGAGGGTGTGCATGGGATATGAGGCTGTGCATGGGATATGATGGGAGCAACTGGACATGGAAGGCCTTGTCTTCTGTATTATGACCATGGCTGACTTGTGAGGCTATTGCAAGCAGAAGCTGTCACCGTCCACATATAGAGAAAAGGAAGCAAATGGCATATTATGACAGTGGAAGGGTAGTTGGTGCTGCACCTAGCATATAGTGACTATATACCTGGCATGAGAAGCTATAACTGCAGATATATATGGCTGTGCTGGCATATTAAGGTAGTGTCCCTGCAGAATGTTGGTTCTGCTGAGTGTACCACTGTCCCATCATTACCCCACCAATGGTATATCACAAGAGCAACTCAATAAATGGTAGTTTACTTTACGTATATTTGTTAAAAAACGATCATAGTTGCAGCGCAAAAATGAAAAAGATAAAATATTCATCAGTTATGGTAAGCTATGCTGCCATAAATCAAGCTCCCGCCATCACTTATCAGACTAACACCCAGGACATCAAAGATCACATCGCAAATGGCACAATCAATGACATCACTCAACCATAACTTCCGTTAACAAAGTTTTTTCACTGAATTTCAGCGTTTTTTATAACTGAAAATGTTTCATGATGTTCCAGCACTGTATGTAAGTTATTAATAATTCCACTTTTAGCGTATGCTTTGCAATGCATAAAGATGTGTATCACTCTGAGCAGCACATGTTAGGAATGCATGGTGGAAGTCTCTAGGGCATGAGTCTTAACCAAGACCTCAGTCCCACCAAACCACCCTTGCTAAGGGCCTGCTAAGCATCTCATAGTAGATATTGGACATTAACTCAGACAAGGCCCAGTGCCACCTTCAATCCCATAGCCTGTCCCTCACACAAGTTTGGTGCAAATCCACCTTGCGGTTCGGGCTGTAGCACAAGCATAATTCTGTTCCAAATCAAGTCCACCTAGATTTTTAAAAAAAACAGTTGTACCCCCCATTACAACTTTGCTCCCCCTGGATGAAAACGCACCAACATTTGAAAAAATATTCAAAATTAGATCTATGTCATGTTTGTAAAGATTTGTACAGATTTGTCGAACACTGCCAAAGTTATAAGCTTCCCAGAAACTGCTCTTCAACGACCATGAGCCCCGACAGCTTTGCCCCTCCCTGAAGACACCACAACAAACGTAGCTGAAATATTCAAAGTCAGGTCTATATTGTTGTAACAAAGTATGTGTGGATTTGTTAAAAGGTACCAACGTTATAAACTAAGTTCTGCCTCTGTAATGTATATATGTATAAATAAATGGTATGTTGGCAGTACTACATTCAAATTGAAACTCAGAATTCTGCAACATCTGAGAGCCATTAAGAATTCTGATCCGACATACCCCATGGCTAAACATTTTAAATCTGATCAAAACAATGATGTGAAAATGTTAACGTTTTTTGCTGTGGCACATGTACCTCCTCATCCAAGGGGTGGTGATCGTATTTTGAAGCTGAGACAACTCGAAACCAGATTTTTTTAGATCTTGACACTAAATATCCCAGGGGTCACAATGTAGACGAGGAGCTTTATGCTTTTTTGGGTACTTAATTAGTTGCCTTAGTTACTTTATTGTCTCTCCTGCTATTTTGCCTTATTTTCCTTTGCTGGTTTTTTTTTGCTTTCCCAGTAGGATTCTTCCTTAACTTTATATTTCCTGTTTCACTTTTGTTGGTCTCATGCAGGTATTGATTTATTAACCTTTTTCACATTTTGTACAATTTTCACTTTTCTTTATCTGCCTGTTTTAGCTGTTTATTTTGCGTGTCCCTAATAGCCTCACTGTACAATGTTGATTTGTGAAAGTTGACATTAGAAGTGTACCCAATAGCCTCTCTGAGAAAAGTTGCATTTAGAAGTGTCCCCAATAGCCTATGTGCGTATTCAGAAGTTGTGCCCAATAGCCTCTCTGAGAAAAGTTGCATTTAGAAGTGTACCCAATAGCCTATGTGTATTTAGAAGTTGTGCCCAATAGCCTCTCTGAGAAAAGTTGCATTTAGAAGTGTACCCAATAGCCTATCTGAGAAAAGTTGCATTTAGAAGTGTACCCAATAGCTTCTCTGAGAAAAGTTGCATTTAGAAGTTGTGCCCAATAGGCTCTCTGAGAAAAGTTGCATTTAGAAGTGTACCCAATAGCCTCTCTGAGAAACGTTGCATTTAGAAGTGTACCCAATAGCCTCTCTGAGAAAAGTTGCATTTAGAAGTGTACCCAATAGCCTCTCTGATAAAGTTGCATTTAGAAGTGTACCCAATAGCCTATGTGAGTATTCAGAAGTTGTGCCCAATAGCCTCTCTGAGAAAAGTTGCATTTAGAAGTGTCCCCAATAGCCTATGTGCGTATTCAGAAGTTGTGCCCAATAGCCTCTCTGAGAAAAGTTGCATTTAGAAGTGTACCCAATAGCCTATGTGTATTTAGAAGTTGTGCCCAATAGCCTCTCTGAGAAAAGTTGCATTTAGAAGTGTACCCAATAGCCCATCTGAGAAAAGTTGCATTTAGAAGTGTACCCAATAGCTTCTCTGAGAAAAGTTGCATTTAGAAGTTGTGCCCAATAGCCTCTCTGAGAAAAGTTGCATTTAGAAGTGTACCCAATAGCCTCTCTGAGAAACGTTGCATTTAGAAGTGTACCCAATAGCCTCTCTGAGAAAAGTTGCATTTAGAAGTGTACCCAATAGCCTCTCTGATAAAGTTGCATTTAGAAGTGTACCCAATAGCCTATGTGAGTATTCAGAAGTTGTGCCCAATAGCCTCTCTGAGAAAAGTTGCATTTAGAAGTGTCCCCAATAGCCTATGTGAGTATTCAGAAGTTGTGCCCAATAGCCTCTCTGAGAAAAGTTGCATTTAGAAGTGTACCCAATAGCCTATGTGTGTATTTAGAAGTTGTGCCCAATAGCCTCTCTGAGAAAAGTTGCATTTAGAAGTGTACCCAATAGCCTATGTGTGTATTTAGAAGTTGTGCCCAATAGCCGCTCTGAGAAAAGTTGCACTTAGAAGTGTACCCAATAGCCTATGTGTGTATTTAGAAGTTGTGCCCAATAGCCTCTCTGGGGAAAGTTGCATTTAGAAGTTGTGCCCAATAGCCTCTCTGAGAAAAGTTGCATTTAGAAGTTGTGCCCAATAGCCTCTCTGAGAAAAGTTGCATCTAGAAGTGTACCCAATAGCCTATGTGTGTATTTAGAAGTTATGCCCAATAGCCGCTCTGAGAAAAGTTGCATTTAGAAGTGTCCCCAATAGCCTATGTGAGTATTCAGAAGTTGTGCCCAATAGCCTCTCTGAGAAACGTTGCATTTAGAAGTGTACCCAATAGCCTCTCTGAGATAATTTGCATTTAGAAGTGTACCCAATAGCCTCTCTGAGAAAAGTTGCATTTAGAAGTGTACCCAATAGCCTCTCTGAGAAAAGTTGCATTTAGAAGTGTCCCCAATAGCCTATGTGAGTATTCAGAAGTTGTGCCCAATAGCCTCTCTGAGAAAAGTTGCATTTAGAAGTGTACCCAATAGCCTATGTGTGTATTTAGAAGTTGTGCCCAATAGCCTCTCTGAGAAAAGTTGCATTTAGAAGTTGTGCCCAATAGCCTCTCTGAGAAAAGTTGCATTTAGAAGTGTACCCAGTAGACTCTCTGAGGAAAGTTGCATTTAGAAGTTGTGCCCAATAGCCTCTCTGAGAAAAGTTGCATTTAGAAGTGTACCCAATAGCCTCTCTGAGAAAAGTTGCATTTAGAAATGTACCCAATAGCCTCTCTGAGAAAAGTTGCATTTAGAAGTTGTGCCCAATAGCCTATGTGTGTATTTAGAAGTTGTGCCCAATAGCCTATGGGTGTATTTAGAAGTTATGCCCAATAGCCGCTCTGAGAAAAGTTGCACTTAGAAGTGTACCCAATAGCCTATGTGTGTATTTAGAAGTTGTGCCCAATAGCGTCTCTGAGAAAAGTTGCATTTAGAAGTGTATCCAATAGCCTATGTGTGTATTTAGAAGTTGTGCCCAATAGCCGCTCTGAGAAAAGTTGCACTTAGAAGTGTACCCAATAGCCTATGTGTGTATTTAGAAGTTGTGCCCAATAGCCTCTCTGGGGAAATTTGCATTTAGAAGTTGTGCCCAATAGCCTCTCTGAGAAAAGTTGCATTTAGAAGTTGTGCCCAATAGCCTCTCTGAGAAAAGTTGCATCTAGAAGTGTACCCAATAGCCTATGTTTGTATTTAGAAGTTATGCCCAATAGCCGCTCTGAGAAAAGTTGCATTTAGAAGTGTACCCAATAGCCTATGTGTGTATTTAGAAGTTGTGCCAATTGCCTCTCCGAGAAAAGTTGCATTCAGAAGTGTACCCAATAGCCTCTCTGAGAAAAGTCCAATTTAGAAGTGTGCCCAATAGCCTCTCTGAGAAAAGTTGCATTTAGAAGTTGTGCCCAATATCCTCTCTGAGAAAAGTTGCATTTAGAAGTGTAACCAATAGCCTATGTGTGTATTTAGAAGTTAGGCCCAATAGCCTCTATGAGAAAAGTTGCATTTAGAAGTGTACCCAATAGCCTATGTGTGTACTTAGAAGTTGTGCCCAATAGCCTCTCTGAGAAAAGTTGCATTTAGAAGTTGTGCCCAATAGCCTCTATGAGGAAAGTTGCGTTTAGAAGTGTACCCAATAGCCTATGTGCATTTAGAAGTTTACCCAATAGCCTATGTGTGTATTTAGAAGTTGTGCCCAATAGCCTCTCTGAGAAAAGTTGCATTTGAAGTTGTGCCCAATAGCCTCTCTGAGAAAAGTCCAATTTAGAAGTGTACCCAATAGCCTCTCTGAGAAAAGTTGCATTTAGAAGTGTACCCAATAGCCTATGTGCGTATTCAGAAGTTGTGCCCAATAGCCTCTCTGAGAAAAGTTGCATTTAGAAGTGTACCCAATAGCCTATGTGTGTATTTAGAAGTTGTGCCCAATATCCTCTCTGAGAAAAGTTGCATTTAGAAATATACCCAATAGCCTCTCTGAGAAAAGTTGCATTTAGAAGTGTACCCAATAGCCTATGTGCGTATTCAGAAGTTGTGCCCAATAGCCTCTCTGAGAAAAGTTGCATTTAGAAGTTTACCCAATAGCCTATGTGCGTATTCAGAAGTTGTGCCCAATAGCCTCTCTGAGAAAAGTTGCATTTAGAAGTGAACCCAATAGTCTCTCTGAGAAAAGTTGCATTTAGAAGTGTACCCAATAGCCTATGTGCGTATTCAGAAGTTGTGCCCAATAGCCTCTCTGAGAAAAGTTGCATTTAGAAGTGTACCCAATAGCCTATGTGTGTATTTAGAAGTTGTGCCCAATAGCCTCTCTGAGAAAAGTTGCATTTAGAAGTGTACCCAATAGCCTCGCTGAGAAAAGTTGCATTTAGAAGTTGTGCCCAATAGCCTCTCTGAGAAAAGTTGCATTTTGAAGTTGTTCCCAATAGCCTCTCTGAGAAAAGTTGCATTTAGAAGTGTACCCAATAGCCTCTCTGAGAAAAGTTGCATTTAGAAGTTGTGCCCAATAGCCTCTCTGAGAAAAGTTGCATTTAGAAGTGTACCCAATAGCCTATCTGAGAAAAGTTGCATTTAGAAGTGTACCCAATAGCCTCTCTGAGAAAAGTTGCATTTACAAGTGTACCCAATAGCCTCTCTGAGAAAAGTTGCATTTAGAAGTGTACCCAATAGCCTCTCTGAGAAAAGTTGCATTTAGAAGTGTACCCAATAGCCTACGTGCGTACTCAGAAGTTGTGCCCAATAGCCTCTCTGAGAAAAGTTGCATTTAGAAGTGTACCCAATAGCCTATGTGTGTATTTAGAAGTTGTGCCCAATAGCCTCTCTGAGAAAAGTTGCATTTAGAAGTTGTGCCCAATAGCCTCTCTGAGAAAAGTTGCATTTAGAAGTGTACCCAATAGACTCTCTGAGGAAAGTTGCATTTAGAAGTTGTGCCCAATAGCCTCTCTGAGAAAAGTTGCATTTAGAAGTGTACCCAATAGCCTCTCTGAGAAAAGTTGCATTTAGAAGTTGTGCCCAATAGCCTATGTGTGTATTTAGAAGTTGTACCCAATAGCCTATGTGTGTATTTAGAAGTTATGCCCAATAGCCGCTCTGAGGAAAGTTGCACTTAGAAGTGTACCCAATAGCCTATGTGTGTATTTAGAAGTTGTGCCCAATAGCCTCTCTGAGAAAAGTTGCATTTAGAAGTGTACCCAATAGCCTATGTGTGTATTTAGAAGTTGTGCCCAATAGCCGCTCTGAGAAAAGTTGCACTTAGAAGTGTACCCAATACCCTATGTGTGTATTTAGAAGTTGTGCCCAATAGCCTCTCTGAGAAAAGTTGCATTTAGAAGTTGTGCCCAATAGCCTCTCTGAGAAAAGTTGCATCTAGAAGTGTACCCAATAGCCTATGTGTGTATTTAGAAGTTATGCCCAATAGCCGCTCTGAGAAAAGTTGCATTTAGAAGTGTACCCAATAGCCTATGTGTGTATTTAGAAGTTGTGCCCAATAGCCTCTCCGAGAAAAGTCCAATTTAGAAGTGTGCCCAATAGCCTCTATGAGAAAAGTTGCATTTAGAAGTTGTGTCCAATAGCCTCTCTGAGAAAAGTTGCATTTAGAAGTGTACCCAATAGCCTATGTGTGTATTTAGAAGTTAGGCCCAATAGCCTCTCTGAGAAAAGTTGCATTTAGAGGTGTACCCAATAGCATATGTGTGTACTTAGAAGTTGTGCCCAATAGCCTCTCTGAGAAAAGTTGCATTTAGAAGTTGTGCCCAATAGCCTCTATGAGGAAAGTTGTATTTAGAAGTGTACACAATAGGCTATGTGCATTTCGAAGTTTACCCAATAGCCTATGTGTGTATTTAGAAGTTGTGCCCAATAGCCTCTCTGAGAAAAGTTGCATTTAGAAGTTGTGCCCAATAGCCCCTCTGAGAAAAGTTGCATTTAGAAGTGTACCCGATAGCCTATGTGTGTATTTAGAAGTTAGGCCCAATAGCCTCTCTGAGAAAAGTTGAATTTAGAAGTCTACCCAATTGCCTGCGTGTGTATTTAGAATTTGTGCCTAATAGCCTCTCTGAGAAAAACTGCCTTTAGAAGTGTGCCCAATATCCTAATAGTCTAATATCATCTGTATAATGTAGAATCTAGTACTGTGCCTAATAGTCTAAAAACCCTAAGGCGCATCTTTCCATATCTCTCCTTTCCTAACAGACTCTCCGCGGTCCAATCAATCGTTATGTCAAGACTGGACTATGCAAACCCCCTATGTGTGTATTTAGAAGTACCAACTGAATAAACTCCAAAGGGCACAAAACGAGGCAGCCAAATTGCTACTTGCGCTCGGCCCAAGAGACCACATCTCCCCAGCCCTTAAGACGCTGCACTGGCTTCCAGTAGCCGAAGGGTGACTTTCAAAACCTTATGCATCTCCTATCGAGCACTGCATAAAACCAGACCTCAATATCTTCAAAACAAACTAAAACCCTATCACCCCCCTCAAACCCTAAGATCAAGCTCAGCCGGCCTCCTAGTCATACCTAAGACAAACTCAGTCAGATTAGGCGGATCATCATTCTCAGCCTTGGCCCCCACCCTGTGGAACTCACTCCCACCCCACATCCGCCAAACTGAGGATTTAATATCTTTCCGCAAACTGCTGAAAACCTGGCTCTTCCCCTAAAACCAATCGGTAACCAACCTAACCCAAACAGACAAACAGCATCTCAACGACACCAACCCAACAAACTACCTGAGGCGAGAAATGGACAGCTAATAACCCCAAATATAAACTAGAAAGACAAACAGAATTAAACGAGTAAAGTAGATCAAAACAGTGAAGTGGATAATAAGAATAAATCATAGGGAAACAGTAAGGAGATGTAAACGGCTGAAATGCACATAATGCATGAGGAGGGAACGAAGTGAATAGCGTCGATGAAATAGTTACAATGGATGAAGCGTGTTGAACAGATGAATGCACTGAATGAAAGAATGTATGAGTGGAAGAACAGATGACTGTATTGATTGAATAAGTGTGTAAATCGAATGAGTAAGTACATCGGATAAGTGTATAGAATGGATGAACATGTTAAGCGGCTGAGTGTGTAGAGTGGTTGAGTGTAAACAGTTGAATGCACTGAGTGGAAGAATGCATGAGTGGAGGAACAGATGACTACATAGATCGAATGAGTGTGTAAATCGAATGAGTATGTAGATCGGATGAAGGTATAGAATGGATGGAACATGTTATGCGGATGAGCATGTAGAGTGGTTGGGTATGTAGATCAGATGAGCGCGTATGGCTGATGAGGGCATAAATACAGAGAAGCGAATGTTGAACTGATGATTGTACAGAACGTATGAGCGTGTAGAGTGGAGGAGCGTGTAGAGTGGAGGAGCATGTAGAGTGGAGGAGCGTGTAGACTGGAGGAGCGCGTAGAGCGGAGGAGCACGTAGAGCAGATGAGGGTGTAGAGCGGATGAGGGTGTAGAGCGGATGAGGTTGTAGAGCGGATGAGGTTATAGAGCGAATGAATGTAGAGATCAGATGAGTGTAGAGAGCAGATGAGTGTAGAGAGCAAATTAATTTATAGAACAGGATTACTGCGTATTAGCGAATGACTCTATGGGGCTGATAAGTGCATACTAATGTTGAATGTGGGGAATGCATGAGTGCATAGAGCGGATGAGTGTGCAGAGCGGATGAGTGCGGGGAGCGGATGAGTTGAATGCGTGGAAAGCACGAGTGCATTGAGCGGATGAGTACCGGGAGCGGATGAGTACGGGGAGCGGATGAGTATGGGGAGCGGATGAGTACGGGGAGCGGATGAGTACCGTGAGCGGATGAGTACCGCGAGCGGATGAGTACGAGGAAGTGTTGAGCGCAGGGAGTGGATGAGTGAAGCGAGTGAATGAGTGCGGGAGCGGACGAGTTGAATGCATAGAAAACACGAGTGCATAGAGCAGATGAGTACATAGAGCGGATGAATATATAGAGCAGAGGAGTCCGGGGAGCGGGTGAGTCCGGGGAGCGGGCGAGTGCGGGGAGCTGGTGAGTGCGGGGAGCTGGTGAGTGCAGGGAGCTGGTGAGTGCAGGGAGCGGGTGAGTGCAGGGAGCGGGTGAGTGCGGGGAGCGGGTGACTGCGCACGGTGGGTGAATGCGAAGTACAGGCGCAGACAGGAGTGCGTGGGGCAGACAGGAGTGCATGCGTGGGGCAGTCAGGAGCACGCGGGCTGGACTGGAATGCATGAGTGCGTCGAGCAGACCGGAGTGTGTAGCGCTGACGGGGACGCATGGAATGAATAAAAGTCCATAGAACGGACTGGAGCGCATAGAACTGCGCAACGTACATAGTATGGTCTGGAATACAGGGAACGTTTGAAAGAGCATGTAACCCATCATATCACACCCCACGCTTACTCTCTTCTTTACACCACCACTCAACTAGAACACAGAGATACTATGACACCATTCGGTATAACTGTTCTCATACCAACACCTCCGGCTCACTCCCCATCACTCTAAGTAAACAATGCTGGTTACACACCCCCCAGCCAGGCATTCTCCTCAGGCCTAACGCAGCCACAGTCGGTCTGGGTAAATCCTGCCAGAACGAACACATACCCCTGATCTCAACCACCACACCTACCGCTAAGAAGCAGCTATTTCACGAATACCGCACCAGCTGCACACATACCCGGTGCGCACACGCGCCGTTGACTCTCCCTTCTCTCTCTACTGACCTGAACTTCGGTTCCCAAGGGCGTTCAACCTACCAGCACCTTCAGACCATACCAATGGTATATAAGGCGCTATATAAGTGCAAAATAACATAACATAACATAACATTATAGGGGGAGTGCTTTATCAACCATGTTTAGTTTATCTTGGTGGTTTACATGCAGTCTTTTTACATATCTATGTTTTTCCTTTCTCTCCTTGGTATTATTTACTTCTTGGCTTTAATTTGTCATGCTGCTTATCTAGCTTCTGGCCTTGCATGCTTTTTACATCATGGTCTGTTATTACTGCTTATGCACTTGCACTTTGACGGAATAGCTGCTATTTCTTGCATTTTGCACAGTCAACCATGTTGATGCACTTGCACTTTAAGATATCTTCAATTTTGAAGTTGGCTAGACACATGGTTGTCTAGCTGTTCGCTATGCTTTGTTGCACTGTACAACAGACATTCCATGGTTTTGCTGCTACTCTTGCTTTTTGCACATAATATCTTGACTTCTTGCACTGCCATACTGACATTTTTAACATTGTTGGTCCAGCCCTATCTTTGATCTATTTTTACATCTAAACTCGGCTGGCCTGTTTTTATTGTAATTTTACTTGAGTGATGGGAACACATGACTTGTTTACTTACCTCATGAGGCTGATTGAACATTTGCAGGCTTTATTTTGTATGTCTGGGCCTTGGTATTATTGCCTATATATGCTAGTGATTCCCATGTGACACAACTTTACTACTGACGTTAATCATTTTCTCTTAACAGGGTGTCCATGGATCACTTAGGACGCATATGTTCACTTGAATGCTATTTGACAGATCTGGCCGTGTTATTATCCTTGCAATTCTAAATACGGGTATATTGTTATTCTGAGTGTGACTACTTTAGTTCACTATATTATGGTGGTCTGCCCTGTGGTCATTACACTGTAATATAATGCACTGTGCATTTATATTTATCATGTCCCACATATCAATAATTTTATTTTTACGAGGTTTTGACTTTATATTGGGACTATTACGTTCCATACAGTGTCTCACATCGTGGTTAGGGCCACTTTCAACTTACAGATAACTTGCAGAGAATTTGTTAATGCACTGTGCTTTCATTTCTCTAACTTTGCCTGTATTTTTACTCCCTTGCAATATGGCCGCCTTTGTTTCCTCATGTGGTCTTAACAGTTGTTGCCATTGACATAGTTAAGGGACTGCATCTATGAAGTGTATTTACTTTTGCCAAACCCACTCCCCCTCACGTGATCAAGCGCTCAGTATAGCGCGAAACGCGTTGTTTGCAGGTTGCTACACCTAGGCGTCCTGCTGTTGTTTTTTTTCTATGTGCTGCTCATGTGTTGTGCGTTTGTTTTTGCACGATGCAACTTTTAAAATTTTGTAAAACATTAAAGACATCAGTAACTTTTCTACTGTGTCCGGTGTGTTTTGTCCGACCATTTTTGAACTTGGCACTAGTTTATGTGCCTGCGGGAGTGCGGTTTGCCTTTTCCTCCTTCTTTTGAATATATATATATATATATATATATATATATATATATATATATATATATATATATATATAATGAATGCCGACTGACATTTGTCAAGTTTGAGAATATCACAGTAATGCCCCCGAATATCATCTGAGATGTTTGTGGACAATGGAGAAGAAGAAACACCTGATTTTTTATGTTTTCTGGACATATTCCACCCCACACTTGTCACCCCTCACCTACCCTTCTAAGACATGTGTAATGTTGTTGTTTGAAATATTTTTTACCGCAACATACTGGATAGATTAACACCAGATTTACAAAAGCATGCTTTCGGACCAGGCTGCCGTTCCTCATGCAAGTGTGGTGCAAATCATCCAGCGGTTCGGGCTTTAGCCGCAAGCAAAATTTGTTTCACATACAAAGACTATCTGGATTTTGAGAAGTTTGGGACCCCCTACAACTTTATCTCACATTGACGAAACAGCTCAAAACTTTGCAAAGAAATTCAGAGTGGGGTCTATATTTTTTTGCAGTTTTGTGACGATTCGTCAAATGGCACCAAAGTTGCAAGCCGTCATCAAACTGCATTTCCAATGGGAAAGCCAACTTAACCATAACTACAGGGTAACTACCGCAGACCCTGTAATGTTTTATGATTACATCTCTGCCTTTATGGCATTAAACACAACCAAATTTACCAAAATGTACTGTTAGGATCCTCTGGTGAAATATGCAAAATTCTTCCTAGAGAATTCAACTACATTTTTACCCTTATCCTAATTTCTAAAACTCTACTACACACACAGTTAACGTGCTATAGTATCCAACACATGTACCCCATTCTAAATCATCTAAAAGGCATGATATAAAGTACAACATTAAATTAAATAATGTTTTATGTTACATACTATGACGTTAAAAGGTTTGAAAGTTCACTACTGATGACAGAGATTCAAAATAACAAGTGTACTGTCAATTTTCAGTTATTTGGTACATTATGCAAAATGTCCCTGAGCAGTTTGATGTATGAGAATCGTGTTCTTCACACATAATAATCCCAATGTCCTTGTGAGTCATTGTTTGTGTTATGATCCAAGTTTGACAGCTGATAGTGTTACAATCATTTTGTTTCACACCTGCATATGTATGGATTCCTGCACACCCCCATAGTGTACAACTGTTGTATCCTAAAATATCTCCGTTAACCATTAACATGTAGCTTGGTGTGATTATAGTGTACTGCAACCAGATATCTCTAATCGTGGTCATGGTGTTGGTCATGTGTTCAGACGTGGGCTTTCAATTGCCAGAGTGTGATGCCATATATGTCTGAGGGAAAGAGCATTCTAAAATATACAGAACATATGCAGCTGTAAAGGTTATTAACTGAGTGTGCATGTAGTATGCTAGAACCACTGTATTACTGTATTATTGTAATGATTACACTAAATCCACTGCAGAATTACAGTTGCTACATTTTTCACATTATAAAACATGCTGGAATGTGTTGTATTATGGTTATCAAATAACTCAGACATGCTTGATTCTCCACTAAAAGTGATGCATGTTTGCGTATAAAGATATTAACTTCTAATCTAGTAAAATCTATGATATATTCAAAAGTTGAAAGAAGTATGAGAATAGCATCAAGGAAGCAAACACTTTGAACTTATAGTAAATATAATGAAACCCAATAACTCCGTTGTTTCAGCAATGTACAGACCCCCTATCGTGCTCAATTTTACTGTGCAGCCGAAGACACCAGCCAAAATTAGCATTGGTAAATTGTGACTAGAGACCCAGGCTGTCCTACTGGCAAACAGGTCCTAGCACCCCAAATCACCTTGTGGGCACCAATGCCCAATTCCTCTATGATGGCCCCCGATACACCAGAAAGCCATGAAGAAACTGGAGCTCGGGATGCCATGTTGTTTCTGAGGCTCAGGTAGAACCATGGTGATTTCAATATAAGTTATGATATAAACACTAATGATACCATTAATTAAGCGGGCACACAGTACCACAATGTTTGCCAAACTTGAGAAATATTTATTCCAGACATGGTCCATCTCAAAATAACCCAAAAACACGTTGGCATAAGAGGAGCATGTGTGGTACCCATTACTGTATTCTTTTCTTGAATATAGATTGTTACATTAAAATAGCACTACTCCAAGCGGATTGAACTAGCAACATACTCGCAAAAGAAAATGTTCAAACTGATCAAAGAAATCTGCAACCCACTATCCCATTAACATATACACACTATCACAACACCTCTGTGATGCCATATAATGAAATTCATCCCACAAAGTACCACAAATACATATGCACCTGGACCCAATGAAGAAAGCTCTGGACTCGGAGAATACCTCAGTATCTGTAAGGCCCATGCCACCGCCCCACATACTGCCAACATTTCACCAAATCACTGACCAGGACTATTAATAATACTGATTAATGTGAGCAATCCAGCAGGGGCAGTAGAAGACCCATGCCCACTAAACAGTTGGAAAACCATCCTTCAGCAAGGTTAATTCACCCACATATTTAGGACACTACGTAACAGCTTGATTGAAAAGGAAACCACCCTTCAAACACAAAACAGCTTTCACGAAATCTCTCCTACAAATGCTACAGCTAATGCCTCTCAACCTACTGACTGCTGGACAATATCCACTTGGCCTGCCTGAAGTCCACGGGTAAATGTGGGAGTCAAAGCACGGTGCACATCTGTGGGACGGAGCCTAATATCGATCATGGACCTGGCCTTCAAGAAAAACAAAGAGAAGAGATGAGGATCAGATGTTTGCGCTTGGTGCATGGATGTGTACAGCTCTAAATACCCTATGAACGATAAGACGAACGAGAGCGGATTCTCCATGAACCAGGCAGCCAAAATGCTGGCATGAAACACCATCATAATGTGGCAAAACCACGTGGTGGCTGGTCTTCAACCTTACAATACTACCCTCACCTTGAGATGAACAGCTACAAGGGGAGGGGGTGGATGCCTGGGGTCTGGGCAATGTGTCAAGCAATCAGAGCACCTATTGCCCCAGTAACCTCACTATCCAGCCTATAAAAGGGTCATAGTACTCACTAGAATTGTGTGGAGAGGATGATGTTCCAATGTGGAGAAAGTGTGAGGGGAACAGGAGGAGGTGGAGGGGAAGTAGCGATACCAATAGCAGGTGTGATCGCAGGAGTAGGAGGTGGCAGAGGAGCAGAAGTACGGGGTGGAGCTGGATGTGGTGGAGGAGCAAGAGCAGGGATAAGAGTAGGAGCAGGAGTGAAATAGCTAATGTGTAAAGACCATGAGAGTCACCCAAGGACATAGCCAGAGACCAAGAAGCTGTAAGTTCCAAGGGACTACAGAAACCCAGTGTCCAGGAGGAGAATCGTGGCCAAGGCAGGGGACCTGTGGAAGACATGGTGACAGAAGCTGGTGGGCCCAGAGACAGAGCTATAGAAAGGCTACTGAAGAGATCATCTTTAGGTTGCTCAAGTGAGCCAGGGTCTCTCTACCCACTGTGGTTGATAGAACAAGCAGAGGACGATATCACCACATTCAGCGATACCAAAAGACAGGGTAGGGTTTGAATTAGCATGGCAGGGAGCAGGGCATATGCATCATCCCAATACCTTTGTGTTAGTACTGAAGTATGGGGGAGGAAATGCTAGCTAGAATTAACCTGCAAGGTTGTAGAATGCCTGCCCGAGTTGTCCCAGGTGAGGCGTCCAAGCCTCGGAGTCTGCTGGTGCTGGACGGGCAACTATGCACCTTCCCATTCCACACCTCTGGAATAAGGGGTGTAGAAAAAATGGGTCCGTCCACCACAAGCGGACTTCTCGTTGTCCGATGAGATGATGGGGCCAAGACACCATCATGAAACCCAACCAGATTGTTGGACGATCGGACCCTTCATGAATAAAAGAAGAATGCAATGAAAATAACTCCTTGAGACTGTGCAGCCTTGTTGTGCACTACCCTGAAGGAACATGAGACCCTTGCTTTTTAGAACAGGCTTTGGTACTTGTGGACTCCAGACTATTTGTCTGTCTAGAACAGCGGAAGCACTGCACTGTTTTTCCTATCCAGGCACTGTTTATGATCTTAGAATATCACTTTTTGTATTCAACTTACTCTGATAGGACTCCAATTCCCTTATCATTAATTATACCCATATCACATGTCTTGGATTCTGTGTGCTCCTCTGTTACACTGCATACGACGTCATTTTGGCATTTTGTAAAGTGGCAGTCCCGGTTTTTCTTATTAAGGTTTGTCGACTAGCCATGTTTGCAGCAGTTTTAAAGTCAGGAGATCATCCTGTATGCAAAGTTGTCTGGGCACAGAGTTCCAAAACTTGGTGATCATAATGACATAGGCAATCACGCCTTTTGTACAGGCGACCAGCATTACGGCAGTCATGGTTGTAGTGACTTCTGGGCCTCTAATACCAGAGGCCTGCTGCGTGATCCAGAGTGCTTCGAGCTGAAGCCTGCGTTTGATGGTAAGCTAGTACAGGATACGGAGGGCCGGAAATATGTTTTCAGAACTTCTCAGATCTTCTTCTTAATAGTAATGTTATTATGACATCTTGTGCTCTGTGGAGTTGGTTCCGGTGGTAACCAATGCTGCTTTCATAGTTCATTGTTGATTCTACTAGCGTGATGATAGCTAGGATTCTGTGTGGGAAATGACAAAGAAGGCATTCTGCACCAGATAGATATTATGTGGAAAAAGCTGTTTCGGGCCAGTGTTTTTATCTGCCATTCCATTTAACATTGAATTTCCCATAACAATCGTTCAGTTTTAATACAATTTTGTTGTGCTGAAACCAGGCTCCCATCTCAGCCAAGCCCAGGGTAAGCTGAGGCATGCACAGTGAGCCTCATTATGACTCTGGCGGTAGCCGTGCCGGTAAATATCAGCACGGCTCCTGCCATAGTCATGAATTTTCCGGCACCCGGAAAAGGGCAATTACTGTGGCGGACAAAAATGACTCCCTATTACCATTTGAGTCCAATTGGACTCAAATGGGAATGGGGAGGACGGATGCACCGGCACCATTCTTGAATGGTGCTGGGGCATCCATCGATGTCTGCGAGCGGGTGCCGTTCCAGCCGCCAGGTCAGACCTGGTGGTCTGAAAGGCACCCGCTCGCAGAACTCGTAGTTTACCAGTCCAGAAACAACAGTACAGTCAAGTTTACCGGTACCGTTGTTTCCGGACCGGCAAACTTGTAATGAGGCCCAGTATTTCTG
This sequence comes from Ambystoma mexicanum, assembly GCF_040938575.1. Taxonomy (NCBI): domain Eukaryota; kingdom Metazoa; phylum Chordata; class Amphibia; order Caudata; family Ambystomatidae; genus Ambystoma; species Ambystoma mexicanum. The sequence goes on from NC_090930.1 coordinate 849,304,388, forward strand.
ATTTGTCTGTGTCGAACTTTAATGTGTTCTTGATCATCAAAGAATCACTCATGGTTATGGTCTTGCTTCAATCTGGTTGTTGCTTTGTTCAGCCTGTTCTACGTTTGTATCTAGAGAGCACATCGGGCGTAGTTGTTGCAGGCAATGCCTTCTTTATTAATTATTCCGAATAGAGGAGCTATGTTCCTTTTGAAGAGGATTGGAGTGAGTCTGGATCCCTGTGGGACATTGCATGTGATGTTCCATCGGGTTGACTTGAAGGATGCATTTTTCCACAATTACAAAGAAGGTAGATTGTTAGTGTCCATAATGTCTGAGATAAATGAGGAAATGCATCTTAACACAGTGTGTTCCAGCTCTGCTGCAGCTATTCTGTTGATCATGATTTTGTGGCTGATTGTGTGAAAGGCAGCTTAGATGCCCAGATGGATGAGGACACTAGTGGCATGTGAGTCTGTGTTGTTTTTACGGTTGCCCTGCATAGCTGAAAGGGTAAGTTCTGTTAATTTTAGAGTCCAGAATCCTTGTTTGGGTTGATGCAGAATGTGGTAAACCAGAAGAATGACTCGGACAATTAGAGCTCATTCTCAAGAAGCTTTGTTAAAATAAAAGAATCAAAGTGCCTAACTAGCCCTATAGTTATGAGGGAGGAGTGTTTTAAAGTCCAAAATTAAAGTTCTTCAGTCTGAATCCTATTCAACAAAGTGGCCCTACTACTTTACAAAAATATCTAACTAGAAGGGAAATGGGAGGCTTTGTACAATAGCCTCAACAGGGTGCCGGCCTGGCCCAATTAATAATAGATTAGTTCTTGGGTTTCAAAGTTTCTTTTTCCATCACAGAATATTCCTCCCAGTGTTTATATCAAGTTCGGGATTCACGTTCACCAGTTTAACAAAGAAAACTGTCTCTTGTTGTGAACATTTCCATTCCTCCCGGATTTCTTGTAAACAAAAGAAAACACTTCCTTCTTCCAGGCGTTGGGTTTTCCCCAAAGTCCTGTGATCCTCATACAGGTTATTTTCTTTTATCCAAGTTGTTTCAGATAGGGTGGTTGGCCACACTGTCCTATCAGAGTTCTGGCCCTTCTGCTGCTTTCTCAGTCTTAGTTCAAAGTGTTCACACTCGGGTTTCTCAGGTTCCCGAAACCTTGATAGCTTTTCCACAAGTTATCCACAATACTTGTGCTCTTCTCAATTCTCCTTTCATTGGATGTTTGCACCACTGGGTTTTTCAGGCTCCTGTAAACTTGATAGCTTCGCCAGCGGTTATTCACAATGTTCATATATTTATTGATCCCCCTTCCATAGGGTATTTGCACACTTGTGTTTCTCAGGTTCCCATAACCTTGACAGCTTTCACAGCCGTTAATCACAATGTTCATACCTTGCAACGCAGGGTCTCCGTCGTGTTTCTCAGGCTCCAGTAACCTCGTTGACTTTCCATATGGCTTCTTGTCTCCACAGCAACGTTCTGTTGTGTGCAGAGCTCGTTGACTCGGGGTCCTTTAAACGATCTGGTCTCGGCGTCCGTTACCAGCTTATCGGCCCACCACCACTCAATCGCAGTTGCGCCACCGGCTGAGATATGTGTCTTACTGTCTCGGGTCTTTCTCCAAACTCAATTCCTCGACTGGGTAGAATGCCAACCCTCAGGTGTTTGGCTCGCAGCTTGCTCGCCCTCGTAGCTGCCACTGGCTGCATGGCCCAGCATGGCTCTGCCCCTCGACAACATCAATGATGCAGAGACTCCCTTTCCACTGTAGCCACTACATGCAAAGAAGGATCTCTGTGCAATATAGTAATTTCAGGAGATATTAAAGTATTTTCCACATCCATATATGCAGACAAGGTGGTTTGGAGTTGGGAGTTCCGCTCTGGAATGGGAGTGCTTGTCCCCAAGAGGGAAGTCACTCCCAGTGAGGTCCCACTTATCCAGACCCCTAAGGCGGGTCTTGGTTAGCAGGCTCACCTACCAACCGGAAAAAAGGGGTGGCACCCCTGTGGGGAGAAGGGACAAATTGTCCAGAAACGTCACACTCCACATGAAGAAGTAGTTGTGGTATACGTGTTTATGTTTTACTGAGTATGGAATGTTGGCGAAGTGGAAGTTGTGTCTCTCTGTCATCAGCAGCCTGTGTGTGTGTGCATGTAAATATTCTGACCCAGCTATGGACCTGCCACAGCTATCTGTGGGGGACACATATGCTCTTTATGTCTCTCAGCTGTACTGGGAGGACTTGGGGATCCCAAATGTACCACCTTCAGATGTCATGTCATGGAGCGAGTGGCTCCGCTTGGCCCCCAGAGTTCCCCAGTCTTCTAGTGTGGCCAGATTGACTTCATCATAGCAGAAAAATATTCCTAGGCCTAATGCATCCCGTGAAATTTAACAATATCACCTCTTATACTGAATACGTTTTAGTTTTATTTATAGTTTTAATAATTTGTAATGCGCCAGCGACCCATGGGCACAACATGAAGACAAGACAACCCAAACAAGGTACCAAATCACAAATCATGATCAGTCTGGTTAGCCAAATATACAGGCGGTCCTACCAATAAGATCAAACACACAGCAAGTAGAAATTAGGTAAAGAAGAATGTCTTTAAAGCTTTCTTGAAGATTGGCAAGGAGCCTGTATCTCTTAGCTTGGATGGAAGGCTGTTCCAGAGATAAGGCGCAGTGGAGTATAAGGTGCAGTAGAGTCAAAAGCCAAACATCCAGCTCTGGCAAGTTTAGCATGTGGTTTCACTAAGAGTTTACAGTGGTTCGATCGCAAACACGAGAGTTAAGCTTCAGAGTTAGTCTATTTTACAAACAGACATGGGCACTCCTGTTCAGGCACTAAGGTTAATGGTAATAAACTGAAAGGCAATGTGCTCCCTAACAGGAAGCCAATGAAGGGAAATGCGTGCTTCACTACTAATATGTTCCCTGCGCCTAAGTTGGTCAACAATTCGCACTGCGTTATTTCTCACTGTCTGTAATTTGGTCATATTGCCCTGTAATGAGCCACACAGAGGACTACTAAAGTAATCTATTTTTGTACTAATGATAGCACGTGCCAAATGGGGACAGTTCTCTTTTGATAGGAATGGACAGATGTAGCATAGGGGCTTATGATAATAGGATGTTGTTGAAACAAGATCTGTTGTTTGAGCTTTCACACTCAAAGAGGCATCAAGATAAACCCCCAAAGTCTTACATTTGGGTGAGACTGGGATGGTTCATCCCACAATTATAAACTCCTTGTATTCAGGTGTAATCTTGTTTAACCTGTACTGAGTATCAGCAATCATATGTTCTGATTTGGAGTAATTGAGGGCCAATTTGTTAAAGACCACCCAGTTCTGAACAATATTGTACATTTTATTGATGTGGTCAACATCATGTCTGTAGGCCCCAGATAGCTGCAATAATGCCCGTGTATCGTCCACATAGTTTGTGTAAAAAAAGCATAAGTCAACTAGAATTTCAAAAAGTGGCTTGGTAAATATCTATATTGTAAAGTGTGGGGAACAGGTAAGCGCCCTGAAGGACTCCATAGTCAAGTGTGATGGGAGCATCTGCTGCACAGTCCCCAAATCCTCTGGCAGAACACTCAGATAAAAAAGAAAGAATCCAGCTAAAAGCATCTGCTGAGAAATTGGATGAGAAGATTAGCTTGTCCACTAGTATCTTATGGTCTACCAAATCAAAGGCAGCTGAAGCATTGAGGAGCATCTGCAATGCTAGACCTCCTTTGTCCATAATCTGTAGCGTGCTTGAATTAAGATCAAGAAGGACAGTCTCCATTCCATGTGCTGCTCTAAATCCTGATTGTCTCTGACCAAAAAGATTATGTTTTTCCAAATAGGGCTGTAACTGTGAGTGGGAAATTCAGTCCCTAACTCTTAGTAGATGAGGTACATTTGTAATGGCTCAATAGTTGATAGCCACAGTAAAGTCAAGAGATTTTTTTCTCAACAGAGGAGTAATCTAGGCTTGTTTGATTGATGATGGAATTGAGGATGACGTGAGGGAGGCATTAATGAGCTCAGTAATGGGACTCACTAGGACAGTAGCGCAATCCTTGATAGCTGCAGTGCAAGGGTCGCCTTTACAGGCCATATGTTTAGAAGGCGATACAATTTTCATAGTATTCCTTTTTTTCTTTAATAAGATCATTCTTGCATTGTTTAGGCATAGACAAGAAGCTTTCCTTGTCAATATCCAACTGCGTTCTGAGCCAATTTATGTAGACATTATTTTTTATTGCCCGTAATTTATATAATTCTGACGTGAACCAGTTTTGTTTATTAACCTTAGTATGGATCTTACAGCATTTCAGTGGAGCAATTATGTCAATCGTAGTCAGTAAAGACTGATGATAATGCTCAGCAATATCTTACACAGATACCAGTTCAATCGTAGTCAGTAAAGACTGATGATAATGCTCAGCAATATCTTACACAGATACCAGTTTATCAAAGGACTCAAAGGAAGAGCTTGACAGGGGGAGTAGAGCAGTTTTAGTGACTATGCATATTCTGTTTAGTATTCAGAGTATAGGTGGGATGCAGTTTTGGTTTCAAGCCTAAAATAGGCAACATCAATTTAATAAAGAAATTATCTGACCAGGGACATGGAACTATGTCAAGTGTATTAATAGCTATGCCATGGGCACATACCCAGTCTATCATTTGTCCTCCTAAGTGGGTAGGAGTCCTGGTGTTTTGACAAAAACCTAAATTCCCCAACGCTTAATTGAGTGAATCTGCAGCAGGATCTGTGCCATCATCCAGCCAGTAGTTAAAGTCATCAAGTAGAATCTTGGAGGAAGGTTTAAGTACTGGCACAAGAGTAGAAATCCATTGGTCTTCGAAGGATTGCATATTATCGGGCGGTCCATACAGAATGTAGAGACTATAAGTAAGACAAGATTTAACCAACATCCACACCAACGAATGTTCAGATCCTTCAGGAGCTTCAATATGTACATCAAGAATGTTAAGTGTGTTAGGAATGATTGCAGCTACGCTGCCACCCCTGCACACAATTCAGTTCTTAACAAAACAAGGTCTGAGAAGGAATTGTTCAAATTGAAATGTTCTTATTTTGAATATGGTGAAAAATGCGATCACTGGCTTGCCTATAGATTAAGACAACAGCAATCAGAAAGATCTATTACTTCTATCAAAAGAGAGAATGGTCAGGTGACTTGTGAGCCGAAACTGATTAATGAGACTTTTAAGGAATATTATGCGAAGCTCTATCAAAGTGAGTTGGGTGTCAATGGATTGGATGATACCTTTTTAATGGATTGGAGATACCTAGAGTGAATGATTTGGAGAAAGCAATGCTGGGAGAGGCTTTGACTGTGGATGAAATGAAATCTGCGATTGGGAAATTGAACTCGGGCAAGTCTCCGGGTCCGGATGGTCTGCCTGCTGAATTTTATAAAATCTTACCTGATTCAGTGGTGGAACTTATGCGGGATGTGTTCATGGAATGCAGGGTGGGAGGTTTACTTCTTGCTTCTACTAGTCATGCCATTATATCGGTTTTTCTAAAAAAGGATAAGGATGATTGCTACTTCGAACTACCGTCCGATCAGTTTGATTAATACTGATAATAAGATTCTTGCGAAATCATTGGCCCTTCGTTTGCAGAATCATCTTGTGAAGTTAGTGCACACATCAGTCAGGCTTTGTTCACGGCCGGAGGACATCTAGCAATATTAGGAACTTACTGTTGTTGATGACACATGCACAGGATATGGAAGATGATGTTGTGGTGCTTTCCTTGGACGCAGAGAAAGCGTTTGATTGCGTTGATTGGAACTATCTGTTTTCAGTATTGCGTGCTATGAATTTGGGAGAGGAATTTATTTCATGGATTAGCTTGCTTTATGCTTGTCCGACTGCCTTTGTCAGAACTAATGGGCAATTGTCCGATTATTTTGTACTGCAGAGGGGTACAAGACAGGGATGTCCTTTATCCCCCATGATATTTGTTTTGGCCATGGAACCATTGGCGATTGCCTTGAGGTGTGCTGTGAGAATACGGGGTCTGGTTTTCATGGTGCCGATCAAAAGTTGTGGTTTTATGCGTATGATCTCCTCTTGTTGATACGGAATTTAGCGGTGTCCCTTCCAGTCTTGCTGGATGTTTTGGGCAGGTTTCATGCGGTGGCTGGGTTTAAGGTCAATTGGACTAAATCTGAGGTTTTACCTATTTCTGGATACTGTGATAGGAATTTGGTTACAGGACTTGGGTTTCGGTGGTGTGACAGGAAATTGAAATATCTGGGTATATGGCTGACCCCACAGGTGGATGAGATGGTTATGGTAAACATGAATGAGGTTTGTAGTGATTTAAAAATGAGCATTTTGAGGTGGTCTTTGCTTCATTTGTCCCTTTGGGGCAAGGTGAACGCAATAAAAATGAATGCAGCTCCAAAAAATTAACTACGTTGTAGGTATGCTTCCAATGAAAATTGGCCTTCATTTTTGGAAGAAAATTGACGGTTTGTTGCAGTCGTTTCTATGGGATAATAAGCCGCCACGGAAAAAGTTATGGAAACTTCAGCTGCCAGTGGAAAAGAGGGGTTTGGGGGTGCCGAATTTCAGGGCATATCAATTAGCTTTTTCAAGTCATTTTATTGTGCCCTTTTTGATGAAATAGCCTGATAAATGGGTAATTGCAGAGGCAAGCTTGTTGGGCCCGCTCCCCACAAGGGCAATTCTAACAGCGACAAACAAGTTATGTAAGAAATCGTCTCTGACAGTCTTTCTGAGAGAAACGTGGAGACAGGTTCATGAATTGTTGGGATCGGTCGCTTCAAAGATCATTCATGCTTCCATTTGGTTGAACCCGCTGATTTCTGTCGGGGGTAAATCTTTATTCTGGCCGGATTGGTTTCTAGGTGGAGTCCATTGGATTGATGATGTTTTGGTGGATGGTGAGTGGATAGGGGAGCACGAGTTGCGGGCAAAGTTTCACATTGATAATTTCAGATCTGTTGACTGCAGAAAATTGAAAAGATGCATAGGTGATGTGACGGAACAAGGAAGTTCGATGTTAGATCTCTTTCTTAAAGAAATGGAGCCTGGTGGTTGTTCGATTGCTAGCAGGATATACAATTGCATTGTGTCTGCTTATAAGCAAAATTCTGATTTGAGAGATGAATGGGGAAGGAGACTGGGGTGTGTGTTTTCGCCCGAGATGTGGTTGGATATGTGTGCGAACATTAAACTTTGTGCTGTTGATCTGGTGGACCGGTCTAGACAGATAAAGATCCTCAATAGAGTGTTTTGGAGTCCGGAACGAATGTTTAAGAGGGGGTTGATGGATTCGGATGATTGCTGGAGTTGTGGGAATGGACAGGGAAGTCTGGAACATCTACTGTGGGAATGTGTGCATGTACGGGGATTTTGGCATGATGTTTGTGGTGCCTGTCTGCGTGTTTTGAATTTTGATGTTGAATTGGATTTTGTGACAATGATTTTGGGAGGTGGAGAATTGCTGGAGGACCTCTCTGTGTCACGGGAAAAAGTTCTTGCTCCGTGGGGTTTGTCTGTGCAAAAAGTTGGTCCTGAGGGGCTGGAAATCACGGAATGTGCCTAGTCTTGATGATTGGGTTGAGGGGATGTCTGCTCTTGCATCCATGGAAAGGGTGGTTTTCAAGGGGCAAGGGAAGTTGAGTTTGTACGGAAAGGTGTGGGATGACTGAGTATTTACTGATTTATTGCAGGTTATGTATATATAATATTTTGTTATTCTGTGTATTTTTGCTGAGTATTAATTGTTCTGATTGTTTGATTGATTATCTTTATGTCAAACTTTATAAATAAACAAATAAAAAAAATTAAAAAAAACTATGGAATAGCCATTCAGAACAGCGAGAGCTAGGTTAGGTCCTGTGACGTCACAGAGCCACATTTCCATGATTGCTAAAATATCAATATTATTTTATTAAAGGTATTCAGCTATCTCAACTGCATGTTTAACCAGTGAGCGCATGTTGATTAGTGCTTTGACCAGGTTTTTCCTATTTACACAACAGTCTCGTTGGGGCTCATTCGAGTCTGGTACCTACAGAGTAGAATCTCTAGTTGGTGGCCTGGGCACTAAACTGTCCTTAATAAGAGGCGCTACATTAGGATCAACAATAGGGATAACATTGAATACATTATCAACACAAGAAGGGATCATATCATTATGCAAACATGCAGGTGTTGGGAACAACTCACTACTCACTATATTTATTCCTATCGGATTCGTAAGAAGGTGGCATGAGACTTTTGATAGTACCAGATTAGTCAACCGAATTAGCAGATAGCGAGGGCAGGGGCTCCGCTAACTGCAAGACGGGAGTAGGAGCATCTAATAGTTCGGCACACAATGGTGTCTCCAATGTAGTATTATTCATTTTGGATGGGGTTAGGCAATTGGTTTGATCAGCAGCAGCCTGTATGGAACTTGTAGTCCCACTTACAGAGACGACTGAAGCAGCTTCATTTTCTGTTTCATTATTAGGCAGTAGTATTGTGTGCATGAGGGGGTGCTCACATAGTAAATTAAGGTATTTAAGTTTAATTGCCTCTCACCGCTCTTTATATGCTGTGGCCGGGCACTTTATATTACTTTCTACATCCATCTTACGAGATAAGCCGCTAATGTGAACAGCGAAACAAAAATATCTGCACATGTATCAAAAAGCCAGCGATAAGAGCACAGAGTAACAGTACGGGACACAAACCGGCCTCCACGTGCCGGCACTCATGCGCCTAATCATGAACTAAAAGCACCGCAGGGAGTGCTGGGGTATGTAGTTCCCTTTCTGGTTCCTTCAATATTTAAAAAAAATAAGAGCACCTTTAAAACCAAATAAGCGAGTCCCAAGTAAAACAAGAAAACAGATCTTTCTAAAGGCTGATTAAGGCTTTTTCCTACAGGCAATTCAGACAAGAAGAATGCACGGCGCTAAGCACGACAAGAGCAACAAATAGCAATTTCATTTTTACCAATTATTTAAAGAGAGACCTGACACTGAGATAGATATAGTCCAGCACAAACAGGACGCTGAATAAACAGACCGGAGCCCAAGCACTCCACCCAAATCAGTGAAAACCTAATATTCCACGTGCCTCCAAGTGATAAGTATACTGGAGAGGTCAGAGAAATGTACTGAATGAACAGGAATGCGTTCCACCTAGGATAACACCCCCACGCACACTTGATAAAACCAGGAGCACAGACTGGCAGCCATCCTATATGAATTGTATCTTAATAACCCATTTTCCGCAAGTGAGAAGAATCTCAGATATCAACAAATATGAATTCACGTCTTTTTGTTACTGATTATTTATTGAGCAAGACACACCACCACAACACAAGGATAACATACCTCAACACTGACAGGAACCAGATATGCCCACCATCACCCATTGAGATCATGAACCTTAGACCCCAGGAAACAAGAACAAAGGAGCATGAAAGCATAGAGACTGTCAAACCTGCAAGTGTGGCAACGTGACACACCACAATACGTCCACATCAACAGTTTGCTGGTCCATAAGCAACAGCCACCTATGTAAAACTGACATATACTCATACCCAAAATGGCAAAGAAACACAAGTATCTGAAACTGACCATTTATCGTGTGAGGAATTCGACCATACGCACAGTGAGTGTGCGCTTGCCTGTGCTTTTTTGAAATGTTTAATTAAATGGAATAATGGTAGGCCAACCTCAGGAAAATGTGTGATGCTAATCCACACACATTTTCCTATGCTCATACCACGGCAAACACATAGACCTGTGTACTCTGGGTGGACACAGCCTACAAGCACATCCCTGTCATATTTAGTTGGGATGTGACAGCGGGAGTACACTATGTCCTCCCCAGGAAGGGGGAGGACCAAGCTTTCCCTTGCCATGGCTAGCCTGATTAACTAATAAAGGAACCATGGATCCGCCCTGCTCTTTTGTTCAACGCTGCAGCTGGTGGCAGTGGTTGTCATACGAATGGAGTGTACTTCAAACAGGCCCATCAATGTATACATTGATTTTAACTTTTGAAGTTACATTTGGTGGTTTTCACAAATACTTATTACCATTGTTTAAATAGAAAAACAGGTCTCGTATGTCATGACTGATAAATGCAGTTTTAGGGGTTTCAAAAAGTGATGTGCACCAGCCTTAGCTGAGATGGGTACAGGAATGATGGTCAGGGAGATTTACTAACTCCAGAAGATTACAGATGCTTCAAACATACAATGAGCTACTGATGGAACAAAACAATGTATATATGTTAGGGTAACAGTGTGGAAACCTTTATGTCACAGAACCTTTAACACATGCAACAGGTGTCATGCAGTGGTGGCCCACCTGACATCTGACCAGTACAAGGCCCTTTACTGTAAATAAGGAAGTCATTCAGGTGGTTAACCACTTGACTAGCTTTGTGCTGGTGCTCCTAAACTCCAAAACACTTATGTACACTACTAAAATTCAAGAGGCATTGGTAAAGTGTGCAATCTGTACTATTTATTGTAATATCACAATTCCAATTTCCAAACATTGCCGACATGTTACGACCATCTGGTCTTCCTCAGGGCACTAATATCACTTCATGTGTTGCTATACGCTGAATTGTTAATATATTGTGGGAGAAGTTAGTTATGAAAAATAGTTTTTAGCTTCATTAGCTTCTAGTCCAGTGACCATCTTATTCTTAATTACTGATGCAGTAAGTCATTTGTTCTTAGCATCTCAGGAAATGTGCATGATCTTATTTGATTGGGATGATATGCATCCGGGCTGTGTTTCAGTTCCTGACTGGCGTACCGTTCAGGTTATTAGCTTGCAGAAGAAGAAGCAAATCTCGGTGTTTGGTGGTTTTAAAGAGATTGGTTTTCAGGGAGATCTGGAACATTCGCAAGTCAGATTCACCTGTAAAGTTAGTAGAGGTATTCTAGACCAGGAAACCATGTATGTGAAGGTATGTGCTGCCAGGACTTGATTGTGTGGATGGTTGGAGGATTTGGAGCACCTGATGTAAAGTCCCTAGACTCAGACTGGAAGCCAATGGCCTGACAATGCAAGGCCTAATGCACTGGACACCACGTTTTGGATTAGGTTCTCTTCAGTGCTTTTTCAGTACACAGTGGAGGGACTGGAAGACGTTGTGATATTGTATAGTTGTGTTATGCCAAAGATAAAACTAACTTCATGATTTTGAGCCCCATGGGTTTTTGATGACTTCTTTGTCGAGACTCAGTGTATATAACATTGCTGTAGTGCAGCCAGGATATGATCAGGGTTTGACGACTGTGCAATAATGTGTGGGCGATGTGAGTGAGGGAGCATCGCCTCTGTATGTGTAGATAGTGGAATGCATTCATAACAGGTCCACTCACTAGAGGTGCAAAGGACATGTGACTCATATATAGAACACCTAGGCAGAGGTTTTTCAGTACATTGATTGGTGAGGAAAGAGACCCTTGAGCTCTGCCAAGTTAGTTAAAGGTAGATATAAGGTGGCTTTTGAAGAACAATTTCAGTCTTCTGTCCATTAAGGCCAGGCCAGTCTTGATGTAGCCAATTATTTATCCTAGGCATGGGTAAAGCTCTTTCAGTGTGTGGTGCACACCAGTTGCACCACTAAGTTTGAGGGAGAACATCAACATAAAAATGGTGGTTGTCCAAGACACTGGCAAGCGGGCCATGTAGATATTGGAGAGGATCTGCGACGCAACTAATCCTTGTGATTTCATGGATTTCAGATGTTGTGGATTCTGCCTTGACAGGCTGGCTGCACTTGATGGGTTCAGAACCAGGATGAGGGACTCACACCTACTCTTAATGATGTTCCAGAGTTACACTGATTGATTAGAAACAGTCCAGCGGGGAGTTACAAAGGCGGTGGAAGGATGGCATCAAACATCTTAAAAATATAGGCGCAAGAAGTTACAATTTCATGGTCTAGAAAAGAAGAGGACGATGGGAGACATGATAGAAATGTTTACATAGTTTGTGCATATAAATACAGTATTGTAGGCAAAGGAAGTATGGCCCTCAAGAGCCCTGGTCTCGAAGGAAAATGTGTCAGTGGCATGAGTTACTTAGAGAGGCGGTATCAGTAACTGAAATGAAAAGAAAAGCATGATACAGGCACAGAGGACTCATGGTAGAATAAGCAATAAAACAAAGCCGGAGACTAAGTAGGGGAGCAGTGAAACAGGGAGCCCAAATTGGACTGCCAGTACTTCATGAAGTCTTTCATTTTAAGGCTTGTCACATCATTTGATTTAAATACTTTTGAGTTACTTGGTTGGCGCTGAAATGTAATCTGTGTTCTGTTTACAAAGAGAGGCGACATTCCTTTTGATTGGAAAGTAACTGACTGATTGATAAGTGGCATTGAATGGTGCATACTTTTGTACAGATTTGACCAGTTGTGCCACACAACAAATTAATTTAAAAATGACAGAAACTAGAAGTCTGTTAGAAGAGATCTCTTTGTGCCAAAGATTAAATGTCATTCTCTAAAAACGCGACAATCCAGATCTGAGGAAAGTCTGAAGCCAATGTTGACTCTAATAGGACCATGGAGCAATGATGATACACCCGACCAAAAAATGTGCCTTCAAAAGGCATCTTTACCTTGGACTAGCTTAGTATTGTTTTAAAAACATAAAAATACAATTGGCTGAAGACTGTAGTCAAAAACCTCTTACCTAAAAAGAAACATGTTATGCAGCAACATGAAAGAATCGATTTCATATATTTCATACACCTGTAATGATCATGGACATTTATTTTAACTGACAAAGTGACTTTAGTTTTTGCAGGGAGGAATTCCATTGAATTGATTGCAGAGGTTCACTTTGAACCAAAGAGGGATTCAGAAGGCTTGGCCGATCTTTTAAAAAAAAGTAATTAGAGGACTTCCCAGAAATGCTCAAGTGACATTTGGGAGGGTTCTCAGTTCCCCACCGACTTTTCTTACTGCATCTCCCTTCAGTAGCATAACATGTCACCGCAGTTTCGTGTTTTTTGGGGTGCATTGAAGTAAAAAACATTGAAATACTGCTTGCTGGAAAGGTTCTGACATTTTCAAATCATTAATTATAGAAACGTTTATCAGTCCCTGAAAGTGTCATGAACTTTGTCAGAACCGCTGAATAGGTTTGTTCAGACATATGAGTCGGGAGAAAGAGGCTTGAAACTGAAAGAAATATAATCCTTTCAGAAAGGATAACTCTGTAGAGAATCTGTATGGCACTGGCCTTCTATCCGCGCCGAGTTCCCAAAGACAACTACTGTCCAGCATAAAAGACCAGAGAAAAGGTGTAGCGACAACTGCTGTATATCATAACACACCAAAGAATAGGTATAACGACAAACTGCTGTACAGCATAACACACCAAAGAAAAGGTGTAGCTTCAAACTGTTGTACAGCATAACACACCAAAGAAAAGGTGTAGCTTCAAACTGTTGTACAGCATAGCACACCAAAGAAAAGGTGTAGCTTCAAACTGCTGTACAGCATAAAACACCAAAGAAAAGGTATAGCGACAAACTGCTGTACAGCATAACACACCAAAGAAAAGGTGTAGTGACAACTGCTGTACAGCATAAAACACCAAAGAAAAGGTGTAGCGACAACTGCTGTACAGCATAAAACACCAAAGAAAAGGTGTAGCTTCAAACTGTTGTACAGCATAGCACACCAAAGAAAAGGTGTAGCTTCAAACTGTTGTACAGCATAGCACACCAAAGAAAAGGTGTAGCATCAAACTGCTGTACAGCATAAAACACCAAAGAAAAGGTGTAGCTTCAAACTGTTGTACAGCATAGCACACCAAAGAAAAGGTGTAGCGTCGAACTGCTGTACAGCATAAAACACCAAAGAAAAGGTGTAGCGACAACTGCTGTACAGCATAAAACACCAAAGAAAAGGTGTAGCGACAACTGCTGTACAGCAGAACACACCAAAGAAAAGGTGTAGCGACAACTGCTGTACAGCAGAACACACCAAAGAAAAGGTGTAGCGTCGAACTGCTTGCTGTACAGCAGAACACACCAAAGAAAAGGTGTAGCGACAGAGTTTTTCACGTGGAGTGCTTAAACATTAATCAGTCAGGCTTACAGACAGCAGGTGAAAGAATAGGAAGTGTTGTAAGAGAGTTCAATAAACAAGAGACATGTGGCCTAATGTCGATACTAAAAGGAAACGGTTATGACACGGAAACATTAAGTGGTTTAATATTGACCTTGGTATGGCAGGAGATCACAATGCAATGCAAACCTGCAAAACAGAACATTTGTTTAATAGAGCCGGGTGAAGCCTAACCATTAAGGCTATACAAGGTCACATATCAGGATGTCAGGCATGGATGTACAATGTCAAACACGGAACCTAAAGTTGGGCAGAATTAGTATCGGTGGAAGTAGAATGAAGATGTACAGTGCTCAAGCCGCCCACCAGAGGTACTGGTCTTGTTCTCAAAAGAATGCAAGTGTCCACGTGTTTAATATTGTAGACTGAAAACACACGGGGAAAGGTCCTCAGTTGTCAATCTTTCTGCAACTGGATCCCAGGGCAGTTAGCCATTATCATAGCATGAAATGGTGAGCTTGCAGGGTAAACTGGAAAAAAGATGCTAAAACAAACAGGAATCTGGAGCACTGTGTAATCGTGGACGTTTTTAGTTCAAATAGAAAATGATTTCTTGAGGCAACCAATAGATGAAATGAACATGTCATGTGAACATTTGGCCTCATTAAGAGACAGCAGAGAATAGGTTCACAAATAGCGGATACTCAAACCATTGCATCGATGTGACCAAGCTTAATTATTGTGGATTTACCTGGGTGCCCCTTGGATGGTGAAGGCCTTATCTGCATGCTGCTCCCCCAATTTGGTCATCACCTCATATAGTTTGTGGCAGAGCTGCAGAAACAAACATTTATTTATATATATGTCCGGATTACACTTGATCATTTGAAAACATCTAAGAACTCTAGATCATTGCAAATTCAACATTGAGAGCAATACAGACACATGCCTCTCTTACATTTCATTTTAAATTGCCACACAGATAAACTATAAAAACAAGCCAGACCCCAGTCCAAAGAGAAATCGAGCTAAGGTTTTTTGCACTTAATGGGTGTTACTTTTTATTTCGCAAATACTGTGATTTGTTTGCCGAAGCCACCCTGTTACCCTGCTTTTTTCATTACAGGGTTTCCCCATCAAGTGCTTCAGAAAACCCAACCAAACCAACCTACTCCAATCACTTTTGGCAACAAACCAATCATATCAGGAGTTGAATTTAAAGAGGCTGAAATCACGCGTGTAACTTTCTACAATTATTGAAATTCTTGCCATAAATCAATCAAGTGAAATAATTTTCAATTGTTCGAGGTTCAACCTTTTTGAAGTATTTCAACATAGGTATTTTTTCAAGGAAGCTCAAATCTTCAAAATGTGGTCATAAACGCGGTACTAAATTGAAGCACCTGTTTTTTCCCCATCATTAATACATGTTTTGCGACATTTATTATGACATTTTTTTTCTCCAGTATTTCTGTCATCAGCGAATCACAACATTTCATAATAGTTATGGAATTGGAGCACCACGCGCAAGAGAGTTTAGCCGAATGAAACGGGGAGGAGTGGATATCACTATTTAAATGACCAACCTTTTTCTATCCGCTCCGTTGCAGGTTTTGGAAGTAGCAGAGTAAGGGAGTGACTGTTCCCAGCAAGTGGTAAAGACCGATCTCCCCTCCCCCTCCCAATCTAGAGTGGCTTGGGCACAGTTTCCGCAGAAAGGGGCAAATAAGGCCGAGATCTGAGAGAGCAATTCTGGTAGAAATGTATTATATGGACAATGCTTCAGTTTTCACAGGGGGGCAACCTTTGATGGGAGAGGGGGGTGGCAAAGGAGGGGGTTCTAGGGGTGTTATGTCCTTATCCCTCCATGTGAGAGGTTCCACTTATATCCACATTTTGTTCAAGTTGAAGTAAAAGGACGCCAGAGTTGTGAGTCCTGCAAATGAGCAGCTGCTGAGGATCACAAACAAAACTGGAGTAGTTTGACTGCCACGAATAAGATGTAGCAGCAAGAGACGTGGGTGTGGGGGTGGGGCATTAAAAACTATTGTTTTAAGGGATCACATGGCATTCCTGCAGTAGTGGAAAGTGTGCCGTAATTTAGCGCACACACTGGAAGCAAAGAGTAGCACCTGGTGACCTACATGACGACTAGAAGATGGGAAGAGTTAACTATCTGCTGTGGCAAATCGGTTCCAATTTCGGTGCATGGACAGAAATGCAGCAGCATGCCGTCTTATTTCTGTCTAGCAGGGTGATTTTGCTTTTAATGTTTGTCATACTGATGACTCAAATGGCCATGAATACTCAAGAAGACGAGGGTGCTCGCCTGTGGTCACCGTATATTACACAGCATTAACGACCAAAAAACAAAACATCTGGTGGGGTGTTCTGGTCCAGTCTTTACTCTAATACCACATAGGTGCTGGTCAAGGCGGAGTGTAGTCACTACCATGGATGTGTGTGAAAGCCAGTATCCCTCATCATTGATGAGTTCAATAGAGAGCAGTGGACCAGAATCTTAGCAGATGAGACCAGGACACCATCATAGCAAAATATAGATACAGGCCGGACTCAGCGACAACTATGCAGATTTTACACAATACACAGTTCCTTCACTTATCAAAGGGACTTGTGTACTGTAAGGCCAATATAGCTCAGCAGCTCACCTCCAAACTAAATTTGCAGGCGACAGGCATTCATCTGCCTTCTACACATGAACCTGTCCGCCAGTGCAGTGGCTTCCGGGATGGTGGCCTCTCGAGGGAGTACGACTCGGTGGAAAAGAAACATTTCTAGCCGTACTGCAAGGGCCCATAAGAGATCTGATGGCACACTGGCCCAGGGCAATCACTTGGGCCATGCACGTGTCGGAATGAGGGTGCGCCGGCATCAGGTAGATACACACACTCTCACACGCGAGGCTTGGAGCACAAATGCCACCTGCTCTTTCAAGCAATTGTGGCCGATCATCTCTATAATGGTTTTCAAAAATATCATTTGTGAATCGGGATAGAATTGCACAGTTGGGCAAACAATCGTTTCAGGAAGCGGGACTTTGAAAGGAAACAAAAGTTCCCTTTGCAAATCTGCCCCACGGAATCTTGAGCCAAGGCTCATCCCAGCAGATGGATTTCTATCTGTGAAAATATTTACCAATCACCATTACAATGAACAACTCTGCTCAGTGAATAATTAACTCGGAGTTGTCCAACGCCAGGCCTCAAGGGCCGGGATCCTGGCGGGTTTTCAGGATATCCCTCATTAATGTTCATGAGGAGGAATGTGCACACATTTAGAATCATTGTATGCAAATGTATCTCATTCATATTAATGAGACGTATCCCGAAAACCCGACATGGATCTGACCCCCGAGGAATGGATATGAACAACAAAGTTTCCTTCTACAGATGTCAGCCTGGAGCTGACTGGCAAGAGAAGTGTAGGCAGCTGGGGACCCATGCTGCATTCCTATTAACATAAGACTACAAGCATAAAAACCAAGGGCTAGGCCATTCCTGGCCTACTTTGGGGGCTCTGATCACCCGTTTAAAACGATAGATAGGGCAGGTTTTTCAAAGGTTGTTCTGTCAAATTAAGGGATGCTTGTTTTGAACAGGTGAAAAGGCGCAGGGGAAGGCGCAATGCATGAGTGTCATGCCAGCCCATTGCATGCATTTGTTTAAGTGTGACAGCTGTCCACTTAACCAGCTTAATGTTACAGCTGTCCACTGTAACCTGCTTAATGTTTATCTGTAACAGTGCCATGATGCCCCTGGGCTGATGTGCGCTTTAAATAAATTCGAATGAATAAATAAATAAACAGCTGCAGTAGGAACCACAGCTGACCACCTTTCGCTTTTGTGTAAACAAGTGCATCCTCTCCGCTCTGTTCATTGTGTGACTTTTTGAGAATCTGGCCTAATGTCGCTATACAAGGCTTCTGAATATGTATAAAACCTTGATATTGCTTTTAAGATAATATACTGAAACTGCAATACTTACTTTATTCATTTAGTTTTAAAGCACTTCACAAGGAAAAGACGAGTGATAACCATTCACAAATGGGTACTGGAAAAAAATGTCAAGTATGGCACACTGTAAGCATATAAAAGTTACAGGAATTGCAGGACAAAGATAGCTGACAGTAGGGACGGGGACATTAAAGCACGATGGGGAGGGGAAATCTAGTTCTCCAATTCTAGGACTGAGTCCCAAGGTAGGAGAGGGGTGTAAGGAGATGTGAAGGCTAAACACTACAGTCGGGTGGCAATGCCAGATTCTTTATTTGCTAACCCACTGGGTTATTTGTGGGTAGGGAAAAGGTCTAGGGTATGCGTTCATGTGTCTGTGTGTGCTCACGGTTGCATTACTGGGAATAATGGACACATCCTTCATGAGAACTGGCTTTTTTTTAGGGCAAAGGGAATGTTTATGTAATTTTCTTGGAGACAGTCACTGAAGAAGCAGGGTAAGTGTGCTGATAAAAGGATGGGTGCCTGGCCCGGGTGAGAGTCGTGACTGCATTACCGATTTGGCCATGCTGGTGTCACCCAACATGCTGTAGGAGACAAGGTGGTGGAGCTAATGCAGTGGTCGGAGCCTGATTCTAGCTGATGGGTTGCATCTGGGTGCAGCAAGCATAAGAGTTGAGAGGCAGACACCCTCCGGTCTGGGCAAAGGTACCAACTACGAAGCAAGAGATACAAAGTGAGTGGTAATCTCGAAGTGACTAGGACACAGTTTGGCTGGTGCAGGTTCTGTCAAGTTACCTACATGTATCTGTTCACATTTCTTTCTGAAGGTCTGCTCGAGGTGTTTTGCTTGTTGAAAATCAAGATGGATCATTGGGGGCTGGTTGTCACCGGTTCCCTCTTTCATTGACAAATACATGTTAGCTTCCTTCTTTAATGCAGTGGATGTGCAGTGCACTGCTGCCTGGTGTCTGCTACTACATCTGGCGTTTATAGTGCACGCAAGGTATTCAACAAGCAGTGAGGTACTTTAATCACCCTCAAGGGGCAAAGACAGTGTTAGACTTTGCGACATGTTGATAAGAATGGCCTTATCAGCCTCAGTGTTTTTGTAGACTTTAAGACATGTTGATAAGGGTAGCCTTAACCCATCAGTGTTTAAGCTGGTAGCTGTCATCGCAAAATCCAACCTAAACATCAGAGAAGTCAACAACCTAGACATACCATCGGCAGAACTCCTATCTTTCAAACTCCCACTATCTCATTCCCGTACTATACTGTTTCACCTCCTATACAGACCCCCTGGCGCAATCACCTCCTTTGAGGAGGACATCTCCCACCTACTAACATCCAATACAAAACCAGGCTCCCAAATCTCACTAACGGGCGACTTTAACCTTGGCCTTCAAGACCCTAACGATGCTAATGCATCCTTGATCAATGACACTATAACTCAACATGGCCTGACACAAAGTATCAACACACCCACACATGACAAAGGCAGAACTTTGGACTGGCTGGACGACGTCAACTTTGACATCTCCCTATCTGCGGTCACACCTTGCGCCTGGGCAGGCCACCACCTCATCACCTTCACGATACCTAAAGCGTCACAAAAAACCACAACTGCCACTGCGGCAGGGAAAACCTTAGCAAGGAACAAACGCAACATCACCATTGAGAACCTTAGACCTCTACTACATCCTATCACCACTACCAATCACACTCTCATTAACTCCAACCCCACTTCTCTAGTTGATTTGTACAACGATACTCTGGAACAGCCCCTGAACCAAATAGCACCTCTCAAATTGAGAAAAACCAAACCATCTGCCCATGTGAACAAATGGTTCTCCGCAGAATTAAAAGCCCTGTGCAACCTCAAAAGAACAGCTGAAACTATTTGGAGAAAAGCCCCTTCTTTCTCCACTAAAGAAAAATTCTCTGAGGCTGCAATCACCTACAAAGCCGCTATCACAAATGCCAACAAAGATATATATAATACAAGAATCCACAATGCAAAATCTGCCACGAAAGAGTTATTCTTTATCCTCAGAGAATTGGAATCACCAGTGCCCCCCACTGATGACCGCATCAAGGACAAAGCTTAGTGTAGCAACATCCAACTAGCTCTCTCCAATAAAACAGCGCTCTTGCAAGCCAAGATAGAATCCAAAAAAGCAAACCTTGCTGCTAAAGATCACCTCAACCACACTCAGAGCTCACCCTATCCTGATTGCACTCTCTTCCACTTCTCGCCAGTCATGGAGGACAAAGTAACCAACATTATCTCAAGTCTCAAACCATCTAATTGTCTAGGTGACTTATGTCCCGCTTCAGTTATCAAGGATGGGGCCAAAGATCTAGCTCCCTTCATCACCACCCTGATCAATTCTTCGTTCAAGGATTCCACTATACCAAGTAACCTTAAAGAGGCATGGGTCCTTCCTCTTTTCAAAAAGCCTAATTTAGACCCTAATACCCCAACCGACTATAGGCCCATCACAACTGTACCCTTTCTCTTGAAAATACTAGACAGAGTATCATACCTCCAAATACAACAACATTTGGAAGACAACAACCTTCTTGGCCTGCGACAATCTGGCTTTAGACCCAGGCATTGGACTGAAATAGCCCTCCTGGACCTAAAAGTTCAAAGGGATGAAGCCAAAGACAAGGGCAACTCGGCCATCTTGCTCCTGTTGGATTTGTCTGCAGCCCTCGATCTAGTCGACCACCAAATTCTTACGAACCACCTTGCCTCGGCTGCTACATTCTCCCAGAATGCCACCAATTGGATTCGGTCCTTCCTTTTGGACAGAACGACCAGGGTCTTTGCATCAGCAGGCAATGCCGCAGCGGACCCTGTCCCTATCCAATGTGGAGTCCCCCAAGGTTCCTGTATCTCCCCTACGCTTTACAATGTCTTCACTAAGCTCCTATTTGACCGTCTTGATGATCTGGGTGTTACATACATTAATTATGCCAACGACACCCAGGTCCTCATTGCACTCACAGGGAGCTATGACGAAGATGTTGAAAAACTAAATGAGATCTACCTTGAAATCCAAGCATGGATGGCCACCCACAGCCTCTGCTTAAATGACGACAAGACGGAACTGCTCATCGTCGGCTCCCAGGCCCGCCTTAACAAACTTGACCCTAGATACCAATCCTTTATCATTGATGGCAACATCATAAAAGTGTCCACAGAAGTCAAAACACTGGGGGTGTACCTCGATTCCACCCTCTCACTTAAAAAACAAATTAATGCCACTATTTCATCCACAGCCTACACTAGCAAACTTATCAATGCCTGCAAACCTTTTTTCCACCAATAGCTGCCTCACACTGGCCAGGGCCCTCATATTAGCCAAACTGGACTACTGCAACACACTCTTCCTCAGCACTACCAAACCAAAACCTGAACAGAGTACAGATACTGCAATAAATGCCCTCAGATGCGCACTCAATCTCCCCCACAAGGCCCACATCTCGACCCTCAGAAAGGAGGCTCACTGGCTCCCTATCCGTGAGAGAATTAAACTTCGAGCACTTGTCATCACACATAAATGCCTCTGACAGCTCCACGCTACCTTTCAGACACATTCACCAGACACAACTCTATCAGACCAACCAGATCCCAGTACTTACACCAACTCAACATTCCAAAGTTCAATCTGAAAACAGCAGGTGGAGCAAGCTTCCCTGTATTAGCAGCGAAATGCTGGAACGTTGTGCCCATGACAATCAGAGCGGACACCTCGTTCTGGTCATTCAGAGCCAAGGTCAAGGAACTACTCGCTTCACACCAATAGACCCTTAACAGCACTTAGCAAAATCATGTATCCTTGTATTGAATGTTTAATGACACTGCGATGGACTATTTTGTAACCGGTCCACTTACCACTGAACCATGCCTCGCCACGGACCACTCTGTAACATGGTCCATTTACTATTTACTTGTATGTGCAACCTTCTTTGCCTAAGCCTAGTGCCGAGTTATCCCAGGGTTTGGCCGCCCTTTAAAAATAAACAAACTAAACTAATTTACACTTTAAGACATTTTGATAAGGGTGGCCTTATCCCCCAATGTGTTTTAGTAGACTTTAAGACATGTTTATAAGGGTGGCCTTATCCCCCTCAGCGTTTTATTAGACTTTAAGAAACGTTGATAAGGGTGGCCTTATCCATTCCAGTATTTTATTACACATTAAGACGTGTTGAGAAGGGTGGCCTTATCCCCCTCAGTGTTTTATTAGACTGTAAGACATGTTGATAAGGGTGGCCTTATCTCTCTCAGTGTTATATTAGACTTTAAGACATGTTGAAAAGGCTGGCCAAAAACCCCCTCAATATTTTAATAGAATTTAATAAATGTTGGCAAGGGTGGTCTGATCCTCCTCATTGTTTTATTAGACTTAAATACATGTTGATAAGGGTGGCCTTATCCCTATCAGTGTTTTATTAGACTTTAAGATGTGTTGATAAGGGTGGCCTTATCCCCCAATGTGTTTTATTAGACTTTAAGACATGTTGAAAAGGCTGGCCAAAAACCCCCTCAATATTTTAATAGAATTTAATAAATGTTGGCAAGGGTGGTCTGACTCTCCTCATTGTTTTATTAGACTTAAATACATGTTGATAAGGGTGGCCTTATCCCCCAATGTGTTTTATTAGACTTTAAGACATGTTGATAAGGGTGGCCTTATCCCCCTCAGCGTTTTATTAGACTTTATGAAACGTTGATAAGGGTGGCCTTATCCCCTCATTGTTTTAGTAGAGTTTAAGACATGTTGCTAAAGGTAGCCTTACCCCATCAGTGTTTTATTACACTTTAAGACATGTTGATAAGTTTGGCCTTATCCCTCTCTGTGTTTTATTAGACTTTAAGACATGTTGATAAGGGTAGCCTTACCCCTCAGTGTTTTATTACACATTAAGACGTGTTGATAAGGGTGGCCTTATCCCCCTCAGTGTTATATTGGACTTTAAGACATGTTGAAAAGGGTGGCCAAAAACCCCCTCAGTATTTTAATAGAATTTAATAAATGTTGGTAAGGGTGGTATGATCCTCCTCATTGTTTTATTAGACTTAAATACATGTTGATAACGGTGGCCTTATCCCTATCAGTGTTTTATTAGACTTTATGAAACGTTGATAAGGGTGGCCTTATCCCTCTCAGTGTTTTGTTAGACTTTAAGACATTTGATAAGGGTAGCCTTACCCCTCAGTGTTTTATTACACATTAAGACGTGTTGATAAAGGTGGTCTTACCCCATCAGTGTTTTATTACATTTTAAGACATGTTGATAAGGGGGGCCTTATCCCCCAATGTGTTTTATTAGACTTTAAAACATGTTGATAAGGGTGGCCTTATCCCCCTCAGCGTTTTATTAGACTTTATGAAACGTTGATAAGGGTGGCCTTATCCCTCTCAGTATTTTATTACATATTAAGACGTGTTGATAAGGGTGGCCTTATCCCTCTCAGTGTTTTGTTAGACTTTAAGACATGTTGATAAGAGTGACCTTATCCCCTCATTGTTTTAGTAGAGTTTAAGACATGTTGCTGAAGGTAGCCTTACCCAATCAGTGTTTTATTACACATTAAGACGTGTTGATAAGGGTGGCCCTATCCCCCTCAGTGTTTTATTAGACTGTAAGACATGTTGATAAGAGTGGCCTTATCTCTCTCAGTGTTATATTGGACTTTAAGACATGTTGAAAAGGGTGGCCAAAAACCCCCTCAGTATTTTAATAGAATTTAATAAATGTTGGTTAGGGTGGTCTGATCCTCCTCATTGTTTTATTAGACTTAAATACATGTTGATAAGGGTAGCCCAAACCCCTAAGTCTTTTTATTACACTTGAAAACATGTTGATAAGGATAGCCTTACCCCATCAGTGTTTTATTACACTTTAAGACATGTTGCTAAGGATGGCCTTATCCCTCTCAGTGTTTTATTAGACTTTAAGACATGTTGCTAAGGGTGGCCCTAACCCGTCAATGTTTTTTTATTAGACTTCAGACATGTTGATAAGGGTGGCCTTATCCCTCTCACTGTTTTATTAGACTTTAAGACACATTGATAAGGATGGCCTTATCCCTCTCAGTGTTTTATTAGACTTAGGGCCTCATCACGAGCTCGGCGGTAACCCTTAAAATCGGCGGTAACGCTATCAGCGCCGATTTTAAGGGTCCGTCGGATCACAAGTCCAAATACCGCCGGCCCCATTATAGCCGGCGCAAGTACAGCCGGCTGTACAAGCGTCGGCTGTAAAAGCGCCAGTAACCATTCGCGCTAAAACATTAGTAATCACGAGTCCGGAGTAGGCGCAATTAGCGCAGAAAAGCGGCGGATAATCTGCCAAAAATACCCCCAGCAAAAAGCTGGAGGTAAAAGAACACAGGCCACAGCAATAAGGGCCCAGGTGAAACCAATGCAATTCAGAGGCCTACAAAGGACCCACCCATGCACAACACACCCTCCCCAACACCATTACACCAGTAGGAGCAGAGAGGAGACAGCAATAAGGGCTCAGGTGAAACCAATGCAATTCAGAGGCCTACAAAGGACCCACCCATGCACAACACACCCTCCCCAACACCATGCTGCCATTTGGAGCCGGGAGCCTTGATGTGGACTTCTACCTGCTGCTCCTGGAGCTACAGAGGCCAGCCAACCAGGCCAGGGCCCTGGGAGCGCAGGGGGTGGTGGGGATGAGGAGAAGGAGGAGGAGGGCAGCACGAGTAAGGCGGCCAGCCATCCCCCGAGTCAGGCCAACACCCTGACTGATGGCCAGTTGGTAACTGAATATCGGCTGGACAGGGCAGCCATCACCCAGTTGCTGGACACAATCCAGGCTGACATCGGCAGCCACATAGCCATCAGCACAGCAGTACCTCCGCTAGTGAAGCTCGTGTCTGTGCTCCAATTCCTTGGGACTGGCAGCTACCAACATACCGTTGCCATGATGCATGGCATGGCCCAGTCCACATTCAGTGCCATATTGGGACAGGTGCTCGATGCACTGTTGAATCATGTGAATGAGCCCATCGCATTGCCAGCCACACAGGCACAGGTGAACCAGCTGAAGGGTCAATTCCATGCCATTGCCCAAGTCCCAAATGTAATAGCAGCCCTGGACTGCACACATGTAGCACTCGTACTACCCCAGGCACATGAGGCAGCCTACAGAAACCAGAAACAGTACCATTCCCTTAATGTGCAGATGACATGTGGGCCTGACCTCACCTTCAGCCACTGCTGTGCCCGCTACCCAGGATCCACCCACGACTGCATGGTCCTGCACAACAGTACCCTGCCAGCGAACATGGAAAGGCACCGAGTGCAAAACACATGGCTGCTGGGTGAGTAGAAATGTATACCATAATGCATGTCAATCCACAACTTATGGGGCTGGTCACACACAATGAAATCCATGAATCTCAATAGGCAGCACCATTACTGCAGCATTCCCATTCAAGCACCTTGCACGAGAAACATTGGACATGTCCAACATAGCAGAACACACCCATTCAGGTTGTCAAAGACATGTGGCAGCACAGTGACATATGGAAGGCCTACCACCATAAAGCCTCCTGTGTGAGTAGCACTATGGCTCCCAACACTGACACAGTACAGACATCCCACCCTGCCCACCCGCCAGTCATGCAAATGTAATACATAAGTTGCCACATCCACAAATGAACCACACATAAGCAGACTGAGTAATGGCAATGTACATCCCACAAAAACTGTCCCCAGAATGGCCAAGGAAATGCATGGAGAACAGTACAGAATAGTGACAACCAGCAAATGCAACTGCAGCCAAGGGGAATGGCAATGACATATGAGGCAGCCACTTCTCCCATGCAGAACGAGGTGGAAGGGCCCCCTTACCCAGTGACAAGTAAATGAGTACAGTTACATTCCGAAACAGAGGCGTATCAAGTTGAGAGTACCTCATTGATTCAATTCTGCTCGTAGCACAGCACACTCCACAATGTTGTTGACCTAATGACAAGTATGGCAAAATGACACTGATGACTGAACTCTGTACACCCACTGAACTTACCTTGTCCCCATACCGGCTTTCTCTCCCCTGCAGGTGATTCTGGATATCGACAGTACACGTGGCTCATGACCCCTGTGCGTCATCCACACACGGCAGCGGAGCGGGCATACAACCTTGCCCATGCTCGTACACGGATCTGCATGGAGAGGGCATTTGGACTGCTGAAGGCACGCTTCCGGTGCCTCAACCACACGGGAGGGGCATTGATGTATGCACCAGATAAAGTTGGCAAAATTGTACGGACATGTGCCATGCTGCACAACATCTGCTGTTGCAGAAATGTGCCACTGCCCCCTCATGCTCATGTTCAGCCACCTGAGGATGGGAGTGAGGGTGGTGATGTGCCTGAAGGTGTTGCACATGCACAAAGGGTTGGGCTGAGGGAGGGGAGGTTGGCCAGACAGGGATTGATTGATGTATTTTTCTAACACGGGTGATGGGTAAATTGAACAGATGTCACTTCAACATTAAATAGCACTTTATCACAATCACTACTGTCCATGCTTTGTGATTTTTGAAACATGATTTATTCTCAGTGCAACAATCCCCAATCCCCCCAGTGAACACCCAGCACACAATCCCCCCTCACCCAGTGAACACCCAGCACACAATCCCCCCTGAAATGTGAACACCCAGCACACAATCCCCCCTCCCCCCAGTGAACACCCAGCACACAATCCCCCCTCCCCCCACTGAACTCCCCACAACAGCGCAGGTAGGTGCATGTGCCTTATCAGGGCACCAACAACGATGCCATGTACGACTAGGATGGTCGTGGGCGCTTTCCTTGTCCGCGCCCCTCTGGTGTGTGTGACCTCAGGTGGCGCATAGACCGGCGCCTAGGAGATGGCTCAAGGGATCCCTCCATGGGTGTGGTTGAGTTTTAAGGGACTGACCCGGTTGCCTGCATGTGCTGTCGGATGAGGTTGTTTCCCTCCCTTGTTTGCTCCGCAAGTGCTGACTGCCTCGCACAACTCCCTCACCCTTTGTCCAAACCCTGTCAGGGCAGCGGTACATTGCTCTACAACTCTGCGTGTGCGCGCATTGTCACGCGCTATGTACTTGCATCCATGGCGTATGGATGCACTGATAGCCTTGATGTGCTGGCTGTGCACCTTGGTCATTGATTCTACTTTGGCCTGTTTGGCCTCAATCAGGTCCAGTCGGCCCATCACTGCGGCCCCTGTGATGAAGGGCACCCCTGGTGTGGCAGGTGCCGGCCTGCCACTTGTGCGCTGTTGGGGGAGGAGGCTGCATGGGGACATGGCGCTGGCTTGGATTGGGCTGCCAGGCTCTGAGGGCCTGTCTTCAGGGCTGCCATATGATGGCGTGTCCTCGTCTGGCTGTGGTGTGCGGACACGACACACATGCACATGTGGGCTTTGTGCTTGCTGTGTGCCTGGCCTTGGGGTTCCCTGTGTTGTGAACATCCCTTCTGCGTCACTGCTTCAGGGTGAATGCAGTCCTCCTGCATGATGTGCACGTGGAGGTGTCACTCCCACGTCGGGTCCTGATCCACAGGTCAGTCCCTCTGCATCGGGCTGTGCCTGGTGGCTTGGGGCGAGCTGGCTGTGGACTCCCTGTGGGCATGTGGGTGCTACTGATGTCTGGTAGGGCTGCGTTGTGGAGAAGTGGGGGGTGGCCAGCGTTGGCTCCCTTCCGTGCGGCCTCTTTGTGGGCTGATGGTGCTGGTGGAGGCTCGCTGCCGTGGGCGCCGTGATGGTTTGGCCTCCTCCCCATCGTCTTCATCCCGTTGGGTTTGACGTGTGCCTGTGGGGTACATAGGG
The DNA here is from genome assembly GCF_040938575.1 of Ambystoma mexicanum. Classification (NCBI taxonomy): domain Eukaryota; kingdom Metazoa; phylum Chordata; class Amphibia; order Caudata; family Ambystomatidae; genus Ambystoma; species Ambystoma mexicanum. Next base: position 849,332,345 of record NC_090930.1, read on the forward strand.
TGTGGTTTGAGTTCAATGCTACATACATTAGTGTAATGCAGTTCATGCTAACAAGTGGGATTGAAGACAGTGGGCCTCATTACGACCCAGGCGGTAAGTTACCGCCTGGGTCGTACCCTTACCACCATGGTGTAAACTATGTTTACACCATGGTGGATGGCGGATTTACCGCCCCATTCCAAGGTGAGTGGGGCGGTAAATCCCCATTTCCCATTTTACCCTTCCCCATTCCCATTTTTGCCCCATAGGGCATAATGGGAGTGGGGAAGGCGCTAATTACGCCACCGTAAATTACGGTGGCGTAATTAGCACCATGGTCCCTTAGCGCCATGGATTTTAACCCCTGCAAAAAACAGGCGTTAAACTCACCATGGCGCAAAGGGACCTCGGAATCAGGCGTTAAGGGTCGGCGCTGTTTACGCCGCCGTTAACCCCTTAACGCCTGATTCGTAATGAGGCCCAGTATCAATTATGCATTCAACTTGCATTTTGTTCAGTCGCCATGTGGTGCTTGGTGTCAGTGAGTATGGAGGTATACTGCATGGGAATGTTTGAGTGACAAGATTGCATGCGTGGTTGGTGTGCACTGCGCTCAGGGTCTTGGGGGTGTATTCCTGCACACTCAAACTCTACGTAGCTGTCCCATGGCTATGGATGTCTATCCCCTGCTCCCTGCTCCTAACATTGATGCACTGCACGTTCAGGGTCGTCTAGGCAGCACTACGGTTCAATGGATGTAGGGCTCACTTATGGGTGTCTGCAGTTCCTCACACACATTTCTTCACATTCATTCACTCGGGGTCTGCATGTCTGGTACTTTCAGTTGCATACATTCGGGGTGGGACTCACCTGCAGTTGGATTGATGCCAGTGCCTGTCTCCGCTCCACCAATTCCCTCGATGGTGCCAATATCAATCAGGGCACTCATCTTCTCCTCCCAAGGTGTGAGTTCGGGTGGGGGTGGTGGTGGGCCTCCTCCAGTGCCCCTACTTGCACACCTGTGCTGTGAGAGGACGCCGTGGACTCGCACACGCAGGTCGTTGAGGCGCTTGCGGCAATCCTCCCCATCCCAGGGCACGCGTCACACAGCAGTGACCCTTTGGCTGATGTTGCGCCAAATCTGTGCTCTGCGCTGGCCACTGGTTTTGCGCTGCTGCAGCTCCTCATGATGTGTCTCGGCCTCCTCCACCAGTACAGCCAGCTCCTGGTCGCTGAATTTGGGCTTTCTCACCCTGTCCAGGGCGGTCTTGCCCCTAGTACGCTCCCGTGACCTGTTTTGGTGTTAGATGGGGTAGATGGCTTCCAGGGGCTGTGATATCCGACGGATTGTGATTTCCAAGACGGCCACCGCTTTGTTTCCCGTTCCGGCGGTGACGCGTTACCTGCGCGCTAATAGTGTGTACGCTATTAGCGTGATATGGCAGTAGCACACGGTGCGCCGGTTTTAAGGGTTCTACCCATTGCACGCTATTTGCACTAACGCCATGTCCCGGTGCGCGTGGAAGAAAACTTGTGATTTGGCGGATTATCCGCCGGGGGCCTTGGCGTTAGCGCTATTTACGTCCGACGGGAAAACCGCTGCATTACCGCCGAACTCGTGAGGAGACCCTTAGACTTTAAGACATGTTGATAAGGGTGGCCTAATCCAGATCTCTGTTTTCATCTGATCGGCTTGGAGGGAAAATGGGCCAGCTGAGTAGCGCAACGTGTCGAAGCAGTTGTGCAAAATACAGCACAGATGGGCATTCTGGGCTCACTAATCTCTCCACTCCCTTCTGGATAGAAAGCATATTAAGCAGTGCTTGGTCGTATGTTCACGGATTTACCATTATTTCTAATGTATGGCACTACACACACTGTGCAGCGCAATGCATTACCACAGCCAGATACTCAGGAAAGATCACAGTTTTTGGTTACCTACATGTAAACACCAAAAGTGAGCCTGCCAGCTTGCCACGCAGTCTCACAGGTATCGGTTCTATGTGATTTGGCCAAAAGGATTTTATCGAACTTTCTTTTCTAACTGGTTGATTTTGCCACAAATATATGCGGGGAGACCCCCTGCAACCTCCCCTTAACACCCCAACATTCATTATTACCCTGAACCCACCCCACACATATATTTGGGGCGAAATATAATGAAAGAAATTAGATGAATTATACTTCGATGGAATCTACTGTGACCTTTACAGTGTGTCTATTGGGGAATATGTCCCTAAAAACAGTAGTGCTGGTCTTATCTGACATGAATTTGGGCAAAGTCCTCATGAGTGTGTACGTGAAGTAGTAGTACTGGGAAAATGCAACCGACTTGTGTATGTGTACTTACAACAGCAGAAGGCAGTGCTGGAATTATTTTGCACGGCCACCATAATTGTGGGAGGTGGAGGTGTCCTAAAATTGACAGCGTGGCAAAAAGATTACTTTTAATGTCAGCATGGAAATGTCTTCTTATAGTGACCATACGGCCATAATGGCCTTATTGGGCGCACACGTGGGCGTGCGTGCGTGCCTGTGTTGTGTGAGCTGCTCGGGTAATAGTGTGCCATCTGCCCTAAAGAACAGCTATTCCACAACTTCAGAGTAACAACTCATCAGGAAAAGATGGAATGACAAAGCCAATGGTTTTCCTGATGGAAAAAAGGGTAAGCGGTGTGAAGGAAAGGAAAGTAAGGAGTAGGAATACAATGGAAAGAACACATTCAAGAAGGAGCACAGTAGAAGGAATGCAGGGAAGCAGAGGTAAAGTGGAAAGAATGCAGGGAAGCAGGAGTACAGCGGAAAGAACGCAGGGAAGCAGAGGTACAGTGGAAAGAATGTACGGAAGCAGGGGTACACTGGAACGAATGCAGGGAAGCAGGGACACACTGGAAAGAACCCAGGAAAGCAGGGGTGCCCTGGAAAGAATGCAGGGCGCAGGGGTACAATGGAAAGAATACAGGGAAGCAGGGGTACTCTGGAAAGAATGCAGGGACAAGGGGTGCCCTGGAAAGAATGCAGGGAATCAGGAGTACACTGGAAAGAACGCAGGGAACCTGGGTTAAACTGGATGGAACACAGGGAAGCAAGGGTACAGTGGAAAGAATGCATGGAAGCAGAGGTACAGTGTAAAGAATGCAGGGAAGCAGTGTTACACTGCAAAGAATGTATGGAAGCAGCGGTACAGTGGAAAGAACACAGGGAAGCAGGGATACAGTGGAAATAACACAGGGGAGCAGGTGCACACTGGAAAGAATGCAGGGAATCAGAGTTACAGTGAGTACGTCCCTCATACAACTATGGCCATTTCCGATCATCCTATTTCTGTAATATGGCAGGTAATGCCACCATATGTCCAAGTAGTCCCATCATAGATCAGCTATTGCCAAAATAGATCCCTGTTTCTGTAATACGGCAGGTAGTGCCACCATATGTCCAAGTAGTCCTATCGCAGATCAGCTATTGCCAAAACAGATCCCTGTTTCTGTAATACGGCAGGTAGTGCCACCATATGTCCAAGTACTCCCATCATAGATCAGCTATTGCCAAAACAGATCCCTGTCTCTGTAATACGGCAGGTAGTGCCACCATATGTCCAAGTACTCCCATCATAGATCAGCTATTGCCAAAACAGTTCCCCGTTTCTGTAATACGGCAGGTAGTGCCACCATATGTCCAAGTACTGCCATCATAGATCAGCTATTGCCAAAACAGATCCCCGTTTCTGTAATACGGCAGGTAGTGCCACCATATGTCCAAGTAGTCCCATCATAGATCAGCTATTGCATAACAGATCCCCGTTTCTGTAATATGGCAGTTAGTGCCACCATATGTCCAAGTAGTCCTATCGTAGATCAGCTATTGCCAAAACAGATCCCTGTTTCTGTAATATGGCAGGTAGTGCCACCATATGTCCAAGTACTCCCATCATAGATCAGCTTTTGCCAAAACAGATCCCTGTCTCTGTAATACGGCAGGTAGTGCCACCATATGTCCAAGTAGTCCCATCATAGATCAGCTATTGCCAAAACAGTTCCCCGTTTCTGTAATACGGCAGGTAGTGCCACCATATGTCCAAGTACTGCCATCATAGATCAGCTATTGCCAAAACAGATCCCCGTTTCTGTAATACGGCAGGTAGTGCCACCATATGTCCAAGTAGTCCCATCATAGATCAGCTATTGCATAACAGATCCCCGTTTCTGTAATATGGCAGTTAGTGCCACCATATGTCCAAGTAGTCCCATCATTGATCAGCTATTGCCAAAACTGATCCCTGTTTCTGTAATATGGCAGGTAGTACCACCATATGTCCAAGTAGTCCCATCATAGATCAGCTACTGCCAAAACAGATCCCCGTTTCTGTAATATGGCAGGTAGTGCCACCATATGTCCAAGTACTGCCATCATAGATCAGCTATTGCCAAAACAGATCCCCGTTTCTGTAATATGGCAGGTAGTGCCACCATATGTCCAAGTAGTCCCATCATTGATCAGCTATTGCCAAAACTGATCCCCATTTCTGTAATATGGCAGGTAGTACCACCATATGTCCAAGTAGTCCCATCATAGATCAGCTATTGCCAAAACAGATCCCCGTTTCTGTAATATGGCAGATAGTGCCACCATATGTCCAAGTAGTCCCATCATAGATCAGCTATTGCATAACAGATCCCCATTTCTGTAATATGGCAGGTAGTGCCATCATATGCCCAAGTACTGCCATCATAGATAAGCTCTTGCTATACTGTAGAGGAGCAGCTGCATACCTCTGCAGGAAATCCCGCCCCCCACCTCCTATATGGTGGAAGCCTGAGATCATGCTGCATCTGACACCAGCAGTTGTGCCAATACCGTAGCGTATATTCGAAAATAAGATACCCATTGAGACAAGCCTATCGACTGTAGAGACGACAATCTGAAGAGACGACAATCTGAGGGAAGAACTCCCTGAAGGAATATAATAGAGCAAGGAAAGAAGCCTGTGACATCATAAGAGAGTATGAACGATGTCTCAGAATACTGGCCTAAGAGGATGCATGGATCCTACAGAAACTAATGACGAAGTAAAGAATCGAGTGAACTCAAATATGAAAAAGAAGATTACACGTGCACAAAGTGTTGCAGAGATTTAACCAATCAATAATTGTACAGACGCTGAAACGCAAGACAGACTAAGTCATCATAGAAGCTGGCTATGTGTAGTGAATAGAATGCAGGCAAAGCTGCCACTGTATAGAAGCTGGACATCAGTATTATGAATTTTAGTAAGCCAGGACCCATGAAGAAGAAAGTGAAATTGTGTCGCAGTAAGAATAAGCTGAATAATGAAGCTGCACTGCAAGGTTGTCTGGCCTGAAGTCAAGACTTCAGCCGCCAAGGTTGGCTATCTACTCTGGAAAGGAGTGAACGTGCAAAGGATGAATCATCCCTAGTTAAGGTGCAAAGAAAGAACACCAAAAGGGTCAGGTTTTATTCATTTAAGACATTTAAAACCTGCAAAATGGACCAAATCATGGTATCCTGTCAAGTGAGTCAAGGATGGGAATAGAGTCGAACTTGGAGTCCCAGAACACAATAGTGAGTACCTGCACACCTTTGTATTCTCAGAGACAAGGATACTTTGCAAGGCCAAGTTCAAAGACAATCTTCATGGCAGAAGGCTTGGGTGATGAGAGATGCTGGGCTAATTGGGTGGGGAGATCGAGTCAGGCCCCTCTCCTTGCACTTGGGTCTGAGCTTACCTGCTGCTAAATGAAACGAATGTTCCAGACATGGCACAAGCATGCCAACCAATTGTAGTGGTCCATATAATGAAGGACCTTACAGTTTGAAGACCAATCAGAAACAGTGCACTTTATGTTTTTGAAGATGACATGTTTTAGAGGTAGGCAAATATTGTCCACCTGACAGTAGGCAGGCAATCACAATCCTAGTTCCTATAGAATGCGTACTTAGATGTTCCTCTTAAACCTATCCCAATCCCCAGTAAGGTCTTCTATTATTTGCCGCATAATATAACGTCACCTCTGACGTATTTTCGATATATAAATGTGTTTTTGTGAAAAGATCGTTGAGAGGAATTGAGCATACATCCGTTGATGTTTGTTGTAATTCCCTGTTTTAGATCATTGTTAATTAAACAGTACTTCGCCATCTTCTTGAGTTGGTTTGGTTATTTGGACTCAGAGTTATTCTGTGTACCCATCCATTTCATGCATGTTCCTATAGGGTCCTAAACTCAATAACAGAGCATACTATTTCTGTAATATGGCAGGCAGTGCTACCATATGTCCAAGTACTCCCATCATAGATTAGCTATTGCCATAACAGATCATCCTAATTCTGTAATGTGGCAGGTAGTGCCACCATATGTTTGGGATTCACAGTACTAGGCACGTTACCACATGAAAACACACACGTGCACTTGGACACTCCCCGTTGTGCACCCACACACATTCAGGCACTTTTACACATGCATACAAGTACTCACAGTAAGCAGCCTCACACTTTTTTAGGAGTGGGATTCTCTGCCCCCCCCCCCCCAAGACAGCCACAGACAGACTGCCCCCAGAGGCATTAGCAGCACACCAATAACCCCACATCTAATATGGACCCTGAAAATCCAATTATCACTGAAAACCTAAGACATGATCCAACGGCCACAGGTAAACTGCCATTTTATTAGAAATCGCAACTGCAAACTCTAAGATGGGCAGGTGTAAAGTTTTTTATTATGAGTTAAAACAATTCTCCACACTGTCACCGCTTTTGAAATATAAACACAGAGGATATCGCAGTCAAGACCATGGACTTCCCCGTGAAATGGTTACTGGCCATTTATTCCTATGGGTTCACTCACTTTGTAGTACCAAACATGATGCAGCGGGGCTGCACCAGAATGGAGCATACCTCCCCAGAGCAATGCAGCCCGACGGCTAGCAGTAAAAGGAGGAGGCTCCTGCTCGCTGGGGTCTTCTCCAAAAACAGGTGTCTTCGTCAGACACTGCTGGGCTTACTTAAAGGGTGGTATGTACCCGACCAAAGCAGATACAAATATTGCCCACTTGTGTAATGTTTTGAAGGTACAAATCAGTACTGAACCTCTATTAATAATAAGACAGTCTACATAACTACACAGCTACAGAAAGGAAAGGAACTTGCTGTGAATCAAAGAGCACAGGAGCTGTACTTCACTTACCACTGCAATTTCTTTGTGGAACTTTGACTCCAGGCCTGAGATGTTTTGGAAGGTGGTCACATAAAAGCCAATTCGTCTGAGGAAGAAACAGAGAAGTCAATGGCATTAGTAACTATCAACATACAAACAAGGGAAGTGTTCACTCGATCTTCTCCCATCTAGATCATGCCAGAAATGAGGCACTCAACCTGGTGACTCCTGTTATGCAAGATGTTTCATTTTAAAATTGGTCATATATTCTTATTATGTAATTATCCTCAAAGGAACCACAGGTGAGAAGAAGTAGCAATGTTCATATGGAGAACTTTTTTGTATTCATATTTTTATGAACATATTTACAATAAAACAATACAAACTGGCCAGGTGAACAAAGCACAGATCAAAGCAGATCGCGTTAGTTCTAGATACCTCCCCCAGATTCCCATGTACAGATTCATTTTCTTCTGCTTACATAAAATTACTCTTTCAAGTAGTGACATTTTGCACAGGTCCTCAACCAAAATTGGTCAAGAAGAGCAAGAAGAGAAAATAACACTCTTCCAGTCCCTCAGTATGATTTTCTCTAATTCGCTAAAAAAACAGCACTTCTGTGGATATGTCAGATCTTCTAAAGGATCGTCCTCCCCAAAATAATTGTCTGAAAATAAAAATCCAGGGCTGGCAGTGAAACTGTGTTCATAGTTTCAGTGACTTCTAGCTAGAATTATCTCACTTTAGAGCACTCCTATATGATGTGCTCAAAGGACCCCGCCCAGTGCCCACAACACAAAATACTTTAAAAAACAGGAAAGTGAGAAATTGTGCGGTGTACAGGGTTTGCAACCTGCGGTTTGCATGATTTTTTGGACTACAACTCCCATGATCCCTCACCATTCACTATGCTGGCTCAAGTTGGTGACAAAGTCTTAAAGAAATGTATTGACTCCATCTTAAGGTATGAATGCAACTGGTTAGTTGTTTGCATTTATTATACTGTTCATATTCATGTGTAATGTTCATATTGAATACATGTGATCACTGCCTCCATGCCATGCAGGGGTGGAAGGCCAGCCTGTACTGGCTCTAATCTCTGTTCATATTGGATATATGTGGCCACTGCCTCTGTGTCATGCAGGTATGGAAGGCCAGCCTGTGCTGGATCTAATCTCTGCTCATATTGGATACATGTGTCCACTGCCTGTGTGTCATGCAGGGGTGGAAAGCCAGTCTGTGCTGTTCTAATCTTTGTTCATATTGGATACATGTGGCCACTCCCTCTGTGTCATGCAGGGGTTGAATTTCACCCTGTGCTGGTTCTAATCTCTGCTCAAATTGAATACATGTGTCCACTGCCTATGTTTCATGCAGGGGTGGAAGGCCAGCCTGTGCTGGCTCTAATGTCTGCCCATTCGACCACTGCCTCTGTGTCATGCAAGGTTGGAAAGTCAGCCTGTGCTGGTTCTAATCTCTGCTCATATTTGGATACTTGTGAACACTGCCTCTGTGTCATGCAGGGGGTGGATAGCCAGCCTGTGCCGGTTCTAATCTCTGCTCATATTGGATACTCTTGGCCACTTCCTTGGTGTCATGCACTTGTGGAAAGCCAGCCTGTGCCGGTTCTAATCTCTGCACATATTGGATACATGTGCTCACTGCCTCTGTGTCAAGCAAGGGTGGAAAGCGAGCTTGTGCTGGTTCTAATCTCTGCTCATATTGGATACATGTGGCCACTGCCTCTGTGTCATGCAGGGGTGGAAATCCAGCCCATGCTGGTTCTAATCTCTGTTCATATTAGATGCACGTGGCCACTGCCTCCGTGTCATGCAGGGGTGGATGTCCAGCCTGTGCTGGTTTCTAATCTCTGTTCATATTGGATACATGTGGCCACTGCTTCTGTGTCATGCAGGGGTGGAAATCCAGCCCATGCTGGTTCTAATCTCTGTTCATATTGGGCACATGGGGCCACTGCCTCTGTGTCATGCAGGCGTGGAAGGCCAGCCTGTGCTGGCTCTAATCTCGGAGACAGAATCACCAACCCACCCTAACTCCACCCAACACCCACACTCACCCCTTAGTTGCCACCAGGTACCACAGTGTTGTGGAACTGTCAGGATATTGGTAATCACCACACTAGCTGAGCTGTGGACATTGGCAGGTGCACTAGCAGTATGAGCGGGAAGGGAAGACAGGTAGGGCTGCGAGGGAGGCTGGGGGAGGAAGGGGACAGATATAAAAGGGACCTTGAAGGCCGGACTGACCCAGATCAGGACAGAAGCGCAGGGGTGCTCCCGAACCACACCTGGGAAATTACAGAAGCCCAGCGCTTCAATTCAGGATAAAGATGCCAACTAACCAATTGCACTAACAATTTCCCCCTCTGCATACACCTCTCAAACTCCAAACCAAACACAACCACAAACCTACAGCACAACAAACTGCACAAACTTCACTAGATTGCAACAACAAAACAAAAAAATGCACATAAACTCGCACAACAGTAGACGATGACTACCCGCCGCAAAACACCCCAGGCCCAGCCAAAGGAGCCACCGGGCTGAGGCCGCCAACAGCACCTCACTGCTCTCTTGCACTTTTCCAGCTTCCTCCCACTAACCCCCCCTCCCTCCCTCTTTCAAAGCCGCCAGTGCTCCAGGGGACCACTCTGGTGGTGATAGTGCGTGGTACAAATGTATTTTAACATAAACATTAACATACTAACTGGATGGAAGTTCACCGAAGGCTGCATGCAATCAGAAAGTGCTGTGAACAAGAGATATTTTTTGACCCAGTGATATTGTATTAAACCATTTGGATAAATGAAGAGGAAAGGATGCCTCCCCTGAGCATGGGCAAGACAGACATCGGGTGTCATTTTCTAAAGGCACGGTTAAAGTGAAGTGTGAAAGCTAGGCATATGAGGTTTACGCTTCACTTTAACTATCCGTAGAGTTTTCATGCAATTTGAAGGCAGAGTGGGGGTACAGAATGGATATAGGTTATTGGGCTGCTCTCCTGCACTGCCTTCAGTTTGCACTATTGATTTCCACCAGTATGTATTTTCATGCAGGCAGAAAACCCAAAGAGTCCTATGCAATCGCTGAGACCTTTGCACCTGCTAAAAAGCAAGCAAATGATGTAGCAATCCATTGCACATGCTAGCTGCAAACGTTATTTGCAGGCAGCATTTACACTTTCACCAAAACGGATCAGAGCAGTGAAGCATAAAGGCTTGTTTTACTATTCACAAGTCTTCATATGGAAATGACAAAAAATGCTGGTAATCAGACCTTTTGCACGGAATGCAAACAGACATTGTCAAGTTCCGCGCAATTTAGAAGTCATGCAAAATGACCCCCACTGTATTTTCACAAATGGATCTGCGGTCCTCCTTTGCCAAAAAATCTATGAAACCAGAACTGCTGCCAGAGGCGGCATCTGTGCTGTGGTCCTAGCCCATGAGCTTTGGACTTGTGTGGTAAACATGGACACAGGACGCAGGGCAAACCCCATGTTTACCACAAAAGTGTAGGAAACAGACCGGATGTGCAAATAGTCTGGTCTGTTGATCTGTCTGACTTTGCACTACCGGCACAAACCCTGATTCATGGAACTGTGCAAAGTCAGTGCAAATTCATTTTTGCAGTACAAAATGACCTTGCACAGCAAAAAGACACTTTGCACAGTTCCATGAATCAGGGTTTGTGTCAGTAGTGCAAAGTCACTTTTCAGCAGTGCAAACTCATTTTGAACCGTGCAAATATTCCATGAATCGGGCAGATAGTCTGTAGGTCTGTCTCTGCTGCTCATGGGTCCAAACAGTGATCCCTAATAAGCATGGGCGAATAAATTAAACAGAACTACCAATCGCCCAAATTTCCACGGTATTCAAATTTTCATGGTTCTGTGAATGTTTCAGATATTTGGGTGACACTCGTGACAATATCATATTGTTGAAATATTACTATAACCGGCAGGTTGAAGAGGTCATAGACTTTCCCCCAAAGTAAATACATTAGTGGGAAAGCTTAGAACCTTTCCTATCAGGTTCCTCCAAGGTAAACAAAGGGTAATTGACTAATCGCTTGCACCTGAATGTTTACTTTAATATAGAAACCAACATTAACTCTTTTCACAGCTGACAAAAAATAATCTTTTGAAAAAGCACTTGGTCTAGAGGTATGTTATGCGTCCACCTTCCCACCTAAGTAGAGAGTTCATAACATTGGAATTCTACCTAACTAAATTGTATTCACCTACATGTCAAAGGGTGAAAGTCTGCATAACGAAAGTATGACATGTGACTGACTCATCCTCAGCCTTACTGGCCTTTACAAGTGTATTAACTTGCAGCCATGGATTCTCATTATTATAGAATAACTAATTTCTGGGATCCCCGTCGATGCACACTCAGCAAGATTAAATGTCAAGCACACATAATGCATGCCTGGCTGTTCTCCAGCCCAGTAGGGTTTTCAGAAGTTCATGTCGACTGCAAATTCCTTATACTGTAATACTAGCAGAAGTACCTGTTCTCTGAACAGGTTCTTCAGACAGACATGATAACACTGATCCTATAGGTCAGTGTTCCGATTCGCTTATCGCTTGATGTGCTTTGCACCCTGAAGTAAACTGCATGGGTGCGTGTGGCTGGCTGACATTCTCCGGAGCTCAAAGTTGGGGGAAACTAGAGTTGGTGTCCAAATGTCATGCATCCAGTCCTAACAGGCAACTATGCAAAATGTGGTGCAGATTGGTGGAACGGTGTGGAATCGTATAAGGAACAACGCTTCACCATAAACAAATGTGACTTATATATATATATATATATATATATTCACTACAAAAAAAACTTTCTTGAGGGGACGTTATGGTTAAGTTGCCCTACCAAACCCCTGTGCACTTCGCTAAAAAAACCTTTTCCACCTCCCCATTATAGTTCAAATTAAAACCGAAAAACCCCTGAAATTCGCCAGTTATGGTAAACTAAGCCACTATACCTGCCATCACCACTGTGCACTGCTAACACTAACACCCAGAACATGAAAGATGGCATCACAAATGTCATTGATGACATCACTGATGACATCACATGTTTAGCCCCTTTGTTTTCGTTCTCTGCCATACATATATATGTCCTTTCAGTAAAAAAACTTTGTTAAAGGGATGTTACACTTCACATTGAAACCAAAAAACACTGCACATTCCCCAATTATGCTAAGGTAAGCAACCATAACTCGCACCACCTACATGCATTGCTAAGCCTAACACCCAGGACATCAAAGATGACATCACAAATGTCATTGATGACATCACTGATGACATCACATGTGCATTTACCTTTCACGCTGCACCTCCACAAGTGATTGTCACTAGAATATTGGCCAAAAAATATAACACATCATTGCAGATCTATCATATGCCAAATAGTTCATTAAGCAATGCATTGCTAAAAAATGCCATTGAAATAGTGCATTCTTTGAATACATGAACGCCCTCAAAAGAAACGTAGCCATTGTCTGCAACATGTGCTACTGAGGTGCCATATTCTAAATATAATATAGACTGTACACTGTCATCATGTGATTTTGGGAGATATGTAGTATAATGAACGTACTTGATATACATGTAACATACACCATACAGAACCCCCTCCTTATTGATATTAGAAAGGGACAGACTGAGCGCCTGTTTGCGGATGGGGGCGGACAAGGTCTATAGTACCCAAAGAGGCAGGGGGTATGTGAAAATGTACTATTCTCTTACACAAAAAATGTTCAACATAGAAAAAGGACACAAAGACATTATAAGTATTAATAAATAAATATGGAAACCTAAAAGTGTGAAATGGAAACGACACATTTAATAACCATGTAGAATGAAATGGATGTATTCCTCCATCATAATTACTTCACAGAAACTCTGCAGCCTAGACTGACAGTGGACGCACACAGTAGGCGAAGGTAAATAACATCAAAATAGTAAGTGAAGGTCATTTTTTTATATGTGTGTGTACTTTTTGTTTTGGCATTTGGTGCAGAAATAATAATGCCCAGTATTTTATGGACATTTAATAGATATATACTTATTTTCTACAGACCAGGAAAGAAAAGAAGAAAGGGCAACAAACGAGACAGAAGAAGACAGGCTGAAAAGGATTGAACTGAAAATGGAGACACTGAATGAGAATTTTCAAAGTTTAAGGCAATTTGTTGAGGACTGTGTGAGAGGGAAAGTATGTTGCCACTGTCCCACCTGCACCTGTCCACCTTCTACATTCCCTAGTAAACCATCCCAAACCTTCAAGTAGAAAATAGACGTTTTGACGAAACATCCATCCATTCGTCCCCTCACAAATCTTCCCCTCATAACCATCCCGTGCTGAATCCTAATTCCCCTATATTTGTGTCAGTATCTGCTTCCCCCGGTATTTCATTGGAATGAAGTGCATGTGCATGTTTGGAATGTTTTTGTATAGTAGTTGTAGTTAAAGAGTTTGAGTAATACTTTTTTTTAAAAAAGACTTCAAATGTTCGCGAACAGCATGCCTGTTCGACCTATCCGTAAGGAATGGAATGTGGATGTTGTAATGGCAGTACACCTACCCGTACTAATGTGAAGTAAGATGGAATTGATGTTTGACAGCACCATCTGTGCAAGTTGTGCGTAAAGAAACAGAAAGCGGCGTCCTAAGGACATTATATCTCACTGCACCGCTTACAAACGACATAAAACATGTTCGTAGAACACACCAGATGTCCAGGATGTCTGTAAATGAGCAAAATGGGAGCGTGTTAAGGACACTATACCTGTCCGTATCGTCCGCAGCCAAGATGGTACCGTCCGTAGAACAGGCGCGGTGGCTGGCATGTTCGTAGCCAAACAAAATGGAATTGTCCTAAGGACACTGGACCTTTCCGTACAGTAAGCATATCTTGTATGCACATGCGCAGTACAATCATAAGTACAGCGAACATCGCGCCTGTCCCTAACTGTCCGTCTCACTTGTGTTGCACTTTGAATTAGTTTGAGAACCCGAACACTGTCCGTAGGACACTTGCGCGCATGCGCACGTTTGTTACTCTGCATTTGCTGTCCAGCGGACACCCATTTCTGTCGCGGATGTCTTCAGGACATCATCATGTGACCGCACTCATGCTGAGCATGTGGACTAATTTGCGCAGTTTGTGTGCTTCTGCAACAGTACAAAAGAACTTATACACACAAGGCAAATTATTGCACAGTATAAAAATATCATTTCACATATCGCAGACAATAGCTTACCTGTGGACATGGTGTGTAAAATTTTTGGAATTTTTTTTCAGTGATGAAGATGGTGATGAGGCGCATCTCTCCACCCCTATAAATGGCCGCACCCCTGAGCACATCTTCATTGTGCTTCTGGCTATAGCAGATTGAGTTGTGCTGCCTTTACCGCTGTAGTGACCAATAGGAAAACTAATTGTTATGGCATCCATGGCTACTGTCACTTCATTAGCTTCAGCAACACCCCCAAACCCTCCACCACCACCTCCCCAAGGGCCTGCAGAGGGATATACGGGTGAGGATGTAGAGATCGAGGAAGAGGATGAAGAAGAGAATGAGTTGGAGGAACTGCGCACTACAAGCACTCGCCGGCAGTTGTGGATGTGGCGGTTGTTTTTATGTTTGTGGGAACATACCAAAAGCACGTGCGAACCGGGTCAGGTGTAACCAGTGCCAGTTGGTGCTGAGTCGCGGGAGACCTGGTGTGTACAGCTTTGGTACTACAACCATGAAGCGCCACCTAACTTTGTTCCACAGTGCAGATGTTCGCAAGGTGGTGCCATGTGAAGTACGTTCGTAGATTAAATTCCTCCACAGCATCCTCCGTGTCCGATTCTCTCACCACAAGAGACACTCCTGTGGGAGAGCGCCTCCCTCCAGCTGCCTCACAAGCCATTCGAAATGCTATTGACCCTTTTCTTTCAAAAATGACAATAGTGTGTATGTATTGTGACGCAGTAGTATGCAGGGGGGATAGTTTTCGAAGTGCTTTTGAGGCTACGGTCACGGAGCATCAGAATAACTGCTTCCTACCCAAGTAAAGATCACCTTATAGCTTTCTCTCTCCATCTGCCCCTTCTTATCCCTGTGGTTGGTGTCCCTTCCTTACCCTCCTTTTCCCTCCTCTCCTAGTGTGTCATGTGGCCACAAGCAGGAAAGTGGAAAACAATAAAAATGTAAAACAAATGGCCACACGAGCCGGCTTTCTCAATTTAACAGTAGAATTAGCAAGTGACCGTTGAAGGCCCCTGCGCAGTTTTGAAAAAGTCTGCGGACAGTCGTAGGACACAGAAATGGAGGGTGCACGCGGATTAAAACCAATGGACTTTATGCTGCGAGTAAGTGGTGGCTCTGAAAAGAGCCTTTGGTGGTGTGTTTGCTTCAAAAACTGCACATTGAGAAAAACGGAATGGCAAATAAGTTAGGGTGATTCCAAAAAAGGGTGCAATGCATTTTGTACATTGTGAAGAAAAATTTGGTTGCCAGCATATGTGAGATGGACGCCATCTCGGCGAAAAATGAAAGAGCTCCGAAACAAAACGTTTTCATTGTGGAATGAGGACATGCCAACATCTCTTAGAAAAGCACAAACCGCCTTATTCACATTGTGTCTTGCTTTCTCCATTTGTGGACCAAATGCAGAAGAACGCAGCCATATTTGTCTTTGTGCAATACGGGAAAAAAGTATTTGGCAATTGGGGAACATGTCCATGATCTGCGCAAGTCCTTCCTTCATTGCAAATTGCAAAGAAATTCCAGACACATGGCCTAAACTGTTTCCTCCGCAATGAATGATAAGTATATCAGGATGATGCTCTGTCAGTAAAGTAACACAGAGAGGTACCAAGTCCAACCATCTTATTCCACGCACCCAATGCCAGTGCACTTCCAACTCGTCCTGGTAGCGACCTGCAGCATTTTGCTTCTACGCCACACACTGGGCCTGCTCGCAGGCATCACTAACTAACCAGATTCCATTCCACAAAAGTAATAATAATGATACTTGGTGAGTCCTCTGGCGGCGCATACTGTAAGTTCCAGTTTCAGAGTGCTTGCTAACAGGTGTTACTAATTACCATCCTTACCACCAACAGTTCTGGTAGTCTATTCTGGGAAGGGTGACGGTATAGCTGCTCCTTCTCATCAGAGAAATGCACAGAGATGCCCAGACTCCACCACAAAGGCACCATAGCTTCATCTCAACGTCCTGACATTGCAACAGGTACTTTCATGTATTTAGGAATCATTGTTTCTATCTTGCATAAGGAGCCCTGTGGGGATATAGGCCAGGGGTCTACAACCTTTGACTCCCCAAATGTGTTGGACTACAAACCCCATCAGCCCCAGCCAGCATAGTCAATGGTGGAGGATCTTGTGAGTTGCAGTTCATAACATCTGGAGAGCCATGGGTGGCAGACCCCTGATCTAGGTCCACACACTCTAGGGCACGTCACTCCTGTATAGTGTTTTTAGCCCTGGGGAAGATACTGCCCTATCTACATTATCAGCCATCAGTTTTATGGCAGGTGTCATTTGTGATGCCAGGTGTGAAGTAGTGCATTGTGGGGAGTAAAGGTTCCCGTCAGACTACATGGTCAAGTTTCCGAAATTAAATTGTTTGGGTTTTGCATTTTAACCTTCCTTCCTATCCCTCAAATATGTTGTTTTTTTCCATGGAATTTGCATGGTTTTTCACTAGCATACAGTGATCCTTCTGCTTGTTAAGACATGTTAACATCCAGTCAAGTAAAGTGCTTTGGGGAACGTGTAATGGTGATTGACAATATGCTCCTCTGCAGGGCCCTTTCCATAGACCACCAATCAGCAGTCAATACTTTTACACTAACCTGAGACATAAAGTTGCACCTTTATGAATGGTGCATAAACTAAGATATTTAGATCCTTGCTCGTCGACTCTCGAATTCATGTGAACGTGGCTTTGCAAACACATCTCACGCCCTCACTAAGACATTAACTTCTTTGCAATTGGCCAAACAGTGCGTAGGGAGGAAGGATAGCTCACAGGCAACGCGTTTGCCTTTGAAGCAAGACAACACAGCGCAATCCCGCCTTAGAAACCATTCGCTGGTATTAAGCGCGTTATAAATGAACAATAAACTAAATAAATAGTAAAGTCAGACTGCATAACTACCACCAGGACACCGTCGCTATAGATGCATAAATCATCAACAGAAAGCGCTGCCATCCACTCCACTCCACCCATCGCCATCTGCTTGCATCCAGACTTGGACCCCCGGTACACAAAGCATCTTGCTACATTCCGGCTGTTATGTGCAATGCCAACCCAAAAGCAGGGCTATTTGCCAGTACTAAGACGTGTGTTGTCCTCCTGAGAGCCGGGCTTTTCATCGTGGGGCACGGGGTCTCCCAGGCCTCTCCCCTCTTCTCCAAGTGGAATGGCTGTCTAGATCAATGACTTCCCCCCTCACTTGTGAAATAATTAACCCTCTTAGCCTGGCTGGAGTGCGGCTCTGCAGGAAGCAATGGAGCATCAAGTGCCTGTCTGTTTACCCAAACACTGCGAAATCAATTGCATTTTCCAGAAATCAAGTGAAGCATTTTCGCATCCAGCAGATGAAGAGCATCAAATGTTATGTTCGAGTGGAAATACAAAAAGGGCATCTCAAACAGGAACAAGGAACTAAGCTCTTGTGGAGCTGCGGTCGGGTCGGTGGGTTGGATGCAGGCCGGTCATGGAGAGCTCCGTGACTTTGCTCGACTGTTTAAGTTATTGTCGCACTGTATTGGAGTTTATGGACCTGTAGTGCTGTATTGAATGGACTTGGGGACGCTGGGACGCCGGACTGTATATACCAGTGTTGGCGTTTTGCTGGGACAGACCCACAGCATGCCTAATGTTAGAGCTAATAGGGCCTCCGTGGGCAATACTAAGACTGGCCCAATAGTATTACCGTGTCCAGCCTAAGATGGCCTAGGCAGAGACATCTATGGAGCCCCCTCAGGAGATGATGATGGCTTCCCGGTAGTGCATATACTAGTCTAAGTCTAAGTAATGACCGCATGACCAAGGTCTTCTTGATAAGGGCCCACAGGAGACAGTGGCTCCAAGTTGAGAGAAGGGAATATCCCGATGAGTTCAATGATTCTATATTGACCAAGGGCCTCATTACGAGTTGGGCGCAAAGGGATTCCGGGCACCGGTAAGGACACCAGTGCCGGTTATCCATTTGCGCCCTATTCCGAGTTCCCTTAGCGGGTCCCTTTCTTAACGCCTGGTTTTACCAGGCGTTAAGGACGGGGCCCGTTAAGGGACTTTAGAGCTAATAACGGTACTGCAATTTGCGGTACTGTTATTAGCACCTTCCCCCTTCCGTTTGAGCCCTATGGGGGCTCAAATGGGAATGGGGAATGGCTTTTTCAATGGGGACTAACCAGTGCCGCAAAGGTCGGAATAGACTGGTAAGTCCACATTGAACGAGGGCGGACTCGGTACCGGTATTGGAGGTAGTCATGGTGCAAATAGCGCCATGATTACCTCCAAACTCGGAATGAGAGCCCATCCCGATGATAAACGTGAAACTGGACAGAGATCCTATAGTTTGCAAGACCGACCAAACAAACATGTCAGGGTAAATTCCCCTTAAGAATCATCATCAGCTATCCACGGAAGGGTCTACTGTGTTGCAGTCCCCGATGAAACCCATGGATGATGTTATTGTGGAGGTCTTGGGACAGGCCCAGACGGATGTTAAAGGGCCGGGTGAGGACCACTGGAGTGTTGTGAGCTGTCAAGTGATTAAAGAAAAGATTATTTTTGATCTTAACCTTTGCAAAAACAGCAGGTATTTCAGCTTTTGGTCAGAATCTCTTGACAATGTTAAACTACAGCTACCACCAGAAAGGACTAATAGAGAGTGCCAGACTGACTTACATATCTTTGCGGCTCATCCCAAGCTGTCTGATATAGCTTGTCAAACTGACTCTACTGAGCTCAGTAGCGAGGTACTGGATGGTAACCCAAACCATGCATGCCAGCCTATTTCAATCTGTCCATCCTCTGACGTCGCATTAGTGTTGGCTTCCATAGACCCCTATCATGAGGCTACATAAATCCTGCAGTTGACCTGTATTCCGGGGTCCCTATAGACTTTTTCTCATGGGAGAGATATGCACATAAACAAATCCAGAATGCCTGAAATTTCAGACCCTCTTTTAAGAACACTCATTATGGACCACAGAAATATGGTTATTACCAATGTGACTTAGCCAAAGAGGACTGAAACTAGACAATCACTACAGAATGATGTTCTGTCCTAGCTCCATGCAAGAGTAGTCCAAGGATGTGTCAGGTTGCTCACATCGTTGTGTGGGCGGGCCTCCGTCGGGGCCCAAAGGACATGACGTCCAGGACGTGACATCAGGGGAAGGGGAGGGACGGGGGGGTTAGGATCGGCAGTTCTGCCGACATGTTAATTAAAGCAGGTTGACAAGTACCTCGGCTCCCGTGTCTCATTGCAAGCTGCTGCAGGGCCTGCCGCGGGTACGCTTCACAAGGAAGCGACTCCTTAACACTGGCGACGAGCGGACACGGACTCCCGCTGGTGCCGTGCCGAGGTCTGCTGTCAGGCAGTATAGCGCGTCGGCGCGCCTCGGACACGGCAGACGACTCCATACGGCCCCGCCTCCCGCGTGATAAAGGCCCAGGATCATCACACGGCACTCGCTTCCTGCGTGACAGAAGCACAGGATAAGCACGCAAGCAGCCCAGAATCAGCACTAAGGCACCCGCCACCCGCGTGACAGGGGCACAGGCCCAGGATCGCCACACGGCACCCGCCTCCCGCGTGACGGAAGCATGGGACTGGCACACGAGCAGCCCAGGATCAGCACAAGGGCGCCCGCCTCCCGCGTGACAAGGGCACAGACCTGGCACACAGACGCCCCACGAATACGGGAACGCTGATTTTGTGTGGCCCCGCCTCCCGCGCAGGAAGGCTCAAAGGGACCGCACGTGGGGGAAGCCGTCCTCCGGTACCACCACAGAAGCCTCGACCTCCCCCACTGCAACAAAAGGGTGAAGGGAGGAAGAAAGTCCTCCGCACGCAGCAGCAGCGCCGCCAGAGCTGCCAGAGCCCAGGCGCCGTAGTCATCAAAGGGCACACAGGCTCATCACGGCAACGCCACCATGTCAGACACGGCGACTACACCAGCATCCTCCTCGGGAGGGGCAGGATTGGCGGCGGCAGCGTCTGGAAACGCGGATACCGCACAAGACAACAGTCAACATGCACACCAGGAGGGAGGAGCATCCCAAGTCATGCACATGCCCAATCCCTTCGAGATCAGAGAAACCTCCAATCTAGGGCCCAGATGGAATATATGGCTACGGGACTTCAAGTTCTACACAGGTGCCATAGGATTGACGGACGACACAAGATTGAAAAACACACTGTTCATGGCAGTGGGACCGGCGGTAAGAGACATTGCAGGGGAACTGCTGAACGTAGAAACCGTCACATACGGGGAGCTACACGCCAAACTATCTGAATACTTTACGCCACACACGAACGTAGACTATGAACGCCACATGTTTCACACAACAAGACAGGAAAAAGGGGAGTCAATGGACAATTTCGTGATGCGCCTCCGCATCAAACTGAAACAGTGTGAGTTCCACAGATACTCTAATGAAGTGGCACTCAGGTCCCAAGTAATCGCCGGGTGCCTCTCGCAACCTTTTCGCAAGCAGCTTCTGCAGAAACAACGATCCCTAGAAGAAATCCTAGCGCTGGCCAGCATGGAAGCAGCGGTGGACTCTCAACTAGATAGCTTAGGAAAAGTATCCATACATCAACACAGTGAAAACACCGAGTCGATCAACAAACTGTATACCCACCCTGATCCAGGCAACAAACACCTCGAAGCCACATGTTATAAATGCGGCTATGAATACCCGCACACAGGAACATGCCCGGCTGTAGGGCAGAAGTGCGCCGCATGTGGGGGAATGGACCACTACAGGGCCATGTGCAAAAACGCGCCAACACACACGCCACCCAAACATCGCTACCAAGACCGGCGCCGGCCCACCCGCCAGAGTCCACCCAGACCCGCAGGGGACAGCGACAGAAGGCGAGCCCGAAAAGAAGACAGCGACCGCAGAAGCCGGTACACACGCGAGGATAAACGCTCGTCGGAAGACATGAGACGATCACACAGACGGCGTTTTGTAAGGTATGTGGAGACCAGGTCACCCACCAGCAGCGACACCCCTTCGTCAGAGGAGGATCAAAGGAGGAAAGGTTACGTGTGGGCCCTACAGGACAACACAGCGGCCACCCAACACAGCCCCATCTTGACACTTCAAGTTAACGACACCCCACTGAACTTCCTTGTAGACACCGGGGCGACGGTCAACATTATCAGCGACAGTGCATATCAATCCCTGACCACACGGCCAAAAATTAGGAAAGCCACAGTAGACATATATCCCTATGGCTCCACGACATCCCTGCCATGCAAAGGCATGATCACAGCCTGGTGTACACATAAAGGGCACTCTGCAAAGATCCCGCTAGACATCCTGGACACCGAAGCCAACAGCGGATGCATATTAAGCTTCCGGACAGCAGTAGACATGGGACTGGTGCACATTTTATACCAGCTGATGGCCCATAAGTACTTTGCAAAACCGGACGCAATTGAAAACGCATTCCCAAAGCTCTTCACCGGCCTAGGCAAACTGCGAAACAGGAAGGTACACCTACACATCAATCCCCAGGTCAGACCAGTGGCCCAACCTTACCGAGGTATCCCATCCAGAGGCAGGTGGAAGAAGAGCTGGACAAGCTCATCAAAATGAATGTCATAGAACCGGTGTCGGGCCCGACGCCATGGGTGTCACCCATCGTCCCCGTCCCCAAGAAGTCACCAGAAGGATCCATACGCTTATGCGTAGACATGCGCAGAGCCAACACAGCCATTGAAAGGGAACGCCATCAGGCGCCCAGGATCACGGACATGATTCACCTTCTCCACGGAGCAAGAGTTTTCTCCAAGTTGGACCTCACGAAAGGATACCACCAAATTGAAATCGCACCGGAGTCCCGCTACATCACCACATTCGTCACTCATCTCGGCTTGTTTCAATATAAAAGACTCAGCTTCGGCATATCCTCTGCCACCGAGATTTTTCAAGAAGAGATCCACAAGGTTATCAGGCACGTCCCCAACTGTCTGAACTACTCGGACGACGTCCTGGTCTATGGCAAATCCCAGGAAGAACACGACCTGGCACTGCACAGGGTATGCCAAGCACTGGACGACGCAGGACTCACTTTAAACAAATCTAAGTGCGAGTTCTCGCAAGGATCCTTGAGGTTTTTCGGGCACATCTTCTCTGATAAAGGCATGAGACCCGACCTGGAAAAAGTGGAAGCCCTTAACTCAGCCAGGCCCACCGTGAACACTACAGACCTAAGGTCGTTCCTAGGATTGGCCAGCTACTGCTCCAGATACCTGAAAGACTACGCCACCGTCAGTAACCCCCTGCGTTTACTCACCCGGAAGGACACGCCATTCATATGGTCGAAAGAGTGTCAAGCAGCGTTCGAGGCTATAAGGAAGGCCATCGCACAGGCGGAAGACATGGCATATTTTGATGCCAGTCGCGACACTGAACTTATAGTGGACGCCAGCCCAGTGGGACTCGGCGCCATATTGACCCAGAAAGACCCCAGGGAGCCACACATCACACACGTGGTAGCATATGCCAGCCGGAGCCTAGCAACCACAGAACAGGCATACTCACAGGCGGAAAAAGAGAGCCTCGCTGTCGTCTGGGCCTGCAAATACTTCCATCTCTTCCTGTTTGGCAAGGAATTCACCATCATCACAGACAACCAGGCACTACTCACCATATACGGCAGCCCGAAGGCCAGGATGCCGCCGAGAATAGCCAGATGGGGCCTACGCCTACAGGACTACAGGTTCCAAATACTGCACCGGCCAGGGAAGGAAGAAAACCCAGCGGATTACCTCTCCCGGCATCCCATGTGCACGACTGCATCCCAACCGTCCATAGCGGACGCGTACATAAATTACATCATACATCACCTACAACCACTCCCAGTAGGGTGGCAGGAACTATCGATACAATCAGAGGCGGACCCAGCACTGCGAATCGCTCGACACTGCCTACAGATGGACACGACGACCCTCATGAAACATCAGGCCAGAGAAGAACCGGACACTACGAAGGAAGACGTCAAGTGGCTGGACCAGGTCCGGGAAGAGCTGACCGTGGTAGAGGACAGCATCATACTAAAGGGATGCAAGGTCGTCATCCCGAGAACGCTCCGGGAGAGGATAGTGCATCTAGCGCATGAAGGACACCAAGGCGTAGTCGCCACAAAGTGCCTCCTTCGCCAGAAAGTCTGGTTCCCTCAACTTGATCGCTTGGTAGAAACCGTCGTGGGAAGTTGCCACGTATGTGCACAAGTTGCGCCCCCGCCACACCCAAACCCATTACAGTCATCACCACTGCCAAGTAAAGTGTGGGAGGAGCTAGCAGTCGACCTATTCGGACCACTGAACAACGGGAGACACGTGGTCGTACTCATGGACGAACACTCAAGATACCCGGACGCCCAGATAGTAGAGAGCAGCGCCACAGCGAGCGTCATTCCAGCACTTGACAGGATGCTCTCTGCCTATGGCATCCCCAAGATCATAAAGTCTGATAACGGTCCTACGTTCATAAGCCAAGACTTCCAGCAATTCACAAACTACATGGGGTTTCAACATCGACGCATAACCCCTCGATGGCCTCAGGCCAATGGCATGGTCGAAAGATTCATGGCCAATGTAAAGAGGACCCTCCAAATCGCCCATGTACAAAACAAGCCATTTGAGCAGGCCCTTAATCAATTACTACAAGAATACAGGCACACGCCCCACAGCACGACGGGAGTGTGCCCAGCGGACCTGCTATTCCGAAGACCGATTACCACGAGACTACCGGAAGACCCGAGGCCACAAGAACTGACGCCGCTAGAGCAAGAAGCGAAAGCAAATGACACCGCGAGGAAAGCAAAGACGAAAGAGATCTCGGACAGGAAAAGGAGAGCTCGTGAGAACATAATGCAAACAGGAGATGAAGTATGACTCAGGCAACCCAATAATCGTAAAGAAGAAGCCACCTTTGCACCCACACCCCTAGTCGTGACTCACAAGAAGGGCTCCATGGTCACAGCACAAAGGGACGACTGCTCAATGGTGACCAAGAACAGCTCGCATTTCAAACGAGTCAAACTAACGCAAGAAGGTCAATGGACATGGGACAGAGACAGCGAGGAGGACAGACCACGCGAAGAAGCGTACCAAGGAGACGGGGAAGAGTCAGAAGGCGAAGCGCACCCCCCCACACCCGCCAGGGAAGTCCCAACCCCGAATAAGGGCAAACGACCGCAGAGGAGCCGCATGAAGCCAACTCGACTCATCGAGGAGATGGGGTAAGAAGAGAGCCTTGAACTCACATGTTAAAAAGGGGGGAGATGTCAGGTTGCTCACATCGTTGTGTGGGCGGACCTCCGTCAGGGCCCAAAGGACATGACGTCCAGGACGTGACGTCAGGGGAAGGGGAGGGATGGGGGGAGGACTCCAATGCCTGAATGGTGTATGGAGAACAATACGGGCTGTATCATCATTGGATGTGGCCGGAGTAATCTTCCAGGGTTCTTGAACTTGCGTAAGAAGTCATCCGGCTCCAACTTAAGAATAGTATTGGATTAACTTTTTCTATCTTTCTGCTTATTGTTGCTTTAATGATTTTCTGGTTCTGTTGTACTATTTCATTTCTTTGTGGCCTAGCTGTGTTGGCTTTTATTGCCTTTCTATGCCTTGTAGCTTGTCTTGATGTGTTTGTTTGCTGATGTTTTGTTCTAGTGCCTTTATGGCTACAGGCCTGTGTGCTGGTGCTCTACAAATGAATGAATAAATGAATAAATAAATAAATAAAGGTAATGGGTAACCTGATTTACCCTGTGTGAGTTATTGTCCCTGCTATATACGGCAATTCAATGCACAGGTGCGAACAATTGCACATGTATATTCAGAAGCTAAAACATTTCTCTATTTTCAAACTGTATGTACAAGAGGAAATACTTCAGAATTAAGTAATATTTTAATTTAAAGGTATTATCTTCTCTTTCTGTCTTTTCATATCGTATTGTAATCAACCTGTTGCAGGCTAGGAGGGCTGGCTGAGGCGCTACAACTTGTAGTATCTAAGTGTACTTACTTACGTAATGGGTAGGAAACACAGTGGACTCTCAAACGTTTTTTAAAAAAAAAATAAAGTTTGTATGTGTTTTTGAAACTCAAAAAGATATACGTTTTTATGCAGATCAAGTGGGTAATTGGCTCCAAAGTTTATTTGCTTGGACAGTACTTGACCTGCCATATCCTCTGGATTTGAATACACGAGGGGTAAACATGTAATATTTATCGGAAGATCATAATGGGTGTCTATATGGATACCAGTTGAGATGTTTCTTTACATCTATGGAAGCATTGGCATATAGAGCTTTGTTGACAATGGTAAGCAATTTAAAAGACATTCTAAATTGTATACAAAGCCAGTGATGAGTTTTGAGAGCTGGAGAAATGTGGGCATTTTTAGGGAGGTTCATGACTATCCGAGCTGCAGTGTTTTGAAGGAATTGGAAAGACTGTGTAGACGAATCGGAGCTGCTACAAAGAGGGGCACTGAAATCTAATCTTGCTCCCACAATAGCCCTAGCAATAGTTGCACAGTGATGCTCAGATAATAAAGGTCTCATCTGCCTTAGTAGCATAAGATCAACATTGTTTGTTTACAGGATATGAGAAACTTGTGACGACATGGAGAGCTCTGAGTCAAGGAGGACTACAAAGGTCTTGTCAGATTCTTCAGGTTTAATCTTGTGTCTGCCTAAGCTGAATTCTGGATGGCATTCCAATATGTTGGTATAACTTTTAGTTGTGCTGGCAATCATGATCTCTGTTTTTCTTCATTGAGACCTAGACACTTTTCAAAATGCATGTTTCAATGCTTTCAAAGATGTGTTCGATTTTAGTTTGATTAGATTGAAGGTCTCTTTCTAACTTGATAATGATCAGAGTGTCAATAACATAATTTTGTAATTCAAGACCTAATTCTGATAGAATTTCATGAATCGGAAAGGTTAAATAAAATTGGAGAAACACTGGTTCCATGTGGCACACCAAACTCAACTGTAATTGGGTCAGAGGATATATCTTTCAGTTTTATCTGGCATGTTCTTTTGCTGAGAAAGGAAACCAACCATGATATGGCTTGATAGGGCATCTCTGATGTTTGAAAACCACTTTAAAATAAAGGTGTGGTCTAGGGTGTTGAAGACAGCTGATAGGTCTACTAACATCAGTAGGCCTACACACCCCTGGTCCATGATATGAAGAAGGAACAAGTTACTTACCTGTAACTGTTGTTCTCCAGCATGGGTCTGGCATGGATTCACATGCTCATGAACATTCCCCGTCGTCAGGCTGGGAATCCTCGGTAAATTAAAAAATCAGTTTCAGTTTAGTTTCTGAACTGTCTTTCTCCTAATAACCAATCACTGGTCTCTGGGTCATACTGCCCCTAGCCAATGACTGCCCTCTACCAAAGCCCCTCCTCAGGTGCCATGTTTAGATTTGGTTGCACATAAAGTGGCAGTAGGAGCAAGAGAAGAGCCTCAGAGGGGTAGGCGGTAGGGTTCGCATGTGAATCCATGCCAGACCCATGCTGGAGAACAACCGTTACAGGTAAGTAACTTGTTCCTTCTCCAGCACGGTGCCTGGCATGGATTCACATGCTCATGAATACAAGAATACATAGCAGTACACACATGCACACCCACGGGAGGTGGCAAGGCTCAACATTAAGTATTTGAACAACTCAACATTAAGCATCTCTTACCTCCTCACCAGGCTCACCTTCAAGCAAACAGGTTGTGCAGCACTGCTTGGTTGACTCTGGGCTCGTCCCTGGAATCCCGGTTGACGCAGTAGAATTTCGTGAAGGTGTGCATTGACCTCCACCTAGCAGCCCTGCAGATGGCCAGCAGTGGCACACCAGACAGGAACGCCGTAGTTGCAGCGATCCCTCTGGTCGAGTGGGCTCTCAGACGGCCAGGCAACGGTCGGTTTGCCAACCGGTGACAGTGCGTGATGCAGCCCGAGAGCCACCTGGAAATGGAGGCCTTGGAGAGTACCTTCCCCTGGTTCACAGGGCCAAAGTTCACAAACAGCTGTGACGTCTTCCTAAAACTCTTTGTGCGGTCCATGTAGAACTTCAGCGCTCTAGCCACATCCACCGAGTGCAAAGTCTTCTCAGCCGTCGACGAAGGGGACGGGAAGAAAACCCGTAAAACCAAGGGCTCGTTTAGATGGAAGTCTGAGGGCACCTTGGGCATGAAGGAGGGGTGGGTCCTCAGCATGACCCTTGTTGCGTGGAAAGTCAAGTACAGGGCTTTGCAGGAGCGGGCCTGGATCTCTCCCACTCGTCGTGCGGAGGTGATGGCCACCAGGAACGCCGTCTTCCATGACAAGAATTTCAGAGGTGCTGAATGCAGAGGCTCGAATGGGGACCCATGAGCCTAGTCAGCACCACATTGAGCTCCCACCCCGGGGCCAGAGCCAGAGCCTTCACCGGCGGGAACGAGTGGAAAGTTCCTTTCATGAACTCCTTCACCAGGCGATGCGACCACAGCGACAATCACCCCGGAGTTCTGGTGTAGCAGGAGATAGCCGCCAGATGGATCTTGATAGAGGCATGTGCCAGCCCTTCCTTGGCCAGCGACAGCAAGTACAGCAGCACTTGAGGGGCCGTAATCCGTAGAGGGTTTATCTTCTGTACACCGCACCAGACAGTGAACCTCTTCCATTTATGTCCGTAGCATGTAAGAGTCGAAGAAACCCTGATGTTGGCAAGTACCGGGATCGGGTATCCTCCAAACTCTAGTGCTGCAGGAGCCAGGCCTGCAGGTGCAGCGACGACGGGTCGTGGTGCAGGATCGCACCTCCTTCCCTGGCGAGAAGATCTGCGTCTGCCGGCAGCTTGACTGGAGGGGACGCTGACAAGTCCAGAAGGTCCAGGTACCATATCTTTCAAAAAAGGTAGCAGGCGCTCCTCTCCAGAAAGAACATGGCATGATGACCTGTTCTGAGATGAGAGTTTGCAGCACATGCTTTTTGCTCACTGTACCTTTCAGAGATGGGAAATATCCATTTGCATATCAGCCTTTGTCCAGCCCACATGGACAGTCCAGCACCGAAATGCTATGGCAATTCCTCTCTCAACAAGAGTACCAACGGCAACCCCAATTCACGTGTTTCAGCCTTGTTTGGCCTCATCAGTGAGGTGAAGCTTTGCCTCTCTGGGCACAGTGAGCAGGGAGTCCACATCTGGTTGTCCCCAGGTAACTCAGGGTGACCAACCCCAAGTTCCTTGCAAATATTTCAAAAAAGGTAGCAGGCGCTCCTCTCCGGGTATCATATCTGCCTCAGCGGCCATGCCAGTGCGACGAGGATCATCCTGCACCGGCACCGTCCGAGCTGACTGATGAGTCGTAGGAGCAACGGCAACGGAGGGAACGCATAGAGAAACAGGCCATCCCAGGGGAATGAGAATGCATCCCCCATGCTCCCCGGCTGGGGAAACCTGCTGGCGAACCTCCGGCACTTGGTGTATGCCGCCATCGCAAACAGATCGACCTGGGGATTGCCCCATCGTTGAAACAGTAGGTCCACCTGATCCTGCCGAAGGTCCCACTCATGGCAAGAGCGCAGCTCCCTGCTGAGTGAGTCGCTAACAGTGTTTTTCACTTCTGCCAGATGAAAGGGTACCAGAAACATCTGAGCGATGGCCCAGTGCCATAGTACCTGCGCTTCCGTGGAGAGAGCAGGGGATCTGGTGCCCCACCTGCTTCCAGATGTAGATCATCGTTGTAGTGTTGTCGGTGAAGACCCGCACCACCTTGCCCTTGAGCGATGGGAGGAAAGACCTGAGGGCCCAAAACACGGCCCGGAGCTCCAGGACGTTGATGTGTAACGACTTTTCCTCCAGGAGACAAAGGCCTCTTGCGTGGAGATTCCCGGTGTGCGTGCCCCATCCCTCCAAGGAGGCGTCCGTTGTCACCATCTCCTGATGCACCAGGGTCTGGAAGTCCATGCCCGCCGCTAGATGTGCGCGGACCCCCCACCATAGAAGAGCCTGACGGAAAGACTCATCTAGGGCGATCCTGTCCTCGAAGCTTCCCTTCGTATGCATCCAACGGGCGTCGAGGAACTCCTGCAGTGGCCGCATTCGCAGTCTGCACAGCCGAACGAGGTAGATGCATGACGACATCATGCCGAGTAGGGACTTGATGGACCTAACCCTGGAAACCTTCATGGCCAACAGTCGTTGTACCTTGCCCAGGATAGCCTTTATCCTGACCTTCAACGGTGCGGCTAAGCAAACCATCGTGTTGAGTCTGACTCCCAGGAACTGGGCGTCCTGCGATGGCTCCAAGCAGGACTTCGCATAGTTTATTGAGAACCCCAGTTCCGTGAGCAGGCAGACGGTCCTCGCTGTGCGTTCGACGCTGAGTTCCCTTGACTTCACTCGGATGAGCCAATCGTCCAGATATGTGTAGACGTGGATCCAGTGCAGGTGCAGCCCCGACGCCACCGGTGCCAGGCACTTGGTGAAGACCCTTGGGGCCAACTTCAAACTGAAGGGGAGGGCCTTGAAATGCTAGTGCCGTCCATGCACCACGAAGCACAGAAACTTTCGATGCCCTTTGTGAAGTGAAAGGGGATGTGAAAGTAGGCATCCTCCAGGTCCAGCGACGATAGGAAGTCCCCATCTTCCAGCTGTCCTAGCACATGCTGAAGGGTGACCATCCGGAACTTCTGGGATTTTATGTATTTGTTGAGGCGGCGGAGATCTAGGATGGGCCGCCAACCGCCGGTCTTCTTTCAAACGAGGAAGTACCATGAGCATACTCCGGACCCCCTCTTCGGGACGAGCTCTATCGCGTCCTTCCTCAGCATTGCTCATACCTCCAGAAGTAGTTGAGGAATGTGGTTTTCCTTCCTGGCCACGGGTGGAAAACAAGGGCACTTCTTTTGGAACTCCAGAGTGTGCTGGTGGGCCAGGGCATTCAGCACCCAACGGTCGGTGGAGATGGATTTCCACATGCCGACGAAGTTCGCCAGCCAGCCTCCAACCGGGTGCTCGGGTGCGGGCCCGACGTCATGGCCCGTTCAGTCCTGCTTCACCCTTGGGACCCTTGGCGACGACGACGATGTCCGCCAGTCTTGTTGCGGCCTCTGTAAGCATCCTGCGACAAAGAACAGGCCACCTGCTGCCGAATTCTTTGGAGGGCTTGCCTCCGGAGGGCCGAAAGGGTGGCCGTCGTTGATGGAGAATGCCCAGGGCATGGGCTGTTTCCGTGTCTGCCTTGATGGCCTGCAGTGACTTGTCCACTGCCTTGCCGAACAAGTTGTTCCCATTGAAGGGCATGTCTAGTACCCTCGTCTGAATGTCCTGATGGAAGTCAGTGGCCCTGAGCCAGCCACGCCGGCGAAGGCAAATGCTGTTGCCCATCTGGCAGAAGCCAGTGTTGGCTATGTCCGTGGCCACCGTAATGGCATGGTCCGATGCCACCTCGCCTTCTTGCAAGATTTCCAGGGCCTCTGCCCTCTTGTTTTCTGGGAGTAAATCCAGTAGGGGGCGATTTTAAACCACAACTCCCTATTGTAGTGGGCCACGATAGCGAGAGCGTTGTCCACCTTAATGGTAATCGCTGCCGATGAAATGACCAGACATCCCATGTTATCCAACTTCTTCCCCTCGCTGTCCAGCGGAGAAGTGGAGGTCGCCGCCGTCGTCCCAGCGGACTTATTCTTGGCAGCCACGGAGACCACTGAGTCCGCAGACGGTTGAGCTCTGAGGCACATTGGTGCCGAGTCTGGGAACGGGGAATTCTTCTCGTACCAGTCTCTCTTCACTGGGGCCGAGGATGGGTTCTCCAGGAGGGCCAGCCGCTCGTCCCAGATGTCGTCCAACAGCGGGACCGAGAGCACTGTCTTCCTCTTGGCCTCTCGTCGTGGATAAAGGAAACCCTCCTTCTTCTGCTCCTCGGGGCATAGCTGAAAAAGCTCTGAGGCCCAAGCGATCATGCAGTGAAAAGAGCCAATTCCATCGGGAGGAGAACCCCGGGGTGGGGGCGACGGGAGATCT
Organism: Ambystoma mexicanum; assembly: GCF_040938575.1. Lineage (NCBI taxonomy): Eukaryota > Metazoa > Chordata > Amphibia > Caudata > Ambystomatidae > Ambystoma > Ambystoma mexicanum. The sequence goes on from NC_090930.1 coordinate 849,363,823, forward strand.
GTTCCTTCGTGGCCGCCGTCATTCGTCACCATCGTCGCCATCTCCGTCCCAGTCTCGTCCCTCGGAGGAGAGGATGGAGATGAAGGATGAAAGGGGGGTGTGGGAGGGTGGACCCGCCTCTGCTTGAGTGGAGGGCTCCCCGACAGTCCAGGTGCCGCTGTGTCATCCGCCAGAGGCAAAGCATCCTTGTTCTTATTTCCGAACACAGGGTGTGCAGGGCTAGCAGGATGTCCTCCGACCTGTCCATCAGTGGTTGCAGCGGTTGAGACACGAGCGTCGGCAGCGGCGTGGCGTCCTCCGGTTCCTCGTCGATCTGCCATTCCTCATCAGCTCCCCGTCACTCTACATGTCCACCTCATCGGGGTCCTTCCTGTAGGACCTGACCTCGTCGACCTCTTGTCCAAGACTGATTTGAGGCCTGCCAGCTCATCCTCGGAGGAGATATCTGAGTCCGGGAGGACTATTGCTCCCCCCTTCTTCTCAGGCAGGGGTTTCCTGGGGGTCTTTTCAATGGGCATGAAAGACAATTCCCTCCTGGAGGGTAGGAAAAAACTTGGCTTGAGGTCTTCACTGGGGCCGTATCCACGGGTTTCACCAGGGACGTTGCCACTTCCTCAATTGAAGCCTTGGCCAGGTGAATCTGGGCCTTCGCGACCTTTGGCACGTCCGACGCCTGCACCATGGGGAGAGGGTCACCGCCTCACTCCCCCTTGGCTTTCTCCATCGGGATCGACCGGGGCTTCTCCTGAAGCTTACCCGGGTTCTTCAACTTCCTCTTCATCGAGCCGGAGCGTTGGCTCATGGTTGACAGCCTCAGTGATGCAGCACCCAGCCTGGCAGCCGAGGAGCCCGTACCAACGGTGCTCCCAGTGCCCACGGACTCGCAGTGCTTTGCCTTATGTTGGGCCCCTGTCGCCGGAGCGCCCTCAAAGGTCTTAGAAGACCGCTCGGACTTCTTCTTGGGCTCACCTGTCACTGGGATTTTTGCCTCCAGCCAGTCAGAGAGCCGTTTAAGACGGTCCTTCATGGTACGGGCGGACATGTCCTTGCAGAATGCACAGTCCTCCTACATGTGCGACTTGTCAGAATGCATGCAGTAGAGGTACCAGGAATGCTCATCCTCCTTGCAGACGTTCTGTAGTCCACATCCAGGACAGATCCTAAACAGCTTGGATCCAACGGGCGTAGTTTGTGTTCGGCCATGTCCATGCGGGGTAGGCCTCATAGATCTTCTGGAATCCTCCAAGAAGTGAAATTCGATGAAAATGCACCCTTGAGGGGTGTAGAGATTTCCGAAACGGGTCCCTGTTAATCGGAAGAAGAATCGGTAGAGCTTGAAGCTCGATTTGACCAGAAAAATAAGAGTAAACTCTTAGAAAAAACACAATACACCGTAAAAGCTCGAGAGCTAAGCACGAGGACTCCCAACACTTGAACGTGCAGTAAAAATCTGAAGATGACTGCCTGAGGAGGGGCTTAGGTAGAGGGCAGTCATTGGCTAGGGGCATTAAGACCCAGAGACCAGGGATTGGTTGTTAGGAGAAAGACAGTTCAGAAACGAAACTGAAACTGATTTTTTTCTTTTACGGAGGATTCCCAGCCTGAAGACGGGGAATGTTCATGAGCATGTGAATCCATGCCAGACCCCATGCTGGAGAAGATAGTCTTTAACATCAATGAGAGCCTGTTCCGTACCCCTTTGTGGACATAATCCATATTGACGGTCCCCCAGATATATGCCCAGATTCTAAGAAGGTCTGTAATTGTACGGAAGCAACCTTAGCCAGGATTTTAAGCAAGAATTGGTAATTCGTGATGGGATGGTAGTTGCTACAATTTTCAGGATCCAGTTAGCTCTTTTTTAATTGGAGGGTAACCCAGATTTGTTTTAGATTGTCTGGAAGCAGTCCATCACAGAAGGATGCACAAGAAGCCTCTTGTGTCCAGGGAAGGGCAGAAGTTACCTGACACAAACCCTGGGGCTGGTTATCTGTGGGAGGACCACGTGGGAGAGGACAAGTTCCACGGAGACAGAAGAAGAATGAGTCAAGACAACCCTTCAGTCAACACTTTTTGTAATAACCATGTCCCTTTGAAACACTCTGACATGGCTTATTGTGATATAGGCACTAACTTTCCAGGTTTTTCTAGCCGAGGACCTCATTTACGCCCCCCACCTTTTTGGTACTGAGACCAGGAAGAGGGATGGAGTAATTGTTATGATGCCTACCCCCAGGCATCCGGACCAAGCCCAACAGCCCCGGGAGCAGGCATCTAGACATTTAGTAAAACCTCAGCAGCCCCGGCTAGGGGCTATCTGGCTCATAGTAGAAATCAGTCCTGGCGCCTAAGGCGCCAGGCTCATAGTCATTACTTACCTCAGGCAGACCATGCTGCAAATGACTCCAATCCAACATGAAGCCTGAAAGGGACTATTTTTCTACAGGGACTATTTTTTACTTGGGTGTGGTTCTAGGGACTTCTTACCTGGGACTACTTTTGAGGCTATTTAAACCACGCCCGACCAGCAACACACGCTTCGCGTTATTCTGCATCCAGCAGCGTAATGCTCATCGTGCCTGCAGCCTGCATCCAGTCTTCTGCCACGCCCGCCTCGAATCCAGAGCTCCTAAAACAGAGAGGAAAGAAAGGGACAAGTTAGAAAACAAACTTATTTCTATTCCACAACTGATTCTGGATCCATCTCGTCTCCGGACCTGTAAAGAACATAATTTCTGCACGCGCCGCACCTCCAGCTGCAGCGCCGCACCATCCTCACCAGTCTTCACAGCATCCTTCGGTTCGGCGCTGCCTCCATCATTTCTTCGCCGAACTTCGGCACCTAGGAGACAAAAGAAAACCACAAGGTGAGCCGAGGGAACCAACAAATATAATTCTTACCACCATAGACTTACCTGATTTACCACCGGAGGCATCCTTTTGCGACTCTCCATATTTTCACGTGCCGCATCTGTAAAGAGAGACAAAACAACACGTTTTCCACGTGCAACATTTACCGGACAGCGCCGGGTAATACAGACTCTCACCTGAGTGCCACCAGCTGCAAGATAAGAAAGGAAGGGGGGAACAAGAGTGAACATCGGACACATTGAACTCTATGAACTTAATACTTACTGGTCCTCACCAGGAACCTCAGAGTCAATACTCTCCGGAACTCTCCCGAGCCTTCAAACCAGTGAAGTAACTGGAATCAACGCGCCCCTGCAAATCCACTCAGGATGGAGAGCTCATCTTTCAAGAATATAAGGTGAGATTGCTGTGAGGGCATTTCAGAGGTGATTAGTTGGGGAGGACTGTGGGGGTGCCATCACTTGAATCCACAAGTGGCTAAATCCATCTCTCCACTTGCAAGAGAATATTTCTACGGGTTAAGCAGACAAGATTAGGAGGGCAGATCCAGTCAGTCATCGCTGCACTACGCATCACGTGGGTGGAGACCGCAGCTGTCCGGATCTGACCGACGCCCCTGTGGGAGCCAGGTGAGCGTAACAGTAATGAGGATGACTAGACACGGGAAGCCAATGCTGTGTTCTAGTCATTGGAAGCTGCAGAGAAAGCCTGGGACATTTAAAAGGAACACAGGTGAACCAAATGAAGAAGGCGAGAGCCAGAGACTGGAGAGGCATCTGACAGGTACGAACACTCTGAAGAAGGCCGAGAGCAAGCAGACTGCCGAGCACAGTGGCAAGGCCAACAGGCGTGGTGTACTGAGGAACCAGATAGGGAGAAGTTCACTACTTTTCTGTAATGGGCAGCCGGTGCTGCTGAAGGCAGAGGAAAGCAGAGCAGGTGGCGAACAGCTCGAAGGGTGCACTGCCAGTCAATGGCCCGGGAGTGCAGATGCTGGTGAAACACGAGGAACGTTGAAGATGCCACACACAACTGTTAAGCCCAGTGAGAGTGAGCAGAGTACAGGGGTGCTTCTGGGCAAATGCCATGTACCACTTGCTACATGAGAATGCCTGAGAAAAGGCAGTAATACGGACATTGTTGAGAGAAAGAGCCTAAGTAAAGGCAGTGCAACCATGACTGACATGAATATTGTTGAAAAGAAAAAGCCTATGCAAAGGCCATGGAACTATTGCAGTCACACACATTATTGAAAGCAAGAGCCTAAATGAAGGCAGTGGAATTAATAATAAAGGATTTCTGACAAATACTGGAGATGTGTTGTAATCTGGTGGAAAGAGAAAGTGAACAAAGAGCAGAGAAGTCCTGGCAGGTTAGTGAACCAGGCAAACAGTGAGTCACGGACTCACACTGAGGCAAGAAAGTGATGCTATCTTGGTGGGCAAGTAAACCAGGAGTAAGAAGAAACAGTGATAAAAAGGGAATGTCCATACCCTTTGTAAGGATAAGTGACAAATGGGGGCATTACGAGTCGGGCGGTAGGGGATACCGGGCACCGGTAAGGAGACCGGTGCCGGTAATCCCTTACCGCCCGATTCTGAGGTCTCCTAACAGGAACCGAAAGGGACATGTGGTCGGACCACACGTCCCTTACGGGTCCCGTTAGGGGACCAGGCCGCTAATTACGGGCCTGCCATTAGCAGGCCCGTAAATAGCGCCTTCCCCATTCCCATTGAGCCCTATGGGGGCTCAAATGGGAAAGGGGAATCGTTTGTTCAATGGGGACTTACCGGTCCCGCCAGGGTCGGACTACACCGGTAAGTCCCCATTGAACAACACCGGACTCGGACCCGTTATTGGAGGCAGTTGTGGTGCAAATAGTGCCATGACTACCTCCAATCTTGGAATGAGGCCCAAAGACAGAATACCCTGGCAAAAGAGTATACCAGGGAAGAGGAAGACGGATTAAGAAAGCAAAGTAGTCAAACCCCCATTTATTAAAGTGTGTAACAGAAAAGGGAAGACTAATACCCCTTTAAAGATTCAAAAGATCTATATTTTGAGTCAAGTGGTATTGTGATTCAAGTGAACTGTTTTTATTTTGATGCAAGAGAACTTTGTACTTTTGTAGGAGACTAAATGGAAGAGGTTTTTCTCCTTTAACAAGTTGGAACTGTGTTGTGATTAAATTAGCCTGTGTTTTGATGCAAGGGAACTGTGAGACTCAAGGGAAGAGTTCCCCCTTGAACAAGTTGAAACTCTGAGGAAACCACTGAGCGGAAAAGAGAGTGTGTGACATCAAAACGTATAAAATATTGGAATATTGAACGTGAATCGGGGGAAAGAGGAAAACGAAACCCTCTCCTTTTATTTCTGAAAAGCAATAAATCCATCATTGGACGACAAGCTAGAGAGTGAAAAAGAGAAGACTCATTCTCCTAAAGATATGTGACTTTATTTTGAAGAATAATGGAAAATCAGTGTAGAAACATCGAAACATAGGGGAAGGGAAAAACCCTTTCTCCAGGAGGAACTTTACTTCTTTTCTTTGCTACATTTGAGTAATTTATGTTTGGAACTTTACTGAAATACCCAGTCGCACATTGTATTTAGTTTAGCATGTAAGGTCAGATTAGGGTTTTTGGATACAGGACAGAGGACGCTTTATTTTTATTAAAATCCTGACAAACAAAGACGCTCCTTACTTGTGTTGAGGCAGGGAAACCCTTCTTAGGGTTAGGAACAGATAGGACTTCTCCAACCATCCTTTTCTTTTATGAAAAATAAAAGTTCAAAATGTACACAAAACCAGTTTCTGTGTCTGAATCTTATGCAAATAAAGGAGCTCTGCAGTTTTTCTAGAACTTGTCAATGTTGGGGACATGGTTCTTTATTGTTTAGGTGTGTATATTGTGATGAATCTAGATTTGTCCTCGATTTACACAAATAGCATATCTCTGACCCCCTGCGACAGCGAACTGGGAGACTGGCGGTGGTCTGACTTGCACTGTAGTCAAAGGAGCGGTTGATCAAGCCGACAACATACAGCAAAATAGACTGCCAGAATGGAGAGAGAAACACACTTATCAACTGCAGGAAAAAGGCTTACACCTCCCTCACAACTGAGTAGCAGCACAGCTGAAAAATCAGAGTGGGGCAATTGTTACCTCCTACGTAAAGAGATCCAGGTTCAATTCCCCACTAACTGGTGAGAGCTGTTATTCTACCACGTGTGGATTATTGTAATGCTCTCCTATGTGGGGCAAGTAAGGCCAACATCCTTGAACTCCAAAAAGTACAAAATAAAGCTATCCGCATCATCTTCCACATGAAATATTCAGAACCAATTACCGCCGCTAGGGAAAAACTACATTGGCTTCCTGTTGAGGCCCGAATTCGGTTTAAGCTACTTACCATCTGTCACAAATGCGTCTTTGGGACTGCACCAATCTATCTGAAGGATGTTATAAGTGTTTAGAAACCCTTAAGAAGACTCAGATCAGCGGAAGATCTCTTACTAGTCCAACATCGTGTGAAACGATCCCGCGGGCTTGGCAGAGCGTTTCATATCCAAGGCGCTAAGGCCTGGAATGCGTTACCGGCCACATTGAAGACCTATCTCTTCCATTAGTACTTCTCTCTCCTTATAGGTAGCCTGCATGTTTTGTCTCTCGGCACCTGGATGCCTGTGGGTTTTGGCGCGGTATAAGATAAAATAACATAACAAATAACAAATAACATAACTAAGGGCCTTTGGTATATTTTTAATAAAATAAAAACTAAAAAATCACAAAGCATATTAAAATAAAATATTATTTTAACAGTGCAAGTTAAACACAGAGAGTCATACCTACGACCTTCCAACCTACCACCTTCCCTGGATGAGTAAACCAGATAAACTGAAGAAGATCCCTTACATAGGAAAGTTCCTTGAATCTTAATTGACCCACCTAATATTCAAGCTGGCCAATGGAGTATAAACTACCATGTGAGGCCTATGATGTAAGCACAACTTCCACCATCAGTAGTTGGCTAGAGGAGAAAGGATTATATAGATGGAGAGTCAGTTCAGTTGCAAGGTGTCTCAGCTGGGAACTGGTTCCCTGTCTCGCTGATTTGGGGAAAACAGTACAGAAAAAGTCTGAAGCAGTGGAAGGAAGGGAGCCTTGGGCTTGGTAGCTGCCCTGCTCTGCTGCAGAGGGAAACCTGAGAGAGCCCAGCTGAACCCAGAGGGGGAGAAGAGGCCTTTACCCCTCTGATCCAGGAGACGAGAGGAGCTGGAGGAAAGGCAGCCCATGATAGCCCCCAGAAAGGGCTAGAAAACCTAATGTTCTACAGGGAAGGAGTGACTATGGGTCGCCTAACTACTCCTGGAGGGGAAGAGGTGAGAAGGGGTGAACCCAGTTCAAATGAATCACGTAAGAGACTCACCCCCTTGCTCCAAGTAATGATACCCCATTAGAGGGAGTGAGAGTGAAGATACCCCAAGAGAGCGGGTGAGAGTGACGATTCCTCAAGAGAGAGGACAATAGTGAAGATAACCCAAGAGAGGGGGTGAGAGTGAAGACACTCTGGAACCGAGCTAAAATAGAAAAAAGAAGGAAATAACTTGAGTGGAGCAAAAGTGAGTGTGACGCCCTAGAGGGAAAAACATCCCTTAGTGGGGTAAACGAGTGAAAATGGCACTTAGAGGTGGCCAGAAAGAGAAACTGGAATATCCCAAGTAAGACTTTCTTCGGAACCATGTTTGGAACACTCAGCCATTATACCGCCACCTGAAAAAAACGTTCTATTGTCCAGAGTGGGGGTAAACCTGGATCAGAAGAAGTCAATCATCTTTTTAGTTGTTAAACCCTTTAGACCCGTCATGTGTGTTTCGTTTTCTAGGAAGGTAGTAGGCTAGTTTAATATTTGGGCTAGGGACTTTATGTTTTAAGACATCCTTACAGTAGTACATTTTCCTCGAACTTTTGGGGAACATATCTCGTAGAGTTAGTTTTTATTATTCTTTGCAGCTGGCCGGACCTTAGACTAACTGTAAGAAAAGACAATAAAGATATGTGAACATTATGTTCCAGAGTCTGAGTCCTACTTCTGGCTTGCCACAATATATACATTACAAATACAGTCATATCAAGGTGTTATTTCATTAAAGGATATTCAGTTACACAATTGTCTAATAACCACCCTGGGTCTGGCCAACGTGCTCATGATAATCTGTGATAAGTGCGAGCAAAGAAAATGAAGATTATGTTGATCACCAGCATCAGCGCTTTCTTCTTTTACCCTTTTTGCTAGCTGCTCATTTAAGTTGAACAAAAGTTACTGATATTGATGGCCAGAAAAGGTAGATTTTTCAGTGGGACCAGAAAAGAGGGAGAGACTCCAGATGCATCTCGGGGCTGGTAGGTTGGAGTTCTTCGTCAATGATTCCTTGTGAGGGAGGATTGCAGGAGCTCTGAATATTGCGTGCAATATGTTCTGGATATTGCATACAATAGCCTCAATTTTGAGAAAGAGAACAATCTCTGATGAGGATTGAAGACTATTCATTCCGAGTATGGTGGTAGGGGGTTAACGGCACCAGTAAGGATGTCAGTGCCGTTAACCCCCTACCGCCGCATTCCGAGGTCCCTTAGCGGGTCCCACTAGGGCCGGCTGGTTTTAAGAGCCGCCTTTAGCGGGACTCGTTAAGGGACCATGGAGCTAATAACGGGCCTCAATTTGCGGGCCCATTATTAGCGCCTTCCCCATTCCCATTGAGCCCTATGGGTGTTCAAATGGGAATGGGGAATGGTTTTCGAAATGGGGACTTACCGGGTCTGCATAGGTCGGAATGCCCCAGTAAGTCCTTCAATTCCACAATACTGTTGTAACATAAGGAATGCTTAGGACAGAGAGGTTTTAGAGTAGAGGGACTTATATTGTGGACTGCAGTCTCCAGAGCTAAGAGTGGAAGACAACCATTGGTAATCCATGAAAGGTGTCACGGTCAAATGTTTCCTCTTTGCCCGGTTCCACACCTAGCTTCTGCTTCTGGATAATCTAGTGGCCCTGTTCCTCGAAACATTTCAGTCTGGGCCAGCGTGCGGTATAAATCTGCTCATTTGTTCAATCTGGAGGAAGACTTTGAGTAGGTGGCAACCCCTATTTAAGGCATGCCGAAACAACTTAAAGATCAATGCTTGACTGTCCTCGGTCAAAACAGGTGGACCCTTAAGTGTCCTTAAGTAATACAAAAAAAAATACAGTCAAAACCGTTGTGGCTACTTGGACATCCTTGCTAAGACTGTGGCTACAGAGGACTTGGTGGAAGTCCCATCTCAATGACACAGACACTGATCTCGCGGCACCCACAATCATCTGCTCCCTTTAGCCCAGTTTCACCTTCAAAACTATGCCTGTATTGAGGTGATGTGAATCAGAAGCCAGTGAAATAACCTATGCGTTTCTTGTCATTAACACACTGTGGATATACCCCTGTATTCAAATGTATGTAAAATTCAAGTTCTAAAGAAAATTGAAGCTAAACTAATAGTGTGAATAGTGCGAAATACATACAAGGAATCAGGTCAGAGACACGACAGGTTCATTGCAGCCACACATGCACATGGTGTGGAAAATAGTGTGACCCTTTGTAGACAAGGCCCAAGGCAAACTGGGTTAATTTTCCGTCCCCTGCCTGCTGTGGCTGTCCCTAAAGAAACACGTCTGTACAGTATTACCATTGCTGTCTAGCTGTTCATTGGTACCTGCTATCAGGAGGAGGAATATAACATGGACATCCCAGACCCTGGGTGATTTAAAACTCATCACCAGCCAAGTTCCTCCAGGAATGCATGAGTTGGCGGATGTGGCCTGTGAGATGTCCTCCACCTACGTGGCTGTTGGGAGGCCAAAGCCCTTATTCACAGAGCGTTTTCCAATGGGCTTTTGACATTATAACACGCTTCTGTGTATTAGGCCCTAAGGTTTGCATACGGCCCTGATACTCATATATGGAAGGAGGCGGGGCTGTGCAGCACTTGGTTTTTACTGGATGTGACACACTGTTTGAATTGTTGCACAATGTTGCGATGGGACTTTACACAACTTGACCCACAATAGATACGTCTTTGAAGAACACTTTTACCCATGTTTTGAGCCCATATCTTCCACTGTACGATATTCTGATATTTAATTCACACTATGTGTTAAAGTGAATAAACAAAATACCACAATTTCATGAATGCTTTTTGGGTGTGTTATTTTAAATGTTCTGAAGTTCTGGCATGTTTGGTCAGTAATCATTTCAGTATTTGGGATTCCATCACTTGTTTTAGTAACTTGCAGGAGAAAGTTAAATCCCCCCCCCCCGGAAGTTTACATGTAAAGGAAATACCCAAAGGGGATGACAAATAAATGTGTTCCCATAGATACTCAATGCCATCTGCACCTCGACCAATAAGGGCACCTTGTACAGTCTCTGGTAAACAATGTGCCATGACTGTCTCTCGCCTGGGCAGTCAGGATGTATGCAGGGTAGTCGTCAATAATGCTACTGAACACTCAATGCATAATGTCTTTTCTTTAGCCTGCCTACATGGAGCTTCAACCTGGGAGACATTATTGAAATCCATTAAACATATTCATGTTCCGAATTCATAGCCTACCTGGACCATAAGGATGGCAACTCTTCTTGTAAATCAATGTTGAATTCTTCAAAAACCTTCTGGGCTTTCTGAAACTCTTCTTCTGCCTAATGTGATGAGAGAGATGCACATATCATTCCAAATATACAACTGGCAATGAGGAGCCTGGTGGATGGGTGTTTGAGGTTTATAAAGAAATTATAATAAGAAAAAATGTATATTGACAGCGAGAAACACTTTCCTACTTGCTTAATATTAGCTAGAGGAGTAGCAACCCCTTTTCAAGCGTTCTTACGCTGAGCTGGTTGCAACTCATTGAAGTGGAGCAAAATTAGCGAGTAGGAGTTTTGTCCCACAAGGGCTTTACATAAACAACTACCCCTTAAACTTACAAATCCAGACATATTGACTTTGACAATGTTTGCTATAATGACAGCCATGATGGACTGGGAGCATTTGGAAAGGTTACATACAGAGCTCCAATCCATCATGGTCGAATTCTTCAACCACACAAACGGTGATAGTCGTAGACATTAGCAAAAATAATAATGATCATCATACCAATAATAAGCACTATGTAATGAAGCACAAACATGGAATACACATGAGTGTACCAAGCAGCATGGAAAGCCTTTTAAAAGCAACGTTGAACTCCTCTCTCTCCAACTTAAATAGTTCCACTCGCTTCTACAAGATGGCTGCCACTATCATGAAGCTTCTGTCATGAGGCACTCGTTCTGCATCAAAGAGCCACTGATAGACATCAGGGCCCCCTCTAAAAGATATTTTTAAGAGCTTTGGCAGAGAGCCAAAGATTTCTCTAGCCAGTCCCAACACTGAACAACGTATCTATTGATTCCTAATCCTCTTGTGGATTCAGAATTCATCTACATCACAAGCAAAATGGGAGGGGTTTGTGTAGGGAGTGTGCGCTGCCAATAATTCCAATAACGTGAAGATAACAGTCAACACGTCGATGTAACCTTAAACAAAGAGGTGGGTCTAATTTATTGCCCAACAAGTACAGCCCTTTCAAGTGATAATAATGGCCCATTCCCAAGCTTAACAGCCCATTCAGAAGCCAACACGTGTTTCGACCCTCTTGCGTCCTTTTCAAGGCTGGGCCTATTTAGCAGTGCACACAATAGCGTCTACATCACTGCAGAGTTTCACAAGCCAGTCGGGAACTTCATTCTATTACAGCGCTAATACTTATAACCAATGTCATGAGGCAGTGTTGCTATAAGAACATTTTACCTTGGTGATCCTCCCCTCGTCTCTCCTTTTTGAGTTCTGTAAGGCCTCCAGGTGGTGTCTTGCGCTGTCGTAGTCCACCAGCTTTCTGCTTCGCTTTGCAATGCGAGTCTGTCAAGGTTTAAAAAAAGACATTCAGAAGGTGCATTTTCCAAGCGTCTTGCACAGGTTCTGCTATGGAAACAACTTTAACATGTTACTTAAATTCAAAATACCTTCGCGTTTACACAAACCACAGAAGACTAACATCTCATCAATATTGAAATGACACAATAGGGGCCTCCTGGTGAACTAGTAAGAGTGAAATGCTCAAATTGGTTGTGGCTTTTCTTGACAATGGGCTTCTCCTTGGGGCCAGAGGAGAAACCTGACGCTGATATTTACTGGTCTCCAAGACAGCTCTTGCAGTTGTTTTAAAGTGAGTGACTCATGCACACTTTGTTTGTAGGATAAGCCAAATATTGAACACATTATGTGTGGAATTTTTATACAGAGCAGCACACATCATGCACTTAGGATGGGGATGGAGTGGGAGAAGGAAGGGATATAGGGTAAAGGGAATAGGAAGTCTAGAACAGATCATTCACAGCAGATGATGTGGCTGCATTTCACAGAATTCAGTGTCAACCTTGTTAATGTTAAAGTTAAAGGATAGTTATGTCACGCATTATCACCACCTGAGTGGTCCCCTTGTGCTCTGGGTGAGTGGCGTTTATTTAAGCAATCCCAAAGCCAGGACATTTCCTGGTATGACTATGACCCTTTGAAGTTTTGGGGCAAAGCGTGGGGCTCTATGTGGTCATGAGGTCTCCAACAGATTTGATGTGTAAGGTAGCCATCCTGTAAAAAATTATCTTCGGGGCTTTCCGGGAAGTGCAGGCCTTTTTTCAGGAGACTGAGGTTTTTTGGAAGGGCACTTCAGAGTTTGGGACCCATGACTCCAGGCTTCTTCATCCGCTGTGGGCTCTTCTGGGAATAGAACATAGATGTGCTGGAGGTCGCGGACCTGAAGTTCCTTGTGGGCAGGTCCTCATTGGGCCACTATTTTGGGCTGTTAAGCCAGAATGCTTGGTTAGCTGTACTTAATACCTTGAATATCACTCTTCATTCTACTGGGAGCCGGTAGAGGTGAGATTTCAGCCCAAGTGTGACGTGCTCAGACTTTGAGGGCCATTGGTCCAGCCGTTCCCTTGATTTCTGGTCTTTTAGGAGATATTTACGAGTTCTTCAAGATTCCGAATTGAGACCTAAACATTTTGGTATTTTGGGAACTGGAATTGCTCGGCTTGTTCACCAGATGGAGCCACCAATCCCTCAGCAAAAACTTTGAATACCCACAAGATGAGTTCAGCGAACAAGCTCATGGCTGATCTGTAATGGGGTCCTGACTCCTGCAGGGCCAGTCAATCGCTGGACAATCCATGCAGCATACTGGGGACAATGTATCGAAGGCAAACATTCCTAACAGATCAATTAGATCCTGCAAAGGAAGATCACTTAAAGTGGTACCTTCCGAATGCTAACATCTCATCCTCTGTAGTGCCTTGCCGGTCGCAATCAAGCATCTGTTTTACCTCTAGGACCTTAACGCACACCTACTCAGAGGCCATGCTCTGCTCTTAATTCGACATGGTGGCTCATTTGCTTTATCTGCCCATTTCCCATTCCCTAATCTATCAATGTCTATCACCCGCTCCCCTGGAGCCCAAGGACCCTGAAGTGGGCACAGGGTGCCTTTAGGCATTATGCACATCATATTAACATACCATTATTTCGCCTCTGTGCTTCGATTGGTGATTGACTGGACCCAGAACCGAAGGCCATAGGAAGGGATTATTTGGGGATGAAACTATGGCCACTACTCAATAGGCTCGACAAAGGAATATAACATGTATTTTGCGTCAGTAAATTTAATCAAGATTTAAAGCTTCAGGGATTGAAGCGGAAGAACTATTGCAATTGAAAAAAGCACAGAGGAGATGCACTATTTTCATTTGAGTTGGTTTTGGAAATGGGTAGCTCATCTTATTCTCAAATGGGATCTGCCATTAACCCCTTACCGCTGCATTACGAGGTCCTTTAGCGGGTCCCGCTAAGCGCGGCTGGTTTTACCAGGCGCCCTTAGTGGGAACCGATAAAGGACCAGGAAGCTAACAACGGGCCCGTTATTAACGGGCCCGTTGTTAGCTCCCTCCCCATTCCCATTGAGCCCTTTGGGGGCGCAAATGGGAATGGGGATGGGTTCCCTGAATGGGGAAATACCAGGTCCTCCAAGGTTGGAATGGTCTGGTATTTCCCCATTCAGGGAACCCGGACGCGGTATACGGTATGGGAGTAGCCATGGCGCTAATAGCACCATGGCTACCTCCATACTCGTAATGACCCCCCATGTCTTGGGAGCAGTAATGAAGAAGGCTCCAGTATGTACCTTCTTCATTCTGCATCTGGGCAGAAACAAAACGTTCTGGTTGCTGGACCTGAGATTTCTTCAGTTAGTCTTCTCCCTAATAGGTTCTTGCAGGTAGGTGGGCATAATCCCCAATCTGCATTGAAAAGTAATGACCAGGGGTCTAAACGTGACACGTGCCTCAACTGGTAGCCAATGTAGGGAGCGCCTGGCCTCGGCGGGACAGACCCGCGACCACTCTAATCGCTCCATTTTGTACCACTTGAAGTCTGTTTATAGCTCTCCATTCAATGAAGGTGTTGGCAAATTTTTGCCATCTTGCCAGTTGAATACATTAATTTTCACCAATCTTGGGCAGGGGTCTTCAACATGCGGCTCTGTAGATGTTTTGGACTACGACTCCCATGAGCTGATGGGAGCTGTAGTCCAAAACATCGGGAGAGCCATAGGTTGCAGACACCTGATATAGGGTGTCCTTCCATTGTGGAATGTGTGAGTCTCTTGTGTTCGATCTGTGATTCTATGAGTAGCTGCATCTGAGTACAACTGTACACGCAGGACGTGCAACCTTTGCCCTTTCGCCTCCTTATTGAAGGTGTGCAGATGTATTGGAGCACTCACTTCTCACCTCATCACCTGTACGTTTTCATCATCACCATCCCAAGGGCCCATTTTATTGTTGAAATGGTCCGCAAATAGAAGCGGACACTCTGAAGATGGCAGTAGGGGCTCAGTTCATAGATTTTCTATAAGCAGAAGTGACCTCGACTCATCCACTTGTTAATATCGGGTATTTATCTCCAATTCATCTGGTTTGAGACGTGAAGGCCCCCAGCAAGAAGCCTTGAATATGGCAATGAAATAAGCGTTGAATGCGCTTTGCAGCTTAATTGAAACCCGCCCACAATGCTCCAAATGTGTTTGCCTTCTTTTCCCTCGACAACTACTGTTGAGTGCCACATGAGTTCCCAAGGCATCACTCCACAGAAGGATGAGATCGGGTGATTGTGTGACGTCCCACAGGTGCATGCGTGTGGCTTTGACGGTTCTGATACAGGGCTGTCCGGGCCCTGTTATCACATTCTCTGTAATCTTGCGGCATTTATTTTGTGGTTGTTGATGATCATGGGGAATAATCCCAGAAAAGATGTGGCCTCTTGTTGGTGATTCCCGTGGCACCCTTACTTCGCCTTGCCATCAGGGTCTACTGTATGCAAGGCCGGGGCGGCTTGCGGCGCGGCGCGCTGCACACTTTACATTATCTTGCGCATGAAATGTCAGTATCTGACTTTCTTAGACTTCATTTTGACCTTTCTCATGGCACCATTTTCCTTCTGTTATTGTTTTCATCGCTGTGGATTTCCCACCCCGACTCCGAGTACCTTTACCCATAAATTGGGTGTCTCCCCAAGACGAATTCCTTTAAATTGGTTGCATATTTGAGGGGGTGCTTTCTCTACTTCCCTGTGTTTACAGCCTTAGTCCTCGGCAACGTACTGAAAGGAGAGTACATTCTCATCCCTTCTTGTCCAATGGCTAGACGTTTTTCTTGGCATATGTACTGCAGGAGTGGGGTGTCTCTTTGTATTTAAATAAAGGCAGTTTTAGGGCGTCTTCCATTTTTTCTCTTTTTTATATATTCTCCCGGTTCTTTCCAAACACAACACCAGGTCCAGGTTATCAACCCAGCAATTCATAGGCCTCATTTTATAGGAACTCCCTTGAGCTGCCCAGTTTATAATAACCATATTCATTATGGCCGGTAAGATAGCTCAGCGGGTTAAGCGTTGGCTACTGTGATCTGTCTGTGTGTGCGTGTGTTAAAATCCTGGCAAAGCCAACTCAGCCTTTTATCCTTTCAAGGTCGATAAATTGGTACCACCTTCGGTTGGGTGATATTCTATGCAAATCTGTTCAAAGTAAAAGCGCTAGATGAATTACACGTCGTTATCACTACGTCTTTGCATTGCCTACGGACCTTTTCACTTACAGCCCAAGGGATAGAAGATACAGGTTGCATGCAATATGTATTTGAGTCCATGTGTACTGGCCATTCTGGGATCCCCGCAAAGTGTGACGGGATGTCTTATTTTCAAATAGAGTTACAGGGCCAAAATATTGTCGCCAACACATTGGGAACCTGGAGTAAGCTTGCCAGCAAACCTTAGAAGATGGAATGAACCAATGTCTTCAACAGATCTTCTGAGACCAGGAAGAGTTTTCCTATTGTCCTCCCTCTGTGGCACACGCGTGACTGTGTTTGCGTGTATTACTTGTTGGGCTTTTCTGGCTGACGCCCGTGAGCTTCTTGTATCTACTTCATTGCTAGCTGAATTATCTTTTGAATCAGCTGGACTTTGTGTATTCGCTCACATGTCTTGCCCAGGCTACCTCTGATTGTGGCAACACCGTTAAAATGTTCTCACTGTCTTTGTGTGTGACTTGTATTTCTCAGTTATTAGTTTGGTTGCCATGGGCCAGCATGACCTGCGTGCATTCTCTTTGCTGTACAATGTTAGCTTGAATATGGTGTCCATTTGTCTCGTCATGGACCGGCTGGTTGTTTGGGGTGCTAGGTTGGTTCATTTGGGATGGCATGGAGCACTTCTTTAAGACCCTTAATCAAGTCTACTTGCCTTTCTTGGCCCTTGTCATGCTTGCCGTTTGTTGGGCGGTGGTGATGCAGCATATTGCTTTGTCGTGTTGGTGCATGACCATTCTTTCGCAGCTTTCTTAGGTCCAGTGATTGGCATCCAGGGTCTTGCTTGTCGTTTTGGATCATATCCATTAACTTTGTACCAGCTGTCTTTCTGGATAGCACAGATCTGTGGGTGCGTTCTTCCCCAAGGCTAGCCGCTGCGCCCCAGGTGTCTCTTGGCAAATAGAAGTCACTTGAGTTGGCACTCTTTGGGAAGACTGGCCCCACACAATGATCAGGAAATTGTGACCCTTTTTGAAGCATGCAGTTCGTTACTCCTCTTTTTCTCGTTAGAATGAATTAGAACGGAAGCCATGTGTTTGGTCCTTGCACCCATCGCTGTCTCTACCACAGGTTGCACTTGGACACTTGAGTAGCTGGTCTCCTTTTTGGCTGGTGTAGGTTGATGGTTCCATCAGTCCTATTTTAGTCAGAAGTGGGTTTTCCTTTAACTTGGTCCCGGGGGGACTTCTTTGCAACCCTCAAAACCTGTGACCGTCTGATGCAATGCGCATGACTGTGTGCCTGTTCCACACAGGCGGATACTGTTGTTCTCTGTTCATTTTTGAGCAGGTCCAAATTTTTTAGACTTTATTTGCATTTATAAAGCGCACAAGCAGCCCAGTGGCATCCATTCTGCACATTAACATACACAGAAATTCCACCCGAGCCAGAGAGAGAGAGAGAGAGAGAGAGAGAGAGAAAGAGAGAGAGAGAGAGAGAGAAGGTTATCCACGGATGCTGCACTGCGGATAGCCCCTGTTTCGCTTCATGGTGGGTAGCCTCCAAATACATTAATTGTACCAACCATCAACACCATTATCTTCTCTGGTGGCTTCCTTAATATAGTCCCTAACCCAGCTCACTAGCTATTTATTTTGAAAAAAAAAACTTTTAAAAAAGTCAAATAATTCGATTTAAAAAACTCTGTTTTTGCCTTGTTATTTTGAAATTCCTTTTTTTCAGGCGATACCGCTTCTGAGGCGTTGCAGCGGGTATTAAACACAGCACAAGTCTTCTTTGAGCGCAGTTTTTCTTGCAAGCCATTGCTGTCCCGCTCTGCCCAATGCGCCTGGTTATTTATTGGTCCTGCAGAATACCGGGGCATCACCCATCGAGAGCTGACTCAAGTAGAAACCTTTAATGCTACTCCAGTCTAATTATGCACCTTTGCCCTTCTATGTGTGTTGCCGCTTTTTCTTCAAGGTGATTTGGCGGTTTATGCATAATTCATGCTAACGTCAGCAGGAAAGTTCCCAGAAGCCTAAGCCATACGCACATGCAGTACTTTTGGAAAGGAGTGCAGCAAGCGTTCATTAAATTACTGGCCAGCCATCACATTATAAGACTGAGTCCACTGTCATCTTCCTGGCCTGTGCCCTCTGCCTCTTGTGCTCCCTCTCCCCAGGCCCTTCCAAGTCTGCCTTTAATAGTCTGTCCGTCTAATGGCATACATATCAGTGCACTCGGCCCTGCCTCCCATTCCATACATGTATGTCACATTCAGCACAGACTTGCATACATGTACGCCTACATTCATTTTGGAATGTGTACCAAGAGGATGTATGTCTGCTTCAAGAGACTGCTGTTCCCGAATTTAAATTCAATTTGTTTGTTTTGTTTTTTTAAATGGGAAGTGACGATAACCACGTTCCCAAACTGACTTCCACTTCGCATCTCCCACAAGCTACACTAAACTGCACTAACCCCTCTTTCATTCCTAATCATTTAGGAGAGATTCGTTTTTGGCGAAGGGCTGCATTTTCGTGATCAGAGAGATTATGCTTGTTTTGGTTAATATCATTTTATTTTAAAAACACAAACTCTTTCCACTAAATTGACCTAGAAAACGTTCTATCTAAATGTGCTGCTTTGACGTTAATATTATTGTAACACTGTGTACGGTCCATGCTTTCAATAAATAGCAGTGAAGTCCAGAACCAGTAGGTGCCTTTTTTTAAAGATCTATTTAAAGCATGATCCAGTCCACAAGGGGCAGTAGAGTGCAATGTATAGGACCACAGAGGCATAAAGAGCAAG
Source organism: Ambystoma mexicanum (assembly GCF_040938575.1). Lineage (NCBI taxonomy): Eukaryota > Metazoa > Chordata > Amphibia > Caudata > Ambystomatidae > Ambystoma > Ambystoma mexicanum. Next base: position 849,382,724 of record NC_090930.1, read on the forward strand.
GTGCTAAACATACAAAGGAATCAGAGAAGACATGGAAGAAATACTTAGGCGATCTGAAGATACATTTTCAGGTAATGCATATGGGGTGAGATATGGTCCTACACCGATTTGTGCTTCCACCCATTGAACCTACATGCAACTGCCCTCTAAAGCATCTTACTGTAAAGGTGGCCATTTTAGTGGCAATCCCATTCATGCAAAGGATGGGTGGATTTAAGGCCCTGGTGGTGGAAGAACCTTTCTTGGCAATTTTTAAGGATAAAGTGCTTTTTGAAGCCCATCCAAAGTTTCCACTAAAACTTGTTTCTAGATTTCATGTCAACGCAAATTTGAGTTTTAGGTCTATTTTAAAGAATCACGCAGTTTATGATGAAACAATTACACATTCTACATGCACGGAACAAAATCCATCGAAAGGATGTGCTGGTTCGTTGTCTCTTATAGGGCAGTTCATGAAGGATAGCACTACAGTAAAGATGGGATTTCAAGCTGGATAGGGAAGTCTATTCAGGAATGATGTAGACAAGCAAACAGCTGTGGGGCAAACCCAGTGTAATACTAAACCAGGGGGCCTGAAAGACTATGAAGGCCAGGACAAATCCATACAAACAACACAGTGGGCTTCATTACGAGTATGCTGGTTCTGGAAACATGGGTGCCGGTAAGCTCACCGGCACCTTTGGTTCCGGATCAGCAAACTCTGAGTCTGCCTGCCCTGGCCACTGTGCCCGACAGGTCTAACTCTGCCGGGTGCAGCGGCCACGGTAGGCAGACGGTTCACAGAAGCACCGGCACCGGTACTAACGGTGCCGGTGCTTCCGTGTCCCCACTACCATAGAGTCCCATGGAAATGGGGACTTACAATTTTCCGGCGTCTGACTTCCCGGGCCGCCGGACTCTTAATGAGCCGGTGGCACCAGGAAGTCAGGCGCTGGTAAAATATTACGCGTCTGGCGGCAAACCCGCTGGTAGCAGAGGCAGGGTTACTGCTGGACCCGTATTGAGGCCCATTGTCTTCATAGGTGGAAACAATACACAGTTACTATAAACACAAAGGGCCTCATTCCGACTTGGGCGGTAAGGGATACCGGGCACCGTTAAGGAGACCGGTGCCAGTAATACCCTTACCGCCCAATTCCGAGGTCCCTTAGCGTGAACTGCAAAGGATGTGTGGTCTGACCACACGTTCTTTACGGGTCCCGCTAAGGAACCAGGGCGCTAATTACGGGCCTGCTATCAGCAGGCCCGTAATTAGCGCCTTCCGCATTCCCATTGAGCCCTATGGGGGCTCAAATGGGAATGGGAAATGGTTGGGTGAATGGGGACTTACCGGGTCCGCACAGGTCGGAATGTCCCGGTAAGTCCCCATTCACCCAGACCGGACACGGACCCGGGTTTGGAGGCAGCCATGGCGCAAATAGCGCCATGGCTGCCTCCAAACTCGGAATGAGGCCCAAAGTCTAGAGGTCAATCATAATGTAGCAGGGACAACATCCCTCTCCCATAAAAGTACAACATGTTCCTACACATAAATAGGATTACAGGAATATTTTCTGAACACATACATTACCAAAAACAAATTAAGATTCACGTGCAGCTTAAATTATTGTTATCCTTGATGTAGGCTGTATCACTTTCAATTGTGTGCTGCATCTAACCTTGTTTTTGTTTTTGAACTGTATGTTTTAATAAAATATTCCTGCAATCCTGTTTATGTGTAGGAACGTGTACTTTTGGGAGGGGGATGTTGTCCCTGTTACATTGTGTGCGGCATCTTGACTACATGGTTACAACAACTGTGTATTGTTTCCATCCATGAAGACAGTGTGGGGCAAATCAAGGCCCACTACTTTAGGAAAACAGGGGCTTTCTAGAGTATGAAACACTGAGCTCACTGCATGTATTCAAAACCCACTTCTGTGTTGACACACACACACTCGCAGATTCACTAGTAGCTCGGGCAGTCCCTAGGCATGTACCCACTGAGCCATCCTTGCAATGTACCGCCATGCCCATACTCATACCATACCCTCCTGCCCTGACCAACCTCACCTGCACCCACTGGCTCCTCCTAGGAGCTGCCTTCATCACTCCCTCCCCCACCCCACACTATCTGCCTGTAAGCTTGCCCTTGGGCATTCTCAATCACTCCTACCACCTGTGGCCAATTGACAGATCACGTGATTCTTCTTTATGAATTGACGCAGTTTGGGATTAACACTTTTGAGGCAGCACTTTATCTATAAATGCAGAAACCCCAAGAACAATCCTCACCTTTTGACTAGCCCTCAATGTCTTGACGCCTAGCTCAGCACACACAAACTTGGCGTTTGAGATCATCGCTGGTGGCGAAGGTCAGTCAGCCTAATCACACCTGCCTGCGACAAAGGTCAGTCAGATTCATCACACCTGCTGGCGGCGAAGGTCAGTCGGCCTCATCACACCTGCCGGCGACGAAGGTCAGTCAGCCTCATCACACCTGCTGGCGGCGAAGGTCAGACGGCCTCACCACACCTGCTGGTGGCAAAGGTCAGTCGGCCTCATCAGACATGCTGGTGACGAAGGTCAGTCGGCCTCATCACACATGCTGGTGGCGAAGGTCAGTCGGCCTCATCGCACCTGCTGGTGGCGAAGGTCAGTCGGCCTCATCACACCTGCTGGTGGCGAAGGTCAGTCAGCCTCATCACACCTGCTGGTGGCGAAGGTCAGTCGGCCTCATCACACCTGCTGGTGGCGAAGGTCAGTCAGCCTCATCACACCTGCCGGCGACGAAGGTCAGTCGGCCTCATCACACCTGCTGGTGGCGAAGGTCAGTCAGCCTCATCACACCTGCCGGCGACGAAGGTCAGTCGGCCTCATCACACCTGCTGGTGGCGAAGGTCAGTCAGCCTCATCACACCTGCTGGTGGCGATGAAGGTCAGTCGGCCTCATCACACCTGCTGATGGTGAAGGTCAGTCAGCCTCATCACACCTGCTGGTGGTGAAGGTCAGTCAGCCTCATCACACTAGCCGGCGGTGAAAGTCAGTCAGCTTCATCACACCTGCTGGCGGCGAAGGTCAGTCAGCCTCATCACACCTGCCGGCGGCAAAGGTCAGTCAGCCTCATTACACCTGATGGTGGCGAAGGTCAGTCAGCCTCATCACACCTGATGGTGGCAAAGGTCAGTCAGCCTCATCACACCTGCTGGCGGCGAAGGTCAGTCAGCCTCATCACACCTGATGGTGGTGAAGGTCAGTCAGCCTCATCACACCTGCTGGTGGTGAAGGTCAGTCAGCCTCATCACACCTGCCGGCGACAAAGGTCAGTCAGATTCATCACACCTGCTGGCGGCGAAGGTCAGTCGGCCTCATCACACCTGCCGGCGACGAAGGTCAGTCAGCCTCATCACACCTGCTGGCGGCGAAGGTCAGACGGCCTCATCACACCTGCTGGTGGCAAAGGTCAGTCGGCCTCATCAGACATGCTGGTGGTGAAGGTCAGTCAGCCTCATCACACCTGCTGGTGGTGAAGGTCAGTCGGCCTCATCACACCTGCTGGTGGCGAAGGTCAGTCAGCCTCATCACACCTGCCGGCGACGAAGGTCAGTCGGCCTCATCACACCTGCTGGTGGCGAAGGTCAGTCAGCCTCATCACACCTGCCGGCGACGAAGGTCAGTCGGCCTCATCACACCTGCTGGTGGCGAAGGTCAGTCAGCCTCATCACACCTGCTGGTGGCGACGAAGGTCAGTCGGCCTCAAGACACCTGCTGGTGACGAAGGTCAGTCAGCCTCATCACACCTGCTGGTGGTGAAGGTCAGTCAGCCTCATCACACCTGCTGGCGGCGAAGGTCAGTCAGCCTCATCACACCTGCCGGCGGCAAAGGTCAGTCAGCCTCATCACACCTGATGGTGGCGAAGGTCAGTCAGCCTCATCACACCTGATGGTGGCGAAGGTCAGTCAGCCTCATCACACCTGCTGGCGGCGAAGGTCAGTCAGCCTCATCACACCTGATGGTGGTGAAGGTCAGTCAGCCTCATCACACCTGCTGGTGGTGAAGGTCAGTCAGCCTCATCACACCTGCTGGCGAGCCGGATGTTCCCGCCCTGGTGAATTAGCAGACACCTGACAATCAGCGCAGTGCGAGGCTGCCCTGGAGCAAGACTGCTGGAGTACCCAGCCCACTACTGAATGGGAAGTTACTTTGCAGGGAACACGAAGCCACGTGGCCTGTTTGATGGGCAATAACGTCGCATGTGACAAAGCGATGCAGCATTTTTTTATGCAACTGCTAGTACCAGGGGATGGTAAATCAGCCGTATCAACTGATTCAATTGGAAGAATGTCTTTGTTAAAAAAACGAGGCTTGCACGGTGGCTTCCCATTCGTTACATGGCCATAACTTTCAATGCATACAACACTGCAGATTGCCAAAAGTGTTGCATTTTCCTCTGAAGTAAGGCTGTGTTTTCTCATGCTGTAACCAACTCATGTCGTTTTATCGTCCATTGTTTCCGATCGTTAAATGCTGAAAAATGCAGTTTGTGGTTAAATTGAAAATGGGTGAAGAAAAGGAGTGAATGAATCCCGGGTGATTCCATCTCCATTGTGCTCCATATCAGGAAGGCTGCATTAACCTAACCAGGACGCAGATATTTACTGTGAATTTCGACCTAACTGGCTTTACTTGGTGATGTACACAGATATCTCAATGCATTAAAGCGAGCAAGTGGGATTTCCCATTGTCTTCTAGGGGTGCATTGCTCTGCTGTGTGATGAGGTGGAACAGTGCAAAGGAACCTACACAATGAGAGAAGATGCACAGCCTGAACCTGGCCTCCCGGGCGACCATAGGCTACATGAAAAAGGGAGACAGCCCTTGCTACGGAAATCTAAGGACTAACATTGCGTGGTCTGGCAAGGAGCATCATGCCTTCTAGAGTGGAAATGAACATCTAGCGCATAGAAGGCTGGCACCCATGAGGGCATAAACACAGGCGCACCGAACATTAGCCATCCTTCCCGTGCGATGCCAATTACAGAGAATATGGGGGCATTTCATTTATGCAAAGAGAAGTGCCACTCAGGGGATAACCACGAAGAGAGCGACAGCTGCCAGATCCACAGGAATGTAATAATGATGGCTTAAGGCGCCAGGTAGCCAGGAATTTCCTGGCATAAAAACGGTCTAAAAGGATAATTTTATTTTTTTTAAACGGATTTTGTGCATTGTTTAAAAAATGCAGCATTGAGGCGATATGCCGCAAGGCGACGTGCCGACCCTGTAGGTAATGGCACGTCACCCAAGTTAAAGGGCCTGAGCACAGCTAGGGTCTCTTAACGAGGGTGGTGGGCCGTTTCCTACAGGGTCGGCCCGTCACTGATGGGGGTTTGAGCTTTAAATGTTCTGGGCGCTTAAAGGCTGGAGGTGTACTGTAGAGGAGCAGCCGAATGCATCTACAGGAAGTCCCGCCCCCCCTATTGCCTGTATGTTGGAAACCTGAACCTGCACCATGCTTCACACCAGTAGTTGTGACCATACAGGGACAAGTGTTCGAGAAAAGGTATCCGTTAAGAAAGCCATACCAGATGTATTCTCGAAGAGATGCCAATGTAAGTACCCAAAGGAATCTGAGAAAGAGCGAAAGAGGAGCTAGTGATGTCACAAAGGACGAGAAGTGACGCACTAAGAAGGTTGGCTGAAGAGAATGTATGGATCATATGGAAACTGATGACGAAGTCAAGAATCAAGTAAACTACTATATGCGGGAAGAATATTGCGTATGTGTCATGCACTGCAGAAAATGCAAGCTGTTCAATGAATGTACAGACGCAGCAATACAAGTATACTGCGTGATCATAGAAGTTGGCTACACGTAGTGAATAGACTGCAGGCAAAGCCGCCCTTGTATATATCGAAACTGGACATCGGTGTCACAATTCTAGTAAACTCGTACCCACGGAGAAAGAAGGATCGAAAACTGTGTCGCAGCAAAGCCATAGCTCGGAGCATGGAAAGAGCGATAAGGGCTGTCTGGCCTGGTGTCAAGACTAAAAGCAGGCAAGAACTTGTTATCTATCCTCAAAGAACAGAGAATGTGAGAAGCTGGATCATCTCTTATTAAGGTACAAGGAAGAAACACCATGAGTGCCACGTTCCATTAATTCAAGACTACTAAATGCTGCAAAATGGGCAGAATTGCGGTCTGCTATCATCTGAGCCTAGAATGGCAATAGAGTTGTGCAAGCAGTCCCAGGACTATGATAAGCATGTGCCCATACTCCCTTTTATTCCCAGAGAAGAGAATACATTGCAAGGCCAAGTTCAAAGACAATCGTCATGGCAGAAGCCATGGGTGCTGAGCGATATGGGGCTAATTGGGTGGGGAGGTGAAGTTAAGATAACCCCCGGCACCTGGGGTATGAGCTTATGTGCTGCTAGTGAACCGAATGTTAAAAAGCGTGTCAACCAATTGTAGAAGGCCATATAACGAAGGGCCTTATAGTTTGAGAACCAACAGAATAACGTGTTTCCAATAAATGAAGAAGATGACTTGCACTAGGGGTGGGCATGAGTTTTCCACCTGACTGTAGAGACCCAATGAGATTTGCATTGAGAGCAAGAGTGAACGTTACGTTATGTTATGTTATTCAAATGTATAAGGCGCCAAAGCCCGTGGGCATCCAGGCGCCGAAAGACAACAGTGGTGGAGAAAGCTAAAGGAAAATCCTAATTAAACAGAAAAGTCTTGATCTGTTTGCGGAAAAGAGGATGGTCCTCCGTTTTACATATCTTGATTGGAAGCGCATTCCAGGCTTGTGCACCCCGAATATGAAAGGCCCGTCCCAGTCCCTGAGATCTTTTAGTTCGTGGCAGTACCAACAAACAGCCCTCCGTAGATCTCAGACATCTGTTCAGATGGTAAAAATTGATCCTCTCCTTCAAATAGGAAGGGGCATTTCCGAAAAGGCATTTGTGGCATGTGATAAGCAATTTAAATTGAATTTGAGCTGCCACCGGGAGCCAATGCAGCTTTCTTCTGGCAGCGCTAGTAGGTTTGGAACTTTTCATCTGGAAAATAATTCGGACCGCTGCATTTTGTTTTGAATTTTCTGCAACTGTTGAATGTTTGCTTTGCTGGCTCCTCCCAGCAGTGCATTGCAATAGTCAACACGTGGCAGAATTACTGCTCTTACGAGTTTTATGCGGTTTTCCACTGATATTAGCGGGGCAACTTGTCTCAATACCTTAAGATGGTAGTTGGTATTAGAGGAGATGGCTGTGACATGTGCCTCGCTGTCAAGGCTATCCTCCATATAGGTGCCCAGAGTCTTGACTTTCTGCGCAGTTTTGATTTGATGGCCTTCAATGGAAAAACAATTATATTTTTGATTCAATTTGGATCGAGCGTGTTGTGGTCCAAAAAGCATCAGCTCAGTTTTAGCGGCATTCAAACAGAGCCAGTTCACTGACATCCATTGTTTAATAACATGATATGTTGCAGTCAGAGTTTGTTGGTCAACCTCATAGCTCCCTGTTATGTCCAAAACCAGCTGAAAATCATCTGCATAATTGTCCGTCGATGTCTGTTGTAACTTCCTGTTTTAGATCATTGATATTAAAACAGTCATGTTGGACTTTGCCAACTTCCGAGTTGGTCTGATTATTCGGTGTAAGAGTTACTGTGCATCCCATCCTTTGCATGACATGTTACTGATTAAGTACCTTATGTTCAGTACGAATTGGCGCCACCCTATACCTCACGTGCCCTTAGCTCGGTAATCAATGCCCAGTGCACCTTAATGCCTGGAACAACGCCCTCATGTGCTAACAATGGCATATTTTGTTGTACAGCTTCGTGCATATTAACATACATTCTTAGCATGGCTGCTGTCATGCTTGGCGACACATAATAGTAGACCAGTTTATTTTGCAACTTTACAGAATGCATGTGAAGTATTCTCTTGGTCTTAAGGTAAGTAATGCTGTACAGGAACTACTCCAGACCAGGATAATAGAAAAGGAATGCTTCTTTATGCAGCCTTTGTTAGATCGGATAAAGGAGAGAGGTAAATCAAGCATCGTTCTAGTTCTTCTGTCTCACTCCCAGTCTCCCAATGGTCATTTCAAGAACCCTCAGTACACTCCATTCCACTTTCATCACACCATTCCAGTACATTCCATGCAGCCTCTCAGCTCACTTAAGCAATAAGCCCCGAGCAGGGGGGTCACTACCACTCCATCTAATTCCCCGGTGCCCATAGTTACAGACCCGAGCGAATCCCATAGTTAACCTGGCCCGTACGACCGGAGAAGGGAAAACGGAGTCAGTTTCAGTTTTCCCTTTCCATGGTGGCCATAGAAGGACTACACATAGTCCCTTCTCTGTTTTCATGGCGCCCATTAAAAAAGTATACAAAATAAATGGCTGCCATTGAAAGGAAAGAAGGGACTTCATCTAGTGTCTTCTTCCTTTCCATGATGGCCTGGAGCAGACACGCTGGGGACAGAAGTGTTCCCAGTACATCTGCTCCTGAAATGGACTGAAAAGAAAGTAAGTGTGGGTGGTGGTGGTGGGGGCGGGGGGGAGTCTGTGGATGGGGGATAAGGGAGGGAGGCCACACTTACCTCATTGCTCGGCGGGGGAAGATGGCAGCCTGCAGCCATGAGGCGGGTCAGAGCAGGGGGATTACCGCTGGTAATTCCCCCATTCTAAGTCTTCTCATTGCCTGAGAGACTGCCACCCCCAAATCCCGCCGGGTACTGATAAACATAAACATACATATACAGATCACTACACATCCTCCTTCCTAAAACAAAGGGAACTCTATCATAGGCCATAAATACTAGGCCTGTACGGTTCTAGACAAATACTAACTTTCTCAAAAATAGAAATGCCATAACACCCTTATGTCCTGACTACCACCCAGGACCTCAGGCCTGCCACGCCAGAGCACAAGCACTCACAAGAGAGCATAAAACATTCCTAACAAACGTAACCCTCAAAGTAACTTGGCACCTTCTGTCTGGATCTCCCACATCCTAACCTTAAGCCTCTCACACACACTGAAGCACATCCTCGCTCGAATCCAAAAAGTCCTGTCAGAACTCATTAGCACAATTGAATACAAAGAAAACCTTACACATATGAAGACAAACATATAAGCCACCTCTCCAAAGAGAGCCACACAAAAGTAGGAAATGATAGAGAAGATACTGACACAACAAAGATCACATAACACAAAACCACAACACAAAGAAATATTATGTGAAGGAAACAAATAAGCACATGAACAATAGTTTAGCTACGCCTCTTGTCCCTATGTAAACTGTCTACTTTAGATAAAATGTGTTCTATTGTCTAATTCATGGGTCGCTTCTACTAGACAGAACACCCTATATGTTTCATTAACCTCAACTCACAAAAAACTGCCATTTTATACCTCAGAGAATCACTACACCATTCTCTCATGGACAAGATTACTGGCAGTGTTCCATCTACTCATAAATGATGTACAGGCACACAGCCGCGCTACACATTCCTTTTTCCAGACTTTCCTTCACCACGATAAACACTACTGTGGAAAGTGCACATTACTCTACTCATGAATGCTGGACAGGCACACAGCCACGCTACACATTCCTATTTCCAGACTTTCCTTCACCACGATAAACACTACTGTGGAAAGTGCACATTATTCTACTCATGAATGCTGGACAGGCAAACAGCTGCGCTACCTATTCCCAATATCCAGACTTCCATTCACCACAATAAAGACTACTGTGGAAAGTGCACACTACTCTACTCATGAATGCTGGACAGGCACACAGCATTGTTACCTATTCCTATTTCCAGACTTTCCTTCGCCACAATAAAGACTACTGTGGAAAGTGCACACTACTCTACTCATGAATGCTGGACAGGCACACAGCCTTGCTACCTATTCCCAATATCCAGACTTCCATGTACCATGATAAAGAATACTGTGGAAAGTGCACATTACTCTACTCATGAATGCTGGACAGGCACACAGCCGCGCTACCTATTCCTATTTCCAGACTTTCCTTCACCACGATAAAGACTATTGTTGAAAGTGCACACTTCTCTACTCATGAATGCTGGACAGGCACACAGCCGTGCTACCTATTCCCAATATCCAGACTTCCATTTACCACGATAAAGACTACTGTGGAAAGTGCACACTACTACTCATGAATGCTGGACAGGCACACAACCGGGGTACCTTTTTCCCAATATACAGACTTCCTTGTAACTGCTGGACAGGTACATCTAACATCCTACCTTATTTCCATTTCCAGACTTCCTCATAATTGCTGGAACAATACACACCTTTAATGCTGGAACTATACACTAACTGCACCAAACGTGCTACCTTAGCTCTATTTCCAAACTTTCTTATCACTTTAATTCGGCAACGATACACTAACTGCGCTATATTTCCAATATCCAGACTTCCTTCTAAAACTTTAACATTGGAACAAATACACTAACCGCCCTACTCTTTCCAGACTTCACCTTAACATTGGAACAATTAAGGTACTCTAACTTTCAATACATTCTTAGGTTGGCCATTCCCAAAGATTCAACTACTTCCATCCTGTGTACACATCCTTCATTTTTAACCGAGGGCATATTCTTTAAACTTTTGGGCAAGACACCTGTACACCACTGACATGCATAAATAAATTGCAAGGCATACAGTGACATTTTTAGGCATGCATTGAATCATTAGATAACAGTGGTGATCAGACACTGAAATCCCATTCAACAATAAGTAACATCTTATAAAATTGAAATTCCACACTAATATGCAACAATAAGCGTATAATGCCATAATCATCCGCATGTCCCAGTTACCATTCAACATTAAAGGATAGTTCCGGGACTTTTTTTTTATTGTCCCTACGGTTCGGCCATGTGTTTTTAAGCATAAATCGGTAGATCGTAGAAAACTTTCCTATGGACCTTACCTGACTTTTCGTCCATTAACGCACTCGAAATCAGCCGCCATTTTCTGATAATCCTATCATTTCCCCCCATCGACCTGGCTCACCTGCTTTTGCGGCACTAAATCAAATCCCCCGCCCCTGAGCCTGACATCAGCAGACGCGTACCGCCCATTTCCCAATGCCAAAGCACGTTTCGTGTCAACAATCGCTGCGCTTCAATTAATGACGTGTCGCCATGGAAATGGCAGGACGCCTCTTTCCTCAATAAGTATAAACACACCGTTTCACAACACACAGCAGCAGATTTTCGATTCCATTCCTCTCTCTGTGTTACTTTGAGTATTCTGTGACTCGTTTCTGTGCTCTGGTCAGCTACCTTCACCGCTTCTAGGCCTTGTGAACACTTGTACCATTTCTGTAAATTATTTTACTTTCTTTACCACACAATGGCTACAATAATGCCGTATATGTACGAGCCCGAGTACACCGAGGAAGAACTACTGGAAAGGCAAGCACGCAAAAACGATGGGGATTCCGACGGCAGTTGGGAGGACCAGTCAACGGATGAAGAGCCTGGACCATGTCGCATGGACGGAGTCTCCACCTGGTGCACGTGCAATCGGTGCGAGCTAATGCCAACTGAGGAGGAGAACTGCTGCTGCCGTGAAAATTCCGGGTGCTTGGCCTACAATTCGGAAGGCGAGCCAAGTCCGCAATGCATCACCGAGCTGCCAGAGTTCAGGGAAGCCTGCCTCTCACGGACCGTGTTGAGGATGATGATGGTGCTTATGCACGAACTTCGCGGCACTGTTCGTCCGCGTAATCCGAGTAACGAGTAAGTATACTCTGGTTGTGATGTCAGTGATGCCACTACTATTTCATGGTCGTCTCCCACATATAAAATTACATCTACATATCATTCGAATGCATGTAAATTGGTTCCATATTGTGCATTTTCTAGATAACATTTTTTTCAAAGCAGAATGACATTTTTTACCTGAATCGACAGTGATAAGAAAGTTTTGTCATTTTAATACAGTTTGCATCTTTCTTTTTCACAGGTGGTACAGGCTGGTGGCCTATCGTTGCTTCACTTGGTGGCTTCACGGGAGGCTCGGACACCGCGTTCGGAGAGTAATACCTGCCTGTGCGGTACTTGCCATTAAACAACATTTCCCCAGCGACAGTGGACAATACCGCGGATTTTCCCTGGATGTGCTGCAACCGGAACTTTACAATGTGCAATGTTTATTATTTATGTTCAATTGAAATTAAGATCTAAAATAAAACCCAACATATATTTTAACAATGGTTGTTTTGATTTTTTAAATGAATCTAGTGTGTCTCCATTGAATAGTCTTCCTGTGCCTTGTCTTGTCACACCACATGTCTCCGGCCAGCATCCTCCCTCACGCTGGCCGCCCACCTTCAATCCACATAACCGTTGAACCCATATTCAGCAGACATACATATGTTATTTTGCGGGTTGGCATCCAGCCTCCCGGCCTTGCCTCCTCCCCCAAAAATACTTACCACACCACTTTGTTCAAGCGTTGGCAATAAAAGGCCGTTGGATTTTGTTGATACAAAACATGGTTATAGGTAAATAATCAATATAGTTGATCATAATAAATCATCCTTTTGGGCACCGGGTACAGAGATGACCCCCTCTGGCCCGTGCCGCCTTGCCACCACAGGCCAGCCTGCTGCTGACTAACTGCCTAGGCATCCAGGGTCTCCAGGGTGAACTGCACCCATATATTCTCCTGGGAGGGTGAGGTATTTATAAACTCACACCCTTGCCTTCCATGTACTAGATCCTGCAGCCTGCCTCTTACATGCAGTTAGATGGCCTCTCCTTGGTTAGGCCCTGCGGCAAACGAGTCTTGTCTGCACGACCACCGCCCCAATCCACCCCCCGCCCTATCAAAGGCAATTCGCACCGGGGTACTTGTGCTGGCAAGTGGAGCTGTCAGGGAGCGATAAAGGCCAAGAGGTGCCAAAGACCATGTACACTTCAAAGTGGTCTATAGAGCATGGGTTGTTGTTCCCATGTCTACCTCCAGACCCCGTGTCTCCTGCCAAGCATCCCCCCTCACGCTGGACGCCCCCCTGCAATCCACATAAGTGTGTCTCCATTCACGAGTCTTCCTGTGTCTTGTCTGCACGACCACCGCCCCAATCCAGCCCACGCCCTATCAAAGGCAGTTCGCACCGGGGTACTTGTGCTGGCAAGTGGAGCTGTCAGGGAGCGATAAAGGCCAAGAGGTGCCAAAGACCATGTACACTTCAAAATGGTCTATAGAGCATGGGTTGTTGTTCCCATGTCTACCTCCAGACCCCGTGTCTCCTGCCAAGCATCCCCCCTCACGCTGGACGCCCCCCTGCAAACCGCATAATGCCACGACATATACACGTCATTCATTCACAAACATACCCCTTTTTCGAATTCTTTATAACCCACTTCATATTTCTAATGAGAACTTCTTTGCGCTTTGCTAGTCAACCCGTGAAGGTGCTGGTTATCTGCTCTTCGTCTCTGTGAACTTCCGTGACCACTTCGAGGAAACTCGTCAGTTTGCAACCTGTGAACTGCTCCCTGTTCTACGGCAAGAAACTACTCTGATCCCTGCATCTAACTGTTTGTTCGTCAAGGTAAGGCCATGTACCATAATCATTTTGCGTCCAATTTCTTTTCGTTCAAGACAGTACATGCAAGGAACTAGTCACATGTTCTGAGTTTAGTCAAATTATTTTTCTATTTTTTTAAAGTTATTCAAATACTTATCCGCATGTGAATAACGTGTATAGTTCCAAGAACCAAAACGAACCTTGCATTGAACCTTTTATGTGGCATTTAATTTTTTAACACATTGGTATTCATAGAGAATTGTTGATCTTTACTTTTCAGAACTTTCCACAATGCCTGCCTGTTCCATTGGCGGTTGCCCTTCGAAGACCCATAATAAATCTGAAGGTACTATAATGCATGTTTTCCCTAAGACAATAGATCAGATAAGAGAATGGGTCCGATATTGCGGATATCCACCGTCTGAGCTTGAAAGTAGAGTCCTAGAAGTCTTTGCGGACAAGAGGGGTGATCGATACCGCATCTGCAGCAGGCACTTTAGCTCAGACATGTACTCCACATCATTGCTAATAAAGAAGAACACACCGCGAGCGAAGCGAAAATTGCTCTCAACCGCTATTCCCACTCTATTCGTCCACATCCCCTCACTGGTGAGTCAAGTTTACGTATTTATCTCTCGGCCTTGCGGTAGTGTGTAGCATTAGCTAACAATAATTTCCCCATTTATGTATCCACTCAATATGAAGGCGGAAGATTCTCCATCCGTGTCGTTATTGCAGTCATCAGCCACTTCAAGCGCCTATCGGGTAATCTTACTTAGCTATTCTGCCACTGACTTGTTTTAGGCATGTAAATCAATAGTTTTAATTTATCGTGTGATTATTTTACCTAATGGTACACCCTTGTACTCGTCCTCTAGTCTTTGTTTTCAGTTATAATTATTGTTATCCAAAATAATGCAAGTACTGTCTTTCAGGGAGATGCTGAGGAGTCCAACGCATTGACGACAACCGTTGATGTCACTCAGATGCTCGAGGTACGTTTCCGGACAGTTCCATCGATGGAGATCATCAGATCTTGCATTCTTGTAGCGTGATTGTTACACACAATGTTTCTTTCGTTTTTAGCCATTGATATGTCCTTCTGGCGTCGCCCTCCTATGTGTCTTCTTTTTTCAATATTGTGTTCATTACTAATGAAAGTCCTATGTTTCAGGGAGTCGATGGAGCATTAGTCCAAGAAGAAGGGGGAGCATGCAGTTACGGGTCGGCGCAACAGCTTGCAGAAGTGTGCACCGCAGTTACATCGTCCCTTGATGTTCTTATGCATTTCGAGGTATGGATACTGACAGTTCGATCAAGCGAAATCATATGACGTGATTACATCCGCTATACTTCCTTCTTTATTAACGCAAGTACTATGTTTCAGGGAGATGACGGAGCTTCTTCTACAAGAACATCACCCCTAGTAGTTGATGCAGATCTCTGGGTGGTGACACTTCCAACGATCGAGCAAATCGAATCATATTTAGATATCCATTATTTATTTTAGACAACTGATCATTTGTGCAGGTCTATTTAGATGAGCCGTTGACGCCTGCACAAAGTTTATATTCTTTTTAACAAAATAGAAAACCATACTAATGCAATTACTGTGTTTCAGGGAGTTACTGAAGCATCATCTTCAATAATATCATCAATGGAAGTCTATGAGGTATGGATCTTGACAGTTCCATCTAACTAGATCAACAATGCGTGAATAATTGTCGTTTGAATGTTCTACACAAAGCGTTCATTCGTGTTTTGCTATTGAGATGTACGTGGGTATTGGTCCCCAAGTACATTTTGTGTTTTCAATATTATTATACATACTAATGAAAGTTCTATGTTTCAGGGAGTCGATGGAGCGTCAGTGCGTGATGGATGTGCTTATCATGAAAATATAGTCGCTGCAGCGCAAGAGGAAGTGGAGACATGCACACACGAGTCGGAGCAACAGCGTCCTGATGTTGAAGTTCGAGGCAAGAAAGTTTCAAAGAAAAGAAAGCAAAAGAAGGTTAGTGTCCTGGTCACTATATTATGTTGTTTTTTACTGTTAATAGTTCAATACTGTAACTTGTGTTTAAACTGAACATCCCTTTTCCAATCTGTCCTCTAGTTGCGAGTGGGTGTACGAACTAGATCTACACAGACAGTGAAGCGAACGAGAGATGTTGCTTGTCAAACCTTTTGGCAGGGACTTGAGACTGGAGATGCATCGTGCCAATGGGAAGAATATGAAGTTATTGACAACGGAGCTATACCACCACCAGCCATTGATAGTGAATGTCCTCCTGGTAGTTCGGATGCAGTCGGAGATCAATTCACAGAATCCACACCCACAAAAACTAAGACTGTGAGAAAGTTGAAGAAATTGTTTTATTCACCCATCGCCGGAGTAGGAACAGATGTTGCAATGGAAGAGAATGAAGTGGACGACAATGAAACACCATCAATATCACTGAACATAGCGGAAGACGATATCAGAGATTCTACCTTTCATGTGAGTGACATGTCCTCAACGTTACAGGCCGAACCAGCTGGGATGCAGAGTGACAGTATAAGGAAAGAGGCCAAATTCATTGTATTCGATAGTTGTTTGATTGATATTATTATTCGGATGAAATGTGGGCATTCGGTTGGTGGGGAAGTATGTGGGGAGCCATTGATTAATGTGACTCGTGCAATTCGAGGCACTAACCTTAAAATACATGCCACCTGTACAAAATATCATCCTTTCTCATGGTCTGCACAACCCATGCTGGGGCAACTGCCAGCAGGCAATCTACTTTGTGCAGCGGCTGCACTTTTTAGTGGTTCAAGTTTTAAAAAGTTAGAGTCTTTCTTTCAGTTTGTGGGAATCCATTTCATTGCGAAAACTCAGTTCTACAAATGCCAAACCGATTATCTATTTCCAGCCATTAGCGAAGCTTGGAGAATGGAAAAAATGTCTATTGATAGTACATTCGCGGGCAAACGGTTCAGGCTAGCCGGTGATGGACAGTGCGACAGCCCAGGATTTTCAGCCAAGTACTGCACCTACCACTTTCAGGACATGGAAAGTAAGAAAATTGTGAGTTCGGTGGTCGTGCAGGTGTCACAAAGTACATCCTCAGTGGCCATGGAGAAAGTTGGCTTTGTAGCATCATTGCAAGAACTACAATCGCGGGGAATGGCGATCGACCTGATAGCCACGGACAGACACGTTTCAATTGCCAAGACAATGAGAGAAGAGTACAAAAATATAAATCACCAATTTGACGTTTGGCATCTTGCAAAAACAATCAATAAAAAAATGTCGGCTGCAGGTAAAAAAAAAGATATGCAAGGTATTTCACAGTGGTCCAAGTCAATCAGCAACCATCTTTGGTGGAGCTCAAAAACATGTGGAGGGTCGTTGGAAATTCTACTGGAAAAATGGCGGTCAGTAATGCTACACTGTAGCAACGTTCACCGCTGGACCACAAACCAACATTTCCACAATTGTGAACATGGCCATTTGTCCACAGAGGAGGCACGGAAGAAGAAGTGGTTGATTCCTTCATCACCCACTCACAAAGCCATTGAAAAGATTGTATTTGATAAAACTATAACAAGAGATTTGAGGGGACTCACGGAATTCTGCCACACAGGAGATTTGGAGGTGTTCCACAATATGTGCCTAAAGTACTGGCCAAAACGATTGCATTTTGGCATGGAGGGCATGATAAATCGGACTCTTCTAGCGGTCTTGGCACATAACCATAATGTTGGCCGTCAACAAAGTAGGATGACCGGAACTTTAGGGACGCTTCGCTACAATAAGGCCTTCACTAAAAGAAGTAAACAATGGGTGATCAAACCAGTGTTTCAGGATATGCAATATGAGTTTATTGAGAGACTTATTGTTGATGTCCTAGATAGGCACATACATGGAGTTGTGAACGAACCTGTGCAGGGGACAACTGCATTGCCACCCAACATTGCCTCTGTTCCATGTCCACCTAAAGCAGAGCTCATTGAGAAATACACATCACGGTTTAAATGATTGTAATTTGATTGTCTGTTCTCTCGAGTATCCTCATGTTGCAGGCCCATTGAATATGTGTAGCTATGTATTGTGTAAATAAAAGTGATTGCTCAGTGTACATGCAATGTGTCTATCCAACCTTGTTCATTTGCGCATTAAATTAAACCAAACAGTAATATAAATCATTTTTCAAAAAATATAGAATGTCTCCGTATTTATGGTTCTCTGGGGCTGCAAATGCATGCAGACAAAATGCAAAGATGGAGTGTAAATTTCAAGTCCTGTGAGATGGCCTTACACTGAATGTAGCTAACTAGGAATGTGTGCTCGTTCAAAGTGAAGGTCAGCTGCTTTGATTTTTTGCTCGGGTGCCGGAATGGCCCCCGACTCAGTATAAGGTTCTATTGTTATTTGACCTTGACAGGCCGGGACCATCCCCGAAAGACTTCTTTTTGGGGGTGTGGGGCAATAACCTAAGAAACGATAATGAATATAATTTCAGAAACGAAAGCCATTTAATGTTCGTTCATTAGAAGAAATAACGTCGGCATAGAAGGAGTGGTATTTCGGGGCTGCCCTACGCACAGACACAATGGAAAATGCAAATATAATGTAAGTAACTCTTTAGATGAGTTTATACCGCAATTTAATTACTATACAGTAGCTTTAAAGACGGGTTAAGTTGTACTTGTTCGTTCTATGTGGCATATTGTTTTGTACCGCGCACTATCTTGAGGAGAACCATCTCCTTTTACGGAAGCACCTCAAAACCTTCCTCTTTGCTTCTGCTTTCTCTCTCCATCTCCCCTGCTACAACTGGTCCACTGTCTGCGACCTCGGTCCTGGGCCCTTCCACTCTCCACCTGCACTGCCTCCCTGTCAACCCCTGCACTGGGGGACTGTCTCAGTATCCTACAGCCCCCCCTTGACGTATAATACCCAGTTGCACTGTCCTAGCTATGAAATAATTTCCCGACCTAATATATAACATTAATAATTTTAATAAAGATCTGATGGTGAGACTAATTTAATTTTTTATGTTTTTAAAACAGGTACATCCTTCATTATTGTATGTGTCACGAGTACCAGACACCGGCGGATGGCTTTTACAACCGCCAGTTGCTTCTCCGCGTGAACAACGTTACCACCCTGACCATTTTATGGGACGATCGCCAAGTACAAGTATGCCCTTATGCGGTACTAACGGCTAGATGCAACATACAGACCGTTGTGGTGGCCTAGTGCCTCGTTGTTGGAACAGCCATGCGATTATCAGTGTGACCGAAGAGCTTATTTTATCGTAAACCAACACCCTGTGTACTGCACACGAACATCGCTTGCCTCAAGACGAACTATTTTGGATCGAGAGCAAAGAAAAATTCAAATCGCTGAATATTCTCTAAACATTTGATGTCCAATAAATGTACTTTGCCAAATTTACAATCTTGCGGTTTGCTTTTAAACCACAGTTTCATATTCCGAATTGTGGCGCTGTATTGTGAGATGATCTAAGACCCTGTGTACAGCAAAGGAACATCGCGTGCCTCAAAATGAACTTTTTGGAACGTGAGCAAATAAAAATGCAAATCGCTGAATATTCTCTAAACATTTGATGTCAAATAAATGTACTTTACCAAATTTACAATCTTGCGGTTTGATTTAAAAGTACAGTTTCATATTCCGAATTGTGGCGCGCTGTGTTGTGAGCTGATCTGTGTTGGTTTCCGGGTTCTGTGTGGAGTCGCGTAGAAGACGCCTGGGCGCGT
The DNA here is from genome assembly GCF_040938575.1 of Ambystoma mexicanum. Classification (NCBI taxonomy): domain Eukaryota; kingdom Metazoa; phylum Chordata; class Amphibia; order Caudata; family Ambystomatidae; genus Ambystoma; species Ambystoma mexicanum. The sequence continues at coordinate 849,402,079 of NC_090930.1, forward strand.
TTGCCTACGGAGCACAGTCACGTCACGGATCAAGGCGGGGAATATGAATGTTTTGATAAAGTCTGTTTCAGGGGCGGGGGATATGATTTAGTGCCGCAAAAGCAGGTGAGCCAGGTCGATGGGGGGAAATGATAGGATTATCAGAAAATGGTGGCTGATTTCGAGTGCGTTAATGGACGAAAAGTCGGGTAAGGTCCATAGGAAAGTTTTCTACGATCTACCGATTTATGCTTAAAAACACATGGCCGAACCGTAGGGACAATAAAAAAAAAGTCCCGGAACTATCCTTTAATATATTATTAAGCATAATATAAAGTTCGCATCACATGCAGCCAACATTTCTATTAAAGCACTAATACAGAGTATACAATACATAATAAAGGCACTCATTCTTGCCTTGCCCCACTGTTGTAACAGTAACATCCACCGTTTTTTTTTCTTCACAAAAACATAATTTTTGCCCATAGTTCTCGCAATCAAAAATGCATCGCTATAAAAATCATATAAACATGTTGACATTAATACCCCTTAATACACGTCTCTCACACCCAACATTGCAGCCACCAAGTAAACATTTTGGATAAAAATGCCATTCTTCTAAAGCACTTGCAGTCAATGTACAATTGACTGCGAATCCTAAATCTTCTAATTACCCTCTGGTTCATGACTCTATAATGCTCTCAATGCTATGACAGAATGTGCCACATTCATTGAAAACCAGATCCCGCCATTAATCATGTAACTCAGTGCTGTCGTGCTCCTGACAACAGCAGTAACTTCCTGCTGTCGCTGCACCCAACACTATCATCTATTTCTTCCTCAGTGCAGCTGCGCACATTCAAATTCTCCTTCACGGTTTCGGGGCAGCCCAGTGTATTAATACAAGTGCCTTTTGTGAACAAAAACCTCCACACCAAATTGCTGCTTTCGCTCTGAATGAAATCGCTTTGCACTGCCACCATACGGGTTCCCTGATAAACAGACTCTACTCAATGAAGGCCCCAAAAGAATTGTCTGCACAGCCGCCGCATGGGTTCAATTGTAAACGTACTTTACACAACGAATGCTGCCAAAATTATGCCACTTTCACTTCGCTCCACGCCGCCGCCTCTTCAAGTTAATTCGCTCCAGTGTCAGCTTGCCATGTTCACAGCAGCGCGGGTTCCACTTTGAATAAAGAGCAAAGCGTCACCACCTGTATGTTCCAGTACAAACTAAACTATGTTTACTGCGGCGCCACCCATTGCCACAGCCTGCGCATTGATAATTCCTTGACTGAACTGCGAAACGAAGACCAGGTGTGCTGGATCCACACATGTCATCATGGAAATAATGGCGCTGGCTCCAGCATTCTATACGCTCGGTGCTAGCAGCCATCCTGGCGGAATACACGGGCAAACAGCCCCTTCAAACCTCCTACTCGGCCCCAATTCTCTCCGGCGAGCCAACACAAGCCCCATTTGTTGTGTTAAATGGGCTCTCTCCTCATCCGGCACGGACTACATGTCCCAAGAAGCCCTTTTCCTCGAGCACTGCGGCACTCCTGAGCGCTTCATTTTCAAAAGAGAAGCTGTCCTCGTCCATTCCTCCGGACCTTGGACTCTATTTGCCCAAAAGGCAGGAGCATTTTCCTGAGGCCAATGCTGTAATTTCTTCCAAGTTCTCTCCAGCACGAACCTTGGCTAGCCCAAGTCTTGCCATCTCCAGTGTGACTCTTTAATGTGTTAAAGACTATCACTAACTAGTTTAATAAATGTCATATTAATACCATTCCATCTTTTCAGTTATTAATGAGTTCCACATGGTTGAACGTGTGCAGTTTCCAGAGGATTTTGGATGGAATTCTTTGTGGTAAGTGTGGTTCGTACTAGGGGACAATGTAGGGCTTTCATAGGGCTTGGGATTCAACTCTTTTAGGAAAATGATTGTCCTCCACAGGGGTTCATTCTAAGACACAGTGCATGTGGCCAGGGCTGTTGCAAGGTCTGGAAAAGACCTGCGGCTATGCTAATGTCGGGACCGCCGGGACTCAGGCTAGCTAGCCTTTTCGTTGTAGCCCCTGAGCTTCTAGCCAGGGCTACAACCAAAAGACCGGGGGCTATAGCCCCCTCAGCTCCCTCCTAGCAACGCCTCTGCACGTGGCCCTTCTAAACCAGTCTCTGAATGGCGTACCAGTCATTTCACATTTTAGCTTGTTCATTGCACAACCAGTCCACATTCTTTAACTTAAGCTAAGTTATCAATACTGTACAGATGGACTAAATGGGGAATCCAAAAGACGCTAAAATGATTCACACGCCATTAACCGACTCTCTAGTTAGGTGGCCATAACTGGTCACCAATTTAGCTGGCAAGAGCTCCAAGAAGTTGGCACCCAAAAGTTGGTTTGATCCGAAATCTCCATGGGTGGACGGGGAATCAAAAATGGCATTGAAAATGTTCTCCAACATGCGAGCAAGCCCAACCCTTTGAGGCAGAATTTCGGGCTTAGCCCAAAGGAACATTTGGAAAAATTGATCCAAAAAATGCATTTCAAGCATATTGTCCCTTCCTAGGGATAAAAGAATGCCTACACATTTTTAAAAACGGGCATGTAACATTTGTTAAGAGCGAGGAATAACATACTGGAAACCTTTTATGAAATTAATTACTTTTACAGGATATGATGGATGAGGACTGATGGAAGCAAGGTGCCAAGGGGCATGGGTGAGGGTAAAAGGAGCACAAACCAGGGTACCAAAACAAAAGAGGCCCAGGAGGTAGAGGCTCTGCAGGAAATTTCCAGAGTTCTCTGTAGGCCAGTCCACTGCTGGAAGTCTCTATTATTGTTTTATTTATTTATTTATTTGTATACTGCACCAAAAGCCCGCGGGCATCGGGGTGCAACATTTACACGTTAGGTGCAAACAAAAAGAGACAGGACAGTTTATTCTGAAGGCAAAATGTGAAGTTCGGCATAAACTAAGGTAAGCAGTCAGATACATTAGAAAATATGATCTTTCTGAAACAAGTAACCACCAGTACTTTTGTTAGAAGTAAAGATCAACAGCAAGTGTGTTGGTGGGTTTAGATAGCATCACTAGGGTGTTTGTTTCTGGTGCCGTTCGGTAGCTCTCCTTGCTGGAATGCTGCAACTTTACAGAATGCATGTGACAACGTGTTGTGTCTTGTGTTCCCTACCTTGGTCCTGCATGAATGCTTGCCTGAGAGAATGCCTGTTGGAATGTTGTGGTGTGAATGCCCCTGTAAACTCCATGAAGGTCAGTTGGAGTGAAGCAGCCTTTGAGAGAGGAGGCAGGTGTATGTCTCCTGTGTACCTTCCTGCTTACCTACCCTTGGCCTAACCTGATGCATATACCTTGTCAGTGGAACTTAGTAAAGAAGTTCACTTCCCTTACCTTTCATTTCACCCCGCAACACAATGCCCATTACCAGATCCAGCAAAGAGTGGCTACACCTCTGAGCAGGGTTCTAGCTGGCACTTTAACACCTAGTGAAAGAGATGACCCAAGTCATTGGAGGATAAGGAGATATTGATGGCAGCATTTGAAGAATAGTCCCTAGTTTGCTCCACCCTGGCTAGCATTTCCTACATTGCATATGGGCAATACTACTCAAAGTTTTGCTCTGTCATTAACAGCCGTCCCATTTTGTCAACATTCTGTAGTATGTGGCTGGGTGCATTCCTTAAGTGGGGGGAATGCATCATGGAATGTGGAGCCTGCAGGTGGGTGGATTCCAGGTGGGACAGTGGGAAGACACAGAGGATGGGATCCCTAACTGAAGGGATGTTACCGTGTGACCCTCCTGCATAGCCACTCTATCTTAGCCTGTGAAAATAAAGCAACTCTCTTCTGCACTTAACTGCCTCCAGGGTGCTTCCTGCCTTGATGATGACGTACCTGATGCATCGGGATACTACCATTTCGGTTAGCAGGAAAAAGTATTTTGGGAATCTCTGGTGTTTTTAAATACTGGACCCTTTAGGGCGCAATTTATACACATGCTGGTAAGTTACATTTTGCCAGACCTCTCTTTCCAATATTTGGTATTTCTCTCAATATTGACCAGATAATAGTGTTAATTTCGCTGCAGTGTGCATTGTCCACGCTCAAAACAGCACATGTATGTTCAGCCCCTCAAAAATGATCAGCCTCGAGGAACCAAAAAACGTGCAAAACACGTGTTGTGAGTTTTTAACTTTAGAAAGAGGATGTTAAATAAAATTAGGGGACTATAAAGCACAAATGAAGACAAAGTGGTAATTACCAATATTCAGGCTTTAAAAAAACTTGCATGTTTAAAGCGAAGTGGGGGATTTATTTCAACTTACACTTTTTGGCAGATAATCAGGTAGGAGTCTGTTTTACCTGTTAATACACAGCAACAGAATCTAAACTTTGCCAATGATTAAACTTAAAAGAAGACAGTGTATGTAAGGCCGCTCTGCCCCGTGTACTTAATGACATTAATACTAGTGTGCTGATTTAGTACACTTCTGGAGTTTAGTACATGAGAGCAGGAATCGTTCTGCAAGCTACACCCTATGTCAAAGCGGACACAGGCCTGATTCATGGAATATTTGGCCCGGGGCAAAGTACTTTTCACTGGTGCAAAGTGACTTTGCACTGCCAGCAAACACCTTGATTCATGGAATCGTGCAAAGTGTAATTTTGCAGGGCAAAGTAACTTTGCACGGCAAAAAGTCACTTTGCACTGTTTCACAAATCAGGGTGTTTGTTGGCAGTGCAAAGTCACTTTGCACCAGTGAAAAGTACTTTGCACCAGGCACATTATTCCATGAATCAGACCCACGGTGTTTACAGAACTGCATTATGTTGCTCCATGCTGCGAATGCTTTACATTCTGCCAATCTTCCAGAGGAAAAACATCTTTTTCGTTTCTTATTGTCAACATTTCTAAAGTATGTTTCTTTCTATGGGTTCCCCCCATTTTGTGAGCTGATTTCAGACCCTTAAAGTGGAAGTTATATCAGAGGAGGCGAGGGATGGTCGTTTTCATGTTCATTTTTGTAGCAAAAGGGCGAAGTAAAAGGTTGCACTTTCTTTGGCTTTACAACAAGTTTAATTGCCTACTAATCCTGCCCCACCAATAGTAGATTGCCAGAAGTAGTTTTAGCACTAGTACCAGCAGGAGTAGCCCTGCTTGTGGTAGTCACCGCAATAATACTACAGTTAGTGCACATGCTAATAATGATACTGTAGAAGTTGTGCTAGTTCTGATGCAGTTAGTAGCACTCATTCTGATGCTACTTATAATGGCACTAGCAATTGTATTTGAGGTAGTAGATTTCATATTATTACCAGCACTAACATTAGCAGTACTATTATCAACAGTAGTGGTAGCACTACTACTATGAGTAGCTATAGAAGTAGTAAGAGTAGTAGGAACACCACTGAAAGCACTACTACTGGCCTTTTTAATTACACTACCAGTAGTAGTAATAGTAGAGTGTAGGGCTACTACAAATAGTATCATTAGTATTATTCTCATCAGTAGTATTAGCAGCAGTGTTGGTACTACTTACATAATTGGGCATAGTGTTATTACTTCTACTACCAGGATTTGTACTAATTGTGGTATTATTACTATGACTACTACTGCCAGTAGTATTAGGGCTAGCACTACTATATTAGTAGTAGTAGTGTGGGTAATAACACTTATCCAACTGCTAGTACTACTGCTATTACTGGTACATACACTAATACTGATAGCAGTTGTAGTATTGGCAGTTGTAGAAGTGGCTGGTAGCAGTGTTATTAGCAATTCCTCTGCTAATAGTACTATTACTAATACTGCTAAGATTATGTTTATGTATGGGGTTTTATAGAGCGCTCGGTCATCTGAAGACATCATGGTGCAAGCTGCAAAGAAGACATTCCAAATAGACAAAGGTCATAAGAGCACGGTCAAAGGCAAGATAGTTGTTCAACTTGCTAAGAGACAAAGCAATACTATTTCACAGAGCCAGACCTAAAAACTGAATAAGAGCCACTGCCCGGGAGGGCACACTGAATGCGCAAAACTACCAGGAAGCATTGGTTACTAAACTGAAGAGACTGAGTGGGAAATTAGCAAATCAATTTCCTGTGGAGCGGGCAGGAGTGGCTCAGATACAGTATGCAAACGAGATCCAGTGGTCAGGCTAGCTGGTGCCTTCGGGGCAATCTGGAGACACCAAAGCAGTCAATCAAGCTGCCCCAGATAAAGGGAATGCCCATAGTTCAGACGTGCGGAGACAGTAATAGGTTTAAGCTCAGCAGGAAGGAAAGGATCTTTTCAAAAATTGTTTTTAATTAAAAAAACAACAGCACCAATGTGAAGTTTGAGTGACAGATCTTTATCCAAATTAAAGCTAATATTCCTGATGACAGGCACAGAACAATGGAAGAGGGCCAATCACTGGCGGACAACATTGTGGGCCCCACAGCCATAATGCCCCACCCCGACATCGACCATCTCTGTCTTCACAGAATTAAGCTTGAGCCAGTGAACCTACTAGTACTATTGATAATGGTGCAGTCATTACCACTGTTAGTAGTCTTACTGCTACTACTTTTGGCAGTAACACTACTGGCAGTAATACTATTGTTCCACAATTAGTATTACTACTAATAGCAGCACGGCTCCCTCTGGTATTACTAGCATTGATGGGGCCGGATTAGTAATTAAGTTACTGGTGATGTAAACTATTAGAAAACCTGGTCTCTTTGCTGCTATGGAGGATCGCCAGACTGCACCTCCTCTCCTCCTCTAATGTCACTCCCTCCTTAAGGGCTTCAAATCAGCTCAAAAGATGGAAGAGAAACGTATGGAGGAAAATGCTTGCAAAAATATTCAAAATAATTTTGCTGGGAGGTTTTTGTTGGAAAGTTGTCAATAAAATAGATCCTACTCGGTATCCGCTCAGCACCATTGAATTGTATCATCGGTCTTTCGATAGTCAAAAGACTCTTCTATACACTTACTAATTTATTCATTCATTATACCATACCCAGTTAGGTCACCCATGCAATTACGAGTGCCACTAACACAAGGTGGAGTTTTTCTGCACGTATGCACACTTCCATGTACAATGTCGTCCCAGTGCGATGATGTCATTTGTTTACATGTGATGTCATCACACAGGCACATTAAGCCGAGCAACAGACATAACCATCCATTCTGCGTTGTTCTGCACCCACGGGAGGGTGCGCATCAGCACGGCACGTATCTGAGCCATCAAGAATCCCCTCATTACTACACTGCGGCAGAGGATTCCGCTTAGGTAAGCTTCTGCTGGGAGATCCGCATCTCCTTTAGGATTTTGGAAGGCTTAGCAGCCTATTTATAGCCCTCTGTCCTCTATTCCAGAGGACCCGTTTTCTGTCTAGCAACCACGACCCTCTACAATTCATCTGAGAGGAACCATTCACCAGTAATTCATCTTCGCACATCGAAATTGAGGTACATTAACGCAACACTGTGCCTTAGCGCTCTTTTAATCATTAATATTTCCCCAATTTTAGAAGTCCTTTTTGACCTAATTCCATTATCCATAGGTTAACAGGAAGTAGATTGCCCAGAACCTCCTTCTGAAACAGCCATAGGAAGGTAAAATCTGAGATGTTAAATATTTAACATTTCTGATTACTAGACAAATCTTAATGAATTCTTCATTTACAATATAGTTCCATCAGCATCTCCTGGATACACCTAGAATGGAAGACCCCTCCTCCCTGAAAAAACACGTCAGCTCTTCACCAGGAATATGACCAGTTAGGTGACATGAGAGAAACTGTAGATCATTTAATAAAAATGTATAGTAACAAATGAGTATAATATACTTTACTCTCTATTTTGAAATAGATTACGGTGAAGGTTGATTTGAGAAACACATTGAAACTTGTGCTCCTGACGAAGGGATGATGGTCCTGAAACACGTAGAGCAATAATGTATCTATGAACAATATATGGACTTGATAAAGTTTGATGAATCAATTGCAATGTGATTTAAAAATGTAGAACATATTTGTATAAACTTGATGTTATGTCTATCCCTATTATAAATTTATTTTTACAAAAACTGCATGATTGAATTCTTTTCTTAAACTCTATGATATAGATGCATCACAATTATTGTTTGTTTTTACAAACATACTAGGTGTGCAGGGACGTGAGTGATCCACTGCTTGTGGACACCGGCTTCTCTCTCCTAAAAAATAGACTATTAACAGTTACAAACATTATATTTTATTTTAGTAAAAAACAATATGTCCCCTTTCTCTGCAAATCCATCATTTAAGGTGAGGTTCTACTACTGCCCAACTACTTAAATGTGGCTTTGCAACATATTATACACTGTACATTAAAGTGTTCCTGCATAACGGTACATATTTTACATGTATTCTACATATGAACAAATGTAAGATCCCTTGCACTATAGCTAACACGTCAGTAAGTATTAGAGGGGATGAGGACTTGACTATATATCATAAACAATAACATGTGCTCTACGGTATGCAAAAGTAAGGCAAGTGCCCTGGAATTCTTTGACACAATTAATTATCTTGACCTTGGGCCTGGTTTCTCTATTCAGTGACTCTCAATATCCTTACAATATATGGTGGAGTTTTGTCCTCAAATATCCTGGTTTAACCGGGCTATATTAGGATTCCTTGCTACACCCGCCATGTATGCACAAATGTATGACCGCAGCCATCTACATGAGACGCGTGAGAAAAAACAAGGTGGCTATAGAAGGTCTACAATTAACTTTTAAGCCTAACCGAAATTGCCAGTTCTGCGGTCCACTACTCAAATGGACGGGCACACTTGCTTATTTTTTCATGACATGGTTACCCACATCAAACAGGCAATCAAACAAAAACTGTGACTCCCACCCCAAATATTACTGCCTGAAGAAGTATCCTCAGTTAATTTCTCGTTTAATCTCATGATGAGGTGAGCAGGATTATGGAAATATGAAGGCATCAGTGCTACATTGCCAATCATGCCACAACAAACTGCACAAAGATACCAGCTTCCCTGGCTTCTCCCACTGATGATATTTGCCAATGGTCCTTCACTTCTGGAATTCTGTCTTCCCAGCTAAAGAAATCTACCAACTCCCGAGTCCTGAAGGACCTCAAGACTGACCCACATAACCCCTGCGGTACTCTCTCCCCATCTCTACTACTCGGTTTCTGAGATGACTACTGGTGAACGCAGTCATTACTCAACTTCAGGCGTATTCTGAGAAAAAGGTCCTTCTCCTTATTCTGGTCTACTCTTTGTTCTGCCTTGAAATCCTTGAAGCTTGACTCTTTTATCTTCTGTGAATGGCTATCTCACCTATCGAAAAGTAACCCCGCTTTACCCGCGCTCATACCCTCATTTCCTCTTGCTCATTCGGAATCTACTGGTCTTGCTTATTGGGAACCTACTGTACTGTATCACTTCACCTCCACCGCCCCTGCCCTCTGCAGTGCCATGAAGTGCCTTGGTACGCAACATATATGTGCTCATACAAAACATCAATGAAAACAATAAAATAACATAAAAAAGGGTCCTCTATTGTGTTTTTTTGTGGACATTTGTGTTTTGATAGGGTGGAGAGGCTAACACTATGCATATCGTAAAGCGACAGGGAGCCACAGCTGCTTGCATGTTCTGATCATCGCACTACGTAAGCGTATATGCTTCCATGTCAAGATAGGTGGGCTGGGTCAGTGCACCAAGGAGCCTATACATATAATGGTCTAAGAGAAGGAAGTGGAATGGCCTCACTCCTTTGCAAGGATATATATATATATGATATGGTATGCATCGAAAGCCTTGCAGCCTTAAAATAGGAAAACTATGGGAGGAAGGTTTTCCTTTGCAACTAGCGATAGTCATTTGTATTATCTTAAATAAAAATTTGCTATGGATGTGGACAACTCATTAACAGTTTCTTACATCAGTACCTAGAAGGGAATTCGTAAGGTCTAACTTGCCGTGGCACAAGTGAACGGGATGCTGGGAGCCTAGATCAACTTTTACCAAGAATGGATGGACTATAATCTGCCAACAGATTGGTCGCGTTCTACGTTTATTATCTGTGTGGCCATTGACGGATAATGGTTTGGTTTTATTCAAGGCCTGTATTAAATGCAAATGTAAAGTTTTGAGACAAGTACTTAGCAGTTCATTCTCAGAGTTTAATGTTTGTACATCTGGATTATAAAATAAATGGAAATCATCTGCATTGAAAGCCAAAATTCTTGGAGGGCCTCCAGGAATCCAGAGCCAGGTCCCCCACACCCTATGTGGTCGCTTGCTTCCCTAGAAAGTTACCCAGGACGGGGACCTGTTATGTGGGTGAATGAGTAAATCCTCCTTGGGTTATGTCAGGGCCCCGTCCTCTATCTTACCCTGGGCTGCCCATTTCTTTTGTAGCTCATGGCCAGATTACATCATCAAAGCCACATATCCGAGGAGAATTCCTCGCCTTGCATTGTAGGACTGTACATTCTAAATACAGCCTAAAGGCCATAGGTCGTCACTGTGTTAGAACAGGTCATTTTTGAAAATGGGCACCCCATAGGCTCCTAGACTCAACAGCGGTACATTCGCATCCACTTGGCATTTTAAAAGCCTACACTCCAGAATTGGCTGCTTGAGTATACTACCTAAACTGCAGCTTCTGAGAACATGATGCCCAGCACATTGTACTGCTACTCCTTAATGGAACCAAGGCTTCCTTTAAACTTACATTCTGCTCCTTTGGGAGAGAAGGTCACCCATCCTTCCCCTAGCATTGTACGGATTGCCTTGCGGCCCTTCATTTGGACAGGAGCCAGCACAGGCGCGACGCCTGTGCCTAGACATTCCTTCATGCCTTCTACTATCACCGTTCTGTATAATTGCCCTTCAGACCACGACCACATGGTTCTCTGCAATATGGCTGAAGTCTTCCTCTAGCTTTGACGCCCACAGATCTTGCCTTCTGTGCCAATTGAACCTTTATAATATCTAGTCTGGTCCTTAAAGGTACTACGGAATTACATGTAAGAGGAAACTAGGACTGCTAATTGATGACTTGATTTTGAGAAGGTTTACTTCCACCAAGTGAACTTGTTCATGAAACAGTCTATTGATTCTTTCAAAAGGAAACAGGAAAGAATGAAAGCACAGGGGTCCCAGGGCAGCCATTGCAATTATAGCAAGTCATTGTAAACTGTGTAAGCTTTGCCTCAGGCTTGGATTAACCATGGAGGGAAGGGTACATCTGCAGCAGCCACCCCTAATCTCAAAGGCCCCCCTTTACGCAGATGAATTTCCCAACGTTGCTTCCTATTTTTTCTTGTATTCGCACTTTTTCAACGAGGCATGGCTCTTCAGTTATCAGCCATTAAAACATGTTAGTTCATTGCATATCTGTATGTAAGCTGACCAAACTGTGAGTGGTCTGTTTGCTGGCATGCTCTGTAGCACACAATACTACTGCAAATATAATTAGAATGGTCTCTTAATGTGGTGCATTAAGTACAAGAGTAAGGAGACTGCCAAAATGTCATAAATTGGGCTACATAAGCCACATTGCTTTACATCATAAATATAAAAGAGCAAATATAATTATGCAGCAAGAACTCTACTTCCTTTTTGTACTTTGCCTGTGCACTGGGACGGTATCAAAGATAGATAGCAAACTTAAAGGCGTGTTTCCTATCAGCATGCGCCATGCAACTTCTGCATGCACTTAGATGGCTGCCTGTCAATAACTCTGCTGCCAGATTCCCAAAAGTACTATTGGCAAGAAAGTCTGTCCGCGTCATGAATATTTTCTCTGAAAAGGAGAGTCATTTCATGTTTCCATAGACAAAAATGTAATTAATTTTGCTTGTGAATACATTGCAACAAAGAAATAATTCTCATTATCCACAATGCAATTGTGGACTTCATAGTCTAGTAAACCAAAGCGTAAAGTTTTTTTGAATGGTGCACATTGAACTGAATCACATTTACAGACTCCCATCTTTGTTATGTGAGGCATAGTGAGATTACATGATTTTCCCAGGATACTGATTTTGGTTGAGTGGCGAAGCCAAGATTTGAGCCCAGTTTGTAATTGTGTACTTGACCACATACGTTCTGTGAGGAATCCATGGTATTAGTCCCTGTTCAATAGGGTGAGCCAACCCCTTTGAGGCTAGGGAGGTGAGCCCACTCAGCAAGACACTCCATATGGGTCTAGGCAAGTGAGCCTACGCACACTGATATTAACAATACATATGTTGATCCATTCTTGTATGAACTGTATATCACATTACAATGATATCGTAACCATATTTTTCGTAGTGTACTCAGAAACAATGCTGTGTGATGCCACTTCCTGTTTTGTCAAGGGGTGAAAGGTCATGTTCCATCGCTTCCCGTGATGTCACGGTGGGGTGAAATGGCATGATTTCCTGTGATGCCATCAGAGGTCTAGGGTTATGTGATGTCACTTCTGCTACCCCTGGTATTTTGGTGAAATGACGTCTGTGCTCTCCAGTCCTCTGGTGCCTTCCCATTGCAGTCAACATTCTTGTACATCTTCAACAGATGTAGAAGTCGCTCAAGTAGTGCTTTGTGCTGTGGCTGCAGGGGAGGTGTGAACCCCTGCACATATTCGCATCCGCTATCACCCAGATTTGAGGCCGATGGCCAATGCCTGATTGGTTGAACCTCATATCCGTGATTGTTGAGTGGTGGGATGAAATTGGACCACTGCAGTGGTATTGGCTGTGTTTATGTTTAGTAATGTGTTGGAGCAGAATCCATGCCAAGCAGTGTGCATCCCACTCTGAGTCACCAGAGGATCTGCATGGGAGTCAGCCCTCACCCGAAACGTAAACACTCCACTCTTCACACCCTTACCATTTCCATGGCAAAGCTTTGCCAATATTGAGTTTATAATCGATTAGCTTGGATCGCATTGCAGCCGTCTCTAGCAGACGTACAAGCTTGTTTAGGGGAACTATTTGCTCTGCCGATGTCATGTTTGAAAGCCTTCACGCACATTTTAAAGTTCTGGGGACTGAAAAGCTGGATTAGGATCCATGTTCAGGTGCTTTAACATTTTACTGCCATTTAAAGATAATTATTATAATTGTTCTTTTATAACGCACTTAATACCAGAGATTGGTTACTAAGTGTGGGATCGAGATTCAAACCTGTGTTGTGCTGCGTCACTTCCAAGACAAAAGTGTTGCCCCTGAGCTATCCACCCTCACCCAGATCTTTCTTTTGCATTCTTTTCCATGTCCACAACACTCTACAGAAAGAATTGGCTTGTGAAAACAAGGAAGCACTGGAGGCATAAACTAAGTGACCACAATGACTTCAATGTGTTTGGAGTCTTTCCTAGTGACTGCTGGTCAGAAGTTCCGCCCTTCGTAGGCAATTAAGAATTTGAGGTATATCCTGACTGGATAAAGCCATTTAATCTGCAAAATCCTTAGCTCTGCAAGCAATGGTGAGCTTTCCTGGCTTCATTGCTATAATATTGATAAGGTTAGAAAGATGTGCTGCTCTCTGCATTCACTTCAGTTCTTCGTCAGGGTGCCACTGGTCTGCAAAACGGTTGTGTTCCCTTGCAATGTGGTATGGCACTCGCACAGCATGCACCAGATATGTCTTGTGTACTGAGATGAAAATATACAAATATAAAGAACCCGAGCCCAGTAAACCCTTTTTCATGCTCAGCAAAAAAACTAAAGTCAAAACAAAAAGAACAAACAAAAGGAATCCCCCTCGAACTTCACATTCGGCATATTCAACCAGGCAAAAGCGTGCTCTGACAAAGCCTCTACAGCCCGTTCGCAGAAAGAGATAACAAGATCCACAAAGATCCCAGATAAAGCCGAACAGAAAATAACAAAGAACAAAAAAAAGAAAATCTACCCACCCGAAATGTGAAAGAAAATGTCAAACACATCTACCGAAAAACGAAGGAAGGGGGCACCACCAAAACGATCGCTCCATCAATTGTAAGACAACGATCGTTGAGCGAAACCTCAGATTGGAGCACTTATACCATCGAAGAGTCAGACCAGGAGTCTAACACAGCTCCGTCCCTAAAAAGGAAATCAGAACATTTAGATCTGACAAACAACCAGCAAGAGCTACCAAAAAAGATTTTAATTCATGATTCGAGTAATGACCTAAGGAGCGCTAAAACTTTACCAACAGCACAAACGCCCCTGTCTCATGGGAGCAGTCGAGGGCGAGAGGGAGGAGGCGCCTTAGTAGCAATGATTCCCCAAGGGTGGCTACGAACAATCAGGAAACTAGGTCGAGAAACTGCCACGACCGAGCCGACAAAGAAAAATTCAGTAATAATCGGCTATTGCCCACTAAAAAGACAAGCCGGAGCAAGGTAACTACAAATAACCGCATCAGTGGTCGCGATAAAAGGAGAAGCTTGTGGGGTAACGCCCGCACTCCCTACAAGCACAGCGACGCAGAAAGACCAGGCCCCGTAAATAAACAAATTGCTAGTGGATGTATCTTCGAATTAAAAAGGAGGGACACAGACAATGATCTCATCCTGAATAGGACATCAATTCTCAGGATTTTCAGCAAAATTCCTGTGTTAAGACAAAGGGGCAATAAGGAAAAAAAGAAGCGATAGACTCTATGAGATCATAGAATTGAGCGACAGTGACTTATAAACACCTAGGCCACCACGTGGAAAAACATTTATGCCCAAGAAGAACAGCCGACGAGTTGACCGAGAGTCCGCCACAACATTTCAAGATACAAAAAAAGATGAAAATCAGAGACCAAAAGGACTGTGCCCTGATACACAAACAGGATCATTATTATGGTCCAGACATACCAAGGATCCCGAAACGAAGTCAACAAGATCTCCAGAAAATTGGACGTGGACAAAATGAGGAGGTTCCCAGGATCGTAGAAACTAGCCATCATTCGAGAGAACAGACCAACTGGAGCGGTTTGCCACAGTGGGTCACTCGTCAATGCTCAAAAGATCCAGATCATTTCTGACTATGGTATGTTGGAATACCAGAGGGTTTCACTATTTATTAGTGAAAAGTGACGTGAACCTGGGGTCATTTGACCTCCTCTCCTTGCAGGAAACCTGGATGACTGAGAAACTGGAACTAGATGGATATGAAGTGATTTTTACTGAAGCTCAAAAAGGCCTGATGGGGCGGCCATCAGCGGGTCTTCTAATGACAATATGTTCAGGATGCGGCCTTGAGGTCCACGAGGTAATACATTCAACGCATCTGATCCAAGCAGCCATCTTAAACTGGTCCTGTCCACAAGGAAATCCGCAGAGGATTGTCAGCGAGAAACTACTTGTAACCAATGCATATTGGAACCCGGCATTGGTCACAAATGAAGATTTCTTAAATGAGATTGTAGACATATGGGATTCTTCAGCTTCAGTCCACCAATGGCAATACGACATCCTAAATAGAGATTTCACTGCTATCTGTGCAGGAATGGGAACAGCCAGTAACACAGGACTGTTGGATGGCCCCGGCATAACAGAGGTAACTTATTAGAATCCTTCATGGCAGATAGAGACATGCACAATCTCCATTGGCTAAGAGGGAAAAACAACCTAAAAAATCCCACATGGCAAAGAGATCGACAACAGAAGACCAAAGATCATACGTATCGAAAGATTTACTGATGCTCATGAAGACCTCGTCAGTAACTGTAACAGAGCACAGCGACCACAACATCTTATCTGCCACTTGGTTCGCTCTGCAAGATCTGAAACTTTACGCACCTTTGGAAATAGAAGTCGAATGTGGTGGGTCACGGATGAAACTTTCGGAGGGTGCTATCCTGGAAATATCAAAGAAATATAGTAGCACCGAGGAGGGAAGCTCTAGGAAACACACTATGGAACGGTGGGACTACGCTCCTCTTCTCACAAGATTCTTAAAACCTAACAGAAAATTCAGATGGCAGCCATTAAATCTTATCCACCAATACGATCAAGAAGTGGTCAAAAGGCCAGAACAATCCGTCAATTAAGAAGAGTTTCCAAAAAAGTCCCTTCAGAAGAAAACTTAAAGGGATGGAAATCTGCTAAGAAAGAATATAGAAATTGGATATTCCAACATTGCCGTACATTGTATCAATTAGATTCACACAAAATGCTCTGTGCACTCCAGGGAAAAACAATCTAAGGACTTTTGGAACCTGATTAAAGAAACTACACAGATCTCAGATAATAAAATTCAAAACTACGTAGCGGAAAATCAATGGTCTATGCATTTCTCTAATCTATACTCCCGGCCCACATCAGGAAGAGACTTCTTACTGCCTATTGTAACATCAAAAACGAATAAAGAAATAAGTTCTTGGAACATCTGTTCTGATGAGGCAACCATCCCGAATATGAATATGAAGCTTAACAACTCACGGGCACCTGGACCCAACGGGCTGAGCAAATTAGAGTTAAAAAAACACCCTGAACTATGGGCCAAGATGATAAAGAAGATCTTTGAAAATTGTAACATCAACTGTGCAATCCCGCACTCATGGACAAAAGCCACAGTAGGTCCAATCTTTAAGCGGGGGGCACCGGACGACCCTAACCACTATGGGCCCATTGCTCTGTTCGATGTAATCAGCAAGGTTTTCGCTTCTTTGGCCTTGGAGAGTTTCCAAAACTGGCTTGGAAAAGTGAGGTACGTTGACCAATTCCAAACAGGCTTCACCAAGAACGCTGGAACAGCAGTGAACATCTTGACAATTAACACTCAAGTCAAAGGCGTTTCAAAGCGGTACAACTGTGTACATGGCCTTCATCGACCTGGTTCAAGCCTTTGACCAGGTCGACAGGGAACATCTATGGAGCAAATTATAGACTAGACATTGTCCAGCATCTGTCTTGGAACCAATTCAGGCATTGCACGAAGGGACCTCGATGGGGGTTTGTCTAAGCTGTGATGGCGTCTTATCAGAGGAAATAAGGATATATAGATCCTCGCTACTACTTTTCAGAAAACTGTTGTGCACTTCAAAGCCAAAAGCTCTGGTTCTGATAAAGAAGGACCTTGATTCAGGCTCCAACAAAATGTTAAATAAATGGAAGGAGGATAACCAACGACTTCTGCAAGACCTGGACTATTCAGAAGAGCTCCTGGTAAACAACCCCAACAAAGTCACAAAGAAGCTGTATGAAATCGATTGGATTTCGACGTTGGAATCTGCTAGTAGATATCATCTGACCTCTGCTATTCCGACTCCAGCAATGAAAATTCAAGAGGTAAGAGACTACTTAAAGAAATGTCCAGACAAACAAGTGAGCAGACAATTCCTAAGATTCCGTCTTAACCAGGTGAGAATAAGGGAAATTCTGGCCTAGAGAAAACAATCAGAATCTGCAACCTGTCGATTCTGCTCTAAGAAAGACGGGGTTGAAACCAGTTGCCACCTGCTGTTGGAATGCAGCTCCCTAAAAGAGGCAAGGTCAAAATACCTAGCAAGAGCTTTAACAAACTACTCTACCTTGGATGATAATGAATGGGCACTGCTTTCAAGTGGGGAGGACGCCAGATGTGTGATTGGTGTCACACAATTTTTTAGATATTTGGATTTGAACACTGAAGACCCATCAGGAGAGATGGACAAATCTTAACTTAATTTAATGGCCTCCACCAGACGAAACAGAGGGACAATTTGTCTTGAGCCTAGACTTTAAATATGCTCTTTGTAAAAATTGCTATGCAATTAATATATAAATCAATAAAAATATTTATTTTAACAGATGAATCCATCTATTTTCCCACACAATAAGTCTCTTATGAAAATGTATTTGACACTGGCACGGCAGCCAGCTGCGGCATGCTGTTCATCCTGAAATAAAATTGTCTCTTCCTGGATGATCCTGGAGGAGACCCTGCCTCTCTCTAGTTATGCCTGACCAGTGTACTGTAAACGAGTTTGATAGGAGCAGCCATTTTGGGTAAGGCATGCAGAAAATATTGCATTCTGTAATAAGCCCCACCAACCTGTAAAGCCACTTGCTATAGAGAGGGTGATCTTAAAGTCAGCAACTCGTTGAATCTTTAATCACTCTGAGTGAACTGCAAAACTAATTTGAGCCCAGTAGTCCTCTTAAAACCGGGCAACCACTGGAAACTAAGAACAAGCAACATCGACTTTCGTAACCAACTGAATATCTGATGGCCAGCTTCAAATGAACATAAGTCGAATACTGAAACTGCCCCACTGGCTGCAAAAATACCATAGAACCTGCAAGCAGGTGCTATTGAAAACAATAAGTTAGCACCCTTGACTGTAAACTGAACTGGAAAAAAATCAAGTTTAGAGTCTTTACTGTTTTCAGGAACCTGGTTACAGTCCATTACATTTAAATCTATTGCTAAACTAGCCCGCTATATCAAACCAGGCTTTTCTATACAAGACTCTTGTTGCTTTTTCAATTTACAGAAAATAAATCCAGCAGTTTAACCATCCAACCCATATCTTGTCAACAATCAAATTCTACCACATTTGAATTCATCATTTTAACTAAATTGGTGGCCTCACCAGTCGTGAGGATGCTATCAAGGTTTCATTTTTGTAAAAATCTCTGGCCATAGTCAGAGCTAAATTCTAGAGCTGGGGTTTTGCTAGGTCTGGAAAAGATCTGAGTCTACGCTACTGTCAGGACTGTCGGGACGCTGGGCTTACACGCCTTTTGGTTGTAGCTTGTGAGCTTCTTTCCAGGGCTACAACCAAAAGACCTGGGGCTATAGCCCCACTGAAACCTCCCTAGCAATGTTCTGGAGGCTCTTCCCCTAATGCAATAAATAGTGTAGAAGCCCTTGTGCCAGGATGCGGTGTAACAGGATATGTAGCAGCATTTATAATCCTCATTGACCAACAGTGGAGGCAGTTGGCCTTGGTATTCCCTAGCCCCTCACCACTGAAATTTGAATACATTCTACTCTCAGAACATGATAGTTTCTGATACTTTCCTGATACGATCATATATCCATCTTGGGCAATCTTAAGAAATGTGAAAAACGTACACGATGATGATGCTGTACCAATCCCGAGACCTTGAGGGCAATGACAGTAGGACAGAATTTGGGGGTGCTGGTTAGCAGAGAACACTTTGATTATTGGGTATTTATAATGCACCTACACACAAGGTCTTTCAAGGCGCAAATGCAGGGTGTGACTTGTGTAGCACTTATCTACTCGGGTTCTTGGATCCTGAAAGGATCCTGTTGTTAAGGCATAGGGCCCTGTGCAGGGGAGCCATGTGCAGGGGATCCAAGTGGGCCCCATCAGTCAAAAATCCGGTTTGTATGAAGCTTTCCCGAGGGTGCGATGTGGGCTCCCGCCCCCTCCGAACTGAAGCACTGATTGAATTTAAGATGGTGGCCTTAGTCTGCGGCAGAGGCCAGGAACGCAGACTTGGCATTGGAGAAGCATGCACCCTGGGAGCAGATACTTTGCACAGTGATGAGCTGCAAGGCAGCAGGAATCCTTTTAAGCTGATCACCCCTGGGTATGCCATCCAGGATGGTTGAGCATCCTGGGTCGAACAATGGAGCATGAAACTGCAGTGTTTGAGGAGGTGGTACGGGGTGGAACAAGCTGACCAGAACCAGATCTGTGCTTCATAGTAGAGAATAGGGTGTGCCAACTGAGGAAGTGGGCACTGATATTTTCACTGTGTTTAGAAAGTGTCCATAAATAGATTTTGTTTCCCTTTACACTGAAGTGAAGAGTAGACCTTTGCATGAGTGCCTGCTGGTGGAGCATTGCACTTAGACTTCACTCAGGTCCCTTTACATTTGGTCAATTCTGCTATATTATAATTTTCTTTGATACATAATAGGCAATTGTGGGCATAGGATTTAGAAGATGTGGCTCTGCTTCCCCAGGCTGTTTGTGTATGTCCTTGATAACACCACCTTGCAAGCTGTGGTGCGAGGAGGGGTCATTGGGTGCAGCTACGGTGAACCTTCAGTGGCACTGATACTGTTGTGTAGATACCGGTGCAGTGCACAGTCTTTTTGTCATTCTTAACAGCACACCGTAGCACTCCTCGGAAGGGTCAACACAACAACCCTATCAAGTACACAGTCCATACCACTAGGCAAATACAAGGGTCAAACATAAAGGAAGACTCCCCCATCTTGGAAGAGAGTGATATGTCTTCGGCAGTGTTGTGTAAAACCATTAACTCTCGAGGGAAATGTGGATGCAATGTGAATCAATGTCAGCCTATTGTAATTGTAATTGGTTATTTAGAACGCGCTTAATACCCTGAGGTTTCTAAGCACAGATCTGTGGATCGAACCTGTATTGCTCCGCGTTCTCTTGTTTCCAAGGCGAGCGGTATATTGCTGCACAAACTTCGAAATTAGCGACAAGGATGGGGGATGCAGAAAATTGTGTCTCTGATCTGGAGGACAAAGATCAATCTTTAGTATCTGAGCTTTCCTCCAAAACGAAATCTTGGAATTCTGGGTACAAGACATGCAGGGACACTCCAGAAGAAGCTATCTGAAAGCGCCAGGCCTGCCAGAGTGGTAGGAAGGGCCATTCATGGAGCTGTACTTACTCACTTAATTTCACAACATTGTTGGTCTGAAGGGGTTGGCCCATTTTTTGTCTGTGGAAAGGGCACATGTTGCCTTCATGACCTCCGCCTCATACCCACCCCCTCATCGAGGGCTATCATAGCTAAACTACTGACATTAGGGATAGGGACTAAATTCTTGAAGTCACCAGGAAACATGGCCTATTCAACATGAATGGGGTCAAAGTTACAGTGCAAATATGTCCATCGTTGAGTGAGCTAAGAGAAGACTCAGATTGATTGATAAAAATATGCCCTGATGTTCCCAGCCACCATCAGATTGAGTGTGCAGAGTAAAAACCAGTTCTTCTCAAACCCGTAGCAGCTCTGTAGATACTCATCCCCGTAATAGTTGACCCTCTGCTAATAAACCCTTGACTAACTGCCCTAGTGACCATGAGAAATCAATGACAAATAGATGAAGCATCGCCCAAGAACAATGGTCTGGATACACTGAATGCAGCCAAAGGTGACATGGTGAATGGCTTTCCAGAAGGTTGATCATTTTGGTGATGAGATAAAGGTAGACTGTATTACTGTGGCACACAGTTTCAGCTGGCTTTGTACTCAGCATACAATTCTGCATGGGGTATGAGTGCACACCTGCTCATTTTGAAGCCACTTTCAATTCTGGTTTTATGGAAGTGTGGAGTGAGGGGAGTTGGATGGTTTTGGTATGTTCTTTCACTTTTCAGTCAGCCTAAGAGTACCACTGACAAAGTCACAAGAAACAACAAAGGTTTTGGTGCATGTATTTATATTGTCATGAGGCTTCCAAGAAATTCAAATTATAATATCTGGTGCACTTCTTGCTTATTTGTACAGAATTAGTGAATCACAGACGACAATGGCTTAAAAGACATTTTGTCTGTAATAATATTAGAACTGTTTTGGAGGCAATTAATTTAGTTTTGTCTTGCAATGATACATGTTTTGTTTATGATTTGTGTGAGTACATTGTTGACACTATTAAGCACTTAGAAAGGAAATTTGAATTATATCTGTACATCGTCAATGGTTATTAATGTACACTATTTTATATTTTTAGCAACTATGTTTTTAATAAGGTTTTATTTGTGTAATCTGAATTAAATGTATTTCTCTTTGTAAATGGTGAAAGCCGAAATAAAGTATTACTACTACCATCAACCCACCAAGAACTGAAAACAGGTACTGTTGACCCCGAACTGCCCCCTTGGTCCACTGGGACCATAGAGACTGGTTAGGTCACCTCAGAACCTTCTTTCACATAAGATATATCCTTTCCTTGGTTGGTATTTGTCTATCACCCCTGTACTCACGCTCAGATGGCTACTTTCTTCAGTCTGTTGCTTCCTCTCTGTTCTTTCACAGGGGTGGGTTTTTGTGTAGTGTTTTCTATTTCATTATATTGCATATGGGGTGTGTAATGAAAGCTTGATTGGACATTTGCTTTATTTTGGACGGTATTAGTGTGTTGTCTGGGCCACTACTGCATCACATTCACACCCCTCTTAAGAGTATAGCCTTCCCTCGGCCCACGTTACCACAAAAGGCGAAGGAGGTATGTCTCTTAACTGGGCCTGTTTTACCATTACAATTGTGTTGGCTCTTGGTTTGTTGAAGTGTGAAGGCTGAGTGGGCATTTGTACCCCTACTCATCCTTGTGCTCCTGCAGAGCAGAATCCAATTCGTCCAAGCATCCCAAAATACATAGCATTGCAGTAGTCCACTCTAGACACGTCAAGCCTGGACATCCTCCACTTTTTTGCTGCAGTTCAAGGAATTGGAGAATTTTGCATAGCAAACATAGTAGCTAGTATTTGTTCCACAGAACATAACTGATTTTGGATTTACAGGAATACGGTCATTGAAGGCAAGCCCCAGGTTCCTAACTTGTCAAACCATATTCGCATAATACCATCTTATAGTGAATATTGGCCTAAGCTCCTTCGCATTTATACTGGAAACCGCGTTTAAACAGACCTGAATAGAGTTGACTTCGCCGCCATCTTAGAACCATCCACCATTTTGATTCTAACTCCTGATTTCTGTCCTAAAATATTTAACTGTGTTTTTGGCTGCAGCAGAGCAAAGTGAACTTTGAACTATGTCAACATTGAGGCTTCTGAGAGCAGAATGTTTTTCTTGTGCAAAGAAACCTTGGAGCCAAGGTGAACCCGCAATTTAGGTGTTGTCCGCACCAACAGCTTCATCCTCATTCAAACAGTGGAACTGAATGCTTAACAACTAAAACCGTGTGCCTTTGCAGAAACCTGTTTGTGTTTGTTTCTTGAAGCGGAACTTACTCTAAGCTCAAAAAACAAAGAAAAACCAACATGACCAGACAGAACAAAGTTGTAACCATTGTATGTTGTAGACAGGAAAAACATTTGGAGTACTTAAGAAACACTATTGCTGTATTTGTCATGTAACCTGGGCATAAACCCTTTTTTGTAACTTATTTGTTTGGAGAAGGGCAGGTCAAGGACTAGGACTGTGTATAAATAATGCATGCTTCATGATATCCAGCACTCTCTCCCTTCACGGTGTCTGCTGATACACACTGCAAGGCGCTTGGGAGCCAGATAGCTATCTGTACTTTGATTAAAAAGTATACTTGTAACTTTGAACTTGTGATTGGCGTATTTCCTTTTGGTGGTACTAAGCCTCAATATTTTCTTTGGTCTTTCAAACTTACTCCACTGGCGATGGGGGTTGCTCTTGGAATCTGGCCAGCAAAATAGATTAGAACAACTGCATGAATGTTGCTAGGGGACTCATATATATATATATATATATATATATATATATATATATATATATATATATATATATATATTTATATATATATATATATATATATATTTATATATATATATATATATATATATATATATATATATATATATATATATATAAAAACCAAGGGGACTGCACCAAACCTTGTGGCATTCCAGCACACATGATGGTAACCTTTTGAAGAAAACTGATTGATTGCAGAGTGTATAAATCCGTCCTTGCGGATGGAGGGACCGTGGGAGAATGCTGTGTTTGACAGCATGTCCTTTGCAGGTGTGATTGAAGGGTCACTGATCCAATGATTGAAATCAACTGCAAAATTGGTTTTATGTATTGAGTTGTGAATTAAAGTTATATGGTTGTGCAATTTGTGAAGGAACTGAGCACGGTGGCCAGGTTGGCAGTAGGCCACCAGTAGATTCATCAATATGTTATGGGTATTGGTCGGTATACTTGAACAACTGCAGGGCGCTGGAAAGGCAAGTGCCACACAGCCACTTCACTTGAATGGCCTGTTTTTTTACACAATTTCAGGAGCATGGTGTCCAGAGAAATGGTTGTATTGTCACTTCTCATTGACCCCTAACAATATATTGCCATCAGCCTCCCCTGTAGCATGGATGTGTGTGGCGTTATTGTTGGTTTGCCTGGCATGAATCAACCCGATGGTTGGTGTGCTTAGTCTGACATGGTTTTTGAACTTTATCTGCATTCCTGGAGTGCTTACTGGAATGCTGCTGGCTGGGTCAGTTTACATCAGGGGTCCTTTGGGTGCAGACACTTGTATTGTGATGATGAGCTGTTTTTCAAGGGAGCGAAGAAGTCGAGCCTGGGTGTGAGTTATACTGGTCCCTTATCTGAAGACCTCACTTAGATCATATACGAGAAAATGCTGGTCAATTTCTTCTCTGTTTTCTTTATTTTCTATCTGTCTTTTTAACCGTTATTGATTTTCTTAACCTTGTCAGGACACAATAGATGCAAATTGGTATTTCATTTTTAATTGCATGCAATTAAATACCAGGATAATATGAAGCAATGTGCCCCAGAACCACAAAGAAACTGTTTTAAACTGTTTTAACATAAAACACAACAAAACATTTGACAACCACCATGTAACCACTTTGTACAAGCACATCCAACCAGCCCATGTCAAATAAACATCAATTTCCCACCAGTTCCAAATGTTTGTATTCTACTGAAGACAACCCATGGCTCTATATATTCTTTTTTAAGGTGCATACATTGATACATACTGTTCCCCCATCCATTGAATGTCAGGTGGATAGTGTGCCAATGCTGTGCTTGACCACAATGTCGGCTATCAGTGAATAATCTTTCATATCAGGGAAACCCAGATGCCCAATAAAATTAACTTAGGATCAAATTCAGGATGGCTGCCCAATCAAGTACAATATTATTCCAGATCATGTCCCAGGAAGGTTGCATTTTCTCACACCCCCACATTGCAACAAAGAAGTTTCCAGCTTCTCATGGACATCAAGACATGAGAAAAAATCTTCTCTGGCCATATTATATAACTAGTCTCTAGAATAATAAATCCTGTCTAGTAGTTTAACTCTGAACCTGATGGATATGCTAAGCTTCCCTTGTACTCATGAAGGCTTTCATCCAACATTACCACATCAGATACCCATTTGGCTCTGAGATCATCCATCCAAAGAAGACATACAGAAGTTAGGCTTGTGGGATGTATGAATCCACTAGGCTCTGCCCTACGACATCCCTGTGTGCTGGTGGCACCAGAATCAGCAAAATGGCAGCAAAAGTCCTATGCGTGCCAAAAACTATGAAAATTGTGCTTTGAAACCGGAAAAGATGGCCACCAATCTACTTTGCCTGTTGTCAGTAGTGGAAGGAGACCTCACTGCTGAAACCTGTTACTAGGCTGCCCACCGAGTGAACAGGGAAACTGCATGAAAGGCAGGCCAGAAGTGCTCTTAAATTATTTTTTTCTTGGTTCCTGAGAGTACAAAATAATGGTTCAAAACATCAGAAAATATCCAACATCCTTGCTGGGTGTTACCCGTCACTTTATTTAAGGAATCAACATGAGCACACAATGTCAGGAAAAGCAGAATCTATCATCAGAATATCCACATTAAAAAGTGTGCTTGCCTGTGAAAATCTGTCAAAATATGGTTTCAGTAACACCGGCCGCCTGTATGACAGTTGTCAGTAATTGCATTAGAAGCTTAAAACTTGTGCAGTTAAAGTCAAATGGTTGGAATTAAGTGACCTGCTATCAAAAGTAATATAGGTTGCAACTATTTAATCTCTATGTTTTAGAAACTGGAATTAGAGTTCTGTTTGCCCGTTTTAAAATTATAAGTTTATTTTCATCAAAGAAAAAGTTAACAAAGTGAGTTTTTTAAAGTATCCTGATGCAGGCCAAAACTACAAAGCAAATTCCCCAGCTTGCCCCAACAAACGGCACCTCTCCTGCTTCCCATCAAAAGCCAGGAAATCACATTCAGGTGTTGATGAAGAGGGGAGGAGGTTTGGGCTGCTGCTCCTGGGAGAGACAAAGGACTTCCTTAGCTGAAAGGATATGCAGATTTCAAGTGTCAACATTAGCTCCTGACAGAGGAAGAAGGCGGGGATTGCTCTTGAGCCACCAGAAACTTTGGAGGTGGGAACAGACATTTTTGTTGATTCTTAAAGCACAGAAAAGTTTATTTTTTTAAAAGGACTGACAAAGGACTGTGCGAATGTCTAAAAATTGTAAAATTACAGTATTGTTAAATGTGAATTTTTGGGGCACATTTTAAAAGCACTCAGAACTGGTTTTGTAGCAATTGTATTGATGTTAGAAGCATTAAAGGATAGTTCCGGGACTTTTTTTTTATTGTCCCTACGGGTCGGCCATGTGTTTGTAAGCATAAATCGGTAGATCGTAGGAAACTTTCCTATGGACCTTACCCGACTTTTCGCCCATTATCGCACTCGAAATCAGCCTCCATTTTGTGATAATCCTATCATTCCGCCGCATCGACCTGGCTCACCTGCCTTTGCGGCACTAAATCAAATCCCCCGCCCCTGAAACAGACTTTATCAAAACATTCATATTCCCCGCCTCTATCCGTGACGTGACTGTGCTGCGTAGGCAAACGCGCCCAGGCGTCTTCTACGCGACTCCACACAGACCCCGGAAATCAACACAGATCAGCTCACAATACAGCGCACCACAATTCGGAATATGAAACTGTACTTTGAAATCAAACCGCAAGATTGTAAATGTGGTAAAGTACATTTATTTGACATCAAATGTTTAGAGAATATTCAGCGATTTGCATTTTTATTTGCTCATGTTCCAAAAAGTTCGTATTGAGGAACGCGATGGTCCTTTGCTGTACACAGGGTCTTAGAGCATCTCACAATACAGCACCACAATTCGGAATGTGAAACCGTGGTTTAAAAGCAAACGGCAAGATTGTACATTTGGCAAAGTACGTTTATTGGACATCAAATGTTTAGAGAATATTCAGCGATTTGCATTTTTATTTGCTCATGTTCCAAAAAGTTCGTATTGAGGAACGCGATGGTCCTTTGCTGTACACAGGGTCTTAGAGCATCTCACAATACAGCACCACAATTCGGAATGTGAAACCGTGGTTTAAAAGCAAACGGCAAGATTGTACATTTGGCAAAGTACGTTTATTGGACATCAAATGTTTAGAGAATATTCAGCGATTTGCATTTTTATTTGCTCTCGATCCAAATTAGTTCGTCTTGAGGGAAGCGATGTTCGTGTGCAGTACACAGGGTGTTGGTTTACGATAAAAATAAGCTCTTCTGTCGCACTGATAATCGCATGGCTGTTCCAACAACGAGGCACTAGGCCACCACAACGGTAGGTATGTTGCATCTAACCGTTAGTACCGCGTAAGGGCATACTTGTACTTGGCGATCGTCCCATAAAATGGTCAGGGTGGTAACGTTGTTCACGCGGAGAAGCAACTGGCGGCTGTAGAAGCCGTCCGCCGGTGTCTGGTACTCGTGACACAGACAGTAGTGAATGATGTACCTAAAAACATAAAAAATGAAATTAGTCTCACCATCAGATCCTTATTAAAATTATTCATTTCATAGCGAGGACAGCGCTACTGGGTGTACACAAGTGTTTAAAGGCGTGGCGAGGCATGGAGGGGGGGGAGTGGAGTACAAGGTAAGTAGCATAAAATAATAAATAAATAGGGCCAGCTGGTGGCAAGTGCAAGGTAAGTGCAGAACAAGTGCTGGGAAGGGGGGGCTGTAGGATACTGAGACAGTCCCCCAGTGCAGGGGTTGACAGGGAGGCAGTGCAGGTGGAGAGTGGAAGGGCCCAGGACCGAGGTCGCAGACAGTGGACCAGTTGTAGCAGGGGAGAGGGAGAGAGAAAGCAGAAGCAAAGAGGAAGGTTTTGAGGTGCTTCAGTAAAAGAAGATGGTTCTCCTCCAGATAGTGCGCGGTAGAAAACACTATGCCACATAGAACGAACAAGTACAACTGAACCCGTCTTTAAAGCCACTGTATAGTAATGAAATTGCGGTATAAACTCATCAAAAGTTACTTACATTATATTTGCATTTTCCATTGTGTCTCTGTGTAGGGCAGACCCGAAACACCACTCCTTCTTTGCCGACGTTACTTCTTCTAATGAACGTGGCTCATCGTTTCGTTTCTGAAATTTTATTCATTATCTTTTCTTAGTCTTTCAGGATGGTCCCGGCCTGTCAAGGTCAAATCACAATAGAACCTTATATTGGGTCGTGGGCCGTTCCGCCACCCGAGCAAAACATCAAAGCAGCTGACCTTCACTTTGAGCGAGCACACATTTCTAGTTAGCTCCAGTTAGTGTAAGGGCATCTTGTCTGCGTGCCTTTTTTTTTATTGTCCCTATGGGTCGGCCATGTGTTTGTAATACGGAAACATTCTATAATTTTTGTAAAAATGATTTATATTACTGTTTGGTTTAATTGCAATGGGCCTGCAACATGAGGAGACTCGAGAGAACAGACAATCGAATTACAATCATTTAAACCGTGATGTGTATTTCTCAATGAGCTCTGCTTTAGGTGGACATGGAACAGAGGCAATGTTGGGTGGCAATGCAGTTGTCCCCTGCATAGGTTCGTTCACCACTCCATGTATGTGCCTATCGAGGACATCTACGATAAGTCTCTCAATAAACTCATATTGCATATCCTCAAACACTGGTTTGATCACCCATTGTTTACTTCTTTTAGTGAAGGCCTTATTGTAGCGAAGCGTCCCTAAAGTTCCGGTCGTCCTACTTTGTTGACGGCCAACATTATGGTTATGTGCCAAGACCGCTAGAAGAGTCCGATTTATCATGCCTTCCATGCCAAAATGCAATCTTTTGGGCCTGTACTTTAGGCACATATTGTGGAACACCTCCAAATCTCCTGTGTGGCAGAATTCCGTGAGTCCCCTCAAATCTCTTGTTATAGTTTTATCAAATACAATCTTTTCAATGGCCTTGTGAGTGGGTGATGAAGGAATCAACCACTTCTTCTTCCGTGCCTCCTCTGTGGACAAATGGCCATGTTCACATTTGTGGAAATGCTCATTTGTCGACCATCGATGTACGTTGCTACAGTGCAACATTACTGACCGCCATTTTTCCAGTAGAATTTCCAACGACCCTTCACATGTTTTTGAGCTCCACCAAAGATGGTTGCTGATTGACTTGGACCACTGTGAAATACCTTGCATATCTTTTTTTTTCCTGCAGCCGACAATTTTTTATTGATTGATTTTGCAAGATGCCAAACGTCAAATTGGTGATTTATATTTTTGTACTGTTCTCTCATTGTCTTGGCAATTGAAACGTGTCTGTCCGTGGCTATCAGGTCGATCACCATTCCCCGCGATTGTAGTTCTTGCAATGATGCTACAAAGCCAACTTTCTCCATGGCCACTGAGGATGTACTTTGTGACACCTGCACGACCACCGAACTCACAATTTTCTTACTTTCCATGTCCTGAAAGTGGTAGGTGCAGTACTTGGCTGAAAATCCTGGACTGTCGCATTGTCCATCACCGGCTAGCCTGAAGCGTTTGCCCGCGAATGTACTTTCCATTGACATTTTTTCCATTCTCCAAGCTTCGCTGATGGCTGGAAATAGATAATCGGTTTGGTATTTGTAGAACTGACTTTTCGCAATGAAATGGATTCCCACAAACTGAAAGAAATACTGTAACTTTTTAAAACTTGAACCACTAAAAAGTGCGGCCGCTGCACAAAGTAGATTGCCTGCTGGCAGTTGCCCCAGCATGGGTTGTGCAGACCATGCGAACGGATGATATTGTGTACAGGTGGCATGTATTTTAAGGTTAGTGCCTCGAATTGCACGAGTCACATTAATCAATGGCTCCCCACATACTTCCCCACCAACCCAATGCCCACATTTCATCATCATAATAATATCCATCAAACAGCTATTGAATACAATGAATTTGGCCTCTTTCCTTATACTGTCACTCTGCATCCCAGCTGGTTCGGCCTGTAACGTTGAGGACATGTCACTCGCATGAAAGGTACAATCTCTGATATCGTCTTCCGCTATGCTGAGTGATATTGATGGTGTTTCATTGTCGTCCACTTCATTCTCTTCCATTGCAACATCTGTTCCTTGTCCGGAGATGGGAGAAAAAAACAATGTCTTCAACTTTCGCGTGCTCTTATTTTTTGCGGGTGTGGATTCTGTGAATTGATCTACGACTGCATCCAAACTACCAGGAGGACATTCACTATCAATGGCTGGTGGTGGTATAGCTCCGTTGTCAATCACTTCATATTCTTCCCATTGGCACGATGCATCTCCAGTCTCAAGTCCCTGCCAAAAGGTTTGACAAGCAACATCTCTCGTTCGCTTCACTGTCTGTGTAGATCTAGTTCTTACACCCACTCGCAACTAGAGGACAGATTAGAAAAGGGATGTTCAGTTTAAACACAACTTACAGTATTGAACTATTGACAGTGAAAGACAACATAATATAGTGAACAGGACACTAACCTTCTTTTGCTTTCTTTTCTTTGAAACTTTCTTTCCTCGAACTTCAACATCTGGACGCTGTTGCTCCGACTCGTGTGTGCATGTCTCCACTTCCTCTCGCGCTGCAACGACTATACTTTCATGATAAGCACATCCATCACTCACTGAGGCTCCATCGACTCGCTGAAACATAGAACTTTCATTAGTATGTATAATAATATTGAAAACACAAAATGTACTTGGGGACCAATACCCATACGTACATCTCAATAGCAAAACACGAATGAGCGCATTGTGTAGAACATTCAAACGACAATAGTTCACGCGTTGTTGAGCTAGTTAGATTGAACTGTCAAGATCCATACCTCGGGCTCCGCATAGACTTCCATTGATGATATTATTGAAGATGACGCTTCAGCAACTCCCTGAAACACAGTAATTGCATTAGTATGGTTTTCTATTTTGTTTAAAAGAACATAAACTTTCTGCAGGCGTCAACGGCTCATCTAAATAGACCTGCACAAATGATCAGTTGTCTAAAATAAATAATGGATATCTAAATATGATTCGATTTGCTCCATCGTTGGAAGTGTCACCACCCAGAGATCTGCATCAACTACTAGGGGTGATGTTCTTGTTGAAGAAGCTCCGTCAGCTCCCTGAAACATAGTACTTGCGTTAATAAAGAAGGAAGTATAGCGGATGTAATCACGTCATTTGATCTCGCATGATTGATCTGTCAGTATCCATACCTCAAAATGCATAAGAACATCAAGGGACGCTGTAACTGCGGTGCACACTTCTGCAAGCTGTTGCGCCGACCCGTAACTGCATGCTCCCCCTTCCTCTTGGACTAATGCTCCATCGACTCCCTGAAACATAGGACTTTCATTAGTAATGAACACAATATTGAAAAAAGAAGACACATAGGAGGGCGACGACAGAAGGACATACCAATGGCTAAAAACGAAAGAAACATTGTGTGTAACAATCACGCTACAAGAATGCAAGATCTGATGATCTCCATCGATGGAACTGTCCGGAAACGTACCTCGAGCATCTGAGTGACATCTACGGTTGTCGTCAATGCGTTGGACTCCTCAGCATCTCCCTGAAAGACAGTACTTGCATTATTTTGGATAACAATAATTATAACTGAAAACAAAGACTAGAGGACGAGTACTGTGGTGAACCATTAGGTAAAATAATTACACGATCAATTAAAACTATTGATTTACATGCCTAAAACAAGTCAGTGTCAGAATAGCTAAGTAAGATTACCCGATAGGCGCTTGAAGTGGCTGATGACTGCAATAACGACACGGATGGAGAATCTTCAGCCTTCATATTGAGTGGATACATAAATGGGGAAATTATTGTTAGATAATGCTACACACTACCGCAATGCCGAGAGATAAATACGTAAACTTGACTCACCAGTGGAGGGATGTGGACGAATAGAGTGGGAATAGCGGTTGAGAGCAATTTTCGCCTCGCTCGCGGTGTTTTCGTCCTTATTAGCAATGATGTGGAGTACATGTCTGGGCTAAAGTGCCTGCTGCAGATGCGGTATCGATCACCCCTCTTGTCCGCAAAGACTTCTAGGACTCTACTTTCTATCTCAGAGGCTGGATATCCGCAATATCGGACCCATTCTCTTATCTGATCTATTGTCTTAGGGAAAACATGCATTATAGTACCTTCAGATTTGTTATGGGTCTTCGAAGGGCAACCGCCAATGGAACAGGCAGGCATTATGGAAAGTTCTGAAAAGTAAAGATCAACAATTCTCTATGAATACCAATGTGTTAAAACATTAAATGACACATAAAAGGTTCAATGCAAGGTCCGTTTTGGTTCTTGGAACTATACATGTTATTCACATGCGGATAAGTATTTCAATAACTTTCAAAAAATAGAAAAAGTAATTTGACTAAACTCAGAACATGTGACTAGTTCCTTGCATGTACTGTCGTGAACGAAAAGAAAACATGGATGCAATTTGATGACTACTAGCAAATAGATATAAATTAAAAAATTGGACGCAAAATGATTATGGTACATGGACTTACCTTGACGAACAAACAGTTAGATGCAGGGATCAGAGTAGTTTCTTGTCGTAGAACAGGGAGCAGTTCACAGGTTGCAAACTGACGAGTTTGCTCAAAGTGGTCACGGAAGTTCACAGAGACGAAGAGCAGATAACCAGCACCTTCACGGGTTGACTAGCAAAGCGCAAAGAAGTTCTCATTAGAAATATGAAGTGGGTTATAAAGAATTCGAAACAGGGGTGTGTTTGTGAATGAATGACGTGTATATGTCGTGGCATTATGCGGTCTGCAGGGGGCCGTCCAGCGTGAGGGGGGATGCTTGGCAGGAGACACGGGGTCTGGAGGTAGACATGGGAACAACAACCCATGCTCTATAGACCACTTTGAAGTGTACATGGTCTTTGGCACCTCTTGGCCTTTATCGCTCCCTGACAGCTCCACTTGCCAGCACAAGTACCCCGGTGCGAACTGCCTTTGATAGGGCGGGGGGTGGATCGGGGCGGTGGTCGTGCAGACAAGACACAGGAAGACTCGTGAATGGAGACACACTTATGTGGATTGCAGGGGGCCGTCCAGCGTGAGGGGGGATGCTTGGCAGGAGACACGGGGTCTGGAGGTAGACATGGGAACAACAACCCATGCTCTATAGACCACTTTGAAGTGTACATGGTCTTTGGCACCTCTTGGCCTTTATCGCTCCCTGACAGCTCCACTTGCCAGCACAAGTACCCCGGTGCGAACTGCCTTTGATAGGGCGGGGGGTGGATCGGGGCGGTGGTCGTGCAGACAAGACACAGGAAGACTCGTGAATGGAGACACACTTATGTGGATTGCAGGGGGCCGTCCAGCGTGAGGGGGATGCTTGGCAGGAGACACGGGGTCTGGAGGTAGACATGGGAACAACAACCCATGCTCTATAGACCACTTTGAAGTGTACATGGTCTTTGGCACCTCTTGGCCTTTATCGCTCCCTGACAGCTCCACTTGCCAGCACAAGTACCCCGGTGCGAACTGCCTTTGATAGGGCGGGGGGTGGATCGGGGCGGTGGTCGTGCAGACAAGACCCGTTTGCCGCAGGGCCTCACCAAGGAGAGGCCATCTAACTGAATGTAAGAGGATGGCTGCAGGATCTACTACATGGAATGCAGGGGGGTGAGTTTATAAATACCTCACCCTCCCAGGAGAATATACACTAGATTCATTTAAAAAATCAAAACAACCATTGTTAAAATATATGTTGGGCTTTATTTTAGATTTTAATTAAACATAAATAATAAACATTACACATTGTAAAGTTGAGGTTGCAGCACATCGAGGGAAAATCCGCGGTATTGTCCACTGTCACTGGGGAAATGTTGTCTAATGGCAAGTACCGCACAGGCAGGTATTACTCTCCGAACGCGGTGTCCGAGCCTCCCGTGAAGCCACCAAGTGAAGCAACGATAGGCCACCAGCCTGTACCACCTGTGAAAAAAAAAGATGCAAACTGTATTAAACTGACCAAACTTTCTTATCAATGTCGATTCAGGTAACACATGTCATTTTTCTTAGAAAAAAATTATATCTAGAAAATGCACTATATGGAACAAATTTACATGCGTTCGAATGATATGTAAATGTAATTTTATATGTGGGAGACGACCATGAAATAGTGGTGGCATCACTGACATCACAAACAGAGTATACTTACTCGTTACTCGGATTACGCGGACGAACAGTGCCGCGAAGTTCGTGCATAAGCACCATCATCATCCTCAACACGGTCCGTGAGAGGCAGGCTTCCCTGAACTCTGGCAGCTCGGTGATGCATTGCGGACTTTGCTCGCCTTCCTGCAGACTTTGCTCGCTTTCCGAAATGTAGGCCAAGCACCCGGAATTTTCACGGCAGCAGCAGTTCTCCTCCTCAGTTGGCATTAGCTCGCACCGATTGCACGTGCACCAGGTGGAGACGCCGTCCATGCGACATGGTCCAGGCTCTTCATCCGTTGACTGGTCCTCCCAACTGCCGTCCGAATCCCCATCGTTTTCGCGTGCTTGACTTTCCAGTAGTTCTTCCTCGGTGTACTCGGGCTCGTACATATAAGGCATTATTGTGGCCATTGTGCGGTAAAGATAGTAAAATAATTTACAGAGATGGTACAGGTGTTCACACGGGCTACAAGCGGCGAAGGTAGCTGACCAGAGCACTGAAACGAGTCACAGAATACTCAAAGTAACACAGAGAGAGGAATGGAATCGAAAATCTGCTGCTGTGTGTTGTGAAACGGTCTGTTTATACTTATTGGGGAAAGAGGCGTCCTGCCATTTCCATGGCAACACGTCAATAGCTGAGGCGCAGCGATTGTTGACACGAGACGTGCTTGAAATGGGCAGTACGCGTCTGCTGATGTCAGGCTCAGGGGCGGGGGATTTGATTTAGTGCCGCAAAGGCAGGTGAGCCAGGTCGATGCGGCGGAATGATAGGATTATCACAAAATGGAGGCTGATTTCGAGTGCGATAATGGGCGAAAAGTCGGGTAAGGTCCATAGGAAAGTTTCCTACGATCTACCGATTTATGCTTACAAACACATGGCCGACCCGTAGGGACAATAAAAAAAAAGTCCCGGAACTATCCTTTAAATTTCATATGATTATGCCCAGATATGATGTGCACATATGTATAAAATTGTGGACAAATCAGACATTGGGTCCTGGACCAAAAGTGCAGAATTTTGCCAAATCCAGGCCTAAGCTCTCACAGCGACGGGGCTTGGATGAATACTTGCTCCACAAAATGCCATTGATATCAACTATGTAAAATTGTAAATATGTATTATATGAAAAGTAGATTTCAGGTGCAAAAACAAAGGGGAGGTTTTTCCTGCATCATAAACCACATCGTCATGATGACACTCTGTTTTCTTCTCCAATCAAGGGAGAGGAAAGACCGTAGCCAATAGAATACCTAGGGGGTGTGCCAGGATAATTCAGCATCCCCACCCCTTTAGTAAATACATAAATAGAGACAGCTTAGGACCTACAGACACACACACATTCACCCACCAACCGATTGCTGGCGGAGCATTTTGTAAGAGATCCATCCATATTCCAGACTCCAGTTTCCAGAAACTTTGAAAGCAGAAAGGCCCATTTCCAAAGCTGAACCATTCTCAGCTTGGCCTTTAAAAATCCAGAAACCAGATTTTACCCCAGACCTCTAAGGGGAACCAAAGAACAGCATGGCTGTGCTGTAGCTGCTTTCCTACTAAGAATTATTGCCAGAATCCAAAGATCCAACCCAGTAGAGCGGTGCTGTGACCAGATAGCTGTGAACCAGAACCAGAGCAGATCCAGTCCAGTCCCACTGTGTGGTGTCCAGAGCGCCTTGCTGATTGCAGACCAGAGCGCCTTGCTGTCCAGTCCAGTGCCCAGCAGAATTCCTGTACAGAAATCTTTACTGACCTGAATCCCTCACGGTTCTGTCCAAACATTTGTAGTGAGTATCCTTAGTATAGGACTGTCACTAGAATATGTACTGTCCATAAGTCATCCACATCCAAACCCATTCTCTATTTTATCCAGAACTGGCATTGCTAGAAATCCTTTTTATCTTGCTGAACTCTCTCTTGTATCCTATAGTCCTTTTGTACTAGTATTGTTAAAATCATCTTTGCGCTGATATATATTTTCTGAAGAAAGGCGAGCGTCTCGGCAGGCAAAAACCATCCAGTGACGTCCTGGTATGGTGGCTGTACTGTTGTGTAGTTTGCATCTTCATAGTCTACCCCTAGTGTAAAGAAACCTTGTTTGTCATTTTAAAAGTGCATTCTTGTTTTGCAATTTTGCCTCTTACTGAAAAAAACGACCTCCACAATAACCTTTAAAACACATGTAGGTGTCTACTTGAAGCTAACATCACAAGCTTTCCAATGAACCCAAAACCGCATCTCAACTCCTTATAGTTATTCCGCAATCGCGCTTACCACGCGTGGAAAAGTTTGCCGCAACTGTTTCATTTGGCTCAAATCTATAACGTGTGAAATAGCTGTTCATTGCACCCGACCTCAAAATTAAGTTATCAACTTGCTAGTTACTCTATAATCATTGCTAGTGTTTGTCTGAAACCATACAAAGCGGCTCCCACTAGTATTGAAACTATTTCAGTGAATTAAACTCATTTTCAGTGTTTTTACCATTCATGCAAAGCCAACTTTAAACCATTTTTTGACAAGTTTGCAATCATTCCTGTTTCTCTCTCTGTGTTTGCTGGGGGCAAATTGGGATTGATACTATTTTGTTGAATTCTGTATTCCTGAAACCTGTTTTCTCTCCTTCCCCCTCTTTATATTGCATATTAGGGGGATTGAGTAGTGTGCATTTTGATTGAACACCCACCAAAGTATTATTTCTGTGCTGAATTATCTTTCCTATCATTACTCCAAGAGATTAAAGAGATTGTTAGTGTGACATCACCCCATTGGTGATCATTGTATAACCATTAAAATAGTGTGATACATATTGTGCAAATCCATAAATAAATCTTTTTAACTTTGCAAACCAGCCTTATTCCTGGTTCAGTGTGACCGGGGGAATTCAAAGAGAGGGGCGTGATATAAGTGGTACATCATTCAGAAATAAAAGAACTTATAGACATAAATAAATAATTAAGGGTTTCAGCTGTGTATCACACGCTAGGCATTGACTTAGGTGAAGTGCTGGGTTGAAATCACTTACAAGATGTTAGGTACAACTAGATAATACACAGATTGGTTTCGAACAAAATCCCCCATTATCACGTTTTCTTCAAGTGGGGAACATTCTGGCCATTCATATTTCCCCCTAAAATGAGTCCATAAGGTATGTGTCAGTTGAAGATATTGTCAAGACCCATAGCCTCTTGGATTAAATGTGTCCTATATGTCTTTGTAAAAGGGCAATCGATACTTATTCTGGCAGTCCTTCAAAGCCGCAATCCCTTTAGCTTCCCAGTTCCATTGGATCAACACTTCGGCAAGTCCACATTACCTCAAATGCGCACTTCTAGGGTAATGTAAACTTCCTCTTCCAATCAAGAGCTACAGGCACCCAGCACCATGTGCGTGCAACCTACATAGAGGCAGAGGGAAGATTTGATTGCAAATATTTCCCATGAAATATCTACAAAGGATTCTGCCTACCCTTACAGTGCCTTTCAAGTCTTCAACGTGAGTCTGAAGCATATCCATTGGTGTGCTGTTTCCAGCTGCGCAGCCCATAGTATTCATTCCCATTGTATACTCTCAGACCACCCTCCCATCTCTGAGAGAGTGTGGAGGGTGACCCCGGGGGACTTGCTTAAAAACAGAAATGTGCAAAATATCATCTACAGTATAAATAAATATCTGTGTATTATGATAATTCTGAACATTTCAGTCCATCCCATCAGGGAACGTGGGAGAGCAGCTCAGTGTTCAGTGGTAAACACACAAATCCTTATGCAATGGCTCAAGATTAAGCATCAGAAAATCGTTCTTATCATGAGCAATCTTTACCTCCAAGTACATACATGAATCATGCACAGCCTGTAATGGGCAGTGCCTAGCAACCGAGGAATTTGCTCCTTATACTGGGAACATGTTTGATTTATCACAATTAATTATTAACACACTGGAACAACCAAACTCATGTAATGTGTCCACAATGCGAGGCACGTCACCCGGAGATCCCCTAAGTATATCAGAAGGTCATCTGTGTACAGGGAACCATGATCTTCATGATTCCTTGGCCACCTGAAACCCCTCAGGAACCTGTTGTGAGAGATTCCATTCTGTCACAGGTTCGATTTAAAGCATAAACAGTAGGTGGGGCAAAGGGAAAGCAAGGTGCATATCCTGTTGCAATGGGAACAACCTAGACAATTAACCATTGGCTTTTACTGTGGCCATAGGAGCGGCATACAGTAATTGCATCCGGTAATCTGTCAAGTACAGGAAGAGGCAATATTGATTTCCATACAGCTGTCCAGAAATGGACAGAGAAACTGACATAGTATCCAATTCCCAAAATGGTAGCCCCCGAGAACAGAAACCTCAAGTTTTTTATAGGGTTTTATACTATGTCCCTTATCTAGAAGAGTCAGTATGATACATTTAGTTACATTAACAATGAACTCCCTAATGGAGCATCCGCCAACCTTGAAGGGCATGGCTCACTAGCACCATTCGAACACTCCACAAATTGGTTCTGCCTATCCACAGGTTGCTGACCACCGCCTCTAGCACATCTTTCCATTACCCAAAATGGTTTTCAGGTGGCATTATTCATATTCTGGCCCCTAAGCATTTTTTGATATGATGATATGAGGTGTGCAGCTGGGCAAACCTGTGCCTCAGACAGAGGCTCATGTCATGCTTGCATGCCCTTATAAGTTTCGAGTTCGTGCTAACCAATTAAATCTCTCACTGTGCCACCTCTCCAAACATGGCTCCAGGCACCACGTCATCTCTCCTTTATGGCTGCACCATTGCTCTGTCATGGTTTATGTAAACCCACGGCTCATTAGAAATGAAATGTTGTAGGTTTTGGCACCTGTCTCAAGGAATACAACAATAGTTTCTTGACAAAGTCCTTGGACAGTCAACACCATTGACGACTATCAACCTTTTCTGGGCCAGTTAAGTGGGTCTCTCGGAGAAAGATTATGTCTCGTTGATGTCTGCCAAGGAATTGTGTTATAACGCCCCTCTTAAATTTAAAACAAAGTTTGTTTACATTCCAGGTACAGAGTTTATATATAAACTACCCCGACATACGCCCCCTAATTGGTAAAACATTTAATCTCACCATTGCAAGAATACGTCTATGAATGGGAGACCGAATATTGCTCAGCATGCCGGAATCCTGGTGTGAGCTCCTTGCCATTGACAAATAGCTCAATGAGCGAAGATTTAACATATTATTTGTTGCAAGATTGAATTCTAACTTTCTTGCTTTCTTTTTCAAATCACGCAAGGACACACAACCCTCATTTAACTGGTCAAAATCGATGTCCCACTTTTTACCTAATACACAACATTTCTTGTGCATGGGGTATTCACCGTACATGATGGCTTTTGTCAATTCTCCCACAACATTAATAATATTCTGATTTTTGGTCAAGCCTAAGTGCATTTTACGAAAGTAGTCGAGGAAACCACATTTGGCATGCACACTAATATTTAAAACACCAACTTCAAAGGAAAGAGCCAAGCCTGGGTGGGGTACTTGGTCGCACGCCAAGCAACCTCCTCAGGTAGATGTGCAAGATACGATGAGAACACCTTTGCTTCTAACACCTGAATACATTTATCTAAATGGAGACTGCCATATGTATGATAAAATCTCAGAAGACCCCACCCAAGCCAGTACGTAGCCGGTTTTCCAACTGCTGTAAATTTGCAGACCATAGACAGTTACTCCAAAAATCACATCGAAATAGGAATATGAGTTTACCATATTAATATTTGTATTATTTATGGCCCAATTGTATTTCATTTTGTTGGCACCAAAAGCCACTATCTTTGTTTTATTTAAATTTAAGCAGAAGCCGTTAGCCTCAAAGTATCTGGTTGCATAGCCTAAACTTGCCCTTAACACTTTTGGTATTAAATCTAATAAAACATTATCTGCATATAGATGGAAGGGGTAGAGAACTCTGTTTAGTCTAGGTGAAAACATACCTGTTGTTGAAAGTAGATCCGTGTCGATCAGGCTCAGTTTGTGCACGTTGGATCGTGTGGGCCCACGCACCAAGCAGGCGTCAAGTAGGGGTGAATGCGGTTGCTCTGTGCAGTCGAAGGGGGGCTCTCAGTGATGCAGGTTGGGGTGGTCGCAGGATCTCTTTACAGTTGGGCCAGGCTGAGTCAGGCTTTTAACAACTGTGAGAGGTCAATGCATGACACTTCAGCAGTTCAAGTCGGTGGGCGACGGTCGTCAGACGTGGTGATCCTGGGTGTGTCGATGTGAGTTCGGTGAAGCAGGTGTTTTATGACTAGCTAGGCCAAGCTGTGGTTGTAACATCTGGTCAGAGCCGTTGTGTGACCCCCCAGTTTTTCAGGTCGGGTCCCGGAGTCGAGCAGCACTTCGGGGCTTGCAAGTGATGGGCACAGGTAGGGGAACAGTGAGATAGTTAAAGTGCAATCAAGAGTTTGGATTGGGGAGGAGCGCAAACAGCCAACGTCAGCATCTTCCCTCTTGTTCAAGGTGCAGTGAATAGTGGTGCGACCGGTTCAGTGTGGCAGAACAGGGAGCTTCAGCTGGTCTGGTCCTCCT
Organism: Ambystoma mexicanum; assembly: GCF_040938575.1. Classification (NCBI taxonomy): domain Eukaryota; kingdom Metazoa; phylum Chordata; class Amphibia; order Caudata; family Ambystomatidae; genus Ambystoma; species Ambystoma mexicanum. The sequence goes on from NC_090930.1 coordinate 849,442,822, forward strand.
GCTGCTGTGAGGCCGACTCAGAGGGACTCACGGTCAGGAGGGTTTTGTTCAGGGTCTGCTCTCCCAGCTTTAGGAGACTCCAGTACAGAGTGGCAGGTCTGGGTCCACAGCAAAGGTTTGCCCCCAAGGTTCCCTCTGCATGGGTAGGGGGCAGATATTTCTTCTGCGTTGGACGGCTCGTTCTCCACCTCAGGCTGAGTGCTTTGGAAAGAGCAACTTTCCCAAAGGAAGTCCAGTGAGTTCTTCTCAGGTGTTTCAGAGCAAGTATTTAGAGTGCCTTGAGAGGATCTGCTGAAGGGGTGGTGGACCCATTCTTTTAAAGGCAAATGTCCCCAGGTGATTGGACTAGAGTTAGCCTTCCTTAGGGGTCCATTCCCTGCTTTTGAATGGAGTGGATTTTTCCCTTCTGATCTCACACCAAAAGTGCTTCAACCCACCAAAAGTGGGGGTGACAGGAAGGAGAGAGACGGAAAGAAAGAAAATGGTGGAAGTCTCCTTCTATTGACCAGAGCGCTCCTGCCCATCTTACTCCCGCCCCTTTCCACTCCGATTAGGAACAAAGGCCATTAGAGACGCAGCACCCTGGTGTGAGGCTACTCCTTTTGTGTGGGTGTGCTCCTTTGATGCCCGGGTGCAAGAGAAGCTGCCTGCTATGTGGCTGTCTCTGGCAGAGGGTTCACTTGCCCTCAGAAAGAGATCAAAGAGGAGGTTCCAGGTTCCTGTGCTGCCATTTGACAGTCTCTACCTGGCTGACCAGAATACACAGCATCTTGCACAGAAGAGCTGAATCACAGGAGCTGAAACGTGCAATATCAATTGGGATGTGACGACCATGATTATAAGTAATGCCATGCACTATGCCTCAAATCAGGCATAGCTTTATTTTAGAGATTACCCTGCCACCTTCATGTTTTACTTATGATCATCGCAGTTGTGGTACAGGAGGGCATATCATAAATGATGCCTCTTCGTTGCAGGGACTTGGCTGTCACTGTGGCTGTCAAGTGGGCATCTTGTAACCTTTGTGAACCTGCTCTGTGCCACGAGTAGAGCAGACACTGCAGATCAAGCTACTGATGTGGCAGAGCACAACTACACTCTGCTTTTGGCATGGACTACACAGAAAAGGGGACACTGGTTGGCAGGGTACCTTTTTGGAGATGGAATTACCTTCATCGTTCTATTTGCTCATAAAACCTGGTTTAAAAGGAATTTGGAGTAGAGGTCAAACTATTGTGCACTGTATACAGTGCTATCTCGCACACTGGGCCGGAATATTTGACCAACATATTGATACTGTACCAATCTGAAAAGCAAACTCTGATCTATAAACTCGAGGCAAATTTGCATGAAAATTGCAAAAAGATTATGCAGCAAGAACCCAAAGCTGTGGGTGATCAGCCCCAAGCTATGTAAAGGTCTTCCAGAGAACCTCAGACTCCAATTTTCTCCTCAGGAAAGAACTTCTGGTCCTGATAGACTACCTGCGTGACTTTGGGCGTCCTACGTGGACAACTAGGATTATTTGCTGGCCTCTCTTGATCCCTTTCTGCTCAGATCACAAACCTGAAAGGAGGCTACACAAGCATAGGTTCCCTCCACTTAGTGGTCGATGGCCAGGGAAGGTAGCCCACTTCAGCCAGGTCCTACCTCCACAGATCGGTTTGGAACCTTTAGGGTTGCAGCTAGAACGCTTGCTTTCAACAAAGCGCTGCTTACACACCCTCTTGTCATTGCTCCCTCTGGCTTTATGCTCTGTACCTCTCTTTTCCTTTCTAGTGCACTGAAGCAGTTTTCTCTGCATGTGGAGTTATAAAAAACATTGTAACTAACTATGTAAATAAATAAAAACGATAACCTGTAGTGCGAATTTATGTTTGAGTTCCTGGGATTTGAACTCACAGAGTGGATATTTGACTGTTTGCAGTAGTGTTAAAATCCATACTTCACTGGAATGATGTCATATTCATTTCCAATCAACAGAAGACAAGTGATGTCACTGACATAACACGTGACGTCGTTCACAAACCACTTGGGTGTCCACCTCATTGTGAAGAAATGACTTCTGCCTGCCTTTTTCCCCCCTCTTTAGCAAAGAATGAGTGTCGGTGTGTAGTTCTTCTTATGGGATCGTAACACGTTACAGCTACTTCCTACCAGAGACGGCCTCAGGGGGGGGGGGCGAGCCGGCGACCGCCCGGGGCGCCGTGCCCCTCAGGGTGCCATTAGCCCCCACCGCATCAGCTCGGGGGAGTGTTTCAAGGCCTCCTTGAGCTGGCGTAGTGGCAGAAGGCGTGGCAGGTGGCCTTTTACTGTAAAATGCGCCCGCGGCGGTGGGTGCATTGAAAAGCGCCCCTCCACCGCAGGCACTTTTCATAAGATAAGGCGCCATTAGCCCCACACCACTCCAGCTCGGGGAGTCTTTCAAGGGCTCCGCCGAGCTGGCATAGTGGCAGAAGGTGTGGTGGCGCCTCATTGTCATTGAATTAACCCGTGGCGGCGGGCTCATTCAATGACAATGGGGTGCTAACGCGCCCTATTTAACCTCCTCGCCGGAGCGAGGAGGTTAAAAAAAATAACAATAAAAGAAACTGCCCATCCTGGCCCAGGCCCCTTCTGTCCTGCCCCCTGTTAACCAGGTGGGCAAGGGGGGCGCCAATTTGCCCAGGGTGCTGCTGCCCTTAAGGCCGGCCCTGCTTCCTACATTACATGTAAAACATTTTTAGGCTACTCATTGGCTGAAAATGTGTCTTCCAATCTTTTCCCACCCGGACCAGTGCACAAGCCCTACGCCAGCAATTACTGCATTTGTACACTGCGTGTTTCCCCAAGCCTCCTTTGTCCATAGGGCACGTTGTGCGCCTGCGCACACGCACTGCACGATCCAGTGAGAATCCGTTCATTGCTACTATTCCACTCTATCCTGGTTAAAGAAGCAAAGCAGCATAATGAGTGTCCCCTACAAATGAGTTCAGTGGCGAAAACTGGGCTGCACTTTAAAAGAATGCATTCATTAGTTACTCATTGTTCAACAGTTGGGAGTATTTGCCAAAACTTCACCATACTTTTATGTCTGGAAACTGCGACAGGTACGTGTCCAGCGTCAGCAGCGACCCATCCACCAGCTTTTGGTGGAAGTCTTCCCAGAGCACATCACATTTCTGAAAAGAGAGAAGGAGAGGGGAAGTGTAAGAGAGGGATTGAGTGAAACAAGTCAAGGAAAGGCAAACAGTTCCCAGCACCATGCGCGAGTGTTCAACTCAATGCACAGCAGACATTCCAGGACAAGAGCCGACATCCCCAAGGTTGGTAGTTCAAGCAATGATTTTTTTATTTTCCAACGCCTCAATTTATTGTTATATTTTTGAGGCCATTCAGTGCTTGGCTCTTTAATTTGTGAGTGCCACTGGAAAAAAGTAGACATGCACGTGTCCTTTGCACCAAAGCGATTCAGGAAGTAAGCAATGCACTCAAGGAGGCAGGGGGGGTGCTAGGTTTGTAAAAGATTCAGGGCTACGTTAATGCCAGGACTGTCAGGACTCGGGGCCAGCTAGTCTTTTGGTTGTAGCCCCTGAGCTTCTATCCGGGGCTAAGACCAAAAGACCCAGGACTCTAGTCCCCCCAAACCCCGCCAAACAACGCCGCTGCAAGAAGTAGAGGGCGGGGGTGAGATAGGTACCAGCTTAAAGGGGCCTCCATGTTGCAAAGTCAATTTACATCTACACATACCTCCGTCGAGACATTATTCAAAGTGGCGACAGATACCAGAATTAAAACCTCCTAAAAGCCTGAACTAGTCCTTTACCCACACCAGTGACACTCTTGCTGCTGAAAATATGCCAAAGATCTGAGTCTTATGCCCCAGAAGAGGTGAGTGGTGTGGGATGTTTTTACCCATGCATCCAAACCCTACCATAAAACTGTGCATTACTGGCTTTGAAAACATCATGATGGCCAGAACTCCCCAGAGAGTGCACAGGGAAAACATGAAGAATAGGCTGCCACCCATTTTTGCCTATGTTTTGGGCACAGGAGGGCACTGCCTAAAACCACCTTTGGGCTACACACACAGTAGCCTGAAACCATTGGGAATGGCAATGCTGATTGCCAAAAGCAACCCAGAACTGTGGGGAATTAATTTTCTTAATGTCAAAAATGGATGCAATACTGGTGCTCACCACTATCAGAAAGCCGGCGTTTTAAAACCACCAGACTTTTGTGTAAAACTGAACAAATGAACCCAAACCAGGCCAAGAAAAGACTTGCTAAGAGGTGGATACAATGTAAAACTATATTCTGAAATGACTTGAAGGAAGTAATTATTTAATATATATATATAAAAATAGCTGGGGTTGTCAGCAGCTTAAGTGAATTTGGGTTTAAAGCCACTAAAATCGAAATGTTTAGAATAAATGAGTGACCTACTTGTGAGTGTCACATAGGTTGCAATTGTTTAAATGTCATAGTTTTGAACTTAGAATCAGCATTCTAGCTGCATGTGCAAAAATTGTAAGTTGGATTTGAATGTAGAAAACTGGAACTAAAGTGACATTTAGCTGAATTCTGCCTGACAACTACCCCCGACAGGAGTTGAACTGGCTCAACAACTCTTCCCAGGCCTGGCTGCATCCTGCTGCCCCCACCAAAAGGAGGTGACACCTCTCTGATTGAATTAGGGGAGTGGTACCTGGGGACTACAGGAAACTAAACAAAGCACTCTCACTGGCTCAGGCAAATGTTATATTGGGGGGGTTTCTCTTTCTTGGGAGAAACTGGGAGGGGCAGTGCCTGTGAGGGCAAGCTCAGCTTGGGGGAAGTGGATAAACCAGAAATTCCACCATGTGCTTTGGAAAACCACACCCCTTTGGGGCCAGAGCATGATTTTAAAAAGATGGATAATTCACAGGACTTGTAAAAATTATATAAATAACATCAGTATTCTTGTGATTTTTCTGTGCACATTTTAAGAGGTGTTGGGACCCTGTGGTATGTTCTTGGGGATAGTAGCGGAAAAAATGGTTGTTACTCCAAATGTATGCATGTTAAAAACTGACACTTTATCATCTGAAACCCATATCCCTGGTGCACATTTGTGTAAAATCTGGAAAGGTTTAGAGGTCGTTATCTGAATGAAAAGGGGAGAATTCTGTCATAAGTGGACACAACATCGTACAAAGACAGGGATCGGATGGTTTGGTGCTACAGAAAATATGTTAACTGGAAATATAATATTAGAAAAATGGTACATAGATAAATATGTATTTGGGTCAGAAATAGATTTGTGTGCAATTTGACAAGGGGAGGTTCCTTTGACCATAAAACCTACAGCATCAATCTGACACTCCATTTCTTTCCCCCAATCAAGGGAGAGAGGAAAGCTTGGCCAATGATAAGTGAGAGGGGCAGGCTTAGCTAGGCCCAGGCACACACCCATTTTCAAAACACATAAAAGGAACACTGGAACCCAGGTAGGGAGATTCACTTTCCACTTTCTTCCGGGACGCTTTGCCGGGAGACTTCAGACTTCACATCCAGAGATCCAGACTTCAAATCCATCAATCTCCAGAGACCAGAAATTAACTCCAGAATTTGTAGCAGAGAGGCCTGAATCCACAAGCTGAATCCTCTTCAGCAGGCCTCAAAACCAACCAAACTATTCAACAGCCGGGTGAGCTGTTTGAATTCTTTGCCAAGACCTTTTGCAAGAACCTGTAGCAGTATCCACAAAGCAGTGCTGTATCTGGAACCAGAGAGAACCAGAGACCAGATCGCTGTGAAGAACTGCTAGCAGAAGTCCAGCCAATCCTGACCCGATCGGTGACGAAGTCGCATTCCTGTCCAAAATCTAGTGTGAGTACCCAGCTAGCACTGTGCCAAAACCAATCTCTTAGTTTAAAATAATCTAATCCAAACTATTTTAGCCTATTATAACTGCCTCCTAGAATCGTGTCATTCTGTCATCTTTAAAACTGAAAACTGTCATCTGTCATTCTGAGCTTTAAAATATCAAATCCGAAAAACTACCTTTACTAAATCGTCCATATCTCCGGAACCGTTTGTGCTAGGAGCGACTTCCTGCTCCTTATAGTGCCTCCGTAATTGCACTCGAAAGCACCCCTCAAAGGAACGCTCTAAGGAAACGGTCTGTTTTGCAAAATAAAATACAAACTTCTGTAAGTCAGGAAGGAACTCAAATTCCAGAATGACGACACTGGTAGACATCAAAATAGCCAGAGAGCACTTCTTACATAAGCTATTTGTGAGAGGTAAATGGATTGAGCAGGGCCAGGATGCGTGGTTGCAGGCAATCACGCAACAGGTCACTGCAACTGGGTTAGATTTCTGGAGAGATCAGGGTCCCTTACATGTGGCCCTGAGTGAACTATACATGGCTCCTAAAGCTAAAGATGAACACGACAAGATGGTTAGGATAGCGGCATATTTGTATCTATATATGGGAGCCATGCAGGACAAATGTGCTGAAGGCCAAGATCTGGCAAATAGGCAACAGATCGCATTAGAGAAGGCCCAATCTGACCTGGTCTCTTCTGAGCAGAGGATGCACAGAAGCCAGGAGTCAGAAAATGAGAGCAGACAGTATCTCATTAAAATCAAAGAGGACATGTGTATCCTGCAACAGGAAAAGTCTGACCAGGATACCAGATTTCTTGCCTTGCAGAAGGAGTACCAAGAAGGTTTGGACTCCCTACTGCAGAGCCAGAAAAGGATGGAGCAACAATTAGATTTCAATAGGGCATGTGCTGAGCAGGTAGTCACCCTCCAAAGCCACCTAGATAGGCAAAGGGCAGAGAGCAATAAACTGATCCTGAAAGACCTGGATACCCAGGCAGAGTTTGATCAGGAGCGCCAGAAAGGTGGTGCCCTTCAAAGGCAAAGGGACGACCTGGCAGCACAGATGCAGACTCTTAGTCAGGAAAGGGACACCTTAGGCCAGGAAGTCTGCCATTTAAAAAGAAAAACTGAAGAAAATCACTTGGCCCTCCAGGGGCTGGGTGACCTCCAAAAAGAGCATCAGAACCTGTTAGAGCACACCAGGTGGGTGGAAGAGGCTCTGGCAAGAAAGGAGCAGGCCAGTAGGATGGGACTCAGGAGGTAACCCTCCTGCAGCAAAGACTGTCCCAGTACTCCAGGACCAATCAGGAGGCACAGAGAGAGAATGAGGCTCTCTGCCAGCACAATGATAGGTTCCAGCAACAGGTAGCCATGCAGGAGAGACTGATAGAGTCTAGTAAAGCCTTAACTGAGGAACTGAAAGCGCAGGCTCTTGCATTGCAACAGGGAGCAGGGGCTGATAGAGATGAGGTTCGCTGGGAAAGGGAAACGCCTGAGCATAACCTCAGGAGCCCTAGTGCCAGAGGCCTTCCTCTCTCCAAGTTCCTGGACTCTGCCACCCCCATGTCCCCTGGCGCACATGAGCACAGGGCCATAGGGATGGCAGATTACTATCCAGCCAAAAGGATGGGGCTCATAGGCCAGTACCACCCAGGAATGGATGGGCGGTCATCTGGGTATGGGCACCTAAGTACAGTGCAATTTAGTGGGGAACCCCAGGAGAGTAGGCCCACTAAGGGCATCCTGAAAACCTCTGCCCAGTTAGGTCAGTGGGGGTGGGGGGTACCCATTGAATCCTGGTAGCAAGGAGGGATCTGAAGACTCCTCTGAGCATCACAGGACACAGGAGACCAGGTCCCCACATTCTGCCAGCTATTCCCAGGCTCGCAGAATCCAGGAAAACCTGGAAGATCAGACGGGCACCTCTGGGAGCAGTGCTTCTGAATCAGAGGATGAATGGACCAGGGTTACCCGAACCGAAAAGGCCAATAAGGTGAAAAGGGCCTTGCTTAAGGACCCCTTAAAACAGATTAAGGCAATCAGGAGTGTTATCACGCCTTATCATAAGAACGCCAAGTATTCTGTTTGGGAACACTTGGAGCTCTATGAGCAAATGATGGAGACTTTCCATTTGAAGGACAGCAGTAGCTGCATCCAGTACGTCAAATGGACATTCTTCTGAATACTCCAGTTTATATGCGGGGCTGGAGGACCAACACCATTCAAGATGGTCCACATATAGGGAGGCCATCTTGAAACATTTTTCTGTACATAGAAATCCCCAAGAGGCTCGCAAGGCAGCCTACAATTTGCAATGTGGGGAGGATCAGGCACCACAAGAATACGTGCAAGAATTGAAGCAAGCCTTTGCGCAGACCACCAGAAGGGTGCGCACGGACAGCAGAGAATTCATCAACACATTTTTCCATGCTCTTCCCAAGTACATAATGACCCAGCTCGTGAGAGATTTTCACGAGAAAAGATCTTTAGACTGGGTCATTGAGCAAGCCACCCGGATCTATGAGGTGCAGAAGCCCATAGAAAATAAAAGTAATGCGCAGAAAAACCCCAAAACCAACAGCACCCCTGAAACTGCCAAGGTGGCGGAGGTAAAGGTTGCCCCCGTTTTAGATTTGGAGATGGGGGGGCCTAAAAACCTGCCTGCACCAAATAATTCACAGCCCAGAAGGCCCTCGGGCCAGTCACAGACAGGGAGTCGAGGAGGTAGTCCCACAAATGGGGTCCCCCGCTCCCCTGACTACGTAAGTCCCCGCTACAAGGGAAACCGACCAATCCTGGGTTATGTGTGGACTCCTCCAGCCCAAGGGGGGGGATCCAGCCAAGCACCTGACCCATGGAACTTCCCTCCTAACTTCCGAAAGGAGGGCAGAAATTCCCCAAACCCTGGGCCGAACTTTTTTCCCAGGTATCCACAAGGTTTCCAGCCCCAAAACCATCCATCCTTCTTTCCCCAATTCCCTTAGCCCAGACAACCTAATCTGGGAGAGGGGAGGCCAAGGGTGGAGGGGTACCCAAATCTTCCCAACCCGGGGTATTACCAGAGAAGGGATAGCTACCCTTCCCGGGATCAGCCCAGGGGAGAAAACAGAACCCCGTATCAACCTGAGCGGGTTTCCCAACTTGAGCGCCAGGTCCAAAATATGGCACGGGATCTGGGTCAAATACTGAGGGCTCAACAGAACCCTCAGATGAGCATGCCACCACAGAATGCCCCAAACTCTGGACCTGGTGCTCCAGAACAATGACGGGGGCAGCACCCTGATAACCCACCGGTTCCCAGGGAGGAGGCACAAGGGGAAGGGAGGTGTAAAGCCTTGGGGGAAGCTTCCTTCCCAACTTGTAAACAGCCCCTGGAAAACCAGGAACCAGAAACAAAATCTTCTACCCCTGAAAGTGTGCCACCCAAGGAGCAGAGAGGAGGTAGGAGAAACAAAGGACCCAAACAGACCCACTTTGTGGAGGAGGTACAGATCTTCCAATTTGAGGGAGAGGGATCCTCAGAGGATCCTGGGGAAAGGATCTTCTCCTTCAGAGATGGGGGAACTCCTCCCAAGGAAAAATGGGTCCCAAGAGATTCCAATCCAGACTGGGCAGATGTGGGGATTGAGCTGTCGCCGCCCATCATCCTATCCCAGAACAAACAAAACCAAAAACCCCTGGTTCAAACCCATCCTGGTGACTGCCTCCAAAAAGGGGCCCAGAACACGAAACCATTTCCAGTTGCCAACTTTTTCTTTCAAATTCCCCAGGCTCTCCATGGAATTCTGCCCAAATCTCTTTTCTAGCAATGTCCAAAACCAGAAAATTATCCCACCAGTTGTCCAAAAATTTGCATTATCTGTGCCCCCTTGAGGAGAAGGAGGGAAGATACTATGCCCCGGTACACGTACAGGGGCAGGGTACAATTTTGGCACTGGTGGACACTGGATCCCAAGCTACCCTTCTGTCCAAAAGGGCCTTTGATGAACTAAATGCAGGAAGGGGGGAGAATTACCGTATTCCTCTCACCTCTCTTCCTGGACAACTGCAGAACTTTGACGGGAAGGAAATTCCCGTCAAGGGGACTGCAGAGTTGGACATAAAAATTGGGTGACACAAGGTGAAACACCCAGTCATAGTGGTGACTCCAGAGGGCACCCCTTGTTTACTAGGGAATGACCTCCTGAGAAGGTTGTCACCCCTAATAGATTGCGTAAACAAGGTCCTCTGGACCCAGACTAGCCGACCAATAAAATTAGTCAACATAGAACATGACACCATTCCAATAGAGGTGGATAACATCGACTTCCAGAGTATTACTCTAGCCGCAGGCACCATTATTGGAATGGCGGTTGATGACCAACATTTCTCCATTGATTTAGGAAATGAACTGTTAGGACCAATCCCCAAGGACTGTTTTGACAGTGACAGTGATGACAATAGAACACCAGACAGGATTTTCACCCGGCATGGGGGGAACTTCCTGGTGTCCACTTCTTGCCCTTATGGTAAGGAAGATGTGACTTGTGACTTCAGGAGTGTTGAGGTGATTTTCCAGGTCCATGAGGGCTGCCTTTCCCACCTGAAGCCTCCAGTCCAAATCAGCACTCTGACCAGGGACTTCTCCTCCCAGCTGGAGGAGGCCGCTGAGATAGCTAAACCAGAAGTCTTTCCAGGCTTCAGGCAGATGGTGGAAGAGAGAGTCAACCTAGCTGATGCCTGGGTGACTCTGGAACAGAAGCAAAAGTTAAAACAAGTTTTTTTTGGATTTCCAAGATCTCTTTGCGGTAGACTCATATGACTGTGGTTGCACCGACATCCACACAACAACAATTCCCGCGGACCCTGGAATGACTCCAGTGTTTGTGAAGCAATATCGCTTGCCTCTCGCATCCATGGAGTCCCTTACTGAAATAATTAAGAACCTTGAGTCCCGGGGAATAATCCGTCCAGTCCACAGTACTTTCAATAATCCGGTGCGGGGAATATTGAAGCTAAACGGCCAGTGGAGACTCAGCGCCGACCTTAGGGATCTCAACAAACGGGTCCATACTTCCCGATGGCCTCTGCCCTATATTGACCAAGGGCTGGCCCAGATTCAGGGGTCATAGGTATTCACAGCAATAGACCTGACCAATGGATACTGGACCGTGCCTGTCAGTAGGGAGGACCAATACAAACTGGCTTTTACCTTTGGGGGCCAGCAGTACACATGGACCCGGACTCCCTTCGGATACCTCAACTTCGGCAATTAATTCAACATTTTCCTACATAAGGCCATGCCCGACCTGGGTGCGAGGGGTAACCTGGCTTATGTAGATGATGTCCTCATCAAAAGTTCATCTGTGGAGGAACACATAGCGGAGATCCGTTATGTTCTGACACAGTTGAGGGCCGCCGGAGCAAAACTTTCCTTTCAGAAAGCACAGTGGTGTAGAACCCGTGTTAATTTCTTGGGGCATGAGATTACTCCTCGGGGTCTCTGTCCCCAAGAAAAGAAAGTGGAAGCACTTCAGAAACTGAAGGACCCCACAACTCTGCGGGAACTAAGGAGCCTCCTTGGACTGACTAATTACAGCAGAAAGTTCATTGAGGGCTACGCAGAGATCACTAGACCCCTGATTCATCTCCTGAAGGGAGGGGGGGTCAAGTGGGAATGGGGTCCAGAACAAGCCGAGGCAGTAAGACAACTCAAAAGAAGCCTCTCACAAGCGCCTTGCCTAGCTTACCCTGTCAGAAACAAGGAGTTCTTCCTGGAGACAGGGTTCTCTAATACGTGCTTGACGGCAGTATTATACCAAAAGCATGACAAGGTCAATAAAGTAATCTCCTATGTGAGCAAAACTTTATCCTCTGTGGAGGAAAAATTCAACGATTGTGAGAAGGCACTCCTGGCAACGGTGTGGGCATTGAAGAATTACCGCCCGTTTATTCAGGGGGAACACATCATAGTGGAGACTCCACACCAGCCTCTGCAATATCTCCAAAGTGACAGAATCCGGGCCGGAAATGTGAGTAATTCCTGAATTACTTCCTGGATTCTGTCAATGCAAGGCTTTCCTGTGGAGGTCAGATATGGCCAAAACAAGAAGAGTCCCCTCGCGCAAGGTCTGGCTGACTTGCATGACTGTGCCAGAGAAAACTGTCTTGAGGATGAAAGTCTAAAAATCAAGGACAACATGGAGGCATACCTTAATTCCCCACACAAAGTCTTTGAAGAAGACAAGTGTGAGGGAATGCCCACTGTCTATGTGGATGGATGCTCTTACCATGTTGACAACAACGGGGAGAAAGAACTGGTGACCGGCGTAGGGAATGCATGGGTGAATGAGTCCCCAGAACCCTCCACTGGATACAAAATTGATCCCCGAAGTAGTCAGGCGGCAGAATTGATGGCTGTGCATCAGGCCATCCTCAATGCTGTCCAACATCAACTCCACGAACTGGTCATAATCACAGATTCGGATTATGTACGGAACGGGTTCGTGGAGCACCTGGTTAATTGGAAAACCAGAGGCATGTTATGTGCTAATAACAAACCCCTGAAACATGGGAAGTTAATCCAAAATATTGATGATCTGGTCACATCGAACGGGATGACCATCTACTGGAAAAAGATCAAGGGTCATTCCAAAGTAGAGGGACCAGACAAAACTGGAAATGACTTAGCTGATCAGCTGGCCAAAACCGGGGCCATCCAAGGGGATCTAATAGAAATAGAGTCCCTGATGGGGGAAATCCAGGTCACTGCTGTCACTAGGTCCCAGACAAATGCTCACAATGATCTTTCAACTGCACAATGGAGTAAGGAGACCCCTGATGCTGATTTGATTACAGCTCAGAAGGGGGACCCAATAATTGGTAAGTTCTACCAACACATTGAGGACCCTGAGAACTTTCCCCTGACGGATACCGATTACATTGGGAAGAAGGACCTTAGAGTGTTGATGAAATGTCCAAAGATGTTCCGAATCCAAGACAGTTTGTTGGTAAGGAAATCTCAAGCTGGCCATGATCAGTGGGTGGTCCCTACCTCATTCCGAAGCCTGATGTTAAGTCACGCCCATGATGCGGCCACCGCCGGTCATAGGGGTTTCACACAACACTTGAGATCTTAAGAGAGGTTGCATACTGGCCACACCTGGGGCAGGACCTCGACCAATACTTGAAGGGGTGTCTTGTGTGTGCACAATTTCAGCCAACATCCCTCACACACTGGGCGCCTCTCCAAAAGAGAGGGATGACACTGCCATGGTCAGATTTGCAAATCGACTTCGTAGGCCCTGTAATTCGCTCGTCTAGAGGAAACAAGTACATGTCGACCATTACATGCCTGTTTACCAAGTGGGTGGAATGTCTCCCGGCCCCAAACTGCAAGGCAGAAACAGCAGCTGCCCTGATGATTAACCACATCTTTTCCCGTTTTGGTCTACCTCAAAGGATTGAGTCAGACAGAGGTAGCCATTTCACCAGCGAGGTAATGACAAAGATGTGGGAGATACTGGGGGTCAAAAGGAAGTTACATATTGCTTACCGGCCAGCTTCTTCTGGGGCAGTAGAACGCTACAACCGAACCATTGTAAGCATCTTAAAAAAGTTTGTGGCAGATTCTGGGCCAAGTTGGGATATCCGATTACCTCTGGTCCTAATGGCCATTAGATCTACCCCTTCATCTGCAACTAAAATGGCACCATTTGAGTTGATGACTGGACGCAAGATGGTGCTTCCCCAGCATTTGCTCTACAGAACCCAAAAGCAAACGTTGATAAATGCCTCCACAACTCATGAGTATGTGGAGAATTTAAGGAAACACCTTCAGCATGCTTTTACCTATGCTCAGCGGAATCTAGAAAGATCAGCTGATAGCATGAAGACCCACTACGACCTGAAAACCACCAGGAAAGTATACGAGGTGGGGCACCGGGTCTATCTATACAATTTCCAAAGGAACCAGACCAAACAGCGAAAATTTTTGCCTACAAGGAAGTGACCGTTTGAAATTATATACAAAATCTCCCCTTTAGCCTATAAGATCCGCATCCCCAAAGGTAGTCTGGCTGAAGGGGAAGACAAGTGGGTACATATAAATAAGCTAAAGTGTTGCCATCCCAGGCACACTCTGCAGCAACTGGAGGAGTCCTCTGCAATACCAGAGGGGACCGCTCCAGATTAATCCAGTTCCAACCTAAAATATCCCACATATAGTCTCTAAAATATTATGATTTGAAAAGAAAAATGTTTCATGTTATATCCTGTTTTAAAATCAGACTGCAAAATGTATTGGGATGTATAAAATGTATATGGTCACCACACCATTAATAGTGGTGGAAAAAGGTCTAGGAATGTGTATTGCCGCTTTGCTTTGTCGTTCTAGGAGAAAGAAAACCCGGAGACTGACCACGGAAGGCGACCTGGGGACCGGGAGCGAAGATCTGAGGGGCCCGGGATACCGCCCAATCCTCCCATCAGGAGCAGCAAGGAGAACTGATTGATCGACTGGAGGGAGGAAAAGATGCTGAACTGTGCCATCTTCGGAATTTCAAGAAGATGAGGCGAACATCCCAGGTCTTGCGAGTTCCATCAGTGAAAGATCAGAATGGCCATCGCAAGAGGGGGGGCTTGTGGGATGTTTTTACCCATGCATCCAAGCCCTACCATAAAACTGTGCATTACTGACATTGAAAACATCATGATGGCCAGAACTCCTCAGAGAGTGCACAGGGAAAACATGAAGAATAGGCTGCCACCCATTTTTGCCTATGTTGTGAGCACAAGAGGGCACTGCCTAAAACTACCATTGGGCTACACACACAGTAGCCTGAAACCATTGGGAATGGCAATGCTGATTGCCAAAAGCAAACCAGAACTGTGGGGAATTCATTTTCTTAATGTCAAAAATGGATGCAATACTGGTGCTCACCACTATCAGAAAGCACCAGACTTTTGTGTAAAACTGAACAAATGAACCCAAACCAGGCCAAGGAAAGACTTGCTAAGAGGTGGATACAATGTAAAACTATATTCTGAAATGACTTGAAGGAAGTAATTATTTAATATATATATAAAAAATAGCTGGGGATGTCAGCAGTTTAAGTGAATTTGGGTTTAAAGCCACTAAAATCGAAATGTTTAGAATAAATGAGTGACCTACTTGTGAGTGTCACATAGGTTGCAATTGTTTAAATGTCATAGTTTTGAACTTAGAATCAGCATTCTAGCTGCATGTGCAAAAATTGTAAGTTGGATTTGAATGTAGAAAACTGGGAACTAAAGTGACATTTAGCTGAATTCTGCCTGACAACTACCCCCGACAGGAGTTGAACTGGCTCAACAACTCTTCCCAGGCCTGGCTGCATCCTGCTGCCCCCACCAAAAGGAGGTGACACCTCTCTGATTGAATTAGGGGAGTGGTACCTGGGGACTACAGGAAACTAAACAAGCACTGTCACTGGCTCAGGCAAATGTTATGTTATATTGGGGGGTCGTAAAATAGCTTCCTCTTGGGCGAAACTGGGAGGGGCAGTGCATGTGAGGGCAAGCTGAGCTTGGGGGAAGTGGATAAACCAGAAATTCCACCATGTGCTTTGGAAAACCACACCCCTTTGGGGCCAGAGCATGATTTTAAAAAGATGGATTCACAGTGCGGACTTGTAAAAATTATATAAATAACATCAGTATTCTTGTGATTTTTCTGTGCACATTTTAAGAGGTGTTAGGACCCTGTGGTATGTTCTTGGGGATAGTAGCGGAAAAAATGGTTGTTACTCCAAATGTATGCATGTTAAAAATCTGACACTTTATCATCTGAAACCCATATCCCTGGTGCACATTTCTGTAAAATCTGGAAAGGTTTAGAGGTCGTTATCTGGATGAAAAGGGGAGAATTCTGTCATAAGTGGACACAACATCGTACAAAGACAGGGATCGGATGGTTTGGTGCTACAGAAAATATGTTAACTGGACCTATAATATTAGAAAAATGGTACATAGATAAATATGTATTTGGGTCAGAAATAGATTTGTGTGCAATTTGACAAGGGGAGGTTCCTCTGACCATAAAACCTACAGCATCACTCTGACACTCCATTTCTTTCCCCCAATCAAGGGAGAGATGAAAGCTCGGCCAATAATAAGTGAGAGGGGCAGGCTTAGCTAGGCCCAGGCACACATCCATTTTCAAAACACATAAAAGGAACACTGGAACCCAGGTAGGGAGATTCACTTTCCACTTTCTTGCGGGACGCTTTGCCGGGAGACTTCAGACTTCACATCCAGAGATCCAGACTTCAAATCCATCAATCTCCAGAGACCAGAAATTAACTCCAGAATTTGTAGCAGAGAGGCCTGAATCCACAAGCTGAATCCTCATCAGCAGGCCTCAAAACCAACCAAACTATTCAACAGCCGGGCGAGCTGTTTGAATTCTTTGCCAAGACCTTTTGCAAGAACCTGTAGCAGTATCCAGAAAGCAGTGCTGTATCCGGAACCAGAGAGAACCAGCTAAGATTCTAAGCTTTCCAACGAGCCTAGAACCGACTTCCTACTCCTTATAGTGCCTCCGTAATTGCGCTCGACGCACGCAACTAAATTTGCCGCGATTTGACATTTTGCTTAATTTCAGCCACGTGTAAAAATATTTTTCCTTGCTGAAATTCTTGTGCAACCTGACAATCATTCATAGAGCATTGCTAAAGTGATCCTGAATTAATTTAAGTATCTCTCACTCACCCTGAACCTCCTATAGGGAATTAAAAGCATTTTTCGCATATTTTTCACTTCTTTGCAAACCACATCAAAGTATCTTGCCTGTGTTTAAAACTCCTACCTGTTTTCCTCTAAGCTTGCTAGGGGGGAACTGAATTATATTTGATTGCATTCCTGAGAAATGTGTGCTTTCCTCCCATCTCTTGACCTTGCATAGAGGGGGGGGGTGAATTGTCAAAGAAAAGTGATTACATTGTCTTTTGTTGAAGTCACATCAAGTTTATTTTCTGTACTGCATTTTCATTAATCATTCCATTGGCCTTGAAGCCATAAAAGCATTCTCAGCTACTTCACCCTCTCTATATCACTTCTAAGTCATCAAAAAGAGTGTACCACCGTAACATTATCCATTGTTGATCACTATCATCCTCACAAGTGTGCTATCAAATATTAATTTACTATAAAAGTGTGATAGATATATATTGTTTAATTTTTAAATAAACCTTTTAAATTTGCAAAACAAACCTACTTCTTGGCTCAGCGGGGTCGGGGGGATTCTGGGAGAGGGGTGTTATGTAAGGGTTGTCATCCAGAGTAAATGAACTGGACATAAAATACATCAATAAGGGCTTCCATCAGCATCCCAGACTAGGCATTGACTTAGCTGTAGTGTTGAATTGAAGTCGCTTACAGTGGTGAAGACCCACACTGCCCAAGAAGTGTCTGAAAATGCAAGTCAGCCTAACCAAGAGAATCATAGGCCCACCACCACTCTTCTTCAAAGAACACCTCACTGGCCAAAGACAGCCGAACCCCCATACCCTGCCCCCTGTGTCATACCCCCTACTCCTACCATACCTCCTTCGCCTGCTATTACCGAAAGCCTAACTTGCCTCCTACATGTTACCAGGAGGATTGCTCAGGGGCAGCACGCTAATCTGGTAAGCAAAACATCGCAGAGCAACACAGGTTCGATCCCTGGGTTCGCACTTAGAAACCTCTGTGTATAAAGTGGGTTATAAATAACCAATTAAACATTATACATGAATAGTGCTGTGTTTGTCTATCCAAATCGTATACATACGTAATACTAGCTTCTGTGTTAAGAAGAAGACATGGCATACACACATTCTGTCTTTTTTGCAAGGAATATGTCCATATACAACGAATTCGTACCCTGCGTGGTACAATGAGCTTGCTGCAAGCAAGCTCATTGACCCTCGCTGAGTCATTACCAGCCAAAGAAGTGGCCCACTTTGACCCAAAAAACTGGCCCAAACCAGCATTTTGTGTTTTTGGTTTGGCCATGGGCCTATTGCGCTATAAGCACGTCTGAACCTAGTCACCAAAGACACAATCTCCATTGAAATATTACCCTCTCTGTAAGGCCCATTCCAGCAATAGACATATGTAGACCTGGGGGTGTCTATAGATGGCCAGTCCCGTGCTCAGAATCTAAGAAGGTGCAGTGTGAAAAATGCCACGATTGCCTTTTCAGACCCCCCTTTAATCCAGCCAAAAATGTAAAAGTCTAATCCCAAAATGTTTATTATCAGAAGTTCATTTAATTCATGTCCTTAGATGGTTGAGCGAGCACACCAAGAAAAGAAAGTGCCATAGACACATCCTTCTCCTGGGTCACTTTGCAAAGTCTGGAAAAGGCAGTGCTGTGATTAGTCACCGACACTCAAAATAGTGACAAGGAACCAGACCTTCCTGTCCTATAACTTCACAGAAGAAAGACAACAAAGTGATGCTACACACTGACGAGGATGGGGACTGCTGTGTCAGGAGAACCAAATGGGTCGAGGGTCTGGCAAAGCATAAGATCCTCATTCAACTCGAATTTCAAGGATCCAGCCCAGCTTGGCAGTGACTGTGTGCATGACCATCTTGTGACATTCAGTTTTCAAAGTGAAACTGAATTAGTGATTATAATTCACTTTCCGTTTTCCAACCCCCAAAAGTTAACCAAAAGTCAAAATGTGCTGCTAATTGGCATAGTCGTGGCCTCAGAAGCAAAGGATTTAATTAAAATATTTAAAACACTCAAGAGGGTAACACAACACTGTAAAAGATGAAGGGCCTGATTCACAGTGGGTTTTCCTATGGGATTGCGACATTATAAAACACTTAGGGCCTATTTATAAGGCTGGCGCTCCCGTAATGAAGGGGGCCGGTACAGGACCGGCCCCCTTTATTACGGGAGCGCTGATTACAAGCTTCTCTTTGCGGGACCTGGATCAGACGCCTGGTAAAACTAGGCGTCCTTTCCGGGTCCGGCGAGGGGAAGAGGGAGGTAATAACGGGACAGATGTAATCTGCCCGTTATTACCTCCCTCCCCAATGGGGATGGGTTCCTGCAAGGAGGACTTACCGGGTCCTCGTATGTCGGAGTAACCCGGTAAGTCCTAATTGCAGGAACCCGGTAATGGAGCACGGTACGGAGGCAGCCATGGAGCTAATAGCTCTATGGGTACCTCCATACTCGTAATGAAGCCCATAGGCTCTAAAACACCATAAAAACAAAAAAAGAGAACCAATTACGTAGGAAAGGCACGAATACAAAAATGGCTGCAAAACACTGGACGTCCTGAGATGGAAAAGCTCTGTCTCCCACAGAGGAAGGAACCTTACAAACATCTGTTAAAATCCCCCAACATAACCAAGGAAGTGTCCACCACCATCTCTGGCAAAAGTAGAATGAAGTGACCCCCATGACAAGGCGATCTACACACTAGTGTAAAAATAAAAAAGCTTCCTCTCATTTCATGGCCTATTTCACAGTCATGTACTCAGAGGAAGCAACCCATGGCCTAGAAGAAGCAGAACACATGAGGTCACTTGGAAATACCAAAGCCGTCCCTGCAAAGGCAGGAGCAGCAATGCAAAGCAAGCCTCCCAGTGTCCCATTCCGAACAGCAGCAGACCACACTCACGCAAACATGGGGACTACCAGCGAAACACAACAAGGACCACAGAAACACTAGGGATGATGTGAAAAGCAAACCTTTATAGAAATGGCTATACTCCTGTCCAGCGGCACTGAGGATTAGACTCTAGGAAACCACTGTGTCGTGGCCCAGCTAGTCAGGCCAAGCTAAAAGGTACATTCGATTCATACCTTGAAAGAAACCCTTACTGTGACAACGTCAGCATCAACAGTAGACCGCCAACACAGTCACATGAAACCCATGGGCAGCTATTGCAAGAGTAGATTGTTCCGGCTTTCACTCAGACGTCACATGCTTTCAAGCAGAATGAATGCATGTGAACCCAGCTTTCTGCATTTCTTTGAAAGGGGCATCTGGAAATAATATACGAGTGGAATAGGTGACAAAGGCACAACCAATATGGATGGTCTTTTTCTCGGATTTCGGCAAATAGAGAACCTAGTAGCACAGCCCCAGACGGTAGCAGCTGGCTGTGGAGCACTGTGTGCCTTGGGGCGACCCTTACGTCGCACCGTAAAGCAAGTACCCAAGCATATGGCCTGTGAATTTCCATATTACTTTTGGGGTTGCTTTCGGTGGCTAAAAAGGGGGACTTTCTGCTGCTTCTGCAACCATAGGCGTTGCTAGGGGGGTTGGTGGGGCCACAGGGGGCCCCGGGTCTTTTGGTTGTAGCCTCAGATAGAATCTCAGGGACTAAGACCAAAAGGCTATAGCTAGCCGCGAATCCCCGCCAGACCCGACATTAGCTTAGCCCCTGATATTTTCCAGACCTAGCAACACCCAGCAACCAAGAGTAAAACGCTGCTGCACTGGAGCAACAGGAAACATTTCTATTTTCGAGTAATTAAAGATGTATTGATCCAATGTAAATTGCAATTTACAAACATGATACAAATCTTTACCATTAAGTATTAAAAATAGAGGCACAAAAAAAAGCTAAAAAAACACAAACAAAAGGCCTGATTAAATGTACCATACAAAATCCAGAATATCAGAGGCACTACTCGGCTGTCTAATTCAGCAGAGAGCCTGTGACTTCAAATTGTTTCAATATTGCCCCGAACTTGATTGACAGTTTCTCAAACACCGCCTATTTAACCTGCAACCCACCCTCTTAACACTGTCCAACAGGTTCAATTTCACCATCTCGCACTGTCACTGTAAATCGCTCTTTTTACTAAATACACTGTACCCCAAGCACAACAACTGAAGACTCTGAATTGGCAGATTTATTTAATTTAATTTATTTATTTATTGGTCACTTATTAGGGACTTCGACAACTAGCAAAACTCTTTCAAAGCACCCACAGGGCAAAGAGGGTAGGGACAGGGCAAGAATGAATTACAGCAAGGATAAATAATTGCATTATTAGTACAAAATAATGAGCATAAGGGAAGGGGAGATGAACCTACTATGCCTTGTGAGTGTTCAGAACGTGCAAGTGCGCAGGGGTGGGAGGGGTGAGGGATAAGGTGCTTTGAAGGCAGATGGGGAAAAGAGGCAGTCCGGAACCTCCTCATTACCATGAGCTACACACTAAGGTTTCTGAGAAGCAAGACATTTTTTGATACCATTTATAAAACAAATCACGCGTAGTTTCCTCTGTGAGTGCGCGTGGTTGGTTTATCTAAAAAACATTGCCAACTTTTTGCGGAGTAGAGGATGCTATGCAGATGTCCTTCAAGCAGTGGAGCAACGGCCATAGGGTGAATGGGGCTTTAGCCTCCTTCCTAACAT
Source organism: Ambystoma mexicanum (assembly GCF_040938575.1). Taxonomy (NCBI): domain Eukaryota; kingdom Metazoa; phylum Chordata; class Amphibia; order Caudata; family Ambystomatidae; genus Ambystoma; species Ambystoma mexicanum. Next base: position 849,464,071 of record NC_090930.1, read on the forward strand.
TTTGATTATTTCATGATATGTAGGTTATTCTTTTTAATACCCAGAGGTTTCTAAGCATGGACCGGGGATTGAACGTGTTGGTTTGCTTCCAAGGCAAGCACGTTGCCCCTGAGCTATCCTACTGAGACAAATGGTGATTTGACGTGGCAAACCTACAGGCCCTCAGTGGGAAGGACAGGACTCAAACGGCGCACTGTTAACAAAGGCTCTGCAATTAATAATGTAAAACGTCATTGTTAGGAAGGGCTTTCTTATGCATATATTTTTAGGCAACTGAAATCGTGGTGGGATGTTAGCACTTGCATGTCAGGGGAGTGCATGAAAGGGAAGAGGGGACAGGAGACTTCTCATTGGCACAGCAGTCCTTAAAGGTTTGATTTCAGATGTGAAGGGGGCGTTAACTGCTTTTAACACTGAAGCTTCACCAGAATAGCGTGATTAGAATCAGAAAACTAGTTAGATGTCCCCTCACGAGCCTCTGAAGTTACCTCCTCTCCCAACATTTGACTGCTAAGGTTCCCCCCCTGCCCGGAATGTTGCCCGGGGGCCCATGGGTATTTACGTAAAGACACAGGGAGAGCGAGCATGTTTATTTTATTTACCTTATGCAGACAGGCCGAAGGTGGCCAGGGAGGGTTGCTGCAGCGTGGGACAGTGTAAGCGGCTGGCGAGGTGGCCCTGATGAAGGGGTGCCCCACGCCGATCCAAACAGGAGTCAAAGGACAGTAGGATTCACTGGCAGTGAGCCGGGAGACAAGTCTCTGCTCGGGGTCCGGAATGGAGCCAGTTTCCCGCCATGCGTCGCTTTCTTCGGACGGCTGCAGCACCGCCCTCATGACCCAAAGGTAGCTTGCACCCTTTCATGCGCCCAAGCGTCAAGCCAGAGAAAATGGCGCCGGCAGGCTGGCAGAGGGGAGGGCAGAGGGCAGATTGCAGACTCATGTCAAGAGTGCCAGAGAACATAGGTCAGAAGAGGAAAAGGCAGCACTTGTTACAGCTGCGCCCCAAAGGGCTAATGCTCCCGGGTGGCTGCCCCTGTTACACTTCTGCCTGAAGTGTTTCGCTCGCAGCCGCTCGCGGGCGCACCAGTAATACGCGGGAGCCAGGTTGCTGCGTGACCAACTTTATTAACAACATCGGCGGAGCTGCCGAACCCCGTGCCCTGTCCCTCGCCTGCCCCTGACGTCACGTCCGGGACGTCACTTCCGTTGGGCCTCAACGGAGGCCCGCCCACAAAACAATGTGGACAATCCGACATCTCCCCCCTTTTTAGAATGTGAGTCCTGGGCATCATTCTTACCCCATTTACTCGATGAGTCGCGCTGGCTTCATGCAGCTTCTCTGAGGTCGTGTTGCCCTGCTGGGGGTTGATCTTTCCCTGGCGAGGTTTGGGAGGTGCGTCTCACCACCTGACTCTTCGCCATCTCCTTGATAGGCCTCTTTGTGAGGTCTGTCTTCATCGCTGTCGTGGTCCATTATCCAGGGACCGTCCCTTGTCGATCTGACCCGCTTGAAGTGTGAGCTGTTTCTGGTCACCGCAGAACAGCCGTCCCTCTGTGCTGTGACCATGGTGTCCTTCTTGTGTGTCACGACTAGCGGGGTGGATGCGAAGGTGGCTTCTTCCTTCCGATTTTTGGGTTGTCTGAGCCATACTTTGTCTCCTGGTTGCATGATGCTTTCGCAAGCCCTTCTTTTCCTGTCTGTGACCTCTTTCGTCTTTGCTTTTCGCACAGTGTCATTGGCCTTCGCTTCTTGTTCCAGCAGCGTCGGTTCTTGTGGTCTCGGGTCCTCCGGCAGCCTTGTGGTGATCGGCCTCCGAAACAGCAGGTCTGCTGGACACACTCCCGTCGTGCTGTGGGGCGTGTGCCTGTACTCTCGTAGTAGTTGATTGAGAGCCTGTTCGAACGGCTTGTTTTGAACATGGGCGATTTGTAGGGTTCTCTTTATGTTGGCCATGAATCTTTCGACCATGCCGTTTGCCTGGGGCCACCGGGGTGTTATTCGTCGATGTTGAAACCCCATGTATTTTGCAAAGTTCTGGAAGTCTTGACTTATGAAGGTGGGGCCGTTGTCCGACTTTATGATTTTGGGGATGCCGTAAGCGGAAAGCATCCTGTCGAGTGCCTGGATGACACTCGATGTGGCGCTGCTTTCTACTATCTGTGCATCCGGGTACCTCGAGTGTTCATCCATGAGGACGACCACGTGCGTCCGGTTGCTCAGTGGTCCAAACAGGTCTACCGCTAGCTCCTCCCACACCTTGTTCGGCATCGGTGATGACTGTAGCGGGTTTGGGTGTGGCGGGGGCGCCACTTGCGCACAGACGTGACATCTTCCCACTATGGTTTCTACCAGGCGGTCGACTTGCGGGAACCAAGCTTTCTGTCAAAGAAGGCGCTTCGTGGCAACTATTCCTCTGTGCCCTTCATGTGCCAGGTGTACGATCCTCTCCTGGATCCTGGAGTGATCTTGGGATGACGACCTTGCATCCCTTCAGTATTATGTTGTCCTCCACCACCGTCAGCTCTTCCCGGACTTGATCCAACCACCTGACGTCTTCCCTCGTTGTTTCCGATTCCCCTCGGGCCTGTTGTCTCATGAGGGTTGTCTTGTCCGCCTGTAGGCAATGCCTTGCTATTCGAAGTGCTGGGTCCGCCTCTGACTGCACTGACAGTTCGGGCCACCCTACTGGAAGTGGTTGCAGGTGGTGTATGATGTAGTTTATATATGCATCCACTATGGACGGTTGAGACACGGCCGTGGACATGGGGTGTCGGGAGAGATAATCAGCAGGGTTCTCTTCTTTCCCCGGGCGGTGCTGTATTTGGAATCTGTAATCCTGGAGGCGCAGGCCCCATCTGGCTATCTTCAGCGGCATTCTGGCTTTCGGGCTTCCATATATGTTGAGCAATGCCTGGTGGTCGGTGATGATGGTAAATTCCTTGCCAAACAGGAAGAGATGGAAATATTCGCAAGCCCAGACAACCGCGAGGCTTTCTATTTCCGCTTTCGAGTACGCCTGCTCTGTGGTTGTCAAGCTCTGGCTGGCATACGCAACCACTTGCGTGATGTGTGGCTCTCTGGGGTCTTTCTGGGTCAGTATGGCGGCGAGTCCCACCGGGCTGGCGTCCACGATCAGTTCGGTATCGCGGTTGGCATCGAAGTATGCGATGTCTTCAGCTTGTGATATGGCCTTCCTTATTGCCTCGAACACTACCTGGCATTCTCTCGACCATGTGAACGGCGTGTCCTTTCGGGTGAGTAGGCGTAGGGGATTACTGACGGTGGCATAGTCTTTGAGATATCTGGAGCAGTAGCTGGCTAGGCCTAGAAACGACCTTAGGTCTGTGGTGTTCACGGGGGGCGTGGATGAGTTGAGGGCCTGTACCTTTTCTGGATCGGGTCTCATGCCCTTGTCCGAGAAAATGTGCCCGAAAAATCGTAGTGAGCCTTTCGAGAATTCACACTTGGCTTTGTTCAGGGTTAGACCTGCCTCCTCCAGTGCCTGGCACACCCTGTGTAGTGCCACATCGTGTTCTTCCTGAGACTTGCCGTAGACCAGGACGTCGTCCGAGTAATTCAAACAGTTGGGGACGTGTCTGATCACCTTATGAATCTCCTCCAGGAAAATTTCAGCGGCAGAGGAAATGCCAAAACAAAGTCTTTTGTACTGAAATAAACCGAGGTGGGTGACAAATGTGGTGATATGTCGAGATTCAGGCGCGATTTCTATCTGGTGGTACCCTTTCGTGAGGTCTAATTTTGAGAAAACTCTTGCGCCGTGGAGAAGATGGATCATGTCAGTGATCCTGGGCGCCTGATGCCTACCTCTTTCAATGGCTGTGTTGGCTCGGCGCATGTCCACGCATAAGGGTATAGATCCTTCCAGTGATTTTTTGGGGACAGGGACGATGGGAGATACCCATGGTGTTGGACCTGACACAGGTTCTATAACGTTCATTTTGATGAGCTTGTCCAGTTCCTCTTCTACCTGACGCTGGATATTGAATGGAATTCCTCGATAGTGTTGGGCCACTGGCTTGACCTGAGGATCTATGTGCAGGTATACTTTCCTGTTTCCCAGTTTTCCGAGGCCAGTGAACAGCTTCGGGAATGAGCTTTCAATTGCATCCGGTTTGGCAAAGTACTTGTGGGCCATCAGCTGGTAGAGGATGTGTACCAGTCCCATGTCTACCACGGTCCGGAAACTCAGTATGCATCCGCTATTGGCTTCGGTGTCCAAGATGTACAGTGGTACCTTTGCAGAATGTCCTTTGTGGGTGCACCAGGCTGTGATCATGCCCTTGCATGGCAGAGGGGTGGTGGAGCCATACGGATAAATGTCTACTGTGGCTTTCTTGATTTTGGGCTGAGCGGTCAGGGATTGGTATGCGCTTTCACTGATAATGTTGACCGTCGCTCCAGTGTCCACGAGAAATTTTAGAGGAGTGTTGTTCACTTGAAGTGTCAGTATAGAACTGTGTTGGGTCGCCGCCGTATTGTCCTTTAGGAGCCATACATATCCTTTTCTCCTTTGATCATCTTCTGATGATGGGGTGTCATTGCTGGTGGGGGACCGGGTTTCGACATACCTCACGAATCGCCGTCTGTGTGATCGTCTGGTGTCTTCCGACGATCGTTTGTCTTCACGAGTGTACCTGCTTCTGCGGTCGCTGTCTTCCGTCTTAGTGTGCCTTCTATCGCTATCGCTATCGCCTAGGGATCTAGGCGGACTCTGACGAGAGTATCGACGCCTGTCCTGATTTCGATGTTTGAGAGGTACATGTGTTGGCGCGTTCTTGCACATGGCCCTGAAGTGATCCATTCCCCCGCATGCGGCGCACTTTTGACCTACGGCTGGGCATTCCCCCGTGTGTGGGTATTCGTATCCGGATTTAACGCACGTGGCTTCAAGGTGTTTGTTACCTTGAGAGGGGTGGGTATACAGTTTGTTGATCGCTTCGGTGTTTTCACTGTGTTGTTGTTTAGATACCTTACCTAGACTGTCCAGTTGCGAGTCCACCGCCGCTTCCATGCGGGCTAACGCTAGTATTTCTTCTAGGGACCTTTGTTTCTGTAATAATTGCTTGTGAAATGGTTGCAAAATGCACCCAGCAATCACTTGTGATCTGAGCGCTTCTTCATTTGAATATCGATGGAACTCACAATGTTTCAGTTTGATGCGGAGGCGCATCACAAAGTTGTCTATTGACCCCCCTTTTTCTTGTCTGGTTGTGTGGAACATGTGGCGTTCGTAGTCAACATTCGTGTGTGGCGCGAAATATTCAGACAACTTGGCATGTAGTTCCCCATATGTTTCTGTGTCCACGTTCAGCAGCTCTCCCGCGATGTCTCTTACCGCTGGTCCTACGGCCATAAATAATGTGTTTTTGAGTCTCGTGTCATCCGTCAGTCCTATGGCACCAGTGTAAAACTTGAAGTCTCAGAGCCATATGTTCCATCTGGGTCCTAGGTTTGAGGTATCACGTATTTCAAAGGGATTGGGCATATGCATGACTTGGGATGCACCTCCCTCATTTTGTGCCTGTTGACTGTTGTCTTGTGCTGTATCTACGTTCCCTGACGCTGTTGCCGCCGTTCCCGCCCCTCCAGAGGAGGAGGCTGTGGTGCTCGCCGTGTCCGACATGACAGCCGTACTCTGGTGGGCCCGTGTGCAGGCGAGTGACTCTGTCCCTGGGAGCACACTTGTGCTGGCCTTGACGCTTGCAGTTCAGTGCCTTGCTGCACGTGACGCAGGATGTCTGCTTTCCTGCCTTTCTGCTGATTCTAGGGTGACTCCTACCTTCACCCTCTTCGTGTGCGTGTTGGCGTGGCCCTCTTCACTGAGCCCGCACGGTGGCACGTTGTTCTGAGGTGTGGAGCTCCCCTGGGCTCTTCCCCCGGCTCTGCCGTCTCTCCAGGACCATCGGATCTCCAAGTGCGTGTGCGCCACCTCCGTACTCAAGGAGGCGGGCGCGGGATGTTCACGCGCTGTGCCGGGCCCTCTGTCACGCGGGAGGCGGGGCAGCACGGATGTCATTTACCGTGGCCGAGGCGCACCGACGCGCTTGACCGCTCGACCGCAGACTCCGGCACGATGCTAGCGGGGCCCTTTCCCGCTCGTCGCCAGTGTTACACTTCTGCCTGAAGTGTTTCGCTCGCAGCCGCTCACATGCGCACCAGTAATACGCGGGAGCCAGGTTGCTGCGTGACCAACTTTATTAACAACATCGGCGGAACTGCCGAACCCCGTGCCCTGTCCCTCCCCTGCCCCTGACGTCACGTCCGGGACATCACGTCCGTTGGGCCTCAACGGAGGCTCGCCCACGAAACAATGTGGACAATCCGACAGCCCCCTTCGCTAGTGTCAAGAAATGGATCTGCATCTGTGATGGGGCCTTAAAGAGTAAAAAAATAAATATATATATAAAAAGCATTTCAATCCCTGTTTGGCGGATAGAAATGCAAGCATGAAACAGCCGTCTAAACCACTGTGGTCACGCTTAACTAAAACTGCATGACAAGGGTGAGGCATGACCATGTCATGATGTGTGCATCCCCCTGACCTGTTCTCACACAGGAGCAGGGTGATGTGCCTCATTTCTGCATATTTCAAAGCACATGCGGTGTGTGAATTGTGAAATGTGCAAAGAGGGTGGGAAAGGACATCTGAATGTGTGCATCCCAGAGCCCTTTTGTGAATAGGACGCAGCTTGACAGTGATGCAATGCGCATGCGACAGTGCAGCTCATCACTTGCACCAACAAGTTTTGCAAGTCTGGCCGCATAGAGTGCAAAGCAGCTGAACCATACAGATCATGAACCTCTCCATGCGTAGGGTATCATTAGGATTGGCGGAAGCTGTGACATGGCACACGGCGAAGACCCTGTGGAACCAGCCCGACTGTGACAAGTCCACACAGACCATGAAGAGACCCAACCCACAACTGCATACTCAACCCGAGATGATGGAGTAATGAGGCTCAAGCTTCAGTATCCAATAATCACCGCTGGTGGATACAATCTGTCAGCAAGAAGAGTGTGGCATGCATGACACACACGCCACCCACTCCTGCCGTATTGATTTTATGATGCACTTATGATCCGCCAGTAAGTGGTTCTTCATTGCAATCCATTATTCGCACACTTCTAATCCACAGTGTGCTAACTAACAACCTAGGCAATAGATGCGTGCGAGTCATTTCATTTCATTTGGACACCTGCATGGAGTTTGCTTGGGGCAATCTTGCATTCGAATGTCACCGAGAGCATTTTTCATTCACTTTACAACAGTTACATTTGATGGGGCTGCAAAAAGGCGTGTGCATTTGAGTCAAATCATTTTTATGGAGTTGCCTGGGGGTGGAGGGGGGGGGCAGGAGTAACCAAGCCAGATTGATTGGAAAAGAAAGTTTCTGGTTTTCACAGGTCGTGACCTCATTATGTGCTGGTAATTGAGGGCCTAGTTACTCACAGCTCAGCATCCACCATTAGCATTTAGACTGCTGCGCTCTCTGCCACGAGCTCAATTCCATTATATGCTATGTGCTGTATCGTGCTTTATATCACTAGGGATTTCGCATCAACTGAGTGTGCAGCAAATTACATTCTAGTTTACGTGTTCTGCAGAAGCCATGCATGTTTACTTGCGAGGCAGACAACCTCTAATTAATTAACCCGCACCACCAGGGGTGTAAAACCTCCAACAGGAAACATGTGTGCTATTATTATCATGCAGCATCCACCCACGGCAGCATTCACATTGCAAGACACCGGTCACAAGCCCCTAGCCGGCACCCATTGTGCAATAACCATTATCGGGCATCACCTTTTGCAGGATACTTGCTACTACGCATGTGTGGGAAGACGTGCATGCCAAGTGTTGTGCACAGCATCACAGCCCTGACTACTTTGCGCATGCTTCGCGCATGCGCCTGCCCTAACCACAGGTTTGTAGCTGGTGTTTGTCGACGCACAAGCCACATAGTTAATGTCATATTGATCTAATGGTAAAGTAAGATAGGGGGCCTGATAGCGCGCCCTTCTGCCAATAATGTAGGCCTAGCTGTGTAATGATGATTATGATGAAGTAGACTGACATTATTTTTTAAAAACTTGAATTTAACCTTATATACCACTAGATCCGTCAACAATATCACACTACAGGCCTGCCTCCAAGTTATGCCCAAGTGGAGGAAAAGGGCCATTCGTTTGGGTATGAGCAGCAACAGCGGGTACAGCTACTCAGGCAGTCTATAAGGTTATCCACACCTACGTATCAGCTCATCATCAGGAGGGGATGCAATGTGCTTTAAGGCAGAGAGCAGAGTCCTGGAAGAGAGGCTTTAAGGCCCGATCTTGCTACACTTCACTGCAGCTACTGATGAAGGCAAGCAAAGGGGAGGGGGGCACATGGCTGTACTCAGGGGCGCAGTGCACTTCAGTGAGGAAGCAGGTCACGAGACAGCACGCAGAGAGCTGTGTGTTTAGGTGGTGCGTGTGCGCGCGTGCGCATAGCGTGTGTAGGTGTAAGGTGTGTGCGCATGCGCATAGGGAGTGTGGGTGTAAGATCTACTGTCCCATTCAGTTTCTCTCCTACGTGGTCGTGACCCTGCTCTGCTACAACACTGCAGAATTCTCCCTCCCTTTGACAATCACAGCTAGGGTGGCCAACTCTTTGATAGCCTTTCGCGTCATCCACATTTGGCCCTCCTCTTTTTTAATTACATTTTTTTTAATGGCTCTTAATTCCTGACTTCATTGAAATGCAAATGGTTTTGTCTTGGGAGGTGATGGTCACGTTTTTTAACTGCAAACATGACCATCACGACCCCAGGAACAAACCGTTAGCATTTGAATGAAGCCAGGTGTCAGAGCGTTACAGCTCGACCTGGAGGCTCAAAAGGAGAAGGGCCTCAGAGCCTCACTGAGAAAGAGAGCAGTGGGCGGCAGCGCCATGCTGTGAACATGCCCAGTTCAGTTTGCAGAGTGGCTGTGCTGGAGGCAACCTGTGTCCCAGACAGCCACTCTGCAAACTGCAGGACAGAGTCCCTAATTGCGGGACAATCCCGCGAAATCCGGGACAGTTGGCCACCCTAATCGCAGCACTGATTGGATGAACAGCAGTCAATAACCAACACAGGTGTCAATAACAACAAGACGTTTTATGTAGTGATTGCAGCACAGTCTGGCCATTTTATAGCGTTGTAAAATAACGTTACAATGACCGAACTCACTGCATTCACCCCAGAATGGAGAAACACTGAGTTTGGCCCGGATAAGATTGAAACCTATGACATGCAGGTCACGCACAGAACTTAGCAGCGAGTGCTTCAATTATAGCAGCAGCAGGAATTCAACTCCGTGAGCCACGATCCCAAAGAGAAAAGATAAGTGCGAGCATTCAAAACTGTGGAGTGCAAAAGATGATCGAACCAAAAACGGAGGCAACATTTAAACAGGTGCAAGACTGTGGAAAAAAATACACGCATGGCTAGAAGTCAACATGTGAAGCCATGCAACCATGAAAGAGAATGGAGAGAGAACGTCGGCGATTGAGTGGAGGAAATGATACATGAGACTCGGAGAATGCCTAGGACAGGACATCCGCTTATCCATCGATGACTGCAAACTGTGTGTACTGCTGATTATGGTTTTAAGAGTTAACCGCCCACCCGCACAATTTAGGTGCAACGATTAATAATTGGAGTCAGAATTCTGATTCCCACAGCTGCTTCTTGCACTCGTAGTTAGTTCTGGGTACAGCTGTTCCCACAATCTTGTTTGCAGTTGTCAGGGTTCCTTCCCCTGCCACCTTCAGAAACTCCAGAGCATTGCCACGTCACCCCGATGGACCCAACAATATCAGGCGGTCTGTGGAAAGCATCGGCAACCATGATGGAGTCAGACTCGACTTCGGGCCTCAAAGCAAGATGGCGGATGAACATTACTCCTACAGTACTTGCCGTGATGATGTCATCCCCACGACATAAAAACGAACAACCAGGGAGCTTTTGGCATCTAGCAACTGCAGAAGCAGACATAGATGCCCATACAGTACCGCTGTTGTTTGATATTGACCAAGTTGGGTATGAAATTCAGGTATTTGGTACTTTTCTGTTGGAGTATTAGACTTTCCATAGACCTTATTGGATTTCGCTATTTTTTTTCAAAAGTTAAGTCATGTTGCTAATTGCTAATTTAACGTCCTTTCCTTTTTGAGGATCTGGGGGAGGAAGACCAAGCCACGTTTTTATCAACCTCTGTTCTAGATTACCACGATCTCAAGGACAGTTACCAGTCATTTGGTCGACAACCAAATGGTCGAATGACCATTTGATCGAAGTAAAATGGTCGAAAAAAAAGGTCGAATTTTTGTATTTTTTATTTTATGTGGCGGTTCCCCACCAACCCCCCTTTTTCTTTATTAAAAATATTTTTTAAGCAACCAAAACAAAAAAAAATATATATAAATAAATAAATAAAAAAATTCGACCTTTTTTTTCGACCATTTTGATTCGATCAAATGACCGGACACCCTCAAGGACACCTTATGGTATGTAGAGCTGGAATATGATAAAAAGGGAAGAAGGTTGGCAGGAGGTTTTCCTTACCTTACTAATTGGCAAATATTCTCATCACTAAAGAACCGTCCTACAAGACATTCCAAGGCCAGATGCAGAATAAGACATCCTTGGAAGGAGAGAGGATGCGGGAACCTGGGGGAATGTTATACGAGAGCCCTTCCCTCTCTCAAGGCTAGAGGTGTACTGACTCCAAGGTTTCCGAGAGCCAGCACAGAGCAGCCGACAACCATAAGGCATACAGGTATATTCCATTTCTTTTTGATTTTGCCACCAGTTCTTCTGCCAACAATCATCTAGTTTAGTGGTTCTGGTCTGAGAATATTGCAAATACTGCAGAGTGCATACAAAGTATGCAGCTGTCAAAACCAACAGAACTGTATGTATTCCAATAAGCAGTGGCCGTGCATGTATCATGGGCAGAATAGCAACGCAGGCATGACTGGGGATATGATGTGGCAAGGACCATGCATTAGTGTGATTGGCTGACACGGGCAGACCCATAGGTCTGTGGGGCTGTGACATTAGTCTCTTCCCCAGGTTCATGCATGCCCAGTGATGCATGTCACATGACACCTGTGGAAAAAGTACACATATTTGAGAACCAGAATAGGGGTCACATGGTTGCTAGTCACCCAACCGGGGCCCGTTATGTATGATGGAGCGATCTGCTGCAGGCAGACACTGTCATGTAGGCAGGGAGGGAGGAATTATACTGACCTAACATGATACTGTTAAGCCATGCCACTCAAGATAGGAGGGTGGTCTACTCGGATGTTCATTGATAATGTAAGTGGCTAAATGTATCATGCTGACTTTCTATATGGACTGCATTATGTAAACCCTATGAAAAACCAAAGATGTACATGCTTGTCAGCGTCTTTTCTAGAACGGGGATACTCTGCTGGTTTCTCGGTCCTTTTCTGCACAGCCGTATGGAAATAAATCTGACTCTACTGCCTCATTGTTTTTTTGGCAGGTTTCTACATTGCCAAAAGAACAAAGTTATGACTAACTGTGAGACAACGGCCATTGCCACTACCTCTGACCCTGCAGACGGGGCCAGGGCAGCCGCTGCCGCTACTGCATACACAGCGACAGCTATTGCCCCTACTGCCGACCCCGCAGACGGGTCTAGAGAGACCGCAGATGCCAGAAACATAAAGAGAAGGCAGAAGCACCAATGGAACTGCAGAACCATGTGTCCAGCGTAGGTCAACTGGAAGATCGACAGCTTAGGAGATTGGTTCCAAATGGCCCAAGAGCAAGAGCCTACTTTTCAACATGCTTGAGAATCCATTAGTTCTCATTGGCCACCATGAGTCCAGGGAGGCCACTTCTGGAAAGGAAAAAAAAACCCTCTTCTATACAGTAGTAATAGAAGACAACAAGGAGACAATAAAACAATTCCTTGTGCCTCTGAAGTATAGAAGGACCTTAATAGAGGCAGCATACTATCAAGTGGGAGAACACTTACCTGTTGGGCGGTAGACCTCCCTCTTCACCTGGGATGTCTCCGCCCATGCACTCACCTGTTGCCGCCCCAACGGGCACCCCTATCACTTCCTCCCCTAGAAGACCCAAATAGCAATTACCCCACACGACCGCCCCCTTTTTCCCTTTTCTTTCACTGCACTTGCACGCTCTGAATGCCACAAGGCCTTGTTGGACTGCTGTCTGTTTCTATTTATTCATGATCAATTTCCTTGTTTATTTGCTCCCTTGTTCTCTTCCCCTGTGCCCTGTGGCGCTTTGAAACACTGTCTTGCTGTAAAAACACCTTATAAATATCCAATAAATTTAAATTCCACGCTTTCATTGTATTTAAACACTTCAAAACAGAAATACCATTCAGTGGATCCTACCTAAAAGGAATAACCTGTTTCTTTGCAAGATAACCAGATATTTTATTGGATATGTTATTCTAGTTACAGTAGTAATGTCATTTGCTTATTACAAGTGAGTAGTGAAGTCACTATACTGTAATATATGTGATAAAGTCCTCCCTATCGTATGTTATAAGGATATTGCAAGTCACAGAGGCGTTCCATGACCAATTAGAGCAATGAGGCCAAAGACCGAATTCCTTTATAAGGTCACCGAACACACAGTAGGGGACAGTTTACTCCTTATAATACATCGCCATATACGGTCATCGCCTTTAATACCTAGTCTCTTGCTTAATGTATTGTAAGAGATCTTCCAGTTGCTGACACATATAATCAATGTAGAATCTGTTTGGATTTAAAATAATACTTTTTTAAATTGTATTTATTTTTGATTTATTTCAGCGTACAAAACCCTGATGCATCTAGGCGCTAGATACAGCAAGTGCAAGTTACATTGTTCAAGTTCAAGAAAATGCATAAGGTTACAGACATAGATTAGTGTGTGCACACAGCCTGGCCAAACCTCACCTCATGGTACAGGGGGCTACATCAGGCAGCACAAGGGACAAATAGGTAGGATTACACAGACAGGCAAAAACACACCTAATGGTATGGGCTACATCAGGCAGCATAAGAGACAAATTGGTAGGATTATACAGACAGGCAAAGCCACACCTCATGGTACGGGGGCTACATCTGGCAGCATAAGAGACACATTGGTAGGACTACACAGACAGGCAAAGCCACACCTCATGGTATGGGGGCTACATCTGGCAGCATAAGAGACACATTGGTAGGATTACGCAGACAGGCAAAACCACACCTCATGGCATGGGGGCTACATCAGGCAGCATAAGAGACACATTGGCAGGATTTCCATAATCAGAAACACTGTGGCCTACATTGTGCAGCCATTTTTGACAAGTTCTCGCTACTGCAGTCTGTGTGTTATCTGCAGGTCGCAGATTCGAATCCTGGAACTCTCTCTTTCAATCTTCCAAGGTTGCTAAATGAGTACCAACTTCGGTTGGGATGATAATTGTATGTAAATTTGTGCTATGTGCAACACTTTGGCGAAAGTACTATATATATAACAAATCATCATTAATTAAAGCATTAATGCTCCTGTGCACTCTATTCGATTTTTGGGTACAGTATTATCGCAGCAACTGGCAATGTAGGGGCTCTACTTTTCATATAATGACAATACCTGACATGCAGCTATAATTGGCATAATATGCAAGTAACTGGCCATTCTATAGAGGTTCAGAGAATTTCTGAATTGGCCCACTCTGGACTCAGACACTTTCCTTTTGGCAGGTACAGCTGTTTCCAAACATAAGCTGGAGTTGATTTTGTGAGGCTTTGATACCTATGGGCTGAGATTGGAAGGAATGGTTTGCCTACTTCCTGAAAACCTCTGAGAACGAGGCAGCTGGAAGATATTTAACTGGATAACCTTTAATTGTTATTGTTATTGTTATTTTGCATTTATATAGCGCCTTATATGCCATTGGTATGGTCTGAAGGCGCTGGTAGGTTGAACGCCCTTGGGAACCGAAGTTCATATCAGTAGAGAGAGTAGAGAGAGTCAAAAAAGGGTGCATGTGAGCACGGGATATGTGTGCAGCTCGTGCGGTATCCGTGTGATAGCTGCTTTCTAGCGGTAGGTGTGCCGGTTGAGAGGTCAGGAGTATGTGTTCGTTCTGGCAGGATTTATCCAGATCGGATGTGGCTGCGTTAGGCCTGAAGAGAACATCTGGCTGGGGGGTGTGTAACCAGCAGTGATTACTTAGAATGATGTGGAGTGAGCGGCAAGTGTTGGTATGAGAACAGATATACCGAATGCTGTCATAGTATCTCTGTGTTCTAGTTGAGTGGTGATGTAAGGAGAGAATAAGCGTGGTGGTGAGATAAGATGGGTTATGCGCCCTTTCAGACATTCTCTGCATTCTAAATCATACTATATTCGTCACGTGCTCCTCTACGCACTCTCCCCCTCTAAGCATTCACCAGTTTTACGCACTTACCCCCTTTACGCACTCACCCCCTCTACGCACTCACCGCCTCTACGCACTCACCGCCTCTACGCACTCACCCCCATGACGCCCTCATCACCACGACGCACTCATCCCTACGATGCACTCACCCCTACAACACACTCACCCCCACGACACACTCACCCCCTCTACCCACTCGTCCCTTCTACACACCTGTCCCCCACGACGCACTCACCCCACGATGCACTCAACCCCACGATGCACTCAACCCCTCTACGCACTCACCCCCTCAACGCACTCATCCCTTCTACGTACTCGTCCCTTCTACGTACTCGTCCCTTCTACGTACTCGTCCCCTCTATGTACTCGTCCCCTCAATGCACTCGTCCCCTCTACGCACTCATCCCTTCTATGTACTCGTCCCCTCTACGCACTCGTCCCCTCTACGCACTCGTCCCCTCTACGTACTCATCCCCCTACACAATTCAACCCCCCTACGCAACTCGTCCCCCCTACGCAACTCGTCCCCACCATGCACTCATCCCCACTACGCACTCATCCCCACTACGCACTCATCCCCACTACGCACTCATCCTCTCTATGCACTTATCTGATCCCCACGCTCTTTTGTTCCCGGTACTCATCTGCTTTAAGCACTCGTGCCTTTCACGCATTCAACAGCACTATCCTGTCCTATATATTCGCCTCTACACTCATTTGTTCAATACCTTCATCCGTTCTGTACACTCATTTACTTTGTATTCTTATTCACTCATATGCTCTGTCTACTCATCCGCTTTCTCCATTCATCCACTCTGTACACTTATCCACTCATAGGCTCTGACACTCATCCGCCTTATCCACACATCCACTCATCTGCCCTATCCACTCATCCGCCCTATCCACTCATTCTCTCATCTGTTCTATCTTCTCATCCACTCTATCCACTCAATCCACTCTATCCACTCATTCGCCCTATCCACCCACCCTCTCAGTCGTTCCATCCTCTCATCTACTCTATCCACTCATCCATTCTATCCACTCCTCAACCACTTTATCCCTATCCATTCATCTGCCCTATCTACTCATCCTCTCATCCGCCCTATCCTCTCATCCGCCCTATCTACTCATCCTCTCATCCACCCTACCTACTCATCCTCTCATCCGCCCTATCCACTCATCCTCTCAACCGTTCTATCCTCTCATCCACTCTATCCACTCCTCCGCCCTATCCACCCATCCTCTCAACCGTTCCATCCTCTCATCCACTCTATCCACTCATCCACTCTATCCACTCATCCACTCATCTGCCCTATCTACTCATCCTCTCATCCGCCCTATCCACTCAACCGCCCTATCTACTCGTTCTCTCATCCGCCCTATCAACTCATCTGCCCTGTCTACTCATCCTCTCATCCGCCCTATCCACTCATCCTCTCAACCGTTCTATCCACTCATCCTCTCAACCGTTTTATCCTCTCATCCACTCAATCCACTCATCCGCCCTATCCACCCATCCTCTCAACCGTTCCATCTTCTCATCCACTTTATCCACTGATCCACTCTATCCACTCATCCACTTTATCCACTCATCCACTCTATCTACTCATCCGCCCTATCTACTCATCCACTCATCCGCCCTATCTACTCATCCTCCCTATCTACTCATCCTCTCATCCGCCCTATCCACTCCTCCTCTCAACCTTTCTTTCCTCTCATCCACTCCGTCCACTCATCCATACTATCCATTCATCAGGTTTATCTACTCATCCGTTCTTATCCACTCATCCGCTCTTATCCACTCATCCGCGCTTATCCACTCATCCGCGCTTATCCACTCATCCGCTCTTATCCATTCATCCGCTCTTATCCACTCATCCACTCTTATCCACTCATCCGCTCTTATCCACTCATCCGCTCTATCCACTCATCCGCCCTATCCACTCAATGGATATCCGCTCTATCCGTTCATCCGCTCTATACACTCCTCCGCTCTGTACACTCCTCCGCTCTGTACACTCCTCCGCTCTGTACACTCCTCCGCTCTGTACGCTCATCCGCTTTGTACATTCGCTAGGCCTACATACTCTCTGCACTTCCATATTCATGCGTTATTCATATTGATGTGCTCTACATACTCATCAGGTTCACATCTTTTCTACATACTTATCCCATTTACGCTCATCTGTTCTGGACATTGATCTGTTTTACGCACTTCTGCGTTCTACTCGCTTCCCTGTATTACGCGCTCATCCGCTCTACACGCTTGTCCGTTCTGCACACCCAGCCGCTCTACACACTCATCCACTCAACATGTTCATCCATTTCATATACTCATTGGTCTACATATTCATTCGATTCCCACATTAATTCAAACTATATAGTTATTTGTTCTAAGTAATTCATCCACGCCATTCACTTTGTTAGCTCCACATGCATTCTATCCATTTCGGGAGTTTAAATCTCTTTCATGTTCCCATCTGATTTATTCTTATTAACCATTCCACTGCTTGATCTACTTTATTCATTTAATTATGTTTGCCCTTCTAGTTTACATTGGGGGTCGTTAGCTGCCAGATTCTCGCATCCGGTGGTTTGATGGATTGGTGTCATTGAGTTGCTGTTGGTCTGTTTGGGTTAGTTTGGTATGGGTTGGTTTTAGGGGAAGAGCCAGGTTTTCAGCTTGGTATGGGTTGGTTTTAGGGGAAGAGCCAGGTTTTCAGCAGTTTGCGGAAAGACATTAAATCCTCAGTCTGGCGGATGTGGGGTGGGAGTGACTTCCATAGCGTGGGTGCCAAGGCTGAGAAAGATGATCCGCCTAACCTGATTGAGTTTGTCTTTGGAATGACTAGGAGGCCGGCTGAGCTTGATCTTAAGGTGCGTGGGGGGTTGTAGGGTTTTAGTTTGTCTTGAAGATATTGAGGTCCGGTTTTATGCAGTGCCCGATGGGAGATGCACAAGGTTTTGAAAGTCACCCTTCGGGCTACTTGAAGCCAGTGCAGTGTTTTAAGGGCTGGGGAGATGTGGTCTCTTGGGCCAAGCGCAAGAAGCAATTTGGCTGCCGCGTTTTGTGCCCTTTGGAGTTTATTCAGTTGGTACGCATAGACTCCGAGGTATAGGGGGTTTGCGTAGTCCAGTCTTGATATAACGATTGATTGGACCGCGGAGAGTCTGTTGGGAAAGGAGAGATATGGAAAGATGTGCCTAAGGGTTTTAAGGTGGTAGTGGCAGGACTTTGAGACGTTGTTGACTTGGCGCAAGAGTGTTAGGTCAGAGTCAAGGGTGCATCCAAGATTTTTCACTGAGTTGGAGGGGGTCGGAGAGTTGCCCATGGCGGATGGCCAGGGTAGTGGTTGTGGAAGAAGTTCCAGGTTGCCACATACCATGATTTCTGTTTTGGAGGGGTTTTAACAGGAAGTGGCTTTGGGTCATCCAGAGTTCTATGTCAAGGAGGCAGGAGGCTAGGTCAGGTCGGCAGTTGGGTTTGGAGTTCAGGAGTTTTAGAATTAGTTGGGTGTCGTCGGCGTAGTTGTAGCACAGGATGTTGTGCGAGCGAATTATTGGTGGGAGGGTGATCAAGTAGAGATTGAACAGGAGGGCGGATAGGCACGCTCCTTGTGGGACTCCCGTGTCGACTGGTCGGGCTTGGGAGGTATAGTTGGAGAGTATCGTTATTTGGTACCGATCCTTGAGGAATGAAGCTATCCATTTAAGAGCGCTTCCACAAATTCCTAGGGAGTGGAGGCGGTCTAGGAGGATTGAGTGATTGATTGTGTCAAAGGCGGCGGATAGGTCAAGAAGGATTAGCGCTGCGCATCCCGCGGAGTCTGCGGTCATTTTAAGGTCATCCCAAATTGAGGTTAGGGTGGTTTCAGTTCTGTGACGGGCTCTGAAACCTGATTGAGCGGGGTCTAGGAGATTGTTGGCTTCAACAAAGGCATTTAGTTGGGAGTAGGCCGTTCGGTCAATGAGTTTGGCAAGGAATCTGGTGTTTGAGATGGGGCGGTAGTTTTTGGGCTCGAGAGGGTCGAGCGAAGGTTTTTTAATTAGAGGTTTGACATAAGCCGTTTTGAATGCGTCGGAAAAAATACCAGAGGAAAGGGAGGCATTTATAATGGATCTTGCATGTTCACCTGCGCAGGTGGAAGTGAACATTTCTTTGAGGGTTGTGGCTGGGCAAGGGTCCAGTGGCGAGCCAGATGGTTTGCGGGTAGATAGAAGTTTGAGAAATTGCTCTGGTGATATTGGACAAAAGTATTCAAACGTTGGTTGTGCAATGGTCGCATCTGGTGGGGTGGCCGGTATGGGGGGAGAATTGCTTGGAGGATGTAAGAGAGCAAGGTTGGTGGTTAGAGTATTTGTTCTTTCGAGAGCCGTGGTGAAAAAGTGGAGGAAGAGTGAGTCGCACAGAGATTGTGAGGGAGTCCTGACGGTCGTGTTGCAAGCCGGATGGGTGAATTTCCCTGCTTGTAAAAGCTGGTATTGTCTATTATGGGTCTTCTGAGGACATTTCCAACAGAAATGCTTTGCAGACAAGGTACCGTCATTACAATAATAAAAAAACAGCATTTTAGCACTTTGTTTTTGCAGCAAACCTCTGGCTCAAAGGAGGAAAATGCTTACGAATTCAGGCGTTTCCCAGAGGGCAAGGAAGAAAAGGGAAAATATTTGTGTTGTAAATGTAAAATAGTCAACGTATTCTAGCAAGCTGAGCCAGGTGAATAAACATCATTTGGTAGCCTCGAGCGAAGATAAGACTTTCGAATTACCATTAAAGAGAAAAATCATCTTTACAGCAAGCAATTCAACGTGCAACTCAATACAGGCCCAGAGCTCATTGTAAATAATGTACAGAAGGCGTGAGGCCCTTTCCTGCATCTGAGCTCTCCTAATTGAATATTTGTATTACTCTTAATTTCTTTATTTGGATAGCTGGTGACTGCAGGGGGAGTGTTTCATGGAAACTTAGGCCAGGGTTCCAGAGAAATTAGGCAAGGCAAAATGTGTAAATCACTCTCAACCGGCAACAGTACACAAGACGTTTACTGGCAAGTTATCAGCCCAGGCTTTCTTCAATGGAATCCTGTACTTGTTCCATGTACAGATGTGGGCAAGATGGCCAGGGCATGGACTTAATGTTTTAACAGATTCGATGGTGCAGCACTTTGTCAAATATCTATATAGCAGCCTCAATACAGTCCGTGACCACAGAGTGCCCTGGAGCAGCGTCCAGGACACAATGACGTCGCGGACCGTATCTTGTGTTCAGTTATACGTCTGGTGCTGGTTGTGAGTGATTTACACACTTTGTCTTGCTTCATTGTAAAGAAGCACATACATGTACACTCTACAGACTCCAGCAAGGCAACATGGTTAATCACCTGCCCACTGTTGTTCTGACCGCATGACCAATGAAAAGCACCTGTGGAAACATGCAGTGCCTTGAAGTGAGCAACTGTGTTCCTGGCTATAGAGAACAAAATAAGCCGATTATACTCAACTATACATCTATGTTAATCATGACATGGACATCTACCAACACCGTTCCTCCCTCATCCAAACCTGGATTTCCAGTACCTACCTAAAAGGGAAGCAATGACGGAGTTTACCCTTCTCAGCAACAGCACCAACTATGCTCAAAAACAAAATGGGCTGTCCGAGATGAAATTGCACCAACTCATCCTTGGGCCAAATTCAAAAGGATTTACCATTGACTGCAAGTTCTCTTTCAAGGCCCACATTGCAAGCAACCCTAAAGAGCTTGGTCCAAGTGTTCACGCCACCACATTATCAAGTCCGCCATTCCTGAGATGGACTACAGAAGTGCTATCAAGCACTGGTGTTCAGCTACCCCTGCAATGGCAATAATTCAGGAAATATAACCACACCATCGCCACCTTCAAAGAACACCACTGACTACCTCCACAGTCCTACAGGACTTTACAATCACCTGCATCAGCTACAAAGGTGTAACAACCGGAATAATACATTTACTGTGACTCTAAAAAGTTGCCAGGGACTAAAACTGCACCTTTGCACAGTAATAAAATACTGATGCCCCATTACTGTGACTAATAGAAGCGAGGTGTCCCCTGCTCCTCTTCGTCTTGGTAATGGTGGTCGGCAGTGGCAGGAGTTGCGTGGGTGTCCCCTGCCTCTGTTAAACGGAGAGCAGGTGACAAGAAACATTTAGGGGAAGGAAAAACAAAGATAAAGGGACCTTGCAGTGCCAGCGTCGACCAACGTAAATGGGTGGAAACTGACACTGCAGGATCATTTCCGTATGTCCCGCGGTTAAGGTAAGTGGCTAGGGGGAGGAGCAGGGTAGGGGTATGCGGGCCACAGTGAGCCATCTGATCACTGCGCCACGCCATAATGGTCGTAAAAATGTTTGTCGGTGTAATTACGGGCAGCGCAGTGCTCACATAGATTCTAACAATCAGCACTCCCCTCTACCTGGATGGAAAACTCCATGTCTGGAGAGGAGGGTAGCACAGTAAGCAGTCACATTGCGAAATCAGAATGACCAAAAATCTAAGAAAACCAGGACAAAAGCCTTCACTTGCTATGTACCAGGGTTCTGGACCAGTTTCCCAATGCACACCACACTGCCCAAATTGCGTATGTGCTTAAGGAAAGAGCCGTAGCTGCATCTGTTGAATTATAGCTAACCTGCTTACAATGGTAGTGCATCGTTGCTTACCCGCCCCCCTCGACCCAACGCCTGCCCTCCTTCCATTACTACCCACTTCCAACCACTAACTGTCCCCAGATCTGCAATGGGAATTCCACCTGATCTATTACAACCCTCCTTTCTACTCCTGCTAGCTTTTTGCAGCATCAATCCGCATAATACTGAGTAATTAATACAGAAGCCATTAAAAATATGCAAGCATCCTATACATATTTATTCTCTAAGGAAGGCTTTGCATGTGCGACTGGGCATGTGCACAGCTCAACTTCCAGTCTCAGCCCCTCTTCTAAAATCTGGCTAGTTTGGGCTCTTAGACCCCCAGTGGACTAACAGATGTTGCAACCATTTCATCACACATTAAAGCCTGAGGTTGTCCCAATGAGCCTATGGTTGATGGTTACAGTAGCAGGGCTTGCAAAATGTACTAGCCCACTGGCATTGGCGACGGAGACTTTATGAAGGGCGAGTACCATTTGCAGGGTACTCGACCTTGCTGGTGAGTAAGGGGAATTCCTCTCCCGCACTGTGGAATTTGAAAAGAGTAAAGAGAGGGGTTTCGATATTCTATTGCTTCTGCATCAGGAAATGAATCAGATAGGTGGGGAGCTGGAGTGGAGTGCTGGTCTCCGCACTGCGACCTCGGAGCTATATGTGTGGCTTGTTGCGCTCTTTCTACCATTCCACTGTAGCCTGTTGCAGGTGACCAAAGGGTGGGACAAATGGGAGGCAACAGAGTGGAGGAGCGCTGCAAAGCAAGGTGTTGAGGAATTGAGACTGGCCCAGTGACTGGTCTTATGCCCTGAACTGGACAGGCCATACAGGACAATCAGGAGAATTGTGCAAAGCAGTGATGTGTGTCTTTTCTTCTTCTGCATTCACTTCCATTCATTTACGTTGTCACATTTACCTCATCATACCTTTACTTCTTCTGTCTTTCACTTCTTTGAACTTTTACTTCGTCATTACATGGGGGGCTCTCTGTAGCCACCTTCTTTTCTCACCCATATTCTTGCCTTTGCCCCCACCCCTCCCCCCCTGGTCCCAATCCTAACCTTACCATATCCTTTACCACCTCGACAATTTGAAGACAAAGGTAAGAGGTAAATACACGAAGAAGTAAATGTGTGACAAAATGAATGTAGAAGAAATGTAGTTTTTTTTTCATTTTTCAGGCGTAGTAACGGGGGATGCCGTATAGTATGACCAATGAGTACATGGGGTTGGCTTTCAGTTCCTATTTAGCTCTCTCTGGAGTATACATACCTTTGAAACCTCAATATACGTAAGCAGGGATATACATGAACAATTGGGTGGTTCAAAGTGTTTACAGCATATATGTGACACCTGGTATGCATACTCAGACATATAGATTGAAAAGAGCCAATTTGGAGCAACTGAGTTCATATAGATTGCAATGCACTAAGCTTATGCATTACTGAAGCTCCAACACAAGTTCTCAAATAGATAGGAATTTGCCATAGATAAATATATCATTGCCAAAGTGCCAACACAAGGCATCAAAAGCTATGCATTCTATGCACATACATACACACTTGCTTATTGAGAATATTAGTTAGATACGTATATGAAGCTTTGACTCATGGAGAAAAACCTTGTAGGACAGTAAAGCCATTGTTTTACACTGATCAATTGAAAAGCCGAAGAGATCATTTTGAAATCTTGCTGACACACTGTCAGGAAAAACCCAGATTGTGAAAAGTCATTTCTCTAATCTCATGGACCAATTAGGCCAAGCAAGATGGAATATATGACGAGGAACTAGATAAATGAAGAAAAGGGCAAGGTTGAAATTCATCTACAGATAAATTTCTATCAAATAAGATAACAGGAGACACGGCACTGGACTAACATCAAGTGTCAGATGAGGTAATAAAACCCAATGACGGACACATTAAATGTAGTGACGTTGTTATCAAATAAAGATACCCAACAAGAAACAGGACACTGGAATAGCATGAAGAGACTTATGAGGTGATATAAGATCCAGTTAGGTAGGCACATTTTTTATACACACAAATGACCAATGGGTAAACAAAGACATGGCAACTATGCTAGTGCCCGATAAACAAATGTAAGCCCCAGCAATTGGCATTGGAGATTACATTTAATGAGCTCCAAAAAACAGTACATAAAGGGGACACAAGAGCAGGTTCGTAGAGTAGCCTCAGAAGAACCTAAGAAAAAGGCAGAGGTGCCACCCCACAGCCAGCCAGGCGCGTGCAGCAAAAAGGAAGATGCACAGACGACCTGCAGACCCTAAGCAGCACCTGAAGAAATCGGCATGAGGAAGCCAGCCAAGTCAACAACAAGAAGCTACTTCTTTGTGAATTATTATTTTTGAAGCAAACGTGTGCTATTTAAATTAAATTAATAATTACCATTGTTCAAAGAGGTGCCAGGAAAGGCATTAAATGGCAAGCATTTTTAAGGGTCCTAGTGTGAAACACAAAGCAGTATTCTACGCATGTTTAAGAATTCCTAGCGAGAAACACTTGGGAGCATTGTTAGCATTTTGAGAGTTTTGAGAAATACCAGGGATGTTGGTAACCCAAGACTTACATTATAGGCACACCGAAAGAGGCCAACTTTTCATTATAGATTGAGACAATACACTTAGATCTACCTGTAAAGTGTGGAGACAACAAATGACAGCCAATTCTTGCAGCACCACACTTTAAAGTATTCCAAGTACAAAAAGAAAGACATGTTTTAGAAGAATATGATACATTGTATAAATGCTGCCTCGCAGAAATCAAAATGAGCCGTAGTGAATGCACACACTATGTATGCCACAGTGAACACAGAAAGCATTACAGGATAAATTGATTAGAGCAGAATGTATTTGTCAACATGAGAGGCAATAGGTTTAGCGCCTCAGTAGTATGCCATAAAATGTCCTAACTGCTATTTAAGTTTGGTGAATAAAGGAAACTGACTTCTTTAGCTCAGGCAGCCTTGTGTGGCCCCCCTACAAGGTGGGGGCCCGGGGCAAGTGCCCCTTTTGCCCTCCCATAAAGACGTCTCTGGGCATGATCGCCTCTGTCGTAGGACTCGGCACCTCTGCTCCACACCGAACACATTGCTGTGAAATCCACTTTTGGCGATTCCAACCTCCTGCCCTTGAAGAATAGCTCTCAATTCAAAGGCTAGGATTACAAAATCTTTAAAAAACAAATACGTTTTCTATTTATATATTTTTTCAATTTGTCTGTGTGGCCTGCGTGGGAGCTCCGATCAGAGAATAAGTCATGCACGGTCCAAATGTAAAATGTACCTTTTCCAGCTGTCAATAAAATAATGGAAAGACTGGGGTGATTCTTTGCGTTAGTTGTGTCTCTATTTCCTATCCTTTACATATTATGCCATTCTTCCTTCAGGCTTCCGCTGGGAGGAAAAGACCTGTCTGAGGACATCTACATGTGTACATTATTTCATTTATTTATTTATTTTGTATTTGTAGAGCGCATTTCAGCCCTCCAGGCATCGAGGCGCTATAAGGATACTTAAGGAGGCTTGCTTGTGGGTTACAAAAGCGGCCCAAGTGTGATGCTTACAGAGAGTTACTTACAGGGTTAAGTTACAAAGTGCGATATTCTACATTGCAAAGTGTGTCAAGTTCAGTGAGGTAACATAAGTAGAAATATTGCACATGGGGGATAAGCCCTTAGATAAAGGGCCTTGTTCTTAGGGCCTTGCGGAAGGCAGCATGGGACTCGATAGATCTAATCTGGTCTGGGAGTTTGTTCCACAGAGTAGCAGCCATAGTTGGGAAACTTGATCCTCTAGCACACACTCTACGCGTGTGAGGAACCATGATGCGGTTGACATATGCAGATCTGGCTGGTCTAGAGGCTGTTTGTCTGGAGATCCTTTGCACAAGGTCCCTAGGGGCGAGGCCGTGAATACATTTGTGGGTTAGGGCTAGCGTTTTGAAAACAACCCTTTCCTTGATAGGTAGCCAGTGTGCCGCAATATTCGCTGTTATTAACAGCAAATATATCCACTTATATCCAGTTTAGCTCAGACATGATGGTCTCTGTTTTGAATGAGTTGCGAGAATACCCAGTTGTTATATTTTTTTTTTAAAACAATCTCTTTGGTTCTGAGAACCATTTTAATCAACATAAGCAAAACACATCTTAGGTTGATTCACCTTGTTTCAAAATTCTATACAATGTATCATATTCTTCTAAAACATGTCTTTCTTTTTGTACTTGGAATACTTTAAAGTGTGGTGCTGCAAAAATTGGCTGTCATTTGTTGTCTCCACACTTTAAAGGTAGATCTAAGTGTATTGTCTCAATCTATAATGAAAAGTTGGCCTCTTTCGGTGTGCCTATAATGTAAGTCTTGGGTTACCAACATCCCTGGTATTTCTCAAAACTCTCAAAATGCTAACAATGCTCCCAAGTGTTTCTCGCTAGGAACTCTTAAACATGCGTATAATGCTGCTTTGTGTTTCACACTAGGACCCTTAAAAATGCTTGCCATTTAATGCCTTTCCTGGCACCTCTTTGAACAATGTTAATTATTAATTTAACTTAAATAGCACACGTGTGCTTCAAAAAAGATACGTGTGCTTTAAAAAAGATAATTAAAAAAGAAGTAGATTCTTATTGTTGACTTCTCTGGCTCCCTCATGCCGATTTCTTCAGGTGCTGTTAAGGTTCTTCAGGTGAAATTTCAAGGAAATTGTGAAGGTGATGGGGGGCATGATCAGATATTCTGGATCCCTTCATTCATTCATTCATTTCGTACGGTGGAGGAAGGCCCCAAAGAGGTCTGTGCCCCGGGCCCCAAAAGTGCTTAAAATGTCCCTGATCAGGCCCGCAGGAGAATGTTGCAGACCTTTAAAGACACCTGCACTGCCATATTCCAGCTGCATTGTATTGTTATATCACAACTTTTGCCCAAATAGCCAGCGTTTGCAAAGGATCTTTGCTCCCTTCTGTGCATGCGTCTATGTATGGATCATCCTGCTACTCTGCACTGCCCGGCGACTGAAGGGCTTTCCTTTGAGCCGGGTGCTGCTACCAGGGGAGTCTCTAATTAGCCTGCCCTGTGCAGGAGATGATTTCTGTGTCAATCAACCCACCCAATTGAGCTGCTTGGAATTTCCTGGAGGCAGTCATAGAGGAGGTGTAACGCTCTGATGAGGGCTGACGGCTGTTTCCGTGCTTCAAACTACAATAATGGGATCTTATGCACTGCCTTAACCTTTGCTCTTTTCATTGGCGGATAAATAGTGTGCAGAGAATGCTGACAGCTTTGACAGCTTTGACGCTGCTTCAGTTATGTCAATTCTGGAAGGTTCTGTTTTGGCAAGCACAAACCTTGTCACCGTTAATGAGGAAGGAGCGCATATAGAAAAGTCTAACCCTGTTGTCCCGGAGTATAAAAGTGGGTATAGCCAGTATAAAAAGAAACACCTTAAAACTAACCCTGGACTTTTAGTTTGGACATTGGCCATAGCTGTTTAATCTATATCTTTGCATTCTAGCAACTCAGCTTTTGGTGGTTCCATTTTTAATACCACATATAACATATCTTCAAAAGGTAAAATTACTCCATTTGAAAGGCAGCATATCATCACATTGAAGGAGGGGGCAACAATGAATATGTTCAAGAGGTCATGAGACTGCCCTTACCTGCACTGTCCATCTCTCCTTCTGGTGTATCTGACATTCTGAAGGAGGACACAGATGTTGTCACAGATACATTCTGTACCACCCTTGATGATGTAGATAACCTTATGGAACAGGCTTATAAAAAGTATAAATACTCCTACGATTGATGCCTTAATTCTCCTTCTTGTGTACGCTTATTAAACGCACCTGCTACTTCTACGTTAAGAGCTCTGTATGTGGTTTTCAAGCCTTTTTGTAAAACAATCTGAACACGTATCAGCTGAGTTCTCTCAATATTCTCTCAATATTAAACACTGCATGTCGCTATGTCCTGACTGCACAGCGTAAAACCAATGTCACTAGTGAAAAAGAGGATAATGAGCCTGGCAGGCATGTTAGTCAAGCACCCACGTGGGTAAAGTAGTCGAAAAAGAGAATTGAAATTGTGGGTTTTGGTAATTTGATATAACTATATATGCAGAGTTTCTGAAGGAAGCCTCTATTGAAGAAGAGTCTGGGCATTTTTTTTACAACAACCTTAGGTGAGGCGGATAGGATTTGTATGTGGAAAACTCAGTAGGTCTGGCGGAACCCTTGAAGTATTTGATAAAATCACGGTCAATGAAATTTAGAATGTTTTTCTTGAGGTTCAGGCTAAATTGCCACCTGATACTAGAAGTGGAAGGCCTGAGGATTGGACTCCCTTATGAGCTGAAGACTTGTAGATTTTGTCGGCTAAAACAGATAGAAACTCTAAAGCAATGGATTTTAAACCTTGAAGTACTCAATGACCTACGCCTTAACCACTATGAGAGATTTGTATTAACTCTCAGTACTGTACGTATTGACAACCTGTGGGCAAGGGTAATGAGGGGAGATTCTTAGGCACTTTCGATTGCTCTTATCAATTTTATAGATGTTGTTTTTAACTTGATGAGATATATATTTGCAAACTAAGGAGCCTTTAAGTTTAGCTGAATACATTTCTTATCAATGTTATAGGTTTAATATAGAATTTTAGATTTAATTAAAATAAGGCCCACTGCCAGCTGCACGTCCTCAGAGGTCTTCACTTTACCCCAGAAGATCACCTTCTCCATAGCCCTGGTTCTTTCTAGACTGGATTACTACAACAGCCTCTTTCTCAATCTGCCTACCTCTACTCTCCCCCTCTGCAACTAATCCAGAATAGGGTTGCAAGACTTATCCTTGGCCTAAAGCCCAGGGACCATATCTCTCCAGCTGCAAAATCTCTCCACTGGTTCACGGTGGCTGCAAGGATCAAGTTCAAGACCTTCTGCATCATCCACAAGACTTTCTGGGGCAAGAGCGCACGGTACATCAAACTCTCTCTTCCAAAATACCTTCCTTCTCAAGCCCTTCGCCCAGCTACCTCCAACTCTCTGAGGGTCAGATGCTTCTCCTGGCAGAGAGTGGGGGGTAGATCTCTCTCTGCTGCTTGTGCCTCCCTCTGGAATAACCTCCCTGCCCCTCTCAAACTTGAGCTGGACCACCGGAAGTTCTGGAAGCTGCTCAAGCCCTTCCTTTTCTCCTCTGCTTTCTCTCTCCCTCTTCCCTGCTGACCTACCTGTCTGCTGTGCTGATTGGTTGCTTGGCTACCCCCAGAGTCTCACTGGGTACCAGACTCCTCCTTGATCAGTCTCCCTTGCACTGCCTCGGGCCTACCATGCACTTAGGGGCTTTCACTGTAACCTCTACAGCCCCCTGCCTCCTTGCACTTACTCAGCGCTGCGTTGCCCTGGCTGCACTCTCTCTGAACAATGCTGTCCTTAAACTTCCACTTCCTGCTCCATGACACTTCCCCCTCTCCCTTCCCCCTGCACTTTTACACTGTAGCACCTGTGCGATCTGAATGACACAAAGCCTAGTAAGGTCGTTTATTTTGTCCTCCCTCTGTCTCGCCCACCTGTCTTGTTCCGCCTAGAAACACCTGTATATAGGCGCGTTATAAATGACTATCATATCATTATCATATCATTATCATTTGGTGATGGCTGAGTACACAATGAATATGAAATTGACTTGATTATAATGATGTAATCCAATTGGCTGCTATTGTTTTCATCTTTTGTAATTAGTAATGTAATGAATTAGGAATTGTATTTTAAGATTTCTTTTAAATTGTGATAAGTGCTTTGTGAAAGGTTTGAAAATATGTAACCAAATCACACTCAAAATATTTTTATTTATTTTATTTATTTAATGAAAATGACAAGGAAAACAATTTATTTTTGGCACAAAAATGTTTTAAAAACTTGTTAACATTGGTTTACCAGTGTCCTTAGCAATGGTTGAGAGAGTGTGGATTAAGACCAGATAATTCAGGAGACATAGAAACATGAACCAGGGACAAGGACAGTAGAGCATGATATAGTACGGGATAGTGGAGGAAGTGCTATGCTTTAGGATGAAGGGGTGAGGGATAAGTGCTGTGAGGCTGCCGTAGAGAGGTATGGAGAGAGACGAACAGGTAGATGGGGTGGCGTAGAATGCTGTGCAAGATGTTCTTCAGAAAAGAGGAGAGCTACGAGGACAGATTTAAATAGAGATAGAGTGGGAGTGGGAGTAGGGTGGAGAGGGAGTGGAAGAGCATTCCAGAGTAAGGGAGCAAGGAAAGCAAGAGAGAGCGATAATGTATGAGATCCCAAATCTCTAGAACCCTCTTCATGGGTTTTAGAAAACAAAACATACTGTTTCTTGTTGTAAGGTTCAGATAGGTTCGGTAGCGGTGGAATCAAAGAGAAATCAAATATAAAAGTCCCAAAAATGCAATGACGTTGCATAAGCAGAAGTGCATAAAGAAAGTTCTGCATGTCCCTAAAACAGACTACCTAGCACAGGAAAGGTAGCCCTGAAGACACTGAGGAGGGAAATGCATACCAATAGAGGGGGACTCTGGGGTAGTTCTTCTCTGTAAATAATGTGGATTAAAATGAACGTCTGGTATTAAAAATATACCACAGTCCAAAAATCTTAGGATAATGTGGCAGGCAAGGCTAGGAAAAAAAATGAAAAACCTATTTTCTTCGATGCTGAGCAAAATATAATTTGGAAGGCAAATCAGGTCTTACAACTTAACAATTCTGGTTTGGACAGAGGGCAAGAGCTTGCTTGAGCATGATCAGAAAACGCCACACGTGTTCCAATCTGGATGATTATTTTTAAAATGTTTACAGAGGCTTTCATTTGGTCTCAGTGGCTTATCAGCCATTATTTCCCTACATTTTACTAATTGTTCTGCAGTGGAAAACAATATCACTGTTGACCTGGTTAAGACTATTCCCCTATTCTCGGGAGGATAGCTCAGGGGCAACGTGCTTGCCTTAGAAGCAAGGCGACACGGAGCAACACAGGTTCGATCCCTGGGTCCGCGATTAGAAACCTCTGGGTATTCAGCACGTTATAAATAACCAATCATATTCACTAGCCATTCACAGTGAATGCCTATTTTTACCTTAGCTACGGCCGTGGGCGACTCATAGCTCATGGTTTATTGCTTATTAACGTCCTGAAATTAGATGGCTTTGGGAATGAAATCTCTTGCCTATGCATTTTACCGGCCTCTGTGCAGAATTCTAATACAGATACCACCTTCAAGTTACTAATTCTTAATATGTATGTCCCCTTATCCATTCACACACTATAAAGATATGGATCTGTGTCAAAATGATCTTGGAATATTGGACAACAAATCTCCCGTCTAATCCTATAATTGTAGTTGGTGACATGAACATCAGATGTTCTAATGATTCTAAGAAATTAAGTGCCGGAGACTTAGAAACCATTTTTGAAATTCCTGATGCCCAACTTCTCGAGAAGTATTGTAATCCTCAGGGACTCTTCTGCTCTGAGAATCATCTAGGTGGTGACTTATGTATGCTGAATGGGCAGACACAAGGATATTTTTCTGGCCAATACACTAGAGTGACTGTTCAAACTGTGCAAACTGCCTCTACTGTTTTTTTTTCTGTTTGCCCAAGTTGGATCAAAAATGTAAGTAGTCACATCTTTTCTTTTCATACTGCGAGACTGAGAGCGATCACTTTCCTATCATTTTGAACCAGAATTTGTGTTCCAACAGAACAAATACAAACATATTGACAGGGTTCACATAGGAACCCAGCTAAAATCACATAACCAGGGTTGATCATAGCAGCATTATTTAATTGAAAAGTTAATACTAATTGGTTTCTTAAGCCGACAATGGTTTTCCCAATGGTGGTCTGGATTTAGAAGCATTCTCTAAACTTGTGACAGACGTAAGGGTGGTTAACAGTGATCTAGTTCTAGTTTTGTCTCTTAGTAGAAAACTTGGCAACTAATATGGCCACTTGGCAGCACAGACAAACAGTGAGCTAAATGTGGAATTAAAACTTATCACAAAAATCCTGATCTGGAAAATGAATTGCTGTATGAATGTGAGCATAAATCAAGCAGCAGTTTAGGAATGGGTTAAAACGCTAATAAAAGTGCAGTATGACTGTCCATTAGCCGGAGATGGTAAACATCTTATAGACTAGGAAGGTCTGAACCTTGGTTAATAATTGATAGCAGGAGTAATTCATTGAGAAGTTTAACCGTTTCATGTCTCATGACCGGGAGTCTTTCACTGAGTATATTTATGAAGCCCAGAAGAGGGACATTGAGAAGAAGGGCACAGACGACTTTGCGACAATACATCGATAATTGCGAAAATTACAAAACATGTTAGCTCACTGAAACCACCCCCCCCCCTGCACTTGGCCCTCATAGTTGTTGTGACCTCTTATTGAAAAAACTGCCTTTTAGAGGATTATAGGAACACTAGCTTTATTGCACTTCTCGATACCACCAGTAAGATCTTTGTTAAGTGTTACTTTCAGAGCTTATAGTTAGGACTAACGATAATAGCATTCTTTCTAGCTACCAACAAGGGTTTTGGGTGGCTAGGTCTAGGACAGATAACTGATTTTAAGGGTTTTGTGTCAGCAGGCCTTGAAAAAAGGCAGCCCCACCCCCTGTTAAGGCAGCATTCTTGAATTACTTTGCTGCTTCAAACAGGTTGGATTGGCTGTGAATGAAGCTCGGAAAGTGGGGCATCAATCCTGGTCTCCTGAAAATGATTATGCTCCTTCACGAAAAAAATGAGTGATGGTCCAACTAGATCTGAGAGGCGCCATGACCAGGCCACTAAACACTAGGTGAGGGCTAAAAAAAGGGTGCATTCCTGCCCCATTTTCATTCAAACGACATATGCAAGAACGTGATCAATCTTTAGGCGTCTCTTATAGTCTTTCCTCCAAAGATAGACTCATTAAGTAGTGTACGGATGGATTCATACTTCTGGGCATCACCAAGACAAGTCTCCAATAACCAATAAATGCTGCAACTGCCTATTCCTGATTTGATTTGATTTTGGAATTTGTAATGCACATATCCATAAGGAACCGGGCAGAAGCTGCGTCTGGGCGCAGACGGAGGTAAAGGAATGAAGACGTGCAGAAAGAAGAAATCATTAAAACAAACAAATAAGATTTCAACTTCTTCCGGAATAGGGGCAAGGAATCAATCTTCCGGAGATCGGTGGGCAGAGAATTCCACATACGAAGATCTCCACGATAGACAAACCGGGAAAGGGGAATGTGAAGAACGTTTTGACCAGTGGATCGAAGCTGACGCTGTGGGCAATGAAGAGAGGTTTTGGGAACAGGATAGCTGGGGGCAGTGCCATGAATACATTTAAAAATCAGTCACAGGGTCTTGAAGAGAATCCTCTGTTGAACAGGCAACCCAAAATGCCCTAGATATAAACATCTCGAAAACAAAACCAATGTGTTTCAGTGCCAAATAAAGGAGGAATAACAATTTCCAGAAGTTGAGACATCCGAAAATTGAGGATATTAGGGAGATCCATTATTTAGGCTTCCTGTCTGACCATAAATTAAACTGGAAGGAACAAAAAAACGTCATAAGTAATTGAACATCCAGTTTCTAGCAGAATTATGAGACGTTTATGATCAGTTTGACGGATACTGCCCGTTACCCTTGATAAGGGATTTTAAGCAAAACACCTGCCCTGTTCTACTATTTGGAAAAGAAGATTGTTGACGTACAGACAGAGTTGGCTGGACGAACTGTAGGGCCATTCATGGTGTTCTGCTCAGGGGATGTCAAAGGAAACCCCAATTCATTAGCATAAAGCAGAATCAGTCATTTCCTCTTTATTGCAGTGTGTGAAATTAGAGTGGTGGCTCAGTTACTCAAAATCACGAATGTTACAGATTCTTCTTGGTTGGGGAAGCTTTGATATGTCTTGGAGGGAGGCAATAATACTGACGTGGTGGTCTACGCCAAAGGTTCTGAAGAGGTTTTGATCCCAACACCTTATCAACCTAATTCTGAAAATACTGTTAAATGGGAAATTAAGATCTGGGGCTGGGATATAAATTACAATTATGTGCATTTGCAGTCTAAAAGCCTTGCCATGCAATAGTTGATGGCTGTCCTCAAGTAAACAGAAGCCCAACCATATATTGTGCTTTTTCCTAATCCTACAAAGTACAGGAAATGTGTGTTATTTTGCCTGTATTCATGGGAGGTTCCAGGGGCCAGAGGTGTGATCTCTCATACAGCGAGAACTCTGAGTCTGGATAAGGAAAGCCTTGAAAGGGCTAAACACTTGCTGATTGGATGTGGTGCTCTAACTACAGATTGGAAAGTAGTTATTCAAGGATTTAGGGGGTCGAGGACACTAGATGATCCTCAAGTGCTTTGCCTTCAATGTCTTGAAGTTTCACAGTATTTCCAAGCCTCTGTCTGTACTTGAGGTGTGGGCTCATTTCCGAGACAGGATGATTATTAATAATGTATAATCATTTGGAATTGGAATGGAAATGGTGAAATGTGTTTAAATTTATATTATATATTTCAGTGTGCAATTGTCCATGCTAGGCAACATAGTAGGTTGTATTACTGAACTCATGCCATAATTAAAAAATACATTAAAATAGTTTAAAAAAAGAGCACAACATTTTTGTGTCAGACTGTTCCCTGGGAATAATAAGTTACTCGAAAATAATGTATATAGGTATTCTCGGTTTTGGTCCTATGTTTTGCTCAGTAAGGTAATGTAACATTCTTATTACAACTATATCACATACCGGAAGTGATAATTATAATGAACATTGGAACATTTTAAAAAGAACCAGTTTACAATTAAATAATTTCCTGTTTAATAGATCATTTTGTGACAAATACACACAACATTGTCTCTCAAAATGTCCTTCCTTGTTGGAAATTGTGTTGCTCAAACCAATTAACTGTATCCTCTATGAGCACCAAGCAATGGTGATGTTTGTGTGATAGCCATTTATTGCACAAACAATAAATATTTCAAAGTGTTCTCGTGGCTCTTTACAAGGTCTTTCAGCACCCCTTTCCCCTGCAGAGCCTATCCATGTCCCCTATTAACTTCCTTCATATGAAATATGCACCCTCAGCATGAGGGCAATATCCCTGAACACGCGTGATGACAATGTAGTACTCCAAATACCAGACTGGTCTCTGCCTTGGGATGCCTCTGTTACTGCTACTCTCATTCTACTTTGAACCCTAAAAGCACAGCAATCCCTCATCGGCCCTTCAAGATATCTGAGTTGATCCTCTGGTTGCGCTGCTGTCAGCAATAGCACACCTGGCAACATGACTCTCGCCGAGAGAGAGGAGAGTTGTGGGAGAGGAGAGAGAAGGAGAGAAGCAAAGCATTAGGAATGCATTTGATACGCCAGGCAGACCTAGTGTTGTTTAAAAATGTAAGTAGGGTTTTGAGGTGTAAAACAAGTATTGAAAAGAAGGAAACTTACAAGGGGGGAACATCGAAGGACTGAGGGTATGACTATCAATTTTCGGTATGAGAATATGGAGATACTTTCTTAATATGCTCTGGTACAACTCAAATGATGCCTTGTTTATATTTATGTCTTCCATATCCTTTCACAGAACTAGATCAGTGCCTGGGCCGAGCTGGACAGTCCTGCACCAACAGGGCCGACAGTCTAGTGGTTTTACTCTGCCAGTCCTGCTGAATGAATTCTGTTGTGAACACGGGAACACGCATTTTAATTTGGCCAGACACCACGTGCCAGGGGAATGATTATTAGGGGGAAATACGTGATTTACTAAATTAGATCTTTTTCCACTTTTAATTGAAGAATAATTGAGCTATTTGGTTCTGGAACTTGTAATATTTTGTAAAGTAGGTTTGACATTTGAACAATACATTTTGCATTATGTAAGGGTATGAAAGGTCAGCAATCATTTTTGCATTCCAAAAATTGTTGCCTGATACTTGAGAACAAATGATATATCTGACTTTTAATGGTGAACGCTGGAATCGACTGTTTAATTATGATAACAGGTAAGTTACAATATAACTTTAAGACAACTTAAGTTTCGTATGAGGCAATGCTTAAGCCTAACATGTACGCTCGTCTAACTGCAGCAAACGTGCTGCCACCCAACCCACACACAGATTTCAGATGCCCTGAAAATCACTGAGGGCAATATTTGCTCTTGAGTCTCAAATTCTATGTAACAGCACAAAATAACACCCATACTTGGCAATAAAACACCCCACCAACATATCTCAAGCAACAGCACATTACAGCTGTATTCCCACCTATGTACCACAGCTCCGGCCAGTGCATCATACCCCAAGAGGCACACAGGTTTTGCCGCCAGAGACAAATGCCTCTATACTCCTGACACAAAAAAATAGAAACAGACTGTCACACAGAGCTAAATTCCAGTCTACATGCATCGACACAACAGCAAAGTTACATTGCATTTTCTGTTTCTCCTTATTGACCTCACCCACCGACCCCTCTCTTTCGGATCAGACAGAGCGCCTGGAGACCATGCAAATGGCAGCAGAGCAGAGTGTAAATCAGATTAGCACCCTTGTGGGGGGAGCCAGCCAATCAGGGGTTAGGAACGTGGGCTGAAACCGGCATTCTCAGCCCATGTTCCATGCCACCTGATGGCTGGTTCCCCCAGGTGCCATCTTCCCCCATCCTCTGTTCCCTTTTTTTTCTTTCTTCATTTCCCACCCACCTACTTATTTTGGCGGCGACAAGTACCGCCACCGCAGCCACTCCTTCCCCTCGGCTCTCACAGGCTGCCATGGAAAGGGAAGAGGGGCTCCATACTGAGCCCCTCTTCCCTTTCAATGGCGGCCATCTTAAGACAGTTTTTTCAGTCTTCGAACTGGACGTGCAAGGTTACCGATTTGATAACCCGGGATGCTAGTGGCCTCAAACTCCCGTTCCAAGTGCTGGAATGGGGGTGGTGGCCCGGAGTCCTCGTTGATGGCCCTCGCGTCGCTCGGGTCATTAACTTGGGCTGCTGGGCCGTTAACACCAGTTCCACCGTAACGGGGACTTAACGCCACATTAACATAACACAAAATCACTACGATGAAAGACCTGTGGGCATTCCATAATTGACAAGGAGATCCCTCTTCAAGACTGCATACTATTAAGAACGGCAAGGCAGAACGTGTGTGTGTTTCTAAAGAAAGACCACAATAGCACATTAGCTTGTGAGTCCTATACGGAGGCATCAACTCATTTAAGTTGCAGATCAAATATTGAGAGCAGAGCTGAAATCAATTTTACCATATCACCGTGCTCCCCTCCAAGCGCTGCCATTCTGATCCAGGCATCACTTACATTTCATTCAAAGCTTTAAGGATGCAATGCCAGAGTTCATGAGAGGACAGATGCAATCAAAAACGCATTCACTACCCAAGGAATCCGGGATGGGACTATTTTCGTATAGTCTCAGATACGAATATGTCTAATAAAAGGAGCAGCCATTCTTCACAAGATATGACCTCATGGGAGCCAGGCCTTTAGGGGGTGCTGCCCCGATACAAGCGTGTAATAACATTTCTGCTCTTTGTGTTCTGCGTGCAACGCGCCCACTGAAGTTTTGCCACAAGGCTCCCCAATTTTGCATAGGAAACAAACACGATCCTGAGATTTGCACCACAGGGTTGGATCATTTTATCAGCAGAAGTCTTACCTCTCCCACTATTTTCACATCATCCCGGCCGTACCATTCCGGTTCGTACACTTCGTGCAGCGATTCTGTAAGCTTCATGGAGGCCTCCTGCATGCCTACAGCAGTGTAAAGAGAGAATAATACATTATGAGAAAACGTAGGAAAAAGTGCTGTTGGATGTTCATATGAATGTTTAGATCGAACCTGAACCAAGACTTCTGACAAGTATGCATCAAACTCTGTTTTCCGGTACAAGAATGCCCCCAAATCATTTTTGTGAGGTGATTTAGTAAGGGTGCTGGCGTAAACACGTCAGGTTATGCAGCTTCCCAATTTTTCATGTTTCTGTGGAATGTTTAATACAAAAGAAGGCTTATACCTCTTTTTACAAGGGTGCAGCAATTTCTCAGGGGACTTGGCACCCAACCTCATTTTGAGTACAGAATGTTTAACAATTTCTTCGACAACCTGGTGTCTACATATCCAACCAAGATGGATTCTGAAGGCGCTTGTGGTAAGTTCTCTTCCTTGTTTAGCGCTCTGTGTGAATACTGTGTGGGTGGGGAGAAGAGTGCCAGGGTATATGGGTTCATGGGACTAGATCCACACCAAATAAAAATTGCTCTGGGACTCGACGGGCTGGGGCAGCCGGTTTCAAAGCCCCTGTGTTGGCAAATACAATTCTGTATAATATTGAATAACGAACCTCACACATAGAGCTCTGAAATTCGTAGTTGCATTGAGCCCCACTCTTGAGGAAAGTGCAGCCCCTCCACCCCACAACTCATCCTGTTAAAAAAGATTGCAGAAGAGTCATGTATCAAAGCCTAGAACATTAAGGTGTTATGTTCGGTTCTGGGTTGTGGGGGACAACATGTGGTTGCTTGTCAAATAACTTGAAGATAAATGCATCCGGAGACAGATGGCCTCAGCTTACAACCACACAATAGGTTTCTTCTATCGGAGTGGTAGCTGACTCATAGCCACTATTCTCAGAACGGCTTGATCCACAGTGGGGGGTTCACAACTTCTTACTCCATGGAGAAGTACTTATATTATACAAAAAGATGTTTAACAATTCAAAAGTGCCTATCTGAAAAGATATCCTAACTAGCAAACAATAACATACCATATTATTTCATTAACATATACTTACATTTTATTACTCAAATGTAGTGAAAATTCTCAATAAAAAACAATCATAAAAAATGATCATATCACATAAAACAATTACAAAAGTAAAAAAGCAACACAAGTATATCTGTATACGCTGGTCCTAATGGTACGATTTTTTCTAAGGTCAATCACAGTGTCAACAATTCACACTCAGATCCTTAAACCACAGAAGAATCTGGCTGTTTCATATTCTTTGATGTATTCAATAGGATCCCAACTTGCACAAGTTTCTGTCCCTTAGACACACAGAATGTAGGACATTCTTCAGGGGTATAAAATGTCTTGTGTCGATTGTATTAAAAAAAGCTTCTAACATTGAGGGGATACCCTGCAGGTCAAAAAAGAAGGCACACATTAGTACCACATCTCTCTATATAGGTCATTTTAATTTAACCATTTAATAACCCTAACCCCCAAGGGTGTAAGGTATACTATTAATCACATACCTCTCTGTCTCATGGGATAATTGTCCCGGAGTCTCTTAAACCTTTAACTTGATTTATAAATGGCAGGTTCCAATTGATTGCGGAAATATTGCCTTTGTTTTCCTCTAGCTCCCAACCTAGTGCATAAAAGATAATCAGACTTAGAAGTGTTTAATGTAAAAAATGTCACCCTAACTCACTTAATAGAAAACATGAGAAAGGGAGAAGTCTTACCCAATATTGGCTGGGTCTTCAATTGTCCGCTTATTGTAAAACACCTACTGGGTGTTGCTGGTCTAAAGACACCCAAAATAGTTCAGGAATAATGCTTGTTGTTGTCTGCAAATAAAACAAACAAGCCACAACATTTGTCAGCTATGGAGGTGTATAGAGGTACCCCATTCCTAACGTAGATGTCCAGAATCCCACTTACTTGCATATGAAAATGGTTTTCTCCACTCTATTCTTCTAATCCTCCCAGTGGAGTAGTATGCAGTACAGGCAAAACCACTCTTCTTAAGGTCTATCCAGCCTGATACAAAACCCAAAAAGACAAAAAGACAAAGCTCCCCCACCTGTAGGTTAAATAATTGAATAAGTATTCACTCTGTCTTATGACCCTATTTAAAAAAAAAAGGCCTCTGAATACTCACATGGTCTTTCCTTTAGTTGTGAGCCACACTTTCTTTAAATGGAACTCCTGTTTACCAGCACAAAAATGCCGCAAATGTAAATTCGGCACTTTGTATGACGTCATTGCGTCATCGCGTAATGACGTCATCGCATATGCATTTTTGTACCCTGGGAATTGAAGTCCCAAGTGTATAATAACCCTGAGGGACATCGGAAAATGGCAAATATCCTCCCAAGTGTCTATATGCTTTTTTGAAATAAACCTGCTTCATTTTATTTAGTTACATATAATGTTAGATGCCGGAGAATCCTAGTCTACTATTCACATGCAATATTCATAATGGCCTCAATTCCATATCGATCTACCCAGGATGCCAAAAGGAAAAGGACTCCTTAGTATGGGTAGCAGCCTATATTATATGAAGTATACACCTCACTGGCAGTACTCTATGTTATCAATAATTGTATTTTGAACGTTCCAGGAGACTCAAAGAGGTTGGTTAAACAGGTATTCAGTCTTAGGGGATAGTCGAAGTTTCATTACATAGTGCAGGTGTTATCTCATGCAGCATCTACATATAGAACAAATATAGCATCTCTAGTGTGGAAACCATTGGTCTCTACTAATGTATACATACACACATATCACTACCACCACGTGATCAAATGTATCCCTTATGATGTGATCCCAGGGTATGTGGAGTCATCAAAACCTTGTAACGCTTTATCCAACAATTATGCGTGGACTCAAAACAGATGGGAACCGTCCACTATTCCAACATACACTTCATAATAATTGCAGTTCAGTTTGTATTGCCCAAGGATGATCCAGCACCTCAAAGTTGTTTTATGCGTTGTGCCATTCCACATTTTCGTTAAGGCCTTGGATATGGTTTTTTGTCAAAAAAATCCATTTTTGTTCCAAATGTAGCAATTTTTTATTGATCTCAATTTGTGTATGACCTTTAATATGTTTAAGTATCACCCATTCGAAATCATTACAACCATGGTTTTTTTTCCCAAAAATGTTTTACAAGGGGAGCCTGTTCTACTTTGTTTTTTATGCAACTTTTGTGCTCAATCATCTTTGTCTTACATTTTCTGTTAGTCTTGCCTATACAGATCTTCCTGCAAGGGCATTTGATTAGGTAAATTACGTTACTGGTATTACAGTTTTCTGTTCACCGAGTTTCCACATTTTATCTGAACCAAAATCTGCATTCTGAGTTTTAGTCGTTTCGGTGCACATTACACAATTGCCACACGGATAGTGACCTAAAACCGGAGGAAGACCCCATTGGTTAGTCTGTTGTTGTTTGCTCTTTTTGTTGACTATATCATTTCTCATGACTAGATTTCGTACAGTGGTACTCTTCTTGAATGCTACAAGTTGTCTACCTGCTTCTTTTGTCATGATTTTTTTCCAATTTCTATTGAGGATGCTTTTGATTTTGTATGAAAGATTACTAAATGTGTTCACAAACACAAGAGGTGTCTCTTTTGTCTTATCGTCTCTTTGTATTTGTTTGTCTAGTAAAGCTTCGCGATTATTATTAAACGCTCTTTTAGCTGCTCGCTTGACCATGGGTACAGGGTACCCTCAATGTACCAATTTATCAATAAGATTATTTACTCCTCTTTCATAGGATCTGTTGGTACTGCCGTTCTTTTTCAAGCGCAAAAATTGCCCAAATGGCAAGTTATTTTGCACATGCTGGGCATGATGGCTGCTAAAGTGCAGTAATGTATTCTTGTCTGTATCTTTAGTATATGGCCTTACCAACAAACTTCCTTGGTCATGATATATACAAATATCTAAATAGTGTACTTGTTCATTACTGGTGTCGCTACTAAATTTCAAATACCTATTTTGTTGGTTCAACCACTTGACAAAATCTTGTGCTTCTTCCTCATTCCCTTTCCAGATGACTAAAGCGTCATCTATATAGCATAGCCAACAGACTATATTGTCTTGAAATGGGTTCAAATTGGTGTACACTGCTGTTTCCTCAAACATATTGACATATAGATTGGCCACATTGGGAGCCATGCCTGCCCCCATTGCTGTACCTTCAATCTGTTTATAGAATTGACCCATGAACTGAAAAAAGTTATTGGTAAGTGCCATTTCAGTGCACCATTTTATGAAGGAATTAGATACAGGATGCTGATCTTCTCTCATAAGTAGAGTCTCCTCCACAACCTCTAACATTGCTAGTTGGGGTATATTGGTATAGAGGGCTTGGATATCTAAGCACATCAAGAGATCTTCATTTGGGTTGAATGCATTGCCTTCAATTCTATTGATGGTATCTTTTATGTAACTTTTCATATTGGGAATAATGGGTCTCAAGTAATAGTCCACAAATTTGAAAAGTGGCTCCAACATAGAGTTAACACCAGAGACAATGGGCCTCCCAGGGGGTTTTGTCAGGTTCTTGTGTATCTTAGGGAGAATGTAGAATATAGGTGTTCTACCATTCTCTCTTATCAAGTACTCTCCTTCTTGTTTACTAATCATATGGAGGTCAACTGCTCTAGTCACTTTCTCCTTGATTATGAGGATTAAGTCGTTACTGGGGTCTTTGTCTATTTTCTGATAGTGGGATCCATCAGATAGGAGGTTCACACATTCCTCAATATAATCAGTTCTGTTTAATATTACTATGGCACTGCCTTTATTATCTTGGCGAATAATTATCTTTTCATTGGTGCCTAGATTTTTCAAAATAATGTGTTCTGATTTACTGAGGTTTGAGTGATGTGGAATCCCTTTGGATGCTAAAATGTTTACCTCCTCCATTACTTTTCTCTCAAAGACCAAAGATTCTGGGGAATAAGTACTACAGGGAGCACCAAACGTGGAAGGATTTCTGAGACCACTACAATTTTCCACTTTGTTAAAAGGGCTGTTGTCAAAAAAATCCCTTAGGTGTACTTTACGCATAAATTGATTGAATTCCACCCTAAATTCAAAGGGGTTGTGGTACTTGTATATCACAGAATTGAGTCCCTTGTTGAGCACATCGTCTTCTTCCTTGGATAAGTGGACAGCAGAGAGATTTACTACCAGCCCCTGTGGCTGCGTGTCTGCATCCGTTCTGGTGCCCATTGTCTCTGATAGCTGCCCCTTCCTAAAAAAGACTGACGTTGATTCTGTCCTCTTCTGTTGTTACCTCTAGGTCCTCTCCCTCGATTCATGTGTGTGTCTCCACTCGTACTCTGGGCATAAGCTCCTTGCTCGTTGTATTCCTCATACTCAGTGGAGCCCCCATCGCTAGAGCTATAAGAGGTGTTACGAAAACGCACTCTGCGGTTTTGCTTTGAATAGGGTCTTGATTCTCCAAATTTATAGTCTTTGCTGATGTACCCAAATGCTTTCTCATTACTTTTGTAATTGTTTTATGTGATATGATCATTTTTTATGATTGTTTTTATTGAGAATTTTCACTACATGTGAGTGATAAAATGTAAGTATATGTTAATGAAATAATATGGTATGTTATTGTTTGCTAGTTAGGATATCCTTTCAGATAGGCACTTTCGAATTGTAAAACTTCTTTTTGTAGAATATAAGCTGACTCATAGATACATTTCTAACCAGGGAATTTTGTTGATGCTAAATTCTGGTCAATGATTTAATTTTCAGGCCTTGATCGTCCAGCATTTTGCTCCTAGTTAAACAGCCAGCGCACGCCTCCCAGGGCCAGTACTTTTTTTGCTTGTTTAACACATCAATGGCACAGATAACGAGAACTTCTGTGTCCATTGATCTATAATTGTTTCATATGCTAGCTGTAGCATAAGATATTTCAGTTACCCTGTCACAAGTACTGCAGAGTCGCGTCTTGAAACACTTGTGTATAGGCGCGTTATAAATGCCATATCATATCATTTCATATCATATCATTATGTCTGTTCAACATAAAGGCCCCACGTCGAATATGAAAAATGACATTCCCCAAAAGTGTGATCATGGACAAATGACCCCTACCTCTGTGCCTGGTTCTTATATCTGGCTGAAATGAGAGCGCCTGGAAACATGGGAGTTAGACACGTCTGAAGGTTGTTTGCCACCACTTCCTGTGATGTCACTTGGGGGTGTGGTCAGCTGACATCACTTCCTGTGATGTCACCAGGTGTCATGTGATGTCACTTCCACTACCCCTGGCA
The DNA here is from genome assembly GCF_040938575.1 of Ambystoma mexicanum. Classification (NCBI taxonomy): domain Eukaryota; kingdom Metazoa; phylum Chordata; class Amphibia; order Caudata; family Ambystomatidae; genus Ambystoma; species Ambystoma mexicanum. Next base: position 849,507,354 of record NC_090930.1, read on the forward strand.
TTTTGGTGAAATGACGTCCCTGGCTGCTCCCAGTCTGTTTCTTGTGAACAGAGCATGTGGCATGATTGTATTGCAGGCCGATGTAGACACACGTGTGAAACTTAAAGGTGGGATAACCCCCTTTCTCCGTCAAGTCACAGCTCACTGGATCAACCAATTTGCATTTCAGAGTCCCCCAATCTCTGCCTTTCCTGAAGTAAATATTTTCAGGGCATCAACCTCAGTTCTACTCCTAACAATACAGACTAGGCTGTGCTGATGACCCAGTTGACATGAAAACGTGTGGGATTGCACATTATGGTACCTCAAAGATTGACCTTATGATGTCGAAAACTGCAAATACACAAACATGCTAAATCACATGGACTAAAGGGAATAGGACTTGCAGTAAATGACGTCAGAGCTCTGTTTCTGATATTTGAGGAATGAAATGCGTAAATTAGGTGACAAATGTGCAGTGGGTTGTCTGCGTTACTCGCTTTATATATTTTTAAAGGTCTAATGGAAAGGCCCTAATTGGATCTTATTTCATGGTCAGACCTCATTGTGCAGGAGCAGTGAAAAAACCGGCTAGGCAGACCGGGCCCAAACATTCATTTCTTATAAAATATATATAATGCCTAGTCCTAAGCCAAACATATTATAAGAAACTAGAAGGACCCTTTGAGTCTACGTTGCAATCTGCATTTTCGAGCATATGGTTGGGGTAAGGGACCTTATTGATATCTTGGTTTTAGATATAAAAATAAATTGGGGTAAAATGAATGTCACAAACTAGGATATTGTTTTGCATGAGAATGAACATAGATACCATTGTAGAAGGAGAGTGCCACCACTGGCCTGAAGCCACAGAAGCAAGCTCCCCATGAGCAGAGGCTTCCCTCGACGAGCCGTGAAGCACTGGCCATCCAGTGTTCTATCACAGTACCCTGTGCTACATTGGACCACGTTGCCTCCTCCACTCGCCATCACGTGTGCCTTTGAAGTAATCTCTAAAAAGCAACACGTGTTTAGCCCTTCTAAGCCAAACAGTAATACATATCAGTGCCAACTAGGGCTGGTGAGATATGTGATAAGTGCCGACATTGTAAAACTGGGATCAAATCCCGGCTTCACCAGAGTCGCTTGAAGGGATTCAGTTCACAGTGCATCCTATTAAACAACTCACTCATGGTTTACTGGGCTATAGTGTAGCATTGGCAATGCCAGAAATGACAGCTTGTGGACAGTGAACATGTTTTCTGTGTTGGAACTCATTAACATTACAAAGAAACATTGGTTATTTCCAAATGTGTGGGTTTTCCTTAAGATCTAGGTTAATCGTACAGCTTATAGTTGACAGGAGTTTCAGTAACTTAAAAATTATGCTACTGGATCTAGTAAAAACTTAGAATTAAAAGCAAAATAGACAAAATGATATGCCAAAATAGACAATGCAGCAGCAAAAATCACTTTTGGTGTTGCACATTCTAGGAGAGTGTGAATTAGCAAATTAAAACAATACATGAAATGGTGAAAGTGAATTCTTGATTTAAACGTGTCTACTTTGCTTCTGCTGCGTCTACTGTTACAGATGGCACAGAAACCACTCAGTCTCAGGAACAGTTAGAGAGTTTAGTATTATGGTCTTTGTGGGCCCTTTCCTGTCCCTCTCTCTCTCGTCTTTCTGAGACTCTCCTTGCTAACCAATGTGTCCGCAACCCCATTTGACTCCTAGTCTCTAATCACTGTCATCTACTAATGGTGATTCCCTGAATGCAGGCTAGCTAGCTCCCTCAGGGACTTCCTATCTTTCCCTATGATAACCAAAGGTTAGTGTTCTAATGGGAATTGGGATAGTGCCTTGCACTCACTTTGTTGGATTCAGGTTATTTCAGTCACACCCACATTCACATCCTCCTTTCAACTCTTACTACTTTCTTTCCTCCTGACCTTTCCCACCAATCTGTTGTCCCACAGATATGTAACTACTCCTTTCTCTTGCCATCACCCTTTGGTGTTAACTCTCCTCCCACTTCTACTTCTCCATCCACCATTTCTACTCCTCCACTTCCTCCACTTCTTCCTCCCACAACCCCTCCTCCTCCGACCACCACCGCTACTCCTTCTCCCACCACTAGTTAAACACTCATCTTTCGCCCAGTTTTATCCACTTCACATTCACTCCTTATGCTACCCTCTCTACCCAATCATTTCACAAGCACACACACTTGCTCTGCAGACCACTATCACTCCTTGGACAATTCCTCACATGCTGCACAAGCCACGGCTCCTCCCCTCTTCCTCCTGCTGATCTCTTGGTCATCCTCCACCTCCAACCTTACCCGATAAACCCAAACTTCTTTTTTCCTGTCCGCGTGTGAGGAATTCGACCATCCGTACGGGGCGAGTGTGCTCGCCTGGGATAACACCCCTTTGATATGCAATGTATTAACGTGAAGCTAGTTTCCACCTCTCTGTATGAAAGGCAGTGAATTGCCTGTCTGGGTCCAGCAGTTACTGCAGGTGTCCCTGCAGAGCAGACTCCTTTCTGAGGGGAGAAGTATGTGGTTTGGGGGAGACAGGAAGTCTGCTCCTAGCACAATCCTCAAGGGAACCCTGCGCTTTAATCAAGAGTCACAGAGGGCTCAGTTAACCAGAGAGACACTTTGATCTACAACAGACAGGAATATGGGTGGGACTTAGGTAAATGTCATCACCCCTTGTCTGTCCTGTTGCAGAGCACTCTGGTCCTGACCTCATGCCTAACAGAGGATTGTTGGTGGAGAACTAGGATTGGCTCACTTAAGTTAGGCTTAGCCGACACCAATCCTTGGGCCCGTTTGACTTTAAAAAGAGGGCTGAACCCTTCACTTAGCAGATCATCTGATGACTTTGTAAAGAGTAGGAAGAAGGACTCATTTTGACCCAAGCTGAAGGCACAGTCTACCTTACATCTTCCACCATTGAAGGAAGGCTAGGAGTTCCAAGAGGGAAGCAAGATCCCTCCCCTTAACATCTCCCAAGGAACAGGGGGAGATACCGGACTTAGTGGCCCCATCCAGCAGCTCCAGAACTGGTACCCAGCCAGCACACAGCATGCCCTACTAGGTTCTGCCAGCAAGCTTCCTAGGTGGGAAGTGCCGGAGAGTCTCGGGACAAAGGACAAGGCTGTTGCCTGCAATCACTCTCCTGAGCTTTGGGCCGCCCGCCTTGATAGGACACAAGACCTGCGAAGAAGCTAGGAGGAGTGCCACACAAGCATCAACCAGCGTCCATCTTTTAAGGACTTTTTTCAGACAGTCGAGTCCTTGAACTGCATCTGGCTGCACCACTGACTGTTGTCACGCCGTAGTCGAAAGAGCCATCCGAGCTGCCTCGACCAACATTCCAGATCTGCCAACCGGCACAGAGACACCAATTCTTGGCCACAAGCCGTCGTGCCGGACAGCCTGCAGACGTCCATCGAGCCTCGCTTGTCGAACTGCCTGCCGCCAGGTACCCGCAGCTGTCTCCCACCATTAACTCTGTCTCAAGGGCTGCGAAGTGCCCTGGAACCGCCTCAACGCTGACGAGCACCAAGAACTTCTTCAGCACCAGGTACATTGTGGTTCTGCTGCCCTGGTCCTTCTCCGAAGGCTCCTAGAGACAGTTAAGACCCTTTACCCCCTTGGTGCTGGAACCGAATAACCTTGAACAGTAAGCCTGATTACTTTACCAACTACCCTCCTGTCAGTATCCTGAGAGCATCCCTTTCCTTCGTGAAACTGTCTTTCCTCTGTGTTTCTTTGCATGGTGGGTTGTATTTTGTAGTGTGCTAGAAATGTCTATTGTAGTAATAATAAAGTAGATATTTGTATACAACCTTGACTGGACAGTCCCTTTTATCATTGAGTAATTGTATTTTCAGTGTGTTTCAACTAACCAACAATCCACAACCTTGCAGAGATAAGCCTGCTGTTCCGTCCACGTTACCAAAATTGTACAAAGAGGTCTTATAATTCACTTGTTATCCAATATGTTCGGATCCCTTCTGGTGTACTAGAAGTGTGGGGTTGATTGTTGGATTAGAAACCGATATTCATCCCTGGACCTCTGGCGCTCCGGAAGTTGATTTGTTACACCGCGGTATAAGTATCACTCTCCCGTTGCTGATTGGCTATCTTTCCCTACCCAATCTGGCCCTGTATGTGCAGAAGAAAATGTTTAAAGCAAGGCTAAGCCCCACCCAATTCTCTGTGCGGGCTTGTCACATAATTAACACAAAAGTGTTGAAGTTCATGTTTCTTTAACTGTTTACTGAGGCTATGTCGGTGAGCCCAGTTCCCGGTTCCGGACCATGTTGGTGGGTCCGGATTCCCGTACGGGCACATGTTGGTGGTCAGGGTCCAGGTCTGGAATCTTGTTGGTGGGTCCGGGACCATGCTCGTGGGTCTGGGTCTATCTCAAAACGTCATCATGGGCATAAGGCATGTGTAATTTCAGCTACTCCTGGAATTTTGGTGAATTGGATAAACCTGGAACATATTTGACTGACCTGAAGACAAAAGTACCATTTCCTTGTGCGGGTGTAGCCCACACCCAGAGCCCACATCCAGAGACTGTGTTTCACCTATGCTGCTCCACATGAACCACATTTCCAATAAATAATTGCCAACAAGATTCCTAAGGCACAGAAATCGGAGACAGGCAACACTAAGTCAATGTGCTGGGAAAAGCCATGGAGTGGCCATCTCGCAAAACTCAAGTATGTTGTACAGTGGGACGACGTGGGGTATTGGGGGACTTATCAAGGAAACCCTGTCAATTACTGAACTTGAAATGAAGATAATTGTCCATAAAACGAGAAAAATACTACTACTTTAAATAGGAGAATATTAAGAAAGAGTACAATTAGTTGACTGGATTATAAAAGAGGTAACACACAAAACCATACTCCCATTGTCAGGGCTATCCTAACTACCTACATTAATCCAAAAGCAAGAACACCTTTCACACGGCTATCTTAATAAACAGTCCTGAATACCAGAAAAGATGGCAATGTTTGCCATAGATGTAGGTAGCAGAATACCATAGAAGTCTACAATTTTCAGGCTGCAGTGCAGCTGTTGTCTCATTGACTTGACTGCTACCTCCCATTCATTAATTAATCTTTTATTACACGCATAACACTGGAGACCAGGCTCTGCATTGTCTTACTTCCAAGACAAACATGTTGCCCCTGAGCTATCCTTCTGGTTACCTTGACCCATTGTTAGTTATAGGTGTTTTCCTTACGCTGCTATTTATGAAATGTGATGTTTCGCAAGTTGACCTTCATAAGATTTCAGTCTTCCCATGAAATCGTATAGAAAGGTACTGGCTCATACCGCCACAAATATAGAAGAATGTTTACAACCCAAAATACTCCATGTACATAAACATATCCTTCACACCCTCACATCATCCTGTGGCTTGGCCACGGCTTGCTATTTTTAGACGCTAAACTGCTCTATACTCAGGAAGATAGCTCACGGGCAACGTGCCCACCATGGAAGCAAGACCACACAGAATAACACAGGTTCGATCCCCGGGTCCGGTTATGAATAACCTATCATATCATATTCATTTTTGCCTTGCTAAATATTCAGGACCCAGAAGAGCCTGTTATCCATGCCACATTAAACCTTTAGTATTTACAGTTTCTTAGCTGAATATTGTGCTGCTCTTTCTTTTTCTTTCATTCTCTTTCAAGTATTGTGATTACAAGTTAATAAACCAGCTTCTGTTCATTTTACAATAATTGTATATGTTTAGGTCGGTTGCAGTTCTAGGCTTGCAGTATATGGATTCACCTTCAGCCCTATATTGTCCAGATGGTAATCTGTCAAGAGTGCCACAGAGGGAGAGGGCGGGAAAGAGCTCTATGTAAGTTCCTTTCTGAGGGTCAGACCTGGTGGTAAAGGCCCAAAGCCCATACTTCTAGGCCAGCAAAAAATGAGTGTCTATTGCAGGGGGATTACACCCGGTACGGCCTAAACAATGGGCCTTTATAGCTATCAATACACCAGAGAAAATGCACATGGTCGAAGGGTGAGATGACTAAGGGAAAACGTGAGCAACAGCAAGCATGTAACCCGTGGGTGTTGTTATGTGACAAAAGTAAACATAGTCGCCATGGAAATGGAAGGCGGGGCTCTGAGTGAAGTCCTGCTTCTATTTCCACAAGATAGGCGTCAAGGTGCTGCCAATAGGTAGGAGGTTAGACAGTGAAAACATAGCCTGCGGAGTGTGGAATCAGCAATTGATAACAAAGTGGTAGAGAGTGGGCAGAGGGAAGCAGCAGTGTAGTGATGGGGGTAAGCTGACAAATGGGGAGTCAGGGCATGAGACACCAGCCAGTAGCTTTGAACCTGAGCTTGCATGCATTAATACAACCTGCAGTGGTGTGAAGCTGTTTTGCCGGTGTGGATTCGAGGGTGCTTGTAGCACATGGCTCCCCCAACATTCCCTACCATTTTGGTAATTTTACAGAACTGCCTGGGCCACAGCAACACATTTGTGAAGTTGGCATCCATGTACCGTGGGAAAAGTGTGTCACGGCCAAAAGTAGTGAGTTTGTGTGTTGTGCATGAAGTACTGACACTTCCTGTAAATCAAACCCACCACCATTATTGCTCTCTTCAACATCTTTGTCCTCTTTCCTGTATCAATTTCTCCGGAGTTTGGGCAGGGATTTCGAGGGGCTTGAGTATCAATTGAGGGGTTGAATAGTACACTTCTCTTACACTCCCTCAAAATATTCCTGAGAGCTCGTGTCTATTCATATCCACCTACACATTTGCCCATAAGCTACTTTTGAAAGCTTTTGGAAGTAGTGAATTTTAAACAGACAAAATGCTTGTGTGAATTAGAGAAGGATTTCATTCAACATGTATCCAACGCCCTGAAATGTATCCATGTTGCTTCTATTTGCCACTCTACCTTGGTTCTTATGCAGAGCACTCATCCAGTTGTCCATTGTCTAATGTGACTTCTAAGCATTGTCCCTAAGGATCTACTGCTCAAGGCCTTACTGAACACCCTAAACAAAGCATGTTGCGATGACCGTTTCTAACTCCACAATCTACAGATATATTTGTGAAAGTTTGTATGTTTGGGGTTGGCTCCAGCACCATAAAAGTTGGTGGGCTGCAAGTTGGACCCATGGTCGGCATAGCAGTCTGGGGTGTACTGGCGATAGAGGTATTTGGCCAAACCCACCCATTCACCCTGCACAGGGCGGGGTCAGGCCCTGTGCTATCAGTATGGGTGCTTTTGGGAGATTGACGATTTTGCAATTGTTGGCTCCAGCCCCAAAACAGTTGGTGGGTTAAAGTTCTGGCCCGAGGTTGGCATACCAGTCTGGGGTCTACTAGCAATGGTTACATTTGACCAACTCCAGCCATGTGCCCTACAGAGGGGTGGAGCAGGGTCCTGCCCTGTGCTATCACTATAGGCAATTTCGAGAGATTGACGATTTTGTGATTTTTTAAAAATAGGAATTTAGGACAGAATATAACATAAACAAGGCTATAGCAGAGCCTCTACATGCATATCAGCTAGAGACCCAGGCAACAGCGGGTGGGTACTGCTAGTTACCTATATTCTCTGTGCAAAATAAATTCCCCATACTACACTAAGCAGCATTCCTTAGTTTCCGTACCCACCCCAAAGGAAATTAAATTAAGTACAGCTGCCAATACTGCCATTCCCAACCAAACCTCTACCCAAAGCCTCCTAGAGAAGGGCATGTTTCAGACTTAACTATCCACTGCTGATCGAGTTTGTGGATCTGTTGTGCAGGGCAAGCATCTTGTACCATATGTTTAAGCTACCTTTTTATCTGTCGTTTTATTGTTGTGCAGCCCCTTTTTTCTGTTCTATTCCATTTGAAGTTATTTTGTTTTTCAAGGTCAGACACACTGCATTGTTCACATTTCTGTGGACACTCTGGGACCTGGAAGAGGGCATACAAGATCTTTTAAAGATAGGCATAGAGAGGGAAAATGAAGAGCTTCATTCAAGATGTCCTTTGCCTCATAAAAAGGCGTATCTGTGAGATGTAGGTAGCTACTTACATCTATGAGAGACAGCACGCGACACATGGCACCCAACAAGAACATTTTGTACTAAATACTAAACCCACAGCCAGAAGTGCTGAAAACATTAATAAAGTAAAACTGTCTGCACTCATTTCAAGTGGTGCCTTGTCTCATTGGAAAAATGCACTGAAAGCTAAAGAAAACTAGTGCCAGTTGCAGGTCACGAAAACATTCATGTTTAAGATAACACCATCCTATGTATTCCTCTGTAATGTTACAAATAAAATGCTGGTATGTGTTCACAATGACGCCAAAATGAAACATCACAGTATACCATCTTTCTTATTTTGTTGGCAGTATTTATATTGCAAAATGGTTCTTATTTAGAACATGTTCAACACAAATGAATAGGGCCATTGAACTGTTATTTAATAAGAATGGCCTGCACGCTCTCATGACAATAGAAGTAAATATGGTCTTTAGATATATAATCATATGATGTTTTCAGTTGGCTTAGGACATGCTGGACAGTTCTCCTCTTAAATCTCTCACAAACTAATTTCCTTTGTTAGCCCTACATACATGTTCCAATGTGGCAGAGGTTTATGTGTCTCATGAGGCTTGCCTCAAGCCATTTGGAGTGGAAGAATGTGTTGTCTGTTGCAATGAAAAAATGAAGTTCACATCAATACAAAAGAGCTATGCGGACCAGGCTTCCAGGTTAATGAGTGGCCCCACCCTTGGGAGTTCATCTAAGGAGAAGATATTCTAATAAATACAACTTAAAATACCAGAAGAGGCCAAAATATGTTGTACTTTCTGATAACAATCAGAGTTGCTCCCAATACAACCCAGCCTGTTCACCTAAGGATATAGCTTCAAAGTTACTTTTTTGCACGTAATGTGTCACCTTGGGACATCAGCACCTCATAAAACATGACCAGGTGGTCAGCCGAATGCAAACGCAAACAATGGAGACCATGTGTCAGCAAATTCCAGTTAATTATCGGCAGAGGGGCCTGCTATCATCATGGTTTCCCAAGAAACAGAAATGAAAGCTGAAACAATGCAATTCATTCATTTAACAATTAATGATGTCTATAAATCCAAAACCAAATCACTTAGACAACAAAAGATATATATGTTATGATCATGCTGTATTCAGCTGTCATAAGAAACCAATTTCAAATTGCCTATGCTTTTTAATAATTCTTACAATTATAAATATGAATAACTTTATGATACATTACGCCACGCATTTATGTGACATATCCAAACATCCATCTAGACCAGTGGTATTCAAACTGTGGGTCGCGACCCCCTAGGGGTCCGCGGGTGCATCCCAGGGGGGCCCTGAGAGCTCAGCATGAAAAAAGATTTTTTTTTTTTTTTTTAGATTGGAAGAAATGGGCAGGGGTGGCCCACATGGGCGGGCTGAAGTATGAAACTGTCTCAGGCAACAATGAAAAAGTGGCCCACAGTTGTAAATGGATATTCATTCCTTTAGTCACAGACTGGGCCTCATTACTACTATGGCGGACCAGTAACAACGGTGCTGGTAAGCTACCGGCACCGTTGCTACCGTTCCGCCATAGTAAGAGTTGTGCTCGTGGGTGCTTGACAGCCCCCGCCAGGTCTGACCTCAGCTCGTCGGATGCACCGGCACCGTTATTAACGGTGCCGGTGCATCCGAGCTCCCCCTTCCCATTCGAGCCATATGGGGCTCAAATGGGAATGGGGATCTACCGGCACCTTCGAAAGGGCAATTATCATGTCCGCCTAACTCGGCATGACCTAGTAATTGCCCATTCGCGGGTGCCAGACCCGGATGCAACTCCAGTGGCAGCCGTGCCGGTTTTAGCAGCACAGCTACCGCCAGAGTAGTTATGAAGCCCACTGTTTCAATAGTACCCAAAGGGGTGCTTTGTGTTAAAATGTAAGTAAATTGTGATATATTCAGCAACAATGGTCAACATTACTAACTGCATAGTGGCCCCTCACCCATTATGGAGGAGCTAAGGAGCCAGCCCAGTGAAACAGTGAGCACTCCCTCAGCTGCTTTATCCAGCTAATGGAGTGCTCCTGGGCTGGCTGAACACTGTTTCCCTTTGACAGTTCAGTTTAGTTCCCCAGCCGCACATGCTCACTGAGCCATGCAAGTGCTGGGGCGTTTTGCTTCGCCAGCATTGCATAACTCATTGGAAATGCTGGCTGGGGCACTGCATGTCTGTATGTCCGAGGGGGAGCTCCTGCGCCTCCTCGCACATACGGACAGAGCAGCTGGAGCAGCACCCACACACAGGCCAATGCAGAAGGTACGTTTATGTTCATTGTTTTTATTTAAACATGTGTATGGATGCGTTATGAGTGAGTGTATGGTGATGGATGCTCATGTGAATGATAGAGTGATTGCTGTATGAATGTGCAGCGCCTTGCATATACACATAATCATGTTCATTGTGTTAGGACCAGTGGGGCCTAGGGGACAGGGATGGTATCTTTTTACCGGACATCTATCATTCAAAACCCTCTGCCTTGTCCACAAGGCTTTCTGGGGCCTCGGTCCAAAATACCTTCAGCTATTCCTCCGCAAATACCTCCCCTCTCGAGCTCTTCACTCCTCTACCTCCAACTCCCTCAGGGTCAGTCGTTTATCAAAGAAACGAGCTGGGGGTAGATCTCCGTCTTTGGCTGGGGCCTCCCTCTGGAACAGCGCCCTGCCACTCTAAAACTTGAGGAGAACCATCTTTCTTCCTGCACTTATCAGACCTACCCTGTCTGATGCCTTAAACGTAGCACTTGCAAATTGCTGGCTGCACTACCACTGTTTGTTGCCTTTATTATTTATTTATTGTTATTTATCTGTTTCTCCTCTGCTTCGCACTTTCCACTTCTCCCCCCTTCCATGCACTTTTCCCCTCACACTTGCGCGTTCTCAATGTCACTGGGCCTAGTAAGATCGCTGTTTTATTCTCCTCTGTTCCCCTCCCTTGCCTTGTCACGCTCTGAAACACTTGTGTACGAGCGCGATAGAAATAAAATATCAATGCCTGCCCCCTGGACTCCCAGCAACAATTGCAAACTGTTTGGCTATTTACCCATTTTTTGTTAAAAGTATGCTCTACAATGCAACATTTTAACCTATTATTTAAAAAAAAATTCACAGGGGGAAACCCCCCCGAACCTCCCCTTAATGCCCCTCCACTTAAAAAAGATTCACCAGCCGCCACTGGCCCTCAGACTGTGTTGGGAACGGGATGGGGGAACCGAGGGACTATGGTGGGAGCACAATGGGCGGGAACCATGGGATAGTGATGGGAGCAGAGTGGGGAGAGCCCTGGGTGTGTGATGGGGTGGGGAGAGACCAGCGACTGGGTAGGAGTGGGATGAGGGAGCCCAGCGACTTTGATGGGAGCAGGTGACGGCGCGCAATATATACTGTCCATTTGGCATTTCTGGGGGGTCCCGACCTGCCCAAATTTTGCTCAGGGGGGCCCTGGCCAAAAAAGTTTGAAGACCACTGATCTAGGCTGAGGGATTCCAGAAATTCATATTTCATTGATGTGGCATGTTGTTATGATAAAATATAGCATACAAATTATTTTTATATTCCAAAGGGTTAGAGTCAATAGCCCCCATTCTGACTCTGTGCTTTCAAGGATATTTCAAAGTGATAATGAAGATTCCACAAATACAGTTTGAAACGTCCCATAAAATGATTGCCCTTCTAAGTCCCTAGAGTGGGAGGGACTGGGGTGGTGATTTCCACTAGGGGGTGCTCAGTCCAAGTAGAATATCTTAATAGGTTTTAATAAAATGTAACAGTTCTTTCTCACTGTATATAAAAGTGGACATCTTCTAGAAAACATTGCATTTTTCTCTGCACAGGTTGCGGGAACTGATACATTGATACATCAAAATGTGAATAGGGTATTGTAGTTTGCTCATAGGAGTTAAATCCTACTTGCATTTTACTAAAGCTGAGGAAAGTTACATTTAAATAAGAAATAAAGATTTTTCTGTGCTCTGTATGAAACTGGGAGCACTTCCCAGCAAAATGATGAATAAAATGAACTCAATCCTGTGGTATTCAAAGGTATAGTTTAACACTTTAGACTGTGAATCAGTGGACATGCATCATAGCCTAAATGGAAAATTGCTTGATAATTTTCAACATGTGAATGCCATAGACACAAACCGATACCAATATAAATACATCGTCCTCTCTATTGACATTGCCCAGTAAGGGAAGGACTCTGCACTAGTTTAATCTGATATGCAAAGTGAAGTTGGAGGGGTACTCAACCTTGTATTAGGAAATCATAACATTATTTTCCTATATTGGGTAGGAGCACCAAGGTCCTGTGCATTCTAAATTGATAGAACTGTTTTTCTAACCCAAACATGCAAAATTAGATGAAATTCAGTCTACATTTAAATTTAAATTACACGCACAAGCTAGAAATGTACAACCCCACATTGAGACAGTGGGGATGGCAAATTGATGTTAATATGTCTATACAAATGCCATGTTTAAATGTTTCTTTTCTCTAATAGAACACGTGTTTTTGATATTGGAGGATAATCTACTATTGATCAACAGAAAGAAATTTTGTACATATGGTAATTAAAGTTTTAATATACTGAGCAATAGGTGGCATGGTTGTCATTAAATTGGGAATGCTGCTTAAAGGTGGCCCTGTACTATTTAGGATTAGAAAGATTAGAAATATATTTCAAGATATGGCGTGACTGCATATGAGTGCTACCTCATAGCAAGATTGTCACAGGTGTGCCAATTCTAATTGTGTTAACAAATCATAATCGATGGATCTTATTGTGGAAACTCCCTTGCCTACATAAGGGGATCACCTTTGAATTTGATTTTTTAATAAATTTGAGTTTCAATGATACACATACAGCTTTGTATTTTGGATATGAAGTGTATATCAGGGAATGTTAAATTAGTGGTAGCCTCTTAGTAAAAAGAGTGACCTACCAACAAATATGTTAAAAGTCTGCAGGGCTTTCAATTTCTAACTATCTTACTTTTACTTTCTTTGGCTCTCTATCTCTGACACTCTCTCTCTCATTCTTTCTCACTTTGACTGGCTCCTTGCCTCTCTTCCTGCTCTCAGAGTATTTTTCTCGTTCAGTCTCTTTCTCTATTTCATTCTGGCTCTCTAGTTCTGGCTCTAATCACTCCCCTTAAAGGCTCTGAGGCTCTTAAACAATAGGTCTCCCCCTTCTGGGTAAAGATTAAGATGAGGCTTGCATCCTGCACAACACCGGGTGAAGGGACAGACATGCTTTGCAAGCTGTCTAAACCCTACTCTGACAATACCCATTATTAAAAGCACATTCCACCTTTTTTCTGAAGCCCATTTCTCATACTGAGATAAAAGTTTGTACTCGTATTTTGCAAGTTACCACTGTTCACCTACTAACCTAAGGACACCCCTCACATGGTGGTGAGGAGAGTAGGGCAAAGACCGTCTGCACTATACAGGCGCTCCCAGAAGAACTACACATCATTTATGTATAGATGGAGATGAACATAGTCTTCCTCAGGTACATTCATTTCCTCAGTCTTCATAAATCCGAAGTCTTTTATCTTCACATGCATATGCTCAACCTACATGTGCTTCACGCTATGAAGTTCGGCGATCATCCTGAGGGAAGAGAGCAGAAAAGTTCTCTTCACTCTGGACCACCAACCTGAAATGGTTATCCATTTAATCATAGCCTGCAGTATTTTGATACTCAGTAAGCAGCCAGCTCTGTAGGCTTTCCAACAATACTACTACAAACATAGGCCTGGATGATAGCTTACCTTCACAGTGTGAAACACAGACAGGCTGAACATATGCATATGATACCGCCAGGATACCGCCAACACAAATAGCGTTACTGCTAATTGGTCCGGCGCTTTTAGCGGTGGATCACGAGTAGCGTTGCGGCAGTATGTTCCCATTCCCCATTGGGTCCAATGGGGTTGAGGGCTCTTTTAGCACCACCCAATAGTGCCGAGAAATGGGTGGAAAGTGGAGTATTTTACCTCCAGCAAAAAGCTGGAATTAAACCTCCAAACCTTCTGCCCAACTCATGATTTGGACAGCCCTTAAATGCAGCAATAATAGCGTTACCACTGCATTTAAGGCCTGAGGCCAAACTCGTGATGAGGCCCTATATGTTTCAGTGGACTCAATGCCATGGATAAAGCTTGACTTTGGCGGAAATGGCCTTTCCTTGGTTCATTTGGCACTTAACATGTGGCGGCATGCAATTATAATTATTATAAGGGTATCTATTGAGCATGCGCAGCCACAGACTCTCATCTTTTTCCGGCGACATCCTTCTCCTAGGCAGACCCATCAACCAGACAAGGTTTCCTCCAAACCATCACAGATAGTTTAACCTCCCACAGTCCTGTTCGACTCCATTCCAATACATCTCAGTGGTTTCAAATTCTGGCTTTAACATGGAGTCCAAATCCTTCCTAACCTGCCTCTCCGACGTACCCAGCTAGCTCAAGGACCACCCGATGTTGCCAGACACATGCTGGATGCAACATAGAGTTTTGACTTCTACATCTGAGACTCCTGCCCACTTACAAAATATGGTCTGACCACTGTGGCATACCATTCCACATCTCACAACCTACGCAACCTAACCACATACACAGGCCAAACAATAATGTACTCATAAGTAATGGACGCAATTCTCAATCAACTCCAGAAGTCTTCGCTATGGCCTAAAACAATGATTGGTCAATGTGAACTCCAGATCCTACACCGGTCCTTCTCAATGTCCAAAATCATCTTAGCACAGCCGTCACACCATTGCTCCTCTCAATACTATATAAAAATCAGAAAAAAGCACCCACTTCAAAAACGTTTTATATCTGAGACGCTCGAAGAGAAAATAAAACTTCAACTCAGAAAGAAAAGAAATCATGCAGGAAGTACTTTTCTCAGGCCAAAGCCACCTTAGAAATTAAGCTAACTCACCATAAAAACAAAATTCAAATAAAAAACCTACTTCGCTAAGCAACTCATAACGAACGAACACCTTAACCAATCTCTTTGAACTATCAGTACAGTTATGTGACAAATATTTTTTCGCCACAAAAAACAGTAACATTCAACAAAATATAATTGCAACTAGGGGTGTTGCTAGGGTTTGTAAACAATCCGGGGCTACGCTAACGTCAGGACTGTCTGGACTCGGGCAAGCTAGCCGTTTGGTTGTAGCCCCTGGGTTCCTATCTGGGGCTACAACGAAAAGTACCGGGACTACAGCCCACCAGCCCTCCCCAGCGACGCCTTGGATTGCAACCACCCGAGGGCTCCACCTAGATATACCCCCCTCTTACGCCTACAAAAATGTCTTCTCACAGCAACAGCCTGGCGCCCTTCACTCTTCTGCACCAACTGGCTTTTCCAGGGACCTCTGGTACCTAAACAACATACCTTCTCAGCCCCTCATTCAGGAGGATTGCCACACATTAGGCTTAGTTCACACCGCACTACTCACTATATGCTTTCTATTGCTCCTGTGCAAAAGAGCAAAAGGTGCAGCAGGAACTCTGCACGGATGGCAAGTACAGCGTGACACCACCACACTTTGGGGCTGATTCACTGAACTTTTAGCGTGGTGCAAAGTGACTTCGTACTGGTGCAAAGTGACTTTGCGCTGCCAACAAATACCCTGATTCACAGAGAGGTGAAAAGTGTATTTTTGCAAGGCCAAGTCACTTTGCACGGCGCTCACATTTCCATGAATCGGGCCCTTCGTGTGAAGAGAACAGAATAGAAGATGGCTGCTTTCACATTCAGCTTCCCATCTTTTTTTTTTTATTAGTTTTATATGGTTTACAAAAGAAATCCTTTAAAACAGAGAACAAGGTACACTTCTTCCTACTTCATTCCACCGAACATACATTATTAGACGCTTTGTCAATCGTTCCCCCCTAATGTCGGAATCGGCTCTTTTAGACGGGTTTTCAATTCCTTCAAAAATTGAACTAAACCAAACATAATTTTTCGGTCAGCACCTTCAAATATAACTTTCCACCAATCTTCAGCCGTATAGGTACTTCGTGCCTCAAAAAGTGGTCCGAACAACTTAGTTCGCAAAGAGCGAAATTCTGGGCAAAACAACGTCAAGTGTTTTAGTGTCTCTATCGAATGTTTACAAAAACGACAGTTTAAGTCAGCAGGTTCCTTAAGTAGCCAAGTACCTGTACGGTCTTTTGTCATGAAAAGATTAAGTCGAAAATGCAGATATAGTAATCTTGAGTTCTGATCAGGAAATTGTGACAGATACGGTTGTAATTTGTCTAGCTCTCTTGCTTCTGGTGGTACATCTCTTAAGAGACGAGAGCTAGATCTGTCAGTGCAGGTTTGATGCCAGTCCGCACTCCATAGTTTACGTTTGGCCTTATCAGGATTTTCGAGTAAAGTAGTAATGTCAATGTCATTTGCGTCCAAAATTTCAGAACATAGCCGATTCCATTTAGCAAGCATTGTGTATTCGGGCTCTGAGTCCGGCTTATGTAGTATTTTGAATGGAGGGGCTGCATTAGAAAGCTGTAACTTCCTGTATAAAGTTAAAGCATTCCAACAAACTCTCGCTTGTATGGAAGTCAGTCCCAGTTCAAATCTTATATTACTAGTCGGACATCCTTTAGAGATGTGTAACTCTCTGGTCCAAAAGTTGTTTTCAAGTGTGTTCCATAACTCGTGTGAGCAACCAGACATGTTTTTAGCACCATAAATCAGGGTCGGTATTACTTTTTGTCTGTAAAAATGTATCACAGGTTTTATAGAAAATTTTCCGAATTTTTTGTTTATGATCGTGGCCTGGCAAGCCAGTTGTTGACATTTTCTTTTGGTGGCCTCAACCCAAGGATTGTCGTTTATGTGTGCACTTATTATGGATCCCAAATATTTTATGTGATTAGAGATCCAAAGCCGTATTTTTTCCAAGTACCACACATATTGGGTTGATCTCTTTTTATAGGCTGACAGGTTGCGCAATATCAAGACCTCGCATTTTTTCTTATTTAGACAGAGCTTGTTTTTCATTACATATCTTTCTAAGGCATCTAGTTTTCATTGTAGGCCGACCGGTGTAACATCCAAGAGTAGTAAATCATCAGCATACAACAAATAACCCAACTGCGAGCCGTGAATTTTAGGTGGAAATGCTATTGCCTCATTTAATGCGTCGCCTATGTCAGAAATAAAGAGGTTGAACACAATTGCAGCCAAGGGGCATCCTTGTTTCACTCCTTTATAGGTTGGAATCAAAGGAGATAAGGAGCCTCCTTGGTCGAGTCTGACTTGCACAGTGGTATTAGAGTGGAGCTCTTTTATTGCGTCTATAAGATCCAATGGACACTTCCAAGCTTTGAGTTTCTCCCACAGAATGTGGCGATCAACACTATCGAAAGCATGTGAAAAATCAATAGATGCAACATAGATGGCAGTGTTAGTTCGTATTGACTCCATTTTTAAGAGATTCAGCAGAAGGGTGTTAAGACCGCAACCTACGCCTTTTACAAAACCCGCTTGTCGTGGGTCATTACGATGACTTTTAAGTGCCCACGATTTTAACATTTGTTGTAGTTGAGTTGCATAGATTTTTCCTATTACATCTAACAGGGCGATAGGTCGATAGTCTCTCGGGTCCAGTCTGTTCCCCTTTTTGAAAATCGGGACAATTATAGCATTTTTCCAAGATCTGGGGGTAGCTCGTTTCGTTTTTATTCTTTCCAAGAGGAGTAAACAGAGCTTTGCCCATTCTTTCGGGTTTTGTTTCATTACGTAGTTCGTGAGGCCATCCGGCCCTGGAGCTCTTGATGCATTGGAGTTCTTAATTGACTTTGTAATGTCGTTTATGTCGAACTCCAGTGTCCACGGGGGTCTGGCCTCAGTTGTACTTTTATTTTCCACTTCAACTGTGTTAAACAAGTTTGTATAATGTTTTACCCAAGTTTCTTGAAGAATTGGAGATACTTGCAATGCTACTTGTGGGGCGGCAAGGTTGTTTATTACACGCCAAAATTCAGCTGAGTTTTTGTTTTTAAGATTGCGCATCATCTCTTCAGAGTCATTCTGCAAGATTATAGCATAGTGATTATTTCTCCAGTTTCTGTATTTTTGTGTTATACGTTTTTTAGCTGCATCGTATAATTCTTTGTTACCTCTTGGTATCATCCTTAGTTCTTTACGTAGAGTTCGTTTTTGTTGCAATACTTGTAGATCAAACTTATGTTTATTCTGTGTTTTCTGTTGTTTAAGTCCTTGTTTACATTCCACAAATTGAGTCAACAAGTGTTGATATTCAGTCTCACTAGAGTGTCCTCCAAAGCAGATGTTACCGAGTTTATATCTTTGTTTTTAAAATTAAGGCGAATTCTTCCGGATCGGTAAGTGGTGTCGTGAAGCCATAATTGTTGGGATGGCTGACTGTAGGCATTGAACGACATCTTTAACATGTCGTGATCACTATGTTTCATTTTGGTGATCTCGAGCCGGTGTACTTTGGCTGCAAGATCTTCAGACACGAAAAGATAGTCTATAGTTGAGGACTGATTTTCACGTCTCCATGTGGGATGTGCCGTAATATCACCCAGTGTGTTCCCATTCAAAAGTGTAAGGTTTCTCAAATTCATTTTGTTCATCCAAAGCTGTCCCGTTTTTTCGTTGACCTTATGAGTCAGGGAGTTTATTTTTGACAGTGTTCAGATTCAAGCAGTCTATATTAAGATCACCACAAAGAAGAATTGATGGTCTGCTTGAATTTTCCATTAGGTTGTCCAAAATAGAGGTCATCTGATCTATAAACTTAACAACGCCAGTTGTAGTGTGATTCCAATAAAGATTGATTATGTACATGGACTCTGATTTGTCGAGGGAGGTAATACTCACTTTGGCGATTTGTATGTATGATGAAACATTTTCAGTCTCAATAATTCTGAATCCGCGATCTTTTTTGACTGCTATCAAAAGGCCAGACATCGGCCTACCTTTGGGTGGTTTAATCGCTGGATTTACCACTATCTCAAAAGCAGGCGACAGCGGGCAGGTTGTCAGCCAAGTTTCTTGTAGACAAATCAGATCTAGATTACTCATCCAAGGGGAGTTGAATAAGTGAACAAAACCCTGTGTGTTCCAATATCCGAAATTAAGGCACTGAGGCGAACTCCGATTTAAGCATTAATCATGGTTTTTGTTGTTTAGGTTTGCAGCCAACCATGCCCAATTTCCATTTTCTGCGTCGTTCTTTTGAGTTGACCCGATATTTTTATTCAGCTTCCCATCTCCTCCCACCGTAGCAAGAGTATGACGCTAAAAAGAATAGCCCATGATTGGTTCACGTTGACTTGTTTCCCTTTGGTTATCTCGCGAGGTTCCCAAGTGATGCTATTTGCTTTTCAGAATTGTTTAGTTTGACATAGCATTTGCCCCAGTGTCAGTGATACAGTTGTCGTTATATACCACAATAATTAATACAATCGTCATACTTTTGACATCCGATTCCAAAAGAGCAAAAAGACACTTGCTTAAATTACAGATTGAGAGTACAATTCTGACAGGTGTAGAACAGAGATGGAAAGATTGAATTTATGATATGGGCCCTAATCAAGAAATACCACTGGCAGAATATGATGACGTCATGAACAATACCACACTTCCAGCTACTGCCATCATTTCAGTAGCTAACCCTGTTTTCGTCGCCGTTATTTTATGCATTGGCAGATATTTGTCTTGGTGTTTTCACCTTGGTCGTTTTTGCTGCGTTTAAAACAAAAGAAATACACGTGTTGTGTGTTTGGAGTAGGGGATTAGAGGGGTTGGTGGCATAGTTAGGTGGTGGGGCAGGTAAGGACTGGCCTATAGGGCAGGTGGGCAATGCCTAAACCGAAAAGGGAAAATGCTAGTGCGGGCCAGTTTTTTGGGTCAAAATGGCCAACTTTTTTGGGCTATGTGGGCCAGTTTAATAAGTTACTTGACCATGCGGCTAGAACGTTTGACCAGCGTTTCTGAATAAATATTCTTTCAAACGCACAATTTGCATCACATTTTATGAGGAAAAAAACACCTCCCCCTTGGATACTGTTCAAACAGTCAGTCACAAAAGGAATGAATTGCCATTTGCAAATGTGGCCCACTTTTTCACTGGTGCCCGAGACAATTTTACGCCTCAGTCAGACCCTGGGTGGGGGTGGCTTAAAGGGGATTTGGGGGGGGAGGTGAAATGTGGTGAAAGCAGCCACGGCAAACATGCAAAAGGCTAAAATAGCCGCAAGGAAACAGGGGAAACTGATTTTAACATAAGCCGCCAGCCTCAACGCATGTTAATGATGGGTATGAATTGTGCCCCAGAAGCATACACCTCTCCTTTGACATCACAGGTGTTTGGTGACGAGACCTAAGAGAACTAAAAAGTGATGGACGCAGAGACATTTTTACATGCTTGGCTTTTCATGATGAGCACACTTGGTTTCCAATTCATGGCATTTCTTGCATGGTCCAAAGTGACTTTGCACTGCTGAAAAGCGACTTTGCACTGTCAGCACAAACCCTGATTCATGGAACAGTGCAAAGCGTATTTTTGCAGTGCAAAGTTCATTTTGTTCTGCAAAAATGCACTTTGCACAGTTCCATGAATCAGGGTTTGTGTCGGCAGTGCAAAGTCACTTTTCAGCAGTGCAAATTCACTTTGAACCATGCAAGAAATGCAATTAATCGGGCCCTTAACCTGTACCTTTAGGTAATGGCAGCTGGTCCTGAGCTTTGCATTTTTGAATGAAAACCCAGAGCTGATCCTCTTTTGGGTGTTCGTATAATTAACACCATTTTCGGGGGGCTTTTGTGTCAGTGATGTCGCATTATCAAAGATCAGGCATTTACCATCAGCAGTAATTACCCAGAAAAGGCCATTTTAGTACCGGTTGTTAATGGCAACTTCTGTAATGCTTAGCATTGCACCTTTCCAATAGACGGCACGCTCAGCTTGCACTATTTCACACCAGCACTGGTGCATAGCGGTGTATCATGCATCCTGTCTCCTGTAATTGCAATGCCATATGCAGATTCACACAGTAGATCCCAGGGAGCCAACACACGGTGGGCCTGATTTACAAAAGCGTTTCACAATGGCGCAATCCCATTGAAAAACGAGTTGTAACGCAGGCCCATTGTGCCCCATAAACATCTGTCTTGCAGTTTTGCACTAACAGGGTCATATGGGAACTCACAGCTTATATTGTGTAGGGGGACATTTTATATGTTCTGTGGGAGGATTTGACAATATTGAACAATTCAAGACTTCAGCAGCTTAGCATAAGAGACTGGATGCTCGTGCGTGTGATGCCTAAATGTGCAAAAACATGCTACTGTATGCAGACCTGCTACACATATATTGCTCTCCGCTTTCATGTAAATTGCCATGTTTTCTAATTGATTACAATGGAATCGATGTACTGAAAAGTATGCACAGTCAATATTCTGCGGTTAATTCACTGGGCACCATAAACATGTGCATTTCTTCTTGGATTGATAAAAGTTGATACTACTAACCGTGGCAAGATGAAAGGCTGAGTCCCCACGCATGACTATGAATCAATGACGTCAGGTGGCACACAAGATCTTGCGGTGCCCAAGCCAATTTGACTATCTTATTTTAAGTACGCACACTTGATTTACAGAAATGCTGTAACGTGGGAAACTCCTGTTGAAAACATGTTTTTAACTCAGGCCCTTAGTATCTATTCAATTAATTAATGCATCTCTTCAAATGCTGCTCCAAATGCACTTTGAAGGGTGACATCACCGCAAACACAAATGCCTGCAGGAAGATATGATGTGTTTATATGAAACAAAGACGATTAATCCATGTCATGATAACTGTGAGACCCCACAGCACATTGCATAGACTAAAGCATAGGAGCCTTGCCCGACAGATATTTTATGAGATATAAAATCATATACTAAAATTGGAACGATACAGAGAAGATTAGCATGGCCCTGCGCAAGGATGACACGCAAATTCGTGAAGCGTTCCATATTTTTTAAAAAAATACGACCACACAGAATGAAACATCTTACCACCAGTGAAGAAGATTGGTGGAACATGCTAATGAGCAGAGAATCCACAACATTGACAGTAGCAACAGCCAAGTTCTTCGAAGGTCTAGAGCTGGAAGATAAACTAAGTCGAGAACAAAAAGAAAAACGGAAAAACCAGGATTTTAAAGAAACAAGCACAGAAAGGGGAGAATTTTAATCTCACAAAATCATGGATTCGCAATCAAAACTTCCTTAAAACATAAGCCAAGAGAAAGATTTTGTAAAAAATTGTAAAACAATTAAATGCAAAAAAAAAAAAAATGTTATGAGAATTTCGGGCAACTCCCCAAACCCCAGCCTAAAATGCAACTAGAGCCATGTGTAGCTATAAATGTTAAATGCAATGAAAGGTTACATTCATGGTGAAAAAGATGGAGCGTGATGGATGGACGGTTGTGATTATTATTATATTTATTGAGTGCGGACCTGGCTTCGAGGAGCAACAGAGCACTTGACAGCAGTATACACCAATACAGATAAATAACGGAGCACTATTCAGAGGTAAAAACAGAACAGATATACAGCGGGGTAGGATCCAGAGGGGTACCCAGGGGAGGTACAGCTGTACCAGGTGGCAATTTTGAGGAGGAGACTCCTAGAAAATG
Source organism: Ambystoma mexicanum (assembly GCF_040938575.1). Lineage (NCBI taxonomy): Eukaryota > Metazoa > Chordata > Amphibia > Caudata > Ambystomatidae > Ambystoma > Ambystoma mexicanum. Next base: position 849,530,142 of record NC_090930.1, read on the forward strand.
TGGGTCTTGAGTTATTTTCTGAATTGTGGGAGCGAATCTGATGCTGACAGGAAAGAGGTTCCATAGTCTTGGGGCGTAGGCAGAGAAGGCTTGTTTTATGGTCCTCTGCTTTTTACAGCAGTGGATTTCAAGTCTGCACGTGGCCTGGCTTCTGGTGGTGCACTGTCCACCAGAGGTGCCAAGTTTCTCTGCGAACTAGCTCGGTGACTTGAGTGCAACTGACTTTTACATGATGCATCAAGAATTGAAGGTGATTTGTGCATGCAGTGGGAAACAGTGAAGGTCAATGAGGGCTCGGGTTATGTGGTCATATCTGTGTAGACCATTGATGAGGCATGTGGCGGCATTTAGGACACCTCTCAGGGGCACAAGGGAGGATGACAGGAGGGCTTCGACAAGGGCATTGCACCATCCAGGTGGGATAGGACCAGTGCTTGACCAGTGGGTCTATAGCTGTATAGAGGGAGAAAGGGCTTGCCTTTCCGCAGGAGGGAGAGCTAATACCAAGCTGTCTGAGTTTTCTTAGCTATGTGTGTCCTGAAGGAGAGGTGTTTGTCGATGTGGAACCCATAGGAATTGGCGCAGGAGGTGAGCTCAGGTGTGAAGCCCTCAGGGTTCATGGTTGACCGCCAGGTCTGTATGCCTGGGGGTTCAGTGTTGTTGGTGAGGAGTAGGAATTCGGTTTTGGAAGGGCTGAGCTTCAAGTATGCACTGGACATCCAAACCTGGATCAGCAAGAGGCAGGTTTTGAGCCTGTGAGTGTCCTTAATGGAGCCGATTTTGAGGTATAGCTGTGTGTCATCGGCATATTAGTGGATGTGGATGTGGTGTGTGGCTATGAATAATAACCACTAAAATTACTCTGAGAAACCATCCAATCCATCATGTTTCTCCCACATCCAAATAGGGGCTGGTCCCACCCAAAAAGAGGGCAGTCTGGCCTGAACTGCAAGATGAAACCCATTGTGCAGGAGACCGCAAGCAACCCAGACATGCCTCAGACTCACGAGGCATCATCGGAGGACTTAAGACAGAGCAAGATCTGGGCCAATGCCACATTTTCTCACACCACTATTTGCTGATGACACCGATTTCTCATTATAAGGTGATCACAATGAGCTATGCGCAAAACCTTTCTTGTGTATCATGTCATTGCAGCTCACTCATGTTCCTGTGTTGGTGATCTGCTATTATGAACTGAAATTCCAAGCCACTGTCCTCTATGCTCAGTAATTATTGCATCTCTTCAGCAGCACGTGGTTAGTTACTCTGAAGGTTATCACACAAAACACAAACCTCTATCAAAGAAAAAACTGCTTTGCCTAGGTGCTTCTACCATGGCCCAGTCTACTGCCATTTTGGGGGCGTACTAACCTAGCTTCAAAGTAATGGTATACTCTGAAAATGCCTCCACATTACTATGATAGGCCATGGCAGGCACTGGCAGCAAGTCCTGACCCCCCACCCCTCACAGAAGGAGGAAAATTAGAGGCCTCCAACAACCAAGGGTTTTCTATAAAATGAGTCACACTTGTGTACTGTAGTGTTTGTAAGGTGTGAAATCCTAACATCTCATCTTTGGAAGATGTAAACCAATATATTTATTTATTTATTTGCATTTGTAAAGGGCACAACTGCCCTCGGGCATCGTGGCGCTGTTAAGAAGGCTTACTTGATTACAAAGTGCTTGTGAGAGGTCTTAATTACAAAGGTGCTAGCAAGGAACAGTACAGTACATTTATCCTGACCCCTTTAGAAGGGGGATGGTAGCATGTAATGCAGAGAGTCAAAGTTGTGTGGCACAGACAAGAGGTGCACCCCATCTTAAAGGGTGGCCTCAGCATACAATGCAGAGAGTCAAAATATATGGCACAGACATGAAGCGCACCCCATCTTAAAGGGTGGCCTCAGCATACAATGCATAGAGTCACAATATATGGCCCAGACATGAAGCGCAGCCAATCTTAAAGGATGGCCTCAGCATACAATGCATAGAGTCACAATATCTGGCACAGACGTGAAGCGCAGCCCATTTTAAAGGGCTACTAGGTTTCATTTTTCAAATCCATGTTCTGATCAGCCGTGCTGCAGGTACATGTAACTTGGCTTACACATGAGGACTAATGCACTTTCAAAATTCTGGTTCAAAGGAGATCACAAACCCAAATGGTGTTAGCGATGTTACAGTCAGTTTAGACTCACATCCAAATCCTAAGGTTTTCCAAATGAGTATATATGGTTCATGGCTAGAGGCACTTTAATGTTTGGGTGAGTGCTGTGAAGAATGAGTTAGCACCAAGCCCAGTAGGCATTAAGTACTTAGTAATTCAAGCATTCACATGTTTTTAATCACAGACCTATTTGTCATAACTACAATATACATTATATTTGTGAAATTAACATTGGCTAATTGAAAGAAAAGTCATTTTCCAAATTTGTGCAATTAAATAATTTTTGTTTTTTTAAAACTTTGGTTTTATTGGTAATTTTTCAGAAAAAGAAACAATGACAACACCGGGAGCAGTATGAATATCACATTTAACATCATCATCAAACCCCCGTGGTCTCCTTCCCCTTCCTCCCCTCTCTCCCCCCTCCCCAACTCCGCCCCTCCCCCAGATCAGTGTCCCATCGTAAAACCAATCACAGGAGTCGTCATCAGTACTCGTAGATCAGTGCCTTGGAGCGGTGCTATGCGTTCCTGTAAATGCTAGCCTAGACGGATCCGCTGTCTCCCGGGTCGTGGGTTACACCATTGCCCGTGAGTGGTACTCTCCGGGCTCCATCGCCCTCACGCCCCGTGTTGTCCACATAATGTCAGTGAGCCTCCCACCCCCATCCCTGGTAAACCCCATACCAATTTGCCTGGAAGGTGCTCGATTCATTGTTTACCATGGCCGTCAGTTTGTCCATGAGGAACATGTTCTTAAGTTTTTTTAGCCAGTCTTCCTTAGAGGGGGTCTCCAGGCTTTTCCACCTTTGCGCTAGGGCCACTCTTCCTGCTCGCAACATGGTCTCCCACATTCTTGGGTACCTATATATTTCCGCCTCCTCTGGTGGGAGGCCCAACAACATCGTCAATGGAGTGAGTGGGAGTAGTTCCTCGGTGACCTCCGCCATCCATCCCCGTACCTTCTCCCAGAACCTCTGTACCTTAGGGCAGAACCACCACATGTGACCCCTCGTCCCCACTTGGCCACATCCTCTTGGGCATCAGGGGGACACCCCCAAGAACATCTTGGATAACTTCAATGGGTCTCTATGCCATCCCTGTAAGATCTTAAAGTTGTGCTCCATGTCCGACGTGAACAGGTTCCCATGGAAAGCTATTTTGAACACCCTGGACCATGCGTCATTCCAGAACCCACAAAACCCTCTCCTCCCTTCCAAGTTAACAGTGTTCAGTATTTGGTACATTTTGGATACTACCCCCTTCCTTGTTGTGGCCGTGTCTAGTAACTTTTCAAAGGGGGTCAACTGTCTCCGCAGATTCAGGCCCCAAGTCTGGTCACAGAGGATGCCCTTCAGGCGCAAATATTCAAAGACTGAAAGAGACCCCCGCCCTAGCGCATCTCGCAGCTCCTCGTATTCGAGGAACTCGCCCTCCTTAAACAGTTGCCCCGCCCATTCCAGCCCCCCATCCGACCAGGCCTGGGCATTCCTAAATCCCCTGCTGCCTAGTTTGAGCGGGTGGCCCCAGAGCGAAGACATCGGGGAGGGCCATGAAGTGAGGTGCGCGGTTGTGGGTACTTCTTTCCAGATTGACCAAAGTATTCCCAGGGTTCGGTGGGTCTGCAGTCTATTTGGGATGTGTTTACGCGGCAACCACAAAAGGTTGCATACTTTCAGAGGGTGGGCATCCATGTCCTCCAGATAAGACCAATAGGTGCCCATCCCCTCCCTCATATGCTCCAACAGGACCCTTAGCTGGGTGGGCCGGTGGTAGAGAAGGAAGTCCGGCAGCCCGAAACCACCCTCCTCCCTAGGTAACGTTAGAATGGCCTTTCCTATCCTCGGGTTCCGCCCTTGCCAAACAAATTCTCGGACTGCCCTCTGTAGGTCTCGAAACATCTGGTCGGGGACCCCCATTGGGAGTGCCGTGAAAAGATACAGCAGTCTTGGGAGGACGTTCATCTTCACCGCTGTCATGCGCCCGTACCAGGATAGGATCATACCTCCCCACCTCCTCAGGTCTGATTTTATCTCCGCCATAATGGGCCCATAATTCGCCGAAGCCAGTTTTGAGAGATCTCTCGTGAGGAGCACACCCAAGTACCTGATGGAGTCCCTCCCCACCACAATTGCCGCACACCTATCCCGGTGGTCCAGCCCCGGGTCCCGAGCCCTCATAGGGAGTAATACTGATTTTGATGCATTTATTTTTAGCCCCGAGAATTGCCCAAAGGTCGTCATCAGGGACAGGAGGGGGGAGCGAGGAGCTGGGCTCCACCAGGTATGCTAGAATATCGTCAGCAAACAGGGAGAGCTTGGACTCCACCTCTCCTCTTTTAATCCCTGTAATGTTGGGGTGTGCTCGGACCGCTATGGCCAGGGGCTCCATCATCAGGACATATATTAAAGGGGAGAGTGGGCATCCCTGCCGGGTCCCCCGCAAGAGAGGGAATGAGTCAAAAAGTTCTCCATTCACCTGGTCTCTCGCCGTTGGGGCCCCGTATAGGGCGGACACCCAGTTCCTGATGTGATCCCCGAAGCCCATTCGACGGAGGAGGAGTTGCATGTACCTCCACTCTACCCTGTCAAAAGCTTTCTCGGAGTCCAGGGAAAGCAGACTTGCTTCGAGGTCTGATTCTTGGGCATGATGGATTAGGTCTATCGTCTTCCTGATGTTATCAGAGCCTTGCCTGCCCCCTATGAACCCCACTTGATCCCTGTGAACCAGCTTGGGCATTATCCCCTCCATCCGTTTGCCTATCACCTTGGCCAGGATCTTAACATCTATATTGAGGAGGGAGATTGGGCGATATGAGGAGCATTCAGTGGGGTCTTTGCCCTCTTTGGGCAGAACCACGATTATGGCCCTCATCATGGTATCCGGCAGAGAGCCCCCCTCTAACACCCTGTTAAACACCCTCACCAGGTGTGGGGCTAGGATAGTACATGGAGAAGCCGTCTTCCCCCGGGGACGTTCCCACCTTTATCCCACTGATCGCGTGCTCCACCTCCTCTTCTGTCACCCTGCCCTCTAGACCATCTGCCATTTCACCTGTCAAGGACGGGATCTGGATGGAGTCCAGGAAACCCTCAATCTGAGTGTCATCCCCATCATATTCTGACGAGACTTTTCATAATAACGGCGAAAGGCTGCTCCAATGTTTGAGGTGTCATGATTCAATGATCCCCGATCATTCGTCAGTGCCTTCACCGTTCTGTTCCTTTGAATCTCTCTGAGTTTCCAGGCCAGGATTTTGTCAGCTCTGTCCCCCTTCAATTATTATTTCTGTTTCACTAGCTGGAGGCTCCGCTCGGTTTTATGTAACAGGAGGTCTTTCAATTGGAGTTTGTAGTTTTCTAGGGAGGCAATCTGATCCCTTTCCAGGGGAGCCTCCGGGAGGTCACCCGGCTGGAGTTGGGCTATCTTTTCCCTCAGGGACTTTTCCTGGGCCTCCCTCTCCCTCTTTTTCTGGGCTCCCATTCTAATGAGGACACCGCGTAAGGTTGCCAACTCGAAGTACTCCGAGATGGCGTCCTGCACTTCCTGTGCTAGAACTTCGTCCTTCAGCAGGGAGTCATTACACTTCCATTGCCCTCTACTGCCACTCCGCCATCCCCCTACTATGGTGGTACGGATCAAGTCGTGGTCGGACCAAGGAACTGGGTCAACCCTGTGGCCAGAAACATGTGGAAGATGGGGTTTGTCTACCAGGATGTAGTCTATGCGGGAGTATGATGTGTGGATTGCTGAGTAGTATGTGAGGGAGGAGAGGCCTGTCCTGGGAGTCGGAATGGTGTCCACCAGGCCCAGACCCGCGGTTGGGTCTAGGACCATATTGAAATCCCCCCCACCACCAACATCCCGTGAACAAACAACTTCAATTTGTCCTTCACTCCCTCCCAGAATTGCGCCTGGCCTTCATTAGGGCTGTACACAACTGCCAGAGTCAGAGGGGAACCCCACAAAGAGCCCTTTGCCAGCAGATATTGGCCCTCTGGGTCCTTCACCGTGGCTTCCACTTCAAAGCCAACATCCCTTTCTAGCAGTATGGCTACCACCCTTTTCTTGGTTCTGTGGGATGCGCTGAGGACCTCGCCGATCCCGCCCCCTCGCAATTTCAGTTCCTTCCCCCGAGCCCAGTGTGTTTCCTGAAGAAAGAGCAGGTCAAGCTTTGCCCTCCTAAATTCCCTGCAGACCAGGGATCTCTTGGTTGGGGTGTTCAACCCCCGCACATTACGGGAACCCACGCCCAGGGCAGGCAGATCCTCAGCCATTGTCTAGGATCGACATCTTACTGGGTAGCTGACTCATGGCACTTTTCCTTTCCAGCTCCTTTTGTATTATAACCTGATCACCCTTGCCCCCTCCCCCCGCCCCCCAGGTGGGCCTTAAACCTGTCCCCAATTGCCTCCTGTCCCCCCTCCGAACTGAGCAACCCCAACTATTCCTTCAACCCCCACCCCGGCGTTCAGCCAAATAGTTCCACCATTGCTGGTAATTAGCCGGACCACCAGCCTACCGCCTCCGGCTGGGCTAATGTCCGAAATCACTCCTCCTTGAGCCCCCCTTGTTCCCCCCCACCCCCCCACCAAGCCCCCTCCCCCAGGTAACCGACATACTTGCTGTTCTGGGAGGCCCCTTACGACCTTAGACCCCGTGGTCCTGGAAGTCTACCCGACCTTGAGCCAGGCCGGACGTTGTGATCGTGAATTAAGTTCTTTGCCCCGTTTCCCCGTGCCCTTTTTCACTTCCAGATTGGTTTTCCAGCTACCAGGCTACCCTGGGCCTGACCGGCCCGCTCCTCCGTGACCGGGGTCTGCGTCTTCCCTGTCCGTCGTCGGGGACGGCGGGTTTAGTTTCTTAAATTTCCGTGGACCTGTCTTCTTTCTCCTCTCTCCTTGTGACCTGCGTTCCCTGGCTCCTTCTGCTGCGAATCCCGTGGGTTCTCTCCGAGGGGCCGGGTCCGACACATACTCTTGGACGGCTCCCCTTATGTCCTCCTCTGTAGTCAGGGTCAACCGTTGACCCTCCTACTCGAATGAGAGGGAGAAGGGATACTATACCGCACCCACTTCTCTTTTAGCATTTGTGTTAGAGGGTGGCACATCCTGCGTTTGGCCAGCGTGTATGAAGAGAGGTCCTGGAAAATGGTCACTTGTGCATTGTTATAGGTTATCTCCCGTGTCTTTCTGGCCTCCTCCAGAACCTTTGCTTTCTCGGTGTAGTAATGAAAGCGGACCAGGATTGACCGGGGGCCCCCAGCTCTGCCCCCCGCTCTGTGGACCCGGTCGAACGTTGGTTCGGTCGTCATCTCGTCCGAGAAAAGGAGGGTGATGATGTCCCTCACCACCCAGTTCAATTCTCTTTCCGTTTCTCCCTCCGACTCCGGGACCCCAAAAATTCTGAGGTTGTTCCTCCGTTCCCTATTTTCGAAGTCATCCATTTGCCGGCCCTCTGCTCGTCTCTTTTTCCAAGAGCAGCTATTCTCATGGACATGTCCATATCTTGGGTCGTTGCTGAGGACTGGTTGGTCTCCAACTGCAACAGTCTGTCCTCGACCTTGTCCACCCTACGGTCCATGTTCTCCATTTTCTGGGCAATGTCCGCCCGCATGTCTCTGATCTCCTGCAGGACCGAGGCAAAGCCCTTTTCCATTGTAAGGGTGGGCGAGGGCGAGGTCTCGGGCTGGGACATTCTAGTCGTTCAATCCAGGCCGATAATCTCCCTTCTGGTGTCCTGGTAGCAGTACTCCTGGAGGGTTTGGCGCCAGCTCATCTGATCTCCCTTTCTCTCCCTCCGGCCGGTGGTCTTCAGGGGCCAAGAGCGATGACCCTGCTGGGAGACCGCCCCCTCTCCTTTGGGCAAAACCGCTCCGTGAGGAGCTATCTTTTTGCGGGCACACGCCCCACCGGTCTCCGGCGGGGGCCTCACACTCTCTTCACGCCCTTTTCCCGCTGCTTGTGGTCGTCTGTCCCTGTGGTGGGGAGGTGGTGACGATGTGTATCAAATTGTGATCGGATGAGGGTCCAGGCTAGGCCCCTGGGGAAGGGGGGCTCAGCGTCCACAGCGTGCTGGTTAGGTACTATCGGCCATGTTTTCTTCTGAGTTTGTCTCCAGGCGGGCACTCGCCCTGGGAAGGAGCCCAGGGGCCACCACCTGTATAAGTCTCTCACCTTCATCACCATCCGTGCCCCGCTGTTGTCCGCTGTACACCGCTCTGATGGCCCTCGCCAGGGTCCGTTGGACGGGGTCTCGGCGCCCCTGTTGTTCGACTCTGTGTTCGGGAGCTCGGGTCAAGCGGGCTGCCTCTCCTCTGGCGGGTCTGGGATCGCGGCTCGAGTCGCTGCCACCAGGGGCTTCCGCTCTGTGCTGGTACCGTCCTCCTGTGCCGCGAGGCCCCAAAGGTGGAGTCCCCGCCAAAGCACCCGCGTGCTCTGTGACCAGGGTAGGGTGGAGGGGTCAGGCGCGCATGCAGGCCTCAATGGCTACTGCGTACCACGACTCCCCATGCAGCTCCGGAGGCGGGCAGGGCCTCTCGCGGATTCTCTCGTTGGGGCGCGAGGCCTCGTTCTTGGGCATCCGAGGGTCTTTCGGCATCGCTCTTTTGCCTGGGGGGGTCCCCTGGGGTTCACCGCCACTGAGAACCGCAGATATTTTGTGGAGGGGTGTGGGGGGTGCTCAATCCCTCAACACGGCCCAGTTTCGGCGGGAGCGGCGTCTTCAGGCAGCCATCGTCTGTGCGACCCCTGGTGGCCTCCCAATTAAATAATTTAATGTTTTCATTTCTTCTTTTGCTGAGAATGTCTCATAATGCCTTTGCTTCTTGGAAAGGGTCACACTAAGATGACAACCAATTGCTTGTTCCTTCTGTGTCCACCTAGGCAATGTGGAAGTCTGCACGCTGGCCGCTTATCCATTGGTAGTGCTGCTGAACCTCAACATTTGTTTGAGTAAGCACACACACTAATAATGATAAAAAAACGAAAACAACTAACATAATTATAGACCCTGCAGCATCGTCCTACAGTCTTTACAGGTCTGCCAGAACCCCAGCAGCCTCCAAACAGTGTTTCTGTGTCCTGCCCACTTCATTCTGCCCAAAGAATGTGCCCTCAGATTCATGACAACATTGATGCCAGACACACGCAATGACAATGTATGCCACCAACTACCAGGCTACTATCCAGATTTGGGAGGTTCCTCTGTTGCTGCTGCTCTCATCCTAATGCATTTATTTATTTATTTAATTTATTGTGCATTTGTAAGATGTTTATAAATCAAGTACATTGTGTTTCAAAGAGCCCACAGGGCAGCAGGGAGGGAACATGGGAATGAAAATCAAATAAAACAATGAAAGATGGAGGCAGACCTACTAGGCCTTGTGAGCATTCAGAACGTGCAAGTGCAGAGAGACAGAAAAGGGATGAGAGAGTGGGAGGTAAGTGCTAGGTGCACCAAGAGGGAAGTGCTAGGGAGTAAGCAGCTGTAAGCGCATAGTTGAGAGTGGCCAGCTGCCAATAAGTAAGTAAGTGCAGGTCTGTGGTGGAGAGGGCGGGGGCTGAAGGCGATTGGGTGTGGGAGGACAGGACACAAGAGGACACATGAGGGCCCTGGCCCACCATTCTCAGCAACTGTGGGGTTTAGCAGAGGAGGGAGGAAGGGAAGAAGTAGGTAAAAAGTAGGTAAAAAGGAAAGTCTGTAGGAGCTTCCGGAATTTGAGGAGATCTGGCTCAAGATGAAGCGGAAGGGGGAGGCTGTTCCATAAGAGGGAGCCTGCTGTGGAAAGAGACTGGCCACCAGCTCACTCATTAGCGAAGTGCTTGACACACAGAGAGCTGGTGCCAGAGGAACATAAAGATCTGGAGGGAGAGTATTTAGTGAGAGCAAGTTGTAGATAGCGTGGTCCCGGCCCCAAAAAGTCTTATGGATGATGCAGTGGGTCTTGGATTTGATCCTTGCAGCAACCGGGAGCCAGTGGAGAGTTTTTAGGGCTGGAGCGATGCGGTCCCTGAGCTTGAGGCCAAGGATAAGTCTTGCAGACCTATTCTGGATTAGCTGGAGGGTTTCGTAGAGAAGATTAAGAAGATTAAGAAGATTAGAGAAGATTAAGGAAAAGGCTGTTGCAGTAGTCTAGCCTAGAAAGAACCAGAGCTCTAGAGACAATGAGCTTCTGGGGGAAAGTTGAAAGTGGCTCTTCTTGGCAAGGACCTCAATGTGAGGGAGGAAGGAAAGAGAGGAGTCGAAGATAACCCCAGGGTTTCTGGCTTCAGATGAAGGAGAAGGGGGAGAGCCCATAAAAGATGGCCGAAGTGAGGGGATGAAAGAGGGAGCAGGAGTCCCAATAGGAATGATCTCAGTCTTGCTGGCATTGAGGCAGAGGTCATTGGCAGTACACCAGAACTGGGTGGCAGATAGGCAGTCAGGAATGATGGAGGAAGTAAGGATAGGGTCAGAGGGAAGTTTGAAGATGAGTTGTGTGTCATCTGCGTAACAATGGAAGTTTGGGGAGTGGAAATGAGGTGTGCAAGCGGAGCAAGATAGGTGTTAAAGAGCCAGGGAGATAGGTTGGAGCCCTGGGGGACACCACAGGTGGAGATAGAGGTGGGGGAGGAGAAAAAGTCCAGAATAACCTGGGACCGATGGTCATTGAAGAATGAAGTCAGCCAGTCCAGTGCCCCAAGCGTTTTATGTGGATGGAGTGGTTGACTGTATCAAATGCAGAGGAGAGATCAAGTAGAATGAGAACAGCTGGAGAGTTGTAATCAAGCGATGCAAGCAGTTCCTCACAGGTATTCAGAATTGCAGTTTATGTGCTTCTGGATGCTCGGAATCCAGATTGATGGTTGTGGAGGGAACCAACTAGTTCAGTGTGCTGGGTCAGTTGGTGTCAACACTAATATTTAGTGTTTTGAATGGCATCAATACCCTCACACGTTGCTAATAGGGCAGTATGAAACAAAAACACCAACCATAGAGTCACTTCATGTTCTGGTACTCTATAATTTGGTTTCCTTTCTTCACTGATGTGGTTTTTAAATGTGGTTATTAGGATTTTGATTCAAGAAATAATATTGTTGTACCAAATTATGTTTACCTTGAGTGTGTTCTAAATAGGCGTTTTTTCATTTGTACTACTTTTGCACTTTGCACTTTGGACAAGGTAGACTCCCTTGAGGCTTCTACCATTATATGGAAGCTATTGCACATGTCACTTTGGGATATTTTAGATGGTTTTTTATGAAGGTTTATTCAATTGTCTTTTATAATTGTGTATTAAAGGTATTAATGTTCATGACCAATTGAAGTGTGCTCTGGTTGAATTCTCCATGCACACCTTTACTAGTGTATATGATGTTGAGTGAGCTAAAGTGACTTATACCCTATAAGTCTAGTAAGTTACCTTACCTAGCCCTATGAGACAGGGAGTTTTTTCATAAGTAAGATATTTTTGTATCAGGTTTACTCCCTCCTCTCTGATACCCGCTATCCCTCCTGTTTAGAATCAGTTGGGGGAAGACCAGCTTCTCCAGGAGTGTCCCAAGGAAGGGGGTGATACATAAGGAGCAATAGTTGGCTGGACAAGACAGGTCTGCAGAAGGTTCTTTTCAGGAGGGGGCGCACAAGGGAGTGCTTGAAGGAGAAGGGGAAAGATCCAGTAGCAAAAGAGTGGCTGCAGAAATCAGCAAGTGCAGGGTCAAGAGAGAATATATTGACCTTGACGTTTCTGGAAGAGCAGGGGAAGACCTATTTGGAGGAGACCTTCATAGAGAGGAGAACTCTGGTGATCTCATCGGGTGTAACAAGATAGAAGGAGGCGTGAAAGGCAGAGGGAGGATGGGAGGCCATAGGAGGCAAGTGTTGGGAAGGGATGCAAGGGTGCGCAGGATGTCCTTAGTTTTTGCAGTGAAGTTTGTGACTAGTGCGTTTCAGAGGGAGGAGGTGAGGAGGAGACTGTGGAAGGGTTGGCTATCTCCCTGCAGATTTTAAAGAGTTCAGCCTTGTTGTTAGATGCCTGGATGAGGGCCAGTTTCTTTGCGTGGATGGAGAGTCTGTATTGTCTCTGAAGCAGGCGACAGGCCAGTTTATCATACAGTGAGCCTGAGGTCTGCCACTTCCGTTCCTCAGCTCTGCACTTGTGTTTCAGGGCTGCAAGTTCAGAGTCTTACCTGGTGTTACACTTGGAGGCATGTTTCAGGTGGATCCTCATGACTGGGACAAGAATGTCAAAGGTATTAGCAATGTCAAGATGGAGGTTGCTGAGAGCAGAGTCAGAGGTAAAGGCTGTAGTGGAGATAAAGGGGGGATGAAGGTAGATCCGAAAGCAGCAGCTGACACTCGCTTCATCGGACGCATATTCGTGAACGAGTTTGGCAGGGCTTGGGAAGTTGCAGTCAGAGGGCCGATAGGACCCAGATAAGAGGAGATACTCTTCAAGATATCTGTTTTTAGTTTGGGCTATTTTGGTGGTACTTAGGCCACTCTTTACCTTGATACTATTGCATTAGAGTTTAGATAGGGAGAAATGGCATATGTGGAGGGATACAAAGCTTGCAGGTGTTGTTTCATTATTTGCCCACCCATTGACTGCCCTTCGCTATGCTAATCTCTGTGGCCATTCTCAACCAGTTCCTGCCTGTCCAACGCCCGAAACATTGCCTCATGGGAACTCTTTGAGCACACTTTAATCAAGTCTTACTATCAAAGGTTGCACTTGAAATGCCTGCCAGTCTTTTTTTTAAAGTAGTTTCTGAGAGTTAATGACTTAATCAGAGATGTAAACTAGCTGTGGGTGTAATAAAAATGTCTTAACTAGGTCTGTCTTCAGCCACTCGATTTATAAGCAATATGCATGCCCTTCACTGAAGTCCTGTTAAAAGCAACCAAGATTTGGCTTGTCGGTATTTGGCATTTTCAGGCACTGCTATTAAATACCCAAGTACTCACACCATTTGTTCACCTGCTGCCATCAATGGCCAGTTAATACCACTACGTCAGTGCCTGGTAAGCACCTTTACCATGCCTACACAAAAGCCCAAACTGTTGGCATTGACAATGCTTGTTTCATGGGTCATGTTGCTGTCAGCAAAGGCCAGAGTGATTCTAGCAAGCGCACACATAACAATGCCCACAGAGAGAAAGAGAGAGACAGTCAAAGAGAGAGAGAGAGAGGCAGAAAAAGAGGGCGTGCTCTACTGTCGTGTACACCGGGTACAGGGAGCTTGGATTATTTCCTTTGAATTTTTAGGAGGCTGAAAAGGGAACTCCCATTCAAAGGCACCTCTACAAAATCCAAATAGCATGTGAAGAGTGTAGAGTTTCGCACTAGAGTCCAGGGGAGCTGATACTGTGTGAAACAATAAGATTTCAGATGCATTCCTGAATATACTACAAAGTGGAAAAAAGCAAACACTCAGGAACAAGGGGTGTCAGAGATGAACGATCACAATTGACGGGGATTGTGGGCAGACGTGCCCATTCATCTCTCCACCAACTAACAAACCAACATAAGCAAATACACAGCCACCAATCCATCCACTCACAACCGCAAAGTGTCCCGTGTGTTACATTCAGATAATCAAGAGCGGTAATTATAGAGCCGACAGGTGATACAATATTGTGTTTTAATCATCATAACAGGCAGCAGGTGGCAAAGCATAGCCTTGATTGTCTGCCAAAAAACCGAGACAAGGAAGCCATTCAGCTCGAGTGTTTTTTGTTCTTGTTCCTGTGGTTCTTTTGCTTCTACTTGTGCAGCTGGGAATATTATGCATTGCAAACTCACAACTTCTGCGGAAATTCAACCCGGCAAGAATTTATTTTGTGCCCAATTGTCTTTCAGATAATGATAACCAGGTGACCCTGATACACAAGTCAAAGTCAAGGCATACATGCCACCAAGCTCCATTCCATTTGGTGGATTTCAGTCCTGTACTGGTTTACTGTACTGGTTTTATTTTTTAATTTTGGAATCCGGGATTTCCGCATTATAAGCCCAGAACTGCTAGTCCCAGAATTGAAAGATAAAACCAGGTCTATACTTCCATGTCGCAAGTGGAATCGCATAAGTTGGCATGTATGTGAATGTTAATTGTATGCAGTTTGAGAGTTTTGACCTGATCAGTGCAAGTGCAGTTGTCAAAAACCAGAGCACGTTTGTAGGGTCTTAATGGATGAATCAAGCTCTCACTCCCCTCTTAAATTATTTGTTCAGAGGTGTTGATTAGACAGGTCGACTTGGCAGGGATAAGAGCCTCAGAGACTGATACATCTAACTGTCTGTTGAAAATGTGACAGTGGGTTCTGTAAATAGAACATGTGAGCCTATGGTAAATAACCCTTCCAGTGCCAAGGGTGTATAGTTTAATCACAAATTACATAGGGAATCATGGAAAGGCCTGCCCACTCATGCACATATTAAGCAAGACCATGAATTGTCGTGGTCACCTGCTGCTTAGGAGTTGGTTATAGTTGAAGAAAAGTGGTGCAAATACTCTTTATATTGTGATAAGATAGGATTATTTCCGTGGGCTAAAGACAAATCAAAGAACTAAATTCACCTTCATATAGAAAGTAAATATAATTATTTGAGGCGGCCTTTGCCCCCGTCGTCCACTTACGCCTCTGGTGGCCTCCGTCTCCCATGTGATGAAGCTTGAGCGTTGAGCAATGCACTTGCGAGCATTAGAAGCAATCATTTTCTCTGCCAGCTGCCAACCATTCCAAGATGGCCACCTGCAACCTTCATTCCTAAGGCCGTCTTTGTTATAGATCCCAGGTGTGTCTTCTGTGCTCTTTGGGTGCAGTTGGAACCGCGTCCGGTGGTGTGAGTAGCTGCCTTCTGGCTGCCATTTCCCACTTGCTTACAACTCTTCAGTAGTCCCTTTGCTCAAAATCATTCACCTCTAACTGCCTTTCACCACCTTTGTATTGTGCGTGGTGGCCTCCATCCCTTTGTGAGCTTGCTCCGGTTTGAACAATGGGCTCTGCTGAAGCCTAAGGGTCTCACCAGTATCTGTCGGTGCGCCCACCGTTCCATCCTGGCTACTGGTGCCCTTACTACTTAAGAGGATATTTGTGGTGTCCAGAAGCACGCCTAACTTGGGCAGCTCCTGCAATCAGCGGATGATCAGGGCGGCACGACCTGGCCTTCACACCGTAAAAATACTTTGGACTAAGGTGGACTTGCCTGGGCAGCTGGGCAAAGGGAGGCTTGGCAAAGAGAATCACCTATTCATCTTTTTACCAAACTCATCATACATTCCACTTGGCCACCCTCTGGCCCAGGGTCGTGCTGGTCTCATTTCTATTGACAACTGATATGCAATTTGTCTTACACGACTGTCATCCTTCTCCTTGCTCGCCTGCTCCGTGCTGCCTTTACTGTATTCCATTCCTGCCCTTTTGCTTGCATCTTCTACCCCCAGTGTCATCAGGAACTGTTACTCCCCTGCTGCTGCTCCTTTTTGTCCCCCCTCTGACCAGCTTTAAGCTACCCGCTCCTCCGGACTAACAGCTCTCCACATCCCTGTGTGAGAGCTGTTAGTTCCTCTATAGGCAGTCCAACAAATTGACCCAACCATCTTTTTGATCATGAGCAATGGTCGAATGGGTGGGTTCGGTAGGTTGGCCTTTCTCCCTTCCTCCTTTCCTCCTGTATCGTGAGGGGCTGGTCTGTTCCCACCTCCTGATCTTATCTTTAACTCTGCAACCCCCTCTCCTTCATTCTGACCCCACCCCACCCACAACATGCTGCTTAATTGTGTCCCCCCTCTCTGCTTCTCTGGGACACTTGACATCCAGCTGCCTCTCCTCTCCATCCCTCAGCATTGTCAGAAGCCTCCTCGAGCTCCCTTTGAGAC
Source organism: Ambystoma mexicanum (assembly GCF_040938575.1). Lineage (NCBI taxonomy): Eukaryota > Metazoa > Chordata > Amphibia > Caudata > Ambystomatidae > Ambystoma > Ambystoma mexicanum. Next base: position 849,546,174 of record NC_090930.1, read on the forward strand.
TTAACTTTCTTCCATTTCATCCCTGCTTGATCACTGCTCCTTTTCTGGTGGAGGCCACCAGGTGATTCTTGCCAATTTCATGTCTGGATCCTATACACTCCCTGGTTTGTTCCCCAAGTTTCTGCTTGCCATTCCACAGGCTTCTTCCAACTGACACCCCCATACCATCTTCACCAGGACCTGCCAGTCTGGTTGCTAGCCTTTAACCCTTTCCTGTGCCGGCAGGGCCTGGCTTCATCCCCCCCCCCTCCTTTCATCGCTCCCATCCCCACTTGCTGTTCTCTCCTAATCTTCCTCTCCCTTACCTCCCCTGGGGTGCTGTATGAACAATATTGCAATAGTCAACTTTGAGCCTTGTATGTTTGGTGCTGCACAACCTTTATTTATGGTTTGCTCCACATCGACTGGAAACCTTGTCCCTGCGGTCGGTCACCCAATGGGAACTCTGTAGTGCCAAGTCAACACCATGACCAACGAACACATTCAGGGACAAACATCAATTGCATAATGAATGCCTTAAATAGCGCCACACAATTCAAGTTTAACCGTCACCAAACGATAATCACCTGCTATAGGTGACCAACCACAATAAATATGATTCACTCTAAATAAGGATTATATGGATGACTTAATCATGAATGGCTAAACTTGCACAGCATGTCTCTACAAATGCCAGGGGAGTGTGTGGTGGATTAAGAAATTCATTTATGAGTTTAGTAATAGTGCCAGGCTGTTAGAACTTTACAAAAATATATATATTTTCAATGTAAGCCCCGGGCTGCATATTTCAGGCCACGATGGGCATGGTAATGCGCCCTCTGCCCCCATGCATGGCCCTCTAGGATAAATGTATTCTAATGAATCATCGTGCAAGTAAACTGACTCCAAACATCTCTAATCACCTACAATGCTGGTGATTCCTGGTGTATAAAATAATTCCTTCACCCAGTACTGCCAGTGGGTAGAATACGCACTGGAGAGCAGTGCTTCAGCATAGGGCAGAGGGTTGACCCTACATGCAGAGATCACTCATTGGTGCCACCATGAGTAAGAGAAGGCAAACACATTGTGTGACCGTGCACATGCCATTGCTGTTTTTTAAGACTGTTGGCCTTATTACAAGTCAGCCGGTCCAGAAACGGTACAACGTCCTTTCATCGCAGGATGTTTTTTCGTGGAGTTATTTACTGCGAATTTTTTTAACGAAAAAACCCATCGAATTTTTTAGGGGGGTTAGACAATTGTATATATGGGGTGTGGGTGTTTTTGAATACATAAACAATAATATTTTATGGGGGTTGGGAGGAACCCCCCTTAAATAATTAAAAAAAAATTCAATGGGTTTTTTCGTTCAAAGAATCGCAGTGAAAAACCCAGTGAAAAAACATCCTGTGATGAAATGACATGGAACCCTGGAAACAACGGTGGTGGTAAATCCGCTGCCACCGTTGTTTCCGGACCGGCTGATTCCGAGTCCTGCAGGCGGAAGGTGTCACTCCCACCAGGTCTGACCAGGCAGAAGTAACACCACCCGCCTGCAGGCGGACATGAAAACACCGGCTCTGTCATAGACGGAACCAGTGTTTCCATGGTCCCCATCCCCATGGAGTCCATTGGAATGGGGATTTACTGAATTCCGCCTCCAGAATTACCGGGTCACCGGGGTTGTAATGCCCCGGTGATTCCGGCAATCATGGAGGCTGAATGGTATTACCAGTCCGGCAGCAGCCTGTCGGCTTTCCAGCACGGCTACCGCCGGACTCGTAATGAGGCCCTGTAATGTCACAAGGACAGACTCTACCCCTCTCTGAAGACTACTAAACTCCTGAAGACTAGGTTGTTTGTTTAGGATAGAATCCAGCTCATCTGTTTTGTAATCCTGTCTTTGTCTTATGTCTGTCCTCTGTAGCGCCTGGATGCCTGAGGGCTTTGGCGCTCTATGAACACATAGACAGATATACTGGTCACCAAATCCTGCCACATTTGGCAAACATGCAAAAATAAAATCAAGGGAGAGTACAGTGTGGGCGAGAATCAGTGGATGAATACATGTTTTTGGGAGCCCCCAATTTGGACAATTTTAGAAAACTCCATTCTCCCAAGCAGAAGGCAGATTTCACTGAGGAAAATTGGGGGAGAATGGGAGATTTGACCGCAGCATACCTGCTCGAAGTAGATTTCATCAACGCTTTGCTACCTGATTTTGTCGCAAATATGTGTGGGGTGGGTTTAGGTTAATATTCAGTGTAGGGGCTTCAAGGGGAGGGCTGTAGTGGTACCCCCTGCATAAATTTGCGGCAAAATCAGCCATCTAAAAAATAATAATAATAATTGATGCAATATATTTCGATCAAAAATAAACTCGACCAAATCACCTAGAACCGAATGAGGAGCGGTTCCTCGCCTGGAATAACAGGGATTCAGAAATAAGAAGGAATTAAGTCCAGTCAACCTCCGGCACAAGAGGAGAAACATTTGCACAAAAATAATTAGAGCAGAAAAGCAGCAATCAGGCTTCCTCCCTGTTGCCCACTCGACTTCCGGCTCTGAAAGCAGAGCATACAAAAGGTCCTCGACTACCATTAACATACTTACATTGCAAAGCTAGGGTGACCGAGCGACTATTTCCTATTTCCAAACCGAAGAAAACACACAGCAGGCTGGCACTGATCGCTATAGCAACCCATCTGTGCAGCATATTTTTAAAACACGCTTTTTTTAAACAACAGCGTCCCATTAAAATATATGAAAAAAATTAGGATGAAAGTAAATTTAAAATGGGAAAAGTGGGCTAACATTTGGGTATTGTGTCCTACGCTCCCCTGAGGCAGATTAGCGAACGTTTGCAGCAGTGCTCAAAATTGAGCAAAAACATTTAGCTCAAGTGTGGCTACTTGTGTAATACGGAATGGAGCCAACCTGTGGGCTGGGGGACTGTAATACTGAAGTATGCAAGGGGGCTGGTCCGCACTTATTTTGCTCTGCTGCTCAGCACCCCTGAAATGTGCATGTCCCCTGTGAGAATAGGATAACCTGCACATTTCTGAAACGAGTGCATGTTTAAACAAGCATTGGCAATGCCAAAGGATTGGTCTTTTGTGTAAGTATGGGATGGGCATCTGCTAGGCTCTGATTAAGTGATTACTTCCTGGCCATAGGAGGGCAACTGATGGAAATGGGAGTGATTACCTGGGCATATGATGGCAGTACCTCGCAAATGCCATCTATTATCTTAAGCTAAAAATGTTGGATTTGTCTATGCGTGTTTTTAACAGGGCTTCGTTGCAAGGAAGAGATATGAAGGCATCACTTGGTTGAGTCATTTTTATTCCCCCAGTATCCATCTACAGTTGAAATTAAGCCATTAGCTCACAGAAGACTGCTTAGTAAAAACAATGGCGTGCTAAAGCTTGATGTTACTCCTTGATTGAGTGAGCTCAAAGCGATCCCAGGAGGATGGGTTTTGGGCGAGGAAAGGCAGGTAGTGGGAGGGAATGGCCATAAGCATTAGCATGGCCATAGGCAGTCATTGGGTGGGTAAATAACCAATCATCACTGTAAGGAATTGTCATCTGGCAAGGGTTCAAAGCCTTGGCTTTTTTTAATGAACACATAAAATGATGTGGGTGATTTCTTCTCCAAATGGTAATCTACTCACCAAATCCTCCTTTGTCGCCAACTCCATGCCAAAAGCATAGTGTACTTGTTTCCTGCTGCATTGGTAGTCTAAACCGCAGCACCTGTTCTGCTCTTGGAGAAGAACAGATTCAAAGGTCACAAAAAGCCCACTTGACCGCTACTGCAACAGCAAAGTCACGGTGGCCCAGGGGTAATATTTAAGATATGCCCCCTGTACCTAAACTGTTCATGAGTAACCCATGCTGGTGGCAGGGTAATCTTTAAGAATAAGCTATGCCTGAGTTTAGACATAGGGCATGGCACTACTTATAATCATGTAATCATGGCCACCACATCCAAACTGATATCGCACATATGTCAGTGCCTGTGAGTCAGCTCTGCTGTGGAAGGGAATGTGTTTTCGTGTTAGACGGGCCAATACTGTCTAACGGCAGTCCAGAAACCCTGAGGCCTCAGCCTCTCTTTGATCCCCTTTGTGAGGGCTGGTAACACCCTCCCTAAGAGACAGCCACACTGCAGGCAGCTGCCCTCGGCCCAGGTATCAAAGGAGCACACCCATTCAGGAGGAGTTGCCTCACATCAGGGGGTTGCATGTCTAAAGGCCTTTGTTGTCAATAAAGTGGGAAAGAGGCGGCAGTAGGATTGGCAGGAGGGCTATGGCTACTGGAAGAAACCTTCCAACACCTTGTTTCTCACTGTCTCTTGTTTCTCTGTCCCCTGCACTTTCTCTGGAGCAAAGCACTTTGGGCCTCATTCCGAGTAGGGCGCAAAGGGATACCGGGCACCGTTAAGGACATTGGTGCCGGTAATCCCTTTGCGCCCTATTCCGAGTTCCCTTAGCGGGTCCCTTCCTTAACGCCTGGTCTGACCAGGCGTTAAGGACGGGAGCCGTTAAGGGACTTTAGAGCTAATAACGGTACCGCAAATTGCGGTACCGTTATTAGCTACTTCCCCATTCCCATTGAGCCCTATGGGGGCTGAAATGGGAATGGAGAATGTTTTTTTCAATGGGGACTTACCGGTCCCTCCAAGGTCGGAATGGACCGGTACGTCCCCATTGAACCAGGTCGGACTCGTTACCGGTATGGGAGGTAGTCATGGCGCAAATAGCGCCATGATTACCTCTATACTCGGAATGAGGCCCTTTGTGTTGACATCAGCAGGGCAAAGTCCACTAAAGCCAGGAGCAAAGATTAGTCTGGTAAAACAGGCTAGATTTAGACCAATCACCTGGGGACTTGTGGTTCTCCACACTTCAGCAGATTCCCTCGGTTCCTTTAAGGCAGAAGAGACATTCTGAGGATTCTCATTTGGACTTCGTTTGGGACAGTGGTGCTGTCCAAAGCACTCAACCTGGGTGAAGAAGGAGGCGTCCAGGACAGAAGGAAGATCTGTCCCCTTCCCATTCCCAAGGGCACATCGGGAGTGACCAGTGCTGTGGACCAGGCCCAACCACTCTGCAATGGATTTCCTAAATTAGGGAAGTAGACCCTGAACAGAAGCATCCTGTCCTCGAGTTCTCTACAGAGGCCTCACAGCAACCAGAGGGGCAGACCAGCCGAAGCTCCCTGTTTTACTGCATCAGACCACCAAGAACTGAAAACAGGTACTGTTTTCAGTACCCCGAGATGTTCACAGTGGTGAACCAAGGTACAAGCTGTCATGTGTAAAAAGCCAGTTTAAACATTAGTGATAACACAACCGCCATAAAGGATAGGATAAGTAGCACCACACAAGTAGGGTGTGTGGGAGCGTGCACTCACAAGTTAAGGGAAAGGTTGCAGAATACACAGATAGGGTCCCACAAGTAGCATAGAGATGGGTGTAGGTAGGGATAGTGTGAGGGAGGACGTGTCGTTTTGGACTCCCCTTCGTTCCGAGTGACGTATAAGTTATGCTCATTCAATTGTTGGCAACGTACCCTTGGCCGAGTCCCGACGACGGGTGTGAGGTAGCCATTGAATGGCACCTAACCAATGCATTTCACAGGACCCCATGGACTACATTTTGTTTTAACCACAACTCCATCTTTTTACTAGGCTGCACCTGAAACTCTCAGATGAAAGCTGCACCTCTTCCCTGTCTAGCGCAGCGCACATCCAACCCCCACCTCCTCCCTTTCTCTGTGCCGCAGCTGTCCTGTTCTCACTGAAGTTTGGGCACAAATTGTTGCAAGCTAACACTGTATCTCTCCTCTGAGATCACTGCCATGTGTGTGACCAGGCCGGACCATGGCACTTGGAAACCATTTTTCTCCACAAACCTGCCCCTGCTCTGACAACCCCCTCCCTGGAGAATTACTGTCTGAATGGACCTCGGACCCCTCATCTCTTTTATGTAGCAGGGTTGGGATCCCAGTCCATGGGTCACCCTCAATTGCCCCATATAACTAATCCTGAGCAAACATATATCTACCATATACTAACAAGTCCTGACACCCATGTTTCAACTCCAAGACACGTGATGAATGTGCCCCAGAATCACACGTCAAGGATAAGGCACCAGGACCACTGCACCTCTTTCCCACCCCAGTCCAGGTCAAGAATGTATACCACCTTGTTACAATTCATAGATGACAATGTGTATTGAGGAGCACTGTGTGTCATACTAAATCTTAGATAGAGTTATAACTGTGTGGACACAACGTAACCCTTCGCCGCTCTCTGATGAGCCCAGCTGCCGCTCACGCCTCAAGAAGCAACAAGTTCAACCTCAGCCAATCCAGCACCAGCGCGACTAAACAATGTATACTGTCTTGTTCTTTACAACCAATGAAAATGTTTCTGTAACCCTTATAGCACACGTCATAGATGACGCGTCCTGAGCATATAATGTAAAGTATCTGTAATATTGGCAGAGCACTCTCGGAGTAGCAGAGTCCTCTGCGTGCCACATTTGAATCTTTATATAAAGCATAGCTTTTACTCACTTGCAATATCTCCTGGTCTCATTCCCTACTGGAGTGTGTTCATTGGTGTCGATATATTCTGTTGTTTTATTGTAAGATTGGGGAATGACCACTTTCAATAGGTTGCAGAATACATGGGCAGTGAATAACGTATGGTGGCATGCAACGCATGAGACACGAAGAACATTAACATGGCAGAGAATGAACCAGAGTACCGCATTTTTTAGATAGAAATATGAAAGACCTTTATTCTGAAACACTGAATCCTGATATCAAACTACTTTGCACGCAATTCCAAGCCTGACGATGTTCTACAGATGCTCAGTCATCAAGGCCAGTAGGAAAGGACCCCCTACAGGGAATCAAAACCACACTGGAAAAGTGAATGAAAAAGGCATTTATTAAGCGCGTGTCCGAAGATCCAAGCAAAAAGATGCATCTGGGCAGAGTTGGTGTTTACTAGATAACATTCTCCAGAAGCACACAGTGTGAAGCCATAAAGTTAATTGGTTTTTTATGTGTAGCAGTGAGAAAATACCGTGTGAGAAATTCGACCATCCGCATGGTGGGTGTGTACTCGCTTGGGCTTTTGGCAGTTTTTAAGTAAATGGAATGATGGAAGACCAATCTCAGGAAAATGTGTGGGGATAATCCACACACATTTTCCTATGCTCATACAACGACAAAATCATAGACATGTGTACTCCGAGCTGGACAATGCCTACAGGCACTATCTGCTCCTGTCATATTAAGTTGAAATGTGACAGCCAAGGAGTGCATTACATCGTCTCCAGAAAGGTGGAGGACCAACCTTCCCCCTGCCATGGCCAGCTTGATTAACTAGCAAAGGCTCCATGGAACCGCTCTGCTCTTTTGTTTGTCCCTGCAGCTGGTGGCAGTGATTAATATACCTATAGAGGATACTTCAATAGACCTGGCTGCAAATGTTAACAAATGTTTACAGTATGCCACCCCACGACGGGGCCATATTCATAAGGTTCAAGAATGTGGTTTGCAGAAGCCAGAGAGTCTGGTCTCACTGCAGCTTCAATAGAGACCTGCCGCTTTGACAGGGAACACACAGTGAGAATCATTAACCAGAGAGACTCTTTGAAAACAACAGGCAGGGCAATGGGTGGGACGTATTGTCACAAGGGAGTGAGCCCAGAGCTCTTTCTATTGAAAGAAGGATTCTGCCATTTTAGTTCAGGTGCACACCTTTACCATTGCTGTTGCAAAGCACTCTGGTTATGACCTCACACATACAAGAGATTGTTGGAAGGTATGCTAGGAATGGTTCATTAAGGTAGGCTTAGCCTACACCAATCATTGTAGCCCACTTGGCTTTAAAAGAGGGCTGAGCCCCTCTTATGGCAGATCATCTCATTACTTCACCAAAAGTAACAAAGAAGAACACACCTTGGACCCTGATTGAAGGTACAGTCTGCCTTACATGTTCCGCTAGTGAACGAAGTCCAGGTTATCCAAAGAGGGAAGCAAGATCCCTCCCCTAAACTTCTCCCAGGGAACAGAGGGAGAAACATAACTCAGAGGACCCTCAAGCTGCTCCAGAACTAAACTCAGCCAGCACACAGTGTGCCCTGCTAGGCTCTGCAGTAAGCTTCCTGGAAAGGAAGTGCCAGAAGGTCACTGAATCTACAACCAAAGACAAGGCAGCTGCCTGCAACACACTCCTCAGCTTTTGGCTGTCCTCCTTAAAGGATGACACAAGCCCATTGAAGAAGCAGGGAGAAGTGCCTCAACAAGCATCTAGCGCTTCCTGCCTTAAAGGACATTTTGAGCCAGTTGAATTCCTCGATCCACAACCGACTGCAACACTGACCGTTGTCAAGACACTGTCACTTACAGACATACGAGACATCTCAACCAGTGCTTCAGAACCACTGATCAGCACTTATACAAATGCTTCCTGACCTCGAGCGCTATATAGGCCAGCCTGCAGCAGTTTCTCCAGCCTTTCTCACCAAACCGTTGTGCCACCTGATGCCTGATACCTGAAGCGACTCCCATTTCAAACGCTGTCATAAAAGCTTGCAAAGTGCCCTGAAGCCGACTCGACCCTGTCCAGCACCAAGAACATCTACAGCAGAAGGTACATTGCAGTTCTGTCCCCTGGTCCACCCCAGAAGGCCCCTTGAGACATTTTAAGGCCCATTGCTCCCTTTGTGCTAAAACTGATTTATAAACAAAAGGGTGCCTGGTTGATGCCTTGCTCTACCCAGGAAGGAACAATTATATAAAACGAAATTGAGCAAGGACATATTAACCCCACATAGAAAAAAGGCACTAAATCCTGCCAGTCAGTGCACACAATGTCAAAAAATCTGACAGCTACTTTAATTCTGATTCAAGACATACATAAGTAGTCAGGATTGACTACAATTAATGAAAGTCGGCATGGGACACTCAAAAGTACAAAGAACATGTAAAAATAGTATACAGATAGAACAAACCAAACATCATTCATTCAGTTTACAATTAGGCAATTACATTTTATATTTATCATTTCCAAGAGTGACATAGTAACAAGAGTGACTGGAGCATTCACTGGAGTATTTTCCAACCCTATCTGTATCTGAAGATGTGGCCTCTCAGATCACATGCCTGTGTGCACCTGACTACAACGCGTAGGATCTCTCATGTATACTTGTTGTCTCTGTCCTGATGAAGGCTGACTCAATTTCTGCTACTCAAGATAGCCCAAAGGCCGAAACAAAGGTGTGTTGACTCATTATCTCATTTTTTCATATATCCAATACTTGTACTATCCACACTGCGATTACTTTATCATGCTACTATGTCACTCTTGGCGATGATAAATTTGAATTGTAATTGCCTAATTGTAAACTGAATGATTGATGTTTTGCGCTCTTTTTAAAAAAAAAAGCATATTTATGCCTAAACACAGTACAGTACAGTACATGAGCGCACATTTGGCGCCCTTGCATGGCTAATTCCGTTTATGAAAGACCTTTTATTAAATCTTATTCAAATATACCGAACTTAAGTGGCTCCCAGTTTCAGACAGAGCTGCTTCGATTACTAAATGTGTGACAACTCAAAGCCTACAAGCTTCTTAAGTGGCTCTAGTTTGGTTAATATGTGAAAACGTATTTTTTTCAGCTGTTCATGTTATTATATTGGTTCACTTCTACCGCTAATAAGTATGATTTATAACGTAGCCCTGTTGCTTTGATACAGGCGATCTACCAGCAGGAGTGCTAGGGATAATCCTGTCATTGGTCAAAGTGAGTGCGCAAGTACGGTTGTTTACCTCTTTGCCTTTTATTGTTTTCAAATGTCCCTTTTTGTTGTACCAAAATATACTTTTATGTTTTGATGGAGGGGCTTAAGAGCAGTTTGTGGAATAAGGATGGCAGCCAGGTGGGCGTGCCGCTTCCACAGCATTAAATTGGTGCTATGAGTTTTCTACAATGGCCTTGCAAAATGAGTCACTGGGCAGATCAACACTATTTTGGACAAATTCTCAAAACCTAGTGCGAGCAAAAAATATGCAGAGGATGCACTTTTTAGTTTGAGCTATTAGGTGGTGCTTTAGTGCCACCTATAAACCAAAACTATTGCATTGAGCTACAGGTAGGGGGAGGTGACAGGTGAGGAGGGGCCCACAATTTGGGGCTGTTTGTAATGAATTGGATTCCTCCTCACAAGATTGCAAGGATGAGTAGGAGTACAATGCTAACTCAGCCCTCACACTTCTGTAAACCAAAACACAACACAATCATAAAGGTAAAACAAGGACAATCAGGAGATATACCTCCTTCATCTTTTGTGGTAACGTAGGCTAAGAGAAGGCTGTACTCTCAAGAGGGGTGTGAAGGTGAACCGGTAGTGAGCCAAACAACACAGTATCACTGTCCAAAGTAAAGAGAATGTCCAATAAAGGTTCCATTAAAAAAGAAACACTTTAATTAAACACACCATCTGCAAGAAGAATAAAAAAATGATTGCCCAACAAAAACATACACCAAAATAAAGAACAGAGAAGATGCAACATTGTTAAGCTGGTCCCAATCGATAATCAATAACAAGACAAACTCGGAAATTGAGTAACTACAAGTGCAGCAGAACACCCAGCTTTATTCAAACATGAACGGCCGGGAAAGCACATAAGGGCAAGCTTTTAAATGAAAAACATGTCATAAATTGCATCATGGTTAGTGATAAGAACATTCTCTTATTGACTCATCTTATTGTATAGTAAAATATAACACCTATATGTTCAATAGGCAAGGGCTACTAGTATTGGATATTCTTTAACTGATGACTCCTCCTAAGGTCATCCTTCTAAACAATGTTACATTTCATACTATCATTTCATTGGTTGGCTCTATACTTTGGTAGCCAACCTAACGTACAAAATTCTTATTGGTTGATAGTTTGCTCATCCAACCTTGGTCACTTTAGTACGATGCCAAGATGTGTGGTGAGGAAGGAGACGAACTGACTGCGATGATCCAATTTGAAGAAGTTACTCCCTTCTCGATCCCAAGCCTGAGACCTTATCTGACCATTTGTTTGTGGCCTTGGTGCGTCGTCCCTATGTCTGGATGTATGAAGAGGGTAGTAGGTGTGCTATCCAGTTGAGCATGGAATATATTATCACTGTTCTGTTCACGTGGTGGAAGACCACTGTTCAGCACACATTTTTGTCTATTTATTGAGTTTTCGTGCTATCCTGACCCGTGTGTACTCTGCTGTGTGTTTATTCATTAGGCGGTTGCTTGGCATGATGGCTGTTTGCACCTGGAGATCAAGGCTATCTGTATGCGATGAATCAACTTCCCGGATACTGGTGGTCATGGGGTGAATATCGATTTCTAAACCATCAATCAGCCCCACACCTCTAATACAAAAGAATGGATTTGAACAGATTGAAATAACAAGCAAATTATAAACCTTCTTGTCCAATGTTGGTAATGTGGCTGGAACAGCAGGCTTATCTCCGAAAGGTTGTGGATCGTTGATTATTTGCAACACAGCGAAAATGCAATTATTACCCAATAATAAAAGGAGTGTCCTGTCAAGGTTGTATTAATAATATCTACTTTATTAACCTCAAAAGTGTACAACACTACAAAATGCAAGCCAACCTGTAAAGTAAAGGAATTCAGAGGACAGACAGTTTCAAAGAAGGAAAAGGGATGCACTCTGGATACTGACAGTAGGGGAGTCGGTATGGTTAATAACCACAACAGTTAGTTAAGGTTTCTTGGCTTTAGCACAAAGAGACAATTATATAAGATGAAATTGAGCAAGAACATATTAACCCCACATAGAAAAAAGGCACTAAATCCTGCCAGTCAGTGTACACAATGAAGTGAAAAAATCTGACCGATACTATAATTCTGATTCAAGACATACATAAGTAGCCAGGATTGACTACAATTAATCAAAGTCGGCATTGGTAGCATAACGGAATGGTCAATGGGCCTCATTATGAGTCTGGCTGTAACCGTGCCGGTAAAACCAGCAGGCTGATTTTTCCAGCACTTGGCTTCCCGGAATTACTTGTGGTATTATGACACCGGCGTTCCGGGAAGTCTGGTGCAGGAAAAATGGTATTCCCCATTCCCATTCGGTATCCCATAGGACTCAATGGGAATGGAGAAGACGGTAGCACCGGCACCATTCATAATGGTGCTTTCGCTACTTTCAAAGTCTGCGAGCGGGTGCTGTTCCGCCCGCCTGGTCTAACCTGGCGGGCGAGAGGGTATCTGGCCCGCAAACTGGTACTCTGCTGGTCTGGTAACAACGGTGCCGGTAGGCCTACAGGCACTGTTGTTACCGGACCGGCAGGGTCCTAATGAGGACCATTGACTTTGAAGACAATGGAATCAGGGTTTCAAACGGGGTTTGAGCTCCACCAACAGTGCTCTAAGTGTTATTACCTAAAATGGTCCACACCCAAAACACAGTTTGATTGAGAAATCGCGCAAGGATGCCATTCCTATCTATTCCAGATACAGTAGAAGCACAAATACATCTGACTGCCCTAATGCTGTGGCTGTTCTCAAAGCTGAGGAGGGCCCTTTGAGTGAAGGAGGGGTGAGTGAATCTCAAAGAGAGGGACGACTTAAAGAAGGTGGTGGCAGGCAGTAATTATTGAAGGCACCTATCGCATTTGATGGATGTGGGGAGAATCAGTCTTTGCATCGATGGGCAGTATGGCTGCAAAGAATGTGTATTGTTTATACTATTAAAAAGCATAATTTAACACAGTGTTTCACTGTTGTGAAGACCTTATTTTGTATCTCTTTAAGTGGCCGAACTAGAAGCAAACATTCTATTATGCAAACCTTGTTAGTTTTGCAGCAAAGGCATGCTTTTGGGATGTTCCCCTTGAAAGAGTGCATTGGCACCTTTTAGGGCAGCCATTCCTGTCTATTTAGGATGCCACAGATGTGCAAAATCAAGAGATTGGCAAGGTTACTGCACAGGAGCCAGTGGAAATGACCACCTATCACCTTACAACCTAGTCACATTTTGTACAAGCCCACAAGCTACATTACTTGTCCCAGAACAAATACATGAATATTCCTAAATTCTTCAATATATGCAGCACAAGTCACAGAGTGCTTATGCATGCCCCAATAGTGAGATCCGTATGATACGTTTGCAGGTAACTGAAAACATGGATGTAACTGTCTTATCTCCTGTTTGTTGAATCCTTCAGATTGTGAGTTAGTAATCCAATAAAGGTATAATAACTCCAGCATATGCCAGGAGGCATTATCTCCAAAGACATTGCGGTATTACCTCCATTTGCCAATGGAGTCTGATAGAACTATTGAATGGGGAGTCACAAAAATCTCAGTCATGCAGAGAATCATCAATTAGCACCGGTGGTAATTGTAATCGATTTGGAGGTATTCTCTTAGCCATTACCTCCAAACCCATAATGAGGACCTTCAAGTCTTTAAATTAATTCAAGGATAGTGGGGTTGTGAATGAGCAATGGACTTGGGGTGCAGGGACTATAGTGCCTGACTTCTGTGGTTCCCCTATGAGCATCTGTTGTCCAGGAGTGGTAAATGTAGCCAATTCCCATAATGCTTTCTGGAAAGGCATGTCCAGCAACAAAAGGTCCTGCTGATTTGTCAATAATAAATCCAGAACTACAAGTCCTGAATTGGGTGCCGTGCATTCGAAGGTTGTCGATGACTACAGTACTGTACATTAAGCACATTACTTTCACTATATATAAGATCTCTTTATATTACAGAAATAAGTATTGAACTGGAGGCTTCCAGCCATTTAAGATGAGGTAGCAATACCCTTGAGATGGATGGGGATGCAGAAGTTACTCAAACATCAATAATCGAAATGACTCAGGTAGTTGGCAAAAGGATAACTGTTTTAATATCAATTATCTAAAACAGGGAGTACAATGGCCATCAACGGACGTCTCAGCGTAAGATCTCTCAAGGCATCTGAAAAAAGCATTCTTTTATAGCAAGAAATTGTCATTGATGACGTCAACCTACCTTTTACTAACGTTATCCTATGTGGCAAACTACAAAAACTGAGTGGCAATTGTGATAGGTTCTTAAGGAACCTCTAAGTATACGATCCATACTCATCTAAGAGAGTGAAGAACAGTGATAGGTTTCTTAACATCAGGTGGGGCAACTAAGCACTCCCCTTAAACAGGTCACTATGAACGTAACTAGATACACGACGTCCCATTGGCTACACAAACTATAGGACCCTTAAGCACACGGCCCCCTATCATTGGTTTGCTCTCTAACCTCCGTCAGTACTTTTCCAACTACGTTAGCAGCACACAAACTCGGCTTCCAGGTGCTGGTGAGCTAGTCTTCAACCATAGCTTCCCACCAATTAGCATATTCATCTATCATCACCTCAGTGGTCTGCTGTCAATTAGGGCTTTGAACTTGACCTTGGGAGAGTTCTTTTGCTCTGGAGAAATCAGGGAAGTGAAGGCATGCTCTGCCCTCATGCGTAGGTGTGACCATTGTGTTCGTCCAACTTCATCCTCCAACGTGAATGAAGACCACATAATTGAGCTTCTGGTGCATTAAAATACTATTTGTGATGTCATCTTTGATGTCCTGGGTGTAAGTCTTAGCAGTGCACAGTGGTGGCGCGAGTTATGATTGCTTAGCTTACCATAACTGGCGAATTTCAGAGGTTTTTTGATTTTACTTGTAATCATAACGTCCTTTTAACAACGTTTTTCTACTGAATTTCATAGGTTTTTATTAGTGCAACTTTACCATAACGTCCCTTTAACAAAGTTTTCTCATTGAATTTGATAGGTTTTTATTAGTCCAACTTTACCATAACGTCCCTTTAACAAAGTTTTTTCATTGAATTTCATAGGTTTTTATTAGTCCAACGTAACCATAACGTCCCTTTAACAATGTTTTTTCAGTGAATTTCATGGGTTTTTACCAGTGCATGCTATTTTCCTACAACTTACTAATATCATACTTACCAACTATAACAATATTTGTGTCCAATTTACAAAGTGTCGCCTTAAAACTCTGCCATTTCCCACTTTCTAGAATAACTTTTAACACTTCTATACACTTTTTGCAACTATTTCAACTAGTTTTGCATCCGTAGATATCTACGAACATCTGACTTCATTGCGGACCTTCCGGACGGTGCCACATGACCATACGTTGGCGTGTGGCATGATGACGTGTCCGAGAACCCGTCCGCACTTCACGATAAGATCTGTCCTTCGCAGACAGTTTGGAACTGCATTTTCTATTGATCTAGGAACTTTCAACTTCAAAATTTCCCTTGCACACCTCCTACACCTTTTCGTACTCATTATCCATTACCAATCTAGTACACAGTACATACTTGGAAGAATTTTATCAAAACTGCTATATATCATAAATATGGCATCAGTTATTGCCATCCCTCATCCCCAAGAGCCACCACCACCACCACCAGCTCGAGGACCTTCACAACAAAAAAAGCACAGTACTTTCAAAGACAATGAAGAGGACCAAGAAGATGAGGTAGAGGAAGTGCCTACTTCTAGCACCAAGATCGAATCATGGGTGTACCAGTTCTTTGCTACTGTTGGGAGTGTACCAAAGGCTAAAGCTACCAAAGTGAAATGCACTGAGTGCAATTTTGTACTCAGTCGCAGACTACCTGGACAGTACTCCTACGGGACCACCTCCATGCGCCGCCACACCAAATCCAATGACCGCAATGCTCTCAGAAAGGTTATTCCTTTCTCAGCAAGTAGTAAACTGTCTTCCTCCACGTCATCTTCCTCCACAAATACTGTAACGACACAGCACGATGTCTGCAGGCATTGGTGCATTATAAATAAATAAATAAGGAAAGCTACGGACCATTATCATCCATTGCAGCCCCTGAATGGGGGATAAAGGCCATTAGCGCCCCTGGTTCCCAAAGCAGGAACCCAGGGTGCTAAAACATAGATTTTTCTTGCTATAGCGGGACGCCTGCAGCGTCCCGCTGTAAGAAGGAAGGAAAATCCTTTTGCAAGACAGCCAACATGGAAAGAGAAGGCAGGGCTCCATACACAGCCCCTCTTCTCTTGCCATGGCAGCCCGCAAAACCCTATGAACATAATACCACAAGCACTTTTTTCCCTTTCAAACCTATCCTACCTTCGAATATCTTTACCACATTGCCAGTCCCAGGTAGACATAGCCACTTTAACACCATTTTTCGTCCCTAGCGGTCATGGTCAGTAGCCAGATTGTCCGTGCATTAACCTTATGCCATGACCTAGACAATCTGGCTATTGCCCACGGCCACAGGCTATACCTCAGTCACCAAAGGTATATGACTATTTTTTTACCTACATTATTACACTTGTCAAAAAATAAAACACTGGCACATTTGCAAAACCATGCTTTAATTTCATTGCCAATGCTCGTCATGAATTTGCTCGAAATCCGCTCATGTTTTATTTTTTTAAAAGTGTCAAAATGTAAGTACATACAATAGTCAAATAACTTAGCCCACACTCGACAAAATCCATTCAGTCTTTACACAAACATTGAAGGTTTGGTGTATAATCTTTCTCAAAACTTTTGTCCACATTCATCAAATAGCAACAAAGTTATAAACCATCAATAAATGTTGAGACCCCCCTCCAAATTTCACCCATTCTTGAGAAAATCCCACCAAACTTTAGAAAACCATTTATATCTAGATCCAAAATCGTTTTGCCAAATGTTGTGCAGATTCGTCAAATGACACCACCTTTATATGTCTTTGCAATACTTTGGGACCCCCCCTCTAATTTTGCCCCCTCTTGACAGAATGCCAAAAACCATTCAGGATTAGTTCTAGAATGAAATTGCAAAATTACATGCAGTTTCATTGAGTGGCGCAAAAGTTATAAGCCATCCAAAAACGGCTTTTCCCCAACCCTGTAATGCAGAAATAGGTGCAGATGTCCTAGGACATCTGAAGTGTCCGCGAACACCACAGGACTGTCCCAGGACATCCAGAGTGTTCGCAGACCTTTGGGGGGTGAAACAACCCATTTTTTGGCTTCTTATGGCCATATCCAATCGAATCCTCATCCCCCCACCTCCCCAGAGATTGTTTGTCGAGTTGGACAAGTGAAATGCTGCTTTTTTTTAAAAGGTTTCCACCGCGCTGTTCGCGGACCCCAAAAAAGTTTGCAAATCCAAGATGGCGGGCAGACGCATTTCACATTTTCTCACCATCCAAACAGCGGACGCATCCCGGTGTCCGCGGACTACGCAAAAGTCAGTGAATTTTTATGACCAATCGGAGGCCAGACTGTGGACAGCACAGCCAATCAGAGGCCAGTCCGCAGACCGAACAGGGAAGTGAGTCAGCGGACCGGACATAGATATCACTAATTATTTTGCCTTACGTTTTGGTCATTTTAAAAAAAAAAAACTACTGGATGGATTTACACCAAATAAATAAAAGCACGCTTTCGGGACCAAGCCGCCACTCCTGCCACAAATTTGGTGAAAATCCGTCCAGCGGTTTAGGCTGTAGGCGTGAGCAAAGTTTTTTCCCATTATGTCTATGGGAAAAAAAGACATTTTGGAGCCCCCCTATAACTTTGCCCCCCCTGGACCAAACCTCACCAAACTTTGCAAAGTTTGGTGATGATTCGTTTAGGGGGAGCGAAGTTATAAGCCGCCCAGAAAGTGCTCTTCCTATGGGAACAGCAACTTAACCATAACTACCGTGGCTGTGTAATATATATATATATATATATACGGGCCAGAAGCATGCCAAGAGAGCAGAGCAACGCGCTCTGGAACCAAAAAATAACCAGTGACAATATGAAGCTGTGCCAAATCATCAATTTATCTTCACTAAAGCCCAAGCCTCTGTCCTTTCTCTTGGGCTTAACTTTTGTCCTACTAAAACTTTTGATTATGTCCAGTCACGTATTGATTTGGATAAATTTATTCGAAAGATCAGACTCAAGAAATTCTTCTCCCTCAATCCCACTATGCCAAAATTATCAACACCTCGCACCGGGCATACTGATCTTCTGATTTCTGATCTTCCATCCCTTATGGACTTGGCTTCCCTTGAAGACTCTGACATTGATCCTTCAAATACTTATCTCACTGAGTTCGGCATTGACCCTGACTGGGATGTGCATACCAAATTTAAGGAGAAATCTAGGTTCAATCCACAATTTTCCGTCGGTGGATGTATTGAAGCATTCTATGATCTTTGTATCAGTGACCTTAGGAAATTACGTAACAGTACCAGCAAGAGCAAATATAATCTCACCTTTGCTCAGCTTACGGCCATCAGTGAATTACAAAACTTGCCGAATATTATTATCAAACCGGCCGACAAGGGTTCAAACATTGTAATCCAAGATCGTGTACATTATGTATTGGAGGCCAATCGCCAACTCAAAGATCGACTGTGCTATGCCCAACTCTCGAAAAATCCTTTCGACGAGATACAGTCTGAACTTAAGGATCTATGTGCTAAGTGGGTTGAAATTGGTCTCATTGATGATGATCTTGCTAAATTTTTAGTTCCATCTTGTTTTACCATAACGACAATCTACTTTCTACCAAAAACACATAAATCTCTTGCACATCCACCAGGCAGGCCTATTGTTACCTTGTGCGGTTCTCTTCTTGAACATCTGGCTCAATTCATTGATGAAACCTTATTTCCTCTTGTGGCAGTTCTACCCTCGTATTTACGGGACACCAAAGATTTTTTACAACACATCTCTAATATACCCTGGGAGGAGGGCTTACTGCTAGCAACCCTTGATGTTGTCTCTCTTTACACCTCCATTGACCATCAAGTTGGTATGGATGCTTGTAAATATTTTCTTGATACTCGCTCATTGAATTTCTACAGCCATAGTTCTATGATCCTTGAAATGCTCTCTTTCTGCCTCAATAACAATATTTTCTTATTTGAGGGTTCTTTTTTTCGCCAAGTAAGAGGCACCGCCATGGGTAGTACTTTTGCCCGTCCTATGCCAACTTAACAATGGGATGGTGGGAGGCCACTTTCTTAAGCGATCTACTTACATCGAGTTTTGCCACACATATTGTTGCATGGTGGCGATATATTGACGATGTTTTCGTCATATGGAAGGGTACTAAGGTTGAATGGCTATTATTTGTGAAATTATTAAATACCAATATGTCCAATTTGAGTTTCACAGAATGCAACAGTACGACCAAAATTGTCTACCTCGATGTAGTGGTGACCCTTGAGAGAACCGGTTTATGCACAGCATTACACAAAAAACCTACTAATACTGGCCTGCCCTTACATGCCACCAGCTGTCATCCTACATCATGCAAACGCAGTATTCCGTATGGGGAATTTATTAGATATCGCAGGAACTGCACAGATCTAGTATCTTTTGATTATCATTGTGCCCAGGCGGCTAAGGATTTTATCAAGCAAGGCTATGAGCGTAGAATTATAGAACAGGCTTATACTAAGGTACGTGGACTTTCTAGGGATTACCTACTATACAGTATCAAGCCCGTCAAAACTACCGTCAATGATGACCCCCGCCTGATTGTCACATTTGACAATGCATCTAATCAAGTTCGCAAAATTATAGAACGTCATTGGCGAATTCTCATCATTGACAAGGATCTGGGTCCTCTTCTCTCTAAACGTCCTACCATCACATATAAACGTGTACCCTCACTTAGGGACAAATTGGTTTCCAGCTTCTTGTCACCCATTAATACCAATCCACCTTATATGAAATCGTTGATGGAATCCCCAATAGGATTTTCTAAATGTTGCAAGTGCAAGGCCTGCATTCATGCTATTTCATGCAAATCTTTCTTGCATCCGGTCACCCAATGTCATCAGCCGATTAGATACTCAATGAATTGTGATACCACTTTTGTGGTCTATGTGCTCTCATGTCCTTGCATGAGATGGTATGTCGGGAGTACTACATGCAAGCTCAAGCTTAGAATATTACAGCACCTTAGGTCCATCAAAAACTCTGATCCCGCATACCCTATGGCCAAGCACTTCAAAGAAAAGCACAATAATGATCATTCCCTCCTCAAATTTTTTGCAGTGGCGCACATTCCGATTCACCCCAGAGGTGGGAATCGTGTACTTAAACTGAGACAGCTAGAAACCAGATATATTCTGGATTTCGACACTAAGTTTCCCATTGGCCATAATCTTGACGAGGAGCTTCATACATTTATAGGTACGTAGGTTCTATCATGTGCGTTTTATCTACTTAAGATTGTTGTTTCCTATATCACTGATGTATTTCCGCGTTTACCCTGATTAGTTGATTATATTCCTTATATTTACTACCATTGTTCTTTTCTTCCCCCCTATTTATTTCTCTCTTTGGTTTCTTTTTTCTTTTTGAATTTTAGATTTTCACCAATAAGATAGGCTATCCCTGCTGTTGTACTTTCCTGGCTGTTATTATTGTTATTATTTTTGTGACCTTATTGCACATTTGACACTTCTTATGTCTATATATTCTTTTGCTGTAGTCCTGCATGTCCAACTTTTGTTGTTCTTCAACACCTTTTCCATTGTGGCTATCTGGTTTTGTTAAGATTATTATTATTATTTCAAGCTCACCCGCTCTAATTTGGGTATCATGGCAGCCTTATATAAATGCTCATTGCCTCAGCTGTGATATCATTTTCCAGTTAAATGTCTTAAATTGCTGTTAATCATATTTGCTTACATAATCTAGTTGGCCTGCATAATGTTTATGCTGCCTACTAATTGATCAGCACTTGCACTTTTTGCTGCCAATGCTTTTGTGATCTTGCCTCTTTGCACATGTATTCATGCCATCTCTGACTAACTTGCACTTGCACTTTATGTCATCTTGGGCCCAAATGCGCATTTCTGCCTACATCAATATGGTATATTGCTTGTTCCACCAAAGTTTTATAACATAGCCCTAATGTTGACTATCTTTTATTATGGTATTTTTATCTGCCTATATGTATAATTTTTATGTTGCTTGTTAACTGACTTGCACTTGCACTTTATGCCATCAGGGCCTATGTGATCTTGCCTCTTTGCACATCTTTACATGCTGCTCTTGATTAACTTGCATTTGCACTTTATGTTGATTTTGGTCAAAATGTACAATATTCATGTATTAATATGTTATATTTATTGCTGCTTTACATGTTACCATCATAGCTTTCAAAGCTGTTTCTGGCCTTGTATTCTGGCACTGAGCCTTTTGAACAGTCTATCTAGACCAATGAGCTGCAATGTATGCTATCTTACATATATCTATGCCTGGCAAATTTTTAAATTATTTTCTTATACAATAATCAGTCTTATCCATTGGAATCTCATATTGGATTTTTAGGTTCATTGGAAGACTATATGGCACTTTATTTTTTATTGTGTTTCTGTAGTTTTTCTCAGGACACTATATGCATTTTATTGCAGGCCCATGTTGATTTTCCGTTCAAACATGGCCGCCATTATTACGGTCTTCCAGAGTACCTTCCTCCAATTAACATAGATGATGGACTACATGCAACTGCTATTTGTGTCTCTCCATTCTGTGGTGCCACGTGATCAAGCGCTCAGTTGAGCGCGAAACGCTTTGTGGTTGGGCCGTTTACCAGGCGTCCTGCTTTTGTCTGTTCTGCTGTTTCCCCCCCCCTATTTTGTCCTGTACACTTCGTGCAGGCTTTGTTCACTATTTTAATTATTAAAACTACTACTTTATCTTTCACGCGTGAGCTTTGCATTCTTTCCTTGGGTCCTCTCCCGCTACGGGATTGTAGGACCCTCCGTAGATTCACGGCGAGTGCGGTCCACCCTGTTTCCTCTAGTTTTCCTGATATATATATATATATATATATATATATATATATATATATATATATATATATGTGTTGGTGCACACCGCAATCTATTCACTACTTACCTAGCCTCAAGAATACTTCATCTACTTGCGTTTCTTTGCATCTGTACATGTGTAAAATGACTTGACGTCTTCATCATTTCTGTAGCATAAGTTTCCCAAGATGCCACTTATCTTCGATACTTTCTTGATGCCTTATAGAATATCTGCATTCTCTAGTCTCTGCATCTCTTCTATGTGTGTCAGCTCTGCTCTGTGTGATGTCACCATTCTTCTTTGCCATCCATTGGTCCTGATTCTTCCGGGATTTCATTCAACTAGCCATCGTACTGTCTCGTATGCGGGTATGGTTTTCTCAATGGGAACCTTGCCTCCAGGATTCTCCTTGGTATCGGTATTTGCACTGGTACCGCAAGTGTCTCACACTCTGGTTCCCAACATATAGGCAATATGGGCAAAGTGGTTGAGGTGGGTGTACTTAGCTCCTTCCCTACAGTATTACTGCTACTACTGAGTGGGGAGCCAGAGTTGCACAAAATTAAAGAAAGAGGAGAAGAGCATTGCTCGTCTTGGGGGAAACAATGCTGGAATGGTGGCATGACTATTTACGAAGGGGGACATTTGACAGATGTCATTTTTACAGTGCCATGGTTTTATCAATTTCATTATAAGCACTGGTCTCTTTCGGGGGATCTAACTCAGTAAATGTACATGTTTCAGCTGATGACAGTCTAAGGCTTCTCCGAATTCCCCTAGACTACTGATGCCCTGACACAATCTTCACATCTGGTTTTAAGTTCCTACTGTGACAGGGACAGTCATCTGTCCCTATCAGGTGGGGGTAGGAGCCCCTCTCAGCCTGTGGTGGGAGGTCTACCAGGGTTAATGCCAGAACCAGTCCATCCCAAGAGGTGGAGTGTGGGCGTTGAGAGGGCCCCAGTTTCTGCCCCTTACCCTCGTGTCTGCCTGGTTGTATGACAGTGGTACTACTGCCTACCACCCACTGCCTGCACAGCACTGTTATGGCCACTGTCTTTCTCCTTATTTCTGAGGACCTGACACCCCATCAGCAGAAAGGACCAATGGTTACAACCAAGAAGCAGAATGAGCCGCTTAACAGCAGGAATAGAGTATGCTGCTGCGCAACCCACTCCGAAGAAGGCAACACAACAAGCCAGAGCACAAAGCGCTTCTCTGCAATCCATCCACCATCAACGGGTCTGGCAGAATGCCAGTGCAAGCCTAGGCATGGTGCGCTCAGTGAGATTAAGACTTATTCAGATATTTTACCTGCAAGGAGGCACTCGCCAATACAGCATGCCTGAGAGCCCGGAAAGATCTCACACAAACATAGACATTGATTGTGGCGTGCAGCCATGGGGAAGGAACGGAAGTCCCTTGAATAAAAAGGGGGCAGGGCTCACAACCCCTTTTGAATCTTTTCCTGTGTGTAACAACTCCCCAGGGAACAGCCAGTCATTGTCCAGGGGAACCAGATGAGGGAGTGAGCCAATGGAGGGGGCTTGGGAAGAATAAAATGGAGGGCAGGAAACAGGAAGGTGTGGTTTATTTGGATGATGTCAAGGGTGGAGCAGGAGGACCAAAAAACCAGCTGGGGGAAACGACTGAGCAGAGAAGTGTTGATGAGATTTATAGTAGTGGTGGTAGTGGTGGGAGAGTAGGGAGTGAAAGGGAGGCAATTAAAGGAGTGAAAGAAGAGTTGACCGGGAGAAGTTATGGGTGTGGTATACAGTAGTGTGGACAGGTGAGTAGTATTGTTGTGGAGAGGTGAGTAGTAGTGGTTTGGAGAGAGAGGTCATAGTAGATTGTAGAACGATAGTAGTGATGTGAAGAAAGAGGTAGTAGTGTGGAAAGGTGAGTAGTAGTAGTAATGTGAGGAGGAGAGGTTGTAGTTGTGAGGTGTAGAGAGGAGAGGCAGTGGAGAGGGGAGAGCAGGACGTATGATCAAAGGGTGGAAGGGCCAAGTAGGGGAAGGTGGATCAGAGGAAAGAGAAGAGGAGGTAGTAGAAAAGGAAGAGGGAAGATGGAGGGTGGAAGAGGAAGGGGAGGGAAGTGCAGGAGGAGAAATGGAGAGTGACAGTAAGATCCAGGGAGAGGAGTAGTTGGGCAGGTAAGGAGAAGGAAAAGAGGGCTCAGAGTGTCTGGCAGGCACCCCTGATCCAACCTAAATCATTAGAGGGACACTAGAACAAGGTTCACCTAAATGGATCCCTTAGGGAGACCAGTTAGATAAGGTGTTTGCTTTTAGGACATCATCTGTCAGATAATTTGCAGACAGTAGGGGTTTTCAATATCTAGTGACCATCCTGGAGCTGGGGGATGCGTGCATAAGGGGTAGGGGGACACCTCTCACTATATTATATATAGAGGAATGGCCTTTAGAGAGCCTCCATACATAAAAAGAAATAAAAGCCCTTGAACTGTCTCTGAGATTTGCTGTGTTCTTTAGGTCCTAATGGGACACTACCCTATAATGTTTATACTCATTAAACTACCTTTTGGTATACTGTGCTTCACTATATAATATCCATATTTAATATAACGTTCGGTCCAGCATCCATTCACCACTGACTTTCAATCATTTCGAATGGTGGTGCCCCCTCAGAAGCTACCCCTTGCACCCAAGGCACCAAACGCTGTGTCCGCCACTGTGGGAGAGTAGGGCATGAAGGTGTTTATCCCGAATCAGGGCTGCTAGTAGAATAATCAAGTGTTATTCTCCACACCAAGTCCAGCTGTGGAAACAGGGGGGAGGGGGAGCAGGCTACTACTCAAAGGCCTTCATTCAGTCTGCCACGTTTCAGTCTTTCGCTAAGTTAGCGCTTGCATGCTCTTGCTGTGGGCTCTGCACTGATGTTCTCAGGCTCACTCGTGCATCCATCCACACATTCCCATTGATTTAGACATCCTCACACCAATGTATCTATCTCGATATGCTTATTTATTAATCCATTCTTCCATGTCACACATATGCATGTATTCATCCATGCACCCTCGCACTATCAAATGTCCTTAACCTTTCACTCATTCATCAATGTTTGAAAGATGGCATTCATCTGTCCAGCAACATACCCTTCCCCATTTACATATCATCCATAATTCATTTGCACATCCTCCTTCGCTCTCATTCATTAAGCATATATTCCTGCATCCACCCTCCTGCACCCTCGTCTCCCCCTCAGACTGCTTGCTCCTTGACATATCCGCAATCTGCTTAAGTGGGTCTCTGTTTTCACCACACACAGACAAAACGACTGATTTTGTCAATGTTTGACATGATGGGTTAATTATAACGTGCTTAATACCCAGAGGTTTCTAAGCGTAGACCAGGGGATCGAACCTGTGTTGCTCCGTGTCATTTTGCTTCCAAGGCGAGCACGTTGCCGCTGAGCTATCCCCCCAAGACGGCTTGTTGTAAATAATGTTCCTAAACTGTTGCTAAATCTATCTTCTCTTCCTTCGGTGTTCATGTGCTGCTCAAGTGGCATTCTGCATGCGCTGCACAATGGATACCTTCTGATTCTGGTTCTGACATCCTTATTACGGCTTTGGAAGTATTCGTGGCAATCAGGCCTCATTATGAGGTTGGCGTTGCGGGAATAAATAGTTGGGAATGTAGCAGTAATTCTGTTACCACCACATTCTCATTCCGCTGAACTACGAGATGGGTAAGAGGGGGTCGGATTTACCTCCAGCAAAGGGCTGGAGGTAAATCCGACCCCCTACTGCCAGTTTTCAGTGGAATTACCACGGCAGAACTGATGCTGGCAGTAGTTTCACCAAAAACCCCATAGTGTCCCATGGACTCCGAAAATGGGGATTTACACAGACATGTCAGTAGTTCAGCAGACATAAACCTCTCCGACTGCCAAACTCGTAATGAGGGTATTTGCCAAACTGAAATACTTCTATTCCATGTACCATCATTTGAACCTTGTACATTGCCTTCAAAATGTGCAGCACAAATACAGGAGAAAGGGGGGAAGACAACAGGGGTGGTAAACACATTTAAGCATAGAGTTTATTGAAGCTGGAGCACAAGCCACCATACTCCTTCAAAGACCTTGTCCTTTTGTACATTGTTTTCTCATAAGATGACCATATGAAGCAAACCTTTCATTCCTCCACCGTGGGTCTACAACTAGACTTCCAAATTTTGGCAATTTCCTTTTATGCACAGAAAAGTGTTCCTCGCACCCAATGCATATGTGAGGGGGTCATGCCTTCCAATTCTGGGTGCACTTCAAAAGAGCCTTCTACAGGCAAGTAGGGAGGCAGTGCTCTATAGTCGGATCAATGCAATAAAAGACCTTCAGTCAGAAGCCTCTTACTCTTATGGAATGCTGAAACAGGTCGTCCAGTGAATCCACTCGTCCAACGTCGGTCAATATCCTTCAATCTCAACTTGTGAATTTTCGATTGTGAGCAATATATTCTAAAAGGTTTCCTCTGAAAATCATACATTGCATTAAGGTCAACCTTCATCTTCTTACTTTCTGGGCCCATCTCTTGAACTGTCTGTTGGAAATGGAAACTTCCAGAACCTGCTCCCATATGTCGGTGACGACAATGTCGTTAACAATTTACAGAAGGTGTATATCGTACAGTGTTTAGACCACAATATGGTCAGCAAACAAAATCTTCTTGGCACATCTGTTGTGAAACGGTTAGTGGCTGAAGTAAGAACAACCATCAGCAAGTGGTAGCTAAGCTGTTCCCACTTAAACAGTTTAAACCTATAATTAAAAATATCAAAGCTCAATAGAGAATTGTCTGACCAAAAATCATACATTATATGAATGCTTGCATCAATCCACCTCTTTCAATGCAATGGGCCTCATTACGACCCTGGTGCTAATGGGTTAACGGCGCCGTAAAAGGCTGTGGCGCTGTTAACCCATTAGCGCCTAATTACGAGGTCCCTTTGCGGGACCCGACCTTAACGGCTGGTCTAGACCAGCCTTTAAAGTAGGTACCCGCAAAGGGACCTTCGCAGTAAGTATGGTAACGCAATTTGCGGTACCGTACTTACCGTCTTCGCCATTCCCATTATGCCGTATGGGGCAAAAATGGGAATGGGGAAGGGCCATGGGGAAATGGGGAAATACCTCCCCGCCAACCTTGGAATGGGGTGGTATTTCCCCATTTCACCATGGCGGACACGTTACGATACCGGCACCAACCATGGTGCTAATAGCGCCATGGTTTAGCGCCGGTATCGTAATGAGGGCCAATGTTTCATTGTTGACCTGCACCGCTGGGTTCTCCCAAAGTCAGGTGGTTCCATTAGGCTGCAGTCAAAAATATGAGGATCTGTTTTATTCCTTCCAAACTTTGATAAAATATATATGTCACATTGAATGGGGTAGTAGTTGTCAACTTGGCTTACCTATCCATTGCTAAAAGTGATCTTGGGTTCCAGAAGGGTTTCACACATGCCCCCTCTACTCCAGCCCAGTCTGCGACATAGTTTTGGTCCCTTGTCATTTTGACAACACCCTTTTTTTCTGACGGGTGTTTTGCTGCGGGAGTTTTGCCGAAAAAAGTAATCAACATTTTTTTTACATTCTTTTTTTTGGGGGGGGGGATCCTCCCAAACCCTCCCTGATTTAATTGTTTTTTATATCTACCTTCCCCCGTGCCCTTTATTTACCCTTTCCCACCCCCCCAAAAATATGTTAATGGAAATTTTCAGCACAACTCCCACGGCAAAACACCTGTCAGAAAAATGGGTGTCTGCAAAAGGACGCGATACCATTGTTTTGTGGTACTTTGCCGAGTAATGGATTGTCTGAAGTATGAGTACTCTATGATAAATCTTAAAATTTGGAAAATTTAATCAATTTTTGCCTGCTTCCTTAAACAGGATGCCTCAGCCGAGTTGACTCTCTTACCCCCTATACAAAGGGCCCTACGATCTTATGTAGAGGTTTAAGGTCACAACCTGCTAGTGATGGGTTCTCTAAGAAGGTACAGCATCTTGCTCCAAAGGGCCATCTTAATCATTTCAATGATTCCACCCAAATTGCCCCTTCTTCCCTCCTTCTAGTTTCTTCTGTAGATTGTTGCCTAAAATGAGATTTTGCCTCCTTTTCACCTGGCACACACCCGCTTCAGCCCCCCCTGAGATTGCTCAACTTGAGACTTGAGATGCTAGCTGCAACAATTCTTTGATAGTGCCATAACTGCATATTTTGACAAGTTAACTTTGTGACCCTACAGCCACCCACATTCCGCTAACATCTCAAATAGAGGGGCCACAGTGTGGTTGGGATGTGTAAACAAGATCAACACATTGGGCCTCATTACGAGGATGGAGGTAACCACGCCATTTTTTGCGGCATGGCTACCCCCATACCGGCTACCGGGTCCGGGTTCCCTGAATGGGGAAATACTGGGCCATTCCAACCTTGGAGGGCCCGGTATTTTCCCATTCCACACCCGGTACATCCCCATCCCCAGTCGAGCCCCCAAAGGGCTCAATGGGAATGGGGATGATGCTAACAACTGGCCTGTTAATGACGAGCCGGTTGTTAGCCTCCTGGTCTGCTCACGGGACCCGCTAAGGACGCCTGGCTTTACCAGGCGTCCTTAGCGGGTCTCGCGACCAGACCTCGTAATGAGGCAGTAGGGGGTTAACGGGGCCTGCAGCTCTACTGGCCCCGTTAACGCCCTACTGCCTTTCTCGTAATGAGGCCCATTGTCAGTATAAGAAATTGTCTTTCACTATTTCTCCCACATTAACGTCTTTAATCGCTTGCTGCCAAGGTCAAAAAGAAGAGAGGAAAAAGGTGCACCCCTGCCACTAATCCTGCTGAAATCTAAAATCTTCCGCCAGTACCCTGTTTATTGAGGCAGATGCCTCTTGGCCAATCTAAAGACCCTCCAAAACCTTATAAACTCCAGACCTACACCTAACCCCTCAGCGACAAATTCCACGTATGACCATTTGACCCAGTCAACTGGCCTCATTACGAGTCTGGCGGGAGCTGTGCTGGTAAAACCGGCAGGCTTTCACCGGACTCGTGCATTTTTCTGGCACCTGGCTCCACGAAAACGCTGCAGTATTATGACCCTGGTGTTCCTGGTAGTCAGGCGCTAGGAAAAATGTTAATCCCCATTCCCATTTGAGTCCCATGGGAATGGGGATGACAGAAGCACCAGCACCGTCGATAACGGTGCTGGTGCTTCACGCAAAGTCTGCAGGCAGCTGCCGTCCCACCCGCCAGGCCTGACCTGGCGGGCAGGACAGCAGCTGCCCGCAGACTCGGAGTGTGCGGTCCGGTAATGTCTTCTACAGAATCAGTGGCTATAACCACAGCAACTTATTCTCTCTGCAGCCAAATAGCTAATATTTCCAGGCCGAGCATGGTACTGTTAATGCCATACCTGCCCTTTATTAAAAACCTTATCCAAAATAGTTGCATCAATGCTAAGACTAGAACTCGTGCAGGTACACTCCATCTTTTTCAGTCTGCTAGCTAGGGGTTTAAAATACTTCTCTCAATGCTGCTAGAGTGTTTGGCTGCTGTGCAAATGTTCTGTTTCGGATTGCACATCTCTTAACGGGCAGAGTAATTACTGGTAATCTTTATTACTCTGGTTCCAGGTCTTCTTAATGGCAGTCCTTACTTATATGAGACATCCACCTCCAGACTCTACCTTCTCCCCTTTCCAAACTATGAAATTAGAAAGACTAGAGAAATGGGAACCTATTCCCCCCTTTATTTCTATTGCATATTGTGGCCCCACCAATTCTGTTCCCCCAACCCCATGCACAGGTTCTGAGCTATCAATGTATATCTGGGTGGGTAAGCATAATGAACATTATCTGTAAGTAATTGTCACATTAGCTCCTTGTTTATCTAGCTCATCACAGTCTTTCCTTACGTGAGGATGTGCCAAGCAGTATTCAAAGTAAGAAGTCACATCATACTTCCTTGTACAGACCACCAGTGGATTACCCGACCAGACAAATTGAAGAAAATCTGAGTGAGCCAAGTGAAAGCCTGGCTTGCCACCGGAATAGAAAACATAATGAGTGTGCCAATGGATGCTGAAGACACCTGCCTGCACCCTGTGTCCCCACTCCATTAATTTGCAAACAGTGAATTGTGGCCAGCTGAAGGCTAGTGGTGTAGAAATGTCAACACAATCCCATGAAAACAAGGACAGAAGGAACAGTCCCAAACCCAATCAACCCAGAAAACCACTTCAGATCTGCTGTCCAAGCCTTGGTCCTCTCCCACCTGAATTGTGGAAATGCCCTTTTGGAAGGCCTTCCGGTGACTACCCTGGCACTCCTGAGTTGTGTCCTACATGCTGCAGCACGTCTCATCAAAGGACTCCACAAATTCGAACACATCACCCAGACCCCCATTGAACTGCACTGTTTCCAGATGCAAGCCTGTATCAACTTCTAATCCTACTGCACCATTTACAAGGATGGTCACCTGGAAGTCCCCAAGCTACCTCACTGAGAAAGCCAGCATTTCGGGTGCAGGAAGTAAAGAACCAGAAGACAAGCCTTCTCTGTCTACACATCAAGACTCTGGAACCACCCCCATCATCATCAGACTCGCCCCCACCCTTCTACAATTCCAGGAGATGCTCAAGACCCTCCTCTTAGATCAAAGGCTCCTCCCTAACAGCTAGGTCCACACAACCTCCACTTCCCAACCTACCTGAGAGTGGGTAACAATAATAATAATAATAATAATAATAATAATAATAATAAACAATAGTTTTGCAGAATTGTAAAGCATGGAGTGAGTTTGTCATCTGAAATCCATGGCCCTTTGAGGCCAGGCCTAGGTAGTGGTCTGTTGTGTGGCACATTTATGAATCATGCAAGCATCAGAGAAGAGAGAAATACACAGAGTGTGGCAGTCAGGATGCAGGTGACTGCATAAAAAAAGCAAAAACCAGACAATACTCATCCTTTGAGTGCAGAGACCCACTAGACCAATCTAACAGGATAATGTTGGGAATCACCCAGGAGTCCCGCCCCAGGATTCTTCCACACCCCACCCTGCAACCACACTAGACTCCGTCTTACTTCCTGAAGCCATTGAACATCCCATTGGGAAGTAGAGGTGGGATGTGCCCAGAGATCCAAGAAGAAACTCACTTGAGGTTATCATCCCGGGAAATGGCATTTTAGAAGGCACCCGTTTCAAGCACGGCGCTTATAACACTGGGGCCATCAAGGAACAAAAAGCTCTGACCAAGCAAAGACACTTGGATCAATTCTGGCAGCACACGTATCGAGGACCACCCACAAGACAAAATCTTTGCGACAATCAGAAAAATGTGTATTCAACTCACCACTCCAACTGCCACGTACCTACGCGTGTTTCAAGAGTCGTCAAACGTTTCTGAGAACTAGGGTAAACAGACCTTTGGTTACAGGGATTTGATAGCTAGGACCAGAAAGCAGAAGCTTTGCCTCTCATAGCTAGTCACAGTGTGTCCTCTTTAGATTTTTAAATCCCATTCCAAAGGGTTTGTTCAGGATTTAGTCACCATTCCTACTCCTCCCAGATACTGTCCACTCGGATGAGTTCAACAACCTCAGGATTACGAGGTATACCATAGGAACGAAAGATTCTGAACATTGGGAAGATAATAAACCACCTATTCTGTCAACCTAATTTCTCTCATGAAGCCGGTGTACCTTCAGCTAATCCTTAGCTGACTGTTGGTCAACATCCAACATCAGGATTGGGGGGGAGTCTTCTGATACCCATCCCGTCCAGATAAACGGTTTAGGGGCATATTCCCCCTGGACACCTTGCTTCCACACCTTGCAGCAACATCCGGCATCTTGCAGATCCATATCCAAGGTCCCAGGTGTAAGATACTGACAGATAAGGAAACATTGTTGAATGAGACCTTAGTCAAAAGGCTACATGGTTGGATTGCAGTATAAACAGGAACACCATATCCCACTCCTAGGAGTAGAAGAACACTGCCAGTGGTACACAACTCGGGCTGTGGAAATGACAGGGGACTGCAGACTGAGGTACACTGAGGACCAAATATGGGACAAGATGCAAGGCTGACCTTGGGACCTACCACATGGGGTCAAACCGCAAGATAGGTTGTAATCTCAGAATGAAAGCTAGTTCCTGAGCACCCGCAAACCACTTAATTTGGAAGCCCCTAATCTTGGTCCACTGACCATGATGTGCCGGTAAAAAGGGTTCCAAAATGGCCATTCCATACAAAATGAACCCATGTGAAGGGATAATCCTTGACCTAGACACGAGACCTATTACCGCAGTCTTTGTAATGTTCTCTGAAAATGTATTACCCAGCGATTGGTATCAAGGTTCTTCCCAGTAAAAGCCTCCCTTGACTTGTAGCCCCACCACTACTAGACCCACCCAAAGTCGAAATGGCAAGGACCAGAAGTTGAGATTGCAGGGCAGAGGGGGTCGGGACAGTCGCCATAATGCCTTTCAGTCAGGGAAAGTATGAGGGCTTCACCGCTCATGGAAAAAATGAAAGCATGAAATGAGCTCTGGACACCATAGAGAGAAAAGAGACCTGTCTACCCCAAGACCTGGAGACAGAAGATGAGTCCTAATCATGTAAGTTTAGATTGTAATGCTTCCCTGCCTGCCCTCGGACTAGATCCAAAGGCCTGAGGCCGGTAGAATAATTCCTACATCCCGAATACACATGGATACCTGCTGGCTGAAAGAAATAACCCCTGGGACTAAACATTGGAAGAGCTGCAAAAACTATTTGAGCATCGACATAGAAGAGAAGAGGTAGAAACTCACTTGGCTAGCCCATTTGCGGACACTCCACCTTTGGCAGTCCGCACTCACAGCTGAAGAGTATTACTGATTTGGTGGTTGATATTGTGCTGCACACTAGAAATTCCTGTTTCAGTGCACTTGGTAACAGGTTTCACTAATTACCACCATTGTTCCCCATATTTGTAACCCTCAATTCATTACCTCAGAAGGATGAAGGTGTCAGTCTGCCTAGAGTAGTACCAAACCTTTATTCAAGTGGCAGCTCTCCCTCACCAGAGGCACGCTCTCTGTGGGTAGAGCTATCCCATCCTTCACATTGACCCCAAATTATTAGAGTGTGGCACTGTGAAGTGCTAGGACCCCTATTAGGAAGAAGAAATGAACCTGCCCCACGGTAAGAGGAAGCATTGCCTCTGAATCTAAGCACATCCCCTCCTGATCCCTCATGTGAGGTGGGGGCGTCGGTCAGACGTATCTCCATGTTTAAATGGTATGCAGTGATAAAATCGCAGTAAAAATGTCACCTGTAAAAAAAATTGCTGCAAAAATGCTGTGGTTTGACCCGGTAAAGGTGTACCCCATTATACCATTTAAGGGGAGCGGGGGTTGCGGGGGTATTCCCTGCTCCCCTTAAATGGTATAATGGTTCCGGGGGTTGCGGGGTTGTCCCCTGCATCCTTTACATTGATTACGGTGGCAAAAACACAGCCGTTTTGCCGCAGTATTTTGTAACCACAGCCATTTCTGACACGATTTTAACACATGGAACCGTTTAGATGGGAGTGTAGAGGAGGTCCCAAATAAAACCTGCACTCCAGTCACCCACTTTGAAGTACCAGGAATGTTCACAGCAAAATATGTGACGTATGATGAGCAGATAAATCAGCATAGAGCCGTAGTAGGGCTCTGCCCAGTACCTATCAGAAGAGCAACACCTATTGAAGTACCGATACCAAGAAAACCATGGACAGTATGGTAACCATTAAGGAAATCTTACCAAAAAATGAGACGAAATGAAGATTGCCCAAGTACAGTCCCGGAAGAAACCAAAAAGGTCTTAATGGAAGACGAATGGTGATGTCACAAGGACCCGACTGACGTACAAGTAGAAGAAATGACAACCCGAGAATGACACCCAGAGACGTAATGCCATGAATGATATTGTGAATCTAAAAGGGGAGAACGATGTTGAAATACAAAGAAGCTTAAGCTGTAAACAGGATGAAGATATTTAACCAGCTAACACCTGTAAATATGCTTGGAACCGCAAGAAGGCTAAGAAAAAAATGCAGCTTGCAATGCTAAGTAGAAGAATAGTGCAGCAAGCACCATTATACATAATCTACCTCAAAACAAAGCACAGTATTATAAGTGTAATTCCACTTTGCAAACAAAGAAGAATCAACCCAGGTTACTAAAGGCCAAATGAGCAGAGACTCATATTCTAGCAAAACGAGAAGAGACGGCTGAATCGAAACTCGGCAGATGCAACTTGTGCCAGGGGAGCCAAGGTCATACCAATAAAAAGAACAAACAGTAGCTACATATAATTGAAATTTAAGAACAGAATATCCTGTCTCTGAAAGGTCAAGATAAGGCGGCGTAGGCAGGTGGAAAGCTGAATAAGAATCAAATGCACATATTGAGAGAAACTAGACAAATTCACGGTGTGGGAAGCACGTGACCATCCAAGCGAGGAGAAGCACGAGTTCACACCTACGCTTGGCATCTGCCCAGGCAGAGATATCGGAACTTTCACAGACAGAAGATGCAGTTTCGAGGCCAACCACTGTAACATAATTGACACATAGTTGTTGAAGTGATGATCGATTGTAACCTTAATTGGAGAAAGGCTGGGTAACTAGGGGGCACCCTGCACCTGGCTGACCATTCTGCGTGCTGCTAAGCAAAGTGGAAATTTACGCATGGGGTTGGTGCCAACCCAATCACAATGGACCAAATAATTGAGGGTCCTATAGTTAGCAGAACCAAGAGACGTCGTACTTTAAGTGACATCTACAGTAGTCATCTTTGAAGGAAGGGCTTAGACGCCCACCTGACAGTGTTTGCCCAATCCCCTGAATCCGTTACCATATACAGATAAAGTACCTATATTAAAATGACATTTTCCTAACCAATAGAATTGCATATTAACTTTTGAGTGTTATACGTCAATTGTGACGAGTTTCCAGTATAAATGCTATGATTTTTATGAAGTTCATTGGAGTTGCAGCAAGAAGGACGATCGCATCACTGCTGATTTCCATGACTCCCCGTTTTTTGTACTTGTCATTAAACGGACTCCCTTTGCCAAACCATTGAGTTGTCCTTATTGATTGGTGTTGGGGTAATAAATCTGCACCCCCATCCATCTCAAGGGTGCAGCTATCTCGTCTGAAAGTACGTTCGGAGCAAACCTCGGCTCTATGGGCCGGCCGGGGTTCTCCGGAGTACAGGAGGATGTGTGAGCTTCACATTTAGGGGCATGCTGGAAACTTTTGATGCCCAGGAGTCAACACCTAGATCTGAGGCTCAATGACTAGTAGAGTAACTCTGACCACTGATCTGATTTCTAGTGTGGCTCTCGGTACCAAAGACAACATCACCCAAGTAGGAACATAAATTCTTCTAGGAGGACCACCTGGGATAAACTCAAGATAGGCCAAAGGAAGTAGTGTATGGAAACCGATCGGGCACCAGGACCTGTCATTGGCTTGCTAGCTCCAGGAAAGTTTACCTGGTGCTGCTGGAGCAGTGGTCATGCTTGATGACAGAAGAGTGGCAGTAATCACCCATCCAGCCTCCTAGGGAAATTTAGCACCTGCTGGCCTAATTAGAGGAAAAGACCCATACGCCAAGTCGTCTGCTTCTCCATTTGGGGTGGAAACACCACTGATCCATTATCAGGGATGACTGAAACAGAATATCCTGAATGGCTGGCCTTCCACATTCCTAAGATTTCAATATTTGTGTACCAGATGGTGAAGCACTGTATGTTTAGATAAATTAAAAGAATTCGTCACACTCTCAACATCCCACTGTTAGCAGGTGATTCCTCAAATGGGCCTGTGGTGCATACATTGGGCCTGACTTGCTGCGTAAGCCTGGAAATGCCACTCAAAGCTTTGTAATATAGCTTTATAGACCTGCAGCGAGGGCCGTACCGGGCGTTATGGGCCCTGAAGACTGAGTTAATGGCCCCAGCAAAGCAAGGGCCTTTAATGAGGTATGAGGAACCATAACACCCGGTACGGCCCTCGCTGCAGATCTATAAAGCTACTAGAACACCCTCACTGTTTAATTAAAGTTGAATAAATGAGGTATGTTTAATTGAAGTACAAAAAATTGCAAAATGGTAAATAAATGTTGCAGGCATGTTTTGTACTTCAATTAAACATGTTTCTTGGGTGGGTGGTGGAAGGTGCTAGTGCGGGAAGAGTATGGTTCTAAAGTGGATTTAAGTGTGGGTATGTTTGCCCCCTATTCAAATTAATTTTACTTCAGGTGTGCTTCCCCCACTCCCCCACTCCACAAATGTTAGGCGGTACCTACTCCAC
This sequence comes from Ambystoma mexicanum, assembly GCF_040938575.1. NCBI lineage: Eukaryota > Metazoa > Chordata > Amphibia > Caudata > Ambystomatidae > Ambystoma > Ambystoma mexicanum. Next base: position 849,582,456 of record NC_090930.1, read on the forward strand.
ACAAATATGCAATTAAATACACTTCTACAAGCTCAACATGAACATACATTCACTTAACAGCCAATTCATTTACTTACCTTTCTGTGCACTTTTCCCCATTGACATTTTTAGGTTCCACTGAACATTCATCAGTGCCTGCAACAAATCCTCTCATTTCCTTGGTACATATAAAGTTCTCCATGTGTTCCCTCTTACGCTGCACTGCAGCTCATGTCAGCCTCATTTTAATTTGAAAAGCAGGCAAACTGTTTTCTTTCATTTCCTTTCATTATTTCAGGTCCGTGAGCAGGGACGTCATTTAGGGGTCACCAGAGGTCGCAACAGTGACCTCTGGGTTCTGCTTGCGCCCTCTGTGGTCTCCCTTGCAACCTCTATAAAAAAAATGTAACAAAAAGTATTTCTTTAATTTTTTGTTATTTTTCATTTTTGTAATGCGAGCTCCTGGGCTGTGGCCAGCACCATGTGGCTCTTTACTTCTCTAGTGGTCGGCTTTCTTGTTCAGGCCACTTAAAAAAAAGAAGAAAAATAAGAACAGGAGTTCCACAAGTCTAACACTTTCAGCACTGACCCTAAATAAGAACGAATAGGAATACAAATAAGGTGCCTTTCTGGAATTCTATACAATAATGAGTACCAACACAGGTTGGGTGATGTTGTATGTATATTTTCTCTATATAAAGCGCTTAAGCGTAAGTACTATATAATAACACATCATTATTATTTGGCCATGGACGTCTGCTTCCATTCACAGTAATTTGGTAATATGGGCCTATACACACTGATCTTAACGATACATATGGCAATCCTTTCTTGTATGAAATGTACATCACATTATAGTGATATCGTCATCATATTTTTCGTAGTGTACAATGCTATGTGATGCCACTTACTGTTTTGTCAACGGGTGAAAGGTTGTGTTCCAACATTTCCCGCGATATCACTTTGGAGTGGGGTCAAATGACATCACTTCCTGTGATGTCATCAGGGGGTCAAAGGTCGTGTGACGTCACTTCTGCTACCCCTGGCATTTTGGTGAAATGAGTCCCTGTCCGTGAGCCTGACACTTGGAAAGCGTTTCCATTGCTTTCCTTGCTTTCCTGCACTTGTGTGCTCCTACGTGCACACGTTGCTCTGGGAACGTGTATTTCGGAACGGAAAGTTAACTCTTTCCGTTCCAGAATACACATGCAAAGCAAAGTGTCCACTTTTCTAAGCTTCCCCGCCCGCCACCTGCTTTGTTGCAGCCCAAACTATGGGCTGTAATCAATCTGAGGGCTATATCAGTGCGTATAGCCCGCAGATTGACAAATCAGAGTCCTAGAAACACCACTAGGGTGTTCTAATAAACATTATTCGGATTCAATACACTTTCCCTATTATGGGTCTGGAAGGACAATTTAGAGATTAAGTGCACTCTCCCTTCTGGAGGGTGGAGATGGGAGAAAGAAAGAGGCTGACAGAGATATTAAGAAAGAAGGCTTGGAGAGGGTTTGGAGTGCGTGGCAAGATGAGGGAAAGATAAGGAGGCAGAATAAATAAGGGAGAGACAAGACGTAAGGGCAGGGACAGAAAAGAAATGGGGGACACTGCGCGAGATGTACATATTTTTTTAATAATAAGTTGTGAACGAGGCAATTTGTACAGTGAGATACCTCAGTGGTGTGGGAATCGATATGTCGTTAAATGGCACTAGGGTCGCTGGTGCTCCAAGCAGCGTTCCGCTACTTAAGGAAACAGACAGAGGGTTTCAACAGCACATGCACTGTTTGTGGAACCCACTGACACCAATATTTCTGCAGTGAAAGGAAAGAATATGCAGGCGACATCCTCATTTTGAAATGTGGACTAGATTGCAGCAAACACTGTCATCTCAGAATACAAAGAACAATCACATTTTATAGTAACAAAAGAATGATTAAAAAGCCTTTGTATGGGAAAGACTCTAGTAGAGCTCACTGAATACAAATCTATACATATATTTGTGAAAGTGTGTTTGTATGTTCGGGGTTGGCTCCAGACCCTTAACAGCTGGTAGGATGAAACGTTGCCCCAAGGTGGGCATACCAGTCTGGGGTGTACTGGCGATAGTGAAATCTGACCAACACCACCTATTCACCCTGCAGCGGGGTCCGGCCCTGTGCTATCAGTATAGGCGATATCGGGAGATTGATGATTCTGTAACTTTTCCAAAAATAGGAAGTTAGGACACAAGGTCGGCATACCAGTCTGGGGTGTACTGGCGATAGTGAAATCTGACCAACACCACCCATTCGCCCTGCACAGGGCGGGTTCTGGCCCTGTGCTATAAGTATAGGCGATTTCGGGTGATTGCCGATTCTGATTTTTTTAGAAAAATAGGAAGTTAGGACACAAGGTCGGCATAACAGTCTGAGGTGTACTGGGGACAGTGAAATTTGATCAACCCCATCCATTCTCCCTGCACAGGGTGGTGGCCAGCCCTGTGCTATCAGTGTAGGCGTTTTCGGGTGATTGCCAATTCTGATTTTTTTAAAAAAATAGGAAGTTAGGACACAAGGTCGGCATAACAGTCTGAGGTGTACTGGGGATAGTGAAATTTGATCAACCCCATCCATTCTCCCTGCAGAGGGTGGTGGCCAGCCCTGTGCTATCAGTGTAGGCGTTTTCCGGAATTTGACGATTCTGCGATTGTTGGCTCCAGCTCCACAACAGTTGGTGGGATGGAATTTTGCACAGGGGTCAGCATACCAGTCTGGGGTGTACTGGGGATAGTGACATTTGACCAACCCCATCCATTCGCCCCGCACAGGGGTGGAGCGGGGCCCTGCCCTGTGTTGTCAGTGTAGGCGATTTCGAGAGATTGCTGATTTTGCGATTTTTCAAACTTTTGAATTTATGACACAATAAAACATACAGAAGACTATATCAGACCCCCCTCCCTCTGCCCCCACATGGCTACAGACCCGGGAAAAGCTTGGGGGTACCGCTAGTAATTAATATCAGCTCGGTCTAATTGAAACATGTTGCAACTGTGCTCTCTACAGGCACTTTTCTGTCCAGCACAAGCTGCCTTTTTTTTGCAGTGCATCCTCCTTTATATACATTTCTACCATTGCATGAAAACAGGCAGGGTAACCTGAGCATATGGAAACTGGGAATGGGAAATCACAGAGAACCATGTGCAAGGCCAAGAAGCTGGAAAAGGCCTAAAAAATGTACCATCCGCCATCCCTCAGACATTGAACATAATCTGCAGTGTCAGTCTGGAATGGCCAAACTTCCCACAGTGAATGTGTGCACATGTACCGATGTTAGGTTAGCTTAAAGGGTAAGTGTTAGGGAGAATTCTCAAGAATGACTAATTTCCCTTACCTATTGAGCCCCTCAGCACCTTTTCTGGATTTCTAGGATTTATTTATTTCACCTGGTAAGAGTGTGAGCCCTTTTTTCCCATTCTTACATGTGTTTTGCTGTGTGTGTTTAACACTTTTGTGTTCATAGACAGTGGAGCCTCACCTACTCCACAGGCATCATCTTTTTACTGCGTATTACACAGCACCTTCAGTGCAGTGACACAGAGTTGTCTTTTAGACTTCCCAACTCAGACTCCATTTTCTGGGACTGACTACTGTCTCCCAGAACACATAAAGTTGCCATTAACTTTATTAGCCTCTGCAAAACCACAGACCTAGTACAAACCATCTTACATGGAGTATTGATAAGGGTTAATAATTATCCCTTTTTGTCTGTTTCTCTTGGAGAATTGTTTTGCTCCCTTTTCATCAAGACTTGGCTGATGGCAGTGGTAACTACCCTATTTTTCCTACCGCGGTTATCTTAAATAACATTGGTATTGTTTTAGGCTATCTTGGTAGCCTCGAACTTAAACCCGCTAGACCATATTTGTTTTATTACGGTTCCGGATGGGTTTATTCACCATTTCTTTTTGTAAAAGTCTTTCTTTGTGTTTTACTCTGCGCGCCAAACCAGGTCTGATTCCTTTGTTCACTGTCTTTTCGCGTGCATATATGCAGAAGCCCTCCTTAGGCACTTGTATGTCTGGGGCTGACAGGATGTGAGGGAGGGGTTTAGGATTCCCTGCACAGGGTCTCCTTGGAGACCCATGTCGCACTCTGAAATGATTGGCTGTGGTGACTGTCCTGGCGGGACAGCCACCCTGCTGTGTGATTGACAGCCAGGCTGTGTGAATGGGGGAAAACTGCATAAAAAGCAGGTCTCTGGGTCTGCAAAGGCAGAGTCACCACTGGAATGAAAGAACCAACGAGGAGCTGACGGAAGAGGACCCCTACCACGACTGAACCACCCGGTGAAGCCCTGCTGCAGGTCTGACTCCTCGAACTCCAATGACAGAGAAGATCCTCCAGGAATCTTCTTCCCCTGAGCTGGTGGGACCAACCAGTTCACCCAAACTGCAAGCCAGGACTCCCGCCTCTGGTCGAATTCACTGTACAGAGCTACAGTGGGCCGGATAACCAGGAAGGTCGGACCCTGCTTGGGTTTTAAGGAGCGCACCTTTTATTTGTTGCTTTGCTCTGCTGCTTGTTTCTTCCCTGGGTTTGCAGGACCCTCCAGTCTTCCTACTTCATGTCAGTCTGACAGTCGCTTCAGGAACCGGGAGTCTGCAGGAACTACCTGGAACGTCCGCTTGAGCTACAGCTTCTTCTCCATTTAAAGGTACTGTGCAAATCCGGTTGTGCGTTTCGTTCACCAATCCGAGGTGACGAAACCTTTCACCAATCCGAGGGCTTGTCCTTCTCTTCTCTTTAAACTAACTTTTCTGCTGACCAACTTTGTCTGGAACTCTTGGCAAAGACTTAATCGCAAACTACCCTGAACTGTGTGATCTTGAGCAACAGACTTTTGTCCTATTGACTTTGGCCCTAAGCCTATTTTATTTGATTCCTACACTGTAGTTCCTCTTTCTAGATTGCCCTGCTTACTTCCCTGTTGGTGCTGCTCAATGTTAGCCTAACTTTGTTTTTCCCTCCCTTTTTAAATTACTGGAGTGCCATTTTGCTCACACTTAATTTTGAGTTTAAACGTGTCCAGCATCTATTGAGAGTGGTGTGCTGTATTGGTAATGTGATTTTTCAACTGCTTTACTTTAGTGAAATGTTATACAACTGATGTGTAAAGAAATGTATATTCTTTTACTCAGAATCCTTGAGTCAGTGTTTGTTTGAATCATAGTAATTGCTGTCCTTTGTCTAACTATTTGATACTGCTCACTTACTCTTGAGATAGGTCTGGCTGCTCAGCCATCGCTACCACTTTTACTGTGTAGTACAGGCTTGTCTTGTACCAAAGGTGAATTTGTACTGTCACTTGTAGTCTTAATTGTGTGTGGTGTTCCCAAAGGGTACTGCATATAATTCTGCTCATATAATTCAAGCTCTTGCCTCAAATACCTGCAGCCCACAGACATGGGTTAAAATCCCAGCATGGTTTTTCCAGCACTTTATTCTTCTGGGGTTGTTAAAAATAGTTCCAAAAAAGTGTTGATTTATAGCACTGATTATTGCAGCGCTCAGAAGTGGGATGAATTTAGCATGAGGCGCTATGTAAAAAGTGACATTATTCTATATCCGACACCTCTTCCAGCCTTTGTGACTGCTGTACAGTGATTTGCAAGTTAGTAAAATTTTAATTTTACTCTCTGGATACATAAAAAAAACCTGTATTGTATAATGATAATAGTCACACCACCATCTTTTATGTCACTTCAGTTATTTACTAGATACCAGTCTGCCTAATTGAGATGGTTTTTTTTCTCCCAGTGACTCAGCCGCCTCTGGTGTCTAAATATATCTCAATCCTTGGAAGTTGAAGTGCGGATCCTCTGACCATAGCTCTCAAGTGACTCCTTTGGATGGTCCAATGATGATTCTCAATTAAATGGCTCTTCAATCAACCTTTTCTCGCTGTGAACCTGTGACCCTTCCAGATATTCCTTCTGCGCTTTGACTTTGTCTGGGATCGCTGTGGGATGTGTCAGCATGGGAGTGATTTCATAGAAATGAATGGATGCAATCTGGGTTGATTAAGAATATGTCTTAGTCATGCCTGTGTATTACAATAGAAGCAGTTAAAACAAAACAAAAAATATCAAATAGGATTACAAAACTGCAAATATTCCCTAAAGAAATGTAATAATTTTCAAGCACATTTTTAGGAGTGTAGACAGGGACGTCATTTCACCAAAATTCCAGGGTTAGAGGAAGTGACATCACTCGACACTTGACCTTTGATGACATCACAGGAAGTGATGTTGACCCCACCCAGATGTGTTATTTTATAGCACTTACACTTGAGCGCTTTATATAGAAAAAATATACATACAATATCACCCTACCTGTGTTGGTACTCATTTATTGACCTCAGAAGGATGAAAGGATGAGTTGAGGTGTTTAACAACAGACTAAATCAGTGACTCACCCCCTGAAGCGTGCCTGAATTAAACCTTTAATGAGTCTAGCAATTATGGTATAGAATTCCAGAAAGACACATTATTTGGTATTCCTATTCTTTCTTATCTAGGTCGCTGCTGAAATTGTTAGACTTGTGGAACCCTTGTCCTTTTTTTTTACATTTTATTTTGAGAGGCCTGAAAAAGAAACTCCAGAAGCAAAGAGCCACATGACGCTGGCCACAGCCCAGGAGCTTGCATTAATAAAATATATATATATATTTATTTAGGGGTAGCAAAGGAGACCCCAGGGGTAGAAAGGGAGAGTGTGACCCCTGGCAACCCTTAAATGACATCCCTGATTGTAGAAAACACGGAAAAAAATGGCATCTGTCCCTGCGATGTGACCAGAGGCGTGGCCGGGATTGTCTCACAAGTGGGGCCTGGAGCTAATGTAGTTGTGCCCACCGCGGTAACGTTAACATCTGTAAATGCCCACACAGCGCTGCTGAGTGGCCATTTACAGGTTTTGGGTGCACTCTGCCCGCTCATGCCCTACCCTGTCTATGCCTCTGGTCATGTGACTGACATGCATGGGACTCACTGCAACCACAAGCCTGGTACCTGGATGAAGCCTGTCATTGTAATGTATGATGCTTTTACAATATAATTGCATTGGGTCACACCGCAGCACGTGCACATGCCCCTCCACTAAATGCAGGTCGGGTGCCAGAGTTCACGAAGGCCATGTCCTGCAAGGCTTCAATGGTTTTTCAGTGCAAGTGGTTAATGGTAATTAAGTGAGTTACTCATGGGAGACCTTCAAGTCTAGTGTTGCTTGAACAAAAAGGTAACCTTTTTATCGTAGGTTATGGTAATTATACATGCGGCATGTTTATTATATCACATCTGTTATTTACACATTACTAGGCTGTCTAATTTACGAAATTGTTTCCCAAGGCTTGCCTTGAGATTTGGCTCTTAGGGCCAAGCCAGACTTCTGGCGCGGCTCTGGCTCACCTCTCCCTATACATTTCCTGGTTTGCACACCTCTATTTGCAACCCATGACCTGAGGTCCACTGAGATCCATGAAGATTAAGAATTTGTGTGGTTTGCCTAGTGGTACATACCCATACACTCCCCTGCACCTTTGAATCTGCCAATCAGCGTTTAGGGGAGGAGCATTTGAATACTTGAACACTTACGGACACTCTGAGCTGCTGACAACTTGTGCCTGTCCAGCATTGCTCCTGCTGCCTTGCTCAACACTGCTATGACTGCAAAGGGACAAAGCTATCTACACGCCAGATCGCTCCATTTCCTGCGCATGTGCAGAGAGTAAATCAACTAGAAGGTAAAACATGAAACAGAATGATTTAGTTTCGCACACCTGAAACATCACGAACTGCCTACCATTATCCGTGACTTTAGTGGATGCAACATACACTTTTACTATTCTGAGAAGCAGAAATAGCACACACTACCCAGCATTAACCACAAACTAAGTGAATGTAAATACGCTTTTAATATTCTCATAGGTGAACCACCAGACTGGTCACAGCATTCGTGAATGAAGTGAACGCAAAACACACTATTAGGGCCCGATTACTGGAATTATTTGCATGGAAAAAAGGGTATTTATGTGCCAAAATGCGCATAAATCTGCGTTTGTCGATTCATGGAATCGAATGCGCTGTACTTTTCCTCGACTTGTGTGGAGTTCACGCAGGCTCAGCACATCTCTGTGAGCCGTCGAGGGCCTTGCGTGAGACTCCACGCAGATCACGGGCATGGCTTGCGCAGAGGGCTGGAAAGGGAGCAGAATACCAAAAATGGTGAAGAACTTGCTCAAAAATTGGCGTTACAGGGGCAGCCTGCAGGCAGTCCCTCACACGCCCACAATTGCGCAGCACAAGATGTATTCATGGATTCAATTGCACAACCTCTTGGCCGGGAAAGGCCACACAAGTCCTTCATACTATCCGCCACCCGAAGGCTGGCACAAGTACACTCGCGCTAGGATTCACAGCACGTTGGTGGGGTTGCATGTCGGATTATGGGGTGTGTGTACTCAACCAGGGTTCCCATCTAATTTAGAGGTGTGCGTACACAGTTAAACGGGGTGCAGGAATGGTTTACAGGGATTCGCATTCAGATTTCACGAGTAATTACTGAGTTACGAGTGTTTATACGCATGTTGTCGGGGTGCCAGGAACAATTACGGGGGACCCCAACCACGGCCCCTGAGATGCAGGCCTGCTTGCGGGGGAGCCCATGCACTGTTTGAAGGGTGCATGTATTTACGGCAGAGCGCGCATAGCTAGCTATTCTGACTGTTTATGCTTTGCATGTGGGCCTTTCGAGGGCGATCCAGCCGCTGCTTGGGATTACGGGTTACTTTATGCAGTAAATTTCATGAATACGCGGGGCGTGCATTTTTCATTCTTCGGGCAAGCTTGCGTAGTGTCCTACTCGGTGCACGGCACCTGCAGAATTTCTGCATTCATTTCCATGAATCAGACCCTTAGTAGTCTCAGAGCTGCCCGTCTTTAGTCTCAGAACTGCCCATCTTTATTCATGAATGAAGAGAAAGCGGAACACACTCTTAGTAGTCCTAGAACTGCCCATCTTTTGTCTCAGAAGTGCCTAGTGGAGATAATCCCATGTTTTCGTATATCATTCAATTCACTTAGGATATTGGTGCACTTTTAACTCTTTCTCAATAGCAAGTTTGTGTTTTTGGACCAGTGACCAGTGTTCTTTTGCAAAGATCCCAAAAAAACTTTTTAGAAAAAGGTACAAAGAACAAAAATTCCAGCTCTCTGCACAAAGGCGCTTTTTTTTAATTTTAACACGGTACATGGTTGCAAGACTGAACAAGTGTACTAAATGCAAAGATTCAACTATGTAGCAATCTTGGTGCATGTGTTAGGAAGGTGCAGTTTTCCACTTTAGTGTGAATATGATTATGATTGCAATTTAGTGTGCTATAGAAATCCAAATAAATTGCTAAATAAATAATTGATGAGGCAAAAAGGCAAAAGTCAGGTGTGTTTTGTAGTTTATGAACAAAATATGGCATCGTGCCACCGAGCTATGAATATTTGTACTTAAATCAGAGAACATCGCAGACCCGAGTCAGGTCTTCAGAAGCATGTTGCAGTGCATGAAGCAGACCTTTCCAAATCCAACGTCATTTAGACCCTTATGGCGACCACAGACGGCGAGAACGGCGGACTGATACAACAACACGCAAGTCATACATTTCTGAAGGTACAAACCTAAGACAACATATGGTGCTGGCCATCCTTATATGCGTCAAGTGAGGCCCAGCGCCATTGCCTTGCTGCAATTTCATAAGGCCCCGTTAGGGCTAGTCCCTGCACTCGAGGGAGCTCTGCCCGGACTTGAGAGGGGTCCTACTACTGATATCCTCTCACAAGCCATGTTCTCCCCTCCCTGTGCCTCCTGCCAGGAATACAGAGGAACATTCGGCAGGTGGCCACCTCTCAGCTTAGAGATGCAGAGAGCCCGGTGTGTCAAAGAAGGAAAAAACAGGCCCTTACCTTTGATGGCGGCTAAATACCCTCGCAGTTCTCTCTGAAGCCTTGAACCTTCTGTCTGTGAAAAGAAATACAAATGCATGTTTGTGGTTAAGAGGAGACACATCTATGTAAAACCAAACAAATTATTTAGTGGTATTGTGATGAATATCGTGACCCGGGGCTTCATGGATGGAAATATTGTTAAAACCGGGTGCCAACTTTTTCATGCTTATTGGAGCCCACATGCAGTAACACACAATACCATACCATTATTTAAACATGATCTGTGCTACATTCATATTTAACAGATCACAATAATGTAGGTATGTTAGTTTTGTATGTAGGCTTTCAAGCTGCCCTAACAATATCCAGGACAAGATTACAAAATATCATCACAAATGATTGGCGTTTGCTTCCGTGACCCATAGCAACACTCGCCTGATCCCTGCTACCGCTTCATGGAACTGCAGAGAAGATGAAATGGCGGGTGGCACCAGTTACTCATGAAATTCTAAACTACCATCCGTGAACAAGAAGGTTTACCCAGTAAACAATTGTGTTAGAAATACAAGAAATCGTTTTTTAGAACACACTTCATGACAGACTTCGGCTTCTAAGCGCTGGACATGGTATTGAACCCGTGCTTCTCGGAGCTGTCATGTTTCTAAGACAAGCCTTTTGCCCCTGAGCTACAGATGGCCCCCCGCCCAGTATATCCTAGTAGGTCACAGGGAAAAACCATCAAGCAAAGATTGGTACTAGCAAAAGGGCTCTTACGTTGCTCTTTAAATAGTAAACATCTAAAATGGAGGAAAGCAGATTTGCTGCCCGTTGCAGTTTTTTAAAAGGATTCTGGAAAGGGCAGAATAAATATGCTTAGCATTACAGTTACTTTTCTGTGCAGCGCCTCATTACAATAAAATTAAAAGAGACTAAATTCGGAATATCACTAAGATTTGAAGTCTTTATAATAATTACAATCTCGGGTTTAAATGAGCAAGTTTTCCGCCCTCGGTACAACACTCCAGTGCTTTTCGGCCCTCAACAAACACCATAACTAAAATGTATTTAAACAAAACATATTTCCCTCAAACTATATCTTTACGTCTGCCTAAAATTGAAGCCAAGAAGCATAACCTTTAACCCCAATGCACATGCATAGAAATGTAGGAATGTATACAGTAAAGATATCGACCAGACACATTCCCCCCAAACTCAAGGCCTGATGGGACTCATTTAAGGCACAATTGACAACTAAGAAAAGTAATCATTTTTCCACTGTTCCGCAAAACAATGATCCCGAGGCCACAGAGTCCATCCCCTTATCAATCACAACCCTGTGGGAGGGGACAGCCAATCAGGATGCTTAGAATGCGGTCTGTATTTAAGCATTATTACACGGGAGGGGTGGGGCATTACTGGGCCAGGTAATACCCCGGGTCATAGTTACACGTAATGAAGCCCCGCTGCATTACAAGGGCTGGGAATACCCCCGCACCCACTCCGCCTGTGTGATATTGCTATTAGTACCCCAGCAGGATTTGCCGGGGTACTAATAGTTTGTAATTTGCGAAACCGCAACTTAAAAAAGAAATGTGCCTGCAATGGATCGGGAGAAAGGGGCTATACGTAGGCACTTCTTCCTTTCCATGGAATAATTGCTGACGTCGGTGCTGCGCCGGAAACATTAGTGTTCCCGGCGCAGCCAACGGACAAGAAGGTAAGTGGGGAGGCAGTGTGGACTACCTATCAGGTTAGAAAAATGGGGTGGGGGCTAGGATGTCGGCCGCTGCTGCGCAGGAAAGCTGCTCTTACCTGAAATCCCGGCGAGGGAAGAGAGCGGCCACTGATCTTAGAAGGCTTGGAGCGGGAGCTTTGCCATGTGGCTGGGAGGCCACCACACCCCCTTCGCCGGGTACTAATTACCCATAAAAGGCCATGTTCCTAGCAGTCATAAAGCTGTGTGCCGCTCACTCCTTTGTGTCGCACTAGTGCTGCCTCCCTTCTGTCCCTTCAGCCACATGAGCAACTGCAAGCACTGGATGCATTAGTAAAGGCTCTATTTCTAAATTATCTTTATTAATGTTCATAATTCACACATTGAACAAAGAGAATCGATCATTAATAATATCAACTTTATTCGATATAATGGACCTCATTACGAGAAAGGAGGTAGAGGGTTAACGGCATCGGTAGTGCTGCCGGCCCCATTAACCCTTTACCGCCTCATTACGAGGTCTGCTCGCAGGACCCGCTAAGGACCTCTGGTAAAACAAGGCGTCCTTAGCGGCACCCACGAGCAGATCTGGATGCTAACAACGGGCCCGTGAGTAACAGGCCCATTCTTGGCATCTTCCCCATTCCCCATGAGCCCTATAGGGGCTCAAATGAGAATGGGGATGTAGCAGGTCCAGGTTCCTTGAATAGGGAAATACCGGGCCCTCCAAGATCAGAATGGCCCGGTATTTCCCCATTCCAGGAACCCGGTACCCGGTATGGGGGTAGCCATGCCACTAAAAGCGGCATGGCTACCTCCATACTGGTAATGAGGCCCAATATCATTGGATCCAACTATAACAGATGGATCACCATTAAGCAAATCTATAGTGCTGCCTCAAAGGTCCAAAACCAAAGTTTTGGAGGGTTGCGCGCATGAAGGTCCAGTCAACAGAATCAAAAGCCTTTTCAACATCTAAACTGGTCAAGGCAAAATGTAAGGATTTCAATTGACCAAGTCTAGCACCAGAAAACGCCTCCACAGATTAAGGGAAGTATTTCTGTCAGAAATTAAACCAGCTTGGTCATTTGTGATTAACAAAGGCGCAATTCTAGGCAGTCTGCCTGTGATCTTTTTACTCAGGATTTTCACATGTATTTTAAAAATAAAGGTCTATATGACTCACATTTGGTTCCCAGTTTACCTCCTTTTAATAGTAAAATAATAACTGTTTTCCCAATTGAGCGTGGCAAAGCTCCTCTTATTAATGCCTCTTTCTACTTATTAAGCAAATGTGGAATTAGCAACTCACTAAAGGTAGCGTAAAATCAGACTGGCAACTCATCAGCCTCAAAAGGGTCCAGCCCTTTAGGAAAGTCAATATAGCCCAGTGAATATCTTGTGTGATGATTGGTGCATCTAATAGATCGCCGTCTTCACAAAAAAAACAAGGCCGGGCAATCCTGTCCAAAAACTCTGCTCTGGTTCTGAGCACGATTTGATGCTAATGAGTACATCTCCTTCAACTTGTCATTTATCAGATAGGGATCAAAAGGAATAGACCCCTCCATTAATTATATACGAGTGATCAGCTATCTGGCCAGTGTTTTTGACACAATCCAGGCTAGTGCATTCCCTGATTTGTCCTCAAATTCATGGCAGAACCTGGTATATTTCATAAATTCAAACTTAATGAACTGCTCACGAGATAGATTTAAATCAATTCTTATTCTCAGCTAATTGCTTCACGGTGGTTGGATCTGTACTATGCCTTCTGTCAAGAATGTTTACTTTGTGTTCTTTGCCCATGATTTCCTTATTTAAGTTGGGCCTAACACCCCATGTTCTTGACATCACAATTTCCCCAATAGTGACTTTGAAGGATTCCCATAGCCTACTGACCCCACATTACTGGAGAAAGAAATCTTGTATTTCAATACATACCATATGGACATAACCTATATCCTCAAACGTAGATGACTGCAGTCTTTAGCACGGTATAGGAGTGATGGTAATGCTTAATTTGAGTTGTATATGAAGAGGAGAATGGTCAGATAAGGATCTGTCAAGATATTATGTTTGAAGCACCCTGAATGTGTGTTGGATGTTTACAAAGACCATGGACCTCATTCAGAGTATGGCGTTCTGGAAATAAGGGTGCTGGTAGCAAAGTATCGGCACCCTTTCCAGACCGCCATACTACAAGAATACCGGTAGGGGCCATGGATCCCCCAGCAGGCCTGACCTGCCCGGTTTTCCGGCCCCTACCGGCATGGTTGTCATAGAAGCATCAGCACTATTAGCAACGGTGCCAGAGCTTCTGTGTTCCCATTTCCATGGAGTTCATTAGGATTCCATGGAAATGGGGAGTAACCGTTACTGCCGCCCTTGTGATATCCCAGTGGCACAGGGATATCAGTTAGCGGTACGGCTGTTACAGGGTTGCCAGAAACCTGCCACCTACCGGCAGGTTTTCCGGCAGCCCCGTAAGGAGGACCCATGTCTATTTGTGAAAAATGTGTTATGCACCTGCAACCAGAATGAAAATGCAGTTTCACTGGGGTGTTGCCCTTACAGAGGTCACAAAGTTAGAATACACTGAATATTAGTACAACTGTCTTTGTTGCAGTAGCCGGCAGTCTACCAGTGCTTGAAGAACTATCTAATCTGGAATCTAAAATACAATTGAAATCACCACCACAAAAAATCATGCATCCAGTTTTATCACCTAGTAGCTCATCAATATACAGAAGCTCAAAACCTTTTCATGTGCCCCTCAAGACTATAAATCTGCCAGAGTTATCAGAATATTGCTTTTCCAGCTCAAATGGAGCCTCTGTAGGTAACCACATGAACCCACTGCTTCTCCTTCGGCGACTGATGAAAAGGGTAAAAAATAGAATTGAGCCTTCACTGTAACACTTAGTTTCACATACTCCAAGGCTGATGAGCTTCCTACAGCATAGCTAAAGCAATGCCATGTCTCCTTAAGTACAAGAGCATCCTGTGCCTCTTGACTTCTACATTAATACCCCAGATGTTACATGACAAAGACACATTTCCTGGATTTAATCATGTGTACTTAGTAAAGCACCAACAAGAGTGCACAAAAAGCATCTTAGTGCAAGGGCTGACCTCAGTCACTGAAACTGAACACAATTGAACTTAATCAAAATACCCTTTCCCTCCATCTGGTATATTTGATGCATTCAAACTTAATGACCTTTTTACGAGATAGATTTAAATCAATTCGTATTCTCAGCTAATTGCTTCACAGTGGTAGGATCTGTACTATGCCTTCTGTCAAGAATGTTTACTTTGTCATCTTTGCCCATGATTTCCTTATTTAAGTTGGGCCTAACACCCCATGTACTTGACATCAAAATGTCCCCAATAGTGACTTTGAAGGATTCTCATAGTCTACTGAGCCCACATCACTGGAGAAAATATCTTGTATTTCAATACATACCATACAGAAATAACCTATATCCTAAAATGTAGATGACTGCATAAAAATAAAAAGCAGCAACGGTGTCAGCAGTATTAAGAATCGCTAGACAAACTATCCTTAGAGTATAAAATGTTAACCACATTGTCAATTGCACCAAAGCGTTGGCAGTCCGCACTAAATAAAGAGCAATTGTGACCCCAACCCAGAATCCTGGGGGAAGGGGAAGGCACCAAGGCCCATAATTTTACAATAATGACAATAATGCATGGTCCACTAATACCACTGTGTTCTATAGCACGTAAGCACCACTAAAGGTCAAACGTAAGGAAAGGGCAGCACTACCAATTCAGATCCATCACTATTTTTCTCCCTTCCTTGTCCAGAAGCAACAAAGTAGCCTTTGCAACCACTGTTGAGCACTACTGTGGGCATTGCGGCCATTATGGATATATGAACCAGTGTTCATATATTGTAGGGTGGGAAAAAAGGACAGTCAAGTATGAAGTGGTGGTAACAGTTTTACTGACACTTTACCGTGATTTCCCGCACCACTGAATTCAGACTTTGGTGGTGAAGTGGAGGTGATACCTCGAGCAGGTTGCTGGCGCTAGACCTCCGCTCCCATGTTCACCCTCTCCCCACTTTCTGCTGCCAGGCCTTAATCACACTACTGTCATCTACCTGCCTCTCCTTACCTCTTAAGCTCCGCAGTATCCTTTTGTCTTGATTATTGCATGAATGTCTTTACTTGGGAACCCAAACACAAAGATAGACGATGCCATGCCATATGTAACAATATAGTTATGTTTTGGTAATTTGAGAAATTTTGTTAAAAACCCGGGCCTCCCCGGGGGTCAGGAACCCTAAAGTGTGTCTCTTGCCTGGTCATGGCTCTCTTTCATAATGGCTCTCAGAACTTTGCCTTCAAGTTACAGCTGCAATATTTCCACTTTAACATCTTTCTTAGTGGCTCTAAGAATGTCACATTCATATACGGAAAGCAGCATTTGTCTTTGTAGTCACTTTCTCAGTTGGCTTGCTTTAAGAACGTGGCATTCAAATTCCGCATGCAGTATTTCCACCTTCAGCCTCTTTCTCCATTGGCCAAAGAAATGTGTCTTCAAATCACAGTATGCAGCATTCCTCCTGTCAGTCACTGTCTTCAGGGCGTAGACTTTGGTTTTCCCACCGGGGCTGTGGCTGGGGGACAGGGGGCAGTAAAAGAAAAAAAAAGTCCTGTTATAACAGATTTGGGACTGTCCCACAATTGGCCTTTGCTGGCGGGGGGGTGGGGGCCCAGAACACCCGCGTACTCAGCGCCCCTGACTGTCTCGGTTGGTCATACTAACATTGCCTCTGTGTTGTAGCATTCCACATTTTTCCTTTCAGCCTATTTCTCCATTGACCCCAGGAGCCTGGACTTCAATTGGCAGCATGAAACATTTGTCGTGTCAGTCGCTATCTCAGTTGGTGCTAGGAACTTTGCCTCCGTGTTGCAGCATTCCACATTTTTCCTTTCAGCCTATTTCTCCATTGACCCCAGGAGCCTGGACTTCAATTGGCAGCATGCAACATTCGTCGTGTCAGTCGCTATCTCAGTTGGTGCTAGGAACTTTGCCTCCGTGTTGCAGCATTCCGCATTTTTCCTTTCAGCCTATTTCTCCATTGACTCCAGGAGGCTGGCCTTCAAGTGGCAGCATGCAGCATTTGTCCCGTCAGTCGCTATCTCAGTTGGTGCTAAGAACTTTGCCTCCGTGTTGCAGCATTCAGCGTTTTTCCTTTCAGCTTATTTCCCCATTGACCCCAGGAGCCTGGCCTTCAAGTGGCAGCATGTAGCATTTATCCTGTCAGCCTCTCTCTCAGTTGGTGTTTGCCTCCGTGTTGCAGCATTCAGCATTTTTCCTTTCAGCCAATTTCTCCATTGGCCCCAGGAGTCTGGCCATCAAGTGGCAGCATGTAGCATTTGTCCTGTCAGTCGCTATCTCAATTGATGCTAGAAACGTTGCCCCTGTGTTGCAGCATTCAGCATTTTTCCTTTCAGCCTATTTCTCCATTGACCACAGGAGCCTGGGCTTCAAGTGGAAGCATGTAGCATTTGTCCTGTCAGTCGCTGTCTCAGTTGGTGCTAGGAACTTTGCCTCCTTGTTGCAGCAATCAGCATTTTTCCTTTCAGCCTGTTTCTCCATTGACCCCAGGATCCTGGCCTTCAAGTGGCAGCAGGGACTGTTTGTACTTGCAAACCCATTCTCAGTTTGCTGTGTGATTGCTGTCTTCAAGATCTAGCAATGCAGCAGTTCCACTATCAGTTTCTTTTCTATTGGCTCTACAAACTTTGCTTTTAAATTTCAGCATGAAGCCTATCCACTTTTAATGATCTTTTCCCTTGGCAATAGGAATGTTCTCTGCTGGTTAAAGCATCAACCGTTCCTCCCTAAAACCACTTTCACAGCTGGCTCAAGGAACTTTTTCACCAGGGTCCAGCTTGAAACTCCTCCATTTAATAGCTTTCTCAGAGGCTTCCCCTGACTTTTCCCCTGACGTCTCCCTTCCATCCCGTGGCCGCCGCTCTTCGGTTCTCTCTCTCCATGAAGCTGGGCATCTGTGGACCTGTCTCTGTTCTTGGTGTGACTTGGCATATTCTCTCTTTCCCCAGGGCTGGTCTTGTGCACACCTCAAGGCGAGAGAAAACTTCAGCGGCTTTGATTTTTCCCAGGTCCTGTTATTCTTCCTCCACCAATTGCTCTCCACCCCTTCCATCTGTGTCACACTCTTATGCCATGTGGGCTAGCTCTTCACACTGCTTCTGAAGGCATCCATGTCCATCATTCCCCAACCCCCCTCTTCTCGGCTCCCACTGTTCCTGCAACAAGGTCATTCTAACACAAATGACTTCACTGGAGGCCTCCTGTTTCTGTGCTTGGTCCTGCTTCACAGCAAACACAGTTAGAAAAAAAACTGAATCATAAAACTAAAACCTCTAATTTAAATAAGGAAAAAGAATCCCACAAAAATAAAAACGCATCTTACCAGGACAGTCCCACAGAAATATCATGACGCTCTCTCCACCCTGCCTTCCAGATTCAATGCTCTCCTGTCTCCCAGATCAAGTATTTGTCAACCCCGCTCTATGCAGATGGAGCCTGACCGACCCTTCAAAGAAGCCATAAGTCACAGGGCTCAATGAGGATGCCCAAATGTGTGAATCTCCATCCAAAGACTGATTCCCAAAGTTATCCACATCATAGATGTAGGCTTTCCCATTGGGTCTCAAATGTTTTCGATCTTACAACAATCTTCATTAGTGAACAAAAGAATCCTCTTGGCTGGCAGCTTTTTATCTGCACTCACATTTCTGAAGGAGTTTTGTGTATTAACCAGCAAGATAGAGCATGTTCCCCAGGGCCCATTCAGATTTGCTTAAATATTTTAAAGAATTTTAAACAGGTGGCTTGGTATTGCCCTTTCAAATCATGACATGCGCACCATTCTGTAATGCAACGCAAATTATTTATTGTGATAGTCCTGTTTCATTTTATAAGAGAAGTAATCATGAGGAAATCAAAAGGTTACTATCTAAAAAATATCCTGTGATGCATAACATTTTATCAAATTGTCTATTTGGTTATTATTTCTGGCATTTCTAGCCCTTCAACCAAACCACTTTGCCTTGCCATTCCTGTAAATCGTCGTTATAATTGGGAGCTGTAATTCCGCTCGATGCGCAATCAAGAAAATTGGTGTGTCTCGGTTGGTTGTTCATGACCCCGATGTGTTACCATTTTGACATAATAAAAAGGCTTGGAGCAAAGAAAGTTGTTAAATTCGCGTCTTATCATTTAACACACATTGGAGTGTCATCCTCTGCTGAGGAAGGTGAAACTTATGACAACTCTGGATGCAAACTCGAATCTATATATACTTCTATATCTCAGAAAGCGACTGTGGATGATAATTTATACACTGTTCGTTGGCTTGCTCCCGCATTAAGTGATGGCGCGAAGAGCTGCAGCCTGATGACGCGCTGGTCTGTGAGGCAATAACAAAGAAGCTTCATCGACATGAAGGTATTTTCCACAAGGAAACTGTTCTTTCTGTTGATCATTAAGGCTGTTGCAAACTCACCTGAAAGCAGCTCGCGTCCTCACCTCCCAACAACACGGGGGCTTTCTGTTGTACATGTCTTGCCTGGGTGAGCAGGAATGTTGTGATGTCATGTGGAGTGTTGATGTCTGAGTGTTAGAATGTGTGAGTGAAGGTTCCAGCCCTGGTCAGTTGGTGAACCCCCTGCCTGGGTGATGGGCTGCCAGTGTTTATGTCCTTATGTAACTTTACTAAGAACTGTATAAATGCTTGTGAAGGTATCTTGTGTTGTTCCAATAAACCTAACAAGCTTACCCTAAGAAGATTGTATGCTGCTTCATAACAATGGCGACGAGGATGGGATGTGATCTCAGCATTATTTTAAGTATGGTATGGGTGCGTCTGTGGTAGGGGCGTACATGGGTTAATGGTATACAGTGGACTGTGGTGGTAGTGCCACCACTTCTGTGTGGAAGTGTCTGCAATAATTGAGATGCATGGTGAGGCCACGTATATCTGTGCATGGTGGTAGCGCCACGATTACAGTGAGGGCGTGACTGTGTTTATAGTCATGCAGGGTTAATAGCTATTCTGAGTGGTAGTAACTCTATCCAGACAAGGTCCGACTGTGAGTACAGTCCTGCTTGAGTTATAGCTACTGTGCTGGGCGGTAGCGCCCCCAGTTGGTTGGGGTGTGACCGTTATTACAGTCACACATGGATAAAGAGGTATGTGCGCGGGTGGTGGCGCCCCCGGTGTTTGTAGGAGCATGTCTGTTGGTGAGGGGCATGAAAGGTCACACATGTACTTCTATCTTGTGGTCATGTACCACTAATGTTTTTCTTTTATTGCGTGCAGGCTGCTGTTCCTGGCTGCACTGCGTGCCTATTGAAGACTTGCTCCACCTTTCAGGGTCCAGAGTGTGCCTGTATTTAGTTGTTGGTCTCGGTGTGCCTGGCCAGTGCACTGGGATAAGATGAGAGTCAGAGTGTTTGAGCACATGCGGTGTGCCTGCCCTGGTCATACGAGTCTGTGTGGATGGGGTGTGTTGGTATGAGTGGAGGTGTGTCCCGTGGTGTTTTGTATGTTGTGGATAAGTGCAAGGAGGGGAGTGTATGTTGTGGATAAGTGCAAGGAGGGGAGATGTGTTGTGTGTAGTGCTTAGTGTGTGAAGTGTGTTAAAGTAAAGGGGGGGAGATGTGTTGTATATGTCTTGCCTGGGTGAGCAGGAATGTTGTGATGTCATGTGGAGTGTTGATGTCTGAGTGTTGGAATGTGTGATTGAAGGTTCCAGCCCTGGTCAGTTGGTGAACCCCCTGCCTGGGTGATGGGCTGCCAGTGTTTATGTCCTTATGTAACTTTACTAAGAACTGTATAAATGCTTGTGAAGGTATCTTGTGCTGTTCCAATAAACCTAACAAGCTTACCCTAAGAAGATTGTATGCTGCTTCATAACATTTTCATCCCCATGGAAGTCAAGAAGCCCAAGGATTTCCTCAAGCACTGTAAAATTGGAGGTCTCATCCACCCAGCACTGACCTCTCTGTTGCCAGAGTGGTTTCGGAAATGCTACCGAAAGGTCCCAGCTGTGAATAATATAATATCCTCAGACTCCCTACCCTCGATTCCGCCCTGGTCGAGCTGATGCACTGTGCCCAATCTGCCCCACCACCTCTCCTTCTCCGTGGGGCACTGCAATGGGATGTGAACATGCCTTACAGAGTTTGATTTATTACAGTTTGTCCAGAGGGGGTTTCGGGATTGATAGGATCAGAGAGAGATGCGAGGTGCAAATCTTGATGCGTTGAGAAGTGTGGATTATGGGGAAAACCACTTCTGTGTACTGGGGAGATTTTGAGTTGGATACATGGTTTTTGTTTGGGCGCCTGGACCCCAAGTGTAATGTTCTTTTGCGTGCAAACAACATTCAATCTGTGTGCATGGTAGGTGTGGGAGTGCAATGTGGTGGGATCATTGAAGTCTCTTCTGTGTGTTATCTGAGCAGCTGAGGTGCGTTTGGGTATGTATTAAGGGTTTGAACTAGGGGATGGGAGGTGGAAGAGGGTGCTTGTGATGATGATGAATGAGTTGGTTAGTGGAAGGGAAGCTTAGTTATGAATGTCTATGCCTGGGTTGGCAGGCTCCTTGGGACCATGAAGAGATTCTAGGGGTCCCGTATTCATCCAGGTGTCCTTGTGGTTACCATCCTGTGGCCAGGTTTCCTGCAGTGTAGGTGCGTTGTTCCGAGCCCAGCTGGGCAGTCAGAACCAGGCATTCATGAGTGTTTCTCCTTTTGTTGGGTATGAGTAGCTGGTGTTTTGGTTTTGGTAAGAGTTTTTGGTTATTGTCCCCCAAACTGTTGGTGGAGAGTCCTATTTGCCCCACTTATTTAAGCAATAAGCCCAGAACAGGGGGGGCTTTACCACTTCAGCTTGGGCCTGTAACTAGGGGACCACGGCATTACCTGAAGTGGTAATACCCCCTGCGAGGGGCTTATTGCTATTACTACCCCGGCCTGTAAAACTGGGGTACTAAAATAATGTTTTTTCTGTTCTGAAACGCTCTGGCCTTTGGGAACAGAAAGAAAAAGGTAAATAAAATGGCAACCAGGGAAGGGCAAACAAAGTCTGTTTTGTCTTTCCATGGCGGTCATTGAAAACAATAAAGAAACAAAATTGCCACCATGGAAAGGGAGAAGGGACTATATGTATATGGGATACATTACTCACCGTAATCGTATTTCTGATGCTTGTATCTGCTTAGATTCACATGCTGTGCATAGGCTGACATCTAGTGGAAGCTGCAGAGTATTACAGTTTGTTTTTCGAAACTCGAAAATGGGCGTCGACACAGGGCGTGCCAGTAATACTATCCCTAGTGTGACGTCCACTGTACCCAAGATCCCTCACGCGTCTAGGATCCTCAGATTGTATTTTTTCTGACATGAGGTAGCATGAGGAGTAGCGTGAGTACAGATAATCCAAGCAGATAGATAGAAAGGTAAGACTACAAGCAACCATGCGCCTTCTCTCAGAGGGGAGGAAGGGTGGGTCGCATGTGAATCTAAGCAGATACAAGCATCAGAAATACGATTACGGTGAGTAATGTATCCCTTCTGAGGCTTGTGGAATCTGCTTAGATCACATGCTGTGCATAGATTAGCGAGCAGTACCTGAAGAAGGAGGTGGGATGTGAGAAGGGTCATGAGCAAATAAGTGTCTTAGAACCGCTTGTCCCACTTGTGTATCTGCCTTGGAATGGGTGTCAATGCAGTAATGCTGAGTAAAAGTGTGAATAGAGCTCCAAGTAGCTGCTTTGCAAATGGTGTCAAGGGGTACATTTGCAATGAAAGCCAGAGTGGCCCCAATGCCTCTAGTAGAGTGGGCTCTTGGTGTGAAAGGCAGAGTTCTTTCAGAGAGTGAGTAACACAGCTGGATACAGTAAATAATCCACTTCGAGATGGCACCTTTAGAGACGCGATCCCCCATTCTGCCTGTAGCTACGGAGACAAACAGTTGATCTGTTTTCCTTAGCGGTCTGGTTTTATTTACATAGTAGAGGACCGCCCTACGCACATCTAGGGTGTCTAGTTTCACCTCAGCCGAGCTTTGAGGGTACTGGAAGAAAGCCGGAAGCTCGATGCACTGGTTTACGTGGAATTTAGATATAAACTTAGGTGAGAACCTAGGGTGTGTGCGTAAAACCAGTTTGTCTTTATGGACAGTAAAGAAGGGATGAGAGAAAAATTGGGCGGAACCCTCTTTTTTGTGAAGGGGGCCTGACTCCTGAGGGTGGGTATACTAGAAAAAGAGGAAATGGAGTCAAAAGGTACCCTGACCCAAGACGGGAAAGGAGGTCACGACATTTGCAGCGAAGCTAGGTAATGGCTAGCTTATTAAGACAAACACCATTAAAGACGGCGAGAGTATCAAGAAAAAACAAGTTTATTTAACACTAACACGATAAACATATTTTCAGAAAACGAGACATATTTTCAAAAAGGGTGCTATTGCATTCAGGATGTGCAACCGTGAGCACATAAATATCTGCTATTTCGTGGGTTAGTAGGCAGAGTGAAAACTTAGTACATGTATTGCTTGGAATCACAATACGATCGTTTTGTCGACACAAAGACTGGTGTTTCTGGTTCGGTGTATTCATTGGTGTTGTTGCAGTGGCTGTACCAGGTGGAGCCGGGCTGCTTGGATGTACCGAACGGTCTTCAGGACTTATACGTTATGGTTGGAGTCATGATGGTGAAGTGTGTCCATCTAAATATTGTGAGAGAGGACTGGGTTAGTCTGGGGGCAGTGTTGTCAAAGATTTGTATGATTTTCAAGAAAAAGAATGCTGTAAATAAAAGGACCTACCGTGGTCGGATAATTATACGTCTGGGTTGAGGTCCAAATTAATTGGCAGGCATCTGCGGTAACGTCAGATGTCAGGAGCTGTAAGTGAACAATCAAATGAAAAAAAGGGTGATTACCCTATTGGGCAACGAATGTTTGCAAATGCCTATAAAGTGATTCGGTGCCGTAGAGAGAACCGCCTGTGTTGAGTACAAGTGGTCGTGCACAGTTTTAGTATAAAGGATTGGCGGTGCTTCCAGTGCTGCTTGGGTTGAAATACCTCACCGCTGATGTGGGGAGCCTAGTAACGGCGTGTGGAACATGGATGCAGGTCAAGTTGGTTTAGCGTACGTCTGAAAACCTGGGCTTAGAACCTAGGGGGTTGAGTTTCGGAGGGCATGGCGGAATGAACATGCGTGGCTGAAGAGGTGACTCGAAAGTGGCGCGCACAGGTACCTGGTGATAGTCGACTGTGGAGCTGTGTTGCCTCCTGCGCTCGGTCCAGTTGTTCTGTGGGTAATGAGCTGTGCTCCTCCGGAAAACGATAGTGTGCCTGCGCGATGGCGAGTCGTGTTTTAAAGGCTGCAATGCGCATGTCGCCGGGGTGTTGGGTGTACAGGCGCATGAGTCAGTGATTAGTGTACAGGCGCATGAGTCGGTGTGGACGTCAGTCCAGGGTGGGTATTGTACGAGGGTTGTCCAGGCACTGAAATGAGCATGTGGATTACAATTTAATGCTTTATAAAGATACTGCGCTGGTTAGCATCCGACAAGTAAAACATTTGCTATTGTCGTAAAGGAAACATTTGGATGTCAAAGGATTGGCAGAAAGTTTCGCAAAAGATTACGGCTAGCAGTTTGGATAGCACACCAGTCCATATAGTGCAATTTGACTGTTTATACATATGGTTTTCAAAATGAACAAATTTAACAATTGTAGGAAAACCATCGATTATGGCATTTTGTATAGATGTCAAAAGATGTGACAGGATTGGCAGAAGGTTATTTTGCAAAGGATATCGGCTTGCAGTATGGATGGCACACCTGTACATTTCGTGCAATTTGACTATTTATACATATAGTTTTCAAAAATGAACAAAATTGACAATTGTGAGAATAACATCAATTGTGGCATATTTTCGAACTGAACAATAGA
Organism: Ambystoma mexicanum; assembly: GCF_040938575.1. NCBI lineage: Eukaryota > Metazoa > Chordata > Amphibia > Caudata > Ambystomatidae > Ambystoma > Ambystoma mexicanum. The sequence continues at coordinate 849,607,161 of NC_090930.1, forward strand.
ATGGACATATTCATACAGACATGAGCATTTTGTTACCAAGTACACTTTGGTGGACGGCTAAAAGACCCAAAGATGCTTCGTGGCTGATTTTTGGTGGTAAGGATCGCTTTTATTTGTTGAAAAAGAGATTCCATTCTATTGAAATGTTTAAACCCTGTTTTACAGAGTCTAGATGGTAAATCCATTTCTGTTCTAGTTTGCGCAAGGCCAGGTCCCTGTCACCTCCGCGAAAGGGGTTCCCCACTGTTTGCAAAACTGTCCAGAAGATGTCATTATGGGTGTGATTTTTGGCTTTGAAATGTGCCACTAGGGGTTTGTCGTCTACTTGGTTGCGCACACAAGAACGATGTTCGCATATGCGTTGTCTAATCTCTCTTTTCGATTTGCCAACGTAGATGAGGTTGCAGGGGCATTTGATTATGTAAACAGACCATTTGGTTTTACAATTCGAGAAAGAATTTAGGGTCCATTGTTGGCCCTTCAGGTCAATTGTTTTGAGGTTGTCTGTCAGGGAACATACCGAACAATTTCCACATTTGAAGTGTCCTTTTGCTGGCGGAAGGTGCCAGAGAGTGGTTTGTTGGTTTCTTGGGGTCTCAACTTCCGAATACGTGTGAACCAGGTGATCTTTGAGATTGCTGCTTCGTTTGAATGCAAATCTTGGTTTCTCTGGTTTGAAAGTGTCGGTTTGGAGTATATCCCAATGTTTAAGGATCACCTTTCTGATGGTGTTGCTTAGTGGCGTAAAGGTGGTTACGCAAGTCATCTTGGTTGCCAGTTGGTCTCTTGTGGTTGGTGTAAGACATGATTCTCGGTTTGTGTTTTTTACACGCTTACGGGCTTGTCTGACGATATGTTTTGGATAGCCTCTTTCTTGTAATCGGGTAGCTAGTTCTTTACTCTTTGATATGTACTCGCTCATTGTGGAGCAATTTCTTCTTATGCGCAGGAATTGGCCATATGGAAGATTGATCTTGAGGCCTGAGGGGTGGAAACTGGAGTAGTCCAAAAGTGTGTTCTTTGATGTGGGTTTTCGGTACAAAGTTGTGCTTAAAGTCTTGTCTGGGTTTTTGTAAATTTCTAGATCCAGAAATGGTATTTTGTTCTTGTCGTGGTCCATGGTGAATTTTATACAGTGGTTGCATGAGTTAAGCCATTGTAGGAAAAGGAGGAGGTCGTCTTCCGTTCCTTGCCATATCATAAATACATCGTCTATGTATCGTAGCCAACATTTGATCGACTGTTTGAAAATGTTCTGTTCGTTGTAGATGGAATCCTTCTCAAAAGCGTCCATAAAGAGATTGGCTACATCGGGGGCAAAGGTGGCCCCCATACTGGTTCCATGGCATTGTTGATAAAAAGTCTGTTTGTAGACGAAGTAATTCTCCATAAGGGCTATTCTTGTAACTTCAAGAAGAAATGCTGTGGGTGGTTCTACCTTTGGTCTTTTATCTAGGTATGTCTTGAGGACTTGCAAACACTCCATTTGTGGGATGCTTGTGTACAATGATTCCACATCTAGAGTAACTAATAGGTCTTCAGGTTCTACTCGTATGGTGTCCAACTTTCTAATCATCGCCGTGGTGTCCTGGATGTAGGAGGGCATCTTGCAGATAAATGGTCTTAGGAAGTAGTCGATGTAGATGGACAGAGGTTCTAGCACTGAGCCTATACCGGCTACGATGGGTCTGCCAGGAGGTGTTTGTTGGTTTTTGTGGATTTTCGGAAGCAAGTATATAGCTGGGATGACCGGGTGTTGGTTGACTAAGAATAGTTTCTCGTCGTCATCTATCCAGCCTTCATCATGTGCATGGTTCATGAGACTTGTTATTTCTGACAATATCCTGGACGTTGGATTGATGGTAAGCTGTTTGTAGAACGATGTGTTTGAAAGTTGTCTGGTGACTTCTGTATCGTATAGGGTGTTGCTCCACAGTACTATACCTCCGCCTTTGTCGGCTGGTTTGATTACAAAGGTCTTGTTATTTTCTAAAGCCTTGAGTGCTAATCTTTCAGGAGATGAAAGATTTTTTTTGAAAAAGTTTTCTGATCGAAAAATGTTTGTACTTCAGAGAGAATGCGATTCTCAAAAGATAGTATTTCAGGACATATCATTGATGATGAAGGGGTAAAGGTCGATGTGGGTCTTAGTCCTGTCGTTCCGCGACTTTCTTTTTCCGGGCTGTCCCTGAAGAAATACCGCAACCGGGTGGTGCGAAAGAATTTTCGTAGTTCGACTTCCGTGTTGAAGATGTTGGCAGTGGTACTTGGGATGAAACTGAGACCTTTGCTTAGTACATCTATCTCGCTTGAAGATAGAATGTGTTCACTAAGGTTAAAGATAGGGATCACCATGTTTGCTGAGGTCGTGGGATCCACTGTCGTTATCTCATGGGGTGCTGGCCTTGGTGTCGTGACCTGCCGCGTTGTCCCCTCCCTTGAAAACTTGAGGCCTGTTGTGGATTTGTCGATCCGCTGGTACTAGAATCTGAGTCACTGCTGTTAGAACTGGTAGAAAAGGTTACACATTTTTTCTTTTGTTGTCTCCGTGGGTTTTGTCTTGATGCGTTTGAGTTAAGCTGGTTGTAGAAGCCGGGGACCAGATAAGGATATGCCTTCTCTTCTTTATAGTTTTTTATGTCGTTTTGCAGTTTCCACAGCTTTTTGTCAATTGTGAATTTTTGAAATTTCTTAATTTCTTCTTCGATCTTTTCCAGATGGCTTTTTATGTCTGGTATTATAGAGTCCTTTTTTATTTGGTCCTCAAGGGTTTTTAATTCCAGTTGTTGCGTCTTGGTCTCTTCTTCCGCAGTCTCTATTACTAAAATGACCCAATCTCGTGAACATTTGTTACCAACGCCACTGAATTTGGTCATGCATCTCGGGTTGTCTAAGAAGACACGGGGTATATTTTTTACTTGTAAACCTTCTGGTATAATGCCAGCTTTGAGATATTCTAGCATCAGTTGGCCGTGCGATTCTGTACGGATAAGTTTCTTCTTTTTTTGGAATAGGATGTCTAAGTCATCGAGTGCCGGATCTTTGGCTGGTGTGTCTGGGGTATTTTTAACCCCTAGTAACGACGGGGTGTCTAAAAGTTTTTTGTACAAATCATCGGAGAAACTTACTATATTTACGTTCTCCATTTAGTGTTAATCAAATTAATGATGCCCAACAACCAGGGGGTTGTCCTAAGGGATGAGAGAAAAATTGGGCGGAACCCTCTTTTTTGTGAAGGGGGCCTGACTCCTGAGGGTGGGTATACTAGAAAAAGAGGAAATGGAGTCAAAAGGCTACCCTGACCCAAGACGGGAAAGGAGGTCACAACATTTGCAGCGAAGCTAGGTAATGGCTAGCTTATTAAGACAAACACCATTAAAGACGGCGAGAGTATCAAGAAAAAACAAGTTTATTTAACACTAACACGATAAACATATTTTCAGAAAACGAGACATATTTTCAAAAAGGGTGCTATTGCATTCAGGATGTGCAACCGTGAGCACATAAATATCTGCTATTTCGTGGGTTAGTAGGCAGAGTGAAAACTTAGTACATGTATTGCTTGGAATCACAATACGATCGTTTTGTCGACACAAAGACTGGTGTTTCTGGTTCGGTGTATTCATTGGTGTTGTTGCAGTGGCTGTACCAGGTGGAGCCGCGCTGCTTGGATGTACCGAACGGTCTTCAGGACTTATACGTTGTGGTTGGAGTCATGATGGTGAAGTGTGTCCATCTAAATATTGTGAGAGAGGACTGGGTTAGTCTGGGGGCGGTGTTGTCAAAGATTTGTATGATTTTCAAGAAAAAGAATGCTGCAAATAAAAGGACCTACCGTGGTCGGATAATTATACGTCTGGGTTGAGGTCCAAATTAATTGGCAGGCATCTGCGGTAACGTCAGATGTCAGGAGCTGTAAGTGAACAATTAAATGAAAAAAAGGGTGATTACCCTATTGGGCAACGAATGTTTGCAAATGCCTATAAAGTGATTCGGTGCCGTAGAGAGAACCGCCTGTGTTGAGTACAAGTGGTCGTGCACAGTTTTAGTATAAAGGATTGGCGGTGCTTCCAGTGCTGGTTGGGTTGAAATACCTCACCGCTGATGTGTGGAGCCTAGTAACGGCGTGTGGAACATGGATGCAGGTCAAGTTGGTTTAGCGTACGTCTGAAAACCTGGGCTTAGAACCTAGGGGGTTGAGTTTCGGAGGGCATGGCGGAATGAACATGCGTGGCTGAAGAGGTGACTCGAAAGTGGCGCACACAGGTACCTGGTGATAGTCGACTGTGGAGCTGTGTTGCCTCCTGCGCTCGGTCCAGTTGTTCTGTGGGTAATGAGCTGTGCTCCTCCGGAAAACGATAGTGCGCCTGCGCGATGGTGTTTTAAAGGCTGCAATGCGCATGTCGCCGGGGTGTTGGGTGTACAGGCACATGAGTCGGTGGTTAGTGTACAGGCGCATGAGTCGGTGTGGACGTCAGTCCAGGGTGGGTATTGTACGAGGGTTGTCCAGGCACTGAAATGAGCATGTGGATTACAATTTAATGCTTTATAAAGATACTGCGCTGGTTAGCATCCGACAAGTAAAACATTTGCTATTGTCGTAAAGGAAACATTTGGATGTCAAAGGATTGGCAGAAAGTTTCGCAAAAGATTACGGCTAGCAGTTTGGATAGCACACCAGTCCATATAGTGCAATTTGACTGTTTATACATATGGTTTTCAAAATGAACAAATTTAACAATTGTAGGAAAACCATCGATTATTTTTTTTTGTATAGATGTCAAAAGATGTGACAGGATTGGCAGAAGGTTATTTTGCAAAGGATATCGGCTTGCAGTATGGATGGCACACCGGTACATTTCGTGCAATTTGACTATTTATACATATAGTTTTCAAAAATGAACAAAATTGACAATTGTGAGAATAACATCAATTGTGGCATATTTTCGAACTGAACAATAGAATGGACATATTCATACAGACATGAGCATTTTGTTACCAAGTACACTTTGGTGGACGGCTAAAAAAACCAAAGATGCTTCGTGGCTGATTTTTGGTGGTAAGGATCGCTTTTATTTGTTGAAAAAGAGATTCCATTCTATTGAAATGTTTAAACCCTGTTTTACAGAGTCTAGACGGTAAATCCATTTCTGTTCTAGTTTGCGCAAGGCCGGGTCCCTGTCACCTCCGCGAAAGGGGTTCCCCACTGTTTGCAAAACTGTCCAGAAGATGTCATTATGGGTGTGATTTTTGGCTTTGAAATGTGCCACTAGGGGTTTGTCGTCTACTTGGTTGCGCACACAAGAACGATGTTCGCATATGCGTTGTCTAATCTCTCTTTTCGATTTGCCAACGTAGATGAGGTTGCAGGGGCATTTGATTATGTAAACAGACCATTTGGTTTTACAATTCGAGAAAGAATTTAGGGTCCATTGTTGGCCCTTCAGGTCAATTGTTTTGAGGTTGTCTGTCAGGGAACATACCGAACAATTTCCACATTTGAAGTGTCCTTTTGCTGGCGGAAGGTGCCAGAGAGTGGTTTGTTGGTTTCTTGGGGTCTCAACTTCCGAATACGTGTGAACCAGGTGATCTTTGAGATTGCTGCTTCGTTTGAATGCGAATCTTGGTTTCTCTGGTTTGAAAGTGTCGGTTTGGAGTATATCCCAAATGTATATCGCTGCAAATGTTGTGACCTCCTTTCCCGTCTTGGGTCAGGGTAGCCTTTTGACTCCATTTCCTCTTTTTCTAGTATACCCACCCTCAGGAGTCAGGCCCCCTTCACAAAAAAGAGGGTTCCGCCCAAAATACCCCAGACACACCAGCCAAAGATCCGGCACTCGATGACTTAGACATCCTATTCCAAAAAAAAGAAGAAACTTATCCGTACAGAATCGCACGGCCAACTGATGCTAGAATATCTCAAAGCTGGCATTATACCAGAAGGTTTACAAGTAAAAAATATACCCCGTGTCTTCTTAGACAACCCGAGATTCATGACCAAATTCAGTGGCGTTGGTAACAAATGTTCACGAGATTGGGTCATTTTAGTAATAGAGACTGCGGAAGAAGAGACCAAGACGCAACAACTGGAATTAAAAACCCTTGAGGACCAAATAAAAAAGGACTCTATAATACCAGACATAAAAAGCCATCTGGAAAAGATCGAAGAAGAAATTAAGAAATTTCAAAAATTCACAATTGACAAAAAGCTGTGGAAACTGCAAAACGACATAAAAAACTATAAAGAAGAGAAGACATATCCTTATCTGGTCCCCGGCTTCTACAACCAGCTTAACTCAAACGCATCAAGACAAAACCCACGGAGACAACAAAAGAAAAAATTTGTAACCTTTTCTACCAGCTCTAACAGCAGTGACTCAGATTCTAGTACCAGCGGATCGACAAATCCACAACAGGCCTCAAGTTTTCAAGGGAGGGGACTACGCGGCAGGTCACGACACCAGGGCCAGCACCCCATGAGAACACGACAGTGGATCCCACAACCTCAGCAAACATGGTGATCCCTATCTTTAACCTTAGTGAACACATTCTATCTTCAAGCGAGATAGATGTACTAAGCAAAGGTCTCAGTTTCATCCCAAGTACCACTGCCAACATCTTCAACACGGAAGTCGAACTACGAAAATTCTTTCGCACCATCCGGTTGCGGTATTTCTTCAGGGACAGCCCGGAAAAAGAAAGTCGCGGAACGACAGGACTAAGACCCACATCGACCTTTACCCCTTCATCATCAATGATATGTCCTGAAATACTATCTTTTGAGAATCGCATTCTCTCTGAAGTACAAAAAATTTTCGATCAGAAAACTTTTTTCAAAAATAATCTTTCATCTCCTGAAAGATTAGCACTCAAGGCTTTAGAAAATAACAAGACCTTTGTAATGAAACCAGCCGACAAAGGCGGAGGTATAGTACTGTGGAGCAACACCCTATACGATACAGAAGTCACCAGACAACTTTCAAACACATCGTTCTACAAACAGCTTACCATCAATCCAACGTCCAGGATATTGTCGGAAATAACAAGTCTCATGAACCATGCACATGATGAAGGCTGGATAGATGACGACGAGAAACTATTCTTAGTCAACCAACACCCGGTCATCCCAGCTATATACTTGCTTCCGAAAATCCACAAAAACCAACAAACACCTCCTGGCAGACCCATCGTAGCCGGTATAGGCTCAGTGCTAGAACCTCTGTCCATCTACATCGACTACTTCCTAAGACCATTTATCTGCAAGATGCCCTCCTACATCCAGGACACCACGGCGATGATTAGAAAGTTGGACACCATACGAGTAGAACCTGAAGACCTATTAGTTACTCTAGACGTGGAATCATTGTACACAAGCATCCCACAAATGGAGTGTTTGCAAGTCCTCAAGACATACCTAGATAAAAGACCAAAGGTAGAACCACCCACAGCATTTCTTCTTGAAGTTACAAGAATAGCCCTTATGCGAATTACTTCGTCTACAAACAGACTTTTTATCAACAATGCCATGGAACCAGTATGGGGGCCACCTTTGCCCCCGATGTAGCCAATCTCTTTATGGACGCTTTTGAGAAGGACTCCATCTACAACGAACAGAACATTTTCAAACAGTCGATCAAATGTTGGCTACGATACATAGACGATGTATTTATGATATGGCAAGGAACGGAAGACGACCTCCTCCTTTTCCTACAATGGCTTAACTCATGCAACCACTGTATAAAATTCACCATGGACCACGACAAGAACAAAATACCATTTCTGGATCTAGAAATTTACAAAAACCCAGACAAGACTTTAAGCACAACTTTGTACCGAAAACCCACATCAAAGAACACACTTTTGGACTACTCCAGTTTCCACCCCTCAGGCCTCAAGATCAATCTTCCATATGGCCAATTCCTGCGCATAAGAAGAAATTGCTCCACAATGAGCGAGTACATATCAAAGAGTAAAGAACTAGCTACCCGATTACAAGAAAGAGGCTATCCAAAACATATCGTCAGACAAGCCCGTAAGCGTGTAAAAAACACAAACCGAGAATCATGTCTTACACCAACCAAAAGAGACCAACTGGCAACCAAGATGACTTGCGTAACCACCTTTACGCCACTAAGCAACACCATCAGAAAGGTGATCCTTAAACATTGGGATATACTCCAAACCGACACTTTCAAACCAGAGAAACCAAGATTTGCGTTCAAACGAAGCAGCAATCTCAAAGATCACCTGGTTCACACGTATTCGGAAGTTGAGACCCCAAGAAACCAACAAACCACTCTCTGGCACCTTCCGCCAGCAAAAGGACACTTCAAATGTGGAAATTGTTCGGTATGTTCCCTGACAGGCAACCTCAAAACAATTGACCTGAAGGGCCAACAATGGACCCTAAATTCTTTCTCGAATTGTAAAACCAAATGATCTGTTTACATAATCAAATGCCCCTGCAACCTCATCTACGTTGGCAAATCGAAAAGAGAGATTAGACAACGCATATGCGAACATCGTTCTTGTGTGCGCAACCAAGTAGTCGACAAACTCCTAGTGGCACATTTCAAAGCCAAAAATCACACCCATAATGACATGTTCTGGACAGTTTTGCAAACAGTGGGGAACCCCTTTCGCGGAGGTGACAGGGACCTGGCCTTGCGCAAACTAGAACAGAAATGGATTTACCGTCTAGACTCTGTAAAACAGGGTTTAAACATTTCAATAGAATGGAATCTCTTTTTCAACAAATAAAAGCGATCCTTACCACCAAAAATCAGCCACGAAGCATCTTTGGGTTTTTTAGCCGTCCACCAAAGTGTACTTGGTAACAAAATGCTCATGTCTGTATGAATATGTCCATTCTATTGTTCAGTTCGAAAATATGCCACAATTGATGTTATTCTCACAATTGTCAATTTTGTTCATTTTTGAAAACTATATGTATAAATAGTCAAATTGCACGAAATGTACCGGTGTGCCATCCATACTGCAAGCCGATATCCTTTGCAAAATAACCTTCTGCCAATCCTGTCACATCTTTTGACATCTATACAAAATGCCATAATCGATGGTTTTCCTACAATTGTTAAATTTGTTCATTTTGAAAACCATATGTATAAACAGTCAAATTGCACTATATGGACTGGTGTGCTATCCAAACTGCTAGCCGCAATCTTTTGCGAAACTTTCTGCCAATCCTTTGACATCCAAATGTTTCCTTTACGACAATAGCAAATGTTTTACTTGTCGGATGCTAACCAGCGCAGTATCTTTATAAAGCATTAAATTGTAATCCACATGCTCATTTCAGTGCCTGGACAACCCTCGTACAATACCCACCCTGGACTGACGTCCACACCGACTCATGCACCTGTACACTAATCACCGACTCATGCGCCTGTACACCCAACACCCTGGCGACATGCGCATTGCAGCCTTTAAAACACGACTCGCCATCGCGCAGGCGCACTATCGTTTTCCGGAGGAGCACAGCTCATTACCCACAGAACAACTGGACCGAGCGCAGGAGGCAACACAGCTCCACAGTCGACTATCACCAGGTACCTGTGCGCGCCACTTTCGAGTCACTTCTTCAGCCACGCATGTTCATTCCGCCATGCCCTCCGAAACTCAACCCCCTAGGTTCTAAGCCCAGGTTTTCAGACGTACGCTAAACCAACTTGACCTGCATCCATGTTCCACACGCCGTTACTAGGCTCCCCACATCAGTGGTGAGGTATTTCAACCCAACCAGCACTGGAAGCACCGCCAATCCTTTATACTAAAACTGTGCACGACCACTTGTACTCAACACAGGCTGTTCTCTCTACGGCACCGAATCACTTTATAGGCATTTGCAAACATTCGTTGCCCAATAGGGTTATCACCCTTTTTTTCATTTAATTGTTCACTTACAGCTCCTGACATCTGACTTTACCGCAGATGCCTGCCAATTAATTTGGACCTCAACCCAGACGTATAATTATCCGACCACGGTAGGTCCTTTTATTTGCAGCATTCTTTTTCTTGAAAATCATACAAATCTTTGACAACACCGCCCCCAGACTAACCCAGTCCTCTCTCACAATATTTAGATGGACACACTTCAGCATCATGACTCCAACCACAACGTATAAGTCCTGAAGACCGTTCGGTACATCCAAGCAGCGCGGCTCCACCTGGTACAGCCACTGCAACAACACCAATGAATACACCGAACCAGAAACACCAGTCTGTGTCGACAAAACAATCGTATTGTGATTCCAAGCAATACATGTACTAAGTTTTCACTCTGCCTACTAACCCACGAAATAGCAGATATTTATGTGCTCACGGTTGCACATCCTGAATGCAATAGCACCCTTTTTGAAAATATGTCTCGTTTTCTGAAAATATGTTTATCGTGTTAGTGTTAAATAAACTTGTTTTTTCTTGATACTCTCGCCGTCTTTAATGGTGTTTGTCTTAATAAGCTAGCCATTACCTAGCTTTGCTGCAAATGTTGTGACCTCCTTTCCCGTCTTGGGTCAGGGTAGCCTTTTGACTCCATTTCCTCTTTTTCCAGTAAAGAAGGGATCCTGCACTGACAGAGCCTGAATTTCACTGACCCTTCTTATAGAAGTAATAGCTACTAAGAAGGCCGTTTTATAAGTCAGGTGTTTGAGACTGCTTTTATGCATGGGCTCGAAAGGGGGCCCCATGAGCTTAGATAGCACCACATTAAGGTCCCACCCTGGTGGTGGGTTCGAAATAGGAGGGTGAAGTCTCTTTACTCCTTCCATGAAGGCTTTAACTACTGGTACTTTCCACCACGAGACCTTGTTATGGGAAGTGGTGTATGCCGACAGGGCTGCCAGGTGTACTTTCAGTGAGTTAAAAACCAAACCTGCATCTAGCAGGTGGAGCATGTATGTAACAACAGTGGAAGGAGTGCAATCAACTGGGTTGATTTGTCTACTCTGGCACCAGATAACGAATCTCTTCCGCTTGTCAAAGTAACAGTGCATTGTGTTTGGTTTCCTAGATTCCTTTAGGATGTCCATACACCTCTGTGGTAAATTGAGATGTCCAAACTCTATGAACTCAGGAGCCATGCTGCCAGGTTCATTGAGTTGGGTTGCTGATGCACTGTTTGACCTTGGTGCTGGGACAGTAGGTTGTACCAGGCTGGAAGTTTGATGGGCTCGCACACCGCCATCATGCGTAGGTGTGGGAACCATGGTTGTCTTGCCCACATGGGAGCAACTAGGACGAGCGTCATCGACTCTCTGTTCATCTTGTTCACCACCTTCCTGATGAGAGGAGTTGGTGGAAAAGCATACGCAAACATCCCTGACCAGTTCATCCACAGGGCGTTCCCCTGGGAGTCTGGTTGGGGGAACCTGGATGCAAATCCTGGGCATTGTCTGTTTTCGCTTGTGGCGAATAAGTCTATAGTGGGGAAACCCCACTGAGAGAAGATATTTTCTACGACCTCTCTGTGTAGAACCCATTCGTGTTCCTCTGGGAGGGAGTCTCTGCTCAGAGCATCCGCTAGGGAATTGAGCTCCCCTGGAACATGTTGTGATGACAGGAAGATGTTCCGTCTGAGTGCCCATATGCAGATTTTCTGGGCAAGCTTGGACAGATTTGGCGAACTAGTCCCTCCTTGCTTGTTCAGGTAGAACATGGCTGTTGTGCTGTCCGTCCGGATTTGTACTGACAGGTTTAGTAGGTGGGGCTGGAACGCTTGAAGCGCTCTGAATACTGCCAGAAGCTCTAGCAGGTTGATGTGGTTCTTGGCCACTGAGGGAGACCAGAGACCCTGAGCTGTGTGGTGGAGATGGTGAGCTCCCCACCCCGTCAGACATGCATTGGTAGTGACTACTGCCTGTACTTCGGGATCGTAAAAGGGTTTTCCCTGTGCAAGATTCTCTCTTGTCCACCAGTGAAGGCTTTGTACTAGTGTTGGCGAAACAACCACTTGATCGTCCCACTGACCACTTGCCTGAGACCACTGTTTCGCCAACCATCCCTGCATGGGACGCATGCGCAGGCGCGCGTGGGGGACCAGGTAAATACATGACGCCATCATGCCCAGTAAACGCATTGCTTTGCATACCGTTATTTGGTGACCGGACTGATATTGCGGAATTTGCAGTAGTATATTCCGAATTCTTTCCTCTGAAGGAAAGGTCAACCCCTCTTGAGTATCTAGGATTGCTCCTAGGAACTGTTTGGAGGTGCTTGGCACCAGGCTTGACTTTTTCTCGTTGATTGAGAAGCCTAATTCGTGGAGGAGGTCGATAGTCCTTTGAATGTTTGTCCTGCAAATTACTGGGGTTTCCCCCGTTATGAGCCAGTCGTCCAGATAAGGGTACACCGGGATTGCCTCCCTGCGTAGGTGTGCAGCTGCCATCACCAGTACCTTGGTGAATACCCTTGGTGCCGAAGCTATCCTGAAGGGCAGTACCTTGAATTGGTAGTGCCGACTGTCCACCTTGAAGCGCAAGTACATTCTGTGCGCTGGGAACATGGAAATATGAAAATAGGCATCTTTCATATCCAAGGTTGCCATGTAATTCCCCTTTTTTAGGAGGGGGATTACCTCTTGTAGCGTAGTCATACGAAACTTTTGGGGCTTTGACATACTTTTTTGGCACAAGGAAGTAAGTTGAATAAATACCCTTGTTTACCTGGTGTCCCGGGACGAGTTCTATCGTGTCCTTTGCTAGCAGAATGGCGATCTCCTCGAGGAGAATCTTCTGATGTTCTAAAGAGTGTACTCTTTGTCGTGGAGGATGGTTCCGGGGACGCTGCAGTAGTTCTATACAGTACCCTGTGGATACTGTTGACAGCACCCATCTGTCTGATGTGATCCCTTCCCAAGCCTGGGTGAAGTTGGAAATGCATCCCCCTACTGGGGTTGCGTGAGAAGGGACCCTGAACTGAGCTTCACTGCTTTGGTGGAGGCGTGCCGCCTCCTTTGGTGGGGCTGCCTCTGCCTTTACCACGTCCTCTCCTATTACCCCTGCCGTAACCCTGGGTAGACTGTTGGCTGTTGTTCCACTGTGTACCCTGCCCCTGGGAATAGTTAGATCCTCTCTGGGAATTTTGGCCACGTGGTGGTTAGGGGGTTTATTGGTTAACTGGCCAAGGGACTTGAGTGTCTCGTATTCGTCCTTGGCATTCTTCAGTGCGTCCTCGACCGCCTTACCAAACAACAGATCGGCTTCCACCGGTTTGTCCAACAATGATGCCTGGGTTTCTGCCTTAAAACCAGACTGCCGTAACCACGCATGTCTCTTGATAACAGTACCTTCTGCTATCAATCTGCCTGCGTTGTCCGCGGCATCAAAGGTTGCTTTTAAAATGCAACCAGACACGGCTCTACCCTCTGCGGAAATCCAAGCTAACTGGCCCTTTAAGGGTTCCGGTGCAGAGGCTATGAGTGCCGCGACTTCTTCCCACTGATGGCAGTTGTAGCTGGCCAACAGGGTGGTGGAGTTTGCAATCCTTGCCTGATAGGCGGACGTTGAGGCTACTTTCCTGCCGAAACCATATAGTTTTTTGCTCTCCTTGTCTGGAGGAGCTTCGGACGATGACAAGGGTGTTCCAGCCCTCTTACAAGTGTTAGTGACAACTAGGGAGTCTGGCTTCAGATGTCCTCTTATATAGAGAGGGTCAGACTGGGCTGCCCTGAAAAGTTTTTCAACTCTGGGATTGACTGCTCTGGTGAGGTTCGGGTTCACCAGGGACGGGTCTATTCTTCGCTGAATAGACTTGAGGATAGGGATGGTCTGGGCAACAGGCCTCCTTTCTCCTACTAACTCCTCGGCGAAGTCCCTCTCCTCCTGGACACCGTGGGTGTCAATATGGAAATGTTCTGCTGCACGTGCGAGAACCTCGTTCAGGAGGGGTTGGTTATCGAGAGGTGAGTCGGTAACCGGGGCTTCCTTTTCTACCGGGGAATCTACTCTGTAGGTTTCAGGGTCTTCCTCTTCCTCTTCCTCTTCTTGGTCCTCATCGTCCCCATAGTAGCCCGTCCCGGTTTGTTCTTCTACCATGCCAAAATCTTGGTCCTCACCAAAGGAAGTCTCTCCTTGATATAGTGAGTATGGTCGTGAGTATAGTTGTACCTCGAAGGGGTCTGTAGACCTCATCGGTGTCTCAAACCGGGGCTTCTTACTCGGGGGGATAGGATCATTAGAGCCTGAGGGTGTAGCCCCTTGTGGATCATATGAAAGGAAATGGTCTGGATTTTTATCGTAAACGTCTGCCAAGGAAGACATCCTTGACATGACCCTATCTATGTCATCACTGGACCATTTTTTGGAACTGGGAATGACTCTCTCAGAAAGTTTTGGAGATTTATCTTGAGTAGATTTGCTCTTTGAAATATCAGCAGGCCTGGTCTTGTCTGCCTGTTTAGGAGGAGTGGAGTGTTTTACAGGTGTGGAAGAGTGCAGAGGCTGCTTCTTCTGCTGTTTTCCCCCCTCCCCGTGAGTGGAAAAGTGTTTTCCCTGTCCTTTTGTGGCTCCGGAGGTTTTCGACGCCTGGCGTCGAGGATCGGGGGTAGAGTCCCTGTCCTTCGAACGTGGGGCCGTGCTGATCTTGTCTGCGGGCTCCGACTCCTGGAGTGCGGCCTGGGGGTGGAAGTCGTCTTCGTCTTCTGACAATCGAACTTCCGTTAGCCTAGGGAGCGAGGCACTCTTGGCAAGAGTGGATGATTGCCCGGAGTCATGCGGCAATCTCGATCTCGAACGCCCAGAGGACACCGATTCGGACCATTCTGTTTGTGCCTCTTTCCGAGCACTCGACGTCGTCGAGTCTCGGTTGGACTTCGTGTGTTTAGTGTGTGTGATGTGTGATGTGTGAAGCGCTTGTGTCGCCGGGGGTCTTCCCCATAGCCGCCCTGTCGGACGACCTTCCGAGGTCGGAGACCTGCGCTCGGCTGTCTTTCGACGCCGTAATGCCCTCGCCGTCCAAAAGCACGGCGTTGCTGCCATCGCTGAAGGCGCCCTCTGCTGCCATGGCCGCCTGCCTGGCATGGTGGGCCCAACGCTTCTTCGAACGGTCCTTAAGTGTCTTAGGTTTAAACCTACTACACGCTCTGCAGTTCGCTTCGGGGTGGTCCCTCGGCAAGCAGAGATTGCACGTAGCGTGCCTGTCTACCCAAGGGTATTTGCGATTGCACTTGGGGCAGAATTGAAAAGGGGTACCCTCCATACGCACCTTGAGGCAGCTGGCTGTTAAGTATAGGAAACGTATAAGTTGTACCTATATACCAAGACTGTAGAGTATGTCCAACCCCCCACTCTCCCTACTTGCAGGGCCGAGGCCAGAAGCCTTCCAAGGCCCGGGCCGAGGCCAGAGGCCTTCCGAGGCCCAAATCCGTCATGCAGCAGCCGACGGTCGATTTCTTCTCCAGCTGGCGTCGAGTGTCGAAATTCGACGTTGGGATGGGGAAGGATGTCAATTAATCAATATTTTAGCAAAAGTATGGCTAAGACCAGGGGACTCCACAAAATGCTTCCGACCAGTATGGCGGAAAAAAACAATCTGAGGATCCTAGACGCGTGAGGGATCTTGGGTATAGTGGACATCCCACTAGGGATAGTATTACTGGCACGCCCTGTGTCGACACCCATTTTCGAGTTTCGAAAAACAAACTGTAATACTCTGCAGCTTCCACTAGATGTCGGCCTATGCACAGCATGTGATCTAAGCAGATTCCACAAGCCTCAGAAATATATATATATATGTCCCTTCTCCCTTTCCATGGCAGCCATTAAAAACGTTAGGAACAAGTAAACAAAAATATGCCCGCCATGGAAAGGAGAGAAGAGACTACTTGTAGTCCCATCTTCCTTTCCATGGCGACCTGTCGCAGATTGGGAGCGGACGCACTGGAGACAGAAGTGTTTCCAGCATGTCTGCTCCTGATGAGGAGCAAAAAAGCAGGGAAGGGAATGGGGGAGGGAAGGGAAATCTGTGGAGGTGGAGGGGGAGAGGGGAGCACGGGAGCACTTAACTGAATCCCTGGCGGGGGAAGATGGCAGCCTCCAGCCATGAGGAGGATGCCACACACCACATCCCCCACCGGGTACTAATTAATAATAAATACCAGATTTGTAATATTTATTTATTCTCGATTATGGGTACCTGAGGTTCACAATTTCATTGGTAGGTGAGTGGGATATCGGTTTGGTGCAGAGTGGTTCAGATCCAAGTTGAGGGGCATGCATTATCCGAGGCATGTGTTGGTGTGTTATGACCACAGAACAAGCAGTACTAAAAAGGCATTCATATTTATTGGGCAAGGGTGGTTCATCTCACTTGGAAGTGGATGGTATATTTCGGTTCCGACCCATACCGGTGTGGTGTTTGGCCTTTCATCTTTTTATCTGTTCTCAGATGTCACTGCGTGTGTTAATCAAGTCTGAGTGCATCCGTGCATTTCATAATTTGCCGAAAGGTCAGTTATGATATATTTCTCATTACAGTTTGGAAAATATCAACGTTTTCGGAAGTTTTTATTTTGTATAAAAAAACAAAAATAAAATAAATGAATAGGTTTATCAATTGAACATTCACCATATTATATACATTTGCAAGATTAAAAGATACAGCACTGGGTATGTCATGTTTATTGCAATGTATGAAGTGGCTGAAAGGCTAGTGTGAGTCTATCAACATTAAAATCTGCTCCTATTATTTATAACCATTGGTTTCAGGCACAGGCGTACCATGCACCAGCAGGGTTGTTTATGATGTGGTTGTCTTAGAGTTGGCACAATGCCTTTGTATGTCACATAGTGTCAAGTAAACCCCGGTGCCCACAACCATATTTTACAGTGGTCTCCCCACATTGTGGCGCTGGTTTCAGGTTGGGTTAGCTTTTTTAAGTAAAGCTGTTTTTGTCACTCCAGCACTCCATACAATGCAGCCGCTCCTATCAAACATAGGGTTCAATTTATAACCCTCTTTGTCGCTCACTGCGCCTTCCACATCCGGGATCCAGGATCAATCAAGAAAAAAGTCACCTACTACAAGACAACTATGCAGCTTTACTTCAGCAACATGGCTTGTGCATCAGCATCCATTTAACCGTCCTTCTCATTTCTGACTACCAAACTCTGGAACACGATCCCCATGCTTCTGTTAACTGGGAACGACCACCTAATCTTCAGAACATCCTGGAAAACTCTGTCATTTACAAGCCCGTAGATGATACATTAAAATGGTACCCTCCAAGACCAGACAGAAGAGAAACTTGGAAGGACACCAGACCAGTCTCACCCAACAATCATCATACACCCAGATACCCGCTGGAAACTGACATACAAAGGTAGGGCAATTCAGACATCGTACATCACAGACAAGCCTTATAGATGAAGATCTTCCAACTCCTGTGATGAACGACAGGAACCACAGTCCAAAGGCACCCAAACAACTGTGACGAAGTGCCATGAAATTGAGATAGGACCCATTCGGGTTCATCTCACCAACACGTGCCTTACTGCTGCATTCAAGAACACAGTCCACATACTCGGGAGATCAGACTCGGTCGAGTTGTGCCCACTACCTTTGTCCTATAATAAGCCGAAACAAAAAGAACTCTCTCCCTGATGGAGAAAAACAGGACTACAAACCCACTCAACAAAATACTGTAACTGTAACTATCTGAACAGGAACCTTCACTAATTCCAAACCCCCTCTTCTCACAACCGACTTACCTCTAAATCTCCTAACACATTAGACAACACAAACAGACCACCTCGCACACACCAACCCCTTGCCTACCAATATCACATTAAACTTAGAGGAATTATGCTATGGTTCACTCAGGATTCTGGTACTTCAGGACTTCTCTCATCAACACCTCATTCTTCTCATTCGACTCCCCATCTATCCCACAAACAGACCATAACCCTAATCTTTATTTTGCATGGCTGTGACGAATTGGATTGTGCTCTGCAGGAGTATATGGCTGAGTAGCAGTAAACTGGCCCACTCAGCCATCACACTTCTACAAACCAAAACACAGCACAATAATAAAGGTAAAACAGGGGCAGTTAAGAGATATACCTTCTTCATCTTTTGTGTTAACGTGGGCCGATGGAAGGCTATGCTCGCAAGAGTGGTGTAAAGGTGAAGCAGTAGTAACCTAAACAACACAGTATTTGAGTCCAAAAAAAGGAATATCCAATCAAGCTTCTATAAAAATATATTTAATTTAATCAACACCACCATCTCACATAGAACAAATAGAAAATATTGTACAAAACCCACCCCAAAGGAAGAACAGAGAAGATGCAACAGACTGGAAGTGGTAGCACTCTCAGCATAGTTCCAGGGGTGGTAGGTAAATCACTAGCCACAAAAAGGATATTGGTGCTGAAAACAGGAGTGATCGTGACCTAACCAGTCTCCAGGGTCCATGTGGACAGTCAGGGTAGTTCAGTGTCAACTGTACCTGGATTCAGTTTGTAGTGGTCTGATGCAGTCAGACCCGGTGTTGAACATAGATGTGAGCCGATCAAACACAGTTCGGGCTCATTGGAGTGTGACGCACCCCGCAGCAAGCAGGCATCGAGTAGGGTTGAAGACGGGTGCTCTGTGCAGTAGAAGGGTGGTTTTCAAGGATGCAGGTTGTGGCGGCCCAAGGAATGCTTTGCAGTTGGCCAGGCTGACTCAGGCTTTAGCTCAGCCAAGCCATGGCTATAATCCCCAGTTAGAGTCAGCGTGTGACTCTCCAGTGATTCAGTTCAGGTCTCGGTATTGAGCAGTCACTTCAGGCCTAGCAGGTAACTTTGGGTAAAACACAATACAGTGTCGAGCTGGTTGAAAGTGCAAGCAAGGTTAGGATTGGTGGATGTGCGCAGCAATCAGCTCTGGCGACTTCCCTCTTGATCCAGTAGAAATGAACATAGAGCAAATGTTTCGATGCAGTAGAACAAGGAGTTCCAGCTAGTCTGGCCCTCCGGTTACTGTGAGGCCCACTCAGGGGGACTTGAAAATAGAATGGTTCCATTCAGAATTGGCTCTCCCAGCTAAGGAGATTCCGGTGCAGAGTGGTAGGTGCTGATCTACAGCAGGGGTCAGTCCCAATGTGCACTGGGAGTGGCTAGGGAACAGATCTTTCTTCTGCCTTGGATGGTTCCTTCTTCACCTCAGGCTGAGGAATTTGGAAAGTGCACCTTTCCCAAAGGCAGTCCAGCGAGATCTTCAGAATGAATTTGCCGTCTTAAAGGATCTGAGAGGAACTGAGAGAATCTGCTGAAGGGGTTGGAGACCCCTTTTTATAAAGACAAAAGTCCTCGATGGATTGGACTGAAGCTAGCCTGCTTTAGGGATCAATCCCGACTCTTGGATGAAGTGGACATTTCCCTTCTGATGTCAAAACCAAAGTGCTTTGCTTCAGAGGAAGTGGAGGGGACAGGAAAGAGAGAGAGGGACCATGAGAATCAAGATGGTGGAAGTCTTCTAGCATCGCCCAGAGCCTTCCTGCGTATAATGATCCTGCCCCTTCCCTTCTCACTCAGAACAAAGACCTTTAGAGATGCAGCATCCTGGAGTGAGGCTACTCCTTTTCAATGGGTGTGTTACCTTGATGCCCGGGCCCAGCACAGCTTCCTGCTGTGCAGTTGTTTCAGGCGCAGGGTGTTCCTGTCCTGCCATTTGGTAGGCTATACCCGGCTGACTCACGGGAGCTAACACATGTGCGACATCAACTGGAATGTGGCAGCCATGATCATAAGTAATACCATGCACTATGCCTAAACTCAGGTGCAGCTTTATTTTAGAGATTATCCTGCCATCATCATGGGGTATGTATGATCATCATTGTTTGGGTAAAGGGGTGCATATGTTAAATGCTGCCATTGCACAGCAGTGAGTTTTCTGTCACTGCTGCTGTCACATGAGCATCTGTGACCTCTGGATCCCCTCGGTGCCACTGATAGAGCAGGTGCTGCGAATGAGAAAACTGATGCAGCAGGCCACAGATACATACTATGCTTTTGGCATGGCACTTGCGAAAGGGGAATCTGATCAGCAGATTACCCTTACAGAGATGGAACTACCCACACCATTGAATTATTCAATATAAATAAAAAAAGCCAAGGGATCTGCACCCTTGCCAGATGGCAGTTCCTCACAATGGCCATGTGCAGCAAGGCCACTAAAGTGGCAGAGGTGCACTATAGAATACCTTTTGGATGGATTGTTTTCTCCAGTTGCCCACCCTGGAATTGAATGACTAGCCGTATGTCCATGTGACACAGTCATTCGTATTATACATATGGGTAGGGTGTACAATGAGCAACAGTGTCAAGAGGCATAGCATATTCAAAGGGTGTATTGCTCTCTAATTGGACTGCAGGCATTTGTCGTTGTACGCTGACGTTCCTCACTAGCACTGCTGCCCGGCTCTGAACAGAAATGGGAATGTGTACAGTTTGTAAATTTCATTTGTGCAGTGGATCCAATGTACATTTTTGTTTGATGACTCATTTGTTTCCTAATATAGGGTTTGCTCAAGATTACAAATGTTCCATGACAGATCATTAAGACAGACCTCCCATTTCAGCGGTTAGATGAATGGAGTAATAGTGGCATTTAGGAGCTATGAATACTTATGTGTGTGGGACCTGTAGGATACTCAGGAAGCACCCAGCAGTCATCTACTGAGGCTGATGGTGGTGAAGGTAATGCTGAGCTTCAGCCACAGAAAGTGGCACCAGAGGCAGGATGCCAGGGACTTAAAGGGCGTCGATTGTGTTGCGGTCTACTGTACATCTCACCCCAACTGCTTTGACCAGCTTCAATGGGCAGTCTATTAAAATGGTTAAAATGCCTCAAAGATAAAGGTTGATAAGCTACCAACAGAGTTCACAGGGGTGGCAAGATATTCCACACTCTCTGTATCTTTCTAGTTACTGAAAGTTGATGCACAGAAGATTCCTACCAAAGAGGAGAATCTGGTAGTGATGGTGATAGCAAGGATATGGATGGAGTAGCAAATACTGTAGATGGAATGGTGCTGCATAAAATGGCCATACAAGAGCCCAAGTGAGAATAAGCAATTCAACAGCATTCTCCTCCGGAGAGGAGAGGACAATGCAGCATTTGCTACTTGGAGAATGTAGGGAGCAGCAGCTGACGTGAGAGATCAGGTAAACTCCAGTTGCAGGTGCGAAGAGTCAATGCTATAATTACAGATTTGAATGCAGAAGTCCAAGATATGGAAATCCATATAACACAGAATGAGGACGTTATAGCAGGCCGCGAAAGAAGAGTGATCCAAAGAGAAAACCCTAACGACACATGTACAAGCGAAAACAAGTGATTTAGGAAACCAAGGAAGGAAAGAAAATTTCTTTTGTTTCAAAGCTGGACAGTGTTTATGGAAAACTAATAACAAAAATGTGTACATTCACACACCAACCAACCACACAACAGGCTGCAGCAACGGGATGACGGAAATGTTGGGGAAAGAGCACAGCAACAGAACATATGCATCCTGACCTCCTCGCCCCCTT
Source organism: Ambystoma mexicanum (assembly GCF_040938575.1). Taxonomy (NCBI): domain Eukaryota; kingdom Metazoa; phylum Chordata; class Amphibia; order Caudata; family Ambystomatidae; genus Ambystoma; species Ambystoma mexicanum. Next base: position 849,628,694 of record NC_090930.1, read on the forward strand.
ACCCATGGCCTGCGACCTTGGGGTTCTCTTTAACAGTGGCCTGAAACAATCAGTTCATCACAGCTACTGCCCTTGCAGCCATACTCAACCTCTAAACATTGGATAGATCTGTCTACACAGCACACACCACTCAACTAATCCTTCATCTCTAAACTTGTGCTCAGCAAACTGAACCAATGTGCGAAGTCAATTCTCCGTATACCTGCCTACTCCTTTGCGCCCCTCAACAAAGTCCTCAACTTTGCGACATGCTTCCTTTTGAACCTACCCGGATCCTTCCTCCCTCTATCGACTGTCACCACGATGAATCGCTCTCCCTGCTGAATCTCTCTCTTTCAATTCCTGCTACAAATCCAGCTATAGTCCTGCCTCGGGCTACCTCACTAAATGCATCTTCCTGTACTTTCCCTCTCAAACTCAGTCAGCCACTCCCATGCCTCCTCCTGCTTGTACTCCTTTCTGCTATTTGCCCCACTCCCCTGGAATACTCACCCCCCAGCCATCAAAGTCATTACTTCAGCAGAACTCTTCAAAATGAGGTTCAAACTCCACCTGCTAGCAATGAAAGGAGATCCACCTAATCCCTCCACCCTCAAATTCTCACTAAATGCTCAACACAGCGCTCCTGCTTTCTACCCTCTGGCGTTTTGAAATATGTAAATGCAGCCCTCAGTCTCCCAATGTTAAACATTGTATCATGTCCTCCAGTCCCTGCCCCTGGTTTATGTTCCTATTCTTAGCCCTTCGCCACCAGCTATACGCTACTCCATACAACAATGCTCTTATGTAAAGGCATCTTACACTAGGACTAGCTCTGCTCTCTGTCATTGCCAGGTTTGTAATTCATTTCTGTTCAAAATAACGCCCTGTTCTTAAATAAATATTAAATACAAAATACACGAGAGCCTAATGCACCCAGGCAACAATCTGAATGATCTCAGGCTTCAACAATGCTTGGACCTGCTGTGTGGCCTACTATTTCAACAATTGAACAAACCAGTTCAACAGCATTTATTATTATTTTATATTGCACACCGGACCCGGAGGCATTTGGGATGTTTGTTTCTTCTAGAAGCAGGGTCTTAATTTAAATAGTTAAAGGGTAATTAATTGATTCGGAAATTTAGACATGGCCACTTATCATAAAGCAAAACTGTCCCAAGGGTGAACACTCGCCACAAGCATGCAGCGTGCCATCTCAATATGAGACAAATCTAGTGCTCTTAGATGTCCCTAGCTGCTGTTTTATGAAGCGCAGGCAGTTTGACGCGTGACGAACTACGTTGGATGGGATAATGAGAATCGTCGATGATGCAATATGTTTATATTTTGTATGCCTACCTGGCGATATAAACTCAAAGAAAATATGTATTGCCTTTGTGTGTGGTGCTTGCACTGGGGGGAAAGAGAGGGGGAGGGGGAACGGAAGCAATAACGTATAACCTCTGTAGGTAAGATTTTGCTGTATCATTTTGCTTTCCAGGTGGATCACGCTTTTGATCTATACGTTTATGCTTTAATTGTTATGTTTTTTGACTGAATTTAGAGAGTTGATTATTAACCGGAAATGAAAACCTCTCAAGACTTCAAGAAAGAGAGGCCATAGAGCCACTGCACAGTGGAGTTCAAGGCTCAGCTCTGTCTGACTAATCAGAGCCATTTCCCTCCTCTTTCCTGTGCTTTGCGTCCCTCCTTTTCCTCAGCCCGCCATTTTCTATTTATAACTTTGAACTAGGCTGGTTGCCACTTTGAAATGATTGACTTGCAGTCCTGCCATCGCTGGAGCAAGAGCGCAGCCTTCCTCTGCTTATTGCGCCTCTGCAGTTTCTTTGTTCCAGGGTCAACAGAGGTGATTAGTGTTAGAAGAAACCATTTTGGGACCCATAGGAGAATCCATCGCCCCACTAAGGTTATGTTATGTTGACTTATACGCGCACCGCTAGCACCCAAGGGCAGTTTCCAGGTACTCTAAGGTGCCAAATGTCATGTCAGAAGAGGAAATGATGATTTATGCCCCATGTGCTTTCAGGAAAAATGCCATCCTCTCCTGCCACAAAAAATGCTGGGATCTGGAAACCTTGCAGAATAAGCCCGATGTTTGCAAGAGCACAGAACAGCCATTTTCAGAGTTACCAAAGTATTCAAAGTTCTTAATGGCTTAAGGCCAGACTGAGGTCCAGTGCAGAATCAGCATGTACTCTGCTTGGATGGTTTGCCTCCGCGGTGGGACCCCTACGCTCACGTGGTTCTTGAGGGTTTCTGCCTCGTCATGGGCTAAGCCTCATGTGTGTGGCTGAACCTCTACGTGGTAATGTGTGGGAAGCAAACTATCTGTAGATGCGATGTGTGCATCGTGTGCGTATGTCCCTCACGGATGCACCACTTGACCTTGTACTAAGACGTTTCTGAGGCCAAGTCTGGGCAAAGGAAAACCGCCACTATGGTACTATGTGGTCGACTTCAGTGTATCACAAGCGGGACTACTTCTGGTGGCTCGATCAACTGGTTCTTGTTCCTAACTGCTGTTTGACTGATTCCAAATGGGTATCCCTACAAAATATCCCCACCAAAAATATTGCAGTACATTTGGCCGTTTGTCTCGCAATAGGCGATATTTTTGAGGGGGATAACTTGTAGGAGCGGGGGCTGCGGGGGTGTCCCCGCACATTTAAAAATAATGCAGAGGTTCCGGGGGTGTCCCCCGCAGGGTCCATGGGTCAATATCGCAGCAAAAATATGGCGATATTTTTGTATCGCAATATTTTTGCAGGGATATTAACACATGGAACCTCCAAATGCCCCTGCTCATTGGTGAAATCCTCTACCAAGCAGCCAGATAGAAAGCCCCCCTGCCCCATCAGTTTGGGGGGAGGGTCGGCTCATCTCCGAAGAATATTTCTGAAATCACCCTGGGATACCTCCACGGTGCTTCAACAACGGGCACCGCTTGGACTGGGCTTGTCCCAGGTGTTTGCCTTGGTCAATTTTTGGCACTATCAGAAAAGGGACACCTCACCAGTTAGTGATCCGTATCGCTTTTTTCAGAGGTTGCTGCATAAGGTTAATCAGTGCAAACCCAGTTTATGAGCATCTCACTTTGGCAGGGTAATGAGTTTAGAAGTATTTCTGCCACTGTACTTAAGCTAAAGAATTATTGTAATTTTAAAAGGTCTATTGTCTCGGGAGGATAGCTCAGGATAAATGTGCTCGCCTTGGAAGCAAGACGACACAGAGCAACACAGGTTCGGTCCACGCTTAGAAACCGATGGGTATTAAGCGCGTTATAAATAACCTATCATATCATATGGTGGTGAGTAAAACTCTGGCCCTGTTGGTAAAACAAGCAGTTTCCCTGCAAACCACATTATTATTATTAATTTTATTATTATTATTATTACTTTTAAAACACATACATTTACACAACATACACAGAGCCAACACTCTGTTTCATTCACACGAACATCCATCATGCACTCACTCATAACACAAGCATACACGCATCCATACGCATATTTAAATAAATAAATGAACATACAAATGCACACATTTAGACAACATACACACTGCAAGCACTCTGTCTCATTCACACGAGCACTCATCATGCACTCACTCATAACACAAGCATACACGCATCCATACACATATTTAAATAATAAATAAATCAACATACAAACACACACATTTACACAACATGCACACAGCAATCACGCTCTCATGCACATAAGCATCCATCATCATACATTCATTCACCTAACACAAGCATGAACGCATCCATACACAACAGAACATAAACAAACGTACCTTCTGCCTCGGGTCTTTCCTCATCACCGCTCAGGCCCCTGTTAGTATGAACAGGAATCAGGAAGCTTCCTGCTTTCTGCTCATGCGTAGAGGGACCTGAGCGTGGGGGGGTGATGAGATGCCCCGCTCCAGCCTGCTCTGCGCAGCGGCGCCCCCTTGCACATACAGACATGCAGTTCCCCAGGCAGCATTTCCAATGAGCCATGCAAGGCTCCCAGCCTTTCTATTGTTAAAATAAGATGAAGTTAAGTTTTTCAGTTGCAAGCTATGTTATACTGGAATGGGTTTAACATGAGCATGCAGCCCCAAAGATAAGCAGTGTATCGGACACTTTTACTCCCTAGAAATTGGCAAATACTCAAAGAAAATTCAAATAGGGAGTAAAAATACTCCCAAGAAAAAGTAGCAAAAAGACATGTAGAATGTTGTGCCCCTGCTTTCACCCTCACAGCTCCATGGATATGTTTGGACGAGTAGTGTAAGTAGTACCACAAGAAAAAACTACTATTTTAACTGCCTGATTGTAAGAAGTAAACATGTATCTTTTAAGGTGCATGAATCATGACACCTATATGAGAAGACATCACTATTACAATAACAATTTAGTTTTTTAGTGAAAACATTTTTACTCGCTTATAAAATACTCTCATTGGGAATTGGACTTACATTTTTACTCCCTAAAAAAACATTTTACTCCCAACTTAGAGAGTAATCTGGAGTACTGTGAGCATGCAATAGGTTTCCATCTAAAAGTAAAGGATTTCTCTTTACAAAATTGAAAACATTTTCCCATGTTTTAGCTTTCTGTTTGTTGCATTAGTATAGTGCAGCAAAACAAGCTTTTTCCAGAGAGAAAGTGGGCTTCATTACGAGTTGGCCAGTCCGGAAACAAGGGTACCAGTAAGCTCACCAGCACCCTTGTTTCCGGATCAGCAAACTCTGAGTCTGCCTGCTGTGGCCGCTGTGCCTGACAGATCTGACCCAACTGGGCGCAGCGGCCACGGTAGGCAGACTGGTCACAGAAGCACCGGCACAGTTGCTAACAGTGCCGGTGCTTCCGTGTCCCCACTCCCATAGAGTCCAAACGGACTTGGAACGAATTGCGAATTGGAACATACAATTTGCTAGTGCCTGACTTCCCAGGCCGCCAAACTCGTAATGAGCCGATGGCACCGGGAAGTCAGACACCGGTAAAATATTACGGGTCCGGCGGCAACCCACTGGTAGCCCTGGCAGGGTTACCGCCGGACCCGTAATGAGGCCCAGTGTCTTGTTGAAATTAATCTTGGTGGAAATTGAATTGCTATTTCCCTGCTTACTTTTGAAGACAGACTACTCTGAATGCAGTCAATACCAGTAGTTATTGACTTTCCTCTGAACATTCTAATTGGCTGAGGGGAGGTCAATAACGATTTCCATGTGCTAATAATAAAATATGGATTCCCCTTGTATCTATTTTAGGCTATTATAGATTTGTACTGTAAGAACCATGGCAAGATCCCGGGAGGAAAGCTCAGCGGCAACGTGTTCGCCTTGGAAGCAAGACAACACGAAGCAACACAGGTTCGATCCCCGGGTCCACGCTTAGAAACCTCTGGGTATTAAAGCGCATTATAAATACGCAACTAAGAGAAAGAAAAAAAACTATTACGCAACTAAAATCAAACAATTCATGTAACAGTGCCTCGATGCCCGCGAGCTGTGTGAGCGCTTTAAAAATGCAAAAAAAAAAAAGATGCAATGTGGATTGGGAGGAGGCTGTGTCCTGGCACTCACCCTCTTCAATGTAATTATACATTACTTTGCCTCAAAATTGCATTATGCTGAAGCAGGTGACCCAAGCTATGGTGGCGATAGGACAAATATTTGAAGATGAAGTGGTCCTTGTGTCCAAAACTCTCATGGGCTTGCAGAAGGTCATGGGCTTTTCTTAAACTATGCAAAGAAAAGGGTCTTGTGATTAATGCATGAAAAGCAAAGCATATGGTATGCCGACAGATACGAAAGCTGAAGGCTCATTTGGATGTTGCAGGTGCCAAAATAGAGGGAGGTGGGACATTTAACTTCCTTTCAATTACCTGGGAAGAATGGGAGATATGACTTAAAGGTGGAGAAGTGCACGTTTCACCAGCTCTTGTGGTCTATAAAATGGAGGCTGATCCTACAACCCTTTAAGGGGTATTTTACAAATGCGGGAGGGGTAGGTGTAAAGGAGAATACTTTACTTAAGTGTTCATTAGCACTATCAAAGGGGACTCCTACTATTCCTCCTTTTTCAAATTTGGTATGGAGGGTATTAGCTATAAGCCATCCTATTATGTATTGGGTCAGAATATGGCCACGACACGCCACTACATATTTTTAGAAATGCTTTGACTGATTTGATGAAGACTTCATGTGCTTTAGGGCAAGCATGCCCTCAAGTTTTAAAGAAATGTTTGTCTCTGTCCTCCTCATAGCAGCTCATTAAAGCTGAGTTCTATGACAAAGCAGAGGTTGATGATGCTCCAAAGCCTTTGGTTCATATGTCTGATTTTCTAGATCCTGCAATCCTTGGCGTAAGACTTCATGTGCTTTCGGGCAAGCATGCCCTCAAGTTTTAAAGAAATGTTTGTCTCTGTCCTCCTCATAGCAGCTCATTAAAGCTGAGTTCTATGACAAAGCAGAGGTTGATGATGCTCCAAAGCCTTTGGTTCATATGTCTGATTTTCTAGATCCTGCAATCCTTGGCGTATGCCTATTGCGAATAGCAAAGGTATCTGGCAGACATATGAAACCCTAGCTTTCTGTCCTGTTTCATTTAATCCCCATGGAGCGGTTGCACTGGAAAGATTCATACAAACTGCTACGAACCTATAAGTTACCCTCTTTTTTGACGCTTCTTATGCGATGCACACACATCATATAGTGTGATCATTAAAGAAAGTTGCTTAGGTCAGTATTTGGTTTGCCATTTTTTTTTATTGCCACCCTAACTATGGTTTCTTGGTATTTTTTATAGAGTTAATATATTATCTTGTGATCCACTGCTTTTATATGCTCGAATAATGGGCATCGCTCGATGAGAAAACATTCTGATTGATTTATAAAGAGTGTGGAAAGAAAGCTCAGGAATGAGGACCTGCCCCCATTGCTTTCAAATGAGAAAGCTTTCTTTTAAGAAGGAGAGCATATGTCAGTGCTCCCCAGCGTGTAGCTCGGGAGAAACATGTTGCTCACAGCACCCTAAATTGCTGCTGGCCAGTTGCTCTAGGTCATGGTGTGGAGGCCTAAAAGGAGGTGCTGAAAGGGTGAGACCTCAGTCGCAGTATAGCCAGGACGGACTCATGGACTGTATGAGAATGTTGGCCAATCAGCCTGCAGTGGTTCCAGCGGACTTATTTTTATATATGCAAGATTTGAGTTTGCTGCCACCATGCACAATATCTTTCAGTAAATGTCTTTACTTATTATAGCAGTGTCATTGTTAAAACCCTGGCATCTTCAGATACTTTGCCCAGCGGACAAATGTGTCATTGAGCAAAATAATGTAACCATGTTTGTGTCCTGCAGAAAACTGTGTTTTTTGTGTTCTTTTGTACAGCTAGTAGGAGCATAATGGACAAATAAGTGGCATGCATACGGAACCTCCCTTTAATAACTAATTTGCATGCACTGCTTTTGTACAAGTGAAGATCGTGTTTGATGCCACCATGCATTATATTTACCAACATATTAATTTTAGTGTCATCGTTTGATACTCTACCAATTTGGCATGTGGAAATAGGCAGATATAGTAAATGGCATGCCAAATATTTCATAATTCATTTGCCTCATATTCAAATCCAATTAGGGTACTGTTAATACATTTAAATTAACAAGCCAATTAATTAATCCAAATACTTAGTTAACACTGCTACACTCCTGTATGAAGTGGTCATCAAAATGTTCAAAGGTTTGGCCAATGATTGCCACTACGTTTTATGTAAATCCCTTTTGTGCCGAGAAAAGAGGCTCCAAACACTTATTTGTATTCCTAGCCACTTTTTCACCAATGTAACAGGCCTCAGGAGCTTTAAAATGCACGATTTAGCATTACACGCCAAAATAATTCTCAATCAATATTTATTGAATCATATTTCTCCATTAAGTTAGGAACATTTAAAAACATGTATCATATTTCACAAAATTCACATAGAACAAGCCCAAAATAAAAGAGCAGCTTTAACATATTCAAACAAGCTATATATAAAACCTTGTTAAACCACAAATTGTGATGCCTCACGGAACTAAAATTGTATCAATCAAATTAAATTATGGCTCAGATATGGATGAAGGAATGCCACAGGACAGTGGTCAATAACAATTAATTGTGAAATATATACTTTATTCCTTAGTATAACAACTTTTGTAATGAATCTCATTGTAAACAATCCATTATTCATAAAAAGGTTTTATCAACAGTGTGCAAATTTGCATCATTGCTAGATTGTGCAAAAATGTGCAAAGCATACATGTGGAAATCCATAAGTGTAAAAAATGCAAATTCATCATTAATCTGAGCCACTGACTGGTCTGAGACAGTCTCGACCGTGGGTATCTGTAGCATTATGCCAATATATATATATATAACTATTTTCTGTTTAAAAATTGCTACTAAAACATATTCAAATATTCATCGCAACTAAAACATATTCAAACATTTGTCCTTGATCATTACAATTAATTATAGAAATTAATGATATAAAACATAGCTCCCATGCATGTCCACGCTTATGCAAAAAAAGAGAAACAACAACAAATTAACAGAAAATTAATGAAATCTTCATCGACTTCTATTTTGCAGGCACACTTTGTGCTTCCTCTTGCACGCCTTAATTTAATGGGGGGGCGAGTAAATGTAAACGTACCATTTGCATTGGCCTCCAGTATTCTGGGGAACTTATTTCACAGATTTCTCCTTGCCAACTTAAATTTGTACTAAGTCTACATATAAAGCTAAAAAGGGCAACCTATGTATATTTTGGACATCTGTCTCTCTGCCCATTGGACAAGCTCTTGCTTTAAGAGCTATTTTGAGGTGCCAAATTTAGTTACATCCCACACCATTATCCAAATGAACTGTGCCTTGAAAACCCCCCGCCCCGGACCACAAGTATTTTTCTTTACCAGGGGAGTCTGCAATCGCACTTACACTGATATTCACTTTATCCCAGATGTGCATTTAAAAAATACGTTAAAAATCATAAGTGGCCCAACACCTTCAACTGGACACACCCAATTCAGCTCATAAGGCACTACCAGGTGTATCTGCTGGGAGATCTGTTATGTTAAATGTTCTTATACTGCGCACTGTCACCACCTGCGTGGTACCGTGGCGCTCTGGGGGATCTGTAAAGCAAGAGGGTAAGGGAGGTGTAAGTTAGTAGGACTGAGCGGGAGAAAAGAGGAAGAGAGCTGTGATGTGCTGTTCACAGCTTCAGCTTGGTTTACACTGTTCGCTGAGTGTAGATGTGATTTTCGGTAGCCATCGTGTGCTGTTGTGTAAGCCTTTGTGTGGTTTGTTTTGTTGTTGTGGTGAAATGAAAGATTCACTAGCTTTAAGCTCCGGTGAAAACGCTTAACAGATTGGGGCTGCGCTCCTTGGAGAAAAGAAGGCTCAGAGGCGATCTTGTTGAGGAAGAGTTGGGTACCCTTCTGCTATCAACTGAACCCACAGGTTTTAATTTGGATTTCTGGAACCTTTTTCCTGGACTCAACTCTGATCCCATTATATACAGTCAGAATTCTGTGTGCTAGGGTTTAAAATCTGCTCGATTCATTGGGTTCTTTGTGTAACATGAAAATGCCAATAACAAACATTTCAAAAACGCTGCACACTCTTACAATGCATCTGTAGGCCGTAGGAGCAAATTGGCTCTCATGCAACTGGAAGTGTGACAATGCGTCTCCCAAAGAAAAGAAAGCGCAGCTGTGCTGTCCACTCAGTCAAGTGGGTGCAGTTTGTGTCTGTGTGCAAAGCGCAAAAGCCGCCCATTAAAATAAATTTGTTTTAGTCTAATTCCCGGTGGCAGTAAACTAAATAAGCGTACCAAAAATATGACTAGAACGGTTAATTGTGATTATAACACAACTGTTCATTGCAATTGAAACTTTTGGTTGTGGTTAGATAGAAAATATACATAGCTCCAGCACAGCCAAGAAGATCCCAGAGTATCCTGCCCCACCGTAAAAGCATGGGTACTTCTCAAAATCAGAAGCATTTGTTAGCCTAAACCACTCTGGACCCTAGCCCACTCGTTTTTCAGATAAGCGAGAACAGCCTTTGTTGCCAGTGACCAAGAGTGAACACAGCTACATGACAGATTTCCGAACACAGTGCATGTAGCTCGGTTTTCTTTCCAGAAAGACAATTCATATATTTTAGGTTGGAATCTTCTATTAGACATTTTATAGTACACATTATCGCATACCAGATTACATGCAGAAGCTTTATAGATTAGATTAGGTACACCAAATTTCACATATTAGCACATGAAGATCGTTATTTACCTCCTCCCAGACAATTAGAATGCAGTCAATAACTAATTTTCTAACTTAGTTTGTCTATTTAGTTTACTGCAACACATTTGATAATGATGCGTTATTTATATAGCGCCTTATTCCAAAGCGCTGTGCAGAGCACATATTTAAATACAATATCACACAACCGAAATTGGTACTCATTTATCGACCTCGGAAGGATGAAAGGCTGAGTTGGCCTTGCCGGGATTCAAACCTGCGACCTGCAGATCACGCTCAGATCGCAGCAGCGAGCGATCAACCCACTGAGCTATTTTACCGGCTACTTTACCATTTTACTTCACCACTAAAACTTCAAAACATGTTTGCGACTACCGCTGTGTGTTAATAGGCTTATAGACCACGGGAGGAGTCATTGTCGCTTGGGATAATGACCCTTCCCAAAAGCATGGCCTGAGGAAATGACCCCTCATTCGGTTTATAAGGCTATATTAAAACATAGTTTGATCTAAATACCCTCCAGTTTAGCACACATTTTCATTGCGACATTGATAAACTTCCCCATTGGATATCTCACCTACAGGTGGGCCTCGACACAAGGAATAACGTTGCCTCTTTACTAGAGATGACACTATTGGATACCAAAAGAGTTTGAATGGCCTTTCTCCTATTAACCTCATGACAGGAACTCAAAAGGAGGCAGTAATATCAATCCTCCATATGCTTGCTATGTCACCCAATGCTAAGGGCCCATAAATAAGCCTGGGGACCCAATGTTCAGTCTCGCTCTTAGCAAGGCACTCCTGATCTTGTGTGTTGTTTTCAGTACTGGCACCGCATTGAGGTCAATGAACTGGATAAAATGAGCCTCTGTTACCACATCTTCCTGCACGGTTCCTCTGTATACCTCAAATCTAACCTACCTCATCTTTCTGCTCCTCCCATTCTGCCTTCATATGTTGTGATTACAGCCTTGCCATCCACTGGGATGGACACCCTCTTTTCGTGTTGTTTTTTCCTGGAGTTTTATTCTGACACCCCCACCCCACCCCTCCCTGCCACATTCTCCCCTTAACTCATGCCTGTGAGTATGGTCCCTCTCACTTCCACACTTTACCTCCCTTTTCTCCTTCCTAGTTTATGTTAATATTTCATTCCTCTCTACAGTCCCTCTTTCCTTTTCATGCTTGTTATTTAGACAGATCATCACACAGACATGGTGCTTCACTTTGTCTTTAGCTCTATTTCTTTTGTCTCTTTTAGTTGATTGTATGTTGTATTTTCTGTCCATCGCCCACTCATTTGTTCATTCATTTATTCTTTACCCCTTCCACCTGTCATTCTTTGTTTCTTGTTTCTCCCTCGTTTCTCTTAATTTCTTGACTTTCTTTCTTCCTTATTTTCTTGCACTACTGTAGAGTTTCTTTCTGGCATAATTTCTTCCTCACAACCTTCCTTTCTTATCATACCGCGTCCTTATTTATTCTTCTGCTCTCTCATTTCTTTCACTCTTTCCTCGGCCTATCTTCTTTTACCCACCCTTTCTATTTCCATCCGATTTCTCTCTCTCGATCTCTCGATCTCTCGATCTCTCTCTCTCTCTCTCTCTCTCCTCGCTTTCTTCCTCTCCCTCCGTTTATCTTGCATTAGTCTTTTTTTTAATTTCTGTGACAATATTTAATTTGTTTACAATTATTTATGGTCGTTCAGTTCAAAATAAGAACTTTACACAAACTGTCATATATCTTAACAACAGTATTACATTTCAATAGAAACAAAAATATATTGTGAAACACATAGATAATTAACCTAAAACATAAAAACTAAATATACAAGACACAGTACAGAGTAATCAAACATTTACAGACTGGAAGTGATCACTCCCAATTTTGAACTTACACTCATCCAGACTCTATAAAGAGCAAGGTACAAGCCTCCACTATTTGAGTTAAACAATAAAACTAAAAGTTATCACTTTTTACCAAATCATCAGAGTGGACAAAATTACCATAATTAGTCTTATAAATTGCTCACATCTAAAGATATTCGGACATGACATGCTTGCGAGTTTCAGAAAGATGGCTCAATTTTCATATCCAACAGTGCCTCCTGTCGGCCGGGTCACCAAATCTTGAGGCAACGGTACTAAGGAGAGGCAACTGTCTGGTATGGAAAAGCAATAGGAATTAGCATAACTTGGGACAGGAACAAATAAGCAAATACTTTGGTGGGGACATAAATCTGTGGTACAGTTCCATAATGTCAGTATAATTCTTAAGTCTTCTTAAATGGGAATAATTCAAGTTCCAATCCCATGCGGTAAATGTCTTTATCCAAGCACCAGATATCACAGATAAGTCTGTGTCCCTACAGTGGGACCAACCAGCCCTGCCAAACAATCGGTGACACACTGCATTCAGAGAAATAAATATGTCCCCACCGCACTCGTTTACACCAATAAGCGTACCTACAAGATTCAGCATCAGACATATAGGTTTTTTTATAGCCTTGATAAACACGGATCCCATTTTCAATAGTGCCTACCTCACCAAAGAGGGCAACCCTGATTCCAGATGCAGAATGTCAATAGGAACACAAGGCAAGGGTACTAGTGTTCCTCACCACATACAACCCTGGATTCCCTCTCATCTTGGCTCTTCCTGCTAAATATGTGTAGTGTGGTGGCTTGCATTGCCATGGAAGGCTGGGTAGTGGTGTAATCCTGTGTACACTCAGGTTTCCATGGATGGCAGTTACCCATTCAGGAGGGGAGACACAACTGAGAAGAGGACGTACCCTATGCTCTCCCTCTTATAACGTACACCCTAACACAAATAAAGTACTTTTACATTTTGTACCTGCTGGCTCCTGGGTCATACCTGCATCCTGTGTCTTCCTCCTGAAGCTGGACACTACAAATTGGTGATGAGGCAGCTAACCCATGGCAAAATGCAGAAGCCAATGATGACATTTGGAATGCTAAACAGGACGCAGGGAGCACACAGAAGCCAGCAGGTACAAAGCTAAGAGGACTTTATTGTAGTTTCAGAGTAACAGGCTAGAGAGATGGGGAGAGCATAAGTAGAGACAACCTTCCAGTCATATCTCCCATCCTGAATCCCCCAACTGTCCGCTGTGGAACCCTGAAGGAACCCAGGGTTCTATCACCATTAACATTCCATGGCTTGCATTGCATGGGGCAATGCAAGCCCCACATTAGACATCCCCTATCTTATAATACCATAGTAAGGGGTGAACACACACACACACCAAACCACACAGGATCCCGTGCATAGTAACACACAACTATCTTTCAGTAGCTAAACCACATTCGTAACCCTCAGACCGTATACCACAATCGCGTAACTAACGTTCCAAACCATCACACAAACAGGCTCCCATTTATCCGGCACTGCCATCCCCAGATCTCAAAACTGCCACCTTCGAGCACTCACCACATTGTACAACATTCAGAACTATCACGGAGTAAACTCCTCTTATCCCGCCTGCCACACAGGGTTTCAGGCCTTCCACATCCAAGCACAATCGCAAGGCACACTCGCACCCCACACATAATCGCATTCCAATACTCGAAAACCGTGACATTCGTAATCTTCTGCAGACAAACCAACACACCAGTCATACTTCCAACCTGAACACCCACACTGGATCCTGTCACCAACCACATCAAAACCGAAACAGCCAAGCACGCCAGACGCACACCACCAAACTGCTACCCCAAAGAGCACACAGAAAAGATAAGAAAGGACAGGAAAGAGACAAGCAAAACAAAGAGCACATAGAAAGAGATGTCACTGTTGGAGGAACAGGACATCAATGAGGTACGCAGACACCGGTTAATTACTCCAGTAGAGTACTTAAGATGGAATATTATTGCATGCATGTGTATAATAAGTTTACTCTCATGTGCACAGAAACAGCGCTTACAAATAATAATTCATTCCACACAATGGCGTTTATAAATATCACTTCTCACCAAACTCATCAATAATATCACAGGCTTAAACATGCCCTACTGCTCAACGTATTGGCAAGGATATCTTCAGCAAATATATCACAAGATCAATATCCCTATTAACATGTTAACTGGGACCATTAAAATATGCATGCATGGTGAGGCCCGGTAGATTAACACCACTTCCCCAGCACCACTCAGAGAAAAGACATGCTAGGTTTCAATTAAGCATGCTTTCAGATTGCTGTAAAATACTCCTAGCACAGTGTCCCAGCACCACACCGCCACTATGCGTCCCACTTCGCTTGTATTTAAAATTGCCATTATGTTATACCATCACAATGTGTCACAACACCGCGCAAATGCGTTGCACTTCCTTTCTGTATAGTAACATTTTTCCATTGCCCCACCTGTTAAAAGAAAAAACATCTCCGCTTTTCACATATATATATAGCCGTATACTTTTCACGTACAACATTAATATCAAAGGAAGAATTCACAAGAATTGTCCATCTGAAACATAAACCGTTAAACAATACAGGTGAAGTCTCATTCACATATCCACCAACTCATAATCCTACCTCCTGCTCAAATTATTCGAACCTAAAAATAAAATAGGAGTTGCATTATCCTGCTCAATACTTATTCCTTTTTCAATGAATTAAAATTCCTATGAAATCTCAAGCAGACCCTTAGTCTGTAACGCTGCTAATATTCTTCACTCTTAACAACATATTGTACTGGCAGCAGTTTTAAGTTAACAGGAGTGTCTATTTTTACACTCGACTCTGCTGCATCACAAATCAGATTCTCCGCCCTCTGACAACGTCGGAAGAAATAAAACAGTACCTGTCTGTTGTATGCCTGTTTCAAATATAATGAAGTCACTTCCAAAACAACACGCTCATCAATCGTAATGGCCAGGAGGGCTTTCTGTTCCTGCTCTCTGCCTCTGCTGTATTAAATAGAACGTTACTGCAAAGGTCTAATGTTGGTCGCGTTGAACATCTAATGGAATTGAACACGTATCATTCGTCACACAAGTGTTCACATCCCTGTGAATCTCCTCCTGAAAGATCTCGGCGGCCGAGGATATGCCGAAACTGAGTCTTTTGTATTGAAACAGGCCGAGATGAGTGACGAATGTGATGATGTAGCGGGATTCCGGTGCGATTTCAATTTGGTGGTATCCTTTTGTGAGGTCTAACTTGGAGAAGACTCTCGCCCCATGAAGAAGGTGAATCATGTCCGTGATCCTGGGCGCTTGATGCCTTTCCCTTTCGATGGCTGTGTTGGCTCTGCGCATATCTACGCATAAACGTATGGATCCTTCTGGTGACTTCTTTGGGACGGGGACGATGGGCGATACCCATGGCGTCGGGCCCGATATACGTTCTATAACGTTCATTTTGATGAGTTTGTCCAACTCCTCTTCCACCTGTCTCTGGATATTAAACGGAATGCCTCGATAGTGTTGGGCCACTGGTTTGACCTGAGGGTTAATGTGGTGGTGTACTTTCCGGTTTCGCAGCTTGCCTAGGCCGGTGAAGAGTTTTGGGAATGATTGTTCGATTGAGTCCGGTTTTGTAAAGTACTTGTGGGCCATCAGCTGGTACAAGATGTGTACTAGTCCCATGTCTACTGCTGTCCGGAAGCTCAGTATACATCCGCTGTTAGCTTCTGTGTCTAGGATGTACAGCGGGATCTTTGCGGAGTGCCCTTTATGTGTGCATCTGGCTGTGATCATGCCTTTGCATGGCAGGGGTGTCGTGGAGCCATAGGGGTATATGTCTACCGTGGCCTTTCTGATCTTTGGCTGTGTGGTCAAGGACTGATATGCGCTTTCACTAATAATGTTGACCGTCGCTCCGGTATCCACGAGAAACTTCAGTGGGGTGTCATTCACTTGAAGTGTCAAAATGGGGCTTTGTTGGGTGGCCGCCGTGTTGTCCTGTAGGGCCCACACGTAACCTTTCCTCCTCTGATCCTCTTCTGATGAGGGAGTGTCAGTACTGGTGGGGGATCTGGTCTCAACGTATCTTACAAAACGCTGCCTGTGTGATCGTCTCGTGTCCTCTGACGAGCGTTTGTCTTCGCGTGTGTAACGGCTTCTGCGGTCGCTGTCTTCTTTCCTGGCGCGCCGTCTTTCGCTGTCCACTGCAGGTCAGGGCGGGCTCTGGGGGGTGGGCCGGCGCCTTTCTTGGTAGCGATGTTTGGGAGTTGTGTGGGTTGGGGCGTTCTTACACATGGCCCTGTAGTGGTCCATTCCCCCACATGCGGCGCACTTTTGCCCTACAGCCGGGCATGTCCCTGTGTGTGGGTATTCATAACCACATTTAAAACATGTGGCATCGGGATGTTTGTTGCCTTGATTAGGGTGGGTATATAGTTTATTGATCGACTCGGTGTTGTCACTGAATTGGTGTATGGACACTTTTCCTAGGCTGTCCAATTGCGAGTCCACCGCTGCTTCCATGCGGGCCAGCGCCAGGATTTCTTCTAGCGATCGTTGTTTCTGTAGGAGCTGCTTACGAAAAGGCTGTGAGAGGCATCCGGCTATTAGTTGGGACCTGAGCGCCTCTTCATTGGAGTATCTATGGAATTCGCAATGTTTCAGTTTGATGCGGAGGCGCATCACAAAATTGTCTATTGATTCCCCTTTTTCCTGTCTTGTTGTGTGGAACATGTGGCGCTCATAATCCACGTTTGTATGTGGTGCAAAGTATTCGGACAGCTTGGCGTGTAGCTCCCCGTATGTGACTGTTTCTACATTCAGCAGCTCCCCCGCAATGTCTCTTACCGCTGGTCCCACTGCCATGAACAGTGTGTTTTTCAGCCTTGTGTCGTCCGTCAATCCTATGGCACCTGTGTAGAACTTGAAGTCCGGTAGCCATATGTTCCATCTGGGCCCCAGGTTAGAGGTATCTCTGATTTCGAATGGGTTGGGCATGTGCATGACTTGGGCTGCTCTCCCCTGGTGTGCATGCTGGCTGTTGTCCTGTGCTGTGTCAGCATTTCCAGGCGCCGATCCTACCCCTCCCGAGGAGGATGCTGGCGTGGTCGCCGTGTCCGGCATGACTGCGTTGCAGTGGAGAGTTTGTGTGTCGATATGCTGTGGCACCTGGGACTGTGCTTGGGCAGCTGCAGCAGCCCTTCTGCTGTGTGGTGAATTACCTTCCCCACCTCACTGCTTCCTTGAGGTGTGGCCTTATGTCTTGGCCTGCGCAGCCACACGCCGCAAGTGGGAGGGAGGTTGTGATTGGCGCGAGAGGAAGGTTTCCTCTGGCGCCACTCTCCCGTTTCTTGCTGACACTGGGCGCGCCTGCACGCCTTCGCGCGGGCGCCCGTGTAAAGAGTTTGGGCTCTTGTCACGCGGGAGGCGGGGCTGCCCGTAGTCAGTGCTCTCGTAATTCTGGGGCGCCCGTGGGCTTTGTCACGCGGGAGGCGGGGCCGCCCGTAGTCAGTGCTCCCGTAATTCTGGGGCGCCCGCGTGCCGAATCCAGGCCTTTGTCATGCGGGAGGCAGGGCCGTGTAGAGTCAGCCGTCGTGCCCGAGGCGCGCCGACGCGCTGAACTGCTCGACCGCAGACCTCGGCACGGTGCCAGCGGGAGTCCGTGCCCGCTCGTCGCCAGTGTTGAGGTGCCGCTTCTTCCCGAAGAGTCCCCTCGGAGAAGGCCCTGCTTGCGCAGGAATGATACGCGGGAGCCGGGGTGTGATGCAACCTCTTTTATTAAACGCATCGGCGGAACTGCCGAACCTGCCCTCGTCCCTCCCCTTCCCCTGACGTCACGTCCGGGACGCCATGTCCTGTGGGACCAAACGGGGGTCCGCCCACACAACGATGTGGGCAACCTGACAGCCATAACTATGAACACGGCACTACGGTGACACAGGATATCTCTTTCCAGGTGCCAGGCTCCACTCAAAAGGCATGTACGTCATCAAGCCTGCAGAACGTATATGGGTTCCATCTTCTAGGAACTTCTGGATGCAATGCAAACCTCCGACCACAGTGTCCTGAGTCATTCCAAGGCTCGCCATCTCCCTCTGCAAGGGTGCTGATGTCATCATTTGGTCTCTGCTGTTAAGCTCAATGGAGCTCTGGCTCCACAACAGTACTTAGGCTCCACAGCCCCGCCAACAGAGGGCGCAAGCCCATTTTAAAGACTTTTCTCACCATTTCCAAGGACACGTTGAAGCTGCATTCCTTCCATCCTCCCCCTTCTGGCAAACGTACTTGACAGCCTCTTCACATGCAGCATGACTGGCGGTATGTGTTCACCTCTTCCTTGTAGCCTTATAAGGAAGGGAGATATGTAGTGTGGATTAAGGGTGTATGACTGGCGGTGTGTGTTGACCACTTCCTTTTAGCCTTATAAGCAAGGGGGGATATGTAGTGTGGATCAAGGGAGTATGACTGGCAGTGTGTGTTGACCTCTTCCTTGTAGCCTTATAAGGAAGGGGGATGTGTAGTGTGGATTAAGGGAGTATGACTGGCAGTGTGTGTTGACCTCTTCCTTGTAGCCTTATAAGGATGGGGGATGTGTAGTGTGGATTTGGGTGTGTGACTGGTGGTGTGTGTTGAGCTCTTCCTTGTAGCCTTATAAGGAAGAGGGATGTGTAGTGTGGATTTGGGTATGCGACTGGTGGTGTGTGTTGAGCTCTTCCTTGTAGCCTTAGAAGGAAGGGGGATGTGTAGTGTGGTGGCTTGCATTGCCACATGCAATGAAAGCCATGGAATGCTGACTAGTGGTGGAACCCTGTGTACCCTCAAGGTTCCATGGATGCCAGTTAACCATTCAGGATGGGAGACAAAACTGAGAGGAGGATGTGCCCTATACTCTCCCTCTTCCTATACCCTGACACACAAATGAAGTACTTTTACATTTTGTACCTGTTGGCTCCTGTGCCATACCTGCATCCTGTGCCTTCCTCCTGAAGATGGACACTACAAATATCGACAGTCAACACATTATGTGCTGTCACAGAGCCTCTTTTAAATCCAACCTCAGAGTCATCAAGGACCCCTTAGTTTATAGGCACTCCTCAAGTTCTTTCAGTAAAATCAATGCAAACAATTTGGCCTGTCCCGTCTAACAGACAAAAGCCTATTGCTAGATGGACATAAGTGGTCACCTTTTTAAAATATGGGTATCAGAATGGGGTTTTTTCAAGAGGAAGGGATTATGTTTTCCGCAAGAGCATGTTTAAACAGAAGTTCGATAAGGGAGGCCCAATTTTCCGGATCAGCATTAAGAATGACGTTTGCCATACACGGAACCGGTTGGCCGGCTCGACGATGGAGAGAACACGCGGGACCAGGATTTGCATGTTGTCTGTGTAAGAATAGCAAAGGTAGCCATGGGAAAAGATAAGGTTGGCCAGAGGTTAAAGGTAGGTGTTGAATAAGACCGGGGAAATGGCGGTCCCTTGAGCGACACCACAAGTGAGGTCCGCCGGCTGAGAGAGAAAGGGAGAGAGAGAGAGAGAGAGAGAGGGTTAGTCAATGGTCCGATAGAAAGGAGGAAAACCAGGCCAGGACGGTGTCAAAGGCAGCAGATAAATCCAGCACCAGCAGATCGCTGATGCCGCCCTTGTCATGCGTCCGTGCGAGATTGTCCATGATAGAGACCAAGACACTCCTGGTCCCGTGTCCTGGATGGAAACTAGACTGAGAAAAGCGAAAGAACAAAAAACACCCCAGATAGATAGTGAGTAGAGGACAGACCAAAGACTCCAGAATTTTCATAGGGAAAGTGAGAAGAGATATAGGCCGGAAGTTAGCTGGGACCAGGGGGTCCAGGTAAGGTGTTTTCAGCAAAGAGATAACAGTTGTGTGCTTAAGAGATGGGGGAATCACCCCTGTAGAGAAGGAGATGTTGACAGCATTCGTCAACAGATGGAATAAACGGGGTGCAATGTCCTGTATTATACTGAGCAGGATAGGGTGCCAGGGAGTGGAGGACTTCAGTTTAGCTATGGCGGCAGCAACCTCGGGAGCAGAAAAGGTAGGGATTACAGACCAGGAAGCAGAAGGCGGGACTTCAATGGGGAGCAGGAAAGCGGTAGTCAACTGAAGAGACATAGAATGGATGTTGGACCTGATTTTACTAATTTTGGCCACAAAAAAGAGGCACAGGGAATTGCATATGTTCTGTGAAGGAGGGACAGGATCTGGCACCACCGTGGAAAGACCCTGTACAATTTTGAACAGCTCTTTGGAATGATTACCGGTGAGGCATAATGAGACTGTTTGGCACTAATGATGGCCCGAGGATACTGCAGAGCACCCTGCGACAGAGCATGTTTAGCAGTAGAGGCATAGGAAAGTCTCCATTTGTGCTCCAACTGTTTAGGCTTTAAACAGAGTGCCCGAAGTTCCTCGGTCAGTGCAGACAATATGGACTTCTTAAGAGCGGCCAGCAAATCGGCTACCACAACCAAGGTATCAGACAGGGAGTCTAAATCTATGGGAGTGGTTTGTGGATGACAAGTGCAGATCTACGTGGCAATATCAACTTGTGGAACAGAGCGCCAGCCATGCCGAAGAGCGGCGCGTGGTACAGTAGACGGCTTGAGAACCCTGATGTCCCAGATGAATGGGACTATAAGATTATCAGTCCAGATGACTGGAAAAGCTGGATAGACTGTGACTGTGGAGGCCAGAGAGGGGTTAAGGCCTAAGGTATTACCTAGACCATGAGTAGGGCCAGAAACTTGTTTGAAAAGCGACACTTCCTTTATAGATGAAAGGAAGTGTTGGCCTTTAAAGTCACAAGCCTCATTTACCTTAAGGTTAAAAGCACCTAAAATGAGGCGATGAGTGTGCCTGAGATGAATATCTGTGGCGGGATCAAGAAAAGCATCAAAGAAGGAGGGGTTGTGTCCAGGGGGTGGCAAACAATCAAAGGGTGGAAACAAAAGGTGGGGGCTGAGGAGAAATGTACCAGCATAGGCTCCATTTTGATCTGATGGCTTATGGGGAGCAGGGAGCCAGAGTAAAGAGAATTAAAAATAACTGTGATACCACCCACTCCCAGTGCTGCGTGGTGGGTGATCAGAGCACAGGATTTTAAAATTGGGTGGCAGCATTTGGACCAGAGCGGGGCCTGATGCCTTGCAGAGCCATGCCTCAGTGACACAGGTAAAATCAGGGGAGAGGTCCTTCAGAAGATCGTGACAATGAGTCGAATGCATAACCAATGAGCAACCATTCAAAAGTAGGCAGTTCAGGGAAGCATGAACGTCATACGCTTATGCCCATGTTCAATGCGCACATTTGTAGAAATTTGCTCCTAAATTGGACATTGTGTTCCAAAGGGCAACATTCTGTAAAAAGCAGACACAAGATCTTACAGCGACGGGGTTTGGTGGAGTATCTGCTACATAAAATATGTAATCTGTATATATGATTGTTATAGAGGTTGCACACATGGAAATATGTATTGTACCAAAAGTAGATTTTGTGTTCAAGAGGCTAGGGGTGGACTCTAGGCCTCATAAACCCACACCATAAAGATGACACCATGTTTTTCTCTTCCTATCAAGGAAGAGAGGAAATTGTGACCAATCCCTGGCAAACGGGCATGCTTAGGCTGAACCAGCAAACACACCCCTTCATCATAAGCATAAATAGAGACAGCTCAGCACTCAGGAGACAGACAGATTCACCCACTAACCGATGATTGCTGGCGGAGCACCCTGCAGCAGAACCATCCATCTTCCTTGCTCCAGACTCCAGAAACTTGGCAAAGCAGAAAAGGCCCATTGCATAGCTGAACCATTTCCAGCTATGCCTTCAAATTCCAGAACCAGAACCAACCCCAGAAACCTAAGGGGAGCATCAAAATACAGCCGGGCTGTGCTGTATTGCTGGCCTGCTAAAATCATTATCATCAGAACCAGAGAGCCATTGCAGATCCAATCCAGTCCTGTACTGTGACCAGAGCCATTGCCGATCCGATCCAGTCCTGTGCCGTGCTGTGAACAGACCCACCCCAGTCTGAGTGCCCAGCAGTCTGTCTTGACCAGAATCCCTGACCAGAATCCTGACGGTTCAGTTTCAAAACATATCTAGTGAGTATCTATAGAATAGAACTGTGTCACTAGCCTATGTACCGGGCTTAGTCCAATCCCTATCTGAAATCCATCCTATCTTGTCTTCAGAACCTGCATTGTTAGAAATCTTTTGTATTGCCTGAACTCTCTATCCTATCCCTTCTATCTTTCCTCCTGTGTTAGTATTGTTAAAACTATCTCTGCGCTGATCTTTTCTCATCTGAAGTAGGCGAGCTCCACTGCAAGCAGTCGCCCTGATCAAGTGGCTGTGTTCTTGTGTGGTATTTGTTTATTCATAGTCATCCTCTAGTGTAAGAAATCCTTTTTGTCATTTTAAAGTGCATTTCTGCTTCCCATTCTTGCACCTATCTCGAAACACGACCTCCACTAAAACGTCCATAACTTCCTCAGTTTTTTATGCTAGAAACTAAAACTTCTGCTTGTAGCTAACATGCACAGCTTTAATTTGCATCTAAAACCGCATTCCAAATCCATATAGTTCTCCCATAATCGTGATTATCGCGCACAGAAAAGTTTGCCGCAAATTTTTGTTTAGGGAATTTCTGACACGTGTAAAACAGCTTTTGATTGCTCCCAACCTCAATTTTAAGATTTCACATTGTTTCATAGTATTAAATAATTGCTAATGTTTGTGTGTAACTAACCAAAGCGGCTCCCATAAGAATTTAAACAATTTCAGCAATTTAAACCATATTTAGTGTTTTTGCACATTCCATTCTCAGATAACTTTAAAAACCATTTTGACAGCTTGCCAATCAATTCTGTTTCTCTCTTGTGTTGCTGGGGGGAAATTGGGATTGATATTTTGTTTGAATTCTGCCATTCCTGAATACCTGCTCTCTCCTCTTATCCCTTTACATTGCCTATTGGGGGGTGGAGGGGTGTGCAGGGGGAAATAGTAACCACACTGCTATCTGTTCTGAACACACACACAAAAGTATTATTTCTGTGCTGAATTGTTTTGCTCATTATTGCTCCTTGTGCATTAAAGAGATTGCTTAGTGTTACATCACCCCATTGGTGATTGGTGTGTACCCATTAAAACATAGTGTGATTGAATTGTAATACATAAATATATATTTTAACTTTGCAAACCAGCCTGATTCCTGGTTCAGTGTGACCAGGGTGGTGTTCCAGGAGAGGGGCGTGATATGGGTGGTACATCGTTCAGAATAAAATAACTTTTAGACACAAATAAATAAGGATTTCAGTTGTGCATTACACGCTAGGCGTTGACTTAGGTGAGTGCCGGATTGAAATCACTTAATAACCACCCACGCCTGCCAAATGACATTATTAATTTAAGAACGACAGCGCACTCAAAAAATTAAACAAATTGAAAAAAGACATAAGACACTACAATAAAGAAGTAGTCTACTAGTAACTTATACGTAATTGTGATGCAAGAGGCACATCAATACCAGCCCTGGTTCATTCTGTATAGAAGGAGAGATTCCCCATTGATTTGTCAGTGTTAAATCGGGAATCCAACATGATTTGAACAGTTGTATTCCTAATGTGCTTCATTATAAGCCAACTCAAATGTATTTCAGAGCCATGTCACAAAAACAAATCATTACAAAATTATCAAACAATTTGTATGTGATTAACTATAATATGAAGTTCAAATAATTTGTACTCGGGAAAATTCATCATCAGGCATTTTATATTAAATTCTCTGTGAAATAATGACAGTGAGTATTCAATCAACTGTAATATAAAGTTCTCTACCCTATACAGCAAACAATTTATATTCAAACGTCTATAGTTGGAAATTATTCAACCTTTGCCCAGCACGTGTTTCATACTACGCAGAAATGGATTCTTCTGCCTCACGTACTTCCTCAGCGGTTTTAGAGGTGAAAAACCCCTGATGACTCATACGCTGTTTCCAGTTGATAAACTTGTTAACCAAATTTCGTTAGCTACCTCATGATTCTACGTTGTACACCCCTTAGCTAATACTAAGCTTGGAGCCGTGCTTCTATCAAGGTCTGATAGCCTTACTGTACAATATGCACCACAGCGAGATTCCCGCATGTTACTGCCATTCTCGGCTTGATAGAAGCACAGCTTTAAGCAACCGGAAACGACATATGAGTCATCAGAAGATTTTCACCTGTAAAACCCCTGAAAAACTATGTGAAGTGGAAGAATCAATTTCCACACAGTACGAAACATGTGTTGGGCAAAGAATTTCAAACTATTGACAAATGAATATACATTGTTTGCTATATAGAGCAGATAACTTTATATTACAGTTGATTGAATACTCACTGTTATCATTTCACAGAGAATCGAATATAAAGTGCCTGATATTGAATTTTTCAGAGTACACATTGTTTGAACTTCATATGATAGTTCATCAAATACACATTTTTTGATGTATTTGTAATGATTTGTTTTTTTGTAACATGGTTCTGAAATACATTTGAGATGGTGTATAACGAAGCGCATTAGGATACAACTGTTCAAATCTTGTCTATTGATTGCATTGCTATAGGTCCAATGCATTTGTACTCTCTGATAGCGCCAATCACTAAATATTTTAAACATTTCTTATAAGATACAAATGCAGGGTGTCCCCAACCTCATACACTTTCAATTTGGAAATCCAACATGGTTACAGGAAAGCTAAACTGTTGGGTCCTGAACTGATCTCCTTGACATATGTATTTTGTATAGGTCCGACTAGCACGCAATTGGCGCCACTGATACATTTCATAGTTGGGAAATAGCCTGGTTTATTGGACACAGTGAAAGGTGATCATTGCTGCACCTTATCAGAAAGTAATACCAAAACCTCAAATAGAGGTAGAGGAGGTTATAATCAGTGAAATAAGAGATGGATTACCTTATGAGATTCGTCTGCTAGTCAATCAGCATGGCTCCTCATACCAAAACAAAAAGAATGCGTACCACAACAACAACAAAAGACTTTTTGGGGCATGGAAACACAGTAGGGGTGTCAGTGAAAAGAAATAGGGATGTCCAACCAGGGTTAAGCAGGAACCTTCAGGACAAGAAGAAAGACACATAAGAAACTAATCATGCCCCCATCTTTAATCTATCTGGGAAAGATGTGGATGAAAAGGGCAAGAAAATATTCATTAAAGACCTTTACTTTGTCCCTTCACAAACTCCACAAAATAACCAAACAGAGAATGAAATTAGGTTATTCTTTTGTAAATTGAGATAAAAAAACTAATTTAGTCAACATCAGTGCACAGAGACAGAGGATGCCACAGGTCTAAGGCCACCCTCCACTTGCATCTCTCCAAGTATGGTATTATGATATGAATTTGTAAGTGTTTATTTATAGAGCACTTCTACGCAGGTGAAGTCCTTCAGAACGAGACGGGAACAGGGGAATACAGAGTCATTCTTAAGCCTTGGAATTTCCGAATTATCTTGCAAAAATGACTAGCAAACTTGACTAGCAAAAATTGGCCTGATGGCCTTACTACAAGTGCAGGTGTAAGAAAAAAAGGAAGGAGTGAAGGGGGAGGAGAGGGAGAAGTACATACAGTTCTTAAGCAATTATACTCGGCTAACGATGTTTCAAATAGTGCAAGTGTGTGACAGATGGTAAGGCAATAGGGGAGGGAGAGAATGACTTACAGAAACAAAAAAACTACTGTACTAAGCC
This sequence comes from Ambystoma mexicanum, assembly GCF_040938575.1. Classification (NCBI taxonomy): domain Eukaryota; kingdom Metazoa; phylum Chordata; class Amphibia; order Caudata; family Ambystomatidae; genus Ambystoma; species Ambystoma mexicanum. Next base: position 849,654,700 of record NC_090930.1, read on the forward strand.
AGGCGGATCAGGCCAATTACATTCTAGGTAACTTAAGTGCCAAACATGGAATGAAAGGGGGGGGGGAACAAGTGCGCCCAGTCGAAATACCTGTGTTAAGTGCTGAGAGGTACCCATTCTCAAGGAATGAGTAAAGAAGTGCAGAAGTGGTGGGCGATGTGCATAGGCCTAGGGGCAAGTGCAAGGACTGGCGGGGGAGCCTGAGACCTGTATCTAGTGTAATGCAGCACATCGCCATACATATTGTGGTACAGTCTACATCAGATCTGTTTTACAGTCATTGACAAGGAACCCTAATCTATCCACATTCATTATGGACTTCCTGTCACCTCAATAGAAAATAATGCCATCTATTGACCAGGACACTCTATTCGTCACACAGGTAAGACAGTGTGTATATGCTATTCTACACAATGTAATAATTTCCCTACACTAATGTGCACTGTAACCATACTACTGACCGCCACACATTTTTTTTCGGGCCCGCCTTCATATAGAATAATTGGCTCCTCCAATCTGACATTCTACATTTTTTTAACCTGACAAATGTTGAGAGCCAATCAAGGCAATGTTCAATCGTCTTGCTGCGAGTTGAAACGTACACTTCTTTTCTGACTTTTAAAAGTCGAATGCTAATGGTTGTAAGCAACAACACTTGTGTTTATTCTTGTTAAAGATATACACCTACAGCCAACAGGACGAAATGACAAATCCCCTAAAAGCCTGGTGAAGACTAGGCATAAAATAAATATCCCCTTTGTCGAAACATTTTGATTGAAGTCATAGAAACTGGAAATTCAATTCTAAAAAACAATTTTCTTGAAATTAGGGTCGACTTGACGTTCCTGCATACAAAATATAAAGATTTCACATCTGAGGAGCTAGTGCAATCAGCAAAAGAATGGGTTTGTATTAGTGCCCTTTATGCATGTATGCCTTAACAAGGACTTTATATGCATTAGAAAGTATGAGTGTTCTGTAACACAGATGGCACCAGTAAAAGTATATTGAATAAAGCATGTGTATTTTATTGACTCTTCTTGTAAAATTAAAATACTGCTCCCCTAGCTTCATTACAGAGCTAGGAATTCTTTAGTGGAGTTTATTTACGAGTGAAAGGGGTAGTCATGCGTTACAATTCCAGTATAGGTATTCTAGAATCAGGTCCTCTACATTTAAAACAACGAGAATCATTGTTGAATCAATGCACATCACATGAAAGATGCTTATATGTCTGGCAAACCCCAATAGCCTTTACTGTCAGTCACAGATGCTGAGGTGTTTTGAAATGTTCTCCATTGATCTGGGCAATGATACATCCACAATTGTAACTGCCCGTGCTCATGCAATCCCCAATAACTGTCCTTGACTTGGGGTGCTGCTGGGTCTCCTTCAGGATCCTACAAGCATCACCCTGCACAGTTTGGATGCAATAGGCGTTATGCAGTAATAAAATGGCAGCAAAAATGTCACCTTTACAAAACATTGCAGCAAAAATGCAGTGGTTTGACCCGTTAAAGGTGTACCCCATTATACCATTTAAGGGGAGCGGGGGTATGGTATAATGGGTCTGGGGGTTGCCGGGGTGTCCCCCGCATCCTTTACATGGATTGCGGCAGCAAAACCACTGCCTTTTTGCTGCGATTTTTGTGTAAACAGCCATTTGTGGTGCGATTTTTACACATGGAACCCAAATGGCACCATCAAAGAAGCACGTGAAGTGAAGCCATCTACAGCAGGACAGCCAGCACCGAACTCCAAAAGCTAACGCTCTCCAAATAAGTATATAGGACTCATAGTTTGGGGTCACGTTACTGGGAGATTATTAGCATACATGAACAGTTAGACAGCTAAGAGTGCATTATTGCTCATGCTTAAATCCCTGTCATAGATATTTCATTTATAAGAATGTGTGTTTGTTCTTACATTCCCAAAATGCTCTTTGATTTTATGCAAAGCACCAAGTAGTTTACATAGATGCTACTTGTCCTCGTTCCTTTTCCTCATAATTGCTCTCCTGGGAAATTTCAGGGCCAGCCGAAGATGTCAGGGATAGGTTAACACCTTGAGGTCTGCGTTTCGACAGCGAAATCACATTTAAAGCAAGACAGTCTTCGTTTGAGAAGACCCGTGCCTCCTTAGGGAATATGTGCATACTATTAGCACTTCCTTTAAGAGGGTTAATAGCTACTGATGATCAGAGGACAAGCAGAGAGCAGGGGAGCTGAGACGATAACTGAGCACTTAACAGGAGCTATTCAGCACACTGGAGCAGGGTCATTTATTTACAAAATGCAGGCAATGAAGGTGATTTACTCACTGACTGAATTGCTTATATCCAGAGTCAGAAAAGGATTTGTTTACATACAGCACTTCACTGGGAAACTGAGCCAGAGGGAGTTTTATTTACAGTATGCAACGAATGCAAAGAAGTCCACCAGATACCAGGCTGGTGGTCCCAAAGTGCCTGTTTGAAAGGCCTGAGGATGTATTGCTTACTTGGGACAGGTGGCCCGTGGCTAAATCACCAGCCCTTCCTGTATGCCACGCCCAGCTCGGTTTGGCCATATCCCCTTTACAGAGACCCGCCTTCATCTCCTATCCCACTTAAACCTCTGGATATACCCAATGTTGGAGTGGAAAAGGCAAGTGTATGGTGTGCGTCGAGTGTGTCTGCCTGCGCCCGCGAATGTATGCGTGTTCATGTTTTCTAAACAAAACCTGACAAGTCACCTAAATCTTGGCAGTGCGTACATATGCACATACGCATATTATAGTCAAGTAATTAAGCCAATCAGAAGGAAGAAAGATAAGCACTTTACGAATGGCTAAGCTGCTCCCCGGGCACTCGTAGCGGAAGTGCTTCCAGAGCAGCACTGCAACCTGAAATTAGCATTAGAAACCATATCAGTTTGTCATTGTTTGGCTCAATTATTTTTTAAATGGCATTTCCACGCCCTTGATTTGTTGAAGGCCGAGAAAAGCCTGTAAAACAAGTCTCCGGGTCAAACTAATTTGGCTGCCAAATGAAGCATGCTTGACTGCGGGTGCGCGCATTCTGCAGATATTCCTGCAGGTCCGTGCGAGGCATCGCCAAATACCCACTTTGCTCAAAGCAGTGGTATTGCTTTGCACTCTTGGTTTTAGCCAATAACAGTCCATGCACACTCATGGTCTGAATTACCTTTACACTTTAATTGTAGACATCGGCATAGGTTCACTATGCTTCCAGGGATCCATGTGCTAATGTCCCTGCAAAACTTTTGTCTGACAAAAATGTGGTCAAAAAATGGCAGTGATATGCGGGGACATTATAACATTGAACATTCGGGGGACACCCCTGCATCCCCCAAAACCTTTTTTTTTCAAGGGGGTGGGTGGGACACCCCTGCAACCCCTGCTCCCCTTGACCCCATATATATGGTCACCATATATAAAGTCGCCACAGCCTTTTCCCAGCCACCATATGTATGGGGATAATATTACCGGATACCGCTTACAGAGGGCGTCGACATCATATAAATGAATGCAATAAGAAAAAATAAAAATATATGCCTTGTTCCTAGACTGAATCAATATTGATTTGATCGCAAGATGGCGTTTTGGCCATTGCCCTGTGGTAGACCAACTACTGGGGCTGGGAAGGCGAGTCTACAATGGAGAGTGTTGCAATGTCATGTTAGTTCATTAGTATGTGTCTTGCAAAATAGTAAAACTGGCATAACATTTGCACTAAATGCCAAAAGATATCACGGCTTATGAACTTACGCTAGAGGGTAATCACACCACACATATGGCATTCTTCAAAAAATAAAACATTTTTCACCTTTTCCTAAGAAGTAGTTTGAAGTGTTTGAAAGTATCCACGGTAGTGGAATGTGGAGTCATAACATGGCGTGTCTCATTGTTTCTAAAAACCAAGAAGTGCTGTGTCCTTCCAAAGGGTCCCTGACCAGATTGCAAAATGAGGCTAACATTACAAATTGCAAGTGGACTGCAGGATGAAGGAATTGGCATAGCAAAGCCATAGTTGCACACAAATGTACAACTGCACAGAAAGGAGGGTGGGGGGGGGGTGGGTTGATCCTCCAAAATAATGGCTGCGTTTCCTCTAATATCTGCATAATAATTAATTGTAGGGATTGTAGCAAGCACTTGGTTGCTTCAGTGTGACTATGTGGAGCGACCAGACAGAGTGACCATCAATCAGTCCTTCAATAATCAACTCAGGCTGGCACTGCCCATGCGTCCACTCATCGCGGAAACCGGGATTTAGTTAGTGGTGCTTCTATACGAATACTCACAGGAATTGAAAGTTGCCCAGAAATATGGTAACATGCTCCGGGAACCAAGAAAACCTGTAAGTACTCGAAGCACGTATCAGACAGCGGTGATAGAAGCCAGTCCTAGGAACCATGCTTCTCCAGAACAGGATACAGCGGAACTATAACAAACATACTCAAATGCGGCACGCGTCTTAGTTTCAGATCGTACTAGTGAAAACTGGCAGCGCGACACGTCTCAAAAATCCCAGAACCATACTGACCAGCAATCGTACCGTACACACACAATTTTGACTTAACCAAAACAAGTAGTGTCAGAAAGAGGTTTCAAAATTTCCAAGACCACTCTGGCCTAGTTGGAAGTGGTGCGGGACTTTATCTGGCAATGCTTCTTAGAACCAAGGCACAAATGATGCTTCCAAACACGCAGGATGTATTAAAGACGTTGTATGCCAATTAGGAGGACACCACTCCGAACTAGTCATGAAGCCAGAGCGATGCTTCGTGAGTCTCAGGGTCACAAATGAGGACCTATTTGGAAAATAGCTAATGCCTTGTTTTAAGAGATTTGTATTATGGAATGTATTTAACTTGCTATGGACTTTGAATCATTGTGTATTATTCGTTATCTGTGAATGATTTTGTTTGAGTTTGTAAAGAATACATAACGTTTTACTCTTTGCGTACGTATATTGTTAAAGGTTTTACATTTAAACCATATGCACTTTAAATTAAAAAGGTATTTAGAATATAAAAACAAAATCTTTCATGATCAACAGAAAAAAAGTAGCACCACAGTCATTGTATTTTCTCTTTACACATTGAAAATGACTCAGTGTGAGGGAGAACCAAGAGAAAGGTGGATCTAACAAACACAAGAGCCACCGTTTCCATGAAATTTAGAAATTAAATCATGGCGGGATGGCCAAACTCAGCATTCCAGAGTCACCATTGCCAATCTTCATTTGCTTTCAAAGCATACAACTAATCATTTGTTTGCAAAGGTAAATAAAATGAAGGCCCAAGAACAGCTCTCACCCAACGCAATGGGCCTTATTACGAGTTGCACGGTATCCCAGCGGGAAATCCACCGGAATACTACCCAACGCAATTACTGTTACCGCCACTTGGTCCGCCGGATTATCATGGAGACGCAATTGAACATTTTTGGTGCAATTAATGAAGCAGTAATTCCGTCGCGTTAATTCCGTCACAGTAATTGCACCGAAAATTGATCGGAAAATTGGTGGATTTACCTCCAGCTCAGAGATCAAAGTGAATCCTCCAACTTTACACCCAATTTATAGTTGGGTGGCACGATAATGGGGCGGTAACAGTATTACCGCTGCATTTTTACTGCAGCGCCCAACTCATGATGACGACCTATGAGTGAGCAGTACTGGTTGTGCCGTTAAAGAAGGGCCTAAATATGAGTTGAAAGGTCATGGTAACGTCAGCAGTATTTGCAAAATGCCGCACTCACAATTCAGAGGTTTGCAGGGGAAACAAGTCAGCTTTATTCCACCAGAGGTAATACGAGCAGGATTTACACAATGGAAATCCAGAAATAATTCTCTACCCATTAGGGCCCGCAAAAATGTCTAACATTTTTCGCTGCACGAAAATACAGGAAAAGGCGCGGTTACAGTGTGCCATTTTAAGGGGGTGAAGACGTGGAAATCTCTGATGCCCAGCCTCTCACCATCTTACCAATGTAATGCATAAAAGGGCCAGAATTGCCCTTTTTGTGCACTAAAACACTGTACAGCAGTGGCTTGTGCGACTAGCATGCATTACTCCTTCTGCATCATGAGTATCACCAGTCGGCACTTAAGGGGTTCATTATTATATTATTTGATGTACAACGACGGTTGATCCCAGAAAAAAACATGCATTGGAAGCTTGGAATCGTTGGGACATTACAGACAATCCACATACTGTTGCTTACTACTTTAATGCTTGTTTAAAAGTGTGGCTATTTGCTTAATGCTAAACCTTTTAAGTGAGGATAAGTGGGTTCAAATCAGGTCAAATTACCGGCTTGATCCCTAAAAAGCGGAGACGGATGGCGCCCCTTTCACGCAATCAGCATGGCTCGTGCGAGGGCCTCTATTCACAAGCCTGCCCCCCTGACAAGAAAACACACTGGCATGAGAGCACTGGCCATTTACGATACTGAGATGGCCGCACAACGGAAGGGTCCATGCCATTGCCATGTTAATAGTCAGGTTTCATAAATGGTTTAAACTGGCTTACGCCTCCTTACAAGCCTTGCACTAGTTGCTGCCATTATTACCCAATTAAATGGTCCACGATTTACCTACATCAAAGGGATGCAGGGAGGAGGCAGCCCAGCTAGGGCTCAAATCTATGGCTGCAGATCACACGCAGAATTCCAATCTGTGTCCTTAACCCACTGAGCTATCTTACTGCCCATTCCTCTCTGCTCCTCCTTTTGTAACCACTAATAATACTATTGATTGTATCTACAAAGGACAATATGGTCAATATTGACACTTTAATTGGCCACCACTACAATTTGGAAAAGGTATTATAAATACATGGGCCTCATTACGAGTTTGGTGGTATTCCGCCTGTAAATCTGCTGGAATACCGCCAAATGTTTTACTGTTACCGCCACTTGGTCCTGTGGGTTTACCACAGGATTACAAGTGGCAGTAGGCAGTGTAAATCCCCATTTTATGTATTGGGGATTTTTGACGGAATCAGCACCGGTGGAATTACCGGGTGGTTATTCCACCAATTTTTGGAGGTAAAGTGGGAAATCTACCTTCCACAGCTGGAGGTAGATCCACCACTTTACTGCTAAAAATCGATTGAATTACCACCCGGTAATTCCGCCAGTGGTAATACCGCCAAACTACAATCTGAGGAAAATTGAGGTGACAGAATTACCCTCCACTTTTTCCCCACACTGCCAAACTGCTACTTAGGCCCATTGGCTTGCTTCTGGGAAATGTCAATGCACTGGACTGGCTGCCTTTTTGGCTCATCTGAGGTAGTGCAAGGACCACTCCCAGTAACCAGATCAGGGCAGTCACTCAGTTGTGCTATGGTTTCTGAAGACTGTCTTCCCAGTTTCTGTCTTACATTTTTTTAGGAAGGCTGTCGAGTTGAGGGTGGGAGTGGGTATTTCACATCTGATTCTGAGACTTACTGGCCACTCCCCAACCTTCCCTTATGACTTCTCTCCACCAGGCACCATGCCATTCTACCTTCAAGTACTAGGTCCTATTTTATCACCCTACTAACCCCTTTCTCCTGCTTAACTACTGCACCTCTTCAATGCTTCATCGAGTGCACATCCATCTGCCCTTCTTCGCAGGTCCATTAGATGGAGGGTGTGTCAGGGAGACCCTCGCTCTTTGTTCTCTGCTAACAGTGCCTTAGAGAGGCTCAGCCTCACCTCACTGAGGAGGCCCAACAAGGCCGAAACATGCGTCTGAGGTTTCTGATGGTACTCTTGTTCAAAGGAGAATTGCCTAGAATGTTGGAGCTGGACTGCCCTTGTCTGTGGGACCAGACTGATATGCAAATGGATATTTCACCTCTGTGAAGGGTGCAGTGAGCTAAAACATAGTTGTAGACCCTCCAGAGTGGGAGGAATTGCAAAGAACCGAGTATTTGACCCATGTTCATTTTCAGTAGAACTCTCACACCCTTCTTTAATTTGTCTGCGTTTCTCCACTGGCCTTTCCCTTTTTAAACCTCCATGGTACACTGGTACTTCCTGCCCTCCTCCTTGCTCATTATTCCATCCCTGGTGTATCTTCATTAATTTCTTATTGGCTTGTCTTTTATTTCCTTTATAAGTTCTGTTTGGTTGCGGGTACCTTGCTTCATCCTCTTACTGGATTGTTCCCCACTTCTTTCCCCTTATCTTTCTCCTCCTCCTCGGGGCTCCCCCCCTTTGGTTATTCCCTCTGAGACTTCTCTTCCCCCAATCTCCGTGGTCTTGCTCTTTCTCCAGCCTCTGGTGTATCTCGCTCCCTGACCTCTACGGTATGTCTCTAGTCAAGCTCCGGGGTGTCTCTCTCTCTCTCCCCCCAAGCTCTAGAGTATATTTTGCCCTAATCTCTGGGATAATTCTATTGCCAGACTCTGGGTTACCTCCCTACTCAAATGCTGGGCCATCCCTCTTCCCAAACTCTTGGGTAGCTTCCTAGCCAACCCTTGAGGTATCTCTCTCCAAAACCTCTGGGGTACAACTCTGTCCAACCTCTGGGGAACAGCTCTGCCCAACCTCTGGGGACCAAATCTCCACACCTCTGGAGTAGCTCTCTCTTCCACTTTCCACTAATGTTCTACACCCACACCTTCTGCACCCTGGCTACCTTCTCTGCTCTCCCCATCCTCTTATCCTCGCGCACCTCTCCCAGTCACCTCCTCTACTCCAGTAATTCCCTCTTCCCCCATTGCCCTTCCCCATTCCCATTTTTGCCCCATAGGGCATAATGGGAATGGGGAAGGTGCTAATTACGGTACCGCAAATTGCGGTACCGTAATTAGCACCCTGGTCCCTTTGCGGGTTGGTTTTTAACGCCTGCTAAAAAGCAGGCGTTAAAGTACCAACCCGCAAAGGGACTTCGTAGTAAGGCGGTAAGGGTTAACGGTCACCGGTACCATTACCGGTGGCCGTTAACCCTTACCGCCTTCCGTGTAATGAGGCCCTTTCTCTTTCCACTCTCCGAATCTCATCAACCACTCATCAGAAACATGCTGGCCTTCCAATGTCTTCCTGGAAAGGACTGAAATTGCTAATGTTCACCCTTTTCTGCGCTCCCTATCAGCCTCCGTGTCTATACTAATTCCACCTTTACTGCTATGTTCCACTACTTACATTGGATAGATTACCCTCCCCCCCCCCCCCACCAGTGCCAGATCTGCTGTATATAAGTACCCCAACAATGTAAAACAAATGAAAATATCCTATGGCACTGCCATTCAGTACCAAGATTATCCACTGCACACGTCCTTCCGGCTTTAACAGGTGGAGGTTTACTAAAGAATGGCGCTCATGAAGAGTGATGGGTATCTTAAAGGCGTGACTCCTTAAAGGGCCGCATAACAAGCTGAGCTGCAAAGGATGTTTGGGGCAATGGCTTTCTTTACATTTCTATGCATGGCTGACTCTGTTCCCAAAAGGCCAATTAGGGGGAGGTTAGCAAGCAGAACAGGAGTCCTAGAAGGATGGACCTGTTACTGCCGGGGCCTGTGTGGAGCATTGTATGGCACACTATTTCCCTGCTGATCCTGGGATTTCTCGTGCGACCTCATCGAGTGCGATTACCGGTCCCAGAGGAACAGGAAGTAATTGGCCAATTTCTGCACACCTGCTGCTGAGGCTGGTTATCATCCAGCTTTTGTCCATGAAGGTGCTGTCTGAAATTCCACTGAGTATGAGGCATTTCAGCCATCATTCATATCATTTTAGGAGGAACCTTCCAGGGCAAGGAGCAGTACAGGGGATTTGTTTAAAAAAAAAGGCAGCAACAGATCAGCGCTGGGGGAGTGACATTCTTTTCTTGTTGCTGTTGCATTCACGCGTGTGGTACTATACAGAATTGGTGGCTCCAGTATCAGCACCTAAAGAAACACCCTTCACACACTAGTTAGTGGACTCTCCGACATAAATGCATGTCATTCTGGGTTTGCAGGAATAAGCAAAGTGACCATTTAGGTCAGTATCCGTCGGACTGCTCTTGATCTTGGCATCCTTCAATTATCAGGGAGTAAGTATCCAGGAGGCAGGATATCTCCAGACCTCCCAAAATACAAATAATGGGTGCCACCTCACCAGGAATTATAGGTGTAGGTGTATGTCTCGGGAGGGCAGCTCAGGGGCAATGCGCTGGCCTTGGAAGCAAGACGATGCGGAGCAACACAGGTTCAATCCCTGGGTCCGTGCTTAGAAATATCTGGGTATGAAGCACGTTTTAAATAAACAATTATAATTATAACATAGTTTCTGGTCAGCAAACGCCACTGCCAAATAATTTTGATGAAAATCCTCTATTTTACCAAACTAACACCATGCTGTAACTCTAAGGGCCTTATTACACGGTAGGCGGTAAGGGTTAACGGTCACCGATATGGGTACCGGTGACCGTTAACCCTTACCGCCTTATTACGAGGTCCCTTTGCGGGTTGGTACTTTAACGCCTGCTTTTAGCAGGCGTTAAAAAACGAACCCGCAAAGGGACCTTGGTGCTAATTACGGTACCGCAATTTGCGGTACCGTAATTAGCGCCTTCCCCATTCCCATTATGCCCTATGGGGGCAAAAATGGGAATGTGGAAGGGCCTTGGTGAATGGGGAATTACCGCCCCCGCTCACCTTGGAGTAGGGCGGTAATTCCGCCATCCACCAAAGCGGACACAGTAAAATACCGGCGGCAACCATGCCGCTAATAGCGCCATGGTTACCGCCTACCATGTAATGAGGCCCTATGTTTTTAAAATGATTGAATATCTAGAAACACCTTTGTGGTGCACAGTCCAGTCTGTATTTCTATGGACACAGGAAACAAACACCCTGTGGTTTGCGGAAAACAATTTTTATTGTCTACGAAGAAGGAAGTCGGCTGGAGGGCATAAGATGACAGAGCACTGAGTGATGGAGCGAGAAGGCCCACGCACCACAGGACGAGAAGTAGCAACATTCTGAAGTTGCACTCTAGTCTGTGACTGAAGGCGTGGTGGTGCCCTGGGTAGTCCCGCACATGCACAATTAAGAAGAATTATAAGGGGAGCATGCAGCCAGAGACCCACCACAAGCAATTTGGGTCAAAACAGTTGGTCTGAATGAAGAAAGAAGTACAAAACATACAATGAATTGAAAGAAGAAAATGCCATCAGAACCAAAATAAGGAAGATGAAATTAGTTTAAATGGAAATATTAAAATAAATCTTCACCTGGAAACATTCTTTGTATTCAGATCAGTCATCTCGCCAAACTACCTGCTTGGCCCATTTCTAAATGACAAGTCAACAGAACAGACTGGTTGCATTTTTCTATTAAATATAAATATACTTCATCCCAAAGAAAATCATTAAGCGCTAAAAAAGGTTTTTTTTCCTCAAGTCCATATTTCGATGGTTCATGGTTTAAATTAGAGCCACGTCTTAGAGTTCAATTTTAAGCCAGGAGTTGAGGAAAATGATAGTCACACAAGTAACATCTGATAACTTCATAAACATTGTATGGCTTGTTTTATATTCATCTTTATTATGTTGGTGTCTGCCTCTGTGCTTTTGTTGTAATGCTCCTGAGAAGCTGCAACTCTGAATTTTGGATTTCACCTGTGATCCAAAGTGATTGGTATAAAGGCTGGGCTCATCCCAGTTTTCCCCTTTCCCCCTCATTGCTCTGGTGGGACCTTGCATGATCTTCATACCTTCCCATGCATACATCATGGGTAGTGCAGTATGTTTTGCTAGATAGTGAGTGGCAAGCTCCCTGCAATGGATATAGGTTAATTTATTTGCATAAGGATTTCCAGCTCAAATATTTCTCGGCAGTTTAGAAGAGGTAGGGGTCAGCAATCTTTGGCTCTCTGGATGTGTTGGACTACAACTCCTGTCAGACCTAGACAGCATAGTCAATGGTGAGGGATCATGGGAGTCACAGCCCAAACACTTTGCAGAGCCCCAGGTTGCAGGCCCATGCAATAGAGCCTCAGCCACATGAAAGATACAAGAAGCTCCCTGCCATTGGGGGTGGTGGCAATGACCATACATACAAAACATTAGCAAATACACGCATCCACAAACGTCTCATTTTTTGTCCAATAAAGAGAACATCAGCAGTTTGCAGGAACTTTTAAAAAGGGCACCACCTTTATCTGTACAGTAACATTGTATATCAGACCAGTTGCATAACATGCAAAGTAAGTTGGGGAGCCAAGGAGATTCCCACCATCCAGAGACACGCACATTTCTTGGACAGAGCAGTGCACACTGATTAGTGAGGATACCCCAAACCACACAGGAAGCCGGGGGTCACACCATGATCCTGTCTCACACAGGATGTTGCGGTTAGAAAATCCAGCACCTACCTATTCTGAAGTGTATACATCCTTTATGGAAAGGGGGATTTTGAAATTAAACACTGTTATGAGCAGGGGCAATCTCATGTGTTATATTCCCTCTTACAAAATTGTACATCAAAATCTCAGTTGTTTTGAACAAATAGATCAGATATTAACACACAAAAGAATCTCCACTTATACTCAGCCTCTTGCATCAACATATATGATAATCTATCCCTAATCCCTAACCAGTGATATATATCCGACATATTCTAATTTTCGTGATATCTCCCAGACGTGGGCAGATTCAGATGACTGTAACCTTTAACGACCATCCATTGCGGTTGCAGCCCCTGATTTATTAGTGGACATAGCTCGGAGGAGGCCAGGTCAGGACTTCAAAAACATTTGAAACAGCCTCCTTTGGGCCACAGTAGTTTCTGAAGCAGAAGGATATTTTAAAGTAAATACTGAATAACTATTTCTGGTCTCTGACAATCTCTTCTAAAGTCTAACACAATGTTATCACCATAATGGATTTCTAAATGGATTGGAATTGTCCAATTTTGAAACTGTGCTCTCTAACCTCTCTGGCAATCATTAAACTAAGGAAATCAAAAGGTGAACAGCACATTTGGCAGCAGGCCTGTGCTTACTAGGTTTTCCCCAAGGATCTCACTGAGATTCCTATTTATTCAAACTTTTGATCAATGGTTTATGGGTTTCCACATCATGCTTAATTCTATATCTGATCATCTAGGATCCCAAAAAGGATTTAGAATTGTCTTCAGTTGGTAATTTGGACATCCCACAATTAATTTACCTTTCTTCTTCTGGAACAATACACCCATCAGATAAAGGTTCCTTTTGATGGTGTAACATTCTTTACATCTTAACTACATGGATGGCCTTGCTTAAAAGCATCATCATCATAAATCATAAAGAGTCTAGCCTTTTTTCCACGTTGCGGCAAACTCAAGTCCATTGATGTGCAATTGATAAGACATAGCTTCCCACTTGTCTGGTCCTTCATGGCTTTGCAGCACTTTTTTGCCACCAGACTCTGAGATGCAATTCCCTTATTCTAGAAGTCTTTGCTGCCCTTGTCCTAGCATTCATTGTTCACATTTCTCACTGTGATCCAGTCTTCAGAAGCAAAGCACAGCAGATGGTTTAATAGAGTGTATTTGCTAATATGACAACAAACTGGAAACTTAAAATTATCTAGATACACTTGGTGTATCTGCTTCTACCCTCAGGTGAAATAGGATCCTGGTGAAATTGAAAGCTAAAGAGGTGCCATGCGATAGGAAATCTTGCATGGACAATGAAAGTCCACAGAAACCATGTTGAGCTCTATGGGATCCTAAGCTTCTAAATGATAGGGTTGGGTGTCCTACCAAAACGATAATGCCTGCAAAGAGCAGGGATAGACTCCAGTCTAGGGCTTTGCATCTAAAGTGGAAGAACACCTCAAGTCTACTTTGTGAGAAGAAACAAAGAAACACTTATGTTGGGAACTTCAGGACAAGGAAATCATGTCTGAGATACCCTGGGAAGTAAGGGGGAGACTGGTGAGTAATATTTGTAAGAGACTGCGAAAAGGTATTGAAGATAATTGGCCTTAGGGACTCCATTTGGTAAATATCACTAGGAGTGCAATAAGGATATCACCCACAAGAAAAGCAGTAATACACACTTATTGAACTACATCGATTGACAACAATGAAAGGCTCTTTTTTATGTTTAATTGAGATAATTAATCACTATTACAATCCTTTAGTACTCATAGTTAACTTGGCATACATAAACAACTGCCTACTCTTCTTCCTCTGTCTACACCATGGAATATCAGAGTTTATATAGAGTCTTTAGCAGTCATGTAACTCACACACCTGGTCGTTTTTGCACACCTAAATGTATGGATTGATGGTTCTGATCCAACCACAGCAAATTTACTTCTCCCTAATGTAGAATCGATACATTGTAGTTCATGGGCTTTTGCTCCTACTGATTCAAAGGTCCAGACGTACATTAGACCTAAAATTGCCAGGGACAAACTCTATGTGGCACTACCCATGACCCTTTGTGATCAGACCCATTTCGCAAATGCATCCACCTAATAGTTGAACCCTGTCTGTACATCTGCCAGTCGAGATAGAAAACGGGAGGTATGCTGATGGATATCAGTTAGTAACACAGATCCTGTAAAGGTTCAACTTGAGTCCTGACTTGGAGATCAGTAATTGGGTTCACCGATTGTCCTCTTGAACGACATAGATATCTGGGGCACTGGAAATCCTGTCCACCCCTTCTAATTGGCAACTCCCTTAATTTAAAGGTCAAGTGAAATGCAAATGAAAGAGCTGTTCTAAGCCTTACCACCCATGTACTTAAAAATAACTGAAGCGCAGTAGTATGCAACACCAAGAACTTATTGCCGTACAATTTGTTATTTTTCCATCAGGATGAATCGTTGCAACTAACGAGTGAGCCTTAGTATCTAATCTTCACAATTTGATGTATACAAGGAAGCCACGACATAAGTAGTCGTGTGGCACTTCTCTTCTTTGTTAACTAAGTCACTCTCCTGAATGTCATGCTAATGTACCTTTGCGATTTTCAACTTGTCACTTATTTATTTGTATTAGTACCCTAAGCACTATACGAGATACTCAATGATCACTTTCAGTCTATTTAGCTAGCCATGAAAACAGTATTGTTCAGCCCTATCTCCCAACCATACAAGTACTTAAAGCAGAGCACACCCACCTGTTATACCAAAGCAGCACAACAACTGACCACCCCACTATTTTTTCTTTTTCCAATCAGCAATCAATTATTCTGTATCCTATACAGTTGGAACAACAAAGAACATTTCCAACAGAATCAGAGAAATTACCAAAAATATTACAAACAACATCACAATAACGGATCAGATAACTCTTTATACCCACCTGAGGAACCAATACAAAGCCATTGGAGAAACACGCGTCGAGGGAATCAGTCACTAAGGACCTTACTATGAAGCAATATTAAGGATCCTATTCAAGTAACTACAAGTTCTCGCTTTGTGGAAACAACACTAAGGGGAGTAACTAGCTACTAACTGGACCCTGAACAAATCAAGAAAATCAGGCAATAAGGACCTTACTATGAAGCAATATTAACGACCTTAAAGACATTAATACTAACAAAGACCCCCTAACTCTAAGGGAAGTAACCAGCTACCAACTGGACCCTGAGTAAATCAAGAAAACAATTAGGCAATAAGGACCTTACTATGAAGCAATATTAAGGACCCTAAACAATTGAGTAATTTCAAAGACTTTTACGGTGGAATCAACAACAGCCAATAAACATCAATTCTCATTAATTTTGTGCTTCTGCTTGTTATTCCTAAACAAATGTTTCCTTTTGAAATCTGTAGGTGCAACAAATAAGGTAATATACCTTTCTCTTTTCACTGTTCTAAACAGTCACATAAACAAACCTCGTGGACAGTTCAGCAGTACTGCACTAAGCTACACCAAGAGACAAATATGCATGAAGCCAAATGTCCTGAAAAGCATCTTATCTGAATTCTACAATAAGTCTGCCTTCCAGACGCTTCGAAGACACACATGACCACCCTCCCAAGAGCTTTGGAATCAGCCGACACCTTTCCATTCTTTAGAAAGTGCTACCATCTATGATTGTGGACCTACCCTCTTCCTAGAAATGCATTCACTTTCAATATTTTTAATCGGTGCCCATGCACGAGTTCCTGAAACTGTTTAGTGATAACCAATGTTCAGAATCAACAATGGACATCTGTCCTCCTGCTCTTCTTTAATGTACTTTGCAGCTGATGTGCGTGACAACCTTCTAAGAAACCCTAGTAACATCACCTTATGTTGCAGGATTATTCTGTCTCATTTTAAGAAGACTACTACTGTGTCACCATTACTGAGCTACATCACTCTAAAGACTATGCTCTGACTGCTTCTGGCCGGTTATTAAAATACTATCAAAGGATTGAGGCACCAATGTCAATGGCTCTCTTTCCTTATCCTAGAGCCAAATTGCTAGCTCTTATTATCAAACAGAGCGAAACAAGACAGCTGCAGGAATAGGTTTTCTCCAAGAGAGGGAGGAGGGGGGAAGCCAAAAGCAAATATTAAAATAGGGCCTTACTTGGAATATTGCCAGAGGTTCAGAAGGAAGATGATGTAAAACAGGCACGGTTACCAACAGAAATCATTAAGAAGAGGAAGAGTTGCCACACACCTGCAACCAGATGATTATATAATCTTCACCCGCCATGTGACAGCAAGAGAGGGAAAGCAATATACCTGCCATGTTAGAGCAAGGTGGTCACAGTGAATATGTCATATTGGCCTTGATAGAACAGAGATGTTCAGAGGAGTAAACACATGTTCTCTTTCTATTACCACAGTCATGCTCTTATTGTCCCCCATGGCCAGTAAGGTCATGCTACATCTCCTTCCTCTCTTGAAGGATCATCAGTAGTTACACTCCACCAATTTAGATCAGGTTGTCTTCCATTGTCCTTGGGTGTACCTCAGGGCCCAGCTTTGTGACCTCTATTTTGTAATGCCTACATCTCTACGTGTCTAATGTTAATGTCTGAACCAGAGAGACCAGTTGCAAGCTTGAAACTCTGTTTAGGGGCACAGGAGTTCCTCCTTTGCTTCGTGTTGAAAACCAAGGAAGTTGTTTGGAGCTGTGCAAGAGGGAGACATTTGTGGAGGGGGTCATGCACCAGCCAGCACACGCCAGGAACGAAGGGGGGGGTACGAATATACTTTCATAGGCTCAGTTTTGTTTCCTATTAGTGGTAGATTGAGCTAGCCGAATAGCATAATTTTGTAGAGGACAAAGTTTATTTTTACATAAGACGTCCTAATGAGCACTCTTGTTATTTTTCAGTGTAGGGACATTTCATCTTAGAAGTAGGGCTAGGTGAGGCCTTATCTTTACTTTAATAAGGCTGACACACGTTGAAACATGACGTCTTGTCCAGCTCCGATGTTTGACCTACCACACACCCCTTTTCTATGATGTTTGATACAACACTCGTCACAAGGAAATGTAACTTTATCTGAACGTTGTGTTCTTTGGCAGCCTGGAGGTTCCAGCTGTCTGCAGGTGCTCCAGAAGAAGTAGCACACAATTGACACGTTAAACTGAAGACTATGGGCCTCATCACGAGTTGGGTGGTATCCCCGGTGGTATTAGAGCCGGATCACGGGTTTGGCGGAACGGTAATTCGCCATTGGGACCATTCAGGAATTCCCCATTTCCCATTGGGCCCAATGGGGGATTTTTGGCGCTACCACCACCGGCGGTATTAGCACGGCAGTAATAGCACCGAAAATCAGCAAAATCGCAGCGGATTTGACCCCAGCTCAAAGCTGGGGGTAAATCCTGCCAAACCCGTGATTTGGTGGACCCTTAAATGCGGCGGTAATAGCATTACTGCCGCATTTAAGGGTTACCGCCAAACTCGTGATGAGGCAGTATGTGTAGTATCTTGTATCCCTTCCCTTCCCAGTGTGTGTTAACCTTGCTGCTGTGATGTCATGGGTGAGTGCTGGAATGCATGCATATCATGGAAAGTTCCTTCCAACAGGTTCCAGGAGCTACAGTTGGAGATAGCTGCCTGGGTGGTGGGGACCACTGGGTCTTCTCCTTCCCTTGTACTTGTGACTTGTGTACCTAATATAGGAGCCTACTTCTACCACAAGAGCCTGCAGACTCTGTATTAGTATACTAAGTGAAACCCAAAAAGAGAAACCACAATGCTAACGACACGCTAAAGCCTGCAGACCATGGTAGGCTTTGAGCAAAGCGAATTGCCCTTCATACACTGGCAATGGATACTACAACGTGGAGGTAACAGGAATAACATACACACTGGCTATCTGCGGTTACTCAGTCATCTAGAAACGAAAATGCAGCTTGCCAACGTAAGCATTCAAATAGAAATATGCTGCTTATCAGTGATGGCCATAACTCAATCTGACAACACACACCTACCTGGAGACTGCCAACACCTCTATGTCCTCCATTCACTGATGCTGCATTGCTCGTAGTTACCATTGGAAGACCGCGGGTACCTTATAGATATAGGAAAGGGAGGGGCTGGGAGCATAGTGGACTATTTGGCATGGTTGGGCTGCTTCCATAACGATAATGCTGTCAAACAGCAATCACTACTGTTGCCCTTAGCGTCTCTCCCCATGATTGTGTGAAAAGGGTTTATGTTTGACTGCGAGGACGTACGTTATGCAGCTCCTCGTCTGCCAGTAACACAACATTTGTGTGTTAAGATCATGCCCCCAATGTATTAGGCAAACATCATTTCCTACACTGTAGGTTGGTGCATTTCAGGCCAGTGGATCCTTATGATTGTGAAATGTGCTGCCTCTTGACATCCTCAGGTGAAGGGTGTTGGCCCGGAAGGCAGGGCATTTGCAGTATTGGCTTCCTGTATGTAAAGGGCCCTGTCCCTCCATCATGAAGCCATCGAAGAACGAAATCACTTTCAGGGAAAGATCAAAAACCTGGGCCTTTTGGCTAATACATACAATATTCCCCGCCAACTGAAAAGTCAAGCAACACCACAAAGCTCTCTTGGTATATGTGCGTTCCAGACATGAAAATTAGCAGACCCATCTGCAGATCTTGGGGTGCTGGGTCTGTAACTGCAGTCTTGTAAAATAGCAAGACTAGTGAAAGCACATTTACACAGGCTAAAGTATTCACTGTCTTTACCCGGACATTGCATGGCAAAAATAAATGTTGCACGGTTCCATTAATCAGGGTTTGTGTCGGCAGTGCAAAGTCTCTTTTCAGCAGTGCAAAGTCATTTTGAACCGGGCAAATATTCCATGAATCGGGCCCAATGTATCCAAAGCAACAGCTCCCTCTAGCACTGACAACAGGCAAAGCTACTACATCGGACAAACATACGGGGACAAACATACATCTGGCCCTTTATTATATTGTGAGTGCGGGTAATATTCACAGGGTTGGTTAAGGATGTATGCCACCCAGGAGAAGTGCAATTCTGGCACACTCTCCTGTGCAATTGATTGTTTTTGATATCAATCTGCCATCCCATGCTGGTGGAGCCATGGCTATCAATATCTAGTTGTAGCATTGCTCGTGAATATACAATACACTCACATAGAAGTGGCTTTCTGGCAGCCCAGCTGCCACCATCCTCATCCTTGCAGTCTTCCTTCAAGGCAGGAAAGAGGATCTGCACAGTCAGAGGTCAAGCAATAACATGCCTGCTGGTCTCAGGGTGGCAGACAAAGGAAGTCCATCCTCGGATGCCAGAGACGTGGCAGATTTGACGAGCATGAGAGTGAAACTCTTTACGGGCATCGAGTTATTATAGAAGATCCACAAAAACTATTGAATGTTGCATCATAATAGAGGAAACAACAGCACATCATAGTGGATCTTCTTGCCCGAATAAAATAAGGTATCAGCATCGAGTATGTAGGAAGTTGATGATTGGCCTATTGAATTTCATGTTTACACAGTCAAGTGATAAGGTCTTTTGCCCAGAGGTGGAGAGAAAATGGTTTGGTAGAGTCACTAGATATATATCTATGTGTCTTCAGCATACAATTTCTTAAAAGTTAAAGATTCCTTTGCAAAACATTAATATAGGGGCAGCCGATTGTCTGGTATTTAGCCCAGTTACAAAGGGTAGTCTTCACCCATTCCACAATGTTACACCGTCACAAGTTGAAGCCTGAGCATCTGTGGGACTATATTTTGTCTCATCCAACCTCCTCTCACTGCTCTTCTACTGGCTACCTCCCTGTGAGTGAGGAAGTCTACCTGGACTAAAGCTTGCACCTGTGTGTTGAGGTGGATACAGTACTTTCAAGAGGGCTGCGGTGGCTTCCCACAGTATGCGCAATCAAGTGTGTGTCCATGCAGACTGGGGATGTGAAGTAGTGCGTGGCCCTAACGCTTATGCCCATATACAGATAAAATACCAAAAAATGCTCGTGTTAAGATGTAACCTAGTGAACTTGCACAGAGGTGTCCGCCCATTGATGTTGAATTGGGACCGCGCAAACTGTAATAAACTACTCTGCCTTTCTCTGGGGGTTTTGGGTGGGGTAACTATGGGCGCCTGGTCCCACGACCTGCAGTGTGATGCTCGGCCTACAGGTGGTTCATGATCGATCCATATGACCACCGTGTGCCCATGGTATTCCTGCCCCTGTAAAGGATACCCCAGGGCATAAGCCCCTTTCTTGCATTAATGCCCCGTTTGCTTATCAAACATCTTTTAATTAGCTCAATAGGCAGAGGAACAGCATAAGACAAATTATAGCTGAAAACATTTCTGTTTAATTCGGTACCCTAAAATACAGCTCATATGCCACACCAGCCTATTAGTGGAAAACCGTGCGAGGTCCATACAGCTGGCAGCTGTTGTACTACACATGTCCAATCCAAGATGGCAGAGGATCCCAATGTAACCTCTTTCCAGTCCTGTGGACATGCACTGCCAGGCGGCGCATGGAGGCAAAGGGGTCTGATAAACCAATCCCAGCTCTGATTCAATTATTGCACACAGGTGCAATCGCTCACATTACGTGTAGCACAGAGGGAGGTGTTAGAGTTCTATAAAAGCGTTGAACACCTATCTTATCTTCAGGGTGGGCATTACGAATTGGCTAAAAAGTCACAAAAACAGCAGATGTGAGAAGCTTTTGGTGCAGCAGACAAATGAGTTGGAAGGACTGTGGAGTAAAAGAGGCTGGGTGGAGGAACGTAGAGAAAGGAGAAAAATGTATTGGGAGGAAGGTTGGGGAGAACCTTCGAGTGGAGGAATCAGGGGAGATTCAAGAGGAGTTTCTGAGGAGTTGTAAGGAGAGAGATAGTGAGGACATCAGAGAGGAGTTACGAGGAAGGAAGCAGAGATATCATCAACGTGGATGTTGGACAGAGTATCAGGAGGAGGGTCAAAGGAGTGCTAAGGAGGTTGCAGGAGGAAGAAAAGTAGAAGTAGGGGGAGAGAATACCACCAGAGATGTTGTCAGGAAGATCCTAGAAGAAGTTGAAAGAAAGCTCAAATTGGGAGAGAAAGCCCTTTGGAGAGAAAGGAAGGGAATACTACGGAGGCATTTGGAGGAACCATCCAAAGAGAGGAGTGGTCCCATGAGGAACCATGGAGGTACAGGAGCAGAGACCGGTGGGTAGAGAGAAAGCAAAGTTAGAACAGTCACCTGAGGAATGATACTGTTGTGAATTTTCAGATGATATAATCAGAACCCTGACCTATGAAGTTCTCGAAGGAGAGAAAGTATAGAAGACCAGGTGATCAGTTACCTGGTGGAGGCTATGGGATTTCCCAGCCCATACAAACACCCAACTTGAGTCCATGCAATGCCTTGTATGGAAGCCCACATGGTCCCATAGATCCCAACTTAGTCAACACCTACAACACTCCCATCCAGTCAGCTGCTGATTCCATAGCGCCTCTCAAACCTCCCACAGACAAACCAATCACCCATTTCAACTCCTGGTCCACACCAACCCACCAGGCCATGTGAACCAAAAGGTGCACCCTTGAAACTGCCGGGATCAAATCACCATCACCAGCTAACAAGTCAAACGTCCTGAAGTTCTCCAAGGAATATAAACAAGTCATCCGCTCTGTCAAACCCACCTCTCTCTCCAATAGGATTGCCGCAGCCCACATCCAATCACGTGAACTATTCTCTATCCTGGTTCCAAAACAGCAAAGATGCTCTCACCAATAAAATCGACTCCCTTCATGTAATAATCGAATCTAAGCGAGCTTCTGTTCATACAAAAGTCCACAAACCAGTGCCTAGCCTTCCCTCACCCCCATCCTCCCCACCCTCACTGCATCACCCTTCAGTTTCAGGCCTGTCACAGAAGCAGAAACCTCCATCCTCCTCGCCGGTCTGAAGCCCTCCCGATGCCAAGGTGATACTTACCCAACCCTCCTCATAAAGGCATGTCCCTTAGCCCTTACCCCCATCATCACGGCTTTAATCAACTCCTTGTTTGCCAACAGACCTCCTCCCACCCATCCTCAAGGAAGCCTTGGCAGCACTGCTCATAAAAAAAGCCTCCCTTGACCTCACCATTCGTACCAACTACAGGCCCATCACTACAGCCCCTTTTCTTCTAGAAATTGTAGACCATGCAGCATACGTCTAACTACAAGCTTACCTAGAGCTTCAAAACACCTTGAGCCCATGTCAGTCAGGATTCCGTCCAGGACATGGCACTGAGTCAGCCCTCCTATAACTCAAAAATCAGCTGCATGATATCCGAGACAAAGGCAACCTCACCATCCTCCTTCTGCTAGAACTGTCAGAGGTATTTGACTTAGTCAACCACCAGACTCTTTGCCACCATCTCACCACTGCTGCCAACATCCCTCCCACAGCCACAAAATGGATCCTGTCTGGCAGAGAGAACAGCCTGTGTCCCAGGAGGATAGATCAGCGGCAGCGTGCTCGACTTGGAAACAAGACTATTACTAAGGTATTAAGCACGTTATAAATAACCTATCATCATCATCATACCCTGACAGACCAGTGCCGTCCCACATGACTCTTGTGTGTCTCCCACTCTGTACAACATTTACACAAAGCCTCTATTTGACCACCTCAACGCTTTGAGTATCACCTACACAAATTACACTGATGATACCCAGATCCTCATCCCCATCCCTCTCAACTGACACAGTCAATCACGCCATCCTGATCAATCAACTCCATCAGAGCTGGCCATCACAGATCAGGATCTGGAGTGGGTAACCTCCTTCCTCCTGGACTGACCCTCCCAGGTCCAACTTGAGACCTTTCTCTCCACCATCTCCTTCTCCACATGTGGTGTTTCCCACAGCTCTATCCTCTCACCCTGACTCTTCAATGTCTACTTGGCCCTTTTAGCCCACTGGGTCTCTACCTTCTCCTCTAACTTTCAGTGGTATGCAGATGACACTGAGCTCTCTTTCAGGCTTCCCTCAGATTCCTCTCCTCTCTCGCTCATTCCTGACTGTCTATCCACGATTTAGGGTTGGTGCACCTCCAACAATCTCTGCCTTAATGCCAATAAGACAGAGATCCTTCTCATTTGGACCCCTGCACCTGTTTTCCCTCTCTCACTCTGGCCACCTTCCCTGGGCCCTCTTCCTTCGCCTTCCTGTGAGGCAAAAAACCTTGGTGTCATCTTCGACTCCACTCTCTCCTTCTCTCCACACATCACAGACCTTGCCAAGAAGGTCCACTTCCAGCTGCACCTCATTAGAACTATTCTTCCTTTTCTCACTTCTTCCAGAAGCTCACTGTCACCAGAGCCCTGGTTCTCTCTGGAGTGGCCTACTGCAACAGCCTCTTTCTTGATCTGGCTTCATCTACCCTCCGCCCCTGCAACTAATCCAAAATAGGACTGCAAGACTTATCTTTGGTCTCAAGCCCAGGGACCGTATCTCAACAGCCCTGAAATCTTGCCACTGAATTCCGGTGGCTGCAAGGATCAAGTGCAAGACCCTCTGCATCGTCCACAAGGCTTTCTGGGGCTGTTGCCTGCACTACGTCCAACTCTCTCTTCCAAAATACCTTCCTTCTCGAGCCCTTTGCTCAGCTACTTCCAACTCTCTGAGGGTCAGACGCTTCTCCAGGCAGAGAGTGAGGGTAGATCTCTCTCCTCTGCAGGTGGCACCCTTTGGAATGGCCTCCCTGCCCCTCTCAAACTTGAGCCAGACCACCTGAATTTTCGGAAGCATCTCAAGCCCTTCCTTTTCTCCTCTGCTTTCTCTCTCTCCCTTCCCTGGCTGACTTAACTGTCTGCTGTGCGGACTGGTTGCTTGGTACCCTCAGAGTCTCACTGGGCACCAGGCTCCTCCATGATCAGTTCCCCCTGCACCACCCCGGGGCCTACCATGCACTTAGGCGCTGTAACTGTAACCTCTATAGTCCCCTGAATCCTTGCACTTGCCCAGAGCTGCGCGTCCCTGGCTGCACTTACTCAGAGCAATGCTGCTCTTAATGCACTTCCTCCTTACTTTCCCTGGCACTTAACTCTCTCCACTCCCCCTGCACTTTGCATTGTCGCACTTGCACGATCTGAATGAAAATAGGCCGAGAAAGATTGTTTGTCTTGTCCTCCCTCTATCTTCCCTTCCTTGTCTTGTCGCGCCTAGAATCATGTGTGTACAGGCACGTTAAAAATGACATATCATATGATATCATAACTATGATCAGGGCTCCAGCCACATCATCAAAATATACATCATCATCCAAACTTGGATAGCCACACACCAACTCTGTCTGAATTATGAGAAGACAAAGGTCCTGATCATAGGTGCATCTGCTCCCTTAGCCAAACTCGACACAGCCTACCACACTTTCACGATTGATGCCTGTATCATCCGTCTCTCTGGAGGTTAAAACACTCAATGTCTAGCTTGACTCAAGCCTTTCCATGACCAGCCAGGTAAACGCCATCACTACCTCAGCCGCCTACACCATTAAACTTTTGAATAAATCCAAACCCCTCCTCTCCACGCAAGATCACCTAACTATTGCTAGAGCAGTAATGGGCTTGCGCCTTGACTACTGCAACTCCCTTCTCGCTGGCATGTCAGAGCTTAACCTAACCAAACTTCAGACTATCCAGAACAATGATATCCGAGCTGTGATAGATCTCAGCAAACATGTGTCAGCTCACAGAAAAGCAGCTCACTGGCTCCCATTAAGAGAAAGGATAAACTTCAAAATACTTTCCATTACCCATTGCTGTCTCTCCAACTCTGCACCACCCTACCTGTTGCAGAGAATCTCCAAGACCGACCCATCCCGACCAACCAGACAATCTTACAGCCATAGACTTACCACCCTGGGCTCTAGCTTCCCAGTCATTGCCTGTGGAACAACCTACCTCCCCACCTCCATGCAGAGACATTGTACTGGCCTTTCAGAAGACAAGTGAAAACCAGCCTCTTCCATTTACCTCATGATAGGATAGCCTCATATTGAACAGTTGAAGCTTGTTCTTGCTGACAACCGTGTGCCTGACTTGTACCTTGTAACTGACTACCTCCCCACTTCCCTCCACCTCTACCCATTACCCATCTCCCCCACCTCGTCCCTGTGCTTAACTAGCACATTGATGCATGAGAGATTTGTGCACTCTACAAATTCAAAAATAAATAAATAAATGAATAGGAGATACCTCCTGCTATATCGAGGATGAGATGCAGATGAATGGAATCTGCAGAACCAAGAGACAAGAAAGAAGGGGCAGGGGCACTTAAAATTCCAGGACTGTAAGTGCCCGCGAGCTCATTGCCCTTTCTTTGAAGTGATCCCAGATTGACATTTGAAAAATGGAGAGGTGACCAACTCAAAAAGAAGTCTTCCTGGAGTTCCAGTTAAACCATTTTAGCTTGAACCTACAGAGAAGCCGCACTTTTGTTGCCAGGGGAAGCCATCTTCTTGTTGTTGAACTTTGTTTTAAAAATACCTGGCATTCCTTATTTCACGCCCAAGCCTCTACCTACCTTTAATAAACCATAACTTAACTCTACAAGTCTCTTGACTGTTGATCCTACTTGACTTTGTGACAACTGGCAGAAGTACATCCTTCAGCTTTATGCAGGGCTAGGTTCGGATATATAACCATTCTAACATGGCCGCCGCCATGTATTCAGCAGGGAGCAGCTCTCTGAATATGTGAGTAAGGTTGTTCAGTGGAGGAGAGCGCACAATGATGGTGTCGGCACCCGGACACGTTTTTTTGCTCTGCACTGGATATATGCATGGTCAGGATTGTCATCTTGATTGGGAAGGGTGGTATTGGAAGTCTGTCTTCCTGTCTTCCTGAGTATCGGGAAATGGAGAATGTGAAATCTCTTTTGGGAAGGCAGAAAGCCTTCATGTGTGAAAAAGAGAGACGTGGAGGTAACGAGGTAGCACCCACTTTTATTAGGACTTCTTCTCTGCCGTCGTGGTAGATTTTGGAGGTCAAACCCAAACCGCTTTACAGTGTAAAAGCAGTCTGACCTCAAAACTGTTGACAGCTCACATGTGAAAGACTCGACCATGTTCCTTAAGTGGCTCTTGCTGCTGGGCACTCATCCTGTTCTAATAGTGACTGGTTGCTGTATAGATGGGCTGGTGGTCCAGAGATCACACCCCCATCGCCGTCATCTAATGGTCCTTTGTCAGCTCTCGGATTACTAGAATGCAAATTCTCGTGTTCACCAGATGGTATTGCAGGGACGTCATCTAGGGGTCGCCAGTGGTCGCACCTGCGACCCCTGAGGGCTCCCTTGCTACCCCTGTGGTCTCCCCTTACTACCCCTACAAAAAAGTTTTTAAAATAATGTATTTTTATTTTTTTTACAAATTGAAGCTCTTGGGCTGTGGCCAATACCATGTGTCTATTTGAGCTATTTGTCTTTCTGGAATCCCATATAATAATTGATAGAATCATTAAAGGTTTATTTCAGGCACACTTCAGGGGGTGAGTCACTGATTTAGTCTGTTCTTAAAAACCTCAAATTCACAATGCAGACAAAATCCTACAAAAACGCATTTACAGTAGAATAAGCATCCATTTCAGACTATGTATTTTGTTTTTCCTAAATTGCAGTTATAGCATGTTATTTTCTGCCGATACATATGGTGATCCATTCCTGTAGGAAATCTATATCATGTTACAGTAATATTGTAACCATATTTTTCATAGTGCACTTAGAAACAATGCTGTGTGATGCCACTTCCTGTTTTGTCAAGGGGTAAACGGTCGTGTTTCATCGCTTCCCGTGATGTCACTTCAGGGTGGGGGTCAAATGACATCACTTCCTGTGATGTCATCAGGGGGTCAAAGGTCATGTAACATCACTTCTGCTACCCCTCGCATTTTGGTGAAATGACGTCCCTGCGGTATTGTCGCTTGTTTGCCTAAAAATGTAGAAGCCACAATGCACATGTTGGCAAAAGCTCAGCATGAGAACCACTTGACCAAACCTACCTCAAAAATCCCCTGTGCGGCGGCTATTAGACACACACACAGCACCCGAAAGGCATTCACAAGTGCTGTGAGGAGCTTGTGAAACTGTGTCTAAGAGAAACCAATGTACCTGAGTTTAATTTCTCATTTAAAAAACACGCTATTCAATCTTCTGCTTTCCTGACCGCCCTGATAACCTAAGGGGAGAGGGGCTGTTGTGAAATCCCTGGTTTTACGAACAGGCAGCTAAAAGTAGAATAATTAAATGGTGAGATCTCTTGTGAAAGGGTTGGTACGGCTGAGGGCAGAGTGGGCGAAGAGAAGGGGAGCTGGGTGCACTGCGTGGGAGAATTGTACAGGAAGAGAAAGGATTGGTGCAGCCCGGTGTTGGCCCAACACCGGGCAAATATGAGACACACATACTTGCATTTCCAACACTTTTGTTTATGCACCGTAGTACAGACCTGGACAGGATTGTGTGTCTGAGTATTATTGTGAGTGTATGTATGCACCTTGGTGTGTATTGTTTTGGTTAATAACATAATCAGAAGCAATGTGGTGCCGCCGTTTTTATCCGCAGCTGGGTTTGGATTGGTCTAGTATGTTCGATAGCAAGATTAATATGCTTCACTGAATGTGTGAGAAACTGAATAAGAGAGATTAATAAAGACAGACGGGAAAACAAGAAACCAGTAGCTCGAAGGCGGACATTGACATACATTCATTAAGAAATGACAAGGCCTCCATCAACAATCCAAAGAGACCATTTGAACATGTAAGATGCAGCAAGTCACTTGACATTTCCTTTCCGTCAAAGTAGTAGGGTAATGGAGTGGCAACAAGTGTGTGTTGTCATCCAGTGAGGGTCAGACATAATGTGGACCGGGTGGTGGCCGTGCAGGCTCCACATGATGGGTGGGGTGTTAGGGGGACACTTCTTTAAGTTTGAACAATGGAGAGGCGAGCTGCTTTTGCGAGAAGATTTGAGCTGGAAGAGCAGCTTCATGTGTTACCCTGTGTTAGAGAAGGCACGAGGGAGCATGCATTGCGCCGTCTGTCCTCTTGTAGTGCCTTTTCCCAGGCAAGAATGCCATCTTTGCGCCCTGCCTATGCCTCACTGGTTTCGTTACTGTTAATGGAGGAGATTTTGTCTCTTTCTCTGATCTTTGTTGTTCACAGCTGTTTCCATTGTGCAGATTTGATTCTGATAGTTATTTTTCATTTCTAAAAGGTTTGCACAAAAACAGGTTTGCAAGTCAGCATTTCATGGGAAAAGGGCACTTTCATGCTGCTAATCCTGCATCTTCCATTTCTTTCCTCCAGTACCTCTTCCTTGTTGTGGCCTCTGTTAAGTCTCTTATTATGTTTCTAGCCATTCTCTTTGTGCATCTTTCTGCTCGTTTCAATGTTCAACGTACAGTATTTTTGTATTCAGGCTTACCACTGACAGACAGTGTGATCTTGGGCAAGGTGCCATATCGCATTGTGCCTGGTTTGCTCAACTGGGGTTATAGCTGCGCAGCTGTCATGGCTGATTAACTGGTGAAGGTGCAGCCTGGCC
Source organism: Ambystoma mexicanum (assembly GCF_040938575.1). Taxonomy (NCBI): domain Eukaryota; kingdom Metazoa; phylum Chordata; class Amphibia; order Caudata; family Ambystomatidae; genus Ambystoma; species Ambystoma mexicanum. Next base: position 849,683,630 of record NC_090930.1, read on the forward strand.
CGTTGCTAGAGGGGCTGGGGTCTGTGTTGACAGCTCATACCCAGTCAGACCCTACCAGTAGTCTAACAAGAAATGTGTTTGCCTTGTATGTTTGAAGTGTCATCCCAACGGATGTGCTTCTCATGCGACCTAAAGTGCCTGTTTCGAGGCTGTGTATGGCCCCTATTCTGGAAGTGTTCATCTACTGGCTGTGGTTTTACTGTGTCTTGAAACGCCACTCTTCAGGGCAGGCTCTGTTTCCTGTGTGGGTTGATGCCTGTGGTCCCCCCTGAGCTTGAAGTGCTTGTCTCCATGCTGTGGTTTCCATTCTCCTCTGTGCCTGAAGTGCCTTCTTCCTTATGGCATTGCATTTTTTATTAAAATAAGCACAGCCAGCATGAGTATGTTCCTATATGGGAACATGGCACATAGTCGTGCAGTCAGCCGTGACCACACTCAACTGTTAGTGAGGAATGCGGGCTTGTGGCAGGTCTTGGTGGGAAATGAATTAGGGTCTCCCTCTTTGTGTTCCTTGCCACACTCAATATGTGAGAACTGTCCAACAAATGAAAATGCTTCAGAAAACTTCCAACACCTTTAAATATATATAACCTGCAACAATCTTTTTTTATTTAGATTGTTGCATGTCCCGACAGGGGATGACTGTAGATTTGCTTGGTTCCGCGCAGTTTCTACGGGTTGAATTTATTGACATACCTTCTTTAATTTCATGCAACAGCCACATATATTTTCTTTCCATTCCATGGAATCATTTTGCCTTGGACGTTTGCTTACATTCACAGTAATTTGGTAAAATGGGCCTATACACACTGATATTAACGCTACATTTGGTGATCCATTCTTCTATGAAATGTATATCATGTTACAGTGATATCGTAACCATATTTTTCTTAGTGTACTGAGTAACAATTCTATGTGAAGCCACTTCCTGTTTTGTCAAGGGGTGAAAGGTTTTGTGCCATTACTTCCTGTGATGTCACTTGGAACGGGGTCAAATGACATCACTTCCTGTGATGTCATCAGATGTCAAGGGTCATGTGGAGTCCCTTCCGCGACCCCTGGCATTTTGGTGAAATGACGTCCCTGCACCTTGTACACATATTTATTTTAAAGTGAGGTGTACTTGTAGTGGTTATGGTGTTTCTGAGAGGAGTCCAGGTAACCCTTCTCCAATATGCACTAATGCACACACATGCAAATCATATCTCACCTATAGAATGTACTGTGCAACAAAGAGTGGTAGTCTGGCTCCCTCCTGTTTATCTTAATTTCAGGTGACATGTAACATACGTCTCTGTGTCTTTCTTATTCGTTTGACCTCCTGTGCAATCTCATCACATTCTTGCACCCTGGTTTATCATGCTTCTTCCTGCCTATACTGCTTCTCACCCCCCTTTTCCTGGAATGTGGCTAAGAAATTGAATTCCTCAAAAGTGGTTTCTATTTACGCGCCCTTTCATTTACCCTTGATTTCTAATACAAGGGTGGGAGTTTGTTAGCCTCCGAATCATTCTATACTCTTCTATTAAACTCAATCTCTTTTCTCACACGCATAGTGAATTGTGTTTCTCTTATTGCTACGATAGAGCTTGTTTTCTTCATACACCGATGCCCACAGAGATCAAGGGTATATCAAATTGTTTAAAGTTACCAGTGTCCTTGCGTGAAATACTATAGAACCTGGCCCATCACGGATGTCACTGCTATCAAGCTAGGACTATTGTGCAGGGTCATGTTCGATCACCCTATAGCTGCACTGCACAATTCTGGCCAGGTTCTTTCTGTTTGTCCCATAGAACTTCTAGCACCAGCCGCCTTAGCGTTGGATCAGCCAGCAATCAACCGGACCAAAGGACAGACAACAAACAGGACCATAACCCAGAAAAGCCACCACACAACCTGCACCAGACCAACCTCAGCACTAGTGAGTGCCCTGAGCACTAGCCAATCAGTGCGAACATGCTCAGCGACTGTATACTCACAGGGGATTTAGAAGGAAATGTAGGTACAGCGGGCATCTCTCTGCAAATCCCTTTACAATCTAATGGAGAAAACATGGCGCATTTGATACTAGAATCACGTGCTCTAGTCTCTTTGCAAGGAAATATTTCAGATGTTTTCCCTGCAGGTGCGACAAATCCTGTGGATATGATCAAAGATGGCTCTGTTCTTGGGATCCCCTCTGATGGTACCCCATCATTAAGATCTTATCCAAATAATGGCAACAAGTGAACACAGACAGTGCTCCCCTGTCCTTGGTGAAATTGAATTGCATAATTCCATAATGAACCCTTGTCTAAGCTTTATGAGTGAAATGTGTGAATTAGGAGAAGAACATGGTAATGCAGAGAGATCACACATCGTTACCATATGTCCATGGCAATGTTCAAAAGGCACCATACAAGACCAGGATCAGTACACAGTGCTATACGGGTTGACTCATATTCCTTCCTGAGATGTTTGTGGGATTCTGATATTTTGAGGACAACGAAAAAGATTTGATGAGGGTATCTACTCCTGCCCCTTCGTGATTGAAGTGCTCAAATAATAAGTGGCATTGTATGATCAGAATTCTGCAGAAACGCAATCTCAGGGTGAATGAAGCCTTTGATTTAATCAAGGATGCTTGAGGGTGTCTACAACAGGGGATAGCATGCCCTCTCCGTTCAAACGGGTTGTTGGTGTCAGGTAGTAGTAGGCATCTCCTTATTGGTGCTTAGCAACAGGTGTCAGACACTTGCAAATCGGAGAGTGTAGATGCTCTCACCAATACAAACATATTACTAAGAGACCATGGAAACATAAGCAGCGTGTGCAAAAAGTGTCATTTATCAAACACAGCCTCCTTTTGGGAACAAGAACATGCAAAAGGGAGTGCACTCAGATTAGTGGTAAATACTGATGGTGTCTATCAGTTGTTCAGTAAAAGTAGTTCTTAGGTGAAAGATAATGTGCCTCATTACGGGTCTGGCGGTAACCCTGCCGGTGCTACTGACGGGTTGCGGCCGGACCCATAAATAATTACCAGCGCCTGACTTACCGGGCTATTACAAGTCCGGTGGCCGGGAAGTTAGGTGCCAGTAATTTCGTTAATCCCCATTCCCATATATAGTCTCATAGGACTCTATGGGAGTGGGGATACGGGGGCACAGGCACTGTTGCTAACTGCGCCGGGTGCCCCTGTGAACAGTCTGCCTACCGTGACCGCTGCGCCCAGCAGGTTCTGACTTGTCGGTTGCAGCGGCCTCGTCAGGCAGACTCGTAGTGTGGTGGTCTGGAAACAAGGGTGCCAGTGAGTTTACAGGCACCCTTGTTTCTGGACCGGCAAACTTATAATGAGGCCCAATGTAGCAAAATGATTCAAAATAAAAGGGATAAAATCTGCGGTCAAGCCACATCATCTAAGAGCGTTTTGGTTTGGGCCCATGGCAACACAGGAAGCTACTATGTCAATAACAACTGAACTGGCTGCTTCACCGAGTACTCTATTGCCGCAGAACAAAAAGGCAAACATTACAAATCAAAATAAGAGGAATCTGAGGGAAGCCAGTGAGAGGCCAGACAATTTGTTTATGGATGGGGACTGAGTGCCTAAATTGAGGAATATAAAAGGGGAAAACATGGAGACCCGATTAAAGTAATGATGACTGATAAAGTAGCAAGGGCTGGGGTAGGATAAGTACCTGCGGCCCTTATGGAATGAAATAAATGTGGCTGCCATGTCAGACCCCATTTCACAGATTAAGTCTGCCCGGTTTCCATTAGTGGGACGCCATTACCCATCCTCATCTTCTCTACTACCCATGAGGGAGGAAAAGTGTGTAGATATCCACAATCCTTCCATAAATAGATTTAGATTATTTGAATTATTTTATAAAATTCCAACACTGCAAGGTATGATGTCAGTTGATATCCTACAAGTAGCATTTCTTGACTTTTATAGACTCCCAAGAGTTCACTCTCAAAGTTCAATTACAATAAATGTACTCTGGGAAAAACAGGCTCTTTATCATTGGGTTTCAATTTACATCTGGCATCACTCATCCATAACCTTCTTAGCAAAAGGTGTGTTAAGTACAATTTGGGAGCAAATACATATAAATGAATCTAGGTGTGTATTCTTAGTAAAGAACTAAATTATGTAAAGGTGATGAGTTCACCAACTAAGCAAACTAAACAATTTTTTCAAAATGGAAGGCTATAATTTCATAGTTTCCCAGAAGATCTTTGCCTCTGTTTGCTTTTGGTTTAATGTGTATTATTTGCAAATGAGTGGAAATTAATTATACAGTTGATCAGTGAAGCAATCATTGAAATGTTCGGGTTAACAACAAAGGACACTGATCTTCAGAGCTATAATTTCGGCAAGTGCCCATATTGACCCTGCAATCCGCAAATTACAGACTGCAACTCTTTGTTTTAAAGTGATGCTCTCTAATGTAGTTAATTCCAAATAGAGCTAGAAAATTGGACTGATTTTTGCAAAAGATAATTTATATTATAGTCACAGTGGTGTCTCCTGTCTTGGTATCTCGAGGAGGCTAATTTCAACCCACAAGAACATGATGACGCAGATGCTTCTAATAAATTACTAGTGACTATGGATTGTGACAGGGTCATGGGTTTGCCCTGCTAAGAGGGGGCCAACAATCCCTAGGTAGTGTAGGGGAGCTGATGGGGACGGGACCCCGGTCTCTTTCTCCCCAGTCTCCATGGAGCCGTACATGTATGTTTTGTGACGAATCCAGGGAATTCGTCCCTTCTCCCAAATGTGGAGCCACGGCTTTTGGGACTAGAGAGGTGGGCCCATGATGCTTAACACCCCTTAGGGGACAAGGCAAGAAGCATACCACTAGCGTGACCCCCTTAGATGACAAGGAATCTCTGGCTAAAGATTTTAATACACCTCCCTTGAAAGCAGAATCCCAATTGTTTGCTGGTTATATACGAGTGAATGGCTTGGTTTCTGACCCCACTCTGTTACCATCCATACCTGAAGAGTGGAGTCAATGGTGTCTCCTCTCTAGTTCCACCGAGGCCCATGCAGTTGGTGAGAGAGCCAGCCCGAGGCACAAACCAGAAGCTTGCACTTCAGCACAGAGGAGAGAACTGAGCCTGTAGGCACCGTTATGCCAACGGCAAGGTGGGTGGAGGAATCCCAGTTCCTGTGGAACGCTGCCGAGACCAGGAAGGTGGTGAGCCAGATAAGGTCAGAACCGCAGAGAATGCAAGAGACAGAGCCACCGCAGATGCAGAAAATTGGCATTCAGCAGCTCCAATTATGAAGTCCTGTCGGTTGCAGACAGGGGAAACCAAAGCGGAAGACCTGTCTGAGACAGGAAGAACTGAGGCAGAAGATTTAAACACGAAGACATCCGCACCGCAGTTCTTCAGAAAATGGAGAAGCCGGCTCCCCCAGCAAGCACTGCTGCTCAGAACCAGGTATGTGTCTGACAGAGAGCAGCGGGAGGAGGACGGTGAGGCACCGAAATACCACACGAGCGGTGAAAACAATATAAAGTCCAGATGGCCCGAGAGGCCGAATAGCCCAAGCCGGGCTGAGCCACAAGATACCCCATGAGGGGGTGAAAGCGACAAGAAACCAGACAGTCTGAGAGACCGGATATCCGCCGCAGGGCTGACAAACCAAGTACACCAAAGAGGGGTGAGAATAGTGCCAAGCTGAGACAGGCTGAAGAACCAGAAGGCCCACGCCCAGGTAAGAGATACAATAACACAAGAGAGAGGGAAACATCCTGCACAGGTGAACAAGAAACAGATGCTAAACATAAGTCCAGAGCCTGTGTACTAAGCAAGTAGCAGATTTACATGACCAGTTATTTCAATTGAGGAACAAACTCTTTGAACTCACAAGGACATTTGTTCTGGGTGTCCGGAGTCACCTTTTCTAGAACGAGAGGAAGGATAAAGTAATTATTTGGAACTGTACCAGCCGGCTGAGGCCTGAAAGAGAAAGGGAGAACCAAAGACACAATTGGGTGGGATCAGGCAATCAGCCACCACAAGCCAATATAAGGGGGAAGTAATGCTTTGCAACGCTAAGTTTATGTTTTCTTTGTTAATAGTGATAAGGTCAGATACTAGGGTAGATTAGGTTCAGAGAGAGGACTAACTTTTAATAGGACATCCAAATGAGCACCAGTTTGTCATTTTCTTTTGATGCTTAGGGAAAACCATCATAAAATATGCAGGGATAGGAGAGGCATTATTTCCTTTAATAAATGCTTGAAACATGCCTTCTTGTCCATATCCTATGCCTGACTCATCACAATTGGTACCTATTTCTTCCTGCCTAACTACTTCTGCCCTGGCAAGTTCCCTTCCTCTTCTCTTTCTGGTAGTTCGAAAGACATTGTGATTACCAGAATGCACCAGACTCCTCATGCCCCTGGGATGGATCATGGTCCCCAGTATGCAGCCAACCATAAACATAAACCAGCAGGACCACAAGAACCACAATGCACCCAGGCCAACAAACAAGACCCATTCTGGTAAAGGAGGAACAGGCTGGTTAGCCAAGTGGGAATGAAATAGGCTTCCCTATTCGGTAGCCGAATTAGAGACCAAATACTCACTACAGACTGCCCAGGCATGCTACAGGGGAACAGTGGTGGGGCTGGAACCAGCAGAGAGTGTTACAGCATTATAGGAGACCACAGAACCCTCCCTAAAACCTTTGTAGGCAATAACTTACTTAGTGCAGGAAAGATCCAGAGACCTACCAATGGCACACCAACAATGGATGATGGAAAGGGGGACAAGCTAAAGGCCCTTATGAAGACTTTCAGGGGAAGTCTGGCCCACAAGTAGATATCACAGACAGAGATTGGTCGAGGGAACCAGTTGACTCATGTAACCGATGGGAGCAGAGAAAAGCTTCTAGGAAGGGAGGTGAACGCTATGAAAAGCCACCAGACTCGTTTGACAGTGAGGAGTGTTTCCGTGAGAATGGCAGAGCTGGGCAAAGACAAGAGACCAGATAGGAGGGTGTAGCAGGTGGAGAAGGACTTTGAGGACACTTTTGGAGTATATGGAGAGAGTTGAGGTTGGGAATGAAGGAGTGGTACTTATCTGGAAGTATGTGTGTGGTGAGCGAGACGGGATTTTGGAGGTTGGTTTTGGGGGGAGAACAGGATGTGGGTCAAGAGTACTAGTGAGTGTGTGTGTGAGAGAGAAGGAAGTGGGAGGCAGGAGGGTAGAGAAGAGTAGAGGCAAGGGATGTTTTGGGAGGAGTGAGATTTGGAAGGAAGTGGATAGGAAAAGTAGGGAGCTGGAGAGAAGAGACATGAGGAGGGAGAGAGAGTTAAGGATAGGAGACAGATTTTAGACAATGGTCAGAAGGGAGCATGAGAGTGGGGACAAGAGGGGGAGGGAGACGACCAGGAGCCTGAGTGTGGGGAGAGAGAGGAGGGTGGGGAAGAAAGTAGACAGGCATGGGTAGAGGAGAGTGACGAAAAGGTTGTAAGATGGTCATCTGGAGGAAAAAAGGGCAGCAGGACAAATTAACTACCCCACTAGGTGACCTAGAAAGTCCCAGAGGGAGTCAGAAAGATAAGGCCACACATTTTAGGCCCTCCATGGGACAGGGCCATCTCAGGCAGAAGAGGTACTCTGATTCCAGTGAATTTGCACTATAACACAATCGTTTAAAGTAGGAAGACTGGCCTTGGGAGATGGAAACCCCCACAAAGCTTGAAGGACAGGCTCACAGGAATGACCACCTAAACGACAAGCCACACTACACTGAGTGTATTTTAAAACCCCTTTTTTGTAAAATAAACTTGTAAACCTATTGGATTTGGCTTGTGAATCATTGAGCACCTTGTCACAGGTCCTCTAGATAAAATAGGTCCATTTATTTCGAAATGTTTCCGTTCAGTCTTTTTCCTCTTACCTATTTTGAAACCTTTCTTTCCAATGTATCCATACCACACAGCCTTGTACTGGGTAGCCCCGCTAGTTGAGGCACCATAGGGAGGAGAGAGCATCAGGGTGGTGCAATGTTCAGAGTGCTGCTACTGCATCAAGGACAGTTAGATTGACATTTCAACTTGTCATGATTCGCTCCATTGGCTATCGTTTCTGCCATTTGGGTTCATGCTTCAGGGTGCGTTCCTTATAGTACTTTACTTCCAAACCTTAGGACACATTACTGTGGTGGTTTGGGTGCTCTAAAGCCATGTATTCTATTTCACTTCACTTCACGATCCACTTCAGTGTTTTGCCAGCAAGTACGCTTATTTATTCAAAATACTAGGCTTCCCAGAAAGCCTTTCCCCTCTGCTTCATCTCCACCCTAGCAGGATATGGTGGGGTGGAGGGAGGATAAGAACACCTGTGGCTGGCAGGTACTAGCAAACATCACACTGGAGGCATGTGATAGTCAGCTTTAAAAGCCTCAGCTTGCTTCAGTCCCATGTTGTTCATTAATGCAATGTCCCTGGATTGTATTTCTTACTTTGTAGTTCGTAGCTCCTTGTTTCTTCTTCCTGGATCTCTGGATTTCCAGTTGTGTGTCATTATTAGTCGTTTCTGCTTCCTAGATTCCTGTTTTAGCTTCCTCGATTCTAATTCAGCACTTTCCAGGGATTTCCTGTTCCTGCACAGTTTGCCTGACTTCTGTAGTTCTTTGGCCTTGCTGTGTCCTGCAGTGTAAAGTGTATCCTTTAAACACCCCACTGAGGGGAATACCCATGTTTGTAACATTTTGCTTTCCTCAGGTGTGGAGGTTGTGGAATTTGGGCAGGTAATTGTGTTTCCCTGCTCCTGTTCCTTGACTCCCTATATGTAGTCTGTTCCCGGGTTTCCCTTTGGCTCCCTCTTGAGTGTTAAGCGTGGTATGCTGTTTTCTCCTGCTCCTGTGTGAATTCCTATGTTTTCCCTGCTATCCTGTAAGCACTTTTACTGCTTGTACCTTGTCAAGAATCCTTTGCATTAAATGCTCCTGCCTTTGCTGTTACAGTTTTTAGGGGTTACTGTTTGGCTGGCAGGGGACGTAGGCTGTGCTGGTAACACAGGTGGTGTTTATCGTCTTTAAGTTACCTTATGTAATAGCATCAATGATTTCAGCTTGTCAATGCTTGTCCTATATGTGAGCTTAGCCCTGGCAGCACCTGTAGCTGCAATTGTGGGTGAGGGACATGCTGACTTGCCTTGTATTCATATCACATTCTAATTGCACAACCTGGTGCCCGCATGCATGTATCTTTGGTTCATGAGTCCAGGTTGTTTAATACATATTTATTATTACTGTGTATTATATTATATATATACTGTGTGATCTTCAGAATATTTTGCTTGCCATATCTTCTGCCTTGTATATCCGCATGACGCTAATAGAGAAATATCCAATTCCAGGAATTGATCAGATGTGTAATTAATCCACATACAACATGCTCACAGACCTGAAAATACTGTTCTCAGGATCAGCTGTCATGCAAATCACACTGAGTTATTTATGATCTATAGCAAAGTCAAAGGAAAGCCGCAGAGGTGCTCGATTAAAAGGTCTAGGAACAGAAGACTGACCTCACCCTCATTCTTGAAACTGCACCGTGGGATTATTTGTGAAGTTAAAGGGGAGGGTCACTTATACCAGTTCAATAAAATCCCAAAACTATTCTCCCAAATTGGGTGGTTGAGCTGAAATGGTGTGGCTTCTGAGTCGATGACCCTGCTTCCCTAAGCAAAACCTGCGGAATTCTGATGCATTTCATTATAAGCTTACTTTAAACTGGAGCAGTTCTCTGATTACAGCTTTTATTGGCAATATTGGGAATGAGGTTCTTTCAATCATTTTGTTATGTAACTGATGCGTAATTTAGTAATGTTTTGAAGTCAAGGGAGTTTTTATACAGTGACCGACAAGCATGAGAATTAGGATTAAAATGCCTACTGCTATTCAGTATTAAACATATTGAGATTTGATTGTGCAAATGGATGCATGTGTGTGAGAAATAGTGAGATTTATGGACGCAGGTTATTGTCGTTGTTTTGTAAACAAGCTGCCTGTGCACACAAGGACTGCAATGGTCCAGTAAAAGTTAAAATCTGGAAAAGAGGATCATGAGAGCCAAACGCTCCTCGCAAGGCAAATAGATGTAAATTGGAGCACACGCCTGTCCCTCCTGTGTGATAGAGAGGTGGTTGAGTAGATCCAGCGCCAGGTCCCAAATGTAGAGCTCAAATCATCGCGAGCACTCCCTCACACAAAGATGGTCAGCAGACTGCTGCCAGCAGGCTTCATTCCAGCTCTGCTGATCCTCCTGCCATTTCCATATTCAGTGACCAGTGCAGAGGGAAATGACCATCCGTGCAGGGCTCGTGGCTGTGAAGCAGCAGGTCAAAGACCCTGCATGAAGAGCAGGGCCGTCGACAATGTCAGAAACCCTTAAGGACCCATCTCTTTCAGGAAGAAGTGTATTTTTGCGGCACACATTTCATTTTGTACTGCAAAAATGACTTTGCGCTGCAAAAATACACTTTGCACAGTTCCATGAATTAGGTTTGTGTCGGCCGTGCGAAGTCACTTTGAACCGTGCAAGAAAAATCCATGGATCGGGCCCTAGATGTTTATAGTTCTGTGGCCATTTAACTGGGATTAGCTGACTCTACAAATCCACATTCAATCTGGAGCAACTCATAAAATGCGAGTAGATCAGAATACAAGGAGCCTGTTCACACAATTAAAGCATAATGCCTGCAAAGGCAGTCTTTTTTGTTGCAAAACAGCCTGCAGAGCAGTTTAAATGTCTGAATGAAGAATCTAACTTTAATGCATTCTCCAGTACCATTACCACCAGGGAAGGCCAACCTCCAAGTACAGCATAGCTGGTACTACAGCACCATATTGTTCAGGGTGGTAATAGCTCGGGTTTTTTTAAGTTGAGAGAGGCACTTGCCATGTGCCCCAGTCATTTTTGAAGTTTAAAAAAATGGAAATTGGCTGCTGTGAAAATGGCAAACAGAATTACTCGTAGTCCTTTCTCTATTTAGATGGGTCGCCATTGGAGTTGGGCGAGCAGTAAGGGCGTTGAGAGACAGGGAAGTGGGGGAGAGGACAGATGTGGAGAGTGGAAGGCAAGGTGGGGTCTGAAAGTTGTTGCAACAAGGAGTGGGAGGAGTGAACATGGCAGCGAGGGGGGCAGAAGAGCTTCTATCTTTTCTGAAGGCCAGAAGTGCAGGGCCTTACCAGGAAGTAAAGCCTCCATTCCGAGCCCTCCAATTGGCTATGGAGCTCTATGAGGCCGCACCTGGGTGCTAGTGTGGCAAGCAGACCGGTTTGATCTCAAAAGCTTTGCACTTAATTTGTCAGTTAAATCAAAGTCCCCTTACCTACGACATTAAAAAAAACTTAAAACGTCAATGACCAGATACAGGATACCAGCACTGTCTCCTTGCTGACAGCATGATGGATTTTATTTTTGCTTGCTCGTGCTGTCTGCTCCACCTGATATACTGCTCTGTGTAAAGTGTTATGTTGCTTTTTGAAGCAAGTTATGCACTATAAAAATTCCTAAAAATACCTAAAACATTTTTTTAAATAAGCTTTGCTTGAGCTCTTTCTTTTTTTTAGCAGTCTTTAAACATTCCATCAAACTAATTCATGAGATAAAGCCACCTGGCTTTCTCGATCCTCTGGTTAAGCAGCAAAAATTTGAATGTTTTCCTCCCATTTGAGGCTGGGAGGACAGCTCAGGTGCAGCACCCTCATCTTGGGAACAAGACAGTGCTGTGGTCCAGCGCTTAAAAAATGGAGGAACCTGGCGTTAAGCCTGATATCAATGGCCAATGATAATAATAATAGTGTTACCTGTTACCTGCTGTGGAACAAACTGGTACTTTTTCATTTTTTTTTTTAAACTTGTCTTTATTGGCAAGCAGTAGTAACTGGCACATTACAGGTTACAGCAACAACATGCATTACATACTTAAATCGTAGATAGTAAAGGGCATGTTAAACAGAAGTCCACACATAGTTCAGAAAGAGGTTAATAACACTACAGGTGTTTATGGTGTGGTATGCACCGTCCCCGGATCCGGAGATGGGGGAGAAGATAGAAGCTCCAGGTCCACCTTACCATTCAGGTAGCTACAAAACTCTGTCATATGTTCTTAGGCCGAGCATTACTGGGCAACATGTTAATATAGTCTTCTTCACAAGATTGTGTCCAGGTGAGGGCTTTCAGCCACATTTCCAGGGAACGGGGGGGATCTGCGCTTCCAACATTGCAGGATGCATTTCTTGGCCACACTCGCCGCCACATTCAAAAACTTAGCCTCCCGTTTCGCCTCAGCCCCCTCCCACAGACCGAAGAGAAGGGTCAAGCACCGCATCCCAGAACGGGGCAAGTGTCCCGCAGGACCAGAAAATGTGGGCGTGGTCCGCATCAGTGGATCTGCATCTTTGACAGGGGTGGGATTGGTCGCGGGCGAACCTCCCAATCGCATAGGGAGTGTAGTACAAGCGATTGAGTAGCTTGTATTGAACACATCTAACTCTGGAATTAAGAGAAACCTTGTGTGTATGCATGCACATTTTAGTCCACTTTTCGTCAGTGATGTCTAGTCCCAGATCGCGGCTCCAGGCATCTCGAGCAATGTGGTGGGTTTCTACAGCACACGCCATTAACATTTTATATAGAATATATATAGGGCGGACACGATGCCCTTGGCCCCTGCGGAATTGGAGATGTAGCAGACCTCGGGGGACTGAGGGGGCTCGACAGGATATGAAGGCCACATGTCTTGGACCGCTGCTCTGAGATGAAAGTATTGTAGCAGTTTCAATGAGGACTTGGAGTGCCCTGGCTTCCACATTTCTGGGGTGATGAATTTCCCATCAGAGAACAGGTCGGAGAATGATCTGTATCCCAGGTCCGACCAGTGTCACATGAGGAGCTTATCTTGTGTGGGGGTGAGGGCAGGAAATGACCAGAGGGGAAGCCATTTGTAATACGGGGGGAACCAGAGGCAGGCTTCAGAATCTGCCGCCAGCCCTAATAGTGGAGGCCACTGGCTCAGCGGGGGCCTCCGAGCGGTACAAGTGAAAGAAGATCAATGACATGACGTTCACCTCCTCGGTAGCCAGGGTTTCAAGCTTAACATGGGGCGGGGAGTTCCTGGTGCTGGTACCAATATGTAGCATGCTGAGCTTCAGCGGCTATCCAGTACTGAGCGAGATCAGGTGCACTAAAGCCACCCCTCTCATAAGGTAGGGTCATGTGTTGCCACTTTCTGCGCACGGCACCAGAGTGCCATAGGAAACGGGCACACCCCGCATGCAGGTCTGCAAAGTACTGTTTCCCGGGCCAAAGTGGGACATTAGCGAATATGTATAAAAGCTTCAGGACTATAAACATTTTTATAAGGGACAGTCTCCCTGATAGTGAGAGGGGGAGGTTCCGCCACCTTTCCATCCTGGTGTCAGCGTATTGCGCAGCGGCCCCGTAGTTATCAGGCAGTAATGAGAATTTTGAGAGGGACACCTGGACCCCAAGGTATTTGATGCCCTCGGGTGCCCACTTGAGAGGAAATTCGCATGTAGGTTGGGGAGTTGCGGGTGTGAGGGGAAAGATTTCCGACTTAGTGTAATTTATGGTAAAGCCCGAGAAAGTACCAATTTTTATAATTTCGCGCATGATCGGGTCAAGGTGGACTGAGGGGTCTCTGATGTATAAAAGCACATCATCGGCATACAATGATATAATTTCGGGGGTATCCCGCAGGCGAATCCCCTTGCGCACTTGGTTGTTCCGGACGCTGTCCGCCATGGGCTCAATGGCCATCGCGAATAACAAGGGGGAAAACAGGCATCCTTGCCGTGTCCCCCTGTGGAGAGAAAAGGGAGCCGACAGGTGGGAGTTAACCAGGACCCTGGTCACGGGGTCAGTGTACAATCACTTAATGCAGGACATCATGTATGGGCCAATCCCCATCCTCTCCAGCACCGCCCAAAGGTATTGCCACAAGACCATGTCGAACACCTTTTGGGCATCCAGCGTCACAGCCACAGCATTGGCTTTAGGGTCTATTCTAGAGAGAATGTTAAACAGTCGCTGAATGTTTAGGGCCGTGGAGCGGGCAGGGACAAAACCACTCTGGTCTGGGTGTATCAGGAATTTCATGATGGGGAGGAACCTATTTGTTATGACTTTGGCGAAGATTTTGGTATCAGTGTTGATGAGGGACAGAGGTCTATAGGAGCCACATTCATCCAAGGGCTTACCCGGTTTGGGGAGCACTGTGATGACAGCCTTGCGGAGGGATCGGGGGAGGGTTGATAGACTCAGCGGCTCCTTCCAGACCTCGTGAAGACGTGGAGCAAGGAGGGCAACATGTTCCTGATAGAACTCGGCGGTTAGGCCGTCAGGGCCGGGTGCTTTACCCTTAGGGAGGGCGGAAATGACAGCGGTGATCTCGTCAAGGGTAAAGGGTGCATCTAATTGTTCTTTAGTGGCTAAGGATATAAGGGACATTGGGATGCGGTCCAGGAGATCATCCAGGTCCTGTGGGCTGTGCTCTGGTTGTTGGGCGTAAAAGGTCGCATAGAAATCTGCGAAGGTCTCAAGAATGGGCTGGTCGGACAAATGTCGCACTCCGCCATTGTCGACGATACTGTCAATCCGAGCTCTACCTCCCTCGGCTCGGACGAGGCGGGCTAGGGTACGGCCCGGCCTCTCTCCTTCATCATATTTCCGAGCCGCAACTGCTCGGGCAAGATATCGTATCTCGCTGAGAGCAAAGGCCTCAAACGCATCTAGTTCAGTTCGTATTTGCGCGAGCTTGGGTGGAGAGGGAGTGGCCGCTTATTCGCACTCAAGCTCCTTGAGTCTGGACTCAGAATGGCGCAGAGAATTTCTAATGTCCCTCAGGACACCAGGCTCCCTGGAGATACACATGCCCCTGATGTAAACCTTAAAGGCCTCCCATCTCACCCCATCCGTAGTATCGTGGCGCTTATTGTTATCAAAGCACGAGGAGATATCTGAGAGGATGTCAGCCTTGAAAATAATGTCATGCAGTGCATCTGACTTAAACCGCCAGTTAGAGTGATGGGAGAGGGCCGGTTGTAGGGCGATGTCCAGTATGAGCGGGGAGTGATCGGACAGTGTGCGTGGGAAAATCTGTGTGGTGAGCGTTTTGCCCATGAGCCCGGCGGAGAGAAGGAAAAGATCAATCCTGGAGTGGCTGTCGTGAACAGAAGAGTAAAACGTGAACTCTTTCGACAAAGGGTGGAGTACTCTCCAGGCATCTACCAATCCAGCAGTGATCATGTGTGTATGGAGGCGACGAGCGGCTCTGGACAGAGTTCTAGGTGCAACACCAGATCTGTCCAAGTCAGTGTCCAGGATAAGATTCATGTCCCCCCCAGATAACGGGAACCCCAACATATCTAAGGAGGATGTCAAGGATGTGGTCAAATAAATCGGGCGCATCGATGCATGGGGCATATGTGTTGACCAGGAGGCATTCAGTATTCGCCAGGAAACAGTGGAGGATGACGTATCTACCCTGGCCATCAATGTGGCTGGTGCGAAGGGAGAATTCCAAGGACTTGTGAATCAGGGTGAGGACACCCCTGGACTGTGAAGAGAACACCGTGTAGTATTTGTTGGAGCCCCATGAGGGGGCAAAGGAGGACGAGAGATGAGCGAGTGCATGGGTTTCTTGCAAGAGGAGTTTTTTAACTCTGTGCCTCTGGACATAAGCAGTGATCCTGCGTGCCTTCGTGAAGTTGCTGAGCCCTCTGATATTCCAAGACATTAGCCTAATAGCCATTCAGTAGCCCTTTAGGGGGGGATCCGAGTAGTGTATGAGAAAGTATGTTACATAAGTGCCGACCATCAGTTCAGTGGCCCGTTGCATCGTACCAGAAGCTACCACTGTCTTGCCATTTTTCCCATAATACCCCAACAATGTCCCCACCCCCTCCCACACTGCCCTCCCAACTGGAGCAGTGCCCAAGAGCCCGCCCAGAGTTCCAGGGCACCTGTGCCAAACCCAACGGGGCAAGGCCGGCCCTCGCACCCAACAGGGGTGCAACCAGTGAACATAACAAGCCAAACTCTGCGTTGCAACTGCAGCGGGGGTAGCTGCTGCCGTGAGCCCGATTGGGCGGTTGAACGATGGGCTACATGAAGTACTGTGCAGCGGTAACCATGTTAAGTAGTGGAGGGAACACCAGTATATAATACACTAAGCAGGGGGTATTGAAATGGGAGAGCCCAGACAAGGTGTCGTATCAGGTATATCACACATTAGTGACCAGTATGCGTTTCATGAGGCTTTCAAATCAAGTTACGACAGGCAATGGTTGCACAAGAGAAGGATACATGAAATGACAAGGAAATTACAAGCGGGAAACGTGGCAATGACACCATAAATGCTTCAAGTAATGAGTGCAGGGCAGTTCAAGTCAACCCTCGTCAGCAGGATTGTCTGCCGGATCAAGGACAGGAATATGGGACTCAATAAATTTGACCGCCTCGTCCGGGACCGTAAAAAAGTACAGTTTATTACGGTGGGTGAGCTTCAGCCTTGCAGGGAACAACATGGCATATTCCAGTTTCCTTTCCCTAAGCAATTTTTTCACGCCATTAAATTGCCTGCGTTCCATTTGGACATTGACCGAGAAATCGGGAAAGATACGAACAGTCTGGGACTCAAATCTCAGCTCCCCCCTTTTCGCGGGCTAGACGTAGGATGTGGTCTCTATCCCTGAAGCTGAGCACCTTGGCTATGATTGGTCTGGGGAAGTCACCCGGCTTGGGGGGCGGGGCCAGCGAGCGTTGAGCCCGCTCGATGGTGAAGAACGGTGAGAGTTGTGGATTCCCCAGAAGGTCTCTCAGAAGGGTCTCGACTGCGATTTCCATCTTGCCCTTGAGGGCCGACTCCGGAACCCCCACAATGCGGATGTTGTTCCTGAGGGACCTGGACTCTAGGTCATCGCACTTCGCCTTGACCTGTTTCATGTCCCGCACCAGGTCAGAGACCGTGCCCTGGAGCATGTGCACCACATCCTCAGTGGTTCCAATCGTGGTCTCGGCCTCGACCAGCCTAGTGCCATGTCGGTCCAGCTTAGTACGTAGAGAGACGACATTTGCATTTATGTCATCTAATTTTTTCGTGAAATGCTGCAAAGTTTTTGGCCATGGATTCCATGAGCTTCGTGATGTCGGGTTGAGGAGGACATGAGGGTACATCTGGTTCGTCCTGTGGGAGGGCCGCCCCTCCCTGATCCTGTTTAGCAAGTGATTTAGCAAACTTGTCCATCGCCTCGGCCTTGTTATCCCCGTGAGCCTTGCCGGACATATTTGGAGGCCCACCCAGAACAGCAGGGCAGGTAGTGCAGTATGTTACCAGTGGGGTTCCGGGGGACCAGGAGGATCTTCGGGTCCCGGTCAGATCTGGGACGTTTAATGCGTGGGGTCTAGGGCGAAAAGTACTCCGACCAGGTAGATTCAAGGTCTACAGTCTTCCCCGGGGGGGGGCAGGCCAAGTGCCTCGAGTGGCCACGTTTTGGGAAGACGAGTGACAAGCGGCGCACACCACCAAGGTAGATAAGGGCAAGGTAGCGAGAACCAGCAGTGAAGGGCAGCTCAGTCAGGGGCACCTGGTGACCTCTAGGCGCGGCTAGTATTTGCACAGTGTGAGAAGAGGGGGTGATGAAGCGCCCAGGGTCACACCAGCGTAGGACAAGCAGGCAGAGTGAAGCTGGCGTGAGGCGACGCAATCCAGGGACACAGTCGAAGGGCTCCAGTGATTCGGTGCGCAATCCAATGATCTCGCAGAGGTGCCCAGGTAGTGAACCAAGCCAAGCAAAAATGAGTGGCTGCCCCTGCGAGAGGAGCAGCGGGATCATGAAACACAGGGGGACCACCTAAACAAGTCAGCGTGCATGATGAAGGGCCTGGCGGCCCGCGGCCGCTCACTCCGTGGAAAGTGTACTATGCACGTGGACCTGGTGTGTGCAGAGAGTGTGGGCACAGTATAAGGCAGTCCCGGGCCCCAAACCTCTCACCTGCAGGCAGGATGTCAGGTCTCCGTCTCCATAGGGTCCCGGTCGAGCTGGCCGCCAGGGACCGGAGCGTGGAGACCACAAGCAGGTCTCAGTTCCGGCGATGTGCAGGCAGGTGTTGCGGTTTCAGCCCGAGGGGCCAGGCGGGGGGGATGGGCGCAGATGCACCCCCGGGGAGGAAGGATCTCGGAGCGTCCCCCACAGGAGCCGATGATCCAGTGTAGAAATCTCCTGACGGGTCCAGGAGATGGCAGCAATGCGGGGGGCGCGCTCCAGCCGCACCCGTGGCGTAGCGTCCAGGGATGAGGCGCCGGCCCAGCAACGCGCCGAGGAGCGGGTGCACAGTTGGGAGGGCAGAGAAGAGCTCGGCCCGGCGCCTGAATGCTAACGTTCACCAGGAGTAATCCACCGAAGAGATGGCAGCCCGTCGGCCGGCAGGCCTCAGGGGGCGGGGTCCGCAGCAGTCGCCCCAAGCTCAGCAGGCCGCAGTTGCCGGGCACGTCGTTCAAGGGAGAAGGGGTCTCCCTCAGTCTTGGAGCTCCGATTTACACCAGGACACGGGTCAGTGCACGGGGAAGGCAGTTTGCAGTACAATGCGCTCGTCCCCAACGCTGGATGATGAAGAAATCCGCTGATTCTGACGGATAGTTTGCCGTCGGGTCACGGAGCTGGAAAGCTAGGCAGTCATCTTGCCGGCTGCTCAACAGCACCCCCCAAAACTGGTACTTTTTCAAAGACCAATCCTCTTCTGCGGGAAAGCTGTGTGCTATAATGCAAAGTGATCTTGGCAGCACTAAACCAGGGGCCGTCATCCAGAGTTGGACTTGGAGAACATCCGTGAACATCAGATCTAACCCCGTTCTTGAGCACGAGAGAAAAATGCCTCTGGCGTTATTCTTTAAAAATATGAATAAGAAAAATTAAGAAATTCAAAACTCTCCAGAGCCAAATAACTTTGACGCTCTAGATCCAATTTGATGATGCGCCGTGAGCTCTGTAGCATCAACTGGGAATCCTGTACTTCCTCCTGGTTCACTGGAGGCGTGCACATCGCAGTGACTGAACTTGAAGTCATATTTTTTCCTGGTTTTCCATAAAGGACATTTGGACTATTGACTATATTCTCTGAACATTTCACGGTATGGGCAGAGAGGCCTACCACACACTTCACAGCCTAAAAGACGCAAGGATTTCCTGTACATCCTGCGGCTCAGAGCCTTGAAATCAGGATAAAAAATGCCAAACAAAATAAAAGGATCACGCGGATGGCGCTGTTGCCTTCTCCATAATCGGAATTGAGAAAGCCAAGGTATGCTCATGACAATCGTCGGTCATGCAACATTTCTAAAAAAGTGCACGCAAGGAGTAAATGTGGAGTCTAAATCTCCTTCCTTGGTAAAAACAAGATTGACTGCTTCCAACCTGCAGTGTTTTTAATCCTGTCTTACTAGAAACAGGGGGTGCTGCTGAAGGCCTTGCAGACCTTCCAAGCCACAGAAATCTATTCACTTCCTTGATCTCTTAGTCAAAATGCTGAGGGTCTGGTCCTTGCTGTCCTTTTCTCGCGGGACCATGGGTAATCTGCTTTTTCTGGTTGCTGTGCATGGCTTCATTGCATTTTGCTCCCACAGTGTGCAAGACT
Source organism: Ambystoma mexicanum (assembly GCF_040938575.1). Lineage (NCBI taxonomy): Eukaryota > Metazoa > Chordata > Amphibia > Caudata > Ambystomatidae > Ambystoma > Ambystoma mexicanum. The sequence goes on from NC_090930.1 coordinate 849,703,312, forward strand.
CTGGGTATGTTGAGAATGCCAACCTAATGAATTCTTGTACCAGGAGGTGGAGCCCTAAGTGCTTGCAGCTTGATCAAGGCTGCTCTTAGACTCAGGGCCTCCTACCTCCCAGATAAAGACATTCCATGAACTCAGTGTTCTTCAAACTGAAATGAACCAGATCTATTTCAGAACCCTGCAAGACCCCACTGCTTACACAGGTGCTAAATCAGCCTGCAAGAGCAAGCTTCATGCAGAATGGGCTTGTGGTCCCTCTCGCAAGTTTCAGGATCAGGTCACACAAACTGTATTATGTTCTCTGCATTCATTGTTCTTTTGTTTACCTGTTCTATTGCTCTGTTCCAATGCTATTATATCTTGTTTGTGTCTTGCCTTGTGTCCATCCTTTCAACCTTTACCCAATGCTTCCATTGTCATAAAGTCTGAATAGCCGTTGACCGGCCTCTCTTTACAAACTACTGGACTATGGCATCGTGGGAGCTCAAACGAAGGGCATTCAGCCTCTAGCCACTTCCCCTCTCCTAGACTGGCAGGTGCTGTACACAGAGTGCGATGAGGTCAACACAATGTCATGCGGAGGGACTTCAGATGCTCCAGAGAGGGAATCATGAGGGATGAGACCACTTGAAAGCGTGCACCAGTATATCTTTTTGCATACCATGCTCCCATGCCCCAGTTACCTTGTTTTCCAAGCGAATAGCAATTTCTGCACCTATTTGTACCCTAAAATTGTAAACCTTTCTGGCAGCTAAGATGAACCGTTAAGGGGCTTTAGACCAATATTGCTGTTAGATTTATCCTTTAAAATATTCAGGAAATCTGTCTTCATCGAATAAATGACAACAACATCATGTCAGATACGCAATATGTTTTAGGGAAAATGTAGGTACTGAATACCAATCTCTGAATACATATCTGCTAGTGGGTAAATTAATATGGATCAAAGGGGAAGCATTCAAAGCCGCATTTATGGATCTCATAATGACCTTTGATTCTGGCAATCGCTCAAGGCCTTAATGAATGGGTATCCTCGGATCTGCTTGCTGTGTGAATTTACATACACGAGGGAAGCCCTGCAGTAGTACGAACAGATGACCCCGGTAACGCTACCGCGCCATTTCTTGTTGGGCGGAGCTTACGTCAGGGATGCGCTTTAGCGCCCGTTCTCTTTAATTGATATATCAATGGTTTTCAGCTAAACTTTGGAGTCTGGACTCCGACGCCCGGCTAATCATGGACACGGGGTCTGGGCGCTATCATACGCGGATAACTGTGTGCTGTTAGCCACATCCCCCAGATCCTGCAGAGGTTAATCGACACAGATGTGGAATTTATGACATCTCTCAACCTGCGGTTAATGTGTCAAAATCAGCAACTATGTTCTTCTCGAGCAACGGTAGAAAGAAAGGGAGGACTTTTTATACATTAACATCCTGACACTCATGTTAAATGTTAAATGTTAAAGGTATTTGTACCGCGCACGGTTTCTTTTTACGGTTACCTTGGCATTCATTTTTCTATTTATCTCAATCCAATTTCCCACATTTCCAAACAGGCAGCAAAGATGAGGCAAGCTACGGGTGCACACTTCAAATATGCTTATAATTACAACGTACAATCAATCGAGTTTATGCTAAAAATGTGTACCCGAAAGCCAAGGCAATGGCCTTGTGTAGCAGTGGTGTTTTTGCGATTGGAAACAAACAGCAAGGAGCGTCAAGTTATGGTAATGTTTATTTATAAAGCGCCTATACACAAGGCAAGCGTTTCAAAGCGCTCAAAGCGCATAGGGTTATAGGAAATGTATTTACGAAAAGACGCATAGGTATTCCAGTCAGCCCCCAATTATGCAGCACATGGAGAACTGCAGTTACCTTTCATTGTGGACGCCTTCTTATCTGCCCCTAGTGTATGTTTATCAATCTGCAATCACCCCAAAACATGGCTTTCCAAGCAAATCCTACTGGCTAAATGTTTGTACTTAGTGACCGGGCTCCCAAATGTCCTTTGCTAAGAGGGGTAGAAAAGGATCAGGTGAAACTATTGAGCTGTATCTGGGAAAACGTGACGTTTCCTTCTGGCAAACCTGAAGTGACTGCTCTATAAACCCTGCTACTGAACCAATATACAACGGAAAGGTTTCATGGCGAAATGACAAAACACGGAACGGTTATAGGTGACGTCGGGCAGTGCCCGTTACCTAACCTTTTCCCCTTATTTAAATCAACGCTTTTTAATAACCTAAGCCCATTTTAATAGTTTAAATCTGAACTCAAATCGAGAGGTCTGGCATAAAACTGTCCTTGAAGACGGATTCTGTCCATTTTGTGCTACTGCGATTGAAACGGTCAGCCATTTTGTGCTGCTTTGTTTTGTGTATTCAACGCCCAGGAAAGGTTACATTGTACCACTTGTGAAAAACAAACGTTTCTGCCCGTTTCATCCAGCCCTCATATTGGCTCTAATACAATTCCCAAAGAATACATTTAAACTCAGGCAGCAAATGTTGAACGTTTGATTTTAAAATTGTAATTATGATGGTTGTTATGAATAAGTGTGTTTAAATTGTATTTGTTAAAACATATTTTCTCTCATTTTTATGTTAAATGAAATGAGGATCAATTACTGTTCGGAGTTAGTGGAAGCTTACTTTGAGGATTTTAAAGTATTGCACATGACGTCATTTTAGATTTGTCTCGTGTGAGCTTAAGCACACCCCTCGCCCACTCCCATTGGTCAATCCTTCACCTCTTCTCATTAAATCTACGCGTTCGCTTTCAGCCAGGGCGTGGCCTGAATAGAGGAGGTTAGGCGCTGTTTACTCTTCAGAAGGCTCACTGTCCCCCCAAAAGGCTTCTGTGTACATTGAAATCCCCAGCTTTTTAAGCAATGAATATTCAACACCAGCTTTACACGCCTGGCACTGGGCAAAAATGAAGGGGGAATTAATGCTGCTGCAGTGTTTCTAATTGGTATTCAGATACCGGCCCTCGGGTGGTACCGAGCGCTCCGTGAGCATGCCATTAGGGCATCGTCATGAAACGCTCACGACATGTCAGGGCGAGGCTGTGGAAATGATCCAACGCCTTGCCTTTGTATCTGAAAACGTGTGCTGCACAAAAATAAAACAAAATAAAAAGCTTGTTTTAAAAAATATGTTTGCTAACAAACGTGTTTGAAAGGTTTGAGCACTCACTTTTTATTCACTGGAGCAGCATTTTTCATCGTCTAAGCAGAGCGATCTCTCTTCCTCTCCCCGCTGATCTCTTCATCTTCTGCAGTGGGCATCTGGCTACCCTCTGATTTCGGGCCCAGACCCGCCCTCCCTGCTGCCTCCCTGCACTGCCTCCTGGCAAGCCCTGCACTTGGGGGTCTGTATCTGCATCCCTACGACCGCCCTACCTACCTGCACTTACTGACACTCGCACTTAATGCTTGCACTTGCCACCTGCTGGCCACATTACCTGTTGTTGGTCTATCACGTGTTCAGCACTCTCTGCTCCTACCCTTCCCCTTGCACTTTTCCCCTTCCCTCTCCCCTGCACTTGCACGTTCTCAATGTCACTGGGCCTAGTAAGATCATTGGTTTTGTCCTCCCTCGTACCCCTCACTTGCCTCATCGCGCCTTGAAACACTTGTCTATAGGCGTGATATAAATAAAACATCATATCATAACAAAATACCATGGCGCCAACCATAAAAAATTAGTTCATAAGCACAAGTGTTATAAGATTTTATTTTGGGGGTTTTCCCTTCGGAGTTCTTAAGTGGAACGGGAAAGCCCTATCCTAGACCCTTGCTTGCTGTGCCCCGATCCCGAAGTTTCACCTCTTTGCGAGGATGCCCAACAAGGCGGCGCTTGTTTGCCCTGACCCGCTATCCGGCAGGGGGGTGCCCGCGGCTGGACAGCTTAGTGAAGTCTCGATTGTAGTGGCACTGACAGCCACTGAAAAAACAATGGCATACTGCATAGGAGCGCAGACAACTCGAGAAACCCTACTGGATTTGTATTCAACACAAAACATGACGGTAGGTGTTTGAAAAAACTTTGCCCAGGTGGAGGCCAATATGCACTAAGGCAAACATTTCTCTAGTGCAAAAAACTCAGTCGTTCAATGCATTTTGCACCAGGACAGTTTCCATTAGTCCTAGTGTGTTGCCCTGGTGCGAAATGCATTGAAAAAATGTTTTTTGCAACTGGGCAATTTTTAATCGAGTGCTGAACTCGCACCGTGCCACGTTTCTATAATACCGATCCTAATTCACAGAAGCATTTTGTAATGGCAAAAACCCGTTGGAAAACGCTCTTTGAATAAGGGCCTACTGACCTGATTCATGGAACTTTTAGAGCGGTGTAAAGTGACCTTGCACTAGTCCAAAGTGACTTTGCACTGCCAACAAATGGTGACAGTGCAAAGTGTATTTTTGCATTGCAAAGTCAATTTGCACTGGGCCTACTTAATTGTGCAAAGAGTACTTTTGCAGTGAGCACTGCAAAAATACACTTTGCACCGCTCTGTGAATCATGCATTAGGCCCTTTGTGTCAAAACTAACTTCGACCCGTGCAAAAAAGTAGCTCTGTGTGCGCTATCAAACTTTGCATTACCAGTAAATTGCCCAATTTGGGCCTGATTTACAAAAGCGTTTTAGAATGGCACAATCCCATTGAAAAACGCCTTGTAAATCAGGCCCTCTATGTTCTGTCTCTGTGTGGAATTGTGCTACACCGGGTGCAACAGTGGTGCAAACTTCCTTTGCAGCGTGCCTTTGTTTACTTAAAGTGGGCCAAGATGAATAATAAAAAAGCACACACGATAAATGAAACAATTACAACGAACATAGATCTGCACGCATTGCATTTTCTTGTTTGTTGCTTTAACTAAACGATGTTCCTAGTGAATGGGTTTTATCACAGATATCACAGATAAACACAATACTTGAAAATGAAACATAGTGACAAGCCTTCATCAGGCAGTGCAGCGCAGATTTATGCGAGCCATTTCTGAAATATGTGCAATCTTCTATTGAAAAACCACCATCGCGGAGAAGCACACTATAGGACGGATTGAAGAATAAAAACGTCTTTCAATCGGAAATCCCATTGAAGAACAAGGCCCTATGAATGTCTTTCCTGTGTTCTTTTTAGTCATCTTGGCATAGGAGGCAAAATTGTCCCTATTAACATTTCAGTTAATCTATGTATTACTTTGGTAGGCTATTATAGTTCATGCATAGATGTTGTTGTTGTGTATGCATTTTGGTTTTTACTAACCAATATGGTGATTTAGTCTTTCACTTACTGTGTTTTTCTTGGCTTTATACCTTTGAATTGAATCAGACAAGATTCTGAAGATACAATTTAGGGCCCAATTCATGGAAAAGTGTGCAGAGATCCCACAAAGGCCAAGCGCTGAGAACACCTCTGCGTGAGCCTGCACACAGATGTTTTTCTGCGCACTCCACCTATTCATGGAATTGTTTGCGCAAGGTGACCGTACATGCAAGTTGTGGCTGGAACGCCCCTGACACACCCCCATGCAAAGCAAAAAGAGCCAGATACAGCAAGCTTTGCGTGCTCCTCGGGCGTGAACACATGCACCCTTGAAAAAGTGTGTGGGGGCCCTCACAGCCAGGTCTGCACCTCGGGGACACTGCGTGGGGTCCCTGTAACTACTACAGGCACCCCAACAACATGCAGACACATTTCCGTAACTCTGGTTAATCTGTGTGTGAACCCCCGTAACCATTGATGCAACCCGCTACACTGCATACACGCACCCCTACGTTAGTTCTGAACCCCGTCTGCGTGCACGCAGCCATAGGACGACATGGGATCTCACTGCGCACAGGTGATTCCTATGCGCAAGTGTCTGTTCGCCTACCTTCGGGTGGCAGATTGATTGAGTGGTTTGCGTGGGCCTTTACCCAACGAGAGCTTGCACGGACAGATACATGAATACGCTTCATTCTGCGTTTATGATTGTGTTTTCGACTGCCTGTGCCCCGGCCCTCGTAACGCCCACATTTTCCCATGTTGTTCCCCTTTTCTGTGTTCCGCCACTTACTCTGGTCTCTGAGTAGGCCACACCTATGCACTGCAGGGTGTCTCGCACAGGGCGATCGACAGCACGCAGAGACGTGCCGAGCCTGCGTGAAGTGCCCGCAAAGTAGGAAAAAGTCCTGTTATGTTTGTCGATTCCATGAATCGACAAACGGGATTTCATGCACGGTTTGGCATGCCAAGTCCCTATTTAGCGCACAGAATATTCCATGAATCGGGCCCTTAGCATTTTAGGCCAAAAGGAGAAAAAAGTGAAAAACAAAATACGAACACAGCATTTCTTGCATTACATTATTTCCCACATAATATATCAATAAAACCCGAACCGGCCTGAATTAGGTGGTAAGGGACCGGTGCTCAAGTTATAGCACTCAGGCCTTAATGATGGGCCCCAGTGCTGTTAGCACCCCGGGTTTTCAATCCAAAAACCCGGGGTGGTGACAGCAATGTTGTTTTGTTTGAATCAACAGGACACGCTTGCAGCATCATGTTCATTCAATCAAAATATTTACCAAATATGGTCACTGTGGTGATTGAAGGCATCCTACACATGCGGCACTGCAGCACCGCTCGTGAGGCATTATGGGGGGCGGGTGGAGAGGGGACTGGCCTTACTTCTTGCCTTCTTCACCTTGGCCCGTGGCCGTGCGGTAGGTGCCTCCTCTTCCTGCTTGTTCCTCCCTTCCTTGTTGTTGCTTGAAATCCTTTGTCCTTTCACCTGTTCAGCCTCCCTCCAATCCCGTTGCCCAGTCCCCTCTTCACCCGCCTCCCATCCCACCCAGCATCTCCCATTGGCACGTTGAGCCCTCTTAGGAGCCCTCCCAGGGCAGCCCTCTGCCCGGCAGCATCCACCGCTAAGGGCCCGTAGGCAAAGGGCAGCTCCCATTAGGTGGCTCCTGGTTGTGTCTGCAGGTGTCAGCAGGAGACGCCAGTCACCATTCAGATTCATCCCTCAGGCTTCCCTGCTTACCCCCTTCCACCTGCAAACTCTCAAACTCGGGTGTGTTTTCCCCCTGTTTATAATTTACACTGTATCAGTACTTAATATTGCATTGTGAAACCTCAGCCTTTCTCCCTCTATTCAGGATTCTCAAACTCAGATGCGTTTTCCGCCTGTTTATAATTTGCAGTGTATTAGTACTTAAAATTGCATTGTGAAACCTACGCCTTTCTCCCCTCTATTCAGGATTCTCAACCTTAGGTGTGTATTTCCTTCCCCTGTCAAAAAACGTGCATTTTGATTGTACTTAATCCTGAGTCCCATCGTATTGTCCTATTGATAAACCGTCTTGCCTCCCGCTGTCTCGTCTGCCTGTACCCTGCCGATGGTCCTTCCACAGTGTTCCCCCCTCCTCTCTCCCTTCCATCTCTCTCCTCCCCCCTACTCTATGGTGCTCTCTGTCTCTCCTATCTTTTCTAACTGCTTCTCTATTGACTATCCTGCCCTCCACACTAAATCTGGAAGGAAGAAGTATAAAAAGGACATCCTGGTCTCCAACTCAGACCTCCCTATCGCTGACACCTATACCAGTGCCTCCTACAAAGAAACTCTCACCGACATCCTCTTTGGCGTTCTCTCACCAGACCTATGGACTCTACATATGGTCTCTGTGCTCTCTCTTTTCTCTTCTTCTCCCTCATGGCCTCCTTCCATTCCTCTAAGGTCATCATTATTCGAATGGGACCGTCCTGGTCCAAGGCCCTCAGGCAAACCTTCACCTCTTTGATAGACGCTTCCTGCAACTCATCAATTTAATTTCTTCTCCTGCTGTCCCCTCTCTCCCCTCCATGGCTTCCTCGCCTCGCCCTGCTGCCTCCTCCTCGGCTACCTTGCCCTTTCATTCCCTCTCTGCCCCCTCTCAGGCTCTTTCTACACCTACGCAGGGCATACCTCATCTGTACCCCTCCCCGGAAGTCCTTCAAGGATGGCACCTTCTCCACATTGCCACTTGTAAACTCTTGCTCAGCTGTCAAACACTCCTCCGACATCTGCTGCCTTCTGGAAGAACTTGACCTTGATATCCTCGGTCTCACCGAGACATGGTTCATGGTCAGCTCTGTCACAAGCTTTTACATGCTCCTCCCTGACGGCTACAAGATCCTTTCAGCGCCCAGTCCAACCGCTCTGGAGGGGGTGTAGCCCTGATCTTCCCAAGTGGATTTCTGCCTCTGTCATTCCTACGCAGGCCTGCTTCTCTTTTGAATGCCTCATCTGCAGGCTCTCTCTCTCCCCTAGCCATTCCTTTACTGTGGCTACTATCTATCGGCCACCTGGTCAGATTTCCTCCTTCCTCTCTGAGTGGGCGGACCTCTCCTCCTCACTCCTGGCCTCGACCAATCAACTCCTCCTTCTTGGGGACTTCAACATCCACCTGGATGCCTCCTGTCCTCCCTCTGGACTCTTTCGCGATCTCTGTGACTGTCTCACTCACTATTCTCCCCTCTGGCCCGACTCACTCTGCAGGGCACACACTGGATGTTCTGATCTCCTCAGACCTTCCCCTTTCTGTCCCTCTCACCACTCCTCTCTCCTGGAGTGATCACTTTCTCCTTTCCTCCCTTCTCACCCTCTCTACCCCGCAGGCTAAGCCACTTCCATCACTGCCACCCACATTTTCAGTCATCCGACCCATGAAACGCATATCAGCTGAGGCTTTCGCCACCACTTTCTCACCCCCCGTCTCCTACTTTGGCTGACTTTCACCCTGACACAGCCCTCTCCACGCTCTACTCTGCTATATCAGATACTCTTGATATTCTTGCCCCTGTCATGAGAATCCGCCTGCAGCACAAAGCCAAGTGCAACTCCTGGTACGACTCAGACCTCGTCACCCTTAAACGCAAGTGCAGGGTTGCCTAGAGGAAATGGCGTGCTTCATGTACATGCTCTGACAAACTGGCCTGCCGCATGCTCCAAAGGCAATATCGTCTCTCTGTCTTCACCAAGAAAAGAGAGCATATCCAAGCCCGTGTCTCTGTGGCATCAAACATCTCGGCTGAACTCTTTAAAATCTGCAAGGAACTGGCCAATCCTGCCGGAGTGTCTACCTCTCCTGTCCCTTCTCAGGCCCTCTGCACAGCACTGGCTCCTCACTTCATCTCGAAAACTCAGGACATCCTGTCCTCACTCTCCTCCTCTCCCCGCTCTGCCTCTACTCCCTGCTCTTCCTCCGGCCCTTCTGCAGCCACCTCTCCTCCCTCCTTCTCTACCTTTCCCCTGCTCTCCGCAGACAAGGTTTCTAGACAAGTCTGATCTATGAAAAGTCTCATCAAAACAGATTAACCCCTGTTCCTCCAAAACCATCAAGGACCACATGGACTCCCTGGCTCCTGCCCTGGCTGACTTCTGCAACCACTGCTTCACCACTGGAGTCTTCCCATCCCCCTGAAGGACTCCCTTGTGAACACTCTTCTTATGAAACCCTCTGCCGTTCCATCCTTCCTGGCTAACTATCGCCCAATCTCTATTACTCCCTTCCTGGGCAAGCTCCTGGAGAAACTGGCCATCTCCCAGCTTAATCTCCACACTGAATCTGTTGGTTGCCTTCATGACCATCAGTCTGGCTTTGGAGCGTCCAGAAGCATGGAAACTGCTCTCCTGAACATCCGTGAAGACCTGCTCTCCAACCTTGACTCTAACAGCCCCTATGTCCTCATCTTGCTTGTTCTCTCTTCTGCCTTTGACACTGTCAACCATGCCATCCTGCTCAATTGTCTCTGCGAGAACCTGGGTTTCACCGGTCAGGCCCTGGCGTGGCTGACTTCTTTCCTCTCTTACCAACCCTCCCAGGTCCAACTTGGGTCCTTCCTCTCTGCTATCTTTTCCTCTACCTGTGGTGTCCCCCAGGGGTCTAACCTCTCTCCCTGGCTGTTCAACCAATACTTGGCACTCCTTGCCCACCGCATTGCTGCTCTCTGCCCCAACTTTCAGTGCTATGTGGATGACACTCAGCTCATTTCAAGGCTCTCCGTCCCTCATCTCTGACTGCTATCCAGGAGTGGTGTGCTGCCAATGACCTCTGCCTTAATGCCAGTAAGACTGAGATTCTCCTCATCAGCACACCTACTCCCTCCTTCCCTGTAGCTCTCAGGCGAGCCTCTCTTGGCCCTCTTCCAACTCCCACCTGTGAGGCTAAAAACCTCGGGTCATCTTTGACTCCACACTCTCCTTCTCTCCTAACATCTCTGACGTCTCTAAGAAGTCACATTACCAGCTGCACCTCCTCAGAGGTATTGTTCCTTTCCTCTCCTTCCCCTAGCAGCTCACTGTCTCCAGAGCCCTGGTTCTCTCTAGGCTGGATTACTGCAACAGCCTCTTTCTAAATCTGCCTGCCTCTACTCTCCGCCCTCTGCAACTCATCCAGAACAGGACTGCAAGACTTGTCCTTGGCCTCAAGCCCAGGGATCGTATCTCCCCAGGACTGAAATCTCTGCACTGGCTCCCAGTGGCTGCGATGATCAAGTTCAAAACCCTACGCATTGTCCACAAGGCCTTCTGGGGCAAAGGGCCTCAATACCTTCAACTCTCTCTTCCTAAATATCTTCCTTCTCAAGCTCTTCACTCATCCGCCTCCAACTCCCACAGGGTCAGTCGCTTCTTCAAGCAACGAGTTGGTGGTAGATCTCTTTCTTCAGCTGGGACCTCCCTCTGGAACAGCCTCCGTGCCTCCCTTAAACTTGAGGAGAACCATCTCCGGTTCCGGAAGCACCTCAAAACCTTTCTCTTTGCTTCTGCTTTTTCTCCTCCTCTCCCTTGCTGACCAACTGGCTGTAACCGGAACTGCACTGGTTACCTGGACACCCTCTGATCTCGGGCCAAGGTCCCCTCCACCAGTCACACACAGCTGCACTGCCTGCCTGGCAACCCCCGCACTTGGGAACTGTCTCTGTGTCCCTTCAGTCCCCCTACCAGCACTTGACACCTGATGTCTGCACTTACCCATGCACTTGCCAGCTGCTGGCCGTTACTGTTACTTATTATTATTATCTATTCCCATGTACTGCACTGCCCCCCCCCCTCCTATGCACTTGCACGATCTGAATGATACCTGGCCTAGTAGGATTGTTGTCTGTCCTCCCTTTGTTCTCCCGACCTTGCCTCATTGAGCCTTAAAACACTTGTGTATAGGCACGTAATAAATGCCATATCATATCATAACTCCATGCAGAGCCCCTTTTCCATTTCCATGGCAGCTGGCAGGGACATGGAGGGCAGCAGCGGGGCGTTGCAACTGAAGGAATCAGGTAAGTGGGGTAAGAGGCTGGGAAGGGAAGAGACCGGAGACTGGAGGGGAGGGTGGGAGTAAAATGGTGGGGCAGGAGAGCAGTCTTCATTCTGCTTGGTACGCGCGCTTGGATTGTAGGATTCAACTCACGATCCGAGCAACCTGATTGGCTGCCCCCCACCCTGTTTGCTAATCAGTTCTAAAATTTCAATGTTAGTAGAGTAATACATGTATGAAGCATAAGTGTCAGTGAGAGCAGGCTGTTTTGAAAATTTGAATTCCATTTCCTCTTTACATGTTGTTTTCATAGTTGTACCGAAGGTATCCTCCTCAATATGGAATTGCCTTTATTGTGTTGCTATCATGCTTCGCCACATACCCGTTAATGCGCGTCTTCCTCTAGGCTTCATTTCTGAGGTAAACCTTCTGCAACTGGACCCAGCAGAAACCAGTTAACCTGGGTGAACTTTTGACACACCAAATTCATGTGTTGAGGCACATGACATGTAGGGAACTTGGCCAACTCTAGAGCTCCGTGAGACACATTGGTGCATACATTTCATCCTGCCTGTCTGAACTCACCCGTAGTCTCCCAAACTCTCTTCTCCTGAGCGGGCTTGGGTGCTTTACACACAGCTGCAGCCACTTGATGCAATCCCCTTCCTCCATCCATCTTTGGGATTTCTTGTCTGCAAAACTGCATTTATTAAAAAGGGAACTAATCAGCTCTGTATTAGGCTCCAGACGAATACTTGTCCAACTATTAAGTATTCGGCCGAATACTTAAATCTACTATTGAGTACGTGCCTAATGATGAATGAGACTTTGTGTAGGTAGCCATGTAGTGCTTGAGAACTATAATTTGCAGCAAAATGAGAATATTGTGCTGTACCAAGACCCACTACCTGTTCACAAGTATCCAGCACCAACACGCATGTTAAATGTGCTAAATGAAACAGATGTAAAGAAGATCAAATAATGTGAAGGCCATCTGGCCGTTTCTGCATGAGAAACAATTGAGCAGAGTTCTGCCTTACCTTTGCCTATAGAGCAGCTGCTTCACCTGTCCTTATCAGTCCTTGCCTACAAGTGTCCCCTCTTACTACCAGAGCTTAAGTTCCATGGATACTTCAAACCTTCCAACCAAGCAAGGTCCTCGGATGCAAAATGTAGAAAGATCATGCACGTGTGCATATACAGGTGTAGGGGATGCTACTTTGGAAATAGTAGCCCAACGTTCTTGTAGATTGCATCCCATGCTATGCTTTCAGCATCGAGCCCCCTTACAAACACTCCATGCTGCCTTTGTTTCTTCACCTTCACTTGCGCTATGTCCACTCCAACCAGCACCACACTCATCAGTGACAGAATGGAGCGATAGATAAAAAAGAGCAAGAAAGAAAGACAGAGAGACGAGGAGGAGCACATGCAAAGGGAAAGACGCAAAGATGGAAAAATAGAATAAGCACTTCATGAGAGAGAAAGAGAGAGAGAGAGAAACTAATAGGAAGAGAATGAGGGAAAGAAAGAGGTACAGAGAGAGAGAGAGAGAGAGAGAGACAGACAGACAGATATTGGGACTGTGCTGAGTGACTGACTAGGAATAGGACAAAGGAGAAGAAGAAGGATGAAGTAGATATACCAGGTTTAAGTGCTTGTGCGAAGGACTAAGTACTAGGAGAAGGGAGAAGCACTTTGATGAAGGCGACAGACTAGGACTAAATAGAAGTACTAGGATGAAGGAAGAGGACTAGGAAGAAGGACTAGGATAAAGGCAAATGACTAGGTCTGGGATGAAGGACTAGGGTGAATAAGAAAGGCCAAGTCAAGGGGGAAGGCCCAAGACAAAGTAGAGTTATGCAGTGGTAAAAGAACATGAGGGGACTGGGACTGAGGGAAAAGGAGAAGGACTGGGACGTAGGAGAAGAAGGACTGGGATGAAAGAGAAGGAATGGGATGAAGGATAATATGGAATGTGGAAACGGAAAATGACTGGGGTCAAGGAAATTAAGGAATGGGTTGAAGGTGATGGAGTGGGACATGGATGAAGGAGTAAGATGAAGGAAAATGAGTGAATGAAGATGTAGAAGGAAGTGGAGGACCAAAAACTAGCATGTCGGAAAAGGACTGGGAAGAAGGAGAAAGAAAAGAATGGAGACTAAGGCGATGGACAGGCATGAAGCAGATGGACTGGGGCAAAGGAGAAGGACTGGGATGAAAGAGAAGAACTGGTACAAAGTAGGAGGACTATGACAAAGAAAAAGAAAGAACTGGGATGAAGGCAAATGCTTGGGATGGAGGAGAAGGAATGGGACAAAGGAGAAGGACGAAGGAAGGAGAAGCACTGTATGGCAAGGGGGGAAAGACTGGGAGAAAAGAGAATTATGACTGGTACAAAGAGGAAATAGAAGAACTGGAATGAAGGAGAAGAGCTGACTTGAAGGTGAAAAAAAGGACCTGGATGAACGAGCAGAAGCAGAAGAAGTGGGAAAAAGGCAAAGGATGGGACAGAGGAGAAAGACTGGGCCTCTCTCCTCTATTCTATGCCCGGTCCTCCCCTTATTGAACAAATACCCATACTTCAATCCACCATCCCATGATGTGCTGCAGCTGACTCCTTTGCACCTCAAATACATTTCTAATACAATTGTGCCTGTCACCTTTGCTCAGCTCTTCACCCTATTGAGTCTATCTCCCTACACGGATATCTTTCCAGTCTGTTATAACAAGAACACAGTCATATCTCTCCTAAAGAAAACAAGTACTGATGCCAACCCTTACAATCTCCGAAAACATAACCAACTGCCTAAAAACTATCCACCACTCAATGGCTATACGCTGCAGCATTCTCAACTCTAAACGACAGAAGTAGCCTTTCTCCCTGCCTCCCACAACAACACACCTTCTCCCATCCGTTTTGCTCTAATCTTCACACCCTCTCACCCATGCCTCGCAACCGAGGGGTTCTCTCACAGTGGCCTAAAACTCTTTATGTTCACCATGACCAATGCCACCACAGCCAGGCTTACCCTCTTAAACATGAGAAAAAGAGTCTCATGCTCTACCGACTGAGCTAGCCAGGCATGAGAAAAATGCACCCACTCACCACTGAACTAAAACACATTTCTCTGCTCTAGTGCTCAACAAACCAGACGACTGTGCAAGCCTACTTCGTAGTCCACCCCTTTACTCTTTTACACCATTCAACACATTCCTCAACTTTGTGACTAACCCTTTTCCACCTCCCCCAACTCTACCTACCATCACCACAGTAAATGGCTCTCCCTGCAAAATCACCCCCTCACTTTACATTCCTGCTTCTCATCTATAAACTCAGCCATGGCCTTTACCCCCACTACCATGCTAAATGCATCTCACTGTAGTGTTGCTCCTGAACACACTGCTCATTGTCTTCACAACCTATCTGTCCCCACCTGTGACTTCCTGCTTTCACACATTTTCCCTACTGGCCCCACTTCACTGGAATGTTCTCCCCTGGCACTCAAAGTCATCTCTTCAGTGGAACTCCTCAAAATGATGCTCAAACCCGACCATCCAGCTATGGAAAGAGCCTGGCAAACTCCTGTACCTTTCTATCTAAACCAATCACCCAACCCACCTCTCCTACATTCTGCCATCAGAAGTACTACATGTCATTTGTAAATATGTCATTTCTGACCTCAGGCATTTAATGTTAAACATATTGTTATGTCCTACTTTGAAGGATTGCCATCTGTCAAGTGCGTGGAAGCCTGATCTTTTTTGATTTTTATGAATAAATAAAATGATGTGGGTCATTCTATCTCAGAAATAGTGGTCTGCTAACTAGATCACCTTTCTGCCAAACTGCATGCCAGAAGTATAGTGACACGTGTGCCCTGCTGCATCAGTCTTCTGATCTGCAGCACCTGCTATCGAGTGGCACACAGCAGTTTAAAAGGTCACAGGTGCGCAGTCCGATAGCTGCCGTGACAGCAAAGTCACCGCAGCACAAAGGATGTATTTATAATATGCTCCTCCGTTGACATAATTATGATTATCCCTCAACCTCGTGTCAGTTTAAGCTACGAATATAGGCCATACCTGAGCCAGGGTATGGTGACTGAAGGGTCACATATTTATTAAAGCCACATCTGACTCATAGCTTACTAGTGTTAACCCTGGGAGGTCAGACCGCTCTGCGAAGCTCCTGCCCGTCTGCATTCCAGTGAATGAAACAATAGGGCAGAGGATGTCTGCCTCTCTTGACTCCCTGGCAGGGAAGGTAACACACTCTTGCCAGGCCTTGGATCTCCCGGCCAGAGACAAAGGAGAGTCTGGCATCAAAGAATGAGGTACATGACAAAAGGCTGCCTCACATTAGGGGATGCACAACACAGAGCCTTTGAAGTTGCAGTCTGAGAGTTAGGACATCCGGGGAACACAGGTCAGATGGGAAATGGGTTCCTCCATTTCACTTTTGGTTTCCTCTCCTTCCTGCCCCCACCATTTCCTGCAAAACAAACCACTTTGGGTATGACCTCAGAAGGTAATGGCCACTTGTCTCAAGAATGAGGATCTGACTCCTTAAACCAGGCATGATTTCCACCAATCCCCTGTGGCCCTTTACCTATAAAAGAGGGAGTCTCCCTTCCTCCTTTGTTTCACTTTTGGGCCATCCAGAACATATTCCGGAGAGTTTGATCTTTCCAAAGCCCTCAGACATTAAGGTGAAGGAATGTTCCAAGGCAGAGGGAATCGCTGCTCTCTACCCACTCCCAGGGCACATTGGTGGTGACTCTTGCTGAAGACCAGGACCTGCCACTCTGCATTAAACCTTGCCTGGCTGGGAGAGTAGAACCTGAAAGGACTCACCCTGTCCTAGCACCCCTGCACTGGGTCTCACGGCATCTGGAGAGGGAGGAGAGCCAGGATCCCTGTTCTACTGCATTGAACCTGTGGAACAGTCTTCGAACCATGTTCCCCGACCAAACTCGAATAAGAGGGAGCTAATAGTGCTGCTTTTGACACTTGATTAAACTTCAAACCACTGCTGCTTTGCATCTGTCGAACCGGCTCACTGGTGTGTAGTGCCAAGCTCAGCACATCATCTCTTCTGCTCAAATGACCAGCTCACGGCTGTGGGAAAAACTCGGACTGCCTCCTCTTTGAATCCTGAATCGGACCACCATGGTCACTGCAACAAACCGAGGGGTATCGACTCAAACTGATGTAGCATTGCACCACTCATCGACCTGAAATAAGAATAGTTGGAAAAAAGGAATGGCTGAGATATCAGGAAAAGAACTGACGAGAAGGAAAAGTAGGAGGACTCCCAAGGAGGATTAGAAACAGGAATGGAACTGTAATGAAAAGAGATGGGCTGGGACGATATAGTACTGGAGTGAAGTCAAAGGGGAAGGACTGTGATGAAGAAGATGGACTGGGACAAAGGAGAAGGAATGGGATGAAGGAAAAGGACATGAAGGAGATGGACTGGGACAAAGGAGAAATACTTATGACAGGAAAGGAATAGGATTGTGATGAAAGAGAAGGACTGAAACAAAGGAAAATGAGAAAGATTGAAACAAAAGAGAATTAGAAGGAATGTGAGAAAGAAAGAGAAGACGTGCTCATCAATGTGAAGTACCGGGATGAAGGAGATGGCCTGTGACAAGGGAATAGGACTAGGAGGAAGGAGAAGGACTAGGATTAGAATAAAGGTGAGGACTGGGTGGGAGGAGAGGGCTGGGATGAAGGAGGAGAAGTACTCCAATGAAGTTAAAGAACTGAGTGGAAGGTGAAGGAGTGGGGGAAGGTGAAGAACTGGGACAAAGGAGAAGGAATGGTACAAAGTGGAAGGACTTTGACAAAAAATAAGCACTGGGATTAAGGTGGAGGACTCTTTGATCAAGGAGAAGGACTTGCATTAAGGAGAACTATTGGGATGAATGACTAGAATGAACGATTAGGGGCGAGAAACAGTCTGACTCAGACTCAATATTTTACCATAAATTACAGGGCTCTGCAGTTTTCTTTTGTTTACTTGTGCCTGTGCCAAGACATGCTGGCAGAAGAAATAACGGTGAGCGGCAGGACACAAAAAATAATCTGAGATCCAGCAATGCATGCCAATATTATTGCCAGTTGCCATGTCAACCGATTTTTCCATCTCTCAACTCCCTTTCCCATCTCGCTCCTCTCTTTAGAAATGTTTAGCCATGCAAACATATGTGCCAAACCAAAACTGAACTGAAACCTAAGACATAGAAACCATAAAATAATGATAGCGTACACACAACTAGGTATAAAGAAAAGAGGTGGAACAGGTGCCATACTATTAATAGGCAGTAAATGCAAACAGGCAAATAACCAGAATTAGATATGATTGATATAACCTAACACCAATTGAGCATAGTAATAACCTAAAAGTGAAATCACCAAATGGAATCTACTTGAGAACATAAACTGTTTCCTTCTGTTTCATCATATAATGAATGCCACTGCCTTATATTCCCCACTGTTACCATAGAAACTGAGGTATCTGAGTACCGGCTATCAATATGCTGGAGACACTTAAAATGATGTGCTCCGCGCAATAGACAATGAGGGAAAACTTAATTTTAGAACTTGTGCTGGCTCTCAAACACTCAAGGGATATACTGTCATTCCCTTTGTAAACATTCACAAAGCTCTAGAAGTTGAGAAGTCAAATAACATTCTTGACCCTGCACAGTCAGGATTTACATCTCACAGGGCACAGAGTGAACACTCATATTCATAATGCATACAGCTTCGTGTGCTCATTGCGGGCTTTCAGTCACCCTCACCCCTCTTGAGACCTAGTCTTGACCGCCGCGATCGCTACCATGATTGGTCTGGCTTGTCCAGAGGTTACCGTGTTCCAAGTAATTAGGTTGGCCTTCTGAACTTCTGCGCCGCCAGGACAGAGTTCAGAAATCCGTCTTAACAACAATGATGTCCAAGTTTGTTTGGATTGTGTATGTGTTCATGCAGGTAGTACATTTTCGTGCATTCCCTACTTTCATGTGTCATTCCTCCTCCCCTCTCCTGCCACTCATTCCAGTTATCCAGTGTGCCAACACCTGTCCTGAACCTCCTTCCCCACCAGGGTCTCAGGGGCCTGTGTGAGTTTGACCTTGCAGGCACCCGGGACACAGTGGGGGTGGTTGTTTCGTGACACTCTCGCGCCTGTACACGGGACCTGTGACAGTACACATCCGTTCATGGTGCATCATCCTATGTTATGTACCACACATGGTTCACATCCTGTTGTGACATTGTTTTACTGTGCTACCTTGGTTGTTGCATCTTTGTGGTAGTACTTGGCCTTTGTGCAGTTGTTCAGTGGGTCATGGTCATTTGTGAGGGAGGGGGGGGGTTGTTGTTGATAGTTGCCTTGCCCTGCAGTGTGATGGGAACCCTGACATTGTAATGGTGGTATCCTATGTACATGTTGTGTTCTGCTGATCAATGCCTTTTCATGTGTTGTGTTTACCTTTCAGGTGCGAGGGGATAGTTATGGTTTGACATGCTGGGGTGTACACATGGTGAATGTTCAAATGTGGTGTGTAGAGAACACTGATGGTCACTTGATTGCACATGCATATGTTGAGTGCATGTCCTTGCTGACCCACACACTTGCACTCTGATGCACTACATGTACTCCCACCCTTGCATATCCACGTGTACACTGTTTGCCTTCTGGTGCCCACTGTGTCCCTGCAGCACATGTTCTGTGACCGATTATGGATCCTGTACATGCCTAATTTGCTTTTTGATGTGGTCTGTCGCTTAGATGTCATGCTCAGGGTGTGCATCACACACAATGGCTGTTCACTGTGCTGTGCGCTGAGCAGTGTGTTGCAGGAGTAGGACACAGCACACAGAAGCTGCAGTGTTGATTTTGCAATGCAGAATGTGCATGTAGACAGGCATTCATTGTTATTTTACGTCTACAACTCTTGTAATGCATTTGGAAATGACTTATTTTGGGTGGGAGGTTGTTGGTCTGTCATTTCATCTGATTCCAGGTCAGGCATCATTGTCTGATGCCACTGTACATGCACATGTACATTTTGGACATGGCAATGTGTACCTTATTGTTACTGTGTTGGTGTATGGGTATTGCTTGCCATGTCATGTTGTGGTTTGGGAGGGTTTGAGTGACATAACAGTGATGGCCATGGCCTATTTTGCAGGTGTGTGTGATGCACACCTTGCATGTCAGGGTCATCCGCTTCTCAGAGCAACTAGCTGGGGGTAGATCTCTCTCCGCGGCAGGGCCCTCCCTCTGGAACAGCCTTCCTGCCTCACTGGAACTTGAGGGGAACCATCTCCGGTTCGGGAAGCACCTCAAGACCTTCCTCTTTGCTTCTGCTTTCTCTCTGCCTCTCCCTTGCAAAATTCTTCACTGGAACTGCACTGGATCTGCAACTGGGCCACTCTCACCGACCTCGGTCCCTGGCCCAGCCACTCTCCACTTGCACTGCCTCCCTGGCAACCCCTGCACTGCGGTACTGTCTCTCTATCCCTACAGGCCCCCCTTCCCAGCACTTGTCTGCACTTACCTTTGCAGTTGCCACCAGCTGGCCTATGTATTTGTTTTTTGGTCTACTTCCCCTGTACTGCACTCCCCCTCTCCCCTTCCCCTTGCACTTTTCCCTTCTCCCTACCCCTGCACTTGCACAATCTAAATGACACCTGGCTTAGTAGTACCGTTGTCTGTCTTCCCTTGTTCCCCCCTCCCTGCCTCATCGCACCTTGAAATACTTGTGTATAGGCCATATCATGTCATGTCATATGTGTGCCTTTTGGTCACACAGGAGAGCTTGTGTTTAAGTAGCTAGGGATGCAGACAATGTGGCACTTCCATGGCAACTATCTCAGGGTGGTAGGGTTGTGACAGTTGACTGTCTCTTTGTCATCATCGATTGTCACCTGGTATGTGCCAGGCCTGTGTGCACTCCGCAGGGGTGGGAGTTTAGGTGAAAAATGTGGCCACAAGCTGGGTCCGGGCTTCCTCGCCACGTGCCCTGTCCCCTCCCATGGGCAGCGCCTGTGCCTGTGGTTGGGGATGTGGGGGCACCACCATGTCCACCGGGACGCCCTGCTGTGTTGCAACATTGTGCAGGACACATGCTGCCACAATGATCCTGCACACTAATGGTGGTGCATAGAGTAGCTGCCTGCCAGAGCGGTCAAGGGAGCGGAAACGTGACTTGAGCACTCCGAATGTGCGCTCCACAATGACCCTGGTTGCAATATGGGCGGCGTTGTATCTTACCTGGGGTGGTGTGGTAGGGTTCCAGATTGGCGTCATCATGTGGTTGCTCAGAGGGTAGGCACTGTCCCCTGGGGAGGTATAAATGGTTGTGATTATTGTGGTTTGTTTATTTGTGTGTGTGTGTGACATGCATGCATGTGCAAGGGCATTTGTACTCACCTAGGAGCCATGTGTCGCCATGCTGCCCAGCTTCCAGGGCCCGGCTCAGGGCGGACATTCTGTATATGAAACTGTCATGGGTGGAGCCAGGGTAGTTTCCATAGACAGAGGTGATGATTCCCTTTGCATCGCATACCACCTGTACATTGATGGAATGCCAGTGTTTGCGGTTTCGGTAGATGTGCTCAGTGGCCCTAGGTGGACGTAGGACCACATGGGTGCAATCTATGGCACCGAGCACTTTGGGGAAGTGTGCCACCCTGAAAAAATCCAGGACAACGGCCTGCCTTTCTGCGGGTGTTCTGGGCATGTATATGTGCCTGCGGACTGAGGGGCGCGCTGTCATGATTGCCAGTACCTGGTGCAGGCAGCGTGACTGCGTGGCCTGTGAGACCCCCCCCACTATGGCAGTAGTCCGCTGAAATGACCCAGTGGCCAAAAAATGCAGGACATTGAGCACCTTCTCCAAGGGGCTCAATGCTTGGGAGCTTGGGGGATGTAAGGTCATCTTCCCACTCCCTGACCAGGTCTAGGATGATGTGGGGTGGAAACCTATACCTGCCATAGACCTGGTCGTCAGGCATCCCAAAAAGGCTTGTCCGTGGTGCGAAAATGCGTGCCCTGGCTATTCTCCTCCTCCTGCGGTGTCCCACGATCAGTGCTGCGACAAATGGGGCATTCATCGTAGCTGTATATACGTGTTTGTTGTTTGTGCGCACTTTTATACTGTGCGCGAGGATGGTTCCGCCTGCCTTCGTGTGGCGGACGCGTTGACGCCTGTGTGCGTCTTTTGCCGTGCGCGGGTTTCCCGTATTCGGATCCATGAATACGGGTTGTTCGCGTGCGTGTGGGCGTTCCGTGTAGTCCCCTGCAGTACTTCCCCAGTTACGCCTTCTTTTTCACGCGTTATTCCCCATTCCGCGTGTTACGCCCACTGTTCCGCCCACTTTGGTTGTGTGCGCCGCGCTATGTGCGCTTTTGCTGTGCGCGTAGCGCACGCCGTGTATGCCTGCGTGCGCCATGGCTGGATTGGGCGCACGGACAGCGGGAAAAAGGCGCAGCGTCTTCCTTGAATCGCACACGTGCGCATGCGCTGCATTTCTCGCGCTTGCGCTACCTTGCGCCTGCTTGCGCATGGATTTTCGGCGCACGTTTGTTCCATGAATCGGCCCCAGAATGTGCCATTGATGCAGCAAGCATGATAAGTGTTACTACGTGCCTAGACTGGCATGTTGGTGTAGCTAGTCTAACAATTTCTTAATGTGGCATGACATTATTTACTGGCCACCTATGGTAACGTATCCTCTGCCATGTTAACTCGAACCAGTGAAACAGTTGTAAGGAGGTCCAAGGATCATATAGGGCCTAAGAAGAGAGTTTGTTACTAGACATCTTTTATTTCTGTGGTGAGAACCTGCCAGAGACAAATACATTTCGTCTCCACAGGATCTCGCTGAGTGGGGCTCAAGTGGCTCAAGCCTTATCAAAATGGGTGTCAGAGGACTCAGGCTGTGCTGCTGTGTGCAAATAGTACATAGGCGTTTGTAGTGGTATTTTCAGTAGCAAATTTGGAGAGCTTGAAAAATCAGAAGATGGGGTCTTGTGAAAAGTCAGGATAGGGCCAACAAGGCTTTGGGGAGTGCTAGTAAACGCCTAGTCTTTCATATATTCAGTGGCAATCTAGCAAGGAGCGCTGCGGTTTTATAACTGATTTTCTTGTGATTGAATAAGAATCACTTTAAATCAGATTAGATGAGTGATAACATGTAGCACAGTAATATCATGATACATCATAGGAAGGCATTCACATGACGATGCAAAGAATTGTTCATGATCTACAGTCACAAAGGCCACACGTGCCTGAAAGTTGAAACAGCCAAGGTTTACAATCAGACGCCAGGTTTTACCAAAGAGCCAAGAAGCCAGTGTGAATTCAGTAGAGGCACTCAGGTAAGGTGTGTTTCATTATCGTGTGTTCTGGAGGAGGAGCTACTGGAATATGCGTTCGATAATCTGCATTTCTGCACGCACTCCTTTGAAGTATGTGCCTGATTTAATGTTCAGTGGTGGGGAAATAGAGAAAGCACGTTTATCTTTAAGTCGTTCGGTTAAGATGTCTCCTCCCCTCCGACAGTGCAGAAGTCATATATGCGATGAATGAAACCTGTGTTTCCCCAGGTCCTAGGGATTCTATGGCTGGGGGCAGTCTTCTCTTCTGTATGTTCTGTCCCCTGCACAAAGTTGGTGGCGGGATGCCTGGGACCTCAGTAAACGCCATTCAAAATCCAGAGCACAGGGTGACTCAAATAAAGAGAGAGGGAAAAAGAAAGAAAAAGAGAGAAGGAAGGAAGGAAGGAAAGAAAGAAAGAAGGAAAGAAGGAAAGAAAGAAAGAAAGAAAGAAAGAAAGAAAGAAAGAAAGAAAGAAAGAAAGAAAGAAAAAGAGAGAAGAAAAGAAAGAAAGAAAGAAAGAAAGAAAGACAATGAAAGAAAAAGAGAGAAGAAAAGAAAGAAAGAACAAAAGAAAGAAAAAGAAAGAAAGAAAGAAAGAAAGAAAGAAACAAAGAAAGAAAGAAAGAAAGAAAGAAAGAAAAAATAAAGAGAGAGAATCAGCCTTGAAACATTGTAACCTCCTTTCTCCTGTATTTAAACAGTGGCAGCATGCGTTAAATCCTGGTGTCTCTGTATGGTTTTCAGGATGGATTCTGTACTATATATGCGCGGATGTCATCATAAGGAAGGCTACCCCTCTATGAGCCCCCCTGACTTTAAGCATTACATGGCTTGGTAAGAATTCAGTGAGCGTGCAAGGCCCCCTTTAAAGTTCTGGCAAACTGGACTCCTGCCACAATAAAACTCTTTGGGCCACAAGCCCTCAGACCAAGAGCTGGCTGTGGGCACTATGACTGTGTCCACTGCATGGCCCTTAAAATGCATGTGGGGGGAACGTAGGGGGATGGACCCCCCACGACATGATATAGGCCACGGGATCCGCATGTGGGGGATCCCTGGTCTCCCAAACACATGGGAGTATGGAACCTCCACTTGGGTCCTGCTGCAACTGCTGACTCAGAATATTGGGATGAAATCCTGGCCTCGAACCGGAGTGCCTATCCCATTTTTATATCACTTCAAAGCTTACCAAAGTAAAACCCATTAATCTCACCTCTACTACTACCGTGAAGAAAGAAACGATGCTGTCACGTGTGCATTGCAGTGTGAAGGTGTGTTTCTACTGTATGATATGACATAATATGATATGGCATTTGTAACGCCCCTAGACACAAGTGTTTCAAGGCGCGACGAGGCAAGGGGGGGAAACAAGGGGAGACAGACAACGATCCTACTATGCCAGGTGTCATTCAGATTGCGCAAGTGCAAGGTTAGAGGGGAAAGTTAGAAGTGCAGGGGGAGGGAGAGGGGAAAGTGCATTACAGGGTTAATAGCATACAGGAAGAAAAAAAAACAAGGGCCAACTAGTGGCAGTGCGAGTAAGTGCAGATAAGTGCTGGGATGGGGGGGCTGTGGGATACAGACACAGTCCCGTAGTGCAGGGGGTGCCAGGGAGGCAGTGCAGGGGAGAGTGGCTGAGCCAAGGACCGAGACCGGCGAATGGCCCAGTTGCAGATTCAGTGCAGTTTCAATAACTTTAGCAGGGGAGAGGGGGAGAGGAAGCAGAGGCGAAGAGGAAGGTTTTGAGGTGCTTCCGGAACCGGAGATGGTTCTCCTCAAGTTTCAGGGAGGCAGGAAGGCTGTTCCGGAGGGAGGCCCCTGCAACGGAGAGAGATCTGCCACCAACCCGTTGTTTGGAGAAGCAGCTGACCCTGAGGGAGTTGGAGGCGGATGAGCGAAGAGCTCGAGAAGGAAGATATTTAGGAAGAGAGAGTTGAAGGTATTTTGGCCCAAGGCCCCAAAAGGCCTTGTGGACAATGCAGAGGGTTTTGAACTTGATCCTTGCAGTCACTGGGAGCCAGTGTAGCGATTTCAGTCCTGGAGAGATACGGTCCCTGGGCTTGAGGCCAAGGACAAGTCTCGCAGTCCTGTTCTGGATGAGTTGCAAAGGGCGGAGAGTAGAGGCAGGCGGATTTAGATAGAGGCTGTTACAGTAGTCAAGTTTCGAGAGAACCAGGGCTCTAGAGACAGTGAGCTTCTAGGGGAAGGAGAGGAAAGGAAGGATACCTCTGAGGAGGTGTAGCTGGTAGTGTGACTTCTTAGAGACGTCAGATATGTGAGGAGAGAAGGAGAGTGTGGAGTCGAAGATGACCCTGAGGTTTTTTGCCATGCAGGTAGGAGCAGGAAGAGGGCCAAGAGAGGCTGGCCAGAGAGCTGCAGGGAAGGAGGGAGTGGGTGTGCCGATGAGTAGAATCTCAGTCTTACTGGCATTAAGGCAGAGGTCATTGGCGGCACAGTCCTGGATAGCAGAAAGACAGTCAGAGATGAGGGAAGGAGAAGAGGCGGCCGAGGGTAGCCTGAAAATGAGCTGGGTATCATCCGCATAGCACTGAAAGTAGGGACAGAGAGCGGCGATGCGGTGGGCGAGAAGTGCCAGATACTGGTTGCAAAGCCAGGGGGAGAGGTTAGAACCCTGGGGGACACCACAGGTAGATAAAAAGATCTCAGAAAGGAAAGACCCAAGTTGGACCTGGGAGGGTTGATTGGAGAGGAAAGAGCTCAGCCACGCCAGAGCCTGACCAGTGATACCCAGGTTATCACGGAGACGGTTGAGCAGGATGGTATGGTTGACAGTATCAAAGGCAGAAGAGAGATCAAGCAAAATGAGAACACAAGGAATGTTAGAATCAAGGTTCGAGAGCAGGTCCTCACGGATGTTCAGGAGAGCAGTTTCCGTGCTTCTGGCAACTCTGAAGCCAGACTGATGGTCATGAAGACTGCCAACAGATTCAGCATGGAGATTAAGCTGGGAGATTGCCAGTTTCTCCAGGAGCTTGCCCAGGAAGGGAGTGTTAGAGATTGGGCGGTAGTTAGCTGGGCAGGAGGGGTCGGAAGGGGCTTCTTAAGAAGGGGGTGCACAAGGGAGTGCTTGAGAGGGGATGGGAAGACTCCAGCGGCGAAAGAGTGATTGCAGAAGTCAGCAAGGGCAGGGGCCAAGGAGTCGATGTGGTCCTTGATAGTTTTGGAGGAACAGGGGTGGACCTGTTTTGACGAGACTTTCATAGATCGGACATGTCTCGAAACCTCATCAGCAGAAAAAAGGGGAAAGGCAGCGATGGGGAGAGGAGGGATGGCTGCAGAAGGGCCAGATGGAGAGCAGGGAATAGAGGGGGGGAGGTGATAGGTGGAGAGTGAGGACAGGATGTCCTGAGTTTTTGAGATGAAGTGAGAGGCCAGTGCTGAGCAGAGGGCCTGGGAGGGGACAGGAGAGGTAGAGACTGCAGCAGGGTTGGCCAGCTCCTTGCAGATTTTAAAGAGTTCGGCCGAATTGTTAGATGCCGCAGAGATGCGGGCTTGGATGTGGGCTCTCTTCTTGGAGAGAACAGAGAGCCGGTATTGCCTTTGGAGCAGGCGACAGGCCAGTTTGTCAGAGGATGCACATGAAGCACACCATTTCCTCTCTGCCACCCTGCACTTGCGTTTAAAGGTGACGAGATCCGAGTCATACCAGGAGTTACATTTGGCTTTGGGCTTCAGGCGGATTCTCATGACAGGGGCAAGGGTATCAAGAGTATCAGATATAGCAGAGTGGAGAGTGGAGAGGGCTGTGTCAGGGTGGGAGTCAGCCGAAGGGAGAGGAGGGGGCGAGAAGGTGGCAGCAAAAGCCTCAACTGACACGAGCTTCATAGGTCGGATGACCAAGAAGGAAGGTGGCAATGATGAAGGTGGCTTTGCCTGTGCGGTAGGGAGGGTGAGGTGGGAGTATAGGAGAAAGTGATCACTCCAAGAGAGAGGAGTGGAGAGAGGGACAGAGAGGGGAAGGTCAGAGGAGATCATAGCATCAAGAGTGTGCCCTGCAGAGTGGGTCAGCCCAGATGGGAGGATAGAGAGTGAGAGAGAGTAGCAGAGGTCGCGAAAGGGGGGACAGGAGGCATCCAGGTGGATGTTGAAGTCTCCAAGAAGGAGGAGTTGAGTGGTTGAGGATAAGAGTGAGGAGGAGAGGTCCGCCCACTCAGAGAGGAAGGAGGAGATTTGACCAGGTGGCCGATAGATAGTAGCCACGGTAAGGGAATGGCTAGGAGAGAGAGAGAGAGTCGGCAGACAAGACATTCAAAAGAGGAGTAGATCTGCGTGGGAGTAACAGTGGCAGGGATCCACTCAGGGAAGATAAGGGCCACACACCCCCCAACACGGTTGGGCCTGGCCACGGAGAGGATCTTGTAGCCGTCAGGTAAGAGTGTGTCAAAGCTGGTGACAGAGCTGGCCGTGAACCATGTCTCAGTGAGACCGAGCATGTCAAGGTCCAGTTCCTCTAGAAGGCGGCAGATATCAGAGGAGTGTTTGACAGCAGAGCGAGAGTTAAGTGTGGCAATGTGGAGAAGGTTGCCATCTTTGAAGTACTTCCGGGGAGGGGTACAGATCAGAGGTACGCCCTGCGGAGGTGAGGAGGGAAAGAGAGAGGGGGCAGGGAGGGAGGGTGGAGGCAAGGTAGCCGAGGATAGAGGAGGGGGTCTGCAGTAGAGGAAAGGAAGTTGATGAGGCGCGGGAAGCGTCTATCAAAGAGGTGAAGGTTGGCCTGAGGGCCTTGGACCAAGACGGTTCCATTAGTATAGACATTAATGATGGCCTTGGAGGAGTGGAAGGAGGCCAAGAGGACATCCCAACGGGTGCCACCATTAATGGGAGAAGAGGAGAAAAGAGAGAGCACAGAGACCATATGAAGGGTCCATAGGTCAGGTGAAGGCACGAAAAAGAGGATGTCAGTGAGAGTTTCCTTGGAGGAGGCACTGGTGTAGGTGTCAGCGATAGGGAGGCCTGGGTTTGGAGACCAGGATGTCCTTTTTAAACTTTTTCCTACCAGATTTAGTGAGGAGAGCAGGATAGTCAATGGAGAAGCAGTTTGAAAAGATCGGTGAGATAGAGAGCACCATGGAATAGAAGGGAGTGGGGGGGGGAGACAGGACAAGCGCAAGCGGACAGGAAGAAAGCAGCAAGCCCTAGTTTACCACAAGTTGCGAACACAAGTGAACACAGTGGAGAGGCCACCTAAGTTTGAAAATCCTGCGAGGGGAGAAAAACCCTAGTATACCACAAGTTGCGAACACAAGTGAACACAGTGGAGAGGCCACCTAAGTTTGAAAATCCTGCGAAGGGGAGAAAAACCCTAGAATACCACAAGTTAAGAACACAAGTGAACACAGTGGAGAGGCCACCTAAGTTTGAAAATCCTGCGAAGGGGAGAAAAAACCATAGTATACAACAAGTTAAGAACACAAGTGAACACAGTGGAGAGGCCACCTAAGTTTGAAAATCCTGCAAAGGGGAGAAAAAACCCTAATATACCACAAGTTAAGAACACAAGTGAACACAGTGGAGAGGCCACCTAAGTTTGAAAATCCTGCGAGGGGAGAAAAACCCTAGTATACCACAAGTTAAGAACACAAGTGAACACAGTGGAGAGGCCACCTAAGTTTGAAAATCCTGCGAAGGGGAGATAAAACCCTAGTATACCACAAGTTAAGAACACAAGTGAACACAGTGGAGAGGCCACCTAAGTTTGAAAATCCTGCGAAGGGGAGAAAAACCCTAGTATGCCACAAGTTAAGAACACAAATGAACACAGTGGAGAGGCCACCTAAGTTTGAAAATCCTGCGAGGGGAGAAAAACCTAGTTTACAATGATTATCAAACACAAGAGGTGTAGGCACCCGGTGAGGAAGTGAACAGGTATGGGTGGGTGGGGTGGGCCGGGAGAGCAGGAGGACCTCACAAGAAGGAGGAGCCGCAGAAGGCGTTCCCAGCGGACACCAGCAGACACAATGGGAGCCGCACCCGTAAGGAGCCGCCCTTTGCCTAAGGGGCCCTTAGCCGAGGGGGCTGCCGGGCAGGGGGCTGCCCAGGGGGAACAGTTACAAGGCAGAAGGAGAGAAAGGGGAGGGGGGTCTGGGCGGGCAGGGAGGCGGGCAGAGGGACGAGGACCAGGAAGTGGCTGGAGGGGGGAGGGGGAGTGGGCACACAACGCGCTCAGAGCGCGGCAGCAAACTTTTAAAAAATTAACCAAAATCACTCACATGAGGCCCGGAGGGCCTGGAAGGGCTTGGCTGCCCTGAAATCAACGGCGGCTGCTCTCACCCGCTCTGCTGGCCAAAGAAGCGAGCGGGGGAAGGAGCCGACGTGTAGTCCAGGAGGGACTACGGAGACAGCCAATCAGAGGGGGGGGTGGGCAGGCAGGGAGGCGGGCAGAGGGACAAGGACCAGGAAGTGGCTGGAGGGGGAGGGGGAGCGGGCACACAACGCGCTCAGAGCACGGCAGCAAACTTTTTTAAAATTAACCAGAATCACTCAGATGAGGCCCGGAGGGCCTGGAAGGGCTTGGCTGCCCTGAAATCAACGGCGGCTGCTCTCACCCGCTCTGCTGGCCAAAGAAGCGAGTGGGGGAAGCAGCCGACATGTAGTCCAGGAGGGACTACGGAGACAGCCAATCAGATGGGGGGTTGGGCGTACAGGGAGGCGGGCAGAGGGACGAGGACCAGGAAGTGGCTGGAGGGGGGAGGGGGAGCGGGCACACAACGCGCTCAGAGCACGGCAGCAAACTTTTAAAAAAAATTAACCAGAATCACTCACATGAGGCCCAGAAGGCATGGAAGGGCTTGGCTGCCCTGAAATCAATGGCGGCTGCTCTCACCCGCTCTGCTGGCCAAAGAGAGCCCTGGTTTACTCACTGCCAGGTGCATGTCTTTGTCAAAAGTCCAGTGTAGGGGCTGGGGGGGAAGGACAACGCCACTACAAAGCCCCACACAGGGAAAAGAGTAGTATGCGAGTTTGGATTAGCAGAGCAGTCAGTGGAGGTCTGGAGACGTTTGAGGTGTAGAATGATTTGGAGGGGGTGTAGGAGGAGTTGAGGGTGTGGAAGGAGTTGGTGGTGCAGAAGGAGACGCTGGAGCATAGGTGTAGTTGAGGTGCAGGAGGAGTTGGTGTTGCATGGGGAGATGGAGGTGCAGGAGGAGAGGAGACAACAAAATATGATGAAAGAATTAAGTAGTCATGAGGAGGGAAGCAGGTAGAAGAGGTTGGAGGAGGTGAAGGGGAGAATTGAGAACAAGTCTGTCTATTATTTTCTTGACGAACGTCCGATTTTGGAAACACACTTCGGTCCTGTGAACTGCTCCCGGAGAGTTACGAGTCAACGTGGGTGTGGATCTGTTCCACGTCAAGCACTACTCCATGTTCGTTTGATACAGCTGGGCGACGCTTTATTTGAATATGTGTGCTGTTTAAACAACACAGAGAAGGTGTAGTCGTATTGCCAGCACTAATATCTGTCGTGCTTGTTTACTTCCCTTTGCAATTTTTAAATTGCGGGTTAACTAATGCTCGTTCTGCAACACTGTGGCAGGCAAAGGCAGTTGAAATCAGTGTGTCACAGCAATCCAGTGTCACTCCTCGCTGAAGACTCCAGACTATTTTAACCTCTGATGAATTTCCACTATATTTGTGTAACAATGAAGATGGAAAGAAACATGTTGGGTCTTATGATTCTTGCCAGGAATAATGATGAATTATTTTAATTAGTTGTGATGAAGTTTCCTAGTTACTAGAAACTTCAGATTTAGCAGAATTGTATCTTTTGCTACTGGATTAGATTATGTTTAATCTTTCTTTTGAAATATATTTTCAATGTGTTTTTGGTATTTTTGTTAATCACTGGAATTAGACTGAGTTGAGTATGGTGAACACGAATGGATTTAGTATGGATGGAGGAGTTGGTGGTGTGAGTGTTTTTGAGTTTGTTGTGTTGTGCACTGTGAATATTAATATGAATTGTTAGGTGCTTTTCTATTTTTTTGCTTTTCATTCATATTTTCCTTCCATTTTTGACATATATTATGAGATTTTATTATCCATATGGGAGTTTTTAGAATAAATAAATAGATTTTATTAATATATATATATATATGGATGTGAATCGAATTTGTTCACCTCCAAATGGAGATTTATAACTTTATTATTGTTGGTGTCAGTACGTACTAGTGAATACATATCGCTCTGCTCTGCCTTCTACCTAAAAAAAAGCTTACAAATCCCAGCCCCTTAGTTGTTTCATACACATTGGTGCTGTCCAGGTATAGCCGGGGTTTGACTTTGTAGAGGAGGTCCCAGACATGGCCTGCACCCCTGCCCCTCATTTTGAGGCACCAGGAGCGTACTCGCCAAGGTATGTGACGTATGAGGAGCAGATGAACCAGCAAAGAGCTGCACTGGGACTCTGCCCAGTGTACATCAGAAGATCCATACCTGTTGAAGCGCCCATAACCAGACAACCCTGGGCAGCACGGTACCTTATCAGACAGCTGTACCAG
The DNA here is from genome assembly GCF_040938575.1 of Ambystoma mexicanum. Lineage (NCBI taxonomy): Eukaryota > Metazoa > Chordata > Amphibia > Caudata > Ambystomatidae > Ambystoma > Ambystoma mexicanum. The sequence goes on from NC_090930.1 coordinate 849,734,514, forward strand.
CTGCTGAGACAAAATGAAGAGTACCTACAGACGGTCCATGAAGAGACCCAAAGAACCTTAATGGAAGGCCAGTGGAAATGACACAAGGGTGTGGACAGACTCGTGAATGAACAAAAACGGCTATCGAAGATAGCACGCCAGTGCGAGTAGCTATGAAAATAGATATAATGGACACAGGGAAGAGACGATGTTAAAACGTAAGGAAATGTTGCTACAAGACAAGATGGAAGTAACCAACCAGTTAAACGCGTGTAAATAGGCTTGGAACGCAAGAAGCTAAGAAACCAATACTGCTTGCAATGCTTAGTAGAAGAGTAGAGCGGCAAGCGCCAACCATATATCTACCTCAACAAGGCACATTATACAAGTGTGACTCTATTTTGTAAAGCAGAAATGTGCCCAGGCAGCCAGATGGCCTAACATGCCAAGTTTCATAACCCAGCCAGGGTCAAGAGAAGGAGCGGAATCGAAACTCAACAAAGAGCTGCTTATGCCGGGAAATCGAGGTCAACCAGAGAAAGGGAGGAGAGCGTCAGCTAACAAGACTCAAACTTCAGAGCATACCAGCCTGCCCCGTGAAGGTAAAGATAAGGGAGGCCCAGGCAGGTGGCGAGGCTAAAGAGGAACAAATACACGAAAAGCTGGAAACAGAAGCAGATTCATGGTGAACTAACACGTGACCAGCCAGGCGCGCAGAGGTACCACCGCCTGATGTCATTCAGAAGCCGAGGATGCCATAACGTTTCCTGATAAGAGGCTACAGTTTCGAGGCCATACCCAGCCAACTAATTGACACATAGCCCTAAGATACTGATTGATGGAAGGGAGGCAAGGTGAATCTTGGGACACCCAGCACCTGGGTGACCATTCTGCATGCTGCTAATTAAAAGTGGAGATTTATTTCTAGGGGTGTAACCTGCCCAATCACAAAAGACCAAGTTATCTAGGGTCCTACAGATCATAGAACAAATGAGATGTCATACTTATAGTGACATCTATCACGTGTGATGTAGAGGGAGGGGCGTAGACGCCCACCCGATAAGAGTTATCCCATCCGCATGCTCTATTATCATATAAAGATTATAGCACCTATACTTAAGTTACCTTTCCTAACCAATCCTATTGCATGATGAGTTTTGTAGAATTAGACGTCAATGATGACGAGTTTTGTGTATAAAAGTTGATGTTCAACTGAAGTTTGAGGAAGTCGGAGCGAGACAGGTGATCGCAACAATGCTGATTCCCAACTGCTTCCCTGTTTGATCTACTTGTCATTAAACGGACTTCCCTTTGCCAAATTATTGAGTCATGTTGGAGTAAGTGAATCCTGCACCCCCATCCCTCACTTGGTGCAGCTATCTGGCCTTACAGGTACTAGAGCGTGAGCACTGACCTATGGGCCCGTCAGTGGATAACTTGCCCTTTGTACACTTGGTAGCGTGAGGATGGTTTCGGCCATCAATTATGGATTATTGATTAATATAGTTATAAGACACCTATAGACGGACGGCACGAAGTAACTCTAGGCCTTCGGCAATATCACAAGTCCTTTCGCCATTCCAGCTGAGTAGGCTGAGAAGCTTCCCGTGGACAATGATAGTGTAAGTCCATAAAAATCTGAAGTGGGTCTGAAGGAACCCGCTTTTCCAAGCATAACCCTTCTCATTCCCACGGGCAGCCAATCGGACGAAAAGACTGCAAGAGGCTGAAGAGGAAGGGGCGGTGATCCCGAAGCTCCAAAGAGGAAAAAGATGCGATTGGTGAGTGATACAACAAACTCGTTAATTTGGCAAATGTCTTGTAGGCATTACAACAAGCAAGGGAAAGGTAACGGAGGGTGGCGGAGAAAAATAAATAGTCAGAAGTAGAGAAGACTGTATATATATATATATATATATGGGGTTAATGACTCGAGTATGAGAGAAAAACATAAGGTTACCGGGGGGGCACCCGAGAGAAAAACGTAAGGATTCGACTTGTTCCTGTGCTTTAATACAGCGGTCAGAAGAAACGTGAACTCATAGCCCATATAATAAGGGACAATTAGACTATGGTGACATTTAAAGACGCATCAAAGGACTTCGTTTAAACTCCATGATGGGGTATTGATTAGAAGGCAGGTATATGTATGACCAGCTGGTGTCCGTCTAGTCTGTCAAGTATCTGTCCTATGTGTTCTGTTGTATATTGAATGTAAGAGAACTGTATCGTTGATTGTTTGAGATGAAATTTGATTTTACGCGATTCTGTGAAGAAGAGGGTATCGCCAATGAATTGATGGTTTTCAGTTAATTGATAGTATCAATTTTGACGGGAAAAGATTGGATTGGAGCTTGCGTATCTGGTGCTCGCTCATACTAGTAGAAGGATAACAAACTGTATAAATATTGTTGGTAACGGAATTGAAAATGGAGGAGGTCTCCCCACTTGCGCATTTATGCAAGCAACTACCTAAGAATGCACCTAAATTAAAAAAGTACAGCACAGAGTGGGTTAAGAGTACCGCCCACAAGATGTTTATGCCTTGGCCCAGAATGGGTCCCTATCAAAAGCCATTTTACAACATATGACGACTTATCTACATGCCACATATACAGGCAAGAAGCGAGAGAAACGTCTTTCTGTTCTAGAACTTTGGAAGATGTTTGAGCAGACGAAGGAGGAAGAGCGTCCTGCAGATTCGATATTAAACGTATGCATGGAGGGGGGTGAGACGCATACCGCACCACCGGCCCCGCCTGAGCCAGCCATCGAGGGAAGTAAGACAGAGGGGCTCTACCCGCTAAGATAACTAAAAGCAGCCACGGGGTATAGCAACCCGCACATGAGTCGCCTACGTATAGTAGCGACGACAATAAAGAAAAGGACCAGGAAATTAATCTTGCCTCCACAGTCCCGAGTGACAAGGAGAGATGCAATGATGTAGGAAAGGATCAGGCACAGAGTTGTGCATCTCTCGTTAAGGAGAGAGAAGGAAACAAAAGGGAAACGAAGGTAGAACTGATGAGTTAACATTCGCAAAAGACGAATGGATGGGAGGGCAGATATTGCTGAAACTAGATAGAAAAGGAAGTGATGATGAAAGGCCAAGAGAGGTCTGATGATACGCCAAGGAGATAGAGAGAAAAGGAAAAGGAAATAAGGGATGAAAGGACAAGAAGGAAGGATAGGCTGAAGCGAGAACAACTATATCGTGAAGAGCAAGAGAAACAGCTCGATCGCAAACAGACGGCAGCCTACTACCAGTACAAACAGAATAAGAAAGGTTGGAAGAAGAGCAAAGGGTATGTGAGAGGAGAGTGAAGAGAAGAGAAGATGAGGAAGCAGAACGTAAGCCCAGACAGAGGGCACGAGACTACCAGGTACGAGTCGGACAAATATTGAGGATGACTTTGACACCAGAAGCATTGGGGAAACGATTGATAAATATACGATGAGATGGGGCTAGAACAGAGATCCCATGGGGGAAGGGAAGATGAGCGCCTGGAGAGCACTCAGCTATATGACACTGAGGATGTCACCCGAAGTAGTGGGAACAGGGGACTGTCCCTAGACAGACTGGAGATTGGGCAGGACGAAGAAGATGCAAGGAGTTGTGTGGACTGGGAGTATTCAGAATCTGACTCCGGTGGGGAAACGGAGGATGAGGCACACGAGGAAGGGAGAGGGTGCGAAAAACGGCTCACAGGGGACCGAGGGGTACGATGGTCAGATGCTAGCGAGTCGGCAAGTAGGACACCGAAGTCTGCTGTGCAGTCGGGCTGACATAAAGGAACACCCCACGATCAGAGGGGGACGTCAGCACCTGCCTATGCAGATAGATTAAGGGCATTGCCAGGGAGCCGGCAAGGCGGGAATGCCACCCCAGCGGTAGACAGGAGAGCTATGGGGAAAGAAAAGGAAGACTGTGCATTCCAATTCCCGCTGCTAGAAAAGGGGGGAGCAAGACCACAATATATTCCATGGCCCCACATGGACCGAGAGAACCTAAAAAATAAGCTTCGAATGCGGACATCGGGAGCTGGGAAGTGGATACATGAGTTAGAGGAAATGACGGGGGGTGTCACCTTAGCTATAGGGGACATTAAGGGCCTTCTAATTGCCATACTTGGTGAAAGAGCAGACGATGTATGGAAACGGGCAGGCTACCCCAGGGTAACCATAATCAACACCTCCCATGACGGAGCACCATTTAATAATTGTAGAGCAGCAGTGTGGAAAGCGCTGCGAACGCTATATCCAGACACTTCTGATATGGGAGCTATAATGACTCGGAAAATGAAAGAGTCAGAGGATCCGTTGATTTATATCCAGAATTTTCAAGACGCGTGGGTGCTCGAAACGCATGAGTCTTGGACGAAATCTATCCCTTTATTCTACCATATGTTATCCCAAGGGTTGCCCGAGCCAATGCAAAAACAGCTCAAGAAATTGGTAGGAATAGAAGCCAAACCATGGGCTGAAATACAGTTGACAATTGCACATAACTGTAGATTGTTGCAAGAAAAGAATCAGAAAAAGGAGGAAACTCATAAGGGTGAGGAGGCGAAGCTGGTGCAAAAGAAACTCTCATAGTATGCTCTCGAGGGAGCCATGCTGACAAGCCCAGCTGAACCACTTGCACAGCAAGCGACTAACCCATCATTGAATAATCAGGGTAGTGCAGGATTTTACCCGAGGGGAAGGGGTTTTGGAGGAAGAGGATGGCAGAGTAATCAGTGTGGGTTTCGAGGTAACCAGGGAGGCTTTCAGAATAATCAAGGTGGCTTTCAGAACACGCAGATGGGCAGTCCAGCTACGCCAGATGGACAGATGGCCCGACCACCGCCAGTGTGTTGGCTTTGTGGAATGACAGGACATGTGGCACGCATGTGCGGAAGCCAAGGAATGTGGCAAAATGGCCAAGGAATGGGAACAGGCATGGTGAATCCCACACCAGGGAAGTGCCCAAAATCACACAGTGCAGCAGCAGGTGTCAGGCTTGCAGCAAGGTGCGCAGCAAGTGGGTCAACCCTCGCACACGGGGAACGTACCGCAGGGACAATCCCAACAGGCACCGCCGCAAATGTCGCAGGGCACAAGCTCTGGAGGGGGAGTCAACCCTGGAAATGTGAGAAATCAGCAAGTATACAGTGGGCCAAACTTATATATGAAATAGGACAGCTCACGGGGAACTCTGATGTGTTCTATCCTATCAGTGACACCAGACCCTAATAGGGAACCTAGGGTGAATGTCGACATAGGGGGTAAGGAATATTCCTTCATAGTTGACACGGGTGCGACGCGCTTGTGCATACGAGAAGGCAAGTTTTCCTTGTCCGGCGAGGCCATAGATACTCAGAGTTTCACAGGAGCTCACAGTAGAGTTCCCTTTACAGACACGCTCCCAGTCTCTGTGGGAGAGCGCAAAATGAATGTACCTTCATTGTATTCACATCAGACCCCAGTAAACATCCTGGGTCGAGACTTAATGACTAAGTTGAATATGACAATTTCTTTTACCGAGAATGATATAGTATGCTCCACTCCAGGAATGCATTATTCAAATGTGTGCGAAATGATCAGAGCATACTCAGGACGTATAGCAATGCGAGCTATACCATTAGAGCCAGAAGTCTTCACATATGGTGTGCGGGTGCTCATGGCGGGATTGCCTGGCCTCGCCGCTAGAACTATGAGGACACCTGATGAGTTCCTATTCAGACCAAGAATACCTATGCATGAAGAAGAGGGACGAGTATTTCCCTTAATGATACAATCTGCCGCAGTGCGAGGGAAAGTGGTATTGGTCGAAGGATATGACGACGAAGGCAGACAATGGTGTGCGATTATCACCATCGAAGAAGGGTATCGAGTGACTGACATCACCGATGACGATCTGTTCGAAGAACACCTTGACCTAGAAGAGACAAGGGTGGAAGTGAGTCTCATATTTTGGGTCAAATGATGAAACGGGAGGTGCCACAGAGAATGATGTTGGCGCTAATACGTCCAGAATACTTTGATGACGACATGGCCCAAGTGCCTGTCGCGGTATGATATGATATGATATGATATGGTATTTGTAACGCGCCTATACACAAGTGTTTCAAGGCGCGACGAGGCAGGGAGGGAGGGAAACAAGGGGAAGACAGACAAACGATCCTACTAGGCCAGGTGTCATTCAGATCGCGCAAGTGCAGAGGTAAGGGGAAAAGGAGAAAGTGCTGGGGGGGGAGGTGGGGGGGGAAAGTGCAGTACAAGGTAAGTAGCGTAAAAAAAAAAAAAAAAAAAAAAACAGGGCCCTATTACGTAGGCCTCCTGAAGGGGGCAGGTGAAGTGAAAATTAAACTGAAACCAGAAGCAATTTTACCAAGAGCACGACAATATCCTATGTCCAGAGAGACAGATGAAGGGATTGCGAAGACAATTTCCGCCATGATGGAGCAGGGTATCCTAGTGACGTCAGAATAACCTTGCAACACAGTGATTTACCTTGTCAAGAAATCAAAGGGAGGGTCTTGGCGTTTAATGCAAGATTTAAGAGCATTAAACAATGTAGTTGAAGCCGAGTTTCCTCTCGTCCCTAATCCATCCACAATTGCACTGGGTGGCACTTACCCATGAGCGTATGATGGTAGCACGAGCCACACCAGAGCCCTATAGCAACATGGGACAGACTCAGCTAATGGAACTCCAAGGGAAGGCACCTCAGGAGGAGAAGAATTTGTGGAAGCGTCTAGGGTGTTCCTTAACCAGACAACCCTGGGCAGCACTGTACCCTATCAGACAGCCGTACCAGCTGCTGAGACGAAATGAAGAGTACCTACAGATGGTCCATGAAGAGACCCAAAGAGCCTTAATGGAAGGCCAGTGGAAATAACACAAGGGCATGGACAGACTCATGAATGAACAAAAACGGCTATCGACGATAGCACGCCAGTGCGAGTAGTTATGAAAATAGATGTAATGGACACAGGGAAGAGACGATGTTAAAACGTAAGGAAACGTTGCTACAAGACAAGATGGAAGTAACCAACTAGTTAAACGCATGTAAATAGGCTTGGAACGCAAGAAGCTAAGAAACCATAACTGCTTGCAATGCTTAGTCGAAGAGTAGAGCGGCAAGCGCCAACCATATGTCTACCTCAACAAGGCACATTATACAAGTGCGACTCCATTTTGTAAAGCAGAAATGTGCCCAGGCAGCCAGAGGCCTAACTGGCCAAGTTTCATAACCCAGCCAGGGTCAAGAGAAGGAGCGGAATCGAAACTCAACAAAGAGCTGCTCATGCCGGGAAATCAAGGTCAACCAGAGAAAGGGAGGAGAGCGTCAGCTAACAAGACTCAAACTTCAGAGCATACCAGCCTGCCCCGTGAAGGTCAAGATAAGGGAGGCCCAGGCAGGTGGTAAGGCTAAAGCAGAACAAATACACGAAAAGCTGGAAACTGAAGCAGATTCATGGTGAACTAACACATGACCAGCCAGGAAGGAAGAGGTACCACCGCCTGATGTCATCCAGAACTCGAGGATGCCATAACTTTTCCTGATAAGAGGCTACAGTTTCGAGGCCATACCCAGCCAACTAATTGACACATAGCCCTAAGATACTGATTGATGGAAGGGAGGCAGGATGAATCTTGGGACACCCGGCACCTGGGTGTCCATTCTGCATGCTGCTAATTAAAAGTGGAGATTTATTTCTAGGAGTGTAACCTGCCCAATCACAAAGGACCAAGTTATCTAGGGTCCTATATATCGTAGAACAAATGAGACGTCGTACTTATAGTGACGTCTATCACGTGTGATGTAGAGGGAGGGGCGTAGACGCCCACCCGATAAGAGTTATCCAATCCGCATGCTCTATTATCATATACAGATATAGCACCTATACTTAAGTTACCTTTCCTAACCAATCCTATTGCATGACGAGCTTTGTAGAATTAGACGTCAATGATGACGAGTTTTGTGCATAAAAGTTGCTGTTCAACTCAAGTTCGAGGAAGTCGGAGCGAGACAGGTGATCGCAACAATGCTGATTCCCAACTGCTTCCCTGGTTGATGTACTTTTCATTAAACAGACTTCCCTTTGCCAAATTACTGAGTCCTCATTATTGAGTCGTGTTGGAGTAAGTGAATCCTGCACCCCCATCCCTCACTTGGTGCAGCTATCTTGTCTTACAGGTACTAGAGGGTGAGCACTGTCCTATGGGCCTGTCTGTGGATAACTTGCCCCTTGTACAACTTGACCTGGGGTCCCCATTTTAGTGTGATTGAGAACAGAGAACCACCAGAAGAGGTGACGGCGGAGAAGCTTGGAGAGGACGGAAGGGAATTGGAGGAGAGAAGAAAACAGCTAGAGCTGGACATTGGCAAGTCCCTTGGTGGCACGGAGAGAGTCATAGACTGAGTGTAAGACAGCCAAGCTTATTTGTGTTTGGGAGGAGTGGGAGGCAGAACAAGCATGTGGAAGAACACTGAATCGGTTAGAAGACAAAGCAAAAACAAAAAGGTGATGGCTGGAAGGTTTAGACTGAATCTTAACCTCTGGCATTGCTATGGGCAACCCTCCAGACCATCGCTCTTCACCTGCCAAGCCATTACAGAAGGTGAAAGACCATATGCAAATCAGGCTTGCTCCCACCCAAAAGGGACAGTCCAGCCCAAACTGCTAGGTCACATCCCTTCTGCACGAGACCACAAGCATCCCTTGAAGACAGCTAGCTCAAGGGCAAGAGATGGGGTCTAGTGCTAGGCTGATAAGCATTAGCGGGCATTGGAACCTGCCTAAGAAGAACCTAGAACTACAACAAGAGTACCTAAACATCCTGGCAAGTCTAGCTAGCTAGTGGCCACCTAGGGAAGGCCACTCCCCACGCAAGATATCAATCAATGGAGTGACTCTGTGCTAGAGACTGTCACTGACACCAGGGACTGACCCGGGCAGAAACTATTTGAACCATGGAGATTGCTTTGTGAGAGGGGCTATAAATGACACCAGGGATGGACCCAGACAGAGACCATTTGAACCAGATTTGTTGCTCTCTGAAGAGGGAAGAAACGGATTGGTTTCTTGGTTTTGCATCTGCATCCTCTCTCTGCCAGCCCAGCCTGGGGAGGGGGTTAGAAGAGACCTCAGGAGGCAACCCAGGGTGCCGTTTCACCACTGGGAAGAGTAATTAGGGGTCCAAGGAAAGCCAGTCTAGAATCTAATGGAGACCTAACTCATGAACTAGGAACGACCCAGAGGTTACTTTTGATATTGATATTGATATTTTATTTATATCGTGCTCATACACAAGTGTACTTGGTAGGGCAAGCTAAAGACTTTCTATACCCTGACAAGGGCCTGGGAGGTGAAACAGTAAACACTTTGGCTGAAAAGGTGGGAGACTAAATCCAAGATGGTGCTTTTAAGTTTCTTCATGCTTCTTCCGTCAGTTGAGGATCCTTTCTTGCACTCACACTCCAGTGTGCCTGTAAAACTCTAATAAAGAGAGTAGTGTTGACTTGCGCTTGTGTCTCGGACGATGCTTTCCATTGGCTTTGTGACAGCAGGCAATGACACATATCAGTAATTCAGTTGCTTGTCTCAATGCCTGGACACAGTGTAATGTGCTTGCTGTGGTGACCAGGGCTACTTAAAGTGAGTCTAATGTACAATACATCGAGTTACATACAGAAAGAAAAGCTACAATTTGTTCTTAGCATTGTTTTGTTTCATTGTGTAGCATTTATTTTCGACTAATAAAGATAGTATCTATATTTATAGAACCCCATTAACGTTCTGGTGTGATGTACAGGAATGGTGCTGAAAGTGTTTATAAAATAAGGAGGCATGTTCAGCTAAAGCAAGTCTAGGACATGTGTGTTTGCAGCAGGGTCAACTGTCCTTCAAAAACGTCTATTTGATGTCCCATTTCACCAAGGTGCTTCTAATCCTCATGGTCATTAGCACGTTCTGTATCATTTACTACACAGGCCCTTCCTGAAGTTAAAAATGAGAGATAGCACATCTGTTTGGGATAATTGCATAAGACTATTAGAAGAACATTAATTACAGGAGGACGCTATTAGATGTAATTATGTTTTATCAAAGAGGAAGGTTTTTGAGAATGATTGGATACAAGCATGTGAGAAGCGTGCCTCATATAGACTATGTACAGAGCGTAACAAGAGAAATGCTCTCCCGAATTACTTAACTCGTGGTCCGGATGGGAGATTCATGAAAACCCCTATTGAATCTGATATATACTTGGGAGATTTTGTATATTAGAGGGCAAACTATTAGCCCATTGTAGACATTGGGCCTCATTACGAGGAAGGCGGTAGAGGGTTAACGGCGCCGGTAGAGCTGCCGGCGCCGTTAACCTTCTACCGCCTCATTACGAGGTCTGCTTGCGGGTCCCGCTAAGGACATCTGGTAAAGCTAGCAGATCAGGATGCTAACAACGGGCCCGTCATTAGCATCCTCCCCATTCCCATTAAACCCTGTGCATGCTCAAATGGGAATGTACCGGGTCCGGGTCCCAGGAAACGGAATTACTGGGCCCTCCAAGGTCGGAATGGCCCGGTAATTCCTCCTTCCTGGAACCCGGACCCGCTAAAAGCGGCATGGCTACCTCCATACTCATAATGAGGCCCATTGTCAATTGGTACGTGAATCCGTGAAACATGTATTTATTAACTGTTGCCCCTTATAAGAATTAAGAATACATTTTTCTATTGAGTATGTCTATGAGGAACGCTTTCTTAATATACCAGCTTTTTGGGAACGTATATTATCTTTTCAACAAATTGTGTTATTAATTAAAGCTGTCACTTTTTTAGTCAAATCGTAATGAATTGAGAATAGTTCATCATATTTGATGGGAAGTACCTATTATATTTAAATTGTGTACCTAACTGACGTTTTTTATATGTATTCATGTATGTTTATCATTTTTAGAGGATTGTGATTTGTGTTTATTTTTGTAAGTAGTTTGTATAAGGTTTGAAACAAACCAGTATAATAAAAAGAAAATCGAGTTGATTCTGTAAATACTGTGAATACATGTTTCATCTACCTTAATTGCAGGAATGAGTTGCTCATACCATGGATGGTGGCATTTTGAAACATAGCAATAATGTCCACCTGCCCAAGGGAAAACTCACAATTTCGCGCAGGGGCCGAGAGGCACAGCAGAGCCAGTAGAGGGAAGTTGCTGAGTTCCAGGTAAGTGTTTTGTTTTTGTGAGTGCTGTGCGTGGGGGTGCGTCTGTGTGTGTGAGTAATGTTTGGGGAGGGAGCAGAGAGCGGGTTTGAATAACTGTTAGTGTGTCTGTGGTGTGAAAGGCTTTTGGCAGGGAAGGGCAGAGGGGAGGTTGGTAAGGGGGGCTCAGAGTGAAACCCAGATGGACAAAAAACATGGCAGTGTGGGAGGGGTGGCAAAGGGAAGTGGGATGTGAGAGAGAAGGGAGGTGAGTTGGGGATCACGTGATGTGATATTTCGGCATATGGGGGCCGCACAAAATCGACCGGAAAAAAAACGGTCTTTTTGGTGTTCGGTCTTCAATATGCGGAAATATCCCATAGAACCCTGGCAGCAGCAGCAAGTGCGCTTCACATCCTTACCCTTCTACTGTGCCACAGACTTTGGGTTTCGATAGTGACTGAACTACTCTTTCAGGCCGATGGGAACAAGAAAGCATAAAGAGCATGCTACCAACTGATCTCTCTACACAAATGCCCACTCCGCGGTATGGGCACGAGCCTTATGCCATGTGCATGCCTCAATAATCTCCCACCTGGTCAGCCAGACCACACTCTGGCCCCAATTAAGACCGTATTCCACAGAACAGCTCAAATAGGCACAGGGCACCGAGAAAAGGCAACCAGCCTAGCCTGTTCAGAGACCTGTGCCCTGGTTTTGCCTGCAATCCCTCCTTATGCTTTAAACCCACTGTGTCAAAACCATCCATTAAAAAAAGCCGGGTATGCCAGTGGCAAATTGCTTCGCTTGAGTCGCTTCAGGCCAACCCTCACCCATCATTTTGCAACTGGATGCCCAGTGTGCAAAGAAAGAGACCCCAGAGGCGAGCCTTTGCATCGGTGCTCAGGGGCTCTGAAACGTCCATCTCATTACTAAGGCTCAAACAGCAACACCGATTCACGAAGAGGTCAGGCTTAGTGAAACGGACATCACATGCCCAATGACAGGGCTGTTGCTAGGTTTGTAAAAGATCCGGGGCTACGCTAATGGCGGGACTGTCGGGACTCGGGGCTAGCTAGCCTTTTGGTTATAACTCCACAGCTTCTATCCGGGGCTACAACCAAAAGACCTGGGGCGATAGCCCCCTCAGCCCCCCCTAGCAACGCCTCCGCCCAATGACATCACAGATGCAACCTCGTGAGCATGGGTGATGCCACAATATGCCAAGAACAGCAGCCTCCTAAATTCAGGTACTGCCATGCCATGTCATGCCAGTCATAGCCTGAGATGTCAGGAATTGTCATGATATGCCAGGTGTAGCCCTACGTGCCCAGTTGCTGCCACCGCATGCCAAGTGAAGCATTAAATGCCTGAATAATGCCATTGCATGCTTTCAGAATCCTCTCACTGGGAGTGCAGCACCAAATGCCCCTGTGCTGATGCCCATTTATTCCATCTAACCCTCCAGTGCTAGGTTTACCCATACATGTCCAAGCACAGCCATTGGATGGCAGTTGCAGCCTCAGATCTCTAAGTGCTGCCATTTTATGCAAAGTAAAGCCTCCTTAGAGGGGTCTAGCACACATGTCCAGGTGCTGCCATCTTATGCAAATTAAAGCCTCCTATGAGGGATCTAGTACACATGCCCAGGTGCTGCCATCTAATGCGAAGTAAAGCAACCTATGAGGGATCTAGCACACATGCCGAGGTGCTGCCATCTTATGCGAAGTAAAGCAACCTAAGAGGGATCTAGCACACATGCCTAGGTGCTGCCATCTTATGCAAAGTAAAGCAACCTAAGAGGGATCTAGCACACATGTCCAGGTGCTGCCATCTTATGCAAAGTAAAGCCTCCTATGAGGGATCTAGCACACATGCCCAGGTGCTGCCATCTTATGCAAATTAAAGCCTCCTATGAGGGATCTAGCACACATGCCATGCCCAGGTGTTGCCATCTAATGCAAAGTAAAGCAACCTATGAGGGATCTAGCATACATGCCCAGGTGCTGCCATCTTATGCGAAGTAAAGCCTCCTATGAGGGACACACATGCCCAGGTGCTGGCAGCATATACAAAGTGGAGCCTCCTATGAAGAATCTGGCACACATGTCAAGGTGCTGGCAGCATATGCAAAGTGGAGCCTCCTAAAATTCCCTTTATGGGCACAGTATTCCAAGTAAAGATGCAAATGTCTCAGTACTGCTGACATCGTGTGCCAAATAATGCCTCCATTGCCATGCATACTCTCACATGCCCAAACACTGCCATCAGATGCCAGTGCAGACTCAGAAATCCCAGCACTGCAAGCTTATGCCATGTAAAGCTTCATAAGCCAGCCACAGCCCCGTGTGTCAAGATGTTGCCATCATATACTGAGTGCAACCCCCTCACCACCCACCCCTCTTAGAGTTAGGTCTCCGGTCGAGAGTACCGCATGCAGCAGAAGACAGGGGATCCGGGAAGCCACCGTTAAAGAGGGGAGATGAGCGTACTCTGGGGCTCCTGCGCCTCTGCCATTGCAGCCAAGGATCACAGGAGCAGGCCACGGTGATCGGAGGAGAAGGGCGCTGATGGAGGCCTTCCCTGCCATGCCGGGTTCGAATAACAGCCGAAGTGGCAGGTCCTGCTTGCTTTCTGTGTCTTGTGTTACCACAGTGACCTCTGACCCCAGAGTTGCAAGGAAGCCTCGGGGAAACCTAGGGGGAAACAACGGGTTCTAGTTGATGCTCCTAGCAAACCCAACACAAACCCCTGTCTGTGAGAAGCATCTTCTCTTACAACACGTATCCTGCACGCTGCGGCAGGACCCCAGGCTCCGTAACCAGGATCCCTGATCAACATTCCTTTCACCCAATCACTCCCTAGCACTTTGACTGCAGCTTCGCCTGCCTGCCTAGCCATGAAAGGTGATTATCCACAAACCACCTGCTTTTCCACCCCTCTCCTTGATGTTATTTAAGCACGATTCGCCTGTAATGATCCTCCCTCAACCACCCTTTAACCTTAACCTCTAACTCCCTGGCATGCCATACAATGCCCTGCACCCAATTTGTTTTCTTGTGTCTAGATTTCGCCTAACCGCTTTGAAAATTACCCGGGAGTAGGGCGGTCTGTGGAACGTTTAAGACTTGGTAGCTGCACATCAGCTCTCTGGCGGCATTTTGGGCTGTGGTGATAAACATTGCACTCTGTTGCATCTCCGGGGAGCTTTCCAATGACTACTAAACATAGAAGTGGTTGGTATTGTTGATGTGTTCTCTCCTCAGGCTTATTTAATTTTCTGAGTGAAAAGAGATTGAGGCCAAAGAAAGGACGGGAGCACTCAAGAGAATTAACTTGGCGCACACGCAGACGGGCTGAGGGCCGAGGGCGGGGCATACATCAGCAGGACTTCACAAAAGAGCAGCGCGAGAGCAGCGCGTGGATGCCCCGGAAGGACATGACGCAGTTAGAATGGCCAGCTGAGTGAGGGCCCAGGAGCAATTAATTGCCTATGAGGGAATTACTGCGACATAAAAACTGCCAAACATAACGCTTAAAATGAGAGGAGTTGTTGTAAAGGTGTGCTCGTGGTGTGTGCAGAAAAGCAGAAGCCTGAAAGAACAGTCTGAGAAAAAATGGTCGCCAGAGAAAGATGCGACAGGAGTCATGAGTTAAAATGCTTCGCTCTCCGTCTTTATGCGTGTTTTCCTAAAGAGCCTGTAAAAAAATGAGCCTGACAGATTGACTTAAATCTGAGTAACGGCATAAGGTGGAAGATCAGTGGCAACTCGTGAAGAATTTCACTGCGTTCGGACAAATATAAAGGGCTATTTGAAACCTCACCCCTTTGACTCATGCAGCTCTGCCATGCATAGCGCCAGCACCCTACCTTCACCACTCCCCTCTTGCACCAGTACCTGATACTTCCCAGTTTCTCCAGGGACCTTATGTCGGGGGTATTCATGGGTACTGCCCTTGGTACCCCTCGTACAGTCCTTGCGACCCTTGCTCTGCGCTTGAGCCCCCTTCCTCAGGGATCCCTGTTCAGTGCTGAAACCCTGGACCAAAAGCAACCAGAGCTCCATTGAGAGTCAGGCTTAATCTTGGCAAATCCCATACCATTTTTCGTCCTTTAGCCTTGAATCAGTGTTCTTGTGGGCGCGTCTGGGCTGGTGAGGGACTGTTGTGATTAACTTTGCATGCATCTGGTGCAAGTGACTAGAATCTTGAGATGGAATGCAGGGCTTAGAATGTTTATCTATGAGTGTTTTCCAGGTTTCTCAGTTGCAAGGATGTAAGCCCTGAGAGAGGATGCTGGTGGGTGTCCTATGTCCCCTTTTACTTACCTGACTCTAAGAACTGTATTTGATGTACCAGAACTTAAGTAAATAAGTTAACAGTTCACTGGAGTGTCAGAGTCATTTATGGCCGGACCCTGAATTCAACACTGGCGACGAGGATGGGATGGCTGTGCTGGGGGGACAGCACCAAAGGGAGACACCCATCGCCCCCCCTAACAGAAGTGATCCTCTCTCAGGTAAGAGCGCTGGATGGCTTTGAGGTGCTGCAGGCGCAGTGAGGGCAATCGTGGCCCAGACAGATGTGCTACAGAGGCAGAGGCGCAAGAAAGGCTCAGACAGAGGTGCTGCGAAGGCACTGGAATCAGAGAGCAGCCATGGCTGTCAAGAGGTGCTGCAAAGGCAGTGGAGCGCTGTTATGTGCAAAGAGGTGCTGCAGAGGCAGTGAGACGCTGCAACAGATAGTGAAAGGGTGCTGCAGAGGCAGTGAGGTGCTGCATGAGGCAGTGAAGAGATGCTGTGAGGGCAGTGAGGACCTGCAACAGGCTGTGAAGAGGCGCTGCAGAGGCAGTGAGGTGCTGCATGAAGCAGTGAACAGGGGCAGTGAAGTGATGCTGCAAGGGCAGTGAGGCGCTGCAAGATGCAGCGAAGAGTCGCTGCATAAGAGGTGCTGCAGAGGCAGCAAGGCACTGTATGGCAGAGTGAGGTGCTGCAAATGTGAAGAGGCGCTGCAGATGTGAAGAGGCGCTTTGCTGAAGTGTAGCGCTTTGCTGAAGTGAAGATGCGCTTTAGTAAGGGCAAGTGAGCTCCTATGTGATGTGCTGCAGTGTGCAGTGAGGCACCGCAAGAGGCTGTCAAGCGGCATTGCAGAGTAAAAGTAATTGGACAGGAGGTCCAAGGGAGCTGCTTAAAAGTGCCAGTGGAAAGTCAAGAGGTCCATTGGTTAGGAATGGCAGAGGCTGGAGTCTCAATAAAGCGCTACAGGGAGCTGTGAGGAGCTGCAGTGGATTGGAGCTCAGTGTAGTGCTACAGGCGCTGTGAGGAGCTGAAAATTGAAGTTTAGACCTCATACACTTAAAGCTTAAAAGTTGGTGCACTATTCAGTTTTTGCTTTGACACACGTGTGATGTTGGATGAGTGTCAAAACACGTGTTTTTCGGAACTGGTTCTTTAACCCTACATTTTCCAACATGCACATTATCAGTATGGGCCCTGTAGGCTTGAATTTTGGACATGGATGGGGCGTTTCTTTTACTTGGTTACCATTTTCAATGCTCAATTGGGCTATATGGTATGTGTGTGGGAATGGTGGTTGTTGACTCAGGTGCAATGTCAACGTTATAGTGTTTAGCTTTTGCAAGAACAGTGTGGTTTTAAATTCAGCTAGAACAATGGGATATATATGGCAATGCAAATGTAAACTACTTACTGGTGATGTAGCAGGAGTAGGGAATGGTGCTGTGCATGGATTTTTAGATCAAAATGTATGAGGTGTAGCTTCAGTGGATGTGGTGTGAAGGGAGTGGGATGAGATATTAGTGTTATGGGTGTTGATTATTTCTTCATTAGAGTTATTAAGTTGATAACAGTGTTCATCATTAGCTGTTCCATGTAGATAGATTAATATGTTCTCTCCACAGGTGTAACGCTCACCTGGTTCCCACGGAGGCGCGGCGTCGAAGGCGCAGAACTCTGAAGATGGACAGGAAGGGCCCCTCTATTCTGGCTTCCCTGGCTCGTTGGATACCCTCCTGTGCGTGAAAAGGGAGTATTCCCAACTGTGGAACAATGCTCAAGCCTCCCACTCCCTTCCAACCCTCCACGATACCTCCTCCACGATTCCCCGTAAAGCCTCACCTTAGGGTTTGGAAGGATGAGCTCTCCATCCTGCTTCTGATGCAGGGGCGCGTTGAAACCCAGTTACTTCACTGGATTGAGGATTGATGGGAGTTCAGGTAAGCTTGACTGTTCAGGTAAGGCGCTGTAAAAGTTCTGTTCAAAAGTTCAAGCTTAATAATAATGTTCATTGTCTAATTGCAGCAAGCGCTAATGCTTATGTCTTTTTCCCCTTAGGGGCCGGGGTTCTGAGTGCCGGAGATATGGCGCCGACCCGAAGTGAAACAGTTCTGGATGAGCGCTCAGGTAATGTCTTTGCATTCGCTCATTCAATGTCTTTGTCTTTTTTCCCCATAGGGGCCGGGGTCCGGAGATGCCAGGAAGCGGCAGGACCCGAAATGCAGTGGGAATAATCCAACAGGTAAGACTTAAAAGGAAACTGAGCTTTCCTTATTCCTTTTCTCCCTCTCACCTTTGTTCTTGTCTTTTTTCCTCTAGGCGCCGGGGCGTAGCTGAATCCGGAAGATCGCTGCTGAAGATGGAAGCGCCTTGCAAAGGTGAGTAAAATGCAGCGCTGCCGCGATCGAAACGAAATGCCTTTAAAATGATGTCTTCCTTTTCAGGGCCGTTGGAGAAATGACTCCGGGATGCAGATTTAGCAGGTAAGGGCTTTTCTTCTCCTATTCTCTTCCTTTCTCCCCTTGCAGGTGTTCCAGGGTGCTGGCAGGCGTGGCTGAAGTCAGGATGCAGGAGCTGACACGGTGAGCGTCCAGCTGCAGGTGCAGAACAACGCGAAGCATGTGTGGCTGTTCGGGTGGGGTTTAAATAGCCTTGGAAGAAGTTCCTGGTATGTATCCTTCCACCAATCAGGTATGTATCCTTCCCCGACCACACCCGGGTGGTGAAGTAATCCTACAGGTTAAGTAGTCCCATTCAGGCCTCAAGAGGGCCTGGATGAAGCAGCAAGGTCTGCATCAGGTAAGTGTGCACCCAAGCACTTAAACACATATCCTCTTCTATGAGCCTGGCGCCTAAGGCGCCAGGACTGAGTCCAAAGGGCCCCGACTTGGGCCCGCTGAGACTTCCCTGGGGAAAATGATGTCTGCCTCTGGGGTTGCTGGGCCCGGCCTGGCTCCTTAGAGGTTGCTGGGCCCGGCCTGGCTCATTAGAGGTAGGCATCATGACAGTACCCCCCCTCAAGGCCCCTCCCAAGGTCTTTTCCTCCGGGGGTTTTGGTTTGTGCGGGAATCTTCGATGGAATCTTTGAATTAATCGTGGTGCGTGAACATAGTTACTGGGTTCCCAAGATCTTTCCTGAGGTCCATATCCTTTCCAATCAACAAGATAGAAGAGTTTCGACTTAACTATCTTGGAATCTAAAATGTCTTTCACTTCGAATTCTAATTCTCCATCAATTTGGACAGAGCCTGGGGGCTCAGACAGTCTGGTTCCAGGTTGTACTGGTTTTAGAAGAGATGCGTGAAAAATGGGATGAATCTGCATGTTGGATGGTAAATCGAGTTTAAAGGCCACTGGGTTGATAATAGCTTTGATGGGGTAAGGCCCAATGAATCTGGGATTAAAGGTTCGCTGACCCTTGAGGGGTAGATGTTTAGTTGCTAGCCATACCTGATCTCCTACTTGGTAAGGAGGAGTTTTGCTTCGGTGCAAATCAGCGTTTTCTTTATACTTTTTCTTGGCTTGCTGTAAGTGGGTTGTAGCTTCTTTGAAGGCTTGGGTTATTGCGGAATGTAGCTGATTTACTGCAGGCATCTCCAGGGTCAGAGGTGGATCTAGGTCAGAGGTCCGAGGATGGTGACCATACAGGGTATAAAAAGGAGTCTGTCCGGTTCCAGAATGCACTGAATTGTTGTATGCATATTCTGCAATCCAAAGGATGTCCTTCCAATTCAACTCGGATTGGTGTAACATGCACCGCAGATATTGCTCGAGAGTCTGATTGGTTCTCTCGGTTTGTCCGTCGGTCTGGGGGTGGTGGCTGGTGGATAACCGCACGTCTATTTGTTCTAGTTGGCAACATTTCTTCCAAAAGTGGGAGATAAATTGACTTCCACGGTCTGAGACTAATATGGAAGGGAAACCATGTAACCGCACTATATTTTCCATAAATTCCTTGGCCAAGGTGGAAGCTGACGGCAATCCTTTTAAAGGGATAAAATGGGCCATTTTGGAGAATAGATCCACTATTACGAGAATCGTGTTGTAACCACCACAAGGAGGCAGGTCAGTTATAAAGTCCATTGACAAGGTGTGCCAAGGTGCTGGTGGAATGTCCAAAGGTTGAAGTAGGCCGGCTGGCCTTTTCTTTTGACTCTTATTTTGGGCACAGATTCCGCAAGACAACACAAATGACTTTATGTCTTTTCTCCAAGAAGGCCACCAGAAGTGGCGTTTGATCTTTTCTTCTGTTTTCGCGATACCGGGGTGTCCTTCCATTAATGATTCATGATGACGGGTAATGACAAGTTCCTGCAATTCTTTACTTGGCAGAAATAACCGCTCTTGGAAGTAGGGTAAATCATCCTTAACGGTGTAGTGAGGACCCTTTTGACTCCATTCCAGTAAGGCAGAAGAGTCAAAAAGCTGTTTTACTTGAGCTTGGATGTCCTCAATGGTTTGCAATAAAGTCAAGCCCAGAATTCTTTGTTCCGGTATGATTGGCACAGGTTCTAAACTCGAATTGGGTTCTTCCATGCCTATCCGGGATAAGGCATCTGCCTTACCATTCTTGCAGCCAGGGCGATAGGTAATTACAAAATCAAATTCTGCAAAGAATAAAGCCCATCGGAGTTGTCGCGAAGATTGAGCTTTGGCCGTCTTTAAATACTGCAAATTTCTGTGGTCCGTAATTACGGTGATGGTGTGTCTTGCACCGAGAAGATAGTGATGCCAAGCCTTGAAAGCTGATTTAATAGCCAGTAGTTCTTTGTCGGTAATTGCGTAATTGAGTTCAGGTGGAGAGAATTTTCTGGACCAAAAGGCTACAGGGTGTAGTTGGTTAGTTTCTGGGTCTCTTTGCGACAGGACAGCTCCCATGGCCGAACTGGATGCATCGGTTTCCACGATGTAAGGGAGATCTGGGCGCGGGTGCTTCAATACAGGTGCAGAGGTGAATTTGGTTTTCAGGTCCTGAAAGGCTTGTTCAGCCTCAAGAGTCCATTCAAAGCATTTGTTTTTCTTTAGGAGAGCTGTGATGGGTTGAACAGTTCGAGAAAATTCCGGGATGAACCTTCGATAGAAATTGGCAAAGCCAAGCATGCTTTGCACTCCCTTCACAGAGCTAGGAGATGGCCATTTGAGAATGGCGTCCACTTTCCGCGAGTCCATTCGGATTCCTTGAGGTGTCAGGATGAATCCGAGAAACTCCATTTCTGTGGTATGAAAAACGCATTTTTCGAGCTTGACAAATAATTTGTGCTGGCGCAATTTCTCAAGAACTGCCCTAACATGGTTTCTGTGATCAGATTCTGAGGAGGAATACACCAGGATGTCGTCAATATAAACGATGACACAAACATTGATAAGTTCCCGAAGAACATCATTCATGAAGTACTGAAAGGTGGCAGGTGCGTTGCACAAACCGAAGGGCATTACTTGATATTCGAAGAGCCCAAATTTGGTGCGGAATGCAGTCTTCCACTCGTCGCCCTCTTTTATACGTACCAGGTGGTAAGCTCCTCGGAGATCTAGCTTGGTGTACACACGAGCATCTTTTACTTGGTCGATAAGCTCAGGTATCAGGGGCAAAGGGTAACGATTCTTAATCGATATCTGATTTAGGGCGCGGTAGTCAATACAGGCCCTAAGGTCTCCTTCCTTTTTAGGTACGAAGAACAAAGCGGAAGGGACTGGTGACTTTGATGGGCGAATGAAACCATTGGCCAGGTATTGATCCAAATACTGGCGCAAATGCAGGTTCTCAGGTTCAGTAAGAGCATAAATCCTACTACAAGGTAGTTGTGCATTGGGTACCAAGTCGATTTGGCAATCGTAAAATCGATGGGGAGGTAAGGTGTTAGCCTGCTCTTTCTGAAAAACGTCTTAGAATTCTTGGTATTCAGATGGTAGCTGTACAGGGGTGGAAGTTACAGAGGCTAGACCCATAGCTGGATTCCTTGGGTAACAGGTTGGTTCACAATCAGGAAAAGTTATCTTCTTTGCTCGCCAGTCTATTCTCGGATTATGTGTTTCTAACCAAGGGATTCCAAGAAGTACTTGAAATTGTGGGGCCTTGATCACATCAAACACGATTGCTTCCCGATGTCCATCCTGACCCACCAGAGTGATTTCAACTGTGGAATGCGTTACAGGCCCTGAGGCTATTTCGGTTCCATCAACTGTAGTAATTACATCTTGGGCTACTTTCGGGCAGAGAGGAAGCTTAATCCTGGAAGCCAATTCACGGTCTATGTAATTTCCAATAGCTCCACTGTCTATGTATGCTTTTATAGCATGCAACTGCTGAGGCTGTTTTGGGTTCACAAGCACCATTGGCATGACAAAATGCGAGGTCAAAGAGTTTGTTTTCAAGCTCGGCAAGCGGACCCCTACGCTTGTCGGGCTAGGTCGTTTCCCGAACCAGGTGTCAATAACTCGTTATCAGTGGCTCCAACCACCTTCTTGGGTGGTTTAACTGGACAACTTTGAAGAAAGTGACCGGAAGTTCCGCAATACAGACAAAGTTGCATTTGTCGCCTTCTCTCTCGTTCCTTCTGCGTTAATGGTCCTTTAACACTGCAATTTGCATAGGTTCGGAAACGTCAGTACTCTTGGAGTTAACGTGGGTTTTGATAGGTACTCTGGTTTCATACTTGAGCCGATCTGCTTTTCTATTTTGAAGTCTGTGATCAAGTTGAACCACTAAGTCTATGTAGTCTGCGCAGGCCTGGGGTGGATCTACTATCTGAGCTATAACATATTTAAGCTCTCCGCGCAGGCCTCGATGAAACAATGTGATCCTTTTATTTTCAGGCCATCCGGTTTCCACAACTAGTCTATTAAAGGTGGCGATATAGGACAAAAGATCCTGATTACCTTGTCGTAAGGATAGCAGTTCGTTGTCAAGGGCCTGTCCCTGCGAGTGTCGAGCGAACAATCTTTCCATGCTGGCCTGGAAGCCCTGGAAATCCCGGTGAATGGGATCATCCTGATTTACCAATGGAATAGACCAACCGGCAGCACAGCCACTGAGGTAAGATAGTACAAAGGCTACTTTGATCTGGTCGTTGGGGAAGGCCCCGGGCCTGCATAAAAAGTGTAAACGGCATTGGTTCATAAAAACGGCATATTTCTTGGGATCCCCCGCAAAACGTTCCGGCGGGGCCAAAGGCATGTGTCCAGGTAGATTGATTTGTACCGGGTTATTCGAACCCATTGTTGTAGAAATATCTCCGGAAACAGGTAAAGGAGTGTGCTCTGCCTGGCCCTGCAATAACCTTTTGGCCAGATCATCAGTTCTTTCCTTGGATAGGATTAGTTCCCTTCTGAGAGCATTAGTCTCCTGGCGGGCTGAGTGCACTTCTGCCCGTAATTCCCCTAAAAGATGGGCCAGCTGATCTGTCTCGGAAGTCTCCATAGCGCCCAGGTGGGAAATTGTGGTAAGGCTTCGCGTTCTGTAACGCTCACCTGGTTCCCACGGAGGCGCGGCGTCGAAGGCGCAGAACTCTGAAGATGGACAGGAAGGGCCCCTCTATTCTGGCTTCCCTGGCTCGTTGGATACCCTCCTGTGCGTGAAAAGGGAGTATTACCAACTGTGGAACAATGCTCAAGCCTCCCACTCCCTTCCAACCCTCCACGATACCTCCTCCACGATTCCCCGTGAAGCCTCACCTTAGGGTTTGGAAGGATGAGCTCTCCACCCTGCTTCTGATGCAGGGGCGCGTTGAAACCCAGTTACTTCACTGGATTGAGGATTGATGGGAGTTCAGGTAAGCTTGACTGTTCAGGTAAGGCGCTGTAAAAGTTCTGTTCAAAAGTTCAAGCTTAATAATAATGTTCGTTGTCTAATTGCAGCAAGCGTTAATGCTTATGTCTTTTTCCCCTTAGGGGCCGGGGTTCTGAGTGCCGGAGATATGGCGCCGACCCGAAGTGAAACAGTTCTGGATGAGCGCTCAGGTAATGTCTTTGCATTCGCTCATTCAATGTCTTTGTCTTTTTTCCCCATAGGGGCCGGGGTCCGGAGATGCCAGGAAGCGGCAGGACCCAAAATGTAGTGGGAATAATCCAACAGGTAAGACTTAAAAGGAAACTGAGCTTTCCTTATTCCTTTTCTCCCTCTCACCTTTGTTCTTGTCTTTTTTCCTCTAGGCGCCGGGGCGTAGCTGAATCCGGAAGATCGCTGCTGAAGATGGAAGCGCCTTGCAAAGGTGAGTAAAATGCAGCGCTGCAGCGATCGAAACGAAATGCCTTTAAAATGATGTCTTCCTTTTCAGGGCCGTTGGAGAAATGACTCCGGGATGCAGATTTAGCAGGTAAGGGCTTTTCTTCTCCTATTCTCTTCCTTTCTCCCCTTGCAGGTGTTCCAGGGTGCTGGCAGGCGTGGCTGAAGTCAGGATGCAGGAGCTGACGCGGTGAGCGTCCAGCTGCTAGGTGCAGAACAACGTGAAGCATGTGTGGCTGTTCAGGTGGGGTTTAAATAGCCTTGGAAGAAGTTCCTGGTATGTATCCTTCCACCAATCAGGTATGTATCCTTCCCCGACCACACCCGGGTGGTGAAGTAGTCCTACAGGTTAAGTAGTCCCATTCAGGCCTCAAGAGGGCCTGGATGAAGCAGCAAGGTCTGCATCAGGTAAGTGTGCACCCAAGCACTTAAACACATATCCTCTTCTATGAGCCTGGCGCCTAAGGCGCCAGGACTGAGTCCAAAGGGCCCCGACTTGGGCCCGCTGAGACTTCCCTGGGGAAAATGATGTCTGCCTCTGGGGTTGCTGGGCCCGGCCTGGCTCCTTAGAGGTAGGCATCATGACACAGGTGGACTTTTAATTTTATTACACAGATGGACATTAATGTTAATAGATTTTTGAAGTGGTGACAAGGTCTAAACTTTTTGGAGTTGTTTTTGGTTATTGTGAAATGCTTTCTTTAATCTTTTGTTTTTCAGGTGGGACTTTACTGGACTAATCTTTTTGATGAAATATTGATCTTGTCGCTCATATTTTACTGCTGTTGTTGTTCCTATCGGGGGAAGATGTGTTGTGATTAACTTTGCATGCATCTGGTGCAAGTGACTAGAATCTTGAGATAGAATGCAGGGCTTAGAATGTTTATCTATGAGTGTGTTCCAGGTTTGTCAGTTGCAAGGATGTAAGCTCTGAGAGAGGATGCTAGTGGTGTCCTATGTCCCCTTTTACTTACCTAACTCTAAGAACTGTATTTGATGTACCTGAACTTAAGTAAATAAGTTAACAGTTCACTGGAGTGTCAGAGTCATTTATGGCCGGATGCTGAATTCAACAGGGACAGACAGGTTTCACCATTCCTGAGGGGCGGCAGACGCAATTCTGAGGCTTGTGTCTCCCCCATGCATATGACCCATTTATGGGGCCTTAATGAAGACGAGATAACAGTCCTGAAAAATTGGAGGCTGTGTTTGTACCAGTGACTGTGGACCTTGCGTATTATGACTTTTTCACATGTATGAAGCATAAAGAGGTAATAATGAGGAGATGAGGCTGCACTTGGCATGTGCTGGAAGCACCTGGACATACAAGGCGGCAATATACATATTATAACTATGCCAGTCCTATGAGGCTGTAACGGGCACACGACTGCAGTATCCATACATAGGAATCTAGAACTTGGCAGTACCTGGGAATGTGAAGCTACTCTTAACAAATAATGACTGGACATGGGACATGAGGAGGGAACGCACATGGGATAGCAGCAGTACTGGCCACATGGGGCTGTACTGGGATTTGGAGCAAGTGTCCCTATAGCCTATGTTGATTCGACTGGGTGTTCCCCGTCACATAATGACCCCACCAGCGGCATAGCAAGGCAGCACCCTAATTTAAATATTGTTGGCAACTCCCCAGGACCAGTGGTCAAAGTGGGTGGAGCAGTTGCTGGCAGTGCTCTTCTACTTTTTAAATGACATTTTACTGTTCCTATACTTTTATTTAAAAAAGAAACCGTTCCAGAATCGTTTTGTTTTCAAATAAAAGTGCAGGAAGAAGTTGAAACTTGCACTTTTAGTGCACTGCACTGAACGTTCCCTTAAACAGCAGGCGCATGTGTTTGAGGGTTTGTATTGTGCATGGGAAGGGGTGTGATGGTGGGGTTTGTGGGAAGCGGGAGCAGGCCAGTAGGGAACATAGTTCCACTACTTCATGAGGATCTGCATGAAACCTGCCTTCAAGTGCAAAGCAGCTGAGCGGAAGCGGCAGGCTTCGAGCAGATCCCCTGACAAACTGGCCATCTGCCTGCTCCAGAGGCAATACAGACTCTCCATCTACTTGAAGAAGAGCGCCTATATCCAAGCCTGCATCTCTGCAGCCACTACCAACATGGCAGAACTTTTCAAAATCTGCAAGCAAGAAACTCGCAAACCATACTGCAGTTGCCAGATCTCCTTTGCCTTCCCTGGCCTTCTGCACTTCTCTGACCTCTCACTTCATATCTAAAACACAGGACATCTTGTCCACACTCTCCTCTACTCCACACCCTTCTCCCTCACCCGCTCTCAGGCCTTACTTGGCCTCCGCTTCTACTCTCCTCTTTCTCTCCCATAACACCTGATGAGGTTTCTAGACAAGTCTGCTCTATGAAAGTCTCTTCCAATCAGGTGCTTCCCTGCTCCTCCAGAACTATCAAGGACAGCATTGCCTCCCTTGCTCCAGCCTTGGCCGATTTCTGCAATCACTCCGTTGCCACTGGATCCTTTCCCTCACTCCTCAAGCACTCCCTTGTGCACCCTCTCCTCAAAAAGCCTTCTGCCGACCCTTCCAGTCCAGCTAACTACCGCCCTAGCTCCATTACCCCATTCCTGGGCAAACTCTTGGAGAAGCTGGCATCTTCCAGCTTATCCACCACGCTCAATCTGTTGGTTGTGTCTACAAGCACCAGCCTGGCTTCAGAGCTGCCAGAGGCATGGAAACTGCTCTCCTGAACACCTGTGAAGACTTGATCTCTAATCTCGATTCTAACTTTCCTTCCAGTCTCATCCTTCTTGACCTTTCCGCTGCTTTTGATATTGTCATTCATGCCAACCTTGCTCTGACTGGTTGACCTCCTTCTTTCGGACCAACCTTCTGAGGTTCAGCTGGCCCCTTTTCTCTCCTCCATCTCACTCTCCACCTGTGGTGTCCCTCACGGCTCAATCCTTTCACCTTGACTATTCAACATCTACATGGCTCCTCTAGCCCATTTGATCTTCACCTTCTCTTCTAACTTCCAGTGTTATGCGAATTACATGCAGCTCTCCTTCAAGCTTTCCTCCTTTGCGTCCTCCTCTTGCTCTCTCATTCCTGACTGCTATTCAGGCATGGTGCACTGCTAACGATCTCTGCCTTAATGCCAGTAATGCAGAGATCCTTCTCATTGAGACCCATGCTCCCTCTTTCCCTCCCACACTCAAGAGGGACACAGAAATAAGGATATCAATTGGAAAACCTTTCTTATAAAACTTGATAGGGTTAGTGTAAGGCCTAACTAGCCCTAACTAAAATGGGGTTGTTCCCCCAACTGATGCTTCTAAGGGTCGTCGATGTCCATAAGTCCAAAACCTAAGTCTGTCTGTGTCAAAACCTATGCTTGCCCTCACTCTTAAAACAAATGTGATGTTAGGTCTTCTTAAAGAAAATTATGGTTCAAAAAGAAATACAAACCAAGGCTGATTTCAGGTTGCCTTACCGTCAGGTTTAGTTCTGCCATTTTTAAAAAAGTGCAATCCAAAAGGGGTGCCCTTTGGATCTTCCAGGTAGAGCTCTTGCAGCAGGACAATACAGTTTACAATGTCTCTGGGTCTCATGTGGTTCCCTTCCCCAAGCTTTGACCCTCTGGTTCCCAAAACGAAGAGTCACAGTTCCTTTTAAGCCTCTCAGGGTTCCATTCCCCAAGTCTAGGCCTCTCTCTTTTTAACAATGTCTCTTACGGTTTCCTTTGGGCTCCGTAGGGTTCTCTTCCCCCAGGCTTAGGCCCCTTCTTGTCTTAAATGAAGATTTACAGTTCCTTTCAGGCCTCTCATGGTTCCCTTCCCTAAGCCTTTCCCTACACCAATGTCTTTCACAGTAACCTTTGGGCCTCTCATGGTTCCCTTCCCCAAGCATAGGTCCCTGTTGTATCAAAAAGTTCACTTAATAGTTCATAAATAAAAAACACCAAATGTTCACATTGTCAGGATGCACCTCTCATAGCACAGTCCTTCTGGTGAGGTTGCAACAGCCTTTCCTTCACTTTGGAGGATTTCGCTCCCACTTCACTCTCAGTGTAGCTCCCCCTTCGTCCACCTTCTAGCAAGTGGCGCTGTACACCTCCTTTGGTCAACACATGGGCAGTATCAGAGACTTTCAAGAATGCAGGGCTTTTGCTCCGTCCCATGCGCAGCACTCTGATACCTGGCCCCTCTCCTTACACTCTTTATCTTCCTTCTGGCACCTTTTTCCTCTCCGTGCCTCTTGCACACCTTCCTTTTTCACCTTTTATCTTTCTGTGCTTCTTGAACACCTTTTTGGCACTGTCTGCCTTTCTGTGCCTCTCGCACACTTTTCTGCTTTGACGTGCCCCTTGCACACTTTCTTTACCTGGCCGTGCCTCTTGCACTCTTTCTTTACCTTGCCGTGCCTCTTGCACTCTTTCTGTAGCTTACCGTACCCCTGCACACTTCCTTTCCATTGGCTTTGTGATGCCTGCACCTTTCTTACTTTTCTTTCTTTCTTTTGGGATCCTCTCCCCCTCTCTTTTCTTTCTGTTCTTCACAACTCACTGTTTCTGCTTTTTCTGCTTTCGCACTGCTCGCGCACCCTTTTTCTCTTGCTAATTCTTGCTTTTCAATTATCGTGCCGCTTACACCATCCGCTGCTAGTGCTCCCACACCAGCCACCCACACACTACTGACAAAGTTACTCATCGTAGTGACTACCTTACTCCTAGTCCATAGTCCCCTTTTCTCCATACTTGTGGGACATTCTGTCCTTTGGGACAGGACCGGAGCAGTTTTTTGATAGCATCAACACATTTAATGTGTTGTCCTTCTTTTATTTTTACAGTGGGCCACCGCAAGTGACCGTAGCCCCGCCTTCCAGAGCTCAACCCCACACACAGCCCTTCAGTCCTTTTCTATCGCCAGGTCTAAGACCATTTAAGCAACAACAAGGATACTTATTAGAGGGGACGGCAGGCGTATGGAGGAAAGGGGACTATGGACTAGAAGTAAGGTAGTCACTATGGTGAATAACTTTGTCATACTCCTACGTCCCACCCCCTTTCCTCCATACTTGATTCCCAAGCACTGACCATAGGTATTACGGGTGGATGGAAATGTCCCTTACTGGAACAAATTCTTAAGGACTGCCTGGCCAAATTGGGCATCAGCCTGAGAGCTCAGGTCGAGAGAGTAATGTTTGTAAAAAGCCGATGGGGAGACCCACGTAGCCGCCTTGACAATGGGCTCCCAAGGGAAGAACATTTGGAAGGCAACAGCTGCCGCTTTGCCCTGGAACAGATGTGCATGAATGCCTTTTGGTGGTTGAATGCCTTGAATCTTGTAGGCCTCAGAAACACATGAAGCAATCCAGCGGGAGAGGGATGCTTTTGAGGCTGGTTTCCCCTTTGGGTCAACAAACGTAACAAAGAGCTGTGATGAGCTTCTGAGTTCGAGGTAGAACTTCAGAGCCCGTCTGACGTCTAGGTTGTGCAGGACCCTCTCAGCATCAGAGACTGGGTTTGGGAAGATTACCAGCAAAGATATTGACTGGCTCAAATGAAATTCCGAAACCACTTTAGGAAGGAAGGATGGGTGAGTGCGAAGCACAACTATATCCTTATGGAAATTTAGGAACAGATGTTCCACAGAAAGAGCCTGAAGCTCACTTATTCGTCTTGCAGGTGTTACCATAATCAAAAAGCCACCTTCCAAGAGAGGTACTTGATTTCGGTAGTGGCCATGGGTCCAAAAGGCTTCACATCCCATCTGGGGTGAGGGGCCTGTACCAGTGGAAAAACAAGGAGAAGAGCTACAAAGTGTATTTTGACTACTGGGTTAGCCAGCGAAAAGGAGCAGCTGTCTCTAGACAGGTAAGGCGCAATGATGGAAAATATGTCCTGCATGATGCGACATGTATACCAGAGGCTGCAAGGTCAGATACAAAGGACAAACCAGTGTCAATAGAAGCATGCCTGGGATCAGGCTCTTTGGCTAGACACCAATGGGAAAAACAGAGCCACTGGCTCCTGTATTGAGCTCTTGTAGCAGGCTTTCTTGCCACTAGAATTATACGCATGTTGTCCTCAGAGAGGTTGAACTGCGCTAATGATTGGAACTCAGGCACCAGTCTGCCAAGTTGAACGATTGTGGGGAGGAGTGCCACAACTGGTCATTGCTCTGGTGAAGAAGGTCGGGAATCTGTGGCAACCTGATCGGAGAGGGCACCAACAGGTGCTGCAATTCGGAAAACCAGAACCTGGCTGGCCACCAAGGAGCTATGAAGAGGAGAGTGCAGTTGGGTGCACTCCTAGATTTCCAAAGTGACCGATGAATTAGTGGCAATGGGGGTAAAGCATAAGATTTTATGTTGTCCCACAAGATCTCGAGGGTGTCCCCCAAGGAAGACACTCCAAGCCCGTCCCTGGAAGCATAAAGAGGAAGTTTCCTGTTCGATGATGTTGCAAAGAGTTCCACTGCTGGAGTATCCCATTGCTGGAAGATCTTGGTGAGAACATTAGTGCTCATCTCCCACTCGTAACTCACAGCTGATTGGTGGCTGAGGGAGTCTGAAGCCACATTGATGTGACCCGAAATGTGCACAGCTTGGAGCCAGACATTGTTTTGCATAGCGCAATTCCAAATTTGGATAGTAAGGTCCACCAGGAGGGGAGACTTGTTGCCCCCCTATTTGTTGATGAAGAACATCGCTACGGAATTGTCCGTGCAAATTCTAACCACACTTTTGGTGATAGAGTGTTGAAAAGCCTTGAGCACCAGAAAAACTGCCAGGAGCTCTAGGTAATTGATATGGTACCACTTGTCTTGAGGCATCCACAAATCGTGCACCTCGAGGTGATGCCGTGTTGCTCCACACCCCAGAAGGGAGGAGTCTGTAGCAACCGTTACTTGTGGGCAGGGCTCCTAGAAGGAGGTCTCCACTGAATGGTTGCTGGCAGATGACCACCATTGAAGATCCACCGTCATCTTGGAATCCGGTTTCGTAGCCTGGGACCAACAGCTCAAAAGAGTAAGCTGAGTGCACCTCATTTTCAGGCTTGCAAGAGGACGATCTAACACACAAGAGGCCAGGAGGTCCAGGAGTCTCTGGAACCACGAAGCCGACATGTGAGAGGATTGCAGGAAGAGCTGGCACATGGCCGAAAGCTCCGCTATCCTGTCCTCCATCAGGAACACTCTTGTACTGATGGTATCCCTACAGAAACCTGGAAAGATCAGGTCTTGAGCGACTGTCAACGATGATTTCCACCAGTTCACCGACAGCCCAAGATGGAACAGGAGCTGAAGGAGTGACTGAAGATTGCTCATAGCAGCCTGTGGGCAAGGGCTGCGCCGGAGCCAATCATCCAAGTATGGATATACATGAACTCCCTGCAGTCTGAGGAATACTGCAATGACCGACATCATCTTCGTAAAGACACGCGGTGCCGAGCTGAGAACAAACGGACGCACACAATACTGGAAGTGTTCCGTTCCCACGAAGAAACGCAGCTATTTTCAATGCGGGCTCCAGATCAGAATATGCATGTATGTATCCTGAAGGTCTACCACTCTGAGCCAATCACCCTTCCGGAGAGAGGACTTTATCTGGCAGGGTGTAATCATCTTAATTTTCGTTTGGGGTAGAAAGAGATTGAACTTGGATAGGTCGAGGATAGTGCGCAGGCCAGCATGGTTGAGTTTGGGCACTTTAAACAGACGGAAGTAATAGCCCTCCCCTTGCTCCCTCAAGGGAACAAGTTCCACTGCTCTGAGGTCTAGGAGTTTCTGAACCTCGGCTCTGAGGGCGGGTGACCCAGTCTGCTGGAGCCGAGGGTGAGAGATTGGGGTAGGGAGAGGGGCAAACGGAAGCCCGTCTGAGGAACTGACAAAACCCATTGGTCTTCTGTGATGGTCTGTCATGCCTCCAGATGAGACGACATTTGTTCTCCCAGTGGAGTCTCATGCGACCGATGGAAAATATCATTTAGATGTTTTATGGGCAGAGAGACCACCTGTTGCTGAAGAGGAGGCTGTGGGGCGTGAGAAAAAAACTGGCCACCTTGCCGTTGCTGTTTACGGCGAGGGCTGCCAGCTGGAGCCTCTGATCGGTGCGCAGGGCGGTCCTGAAAGCCTCTGAAACCAGAGAAGAACCTCGTTTCAGACCCCAACCTCTGAGTGTAACGTGCCTTTGCTGGAGTTTTCACAAGGACCGACAATTACTTGGCAGTTTGAGTACTTGCCTTGGTCTTTGTGAGTTCTTCATCCGTGGAAGAGTGGAACAGTTCCTTTCCCTCAAAGGGGAGATCAAGCACCTTGTCCTGAGCTTCCTTCAAAAACTTTGTAGCATGCAGCCACGCTTGGCGGGAGATGTCTACTCTGACCGCAAGACCTCAAGTGGAAGTATCTACATGATGGGCCGCAGCCTCAAGTAGATCCTGCGCTAGAACCCTGCCATTAGATAAGCCGCCCTTGAAGTCTTCGAGTTTATCAGGAGGAATACATTCCTGAAACTCAGCTAGCTCCTTCCACAGTTTGACATTGGCAGCCGTCTGGATAGGCTCAGTATTAGCCTGACGCAGCTTAAGAGCAGAATTGAAAAAAACCTTTTTCCCAATGGCATCAAGAAGCTTGTCCTCCTTTGAGAGGATCTGAGATGCTGCAGTGAAGGATATAGAGGCCGGCTTCGACTGGACCGTAGCTGCCACCACCGTCGAAGAAGGGAGTGGGCATGCCGACAGGAGGTGCTGCCCGGAATGAGGTTTTCCCACACCTTACGGGCCTCGGCCAGAACATCCTTCTGAAGGAACATGCTGGTACGCTCCTGTGTCGACAGAGTGAAGGCTCCAGAAACTACCCCCTCTTGTGGAGATGGGGGCTCGGGTATTGGAATGTCTAGCAGTGCTATCATATCCAGCGCCCAGCCGTGAAAGGCTCTAATGGAGCAGGGTGGGTCATCGCCATCCTGATCCACCTGATCTTCATTCATTGAGGTGGGAGCAGAAGTCTGATCTGCCGCACATGGCAACTCAGGCCCCAAAGGCGTGGTTGACAGAGTCTTTTCCACAGGGGAAAGTGGAGGCAGAAGAGGCAGTGGGGGAGGAGGCCCAACAAGGGGAGGTGGAGGAGGTGACACTACCGGAACCTGTATAGGGATTTCCGGAGAAGGGGCCTGTTCAGGCAGTTTAGGATACATTTCTTTAAATAAATTCTCAAAGTACGCCTTCATGGGATCAGAATGCATAAGTGTCTGAAACTTGCCAAAAAATGCTTCCTCAGATGAGGGTTTAGGTGCTGGAGTGGACAGAGGCAACTCAGAAGGGGCATAACCCCAGGATCGCAAAGAGGATGGTTACCAAGATGGTCCCCCACCAACTGGATCCACAAAGATCAAAGGAGCGGATGCAGGAGGGAGTGAGACTGTATGCGGCAGTGGAGTACGAGCAAGCCAATCCATTGGAGGGCGGAACAGGTTTTTATTATCCACAAAACGTGGAAAAGGCTGCTGTGCTCCAAAAACAGGCCCCTCAGCACCAGCCGTGGCAAACGTTGGTGTAAGAGAGGTTGTCTAAATAGCTGCCGTGGACCGCAGGGGTTGGACCAGCATTTTGTCAATGCCTGAGGTGAACTGCATCATTGGTGCGAGTGTGGCAGTGGTCACCACACGGGAGTCAGGGATCTTAAGTGCCATTTTAGACTTGTGACAAGGAACCTCGGCAGAGCCGGTGTTAGCAGATCTAGAGTGTTTCTGAGACACCTTAGGGACTGCTAGTGAATTAGCCCCAAGTGAGGGAACCTCAGCTGAGCCGGTACAAGAAGACCTATGGTGCTTGAACGGCTTCTTTGCCCCCTCAGCAGGATTGGTTCCACCACAGGTCTGAGTGTGGGAAGGCTTTGAGTCACCCCCTGAAGCCAGAACCCTCAAAGGGGGGCCCTCAATCTTGCTGGTTGTAGATATAGCCCCAAGAAGGTGAACCTCTGGAGTAACCGCAGTATGTTTAGTTACCTTGAGAGGGACATCGAGCCGAGACTCAGTACACTTAGTTCCTGATGTGGATACCTTGGGCTGACCCCAGTGACAATAGCCCCAGAAGTACTGGGCCATTTTTAACCCCTAAAAGGGGCACCTCAGAAGAAGATTCGGTTTTGGCAACCCCTTTGCAGGGGACCTCAGAGGAAACTCTGGAGCACCGGTTAGATCCCTTTTGGGACACCTCATGGAGATTCCGGGTAATACAGCCACTTGAGCCCCTCCAAGACCCAGAAGACTGCAGGAAGGAGTCCCCTGGCCGGGGTGCCCTGAAAAGGAACATACTTACTGGCCATTTCCTTTTTCTTCAATGAACAGCTGTAAACGTGTTGGAGGAACGCATTGAAACACCTCCTCCCACATCACCCAGGGCATTCAAGTGCTCCCACTCCTTGAACCAAACAAAGTAGCCGTGCATGCCTAGATTTGCAACCCTCATACTTGGTATCTCCCAGAGCATCATAAAAACCTATGTCCAGGCCCTCTTATGGGCTACTCTGCATCCAATGCACTTCCTGTTGCTGTATTGATATTTCCCAAAACTAGGTTAAGCTCTGGGCAATGTTGTAAACTTCATGGTACTAATGATAATCCCAGAGAGACCACCAGGAAAAAACAATGGAGCTAATCCCACATGTCAGCACCGGCTGAGAAGGTGAAAGGGAAGGAGGGCTGAAGGTGGAGGACTAGGACACAAATCTAGGGCATGGTGTGTGCTTCCTCCGTCCCCGCACCCTCCCGTCATGCGACTGCCTCAAGGCCGCTGTGCAGATTCCATGTAAGATCATGCCATTGGGGGACAGGTGGTCAGTGAAGATATGAGGTGGACGGGAAGTTCACACACCTTAAGCCCTGTCCCTCGACACCAATGTGTTTGGGGATACCATGGGACTCAGGGGAAGGGGGTGGACATTGAGGGGGACAGAACCATCTCCATGGCCCACTGACCTTCTGTCTTCACCGTAAATGACCCTTCCTCTTCCCCCTTCAAATAGCACATCTGTCATCCCCCCTAAGCCCCCACCAGGGAAGTCCCATGTGAGATAAGGGTCTTCAGAAATTGTGGGTTCTGCATGTGCTCGGCCACAGCACTACCGCTCACCCACCACCTTTCTCTTTAATCAGTGGCATGTGTCCAGAGGTCCTAGGGCAGTGCAGGATTGCTCCTCCTCTTCACCCAGTCCAGATGAGCTTCAAAAAGGAAATGCTCACGCCCGCGCAGGGGCGTGTCACCTTCAGCTCTCTGGAGGTTTTGCACTGCACCTTCCATCAGCCATAGCCAGCATAGCCCGGTATGCCATGTTTTGCCCCGGCCGTTTTGGCACAAAGTCTTGGGTGCAGGTCACCCTTCGGCGTCTCCTGATGGTCACAGTCAGCAGGCCGCGGCGAAGGGGGACCTAATCCCAGCAGCATTTTGTGAATCTACCGACATTCAAAATACTAATAAATGCACTGTTCTGAATCTCACTATATTCAAGGAATGCGCGGCCCGCTGAGTAACTGTGACTGACAGTATATCTTCACTTGCTGAGTGCCGCCATCAACTCGGGAGGATAGCTCAGGGGCAACGTGCTCGCCTTGGAAGCAAGATGACACAGAGCAACACAGGTTCGGTCCCCGCGTCCGCGCTTAGAAACCTCTGTTGTAATAAGTGCGTTATAAATAAACTATCATATGATATCTTTTAACTTTATGGAAACGACAATTCTGATGCGATGGACCTGGAGGGACCCTCCTGCGCTCATGAATGACGTTATATGGGCTAACAATAATGAGGAATTGTATGTTACAATGGTGCCTGGCAGCTGCCGCCCTACAGATACTTGGCAGGACTTTCGCTTGCCCCTAGCGAGATCTGCTGAGCATTGGCTATGTTTCTGCGGCTCCTTTTCACACGCACTGCTCTGTGGTGCAGGCTGGTCTCGATGTTGCTGTTGTGTGATGTACTTGCGTTGATGTCACGTGCATCCCTGTGGTTCAATTACCAAGTGCTTGTTAAATTAAAGTTTTTTTTAAAGAACATAGGGACATCCAAAATACTATGCTTGGATGTTAGTATATTGAAGGAACGCATGCCCCGCTCAACAAGTGAGCCTGCCCTGTACTGGCAGCCTCACTGCCTGAGCATTCTGTGACTATACCATCATCCAAAACACATGTCCTGCTTCCGCCTAGCCAATGATGAGGAGTCTTAGTAGTCTTAATTCAAAATAGCTGTGGAGCCTGAGGCTGCAGCCCAGGCATTGGTCCGGCTGATGGCTTGGGGCACAGGATCAACCAGTGCAGCTCTGCCTAGGCCATTGCCAGCAGGGGTGCAATTTCAACAATCGAAGCTGCCCAAAGTTGTCCCAGTTGGGTCAGCAAAAGTCACTCTCTTTAAGGTCATGCAAATATTGCCTGGGAGGCAGATTTTTATCACATTTTTTGTTTAGGGCCAATTCAGCAAAATACTCACTTTATTATGTCTTCACGGAACCTGTAGTACGTCAGCAAGTAAAGGGCCTGCAGAATGGTTACGTGCCAAATGAAAGAGGTTGGGAATTCTTGACAAGCTCCACCCCTCTGCCCCCTCCCCCCTGCTTGTCGATTGTCTAATGCTGCCCGTTCCTTTCCTTGCCAGGAAATTGGACAAAACAGATGAGTGCCACACATCTTCGTTACATGCAATCATGCCTATTATGAAAAGGGCAGCAATCATCGGCAATCCATTGCTGACATTCAGCATCGGAAGCAAAAGTCCAGAAATTAGCCTGGGGGTCTATTGTGATGCGACCGCGCGGGGATTGACTGCGTCGTTTAACAGATGCTGAGGACTGTAATTGGTCCGAACAGATGACTAATTAGAACAATGATTTTACCATTTTATTCAAGGAACTCGAGAAAATTCTATATAAATGCAAATGGCAAATAGAACTATTAGAACAATGCTAACTTTCGGGGGATGCCACGGCTTTTGCCAGCCTGGTCGAAACTGCAATTTGCAACCATGAGGCGAGGGCACGGATCTTGCTATAATGATAACATTGTGTTATTTGTGTAGCATGCATGCCTAAGTGCTGTACATAGAACATATTTACATACATTAATCATCCCAACCGAAGTTGGTACTCATTTATTGATCTCAGATGGATGAGTGGGCCTTGCCAGGATTCAACCCTGCGACCTGTAAATCACACACAGATTGCAGCAACAAGCGCTCAACCCGCTGAGCTATCGTACCGGCTATCAGAGGCCATTTGAAGCATCCTGCTAGTTGCTCCTTACAGGGTTGCATAATATTGGTTTGCATCAATACGGGTCATGCTAGTTGCATTAACTATGAGTCACTGCGCCTTATTACGGGTCCGGCGGTAACCGTGACGGTGCTACCAGTGGGTTGCCACTGGACCCGTAAACATTTATTGGCACCTGACTTCCTGGTGCCACCTGGAGATTACAACCCTGGCAGACCAGAAAATCAGGCACCGGTAAAATTTTGTTTCCCCATGCCCATAGAGTCCAAGAGGACTCTGTGGGAATGGGGATACGGACACAACGGCAATGTTGTTAATGGTGCCAGAGCTTCCGTGACGGGTCTGCCTACCGTGGCTGCTGTGCCTGGCAGGGTCAGACCTGTCGGAAACAGCGGCTCTGGCAGGCAGACTTGTAATATGCCGGTTCGGAAACAACGGTGCTGGTAAGCTTACCGGCACCCTTGTTTTCAGACCGACAGAGTCTGAATGAGGCCCACTGTCTCCCCCAGCAGCTGCAAGTAACCCCACAGTCTGTGTGTTCTCTCCCAGATGGGAGTTTCAACTGGATAGAGGGGCTTATCACTACGAAAACGAACACGTTTGATAAGCCAAAGTATATCATCACGGTGAAGACAGCCATCCATGTCGGTACACTGTTCGGCTGGTCCAAGGCTGAATGCAGCGGTTAGACAATGCCGTTGTACTGCTATAGTATGTAGTACTGCTCCTGGGTGTGAAATGTTTGCTGAGCCAGATTTATAATGGTGGCTAAAATCGCTGCCATGCATTCCATTCTGTTGACTGATTTCTTATTTTTATTTTATTGTTTAAAGCGTGGACCTAGCTCGAGAGCAGCAGAGCACTGTACAAGGTTTGGGTAGTGAGTGTTTGGGCTGGAATCTTTTAACAGTAGCGCGTTACTGTGAGTTGTGTTCTCTGTGTCCATTGGGACAACCTAAGCATCAAAACAAGGGACGGGATTCCCTTCAGGGAAGACAATCTACAGACATTAGGCGTCCTTAAAGAGACCTGCAGCTCCACCAGGCCTGCTACCACCAATTACGCGTCAACCCTGATCTGGCAGTCTTCGCATTGATTAAAAACCTAACAGTAATGACTGCTTTATTAAACGTGTGAGTGCTCTCAGGATGTGTATACATGCACACAGCAACATATTTATTGGGCGAGGGGCTACTAACCGTTTGCCCCCCCACCAGAAGTCCTGATACACTCTGGGCACTCTCATGGGAAGAGGGCCACCTTGCATACAAAACGTTCATATGACACAGAGCTGGTTTAGGAAGTCGTTTTAAAAAAGCACACAATCACAGGCCCACATACTGTTACAAACGCATCTGTGCAAAACAGTCCTCTTCATGCACATCGGTCTAGCAGGGCAGATAAGTGGTTGGGGAGGTTGGGCATAGGTAAAATAGGTGCAGGAGAGGGGAATTTGGGGGGACCCCACCCAAAAAAAAAATATTTGATGAACTGTCAAACACGTTTAAGTTGCAGGCTTTGAAATGTCTGACGATGAAATGACATAGAACCTCTTTTTGTACCACCACAGTGTGAAATTGAATATGAAACTGGATCATATGTAATCATGCTGACTTTACAATTTGCATATTAGCACATCCAATAAAACTCCTCCAAAAATAAATGTGCAAAGTCATTGTTGCCACTTCATCACAACTAGCCTGCCCTCAGAGAAGAACAGTACCTGCCAGTAACACGTTAAATCTCATCTAACAGCGATGCGCCATGTGACACCCTCTTCTCTGTGAGCTGTCTCCCCTGCTACGGCATGTCTACACTTTCACTATTACTGAAAACACAGTCTTTATATAATTAATATTCAAAGGTATGTACACGATCACAATAACGCACTTTGTACTCGGAAATCAACAATTATAAATATATACAATTCTAAATTGGTACCACCAATGTTATCAAATCTCATTAAAGTGCATCAACTGTACGGTTAAATTGTCACACAGATCAATAACGAAGAAACCAGCAATAGAGATAGGAAGGAACGCAAGAGGGTTGAAACAATGGGCATAATACTGGCCCCTACCAATAGACACAGTTCTGTGTGGCGATCCCCCCACCTGGGCAACCTGTAAAATAAAGATATGTAGCACAAGCCCAGTCCATATATTGTTCAATAGTCTTATTTCCACCTATAATGTTTTACCCCCCCAATGTACCTGGTGGAGTAGAGTTCTTCGAAGACGCGTCGAAGGATCCTTCTTTAGTGACTCCCTTTAAAGCAGGAGCCACGGATCGTCGAGAGGCGTCGAAGATGGTGAACTTGGCATCGACGGCGTCGATGAGAAGTTCAAGGGTGCCGAGACCACGACGTCGATCCAGGCGGTGCTTGTCAGCGACGTCCTGCGAGGATGAGGTGTGCGGGGCACCTCGGCAATGGATTGTTCAGGACCGCAAAGAGTTTCAGAAGAACTGTGGCCCAACAAGGGCGTCGAGTCATCGAAGTCTTTGTGGTCTTCAGGTGGCGGGAAACCCACCGGCGGATTCTCATCGGCACGTTGGTCGTCCTCGACTTTCTCCGGCGGGACAAAGCGGTCGACGTTGCGGACAAGGGAGTCCTTCGTTTCAAAGGTTCTTAGGCAAAGGAGCGGGCGGCTCCGGTCGTCGGCGGCACGGCGTCAAGTGGTCCCCACGGCTGGGCAACACAACTTCGACGGGCCTCCAGTGGTTACACAAACCTGCGAACCCTGGTCGACGGCAATAGACTTCGACAGCGGCGAAGTTCGGGTGCTTTGCTTCGTTCTACTCGGCAGTCCCATCTCGGGTCAGCAGCCTTTCGAGGGTCTGACTTCCAGGGAGCTTCAGCGAAGGTTAGCGGTGCTCGATGGTCCCTCGGAGCACAGGAAGAGGTCGCCTTACCAGGCCCTCTCTCAGATTAGTCTTCTACGAATTCAGCAGCTTTCAGATCAGGTCGAAGCAAATGCAACAGCAAGTCTCCTTCTTCCAGCTGGGCGTCGAGGATCAGCAGTTCCAGTTACTCTTCAAGTGTAGACACAGTTTATGAACAATTTCCAGTGGTGAGAGGTCCCCAGATATACTATCCTGTCTCTCATCCACACTGCTGGGTCACTCTCAGCAGCCGATCATACAGAAGGGCATTCATGCAGTCAGTCAGCCAATCAGGCACACAGTGCATTGAGGCCATCCTCCTCCCTCTCAGACACTCACAACAAGGAATGTGGATTGGGACAAGTACCCAGCCATTCAACACTACACACTGCATTCAGGCCAGTTTTGGGCAGGGCTGTCTCAGTCTTTGTCTCTCATACCAGAAACCAGACAGCCACAACAAGAAGTGCATATTGGTCACACACTCCATTCACCCAGGTCCCACCCACAGGGTGTACCCACAACAG
This sequence comes from Ambystoma mexicanum, assembly GCF_040938575.1. Classification (NCBI taxonomy): domain Eukaryota; kingdom Metazoa; phylum Chordata; class Amphibia; order Caudata; family Ambystomatidae; genus Ambystoma; species Ambystoma mexicanum. Next base: position 849,774,853 of record NC_090930.1, read on the forward strand.
ACAGTCACTGGGAAGGCTCCAGCAAGTCTGGACTGGACTTCACAACAACACCATATATGGAACTTCCACCCAATAGCCAGTCAGAGGGAAGGGACAGAGTCAGGGCTTCCCAGGACTTTGGAAAAACAAGGTAACCGGCAATAGAAAGCAAGAGGCCACAGGGGCCATCTTGTTTTCCATCAGGAATCAACTGATTCCAGTGGCAGGGCCTGGGTATTCCAAAATGGAGGATACTCAGAACACCTGTCAAATTCAGCATGGAGCTGCCACCAGTCCATACCCTGCTCTGTGGGCCACCCACAGGTGCCCAAAAACATACACTAGGGGCACAGGGTTGTACCCCCACCCATGGGTGCCATAAGGGTATCCCATGGGTCTGTTCACCAAACCAAAAGAGAGAGAGCTGCACCACCAGGAGTCCCACATGAACTCCTGCACGGAAAACACAACAGAACACACGATAAAAAGGCAGTTAAGGACAAGGATACGGAGGCCCTGTCCCTCCGATGTATTTCCAGCATCACAGCAGCCTCTTATAAATTGGAGACTGGCCCAAATTAAAGATAATCTACATCCTACCAAAAGATGGGCATAGAGGTATAAAAGGTAGTGCCAATCTGGAATTTGCTATCATATATACTGTTTGCCCATGTTCTCTCTTCATGCAGTGAACTGCCAGATGATAGAACATTTTCTGACTGCTTCCCTCTGGCAAGAAGAGCAACCAGATGCTCCAGGCGCTCCCAAGGAATCCCTTGAATTGCCCAGTGAAATTCTGACACTGCACCCTTTTGATGATGGGCCAATTTCCTGAGCAGGCCTGCCTATATGCACTTCAGGAAGAAATGCATGGTAGAGGACACTTGATCTAGGAAAGAGACTTTATAGGGAATTAAAGGGTAACTAGACTCAGTGAAGTAGCATCTGCGCATAGCCTCTTGTAGATTGGTGTCTCTTGGTGAGATAGAAAGGAGAGAAATCTTTTTGTAAATGTGGCTTGGGTTGGCTCCTTAGAAAAGGTTTGAAAATGAATCAAACCATGTGAAGATCATGTTTCATATGAAGTGTTTTCCCATTACACTGGTGAATCTGTTTGGAACTGTTCAGGTTCAAATGCCAATCGATGGATTAAGATAAGCGTTCAAGGAGAGAGTACAATACCTCTTCCTCAAGAACCTCTAGGGTCTAAGAGGGTTACCTGCTGGAAGAACCAGAAGCATGACTGCTGCTCAGCGCTTGTACCCAGGAAGCCCACTTCAACTTTACTGGCAAGCAACCTAGAAGCAACTTTGGCCCTTCACTGGAATTGGGAAGAGCAGAAGAGGGCCTGACTCCTCGAGCACACCTCTACAGGAATCATACATTTGTGAAATCCAACAGTCTTACTGGTGCTCCGAAAAATAGCATTTTTGATCGAAGATGCTCAAAGTCAGGCAAGATACTGATACTTCTAATCATGGACTGTTATATCGAAATACTCTTAAGCCATCCCCATCGTTTGCGCCACTCTGTGCTGCCCAAATCCCATCGGGCCAGCTTGCTGTATCGTACAATGACTTGAACATTTAAAAAGCACATAGAACATCATCATGACACTGTTGAGACACCAGAGGAGATTACAGTAGAGTGTTAAGGGGACTGCAGGTCCTCAACAAGGCTGGGCTGTGACCTCTGTCCTTTTATCTTGGATCCTAGAGACTGGTTCACACTATTACACCATTACTTCTGTACATGAATTTCAAGAATGGGTTACATGTACTTTAGTGGATATTTGTCTTTATGTAAGGTTCCCTTTTCTCACACATTCCTTGGAAATGTCTCTTTATTTAAATGTGGATTCTGTGACCCAACCAACTCCGCTCATGATAGGTCTAATCTCTTGAATCTTAGAAAGTAATTAGAATTGTCACCATACCCTTTGACAAGATTCCAGAGATGGGACCTATAGTGAGTGATGATGGTTGTGTCACAGAACCCATAGCTAAGTATATCGACACTCGATCAAGGGATTGTTTATCTATTAGACCCTAATAATAGGGACTCTGTTGTCGTTTCAAAGAAACTAGATATACTCGCAAGAGAATTATGGTTCTATGATGCTTGCTCGATATACATTTAGTTTTACACATTTTGCCGCAAAAAAAGCAGGTGGAGAACCCCCACAACCCTCCCACATCCCCCATCTTAATAAATACCTAACCACCCATCTACGTTTGCAGCGAAATATGTGAAAAAGAGCAAATGGGCCTGCAAGCAAATGGGTCAGTTCAGAGAATTATTGAATACTGACATATGTAAAAGCGTTTTGTATCACAATTCGGCATCCACTTACACGTCATCCCTTGAAATTGTGTCTGAGAAGGAAGTCAGTATTGTATTATATGCATTGTGACATGCTTGAGGAAATGCTTGAGTTCACACTGTCCAATAACAATTTAATCTTTAAAGGAGAATTCTACAGAGCTCATTGGAGTGGCTATGGGTGTGAGATATGCGCCAACCTTAGTAAACCTCTTTATGCGACAATATGAAACAACTTATGCTCTCTCTTCCAGAACATTAGGCTTGGAAAGTATGTTCTTGACTGGAAGAGATATATTGGCAATCTGTTTATAATATGAACAGGGAATGAGACTCAAAGTGATCAATACACCAACAGTCTCAATTCTAACATATATACGAAGGAACTAATCTGTACACATACTAAAGAAACCATAAAATGTTTAGACGTATAAATCCTCATTGTTAATAATAAAACCTTCGCCAGGACGGACCGGAAGGAAACACAAGTTAATTCTGTCCTTCATGCTTCCATAAACGCAGCACTATCAAAACATACCCAAAGGGGAGATGATTATGGCTAATAGGAACTGTATTAACATTGAGGATTTTGAGAAAGAGGTCCACACAATAAGTCAAATATTTGGTGACCGTGGATATGAGGAGAAAGACATATTAGCATCCTTTGAAAAAGCAAGGCAACTTAAGAGGACATAACTGCTGACTCCGAAACCAAAAGGAAATGGAGGGAACAATGAATGAGTTCGCTTTATTATGATGCACTAAGCCCACACTAAGGTTTAATGTAAAGTTTTCCGTAAACATTGACAAATTCTGCCTTTGGATGGAGACATGAGAGACTATATTGAAGACAGGTTCTTGGTAGTTTTTGAAAAAGTACAGATGATTACAATACAGGTAGTCTGAGTTACATGTCCCCAGCAAATGTTAAGAATGAAAACTGTTGATTAACTGTAAGGAGAGGGTTTTCTTTTATGGGAAATGTTTGTTTAGGTAAGTTCCCACATTCTCTATGCACAATTGACAACTACCACATGCACAAATAAAAAGATCAACTACCAATGTAATCTATCTATTAATCTACATTTGCAGCAAAATGTATGTGGGTAGCACCTAAAGAATTGTGCCATATAATAAGAAAATATTTGCATGTGATCTGTACGTGGAGTCTGCAATACACAGTGGTGCAACACTGGATGCACAAAACTCCGGAAGGTAATATCAATGATATCCACTTCTTTGGCATAACACATTTGAAAAAGAATGCAAGAGGAGGGGATACAGAAGCTACAATGAGAAGAATGGCAGAAAGACTCATTTTAGAATTGAGAGTGATTGAAGATGGTATAAATAAGGACATTCAAATTAATATATGCATTGGTAAAACATGAGGCTATGTCCAGGCTCAGCAGATTATATAAATAACCAGCATACAGTCTCTGCATGGATGGAAACAGTATTAATTTATTATATATATATACTATGAAAAAACAAGAGTGATGCAAGAAGTAAAAGAGTTGTCATGAAGTACACATGGTAATGTACAATGAGATTTGCTTCTTGAAGCTGGTGATGGTGTGGAATCGCGAGTGACTTCAATGTTTTGAAGATGTGGTTGTCGTACCATGAATAATATAAATCATGGTAGAATAACTTTTGAGGTGATAAGAGTGCAGTTACAGTTTACATAGGAATTCATTATGAAAAATAATAACACAATTTAATAAAAGAATTTGATAAGTATATATTACATAAATATGAAGGATGCCAGCAACAGGAAAAGAATGCATAAAAAAGCCCATAAGAAGCCAAAGCACTTTTGAGGGATTATGTTTCCATTGACATTGAGAGAAGATTAGCACTATTGATATTCACAGATGAAAAATTACATTTGACAATGGTCTGACACAGGTTTTAAGATGGCACCAACCGAGATATAGCCCTGTGCTTAGGTACATAATAGTCCTGTTACATTCATTACAAAGAACCAATAGGGCACCGGGGCACGCGTGACAAATCAACTTCCGGGGCACCAGTGGTCCAGGGATGAATATCGGTTTCTAAACCATCTATCAGCCCAACACCTGTAGAACACCATAAGGGATCTGAACAGATTGGAAACACAAGCAAATTATAATCCTCCCTGTCCAATTTGATTAACATGGACGGAACAGCAGGCTTATCTCTGAAAGGTCGTGGACCATTGGTTAGTTGCAACACTGCAAAAATACAATTATTACCCAATGATGAAAGCGACTCTTCAGTCAAGGTTGTATACAAATATCAACTTTATTATTAACACAACAGACAGTTCTAGAAACACTACTAAATACAACCCATCCTGTAAAGGAATGCAGAGAACAGGCAGTTTCAAAGAAGGAAAAAGGATGCACTCTGAATACTGACAGGAGGGTAGTCGGTATGGTAAATAATGGCAACAGTTCAAGGATACTTGAGTTCAGCACAAAGGGCGCAATGGGTCTTAGAATGTCTCTAGGGGCCTTCGGAAAAGGACCAGGGGGACAGAACCACAATGTACCTTGTGCTGTAGATGTTCTTGGTGCTCGACAGGGTGGAGTCAGTTTCAGGGCACTTTGCGGCTTCTGTGACAGAGTTCAAGACAGGAGACAGCTACGGGTATCAGGCAGCAAACAGTTTGGTGAGCGAAGCTGGACGGACGGCGGCAGGCTGGCCTACACGGCGACTCGGGTCAGGAATTGTTGTCTGAGTGCTGATTGGCGGTTCTAAAGCACTAGCCGAGACGCTGCAGATGTCTTTCAGCGACTGCGGCTTGACAACAGTCAGCGTTGCAGTCGATTGCAGCTCGAAAGACCTCGACTGGCTCGAAAATGTCCTTTAAGGTGGACATCGGTAGATCCTCATCAAGGCACTTCTCTTAGGTACTTCACTGGGCTTATGTCGTCTTTTAAGGCGGATGGCCCAAAGCTGAAGAGTGCGTTGCAGGATTCTGTCTTGTCCTTGGTTTCGGGTTCAGAGGCTCTCTGGCACGTCCCACCTAGGAAGCTTGCTGCAGAGCCTAGCAGGGCACACTGTGTGCTGGCTGGGTCGCGGTTCTGCCTCTGGGAAAGGCTTAGGGGAGGGATCTTGATTCCATCTTGGAGGTAGTGGCCTTCCTTCACTGGCGGAAAATGTAAGGCAGATTGTACCTACAGCCAGTGTCCAATGATGAGTTCTTCCTTCTGCTTCTGGTGAAGCCTTCAGATGATCTGCCACATGATCTGGGACTACTGTAAACACACAGTCCCACGCATGACAGTTCACTGTCACTCAATAATGTGGACAGGAGCTGACTTCAGGATGGCACAGTTGCATATGAAAGGTTTTGGGGTTTCCTGTCTCTTTTGTTAGCCTCTGCAGCCAGGGCCCATGTGGGCCTGTTTGACTTACCCTGATTAGTATGCAAATCACTGTCACCAGCTGCAGGGTCCAACAAAAGGACAGGGCAGATCCATGGAGCCTTTGTCAGTTAATTTAGGCTGGCCATGGCAGGGGGAAAGTGTGCCCTTCCCCTTCTGGAGATGCATAGTGTACTCCTCGTGTCATATCCAAACTAAATATGACAGGGGGAACTGCACCAGAGGTATGTGTCCCTGACAGACCCTTTTGCTTCTCAATATGGAATCCAAAATACTGACTAATGTCCTGGCAGATAGACTGCTCACAGTTTTGCCAGCAGTAATCCACCGAGATCAGAATGTTTTTTTGTCACACAGGGCAACACACATGAATATTAGACAGCTACACACAGCCTTAGACATGGCCGACAAGAGCTCTGATCCACTGACTCTGCTGGCCATAGATCTTGAAAAGGCCTTTGATTCGATTTATTGTGGGTTTCTATTGGAGACTATGGTATGCATGGGTTTTGGATTGACCTTTCTTGAATAGGTGAAGTTGTTATACGAGCGCCCTTGTGCAATGGTTTGGGTGAATGGGGTATTGTCTGAACACCTTCTGCTAGAGAGAGGCACGTGCCAGACCTGCTCCCTCTCCCTGGCCCTGTTTATTCTGGGGCAGAAAATGGTGCATAAAGCACAGAGAATTGAAAAACCCCTCACTACTGGAACCCAGGGGGAAGTAGAGATTGACCGATTATTATCACATACAACTTAACAACATCATGGATATGTCACATAAAAGTACATTGCAAAGGAACTCATTAGGACTGAAGACAAAATAGAGCAATCTAAGTGGGAAAATATGTATAAATCTTATTTTATTGATAAATATTAAAAACAATATATATTCATACAATGGTGCATCACGAAAAACACAACAGACGACTGTCTATGTAATAGAACATACAACAGAGAGAAGGGAGAATTTATCAGTCCTCCTTTCGCATTTGAAGAATTTGACTATAGCAGTTGTGCTTAAACGCTATTCAAAAAAGAGAGTGTGGACATGTTTCAGCCGTAAGTCAGATTAGATACGTTCTCAGGTATCCATTCAGGAATAAGTGAAAAGGCCATCTTCAGGACAACAAATTTCTTTGTGATGAGGCTGATGTGTAGTTTAAATAAGACATTGTGATCTAAAAAAATGTATGCATAATTAATTAATTGGACAAGATGCATAATTTTAAAGATTGCAGTTGTCTTCTTTTGGTAATATTCACATAGTTTGCAATGTATAAAAAGTATTAAAAAAAAAAGGCAGAACATATAATCTATAGCCTATATAAAGTAAAAGAGGTGTTGTACACTTCAAAAATAAGACAACATGAAACATACGAATAAATCATAGTTGAGTGACTAAAAAATCAGAACAATCTCTTACTTAATTCCACAGGGTAAAGTGTGCTGGAGTAGATGCAAACTTTCATCCGTCTCAGAGCTATTTTATGTACGTTTGGCAGCACACTAGCGGCACAAATCGTAGGGCCTATGGCAAGGTGTACCACATCCTGTTTTTTTTATAAAGAAAAAAGAACATCTAGGGTTATGTTCGCATATTTTATTAAATGTCAAGGGTTTGTGATCATTTAATATAAACGGAAGTCTGTACATATACAGAGGTATCTGGCATAGTTTAGATGTTTAAAAGGGTTTCCATCAAATGAATTGAGGAAAAACAAGTTGGCTAGAAATGTTCAAAACCAAGCTCGAAGGCGACCTTCAAATAGTTTAGTGCCCAGCGATCCTTCCACTATACTTTAACACTGCATCTTTTAATTATACGACAAAGATGCATATGGGGATCGGAAATGAATGCAACCCGGGTTACAGGTGTATATCCTTCTGTGGATGGAAACAGATAGGAAAAGACCCAATAGGTTACTTATGTAGAACACGGGAGAAACTTTAAAAAGGGGAAAATGCATAGTGAATGCGTACTAAATGAATTACCTCGAGAAACTCCCAACAACAAATATACAAAAAAGAAACAGATGATAAATCTGTACGATATTGGAAAGTGCCTGCCTGATGGATTGAATTCAGAAGCAGACGACGCCTCCATGTTAATTTAGAAAGACAGACGCGAGAAAGAAATCTGTCTCACTGTCTCCATTTGGAGGTTAGACAGCACCCAAAGCGAACGACTGATCCCAGCTCCCCTGCTACCCAGGTATACATGCATTTCTCTTACTAAACATCTCTTTTATTAGATTTCTTTCTCGCGTCTGTCTTTCTAAATTAACATGGAGGCATCATCTGTTTCTTTTTTGTATATTTGTTAGATCTCGAACGACGTCGTATTTTTGAACAAACCCGTCTGTTGAACAACTACACGCCCGGACTCCCAATACGATTCATATAAGAGCTCTCATCCGAGCCATTCATGGGAGTTTCTCGAGGTAATTCATTTAGTACGCATTCACTATGCATTTTCCCCTTTTTAAAGTTTCTCCCGTGTTCTACATAAGTAACCTATTGGGTCTTTTCCTATCTGTTTCCATCCACAGAAGGATATACACCTGTAACCCGGGTTGCATTAATTTCCGATCCCCATATGCATCTTTGTCGTATAATTAAAAGATGCAGTGTTAAAGTATAGTGGAAGGATTGCTGGGCACTAAACTATTTGAAAGTCCCCTTCGAGCTTGGTTTTGAACATTTCTAGCCAACTTGTTTTTCCTCAATTCATTTGATGGAAACCCTTTTAAACATCTAAACTATGCGAGATACCTCTGTATATGTACAGACTTCCGTTTATATTAAATGATCACAAACCCTTGACATTTAATAAAATATGCGAACATAACCCTAGATGTTCTTTTTTCTTTATAAAAAAAACAGGATGTGGTACACCTTGCCATAGGCCCTACGATTTGTGCCGCTAGTGTGCCGCCAAACGTACATAAAATAACTCTGAGACGGATGAACGTTTGCATCTACTCCAGCACACTTTACCCTGTGGAATTAAGTAAGAGATTGTTCTGATTTTTTTGTCACTCAACTATGATTTATTTGTATGTTTCATGTTGTCTTATTTTTGAAGTGTACAACACCTCTTTTACTTTATATAGGCTATAGATTATATGTATTGCCTTTTTTTAAAATACATTTTATACATTGTAAACTATGTGAATATTACCAAAAGAAGACAACTGCAATCTTTAAAATTATGCATCTTGTCCAATGAATTAATTATGCATACATTTTTTTAGATCACGATGTCTTATTTAAACTACACATCAGCCTCATCACAAAGAAATTTGTTGTCCTGAAGATGGCCTTTTCAATTATTCCTGAATGGATACCTGAGAACGTATCTAATCTGACTTCCGGCCGAAACATGTCGACACTCTCTTTCTCGAATAGCGTTTAAGCACAACTGCTATAGTCAAATTCTTCAAATGCGAAAGGAGGACTGATAAATTCTCCCTTCTCCCTGTTGTATGTTCTATTACATAGACAGTCGTCTTTTGTGGTTTTCGTGATGCACCATTGTATGAATATATATTGTTTTTAATATTTATCAATAAAATAAGATTTATACATATTTTCCCACTTAGATTGCTCTATTTTGTCTTCAGTCCTAATGAGTTCCTTTGCAATGTACTTTTATGTGACATATTCATGATGTTGTTAAGTTGTATGCGATAATAATCAGTCAATCTCTACTTCCCCCTGGGTTCCAGTAGTGAGGGGTTTTTCAATTCTCTGTGCTTTATGCACCATTTTTTGCCTCTTGATTAACGTCCCTTCTTGAGAATTGGTTCCCCGTAAACAAAAACTTTGGGATTTTGCCCCTTATTAGCAAATCCTGTTTATTCTGGCCATGAAACTCCTAGTGATGTGGCTTAGAGGGGACCCTATCGTCAGAGGCTTTGTGTGGCCATCAGGCTGGGAGGATCGTCTCTCCCTATATGCAGATGAACTGCTGTTATATGTTGGTGAACCACGGAAGTCGATCCAGAGGATAATGAAATTCTGGCCCAGTGGTCTTCAGATCAACTGGTCAAAATCGATCCTCCTTCCGATGAAGCGTGGACAGACGGCGATCCAAGATTGTGACACCTTTTGGTTAGTGTCAGGGTCCTTCACATATCTGGGAGTTCAGATCAGCGTTGACCCGGACACATTTTTTGTAGCACGACCTGCAACCAGTAACTACAAGATACATGGTAGATACCTGATTCTGGTCTACTCTTCCCTTATATTTGTTCGGGAAAGCCACAATGTTTAAAATGATGATGCTGCCTAGATACCTTTATATTTTGCAAAACACCCCGGTCAGGCTTCTGGAACGACAATTTCACCTTATTGAATCAGCATTGCGCAAATTGCTATGGAGCGATTCATAACCTCGGATAGCCCTAAATACTTTATATAACTTGGTGTGGGATGTTAGGATAGCACTCCCGGACCGTAAGAAATATTACTGGGCCTCACAACTGGAGGTGGCTAATGGATGGCTGCATGGAGCCAAACATATTCCACACATTGGGCTGGAGTGTGCTGCGATGTCCCACGAGGACCCACTGCAGACACTTCATGGAGGCACGACCGTGGCTGACCTGCTTTCGATATTGCAACAAATGGTGAGGATCTTAGAAAAAGCTAGGATCGAAATTGTTTGGAAACAGATTTGAACAATGGCAGTCCCCATTATGGCACAACTGTGATCTGCCTGAGCTGGCAAAACTGCCATTCCCCCCTCAATGGTATGGCAAAGGTATTCGGGTAATGGTGGATGAGGTGGTGGAGGGCCGCATCCGTTAATTTCAAGAACTGAGGCAAAACTCTGAGCTTGCAGATCGAGACCGATATCAGTATGTCCGGTTAAGGCACGCTATGTGGGCACAATTTTACAAGAATATCGATTGCCTGGCGCAGTCCTCTCTGTAGGCGAATGTCATTGCCAAGCATCTGGCTGGTAAGGCGGTTTCCACCTTGTACCAAACACTTTGCAGTTTTACTAGACAACCTCTTACAAGACTTAAAATCAGGTGGTAAACAGACATGGGCCCCTTGGAGGCAGAGGAATGGCAAGAGGCTCTTATGACACCCCGCAAATTCACCAAACCAGCTAGACTTCGATTGGTACAATTAGAGATCCTGCATAGAACGTACTGTACGTGGGATGTAGTGTTTAGTTGGGGCCGTACAATCGACTCCACTTGTTTGCGCTGTTGCTTGGCAGAGGGGTGGTTCTACCATACTATATGGGCTTGTTTGCAAATCCAGTCCATGTGGCGGAGAATTGTTGGGAAGGTAGATGCTGTGATATCAGACCCGATTCCGATGGAACCTAAATAGTTGCTGCTTGGGATCTGGGGGAATAGAGCGTATTCTAGATACGAAAAACTATTTATCTGAAACGCCTTTATAATTGCAAAATGGAACAGTGCCATGAACTGAGGAGTAAGGGAGATCCCTAAGATGTTCAAATGGATTCTAGACATGGATGGGTGCATGACTATGGAGGAAAGCCTATACAGGGACAGGGGTTGCCTCCATAAATGTGGGAAGATCTGGGCTGCATGGCCGAATGCCGTTTGAGCATATCGTTACTGTAATGAGTGGTTGTTATGCCACTGTGAAAGTTGTAATGCGCCATCTGGGATATTTCATTTTGGTGTATTGACAGAATCAGCTTCACACCTTTCTAATCATGATGCTATGACTGTCTGTGCTGCTATTCTATATTCTTTAGCTTGTGATGTTAGTAACAAAGTGCATAATGGCAGCACCTGTGTATACATCCATTTGTCAAGTATACACAGGTGTTGCCATTATGCACTTTGTTACTCACATCATATGGTCATTATTGCCATCATTTCCAGGTTCCGCTGTCAAACACTGAGGGACCTGCGCAATGGACCAATATTTCCATTGAACCCCCATGCAGTCGTACCATTACCATCTAAGCCTCGGGGAAGGACGTGGCCACTTTGTACACTAGATGCCCTTTTGCCAAATTAAGACAGCCATGAAAGTTAAATTATGACTTGTTTGCAAAGCAGTTCCAGATTTAGAAGGGCAGACACCAGGAAGCACAGCAATCACAGACTCAAGTAGGTCCAATACGCACCATGCGGCAAGATTCTAGTAATGGCAGATGCCAGTATGCTCATTTGGCCATGTGGCACCCTAAGGACAGGGTCCAGTTTGGCAATTTAGAACAAAGAAATCGTTTTTGGTATGGTCACGAAGGGCAGATATCAGCATATCCAATCAGCACACTGTGACCAGGCTCCATTATTCATGTAAGTGCAGTTTCCATTATGCTCACTTAGCAGAGTATGTCACATTCCAGGAACCAATGTCCAGCACCTAATGTCAAGTATTTGGATCTCAGTAACTCAGAACAACCCTTGCAAACATTGGGGCCTTAGGAGCTTGGTCCCTCTTAGATCTGCCTGACAGGCCGCAGGCACCGTAACGCACACACTAGTGCAAGTCCCACAGTCCTAACAAGCTCTCAAACCACTTTAACCCACATTCAAGTATGCCCACTTGGCACAGAAATGGCAGATTCCATATGCCCATTGTGATGGGGTCCGGGACTTGACCTTCTCAGGGGGACCAGGGACCCCTCCCGACATGAGGCCACAGGCCTACCAGCATTTTTGCCAGTCCTGCCCGAGAGGGAGGTGAGGGAGTTGGGTGGGCCACAGTCTCTGCCCCCATGTATGTGCCACGATTGCTACCCCTGTTACAACTTTCCATCACCCAATGGCTTGCCATTGAGATGCCGGTCTGAGTTATTTTTGTTACCTTACAGAACTTCAAGAACCAGCATGCCTAGCAAGCACTGGAGACTATAGCAGAATGCAAAGAGAAACCGGCGGTCTCAGCTCAAACTCAGAAACACTTGCATTGAATGAGCTGTGCACTAGCAGTACTCACCACGTGGAATGAACACCACAACCCTGAACTAACACCGGACCACAAGGGGATCAAAGGTGAATTTGAATCCTGTGCTGTGAAAAGGGGCTGGGGTCTAGAGTGGCTAATGAAGACTTGTGGTGTAAAGCCCTATCTCCCAGGGAAAAATTGACAGGTGAGACAGTGGACCAATGGAGGTGGAAGAGGACAGAAACAGGAAGAGAAGAGTACTAAAGGGCAATGATTTGAAGACAGGGTAAAAGAGTTTGGGTGAGGTCAGGTGGAGTGGAGGTGGACCAAGAGACCTGGTGAATGACGGACAGTGGAGCAGAGTGTTGTGTTGCTTGTGGTGGCGCAGAAGATTATTACAGGTGAGGTGTTCGCAATGAGAGAGAGTGGTATCAGATAGTGAGAATGGAGCAGTGAATGAGCGAGCGCCTGTGAGAGTGAGTGTAGCAGAGTTGTGAGAGAGTGAGTAGTTGTTGGGAAAGAGGAGTGCGAGAGAGTAATGAGGAGCAGAGAGGAAGAAGGAGAAGAGGGGATAGGTGTGGAGGAGGGAGCAGAGCGGAGATAGAGAGGAGAGTAGGAGAAGGGAAGAGATGAGTTGCGGGAGACAGAGAGAGACAGAGAGAGACAGAGAGAGAGAGAGAGCGAGAGAAATAGGGAGATAGTGAGAGAGAGAGAGAGAGAGAGAGAGAGAGAGAGAAAGAGAGAGAGAACACACAGGGTAAGACCAGGATAGGAAGAGGAGGGAGGAGTGAGTAACACGATCAGGGAAAGGAGAGAAAGGGGGCAAGTGGGGGAGAGAGTGAAAGGATATGGTTGTCTTTGTGTGGCACACTCAAGACCCTTGCCAGTGCTATGAAAACCTGAGAAAATGACCTTAGAATTAGGGAAACCCTAGGAAGTCCTGAAGGGAGCTAGCTACATAAGCCACAGCCTTTAGGCCTTCGCTGAATAGATAGTAGGTTTTACAGATCTTTAGTCTGAAGTCGACTTGGGGTTGTAGGGAAGTCTGTGCTAGGGTGTAGGGAGCCCATGGGAGGTCAAGCGAGGGGTGACCATTAGGGTAATCCCCGGTGAACAAATAATAAACTGCCAAATTATTTTGACTTGTATTCAGTAAAGACACTGGAGCCATAGGTTGGTGTATGGGAGTTTTTGATGCCCTCCGTGACACCAGCTAGAGCAATGATGTCAAAGTCAATTATGCACTGTAGTAGTACTCTGAGTGAGGGCTGACACTGGGAATCTGGTCTCTGTGCACTTTACATGCAATACCTTACTCTTTAACCTTCACCTAGTTGGAATTCACAAAGAAAGAAGTTATCGCTTCTGGACGGCGCTATTTCGGTTTCCACTTGCTTGCTTGAATATAACATTTAGTATTATTGCCACATAGGGAAATTTGCAAAGATTGTATCATTGGTTTTTCATATTTGATGTTTTATTTAATTTGACATAACACCACCATGTACAGGAGAAGATTTCTTAATGAGAGAAATGTTACCAGACACATTATTGTGGAATATGGCATTTGCCACCCTTCTGCTTTATTCGTCTGAAACAATGTAACACTTGAATGAGCCCTAAAAAGGGCAGAGTATGTCAGTTATTGTTCAACTTCTTTATGAGTGTCTCAAAGATTGAGCACACCAGGCCTAATAAATCATAATTGGCCTGTTCTTTATGGGTGTGTTCTTTCCTTTTAAGCTTGCATTGCCCATTCGTTTATAATTACCAATTATGATTATTTACAAAGAAGTCAAACCTTTTGCAAGAGAATAACAACCTCACTGCAGAAATGAAGGCAATGAAGTTCAACATGAAAAAGCATCGGCATTTGGCTTTTGCAATTGTTCATCATGTTTTGCATTTACAGGTATGTTTTTTATTGGCCCCACAAGAACTGTTCCTACTAAAAATACAGGAGGGCTGGTCATCATGTGACTATTACTAGGTGAGCTGTTAGCCACTGCTGTTTGATTAAATACTTCTATCATTTGAGGTCAGCAGCAGAGGCACAGTGTCTGCATCTTACACAGCCTGCTAGGAAGGCCCATAACATGCTTTTGATCTCTGTACCATCCAGCAGGACATCATCAATAATGTTAAAATGCACCTTCAAGTCTCAATTACCCAGTGTAATAAACATGTCCAACAGAACAGTACACACCCATGGAATCTATTTACTACAGGGCTTTGCACGACCCTGATAAGGAACACAGATATACTTGAAATGAGATCATGTGTATGAAGGCTTTACTTCTTGATAACTATTGTTTAAAGCAAGTTGAGAATCCTAGGTGGTACCAAGATCTAGCACCAGTTTTCCAGCCATGCCCGTACAAAAAAGGCATCAACAATCATGCAAACATGCCAGTTATAACTGGCGGCAGGAGGGGGGTGATAAAAATGGACAGGTAGAAAAGGGAGGGTGGGTTGATCAGGTGAGGTCAAGGGAGGAGAAGGCAGAACGAGAGACCAGGAGGAGGAAGGACAGTCGAGCAGTGGAGGGGAACGCGGAACAAAATGACAGAGCGCTGGTGCAATGTGAAGTATTGGTCATTGGTACTTGGGTGTGAGAGGGTGTGTATGGTGAGAGTGAATGAGCATAAGTGCAAGTAGAAGGGGGCGAAGTGAGAGTGAGTGAGAAAGGTGAATGAGAGCGTGAAAGGAGGGTGACTTTGAGAGAAGGAGGCGTGGAGTGTATTTTAGAGGGGAGCAAAGAGCAGTGGGAGTAGAGTGTAGTAGAGCGTAGTGGGAGAGGTGTTTAGTGGAGAGGAGTGGGAGGAGAGAGGAGAGTAGTAGAGAAGAAAGTGGAGAATAGCAAAAGGAGAGGAAGAGTAGAACTAGAAGTGAGACAGAAGAACATCAGAAGGACAGAGGGATAGAAAGAGGAGAGTGGGAGGAAGTAATGGGAGGAGAGGAAAAGGAATGGAAAGGCAGAACATGAGTGTGAGGAGTATGGGAGCATCAGGGGTAAAGATTAAGTGAGATCTCGTGGTTGGAAGGTGCCAATTTCTGATATCATATTTCTTGTGAGAACCCCCAAACACAGGTTACGATCCACCCAGAAGACCCAAAATGGAGTAAAGAGATGGTGCATTCCTTTAGGCCCTCACCACTACCCAGTCAGACTTTAGACGGTTAGGGTTACAGATCTCTAGTGACCACTTGTGGATTTTGAGATGTTTGGGTAAGGGTGCAGGGAGAGCAGGGGGAGACAAGAGACATAGGGATGGCCCCAAGTTAAACCCTGTTACAATACTTAATGAAAAACTTTGAATTATCTTCGGGAGTTGGTGTGTTCTTGAGTTAATCTCTGACAACTCTCACAATGTTCCAATTAGAGGTTTGCCAGCAGAGGAAAAACAGGAAGTCTCCTTGAAGTACCCTTTGGGTCAATTGTTAGTAACATGGGCTGCACTCCAAGACTTAATCTCTAGCAGAACTGCACAGGGTGCATATATCAAGTTCAAACTTAATGGCCAAACCAAGATAATAATACAAAATTAACATGATTCGGTCAACTTGTCTAGAATTAAAAATAAAGGGGAAAGTGAGCAAAATAGACCAAAAAAAAATAACGGCATTCAAAATTGGCCAACTACTGTAATCAAAGTCTATTGGACAACTGTCCCAATGCCCAATGGGAGCCAGAGGCCCATGGAAGTCTATGGAAGTCGAGAAAACATGTCTTCAAAGTATCAGTGATCATCTCTTCACCAGGAGCCGGATCCCCACGGGAGGTCACACTGGGGAATAATGCATCCCAAAGGTCGAGGGACCGTGCTTCCATGGGTCATGATGAAACTAGTACCATAAACAAAGAGCCTCATAAACAAATAAATAACACCAAAAACAAACAAGGATTGGCAATGCCAACCTTTGGAATTCTGTGTAGGCGAGGAAAGGGCACTTGCCAGGCACTGCATAGTGGTATTAACTAGCTATTGATGGTAGCAGGTGCACAATGTTGCAAATACTTGGGCATCTAATAGCAGTGCCTGGCAAATGCCTAATACTTGAACACAAGCCAAAACTGTTGGCTTTGACAATGCTTGTTTCCAACAGGACTTCAGTGAAGGACACACATAATGCTTATAAAGCCAGTGGCTGAAGGCAGACCTGGGCAAGACATTTTTATTCCACCTGTAGCACGTTTACAATTCCAAGTCATGACCTGTCAGAAGACTGCTTTGAGAAAACATGGGCAGGCACTTTGACTGCAAAGTCTGATGGTAAGGCTTGATTAAAACGAGCTCAAAGAGTTCCCATGAGGAGTGTTGTTGGATGAAGAGGGACAGGAACAGACCGGAAATGGCATATGGATTAGCATGGCCATGGGCAGTCAATGGGTAGGCAAATAACCATAGGCCTACAAGTTTTGTGTCCTTCCTCATATGCCATTTCTCATTATCTGCACTCTAATGCAATAGTTTTAGCTTAGAGGTGGCCCTTTAGCGCCACCAAATAGCCCAAACTAAAAAGTCCACATTACTGATGGAGCAGCTAAGAAGGAGGGAGGATTGCAATTTACAGGATTTGTAATGGGGAGTAATGTTGCGTGATCAGTCTGTGTGAAAGCTTCCATTCCACCTAAGTGTTGTGTTTAGCGTGGGTCTCTTTCAGTGTTGCTGCTGTGCTCCTGGAGTTTAGTTTGGATAAGTGTTGCATATTAGAGCCTCTAACCTTGGCATGAAATGGACAGAGGAGAGTAGTCCACATTGACACCTCTGCTGCAGCAGCAGCTAGATATTTTTAGCTCCTATTGGATTCCTAGACATAAAAATAGGCAGCAAGGTATTAGGAAAAGCAATCTAGTGAAGCCCAGAGGACTTCCTGTGACGCCTCCGCGATCAGGAAGCTAAAAGACTAATGGCATTAATAATCGACCATTCTCCAGGGAAAGGGATGAGCCAAAAGGCCACCGAGGTAGGCGGGAGTGATGCAAGCGCTGCTCAAAGACGCAGTAGGAAATGCGCAGCCTCAGCTACTAACGCAGCCCGAGTAACAAAGCGAGACCGCGTACAGCGTACATGTGTGTTTGGAAATCTTCTCTTGCGTGGTGGGGATATTTCCATCACACAGATTTACATTCATTCCATAAACAGCAGCTGCTAATTCATGGCCACCAGATGGTCAACAGATTTGGAGAAACAATGCAATGATCCTTCTTCTTATTTATAAGAATGCAGTAACAACCCCCAGCAGTACAGCTCCAGGGAGGTAAGAGACCGGCCATGATGTCAGGACACACTTACTGCTGATACATCAAATGGCTCATGGCACACATGTTGAAGACATTTTTATTACATCAGGAAATGCTTTTTATCTGCCTTTAAGCCATTGAAATTCGGCAGACTGGAAATTTTAAGGAGATGCCAATGTTATTTTTGAAGCATAGATAGCACAAAGAGATCCCAGAAGGGTGTGTTTTGGGCATGGAGGGTCAGCTGATTGCTGGGAATAGCAATAGGGACTTGCATGGTCATGGGCAGTCAAGGGTGGGCAAATAGCTAAACAACATCAACAGCCCTTGTGCCCCACCTCACATCTCATCTCTTGCCCATCTTCACTTCCTGTGCCAATCATTTCGGCTTATAGTCAGTGCTTACAGACAAATAGCCAAACCTAAAAAAAAATGGTTCTTGATTTGAACAAACATCAGCACTTCAAAAAGCGCTTCAAAATCATATTTAAGACCATGATACACCCATACACGTTACGGTCAAAAGCATAATGGGAGAAGCACAGTTTCTCACAAAAGTTCGACAAGAACAGGGATGTTCTCACAGCCACACCGTCCCTGTTCTAAAATCCGTGCTGACATCAAGGGGCAGCACTGGTCCATTTCCCCACATTGATGCAAATAGAGAAAAAACGTTGCTTGCACCAGTTCTCAAACCGTCATTCGAGTTCTGGCCTCGCTTTTTGGCATCTCAAACAAATGCTGGGCAGACCTAAGACAATTGTACGCTCAGACGCATTTGTATTATTAAGAAACATAAATAAAGGCAAACTCTAAGTAGGGGTCACCAACCGTTATGTTGGTTAGAGCTACTTGTAGTTAGTTGCCAAAGGCGGAAGTTACTGGGGTGGTGATGTCCATGAGTATGAGAATGTGTACCAAGATTTCTTGGGCCTGTTTACTTGCTCTTTATATAAAAAAGGAATAACCTATGCATTTACTATGATATTGATAACGTCTTTATTTCATTATTTGTATTAGTAGCTGTCTCCTAAAAACTTTCAGGCATATCAGAAAGTATGAAACCAATCGAGACATTCAATGTGATGATTTCAATGCTATGTCAGGCGGGATCACAGTTTTGAGTTCAGGAAGTTCATGTCTGAAAAAGGCAGATTCGCAGAGACAGGCAGTCACATTGCCTGAAAGAGCAGATACTCTCCTGGCCATAGTGTTTGCACCCAACTACACACCAGACATGGCAGGCAAATTCAGGTCAGTTTTTCAAATCTCTTATAACAGACTCTGCCACGAGAGTTACTGCGCACTTCACAATTGTACCATCTGTAAAAAGTACATTTGTTTTCCATGAAATTAATAAAGCAACTTTGAAGGATGTCTCTGTAACAGTGTAACAGCATTGGCATTGCAGTGTTTAGTTTAGCTACTTTTTAGGATTGCAGACAGCTTCCTTTGGTAACATTATATTCATCATTTATGTTTATTATTGCAAAATGTCTATTAACATTACTCTTTTTCCCCCCTAACTTTGGCACCCTAGAGTAAAGATGCACATTTTCTTTTTACGCTGTAAGAAAAGAAAGCGATTTCCCAATTTGGATGGAAATGGTACATCTTTTGCTGCTGCATGTGCAAAAATAATCTGAGGAGTATTTTCAATCAATGTGTTATAAAGGTTTAAAAAAATTAAGCATATATCATGTTCTGCTTTGTCCAAATATAAAATCCACGGCCAGTTTAGCATATCCCCAATTGATGCAAGGTGCTCACATGCCAGGTTGCAGAATTCAGCCAATGAAAAGACAAAGCCTACTTTGTTGACTCCCCTTAATAATTGGCAAGACTGAAAAAGTAACATGTGGAAACCATGTGATCAAGTTATATGCAAACAAGTGTAAATCACAGGGATGCAATAACATTCAGTTTTATAGCTATGACTTGAAATGTGCACAAATCATACAACAACCCAGCCAGACAATACATGAATTGTCATATTAACATTTTGAGCAAAGAGAGTTTGGTTGTAGTGAGGGGCAACTTGTTCATAATGGGTGGTGACCTGCCACTCGTCTGCTCTTTATGAAGAAGGCAGTAAAACAGCTCATAGGCTTGCTGCCCCTCCCAGCAGGAATCATGCAGGTCATGCTGGTGCAAGACCAATGGGCTATGCCAAGCTTGCATTTACAGCTCTCACAGAAATATTGAGGGTGCCAGCTTCACTGAAATGGTTTAAAATTGACCATTATGACATATTATTTGTAATAGCATCAACATGTGTTTTACAGTGGCAGCATATCCTGGGTGCTGTTGGTGACCACACATTTATTGGAATTTTCATGTTACCACATTTCTTGTAAATTGTACTGTTTCTTGCCCAATTTTTTTTGGCAAAAGCAGTGCTCATAAATTGCTCTATTTCAACCCACTATTGCAAGGCTGAAAATACCCTGCCAGAGTTTGACCATATTCATTTATCAATCAATCAATCTTTTATAATGTTCTTAATACTGGAGACCAATCTCTAAGCACGGACCGGGATTCAAACCTGCGCTGCCCTACATTGTACAGGACAAATGCATTGCCCCTGAGCTGGCCTCCAAGCCTTATGCGTACAGATTTCCCACAGGTTTCCCGTTTTGTGTACAAAGGGGGATCAACCCTATTTGTTCTCCCATCCCACGGCTCTCCTCAATGTTCTCTCCTTGTATTCACCATCCTGTTTTGTACACTGCTCTGTTACTTGGTAACAAGGTTTAAGCTATGATATTCCTATACATATAAAAATATATACATACAAACCACTGATCACATTTACCACCTAATCACTTAATTTGTACTATGGTTTTGTAAAACCTAACCTGAAACAGAACTCTCAAATCATGCTTTTTAAGTCCAGGCATTGATGGCACATCTCTGTTTAGTTTAATATGTTTAGTTTTATAAATGTAAGTGGAAAAGCATCAGAATGCAGTGCAGCTAGCAATTTTCCTCATTTACTTAAATGCAAAATTGGCATTAGCACTTGAATTCTTGTATTGGGACATGCAAAGAGGTGTTTAGCTTTATAAATGTAAGTGGTAATGCATCAGAATGCAGTGCAGCTAGCAATTAGCCTCATTTACTGAAATGCAAAATTGGCGTTAGAGCTTGAATTCCTGTATTGGGACATGCAAAGAGGTGGAATTGTCTATATCACAACTAATTCCATCTTAACCATACTGCCTTAAAACCGAAACCGAAAACTCAGTGGGCCTCATTACAGGGACGGCGGTAAGGGTTTACCGGTACCGGTAAACCTTACCGCCTTACTACGAGGTCCCTTTGCGGGTTGGAGAATTTAACGCCTGCTTTTTGCAGGCGTTAAAAACCAACCCGCAAAGGGACCAGGGAGCTAATTACGGTACCGCAATTTGCGGTGCCGTAATTAGCACCTTCCCCATTCCCATTATGCCCTATGGGGCAAAAATGGGAATGGGGAAGGGCAAAGGGGGAAGGGGGAATTACCGCCCCACCAACCTTGGAATAGGGCGGTAATTCCCCTTTCCACCAAGGCGGTGCCGGTATTTTACCGGCATGGACCAAGGTGCTAATACACCTTGGTCCACCGCCGTCCGTGTAATAAGGCCCAGTATCTAAAAAAAAAAAAACAATTCATAGTTTTACCATAACAGCAACACGTAAGGCTAAATGTACTTTTTCTCTTGCAAATTGCATTCACATGGATTGTCCTTTTTGTAAACACACACTGACTTTTTGCTTTGCTTTGCAGGAAGAGGGGAGGGAGGGGGCAGGGAAAGAGGCCCATGGACTTCAGACACAAAAATAAACTCACAGCACCCGTTTTGGTCTCTGATGCAAGGAGCTACTGGCAAGCTTTAGGTCAGCTACCAGTGGCTTGCGATCTACTAGTTGGAGACCTGTCTAAACACACCATGTCCAGGCTGCACCACCCCCGACAGCGCACTGCTTCTGGCATTAGCAATAATGAAAAGGAAAGCTGGCTGCAGACGCCCACAGAGGCATTCTGCTGGAGGCTCTTTTCATTGGCTGTGCCTGCAAGTACAGACTGTAGACTGGGCTGCTTCCACATGCAACTGAAAGCTGTGAGGCTAGGAGGGGGCCCGCTGCCACCACTTGCCACCGTCGAATGCTGACTGCAACAGATCCTGGTGCCGTCTCTGTTTCCTGGATGTGACTTGATCGCGGGAATGAGGATGAAGTGTGTTTCTGGATCCTCCAAACATAGCCTGCCTCCACCCACTGCCACAGGCCATGCACACATAACTCATGTCACTTTCTCAATGTTTTGTGTATTGAATTGCAAGTACTGACTGACACTGCTTGAGGCTGTGGGCCGCGCTCAGTGGCAAGGTACTGCACACACTGACAGTAAAGTTCACCACCGGGCCACCGTTCTGCTCCAAAGACAATGCAAAGAAGCACTGCAGACATTTCCTATAGAACAAAGCGGTGGAAAGCATGTTCACTCTTCGGGAGTGGAAGGTCATTTGTACAAATGTGCCTCACTACGGTTCGACGGATTGCAAAGTGTAGATTAAAATGATATGGGGTATTATTTTTCATAGATTTAGCAATTGGTAAGGAATGGGATGAAGAGGCCTCATGTCTTAAATTGTTTGACAGGCGCTGCCTGTTGCCACTGATGGACGTGCACTCTCTACTATAATACGGATACCTTCCTAGTTCTGATAGAGTATTTATTCAGAAAAATACCGTCCAGGACCCATGCAAGAGCAGCCATTAAGCCTCCTGGGCCTTCTCTGAGCACCTGGGTAATAAGAATTATTAATCTCATTGGGCCTTTTGTACTAGCTGGGTTGATTCACATTTTGTGAAGGCAACTCAATCTATACAGCCCATCAAAGTGCAGTCATAGGGCCTCATTACGACCCAGGCGGTAAGGGGTTTACGGCAGCGTAAACAGCGCCGACCCTTACCGCCTGATTACGAGGTCCCTTAGCGCCATGGAGCTTTTAACACCTGCTTTTAGCAGGCGTAATTAATGCCTTCCCCACTCCCATTATGCCCTATGGGGCAAAATGGGAATGGGGAAGGGTAAATGGGTAAATGGGGACTTACCGCCCCGCCAAGGTCGGAATGGGGCGGTAAGTCCGCCAAACACCATGGCGTAAACATAGTTTACGCCATGGTGGTAAAGTCACGGCCCAGGCGGTAACTTACCGCCTGGGTCGTAATGAGGCCCATAGTCTTTTTTCTATCCTTGTTACCACTCAAAGAACATATTTCAATGCCATCTTCTCATTGTGCCCATAATTTCTATGCCTGTGACATTCAGATTAACATCCATTTGAATCGGTGACCAGCATTGTTACCCTGACTACTTCCTTTGAAGCAGCCAATAAGAATGGACGTTGCCTACTTCTGAAAAGGTACCTGATCACTGCAACGCCACTGTCATCTTTTAACAATCATATGTTCTGTTTCTCCTTTCACCCACTTTTGCACAATGCTTCTTTGGCTAGAACAAGATCCTTTGGCACTCCCAACACACCACACCCATGTTCCTAACTGAAAGTCCAGGTATGCTGGACCCTTTTTTTTCCTAATAATCGAATTGTTGGCAACAACTCCAAGCACACAACATAGCACAGAAACACAAAACAATGATTATGAGACCCAAAGAGTGAGGCAACTTTATTTCCCCGGTGTAGAATACTTCAACAAGCCCAAAAGGATTGTGCTCCATCGAGAGGGAGTGAATGTGTTCTGCAATTTCCAGGATATATACAGAATGAACAATAAAAGGAGGGATCTTTGAATGCAGTCCATGGTGTCTTATCTTAAAAGTTTATTTGAGTATATTTCTATTATTTTAGCCTTGAAAACGCACAGGAGAGTGTGAAACACGTGTTGTCTGTATTGTGTTTGCAACTCGTACTGGATAGATAGTTGTGTTAAGAGTCTCTGTGTTGGTTAAACTTGCTACTTGATGCTTGGAGAGCTGTGTACATTATTAGCAATGACATTGGAATCATTATAAAATCTGTAATAACACGCATGAACATTGTATTTAGCAGATGTTCTTCGAAGTTTGCTTGCATAAAGATGATATAATTTTTTCAGAGGGAGTGCGCATTCAAGGACATGTCTCTTCGTACCCAGTATTATGACGTCCATTCTAAGCACAGCCCAGAGACTGCATCTAATACTCTTAGGTTACTGCATAAAGCAGTGTTACGCAACATGCGGCCCGTGGCCCTCCAAGTAACATGAGTTCAATGATGGTAAAATCAGTCAGTCACAAAGTCTGTCATGTCAGGTGTGTGAAGCCTCCGTGGCCCAGTTTTTGCCTCTGCATCATCATATGTGCAGTTTTACTTCAATTAAAAAACTTAATTTCACTCCCATGGTACAAATAAATCAAAGTGGTAATGCCAATCAACAGTCTATGTATCACATGTTACAGTAAAATAGTAAAAGTGTGCCGTAAACCCATGTTTTTAACTCTAATTTTTGCACCGATGTCCACACTAACCGTTCGTTGCCATGGATAGTTAGGCCCACTGTTTGGGAGTTCTGTGTTATATTCATCCCTCCAACATACAGTGGCTTTTCAACAGAAAGCCGCCTCTTTAAGCATATGAATACATACCTAACATAACCTCTTGCAAGGATGGTGGCAGTCGTTAACTCACGTAGGGCGTCATCACGAGGTTGGCGGTATCCGGGCGGTAATTGCACCAGGATACTGCCAACGCAAATAGCATTACCGCTACTCGGTCTGGCGCTATTAGAGCAGGAGCATGCGTAGTGGTAAGGCGGTAAATCCCCATTCCCCCTTGGACCCAGAGGGGGTTTTCGGTGTTGTTAGCGCCGGCGCAATTAGCGCTCTGCTAATAGC
Source organism: Ambystoma mexicanum (assembly GCF_040938575.1). Lineage (NCBI taxonomy): Eukaryota > Metazoa > Chordata > Amphibia > Caudata > Ambystomatidae > Ambystoma > Ambystoma mexicanum. The sequence goes on from NC_090930.1 coordinate 849,799,550, forward strand.
ACCGAATGCAAGCAGAAAGTGGATATTTTTACCTCCAACAAAAAGCTGGATGGAAAACTCCAACTTTCCGCCCAACTCATGATTGGGCCAACCCTTAAATGCATCAGTTATAGCGTTACCGACGTATTTAAGGGCTACTGCCAAACTCATATAATTCTGATCTAGGCCTCATCAGCGTTTTATCATTATTACACGCATATAACCAAGAAGTGTTCATTTCTAAACCACTTCTGCAAATAGCCCTTACATATGCCCACCCTTCTACCACACCATGGATATAAACATAGTCTTAAGCATGCATTGCCTTTAAGTCTTACCTCCTGTCTTTTGAAGTTAGTGACGTATTCCTCAAACTGCTCATCTTTTGTTTCGTCTGCTTTTCCAAGCTTTTGAAGTACCTGCCAATGCAAAATGAAGGAGATGATACCAGTTAGGATCATGGTGTAGGGAACGCAGTCCACTCCATTCAGTGACATATAATAGCAGTGTGCTTCAAATGTGCCCGTGTCATGCGCCAAGAAACAATTACGTTACGCAGTGCCAACTCTACAGGCAAACAAACACATAGAGGGTTTGCATTGCGATGCTAGCTCAATGCTTGAATATCTGATGGCCTTTCATGATATATTTTCACACAGCAGAGAAAGATTTACTCAGGGGTGTTGCTAGATCTGGAAAAGATCCGGGGCTATGCTAATATTGGGACTGTCGGGATTGGGGGCTAGATAGCCTTTTTGGGTGTAACCCCTGAGCTTCTATCCGGGGCTACAACCAAAAGAACGGGGCTATAGTCCCCTTAGACCCCCTAGCAACGCCTCTGGTTTTACTTCTTCAAAAATAAAGCACCACTGCAGAGTCATTGGGCACCCATGATTTGTGCTGATCAGCAGGGATCAAATTCCACATTATGAAGTCATACTTTCTCTCAGTGCCGAAGGATCCCAGAGATAAAGTGTGAAGGAGGAACACGGCAAGGCTGGCATGTCTATCAATGAGAGCAGAAGTTTGGATGAATGAAGTGGAAATTCACCACCCTCATATCATGTGCCGGATGTATAGAAGCAAGCAGGCGTGCCGCTATTCATATATGTCATAGGGATGGAGCATTTCTGCACCTCGCCAGTGCTTATCGTCAATTCTCATAAATCCTGTAGCTAATGTCAGCAGTACACAGATGTATTACTGTATCCACTCCCTTGCATTGTTGCGTCCCTCACCATGTCCATCCCCTATGATTTGTAAATCGCTGCGTTGCTCCCAAAACTAAGTCTACCCTCAGTAAATATCCTAATAATAATATATTGATGATTTAGAAGGCACTAGCTGCAATAAGTATCATTTTGTGTCACCCAGATGTTTTTTGTTGTAAAGGGACACATTGTTTGTACTATTAACTCAGTGGCAGACATGTATTCCCCTTTCAAGCATATGCTGCTTCTGTGAAGTTCGGGTGTCAATAAGAGATGCTGGTCTATATCCAATTAGTACCCGACGAGGGACAATCAGATTGTATCAATTGATATGATTGGCACTCGCTGGGTCGTTATCCGGACGAAAAAGACTCACCTGCTCTGCTTCTGAGCATAGCGGCCCGGGGCGTTCCTTCCCTTTCTTCATCCGGACACCGTGGACACAGAGAAGTGACTACATTTAATCCGTTCGTCCTGCTCCATGGTAGCCACTTTCTTTGGGGTTTTCTCTATCTTTTTAATGGCCGCATTGGAAGGGGAGAAGGGACTACATGTAGTCCCTTTTCCCCGATCCATGGACGCCATCTAAAAAGATAGAAAAAACCCCAAAGAAAACAAGGAAAAGCCCAGGCCCTGCCAGCAGCAACATATGGGGGAAGTATATGGGATCATATTAACTGTACTTTTTTTACAAAGAAGAGAGAATAATATTTTACGAGGACTAATGGAGCTACCTTGATGTTTCCCCTTTATTCTAATATAGCTTGAGTTTGGTATTTATTGAAGCTCTTACATAACCAAACCTAAACCACTACTTTATTGGCTATGGAGCACACCTGAAATATAATCATGTTGAGAGGTTTCACATGATTTCCGGGTATGAAACTATCATGGCTTATTGATTCTTTGGGAGGAGCCACAGAAGTGTGGGGTGAATTTTAAACTCAACATTAATGTCTACATATAATGACTGGGTCCTAAAATGTCAATTAGACCTATGTGCCCAAAGGTTCTTTTTCAGACAAGTATCTTTCGATCAAGCTCTCATTGGGCTTCAAAGACTATCCTGATTACTTCCAGTGAAATATGCCAAACCCTTGTGTTTTAAAATTGCGCCTACGCATTATGCCATTGTTTTCAACTATTGGATGTTGAGCGGCATCTAAATGCTCCTATCGCCCACTGTGGGTTGAAGACTAGTGCTATTTCCTGTTTATATGTCCTCTATATAAAACTCTCAGGAGGCCACGACTAAAACCAGAACTAAAAACATATGGTATAAAACACATGAAGGATGCTTCAATTTTGTTTTTAAAAAAAGAGCTGATCCCACTTACATATTCCACTCTATGGGCCTCATTACACGGTAAGCAGTGGACCAAGGTGCTATTAGCACCTTGGTCCATACTGGTAAAATACCGGCACCGCCTTGGAGGAAAGGGGAATTACCGCCCTATTCCAAGGTTGCCGGGGCGGTAATTCCCCCTTCCCCCATTGCCCTTCCCCATTCCCGTTTTTGCGGTACCGTAATTAGCACCGTGGTCCCTTTGCGGGTTGGTTTTTAACGCCTGCTACCTCGTAGTAAGGCGGTAAGGGGTAACGGTCACTGGTACCATTACCGGTGACTGTTAACCCTTACCGCCTTCTGTGTAATGAGGCCATCTACCTTTCTGAAGCTGGTTTTATTAAAAAAAGCTTTTGTCATCCATATAGTGACTCAGTACTAGGTCTAAATTGTTTTATTCATATAATGCATTCTATGAACTATTTAACATGAAGAAAGATGCAATATTGCTAATTGGTACCAAGCACGCGCTGCGCACCGGGAATACAACGTGTGGATTGGCTCTTTTCCGAGCCATACCACACTGTATTCCCGTGTACGCCGTGCGTGGCGGGTACTCTGTTCCCGGCGAGGGGCGTGGCAGCCCCCTTAGCTAATGAGGAGCCTCGAAAAGGGGAAATCCTCGCTCCGAGCCTCCCCATGGCTGGAGGCTGCCTTCGTCCCCCACCGGGGACTCAGGTACATTTTATTTCTTCCTCCATCACCCTCCCCTGCAAACTATCCCCTCTCCATCCTCCCAACCCCACTTCTTTTTTCTTCTTTTCTTGGAGAAAACGCGCTGGAAACACTTCTGTTCCCAGCGCGGCCATTTTTTTTCCAACTTGTTTCGAAATGCGGCAGCGTTTCAAAACAGAAATAAAATGCCATTAGTACCCCGGTCTAACAGGCCAGGGTACTAATGGCTATAAGACCCTCAGCGGCGGGCCAATACCACCCACGGTAAGGCCCCCACCTCGGGTCTTATTGCCAAAGTACTTGAAGATCATCTTGTCCGGATAATGTTTTATAGGAAGTACGATGTATATCATATTGACTGCACTTTATAGTCTTGGTTTAATATTGCCTGAGTGTTTATGATTGTTTATGATTGCAGCTTGCACTTTCAGTATTGTGTATCTGACCATATTTTTGTTTTAAGGGTATTTCTATTTAATGGAATTTTAAAACATTGTTTTATTGTAAATGACTCTGTCTTATGAGTTTTTTGATTCAAAATAAGCAAACAATTGATTTTAGATTCATATGTTAAATTGTGGTGTGTTATGCTATCGTATCTTAGAAAGCATGTATACCTCCCCCATAACCACAGTAGTGACCTTAAGGTGCCGAAGCTTGTCTGAAAAGGTAGAATATAATTTCTTTTTGCATCAGAGTAAAATGTGATCGGCTTATGGTCATGTATTAATCTTAACAAAAATAAATGTCATTATCTTGGCATAACTGAACATGTCTGAAATGAGTTCCTCATCTCCAATTTCAAAAGATAAATATTGGACCAAGTCACCGTGACATCACAGGAAGTGCCAGATGGTGAGATAGTATGAAGCTTCATTGCTTTACAGAGAGCTCATAAAACAAAGGACCACCTTAGATGATATGGCCTCAAAAGAGCACGAGGACTCCCAACTACCCTACAACTCTAGCAATGGTGAGTGGCCAAGAGGAATGTAATTCGGCCAACCAATGCACATGTGCACGTGCTCTCTGAATCCCTTTGTAACAGAGAATCAGAGAAACAAAGGCTTCCATACAAGCACATTAAAACACAAAAGGAAGAGCAGCATAACGTACACATATTTCTTAATACCCCTTATGCATTTCTTGCTCTTCTGAGCTTTGGATGATGACAGAAGTGATTTCTGTTTTTGTCACCAAGAGCATTTATAGATACTTTTGATCCCTGACCAAAGGGTGGCATTCACATTGCAAGATTTCAACTCAAAGGCTCCAACAACAAAAGAAGATTGTACACAAACATAAGAGTGCACAGGAATCCCTACACAAATTTAAGATGTACTTTTTCTAACCTATGCAGATTGACAATTTAGTCCCAGTAGACGATTGTATTAAGGGTATATTATGAGCAAATTGTGGTCTTTCTGACCATGTAGCAGGAGTACATGATACCTATTATTTTTGCATTGTATTTTTTATATGTTATAATTCCTGTATCATTTTTGTAAATGTATTAGTTCATTGCACTTTATGGAAATTGTTATGATATGGTCTAGGAGGTGTCACTGTCTAGAATGTGGAACACTCATGTGGAATGTATCTTATCAATTGTACCCCAAGTTCCGAAGACCGCAGTTGGAGGTGTGGAGCTGAAAGGAGAGAGCTGTGCTGGGGGTCGTTATCTTTAACTTAATAAAATGACTGTCAACCATAACTTTATGGTACCTTACTTCACAATGGCGATGAGTTAAAAGTGAAGTAGAAGACCCCCTTTGTATTGATGTACTTTCTCCCGTGCAGCCGGTGTCTACGAGCCTGCTCCTGTTCCTGGGACTGTCTTTTCCTATCCTGAAGGAAGCACCTCGCCGTGGCTACCAATGCCACCCACAACGTTTAGCATCCCCTTGTGCGTCCTCTAGGTGGTCACTGATGCAGAACCTGGTCCAGGGAAGGGCTTAATGTTCAGCTGTTTCTTACCAGGAGCCCATCGGGCCGTTGGTGAGTCAAGGCATTCACGTAGATCTCCAGGTCAGAGTGAGCACTCCAGTTCAGCTGCGTATTTTTAACATTGTGGAGAGTTCGGGGCACATTTTGCTGATATCAAGCTTGCCGGTACTTAATCCCACAAACATAATCAGTGCGCGGCGCGCTTATCCCATATTGTTTTGTGGTTGTGAATGGCGAAGCAAAGGGAGCTCAAGCACTGAACCGTACTTCGCTATAAAAAAAGAAAAAGTGGACCCTATGTCGTGTTGTACGTGCCTCAAAAAAGGTGGGGCCCGGACTAATGTTTCCCTCTACCAGGATGCACATCTAAAAAAAAAAAGAACACCAGTGGGAGTCACATATGTTTTTCGTGACTCTGACCAGCCATCTATCATCGTCATTCTCGCTCAGTCACACTCCATTCCGAAAAGTTCTACCTGCATAAACATTACTGTGCTCAATGGTTTAAAATACAAAAATAAATGTTTGTTATACAAAAAATACAGTTCAAGTCCACTCCCAGTGGGCTATTTTTCTTCAGAAATGGGAATGGGCGATGGTGTTAGTAAAAGTGACTCAGAAAATAGCTTTAAAACAAAAAAATTACACTTAATAACGAATTCACTTTTCTTATTACACATAGACTGGTCTGGACCTGTCACCTCAATGCCTTTCCTCTGGCCATTAAGAATATTCACACACTACTTCAATATCTTCTTCTGGCCAAGTGACAGTGGCACATGACAATCTAAACTAACTTTCAAAGGTCATGTGTTCTGTCTCAGGCTTGCATATCTTTTTTTAGTGCACTGTGCATTAAACAAACAAAACAGTGTTGACAGATGTGTGTTTCAGCCTCTTGGGGGGTGGGGTTCTATCTTCACCACCCCTCAATTCTTGTTTTGAAGTTTTGTTCTTTTCAGGCAAAACAGATGCGGCTGGTGCCCGTGTGAGCCAAGCGGCCATGGGAATTGGAAATTCAATTACAGTTTCTGCGTGAGCCTTTGAATAGATGCAGCAGTGTTCGCCTGAAAAGAACAAAACTTCAAAACAAAAATAAACTTCAAAGAACTGCACACTAGAAACATCTTCAACAAGTGAGCGGATGTGCGAAATTTTGCTTCACGAAGAAGCCCCAGATTTGTGTTTGTGACTGGGAAGTCTTAGCTTTTTGATAAGATACACCAATTGATTGGGGCATCTGTGTGCCCTAAAAACAGATAGAACACCATTTGTTGCATGGAACAGGGAAAGCTACTAAGAGTCCCAAGGGTAGATACTTTAGAAGTTAAGGATCCACCCGTGCCATACATTCCTTTCAGTTTCATCACGGGGAGCCAAATGATGTCGGTCCTTATGAAGGCCTAGTCAAATTGAGGGGTGCTGAAGATAGAACCCAATCACAAGAGGCTGAAACACATGTCTGTCGACACTGTTTTGTCTGTTTAATACACAGTGCATTAAAGAAAAGATATGCAGGTCTGAGACAGAACACATGACCTTTGAGAGTTAGATTATATTGGCATGTGCCTGCCACTGTCACTTGGCCAGAAGAAAATATTGCAGTAGGGTGTGAGTATTGTTACTGGTTAGAGGAAAGGCATTGAGTTGATAAATCCAGACCAGTGTCTGTGTAATAAGAAAAGTGAAATTTTTGTTAAGTGTAATATTTCTATTTTAAGCTATTTTCTGGGTCACTTTTACTAACCCCATCACCCATTTCTGTGAAGAATAACCCACCGAGAGTGGATTTGAAAATGTTCTATGGTGCTATTGAGATTTTTAATATTTCTTACATAATAAAAACATTTATTTGTGTACTTTAAACCATCGAGCATGGTAATGTTTATTCAGGTAGACCTATTCTGACTGGAGTGTGACTGAGTGGGAATGATGATGATAGATGGCTGGTAAGAGTCACGAAAAACATATGTGTCTTCCACAGGTGTTCTTTTTTTCTAGTGTTGTACGTGCCACCATTTTGTTTGTTCTAAGGTTGCTGTGGCAACATATCTACGCCGACATATGTGGAAAACAAAGAGTATTGATTCTGCATAAGTTCTTATACTCGTTGCTGTGACAACTGCCAACAAAGTGCATCGACACAAGAGTGGATGTGTGGGTTCAGCACAGATTACTTAAAGAATTAAGTTGTGCATGGCATGAACGAAGAGTTTATATGTGACTCTCTCTCCAGAGATAATATCCACTTCAACTCTGTGTAGTGCAATTCAATGCAGTGAAGAGAAAGGAGCATACATACAGTGCATGAGATTATACAATAAAATGTTTCCAAAATGGCAATGCCTGGGGCGCCTGGCCCCACTGCATTTATGGTTTCTCCAAGACCATTTAAAATAAAATGGAGCCAATGGAAAAAATGATGTTTACATTATCTAAAGGCTGCTTGTGAAAATTCATTCTCCAGTGATAGGAAGCTCTCCCTGTTAATGCACTTTCTGGGTTATGAAGGGCAACGCATTCATGACACACTTCCTCCATTGGTGGGTGATGGTGGGGGTGATCCTGTGAGTGAATTGGATATAGCCCTTCTCAAGTTGGATTTGCATGTTAACCCTAAAACAAGGCAAGACTTAGAAGAGTATGTAACAGAGCTTCACCATCTGGCGTTAACCTGCAAATTTAGAGATTCTTTTGATGAACCTTATTCGAGATCAATTTATGATCCACTGCAACAGTAACAAGATTAGAGAGGAATTGTGGTTGAAAGACAAACCCACATTGGATGAAGTATTGGACATTGCAAAGCGTGTGGAGCATTGTATGGCTTGTGTGGGAAACTGACTGAGAAGGAGAATAAAGAAACAAAGGTAGAGATCCTAAATGTGGCAGATGGGAAACAAAAGGAGAAGGTGAAGGTGTCAACCAAAGGAAATGGGGACACTAAGAATGCCAGAAAAATGAAGAACTTTTATGTTTCCCACTGTGCCAGTAACACGCATTTTGCTGGATGAGCATCATGCCCTAGGCGTAAACAAATATGCTCGAAGTGCAAGAGAAAGGGGCATTTTGCTAACTGCTGTAAGAATCTTATGTTCAAGCAAAGAAAAGCGCTATATGTGACAGAGGAGGTGGACCAAGGGTCATCAGAGGGAGAAGGATACTTTCACATAGAAAATATCACAGTCAATGTTATTCAGGGTGTGGATGAGGAAGAGAGTGAGGATCCATATGCCCTGATATGTGTGAATAGAAAGGAAGTATCAACGATGGCAGATTCTGGGAGAAGATATCGCTCATGTCTAAAGATGTATTTGTATATGTTGCTGGTGGTGATGTGAGGAATTTGTTGGAGCCGGATGTGAGTCTTGGCGGATACAAATTTGATAACATCGAGTTATTGGGATGTTTTAATGCCCAACTTGAATTTAAGGGAAGATGCACCCAAGGAAAGGTGTATGTGACAAGAAAAGCAGCAACCTTCCTAGGAAGGAGTGATCAAAAAAGATTACATATAAGGCTAGATCCAAACACATGAACAAGTGCTACATGTGAGTTCCTCAGTGTGTGATAAATTAAGAAAAGTATTCCAGAAGGGTGTAGGCAGGATAAAGGGGATGAGACACCAAATTATTTAGAAAAGAGAAAGAGTTCCTGTAGCTGCAAAGTTACATACTGTTCCATTGGTATCGATGGATTGTGCAAAGAAAGAACTTGATAAACTGCTTAGCATGGGTATAACTGAGCGGGCAGGTGATGTTCAATGGATTTCACCGTTGGTGGTCGTAAAGAAGCCATCTGGTGATTTGAGATTGTGTGTTGACATCTGTGAGTTGAATAAATGTGTGTTAGTGGATAGGCATCCCTTGCCTAATATGAGTGAGATATTAGCAATGATAGGCAATGGAAGAGCATTCTCAAAATTGGATATGGCTTCAGCATATCACCAGATAGCACCGGAAGAGGAATGTAGGAAAATGACTGCGTTTATAATGAATGAGGGAATATTAGAATTTCGGACGATGCCATTTGGCCTCCTATTGGCATCTTCTGCTTTCTAAAAAGTGATGAATAAACTCCTTAGAGGAATGAAGGGTGTGTTTTGCTTCCAGGGCGATGTGTTGGTATGCAGAGAGAGTAAAGAGGAACATGACATGATTTTGGAGCAAGTGTTGAAAATATTGGAACAGAGAGGTGTGACATTGAGAGAAGAGAAATGTGTTTTTAAGAGAAAAAAAGTTGAATATTTGGGACACAAAGTATCAGAGGCTTGTGTAAAGTCAAAAGGTGAAATGGTGGATGTGATTAAAAGGGTCAAAAGGCCGGAGTCTAAAAGTGAATTACGCTCTTTTCTAGGTATGATAGAGTTTTACCAAAAATGTGTGAAGAATTATGCCGATAAGGTGTCTGAGATGAGAAAGTTACTTAAGAAGAGTGAAGAATTCACCTGGAGTGAAAAATGTGAAAGGGAATTTTGTGGAATTAAGGAAGAATTAAATTTGTCACATGCCTTGAAATGCTTTGACACACACAGAAGGAGTGTACTAACATTTGATGTAAGTGATAATGGTATTGGAGCTGTTTTATCATAGATTTGCAAGAATACTATGAGGAGATCATTGCCCATGCCTCGATGGCTTTGAGGGGCTCTGAAAGAAAATATTCTGTCCTGCAAAAGGAGGCTTAGGCATGCCATTGCACCATTGAGAAATTATGAAATTTTGTATGGGGCACAGAGTTTGTCATAAGGACTGACCATAAACCTCTTAAATGTACCTTTGAATGTAAAGCGTTGGGTAATGTATCAAGAAGCGTTGCGAGTTGGATGACAAGGATGCAGAGTCACAAATGTGAAGAGCAAGTTATTCATGGAAAGGAAATCATTTTGGCAGACTGTCTATCAAGGCTGGGCAGTCACAGTGAACAGAAAAGTGTTGTTGATGTTTCGGAAATGGTCTTTGTGAACCATGAAGGAATCGCAAGCAGGGAAGAGTGGTTGGAAGCAATAAATAGTGATGAGGTGTAAGTGCGCATCAAAGGATTTGTGGAATCAGTTTGGCCGGGTAAGAATGATTTACGGCAGTGTGAGAGGTCCTTTGGGAGGTTCGGAACTGATTAATTGTTGATGGTTTGTTGTTTTGGGGGGAGTGTGCAGTTGTTCCTGTTTTCATTAGGAGGAAAATAGTGGATTTAGCCCATGGAGGGCATGTGGGTGTGACACAAACCAAGGCAGTTCTAAGAGAAGAATATTGGTGGCCTGGTTTTGATCGAGATATGGAAAGGAGGTTGGCGGATTGCATTGAGTGTGCAAAGGTAGGAAAAGAGGAAGTTGCCAAGCAACTACCAATGGTAGAGGTTGATATTCCCAGGAACATTTGGGAATATTTGGCAATGGCCATTTTGGCACCTGTAGAATTGGGAGGAGGAAAATATGTATTTTAATTTATTTATTATCATGGTGGACAAAATACTAAATTGTGCGTGAGATTTTTGTAGAGAATATAGTTGAATGTATTCAGGCGGTGTTTGCGAGAGAGTGGGTACCTTGAAGTATTTTGACGGATAATGGAACACAGTTTACTTGAGGGTGCTTTGTGAAGTATATGAAGAGGTGTAGAATAAAACATAAAAGATCTGCATTGTATCATCCAGAAGGGAACGGTGGGATGGAGAGAATGAATGGTTGTATCATGGATGCCATCCATATGACAGGTGCATGTGGCAAAGATAAGAAAGTGGCTATCCAGGAGAGATTGTATGCATTAGATATTTCCTCACATGCAGTTACGGGCATGAGTCCATTTGAATTGATGAGAAGATGTAAAACAAATAAGTGGTTCTCCCATGGCTTGGAAAAGCAAGGGACTCAGATTGCATAGTGGATGAATTGAGGATGAAGTAAAAAACAATAAAGAGAGCTGGGTGATGAGAGTATGAGAAACATGGAAAAAAGGAACTTAGAGTAGAGTGTGGTGATTGGGTGAGAATAAGGAAAGGTGTAGCGAAGGGAAAGGAGGATAGCTAGTACTCTGACCACATGCAGGTGGTGGCTGTGTTGAAAGGGGCCATGAGGGTGACAGGGGGTCAGGTGTGCAATAAGAATAGGATTGCAGTGGTAAAAAGAGTATATATTAATTGATGGGAAGGAGATGTGTTATGATATGTTCTAGGAGGTGTCGCTGTCTAAAATGTGGAACAATCATGTGGAATGTATCTTATCAATTGTACCCCAAGTTCCAAGGACGGCAGTTGGAGTTGTGGAGCTGAAAGGAGAGAGCTTAATAAAACGTTTGTCAATCATACCTGTATGGTTTCTTACTTCACATCAGAAATGTTACTTTAAAAAAAGCATTATTTATTGCTGGAATTTATATAAATGTATTTAATTGAATTTATGATGAAAATATGTACAGTTATCCTTTACTACGTTAGTTGTTTACTTTTAAATTATGTTACGAGAACTTAACGCTTGATGAGGTCCATAGCAGTGAATCAAAGACATTATCATTTTACAGCTATTGTCTTTTTTTTCCTAAGGAAAAGGGAGTGTTAGAGAGACCCCAACACCTTCATGTTAAATAAAGATGAAAATGCCAACAGAAAGTACAATTTTCCCTGACACCATTTGCGCTTAGCTTTCTCTTTTGCCCACCTATCAGTGAGAGGACTTCAGTGACAAATTGCTTCTCTGCTCAGCAGATTGCGTCCAATGAAACAACAGCAAAAATTGAACCTTATCTTTTGTTCATTATAGGTTTGAGAGGAGGACAATTGTCCATTTTATGGCGAAACATTAAAACAGTAATTTTGCTCATAAACCAAATAGGGAAATATGCCAAGTGACAATGAATGGCCGAATGAGGGAGAACATCGTCAAGGGCGTGTTCCTGCATACATGTCTTTGGCTCGGGAGCAATGTTGCAATGTTCCAGAGGAATTGGCTGGTCGAATTCCCAAAGATAGGACGTGGAGGCTCTGAGGATCAGATGACCTGGAGCACCTCAGAGTTACATATGTTGCCTTACATCCGATGCTCAAAGACAAAAACCTTAGACAATCGAGCTGTTCATGGATCTTTGAGATACTCACATGCAGACGCGGTTCAAAAAGCTTTTCTCAAAAGGAATCTCAGAGATGCTCCATGTTTTTGAATTTGAGAATCAGGTCTAAGATTGCAGGTGTACATCTGAGGTGCACATGGCCATCCCAGTTTTAGGCCAGTGCTAATCTTTGAGAATCGGGCCCTATAACTCTGAAGCATGTCAGTGAAATTATCATTTGGGCATAGTTTACAACCTTGCTTGGCAACCATTTCCTAGTAATTCTTCCCCCTGCTTTTTCCATTCCATCATTTCAATTTTTCCCATGTTCCTAGACTGCCCCCCCACCCCCCTTCATTGCAGTTTCATCTTGTTTCCTTTTTCTTCCTGTTCAATACAGGTGTCCTGCTGGCGGTTGATCACAGAAAATTTGTGAAAAGTGGAAGTTGGCAATTTTATTCAAAGAAGCTTTGTCAGAATAACGGAAGCCGGCCTTCTGTTCTCCCAAAGCCCATCTGTAAAATGATGTTATCAGTTGGTACAAGCCAACACGATATCAATGCGAAAAGAAAACACTTAATAAAGGTATTTCTGTCTTGCATAAATGCCCAACAAACAACCGACAAATAAATACATTGCTACATAAATAGTGTGTGCAGTCAGTGATCAGGATGAAGTTCACTTGGCAGCGAAAAAGCCCAAGAACAGCGGCTTACTCGAAATAAATGACCTGCTCCTGTGCGCTGTGAGGATTTAAAAAAAACTAAAACAAGTCAATAAATATTGTCATTCATCCAGGCACAGTTTAAAATGCGGACACAAATCATAAATCGGACTCTGCACGTTGAAAGGACTCAGCATTAAAAATGATGTTCTTTTTTAAAAGCCGCTGTTGAGGTGGCATTGGCAGTCCTTCATGCAGGCAGAGGGCCATTATTCTCCATTATGAATGCTACTTGTGTGCAGGCCTCATGGTGCAAGTTGGCTGCAGTGCAGAATGCCACCAATGGCAGCAGGGGCCTGCATGGAAAAATCCATGTATTATTATTATTATTATTATTATTATTATTATTATTATTATTATGTTTTTATAAGGCGCAGCATACCCAGAGGGCACAGTGCACACGAATAACAGGAGACAGAACGCACAAACATAAATCAGGAAGTTGGGATCACAGATATGTAGGCATCAGATAATCTCGGTTATTCAGAAAATCCAAGAAAAGGAGTCTAATCTTTGGAGTTAAAAACAAAGGTCTTATCAGTGTTTTAAAAGCTAAAGAGGTCTTGGCTAGTTCTCAATTCCAGCGGAATAGAATTCCAAATGCTTGGGGCAGAGGTGTCGAAGCTAGTGCCTCCAAAGTTTTTAAATTTGATGTAATTTATCAAGGCCGTTTGAGCTGAGAGAACGAGTGGCTGGAGCCTTCCATAACCTCTTCATTAGGCATATAGGTGCTTTCCCTGCCAGACATCTGTGTGTTAATGTTATCATTTTGTAAGAGATTCGATGGTAGACCGCCAAAGAAAGTAAAGATCTCCGGGCCTGAGTAACATGGTCAGTTATTGCCAATCCGCATACTACTCTAAAAGCCCCATTTTGGGCCACCTGTAGCATCTTCAAGTTATTTTCGGAGGGAACTACGAGGAGATTATTACAATAGTCTATTCTCGAGTTCACATGGGCTGTGGCTACCATAGATACTTTGGCAGGTGATAGGTAAGGTTTAGTATGTCTAATAAATTTTGTCATGTAGGCACAAGAGACTTCGATTTGCATCACATGTTTTTCCATGTTTAGGTGTGAGTCCAAATGGAATCCAAGCATTTTCACCCCAAGGGCTCACTTGAATGACACAATCAGCTATTTAAAATTAGCTCTACCTGTCCACTAACTTTCTTAAATGTTGACTGGATCCTACCAACATGAATTTGGTGTTGCTGTTATTTAAAGCCATGGAGTTGATGTTCATTTATCCCTGAATTAGGTTTTATGTTTGATTAAGTAACTGTGTGTCCCTCTCATAGTCACCTATTAGCTTAAAGACCACCTGGGTGTCGTCGGCATAGTTTGTATATTTAATGCTGATGCTGTCCAGGAGGTCAAAGAGTGGGTGGGTGTACAGATTGAACAAAGATCTAGAGAGACATGCCCCTTGTGGAACTCCACAAGTCAACAATTCCAAAGGTGCCTGAAGAGGCCACTCTAGCCATCCTTTGCCCCAAGAAAGATGCCATCCAGAATAGAGCAGGTTCAGAACAATTTGCAATTTTTTCCAACCTCTCGAGCAGCAAGGTATGTCTCAACAAGATCAAGTGCTGCAGAGAGATGGAGAAGCATTAATAATGTCCCCTTACCAGAGTCCAGAATGTTGATCAAGTTTGTTCTTAAGTCAAACATAGTAGTTTCCGTGCCATGCATAGCACGGAAACTGGATTGCAGCTTACCTAACAGGCCACATTTGTAGATATGGTTCTGAATCTGCAGGTATGCCACCCTGTCCAGAATTCTTAATAGAAAAGGGGCGTTGGTAATAGGGTGATAGTTTCCTGCTACCCCAGGGTGTCGTGTTTCCTTTTTCAGGATAGTTATAATCCATACATCTATAAGAAAAGGGGCACCACTGATGAAGCAAATGAGGAACTATACACATGAGGAATCTTAGTAACATGAGGGGCCAGACAGCCAATGGCGTCCTGAATGATGTTGGCAGTGCACACGTCACCAATACAAACAGTAGACTTCTAACATGTAACGATATTCATCAGGTCGCCTTAAGATATTTTATTTGAAGCAGAGCTCGGGTGATAAGTTAGGATGTGTAATCGGGCACTTTAAATTATTGAACACATTGATACCCGTATGAAATGAATTCATGCGGTGTGCTTCAATGGTAACTCGATGAGAGTTCATTTTAGTCGTGAAGCCATGCTGAATTTCAGTACACCATATGTCTTTTTTTTCAACAGCAGCGTGGGTGCTACGTTTCCCCTCACTCACCTTGAGAGCAGAGAACAGTTCTCTTTGGCCTGATTTCGCAGTAAGGATCCTATTTTCAAAAAGATTTCCTTTTGCTGTACCAGTTGAGTTTTTATATTTTGCTGCAGTGACACAATATAAAGTAAGATTCTCCTGACAAGGTCATTTGCGCCATGTCCTCTAGCACTTTTTTCCCTCTACATTCTTTTATGTCCTCAGAGAACCAAGTTTTGCCAAAGGTCTCTGTTTTTATCTTTTTTGTAGTGGTAGGTGCCAGAGTATCTATAACTGAGGAAGATATTTTTGTATAAATTATTCTATGAGGATACAAGTGTCATTGGTCAGGACAGACCAGGTCCGCAAAGGCTTCAGGGGAGACCGTGAGAGTGTTTCTTACTTTAGATTCTGTCCTTGACTGGCTATTGGTCAGGAAGTGATCTGTTCAAGGACAAGTGGAGATAGCCAGGGGAGTAGTAAAAAGATTATAGGTTAGTACCCAGTCTAGAACATGTCCCTCTTTATGTGTAGGGTTCTTAAATAACTGGGATATCCCAAATGACTGGAGAGCAGTAAGAAGGGAATCTGCTTGCATGTGACAAAGTCTTAATAAAATCTCCTAATAAAGTAAGGAGTAGTTCTTCAAATAATGGTGTGTTCATCAGTGGTCGGTAGAGAACAATAATGCTAAAAGTTGTGTTCTGGTCAACGATAAGTTTAACTAGAGTATATTCACTATTGTTTAAAGTAGACAGAGTGCATGTATGCACATTAAACAAATCTCTCGGGATAATAGCAGTACCACCACCTTTGTCTTGCAAGCGGTCTGTTCTAAAGATTCTATTTCCTGAGGGTATGGCAAGTAGGGCGGCATGATTAATGGTGTGAAGGTCTTGGCTCATGATCAAATCTACCACCTGTGTAGCATGTTTAACAATAGAACGCGTGTTTAATAATGCAATTTGTATACCACCTGTTTTAAGTGAATGCAGAGTGGGAGCCGTTTTATTAATTTCATAGGCATGTTCTTCTAAAGGCGTTAGAGTACTCAAAATGGTATCCTCTTGGGCTTGGTGACCATCCTGCATGACTAAAGAAGTTTCTATGGTCTGTTCACCATAGGATTGACCTAATTCAGGCGTACTTTGACCCTGTAGGTCTGTTGCTGAGTCCGGAGTTATACTGTTAAATTCTCTATTAGTGATAGAGGCTTTATGCGTGTTCAAAATGGTATTACACGCATTGTTAGGTGATGATAAGGATGTCTAGAGCGCCATATAACGCTTCACTATGTTGTTGAGACGCAAATGTTTATAAGGCATTTTTGCATCACTGGAGCCAGTTTCTAAGTTGCTCCTAGCCATTTTAATGGCTTCTAAGGGTTGCATGGAAAAAAAGTAACCTTGTTCAATAATGTTAATAGTAGCCTAAAGTAGGGCTACCACATACCTTCAGGGGAGGCAGCACTGTAGCACAGTCAGCACGAACTAGCACAGACCGGCTGATGCTCATCTGCCTCGTAAGCATGGTAAGCAAAAAAGTAGTCCTTAAGGACTACAAAAGTGGTGGGAGCTGTAGTTTCTTGACAGAGGCTGCAGTGAGATAAAATCTTAACGTCAAGCCTACGAAGTAAGAAAACAATGCAGCAATTCAGTTTTAATATGTAATTTGCCCCAAGGTTTCAATAAAAATCAACAAAAATTCACCCAAAACTCATTTTCAAAAGCAGTTCCTACAGTGTGCAAATATGCATATTTTAGCAGCAGATTAATTTAAAGTGTCAAAGATGAAGTAACAAGCAAACAGTTGCTTTGAAACCGGCACAGCCCGACTGATTGCTTACGCGCTGGCGCTTAAGCGTCTGGTAAGCAAAAAAGCAGTCCCTAAGGACTACAAAACTGGTGGGATCTGTAGTTTCTAGATAGAGGCTGCAGTTGAGATAACATCTTAACTAAAAGAAACTTCAAGCCTACAAGGTAACAAAAACAATGCAGAGGTTCAGTTTTAATGTGTAAATGCCCCAAGATATCTCCTTATATAAAAGTGATGGCGCTTCCCGTTCCTCGGGACTGTGGGAAGGGCACCTCGTTTTAAAAGGGCTTGCAAATAAGGAGTGAGGGTATCATTTTGCAAACCTGGTTTTGATATCAAGACATTAACTAGAAGAAAATGGCACCTGCGACTTCGTCACTCCCCTTTGACCCCCCTCCCCCATCAGTCTTCAGGTTCAGAAACATCTGTGTAGCGTTTGACCACCTCTTCTCATTTCTTCAGGTGTCCAAAGTTACCACTAATCCTATACCACGCCACCCACTCCTAAAGAAACACCATTTTAATCTCCCCCAGCTGGCTTCACTTAAACTCTGGATCATCCAGAGTCATGACGCTAGCTACATCCTCAACCCCCTGCCCCCCAGGTAAGCCCACCATTTCTTCATTGGCTGCCCCACCAGAGAAAGATGTAACAGTCTATCCTTCCTGATACATAAATCCATCCTCAGCATCGGTCGGGCCAATCTTGGCAACAAGGGCACAAGTGGGACTAGCTTCATAATTATTTGGATTTTGAATTTAGGGATGCCTTCATTATGAGTGTGTGGCTGTGATGAAAAACGGATGGTATTTTTAATCACACCTAATTTACCACCCCTTGGAGTGTTTGGAAGCTTTATTAATGTAGCCTAAGTTCCTTCCTCAATGGCAAGACAAGGATATTGTATGGGTACCTCGAAATAGAGATCAGACAGTGTCCATCTGGGATAAGGGGCTCATTAGAGCTGTGCATTGGATCTCCGCATGCAGTACCTACTCTTAGCACCCTGCAGGCAGAAGCTGGCAAACAAGGAGCTGGAAATGCAGACTCACACTCCCTATCTAGCCTGCATTCCAAGCTTCCTGATGGCCGGTTCCAAAGCCCACCATCTTCCCCCCGCCCTCCGTGCCCTTTTTATATGCCAACCCCTGGCCCCCAACCCCACTTACCTGATTGGGGCGGCACCGCCGCCCACTGCCGCAACTCCCCCGCCTCTTCCTTTTCCGGCCGCCATGGTAATGGAAGAGGGACCCCGTACAGAGCCCTCCCTTCTACTACCACGGCAGCCATCTTGGCAAAACATTTTAATTGAACAGGATGCGCATGGCGTCCCATTCAATGAATGAAAATGTTTTTTTTTAACACCCAAGGTTACCGCTTTGGTAACCCGGGATGCTAATGGTGTTCTTAACCCATTCCACAAGCCATATCGGGGGTAATGTCCCGGTGTCCTCGTTATCCAGCTCTGCCTTCACTCGGGCTGATGGGCTGTTACACCTGGGATGGCACCATATTACGGTATACAGAACTACAATGACCTCTGCATCACCATAGGTTTACCTCCCAAAAGGCGGTAACGCATGATCATCTTTGGAAATACTACATGCTGCGTTTCAGAATATTGATCAACACATGACTGTTCCTGTTACCATCAGTACATATAATTCAACTTAAAAACAAGTCCAACAAGGACATCATCATCTGACAGGATTAGACAGATGTAGCGTGGACAATTTATTTTTTAACAATTTCTAAATTTTTAAGACAATGGGCCTCATTACGACCCAGGCGGTAAGTTACCGCCTGGGCCGTGACTTTACCACCATGGCGTAAACTACGTTTACGCCATGGTGGTTGGCGGACTTACCGCCCCATTCCGACCTTGGCGGGGCGGTAAGTCCCCAATCCCCATTTACCCTTCCCCATTCCCATTTTTGCCCCATAGGGCATAATGGGAGTGGGGAAGGCGTTAATTACGCCACCGTAAATTATGGTGGCGTAATTAACTCCATGGTCCCTTAGCGCCATTGATTTTAACCACCGCTGAAAGCGGGTGTTAAGACCTCCATGGCGCTAAGGGACCTCGTAATTGGCAGTAAGGGGTCGGCGCAGCTAACGCTGGCGTTAACCCCTTACCGCCAGGGTCGTAATGAGGCCCAATGTGCAAATAAAGTGCAAAGTGCTAAACATTGAATTATATGAACATATACACAAAATGTTATAAGCATTCTCACAAAAATAACAAAAGGAGAAATCAAAAGAAAAAAATGTCAAGCACGATTGCCCAACTTCTCGTTACTTCCAATCATGATAATTACAATTTTTAAAGTGCATCTGACACTTTCTGGGGAGTCTCTTAACTTTTTTAAGGCTCCATAGAGCATTTCAGAATATCTGCATGCTTTATTTTTTACGTTTTATCAATTTATTGTGGGAATTGAATGTGTTAATGTATAGTAGTGGATCACACCACTATTGTATATTTTGTTACTATGCAATAAAAGGTCATTTTTGACACTTCTCTGCATTCCATTGAAAAAGGTGTTGATATAGTGGTCATCAGAGATTCCCACATTTTCACTCCCCAACCTACGGTACCCTAATTACAAAACATGTGTACTGTATTGAAGTGAATGTAAATGTTTGAATCCACCTTTTAGGTGGAGATACAAATAATCAGATATTTGATGAGGCATTTAACCTCATACAGGTGAGATTAACTTCATACCATAGATCCAATAATCAGTCAGGTGGTAAAAGCATACACTAATTGTAAATACCACATCTTATAACTTTACTCCCCCATCAAATTGTTTGCTGAGAAGTAGGGTATTGACAGATTTGATCAAATATACTTAGTGTATGTGTCAATTGGCAACCAGCAGTAGTGTATTGCCAAAATACTACATCCTAAAAACATGATGTGGTCTTATTGACAGCCGAAACCTTGGGCTTTGTGTTTGGTGGTCCATGCATGCTATTTCTAAGAAAACAAAATGTTATTTGAACTGCAACATATGAATTAGGCAGCAGAAAGAAGAAGGTGTATAGGGGCTGAAACATTTCAATCAGCCTGTACATTTTCCAGGCAATGAACATGAATATGAGAAATCCCTGTATGTATCATCTACCTTTCTACAATATAACCCATGTTTGAGCCAGGAGGATTCATCGGGCAGGGAGGAGAGGTGCTTGGTCGGCCAAATGATTGTAACTTTCTGCTTGGTTTGAAGTAATGTCACATTGACAGTTTTACGGATAACAGTTGCTTGTATCTTATAGGGCTTTAAGGGATACTTAAACCCACTCAGGAACCATAACAAAGGTGGACATTTTATCTGTGGAATGCAGATCTCCATAGCAAAAGGAAGCCATTTTTGGGAAGATTCATAGAGCGCAAACATGTCACAACTAAGAAATATCTGGCATGTGGATGTGATCTGCACTTGTGGAAGCTGATGCCCCCGTCTCACCCATTCGATATCCCCTCCCACCACAACTAACATGGCCTGTATTGAATGTGATGCTTCAACCTTTGGTTCGCCAGATGTTTTGGACTACAACTGCCATCATCCCTAGTCAGCATAATCATTGATGAGTAATCCTGGGAGTTGTAGTCTGAAACAGCTAGAGAGATGACGGTTGCTGACCCCAGAACTACATATAGGAGTCAATGGTATTATATTATTTTAGAAATGCGAACTAAATACCATAGACATCATAGTCCACGGGGTGAATCTCTCTGACAACGTACTTGACTGATTCTCCTCCTTTCTCACTGACAGGACACACTTTGGGCCTCATTACGACCCTGGCGGAAAGTTACCGCCAGGGCCGTGACTTTACCGCCATGGTGCTAACTACGTTAACGCCATGGCGGTAAGGGGATTTACCGCCCCATTCCGACCTTGGCGGGGCGGTAAATCCCCAATCCCCATTTACCCTTCCCCATTCCCATTTTTGCCCCATAGGGCATAATGGGAGTGGGGAAGGCGTTAATTACGCCACCGTAAATTACGGTGGCGTAATTAACACCAAGTTCCCTTACCGCCATGGTTTTTTACACCCGCTAAAAGCAGGTGTAAAAACCGCCATGGCGGAAAGGGAACTCGTGATTGGCGGTAAGGGGTCGGCGCAGCTAACGATGGCGCTAACCCCTTACCGCCAGGGTCGTAATGAGGCCCTTTGTCTCCATGCCCACTTATCAATCAGACCCCACCCTTGTCAAGTATGGGGTCCCGCAGGGCTTCCCCCAATCTCCACTCCTCTCCCACCCATATGTTGAATCCCTCGGACAGACCCTTAGCAAACACAAGGTACATTTCCAGCAATACGCAGATGACAAACAAATATGCTTCCAAACGTCATCCCCTTCACAACTCCACACCCTCAAAACCTGTCTCGCCACCATCACCAAATGGATGGCCACCCACTTCCTCAAACTCAACCTTAACAAAACAGAATGCCTTCTCATCTGCCCCCAAGGCACAAACCTGACCTCACCCTCTGGATTCAAGAACTCACCAGGGATAAACTACGCCTATCACTCTCCACACTTGTTAAATCCCTTGGCTTCATCATCAACCACCACATTTCCTTCACAGGCGACATAGCCGCTGTCACCAAAACATGCAATCTGCAACTACACCTCCTATGCAAAATCAGACATATCCTTCCTCCTGACGACTTATGCACCTCAGTTCAAGCACTGGTTCTCTTTAAGATTGACTATGGAAAGCGCCTTCAGAGGACTCTGCATTGTATTCAAAGGCATCCACCTCATGACAAACTCAAACTCATCACCCACACAAATGCCAGACAAGCCTGCCAGCACTGTCTGCACATTTCACTCTGCAAACTAACCTGCACACAAAAACCAGCATTTACCCACTGGGCACCCAGGGCATGGAACACCCTACCTCTCCACATACGCGCTGCATCCTCCATCACCACTTTTAGAAAGAGACTCAAAACATACTTGTTTCCCCACACATAACCCTGCCCCCTCCACTCCTATTACTGGTCTATCCCAATCGTCCTATCCCTTCCTGAAAACATTTTGTAACTTCTTTTTTTCAGCTACCACCTTTTCAATATTTGAACCATGTAAGGTGCTCGAGACACTCTGGCTAGGGTCAGAGCTAAACAAAAGTTCAATTAAATGAATAAATAAACAAATACAATTTCAGTTGTCCACTAGAGCTAATAGTAGCATGGTAGTTGATATAGACAGCACATTTTGCAAACTGTATCATAAACAATAATGGATAACAGGGATGGCATATATGTCCAATGCAATAAGTGTTGTTTTAAATTAAAAAATACATATATTCTAATCGGATTCCGGGTCCTTTCCAAGTACACACTGATTCACTAGGAACTCAAATCATATACCTGAACGCTGCAGATGATAATCCACAATCTGTATCCCACTGGGCCCATCATCAGCATGCAATGATGCCAGCCTCCAAATCCTCATCAAATGGCTATGCCGAAGTGTGGGCACCGCGGGCAGGCCCATACATCCTCACCCATTCCTCGCAAGTGAGATTAGGACGTCTCCTTTGGCACCCCAGGAATCGCCTTCTCCTGTTGTTTGCTTAATGCTTACACACGCCCACTAGCTGACGTGATCACAGATTTGATATGATATAATATTTTATCTGTATCGCACTCATGTTTCAGAGCGCGACGAGGCAAGGGACGGGAACAAAGGAGGACAAAACAACAATCTTACTAGGCCTAGTGACATTGAGAACGCACAAGTGCAGGGGACTTCACATTATCATTCCAACTCTACATGGATGACAGCTCGTTTTTAAATCATCAAAGAATTGCAAAGCAGCTGGTCTGATTTCTAAAAGCCTTTCGACTATCCTCAGTTACAATGTCCAGGAATCAACTCTCAATGAATGATGAAAAGACGTAGAAACTTATTCTCCGAAACGCCAAACCAGACCACCTCCCATTCAAACCAGACCATCTCCCATTCAAACCAGACCACCTCCCATTCAAACCAGACCACCTCCCATTCAAACCAGACTAGCTCCCATTCAAATGGCCAGACCTGCTCGATAACCTCCCCATATGTGGCAGAGAAAGACAAAAGCCTAGATTCCATACCCAATTCCTTATTTATGTATGTTCCTCAGATCAAAGCAGTTGCACACAATGCACAACTGCCTCCTCAGCTTATTCAAGAAGGGCCTCTCTCTCTTTGGACCAAAAGCCATAAGGCACCGCCTGCACATGCCCTAACCCACCCCAGACTCAACTATTGCAATGGTGTTTACCTGGCCTCCCCTAGAAGTCTACCAACCAACCAACTACAGCTGCTTATGAACAATGCACTGCAGCAGATCCTAGGCCTCACCCACAGGGACAACACCATGCCAGGGCTAAACATGCTCTTTTGGGTATTCGCCGGACAGCTGATCAAAGCTCTTTGCTGGATACACCAGGCACTTTTGAAGGAGTGTCCTAAATAACAAACAGACATGGTCACCGCCATCAGTGTCGGCACACATGAAACGTCGAAGGAAAAACTAAATTTGCACAAAATACTTATTGACTCAAAGGCACATTCCTTTGGAATAGTGAGAGACTGGACCTAAAGAACATTGAATCAAGAGCCAGTGAGATTCCAGAATCAATGCAAGCAGAAACACCTGGGCGAATTTGTCTCTTTGCAGTGACTCACATGATGGACTGAACTGTCTATATTGTCTCAATCTTGTCTCTATATTATTCGGCAATCTCAGGAATGTAGACAATTGTCTCCCAATGTTCAAAATTGTATCACTCCCACCTGCTTTCCTTTTTACCTGTCCCTTGACCAAGTCCACTGCCCCTGTCCCCACCCTTCACACCTTCTCCAGTGTGTCTTGAAGGGACTTTCTTTGCATGCAGGTGCTATCCAAATGAACAATAAAATAAAACATGAAAGGAAAAGTTACAAAACAACGTTTCCATATTGCTGTGCTTTGAATACATTTAATTTCGATCAAGTTGTGTATATCAGATGCTCTGCTATAACCTTTGATACGGTGACCATCATCCTTCTGCCTTATTAACAGCTCATTGGGGTAGTGTTTGTGAAATATCACTCAGATGGATTGC
Source organism: Ambystoma mexicanum (assembly GCF_040938575.1). Classification (NCBI taxonomy): domain Eukaryota; kingdom Metazoa; phylum Chordata; class Amphibia; order Caudata; family Ambystomatidae; genus Ambystoma; species Ambystoma mexicanum. The sequence continues at coordinate 849,823,653 of NC_090930.1, forward strand.
GAGTTTGTGATGTGCCCCTAGCCAATTAATGGTATGGTATTGTTTATTTATAAAGCGCCTACACACAGGCAAGTGTTTCAAAGCGCTCAAAGAGGGTGGGAACACGGGGAAAAAACATCAGTCACTCAAAGCCCTTGAATTTCTGAAGCGATAACAGTCTGCACAGGCAGATTAAGTGTATATGGGACATTTAACAGTTAAGATACAACACATAGGGCTGACAGTGATTCTGTGGTTTTTTCAGGTGCACATTGAGGGGTAAGACAAGGAAGGACAGAAAAATCGAGAGGCAGAGCTGTAGTACAAGTGCAGGCAGGACGAGGGAGGGGCCGGGGACCAAGTGCACCCCGTCAGTAGAGACTGGGGAAAGTGCGGAGAGAGAAGCTCTCAAGGTTTTCTCAAGTGCAGTGCACAATAACAGTAGCAGTGTGTTCCCATTGGCAACACCTTAAGAGTAGGGGCTGATTGGGCCTTTCCTTTGCATTTAACAGCAAGATCTGCTATCAGGGTAAGCGCTCGCTGCAGAGTTTTGTGTGCGATTAGGCTACCAGAAATTCGAGTCACTGACTCCTGCAGAGGACAACAATGGAGTACCACTGGGTCGGGTAATAGCACCACCTGCCACTAGTTTCATACAGCACCACAAAACAGCAAAACTGTAGCAGCAAGCACTAGGTCCACAATATATTGTTACAGTTGTTGTCAGGGCTTTGATGCTTTTCCTTTTTTGCTTAGTGAATCCAGATGTGAACTGTCTGAACATCTGTGGAGGATTCCATTCTGGACATTTATTGAGGTGGAGGTTGGGGTGGGAAGAGACTCTGTTGGTTGGAGTTGGGGAAGGGGTGGAAGAGCATTTTGTTGTATTGATCAGTAGTGAATAACGCCTGCATCTTTCAGCCACCGTCAGCCTCACTTTGTGAACCTTCACAGCTTTAGCTGAGTGGAAAATGAAAAGACCCCTTTCTTTGAGAGTAATAGTGAGGTTTCCATCGATGTGGACTGCACAGGAAACTCTCTCAAATGGCCATAGAGCTAAGCTAAGCAGGACTCTGCGCTAATTGTCAAATGTGCCCCAATTCTTAAGAGAGCAGTAAAATTAGCATTATGAAACATGATGCAACAAAATGATACACAATGCAAAAAACTGAAATGGATCAAATATCTAAGTGATGTTCAATATATTAAACAGTTTAGAAATAAAACATTGAAAATGTATTTTCACCTTCAAGGAAGGGGTGTATTTAAGAATGACAACAACAACAGGTTAATTGAAATTAGGGATTGTTGTATTGTAAGTCTTGTATTGTCACTGGCCAGGAGTGCATGCCATTAGAATGTTGATGCATGAATGATGAGCAGTTTAGGAGAATGTTGAGTGGGTCCGTGAGTGAGTGTTCCATGAATGTCAGTTGGGGGCCTGAGCTGGGTGTTTAAGGATGGCCGGTGGGTCTCTCTGTTTATATAGTTACCTGACCATGTTCCTGTTCTGTCTACTGTGCTGCTGTACATATAAGAGAAACTGGTCCCTGTACAATTGTAAATATGTACAATAAAGATGACCTGGATAAAACCCTATGGCTCCACAGTTGGTCTGTGTGTGGATGTTCTGAGCCCAACTATAACTACAACTTCCATTTATAACAGGGATGGGCAAGCCTTGAAGTGCTTGACTCGAATGCCGGCTCGAGCAATGGAACAAATGGTTCTGATTTAGGAGCCGTTCAAGTGGAATTGAGCTGAAACAGCAAGTGCCCAATGCGAATTGTACACAACTCAAAGAGGCTAAATCCATTTCGAGCCAATAGATTTGGATTAAAGTTTGGACACAAAATAGTGTGACATGGCCTACTTACAGGCCCTGGTAGGGGAGAATGGGAGCCTGGTCCATCACCCCTACACTATGCCTGGGTGCGAGCAGGCCCCCTCCCTGCTCCTCCTTATCATGTGTGGCGTCGTCCAGGCTGCAAGCAAATACCGGGAGGATGGTGTTGTGGGTTGCAGCAATGGGTTCTGCGGCACCAGGGAGTACCACAACGGCCACACCACTGGCCACAGGAGGACGCGACTCAGGTGACCAAACAATGGGGTGAGGCAACCAGGACAACACTGATCACTGCAGAAGTAGGACAGCGTGCCTTCCACACAACAAGAAGCCACTACTAGCCCACCAGGATGAATATTTATGAATAAAAGCCCCTACAGTGACCTCATTGATGACAGTCCCACTAAACCACCAAGGACACGTATTGTGGGTAAATGCCTCCAAGTAGGCTTGAAAAAGCACAAGGTCCCTGCAAGCCCCTGCAGGCTGCATACTAAGCAGCAGGAAGGGGGTGGGGCTTACTAGCCTGGGCCCCTTTAAAGCCTCCCAAGCCTTTCCCATGTCACATCCCCTGGCGACAGGTAAGCTATTGGTAAGGGTAAGTATTCATTCCTGGGAGGGAGTGGGGTATTTAAGGAGCTGTGTGTGAATACTTGAGTGTGGGTTCGTTGGGTGAGGACAGGAGGTGGTGGCGAATGTTCAAGAGACCAGAGGAGACAAGACTGGCAGGAGTGCAGGGGCTATTGGAGAGTGGGTATCTCTAGAGTGTTTGTATGTGAACGGGACAGTGTAAAGAATAGAAGTAAAGTAGAGGTAGCACAGTTGTGTTGTATCAAAATAAAAGGGCATATACTAAGAAACATATTGCCAAACCTCACAACTAATACAAAAAGGGGTGTGGGATCATTCTCAAGAAAAGAAAGAAGTGTTCTCAAATAATATGTCAGGATGCCGTACCTTGGATCGCCCTTCCCCAGGTTTTGCACACAGGATGAGATGGTAGCTTGGAGCACAATAGAGTATCTTGCTTCTCCAGCACGAAACAACAGTTCTAATGGTAGCTCTCAGGACACACTCTCGAGCTTTCAGATATCAGGGCCGTCGATGGCCAAGTTTCGTTTCACTTGAAAGTCTCTTGCCTTCGAGGACCTCATGTGTTCAAATAACCAAACAAACATTTCTTTAACAAATGAAAAGTTTGTTTCCAAGGTTTACTGGGTGATGGGTTCACCCCTGAGTCCCCTCTTCTGGGCGCTCACCCTTCTCAATTGTTTATCACAGTTTCACGTAGGATGATGACTTGTCCCCCCTGGGTCCTCCTCTCCTGGGTGCTGACCCTTCTCACATCGTATTCCACAAAATGTTAATGTCTTTTTAAACAGTTCAAAACACACTGTTTCCTGGCACTTTAGACTTTGTCCCACTTGGGATTTGCTTTTCTTATTTCTTCTCTTATTTCTTCTCACTGCAGGATTCACTTCCCTTGATTTCTCATAGTTTGTCGTTCAAAGTCTTTCAATAGAATGGGGTTCCTCCTGTAGGACCACTTCCCTCGCTCCTGATTATCGGCGTAGGCTTTCCCCGTGTACCGTTCACATCTGCTACAAGGCACAGTTGCTATTGTTCGCAGCCTCAGGCTCTCTCCCACAAAGGTTCTGCAGGTCTGGGACGAAAAGGCCAAGGTCACTTCTCTCCTCGCCACCCTCTCGATTCCTGTTTCCTTTCTCCTTCGCTTGAATTACCGTGTCTGCATAGCCGTCTTGTTGTGCTGTCTGCCGTGCTCGCCTTACTCATACTGTGCTCCCTGGTTCCTCCTTTTATCCTTGTGGGGAAGGGAAAGAGCCGTCAGGTGTGCGTGTGATTCTGACCACTTGCCTGACTTTGCCTGACCCTTGTATTGGGGTATGTCAGGTAAATCAGCTCTGGTGTTAGTTCTTTGTCCTTTGTGTGGTGAGAAAGTGTTTGCATTGGAAAAGGGGGGGGGGGCAGTGGTATGAACGTCCTACAAAAAAGTATGGGAAAAGGTGTTAAAGGAAGGGGGATACCGCGTCTCACCCATCAGTGCCCCACTCCCACTCCCCGAGCACCCGCCATCCCTGCGATCCTCCCTCACTGGTCTACCCCCAGGAACTGGATCCAATAGCGATGGCTGTGTCCTGGCCACCTGGATGACAGATTCCCAGAGACTAGCTACGGAGACACCTTCAGGTTTCTCACACTGTTTTCCACAGCTCATTATCTAGAGGAAGTGGTATCTGCAGGGTTGGTTTCAAAGTGGCGCCAAACAATGGACATTGAGGGTTATGTGCTTGAACCTGGAACAGTTTGACATGTATTTCTATACTATGAGCCTCATTCGGAGTTTGGAGGTAGTCATGGCGCTATTTGCGCCATGGCTGCCTCCAAACCCTGGTCCGTGTCCGGTCTGGGTGAATGGAGACTTACCCGGACATTCCGTCCTGTGCGGACCCGGTAAGTCCCCATTCAACCAACCATTCTCCATTCCCATTTGAGCCCCCATAGGGCTCAATGGGAATGGGGAAGGCGCTAATTACGTGCCCGTAAATTACGGGCCCGTTATTAGTGCCCTGGTCCCTTAGCGGGACCCGCAAAGGACGTGTGGTCAGACCACACGTCCTTTGCGGGTCCCGCTAAGGGACCTCGGAATTGGGCGGTAAGGGTTTAATGGCACTGGTCTCCTTACCAGTGGCCATTAACCCTTACCGCCCAACTCGGAATGAGGCCCTATTTCAGATGTCCTATTGAGGTCTGTTCCTGGCTTGGGTGTTTCTGTCAAGTCACTGGTGATTTCCTTCTGCAACTTTGTTTGCCCTTTCACTTGCCAAGAGATGATGAGTTTCTTTTTTTTTCACAGTACAGACATACTATACATTTATTTTTTCTATAGCTCTCTCTCGCAGAGAAATGTCCCTCTACAAACTGATAGTTTTGGTTTGGCTCTCAATCACAAACTCACAGAGAAATCTCTTCTCTCTCTCTTTCACAGACATAATTTGTTTTGGTTGTCCCTCACAGAAAAGCTGCTTCCAAACAAATTAGGACAAGGAAATCGGCCACAAGCTTAAGAAACAAATTAAACCTTTGACAAGAAAAAGATGTATGTAAAAATAGTGAAATAAATGCCTCTTTATAGCATAAAATGAAAATAGAAAACACTACTCTACAACTGGACAGTATTAATCACAAAACCATTGTTTGGGGTAATGCTTATCTTTTTTTTCTAAAATAACAAAATCAATGAAAATGAGAATGAAAGAAACAAACAGAAGAAATTCAAAGGAAAAGGAGAAAGTATTTGTAGAAAACAGTTGAACAACACACAGCTTGCAGTAAAAGATTAAACAAAATGTTATTTACTTTTACATGAATTGAAAACGAATTAACTGAAAGCAGAACTGCCAACTGTGAACAGTGTTTTGAAGTTAAGTGAAGTATGTCAGAAATAAAAGGCACTGGCCCTCATTACAACCCTGGCGTTGGACCATGGTGCTAATAGCACCATGGTCCATGCCGGTAACTTACCGACTCCGCCATGGCCGAATGGGGAATTACCGCCCCATTCCGAGGTTGGCGGGGCGGTAATTCCCCATGCCACCATTGCCCTCCCCCATTCCCATTTTTGCCCCATAGGGCTCAATGGAAATGGGGAAGGCGCTAAGTACGGTGCCGCAAATTGCGGCACCGTACTTAGCACCAAGGTCCCTTTGCGGGTTGGATTTTAACGCCTGCAGAAAGCAGGCGTTAAAATCGCCAACCCGCAAAGGGACCTAGTAATCAGGCGTTAAGGGGTTAACGGCGCCGCCACCTTTTGCGGCGCCGTTAACCCCTTAACGCCAGGGTTGTAATGAGGGCCACTGACAGAAGCTTGCTGACTGACCATTGCCTCAATGAACCAGGCTGGGATTTCTGTGGTTAATATTAAAATAAAGTAAAACCAAAAGTAAACCAAAGTAATCAGTTTTCCATAAAATATAAGAATTAAACTGCAGCAACGACCAAGAGTTTTAACTAGATGGTGATATGGAGCAAGGGTGACTTTGGAAAGAAGCACACAGTGTGAAGAGGTCTGTTTCTGCTCTCCCTGCAACAGAAAAGCATGCATGAAGTCATCTATGTGAGGTAAGACAGGCTGTCTGTCAGGTGAAAACACATTACTTTATTAACGGTAATTTCAAGCCGACACACACAGGAAAACATAACTGAAACTAACTGCAGGGATCCTATATTTTGCCTGTAAGCAGGGAACAGATCCTGCGTTCGATTTGACGACTGGAGGACGCTTGCGTGGAGAGATGCGGTGGTCCCTGCATATTACGATACGTTGAGGCATACGTGATAAACAAGTATTGCATGTTTCGCCAGTGAGATAAGGGCAAGTTAATGCATTACACAACTTGAAGTGGTAGCGTGCAGTTTTGCAATTGAATTTAAGGTTGGTCTATTATTGTATGTGGCTGCAGCCAGAAGTGCAATTAATTAAGGAGGTTGTGAATCTTGTCCAGATTGCCAATGTGTTTTATGTAGGAAGGGTTGTAGGTTTGAAGAAAGATGCTTAAATGCACAAGCGGTTTCATTGAAAGTATGTCAGATAGAGTAATTCATGTATACATATATGTGTGATTTTGTTTGAGCCGCCTGAGGACGATCCGTGGGATCAAAGCATGTACATGTCGGGGCCAACCTTATTTCAACACTGCCATAGCTGATGTATTCGAAAAACAATAAATATGAAATATGTTGAAAATTACAAATGAATGAATATTGGGAAAATTGAGGTGGCTACACACCAAAATAAGCAAATTAGTCTCATCGCACAGCGAGTTGACACTGCGGTTCAACAGAAATCTATATGTGATCCCTGACCGGGACAGACGAGTTGAGACAACATTAGATGGAGAATTCAGAGTGCACATGGTCCATTTAACATCAACAGATTGGGTCTCATTACGAGGTAGGAGGTAGCCATGGCACTATTAGCGCCATGGCTACCCCCTTACCGCATTCCGGGTCCGTGTTCCTGGAATAGGGACTTACCGGGTCATTCCGACCTTGGAGGACCCGGTAAGTCCCCATTCTGGGAACCATTCCCCATTCCCATTCGAGCCCCCATAGGGCTCAATGGGAATGGGGATGGACCTAATAACGGGCCCGCTATCAGCGGGCCCGCTATTAGCTCTGAAGTTCCTTAACAGGTCCCTTCCATAACACCTGGCAAAACCAGGCGTTGGGGAAGGGACCCGCTAAGGGACATCGGAATAGGGTGGTAAGGGATTACCGGCACCGGTGTCCTTACCGGTGCCGGTAATCCCTTACCGCCTACCTCGTAATGGGGCCCAGTGTCTCAGGCTGGAAATGATGGGACTGTTGCAACATTTCCTAATTTACCAGTACCAGAATTCAGTATTACCATAACGTATTAATCAAGTTGAGTCAAGCCATAAAATACTGCTTTCTTCATGAGTGACTTGAATTCTGGTTTGAAGGTTTTGAGCCATATGGAGTTTTGGATCCAAATAGACAAATCTTTTGAGCTGATTCAAGCTCACAATTTTTAGATCACCCCTCGCTAATTGAAACATATGTGGAACTGCAGGTGAGCAGCCTCACATTACATGACTATGGCTGTGATATTTCCAATTCAAAAGAGAGTGTGAGAGAGAGAGAGAGAGAGAGAGAGAGAGAGAGAGAGAGAGAGAGAGAGTGTGTGTGTTATTTTTCACTTTGGATTGTAGGTCATATCAGTAATCAATGCCTGCATTCGTATGAGGCAGACACCGTGGTTTGTGCATCTGTGTCTATTTAAATTTCATCTTTCAAGCTTCTGTGCCCATATATTGCCCACGGTTTTTCATATTCTTCACATGACATTGCATCCATCTTATTCGGATCGATCATTGATCAATAGCCTGACATTAAGCATCCAATACTGGATTAAAACGTAAGATCAAGGCACATACCGAGACGTTAAGCTAAAAGGAGATGCAAATAAGTGCACTACCAATGTAAAGTATTGATCAAACTTAATTTCACACCACCGAACAGCCCTGTCAACGTCTGTGCCTACATGTAGAATGTGAGAGCCGACAAGACTGATCCAGGCATACTCTTATCAAAGGAAACGACATACCTCAATCATGACCTTCTGTATGCTCTCCTCAACGGAGGTTCAGTCTCACAATGACATTATGGGATATCGCCCCGCTAAAAAGAATTCATGATACAGCAAGCACATGTAGAGAAAGTCAAAACAGACCTGAAAGCCCATAGCATGGTCATAGTATTGTAATCCAACAGCAGCAGCGGCAAATCATCGACTATGCATGTACATGATGTGTCCTTGCGTGCTTACCATGCAATATAGGTCATGAGACTATTCTGAAAGCCATCTGCAAGTTTATTTGCATTTGGTGCTGTTATTGGCTGCCTACTCCTATGACGTTCAAGAGCCTGCGCCATTCTTATTCACAAACTATAGATTCTTGAGAAGATTGGGCCAGATGTCTGCTTTTTATTTTGAGGGATCTACTCGCTGTTGAAAAATCTAATCTCATCATGGTGATTTGCAAAGGAAAATGATACATTTTTAAAACAGTTTTGATATGTTATTTCACCTTTGTTCAGAAAAAATGTTTTCTTTGTACTTTCAACATAAACAACATGCACTCTCTTCATTAATATTGTATGATTTATGTTGAGCTCTTCTTGAACTGTCTGACCATGGGTGACACTCAGCAATTCGGGTACATTAGTGTATGTACTAAATGATCATTGCAGTTGCAGGATAGGTGTGATGCATTCGCCTACCTACCATGCATTGCAAGGATATTGTGAGGCCAAAGCTGACTACCTTTGAAAGGTCATGGAACTCTGAACTGACTTGGAATATCCCTACGATGGCCAATAGGAGGGAGTTTGCGGCTTATAATACATGGTCGCACCACCATCCCATACTAAAAGTGATCTCTTGCTCACTCGGATGCAGACAATCTTCCAGTTATTAAAAAGCAGAATACATGTAGAACTTGTTTGGACGGACGAAACACACTGATAGCCACAGTAACTAGCAATTATTGCAAACAAATATTTTAAACAATTTAACAAAATGTGCATTCAAAAGTCAGCTTTGTGGTTTCAAACAAGTAGCAACATGCAGAGAGATTTCTACCCTCCTCTACTTGATTTCAAATCAATAAACCTACTACAATTTCTCCATATCTATCAACAATTGACAATGAATTGAAGATGAAAATGGGTCTCAAAAGAAAGGAATCTGAAAAGATAGTGACAGCTTTAATTAAGTGTGCTAATGACAGCTGAAATTCTGCTGAGATAGCTGCCGTTCACATTGTATGCTGACACCGCAGCATGCAATGTGACATGGTAACTTGGCTGTAATGAGAGTAGTGATGTTATTTTCTTAAGAAATGTATTAATGTTAATTAAAAAATACTTAAAAGGCTTTCATGCCGACAATGATGGGTTCAAAGAAATACTTGCTGCTCAGACAACGGGTAAGTACGCGCCAAGATGTGTTTTCTCCACACCATCACCAAGCAACGCCAACATCAACGACATAGCCCCTCCTCTAAGTCATGGTCTCCACATTGGAGGAACCTCACCCACATCAACCTCAAGCCCATCAGCACCCCCTCAGCATCCACAACATGGAAGATGGATGCTCGCCAACGTCCACTAAACTATCACCCATGCAGCAGACATTGCCGACCTCCTCAGTACACACACACTTGATGCCATCTTCATCACCAAGACTTGGCTGACACCCACCTCCACCCACATCCTAGATGACCTTGTCCTCGACGGCGACAGCATCCAACACAGAGACAGCCCGAACAAGACAGGCGGATGCCTCTCAGTCATCCACAAGACCTTGTGGCCCTGCACCAGACTTGACATTGACAACATTGGCTCCTTCAAAGTCCTCTGCTGCCACTTCCCACTCTCCCCAATGGACACAGTCACCTTCCATCTCATCTACAGACCACCTACACCTAACATCGCCTTCATTGGAGACTTCACCACCATGTCCCTCACGCATGCCAACAACATCTTTCTAGGTGACTTCAACCTCCCAGGCAACACGGCCCCAAACTGATGAAGGAATCCCTCCTCAGCCTTCTCGACACACACTCAGCCTCACACAGCACACGAAAGACCCAACGCGCGACACAGGCAACATCCTCAACCTAATCATCACTGCACTGCCTTCCCATTCATTACAGCTCTCTGCTCCTGCTTGACTGGTCTAACCACCTGCCTGTGACTTTCACCATTCTGCACACCAAACCCAGTCAAGCACCCCCAGCAGAAATCCATCTGACAAACCTTCAGGTCCTTCAAGAACTTCCCGGTGGAAGCCCTCACAGAAGACCTCAGCAATCTCCACCACCCATGGACTGAACAACCCCAACCAAACTGCAACTCTCTATTGGAAGCACTAAATGCCACCCTCTCAGCTTCCATCGACTGACACGCATCTCTGAAATAATGCACCTGCAAACTGAAACTGTCAGCACCCTGGTACATGCAAGAACTGAATGTCAGGAAAAGAGTCATCAGTAAACAAGAGAAATCCTGGTGCCGTGTCAGATGCACATCTGATCTGGCGCTCCTCATGGAACTCTGAGAAACCCTACGACAACTAAACAACACAGCCAAGGCCTCCTACTATCAGAACGCCATAGCAGAAGCGGACAACAAAAGCAGAGCCCTCTTCAAAGCGGTTAAGTACTCCATTAACCTGCTACCCGGCACTGCCCTACCACACTACATTGAACAAGCCACCACCATCAACACCTCCTTCATCGAAAAAAGAAGCAAGATTCACAAGCACATAGACACCAGCTCTGCATCCACACACCCCCCTCAAGTCCCTCCTTGTGAATTCTCCACACCCTGGAAAAAATTCAAGACACTCTCTACAGAGGACCTGGTAGAAAACCTGGCCAACCCCAAAGCCACATTGTATACAGACAACATCCTCCCAGCATTCATCCTCAAAACCCTCCCTGCAGACGCTCTCCTTCCCTACCTGGAGATCATCAACAGCTCTCTAACTCAAGGCACCTTCCCATCGACCAGAAAGACAAGACAAATCCTCCCTCTCTGGATCCCGACAACCTAGATAACTATCCCCCTATCTCCCTGGTAAAATCATAGAGAAAGCAGTAGCCACACACTGAAGCAACACATTGGCACCAACAATCTCCTCCAAACCTACCAATCCAGATTCAGACCAAGATGCAGCACAGAGACGGCAACCATACAGGTGGTCGATGATGCCCTCAACATCCTTGACAATTCCCACCCCTGCCTCCTGGCTCTACTTAACCGCGACACAGTAGTCCACCAGGGGCTCATGGACATCCTACATCAGTGCATGGGGATTAGTGACCTTGTCCTATGCAGGTTCAATTCCTACCTCACCAACCACGAGCACTTTGTTCAGATGGACTCCTTTAAATCGCCAGTGCTACCCATCACCTGTGGAGAGTCCCACAGGGTTCCATCCTCTCCCCAATGATATTCATTCTATGCAAGGAGCCGCTGGGAGCCCCCTTGCCACACACAACATCCTCATCCAACAATACTCTGATGAAATACCTCAATATTGACTCCATCAAGGACATCCGCAGACTCAAAACCTGCCTCTCACTGATCCATTCTTGGATGTCCAGTGCATTCTTGAAGCTCAACCCCTCCAAAGACTGAATTCCTACTCCTTACCAACAACCCGAACACCCAGACATACCAACCTGGCTATCAACCATGAACCAAGCCCCTCGGGTTCCACATCGACAAACACCTCTCCTTCAAGATACTCATAGCTAAGAAAACTCAGACAGCTTGGTATCAGTTCCCTGCAGAAAGTCAGGCTCTTCCTTGGACAGCTTTAGATCCACCATTCAAGCACTGTTCCTATCCCATCTGGATGGGGGAAATGCCCTCCTCGAAGGCCTCCTATTGTCCTCCCTTGTACCCCTGAGAAGTGTCTTACACATGTCTGCATGCTTCATTAAGGGTCTACAAAGATACAACCACATCACCCTGTCCCTCATTGACCTTCACTGGCTCCCACTGCACGCACAAATCACCTTCAAGTCTTGCTGCATCATCTATGAGGCAGTCACCCTCAAGTCACCCAGCTACCTTGCAGAGAAACTAAGCAACTCTGGTGGACAGCACACCACCAGAAGCCAGGACATGTGAACAATTGAAATTTGCCGCTGCAAAAAGGAAAGGACCAGAAAACAATCCAACGCACCAAGACTATGGAACCTCCTCCCTGCCAGCATCATACATGCCCCTACACTCCTGCAATTCAGAAAACAACTCAAGACTTACCTCTTTAAGGAGCCTCTCATCCTCAACACCTAGGCCATCAGTTCGCCCCCCGCATCACCCGACTCACTAGACGCTGTTTGCCCCTCTCCTCCCTGCGACCCTATACTGCTGGACCCTCCTCTGTGCCCCTCTGTATCCTATCCTATGCTGTATATATGTTCAGTTATTACCTCCGAAAAGTACTCCATTATACATCTGTATTGTATACGTCTGTGAAGCACTCGGTTGCTTCTCAAAGTTAAGTCTGTGATCAATAAATACAATAATAATAATAATAATAATAATAATAATAATAATAAAACCTAATAACAACTGGCCTATATCTCTTGTCAATTTTTGTACCAGTTGCTATATTAGATACCTTTGAGCACAAATAGCCATTTGGAAAACGTTCTCCCTACCATTGCATTTTCTAAACTGTGCAACTACTGCCCCCAAATCATAAAAAACCTGTTCATGCCTTCTTGCTCAGTTTCTTCATTTGTTTTTGCAGACCCTTAACAGGCTGATCTTTAAAGGCATAGACAATCTTTATCTACCAACCGTCTCTACTGCCCGCTCCAAAAAGGATAATACAAATATCACTCCCAGAAATAATATTCTCTCATATGTCTCAATCTTCATAACATCTACAAATTTCAACCACGGTTACATCATTTCTATCTCTCCTGACTACCTGTGCTGCATTTGATACAATTTACCACAGTCAATACCAGGGTGAGAGACTTAGTGAAACTAAGGATTGAGACAGTTAATATGTATAGAACAGGGGCTTGCAATCTTTGGCTCTGAAGATATTTTGGACTACAACTCCCATCACACCCCTGGCCACCACAGTTAATGATGAAGGATCATGGCAGATGTCCACAACATCTGGAGGGACACCGTTTACAGATCACTGGTCTTCACATATTAACTGTCTCAATCCTTAGCATCACTAAGGCTCTCACCTGGTTCTCCTTGTGCATCGATCAAAATCAGTATCCAAGAGTTAAACCAACTACATCTCAACATGCTTCCTCCTGCGGATGCTTCAGGGTTCTAGCCTCAGGTGTCTCCTATTTACTATCTACCCAGCTGCTTCCCACAGCATTAATTTGTATCTTATTTTGGATTCTCAATCCACCTATCCACAGATTACACCAAAATCTCTTTCTCCCTCTCAAAAATGCCCCGCTGCTGTCTGTAGATCAGCAGCACCCCAATGACTATCCACTACCTGCCCTCCAAGGTCTGCCCTTGGCTTCCCAAACACCAGCTTGCTCCTTCTTCCATCCCTTCTTTGAAAAGAGCGCGGGTTCTAGCAGGCACCATTCAGAAAAGTACTGAGTCCATTATTGGGGATCCTTAGTGCAAGGCACCCTTAGGAAACCCCAGAGGGAGTTCGTTAGATAAGGCCTTGGCCTGTACTACTCCCATTGTTGTGAGAATAAACTACACAGTAGGGTGTGACTGATCTCTAGGGCTCAGACTAACCCTGAGTGATAGGGATGCCTGGGTTAGAGTGAAGGGAGAACACGGGAGGCTGAGGGACTAGTTAAAAACATCCATTAATCAAGTCTGCCTGCGATCTCAAGAACATTGTGAAGGCATCTTAAAGAGCTTGTAATAAAATAACACTTGAAACATCTATCGGACTCTTGAGATCATTAAGACAGTCTGTGACAAAACCGAGATTGAATCAAAACAATCCTTGAGAAGAATCTCACTGAATGCATTCTTTCTTGAACAACTGAACCTATCAGAATGCTCAGGCTCAGGTTTTCAGAAATGAGTCCAGGTGCATGCCTCCTGATAGTACGATACGAGCTGAGATGCCCACCTTTCAAAACATGGTCCTCCAGGAAGTCCAGGTGTCACTCAGTAAAACGTGTTTACATCCAAGGAATCCTAAATCTGATGAAGTCTTGCTCCTTCAGTATTTAAAATCCAGAAACGACTTCATTAAACAACCAAGCTGACCAGTGTGGAGGAGTAACTCTCATCAGTTGAGCTCAGTAGGATGAAATGTAGTTCAAACTAACTTAAAGAAGTCACTACAAGAACAAGTCAAAGACCCAGACTCGAGAATACAACAGATTCTGAACCTGTCATTGCACTACATTGAACATAATTTAATTTCTAGACAAGCGATTGACCATTTGAATGATATTTACCAGTTTACTCCCTCCTTCTATGCACTGCCTAAAGTGCACAAAATCCCCCTAAGGAGATCTATCTTCTCTGGCTGTAGGTCCGGACATTAACTTATCCAAATATGTATAGGTCTTTGCAACACATATGTCACAGTTACTTAAAGGGCACGACATTTGTTATAACATCCCTGGACTTAAAACAATGGACCTATTTGATCTTGTGACTTTGGAATAACACCCTTTATACTATCATTCCCCAGAAGAAAGCAACCAAATTAATCCAAGATATCTTCAATGAGACATTTGAAGTTTTGAAAAAGAGACCATTACTGAGTTCATAATTAAGATCATGAGTAGTGCCTACTATATAACTACTATGAATATATGGAAATGTATTATCAAAAGATAATAGGAACTGCCCTGGGAGCAGAAGTTCCCCTTATCCTTGTACTCTTTTACATCACAGTATTCCAAAAGGAGCCTTTATTGACCAGCCCACAGGAAAACACTCCTACCTAACACCTCGATCCACACTCACCATCGAAACTGAGACTGCTCCCCCTGTTTCCTTACCTAGTTACTTGTAGATTGCTTGCTGCCAAATTGACTAACCTCTCTTTCCCCCTTTGTTAGCTCCCTATTGGTATCTCTACTTTTCTTACTGTGTTCCTCCCGCTATGACTTGTGAAGTGCTCTGTTGCTTCCCGAAGGTAGTGCCACGCTCAATGATTACCCTAATTATAATAACACATCAATTATTTTCCGAAATAAGCACGTGGAAACTAGACACAGATTACATCATTATCATCTGGTCTGGTGCCTGTAGCTCTTTAGTAAATACTTCAGTTGCCTGAGAGGCTTGAGCCAAGCTATCCAATTCACCAAATTCAAGAGTAACATTCAGGTGAATTTCTTACACTTTGTGATCAAACACTGCCAAAGAGCTCCATCTTGCTACCTTTCTTAAAATGTGATAGACAGGATTCCTGTGATGCATTACAAGTTCATTTACCCATGGGCATTAAGGGAAATCCTTCACTGCAGCCAATATTCCTGACTAGCACAATACGACTCTGAAGGTGGGTGCCGTCCCGACCACTAGTGTCAGACCTGATGGGGGGAACGGCACCTGCCTGCGGAGGTTCACGGAAGCAACGTGCCAGTGCTTCTATGTTCCCATCACAAAATTACTGGTGCCTGACTTCCCAGCCGCCGGACTCGGAATAGCCTGGTGGCACCAGGAAGTCAGGCACCGGTAGTTCTTTACTGGTCCTGTGGCAAGCCGCCGGTATCACTGGCAGGCTTACCGCCAGACCCGTAATTAGGCCCTATGTCACATATGCTACTGCCATGGATAGTAGGGTGAGCACACAGAGCTAGCCAATGTCAAACGTTTTGGAGATCTTATACGAGAGTAATGGACACACCATTAGACACGTTGCTAACTTCTTTCAAGTATCAGAATGCTGGGGACTGATTGGTCTGTGCAACTACCTTTACCCCTAACACTACTGACATCAAAAAATTAATTCATTGTCATTGGCCCATTGTGCAGTTAAAACTGAATTAGTCTGCAGAACCTTTATTCACCCAAAAAACAGCAAAGTACTTAACAGATCAGCTGGCACATTCTAGATATTCCAACAAAAATGGCGATTGTGCATGAGGTAATTTCTGGAACACTTCTGCAGCTGTTGTGTGTCTCCAGACAGTAAGCTCACAAAACCAGGTCAAAAGTTTCAACATTCGAAGTAACACCTGGACACTCAATAAGCTCAAAAGCTAAGATTAAGGAAGTCAATTAATGTACCAAGTGATTAAGTAGCCTCCAATATGAGGGCAAGACTTTGAGGGCTGCCCACACCAGAAAACCTGAACAAAGGTCACGCATCAGATGCACCATGTTAACAGCATCATGGTGCACATGAAGCATACAGAAATAGACACTATTTAAGAATACATGGCAACAGTGTGTAGATGATAACTTGATGCACAAAGAACAAAATATGAATTTACTGTATGAGTACACATCTTTGGGGATTAAATGATCATTTTGAATGGCTGACAAGTTATTTGAAGCACCTTTTTCTATTTAAAAACTCATTGTTATGAGTTATACAACCGATTTTGGTCCTTAAAGAATGGTCCTAGATCTTTGCTATCATCAGTCACGCTGCTTGCTACCTGTTGCACCATTAAGATGAATCTAACACTGTTGAGATTGTTTCATTAGTATGACTGTTCCAACAGAACTTTAAAAATCCTTATCCAATGTGGCCTAGAGAAGTAGCCTATATATCACTTGTTATGGCACTCGCTATGTAGTTATAGCATGTTCCCAACGTGGAAACGGCCAATCAGCATTCCGAAGAGCCAGGTATGCTTTCACCCTATCTTCTGACCTGGTACAACATAGCTTTACTCCACAATTGGAATGTGTTTGACCATTGACATTGTCAACCACATTGACACAGCTTTACTCCCTGTTTGCTTGGGTCTCTTAGAGGTATTTGGTATAGATGTACACCAGGGGCTTGAATCTTCACCATCCCTCTATTGGAAAAAGCAGCACCTAAGAGATTAGAGTGATCATATCCCGAGGGATTGTAACAGCAGTGTGTTGCCTGTGCTATATCGATTTAAGATTATCATGCCTGCTGCTGATAGATACCATTATATTTACTTCTTGCTATAGTTATATGTGGAGCCTGTCCTCATCATTCACTTCCTTGCCAAATCCATACATAAGAATCTGAATGGAAAAATATGTGATACTTATTCCATGTACACATCAGATTTAAATTCCAATAAAGTTGACATTTTGACAATTCCATGAACAATAAACATTATTTCTTTTAAGTTATTGGGCCACATTACGAGTCTGGCGGTAACCCTGCCAGTGCTACCGGCGGGTTGCTGCCAGACTTGTAAAGTTTTACTTGCGCCTGACTTCCCGGTGCTGCCAGGAGTTTCCAAGTTCGGCGGCCCGGGAAGGCAGACTCCAGTAAAATATAAGTCCCCATTCCCATAGAGTTCCATATGACTCTATGGGAGTGGGGGCAGGGAAGCACCGGCTGCGTTGCTAACGGTGCCGGTGCTTCCGTGACAGGTCTGCCTACCGTGGCCACTGCGCCCGGAAGAGTCAGACCTGTTGGGCACAGCAGGTCCCGCAGGCAGACTCATAGTTTGCCGGTGCAGAAACAAGGGTGACGGTGAGCTTATCGGCACCCTTGTTTCCAGACCCGTAAACTTATAGGCCCATTGGACCTCATTACGACCCTGGTGGTAGCCATGCCGGTAAAAACGGTGGGGTGTTTTTTTTTCCAGCACCTGGCAATTGGGATTTACCGGGGCATCACATCCCTGGTAGTCCCAGTAATTCCCCATTGCCGAGCGCCAGAAAAAATGACTCCCCATTCCCATTGAGTCCTAGTGGACTCAATGGGAATGGGGAGGACGGAAGCACTGGCACTGTGTGCAACAGTGCCAGTGCTTCCGTCAAAGTCTGCGAGCGGGTGCCTTTCAAAAGGCACCCGCTCGCAGAACTCGGAGTATGCTGGTCCGATAACCGGACCGGCATACTTGTAATGACCCCCATTGTCTTTTATTTAGCTTTAACTCAACAGATGAAGTGTTTCATCCGGTCGTCGCAAGCGTTGATGTGGCTTGACGTGGCGTTCTTTGGCAAAACACTATGTTATACACATTGAGGCCATGTTAGAGGTTATGTTGTAATCGCTGTATTCATTTATACATTTCAAGTGATGTAATTACATTCCACTCTTTGTGTACAGGATTCAAAATGTACGGTAACAGTAACACATTTCATTTGATGGCCCAAAACCTACACGTCGAGCACGCGCGCGGCAGAGACTTAAAAGAGCATGGACTGGTCATCTTTCCTTTGATTTAATCAGATCCGCACATAACTCCGTTTGTTTCAGGCTGTGAACAACATCTGCGTCGTTGCAAGTACTAATTGTCGTTTAGCTGCATCGTCAGTCTTTGTTTAACTATATTTTCTCGGTTTTTAATTTGTCCCGTCTTGAGTACAGCGTGTATTATGAATGTTGTTGTGCCCAATGGTTTTTTCATCGTTCTATGTTATTCTAATGTAATGTGTAACTTTGCCTTGGGCAGGTCACTGTTGGATTATGCATTTCCTTATTGGTCCAATACAGGTGTATGTGTCTTATATGTGCAGGTTGATTTGATAATAAATAAAAAACGTTTTCATATTTTACCAAACAGTTTGCCCAAGGAGCATGCAATAATGCGGAATACAGTGTGCCCTATTATTGAATTAAATTGTTTAAATGAAAATTGCTTCCTAAACATGTAGCCCCCTAAGGAACGCTCTATTTGTTACCGTTGATATTACCTGACCGATCATTCAGCCAACACACGTGTCAACATGCTAATTCTCAGTGCACTCAACTACGTCGTCATCCATCTTATTGGTTTCCACTATTTCTTATAGAGGAAGTCTTCAGCTGTACCACTTATATCCTTTAGTATCTCCTACACCACACACACGCGCATCCACACACATGCGCACCCACACACACTCCCGTCATCTGGCAGGTTGACTCCTTTCCATTGGATATTGCTTAACCTGTTCACTGCCTTGCCACCCCACCACTGCCTGACCAGCATTAATAATTGTCCTGTAGCAATCTAATCTACCCTCTCCTCCACCAATCACTGTCCTCCATACTTGTGCATCAGGTAATCCCGATTTAAGCGCATAGGATAAACATTTGCCAGGCGCTGCTTCAATGGTACTACCTGGCCTTAAGGTGGCAACAGGTGGAAAGTAGCATGTTTGATAACCTGTGTGTATGAGAGCAGTGCCTGGTAAAAGCCTAATACCTATGCACGAGACAAAATGGCCGGCTTTGTAAATGCTGGTTTTAACGGGTCTTCTGTGCAAGTAACGGAAAACAAGTGGCTGAAGGCACACTCAGTCAAGTTACGTTTAGTAATTCCGTAGCACATTTACAGCTGCAATTGAGCTATTAACACTCAGCAGACTGCTTAGAAAGAACACTGGCAGGTCAACGTTTGATGTTTCTGCTTGATAGACAGAGATGAAAGAGATGTGTTTCGGGTGGGTAGGGGTAGGTAATGGGTGGAAATGGTTGCCAGGATTAACTTAGCCATAGATGGGTGGGATGATAACCAAACACCCACAACCTATGTGCCCCCCTTGCGTCATCTCCCTCTTAGCTGAACTACAATGCAATAGTTTCAGCTCATTGGTTGCCCGAAGTCAAAACCTACCAGCCCAAACCACTGGTTGGTAGGCTTGGTAGGATGTAGAGGTGAAAGAAGGATATACAGGATACAAAGTTCATTGCAATTTTAAACGAGCTCCAAGACTAGAAGGGCTGGCAGACCTTTACATCAACTCAAGGCGCCCAGTTTCCCTCTTCAGCAGGTCCAGGAAGAGGGCGCTGCAGCAGACCATCACAGATGGGATTGGGCCATTTGAAGTTTGGCAGTCATCTCGAGGGGTGGCAGAAGCATTGTTTTACGTTTGTACTTCCATGCCATTATTAAATCAAAAAATATGTTAAAATGTAAACCAGTGTCATAAATCTACAGAACATAAAAAAAACATCAAACACGATAGTCGTTCCTGCCGGACATTTCATGAGATCCTTTTCCCAGTCACCTCCTGGTAAAGGATGCACGTGTATCCTCAATGGTGTAAACTGGCAGAGAATACTCTACATATGTCAATATTATCTTACGCTAAAGTAAAAGTTCTTGTGTGCAGTCATTTTTCCCCACAAAGGGATCTACCTTTAAGGAGCATCAGGCATCCCAGTGGCAGAAGATGTGCCCAATACAATAGACAGGAGCAGCTTTACAGTCAGGGAATTCTAAGCAACTGTTTCAGGGGGCACAGGGGTGTGCCAGGCTGGCTGCAGAACCATCAAACCAGGACTAGATCCAAGACCAGGGATGTGCCAACACATACTGGCAATGGCCCCCAAAGAAGGACCCCCCATTAAATTAATGAGAGACTCACATTATCACTGTGGTGTGGTCTACTGTGATGGGTGCCAGGAGGCACTTGGTATAATGGATGAAAATACACAACGATAGAAAACATTTTGGAATAAATGCAAGAAATAAATCGCTCTATTTTCCTACGTTCACAGCGATTGTGAACAGCAACTTCTTTTCCGTCAGATTTTATGGATGACCCAATTACATAGCTTGTTCCCTTTGGAGGTGTGAATTTTTGCAAGCACCTCAAGTGTGGTGAAAAAACTGTGTCTTACAAATTACTGCAAAATAAAATGCAAACGTTTCCCTGAGCTTATTACAAAGTAGCAAATCTTGACATTAGCAATTCGCAGCCAAATGCTTGGGCGTGTCTTTGAATATTTTAACGTGTGACTATGGGATTGGGGGAGTCCCCATTATATTTATTTATTTGCATTTTTCGGGGACATCGAGGGGCTGTTACAGGAATACATCTTAGTTGCGTATTTATAATGCGCTTAATATCCAGAGTTTTTTTTTAAGCGCAGACCTGGGGGCTCAAACCTGTGTTGCTTCGTGTCATCTTGTTTTGTAGGCGAGCACGTTGCCGCTGAGCTATCCTCCCGCAGACTATAACGTGTACATTTCAGTATGCAGTATATGCATTTATGAATCTTGAATTATGTCCCAAACGGCCCCCTATGCCTGACCCTTCAGGCATCATTACAATACACAACGTGTAGTTACTTTCACAAACATTGTGCACACGCTCCAATTGTGAGTCAGGATCACAGCGAGGTTCACTGGTCCTTGGAGCCTGTCTATGAATAATAGTTAGCCTCTGTTACACAGACCATATGATCATGTGGACCCCACAATGCTAGAAATTGAAAAAGACACAAGGGACAGGAGAGAGGGGTTCATTTTTCCACACCATGCCTAAAAAAACCTTCATGGCACCAATTTGTGTCTGCACTTCACTGTGCCGCACTCCCCTAACCGCCAGGCATCCAATTGAATTGCCAGGCATATCTTAGAACCAGGGAAATCACAAACCACCAAGAGAACTAGCCATGCAAAATATGCACGCTGCCACACCCCCCAATGCAGCTCACACCTCTACTTGCTTTTTCAGTCTGACCTGAGATAGTTAAGTTAATGACAGCATTCGAATGCAAGGGTGTGCAACATTTGACCCCGGATGCTGGACCGATGGTACATTCAGTAGAGTGCCATCATTCTTCAAAAGCTCTCTGAATGTTGAAAGTGGCTTTCCTTGGGCAGCCAGATTACATAATGTGCACCAGAAGACTACCACTTGTATATCAAAGGTGCATTGGCATTGCTGCACCAGCAGAAACAGAAAGAAGGTTTGCTTTTATTTGTGTGAGGGTATTGCCTGCGTTCTTGGGGGACCGCAGTAGGAACTATGCCCCATCTTCGGTTCTTTTGTTCCAGTTACCATGTCCTGAGATCGAAGTGGCCAATACCTCTGATTCTGGACCAGGTATAAGGAAAGCCCTACCATTGGCTAGACCAACTTTAATATCTTCCTTTCAAATGCTGGAATTAGACACAAACAGCTGCTATGTCTTGGGGACATTAAATCTGGCAGGAGGATTCCACATTATCGGACACCGCCAGTGTGTGGGATATTCTGAATAACCATGATATGAGACCCTTGGACATGTCCCCCTCCCATATCCATGGCCACTGTCTTGACCTTATTCCGGTCCGTGGCCCAGGGATAGTTATGTCCAATACTAGACAAGTTTCCTGGTGGGATCCTTTAGTTAGATAGTTTTTTCTTTCACCAGCCAGGACGCCACATGAAAAAGACTTATAGTCTATCCCAAGTACGCAAGTGGCGAATGCCCGGGCCTCCACTAATTGTTAACTCGATTGTGGAGAGCTATTCAAAGAAGGGGGGTTGCGTGTTGGACTCCATTTGCAATGAATATTCACCCCTTGTACAAAAGGTACCCAAGAAACAATCCAACCCGTGGTACTCTCCGTCATTAGCATTGTATAAGGAAAAAAACATGCAGCTGGAAAGTCTTTGGAGAAAGTAGAGAACCCATCATCTGCACTAAATGTCAAAATGTGCATACAAAAACTATAAAGTTGCAATTTTGGATGCCAAGGCACATTTCGACACAATAAATCGGAATCGTATAATATCATTGATCATTGAATATTATATGATCATTTCGATCATATAATATGGCCCGAGGACTCTTCTCTTACATATGTAACTTTTTCCAGCCTAGTTGTATTTCAGGAACCTTCCTTTGCCCAAGCTGATGCATTTAGCGCATTTTTCATTAATAAAATCGAAACAATTCAGGAAAGAATTGATCAGAATTTGGCTCAGACTGAAGTCATTCCTAGCCTTAAAACCATCATTCTCCCATCAGTGCCTTTTATTGCCCCCCCTCCCCAATTTGATTTTAATTTGGTCTCACAGGATGCGATTCCTGCATTATTGAAGGAATTGAAACCCACCAGTGATGTACTTTCTACGCTTCCGGCCTGTGCAGCACAGTTTCATGCTGCAGAATTTGCATATTTTATGACTAACTTCATTAATCAATAATTGATTCAAGAATTTGTCCCACCTGAAAAGAAACTGTCCTCAATCTCTACCATTTTGAAAAAACACAACCTTGATCCCAATGAGTTTCAAAATGATCGTCCAGTAGCAGGCCTTCCCAGGCCAACAAAGATCTTGGAGAAAATAGTGACAAAACCGTTGCAAGAACAGGTGGAGAAACACTCACTACTGGACTCCTTTCAATCTAGTTTCTGTCTGAGGCATGGAACTGAAAAAGCATTATTAACTAGTCAGATAATGGTGAACTTTCTCTCCTGGTGATGCTTGACATATCAACTGCCTTCGATACAGTGGACCATGGCATCGTACTATCAGGCGGAAGGACTGTGGTTCAATTCCTTTTTGTCTGACCGCCATCAACAAGCAAAATTGTGGGGGGTCTCTATCGGACACCCATCTAGTGAGCTGCAGCGTCCGCCAGGGTTCCTCACTTTCTCCTCTCTTGTTTAATTTGTATATGAAACCTTTAATGTGCATACTGAGAAAATGTGATCTATGTTTTCCATTCCTATACAGACGACATCCATATTTTGAGGAGTCTCTTCAGAAAGTAGGCCATTGTCTGGATGAAGTCAGTCTTTGGACGTCTCAGAACAGATAATGGGCCTCATTACGAGTTTGGCGCAGCCGTGCCGCACGGCTGCCGCCAAACTCGTGAAAATACCAGCACCCAGCAATGGGGAATTACCAGGGTATTCCGGCCCCACTGGACCCGGTAATTCCCCATTGCTGGGTTCCGGTAATTGTCAGTCCCCATTCCCATTTGAGCCCCATACTGCTAAATGGGAATGGGGAAGCTGGATGCACCGGCACCATTCGTGAAGGCACCCGCGAGCAAAACTCGTAGTTTGCCGGTCCGGTAGTAACGGCGCCGGTAGCTTACCGGCGCCGTTACTACCGGACCGGCAAACTCATAATGAGGCCCAATGTGTCTTAGCAACCCCCTTCTCCTTGTTTCTTGGGCTTGAGTACAACTGATGCCCCAAAAATTTAAAAATTGGGATGCATCCATCTGCCAAACGAATCTTGGGAATGAAAGTCAGATAGGAGAAAAGGTCCAGCCAGTTTTTCATACTGCATATCTTCTGCTCTTTGCCCATCCTTTTATAGCTCAAAAAGACCGCCCCACAGTAGTGGGAGCTCTAGTTAACTCCCGACTAGACTGTGGCAATAGCTTGCTAGCTGACTGCCCAAAGAGACAACTGACTAGGCATTAGAGAGCACAGAATGCTGCAGTTCAGTTAATTTGTAAAGTTTCCAAATCAACTCCCATCTCTTCTCTGTGGAGATCTTTCTACTGGCTTCCAGTGAAGGAACAAATCGACTTTAAAATCCTATGCTTGATCTTTAGATGCCCACACAACTTTGCAACATCCTACCCTGCAGATAAGTTGAAATGGCACCCACCTAGCTGATCTCTTCGGTCATCTGACAAGCTCTTACTGAGCATCCCATCTTCTTGCGGTGTAACCAGAGGCGATCAGCGTTTTTCGATCTATGGCCCCAAATTGTGGAATTCTCTACCGTGGGAACTGGGAACATCGTAAAATGGCAGAACTAACACACTTCCGTAAATCGCTCACAACATATTTGTCTTAATAAGTTTATGTGCCTTGAGTTAGGGTTCTCAGGCCATATTTGGGTCACGGGATCTTTGTTTGAAGCTTGAAGATTTCTTGTTGCATCTGCGCCCAGATGCAGTTCATTTTGCCAGGTTTAGCACGATATAAATATTTCAAAATTCGAAATGCAAACTTAGTAGCACTGCTAGCCAAAAAGGGGTGTTTGCCGTCGCCCACTTCATGTGGCCAGCATGGACAATTTAAAGACTATTGACGCATCCTCATGCAATTTCATAAAGCCTTGCTTGTCAAGATTACCTTTTTAGATTACAACTGATGATATTTTAAGCCACAATATGGTATATCCATTGTTGGGTATTTTGTGTATTTTTTTAGAGTTTTTTAATGACATTTGTTTATTGTTTGTGTCCATTTTTCCCCCATCGATGAACATTTTTTTTTATATTTTGCGATAGGACATGTTGCTCAACGTGGATGTTTGGCTTGTGTTTGAAGGTCAAGGTATAGGATTGAATCCACTGTTCTTTTCATTTTACTTGCTGCGGTTTCATTGCTTTGCTTTATTGAATTGCCTTTACTGTGTTTTAGTGTAAAATGTGTATAATCTGTGAGGGTATGGGGCTCTTTATTTCGGGAATGCCTACACTCCTCATTTATCTAAATTTGTCGGCTGCCCCAGTGGAGAAAATACCCTTTAGATTCTGACCCAGCTGTAATTCGGAGCTCACGTGGAAGAATACCCATAAGGGGTGCTACCATTGCCCTCCAAGGGACCATGTGTGAAGATAAGTGCTCAGTGCTAAGGCAGAATTCAATTTTTGGGGTTTTCTTAACCCCTTTGCGGGGTCCCGTAAGTGTGTCAGTTTTTATTGCTGGCTTTCATAATTTTTGTTTCTGACTTTTGTGGGGGGTGGTATTTTAGCCTCACCCATATGCCCAACACTCTTGTTTTGAGGGCTCTGGCCAGTCCATGCTTTCCTGATATGATATGATATATTTTATTTATATCGCGCTATTACACAGGTGTTTCAGAGCGCGACCAGGCAAAGGGAGGGGAAACAGGGGAGAAACAAAAACAACGATCTTACTAGGCCCAGTGACATTGAGAACGCACAAGTGCATGGGGAAGGGAAAAAGGAGGAAAGTGCATGGGGAGGGGAAAAGGGGGAAAGTGCAGAGCATAGGAGAGAAACAAAATAAATAGTAAGTACATAAATAATTAAATAGAGTATTAGCAGTGGTAGTGCAGCCTGTAAGAGGCAAAGGTGCTAGGTTAGTCAGATAGGGAGTATCTGATAAGTGCAGAAGAAGAGTGGGTGGGGAACTGTATGGGTACAGACATAGGCCCCAGTGCAAGGGGTGGCCCGGAGGCAGTGCAGGAGGATGGCAGGGTGAGCAGGTACCTGGGCCCGAAGGCAGAGGTGGCCAGATGCAGAGTGCCGAGGGAAAAAGGCAGATCAGCAGGGGAGAAGCGGGGCGAAGGCAGAAGCGAAGAGGAAGGTCTTGAGGAGCTTCCGGAACTGTAGATGGTTCCCTTCAAGTTTCAAGGTGACAGGGAGGCAGTTCCAAAGGGAGGCCCCGGCCGAAGACAGAGATCTACCTCCAGCTCGTTTCTTTAAAAAAACGACTGACCCTGAGGGAGTTAGAGGTAGAGGAGCGAAGGGCTCGAGAGGGGAGGTATTTACGGAGGGATAGTTGAAGGTATTTTGGACCCAGGCCCCAGAAAGCCTTGTGGACAATGCAAAGGGTTTTAAATTTAATCCTTGCATCCACTGGGAGCCACTGGGTTTTTATTTTGTAATAATACAGCTCCTTAAGTGGAGTGCTAGAGGAACTGTGTATCTTTCTTTTTGTCTGGCAACATTGTTCATGTCTTTGTCATGTACCTATGACAGGCTAGTGGCAAAAAACCGTTTTATGTAATTTTTTTTTAGCGTACTGCACTATTCTTTTTTTTACTACATAATGCTGTTTTGAGTTCTATAAGCTCGAAATGATGTTGCTATGTGGTATAGATTCTGTCCTTTGGCCATCTTGCTTTCTGGCCGAATCTCTGGCCTCACATGCTGGAAAACCCCAAATATGGGCATGCACTTTTGTGGGGTCCTCGTCACGACTCCCGGGCAGGCCTTTCTGTGAATGGAACTGGCTGAAAATGTAATTATACTGTCTGGTCACAAAACCATAGTGAATGGCTGCTACTTGGAAGATCTTTGAATGGTACAGAGCATTCTGACTGGAAGGCTGCAGCAGCGCCCGGCCAGAATATAGGATGCGAGGATCGGGAGACCTTCTGGAGATCCCCTGCTGTAACCAAGAATCTCAGGATACATGACATCACAGAGACGGACTGGAGCTACAAGAACGAGGTTTTACCAAAGCCATCCACTCGAGTCTCTTGAAGCCTTTGTCTATAACCAGTAAGCGCCTTGTCTGATCAACTAGTCCTGTGTCCTGCATCATCGTGCTGCCATTGCTGGACTTCAGAAATGTCCTATGACCCTCCTGTGAACTGACTAATCATTGATCAGGCTTTTCCGCTACAACCGACATGTCTCAAGTTGGAACTTCGAGCTCTACATTTCCTCGGTTTATGGCTAAGGAATGTCGTTGCCTGCATCAGCTGCTCTCCATCCGGAATAGAGGCCGGTCTGGACCTTGTTTCGACTGCCACATTGAGCTGAGCATGCTAACCAATGGCTGGGATTTCTTCCCTTTTTCTCTTCGCCAGTTACATCCTGGGGACCCATCCTCATTGTGGCAGTGGCTGCTGTACTCAGTCGTATGGCCTGTTTTGCTTCAAGCTTGCTCGGATTTGAGATTGGAACCACCACCTAGTCACGCACAGACTTTACGCTCTGCAGCTGTGATCCCTGGATTACCTACACCGGGACAAGGGCATGAGTAGATTGCCTCAGCAATTGTTACCTACTTAGAGAATCAGAGAAAGGGAACAATAGTACACATCACTTGTTCTGTCCTGCTCGCCATACAGGGACTCCCTGACCCTATAATCATCTCCCTAAAGATTTACCTTACGTGGTTGTAGACCTGGTCGAGAATTCCTCTCCTTGCTTTACTCAGTGGTCTGCAATTGGAAGTATGCCCTTAACTTTAGTAGAGCTTTGCTGTAAATGTGTTGCAAATGTCTGCATTGCCTACCTGTTGGTTAAAGTAACGTCTTCTTCCTGAAGACCCACTGAACCTCCTCGGGCACCTACCTATAGACTTCTGACATTAGTCCAAAAGGTTTTGGACTACTATTTGGTCCTCACATTTCCAGCAGCCTTTTCTTGGAACTAAAAAAAACAACATTCTTGCCACCCATAACCCTAGGCATGTAGTATATGGTAATAAGTGGAGTTTCCAGGCTGCCCACTTTCCCTCATCTGCAACTCCCAAGTGCACATTCTGTGGCACATGGGATAACTATCGCTACTTGAGACACAGAGGGAGAGTGAGGGAGCAAGAGTAATTCCCAGTGGAAATGTGAACTAGTGGAATGGGGGTTTCCTGTAGGATGCCAGTGGTAGCAGAGCAGGGTCGCAGGTTATTCCACCTTGTAAGGCCAACTCCCCACTTGCCAGACTTAAACCCCTCAAAGATCTCTTACCACCTCACCATACACACAAATCTCCCTCAGATGACCACCACAGGCGAAGCCGTTAACACACCAACACTAATCTAGTCACGACTAAGCTCCCTTCTTTAGGCCGATAATACATTCCCACATCAGCAGCTAACAAGACCCAAAGCACTGTAGTCTATCGGCTCTTGGGCTCTTCCCTATGGGTAACATACGGCTACGTTTCTTTGGCGAACTTGTAGAAAACAGATTGGCACACTGGAGTCTGTGTGTGGCATTTGACTCAAATAATGCAGAGATTTCTACCTAGTAAGGAGGAAATTTTGTGGCGATGGTTTTGTAGTTAATGCAGCAAGCTTTGAAGCTGAGGCAAGCTTTTAGTGGTAGCCAATGTGCATGTTAGTGGGTGGGGGTACGGCCGCACGTTTGTACTTCTTGTGACTGTGGCATGTACGACTCCTTTTAGAGAGTGATCATTGTGATGTCCAGGACTCTGGCGAGTGTGGCATTGCCGCAATCTAGGAGGCAGCAGGGTTCAGTTTATGTATCATGGTCCTGAAGCTTGCTATCAGGCAGTATGATTTTATCTTGGCCATTAGAGGAGTGAATATCGTGTAGTATTTTTCTTGAGTGATTTGATTGGCAACTGAAAGAAAGGTCACTGTTGATAAGGACCACAAATTATTTGATCGAAGTGGTTAGTTGGCATTTGAATTGGGGACGGGGCGAAACTGCTTAATTCCTTCTGATGGTAAAATTGTCAGATTCAAGGCAAAATACGCCTGATCAGCCATCTTCGCACGTGGAGCAGAATTGACAGTGAGTAGCTTTTTCCTGCCCAAGATTTTTGTAAATGTAGATTACAGGTGTTTTGCCCCCTTGCATTTAGTTTTCCCCCATTTCTTTTGTTTTTGCGTTTCGGGCAAAAAATACAATGAAATTTCAGGACAAACTGAATTTCTGCATGGAAAATAAAATGCCAGACTATGTGGCAGAAAAGGTAGAAATCTGCCTTGCCGACGGAACAGAAATGCTGGCGAATTTCGCCAACTCCATTTCACTGGCAGTAATTTCACCCACCCCCTAGATGTAAATCCACTCATTTTCCTGCCATTGAGTCATTCCTCGATCTGGGCTTGTCTCAGTTTGTTGGTTATGAGGACGCATTGTTTTTAGTTGGGTTTACCTCAAATTAAATGCTTTACATCCTCCACTTTAGGATTAGGGTGAGGCAGTCTCTATGCCTGTGGATACTAATGCTTGTTGCCCAGAAGAATCACAGATTGCAGGCTACCATGATAGTGGTCTGTGATTTGCATCACAAAGGTGGGGTTTTGACAGGGGGTAGACTGGTCACACAGGGAGGCCTGGCAAACTGCAAATCGCAGACTAGGAGTGTCTTCGTGCAAGTCCAGCCACAGTCAGGATGTGTAGGCTTGTGCTTCTGCTCATTATGCCTGCTGATGGAGGGTAAAGACAATATCCTCTGCAAGGATCGATGCAATAAGGGACTTTTGAGGGCTTCAGAAACTCCATCACCCCCTCGAAGGCTGTCTGACCTCCAGCACCAGAGTAAAAGCCAAGTTACGCCAGCTTGAAGATGGCGCATTTCATGTAATGCAGTACTTGCCTGGTGGATGCACCCAGTGCAGTGAAATGTGTTTGTCCTGGTTGCAACCTCTGAAATATGCTCCACTATGTCTGACTGTAAAACAGCTTTTAAAGCCTCAAGTTCACATCCAATGATCACACAAACTTGCCTAAACTTTTCAATTTTAAAAGAAGACCACCAACCAAGAAATATTAGCGGGACTGACTCCAAATGTTTGTCACTTGGGTCACGTGTAAATCAGGCGCTTCTCCATATATGTTTGCCATTATACATTCATTGCAAACATTGTACTCAATTGATTTAATTTCCTCTTATCTATTTTTTATTTTCCCAAGCAATCCTTATATCTAATTACTTGTAAATCCCTACTTTTTAAAATTACTTTGGCTCTTTTGTGTTGCTCTATGTAGGCCAGATACAAAATTAAAAGAATGGAATTCTACAACGTACAGTGTCATTTTTTGAGAACATTTAAGAAGGGATGCCATGCTCAAGTATTTTGCATATGCAGACTGGGTTATGTTAATTATTTGTCACATTATGTTGATTTGTTGTAATTGTCACATTGGCTGGCCACGGTTTTACAGTCATTTCTAACTTTAAAATCATCTGTCTGAAAGGAAAAAGGGTTAATTGCATCTATCTGATGTAATATAACTGTGTAACAAAGTGTGCCTTCAGCCATCTGATGTCTAAGCAATACAGCAGCCTCACACCCAATGCTGGAGCTCACATTTTTTTGTATTGTTTAGAAAATGTAAAGATGGCTTGAAATACATTTCTATTTTTCTAGAGAAAAGGTAAAAACCACTAGTACCATGTTATTAATTTTATTCCAATGCTTTGTCGAAAATTGTAAAATATAACAATTGTAATTTTGCATTTTGTAGTTTGTCCTCCAAACCAATGGAGGGGTGCAAGTGCTACGACCTGTTGGTATCTAAGCGTGTGAGGGTCATACATTGCAATCAGGATGGAACAGAGTAAAAAAAAAAAGAGGGCAGCCCAATGTACGGGGTGGTCACTAAAAAAGGTATGTTTTTATGCGTCTCCTGAATCTATATAGATCACTAATGGGGTGCAGATCAGGAGGGAGAACATTCCATTACTTATCTCGTGCCATGGACCCAGAACCACCCAGTGACCCAGAGCAATGGAAATTGTCAATCTCCCTAGTATTCAGCATAGGGACACTTATAGGGCATAACGACACATGGCATTTGCAAGAATGTGTAATATATTGTGGCATGCAGCCGCATAGGGATTTGTGTGACAAGGTTAAGACCTTAAAAGAAATTCTTGCTTTCACGGGTAGCCAATGCAGTTGTTTCAGGATTGGCGTATTGTTACTATTCGGGTGGACATATTTGGCAATATTTATAAATTATGGATTGATGCTTCTGTGGCACAAGTATAAAAGGCATTACAATAGTGTAGTTTGATACCCACTGTTGTTATGGCAGCCGTGGCACAGTGTGATGGCGATAGAACGGGTCTTACTTGCCTAAGGGTCATTAGTTGATCATTGGTGGAGCAGAACAACCTATTAATGTGAGGCACCATAGATAGCGAGGAGTCAGGAGTGAAACTTAGTGTCTACGGATAATCCAGGTTTCATAGGGTGACCTTCAGGAATAAACTCTGGGCAGAACTCAATAAACTTCTTGAGAGAGGCTGGTGAGCTGACACAGAGCAAGTCAGTCTTTTCCTTGTTCAGGCCAAGCCAGTTAGCCAATATCCACTTGGAAAGTTGCCTGGAAAACGGACTGGATCTTTTTCTGATTAGAATTGGGATCTCCGCTGAGGTTTAAGATAATCTACATAGCATCAGCGTAGTTTTGGAATTTAACTCTCAGGTTTAATAGGAGATCATGTAGCGGCTTAATGTATAAGCTCTCTGCAGCTCTCTGGCCGGCCTCCCTTGGCCCTCTTCCTGCTCCTACCTGCAAGGCAAAAAGCCTTGGGGTCATCTTCGACTCCATACTCTCTTTCTCTCCTCACATTTCTGACGTCTCTGAGAAGTCACACTACCAGCTACACCTCCTCAGAGGTATCCTTCCTTTCCTCTCCTTCCCCCAGAAGCTCACTGTCTCTAGAGCCCTGGTTCTCTCGAAGCTGGACTACTGCAACAGCCTCTATCTAAATCTGCCTGCCTCTACTCTCCGCCCTTTGCAACTCATCCAGAACAGGACTGCGAGACTTGTCCTTGGCCTCAAGCCCAGGGACCGTATCTCTCCAGGACTGAAATCACTACACTGGCTCCCAGTGGCTGCAAGGATTAAGTTCAAAACCCTCTGCATTGTCCACAAGGCCTTCTGGGGCATTGGGCCAAAATACCTTCAACTCTCTCTTCCTAAATATCTTCCTTCTCGAGCTCTTCGCTCATCCACCTCCAACTCCCTCAGGGTCAGCCGCTTCTCCAAGCAACGAGTTGAGGGTAGATCTCTCTCCGCAGCAGGGGCCTCCCTCTGAAACAGCCTTCCTGCCTCCCTGAAACTTGAGGAGAACCATCTCTGGTTCCGGAAGCACCTCAAAACCTTCCTCTTTGCCTCCGCTTTCTCTCCCTCCTTCCCCTGCTAAAATCACTGAACCTGCACTAAATCTGCAACTGAGCCACTCACCGACCTCGGTCCTTGGCCCAGCCACTCTTCCCTGCACTGCCTCCCTGCACTACGGGACTGTCTCTGTATCCTACAGCCCCTCCTCTCGGCACTTACCTTGCACTTGCCACCAGCTGGCCCTATTATTTATTGTGTATTCTACTAACCCTGTACTGCACTTTTCCCTTCCCCTCTACCCTTGCACTTTTCCCTTCCCCTCTACCCTTGCACTTGCGTGATCTGAATGACACTTGGCCTAGTAGGATCGTTGTCTGTCTCCCCTTGTTCCCCCCCTGCCTCGTTGCGCCTTGAAACACTTGTGTATAGGCGCGTTACAAATGCCATATCATATCATATCATATAAATTAAAGAAAATGGGGGAGATGCAGGTCGCTTGTGGGAGACCGCACAGAACTTTTCTGGAACAGAGACACAGTCCTCTATTTTAGTTTGTTGATACTCTGTTATGCAAAAATGAGCACAGCCAAGAGACAGAATTCTCCGAAGCTCAAACGGTCTCCCGAAAGCAATGAAGAAGAATAGTTTAATCTAGAGTATCAAAAGCCGTAGATACATTTAATAGCATTAGAATTGCAGTCGCAATTCTAAATTGTACAACTGCAATGCTCTGCTATCAGGAATCCCAAAATACCAACTGCAACACTTACCGGTGGCTCAAAATTCAGAAGTTCGCTTGATTTTTTCACTGCCCCGAAAAACACCTATCTCAGAGTTCTGGAGAGCCCTTCACTGGTTACCAGTTCAACAGCGGATAGAGTTTAAGATCCTATGACTCGTTTTTAAATGTGCTTCCCCCAATCTATCTGACATCTAGGACCATATCCTACCCTGTATTCCAAGGGACATGGTCTAATAGTAATATCAACCTCAAGAACAACTTCTTGGGGTTATAGATGGTTCAACCATACAGGCCCTCGTGCCTGGAATTCCCTTCCATCACATTTGCGGCAAATGAATTCCCTAGCCAGTTTCCTAGAGCAACTGAAAACGTATTTGTTGAAATGAATTCTGTGGCTAGTTTAAAGCAGGAAACCTATTTCTATTCATATTTAATTCCATCTGCGCCTAGATGCAGTTTTCTGCCAGGCTCTCCTCTGGGATACGTGCATTAGAAATATCAAAATCAAAATAAACCCCCGGGATGACCTAAGACAAAAATGCAAAAAAGAAAGTCTGACATTAAAAGGGGCCAGTGCTGTCCCTCTACCAGGTTGATCCCCCAGAGTGGCTGTCTCCTAATAGGTTGTGAGCTTCTAAGGGATCTTGCAGCTGAATAGAACCATCTTTATCAAGTACTTTCAGAAGAAATCGGACATTGTGATAGTTCAGCTGTACAAAACAGGACTTTAATAGAGATGTGTAGTATGACGTTTACAAATAAATACAGAAGATTGGGGAGAAGAGGGTCAAAGGCATGTGCACTTTTCTGGTGTAAAAGCAGCCCCCATTTGTCAGCTCCTGGGAAATCTGGGTGCGAGTTATGATCTTGATCAGGTCGGGAAGGTCTCTTCTTTACTTTCTTTACAGCTTGAACTTTTTCGTGAAATGTGTACCGCTATTGACTGGTTCCCATATTTCAGCCGCTGTTCTGTTTTTTCTGAACTAAAAGGGACTTTCACTAAAAGGCTGACAAAATGGGATTGCTTATCCAATCATGATCACCTTTCTACACTCAAGGGTTATAGCAGAATGGTGTCAGTGACACACCGTTTCATGAAACCCGAAAGGTACTTTTTGTTATGTCCTAACCCAGCCGTTCGTAACTTTCGGTTTAAACTCCGGACTAACCAACTTCAAGTTTTAGCAGTGTGTGGCTCGAAACTAAGGGGCCGATTCATGGAACAAACGTGCACTGAAAATCTTCGCGCAAGCAGGCGCAAGCAGGCGCAAGCAGGCGCAAGCGGAAAAAAACAGGCGCACGCGGACGCGTGCGATACATGGAAGTCCCTGCGCGTGTTTACCATGGGATGTGCGCCAAACCCGTGCATGGCGCACACGTCACTGCAACATCCCAAAAGACGTGCGCGATGCGCACAGTGAAAGCGCACAACCTCAGCGCATACACCAGAAAGTGGGCGGAACACGGGGCGTAACGCGCGGAATGGGGAACAACTCGCGAAAACAAGGGCGTAACTGGGGATGTACTGCAGGGAAGCAGACGGAACGCCCACACGCACCTGAACCACACGTATTCATGGAATCGAATAGGGCAAAGCCACGCACAGCGAAAGACACGCACAAGCCGATACACGTCCGCCACACGAAGGCAGGCGGTAGCGTCCCTGCGCATTACAAAAGTGGCAACATACAGCAATTGTGCGAGCGGGGCACGTGTATTTCGGGGTTGCGCGGGAAGTCACACACGCGATCGGGCCTGGGGGAGCGGGCTACGTGTATTTCAGGGGTTCGCGTGAAGTTTCTCACGCGATCGGGCCTGGGGGAGCGTGCTACGTGTATTTCAGGGGTTCGCGTGAAGTTTCTCACGCGATCGGGCCTGGGGGAGCGGGCTACGTGTATTTCAGGGGTTCGCGTGAAGTTTCTCACGCGATCGGGCCTGGGGGAGCGGGCTACGTGTATTTCAGGGGTTCGCGTGAACTTTCTCACGCGATCGGGCCTGAGGGAGCGTGCTACGTGTATTTCAGGGGTTCGCGTGAAGTTTCTCACGCGATCGGGCCTGGGGGAGCGGGGTACCACTCACCATCTGCCTTGCGTGTAGAAGAACGCGTAGCCAACACCCGCTGTGAAGTAATAGCGTGTGAACCCCAACGGATGGAAAACACACGCACCGCACGAAAAGCACGTACAGAACATAAATGCACGCGGGATCACCAAGCCCTGCCAGGGCAACGCCCGAGCGCAAAATGTCACAGACGCGCTTACGCTGCAAGGGCCTTGGGTCCAATGAAATCGCGTACGCGCGCTGACGCGCTTACGCGCTAAGGGCCTTTCCTCGATTTTCACGCTGACGTGCAGGATTTTCACGTGCCAAATCACTCCGTATCAAGCTGGCCACGCGAAAACACACGGAAGACCACGCTCCTGCCCAGAAGGCCGAATCACTCCCCCCAAGTGCCCCGAGCAGCCTCCCACGTGCCATCTGCTGCTGCCTGCCTGCCTGCCTGCCTGCTGCCACCGTGCCCTGCCATTTGGTGCCTGCACATCAGCCATCTGCAGGGGTCCAGTTGCTGTGTCCACCCCTGCTGGAACAGAAGACTCCCGACTCGGATAACATCGCTCCACAGCCCAGCCCCAGGACCCAGTTGCCCACCCACTCCTGCCCCTGGGGTTGCCATGTCAGGCACATCAACATCTGGCACCAGTGGCAACCCCCAGCCAGAGGGGCAGAGGGGCACCAGCTTCACTGCCACCGAAGTTGGTGTCCTGGTGGAGCAAGTCCTGGGGCAGTATGATGCCCTCTTCGGATCGTCCCGCGTCAACAAGGAAGGACGGGACAGGATCTGGGCCGACTGTGTGGTTGCCATCAACGCGGAGGGGGTGGCAACCCGCACCATCCAGAAGGACAAGAAGCGCTGGGAAGACTTGAGGACCAGGACCCTCATGAAGGCCCGGCGCCTCGTGGAGGGGGGCCGGGGCCGCATGAGTTCCATCCAGTTGAGGGTCCTGGAACGCGCACACCCAGCGCTGGACGCCCAGGTCCTTGAGAGGGAGACCCGTCTGGAGTTGAGCGGTAAGTGGCCAAGCATTGCTGTGTGAGACAGGGCATGTTGCAGTGTGCTGGTTGTCTGATACTTGCCTGCATGTGTGACATAGACCATGTACGCATGTATGTGTGCAGGGACATCATGGGAATGCATGTGCGACCTGTAATGTGTGAACCGCACGGTTGTTGCATGTGTTTGAATGCGACATGGGGAGCCCTGTGCAGATTGCACACATGAGAGCATGGCAGTCTCTGTTCCTGGACATGGGTGGGGGCGAGGGATGGGTGCTGATGCCAGATACATATGTGGTATCCATGTCTGTGTGCCTGACCTGCGTGTCTGTGACTTGTGAGTGCCATGGATGCATGACACATGTCTGTGACAATGTACAGATTCACTGATGCAGCCTAGTCATCCTTGTATGCACTGTGATTGGGGTGTACGGGGCCAGATGGATGTGACTGAGGTGAAGTGTGTGCATGTGATAGGCATGACCCATGATGCATGTGAGTCCCATTACATTGTATGATTCGAGAGTCCATTGGACATGCATTGAAATGTCCATGGCACGCACCATGACTGTCACTGTGTGTGTTTTGCCTGGACTGACACATGTGTTGTGGTGTGACATGATGGAAGTGTACTTTGACAGTGGCACTCATCTGCTATTGCTTCCTGTCTAGGGGACCATTGTACAGTACCCTGATGCTTGTGTTCTATGTCTCCCTCTACGCAGCGGCTAGTGAAGGAGAGGGCGGAGACGGCGCTGTGGAGCAAGGCGGCGGGGATGCCCCCACGGCTGCAGCGGAAGGGGTGGGTGAGCCCCCACAGGGGCCTGCTACGGCGGTAGACGGCGAGGAGCCATCCAGGTTGGTGGTTTCCACAGAGGAGGAGGAGGCCGCCACTGAGGCGCACATGGGTCCTGGTGGGGGCATCCCTGCTGGTGCAAGTGGTGCAGTCCAGGGGCAGGGGCAGGAGGCAGCAAAGGTCACCGTGGAGGGGCCTGTGCATGTCGCTGTCCCTGAACCTGTGGGTGCACCACCTTGCACCAGCAGGGATGCCCCGTCCCAGGCCCGTCCGCAGGTAGAGGGGATGTCCATGTCATCTGACTCCCCTCCACCTGCGGACGAGGGGACCCCTGGCCGTGTGGAGAAGGTCCTGATTGGGGTCGCGATGCGCACGGCTGTGATTCGTGATGCCGTGCGTGCTTTCCAGGAGGAGCACGCACGTCATCACGAAGAGCACCGTGCCGACGTGGCCCAATTGGGATCGGCCATGTTCGGGGGTTTCCTGCATGTGTCGGCCAATCTGGCGGCCCTCTCCTCCTCTGTGGAGACCATACGCCAGTCGTTCTCCTTGCCGTCTTCCGGCCGAGATGCCACCAGGGCCCCCTGTGGACCTGCCCTGACCAATGCAGCCAGCTCGGTGGGGATCCCATCCCTGACACAGTCGGGAGTCAGAGGTCCAGCAGGGGTGGACAACACAGCAACTGGACCCCAGCAGATGGAGGATGTGACGGCATCATCGGGCAGGGCACGTGCACGACGGCGTCGGTGGTTTCCATCATCCTGGATGCCGTCGTGCTGGCAGAGGCAGTGGCGTCGGAGGCAGCAGCAGGCTCGACGTGGGAGGCATCATGGCTCGGGGCCATCAAGATCAGAGGGGCAGGCATCGGCCGGAGGGCAGGAGAACCCTGGGATGGTAGTGTCTTCCGTGTGGGAGCAGTTGGTCCAGCGGATAGGTGCGGAGCGGCAGCGGGCGGAAGAGGAGCGGCTCACCATGGTCAGGGCAGAGTTCTCCATGCGTCGGGCGTTGAGGCGGGCTGAGTGCCTCGAGGAAGCTCGCAGGGAGTTTGAGGTGAACATGGGGTTATCCCTGCGAGACCTCGGGGCCAGGACAGAGTCCCGCCTCCAGGACATCGACATGGAGTTCGATGATGCCCTGGCCGGCAACATCACAGAGTGAGCCGCAGGACTTGCCTGCTGCCATTGTATATAGTTATATAGTTAGTGGCAGGTTTCCTTTTAATTATTTTTTTTTTATTTGGTTGCGATTGGATAATGCGCCACTTTTTTGTATATAGTTCAGTTTTTAGTTAGTTGACATAGTTAGGTTTCATTTGGTTGGGCTCATGGACCCGGGATTGTCTTGTAAATAGTTCTTCTATGGATTTTTTGATTTTTTTCCTTGGACATTCATCTTCTTTTTGTTGTTTTGCTTTGTGGTTTTTCTAATTTCATTTCCATTCTAGTTGATTTTCAATACATTTTTATTTTCATCCTTCAATGTGTCGTATCATCTCATTACTTTCATGCATGTCATGTTGGTTGTTTTGACATTCACTTGCAGCCATTGTGTGTGACAGACATGTGTTCATTTGCATTATTTACATTGGGTGTGTAACATGTAATTGCCTTTGATATGTGGGTGGATGTGATAGTTGGTTGGGCCTTTTGGCAGGGGAGGATGGCCATTACGGACATGATTGGGGATTGTTGGGACCCAGGTGCAGGGGGGCATGGATGGGACATGGGCGAGGGCCTGGTGGAGGGTGCCCCGCAATGCTGGGGGGTGGGGGTGGTGGGGGACATGAGTTGGACATGGGTGGGGGCCTGCTGGCAGGTGCCCCACAGTGCTGGGGGTGGGGGTGGTGGGGGACATGAGTTGGACATGGGTGGGGGCCTGCTGGCAGGTGCCCCACAGTGCTGGGGGGTGGGGGTGGCGGTGGTGGGGGACATGAGTTGGACATGGGTGGGGGCCTGCTGGCAGGTGCCCCACAGTGCTGGGGGGTGGGGGTGGTGGGGGACATGAGTTGGACATGGGTGGGGGCCTGCTGGCAGGTGCCCCACAGTGCTGGGGGGTGGGGGTGGTGGGGGACATGAGTTGGACATGGGTGGGGGCCTGCTGGCAGGTGCCCCACAGTGCTGGGGGGTGGGGGTGGTGGGGGACATGAGTTGGTGTTCATTAGTTCAAGGAGACATGTGCCTTTGCTGGGGGGCATGCCCATGTTGGGTGGGCTGCCTGCGGGACATGACCAGGGATGCAGGGTAGTCCCCTGTGGTGTGGGCTGCCTGCAGGGGCCGTGGAGGGTGTACAGGGAACACCTGGGAGGACCCACACTGTCAAATCACATGTAGGACTCCCCGGCACTCCTGAAATACACGTACCCTGCTGAAATCGCGTGTAGAACTTCCCGCGCACCCCTGAAATACACGCGCCCAGGCTATTCGCGTGTAAAACTTCCCGCACACCCCTGAAAAACACGCGCCCAGGCTATTCGTGTGTAGAACTTCCCGCGCACCCCTGAAATACACGCGCCCAGGCTATTCGCGTGTAAAACTTCCCGCGCACCCCTCAAATACACGCGCCCAGGCTATTCGCGTGTAGAACTTCCCGCGCACCCCTGAAATACACGCGCCCAGGCTATTCGCGTGTAAAACTTCCCGCGAACCCCTGAAATACACGTAGCCCGCTCCCCCAGGCCCGATCGCGTGAAAAAGTTCACGCGAACCCCTGAAATACACATAGCCCGCTCCCCCAGGCCCGATCGCGTGAAAAAGTTCACGCGAACCCCTGAAATACACGTAGCCCGCTCCCCCAGGCCCGATCACGTGAAAAAGTTCATGCGAACCCCTGAAATACACGTAGCACGCTCCCCCAGGCCCGATCGCGTGAGGAACTTCATGTGAACCCCTGAAATACACGTAGCCCGCTTGCCGTGCTGGTACAGGGTTAGCGCAGCCCTTTGCGCTGGATTGGGGATTTTGATGGCTTTTCCCTGCGCGGAAGGCGTTCTTGGGGGCGTAACTGGCACTGCTGGAAGGTCGCTGCGCCACTGTGCGCCACGGCTGGTTTTGGTGGCTGGAATCCATGAATACGCTGTGTGCGGAAATGGGTTTTGGCGCACGCGGCTGGCGCAGGGATTCGCACGCGCACACTGTGCGCCAGCCGCGTGCGCCACTTGTGCGCTGGATTCTATGAATTACCCCCTAAATATACCAGTAGATGCAAGATTCTGCAGAATGTGCAGAGTGGATTCTAATAAAGAGACGGCCAGACACATGCTAACAGAATGCGCGTTTATGGGCTCGCTTCACATGGTGCAGCTTGTCCCTTTGACTATGGTGCCATCATATCACCCCAATTCTGGGTGTTCTGTTTAAACACAGAATCCATGAAAGTTCGTTGGGCCTGATTTACAGTGTGACAAAGGATCCAACCTTTATTAAGTAAATGAATCCTGAGCTGGAAACTCAATACAAAAAATAAACAAATTAAAAAGAGAGCGGGGGCTTGGCATAGGCTGAAAGGAAGAAATAAAATGAATGTCTTTACAGATTAATTAGATTATTGTTTACGCATATCTGTGAATAAGAACATGACATTTGGGTTTTATTGATTTTATTGTAAATTGTAAATAGAACATTTTATTGTACTGTATTTGTATTGGTATTTGTATTTTCTAATTCACTGTTCTTTGATATCTAACAAACATCTTAGTGATTTAATATCTATGACTGTAAAAGTTCTTTTACTATACAATTAAACTAAATAAAAATAAATTTTAAAAAATTAATATGTTGCGCTATGGAAGATCATCCAGTTCTTTCTTTCCCCAAAGTTAACTACCATCAGAATCCATTACTTTAAAGTAGTGGTTTCGGAAGATACTTTTTTGGTTAGGAGAAATGTTCTGGATACGTTTCATGACAGGTCTCACTAATCCTAGCTTTATGTGGGTTCCTTTCAGAAACATTCACGATACTTGGCGAAGGTGTATAAAATCTGCAAGAGTGACAGTCTAATCAGGGGTGGCTGTATTCTAGATAAGGCTCCTATATTAGTCCCAGTTAGCTTAACTTAATGAGGGTTGGTAAGAGCATATGTTTATACAGTCGTGTAACGCTGTGATTCTTTCCTTTTTTGTTTTTTATCTATGTAAATTGATTCAATTAATATCTGTTTTATTGATTTAATGACTGTTTTTCTAATCAATACATTTGATAAATTGTTTGGGCAAGGTTTAAATTTGTTTTAAAACCAAATTGCAAATTTAAAAAAAGAAGAGCATCATGCTTCTGCCGTTGAACTGTAAGACATGTATCATTCCACATGATTTTGGGTAAAGGGAGAACTAGAAGTAAAGCTTCAGTGAGAAGTATAGCTTCAGTGAGAGAGAAAAGGCAATTGTTGAAAGCAAATGAAAAACCTGCCATCAGTTGCATCCAGGCCAAACCATATACTATGTTGGCACACCACACATTAAAGGAAATTCGCCAATTTAAGGCACTCTAGAAGATTGAAAAAGGCAGACGCACAAAAGAATGTTCATCATTGAGTGAGATTGAATGAAGACAATGCACGTTGTTAAATTGTAGCATTTAACCTAAATATGGAGATAATAACATGCAAACACTGTAAGGAATGCAGATTGCCAATGGAGAAAGCATGACAACAATGTGTATTTTACTTTGTATGTCAAAGTGTAACATAAACAAGGCCTAGTTTACATCCAGACCAAAAACCATCAGAATCGGAAAGTAAATGGGTTCACTAAAATGTGGTTTTATCAATAATGTATACATTTTACATGTTAACATGTAACACTGGAAGCTGTACAGACTAAAAGCTATGAGGGAAGTGACATTTCTGTATCTGAATAAGTAGATTTTAAACTGTCAACACTACCTGTGATCAATTTCTGTGGGGGGAGGTGCGGGCGAAATGCGTTGGGTGTGTTTTTTTCGCTGGGTGCTGGCCTCTGATTTTCTTTTAACATATATAAAAATAAAATGTATAAGTATATATATATTTCACATTGTGTTGGCCCTGTGAGGGGCTTCCATATGTTGGAACTAGGAATGGAAGCGTATACATCAGATGCAGTGCACTTTACGAAAGGAAACTGTCATGTATTTGTTCACCTTTTAGGCAGAAATGGACAAAGTACAAATAGGAGACTATGTTGTTCGCCCTGTTGTGATGTAAGTATAAAAAGGAATTATTCATATACTAAAGGTTAATACCTTAATTTGAAGGGAATACAACCTGTATTTGGGCAGAGATGTCAGTTGGGGTCACCAGGGGTAGCTGCTGCTGCCCCCGCCATTGCCCTGGGTGCAGTGCCAAAGTCAGGGCCAGTGAAGGAGTTGGCAGCATGAAAGTCACTAGTGGTGGCTGGTGAAATGTTGAAATTAAAAGGGAAGTAAATGTTTCCACATCCATATTTGGGAGTGGCCCCTCGTAAACAGGGAGCCTGAACCAACCAACAGGGGGTTCAGAGGAAGTGGATTCTCGCTGTGAAGAACATTTTTAAATAATAGTTCAAATGGTGCTTTTTATAGCACACTTTCTTTGCAAGATTATGTAAACAGCCACATCATTTGCAATTGGTTTGGTAGAGTGACATGAAATAAATTCAATAGATGTAAAAGCTACTAAAAGGTATTTTTCAATGCGTTTTCACATAGTATATGCCAGTACAAAAATTTAAAAAAAAAGCATTGTCCTGCTGGCTGTGCCCATACATGCCCATGCTGGCTGAACCAATATATGTCAGTATTCCTACATAAGGACACACTTGTGTTTGCTTTGCTCATCATGCTCATCATTCCAGTGAAAAAATCAACCAGAATAGGGGGCTCCTGTTTATCAGTTGAAGCACCTGCCATCTGGAACTCAATCCCATTTACCATCCGCGGCACACAGGATCACCTCGCCTTCCGGAAGGCTCTCCCCTTCAGCATTCTTACAGACCAGGTCCCTCTCCTGGGTGAACTACTACCCACACCTGACAGGAATGCAGGGGCACCTGAAGGATCGACCAGGTGGGACTTAGCCCCCCATGTACTGCATCTCAGTTAGGCCTTATGATGTGCACTGCAAGACCACATCAAGCTAGGTGTCAGTCTTCCTTCGCTGGACCATTAAGCACTTCTTCACAACAGAACACAGCTGTATCCCACCCAGGGCACGGCCCACCCACCTCCATACATCTGCAATAAACACTGCTCAACTTCACTCGCCCAATCACTCACAACCACCTCCAATAGAATACAGGTGAGTCCCATGAAGAAATTTAGTCCAGCTGTTCACATAATCAGTCTCCTTGACTCTCCCACTCCCCTGACAATCTGTCACAGCACACATCCACTCATATGATATATATGGGCTGCTCTTAGCGACCTATCCTCATCCTTACCTACCGTCATGCTGGCTAAAAATGCACACATAGATCCTTTCCTCAAATCTTACATCTTGGACTACGGTCCTCCGAAGGGCGATCATCCCCACAGTGCTTCGAGGCCATACCATACGCAGTAGGTGCTATACAAATGCCATATAGCATAACTAGTGCTCTCCAGCGGGCTACCAAGGGATTTGAGTGTGCTTGGTTTAGAGTTGGATTATAATGTTTTATAGACAATAGTTGATTCGGATAGCTGCAGATACTGGTGTACTTAGGCTATATGCTGCCTATCACTAATTAAGCGTTCATTGGATACTGGACACTAGTCAAAATGTGCTTGCCCAAAGAGTCATAAACTTCCTTGATGTACAAATTGAGCTTATAGGCCATGAAAATCAGCCCGGCCTGGCTGGGGCACATCTTTTTCTCCATGTAACATGCCCAATACTTGAGATTTGATTTGCGTAGACTATAAGCTGAATTTGGCCATTAAAGTACATGTATGACTCTATGGACAAGCGCATCTGTACTGGTGTCTAGTATCCAATTAATGCCATATAACACAACATAGTAATGATACCATAGAAAAACATGTTCATGCTAGCTCTGCCAACATATGTCAATATCCCCACATAAGAACATACTCCTGGTTTATATAGTGCCCTTCTAGCAATAATGTTATAGGCGAGAAGGATCATTACTATGTGTGAACATATATTTTACACCAGAGCTGCATGTACAACTTTGCAGGATGCGTTCTTTTAAATACAAATACCGAAGCTAACATTGTGGAGGTGAACACCAACTAAGCTTTCCAGAATAATTCCAGCTACTAATAATTCCAGGATAA
Organism: Ambystoma mexicanum; assembly: GCF_040938575.1. Lineage (NCBI taxonomy): Eukaryota > Metazoa > Chordata > Amphibia > Caudata > Ambystomatidae > Ambystoma > Ambystoma mexicanum. The sequence goes on from NC_090930.1 coordinate 849,867,710, forward strand.
ATTATGAAATTGCACTGAGAAAGAACGTTTACATGCTTAAGATCAGGCGTCAAGTCCTAAAAAAAAGTGGGGGGACTCATTAACACACATAATGGGATGTGACATTAGCATATCAAGGTGAAATATGCACATTTCATTGAGTTGGCTTTGCATAACCATACAAATTGCACAGGACGAATGGCAGTTGGTGTTATAAAATCAAGACACACAATAAACCAATAGTGTTTTCAAAACAATAAAAGGAGTGCATGTTTTAAACTTTAGGCATCAATACCCTGAAATGTGACTTTTCAACTTTAGTTGTCTGTTCTTTCTCGTCAGTTTCAATGGCAGAGTGGTGAGGTGTGCACCCTCCACACATGGTAACTGTGGTTCGATTCCCGAGGTGGGCAAATTCAGAAGAAATGAGCCAATCGTTTTATTTTACACACAGCGTTTAAAATAAATGGGGGACGGTGTCCACACTCTAGAAAAAATGGGTGGTCCTACCCTGGAGCCCTACTTTAAAAGTATTAAAAAGGCAAATACTGCAGAATAGCTCACCTTACAAAAGGGTTAGGGTGCTATGAGGCATCACCCCATAGCATGAGCACTGAAGCCGGTCCTACAGGGGTAAAGGACCCCCTGATGGCCATCAGCCAGTCGTGCAGGGGAAAGGACCCCCTGAGGGCCATCAGCCAGTCCTACAGGGGAAAGGACGACCTGAGGGCCATCTGCCAGCTTTGCCAACACAGATTCACATCCTTGTTGTAGATAAATTAATGTGGATATACACAAAGACATTGGCACATCCTAAAAATTGATGAGGATATCAGTAAATGGATACCTGACAACTCCTGTCTGACCTACACCAAGGCAAGAACACTCAAAACTATCCTAAACCCATTCTTCATGGCACCGATTACCAAAACAACAGATAACTGGCTCACAAGCAACAAGCCCGTGGGTTTTTTCAAATGCGGAATGTTCTCCATGTGTAAATGTGCATTGAATACAAAGACTCTAAATTTTGGTGATGGTATTACTCACGACATCAAACAATACATTAATAGCAAATCAAAATATGTAGGTTATGCGATTATATGTGTATGTGAACGCAAATATATTGGAAGCACTAAAAGAGAGCTCGGAATCAGAATAAGGGAACATCTAAGCTCCCTTCAAGCATAAGACCCGAAATACCCACTGGCAAGAACATCACCAGTGGGACAACAAAGATGACATCATCTTCGTGGGACTCGAAGTAATACCAGCAGACGCTAGAGGAGGGGACAGAGAACTCCATCTGCGTCAAAAAGAAGCTCGCCTGATATGTAAATACTGAGGAGTCACCAGTGGCCTAAACAGTGACCATGATTTCCATGTGTTCTTATGACCTATATCTGTAATTGCATCAACATGTGTACAGTGACCATGACTGCCATGTGTTCTTATGACCTATTTCTGTAGCTGCGCCAACATGTGTACATTAACAATTCACACATTGTTAATGTCCCAAACAGCAGCATTGACAGGCTCCAGCACTCTTTCTCCCCTCCTGACCAATGTCAACTTGCCAAGGTTGCTCATATGCCCAACTCCCCCGCTCCTCCTACCAACAGGCATCCTCCATTTGGCCTAAACCAACCCCACACATTGCAATTCGTCTCCCCACACGAATCCTCATGAGCACTACTAACATAGTTCTACAAACCAACAGGACAGCACATTGGACACGCACCCTCATGTCAACCACTGCCCTCCCCCTATGCCCAGTCTTATTAAGCTAAACGTTATACAGCCAGCCTGGCTGCCCTCCCATAATGGACAGCCATCAAGGAACCCCTACACGGATCCATTGCCTCATACTAGGGGCACTTCTAACTAATCTGGACTCCCAGGGCTGACATGCAGGTTTTTTTTCCACCTGCATAACCAGATGGGCCAATCAGGGGCGTACCTGACCTGCGCAACCAACCAATCAGGGCCAGGCACAGAGTCTTATTAAGCTAAATGTTATACAGCCAGCCTGGCTGCCCTCCCACATTGGACAGCCACCAAGGAACCCCTACACGGATCCATTTCCTCATACTAGGGGCACTATCAATTAATCTGGACTCCCAGGGCCGACATGAACCTGCCCTGCCCAACCAACCAATCAGGACCAGACACGGACCGCAAACTAGGAAGTTCCTGGCTACAGCCTAAATGCCAAGACAACCAATCACAGTACTCCACCCATCCCTGCCCAACTAATCGAATGGGCCAATCAGGTGCCCTGTGGACCTGACCAACCAACCAATCAGATCTAGGCAAGTCAGTCTAAACAGGAAGTGATCAAACCAAAGTCTGTGACTCACTATCCAGCAGGACTGCGGCTGGAGCACTTCGCAGATTCCGGCAAAAGGTATGTCTCCAACCCCTGCCAGCCCAGCACAGAGCCTCAGCAGGGGCTCGCTTCACTCCACGGGACCTCACCACCCTCCACCCCCTTCCCCTCTGCCAGATCCTTACTCGACTTTCACGGGGCACGCGCCCATCCTCTTCGCACCTGCGCTATCCCCCCTTCTAGGTTATTATCTGATTGGGTGGGTTATTGCAACCCCACCAGGCCCACCACGCCTAGCCATTTTGTCATTATCTGTCACCACCTGCCCCTTCGCACACTCGGCCCCATGTCACTGTGACAACAGACCGACAGGCACGGCAACGCCATTGTGTAGGACACTGCCCCATATCATCGCGCAGGCACCATCCGCATGCCTCCAGTCACCCAGCGCAACAACTCCCTGCCTCACACATGGCAGATACTCACTCAGCCTCCGGCCCTCACTGTGGGGATTCTAACTAGTGACCTCCCTGCAAGCACACTCCGTGTCTCCCTATAGACACCACCACCCAGGGATCCCCCCACCCCAACTAAAGCAGCCAGCCTCCTTAAGCAATTGATCCTCAGAGGAGCCGAATCCGCACAATGACTAACAACTGCACATCAGCAGCTTCCAATTCAGACCCCAGCCTGGATCCCCGGGAACACCATTTTACCGTGCTTTTCTACCCACCATTAGGGTGCAAGTGACTGGACATAACCCAGCGCCCTTGCATACTCTTATATATATTCTTCTACAGATCAGGCTACTCAGCGAATTTCCTAACATCCTAACGCGGGTGAAAAATCAAAAGCTCCAACTCGAGCCTTCCGATATAACACCCCTGGTAAGATCCACCGCTCAAATTTCTTCCAAATGCCTCCTGAACTCAACAATCAGCCATTTCTATGTCACATTGGCACTAACATATCTCTCAACACTTATTCTCCCCCTCTTCCTTCCTTGGTACTGTATCTCTCGACTAATTTCTAAAAAAACTAAAAACGTGTAATGCTGACAATTTGACATGCTGCAATACTAAATGCCTAATGCAATACTGATTGTACTGTATTCACCACAACTCACGGTGCACCACGTAAACCGAAATCAATTGGTTCTTTTGCTCCATTCTGCTTTGTGACTTCATTGCTCCCATGAACAAATGTTCTAATTATGATGCAATAATGTTTAAATATCTATACAATATTATGGCAATTCCCACATGATGTCACTGCACTGTATTCCAAACACTCACATTACCACATCACTCACTTCACTAATCACAGCCTTGAGAAATACTTAGGTTGAAACGTGCGTCGGCTGTTTTGTTTCACTTTTTTGGCTCACAATGCCATACTGACTGGTTTTGGTAATGTACACCAATATAACACCATGTCTACAAACCTAAAGACTGGACTATTATTAGACGACAAATAGCTAGCTCAACTACCAACATTGGACACACAGATCCAGCCAGCGCCCACACTCAACTAAGGTTTGTCACCCCACCAAGCCTTGTAATAACATGTTATTTTATTTGGATCCCTTTCATAAAAGGGTACAGTCAAAACAAATAGGTGGAACTCAAAACAAAGAGGAGCCCTCAGCAAGGTCTATTGCCGAAACCTACAGATTTCCACTGTCTGGGGACACCATGACAATGTTATATTGCATATAAGGAAAACAGACTTAGTTTGTTATCACCAAACAGCAAATATGTCAAATATAAAAGATACATTTTTTATTTTTAAAATACACAATTTAATACAAGGAAACTATGTTTAACTACACAGAATTCACAACCCTAAAACCAGGTTATAAAAGACGATATAAGAACACAACAAATTATTTTTTCATGATTTTTTATTTTAAGTGTTGTTGTTTTTCAATCTTAATGTGCAATGTGTGTTTTTTTGTATTATATTGTTTTGTATTATACATTTATAGGTTTTTTTTGTAATCATCTTTTATAACCTGGTTTCAGGGTTGTGAATTCTGTGTATTTAAAGACAGTTTCCTTGTATCAAATTGTGTATTTTCAAAATAAAAAATATATCTTTTATATTTGACATATTTGCTGTATGGTAATATGTTTGAATCTATGAACTAGCTAATGTGTGACACTGTCAAATTTCTATATACATTCTTAAAAACAAAGTCAGTTTTCCTTATATACAATATTTCATAAAAGGGTAACATATACAAGATGCAAAGTTTAAAAGTACACGAATCGAAAAACCCTGTGCCAGTGCGTGTTCATTTTCTGCTGTTGAAAACACTTTGTTAAAGGGACGTTATGGTTAAGTTACACTAATGAAAACCTATGAAATTCAGTAAAAAACTTTGTCAGAGGGACGTTATGGTTACAAGTAAAACCGAAAAAGCCCAGAAATCCGCCAGTTATGTTAAGCTAAGCAACAAGAACTCACACCACCAGCGTGCACAGGTAAGACTAACACCCAGAACATCAAAGATGACATCACAAATGTCATTGATGAAACACAGACACAAAACATGCTTTTGAATCCTTGCCAATGCTCCTTGAACAGGTTTGCTGCAAATGCATCCATGTTTTGGTTTTTGAAAAGTGTCAAAATGTACGTACAAAAAATAGTCACATAACTTATTATAGCATGACAAAATCCATTGCACCTACGTTATGACACTTTTCAGAAATTAAAACACAGACATATTTGCCAAACCATGCTTTCGGATCCTTACCAATGCTTCTTGCACAGGTTTGCTGCAAATCTGTACATGTTTCATTTTTTGAAAAATGTCTAAATGTACGTACAAAAAATAGCAATATCTTGACAAAATCCATTCAGACTTTGAACAGACATTCAAGGTTGGGTCTATAATCTTTCTGCTAACTTTTCTGCATATTCGTCAAATGGCAAATAAGAACCATTCAGGGTCTGGTCTAAAATGATATTGCAAAAGTTCATGCAGTTTCATTGAGTGTCACCAAAGTTACAAGCCATCCAAAAACTCCTTTTCACTCACTCTATTATGCAGAAATATGCATGGAAGCCCCTGAACATCTGGGATGCCCACGAACCTCACAAAAAAACCCAAACCCCTGAGACGTTTGCAGACTCCGTAGAAGAAACAACACCCTATTTTTGGCTTTTTATGGAAATATCCCATCCCATCCTCATCACCCCTCACCTCCCCTGACATAGTTACATTAGTTTGACAAGTGCAATGTTGTGTTTTTTAATATGTTTTTACTGCGATGTCCGCCGACTACGGGCGCTGTTCGCGAATCCAACGTGGCATCCGTTTCAAAAGTTTTGACACAACTCAGGTTTTTGGATATCCAATCAGCGGGCGCATCCAATGTCCGCGGACATCACGCCGGGCCCTGATTGGTCCAGAGGGGTGTACGCGGACCGAATAGGGGAGTGAGTCCACAGATCAGACCCAGATATCACTAATGTTATATTACCTACTTTTTGGCTGTGAAAAGAAAAACTATTAGACGGATTTACACTGAATTTGCAAAAGCACGCTTTCGGGACCAAGCCACCAGTCCTGGTGCAAATTTGGTGAAAATCTGTCCAGCGGTTTGTACTGTAGGCGTGAGCAAACTTTCTTTTTCTATTGCGTCTATGAGGATTTCCATGCATTTTACACAACTTTTGGGACCCTCCTGTAACTTTTCCTCCTTTGAAGAAACTGCAAAATCGTTCTGAGGCGGCCATATATAAGCTGCCCAAAAAGTGCTCTTTCTATGAGTTGAGGAACGCAACCATAACTACAGGTACGCTACCACAGACCCTGTAATCTGGAGCAGCTATCCTTTAAATCCTTTTTGTTAACTTAAAATAATAAACAGGACTCTGACTTTGCCAGCTTCATTCTTTCCAGATGCATGTTTTCTGTCCAAACTTTTACAAGAGCACTGCGCCTTTGCGCGTTTTCCAAATGTACATTGAAATTCTGCAACCTGTGGCTCTCCAGATGTGTTGGACTACAATTCCCATGATGCCTCACCGTTGACTATGGCTGGTAGAGCTGATGGGAGTAGCAGTCCTACACTTCTCGAGAGCCAAAGGGTGCAAACCCCTCTATGCCAATGTGGTCTGTTCATGTACTAGCAATCTGCAACATCGTAGACTCAACTTAGTCTCCAGCCCTGTCCTTACTCTGAGACATTAAATGCACAGCTATCTTGAAAACCATTGGCAACATTAGAATTATGAAATATATCTTTACACAACAAATAGCACACATTCTTCACGTGGAAAGGATAGGCAGACACCGAGGGCACCGCCAGAAGGGGGAACTAGATTACACCAACAAGCTGCACAGTTATTTTGTGTTGGAGTTCAGTGGGTGATGTAGGTGGGCTAGAAGTCACTTAGCTCATGGCTGCACAACTCCTTGCTCTGGCCCTGATGCACAGGTTCATTGTGTAATGCTCACCATCTTGTTTAACAATTCTGTACTTTGGTAAAACAGCTCAACATGCAAAGTTGTTCCACTGAAAATGTAACTCAGACCTATAGGTTCTGGGAATTTTGGATTGCAATGATAGTTCTCACCCTCGCCTACAGACCCTTACCAAATTCATTAGGATCAGATCCTATTCCAGCGCCACACTTTTACCAAATATTGTTATTTTGTCTCCCAACAGATTGAATACATAAGCATTAAGGCTAATATGTATCTTCCTACCCAAAGTGCCAGCCTTACCTGCAGCTTCAAAGACAAATATTGCCTGGTGCACGCGTAAAAACGAATAGCGCGCTGCTTCCAGCAGACGTTTTCCGAGCAGCCCTAACTTAAGCCCTATCTAATGCGCAGACAAGAAATCAATGGCCATAAGTCCTTCGCCACATCGATCGCTTGTTGTCGCTCTAATTTATTTCGCCCATTCCAAGAGGCACTCTCAGAAATCAAGATCTGGAACTTGCTCCCGCCTCCACAGCCTTGATTCTGATCCCTGGCGGCAACTCGTCGCATTGCCGGCATGACTGCCAGTAGCAACATCTGCACATTTGCAATTGTCAGCAGCTATCCTAGTTATTTATTTATTTAATTCCTTATAACGCGCCACGCGCCCCCGGGCCTCAGTGTCCACCGCTATGGCTTGAGAACCTCATTTATAATCCTCAGAAATAAAATTGCGCCCAACGACTTGAGGCAAATTCCCAGCATCAACGTGCCTTCTGATCCCAACAGGAGGCTTGTTTTCAGCTTGCTAAAGACACTGACCGTGTCTCCAGCAAGTGATTTTATTTATTTTTATTGTTATTTAGGAAGTTAAATATATGCACACACATTCAAGCTGCACTTGATCATGAGATGAATTCACAAACACAAAGGCCATGCTAAAGTAGTATTGGATAGAAAGTTCTGCATGGGGTAAGTAACATCTGTTTACTGGACCCCACACAATACTGTCTATGTACCCATGCCTTAAATGCCCCATGCAATGCCAACTCATGATTAGGTGCGTACATCACAAATAGGAGTCATTTAAAATGCACCAGTGTCTACCATCACCGGCATACTTATAGTGAGGCCTCCAGTCTTTTTATCATTTTGGAGGTGGGGTCTGCTCTATCACCTTATCAAAGCCTGTGTTTGGAGCGCTGCTGCAGGGCCACTTCAGTCCCTGGTCTAGGGTGCGGCGTTTGGGTGCATGTGTGTGTTCTCGTGCATGTTTCTCGGTCTATATTAGCAAAGGGTCATAAAAGCAGACTCCTCGCCCTTTCCCTTGGCTCTGAATTGGTCTCGGGTGAAAATCTGAAAGGATAAAACCTCAACTTCAATGTAGTTCGATAGCGTTGGCTTTTTCCCCACATCACTGTGTTCAGTGCAGGAGGGACGTTTGAGTTAGGAGAAGCCAAGCAGGCCCCCCACCTCTCATATGTTGCCTTCTTCTATTTAACCCCCCCCCCCCATGCTCCCTGATTAGTCCTTACAGGTGAACACTCATACATGCTACATCATTTGCCTATAAAAATGCTTTGAGGACAAACTGGAATATATTGGGATATTGTTCATTGGGAGGACTCACCTCTGTGGAATAGCTGTGCCAATGGTTATACAGGGCCTTGTGGCACCTTTGCGAGTGCTATAATGACCAGGACAGACTATCCGGGGCCACTTGCAGCTTTGTTGTGCCTAAAAGAGACAACCTTTGCCAGGATACCCGTCTCCAAGAGAGGTGTGGGCATCTTCCAGACACCATCCATATTAGGCAATGTGCTGCAGGCTTTGTTGCCCATTGGTGACCAAGTCCAGGTGCTTAACATTAATCCTCGAAAGAATTGTCCTTTTGACATCTCCCACTGGCTTGAGACATATCTAGCATCATAGATCTTAGCAACAATAAGCATCTATGATGCATCAGCCTACATGGATTGCAATGGTGACCTTGTCTCAGTAAGTACAAGGTTGTCATAAGCAAATAGATACAACAGATTTCAACACCTCTGCCAGATTCTGCTCCCATACCATGTTGTCTTTATGCGTACCTGGACACCTGAAGTAGCCCCCATACCATGAGGTGTGGCTTTGCAAGACTCTGCACTCACACCAACGTTGTCTGTTATGCTTGCCTGTACCCCTGAGGTAGCCCCCGTACCATGAGGCGTGGCTCCGCCAGAGTCTGCTTTCAAGATTTCACCTTCATTTTGTAACCCTACGCATGGTCTTGCACTTATGTGGTCTGTCATTTCGCACTTACTGTAAGTAGCGCCTAGATGTCTATGGGTTTTCTGCACTGATACAAATGCAAAAATAAATAAATAACACAGAGTGGGTGCCAAATCGTAAGTGGGATCAGATATGCGAGTTATCTATGCAGATGTATTTCAAATTGTGCTAGAATGTCAATCTGTCCTGCTTGGTTCCCCATCTAAGAAATAAGGCGTGTAAAACGGGCTTTGTGCGCCATTCTGCCTTCGAATCCCCATTCGTCAAACAGGGATGTGCAGCCAGAATGTCATGCGAAGCACCGTTTTACACGCAAATTATTCCATGAATCAGGGCCGTAGTATCAAATAGACCAACCCCTGAATGTCTTTCCACGGAAATGTTGCCGATTGAAACACTTGAAATGAAAATGAAAAAGCATTTTCTGAAGATTTTCTAGGCTCATGGCTGGGTGCCAAGAGAGAACCGCTGACCAGTGGGAGATGGTGACTTTTTTAATTGGAGGGGCATAAACAGTTCCTGGGAATATGTGGTATTGACCAAGCATAGAAAGGGAGCCTGAACCAACCGGCCTCTCAGGGGGTATTCCTGCAGAGAATGTTTTTTTTCAATAAGAAGTTAAACGGGGCAATTTACAGAATTTTTTTTATTTGAAACTGGGTAACAGCCACACAGCTTACAATCAGATTTGAAGGGTAAGACATGCAAAACTCCATTAGAAGCGAAGTCATCAACAGTACATATGAGCATTTCCCAATGAATTTTAATGATGCATTTGCCCACTACATGCCAGTATTCTGCCACTAAAAACATGTTTATGCTCACTGTGGTCATACATGCTCATGCTGGCTGCACCAATATATGTCAGTATTTCCACATAAAAAAATACTCATAATATCATGTCTGGCAATATGGGCAAGGCAAGCATAAGAAAACATCTACATACTAGCTCTGCCTGCCAAGGTTTATCAGTTTCTCCCAGTAAGAGCATATTCCTCTTAGGTGTGCCCTTAATGCCAATACATAATTCCACTACACAGTAAGAAAACAGGTCCTTGCTGGCTGCACAAATGTATACAGGTGAGGACACTCATGTTGGCTTTGCCTTTAACACCATTAAGGAATGCCATTCCACAGTAAGAAAACACGTCTTTCTGATTGCATTAATGCGGTTGGCAGTCAATTCGTCGAAAAAAATTGGTCGACCAGACAAATGGTCGAATCAAATTGGTCGAAAACCATTTCGTCGAAATTTTTTTTTTTCTATTTTAACCCTTTTTTTTTTTTTTTTTTGGGGGGGTTGGGGGGGTTGGGGGGGTCCCCCCCCAACCCCCTTTTTTTCTCTAAAAACCCCTTTTTTAACTAAACGAAAACCCAAAAAATAAATATATAAATAAAAAAAAATTTTCGACGAAATGGTTTTCGACCAAATTGCGTCGACCAAATTGCAGTCGACCAGTTTTTTTTCGACGAGTTGACTGGACACCCATTAATGCCTCTCCCATGTAAGATCACTTATGTTGGCTTTGCCCTTAAGGCCAGTAAAAAAAGGCTGTGCCACAGTAAGGAAACGGCCATGCTGCCTGCCCCAGTGTATTACCTTCCCCTCCATGCCAACCCCTACTCCATGTAATTCTCATCAAGTTGATTTTGCCCAGAAACATCAGTAAAAAATGCCATGCCAATGTAAGAAAATGTCCATGCTGCCTGCACTAACGCTCCCAGCCTCGAAAGAACAAACACATTAATTCCATTTCAGACATACAGTCGGTCTCCTACAGTTTCTCTCCCAATCATTCACACACAGACACACACACACAAAACATTAACACTGCATTTTCATTCACATGGTCACTGAAACCTTAAACCCCCATTCCCAACATGTACACTGCACTCTCATGTATATGTGCACTTACACAGACACCCCCTTGCATGCATGTGTGCATGCATATACATACTTGCACATTCACATACAAAAATGCTTTCTTTGAACCTACTCTGCTTGAGCTCCAGACCTTTCACCACCAACTCAGTTGCTCTCCAGGCCTCCAGTGTTTCGTGCTTTGAAACACTTGTGTATAGGTGCGTTACAAATGCCATATCATATCATATCATAGCTTCCCCACACTATGCAGGCAGAAAGAGTTTCCTGGTTCCTGACATGCGTTATGGGGCCAGCGTGCCTCCATCTCTCTGCCCCAGGAGACCTTCATTTGCCAGACGGTGCTGGGGTGACCCCTGCCAGCATTCGGGCCTACAGGTCCCCGGCCTGCATGCCCAATGGGCCATGCAAAGCTGGTGAAGCAAAACTCCCAGGCCTGGCATGGCCCATTGGGCATGTGTGCTGGGGAACTGAGAATGAGTTTCCCAGCTTTTCTTGGCTCCTCCATAATGGGTGGTGGACCGCACCCATCGCCCATTATGAAAGAGACACCTCCGTAGCTGACATGTACAAGACATAGTATCACCCAACTCTTTCCTTTAAGCCCGTCTGAGACTAGACCCCTTTTCGGGTCCTCGGTGGGGTAAAGCTGTCGCAGTCGGAATGCAAAGCTCTGCCTTGGTTAGGTCAACGCCTTGGTTCGGTCTTTGTGAACTTCTTACATTCTCAGAAAGCAGTAGAATGCCACGAAGAATGTTTTTCATTTCTTCTTCATCTCATCTGCAGTGTACCCCACATTTTCAAGCATCTTGTCCTGCTTTATCAAAGGGAATATTATGAAACTCAGTTTCGCTATTTTTCAAACCAATTGTTTCAGCTTTTTGAATTGTTACTTTTACATTTTGAGGCTTGAGCATTGGTTATGTTATTTCTTACCTATTTCAGTACTGCATTGTATTAACCCGGGGAGCACCTTGTATCAGAAAGGAGCCTGCTAGTGGCATGGGAGCCTTGCTTACTTTGATAAACCATTGGCCTCTCTGTTCGCTGGTTCAGGGTGTCCTTCGCAATACTCCTTCATAACCACCTGAACATTGGATGATTGCATCAGAAGGTCTCAATGCAAACCTACGCACTACACGTAGACACCCCGACTGTTAATGGGGTCTATGTGTATATGATGGCCCTGTGAACTGAGATGCAACCCTTATTCAGAATGCCGTATCTGGGAGAGTTGGGGAGGATTTGGGGGTGAATTTCTAATGGCCCAATAATTGATCATTGTTGATGTTCTGGTAGGGCAGAGATATGTGCTTAGTGATGAAATGATTGGATAATGCTTATATTTTAAAGCTAGACAACCTTTATCAACTAAGTGGTGCCATCTATTGCAATATGAAGCAGGGTCGGATTGGCCCCTCAGCCTTTCGGCCTGTCGCCGGGCCGAAATCGTCCCTGGAGAGTCGGGCCGGTTTCTGGCCATGCCTGGGCCGATTTGGAGAAAAAAACGTTTTTTTTTTCAAAAAGCCTTTCATCCTTCTTAGGTCAATAAATGAGTACCTGCACAGGTTGAGTGATATTGTATGCATATTTGTTCTATAAAAAAGAGCTTAAGTGATATTATCATTTGGCTTTGGACGTCTGCCTGGATTCACAGTAATTTAGTGTACTTAGGTAGCCTCTCTGGCAAACTGAATTTAGAAGTATACCCAAGATCCTCTGTGACAGTTGCATTTAGAAGTGTGCCCAATAGACACTCCGGAAAGGTGCATCTAGAAGTGTGCCCAATAACCTCGCTGTGAATTTAGTAGGGTTCCCAATAGACACTCTGTGAAAGTTGCATTTAGAAGTATGTCCAATATCCCCTCAGTGAAATTTAGAAGTGTACCCATAGCCTCTCTGAGAGTTGCATTTAGAAGTGTGCCCAATAGTCTCTCTAGTAAATTGAATTTAGAAGTGTTCCCAACAGCCTCTCTGGAAAAAGCCTCTGTGAAAAATTGACTTAATAGTGCGCCCAGTTGCCTCTCCGTAGAAAATGGAATTTAGAAGTGCGCCCAATAGCATCGCTGTGAAGGTTGCATTTAGAAGTGTAACCAATACCCTCTGTGAAAGTTGATTATAGAAGTGTATCCAATAGACGCTCTGTAAAGTTGAATTTAGAAGTGTTCCCAATAGACGCTCTGTAAAGTTGAATTTAGAAGTGTTCCCAATAGCATCTGTGAAAGTTGACTATAGAAATGTATCCTATAGACACTCTGGAAAGTTGCATTTAGAAGTGTGCCCAATAGCCTCTAGTAAACAGAATCTAGAAGTGTGCCCAATAGCCTCTCTGTGGAAAACTGTATTTAGAAGTGCGCCCAGTACCCTCTCTGGGAAAGTTGCATTTAGAAGTGTGCTCACTGAAAGAGCATATAACCGATCATACCACACCACCACGCTTACTCTCTCCTTACATCACCACTCAACTAGAACACAGAGATACTATGACACCATTCGGTATAACTGTTCTCATACCAACATTCCGCCGCTTACTCCACATCATAGTATGTAATCACTGCTGGTTCCACACCCCCAGCCAGGCGTTTTCCTCAGCTCAGGCCTAATGCAGCCACATCCGTTCCGGATAAATCCTGCCAGAACGAACACATTCTCCTGATCTCTCAACCACCACACCTACCGCTAAGAAGCAGCTATTACACGAGTACCGCACGAGCTGCACACATACCCGGTGCTCACACGCACCTTTTGACTCTCCCTACTCTCTCTACTGATCTGAACTTCGGTTCCCAAATGCGTTCAACCTACAAGCGCCTTCAGACCATACCAATGGTATATAAGGCGCTATATAAGTGCAAAATAACATAACATAACAATGCGATTTGATGTTTTGTCAAGGGGTGAAATGTCAGGTTTCATCGCTTCCCGGGATGTCACTTTGGGGTGGGGTCAAATGACATCACTTGCAGTGATGTCATCAGAGGTCAAGGGTCATGAGGCAAGGGGTGGGCCACTTTTTTGAGGTGACAGGTGGGCCACTTTTATTTGGGTAACCGGCCTATTTTTTGTCCCAGTCCGACCCTGATATGAAGTAGAATTAGAGTGGGATTATGTCAAGATTTATACCAGACGAGAATATGCAAATGCAGTTTGAAGGATCTGTGTGCAAAATGTTGCATTTCATTTGAGCTCCTCATAGAATTTTAATGATGTGGATTTCTTCACTTATGCCCGGAGGAGGGGTTCTGTGCTTTGATATGCCCAGTTCTTCCACCATTTACTTTAGCTTGACCATGTGCATTTCAGAGACGTGGGTGATTCTGAATACGGAAATGATCCAACACAAAACAACATGTCTGCATGTATTTCGGGAAAATGTGTAATTGCCTCCTATTATATTTTGAGCAAAATGCCTTGTTTTTGCAAAGTTTTCAATCCTTGACAATCGCTTGCCGTATTATACAGCATTGTTGGTGTTGCATGTAATATCTTGTTTGCTAAATAATGTGTCTGCATGACTCAGCTCAATATAACACGATCTGCGCATCATTTTCTGTGTTTGTCCAAACAATTAAGGGCCAGGTTTACAGCTGAGACTGGTTTCAGCTCTAGAGCGTCACAATGCTGCAAACAGCCGCAACATTTCTCCAGGATACATTAATACAGAGGTGGACATGGTGGCCCTGCCAAATGATGCGCATCAATCCCACCTAATAAACATTCATTTTGAAGATCCCAGCCAAGTGGGCCATTGCCCACAACTGTGAAAGCACGCACTGCCTGGAGCAGCCAGTCTAGCCATGATGGCTGCAGGTGTGTGGTGGGGATCGTGGGAGCAGAACCCTCAGAACCACTGCCTGCTCCCCAATCAATACCTTTAATCTCTATACATTTGGAGGCATCTATCACAAAGGGTTTCCAGTTCACAAATGGCCGCTGCCTACTCTACGCTACCCTGCCCTGTAGCTATGCATTGTGTTGGCATCACACCAGCAGAAACCCAACATCTGTTGGGCCTCCTAAGGTCACTGATGTAGAAAGGTACAACATACTTTCATGGGTGTTTTACAAAAAGAGAGCTAATTTAATTGCATTGTTTTCATTTCAGAATTATCAGCATTGCCTTTCTCCCTAAAATGAATATATTTCACAAATTGATGTTCTGCCATTACATTGCACAACATTTCGTCAAGTCCAGTACTATGACATTTATTAACACATTTCACGGCAATATAGATGGGGGTTGGGTTAGGGTATTAATTAAGGCAGGGGGACCTAGGGAGGGGCTGCAAGGGGTCACCCACATCGATTTGCTGCGAAATGTGTTTTAAAAAACCAAAAATTCGAGAAAATATTCTCGATGAAGTCACGTAGATGCTCTGAAATGCACGGCAGTCGAGATGAAGGTGTCCTACACAATGCCAATTCTGACCGCCCGGGTTTCAGTTCCCAATTTCGGTGTGTATGTAGAAGTTAAAATGTTGGGCGTTTTAAGGAATTCCTCCCTCATGTAGAAAGTTAATGAAGTATATTGAAATCGACTCTTCCGATATTATCTTTCCCACGTACAAAATTTAAATTCACTACAAATATCAAAGCACAAAAATACTGGATGTAAGGAAAAAATTGCAACTACTGCTGCATACCGTGCAATCACAACAATTTGTCTGAGATCTTCATGCCAGAAAAAAAGCACCACAACAACAGCTGTACTCGCCATTGCATGAAATTTTCAGATTAACGTTAGGCGCCCAGAAGAGGTACTAGTCAATGGCCATGAGCCATCAAGGGACTAGGGAGCAGTTGAATAAATGCCAAGACACAGTACTCAATCAAGATGCAATTCTTCAACTATACAACGGAAGTGAGTCTGCCATGTGTGATAACACTTCCTTGTTGCATGTTAATATAGACATATTCATAGGGGTCTAAGAATGCAGTCAATCTATTACCAGAAATAATAGTTTTTCCATTAAAATAATTTCCTAGAAAAGAAGCAATGCATTCAAACGGTTTATTTAAGAACAACGTCTGATGAAATCAGTTACCAAATCGAAACAGCATTACATTATCATTACATTTAAATAAACACATTCTATAAATGCTTTCCATCCGTTCTCCATATAAAAAAAAACACATTAAAGTCGCTGCTCCCATTTGGACGCGATTTCCAATTATTTCTAACAAAAACCAGGATAAAGTAAGTGTCATATGCTTACTGACAATGCAATCAGATTCGGCCATGTAGGGACGTGTACACATGCATTTGTCGACCTAATTGCTCAAACTCGTCCTTATTTTGAAAACCTCTTTCATTAAACGCACCAAATCATAATTAGCTTTCGAAGAGGACAGTAAACAGCACTGCTAGAAATGGCCGGATCCATGTATTCCAAAGATAACTATTCGCACGTAATGCAGGGCCAAACATTCTCTCCGGAAGACATGGATAGCGAAAGAGGACATACCAGGCCGGAAGAGGAAGTGGCGAGATAAGTGGTCAGTGGCGTGAGGTGCGTCAGGAATGGAGGGTGAGCGGACAGCAGAGAAAAGAGGGAATATGCGAGTGGAAAGTGGTAGGGGTTTTGGGGATTAGACATATACGGGCAGTAGGTAGGGGTAGCAGAGCCAGGGTACGAGGGGTGGCCCCGAAATTCGAAACCAAGTAGGAAAGCTGGAAATCCTACTAAAAGAATATGATTTAATCGTCATTATTAATAATAATAATAATAATAATAATAATAATAATAATAATAATAATTCGCATTTATATAGTGCTACGAACCTTCAGGCATCTGAGCTCTGCTTATTAATGCCCACGGTGTGAAATGCTCATTTATCAACCTCGGAAGGATGAAAGGCTGAGTCTGGCCTTGCCGGGAATCGAACCTGCGTGGGCAGGTTCTGCATGGATGTCAAAGTGAACGCTCTACTTGCTGGCTCATCTTGTACCATCTATTTGTTTTTATTTGTACTATGTAATATAGTGCTTTCAATGAAAACCATGTACAAAAGAAACAACATTGAGAGCAGCTGTCCTGTTTCTGGCTGCTTTACAATAGTAGTCAACTATAGATGAGACATCCTACTATTGGTGAAGAGGAAGTGGAAACATGAAGAGTAGTCAAGTAATGTTAACAGCATGGGTTATTCTAGTATGCACATTAACAATGACTCCCCACTGGGGGTATGGGGAGCAGACTGGGGCAGCCACAAAATTTGATTTGTCCATGGACCCTGGGACTTAGGGGAGGGGAGAGACCCTGATCACCCCAACCTACTGTTATTCCCCCGGGGAAACTAGCTATTGAAATAAAAAATGTAAAAGAAAGTGTCCACGAATTAACAACCCTTGTCAAACATCTATGGGGCAACTTGTATAGTTTGAGTGGGAAACCTATACATTGGAAAAGTGTCCAGAACCCCATAAGTAGGATAAGTGCCCAGAAGCCTCGGGTTAATGTAGTAGATTGCTCTTGCCGAAAGAGGGAAAGCCTTTGGACGGCCCAGTGGTGGCCAATAGCAATTCACCTCTAGGTGGCCCACTCAGGATTATTCAATCTTCAGGGAGCAGAGATTGGTCAAAACCAATTTATGGTGCCATCCAAAGACATGTGGAATCCAACCCACTGCCATGAGAGTCTGACCGCCATGCAGCTAGATCATTTGGACCCCTGTCCAAAAGGAGGCTACTGTTGGTTCTTTCGGCTCAGGGATGGATAGATTCCCACTGCTTCCCGGGAGAAAGGCCCCTAATGATCATGGTGTAGTTATGCATAATGTCCCGAGGCTGCCTCAATAATGATTTGAAGACCAGAGGTCTTTAATTAACAAAGTTGTACATTGGATCCGTCATACGGAATGGTGCCTTTCCCTGATTAGGGAAGACATTAACCAGTGTAAATGCCAAAGTATGCCAGGCTGCTCAGGTGATTTTATTCACATTTTTTTAAGGGAGGCATTGTTGGTCCAGGGCCTATTAACTATTGAAGTCAGACTGGATCCGCCCCTGGGATCAAAAATTAATTTAAGACCCAATGTACCCTTATAAAGGGAAATGTTAATGGCACAAAACAACTAAGACTATAGTTTTGAATGTATACCATAATTCCCTGGCACAAGTCCCTATGAGTGCTCGGGTAACCAAAGGAACTCCGCTCCCGATCCCATTTCTAGGGAGCTATCTTGAAATATAGCTGGGTCGAATAGATACTTGGGCGATAGTGAGTGGCAACAGTTCATAGAAGACTTTAATGTCATCTGCCTCCAGGAAACATGGGGCATCGAGGATCTAGATATACAGGGAAATGTATCCTTCAACATTAAGGCACAAAAAGAAGGCAATCTGGAGGTCTATTGTTGTGGGTCGAGGCTAGCTTCAATTGGGAAATTGAGAATGTGGATACAGGCTTGGACTTGCAACAACTGGTAATTAAAATACTGAGAAGCAAACCTTGGTTTTGATTTAAAGCTAGCAAAAGTACCCATTCTCCAAATAGGTTCTGTAGACAGACATGATAACACTCTCATCAATTGTTGAAAATCAATGATCCTGTAGGTTGCTGTTCTGATATGCTTATTACTTGATGTGCTTTGCACCCTGAAGTAAACTGCACTGAGAATGGGCTTGTATGGCTGGCTGACATACCCCAGAGCAGACCTTGGGCGGGCAAGAGTTGGTGTGCTGCTGCATACTGGAACCTTCTGTGCTCTCTCCCCACCTGTCGCCTCACCCTCGCGTGGTGCAGTATGTTGCGGTGCATTGCAATGCAAAAATCTCAGAAACAGTGCATCGTTGGGCCTTGAAACATGTTTTTGAGGACCCTTAGGGACCTCGAGTACTGTTCCTTGTGTCAGGACTGATCCTTCTACGATCACATTGATGTTTTGCTGATTTCATGCAACCGTCTCATGTGTAAAGGTGCTGAAATCTGGGGAAAGGGGTAGAGTGTACAAAAGTCATGTAGCCAGTAATGTCCGGAGTGTCCCAACAGGCAACTATGCACAATTTGGTGCAGATTGGTGAAACGGTGTGGAATTGTATATGGAGCAACGCTCCGCCAAGCCATAAACCCACAAAAGATTTGGACTTTAATATATATATATATATATATATATATATATATATATATATATATATATATAGATTTACAATCGGCCAGATCCAAAAAGTGTTTCAAACACTATTTTA
The DNA here is from genome assembly GCF_040938575.1 of Ambystoma mexicanum. Taxonomy (NCBI): domain Eukaryota; kingdom Metazoa; phylum Chordata; class Amphibia; order Caudata; family Ambystomatidae; genus Ambystoma; species Ambystoma mexicanum. Next base: position 849,886,800 of record NC_090930.1, read on the forward strand.
TTACTCCAGGAAAGTATTGTAATTTAGGAAAAATCAATAGGTGGAACCTTTGGGCTGACTGTTTTGGGAGATCTCAATCTACAGCTGGAACCAATAAAAGAACTAGAAGGACTATGGGAAGATGAGGAAGAGGCGTTGGGAATAGGAACACTTGATAGCCAATCCTTAAAAAGAATTCAAGGAAGTGCCCTCGATACTATTCAAATTCTTTATAATTTGGGGTTGCGCCCCTGTAATGGTCGGTTTGTATCGGACCAACCAGCAAAGGATACATACTTTAGCCCTGTGGGAGGTCCAGAAATGACTATATATTTATGCTGATATCAGATTGGTCCCAGATTAGGGATTTCCAAATTATGAATAGGCAGAAAAATGACCACAAGCCAATTGTAATGTCCATGGGGGACTCTAATCCCTTTGCACTTCTAGGCCAAGTTACCACCTCAGGCCTAATGGTGGCGGGTCATGCACTCCAAGCTATTAGATGGGCAAAAGGTTTAGCAAATGATACAATACCTAGCCTTTACAAATCGATATTGGAACAGTTACTGACTATAGACTACCATGTCTGTTTGGACCAAAAAGTTGTTAGTAAATTTGAAAAAATATTGACCACAATTCTATCCTTTGTTGCCAGTGCCAAATCAGAAATAAAAAAATAAATGGGCAAAGAAAAAAGAGGTTTGGTATGACAGCGAATGTAGGGAGGCCAAACAGGCTATATAGTCCAGTATCTCAAATCTCATTCAGCATTTCACAGTCCCAATTTACAAAGTCTGGGAGCAGCCTGTAGGTCCTTAATAAGGCTAGAAAAGAAAAACTTGTTGTCCAATAAGTGGGAGGCCCTTTTGGAGATGGTTCGATCTAGAGATTCTAGGGGATTTTGCAGCCTTATTACAGCTAGGGAATTAGGAGGAGCTACCTCACTCCAGGCTTGTATTTCCCCGGCTCTGGGGAGGGAACATTTCTCTTCCTTGTACAAGAATTTGGACCTGCTCGACTCTGAAGATTTAATCTTGGATAGGAATTCTGAGGGTTCAAGTGGTGCTGTGGGGATGTCCATCTAGTTTCTTCAGAAGGATGTGGAGGACGTGCTGAGGTCCCAAAGAGTGCGGAAAGTGGTCGGCCCAGAAAAAATCCCAGTCGACCTGTTTAAGGAAGAGCCAACCATATGGGTACCAATTTTGACAAAAGGTCCCAGAATCATGGAAGACAGCAAATATTGTCCCTATTTATAAAAAGGGGGTAGGAAGAGTCCCCTCGACTATGGCCCAATCTCCCTTTTAGACATCACAGGGAACATGTTTGTGAAGGCCCTCTTAAAGAACCTTCAGGAATAGGTATATGAGGAGGACTCGCTGAGCCATTTACAAGCAGGCTTTAGATCTGGCCTGAGCACGGTGGACCAGGGGTTTCGGCTTCACCTGATTGTCCAGAAGCATCTCCTTCTGTCTAGAACAAAACTGTATGCAGTATTCATTGTCTTAAGAACTGTGTTTGACAGTGTCCCGAGGAAGTCCCTTTTGAATATACTAGTGGCTAAGAATATTCCTGAGACACTGTTAACGCCAATTTGGTTGTTATAGTCTGCCATCTGCAACAGTGCAATGGAGCATAGCCGGTGATACAACTCTCCCCTTCCCAGTGGATAGAGGGTTCTGCCAGGGATGCCCCCCAGGTCCCCTTTCGTTTTCCATTTACATCAATACCAAATTTTCCACAGCTGGGGAAGGATAAGTTGCCTGCATTGTTTTTCGTGGATGACGCCATTCTTCTTTCCACTACTCCTTCAGGTTTTAAATCATCCTTGCTATGCTTCAATCAGAAATGTGGTGACCTGGGACTTGAATTGAATGTCGGAAAGACAAAAGCCATGATCTTATCCTCCAAGAATTCAACAAGTACAGTTGGAGCAGGTCCGATGGTATGACTACCTTGATATTCTCTTTGCTTTCAATGCGTGGCTTGTTTTGTTGTTGCAGTGTAGTGAAGTGCATGCGGATTGCTGTGCAAAGATGTGGTTGTGTTTGTTTCACGTTTGAGAGGTGTATGCAGAGAGTTGAGGTTTTAGCGGTTGGGTTAGTGGGGCTTTTTCTTTCCTCGTTGCTTCGGATATCTGTTTTAGGTCTCTCTGGCTGTGCCATGTACTGGGGTGTTTCGCGGTGGGTCACTCGCCGGTTTTGTGCATAATGGTGGCACGTCTCTGTAACTGTCTAGTAGTCTGTGGGCAGGAAGGTGGTTATGGCCTCCCCCCATGTTTGGGTGGAGATGGGCATGGGCATGTGTGTGTATTGATATGCCATTTACAAAGGCATGGTTCCGCTGGTTCGCCTTGACAGTTTCAGTATGCCAAAGATAATGGGAGTCACCAGAACTTTATTTTGGAATAATCCATCTTATGCCATTGCAGTCCACAATTGCATTTAAGTAAAGTCCCAGAAGTTTTGTGATCTATAGGGAAGATAGACCTTTAGTGAAGACAGAAATGGACTGTAATGAACCTATTATTTCCTGATTTGCTTTGTTTATTAAATGTTGCACATGTCTGTACATGTCTGCTAGTCACCCTTTCAATAGTGGTTCTGGATATGAAACTGAGATTTTCTCTTCGTCATCCCGCATTAACATAGTAAAGGCTGGGAGTCTCTGTGGCCACCAAGGCATTCGGGATGTTCAATTTTCTAGACAGGGTTTTGCCTTTGCATTGGTTACACTAGAAATTCATCACAGGTAACGCTAACGTTTACGCTAAAGCACCATGGCCGGTTAATAGCAATGGAACAGTTATAATGCAGCAGACTGAAGTACTCCCATTAGACTTTGCAAGAAATCACCTTCTAGTTTTGTGTTCTAGACTAGGTGCAGCAGTGTTAGCCCTTATCGCATTAGCATGTTTAACAGACTCCTCAACCTTTGCCCTTTGGATCTACAAGGCAGATATTTCAGCTTATCCTGCCTCTAGTTTGCAGCCTCATCGCTTCTACCATATAAGATTCTTTGGCACAGCGGCTATTCGATATACTTTGCCAGGAGTAGTCAAAAGTCTTCAATATGACGATTCTTGCTAAGACCACTAAATCATCAATCTTGGCGTTTCTGAGGCCAGTGATCACAATGCTGGATTTATGTGCATATCGAACTAACATTGAAGCCCTAAATGATACCCCAGCCTCAATGAATGCATGCATAGCCATAGGGTATATGCCAGGAGCACAGCATCATATGAATAAAGGATCTCTGGGGGGTGCCGTCTCCTAACAACTGCAGCTGGGCCGCCTCAAGTTTATTCCTACACAAATTGAACACAATTGGTGCAAACATGCAACCCTACCGGACCCTGTGCGAAGACGGAAATGGTTGAGTTGTTGGACCTCTCACTCCCCATCAAACTGAGGCCTGCCCTTTAGATCAGAGAATGGGAGACTCCCATAGCCCCTACCAGCATGCCCCACAACATTTCTTGAACCAACGAGTGAAACTCTGTGCTTCGGTCCATACAACTCAAACCTATTTTCCTGAAGTCAACCTCAGTGCTGAAGATCATGGTCCCATCACAATCAGTGTATGACGGACTACCTAGCAGACAACGTTGAGAAAACGTGCCAAAACACACACTCATGTATCACCTCTTCTTTGAATCACACACCCACCACTCACAACCACAACAACTTCCTTCTCCCCTACTCAGATTCAAGGACATACTTCACAAGAGCAAGAAATCACGATCCCATCAGATCGACTTAGTGGGTCCCGCGAGCAGACCAGGATACAAAAACGGGTCCGTCATTAACGGGCCCGTTGTTTGCATCCTCACCATTCGGGAATGGGGATGCACCGGGTCCGGGTTCCCTGAATGGGAATGGAGAAATACCGGGCCCTCCAAGGTCGGAATGGCCCGGTATTTTCCCATTTAGGGAACCCACACCTGGTACCCGGTATGGGGGTAGCCATGCCACAAATAGTGGCATGGCTACCGCCATACTCGTAATGAGGCTCCTAGACATGGCTGGCCCCAGCAGAGCGAACATCAGTGGTTACTTCTTTACCAAGCGCATGGAGTGGTTCGCACACATACACCGATTGGACGTTTGCCACCATGAGCCGCGTTAATAAGATCTAATGTTCTCCTCTTGCTGAACGATAGACCATGCTCTAATGCACAGAACGTCACTGTTCATGCCTCAGTCTTGGGTCATAACTTCACCGTCAAAATCATACCCACCCCCTAATCTGCACTTGACAATGTGTCCAACTGGAACAATAACATGTGAACTTGGCCTTCCTTTGAGTCTCTTCATTTGTCCACACACATATTTGTGCAATACCTCAGATTCATAAACTATATTTTAAATTGGCAGCCATAAATTAAATACTTTCTCGGATTTTGGAATACTGATCAAAGCCCAGTGCTTCTCATTCATAATCGTAGGACAGCATCTGGAATGTAAATTACACAAGCTTTTTATATCAGTCCTAAGTGCATAATGCAGTGGTGTGCATAGCACAGTGGAGAAAAACGCAATAGCTATCTTTTCCCGTGTTGCTTTTGTGACCAAACTCCCCTCATAGATTGAGTCAACGTACTTTCATTATAAAACAAGAAGAGTTCAATATTTCACATCTTGTAATTTTGTGGCTTGCAGCAAGTAGGAAAGCGGGCTGAGACAGAGAAATTATAGCATTTTCCAGAGCAATTAAGTATAATTTGCAGCCTTAGTTATCTGTAATGTCTTCAGCGGTTACTGCCCTGAAACGCCGCTGTTGGATCTTCATTAATGGGGACTGATGTTGCCTTTCTTTCATGTCATACGAGATGAGCAGGGAAATAAAACGAGATGCTTAGTGTGGGCTGGGTGAGTCATAGAGAGAGGACTACGGGAGTTTATTTGAACACTCCATCAAGTTCCAACCACAGCAGAACGCAAGCCCACAATCAATGTAATGATAATCATATTTTCTTTCTAACCAATGGCCTTCTGCTCTCACTAGCACACTGACTGTGAACACCCTCTCCACATTGTCTCTATGGCTTTCCTAGCCTGGCGCTAGGATTCAAGCTGCTTAGTTTATCATTACTCCAAGGATCTTCAACCAACGAAAGCAGTTTTTTGCCCACTGCCCAGGCCATCTTTTCTTGATGTCTTCAGTGCAGGATTCCAAGATGGCCGCCGACACCAGGTAGACGTGTGTCGACGGCGCTCCTGTCCCTTCAACTTATTTTGGCGGTTCCACCACCCCCTACGTGTTGAAGAGCAGAGAGCCTGGGCGGTTTGGACGCCCCCGCGCTTGGGGGCAGCTGTGGATAGCAGAAGAGTTTGTCAACCCAGCATACACTCGAATCCCGCGGGCCTGAGGGGCCCTGCGTACAAAGACGGGAAGGGAACGGGGTCCCCGCTCCCACTCCCCCCCCAGGCAGTGGAAGAAGCAGAGCAGTACCGGGGGAGCGGTCGGAGCTCCCGTTGTATTGGGCGCCTCCTCACCGACCAGCGGACGAGGCGATCGGCGCATCTCCGCGCCCCCGGGGGCCGCGGCAGTCAGATCCGGCTGCAAGGAGGAGGGAAATCGGCGGCCCTTGGGAGCTGCGCAGCCGGCAGACGAAACACGGCGATGCCCACCAGCGGGGCCTCAGGCGAACGCCGACACCGGACTAGGCAGTGGAGCGGCCTGAACTGACGGCGGCTGGAGGCGCGGCACCAAAAGGCAGTAAGCGGCGGGGGGTGTGGGACCCGGTTCACATTGGCCCCTCGGGTCAGGCACAGCTGCGGAGGGGGGCCTCTACTCGGGGCACGGAGGGCCCCCCACCTACAGCAGTGTCTGGGACTGAAGATCGCTCCCTCGGGGACAGCAGGGAACGGGGGCGCCCGGGACTAACATCTGCCCCCCACCTCATTGTGGCCCTGGCCACACGCTGAGACACCGGGGCGCCCGGGCCCGACACCTGCTCCCCCCCCAGCATAGTACGGAGCACGCCCACACTCCGAGAAACGGTAGTGATCAAGGCTGAGACGTGCTCCCCCTGGCATAAGGTTGGCCTAGCCTGGCCGGTAGCGGACTCAGGAGAAGGGGCAGACGGGGCCTTGGTCCCGCAACCATGGCAGCCAAAAACAAAAGCAAGGGGAACAAAGGCGGACAACCCCAAGGGGAGGCCCCCGGCCACATTATAACTCTGTGGGCAAGCAAAGATGCAGCTGATGGCCGAGGGACCACACAGGGGGGATCCGTAGAGCAGGAGCACATGGAGACCTCGGAAGCGGCCGGATCGATCTCGCGGCAGGACATGCGTGGGGAGCTGCTCTCACTCCAAGCATCACTGGGGTAGACATTTCAAGAACAATTCCAGCTGATCCACTCGGACATTAATCAAGCAATGGCGGAAATCAAACAAGAAGTGACTCAGCTGGGGGCGAGAACTGATATAGTGGAAAAAGGCCTGCAAGAGGTAGGCAGGGAAGCCACGGAGAACAGCGAAGCGATCGAAAGGCTCGACATGGCAACGCGGAACTTGGAAATTAGAATGGAAGACATGGAAAACAGGTCCCGAAGGATCAACATCAGGCTGAAATTTCTGCCAGAGACGATACAAGATAGGGACCTGAAGGAGACAGTTCAAGGGATATATGCAGAGCTGCTGGGGGAGCCCTCACCTGATCGGATCAAGCTGGACAGGGTCCACAGGGTGGGATTCCTCAACAAGAACCCTAAGTCCAGGCCGCGGGATGTATTAGCCGCATTTACAAGATATGCTCATAAAGAAGCAGTTCTCAGGGCAGCCAGACAAAAAGAGCCGATCACCTTCTACGACCAACGCATCGAACTGTACCAAGACCTGGCTAGCAGCACTCTGCTCAAAAGGCGACAATGGGGACCACTCACCGCAAAACTAAAGGAAAAGGGGATCAGGTACAAATGGACCTTCCCCTTCGGCCTAGTCTTCGAATGGGCTGGCTCCCAGAGGCAGATAACCACGATGCAGGAGGGGGCGGACATACTCCAATTGGACCTAGATCGGGACTTGCACTAGGGCCGGAGGGTGGCGGGCCCGAATGGCTCGCATGAAGCAGGCGGCAGAGTACGACCCAGGCCATAGGAATCGTCGGTGGCAGGCGAGGGGAAAAGGAGGAGACCCGCACGGACGAAGGCCCCCCGGGGGGGCAATGGAGCCAGCAGAGGAGGAGAGTCTCAGGGACAAGGAGGACTGACTTGATGTTCGATTGATCTTAGGGGGTGGTGGATAATAAAAAGGTTGTATTGGAACACGAGGAGGAGAGAAGGAGCTGCGAGCAAACATCATGGGATATCTAAGAGCAATGGAGCCTAGAGAGGAAGGGAGGGAGGCGGGAAGACTTAGCGTTAAGGTCACCAGGGGTTGGGAGGGGGACAGGGGGAAGCGGGTTGGGAGGGGGGGTTCTTCTCAGGTGCTGTCCAAGGAGCGAAGTAAAAGTGGTTCACGCTCCAGAGGAACTAGAGGGGTGCAAACAGGGGGAGGAGAGGATGGGACAAAGGGTCATGATAGGCGAGAGCGCCAGTTTATTCACAATTCAAATGGGTAACACATAACGTCAGGGGCCTCAATACTCCGCTGAAAAGAAAAAAGTTGGAGCAATTCACGAAGCGGGGTAAACCAGACTTTCTGGGTCTGCAAGAAACGCATCTACTCCGTAAAGATCAGAGCCGCCTGAGGCTGAGAGGGTTCGACCAGGTATTTCAGGCATCCACAAAAGCGGGGGGGGTGGCGCTGGCTATCAGAGGCACTGTGAATTTTCGCATGGAGGACACCCTAAAAGATAAAGAGGGTAGGTTTGTACTTGTGAAAGGCAAAATCGCTGAGGAGTTTTTCACAATAGGGGTTATTTACGCGCCTAACACGGGGCAAGACCCCTTCCTCCGTGACCTTATGGGGAGAATAGGCGACTGGGCAAGGGGCCAGATAGTTATAATGGGCGACCTTAACATTGCATGGGAAAAAGATAAGGATAGATCAGGAGCACCTAGGAATCGAGGTGGTGGGGCTGTGGCCTCGGCTGAACTAAGGGATAAAGTGGCGAACATGGGTATGAGAGATGTCTGGAGGGAACTGAAGGGGGATGCAGATGGCTACACCTTTCTCTCCGAAGTCCACGGGACACAATCTAGAATTGACTATATCTGGGTCTCGGCCAACCTGGTGGGTAGAGTTAAGGAGGTGGAGGTGGGGCCCATGGGAATAGCTGATCACAAAATATTGTCAATGCAGCTGGAACTGGGAGTGAGGAGAGGGGGACTATGGGCTGGAAATACCCGGAACACTTGCTGAGAGATCCCTTGGTAAGGGAGGAGATAGAGGGCAAGATGAGAGAATTCTTTAATAGAAACAAGAGAGGGGACACGGGAGAGGGTATAAGATGGGATGCATTTAAGGCTACGATGAGGGGAGAAATCATAGCAGCCAAGGCACAAAGACAGAAACAGCTCCAGGCACTGGAGTCCCAGCTGGAGGCAGAGGTCGAGGAGGCGAGGGGTAGGGTGGCAACGAATCCCAGTAGGTCCAATCAGAGGGACTATAGAAGGGTGGTGGGACAGCTAGGGGTCCTCCGTACTAAAAAAGCAGAGGGAGCCCTACTCTTCGTGTGGCAAAAATTCTATGCTAAGACGAACAAGGCCGATGTACTGCTGGCCCGCCTCCTTCGGGGAGCCGCCTCAAGGAATACAATCACGACGTTGAACTCAGATATGGGGGGCAGGGTCACTCGATCAGAAGACGTTTGAGAGGCCATGGCTGAATTTTACGAGACCTTACATACATCGCAGCACCCTTGCGACTAGGCCCAGGAAAAATTCTTGCAAGACGTTAACTTGTGCACACTAGAGGAGGAGGCCCAATCCAGTCTTCAGCAAGACATAACGGAGGAGGAAGTGAGGGGCGTCATCCAGAAGCTACCCGCAGGAAAAGCCCCGGGCCCGGATGGGTACTCAGCGTCTTTCTACAAGACCTTTGCGGGGGTGTTGGTACCACAGTTGACCTACCTCTTCAACTCCTTTAAAGGTAGCGGGCATATCACTCCATCTATGAAAGAAGCCAAGATCTCTCTGATTCTGAAGGCCGGCAAGGACCCTCTCGAGGGATCCTCCTACAGGCCAATAGCACTTATTAATGTGGACGCAAAAATATACACTAAAATTCTAGCGAACAGGCTTGAGGGGCTCCTCCCAGACCTGATCCACTAGGATCAGGCGGGATTTGTGAAGGGGAGGCAGACTGCGAATAATATCAGAAGGGTGGCCCATCTAGTGGAAAAAGCAGAAAAGACCGGTACCCCTGCAGTGCTGCTTTCCCTAGACGCGGAAAAAGCGTTCGACCGGGTGGAGTGGTCCTTCCTCTTCAGGGTCATGGAAAAAATGGGGCTGGGAGGCGCTTATCTTCAGATGGTTAAGGCAAACTATGAGGGGCCTCGGGTGAGGGTGGTGGTCAACGGAACCCTATCTAGAGCGTTCCAACTCCAACGGGGCACAAAGCAGGGTTGTCCCTTATCGCCCCTGCTCTATGCGATCTACCTAGAACCCCTCCTACAGGCAATTTGGGAATCGGAAGGGATTCAGGGGATACCATTTGGGCGGAGACAGCACAAGGTAGCGGCCTTCGCAGACAATATGCTGCTCGCCCTGACCAACCCCATAGAGTCGAGTGAGCGATGCAGGGTATTACTAGAGGACTTTGGCGAAGCATCCGGTCTGCGCATTAACATGCACTAGTCCGAATTAATGGACCTGACGCTGGCAAGGGAGGAGAGGGAGCAATTGAGAATGTCAACGCCCTTTGCCTGGCGCCCGGGCGGAATCACATACCTGGGGGTGAGAATCACTCCGGCTCTTAGGGGGTGGTATGGGGCAAACTATCCCCCTCTTTTGCAGAGAATCAAAAAGGATCTCATTAAGTGGAGGAACCTCCGAATTTTTTGGCTGGGGAGGCTGGAGGTAATAAAAATGGTTACTCTCCCGAGACTCCTTTACTTCTTCCAGGCTATCCCCCAGGCAGTTCCGACCAGCTTCTTTAAGGAGCTCCGGTCAATAACAAATGAGTTTATATGGGAGGGGAAAAGGGCAAGGGTCAGCAGACAGCTGCTTATGGTGCCAAGAAGGGATGGAGGACTAGCACTTCCCAACTTCCGTCAATTCTACGAGGCGGCCCAGCTAAGGGTGATTAGGAAATGGCTTCGGGAAGGGGAGGGAAAACACTGGGTCAAGATGGACAGAGCAGTCACGCAGCATGCATTGGGGGAGGTCCTGTGGCTACCCAAATACCATCGGCCAGGCCATATGTACTTGAGCTCTATCACCAGGTTGGTTGCGGACAATTGGGACAGACTGGTCCAACGTAAGGAAATCACAACTTATCCATCCCCATTTACTCCTATCTTTAATAATAAGGACTTTACCCCCGGGCTGGAGGGAGGGGCATTCAGGAAATGGCGAGAGGGAGGCTGCCGGTGGTTGCGAGACATGTTCGTAGGAGGGGAAATTAGCACTTTCATGGAGTGCAAAAAGGACTTCGCAGTGGGGGAGGGCGAAAGGCTGAGATACTCTCAATTGCGGCATTGGCTCCTACACCCCACGAACATGGAAGCGGCCATCAGACCGCCAACTCCTTTTGAGAAATTCTTGATGACCAATGATGGCTCGAAGGGCCTCATCGCGCAGCTCTACAAGATCCTGGATGACGCAACCCCTAGGGCGCAATGGGCGTATATGGGAAGGTGGGAAATCATACTGGGCAGGGAAATAGATAAAACGGAGTGGGAAAAGCTAGGGAGGAAAATCCCCAAATTGGCGAGAGCCTTGCAAACCCGGGAAACATGGTACAAGATACTGTACGGGTGGCACTACACTCTGGCTCACCTGCATAGCATTTACCCAGGGTCATCAAGAGCTTGCTGGAGGGGATGCGGTCAGGAGGGGACTGCGGAACACATCTGGTGGAGATGCCCGAAAATAGCCCCGTTCTGGGAAGACATCAAACAGGCAATGGAACAAGCGTTTGGGGCAGAGGGAGGCATACCCCCGGAATGGTCTCTATTAGGATTAAAGCCAGCAACAGCGACAGGCGGCCGTAGGGGTAGGGAGAGGGCGAGGGTGATGCATACTCTGGCGGCAATGACAATCATCGCGCAAAGATGGAAAGGCACAAGTGTCCCGATGTTCCAGGACTGGCTGCATAAAGTTTGGGAGTTAGTAGCAATGGAATGGGCCTCCTATGCGATGAACAACGCAATACAGGACTTTGCAAGTGAGTGGGGGGAGGTCCTTGCCTTTCTCAGGGATGACTTTAGGATTGGCTGGCACCCACAGCGCTTGAGACTCCTGGACCTGGATTGACTCTGAATGAACGCTTAGATGGGACGATTAACCACACGATCTTTGCATAAGCACCGAGGGGGGGAGGGTAGGAAGGGGGGAGGTCTTTTGGGCTTGTTACAGTTGTTGGAAAATTTAATAAAGAGAATTTTTAAAAAAAAGAGTTTCAGTGCAGAGATTTCTTGACCTGCACTTTTGGAAAGATGGGAAATCCTGCTTATATTTTATAAAGACCCCAAAACTAAATCCCAAGATGGCTTCTTACTGTCAATGCATTCCAGGTTGGCCACTATAACGCATGTGTTTCTGCATACGATAGTTAGTGATCCATAGAAGAGCCAACCCAGAGCTCCGGCCTTCGGAAGACAACCCTGCTCTTCTGTAGCTTAATAGTTCTCGGTTCATGCCCCGACTCCACCAGCCATAAGACCATTCACGAAGTCCTTGGCCAAGAATTTCTAAGCTGCCCAGTTTTACAACAGTGCTCAATTGAGGTGAGTTACAACAATATAGCGATAAAAGCAATGTGATTGGAAATGACTTAAGAGCAGATTGAGCAGAGGACACCAAGTCCTGAGGACACCACTTTCTCTTGCCTGGGCTTTCATCTTCCATATAATTGGCTCCATCTGGCCCTTAGGTCCAATTTGCACATTTTAAGTTAAGACTGCAGCGCACAGGAGGAATGACTGTTTTAAAGGAAGTGAAGATTGGAAATGTGGTATCTGTGTGCCACAGGGACATCTGGTCACTCAATTGAGAGTTGGCACTGATTAATTCAAACATGCATTTCTAAGGTACCTCAGAATTATGAGTGGCGATGATAACCGCCGGGGCAGTCCGACCCAGGCACGAGCATAGTGAAGGCCCTTAGCGATGGCCGTGCAGCCCCCATCACCACCAGATGTTCTTGCCATTAGCACCCGCCATCCTAAGACACATGTATTAAAGACTTTGATTAAATTTAAAAAACATACCTCGGGTTTCTCGGGTATCTGCCATGCCACTTCTCTCGGTTGAGGCCAGTTTTCTGTGTTGGTTATGTTCACAAACGTGGAGAATGCACTTCCGGGGAGATGATTCTTTAAACAGAGACTAACGATTGGCTGTATTTTTGCTTTTTTAATTTGAATAGAGCCTTTAGCACCTGCAACTTGGGATTCAGGGGGCTCGTGGAATTACTGGTGGTTGCAGGGGGCCATGCTGGACAACAGCTGTGCGGGCCGGGAGCGAACATAGTGTTGCACCAGTTAATGCAGCCCATTTCGCAATAGCCCGATTGGCTATGCACCCTTACCCGGGTGCTAATGTGGCAGTAGAAGGTATTGGTGCATGAAAATCACATTTACATTTGACACTCTGTGAAAGCAAATGACATGTGGAGAACTCTAACACATGACAATAACAATAAGGAAAGCAATGGATGCTTTGTAAGTATCTCTCCTCGACAGATATTTTTCCTCACAGTGATTGAAAATGTAAAAATCTCTTGTAGCTATCACAACACAAGAGTGAGTGTCATGACTAAAACCAATCACTGCTTGGTTTTAGTCATGACACTCACTCTTGTGTTGTGATAGCTACAAGAGATTTTTACATTTTCAATCACTGTGAGGAAAAAGATGTTGGATATACACCAAGCGGGGACGGGAATGGGGGTGGCCTCCCAGCCAATCAGGAGACTCGAAGCTGGGTCTTTACCTCATGGTAAAGACCCCACTCCAAGCCTCCTCAGAAGCAGGAGGCCATCATCTTCATCGCCGGAAATGAAAGCAAGTGCGTCCCCGAGCTCCCCTTCATCCTCCTTTCTGCCACCCCCAATTTCAACATCTACCACCCACCCACTTACCTTGCACTCCCTTGTCCCTCGCCAGCACCAGAAATACTCAGTGTCCCTGGTGCATCTCTGTCGTGGCAATGGCCACCATGGAAAGGGAGAAGGGACTACTTGGTGTGTAGATTTTTTAAGTTGAGAAATGGCATCCGTGCCGTTTCTCAAATAAAAAAAGGATTATTCTTAGCATCCTGGTAAGCATGCCAGGGTGCTAGTAGCAATAAAACCCTCTGGGCCGTGGGCTTTACCAGAACAGGTAATGCCCGGGCTATCGCTCTGGCTTCTAACTGGCCCGATCATTATCTGGCCGGCAAAGGCCCCGCCCATCAGGGTTTATTGCGTAATTTTGACCTAGCAAGCATAGCAATCACACAGAAAACATTTTAAAATATAGTAAGAAATCCAGGGCCATATTATGTAAACAGAGAGAAGGGATGTGCAGGACTGTGCTCCCATAATGTGGTGCTATGCACCGTTGCAGCAGCCTCACTGACCTCATATATAGAGTGAATGGTGGTGTTCTCCAGGAATGTCAACCATGCCCCAGCCTTTGCTGCAATCCTCCACCAAATTACTGTGCTTGCAAAAAGCCAGCTTTTAATGCCACCATTGAGGTCCTCCTTTGGGCATAGCCTTAATCTAGTGATGGAAGCTGGTGACTGCAGCGAGTCATGCTTTGTCACACCAGAGCTTGAGTATGTGGTCTGCCACAATACCCAAGGTTACATCGTACACCCAGCTGAGATGGAAAAGTCCTTGTTTGAATATAAGGTAACCCACACCCCAAAAACAGGCGGTAGTACTGATTGCCACCAACCTGGTGGATTAAGTGGCCCCACAAAAGATAGGCATAGCTGCCATGTGCGCCCATGTTGAATTGTAGGCTGTTACTTGCAATAGGAAAAATGAAACTACAAGTACCAGCATGCAATGGCAAAGCCAGGAATGGCTTAATGTGCCACGCATGACATGGGACCCCTCGACAGCTATGGATAGTCCTGCAACAAGTCCAGAGATGTATATGCCACCATAGGGGACTTGGACTGTATCTGAACCCGGAAAGCCTCTTCATCAGTGTTGCGTTCTGGCTCCGCGCGGAGGCAGAACGTTGAAGGCCTCTGAGGTAGGCCGCAGTGGCGCAGCTCCGGTCGGAGTGAAATGAAACACGCCACACGTTGTTAGAGTCTGTGCCCGGAACTGCCTCCCTTGCACGGGGGTGGGGCTTTTATTCAGACGCCGTGCGTCACCGCGTTGCGGGGCGCAGGGCGGATATAACATTCCTCCTTTATTATAAATAAACATAACAGCTAAACACACCCACACGAATATGCCCATGCTTATGAACACAACAATACAGACACTCTTCACTGTCACAGTTCTCGTGGTGCAAACTACCACACATAGTCCTTGCGCCGAGCTGGCGGCTGGGTGGCGGTTCTTAGTCCATATCTCCCACCCCGGGAGCTGGGCTCCACCGACACATCTGATCTCTCACCTTCCACCTCCAGCTCACCCAGGTCCGGTTCACTCCACTGCTCCCACGTTCTCTCACCTGCATTTTCTTCACCCTGAAGATTGGCAGGTTCGTCTCCGATCAACGGGAGTCCTCATCTTCTTGGGGACAGTCCCCATCAGTCCAAAGGTTGCGCGGCACCGCCTTGAACCACAACACATTGCGCGTCACCTGACGGTGCCCTCTTTGCACGGTTATCATGGTCCCTTGTGTCTCGCGGACAGTCCACGAGAGAGTCTCATAGCGGAAGTCCATCTTGGACTTCGTTGGGTCCGTAACATGACCACCTGGTCGCCCACTTGGTGGTTGGATGGTTTCGACCTCCTCTTGGCACTCATGTGGGCATTGGCATCTGTTCTCCTTCTTTCGGTGCGCCCATTGTCGAGCTTGTCCGGTCTTTTGCTGGGGTGATGTGGAATGGACGACTTTATGACGGTGCCGAACATGAGATAAGCTGGGGGGACACCAGTTGTGCAGTGCGGGGTGACCCTGTAGTTTCTCAGGAAACGATAGAGGTCGACTTTCCACGGAGTGGCATTTGCTTTTGATAACCTCAACACTTTGTTGATTGTTCTCATGAACCGTTCCACATTCCCATTCGCCTGGGGCAACCTTGGCATGATGTGGTGATACCGGATGTTCAGATCTTGCAGGTAGTGTTTGAATTCCTCCCCTTGGAAGGGTGCGCCATTGTCACTTTTGATTGTGTTGGGTAGTCCATGTGTTGCAAACATCTTCTCGATGGCCGGGATGACCACTTCCGCCGCCGTGGATTCGACCACCTCGACTTCGGGGTATCGGGAGTGGTCATCGATGGCCACCAGGAGGTACAGGCCCTCTCGTAGTTTACAGAAGTCAATGCTTATTGCGTCCCACCTGCCAGAGCCTCGTTCCGCCGACTGGATAGGTTCTGGATCAGGTGGGGCTCCGGTTATCAGGCATGGTAGACAGGTGTTGACTATTTTTTCCACTTTTTCGTCTATCCGTGGAAACCACACTCGGTGACGAATTCGAGCCTTCGTTCGAGCCATCCCTTGGTGGTCCTCATGGGCGAGGGCCACTATTCGGTCGTGCAGGCCTGGCGGGATGACGATGCGATTTCCGCGGAGCATCAGACCTTGCTCTGTTATCGACAGATCCTGGCAGACGGTGAACATCCCTGTGAGGAACGCCTTTGCTTCTTCCGTGCTGTTGTGCGTGTTTTTCATGAAGGACCTCCAATCACCTGAAATGATGACATCCTTTACGAAATCGCAACAGGGGTCATTGCATGTTTCTTCTGCGATGTCATCAATGCTGACAGCCTTCGGCTTCATGGCCCGCACCACCTGGCGGATGTGCTCCTTGGTCTCTTCGGCCACCTGTACCTCCTGTGGCGTCGCCGCCCGAGGGTGCCTTGAGAGGAAGTCCGCCGGGTTGCCGCTTCCCGGCTGATACGTCAACTCGAAATTATACTGCTGGAGATGGAGCAGCCATTTGGCTATTCTGGCCGGAAGGTGCGAGGAGGTGCCCATGAAGATTTGTAGGAGGGGTTTGTGATCTCTGATTGCCGTGAACCTGCGGCCGTACAGATAGAGGTGGAAATGGCGGCACCCCCACAGTACGGCGATTGCCTCCTTCTCAATGTGAGAGTATCGCTGCTCTGTCGCCGTGAGAGCTCGTGACGCGTAGGCGATGGGTCTCTTCTCGCCCTCTTTGGTGACCTGCATGAGGATGGCCCCCAGGCCGACAGGGCTAGCATCCACATAAACTTCAGTCGGAAGCGTATCCACGGAAAGCGACTCTTTGATACTTTCGAAAGCTTCCTGGCACGCTTTCCCCCATTCCCACTTCGCGTTGAGCTTGGTAAGTTCTCGAAGGGGTTCCGACTGAGTGGCCAGGTTCCGGATGAATCTCCCGCAGTACGTGGCCATCCCCAGGAAGCTGCGGACGTCGGTGGGTGTCATGGGCGGACTCGCGGCCTGTATGTCAGAAACCTTCTGGGGGTCCAGTGAGATGCCAGTGCTGCTAAACCTGTAGCCAAAGAACGATATCTCCGTCTTGAAAAACTCACATTTCTCCTTATGGATGGTTAGGCCCGCATCTTCTAATCGGCCGAGAAGAATCTGTAGTCTTCTCGAGTGTTCAACTTTGTCCTGGGCATGGATCAGGATGTCGTCACTTACATTCAGGACACATGGTATGCCCTGGATGACTTCTTGAATGGTCTGTTGGAAGACTTCTGCAGCCGAAGATATCCCAAAGCTTAGCCGCTTGTATCTTCGCAGACCCAAATGTGTAGAAAATGTGGTTATGTAGCCAGAGTCCCGGTGCAGCTTCAGCTGGTGGTATCCTGCTTTCAAGTCAACCTTCGAGAAGACTCTCAATCCCGTGAGGTCAGCCACAATTTCATCGAAGGTTGGTGTGATGTGGCACTCCCTCTTGATGACGGTGTTCGGGAGGCGCATGTCTATGCAAATGCGGACCTTTCCCGGCTGTTTAGGTTTCTTTGTGACCACCATCGGGGACACCCAAGGTGTCGGCCCCGTCACCTCTTCTATAATGCTAGCTTCTTCCAACGCTTTAAGTTCTATCTCCACCTGTTCGCGCATGTGGAATGGGGTCCTCCGGTGTCTGACGGCCTTTAGCTGGACTGATTTATCAATATGGAGCTTCATCGTCTTTCCTTTCAGACACCCAATCCCATTTTGTAGGTTGGGATACTGTGCAAGGATGTTCTCGACCTCTTGGGCTTCCTTGACTTGACTGACGAACTGTACCAGCCCTAGATCCTCAGCCACATCGCCACTCAGAAGGCATTCAATCCCCGCATTAACTACGTATATTTTGGACGGGAGCCTGTTTTCACCATGGCTGAGGGTGGTGCGGAATCTGCCAATCACCGGTAACGGCTTTCTGCAGCCATATGCAAACAGGAGAGTGTCTGTGTTCTTGAGGGCTGGTTGTGGTTGCAGTGTTTGGAAGGTGCTCGTGGGCATGACGTTCACCGAGGCTCCCGTATCTATGGTCATCCATACCTGCTGGTTTTGGAGGGTGACCTGGCATTTGCGCCTCTGGAGCCCTTTCTTCTGCGTAGAGTGCCCACGATCCAGGGCTGACACCAGGTAGACTTTCCTCCCTTTGGTCCGCTGCTCTCTACCGGGGTCCTGTTGAGTCCCTGTGATGTCATCCCCTTCTTCCTCGGTCGACGAGTTGGTCGTTTCGACTCGTCTTGTGATCGCCTGCTTCTTTTTCTTTGTTCCACTCTTCTCCTGGGGGTTCTGCGGAGGCGGTAATGGAGCGCCCGATGATCGGCACACCTTGGCATAGTGGTCCTTACTGCTACATGCCCCACACGTTGTGCCTTGCGCCGGGCAATTTCGCAATCCATGACGCGATCCACCACACCATCCAGACTCCGTGGGTCCCGGGATCCGTGGCTGCCTTCTGGCCAGTGAGTAGTTGCTGCCAGATTCATCTCTAGTGGACTGTCTGTTGGTGACATGGGCCACCATGGATGACGCGAGGGCAGGTTGTAGTTTTTGCAGAGTCATGACCATGTTGGCGGCCAGTGCACTCGCTTTGGGAACAGCAAAGAACCAGTGTTAGAAGTGTATCGAAAAAAGTAGTGTAACGGTGACCCTGGCGGAGAACATAGTAGGCAGGAAGGGAGCACTGTGCAACACATTTTTCAAGTGCTGCAGCCATGCAGAGTGACAATGGAGTTGAAACGGATGTCAGTGTAACTGTAGCTGCCATCGGTAGTAAAGTGGACATGTGTGCTTTAACTTCACAAAGAGCAGTTCTGGAATGGTGAAATTGGTTGCAGAAAGCACTGGAACTGTTAACAGTAAAAAATAAAAGTAGTGGAATACGACTCCAGACAGTTCCCACTCACTTCGACCACTGCACAAAACAATGCAATATTGGTTCAATCCCTGGTTGAGTGCTTAGAACTTGGAGGACTCTAAAATGAAGTGCTATATAAATCACCAGTAATAATATATACATGCACTGGCTCTCTTAATCGTTTTATTTCTCTTCTGCATTGCTGTCGCCACCGCCTCTTCTGTAGGGGCCTCAATCCTAATAAGAGACCTTATCTTCTACCACCTGGTCCTTAAAAGCAATTCAGCGCTTCTGGAAGTTTATAAGTACCTGTTGGTTGTCAACTGTAGTGCATACATGACAACATTATCCATTCCATTTGGGCAACGCTACTCGAGTCCTGGTTTTAACTTTGCATTCTGGGACTTGCAGTTTGGGATTCCCCCAATCATAAACCTAGGAATACAAGTCACAGAATGGAAAGTTAAAACTATGCCTGAAGTAATGTTTACCAAATGAAATGGATAATGCTGATATGGATGGTAGTGAATCGTATAGAAATATTCTGGCATGATTAACATTTCAGAAGCAAGAGGTCTTGTGCACTACCACAGCCTGTTGTTCTCTGGATAATCCTTGTATTATTGGGCCTAGCTATCAAGTGGCCCTGCTGCCATGTGTGGGAACCTTAATTTGTCCTTGGCAGGTCTGGATTCTGGAATGTTCCTCGACAGAGTAGCGCTTGGCCAAGGTACTCCTGCTCTTCCCCCGGACAGATCTGGCTTAAGGTAAGCATGAACATTAACTCCAAGCCTAAGTGAAGAATGGTCTTTGTTTTGGCCTTCTTAGGGACAGGGCTATCAGTAGAGGGGTATGGGATGAACAAAAAACCCCACCCAGGTGTGATTTTGGAAAACAAAGTAGCATTTCAGAGTACAGGCAGGGGGGGACTGGCCTATAGGGCACTCCAAAGATTTCCCAATACGCCTCTGCACCCTGGACCTCTTTTTTGTGGTAGCCTATTTTATTTCCAAATGTTCTCATAGGAACATGGTTGGGCTTGCTGAAATTGTGTAATATGGGGCTACTTTGAGAATTATTTCCAGGGCTTCTTCTGGTTCGCAGTCCACCCCTGAGTGCAGCCTGCTTCTCCGACAGAGGCAAGGCTATGCCGAGGTCTCAGGAGGATAGACGGGAGGATAGCTCAGTGGCAACGTGCTAGCCTTGGTAGCAAGATGACAGGGAGCAACACAGGTTCGATCCCCGGGTCTGCGCTTAGAAACCTCTGGGTATTAAGCGCGTTATAAATAACCTATCATATGCTGAATATAGTGTGTGACAGCGGGCAGGCGATTGGCCCCCACACACTTCTCGGCCGCCAGCATCTAGCATCAATGCTCACACAGAACAAACATAAGCACGTGGAGGAGGCCGGGGACAGAACCTAGAAATCGATATGGGTAAATACACTGGCATCGCAGTTAGCTCGGTGTCACAGAGCTGGAATTGTATTTTGGGGGCATGTATTGATTAACATCTGGAAATGAAATTGCTTGAAAGAACAAATTTAAAATGTTTCTATTTTATTTGTAAAGCAATTACGTTGCTTGCAGATTGGTCTCCTGGTTTCCCTGCATCTTTCATTCGTGGAGTACAATTAAGATGGTGCACATTTTTTCAGATGTGTGCAAAACTCCCCTCCACCCTGGCTGTAACACCCAGAAGCACGGCTTACGTCTACTTGGTTGAAAATATTTGACCTTTCCACATTTGACCGAATTTGGTTTGCTCGTTGTTTGGTCGAAAAGGCAGAGGGAGACCTCCCGCGACCCCCCACTCTATTCCCTTACCCCACTCCATATATATATTTAATTAAATTGGACCCAATTTCGACTAGAAAAATGATCAAAAAAATGCGGTCATAAGTACAAGGTCAAATGTTTTTCGAACAAGTAGGCTAATTCCCAGAAACACACCCATCCCTGTGTAGGACAATGGCAACAGCCTGTAGCTCCCCAAGTGTCTCCATGTGACATGTATTATATGTTTTAACCAACAGCGCTTTTCTAGTTGGGACTTCTAGGCACAAACTTATTAAATGGAAAACAAACGTTAGTAGCAGAGGGATGCAAAGTGCTCTTGGCTAAAATGTCTGACCTGGC
Organism: Ambystoma mexicanum; assembly: GCF_040938575.1. Taxonomy (NCBI): domain Eukaryota; kingdom Metazoa; phylum Chordata; class Amphibia; order Caudata; family Ambystomatidae; genus Ambystoma; species Ambystoma mexicanum. The sequence continues at coordinate 849,907,444 of NC_090930.1, forward strand.
TAGACGCGTTGCTCTGATTCCTACTCTCCACCATACACTACAACCATATCAACTAAGCCACACCAACAAGGCAATTGAGCACACGAGAAAAAACCACACCTCGCTTACTAGCGTGTACCACATACACCCAAGCCCACACCTCCTCGCCTTAAGGGCACAAGCTCCCTCTGGATACAGGTACCTCAAGTGCCCCGGACACAAATCACACAGAAACATAACTGCCCTCATATGGCAGGTCCTTCTGGTATGCACACATCCACACAACAGCAAAACAATCTGCGCTTTCCCCTGTGTTCCTGCCGACCAAACAACCAGCCTTTTCTTACAGATCCCACAACTCCAAGAGATTGTGCAAATGGAAGCAGTGTGCAGTGTCAAACCCACTAACATGTCATAAATGATGGCTTATGGCAATTTGGCAGCTGTGAATGCTAAATGTAATCTGATTCTGGATGTGAATGCCCTCTCTACATGCATGGCACCAAGGCACGTCCCTCTATTTAAGCCCATCTCGGCCCACTGGCTACAGGCAATTACAGTCGCCCTTATCCATTCCTAGAATTTTAGCCAGCAACATCTCAAGTGGCTTGACTTGAAGGTCCATACTTGTAATGGAAAAATCAAAACTGCAAGTCCCAGAATGAAAACTGTTTTTGAGAAAATAGCTAGTAGGCTGAATAAAGCTAACTTTGATGGCCTGGGCAAGTTGGCAGCTATGCATAAGACATACCAATGTTGTTAAACTTGAAAGCGTTTGTTGAAACAGCTTCAATAAATGAACAGTGGGAACTTATTGCAGAGATGACAAATCATCCCATGAGTCCCACGTGATCTCCTTGGCATAGGGTTATGTTTATTGTGTGACCTCACCGGCGCTTTCCTAGAGAGACATACTCGTACTCTGAATAAGAGACAAGGGACACAGGCTTTCAGTTTCTCGGGCTCCACTTGTGCAATCCCTTGTACGTAGCATTACACCCCATTTATTCTAAGGTCGTGCTGACGTATTAGCAGGGTCACCCTTAAAGGCACCATAACCCTCCTCAGTTTTCATAACAATAAATAACAATTACATTAACCTCACCTAATTTAACTCCAGCTTTTCTGTCACCCACTCCCATGACCTATGGCCCATTTGCCATCAGAGCATTCACTTATCCATCCAGTTTCTAATCACATAGATGTTTAGGCTGGAGCTATGCTATGGAGGGCACTCGCCCTGACTAGTGGCAATCCGAAATGTCTTATTCAAAGTCATCATAAGATGTTCTACTTCGCCGTTGGCCCCACAAGGGAGTGGCCTTTTGGTGATGAATGCCACATGCCTGCATGAACAGCTAAACGTTCTCAGCCTGAAATGGTGACCCATTGTCAGAGCAAATCTCTGGGTGTGCCTAATTGGGGTTGTACGCAAGGCCTCTCGCTTTATGTGCGAGTATCGCTGCTCTGTGGCTCTCTGCTGGCCTGCGCCACGGGTTACACATCCACACTCTCATCCATGTGTAGTAGCACTGCCCCCAAACCAAACAGACTGACATCTACTACCAATTTGGATCGACAGATGGGGACAACGAATGCCCTGGTACTGTCAGCTGTGAGAACGGTCTTTATCTGGAGAAACTCCTCCTATTCCAGAGGCATCTACTGCCATGTCATGTCCTTCTTTGCCAGGTTCCTTAAGGGTTCTGACAGAGTTGCCAGATTCTTGATGAACCACCCACAGTATTTGGCTATTCCAAGAAAACTTCTCACATTTCCTGGAGCTTATGCGTTTTGAATATCTGGGAACTTTTTGGGATCAGCCAAAATGCCACTTTCTTGGAAAATGTAGCCAAAAAAGTTCCAGCTTCCTTTGCAAAAAACCCACATTTCTCTTAATGCAATATCAAACCCATGGACTTGATCCACTCGAGTATCTTCTCCAGGCATTCCACATGATCAATATCAGTCTTCACAAACACCAGTTTATCATTGCTTACATTGAGGGCACCTAGTATGTCCGCGAGGGCACCCCTTAACGTGTTCTGGAAATCATTGGCAGCAGAGGACACACCAAAACTCAGCCTTTTATAGTGATAGAGCCCTTTCTGAGTCATGATTTTTAGGAAAGATTTCCCTTTACAGCACTTTCCTTCCATTTGTTATGGACCCCAAACTTGTTGCTTTTATTTTTGAATCTGACCTACTCTTTTTGCAGTGCAGTGAAGCCTTCAGCTTCACTACACTGGCATTTGTTCATTTGTCATGGGGAAACGGACATGTCCTTCAGTCTGTCAGTATGGGGAAACATTGTTCCCCTTAGTCGTGTTACTGTCTTGCCACCTTTGGTAACATATTATCACTTTGGTAACTTTTTATCACTGTACAATACATCTTGCAATGCAGTACAATGGGGAACACCTTTTGTTTTGCCCTAGACTAACACTCAGAGGATTTTGGGTTACTCTAGGTGTGCCTAAGGTAAAGGCTGGTGGCAGCAGTTACTTTTAGCTATTTTTGGGCGTATTTAGTTTTAGCCTTACCGGGTTTGGCTAACTGTGGCTAAACAGGGCTATGCCACAAGGTTTTTCATATGTCCCTTGGCCATCTTAGATCTAAAATTTCTTCCTGGCCTATGAGGCCAGGAAAATATTTTTATGGACTTCCATTGCCTGGGAAAGCAGAGGCTTTTGCAGGCTACTGCAGGGTTATGTGTGTTTGCTGCCAGTAAGTGGGTTGGTCCCAATCCACAAACTAGTTTCAGTGTGTCTGAGTGATATTCATGAGTTGTGCCATCGTGTGTGTGTGTGTGTGTGTGTGTGTGTGTGTGTGTGTGTGTGTGTGTGTGTGTGTGCGCGCGCGTGTGCGTGCGTGCGTGTGTGCGTGTATGTGTGTGTAACAGATCTATCATTGGCCAGTGGGAATTTCAGTTCTTACCCGGCTTTTTGGATAGGAAGGGGACCCCTGCACCTATTCTGGAGAGATCCTGGAAGAAACTAAAGGAGCCAAGTAACCTGTCCAGCTGCAAGACTTGCGAGGAGACCATGGACCCGTTGGAAAAAGGCCTGGCGACCAACTTCTGCTGCTGTCCTGCATGACCCCTGTCTTGTTGAAGATCTCCAGCAGTCCTACGAAGGAGCTGCATTCCTTGGAGTGGAGGGAACATCCATTCTTGAAGTCAGCTTGGACCGCTGCGAAGAAGAGCCTTTGGAAGTGCCCCCGGACCATCCAGTGGCTGACCAGCTCTGAGTTTGGACTTCCATGCTGCAGTCGGCACTGTTCCGAGTTGAGGGCTGGAACTTGGGGATCCTCAGCTTGTGCCATAAGACTCACCTCTGCAAAATATTGTGGCTCCAGCATCAAGGGGACCCGACATAGGAGGCAGAGTCTGACCGCAGCAAGTGTATCCTCCTGCGTCGCTGTGCAATGGTGGCCATCATCCAAAACTATTTTGCTGCATCCAGTACAGTGCTAAGAGGGGCCCTGCTGCATTATCCAACCTGAAAACCTTGCACCAGCATTTGTCACTGCCCAGAGAAGTGCTCCAATCTGCAGTCCCTGGGCATCAAAAGCTGAAGCTGATTTCTGGGAAAGCGACCTTGTACCCGCTTCAGAAGACCTGCCAAGTTCTAAGAAAATTGGAGTATGGGAGGATGAGTTGTAATGATACTTACCTGAACCACTAGCTCTCCTTTTAAAAGTTTGGTAATTTTTAGAAACTTTTATAACAGTTTGGCGTTGCCATTGCTTGTTCGTACAAGCACTCTGAAAGTTGGGGACACTTTTGTTCATTAGAGCAACGTGTCATCTACCCCTTGGAACTCTTTATTGGACCCCAGAACCCCTAAACTAATTTGATTACCATCTCACAATTTATATGGAAATTTGGTAAACTTTTGGGAACAAGGCTCCATACATCTAAGGGATGGACATCTAAAGTTAGTGTTGTAGTTCTGTGGACCTGTAGTGCTGCATACTAATACTTACCTTCCTTTACAGGGGTTGTATATGTATTTTGCCCTTCTCCATTGATTGTATATATGTATCCTTTATTTAGTGGTATGTGATAATATTACATGCTAGTAGTCATTTTTCTCATGTTATATGGCCATAAATAAATAAGTATTTTTATAACTGATTGTCTAAGTGTGTTCTCTGAATTTTCACTGTGTTTTCTCATTGTCCGCCTCTTACAAGCTCACCACTTCTTGAGACTTCCTAGACCACTCGTCTATCTACCTTGAACTGGTTTGGCTACAGCTCCCATAGATGTCCCTGTCATTATACTAGGTTGGCCTTCTAGAAATCTATCCACCAGGCCAGAATATAGAAAATCAGTCCTAACATGAATGTGGCGATGTACCTCGAGGCAAGGTGGAGGGCTAGTTGGTGGTACCCAGTCCTCAGATCCATCTTTGAAAAGAAGGCAGCCCCTTGCAGTTCCGAACCCACATCATCAAGTGTGGGTGTTAGGTGTGATTAATGTGTTATCGTCTTATTTGGTAGGTGCATATCAATGGATACTCTCACCAAGTCTGGTTGCTAGGGTTTCCGTGCAACCACAATCAGGGGCAGCCATGGCGTTGTCCCATCCACTTATTCGATTATGTCCAATTTTACCAATTTTTGTAATTCTTCCTCCACCTTTTCCCGAAGGTGAAATGGGATTCTCCTGTGCTTGAGAGCAACAGGTTGGACTGTCTCATCAATGTGTACACTTATTGGGTCGCCCTTTATCTGCCCAATACCAGTGAATATTGCACTGCATCTTTCCACCAGTGACTGAATGTCTTTCACATACACTCCGAATATGGAATTCACAATTCTTAGCAGCTCTGCTGCCGCAGCGACGACCAGAGTCTCCTGACTGACAGCCGTCACCAAAAAACATGCCTGAATTTGTTGATCCTCATGTCTAACCTTAGTGATAAAGATGCCGTCCAAGGGAAGAGGTTTGGATCCTCCATAGATGGAAAGGTGAACTTGAGTACGAGCCAGGAGTGGTGGTTTATGCAGAGCTTTATAATGAGATGCCCCCATCACATTGGCGGACGCCCCTCTGTCAATGCGTACTAGGGTGTCTTTACCCTGTGTGCAGACTATACACCTCGGCTTTCTTTTCCTCCCAACATTGAGTACACTTGATATGAAAAACACCACACCATCTTCGTCCAGACCTCCAGGTTGTTCATCTTCCTGCTACGCAGGGTCCACCTGTGCAGCCTTTTACTTCCTTTTCTGAAATGGTTGCCTCTGTTTGGCCCTGCCTCTGGGTTGCATCAATGGTAATTGAGCACGGCATACTCTCGTGAAATGATTCAACAGGCCGCACCTGCACACGTATGTCCTTTTGCCAGGCAATCACCTGAGCGAGGTAGAGTGTATCCACAGCGTGAACATATTAGCACATTTTCAGGACGTTTCTCCCCCTTTGCCATATCCCCTTTCTTAAATGTTCCCTGTGGCTGTTTACTCACAGTTTGACAGCTTTCATGGTGTCGTCCATCTTCGATGCAAGCATATGAGCCAGTTCATGCGATCTCCCTAATTTCGAGTATCGGGGCCAGTGTGATACCAGGTTCATGCAGTATTTACCTCAGTACCGTAACCGAAAAAAACCTTGAATTCGTTGTGCACGAACCTCTTGCTCTTTGTTGAACGGAAGCCAGCTGGCAGCGCCTAGCCTGGAAGGCATCGAGCGTCTTATCCTCTCTTTGGTTCGCAGCCCTGAAGATGAATCATTCATAGTCCACATTGACCATCGGACTCAAATACCTGTTCAGTGCTGCCGCTGTAGCAGCATACCCTTAAAGCACCATAACAGTTATCAAACCGTTTGAACGTTGTCATGCCTTATGTAACGGAGGTGTTTGTGTGATATTATGTGCTGTGTAGCACTTACAGTAGCTACCAAAAAATAATTCCCATATCCTGATGAGGGTCACAGTCAACCAGTTTGCTTTTGATCTTATTGTAGCTCGACAGTTCCTGCTAATCCCACTTCGTATCCTGGAATATATAGTTCTACTGTTTCCAAAATGTGTACCGGCCTACAAATCCCAGCATGCAAAGTGCGACTAGCTAAAAATCCAGGACTGGAGTCAGGTGTAGGTTGGCAAATACATGCTCCTCTCTCCTAACTGGTGGTCATTTTAGGTACTAATAATATCTATTGGTAACCCGGTGAGAGACAATCTGAAAGCAACATGCATTCTGATTGGCTCTCGCCAGGTCCCGACCCGGCCGGGAATCCCTCTGTCGGGATTCCACGGCCTTTGTCCCCGGCGGGGGGCGTGGCAACCCCTCAGCCAATGAGGAGGCTCAAAGCGGGGCCATCCCCGCTCCGACCCTCCCCGCGGCTGAGAGGCTGCCTTCGCCCCCGCCGGGGACTCGGGTAAATCTTTTTTTTTTTTTTAATTCCCTTCCCTCCCTCCCACCCAACCCCCCAACTTACCTTCTTGGTCCTGCGTCCCCAGCCGTGTGGAGACTCGGAGCAGGGCCATCCCCGCTCTGCGTCTCTACACGGCTGTGGGCTTCCCTCGTCCCCCGCCGGGGACGCAGGTATGTTTTTTTTTTGTTTTTTTTTTCCTCTTCCCCCCATCCCACTCCCGCCCTCCCAACCCCACTTACCTTCATTTTGATACTTTTTCGGGAGCGGACGCGCTGGGAACACTTGTGTTTCGGGACAAAAAATAAGCTTTTAGTGCCCCGGTCACGCAATTTTTGCAGGCCGGGGTACTAATAACAATAGAACCCTTGCGTCGGGGGCATTACCGAACTTCGGTAAGGCCCCCGACGCTCGGGTTCTATTGCTTAAATAAAGCACCCAATGAGCTCTGTTAATGTATGTGTGTGATATAGGGTATGTTTGTGACTTCAATTGGGAAATACACTAGTATGACAAACATGGTAGCCTGCCTTTGAACATATGTAAAAGCAAATAAGACAGCTTTGCTTACATATTTGTGCACAATATGTCCATCAAATGACAGTTTGGTGGTTTTCTTTCTGTCTTGCAGCAAGCAATCTGGGATGCTGACTTCCTTTATTGGAACCTGGCTATGCATAACTTAAGCCAATAACTGTGGCCGGTGCGCGCGGCAGGCTGAGTATTTACTTTCACCAAGAACATCCATAATTGAAGACATTTTTTTCTGCATCTTGCCTTCATCTCATTATCATGAATTATAACTGATTCCGCCCGAGACGGCTCTTATTCTAACGCAGCATTAATTGGGACATGACAGATTGTAACGGCCTGCCTCCACCGCTCTGCGGAACAGTGTGCAACTAACTCTGCTTAGACAAATCCACCGCTAACATTTTGTCAACATGATTTGTAAAATGGCGTCCACTGAATGCTGCGTGGCGTCTATATCGCTGCGTGTACTCTCTTCTGAAGCACGCACCGCGGCTCGCTGCATTTTTATTATCTCATATGCAAAACGGAGACAGATCACCCTTGTGTGGTCAAACTACTAATATAAGATGCATAAATCAGTAAAGACTGCAGTCCTAATAGAGTGATGCCTGACACAGCACATCCCAGGCTCCGCATTCAACACCATCTGCATAGCAACCGAGCATGCAAAAGATGTTGTCAGCCAGTGAAGGGAGTCGAGTGAGACATGGACAAAATAAAGAACATTCACTTGGAGGCAACGACCACTTTTATGGATTTTGGGAAACATGGACAGCGCCAGGGCCTTTCAACTTTTTTCGTTTGAAATGGGCATCGAGCCTCTGCGGGGCGCCCAGTCTCTGCCCCCATGTTAGCAGTCTTATGAAGCGAATGCTTTCTAGACTAAGCACATATAGGGCCCGATTCATGCAATATTCAAAGTGAATTTTCACTGCTGAAAAGTGACTTTGCACTGCCGACACAAACCCTGATTCATGGAACCGTGCAAAGTGTACTTTTGCAGTGCAAAGTCCGGGCAAATTCATTTTGTACTGGAAAAATGACTATGTGCTGAGTTTTCCCGGACTTTGCACTGCAAAAATACAAATTGCACGGTTCCATGAATCAGGGTTTGTGTCGGCAGTGCAAATTCACTTTGAACCGGGCAAATATTCCATGAATCGGGCCCTAAATGCATGCTTTGCAGTGCGAGCGTTACCGGCTACCTTTGCTAGAGCCGTCCAGCCATCCTCTGGCTCTAGACTTGCAGGATCCAGCCAATGGCGTAACACAATGTGGGGGCTCCCCCGAGAGTCATGCTGAGGGAACCCCAATCACTGTGGAGCACAGGCTGCACCAGACTCCCAGGCTGGCCTAGCCTACCACTCCTACACAACGCACATGATGATTATCTTGCCGCAGGGCCGCGCAGGATTCAGTGAAAGATGGGAGCACATTTTGTAGGAAACCTTCCATCTTTCAACTAGCATTGAAACAACCTTGTGCTCAAGGGCACCAGCCATGAGTGTTATGTTATGTGGTGGTTTTATACAGTGCAGGAATCACCTGAGAGTATAACGGTGGGTGCTATTGACTATGAATGAATGCAGAGGCTGTAACAACGCTGCCGAAATATAACAGGAATATTGATTGAACAAAAACGTTTTCAGTTTCTTCCGAAATGGTAGTAGTTTGGAGTCTCTTTGATCTTCGGTGGGGAGAGAGTTCCAGAGTGAGACTGCCCGAACTAGAAAGGAGCATCCGCCAGCTCTTTCCTTTCTATATTCTGGAATGATCAGTCTCCTGTCAGCCCTTACTCTTAAGGAGCGAGCAGTACTATAAGTGTCAATTTTTACGTTGGAGTAGCCACAGGGTTTTGAAGACTTCTAAATACGAGACACATACTTTTGAACACAATTTGATTCTTTACCAGCAGCCAGTGAAGAAAGCGAAGTGCCGGGTGATGTGATCGTATTTCCTGTACTTTGTTAGAAGCCTAACTGCTGTGTTTTGAACTTTTGAAAGCCTAGAAATAGATTAATTGAGCAGTCCCAGGTAAATTGCATTGTTAAAATTCAAGCACTATGAAACAAAAGCGTTAACAACCAACACCTGGTGTGAGAAGGAGGGATATGGAAGTATCTTCTTTATTTTCTTCAGAGAGAAATAACAACACTCTGTTACAGCCGAGACTTGTGAATTCAATGTAAGACTATTATGAAGAGTAGTACCAGTGTCTGCAAAGTGTACAATTTCTACATGCATGCCATTGGCAGCCATTGGTGGAGGCATTTTTTGGTTCCATGGGAATGAGCAGCTCCTGGGTGGGTACTAATAATATTAATAATAATTTGGCATTTATATAGCGCTACGAACCCTCGGGTATCTGAGCGCTGCTTATTATTACCCACGGTGTGTGGTGCTCATTTATCGACCTCCGAAGGATGAAAGGCTATGTTTGCCCCCGCCGGGATTCGAACATGCGTAAGCAGGCTCTGCACGTATTAGCATTGTAAATGATTCAAGATCCGTGGTGGCAGATAAATATCTTAGTGGAGGGGTGTTCATTTCTCCCATAAATTGGTGTGACAGCAATAAAGGTTATTTAGGGAGGATGGGAATTCTGCAAGGACATTTTTAATATAATATGTTGAAATTATGCATTTTAGAGTACAATTGTATAAAATAATTGGGAAAATCCACACAATTCATTATGTAATGTAGCACATGAACAAATCCAGCAGATGCCTAGAAATCGAGGTCAGCTATGTACGCTAAAGACATTTAAAAGCTTGCAGAATGAACAGAATCGTGGTCTCGTGTCACGTGCATCAAGGCTAAAAATAGGACTTGAACTTGGAGTTCCAGATATGATAGCGAGTGCCCTCACTCACTTTGAATTCCTAGGAAGAGAATACTCTGCAAGGCCAGGTACAAAGACAATTTCTTGGCAGAAGGCATGGGTGATGAGAGATGTTGGGCTAATTGGGTGGTGAGGTAGCTTCATGTCCTATCTCCCTGCACCTGGGTCTTGGTTTATGTGGCACTAAAGGAACTGAATGTTCCAGACATGGCACAAGCATGCCAAATCAATTGTATTAGTCTGTATAATGAAGGACCTTATAGCTTGAGAAACCAATGAAACACTGTGTAACTGGTTTTCCTTAAATGACATGTTTGAAGAGGCAGGCATACGTTGTCCACCTGATAAAGGAGACAATAGCAATCCTATCTCATATATGATTGTATATCTAGATGTTTCCCTTAACCAATCCTGACCCCTGATAGGTTTTCACTATTGAAACACCTGACATACCTCAACACCTCTGTTACTAGCATACGGCGACCACCACCCGTAGCAACTTGGTATAGCTGGCCTCACATAGACTCTCTCAACAAAAGCAAGCTATCTCTAACCCCCACCAGAACCCACCCATGTGTCTGTCCTCTCTGGGGCTGCTTAGTCACGCCTTTCCAGCCACCCAAGTCATAGAACGGCAACATGCACACACCCATCTACTAAACTAAACCCCCTAGAACTTTCCAACCACACTGACTACGGTCACCAAGGGCGTTCAACTGAGGAAAAAGCGCATTGAGGCCACACAAGTGGAGAAAGAGCACTATATAAATATATAATACAATACAATACAATTGCCACATAAGGTGATGTCAGTATGACGCACAAAAAGAATATATATGTTTATTTTGTGCGGAAATCGCTGAGAATGAGCGTACATGCGTTGTTTTTCGTTGTAACGCCCTGTTTTAGATAATTGCTAATAAACAGTGACTTGCCATCTTGCTGAGTTTGTCCGGTTATCTGGACTCAGAATTATTCTGGTGGTAATCCCATCCTATAACAGATGCATTTAACCAGGAGCCTAAAGTTCAGTATGACTCAGAATCAAAAAGGGTGTGTTATGACTGTGAGATCCTCTATCAAATTAGTGTAAATCCACCATTTTAAGGATGATTAATAATTAAAATCAGAAATATTAATGAATAATTCATATAATATCATACAAATTTGTGCTTGGTATCCGAGGAAAATCCTCTGAAGTGGCCACAATGAAATATGGAACAAAATGATTTTTCATTGAAAAGTGTGAGAGCAGGCAGCCCCCATCTTTTTCACATGTATTGAAAATATGATCAACCCATGAGGGTTAGGAAGCATATTCTCTGGAAGAGTCTGTCTATTGGGTAAACCAATGGAATGATTTGACCAATGAAAAAGCGTGATATAATAACAAAGCATGGGAATATCACCCATGATAAAAAAAAGGCAAACATACAGGTTGTAGGGAGAATTAGGATTTTAAAATCTGCCTAGGGGGTGGGGGTGACCTGTTCCAAGTGGATTAGTGCTTAACTTGATACTATTTGGTGATGAGAGGGGACTTGTCAATCAATGAGGGAGCCTCAAGCAGACTTGCTTCCCTTGAAATGGGAAAAAGGAGCCAGGAGAGACCAACTGACTAGGTGTTACTTTAACAATTTATGAGGGTCTATCCTTGCTCAGTGCATTACAAAAATGATTCAAAAGTGAGTATAAAAACAATCCCCAATCCAATTCGATATATCCTTTAGAATCATTGCCCTTTCAGGTCCTGGAGTGGGAGGTGGTTTCCTCTAGGGGATAGCTTTTCAAAATAGAATCTCTTGATATTTTGCAGTTCTTTGTAAATTAAATCCAATAAAATTATACCCAGTGTGTTTTTTCAGCTGTATCCAACCTGCTCGGCTGTGTTTTGAATGGGTTAAAGGGGAGCTGCTTGATACCTTGTAACCTATGAAAGCCATAGATACATAAAAAGAGACAATGGGAGATGATGAGAGTTTAGCAGTGTCACTTCCATTTCCATATAAAATGATTCCAATGTAAATTCAATTCTATCCTCTCTTGATATTGCACAGTAGGGTAAGGGCTTTACACTTATGGGACCGGATCCAGGAAGTGGGAGTTGTATTCAGCCCTTTATTAGAAAATTATAAAGCATCCTTTTATGTTTGGTTTGTGAAACAATATCCTGGGTGATCTAAATTGACATCACTGCTTCCCTTACCTAAACCTGCAGAATGAGATGCAACTCATTATAGGCTGCATTCAAATTGCACGCACATACTAACAATCCTCAGCACCATATTTACATGGGCCGGGGAATTGATATCTATTGAATAATGACAGTATTGATATGAATGCATCCCTTCGCTGGCACCTCTGTCTGTTATTGATACTGGAGAATTAAGTTTATGCACGAATCACTTAAATAATTTGAATGTAATGTCCAGCAACTGGCATGTAAGGAAATGGAATACATTTGTGTTGTTTAGAAATAGATGTTTAGAAATGTATGCTGCAGATTCACCTCCTAGCAAGATTGTCACAAGCAGGCCAACTCTGTTTGTGCAAATAAGTTATCAACGTTCATGTACCTTATTGTGGTCACTTCTCTTGCATGAATGAAGGGGACCACCTTTGATTTTTTGACACAGCCTGTTTGTTGTCCCAGATTACTGGGAAGAATTGTACACCTGTGAGTATTATATCAGTGATTATATCAGTGATTGCTACTTTGTGAAAATAGCATCATATCAACAAATATCTCAACAACACGCACAATCTTATACACACACTATAATAAACTAAAACACACACATATAAACACTTTAGAAAATGACTGTACTTCTGTTTTACTTAATTTCAAGTCCACAGGCAGCTGCAAATGACGTCTGGTCTAGGCGTTTGCATCATGGTCACCCTCTACACATTGTTGTGAGTTTACACATGTTTTGGTTCACTTTCTTAAAAATAACTTTTTGCTTCGTTCCTCTTTTTCAAGGCAGCATGCCCCAATCCATGTCGAAATAGACCCAAAACAGGTAAATAGACGTAAATACAACCGTGTGCTACTGTTGTAGCAGGGTCCCTGCAGCCCGCAGCATTGAGAATGGCCAGTAGCACCTGAGGACCCTTCTTGCCCTGGTGCCCCCACACTGCAAGGGATGTATGGGCCTCTGCAGCGCTACTGTATCCAGCAACCTACACCTGGACTACATTAGCACTTTGCTGACAAAGCTTAATTGCATTTTCAGGGGTCATTTACGGTTTCAGCTTCCCACTGGTCAACTGTCTTTGTTCTTCAGTGCAGAGTCAGTTAAATCTGTTTTGCGATTATCTCCTACTTCACACTTCCTACTTCCATTGCTTTTCGTAAGATTTCGTCATAAATTAATTCACCAAGTATGGCTTGTGGGGGGTGCACGTATTCCCCAAGGAAGTATCAGCTTTATAAACTAGAGGCTTTGTCACTTTAAACATATGATTGTCCATCCAAGAAAGACCTTTTAAAAATGTTTTTACTTATTCCAGATACGTGTTACCCTTATTTCAGGTCTTTGCTTCTGGGCAGTGACTATGCTTCGCGATTAATCAAATTCCCGGTGGAGTCCATGCAATGATAAACCCGGGTGATTTCACCCATTGGAGTTTGCATTAGGAATAATTTCCATTATAATTATGCACCTCACAGCTGCCTCAGACGGACTGTCCAGCTGTAGATAACAGAGCTCCCAAACATTTTGAAATGGGCCCCCATGCGTCTTCAACTGGCGCTGTGGGGGCAACATTGGATTTTTAGCTATTTTTGTTACGCAATCTTCAAATGCCATTTTGGGTGGGCTGCCAGTTTGAAAACATGGGCACGAGGTTCTCAGAAATATGTGTGGGGCACACATCAACCATGTGCAACTGCATGTCCAACTGCAGAGACAACAGATCATCCAGGAGCCACAAGCTGCTCTCTGCACGGCATCCCATGATCACATTGGCAGGGTCTTGAAATGATCACTACAATGGAGGCAGAGGGATGGAAGAAGCTGGGCAAGCAGCCCGTCCCCTCTCCCCTCTTTGTACTGTGTTCACTCGCCCTGGAATTGGCTCCACCCGAACTATGAGGCCTTCGCCCTGCTCCTTATGCAGGCGGGCACAGCACCTCACCATGCGCGCTAATGCTGTTAATTGCATTGTCGGAGGGCTTTCACAGTCCCATAACCTTTAGTGGAGGCCCTCTCTTCGCTTGAGCCTATCACCTCTAATTACCTCCCGTGGCAGCCCCCTGCCATGAACATTAATTGCTTCCCATGCAAGATTGCAATCCCGGCAGTGACAGGAAGAGGCGCACACACAGGGGTGGGCAAAATCCTCCAATGTGAAGATCCAAGCACACCCCCCAGCCCCACCTTGTAAGCCCTACACTGGCGTGCAGTGAAAAAACGATAGGACTTCAAACACTGTACCTTGTGCACAAATCATGTGACGCCTCAGGGGTGCTTCTAGGTTTGTAAAAGATCCGGGGCTACGGTAGCTAAACGTTTGGCTGTAGCCCCTGAGCTTCTATCCAGGGTTACAACCAAAAGCTCCCCCAGAGGCCTCCTAGCAACACCTCTGTGCGAGGTCCATGGGCTTCAGCGGCAGCACCACAGACAGACAAGACTCCTTCCTCTGAAAAGACTCCTACTGCTAGGTATGGCACCTGACTTCATGTGGTATGAAATAACTTGCCAGGACCACCAGGTCTGCTCTGCAAAAAGCTAGTAACTTCATTTACTGTCCTCTGTCTATTTCTGCTCTCTGCCCGCCAATCTTGCAGCGTGATGACGTCACGTGACATGCACTCTTCACAAGAATTGCGAAGGAAATATCTACATGTCTGCAGTGTTTAAAAGCTTTATTTTTCACTGGACTATTAAGAGGATTTTTGCTAATGGGCCATCATAGATACTACAGCCAGCGCCACCACATCACATTATTGCCGGGCACTGTACTGCAAACTCCCAGTGCTGAACATTAATAAGCCTCATTTAGCTCACAAAGAGGGGCACTGTTTGTGAGGGTTTTTGGAACTGCCCTATGTCGCCGTAGTAAGATGCACAATTTGCTGGTTCCCGGGAGTAGCCAGAATTACATATGAACTCTGCTTTAAATCTCTTCATAAAACAGCCCGCGTCTACTAGCCAGAAGGGATAACTTTCCATATGTAGAGCCGGCCTTAAAACTCAGCCTATCTCCATCTCCTTGCTATCCCTTAATTCCCACTCACAGTTAAGGGTAGAAGGTCCTGCTCAATTCAAAGTATGGGGTTCCCGTCTCCAGGCATCTCTGTGAAATCACACTTCAATTGTTTGATTCAGGAAATAGCACACAGTGCTGCTTTTCTATGGCTGGTTATGCAGGCACCACAATGACCTACTAACCAAGTAGATTACATCTTATCTTTAATGATCTTGTTACCACTTTGGGCATCATGTCATTAATTAGTTTGCATCAAGAACAGTTGGCAATTCTGGTACCCTCCTTCATTTTCTATCCACTTTCGCCTTAGTTTTACTACTTTGAGCCACTCAAGTTCCATTTATGCTAGAGCTGTCATTGGGCATGCTGGGCATTATATGGCAGCATACAGACTCTGAAATTGGGGCTCTCAAACGCTGGCCACACCCTGGCCGTTAGATGTTATATCACAATTGATCTGCTCGTAATGCGAGCCACCAACTAGGCAAACTAAAATCCTGCATAGCGTGTATTGGACGCCTGAAAGACTGTGTAAGCATGGGCTCACTGATTCAGACTCCTGCTGGGTTACACACATTTCCAGGAACTTTGGAACATATGTTATGGGAGTTCTCTAGAGTGAGGTCATTTTGGAGTGATGTATTTGTGATTTTTTACCGTGTTTTGAGGATGTCTTTGGATTTTGATTTTGAGACCGTGATCCTGGGGGAAGATGCATTGTTGGGGATCTTTCAGGCCACAGATGAGATGGGTGTTCCAACCAGCCCAAGTGGCCAAGAAGTTGATTCTTAGGGACTGGAAATCTACAAATCGTCCAGTGGTGGGTGCTTAGAGTGAAGAAATGCACAGGTTGTCCTTGATGGAGAGGGTACTCTATAGGAATCAGAAGAAGTTGAAACTGTTAAAAGAAATGTGGGATAGATTCTTAACACTGTATTGAATCTGGATCTGCGGTTACCTTAGGTAGAGCAGAAGGCGGGGTGGGGGTGGGGGAGGAGGGCCTACTTGAAGTTGTTTGTTATCTTTTTGTGATTTATTTGATGGAATGTTCTTCTTACAACGTAAATAAAACAATACAAAAATGGATCTGCTTATAATGCCAGCCACCAACTGTTCTTCCGCAGCACTGCATTTTACCCTCCTTCAGAGGTTTGGTTCTTGCTTAGGGGAGTGCACATTCTCACTCTGGCTTCTATATGCTCTGAATCCCTAGTGATGTGTACAGATTCACAGGTAGTGAGTGCCCCATTAACTCAAAGAAACATACTTGATTTGGCAGCATGTGGATTCAGGACCCTCTTGTTGATTGGATGCTGTTGGTGTTACTCAGAACAGCCAGTCTGGGTGTCCCCTCCTCGCTATTCATTTCCAGCGCAGCACCAGCTGAGACTGGCTTGTTCTCTTATGGACAATTGCTGGAAAAATGATAGTGTATCCATGCCATCAAAGCTCTTAAATAATATTAAGGTAGGATGATTTGGTTAAAGGTGCTATTTTCCTGGTATGGTGTTGGTGATTACCCTCTCCCCCTCTATCTTTGAACCTCTTGGACTAATCCTAATGTACGGTGTGCTGACTGACCTGTCCAGATAGGGGTCCCGGCTTCTAGTCATGGCCTTATGCCTGGAAGTTAGACGTGGACCGCCTGGACCATTTAGAAGGATATTTAATTTTCCTCAACTTGGCTTTTGTGATTTTCTGAATTCCCCAATTGACTGCTCATTTCTTTGGTCAAGTTGTAACCTTTTATTAGAGTCCAGCAAACTCGACTTGTGAAACCCGCTTTCTCTCTGAATACATGACTGATTATAATATCATAATATTAACGTCAACTGTTCTGTCCTTCCTAAAAAGCTGTTTCAGCTTCATGCCATAAATATCTGTGGGCCTGTTTTGACTCCGGGCTGGTTGGGTATCATTTACATTCATGTTCATCCAATCAAAACTCTGCTTCCAAGAAACCTGTGTCCCTGCTATTTCATCTTTACTACTGAAACCACCTGCCAGTTGTGAATGAACCAAAAAACTTTGTCAACAAATTGTTGACTCCTCCCCAGAGGAGAAATGTGATGAAATGTGATAGATATGTTTTCACCCGCAAGCTCCTATCCATCATCCGCAGGCATGTCCATGCTGCTACCCATCATCTGCAGGCATGTCCAGGCTGCTATCCATCATCTGCAGGCATGTCCAAGCTGCTATCCACCATCCACAGACATGTCATGGCTGCTATCCACCATCCGTAGGAATGGCCAGGCTGCTATCCACCATCCACAAGCATTTCCAGCCTTATATCCCCCATCTGCAGGCATGTTCAGGCTGCTATCCACCATCTGCAGGCATGTCCAAGCTGCTATCCACCATCCACAGACATGCCAGGGCTGCTATCCATCATCCGCAGGGAAGTCCTGGCTGCTAGCCACCATCCGTAAGAATGTACAGGCTGCTATCCACCATCCACAAGCATTTCCAGGCTTATATCCACCACCTGCAGGCATGTCCAGGATGCTAGCAATCATCTGCAGGCATGTCCAATCTGCCTGGATTCATCTGCAGGCATGTCCAATCTGATAGCAGCACTGACATGTCAGTGCTGCTATCCATCATCCGAAGAGATGTCCAGGCTGCTATCAACCATCGGCAGGCATGTCCAGGCTGATACCCACCATCTTCAGGCATGTCCAGAATGCTATCCATCATCAGCAGACATTTCCAGGCTGCTATTCACCATCTTCAGGCAGTCCAGGTTTCTAGCCACCATTTGCAGGCATATCCAGGCTAGCATCCACCATTCGCAGAAATGTCAGTTCTGTAATCCACCATCCACAGACATATATGTGCTGCTATCCACCATCTGCAGGCATGGCCAGGCTGCTATCCATCATCCGCAGGCATGTCCAGGCTACTATACACCATCGTCAGACATGTCAATGCTGCTTTCCGATCATATGCAGGCATTTCCAGGCTGCTTTTCACCATCTGCAGGCATGTCCAGGCTGCTATTCACCATACACAGACATGTCAGTGCTGTGATCAACCATCCACATACATATATGTTCTGCTGTCCAATATCTGCAGGCATGTCCATGCTGCTATCCATTGCATGACACACTGATGTTTTGTTTTTATGATGTTCATGTGCTTGCTGCTTCAAATTCTATTCGCACCAGGGGTAGGGTGTCCAGCCAATCAGGTGGCTAGAACAGTGGGCGAGAATACACAATCCACGCCCGATGTCCCAGCCTCCTGAAGCCCTTCTCCGGCCGGTGCTTTTTTTTCTCCCTTTTTTCAATAAACACCCCACCACGCCCCCATGATCCAATTCCCCTCCCTACCCCCTTCACTTACCTGCAGGACCGGAGCATTGTGCACCGGTTACAGAGCGCCTCCCGTCTGGCCATCGCCTTAGACATGGAAAAGAGACTAAGTCCCTTTTCTATATGGCGGAAGGCATCTTTTTTTTTCTTCATCTTTAGTCGGGAGATCAGCTGCACATGCACCTCAGGGTGCCAGTAGCTTTCTTGCTCTGCCTGTCGGACAGACACGGCCGGTAACGGCCCAGATCCCGAACTACATTAGCTGGGCTGGCGGGCTGTTACAGGCCATGTCCGCCCTCCTGACAGGGCATGAAAGCTATAATATGAGCACTAGAATGAATCTAAATAAAGTAGATCTGTAACAAGGGAGAAGTATGGGTTATCTTTATCTTTCCTATTTCCATCTTTAAACATAAACATATTCCTTTAGAGAAATGGAGAAGCAAATGGGATTGCGACGGCAAATGATACATCATGGCGAAGATTTCTTTTCAACCTCCCTATTGTTTCAGAAACAGAAATAACTGCAAATAAAAGATTGCAGGTAAAAAATCAATGTGAAGTCATCGCTGAAGTGGATTTTTTTGCATGTATGCAAATATTGTAATAATGCTACAATCTCATTTCAATTTCTCTCGTTGCGTCATTTTGTCATTGGCTTGAATGTGTATGTTCTAACACCTAATTAGCACCATACACTGCTTGCAGCAGATTGTCTCACTTGCACACTCTCTGACCTTGTATTAATTAAATTCTAAATTTAGAACACAGTAAAAAGTACTGGTGATTTTATACTGAATTTTCCTTTGCTGCTGAAAATACAAATGGTAGTAAGAACAGCATTGAGCATGCTTCTAATGACACACCTCTTCTTTAGCTGATGGAATGAGAGGAGCGAGCAAAGGGCAGATTCACAGAGAAGTAACTCTTACGTACCCTTGACTTTAACCTGGAGAGGGCTATTTGATTCACAAAGAAGTTACTCTGAGCAGCTCCAACTTGCTCCTGACTTACTAAATGTAAATCAGAGATGCTCAGAGTATTTTCTTTGTGAATTGAATTGTCTCCTCCGGTTTCAGGTCAAGAGTCGATCAGAGTCACCGAGAGTACATTTTTTGGGAATCTACCCCAGGCCTTTATTAGCCAAACAGTGGGAAAATCTGATTTTGTACTAATTTAAACTACATTCTGCCAAAGCTATATATTGTAAGAGCTGAAAGTCTGTCTCCATCCCATTTGTTTCAGCTGCTATCAAGAACCCTGCTGCATTTGACACATTGGGCCTCATCACGACTTCGGCGGTAACCCTTAAATCCGGCGGTAGCGCTATTACCGCCGGATTTAAGGGTCCGCCAAAGCAGGACTTCGGCGGATTTCTCCCCAGCTCTGAGCTGGGGGGAAATCCGCCGAAAATTTGCGCTATTACCGCCGGCGGGAAATCCGCCGGCGGTATTAGCGCAAAATTTTCCCATTGAGCCCAATGGGGAATGGGGCATTCCCGAATGGGCTCAATGGGGAATGGGGATTGACATTACCGCCAAACTCGTGATCCGGCGCTATTAGCGCCGGGGAGTTCAGTGGTAGGGCTAATACCACCCGCGCTAATAGTGTTACCGTTACCGCCCAAGTTGTGATGTCTGTGGTTTAAAGACGGGGACGTCAGTGGTAGGTGGATGTATAGGGGATTTGTAACTGGAAGGCAGTATAATGCAGTCTTCTTAATGACTGGCCAGCCAATGGCTAATGAAAGAAACCCATGTTCCTATAGGTATTAGGAATCTTAGTCCTCAGTGTGAAATTAGTATACAGAGGTTTATGGACGCAACCTCAAAATCCGTGCAAGTGGCTATCCATGTCTAGGAAGTTGAACATTCTGTTTTCATGTAGCAGATGGAAAGACACCCAGCCCCTCCCCAATCAAAGCCACCCCCATGACTATAGCTATAATTCAGTCTGGGCTGCACCACTATTGCATTGGACTATAACTCCCATTGGTCTGTGCCATTAGGCAAAGAGAGTGCATCTAAGATGAGCAAGGACAATTAATGTGGGCTAATGGCGGGTGGCACTCTGTCAGATAACCTTTTATCGCTCTATCCAATTACGAGCAGAATGATGTGCTCCTTTCTTCAAGAAATGGAATGTGAGTTTGATTATAAAAAAATACATCCTTTTAGATTGAACTGGAGAAAGTCTGCCTTGGTTCCAAGCTCCATTCATTTGACACACAGCTATAGCATTAACTATCAGATACAATGAGAACAAATCAAGGGCTGCAGTTTAAGATACTTTAACATTTTTAGGCATAAATTAAAACTTTGCAATCAATAGTCAACTACATACAAACAGAACCCCCTCCACAGACCCATGCACCATCCAATAATCCCTCTGCATACATAAGCAAATTGACAAGGGGGGGTCCTGGGAGTACCTCTGCCAGACATTAGTCCTGGTTACGAGAGACTTACCCAGAGTCTTTAGCTCACTATCTTTCACAGAGAAGAAATATCCTAAACATATCAGTCTTTGTCCTGCCCTGGGGCAGTCCAGCACCGAAATGCTAGGCAATTCTCCTCTGAACAAGAGTACCAACAGCATCCCCAGACACTTGTTTCGGTCTGGTTGGACCTCATCAGTAGGGAGGAGCTGTGCCTCTCTAAGAATAGTGAGCAAGGGGTCCACGTCTGGATTCCCCTAGTAACTAAGGGATACATAATACATAGATATTTAAAAAGAAAGAAAAGCCAAGAAAAGACACAAGGTTGAACATTGCAATCTGCAACTAAAGAAACCGTCCACTTCCAAGGGAACTGACCCATGAAGGTGTCTTGCTCCAATCACATCAGTATTACAATTTTATTCCAATTTCCAACAGAGTAATGAAAGGGAATAGGCAGACATCCATGTCATGGCTATCCGCAGTTTAGCAAACACTGCACATTTCCACATTTTCTTGGTATTAATCTGAAAATACAAATATCAACATCAGGATTCAAAACAATTGAACCACCAAATTGTCCAAGAGTCAGTGTCTCCGTATCCAAAAATCTGCAACATCAGAAAATGTCCATTCTAGATGCAGAAATGTACCCACGCTTAGACTGCACTGTGCACATTTGCCAGAGATAAGAATGTCAAATGTATGTAATTTTTGGAGTACTGCGTAAATTGTATATAGGGATTTCAACTGAACAAATTTAAGTTTATCATTAACCGAAATGTGTTTCGCTAATGTCTAGCACCTGTGCCAATGCTCGTCAGTCATCGAATGACAAATCTTGCTCCCACTTCTGCCTGATTAATTGAGGGTTGGAATGTAGCACTCACACCCGCGTCGGGGGCCGTACATGGCCGGTAAACCCCCACCAGCCAGAACCTAAGCCTCGGCCCGGGCTGTAAGCTCTTGCCAGTAATGTATGCCCCCCAACAAGGGGGTGATAGCTTTTCACAGCCAAGGGTTTGCCCGGGATGCAAATAGTTTTTTGGACTCCGACGTATTGCGCGAGCTCGATCCCCCCCCAAAAAAAACAAGATGCCCACTATAATAAAGTGCAGATGCTCGTGTACTTTAGAAACTCCTTTAATAAGTAAACTGGAATGACGGCAGTACACCTTCCTCTCAGCTTCATGTCTTAACTGTCTTCCCGAACCATTCTCATTTTCTCGCTGCACGTTCTTTACTTTGGGCAAAAACATTGCAGGAAAGAATTACTCTAATTTATGTGTTCTATAAAGGCTAACTATACAACAACCGCCCCCAAAGGAGCAGGAACTTAGTCCCATTTCTGATTCCATGGTGGCCGCGACCAGGTGGAGCGTTGGTACCCGAGCACAAAAACTCAGTTCCAGCAGGTAAGTGGGGAGGGAGGTGGGTGCGAAAAGGTCACAGGATGTTTTGGGTGCTGGGGAAAGCATGGGAGGCAACAGGGAGTAGATGGTGCCACCCGGGAAGCAGCTTGGATGGCTGGAAAAGGCAGGCCGTACACTGTGTGTTCTTGCCCCCATTTCCAGCCGCCTGATTGGCTAAGCGCCCTTCCCTGGGTCCAAATTGGCATGATCCTGCATTCTTCAATATTAAGCAGCCATCTTCCTAGACCCAGCAGTTAAATCTATCAACCATTTCAGTAAGGGATTAGTGTTTTGGGCCTTCAGGGAAGGTTGAATAATGTTCATAATGGACCTTTGATTTGAAAATATTAAAGTAAATCTGCAATCAAAACCCACATCAGCAATTAGGGTGCCAATAAGTGTCCCCTCAACAAATCAATCTGACAATATGTGTTTACCCACATCTGTGAACCATATTAGAGTCCCCACCAAAATATTAGGTGGCCAATAAAGGAAATCAACCAACGCAATGTCCAAAGGAACTGGATTACCATATCTCCACCTGTTCACTACGTGCCAAACTGTTAAGACCATTGAATTCGGTCTAGCTACGCTGTACAGTTCCTGCTTCTTCCAAAAAGGTCAGGTAGACAAAAGAACCCCCTGGTGACATGTCCACCCTCTAGCTGATCAACTGCTGTGGCAGCCATTTTCTAAAAACAAGGAAGCATGTGTTGCAATTGTAAAGGCAATACAACCTCAGCATATTAGGAGCAGGTAAGCCTCCCTTCCATTATTCCCTCTGCATAACAAGGCACAGAACCCTGAGCATTTCATCCTTGCTAACAAATAGACGCAATATGGCGCCCAATGCATGCAATACTGGAATTTGAATGTAGTAAGGGATATTAGTCAAAATAAAGGGCAATTTTGTCAGGGCTATCATTTTTATCAACGTGATCTATGCCATTTAGGAACTGCACAGAATTGACAATTTGTTCGATTTACGGCAAAGATCTGTAAGGCACAGCCCCAAATTATAATGTTAAAAATTATCAGCATACAGATATACAACGATCGGCAAACATCTAAATCCAATTTGTGACCAACATAAAGCTGAGTCAATGTTAGTTGGGCCGAAGCCCCCAATCAACGTGAAGAGTTTGATTTGCTCCAAATAATCTTTAGAGTCGCATTTGGACGAAATAGGCCAATAGTGCGGGCAATTCATAGTATAGAAATTGTGTGCTCAGTTACAGTCACCAAAATATTGTCAGCATAAAGAGCAGTGAGGCTCCATTGATTAGCAACTGATACCTACACATGTGGAATGCATTGTGAATAAATGACACAAGTGGTTCAGAGCTAATAGCAAAGAATGTGGGGCATGGAGGACACCCGCTCTAATACTCGTTTGTCACAGTAAAGGAGCAGATATATCCCTATCGGTACTGTCTCTTTCACAGGGAGAATTATAAAGCAATTCCATCCACGTGTATTGAACCCATTCCATTCATGACTCTACAAATCCAGGTTCAGCGCAAAGAATCGAATACTCAAAGTAGCTGCAGCATTCTCAAGCCCCACATGTCTTCTGGGGTCCGGGCGCATTTTGAGTTGCATTCATGACTAAATCAAAACCAGCTTTGATTGAGTGCTTAAGGGCTGGCATATATTTTTCATAGCCTAGTTGCAATAATTTTGGATACATTCTTTGCAGCCTTTTTCAATAAAGGCAAAGGACTGTATGAGTGGCATCAAAGTAGAATCTACCCACTTAAGGCACGGCCATTAATAAAGTTAACCTAAGAGAGGCGAGCAAAGACATTTACTTCTTTGCTTCTCAAAATAAAGTACACATTTGAGGGCCATGCGTATGCCCAAATTCCTAATAAAGTTCGGTGCTAATATCGCCAAGCACCGGGGTCCTCCACCGAGCCATACACTCGAGAGCAAATGGGACTTTCTGCATGGTTATCTCTGCATCAATTAATACATGGTCCTCCTGTGAAACTGGAGGCCATGCACTAGCATCCAACAACAGACCCATTCATTGGACATCTTGATCTGGATTAGATGCATAAAAAGTTGCTTCATAACTGCTAAGCACTTTATTCACCTGGCATCCAGTAACAAGCATCTCACTAGTGTTTGCCATCACCTCCACAAGAGTTGAAGAGACCCTTTCCTTGTTCACCTTCCATGACAAGGAACGGCCCGATCGGCCATCTTCTTACTCCACTCTGCCTCAATATTGCATGGAGTGAAATGTAACAAGTCCATTTGCTGCGCCCTCGTGCGCCCCCTGTAATCTGGCCATGGGTCCATCTTCAGCTTCTGATAAACCGGCATCTACCTATGTTCCAGATCAGGTTTTTCTAAGGTCCTGGCTATTGTTTCTGTTATCCAGCCCCGGCGGATACGCAGCCACCCTGAATAATGGTTTCCAAATAGACAGGAAACTATCTGTCAATCAAAGGTTACTCTCGAAAAATAACCTAATGTGATTCTCGATGTGGCGGCCTGAAATTTCCACACAAATATAGAGGCCCCACATGCTGCTTCTAATATGTCCAAAATAGCAGCGAGTGATCCGATAGAGTGGCCATTATGTCTCACTGCACAAAAAGCAGACGATAAGTCTGTTTTTCTGTTAAAAACATACATTTAAAATGGAAATAATGAACTGTGTAATAATATTAATACCCAGTTGGTCTTCCGTGAACATCTCGGCACATTTCGCAAGTGAAACATAAATCCTGCAGGAACGCGATTCATTCGGCCTTACTTTCACAGACACGCTGCTGGAATGACCCAATGCAGTATCACAAAGACAATTAGAACACTCAACCCACAAAAGCAAACGTTGTACAATATTGCCAACGTATGCCTAATTTGTGTCAGCCACAATGCGGTGTGTAATAATTGGCAAAGTTGGCAAATGTTACCTTTCAGAATTACCCATCTGCCTGGACCATCCAGTGAAGCAAGTGTACATTGTAAACATTACCTCTTTAGATATTAACATACATGCCCCTTGGACACTGAAGGTAAACAAAGAAAAATGAACAGGACCACCCCATGTCGGACCCAGCTTACACGCTCCAAGGACGTAACATGGGGGTTCATGCAGAAATGCTACCTTTTGTTTTTCCTTTTCAAGAACTCTCAACAAGGAGAAGGTGGGAGAGGTTACAGGGCTCCTTTATAGAAACAAAGACCAATACATTTCACACGTCCAAATACTTTCTCAATATGCAAAAGGGAAAAACTGCTAACTTTTTATAAAAACCTTCTCAACCCAAGATTCATCTCTGTTATAGACATAGAGGAAGGACATGTAAACAATCACACACAAGAGACCAAATGAAAAACAAAAGGCTCCCTAAGTCTTCCACTGCCACTGTATATTTCAAAATGAACACAGGCAATGCCCTGCTGTGAAACTTGAATTTACTACACTTACTGACCAACAACAAACTATAAATTGGGAATTTTAGGTTTGAAAAACCACCGAAACCATGCGACGAACATTAACCTTAGCAAGATAATCACTAATATGCAGAGTTTGAAAAATGATGACATATAAAAGTGCTCTTTCAATGTTGTACAAAATATAGCCTACTAATTAACATCCAAAACAAACAAAACCTGCAGTACATTGAGAAGCGGCAGCCCATGTAGTTGCCAAGCAGGCAGAGGCGTTGCTAGCGGGTTTAGGGGCGCTATAGCCCTGAATAGAAGCTATGGGGCTACAACCAAAAGGCTAGCTAGGCTCGAGCCCGACAGTCTCGACATTAGCATAGCCCCAGATCTTTTCTAGACCGAGCAACACCCCTGCAAGAGGGACCCAGGAAGTCTCAACCCAAGTAAATGCTTGTCAGCGTGACACGCGTTGACGATTGTTTAACTAAAGGAGCACTTTACTGCATTCAGCTGTGTTCAGTCTCATGCCTCCTTTTGATTGACAGTATTCAGCTGCACACATTCCACAGACTGCATGAGGGCTCACAAGGTGGTTGCTCTCCCTGCTCCCCTGAGCATTTTTCAGCAGTGCAGGATTTCTCACGGAAACCTCCCTTTGCTTTTCTAAAACTGCAAAAACTCTATCGTGTTTTTAATGTCCCTAACATGAAATGATACACATCTCAATGCAGCCATCATAAAAAATATTCCAGCTATACTGGATTTCTGCACAAACCCCACCATCCAACATTTTCATCTGATCTCCCAACTCGGTGGTTCCGTACCCCAACCGTAGTATACAAATCCCCACCAGCTCATGCAACATACCCCCCTACCACAACAGATATCAACCAACCCGTCAACACCAGCAATAACCGCCCCAGCACAGGCGTTAGAGAGGTGCTAGTGTTAAAGGTGAACTGGTCAAGCAGCCTAATAGCTTGAACCTGTGACCACCAATGGCGTACTGGCCAACAGAGAAGTCTGGAGATTTCCTGGTGGACCTCTTCGCTATAGGCCTCAATTGTGAGGGCAGTCGGAATTGTTTTAAATTGCTTCATTCATCACTCACAATTAAGATGCAGTGTATGCTTCCACAGTGTAATATGGGAGCACTTTGAAAAAGAACTCCAGGGCCTCTTTTGAATCCCAGCCCACCCCACTGGCCACCCACTCGTAAAAACATATCTGAGAAGTCTCCCAAAACAACATAAAGCTATTGACTCAAAAAAAGGAGACAATCTAACATGTGGCAATGTCAATATGGAAGACAGATGGTTCCTCCCCAAGGTGACGTTCCGCCTGCAATGGGTCCGTGAAATATTTTCAGTACGTCTTGAAGGCAACTTTCAATTTGGTTTCAACTACAATTGCATATTTAATATCCACTTTCTGAAGTTGCTTATGTGTCAAATCATACCCCCCTCTTTCAGTGCTTGTAGAAGGATAGTTCACTGTTATTCTACTCCATGTCACCCATATTCTGAGCTGCACATAATGTTATGTTATGTTATGTTATTGATTTTTATAAAGCACGCATTTGCCAAAGGCATCATGGTGCTGGAGGACACAACAGGATTGGAAAAAGCCGAAAACAAATGGGTTTTAAGAAATCGCTGAAGGGTGAGTGGGACGTATACAGATGGTGCAACAAGTTCATCATGATCAAAAAAGATGGTGTATCCTGGCACGCAACGCGCCATGTCCACTGAGGCAGAGGACAAATCATGATCATCAGGGGAAAGGATTTAATCATGTCATCCATAAAACGTTCACCTGTGTTTTCAGCAAATCCCAAAATATGTAAGTTGTGTCATCTGGGTCGATCCTCCAAATCATTCAGCCTATCCATATATTGATCCACTGTTTTGGACAACATACCCATAGAAGAGAACATATCCATAGAAGAGAACATACCCATAGAAGAGAACATACCCATAGAAGAGAACATACCCAAAAGAGACATATCCAAGAACATATCCATAGAAGAGACTCTCGCTTGGGCTGCAGATTCAAAATCAGTAAAGTTTTTTCAACTTGTGTAATCCTACCCCTCATTTTAGTGACTTATTGCCACATACTATTTAGGTTGTTGCTCAAATTATCAATCCTGTCACCTAAAGCCTTGTTTCCTTCAAGGTTCAACGTACGCAGCTCCACCAATCCAATGTCGTCCAGCCGTCCCCTCCCGCCCCAGTCTTTACATGTTGAACAGAGTGCGCTGACAGTTGCACCACATCTGCACACTTTGCTCTTCCTCAGCAAAACTATCCTTATTGGAACACTGGGACTTAGGTGCCTTCCACTTTTTCAGTGGCAAAGATTGGGCGATCAACTGTTTCCAGAACAATGCCTGGGACCAAACAACAGATCAAAAGTAGTAACATTAAACAGAAAGAGTCAACAAGGCTCTCATTTCGCTTTCATGGACGTTTGACGTGTTGCTCAGTGGAAGCCGATCACTAGTGAAACTTTTGTCAGTATCTAGGCCCAGAGATTTTCAATGGACCTTTTTCACCTTGTACATATAATTCTTTTACTATGATGGCCTTGTATGAATACGATTATATAGGGTTGATTTTACAAACTTTGCCCTTAAAATATTAACTCGCTAGGGTGCATTAGAAATAACTGATGCATCTTACATGTTCTGTCTGATTTGTTGCAATTTTCCTACAACTGTATGCTTGCTCAATGTGTTCCATTTATACAGGGTCTGTATCTTTGAATGGGGAGGGGTGACGTGTAATTTGTTTAAGTAAAATATTTCACTGAGAGAAACGCAGATGCTCCACTTGCTTTTGCTTTGCTGGATGCAATAACCCTTTCTTTTGTTGCATGATTGAGAGCGGGCGGAATATTCCCCAGACTGCAAAAGTGAGAGGAATGATTAGGGTTTTCCCTTGGTTCCATGCAGACGCCTCCCACTACTTTACACTTCACGCAACAGTAGGTTTGCATCATGCATGAAGCCAAGCACGTTTCACGAGCCTATATATATCTCCCTATCTTCTTCAGGCGTAATGCTCCCACTTTTATGGTATTTATGTTTCCATCATTTCCATCTGTATTTACCCATATTTATTTTTGACCATTTATTCTGTTCATTATTTGTCATATAAAAAAGATAATTTGCAGCTAGTATTTTTCTGCATTTATTTGAATGAAAAAATGCATTTATTAAGAGAGAGCCATAGAGGACATAAATAAACACTGGTCACTCCAAATCAATGTCAGCTCTATTTTTACCATAACAACAAATGGTTGCACCTGTGATTGCTGCTGACTTAAGGTGTATGACGTCTGAAATGTAAAGAACTTTAATACTATTTTAATGCAACTTTTACACTCTGCATGATGCAAGTCCGCAATGTGATTGGACTGCGATACATGACTGACAGCATAGGGAACCAAGCCGAAACACTGGCTTTTCGATTTGTTCCGACTTTTAAAAATAAGTACAAACAGAAAGCAAATTGATTTCCTTCTGTAGTTATGTGTAAAAATCAGTAAAAACGGAAAACAGGGAGCCTTATTTATATGCTCAGAGACCTACAGAAATAAAGGCAACTTGCACATCAACGCAGGTTCATTCATACCCACCAATGCACACTTAGGTCAAACAGCAGGAACAAAACAAATTAAAAGAGCAAATGATCATTTGTAGGATGTTTAAAACAATGTTAAGTCTATCCTTAGCAATAGAATCCAGAAAGCAAATTATAAAAATGGTTCACAGTAACATGTTTACCTACAAAAATATAACATTGAGAAACACTTCCTTTTTATATATATTTAAAAAAACAGATTTTTGAATGTGTAGATTCTGCTCCTCTGTCACCCCCAATCACACTTATCGCAATCCCTGATCATCGGTAAACGTGCATTTTGCTCCTCAACACTTGCATGGGTAGAAACAACCTGTTTCGCTTCAGGCTATCATTGCTCCCCCTCTGAATGCTAGGAGGGGAGCAAGGGGTCATGTACCCCCACCAAGTATCAACAATTTTTGTTCCCCATCCTGAAAATGCACCTGGTCTTGTAGCTTAACTTTTACCTATTTTGGGTTGAAGTGTTTTCAATAGATATTGTCACTAGATACCCTTAGGAGAGCACACTGTGATTTCATGTGCTCAAGATG
The DNA here is from genome assembly GCF_040938575.1 of Ambystoma mexicanum. NCBI lineage: Eukaryota > Metazoa > Chordata > Amphibia > Caudata > Ambystomatidae > Ambystoma > Ambystoma mexicanum. The sequence goes on from NC_090930.1 coordinate 849,937,152, forward strand.
GTAAAAGGCCTGTATGCAAACAGACACACACACACACACATGCACACTCTTTCTCTGTCTACATGACTTGTAGCGTGGAAGTTGCCATATAAGGAAGTGAGCCAAAGCGGAAGACTACATACATAGTAATGACTACTCATTTTTCAATGTTTCACCACCGTCTTGCTATGTTTCTGGTCCAAACAAATCTAAGGTCTGATGCAATAGTGTTGCCTTAAAAAATGCTCTAATTTCAAAACCTTGCATGGTGATTGGGGCATTAAAACAACTGCAGGCTTATCCACTCTCGTTCATCAATGAGTGGTTTCTCCAAAATAGTCATCCTAGTGTTTTATGGTATTTGAAAGTGCCTTAGTGGTGTCAATTTTACTTTTTTTTTAAATGTGTAAAGCTCATCCCCAACCCTACTGTACAGATCACCACATCAATATGGCGATCATTATTCACCCATTATGTGGGATGTATTGACCCACTTTTGCTCTGCTATGCTGCATCACTCTGTTATGATGGGGCCAGAAACAAGAAAATGGCCGCAAAACCCTTGCGCGTGCCAAAACCCCTGAACATCGCGCTTTTCAATGCACAAAAAGATGGCTGCCCAATCTGCCATGCATGCTGTCAGTGGTGGAACAGAGCTCTCACTACTGAAATGTGTCACTGGGCTCCACAACAATTGAAAGTGGAGTGCAGAAGGAAAAAGCAATGTTTTGCTAAATGAAACTCCAATATTGCTTTAAATCACCGTTTCTTTGCTGCTGAAACTTCAGAATGCCGGTACAGAACACCTTCAAATATTCAAAATTCTCTCTGGGTGCTACAATTCACTTAGTTCAAGAAATCATTGTGAACTTACAAGGTCCTGAAAAGCTGAGAGCATAAAGAGATTTCCACAGCAAAAGCGGCCTGTCTGTGGATCTGTCAAAAACATCTCTGTGCAGCAGAGGGCTGCTGTGATGACAGCTGTCACGGGCCTACCTGATTAAATTTTAACATGTATAAACTGAAAGTTAAATGTTTGCAATCCAAGAGGCCTGTTACTGATAGTAACGCATATTGTAATTGTTTTGATCCCACAGGTTTCAAATCTTGAATGAGAATTATAGCTGTCATTTGATACAAGTTTGTTTTGTGCTAAGGAGAATTTAACAGTTAGATTAAACCTGGCTGAAGCTGCCAAACTTGAATAACAGGTTTTTCTCACAGAAGGAAGGTCTTTCCCCCATCAGGAAATCATGGAGAGACGTTAATTACAGGGTAGGAAAGAACCTGGTTTACAAAGGGAAAAGGAACAATGATAAGCTCCAGCTCAGGAAATTCGAAGTGTGAAGACAGTCGTAAATGGTCTCTGCAAGGAACAAACATGGGGGATGGCTCCTGTGCTTCCAATGAGAGAACAAGGGGTGGACCCAACCGACCATTTGTTGCTTAAGAAGGACAAAGAACACATTTTAAAAAGACTGATAACTTGTTATCCAAAATAGTAAAAAATATAAAAATAACAGAGTTGTTAATTTAATTTCTGGCTGCACGGGTGAAGAGGCGCCAGAACTGTGTGACATGTTCTGGACAGCAATGGCAAGAAATGTGATTTTATGCAAAATGTATTTCCACTAGAATTGTGAAACTTGGAAACTTGATACACTAATTCCCATGTTAAACACGCACACTTGTAGAAATTTGCTTAAAAATTGGACATTGTTTTCATAGTGAAAAGGGCAAAATTCTGTGAAAAGCGGAGACATGATCCCACAGCTATGGGGTTTTGAGGAATAGCTGCAATGTAAAATATGCAATCGGTATATGTGATTTTTATAGAGGTTGCACATGTGTAAATATGTATTGTGCCAAAAGTAGACTTTGTGGTCCAGGGGCTAGGGGTGGATTCTCAGCCTCATAAAATTGCACCATAAAGATGACACTCTGTTTCTCCCCTCCCATCAAGGCAGAGAGCAGACGCTGACCTAATCACCTTTCAAAGGGGCAAGCTAGGCTAAACCGGCCCACACCCCACCTTTATGATGTCATTTCATAGCATAAATAGAGACAGCTCACCACTCAGAAGGACAGACAGATTCACTCACTCTCCTGATGCTGGCGGAGCACCCTGCTGCTGAAATCTACATCTTCCTTGCTCCAGACTCCAGAAACTTGGAAAAGCAAAAGGCTTATTGCATAGCTGAACCCTTCTCAGCTAGGCCTCAAATTATAGAACAGAACCCCACAAGCCTAAGGGGAAGCATCATGATACAGCCAGGCTGTGCTGTTACGGCTTGCCCGCTGAAGTGACATATCCTCAGAACCAAGAAGGGCAAATCCGATCCAGTCCTGTGCCGTGCTGTGACTAGAGCGCCTTGCTGACTCTGTCCAGTCCGATGTGCCCAGCTGTCTTTCCTAAACCAGATCCAATTCCCTGACCCGAACTGACGGTCCCATTTAAAAACTTATCCAGTGAGTATAAATAGGAAGAATTGTGTCACTAGCATATGTACTTTGCATAGTCGTATCCCTATCTTAGACCCATCCTATCTTGCATTTAGAACCTGCATGGTTAGGAGTATCTTTGCATTGCCTGAAACCTCTCTCCAAACCATCCTATTTTTCCTCCAGAACCAATATTGTAAAATAATCTCTGCGCTGATCCTTTTCTCATCTGAAGAAGGCGAGTTTCCTTAGCAGGCAGTCACCCTGATCAAGTGACTGTGTTCCTGTGTGGTATTCGTTTTGTTCATAGTCATCCTCTAGTGTAAGCAACCCATTTGTCAATTTTAAAAGCGCATTCCTGTTTTCCATTCTTGCGCCTATCTCGAAAAACGACCTTCACTAAAACATCTGTAACTCCGTCAGTTTTTGTGATAGAAACAAAATAAATGTCAACTCCTGCTTGTAGCTAACATTCACAGCTTTCCATCGCACTCCAAATCAACGCAATTCTCCTGTTATCACGAATTTTGCACAGTGAAAAGTTTGCTGCAAATTATCGTTTTGGGAAATGTTTACACATGTAAAACAGCTTTTAATTGCTCCCGACTTGAATTTTAAGATTTCAAATGTTTTCTTTGGATTAAATCATTGCTTGTGTTTGTGTGCAACTATCCAAAGCGGCTCCCATAAGAAATTACAACAATTTTGTCAATTTTGACCATATTTGCTGTTTTTGTCCATTCTAAGGATAACTTACAAAGCCATTCTGACAACTTGACAGTCAATTCCGTTTTCTCTTGTGTTTGAAAGGGGGAAAGTGGGATTGATATTCTATTTGATTTCTGCCATTCATGAATACCTGCTCTCTCCTCCTATCTCTTTACATTACCTATTGGGGGTTGAGGGGTGTGCAGGGGGAACCTCTAACCACAGTGCTATCTGATCTGAACCAACACAAAGGTATTATTTTCTGTGCTGAATTGTTTTGCTCACTACTTACTCCTTGTGTATTAAAGAGATTATTCAGTGTTACATCACCCCATTGGTGATTGTTGTTTACCTATTAAAACATATTGGCCCTCATTAGGACCCTGGCGCTAAGGGGTTTGCGCCAGCGTTAGCTGCGCCGACCCCTTACCGCCAACTACGAGTTCCCATAGCGCCATGGTCATTTTTCCGCCCGCTTTTTGCGGGCGTAAAAATCCATGGCGCTATGGGACCTCGGTGTTAATTACGCCACCGTAGTGTACGGTGGCGTAATTAACACCTTCCCCACTCCCATTGAGCCCTATGGGGCCGAAATGGGAATGGGGAAGGGTAAATGGGTCAATGGGGACTTACCGCCCCGCCGACCTCGGAATGGGGCGGTAAGTCCGCCATCCGCCATGGCGTAAAGGGACTTTGCGCCATGGCGGAAAAGTCCGCCGATGGCGGAAAAAATCCGCCAGGGTCGTAATGAGGGCCATTGTGATTAAATCTTAAATACATAAATAAATATTTACCTTTGCAAACCAGCCTTATTCCTGGTTCAGTGTGACCGGGGGGAGGGTGACGGGGTTCCAGGAGAAGGGTGTGATATGAGTGGTATATCGTTCAGAATAATGAACTTTTAGACAAAAATAAATAAGGATTTCAGTTGTGCACTACATGCTAGCCATTGACTTGGGTGTGTGCCGGATTGAAATCACTTACAGCTAATTTTCTTTCTATGGAGTGTATCTTTACAATGACATGATTTTCATATGTCTCAATGCAGTGGTTGGTTCAGAGTATTATACTTTGTTTTTCTGGGGAATCAAAAACGTTTCAGCATTTGAACTACTAAACATAAATTGATAACATATTCCTTCAAGACTCACAAGTTAGACAAACAAGTTTTTCAAAGATGTGCAAAATAGAATTAATGACATAAGAAGATGAATAGATTTGGGGGAGAGAGCTTTGTGCCCAAAGAGCCACAGAGGACAATGCTTCGGCAGAAAATCAAGTAAGGGAGCCTGGAGACCATGCGAATGGTAGTGGTGCATGGTATAAATCAACATAACATAACATGATCACATTTAGGAATGTTTAAAGGAAGAATGTCTCGGCTTTATGTTCTTCTCATACCTCCTGATATCTGCAACTCATTTGCCTTGAAGAGATTTCTCTTTGGATGAGACTGGAAGAACAGGGTGCAAAGGTCACATTAATTGGCGGTGTCAATGTGTCGGAGGATAAATGAGCAAACTCACACAAAGGGAATCCTTTTAATGGAATCCCCGACTGACAGTGTTTTCAATTATTTTTCCTCCTTCAGATTTACAACGTGCTGCTTCTTGTTTTTGATTTATAAACCACAAGAAGGTCAACTGCTCAAGAACTGTCAGATGGTGATATTATCTAACACACATCATTGTAAACAGCAGCGCGTGGTCCATCGGGGGGGGGGGGGGGAATGCCATTAATTCACAGCAAGCATTGTGTGCCTCATGTCGGTCTTCTTTAAGGCGGGGTAGGATCCAGGTGTGATCTGCGTAAGGGCCAGTGGTTACTTTGTGGGGATGTCTGACAGGGCTGAGCCGTGGGAATTATTTTTCAGCAATGGCACTTACTCTCTCATACTCAGTTCAGTTTTGATGTGGTGTTTTGGCAACTTTACTGCATTTCAACCGTTAATCAGTTGTAGTCACACAACCAGTGTGGCGCAGCGATGTCCCGCTGCATCTCGGGCGGGCTCATTGTTATTCATGAACCTAATGAGCTATGCTGGTGCTTCTGCGCTAGTTATCCATTTGAATGAATAGCAGAGCCGGAAGGTGACAGCTCTGGGCCCTCGTGCTGGCCATGCCTGCACACTGCCTCAGTCAGCCGCAATGACACTGACGCGGCTCCGCTTGTAATAACCAGAAGTACTGTCGCAGCAGGGTGGGTGGTTCAGGTGACTGTTTCATGCAAAAGCCACAGTGCCAGGGTCAGCTAACTTGTGGACAGAGACATACGTGACAGTGTTAGTGGTATGGCTGGCGTGCGAGACATGAGACATGGATCTGGCATGCCCTTGCAAGCGGTGAATCCAAGCACATACAGGTAGGGTTTATTAAGCTGCTCACTGACCCTTTCTGTTCATGTAAACAGAGAATATGGGGTTTGCCAATAAACTCATGCCAGGACGAGAACTCACTGAGTCTTAAACACGTGCTAACACATAGCTGCGATCTTCACCTCACAGTCAGTAATGCCATTACTGGGGCAGAGGGGTGGGCAGGAACAGAGAGATTAAGAACACAACAGTCACCAGTCAGCACAGCCCCCACAGGGTAGAGGCCAGGTAAAAGCCAGCTGCTGAGTAGTGCCTGTGCTGAATGCTGACCTATAGATGATCTTACTGTAGTGTTTCACAGGCAAGTTCACTAGTTCAATAATGATTATGTCTGCATTTCTCCATCACTGTAATTAGCTAAGAAAGCATTTTCACTCCATTTTCTGTGGCTAGATGGTGGTCACAATGCCCCCTTGTTATTTATTGAATCAGGGGAGAATGGTAACAAGGGCGATGTGTTTGAATCAGCAGGTCACCAATTTATTTTTTCATTTCAAGACATAGCTCTTATGGTATGTATTGGTGATTATTACTTTAAATTGCACATCTGCCACGGATAGTGCAGACATCATCCCCACTGTGGCAACTGCAACCCCAAATATGTTGAGACTGTGGGGAGCAGCAGCAGGTGGCAAGCTGCCAACCTGTAGTGGCACCAGTGAGCTAGAAAATATTCAATGTAAGCCCTGATAACTGCTGTATTCTGAAGCTTTTCTAAAAGCGACTTGATTCACCAAAGTCTGTAGTGAGTAAACAAACACCTTAAAAATGGGCTTGGAAACTGCTGCTGGGGATGTACCTGGAATTGCATGGAACAATATAGCTTGCAACCAAGGGAGCACTATAGAGGGTAGAGTCGCAGTTACATACAGCTGGGGGGGTTGGGCTGGAAGGAAGGAAGGGATAGGAAGATTGATGAGTTATGGAGAGGAGGTGACTAGCCTTTGGCTAAGCAGATTTTGAGGGTCATAGTGTCCAGTGCTTTTCAGAGCTTTTAGTCCTAACCCGAGACTTCAAGTCGCAAACTGATATGATTAGATTGGAAATTCCCAAGAATCCCGATGTTTTATGTAAGTGCAGTTGGCAGGCGGACCCACGAGGCACCCGGAGAGGAAAGGGTTGGAGCAGCAACTCCCGATACGTTAATAGGCTGTCACTGTTTGTTCTCTCAAAACCAGAGCTATACGTGACAAGGCCGTCCAGTCCGACTGTTGCTTGGAATTCTGGTACATTTAGTTCTCCTAAACTGCAAATGGGAAAGGAAAAGCTACAAGTCCCAGAATGCAGAGTGAAAAGATCAGGACTGGGTGGCCTTCTAGTGCATAGCCACGGGAAACATGAGAGCACCCCAAAGGATAAATTGTAATCAACATAGTAAACCAGAAACATTAGACAGGATGGGCCCGATTCCTGTACAACAATATGTGCAGTGCTAAAGGTGCCCAACCTGTGCATAGGCATTTTTGGCGAAGTGCAAGAGTGGGCAACTGCCCCCTCCCCAACCCCCAAATTGATGCTCTGCCCATTTTCTAGCAAAGGACACTTTTGCTCCTCCAACCAGCGAGCAAACACATGTTTACAGTCTCTTTCTTTGCTGCGCCTGTTCTTTCTTCTGGCCTGAAGCAGACCCCACGGAAATAGAAGGGTCATGAATATCATTCATGGAGGCCATCTATGATAAAATCAGGCCACCCACATTATAATAATTGGTTATTTATAATCTGCTTAATCCCAGAGGTTTCTGTGCACGGACCCAGGGATCAGACCTGTGTTGCTCTGCGTCGTCTTGCTTGCAAGGCGAGTACGTTGCCCCTGAGCTATCCTCCCAGCCCTACATGCTGGACTCATGGTTGCTTGCTAATTGCGCTGCTTACAATTTAACAACAAACAACAACAAAATAATTTCCATAGTGAAAGATACACATTCCTTAAACTGCAAGCCAGTAGTTGATTGCTTTAGTCTATGTTTGGTACTTTTGTGGGACTAAGCGTCCCCTTCGTTCATATCCCCCTACCAGGCATGCGCTGATAATGCGAGATAGCTCTTCCTCGGATGGTGCAGAAATATCCAGGAACATTAAAGAGCCCTTTTCTGGATATCCACAGAGGGTGCATGTATCTTCTCTATCCCTATAAAAAGGGAAGCAAATATGCCATGAAACAGTCCCTTAATATGGGGCCTAGCAATGCTCGCCTGTCGGCACTGTGCAACTGTGCAACTCTGCGCAGGCATGAGCCTTCATGGATATGCAGATGTTGGGTGTGTCCTCACAACAGTAGGCCTAGCTTTCAGTCAGAAGAGCCTAAATCTATAGGATAGGCCAGGGGTGGACCGGCCTATAGGGAAATCTGGAGATTTCCCGGTAGGCCTCTGCGCACTGGGCCTCTTTTGTGTGGTATTTCCAAATGTTCTCATAGGAAAATGGTTCGGCTTGCTGAAAATGAGTAATATAAGGCCACTTTGAAAATGATTTCCAGGGCCTCTTTTGGTTCTCAGCCCACCCCTGGGATAGACCCAAATGACAATGGGACTGCAGCCTTCACCACGGAAATTACCATTGCATCACCTGTCTCATGCCGTGTAGCTTGTGCATTCAGTGGCCCAGGCGAAAGCATGAACGCAGCCATGGGGGAGCACAGTGGCAGGGCATGGCTGTGTGAAGTGATTCAAAGTCATTGTGACTCATTAGGAGTGTGCTGGTCCGGTAACAACGGTGTCGGTAAGCACCGTTGTTACCTGACTGGCAAACTCCGAGGTCTGCGAGCGGGTGCCTTTCAGCCTGCCAGGTCTGACCTGGTGGGCGGAACGGCACCCGCTCGCAGACCTTGACGGATGCACCGGCAACATTCATGAATGGCGCCAGTGCATCCGTCCTTCCCATTGAGTCCAATGGGACTCGAATGGGAATGGGGAGTAATTTTTTCTGGCGCCCAGCAATAGGGAATTACCGGGACCGCCGGGGCTGTAATGGCCCAGTGAGTCCCCATTGCCGCGCACTAGAAAGAAAATAACTCCTGAGGCAGCCGTGCTGTTTTTAGCGGCACGGCTACCGCCGGACACATAATGAGGCCCACTGAGCCAGATCACCACTACAAGAAGGCACCCTCTTCCACAAAATATACACAGACAAATCTAGACGCACTCATACACAAACAACATTGGCATTTTTTAATGCACCTCATGTTCATTTTGCAATTTTTTGAGGTATGTGCACAAAAGAAATCAATATTTTCACATGTGAACAATACTTTAAGAATCGCACTGTATTTTCCTAAAATCCCAAACAGTGTGACAAAACATCACACCAGAGACCCCCCAATAAGTCACAAGTGTAGCTATAGAAAGTGGGCAGTAAAATAATAACGTCAAATGGATGGACCAGCACTTAAACATGCCCGCTCTAGTAAAAAGGCGAGTCCACTAGCAAAATGAAAATGAAAAAGTGTGATCTCTCATAAAGTCAAAAAGTCAACAAGTTCTGTGTGGACCCCAGGAACACAGAGCAGAATTATACGTTGGTACGTAAGGTCCTGAAAAGCCCTCATGACTCCATCCCCACTCACAGCCCGAAGGCAGGCAAATGAGAGATGCACATCACTCCTAGTCCCTTCCTCGCCATCTCTTGATGTATCGCAGATGTGAGGACCACTACTCGCTCAGACAGCCATTCAAACCACATCCGACTGACAATGTGGAAGAGATAAAGTTGTCCTCGATTATACAAGTTGACTGACTATAACCTCGAGAAGCTGATGATGTCACCACTGACATCATGACATAGATCCATTAGACATGAAGCAGATATGTATCCATGCACGAAGCTACATGAACATGATAGTTTATTGCAGATAGACATGAAACAAATGCTTAGGACACCCATAGATAGAAGACCGACACACACCCAAGTATATCCTTTGTTAAGCAGAAACAGCAAGACGCCAAGAATGCATACAGCTAGCTTCCACATGCTTACATTGCGACGAACATGGACGGCTATAAGAACCAAGATGAAAGGCATAGGTGCATTAAGGTGAACAGGGAGAAGCTGACAGATTGATCCAGTTGAAGCAGACAGACAGGGCTTTCAGCGCAGACATGGTGCACATTCTTGCCAAGGACGAGCATAGGTAGAATTTTTCCAGTTAGCCAAAGCGATAAAGCTCCTGCAAGGGATACAGCATAAAATCCTCATAATTACAAGCAGAAAGGCTCCATTTCGTGGTCCCTACACACGTGACCTGAAAGCATGGGACAGAGGCTATTCATTCGAGGTGGCTGGGAAAAGCTGTTCCCATCGAACCAGAGGTGGAAAGGATACAACTATTATACAGGTTCAAAAGCTGAATGTTCTGTCTCAGGGCATAGGCGATCAGAGATGTCAAATCACTGGAAACACACAGCACCTTCGGGATCATTCCCAACCATGTAGAGTTTCACTTGACCTGGTAGCTGTCCAAGGCTGAGAAGACCTGTTCTGCCCAATCCCTGACTGCCTTTCATGTTAAGCACATTATGTCGCGGGAGCCAATTACCTTCAGGGTAACCTGCAACTTTGTGTTCCTGACACTTAGAGCTGGTCCCAGGAGGAGTCACCAGATATGGCGCTCCAATAACCAGACTAACCCCTGTAGGTTACATGTGCAGTTTTTCTGGACTAACCAATTCCCTTCCCTGGTGGTTTTATGGGATGCAACTTGGTTTTGTGATGTCACTAGCAGTTAAAACCAAGTGACACATATTTGGATGATGAGAGCTTGTGAGAACATTGTTTTTTTCCAGATGCAATCCCTGTCATTTTTATTGATATTAAAGACAGTAAACCTTGCCCTATAGTTGAGTCTTCCATTCTTGCGGCAGGGATTTTGAAGGGGCCCAAGTGCCCTCTTGCTGGTAATTGGTAATCGGGGTAGCTGTTAAGAGTGTCCCTGACGCTCCTTAACAGTCCCTATAGGAAATAGCAGAAAGAACATATTCTATCACTGTGATCACATATTTTGTGCCTATTGCCAACTTATGTTCCTGACTATACAGCCACATTATACAATTATGATATGTTCATGAAACACATGTAATAGTGTTATAGGACCGGGTTTCTATGTTACCAAGATTAATTTGAAAAAGACCTGAGAAAAGGGACGTGTGTTTAAAAGTTTTCATAAAATCTGTCAAAGAGGATTGACCACCCACCCTCAAATGAATAAACCTGCCCAATAAATTGAGCTCAGCTTAAATGGGGGACAGCCCAGATGTAGAGAATTACAATACACACTTTCACGAATGTCTGCCAGGATTCAACACCTTCCCATTCCTGAATTCACAGAGGGATCCCACCTCAGACCTCTGTTTCCCCACAAATGCTCCCTGACCCCTCCCCCTGTTCCAATACGCCTATGGAGGAGGTCTTCCTCCACAGTCCAGTTCACAAGCTGGGCAGAGAAGTCAGTCTCTTACACAATAATCACCCAACCTAATCCTTCTGGGAGCGCCCACTGAATGACGAACATGATCGCCATCTTTCCGTTCTACATGCGGCTGTAATTTTCCATTGTTCCATCCTCAATGTCCACAGTTTGAGCCATTGCACATCATGTGACCCCTGTGGAGTAATGTGTGCTAATTTTCTATTCAGTAACTCTTACGATCTAATTTAGTAACAAGAATGAACACAAAGATAATAGCAACAGAGAATTACTATAGATGTAACAAAATTGCTTCACACGATATAGTCTAAGTGGCATTAGCATTAAGAAAAGGTTATTATGACATATGAGTGTATTTGTTCAAAACAAGAATTATCAAGTGATGAAAATTAAACATTCGTAAAACAAATCTGCTCCATAATAAGCCTTCCAGAGATGAGAGTTATGTTTTACAATATGCATTTGTAATACTTCACCAAGTGAGGAGCCTGTTGTAAAGCGTCTTCAGGAAAGACCACGGAACAAATGACAATAGATCACCAGACCAAAAAATACAACACATCCAAAAAGAATAGAGCAAACAGATGTGGCTCCATCTTTATCCTAGATCATTGAACTGTCACAGGTGGCCTCAAGAACACACTAACTCTTGAAGACAGTTTAATGGTTTTATTGAAATATTTGAGAGGGGGTTTAATAAGGGCCATCTTCTCTCTATCCCTCTCTCTCTCTCTCTCTCTCTCTCACCCCCTTTGGGCGTGGCCTTCCCCACTCTCGGTGTCCCTAAACCCTAAGACGGTGATTAGAGATCAGTAACCCCTACTGTCTAAAATCTGACCGGTTCTTGGGGAGAGCATAAAGGCAATCACCTACTTATCTTACCAGGGTATTCAAAGTGTATCCCAACCTGAGGTTGCACAAAATTAATAATAGTAAGCATTGGTGCCTTTCAACTGCCGGGTCTCATCCCATCCTCCTTGCATGCTTTTCTTTTCTTTGCCCTGGTGTTCCGCCCATTCTTTCCTTTTCTCAAACTCCCTTCCCCTTTATTTCCTCTCACTCCTGCTTTCTCTCCCTCTATGTCCCACCAATGTGGCTCTGCCTCATGGATGTGTCTTCTCTCCATCTTCTTTCCACCACTCACTTCTTTAAAACGTCTCTCCTCATACCACAATACTACTCTCCCCACCTACTAAACTACTACTCGCTCTGTCTACCACACTAATACTCTCCTCTCCTTCCAGTCTCTACTACTCCCCACTGCCACTACTTTCTCCTCTATTCTACACTTTCCTCCTACACTACAATACACCTTCTCCCACAGTCATCTCCTTTCACTCTCCCAGTCACCTACACCAAACTCACTTACACCCCTACTCTCTCACTAAGACTCACTCACTCACCTTGAACACACTCTCACACTTAAGTACAAGTTTTTCTGACAAACCAATGCCTCTCTTTGCACATGCTTTCTGAAATCCTCCTCCACACTCCACTGCACTGTCCTTTCTCTGCCTGGTCTCTTGGTCCGCTGTTTCAAGTGGCAAGTATTGAATAATCAAAGATGCAGAAAGCATATGCCAGATGGAGCAATCAAGTCTCGAGAGGCCAAGAGGAGTAAAAGCACCCAGTATAATTGAATCAATAGCACTGAATAAAAAGTCAAAATAGACAAAATGGTGGTCTCCTCGCATGTGATTCATGACTGTAAAACAAGCCCTACTGATTAAGTTCCAGATGAAGATAGTGATGTACCTACACTCCCTTAAAAGTCCCAAGGGAAAGAACAGTCAGCAAGATAAACTACATAGAAGAAGTCTTGACTTGGAGCCTAACTGATGAGAGATGATAGGCTAATTGGTCAAGTGGGCAGTGGGCTGACATTGTTCTCTTCACCTGGCTTTCGTTTTGCTTATGTGCTGCTAACAAGCCAAATGTCCATGGTTGTGAGAGAATGGCAACCAATAATGAGGGGGGGGGCACTCCTCGTGACAGTCAAGCTACATATAAATAATGGCAATGACTACTGCATGTGATTCAAATTTAATGCATCAGAGCATACATTACATATTCATAGGGAAAAACACATAGGACATTCAATAAAATATATACAACGTACACAAAACAATATACAAATACATGTGCCAATTGCAATCCTGGTTAAACTGGAGTGGGTTTAGCAATGACTACTGCATGTGATTCAAATTTAATGCATCAGAGCATACGTTACATATTCATAGGGAAAAACACATAGGACATTCAATAAAATATATACAACGTACACAAAACAATATACAAATACATGTGCCAATTGCAATCCTGGTTAAACTGGAGTGGGTTTAACCTGAGGATGCATTAGGGGTTGTTAAAGTATAAATTATTTGTCTGAGAGAAAGTGAAAGCATTTCCCCATGTGTTAGCTTTATCGCTGTTCTGCTAAATATAAAAAAATAGGTTCACTTAGAGAGGAAGTGTCTTGTTGCAAGATATTTTGCCCAGAAAATGCATTATTGTTTCCCTGTCTGCTTTTGAAGTTAGAATGTTCAAATTCTAACTACCGGTATTGACTGAATTTTGAACAATCTAACTTCAAACTTCAGTCAATACCGGTAGTTATTGACTGCACCCTGAACATTCTGATTGGCTGTGAGGAGGTCAATAATGATTTCCATGTGCTAATAATTGATGGGGACACATCATTATTGTTACAAGGAACTTAATCATGTAGGCGGAATGTCCTTCAGACCCACCAGTAACTTATTGAGCCACCAGCTTTTACTGGTCAGCCAGTAAAATTAAACCAGGCTCCTATATAGTAAATGATCATCTGCTATCCAGTTATCGAGTTAATATTATGAAAGTGCCAGTCAATAGCACCTGAGTGCAACTGACCAATCGTCCTCTGCACATACATGTAAAAAACCGACAAGTGTATACCCTCAAAAAATAATTAATTAATACATCCAGCCCAACTTCTGAAAGATACACAATGTCACTGTGAAACAATAATTTTGGGAGGGGTCTTCAAAAGTAAATGTCTGAATGTCATGGCTTTTGCAAACCAGTGAGCTCAGATATTTTATTAAATAACACAACAAGATAATGCTGCAAAGCAAGAAACAAAGCACTCAGCACCTTGCTTAGTGTGCTGAATTGGTGGAGTGCCTTTCAGTAATTGGGTATTTTTCTTGTATCAAATCCCACCCCTAATTACAACCATATTCATGCATGGTGAAATATATAGAAAAACAAGATGACCACATGTACCACAACATTTCCAGTGTATAATTTATACTGTTTTAATGCTGTAAAATGTTGCAAACAAAGATTACCATGTACTGAATAACAGAATTAAAAAAACACAACAATTATACATCGAATCGTAAACATGGAGAGTGGAGATGAAACAATTATTTACATCATTCATCAAACGTATGGTTACACATAACCAAGTTAAAGAATAAAGGAAACGGATGCTGATAAGTGCAAGTGTGAACAAACGAAAAACCCAGTGCTCAGAATAAGGGGAAAGAGCAAGAGAGGAAAAGCTCCTCTGATTTAAAAAAAGGGAAAGGAAAGGATAAATGAAACAGTTTCATAGTGACAGTTTCATGTATTCTAATTTGAACAACAATCTAAACAAATCAAATAGAGGTTGGAAATCCCTCAAATATCTAGTATTAGTAAACAATTTATTTCAAAATGAGTCTAAAGGTTTTTTTAGAAACATTTTTTCGGAGATCTTCTCATAAGACTCATATAAGGGAAACCCCCACTGATATTTTCTTATTCATGATTTCCCCTGAAGGGTTCATTGTAGAGGGATGGATTCCTCGACATCACTGTCGCATCAGTATCATCTCAGACCAGACAATAGTAGTGTCCTGTTGAGGAGGCCTCAACCTCCCCACCCCTCAGAATTGTAGTGAAGGTCTCAAGACCACCCCCTCCACATTGTTGTGGGGGCCTCAAACCCCCCAGCATACCACCAAGATGACAGATGCCACCCACTGAAGCAGCCCCACAGACCATAACTGGATGACATCACCAAAGTAATCATGAAGAGGCGACATGGCTGAACACATATGTAGAGGCATTAGCACGTTGAAAAATAAAACACAAGAACTGATTGCAGAAGCCTAAACAAAACTAACATGAACTTCTATGAAAATCTTGCCAAGGACACTGAGAGAGAGTGTTTGGAGTCAACAGAAAATATAGTGCACCTGCAAGGGCAGAAGGCTGAAATTCTTCATGAATGCCGGCAGAGAACTCAATTCTAAGGTCCCGACACACATGATCTGAACCTGGGGAACAAGGCCCATTCATCCAAGGCAGACAAAACTGTTGTTCCCCTCAAATTAAAGACAGAAGGTGCAAACATGGAACACCGCATGAAGCTGGAGGCTGGAATGTCCTTGCTCAGGGCCAGAGAAGTCAGAGAGGTGGTAACATTGCTGGGAAACAGGCGGCACCCTGAAGCCATTCTCACCACCCATCATGGTGCTCACATGCTGGTAAATTTCCCAAGTTGAGACACTGTCATCCTGCTGTGGGTGGTGACAGGCAGAGCTACCCGATATGGCCAGGCCAATCAGATCATCTATCCCGTATAGGATGTAAATCGGCCTATAATGTTCACGCAATCCCACCTCGCCTAAGATTCAGAAATGTAACTTTTGATTGTGATGCAACGGTGAAATTAAACTTTGCTATCAGCCTGTAATGAACTAAGAGTGCAGTTGGAAGCTGCAGATATCTGTGTGCCTATCCCTGCGTTTGAATGAATAAAAGCAGTTATGTGTCACATTTCTGGATTCCTCTGTTTTTTGGGCACAGGGGATTTCCTTTGAGCCAACCTCTGGTTTTTAATTCTGCTTCAATTTGGCAGCAGAGGATGGCTGCTAACGCCTTCTGTGACAAATGCTGTCTCCCCTGCATTCCTGCCTACTCTCTGTGGGACGTCCAGAGAAAAGAAGGTGGGGTTGGCAGGCTGTGGGAGTGACGGCGAGCCTGAGGATTACAGCAGTTCCACAGAGTTGTTGTAAGTATGGGCCCAGAAATCTGACATATACAGGTGGCTGGGAATTATATTTGTTGTCTGTTGTCTTGTGCTGTTGTAAAGAAAACAAAAAGAAAAAGAAAAGGGTTATCTGTAAATCAAGGTTCTACTTTGGTTTATGGAAGAACAATATTTGAAAAAAAGGGTTAGACAATTCAGCTTGGTTCATGGATGTTTATATATGGTTACCTGTGTATAGGTGTTAGCGGAAGAAGCTAACTTATATCACGGAAGGTGGTTTCCTAGTTCATATCTTGGAGATGTATTCCTATATGGCGACGCTATAGAAGAGGGACCATGTGATTAAATGCTTTACCCTGTTATTTACGCAGGAAGACGGCTGTGTATTTGTGTTATGTTGTTATTGTGTCTATGTTGCAGGAAGTGAGGGTATATTTTGGAGCATTAGGGTTTTCCTTTAAGGGTTTGTGACGTCACCTGTGAGGTTGGTGAATAGGACTTAAATTGTATAGAATGTGGTGGATTCTATTTTTGGGGAACTGTGGCTTGAATTAGCTCTAGGAGCACATGAAAGAATTGTACATTGGCCTTTGAGGGCTGAGAAGCATGTGGAAGACTGATGGACTGACATAGGGCAGAGGTCACAGTAAAGGCGGCATGTGGTGTGTGTGGGTGTTTTGAGTGCACTTAAACATGCAGTGTGTGTTGAGAAATACATAGATTGTGTGTATGTCATGTAGTGTGTGTTAAGAAATACACAAATTGTGTGTCTGTCATGCAGGGTGTGTTGAGAAATACAGTAATTGTGTGTGTGTCTTTTTTTTTGCTATTCCTTTTCTTTCATTCGTGCCACGGCTGTTCGTCTGATATCTGTGTTTTTTTTATGTGTCTCAACTCTTAATGGACTGCTTTGCCTGCGGGAAAGCAAAAACTACCATGTAGAACAAAGAGTTTTAGTTTTTTTTTATAAAGGGCTTGAAGGAGGTCATATTTCTACCAGCAGGCAGTGTGAGGCCACGGCAATGAGGGAGGGGAGAAGTTCAAGCAGGCAAGCTGACTCTATCTAACTCAGCGAGCGAAAATGCATGCAGTTGGTCTTTCAGCGAAATGTGGGGTTAACCTCCCAAGGAGCAACGTATTTAAGTGGCTGGAGAAGCAACACACATAGGCATTTGAGTAGAGGAAGAGAAGAGTTTTTTGTGAATGTCAACTTTTATTACATGACAGCTAATGGCAATGCACGTTTTTATGCACCGGGGGGAAAATGCCAGGTAAAGGAGACACGGTTTGCTGGTAGTGATTGGGTGAGGCGCAGAGAAAGGGAGTCTTTGGAAAAGGTGCTTTTTTGGACCTTTTGACATGATAAGAGATGGCTGGGATAGATTGTAGGGGGCTTATGATATGTGATTTGGGAAACAGAAGAGAAGAGGGATATGAAGCAAGTTAATTAAAGAGGGTGGATTGATTTGAGGCACTTAACACACATGGTGCACATTTATATTGGGATAATGAATGACATATATTTCAACACCAGCATATGTTCCATGTTCTTGATTCCGTTTTGAACAATTCATCAGGGAAACCGCTTGTTGGAGAACAAAATGGCATTTTAGGATTTGTCTGTGCATAACAATGCACTCTTTAGTCGCATATTTTACAGGATTATGCTTCCTGACAATGAATAGCTGATCAGACATTTGTAAACCTCTGCCTTACACACTGTATTAACAAGACATCAGTTCTTGTGCTGGAAGTTTAACCATTAACTTCTCTGCAGTGAATTTGCCCATTCAATGGTGAAACTATTTTGCCTGCATCTAGGACTGCAGACTCTGCTTAAGCCAACTGGCGCTCTGAGGCACATAAGGTGAGCGCAAGAAGAAATAGAGTTGTACAGCATGAAACTTGGACCAGAAAGTATAGGAATGAGTGAGGGCATAGATGATATATACATATATATATATATATATATATATATATATATATATATATATATATATATATATGCCAGGATGAAACAAAACCATGTATATAGTGAGCAGAGTGATTTCTGACTGACATTGTTAGGGGAGCTACATATATTGTTTTAAATACTGACCCAGATACATGATTCATTGGGTTGGTTTTTCCTATTAAGGCTTTTATGAAATATATGGGTAATAATGTTGTTTTGAAAGTAGAGATAACTTGGTGGGGGTGATCAGAGTGGAGATTTTATTTGAAGTAATTTAAGGTTGGGGGTTTTTAATAAGGAGAGCACAATGAAAAGATAGTGTGCTATGAGGATATTGTAAATGGTATGTATGGATAATGGAAAATGGATTCGTGTTCTGAGGTTATATGGGGCAAGGATATCCTCTGGTTTAACAAACAAGTTGTTTGTTTGCTCTAGCAGCTTTTTCAGTTTTCAAGGCACAATAGACCTGCTGTCCTAAAATGTGACACTGCGCCAGGTATTTTTCAAGCATTCCATTTGAGCACAGCATAGAGACACATTAGAGAATATTTTGTTATATATATCATTTTGCCATTGCAAGTAATTTCATTAGCAATACGTGAGACATTTTGAAGGGAAAGAGACAGCCACACAGAGGGGAGAGGTGCTCTGGGTTATTGAAGGGAAACCACGTTTGGTGTTAGATGCATTGCAAGACGTTTTGGCAAAGGGAGATGCTTGCTCAATGTTTCCCCTCAGACACGTAGTGAGGCAGGAATGGCTTCAAGGATCAAAGCAAGGTCGGCATGACACAGACAGACATAATTATGGGAAGTGGGAAGCCCCGGATTATAACGCACATAGTTCAGCTGTGCAAACAATGATAACAGGGAGGGGGAGAAAGAACACAGGCGTAAAATCAGGACATATTTTTCAAGCATGCAAAGGAAAAAAAACAAAAGACCACGAAAAGGAAATTGGCAAGACTCGATGGGGGGACAACACATCCGTTGCAACACAGTGCATAACCACATGAACCACATTTTGACATATCTTGAGCAGGGATATTTTTTTCCAGCTTTACAGATGTAGACTGCTTTCCTTCTACAACTCTGGGCATCACTCATTCTGTTTTTACTGAGCGTGAGCCTTGTAAATGCGGCCCACACAATAGGCAGCGTGTTAAAAACAGCTGGTGCATAATGCAGAGTAAAAAAAAAGCACAAATGAAGTCACGGCTAGAAAATGGAGCCTGCTATGTACGCAGAAGTGGCATGCTGTTGCTGTCTCCCCATGACACGTTCTGCAGGCAATAATTATCTGGAAGTCAAGTGGTTTTACACGTTGGTGGAAATTAGTCCTCGAGTTTCCAACTGAATTATGCGTGTTTTTCGCTCTGCAACGAGAAATGAAAGATTGCTTGTCCCTCCATTTGGTTGCCACGGCACCCAAGCCTTATGTAAACCCTTAACTATGTAGGACAGGCCATGCCACAAAGGTTTGGTCCCAGATCCAGCGCTTAAAAGCTGACGTCTCAAAAGAAGTGCTATATAAAGCACACATAAATTAAATTGCCATAACGCAACCACTCCCTTTTCTTCTGTCACATGTAATCAGCATTGCCAAAGGGGGATTGCTGTATAATTATGAAATGTAAGTGGTGTTCTATAGCGCCCGTCTGCCACCGTTGGTGACCTCGCTGCTAATTATTCTGAGAAGCCTAGTCCCTAGGAAAACCAGACGTCATAGCCTGTCCAAGATAAATATTTGGCTGTGAGTCTACCTTTACTCACTGGCAATATTGCTAAACTGGCCCAGGTCTCTAGTTTTTGAGGATGGGAGGACTGCTACGATGGCGAAACAGAGGTCCATGTCCCATCCCGATGCACCACAGTCTGGTTGCTGATTCTAAAACCCGCCTAGACCCTCTCCTCACTTTTCCCAGAGTTGTTTTACATCCCTCTCCCTCTGTCAAGGATGTGATTCTCTAGTGCTGCATCCTGGAGGTGGAGTACTGGCTCCGCGCCATGGAATCAGAGCATCAGTGCCCTCTTAAGGACACTGCAAGATTTTGCCTGGTTGGACAGTCATCGACAACACCGTGTTGGCACTGTGGGAGGCAGAACACTAACACTGGACCCAGGAAACGATGCATTAATGCCACTTTAGGGTATCCAACTGTTTATATTTATCGACAGTCATAGACAATGCCTACTGTTTTAGCACTGAAGCTGCAAGTCCTTCCTTGTCCAAGTACTAGCATGCCACCTGGCACTGAAGTCCAAGCACGGACCTTCGTTGCAGGCATCTGCCAGGAGAAGTGACCCACATATGTGCATGGGCAGTCTCGCTTGTCAGATGCTGATCCCTAACTCTTCCTTCTGAGAAACCTGCACTTTCCTGCGCTATTAGATCTAGACATCAGCTGTGCCAGCGATAATGTTGCACTCACTTTCCTTCCCTACTCAACTGCCGTCTGCCAGGTGACTTCTCCTAGCCTCTCTTCAGACCTTTAGCCTGTGGACAGTTAGTCCCTGCGGGCCATCCTAGTTATTCACAATGTGGCTTGCTGATATCAGACATACTTGTCCACAGGAATGTGGACTGCACTGCATATCTGTGTGGTGGGTTTCAACTTACTCCCTACCACCTCACCTGTTCCACAACCCCTAACACTCTATGAATAATGATAAAACGTAGGTGGACAGTTGGTAGTTGTAGGTGTAATCTAGGTTGGGACGCTGGACAAGTGTTTCCCTTTCCATTCAACCCCCATGGTAGATAATGACTGACCCTGCAGCGCATGCAGTCAGTTGAAATGCCATGTTAATCCAATGTACTATGTCACCCAGAGCCGCACTTTACCCAATCTGTTGATTTCTTGGTTATTACTCGAAGGTTCAATCTATGGCATGTAGCCCAGACTGCAGGCATAGATGCAAAGGTTTTACCAGTGTGCCACCCACCATCTTATGTAAGTTGTAGAAAGAAGTGCTCAGCGTACCAGGCAGCCATAAACTGTTGCAGTTTGCAGCAGCGCAGCACAATGCATAGCCCACCATCTTGTGGTGGTGTCTTTACCCACCAGCATGGGTTGCTGGAGCTTGAAGACCTGCACGAGGGTGGATGCAGCCACCATGGGGGACCAATGCCCCACCTGGGATGTTAGCTGCAGAAAGGCCTGTGTGCAAATCCCAGCAGCGTGCTCCAACGCGTGCTGATAAGAATTGTTCATGGCACCTCCAGCTTCCAATTGGAAGTGAATCAGGGACCCTTCGATGGGGGTGCAATTCATTACTGCACCCCTCCCCCTTTGTATTAGGTTACATGCGTGTTAGTGCCTTGAAAACAGAAAAGTCTGGGTTAGGTTATTATGTGAACTGGGATTCCAGGGCAGTTTTGGACGAATTCTAGCTTAGAAATGTACTGCTGGAGGGGCTTGGGCGCAGACTCGCGCAGTCCTGGAGGATATGGAGGCTAAAAATGACTGCAGTGGAATTTTGGTACTGACAAGCCGGGTCCAAAAGGTAGCCTAGACCAAGAGTAGGATGTGTGAGGCAGGGGGTGGGATAGGCAGAATTAAGAAAGTGAAATGTTATTTGCCCGACTCCTAGATGTAAAAGTATATCTCTTCATGCGTTCCTTGCTCTTCCTATTCGACTTATGCGGTAATGTACTAGTACAGAGGGCTACATGTCAGTGGGATTTGGAAAGTGATGTGCAGGCTCTGCCCTGCATACTGTAGGAGCCAGTGATATGGTTATGCAATGTTGCCACATGTCTTTTTCATCCTCTAACAATTTCCCCAGAGACGCCTGCCTGCTAGCTCAGGACCAAGCAAGAGTTTTGCCTAGGTTTGCCTTGGAATGGCCGCCACTCTCTGGTACAAACTCCCAGACCAGATTAGATCTATCGAGTCCCATGCCGCCTTCCGCCAAGCCCTAAAAACAAGGCTCTTTGTCTAAAGAGTCTATTCCTCATGTATAATGTCTCTACTCTTGCTATAACCTGAACTCGACATACTCTCTATTGTAGAACATTGTACTCAGTAACTCAACTGTATAAATAACTGTATGTTGTTAAGCTTCACACATTGGGCCGCTTAATGTAACCCACAAGCAAGCCTCCTTAAGTCTACTTTTAGCGCCTCGTTGCCTAGAGGGCTGCAGTGCGCTTTACAAATCCAAAAATAAAATAAATAAAAAATAGGTTTGCATGCAAGCTGGGTATAGGACTTTCCTTTGTATCTTAACTGCATTGCCCAAAGGAACTGAGGCAATGCTATAGTTGCACGTTTGACTATCATACCTAGAAAGGGGAATGCCTGTCTAGCAAGACAAACAATTCAGTCCTACAGAGAGAACAGAATGCCTTTGCTGTTCTTGTGCTGGGCAGATGGTACCTTCTGTAGGTGGATACAAAACAAACTGTACTTTTCCTTACTATTTTATCTAATTTTCTACTCTTTGGGTCTCAATCTAACTTTGCCGTTATCCTGGCAGGATCCCGGTAAATGGGTACACCCTTACCAGCGCTCGGTCCGGCGGTATTACTACCGGATTATGAGTGCCGGTAAGGGTTGTAAATCCCCATTCCATGGAATCCCATAGGACTCCATGGGGGGATTTACTGATATAACCGGCACTGGTAAGACCGGTGCTGGTAATACTGGATATTTCTGCCAGTAGGTTGGTGGAATTATCTCCAGCTTGTAGCTGGAGGTTATTCCTCCACCCTACCGGCAAAGTACAAGTTACAGTATACGGTAGTACCGGCATGTTGATTCTGCACCAGAAAAGTTATAATGAGCCCGTTGTCATTCTTTCAGACTGGAGGCAAGACATATTCATGCCCATATTTTCCTTTCCATTCAGTTACTCTGTCAACTACTGAGAATGGATTTTGCGAATCGGTTTCTATAAAAGTAGCATGTGTCAGTGTCCACGCAGATACCAAGGGCTATGACTGCATTGAATGGAATAACACCCAAGTCAGTATGCATGCTGACCCACCTTATCCCATGGATGGGGTCCGCAATAGTGCAGCACTATTGGTCTGAGGGACCCATCCGAAATTGAACATATTGCCAATATTTCTACGCAACTTGCCCACATTACATGGACACTCACTCTGCAGAGATGCAAAAGAGTAGACATGCTGCAACACTCAATCTGAGTGTCACTATGCACTATCGGAAATGGAGACATAAAAAGAACATGTATGTCACCGGCAGCAATACAGATTGCCACAATGGAGTTTGTGTGTCCTGGTGTACTCAATGCTACATTCCTCCTATCAGAGAAAGGCTAGTGACTACCTTAATGCACAATGGATAAGGTGTGACTACATGAACAGGTGTGTGGCATGAAGGAGGTGTGATGCTGGAAATGCATCGGAGGGACAGGGCCTCCGTATCCTTGTCCTTTACTGCTTTTTATCGTGTGTTCTGTCGTGTTTTCAACGCAGGAGTTCATGTGGGACTCCTGGTGGTCGAGCTCTCTCTCCTTTTGGTTTGGTGAACGGACCCGTGGGATAACCTTATGGCATCCATGGGTAGGGGTACAACCCTGTGCCCCTAGTGTATGTTTTTGGGCACCTGTGTGTGACCCACAGAGCAGGGTATGGGCTGGTGGCGGCTCCATGCTGAAATGACTAGTGCCCTGAGCATCCTCCATTTTGGGATGCCCAGGACCTGTCATTGGAATCAGTAGATTCCTGATGGAGACGAAATGGCCCCATGGCCTCTTGCCTTCCATCACCTGTTACCCTGATCTTCCCGAAGTCCCGGGAAGCCCTACCTCTGTCCCTTCCCCCCTGACTGGCTGTTGGGTGGAAGTTCCGTATATGGTAGTGTGGGGAAGTGCTGACCAGACTGGTTGGAGCCTTCTCAATGACCGTATGTTGTGGGTACGCCTGTGGGTGGGACCTGGGTGAATGGAGTGTGTGACGAATATACATTCTATGTTGTGACTGTCTAGTATCTGGTGTTTGACACAATGGTTGAGGAGACAGCCCTGCCCGAAACCGGTATGAATGCAGCTTGGAGTGTTGAATGGCTCGGTACTTGTCCCAATACACATAACTTGTTGTGAGTGTCTTGAGAGAAGCAAATGGCCTGAAAACCTTGTGTGCCTGATTGGCTGCCTGCCTGCATGAGTCCCCGTAGTCGTGATTGGATGCTTGAGTGCGACCCAGCAGAATGAATAGGAGATCAACAGTATATCTGGGGACCTCTCACTGCTAGGAATCGTGTTCAGAAGCTGAAGTCCACTACGACGAATAACTGGAGTGAAGCTTAACCTTGAGCCCTGCTGGACGAGAAGAATTGCTATTGCTCTCCTTCGCAATCTGAAAGCTGCTGTGCTTCAAGAACTGACCCAGAGAGGACCTGGTAAGGCGCCTTCTTACCGAGCCACAGGGACCATCGTGCACAGCTGATCTTTGCCTAAGCTCCCTGGTAGACACCCCTTCGACAGGCTGCCGACCCGATACGGGGACTGCTGCAGAACTCCAAGGAGAAGCGCCCAGACTGTTGTCCGCCACTGTCACCGACCGCTGTAGCTGACCGGAGCCGCTGTGCTCCCGTTGCCTAAGAACTTCATTGATCCAAGGACGCTCTCGTCCGCATCGTCGCTGCTGTATCCTGCTGGAGAAGGCCTGACCGTCGATGCGCAGAGGAGCATCCACCAGTGGGTTTCCCGCCACCCAAAGACCACAGAGACGCCGATGACTCAACGCCCTTGCTGGGCCACAGTTCTTCAACTCTTTGTGGTCCTGAACTATTGACCCCGAGGTGCCCCGCACGCCTCTTCCTGGCAGGACATTTACGCTTCCCCGTCAACGAGCACGACTAGGAACGACGCGGCCACTTCACCGTTGTAGCTCGACCTGTTCTCCGTCGGACGTTCGACGACCCATGACTCCTGCCTGAAAGGGAGGACACTCAAGAAGGGTTGTCGATTTCCCCAACGCGGAACATTACAACACCAAGGTACTTTGGGGTTGCAGAACTATTGTAAAGTCTAAGGGTGAACAATATATGGACTGGGCTTGTATCTTTCTTCTACAGCTTGCCCAGGTGAGGAGATCTCCACCCAGAGCTGTGTTTAACGGTAGTTACCAGTCCTCTGCCTATTGCTCAACCATCCTGCTTTCCTTCCTCTCTCTACTGCTGGTTTTCTCTTTATTTTGAACTGTGTGTCATTCTGACCGTATGCACTTTAATCTGATCTAATGACGTTAGTGGTACCACTTTAGAACTGTACATATTTACCATTGTTGATTTTCGGAGCACAAAGTGAGTTATCGTGATCGTGTATATGACCCCTTCGACAGGCTGCCGACCCGATACGGGGACTGCTGCGAAACTCCAAGGATAAGCGCCCAGACTGTTGTCCGCCACTGTCACCGACCGCTGTAGCCGACCGGAGCCGCTGTGCTCCCGTTGCCTAAGAACTTCATTGATCCAAGGACGCTCTCGTCCGCATCGTCGCTGCTGTATCCTGCTGGAGAAGGCCTGACCGTCGATGCACAGAGGAGCATCCACCAGTGGGTTTCCCGCCACCCAAAGACCACAGAGACGCCGACGACTCGACGCCCTTGCTGGGCCACAGTTCTTCAACTCTTTGTGGTCCTGAACTATTGACCCTGAGGTGCCCCGCACGCCTCTTCCTGGCAGGACATTTACGCTTCCCCGTCAACGAGCACGACTAGGAACGATGCGGCCACTTCACCGTTATAGCTCGACCTGTTCTCCGTCGGACGTTCGACGACCCATGACTCCTGCCTGAAAGGGAGGACACTCAAGAAGGGTTGTCGATTTCTCCGACGCGGAACATTACAACACCAAGGTACTTTGGGGTTGCAGAACTATTGGGAAGTCTAAGGGTGAACAATATATGGACTGGGCTTGTATCTCTCTTCTACAGCTTGCCCAGGTGAGGGGATCTCCACCCAGAGCTGTGTTTAACGGTAGTTACCAGTACTCTGCCTATTGCTCAACCATCCTGCTTTCCTTCCTCTCTCTACTGCTGGTTTTCTCTTTATTTTGATCTGTGTGTCATTCTGACCGTATGCACTTTAATCTGATCTAATGACGTTAGTGGTACCACTTTAGAACTGTACATATTTACCATTGTTGATTTTCGGAGCACAAAGTGAGTTATCGTGATCGTGTACATGACTTTGAATATTAATTATATAAAGACTGTGTTTTAACCGATACAGTGTGTGGACATTCCTTCGTGGGTGCTTGGGGACTACACTGTACTTAAGAACCAGCTCGCATCACCTCCCGAGAAGCTAGGACTTGATTGCTCGTCCATTGCTACCGTAATAGAGAATCTTGGCAGGGGTCTCTGTGCCTCCCCTCTACCATATATAGAGCGGAAATGCAGACCCCCCCTCCGGTCTTTACAGGAGGTCTGGATGAAATATTGATGCTGAACAAATAAGGGACCTGGGTCATCTTTTCTTGGCATTCTTCTATCAGGGGTACCACTGTGCCCATTATCCCCTCTGGTCCCTGCCCCCTGAGAGCATGCTGCCCGGTTTATTTTTTCTTGAATGTCAGTTCATTGTGGAGACCCACCTGCCACAGTAGGGTTGCCTGTGATAAGATGAGCCAGCACCCAACAATTTCCAACTAACTCAGAACATAGGGAATAGGAAATGACGAGCAACCCATTTAAGATTATTTGAGTTTCTTCATACACGAGATTGATATACTCGGATCCTGGTGAGCCCAAGATGGTCCATATACCATGATGTTCTAGCAACTGATGCATTGCAGATCCTGGGACCATCCTTGCGCAGGAGATCTTGCCTGCCAGGGACTTTCAGATGAAAATGTACTGACAGGAAATTGGGAGCTGAGGGAGCCAAGAGTCGAGGGCACTGAGGTCCTTGGAAACAAGCGGGAAAACGTATGCCTCACCCCTGGGAACATACTATTGGACAACCATAGCAACGGCACCCTGTGCATTAGAAACATGTCTTTAGAATGATCAGGATGCTGGCTGTGAAGGAACGGAATTTGCAGATGGGAGAAGAGTGTGGTGGTCTGCAGTGTGGTGCAGAAAAGAGGGCACCTGTGGCAGCAATGGGAGAGAGTCTGGATTGGGAGACGGTCATCTCAATATAAGGGTGGTGGATCTGGCTCAGGCTGTTTCTCCTGGTGGTCTTGCAGGCAGGGAGCCCAATATTTCATAAGGAGCATATCCAATCCAGCAGCAACTAAAACTAAAATGGCTAACATGCCACAAAAGAGAGAAGAAACAAAAGAACAGCTAGAGGCCCTTGATCAGAAGGAACCAGGAAGAAGTTGACTCACTAACAGGGCAGAGTTGGAAGCTCTCATTGACTGTCTGAGACAGGGGAGGGAGAACATGGAATTCTGGGATATACTCCACAAGGAAAAAGACCAAGGATGCAAGGTTTGCACCTACAGAGTCTGATATGGATGCGCTGGCCAAATAGACGAGCCAGCCCTGGAGACAGGGTCAAACCCTATCTGCCGCGAGTGGGAGTACGGTTGATGCACAAGGTACCTTCAATGGATTTCAGGAGTTTGTGGCTGTACACAGTGCCAGATGCTCTAAAGGAGAATGGACGCTAGGGCATCCTGGAGAGCACCTGGAGTGGTATGTGTTCTGGTGACCGCAGTGTCAAGGAAGAAACACATCTACCAAAGGAACAAAAAACCTCGGAATTTCCACAAATTTATCCATAAATCCCAACATAAAAGACATTTGTAATCCAGGAAAATCTGGTCCAACTGGGGATCAAAGCCTATATCCTCCATTAGGTCACTTTCAGAGTAACACATAATGGACATCCTTTGTTATCACTCACCTCGAGGCAGCAAAAACATTATTGGAGACAAGGAGAAAGAAGAAACGTAAGATCGCAACCGTACAACGCTCCGTATTGCTTGCGGAAGGCTAATTCTGAACGGCGGGCTTCTGAATTGAGTCGACAAGAGCTGAGAATCTGGACGTGTGACTTTCAACCGACACAGAGGTGGTAACCATTGCTGCTAGCCAACATCTGAGGAGAGATTGCAACTCAAGCGAACAGGTATGTAGCAGCTTGAGGGGGGCAGGTTTAGTGCAACTTTCAGGTATTCACGGGCCCCCGTAGATATTGCTCTCTATAAATGAGTGATGTGTTGTTATCTATTCGTTTTTCGTGTTGGTTATTTGTGATTTCAAATGTTTTAATTTAAAAATATGTTATATTTTGTATGCTTTATATTCTTTTTTATTGGCTATAAGTGCTCAATAATATTGATTAGTTGATTGGGCTGACAATAATTATTCAAACGTGAGGTTTTAACTCAATTTGGCTGGATTTGCTCTGTAATTTGTCTGAAATTATCAGATGTTGCTATTGTTGCAAAAACTCCCACATTGCAGTGTGTCTGCATCCCATTTTCTTTAACTTCAGCCCATCGCTTCCCAGATTGTCCTGCTCCATCTTAAACAGTTTACAAGAAGGGAAGGTATAAGGGAATTAAATGATGGCTCAGTCGGGTACATTAATCCTACGTGTCATTTCCTTTTTTCTTATCCCTTGCAACTCAACATATTGGACAATTTCACACAAAAGTGGTCCAGCAAGGGTTTTAAACATACAATGTTTGTTTTCGTGATGTAATTTATATGGCATTTGTATAGCGCCTCAAAGCGCTTTAGGGGAGCGCCCTCGGGGGACCGAAGTCCATGGAATGGGAAATTTGTCAGGAGAGTTTAGAATGCGTGTGTGTATTATAGCCAATACGAAGATGGGAAGGGGTGGCCAAGTCCCTGCTAGTGATCCATATCGAGCTGGCTTCTGGATGGGTGCTGCTAGGTTACATTTTTTAGTATGTGAGTCCAGAAGACTGATTATGTGTCCAGCTGCACCAACATCCTTTCATGGCACTTAGCTGTATTCTTATAATACTTAAGAAAATATATGAAACAACCCTGACTTTCAAATGAAAGTATGCTTACACTGTCAGTATGATTTGTGACCCTGACCTTCAAATGAAAGTATGTTTACACACTGTCAGTATGATTTGTGTTGCATAAAAAGGCAGCATGGCGATGGGCCCTGAGGCAAAACACCCTGGACTTGATTTACAAAGCATTTTACAATTGGGTTTTCCCACTGAAAAACGCGTTTGTAAATCAGGCCCACTGACTCGATGGGAGAGTGAACCTGCGTCAGCGATAGGCCAAGCCACCACAGAGACACTCCCAGGTGCCTGCAGACCTAAACGGGAAAGTCGTGCTATAATGTGTCAGCATTTTCATGACATTGACTACTCACTGCCAGTAGCGGAAAAATAATACCCTACCAGCTCTGTTCTTCTTGAAAGATGTTTAAAAAAAATAGCTTCGAAGACGTGCTCGTGGTGACTCGGCTACAGGGGAGAAGGTGTCACGTCTAATCTCGCTCCAACACTTAAACGTGGGTTACGTAACGCTGCGACGTTGCTATGGTATTTTATTAACATTTATATTGCATTAGGAAAGATTAAAGCGGAAAAAACTGCCGCCATAGCCGAGTCAGCAGAATTTCAAGCGGAAACCGTGTTTAAGCCGTGTCAGAATTCAGGTGATATTCGCCTCTCAAGCAGGAAGAGGCATGAACACATGGGGCCTCATTACAAGTCAGGCGGAATGGGTTAACAGGCTCCGCTAATCATGGCGGGCCCGTTAACACCATTCTGCCTGATTACGAGGTCCCCTTGCGGGACACGGTAAGGACGCCTGGTAAAACCAGGCATTGTTACCGGGTCCCACGAGGGGGAAGAGGGAGCTAACAACGGGCCAGTCATAATCGGCCCGTTGTTAGCTCCCTCTCCCATTCCCATTGAGCCCTATCGGGACTCAATGGGAATGGTGAAGGTCCGGGCCGGGTACCCTGAGGGAGGAATTACTGGGCCCTCCGAACTCGGAATGGCCCAGTAATTCCCCATTCAGGGAACCCGGTAAAGGAGCCCGGTTTGGCGGCAGCCATGGAGCTAATAGCTCCATGGCTGCCGCCAAACTCGTAATGAGGCCCATAGACGTTTACTTCCTTTCGGTCGAGCCGCCTCATTGCAATTAGAATACTTGCATGCTGTGCAGGCTTTGCCTTTCTTCATACCCTGCCCAGCGTGTCAGGTTCTGCCTCTGGCTTCCATTGCCGTGGCTTTCAGGAACCCATTGTGTTTGAAAGAACAAAGACAGTCCCTTTGCTGCAGAAATTCATTCAACAACAACATCCGAGTAACTGCATGCCATGCCAGTGAAGAGCCTTTTATTTGGGGATAAAAGCAAACGCGACTCTATGTCCAAATGAGGCTTTGGTCTGCAGGTTCCCTCAATTCTACACCAGCTCTGGTGGATTTGCTTTTTTAATCAAGGCCAAGAGACTCAGGTGTTAGGACGATGCCTCCACAAGACAGCATCCTTGGCCTCCATCCTCTGCAATTGGTCCTTCAGGGGTCTTCCCCCTGTCACTTCAGAGCAACATCCAGGAGCTGACACTGCGTTTCCAAACATTGCCTCTAGCGAGGGCTTCCGAGTGCTGCCATCCTGATGTGCATGCCTCTGCCGGCCACTTCGGCTCCACATTAGGTGCACCAAAGAATTCCAGCATAGATCAGACACCACTCAAAAAGAATAATGGGCCCTGATTTTGGAACTGGGAGTTTACTCCCGGGTGGTTCCATAAACTGCACAAGGAGTTTTTCCTTCACATTCAAGATGGCCGACGAGCGAGACCATCTATGCGTAGCGCCCTCCAATCAAAACACAGGACTGATTCTGCACTCATCTAAGCCACCCATAGCTACTGTCCATACCACCCGAACCTGTGCACTTACTGCAGAGTTAGATTCTCATGAAGCTTTTAGCAGAGTCTATAATGAATCCCTGATGCCTCAGTGATATTAAAGGCCGACAACTCTGCATCTTCATAGCACAGCACCCTCTGCACAGTTCCGTTGTTGTTCAGTTGCCAGTTCAGTGGAACCAAGCCACTCCTCATGGAAATTCAGTGCTACCTATAGAACTGGAACTCCTTTTGCAGCTCTCTTCTCTCACCGAATGGCAGCATGACTGCGCCCAGCCTGATGACACCAGATCAGCCAGTGGAATCCCCACAATTCAGACTCCTAGACCAAGGTCTTGCCCCGTCTTCAAAGTATAGCTCGCTCTGTAGTTTCACCACAACTTTTGATTCGTAGTCCCCCTCCCATGGATCCCTAAAACTTGACACTCATATCCCAACTCTGATCTCGCAAAACTGGCTCCCAGACTGTTCCGTTCAATCCTGGTCTTCCATTGCTTACGCCAATTCTCCTCTCAGACTGCTCGCTTTCTCAGCACTCTTCAGGGTCTCTCCTCATCTGCTCTTATAGGATGTCGTCAGTGCCGCAGATAAGATTTGGAACTCCCTATTAGTAAGGTACTTTACTCCCTATTGTTTAAAGTTGGGAGTAAAATTATTTTTTAGGGGGTAAAAATGTCCAATTTCCAATGACAGTATTTTATAAGCGAGCACAAATATGTTTTAACTGAAAAACAGAAATGTTTGTGTAATATTTATTTCTTTGGACCTAGTTATTCGTGTACATTAAAAGACACATGGTTACCTCTTCCAATCAGGCAGTTAAAATATTAGTTTCTTCCTGTGGTACTATGTGCACGACTGGTCCAAACATATCCATGGAGCTGTGAGGGTATAAGCAGGGGTGCAAGAATCTACATGTCTTTTTCCCATTTTTTGTTGGGAGTAGTTTGACTCCCTGTTTCTATTTTTTGGGAGTATTTGCCAATTTCTAGGGAGTAAAAGTGGCCAATACATCCCTCATCTGTAGGGCTGGATGTAGTACTTCACATGCCCTTCTCTTCCTTCTTTATCTTTCCAGCTTCACCCGATAGTACAATGCCTTAGAGTGCGGCTAGCAGCTGGCATTCCCGGCCTACCGCTCCTTTGTTTCTTCATCTTGTTTGTTAATCTTGCCCCATAGTAAAATGCTGGAGCTTAAGGACAATATACTCTTCTTCCAACCCCCCAACAGTCACATATAGTTTGTATATATAATCACATAGTATAGGACTGAAAGCCTATCAACTAAACGGTAAAGACTTGGAGCATTAAAGGAGAGACAAAAAAAACAATGGAAGGTAAAACTACTTCTCTAGCATAGAAGATCAAAAATACCATTATCTTACTAAGATCAAGACTACAGAGTTATGCAAAGAGGAGACATAAACCTAACAGACACATATAGAAAAAAGATGTACCATGAAATCATTAGAAAAAATACTTTATAGTTTACAAAAAGGATATTTTATTCCTCTTCCTACCCTCTACCCCTCCCTTGCTAACCCTCCATCTGCTGCTGTGCTGGGGCCTGCTCCCCTCTGGTCCTCTCAGAGTCTCACAGGTCGCAGACCACCCACTACCAGTCCCCCCAGCATCCTTTGCCAGCACTTGCCATCGGGCTTCCTTCCCCAGACCAGCTCAACTTGGTCTTCCTTGCCCACCGCATTCATCCTCCCTTCCCCCTCTTCCCCTGGCACCTGCTGCCTTGGCCAACCCAGCATTTGCCTGCCCCCATCCTTGGGGGCACCCCACCCCTGCACGCCCCTCTCTACCCTCTACCCCCTGCACTTACCGCCTTGTCATGCACTTGTACGGTAGGATTGTCACAAGGCAAATATAACCGTTTTGTGTTGCTCTACTTTTGTGATTCCCATGAGCCACTGGAAACACTTGTTAGAGGCGCCATACAAATGTCCAATAAACTAAATCACTGAACTTCTGTCCCCATTTTATGCAGCCCATATTAGCCAACTCCCTTCATTCCTGAATATTAAAA
Organism: Ambystoma mexicanum; assembly: GCF_040938575.1. NCBI lineage: Eukaryota > Metazoa > Chordata > Amphibia > Caudata > Ambystomatidae > Ambystoma > Ambystoma mexicanum. Next base: position 849,969,895 of record NC_090930.1, read on the forward strand.
ATCTAAGCAACCACAACATTTGCCAAAATGAAAGCTTCTGGGTAACATAGGGCCCTTGTGTATAGTCATTTTATGTAGTGTCTCGTTGAGAAAACCCTTGATCAAGGATGCCAAGACCAAGCATTCTAAATGTAAAACTTTTATTAATGGTCATATGAAATGATGGGCCAGCTGAAATGTGTAATTATGTTCCGTCCCAAAGAAATAAGAGAATTGGATGGCCTTCTCAATGGTCTCTTCCTCCTTGTTCAGGAAGGTGGGCCTTTGGGCACTTGCAGCCAATGTCCAGGTTTTTCATGTTCATGTGAGATCGATTTGCATTGCCCCCTTGTGTCGTTGCGGGCTCAACCGGGTCCAAATCCCTTTTTGCTTCTACTCAACGTAGCCTAGATGCAGACTCTGTGTGGTAATGTACCCAACGACTAATCTAACTAAAGTGTTTGAGGTTCCACACTGCTCTCCAGGCTTTCAAAGATAGCATATGGGTTAGCAAAATGAGAGGCAGAAGCAAGTATTTCTTATAGCTTCTAGAGAGCCGCTTGTTCCCTTTAGGTCCTTCTATGAGGTAACCCAATAGCTCCTGCTGCATTGACCTGAGAACTTCTCTCTGCCCATTATGCAAATAGCCTGCTGCAAACAGACAGGGAAAGCTTTCTGCATTCTTCAATCCAGTGAATAGTCTGTATGCTAGGCGAACCAGTAACATTGTATTCTTGAGAGGAAATGTTTAAGCAGAGAGACAGTGGGCCTCATTACAACTCTGGCGGTAGCCGTGCCCTTATTAAGGGCACGGCTGTCGGCGGAGTTGCATTTTTTCCAGCACCCGCGAATAGGCAAGAACCCGGTCATGCCGACCTTGGCAGACCCGGTAATTGCCCATTCGCGGGTGCCGGTATCAACAAAATAAACATCTGGATGACCAACAACAAGTGGAAACTAAATCCAAATAAAACGGAAATCATGGTTGTCTCACACAACCACAATGAACTGCATGCACTGCTTCCCTGGCCCATAGAAATGAGAGACCAGAAACCTCCACAGTGATAAAACATCTCAGTTCTCTTGAATAATGGACTCCGACTAGAACTTCAAGTCAAGGCCATAGTACAGAAGTGCTTGTACCAGTTATGTTTAATCAGATGCATCATTCGGTCGCTCAGCTTCCTACACAGGACTTTCACCATAATCTCTCTCACAGTGTCAAGAATCGCCTATGCAAACAGCCTACACCTAGGTATACCAGGCCACCTCACCAAGAATGTAAAATGCATCCAAAACACTGCAGCAAGACTCCTAAGACTAAAGGCGAGGGGGAACCCATCTCCCCAGCCATGAGAAGCCTCCACTAGTTACCGGTGGAGAAAATCATCAATTTCAAGGCACTCTGCATCAAATACAGAGGGCTGCATGATCATAGAGTGCAAAGTCTCCTATCAAAAAACACCCTCCATCAACCACAAAGGATCCTCAGACTTAGCAGTGGCATACCTCTCGGATTCAGGCCCTATGAGAAAAACAAATACTGAGGCACAGCTTTCTCCGTCCTCATCACAAAGCAGCGGAACTCTGTCCTTAAAGAAATGAGTCAACAGAAAACCATTTAACATTTAGAAAACTTAACAACCTGTCTTTTTAACATGGCGGGATAGAGAATTACTCACAAGCCACCAAGAGACAAATACACTACAACACGCTGCCACAAATAGCCCCCATCATGCAACCCAGCACACACTCAAACGTTGCACCTGAATGACCACAACGACCTCATACTCAACATAAAACAATTGACAAAAAGCTAAATTGCAAAAACCAAATTGCATAAGGATAGGATGCCAAACAGGTGCAACCCCTTCAGAACCAGCACCACCAGGGGACCTGGGAATCACACATAGAATTAATGAACATCAAGAATCAGATACACAGGACAACACAAAGGGAAGCCATATGACGCTTTGGGCCTAGTAGACCTCAGAGTCCACAGGATAAAGAACAAACTACACAAAAGAGTGAAACACAAACTACAGAACAGAGCAATAAAATATCCTCACGAGATAACCTGACACCTGCCCAAAAAAAGCCCTAAATGAATTAGCAAAAGGGACAAGCACCAAAGAAGGAAAGAACAATGCAGACGCCAGACACCCTAATTATTGTGGCACAACATGCAATACAGACACAACCACCATCGCCACCACCATCACAACACCAGACACCCAACCAACAAGTAAATCTCAAAGGGCAGAACAGAAGAAACAAACCAACAAAGAGGAACAAACCTGCAGAAATACTGGAACGAAAACTAATTAGCCTATTTTCCTTCAAGTTGGATGTGAAACCAGAGATGTATGAACTGGAACCAACACCAAGCGGAAGCCCAAGCACATCAAACCAACTCCACTCACAAACAACGTGCAAAGAACTTAACCATCTTACAGCCTCATGTTTCATGCACCCTCAATCCAAACATGCTAAATAAGTAACCGTCGCAAGTGGCTAAACAAAGATCCCTTTCCACACCACTATCGTCACAACTCTATGCCTCTCCTATCAACAGACAAACCCATCCCACTGGCCAAAATACCCAGTTCCTCTCCAGACTCACAAATGCTTCCACAGTACAAATCACAATCCAACAAAATAAATCACAACCACACACATGCCAGCTGTGCTTGGTTCTACACCCACTCTAAACAGTTAAACAGAGAGCCTGATTCACAGAAGTGTTTTATAATGGCGCAACACCATAGGAAAACGCTCTGTGACCATCCCTCCCCCTCTTTCCATTCCATAGCCAAGGGAGCCCTTGGAAACCATGCAAATGGCAGCAGTGTGCAGCGCAACCCCCCACCCCCACTGACACAGCATAAATGAAAATCTATTCTTTGGTAACTGAAGCCGATGAAATTCCACCTAATGCCCAGCAGATTAGCTAAATAGAAGGAATGTAGAAATATATTTCAGGTGCAGGACCCTTTTTTGTTAGTGCAGCCATATTACGTCTTTCCAGAATCCAACTAAGCATGTAAAACAAACTTGCCACATGATATTATTTAAACAGGTAACATTAATTGTCATATCAATTATGATATGGGAGGATTGCTCAGGGGCGACACGTTTGTCTTAGAACCAAGACAACGCATAACAACACAGGTTCGAAATCCCGGTCTCGCGCTTAGAAACTGGTCTCCGGTATTAAGCGTGTTATAAAAGAATAAATATCATAACAATTCCAAATTGCTCCATCTAAAACTCACAAGAACAAGGTTTTATTAATCGGACGTGTTGTCTGTCTCCGTAGGCATGGTTTGCTATCACTAAAAATTACTAGAAAGAGCAATACATTTGACCATCTACAGAGAAACTTTAAAAAAGCCCTTAATTCATCTAGCAAACTCGATATGTACCATGTCTACAGCCCATTGGCATGACACACATTGAGTTGCAGAAAACCTTGTTCTGCGGTTCAACTTCTGTTGTCTTCACACCAAATCACACTTGCTAAGTCTGAATGACAGCACGAACAAGGTAATAGCAGGTACTTGTGAGACATGGGACACCAATGACTGTACAACAGAAGTGTGAAGAAAGAGGGGAAGCGGTAAAAAAAACACTTCGGTATCGGTAGATGTAGCCTTCTGAGCATGCCCTCCTCCCCTCTTCTTGTGGATAGCATTACTTTTGGTCTCTGTGGGCGTGGGCCAAAACTTAAAAAGAAAGAATTCCATTAAAAATAACCTCTCTGTCCCTTAGAGACAATACGGACCTTCCTAACTCATCTCCAGGCACTGTTTCATAGGTGTTTAAGGTGGGGAAGGCCATTAGAGCCTGAAAGAGAGAAAGAGAAAAGGCTGGAATCATCTATAGAGTACATCATCCTGGAATTTGAGGACAAAATGCGTACCACTTATAAAGAATGCCTCTCATGTGGCCTCTCTGCTAATGGGATCTCCGGGTTTCCAAATGAGTCTATCCAATATCCTATCAGGTAGAAAACGCACTACGCATATCAATAAGTTAGGCCTGTTAAGAACTGTGTTAGTACTTACATTCCTCTTGTGATAACCAAAGAATTCCTCTCTTCCTCCTCAAAAATCTACACCAGTCCTCTCCCTGATTTAAGGTCTCACGAGGACAGCAGAGTGCATACAGCGACCCACACACGGGACCAAACTCAAGGAAAAACGAATGGCGGAGCATACAAGAGCAATCACACAGTGTCGCTCACCCCAAATTGGGAAAAGTTTTGGATCCTGTGCATAGATTTAAAAAATGTATTCAATATAAGAAATAGAAAGCAGTATGAAATGCAAAATGTACTTTTTTAAAGCATCGTTGTTTCTATGTCGCTTGGTGTGATACCAATGGGGTTGTTCCATAGTTCCTCCAAATTCAATTCCGATAAACGTTTTTTCACGGAGTTGGACCGAGGGCAATGATCTTCCTACTTCCGTCCCCAGCATATATTGCAATACTTCATGATACATAATAATATCTGGCGTCATCCACAATCTACACCAGGAAGCTACAGGTCTAAAAGAGACTTGACTAATGATTGTTCTAAGACCCAATTCTCAATAAACCGGGTTACCCGGACATGCCGTTGGCAGCCCAAGAAGTCGTTTAAGGAGGCGTGTTTCAACCAAACCCAGTTTGTAAGTATTTGTGTATCCCCATATCTCTGACCCATACAAGGCGGCTGTTTTGGCCTGGGCTCTATACATGGTAAGGGCTGGGGAAATTGCACCTCGTCCATGGGCCAGAAAAAAACTCCATATTGCCCCATCCACCCGTATTTGTCTAATGTTGCACCGGACTTGAATATCTGTGAGGTCCAGTTGCATTGGTCACTAAATGTACTCCCCAAATTATCATAACACTGGACTTGTTCAACAGCAGTTCCATTGATATTTAGTTTTACTTTAATCTGCTTCTTGAACTTTGGACGGAAAACTAGCAATGTTGTTTTCCCTATGTTAATTTCCAATTGGAGTTCTGCACACTTTTCAACAAATGCTTCAAGAGTAGTTGCGAGTCACCTTACAGACGTCGATAAAAGTAGTGCATCATCTGCAAATAAATGTATTGGGATTGGTTCTTTGCTGAGTTTTGAGTTTCGGCTGGTCCAGGCACTTAGATCTGACATGTTGAATTACTTCATCAATATACAGTAGGAACAGCAGGGGGCAAGGACACAGCCCTGCCTCACCGCTCAGACATTACAGTGACTTTGGGGCAGGACTGAGCTCTATGCGTGGCACTGGGACAGAACTGTGGAATTGAGAGGCACTCGAGGCAGAATATTCAACCTCAGAATCACCTTGCAGTACAACCATGCCAATGCGAGGTGCTCATGAGACAGAAATGTGATAGCGGGGGCCACATGGGCCCTATCTGAGGCAGTGAGAACCAGATTAGGCATCCATGGGGCAATGAGAGAGACAATGGGGAAACCAGGGGCAACGAGACCTGGCATCTGAAGGTTTGGAATATTTCATGTGTAACCCGACAGAACTGCCTGTATGCCCTGCAGCTTTCTTTTAATCGGATTCACCCAAAAATGGATCTAAAACATTGACTAATAAAAGCAGCACTGCCTGAGATCGGGCCCATGTGGAACCCGCTGTCACATTTCTGTCTCATAAGCACCTCGCACTGGCACGGTTATACCACAAGGTCACTCTGAGCCCTCTCAAACCCAAAATCATGATGTCCCCAGCTGAAAAATACCAAGTTCGATAAAAGAATATCAGCATTAGCACCCCGTAGAAACCATCACAAAGGGAGCCAAGGAACCCTTTGAGAAAGAAGGTGCTGGCATGCCTGCAAATCAAGTGGAACAATGCAGGCTTGCGCCCACTCTGCAATTTCTGAACTTTACCACTTTCTTTTCCAGTTCTTACCGTGAACTAAATTAAACCCAAAGCTCTCAACTCACCCGCTTTTGGCGGGTGTCAGCCGCCTTGCAAGCCACTGAATCACCTGCCAAGTCCCTCATACACCCATTCACTTCTATGGGCTCTCACCCGCCAAAATGAAAATCGGGTGTTTTCACCCACCTTGGTGCCACAAAAGGTTGGAAGCTATGCATTTTATAGAACTGAAGTGGGAAGTACACAAATCACATAACCAAACATGACAATTTTTTTAAAACAAAACATTATAGAAGCATATTATGAATGCTTCTACCTTAATTGTCCCCAGATCCCATGAAGGGATGTATATAAGCACCAACATTCAAATGGATGTGATCTGAAGAGATTGGGTTTCTCTTGTATTTTAAATGCACCCAACACACAGGTTTTTGGACTGTTGTTCATGATGTGCAGAAAAACCCATGAAGTGTACAAATAAGCAAACCATGCTTTTGTGTTAAATAAGCAAACATTAAACTATGCTTGCTAAAGGCCTTAATATCTGGTCCACTCCAGGCAAACCTTTCCACAGATGACAGCCGTGTACTGTCAGTGATAGACAATGGTTTTCCCAATATCACTCTATTGCCTGCTGGCAAAGCCAGGATACTGGTAGGCACGCTTTTGTTCCACAGTCTTCAATTTGGATAATTAATCACCTCTCAGGACTCGGGGCTAGTTAGTCATTTGGTTGTTGCCGCTGAGCTTCTATTCGAGGCTATGAGCAAAAGATCCGAGGCTATAGCCTCCTCACCCTCCCCCCCCCAAGGGACCCCTCTGCTTTATGCTCATCATTGGGGCTGGCTGCCTAGGATTAACAACCCCTCATCTGAAGGAACCCATTTCTAGACCTTCACCATACTGATGCCATGTTAGCTTTTATAGCAAATGCTATCTGGTGAATGTACATTGGGGATAATAGCAGCTATCATGTTACAAAACGAAGTACATATACATGCCAATTAAGATATCGGAAAATCTGAGCCACCTTGCTGGAATTTGGTATTGTAATCTTGAATATGAACACAAGGAGTGCTTAACATATTGAGCTATCTACTGAACCATAGCGTAACACTATTTTATCAGTATGCATTTTAACTTTGGCTATTGCACATGATCAAGATAATCCACATGGAATGGTGAGAATGCTACAGGAGTTGTCATGGTGACTGTATAAACTATGCATACTACAGTGAACACAGAAAGCACTACAATTTAAATTGATAAGAGCACAATGTACTTTTTTCAGTCAGGTAGTAGGTTTAGAGCCTAAGTAGCACGCCATAAAATACCCTAATATGTGCTATTTAAACAATTAACAATGGAGACTCTTTAGATCAGGCAGCCTTGTGGGCACTCCCAAGATGGGTACCCAGGGCAAGTGCCCTTTTTGCCATCCCATAAAGATGTCTTTGTCCTTTCATTTCTATGGTTCGGTGATAGGGGGGCTGAAAGGAGTCTGTTCCCCAGGCCCCAAAAGTGTTGAAGATGGCACTGGAGCCCACGATGAGGGACGGGCTACTTAATAATATAGACAGAATAATATTGGGTTGCAGCAAATGTCCTTGCGTCTTTAGAATCAGAACGTCTGTACTGAAGCCAGGAAGCATTTTGCGCTGCAGAAAAGTGCACATTGCTGTAATCTAGATACATAAAATATTAAAGCTGTTAATTAAATAATAGATCTCACAGCAACTTACCATCAAAACTGTCCAATCTCTAATCAACTGTTCTAGCCAGTGTTGCCAAATTGTTCAGAGATTGGACTGATACCTCTACAGAACTGTCAGGGGGAATGTAATGTGGCATGTCCTGTTAACAGCCCCACAACTCCAAATGTGTCCAAAATCTTGGCAGGGTAGCAGAAAAGAAATCACATCACTGCAAAGCAAAATGCTGATCATCGGATTTTAAAACTGGACAATACTGTAATCAGTTTTTCCCAGTGCTGGAAATGGACAGCATTTACTCTGGGAACTCCCACCACCCTTGTGTGGGTGGGGGAGTGGTCCGAGTGATGTAGGCAGGGTTGAGGAGCTGATCCCTAGTCGAAGTTTAGCAGCACTGATCTCCTCAAGGAATTAAATCAAGTGCAGCTGGGGTGCTCCTGCATGCAAGACTCTGTCTTGGTATTTGTATTAAAGCAAAGGGCATTTTGGGAACTGAGACGAATCGAGGGAATTCATCCTTTCTCTCCAAGTGGAGCCCCTTCCCGCTTTGAGGCTAGGGATGATAGCCCACTTTGCAACACCATCCCTCAGGGTCAAAGCAAGTGGGACCGCACCAGGAGAGACTCCCTCTTTGGGGACAAGGACTCCACTTCCTGTGCGAAACTCCCGATGTCCTCCACGTGAGGGACTATATGGGATTATCTAAAACTCCAAATCAGCACACTGGGACGAGGAGAAAATGGACTTACATCATTTCCAAACAGGAAACAAGCCTATTTCTAAGTCAGAAAAACAATGCCGTGTACACTTAAAGAGGAGGCCATGGCAGAGTGCGAGAGAGACAGAAGCAGCAGAAGGCCCCTGTGCAGAGAACGTCTGAGGAAGGCGGAGCCAACGCATGTCGTGGAGCACGCAAGTTTCAGAATTGCTTCAAAGAGAAGCAAGAGTTGCTGAAGGGTCAGCATTTGCGAGGAAGCAGAAGCCAGGAAGACTGCAACAGAGAGCTTAGTGGTGACGTGACCACGCAGGCAGCATGGTGGACAGGCTGTCACCTCAACTATGTTGATACCACCGCACCAATGAACCATCTCATGAGCTGAGTATCTGTAGCAATGCCAAGACACTGGGAAGGTGAAGGAAAGGCATCCGAAGTGGATTTCATGGAGAACAAACACAGAAATTAAGAGCATGAAAAAGAAGGTCCCACACAACTACGGGTACCAGAGACGTTCCCCCTTGAGACTGAAGGTAAAGGGGGGAATGGGAATACCGGGAAGGAAAAAGGGACTCACTATAGAATCAGAGATACTGGTCCCAGTACAAATGACGAGACTGTGAAAATCCTATTAATGAAATGGAACTGTATTAGTGCGATAAAGAGAAGCCTAGAATCTACAGAGATGGAGAGACAAAAAACTGGAACATTGCTACCTTTGGAACAGGGGAAAATAACCCAGAGTTTAAAAAGCACAACTTGGAACACAATAGAAAGAGATAATTGTGCATCAAAGACCTGAGGGGTCCCTAAGATAGACTGTATATACAAAGATGTGCTGAGAAGGAAAAGTTGAATCACAACTGTATAGAAATCCAAAATCTCTGAGGAAAAGAGACATCGGAAACCACAGAATCCTATAGGAAAGAGAAGAGGATTCTGACTAGATCCAAGCAATCATTAAAAAAATGAGATAGAAGGACTATCAATCCCATCAAGGAGTTACAACATCGAATACAAGGGATCACGAGAGACTATGTGAGAATTGCATACTAATCAGGAAAAGAGAAAGAAGAGAAGACAAGTACAGAAGCACAACCAACAGGAGAAGGGAGTCATTCTCCTAACCTTAGTTGATTACAAAAGTGGTAGGGGTAGTTAGGTTAGCTTTGGACGGCGGACTATTTTCTTTGGACATTTATCCACGACTGATGAGCACCTTAGTTTGTAACATAGGTAGGCCATCCCCATAGTGATAGGGAAAGATAGGAAATATTTTATTCTTTAATAAAACCACGTTACAAATGTCCTCAGAGTGTCTGCGTCCTTCTTCTGATCTGCCACAGAACATAGGAATGATCATGGAATCTTACATTTAAAACATGCTTGAGATAGTGATTCAAGCATAAAACTCTTCTGAGCAGTCATTTCATCCGTCACACCATTCACCCTAACAGTATAATACCAGTGAACCACACAGTGTACACACTTATTTGGGCAGTGTTTATGGTATGTGAGGCTTGGCCTGTTCAGTTTCAGACCTACATTTGTAACTCAGTCCCCCTCACTTACTCCAAGTCTCCTGAAGTGCACAGAATAAATCACTTGAGCTCCTATTTGGTGAAAGAGTTTGGAGCTTAGCCCCTGTGCAGGTGGAGCTGGTCGGCCAAGCGGCACTCCAGTAAAGACAGGTTTGGCCTCCATCTTGTTCCCGGCCCAATTCTTCGCCAGGTAAATTGTTGTGTTTATTTTATTCAAATTTGCATAAACTAAAGACGTACTACTGAAATGCATTTTAATTAAAGCTTTCAACCCAATTGCGTTGCATTACTCTGTTCACTACATTGATCCAAATTTACAAAAGCGTTTTTTACCATGACAGTCAGCGCAAGGCTTGTGAATTTCACAGAGCAGAGCAGCATCCGTGCAATGTGTACATTGTTATCCCCTTTATAAATTCAGGGGTAAGAGGGGCATTTCTTCCACTCCGAAAAGTGCATCCCAACTCACAAACAGGAAGATCTTTTCCGTGCATAGAATACCCACACCGCGCCTCGGCCCCCATTCATTAAATCAAATTGGGACATTGGCGGTGTGAACATCACTATCACTACGTACTTGCATATGGACAGTCCCTTAAAAATGTCATCATCATAAAATCTGCTCTATGACACTTTAATGTAGGATCAACTTCAGTTCTCTGTTTTGATTCATTAAATCAGAGACTGGCCCACCAGCATGGTGAGAAGCGCTCACCATGCTGGTGAGTGGGCCTCTTCATTCATTCCCAAATCAAAGGCCCGCTCCCCAGCATGGCCTGTTATTCAATGAATCGAAGAAACAGGCCTTTGATTTAATGGATAACCAAAGCATAGAGCGTCCCTCCAGCAGGACTGTGCTTTCATACATTAAATCAAATGTCTGCTCACCCGCACGGTGAGTGGTGCCCACTGTGCTGGTGAGCGGATCTCTGCTTTGATTAATTAAATCAAAGGCCCGATCACCACGCTTGTTAGTAGGCCTTTGACTTAATAAATCAAAGCAGAGACCCTCTGGTGAGTGGGTATTGCTCTGACTCCTCCCCAAATCAGAGGCCCACTCACCAGCAAGGTGTGCGCCACTCAATGTGCTGGTGAGAGGGCCTCTAATTTGGCCACACCTCCTAATCTCCACACACCCAAATCAGAGCCTTCCTCAATTGGGGGTTTAGGGGTACCTAATTTTCATGCATTCATACACATTCACTCACACATCCATACACATTCACTCTCTCATTCACACACGCACTCACACAACATACACTCTTTCATTCACTCACCCATACCTACACTCATTCATCACACATGCAGCCATGCACACCTTCACTTTTTATTTCCTTACCCGAACGCAGCCCCTTGTCCAGAAGCTGCTCATACAGGTCCTATGATGGGCAGCTCTGTGCAACATGAACAGGAATCAGGGAGCACTTCCTTGTTCTTGCACATTGGCGCAAGAGTCAGGGTGTCCCCTGGAGTACGCCCTGGCAGCTCTGAATGTGCAGGGTGGTACAGCAACACCCCTTCACACATTCAGTGCTACAGTACGCCAGCCTGCACCCCCAAGAGGCCATGCAAGGCTGGGGAAACAAAATGCTGCAGCTTTGCCTGGCCCATTGGACATGTGTGCCGAGGTACGAACTGTCAGAGGGAAACCAAGTTTCCCTTTGGCAGTTAAAGCCAGCCCAGCGGTGCTCCCTCCACTGCTTATTTCAGCTGAGGGAGCGCTCAGTGTTTTTATTGGGCTGGCTTGGCAGGGGCTCATCCAAAATGAGTGGATCAACGCCCCATAACCCATGGCATCCAAAAACCACATACCTTCATTATAGATAATTATTCCCAATGGCCTTTTCAGCCAGTTCATGTGGCCAATTACACCTACCAGCTGCCTAAGGCTAGCTGGCATGGGTTCTATGTCATTTCATCGACAGATTGTTTTTTGATGTTTTTTTTAATGAATGCATTTCTATGAAAAAACGAATTGAAATGTTCTTTTTATATTTTGGGGGGTCCCCCCCAAGTCTCCCATCCACTATTGTCCGTTCTCTCTTTCTCGACCTTCCCACCCCTTATATGCACTCCCCCCCCTATATTTTTCAATTCGTTTTTTCGTAGAAACATTTTAATTAAAAAAAACATCAAAAAAAGACTGTCGATGAACGGACGCTGTACCCTGGCATGTACGTTTGATTTAGCCTGCTGCATTCGTGGCTTACATCAATACTTTAATAGCCATTTGACACACTGGTGCCGATTCTCAAGGGTTCGCACTGGAGTAAATCAGGACATGTCTGTGAGTATCTCAGATCTGCACCTTCTCTGTTATACCCGATTCAGAAAGCCTAAAACTGGAGCAAATCTGAAGATATCTGTATCATCCCCACAATGCCCTGGAGCCAGGGGTGGGCTGGATCCAAAAGCGGCCCTGGAAATGATTTCCAAAGTGGTCCATATTACACATGTTCAGCAAGCCCAGGCGTTTTCCTATGAGAACATTTGGAAAAAATAAGCTATCACACAAAAGAGGCCCAGGGCGCAGATCTCCAGAGTTCCCTATAGCCAGTCCAAGCCTGAGCTAATCTTTATGTATCACATGTGTACTTGAGTAACTCAAGGATTTTCCAGGCATGCCCAGATTAGTCGCCGTTAGAGGCTTTGTCAATCAGGAATAAAGTAGCAGGTGCCAATCTGAGATCCTCCCAGGTATTCCATTTGCCCCACCGGCGCTCTTTTTGAATTGGGCCCATTGTTTATAAAGTGAGCAGTGCTGCATATTTAAATAGCTCATGCACGGCTGCATAACACGAGAACTCCCTCAGAGCCTCCTGGACAGACACCTGCGGCACTCCCTAAGAATGGCACGTGTCTGCAAAAGCAAACGTGCCCACACACACAGGGGGCTTCCCCCGTGCAAAGGAGCTCTGCGGCAAAGTGCACGGACACAAAGGCAGACTTGTTTTTATTTCAGTTGGGGCCTTGAAGCACCTCTTTATGCTGGAGCGTAAGTGCTTTACTACGGAAAATAGGAAGTGCTTGGGCATCCTTCCGCAGTGCAGTGAAAGGGTTAAAATTAAACTTGTGCGCCGGGTGCCGCTACAATGAGTCCCCCTACTCTCACCCAGTAGTGTTTGAACTCCCTCTCATCTCCCCCAGCATCATTTCTCTCATTATTGGGCCTGACCTGGTTTCACGTAAAGTGAGTGTTTCGCTCGCTTCTACCTGTAGTCGTCACTAGTCCTATACAGTGCAGGCCCTAACATACTGTACGAGGAATGGCTCAGTTAACCAGGCTTCTCTTTGGCTGACACAGGAGCGTACTTTTACCCTCGTTCTTGCTTCGCTCTACTGCATTCATAATTTTCTGTTTCTGCTTCTATTTGTGTCATTATGCGAGCTGCTTATGCAACATACTGGAATGTCTATCCATAATGGTTTGCTTCCATGTCTCTTTTGTGTGTGACCTTTGCGAGGTTGTCCAATTCGCTGAAAGAGAGGTCCACCCTTCACACCCAGGCTTACCCTACGCCTTCTTCCCCAGCACCTCATACCCACCCACATGTTCCTCTCTATCTGAAACCCTGGGTCCCCACCTTCACACTGGCCCTCCAGCCCGCGCACCACTTCCTACAAACACACCCCTTTCCCACTCTCGTCTAGCCTCTATTATTGACCCACAAGCCACAACCTGTGGCACGATAAACACACTGCGTTTGCAGCGCAGTAAAGACACGTGCTACAAATGTTATGTAGGAAAGACCTCTGTTATGTCCTACCTATCCTGGTTCATTAGCTGTTTCCTAAGTATATGTGAGCCTGTGCCTGGAATGCTTGTATTATAGTGTTCCATCTAGAATGTTTTGGTGTGAGTGCCAAGGTTCTCCCTGTTCAGTTGGAAAATGAGCTGAACAGAGGGGGGACCAGTGGATGCTTCCCTCCCTTATGTACTTATCCTGCCTGTAACTTATTACCTGTGACATATGTACCACGAACCCACTAAAGTCTCTTAACCCAACCTGGTCTCCTGGCTCATCATTACAACTCCTCAATCTGCGTTGTAACAACCTGCTACCGTTTCAACGCTCTGTTCATATAGCCCACTTTCTAATTCAAGAACTGCTAAATGAAGTCCATTTTTACCGGACGTATATTTATCAGTCTTTCAAATCCAAATAAAAGACACAGAATTAAACAGCAATGATAGAACTTTAGCAAAGAGAACATACAAAATAAATACAAAATACATGCAAGTTATCAACCAAAATCGCCTGTTAGCATTCCCACCACTGGGCAATGCATGCAATAAGTGTATTTGACAAACAGATGGACCTGGCAACATGCATCAAATTATTCTTGTCTTTCAGATTGCATTTTGTGTATTAAGTTTCCCATTCCTAATATCAATATGTTCCTTCTACAGAGTGAAAGACTGCCTTAGCAACTGGTATTCACGCTCCTAACAAAATCCTTGCGGGCCACTCGTATTAGCTATATGAAGTAGTGTGTTGAATAGTATGGCCTGTAGAGTGGGGGTCTGCAACATTTGGCTCTCCAGATGTTTTGGATTACAACTCCCATCAGCCCTATCCAGCATAGTCAGTAGACAAGGATCATGGGATTGGTAGTCCAATAGATCTGGAGCACCCAGGTTTCAGCACCCTGCTGTAAGTGGTCTACATGTGCTGCACCTCTAGCAACTGAACACAAAGGACTGACACAGGAACAAGGCAAAGGCAAGGCATGGGCTGTTCCCAACAAAATGGTGTGGAGAAGGAGCAGCTCTCTGCTGTGCATGGGCGGATGTCTAACAGTGCAGCTTATCCTGTACTCCCACTTGCTTTGAGTTTGCTCAGAGAGAAAGGATTGTAATCCAGGATAAGAGGTGGAGGCTGGGAATCGAGAGAAAGGAACCCCATGCCATCCTGCTGATCAGAATCCACATTGTATCATAACCATCCACTGGAGATGGCTAAGTAAAACTGTGGTGATGACTGAACACCAAGGATCCTGAGAAGGGGGAGCCAGCTTCACAGGGAGCTGATGGCCTGGAACCAAGGATGAGGTGAGTTTGTGGAGGGAAATCAGCTAGAAATGGAACTTGTGAAAGGGAACCAGACACACACTCACAAAGCCTCTGAAGCTTAACAGAGTCCATGGAGGGGGCTACACACAGAGCCCATAGTTAGGAAAGCCACAGAGTGAGCCTGTGACGTGGAAGCCGGCACACAGAGAACCCATGGAGGCAAACTAGCCACATGGACAGCACAGAGTTTGGAACCACTCACTCCTCGGAGATGCCACAAAGTACACCCAACCACACAGAGCACCTGGAAGATAACCAGCCGCAGTAACAGAAACCTCCACAATATAGCCCATGCGGAGTAACCGACCGCACAAAGCCCATGGACGTTACCAAGCCACAGCAGGAACACATGGGGGGGGGGGGGAACTGCCACAATGATACCGTTGAGGGGGGCTAGCATGAGGAGGCGCTTAGTGAGTGGAACCAGTCACAGCGATTAAACCATCCACAGGCTAAGGGCCCGTGCATATGTGTGTGAGCGACACAAGATGTTGGAGGTGGAGAACCGGCTTCTGCTGCCAAACATGTAGAGTTAGAAGTGAACCATGAGTCCTGTCAAGAGGGGCAGTCACATTGATAGGGAAATATCCATGCCAGAACACAGAGATGGTATGCTGAAAGCCTTAGGGCGGAATCAGTGCCAGGCACATGAGCCCTATCACGTTCTACACCAGAATCCTCAGGAGGGAAACACAGTGCACATAGAGTCCCTGGATGGAGGTGTGCCACAAAGACAGTGAGAGCAACAATCGTGCACGGTGCCTGGGGAGGGGAACCAACACCACTGGAAACCTTGGAAGAGAAATCAGAAACACGTGTTCATGAAGGGCAGAGAGGAGGGTGGCTGGCGTACCTTTATTCTTAAAAAACATTCCAATACATATCTCCCCATTCAAGGGGTTCGGAGGCTTTATACTACATACAAAACATACCTATGCCTTTGCTCTCCTTTAGATGTCTTCAGCCACCTCGTGAAGCATCCACAGGGCTCCATTTACAGCACAACAAAGCATTGCCTTGCCTTCAGTCTGCAAGCACAGCATTGTGACAGCCTCCACCTCACACCGAGCATCGCAGGCCTTTAATATTCACAGAATTTACTCCGATTCCCTTATACCGGCTTTCAAGTCTTTAGTCTCCATAGGAAGCATTCTGATGCCTTTCAGCTCCAGGCAACAGACACTTCATCAGCTTCCCCCTGGCTGTGCATGCTTGCTTGCATGCTGCCCCCTGCCGCAACACTGCGATTCGCGTGCCCTACACGAAGGGCACAGGCGAAGAACCCCTTACTTCACATGGATTGTTCTTTTTACAAAGATGTCAACAGGCTACTGGCTCCATACTGCGGACTGCCTCCTTCCTCCTTCCTCCTGATAATATTCTTCCCGCCTACTATTTGACCCCCTGCTCGGATACACTTCCATCTTCCCTGTACTCACTCATCTCCCTGTTATCCTTTACTTTTATTTGGGTCATTTTAAGAAAGTCAACGGATGGAAGAGGGGAGCTCAAACACTTAAACAACTAAGGCCATCACAGGACGTGATATCACATGACCTTTTATCAGGTGATATCAAAGGAGACAGTTAATTGCTCCTTGTTACTCTTCTTGGCTTTTATGAGTTTTAATATGTTTTACTGCACATAGTTCTGTTCTTTATTGTGCTTTTAAGAGTTTTTTACACTGTTTATTACTCCTTGTTCCATGCCATGCATGTTTGCGCCCGTTTGCCCATGTGCCTAAGGCGCATTATAAATGGATAAAGAAATAAAAAATAAATAAGAAAATGTCAGGAAGTGTCTTAAAATAAGAGGAATTATTCTGTTGCTTCAAAATATAGAAGAATTAGATTAACTGAGAACATAAGAGTTGCAGGCGGACAGTAGGGTCGCGCTCTTCCACAATGTGATAAACCTTACAGGGTGTCCCCACCATGGATTACCGGGGCCAGGGAATGTCCGGCCATCGGTTCCTACCCGGTTGCTGTGGGAGACAGGGATGTGCAAAAGCATCTGTATCTCCACTCCCATGAGTGAAAGACTAATTTAAAAGGCAAGTCTTTCAAGGGTAAAGGTAACTATGGAGACCAGAGGGATCCCATTTGGCCCAAAATGGCACCTTCTTTCAGTAACCCTTTCCGCTGCTCTGAAGTTACCCCTTAAAATACTATGGTGGAATCCCTGTTATTTGGGGTTTTGAAATAGGAGGTGGACCTTTATGTGGGGAAGGACAGTTGATACCATAATGCCAATAATGCCAAGCTAGTCTCCTCCTCTGTAAGGCATATCCTGCCATTGATGCCACACCCTACACATCCTATAAAAAGCGGATGCTTTTCCATATAGCTCTGGAGCTTCCAAGAAAAAAAAGACTATGACATCCAAGGACCGTGAAGGTCTGACATAGAAGATGAACACAGTGTGACAGACAATGACTAAAGGAACCCAGTGAGACATGGAGATGCAAGGGTCTGGAAAGAGTGGTGGGGCATGTGGAAGCGATGGGTGCAGCTTTGGTGAGACCAGACAAGGCTACTGGGACACCTTGTGCCATGTCAGAGTTCATCCTGTGTCTCACACAGGAGAAGGGAATCAAGCAATCCTCATCTCACGCTGCCAATCGCCTCATTCAACAGGTGATGCGTCGATGGAGTCGAGGCATGTTTGAAGGGTTGACTTCACCTGGCATCTTCAAGGCTAAATTGGCACAACCCATATACAAGGCTAGGATAGCCTGATCACAGTGGGACTGACAGGTCAGGGGTTGTAGCGATGAATTGTACAGCCAGCCTGTATTTGTCCCTTCTGTAATGGAAATGCAATAGGAATTTAATTGAAGATGGAGTTAATTGACAGTCACTGCTTACAGCATTCACATTGCCCATTCTGTACTATGGCCAATTGGGTTTTACTGGTGCAACACAGGCATGGCTTTTCAAAAGCCTTTTATGAACTGGCATCCCCTAATTCTGGGAGCAAAGTAGATCAGATTGTTTAAAAAGAGAGCTATAATGATTGCTGCAGTTAACACCTTATCATGCCAACACTGATAATGTGGTTTACTGGTGAAACACTAGCACTGAATTTCTTAAACTGGCATGACAGTTTCCTGGGTCATTGCGCGAACAATTACATAGCCACAGAAAATAATGATGACTGTCTCAACAATTGCAAAATAGTGTTGCTCTAGTAAAGTACATTGTCCGGCTGCTGTCTACATTGCGTCCAGAGAAAGGTGAGGCCAGCCTCAACAATACTATACCAGTTTTTCCGTAGTTAAATGTCCTGCATTTGCTACATTGCCCCCTGAAGATAGTGATGTGAGCCTCAACAATACCATAAATGCCCCCGCAGAGAAGACCTTTCAGCTAAGAAATGGTTTTTAGGCTGCGCAATGAGCAGTATGCTATGCTAGCCTTCACCTCCCAACAAAATGTGTGAATAGTGGCGACCCTCTCCTCTCCCACCCCGGTTGTGGCACTTAAATTGCTGTGTAGTATGCATCCTCGTCCCTGAAAGCACAACTCTGATTGAAAGACACACAGCCAAGATGGTGAATGGTCCAGTGCGAGGTTGACTATTTTTTGCTTACTCCGCGGCTAAATTCCTGTGAAAAAACTGTCAGCTACCCTTTCAATTTGAGACAGACAAGCGCACTGTTTCAGAGAGTCCTTTGAACTTCATCAACTGCTTAAACTGAATACCGACTCTACTCTTTGGACGTTTCCTTTTAAACCCCAACGAGGATACTAGGAGACTACTCCATCCACTTTGAGGATGTGAGCTAAACTGAAGGATTATTGACAAACCCAGTTTCTCTGTGTCGACCACCACCACTCCCAGGCGAGCAATCCGACTGTATATGCGCACTGATGGCACTTATGGAAAGATCAATTTAGATCAACCATAAAGTTAAAGTGACCACAACATTATTCTCCTGAAGAAAGTTCCTAATGTAAATAGTGAACTGAAACATGTTGAGGACAAGACCTAGGAATTGTTTGTACTAGTGATATATATAGATCTTTACTGAGCAGACTTCAGTTTAACAGTCCAGTAATATCTGACTCTGAAGTGTCCTGATGTCATAATTGTATCAGTGTTGAACAGCTGTTATCACATTAGTAGGTTATAGTGTCACAAGTACTTTATTTTAAAAGTTGTTTTATCTAATTGTGTTTAAACGTGTTTTACCCATTTCTAATCAATTGAAAATGATTTGAATTATGAAATTTGTATTTGGATGTGCTTTTGTGTATGTATCTTCCAAAATAAAAGAAGGCATCATGAGAGCCCCGCCCCCACCCCCAACCCCTTTCCCCCCTTCCAGCCATATGTGAAGGTCTCAAGCCATGCGCATGCATGCAGCTCACGCTCCAAAGTCTGGTGCTCACTGAGCCCATTGAGACTGATTGACAATGAGCTGAAAGAGTGGCGCTGAAGGTGTTTAAAAAGAAGGCCTATAAAGATTAGGAACGTCTGCTGCAAACAGCAAAGGCCTTGTCGTGGAGAACATGGCGTGAATTTCATGCGTCACAGACGGAATCGAGTTGCGGGATGCGTTTACAGACTCCCTCTGTCTATTGCTTTTTTTGCCTCACAGACCATGGCTGCCCATGTTCATCCATGAGAGACATTAGCTTTGTCCCTCACCACTGTTCGTATCTCCGCCAGTTCGGAATGTGGGAAGGGGGGCCATTACGTCATGAACACCAAAACGTGATGAATGGAAATACTTGAGCCAAACCACTGCACAGTATTCCATTCCACTGGGTTTAGCTTATCCGTACCATTAAAGAAGAACAAGCCTAGCGAACTGCCAGTCCTGATCTTTTGCTAAAGCAATCGGGCCAGCCTAACTATAAATCCATATGGCTGCGTATTACGCCTGGTTCGTGGGGGCATTCTATTCAAAAGTGTTTCTTTTACCATGTCACTAGAAAATAAGTAAAAACAAAGAGGTGATGGCTGGAAGGTTTAGAATGTATCTTAAGCCTCTGGCAATTGCTCTGGGCAATCCTCCAGACCAGTGGTAGAAGTTCACGAAAAGAAGTTGTGGAACTATGTTCCCCACTGGCCTGCCCACGTTCCCCACAAACCCCATCGCCATGCCCCCTCCCACGCACAAAACGAACCCCCAAACACATGTGCATGCTGTTTGAGGGAACGTTCAGTGCAGTGCATTGAAAGTGCAAGTTTCAACTTCTTCCTAAAGGTTTATTTTAACACGAAACCATTCTGCAACTGTTTCTTTTTAAAATAAAAGTATAGGAACCGTAAAACTTAATTTAAAAAGCAGTGGAGCACCTCTCCCGACCTCTCCTGCCCACTTCGACTACTTCTCCAGACCATCGTTTTTCAGCCTGCCAAGCCATTATAGAAAAGGAAAAGACCATGTGGAAATCAGGCTTTGTCCCACCCCAAACGAGGCAATCCAGCCCGAAATGCTAGGTCACATCCCTTCTGCATGAGACCACAAGCATCCCCATACATGTTTTGGCCTCATTGGGCGTCATCAGTGAGGAGCAGTTTGGGTGTCTAGGCACAGCAGGCACAGGACCCATGTCTGGGCATACCCGTCCCACTCGGGGTGACAAAGACTAGAAAATGAGTTACAACAAAACTGGTGGTGGCCCACACAACCGGCAAAAGGTTAGTTCATGAGAAAGGTCAGAAACGAAATAAAGGGGATTTGCTAACAGGAAGTTGGATTTACAAGATTCTCCAGAAGGCTTAATTTACATCGAAAAGAGACCACTCTCTGTCAAGTGAAAAACAACACGTTTTTTTTTCTCTTTTATTTCACATCAGACGACTCTTTGGGCTTCATCGCAGAATAATTACCACCCCGGCCATGCTGAAAAGCATGGGGAAAGTGAGATTACGGCAAAGAATCCCCCACCACCTGGCTAGCAGAAAAAAGAGCTGAACGGTCCATACTGCAACAAGCCCAGCCATCATTGGATCAACAGTTGAGAATGTTCCTGCTCAGCAGGAAGGGGGCCAGTCTGGTGCTACCCCACTAGAGGGAACATCCTCTGGACACAGCAGGCTTGCACACTGGCCTGTAAGGGCTATGATATGGGATTCTTACTGACTAGTAAGTAGACTGCGGAGAGTTAATGGCTTAACTACAGCTGTAAATGCACTCCTGGTGTAATAAAAATGTCTAAAAGGGTGCCCTTCAGCCACACTCTAAGACACATTTACGTATATGATTTAGATCTGTTCCTTGCACTGACGTCTTGTTAAAACACGCATTGCCAAAGCCAACAATTTCAGCTTGTGTAAAGGTATTATGAATTTGCCAGGCACTGATATCATATGCCCAGGTCGCCATTGTGCAGATGTTTAATCTTATGGCTAGGTGATAACAGTATGACAGTGTCTGGCAAATGCCTTTCCCTGCCCACACAAAAGCCCAGACTGTTGGCTTTGTTAATGCTTGCCTTTTTGTGTGTGTGGTGTTTTTTGGCATTCCAGGCACTTTTTCTTGGCGATGCACTTTTTTTCATGAATCCCAGACGTTTTGCAGCCTCAAATTGTGGCACACACAACTTGTGAGAAATGCATCTGTGATACTTTGTGAATCTCAAGGTGGCAAATAATGTGGGTGGTTGCAGCCACAAATTGCTGTTGCCACAATTTGCAGCCATGAATGGGAATCTTTGTGAATCAGGCTCCACAAACGTTTCTGTACAGATATGTTAGCTGGTATATTGTCACACTAACTGTAACAATATCTAAGGTATAGAAGAAAAAGGAAACAAGCATTGGCACAGCCAATAGTTTGCAGTTGTTTATTGCATTTTCTTTTGTCAATAGGAATGCATACAATAAATACTTGGGCCCTACATACCCAGTATTTACATTAAAAGTTCCCAAAATGCCCGCTAGTTGGTGTTTTCATACACATAACATTAGTATTAGACCTATAAAAAGGTAAAAAGGTTATCCTTTCACCACAGTGTACAGATGTTTTCTACTATGTCCATTACCAACATTATGCATCTGCAAATTCATAATACCTTTACACAAGCTGAAATTGTTGGCTTTGGCAATCCGTGTTTTAACAAGACGTCAGTGCAAGGAACAGATCTAAATCATATAAGTAAATGTGTCTTAGAGTGTGGCTGAAGGGCACCCTTTTAGACATTTTTATTACACCAGGAGTGCATTTACAGCTGTAGTTAAGCCATTAACTCTCCGCAGTCTACTTACTAGTCAGTAAGAATCCCATATCATAGCCCTTACAGGCCAGTGTGCAAGCCTGCTGTGTCCAGAGGATGTTCCCTCTAGTGGGGTAGCACCAGACTGGCCCCCTTCCTGCTGAGCAGGAACATTCTCATCTGTTGATCCAATGATGGCTGGGCTTGTTGCAGTATGGACCGTTCAGCTCTTCAAGACATTGGGCCCGCATCATGGAATATGTGCCCAGTTCAAAGTGAATTTGCACAGCTGAAAAGTGACTATGCATTGCCAACACAAACCCTGAATCATGGAACCGTGCAAAGTGTATTTTGCAGTGCAAAGTCCAGTGCAAATTCACTTTGAACCGGACAAATATTCCATGAATTGGGCCCATTAAGGGAACTTTTAAAATAATTGTTGGGTAGATCGACCATATTTAAATAATTACAGTACATTTACAGTGCATTTTGCACTTGCCACCAGCTGGCTGTACTTCTTATTTCTTTACTGTTTTTATTTATTTTACTGTTTATCCTATGTACTGCACTGCCTCTCCCCCTTTCCTCTCGCACTTTTCCCTTTCGCCTGCACTTGTGGGATCTCAAGGTCACCGGGCCTAGTAAGATCATTGTCTCTCTCCTCCCTCTGTTCCCCCTCCCTTGACTCTTTGCGCCTTGAAACACTTGTGTATGGACGTGTTATAAATGCCATATCATATCATAGCCATATCATCATCTGAGATAAATAAGAGCGGTTCAGTGGTGGTGGTGTTCTCCACCTCAGAAAAATGTGTTGAACTGGTGCATTTTGCAGCAACTGTTTGAGAAAGATTGGGTATAAAGCTATACAATTTAGAACTGGTTCTGGGGTAAGGGATCACAAAATAAATGTAGGAGGCTGGTGGGGTGACGACTCCCCACAACCCCTCCTCTGAGCCCTCCTACGTTTATTTTTGTTTTGGTCTCTCCAGAACATTTTTAAAATATCTCTTTGAAAAGGTGCATTTTAAAAGCATGATTTTTGAGAAAAAAGTGCATTGCTATAAAGCCAAACAACTTACAATTGGTTCTCTAGGATAACACATGATAAAATCAAATAAATGCAGTGTCCACAATCTATCTATGTGATTAATGGTCACTGTAAATCGCTTGCATGAGGACGCGGCCACAGCCTATCACTGCCAGTAATGATCACTGTAAATCACTTGTTTGAGCCTACAGCCACAACTAATCTATGCCAGTAATGGTCACTCTAAATCGCTTGCATGAAGCTGCAGCCACAATCTCTCTTTGCCAGTAACGGTCATTGTAAATCACATGCATGAGGATGAGGCAACAACCCTATCAATGCCAGTAATGGTTACTGCAAATCACTTGTATAAGGTGGAGCATGAGAACACAATAGAAATCAACAATGCTCTTTCCCCCACCAGACTGTGGTGTTCAGCCATGCTATATGCTAACATGTTTGGGCACGTCCTGGTGGGTGGGTGGTGTCATGTCACTACAATGCCCATCCATCTATGATGCATGCACTCTATTCTGCCACACTTGGTTGGCAAGGCATTTTGCTGACTATGAAATTGGCCACCCCATTGTCATCAGGAGAAAAGTAGTCCTGGCATTTCAGAGAGCAACGGTGCCAGTTCCAGCTGATGAATCTTAATTGGAGGCGTTTAAACCGTTCCCATGAATATGCACAAGGGAGCGAGTTCAGAAAAAGAGCCCCAAACAACCAAATGGTTTGAGGGTGATTCTCCCCCTGAGAATTGTTTCATAATAATGTATTTAAACAGTGCATTTTACAGCAGACACACTTTACACCCATTTTTAGGGTAACACCTGAAAAAATCCAATAGATGCTAGGTCACCAACAGTGTGCTAGAGCATTTTCCAAAGCATTTCCATGATGCCTTTGACCACAATATATTCCAGTATTCTGGCAGAGTAAAACAAACATTTTTATACTGGCTGTGTGCAAACATATGCATTTTGACTGCACCAATGTATGCCAGTATCCCCGCGTAAGAACTCTTAATTCGTCTTTGCTCATAATGCCAGTAATAATGCTAAGCCACTGTAAGAAAACATGTCCATACTGGTTGTGCCTATGTCGGACAGTATCCCCACTTAAGAACACTCATCATGCTGTCTTTGCCGATAAAGCCAGTAACAATACCATGCCACTAATGTCAATAGTGACGGCACCAATGTAGACCAGTACCCACATAAGAACAGTCAACATGCAGGCTTTTCCCATAATGCTAGTACAAACCTAGAGACCGCTCCCTCCATCATCCCAATGAACACTCCCCTGCCCCTCAGCACACACACATTCATACACATAAGACAAATGAAGATGGACACACACATAGGGCCTGATTCACAGGAGCGTTGTTATAACCGTGCAATCCCATAGGAAAACATTCTATGAATCAGGCCCACAGTGTATACACACACATACAAATAGATATGAACACACGCTTATAAGCACACACATACACAACGGACACACTTGCAAAAACACACCCCAAAAAGTCGTTAATACATTCTGTTGGTCACATCTAAAGCCAAACCTAATTTGTGAAGAGAGGAGAAATAACAGCGATAGTCTCTTTCGAAGATGATTGTTTTTGGAGGGTATGTTTTATATAAAATGGTATGTTTTCCCACAGTGCTCACCACCTCCAATAATGATCAGGAAGTTTTAACCCCTAACGAAAAAAACCCTGCCCTTCATGAACAAAACAGAAGCTCGCACAGCTCACCTGATCTCCTACAGCAGAATGTGATCTACTGTACGGGGTGTAGTGAACAGCCCGCTCCACCACTGTACAGTGCTATGGATGACTTCAGCAGGAACGCCAGTAAGTGACTCAATCTCAGGCTGTCAGTGTCACACATGCTTTTGGGCAGGTGCCAGCAGACAAGTCTCAGGCAATGACTTGTGGTGTCAGCTGGCCATGGCGAAGAGCCTGCTAGAACACACTGGAGCTAAAAGGCCAGTGCCCATCTGTTGTATACCCCTTTGTCATCAGTAGAGGCAAATAGTGAGCTTGACTCTGCTGTTCTCTCTACCTATTTATGGGGGGGCTATAGCCTTTGTGAGAGCACGCAGGGGAATGAGCAGAGCTGGCTATGGCCAACATTGAAACAATGTTGGTTGCGCCTCACCCACGCCTCGTGCAGCAGAAAGCTTTCAGTGGAATCGGCTGTGCAAGACGTGAAAATATAAAATGCACTTGATTCCAGCACTGTTGAGTCACAGTAGATGTACTGGAGCGTACTGGTGTGCACCTGAATAGGCGCAACAGTTGTTGCCCCACAAAAAACGCAAATGAAAGTGTGGTACATGGGATTGAGGAGGAAAGTGGGAACAAACACTGGTAACACTTTAAAGCGGGATGTTGAAGTTGGGCTTTTAGGGGTAACCAATAAGTCCCTGTTTAGTCACTAATGGCCCTGCACAGATAGAGGCAATAGTGAACGAATAGTGAACCTTTTGCAATGGTGTAATTTACAGTTTGATTTAAAAGAAAGAAGGCATGCAGGAATTGCGCAAACCATGCTTACCCTCAAAATCCCCCCCAAAAACTTTGAGCATTCAGGACGAAGGATGCTCGGGGCGTTAATAGCCTTAACATCTGCATTTGAGGTGCAGGCTTGGCCATTATCGGCCCTCAATCCTTGGCAAGGCCCATGCTTTGCTCAGGCCGCTCTAGTCGGGCTCAAACTGGCAGGCAGGAATAGAACAGGCCAGCTCAAGTGGGGGGAAGCCGTTATTTAGGCCCCTTCTGGGGAGTCACCTCCACAGCATGAGCCTTCAGGTTCTCTGCTACCAATAGGTTTGACCTCTGCGGAAGGATACACAGCAATGGTGGACAGCATCAACGCCTCACTGTCTCCTCAATGTGCGAGGGACTGGACTTGCGTGCATGCCAGTGCCGCTAGCAGACTGTGGCCACCCCTGGGCAGCCCATATTGTCAAGTAGAGGAGCTACGTGTACCTTTATAGCCAGGTTCCATAGCTTTTAGAACCCGTATTGCCTCTTTTTTAACTTCAGGTTTAGAAGCAAGCAGCCAGCTAGTCATCGGGCAGCTCCATGTTAATGATGGATGTTTTAGAATACCTGATGCAACACAGATAACACATGGCTGCTGTGCTGCTATAAAGTGAGAGGGCAGGAGAGCACACTTATTTTATTTATTTATTTTATTGTTTACATTTGCATAGCGCACAAACAGCCCATAGGTATCGTGGCGCTGTTACTTAAAGGGAACTTGGTTACACTGCCTTATGGTCGTTCCTGTCTGAGGCTGCAGAACCAAAGGAAGTATTTTCACACCTAAATGCTGCATCTGTGGGAGAGGTCTCACAATGCAGTTACTTGTAATACTTACAAATTATGTGCCAACTGTCTGCTCTATGCTTCGTAACAAAAGGAAACCGTGTTAGCACCTGCGCATCCACAGAGATTACTGGCAATCAGAGGCAGCGCAAAATTAGCAAGATTAAAAAACACTGACAGACGGCCCAGGCTGATCTACTAAACCCTCAGAGAGCGTGCGTGGGTGTCTGTCTGTGGAGACGCACGAAGGAGCCTGGGAGCGTGACGTGAGGTCACGGTCAAAGCCCCTGCGTCGAGCGGACGTTGAACCCCGACTGCTGCGTAGTAGCTACAGCGCTGCAGCCGGAGGCTCCGACGAGCTCAGCGAGAACAGAGGAGCGCTGATGAAAGGCATTGCCCGCCACAGTTTGCCGTTACCTTTGTAAGCAGATATGCTGGGGGAGGGGTAGCGAGATAGGATGTTTATTCACCCGCACAGTACAGGAAGCAGACGAATGTTTGGGGTCATAATGAAGCAGTCACGCCCGCTAGGCGGCAGCGTTGCCACGGTTTGGTTGCACATGATGCATTTGAAGCTATAGTTCGTGCTCATTGTCTACGTGTATATATTTGTGTGGAATTCCATACGCAATGTCTACGCTCTGTTCTGCTGTGCCTTTCCCTCTTTCTTTGTCGTGAGATAGACACTGATATTGGCTCTTAGACTATATATTCGCCTGCGCCGCTCTGTCCCCTGCACTTTTCTTTCTTTCCTTGTCTTTCTTGTGCGCTCTCCGTCTAGATTCCTCTTTTTGCTCAACAGCAGCCTAACCAAAAATGACTGTTACACAGAATAGAGAAATAAGGTGGGCTAGTAACTATCCCCCCTATTTGCCTCATCACGAAGCGATTGTGTTTACAAAGTTACTACATACCTCATGTTACAAAGACATTCAGCATCATCCCCGACTGTGAAATCAACCAACACTAAAAGAAGACAAGACAAAGGGGTAGCTTGCGATCCAAGGAATACATATCGGTCCTGATGAAGGCCCCAGGTTACACACATTAAGAGGTCTAGAGGAGGTCCCAGCCATGGTCTACACCCCTGCCCCCGTTTCGAGGTACCAGGAACATACTCGCCAAAATACGTGAGGTACGAGGAGCAATTGAACCAACAGAGAGCTATACTAGGCCTATGCCCGGTACCGGTGCCCATCAGAAGAGCAATATCGGCTGAAATGGCTATAACCAGACAGCCATGTGCTGCACGGTACCCCCTCAGACAACCGTACCATCATCTGACACGAAATGGAGACTACTTACAGACTGTCCCCGAAGAGACCCACAGAGCCTTAATGGAAAGTGAATGGTGACGACATAAGAGCCCAGACTTGACGTACAGATAGCCATAAAACGACGAGCTAAAGATGATACACAAGGACGAAATGAAAAGAATAATGATGTGATAGACGTATAAGAAGATACAACGTTGCAGGACAAAGTACGTAACAAGGATCAAACTGTGCAACTGACTGAATGCATGTAAATAGGCTGGAAACGCAAGAGGCTAAGTAAACGGTACTGCTTGCAATGCTTAGTAGAAGCTTAGAGCGGCAAGCGCCAATCATATATCTACCTCAATGAAGCATACTATACAAGTGCGACTCCATTTTGTAAAGCAGAATTAAGCCCATGTTGCAAAGGACTAACAAGGCCAAGATTCATATTCCAGCCAGAGCCAAAGGAAAGCGCGGAATCGAAACTCAGTAAGAAGTAGCTCATGCCTGGGAATTCGAGGTCAAGCTAAGGAAGGGAGGAGAGCAGCAACCTCGGAGAATCGAAACTTCAGAGCATACCAGCCAGCCAGTGAAGGTCGAGATAAGGAGGCCCCAGGCAGGAGGCGAGGCTAAGTAAGAATCAAATACACGAAAAGAAGGAAAATGAAGCAGATTCACGGTGAACAGACACGTGACCAGCCAAGGGCAAAGAGGTACCAACGTCTGATGTCACCCAGAAATCAGGATGCCATAACTTTTTCTGATAAGGAGCTACAGTTTCGAGGCCATCCTCAGCCAACTAATTGACACATAGCCCTAAAGGTAATGATTAATGAAAGGGAGGCAGGGTGAATCTTGGGGCACTCCACATCTGGGTGTCCATTCTGCATGCTGCTAATTAAAGTGGAGATTTATGCCTAGGGGTGTAACCCAACCAATCACAATGGACCAAATAACCTAGGGTCCTATAGCTTGTAGAACCAATAAGACGTCGCAGTTGTAGTGACATCTATCATGAGTGATGTAGTGGGATGAGCATATACGCCCACCCGATAAGAATTATCCAATCCGCATGCTCTGTTACCATACACAGATATAGCACCTATACTTAAATTACCTTTCCGACCAATAAAATTCTATGACAAACGTATGAGTTTTACACGTCAAATGATGAAGAATTTTTCCCATAAAAGTTGCTGTCTGAATGAAGAATTTGGGAGTTGAAGTGAGAAAGGCGATCGCGACTCTTGATTACCATTTGTTTCCCCGTCTTTTGTACTTGTCATTAAACAGACTTCCCTTTGCCAAACTATTGAGTTGTCCCTATTGAATTGTGTCGGAGTAAGAGAATCCTGCACCCCAACCTCCTCAGGTACTAGAGGGTGAGCTCTGACCAATGGGCCCGTCAGAGGATACTACGCCCTCTTGTACAGAGGAACGCCAAGAAGGGGCGGATCCCAGTTTGAAGGCCGAAACACATTGTGTCGACTACTCTATTTTGCATAAATATCCTTCTCATCAGCGGAACAATCAAATAATTACGACCACAGAGAAATGTACACAGAAATAAATACCATGCTAGTTAAATGAATGACCCTGGATTGAACAATAATACCTAGATACATCTATTAGGTGTTCCGGGTTATATCTGTATGTATGGTCCCATCAGTAAAAATGCTAAATGTCTTCAAATAAGTCTTCCTTTGCTTATATCGCACTTGTTTTGCACTAACCCCACTTTTTGAGACTAGGTATGTACCAATGCACACTGAAAATAGGAAACAAAGTATGTGTTGGTCTATCTTGCAGATTATGTACAAATTCGTTTTTCGTCTTTTAAAAATTGTTGTCGATGTCTGTGTAAACCGTTTTTTAATGTCTATTTAAGCATATATGTATATGTATTATATGTTCTTTGAATACATTAATTGTATAAAGATTTGGAGTAGAGGTTGCGAGCAGTATTTGCTGGTTTACTGCACTCTTTCAAGACTTGGTTATTTGGCCAACACAAGGGACGAAGGGGTAGCCTAGAACTCGCACCTTTGTTCTCCTTAAAGTATTCCCCCACTTTGCAAGCAAGGCCCACCGTGAACAAAAAAAGAAGGGGTTGACCCCATCTATATAGACTCATCCATAGAAGGTCCCCACATTTTTCGAAAAAATGGCCCCCCGCATACATGGCAGATTTATGGTTAAAAAAAAGACTGCAAAAAGGTGATATTTAACATTGGCTTTTCCATAGAGCCCAAAAGCAACCTTGTAAGGCACATGCCTGGAAACTATCTGCTTAGATTATCTACAGGCTTGCCACACACTGTACCCTTATCTGGAACTGGTGAACGCATATCTGAGATAGTGATACAAATACGCGCATCTGCAATTGACGTATGTGCATCAACATGCACACGATCACCCCTAACAATACATTCAGAATACGTCTATACATATGCAATATTCTTGAAATATGAGTTAGCACAATATGCACAGGTAATATGTTTAGAATGACTATGCAGACAGACCTCACAAGCACAGACCCTACACTAACAGACCTCACAAAGACATCCCACAAGCACCCTATGCCCATCACACACACTGTTCAAATGCGTATGCACGTGCAATATGTTCAGAGTATAAGTAAGCACAAATAAACACTTGGATTCCAAGTAACTGCAAATAGTACACTCAGAGCACTAGCACATACAATCAATATGCTCTAACGGATTATGCACACACAATCCCATACACACACTCAGTACACACAAATATTTCTCAGACTGGGCAATACACTTAATAGCTACAAACAATACGTTCTATTATCATACACTCAGAATGAAGGTAAGCACATTATGCACACACAATGTGCACAGAATATAAGTGAGCATAACGTATACATACATCCAAAACACTCAGAATACATGTTAGCACAACATGCACATACAACATGCATGGAGCATAAGTGAGCACAGACAATATGCCTGAATTACGCAAATGTTAAAAAAAAATCCAATAGATGCATGCACAATCCAGGGCACAAGTAAGGACAATATACACATACAACATGCACAGAATATAAGTGTGCTCAGAATTTGAATATGCAAGGCAACTATCACACTCTAAAAACACATAAACATAGACACTACCCCAGGAATATACGTACAAACAATAGACTGTGGACGAATATGCATACAGACCCCCTGATACGCCTCTTCCCTCCCAGCAACCCCCAGCGCCCAACAGACATGCCAAACACACGCAAAGATCCCACACACTTCCACACACACCACACCCACATACTCGATTACCAATGAAAAATGTGAAACGCACACACAGTCAACAACACATGAACACACTGTCACACACACATGCTCAGTCGAATCGAAGTACACAAATGAAGAGATTAGTAGACAAGGAACATTTTGTAAAAACAAATATATATTTGGGTTGCTATGTGACCTACGCCGTGATACCTCCAGGTTTGGGTGTGTAACAAATGCTATGAATAAATAAATAAATATGTGTGAAAAGGTGAAGTCTACAAACACTGGGAAAGCCGACTTTAGGATACAAGCACTTCGTCCAAACATGAATAAAGGTGGGTAAAGAAACATTGGGTTAATGGGTATCTTACATTAATCCAGTAGTTAAGAGAGACGTGTAAAGTAGTGATGCGCTTTGATTTAATTTGTAGTCTGTAGTGTAGAGGGTATTGGGAAAATTACTCATTTAGACTTCATGGTTGTACACGAACATTGGCCATGATCATTCCGTTTAGAAAATGTCAAATAGGCATGGTCATTCTGGACATTGCTGCGGAATGCAGAAGGCTGGAGCGGATCAAATGCCAGCACTAATAGTGCTTAATTAATTGGACAATTTGATCTGCGCTGGAAAAGATATATCGCTGTTTAGACTAATGAAGCTACAGAGGAACTCCCATGTAATTCCTCTTAGAATTGCGGCAGCTCTCAATATCATTGGCAAACGTCTGGGAAATCCATCAAAATACGCAATGTCTTATAAGATAGCCAAAATTGTGTGACTACATCATTTATAGTCGCAGTTTCCCAATGTGCTTTATCTAAGCACCATCTCCTCCCACCTTTGTAAGTGAATGACATAAATGGATGTCAAATACTCACCCGGCAAAGTTGATCAATTGGATCAGAGTACATTTACATCATATGTAATGGCCTAGTCCATTTCTTTTTTCCGAAGTGAGTTCCAGACTGTCCCAACTTCCCATTGCATCCTGTGATACCAGTGACTGCAGCGGGCCTCCACAGTGGCCAAAGCGGCTTCAATACAGAAAGGGGACCGGGCTGCGCGTGCAAGTGGCTTGCATCCGACCACCACCCATGCAGATCTGCCAGGCTCATTCCCTATATTCAGAAATGCATGGTCCCCTGCACTTGTGACGGCAGAGCGCTGCAGCCAGCCCTTCACACGTGTAGGTAAAGGAATAGAAACTCTCACACTCATGCATGGTATGAGCATTTCTATTCCAGACACTGTAAATCAGGTCGGCGCTTGGAAATAACTCTCTCTGATTTGTGAATTGCCCTCTGCCTGGCCTGTGAAAGAGAAAACCAGATGTAGAGGGAGGTGGTACAGGTTAAGCACGTGCCAGATTTCATTCCTTTGTGAATAAGGGATGCCCAACTAGATGTTCATAGGCATTTGTGGGCTCAGGTTTCGGTTTTGGGAATTAACCCTAAAATGCAGTAATGTTTCCTAGTTTCATGCACAGTTGGTACAGGTAAGTGAGGAACATGTTTTATGAGATGCATGCTCCTGATACTGTCAGATGCAAAGCCTAGTTTCCTTAATTTCTGTACCAGGGCTGATCATTGCGGATTGGAAGTCCAATAAGGGAAAGAATATGCCAAAAACAATAGGACGTGCTAAATAGAGCTTCATGTCCGATTACTCCTGCTTCTAAGAGCTGTAATAATTAAGCTTTATAGACCTAGCCCGAGGGCCATACCGTGAGTTATGGGCACTGAAGACCATGTTAAAGGCCCAAGCTCAGCGAGTGTGTTTAACAAGGTCTTCAGGGCCCAAGAGTGGGGTCTGCAAAGCTATTATGTCCTTATTGGACAGGGGGGGCAGGGGAGTGCCTGGAGTGGTTGCTGGGAACTTTAGTTCCCAGAAACCAAGTGCACAACTTAATGAGGAGGGAAGGGCGCGACTTACAAATGAGTCTGAGTTTTCGAGTGGCAGTGGGGGGTGATTTAAAAAAGATGCCGGGCCAGGTGTGCCTAGTACGGCCCAGTGAAGATTTTATGGGGGGTTGGGTGTGTCCCCGATCCCCAGCAGGGTAAGGAGCAGGGAAGAGCGCATTGCTCCTGCACTGGTATCAGGGACTCTCAGCATGGTGCTTCCGTGATGAGAGGGAGTGCCGCACCGAGTGCCGCTATGCTGGCAACATTGTCAGCCCGGCACTCCCTTTAGTCACAGGAGTGCTGCGCCAAGAGCCCTGAAGAGAGTGGTGCTCTCAGAGCAGTGCTTCCATGGTCAGAGGGAGTGCGGCACTGAGAGCCCTGCCTGCCATGCATTCCCACCTAAAGGAGTGGCATGGCATCCCCACATTGGACAATTTCCAGGCAATACAGGATTTCCGGCTCAAATGGCCTGGAAATTGGCCAATGGGCGAGTGCCACGTCACTCCCCCAGGGCATAAGAGATGTTAATATGACCCAAGTTAATGGTACACACTTTATTGACTACTGAAGCATGAAGTGCTGAGTCAAACCTGCCGGGATTCCATCTGGCGATAGCAGTTTGTTACACAGAGATATGAGGACATCTGACCAGAGGAAATAAGGAATGGGGGTACTCATGAAAGAAGCAGCAAACACATGGTTTATAAATGTTTAGAAAACATCAGAAATTTAAAGCAATGTCAAAGAGCGGGCTTGAACAAATACAAAGAAGGATCAGTTAGGTATTCACAGTGGAACACTTGTGTATAGGTGTGTTATAAATGCCATATCATATCATATCAACCCTCTGATGCAAGGTGAAGAAGAACAGCTGGTAGACTTCAAAAGAGAATGGGAAACACTACAAACAGTTCACTTGGCCAGAACTTCCAGGTGTGGGCGTGGTCAAGCAACAGATCTAGTAATATTCCCTAAGCATCATGGACCTCTCCACGGCAACAGCACTGAGATCATGGAAAGCTCACACCATGCACGTCGAGCGGCATGTGCTAAGTCTATCTACACATGAAAGAAACATGAAACCATTGCAAACGTTGCTGCTTTTACAACCGGGTAAAATATGCTTTTTCTGACCTACAAATTGAAAATCGACAGGCTGCATACTTTTACTGGAATTGCTTTATCGCAAATATTGAAAACATCGATGATAGCGGGAACGCAGCAATCGCATGGGCCCTTGAAAAACTCAGAATCCACACATTTAATTCACGGCATGCGGTCGAGTGCTCCAAGGATGTGCGGTGTCCAACCACATAACCAATGAAGTAAAGGTTAGTGGCTTGACTCTCTAGAGGCCATATGGAAGTCCCATTAAGAGATAGGCAGAATGCGTTGGCCATGTTTCTTTTCCTTTGCCATATGACCCTCCATGAAGGGCCAAAAGACTGATGGCAGCTGCAATATTAAAAGGTAGGGCCAATCCCACCAGGGGAAGGGGTGGGTGTGGGGCTCCAGGAAATGATCACTAAGCGCTATTTATGTCAGAATGTGAAGAAGGAGGAATACTTACCTGCCTGCTGGGCCTGGCATACCTACCTCATCAGGTAGCAAGGAAGCACAGTTCAGAAATGGAGCCCTTTCTTATCTTTAAGTTTTAATGACTATTAAGAAATTGAACAGTGTGAAAGTAGTCAGAGAAAAATTGGCTTTTCATATTGATCAAGATATACATTCTTTAACGGGTACTTAGCCATCAATCACCAGTGTGGTTTCTCATATTCATTGGCCATTTCTAAACACTTATGCCTTGAAGACGATGCAAGTGTCGAAACACGTGTCGGCTGTTCTTCATTCCAAACCATTAAAATACTGTACTTTGATTGTTGTATCTTAGCCTAGTGGTGTTT
Source organism: Ambystoma mexicanum (assembly GCF_040938575.1). Lineage (NCBI taxonomy): Eukaryota > Metazoa > Chordata > Amphibia > Caudata > Ambystomatidae > Ambystoma > Ambystoma mexicanum. The sequence goes on from NC_090930.1 coordinate 850,004,677, forward strand.
AGCGCAATTCTATCCCCCACATCCCACAAATAGAGAAAAATGTTTGTTTAGTGAGCTATACCATTGCTTTTTCCTTCTTTGCACGCATCTTGTATTTTTCAACAATGTCCTCAGAAATTCGACCTTAATAACTTCAATTGTCATGCGGAAAAAAGATACTAAATTAAAGACCTTGTAATGTAATTTCTAGCAGGAACATTGAACGTTATAATCAAGGTGCATGTATTGTAGGACCGCTCTCTGACTTTACTCTTACATAAATAGGGTCCAAGAGGTGCATGGTACGGCCCAGAGAGAGCAGCCTCGGTGAACAATCTGTTCTCATAACAAGACCAGGTGACCTTCTTTTCCTTTTATATTTATTCTTATCTTTACATTATATTTATTCTACAAATATAGCATTTTGTACAGTGCTCTGGTATTCTGCCCAATTTTTCAAATGATCATAAAAATCGTGAACAGTTATTTAGTACAAATTCAATTTATCATATCAAGGAGGAATAGTTGCTTAATAGTAATTCCATATACCCATCAAACTATTATAAGCACAAGAAAATAAAGAAAAACATGAATAGTTTCAAGGGTATAAAATAAGAGCATTCTGCTGTAAATTGACCCGCGGCTCTTGAATGGAAGTAAAGACAGCAGCACTTGTATTGAACTTCTTTACCATGAACATGTTTTCAGTTTTACTCCCTAAAATTCCGGCTTTCATTAGACCCAAATCTGAAATGTAAGATAAGCTATTCTTTGGGCAACAGAAAAACAAGGAAAGGTCGAGGCCCCTGTAGTTAAGAAGGAGACAACGAGCTTCTGTATCAACTAGATGACCTTAACTACGAGACTGCTGGCCTACCTAACCGAGTAACTCTCAGTTGGCCAACACAAATGAAATGGCCGTGGAAAGACCTGAAATCAAGAAAGAGAAGACCAGAAGACAAGTCATGCATCTAGGATCGGGAACACCATCCTTCCGAATACTGGGCTCTCCACATGGCTCTGGCAGTTCAGACAGTAGCTAAACACTCTTTATATAAATGGAACACTCGTCTATCAAGGATAAGGACCCTTCCAGTTCCTCGGACCGCCAAGCTCCCAACCGAGGTACTTCCTCTCTACCCCTTCACTCGTTACCTGATGTCCATGGTCTTGAATTGTTCTCTGCCCAGCCAATCCTTTGGGGAACACTGATCAGTCATTGATTGCCCACCAGTTCCTCCGGTCTACAAACCACCCCCAATCAGTCCACACCTAATTTACATACATTATTCTGAATCGTGCCCCGATCTCCCTGTAGCTGATAAGGACCCTCGCAGTTCTTTGGGCCTCCAAGCTCCCAACGGAGGTACCTACGTCCCTACCCCTTTGCTCGTTATCTGATGTACATGATCTTCATTTGTTCCCTGTTCAGCCCATCCCTCAAGGATCACTGACCTGTCACTGATGAGGGCCCTCCTACTTCCTGGAGACAACAACCCCCCAATGGAGTTTCTATTCCCCTACCCTACCCACCTGATCATTTCCTGCTTCCTACTCTTCAAGTAACACTCATCTGTTATCGATAAGGACCCTGCAGTTCCTCCAGCCTCTGCAGCACCCAATAAGCACACCTTTCCTGTATCCCTCCCATGCATACTACAACTTGAATCATCACTACTCAGCCCTCTTGCACAGAATCTGAAATTGCTCTCTTCCCCCCTTACACATACACACAATCTTGCATCATGCATTGCCTCTAACATTCTATCCTAAACCAACAATGAATTAGTGTTATGCCGTTTGAGAAGAAATGCTCTGAATATTTAGAATACGCGCATATGTTGATTGCTTTTTTCTTGTGTGCTGTGTCTTGTGCTCTTTGTATTTCCCTTTTTTTAGTGGGCAACACAGTTATTGTAATGTCATAAAGTGAAGCCACGCTGGAGTCAGGTGTTTGAGGAGGGAGCCTGGGGGGACCGGGTGCGGGGTGGGCGGGAAGGGAAGGGAAGGGAGGAGCTAACCAGGGGAAAGTCAGTGAGAGACATGCTACGTTAAAATAAAGGCACGCTGCTCATGGTTCCATGTCTGTGCCTCATTGTCTTGAGTGTCTGCCGTGAGGTGCCGCGTGGGTGCAGGAGTACGTTACAGCTATGATTAGTAATTTATGCATCAGCATTTTGTATATATGGCACTTTAGTCATCAAATTATCATGTTCGTTCCCTAGCACTTTGCATCTAATGCACTTTAATAACTGTTCATGTTAGATATGCTGTTAGCTGATATGTACCAAGCCAGAGGTCATGTGAATCTGGACTATTGTGTGGAAAGGTGTGGCCGCATTAATTGACCCTGTGAAATTGATGAATTTGTGAGAGCACTTTTAATGTGTGTGTAAGGCCGATTCATGGAATAATTAGCGCGGCGCAAGTGGGCAAAAACGTGCGAATCGCAGTGGAATAGCGAAAATCGCAGTGAACGTGCGAAAATCGCACGAAAAGCAGCGCACGTCGATTCATGGAAGGCCGTGCGCGAGAAAACCAGCGGATGTGCGAAAAAAAAGTGTGCGGCGCACGTTGGCGCACGTTGGCGCACAGGCCATCTAACAGCGTGCGCCAGGACACAGCGAAAATCGCACAGGCCACAGCGAAATTCGCACATAGCGCGGCGCACGCAATAAAAGTAGGCGGAACACGGGCGTAACACTCGGAATGGGGAACAACTTGCCAAAACGTGGGCGTCACGGGGGAAGTACAGGGCACAAGTGCGCGGAACGCCCACACGCTCGCCTACAACACGTATTCATGGAATAGAATAGGGGAAAAAAGCGCACGCTCAAACCAGCGCACAGGCACAAACACGACCGCCACAAGAAAGGAGGCGGTAGCGTCTCTGCGGCTGTAAGAAATGTGCGCCAAAAGGTGCGCCAACAAATAGCACCTATATACTGCCATGATGAATGTCCCATACTGTGGCCCTCCAGGAAAAATGACGTGCAAAGGGGTACCCACAAACACGGACACCCGCTGACAAAAAATACGTGTGCATGTATACCGGGGTGCGCGGGAAGTGTCACACGCGATTTGCAGGGTACGTGCATCACAGGGGTTCGCGTGAAGTTATTCACACGATCGGGCCTGGGGGAGCGGGCTACGTGTATTACAGGGGTTCGCGTGAAGTTCCTCACGCGATCGGGCCTGGGGGAGCGGGCTACGTGTATTACAGGGGTTCGCGTGAAGTTCCTCACGCGATCGGGCCTGGGGGAGCGGGCTACGTGTATTACAGGGGTTCGCGTGAAGTTCCTCACGCGATCGGGCCTGGGGGAGCGGGCTACGTGTATTTCAGGGGTTCGCGTGAAGTTCCACACGCGATCGGGCCTGGGGGAGCGGGCTACGTGTATTACAGGGGTTCGCGGGAAGTTCCACACGCGATCGGGCCTGGGGGAGTGGGCTACGTGTATTACAGGGGTTCGCGTGAAGTTCCTCACGCGATCGGGCCTGGGGGAGCGTGCTACGTGTATTTCAGGGGTTCGCGTGAAGTTTCACACGCGAATAGCCTGGGCGCGTGAATTTGAGGGGTGCGCGGGAAGTTCCACACGCGATCGGGCCTGGGGGAGCGGGCTACGTGTATTACAGGGGTTCGCGTGAAGTTCCTCACGCGATCGGGCCTGGGGGAGCGGGCTACGTGTATTTCAGGGGTTCGCGTGAAGTTTCACACGCGAATAGCCTGGGCGCGTGAATTTGAGGGGTGCGCGGGAAGTTCCTCACGCGATCGGGCCTGGGGGAGCGGGCTACGTGTATTACAGGGGTTCGCGGGAAGTTCCACACGCGAATAGCCTGGGCGCGTGTATTTCAGGGGTTCGCGGGAAGTTCCACACGCGAATAGCCTGGGCGCGTGTATTTCAGGGGTGCGCGGGAAGTTCCACACGCGAATAGGCTGGGCGCGTGTATTTCAGGGGTGCGCGGGAAGTTCCACACGCGAATAGGCTGGGCGCGTGTATTTCAGGGGTTCGCGGGAAGTTCCACACGCGAATAGCCTGGGCGCGTGAATTTGAGGGGTGCGCGGGAAGTTCCACACGCGAATAGCCTGGGCGCGTGTATTTCAGGGGTGCGCGGGGAGTTCCACACGCGAATAGCCTGGGCCCGTGTATTTCAGGGGTGCGCGGGAAGTTCCACACGCGAATAGCCTGGGCGCGTGTATTTCAGGGGTGCGCGGGAAGTTTTACACGCGAATAGCCTGGGCGCGTGTATTTCAGGGGTGCGCGGGAAGTTTTACACGCGAATAGCCTGGGCGCGTGTATTTCAGGGGTGCGCGGGAAGTTTTACACGCGAATAGCCTGGGCGCGTGTATTTCAGGGGTGCGCGGGAAGTTTTACACGCAATTTCTGCACGGTACGTGTATTTCAGGGGTGCCAGGGAGTCCCACATGTGATTTGACAGTGTGGGTCCTCCCAGGTGTACCCTGTACACCCTCCACGGCCCCTGCAGGCAGCCCACACCACAGGGGACTACCCTGCATCCCTGGTCATGTCCCGCAGGCAGCCCACCCAACATGGGCATGCCCCCCAGCAAAGGCACATGTCTCCTTGAACACCAACACATGTCCCCTTGCACCCCCACCCCCCAGCACTGTGGGGCACCTGCCAGTAGGCCCCCACCCATGTCCAACTCATGTCTCCCACCACCCCCACCCCCCAGCACTGTGGGGCACCTGCCAGCAGGCCCCCACCCATGTCCAACTCATGTCTCCCACCACCCCCACCCCCCAGCACTGTGGGGCACCTGCCAGCAGTCCCCCACCCATGTCCAACTCATGTCTCCCACCACCCCCACCCCCCAGCACTGTGGGGCACCTGCCAGCAGGCCCCCACCCATGTCCAACTCATGTCTCCCACCACCCCCACCCCCCAGCCACCAGGGTCACCCTCCACCAGGGCCCCACTCATGTCTCCCACCACCCCCACCCCCCAGCACTGTGGGGCACCTGCCAGCAGGCCCCCACCCATGTCCAACTCATGTCTCCCACCACCCCCACACCCCAGCAGTGCAGAGTCACCCTCCACCAGGCCCCCACTCATGTCTCCCACCACCCCCACCCCCCAGCACTGTGGGGCACCTGCCAGTAGGCCCCCACCCATGTCCAACTCATGTCTCCCACCACCCCCACCCCCCAGCACTGTGGGGCACCTGCCAGCAGGCCCCCACCCATGTCCAACTCATGTCTCCCACCACCCCCAGCCACCAGGGTCACCCTCCACCAGGGCCCCACTCATGTCTCCCACCACCCCCACCCCCCAGCACTGTGGGGCACCTGCCAGTAGGCCCCCACCCATGTCCAACTCATGTCTCCCACCACCCCCACCCCCCAGCACTGTGGGGCACCTGCCAGCAGGCCCCCACCCATGTCCAACTCATGTCTCCCACCACCCCCACACCCCAGCAGTGCAGGGTCACCCTCCACCAGGCCCCCACTCATGTCTCCCACCACCCCCACCCCCCAGCACTGTGGGGCACCTGCCAGTAGGCCCCCACCCATGTCCAACTCATGTCTCCCACCACCCCCACCCCCCAGCACTGTGGGGCACCTGCCAGCAGGCCCCCACCCATGTCCAACTCATGTCTCCCACCACCCCCACCCCCCAGCCACCAGGGTCACCCTCCACCAGGGCCCCACTCATGTCTCCCACCACCCCCACCCCCCAGCACTGTGGGGCACCTGCCAGTAGGCCCCCACCCATGTCCAACTCATGTCTCCCACCACCCCCACCCCCCAGCACTGTGGGGCACCTGCCAGCAGGCCCCCACCCATGTCCAACTCATGTCTCCCACCACCCCCACACCCCAGCAGTGCAGGGTCACCCTCCACCAGGCCCCCACTCATGTCTCCCACCACCCCCACCCCCCAGCACTGTGGGGCACCTGCCAGTAGGCCCCCACCCATGTCCAACTCATGTCTCCCACCACCCCCACCCCCCAGCACTGTGGGGCACCTGCCAGCAGGCCCCCACCCATGTCCAACTCATGTCTCCCACCACCCCCACCCCCACCCCCCAGCCACCAGGGTCACCCTCCACCAGGGCCCCACTCATGTCTCCCACCACCCCCACCCCCCAGCACTGTGGGGCACCTGCCAGCAGGCCCCCACCCATGTCCAACTCATGTCTCCCACCACCCCCACCCCCCAGCCACCAGGGTCACCCTCCACCAGGGCCCCACTCATGTCTCCCACCACCCCCACCCCCCAGCACTGTGGGGCACCTGCCAGCAGGCCCCCACCCATGTCCAACTCATGTCTCCCACCACCCCCACACCCCAGCAGTGCAGGGTCACCCTCCACCAGGCCCCCACTCATGTCTACCACCACCCCCACCCCCCAGCCACCAGGGTCACCCTCCACCAGGCCCCCACTCATGTCCCCTATCACCCCCACCCCCCAGCCACCAGGGTCACCCTCCACCAGGCCCCCACTCATGTCTCCCATCACCCCCACACCCCAGCAGTGCAGGGTCACCCTCCACCAGGCCCCCACTCATGTCTCCCACCACCCCCACCCCCCAGCAGTGCAGGCTTAACCTCCACCAGGCCCCCACTCATGTCCCCCTGCACCCCCACCCCCCTGCCACCATGTGCAGCCCCCACCAGGTCCTCACAATCCCCAATCATGTGCGTAATGGTCATCCTCCACAGCCAAAAAGACCTACCAAGTAACCCATTCACCCACATGGAAATGGAAATCACATGTTACACCCCCAATGTACATGAAGCAAATGAACCCATGTCCGTCACACACATATTTTCAAATTGAATGGGAAAACACACAACATGACATGCATGAAACCAATGAGATGAAACCACACAGTGAACAATGGAAAAAAAATGTATTGAAAAAAATACAAATGCCAAAGAAAGAAAACTAACTACAATGTAAATGTGAAAAAATAAGCTGCATGTCCGCATAAAAACACAAAACTAGAAAATCAAATCCAAAAAATTATGTCCAAAGTGAAATGTAAAAACTCTCCATGCAACAAAGAACTATGTACAAAAATAACAAGGGTCCATCATCACAACTGAACTAAGGAAACCTCCTAAAAAACCTACCTAAATATCAACTATATACAAAAAGTGGAGCAGTGTCCGTCGACTCCAAATAATAATAAGAACGAAAGGAAACCTAAAACTAAAGAACTATATACAAAGGCGGCGGGCAAGTCCAGCGGCTCACTCTGTGGTGTTCCGGGCCAGGGCATCATCGAACTCCTGTTCGATGTCCCGGAGGCGGTCCAGTTCCATGGCCCCGAGGGTCCGCAGGGACGACGCCGTGTCCTCCTCCAACCCCCTGCGGATTGCCTCGAGGCACTCGGCCCGCCTCAGGGCCCTCCGCATGGAGTTCTCCGCCCTGACCATTGTGAGCCGCGCCTCTTCCGCCCGCCGCCGCTCCGCACCTATGGCGTGGCCCAACCGCTGCCACACGGAAGACACTCTCTGTCCTGGGTCCTCCTGCCCTCCGGCCGATGCCTGCCCCTCCGATGTCGAAGGCCCCGAGCCTTCATGGCTCCCACCATCTTGCTGCTGCTGCTGCTCTGCCTCTGCCCGTGCACTGCCTCCTGCTGCCTGCACATCCTCCGCCGGCTGGGGTGCACCTGTTGATGTGGCCACCCCTGCTGGACGTCCGACTCCCGACTGTGGCAGGGATGCCTCCTCCACCAGCCTGGCCGCACTGTCAGAGGCAGCTCCACAGGGCACCCAGGTGACTGATGGGTGGGAAGATGGCACAGAGGACGACTGGCGCGTAGGGGGTCCAGTTGAGGAGGGGGTCGGAGCAAGCCCCATCAGACAGCGGAATCCGGCCTGGGTGACCTGTCCCAGCAGGCTGACGTGGTCAACGAGCCATTCGAGATGACGTGCAGTCTCTCCATGAAAAGACTGCAGGTCACCTCGCATGGCCCGTTGACGCAACGCCACGCCAGCCAGGACAGGCTCAACCTGGTCCTGGATGGCCACGTCCGCAGGCAGAGGAAGGCCAGTTGACGTCAGCTCATCCCCTGCCTGAAAACGGGTCTGGACGTAGGCATCCCTGCTGGTGCAAGATGATGCAGGGACAGGATCGGGGACAGGATTGCACACAGGCACCTCCGCGGCCGCCTGTGCTGCCTCCTGTCCCTGGTCCTGCACTGCACCACTAGCACCAGTGGGATCCCCACCTCCAGACCCTGCCTCTGGTGCTTGCGCGGCCCCCTCCTCCACCAAACCCCCCACCAACCTGGATGACTCTGTGCCATCTTCCCCTGTTGGGCCCTGTGGGGTCCCAGCTGCCCCTTCTGCTGCCGAGGAGTCCAACTGCAACCTCCGCCTCTTGGACCTCCCCCCGGCAGCTGCGGCCTGGGACGCGGCACTGGACTCCTCACTCCCCGACGAGATGACAACACGGGAGGGGAGCCGGGCCTTGCGTCTCCGGCTGGCGGTCGGATCCCCGCCGCTGTGCTCCACAGCACCTTCTCCGCCCTCTTCATCAGTTGACGCTGCAGACAGGGAGAAACAAAACACAGGCATCAGGGCACTGTACAATGGACACATACATGCATGACAGTTGCACATGAGTGGCATTGGCAAACCTCAGACATGTCATCACAATCCCCAACACACATGTCATTGCAACTGGCACACATGAGCCATACCACAGCCATATCGCAACTGCCACCACCATCCCTACACATACAACAGCATCAGCAGCCAAAGGGGAGCCATACATCACATGCAACACAGGAAGTGCACCACACATGTACACACACCACCACACTTGCATGCATGTCTACACCTCTGCCAAGTGTCGCACTGTTCAGACGGGCATCCATGTCACATCTGCCAATCAGGCTTCCACATACCGCTGTCACATGCATCCATGTAGCATCACTGTTGCACCTTTGACAAATACACACACATGCACATGTACACAGTGCTCATACATGCAGCCGAAAACAACATACATGCCTGACATCACGGACATGTCTACTTACATACACATTCATCCAAACATGTGTGCACGCACAACTGCATTTGCCATGCAAGCCCACACACACAAGCACCATCCATGTCTCACACATTACAGCCCTCGCATGTGTCAGCCCCACGGCCCTGTACACCCCCACCCATACTCCACCCCATACAAACAGATGTGCAACCGGCACAATGGGGAATGATCACCACACGCCCTGCTCACAACCAGGATGCATGTACACTCACCGCTCGACTCCAGACGGCTCTGCTTCTCTAGGACCTGGACGTGGAGCGCTGGGGATATGCGTTCCAGGACCCCCATCTGTTCTTCCGACAAGTGGCCCCGGCGCCCCTTGGCATCCGCTGCCTTCAAGAGGCGCCGGGCCTTGTTCAGGGTCCTGGACCTGAAGTCCTCCCAGCGCTTCCTGACATGTTGTAAGTCCCGGACTGCCACCCCCTCCGCGTTGATGGCAGTCACGATGTCTGTCCAGATCCGAGTCCGTCCTTCCTTGTCGGCGCGGGAACTTCCAAAGAGGGCATCATACTGCCCCAGGACTTGCTCCACCAGGACACCAACTTCGGTGGCACTGAAGCTGGTGCCCCTCTGCCTCTCTGGCCGGGGGTTGTCAGTGGTCACAGATGGTGTTAGCCCCGACATGACAACCCCAGAGGCAGGAGTGGGTGGGCAACTGGGTCCTGGGCTGTGGAGCGATGGAATTCCAGTCGGGAGTCTTCTGTTCCAGCAGGGGTGGTCACAGCAACAGCACCCCTGGCTGATGTGCAGGCAGCAAATGGCAGTGCACGTGGGCAGCAGGCAGTCAGGCAGCAGCAGATAGCAGGTGGAAGCGTGCTCGGGGCTCTGGGGGGCAGTAATTCGGCCTTCTGGGCAGGAGCGTGGTCTCCCGTGTGCTCACGCGTGGCCAGCTTGGTATGGAGTGAATTGGCACGTGAAAATCCTGCACGTCAGCGTGAAAACCGAGGAAAGGCCCTTAGCGCGTAAGCTGGCCACGCGTGAGCACACGGGAGACCACGCTCCTGCCCAGAAGGCCGAATTACTGCCCCCCAGAGCCCCGAGCACGCTCCCACCTGCTATCTGCTGCTGCCTGACTGCCTGCTGCCCACGTGCACTGCCATTTGCTGCCTGCACATCAGCCAGGGGTGCTGTTGCTGTGACCACCCCTGCTGGAACAGAAGACTCCCGACTGGAATTCCATCGCTCCACAGCCCAGCCCCAGGACCCAGTTGCCCACCCACTCCTGCCTCTGGGGTTGTCATGTCGGGGCTAACACCATCTGTGACCACTGACAACCCCCGGCCAGAGAGGCAGAGGGGCACCAGCTTCAGTGCCACCGAAGTTGGTGTCCTGGTGGAGCAAGTCCTGGGGCAGTATGATGCCCTCTTTGGAAGTTCCCGCGCCGACAAGGAAGGACGGACTCGGATCTGGACAGACATCGTGACTGCCATCAACGCGGAGGGGGTGGCAGTCCGGGACTTACAACATGTCAGGAAGCGCTGGGAGGACTTCAGGTCCAGGACCCTGAACAAGGCCCGGCGCCTCTTGAAGGCAGCGGATGCCAAGGGGCGCCGGGGCCACTTGTCGGAAGAACAGATGGGGGTCCTGGAACGCATATCCCCAGCGCTCCACGTCCAGGTCCTAGAGAAGCAGAGCCGTCTGGAGTCGAGCGGTGAGTGTACATGCATCCTGGTTGTGAGCAGGGCGTGTGGTGATCATTCCCCATTGTGCCGGTTGCACATCTGTTTGTATGGGGTGGAGTATGGGTGGGGGTGTACAGGGCCGTGGGGCTGACACATGCGAGGGCTGTAATGTGTGAGACATGGATGGTGCTTGTGTGTGTGGGCTTGCATGGCAAATGCAGTTGTGCGTGCACACATGTTTGGATGAATGTGTATGTAAGTAGACATGTCCGTGATGTCAGGCATGTATGTTGTTTTCGGCTGCATGTATGAGCACTGTGTACATGTGCATGTGTGTGTATTTGTCAAAGGTGCAACAGTGATGCTACATGGATGCATGTGACAGCGGTATGTGGAAGCCTGATTGGCAGATGTGACATGGATGCCCGTCTGAACAGTGCGACACTTGGCAGAGGTGTAGACATGCATGCAAGTGTGGTGGTGTGTGTACATGTGTGGTGCACTTCCTGTGTTGCATGTGATGTATGGCTCCCCTTTGGCTGCTGATGCTGTTGTATGTGTAGGGATGGTGGTGGCAGTTGCGATATGGCTGTGGTATGGCTCATGTGTGCCAGTTGCAATGACATGTGTGTTGGGGATTGTGATGACATGTCTGAGGTTTGCCAATGCCACTCATGTGCAACTGTCATGCGTGTATGTGTCCATTGTACAGTGCCCTGATGCCTGTGTTTTGTTTCTCCCTGTCTGCAGCGTCAACTGATGAAGAGGGCGGAGAAGGTGCTGTGGAGCACAGCGGCGGGGATCCGACCGCCAGCCGGAGACGCAAGGCCCGGCTCCCCTCCCGTGTTGTCATCTCGTCGGGGAGTGAGGAGTCCGGTGCCGCGTCCCAGGCCGCAGCTGCCGGGGGGAGGTCCAAGAGGCGGAGGTTGCAGTTGGACTCCTCGGCAGCAGAAGGGGCAGCTGGGACCCCACAGGGCCCAACAGGGGAAGATGGCACAGAGTCATCCAGGTTGGTGGGGGGTTTGGTGGAGGAGGGGGCCGCGCAAGCACCAGAGACGGGGTCTGGAGGTGGGGATCCCACTGGTGCTAGTGGTGCAGTCCAGGACCAGGGACAGGAGGCAGCACAGGCGGCCGCGGAGGTGCCTGTGTGCAATCCTGTCCCCGATCCTGTCCCTGCATCATCTTGCACCAGCAGGGATGCCTACGTCCAGACCCGTTTTCAGGCAGGGGATGAGCTGACGTCAACTGGCCTTCCTCTGCCTGCGGACGTGGCTATCCAGGTCCGGGTTGAGCCTGTCCTGGCTGGTGTGGCGTTGCGTCAACGGGCCATGCGAGGTGACCTGCAGTCTTTTCATGGAGAGACTGCACGTCATCTCGAATGGCTCGTTGACCACGTCAGCCTGCTGGGACAGGTCACCCAGACCGGATTCCTCCGTCTGATGGGGCTTGTTCCGACCCCCTCCTCAACTGGACCCCCTACGCGCCAGTCGTCCTCTGTGCCATCTTCCCACCCATCAGTCACCTGGGTGCCCTGTGGAGCTGCCTCTGACAGTGCGGCCAGGCTGGTGGAGGAGGCATCCCTGCCACAGTCGGGAGTCGGACGTCCAGCAGGGGTGGCCACATCAACAGGTGCACCCCAGCCGGCGGAGGATGTGCAGGCAGCAGGAGGCAGTGCACGGGCAGAGGCAGAGCAGCAGCAGCAGCAAGATGGTGGGAGCCATGAAGGCTCGGGGCCTTCGACATCGGAGGGGCAGGCATCGGCCGGAGGGCAGGAGGACCCAGGACAGAGAGTGTCTTCCGTGTGGCAGCGGTTGGGCCACGCCATAGGTGCGGAGCGGCGGCGGGCGGAAGAGGCGCGGCTCACAATGGTCAGGGCGGAGAACTCCATGCGGAGGGCCCTGAGGCGGGCCGAGTGCCTCGAGGCAATCCGCAGGGGGTTGGAGGAGGACACGGCGTCGTCCCTGCGGACCCTCGGGGCCATGGAACTGGACCGCCTCCGGGACATCGAACAGGAGTTCGATGATGCCCTGGCCCGGAACACCACAGAGTGAGCCGCTGGACTTGCCCGCCGCCTTTGTATATAGTTCTTTAGTTTTAGGTTTCCTTTCGTTCTTATTATTATTTGGAGTCGACGGACACTGCTCCACTTTTTGTATATAGTTGATATTTAGGTAGGTTTTTTAGGAGGTTTCCTTAGTTCAGTTGTGATGATGGACCCTTGTTATTTTTGTACATAGTTCTTTGTTGCATGGAGAGTTTTTACATTTCACTTTGGACATAATTTTTTGGATTTGATTTTCTAGTTTTGTGTTTTTATGCGGAAATGCAGCTTATTTTTTCACATTTACATTGTAGTTAGTTTTCTTTCTTTGGCATTTGTATTTTTTTCAATACATTTTTTTTTCCATTGTTCACTGTGTGGTTTCATCTCATTGGTTTCATGCATGTCATGTTGTGTGTTTTCCCATTCAATTTGAAAATATGTGTGTGACGGACATGGGTTCATTTGCTTCATGTACATTGGGGGTGTAACATGTGATTTCCATTTCCATGTGGGTGAATGGGTTACTTGGTAGGTCTTTTTGGCTGTGGAGGATGACCATTACGCACATGATTGGGGATTGTGAGGACCTGGTGGGGGCTGCACATGGTGGCAGGGGGGTGGGGGTGCAGGGGGACATGAGTGGGGGCCTGGTGGAGGTTAAGCCTGCACTGCTGGGGGGTGGGGGTGGTGGGAGACATGAGTGGGGGCCTGGTGGAGGGTGACCCTGCACTGCTGGGGTGTGGGGGTGATGGGAGACATGAGTGGGGGCCTGGTGGAGGGTGACCCTGGTGGCTGGGGGGTGGGGGTGATAGGGGACATGAGTGGGGGCCTGGTGGAGGGTGACCCTGGTGGCTGGGGGGTGGGGGTGGTGGTAGACATGAGTGGGGGCCTGGTGGAGGGTGACCCTGCACTGCTGGGGTGTGGGGGTGGTGGGAGACATGAGTTGGACATGGGTGGGGGCCTGCTGGCAGGTGCCCCACAGTGCTGGGGGGTGGGGGTGGTGGGAGACATGAGTGGGGCCCTGGTGGAGGGTGACCCTGGTAGCTGGGGGGTGGGGGTGGTGGGAGACATGAGTTGGACATGGGTGGGGGCCTGCTGGCAGGTGCCCCACAGTGCTGGGGGGTGGGGGTGGTGGGAGACATGAGTTGGACATGGGTGGGGGCCTACTGGCAGGTGCCCCACAGTGCTGGGGGGTGGGGGTGGTGGGAGACATGAGTTGGACATGGGTGGGGGCCTGCTGGCAGGTGCCCCACAGTGCTGGGGGGTGGGGGTGGTGGGAGACATGAGTTGGACATGGGTGGGGGCCTACTGGCAGGTGCCCCACAGTGCTGGGGGGTGGGGGTGGTGGGAGACATGAGTTGGACATGGGTGGGGGCCTGCTGGCAGGTGCCCCACAGTGCTGGGGGGTGGGGGTGGTGGGAGACATGAGTGGGGCCCTGGTGGAGGGTGACCCTGGTGGCTGGGGGGTGGGGGTGGTGGGAGACATGAGTTGGACATGGGTGTGGGCCTACTGGCAGGTGCCCCACAGTGCTGGGGGGTGGGGGTGGTGGGAGACATGAGTTGGACATGGGTGGGGGCCTGCTGGCAGGTGCCCCACAGTGCTGGGGGGTGGGGGTGGTGGGAGACATGAGTGGGGCCCTGGTGGAGGGTGACCCTGGTGGCTGGGGGGTGGGGGTGGTGGGAGACATGAGTTGGACATGGGTGTGGGCCTACTGGCAGGTGCCCCACAGTGCTGGGGGGTGGGGGTGGTGGGAGACATGAGTTGGACATGGGTGGGGGCCTGCTGGCAGGTGCCCCACAGTGCTGGGGGGTGGGGGTGGTGGGAGACATGAGTGGGGCCCTGGTGGAGGGTGACCCTGGTGGCTGGGGGGTGGGGGTGGTGGGAGACATGAGTTGGACATGGGTGGGGGCCTGCTGGCAGGTGCCCCACAGTGCTGCGGGTTGGGGGTGGTGGGAGACATGAGTGGGGCCCTGGTGGAGGGTGACCCTGCACTGCTGGGGTGTGGGGGTGGTGGGAGACATGAGTGGGGCCCTGGTGGAGGGTGACCCTGGTGGCTGGGGGGTGGGGGTGGTGGGAGACATGAGTGGGGGCCTGGTGGAGGGTGCCCCTGCACTGCTGGGGGGTGGGGGTGGTGGGAGACATGAGTGGGGGCCTGGTGGAGGCTGCCCCTGCACTGCTGGGGGGTGGGGGTGGTGGGAGACATGAGTGGGGGCCTGGTGGAGGGTGCCCCTGGTGGCTGGGGGGTGGGGGTGGTGGGAGACATGAGTGGGGGCCTGGTGGAGGGTGCCCCTGGTGGCGGGGGGGTGGGGGTGGTGGGAGACATGAGTGGGGGCCTGGTGGAGGGTGCCCCTGCACTGCTGGGGGGTGGGGGTGGTGGGAGACATGAGTGGGGGCCTGGTGGAGGCTGCCCCTGCACTGCTGGGGGGTGGGGGTGGTGGGAGACATGAGTGGGGGCCTGGTGGAGGGTGCCCCTGGTGGCTGGGGGGTGGGGGTGGTGGGAGACATGAGTGGGGGCCTGGTGGAGGGTGCCCCTGCACTGCTGGGGGGTGGGGGTGGTGGGAGACATGAGTGGGGGCCTGGTGGAGGCTGCCCCTGCACTGCTGGGGGGTGGGGGTGGTGGGAGACATGAGTGGGGGCCTGGTGGAGGGTGCCCCTGGTGGCGGGGGGGTGGGGGTGATAGGGGACATGAGTGGGGGCCTGGTGGAGGCTGCCCCTGCACTGCTGGGGGGTGGGGGTGGTGGGAGACATGAGTGGGGGCCTGGTGGAGGCTGCCCCTGCACTGCTGGGGGGTGGGGGTGGTGGGAGACATGAGTGGGGGCCTGGTGGAGGGTGCCCCTGGTGGCGGGGGGGTGGGGGTGATAGGGGACATGAGTGGGGGCCTGGTGGAGGCTGCCCCTGCACTGCTGGGGGGTGGGGGTGGTGGGAGACATGAGTGGGGGCCTGGTGGAGGGTGCCCCTGCACTGCTGGGGGGTGGGGGTGGTGGGAGACATGAGTGGGGGCCTGGTGGAGGGTGCCCCTGCACTGCTGGGGGGTGGGGGTGGTGGGAGACATGAGTGGGGGCCTGGTGGAGGGTGCCCCTGGTGGCTGGGGGGTGGGGGTGGTGGGAGACATGAGTGGGGGCCTGGTGGAGGGTGCCCCTGCACTGCTGGGGGGTGGGGGTGGTGGGAGACATGAGTGGGGGCCTGGTGGAGGGTGCCCCTGGTGGCAGGGGGTGGGGGTGATAGGGGACATGAGTGGGGGCCTGGTGGAGGCTGCCCCTGCACTGCTGGGGGGTGGGGGTGGTGGGAGACATGAGTGGGGGCCTGGTGGAGGCTGCCCCTGCACTGCTGGGGGGTGGGGGTGGTGGGAGACATGAGTGGGGGCCTGGTGGAGGGTGCCCCTGGTGGCGGGGGGGTGGGGGTGATAGGGGACATGAGTGGGGGCCTGGTGGAGGCTGCCCCTGCACTGCTGGGGGGTGGGGGTGGTGGGAGACATGAGTGGGGGCCTGGTGGAGGCTGCCCCTGCACTGCTGGGGGGTGGGGGTGGTGGGAGACATGAGTGGGGGTCTGGTGGAGGCTGCCCCTGCACTGCTGGGGGGTGGGGGTGGTGGGAGACATGAGTGGGGGCCTGGTGGAGGGTGACCCTGGTGGCGGGGGGGTGGGGGTGATAGGGGACATGAGTGGGGGCCTGGTGGAGGCTGCCCCTGCACTGCTGGGGGGTGGGGGTGGTGGGAGACATGAGTGGGGGCCTGGTGGAGGGTGACCCTGGTGGCTGGGGGGTGGGGGTGGTGGGAGACATGAGTGGGGGCCTGGTGGAGGGTGCCCCTGCACTGCTGGGGGGTGGGGGTGCAGGGGGACATGAGCAGGTGTGCAGGGTAGTCCCCTGTTTTGTGGTCTGCCTGCAGGGGCTGTGGAGGGTGTACAGGGAACACCTGTGAGGACCCACCCAGCCTAATTGCGTGTGATAATTCCCGCACACCCCTGTAATACACGTACCAAGCCAAATCGCGTGTGATAATTCCCACGCACCCCTGTAATACACGTACCTGGCCAAATCGCATGTGAAACTTCCCGCGTACCCCTGTAATACACGTACCCTGGCCAATCGCGTGTTGAACTTCCCGCGTACCCCTGTAATACATGTACCCTGGCCAATCGCGTGTTAAACTTCCCGCGTACCCCTGTAATACACGTACCCTGGCTAATCGCGTGTTAAACTTCCCGCGTACCCCTGTAATACACTTACCCTGGCTAATCGCGTGTTAAACTTCCCGCGTACCCCTGTAATACACGTACCCTGGCCAATCGCGTGTTAAACTTCCCGCGTACCCCTGTAATACACGTACCCTGGCTAATCGCGTGTATGACTTCACGTGTACCCCTGTAATACACTTACACTGGCTAATCGCGTGTTAAACTTCCCGCGTACCCCTGTGATACACGTACCCTGGCCAATCGCGTGTTAAACTTCCCGCGTACCCCTGTAATACACGTACCCTGGCCAATCGCGTGTTAAACTTCCCGCGTACCCCTGTAATACACGTACCCTGGCTAATCGCGTGTATGACTTCACGTGTACCCCTGTAATACACTTACCCTGGCTAATCGCGTGTTAAACTTCCCGCGTACCCCTGTAATACACGTACCCTGGCCAATCGCGTGTTCAACTTCCCGCGTACCCCTGTAATACACATACCCTGGCCAATCGCGTGTTAAACTTCCCGCGTACCCCTGTAATACACGTACCCTGGCTAATCGCGTGTATGACTTCACGTGTACCCCTGTAATACACTTACCCTGGCTAATCGCGTGTATGACTTCACGTGTACCCCTGATATGCACGTTACCCGCTTTGCGTTCCTTGTTTGGCTGCCCTGTAAACTGGTCCAGGGTTAGCGCAGCCCTTTGCGATGATTTAGCGATTTTGCTGGCTTTTCCTTGCGCGAGGGCGTTCTTGGGGGCGTTACTGGCGCTGCTGCAGGGTCGCTGCGATACTCTGCGCCACGGCTGGTTTGGGAGCATGAAATCCATGAATACGCTGTGCGCGGAAATCGGTTTTAGCGCACGTGCCTGGCGCAGTCAATCGCACGCGGACACTCTGCGCCAGCCGCTTGCGACACTTTTCTGCGAAATTCTATGAATTACAATGTTTTATGTATATGAATTTGGAAAATAAAATAGCGTGTATGTTTTTGAGGTTTCTTACTAGCGCAGTCTTTTGGCTCTCCAGATCGATACATGAAGGGGTGATTGAGCAGGTATATGTCAGTAGCCCTAGTGTACTATCTAACCTCTATGTACAGCACTCATCGCTCCAAACGGGTCTTGCTTTTGATTAAGTAGGGAGACTAGCAGGCAGCTAAAGGCCTACAAGGAGAAGGAACGATGTACACAACCTATAGCAACACACTTAGCGCCTTGCCCTGACCAGAAGCTTCAAGGCACAATCCAGAGATCTACTTTCCATGGTGGCTGTTTCTCATGCACGCGAATCTTTCCTCTAAATGTCCTTCCTGATATTACATACTTTTGTGTGAAAATGATGACTATATTTTGTATTTATTTGTGGTCACGGCATCTGGGCAATACTGTATTGCACACATAGTTAGTTCATTTGCACTGAATGCGATCCCCTGACAAATGCCCACTTTAAGGCCATTAGCTTTTCTGAAAGTTGCTTTTGATAACAAACGGTACATGTTTCACTATCACTATCACAGTTTTACATAAAATATCTCCACTTCACGTTATCCTCTCTCTCAAAGCACACGAGTTCGGCACGCAAAGTCTTCCAAGAACACTCATTATATCCAGTGGGCGTGACGTTAATTGAAATGAAGGGAACTAGGAACGCGAGTAAGACAGTCTACATGACTGAATGCATCTTTAAAGTAAGTGCAATCAGCTTAAAATTCATATAACTCTGTTCTGCCCTAAAGTGCTTGCACGTTTGATTACCAACATGTACAGAATAGCCATCCCCAGAGCCGGCTCAAGAGGAGATCAAGTGGTGCAGTGGCACAGGGGCGCTGCAGATCAAAGGGCACCGCCAGTTCACACAAATTAAAGTGTCATGTACATTACACAGCACTTTACATTGTGTGAGCTGGCAGCGCACTTTATCTGCAGCGCCCAGTTGTTAAGTGTTGATCAATGACTTTCTCTTAGTGATTCACTCACTAATAGAAAGTCATTGACTGGCACTTTACATGACAGTGAGTGACAGAGGCACGGTGCCACGCCTTTGCATTCTAGTATTTGTAGTCTAGGCGGGGGACCTAGGTAGGGTGACCAGATTTAAAAGGTAAAACAAGGGATACGGCAACTAACATAAAAGTAGGACTAGCGCTTGAAAGTGGCTGTCAAGGCACTACACTTCAGTAGCATTCGAAGGAGAAGGGGGTTTAAGTGTTACTGAACAAAGAAACACATATAATTAATTTATCACAAACTAACACTATCTTAAATTGTACAATGCAGCATTTCTTCCGTGCGAGATTGTGCATTCCTGCCTGCCATCCATGAAGATCTACTACCAAAAACCAGGACCACTGCAGTTTCCAATGGGAACATAATCTTGAGAAAGGGGGACAGAGACCAAATAGTGGGACAGTCCTGGCAAAACTGGCACGTCTGTTCACCCACAGTGCCATCCCCCATTGCCTGCTGATCAGTAAGAGACCCTTGACGTAGTATTGTCAGCAGAGAATGCGGGGAGGGTTTTGTGGATGACTGGTTCGGGCAAAGGCCCCCCTGTCACCAATGGCAGCTTCAATGAGTTCAGCAATTTGCAAAGGGCACTGGTGAATTGGCAGCACCTGCTGTCATTGGGCACATGCTGCAATTGTTCTAGAAATATTGGGATATTCTGAGCTCTGCACTGCTTTAGGCTGCGCTTGGAACAGTGACAGAGAGGAAGGTACAGGTTACGAATCATATAAGCCCATGCATCATCGAGTGTGCCGCTGCGGAGTGTGGTGAAAGCATTCCATTGGCAGTCATTGGGTGAATTAACTGGACACCGGGCACGCTTTCATGGGAATCCTCATACAACATATATTCATTTGGGCCTCTGTTCTATTTTTTAATTCCATTAAGAGGTTCGCCAAAGTCATTTTGTACTGAAAAAATGACTATGCGCTGACTTTGTCCGGACTTTGCACGGTAAAAATACACTTTGCCATGAATCAGGGTTTGTGTCGGCAGTGCAAAGTCACTTTTCAGCAGTGCAAATTCACTTTGAACCGGGCAAATAATCCATGAATCGGGCCCAAAGTGTCTATGTTAAAATCCGTGACTTCCACCAATTTACCATGATTGTTACTGACATGTTGAAACACTTGATGAATTAATCCAAACTTTCACACATCAAGAGAGGTGATAAACTGCCACATTAGGAAAATAATGCGAATCCTTATCCAAAAGCTTGCTCGGGGGAGACAAGGATGCAAATGGCAGCTGAATAAGTGACAGTACCAAAAGGGGATTGTCAGAAGGGCCAAGAAAAAGGGAGCTCTCGGCTGGAAAATGAACAAATGATGCCTGTGCTGTCCACACCAGGCAGAAAAAGTGAAAGGGGGAGCTCTACAAGTCCTACCTCAGCCAAATTAGGGACCTTGCAGAAGCATGTCTCTGGTGATTGTTGCCACGTTTGCCGGGTCTAGGTCTGAGTGGGACCTGGTCCACTTAACTCTCTGCTTGCAGTGCTAGGGTGGAAACCTGCTGATGCAAGGATGCCTAAAACACGAAGTTATCAGTGTTTGCTAATTTGGATGGGGCATTCATCCTTCTGCTGAATTCATTATTCCCCATGGGCAGACGTCCAGTGTAGCATTACAAGTATTCTTACTCTTATATACTACAATCTTTCAAAGGTACTTTCTGTCACACACTCCAAATTAGAATTTCGAAAATGCATACTGCCAGACACTCCAGCTTAGCATTGCAAGGATACTGAAGTATGATTTATCATTGCAATGACACTTACTGCCACACACTCCAATGTGTGCAAGGGTAATTACTGCCATACGCCCCAATTTAGCATTGCAAATGTACTTACTGTTCCATACTACAACATAGGGCTGCAGGGATATGTACCACAACACACTCCAACTTAAGATTGCAAAGGTACATACTGTCACACACTCAAATTTGTGATTGCACCAGGGAATGTATTAGAATAAATCGTATAACAGTATGGATGAGCTATGCTTCCTCTGATCCAGTGTGTTCATGTAGAAGTCAAGCCAGAACATCAAAGCTACTAACATACAACTGAAAATGTTGTTTAAAAGTAACAGCTTTGCACGTAAAAGAAGCAGGTTATACAAGGAAATGTATAAGATGATAAGTGAAGTGTACACAGGAATAGATCTGTGCTATCAGCATAGTGCAGTGTTGACTCAAAGTGGAAAAATAGATTATGTGCATAAAATATTACATATCGTGTGCCCTTCTTACATTTTAAGCGACTGAGAAAGGGCACTGCGTCTTCTCTTGGCTGGCAGAGAAATCAAAGAATGCCTTTGGGTTTTCCTTGCAAGGTTATTTAGGATAATGGGCCTCATTCCGACCTTGGCGCAAAGGGATACCGGGCACTGGTAAGGACACCAGTGCTGGTAATCCCTTTGCCCCCTATTCCGAGGTCCCCCAACGGGACCCGTAACGTACGCTTGGTCAGATCAAACGTACCTTACGGTTCCTGTTAGGGGATCAGGGCGCAAATAACGGCCTTGGCATGCGCCGGGCCGTTATTTGCGCCCTCCCCATTCCCATTGAGCCTTATGGGGGCTCAAATGGGAATGGGGATTGCCATTTTCAATGGGGACTTACCGGTCCCGCAAAGGTCGCAATAGACCAGTAAGTCCCCATTGAACCAGGGCGGACTCGGTACCGTTATTGGAGGCAGTCATGGCGCTAAGAGCGCCATGACTGCCTCCAATCTCGGAATGAGGCCCAATGTGTCTGTTAAATCTTACAAAACACATTGAAAGGGACCATAAGTACTACTTAGAAAAATATATACCATCTATTTAGGCCAGATTCCTGTAAATACAGTGCAAAGAGAAACAAACAGTGGTCTTTTTTTAAATAGATACTGATCACTTTTGGCCGACTAATTCAATTATTATTTAGTTTGATATCAGCTATCCTGTCCAGACTGGTAATCAAACCTCATTTCAAAGGCATCTCCCCATGAAAGGAATTTTACGAGACTATTCTGATAAACGCATTATCAGGAGAAACAAATGGAAAACTGAGATCCAGCCATAACCCCCATTGCCTAAACAGGCATTGAATAGATCTTTTGAATTTCTGTAGCAGATGGAAAATGATCTGTGACCTGTGAGAACAATGCTGAAAATTCTCAGGCCAGTAGGAACATTGCAATAGACATCTGGTGTGTAAGCAGACAAAAACATGACATACTTTAGTACAGTTGTATGAAACAACTAACACCATCAGTAACTGCTCTAAAGAAAATTCAAGAGGCAGACAATGTACGGAATTGTGAAGATTAGGATTATAAATTCTATATTTTGTGTTTCTGATATACAACAGAGAGAGAGAGCTTTTATAATGAAACTTATTTTGCTTCACAGAAGCTCCAGAAATGTTTCAGTTTAAGCAAGATAAGCTTATACATAAAAATTCCAATCGAAATGATTTAGTGCCCCAAAGCAGTGCAGGTTACAAAACCAAATACCATTTTTGGTGAAATAACTCTGCCTTCTCAATCCAATTATTTCCTTCATTCAAATAAATCACCAATAGTCAATAACATCATTAAAAATGGAAGAGATTACACTGAAAATATATTAATAAGTGTGAATGAGGATTTTAGAGAAAATTGCTTAATGGGAATTTGCTATCTTGATCTAATTAATCAAATATTTCATGAAATAGAGGATCAGGGTTAAAATGCTTATATTTTCAATTTGCAGACAAACTTATACAATTAAATTTGTCTTGGAAATAATGATATATATAATATGTAGGTATAAAATTAGTTGCTAATTCAATACACATAGCTCTTCCGTGGGAAGCCTATGTTTGAACATGCATCCTCCTGGACTGTTGTTACATCTGAACTCACGTTTCCACCCTGCATTTTTCCCCACTTTTAAATATTCCTATTTTCTTAAAAACGTTGTTTGTCAGTAGGTGATGTGGTACTGATGCTGGGACAGTCTCTATTTTCCTGGTTTAAAGTGGATGTTATAGGCGCTTTGTTAGACCTAAATTCAGTTAGTAGGAAAAATCTGATCAACTACCTCAAATACTCCAACCTTCTGGTTTCCGATATGGATTAATCCACGAGTACACCTTGTCATTTAAATAAATATACATATCTCTTACATTTTCAAATTTGTTTGTCATACAGATATTTCTATTTTTCCAGATTTTTTGGCAAAGTTCAAGAAAGTTTTTTCTAATTCCTCCTTGCGAAAAGTTATGTAGTAGTTCTTGTTTTTAGTGGAGAGATGTCCTATATAAACGTGTTAAAATGATTTCATATTTTTTTCATATCTAAAATTAGACCTTATGAACATTTGTTTTAAATCGCTTGCCACTTTTTAACATAGTTCTTATTGCCTTTACATAAAGTTGGTAAATAGTAGCCAAAGACCACTCTGGTTGTGTTGCTATCTATATTATCTGATGTAAGTAAAAGAGTGTAATTTTCGATTTCTCCCTCATCTTATTATTTGTCCAAATGTCTAACCTGATTACTTTGGGTTCTGTCCCATCTTGCAATGTCCTTAATAAAATTCAATACGCGATTCACCTCTTCAGAGGAGAGAACTAAGGTGTTTGCTTTTTAATTCGGTTTTTTTCATCTGTATAATTCTCAATGTTTAGAATGTTCAGTTCCTGATTCCCAGCTGATCCAATGCCCTGCTGAGTTCCACTCAGGGAGGTAACGAGCCAACACCCGGCCTGCCTACTCTGAGGAATATTCACAGAATGACTAGCCTATGCTGAGCCCCGCTCTCCTCTTCTTGGTACAGCCTTTTAAATAGTAGGTAATACTGGCACTCTCCAATGGAAATTAAATGGTCCATCTCCAAAGAATGTAAGTGGACATGTACCTCTGAAGACTAACATGAAACACATAATTCCTCTGATCTTTATTCAGTGTCTGCAGCTGATTTATTTTCAGATTAACAGTGGGATTATAAAACGTATGCCTTCTAATAACCTTAATTGAAATAATGACCCCAATGAGCATCTCTTTCCTCTTTCCATAGTACTTTTCGTAGAGAGCATCGCTGAGGAGTGCAATCTGAGCGAGGACCTGAATCTAAGGAAAGTGATTTAAAAGAGCAGCTTAAACTTTCACGTGTTCTTTTTAAATTACATTTCATTTCAAATCCTGGCATTTAAGTCTCCTAAATTTCAGGAAGCATCACAGAAATAACACACGGTTCATTCAAATGCATCATTACACCTAAATGGTTATCGATTCGCATACCCTTTATATTTGACCTTTTGAGGTACATGATTTTAGTGATTTACAAGATTGAATTATCATTGCATTGCCAATGCACTAAACGGCAGCATCATTTAAGTGATTTTTGTAATTGTTGTATTAGTCACTTAAATTCAGTAAAAAAGCCACACAAAAGTATTATTCAGAGCAGTCACTCATGGATGTTGATTTCACTGAGGGGCACTTGTTTAGAAGTGATGTCATTTCCATTCTATGCGGCTCGTGGCTGCCTTGCATGTATTTATTTCTGATGAAAGCTTGATGTTGCTCAGAGTGCGTCAAACTCACCCGTTGTTGTGAGTCTTGGATAGTTTGCATCTGGTACACTTTTCTATCTTAAATACAAATATTGTTGCAAAACATTGGGGGTCATTCCGAGTAGGGTGCAAAGGGATACCGGGCACCGTTAAGGGCATCGGTGCTGGTAAACCCTTTGCGCCCTACTACGAGGTCCCTTTGCGGCCCCGTCCTTAATGCCTGCTTTTACCAGGCGTTATGGACAGGATCCGCAAAGGGACGTCAGAGCCAATAACGGTACCGTAATTTACGGTACCGTTATTAGCATCCCCCCATTCCCATTGAGCCCTATCGGGCTCAATGGGAATGGGGATTGGCATTTTCAATGGGGACTTACCGGTCCCGCAAAGGTCGGACTAGATGGTAAATCCCCATTGAACGAGGGCAGACACGGTACCGGTAATGGTGCTAGTCATGGCGCTAATAGCACCAACCTCGGAATGAGGGCCAGTTTGTTTCTTGTGCCAGAGTACAGGTGTTGGATTGCTGCATTGTGCAACCAATAAACTGGGACTCCCCACATCCATTAAAGAATCTGGACTGAGTATTGCCAGAGGATTGCATTCGTGTGTTGTTAAATTGCTCTGAATGTGTGTTGCTAATTAATATTTTGCAAATGTTTACTATCACGCGCTCCAACTTAGAATTTCTAGAATGTTCACTGTCACATACTATAGGTGTATGGGGAACATTTCACAACTCCCGTTTCTCATTTGGTGTGGCGTTTGTGGATGGACACAGAACAATCTTAACAAGGATTTAATTGTTGGCTTTGGCACCAGGAAACTAGAATTCTGAGCCTGGCATACAGACTTTATAAAATTGTTTGCACCAGTGACTAACATTGTGCCTCCGTTTTTTGTTTCCATTAGCTACAAAAATAGTGACTGTTTAGAAACAGGCAAAACAAGTCCATAGGCGCCCCTCTGCTAGAAGGAACATGGCTAAATGACTTGTTTTGGGGAAGTTACCCACTCCAGAGTCCGCAGCAACACTTTAGCTCACCGTACCTTCCACAGAAGGAAAATACCCATTTGCATATCAGTCTTTGTCCCACCCACATGGGCAGTCCAGCATGACATATTTTTTTTTTTGATTGTTTAGAAACAGGGTCACATTCACATTTTAGTAAGAGTCATGAAGAAGAAACTCCCACCCTCGGCCCCTCGAGAGCATTATCCATCCTGACAAACACCCTCTACAACCCAACTTGCTGTCCCACTCCATGCCGCATTCTGCACCGTTAGAGTTTCCTGCTACTCTGAACGATGCGTGGAAATAAAGGCTACGTCGCAAGGTCTACTACCGCCCACCAACCATCGACTGTATCCCTGTAACCCCTACTTGAGCTCAGTAGCGGCTACAGCGTTCATTGCTTCCCAAAGCTAGGTTCATGGTCAACCATTACTTGAAACAAACTTAAAATGAATATACATGAGCCAGTTAGTTGCAATGTATCTGCATCGAAAGTAGATCACTCAAATATAGTGGGTTAAATCATACTTGTAGTCAGAGCCATTACATGCGAAATATTTGACAGGTGCCACATGATTACCCCTGTCATGTTGCAAAAGGTGTGACTGGGCACACATTACAGTAAATCTACCCGCTAAATATGGCAGAAGCTGAGGGACTCATCAAACAGTTCTCGCTACACATTTCCAAGAGCAGCAGCTCTCTTGAACACAGAGGATGTCATCAAAATTTTAGATCGGTTTCTAATTCTAAGTGCACATATGAGGGGAGGGCTATTGACGCGCCACCGGGGTGTTCTTTGATCTTACTCATGTCTGCAGAGGGATAATCAAGCAATCAGACCTGACCAGAATGGAAACCATCACTTGAAACACTTGCCTTGCTTTCGTATCTTCGATATTCTCCCTTCCTCAAGCACACCGGGGATGCTTCGTGCCGGTCTTGTGAGAGCTCCTTATGCCAAGATCACAGTATCCTCGGTGTGCCCATTTCATGTCCGTCACTTTATTAGGGTTAGGTGGCATGCATGCCAGTGTGCCTGATATCATTTGGGAGATTGTGATCCAGTCCTGGTGTTTTTCTTTGCATTCTTGGATTTTTTTCATAGCAAAACCAACACTGCAAGACTCCAAATGCAAAGAAAAACAAGACAACTACCGCCTGAGGATGGAACGGGGCATATTGGCATGCAGGAAGTTGATAAAATAAAGCAATGGGGAGGGTGGTTCATTGAAAGCACATGCTCTTCAGTGCACCTTCTGGACCCACGTTGATCAGAGGCTGGGATGCTTCTGTCATTAGGGGGCCCTGTCACTCCAGGAAACATGCACTAATTAGTGGGTACGTTTTAATACGTGCATCTGCAAGGAGAGGCGTGCAGACCCTGGTCCAGCCGATGAATGCCCAGTCCGCATTCCTTTGTTCTATTCCTTATGAATGAATACGTGCTTTCCTTTTGTTACTCGTCTTTTTATCCTTTACTATGATCTGACTTTTTTTCAGAATTTTTTGCAGTTGCCATTGTTTGAGGTATTCACTTTGTTTTTGTTTCTTTTGCCTTAGTCCTTGCTTTTTTGTAGGTCTTCTTGTCCCACTGCTCATTTCGTCCACTTTTTTCTTTTTCTGTCTTTTTGTAATTTGATTTTCTCTTTATTTCTCCTATCCACCCTCTCTATTTCTCTCACTCGCGTAGATCTAACTTAATCGCCTGCCTCATTCCATCTCTGTTTCCGTCCCTGTCTTCCTCCCTCTCCATCTCCATCTCTTTATATTGGATTGCCATTTTGAAGACCGACTAAATTATGAAGTGAGCGCGCAGAGACGCAGACGGACTATCCTGTGATGCTCCCCTTACATATCACTAGAGGTGGGTCTGTCTTAGTATTTGAATAACTTGGCTGACAGGAATCGGAGTCGGACCGGGCCATAAAATTGCCTCGGGCACCAATGAAAAAGTTGCCCACAGTTCCAAATGGCAATTCTTTCCTTCTTGGGCACTGAATCGTACCAAAGGGGGAGTTTTTGGATAAAATGTGATGTACATTGTACATTTTAAAGACTATTCATTCAGCAAAACTGGTCAAAACTACTAGCCGCATAGTATATATGATAACTGATAAAACTGGTCCACACTAGCCAAAAAAGTGGCCCACATTGATAAAAAAAAGTGCCCCAAACCAGAATTTTTAATTTTTTGGTTCGGCCATGGGCCTATTGACCTATTAGCCAGTCCGAGTCTGACAGGAAGCCCAGAGAGTCTCATTTGGATGGCGTATAATCATTCTGTCGCATTTACCTTTAAACAATGACAGGAAGACTTCTAGCTTGCGATGTAATATGCGTCCGTGTTTGACGCGGGAAGCCTCTTCGGGCGAGCTTCCTTTGGAAGGACTCAAAGCTGCCCATCTGCTCTTTGAGAAGTGCGACCACGCATCCCTTCTGGCGTAAGCTTCATCCTGATATTTTTTTATTAGATTGCTGTGCTTTGTTTTTAAGAACATTTGAATCTTCCAGCTACAAAATTAGAAGACGCCGATCTTGAAAATCACAACCACCGTTCAAAATCAGAGGATAGCAGAAAATCAGAATTGCCATAGTTCACTGGGTGCAGTCATCTAGAAGTCAATTCATATTTTTAGCATCGTTTACTTCCTTACAGCAGCTTACTTTGGAATTTCCACCAAAGCACTGCCAAATATGAATTCTTAACTGTGAGTATTGTTTGCATTTTCCATTTGGGAACTTACCTCACTTATTGACATAGTGTGGAATTAAATCACATAAAATGTTCATAGAAAGCCTACTCCGATGGTGAGCAATCAATGGCAATGTGACGCAGATTGTATTTTGTACAATAGGATGCATTGAAACAGAAAACATGCTACCAGTGAAGCCTTACCAATCGACCCAATCGCTAAGCGTTACAATAGATTAACATAAGTCTGACATGGGCTGAGATAGGCGGAGCTTGTGAAACACGAAAATCACAGTAATATGGTGTTAAGCACACATTCCAGGGGCTGTAATGGGTGGTAACAGCCCAGGGGCCTGAGTTAGAGGCTCAAGCGAAGCAAGGCCCCGGGATGTTTCACCTCTAGTGGTAGTATTCCAGAAACTCCACTGAATTTAGACCTTGCTTTAGGGCCAGTGCTAACGCAATGGTATTTCTAGAATATGGTCAACAGTATTCTTGAAATATCAATTGCTTCTTTTTGTAGTAAATATAGTTTCACCATCGTGTGATTCATAGCACTACTATACATTTTTTATAAATGCACAAAAGTGGAATTCTGACACTGATGCATTGCATGGGTAAGCTGGTCAAAAGGGCTCATAACCTTTAAAATAGGCCAATTGAAAAACATAATTTCACTGCATTGAAAGGATGTGACCACTCTTCTGTAAAGTCCAAAAAGTCAAAAAAAAAATGCTCTCACCTCTACCTCCAACACATACCCTGGAATAGGATCACCGTTGCTCAAGATCTACAACGCCCAACATGGCAGACTATCTACTATCCAGAAAAGATGATATTAAAAGCCTCTTTACACCCAGAGGCTCAACAGTGCATGCCTTCCCACTGAGACCAAATGCTCAGGAGAATCTCCGACATAAATTAATCAAATTAGAATGCCTTTGCACCAAGGAAATACATTCTGGTAGAGATTAATTCTCCAAACTTGCCTGGAACAGGAAAAGAAACTACGTGGACTCAGAATAATCATCTTCCTAAGATTTAACAACCCTGACGATGCAGACCTTGCAGCCAAATGGGAGGAACACCTTATCATGGGATGCAAGGTCATACTGGAGCTCCTCATTGAACATGCTGACAGGGAACACAAGAGATTGATACTGGAAATAGACAATCTCAAGCAAGAAATTGAAGCAATGAATGTGCCATCTAAAACCAAGGATGAAAACTACAAAACGATATACAAAATACTTAAGAACCATCAGGACGAGGTTAAACTCAGGAAATGTAGACATTTATCCAGGGATGAAAGGGACAAGAGAGATGAGTGAGTTTTTACATTTCAGCCAAAATGAATAGCTCAACGCGCAGCTCGGATGTTGAAAGTGAAAATAAGCCTACTAATACGGAAGCATCCAAATCACTAAGAGAACATCCAAATTATCAAAAAGCAGTATGATAACCAACAGAACTAAACGATACAATTTTTTAGATGAGATAAAAAGATACAAAAAAGGAAAGAGAACTCCAAACCAACAATGTGTATGTTTTCAGGACCCTTTATTAGAAAATATGCCTGCAAGAAGAGAACCAAGAGAGGCGGATGTCAGAAACACCACCTCAGAGTATGAAAGCGCTATAAGGCTCATAAGATCACTAACACAACTACAACAATGGGAGCCGAGATGCTAAACTGAGTTCTTAATCTATTAAGTTACCCAGTAAACCCTACGGAAACCAGTACCCTTAACAAGGGTCTCTCTTTCGCACCTACGGCAACAGCCGACTTTACAGAAGCACATATTGACTTGTTTAAATACACCAGGAAACTGAAACTCAAGAAAATCTTCACCAAGAAGGTTATATGGACTGCAGAAAGGAGGACTAAACCTATAATCAGCAACATCAACATGGAGAATCTAGATCTCACGGACCTGCTCGTCAATTTGGAGAATGACAAAGTTGATCTGACCCACACGAAAAGAGACATCTTAAAAGATCTTGATATTGAAGAGCATAACCTTAACATACCAGAACTTAAGAAAAAACCCAGATTCATGCCCAACATACAAGGGGATAAAGCAATTGATATCTTCCAACAAGTAGGCACCTGTGACCTCCACCACCTGGAGGACAGGACGAGACATACACATGAAATGAGATACAGGAACCTTACCACAGAGGAACTAACATCATTAAAATCTCTGAGGCAGAACACTTCAATACTAATCAAAGAAGCAGACAAAGGTGGAAACATTGTAATCCTTGACAGATTAAACTTCATTAAGATGAGCACAACACGCCTGTCAACTCCTGGATGCTACAAACAACTGTCAGCCAACCCCAGTACCACCATTTTGAGACAAGCCAGTGAGTTATTCAACAAATGACGCAAACGTCGACTACTCACTGACGATGAACATAAATATCTCAAAACAGACCACGCAAGAATGCCTACTATGTACCTCCTCCCAAAAGTACACAACAAGTACTTGACAATACCAGAAGGAAGGCCAATTCTTAGCGCCATCGGCTGGATTACTGAACCCATAGCTAAGTATATCAACAATGTACTTACCCCTGAGGTACCCAAAATTCCCACCTACATGAGAGACACCATACATACACTACTCATCCTGCAAGAGATTATCTGGAAACCCCACTATATATTGGTCATGTTGGATGTCAATGCACTCTACACTGCAATCGACCATGTCCTGGTTCTCCAAGCAATTGACTTTACATATGCTAAAGCATCAGCATCCTTCTACTCCCACCTGGAACTCCCACCTGGAACTGATGAAGGAACTGAGAACCAGGATCAGAGAACACCTGGGGCTATTGAACTCACAAGACGCAAGCTATCCCTTGGCCTTACATTGGCAGCACAAACACCAACTTGACAACAAAGCGGATAGCCGTATTGTGGGCCTGGAAATTATCAAAAGATATCCGAGAGGCGGTGACAGGGAACTGAGACTACGACAACGGGAGGCCAAGCTCATTTCCGTTCATGAGCTCAATGTCTTTGTCTGAAAACATTACTGTTGCTAAGGCGTGTGACCAACCTCTTCTTCCTCTGATACCAGATAGACACACATCGCCCACCCACTCTGGTAACACTACACATCACTCTGGTAACATTACACACATCCAGCTTTGGCCGTCGCCCTTCTGACACTCTGCCTTGCATTACTGTTTTTCAATTCCAGGCCTCACCTATTGGTCTGGCACCCACCCCCGTTTTCCTACTGCACCCCTACACTACCTGGCCCTTGACCACTCCATCCCACCCCAGACACCCTCACTGTGATAACTGACCACCCGTCCTCAATACGCGCTTACATCACTGTGTGTGGACATCACCCACTGTTAGCTTTAGTTCAACCAACTGGCCACTCTAACAACTTCATATCACCCACCTCCTTCTCACGCTATCCGTTTTAGCTGCAGCCTGCGGTTGTTCTAGGGCGAGGCACCAGCACTCACTATGCACGGTGGCTCTCTACATTTGTCTTCCGCATCCTTGCGTAACACCTCAGCACTACTTCTGCCACCCGTCTGCCACATCTATCCATTTGCGGTCTGGCCCGTGATCCCTGGCAGTGCCTTAACTCTGAGCATCACACATATTTCTTCATCCTTATAACTCTCATCACTAACCGTTGCACTCTAGTGTCGCCGGCAATCTCTTTTGGTTTTGCCATGGTAACCTGGTGGCCAATCAGATCATCCTTCACTTCTGGCTGACTGGCCAACCAGCACCCTGATACTGTATTAATACGGAAGCGAGATGGTGGCTGGGATCGAATGATCACCGTGACCACTCATCTTGCTTCCTGAGGCCATCGTGGCCATGCAGGTAAGTCCTTCTCCCGCACCTGACGTTCCCTTGTACACCTGTCTGTTGAGCATTAGCTGCTCTCACTAGCCCTCACTGTCGCTATTGCATACCACGCAGGGCTCCATCACTCACTTACTACCTCCAAACAGGTGCTCATTTACGCAACCACCCCCATCACTCCACTGCTCTGTTTCCCACCACTCTGGTATCACGGTGGCATGCGCCCAGTATTGGGCCACCCTGCCCCATCCCACCACTCTCCGCCCACATGGATCTACAACGTTAAGTAGCAGTCGGACCACAGTCCTGCAGTTATACACCATGCACGCTTTAACTAATTGGCGGAATTGACTACATCCCGTCCCCCAGGTCTATACCTTATCTGACAGGGCAATCCCTTGTCCCGCATGATCCCACATGACTATGCTGCCACACACTCCTTATTGTCCCTGCAGGCAGACAGATAACCCATAGCAGTCACTATCCCCACACATACAACACCCATATGCACATCCCTGTTCCATCCAGAACTTCGCAGTACACCCCACTGCACCTTTCTCAATTTGCCAATCCGTGCAACTGCTTCTTTAATTTTTACAGTTACTTTTTCCCACTCGGGCACACTATGTCTCCCCGCTATGGGTTAACGTCACCCCAATACAGCACACCACAGGGTCAGTAGCACTCCATACCTACATTCCTTCTCCTGGAAGCCCGCCAGCCACCCCAGCCCATCCAACCAGCTATTTTACTGCTTTTACTTTTTGCCTGTCACATCCACGTTTCTGTTTTCTTCTCCCTAGTTGTTATTCATCTTCCTTAAACAAGGATTATCAACCTAGAATACCACTCCAGTAAGAACCACCACATTTTCTCTAATCTTCTTTATCATTCCCGGCATCCCCCCTTATCCTTTCTAACGCAAGCCTTTTTCTTTTCTTCCTACTCCTTGGTTATGTTATGTTATGTTATCTATACTTGTAGAGCGCACGGTTGCCCAGGAGCATCATGGCGCTAGAGAGAAGAGCTGCTCATAAAGGAGAAGAAGCCAAAGAAGTGGGAGACTAAAACAGAGTGGTCTTAATTGCTCTTCTAAAACCAAGGTGGTTAGGAACAGTCCTTAGTACCGAGAGGAGATTGTTCCAAAGATTAGCAGCTGCTATGGAGAAGGCCCTGCCGCAAATCCTCACACAATTAAATCTAGGAACAACGAGAAGATTAGCGGTGGAGGAGCGTAGATCACGTTCAGGGAGGTAGCGGGAGAATTTAGTCTGTAGAAACTCAGCTCCTTGACCGTGAATCGCCCGATGGACAATGCACAGAGACTTGAAGTGGACACGCTGGCCCACTGGAAGCCAGTGAAGTTGCCGTAGCACTGGAGAGATATGAGCTCCATAGGGAGTGCCTGTGGCTAGCATAGCCCCCAGATTCTGTATGCGCTGAAGCCGCTTTATTAGACCAATCAGCTGCGACAGATACAGAGAGTTGCAGTAGTCCAAATGAGAAAGAACTAATGCAGCCACTAAAGGAGGGCGATTGGCTTCCGGGATCATGGGTAAGACCCTCTTCAAAACCCTGATCTGATGGTGGGCAGCTTGGCACACAGCTGTCATTTGATTAGACATAGAAAGAGAGGCGGAGAGAATAACACCCAGGTTTTTCACTTTGCTTACTGGACTGGGAAGGGGGCCTAAAGAAATGGGCTAAAAAGCAGAGGTCGACAGTGAGGTATCCGGGAGACAACCCACAACCAACACCTTTGTTTTATTACCATTAAATTGAATCCAGTTTTGATCCATCCAATCACCAACGGCCCTCAAACAGTCATGAGGGCATGACGACACCTCGGCTTGATCTTGATCTCACCGGATCAAAATTTGAGTGTCGTCAGCATAAGAATAATAATTGAGGCCGTGGGAGCGGATGAGGCAGACCAGTGCCCAAATATAGATGTTAAGCAGGATCGGGGAGAGTGAGGAGCCCTGTGGGACACCACAGGTAAGAGAGCAGGGTGAAGAAAGTAAAGGGGGCATAGCAAGAGTTTGTGTGCAGTCTGAGAGAAAGGAGGTAAACCATGCAAGGACCTGACCGGATATCCCGATCTGGGCCAGGCGTGACAACAGGATGGGGTGGTCAACCGTATCAAATGTGGCTGACAGATCTAACAGAATCAGGGCACCAACCCCACCTGAGTCAACAAGCCTGGACATGTCGTCCTGCATGGAAACCAGCACACTTTCAGTACCTCTCCCTGGTCTAAAGCCTGCCTGTGCAGGATTGAAGATCTTAGATGTTTCCAGGAAAGAGGATAGAAGGGGAGTTTTAAGAGATTCCAAAAGTTTGGACACAAAAGGAAGCAGAGAGATAGGGCAAAAATGAGCCTGGACCGTGGGGACAAGTGAGGGCTTCTTAATAAGGGGGATAACCCTCGCAGATTTCAGCTCTGAAGAGACCAGTCCTGACAGGAATTATTAATAGCCAAAGTGATATCTGCCAATAGGTCTGGGGCGATCTTCATAATAGTAGCGGGAATAGCATGCATCATCTCCCTCATGCAATATGTACTCATGCAATTACCATGCTATTAATAGTTTTGTATACATTCTTGAACCTTGCATGCTTTTAATGGTCACACCGTAATTAACTGGCATCATCATACTAAACATATGACAATTGTATGTTGACAAGTCACTTGAAAATGCATTTTTGCACCCTTCACATTACATCTCACAGCTTTTCGCCTCTCACCATCTCACAATATGTCACCTTTCACAACAACTCAGCCTTGATAAAGATCCGTAGGTCAAAACACGTGCTGGCTCTTTTCAGGTAATTGGCACCACAGGTGCTTCCTATGCTACGGCAATTGCATGCAAATTAAAGCACCATACGTGTTTAACCCAGTCTCAAGACTCATCAATTACCTTTGCTAGACGCACTAACACACTCAATGAAAACCATTGGCAACCAGCGACAGCCAAAACAGGGTTCCGCCCTCTTACCTAACAGTAAGAAATGCCTGTCAACTAAGCAGCCCAAATCACTATCTCTGACTAGTACCTCGCCTGCCTCCCCGCTATTCTCTGTGACTGCTCCAATACTCCGTTGCAGCATAATCTCTGAACTACTTATTAGGTCGCCCCATCTCTTATATCATTAGGCCTGTGTACTTATACTTGCAATGCCGAGATAGTGCTTAAGTGGCACTCGCATGAGCAGGCGCTGTAGAAAACATGAAATGAAATCTAAAGATGGCAAATAGTTAATGCATAATTTGTAACCAAAGCAACCCTGGGCAAGATGATTGACAGCTTCCTCTGTGTCTAACCAATACCTTTTACTCTTTTTCCCCCGCCTGCCACCAACCCAACAACAAAATAGGGCTCAAATGTAATGCAGGGGCTATGAACTACCACTTCCTTCCATCCCAAACCATCTACAAAATGGGTTAATATAATCCCCCATTTGCTGTTCAATAGCCGGCTCCTGATTTTACGTTGTCTTACATTACGTTGTATTCGACAATGCCCTCGTGGGAGGTAGTTAACCCCATAGAATAAAAGGATGATGAGAAGCAGGGGGTGTGCTATGATGCTTAAGACTGGTGTAATGACCCCCTCTTTGTTCAGCTAACTGCTGCACTTGATGCGGAAGAAGCCATTGTATAACCTGTAAACTGGGATTTCCAGCAATGTGCTTGTCTAGAAAGAGCATTTGTATTGCACAACGTGCTGGCAGAGTTTCTCAACCACTGAATTTTCATGTGGATGTTCACTAAGTTGCACTAAGTTGCACTTGCGCTACCTTGACATTGCAAGCGTAAGTGCACCACTGCACATTCCAGCCCACCTCACAGAAGATCTAAGTCTCTCCAACCTCACTGTGCCCCATTCGGCTAAAACCCCTAAACCATCTGTTGCCCCCGTAGCTACCACATCACTAGGAGCCCACAGGGGATTCCCTCCTTATCAATGGAGCCTTAATAAACGCTAGGTGAGTGACAGCCCATGCGCTTGACATCGCTGACTTGATCTCTGCTCACGACGTAGACTTGCTAGCCATCGCTGAAACATGGCTGCATGCAGCGTCAGGCCCAGCTCTATCCCGGGCGAACCCCCAAAACTATACTATTTATCACCAAGTCAGAGTAGATGGGAGGGGGGTGGGGTTGATATTATAGCTAAGGATTCCCTAGCTATCAGAGACATGAACAACCACATCATCCAATCAGAGGAAATACTAAGTGTTAAACTCACCCTCTCATACACAGCCACAGCAGCCATCCACCTGATCTACTGGCCCCTGCGCCCTC
This sequence comes from Ambystoma mexicanum, assembly GCF_040938575.1. Lineage (NCBI taxonomy): Eukaryota > Metazoa > Chordata > Amphibia > Caudata > Ambystomatidae > Ambystoma > Ambystoma mexicanum. The sequence goes on from NC_090930.1 coordinate 850,040,947, forward strand.
TGCTATCCTTTGAGGCCGGCATCTCACTTCTCCTCTCAGCTGACTCTAAGCCCACCTCAAAAGTCATCCTCCTATGTGATCTAAACTTGGGATTCAAAGACAGCACTGACACTAACGCCCTCACTCTAACCAACGCCCTTGGGTGCTGTAGAATTCATGCAACGCAACACACATCCTACCCGAAATAGAGGCCGGATTCTAGATTGGCTTGCCAACCTTAACTGAGGCATTTCAATTTTATCAAACTTATCCTGCCCCTGGTCAGATCACAATATTATTTCCTTTCACTTACCCAGACCCCACGTGTAACATGCCATGCCTTCCTTGCTGCCCGCTATTCTAACGAGAAAAGCCAGAAACATAACTCCCTCAAGTATACTGCCTTTGCTAAAATCACTCACTGAGCAACAAATACCAAGGCAAAATGCAAGACCAAACCTATTGCCCATCTCAGCACATGGTTCACCCCGGACATCAAAACACTCTGCATGTTGAAACGTACAGCAGAATCCACCCAGGGCAATAATCCTAATTAGCAAAACAAAGCCCAATTTACTGCCACAACAAAAGCTTGCAAACAAGTTCTACTCCAAGCCAAAAGCTCCACCTACAATGTCAGATTTGTCAAAGCCAATTCTAGCACTAGGGAGCTCTTTGCCATAGTGTGGGAATTAGAATCCCCAGCCCCTACTAGCACCAACTGCACCAAAGACATTACTTGGTGTACTAACATACAACATGCCTTAATGAGCAAAATCTCCATGCTACAAGAAAAGATTCTGCAAAAGAAAAACAAACTGACCACTCCAAATGACTCCCCTGTCCTGAGGCCCAGAGTCAATCAGCACAACACCCCCCTATTTGAGTTCAAACCTGTCTCTGAAAGGGACGTTATCATAATTATAAAAGGTCTCAGGCCTTCTGGATGCCAAGGCGATATCTGCCTGGCCCCAGTCATCAAAGACTATGTTGAAGAACTAACACCAGCACTTTTGTCTCCTCTATCATTAATGCCGCCTTCTCTTTGGGCACTGTATCAGCCAACCTAAAAGATGCCTGGGTTCTACCGCTTCTGAAAAAATCCACCCTAAACCCAGACATCCCCACGAACTGCCGCCCCAACCCAACTGTTGCATTCCTTCTTAAAAAAATGGATAGAGCAGCTTACTTACAGATTCAACTGCACTTGGAATCCAATAAACCCGTGTACCGGCGTCAATCAGGGTATCGACCTGGCCACGCACCGAATGAGCCTTACTTGATTTAATGAATCAGATCGATGAATCCAAAGACTCAGGCTAGTTAGCACTCCTCCTACTGCTTGATCTCTCAGCTGCCTTTGTTTTGGTGGATCACCAAATCTTATCCCAACACCTCCTTCGTCAGCCAAGTTCTCCCCTGAGGCAATTGACGGATTTCCTCCTTTTTATCTAACAGAACCATGAGAGTCTTCTCCCCATCTGCCTCAGCTCTTCCCACCCCTGTCACTTGTGGTGTCCCACAATGGTCATGTGTGTCACCTACATTATATAACATCTTCAGCAAGCCTCTCTTCGACCTCTTCTATGCTCAGGAAATATCCTATACAAACTACTCTGACGATACTCAGCTACTTTTACCCATCACTGGCGACTACTCCACTGATTCTGAATCGTCGAGCTCGGTTTACCAAACCATTCAAGCATGGATGGTCACACATATGCTTTGTCTCAACAACAAAACTGAGATTCTCTTGGTTGGGTCACATTCCCTCTCAAACAAACTGGATGCTGCTTACAAATCCTTCGATATCGATAGCAGCGCTATGCCAGTCTCAAGCAACATCAAAATCATTGCGGTATGCTTAGACTCCACTTTGTCTCTAACTTGGCAAGTCAATGCCATTGCCTCCTCAACGGCCTATACCATAAAACTATTCAATGCCTTCTGACCGTTTCTCACTCCTGAAAGCTGCCTTTCATTGTACGAGCATTGATAGGATCCAGGCTGGATTACTGCAAAGCCCTATTTGCAGGCACGACTACCTGCAACCTTAACAAGTTTCAAATCATACAGAATAATGCTTAAAAGGCTGCATTGAGCATTGCAATAAAATATCACATCTCGCCAGCCAGAACAAATGCGCACTGGCTGCCAATCCGAGAACGCATCCTGTTCAAAACTTCGGCTATAACACAGAAATTCATCTGGAACGCTTCTCCAAGTTACCTCTCATCACCCAATCTTCCTACACGAATCGCCTTAACACCAGAAGATTCAGACTCCAAAGAGCAGGTGGCACGAGCTTCACAGTTATCGCTGATAATAAATGGAATGCCGTCCCACCAACCCTGAGATTGGAGCATTCCTACTGGGCCTTCCTCAAGCAGCCCAAAACATTACTTTTTTCCCATGAGTCTTAGAGGAGAACTCTGCCTTCCACCTCCCGTGAACTCTTAACTGTGCACATATCCTGCTTGACCTGCACTCCTTTGCTTGTGCTCCCTTAGGAGTTTCCGATTGTTTGTATTGATTGCTATGTTGATAATGATAGTAATCCGTGCCTTGATGCCCAAGGGTTTAGTGGGCTTAATAAATGTTAAAATAAATAAATAAAATTCAGAAATGAGGAAAAGCCAGTTGGCCCAGCACATGACCCATGTGGGACCCCTGCTAACTTGTTTTGTCCCTCACTGTGGCCATCTTCTATGGGCTCTCACCCTTCTCCTTCTTCTGAGGTCAGAAACCTTGGAGTCATCTTCAAATCCTCTCTCTTCTTCATCCCTCACATTCAGGACCTTGCCAAGAAGTCACATTTTTCCTTTCCTTACTTTCCCCTAGAACCTCAATGTCTCCAGAGCTCTGGTTCTTTCTAAGCTAGACTACTGCAATAGCCTCTACCTTAATATTCCCTCTTCTTCTCTAAAACCACTCAGGCTAATCCAGAATAGGCTGCAAGACTTATCCTTGGCCTCAAGCCCAGAGACTGCATCTCTTCAGCCCTTAAAACTCTCCACTGGCCCCTGGTTGCTGCAAGGATCAAATTCAAATCCCTCTGCATCATCCACAAGGCTGTCTTGGGCCACAGACCACGCTGCCTACAACTTGCTCTTAATAAATATTCTGCCTCCAGATCTCTACGTTCCTCTGGCACCAACTCCTTGTGTGTTATACACTTTGCTAAACAGCTGCTGATGGCCGATGTCTCTCCTTGGCAGGCTCCCTCCTATGGAACAGCCTCTCGCTTCCTCTCTGTCTTGAGCCGGATCCCCTCAAATTCCGGAAGCTCCTCAAGACTTTCCTTTTCACCTCCTCCTTCCCTTCCTCCCTCCTCTGCTAAATTCCCACAGTTGCTGACTCAGGCCCTTATGTGTCCTCCCGGGTCCTGGCCTCTTACACCCAAACCCCTACAGCCTCCACTCCTCTCAGCACTTTGCCTTGGCACCCATCGGCCAAAGTCACTACTGGTCTGCACTTATTTATTCTCGGCTGACCACTCCACCTATGCACTTACAGCTACTTACTTTCAGCACTTCCCCTTTGTCGTACAACTAGCACTTACCCACCTTCATGATCCCTCCCAGCACTTCCCTTGGTACAACTAAACCCTCCGTCTCCCTCTCTTTGCACTTGCACACTCCGAATACTCACAAGGCCTAGTAGGTCCGCCTCCTTCTCTCATTGCTTATTTTTAATTCCCTTGTTCCATCCCTTCTGCCCTGTGGGCCCTTGAAACATAATTTACATGATGGATAAGTGCCTAACAAATACACAATAAATAAATAAATAAATAAATTATACAACGTGTTGGGCAAGTGCTGTTTCCCACCCCAGGGAGAGCAGATTATTGATCACACCTGGGGTGGGATGCAGCGTGAAAGCCCTCCACGGGGATCAAGAGGCATTACCAGAATGCCAGGATCGGCCCACATATTCTTTTGCGATCCCCCACTAGTAGAGAGCAGATTCACAAATCGTGCCCGCTGATGAAGGAAGTTGGAGGACTTGTCTCAAGGGGTGACAATGCAACTCTGCATCCCCTCTATTGTGGGGGGGCCCGAGAATCCCCTCGAGTCAGGGAGCTGTCCATGACGTAATTCCCCTACATGAGGATCTCTGGTCCCGCTCTGAAGGCCAGAGGCACCTACACAGTCCTTCAGACAGCGCAGTGGTGACACCGCCATTCTCTGCAGGTGCACACCCTCAACCAAATTGAATAGTACATTTAGTATTTCACTTGTCTTTTTATAGTATTTGAAGACTAAAGCTAGTCTTTTTTAGTATTCCATATTATTCTTTTTAGGCAGACTATTATATGAAGACTATTCAGCGTGCTAAATACTAGACGATTAGTAACTAAAAACTAAACAAATACTTTTTTCTAGTCTTTTAGTCTTCATTTAGTATTGAATGCATTATCACTATTGCTCACTACTGAGAAGACAAAAAAAAGATGAAAAGTAGATCTTCCATTTTGGTGCGGTCATGTACGGAGGAGCACACTTTGCCACTGATAAAGCATGAGCATGCCGTGGGATTTTCTCTGCCTCCGCAGCAATGTAGGAGCCAGTGCCCTTTTATGGAGAGCTATATAGGATAATGTTGGGGCAGTGATGTAACAACAGGGTGCAATTCCGTGATAGATGTTTACCTCCATAAAGCATGGGACACAGACGCTTCCGTAGTTGTGAGTCTGGGAATCCCCAAAGTTTAAGTATATCCTGGTGCATGTTTTGATAGAGAGCATCACTTCTGCAAACCGACCCTACTCAAAAAAATACATGTGCCATAAACACTTAAGGGATTAGTAACGGAGGCTATCCTGGAAACGCAGAAGACACAAGAACCACACATGTTGGGAGATTGGGGGCAGGGGAGTGGGGGGCAATAGTTAAGATTGTTTATCATTTGAACTATATAACAAATAATCTCAAGGCCACAAGGAACATACCTATTGAACAATGAGAACAGCAGAGTTTTGGATGTTATAAAAGTTGGTACTGACCCAAAATGATTTGAGAAATAACTAAAACATTTGAAAAAATATATACCCTGGTGTTGCATTCGGGAACCTGCACCTTTTCATTGAATGAAATAAAATCCTTTTGATTGCAGTCAAACAATTGGAAGAAACATAAAAGGCCTTGCATGAAGCAGTGCGGTCCTTTTTCTAAAGGGGTGGGAGTTGATTTATTTTGTAGAGTAAAATAAACCGGTCAGATTGACCCTTGATACACGTTCGTTCGTTCCTTCCTGCTCCTCCCACACACGGTGACGTCATCTGCTTCTTTCCGGAAAACCAGGAAACGTTCACAATGATACAAATGATGTTATGGGAGCACCAGGGCCAAGAAATGCCCATGCAGATGGTCGGGGGTACATTGAGAAAATACACCCCCACAACCACGGCTTCTGTCCAATTTTGTTGTGTATGAATTATGTTTTTATAATTATGATTGGGACAATATTTTCAAATGGTGTCACTTTTTGGCATAAATGCTATGTTATGAAGGGGTTGGTGGGTGAGGGGAAAGATCAAAGGACATTAGACAATCAACAAGGCAATTAAGTGGTGGGAAAGACACTCGGGAGAGGGGACGGGAAAGTCGTCTTGGTAGTAAGGATGCATGTTTTAACAATGATGAGTTATCAGGCATTATGAGAGAACATTTCCCTAATATGCAGCTAGGTTTCAAGCGAGGATATACTGCGAAAGCAATATCTAGACCAGACGTTGCACGGTGCTATATGTAGTTGGTGTGTGGTTGCATGATGGACTTGAGGTGTGCATACATTTTGAAAAAATGTCAGCGTTCTTTACATTTTACGGTTAAAAAAAATTGTGTTTTCTCTTGTTTTCTCTTGTATCTTTTTATAACATTGATCAATGAATACCAATGACAAATTAAAGATTGACCTGAATTCAAAAATAAACACAAATTGGGCGTCATGACACCTCTGAACGGTTGACATGCATGCATTGCGGAGGAAGTTCACAGCACTCTTTGCTCTGCTTCCCACTGTTCTCTGCGAGCAGACAGAACATCAATGCATTGGGCCTCATTACGACTCAGGCGGTAAGGGGTTTACGCCGGCGTAAACAGCGCCGACCCTTACCGCCTGAGTACGAGGTCCCTTAGCGCCATGGCGGATTTAACACCTGCTTTTAGCAGGTGTTAAAATCCATGGCGCTAAGGGACCATGGAGTTAATTACGCCACCGTAATTTACGGTGGCGTAATTAACGCCTTCCCCACTTCCATTATGCCCTATGGGGCAAAAATGGGAATGGGGAAGGGTAAATGGGGATTGGGGACTTACCGCCCCGCCAACCTCGGAATGGGGCGGTAAGTCCGCCAACCACCATGGCGTAAACATAGTTTACGCCATGGTGGTAAAGTCACGGCCCAGGCGGTAACTTACCGCCTGGGTCGTAATGAGGCCCATTGTGTTTGGGTTCTACTAAACCTATTCAGTGACTAAGGCAGACTCTCAAGGTCAGAACCCCTGCTGGCCCGTCACAGTAGTGACATAGGAAGTCATTTCAATGCAGTGATATCACACACTCGCACCCACCTTGCATTGCTGTCCCCATTAAAACGCTCACGAGTCCTTATTCAGTCAGCTCTCTGTGATGCCGCAGTAGTTCAGAGCTTGGCCCAAACCCGCCCGCAATGAAACAGGAAGTCTGGGGTTTCTTAGAGGAAAGGACCCAATTTTCTTCTGAAATCCCGAATGGGCTGATAGACACCTATACACAACAGAACATTATACAGAGGTAACTATCAACCAAGGGGAAATATTCCACCTCAGGATTCAGAGTTGCATCATAGATAACTCGAGCTTCACTCTTATTGTCTATCTGATGAGACTCTAATACCCTCAGTGGAATAATTCCCTGTGGTTGATAGTCACTCATGTACAATTCTATATGTTGTGCAGGACTTCTGAAGGAAGCCATCAGCAACTATAGCCTTTGCCAAATGCTGTATCCTCTCACTGTGATGTCATGGCAGGGAATTATGGAATTCATAATCACGTAGCAAGGGGTATGGCATTTTCTCTGCCAGGTATTATTCTTTTGGGTTGCTGTGGGTGGGGGACAGGGAAACTGGCACTCTATCTTGAATATATTTCCCAAATGCCTTCCCTCTGCATCTCCTGCAAAGCTGGTCCGTGGGAACAGGACCGAGAGTGGAAGAAGGGCACAGGGAGGGCAGGGAGGGGGAGGAAGGATAGCTCAGGGGCAACACGTTTTGTCTTGGAAGCAATACAACGCGGTGTAACACAGGTTTGAATCCCGATCCCACGCTTAGAAACCACTGGTTGGTATTAAGCACGTTATAAATGAACAATAAAAAACAAAATATAGAACATGAAAGTAGAGATGACCCCTTTCAACAACAGGTTGCAGTCCACCTCAGAGTCCCACGTCAAAACCTAGAAAGCTCGAAACTTCTAATTGTCTATCAGATGTCACTTGGAACATTTGGTGGAATGCATCCCAGTAGTTCCTACATACCCATCTATAATCCTATAAAGTGTAAGAGACTTCACTAGAAGGCTCTGCTATGTGGTAGGTGACCGCTGCCCAAGGTAGCGATCCCGAGATAAAAGCCAGGGCCTCTATTGAGGACGGTCACCTGGCCTGCACCACAGCTCGATGGTAAGGACACCAACGCTTCTAGAGCTCTCCTCCTATTAGAGCGTGTGCAGATATGATATGATAGGTTACTTATAACGCACTTAATACCCCGAGGTTTCAAAGCGCGGACCCGGGAATCGAACCTTTGGTGCTCCGTGTCGTCTTGTTTCCAAGGCGAGCACGTTGCCCCTGAGCTATCCTGCCAAGACCGAGATTGAAACAAGGGACGCCTCACATAGGGCCCTCACCCAGGACTTGCTTACTCTGGGCTTGTCCATGCCACCTTATGCCAAGTGTGTGTTCACATCATGGAGGGAAGTTCCGAATACAGCCTTTACAGACGGCTAGAGCCTGCATTACACGTTTGCTGGTTAGCGAGAAAGCCGCACACAGCAAGGAGAACAAAAGAGAAGCTGGAATGGAGGCTTCTACTTGTGGTTAGAGCCCGCATTCCACACTTCTCGGTTTTCTAAAAAGAAGAAACATGCTCTAATGTGCAATAAGTCATGACAGAATGTGAAGCAATATGTTGTCGTGCAATATTCTGTGAGTATTTTGGAGTGCATCATATAAGGCAATACGTTGCAGTGTAATACTAGAAGTTGACAGAGAATATCAGAAAAAGCAAGTTTAGTGAGTTATATCCATTGGAATATCGCGTACCATTTTTGGGCAGTGTTTGCCAGTCAAATGCGTATAAAGAAATATTGTGTAGTATTGTGCAGTGGTCAATCAGGAATTACTTGGAAGTGGAATATCAGTAGACAATTTGCAGAACAATATGGGGAAAACTGTACTAAATCATTAGGTGTTACTTTCAAAGTGGAATATTAAGAAATCTTTGAGTGCACTATCAAGCAGGAGGTCCTTTTCCTCTAACGCGTAAATTGTCAGGAGGGGACCCATTACATTTGTACTTTTCAGCAAATATGTGTCTTGCGGGCACATTCTCGACATTTGCACTGTAAAGTGAAAAGGTGGTCGAAGTGCTTTTACGTGTCCCTTTTGGACAACACAGTGCAAATTATATTAACGCCACCTGCCATTTACGCATCCTCGTTCCGCATTTGGAATGGGTTCCTATGGAGTCTCTGCCTGCTTTTTGCTGGTGTACAAAGCTAACGCATTCCATAGGAATCCATTCGTTTTACACCAGCATGAAATTGTCATGCTGGGGTTAAACCACGTGGTTTTAGGAGGAATTCGGGTATATGGTGGTGAACACTTAACTCTATCACCACACAACCTATCCGCCTTCGAAAACACCCTGGAGTGCGAATGAAAGTGTAGGGACAGGTGTAACACCTTGAAGCCTGTCTTTAGCAGCTTTAGTAACGCTTCCGGAATTTGGAAGCTGACCTTCTCCGTGTTTATCCAGTTGAAACGCATCAGAAGGGAACCAATTTGTATTTTGCAGTGGCAAGTCAGGACATAATATGCTGTAATGACTATAAATTACTAGAATGAAATGTCACATCTGTGCCAATAAACGTCTGTTAAACACGGCATGTAGTGCATGCACCGCTGCAAATGTTTCTTGGCTTGACACTGTTGGCAGCGAGGGCACACATGTCAAAAGTCATCCGGATAACATGTCAAAGGTCATCTGGATAGAGTGGTTGCACCGAGTGATTTGCATGGATTAGTCATTCCCTTTCATGCTCTTCAACTCTCTGGCTGGAAAATTATTACTAAGGGCCTCATCACGAGTCGGGCAGTATCCCGGCAGTATTAGCACCGGGATACCGCCATGACTAATAGCATTACTGGCAAACCCCCCAGCACTATTAGCGCCGGATCACGGGTTTGGCGGAACAGTAATTCCATCCCCATTGTGCCCATTGGGGAATTCCCCATTCCCCATTGGACCCAAAGGGGAATTTTCGGAACAATTACCGTCGGCAGTATTACCACACGGTAATTGCACCAAAAATCGGCAAATTCCCGGCGCATTTACCCCCATCTCGGAGCTGGGGGTAAATGCTGCCAAACCCGTGATTTGGCAGATCCTTAAATGCGGCGGTAATAGCGTTACCGCCTCATTTAAGGGTTACTGCCAAACTTGTGATGAGGCCGTTAGTCTTTTGGAGGTTACTCAGTGTAGGAGAGCGTTCAACGTATCCCCACGTTTCGGAATCATGATTTATGAAAACATTTATAAGGTAGCCTAGAACTTTCTTTCAAAGGAATGCTTTCAAAAAAGCTTTACAAATGTTCTCCATGGTTATCAATCGCCCACTCATTATGTACCCTCAGTGTTTTAGACTACAGCCCCCATGATCGTTACCTACTGATATGCTGGATAGAAATGATGGGAGTTGTGGTCCAAAGTTTCGGGGGCGAAATACTGAGTAAACCAGGGAGTTGCTAGGTCTGGAAAAGACCCGGGGCTAAGCTGCTGTCGGAACTGTTGGGACTGGGGGCTAGCTAGTCTTTTGGCTGTAGCTCCTGAGATTCTATCCGGGGCTACAACCAAAAGATCAGGGGCTATAGCCCCCTTAGCCCCCCCCTAGCAACGCCCCTGGAGTAAACCATGCATATCAGCAGGAAGACCCTACCCTTTCACGTGGTTGTAAAGAGGTTGCAAATCCTCGGGAGATGGGGGGGGGGGTGCCAAACGTTGTGTTAATGGATCAATAATCAATCATCTTATGAACAGGATCAGAGCTTGTGGGGTGGGAGAGTCATTCACGTTGCCCTGTCAATATCCAGTGTGCATCCATGGAGCGCCTTCACCATTCCCAACATCAGAGACGTGGCAATTAGGCCAACTTACCTGCAAACAAGGGGACAGTTCCGAAGCCCAATTGAAATACTTAACGAGTGTCCCCGAAACCCTCTACTCAGGAGGGGCTGCAAATGCCATCCCACCCACAACTCCTCCTGTTTCTGTCTCTCTGCAGGGTCCTGGTCGGGCTGGAGTTCTCATGGAGGAAGATACGTTGTTCTGAGCACAGATCGAGATCAGGCTACAGGCAAGCATGACTCCTTCTGGGGTGCAGGGCCTGCAGACACAAGCAAACATTTCTTTTTGGGCCTCTGCTTGGGCTGAGGCTGATGACTTGGGGGAGCTGACCGGTTTTATTTTGGTGTCCTTTTTCGATCTTCTGGGTCAAGGGCTGTGGTGTGAGAATGTGGCAAAACCAGGTCCACACTGTGTGCTGTCACGGATGAAGCCGAATTGTTTTAACAACTCAACAGGTCTCTGCACTGCTTGGCCATGGGGCAGTATAAGGCTGTGGCCACATTTTCAGTAAGTCTACGGAAAATAAGAAGGTGTCAGGATCTTCAACTAAACTGCTGGTTGTCTTTGATCTATGACAAGGACCCAGCTGGAATTCGAGGGTGCCTAAAACCTTCCAGCTCACCTTCGCAGCACCCCCACCTCATACCAGGGGACAGTCCTATGACTCACATGGTAGCCACTGCTCCACCTGAGACCACCCCATTGTCATGTATCCAGATCAGTAGGGGGCGTAATCAAGAGAACCCTATCACCCACAGACCTGGACTGGATCCAGATAATGCAACCATGGATACATGAAATAGACCGCCAGGGGAGCAACCCAACAAGGTCCAGAAGGCTAAAATAACAGCAGAGAAAATTTCCCCAACCCAGGTTACACGAGATTTTTCCAGAGAGTCAGAAGGGGAGGACTACATCTCCCATAAACCCCTGTGTTTTCATTCAGAAAACTTGGACCAGGAAACACACTCAACATTACAGTGACAGAAGAGCTTGAGTGAAAAGTAGGCCAACCCACAGAAGGGTGTTTGAATCCAGATGGAAGATATCCCAAGGGATGCCACAATTCTTACCCCTAAATGGGGAAGAACGTGCATTCCCTCACCCCTTTTAAAACCACATGGTAGAAACAGATATTTCAGCCTACCTCACTCTCCCAGGGAACTTATCATATAGATAGCAACGTAAGGAACACAAGGGAAGGTCAAAAGCACCTTAACCGGGAGAGAACCTTCTAGAAGCACACATGGAGTGAGAACTACAGGCATCAAGCAGACAAGAAGTCAGGCAGACTAGTGAAAACCAAGTTGGCTTCCCTACTTCTTATGGCCTCTGCCTCATTGAGCCCGCCCCAAGGGAGCTAGCAGGAAGGAAGCTGCTGCAGTCAATCAAGGTGGTGCCCTCCCATACAGTCACATCTGCAAACCTGTTGTCTTCAAGATCATCCCTGGGGAGGGGACAAACCACTATAAAAGCAACTCTAAACCAAGACAGTTTTTGGGTAGCTTCAGAGGAGGGCCGATGGCATTTGGAGAGTGTTGGAGAATAAGGAGTGTGGCTCAGAGAGGAAAGGCTGGAGGAGCAGAGTGTGGTGGAGAACTGGTAACACCTTGGGGGGGGGCGTGTAGGCAAAAGAGAGAGATGGGGTAGAGTAGAAATGAGGTGGGTGGGGAGAGTGTATTGGAAGGGGAAGGATTCACAACTAGGGGGTTGGGAGAAGTTATGGAATGAGGGGCAGAAGGATTAACCGCAAGTGAGCTTCTGGAGGTAGGAGGAAGAGAAAGACTGGAGGAGGGATTGCCATCTGGAGAAAAGAAGGGTAGAGGAAACTTGGCAGAGGAGAATGGGAGAGTAAGGGGGAGGGGAAGTTATTGGAGGAGGTTGTGGAACTTATACAGGAGGTGGCAGTATTGTTGGAGGTGGTTGGCAAAGAAAAGGTGGTAAGCAAGTTTAAGGAGAAGGTTGGAATACTTAATAAGGAGGTAAGAAGATGGACAGAGGAGGTTTGAGAACAGTCAGTAAATGATAGGCATGTCGCATGTCACATCAGGGAGGCAGAAAGCATCAGCGGATGCAAACCCAGAAGGAGAGGGACAGGGTACGAGGTCAATCTCTGATCTGGAGGGGAAGAGCCCACTGTAGGAGAAGGCAGAGGCTTGTGGCATGGTGACAAGGAATGAAGGACCAGCCAAGTCTCTAAGTCCCTCAGAAGATAGCAGGGACCCTAAAATTGGGCTTGTCAGCCAACCACCCATGCTCTGCTACCCCAGAGACCTAATGTCACCCCATTTGGCAGATCTGAAGCAATAATGCGGGCGATCTGCAACCCGGTGCCCAGGGACTATCCACGAATGGGGTAATTTCCGCACCACGTATAGACGCTGTACAGAAGGAATGTGATTCGGGACATACTCAAGCCAACCCGCACCAAGAAATGTAACAAAATAGACCCAGCCTCCAGGAGGGGCAAGCTTAGGAACCTTCGAGAGAAACTGAAGTTACGGAATATCCACAGAGTTTGTTCTTTTGGCCCTAAAATGTTCAGAATCCCAAATAAACTCTTGTACACTTGATATTAGAGTCAGTCTTGTCTTTTGATCCTGGTGGCCCTCCTGACAAACCTTAGACAGTGGTACCGGGGTCTCTTGGCACCGACCATCTGCCTTACAGACACTTTTGCCATGCCCTGTGCTAAAGATCACAGTGCCTGGGTCTTAGATGTGTTCCTCTTGGAAAATACCTTTTTGTTTTATTAAAGAGGGGTTAACCATGTGCATCAAATGGTAAAATCAAAGGCTTTCATCTCTTACCCAGTACCTTCTTGGGCAGACATAAGTAATCTGATTTCTTATGACAATTGGTGCAGAGTAGCTGGTTTCATATGGGATTGAGTTTCTAGATCTGAAGCACCAGTGTGTCACTGGTAGATACCCAGGTGAAGTCCTTACAACAAACACTTCTTCTGGAAAGCCAACATAGCTAGTATTAACAAAGCATTGCAAAACAGTGCAAGTGCCTTGAGCTACTGAAACAAAATTGGACTAGTGCAAAAATGCATTGTTTCATGCACTTATGCACATGTGCAATCCTGCACATTTGCACTTTTTCACAGTGGTGCAAAAGTTGATCTGTATAATTGCAAAGTTTCTGTAATATGGGGCATGGTCTGCCAGTGCCAAAAGATTGGGGGGACTGAGTTTCCTCTGACCAGGGCACTCCTACTTTGATATTTCTTTCCTTACACGAGTGGTCTGCATGCCTGCTTTGAGCTTCGCTTCACACCAACGGTGACAGCGTACTGCAGGGTACATGATTAATTTCATCCTCTATTCTTTCCAGAAATCATTATGGTTGAGGGAGGAGGCTTCTCCTGATGTGGGTTACCTTTGGAGCTGCTGCAATCGTCTGTCAATGCGTCTGTATAGGCCTCGGGAGCTGCTGTATGCTGCGGTCTATGTATTGTGCTTCATCATTCAATAAAGCTTCAGCTCCTAGCTAAAGCGGGTAGACAGTTTCCCTGCTTTTTGGTGGTACTGCACGTGGGAGTCCACTTTCGTTTCTTACTGGCTAGGGCTGATGGAAGTTGCCCAAAATATCTGACGATGAAAAGGACTTAGAACCCTGCATTGGAGCTTAGTTTATGGGTGTTTTGGAGGATGTTCTAAACCAGAATGCTGCAACCCATTGCTAGCCAGGTGTTTTGGACTACAATACCCATAGCCACAGCTGCCATAGCCAATGGTGAGGTATTGTGGGATACTTAGTAAAAGAAAAACACCTGGAGAGCACCAGGTTTAAGTCACCCATTCTAATCTGTGCCATTTTAAGAAGCATCAATGAAGGATCGGGGTTGAAAGCCCATGATCCAAATGTTCATGGGAGAAAAGACCGAAGATTATTTTTTCAAAACAATCTTCGGTCTTTTCTCCCCTGAACATTTACAACTTGGCTGCCCGCCCCCAACCCCACCCATACCCCCATCACACCCGCACCCGCACCGAAACCCCACCACACCCACACCCACACCCCCACCACACCTCCACCACACCCACACCCCCACCCATACCCCCACCACACCCACACCCACACCCCCACCCATACCCCCACGCCCACCCATACCCCACCACACCCCCACCCCCACCACACCCCCACCACACCCACACCCCCACCACACCTCCACCCATACCCCCACCACACCCCCACCACACCCCCACCCACACCCACACCCACACCCCCACCACACCCACACCTCCACCACACCCCCACCACACCCACACCCCCACCACACCTCCACCACACCCACACCCCCACCCATACCCCCACCACACCGACACCCACAACCCCACCCACACCCCCAGCCCCACCCATACCCCACCACACCCACACCACACCCCCACCACACCCACACCCCCACCACACCTCACCCACACCCCCACCCATACCCCCACCACACCCCCACCCCCACCCATACCCCCACCACACCCACACCCCACCACACCCCCTCCCACACCCACACCTCCACCACACCCCCACCCCACCCACACCCCATCACGCCCCCATCCACACCCACACCCCCACCCATACCCCCACCACACCCACACCCCCACCACACCCACACCACACCCCCACCACACCCCTACATCCCTATTTAACTTGTGTCCCTGCGACACATGTTCCCTTTCACTTCCTGATTGTGAACCGGCGCTGCAGGGTCCTTTTCTTTTCTTTTTATTTGGGGGGATGGCTGCGGCGGACACCCCCGCAACCCCTGCTCACAATATAGTTAGCAAGGGTGCGGGAGACACCACCACAGCCCCCTGCAACGAATGTGTGGTCTGGTCTAACTTTTCGGCCGTTTGGAATTTTTGATTGGCCAAAATTCGGCCAAATCACGCATTCAGTCATTTAATTTCGGTCATTTTGACTGATTCCTGAATGAATGGTGAGTGGTGATGGGAGGGTCACTGGAGCAAGCAGTGGGGATTAGAGCAGCAGGAAGAAGGGGGACTCAACAAATTGGGAACTACAGGTGCTAAGCACTTTAAAAGAAGATCCCCCACGCTCATGAAACTCCTCCCACTCCTTCCTGTGACCGCTGTCTGTTCCCACCCAGCTGTGCACTTGGTTATGTTTTTAAAATGCAGAAAATGTATTCTGCATAACACTGTAATCTTATTATCATGAGTGGCAAAGTTGATCTTATGTTGATACATTATTCTGGGGAACCGATGTGAATTTTTTTCAACTCTGTGGATCAGGAAAACAATGTATTTTAGGCCGCGTTTCTTGAAGTTGTAGTTAAGAGGCGGTCTCCTCTGCTCATCTGGGCTAGAGTACCTAGCTTGCAGGCCTGTCCCATGCTCTGCCCATTGAAGAGGCGGGAACTGGCCTGCGACCCCAACAGTACTGGGCTAGTTATCCCTCATTTGTGCCACTGATAGCATTGTTTTCATAACTGTATGCATGATAGAATGGCAGGTACCCGCAGGGGGTGATTGTGGATGAGCCATCCGGTGATGATGCCAGATATAGGCGCTGAGTCCCCGGGGGCAACTGCCCTGTTCACTTTGAACGAGGGCAGGAGTGTGATTTTGCCCTCATGTATATTATTTATGCGCATGGGGGATCTGTGTACGAGAAGGCAGAAAAGGAAAGCAAGCTGTGACTGCCCACGCCCTCACTGGGCACAGCAGGGCTTCTGGCTCCTCTTCTGATCAGCTCAGTGTTGGTAAAGTGTTAGCATGCATCTTGCAAAATTAAAAAGTGTTGCTCACTTCAAAGTGGGATGGCTGCCTCATCATCGCATCAGCATGGATTGCGGGGACAGTGGGCAAAGATTTAGTATATCGCAATGACCATTTTAAATCAAGAAATGCTGACAACCCAAAATCTCCCCAAAAGAGCGGAGGGAGAGAGGCCATAATACGTGCCCATTCAAGGCACGGCCGCTCAGCTGAGACAGCAAACAATGAGACTCCGCACTGCACAAATGTGCTGCGATTCAATATAAAGCACAGGCCTACCTGCTGAGAATGGAAACATGAGTCTCAGAAGGAACCATTCCTGACTTTTGATCGATACCTGAATAAATTATAATAAAACCAGTGACCATGGGTGAAAGGAGCGGAGTCTTCGGAGAAGTGAATACAAAGCAATAGGAAACTGCAGGGCATCTGAAAATGTATTGGAGCTGGTGGGGGCTCATTTCAAAAAGATGTTCCAGAGGTCCCTCACCTACAGATGGAAGACCTATTCCAATGCATCCGTGGGGTGCTTACATTATATTGCAGTTAAAAGAATGCAGCAAGGGGGTTAATAGCTGCAGATTATCATTGTCAGGCAGCCAGCAAAGGCAACCTGTAATGTGTGCGCTGCAAAGCACACATTTAGTTTCTGAATTAAAGGTCCATGTTGATGTGTAATAAGACTGCCAACATGATATTACATGGGCGCGATGTGCAACGTTGCGGTTGCATTTTATAATCAAAATTTGAGGGGGCACCCAGGCATATGGCAATCCAAACGCTATTGATAACATCGAGTCATGCTCTGAATGGGTAGATCAGGTCCAGTTGCATAAAGTGCTATGTCACTTATGAAAGCTTTTGAATGGCTGTGAACTAGCCTATACTAGACTTTCACAATGCTGGTGGGGTCTGTGGACCACTTGAGAATTAGAGCATGATCCTCTGATGTTCGGAACACTTTCGGACTGGGCCATACAATTGTCACAGGCAACAATGAAAAAGTGGCCCACAGTTGCAAACGGCTATTAATTTCTTTTGTGACACTGCTTGACTAGTACCCAAGGGGGATTTTTTTGATAAAGTGTGATGCAAATGGTGCATTTTAAAGAATATTTATTCAGCATCACTGGTCAAAACTACTAGCCGCAGAGTGCATTTACTCATCAAACTGGCCCAAATTAGCCAAAAAAGGGGCCCACTTTGACCCAAAAAACTGGCCCACACAAGCATTTTGTGATTTTGGTTCGGCCATGAGCCTATTACCCCATAGGCCAGTCCGAGTCTGGATCAGAATAAGTTGTACCACTGGCCGTTGATCCAAAGCATCAAGCAGTCATGCGGTCACTGCTTGAAATGGAGAAACAAAAGAGTGCAGGCACTCACCAGTCTAGCTTTAAGAGATGTGGGGGCTGGAGGGGGGCTCAACCCTGGCAGAGTCCCACAACTTGCTCTTGTGCTAGGCCTGCCAAGCCGACCTGCACCTATTAATCTCACTCAGGGCCCGATTCTCACCCAGGTGTTAAGTACCGAAAAGGACGTTAAAAAGCTTAACGACCTTTTCGGTACTTAAGACCTATTCTGAAGGTGGCATATTCCTCTGAAGTCGGAAGGAATACGCCCCTTTCGGAATACATGTGACGGTTGCTAGGATGGGTTGGAAACCAACCTAGCAACCGCCACATTCGTAAACTGGCTTTTTGGAAGGGCATTCTTGTGACACTCCTCCAGTTTAATATGTGCGCTAAACTAGCACACATTTACGGTACCCTTTTGGTGCTGTTAAACTGGAGGAGTGCCCCAAGAAGCCTTGTTTGGTGTAAATGAAAGTGTTTATATACACCACACGGGTGTATAAGAACACTTCCATTTACACCAAAGCGAGCAGCTTCAACGTTGCATCCTGCGCAGGCATCCTGCAACGTTGAAGCTGGTCGCTTTAAATGAAAGTGTTCATATACACTGCACGGGTGTATATGAACACTTTCCTATACACCAAAGTAAGCAGCTTCAACATCCTGCAATGTTGAAGGTGCTCACTGTGGTGTATAGTAACGTGTTAATCTGTGTTCTCGGCAGCATTTTCGTAAAATAACAAATCTGTTGTTATTTTACAAAAATGCTGCCGAGATTGGATTGCGCCCGTAACACCTTAAAACAGGCGCAATCCTCACAGATCACTGTCGTGCTCTACAAGGGCGCCCAGGCCCACTTGAGAATAGCAGTGGAGCCTGGGCGTCCTCTTTTGGCCCAGTGAATCGTGCTGTTTAACACCTTCACTGCGCCAAGTTCAGAATAGGGCCCTCAGTGTCCTCATTTGTGTAGTTCTCCTTTTGACTACCTTTTTCACTACCTTTCTAATTATGGCACATACTCCTTTTGTCTCACTCTTAATGTCTCGCTCCTGACCTTCTGCATCCCTTCACAATTGTTTGTCTCAACCCTTCTCAGGCCGACCTGCCCCATCCGTCCGCCCTTCCTATTCTCACAAGCATTTACTTGGCCAATCATTGAATGCAACCTGTTCACACAGCACCCGATTTGCACAGCTGGCAATGGGCAAAAAACATTGGAAATTGGTTGCAGAACAATGATGCATAGTGCCTTGGATAATGATAGGCAGCATTGCTTAACGCATGCGCGGTGTAGTTAAAGATAATGTAGTGGAGAGGGGTAGAGCGTGATAGGGTGCTGCACGCTGGAGGTGGTATGAGACATGACTTTCAGACCTAATGGCGATACATTAAGCACACAGTATGTAACGCAGCTTGTCAACGCCACCACTGCAGAGCGCCAAGCTGACCAGGTATCCCTTGGCAAACTCCTTCCTGATTAGAATTCTTTAATAAGGCATTGGGCCTCATTCTGACTCTGCCAGTCCGGAAACCCAGCACCATTGTTTCCGGACCGGCATATTACAGGTCTGCCTGCCGGAGCTGCCGTGCCCGACATGTCTGACCCTGCCGGGCACAACGCCCACGGTAGGCAGACTGGTCACGGAAGCACCGACACTGTTAACAACGGTGCTGGTGCTTCTGAGTCCCCACTCCCATAGACATATTGGAATGGGGATCTACAATCTAGCGGCGCCTGATTTTCCGGGCCGGCGGGGTTGTAATCCCCCCGTGGCACCAGGAAGTCAGGAGCCGGTCAATATTTACGGGTCCGGTGGTAACCCGCCGGAACCACCGGCACAGTTACCGCCGGAACCCGTAAAGAGGCCCATTGTGTGTGTGAAAGGTAACGAGCGTCAACATAATTACAAACAAAACAGAAAAAGAAACACAAAAGCCAGTGATGCTCAATTTTAGGCACTCTAATAATTGCTTGAAATATGCACTGTTTGGACGAGTGAAAATGAGGCACACGAGCCTCTGAGCTGACAATGATCACCCCCTAAGTTTCAATAGAAGGCATGCTTTTACTCACAAACGCAGCAGCATTTTGCATGCAATTTTTACCATTAACACTGCGACAGAGTTTGTTTCTACAGTAAGTAAACTTTAGCTCACCCTCAAAGACAAAAATAAAATAAATTCACTGGGTCAACTATGCATGCTTGTTCTCTTTAGGACGAGAAATGCTCGCAGGGGTCTGCAACCTTTGGCTCTCCATATGTTTCGGACTACAGTTCCCATCAGCCCTAGGCAACATAGTCAACGGTGTGGGTTCATGAAAGTCGTAGTACAGAACATCTGGAGAGTGGCAGACCTAAGTAGTGTCAGGGGGAGTGTTAACCATCACCCTTCCTAAAATGAACTGACACTAGGTCAATTGTGCCCGTTTCCAATGTGCACAATTTAGGTATTTGTACCTGTGATGCAATGGCTACAGAGTCACCTCACCAGTGAGCGCTGGGACTCTGCATGCTTCTGGAACCAAAGCACAGTTGAGCTAGTATAAGTGAAGAATATTGAAAGAATCAACTACTAGTAGATGCATTAGACCCTCAGTTAGGACGCTATCTGGGAATAATTGTTGTGTATTTTACGAAGGAAGACTTGTTTTAAGGAAATGCAGCAGTAAGCGACCAAGATTGGGCCAATATTTTTGATTGCATGCCAATTGTGGCAATCCACTTGAATGTTGGTACGACGTTAAGTCAATCCTGGTGAATTGCGAGGTTCATCATTACCAGGAATTTGACTACTCAAACTAGCGCCTTGAAGACGACCGATTGGTTGAAACATGTGTCGGCTGTGCTAATAAACCTAATATATCACATATGACCAGTATGATTTACATACTATACCAGGATTTATGGACTCTATTAATTGCTTTCAGGACACGATAACTGTGGGTCGTAGCGCAGACCAGCAACACCCACCTTTTCGTACTGGGAGCATTGAGATGTCGGCTTATTTATCAAGAGGGGCTTGCAATAAGGACTCAGAATGGTGAATATTCAAAGGTTTGTCTAGTTGTCGCCAATTGAAACACCTGAGTGGGATATTTCAAAACCAAGATGAGACCTAGCTGTGTTGTGTATATGAA
Source organism: Ambystoma mexicanum (assembly GCF_040938575.1). Lineage (NCBI taxonomy): Eukaryota > Metazoa > Chordata > Amphibia > Caudata > Ambystomatidae > Ambystoma > Ambystoma mexicanum. The sequence continues at coordinate 850,061,554 of NC_090930.1, forward strand.
GCAGAGGAAGAAGCAGTTCATGGCTGTGCGGGAGGCGTAGCAGGAGGAGCTCAAGCCATACACGGTGCAGGAGCAGCCACGGGGAGAAGCCTGCCAGCAGAAGTCATGCCAACAGGTGAAAACCAGAAGAACTGCAGAGTACGCGCAGCGGAAATGGCGTTCTGAGAGGAAGCGAAGCTGAGAAGCAAATATGCAACCGGAGCAGCGTGAAGCAGAATGGGGAAGCAACAGATCGGTTATTGCTCACAGAGGCTGCAGCGCAACTTACCAGAGGCTTGCAGAAGTGGTCGGAAAGGCAGACTGACTGCAGAAGCACCGCCGTGAAGCCTGAAGCCAGAGGGAGTCACCACGAGGAACCAGTGAGTTTCCAAGGAGTGAATGCTGACACCAGGGAGCTGCGTGCACAAAGGCTGTCACAATCCAATGATTTTGAATACCGAACAATTAACATATCTAAGCAGTGTTTAATGAATACCATGTAATTAAAAAAAGTGAAGCTAAGTGGCAAAGGAGGAAATTCCCTAATAAGGGACTTCAAGAGTGCAAAGTTTGTAACCAGTACTACCTACAGCCAAGAGGCTGTCAAAAGACTTTGGGCAAATTACAAGAAGGGAACATTTGGAACCAGTACTACTCGCAGCCAAGAGGCTGTCAAAAGTCTTGGGTGAACTACCAGTGAGGAAAGCCTCTAAATAACATTACTTACAGCCACAAGGCTAGAGGCAGACCGGATCAAGACAACCCCTGGGAAAAGCTCAAAACCAGCAGTATCATCAGCCAAGAACATGAGATTCCCTTAATAAAGCAACCAAAGCATACGTCCCTTCTTGAGAGATATACTTTTGGGAACACGTATATCTCACCCGGCCAACAGCCAAGTGACTGTGAATCTAGAGTAGGACGACAAGGGTGCAACTCTTCCTTTTTGGGAATTCAATTTGAAGAATCTCGTAACCCAAACTGCTATCAGTCAGAAGGCTGTTGAGAAGTCAGTAAGAGACCTTTTGAGAAGAATTCTTGAACATTTCATACATAGTTTAGGGAAAAATGGAACTCCAAAGAATGTAAGAAGAAGCAGTCAAACCCCATTCCAAGAGAAATTGGTGTATGGAGAGTCTTGGAATCAACACTATCATCATGCTTGTAGTTAGTTGTAGGAGTTTTCTTCCTGGCAGGCTAGTATACCAGGAAATGGTTTCTAGTAGGTAGTCCTGGAAGGCGAGTGGACCAGGAATGAAGATGATGGTTTGATTTCTTTATGACAGAAAGATATGTGTAAAGAGAATTCAATTTGTTGAAAAACAGTAGAATCACTGAGACAAGTTGCTTTTTGCTATCCAGACAAAAGTGTTCTATTTCAACACGTATTGAGAGAAAGTCACGTGCTTTCTTGACAAGAAGTAGGTTTCTTTTGAAGAAAGTGTTCTATGATAACTAAACAATTGCAATTGGTTTTGGAACCTATGTTTTGGGGAGAAACTCAAGTATTCTTGAAAAAGAGATATTGGAGAAGGCATTGATTGGTTTTGATCTATCAGTGAAGTGTGGTGAAAATGACTTGTGTTGTTTCTCCAAGAAAGACTCTATGGTTGAAAAATACTTTTCTATTTCCTTTGAAAAGAACTGTGTTGAAACAGAACTACAGAAATACTGAGTATTCCTGAATTGATCCAGGGGAAGGGAATGCAACCCTGGCCACAAGCATACTTCCAAGAACATTTGAGTTTGAATTACAAGATAGTTTTTCGGAACTAAAAGTCAGTCATATTTTCCTTGTATAATTTGATTGTATGTATTAGTGTGAGGGCCAGAGGTATTTTGTTTCAGTTTGCTAGGCAGGGACCTCTCTGTTAGGTTAGGGAAAGTTAGGCGTTTATCAGAACCCCTTTTTACTTTGAATAAATGGCAAACATTGAGAAAACGTTACCTTTGTGTACGTCTCCCATTTCTGCTCCCCTCACAGTTGACATTTTCTTTAAATAATGTGCTGAAATTATGCATTTTGCATGACCATTTTTGTCAAAATTAGGTAAAAAGCCATACAATGTACAGTTGATTCGCTAGGGCAACACATGAACAAATCCAGTAAATGACATGTCACCAACAGTACACTACATATGAGCACTTCATATGACTGTCATGGGGCTGCAGCCAAAACCAACTGCTGCCATAAACAATCTATGCCAGTAGTAATTACTGGCATGGATAGTTTTTGGCAGCAGCATGCATTTGATTTTAAGTGAAAATTAACTTTAACTCAAATGCAAGCAGTTACTGTCAAAACCGGTCTATGCCAGTAAGTATGCCAGCAATACTGGCATCAGTAGGTTGTGGCAGCTGCTTCATGCATGGGATTTAAAGTTAATGATCACTTTAAATCACACACATGAAGCTGCTGCCACAACCTATTTATACCAGTAATAGTTACTGGCATAGATAGGTTATGGCAGCAACTTCATATATGTGATCTAAAGTAACCATTACAGTAAAGGCACCAGGAAGGAGCTACGGGGTGACCAACCTCTGTGCCCCCCTAGTTCCGCCTCTGCAGACAATCCTATTTTACATTGCTATTACTGCGCTGCAGTAACCCCAAAACACTGTTAAAACTACAAGTCATTTTGATAATGCTTGCCCTTCTTACATTGTTCAGGCATTTTCAACATGAGAACACCAAGCAATGTTTAGCTAAACAATTTATCAGTTTCCTGCAGTAACATTTACCTGCACTTAATCAACATAGCATATGAGATACTGACTCTGGGCATTGCATATCAGGACAATATTTAAAGGTTGGCTTAAAGAAGTGATGGCCTCATCTGTTCAATGCCCTACGCTGACTCTAGCTCTGCAGTACCTCCCAGTACAGAGGGTCTTTAGTGGCCTAACTGCCACCACCTCTCTGACACACTGAAGCTTGGAGGTGAACTGCCATACTGAACATGTAAAGCATACTCGCTGGGGTTTCCCTAGCTGACGGGGACATGCCCCAGAGGGCCAGCCCACCTCAACAGCTCAGAGGTGGTGGTCCGCCCTAGTCTGCATTTCAAAACCGAAAAATCCACTCAGTGTGGCATCTTTCGGCCAAAAGATCTCTGCAGTAGGGTTGCCAACGGAAATTATATGGAGGACCTTCATCTTGGTTGACACAAGGCACAGCCGTGGTGAAAGCGGGAAACCACCCACCCCCCTCTTAAGTACGGCACTTAGAATAATCAAATGAGCGAATGTGTTTCAAATGAGTACATAGGATTGGGCACATCACCCAATGTTAATTTCTCTCCACTGGATCCCAATTCACTATGGATCACTTTTCAAAATGTATTCACAAGGATGTGGCATTGGGCCTCCCGGCCTACCTTGCCAGCAAAAGGGTTGAAGCATGGTTCGTTGGGAGTGCCAATATTGTGTGGTTGGTTATTTCCAGTTTGAGGTATTCCCACTATTCTGCTCATGCTTCTCTTCTGCTGCTCCTCATTTCTGAAACGCCCTTCCTCCCTCCATGAATTTACTCCCACCCTTTCTTCAGTTTAGGGAGGTTCTCGAGATGCATCTGTTTCAGACATATTGACCGTTATATTTTGGTAACTTCTTCTTACTCTGTATTTTAAGAATGAATCTGTTGAAGATTTATGAACTGTGTATTGTTTCATTAGAATTTCAGCTGTAAAAAAAACTATTTTGTTGTAGAGCATCCCACTGCCTTTGAGCCAGGGATCAATTTTATAAAAAGTTTAAATTAAAAAAATGATTTAAAAGTTATATACCTTGCACCACGCTCTTTAGTGAAAGCAGTTTGCAAAGAACCGTACTGACTGAGCATTTCTTTGCTAAAGACGAAGGCGAGGTTGTCCAACTCCAGGCCTCGAGGGCCAGACATTTTGATCAGGAGAAATAATAATGCAAGCAATATAGATTGGTCCCTCTTCTGTGTTGAGTAGTGTTGGGAATATTGGCGAAGAAAAATCTTCTGAATGTCAAACCTTATAGGAAATCTACAGATTCAATGCATTATTGGACCTTGGAAGTTTTCATCCCCAAACATTATGGGAAAACTTGTCTGGCTCAGATGGAACAGTACTAATGTGGTATATTTCGAGGTGGCAGCAGGGGTTTTGTCTAAGAAATTGAGAGATAAATACTACCACAGGAAAATCATCCTTAACGCTAAGAAACAGGATATGGGTTGTCTGCCAGCAAATGTTTTGTTCGCGGGTGGACTGCCCGCAGTGTAACTGCCTGGCCCCCTGTTTTGACTGTTCATTATAAATGGGAGCCAATTATGCCAATGACACTCAATGTGTCATCCCTCTCACATGTATTTTTGTGGAAGACAAAGCCAACATTCACAGGATCTATGGCCTAATCCAAAACTGGATGTGTACTAATGGCCTCTCACTCAATACTAGCAAGACAGAGCTGATGCTAGTAGGAATGGAAGCTAAAACACGTAAATTGGAAGAACGGTACGCCCAACTGCAGATTGATGGTTGTAATATCGAGATTAAAAAAAAGGTTAAAACGCTTGAGGTTTACCTTGATTGCAACCTGAACATGAAAGCACAGGTTAGCAGTCTGGTTACCTCAGCTGCATATTATATTAAGCTTCTGTCTGATGTGCGGCCCTTTCTCTCCAAAGCAAGTCAGGAAACCCTAGCACATGCTTTAATGGATTCAAGAATTGATTACTGCCACAGTCTATTGATTGGCCTACCTAAATGTGAGATTAATAGGCTACAGGTGATGCAAAATAATGCAGTTAGAGTTATTGTGGACCGTAACAAAAGTGACCACATTTAGGATGCTAGAAGGGATCTACATTAGCTCCCAATTAAGGAAAGAATTTGTTTTCGGGTTATGGTAATCACGCATAAATGCTTGAAAAACACAGCGCCTACATATCTCAAAGATTAATTAGTAGTAAAAGCCAGTAAACATAATCTAAGATCCAACAATTTCTCTAAATTAAAAAATCCTATATGTAGGTTGACTCTGATGAAAAACAGAGCTTTCTACACTGCAGCTCCAGTATTATGGAATGGACTACCTCTTAGTTTAAGAGAAGAGACCTCCATCATGGTTTTCAGGAAAGGAATGAAGACCCTCCTGTTTAACTAATGAGATTCCCCTCAGTGATCGACTATCACCTCTGACATCTCTCTTTTCACGTTACTAGGTTATATCTTTGTCCGCGTCCTATCTGTTCAGCGCCCTTAAGCCTCTAGGTCAGTGGCCTGCTTTATAAGTTATTAAAGTAAAGTAAAGGGGGCCTAGAAATTCTTGTCACCCTCCACCAATGTTATGGATGCGTGTTTGCCAATTTACCACACAATCCACACAGGTTGACATAGGTTTAGAACGTGCCTGGGACCAGCGCACTTTGAGCAACTGTAACTCAAAAATGGTGGTATACAATGTTAGATGCCCCCGTAAGAAGATCTATATTGGACTAACCACTTGCAAAGTCAAATCCAGAATTATAGAGTATAGGAGTTGCATACTTATGGGAAATTTAAACGCCCCATTAGTGCAACATTTTCTGGATTATCAACGTATGGAAAATGACTTGCAGTGGACAGTCCTTTTAAAAGAGCAAGTACCGGAATGAAATGAGTTTCTAAATTATTGAGAATAACTAGGAGCCATATTACAGGACCAAATGAGGAGTTAAACTTGACATGACTCAGTGGGTGTTGTTTGCCTTAGGCTGAGCATTCTCTAACAAATATGTGACTAAACCATTATGTATCTTTATATATGCAGTCCGTTTTGGATGGCGGGAAAATTAATGTATTGCACATTGCCAAAGCAATGTGTGGGCATGAGACTGATTGATTAGATCGTTATTAGATTCTGTTTGATCTGTCTTTTCTGGTCCAAATTCTATTTGTTTCTTATGGGGATCTACGACCCCTAATTTTGGAATAAGACATGTGCATTTGCATTGGTGGTTTAGGGGTCATGTCCAAATTCATGTTTACACTTTACATGTGTCACCTTTTCAAGATGACCGCGAAATGTGCAAAGATGTGTTTCGATTGTTACAGTCAGCCTCAGTAGAATGATTCTTGTGTACTAGTCACATCATAAGACCCACCTCTCCAAGATGGCTGCGGAATTAGCATAGATGGCCTTAGACCATCACTTATAGTTCCAGTAGATTTAGTCACGTGAATGATGCACATCACATGATTTAATTCGGGAGTGCGTCTGGCACCCATTTAGGCAGACAGCAATAAAGTCGTTTAATCCTCTGTGGTTTTGGGCATTTTTCCAGAGCTGCTGTACGTGCATTCAGAGATAAGCAGCATTAATCCTGTGTTGTAGCATGGATAGACTGGTGGTTAATGTTCCTACACATCTAGGTACTTCATTTTTAATTCACACCATACAAACTGGGTTTATATATTTTCCCATACATGTGTAGGATATAGCAGTCTATGGGAAAAGCTTATGTATGGTCAGAATGTTTTTTTTTTATCATCTTGTATACTAAGCATTTTATGTGTTACAGCCTAGGAGAATATCTATGTGAGTATAAGGGGTAGTTAAATAAGGCTTATTTGTTATTTACAACTAGGCAACATCAGGTTTTGGGAATGCCGGCAGCTCGTAAGAGTTACCTAGGCTGAGATGTTTCCACCAGGGTATTTCATATCGGATTTTGATATCCTGATAGCACTGATTACTGTGTGACATACAAGTATTTTTTGCAGATTTTCATCATACTTTAATGGTAGCATTCTAGGAAAAAGTGGATTTGGTTGGTGACAGCTGTGGAAATGCATATTCTGATGAGACATTTTGCCCAGGACTAACTTCAGATCGGGATTTTATATAACAAAGACTCTTATAACATGTGTTTTGCTTAAAAGGTCAGTGGAAGATGGGTTTTGTGTCACCCCTTTTATCACCACTGATGTTAGACTCATTGAATTATTTCCCTACAGGGAGATGACTGAGAAGTAAACTGTTATGTACATTTTGGGCGCTAGATATGATCAGGTAATGAGTTATAAATGCATCTGGCATACGGTAGTAATTGAATTTTTGTGAATAGGGTTTTTGATCAGTTTCCATCTTTTTTTAAAAAACGTTTTTGATTTTGTTGTTCACAAATGGTTTTAACAGCCAGTCACAATTAAAAAAGAAAACATGGGGGAAACACTGTATTTTGGTCCAGTATTATCTATGAAAGTTCCCCTGAAGAATGTTCAAATTGAGCAAGAACAGAAACATATAGGGCAAAAGTGACTATGGGCAACAAAACATCTGTAGCACAGAATAGGGCAGCCAGTTCTGCTATTTCTAGTAGAATGTGCAGTTTTACACATTTATATTTTAGTTGTTTATGTATATAATGCGGTAAAACACTTATGTCACTGGGTGTTGTAATGGATTTTGATAATTGGATTTTATTAAATATGTATTGATGGTTTTGAATATATTGTGGCAGGATGTTTTATGAATGATTGTATTTCTCATGGAAGTGCAGAGCTTAATATAGTTGCCAGATGTTGGAGAAACATTTTTTAATATAAATTTAGATTATGATGAATAAAATGTTATATTTTTCTATCTATGTGTGAACATGTGTGATACATGAGATTTGGTATAAGGAAAGTGGAGTCCTCATTTGCCCTTGTGGTAGGAGAGGATTCTATGTAATGTTGGGAATGCAGACCACATATGCTGGCGCTCTGGTACAGCGTGACCCAGAGCGTGACACCTGTATCTCTAGGCACACAAAGTTACTTCATGCGGATAGTGTCCTCCTCAAATTCTGAATCATCCTAATCACAATGTGGGTTTCAAGGATGAGTAGAACCCATCAGTCATTACAGCAATACTGACTGGCAGGTTTACTTTATACACAGGGGATATAATGGGTAAGGTTCTCTGTGACCTTAGACCCCTAACAATGTTTTGGAGTCACTGACTATGCTTTCATGGGGTTCTTTTTATACAGATAGTTTTATTACATATCTAGGTTTTTCAGCTGCTCGATAGATGATATGGAGCATATAAACAGAACCACAAGGAACTCAGGTGGTCGGTGAGGAAAATCCAAGTATTTAGGTAAACCAAGAGAATTGATTAACGTATGTCTGTTTTGGCAAGAGACAAACTAATATATAATCCTGTTAGGTTAATTGGCATTTTATTGCACACATCTGCCCCTGACCTGGCTTTATGGTACCGTAGAAGTCTCAGTGTGAGTGTCGAAGACCGCATGTTTTGAGTGTGTCATATGTAGATTATGTTAACTTTAAACGTGAGGGCGGGAGAGAGATTATGATCATGGCACTTCCTTTTTAGTTTGGGCTATTAGGTGGCAGAGCCACCTACTAGCTGAACGTATTGCATTAGAGTACAGATAGGGAGAAATGGCATATGAGGAGGAACACAAAGCTTGAAGGTGTTGTTTGGTTATTTGCCCAACCATTGACTGCCCCTGGCCATGCTAATCCCTATGGCCATTGCCACCAAGTGCCTACCCCTCCCACCAAAAACACCTCCTCATGGGAACTCTTTCAGCTCACTTTAGTCAAGCCTTACCATCAAACGTTGCACTCAAAGTGCCTGCCACTGTTTTTCAAAGCAGTCTTCCAAGATGTAATGAGTTCATTTGAGCAATGAACACACAGCTGGTGTAATAAAAGTGTCTTAACCAGGTCTGACTTCAGCCACTCGGTTTGTAATCACTATGCACGTTCTTTCCCTGAAGTACTGATAAAAACAAGCATTTGCAAAGTTTTGGCTTACGAATATGTATTAGGAATGTGCCAGGCACTGCTATCAGATGCCAAGGTACTTGCGCCATGTTGCAACTGTTACCATCAATGGCCAGTTAATACCACTATGGCAGTGCCTTTCCCATACCTACACAAAAGCCCAAACAGGTGGCATTGTCAATGCTTGTTTAGGTCTGCCTGAAGACAGCCAGAGCCAGAGCTAATGCATTAGAAAAAAGAAACATCAATAAGAAAAGGGATCTGCGCACACCAGAAAATCAGTCACAAGATGCTACCAGAAGGTGCACACATTTTCATTGGCTGTTCAATGCCCCTCCTTCCACAAAAGAGTCCCTGTTAGTAGTTGAGAAGGAAGGAGGAGGAAGTGGATAGTTCCCCACTGGTTGGCCACCACCATATGCGTTTCCTAATGAGTCCGCTATCAGGAAGCCAGGCAATCCCTCTCCGAAAGCTCACCTCATAGTCCTCGACTAGTGATCCTGTGCATGAGTGGCGAATAATGAGGGACTGAGTGGGCTGCAGAGGCCACCATTCCATCTGTTGTTCACCACCCTCCTCTTTGCACTGGGTGCATAATGGGAGACAGGTAATCACTGGCAAATGCATACTGAATAAGATTGTGGGGATAAATAGTTATGTGTCTTAGGGTCGGCGCCTACGGCCAGCAGATGGTGGAATAGTTTGATAAATCCACGACAGAACAGTCAGGGTAATTTTCCCCAAGAAACCTTTATCAATAATCTGCTATTTGGCATGCTCTAGATAAGAACTCTCAACCTCTGAATATTCACTGTGCCTGCCTACAGCAAGATTGGGAACCAGCCGGAATGTATACCTTTCATCACTACAACCAACTCAATGCAGTTTTCAGATACATTGGAATGCCTGGACTAGGAATATGCCCAGAGGCGTAGCCAGGATTGTCTAGCAAATGGGGCCTGATGCTAATGTAGTTGGGCCTACTGCACTGACAAAAATATCTGTAAATTCCCACACAGCGCTGCTGAGTGGGCATTTACAGATTTTGGGTGGGCCTTGCCCCTCAGGCCCTACCCTGCCTACACCTCTGAATATGCCCTTTTCAGCAGAGACGAGACGTGTCTCAATGCACAGTGCTGCTCTAGAGGAAGCCCTGGAAAAGGACCAGGCCCTTTCGAACTTTCCTGAGGCATGGGCGCATCAACAACGCCATCACCCATAATGCCATGTGCTAGCCCACTAGAAGACCTGGAGCCAGAAGCTGAACTTTTAGCCTCTGTTTTCTGAAGCGATCTGGGGCATGTGGAGAGCCATTTGTGCTCTTTTATATGATATGATATGGCATTTATAACGCGCCTGTAAACAAGTGTTTCTAGGCGTGACAAGACAAGGGGCCTGATTCATGGAAGTGTTTTATAATGGTGCCGTCCCATAGAAAAAAGTTCCATGAATCAGTCCCAAGGAGGGGGAAACAGAGGGAGGACAAACAACGATCTTAATAGGCTTTGTGTCATTCTGATCAAGCAAGTGCGAGGGAAGGGGAGAAGTGCAAGGGGGTAGGTACTCAAAAAGTGCAGCCAGTATGTTCTGGCAGATGTACCTCTTTACAACGCACCTTCTACACGTATCTATTCAATTTTCTTCCACTTGCAGTATTCAGCATATTGCTCGCACCTAGCACCGGGCACCAGCAATCAGCGTAAAGAAACCCCAGCCCACAACGCCCCTCCTTACACACCCTCTCTGCAGCACTCCAGGACATGTTCCCCTGGCACACAGCAGGTTGGCTCTATATTAAAGAATCCACACACAAACAAAGGATATGGAAAGAATTAGCGAAAGTTAGGGAGATTTGCAGGGAGGATTAAGAAGGTAGATTAGCTCAATGTGGGACAGATGGAGGAGACAGAGATGCACTGGGGTGCTGTGGGGGGGTGTGTACCCACATGTAAGGAAACATCAGGGATTCTGGATGTAATGTTTGGGATAATGGGAGAATTTTCAGAGACCATGTGGGAAATATGAGAGAACACATGAACTCAATGTGAAGGGAGCCCCAGTGAGATTCCTGTCATCTAGTGTTGTAAGTGGTCTCTGATGCTGAGCGAGAGTTTATTTTGGATCATGAAGTGTGTGTAGCACATCATACACCTAGGAAGAGTGCATCCTGTGTTATTATTATTATTATTATTATTATTATTATTATTATTATTATTATTATTATTATTATTATTATTATTATTCTATTGGCTATTTATAAAGAGCAAAAGATACATGTGAAATGACTCGCTTCAGGAATGTCCTCAAGGAGGGGAGGAGGGTAGAGGGTAGGTTGCAAAGATGGGAAGTAGGTCTGGGAAGAAAGGTCAAGGACAATATATAGGGGCAACGATCGCACATACACAAGAGACTACACTTTTTGCTAGATAAAGTATTATATTTTCAAAAAAGATGCTAAAGTGTAGTATTGTTGGAGGGGGGTGGGGCTCTGTATGGAGTCAGGGGGCATTCTGTGGTGTGTACAGTAGTTCCGCTTTGGCATCTGTCCTAATCAAGGCAAAGAGCATGCTTATATATGTCCCCGGGTAGGAACCTCGAAACCTGGTGCTCTTTTAATTCACACACCTGTTTATGCGGATGACATCATCCCGCTCAACAATAGAGTTTACATTTGTGTCGGAAGGTCTGCTCCCCCATAGCAGCACTTTCATGGTAAAACCTTCACTAGTTACTGACCATGCTTGTTTATTAACTCTCACTTTAAGGATGAATTATCATCAAACCTACAGTGGACCTGTTGGAATCACTGCTTCGACACGGGGTAACCATATTTCTTGGACCCCTTCTGCAATTTCCCAATTCAATTGCCTTGTTTGGGAGTTTATCTAAATGTCCTTCTAGTTTAACTGAGTCTATTGATCCCCCTAATTTTTCTAGATTATGTAAGGTGGTTTTATGTATTTTACGTACCCATTTTCCCCCAGTGAATATGAGCAATCTTGCAAGGCCCCATGTTTCTGATCATCCACGAGAGGAAGCAAATGCTACGGCATTCAATCCGGGTCATTAAAGGTTGTCCTACGTCATCTATATCCCTGAAGATGTCCCTGATCAGGTGAAAGAAGTCAAATTATAGGCACTGTGTAAAGCGTAATTGCCGTAACCTTGCTATAGCTAATAGCCAACATATGCTGGCCATTGTGAGGAAATGTAATTCACAAGCATTCTGGGAATGTGCTAATAGTGCTTATATTATTCCAGGGAGCCATTCCCGTGCAACTGAGAATGTGATATCTGAAAATACATGGAATGGAATTTTTTCAGGGAACTTTGGAACTCTGACGGTATCAGAAGGGGCACTAAACCGGATTCACATACATCCTTTCTTTCTCTGTGGAGCCACTGGAGGAATCACATGTCCCTTGCTGGTTTTGGCAAAAGTATTGCCTTGGGTGGAAAACGCCAACCACAAGATGGCAGACTCATGCATCTAACACCAGTGTGACCTCAGGGAGGGAAGCCAATGCGTCAGCATGCAAACATGGTGCCTGCATTTTGGGACCTCTCAGAAGGACAGAGAATACTAAAGAACGAACAAACAGGTGAGCAGCGTGTCGCAACTCACCTTACTCCATTGCATGCACTTGTATCCCGGCTTAGTTCGTTTGGCTCGTAGTCTCTTGTCCTTGTATTCCCCTTGTCCTCGCTTCTCCTGCCTTGCAGCTAGCCTTTCTTCCTCTTCCCCATTCCGTCTTGGTTTCCAACCTCTTTCTGCCTCCTTCATCTCCTGGCCAAGTTCACTCCCGAGATATCTTGTCAATTTCCTGATTCTTCTCTTTGCCTTTTTTTTAACCTACTTGGTACCTTACAAAGACGAGGTCCTGTTCGCGGCAGGTAACCTAAAGAAATGTTTTGTTGCCTTTATAAAGACACAGGGTCCTGTGTATCCCTGAAGCACCTGCTGATTGATTGTTCCGCAACGGATTCCCTAAGAATTCACACTTTTAATAATTGTGTAAACCAACCTAAGGATTTTACTCTTACTTTATTTTGGGTGAGATTATTGAGCGGGAATTCAAATGCTCTATCGTTGTGTTGTGTATTCGTATTTAATTTATTTACAATTGTTATTTGTATGATGCACAGATTGGTGTAGATGAATCCGACGGTATATGTTCACTGATCTTTTTATTGTAAACAATTTGACAAACTATATACACTATAATAAAAGAAAAGTAGTGCCTGGAAGTGTCTGTTTGTCTGGGAGCACTGCCGCTGTCCTCATCGATCCTGCAGTTCGTTGTGGAGTCTGCATCTTTGCAGATTGAAGCCCCACCCACCACTTCCTTTGACCAGCATAAATAAGCATGGGCGCACACACGGCAAAGTGACCGTGTCTGTTCATCTGGGAGCTCTGCACGTGGTGCTAATTTTCCTAATGAGAATTTTCTGTTGACATTTATATAGACTTCATTCTTTGATACACTGGAGTCACGTGATCGGGATTGCGATCATGTGACCGTATTCAAATGAGATTTGGTACTCAATACGGAAGATTTAGGTTGTTATGGCGTGGTGGGCCGAGGCACCAGGTATTAAAACTAACGTGGTAAGGACTTGATTATCCAAACACATTTGTTTGATAAACTCGAAGAGAGTTTTTCGTCACGTGTCAAGTGACTATAACTGTTTGTGTCTCGTGATCGGGATTGCGATCGTGTGACCAGAATTTGCTGGGCCTCGAAGTCGGCATTGCGATCACGTGACGCATACATAAAAAAATATATATCCGTAAATCGAAGAGATCTGGAATTGAGGATTCAGGTCCATGGGGTGAAGGCCTGTCTGACACACGTACCATTTGTATTTAAATAACTAAAGGACTGGGTCGTCTTTACACAGATTTACTGAGTTAATTCCAGAGATGTTTACATGTCATATATCACGTGATCGGAATAACGATCACGTGATACTATTAGGAAGTAGTTATAACCGAAGCCCGGGACGGGAGGCTGCTCAAGCAGCTGTTTTCCCTGTTCCCGGCCTTCGGTTTGACAAAGATTACCTAGAATGGTGAGTTCTAAAAGGGCATGTTATTATTTTTTATTTTATTTTTTGTTTGGAATAGTTAAATTAGTAAAACAACAAAAACTTTATTGTTTACAATTTTATTATGTTGTTCACAATTGATCTTATAGTCATAGGTGGTTTCTTTTCTCGATCTGGTTGAAATAGAGCAGCTTACAGTCTGAAATTGTTGGTGACCATCGACTAGGATGTTGTGGATATTCAACTAAGTAGGTAGCACTTTATTTTATTTTTTATCCCTTATCCTTATACTTTGACAAGAATCTTATACACATTTTTTGGACTATTGTCCACAGATTCTGGTGAAATCAACTCAAGGTCCCATACAGATTACATTTGGAGGGGTTCGGGTTACCCCATAATTACAAGGTCAGTGAAGGTATTTATTGCATATGTGCATATGGACTTGGAAGGGGAGACAACATGAGTAAATACTGATTGAAACCCTTTATCTTTTTTAACAGATAGAGGAATGTGTTAAGTAACATCCATACCTGAAGAAGGGGTTAAAGGACCCCGAAACGCATCATAATACGTGTTGATTAATTTGCTGATGGACAATATGAAGAAAATATTGTTAGATCAACACGGGATCGTTACTTGATTATATTATATATATTCTTTTGAATGTTTTCTGAACTTATTATGAGAATAAATGTACACATTTTTCCAAACTAATTACGTTAAAACCAAATTGTTTTGTGTTGAATTCTGTACTCTGATTTATTTTGTGAAATCTTTAATTGAGTTAAATAGGAGACTATTATGAAAAATGAAGTTATGTTATTTGAACAATACTGGTCTCTACTACAGTGAAAGGAAATGTATGCTAAGTTTCTTTACATGTTAGAATATTTATCTGAAGAGGATTCTGTCCTCGTTGGAGTAACCAGGTTACTATCTCAGAGTCTTCTGAGGTGTCCTCACTGTTTCAGCTCTGCCGTGGTCCTCATCGATCCTGCTGTTCCTCGTGGAGTCTGCATCTTTGCAGGTGTGAATTCCCCATTGGCTGTTATCTAAACCAGCTTGGACCTTACAGGACTTTAAAACGAACATTTATATTACTAATTTACATTTAATGTTCATTTTTCACCCCATAGATGGAAGCCCCGCCCACCACTTCCTTTGACCAGCATAAATAAGCAGGGGAGCGCGCAAGAGCGCGTGCGTACCGCGCTTGGAAGTGTCTGTTTGTCTGGGAGCTCTGCTGCGGTCCTCATCGATCCTGCTGTTCCTTGTGGAATCTGCATCTTTGCAGATTGAAGCCCCGCACACCACTTCCTTTCACCAGCATAAATAAGCATCAGCGCGCACCGTGAAGTGCCTGGAAGTGTCTGTTCATCTGGGAGCTCTGCCGCGGTCCTCATCGATCTAGCTGTTCCTCATGGAGTCTGCATCTTTGCAGGTGTGAATTCCCTATTGGCTGTTATCTAAACCAGCTTGGACCTTACAGGACTCTAAAACGAACATTTATATTACTAATTTACCTTTAATGTTTATTTTGCACCACATAGATTGAAGCCCTGCCCACCACTTCTTTTGACCAGCATAAATAAGTATGGGCGCGCGCACTAGTGTCTGTTCGGCTGGGGCGGATGGGTGGGTGTGCTCTGTGGTCTCTTTTCTTTTTGATCTTGGAATTGCTACCGTAGTGATCTTTTAAGAAGAGGAAAATATTTCTGTAACTCTTCGTCCCTGTAAGTCTGCCAACTTCTAAGCCACTTTGTCAACCCTTATTTTGCTTGCCATAACGTCCCGTGTGTTTTTGCAAGGCAATGACCAGATTGCATTTTATCATTGAATATTTCCAAGTACAGAAGTGGTAATCAATAGTGCCACGGTGTCTGACCCTGGTGTGCACCATGCTACTGAAAGTGCCAATGGTGTAAGGGTTTTTTCATTGTTCTGGCACGTCGTGTTAACTTATTGCCAACAACTTGCTGTAGAGAAGTCTTGTGTCTCTTAGACACTCTTTTACTTTGATCATTACACAACCCGAAGAGCTTTACTGTCATATTACAGCAGCTCCGAATAGCATTGAACTTTTTTGTTTGTCATATTTCACAAGCTTACATATACCAAATAGAAAGGAGAGGAAAAAAAATAAAAAATAAAAGGGGCGATTTCTTGCAAGATGGTAGTGGGGCTTAAAAGCCGGACGATGTCTCCCTGAGACACCTTCCCTGAAAAGAAAAGTAGTTCGCTGTGTTTATCTGCACTATAAGAATCAATGAGCGTCCAGGAACCTGCATCTCAGTGGTGGGAGTGTACTGAGAAAGAGTGCATTCTGGGACAGAGGCTACTTTGGGGGCATCTATACTGAGCAAGAGAGTGCATTCTGGGTTATGTAGCCCTGTGCTGGAATGTCTGAAGAGTGAGGCAAATGTGATATAGGACATGCATTCATGTACAAGAACCTATACTGAGTGAGGCAGAGTGATTGCCTGTGGTGGCATTAGTAATGAGTGTGATGTAATGAATTCTGGTACATGTAGTCCCAAGAACAAGTGTGAACTTCTGCATTGAATGAGCAGAGTGTATTCTAGGAATGTAGTCCTGTGGTGCCCGCATACTTTGTAATAAAAGAACAAGCAATTCAGCATATGTTTAAAGTGCCTGGTTATACGACAGCAAATGTTTGCATGTTAAGGGAGTATCTGGGCTGATCAATAGCTCCTTATGGTTCCTATGTCCAGATACACTGGCTGAGGAGACAGAAGGTTCTTAGTGGCAGCCCCCACCGTCTGGAACCTCCTTCCCAGCTGTACTTCTAAAGCTACTATTAAGTAAACTTCGCAAATGTCTGGCTACTCCATAGAGATTGATGAACTTGCCACCTACGCTTATCTCTACACATGCCTTATTCTCTCTCTCTAAACGTCCTCCTTTCCATTGCTCTCAACTTATGGTCTCGCTTACAGGTAGTAGCAATTGACTTTGTTGTGTATGGTAATTGTGCAGTACCTAAAAAACAAGGCCATATTTGACAAATGTTCTTCACCTGGGTATAGAATGGTTATCCCAGGCATACAAGGCTAGACTAGACTATGACAGTGGATGGGTGTATTTGGTTGCACCAATAAAACGGGCCATCGCATTAGTTAATTATTTTTCTTTATTTTATTTATTTGAATTTGTAAAGCGCACTGCAGCCCATAGGCATCGAGGCACTGTATAACATGCCAGCTCACCACCATAGTAGTCTCAAAGCGTGTAAATTGTAGTGCCTCAGGAAATGAGGCAGCACCTAGCATTTTAGGAGAGCACTTGTGCATATGGGGCTGTCTGTTGGCTTATACATTTATCTGTGCACACAAGTCTGCAAGTGCCATCAAATAAAGTCAAACCTCTGGGATTTACCAATTCCTATTTTCATTCCAGCTAAGGAGTGAGTTCCAAGGTACAGGTGAAAGCTATTGGGTTCAAAGTCTTTACATTCCGCTGGCACCAACTCTCTTTGTATCTAGCGCTTTGCTAAACAGCGAGCTGGTGGCCGATCTCTTCCCTTGGCAGGCTCCCTCCTATGGAACATCCTCCCCCTCCCTCTTCATCTTGAGCTGGATCTCCTCCAATTCTGGAAGCTCCTCAAGACTTTCCTTTTGACCTCCTCCTTCCCTTCC
This sequence comes from Ambystoma mexicanum, assembly GCF_040938575.1. Taxonomy (NCBI): domain Eukaryota; kingdom Metazoa; phylum Chordata; class Amphibia; order Caudata; family Ambystomatidae; genus Ambystoma; species Ambystoma mexicanum. Next base: position 850,078,997 of record NC_090930.1, read on the forward strand.
TCCCTCCCTCCTCTGCTAAACCCCACAGTTGCTGAGATTGGTGCCCAGGGTCCTTACGTGTCCTGCTGGGCCCTGTCCTCCCACACCCAATCGCCTTCAGCGTCTGCCCACTCCGAGCACTTGCCTTTGCTCCCATTGGCCTATGCCACCACAGGCCTGCACTTACTTATTTTGTTGACAGCTGACCTCTCACCTAGGCACTTACAGATGCTCACTCCCCAGCACTCCCCTCTGGGTGCGCCCAGCACTTAACCCCTAGTCCCCCATCCCTTCTCTCTCTCTCTCTCTCTCTCTGCACTTGCACGTTCTGAATACTCACAAGGCCTAGTAGGTCCGCCTCTTTCTTTCAAAGTTATATTTGATTTCACCCCCTGTTGCCTTGTGGATGCTCTGAAAAACAATTGACTTGATGTATGCACGCCTTACAAATGCACAATAAATAAATAAAATATGTGCCTAATAGCAGTGAGCGGTCTTTCTCGATTTGGGGATCGTGCAGGGGGTGCCTGGTTGAGAGGTGTGCCATGCCGTGTTTTACGTGGCAGCAGTAGGCGTCCTGGGTGAGGCCCAGAGATCTGCTCCGATCGTGTTGTTGCGAACAAGCCATTGTAGCTTTGCGTGCTTGAGTGGCAGGAGGAAGCCGGGCAGTGATTTTAGGATAAGAAGAGATTGTTCGTGCTTATTGGTTATTGTGCGTGATTCTGACATTGGAGATGGCAGGAAATTGCCTTCAGTTGATACTCAAATTGATGCTGCACAGAGTAGAATGGGCACATGGCAAGAGCATTTACAGGCTCCGTGTGTACCCTTTATGTACCGAATTAAAGGTGGCAAGATAGTGCTCTTGAAATGTGTTGCATTGAATGTTATGTTATGTTGACTTGTACCGCACACCGTTACCACCACAGAGGCAGTCTCCAGGAGCTCAAATGCATTTGTGACACCACAACAATGCAGGCTTCTCAGCACTGAGTAAAAGAAAAACACATCAATACCCTACTGGACTCTCACTGGCATGACCACTAAGGATTCTGGGTAGTGACTATTGGGCTGGTGTTTTTAATGTAAGTTAAATCTGACCCTGGATAGACCACTGATGGAGCAGCTGACAGAGCCTTAGGCATTTCCTTTCAATGTCAACTTAGTTTGGAATGGAACCAAGAATTGGAACGCAATCCCACTGAGAAAATCCCAAGGTAGTCAAACAGATGGGCAGACAGACTGACTGAACTTGTAAATTCCTTATGCAGGCATCACAAGGCACACCGCAAGCAGGACACGCTGAAGGATGAATCTGGGGGCAGAGGAGTAGAACCATTGCATGGAAGTAAAGCGAGAAGCCAACATTTTCAACACAGATCAGGTGGGGCCCTCCACCCCATACCTCAGGAAGGGCCTGCAGACCCTCCTCAAAGAAAATCTTGCCATTCTCTGAACACTCCATTCACCTCTATACCCCTCTTCCATAGTTCCTTCTCCCCATCACTCCTGTCTCTTCGAACCTTGCACCCTACATGTAACCAACTGGGTGTCTTCCTTAGGAGCAATGACATTCCACCGTGGGGAAACATCTCTGCACTATTTCTTTGCTGCATGTTTATGGGGGGGGCAAGCATCCTGTAACTCCTTTCTTCTGGTGCTTCCCAACTCATAACCCTCAATCTCTCTTTTCCCTGCTCCATAGCACTCAAACTCCCTTTCTCTCCTACGCACTGACCCAGAACCCCCCTAAAATTGCTGTAAGAAAATGTGGTGAAACGTGCCTTCATCAAATGTGGTGAAAGTACTGCATTGTGTTAGAGGAGCTAGTGTCCCGAATGTACAGCACTACGCTGCTTCCCTGCTAGGTCCATGCTCCAAATCTCATTCGATATGATATATAAGTTATTTATAACGCGCTTAATACCCAGAGGTTTCGAAGCGCAAACCTGGGGATCGAACCTGTGGTGCTTTGTGTCGTCTTGCTTCCAAGGCGAGCCTGTTGCCCCTGAGCTATCCTCCCGTTACTCCATACATACCAAAGTCTTTCAGTCCCTAATGGCTTCCCCTCAGACCTGGTCCTCACATCAAAACACCCCAATGCTCCACAATAGGAACGGTTGATTTGAGGAGCTACATGTTGGGATTTATGATTAAAATACAGTGATCATTCACATAACATGCAGACTTAACATTTGAGTGTGTTCAGTATTAAGAGAAGCATTACAATGGTAGACCTCATACAAAGGCATTTGGGCCATGCAAGAGAACTGGATTCTTTTATAAATGTGCCTGCAAACTTTTGCTCCCAGATGTTTTGTACCACAGCTCCCATCAACCCTAGCCACCATAGTCAATGGTGAAGGATCCTGGGAGTTGTAGTCCAACATGTATGGAGAGCTGCGGGCTGCAGACCTATGCTTTAGATGTACACATTACCCGAAGGTTCGGTGGAAACCTGAAAAGTCTTAGCAAGAAGAACTCTAATCCACAAGGCTCTGGTTCTGATGGCAGAGCTCTATCACTCACAACAAACATATGTGTGCATGAAGATGTAAAGTCCAGGTTGGCCAGACCTTGTATCCTCAGCAAGGTGAACTTACAAGGTGCCCCCAACCATATCAAATGTTGTATTTCTCCTTACGTAGGACCTGGAAAACAATCTTTGGTTTCTATTTTAAATTAACTCCTCTACATGCTCTGAGTGGATACCGCACTGGATATTTGGTGTGACCATGGCTGTATTCCACAAGGGCTGCATGAAAAATCACAAGTAAGCGATAAGCACCGAGGTGGGCGGTCATTACCGCTTCAGGTAATGACCTGGGGCCCACATTTACGGGGCATTACCGGAAGTGGTAAAGAAGATGGGCGCCATGGAAAGGGAAAAGGGACAACACCTAGTCCCTTCTCCCTTTCCATGGCGGCCATTCGAATATTGAATGCGCCACTGCGGAAGGGTTTTGTCGGGTTGTTAATGACTCAGCGAGGGCCAATGAGCACTCTTGCTACAAGCTCATTGTCCCTCGGTGGGTACTAATATGAAGAAGATGACTGCAACCCCCTCACATCTCTAGAGTGAGATTGCGTGATAATGAGGATTTGCACCAACAACTGGAAATGTTAAAGAGAGATGCAAAGAAAATCTGTTCACTTCTTTCCAAACATTATTAAGTTACTAGGACGGACGTGGCCTACGGGGCTGCTTGTGTGGGAACTCTTTCTTTGAAATTGCGTGCAATGCCCGGTTGCTTCTACGCTCCTCTTACTTGGCACATGTAAATGTGTACATAGAGGGGAAGAGGTAGAAGGTTGCCCACCCTTGCAGGCTTTCAAATAAAGCCCCTTGAGGATGAACAGCTCAGAGTTACACGCACAGATGGAGAAATAAGGGCATAAAGAGGAGCCACCTTGTGTTAGATCATTTCTGGGCACTGATGATCTAATGGGGGCAATGGGCAGATTGGTGTATAAGAGGGAGCAGCACAGCACAGGGCCTGCTTACAATGAAGATTGAGAAAAAGCAAAGTATATGTATATGGGAAAGGGAGATCTGGTTCCTTGGCTGAAGTGTTTGCTGCAGGTACCCTATCTGACTAAACTAGCATTTTCCCACTTGCTGGCTGCACTACCACTGTTTATCACCTTTATTTATTTATTGTACTTCTTATTATTTATTTTGTTCTCTCCTATCTTCTGCACTTTCCAATTTATCCCCTTCCATGCACTTTCCCCCTTTTCCCTTTCCCATGCACTTGCACGTTACCAATTTAATTTATTTGCATTTTTAAAGCTCAGCAGCTGCCCTCGGGCATCGTGGCGCTGTTACAAGAAAGTTTACTTGACACAGTGACTTGTTTGCAGGCATAGCTATAGTTCCAAGGTTACATGGGAACCGTGAGCAAGGTACAGTTGTAATTTATAGACATTGTTGCATGCAGTAGAATTATAAATGGGATTCACTTAAATAGGGTGGTTTTCAGAGCTTTTCTGAAAGCTATGAGGGATGTTTCAGCTCTTAGTTTGGGCGGTAAGGAGTTCCAAGCTTTTGGCGCTAGGACTTCAAAACTCGAGCCGCCAGCTTTGACTCTAGTGAAGTTGGGGATTGCGAGTTGGTTGGCATATAGGTCCCTTTTGGGTCTGAGTGACTGGACTGGTTGTATCCGTTCATTGAGGTAGCTAGGGGCAGATTGGGATATGCATCTATGTGTAATGGTAAGAGTCTTGAACTGGATGCGCTCTTTAACTGGGAGCCAGTGAGCATTTTGTCTTGCTAGGGAGATGTGTTCCCTCTTTGGAATATTGAGGGCTGCTCTCAGAGCGTTGTTCTGCGCAATCTGGAGTCTATTAATGTTTTTGGCAGAGGTACCTAGTAGGAGGACGTTGGAGTAATCCAGTTTCACGCCTATGGTGGCTATGGCGATGTTGAGGTGGTTTGTAGTGGACAGGTGAGGCTTTACTGCATTGATTGTCACTGGGCCTAGTAAGATCGTTGTTTTTGTTTCTCCCCTGTTCCCCGCCCCCCTTTGCCTGGTTGCGCTCTCAAACACAAGTGTATGAGCGCAATATATATAAAATATCATATCATATCAGGTAAAAGTAAATGTAAATTGTATGTTTGTCATCTCCGCTTGGCCATATTGTGGTGACGTCCTGGAAAATAATGGTGTCTCCCTGTGCCTCATCTCCCTTACCAACAAACATTCAACCACAGGCACTATTTTACACTATCTAAAAAACTTAACAGTCATATTCACACCGAAAGGTTTGGAAGAAGGAGCCTAGAGAGGAAAAGAAGGTGATGTTGGTGGATGAAAACTGTAGAAGAGCCATCACAGCAAAAAGTGGTATTATCTGAACTGAGGCCTGGAGCTTGAACACTTGCATTCATTGTGGACTTGTGTGGTCTCACGTCTTGGTCCAGAATAGGCCCAGGGTTCCAACTGAGTGTTGAGTTGACACTGGCTTACTGAAAACACTTTAGCGGATATGGAACGGCTTTCGGAGAGGGTTGCTGGCACCAGGATCAAACAGCATGTCCTCTGTCTTCCCAGCACTGAACTGGAAACAGCTTTGATATCATTAGCCCTCTAGGCTGGAAAGACTCTTCCCAAATACTCAAAACCCATGGACGAATGAGGCGCCTCGAGACAAACGTGGGTCTCATCTGCATAGTAATTCCAGGCTAGGCCACACCCCTCAGCGAGATGAAACACAGGCACTGTGCGATATTTAAGGATTGTGGGTGATAGTGGGAAGAAGGGAAACGGTCGCAGCCTGACCTAGTGCATTCTTCCCTCGAGAAGACCTTATCGACCCACCTAAACATCACCTTTGGAAATTTCAGTGGGAGCGACTGAATGAAATAGAGGACTTTAGGCAAGAGCACCATCTTAATGGCGTTCATTTTTACCCAGACATTCAGGGTCAGGCGATCCCATTTTCACACATCGCACAGAAGTGCCTCTATCAATTTGTCTACGTTAAATTTAACTACCCTCCTCAGATCCCAAATAAGGTGGACTCCCAGGTGCTTTATATACAAATCCGTCCATTGACAATTTCACAATGCCAAATCCCCACGTGAAAAGAATGCATTAAGAGAAAAGACCACTGATGGCCTGACAAATGACCTACCTCTTCCAACATATTTTTTAACAATTCCCCACCTCCACTTGAATTAGTCAAGACCACAGTCATATCGTCTGCATAGCACAGAACGTTTATTTCTCTATCTCCTACCGTTAAGCCCTGGACACCTGGTTCCTGCCTAATATAGTCTGCTAAAGGATCTAGGGACAGGTTAAAGAGAAAGGGTGACAACGGACACCCTTGCCTGGTGCCCCTAGACAAAGAAAAGGGGGTCCAGAGTTCACCATTCACCCAAATCCTAGGGCTAATAGATGAATGTAAGGCCCCAACCGCTCTAAAAAAAACAGCTCCAAACCCCATTTTAAGTCATGTATAATCTAAGAATGTTCAATTGACGTGTTCAAAAGCTTTTTCCGCATCCATAAAAATGTACAATGTATTTTTCACTTCACTATTCGGGAATCCTAAAATATCTATAATAGTTGAGATGTTGTCATAATCGTATCACTGCCACATAAACCCAACCTGCGATTGGTCAATCAAGTCCCCCATTTACATGTCCAATCTGTTAGTCTGAACCCTAGTAAACAATTTAACATCTAGGTTAAGTAGAGAGAATGACCCGTAGTTACTGCACTTTATATGACCCCTACCTGGTTTTGGAATCAGAGTTACAACTGCTTCCCTCATTCATGGACATAGTACACCTTCTGACAGGAAGTAATTGTATAGCTCACATAAGAAAGGTGCCAATTGAGAGCTAAAATCCCTATAAAATTCAACTGGTAAACCATACAATCACAGAGATTTACCCATGTTAAATTGATCTATAACTAGCAAAACCTCTGCAACACTAATCTGCGCATTCAGGGTGTTCCAATCCTCTACAGACAATGTTGGGATTTCAATTTTGTCAAAGAAGTCGTCAATATCAGACTTTTATGGAAATAGATCTTTGGTGTACACGGACTCATAGAAGAACTGAAAACGTTCACACATATCTGCTTTTTTCACCACTACTACACCAAACTCATTCTGAACCCTACGGACATACTACCTTTACACCATATCTTTCAATTTATTAGATATGAACCAACCACCCCTATCCCCTTGCTCCCAATATTTCTGTTTCATTAAGAACAATCCCTTCTCTGCCTGCAGATCCATTTAACATCTCAGCTTCCTTAGCTCTGTCCATACTACAAGATCACACTCCAAACACCTCAGATCTTTCAAATCTAACTTTCTAGACCGAGACATCCAATTGATCAACTCCTTAAGAACAGCAACCTTGAAACTGTCGCAATCCATCAATACATCTACTGAACCCCTATTTTCTTCAAAGAAAAAATTAGCAAAGATCTCTAAATTCTCCAGAATTTCACGATCGTTTAATATGAATATTTTTAGACGCCACCTAAAGAAAGTGGATCTTACCATTTCCAGAGCCCTGGTTCTCTCTAGACTGGACTACTGCAACAGTCTCTTTCCCAATCTTCCTACTTCTACTCCCCGACCTTTACAACTCACCCAGAACAGAACGGTGAGACTTTTCCTTGGCCTCAAGCCCAGGGACCTCATCTCTCCGGCGCTGAAATCCCTCCACTGGCTCCCTGCGGCTGCAAGGATCAAGTTCAAGACCCTCTGCATAGTCCACAAAGCTTTCTGGGGTCGGGCTCGCACTATCTACAACTATCTCTCCCTAAATACTCTCCTTCTAGAGCCCTGCGCTCGTCCTCTTCCAACTCTCTGCGGGTGAGACGCTTTTCGAAACAGAGATTTGAAGGTAGATCTTTATCCTCTGCAGGTGCTTCCATCTTGAACAACCTCCCTGCCTCTCTCCGTCTTGAGCCTGATCTCCTTAACTTCCGGAAACTCCTCAAGACCTTCCTCTTCTCTTGCTCTTTTTCTCTCCCTCTACCTAACCTCCTCTCGATTATCGCCTACTTCCCTCCTCCTGCTCTTCCCTAACTCTGCACCGTACTGCTGACTGGTTGCCCGGTGCGCCTCCAGAGCCTCACAGGTTCCAGGCTCCCCCGCCAGTCCTTGCACTTGACCCTGGGTCTGTGCACTCTGCTCAGCACTACTGCTCTTTTGGAATTTGTTCCATGAGAAGGGTAACCTCTCTGCACTTAACACATGGCCCTCCTGGACTGGGCACACTTGTTCCCCTGCCCCTCCCTTGCACTTCCTGTCTGCACACTTACATTACCAGAATGCACTAGGCCTAGTTCGCCAGGCCTAGTACCGTAGTTTTTTGTTTCTGTATGTTCTTCCCCCCCCCATCACCTCACTCTTTTTGTCATGCACTGGCACTATCTGAAACGTTGTTGGCCTACTACGGAATATGAATGGATTGTATCTTCTTCTCCCTTTCCTCCCGCCTTTCTTGCCTTCCTTCTTGTTATGCACTTGCACTAGTAGTAATGCCATCAGGTCTAGTATGCTAGTCATTTTTCGTTAGATCATTGGGAAACTTCAAGGCCTACAAATGACTCTGTATTCCCTTGTTCCCTTACCGCCTTCAAGCGCTTTGAAGCACTTCATTGTGTATAAGCGCTTTACAAATAAACAATTACAATTACCATCTCATGCCACCCAAATCTAACCCCAAATCAATCATAGAATTATCAAATAGCCCACGTTCTCTTATGTTCACGCTAGCAGACTTTTCAATAAGTCTATATGAAATTAAAAAAGAATCAATCCTCAAATATGAGTCATGCACTGAAGAAAAAAAGGAGCATTCTGTCTTCCTCAGAATGTTGGATTCTCCAAATATCTACCAGATCAAACCCCTGAAGAAGTTTCTGAAATTCCCTTCCTGCCCCCATACCAGTATATCTGCATGATGCTGAGTGGTCTAATTTATAATCAAGAACAAAATTGAAGTCGCCACCCAACATAATGTTCTCTCCGCACATATCGCGCAACAAAGATGATAAACCGAGAAAAAAGGAACTCCCGGCAGAACACGGACCATAGACTGACCCTATTGTGACTACATTCCCTTCATGACGCACATCAGCAAGTATAATCCGACCTTCATCATCCATAGTCACCCTTTCCACAGTCACACCCAGCCCTCTATGAAACAAAATACCTACCCCTCTAGATTTCGATGCATACCTGTTCAAGGCCCTCAGATTGAAACAGTCCCCGATGAAGGAACATTCAAAGAACACAAGTTCGGAGAGACTCAGTTATCAACAAGGAGCATATCTTTAAATCCTTCCCCAAAACCAACCAACAACTGTGTGCAATTGATCCGATGTATGTTCTACTGTTAGCGCAAGAAGGAACAAATTCGAATTGTCTTGAAATGTACAGCTTTCAGTCTCCTCGTCGATTGCCATGAATACAGCAATGTTTTTCCACAGCACATATCCCCGCACTTGACTGTTGCAGGCAAGACAGAGGGTTTTCACATGAGGCTGCTGTGCTGAGTACAGGTGAGATTTGATGAAAGATCTACTTTCATAGATGAGTAATTTATTTAGCCCTGACAGTGCCAGAAAGAAGGAAGCCCTTGGGGAGGAAGCTGTTAACAACGTCTCAGGTGATGTTTTTATGTATAAAGGTTCGCACTGCGCTGATATTCGCTCCAGGGGGGGTGGTGTGTCTCACCAGGACACCCACAGCAGAGGTCACATGCTTCAGGCAATGATACACAATGCGTATTGGCAACTTACACTCACAACACATAGGAGCTAATTTTTCTGAAAAAGTGTAATTTGACGGCAGAGTCGTGATGTTTGCAGTGCAACATAAACAGCTATCTACAGAAAAATGTTCATCATTTGCATGGCGGGGTGCAAAAGGGCAAGGCCCACATGTGCACGTTGCCTTTTGCCCTTCACTTTTGCACTCAGCTGTGAAAAGTGGGTTAACTCTGCCTGGTATGCTCGCATGGCAAGCAGCGCTCACAATTAGATTTAAACCCTGCCTGCCATGCAAGCATGTCAGGCGGGGTTTAATTTCAATTGGGAACACAGCTTACCATGTGTGCATGGCAAGCAGTGTTCCCAGTTTAATTTACAGTACTCTTTTGGCTTTATGATTGGTTATACACTTCTCGTTGAGCTATATTTTCCTCTCATATGCATCAAACCGTAACACGATTCACAGCTGAGAATTACGTGCATTGAAAGTGCCCATCCTGACCTTCTCTAGCAGCATAAGCACGTGATGGAGAATAAAGCATGGTCCATTTTTTGGTCCCTGTTACTATTTTCTCTGTGGAATTTCTAGTCCTCTTCAGCTTGGCCAAAGGTGTCTTAGGTATCACCAAAATGCACAGGTTCTACACCAGTGGTCTATGTGTGACCCAACTTTGACACTCAGGGCCTCATTACGAGTTTGGAGGCAGCCATGCCCTTAGCAAGGGCATGGCTGCCTCCAAACTCGGGTCTGGGTTCCCTGAATGGGGAAATACCGGGCCATTCCGACCTTGGAGGGCCCGGTATTTCCCCATTCAGGGAACCCGGACCCGGTCCATCCCCATTTCCAATTGAGCCCCCATAGAATGGGGAGCATGCTAACAATGGGCCTGTTAATGACGGGCCCGTTGTTAGCATGCTGGGCTGCTCGTGGGCCCAGCCGTCCTTAGCGGGTCCTGCGAGCAGACCTCGTAATAGGGCGTTAAGTGGTTAACGGCCCCTTTATCGGCGCCGGTAACCCCTTACCGCCCACCTCGTAATGAGGCCTTCAGTATTTTATATTGCTTACATGTTTCAAGTAAATGCCTCATGGTCGATATACTGTACATGAACAAGGTTACTTACATTATGTTAAAAAGCTTTTCTCCTGCGTCCATCACCACCGTAGTGGTCCTACGGTGCTGAGGCTTGTCCAGATAGTGGGGCATTGTTCCTCCACCTCGGGTGAACAAGGCCATCATCAGAGATGGAAAAGAAATGGGGAAAATGGGCGAGGATAAGAATGAAGGATTAGGACAGACACAAGACAGACAAACACATGAAAATGTACAAGATGTTTGAAGGGGAGGGTGTATGATTGTGCTACGAGTGTAATCATTGGTATTGGATCAAACCAATGTTGATCTCAAAATTGGGAGCTAAGCCCACCCATATTGCAGAGCAGTTTCCTGTGAGGGTAGTTTTCTAATACTAACATGTGATGGTACAAGAATTGGTCAGCGCAGGGTTGTGTGAAGGGCACGAGATGTTCTCAAGCATGCACTTGTGTGGAGGTTTCTTCACCAAAACGTTTTCAAACATCCCTCCCACTACACCAGCATAATCTGATGGTGCCAAGCTGTTTGGCAGAAGAGGAAGAACCAAGAGTTGGCTGTGAAAGGTGAACATGTAGAACACAAAAGGGATGTAGTGGGCGAGGGAGAATCTCAATCCATACCTGTCTGGCAACTTGCTGATGGATGAGACCGACTGACCAATGTCAGGTGATGTGAGATTGTGTTGTGCCTTACTTGGGAGTAGGCTACAAATGAATAGTTGTAATACATACTCATTTGAAGTGAAAACAATATACCATGTTCCAGATGCCCATGATTTATTCAAATCAAAAATGCCAGAGGGAGAAGAACATGGCTCCCGCTGACATTTTAGACAATCCGCTCCCACCCACCCCCTTCCTTACCCTTCAGTGCCACACTTCGCTGTGTGCCGCCCACTCCCTGTGTCCCTGCAATGCCTGTTCCCTTCACTTTCGTGATCGGGAACCAGCGTCTCAGAGACCCCTTTTTTTGTCATTTTTTGCCACCATGACACTTGTCGCAGAGGATCCAGGTGCATCAATCTAACCGTGACCTCCGTTCTGCTCACCAACTTATAGTTTGCCACAGGGGAGACAGCCGTTTTCCATTCCTGGGCTGTCGTCTCTGGAACTCTCTCCCTACCAGTCTGCATAGCGTTGATTCCCTGAAACTGTTTCAAAAACCTCTTAAAACGTACCTCTTTAACTAATCTTTTCCCCCCCAATACGATCATACGAATTTAAGTAAAGCTTTGTTAGAATCTAAGTAAAACCTGCGCCCAAATGCAATTCGTTCTTCCTGGTTTATACTCAGTACAAAAACATAAATTAATAAAAATAAAAGGAGAACGTAATGCTACTTTATTCATGATCCTGAAGTGGCACGGGTCACCCTGGCAGTGGGTAAATGTCATTTCTGCAAGGGTGCTAACTGAAGGTGAAACACAATTTACTTGCTGCATAAGCGCGTTACAAATGCACAACACATAAAATAAAATAAATAAATAAATAGCTAAGCGTAGCTTGAACGTGAAGGGCCCTTGCTTGGTCAAGACTTGATTGAGTGTATTGCTTGCTGAGTCTTCCAGCGCTCTAAAGTTGTGGCCCAGATCACGGTTATCGGTTTCGCTCTCTTACGTATTGTCATCTTTTTATCATCAAGACTCTATATTTGTGATAGTCTCTAAATTTCAAAGAGAAACACGTTTGATTCTAATACAAATAGCCTTACAGTGCTTTGTGCCCGCATACGATGATGTGGCTGTAAACGTCCTGCAGTATTTAAAATATGCATTAGTGGAAATACAGGCTCCAATCAGGAGAGTGGATTAGCAACATGTATTTGGATATGTTTCCCATTCCTTCTTAACCTGTCATTACCTTGTTATTGGTACAGTGAGGTGTGGCATTTTATGGCTGAATATGGCATGTTACTGTATGGTTTTGGTGAGTTGTTGTACAGGGGTAAATGGAACAGCATGGCTTCGTGTGGGAAAGGTATGGCATTCATGGCAGTTTGTTTTTCTATGGAATGGTATAAGGTTATTATAGTGATGTGAGGCATAGTAGGCTACATATTGCCAATGAATTGCACACAATGCTATGCTGTGGACCTGGACTTGGCATCTGGTATGGTTCGGTGTGCCATCATATGAATTGGTATGATATGGGTATACTAAGGTATGGGTAAATTGTCTTATGGTCGGAAGCCTGGTGTTAACTTAGTAACATTTGTAGATCACAACGTTGCCTTAGATCTGGCTACTGTGTGAAGGAAATAGGATAGCTGCTGCTGGCAAGAGGCTGGATTTTAGTGCTGGCGAGGAAATAACCAGGTTATCAAGCCTTCCGGAAGTTAGAGACACTTGCGATGCTTTGAGGAAATTGAGATAAACAAGTTCTTGAGGCGGTCACACAGAAGGAATATGCATCTTGCAGAATTGGTCCCTTGAAATGTGGGTGTGTTGACAAGAAGGTCCTCTGAAGAATCCAAAGCCAGACATTGGAAGCCTATCCGCAAGAACTGAGACCTGCAAGCTCAGAAACTCTAGTTTTGCAATACAGAGGGCCTTAAAGTGAAGGCAACTGCTCAGTGAAGTGTGGAGATGCTTGAAGAGAAGGGATCATTGCATCAAAAGACAGGGGAGAATATGTGCTGCTATATTTTGGGTCCTCTACAAAAGTCTTAGGAAGTAGAGGAAGGCTGCTCACATAACAGTTCATGGAGAAACCAATGTGATGACAATCCTAATTCTCATGGCAAAGGCCAAAGAAGGAGAGATTGTCTTCCAAGGGCTGGGTTGGAAGTAGCCCAATTTAACTACAGGATCACCGGCTATTAACAATCATTGTAGCGTTGGGAAACTAGAAGCTCCATTGTGGTCAGTAGAGCATGATGGGGAAATGCACGCAGCTGACTTCTGTCAAAGTTGCAACATGTCTGGACCATGTTGCTCCCTTCAGTGGTCCATGAGCAGGCATGTTGGCCACTTCTTGTGATGCGATAAAGCCACATTTTGAGAGGTGATGTCACAATGTCTCCTCGTATGGCATACTAGAGGATTCCTGGATCCTGGGCAAATGTTCCTTTTACTTTCATTTTGGAATAGTCTGTGACTTTCCCCTCTATACACAATGTTAGAATGACATTATAGCCTTCTTTGGTGGGCTGTATGGTGTGATCCTTCCCTTACTAAGCATTATCGGCATTGCACCAGGTACAGGCCGATAACAGCAGTTACAGCCTGTCAATGTAAGCTGAACAGCTTCAAAGGCGACTTCGAAAATCTTCACTGAGTAACTGCAGATGGAGAAAGACGTTGGTGTCAGGACAGACTGTTGTGCACTACTTGTCAAGATGTCATCCAAAAAGCAGGATTTACAGTGTAATGGAGTTCAGCTTTAATTTATAGTGCACATACATGAGATGGATCATTGGTAAAGGTGGAAGAACTGGCCCCTCAGGGGCTCCACAGGCCAATTGGTGAAAAGCTGTGCGTAGGAAGGTGTGGGGATAGTGGAGTCACAGGCTTCCAAGAATCGTTTGATCCATAGCAGAACCTGCGACCTAATGCCTATGTCTGCAAACAGTTCCATTTGGTTGACGGACCAACCATATTAAAAGCCATGGGGAGATCTAACAGAATTAAAGCTCCAGTGGACCACTGCTTTATTGGCATATTGAGATAATGCATGACAGCAATTGTGAATTACTCAGTGACACATCCTGAATGGAATCCAAACCAAGCATGGTCCAGAAGAATGTTCCCATCTATGAAAGACTGCAGTTGGCATAGAATGGCTATTTCTAGAGGTTTGGACAGGGCAGGCAAGACTAAAATTGGCGCAAATAGTTGTTTGTGTTAGGCACAATGAGATTCTTTCCACTCTATGGTATTGTGTAGTATCATGTGTTCTTTCATAGCATGTTAGACTAGAGTACATTATTAGTACAGTGCTGTGCTGTTAGAATAAACCAGTAGGATACAGGTGTATTATCATAGTATACTGTAGGATATGCTGTGATATGGAATGTAATGGGACACCAGAAAAGAGGATTTTAATGAACACTGGAACATTCGTGTATTCTTATGTTTCAGGAACTGGGGAAGGGGAGAGGCAGTCATGGGTTCTGGCACTTTACACACTTTGCGAATCTGGGCAAATGAAATGATAATACTGTGAAGGGCTGGTTCTGCTTAGGTGTACACTTGGTGCACTCCGTTGCTATGATGCCGTAGCATTGAATGGAAGCCAATGATCTGCAGAATGACTACTGATACAACACTGAAATAGTGTCCATGATTATAATCTGTGCTTAGTCTCGAAAAGAGCCAGATGCCCATGTGCCATTGTCCTAGATGCCGATTACAATGTTCCAATGACACTAGAAAGAAACTGAGTTCACTTGGCACTGTTACATATTTGAGGTTTAACAGTTCATACAACAGCGCATATTACCATTGTGTATTATCACCCTGGAAAGGGGGGGGTCAGGCAATGAAGACCTCCGAGCCAATCAGGGTGCTTGGAACAGGGTTTCCCTAATGGAACTGCATGATCCCCAGTAGAAGGAGCTGGGTCAAAAAGGAGAGTTATTTATAAAATGAGGGCTGCAGTCAAAATGTAACACAATTCAGATAATTTAAACATCCAAGGAAAATTGTGTGCATATCTAAACAACTCTCCACGTGGTGCTAGGAGTAATAGAAGGGTTGAATCCCAAACCCTCAAAGAAACTAGACACAATTGATGCCTTGGCTAATCTAGTCCAGAACACACCCAGCACTCGCTCCTCGTGTGTGAGCAATAAGTTATACAACTCTTAAATGATTCTCACAACTAATAATATTCTGAACAAATTTAAATGGAGGATGATTTTTTTATGTACACAGCAAGAAAATAAGCTCAATATCTCAATGTAAAATCAAAAGCAGCTGAAGGAAATCCATCCTGGTCCCCGTTTTTAAAAAGGGGGACCGGTTGGAACCCTCCAGCTATAGAATGCTGGCAATGGAAGCCACCAGCTCAAAAACCATGTCATACCTTTTGCTAAATAAGTTGCAACGAAAGTTCACAAAGTGGGCAAATGAGAAGGCATTGTTAAAAACAAATGCAAGCAGGCTTTCGACAGGGCCATAATGCATCTCATTACATATGCAAATTGCAGCACGTAATGGCCGACGCGCTGGGTTCTCGCAGAAAAACTGTTTTTATGCTTTATAGACTACTATAAAGCATTCGACAATGTATCCAATCAGAGGCGTTGCTAGGGGGGCTTAGGGGGCTATAGCCCCTGGTCATTTGTTTGTAGCCCTGGATAGAATCTCAGGGTCTACAACCAAAAGCCTAGCTAGCCCCGAGTCCCGACAATCCCGACATTAGTGTAGCCCTGGATCTTTTCCAGACCTAGCAACACCCCTGCATCCAATCCAAAATTATGGAACAAATTGGAACGCTTGGGCCTGGACCCTGCACTCCTATTCCTCATTAAATAACTATATTCGGACATTCGCATTAATAAGAAAGGCTCCCTGAGTAAAAGCATTCCAACCAATCGAGGGCTCAAACATGGGTGTGTATTAGCACCCCTCTTATTTAATGTTTTCGCAGCTGATATGGACTAAAGTATTAAAACTTGCCGAAATGTTCCACCAAAAATTGCCAATAAGGCCTTCTTTTGGATGAGCTAAGCTGATGATACAGTCTTGACCATACACCTATTGGTTTGCAGGGCTCTATGGAAAAATTAGCGGAATATGCCTTGCTGAATGGAAGGGAAATTAATCCAGCAAAGCCAAAGGTCATGGTGATAGGGAATCAGAGCAGAAAGATATACACATTTAAGTGGTCCGTGACGAAGCATATCCTGGAGATGGTAGATGATTATTTATACATGGGTTATCCAATGACGGCAACTCCAACACGTCCCTTCTATGGCAACCACATCTCTCTTAAAGTCACGCAAAAATGGTTGATAACAAAGAGGTTCATCACCAAGAAGGGAGGTCACAAAGTGGAAGGGCTTTGCACGATCTATAAGACCAGTATCAGACCAGGTATATTATATGGACTTGAAGCCTTGCCCTCTTCTCACTCCTCCTGGTTTGAGAAATTGGAAGGGAAGAGCCTGCGTTCCATGCTGGCTGTATCTAAGGCATTACCGGTGGAGGCCCTGAGGAGCGAATCGGGAGTGACATCACACCAATTCTCAGGATACTTCTGCTCTGTTGGAGGCATTAGCCACTCACCTACAGGATAGCAAGCTTAATTATTTTTTGGCTGACCTCCAGGCATCTGCTTTAAATCACCTCGAAAACATTGGTCTAACCCTTGACCATGCACTAACACTTCCTAATTTCCCTGTATTTCTGAAGAATAAAAAAAAGATATGGGACCGATCTCAGAAAGCCTCCAAGCTTTCTAAGAGGTGATGCCTGCAGTATAGCACACAGAGCTTTGCCCCAACACTCCTTGCACATATCTGAAAAAATTGGGTTCAAGGAAACTTAAAAGGTTTATCACTCTTCTTCCCTTTAACATTTTGCCCACAATGGATTATATTGGTGGTTGGGCTAACATATCGTATGCCGACAGGAAATGTCGCCGGTGTTTAAAAGAAAGAGAATCTAGTCGCCATATCCTGACCTCATGTGTCATTTTAGCCCAGCACCATGTTAAGGGGGATAAAGATTTTGCACATAAAGGGAATTTCACCGCAGACAAATTCTGGAGCACGACTTATGGGGCAGAGTCTCTGGTCATCACCTCTGCGGCTCATAACATCTGGACAATCGCAAAGGAGTTACTGCACCTTCCAACTCCATGCTATACGCTTGCACATGACACTTTATCTGCCCTATGATATTGATTTTAGAGGAACATTAGATAGATTATACTTGTTAGTTCTTTTAATGAAAATGAATTCATCTTTTTCAACGCTTGCTGAAGATTTATGATAATGATATTGGAAAAAAACATGTTTTATATGTGATGATACTTGTACAAATGTATTTGTGTATGAACTTCTTTTGTTTACAGTCAGTGCAAAAGGTTGAATTTTTTAACCAAATGCAAATTAACGGGGGGCAAGGGGTGTCTTTTGTGGTCAGGAGTAGATTTGAACATAGAAGGAGTGTTGAGAGATTGTCTGGAATGTTCAGAATGTGACAAAGTACTCAAGAAAAGCGCATGCAACGCTTAAAGCCTATGGAGCTGCCACACATTCTGTGGGAGTTTGTATCATTAGAGGGTATGGGCCATTGAGAGGTAGCGAGAGCGGCAGTGAAATTGCAATTGTGCTGATGGACTTGTTATCAACAAATTGATTTGCTGGAACAAGTTGGCAGGAAGGATGTGGTCAGATTGCCGGAAGTTCTTTTTTAAAGGGAAATAGATTAATCTGAAATACAGCCTGAGAGCAGTGTACAGCTGGACTCCCCCGTGAAATGGAAGGATGTTTTAAAGATCACGCCTCAAATCATTGCAATCCATGTCTGTATCACCAAGAGATGTAAGCATCCCCTCATGGTCAGTGTTAGGTTAGCGTGCACGAACTGAAGGATCCAGGTGTGAAACACATTTCACTACAGCGCTGGTATCTTTTGAGGCTCTTAGGAGAAGAGGGCCCAGCAGGTAGGTGGGTGGTTCCTGGGTGGTTGGGAAGAATGGGGTGAAATTAGAGGAGAGCAATGTTAAGACGAAGGGAAGATGTGAAAACGGCATTCTTACGCAGGCATGGGAGTTGATATTGGTTATTTAGTGTGCAGAACCTTTGTAAAGAACTGTGAATCTAAATCCTGAGGACCGAAGAGAGTGGTGACAAGTGCACAACAAACAGATCATAGGAATTGGGGCAAGAGCTGCGCTATAGTGTAGAAATCATATCTATGATTTGCGGTGTGCATTTTAATGTTCCTAGTTTATCGATTTCTGTTTGTCTTTACAATTTTCAGTTGTACTAAGTGAGGAAATGTGTTCGTGTTAGTGTGCAGATGCGAAAGCCCTGCAGCCTGTGGCCTCTCCTGGAATTGCTGTGGTCAGCGTTGAGTTGTGTGCATGGTGGCTCTGGATTGGCGATTGATTAGGGGTTAGAAATGGCCATTTGGGAGTTTGAAGCTGACCCTGTGGAAGGAGAAGAGTCATCCTGGGGCTCTTTATTGTATTCATCCTGTATTCTACCAGAGCAGATTAAAGAGACCTTTAGGCAAGAAGATCCCAGTGTGCGAGAGTGAGTGTTTGTGCCATATAACACTTGGTATGCAGAACTCAATGAAATGCCAGAAGCGATGCATCAACTACAACTCTGAAATGCCAGAGAATTGAAAATGGAACAACACAGCCAGTCTCTGCAAACATTGCAACCTGTTCTCTGACCCAAAAGCCAACTGATAAAAATTGCTAGAGCGGCATTCAATGCAGTGACCACCACGATATCTTAGTTTATTGTTTTGTTCCAGCAAACATCTACAAAACACCAAAATGTATCATAGCACCTGGCTCGGTGACCTCACCCATGCCAAACAAATCTATAAACCCCTAGCCTCAGATTTTCCCCCTCGCCATCACCTCAAATGCACCCACAATGGCCTAGTCCCTGAATGCTTCAAACACAATCACCACCACTGTTGGAAGAAAAAATATCCTAGACCCTGATAAACAAGCAAAACTTTGGTCCTTTATCCAAAAACCACATAGAAACAGAACTGCGGAAACCTTGCCTGTGAAACAGTTACCAGCCTGAATGCACACACATTACTAGATGACCCCGCTGCAATCCAGATTCTGCAATGGAATGCCGCATTCAGCATTCCTAGACATACTTGAATGCATTTGTGAAGTGTTGGGCAAGTATCATGTATGCTGTTGTAACTCAGTTGGTGGCGCTTGATGCACTCAACCATACTGTGGGTATCAGACGCCTAATAGAGTGTTTTACCTGAACCAGGCGTGCTCTTAACTGGTTTGAATCATCACTCTGCTCTCATCCATACACACATTCACCCTTTAGAGTTCTTTAGTCAAACTCTTATGGCCCGCGTGTATCCACTTGAGTTGATTAATTTACATTTTGGTTCAAACGTCTATGTCGCTGACACAATGCAGAGCTTATTTGGCTCTATAAAGTGGCAGTGACTGTAAAAGCCTTCTGCTGCAGTTCTATAGATAACTGAATCAATGCTTCGCGGGGGGGGGGGAGCGGGGCCACCGGCATTAAGCTAGCCCTGAACAGTGAAACATTTGAAATCATGGTAATTGGCATCTTGACTCTAAACTCACACTCCCTTTCCTCTGGTGTGAATCTTTAGGTTCAGACACATCACCTGGTTCGATTCAGAAATGTCCTGCCCCAACCAAATCAAACCACTCATAAAATGTTACAATCAATTCTTCAGCATTCTGCAGCCTTCCACGTTCTACTGTGAACCACAGTACATTCAAGGTCGGGTTCAAATGCACTACACGCTGGCCTCCACGCCTCCCAAATTTCCGAGCAACCAACACATCCAAAATGCTGCTGCGGGACTCATTTTCAAGCCCAAAACCTTTGTCCATATTAAACCCACCTTGAAGGCCCTGCACAGACTCGCATCTAGTCTCACATTCAAAATCCTATTCATCACCCACCAGACTGGCCATATCTATCTCTACCGCAGCATCCAGGAATACACCATAGCGAGGTTTGAGTCTATTTGACCTAAAACATTTGACCTAATCCCATTTGATCGAATTTATTTGACCTTTATTTCTGTCTGAAATGTGGGGGGAGACCCCCCGCAATTGCCCCCACTTCCCCTCAACCTAATCTATACCCTTACCCAGCCCCGTATATATAATTAAATTTGGACAAAAAAAGGTTAAAAAAATTCGATCAAATGTTTTTAGGGCAATTATGCTAATACCCATAGGAGAGGCAGTACAGATCGCCTCACTCTTTACCACTTTCAGGGCATAGTTCCTAGAGGCCACAGCTTTGCTGTTCAAGCAGTAAACTGCTGGATCTCTCTCACTCTCAAAGATGAACCTGCTCACCTCATATTGCAAGACAAATTACAAACCCGCATTATCAACATCTTTCTGAAACCTCATCTTTATTTATTTTATTTTATTTATTTATTGTGATTTAGTTTTAGCATAAAACTTTACACATAGAAGAAATAAAAGATTCATAAAGGACAATGAGTATAGATTAGACATAGAGATAAGTATCAGCATTAACTTACGTTACATTACTCTACTTTTTACTTCAAGGTCATATTCATTGTCAATTCATGATACATTTAATATTCTTCTTCCTTACTTCAGCCCATTACTTAAAATAATCCAGGTTAAAATACATAATGCATATTCCTGAACATTTAGAAGTAAAATACATGATTAAAAACAATCAGCCATATCAATTAATAATCATCACCATCCTCATTGTAATCATTCATAATTACTCAAAATTACTCAAGTCAGGAAGGCACAGCAGAAGGATCTTTCTCCTAAAGCATAGGTCACCAAAAGGTTTAAAGTTTCAGGACAAGAACTTGGACTTAGACACAGCATCAATTACAATTACGATACCCCGGCCGTCATTTATACCTGTAAGGAATGGCTACAACCATAAAAGTATAGGATCTGTCATCCTATTATCAATGTCCACACACAGGGTATATCAATTCCTATTCTGCGGCTGACATACACTTTTCTACCTCCTTCCAAATTCTACACAGTGCAATATGAAGACCCTTAGTATTAGTATTAATAGATTGTTTCCAGAAAAAAGGGTCTTTGGTGGTATCAGGATGGTGGACAAATCTGCCTAAATGCAACATGTATACAACATCTTTCTGAAACCTCCTCTTGTTTCTTTATTTTATGTTAACGTGTTCAATTTTGAAACTTTACACATTTCATATATATGCACATTATAAAACAATTTGCATAAAACACATATACATAAAACACTTATTTGTTAGATACAAAAATACATACACTTTTCTTCGAAAACCTCATCATAATTCACACTTATCCATACTAGCAATTAATTATACCTTTAAATTCCTAAAAAGATGGAAAGAGTGTATACACCGATGTCACCAAGCTAGTCAAGGTTCCCCCAAAAACATTTTACATTTCAAAATGTAATATTAACATCAACCAGACTCTGTGAAGTGCCAAGTACAGACTATTGCTAGTGGTATTCAGTCAATACTGCCAGAAGGATTAAACTTTGATTGAAACCAAGTCACGGACAAAGTCCCCACGGTAACGCATGTAGGTTGAACCCAATTTTGGGCATTCAGTTAGCACCTGTTTAGCTGTCTCCAAGGCCCTCGTGTTATTACATATCACCATCCTCCCCTCATTGGAGACTGTGGTTCAACAACTTGTCTTTCCTAATCTTCACTTGCTACATACTAGGTAGGCCATGGTTACTCGTTATGTGGCCCTGCAGATATTTTGGAATTCAACTCGCATGATCCGTAGCTAGCACAGTCAGCGTTTTGACCTAAGTCAGTAATGTCCCTGACACTCGGGTTCTATTGCTTAAGTAACATTAGAAGACACGAACTACAACTTCTGAAGAAATTGGCAGGAGATACATATATAACCATGAAACTGACAGACAAAGGAGGAGCACTGGTGATAACGGGTGATAATGGGCACATGTCTTTATCATCAGGGCTGCTTGAGTCTGTTACAGGATCCCAGAACATATCTGATGTTAGATCATGACCCGACAAATATCATCAAAGCTTTGATTGAAGAGACTGTCAACAAAGCTAACTAGTCAGAATGGATAACTCCTCAGACAGCAGATATCTTGATTAAACAACATCCATTGATTCCGGTGTTTTATGCACTTCCTAAGGCACACATAAATTCAACCAACCCTCTTTTTCGCACTATAGGGCGGGAAGTGAGAGTGTCTTTGACCCTCTAGCAGTATGCCTAGATACAGCCTTACAGCCACTAGTCCAACAGAACTCCACATATTTTAAAGACACATCTCACATTCTTGAATTGTTGAGAGTTATCTTTTTTACCCTGGATGTCAGCAGTCTTTACACCTCCATTGCACATGGTAAGGGAATCGAAGCCATGGAATGGTTTCTGTTGGAACATGAACATGTACAGATTCATAAGATGTTTGCTATGTAGCTCATTAACCTGATACTCTATAACAACTATTTTAGATATGATGGGAAATGCTACTTACAGATATATGGGACATCAATGGGTTCCTCTGTGGCACCCACCTATGCAAACATTTTCATGTTCCACTTTGAAAAAAATTACATTTTGGAAAAAGAACCCTGGTCATCAAGATTAGTCTTTTGGATAAGATACATAGATGTATTTGCTATCTGGAAAGGCACAAGGGTAGAACCAAGTGAGTTATTTGACTATTTGAATAACTGCCACGAGCATATCAAATTTACCCTAGAAGTAGGAGACCCACGCTAGCATTTTTTAGATGTCTTGGTAACCTACCCAGGAGGAGAACTGTTCACAAACCTATACAGAAAGCCTACTGATGTGAATAATACACTACATTTTAGGAGTTTCCATCCTATACATCTGAAAGAGAGCCTTCCACATAGTCAGTTCTTGAGACTGAAAACAATAGTTTCCAATACAGATATCTTACAAAGAATATATGACGTTATATAAGAGAGGTTTAAAGATCAAGACATATTGGAGAAGGCAGTTGTACGAATAGAAATACAGAGACGAGATGACCTTCAGAGACCAGGTTTCAAAGAGGACAACACCACGATGATTCACACCTTACGATTCTCAGCAAAAAGGAATTGTAACCTAATAAAACTTGATAAATCGGCTATTTCCAGATCCACCTATGATGGTGTATAAAAAAGGAAGGAACCTGAGAAATTCACTGGTTAGGGCACAACGACCCAAGCAATCTACACAAAGGATACCTGGGAAACAGAGGACAGGCAAATATCCCTGTCTAAACTGCCAACATTGCTCTAGCATAATCAAGGGGGGGCCACATTAGACACCACAGCATGGGCAAAACAATTCAACTGCATGACTTTGCCACATGCAACAGTACAAATGTCATCTATGCATTACAATGCCCATGTGGTAGGTACTATGTAGGACAGACTATACGGAAAGAAAAAGACAGATGGACGGAACCCAAGTCCAACATAAGAATGGCAAATACTAAGTCACCTGTATGTACACACTTTCGGGACAATCGTCACACGATAGCACAAATGAGATGTGTGATTCTATAGTAAGTGCATCCACTCCCTCGAGGAGGTGACATGACAAAGAAACTTGCACAATGTGAACTGTATTGCATTTGCCACCTACAGCAGTGGAGCCCCTGGGCATGAATGAAGAATTGCATCTGGGTCCATACCTTTAGAAGACGTATATAAGAGAATGCTTTACAGAGCCAAGTCTTTGAATTTGTGATTTATACCTAACAGTATCTAAACCAGTTCCTAGGCTCTGGCACCACCGGTTGTGAAATAGGGAAGGATGTATCCAGCACAGACCATTAGATTTTACACTCTCAGGAGGCAGACATGTGCCATCTCATACTGTTGATAAAGATTGTCTTGTGCATTGTGATACCACTAGAAACCAGAATGTACACCCTGCATAAGGGATGAGATCACATGAATAATACACATTGGATTACAGATTATTTTAAAATTTAACACAAGTGTAACCTAGAGATAATAGACTAGAACAGTCTACACTTGTCTCTTTTGCACACACTGTATGATTACATTTTGAAAATGGATATTATATATTTAGGGAAATGCCAGTCTGTTAATCACACAATAGGATAAGGATTGTCTAGTGCACTGTGATACCATTAGAAACTAGAATGTACACCCTCCATATGGGATGAAACCACAGGAAGGAAAAATTGCATTATAGATTTTGCAACAACAAACAAATCGAAAATTTAACACGAGGCTGACCTAGAGATAACAGACTGGAGCTGCCTAGACTTGGTTCTCTTGTACATATTGTATGATTTCACTTTGAAAATGGATACTATATTTCCAGGAAAATTACAGATCTGTTGATCACATAATAGGGCATTGGACTGATACTGTATGTCAGCTACATCAACTAGAGCTAACTGGACTGTTTTGTACTTCTGTTCTACTTTTCCTTCCTTGGAACTACAAATTGAAATGAAAACATAACAATTGGTATCGGTCTACCTACATGTAGTGAGGGACTCATCAGGTTTCCCCATACTGATGTAACACTTGTCTGTCACTTAGTCAACAATCAGACTTCTCATAGTTACATATGATTAGTACCTCACACAAACTGACTTGGACTACAATGACCAGGATTTGTGGTGCAAACCTCTAGCGGCCCGCGTTTGTTTACAAATATGATGTCATTACCGTCATTTTGGCATGAGGTCACCATGCCGAAAGACATGCTACCATAATAAGCGGCCATTTTTTGCACGTCTTTGTTATATGGCCATGGATCAGCATGCAAGTTTAGAACTCCTGTTCTTTACAACTTTTTTATCGTACTCCAGGTAAACTGTTAACCGTATTTTGGACACCTGGATAATTTGGAAAACTAAAGATGGGTTCTTTTTAATATTTCAAAATACATCTAATTTAGACATTTGTATTTCACCCATAGGAGAAGAATGAGGGGAATCCACTAGGGGCACTACTCTTTCATCCAAAACTCGAGATTAGACATACCTCAGAGGAGGTGAGTGAATCTATCCAGGTGACAGATAGTCATTCTTTACTGTATAATAATAGGAATGCCTTTACGTTAACTATAGTGGCACACCATACTGCAGCATATTTCGGTCCACAGATAGACCCTAGGTCTACCCAAAGTCTTCTCAAGTTCAATATTCGATGCAGCCACTACCTTCCAGTTGACAGTTTCACCTCCAATAGACGAGGTGAGGACAGGTACATTAAGATCGATCAATGGTGACCTGATTAGGGTACCTGTACCTATGCTTGAGTGACTTCAAATGTACCTCTGGTATATATGACATCCATAGGGTAAGGATATCCTGCACAGTGCCGACTTCATTTCAAACCCTTGTTTGAAGTAGAGGATTTTTGATCGTAGCTGATAGCAGAAGAGGAAGGCGAGGCAAATTACCAACTTGTTCATACTCATGAGATATTTAACAGTAGCAGAAAACTGAATATTCTTAGGTTGCCCGGACAGCACGCCAAACACTATTAAGGACTCGTCTTTCAAATCGGGTCCATTAGGAACGTGGATATATTGAGGTACATATTTATACACATATATATATGTACAATGCTTTAACAATGCCATTATGGATGTATAATTTGCAATTCTGGTTAGAACTATGTTGTGAAAAAACACTGACTTTAGGTGACTATGTTTTATTACCTACAAGCTATTGACACAAATATCAGAAATATTCTTGCTTTATTTTGTATGTAAATAGTACCACTGATATTGATAGAAGACTACTTTTTATTTAATTAATTGTAGATTAGAACAATTTATCAAGACCCGTGATGAAGAGTAGATTTCTCGAAATGCACTGGGTCACAATATTAATAAAATGTATGTTTTTCTAAAAAAGAAAAAAATGTTTTAAGAGATGTATGAATTTATACTGAAATATCTTATGAGGAAATATTGATTGTTTGATATGTTAATTAACAAATCTGAAATCTGTTGTTGATTTATTTTACGAGCTTGGCTATTTTTTGGCCGGTGAAAGTGTGCAGGGGACAGGAGTTCCCTTTCTATGGGAACTTTTTCTTCTTCCTGGTTATGTTTGGTCCAAGTGCCAGGACCTTTTTTTTCTCCCCTGCACCTTAAATCTGTATAACTTGTGATATTACTTTACTCATAAAAAAACTTTCTGTAGATTTAAACGGAAATAGCGTGCACTGTATGATTATATATCTTTTGACCTGTTAGGATACTCAGAATTTCTGTGATAAGGAATTTTGATCAATGAGTTTCCTGTGGGGCAAGCCTTTCCCGTGACCTCTTTTGCTCACTGGAATAGCCTCCTAAATTCAGTTGGTGAGCCAAGGTGCTAATTAAAGAAATCAGTAATTTTCCACGCCCACTGCCTGGGTGGAAACACACCTCTTGCACTCACAGGGGAACACCCGTAAAGAGGCACCGTGACCCAGGTAACAAGCTGTCACTCATATATATTTCACCTCATCATCCTCTTCCTACCACAATATGCTTTGATGGGGCACTGGCACTCCCTTGGTAACAGGGTTTCTATCACCCTTTAACTCCCCAGTCCACACAGCAGCTTTAAGTTGGATTTACCACATGCCCTACTAGTCAGCCAAGTGGGACTCCTCTCAGTGAGGGACTGTTTACAGCATTGCTCCATTGAAAAATGGCTGGTCCCCAGTTGTCTGCCTTACACTCTTCCCACAGTCCGACCCATCCTTCCTTGGCCTGTGATGAGTAGTCACAGTCATTGGCTCAGACAGCTGTCCATCATGAACTCACTGGGAAACAACTACTTCCTTCCAACCTCCATGGAGGCCCCATGCTGCCACCTACTGTCAAATCTTTGCCACCATAGTGTAGAGCCACCCAATCAATGAACGACCAGCATGGCACCACACTAGGAACTACTGATCTGGAAGCTTAACCCCTTAGATCTCTGGCACCTTTTTTTTTACATTTACTGGCCGGGTGAACGGGAAATCAGCATTCTGCGTCTACTAAATAACACCAGGGGGTTACACCTGCACTAGGCCATTTTGGCAATTCCACTTACTCAAAGCAAATTGAATGCAATGTTACTGAGCCTTAAAGAGGTTGCAAACAATACATTGAACATACTTAACCTGGAGTAACACAGCTTGAAGGGTATTTTAGGGTGACATTCACACCTTCCACGGCTAATTCTCCAAAGGCTGAGGTGCAATATGTTAAAAGGTTGGGCCTCGAGGGTTTTCAGGATATCCCCTCATTATATCCATGAGGAAAAGTGTGCGTGCATTTAGAATCATTATATGCACATTGATCTCATGAAAATTAATGAGGGGTATCCTGAAAACCCAGCATGGATCTGGCCCTCGAGGCCTGGAGTTGGGCAATGCACCGATCATGTGGATGGTGCTTGAAGAATCTCAATCTGGAAAGATCTAGACTGACTTCCAGGTGAATCACATGTTTCGGCAGCACGCCTCTCGTTCACTCACGATACATTGTGAGCAGCGCAGAACAGATAGGATGCTCTGCTGCATGCGTGCCAGTAAGCAACTGGGTGTCATTTAAAATTAACTTTTTAAAACGTCTATATGTAAAGAAAAAAAAAGGTTTGCATAAAAATATACTCTCGGTACTTGCATCCACAGTGGTGGGAATACATGGAGCGCATTGACGCTGTTCTGCAAACTGTGGCGCTTGACAATCTCGGGAACCAGTTAACGGCGAAGCATAACACGAACTGTGTCACTGAAGTAATCTACGGTTCTACCTGAGTGATATTCGATGGCCTGCGTAACGCGCCCCCTTGGGATTAGCAGCAGCGGAAGAGAACGTGGCTCTGCGTGGCACTTCCGGGCAGGCCCGTCGCTAGTCAGAGTCCATCGCAGGCAATCCTCTTACTAGGCTGTGCTCTCTGGGCAGGCGTGGGGCGCTCCGGCCCCTCCAGCCCTGCGGACCCTCTCGCAGCGGCAGACAGAGTCCTCCACTCCGAGGGGCTCTGGGGCCGCTGCTGGGCATGCATGCCCTTGGCGGCCGAAAAGCAGAACAGCGCGTCGAGACAGAGCACACAGGCCCGCGGCTCTCGCCTAGAATAACCCCCGCCGAGGCTGAAGCTACTGCACCGCGTGTGTCCCAAATTACAATGAGTCATTGTGAGATGTCTTCTTCACCAAGCGAGGATGCGCGAGACATTGGGCTTCTGTGAATGTGGGTCTCCTGTTTTTATGTGGGTGTGTGTGATCCATATTTCATGTCTAGAACATAGACTGTGTTTAGAGACGAACAAAGTATATGTGTGTGTACTGTTTAAATATGTAGGCTACACTTACAAGGGACAGTGCTATTATAAGGAGAGATGTTTCGACGTTACCACTGCATGAAACTCCACCACAACAGGTGACTCGTTTGTAAAACAATGTGTAATGGCGGTGAAGGACTGCAGTAGGTCTCCTTAGAAACATGCAGCATTTCTGTTATATGTGTTTTGTTTGGTGATTGGTAGGGTGCCCTATGCACAGACACTGGCCGCTGAAATGCACTGCATGTTATCACGAATAAATAAAATAAAAAATACGTTTTCATGAATGGGCTAAAAGAGACAGAGTGAATCTCTCGAGGGGGTGGGGAGGTCATACATGTATGCATGGACAGACATACAGATATGTGCATAGATGAAAAGACCCCAGCTCACTGGCTCCCTGTGTAGCTGTAGTCAGGCCTTCTCTCCGGCACGCGCCTTCTCTCCGGCACGCGCCTTCTCCACCAAACAGGCAGTCATGGACTTCAACTCATCCTGGCCTTCCCTTTCACCGCGACCACACCCCGCCTGTCCCTTCTCCTCCTCTCACCCCAACCCTCAGCCGTGGATCTCCCAGTTGATCTGACGGGTCAATACAACCGTACATCTACACCCCTGCCTCGAGGGCAAGTGCCGCCCGCCGGGCACGGGTGCCTTTCAGGAGGATTCCTTGGCTGCCCCCACCACATGCCTTGACTCTGCTAAATCCGACTACCACACTCATCTCATCTCATCGCAGTGCCCCCACCACTGCAAGCTGACCCCTACACACCAAAGCATGCTCATCTCTTCACTCGGCCACGTTTACACCCCCCCCCCAGACCCCGTCTCAGCCAATAACTTTGGACTTCACTTTTCTTATAAAATGTATCATCTCAGGAACCCCCTGACAGCCCTCTTATTTCCCTCTCTTGCGTCTACCACACTACGTCATCAGTCCTCAGGTCCCTTTCTCCCTCCTCCCTTAATAAGCTGTTGTTCATCCTATGAGCAGCCTAACCACTGTGGACTCGTATGCACTTGACTGCAGGACAAGCAAACAAAGACCGTTCACCACCTGTACTTCCCTCCCTTCTCGTACACATCTCTCTTAGTCTGGAGATCTACCCTACCTGCTACAAAGTCGTAGCTGTCCTATTGCCTAAAAAATGCCCCCTGCTGACCCAAAGATTCCTGCACACTATCCACCATCGCACTCCACCCCAACCACTCCAAAATCTTGGAAGAGGTCATGTTCAACAGAATCACTGTGTGCCGGGAGCCCCAATGCCATATGCTCTTCCCGCCAGATTGGATCTCACAGCCGGCAAGGTACAGAGGCAGCACTAACAGGCCTCAGACCTCCTCTCTGTTCTCAACCTTTTGCTTCTATGTGCCACCTTAGATACCATCGACCACTCCTCCCGCATCTCAACCTCTCCAAGATAGGCATTCAAGATTGTGCTTGACTGGATTGCCTCCTACTTCTCAGACCAGCCTTTCTCCATCTCATGGAACAATGGCGCCTGTACACCCATCTCCCCTTCAGTGGTTCATGGCCGGCTCCTTTTCATCTTATACACCTCTTGCGTTGGTCAACTTATATCCCTTTCATATTTTCCTTCCACCTGTTCAGAGATGACACAGATTTTCTTTTCCTTTCGCTCCTTCGTCCCTGGACTATCACCCCCATATAACCAGGTGTCTCTCGGATATCTGTCACTGGTTTCAGATCCGGTGCCTTGTGCTCAGTTCCACCAAAAATGGCATAATCCAACTCCCTGCATCAGTTGCCCCCCTTCTCCTTCTGTCCACAGTAGGTTTTCCCCCTGCCCTCCTTACACATCCCCCAATGGCTCGTAAACACTGAGGTGCCTTTTGACAGTGACCGCAAGCTCCAAAATGTCATTACCACTGCCAATGTTTCTAAGACAAATCTCCTGAATGTTTGCTCATTCCGTCCCCCTTCTCATATATCACTGAACTAAAACATTGATCATCTGCATTGTTCTAAACAGAGTTGTCCAACTCCAGGCCTCGAGGACCGGAAACCTGACAGGTTTTCAGGATATTCCTCATTAATATTCATGAGCAAAAATGTGCGTACATTTATATTCATTTTATGCATATTTATTGCATGAATATTAATGAGGGGTATCATGAAAATCGGACCTGTATCTCGAGGCCTGGAGTTGGACAACCAATCTGAGTCATCTTGACTATTGATCCAGCTCCTCCTGCAGCACTCATTTTACTCCTTTGCTAATCACACTCTGTGCAACCTCCCTCATTCAGACCCTCCCTCCTGTTCCAACTGACTATACAATGTGTGGCTGTCCATGTCCAATCGATCCCTTTTTAAATGTCTCTCACTGTCCCACAAATTTAGCCACAGACTGGCCCCTGCATATCTGGCTCCTCAGTGTACTAGTCACTCTCAAACACCACTCTACCTAGCTGTCCGGCATACCGCCTGTGCTGCTTCCAGGTCCCACTGGTGCTGTCCCACTGGAAAGCCATGATCAAAAGCACAGCCCTGGGATTCTAAGTGACTCTCAAAAAACACCTCCTCTCCCTGCAAGGGATAACTTCCTATAACGTCAACCCATCCTACTCCATAATCCCCCAGCTGCCACCATCATATCACTGTAAATTACGGTATCACTACATATTTTTTGGGGGGGGGATAATTTCTGGGGTTTTGGGAGTGGGGGTTGCAGGGGTGTCCCCACTCCTTTAAAAATAATCAGGGGGTTGCGGGGGTGTCCCCCGCAGGTTCCATGCCTTAATATCGACGCAGAAATATGGCGATATTTTTGTATGCCGATATTTTTGCGGGGATATTAACACATGGAACCTAAATTACCCTAGGCCTGGAGGTGGAAGGCCCAGGCACATAGGCCCAGAGGGGGCCATGTCGTCAGGAAGTTGTCTACTCCCCCCACGCAACAAAGGGGGAGAGGAGGGTATGCAAAAACCAAATGGCCATCTCCCCTTAGCACCAACGTGTGCAGGGAGAGGGCCTGTCTTAACAATGTGTCACCATACACACAGGTGCCCAGGCCAGGAAATAGGGGCTGTGGGCACAGGTGACAAATACCTACAAAATGGAACTTGTGTCCGGGCGGCAAAGACCAAAGGACTACCACCCCGGGCAGTGTGGGGTCCAGGTCGTGCCAAAGAAGACATAAGGTGCGCTTATGCCCTCAGACCATATTTGGCCCATAAGAGGAGGAGAAATGGGGCGCTCCCTGAAATTTCCTCCTCTGCGCAGTAGTGGCACAAGCCACACAGGAGTTGTGCAGAAGAAAAAAACGACCTGCCCACCCAAAAAAGGTAAAATGGGGAACCCAGCAAGGGTCAAAATGCACAATCATAAGAAAGGAGACGGGAAAATGAAGAGCATGGTTGAACGCTGGGCATTGTATGTTATAAGAGTAAGTCAAAACATAAAAAGGAAGAGCAAAGCAGGAACGCTGAGCATGGTAGGTTGGTCCTACAATAAGTGACATACATAAACATGAGCACAGCAAGAACGCTGGGCATGGTAGGTTGGTCCTACAATAAGGGGCATGCATAAATATGAAAGAGAAGAGCACAGCAGGAACGCTGGGCATGGTAGGTAGGTCCTACAATAAGGGGCATGCGTAAACATGAAAGAGATGAGCACAGCAGGAACGCTGGGCATGATTTGAGCATGGTAGGTTGGCCCTACAATAAGGGGCATGCGTCAACATGAAAGAGAAGAGCACAGCAGGAACGCTGAGCATGGTAGGTTGGTCCTACAATAAGGGGCATGCGTAATCATGAAAGAGAAGAGCACAGCAGGAACGCTGGGCATGGTAGGTTGGTCCTACAATAAGGGGCATGCGTAAACATGAAAGAGAAGACCGCAGCAGGAATGCTGAGCATGGTAGGTTGGTCCTACAATAAGGGGCATACGTAAACATGAAAGAGAAGAGCGCAGCAGGAACGCTGGGCATGGTAGGTTGATCCTACAATAAGGGGCATGCGTAAACATGAAAGAGAAGAGCGCAGCAGGAATGCTGGGCATGGTAGGTTGGTCCTACAATAAGTGACATACATAAACATGAGCACAGCAAGAACGCTGGGCATGGTAGGTTGGTCCGACAATAAGGGACATACATAAACATGAAAGAGAAGAGCACAGCAGGAACGTTGGGCATGGTAGGTTGGTCCTACAATAAGGGGCATGCGTAAACATGAAAGAGAAGAGCACAGCAGGAATGCTGAGCATGGTAGGTTGGTCCTACAATAAGGGGCATGCGTCAACATGAAAGAGAAGAGCACAGCAGGAACGCTGAGCATGGTAGGTTGGTCCGACAATAAGGGACATACGTAAACATGAAAGAGAAGAGCACAGCAGGAACGTTGGGCATGGTAGGTTGGTCCTACAATAAGGGGCATGCGTAAACATGAAATAGAAGAGCACAGCAGGAATGCTGAGCATGGTAGGTTGGTCCTACAATAAGGGGCATGCGTAAACATGAAAGAGAAGAGCTCAGCAGGAACTCTGGGCATGGTAGGTTGGTCCTACAATAAGGGACATGCGTAAACATGAAAGAGAAGAGCGCAGTAGGAACGCTGGGCGTGGTAGGTTGGTCCTACAATAAGGGGCATGCGTAAACATGAAAGAGAAGAGCACAGCAGGAACGCTGAGCGTGGTAGGTTGGTCCTACAATAAGGGGCATGCGTCAACACGAAAGAGAAGAGCACAGCAGGAACGCTGGGCGTGGTAGGTTGGTCCTACAATAAGGGGCATGCGTAAACATGAAAGATAAGAGCACAGCAGGAACGCTGGGTGTGGTAGGTTGGTCCTACAATAAGGGGCATGCCTTAACATGAAAGAGAAGAGCACAGCAGGAACGCTGAGCATGGTAGGTTGGTCCTACAATAAGGGGCATGCGTAATCATGAAAGAGCACGGCAGGAACGCTGGGCACGGTAGGTTTATCCTACAATAAGGGGCATGCGTAAACATGAAAGAGAAGAGCTCAGCAGGAACTCTGGGCATGGTAGGTTGGTCCTACAATAAGGGACATGCGTAAACATGAAAGAGAAGAGCGCAGTAGGAACGCTGGGCATGGTAGGTTGGTCCTACAATAAGGGGCATGCGTAAACATGAAAGAGAAGAGCACAGCAGGAACGCTGAGCGTGGTAGGTTGGTCCTACAATAAGGGGCATGCGTCAACACGAAAGAGAAGAGCACAGCAGGAACGCTGAGCGTGGTAGGTTGGTCCTACAATAAGGGGCATGCGTAAACATGAAAGATAAGAGCACAGCAGGAACGCTGGGTGTGGTAGGTTGGTCCTACAATAAGGGGCATGCCTTAACATGAAAGAGAAGAGCACAGCAGGAACGCTGAGCATGGTAGGTTGGTCCTACAATAAGGGGCATGCGTAATCATGAAAGAGCACGGCAGGAACGCTGGGCACGGTAGGTTTATCCTACAATAAGGGGCATGCGTAAACATGAAAGAGAAGACCACAGCAGGAACGCTGAGCATGGTAGGTTGGTCCTACAATAAGGGGCATGCGTAAACATGAAAGAGAAGAGCGCAGCAGGAACGCTGGGCATGGTAGGTTGGTCCTACCATAAGGGGCATGCGTAAACATGAAAGAGAAGAGCGCAGCGTGAACGCTGGGCATGGTAGGTTGGTCCTACAATAAGTCACATACATAAACATGAAAGAGAAGAGCACAGCAGGAACGTTGGGCATGGTAGGTTGGTCCTACAATAAGGGGCATGCATAAATATGAAAGAGAAGAGCACAGCAGGAACACTGGGCATGGTAGGTTGGACCTACAATAAGGGGCCTGCGTAAACTTGAAAGAGAAGACCACAGCAGGAACGCTGGGCATGGTAGGTTGGTCCTACAATAAGGGGCATGCGTAAACATGAAAGAGAAGAGCACAGCAGGAACGCTGAGCATGGTAGGCTGGTCTTACAACAAGGGGCATGCGTAAACTTGAAAGAGAAGACCACAGCAGGAACGCTGAGCGTGGTAGGTTGGTCCTACAACAAGGGGCATGCGTAAACATGAAAGAGAAGACCACAGCAGGAACGCTGGGCGTGGTAGGTTGGTCCTACGATAAGGGGCATGCAAAAACATGAAAGAGAAGAGCACAGCAGGAACGCTGGGCATGGTAGGTTGGTCCTACAATAAGGGGCATGCATAAAGATGAAAGAGAAAAGCACAGCAGGAACGCTGGGCATGGTAGGTTGGTCGTACAATAAGGGACCTGAAGGTAAACCTGAAAGGGAAGAGCACAGCAGGAACGCTGGGCATGGTAGGTTGGTCCTACAATAAGGGGCATGCATAAACATGAAAGAGAAGAGCACAGCAGGAAAGCTGGGCATGGTAGGTTGGTCCTACAATAAGGGGCATGCGTAAACATGAAAGAGAAGAGCACAGCAGGAACGCTGGGCATGATAGGTTGGTCCTACAATAAGGGGCATGCGTAAACCTGAAAGAGAAGAGCACAGCAGGAACGATGGGATGGTAGGTTGGTCCTACAAGAAGGGGCATGCGTAAACATGAAAGAGAAGAGCACAGCAGGAACGCTGGGCATGGTAGATTGGTCCTACAATAAGGGGCATACGTAAACATGAAAGAGAGGAGCACAGCAGTAACGCTGAGCATGGTGGGTTGGTCCTACAATAAAGGGCATGCATAAACATGAAAGAAAAGAGCACAGCAGGACTGCTGGGCATGGTAGGTTGGTCGTACAATAAGGGGCATGCATAAACATTAAAAAGAAAAGCACAGCAGGAACGCTGGGCATGGCAGGTTGGTCCTACAATAAGGGGCATGCATAAACATGAAAGGGAAGAGCACAGCAGGAACGCTGAGCATGGTAGGTTGGTCGTACAATAAGGGACATACATAAATATGAATGGGAAGAGCACAGCAGGAACGCTGGGCATGGTAGGTTGGTCCTACAATAAGGGGCATGCATAAACATGAAAGAGAGGAACACAGCAGGAACGCTGGGCATGGTAGGTTGGTCCTACAATAAGGGGCATGCATAAATATGAAAGAGAAGAGCACAGCAGGAACGCTGGGCATGGTAGGTAGGTCCTACAATAAGGGGCATGCGTAAACATGAAAGAGATGAGCACAGCAGGAACGCTGGGCATGATTTGAGCATGGTAGGTTGGCCCTACAATAAGGGGCATGCGTCAACATGAAAGAGAAGAGCACAGCAGGAACGCTGAGCATGGTAGGTTGGTCCTACAATAAGGGGCATGCGTAATCATGAAAGAGAAGAGCACAGCAGGAACGCTGGGCATGGTAGGTTGGTCCTACAATAAGGGGCATGCGTAAACATGAAAGAGAAGACCGCAGCAGGAATGCTGAGCATGGTAGGTTGGTCCTACAATAAGGGGCATACGTAAACATGAAAGAGAAGAGCGCAGCAGGAACGCTGGGCATGGTAGGTTGATCCTACAATAAGGGGCATGCGTAAACATGAAAGAGAAGAGCGCAGCAGGAATGCTGGGCATGGTAGGTTGGTCCTACAATAAGTGACATACATAAACATGAGCACAGCAAGAACGCTGGGCATGGTAGGTTGGTCCGACAATAAGGGACATACATAAACATGAAAGAGAAGAGCACAGCAGGAACGTTGGGCATGGTAGGTTGGTCCTACAATAAGGGGCATGCGTAAACATGAAAGAGAAGAGCACAGCAGGAATGCTGAGCATGGTAGGTTGGTCCTACAATAAGGGGCATGCGTCAACATGAAAGAGAAGAGCACAGCAGGAACGCTGAGCATGGTAGGTTGGTCCGACAATAAGGGACATACGTAAACATGAAAGAGAAGAGCACAGCAGGAACGTTGGGCATGGTAGGTTGGTCCTACAATAAGGGGCATGCGTAAACATGAAAGAGAAGAGCACAGCAGGAATGCTGAGCATGGTAGGTTGGTCCTACAATAAGGGGCATGCGTAAACATGAAAGAGAAG
Organism: Ambystoma mexicanum; assembly: GCF_040938575.1. Taxonomy (NCBI): domain Eukaryota; kingdom Metazoa; phylum Chordata; class Amphibia; order Caudata; family Ambystomatidae; genus Ambystoma; species Ambystoma mexicanum. Next base: position 850,115,279 of record NC_090930.1, read on the forward strand.
AGCTCCGCAGGAACTCTGGGCATGGTAGGTTGGTCCTACAATAAGGGACATGCGTAAACATGAAAGAGAAGAGCGCAGTAGGAACGCTGGGCGTGGTAGGTTGGTCCTACAATAAGGGGCATGCGTAAACATGAAAGAGAAGAGCACAGCAGGAACGCTGAGCGTGGTAGGTTGGTCCTACAATAAGGGGCATGCGTCAACACGAAAGAGAAGAGCACAGCAGGAACACTGTGCGTGGTAGGTTGGTCCTACAATAAGGGGCATGCGTAAACATGAAAGATAAGAGCACAGCAGGAACGCTGGGTGTGGTAGGTTGGTCCTACAATAAGGGGCATGCCTTAACATGAAAGAGAAGAGCACAGCAGGAACGCTGAGCATGGTAGGTTGGTCCTACAATAAGGGGCATGCGTAATCATGAAAGAGCACGGCAGGAACGCTGGGCACGGTAGGTTTATCCTACAATAAGGGGCATGCGTAAACATGAAAGAGAAGAGCTCAGCAGGAACTCTGGGCATGGTAGGTTGGTCCTACAATAAGGGACATGCGTAAACATGAAAGAGAAGAGCGCAGTAGGAACGCTGGGCATGGTAGGTTGGTCCTACAATAAGGGGCATGCGTCAACACGAAAGAGAAGAGCACAGCAGGAACGCTGAGCGTGGTAGGTTGGTCCTACAATAAGGGGCATGCGTAAACATGAAAGATAAGAGCACAGCAGGAACGCTGGGTGTGGTAGGTTGGTCCTACAATAAGGGGCATGCCTTAACATGAAAGAGAAGAGCACAGCAGGAACGCTGAGCATGGTAGGTTGGTCCTACAATAAGGGGCATGCGTAATCATGAAAGAGCACGGCAGGAACGCTGGGCACGGTAGGTTTATCCTACAATAAGGGGCATGCGTAAACATGAAAGAGAAGACCACAGCAGGAACGCTGAGCATGGTAGGTTGGTCCTACAATAAGGGGCATGCGTAAACATGAAAGAGAAGAGCGCAGCAGGAACGCTGGGCATGGTAGGTTGGTCCTACCATAAGGGGCATGCGTAAACATGAAAGAGAAGAGCGCAGCGTGAACGCTGGGCATGGTAGGTTGGTCCTACAATAAGTCACATACATAAACATGAAAGAGAAGAGCACAGCAGGAACGTTGGGCATGGTAGGTTGGTCCTACAATAAGGGGCATGCATAAATATGAAAGAGAAGAGCACAGCAGGAACACTGGGCATGGTAGGTTGGACCTACAATAAGGGGCCTGCGTAAACTTGAAAGAGAAGACCACAGCAAGAACGCTGGGCATGGTAGGTTGGTCCTACAATAAGGGGCATGCGTAAACATGAAAGAGAAGAGCACAGCAGGAACGCTGGGCGTGGTAGGTTGGTCCTACGATAAGGGGCATGCAAAAACATGAAAGAGAAGAGCACAGCAGGAACGCTGGGCATGGTAGGTTGGTCCTACAATAAGGGGCATGCATAAAGATGAAAGAGAAAAGCACAGCAGGAACGCTGGGCATGGTAGGTTGGTCGTACAATAAGGGACCTGAAGGTAAACCTGAAAGGGAAGAGCACAGCAGGAACGCTGGGCATGGTAGGTTGGTCCTACAATAAGGGGCATGCATAAACATGAAAGAGAAGAGCACAGCAGGAAAGCTGGGCATGGTAGGTTGGTCCTACAATAAGGGGCATGCGTAAACATGAAAGAGAAGAGCACAGCAGGAACGCTGGGCATGATAGGTTGGTCCTACAATAAGGGGCATGCGTAAACCTGAAAGAGAAGAGCACAGCAGGAACGATGGGATGGTAGGTTGGTCCTACAAGAAGGGGCATGCGTAAACATGAAAGAGAAGAGCACAGCAGGAACGCTGGGCATGGTAGATTGGTCCTACAATAAGGGGCATACGTAAACATGAAAGAGAGGAGCACAGCAGTAACGCTGAGCATGGTGGGTTGGTCCTACAATAAAGGGCATGCATAAACATGAAAGAAAAGAGCACAGCAGGACTGCTGGGCATGGTAGGTTGGTCGTACAATAAGGGGCATGCATAAACATTAAAAAGAAAAGCACAGCAGGAACGCTGGGCATGGCAGGTTGGTCCTACAATAAGGGGCATGCATAAACATGAAAGGGAAGAGCACAGCAGGAACGCTGAGCATGGTAGGTTGGTCGTACAATAAGGGACATACATAAATATGAATGGGAAGAGCACAGCAGGAACGCTGGGCATGGTAGGTTGGTCCTACAATAAGGGGCATGCATAAACATGAAAGAGAGGAACACAGCAGGAACGCTGGGCATGGTAGGTTGGTCCTACAATAAGGGGCATGCATAAATATGAAAGAGAAGAGCACAGCAGGAACGCTGGGCATGGTAGGTAGGTCCTACAATAAGGGGCATGCGTAAACATGAAAGAGATGAGCACAGCAGGAACGCTGGGCATGATTTGAGCATGGTAGGTTGGCCCTACAATAAGGGGCATGCGTCAACATGAAAGAGAAGAGCACAGCAGGAACGCTGAGCATGGTAGGTTGGTCCTACAATAAGGGGCATGCGTAATCATGAAAGAGAAGAGCACAGCAGGAACGCTGGGCATGGTAGGTTGGTCCTACAATAAGGGGCATGCGTAAACATGAAAGAGAAGACCGCAGCAGGAATGCTGAGCATGGTAGGTTGGTCCTACAATAAGGGGCATACGTAAACATGAAAGAGAAGAGCGCAGCAGGAACGCTGGGCATGGTAGGTTGATCCTACAATAAGGGGCATGCGTAAACATGAAAGAGAAGAGCGCAGCAGGAATGCTGGGCATGGTAGGTTGGTCCTACAATAAGTGACATACATAAACATGAGCACAGCAAGAACGCTGGGCATGGTAGGTTGGTCCGACAATAAGGGACATACATAAACATGAAAGAGAAGAGCACAGCAGGAACGTTGGGCATGGTAGGTTGGTCCTACAATAAGGGGCATGCGTAAACATGAAAGAGAAGAGCACAGCAGGAATGCTGAGCATGGTAGGTTGGTCCTACAATAAGGGGCATGCGTCAACATGAAAGAGAAGAGCACAGCAGGAACGCTGAGCATGGTAGGTTGGTCCGACAATAAGGGACATACGTAAACATGAAAGAGAAGAGCACAGCAGGAACGTTGGGCATGGTAGGTTGGTCCTACAATAAGGGGCATGCGTAAACATGAAAGAGAAGAGCACAGCAGGAATGCTGAGCATGGTAGGTTGGTCCTACAATAAGGGGCATGCGTAAACATGAAAGAGAAGAGCTCCGCAGGAACTCTGGGCATGGTAGGTTGGTCCTACAATAAGGGACATGCGTAAACATGAAAGAGAAGAGCGCAGTAGGAACGCTGGGCGTGGTAGGTTGGTCCTACAATAAGGGGCATGCGTAAACATGAAAGAGAAGAGCACAGCAGGAACGCTGAGCGTGGTAGGTTGGTCCTACAATAAGGGGCATGCGTCAACACGAAAGAGAAGAGCACAGCAGGAACACTGTGCGTGGTAGGTTGGTCCTACAATAAGGGGCATGCGTAAACATGAAAGATAAGAGCACAGCAGGAACGCTGGGTGTGGTAGGTTGGTCCTACAATAAGGGGCATGCCTTAACATGAAAGAGAAGAGCACAGCAGGAACGCTGAGCATGGTAGGTTGGTCCTACAATAAGGGGCATGCGTAATCATGAAAGAGCACGGCAGGAACGCTGGGCACGGTAGGTTTATCCTACAATAAGGGGCATGCGTAAACATGAAAGAGAAGAGCTCAGCAGGAACTCTGGGCATGGTAGGTTGGTCCTACAATAAGGGACATGCGTAAACATGAAAGAGAAGAGCGCAGTAGGAACGCTGGGCATGGTAGGTTGGTCCTACAATAAGGGGCATGCGTAAACATGAAAGAGAAGAGCGCAGCGTGAACGCTGGGCATGGTAGGTTGGTCCTACAATAAGTCACATACATAAACATGAAAGAGAAGAGCACAGCAGGAACGTTGGGCATGGTAGGTTGGTCCTACAATAAGGGGCATGCATAAATATGAAAGAGAAGAGCACAGCAGGAACACTGGGCATGGTAGGTTGGACCTACAATAAGGGGCCTGCGTAAACTTGAAAGAGAAGACCACAGCAGGAACGCTGGGCATGGTAGGTTGGTCCTACAATAAGGGGCATGCGTAAACATGAAAGAGAAGAGCACAGCAGGAACGCTGGGCGTGGTAGGTTGGTCCTACGATAAGGGGCATGCAAAAACATGAAAGAGAAGAGCACAGCAGGAACGCTGGGCATGGTAGGTTGGTCCTACAATAAGGGGCATGCATAAAGATGAAAGAGAAAAGCACAGCAGGAACGCTGGGCATGGTAGGTTGGTCGTACAATAAGGGACCTGAAGGTAAACCTGAAAGGGAAGAGCACAGCAGGAACGCTGGGCATGGTAGGTTGGTCCTACAATAAGGGGCATGCATAAACATGAAAGAGAAGAGCACAGCAGGAAAGCTGGGCATGGTAGGTTGGTCCTACAATAAGGGGCATGCGTAAACATGAAAGAGAAGAGCACAGCAGGAACGCTGAGCATGGTAGGTTGGTCCTACAATAAGGGGCATGCGTAAACCTGAAAGAGAAGAGCACAGCAGGAACGATGGGATGGTAGGTTGGTCCTACAAGAAGGGGCATGCGTAAACATGAAAGAGAAGAGCACAGCAGGAACGCTGGGCATGGTAGATTGGTCCTACAATAAGGGGCATACGTAAACATGAAAGAGAGGAGCACAGCAGTAACGCTGAGCATGGTGGGTTGGTCCTACAATAAAGGGCATGCATAAACATGAAAGAAAAGAGCACAGCAGGACTGCTGGGCATGGTAGGTTGGTCGTACAATAAGGGGCATGCATAAACATTAAAAAGAAAAGCACAGCAGGAACGCTGGGCATGGCAGGTTGGTCCTACAATAAGGGGCATGCATAAACATGAAAGGGAAGAGCACAGCAGGAACGCTGAGCATGGTAGGTTGGTCGTACAATAAGGGACATACATAAATATGAATGGGAAGAGCACAGCAGGAACGCTGGGCATGGTAGGTTGGTCCTACAATAAGGGGCATGCATAAACATGAAAGAGAGGAACACAGCAGGAACGCTGGGCATGGTAGGTTGGTCCTACAATAAGGGGCATGCATAAATATGAAAGAGAAGAGCACAGCAGGAACGCTGGGCATGGTAGGTAGGTCCTACAATAAGGGGCATGCGTAAACATGAAAGAGATGAGCACAGCAGGAACGCTGGGCATGATTTGAGCATGGTAGGTTGGCCCTACAATAAGGGGCATGCGTCAACATGAAAGAGAAGAGCACAGCAGGAACGCTGAGCATGGTAGGTTGGTCCTACAATAAGGGGCATGCGTAATCATGAAAGAGAAGAGCACAGCAGGAACGCTGGGCATGGTAGGTTGGTCCTACAATAAGGGGCATGCGTAAACATGAAAGAGAAGACCGCAGCAGGAATGCTGAGCATGGTAGGTTGGTCCTACAATAAGGGGCATACGTAAACATGAAAGAGAAGAGCGCAGCAGGAACGCTGGGCATGGTAGGTTGATCCTACAATAAGGGGCATGCGTAAACATGAAAGAGAAGAGCGCAGCAGGAATGCTGGGCATGGTAGGTTGGTCCTACAATAAGTGACATACATAAACATGAGCACAGCAAGAACGCTGGGCATGGTAGGTTGGTCCGACAATAAGGGACATACATAAACATGAAAGAGAAGAGCACAGCAGGAACGTTGGGCATGGTAGGTTGGTCCTACAATAAGGGGCATGCGTAAACATGAAAGAGAAGAGCACAGCAGGAATGCTGAGCATGGTAGGTTGGTCCTACAATAAGGGGCATGCGTCAACATGAAAGAGAAGAGCACAGCAGGAACGCTGAGCATGGTAGGTTGGTCCGACAATAAGGGACATACGTAAACATGAAAGAGAAGAGCACAGCAGGAACGTTGGGCATGGTAGGTTGGTCCTACAATAAGGGGCATGCGTAAACATGAAAGAGAAGAGCACAGCAGGAATGCTGAGCATGGTAGGTTGGTCCTACAATAAGGGGCATGCGTAAACATGAAAGAGAAGAGCTCCGCAGGAACTCTGGGCATGGTAGGTTGGTCCTACAATAAGGGACATGCGTAAACATGAAAGAGAAGAGCGCAGTAGGAACGCTGGGCGTGGTAGGTTGGTCCTACAATAAGGGGCATGCGTAAACATGAAAGAGAAGAGCACAGCAGGAACGCTGAGCGTGGTAGGTTGGTCCTACAATAAGGGGCATGCGTCAACACGAAAGAGAAGAGCACAGCAGGAACACTGTGCGTGGTAGGTTGGTCCTACAATAAGGGGCATGCGTAAACATGAAAGATAAGAGCACAGCAGGAACGCTGGGTGTGGTAGGTTGGTCCTACAATAAGGGGCATGCCTTAACATGAAAGAGAAGAGCACAGCAGGAACGCTGAGCATGGTAGGTTGGTCCTACAATAAGGGGCATGCGTAATCATGAAAGAGCACGGCAGGAACGCTGGGCACGGTAGGTTTATCCTACAATAAGGGGCATGCGTAAACATGAAAGAGAAGAGCTCAGCAGGAACTCTGGGCATGGTAGGTTGGTCCTACAATAAGGGACATGCGTAAACATGAAAGAGAAGAGCGCAGTAGGAACGCTGGGCATGGTAGGTTGGTCCTACAATAAGGGGCATGCGTAAACATGAAAGAGAAGAGCACAGCAGGAACGCTGAGCGTGGTAGGTTGGTCCTACAATAAGGGGCATGCGTCAACACGAAAGAGAAGAGCACAGCAGGAACGCTGAGCGTGGTAGGTTGGTCCTACAATAAGGGGCATGCGTAAACATGAAAGATAAGAGCACAGCAGGAACGCTGGGTGTGGTAGGTTGGTCCTACAATAAGGGGCATGCCTTAACATGAAAGAGAAGAGCACAGCAGGAACGCTGAGCATGGTAGGTTGGTCCTACAATAAGGGGCATGCGTAATCATGAAAGAGCACGGCAGGAACGCTGGGCACGGTAGGTTTATCCTACAATAAGGGGCATGCGTAAACATGAAAGAGAAGACCACAGCAGGAACGCTGAGCATGGTAGGTTGGTCCTACAATAAGGGGCATGCGTAAACATGAAAGAGAAGAGCGCAGCAGGAACGCTGGGCATGGTAGGTTGGTCCTACCATAAGGGGCATGCGTAAACATGAAAGAGAAGAGCGCAGCGTGAACGCTGGGCATGGTAGGTTGGTCCTACAATAAGTCACATACATAAACATGAAAGAGAAGAGCACAGCAGGAACGTTGGGCATGGTAGGTTGGTCCTACAATAAGGGGCATGCATAAATATGAAAGAGAAGAGCACAGCAGGAACACTGGGCATGGTAGGTTGGACCTACAATAAGGGGCCTGCGTAAACTTGAAAGAGAAGACCACAGCAGGAACGCTGGGCATGGTAGGTTGGTCCTACAATAAGGGGCATGCGTAAACATGAAAGAGAAGAGCACAGCAGGAACGCTGGGCGTGGTAGGTTGGTCCTACGATAAGGGGCATGCAAAAACATGAAAGAGAAGAGCACAGCAGGAACGCTGGGCATGGTAGGTTGGTCCTACAATAAGGGGCATGCATAAAGATGAAAGAGAAAAGCACAGCAGGAACGCTGGGCATGGTAGGTTGGTCGTACAATAAGGGACCTGAAGGTAAACCTGAAAGGGAAGAGCACAGCAGGAACGCTGGGCATGGTAGGTTGGTCCTACAATAAGGGGCATGCATAAACATGAAAGAGAAGAGCACAGCAGGAAAGCTGGGCATGGTAGGTTGGTCCTACAATAAGGGGCATGCGTAAACATGAAAGAGAAGAGCACAGCAGGAACGCTGGGCATGATAGGTTGGTCCTACAATAAGGGGCATGCGTAAACCTGAAAGAGAAGAGCACAGCAGGAACGATGGGATGGTAGGTTGGTCCTACAAGAAGGGGCATGCGTAAACATGAAAGAGAAGAGCACAGCAGGAACGCTGGGCATGGTAGATTGGTCCTACAATAAGGGGCATACGTAAACATGAAAGAGAGGAGCACAGCAGTAACGCTGAGCATGGTGGGTTGGTCCTACAATAAAGGGCATGCATAAACATGAAAGAAAAGAGCACAGCAGGACTGCTGGGCATGGTAGGTTGGTCGTACAATAAGGGGCATGCATAAACATTAAAAAGAAAAGCACAGCAGGAACGCTGGGCATGGCAGGTTGGTCCTACAATAAGGGGCATGCATAAACATGAAAGGGAAGAGCACAGCAGGAACGCTGAGCATGGTAGGTTGGTCGTACAATAAGGGACATACATAAATATGAATGGGAAGAGCACAGCAGGAACGCTGGGCATGGTAGGTTGGTCCTACAATAAGGGGCATGCATAAACATGAAAGAGAGGAACACAGCAGGAACGCTGGGCATGGTAGGTTGGTCCTACAATAAGCGAGATACATAAACATGAAAGAGAAGAGCACATGAGCACAGCAGGAATGCTGGGCATGGTAGGTTAGTCCTGCAATAAGGCGCATGCGTAAACATAAAAGAGAAGAGCACAGCAGGAACGTTGGGCATGGTAGGTTAGTCCTACAATAAGGGGCGTGCATAAACATGAAAGAGAAGAGCATAGTAGGAACGTTGGGCATGGTAGGTTGGTCCTAAAATAAGGGGCATGCATAAACATAAAAGAGAGGAGCACAGCAGGAACGCTGGGCATGGTAGGTTAGTTCTACATTAAGCGAGATACATAAACATGAACGGGAAGAGCACATGAGCACAGCAGAAACGCTGGGCATGGTTTGTCGTAAACTGCCAAAGGGCGGAAGGGATCAGCCTCGAGTTGGCCCTAAAATGGAGCAGGGCCCCCGCTCACCTGATCCTTGGTCCCCCAAAACATTGCTTCTTGTTTGTGATATGTATTTTGGGTATGAGTAATGGATTTTGTGTAATAAAGCTAACGGCCTAATCTTTTCCAGTTTACCTGGTTTCCCGTGGTGAGTATTACCAATGTATGAGATGTCAGGGGGAGGGATGGACTGGTCACTAGCTAACACCTTCCTTCTCATTATTTCGCCTCCCCACACTATGCCACTTCCTGGCTAATGCTCAGCCATGAATCTGTCTGTAATGCCCCAGTTGTATGTAGCAATGTGCCCCCTGCTTCAGCCGGTCCTCTCCTCAACACCTTTTAGACCCCAACATCGTAAAGCAGCTGCTTTTGGGAATGCACTGTTTTTGTAGTGCTGCTCATCTCAAGTACTCCTGGTGGACGCACTGACCCATAGCTACATTTAATACAAGATAGACGGATGGATGGATGGATTTGCACCGGTATTTCTGTTTCTGCTTGTATTTCATTCACTCCCTGTGTCTTCCCTGCATACAGGCACTAGCCCAACACTGCCCCTTCATGCCACTGTTGTCAGGCGGGCTGTGCCTCCATGCGACCCCTTCACTTGCTGCGCCTTGGCGTCACGCCTCCCTTGGATTGCTTCTGCCTCGGTGTCACGCCTCTCTTGGATGGCTTCTGCCTCTTCGCGTGCACCTGCCTCCTACGAGGGCAGGCTCTCCCGTGTCTGCATTCATCCCTCTTCCATCGCTCCCGCAGACACACGTGGTCTTGCCCCAATCTCGCATTCCACGTGCTTCTCTGATGCCGATACTCTCACACACACACACACCGTGCAGAAGCCCACAAGGACACGTGCAGCGCACACTGCTACGCACTCACTACCTTGGCAAAGTGAAAACGCATCACAGGACTGAAACGTATACAATTAAACCGACTCGTGATTTTTAAAATTTTAAAAAAGAGCCCCCGCCCTCCCCAGCGGTAGTGACTGGAGGTCTGCGTAGAAGGGTTTCAAAACACAACCCTGAAGGGCTTCCTTTCTGACGGGCGGAGCTCGGCTCACGTGTCTCGGCTATTAATATGCCGCCTTTGTCTGCTCTCCAACTCGCCTGACAGGCCGGGGTGTCCCCGGGGGTGCCGTGTTTCCCCTGTTTCTTTCTCCCCTGCATTCAGAGGTCGTTCATTGGGGTGCACTTGCTCCGTTTCCTCTTCTGGCCTCCAGAGGAAGGACGGGCTCTCGGTAGGTCGCGTTCACCTCTGCGCGTCCGTAGGAAGTTTCCATTGTGGACGCTCTGTAGAGGAGGCTCGGGCTGTTCCTCCGCAATATCGATCTGTCCCAGTGTCGGATCGACCCCCCAGCCTCCCCCTTCCATCTCCCTGCCGCCACCCCCCCCCACCCCCCAGCCTAGCCTGTGACTGCAGAGAAGGGGAGCAGCAGGAGGCAGCTGGTGCAGCACTGTGAGGCTGCCAGAGCGGGCACACTCAGTCTTAAAGGATTACTGTACAGGGAAGGGTGGCCCTGCCTCTGTCTGATAGCGGCTGCGCCTGGGGCTGCTATCTACGAAGGGGGTGGGTAGACCACCCTGGGCCAATTCTCCCCCGCACAGGGGATGGGAGCCCTTCTTTGCTTCTACAGCCATGGCAGGGATGGGAAGCGTGCCATAGTCGCCGGGCGTGAAATACGGTAACAGCCCCTGCACCTACACATCTCTCGGCCTCTCTGGCACCCACTCTTTCCTGGAAGTCAGCCCAAAACAGCAAACCCTGCGTGTCCCGACTCAGGCACGGGATTACTGCCTATCATCCGCCTGCCCGCTGCGTGTTCATCGCCCTCGCCGTGTACACATTACAAACGACAAAGGCGGCCGCAGCAACCCCCCCAGCAATAAGACACCTTGTTCTAGGTTGTGCTCCATTCACGGGCCGGAAACCCTCCCCAGCTCCTCGCCCCCATACCTTCTCTTGGGCCCTGCTGATTCGCTTCTGCACGTTTTTGGCGAAGACGCCTGATTTCATGTCAGCCATGGCTGCTGCTGCGGGTCCAGGAAGCCTAGTGAAGGAGAGAGTCCAGCAGCTGAGAAGCAATAGGCAGAGCCGAGCAAGAGAGGAGAGGGGGGAGGGACGAGCATTAGTGGGAGGGACCAGGCAAGATAGATATTAAAGGCACACCGAGGCGGGGGAAGATGGACAGCCAGGGGGGCCTCAACTCGCCCAAGGCTGTACGGTGGGACCCGTGGGCTAGCACCTTGGGCTGTACGGTGGGACCTGAGGGATAGCACCGCTAAGCTGCCTTCAGCACCCAGGACAGCGGCACCCGGGAGCGCAGTGCGCTCTCCATGGTCCTGAAACCGTCTACACACCACAGTGCAGCCTTCGGCCATACACCCGATTGTCGAGTTAAAGAGAAGTACTTTACTAAACAACGAAGGTTACTGACCAGGCCAGGAGACTGCTAGACGCCCGACCGTTAGTACCAGAGCTGACATTGAGCTCATAATGAATTCAACCTCAGGAAAAAAGTGTTCCTGCGACGATTACCGAGCGGGCAAGCAGCATTTTAAATGAAGACGAGGTCTTCCCAGCAGTCCCACTGTCAAACTGAAAATTACAACTTTTTCACAGGAGACCCAAAGGACATTCTTAAAACAACGCCCTATTAAGATATTCGTGTATTACTTTCTTCTAATATCTTTAAATGCACACTGTGTAACCCTCCTGCTCGGGACAGGCTGGACAAGTCATTTGCCAAGTTCCAGCAGGAGACCCTCTTACAGCAAAAAAGTCAGAGGTAGCCAAACGCATTCCATTGGCTATCGCCTCCCACTCACGCTCCGTGTTCTGAGACCTACCGGCAATTCTGCATGCACGACGGCTACTCAGGCATGCAGGCTCTTTTAATCAAACACGCACCCCTCCGCATATAGCACACAGCCCCATGCCTGCAGGCAAAGCGCCTCATTGCTTGGCACAATGAGCCAAACGTTGCAAAGGCTAGCGCGATGCGAAAGATCACAATCAGGTACATATGATGGCAAAGTCATGCTTACTGTATTTTTTGTAGGACTCCTCTCTACCCCAAACCCCCACCCCTCGATCTCTCCATCTCTGACTCTTCCCGTTTTGTAACACTGAGACCAGGTGCCCTCTAGAGGCGACTGCTTCCCTTGCTGTCGGGTGTATTTATATCAACCACCTGCTGCTAGGGCAATTAGGATCACGATACAGCTAAAGTGATACATCGGTTATCAGCAGTCCACCTGGCTGCATTGCCTCTGTCCATTCTCATCGGTTGTTTGGCCCGAGAGGCTTGCATAGAATGCCATTTCTGGATATGGTGGCCTCCAATATTTTAAATGTGATTAAGCAACTTCATAAATAGTTCCTTAGCTTCAACCCGCCACTGTTTGTGTACACATCTCTCCCTATCTTTCTAGCATCTGGTTCCCACATTCCCATTCTCTTATTCTCTCCTAGTTCATTTTCTTTCCTCCAACAGACTAAAGTCTGACGTCCCATGGCACAGGCACAGCAAACAGCCCGGCAGACAAACCTAGAAGCTCTGAAACTACCATGGCAGTGATCTGGCACAGTATTAAAGCATATTAAAATTAACTAGAGCAGGGGTCTCCAACCTTTACGTTAGCTAGAGCTACTTGTAGTGGAGGCCAACAGTGGAGAGCTACTAGCGGGTGATATCGGGGTGGTGATATTTATAAACCTCTGAATTTTTACCAATATTTTTTTGGCTCGATTATTTCCCCTCTATAAACAGATGGAATAACATATGCCTTCACGAATATATTAAGAACTTCAAAAACCTCTTTGTTGCATTATTATTTATTAGTAGCTGTCTCAAAAAGACAGATATTTGTTGGACTACCACACAAATTTCCTATAATTTTTGTGCCCCTTCCTTTGCGTTTTATGCAGGCTTTCTGCATGCTAGGCACACTATTGTTTTCCAAATGTGCATTTCACACTTCCATAAAAAAAAAGTAATTTCCAAATTGAAAAATGCTGCTTGCGCTCACGAGTTTTCTTTGAAATGTTTTTTTTTGTCAGACACCACACATACTCCGTTATTTGCCGGTAAGATAGCTCCACGTGTTCAGCACTCGCTGCTGTGATCTGAGTGTGATCTGCAGGTCGCAGGTTCGAATCCCAGCAAGGCCAACTCAGCCTTTCATCCTTCTGAGGTCGATAAATGAGTACCAATTTCGGTTGGGTGATATTGCATGTAAATATGTGCTTTGTAAAGCGCTTTGGATTAAGTTGCTATATAAATAACACATCATCATTATTTGTGTGCCCCTCTGTGTTTTAGCACAAGTTATATTTATAAAGATATATATGCTTGCCAAACTGGTTAATCACAAATAAATGCTTCTGTTATGCTGACAGCAGGTTTTAGGAAATTAAACTGTGGGTTCATGGGTGCCAACTTTTGATTTTCACTACAGGGGCAGAAATATCCCCACCTCAGCCCCGAATATAAGCAAGCAACCAGCCCAACTCATACCCTGGCCAAACACATTGACTAGAACTTTTTTTTATAAGGCGTTGCGAAAAGTCACACGATTAACAAACTGTAGTTTTGAATATATAACATCTCAGCATCGGTCTGTCAACCTATTGAGCTACCCTGGTAGGCTTCTACTGTACAACGTGTCTATGGATCGCTTAATGTACTAAAAGTGGATGTACCTGTGTCATGGAAGTGATTTAAAGGGGAAATGTACAGTGTGGAATTTGGAAAGAAGCCACATGAAAGAAATTGCACCATTTTTAAAATATTATTTTGAACCTTTCCAGGCGAGCTGCAGTGCTACTGTGATATTTTCATTGCATTGTCACAATGATCCTGATCCTGCCCCAGCCCCTCCAACATCTCTGGCAAACAAGAGCAGCTTGCTTAAGCAAGACAGTGTCGTGGGGGCGCACAAGGCCAACTGTGGTACTACAGGCGGCCTGTAGAAGCAGAACATGATACTGACATCTGTCAGTGGATTTACAAGCAGGTCCAAGTGGCACAGCAGCCAAGCTCTCAGCCTGCAATTGGGACGACGACCAGGGATCGGATCCTGAACACGAACGCACCATTAAATAATATAATTTAGGAAAATGTTTATTTTTCGGTATCTTCAGCGCGAACGACTGAAAAGGCTCAGGCGAGCTACTAGTCGCCCGCGATCGACTGTTTGGCAACCTCTGAACTAGAGTATCCAATCAATAAGGCACTACAGTCTTAAATAGTGCTAACGTTGGACATTTACATTATAATTACACTCTTAAACCCCACTGCCTGTAGGTGTTTAACAGACACAGCTACTGTGTGTTTTAAAAAAATATGTATTATGTGTATATGGCTTACATGAAACCATACGTAGACAAGTTGTGGAGTGGGAGGCACAACAAAAAGTCATATGATTCACTGTAAGAAGTTAAATGAGAAAATCCTTAGTAATATGTATGACTTAGTAAGTTAAACTGCAGGTGCAGCTGGGAGAATCTCGAGGCCACTCCAGATCCAATTCATGAAGCACAAGACACACACCGGACGTTGCCAGCCGCTAACCCTATGCTGCACTCCTAAAGGGACTTAGTCCCAGATGTAATTTCAACCTAATGGGCTATACAAGTTCCTAACGAGAGGTAGCTCGCCTAAGTAGGGTGGTGCTGTCAATTTTTCAGAATAATTAGTTTCAAACGTTCACCAATGTTAAATGAATAGAGCATATCTATTCTTGTATGATCCTGTCAGCCTACTTATATACAGTCAAGAACCACTGGCCATTTACAAATTGGAGGTGGAAACTAAGAAGGTAAGCAAGTTTAGACGTGACACTCAGGATTACAAACTCGATATTGTATACACCTTTGCAAGAATATTACGGCCAACGAACACCCAAACCATTTCAGCCATACACTCCAAGAACAGCACCGCTGAACACAGATACCACCTCTTCAGAAGCGTCCAGTACAGAACTTGAAGTAACTGCAGACGCAGTGTCGGCATTACCCTCTACCTCGAGGGTGGATGAGACCACACCAGGCACAGCTCCTTTTTTAGAAAAAGACCCACCAGACGTGGACAAGGGAAGAAAAAAATCAGAGAGGAAGAAGCAAATGGGGAAAAAGACATATTTGTAAATATCTCTTCATACCAACTGTCTCGAATGGAACTACAAGTCCTGCGCAAGGGCCTTTAATTCATGCCCCGGTATAACACTAGCTTATTGAGAGAAAAAATTGACTTTTTAAACTGATGAGGAACCTCAAACTTAAGTTTTTTTCAATGACCTTGAAGAGGAGGAACAGAACAAGGAACCTTCGGAATTTCTAGAGTTAGCACTGAAAAGTGTCTTCAATCCTCCAATCAATAATCATGTGTTGACAGTTTGAGAAAACAGTTTAGGATCAGTTTGAGAAAATTCCCTTCAAATCCAAAGGAAGAAGGAACTTCACGATGAGCGAATGACAAACCCTTAAAAGATTACTAGAAAACAGCGAGATCATCTTTAAACCAGCAGACAAGCGTGGTGCACTCGTCCTGATGGAGAACAGCAAATAGGTTGCGGAAGTTGAACGCCATCTAGCTGATCGAGAAACATACCAGGAAATTGACCATAATCTGACAGAACAGGTGAGGAATCTGATAAGGGAAGTGCTGGATGAGGCGGAAAACAGAGAGGTGATCCCCGAAATGACACAGAGATTTTTGGAGAAGACACACCCGATCACTCCTGTGATCTATATCCTCCCAAAGATCCACAAGAGACTGGTAGACCCACCTGGGCGACCCATCATAGTGGCAACTGATAGCCTCCTAGAACCGCTCGCAAAATACCTGGACAAAATCCTACAACCTCTCATACAGGAAATCCCCACGTATATCAAGGATACTATACATTTCTTGAAAAAACTAAAGGAGATTGAGTTTGTTAAAGAAACGGATACCCTATTTATAATGGATGTAACATCCCTTTACACCAACATTGCACAGGAAGCAGGCCTAGAGGCTGTGGAATGGCTACTACTGAAGTCTGACAACTGCCAGGGTGATAAGATATTTGTACATACACTACTCAAATTAGTTCTGATGAACAACTTCTTCAGATTCCAAGACAAATTCTATTTACAACTCTCAGGAACGAGTATGGGGGCCGCTATGGCCCCAGGTTGCGCCAATACTTACATGTACCACCTAGAAACAGAACATGTACTGATATCTGCTAGATGGTTACGCCATCTGACCATCTTTGTAAGACACATAGATGATGTCTTTGGTATCTGGTCTGGCCCGGACGATGAATTGACAAACTTTTTCTCCATGATGAATGAAATGCATCCGCGGATTAAATTTACCACACAGATGAGCAAATCAAAAATTAACTTCCTGGATGTCGAAGTCTACATTAAAGGAGATAAACTGGAGACAGGGATTTTCACTAAAGCTACAGACAGAAATTGTCTCTTGTTGGCTACAAGCTTTCATCCTCACAGGATGATAGTGTCCTCTTGAGCCAATTCCTACGCTACCGGAGGAATATCTCAGAGGACACGGAATACGTGAGACAATCAGCCTCTCTATGCCAAAAGTTTAAGGAAAGAGGGTACAATTTGACCACTATTGTTCAAATTGAGGAGAAGGTGGCTACCATTGAGAGGGACACCCGGCTTACATCCAAAAATCGGAACAAAGATGATTGTATGGTGTAGGATACAACACATTCCGCTCAGAGCAAAAAAATCAGGAGTATCAACCAAAGAAACTGGCCAATGCTGCAAATGGACCCCCACAGCCATTCTTTCAACAGCTTCCAATTTTCGCTTACAGGAACAGTAGTGCTGTAAGAAACAGCTTGATTAGAGCAGATTCATCCATGGACCAGGTGACACTCACAAGGTACAAAGGGACACAACCCTGTCATAACTGCCAGCACTGCAGTAACATTTTGCCAGGAAATACAATTTCACACCCACATACAGGCAAACCTATCACACTTAAACATTTGTGTACCTGTGACTCAACAAATGTTTATGCTCTAAAATGTTCCTGTGGATTCTTCTATGTAGGGATCACTATGAGAAAAGCAAAATTGAGATGGACTGAGCACAAGTATAATATTCAGACAAAAAGTCTCAGATCACTAGTGTCAATGCATTTTTTGCAATCAAGACATTCCATTGCCCAATTGAAATGCATGATTTTGGAACAAGTGAAGGTGGGCCCGAGAGGGGGGGATGTCCATAGGATACTGTTACAGAGGGAGATTGTTTGGATTGATCTGTTGGATTGCCTTAGCCCAAGAGGCATGATTTGCAAGTTTGACCTTATGTGCTTTTTGTAGTGTGTTTTCTGTAATGTGCTGTGTATTTGTGCAGGAGTCTATGCTAAACTTGAGTTGAATATGCAATAGCTACATCCGGATTCTAATATTCTATGGTGTTAGGAAGACCTTATTGGATATGAGCCAGTTACCCTGTTCTGCTGTGATTCTTTAGAATGTGAGCGGTCCCGGCACCGAGAGACCTACACAACTCTAATGAACATGTTCTTTAATGCAAGCCTCACTTAAACACACAGACCTGGAGGAATGTAATCTAACAGTGTGTAAGTGAGCTGGAACACAGGAACAAGGATGTAACTGCATAATAACACAATCAACACAGTCATCCTCAGGTAGAGGGGGGAGATGGCATATTGCCATTTGGTGCCCCGCGTCCTACCTCGATGGATTCCTAAGTTTTTGCAGGAGGTGGGGCACCACGCAGTTCCTTACTGCTTTGATGCCCCTCCTTCCGCTTCCTATTTAGTTTCAAATGATCTTACCCTCTCGTGTCTTCTTACACTTTCACTATCACAGTAGTGAGCGTGGAAATCTATTCTGCTCCTTAGAGGGCCCTCTCATGCAGACATATATCATAGCTAACATATACCGTGGTCATTATGTATGCTGCGCTCTAGTCCCTACACATTTAATGGGGACGAGTGGGTGTGCAGCATCCAAATTGGCCTTGGATAACATTACACCACATGTACCGGACTGGCAAGGAAACAATCGTTCTTTGACGCTTAGCTCTGGAGACCGGCCATGGCATCCAGAGACTCTACTATGATGTTGCTTGACGTTCGAGTCAGGCAATATGTACACGTTGAGCCTGAACCATCAGATGGACACGGCTTAGATGGTGACATATGAGGATGCAATGAGGACATCATTCTTCTTCTTTACGTCTTTGGTTACAAGTATATTCATACCAGATGACCATGTCCCACACAAAGATGGCGACCGGAGTCGGGGCGCGCGTGCGCACTGCTCCTATGGTTTCTATTTATGCCAGATAGAGACAAACAGCTCGTCTAGGTGACGGGCTGCTCAACTCCTCTGCCGTATGTGGTTCACAAGGTGGGTAACATCAAGGAAATACACGGGGCCCTGGCGCCTCCATATATACTATAAGTATCTAAATAATTGGGAGATTCTTTCTTTTGAATTAAGGTTTAACAAGCATTTTTGAATGGACACAATTTGCACGTGTCTTTGACCTATTCGTAACTGGTGATTTGAATCATCTCTGAACAGATAGCTGTGATCATACATCTAATATTATTTTTACCCGAATCCACACTAGCCGCACATGTGTTTATTCCAAAATGTATCCACGTGTGAATTATCTACACATGGGTAGTTTGTGCCACACTTCCCTATAATCTGGAGCAATGGTGCATGACTTTTAGACATGACTCGAGTTCCCTCTACTTTTTCTCTATTCCCAGCTGCCTACTTTGGGAGTCACCGCCCGACACTACATCATTACCCGGGGATAGGAGCTTGTCTTTTGACCGGGTGAGTTGTGAAGCTAGTGCATGTATCACTCAAGTATGAGATTCCACTAAAAGTTCTCTTTACCAAGCTTGTTATTTACTCTTGGTTTTGCTTTGTATTTACCATGTAGGGATTAGCAAGTGTCTTCTATTTTCCCTGAAATTAAGGTTAGTGGACTTCCACTGAAACAACATCAATTTTTCATGTTTCAATTATATCACATAGATCTAATTAGTGTACTCTTATCCTTTCCAGGAGACTTGTAGGAACTGTAACTGAACAAATTGAAACTTAAACACGTCCTGCCCTGAAGATGGATTTAGTATAATCTGAAACGCGTTGGCACACATGACCATATAGGAGTGTTTTTAGGATGATTTGAGTAAAGCGAATTATACTGCTCATAATTGTCAATATGCACATGTTGTTTTTTAGCCACACATCGTTGTGCGGTTGACACTTTGAATGAAGCAATCTTATTCCTTTGTATAATCTGTGGTTAATTTGAGCGCTCTTTCAGCTCAGTTGTGACATTGTTTTGAAATATACCAATATATGTTTATTTTGAATCTGTATTCCACACTGTGTCTTAACAGTGTGGTGTGAATTGATTTTGTTTTCTATAAAAATACTCTACCTGTCCAAATCTGTCTTTTCTCAGTTTGGAGGTTCTTGACTGTATATAAGCAGGCTGACAGGATCATGCAAAAATAGACATGCTCTATTAATTTAACATTGGTGAAGCAATGTTTGAAACTAATTATTCACAGCACCACCCTACTTGGGTCAGCTACCTCTCGTTAGGAACTTGTATAGCCCATTAGGTTGAAATTACGTCTGGGACTAAGTCCCTTAGAAGTGCAGCATAGTGTTACCGGCTGGCAACATCCGGTGTGCGTCTTGTGTTACATGAAACCATACACATCTCATCAATAAATACATTTCAACAAGGACATTTATAAGAGATACCTTGGACTACAAACTAGACATTGTATATTCTTGGTAACAATATTACTATCAAAGGGACAATCAACCTAGACCATCTAATCCTAACTTTGGCAAACAACCACTGAAACCAAATTCAGTAACACCATCCTCAGACGTTTCGAGACAAGAAGTAAAAATGGAACAATCATCTACTAATTTGGACACTAGACAGGAAGAAAGATCAGGACTGTCTGTGAGTGAAATATCCAAAGAATCTTCTACTGGGACCTCTTTTTTAGAATGAGACAAATTACAAGATGAGACAAGAAGAAAAAATCCACCAAATAAAATACAATTTCCACCGAAGATCTAGTTGTGAACAATTCATCGCACCATGTAACTAACTTTCAAAGGAAGACACTACAGAAGCGACTTTCATTCGTTCCACACTATTACAGCACTCTACTTAGAGAAAAGATAGATTTCTGGAAATTGAAATTTAAATTGTTCTTTGCTACACTTGATCAAGAAGAATTAATTGACGATTCCGGCTACTTACAACTACGTTAAAAAAAAAGCACATTTATGATCATTACAGAACCCCACTCTTGATACATTTCAGAGATATTTGATTTCAAGAAAATTAACTTTAAGATGCAACATAGAGGAAACTTTACTCATCCAGAACGACAGGCATTGAAGCAACTGTGGACTAACCCGGAGATTATATTAAAACTGGCAGACCAAGGTGGGGGTTTAGTAATCATGGACCTCGCTAAGTATAAACAAGATATCGAAAACCAACTTAGCGATATGAACACTTACATGCAAGTTGATTGCAACCCTACTGATCAAGTGTAAGTATTGAATCCGAAAACAACAAATGTATAGACTCAAACACAAAAGCCTATTTAACCAACAATTTTCCTATATTACCAGTCCTGGACATTTTGCCAAAAATGCACAAAATTCTTGTTAACCCTCCAAGACGTCCGATAATTGCAGCTACGAATAGCTTACTTGAACCTTTAGCAAAGTATATTGACAATATTACAGACACTGGTACAGAAGACTCAATCCTATTTGAGAGACACACATTTTTTATTGTGTAGAGGAGGTCCCAAGTAGAGCCCGCACTCCAACCGTTCAATTTGAAGTACCAGGAATGTTCACGCCAAAATATGTGACGTATGATGAGCAAATAAACCAGCAGAGAGCCGCGGTGGGGCTCTGTCCAGTACCTATCAGAAGAGCAGCACCTATTGAAATACCTATACCTAAGAAACCATGGACAGTAAGGTACCCATTGAGAAAACCATATCAACAAATGAAACTAAACGAATATCGTC
The DNA here is from genome assembly GCF_040938575.1 of Ambystoma mexicanum. Lineage (NCBI taxonomy): Eukaryota > Metazoa > Chordata > Amphibia > Caudata > Ambystomatidae > Ambystoma > Ambystoma mexicanum. The sequence goes on from NC_090930.1 coordinate 850,136,266, forward strand.
TGAATACAATCCCTGAAGAAACCAAAAAGGTCTTAATGGAAGACGAATGGTGACCACACGAGAACCCGGACTGACTCACATTTAGAAGAGATGATGACCAGAGAATGACGTAAAGAGACGAAACGCCATGAACAAGAGACATCGTGGACCTAAAGTGAAAGGACAATGTCAAATGTAAGAATCTTAAGCTCTAAGCATGACGAAGATGTTCAACCAGTTTACGCATGTACATATCCTTGAAACCGCAAGAAAGCTAAGAATATCGTGCTTTGCTATGCTTAGCCGAAAAATAGAGTGCGGCAAGCGCCACCTATACATATCTACCTCAAAAGAAGCACGTTATATAAGTATACTTCCGCTTTGCACAAGAAGCAGAATTAACCAAAGGTTACTAAAGGTCACACAAGGAAAGCTTCATATTTAGCAAATCGAGAATAAAAGGAAGAACGAAACTCAGCAGAGACAAATTATGCCAGAAGAACCAAGGTCATATCAGCTAAAATAGATGAACAGTAGCTACAGTTAATTGAAGCAAAGAAAGAATATCCTGCTTCAGAAAGGTCAAGATAAGAAACTGAAGGCAGGTGGTGGGTGAAACGAAAGTCAAATACACAAATTACATGAAGAAGAGGCAAATTCAAAGTGTCTGAATCATGTGACCAGCCGAGCGAGAACAAGTGAGACTTTCACACCTACGTATGGCAGTGGGCCAGGCAAAGAAATCAGAAGTTTTCCATACTGGGATGCAGTCTCGAGGCCAACCACAGTGAAATAATTGACACATCGCCACTAAAGTGATGATTGATTGTAACAATAATTGGAGGAAGGCCAGGGGAACTGGGGGGCACCCTGCACCTGGCTGACCATTATACATGCTGCTAGGCAAAATGTAAAAGTATGAGTGGGGTTGATGCCAACCCAATCATAGTGGACAAGTAATCTAGGCTCCTATAGTTAGTAGAACCAATGGGACGTCGTACTTTTAGTGATGTCCACAGTAGCCATTTTTAAGGTAGGGCTTAGATGTCCCTCCTGACAGTGTTTACCCAATCCCCTTACTCCGTTACCATATACAGATATAGTACCTATATTAAAGTTACCTTTCTAGAACCAATAGAATTGCATGCCAACTTTTAAGCGTTAAACTTCAGTGATGACGAGTTTTTCGTATAAATGATGGTTTTTTTAATGAAGTTTGTTGGAGTTGTGAAGCGAGAGAGAAGATCACGCATCCGCTGATATTCATGAGACTCCCCGCTTTTTGTACTTGTCATTAAACGGACTCCCTTTGCAAAACAGTTCAATTGTTATTATTGATTTTGGTGTTGGAGTATTAATCTGCACCCCCATCCATCTCATGGCTGCTGCTATCTTATCTTAAAGTACTATTGGGCAAACCCCAGCACTATGGGCTGGTTGGGGGTCCCAGTGTACACTTGGTAGCAGAGATCGGATTGGTTTATCAATTATCGATTAGATAAGAAACCCATTGACCGTCAACATAAAGTAACTCTAGGTCCTCTGCAATATCACGAGTCCTTTGCTATCCCGCTGAGTAGACCGTGAAGCTCCCCGTAGACAGTGGTTAGAGTAAAAACAGAACCTGCAGGCAGAGGTCTGAATTATCCACACATGGGCAGAGATCTGAAGGGACCTGTGTTTCCCCATGTAACCCCTTCCCACTCCTATGGGCAGCTTAGCAGGCGAACGGCAGGAGAGGCAGTGATGAAGGCGGTGATCCCGAGCATCCAGAGATGAAACATGTGAACGTGAGTGAAAAAGACTAAATGCTTTGGCAAAAAGTACATGCCTTAGAACAAGTAAGGGAAAGGTAACGGAGGGAGGCGGGAAAACAAAATATAGTCAGAAGTAGAGTAGAATGTATATATATATATATATATTCAATGAAAAAACGTTGTTAAGGGGACATTATGGTTAAGTTGCACTAATGAAAACCTTTGAAATTCACTGAAAAAACTTTGTTAAAGGGACGTTATAGTTATGTTGGACTAATAAAAACCTATGAAATTCAAAGAGAAAACTTTGTTAAAGGGACGTTATGGTTCCAAGTAAAATTGAAAAACCCAGAAATTCACCAGTTATGATAAGCTAAACAACCATAACTCGCGCCACCACCGTGCACTGCAAAGACTAACACCCAGGACATCATCAATGACATTTGTGATGTCAACTTTGATGTCCTGGGTGTTAGTCTTAGCAGTGCACGGTGGTGGCGCGAGTTATGGTTGTTTAGCTTACCATAACTGGCGAATGAACAAAGTTTTTTCAGTGAATTTCAAAGGTTTTTATTAGTGCAACTTAACCATAATGTCCCCTTAACAAAGTTTTTTCATTGAATTTCATAGGTTTTTATCAATGCAACTTAACAATAATGTCCCTTTAACAAAGTTCTTTCATTGAATTTCATAGGTGTTTATTAGTACAACTTAACCATAACGTCCCTTTAACAAAGTTTATTCATTGAATTTCATAGGTTTTTATTAGTCCAACTGAACCATAACGCCCCTTTAACAAGGTTTTTTCAGTGAATTTCATAGTTTTTTACCAGTGCATGCTATTTTGCTACAACTTACTAATATCATACTTACCCAATATAGCAATATTTGTGTCCCATTTACAAAGTGTCACCTTACAACTCTGCCATTTCCCACCTTCTGGAATCATTTTTAACACTTCTATACACTTTTTGCAACTAATTCAACTAGTTTTGCATCCGTAGCCGTCTACGAACATTTGACTTCATAGCGTTCCTTCCGGACAGTGCCACATGACCATACGCTGGCGCGCGGAATGATGACGTGTCCGAGAAACCGTCCTCACTTCACGATAAGATCTCTGCTTCGCGGACAGTTCACAACTGCATTTTCTACTGATCTAGGAACTTTGAACTTCAAAATTTCCCTTGCACAGCTCCAACACCTATTCCTACTCATACTTTTAGCAAAACTGCTATTTAGTTTAAAATAGCATCAGCTAATGCCACCACCACTGCTTTAATCAAGGAGCATGACAAACACTGCCCCCTACCTTAGAAATAACACACACGCAACATTTTCCCTTGTCCACCTACCCCTCCATATTAGTGTTTGGTTCCTCTTCCCTCATTTCCCTCCCCACCTTTCATTCTCAGATCTCCTGCCAAATAAAATACATCAAAAAAAATAAAAGACATTCCTTTAGGAACCACCTTTCACAGTTAATAAATAGAACTAAAAAAACATGTATAGGCTCCATCTACTTTATATTTCTCAGTAAAGTACATAGACTCAATAAGATTTTCCAACATTCCATTTGCATTTTGTGTTATGCTAATGGGAATATTGTGGCGTTCATCCTCCGTTCCAGGGACTGGAACGGTGGATACCGGCCCAGCAGCCCAAGTTATCAGCCCAAGCAAAGCGAGGGTGGATAACAAGGTCTCTGGACCGTTATCCCCCCATTCCAGCCCCTGAAATGGGGGATGAAGGCCATTAGCAACCTAGGTTCCCAAAACAGGAACCCGGGGTGCTAAAAAAGAGGATTTTTCTTACTACACCGGGACGCCTGTGCCTGTGGCATCCCGGGGTAGAAAGGAAAATCCTTTTCCAAGATGGCCACCACGGAAAGGGAAGTCGAGGGTTCCATACAGGGCCCCTCTTCGCTTTCCATGGCACCCTGCAGAAGGCAAAAAGACAACCCAATGACCATATTACCACAAGCACATTTTTCTTCCCTTTCACATCTATCCTAATTTCAAATAACTTTACCACAAAACCAGTTCTAGGTGGACATGGCTACTTTAATCCTAGGTTTCGTCCCTTGTGGTCATGGCCAGTAGCCAGATTGTCCGGATCATGACCTTATTCCATGACCCGGACAATCTGGCCACTGCCCATGGCCACAGGCCACCCCTCAGTCACTAAAGGTATACCGCTATTTTTGTAGCTACATTATGACACTTGTCTGGAAATCCACTCATGTTTTATTTTTTCAAAAGTGTCAAATGTATGCACATGCAATCGTCATATAACCTAGCCCCCACAAAATCCATTCAGACTTTACGAAAACATCTATATCTAGATCTATAATCTTTTTGCAAACCTTTGTGTAGATTTGTCAAATGGCACCACATTTATAAGCCTTTACAATATTTTGGGACCCCCCTCTAATTTTACTCCATCTTTACAGAATCCCACCAAACTTCACAAAAACATGAATATCCTGATCTATTATCAGTTTGCCAAAAGAAGTGTAGATTTGTCAAATGGCACCTCATTTATAAGCCCTTACATTATTTTGGAACCCCCCTCCAATTTTGCCCCCTCTTCACAAAATCCCATCAAACTTCGGAAAAACATTCATATCTAAAAGTATTATTAGTTTCCCAAATTAAGTGTAGATTCGTCAAATGGCACCTCATTTATAAGCCTGTACATTATTTTGGGACCCCCCTCTAATTTTGCCCCCTCATGACAGAATCCCACCAAACTTCGTATACTCACTCCGGAATAGCTCAGAAATAATCATGCAAAATTTCATGCAGTTCCATTAAGTGGCGCCAAAGTTATAAGCCATCCAAGAAATGCATTTCACCAACCCTGTAATGCCGAGGTGTCTGCAAACTTTTCAGGACTGTTCGCAAACATCGCAGACTTTTGCCACAAAAAAACACCATTTTTTTTGCTACTTGCAGCCATATCCCAGCCCATCCTCATCACCCCTCACCTCTCCAGAGATTATGTGATAAGTTTGACAAGAGCAATGTTGTGTTTTTTAATATGTTTTTTACCGCAATGTCCACGGACAGCGGCGAAGCCTGCAAATTTAAATTGGCGGACGCAACCCGATTAACCAATCGGTGTCCTGTCCGTGGAGTGAACAGGGAAGTGTGTCCGTGCAGCGGACATAGATATCACAAATTTGTGACCTACTTTTTGGTTGTTTTAAAAAAACTACTGGACGGATTTTCACCAAATTTACAAAAGCACGCTTTCGGGACCAAGCCGCTGCTCCTGCCGCAAATTTGGTGAAAATCCGGCCAGAGGTTTGGGCTGTAGGCGTGTGCAAAGTTTTTTCCCCATTCAGTCTATGGGAAAAAAAGAAATTTTGGGGCCCCCCCTATTACTTTGCCCCCCCCCTGGGCCAAACCTCACCAATTCAGAGAGGGCCATATGCTTTTTTTGCAAAGTTTGGTGTGGATTCGTCCAGGGGGAGCGAAGTTATAAGCTGCCCAAAAAGTGCTCTTAATAGGGGTTTAGCAACTTAACCATAACTACACGGCCACTGCTGTGTAATATATATATATATATATATAAATATATATATATATGGGAAAGGAAATAGTGACTCAGAGGGTGACTAAGTAGCAAAAGAGGATACCGGGGAGGACACCCGAGAAGAGAGAGGATACCGGTTAGGACACCCGAGAAGAGAGAGGATACCGGGGGGGACACCCGAGAAGAGAGAGGATACGTCTAATTCCTACGCTTTAATATAGCGGCTAGAAGAAATTTGCATCCATAGTCCTGAATAAAATACGAACAAATAGGTCACCACAGCGGTTAAAGACGCTTTTGAAAGGGATGAGTTTACACTCCATGTCTGGGTTACATTAGGGGCAGAGATCTGTATAACCAGCTGGAGTTTGTCTAGTCTGTTAACATCTGTCTTATGTGTTGTTTGTTGTGACGTCATAGGATGAAATCTTTCCTTCAAGGAATTAGCATAAAAATTACGCAATTAAGTTACTTAGACATTGTACAGTACAAATTGATGTTTGTTGATTAAAAAAGGAGATATACAATTTTTGTGGAAAAAACGGGATTGGAGCTTGCGACGATTGGTGCTCGCTCATATTGTTGAAGTTGTTTGAAGAAAAGAAAAACATTAACAGGTGTTATATAAAGAGAAAGTGAACAGATTTAAATATGGAAGACATAACTCCATTAGTACATCTGTACAAACAGTTGCCAACACATGCACCTAAGCTGAAAAAGTACAGTGCAGAATGGGTTAAAGGAACCCCAAACAAGATGTTTATGCCGTGGCCCCAGGGTGGATCGTTATCTAAAATTGTCCCACAGCACAAGAGGACATATTTGCATGCCACATACACGGGCAAAAAGTTAGACAAACGCCTAGCTAGTTTAGAGCTTTTGAAGATGTATCAACAGGATAAGGAGGAGGAGCCACCATTAGACTGGATACTTAACGTATGCACAGAGGGGGTGAGACGTCTTCAGCGCCACCCGCCCCATCTGAAATGAAAACTGAGGGCAGTAAGGACGAAGGGTTATACCCGCTAAGGGAACTTAAAGCAGCTACAGTGTACAGCAATCCAGCATATGAGTCACCTATGCAAAGTAGTGACGAAAACCTAGACAAGGATAGAGATATCACCTCCAAAGTCCTGAGGGACAAGGAGAGACGCGAGAATGAGAGAAAAGACCAGGCACAAGCAAGTACATCTCTCGACATGGAGAGGGAAGGCAAAAGTTGGAAAGGAAGTGAGTATAGAACTGATGAGATAGCATTCGCACAGAACGAATGGATGCGAGGGCAGATTTTATTGAAACTCGATGGTAAAGTCATGGATGACGTGAAACAAAAAGAGAAGCTAGATGATTTACAGAGAAAAGAGAAGGAAAAAGAAAAAGGATTGAGAGACGAAAGAATAAGAAGAAAAGATAGGCAGAGACGAGAACAGTTATGTCGCGAAGAGCAAGAAAGGCAACACAATCGTAAACAGAGAGCAGTCAATGATCAGGACAGACAGGAGCAGCGAAGGATAGAAGAAGAGCAAAGGATACGGGAAAAAAAGAATAAAGAGACAAAGGGATGAGGAAATCCGAAGCGCAAATGAACGTAGAGACACAAAGAAAGAGGAAGAAGACAGGGTCAGAGAAGAAGCGACAAAACGTAGAGAATTCGATGACGATGTAGATCTTGAATATCTGGAAAGGGAGGTTAAAAAACCTGAGCCAGTAGTAGATTGGGAAGACATAGAAGAATTATTTCCTCCAGTGCGATTCAGCACCAGGCATGTCTAGGGTGAATATCAATGATGACTTTGACACCAGAAGCATCAGAGAGATGATGGATAGAATATATGATGAAATGGGGCTAGAACAAGTACCCCAAGGGGAGGGGGAAGACGAACGCCTGGAGAGCACTCAGCTGTACGATGCTGAGGATGACTCCCGAAGTAGCAAAAATAGAGAACTGTCCCTAGCGAGGTTGGAAATCAGTAGGAACAAAAAGGATGTGAGAATTTGCATGAGTTGGGCACAGACAATGTCAGACACCGAAAGAGAGGAGCATGAGGAAAAGAAGGAAGAGAGGAGACACGATAAAACGATTCTCAGGAGGGAAAGAGATACGATGGTCAGAATCTAGTGGGTCTGCACCGAGGGCATCAGAATCAGCCACACAGTCAGAGCGACACGAAGAAGTATCTCACAGTCAGAGGGGGGTGTCTCCACCACCCTATGTAAGCCGGCGAAGGACATTGCCAGGTAGGTGGTGATGCAGGAATATTACTCTTGCAATAGAAAGAACAATGAGAGAAGAGAGAGAGGGCTATGCGTCCCAATTTCCGTTGCTCGAGAAAGGTGGAACGAGACCACAGTCTATTCCATGGCCACACATGGACAGGGAAAACCTGAAAAATAAGCTTCCAATGTTGACATCGGGAGCTGGAAATGGATACACAAGTTAGAAAAAATGATGGGAGGAAACACGTTAGCTATAGGGGATATCAAAGGTCTCTTAATCGCCATATTCAGTGATAGAGCAGACAATGTATGGACATGGGCAGGTTACCCTGGTGTGACCACAGTTAATACCGCGCATGACAGAGCTCCATTTAATAATTGCAGAGCCGCAGTATGGAAAGCATTACGATTGCTATATCCGGATACTTCCGACATGGGAGCTATAATGACACGTAAGATGAAGGAGTCAGAGGACCCGTTGCTTTGCATCCAGAATTTCCAAGATGCGTGGGTACTTGAGACTCGTGAATCTTCGGGGAAAATCTACAACCGTGTTTTACTATATATTATGCCAAGGGCTGCCAGAGCAGGTACAGAAACAGCTCAAGAAATTGGTAGGAATCAAGGCCAAACCGTGGTCTGAAATACAGTTGACCATAGCACACTATTGCAGGCTGCTACAAGAAAACAATCACAAAAAAAAGCTGCACGAAAGGGTGGAGAGGCAAAATTAGTGCAGAGGAAATTGGCAAAATATGCCATTGAAGGGGCAATGATAACTAGCACAGACGGGTCAAGCATGCAGCAAGTCAATAACCTACAACAGAATAATCAGGGCAATACTGGGTTTTATCCCAGGGGAAGAGGATTCAGAGGACGAGGATGGCAGAGTAATCAGGGAGGTTTTCAGAGTTATCAGGGAGGCTTTCAAAACATGCAAATTGGCAATCAAGATATGTCAAATGGGCAAATAATTAGACCGCTGCCAATATGTTGGTTGTACGGTATGACAGGACATCTAGCACGCACATGCAGAAGTCAAGGCATGATGCAAAATGACCAAGGAAAAAGAGCAAGTATGGTGAATCCAAGTATGGTGAAAAACTCATCGAATTCAACCTCAGAATTCGATGAGTTTTCCGCAAGGACAGTCTCAACAGTCGCTGTTGCAACTGTCACAGACAGTAAGTACAGGTTGGGCTGTGACCCCTGGAATGAGGAGTAACACTGGTGATGGGGGAAGACCATTTGCACAAGGTGGGACAAAATTATATATGGACTAGGACAACTCATTGGAAACCCTGATGTGTTATATCCTATCAGTGACACCAGACCCTCACCAGGAACCAAGAGTGGATGTCGTTATAGGGGATAAAGAATATTCCTTCTTAGTTGACACGGGTGCAACACGTTTGTGTACACGTGAAGGCAAGTTTTCCTTGTCCAGCGATGCTATAAATACTGAGAGTTTCACAGGAGCTACAAGGCATGTTCCTTTTACAGACGCACTTACAGTGACTATAGGAGAATGTGATATGATTGTACCGCTATTATATTTGCGACAAACCCAAGTAAACATCTTGGGTCGAGATCTAATGACGAAGTTAAACATGACAATCTCATTCACGGAGGAGGGCATAGTATGTTCAACTCCAGGAACGCACTATTTGAAGGTATGCAAAATGATTAGAGCATACACAGGACACACAACTATGAGGGCTGTACCATTAGAGCCAGAAATATTTGCGTATGGAGTATGTGTGCTAATGGCATGGCTGCTAGGTCTTGCTGAGAAAACCATGAGGACCCCAGACGAATTTCTATTTAGGCCAATAATACCTATGCACGGGGAAAGGGACAAGTATTTCCTTTGATGATACACACAGCCGCGATACGAGGGAAAATGGCTTTGATTGATGGTTGTGATGATGAAGGACGACAATGGTGCACAGTAATCACCATTGAAGAAGGGTACAGATTGACTGACGTCACTGATGATGATCTGTTTGATGAGCAAGCAGATAGGGGAGAAACAGCAGTTGGGGTAAACCTCACTTTTTGGGTGAAAATGATCAAAAGAGAAGTGCCTCAGAGAATGATGTTGGCACAAAACCGTCCTCAATATTTCGAGGACGGCATGGCCCAGGTGCCTGTCTCAGTGTGGACCACAGGCCCCTATGACGTAGGCTTAATGAAAGGAGTCGGAGAAGTGAAAATTAAACTGAAGCCAGGAGCAAATCTACCTAAAGCACAACAATATCCCATGTCCAGGGAGGGAGATGAAGGAATTCTTAAGACAATTTCAGCTATGATGGAACAAGGCATCTTAGTGACGTCTGAATCGTCATGCAACACTGCAGTTTACCCTATCAAAAAATCAAAGGGATGGTCTTGGCGTTTAATTCAGGATTTACGCCCAATAAATGATATTGTTGAGGCCGAGTTCCCTTTAGTCCCTAACCCGGCTACAATCCTATGTAATATACCTGCTGAGGCAAAATATTTCACGGTGATTGACTTGAAAAATGCATTTTTCTCAATCCCATTGCACCGAGACTCACAAGATCTGACGTCATTTACGTTCAGACAAATGCGTCTAAAAAGCACGAGGCTACCCCAGGGCTACTGCGAGTCTCCTTCTATTTTTAACTGAGTCGTGCAGATGGACCTAAGCAATATTGCATTAAAAAGTGTTGTCTTACAATATGTGGATGGCATCTTAATTTGAAGCACGACAGAGGAGAGATGCAGACACGATTCTGTTCAGCTATTGACTATATTGGCTGAAAAAGGATATAAGGTTGACAAAGAAAAGTTACAATATTGTCAACAAGAAGGGCTACACATAGGTCAGCTTATCTCACATGAGGGGAAAAGGGTTACCCCAGAAAGGGCAGAAGCCATACTGAACACGGCTAAGCCACACACGATAAAACAGATGCAGAGCTATTTAGGTCTTTGCAGTTATGTCATGGCATGGGTCTTCGACTACAGCTCATATGCCAAGCCCTTGCTACAGGCCCTAAAGAAGGCAAAGGTGACAAAAGAAAAGATTGAATGTCTGAGACCATGGAGGAAGGGTATGCTGAACCAGTTTTAGGTATTCCCAATTATGCAGAGGAATTCTACCTGTTTTCACACACAAATGGCAGCGTTATGACGGCAGTGCTCACACAGAGAACCACATTGGGGTACAAGCCCCTGGCATATTATAATGGAAATTTGGACCCAGTGATGAGAGGTCATTTCCCTTGTGAACAAAGTTTAGCTGCCGCACCGTTCGACATAGAGAAGGCTACAACCATTGTGATGGGATGCTCAATGACGTTGTACGTCGAGTACTCTCTATTTGCTTTTCTAGAGAAACCGAAGGGCACATTGACATCTCAGAGAGCTTCTGCTTATGAAGTGATTATATCGAATCCATTGATTAAGATAGTTCAATGCAAGATAGTGAATACAGCTATGTTCATAGCAGAACCAGTCACTGAGGAGAGCCAATACATGTGCAAATTATGACGAATCCAATGATGAAAATCCCAGAGTAAAAGAAAATGCATTGGCAGAAGGAGAAATTGTCTTTGTTGATGGTTCCTCGAGAATTGAGCAAAACGATGGACAAAGATATACAGGCACTGCTGTGATGAAGCACACAGCAAATGGAGAGTTTTGAGTGCTTCTTAGTGTACGATTACCATCTAATTATTCAGCACAGGCTGCAGAATTATTGGCATTGATACTCGCGATTGAGAATCACACAGACCAGGAAGTAATGGTGTACAGTGTCTCCGCCTATGTGACATCAACAGAGAACGCAGGTTTAGGGTGCTGGAAAGGGAGGGGCTACCTCGGAGCAGATGGCACGCCAGTACAACACGAAGCCCTATTGGATAGGTTGATTAAGGCACTACAGCTCCCAGTGGGCATAGCAGTCATAAAATGCGCCGCCCACACGAAGGGGGACAGATTTTATCTCACGTGGAAATCAAGCAGTAGACACAGAAGCCAAGCGTATGGCATCCAAGAGCGAGATGATCATGGATGTGGAAGTCACTAATGTAAATGAAAAAATGATTATCGCACGGAGTGAACCTAAAAGCTACAATAACATGGGACAAACGCATTTAATGGAACTCCAAGGGGAGGCACCATAGGAGGAGAAAAATCTTTGGGAGCGGTTCTTTAAACCCCTCCGAAAGCTTGTGGTGACAAGACAGCACTGGTAAACCAGTAATGCCTATAGCCCTGTTAAAAATACCATTGGAACAGTTACACTATCCAGCACACATGACAAACATTCGCTGAAGACTGGTTGATACTGAACTTAGCAGAGCATGTTGCATTTATTATGGTGAACTGTATAATTTGCCAACAGTTAACGTCTAGGCACACACTAAAAGTAATTAGAGGAGGCATCCCAAGGCCCAATGGACCTTCTCAGCACTTGCATGTCGATTATGTTGATATGATTCAAGTATGTAATGGGTACAAGTATCTAATTGTTGTGGTGTGTCCATTCTCTAGATGGATAGAAGCAGATCCATGTACACACCCAGACTCTACCTGTGCGGCCAAATTTCTAGTGAGAGAGGTATTTCCCAGGTGGCGAGTATGTGAAGTCATGAGATCAGAAATTGGGGCTCACTTTGTAAATGAAGTTTTTGAACAGATTATCTTGTTGCTTGGTATAAAGCACAAGTTCTCATTGGCGTATCACCCAAGGTAACGGGATATGTGAGAAGCTCAACGGCTTGCTAGAGGAAAGGATAGCCAAGTTGAAGCTTACTCTAAGAAAGGGATGGTTACACTGCCTTCCTTTGGCACTGTATGCACTCAGAAACCAGCCTGGGTCTGACCATCATATTATGGCACATGAAATAGCAACAGGAAGAAGAATGCGCACTCCCCTGACACCCGGAGACAGAGTTAGATGTGATGCCCAGCAGAGAAGAGAAACCTTAGGGTCTGAAATGCAAAATTACTTGAATTGCATGACATCTTGTCTTACTGTAATTTCAGACCAGCTGCGGCGACGACGAAAAGGGTGCAGGGCAGCACGGAACACAGAAGGAGATACTGCAAGTGACCAAGTTCAAGGACTACATATTCCATCAATCTTCCCTGGTGACACTGTTCTGGTAAAGAACCACATGAGAAAAAAGTGGGACGAGCCAGGTTTAACGGTCCCTTTACAGAGGCAGACTGCACTCCCTCTGCAGTGAAGCTACAAGGAATAAGAGCCTGGATCTTTTTGGGTGACATCAAGCCATACATCGGAGAAGGCCCCCTGCCTGCACCCCGACGCAAAGAGACTACGGACGACAGGGAAGAACCACAGCACATACAGACATGATCCATGACGAGGAAGAAGGCCGCATGACCAGCATCAAAGCAAAGACAAAGAACTTTTGTGCAAAGATGTGACTTCCTTTGAACATTCCTCTGAGCAAAATAGAGGATAGGGACACAAAAAATAAACAGACACTCTGTGTATCCTAGTTGCAGGGTGAAGAAGAAAATTGCACGTGTAAGCCACAACACAGTCTGTTGACTTCGAACTTTGGACTGAGGCAAGCTGAAGCTTTGACTAGAAAAGAATATGGCAAATTTTGATCGAGGACACATAAATTGGAAAAAAAATACAGTATCCAGATTCTTTCAAGACAGAGACTTTGTTCGGAATCACTTATGGTGTCCCACAGTAGCGACATCACAAAGGACGTGTTAACATATTTCGATCTAGTGTTGAGATCATACCCATCATTGCTGAGGAGGCTCCCTAGTATCACTGATTTTCTTCAAGATCCTGAAAATGAAAAAAACAAAAAGGAGGCTGCTCACTGTAATTGCCAGGCAATTCCTCCTACTTCCGGAATACAGCAAGGAAAAACCAAACGTCCCAAGTGGAGGAAGAAGCGAATAGGCTTATCAATGTACCATTCTTTCGCCTAATTGAAGACTGTCCAGATCTTGTCAGAAGAAGACTGTCCAGATCTTGTCAGAACTACAGATGTTTTGACATTTCTTCGAGATCCACCAAATACAGAACGTTTAAGCATAATCCTGAATGGAATAGTTATCCAAGTTGCGCTCCACGCACACCGAAATTGCAGAAACTGTTGTTACGCTCACCTAGTCTCTCCTGCAGAGGCGTTGGGGCACGGATGCAGCCCTCCCTGAACTTGAATCACCCCCTTCAGGCCTCTCCCTCAGTAGAAAAGCGGTGGTACGTGGTGATATTGCACCTACGTGGAGATAAGAGTGTGTGAGTGCACCAATGTGTGATTGTTGTACCTCTCGAACCCTTCACCCCAAAGTATGCTTTCTGTGAGCATACGCCGGCCCATAAAGCTCACCTGTGAATTATGGAAGATAAGCTCTCCGTCCTGCTACTTCTGGCAGGGGCGCATCGAATGGGATCTAGTTCCTTCACTGATCCCTGATAAGGATTAGTCCAGTCCAGCTGCGACTATGCTTCTCCCTATGATTGGTAAGTCTTTCTTGAGCTCTTGTGATGCTGTTCGTTCTCTTTAATGTCTGTATATGTTGCTCCTATTGATGCCAACAATAATGTCTCTCTTCTGTTTTTTCCCTTAGATGGAAATGCAGCCTCAATGCAGCTGTGAGAGCGAGACGCAGCCGGATGGAAGATGGATGCAACCACAATGTTCGACAGCAGGTAAGCGATGGTTCAAGGGAAAGCGTGAAGTATGGGAAGCGCAACCTTAAACTGACTTTTTTTTTCAATGTCTAACCGTGTCTTCTCTTTTTCCTTGGAGGCGCTGCTGTCGACAATGGAGCGTGCCACGCTGCGGTGCCAAGATGAAGATTTCAGCGTTCCGGAAAGTGTAAAGATTAATACTTGGTTTGCTGAAGAGATGTACAGGTAAGAACAGCATCCCCCAGTTGGTAAGTATGCTGGCAGGAAGCAGGATGTCCAGGAAGCAGGATCTTCAAAGGTAAGTCTGACCTCAGGCGATGGTGAGCGTTATGCTGCTTGCAAGTACAGAATCACACGAAGCGTCTATCTTGAGGATCGGGGCAGCTTATATAGCTGAGATCGTGTGCACGCCCATTAGGGCCGGCTAACCAGCCACACCCTTCCACTTCTAGAGAGTGAGCATGTGCGAAGGCAATCCATTAGCAGCCACATCCAAGAATACACTTGGGGCTGCTTAATGGATGGAATGTTCAAGGTTAATGCATCCTGCTTAATGGATGGCATGTTCAAGGTTAATGCATCTGAAGTGCTATGTCCATAATAAAAGCTTGTTGGTGTTAAATGGATGTTCTTGTTTACTTTTGTTCATGAGCCTGGCGCCAAAGGCGCCAGGACAGTGTCAACCCAGGTCTCCTGTGCATGCGACCCCTGCATGCCTGTGCCCCTTCATGACCATGACAACTGTTCACAGTGAGTGAGAGCCAAACAGTCCCAAACTTCAGCAAGGGCAGGACAAATGTTCCTGTCACCAGAATATAGCAGACTGTAAAGCAATGGGCCTCATTCCGAGTATGGCGGTAAGGGATAGCGGCCACCGCTAACGAGAGCGGTGGCGGTAATCCCTTACCGCCATACTCCGAGTTCCCTTAGCGCCATGGTGCTTTTAACACCTGCTTTTAGCAGGCGTTAAATACCATGGCGCTAAGGGACCTTGATGTTAATTACGCCACCGTAATTTACGGTGGCGTAATTGACGCCTTCCCCACTCCCATTATGCCCTATGGGGCAAGAATGGGAATGGGGAAGGGTAAATGGGGATTGGGGAATTACCGCCCCGCCAACCTTGGAATGGGGCGGTAATTCCGCCAACCACCAAGGCGCTGCCGGTCCGGGTACGGCGTCAACCAAGGCGTTAATAGCGCCATTGGTTAGCGCCGTACTCGGAATGAGGCCCAATGTCTTTTTTTGCCTAATTGAGGATTTCCCAGAATTTGTGGGGTGACCTGCCAGTTTTGACGTCCTCATATTCACCAGAGACCCAGCTAATTCTACATAGATGAGCATGCTCTTGCATGGTATCATGATGCAAGTCGAACTTTCTAACCATCAGCAGAACTAGCTGAGAAGATTTTAACTTTCCCGCCGAAGGACAGATCGAGAAAGTAGTGCAAGAGACTTCACTTTCTGTAATACTGACAAGGACACATCATGTCTTCGGGAATGAAGCAAATCAGAGGCACCAATTGGGAACTCATATATTTTGAACATGCACAGTAAAGAGACTTGTTGAATTATTATCTGATTTTGACATTTCCCATAGCCTAGCAAGAGAACTGTATCCAGAGATAACAGACAATCAATTTTTCAGACAAAGAGGGTTAATTGTTTTAGTACCTGCAACACACAAACAGAACCAGCAGAATCCAGAAATAATATTGTTTAAGATTGTATTAAAAGTTAGTATCTTTCAACTGATGATTTTGAAGGGGATTCAAAGCAGCAACCTTGTCCTGCCTCAGGAGAAGAGACGATCGTATTTTACCGGAAATAAATGCTGCAGATTAACCTGCAGGGGTATTATGTATTTACGAATTATATTCATCATTGTTTTACTGTCACTGATGATTAGAACTGCATTTTCTATTGGTGTACACAGCGTTCCAATTCCAGTACACCCACCTAATGATTCACGCATGAAGGCTACGAAGGCACTCAGACCTTACATAGTCATTCCTGTCCCCAGGAGGTCTGATGGTGGAATGAATGAACTTGAGATGGATGTGATTAGCAATGACACACACACTCCTATGGTAACAAGAAAATCGAAAAGCCAGAGACAGGGTCGGCAGAGAATGAATGTAAAAAGGTTACTGACAACCACACACATGCAAACATTGAATGCACACACGCCAGGCTTGGTGTCAATAACTACATAATTACAGGTCAAAGAAGAGGGGAAGGTTGGAGAACCAACAATGAGAAGCTCTACGAGTAGCAAAGTTAAGAGTCACATGAAGGAAGCTGAGCTCCTGAAGAGACAAGAGGAGTTGGAGAATAAACCAACAGAGACAACATTGACAGGCACACGTGATCCAATGAAGGGGACACGTACAAGTTGTACACTACAGCCATATACTGGACCAATGGCAGAGTGGATATGGACATTTTTAACCAAAGGAAAAAGAATGCAAGTGGAGAAGAAAAGAATTGCCAGACTTTCCTCCACTCGACTGACACAGATGAAGGTACCTGTATCATGGATCAGGATACCTGAGAATCCTCCAGCAAAAAGAAGCCATACGGATGCATTCAGAGATGTAGTTGTAGCAAACTACATGAAAACCTTAAGAATCAAGAGAAGCATACAAGAAGATGACAGCGAAGTAATTGATTACTTGGACAGCACAGCACATTTGGAAAATAACATCTGGTACCAACACATGAAAGAAGTTGGAAGACACAGTTCAGAGGGGGAATGCTTTGTGAACTCCCACCTTACAGCATGTGGAAGCCAAAGATCTTTGTAGCTGTAGAAAATGATGTCTAGACAGCACACTGTCTATCACATGTAGCAATGTGCAAGACCAGAGGCCAGTTCATGGGAAGTGATGCTTCACTGAAATGGGCAACTGAAGCAACTGATCTAAATGAAAATGATTATTTCCAGGACATAAAAACAAGAAACAATGGAAAGACAAAACACAATGTGATCAGATATGAGAAGCCTGGAATTAAAGGAGGAGACATCAAAAGAGAAGCGAATCAGAAGCTAAATGTCGAAGGAAAAACTCCAGAAGAGGCTTGAAGTTGGAAGAACAGAGGCCAAATGTAGATTTGGGGAACAGTGCTTTCACCAGATGAATGGGAGAAAGGAGTAGTGATTTGCAGAGCATGGATGGTCATTGGATCCTGCAAAGAAGCATTTG
The DNA here is from genome assembly GCF_040938575.1 of Ambystoma mexicanum. Classification (NCBI taxonomy): domain Eukaryota; kingdom Metazoa; phylum Chordata; class Amphibia; order Caudata; family Ambystomatidae; genus Ambystoma; species Ambystoma mexicanum. The sequence goes on from NC_090930.1 coordinate 850,153,626, forward strand.
AAAACGCACAAAGGTAATGCAAGCCATTATGGCCTAAACTTGCAAAGCTGCAGACATGGGTCGAAGATAGAGGAGGACCCCTGCAGATAGTACCACTGGAAAGCTCAAAATTGTGCTTCATGAATAATGGCACTAGGAAGATGGGAGAGAATCAGAACTGTGGACGAGTCTTTGGTGCTCTAGGAATTGCACATGGAACTGCAGTAATTATGGATCATTACTGGGCATGTGGATCCAAAGCATACATCAGACTGCCGAGAAACTGGGGATGTATATGCACAATAGTGAATGTCCATGTTCCAGCTTTGGTGATCCCGAAAAGTGATCTGAATATTGACAGTTTCCCGAAAGCAGATGCTCACCTGAAGAAGAAGAGATCTATGCAACTGCTGAATCGAATGAAGACAGAGAATTACTTTTCTGCCAAATCAGAAGAAGCTTTTCATGCAATCCCATATGAACACAGGCTGTTCAGCCTCACTTCATCAGTGTTCACGACAATCTTCATGCCAAGATTTCAAGTTGGAGCAAATACTAAATGGTTGCAGATAACCAGATGGGAGTTACTGCAAACCATCAACACAACCATACAAGGATTCAATGCCATAAAGGAAGAGTTAAGGGCAATCCGACTGATGACTCTCCAGAACAGATATGTCCTTGACATGATCACACCCATGGGTGGAGGTGTTTGTCCAAAAATCGGAGAATCATGGTGCATATTTATACCATCTCATGACGGTTCCATGTAATAATGTCCCCGCAAAAATATCGCCATGCAAAAAAATCACCAAAAAATGCCCGGTTTTTGCAGGGACATTATTACATGGACACCCCCGCAACCCCTGCTGCCCCTGTCCCCATATTTATGGTCACCCATATAATATCGCCAAAACCTTTTCCCGGCAATATTATATACGGCGACCATATATATGGGGATAATATTACCTGATACCCTCATGACGAGGAAAATTGAACTTTAACAGAAGCCATAGGTATGCTGACAAAACTACAGAATCAAATGATTGATGAAACTGGCGAAGTTGACGATGACAGCTGGTTTGGATCACTATTTTCATGGGTTCCACAATGGATGGCAGATGCATTCAAATTGCTCGGAGCCCTGCTAGTGATGATATTGCTAGGATTCTGTGTTAACAAGATAATAATCTCTCAGTGCCAGAAAAGTGTGAAAAAAGCCATAGGGATGAAGGTGAGCAATAACCCCAAGGGAGGGGATTTGGACCAGAGGGAGGTGGGAGTCCACCCATCACAGAACTAGTATCTTAACCCTCCATTCTCCTGTTGTAGGCACGACCCAACGTCTGGCACATAACCAAGCAGAGAGGGGTCCGGGATAGCGCTTATACCTCCATCAAGTATCGTGTGGTGCCCCCGTGGATACCAGGTGAGCGTAACAGAACGCAAAGACTCAACACCCTTAGGAGGGAGTTGATTGTCACCAAGGACCACAGCGATGAATTAGCCAGACAATTGCTCCAAACACAGGCTGGGCAGGCTCCATTGCCAGGAAGTATTCAATCGGTTCCAGCCACATCCGTCAATCCAGTGCAGGTGATCCTTCCTGGGCCACTTCTTTTGGCCCCACAGGAACGTTTTACGAGAGATCCAAGAAAATATGCAGTATTCATGAACCAGTGCCGCCTATATTTTCTTTGTAGACCCGGAGCCTTTCCAAACGATCAGTCGCAGGTTGCCTTCATTCTGTCATATCTAAGTGGCAGTGCTGTGGATTGGTCCATACCGTTAGTAAGCCAAGATGACCCACTCCTGCGGGATTTCAGGGGGTTTCAACAGGAGATGGAGAAGCTGGTCGCCCGACATACCCAGGGCCAAGCTCTGGATAACAAATTTCTGTCCCTCCGCCAAGGCAGCCAAGAATTGTTAACATATATTGCCACTTTTAACAGACTTATCGTTGAAACTGGGTGGCCTGAGGAGAAACAAACAATGTTATTCCATTGAGGATTACGGGGGGAATTGAAAGACGTCCTAGCTCAGGTGGTAATCCCGCCAAAAGACTGTACAGAGTTCATCAACCTAGTGTTGCAGCTAGACCAGGGGCTGCAAGATCGAAGGACAGATCGAGCCAGAACAGAGAATCGGACTATGTATGTACACTCAAAGGAGAACAGTCCACGTTCATCAGAAAACACTTTGGAACCCGTGCAAATTGGGGGGTACAGAGCCCATTAACCAAGGCCGAAAGACTGACCCTATGGAAACAACAGCGAGAGCATGGGCGCAGATCCTGAAGAGAGTAAAATGTGAAATACCTTATTAGCCGCACCTCCCCCTATGGCAATACCCTGGCCTGGAACCCACAATGGATCGCACTATACAGACACTATGGGACCCCAACAAACAAGCAAAGATCGAAGACATCTTCCCAGAAGGGAGGTTCCTCACTCTGAGGGAAATCCAAAATGGAACAGGGAAAAGTCTAACCACAACCTTGCACCATCAACAGCTAAAGGCCGCGTGCAAGAAAAAATGGGCATCTTTCCCCAACGCACCTCTGACACATAAGTTTCAAAAGGAGATTCTCACAGAAGAAGGCTTTACGGGTAGTGTGTCCACCATATACAGAACCGTGCAATCAAATACACCATCCAAGAACAATATGAAAACTAAATGGGAAAAAGTCTTGAACATTCAGATAGATGAACAGCACTGGACAAACTACTGTAAATACACCAAAGCCATATAACTATGCGCTAACTTTATATTTATTCAGTTCAACATTCTGAACCAACTCCACATAACACCTAAACAATTAGCCCAATTCGATCCCGCCAAGCCACAGCCGTGCCCCAAATGCGGAACACTCAACAAAACAGCCATCCATATGTACTGGGAATGCCCACCAATTAAACAATACTGGAAAGAAGTTGCCAACACAATGAACTCCATACTAAATACTAATATCCCAGCTACACCACTGAAATACCTCCTGGGAGACATTGAAAAGGCTTCCGTCAAGACCCGAAGACTATTCGCAGTGGGAGGCGCTGTGGCCAAACGGAATATCCTTAAGAAATGGAAATCAAAAGACCCCCCCACACACCAAAACTGGTTAAGAGACTTAATCAACACACAGGAATGTGAAGAGACATACGTCCAGGGGATTAATTCGACCTTGAGACCTAAGGATATATGGGCCCCACTCAGGTCATGCCTGTTCGCTGAAGAGACGAGAAGAATTATGGACTCGGCAGCATCCCCCGAATGATACTCTATTTTAGGCCTTCTCCCTCCTCCACTCCCCCTCCCCCCCTCACTGCTTCCCCCCGCACCCTCCTTCACGTGAACCTATTATAATAAATCCCAGGATACACTGTGTTATTGTAACGCTCACCTGGTATCACAGGGATGTCACTCAGCCTGTTCTGACCTCTTACAACCTCAAACCCTTCCCTGGAGTCTACTCGACTGGAGACTGGGCCTGAAACACAGGATTGGTAGAGTTTAACTCCCTATTGTCTCTGTATGCTTGAACCCCTTCTTCCCCGGGGTCCAACCCTTCCCTTTGATCCACAGCTAACCTTGTTTTCTTGGAAAGTGTGCTCTCCGTCCTGCTTTCAGCGCAGGGGCGCGTTGATTGATGCTGGTTCGTTGCTGCCTAGTTACTTCACTGGCAAAAGTCCGATAGGTAAGTATAATGAGTCTTTTGAACAGTTCTCTAACTTCGTTCCTTTCCTTCCTTAGATGATGGCTGGCGTCTGGGGATGGCGACGTGCTGCTGAGATGAGTAGCGCTGAAGGTGAGTGAGAGCACGATGCGCGAGTAAGCGCGGTATGCGGCGCCTCTAGATGTTTCCACGCTAACCTGGAGTGTCTTTTCCCTCTTGCAGATGGAGGAGAAGTTCCGGAGACAGAGTTCCCCCAAAGCGGCTGGGATTCAGGTAAGCGTTTGAAGCTCGTACAGTATTTAAACATAAGCGAAGATTTGCAGAATGCTTACTAATGCCTTTTTTCTGTTCTTTTCCCTTTTCCTTAGGAAGCGGTGTGCCGGGATGGGAATGACACCGCCGAAGATGCCCGCAGAACAGAAGGAGCGATGTATGATAGGCAGAAGCGCCGCAAGGTAAGGCTGTTCCTAACAGTGTTCCTGTTCTTGAAGGAGCTGAGTGCAGAAGAAAGATGCAGGCCTACTGGAGACCGATCCGAACACGGTGAGTGTCACGCTGCAGGTGCAGAAAACGCAAAGCATGTTTCTCAGCCTGGGTGTGGCTTAAATAGTCTCTGGGTATCCCAGGTGTCTCTGGGCTGAACCACACCCAAAAGACTAGACCGCACATGCAGTTCTGGGAACCGAAATATATGGGGGCATCCATCTTGTCCCCATCAATGTACTACAAGTCCAATCCTATGTTATCCTATGGGAGTGAGTGAGTCTGGTGCCACAAGCGCCAAGTCTGACTCCAAGTGGGTCTTTGGAGGGATGGAGAGGCCTTTGAGGACCATGTATGGGATCGTGGCCAGCCTGACATCTTGGAGGGCTGGGGACATGAGGGGCAGGAATCATGACAGCTATATACTTATGATGTTAATATATGATTGAAATATATCTTTTTCTCAAATGCGAAAAGGTCAGTATTAAATAAAGTTTAAAAAAAAAAAACAAGGCCGAAAGAGACAAAAGGAGACAACAGCAATTATGCTTGTATTGCGGGAAATCAGGTCACTTCCTCAGAGAATGTCCCATAAAACCCCCTAGGAGAACAGTTGGAGCTACAGAGAAAGAAGGAGGAGAACAAGAGTCGGAAAACTTCCAGGCCCGGCAAGCATAGAGGTCTGTTTGTCGAGCGAAGGAAAAGAGCCACAGACCTCACACCTTGCCCTGCCTGTGATTTTGATCAGTCACCAACAACCATCTCGGATGCATGCTGTGGATGCATACATAGACAGCTGAGCCATTGGTAACTACATAGACCAAGGCCCGGTAACAAGGATGGGGCTTCCCCTCTGTCAGAAAACGACAACTGAGAAAGTCACCACTGTCGACGGCACAGAGATAGCTTCTGGTCCTGTAACTCAACGCACAGCAGAATTGACCCTTCTGTGCCAAGACGGACATCGGGAAGCTATTGCCTTCGACCTTATCAAGGCCCCTCAGTTCCGGGTGATTCTAGGGATGCTGTGGTCTGTGGCTCACAATCTTAACATCCACTGGTGAGCCAAGAAATTATCCTTCTCCAATGAGTGTGCTCATGCATGCTACCAAGTGGAAATGTCATCGTCTGACCCAGAGACACCTGTCCAAGATAAAGAGGCATTGGTACTAGGTATAATAAGTACATTACCAAGCGAATACCACGATTTCCAAGACGTTTTCCAAAAAGAACAGGCTATATACCTTACCCCCTCACAGGCCATATGACTGTTAGATCGACCTCGTACCTGGTGCACAAATCCTGTGGAGTTGAATTTATGCACTCACCAAACCTGAAAATCTCCACTTGACATCATATCTGGACCAATACCTGGCAAACGGTTTTATCTGCCCGTCCAAATCCCCGGCAGCCTCGCCCCTATTCTTCGTACACAAGAAGGAGTGGGACTTGAGAACGTGCATCGACTACCGCGCACTAAACCAGGTAACAGTTAAAAACCGTTATCCTCTACCTCTTATCCCAGAACTGCTGGACCAAGTCAAGGATGCCCAAATTTACACCAAATTGGACGTCAGGGGGCATACCATCTTGTGCGTGTAAAGAAAGGAGACAAATGGAATACCGCCTTTCGTATTGCATGAATATCAGGTGATGCCCTTTGGGCTGTGCAACGCTCCCGCTACATTCCAGTACTTCATGAACGATGTACTATGGGAATTGATTGACGTATGTGCCCTAGTTTACATCAACATCATCTTGGTGTACTCCTCTTCTAAACAGGACCATGACAGGCACGTTCGCTCCGTCCTTGCAACACTCTGACAGCGCCAGCTATACGCCAAACTTGAAAAATGCTCCTTCCATGTCACCGAAGTCGAGTTCCTTGGTTTTGTCCTCACTCCCAGAGGCATCCGGATGGATATGCACAAAGTAGACGCCATCCTTAGCTGGCCATCACTGTCTTCAGTCATAGGTGTCCAAAGTATGCTCAGCTTTGCGAGCTTTTATCGCCGATTCATCCCGGGTTTCTCCCAGATTGTGCACCCAATCACTTCTTTATTAAGAAAAAACAACAAACTGTTCCAATGGACAGAAGAGGTGGAGAAGGCCTTCCAGGAACTCAAGAAAAGATTTACCTCAACCTCGGCAATGGGGGCTGTTCTTTCCCAAAAGGATCCCGAAACAGGCCAGTTGCATCCCATGGCCTTTTGGTCGGGAAAATTTACTACACCTGAACTTAACTATGTAATAACAGACAAGGAACTCCTAGCGACCAAGGCAGCCTTTAATGCTTGGCAGCATTACCTCCTAGGCGCCAGACATATCATCAAAGTAATCACTGACCATCTCAGCCTACAATACCTCAAGGCGGCAAAGGGTCAATCATCCCATCAACTTATATGGGATTTATTCTTCGCAGAATATGATTACATAATCACGTACCGACATGGAGTCCAGAACGGAAAAGCCGATGCCCTATCCCGCATGGGTATTGATGAGAACGCATATTCAACCCCAGACCCGGTGACCATTATTCCAGCTGACAAACTACTAGGACTTACAACATTACAACAACGTTATCTCTGGATGAACTCCAAAAGGAAATTCGGCTCCTAATGAACACCAAGGCTCTACAAGACTGGACCACTCAAGGTGAACATTACACAACAAAGAACCAACTCCCGTATTTCAGAGGGCGTTTATATCTACTGAATAAGGCACTACAAGAACAAGTCATTTCTGGTTATCACGACCCCCTAATAGAAGGACATCCAGAAATGACCAAGACCCTAGCCAAGGTGAAAAGAAATTATTGGTGGCCGACCTGGCGAAAGGACATGACACAGTTTTTCTGTCATATGGCATTTGTGCGCAGAATAAATCCCAGAAACAAAAACCTGCGGGCCTTCTTCAACCCGTGGAAATTCCACCTGTACCTTGGCACACACTCTCCCTCGATTTCATCACAGATCTGCCTCCCTGTCAAGGGTTCAACACTATCCTAGTGGTTGTTGACCTATTCTCTAAAATGGCCCATTTCATTCCGCTTAAGGGTCTAACAAATGCATCCAGTCTGGCAAAGGTGTTTTTAGAGCAAATTGTACGATTACATGGTTTCCCCTCTGTCCTGATTTCTGACTGAGGGAGTCAATTTGTGTCTAACTTCTGGAGGAAGAGTTGTGCAATTGCCCAAATTGATATTCGTCTGTCCACTAGTCACCATCCCCAAACTGATGGCCAAACGGAGCGGACAAATCAGACACTAGAGCAATACCTACGGTGCATGTTACATCAAGTGGAAGAAAGCTGGAAGGATGTGCTGTGTATAGCCGAATATGCCTACAACAACTCGCTACACACCAGTACCGGACAAAGTCCATTCTATACCGTATCTGGAAGGCACCCATGTACTTCCAAATTAGATACCCTCATGGCCTTGGAAATGCCCACGGTGAAGACTTTACATACGACCATTACTCAAGCCTTCAAAAAGGAAGCAGAACACTTGATCCAAGCCAAAGAAAGGCAGAAAAGATTCTCTGATCAACACCGAAGAAAAGCCCCAGACTACTAAGTCGGAGATGAAGTCTGGTTGGCGTCTCGGCACGTGCCCATAAGAGGAACTCGAACATTTTGTCCCAGATATCTATGGCCCTATACCATCAAGGCAATTATAAATCATGTGACAGTAAAACTAGCTTTACCACCAAATATACAGTTCCATCCCGTATTCCACGTGTCACTCTTAAAACCTGTCAGTCTGGAACTCGGGTCAAAACACCACCAAATCCAGTACTGGTTAACGGAGAACCTGAATTTGAAGTTAAGGACATCCTAGATTCCAAACTCACCAGGTCCAAGTTATATTACTTAGTGAACTGGAAGGTTTACGGCCCTCAGGACATGATATGGGAGCCTAGTGAGCACGTCCATGCGCCACGCCTGGTAAGACGATTTCATCAGAACCATCCGACCAAACCAGGGCCAGACAGAAGAAATACCTTGTGAGGGGCCTTAGGGGGGAGTGCTGTCACGATCCATCCCCCTGACCTCCTCAGGTATAACAGCCCCCTGGCAGCAGTGGGGATAAAGCCCTTCACACTGGCCCCAAGGGCCTTAAAACTCCTCCAGAAACATACATGGAGTCAGTCCCGGCGCTTTTGGCACCAGGCTCATTATCAGGAATAAAGCAATACCAGTTTTGGACCTTAATCCAACATGGAGGCCTATTACACAGCTCAGTTCTTTAGAACCAAGCCATGCGGTCTAGTGTTTTGGGTGTGGCTGGGCCTGGAACTACTTGACTTGGAACTACTTTACCTGGGCTATTCAAACTACACCCAAACAGCAGACATGCTTCACGTTATTCTGCACTCCTGCAGCGTAACGCTCACTGTGTCCAGCTCCTGCTCAGCTGCTTCCCCGGCGGCCCAATCCTCAAGCCCTGGATCCGGATTCCATTAATAACCTGGAAGAAAAAGAACAGCATTAGCGAGCAAGAACACTTACCTGTGAAGTAACCGGCCTTGAATCCATTCCGCGCTTCGCTTACCTCACCCATCTCGGGTTGCTGGAGTTTGTCGCAACCTGCAAAGGTAAAGAAACAAGGACAGCATTAATAACAATTCTTACCTGGGCAAGCAGCAAGTCCTGACAGCACCTTGCGCTTCTCTTACCTTGCCCATCTGCGGGTTTCACTGCAACCTGCAAGGCAGAAGGAACAAGGTCAGCATTAACAAAGCACTTACCTGGGCAAGCAGTGCTTCGATCGCTCATCACTCCGCAATATCACTGCAACCTGTACAAAGAAGAGAAGAGAACGCAGGTTAGCAATTAACACCGATAAAGAGCGCAGCGCTCCGCGCATCAATAACTTACCATGGTCTTTGCCATCGGTGCAGCAACTGCGACATTGCAACCATCCCTGTGAAAACAAAAAGAGACATTGTTAGGGAACAGCAGAGTGGAGCAAGATGCTGAGAAGACAGAGAAAACGTAGGGAAAGAAAGAGACAGAATAAAGACAGAAAAGACATTGGGCCTCATTACGACCCAGGCGCTAATGGGTTAACGGCGCCGTAAAAGGCTGCAGCGCCGTTACCCTATTAGCGCCTAATTACGAGGTCCCTTTGTGGGACCCGACCTTGACGGCTGGTGTAGACCAGCCGTTAAAGTAGGGACCCGCAAAGGGACCTTGGTGCCAAGTACGGTGTCGCAATTTGCGGCACCGTACTTAGCGCCTTCCCCATTCCCATTGAGCCCTATGGGGCAAAAATGGGAATGGGGAAGGGCCATGGAGGAAGGGGGAATTACCGCCCCGCCAACCTTGTAATGGGGTCGTAATTCCCCCTTTCTCCATGGCGGAGTCAGTAACTTACCGGCATGGACCATGGTGCTAGTAGCACCGTGGTCTTCTGCCAGGGTCATAATGAGGCCCATTATAACTCACCTGGAAGACAGCAAGCAGAGTCGGAGTCACAGCCGGTCTGGACCTGACATAAGGGCACACGGACCAGTGAAGCAACTAGGTCCACGGAACACCCGCATCAACCACGCACCCCTGCACAGAGACGCAGGACGGAGAGTTCAACGCACAAAAACCTGAGGTGAGCAATAATCCCAACGGAGGGGATTTGGACAAGAGGGAGGTGGGAGCCCACCAATTACAGAAACAGTATTTTAACCCTCCATTCTCCTGTTATAGGCGCTACCCAACGTCTGGCACATAACCAAGTAGAGAGGGGTCCGGGATAGCGCATATATCTCCATCCAGTATCGTGTGGCGCCCCCATGAATACCAGGTGAGCGCAACAACATCATGATTGATGTCGAACCAAGATGGAAGCCCAAGGACCTAACTGATGAAGAAATAAGAGACTTTGTGTAGGCCAGCATTCATGCACCAGAAGGAACAAAGTTTCTATATCCCAGGAAGCATAGAAATTATGTGGGAAGATGGATTTACTGCAGCCCAAATGGACAATGTCAACTGATGACGTGGAACAAGGACAAACACGTGAGAACAGCGGGAAGTTTAAATGGAGTCATAAAAATATGGACCCCAAAGAAACATTTTTTCAGACCATCATGTACAGACCCAGAAGATGAAGAGAGAATGGACCAAAGCAATGAAGCAAAAGGGAATATAGAGGAACCAAAGAAGATGAATCCAAAGAAAGAGGTGAAAGTGGTCGATGAATCTCCCAGAGGGGGAGCGTAGAGGAGGTCCCAAGTACAGCCCGCACCCCAACAGTCCATTTTTAAGTACCAGGAATCTTCACGCCGAAATATGTGACGTATAATGAGCAAATAAACCAGCAGAGAGCCGCAGTGGGGCCCTGTCCAGTACCTAGAAGAGTAGCACCTATTGAAATACCTATACCTAAGAAACCATGGACAGTAAGGTAACATTCAGAAAACCATATCAACAAATGAAACAAAACGAAGATCGTCTGAATCCAATCCCTGAAGAAACCAAAAAGGTCTTAATGGAAGACGAATGGTGACGACACAAGAACCCGGACTGACTCACATACAAAAGAGATGACGACCAGAGAATGACGTAAAGAGACGAAACGCCATGAACAAGGGACATCATGGACCTAAAGTGAAAGGACTAGGTCAAAAGTAAGAAGCTTAAGCTGTAAGCATGACAAAGGTGTTCAACCAGTTTACGCATGTACATATGCTTGGAACCGCAAGAAAGCTAAGAAAATCGTGCTGCTTGCTATGCTTAGTAGAAAAATAGAGTGCAGCAAGCGCTGCCTATACATATCTACCTCAAAAGAAGCACATTATATAAGTGTCATGTCCGCTCCCTCTAGGGGTCGGCGCACGTGGTCTTTATGGCACAGGTGGAGATGCGTTTCATGCATCGCCTCTATTTCCTCCAACATGGGGGTAGCAAGGAAGAGCAGCGCACCAGCCTTCCGAATCAGGAAGTGTCAGGTGACTCCGCCCCCAACCTTGGAGAAAGGATTTCCTTCGGCGGCGTCTTTGGTTCAGCGCGTTGCTACTGTTCGCAGAGGCCACGCTCCGTAAGTTCGCTTTTCTAGGCTAGCTCTCTTTACTATACGAAAACTCTTCTTGTCTGATATCTTTCTACCGTTTCTCCTTTTCTTAGTTTCAGACTCCTCTGTCCTCGATCCTCCGCCCTGCCAGCTTTCCACACGCATACACCGGAGGCACTCGTTCCACACTGTTCAGTACGTATAGTTTCTTGGTTCCCCTAGCATACATATCCATTCATTCGTTCCATTACTAACCTTTCTACACCCTTCAGTCTCCTCAGCATGGTCAGGGAATTACTTTTTCCAACTCACTGAACTGACTACAACTTCCGTGCAAACCATCCTCCATCTCATCAGCAGACATTCAGAATTAAAGGTATATCGCACGCTAGGGTTCTACTTCCGCTATCCCTCCCTTATCTAATCACAACCTGGTTTCTCTCATCAGGATAATTTGAAATAGCAAGTCCAACTCCCGAAGTCACTCCTGGGGAATCGAGACTCGCCCATCGCTTATTCCGAGTTCCTGGCACGGCATGGTTTTCTCCCCCACGAGGGTTTCCCTGACTTTCCCTCCTCGAACTGGGTTTCTCCGGCGTGGGGAGAGGAGGTTAGGTGAGCTTTCCATTCAGCTCTATGAATTCCTACAGGACCAGGTTAGTGTTGTGTTGTTGTATATCTGATATCTGCATTAAGGACTGTGAATACTGTTCCTTTGGAATTGAAAATAACATAGATTGTTACAATAAGTATACTTCCACTTTGCACAAGAAGCAGAATTAACCAAAGGTTACTAAAGGGCATACAAGGAAAGCTTCATATTTAGCAAATCGAGAATAAAAGGATGAATGAAACTCAGCAGAGGCAAATCGTGCCAGAAGAATCAAGGTCATATGAGCTAAAATAGATGAACAGTAGCTACAATTAATTGAAGCAAATAACAGAATATTCTGCTTCAGAAAGATCAAGATAAGAAACTGAAGGCAAGTGGTGGGTGAAACAAAAATCAAATACACAAATTACATGAAGAAGAGGCAAATTCATGGTGTCTGAATCATGTGACCAGCTGAGCGAGAACAAGTGAGACTTTCACAACTACACATGGCAGTTCGCCAGGTGAAGATATCAGAACTTTTACAGACAGAGATGCAGTCTCGAGGCCAACAACAATGAAATAATTGACACATGGCCACTAAAGTGATGATTGATTGTAACAACAAATGGAGGAAGGCCGGGGGAACTGGGGTGCACCCTGCACATGGCCGACCATTCTGCGTGCTGCTTGGCAAAGTGGAAAAGTATGAGTGGGGTTGATGCCAACCCAATCATAGTGGACCAAGTAATCCAGGGTCCTATAGTTAGTAGAACCAATGGGACGTCGTACTTTTAGTGAAGTCCACAGTAGCCATTTTTAAGGTAGGGCTTAGATGTCCCACCTGACAGTGTTTACCCAATCCCCTTACTCCGTTACCATATACAGATATAGTACCTACATTAAAGTTACCTTTCTAGAACCAATAAAATTGCATGCCAACTTTTAAGCGTCAAAGGTAAGCGTTAAACATCAGTGATGACAGGTTTTTAGTATAAATGATGTGTTTTTATGAAGTTCGTTTGAGTTGTGAGGTGAGAGAGAAGATCATGTATCTGCTGATATTCATGAGACTGCACATTTTTTGTACTTGTCATTAAATGGACTCCCTTTGCCAAACCCTTGAGTTGTTATTATTGATTTGGTGTTTGAGTATTAATTTTCACCCCCACTCACGGGCGCTGCTATCTTATCTTAAAGTACTATTGGGCAAACCCCAGCTCTATGGGCCGGTTGGGGGTCCCAGTGTACAATTGCATAAAATCAATTAGATACAATTTCAAGCAGAAACAGACATCTTATTTAAAATGGATGTTACCAGTCTTTACACTGACATTAATCACCAGGATGGAATTGAGGTGGGGGAATGGCTATTATGTCAGCCCAAAAATGTCATGCAGATAAGATCTTCGTTTTGAAGTAACTTACCATTGTACTGAACAATAATTTCTTCCGATTCGAAGATCATCATTACATTCAAATATTGGGAACCTCAATGGGTGCTGCAATGGCACCTAGTTATGCCAACACCTATATGGCTTATTTGGAACATGAAAACATACTAACAATCAGTGCAACCCCTGCACTACGGGACTGTGTCTGTATCCATACAGCCCCCCTTCCCAGCACTTGTTTGCACTTACCTCGCACTTGCCACCAGCTGGCCCTTGTTATTTATCCTGTATGCTGTATGCTTATAACCCTGTACTGCACTTTCCCCTCTCCCTTTCCCCCATGCACTTTTCCCTTCCCCTCTACCCTTGCACTTGCGCGATCTGAATGACACCTGGCCTAGTAAGATCGTTGTCTGTCTCCCCTTGTTCCCCCCCCTGCCTCGTCGCGCCTTGAAACACTTGTGTATAGGCGCGTTACAAATGCCATATCATATCATATCATATCAGTGGAGGAAACACCTAAAATGTTACTATCATTTTATAGACAATGGGCCTCATTACGACCCTGGTGCTGACAGAATGAAGGGGGCTGGTACGGGACCGGCCCCCTTCATTCCGTCAGGGCTGATTACGAGGTTCCCTTTGCGGGACCCAGATCAGATGTCTCGTAAAACCAGACGTGTTTTCCGGGTCCCGCGAGGGGAAGAGGGAGGTAACAACGGGACATTTGTAATGTGCCCGTTGTAACCTCCCTCCCCATTCCCATTGAGCCCTATTGGGGCTCAAATGGGAATGGGGAATGGTTCCTGCAAGGAGGACTTACCGGGTCCTCCTAAGTCGGAATGACCCGGTAAGTCCCCATTGCAGGAACCCGGTAATGGAGCCCGGTTTGGAAGCAGCCATGGTGCTAATAGCACCATGGCTACCTTCAAAACCTGTAATGAGTCCCATTATTTGTGGCATTTGGTCAGGCACAGAACAAGATCTTGAGGAATTCTTTACTTTTATGAATCATATAACACCTAGGATTAAATTCACCAAAATGAAATGTTTTGCCAGAATGGAATTCTTAGATGTTGAGATCTATGTGGAAGCTGGTAACCTCAAAACTACTGTGTACTCCAAACCGACAGATGAAAACAGTATTTTGTTGGCCTCAAGTTTTCATCTGAAATCCACCATGGAGAGTATCCCGTTTAGCCAATTTCTGATATATCGGCAGATCATCTCTGAAAATCAAAACTTTACTGAAAAAAACTGAATTATCCGATCCCTTTCAGAAGAGAGGCTATACTATTGAGACAATTCAGAAAGCCATATAGAAAGTCAATGTAATCCCAAGGACACAAAGTCTAACACAAAAACAGAAATACACTTCTTCCAAAATTGTATATTTTGACTACTTATTCTCAACAAAGATGGCAAATTAAACATATCCTGAAATCTAATTGGAACATTCTACATTTGGATTCAACATTGGGAGAAATATTCCCTAATGTACCGATATTTGCATACAAGAAAAGTCAATCTTTGAGATACTCATTGATAAGAGCAGACATTAATGTGATCAAAACCAAACAACTACTATACAGAGGAACATTACCGTGCATGAATTGCCAATACTGTAACAATATCATAAAAGGACAGACCATAAATCATCCATACACAGGCAAACAATTCCATCTTAAACATACCTCAACATGTGATTCAACAAATGTGGTATGTGTAATTAGATGTCCCTGCAGTATTTATTATGTAGGAATTACAATAGGAAAAGCTTAAACGCAGTGGATGGAGCATAAGTCTAATAAAGCATGCTTATTGGGTCAGATCGTAAACTAATGTTTGCCCTGGTAAATTTTCTCAGAGAACTAAAAGATCGCCTTGTGATTGGGTGACTGGAGCTGGAACATGACTCGGACTTACTGACGTAATTGTGAACTTGGGTTGTAGGTAACTGTATGGGAGATGCTGATTTGCAAAGGAATGATAAGGATACGTGATTGACGTTTTCTTTTTCTGTTTTGCTTCTGTTTTTTAAAGGTTTATGTACACCAATAAAAATAAAAAATAAATAATAAGTCTAATATTCACACCCAATCAGAGAGATCACCAGTGGCGCAACATTTTAACGAATGCTGACATACAATATCGCAAATGCAATTTGTGATATTAGAGCAGTTGAAACAGCAGCACAGGGGAGGAGATTTAGTGAAAGCACTACACCAGAAAGAAATTGCCTGGATTGACCATCTGGAAACGTTAATACCGAGAGGAATGAACATGCACTATGATTTAACTTGTTTCCTCAAATACACTTTGTGGATCTTAAGGCCTTTACATCTTGATTTTGTCTATTGAATAGTCTGCAGTGGACTATTATGAATCACGGTTCATTAGAGTATGATGCCAATGAAGTTTGGCTTGAGAGCGGCCGTAAATATTCTATTGCTAAACTGTACCCAGTGATTAGTTGACTGCTAAGACAATTCTCAGGTTGCAACATGTAGGTGATAAGTTATGTTAAATGATTAAGAATGTTGTGACTTACTCCAACGTATAAATTCATGACTATACCTATATTTCTTGGTGCTGTTAGTAAGTGACATTGGTATAATACTGAGCACATTTTTTAAGTATTAGCTCAAATGGCTTAGGTATACTTTTTGATACTCTCAGGAAACATTCTGCAATACATCTATACAGTGTATCATCATATTATTTATGTACCCATGTGAAACTGATTGGACTGTTACTGTTATTATGCTAATATCTTGATTTATGTTTCTTCCATTCATGTAAATCATTGGGAATGTTATTACAACAGAGTATGGCTAAATGTGTATATTTTTTCATACAGCGATGTAACATCATTGACTAATTGAAGAACTTTTGTCTTTACAAAGTATGTGCCAATTATTTATATTGAATGATGTACTGCAGATCGGGATTACCACCCAGTAACAATGGACACATAAAAGAGTGAGAGATTCTTCTCCACAGCGATTTTGATCTACCACATATTAGACATTCAGCAAGTGAGAAGTGAGACTCTGTCACTTTAAAAACACTTGTTGATATCTGCTACCATTCATGATCATGTGACTAGAGGGTTTCACGTCATCACGTACGTGCTGTTTGTTAGATGAATACCACAATATGTGAAAATCTTTATTGAAGTAGATTGCACCACTTAAACATGAAATATATTGTAAACATTAGTGAATGGGAGCAGTGTACTTATGTAACTTCTACATGCACTTGGAATTATGCGCGATCACGTGATCGGAATAGCACGGCACATACGATCGTCATGTGACTTTCATAATAACGATTAACCAAGGAATACTGCTACTTGAGAGAATTAATGTACATTATGGGCCTGGAACGCAAATAAGAGTAGTTCAATCTATTGCTTGATGTACTTCTAGTGCCCTTTGAGTGAATACCATTATTTCACTTTACGGGAACTGAGAAGTGACAACTCATCTATACAAAGCATTGGAATCTGTGAGTCCATCTAGATCACAACTAAGTTACATGTAAACCAATATAAGACAGAGCTAAATTGTACTTTGGAATTTCACTTTGAGTGGCATGGGCTAATATACCAATACTCATGGTACACACTTTATTTTTGTTAGGAATAATAATGGGATATAGCATCTTTTCAAGACTCCATATTGGCTTTAAGAACCATTTGGGACATTCTTTATTCAACCAAACTGTACCTCCAACTGTAAAACTATAAGGTTAGTAGCAGCCTCCGACTTAGCAGCCTAGATGAGATATGTAAAGATTATAATGTTTTGGTAAATTAGTTGCCCTCGGTAGGAAATTACAAGATGCTAAGAAGAATTTTTCTTTACTTATAGATACCTATTTGAGTCACGCACACCTGAAGAAGAGTGTAATACTCGAAGCGCATAGTGTCAGCACAACTTTCAACATAACCCCCTGGGGTTCAGGACCATCTTTGAAAGAACTTTGCTTAAGTTGTACTCAAATGTATTCTCTGTAACCATTTTACATATTTGACTTTAATAGTCTGATCTCACTTTATGCTTACAAGATACAGGAAGTGATTATAACATAACCTGTATGAATTAACTTTTTCTGAATACATGTTGTTACATTAAGCAATTCATGCCCAACGTTTATGTGTTCTTATTGAATTAATACATTATACCATACATATAGAGATTGTTAATTAAATAGATTACCTTTGTTGCTCCTTGTTATACGTCATTCATTGACTATATTTTTTATGATGAAATTATAAATTGTTTGTCTGAACATGACTGTGTATTTTATCCCTTTAGCCAGGGTTAGTTTTAGCAGTTGCACCTTAAAACTTCACTGAATTAATTAATTGAATGTATTACATTTTGAATCTCTAACAGAATCCTTAGTGTGTCCCTCCAACCCTCTATACATATAACAATCCCAGTAATACCATAAAACATTTAACACATTCACACAAAAAAAGGTATTTCTTCTATACACCTAATCACTGCATTTGATAACAAAATATTTCTTCTGTACACATAATTACAATATTTGGTAAAGACATTCCTTATCCCACCATTATCCTAATCCAAAACTGTTTGCCGTTAAAATAATACTGAGTATTTAAAAACTTTACAAAGTGCCTGTGCCTTAGTTCCACAGCACCGGGGCAAATCGTTGGCAGGTGCTTTAGGGTCCCCATGTGATCCTTGCTTTTGCAAATCCTACATTCCCTCATTGCTATGCTCCGACCCTCATGCATGCCCCTCACGTGCATGGTATCTAAAAGGTTAAATCTAAAGCACAGATATGTCATCCTTAGTTCTGGGCACAGGAATTTACTAATATAGGGCTCTGTTACATACCATCTTTTTTCACTAGACAAAACTCAATTAAAAAGAGTACTGTTAGTAATAACTTCCCTAGTCTGACACAAGTCCAGCTCCCATAACGCTTTCCTAACCAACTAAGGTGTAGTCTCCGAATTCTCAATAGATCTCTCACATTGGGAGAGGATGTGTTGGCATCTGGTAAACCATTTTTCTAAGGGAGGAAACTTTCTGTTATGCAAAAGGGTATTGAGTTCAGTGAAGACAGATTGCTTGGGTGCAGAGAGTATCTTATGAAGAAGAGTAAGAGATTTCCATTGTACTCTGGCTGAGATGGATAATAACCCAAATTCAAACCTTATCACCGGGGCCGGAACAGAGTTGTGCAGTCCCAAAACCCTTCTCCAAATCCGACCCTCAATAGCCTGCCAGTCTTTCAAATGTTATATTCTGTCTTTTCAACTTGGCCACGTAGAGATTACTGTCATCTTTCAGGGCATCCATACACAATTTAATACTTGTACCAGCATAGATGGTATATCCTAGGTATGTGTACTTATCCACAACCTCTGAGTTGTTGCCATTAATGACCCAATTAAAGGCCAGCCTCCTCCCATCATTTTGACACACCGTAACGTTTAATTTAGAGGTATTGACTGACAAGCTATGAGACTCCATAAAATTCATGAGGGTGTTTAGTGAGTGTTGTAGGCCAACAGGGGTCTCATCACATATGACTAGGTCATCTGTATATGCGAGATAATGTATATGGATAGACCCCCAGCAAAGGAGGAAAGGCTTTGGGTTTTAACATATGATCATCTAGATCTGCCAGGTATAAATTCAATAAGGCTGGGGCTGGCATGCAGCCCTGACAACTCCGACCCAGATCCAATAGGTTTTTGTAGAGAGCCTTTACCATCTAACCTGACCCTGACCTTGATATCTTTATATAACGTTCTAAGATTCTCCAGGAGAGTACTAGGTATGCCCCATTCCCGAAGATTCTCCCACAGGATCTTCCCATTCACATTATTAAAAGCAGAAGCTAAATCTACAAAGCACAGATAAAGAGGCCTTTTATAGTACTTCGCCGTCTTCTGCAAAAATGATACCATAAAGCCATTTAACAAAGTTCCCAACTCCTTCCTGAACCCAGCTTGGGTTTCATCTTCTCTGCCTGACTCTTTCACCCACTTGTTTAGCAGTTCCAAAACAAGTGATGGAAAGATTTTGCTACAAGAGTCAAGCAGAACAATTGTGTGATAGTTTAACAGCACACCCTGTCCCCCTTTTTAAAGATAGGGACAATTATCACAGTTTTCCAAGATTCTGGGACTACTTTTTTCTTCAAGATGTCTTCGAAGAGCATGTATAAAATTTCCACCCATAAAGTTATATCCACTTTAAAGACAGGATTTGGTAACCCATCTGGACCTGCAGTTCTGGACTGCTTTGATGACTGGATTAAAGCATAGATGTCCCCTTTGTTAAAACTCAATTCCACATATTGCTCATCTGGGGAAACCAACAACTCATTACCGCCATCAGTTTCTTTATACAGTGCCAGGAAGGGAGCCGCCCGGGACTCTTAGGAGATAGGATTTGCCTGCCTACCTATCTGGTACTCTGGGTCATAATTAATTGATTTCCAAAAACATTTCACCTCCCCCCAAAAAAGAATGCTGTTGGAACCTCAGAGCTTTTTCCCATGGACCCAGTTCTTAAAGACCAGTTTCAAACATCTGGCAGTTAATAGAGTCTGTGCATCATACTCCCTCTTCTTTTTTAATTGGCAGAGCTGATGCCTCAAATCTTTTTTCATCCCTTGGATCTGTTTAAAAATATGCCTTTCTCTTATGCCTTGTGAACTTGTCAATACAAAGCCAACAAAGTTAGAGGTGGAGAAGGAATCTTGAGCTTCATTGGGAGCAGCTGAATCAAGCCAGGACGACAGGTCCTCATTAAACTTAGAAATACACTGTGGATACCAGGATAGATGATTACCAAAATTATTAAAAGTGAGGTGGGTGGCAGATGACAACACTTTGCTAGAAAGTGGAATAGGGCAGAAACAGGCTAAGATCATATGATCACTTCTTATCCTATCATGAACTTGGAAGTTGTTACATATACTTTCCAGGGAATGGGTCACAAATATATAATTTGTTGTTGAAGCCAAATCTCCCCGGTTCCATTTATTTTCTCCAGATTTTTACCATTTCCAAATAACTCATTTACACTTTCAAAATTCCAAGTCATCATAAGATTCATCCAAGAGAGGGCATCCAATTTTACTCTTTTATCACATCTTTCCATTCAATTTACCCCATCTTCCATTTTCAAATCACAGTAACAATTGAAGTCCCCCATAATGATGACATTCACACCTCCAAACTCCCCAAACCATGATGAGATCAGTCTTGCCACCTCATCCACTAATTGTTTGGGCCTTTCCTCCTTATGATTCCACTATATGTTTATTAGGAGAATATCACCAAAAAGGGTCCCTCCACCTTGAATATTTTTTATTAAGAGTTGATAACACCCCAGGTTGCCTCAAGTTTATTTGACAAGATTCCCAAGACACATCCTTCCTGTGCTCAAACCACCGGCTGCTCTACCTCTTGACCCTTGCACTGCTGGTTGAATTAAAACATCATAACCATCAAGGACGGGAGCCTCCTTCAACCAAACCTCCTGGAGATTAATAACATGACATTTCTCCAGAAGCATAGTTCAGAAGTATTCATCAGAAGGTGGCCATGAACCCGAGAATTCCAAGAGGCACTATTGAGACCCCAATCCTCTTTTTGAAATCTATAACCCCCCTGCCAAACAACCTGGTAGCCAGTTCCAGGCCATTGTCTCAGGATCCATTGTTCCATAAAATCTATCTAGTAGAACTGACCTCGTTTGACTTCTCTTTAACAGACCAGTCTTACACGTACTTGTGTTAAGGGAGACATCACAGTTTCTTATTATCACTGGGGCATTCCACTTCCGAATATCAAACCCATAATTTGCAACATCTCTGCCTCTGATAACAATACATTAGCGACAAATTTGGACTTTATATGTAAAAATACAAAATCTACTTTGTTAACATCTGGAAAACCAACCAGCACTATATCCTGAGAATACACATTTCTTAAGGAAGGTATACTATAAAGCAAGTCTAAAATATTATTATGGCTCAAAGCTATTTCCACCGCTGAGTCTTATACTTGCTGCAAAGACAAAATAGCTGATACACCCTTGTGACATAAAGGAAAGAGTGCTGCAGCTTCCCTATTAGCAGGTGAACAAATATTCAACCTCGCTTCATCTTTAGTTGTAGGCTGAACATTTACAGGTGACACCTTTTTATGAATTACCAGTGGATTCGCCCAGC
Source organism: Ambystoma mexicanum (assembly GCF_040938575.1). Taxonomy (NCBI): domain Eukaryota; kingdom Metazoa; phylum Chordata; class Amphibia; order Caudata; family Ambystomatidae; genus Ambystoma; species Ambystoma mexicanum. Next base: position 850,174,991 of record NC_090930.1, read on the forward strand.
CTATCTGCTAGGTCTAACCCCTCTGCTAGCAATAATGAAGCATCATGATCATCTAAAGGAATAAGCGATACCTGATCACCATCGACCTACTGTTCCAGATATTCTGATAGGACATCAGGTTCAACGATGGGATCAGAATGTCTATTCTTTTGAAGAAAAGGGATTATTGTGCCACATCCTCACCACAGTCTGGATCAACTTGGGTGTGTTTTTTCTTACTTATTTCAGACCTCCTCTTATTTCAGTACTCTTCCTCTTGCACATCTAGGAGACTAGTTTTTAATCTCATCAACATTTCCTGGAACCACAATTCTTTCTAGCTTTCAGGGATTTCTGGTTTTTCAACATGTGTCCAATATTAATAGACAGCAAGTTAGACCCTCTTTCAGATACATTGGGGATCTGTGTGTTTACTGTTTCTGCAATGTGAACACTTTAACATCAGCTAACATTTACCCCCTTATGGGTTGTATTATCCCACTCTCAACATTGTTAATACCATGATTATGAATAGTTATCACTGCTAATGCACAAGTGACACTTCCCTCATTAAGATTAACATAATTTGCAGTGGTAGTTGTGATGAATCCTGCAAAGTCATCACTGAACCGCAGCATAACTTCTTCTCCCATCCCATCTAGCCAGGGGAAGGCAGCCACTATCTGATCCTAACCCTGGAGGTGGTATCAGGAAGGAGGATCACATGGGAGGAGATGGCTGTCAGGGGGAAGTGAGGACTCCTTTGGGAGGGACGCAGTATTCGTCTTCTTGTGAGGATGAGTGTCCTGTCATTCCCAAATATCAGATGGCATGCTGTCAGTGCACAAGTCCCTCTCATGAGGAAGCCAAAGGAACCTTCTATGAAAGGTTACCTCAACAGAATAAGCTGTACACCTTGGGAGTTCCTGAATCAGATGTGATATCCTCTATTGGCAATGGCTTTGTCTTGGGTAGAAATCTTAGCCCTAATGTTAAGTCAGCCATCACTCATATAGCAATTCCCAACTCTGATAACATACAGTTCATCAATCAAACATGAATGAATAGACAAAAAAGATTCATCAAACCCATTATGGACTTCAAGATCAATAATGCCTGTGGTACTGGGATGAGGAAGAAGGACCAAGCGTCAGTGAGGATCAAAGATGCCACTGAAGGAAATATGCAGTCTGGTTGTTGGAAGGCAAGCCACCTGCGCGGAACATTTAAACCTGAAAATGGACCACAGATGTGTGGAAGAAGAAGGAAACAAGCAGAAAAGCAGAAGCCGACAGGAACAACAATGAAGTGGTTGGAGCTGCAGCAGGAGTGTGAATGCCAGCAGAAGGTGATGCAGGAAGAGAAAGCATCTACCTTTGCAGAGTACACACAGCAGGAAGTGGAGTGTAGTCAGCAGTTGGGAAGAAGTCCAGCTGTATGGGAAACGTGCTCCTGACCCGGCGCAAGTTCCCTGGAGGTGGTAGAGGACACAGAGACCCTAACAGGGATTTGCAGGGCTGGCGGGACTCCAGAGAAAGGCTGTGCTGCGGCTGGCAGGTATGGAAGAGCTCTCAAACGAATTACCGATCCGCAGAGGGACCGCCCCAGCAGCAGGGAGCAACACGTAGAAATCAAACAGAGCCGGCGAGTTGGCCTGTAATATAAGGTATTAAGATGGATTTCTAAACTCTGACCTGGTGGGCAGATGTTTAAAGGGCCACCCTCGGTTTAGTGAAACAGAGGAACCTTCTGAACAAGCCAGACCAATCTAGGTAGCTTAGCAGGCGGTCAAGACTAAGTCTCAGGAGGGGTGAGAGTGATCGGAAGCCCACAATGATCACACACAGCAACGATCCACAAATCACTCTTAGACAAGTGATAGGAAAAATATCTATACATTTATTGTCGGCCGGACCAATAGACGGAAGAAAACTTCAGTTATATAAAAACAGTTACCACACAAAATACTCTACTATATAAAATATATACAATACGTTTCCTAATGCAACAAATGAGTAAAACACAGCCACATCCTGTAAAGAGAAGGGTGGTTTAACACATTAGGAGCATTAGACAATTCTCCAGAGTCGTTCCCTAACTTTTGAGTCCAGTCCTAAGAAGTGGGCAGCCTTGTGCTCAACAGTACAGTTGTGTGTAGAAACGCACAATTGCGCAGGAAGAACAAAAATAGGGTCTTCTTAGGAGAATTGTAACAAGTCAGGAAGGGACTTGAGGCGATGAAGAATTGGTTCCCACTATTCGAGTAGGATCTGCCCTTGTCGGCAGAGCAGTTTTCACAAGGTGAGAATAGCTAGGGAGCACATGCTAACCCAGCCAAAAGCGAATAACTTTTTAGGGATATCCGTGCGTAAAAGAGATCAGTTGTGCCAGGGGGCCACCGGTAAGTGATGCAAGTACTCACCGACCCTCGGCATAGTCCGGACCAAACTTTTCCTGTTTATTTGAGAACACTAGTAGGTTCGAGTCCAGCAGATTCTGGCACTCCAGCTCTCGCGACTGTGGGATAGAAGGATCATCTGTGACAGGATAGTTGTCTTTTGCCAGCTTCCAAAGGAGATACAAAGAAAATACTGGTGCAGCAGGCTCCAGTGCACAAGAGAGCAGGTCAGCAAGACACCTACAGTAACTGTCACCAACAGGTAGTGACACGGGAAACACAGATGTGTGCAGCTTTACGCAATCTCCTAATTCGGGACCCAGAGGAGCTTGGCCTGCAAATATTAGCAGAAGAGGGCAATGTCCAAAGTCTTGGGTTTCAACTCCAGAGGGCAGCGATTTTGTGGGATACCCTGAGGTAGAGCAGAACAGTTCACTGGAGGGCCCAGGAACACTTTCGAAGTGGCTCGTTCGGTGGGTAAGTACGGGGTGCCAAGAGTAGTTGTTCCCACTACTCCAAAGGGGCAAAGCACCTTGGCAGGACTTCTTGATTGATGAAGAAAACAGGGTCCGACGGGACAGCAGAGGGTGAAAGGTGCCAAACCTTCCAAAGCATCTCCGCCGGTCCCACAAGTTAATTTCTTCAGTGCAGGATACTTGGCTCCTTCTGTAGTTCGGAGAGAACGCAGGTGATTGACCTGGAATGGATGCAGCGCCCCTTCGCTTATCCAATATTAGCGTCGCGCCAGAATTGAGGACTTGCAATCGAAGATCTGCTCTCATACAGGCATCCCAGTCGTGGACGACTCACAGTCCACAGTGGTCCCAGTCGTTCAGGTACTCCAGAGATCCTGCACCAGTAGCGTGGATTGGGATCAGCAGTCCCAACCCGCTTCCTGGGCACACACACGTGACAGGCAGAAGCCTGCGAAAGAGATCGATTTTCGTGGGAGGCTGCATGCCCAAATAAGGACCACCCGGGTTACTCGACCTGGGTGAAGGCAAGGGAGTACATGGCCATGGGATAGAACAAAAGACTTTGTAGCTTGGCCATTTTCAGACCTGGCTACAGTCTTGAACCAAATGCAGTAAACCCGATAGGATTCTGTAAAAAAAAGTAACTGCTGTCACCAGTTCATCCCAGGCACATTCGTACAACCACCCAAAAATCTTTTAAGGGTGTCTAGGGGCATAAAACAAAAAGGTCCCCAGCGCATGGTACTGAAAGGTACATTGTGTACTGTTAAAAAGTTACCAAGAAATGGCAACATAGTCAAAGACTAGGGGAAACATAGTTTCCCAGTACTGACAGTCTGAAGGACGTGTCAGTTTCCCCATAACAAGTGAGCAAAAGTCCAGAGGAGCACAGCTGAAGGCTGGCCTCCACTGGTAAAAAGTCAGGATAGGATAACCAAACAAAAGCAAAATGTTTGAGGGGTCCACAAATGGAGGGGAAATTAAACATAAATGAAATTTTTCCTAACAGAAGGCAACCCTAGGGCGCGCAGAGTGGAACATTTACTAAATTCAGACTATTTTGAATACAGAGCAAGTATAATAACAGTTCTCCATTCATGAAAGGTCAATTTGAAGAAACCTGTAACCTGTGCAAAAGAAAGTTGGATGAACTCATCCAGCTAAGTCTGACGCTCTCCGTGAAGGCTCTTGTGGAGCTTATTCAGTAATTTTGGTGTAAGTTTGTGCAATCTTGATCAGAGTTCTTGTCAAACTTGAAATCTATATATGTGTTCAGAAAAAGTTGACATTAAGAAAAAGTTCATAAGGAATTCAGAAAAAATTCTGAATTTGCAAATTATAGACCGCTAGGAATCTTAAACAAGGAGCAGACTTGTTTGTTTTTTTTGTGGTTATTTTAATGCCAATGCATTTCGGAGCATATCTCCTTCTTCAGGGCATTAACCACACTATTATATTCAACTAATACACCAGTCAGAGACAATCAATTTAACAGGTAAACAAATTGAAGGATACATCAATGATACATTATTCCCATGTTATGGGAATTACAAATCAGATATGGTGCAAAAAAGTTTGATTTGTTACAAAAGTCCATATATATTAATTCCACAATCAGCCGTTTTGGTGACAATGAGTCAATATGTACCAAACGATTAAATAATTAAGTAAGTGCGTACATACCCACTAATGATAAATTCCAGAAGTCAAAAGAGATGGTTATGGGGGAGGAAACAACAACATGGCATCCTTATTAGACAGGTGCTACTCAAAAGTTGTATGAATGAGCTTTAAGTTCACAGTGCTATGCATATCTCATGTTAAATTAAATTACCTTTGCAATTTCTTGTGGTACCTAACACCATTTCAAAATAGTGAACTCTGCATGTTCTGTGGTTCGACTGCAAATGATGAAGTCAAAGATAACGTATAGTGGATTGCTTCTAGTCATTTTGAGAAACACGTGAGAGTTGCCGTGTGCCTTCAAAAAAAGATTCAAGGCTTACCTGTATAGATACTTCCTTGTCTATGAATGCTCTGTTGAAAAATAATAAATGGGCCTGATTATAATTCAAGCGTTAAACTAGCCTGCAATGTCTTGTTTACAATAAGCGGGTCGATGGATCTTGCCTTAGTGTTCTGCTGATCTTCCGCGAGGAGCCAGACATACTATTCGCGAGCGAGCGTCGCGTAAGAAACACTCATTGAAGCTGTGTTCAGGTTCCCATGGCAACCCCGTTCGGCGTACGCAATCGCGTAGCACATAGCCAGCGTTGCGATGCCTCGTGTCCCGTGTTCCCATGGAAACAGGGAGATGGGACGGTCGGGGTATCCATGCAGATATTCAATTGTGTAAGTTTAAGAAACGTTTGTTCTCAATGTGTTCTGTGTGCACATGTATCTTAGTTGGCATCACGTTTTGAAATGGATGTATTTAAAAATGTGATCTCACGTGTCTGCATTGTTGTCCTTGTTGGCTATACATATCCGGAGTGAGTACATCCCAATGGGTAATGTGTACATAGAGATATGTTTATGAAATAAAGCAATTGTCGGAAAGGATAAACAAGATCCCTATCTTAAAGAATGCTCGTTCTCCAATCCACATTTATAAATGGTCAAAAACATTTAACATAGCCATAAGTGATGACAATATATAGTTAGCTCATCTATGTATAGTAATACAGTCATTCTATGCATAAGTCATAAAAAGTGCCAAGTGCCTTCCTCAATATAGTTGAATTTCACTATTATAAGGCTTAGGTACTATTTTTTGTCTTAGAGAAAACTTATTTCCAGTTGGTATACCCATTGCTACCACGCAATCACAAGCATGCTTATAAAAAGCATGCCCAGTTGATTTCTTCATTCAATCCTCATGGAGTTAGACACCCCAACTTTTCAATCCAATAACATTCTCTCCTATCAAGTTTACTTTGAATGTTCTCATGTGGGTCGTTCCTTTGAACTACCCCCAATATCAAAAAACGGATTTGTGTTAAATTGTGTCTCTCTTTGAGCCAATGTCTTGCAACCGCAGAGTTCGAATTTTTGTTACCTATGCACGAGCGGTGCTTGTTCCAGCGGAGTTTTGCTTTTCTCTGGGACTGTCCTACATAGAATTGTCCACGGGGACACTTGATGCCGTAGATAATGTTTGTTGTGTCCCAGGTGGCAAATGATGTCAACATGATCTTCTTCCCGGTGTGGGGGTGGTTTATAGTCCATCCCTTAAGCACATAACTGCAGTTAGTACAGTGTAGACATGGGAAAGTTCCAACGCGTTTGGTGTCTGGTTGTTTCCTTGGTTGTCTTGTTTGCACTAGGCTGTCTCGAAAGTTCCTGCTGCGCTGATAGGCAAATGTTGGTGGTTCTTTAAAGAGTTCCTCTGTCCTTTGATCGCAGGATAACACTTGCCAGTGCTTCTTTATGATTGATTTAATGCGACTGCTTTGTGTTGAAAATCTGGTGACAAATACCAATGGTGGCTCGGTTTTCACTTTCCTTGTAGCTGTTAGTAATTCATTTCTGCTTTTTTGGTCCACCTTGTGTTTTGCATCTGCAATCTCTTCCTGTCTGTATCCGCGTCTTAAGAATTTCTCACTCATTTCTTGAAGTTCCTTTTCATAATCCCTTGGATCACTGATGATACATTTTACTCTGAGCATTTGGCTATATGGCAGGTTTTTGATTAAGCTTGATGCATGAAAACTCAGCCTGTGAAGTAAATTGTTACGATCTGTTGTTTTTGTATATATGTTGGTTTTGTATTCATGTTCCAGGGATTGTATGTTAACATCAAGAAAATGGATGCTGTTCTGGGAATGTTCGTGAGTGAATTGAATTCTTTCATCGATTGTGTTCAGATATGAGAAGAATTCCATTAATTTTGCCTCTGTGCTTGTCCAAATCCCAAAGATGTCATCTATAAAATGAATACAAATAGCCAAATGCGGTTTCCATGTTTGGTGACTCAATATGTGATCTGACTCAAATTTATGCATAAATGTGTTAACATATGAGGGGGCCATTCTGGCTCCCATTGCAGTCCCTGTTATTTGCATGTAGAACTGATTTTTTTATTTGAAATAGGAGTTTGTTGATATAAAGCGTAATAAGATAATGATGAATTCTTTGTTCGCTTCTATTTCACCCGTTTTGAGAAGTAGCCATTCAATTGCTTCAATCCCGAAGTCATGCGGGATTGATGTGTATAAGTCCCTTACGTCAACAGTAAATAAGATCTGTGACAGTGAATGTGGTACTGTGGCTAGTAGCTGGAGGAAATGTGTTGTATCTTTGATGTAAGTTACAGTTTTCTGGATGAGCGGCTGCAAAAAGTAGTCGATGTACTTTCCAATCTGCTGTAATGTGCTGTTAATCCCAGCTACAATCGGTCTTCCGGGAGGGTTGATGAGATATTTATGTATTTTTGGCAACATGTATAGATTTGGGATACGAGGATTCCTGTTTATCAGAAACTCATGTGTATGATGATTTATCCATGCGTTCTCTTCAGCCTCATCCAATAGGGTCTCTAGGCTTTGTTTGATTCTCATTGTTGGATCGCTGTCCAGTTGTTTGTATGTGACAGTATCTGCAAGCTGTCGTTTGCATTCTTTATCGTAATCTTCCGTGTTAAGTATGACAAGTGCTCCACCCTTGTCTGCAGGTCTGATTGTTATTGAAGCATCACTATATAAATCTTTCAACAGTCTGAACTCATGAGGTTTCAAGTTCTTGTGTTTAGTGCTTTTGAAATTAATTTTCCCCAGGTCTTTCAAGACTTGTTTTTCAAACATTTCCACAGCTGGTATGTTTATTTGTGGTATAAATTTACTTTTTAATTTGAATTATTTGTAAGGTGACTCATCTTGTGTAGTCTGCAGTATCTCTGTTTCATTGAAAAAGGCTTTTAATTTCATTTTTCTTATTAGTTTGTACAATTCTACTTTTGTTTCAAAAAATAAGTGTCAAATGTGGGGACAAAGCTCAGTCCTTTTTGGAGTGTCTCTATTTCAGCAGGAGTGAGGATTCTGGATGATAAATTAATCACTAGGTTCTCTTCTGTTGTAGGCGTGTCTGTGGTCCTCCTCGTCCTCTTTCTTTTGCCCCTGCAGGTCCTTTTCCTCTTCCTAAGAAACCACTGGCTGATGGCCCCGGTCTTGTTTCTGATGGTTCAGGGTTTGCTGTTGGTGGATTTTCCTCTGTTGTTCGAGTCTCACTTGTTTCTGATTCAGAGCTTGTTGGGGTGTTAGAGTTATTCTGTCGTGGCCTTCTTCCTGTTGGAGCATACTTGTCCATCCAGGAGTACACATCGTCATTCACATAATCGTAAGTATCTCTCTTGAATTTCCTGTAACCCACATTGCTAACAGCCAAGAAGCTATGCAAAAGACGTAAGAGTGCAATAACAGTGCAATTCTCCATTTATGAAACGCCAATTTGGGGAAACCTGTAACCCACATTGCCAACAGCTAAGAGGGTAGCCACAAGAGCTAAAAGTGCAAAAAGGACACGATTCTCTTTATGAAACATCAACTTAGTGAAACTTGTAACCCACATTGCCAACTCTCCTTCCCTGAGACACCAGTTTGGAGAAATCTGTAACCCATATTGCCACTAACAGAAGAGACTAACTGTAGTAGTAGGAGTTTTCTTCCTGGCACGAAAGTGAACCAGAAAAGGGACCCCTTGTAGTTAGTCCTGGCAGGCGAGTAGACCATGAAACAAACAGTTGATTTGAAGAGATGTGATTGTGGTAAAAAAGTGTTGTGAAAAGACATTGGTAACTTTATCATTTTGACAAACTGGTGCATCATCAAAAGTAGTTGTGCTATCCTGACAAAAGTATTCCATTGGAAGAATAATTGTGATATACTCATATTTTCCTTGCATCCTGAGAAAGACATTGTGTGGGGGAAAACAATTGCTCTGGGTTTTGGAACAAGTGTGTGTGAAAAAGATATTTACTTTACAACGTGGAATGATGCAGTGGATAGAAAAGACATTTTGAGTTAAACTGCATAGATCTTTGTTGACTCAGAATGTTTCCAAGGGTTCCTGAATTGATCCAGAGGAAGGGAGCCCAACCCTGCTCACAAGGAGTACTTTCTAAAAACTGTAAGTTTGAACTTGTGCAATGCTTTGTTGAACTGAAGACAGACAAATACTAATTTTACACTTTTGTTGTATGCATTAGTGTGAGGGTCAGAGACCTTTTGGACACTGGGTCATCTTTATTTAGTTTTAGTTTGCTAGGTAGGGATATACTCGTTAGAATAGGGAAAGATAGGCGTTTATCTCACCCCTTTTTATTTTAATAAACAGCAAACATTGAGTAAACTATACATTTGTGTCTGTCCCCCATTTGTGACCCTTCACATAGTATGGAGGCGCTCAATGTCATGTTCTGTGCGGTGCTAAATCCTTTCAGAAATATGATTTTTCATGACAAAGGCCATAAAACATATTTTACTTCACAAACATCATGATTTATATTTTCCAAGTACCTAACTAAGGAGCTTAGCACACAATCCAAAGCTTTCAGTGCAGATCCGCTGAGGTCCCACCCAAACCTTCTCGGGGGGATCGATGATTCATCACCTCGTTATTTAATAGAGAAGAACTACAACGAGCATCCTCACACAGGACCTCCCCACCACTTCTCACCAATATGTGTCCAGATTGTAAGGGGAAACTTCAGTTAACACAAAAAAGCTCTGGCGATTTATCAGTGTCTTGAATTTGCAGCAAATAAGAAGAGATTCTCGGCCCAGTTCAATACTCATATTGGGCAAAGGGACAAAATAGAAACATCATAAACTATGTCTGTCGCAGGATGGTTTACTATGTCACCAGAACCTGATTTCCCCTCTTGTATCAGTGGGGTAACGTATGGCCCCACGGACTCGATAGTGCCTGGCTTTGCCAAGTGCCTGACAGGTTTTCTAACAAAGTAATTTGTTATTATATTTTTAGGAGCAAAACCAGACAGAGATTTACAGAATTTGAGGGACCATGAGAAACCAGGCCTGCCCACACTCACCAACGGTGCAGATTGACTGACTGGATTAACCTCCTCCTCTCGAATCGCTGTTTTACTACCCAGGGCATGCATGTCCAAAAGTTAAAACAGTCACTTACTTGGTGTGGGCAGGTAAAGAGACAAGTTCCACAGACAGCAGTCAGCAGCTTAACTGCACCTCAACGCACTTCCGCTCAGGAAGTGGGTTTTAAGGCTGCCCCTCCGATTTTGGGAGCGACATGCAGCAATGTTGTAAAGATAAAAAAAGGACTTTCTGTAGTCCAATATGCAGTCCGAATCTGCTCCACTCTCACAATGATAGCTGCTGCAACACCCTGAATCGGACAGTGGCACAAAGAACATGTGAGCCACTTGCACAGCACAGCGCAGCCTCTCCATGCTTAACTGCACTTCAACTGACTTCCGTGCTTCCACGCAGGAAGTGGGTTTTAAGGCTGCCCCTCCGAATTCAGGTGCAACATCCGGCGATGTTGTAAAGATGAAAAAAGGACTCGCTGAAATCACCTCAACACAATTGCTATTTGAGTATAATTTAGAATTGGTCAGAATTGTGAAGAAATGGTTTCTATTGTTGTATTTTCGGAGCAAGGATGAAGTCGAGAAATTAAATTAACAGGACAAAGGGCCTCATTATAGGTTTGCCAGTCTGAAAACAAGGGTGCCGGTAAGCTCACTGGAACCCTTGGTTCTGGACCAGCAAACTACAAGTCTGACTGCCGGAGTCGCTGTGCCCCGAGAGGTCTGACCCTGCCTGGTGCAGCGGCCACGATAGGCAGACTTGTCACGTGGCACCAGCACCATTGTTAACGGTGCCAGTGCTCCCATATACCCAGTCCCATAGGACTCTATTGGAATGGGGACCAAAAAAATGACCGGCGCCTGACTTCCCAGCCGCCGGACTTGTAATAGCCCGATGGAACCGGGAAGTCAGGCGCCGGTAATTTATTAACGGGTCAGGCGGCAACCCACCGGTAGCACTGACAGGGTCACCGCGGGACCCGTAATGAGGCCCATATACCAAAGTTTTCAGCAGAAGAGGCCATGCTTGATGAGGCCCCAATTCGTTTTACTGATCGGGATATGATGAGTTCATTGTAGAGTTTGATTGTTAATCAATCAAATCATACTATTGGTTCCTTTCACAGATGAAGTTGTCTCTGGACAATTGTGCAATTATAGTTAATTTTAAAGCAGATGGCCATAACATATTGGAAACTTAATATTTGAGCCAAAGAAGGTCAAGGAAATGTATAGGTAAAAACATAGAACTTATTGTATTGTGCAGTGCCCTTATTTATTGATGTGAGGATTTTAATATTTGGTTTAATTTACTTTTTCTCTTTGTTTTCTTTCCATTTTTGCACGCATGATTTTTTCATTGAATATGAATGAAAATTTTGCACAAATAATTGCATGGCCATTAGATATATTGCATGTCTTAGAGAACAATTCTCATGGCTCTGAAGAAGTGCTAGAGCAGCAAATCTACTCTGCATATGTGCGAAACATGTGTTAGCCAATGTTAAGGAATAATTATTAAACTTTGTGTTATTACAGGTCAATACTGATATCTTATAAAATTCGATATTGTTGGGGATGTCAAGATGGCCGCTGGCATCGAATAGACTTGCCGGCAGCTGCTCCGCAAGCCCGCAGATGTGTAGGGGCCTTCCCACCACCCCAAGACCACTTACATGGCCTGTGAGCTGAGGACGGAAAAGGGAATAATTGACCCGAGTTTGAAGGTGGGGGGGCTCAGCACAGCCATAGCTGGAATACCGAACACTGAGGTGGAGGCCAGGTGAACCGTGGCCACCGCACTGCACATCACAGAGCGAGCTGTGGGGTGCGGTGAGAGACAATAGAGGCGTGGCTGGGGGGGCTGTTGTGGCACCCCAGCGTACCCCAGTTTAGCCCTGGGAAGCAGGGCATGACCCAACCACAATCCAAGCCCGACAGAGCCTGACCCGGTACAGCTGCAGAGGAGGAGTGGGAAGATCCCATGGCTGCTGGGTATCCGTGCAGCAACAAGGGAGAGTGGCTGGTGCTCATCTCTGGGGGTCTTCAGGAAGTCCCTGTATGGGGGAGAGGATGGGTGCCCGCGCTCCATGATAGCGCATAGAGGGGCACCTGTGCAGGGCACGCAGAGAGAAGGTATGCAGAACCCAGCAGCAGGAGAGGGCCGGGCTGCGGCGATGTACTCAGAAGGAGCCCGCTTCTCGCAGAGCACCAGGCACGCCACAGAGGACAATTGCTGAGTCCCAATAGCTAACGTTGAGGAGGGGCAACAGTAGTGTTGGGAACCTGGCCCGAGTCCCCTCCCCTCTTGGTGAGAACATTTTGCCCCAACGAGGCAGGGGACCAGAAGAAAGCAGCACGTTGCTGGTGAAGCCTCCAACCTGCCTGGGGGACTCTTAAGGAGGACACAACCAGCAGCGACAGAAGGGGTTCCCTGGGTTGGGGTTCAAGGTGGGGGAGGGAGAAGGGGGAGGCTTGAGGAAATGGGGAAGAGCACTAGAGGTTGGGGACCGCAGGAAATGACGATGTGGCAGCTTGGGGAGTGATTCACAGTGGGCATACTGGCATGGTTAACATTCAAGTGGTCGACACATAATGTAAGAAACAAAAAAAGAAACAAAATTGGAGCTTTTCACCAGGAAATCTGGCCCAGATGTCCTGGCAATTCAGGAGACTCATCTCCTGTGGAAAGGCCAGGCGAGACTCCAGCTAAGGGGTTTCTCCTGAATTCTTGTTACCTCTGGTCCAAATGAAACATGTGGGGTGGCTCTAGCTATCCGGGATAGGATGGATCTCAGGATAAGGGACTCCAAGGTGGACAAAGGGGGCAGATATGTAATCGTAGTAGGAGATTACGAGGGGGTGGCATATACGTTAGCCTCAACCTATGCTCCCAATATAGGGCAGGAAAATCTTCTAAGGGATCTCTTGACTACACTCGAGGGGGTTTGTGAAAGGCCACATGATATTGACGGGCGATTTAAAATTACTATTGGGTAGATAGTTAAATCAAACTTTTATACATAATACAAAAACAGAAAACAGACAATATGCAGCATACTTTTAAAATATATAAATGAGACAAAACTACAGCTAAACTCCAAGTAATACATAATACATCAAACATTGCAGACAGAGTAGTACCATAAGCTAAGTAAAAAGAAAAAAGAGGAGATTTGCAGATGAGAATGTTGTAACAGACATATCAACATATCATCATAGCTTCTATCTAGCCCTATATTAGCGATTTGCCAAAGGTTGTACATCCTCTTCAAAGCTCAGCAGATGCTTTCTGACACTTTTCCATACCTGTGTTATTGCAATAGTTAGTCCACAGGTGTAACCTGAGACACATCCAAGCCAACATATTTCACTAGTAATGACTTCAAGATTCTCCACATAGTTACTCAAGAGGTAAGGACATGCCTAGCTGACTCAATGGATTGAGAGTCATTACAGATTCTGCAGGTCCGCCTCCCCACCAGTAAGCGTAACCAAGCACCCCTAACCTCAAGGACCTCCAGTCTATTCAATCATAAATTCATAAATGTCCTCTGTGTTGCCGGTGAGGGTAGGAGCCTGAGATCGTTTTGGGGCTGTATATAGGTAAAAAACATCCTGGAGAATGTGCTTAGAGACTTCATACTGGCCACTTTTTCATGACTCATCACCCAATACCATTTTTCTGCACTGTTTTTAAGTACTTTTAGAACAGCAGCTTCGCCATATTCCCAATACGGTTGCCATCCAATCTTAGCAAAGAACTTCACATTTTTTATTTTAAATTTCTGCAAGGAATCACACTTATTTTCCTCTATTGCAGATTTCCGAATGAACAACAGGAAATTAGGATTGGCAAACATAAGGTGTATGCATAGTTTGCCTCGGCATCAGTGCTGCGCCCAGGATTTGATCTACACCAACTGATTTCCAGTGAATATGCTCCCCTATGACCGAAATACTGTGAGCAGACTTGCCACCTGAGGCCTTAACTGCTGCAGGGGAGACTGTGGGACTAGTGTCCTTTGATCCCCTGCGACAGGAGTTCCACAATAACATTAACATTGGTGCCAGTACGGGTACTGGTACTGGTAATCCACTGGATAGTGGCTGTGATGTCACAAAGCCCCCAGATCAAGGGAATACTAGCCTTAAACAACACCAATAGATACATCTCTGAATTAAGGGGCTCCAAATGGCCACTACCAGCTCACTGTTTCCAACAATTGACATTGTTCTTACAACGAATTCACATGTAAATGTGCTGCAACCCATCTCCAATTCCCCTTTGTCTGAGACTATGATCGAAGACCTTGAAGTAACAAGGTCACCGGTTGGGTCTATAGAAAGTGTTCACTTGTCTAGCCCAAGGCGCAGGAGGACACAGGTGTTGGAGGACAGCACCTCAACGGGAAAGGTTGACTGTACACCTAACTCTCAGGAAGATGGTCTAGTACGAGTAGGAACGCCGTCGTCCTCCTCCTTAGGAGGGTCCCTGCAGGACGGACAGGGCCCATTGGGCGAGGGGCTAAAGACTAATGACATCTCTCAAATACTGGAACCCTTTACCTTTGGTTTAGACCCACAGAACCACATTAAGCAGCAACAAGTAGATTTTCAGTACAAACAAAGTTGTGGCTGGAAACCAATGGGCATCACGCCTAGAATAAGTCAGAACTTTCAAAACTTTTCATATGCGAACCATCAAAATACTAAATGTCCAAATGACGTAATAAAAGGCAATGGGAGGGCGGCAGGCAACAAGCAACCAGCGCCGCCGCACCCAATGATGCCACTAACTGAGAGGGGCATGCAAGGCCTCATCCAAGCCCCCAACACCCTGAGTAGTTCTTTCACATCAAAGGCCAGACCACACCTCTATGGTACCACTTCATCCAGGAAATTCTTAAACTCAAGGATGCAACAAGCGCCTTTTGCAAGTAAACGTCAATGTAGAGAAACATCTCCTACAGACAAAGATCTATTAGTGGATTTGGCAGCAACACAGGTTGACGAAAGGTCCACGACGGACCCAAGCATTGACGCACGAATGATAGCAGCCTTTGCAGTTACAATGGCCCCATTTATGAAACTGATAGAATCACAAAATTATCAGTTAAGAGTCCAAACAACAGTCATCGCTATGCTGCACTCCAAGTTAATTTCTGTAGAGGGATTTATCACAGCTCTTCAGACAAACTTGGAAAAAAATACGGACCAAATAACACAAATCTTAAAAAGTATTCTGGAACCAATTATTCAGGAGAAAGAGAAAAGGAGAGCGGTCAGGATGAGTACTAACACCTCCACAGTTGGAGCCCATATGGACTCCTCACAGAAAACATACATGCTCTCCTCCAACACTCGTAGCCATTCTACTTCCAGCTTGCAATCGCCACCCAAAGATAAACAAAACTATCCAAAAGACAAAACAACATCAACGGACAACCTATGGCCGATAGAAAGAGCGCACAAGGCAGTCGGAGCAAGAGAAAATCAAAGCACTAGCTGAAAGAAGCGGTCCTATTGCAAAACAACTACCTAATCTAGAGGTAACTGGGACGAAAAACAGGCCTAATCAAGTAAGCCAAAACCAACCAAGTAAAGTTTATGATATGTTTAAAAAGCATCTAGAAGGCTCACATACATCACAAAACGACATTCTAGAGGTCAACAAAAAGGGTTCACACACTTATTCAAAGACCATAAACTCTCTCCCTGTTGACCAGAACACCAACGAAAAAAAATCTGGGCATAGAAAAATCGCACAAAAGGCGACCAATCCCAAGTTTAAGGAGACTAATTTTGGGCTCCCTCATAATTTAGCAAGGCCTGACAAGTCCATGAAATAAAAAAGATTATACACGGACCATGTGTATTTCAAAAGCCCATAAGTTTGGACTCAGCTGTTGACAGTGAAAGGGAATCGGACAGTGGTACGGCTCTAGATGACCTAGAAGACTCCGCAATAAACCTGTCCACTTACGAATCAGAGGAATCGCAAGGGGAAATGTCCTCTTCTCACGAACTCAGTGGTTCAGAAAAAGAAGAACCGATAATCACCACTAGACAACGGGGGCAAAGAAACACTTGGAAGGGGCCCAAGGATGAGGAATTGTTAAAGAGGACAGACGAGGTGGCTGTTAAGGGACTGCACTTAAAGGCCAATAAAAAGGGCCAGAACTGGAAATCTAGAGTACATCTGAAAACAAACAGTACGGAGGCCTACCGTAACAGGGATGGGGACCACTCTCCAACACAACTAGCGTCAAACTTCAGGACTATGGAACAAAGAAGAAATGAGTTAAGAGCCACTAAAGACTCGGGAGAGAAGCAGAGCGGCCAACAAAAGTCGGGTCCGGGTACAGGAAGATCAGTCTCATGGGCAGATGAAGGGTCCCTGGGGAAGAAAGATCTCCCAAAACGACTAGTCAACACTGTATTGCAAGAAGAAGGACAGGCCAAATCCAGCTTTAGAATTTCCCTGAAAAGAATTCTTGGACTCAATGATAACCTTGTGATGAACAGGGCCAATGTCATGAGACTACTGCAATGTATTCCAGCTTTCGCTTGCATACGTTCCAAAGAAATACATTTGATAGAGTTTCCAAACGAAGCATGCCATGACAGTGTTATACTACACACTGATACTTGGAAAATAAAACATTTACTTACTAAAGAAGGGGCAAAACTAAATATCTATGGCTTCGTCTTGAAGGAATTAATAGATGAGGATCTGCCCAACGACAACTTAATGGAGGGCCGGGACACCTGCACTAAACAGGAAGGGGTAAAAAGGAAAAGTGCCATTGCTCAGGGCTCCGTAAGAAAGCTTAACACAAGTGAAAACCATGGAATAATGAACAAAGAAAAAATTAAAATTGACCTGCAGAGTGGAAAAAGATGTGTCCACTTGGAAAAAGGGGAAGAAAATCTAGTGAGCTTACAGGAAGACTGGAGTTGGCTGGCGGGCTCCCTGGCAGTGAGATCATAATGCCAGGCGAAGCCTTCAGCAGAAATAACTAGAGGGAAGACCCTCGCTAGTTGGAACACCAGGGGATTTTCCCACCTCTTTGGAAAAGGAGAGATCAACATGGAAGAGTATGAGCTTATCTGTTTACAGGAAATATGGGTGAGGGAAATACCACTCTTAGATGGTTTTGAGGTTTTCATAAACCCAGCACTGAAGGGCATGAAAGGTCGTCCGGTGGCAGGACTTTTAACGGCCATTAAAAGTTCAAGTGGTCTGGTTGTGTCCTCTTCTACAAACCCAAACCCATTCATTCAATTAACAACAGTGAAAATGAATACTGACTCGGAGGCACCAGAAACATGGAGGTTGCTGATTTGTAACATCTATTGGAGGGGGGACCCGGAGTTCGGGTCGAGCTTTAAAAACCAAATACTCAGCCTCATTGACGATGCAAGTGCCGTTTGGGCCAATTTAGATATTCTCCTACACTGGGACTTCAACATGGAGTGCTTCAATAAAGACCATCTACGAATAGAGGTGCTTCCTGTAAAGGCAACAAAAAATGTGCAGAGAGGCTTTGACTTTCTAAAAGAGCTATTGGAGAGAAGCATGCACATGGTTAACAGCAACATACACGGAGACCAATTACCATCTTCAACTTGGAAAAGAAGGTCTCAAACCAGTACACTTGACTACATCTTTGCCACTGAGCGACTGTTTGGAAGACTCTTGTCCCTTTCATTATTAACCACTAGTCTTAGTGACCACAATTTATAACATCTTAAAAGCAATAACTGGGCTCCTGATAAAACCACCCTAGTTTATCATGAGCATGGCCGTACTTATGAGGTGACGCCGGGGGCAAACCGCCTGCAAGTAAAAACAAGAGACCTGCCAAACCCAATAACATCTTTGATGGTGTTGAATGCCGACGAGTATGGTGTTCAAGGGGGGATTTTGGACTATCCGACGACATTATTGGCTTTCAACCAGAAAAGTGGGCAGTCCGCAAGGACTGAATTTAAACACAGGCATGTCTATGACGATCAGCTCGCCAACAGAAAAAGAGCAATTAATAAGTTGGGTTGAACAGTGAATAAAAATCTGTCAAGTTTCACACTAGCTCTATACAAAAAAATAAAAAAATAACTTTAAAAACTGGTTGACACAACACAGATATCAAATACACCAACAAGACAGTGAAAAGATGTTGAATCTCTCACTACAGAAAAACGCTACTGGAGTTTGGAAGTTGTTAAACGACTTGAACACCACAGAAGATGCCAGAATTGTGAGCTCCGTAGCAGCTGTGTGGGAAGAACACTTTAGAAACCTGTATGTGGGAAGAAATCTCGAACTGAGCAGAATGCATACAACTTCAAACTGCCCCTGGAACCTCAAGTTCAACAGATGTGACATAATTGACCTCATAAAAAAATCAAATAACTCAAGGGCGGTGGGGCCCGACAGATTAACAAATGTCATTCTAAAAAAGGACCCGGAGAAATGGGCAACATTTATGTTAAAACTGTTCGACACCATCGGAAAAAAGAAAAAATTCCTCCATCTTGGACCAAATCCATTGTCGTTCCGATCTTCAAGAAGGGCGATAGGTCAATGCCTAAGAACTACAGACCTATCGCCCTTCTGGATGTAGTTGGAACAATCTTCGCAGCAGTTTTACTGAAACATTTAAATGCCTGGAGTTTGGCTTCCAATCAACAGGATATCTGGCAGGCAGGTTTTTGAAAGGGAACTGGGACAGCCCTCAACATCTTCACAATTAACCTACTGAAGTGCAAGGTAAAAAGGAAAAACATCAAACACATCTTCATTGCGTCAATCTATCTAGAACAAGCCTTTGACTCAGTAGACAAAAATATTCTGTGGGACAAATTGAGGAAGTGGAGTTGCCCCTTGGATCTTAGAGAAGCACTAGAAACTCTCCACAATGACACTACACTTAGAGTCAGACTGAACAGAAGGGGTCTGCTGTCTAACAACATTAAATCGGAGAATGGCCTGAACCTGCTGTATTTTGTCTGTTCATTTCGGATATGGACGAAGCCTTTGCCACAACAAGATGCTTTCCACCAAAGATAGCAGGGATGGCAATAGGCCGACTGCTCTTTGCGGATAACTTTCTGCTGCTGGACCAGACTGAAATTGGTCTGCAGAGGCAGCTAGAGGCCTTGGCTATTTAAGTAAAGAACAATGCCCTCAAGATTAACACTAAGAAATCTAGGATTCTAATACTGGGAAACTACAGAAGTACCAGGATGACCAAAAAAAGGCATTGGACTTTAAACAGGGATAACATACCCATAATTTCCTCGATGGTGTACTTGGGAATAACCTTAAATGGCAGCTTAATTGATGCGCCTGGAGTGGAGGCTCTGCGAAGTAAGGCCAAAAAGTTGGCCTCACAAACTTTGATCATTAAACAAAAATACTGTAAATTCTCGTTGCTCCCGCTATTGGATTTTTAAAAATCAAGGTTGCGCCCATTCTAACATACGCTGCTGAAGCTAACTTCTTCATTAAACCACCATTCTGGTCCGGTCTTGAGGGACTATTCTGGAAACAGGTTCTCCTTCTACCCAACTTGTTGCGAATAGAGTCCATCAGGAGAGAGTTGGGCTTAACATCTTTGTATATTTCCATGGTTTGGAAATCACTGGCGGTTTTTAGAAAGTGTTTAATTCCGCCAGGTCTCTGTGGTTTCAACATCATTAAGTTGGAAATGGAACAAAACCTGGACCCGATTTTGACTGCATGGCAGGAAACTCGTGTTTCCATACTACAGAACATCGCCCTAACCAAAGAGCAGCAAATTTGTAATCCAGTGGGGGGGTAAAAAAAAAGCTGTTAGAGTTGGACTGGATCCAAACAAAGGAAAAACTCAGTACTTATAAGATCACAGTTCACGGTCCAGATGAATACTACAAACGAGGTACGGTTCTGCCATACTTGAAGAGATTTCCAGCACAGGTGGAAAGGCAGAACTTTTTGAGGCTACGTTTGAACCTTTTCCCAACTAGGGAGGTCACGGAAGGAGAAAATGGGCCTGGGCTGATCGAAACTGGTCTTGCCGCCTTTGCAAAAACAACGTGGAGACATTGAAGCATTTAATTTTGTTTTGTGAACCACTACTACCCTTCAGAGAAAAGTATTTGGGGAAATTCCTTGAAGAAACAACGATAAGAACATTGGATGAGTGGTGGCCGACTTTGAGGTGGGGGGAAGGGTGTCCTTGACATTGGCACTCTTAAAAATGGTGAAAGCAATTTTTGAACTACTGGAAAGAGTGGAAATAAATGGATGAGTCAGACATACATTTTGATGAAATATTGGTAAAGGGGACTAAAACTTTGATTTTTAGATTAATGCAGCTCAGGCCTTTGTGACTACTGAGATTATTTTTATGATTATGTTATGAATTTTCACAATGTATTGAGAATGAATTGTGTATGTTGACGATTAGCATCAAAGGTTTTCTTTTAAACCAATTGAAACTTAAATAAAAAACAAAATAAGAGTGGATAGAGATATCAGCCCCAGCTCTAATCTTATGACTTCAATAGTGGTATAGTTAGTAATCCCCAAAATCCTTCTCCAAACTAGCCCCTCCAAGCGATCGGACCAATTACCCCAATCTTCATATGATGATTCCATGGCATATAAAAAGGCTGCAGATAGTTTATGTTTGTAGATATTCAAAATGTAAAGTAGACTATAGCCTGTAGACTTCTTAGAAAGGGTTGTTACGGCATAGTGAATCGTGCTTTTGCCTTCTTATTTTGCTGCACTATTTCATTTTTTTTTGTTTCAGATATAAGATCGTACCCAAGGTATCTATAACAGGTTGTACTTTTGATGGATCCCAGTGCACTGTCTATATAAATCCTATTGGTACATTTTCGACCTACTGCCATAAATTCAATCTTTTCTAAATTAATTTTTAGTCCATTTAGATCTGCATATTTGCATACAGCCTGGGCACTATGGGAGATACCTATAAAGGTATTATCCAAAATGATCAGGTCATCCGCATAACCAATCCAACCCACTTCACTACTTCCTATTTTGGAGAAAGCATTTCACTTTTCTATAAATATACTGCCAAAGTCTGCAAGGAACAAGTTAAACAGGGTAGGCGCAAGAGCACACTCCTGTCTAACTCCCTTTCCTATAGCTATCTGTTTGGACATCCTAAGATTAGGAACATCTTTGACTTAAACAAAGCTTTGGATATGGGGGAGATCACCTGATGGGATGAGATTAAGGCAACAATTAGGGGAGAGCTCCTCACTGCTAAAGCAATGAGGGACAGGCAAATGAGGCTGCTTGAGACCCAGATGGAGGCCGAGGTTGAGGAAATTAGGAAATGAACGGTGGTAGCTCCCGTCAGGCGGGCCATTAGGGATTATTAATAAGAGATGTACAAGAGCTCCATCATTCTAACTTGTATAGGACAATAGCATTAATTAATGTTGATGCTAAAAGATATACGAAAATCTTAGCTACCAGGCTTGAGGGCTTCCTTCCGGACCTGATCCATCCAAACCAGTCAAGGTTCGTACGTGGGTCTCAGACATTTGACAACATTAGATGCATTGCACACTTGGTGGATAAGGTCCACAAGACCTGGACTCATGAGGTCCTCCTGTCCCTTGACGCAGAGAAGAAGGCCTTTCGACCAAGTGGAATGGTCATTCATGTTCAAAGTGATGAAGAAGATGGGGCTGGGAGGGGATTTTATCAAAATGGTCCATGCTAACTATAACACCCCCACAGCTCGTCTCCTGATCAATGGGTATTTGTCCAGTAGTATCCAGCTAAGTGAAGGGACCAAGCAGGTGTTGGAATTGAAGGCATCCTCGCCATTCATTTGGAGATCAGATGCTTAGGAATTCACATAACTCCACAGCTCTCATGCTGGTTTATGGCTTAATTACCCACCCATGTTGTAATCCATTAAAGTGGATTTTCATAAATGGAAAAACTGTAGGACATCCTGGGTGGGCAGAATAGCAGCGGTAAAGATAATAACGCTCCCTTGCTTGTTTTATCTGTTCCATTCACTACAATTGGTAGTCCCAAATAGTTTCTTTGGTGAATTGGGGAAAAACAGGCACTTTTGTTTGGGAGGGTAAGAGGCCAAGGATCAATCGTAACCTACTGATGTCCCCTAAAAGGGAAGGAGAGTTGGCGCATACTAATTTCCAACCGTATTATGAAGCGTCCCAAATGTGGATCATAAGGGAATGGTTTTTGGGACTGGGGAAAACTGTGGGTGGCAATGAGGGGGCGGTGGTGAGACAGGACTTGAGAGGTATTGTGCCTGCCATGCCAACACAGACTGCAGCATATGTACTTAATCACCATCACGAAATGTGTCGCTAACACGTGGGATAAAATGGCTAGAAAATATGAGATTACAACCTTCCCATCCCCATTTACCCCCATTTTCAACAAACCAAGCATTTGACTAGGCATGAAAGCAGGGCCGTTTATCCAATGGCAAAAAGGAGGGTGCGTCAGACTCCGGGATATGTTTCAGGGCCAAACCATTTGGTTTTTTATTGAGTTCAAGCAATGATTTGGCGTGAGCGAAAATAAAAGGCTGCAGTACTTTCAGAGTAGTCACTCGCTACTAGGCTCGGAAGTTAAGGCAGCGGCTACATGCCAGTTTACTTCTTTCAAAAGTTCCTCACCACACATGATGAGTAAAGGGGCCTTATATCTGGCCTCTATAAAATTCTGAGCGATGCCACCCCACCGGGCAGTGTAGCCATACATGGAGCAGTGGGAGAAGTCGATCGGGAGGGAATGACTGGGAAAGACTGTTGAGGCTGGTACCCAAGGTGGCTAAGGAATCCCAAATACAGAAATGCGTGTATAAATTAATATTTAGGTGGCATTACAAACCGGTTCGTCTTCATAAAATCTTTCCGAAGACCTTGTGGGATTGTTGGAGTGGGTATGGGGGGCTAGGCACCTGGTTCTACAGTTGGTGGAGATGCCCCAAAATCACACAATATTGGAAGAAAAGTGCAGGAGGCACAGGTTCTGGCCTTTGGGGAAGAGGCAAAGGTGCCCCCAGAGGAAGTGATATTGGGGTTGGATGGTGGGGCCCATGGGGAAGAACCCAGAGGTCGAAGGAAGGCCCGAACAGTGCTCACATTTGCGGCAATGCTATCATAGCACAACAATGGAAGGGAGCGGATACTCCCTTACTCCAAGACTGGCTGCGTGGTGCTGGAATGGGCATCGTATTCAATGAGCAATAACTTAAATCCCTTTGCTAAGGACTGGATGGAGGTTTTGTCCTTTCTAAAGGAAGACTACAGAGTTCAGTGGTGCCCACAGCGTCTGAAACGGTTGGACCTATATTAGACTGTATGACAAGACCACAGATACTCCCTGTGGGTAGCGTACGTTTGCCCCAGGTTGGTGGGGGTGAGGGGTTTGGGAGGGGAGGGAAGCAGGTGAAGGTGTGTAAGGATGCAGTTGTGATTTTGGAATCTGTTTACCATCTGTTGAAAAAATATATAAAGAAACTTTTAAAATATTAGATATTGTTGAATTCAGATGTGATGAGATGAAGTTTGGATAGTTTGTAATTCCTAAAGATTTGGAATTACTTTATGTGTATTCAGTAAAAAACGATTTGTGTTATAAAGATTAGATGTGAGGGTGTGTGATTATTTTTACTAAAATTACAGTTTAATGAAGCAAACTTGTAGGATCCTAAAACAAATTGCTATGCATTTTAGTTTCTTCATCAATAAGTTTGATGTTGTTTGGGCACAGGTAGCAACTTCCTGCAGATAAAATGGCAGAAAGACAAAAAGTTTAAGGTATAGGGCAGCGCAGAATTGGAAGTAACCTATCTGACCTTTGTCATTCATTAGAATGGTACAATGCTCCCAGAAAAAATAGGTGTTATCTGTTTCAGAATAGTCAACTGATAATGAGATGTACTGAACACTTTATTCACTCGGGGGATCAGTGAAAAAGAAGAGCCTAAAACTACTCCTAAGGATTTTACAGGTGTTTGTGTTTTCATCAAATGGCAATCAAGAATAAAGTGTGGATATAAATCCAAGGCTTTAGAAAGAGGATAGGTTGAAGCTACACACATAGTCTATGTTTTGATCCGGTTAAGTCCCCACCAATTCTCGCTCATCCATTTTCCAGCAAGCCCAACAATTGTGGAACTTACTGTGTAGGCATCATGAAGCAAGACACAGAAACAGCGTAAACATTCAAATAAAATACCTTTATTAAGGGTGTAAGGCCTAACTTGCCCTATGCTAAATTGGGATGTTCTCTTCCCAAAGAAACTAAGGATAGTCTGAGTCAGTAAATTCAACTTAAACGTCTGTCTGTGTCCAAAACCTATACTTACCCTCACAACTAAAGCTAAACTATTGTATAGGGATGTCAGCAACAAACAAAATAGTGTTCAAAATAGAGTATTGAGCTTCTTACAGATCTATGCTTACTTCCCAGCTCCCCTTCCCCAAGTACAAGGCAGTTCCACAAAGGCTAGGGGGTCCTTTCCCCAAGGAGATAAAAGGCCTCAGGCTCCCTTCCCCAAGGCAACAACAAAGTTCACAAAGTCTTAAGTTTCTCTTCCCCCAAGACATCACCTTGTCCAGCTTGCCAACTCACAATCAGCTCCAGTCTCTTAATATTCAAAACCAGTACCAGGTCAACTTTACACTCCTTTGGATTCCTTATCTTCACTTCAGCAATCTATTTCATACGTCAATATCTGTATTTCTCCTTGTTTCTCACAGACAGGGTATCCTCGGTCTAGGTGCAGTTGACGGACCACACGGTCCACCCATTACAGGTCACGCAAATGATAACCCTAGGCTCTGTTGCCCATGCAGGTTTTTCTGTCACTGCACCTGTGTCCTTGTTTACATTTGCTTTTGTTTGTCCTTGCCCGTCTCTTGGCATTGCCATAAAGTTCTTTTGTCGCCAGTCTCTTGGCTTTGACAAAAAGTGTTATTTCATACAATTCACTCAGTGGTGCTCACTTCCTTCACCACATTACTTTCACACTCTTTAATAATGTTAATTACTTGCTTTCACTTTATTCCATAGGGTTTGTTCTTGGTCAATTGGCAAAAGTTTGTTGGATTGACTAGGCGCGGTTACACAGTCATTAACATTCAACGGTGCAGGTTCTGGGCTAGTGGAGCTCACTATTTGTATTTCATGAGCAGTGTGTTGTAATGCTACTCCCGAACACATCTCCATACCTAAATCTATGCCTTGACGCTATAAAATTTGCATTAATAAATCTGATTGATCCTGTAGCCTTTTATCTAAGGTTTAATACAATTTGGCCAAAGAGAAGATCGCCGTGTTCATAGCCTGTAGCGTGATTTCCAGATCTGTGGGCAACTCTGTTGGTACAGAATCAAGAATATGTTGCAAGGAGACTCTCACTTTCCTAGAGTCGGGTCCGTGAAAGATATCGACAGGACAGTTGAATCTTGTGCCGATGTAGAGCACATCACCAGTTATTGCGATGATTCACGCGTAGATGGTATGGCAGGATGTGTTATGCTGCAACCCTCTTTATTCAAATCTTGGTTTGTCAATACGTGTTCAGGGACTGGAGATTCAATTTGGCAACCCTGAAAACTACGTTCCCGGGGGACAATAATAGTCGTCATGAGGGGTGCCCCCACTATGGATGGTAAAGGAGGAGTCAGTATTTCATGCACCTGAGCCACCACAAACACTCCTTTCGGATCCACCATCATGAAGACGGTTTCCTCAGCCAGCGCTGAGTCCAACAAGAAGTCTGCCTCAATTATGGAATCTGGCGGAGTGCACACATCTATTCCCACATGCAAGTCACTGCCCACGGCCAGAGGTGGGTTCGTGTGTGCAATGTTGATCCATTACTGGACAGCGACATAACACCAGGTACGCTGTCAGCACAATAAAATCTGCGAATGTCTGAGCACCACCGGGCGAGCATTGGTTGCTGTATTCTAACTCCTCATCAGGTTAATTGTATGTGTTGTGCGTTTGGGAGTGATGTGAGAGGAATCAAACAATTAAACTACTCCCCTCGTTGGCAGCGTGTCCGAGACGAGGGTGCATGGACCCGACATATGTAAACAATGAAATCAGAACGAATTAAAACAAGCAAACAAACAAACAAGTGTTAAAGGAAACACAATCACAATAAAAGAGAAAATAATATGAATACTACACGCTGCTAACAGATAACGAATACAAATAGTGAATACAAACAAGTAGGCTATAATAACATACCCACACCCACCAAACCACCAAACAGCACAACATCACTTGCAAAAGCACTTCCAAAAATGCGCGCCCAAAAATGCGCGGGTGCCTGTGAATTTGTGGGATTTCCAGGTGTGGGGGCATGGCAAAGTAAATCCACGCTCAGCAGTATCCCCCAGCAAGTTCTGGTTGGTGAATTGAGCAAAGTGTCCAGCACAACAGCACTTGCAAAAGCACTTCTGAAAATCGTTCTTGGTCTTTCAGTATGTATTACCTGTCCTCCACACATGCCTGCATTCCATTCTTAGGCTGATCAAAGTTTTCTTTTAGTTTGGTATTCAAAATGGCTTAATTCACATTCTTTCAGTTATAGTTCAACTTGCTCGTATGGTTCAATACAAACCCATGTTGCGTTCACGTTTAATTGCACCTCTATTTCAGCTCAATCAGCAATAACAGTTGCCCTGTAATAGTTCCAGGAGTACCCCGGTACAAGTTTTCCCTCTGATGCACTCACCAGTCCTTGGCAGCTCCTCTGGCCATCTTCTCTCCTTGCTCGCTGCTCCATGCACACTTCTCTATATCATTGCGAGCCGAGCTTGCACTTTGGAAATATCTCTGTAGGTTACCGGCAGCTCTGCTTGCCACTCGCAGACACTGCCAGTAGCTCGCAGCACTGGGGTTTCTTCTGTGCCCCACAGCTGCAGCTGTGGGCACCCGACCAAAGAGGCTTGGACAGCTTTGCCTCTCTTACAGCCTGCTCAGGCACTGGCATCGCAGTCTCTCCTGAATAATTGCCGGAGTCCTAGCCTCTAGACAGGACCCTCCTCGGCAGCCTCCGTCTTGACAGGATTTCTCTCCTCGAAGGCCTGCACCTCTCGGCCCAGCTTCTCTCCTGCTGGTTTCCCCCTCCTGATTGTTGGCTCTACCTTTTATGCACCTGCAAGTCCATTTGCTTGACCATAATTACTGGCGTTCTCTGGACATGCCTGACCCTCACAACAGTCTTCAGGCATCTTCCTTGTATCAGTACCAGAGTGGTGTAATGACATGTTAGTGTGTACTACTCCTAGCCGCCTCTTCCTTGTCCCAGTACTAGAGTGATATGATTGAGGGGAAATGAAGGGAAGGGATTGGCAACAACCTATAAAGGCAGAGGGAGGGTATGGTTGGTTAGCACAAGGAAAATGGGGATACCATGTCTCACCTGCGGACATCCTCTCTCCAATCTGCACGGACCCTCTAGCCAGCTGATCCTCCCTCGTATCTCATCAAGGGTAAAGCAAAAGTGATCATTGAAGAGTTATTGCATGTCTAGACTGGCCTACAAGGCCCATGCTATAACGCTTCACTTATCACTTTTGCTTTACCCTTGATGCATGGTACTGTCCATCAAGGGTGAAGCAAACACATGCTAAGTGTTATTATGTTGCTAGAAAGGACAACATTTAATTTAGGCCAGTCTAGACAGTTAATAGCACTTCTGTCTGCTTTACTCTTGATGCAAAGGGCAAATGTGAACATACGTTTGATTGTGTGGAACACTGGTCTATCTTGGTATAGCCAGTCTAGATGTACTTTCTTTCTGTTGCATGGCCCCCTGGGATGCCTTGTATGGTAATACTGGCATATATTGTGCAGTATGCATGGACATGTATGGGCAAAGTCAGCATGATAATGTTTTATATAATGGCATATTTTATGGGCAAAGACATCATCAAAATGTGTTGCAAAATGGCCCTGTGCACTGTTGGTGGCTTGCATCTATTGGGTTTTTTCATGTCTTACTACACAAATCTGATTGCAGACTGTTTGGCATTAAACTAATTTTTCACAGAAAGTGCTGTCAAATGAACCGTTTCAATGCATTATATTAAAAATGCTCTAATGGGAAGTATCAACTTGAAGCCCCCTAGTTTGGTTCAGACACCCTCACTAAGCTTGGTCGCTCCTACATACTAGGCGCATACATTTACGCCCCTCTAGTTAAAAAACTCACCAGCCGCCACTGTCAGTAAGATCTGAAGGATATCACTGCCTACAGAGAAGCTGATCTAAAGTAAAGCATCTCAGCTGGTTAGGCATGAGCTATGTACATCAGGGTGTTGGTATGCCATGTTTTACTGTTCTGCCTGTGGTTAGCGCAATCACAAAAAAGCAAAAGACTCAGGAAGTTAAGTAGTTTCTCTATCAAGTGCTATTATTGTTAGAATGAAACATCATTGGAGAAACAATATTGTGTGTGGCCCACTATCCAGCACTTTCGCCACACATCCTAGAATTGAAGTTTGTTTATATAATGGTACCAGTACCACAACATGTTGGAAAGGGTGTAGTAAGGGTGCAGAAGTAGGACGCTGACACAGTGGCAGCATTTTGGTTGATAAAGACTTTTATTATGCAGATGATACAGAAAATCCCTACGTGGCCCTATGACTAAGATGGGTTGCCCTACCTCAACCAAAAGACTATGTGGGAATGTCGCCTGTGAGAATGGCTCCCTTCTCCAGATTTCAGTTCTCCTCAAAAAGGCCAACATAAAGTTCCAGGTTCAATCAAAGTCAAAGTTCACAGTTCCAACAAAAAGATCTCTAGGCAACACCAAGGGGAATGTCTCCCTTCCCCTGGTCACAGTATTTGTAATACCAAGAGGTTTCTCCTCTCCTAGCTCTTCACAAAGTTCACAATACCATGAGGACACGTCTTCTCCCTTGGCTTCTCCAGGTTCTCACAAACACCAGTGGCACATGACTCCCTTTCCCTGGTTACAAGAATCCCAAAAGGTGGAATCCCTCTCTTGGGCCAACCCTTTTCAATGTACTACACTAACTCAATCCCCTTCCTTTTTCTGTCTACTTCAAAGGAACGCCAGTAATCAGTGAACTGGTATGAGAAAGCCATTATCCAAATACGGGTGTTAAGGATACCTGAGGCAAAGCCAACAAGAAGAGTGCGTATCAAGCTCTAAAATGGGGCAAAAAACAGATGAGGTACATTTACTAAAGATAGTAAAGGAAGACGTATGCAGGAGAAAATGTATTGAAGTGCACATGTGCAGGGTTATAAATATGTCAGTGTAAATCTTTTGTTGTGTGTAAACTAGTATATATATATATAAAACAATAGTAAAAAATGTAAATGATTTTTTAGATTCTTTGATCGATAAAGCGATTGACATCAATCAGAAGGATAGAAATCAAAGGCAAACAATTAATGAATAAAGAAGAGATTCTTAAAATATCAATGACAAAACAACGAGATATAAAAAATGGATAGAAAGGGGTGCGTGGCCAGTAGCGCTGTCGAAGCAGACGTACTGCTGGTGGCCTCCGCTCATGTCGTGAATAAACTTCTGGTGCTTCTCACCTCTCTTCTCTACCCCTTCGGCCAGGACAAAGCAGGGGAGAACTTGAGGGACCGCTGCTGTGACACACAGACCTAGATTGCACTTGTAAACGGAGAAACGCTGGAAGAATGATGGGACCCGGGCTGCTGAGGATCACTTTCAAAATCTCTTGAATAAAGTGCGAACCTCTCTCCCACCCCCAACCCTATTAATAGCGGGCTCTGATTTTTGCTTGCCAGGCGAGTCTTGAGGGGCACCACTGACAAAAGCTACTGGGGGCAATCTGATACACTGGCTGAGGAACCTCTTACATCCTCCACCATAACGACTCTGGATCCTGTATCTATCTGGTCCTTTGAACTCTCTGAGGCAGTAATTTGTTGGCTGGAAATCAGGATGGGCTGCATACATCGATTGGATTTAACTTCTGCTGGGTGGGGGTGTACCTGTAGCAGGAGATAACATGTCCAAGCAATCAAAATCCCCAAAGAATGCGGACATATCCACAATGCTAGTGCCTGTAGACAAAGGGAAGAAGGCTGACTCAATGAAATCTTCATCTCAGACCCACGAGTGTCCTTCAGGTTAGCTGGCTATCAAAGAGAATATTCAAGCCTTCATGTTGGATATCAAGTCCGAGTTTCGTAATTGCATGTCCGAGATACACTAAAATGGAGAGGTAGATCAGAGAGTCGTGGAGACGGAGCAAAGGGTGGGAAAGATGGAGGGCCATGTCCTGGAGCATTCAACTGCACTGACGGACATGCAGCAAAAGATATGAATAATGGAAAGGAGAAGTGATATGTTAAAATGCAAGCAGGAAGACCTGGAGAACCGGACCAGAAGGAACAATTTACGCATTTGAGGAGTGCCCAGATCAGTCCCAGACCAGGCTCTGGGTGAATATGTTGGTAACTTTTTTCATACTCTATTGCCACACCTCAACACATCAATGCTACTACTTGACCACGCTCATAGGTTGCACACTCACAGAGGTTAAACTTCAGGTTCCTTTCCTGATATCATCACCCAGATCCATTTCTACACTACCAAGGAAGACATTTTGGCAGTGGGTCGTAGCAGGGATCGACTAACCTTCCAGGCCCCTCCTACACAGATTTTTTAAGACCTAGCAACTGTCACAATCCAGAAACGAAGGGCTCTGCGGCCACTAACTCTATCCTTGTGGAATCAAAATATCAAATATCGATGGCTATTTCCCACTGCTTTACGGATTGTGTTCAAGAATACCCTCCACACTATCTCCAGCTTGAAGATGCAGAAGGGATTTTAAGCTCCTCTTCACCAAACAGAGAGGAGAGCTCCTTGCTTGAGGCCACGGAAGAAGGTGAAAGCAATAAGCCAAAGATGCAGCGATCCACTTGGTGGAGAGTACAGAAAGATTGTAATACAGGAAAAATTCAGCTATAGACCTGAATTTTGCCTTTGATTTACAGAACGTTTCCTAGCACGAGAGGGAAATTAGTACCAAACATCGAAGAAGCGTCAAGCAACTCAGACTGAGCAATGGGCAACATGCGGTTCATGTCCAGCCTCAAGTGATAGGTCACCTGATGGTCGTTGGGGCTATTTGCCCTTTTTTTTTTGTTCTTTTTTTGTGGTTAGATTTTTGTTTCAGTTGTTCTGTTCAGTTAAAACTCCGGCTGGAACATCAATGAGGGTTCCAAGCCGACATTAAAAAAATGCGTAAAGCATCAAAAAAGCCTGCAGAAATAACAGAGAACCAGAAAGGGGTATGGTTGACCAAAGTTGGGTTAACCAGACAAGGAATATTGTGTACAGGACCAATTTAAGAAGAAATATAAATGAGTAAATTACAATTTTTTTTGAGTGCCTATTGCCTATTGCTTGACGCTTCTTTGATGTTTGGTACTAATTTCCCTCTCGTGCTAGGAAACATCCTGTAAATCAAAGGAAAAATTCCGGTCTGAAGCTGAATTTTTCCTGTATTACAACCTTTCTGTACTCTCGACCAAGTGGAACGCTGCATCTTTGGCTTATTGCTATTTTGGTTTATGTTACAGATGAAAAATCGTGGACCTTGAGTGAACACAGGAGGAATGTCTGCATGGCCTTAAATATGGAGAAAAAGAAAAAATAGTTAAGTATTGGTCCACACTACAAGGGTGTGGACACACAGTTGATCATTATTAAAAGTAAGAGGATCCAGGTAAGTAACAGAAAAAGAGGTAGATAGAGACACAGAGGGCCTCATTACGAGTTTGGAGGTAGCCATGCCGTTTTTAGCGGCATGGCTAGCCCCAAACTCAGGTCTGGGTCCCGAAAAAGGGGACTTACCGGGCCATTCCGAACTTGGAGGGCCCGGTAATTCCCTTTCGCGGGACCCAGACCTGGTACGTCCCCATTCCCATTTGAGCCCCCATAGAGCTCAATGGGAATGGGAAGGATGCTAACAACGGGCCTGTTAATGACGGGCCCATTGTTAGCATCCTGTACTGCTAGCGGGTACCACTTTGCACGTCTGGTCTGGCCAGGCATCCAGAGCAGGACCCGCTGCAGAACTCGTAATGTGGCAGCCCAGAATGAACGGTGCGGGTCACTTACCGGCACCGTTCATTCCGTGGCCGCCACACTTGTAATGAGGCCCAGTGTCTTCAAGTGTGTAGCCATTTCCCCAAGATAGGTGCAATCAGGTGTGAAGAGAGTAGAAAATAGATGAAAGCATGGCCACTTCAGACAAACGCAGAAAATAGAAGTCAGATTGGAGGTGGGTAATTATTTTTTTGTTTATATTGCCAAGGGGATTCATTTGGTGAGGGTATAAAAATGTTTAGAATAGGCAAACACTGTAGTTTAATGATAAAAATGAAGGCACGTAGTAAGAATTGGTGTAATAGTCTAGAAAAACAGGGGTAGACTAGATTAAGTATAGTGGTATAAGGAAGAGATATTGTGCAGCTAAACGCTTCTGTTTGTCTCAACAGGATGAAAGCAAAGCACAAAAGAAAAGAGCATGGTCCAACGTACTCGGGAGAAAGATGGAGAAACAAAGTCATGAAGCATTTACAGCTGAGCAGCAAGCATGTTCAGATAAGCTGTAGAAGCACTTTCAACAGAGCCATAGAAGCACGTTCTGCTAAGCAGACGAAGACCGTTCAGCTGAGCAGAGAAAAAGGCTAAAGTACAGGCCGAAACAGTATACAGGTCCGGTAAACAAGTTGTTCTTATGTGCACAACAGAGTCGGAGAAAGCCATAAATTAAATGAGCTGAAGGAAGTGAGAGAGGATCTTCAAAAAAAGTAAGGAGAAAGGGTTTAGGTTAGAAAGAAACGTGACCCCCTTGCCAGTCCCCGAATGACTTTTGTCTCTATTTTCGATTTTCTACAGACAAAAGGGATCACTGAGAGAAGCTGTCCTCATCTGCTGCGGATGCGCCTAGAAGATGGGAAAAGAGAAGACGCCCTTCTCTTAATGTCTTTTTCAATGTGTTTATGTGTTGTTTGTTATTTTTGTCTCACTGGTTTGAATGTGTCGACCTTAGGAGAAAATGTGTCCCTCGAAGGACAAATGATGTGTGTAAAAAGAAAGCCCAGATAAAACATAGGGGCAAGAAAATGAATGAGATAGGCAAATGCATGTATTGCCTAAAATTAAATGTGTTTCTGTAAACAAGTTAGGTTCCAGCAGGCTGCCCATACAGTACAATATGTATAAAGAATGGAGAGAATTAGTAGCTTTAATATACCAAAACAAAAATGTTAGATATAGTTTGTCTTGGAGGCAGGAATGACCCTAAAATGTTTTAACCGTAGATTTTTAGGAGGTAGGGATGTTCAGAAAATGTGTACATGTAGTTTGTTTGAAGGCCGGTGAAGATTGCCAGAATATGCAGACAAGGTTTTTAAGGAGATGGGTTGACAGGAAATGTACTGATAATAGAGACATATTTATTTTACAAAGGAAACACATTCAGCTTTTATATTACAGGTGGACAACGAGGGGCCCATGTGGCTCAGAAAATTGGCCAAATACATAGGCAGAGAGAAGTCACCAAGGAGCTCAATGGTAAGCCTTGTTCAAATTACCCATCTGTATTAAGATCTGCTAAAATCTCCCCCATCCTTGTGTTCCCTTGCTAAAAGTGCCCCCCATGTTGAATGGACATAACTGATGCTCTATGGAAAAAGAGACACTCCAATGTGAGAGAGCTGGCCTTGAATTGAAGGCCCAAAGACTTGCTGCAAACCAACTCAAAATAGGAGGACAAAGCTCTACAGGAAACAGACGGTCCGCAGATTCCAAACAGAGATGAGTCGTGGAAGATTTAACAGAGAAAAGAAAAAAAATAAACTTTGTGCATTTGAATAGATGTATGGGCAAGACAATGGGAGCAAGGAATGATGTTGTGGGGTGGGAGTAGCAGAAAAGATGTGGACGATGAGCCACGATATGGCTAAATTGTATGCAGATGATGGGCTGTTGGGTTACCTCAAGTGGTGACTGTCTCTCAAAAAAGCCATAGTGGCTGTAAAATTTTCTGAGGCATATAGTTAGTTTAAAGTAAACTGGGGAATGGATGTATGTCTCAAATAAAAGTAAATAAATGTAGTTTTAGGGACACATACATGTTTAGATTAAGAGAGTGTAATGTGTTAGCAATGACGTTGTAGAAATGTGTTAGGATATCCCTTAGATTAAAGTAAATTACCTATAAAAAAGGCTGATTAGGTCAGAAATGTGTAGGTAGATTAAGAATTGAGGAGGGTGGACATGGGTGTGGTTGTAAGTATTGAGTAAATAACTAAATACTGTACAGATGGGGGGTGTAAAGGAATGCCTATCCCCCCCTGCCTCTATCTGAATGTAGTGGAGATAGACCCCCCCTTTTAAACCAAGCATAGATAACTTGGTGGGCTGATCTATGCCTTCAAATGTGCAGAAAACTAGAAATGATAGTGCTTCGTAGCAAAGAGCTTTAAAAAACGATTTATGTTCATAAGGTCAGAATGTTTTAAATAATGGAAGGTTTGTTAAGTAATACATGATAAGCATATTGTACTAAAAAACTAGACTTGAAACAGACCAGATGTCAAGATATGGCCAGAAATAGGGTAATCCACCATTTTGTGATAAGTCAGACGATTCCAAAAATGGTGGATTGCTGTGAGTCATGATAACAACAGTGGAGATCTTTTTTATAAGAGTTCGTGAAAAGTTAAAAATAGGGGGCTAGGAGTGAGCAGAACCAGTTTAGACTAGGCTTGAGCGACAGATGGGCCACTCGAGTGGCAGGGAGGTCAGCCAACACAAAGTAGAAATAGGAACAGCTCATTGATCATGCCATACGAGTTAACGAATCACAGATAGAAAGGGGTTGTCTTTGAGACCATTAGCTCAGCTCCCTAGGACTGTATATAAGGCTGTGTAAACTTAGCAATTTGAGCAGAGTTCCAGAGATATCCCTAAGTATAAAGTGTATTGCCTGACGGAAGAAAATAAACTGATGTCTTCTTGAAATCTGCCTCAGTCTCCTGCTTGCTCCAGAGTCTCTTTTTTGACCCCAAGAGATGCCAAAGCCGAGTAGATGGGGGTGTTTGAACCCTCATTAACAGGAGGCCCAGTGCAGATAGTGCCTCTGGCAAGCGCAGAACTAGGCTTCAGAAACAACAGCACAAGAAAGGTTGGAGAAAACCAACAATGTGGACGAATCTTTGATGTACCAGGAATGAAGGATGGGACAGTAATGATAATGGACCACTACCGAGCTTGTGTAAGCTTATATAAAGCTACCCAGGGACTGGGGAAGACTGTGTCCCATAGTGGTTATTCACATTCCAGCATTAGTGATTCCGAAAAGTGACTTGAACATTGGAGAGTTTCCAAAGGCGGATGCTCATCTAAGGAAGAAGAGATCACTGAAGTTTCTCAACAGAACAAAGAGGGAGAACTATATTTCAGCTAAATCAATAGAAGCTTTTGATGCCCTTACATATGAACACCGGTGGTTCAGTCAGACTGCAGCAATATTCACGACAATCTTCATGCCAAGGATCCAGGTGATGACGAATGCCAAATGGTTACAGAGAACCAGATGGGAGCTCATGCAGACAGTCAACACTGCTATAAAGGGATTCAATGCTATCAGAGCCATAAGACTGAGGACACTCCAGAATAGATATGTGCTGGACATGATTACAGCCATGGATGGAGGTGTTTGTGCCAAAATCAGGGAATCATGTTGAGCATTCATACCTGCTCACGATAAAGGGAATCAGACCCTGACAGAGGCCATAACGTGGTTGACAACTTTGCATACCAAGATGGAAGATGAAGTAGAAGATATTGTGGATGACAGCTGGTTTGCATCAATCTTCTCAATGGTGCCAGAATGGATGGCGAATATCTTCATGTTCCTTGGAGCATTACTGCTGATGATAATGTTTGGATTCTTTGTGATCAAGATAATAATCAGACAGTGCAAGAAGACAGCAAAGAAAGCAGTAGGAATGAAGATCATGATTGATGTTGAATCTGGATTTCAACCCAAAGAGCTGACTTATGAAGAAATCAGAGACTGTGGTGTCCAGTCATTTGGTCGAATTAAAACTGGTCGAATGACATTTGGTCGACGCAATTTGGTCAAAAACCAAATGGTCGAATGTTTTTTTTTAATTATATATTTATTTTTCGGGTTTTCGTTTTTTAAAAAAAGGGTTTTTTAGAAAAAATGGGGGTTGGGGAGGGACCCCCCCCAAAAAAAAAGGAGTAAAAAAAAAAAAATTCGACCATTTGGTTTTCGACCAATTTGGTTCGACCATTTGTCTGGTCGACCAATTTTTTTCGACCAAATGTCTGGTAACCAGAGACTGTATAAAAGCTAGCATCCATGCACCTGTTGAGGATTTCCATCAGGCGATACACCCTGGTCTCAGCCTAGTATGCAGTGCACAACTGAAATGCTTATTGTGTTATATATACAGGTTTAATATTTGAGAGACACACCACTCACATCACCCTCCCCCGCCCCTGTTTCAAATACCCCGGGTCACAATGGACCAGGAACCAGGCTGGTAGGTAAAAGTAGTATTTATTTATTTATTTTAAATTAAAATCAAACATATACTTTTTAATATATGGGGCAGCAATCACTGATGTGGTGACAATAACAAATTAGACGGTAAGTAATGCACTTAAGTTCACTCTTTAGCAACACAAAATAGAAAACACCAGAGAATAGAGCACTTTTGGCTTGTTTGGAAAGATAGCACTTAAGTTAGGATTTCCCCCTCCAATATTCCTCAACCCACAAAGAATCAATTCTAAATATATATAAGGAAGCAGCAGGCAATCAGGAATGAGGAACAATACACACAATTCGAATCCAACCTTCCCTCCTCAAACAAGAGAGAAAAATGGATTTGAAACCTTACAATGATAAACTGACACTTGAAAATGGCTGAATAAAACACTGTGCAAAAATCCCTAAATCAGTACAAATTTCTATGGGAGCAACATTGGAAAGATACTAGAAGTCATAAGCAATAGTTTGAGTAAAAGCAAACAATTTGAATTTGGATAGAAGGTTGAAAATAATTTAGAATAAAAATAACACGTGTAAAACTTTGCAAAAAGGTTGATTCCTACCTAAAATTAACCAAACGGTTCTTAATAAAAACGTGTGAAATACACTGATTTCGAGTGCGGTTGGGGTGTAGGTATAGGTCTTAGGTATAATCAAGAATTGAAATGAGGTCTCTATTAAACTGAGGGAGATATGCAATGTAGAATAAGAGGCGTTTTTAGAAAATCGGGAGGTGAAAACAGAAAAAGAAATTCAATTGGGACAAGAACAGTTTTACTCTAAGTTTTACTCTATGCTAGAGCATTCCAGCTAGAATACCAAAGAGGGACACATTAAGCTCTAGAGTTGATTCATGACTTCAACCAAAGATCCCTAGCGCCCGCCCTGGCGGAACCAGTCGGATCACTCGAAATAGGATTGATAGTTTAGGGTTTTTACAAGATAGAAATGACTAAAGAAATGGAGCTTAGCAAGATAAATCAAGGACAGGATTGCAATAAGGATTCTGATAATTTTACAAGTTATTAAGGTAAGGATAGGATGTTCTAGAGATTGGGATAGGACAAGGCAAGGCAAGGTATGCTATGGTTTTCTATGATTGCTATTAATACTTACAGTCCACTTTAATTTAGGATTTTGGACCGTCAAGGGTTGTGGTCACCACACAGATCTGGTCTAGCACAGGACAGCTGGGCAAATCTGGCGGGACAGGATCAGCTGGGCCGTTCTGGTGACCGGACTGCACTGGACTGACACTTCTGGTTACTGGATACTAAGTGTGCAGCAGGCATGCATCTAGTAGCAGCAAGCCAGGCTGGATCAGGATGCTTCTCTTGGGTTTTTGGGATTTTTTTTTTTTAATTTGAGGCCTAGCTGAAAATGGGGTCAGCAATGCATAGGCCTTGGCTTTGTAATGAAAATCTAGAATCAGGATCAAACAGGATGAAGAAATCAGGAACCGGACACCACGCAGGAATTCAGGAAGAAAGTCAGGAATCAGTGTCAGGTCCTGTGTGCTGTCAAGAGCCCTTATATATCATGCAAGATGACATCACTAAAGTATATGACATGGGCAGGCTTACTACTCCTGCCTCTAATAACAGGATTGGGCAAGGTAGAAGTCTCCTCCTATCTCTTTGCTGATTGGATCACAGCAAAAGGATGTAATTTTTATGGGGTGATTTTTACAATGTCTAGAAACCTCCCCCAGCTATTGGAACCAAAATCTAACTTTACCACAAACACATATTTATGCAGTTGCAACCTCTGAGAAAATCAGATACACAGGTTACATATTTTGTACGTCATAGTTCAATCGAAACACCAAGTCTGTGGGACCTGGTTTCGCCTTTCTGACACATTTTGGTAATTCTAAACATGAAGGATTTGGCTGAAAATTCCCCAATTTTGTACACAGATGAACATTTACCCCAGGGATGTATATACAAAATGTTATGTTCGCAACAACAATATTTTCCCTATAATCTGCCATTCTGTATAACCTCTGTTCCTTATGCAGTAATGAGTTCTACCAAGTTTTCAAAGAAAGAGCATGAAATTAGATTTAGAACTATGAACTTTTCATATTTTTCCTAATTCTTGCTGCAAAGTTAAACGTCTTTAAAGTTCAGTTACAAAATAGCCTTTAAAACCAAAAGGCAGTCCAGTGTCACGTGATCATTTTTTTTCTTTTTTACCCAACTGCTGTCAATTGTCACTTCCTTTGAAGCTGGATGAGGGGCCTCTCTCTTGATTGAAGGTTTTATTGCCCCTCACACTTGATAGGTGAGAGTCTCAGCCTGCTATTGTCCCAGCCTGGAGCAAAGACGAATGTCTGATGAGCTTGTGATGTTTCTTTGCCCTGGTGCATTCAAAGTCTTTCAAGCTGGCAATTATCGATTTCCTGTGCCAGAAGTTTAAGATTTGTCACCCTTTCTCAAGGCTAGCAACTGGCAGAGCAAGTTTTTTTTTCAGCTTGCCAACTTAGCCTATGAGTTTTACATCTTGACTTTAACCTGTGGAATCAAAACAGTTTATAGGTGTACTTTTACCAGCAACAAATCCTTTTACATTGCTAAGTAAACATGCCTTCACACAACAATTTACTTTTATAGGCGATTTTCTCTCTTCAGTCAGAAAAAGAACATTTTACTATTTCTTTAAATTTGGTTTTCATCTCCAGCAAATACATACTTTATGCAGCTATAGTTCTTTTCTTGAGTGCTGGAGTTGTTTTGCAGCATGGATACATTTACACAGGCATCTATTTAGAGTCTTTCGCTGAACAGCTAATTTAGATACTTTTGCAAAGAAAATAGACGCATTTCCCTTGTAAAATGAAAACAAAGCCTCTGGTTGATTTTTCAAAGATACTTTTGACAGGAGCTGTCATTCAAATGAGGCCCGGTTTCTCTGAGACACAATGGATGATCCTGGAAATTGCAGGGCCTTTTTAATGACAGTGGTTCATAAGGACTGGATGAGTTTAGCAGCAAGCAGCACTTTTAAAGGTTGAAAGAGGTGTCATTTTAAAGAGGCATTTCGAGTTTTCAGCAAAGTAATGCTGCCTCTTTCACTTCACTCCATGTTAAATGTTGCAGAGCACACTGGCACATTCCTGCAGTGAGTACTCTGTTCCAACCCACCTGAAATTTGTGTGGCAGGGTTGTAAAAACAAAGAGAAAATATCAAGGCTGAGTACCCCAAAAGGAAATGAACCGAACATAGGTTACAAAGGAACATACAAAGATCTTTAATTTATACTGAACAGTTTCAAAGGACAAAACAATCAGATAGCTATCAGCCCTCAGTACAACACAGCGAACTCCAGCATGGTTCGGTGTGCTCAGCGAGTGGGACTGTAAATTAGAATTAGTCGCACTTTTATACCCTTTGCGAACATGATGTCCAACCCTACTGTGGGTAAGACCGAAAGTACCTTCCAACCCCAAGATCGCAAGAAGTCCCAGAACCAAGCGCTTAGATCCCAGTTTCCCTCGGGAACATGCACTTCTGAACTAAGGACGTGCAGATTCTGTATTGCTTTGAAGATAGTTGGGGAGGAATCTGGCAGGAAAACACAGCAAGCGGACCCCACTAATTTACACACTCCACCACGTTCAGCCAAAATGACATCTAATGCCATCCGGTTCTGGAGTGCTACTAGTCTTATCGCTTTCTGTTCTAATGTCATATTATAGAGTATGGGCCTCATCGCAAGTTGGGCTGTAGCCCTTAAATGCGGTGGTAACGGTATTACCGCCGCATTTAAGGGCTGGCCCTATCACGAGTTGGGCGCTAAATTGGCTGTTTTACCTTCAGGTTTTTTCTGGAGGTGAAAATCCCTGTTTTCGGCGGTATTGCAGCCGGCTGTATTAGCCTGCAGTATTAGCACTGAAAATTCCCCATTGGATCCAATGGACCCAATCAGGAATGGGGATTTACAGTTAAGGCCCAACCCGTGATCCAGTGGTAATACCACCAAGCCAGTCGGTGCTAGGGCTATTACAGTCGGCGGTATTACAGCCGGGAATACAGCCCAACTTGTGATGAGGCCCATGGTCCGGTTGATGGTTCTCTCCAGTACTCTCGCTAGTCTTCTGATATCTTCGGAATTCACTATCTGTTCCCAAAATGGCACGAATGATTTTGCCACATCTCCCAAAACCTGTGATGGAGTGTCACCGTTCTCGTCCCGCCGTGGATGAGCCTTTGAAACCTCTACTGTACTAGCTATGAATACCCCGGGCAACAGGATCCCTAAATCACAGGTTCCCTGGCAACTCCTGGGTAACCATGGAAATGCTACATTACCGCAAACAAAGTAGACAGGTTCGCCTACATACAAAGGGCTGTCTTCCCCAGTCAAATTTGCTACGTTGGTACAACCTTTAAAATCTCCCATTGACTGAGTGCCATTCCTATGTATGCAGAAAGAAACTGAATCGGGGCTATGGTTAACAGTGTAAGAAGGAGGCATGGCATCTTGAAGGAAATCAAAGATTGAAAGGGACGAGACAGTCTATCAGAAGGCCTAATATAAGCAACATTGAGCTTACTCCTATTTGCGAAAAGTGAGCATCCCAGGGGAGTCAGAACACGTTTCTCAAAACTATTCAAACTAGTGCCATCAAAGTTCCCCGAGATGGTATCGTTCCAACTGCCAAAGAACAGTGCTCTAAGAGAAGCATAACAAGTAGTTGTCAAAGGTAAAGGGTGAATATACCAATTTAGCCCCTTATCC
Organism: Ambystoma mexicanum; assembly: GCF_040938575.1. Classification (NCBI taxonomy): domain Eukaryota; kingdom Metazoa; phylum Chordata; class Amphibia; order Caudata; family Ambystomatidae; genus Ambystoma; species Ambystoma mexicanum. The sequence continues at coordinate 850,216,318 of NC_090930.1, forward strand.
CCGTGTTGCGGTAAATGCGAACAGACCCAACAGTTGGACCTATTAAAAATGGCATGCGTAGCATTCATGATAAGTAACAGAGTATTGTTCTGATACCTTTGTCTATGCTGGGAGTCCCTAGGGGACAGAGTATACAAATATACAAAGGGAGTAGAAACAGTGGGTACATTTTCAGTCGGTAACAAGGACTCTAAAGTATGAGTTTCCTCGAGGTACCATAGGCCTAAGACAGTGACTATTATAAAACCAAATATTATTATAAAACACAGCAATACGTTTTCGGGGCCCAAGTGCTTTGTCCATTATCCCGGCTGGTCACACGATCATTTACAAGTCCCATAGGAGCAGTAGCGGTGGCAGGCATTGTAGTCTTCAAAAAGAAACCCCCAATGTTTGTTGCTGGCGACCTCCCGGCCGCGCGACTTCTTAGTCATTCCGCAACCCTAGCCAACAGAATCCCCTTTTCTCAAACAATTATTTGGGCAAAAAAGCAAGCCCTCGATGATTCTTTTCCTTCTCCGAATGCACAGCCGAACCGTGCCGTAAGTCTATTTCCTTGGACGAAGATTGTACCTTGCTTTTCCCGGTACTGATTGATCCGGAAACAATGTGTCGTCACTTCCCGTTGGAAGCAACGTATCAAGAGCAAGTGAAGATGCAGAATTCGAAACGACAGTTTCCGGAAGCAAAACGTTTGGAGAGTGTAGAGACAGAATGACGGGTTTCCCAAGTCTCACGGGCTCAGAGAGATTCTCCGATGCACTCTCAGTGCTATTTACTGCTTTGGGATCGTTGGTTGCAGCATTAGCGAGGGGTTCTGTTTCTTCTGTATCGTGTGGCACTGGGTGAGGAAGTTTCTTGAGGTGCGACGCATTGATCCAATGTTTTCTGCCTGAGACACGCACCGCCGTTTGTGTGACCAGCAGGACCTGGAATGGGCCCCACCAAGGAGGTGCAAGGCAGGAAGAACGCTCAAATGCCTTGGTAAGTACCCAGTTCCCCAGGCCGAATGCTGTGGTCCGGGCCCTCATATCGCAGAGGTAAATCCTCTCGCACCTGGTGATAAATCAAATACAGGTTTTTAGTCAACTGGCTGCAATAATCTGAAAGAAGTACATTTTCAACATTTTTCAAAGATCTACATTTAGGAAGATTCCAGATATTGGCAGGTCTCCCCATTACCACCTCAAATGGAGAGAGCCCAGTCTTAGTTTGAGGGGTTGTACGCATGGCTAGTAACACGATCGGTAAGGCATCCGGCCATTTTAGTTTGGTGCCAGAACACATTTTAGCGAGCTTGTTCTTGATGATACCATTGTGTCTTTCTACTAGTACGGCGCTCTGAGCGTGTCTGGCTGAATGGAACCGTTTGTCGATCTGTAATGCCGCACATATCTGCAGAATTACAGCAGCAACAAAATGTGGACCATTGTCCGACCAGATGACTCTTGGTAGCCCGAACCGAGGAAAATATGCCTTTAACACGGTTTTCGCAGTAGTCATGGCTGTAGCATCTTTGACAGGGAAAGCCTCGACCCATTTACTAAAAGCACAGATGACAACTAACACATACTTCATATTGTTACAACGTTCCATCTCGATAAAATCTAAGTGAATGACTTCGAAGGGGACAGAAGGTGGCCCAAAACTTCCCCTTGGAGTTGATGTCCCCTTTCTCACATTGTGTTGTAGGCAAATCATGCAGACCTGAACATAGCGCTGGACAATTTTTGAAATTTTTGTCATTTGCCCAAACTTTCTCTAACATTTTCATAACCTTCTGGGCACAAATATGTGTAGGGCCATGGGCCATAACGACCATCATCATCACATAAGCATCAGGGAGTTGCCATTTCCCTTCAACTATGTCCACCCAACATCATCGAGTTCCCCCAAGCCTTCAGCCCACCTCTTGGATTCTTCTAACGTGGCATCAGCTTGGATATCCCGTACAGACCCAACAGTCTCCCTTGAAACATACATCTCCGTAAGGAGATCGATGGCAGTTTGTCTAGCTATCTGATCAGCGAAAGCATTCCCTTTTCCTATATCATCTATAATCTTTCGATGTGCTGCACATTTCACAACAGCTAACTGTAGGGAGCGCAAGCGCTGAGAGCAGCTGTACTATTAGGGAGCCATGTTGGATCTTTGAGCCATGCAAAGTTAAGAACCCTCTCACTGACCAAAGTCTCCCAAAGTTGTGAACCACCCCAAAGGCATACTGGCTATCAGTATGTATGTTTACTGTAAGCCCTTCGGAAAGTTCACAAGCTCGGGTCAATGTTATAATCTCTGCGGCCTGCACAGAGTTATGTGTGATTCTCTTGGTTTCCACGACCGTGCTCAATGTGGTGATTACATAAGCAGCTGTGGATGTACCATCCGGAAGTTTGAAGCAAGAGCCATCACAAAACAGCTCTCCTTGTGGATTGTTCAAAGGAGTGTCTTTTAGATCAATTCTACCCTTTGTCTCTTGTTCGGTAGTATACAGACAGTCATGTGACTCTTTGTCACCGCAAGCAGTACCTTGCGGGAAAGGTAAGAGTTCAGCCGGATTAAGAACACAACACCTCTTAATCTGGATATGAGGAGCAAATAAGATCAATTCATATCTCGTCACCCGTGCGGAGGTGAGGTGCTGCGTTTGGGTTCTGTTCAGTAGAAAATCTACAGAGTGGGGCACCATCAGGGTTAGATCATATCCTAGGACCATTCCCTCACTCTGTTTTACAGACGCAGCAGCAGCGACAGCTCGCAAACATCTTGGCAAAGCACATGCTACAGGATCAAGGGCGGAAGAAAAGTAACCGCACAGCCTATTCTTCCCTCCATGTTCCTGCGTTAATACAGCCAAAGCACATCCATCACATTCATGCACAAACAACACAAAGGCCTTTTCATAATTTGGTGTGCCCAAAACGGGTGCCGAGCACAATGCAGTCTTGAGCAGATCAAATTATTGCTGGTGTTCCATGTTCCACTGCAATAGCGAAGAAATGCCCTTCTTTGTCAAAGCCAACATCGGTTTAATCACTAGTGAGAAGTTTGGGATCCACAACCTACAGTAAGAAGCCATACCTATCAAGACTCTAACTTCCTTCTGTGTATTTGGGACATACATGCCAGAAATTAATTTGATCCTTTCAGGTGTCAATCTTCTTCCCTCCTTTGACAGGAGATAGCCTAAATAGGCGACCTCCTGACAACAGTATTGAAACTTTTTAAGCAAAGCTTTGTGACCATGTTTAGCTAGATGAATAAGCAACAACACAGTGCCCTCCTTACAAGCACTCTCGGAGTCTGCAGCTAAAAGCAAGTCATCAACATACTGAAGCAATGTACAAGTAGAGGGCAATTCAAGAGTATCAAGCTGTTATTTCAAAGCCCTACTGTAGATGCTAGGACTCTCTGTGTAACCTTGAGGTGCATGAGTAAATGTAAATGAGCGTCCCCCTAAGGTGAATGCGAACAAGTATCTACTGTCCTTGTGTATAGGAATACTAAAGAAAGCATTCTTTAGCATTCTTCAAATCCACAACACTAAAGTAAGTAGCTGTAGCTGGAATCAGGGTTAATATTGTCATCACATCAGGTACAATTGGAAATTGCGGAGCAACGACTTTATTAATGGCACGCAAATCAACTATGAAACGGAATGGAATTGCATTATCGCCTTTTTTGTACACGGGTAAAATCGGACTATTGCACAAACTACCTGCAATTTCCTCAATCATCGGAAACAATGCATTTCAAAGCTTGCTCGCCCTTAACTGAAATCTTATACCGTGGAATGCGTGGCAGCTTAATTCCATGTTTCAAGACTATTTTAACAGGCTCAATCTGTAAAACACCGAAATCATTGTCGCCAATTGCCCATAAGCACTCTGGTACATCAATGAATTCTGGCGGCAGAGGTCTGGTTAGAAATTGAGAGACAGAAAGTTGCTGTGGTGAAATCGTCAAACACACTCTGTCAGAAGAACAATGAATTACCGCATTTAATTCTTTCCACAGATTCAACACCAGCAAATTCTCTCCACAATTTCGAAGTCAACAGAAAAGGACAGTGGTCCGTAAAGGGACCCAAGGAAATAGGTACTGGCAAAAAAACTGGACAAACAACTGGTGTGCCTGAAAACCCTACAGAAACATTGGTTTGCCCTGACAATGGAATGTTTGGAACCCGAGAATGATCAACGGAACACTTCTGTGCTCCAGTATCTATCAAAAACAGATGTTTCCTATTTCCCACTACCATTTCAACATAGGGACCTTTCTGATTAACGGGAATAGGTGTAGATTCCAAACCCTGCTTCGGGCAATCCTAACTAACAGAATGTCATAAAAAGGAAGCTCTTCAGATAGATATGCAGCAGAAGGATGATCAAATATGTTTCTAATATCCACACTCGGAGTCTGATTATCCTGCGAAAAAAGGTTGCTGAGGATCCTGTGCAAAGGATAGGCGTGGCCCCCTACATCCGGGCGACCTCTGGATCTTCTACCCATATTTCCGAATGTGTTATTCGACCTCTGTCGAAGGACGGGGCATTGTGCACACCAATGACCCTCTTGTCGACAATAGGCACACTGGTTAATGTTCACAGGGCCCAAGGGCAAATTCCCTTGGGGAACATACTGACCTCTAATCTGTGAGCTACCCCCTCTGGGGCCTCTAACAATTTGCTGTAATAATACTTTAGTCTTGAAATCACCTTTCGCTTCTCATCTCTATCTTTTTCATTATTGACACGATTCTCATAGTACTGAGCCATGTGCAGTACTTCTGATTCGGACTTCATCTGCCAAGCGCTCTCAGAAAACATAGGGCCTCATTATACGGTCGGCGGTAAGGGTTAACGGTCACCGTTAATGGTACCGGTGACCATTAACCCTTACCGCCTTACTACGAGGTCCCTTTGCGGGTTGGAGAATTTAATGCCTGCTTTTTGCAGGCGTTAAAAACCAACCCGCAAAAGGGACCAGGGAGCTAATTACGGTACCGCAATTTGCGGTGCCGTAATTAGCACCTTCCCCATTCCCATTATGCCCTATGGGGCAAAAATGGGAATGGGGAAGGGCAATGGGGAAAGGGGGAATTACCACCCCACCAACCTTGGAATAGGGCGGTAATTCCCCTTTCCACCAAGGCGGTGAGGGTATTTTACCGGCATGGACCAAGGTGCTAATAGCACCTTGGTCCATCGCCGTCCCTGTAATGAGGCCCAAAATCTATGTCTGGATGTCAGGCAGCAATCCACGCACAAATTTGTCCACAAATAATCTTTTCCCAGACTCTGTGCCTAAGTCTCGTCCACTGAAATCTGAGAATACCTGTTTGAACCGATTAAAGAACTCGGTAGCTCCCTCAGACTTCCCTTGGACAGAGGCCGTAAGCGTGTCCCAAATACTTCTCTTTTCGGGAATTATGGTTTTCAATTTTGCAATGATTCTATCAGGCAAAGTTAGTATCACCTGGGGAGGTCTCTCACCAGCTGGCCTTTTTCCATCGAGTCTAGTTAAGTTTGCCCATGTATCTCCCAACCCTGGTACGTCGTCTATAGTCCTAACTTGTTTCCACAAATCTATGGGCAGGAGTACAGGAAATAACAAATCAATGTCACCCAGGGTGAATACTGAGGACTGCAAGACAGACTCTATTTCTTTATAGAATCCTGTCAGATTTTTCCTAATGTCAGGAATAGGTTGTCTAATAGTGTTCACTTCCTGTCTTGAGAACGGGACGTGAACAAACTGTGATACATACTGTGCAGGAATGTTCACAGCAACTATACCCGCTGCAGCATTGGCCGCAATCTCAACCTTCGGGACAAATGTCGGCGGAACCTCTCTCATAGGCAACTGAGAAGTAGGCAACTCCGAACGCTAAAGCAGTCGAAGAAGTGTCAAGTGAATAAGCTCTCTTATAAATACTCAATAACTCTGTGGGACAACTAATCTTCACACAATCATCCTGTAGGTACTCTATCATTACTTGTATCACTTTCCTCTGCATTTCCGGCGTATACTGACTGTATGTGTCATATACCTCACTGGAGTTATCGACATATCTGAGATATATCTAAGCGCATCTTTCCTACAAATTCGTACTTCCTCAGATATCGATTTTCGACAAGGAAGGAACCGTTTCTGTACATACATACTTTCCCCCTCGTCATCCTCATTCTGTAACCTTTCCAACTCCTTTCTATACTCAAATATCATCTCGACATGCTCATTTACTTTCTCCACAGTGTCTCTTGAAAACGCTAAAGTGTTTAGATCTCACAATCCTTGTGGGAGATCTGCATTATTTAATTTGCCCCACATTACACATAAATGAATCCCTAAACCTTCAATAAAAACATTTTTCTCAGGAAAATTATCCATATTAGAAAGTGTGGCAAAAATGTTAGCTTGATCCTCTCTCTCCAAACAATGCTTAGCCCATGCAATCAATTCATGTTTCTTTTCTGGAGGTACAGTATTACGAGTGACAACCCTTGACCCCGCACCCTGATCGACTAAAAGCGGTACAGGACTACTTGGAAGAGGGGGAGCAGGTGGAGGGAGAACAACTGGAGGAAAGGAACAACAGGAGGAGCAGGAACAACAGGCAGAGCAGGAATAGCAGGAATAACAGCAAGAAGAGGCACAACAGCAGGAAGAGGAACATACAGAGGTGGCGCAGTGGCACCAGGCCTTCGCTCATTTAACAATTTATCAATAAGTTCATCAGAAACATGGAAATCTTTAGAAGGATAGATTTTCTGAATGCCAAGTGAGAAAGCCCTATCCATATTCCTAGCTGACTCAGACTGTTTATCTTGGTCATAAAACAATGCTTTTTCGGCGTTTGTTTTATGACGGTGCACATGTTTTTCCCTACTCTTAAGTTGCTGTAACGTTTCTTTTTTCCAATTCTGCAAAACATCGAATGCTGCAGATCTAGCCTTTTTCTTTAACAGAATTGACTCTAAATACTCAACACGAGGGATTTCAAAACTACCATTGATTGGCCACTGAAGTTCAGAGGCATGTCTGGTTTGTCTGTGCCAAATATCATTAAACACTATACTACCAATGCCATGCTTACAGTACATAGTACAAGCCGGCAACCCCTCCTGTGGTGCCGGACGGCTAAATTCCAAAGATTGTCTATCGCTGCGGAATTACGCCCTGAAGCAGGTAGACAATTTCCCAGGCATATCAAATTATTGGTGTTACCTGGTCAATAATTGTGTCTGCAGATACAATACACCAAAATCAAATTATCAGGATACTTAAGAATTGGGTCACGACTCACCTGATCAATCCTAAGGAGGTCCGATCGGATTTCAAATTCTTTTTCTAACAAATACTACCTTGTGTTTGGTGATTTCGACAAAACTGCCAGTCTCGATAAGTGGAAACTCGTCAAGATGCCGTCTAGGACCACAAGCTAATCGTCCAGGGATTGGGTCATGCAGCGCTGCTGAGGTGTCGTGTCTCGTTCAGAAGGGGCCCCCTACACCGTCCGATCCCGGTCCGATAGCCCGTGTCAACCTTCAAAAATCCGGCATCAATCTTGAGGGTCCCTATTCGGGCGTCAACTGTGAAAACAAAGAGAAAATATCGAGGCTGAGTACCCCAAAAGGAAATGCACCGAACACAGGTTACAAAGGAACATACAAAGATCTTTAATTTATACTAAACAGTTTCAAAGGACAAAACAATCAGATAGCTATCGGCCCTCAGTACAACACAGCGAACTCCAGCATGGTTTGGTGTGCTCAGCGAGTGGAACTGTACATTAGAATTAGTCGCACTTTTATACCCTTTGCGAACATGATGTCTAACCCTACTGCGGGTTAATATTCCTCTAATACATTATTGATCTAGGGTTCATGCCGAGTTCACACATCTATATGCTTAGGGTTTGCCTTTAATGCATTCACCAACAAGTCTACACGGTAACAGTGTATTTTAGGATTCCTCATAGAGTCTTCTCAAACATTAATACAATGTAGTTAAACAAGTGTTCTCAGTTCAGTATTTGGATACATTGTTCTTAACATATGCTAAGTTTTATTGGCACGAGTAATCCTTTACACACATGTCAACGAAGAGCAAGGTCTCAGTTCACGACCCCAACAAGTGGCCTGCAGGCAAGTTACATATTAGTTGTACACAGAGGTCAAGACGGCCATGATGTATTTCGGAATGACATCGTCCACCATTTTAACTCACAGGGTGACTTTACAGAGAGAACCTAAAAAGGGCGGATTGACCTAAAATGGCAGTTTACATTGATTCTAAGGTCAGGACCTTGCAACATGGATTTCTTCGCAAGTGGCTTACAAGCAGCTTGGCGTAGGCCAATATACATATATTCATTGCAATAGGAGGCACGATATAATTTCTCGTTTGACAGGGTGGTGCAGCCATTTTCTGGTTGTTGCAAAAATGCAGTTTAGAGATCCTGGTGCGCACAGGAGTCAGCGTGGCCATTTTGCTGTTTCTTGCACCACTGCAGCAAAGTGGTGTAGTAAAGCACAGCTGAGTGGGTTAATTTATCCCACACGCCTGAGGGAACGAATTTCCTGTATCCAAGAGACCACAAGAGATATGTGGGAAGATGGATCTACTGCAACCTGAGTGGACTGTGCAGCCACATGACCTGGAGTGTTGACGAACATGTAAAGTCAGCAGGATCTTTGAAAGGTGTGATGAAGATATGGATTCCTAAGAGGCACTTCTTCAAGAGAGCATGTCTAGATGAGAAGAGTGGTGAGAGAGTGGTCAATGAATCAACCAGAGGAGGGAGTGTAGAGGAGGAGCCAAAAGCCTTTACCGGAGGTCCCGCCCCCAAATTGCCTATCTGTTGGTAACCAGAAATAGCGACAAAGGCAACACCTGTAATGATGCCTATAACACGAGCAGCCTTTAAAGCAAAGTATCCATTAAGGAAACCATTCTTTATGTATGCAGGAAGAACTGACAGCCTCTTGGGAAAGATCCTTGAAGAGCATGTGAAGATGGATGAAAGAAGAGACTGTTGATGTGGCATGAAGCAAAGTGACACACCTCAGAAGAGATGACAAGAGAGAAGGTGAATAGACCATATAGAATCGGATGACGAAGTGAGAATCGAGTAAACTTTCATATGTGGAATGAAGATCACACGTGTGAAAAACACAGAAGAAAATGAAAACCATTTTATAATTGTACAGATGCAGTAACGCAAGTAGACGAAGTAATCATTAGGCTGGCTATGTAGTGAATAGATTGCGGCGATGCGCCAATGTATATATATAGGAATGTATAGAATCTGGAAGTTCCACATCGTATTTTAGCAAACTGAAAATCCTGTGAATGGAAGAAATTAAAGTGTGGCACAGCAGAATAAGAAAAGCTGACGGCGAAGGAAGATTCAAGAACCGCTTGCCTGGCCCAGTGTCAAAAGTTTGGGCCGCTGAGAGCCTGGCTATGTGCACGAGAAGATACAATAACGTGAGAAGTAAGTTGGGCTCCTGTTTGAGGTGTAATGAAAACCACTGAGGGTGCCAAGATATCTTCATTTAATCATATTAAATACAACGAAGGAGGTCAAAACGCTGTCTCCAGTCACATGGTCAGATAAAAATAGACTTTGGGCAAGCTACACCGAGACCAGAAGATAAGAACATGCTCACACTCCCTTCCATACCCAGGAGCAGTGATACTTGCAAGGCCAAGTGCAAAAGACTATTCTCATGGCAGACAGCTTGATGGATGATGGACTAATTGGGTGGGGAGACATGACCAGGCCAAACCCACCAGCACCTGGGGTACCAGCTTGCATGCTGCTAATGAGTGGAATATTCCGGAAGGGTACAAGCATGCCAGCCAATTCTAAAGGGCCATAAAATTGTCCATAGGCGCCCCTCTGCGAGAACAAACACAGCTAAATGACCTATTCTTTGGGAAGGTACCCACTCGAGAGTCCGCAGCCACACTTTAGCTCACTGTACCTTTCACTGAAGGGAAATATCCATTTGCATATCAGTCTTTGTCCTGCCCACATGGACAGACCAGCACCGAAATGCTATGGAAATTCTCTTCTGAACAAGAGTACCACAGCAAACCCATACACGTGTTTCGGCCTTGTTGTGCCTCATCAGTGAGGTGGTGGTGTGCCTCTCTGAGCACAGTGAGCAAGGGGTCCACGTCTGGATGACCCTAGGAAACTTAGGCTAACTAAACCTAAGTCCTTTAAACAATCAAAAAATAGTCCATAGGCGCCCCTCTGCCACGTACCAAAGAGCTCTATAGTTTAGAGACCCAATGAGACGTTGTGTATTTGTTGATGCTCACAATGACTTGCACTAGGGTTGGGCAGAGTTGTCCACCTGACAGTAGAGACCCAATCACAATACCAACCCCTATAGAAATTATATCTACATCTTTTCCGTTACCGAATCACAGTCCCACATAAGTTTTCTTAGTTTACCACATAGTGTAACATCAATGATGACAAGTTTTTATTATACAAGTGTGTTGTTTATGTTATGAAATATGTTGAGATCTTACTGTCAGACATCCGATGATGTCCGTTTTACTCCTTGTTTTAGATAATTGTTATTAAAACAGATCAAGTCTTGTCAACTTCCTGAGTCAGTTTTATTATTGATGTTTGAGTAATTTCTACATCCCCATCTACCCTGTAGAGTGTTACCTCGTCTTAAAGGGCCTTCGGGTTCAGCTTCCTCCACTCCAGGCCCCTAGGCCTGCTCCTGCCTTGTCTACTATGCTTCTTCCTGGTGAGCTGGTGCTGTCTGATTCTGTTCGTCTGTCCTCCTCAAACCTGTCGTCTCCCTTGTCTGAGGCTACTTGTGTCTTTACCGCCGTTATTGCTTGCTCATCCTCTTCCCTGCGTGCTTTTTGCCTTGCTGGTCTATCCAGCTGCAAATTCCTCTTCTCCCACTCTGCTAACTTGCGTTTTTCCTGCTCTGCTGCCTCTCTCTGTCTTTTGATCTTTTCCAGCTCCCTTTCATTTTTCTCCCTCATCTCTCTTTCTGCTCGCTTCCTTCCCTTAAGATCTCTCTCGATCCTTTCTTCCCACACCCCCTCCATATGCTCCTTCTCCACTTACTTCCTTTGTTCCCTATCCTCCCTTTCTAATTTCTCTTCTCTCCTTTTTCTGTCCTCCCATGCCAAGCTCTCTTCCCTGCCCTTCTCCCCCTGTCCTACTTGTCCATTACTTCTGCCCAGACTATTGCCTCGCTACTTCTCTCCAAGCTTTCCATTGCCTTCTGTGCCCCTTCTTCCTCCCCATCTTTCTTCCCTTGCAATTTTAGGAGTATCTGTCCTCCCATGCATTCGTTAGTGGCTATGCCCTCGAGATCATCCTTTGCACCCTGCTGTTCACCCTTGGGTCAATGGCTGGTTGCTCTGTGACTTTTGGCTTCTCCTCTTTAGTATATGGTGGTGGCCTATAGGTCAGATTTGAGAACCCTTCTGCTGCCCCTAATTCTCGCATCAGGAACATTCCCTGCTCGTCATCTTTGTCATCGGATGCTACGCTTGGAGGAACATGGGCAGGTGCCGAGGGATGAGTACCTTGGTCCTTCAACTCCTGCTGGCTCAGCATCCACTGACGCCTCACTGCGCTCCCCTCACCCTCCTGAAACATGCGCCACAGCTCGAATATAGCCATGCGCTTGTTCAGCTTCTTCCTCTTATAGGCGCCCTGTATTCATGTGTGTCGGTAGTGATTGCTGCACGTCTTTGGAGAAACTTCCACAAGGTGGCCATGGTTTGGTTAACTTCTCCTCTGTATTTATGGACCATTCTATGCTATATGTGCACATTTTCTCTCGATACGGTGGTAATGTCTCAATCAGTGTCGTTCCCATTCCCCGCCCTCCTTAAGGGACTACACCCCACCCTCGGAGTTCGTCATTGCCCTCTTTTAGTCCCTTTAGGATCGATTCTATGAATCTTAAAGCTTCCAGGGTGGGACCGATTTTTTGTACCGTCAGTATTTTTTCCCAATATTCATCGTCCGTTGACGTGCTTATATTGGCCACCCACTCTCCCAGATACAGATGACTTTGGGTGCTTAGTGCTGGACATGATAGCATCCAAGGTGGTAATGTCTTACACAAGTGCTGAAGGGGCATGTCCCCTCACATTTTCCCTGATACATTATTCAGACCCTTTACCTGACCTCAAGTCGAGGACTTCGATAGTCGCTGTTAAGGAATAAAGGCACAATATAGTAACAATACTTTTCAGTTTCTACAAGCCTCTCCTGCTCCACAACTAAACAGGCGTGCTCCGTGCACTGCCCCTCCTTCACACTCGTTGCCTCCTCCGGCACACCCACAATCTTGCACATGCACTTTCCACCGCTGGTTCACCTCGGCTGTCCATCCCAAGTTTCCAATACTAGCTCCTCACCGTCTCAAGCTCTCCATGTCCTATGTGCAAACCTAAGGGTGAAATCACCCAGTTCTAGACAAGTTAATACACAAGCAAATACTGTGTGCACACTGTAATAGCCTGTTACTCCCAAACCCCACAAAATACCACTGCTGTCTTCAAGCACTCCAGGCAGAGTATAGCAATATCCTATTGTGATCGAACTGCACCCGCTGCGTCGCCTAGCATGCCAAACGTCTCACTCCAGGAGACTTAATCAGTCGACTCACCTTCTGCAATCGAGGCCAGCTCCCTTGCTAACCCTTACATTGATACCATTATCTATGGCCCGAGCTAAAATGCCCAACCCACAGGAATACCAATATTTGCATATCTTCTGTCATCCCAGCCCTCGAGTCAATAGTCTAGGTTATTCACCAGAACCTTTTACCTCCAAGACCGAAAGTGCCCTAAACATAGAAGAAGGACTTACACCACCGCTCCTGTCCCTACTACTTTGACAATGCTAAACAATACTTTGACAATATTCGACACTACTAAACAATATGTCACAATACTCAATACGCTCAAACACCAACAGTTGCCGTTAGACTGGGTCAGTACTTACACTCCGAGGTCTGCTGGCACTTCTCAGATGCCGACTCCTCCTCAAGGCGCTCACCTCCCCATCCTGGTCTGCCTGGACAACTCGCTTACTTCAGGCAGGATGATTTCCAAGGGGCTCCTGACGGCCTTTAAACAGGCATGCATTTTCTCATCTTCTCAAAATAATCGAGGGTCCTGTAGCCTCTCAGCTTTGGCAGCAAAGGAGACGACCTGGTGCCGGCTCACGCAGTGAACCATCCACTCTGCTTCCAACTTGTTGGGTATGGACCCCCAAGTATGCCAGAAGGACACTGGAAGTCGACGGACTTGGCGATCCCAACTCCCTCCTTCCTAGATACACAGTCAATAGTCAATAGCACGTTCAAACTGTGGTTTTTCACAGGCAAAACCAACAGGGATCAGCACAGGAACAAAGAAAATGCATGCACATCTCGCTCTTCCTCAGCTTGCAGGCCCGTTTTATACCCCGATTACATCAGAGCGATGTCACAACCTAGGCCCTTCTCCAGAAAACCTATCGGGCCACACAGTTGGGTATTGAGTATTATACCACTTATAGTGGACTATATAGATGTTATTCTACTAGCTCTCGCATGTCAGCTGGCTGGCCTGATCCATCCCCAAGTTACTATCCATAACAATGTTGCAGTGTGGTGGATTTACCATTGGTTCTTGCTGGTTGCTACCCACCCCTAGGGTACTAAACTGTTATTGGCTAGAGCTGATGTCCCCAGGCCTCGGATCTGCAAGAGATCTCATCCCTCTGTGTACCTCTTCAAGGTAACAAGAATGACTATGTGACTGCATTGTAACTTGTGTACACCATCTTAGCTCATGAGAGTGTTTTCCTGATCAGCTCAACACTTGTAGCATATTGATGCACACTTGTCATCATCTGTGTCTAGCGGGCTGGGACCAGTGCTCCTTTCCCACTGCTGATCGCTGTCCATTGTCTGCTTCAGCCATGTCACATGTTCAGAGACCACAAATTTGAGCTGTGTAGCTCTGAATTATGAGGATTTAATAGTCGTTTCTGCAGCTCGTCCCTTTGTCGTCTGTGGATTGGAATGTTATCTGTATATCTGGTACTTGGCTGTGAGTCCTGTTTAACACATTATGCTCTCTGTGCACCCTGAATTTTAGCTCAACTCGTCTCTTGCTGAGGGCACAGTGGCCTGCTGTACCTTTCTTAAACCTTATAATGCGGTTTCTACAGGGTCCATACTATACTACAATTGCATAGGTTAGTCACACTTGGTTCTGTCAGGTCCCGTGGGTGCTCCAGCAGTTCCATAGGGTTAATTGCATGTAAGCATCTGTGAGCTGTGCTCAAGATCTCTTGTCTCTTGCAGTTTCTGCTTTGCTGCATTTGGCTAATGGCAAAAATAATAAAAGCAATGACAGTATGTATATGTATCTGTCCTATAACTATAGACTGTACGCTTGTGTTCTTCGTGTATTCGAGTGTGTGTTTTTGTCCCGAAGTGCGGATGGCACATGTGCTTGATGTTAAATGTTAATGGATATTTATACCATGCACTATAACCACCTGAGTGGTCCTCTGGCACTCTGGCAGATCTGAAAAGGAAAGGGGGTTGGTGTGAGTTAGTGGGAAGGAGCGGGATAAGTGCAAGAGAGCAGTGATGTGCTGTTGGCAGCTTCAGTTCGGTTAACACTGTTTGCTGGGCTTGGGGGTGCTTTCCGGTCAGTAGCCGTTGTGTGCTATTGTGTGACTCTTTGTGTAGTTTGTTTTGTTGTTAAGGTGTAGTGAAGTTTGTGCGCTTTGTTGTGTTTTAGGGTTGTGGTTGTGTTTGGTTAGAGTTTGAGAGGTGTATGCAGAGGGGTGAAATTATTAGTGGGTTGGTTATTGGCCTAGCTATCTAGAAGTGATATGTGCTAAATTTCCACGTTCTTTCTAGATGTGGTGCATGAATATCATTGCATTTCTATCTAGATCAGGCACTGGCTAGCATTCACAATTCTATCTAAATGTGGCATTAGTAATATTCCCACTGCAGTCTAGATGTGGCAATGGCTAACATTTGCAGTTCTGTCTAGATGTGGCACAGGCCGACATTCATAATCCTGTCTAGATGTGACGCAGGCTAATGTTCACATTCTAACTAAATGTGGTACCTGCTATCATTCACAACTCTCTCTGGGTCCGGCGCAGGCTAATGTTCACAATTTTAAGTGATGTCTAACGCTGCTATGTCGTTGTGTCTCCAACGACATCAGCAACATTGCTTCTTGGTGCCTAGACCAGGCTGGCAACAGAGGTATCTTTGATCACAGCCTGTGGTTCTTCATCCATGCTGGGGTAAATCCACACCGCACCTGAACTGTAGGGCTGGTTGAGGGGGTATGACTGGCTGAGGGGGCACCTCTCGACATAGGACCACTGGGGATCAGTCCGAAATAGAATGGGTGCTTGCAGTGTTTCTGGGCCCTCTTCCTTGTCATGAATTTCATAGTATGGGGTGGAGGTGGCAGGCTGGGGAGATTCATCAAAGTGCAAGCAGTCAAACGTGCAAATGTCTTGCCTGAACTTGAAGACATTCAGGTGCAAAACTGAAAAATTACTCTTCTAGTTACCCACTTTTTCCCCACTGTCCACACCAGTGCTTAGTTACTTGTGTGCATGTTGGAGCTATATAATTGAACATAGAGTAGCTTGATAGATAGCTAAGTCAAGAAGAGCTGAAAAGGAAATGCCTGGTTGGTATAGCCTTGTGTATGTTTTATTGTGTCATAACTTCCTATTTATCAAAAATACAAAATTGTCACGCTCCCGATATCGCCTATGCTGATAGCACAGAGCCGGTCCCATCACCACCCCTGTGCAGGGCGAATGGGTGGGGTTGGTCAGATTTCACTATCGCAAGTGTACCCCAGACTGGTATGCCGACCTCTGGCCAAATGGTTAGCCCACCAACTGTTATGGGGGTGTGACCAACAATCGTAAAATCGTCAATCTCCCGAAATCGCCCATGCTGATAGCACAGGGCCAGACCTGAGCCTGTGCAGGGCGAATGGGTGGGGTTGGTAAAATGTCACCATCGGCAGTACATCCCAGACTTGTATGCTGATCGTGTGCCAAACTTTCAGCCCACCAACTGTGATGTAGCTGGAGCCCACCCTGAACATACAAACACACTTTCACAAATATATGTACATATATATTTATATTGGACTGCACAGGACTGAATTCTGCCAAGAAAGACAGATACACCACTCTGTTCACATTCTGATCAGTTTATTGGCAAGACTGGTTGCTCAATCCTTGAGCATGTTCGGTTTGACCAGCCATCAAAGGCAAAGCATGCGGACAGGTTGTGGCAGGAAGAACATCTGAGCTTTCAACTCCATCAGGGAACCTCCAGTTCCGAGTAATTCTGTCTGGACCGAACCTTGTGCCTTCCACTTTCCAGATTCTGGAGAAAGGGTTGCTTACCTGACTAAACAGATTCCAAGAAATCCATCAAGATAGCAAAGCAGTGTTCTGATCACTGGCCCTCTCAAAGCCAAGATTCAGGCATTGGGAATTGCCCAAGACACAGACGAGGGAATAGGTTCCCTAGTACACGCAGGGATCAACAGGAATGTGGTTATTCCAAACATGGAGGCTTTACAGGTGGTGGCAAAAGAGTTTAATCTGGGAAGCATGACTGTGCTATCGTAGGCCCTCAACTCAAGGATCCCTGAATTATTTTAATATTTGATTACACAAGACTCACCTAAGATAAGCCTAATACTTTTTTTTTCTAAACAATGCGATCTGCAGTCCCAGAGTACTTTGAGGATGGTAGGAGGCTTATACCTCCTTCCTCCACCGGCTAGCACTTCTTGATATTCTTGCACTCGTGAGGGGAGCACCACCCCTACCCTCACACTACCCTCAATGCCTTCACTTAATCAAGCTGCAGCAGAACCACCACTCGATTCAGTAGTATGCAAAAGGAGATGGCAGTAGCCCTTTCAGGCCCTCATTTCCAGCACTGATTCCCCAAAAAGATTCCCCCACCCACTGCGCATGCGCAGCTGAGAAAGGAGTATCCCTTTTTTTTTTCAACCCGTTGTTTTTAGTTTGATCAACAAACTTTTACAACATTTACATTACGCCTTTGTTATTTAAAAGATTGCATTTTCAATCACATATAAAAGCATTTTCATTCTGCATAATACAATTACGTTACTGTAAACATCAGACCATCAAATTGTGCAATTATTAACAAAACCAAAAGTTTTTTTTTAGCGTGGGCTGCAGTCATACCTTTCGTGAGACACAAAGGAAATTAAAAAGGAAAGAAACGCTAAGTATATTCAGATTATAGTTTTGGAATGCATGGCACCTACAATTTAACCAATTTGCTGCAGAAGGGACACATGCAGATACAATTAGAATGACAATAGCAGTATTCCAAACCCTGCTACTCACAAGCAGTAAATCAATCCGTCAGTCGTATTGAAAGCTTATTGTCCAATTCCAGGTTGATGATTGTAAGAAACCTGGTAAGCAACAATATTGTTTTTGTGCACATACCCCACATGCAAGTAAGCCAAAACCATTCCCTTTGGTGTGCTGTATCGCCCACCCTTTCAATTCCAATAACTTGGATACAGACTTTTTCAAAATGTGCACAATAAACAACTAGATGCTTTCTAGATTCCGACTGGCTATTATTATTACAGAATCTGCAGCCATACCTAATGTTAGATGACACATGTGGCAGCCAACTCTTAATTCTATCGAGCGTTAGCATTTGGTTCATTTTAAACCTTAGATAGGTATCCCTGGCTTTATGACAGGGAAATTGCACTAAATAAAGCTTATGCGGTAATCTTCCCGTGCTAAACTTTGCAGCCTCTTTATAAAGTTTGAGGACCTCAATAGCATTCAAGGTATTGCACTAATCGTAATCGAACAGGCAAAGTTTTACATGCACCAAACAAAATTCCAAGTCTGAAGTAGTGAGGGCGATTTCGGCAAGTAATGGAACCATTTTGTCTTGGTACTTGGCCAAGGGCGGTGGATTAGAAGCAATTAGCATCCGACCTAAGTCCTCATATAAAGAGTTTTTAGGAGGGAATAGTATTTTTGCCAAGTTTGCCAAAAGCCGCCAATTGTAGCGTGCTGACAGGGAGGTAAGACCCAGTTCCTGCCTTAATACAGCATTAGGCAAAGACTTGGCTAGGCGCAAAACCCCCTTCCATAGTCTTCCTTGAAGCTGGCCGAGGAATTTGCGGATGTCTGCAAGGCACATGTCTAAGGCATACAAAAGAATGGATTCAACTTTTAGAGTGTAAAATTCCATTAGTGGAATTAAGGAGAATTTGCAATATTTGGTGGAAACCATACGCATTTGTGTACCGAGAAATACTGCTTTTTTGTTCAATGCCTCCTTCCACCTCATAAGTGAATTCGTATCAGAGATTGAATACCCAAGATAGCGAATCGTGGAAGCCCTTGCAATGGGGATATTGTCAATAGACCATTTCCACGAACAAGAATTCCTCTTTAAGTTCTTAAATATAAAAATATGGGATTTTTCCACATATTAGTGAAGATTGTGCGCACTGCAATAGGAAGCAAACAGGGACAATTTGGCTTGTAGGCCAAAAGGAGTGCGATCAAAGATGACAGCCAATGGATTTTTAAGTGGCCAGCCTTGCGGGATAGCTAATTTGCTTTGCCCAGAGTTCGTTGTTGCCGCATAGATATAGGTTGAATAAAGTAGCTGCCAGGTTGCAGCCTTGCTTTACACCAACCCCAATCGGAATGGCATCAGTGGTTGCACCCATGTGATTGACCCTGACAAAATAAGCAGTGTGTTCATGTAGTTTTGCAATTAAGAATATAATGTAAGGAGGGATTCCCATAAGTGCCATTTATTTCCAGAGGAGAGCTCGAACCACACAGTCAAAAGCGGCTGTGAAGTCTATGGAAGCCATATACAATGGGCCCGAGTCAGGAACCTTTGCTTTCGCAAGAAGATGCACCATAAAGGTTGCATTTAGTGCTGTCCCCATCTGCGCCCAAAACCCAATTTGAAACCTTGAGAGGATGTTATGCTGTTTCAAAAAGGCATGCAATTCGCAAAGAAGAAGGATTGCAAAGACTTTAGCCGCTGCATCAATGAGGGCCATAGGGCGGAAGTTGGATGGGTCGGATCTAGGACCCTTTTTGTGCAGGGGGACAATTATAGAGCATAACCAGGTATGAGGAATAATTGAGGTCAATAAGATGATATCAAATTGGCTTTTTAGGATCCTAGCCCAAAGTACTGGATTGCGCTTTAATACACAAGGCGGAATGCCGTCGGGTCCAGTGGCTTTGGAGTAATTTAAGGGTGGATCGCACATTCAATATCAACAATAGACCATTGTGGAGGTGGTTCATTTAGTATGCTCAGATCTTTCATCTCAGCATTCTCGAATGTGGAGGGCAAGCAAAATTTAGACATAAAAAACTCCTTCCAGGTGTCAGCAAATATCATTGACACCTGCTCAGTGCATAGTATATTGGTGTCAGCCCTAAGCATCGCCCACGTGGAGCGTCTGTCATTGCGACATAAAGTAGCAAACATCTTTTGGTTATTCAGATGATGTAGATAACGTTTGTGGTTCAAGCATTTATTGTGATAAGCATTACTAATAGCCTTTTTTTGCTGCTGAAATTCCTCCATAGAGAGGAAAGCATTCCGAAGTTTGCGTAAGGCGGCATTTTTAGAGTGTTTGGCTACATGAATGAACTTGCTGCCAAAATTCAGAGTTTGATTCGTGTAATCCCCATTCGTACTGCGCAAGTTTGCTATCACATCTTTAATGACACACAAGTGCCAATTGGCCTCAACATCAACAGAGGAGTGAGGATTTGAGTTGGCCTTGTAGTTGTAAAGCTGTACGGCAATCATGCCATTGATCTTGTTGCAGAGGTTGGTAGTCCAACAAATGGATATACCAAGGCGGTCGCCTTCCAGAAAACTCTGGTGGGGGGTCAATTCTCAGGCTCTCAACAGTAACATCGAGTACCAGTTGGATTAGGAGATGATCGCCCAAACCGGGGTCAGAAATCAAGATTTTGCAACACTTGTACTGAAGGTTAGCTGAAATAGCATAATGATCAATGCATGAAGAATTCAAACCCCTCCTCCATGTATGGTAAGACCCCCTAACGTCAAACGAGAGAAATTAGACCTCCCACGATGCCAGGTGCTCTCGCCATCGTTGCCCTCTAAGTGATGCTGGTGTAGAATTTTCAGCCGCTAGTAACAGAACTTTAGATTTAGAGCAGAGAGCATTAAAATCCCCACCCAGCACTATTCGACATGTTGGATGCTGAGACATGACTTTGTCAAAAAGTCTATCGAGTTCCTGAAACACAGTTGCTATTTTCAGAAGGGCCGGATTGTGATGAAGGGAAATAATAAGGTAAGGATCAGAAGAAGCTTCATTTAAGAAGACCAATAAGGCCAATGTTGCGGAGAATTTGTAAACGTCCTGTATGTTAATTCTCAGATTTGTACTGACACATATGGCCAGACCGCCATAAGGGCGCCCCTTAAGCCCACGCTTAGCCATAATTTGATGGACAATGAATCCCGGCAACAGAAGCTTTTGTTCACACATAGTTTCTTGACATAAAAGAATATCACACACAAAACCTGGGAGTACATTTTTTAACCATGTGCACAAATTTGTGTACCCACAAGAATTCCAGGACAAGATCGTCAACGAGGAAACCTTCCTATTTGGGGATGTTGTCCATGGCCGGATTCAAGGTGATAGCAAGTGAGGACAACCAAGACCAATCTTTACTAATGTTAGACAGGCCAACAAGCTGAGCGATTACAGTAGATTTCATCTCTCCCTGTGCATCCACACAGTTTTTCTTCGGGGAAGGCATGTTGGTAACAGGAAGAGGCATTTCATTGAAACAAATCACATCATCGATCGAATCAAAAGGTGGGGAGATAAGCCAATATGTTGCAATTCACGTTGATATTGCATTACCAAGTCGGTGATAATAGCCGATTGGACCTTGCACACCATGCGATAATTGTGAATTTCTGGAAGGATAACCCATTCTATGTCGGAGGTATTCAAAGTTCTCAAAGCAGGAATTTTGCTAAATGCTTGGAGGAGGGCAGACCGATTAAGGCGCTTTTCACCATTGTTTTCAGAATCGGTCACCCATCCTATGATGGTCGATGAGTTACCTGAGGATTTATCCATTGCTATCGCACCATCGTCTGTCAGGCTTTGAGGGCACGATGGTTGCGATCCCGACCTATTTTGGCTTTCATGTGAATCCAATGACTGCTCCAGAGAAAGATTGGACATGGGAACTGAAGGCACGATGGGATTTTGCACATTCGCAATCCCAGTCTTTAATGGAGAAGTAGGTTTGGTTGGCATGACAGACTGATTAGAGTCGCCAACTGTGGGAGTCCCTACCGAGCCCTTCCCTGCTTGAGCAACTTTATTTTCTATAGGTTTGTAGAATGCCGATAAATGTGTTTGCAACGTCGGGTGTACTTTGCCTGCTAAGTTCTGTTGTGCAGTAGAAAGGGGAGCGATGGCAAGCTTGCCCGAACAAGCTGTTGAGTTTAGTGCTTTGTTGTTATGGAGCAGGGATCCAATACCCCCCATGATAGCCTGTTGGTCCTCAGCGCTTAGATGTTTTTTTCTCTCTGCGGAAAGTTCTTCAATATTAATACCCTGCTCATCGATGGTGCCGAGCTGAGCAGGGGAATCCATGTTAGCTGAGGTAGGACTTAAAGGATTTTTTTTTTTAGATTTTTCATTTTATTTTTATTTTGGAGTGGAGCTACACTAGGCACTGAAGACTGCGCTTCCTATCAGCTTTTCTTTTTAGGGCCCGAAAGAAAAGCCTTTTCTCCTTGCGGGAAACAAAGAACTGGCCTGCGCCAGCCGAATGAGTGTCGCTATTACCAACAGCCCCTTTGGGAGCGGCAGCAGCACTTTGTGCATTCATATCAAGCAGCTTTGTTAAGGCTGAGGGACTGTCTGGATGCGAGATTTCACAAATCTCCATTTCCTCTATCTGAGGAGTGGGCTCTGCGTCCTGCTCATCAGGTTGTGCTTGAAGGAAGAATAATAATTGCTCTATTTTTTCAGAGTTGAAGGCAACCTTTTGACACAATTGGGTATGAGTAAAGATTTGACATGAAGGGGGGCCTTGGTGAGCAGCTACAGTGTGAGCAAAGGATTGTGGAAAGGTATAAGTTGTGGGAGGGTCCTCATGACGTGGAAGGGTCTGAGCAGACACTTGTGGAGGGTCGGTTTGAGTAGTCGCGGATACAAAACGAGAGGTAGCCCCAATAAGGGGGGCTGGCACCCACCTTCACGTCGAAAAGTATCCGCAAAAATGTACCCTTCCAATTTATTTGTTTTTAGGAGAATCTGAGTGAGGATTTGCAGTCTCTTATTTCATAATGAGTATAATCATGCCCTCTATCCAATAAATTCATTATCCTTGATAGAACAGGGTATGAGGCTTCCAGAGACTGCATATCCTCAGAAGGCTCGAGTAAATCAAAGCCTAACGGGGGTGCATGAACCTTTTTAGTTGTTGAAAAGGCAAGGTTTACCACAGGTACTGGAGGTGTAGTTTCAATTTTGGGTAGAGGGGGAAGACAGGGACTGGATGATGAAAAATCCAACAGCTGCTTTCTGGAGCCCTCAGCTGAGGGAGAAGTATTGAAATCTCTAGAAGGAGCTTCCTCCTTGCAGTGTAAGTGCACGTCAGCCCTCCGGCCACTAGGTAAGGTGACGGGAGTCGAGGGTCCAATAGAAAGACTACACGTTTTTCAAGAGCTGCAAGTACAACGGGGCAAGGATGGAATTATCAGAGGGTGAGGAATTGATCGCGTCGCTAGTGCCGTGTTCTACAATGAGAGGTTCATCCATGCGCATGATAAGAAAGCTCTTGCGTGCGGATGAAAAATTGCTACTTGAATTGTTAGGCAGAGTAGCACTGGGGGCAGGCCGCCCAATCAGAGCTGCTGCTGCTTGTGCTCGGGCATATGCAAACGCCACTTTGTGGCAAATCAGGTCATGAGCAGCTGCAGAAGTATCCTTTTCGAGTGAACTGTAAGCCCTGCCTAGAGATGACATGGCAGAGCTGTTAGAAGGCGCAGACAGGGGCAAGCTTGTTGCTTTGGGCAGTTTAGTGGTCCTAGCTCTTTTAGGCACAGGGGAGCAGAGTGAGCGGCCACTACGTAGATTGGAGACCATTTGCAAATAAACTCACACCAACAGGGGGTCTAAAACAGTCTCCAGGAACACAGTGCGCAACTAAGACTATGAACCAAATTTCCATTCACATCAATATTTGGGATAAAGCTGCAGGCCCACTAGCCCACCCTAACAGCCCAACAGCCCAACAGCCACTTGCAGTCCACTTCCGGGTGCGCGCGCGGGTGCGTGGGCCCATTGGTATTAGTAAGAGGGCCGAGAGCCTCAATGTGGATAAGTGGGCGGAGCTAGAGCCGGGAGCTGTGTCCCAATTGAAATGAGGGGATTAGCTGTGGGAGAAGAAAAGAACATTTACCAAGATGCAAGTAGTAACACAGTCCAGCTAAGTCCCAGCAATAAGTCCCAGCAGAGGAAAAGATGCTGTGAAAGACACAGCTGTCTCAAAGTTCCAAGCGCGTTGTGGTTGTAGCCAAAGTCATTTTATTGCAACAAACCGAGTTGCGGTCATCAGGAGAACGCGGCGCTTCCTCTTGCGGACTCGCAGGGACAAGGAGGGAGATTCATGGCAGCCCAACAGCCACTTGCAGTCCACTTCCGGGTGCGCGTGCGAGTGCGCGGGCCCGTTAGTATTAGTAAGAGGGCCGAGAGCCTCAATGTGGATAAGTGGACCGGGAGGTGTGTCCCAATTCAAATGAGGGGATTAGCTTATTGCAACAATCCGAGTTGCGATCATCAGGAGAACGGGGCTTCCTCTTGCCGACTCGCAGGGACCAGGAAGGAGATTCGTGGCAGCCCAAAAGCCACTTGCAGTCCACTTCCGGGAGCATCCCTTTTGGATTATCAGGGGATCTCCCCACCAGATCTAAATCGAGACTAGAGCTCTAAATTGCTTATAGAGGTGCACTGCATCAGATTTCCAATAAATGCACATTTACCAAGTCTAGTGACTCTTGCCTTTGGGCGGTGTGTGTCTCTTCATTGTTATAGGAGGGGCCTGGATATCTCCTTCAGATATTATTTCGGACTGAGAAACTGGACCGAGAAACAGATTTCTCTTTCAATAAAGAAGGGGTGAAAGGCTAGATACAAGGTTGGTTGTACTTATCATTGACTGCTTGCCAACATTTTAACACAGACATAACTCTTGTTTTTTGAATAGTGTTTCTTCATGTATTTCACAATGGTTTAATATCCAAATTTGATTCGAGTAAAAAGTTTGATTAATTTAGATTTCTTCGAACAATATCCTTATTCTAGGTATAGACGAATACACCGTGCTCGAAACGGCAAGTTGCTTATAACAGAATCCGTATGTTGTGTGCCGTAGAAAGGACACAATACATCCATAGGATGCTTCAATCTGTCACCAGCGTCTCCCCCATCACATGCCGCAGTCCAAGCCGTCGCCATGGCTACACAGATGCACAGAGACCAGCCGCTCGCACTAATTACAGCTGGGTCGCAAGGATGCCACTTAGCGTGGGGCATGAGGAAATGAGTACCAGCTCGGTACACAAGCGTCCCTGTTTCAAATTCCAATCGAAATGGCAGCAGCGCAATTTACCACCAAACACCTGGTACACCACCAATTCAAATTCATTACTAATGTAGAATTAACCAGGCCCTATTTTTATTCAAGGTTTTTCAAAAGTGTTAATGTGCAGGAATTGCCTCTTTGTACGCTAAGTGCTTAATTGTTGCACACATTTAGATGTATGGTGGCAAGGCTTTTAAAAATGCATTTTCTCTGTTTACTCAAAAAATAATCACTTCATACTATTTTGAATTATTGGTTCTTAAGGAAGGGGGTGAATTCACACATTACGGGCAAAGCAATATAGCGAGGAAGACACGACACACTTAATAACAATTGTGAAAGAGATTATGAGTGAAACATTTTAAGGAAAAGGCAACCAAATTATACTAAAGGTTGAAAAGGGAGGATATATGTGTACTTATTGTATTCGCTGTTTGGATTACAATCAAGACTGTAAAAGAAGCCAATCATCACCCTCTAACACTTGTTTTGACACACAACAAGTATCCTGTGACACTGCTTCACGTTCAATACACAACTATGGCCTGGGCCGCATCTCCACTGCTTTTCGTTTAGCTCTCAAACCAAAAGTGGCCCAGGCTTGTTCAGGGCTGTAGATACCAGTATGTACTGACATGTACCTGGGCTAAATGAAATGAATTCTGGCAAGCTCTGTAAAACCTAAAAGCAAGATTGGTGCCTTCTATATTCAGGTCCCTGGGCAAAGAGCGCCAGGGGACCACTGCGGTGGTGATAGTGCGCGGTACATCCTTTAACATTAACATTAACAGTGTGATGCACCGAAATCCTGGGAGCCTAACTATGTGTGTTTTTGCTTAGCATAGTATCCTGTAGAGATATCGCGAGACCTCGTGGACTCGCAAGATCTCGGCCCCAAAGAGGAAATGCGGTTCCCGCGCTTCCCGCGTGGCAGACGCTAGGAGTGGAGGCACGGAGCAACATCAGCTCCTGTGTGCTCCTCCATTGGACTGGCCTTTGAGCCTTAACAGAGACTAAAGACTCACACCAGCTTCACCAGAGTTTAGGGGCATGTTGCCCTTTTGTATTACTTGAGTTAAGATGCATATTTCAAGATGATGTTCCATGTTAAATAAAGAAACATCAACTGCAGCCACTCAGCCTTCTGTGCATCATTGTATTAATTATACAACATATGCATCATCATGGTTGCTCTATTTCATTACTGATACAGGAAGACAATTAAGCATGCTAAATTTGTAAGACAATAAGAGCCAAGGCCCAAATATGTTCTAGCACGCTTGTGACACTGCGGGCGGGCAGTTCCCCACCATTGCGACCACCCACAGGTGCTCCCCACAGTGTCGACACATTTGGGGTTAAACTACATCTCGCACCTGCTCTTGCTATCATTACTTCATAATCAATCTGAGTCTAAGACAATAAGTGCTGACGCTCAGAAAGAAGTGTCAGGGCTGAGCCCTGGCAAACACCACCACAAATTAAGCACTGCGATCAAGTCTTCTGGTTGATTATGAAATGCGTTCACATTCCTACCACTCCCCCTGCACGTGCTTTCACTGTGTGTTAGGCACCTGAACTGATATGCAGCAATCTTCTCTTAGACCCAACATTAGGGAACACTGCTTGGGAATCTCAAGTAGTGGAGCGAGGCAGCAGCACTCATGAATTGCATTCTCATTGATGTCCCTTTTAAAGTTTATTTTTACCTAATAAAGAGTTTTTAAGCTAGACTAAAGAAAATGGTGGCCGACCACATTCTTTCATTTAAATGACGGTTCGGCAGACGCTAAGCCAATTTGATGGACCACATTTTTATGTCCCATGCACTAAGTATTGCAGCATGCCATATCCTGGTTCCAGCTGTCATTTGACCACCTTATTATACAGTAGAGTGATCAATAAGTACAGGAGGATAGGGTTCTTTGTATGTACAATGCCATTTTAAACAACAACTCAAAGGTACACCTCTAGACAGGCTCGGACAGGCCTATAGAGCAATAGGCCCATGGGCAAACCAAAAATGCAAAATGCTGGTGTGGGCTATTTTTTTTGGTCAAAGCGGGACACTTTTTCAGCCAATCTGGGCCAGTTTGATCAGTTTCTTCACTATGTGGCTAATAGTTTTGACCAGTGTTGCTGAATAAATATTCTTTAAAACGCTCAATTTGCATCATATTTTATCAAAAAACTCCCCCTTGGGTACTATTCAAACTGTCACAAAAGCAATGAATAGCCATTTGCAATGGTGGGCCACTTTCTCATTGGGGCCCGAGACAATTGTATTGCCCAGTCCGACCCTGCCTCTAGAGTCAGACTCAAGGGACAAAGGAGAAGATCAAGTACATTCTTTGCTCCCCAATAGAGAGAAACACAACTGTGCAGAAGAAGCGAACGAAAGTAACTAAGACTCTCAAAAGTAGTTATATACCCATATGGACTAGGCGATCAGGTGATGAGACTGTGTGTCATCAATTCTGAACTCCACAGGGGTGTCCTGCCAGGGGCGTCCCGGTTAAGGGAGGAACAGTAAAGTGTGAAGAGCCATTGACCAGCCTGTTTGCATTTTCACCTATGAGTCTTTGCTTTTTCCTTCCTCCCTGTTGCACCTGTGAGTACCCCAAGCTTCCTAATTAGTGTACTGTCTCTCTACACTGCAGTACCAGTATACATTGCATTCACTCCTGCTCCTCCTCACCTCTACCTACACTTTCTCCAATCACGCCACAACTTCCTCCTTTCCTATGCCTATTATAAAACTCACATCACAAAACTCCCACTTTTCCATTTCTCTTCGACCTACTTCCAACAAACTAAGCCGGCGAGCTAACCATACCTCCCATAACACCTATCCACCTTGCCTCTCTTCCTGTGAGACTCAACTTCTCTACTTTCCTTACCACATCAACTGAACATTGCACTCTGGAATGCTCAGTTTGTATGCAACAAAACGTCCTTTATCACAGACACTTTCACTCCAACTCTCATGCACTATGCCTTCTTGCTATTACTGAAACCTGGATTTATTCATCTGACACTGACATTCTGGTGGCGCCACACGACTCCAAACTATCCTTCGTTCACACTCCTCGAATGATAAGCAGAGGTGGAGGAGTTGGACACCTACTCTCTTCATACCTTAATGCCTCACAAATCTCAAATGCCACGTCCTCTTCTACGTCTTCTTTCACCATCTCTACTATTGCTCTGCCTCACTCGGTTCACATCATCTCCATCTATCGTCCTCCTGGTCCCATTAGACCATTCTTGGATGATGTTGGACAACTCCTTGATTCTCTTTCCACTAAACATCACCTCATTCTCTTAGGTGGCATCAACCTTCTCTCTCCAACCACTTATCATAAATCTGAACTTCAGTCTAATATTAGTGATCAGTCTTTCCACTCTATCCATAACCTACCTACCCAAACAGGGGGTATCTCCTTGGATTTCATATTCATAGCCACCTATCTCTCTGCCACTAATGATACTGTCACACTATCCCTATATGATCACTCAATTGTTTCCACCACTCTCTCCTCTCCACCCTAAGGCCTCTCCTCAACAATAGCCTCACCTATTACTAAAAGGAAATTTAAACCATCTGCCATTCCTCCCTCTCTCTCTGCCCTACAGTTATCACTCTCATCCTTCACATCTGATGCCTCTTCCACCAACACTGCCTGCTCCAGCTTCCAATCCCTACTATATGACTCATTCTCCTCCCACTTCCCACTGCTAACTTTCATCCCTAAGTCTTAGTATCTTCAACCCTGGGTCACCCGATTCATACGCTCTCTCCAGGTAGACATGCGTCGGCTGCTGTGCAAATGGAGGCTGTGAGAAACCTGATGGTATTCTGCCACCGACTCCCCCAGGATCCTCCATTCAGGACCCAAATCGAGGGAGGATCACCTAAGTGGAGGGTCATGGGGGATTGGGAGTAGAATGACTAAACGCGAGACATGCTATACCCCCTTTTCCCATTATACATCAAAACCCTCTCCCTAAGCTTTCATGGGATATTTCCAATCCCATTCCATCTCCCCCTCCCCATATCAAACATGTACTGGGACAAAGAAGAGGTGGCCAAGAGTAATAAAGAGTACACATAGGAATAACATTGAAAGGCAAGGAGAGGCCTATTACATGTCACCACTAGGCTGACCCACTAATAGAGTCAGGCAAGGTCAGGCATTTCACATTAACCATGCACACCTGACTCCGCTTGACTCTCAGGTAGGGTATAAAAAGTGTGGTTCTGCCAAAGAAGATGAGCGAGCTGGGGTTGCTGGTTAGAACGTGGAAGCCAGGGAGCAGGAGGCTGCAGCAAGAAAAGCCTGGAAGATCCGGAAGATAGCGGGACACCAAGACGCTGAACCGGTGTGTCAGAGGGGTTGCAGCGTGGCGAGGGAGCCGTGTCTCCGGGGAGCCGGAGTGAGGTGTGCTGCCAGCTGTTGACTGTGTCCAGACCAGTGCTCGTTCCCCTGGGACATGTGCCGGTCCCAGGGATGTCTGAGAGGCAGGCGGTAAGACACTGGCCTCACACAATACATACAGAGACGTAGAGCCGTTTTACCGACGTGTTGACCTGGCTCCTTGAGAACAACTACCGGACAATCCTATGACAGAAAGATCAACCCACATCCACTTGCTACCCCTTTCTCTTACTCCCAGGTCAATGCTACCTGATATATTTTAACAAATAAATGCTAGGTCACCACACACAAATTATACTAAACGTTTTTATTTCATATAAATCACAATACCAAATATAATAACCTTCTAAGAAGAACTCCTAAAATTTGCAAACAATTCTAAAACTCATTTTACAAAGTGTATCCTAAAACCATTTTCCATATGTAAAACAACCTGTGTTGTGCTCAACCCTGTGACATCCTGCCTATACAAAGCTAAACCAAATACAAAAAAGAGATCACACTGTCTCGGAAGACAAAAAAATGGTCGATAGCCCACTGGTTCCTTTTGACTAAAGGATACCATATGTACAGTATACCATCTGTTAAATACACTCGACCCCAATCAATGCTATCCTGGGGTGAATTCAACTTGATATATTGTATTACTAGTATATTGTCACTAAATCACAATACATTTTGATTGCCCAACATGTTTCGTTCTTCTTCATTCCATTTCATATATTATACCAGAACTTCATCAGGGGGACCATCTATTCCCTTCTCTCATGTCTCTTCATCTATGGTGAGTTCACCACTGTACAACACTACACTCAACTGGATATATGCCACCCAACACAAGGGTAATGCGGGGGGCACTTTGCTACACACTTCTTGACCTGGGAGAGCAAAACAGAGGGAAAAATAACAAGAAACAGCAGTCAGTAATGAATGTTTCACTGCTGTGCTACTTAGACAGTAACTAAGTATACTAAAGTAAGTCTTACCGTGTCGTTCTTCTACAAAATCACTCGACATCGGTTAGTTTAGGGGAGAGTCTCAACCATTGTGTAGGACTACTCAATTCCTGAAAACACACAAGATAGGTAGACAACTTAACCAGTGCAAAAAAATCTTTGGATGTAAACTCTCTTAAAATCTGTTCAATCAACATGTACCGATTCCAATTTATACTTCTGGTACCACAGAGCCACTCAAATTCAATTCACAATAGCTCGACGTGAGCAACTGCAGAAAACACTATCGACCTGCATGTACTAATTATTATGACCAGTATTCTTTCACTAATAGAATAATCAACTATGTGTCATTATCTTCTCTCCAATCATCAAATACGGATACACTATGTTTCTAACACTGATGTCTCAATCTCATAGACAATAGACATGTGTATTACCTCTTCATTAGAGGGACCTTATGAACTGACTCGCATCTGATGACACGGAAACCTGTGTGTCTTAATATCGAATTGCGCTGTCGCTGCACCTCTTGTGGCTCGAAGCACCAGACGTTACTGCCGCTAAAAAATAAATAAACGGGTGAAGTCCCCATTAGTTCATTACAAATCTCTCAAGACTCGTGTCTCAGTCACATCATCATACCCTATCGTGTCACGAACAATAAATCGCTTACCAGCTCGTTAGTCGGAACGCTTCAACCATATCCTTCTCCTGTGGTGTAGAGGCTCACTCTGTTCATATCCATGGTGTGTTGAGTCTGTTCTTATAACTGCATCACTTTAAAGTTGTACGTCCCGCGTGTGCTACGTCACATCACGTGAGCGCTTCCAATGTCACGTGTCCAATGTTATCGTTCGGACCGCTCCACGCGGAGCGCCCAACTCTCTCACACTCAGTGGTCGCGAACCTCGCACCAGTCAAACGGAGTGTAAAATGAGTTCCAGATCACACCGAACAGCGGTAAGCATCTAAAAAATATATTCTACCGCCACTAGCCCACTTCCAAGACTACCAATATATTAGTTCACTCTAACTGCTAGCCAATTCACACACTCCCCGTAGGAGAGATGTACATGCACTTGTGAACAGCGCAATCTTACCAAGACAGACATGGTCCCACTGGGTCCCTTCTGTATAATGTATCCCATTGGATATGAGTTAACGCTGCATACCAATAGCTGCATGTCATGATCTCTGCTTCCAAAAGATCAGGACTTGCCCGACTCCCTTGGAAGCAGACCCATAACCCCGGTTCCGAGTGCCAGCCAGTCCCAATTGGGACCTTTTGGACCCTGTCCTGGCGCCAGTGGCACCAGGCTCATAAAGATGCCCAGTC
Source organism: Ambystoma mexicanum (assembly GCF_040938575.1). Classification (NCBI taxonomy): domain Eukaryota; kingdom Metazoa; phylum Chordata; class Amphibia; order Caudata; family Ambystomatidae; genus Ambystoma; species Ambystoma mexicanum. The sequence continues at coordinate 850,247,824 of NC_090930.1, forward strand.
CCAGCGCTGGAAGCGCCGGGCTCATAATGCTTGGGTGGACATACCTGCAGCAGACCATGCTGCTTACTTACCTGCCAGTTGAACCCCTGATCCTCTTCTGTTTGGGACTACTTTTCCTGTTGGGTGGGGCAGGAGCCACTCCCTAGGTTCAGAACACTGGAACTCTTCTGGAAAGCAGGAACTCTTTTCTTAGGCGTGGCTGTGGAAGGAGACACCTAAGCACTACAGGAGGCTATTTAAACCACACCCGATGGATGAATCTTGCTTTGCGTTATTCTGCATTCTCTGCAGCAGAACGCTCATCGTGTCTTCTGCTTCTGATCCTGGGCCTAAGGGAACAAAGGCTTACCATCCTGGAATCCAGTCTTCAGCAGCACCTGTAAAGACAAAGAAAGAACAGGTTAGCACTACGGTCTTCAGTGGCAGCGCATCTCTTACCTGGTCCATCGGCTGTCACCAACGCCTCACGCTGCATTCCGGCATCTGAAAGACAAAGGCTTACCTACTCTTCGCATGCTCCGGAGGTCTTCGCACTGCATTCCGGCATCTGAAAGACAAAAGCTTACCAGCTCTTCGCACGCTCCGGAGGCCTTCGGCGCTGCATCCCGCATCTGAAAGACAAAAGAAGGTGCGTTTAAAGACATTGGGCAACTTTATTACTCACGTGCCATTACTCCTTCCCATGCCGAATCCAGTGGGTATTCCAGCACCCTTCAGCTTCTCTAAAGCTCCGAACTTGTACCTGCAAGATAAAAGGGACAGTTAGTGCGCATCGTGAAGCAGGCTACAAGCGCTTACTTACGTGCTTCCAGGCGCTTCTATTCCTCACGCGGGTTCGATCCTCAACTCTCATCAGCCCGCCATCCGCCATCGCCGGAACCCTGCAAAACAAGAGATATCATTACAAAAGACTTTTAAGACATTTGAAGTGCCCACAACTTACCGTTCGTGCAGTTAACAACGGACAGCAGTCCTCTGAGGTCAAGAGGCCTGCACCCTTATCCAGTGAAGAAACTGGTTACGGCACCCTGCCCCGAGGCAGATGGAGAGCTCGGCGTTTACTTACCTAAGGTGAGGGTGTTAACCTTTGGGGTTCTACAGGAGAAGAGAAAGGGAAGAGGAGAGAGGCACCCAATAACCCCAGTTCATTAATCCCATATTTTCTATCTGCAGACATCTTACTCTTCGAGTCAGACATACAGTGCACAGAGGTCCAGCCCAAAGAGACAACCGTGTGTTACACATCACCTTTGAAGATACGGCATTCACCCAGTCAAGACCGGCGCCTCTGCGGGAATCAGGTGAGCGTTACACTGCAGTTCCCTTACTCCTATACATGGATGGGACAGCACTGCTGAGACATCACAGATGTTATGTGAAATTGCCGGCATGAGTGATTGAAGAGACCAACTGCTTCAATGTCCTACGTTCTACTTGTCATACTGTCAGTGTTTCCAAGAGTCAAATTCATTCAATCCTTTAGTGGATGACTCAGTTAAGAAAATCAGCCATTGTTCCTTATACTGCAATTTCTTAACATCTGCATCAGAATTACTTGTTTTCTCCAGCTGCCACAACACTGTCCATTTTAATTCATCCACATCATGACCCATCGTCAAAAAATGACCAACCATCGGGGCCAGTGTGTTACGATTACGAATACAACTCCTGTGTTCACCTATCCTTGTAGTCACTTTGCGTTCGGTTATCCCGATATAAATTTTTTGGCATGGACACCATACTGCGGATACCACATGTGTAGAATTGCAGTTCGTAAATTTGGTTTGTAGCCACATCTTCGGGAGTCCCAACATAGGAATAACATTGAAAGGCAAGGAGAGGCCTATTACATGTCACCACTAGGCTGGCCCACTAATAGAGTCAGGCAAGGTCAGGCATTTCACATTAACCATGCACACCTGACTCCACTTGACTCTCAGGTAGGGTATAAAAAGTGTGGTTCTGCCAAAGAAGATGAGCGAGCTGGGGTTGCTGGTTAGAACTTGGAAGCCAGGGAGCAGGAGACTGCAGCAAGAAAAGCCTGGAAGATCCGGAAGATAGCGGGACACCAAGACGCTGAACCGGTGTGTCAGAGGGGTTGCAGCGTGGCGAGGGAGCCGTGTCTCCGGGGAGCCGGAGTGAGGTGTGCTGTCAGCTGTTGACTGTGTCCAGACCAGTGCTCGTTCCCCTGGGACATGTGCCGGTCCCAGGGATGTCTGAGAGGCAGGTGGTAAGACCCTGACCTCACCTACAGATCGTGACGACCAGCGTGCGGGTCACTGGAGTGGGAGCAAAAGTGATTAAAGATGCAAGCAGCGCATTAATCGGAAAGCAGAATGAAAGCGAAGAAAGGCAGAGAAACAGTGCGCTGGTGGCGCAAAGACAGAGAAAGACAGAAAGAGTGAATTTAAAGGGAGCTGAAAAACAAAGAGAGGGTGTGATCAACCCGAAAGCAGCAAAGAGGGCTTGAGCGAGCTGAAAGAAGGATAAAGAGAGCAGAAAGCAAAGGGAGGGTGAAAGCAACCCAAAAGTAGGAAAGAGGGTGCGAGCGACCTGAAAACAAGAAAGAGGGTTCGAGCGACCCAAAAGTAGAAAAAGGAAGGTGCAAGGGTGCACGGTCAAGTGAGAAGTGTGTGCCAGAGGCATGGCAAAGCAAGATGAGTGTGTAAGAGGTCCAATAAAGGGAAAAGGAGGTGCAAGTGTGCACAGCAAAGAGAAAATAAAAGGGAAGGAGACACAAGAGCAGAGTGGAAAAGGCACCAGAAGGAAAAGGTGCCAGAAGAAAGATATAGGGCCTCATTAGGACCCAGGCGGTAAGGGGTTTACGGCGGCGTAAACAGCGCCGACCCTTACCACCTGATTCCGAGGTCCCTTAGCGCCATGGAGGTTTTAACACCTGCTTTTAGCAGGTGTTAAAATCCATGGCGCTAAGGGACCTTGTTGTTAATTACGCCACCGTAATTTACGGTGGCGTAATTAACGCCTTCCCCACTCCCATTATGCCCTATGGGGCAAAAATGGGAATGGGGAAGGGTAAATGGGTTAATGGGGACTTACCGCCCCACTCACCTCGGAATGGGGCGGTAAGTCCGCCAACCACCATGGCGTAAACGTAGTTTACGCCATGGTGGTAAAGGTACGACCCAGGCGGTAACTTACCGCCTGGGTCGTAATGAGGCCCATAAAGTGTAAAGAAAGGGTTCAGAAGTCAGAGACCGGTCATGCAGGGGAGAAGCAAAAACCCTGGTTGTTTCAAAAGTCTCTGACACTGCCCCATGAAAGGACTTTGGGCCTTGTTACGAGTTTGGATGTAAGTCAGTGTCCTTACCAGCATGGAGCAAATAACGTGTCCGTCATCGCACAGGAACGGGAAAGAGCATGGCGCCCATCTTTAAAAACACAATCCATTGCCATCCTATGCACCCAGGATCCACATCAACACCACACCTGTCCCAATATACTACAGCAGCATATAAGAATGCCCAAGCCACTTAAAAAAGGAGCTGCGCGCCTGTGCAAGGAGCGCTTCTTGGAAGAAGAGCTCAACATGCTATCGGACACCTTGGCTGAAAATGGGGATGTAGTTTTTTGTACTGATATGCAGCGACCAGCACTGTTGCGCAAAAAAGAGGTGTGGGCGGAGGTAGCGCGTAAAATCAGTGCTGTAGGAACCACCCCATGCACGGTGAAATATGTCCGGAAGCGCTGGGACGACCTGCAGCAACGTGTAAGGAACATCCTCGCAGCAAACCGTAACAAGAGAATGGCTACAGGTGGCGGAGGCGGCTCACCCATAAAGATGCATCGCTGGGAGGAGATTTGTGCAACCACCATAGGAATGGAGTCAATCGAGGGAGTGGGGGATATGGAGCGAGGAGCCCCGTCATCGGCTGATGCAGGTAGGAGTCACAAATATACCACTGTATTGCAAACCATGAAGATGTCCCCCCAAAATCACAGTGAAATGATGCAAAGCAGGGTCCACCAGACACATGTTCGCAACCCTGCCTACAGGCAATGCACAGCACCATCTTTTCCACATGCAAGATGCACCCCATACATGTGGTATCCCAGACGCATGCCTGCATGACCCATCCAAAAGGCAAGCAACACGTATGTCAGTACTCCAACAGCAAATACCTGCCATTCCATAGAAATGCAGCTACCCTAATGCATGCCTGATGCACGTAGACCCATCACTAATGCTCTCCCTCTCTTGGTCCCCCACAGGCACACAATCAGACAGCGATGATGAGGACCCCAGGGAGAAGCCTGCGACACCAGTCAAGAAGGCCAGGGGCATGGAGGTGGCAAACAGGACCTCAACATCAAGGGGAAGAGTGACAGCAGGACCACATCACAAGGCCAAAATACCCCAAGAACCTACAGTACCATTGTACAATAGGTCCACAACCACAGCACCAACACCAACCACCACCACACAGGAGCCAGTGGCTGAAGGCACTGTATCCACTGGCAGCAGTATTGTTGGAGAGTCTGCTGCCACGGCAGCCATTTCTGATGATGAAGAACATACTCTGACACCCGGAAAACCTACCGCTACAGGCACCCTGCAGTCACCCCACCTCTCCCCACCAAGCATACACAATACCAGCAGCTATGAGCTGTCTGCTGTGGAGTCATGGCCAGGGAGCTTCAGCCCCACAGGGAGCATGCATGAAGCACCAACCATGTCGCATGCCCCTTCGACAACTGCCACTGTCCGGGACAGGCAAGAGGGGAACACGGTACTACAACAGCGCAAGGAGGTGCTGACTGGGCTGGTGAACCTGCACATCATTGAAACTGGCCAGGCAAGGGAGAAATTCAGGGAATGTGCAGTGTCCCTTAAAGCTGCCATTGAGCCCACATCAAGAGACATATGCAGCGAATTGGCGGCAGTGAGGCAGGTCTTCACCCGCATGGTGGAAGCCTTGGAGGCCCTGCGTCCCCCACAGGTGGTTGAACAACCAGCCACCTCCGCAAATGCCAGCTCCAGACAGACCAGCCCCCTGCGTAGGTCTGAGCGGAATGTGCGCAGGTCAGACAGGGGTCCACCCGATGCTGGCAGTGGAAAAGGGGTGTAGGTGCATCCTGCCATTCCGAACTCCTGAAGACTAATGGTGCATGCAAGTGCACACCATGTGTGGGGTAGTTGGGGGGGAGAGGGAAGGGGGAGAGGGTGTGTGGGGTAGTTGAGGAGGGAGAGGGCAGAGGGTGTGTGGGGTAGTTGAGGAGGGAAGGGGAGGGAGGAGGGGGTGTGTGGGGTATTTGAGGTGGGAGAGGGAGGGGGGAGAGGGTGTGTGGGGTGGAGGGCTTGTGCACATTATATTTTCTATATGTTCAATACACCTATTGTGATATGAGAATTCACATGTCCGGACATTGCTTATTGTGTACGTGTGCTTTATTGGTGAACAGTGTACAGTGTCCATGTCCCTGACACACCCAGTGCCCTGAGTCCCACCTCCATGGCACACTCCGCATCCATGTGTGTTAGAAACATTGGTTAATCAAAGTCTGGCGCACGGCACGGTCCTCCTGTGCATCGCTACCCCTCTGATGTGCAGCCCCATCTCTTAACTCCTCATCCCCCTCGTCAGGTGGTTGTAGTTCAACATCAGGGGGCAGAGGCACATTCCGTTTGATGCACATATTGTGTAGCATGACACATGCCATGATGATCTTGCCCACCTTCTCATGGCCGTACAGGAGTGCCCCACCGGACCTGCTGAGGCAGTGAAACCGTGCCTTTAAAAGGCCAAATGTCTGCTCGATCACCACACGGGTACGTGTATGTGCACGATTGTAGTCCTCTTCATGCCTGTTCTGCGGGTTCCAGACAGGGGTAAGGAGCCACCTCTTCAAGGGATAGCTAGCATCACCTGCATGTGTGCAACAATGGTAATGTGTAAGTGGTTACATCAAATGGGACCTGTATCAATGACACAACAGCATGCATTTATTTCCTGTTTGCATCCTCATATCCATGCATGAATAGAGCTACTCAATGGAACTACAATGTGTGTATCCATCTGATCGACTGGTGTGTGTTCCATCGACTAGTGGGCGCATGGGTGTCCTATTCCTAATAAGTACTCATGCACTGTGGTTGCCCACGCCGATTGTTCCCTTGTTCAAGGTGATGTGTAGTTTATTGTATGCTGTTATCCTGTCACCGTTGATGCCAGACTCTACACGATCTCACTTTCCACGCCTGATGTTGCCATGCTGGTATGCTGGACCTCTGTGTTGATGTTGGAGTGGGATCATGTATTTTGGCCTCATATGACTCGTTTGTACTTATGGACACCTATCCTTCTTGCCGATGTAAACAGATCATGTGCATTGGCCATACTGACAGCATGTTGCTGCATTGTGTTGCAAAGGCTACGGTTTCATTATGTGCAGTGTACATGTTGATGGCTGTGGAACGGTTGCGGCAGTGCCTCATTTTCATAGTAGTGCAGCTTACATCTTGCTTTTAGGTGTCGGGTGTCAGGTCCGGTCTGGCCTTCTTTGGGGCATGAGCATGGTTAATCCTCACAGCTACTCTCAGCCAGGTGAAGTATGCACCACCCCCTTCTCAGCCAGGTATGCATCTCTCCTCCCAATCATCTCCCCACATCCCAATGCCATGAGCATGACAAGCAACGCACTGAGTAGCCAGGATCGTTGCTCTGCGTGTCGCTCCATGTAGCGTGGTATCGTGGAGTTCCGCATGACCATTGAATCATGGGTTGATCCGGGAAATCGGGCACAACAATGTGTGATGATCTTGTTTGAGTCACATACCATTTGCACGTTGATGTAGTGATACAATTTACGGTTGCGGTACACTACCTCCATGGCATGTGGGACCACCAATTCCACATGGGTGCAGCCGATGGCACCGATGCAACCTGGAATGCCTGCCAGTGAATGGAAGCCAACTTTGGTGTTGGAGATCTCCTGGCCAGTCCGTGGTAGGAATATGTGGTCGCCTGTGTGCTTCAGGAGGGCATCAAGCACTTGGTTCAGCGTACGTGAGAATAAAGGTTGTGATATGCCATGCATCTGCCCTACTGTGTACTGGTAGGTGCCTGTGGCCAGGAAGTGGAGCACAGACACCACCTTCAGTAGAGGGGGGATGGCGGTAGGGATGTCTATGAGGCTGGCAATGTCATTATGTATCATGTCCACAATGGTGGTTCCCCAGTCCAGACGATACAGGGTGTGGATCTGCTTAGGGGTTAGGCTGAAAGGACTGGCTCTGATTCGAGGGATTGGGGGCTGCCTGTGTGGTACAACTGCCTGCACTGGTGGTGCATGCTGTGCCTGCCTCACCCTCCTCCTCCTCCTGCCTCTCCTCTGTGCTGCCTGTTGTTGTAGTTGTTGCTGGAGTTCCTCTGAAATCATGTCCTCCAGCCCCAATATAGCTACTAGTATTGGTATCATTTTGGTGTGTGACTGGGTGTGGGAAGGCGTGTGGTGTGCTCCTTTTGTGCTGGCCAAGTCTACATTGCCTCCACCTGTGCTGATTGTGTGCATCTGTGGCAGTTTGGAACACTGCATATAGCCGTTTACGGGTGGTTCGCGATGGTGGTATTTACTCCATGCCGGTAAGGTACTTTTCGGCCTTAAGTAGGCCGTTATTTGCATGTCCGCCTGACTTGTGTTCAGCTCCTGTTTATGTCATGGCGCTATTGCCGGCATGTAGTTTCGTGTGCACGCGCCAATGCCGCTATTAGAGGTCCCATTATTTATGGTGTTGCTAATAGCGGGTTGGCGGGTCGTAATCGTGCCGAGCGATAAGCGATGCCGGTAATCCTTTACCGGCATCGTTTTCCCCTTTACTCCTACCTCGTAATGAGGCCCTTTGGGCCTCATTACACGGTAGGCAGTAGCCATGGCGCTATTAGAAACTAAACAGTAGAGCCTCCAGCCCCACACTGGCCACTAAAGGCTCTGTTGGGTTTGACCTTTGTAGTAGCCGTTCAGAAACCATCCCACTAAAACCAAGACGTATCATCCTTAGTGATCGTGTCCTTATACCACCCCGAGGAACGTACATCCGGTTAGCATCCAAGACAGGACTCACCTGGACATTTGGTATCGATGTCCTGACAGGGGTGATTCATCCAGATTTTATAGGGGACATTAAGGTACTACTCCACAATCACGGAGAAGAGGACTTTCAGGTCCAGGCAGGAGATCAAATAGCCCAGAGGATACTTTAAAGGATGTTACCTATCCTCAAAGAAGACGCTGAGAAAGATACCACTGATAGAGGTGACATAGGCTTTGGGGAAGCCGATGCAAAATCTAGTTCTTCCCGACCCACACTAATTAGTGATGAAAACTCTGACACACTCCGTGATTTGGCCTTAGCTCAGGGGAATGATCCTTTACTGGCTGAGGGCCTCCTACAAGTTGTACCTGAGTCTGAGGGTCAGAAGGCTGATGGGTCATTTTTCTTTCTCAAGAAAGGTCTCCTGTACAACGGGGATATTACTTCAGAGGGGCTACCAAAAGCACAACTAGTTCTTCTCCGAAGTCATAAGCAGATAGTGCTCAAGCTCGCCCACTCACACTGTACAGGAAGACATCTGGGTCAGGCCAAGATTCAGGGTCACCTAGCCAGCAGATTCTACTGGCTGGGGATGCTTATTGACACTAAGAATGTAATTCAGACCTGTGAAATTTGTCAGCATACCAGCACTCACTTACCATCACCAGCCCCCTTAAATCCATTGCCCATCATCGAAGTACCATTCTCAAAGATCGCAATGAATATTATTGGGCCCCCTGAAAAATATAAATTGGGTAATACATTTGTGCTAATAATACTTGATTATGCTGTAGAGGAGCAAGTGGATGCATTTGCCCTAGTGAATGCCACCTCACCCCCACCCTATTGGAGTAACAGACCAAACTATACTTGGGAACCCATGCACAAGTTTATGTGACATGCCCATACCACTTCGACTGTATGAAAACGATATGCACTCAGACGGTCATTCAGAAATACTCTCACGTTGAAACAGTGGAGGAAACCTACCCAGAAGGATGTTCCATGCTGAGTTGTCGAAAAGCAGCCATGAATAAACTGATGCGCGATATGGATGTACGTTAAACAAAGTCATATGACGGCAAAAAAATTTCCGAAAGAAGATATATGACCCTATGTTGAAACAATATGAAAATACTTAAGAATAATGATATAACTGATGCAGTAAAAGAAACATGCACTCCCATAATGCAGTATTTGCGAATATAATGAAGAATGAAGTGGCCCACTGATCAATAACTTTAAATACGCTGAAATGCAGGGTAGAAAGAATACATAGAAGCTTGCTTAGGAGAGGTATATATTCAAAGTTTAGCACTACTATCAAACAAGATGGACGACAGCTCATGTCAATCAACCCAGTTACCTCAAAAACACGAGCCCAGATCTTAAACGTGGAGAGACGATGCAGAAAGCTGTTTTCTTTTAGAAATGCAGGAGTACATTGGCTTTGAACCAAGAATGCTATTTCGAGAGATGAAGAAAAAGCACAAAGGGAGTCTATGAGTAGACCATGCGGAAAGACATTTTGAAAGATTAGGGGGAACACAAACATTTACTGATACCAAATATTGGATGATTAAAAGGCATAAAGTCAATATGGGATAGAGTGAATCAAATAAGGTTAAAAGCACCGTCGATATGGACAAATTCATGGTCTTACAACACGTTATGAAGAGCTCGCAAACAAGGGCTATTCATTAGGCCTGGAACTAAGATAGCGGTGTACCTACCTTGCCCTTGGATTTTCCAAGACTGTGCAGACTGGCAAGGTCAACCTTCAAACAGAAGACACTGGCATGAGGCCTACCAATGAAAAAGGGTGGCCTAATTGGGAAACAAAGGAAGAGCTGAGTATCTCCAACCACCTACGTTTAGTTTCCATGTACGTGCTGCTAACAAGCCAAATGTCCAAGGTTGGATTTGGGTTACCAACCAATTAGAATAGCCTGCCAAGTACTTTTTCATATAATGTTGCAAAATATTATTACGCTGCAATATTTTTTGCTATGACGATTGCTTTATACCATGTGATTAGAAGTAGCTGTGGGTGTGTGTCACAGAAAAGAGACCAGCAATGCCAGACTAACATGCACATTTTCAATATGTACAAATAATCCCCTAATACAATCCCACCCCTTGATAGGATTTTGAAGTTTGCCAAGTAGGATGATGTCATAAATGACGCATCTAGCATTATATTAACGATGCATGATTGAAAAAACAGGGTGATCCTGTATGAGTCTAGTTGGTTAGTGCATTCACCCTGCATTACTTTTTGAAATTAAAGCAGTATTTTAGCATCTCCTTTGATTCTGTCCGGTTATTGGGCCCAAAGTATTTACTTGGTAATTCCATCTAGTACAACAAATGCTTCAAGGTGGTAAAGCAAATTTGGTAGCAGTGCAGATAGTCAAAGCAGAGTTTCCTTTAGTTCCAAACCCTGCAACAATATTATGAAATATCCCATCAACAGCAAGGTATTTACTGTTGTTGATTTGAAAAATGCATTTTTCTCAATTCCCTTACACGAAGACTCACAGGATTTGACTTCATTTTCATATAGAACAATTCGCCTGAAACATACTAGATTACCTCAGGGGTACTGTGAATCCCCTTCTATCTTTAACAGAGTCCTTCAGATGGACTTAGGAAATGTTGCGCTCGAAAGCGCCATTATTTAAAACGTAGATGACATTTTAGTGTGTAGTAAGACAAAAGAGAGATGCAGAGAAGACTCTGTTAAACTTATAACAATACTTTCAGAAAAAGGGTACAAAGTAGAAAAAAGAAAAATTACAGTATTGTCAAGAAGAAGCATTATACATAGGATAGTGAATATCGCATGAAGGGAAAAGAGTGACACCTGAAAGAGCAAAAGCTATTATGAAAACCATGCAGCCAAATGTGATGAGACAAGTGCAGTAATTGATAGGTCTATGCAATTACTGTAGGGCTTGGGTCTTTGACTACGGTACATATATTCAACCACTTTTAAAAGCGCTCAAAGAAGCACAGCTGGCTAAGACTAAATTGGTGTGGACAGATGACATGACTGAAGGATTTTGTGAATTAAAAAAGGCGATCAGTACAGCTCCTGTATTAGGGATTCCAAATTGTAGTAAGGAATTTTACTTATTTTCTCATTCAAATGGAGAGGTCATGACAGCAGTCCTTACACAAAAGACGACACTAGGACATGGTCACAAACCATTAGCTTATTTCAGTGGGATCTTAGATCCAGTTATGAAAGGACACTATCCTTGTGGGCAATCTTTGGCGGCTGCTGCATTTACCATAGAAAAGACTTCAAGTATAACTATGGGATGTTCTGTAACTCTGTTTGCAGTGCATTAATGATTTGCAATTTTAGAGAAACCCAAGAGCACGTTGACCACCCAAAGAGCATTGGGGTATGAAGTAACTATCTCAAACCCTGTTATTAAAATGGTAAGGTGTAGCATAGTGAATCCAGCAGCGTTCATAGCTAAACCAGTGGGAGAAGATGATGATGTGCATGGCTGTGTCACTCACACTGAATGTTTCAATGATATTCCCCATGTTAGAGAGAATGCAGAAAGAGGGGCAGTGGTTTTCATTGATGGTTCATCCAAGATTGGCCAACAAACTGTGGTGAGACTTTCGAGATCTGCAGTAATAAGGGTGACCCAAGAGGGTACCTTTGAAGTACTAATGAGCAGACGTGACAGGGTACTCTGATTCCATCTATGTGGCATCAACAGTACATGCAGGCCTCGCACGTTGGAAGAGGAGGAGCTTCCTCCATGCAGACAGCACTCCAGTGCAACATGCAGGTCTATTAGACAAACTCATTGAAGCATTAAGCTTCCCAGCAACCATAGCCTTTGTAAAATGCACAGCACATTTAAAAAGAACAGACTTAATTTCTCACGGGAACAAAGCCGCAGACATAGAGGCCAAATGTGCCGCATACTCCTCAACTATGTATGGAGAGGAGTTAAAAGAAAGTGAAAGGGTGATGCATGTTGGTTAAAGAAGGATTTAATGGGAGACCACCGGGAGTTCGGGGGGCAGGCGAAATGGCCGCCTGAGCAAGCAGCTCTGTCAAAACCTCTAAATATGAGCCGGGATCTAACGCTAGCCCAGCCAACAAGCATTCTCCAAGAGTTCAGAACAGAGAAGGAAGCAACAGCAGCAGCTAGGCCGACTCCCAGAGAGAATCTGTCACAATCCCATTACAGACCCAGCGCGGTCGGGCACAAGGGAGAAGGGTATCCCCCCATGATAGAGTAGGGAGGTGGTGGACAGGTATGGTGGCTGGATGATGTAAGCAGGTAGAATGGAGCAAGGCAGCAATTTGCACCAGCGAGCCTATCAAGGGAGAGGGAACGCCCGGCACGTGCAAAGGAGCGCCGAGAATGTGCGGAGAACCAATGCCCCAGGCAATCTAACGCTGACAGGGTGTGGCCCAAGGCTATAAAACCACACCCCGGACCGCACCCTGTGCTTAGCGTTTCTTCTGCTCTTTGCAAGAACAGTGTCTCGCTTACTGCTCCTGCTCTCAGTGCATCTATCTACAAACGACTACATGGATGGGAAGCAGTGGAAACTCACGTGAAGAAACTCACCGGAAACGAGGATCCACGCCCTCGCATAAAGACTTTGTCTTTTCCCGAACACCACCCGGAGTCTACCAGTGGGGCTGCTCATATTGGACATTGGTTCTTCATCGCCTGCTCATCTTGGACATTGGTTCTTCATCGCTTGCTCATCTTGGACATTGGTTCTTCATCACCCGCTCATCTTGGTTCTTCCTCGTTTCTTCGACTGTTGTCATTCCCGCAGCATCTGAGGACCCGAAAAGCAAAGCAACAGTGTGAGAGATCCCATTCTGTTCTTCCACCACCGTCCGTCCCAGTGCCTAGTGTGCTCACCTGCGCATTGAATCCAGCTCTGTTCCGTCAGCATCTCATCACAGTGTCTGCTTTCAGTCGCTTAGCGCCTGTGAAGAAGAAAGACAAAGACATTGTGAAAGTAGGCTCAGAACAAGTTTGCAAGCACAGCAAATTATACACTCGTGTTTAATCAAGACTTACCTGTTCACCATTGTATCCTGTGTAGCGCAGCTGGCCTGGATCACGCACCTTTAGTGAAGTAACTGGAGGATGATCCGGAGCTGAGGACCGCGACCGTAGTCGCAAACATTACGGTGCGAAGCGCTTGCTTTGTGCCAGCCAGCCAACCCATGGTCTGAAGGGGAGGGGCAGAAGGGAAGGTTCAGCGCTTATACTTATCCTGTACTTACCTTTAGGTCACCCTGACCCCCCAGAACGATACAGCCCAAAAGTTCCAAAACCACCAAGGTCCCTCCCAACCTCACGGTCCCCTGGGAGTTAATCCCCAATTGACCAGTGGGGGAAGGAGTGGCTGGGCAAGCGTCAGGGTGAAGACAACCAGCGAGGGGAAACACATCAGTACAGACCGGACCAGGCACTCCTGCAGGGCACCAGAGGTAAGCGTGACAGAATCTGAGTCGGCATCCCAGTGAACGCTGCGGCCATAGTGAACCCCCCGCCGGCCGCGTTCTCGCTCCAGCAACACCGTGGCCCATACATCCCAAGTGGCCCAGCGGAGGCCGGGAGGAGGGGCAGCTGCGGAATCGCAGCCACTCGATCTGCAGGCTTAGCCAACAATCTGCCCCCTGCTGCCCCGGGATAACGAGACTCTTGGGCAGTTTACGCGTACACCACAAAGAGAAGGATCCGGAGTAGCGGACACTTCACCAGCCCCGAGGCACTGGAGTGAAGGCCAAGGGCACGGGACAGGGTCTGCGCGGCGTGTGACCCGCAGCCAGCTGCTGAGCCCCCTTGGGCTGCAGCAGAGGCAGAATCAGTATACTGGGCTCCTATGCCTAGAGACCTTCCAGCCATTGGGACCTCCACACTCCAGGTAAGGAGGAGGGGCAGCCGGGGTCACCCGGCAAGGCTTGCTTGCCATAAACGACCAACATCTGCTGGATCACACACGCGGCTGCAGCCGCGAGGGCCCCGCTCGCCCCCCCCTCTCCTTTTGTTCTGTTGCTCCACACCCATTAGCAACACCGGAGTAGCAGTGTGGTCGGGCCTCCCCCCCCACGAGCCCTTCGGACCAACCGCATATATGTCCGCCCAGCAGGAGAAAGCCTGCGAACACAGCACGGGGGTATCATCAACCAGCCTGCAGCTCCCCAGCATTGATCAATCAGAGCGCACTTCCCCCTTTGCCACGGTCAAAAAAGGAGCAAGCATGAGGCGTTAATTGCCTCACATGAACAGACATTAGCTCAAGGAAGCCAAGGCACAAATAAGGCGGAAGCACCAACTCCGCACAGCAGATAAGGGTTGGAGGGGCCAGTATACCCCTGGTAAAGACGTTGCCTGCAGAGACAACCCAGGATCTCACATTAAGGAGTACTGACTCTCCCTCTCTCCCCCCAGCCACAAACAGCGCTGCTCACCTCCCCGCCGGCAGAGTCCCATGCTACGACACAATAAAGCCCTCACAAGTGGCTTGGTGGTAGGGAAAGGCACGCGTGCTTGGCAGAAGGGAAAACAACAGCGCAGCTGGCCCCAATCAGGAGCAAGGTCCAGACTGCATTGGGTTGTGGGCCACACTGAGTTAGAGGGCCAAATATAAAAGTCCAAGCGATAGAGGACAAGAAGGGCAGGACAGCCCCCCACAGATAACGGCAGAATTCTCGGCTGGTCCGAGAGACAAAGACAAGAGCAGAACACTAGAGAACAAGTCAGACAGACCCAAGCAACACCTGTTCTACTTGACCAGTCTTTGTGACCAAACAGACCGTGGACAGCTGCCCCCCCACTTAATAAATTCTTCACAGAGCGTCACGACTGCAGACCACTCCAAAACGCTCTCTAGCTCACAGTTAAGCTAAAGAAAAGATAAAACCACCTCAGTAAACCTTCCAAAGGCTAAACAGCTGAAAACACCCGAATTTGAGAGGCACATGCAGAGTGAGATCGCCCCCGAAATAGCTCAGGCACTACAAGAATTTTGCAGACCTCTCACAGCAATGGCAACATCACAATCGCAGGGGGCTCCACAAAACCTGGGAGGAGACCAGGAAGCATCAACTAAAGCCGGCGTGCGCCTATTACTGGAGGAAATCCGCTCGTTCAGAACTAGCATGACTACGACAGTCTCAGCACTCCAAGAGAAAGTACACAAAATAGAGGACAAGGTCGAAGCACTATAAAACTACCACCAATCCTCAGACATAAATGAACTCAAAACAGAAGGCTGCCCCTAGGACCTGGAATAGAGAAATCAAGACCTAGAGGCAAAGATTGGCAATCTAGAGAACCAGGAGAGAAGAGCTAACATTAGAATTCAAGGCCACAAGGAGATCCCCTACGAGACCCCTGCCACCCTGGAAAGGAAAATAAAGGCCTTGATAGCCACCCTCCTACCCACTCCTCTAGTCCCTCTCTCGGCGGAGAGCCTGCAGACCACTAATATCATGGCTCAGAAAGCGCAACACCAGATACAGATGGCGCTTTCCCTTCGCGCTCACGTTCACCTACGGGCAAGAAGAATATAGAGTGGTCAATGGAGAGGAAGCCACTAACATGCTTAGGGGCTTAAAGATTGCAGAGGGGCAACCAGAAAGCGAAGAGATGCTGTCCTCATCTGAATCGACCCGGAAACCAACAGGCCTCTGGTCACAAAGAGGTTGCTCCAAGAGCAAGAGGAAATTCACAAGACTGAACACCCCTTGAAGGGGGGAGGAAATAGCTAACTCTATATAACCATAGGTCCTGGAGGGAGAGGAATGGTCCGAGTCACTCTCGATAGACAGGAAAACCAGCTCTTTAATACTTGAATGGGGAATGAGAACCCCCGGCAGCCGGAACGGGTTATCCTCTGCCCTCCTCCTCTCCGGGACTAAAATTACATTCAGAAAGCCGGGCTGGGCAATTGAAAATGCAACCATGGCAGACTCCCACTCATCAAAATTTGTCACAAGTTAAACTTGATTGAAAGGTTCCCAGGTCGCACACGTTGAGTGGACCTATGGATACACCTAGGGCGTCTCCAATGTTAGGAGAAAGCCTTTTTCTTTCTTTGTTTCTCCTTCAACACCTTTTTCTTTTTCATCTCCAGTTTTACTGTCAGCAATTGGGGGGGGGGTTCACTAAGGTCCACTCAGGGTATGGGTTCAATAAAAGGGAGGGCAGCACCGTTAGAGCCCGCTCCGTTCAAATCTCGCTGCACACAGAAGATCAATGAGCGCAAACAGTTACACGTAGCATCCAACTATGAGCGGCAGGCTACACTCAGACATGTGTTCCACCCACAACTGGGTACGACACTCAAAGCCTCAGACTAGGCACAGGGCACATAAACTACATGGCAATTGACACTGTCCGCATAGGTACCTTGAATGTAAAAGGCCTCAATTTGCCGCAGAAAAGAACCATGCTGGTCTGGGTCTTCAAGCAATCCAAACTAGAAATCCTCTTTGTGCAGGAAACCAGATTTAAGCAAAACAAAGAATTCACCCTAAGAGGCAGAGATCTAGCTGAGGCTGTGTGGGCTTCAGGGCCAGAAAAGAAAGGAGGGGTTGGAATAGTGTATTGTTTCTCCATCGAGCTAAAGATGTCACAGATGTATAAAGACCCAGGAGGAAGATTCCTCATGATCCAGGGATCGATCAGGGCCAGAGCCATAACCCTATGCTCCGTATACGCCCCAAACACACAACAGCTAGCCTTCTGTAAGGATCTCTTGGCTCGACTAGACGGGGAAAGAACGGGCTCCCAAATTTGTGGAGGCGACTTTAATCTCACCATAGACCCAGACCTTGACTGGAGGTCCTATAGACAGGATGCCCACCCCCCAATGCACAAGAAAGCCTTCTCAACCCTTATCTCAGAGCATTCATTGATCGACGCATGGCATACTCGGCACCCTTCAGATATGACATACACTTTCTACTCTCCCCCTCACCACACCTACTTGTGCATAGATTACTGCTTCCTAGAGGGAGGCCTAGAATACCAGCTCAAAAACACCACAATAGAAGTGATAGGGTGGTCCGATCAGATCACAATATTGTTGCCATAGAACTTGACCTGGGCCCAGGTAAACACATTGGGCCTGATTCATGGAAGTGTTTTATAATGGCGCAATCCCATCGGGAAAAGTTCCATGAATCAGGCCCATTGAAAGATAGTGGACATGTAATGACACTCTTTTTAAGGACAAGCTTTTCAGGGAAATACTAGATGGGGAGGTACGAGACTTCTTTAAAAAAAACGGCACTGGGGCAATCGCCCGTAACACAGTGCGGGAAGCTGCAAAAGCAACCATTAGAGGTCTACAAATTGCGCAGGGAGCCTCTGTCAAAATACTGAAACTCCTTAGAGAAACCAAACTCAAACAAGACATAAAAGACAAGGAACCAGTCAGAGGACAAGATTGAAAAGACTCGCCCGAACTCAGAACAGAAATTAGAAACCTTAGACAGGAATCAATGGAAGTCTAGCAGGAAAAAGCCCTAATTCATCTCAGGTACGTTAAGCAGAGATACTTTGAGAAGGGAGATAAAGAACACACCCTGCTCGCAGGCAGACTCGGGAAACAGAGCAGACAGAGCAGTCCCCAAAATCAACTCTCCAGCAGGCACACATTTTTTAAACCCGACTGATATCACTGCCTGTTTCGCACAATATTGCCAGCAACTATACTTCTCCGATTGTAACCCCCCATTAGAAACAACCATAAAATTCTTGGCTGACGTCCAATTCCACTGTATACAGCCTGCTGATCTCGAGAAGCTGAACTCCCCCATAACATTAGAAGAGGTTGACCATGTCATCTCACACCAGGCACAGACGGATTCACCCCAAAGTATTACAAAAGGCTGAAAGGAGCCCTAACACCCTTCCTGACCTTGCTGTACAGTGACATCATGGCCTCTTGGATAGCCCCACCATCATTCACTGAAGCCAGGATTATTGTTATTCCAAAGGAGGAAAGAGACAAGCTGGAGTGTGGCTCTCACAGGCCCATTTCACTGTTAAATGTAGATGCTAAAATGTATGCGAGCTTCCTAGCCAACAGATTGAGCAATGTTCTCCCTCTTCTGGTACACAATGACCAGGTAGGGTACGTGAAGCAAAGACAGGGAGCCGACAATGTCCGTAAAACGCTAGACTTAATGGCCTCGTTGGACAAGCGCGACGTATACCCCACCCTGATCTCAGTCGACGCCGAGAAGACCTTCGACCACGTCGAATGGTGCTCCATGACCCAGATCCTACAGAAGGCAGTCCTCGGTCCAGCATGGGTGTGTGGTGCACCGGCTCTGTATAATAACACACAAGCCAGGGTGATAGTCAATAGAGTTGCATCGCCCCAGTTTGCACTATCCAGAGGAACCAGACAAGGATGCCCCCTGTCACCATTAGTCTTTATCCGTGTTATGGAGCCGCTTGCCCAGAACATCAGAAGGGACAATAGGATTAAAGGTCTCATAAGAGGAGACAGAGAATTTAAATTAGCCTTGTTTGCTGATGATGTACTGGCCTATGTCACCCACCCAGAACAATCAATTCCCGCACTCCTAGAAAGAATAACAGAATACTGAGACCAGTGAGGGTTCTGTATAAACTGTAGCAAAACGGTGGCCCTACCCCTCGCCGAAGGAACCCATCAACATGCAGCCAGCCCAGCGAACTATGGCCACAAAATCGCACGAGGCAGCATACGCTATCTGGGGTTAACAATAACTAGGCGACTCTGCGAACTATACCAAGCTAACCAGAAAACGCTTTGGGCCAACATCCAACGAGACTTAGCACCCTGGGAAAAACGAAAACTCTTGTGGGTGGGAAGGCTGACTTCCATTAAGATGAATGTCCTACCACAGTTACTCTTCCTCTTTCAATACCTCCCCATAAGGCTCCCAAACCCGTTCCTTGCGACAGCCAAAAAAGCCCTCTTAGCCTTCCTCTGGAAAGGAAAAAAGCCCTGTCTATAGTACATTAATCCTCCCAAAAAATAAAGGGGGCTGGCGTACCCCGATTTACACGAATACCATAAAGCATCACAGATGTAAATTCTCGTAGACCATATCCGAGAATCAAAGGTCAAACAGTGGGTTTAACTAGAAAACTGTCTCTTTGCCCCGGTAACACTGGGAGAGTGGCTTTGGGCCCCTCTCCACTCAGTCCTGCGCAGTGCACAAGAACACCCGGTCTTAGAAGCTCTATGGTCCATTTGGAACGCAAAAAACTCTGGCATGGCTGGCACCACTTCCTGGCCTTCTCCTCTTAGCTGTATTTGGCCCCCCCCATCAGAGACGCGATCACCAAACTTATACACTTTCAACCACAATACGAACAAGGATTGATTAGAGCAGGCCAAATGTGGAAGGACATGGCTTTCTTAACCAAGGAGGAGTTAGAGAATGCACAGCAAGGGTTAGCGATTAGGCCACTCCCATACCTACAGCTAAAAGGGGTCCTAACAGACACAAAATGGAAAGGGCAGTTGCAGCGCCCCCTCACCGCTTTTGAGCACATATTGAACACGCACCAGGGTACAAAAGGCCTTGTATCAAAAATATACAGGACCCTCTTGGACAAAGGTCACCTTCCCACACCAGCCACGAAAACGAAATGGGACGAGGCGCTAGGGTGGGAAGACAACCAAGACGGATGGGAAGCCATACATAGAACGGTATGGAAATCCTCCATCGCAGTACAATATAAGATGCACAATTGCAGAATCTTAGCACAATAGCATCTGACCCCCCCAACGCTTAGCCAAAATGTACGCAGGAATCTCCCCATACTGCTAGAGGGGTTTAGGCAGAATAATATGCAGTACCATTTGGGAACACCACACACAATTAAGACTACAAGTGACAGTGCAAATTCACCTTTGGTACAAGCCTGTACTACACAGTTAAAGTGGTAGCTGTGGCTGAGCAGCCAGACTTATCTCAAGAGTAAGCGAGCAGTATCAAATAGTTACACAAAGGACAGCAATTACTATGATTTAGGCAAACACTGACTCAAGGTTTTCAAGTAAAAGAATATATATTTATTTCACTCTACAGTTGTATTACATTCCACTATTCTAAGCAGTTTAAAAATCACTCTTAATACACCACACAACTCCCAATAAGTTCCAGACAAGTTAAGCTCACAATATGAAGTGGGAGCAAAATTGCACCCTAGTAACTTTTGAACAAGGGAGGGAAAGACAAGATTAGCAGAAAAGGAACCAATCCAACAGGTAAGTAATTCAGGGCAATTGAACAAGAGGAACTTCAATGATAAAATCAGATAGAAAAGGCTTAGGGCCAAAGTCACTAGGTCAAAGGTCTTTTGCTCAAGATAATACAGTTCAGTGTAGTTTGTGGTAAAGTTCGTGCCACGGATTCCGGATGAGGTTGGTTGGCAGAAAAGTTAGTTCAAAGAGAAGAGAAGGACAAGCCCTCGGATTAGAGAAAGATTTCAAACACTTTCACCGCGGCTGAATGAAACGAACAACCGGAATTGCACAGTACCTTAAAACGGAGAGGGAGCTGTAGCTGAGGCAGACGTTCCTGATAGTTCCTGCAGGCTCACGTTCCTGATGGTTCCTGAAGCAACTGTCGGACTGATCAGAAGTAGGAAGACTGGACGGTCCTGCACTACCCAGGGAAGAAACCTGCAGCAGAGCAAAGCAACGAATAAAAGGTGCGCTCTTTAAAATCCAACCTTCCTGGCTATCCGGCCCACTGTAGCTCTGTACAGTGAATTCAATCAGAGGAGGGGTCCTGGCTTGCATTTTGGGCAAACTGGTTGGTCCCACCAGCTCAAGGGAAGAAGTTTCCTGGAGGATCTTCTCTGTCGTCAGATTCTGGTGATTCAGACCTGCAGCAGGGCTTCACCGGGCAGTTCAGTCGTGGTAGGGGTCCTCTTCTTCCAGTTCCTCATTGATTCTTTCGTTCCAGTGGCGACTCTGCCTTTCCAGTCCCAGAGACCTGCTTTTTATGCAGTTTTCCCCTGCTTTCATATAGCCTGGCTGTCAATCACACAGCAGGGTGACTGTCCTGGAAAGGACAGTCACCCAGCCAATCAAACAAGAGTGTGACTTGGGTTACCAAGGGAACCCATGGCATGGGTCCTAAAATCCCTCCCTCACATCCTGCCTACCCAGACTTTCAGGCCTCTAAATGAGGGCTTCTGTGCAGAAGCCTGCGAAAAGGCGATGAACAAAGGGACCAAACCTGGTTTGGCACGCAGAGTAAAACACAAGAAAGACATTTGCAAAAAGAAATGGCGAATAAACACAGCCGGAACTGTAATAAAACATATATGGTGAAGCGGGTTTATGTTTGAGGCTACTATAATAGCCTAAAACAATACCATGTTTATTTAAGATAACCGCGGTATAAAAAATAGGGTAGATACCACTGCCACCAGCCAAGTCTTAGTGTAAAGGGAGCGAAACAATGCTCCAAGAGACACAGATAAAAAGGGATAAGAATTAACCCTTTCCAATACTCCATGTAAGATGGGGTGTACTGGATCTGTGGTAAAAGTGACTAAAATAAAGTTAATGGCAACTTTACCTTTTCTGGGGGACAGTAGTCAGCCCCAGAAAATGGAGTCGGTGGGAAGTCTCAAAGACAACCCTGTGTCACTGCACTGAAGGTGCTGTGTAACACACATGAAAAAATGAGGCTATAGAGTAGGTGAGGCTCCATTGCCCAATATCACACAAAAAGTAGAAATACACTCAGCAAAACACATGTAAGAGTGGGAAAAAGGCTCACACTCTTACCAGGTGAAAAAAATAAATCCTAGGAATCCAGCAAAGCTGCTGAGGGACTCAGTAGGTAAGGGAAATTAGCCATTCTGGAGAATTCTCCCTAACAAGGGATGTCTCCAAATAAGCACATACTGGCACCAGTGGTGGAGCTGCCCCCACGTGCAAACATATTGGAAGGAAATTCTGGGGTGGATCCATCAGATAGAGGGCATACACAGGGAACTCACTCCTCTCTTCGTGCTATTCGGCATCAAGCAAATCAAAGAACAATATAGAGTCCTCCCTCATATGCCCAGGAATTTGCTCCTGGCGGCACACATATGCATCACCATAAAATGGAAAGCTAACTTGCTTCCCACAAAGAAAAACTGGCTACGCAAAGCAAATGAGATCTATGAAATGGAGAGTCTCACAGCACTAATCATGGAATCTCACACGCACATAGAAATGCAATGGCTCTCCTTTCTGAAGGTTTTCAGAGAAGCAAACAACTAACCCAGACACTTCACACAGCCGCAATGTGACACAACAAGCTCAACATCACCCGACAATGCTTTTTGGAACAATATCATCCCGAAGCTCATCAAAGCACATGCTGACCCGAAAGCCGCACGTCCCAGTCAGTAGCATCCAGCCTTCTACACACTAGGATTAAAATGCTCTTCATTGACCTAACCAGATGAACGAATATGGCAAACTGATGGCTTTGGACAGACACCCCACATACCTGAGCAGCATGGACCAGGCGAGGGAGGCGTTGGAGAGTGGGGATATTTCAAAGTGGGGGCTACTGGGTTCTTTACTGTCTTTTCTCACAATGGTTTTGATTTAAAAAATGTCAAAAACTCTTTGTTAATCGCGTTTCGAGTTGTAATGTTAAATAACACTGCTAAGGTTCCATAATAATCCCGCTGATGGCAATAAAAATACTTTTTCCAAAAAAAAAGAAGGATTTAATATGAGGTCTAATAGTTAATTGTGATACAAGGACCAGCATCACAGTTGGAAAAAGACTTATGGCAAAAGCAGGGTTGTTCTTTATCCCCCACTGAGGCAATTTGGAGGCAGAACAGCACAGGAAAGCCAGTTATGCCTCTAGCTTTATTGAGAGTAGCATTGGAGCAGCTCCACTATCCCACTCATGTGAGTCGAGAGAGTCTAGCTGCTACCATAGCAGAAGACTGGTTTGTACCGAACCTCAGTGAGCACGTGGCACAGTTCATTGTAAATTGTATTATGTGCCAAAAATGTACAGTAGTGCACACCCTGCGAACAGTGACAGGAGTAATACCCAGACCTAATGGCCCCTTCCAACATTTTCTCATAGAGTATGTGGATATGTTGCAAACATGTAATGGCTATCGATACATGATCGCTGTAGTTTGTCCCATTTTCTAGATAGATTGAGGCCGGACCATGCATGCATAGTGATGTTGCATATGCCACAAGGTTTTTGGTTCGCACAGTCTTTCCAAGATGGTGGGGGTGCAAAGTTTTGGATCTGACAATGGACCGCATTTTGTGAATTCACTTTTTTAAAATATAGTCTCACTATAAGGCATTAAGCATAGGTTTGCTTCGGCCTATCACCCGCAAGCTAATGGAATATGTGAGTGATTAAATGGACTTTTGAAGGAAAGGATTGGAAACCTAAAGTTAACTCTAAAGAAAGGGTGGCTACATTGCCTACCTCCTGCATTATATACACTAAGGAATCAACCTCTTTCAGATCGCCATTTAACGCCCCATGAGTTGGTGACTAGATGCCAAATGAGGACTCCTCTCACCCCCCGACAAGAGCAAATGCAGATACCCACAGTGCAGCAAGGGCACTAGGTGACAAAATGCATGATTATTTAAAAACAATGACTCGAAGTATTTCATTTATTTCTCAACAGATCAAGCATCAACCGGAGGGGTGAAATGTAAACAAAAATGACAATTTGCTGAACAATTTGGGAAATGCCTTAAAATAAAACATTGACAGTATATATAGGGGATCAAGTGTTAGCATGCAAATTTGTACACACCTGGTATACCCCTCGATTAGAAGGCCCATGTGAGGTGGAAGACATAAGCCTTACTGCTGTTAAATTACAAGGAAGAAGGGCTTGGATCCACCTCCACAATGTCAAACTGTATAAAAGTGAAACAACATTTGGCTCTCCTGCACCCATTTCAAGCGAAGCAAGCATCTCCAGTGAAGCAAGTGTCCACAGCGAGGCAAGAGATAACAGCAAAGGATGACTACAATATTAATGATCAAAAATGTGGATAAAGAAAACAAAACACTTTTAGATTAGAATTGACTTTTGGATTAATTCAGCTGCAATAATATTGAAATATCTTCTCTAGAACTGGAATAGAGAAAACTATGGCAAAATCAAAGAGGGAAACCAATACTTGAACTTTCAAGTGGCCAATCGTCAATACATTTGGACTTCTTGTTTTTTCTTACATACTTCAGTTTTATCCAGAAGGAATACAGATATGGTGCCATTTTTTGGAGATCCGAAAAATGGCTTCTTTGTTTCAAAGATTGTTTTGGCAATCATTTTACAGTTCTTGCTATACATTCATGACTTATAATTGAAACAATTAAAATTGACACAGAGCAAAAATAAAGTGGTTACAATGGAAAGGTTTCAATTGGTGAGAGCTGTAGCTCCAAGAAAAAGATGTACCAAACGGAGAATAATTTGTGGAATGTTTTGTGGTATCCTGATTTTGACCATTCTCTTTATAACATTGGCATTCACAGATATTGTAAGCAGTGAGAAAATAGGAAATAAGACATCCCCTAACAGTCCCATTATTATTATTTTCCAGATTAAGAGACCAATGGCCCCATTACGTTCTGATATTAAAAAAACCTTTTCCCGAATGCAAAGAGATGCTGGAGAAGATAATGTATTAACTCATTTTTAGACAAATCGACTCATTTGGCAAAACATTTATGATATCAGCACATGAAAGTGGTGTTAGAGATAGCGTCAGAAGAAAGTGGCTATGTCTGTTCCTCAATACCGTATGCCATGAATGTGGCAAGAACATTTATTGCAAGAGAAATGTCTCCACATGATACAAAATGTCTCAGTCATTTAGCAGCCTGCACTATAAGAGGCCAATTTGAAGGGAAGTGGGCAACTTTACGATGGAGATCAAGACAAACTTTTCCATACGAAGAAACATATGTAAAGACAAAAGGGATGGAGAGTGTATTTGGGTTGACAAACAAAAAACTAAAGTATCTATCCCCATTTGGAGAGAAAATACAAGTTGTTAATATGAAGATAATGGATTACTCTGACATGACTGAAAAATCGGGAGACACTGTCAAGATAAGTAGTACCCATACCTTTCTTGGAAGAATATATTGTGTAGATCGTAAAAGACGTCCAATTGATCATTCTTAATACGTTCTGGGTGCAGGGGAGAAAATGCAGTTCTGGTACAAAAGAATGCTACTGTATATCAAGAGATAATAGTGTCCTTGTTGGTGGACAATCCCGTCCCCTGCACACCACATATGCTGAGAAGGATTCAGTCAAAATTTTGATCAATTCTTGTACATGACAATACATTTTTTATTTTTTACTGGTCTAAGCCAGAATTTAATTCATGCTTCACAGAAAAACTTGTGATAAAATGTATAAATACAAAAATTAGCTCTATGGGTTTCGGGATCACAGTCCCTTCATCAGGAGGACTACATCTTTAGGAAAGTATCAAATACTCTTCATACTTCAAGTTTCATATGTCTAAAAAGAGTAAATCAACAAAGTGACTTTAGTATAAGGATTTCTTCTAACAATCAATGCTATTGATCATATCAGTATACGCGGTAATTGATGCAATACAACATCACCTTATTGAATTCTTGGAGGTCCTGGGGGTGGTCTATTCTTCAAAATAATAGGATTTAGTTCAACTTTTCTTGATTGGGCGAGACGTTCACTGCAGAAATTTGCAAAATTAGAGACTCTCCTGACCTTCCTGACACTTCCTCCCCTACATTATACACTCTACTACTCTACCATCATCCTCAACCTCTATCTCCTACTTTAGATGCACTAATACTGAAAACGTTCTATCTCTACTGATGAAGGCTAACCCCTCTTGCGCCCCATCAGACTCTTTTGCTCCTCAGCTAGTCAAGCCTATTGCCCCTTTAGTGGCCTCTCACCTCGCTGAACTCTTCAACCTGTCCTTCGACTCCGTTTCCTTTACCTCTGTTTTCAAAACAACCACTATCATCCCTTTCCTAAAAAAGCAATGAGCTAACCCGAACCTACTGGATAACTTTCACCCTGTGTCTCTCCTTCCACACTACTCTAAAGTGCTTGAACGGGTTATGGCCAACCATCTTTCTGATTTCTTAAACATCCACAACCTTTAAGACCCCCTACAAGCAGATTTCTGCTCCTGTTACTCCATGGAAACTGCCCTCATGAATGTGTTCAACTTCGTTGCTTCTGCTAAGCACTCCAACCTATCCTCTATCCTAATTCTCCTTGACCTGTCTGTTGCCTTTGACACTGTCAATCACTTTGATCTACTTAACACTCTCTTTCTTCTTGGGATTTGGGATCAAGCCCTTGCTTGGATTGAACCCTACACCAGGCACCTCACCAATTTTCTGTCTCCTGGAACAACTCACTCCTCTAACTGTTGGTGTTCCACAAGGCTCTGTTTTGGGTCTGCTGCTCTTTACACTCTACACCACTGCTCTTGGGGCACAAATCGCCTCCTTTGGGTTCTCATACCAACTCTTTTGCAAACGATACCCAAATCGTCTTCTCTTTTCCTGAACTCTCCTCTGATCTATCAAAATTTCCAACTGTCTCCCTGCCATTAAATATTGAATGGTTTTGCACTCTCTGATGTCAAACTCTACCAAAACAGAGGTGCTCTTCTTGCCTACCAAATGCTCTCTCTCACCTCTTACTTTGCCCATCCAGTTCCCACCTGACACTCTCCACTACTCTTCTTCAGCTAAAAACCTGTGTCATATATGAACCTTCTCACACCTTCTCTACTTTCATCTCCAAAACTGCAACAGCAGCTTGACTGAACCTCCTAAATATTAGGAAAATCAGCAACCTTCTTACTTTCAATACTGCCAAGCATCTCTTAACCACTCTTGTCTTCTCTAAGCTGGACTACTGTGCCAGCATCCTCTTTGGTCTCTGCAACTATGCTTTCTGTCCTCTCGACAAGATCATTAACTTTGCTGCCAGGACTCTCTTTGAACTGCCTCACTTCAGACCTACTTCCTGGTACTTTCACCAGGCTGGATGGCTGATGCTACAAAATAGGGCCAGATTTGTATTTCTTCTCCTGGTTCAAAAATGTATCCACAGTAAGGCACCACTGTATCTATCCTCCTCTATCCAAAGCTACAAGCCTTTGTGTAATCCCTGCTCTGCCTCCTCAACTACCCCTTTGGCTCCTCACCCTCCTTGTGCTTTGTCTTGCTTCCGCTGTCTCTCTCTACTTGCTCAACTTGCATGGAAATCCCTTCCCCCATACATCTGAGAAACAGTCCACACAGATTTGTTCAAAACCAAACTAAAAGCCCACCTCTTCGCCTCCAAGTTACCCTCTTAATCTACCTCTCATCTGCCTTCTAGCTAACATTTTTCCATCGCCTCTAACCTGTCTCTGTCCCTCACTTTCTCCTTCTCCACTCTACCTGTCACGGCTCCAGTCTTCAAGCGTAGGAGTGGTACGAACCAACCACCCCCTCCGCGGTCTGGGTGCCTGCAAGTCACAGCTTACACAGACCTCCAAGACCCCATCGGGAAAGAGGGTTAGGGAATCGTTGGTTGGACAGGAACTGGTTTTCAGGGTAACCGGGAAGAGGATGAGGAGAGGGAAGGTGGACAGGAAGGGGGAATATGGATACATACAATACTAACAAATAAACATGCACACCAAACCAGCATACGAATTACATGCCCATATTACAGTCTGTCATCAATGAGGCAAAGAAAGCAAAGGAGACTTATCTCTGGGTTTGAGTGCTGGCCTCCTGCCTGAGCACTCTCAAGTCCGGTATCCGGAGCAGTTAAATGCTGCAAAGAGAGCTTTTGCGTTATTACCTTGTGGGTGTTTCTTCACACATACAAATTGGTGCAATCAATGGGTTAATGACATTTCCCCATGCAAACCCACTCATCTCTGGCTTGTAATATATTAATTTGCATGCCCCCCCTGAAATGGGTTTAGCCCGGTTATGCGGATTAAAGCCGCACATGGCTCCGCAGTAAGTACTACTCCATGTGTTTTACAAACGCACGTAGACTGAATTTGAAACGTGCTGCTAGCCGCACGTGGCGTGGTGCGACTTCAGTACAAGTCACTCCGCTTTCCAAGTTGCAGTTCTCCTAGATGGTGCACATGGCTAATTATATATGGTAATGATATGCACTGCTCGCGAGGTCACTGCGCCTCTGGATGCCCCTTTGCGTGGTCTCTAAGGTATGAATTGGAACGCTACTGCGTGCTGCACTTATCTTTGTAGAGCAGGGGCACTCAAAAGTACGGGCGGCGTCCCCTTGCATATGCCCCGGTTCGCATGGGAGGTCCCTTGATGATTGCCTTCTGAACGCAGCTTTCCTGTAGAAGGCGCGTCTTTCCCAGCATGTGCCTAAGCTCCCCTGCGCTTGCGGTACTTATCTCAGGTGTGTGAGGGGCCCGGATGAAGGTTGGCTGGGGTGTGGCCCCTCGCATGCGTTCCCTTCCTCGGAGCTCCGGAATACACGTCCTCTTCGCTCGGGTGTGTAAGCACAAGCCCCGTGCTGTTGCGCGCACGCATGCGCGAGCGTGCTCCACCCAACGTGGGTGGGGATTTGTAGTTCCTGGCCCAGTGCCTTCTGGGTAATGTAGTTTGCAGGCTTTTTTTCCTGCAGAGGGGGCACAAAAGCCTTCTGTAAGGCTGGATTCGTTTTCGTAGGTGTTTCTTGTGGGTATTTATTTGTGAGCCATGTCTGTAACCCACACCTGGCTCCTTAGTACACAACCCCAATGTCTGTACCCTGACAGTACTCCCCCCCCCGCACAGAAGGCTCTGGGTTTAGGTTTGTTTGGGTAGTTTTGATGGAATGCTTTAATCAACCTGGGGGCATGCACATTGTGGGCCGTCTCCCAAGACCGGTCCTCAGGGCCTTATCCTACCCAATCAATAAAGTAATACAAACCATTTTTACGTTGCTGAGAATTTAAAATGGCCCTAACCTCGTATTCTGGGTGTCCGTGGACTAATATCAGAGGTGGCTTTTCAGTAGGGACAGTGGAAGGCGCAGGTTTCAATAAGGACACATGAAAGGTGGGGTGGATCTTCATTTGTTTTGGCAAGGCTAGCTTTACTGCCACCGGATTAATTACTGCAGAGTTGGTAAAAGGACCTAAAAATTGTGGTTGCAACTTACGTGGACCAGACATTCGAATATTGCATGTGGATAACCAAACGCGATCCCCCTGTTTATATGGAGGAATTTGTCTTCTTTTCAAGTCGGCATAATGTTTAGATGATTGTTTTGCAGCATTCAAATTCTTTTGTATACTAGACCAGACTTGTTGCGCATAAACATGATGCCCCCTGAGTGTGTGTAAATCTTCCAGGGACGGACTGGGGGCTGTGGGCAAAACCCTAGGGTGGAAACCATAGAACCCAAAAAATGGAGTATGTTTTGTGGAACTATGAAGAGCATTATTGTATGCGATTTCTGCTAACCATACATACTGCACCCATGAAGTTTCGGTGTCTGCGGTATAGCAGCGCAGGTACTGCTCCAGGCCCTGGTTTAACCTCTCGGTTTGTCCATCGGTTTCCAGATGGTATCCTGAGGATAAATTTACTTCCATACCGATCAGCTGGCAAAAGGCGCGCCAGAAGCAAGAGGTGAATTGTGGCCTGCGATCAGTAATTACTCGTGTTGGAAGGCCATGTAGCCGCACTACGTTTTGTAAGAACAATTCTGCTAATTCCCCAGCTGTGGGTACACCCTTACATGGAACAAAGTGACCCATTTTTGTGAGTGAGTCAACCACTACCAGAATGGAAGTGAATTTTTGGACAGGTGGTAGGTCCACAATTAAGTCCATGGTATCGGTGTGCCACGGGGTAGGAGGAGTTGGTAAGGGTTGTAATAACCCTGCCGGTTTTTGATGGTTGGACTTTTGCCTCCCACAGACATTGCACTCTGTCACGTATTTGCGTACATCCCGAAGCAATGTAGGCCACCAAAAATACCGAGCTACATTCCGTTGGGTTTTGGCTACACCTGGATGGCCTGCGGTAGTAGCATCATGGCACCATTGCATAACCTCCTTTCGAAGCACTTCTGTGGGCAAATATAATGCCTTAGCATAATAAGGGAGGCCATTAACTAAAGAATGTTGTGATCCCTTCACACACCAATCCTGGAACTCTTGGGCAGTCATAGCGGCTTGTACGTCTTCAAATATATTAGGTCGTCCGACTACCCCTATAATTTGTGGAGGGGGTACAATAGGCCGACTTTCTATAGTTCCCTTATCGTCAGAATTAGGATATCGAGACAAGATATCTGCTTTCTTATTATCTGCTCCTGGCTGATAGGTAATAAGAAAATCATAGTTGGCAAAGAATAACGCCCAACGTAATTGACGTGGACTGAGTGTCTTAGCTATTTTGATGAACTGTAGGTTCCGATGATCTGTGATCACGGTCACGGTATGCCGAGCCCCCATGAGATAATGTCTCCATTCCTCAAAGGCCACCTTCACTGCTAATAGCTCCCGATCCGCTAAGGTGTAATTAGCTTTTCTGCAGGAAGTAATTTACAGGAATAGTAAGCCACGGGATGGAGCATTCCTGTTTGCACGTCTCGTTGTGAAAGGACTGCACCTATGGCGTAGCTGGAGGCATCTGTCTCTACCACGAAGGGCTGAGCAAGATCAGGATGCTTTAACACCGGGGCAGACGTAAAGGCTTGTTTTAACTGCTGAAATCCTTGTTCGGCGGATTCGTTCCATAGATAAGATTGTCTCTTTTTGAGTAAGGAAGTGATGGGGTTCACCAACTACGAGAAGTTTCGGATAAACCGCCGATAGAAATTAGCAAAGCCTAGGAAGGATTGCACTTCCTTCACTGACTTGGGCGCTGGCCAATCTAGGATTGCTTGTACTTTTCGTTGGTCCATTTGTACCCCAGACAGAGTTAAAAAGTACCCCAGAAATTCCACGGTAGTGCAGTGAAATTCACACTTCTCCAGTTTAGCAAACAAACCATGTTCTCGTAAATGCTGGAGTACTGCCTTAACGTGTTTTACATGTTCGTGTATGTCTTGCGAGTAAATCAGGATATCGTCGATGTACACAACCACATGGATATCAAGATATTCACGTAGCACTTCATCCAAGAAGTGCTGAAAGGCAGCTGGGGCATTGCACAGGACAAATGGCATTACCTGATACTCGTACAGGCCGAACTTAGTCCGGAACGCTGTTTTCCATTCGTCCCCAGCCCTGACGGGTTCCGGAGTAGGTTTTCTACACAAAGGTAGCCCCAGCTTGATGGCATACGCGATATCAATAAAATTGCCGGTGGCTCCCGAATCCAAGAGTAACGTGACCCTAACCTCCTGACCCAGAAAACTCAGCAAACCTGACAATGTGACATGCGGAGCATAATTGCTGAAACCAACAACTGGGGTAATCTCCACCGCCTGGCTCGACAGTACCACCCCTACAACTGCCGAGCCAAGGCGTTCCCTGCGGCTTAGGCTTAGTAGGACACTCTTTTACAAAGTGACCCATGGTACCACACTATAAACATAGCCCCTCTTTACGTCTGCGTTCTCTCTCCTGTTTGGTAAGAGGACCGCGCACCGATCCTATCTGCATAGGCTCGTCTCCTTTTTCCGCAGAAGTGGGAGGACGGGAAGTCCCAAAGTGGTCCAACCTAGCTATAGGTCGCGAATCCCCACGCCTTTTGTCCCCACGACGCTCAGCTTGTCTATGATCCAATCTTAGCGCCATATCTATCATTGAGGGGCAATCCTGGGGCTGCGGGTCTACCTGGGCTATGAGATCTTTTAGTTCATCACGTAACCCTAGGTAAAAGAGGGACATTCGCTTTTCACGTGGCCACTCGGCTTCTGCTACGAGCCTATTAAACTCAGTGACATACGTCACTAGCTATTTGCTACCTTGACGTAAGGTAAGTAACTCTCTGTCCTTACACGTGGCGGCTGCCTTTCGGTTGAATATTTTACCGAACTCTAACTGGAATTCGTCCCAGTCGTACAATACTCCGTCATCTCTATGCACTAAGGGGTTTGCCCAAGCCGCAGCGTCCCCAGTAAGATAGGAAATTACGAAAGCAGTTCTGGCTTGAATGGTTCTGAATGCTGCTGGTTTAGTAAGAAAGTGAAGTTGGCATTGGGTCATGAAGGTCTGGTATTTCTGGGGGTCGCCCGCATACCTTTCTGGTGGAGCTAAGGGTACTACGGGCTCAGAGGTGACCTGGACTTGCACAGGTGCAGGGAGTGAGGGTTCCGCAGGGAGAGGGGTTGTTTGTGCAGTTAAACTATGCACTTGTGTGGCTAAAACTGCGTAATCTTGTCTGGTGGCAGCGTGCTCAGCCTGGAGGTCCTGGAGGACCTTAGTAAGTTCCTCCATGACTGGCTGGCTCGCACCACTCGGGCGCCTGTTACACTTGGGCTTGTGCTTCTGTCACGGCTCCAGTCTTCAAGCGCAGGAGTGGTACGAACCAACCACCCCCTCCGCGGTCTGGGTGCCTGCAAGTCACAGCTTACACAGACCTCCAAGACCCCAGCGGGGAAAGAGGGTTAGGGAATCGTTGGTTGGACAGGAACTGGTTTTCAGGGTAACCGAGAAGAGGATGAGGAGAGGGAAGGTGGACAGGAAGGGGGAATACGGATAAATACAATACTAACAAATAAACATGCACACCAAACCAGCATACGAATTACATGCCCATATTACAGCCTGTCATCAATGAGGCAAAGAGAGCCAAAGAGACTTACCTCTGGGTTTGAGTGCTGGCCTCCTGCCTGCGCACTCTCAGGTCCGGTATCCGGAGCAGTTAAATGCTGCAAAGAGAGTTTTTGCGTTATTACCTTGTGGGTGTTTCTTCACACACACAACATGGTGCAATCCGTGGGTTAATGACATTTCCCCATGCAAACCCACTCGTCGCTGGCTTGTAACGTATTAATTTGCATGCCCCCCTGAAATGGGTTTAGCCCGGTTATGCGGATTAAAGCCGCACGTGGCTCCGCAGTAAGTACTACTCCACGTGTTTTACAAACACACGTAGACTGAATTTGAAACGTGCTGCTAGCCGCACGTGGCGCGTTGCGACTTCAGTACAAGTCACTCCGCTTTCCAAGTTGCGGTTCTCCTAGATGGCGCATATGGCTAAATATACATGGTAATGATATGCACTGCTCGCGAGGTCACTGCGCCTCTGGATGCCCCTTTGCGCGGTCTCTAAGGTATGAATTGGAACGCTACTGCGTGCTGCACTTATCTTTGTAGAGCAGGGGCACTCAAAAGTACGGGCGGCCCCCCCTTGCATATGCCCCGGTTCACGTGGGAGGTTCCTTGATGATTGCCGTCTGAACGCGGCTTTGCTGTAGAAGGCGCGTCTTTCCCAGCATGTGCCTAAGCTCCCCTGCGCTTGCGGTACTTATCTCAGGTGTGTGAGGGGCCCGGATGAAGGTTGGCTGGGGTGTGGCCCCTCGTGTGCGTTCCCCTCCTCGGAGCTCCGGAATACACGTCCTCTTCGCTCAGGTGTGTAAGCACAAGCCCCGTGCTGTTGCGCGCGCGCGCATGCACGAGCGTGCTCCACCCAACGTGGGTGGGGATTTGTAGTTCCTGGCCCAGTGCCTTCTGTGTAATGTAGTTTGCAGGCTTTGTTTCCTGCACAGGGGGCACAAAAGCCTTCTGTACGGCTGGATTCATTTTCGTAGGTGTTTCTTGTGGGTATTTATTTGTGAACCATGTCTGTAACCCACTCCTAGCTCCTTACTACACAACCCCAATGTCTGTACCCTGACACTACCACCTCTTCCATCATTGTCAGATCCCGAACAGAGCTATCTGTACTCGCTACCTTCACTTAAACATGTCTAATGTTGATTGTCCTTAATCTATGTATGTCCACTTATGTATTGTCCCTGAGGACTGTTCCATTTACTCCCCTCCACAACCTGGTCAGAATGTCCCTGAAACTCAGCCCATTGTGAGTCTTATCTATTTTATGTTCTTTTGAGATCAAAAGAGCATTGTTCCTCGCTAGTAATACATACATACATACATAAATACATAAATACATAAATACATCAATGAAGACTGAGGTTTCTGTGCTTGAGACCATGCTTTTGGGATGGAATATTGTGATGGTTTCCAGACCTCTTTCTGGGTGGCTATTTGTAAATAAAGGTGTCTCTATCGTTGTTATCACACATCCATTTGGATTATTGGGCGAAAGGCTGCAGGTTCTGTCAAAAGAAATTATCTAGAGATAAAAGGATTTATAGCTTTCTTTTAAAGACAATAAATGAAATTTTAGAGATATGGTTTTGCTATGCCAGTTAATTCAGGGATTGAGCTCCAAAAAGCACGGTATACCAAAAATCTGGTAAAATACAAGTGAGTAAATAATGTTGAAATTGATCAATTTGGCATGTGCTTTCCTGGCAGGTTATAGCAGTTTGAGGCGTAATTGGAATGGAGTGTCAACCTAAATCCATCCACAGCTTGCACATCTTCTGACTAGGTTTTGGTGAATGAGGGAATATCTAGTTCTGGGCATAGCTAGGCTTGGTCAATGACATTACCTATAACCACAGAGTATGCAAGTGGGCTTGCAGGGAAGGATTTTCTGTTCTCTATAAACTGGGCTGAACTGTGTTTATGGGCAGTGCTCGGTCAGGCAGTGGTGGAAAATAACACCTGAGTTCTTGTGCTCATCAGATCAACTCAGTGTATTCCTGGGCATCTGAATTTTCCATTCATTCTTTCTTCGACTTTCAGTGAAATTCGCTGATGAAACTACCAGACACCTTCACATTGTACCAACATAACTTGCTTTCTCGCCATTTTTGCTTCTCCTGCTTGGTTAGTGATCCCTTCACTTTTCATATTTGGATGGCTTCTGTGAGCTCTAACTTCATCCGACTGGGAGTACCAGGTTTTGAGGTTAGGGGTGGTCACTAAACAAATATGGAGCTGAAGTCTCCTTCTTTTCTCTTTTTCTTTCTGCTAAGTGGGGATCAATTTGTAAGATCAGGTATATCATACCTTACAGTGTATTAAGCTGAGATATGGTTTGATCTGAAAAATTATACATGTCATCTCACAGTCCCCTATAGAAAACAGAGACTCTGTTGTTTTTCTGCTATAATGATTCAATCATAAGTCTATTTAAATGTGAGGTATGGGTTTAGATACATTGGGTAGTCTGCTGGATGTTCTCTGGCCACATTATAGGGTGTCCTCCTAAAACACCTTAAAATACTTGAAAACCTATGGCAACAAGTACCCAGCTAAAATCAAGGGAATAGCCCATAGTTCTGCATCTCCAGTCAGGTATAGGATAATAAACTCTGATTGGGTTATTTCTCAGGATTGAATGGCATACTCTTTCCAATCGATGAGCCTTGGAAAGAGGAGTTAGGTACTGACCGGGCAATGCAAAACTCCCGATTTGGGCTTCTTCTATGTGTTTGCATCCATTCTTATACTTAATATAAATCTTGTAAAAACAGTCAGGGATCAGGACCTTAATCCCAGGGTACTGGCAGGGTTGAATTGGCCCCTCTGCCTTTCGGCCCGTGGCCGAACCGAAATCATCCCTGGGGAGTGGGGGCCGGGTTCTGGCCATGCCTGGACCAGTTTGGGGAAAAAAAAAAATAAATAAATAAATACATTTTTCCCTTTGAAAAAAAAAAGCCTTTCATCCTTCTTAGGTCGATAAAGGAGTACCAACACAGGTTGGGTGATATTGTATGCATATTTGTTCTATAAAAAAGAGCTTAAGCGTAAGCGTAAGTGCTATACAATAGCATATTATCATTTGGCCTTGGACGTCTGCTTGGATTCACAGTAATTTAGTGTACTTAGGTACAATGCTATTTGGTGCCACTTCCTGTTTTGTCAAGGGGTGAAAGGTCATGCTTTATCCGGACTGTCACTTTGGGGTGATGTCATCAGAGGTCAAGGGTCTTGAGGCGACGGGTGGGCCCTTTTTTGAGGCGAGGGCTGGGCCACTTTTTTTTGGGTGGCCGGGCCTATTTCTTGTCCCATTCTGACCCTGGGTACTGGAGGGAAGAATGGCATGCTTTGACTGCTTCAGAGTTATTTTGTCCGTGGCTTGAGGGTTCTTTAATTCAAGTAAACTTGAAAGTCCTCGCAAAAGGATGAAAACCTACCAAAACATGCAAGATTCTAAAACCTATCAAAAAGGCCTGGTCTGTGGGCGAAATGTATGAAAAGAAGTAGTGGAACTATGTTCCCTGCTGCCCTGCCCCACGCCCCACAAACCCCACCACCACGCCCCCTCACACGCACAATACGAACCCCCAAACATATGCACTTGCTGTTTAAGGGAACGTTCAGTGCAATGCACTGAAGTGCAAGTTTCAACTGCTTCCTACATTGCTCATTGCTGTGACGCTGCCTGAGAGGAGCGGGCAGGAGCCCCCTATCTCCTCTCAACTCTTCGGATCTTCTTCTTGGGAATTACCCTGCACCCGAGGGTAAGATACAGCGCCCATACCCCCCACTTTCATTTGTGGCCCAATATAGATTTTTTGCTTGGGGTGGGCAAGTACTTCAACTCATCATCAAACATCAGGACGTCTCGACCTGTACCGACATTACCCCGATCCAGATACCATTCTTGCATAGGGCCACCATTACACGCAACGCGGTAATGGCCGCCACAGATTGTGCAGGCACACTGTATTGTAATGGCCCACACCACTCCTCAGACGTGACTGGCCAATTTGAACTACTTACAGCCCCCACTTCCACCATCAGGTGGAAGCCGCCGCCCGGAAGCCCAACGCCGAAGGGCTACCAAAGGGCCTGTCTGTGCCCTCTCCTCACCTCATATCTGTGACGCTGCCTGAGAGGAGCGGTCAAGAGCCCCCTCTCTCCCCTCAACTCTTCGGATCCACTTCTTGGGAATTACCCTGCACCCGAGGGTAAGATACAACGCCCATACCACCCACTTTCATTTGCAACCCAATGTAGCTTTTTTGCTTGGGGTGGCCACGTACTTGAACTCATCATCAAACATGAGGCCGTCTCGACCTGTACCAACATCACCACGATCCAGATGCCATTCTTGCATAGGGTCACCATTACACGCAATGCCGTAATGGCCGCCACAGATTTTGCAAGCATAGTGCATTGTAATGGCCCACGTCACTCTTAAAAAGTGATTGGCCAATTGTAACTACTTACAGCCCCCACCTTCACCGTCAGGCGGAAGCCGCCGCCCGGAAGCCAAACGCCGAAGGACTAGCAATAAGGCCTGTATGCGCCTGTCCGCGCTGTTCGCGCATTCGGCACGTCCCTCTGCCCGAGGTATCCAAAGCGCCTTTCCAGCTCAACCTGGCTGCCATGTAAGTACTTTTTGAAATCCTCCACGCACCCCCAGAGCAATCCTTGCCTCTCGCGCCCACTGGGCCTATCAGCAACACAGACCCCTACCACCCTATGCTTTTCCAGATTCGTTGTCTGCATCCATAGCGGTAGGAGATCCCACAACCTGACCCTAGCATACGCGCTAAAATGGACATGTCTGCATCAGGCTCTGTCCTTTACATTTTAAGCGTGTTACTGCACCTCCCAGGTTTTGAAATTGCCTATTGTTGTTATGCTTTTGAACTACCCCACTATTGTATTTCTTGGTTTGAAATAGCCTATCGCTGCCACGTTTTGAATTTGTCCAATATTGTATATCTTGATTTTGTAATAGCCTACTACCGCTATGCTTTGAATTACCTCACTCCTGCACATTCTATTTAATGCTGCACTGTCTGAATGAGCCGATTTTGAACCAGCCTATTCTCATTGAAACAGCCTATTCTCAGTCTGAAATAGCCTACTAATTTGCCTTATTATCTAAACTAGCCCACCTCCATGACATACCTACCAGTATCCCATTCTTGTGCCTAAGTATAGCCACGCCATACAGGT
The DNA here is from genome assembly GCF_040938575.1 of Ambystoma mexicanum. Lineage (NCBI taxonomy): Eukaryota > Metazoa > Chordata > Amphibia > Caudata > Ambystomatidae > Ambystoma > Ambystoma mexicanum. Next base: position 850,285,910 of record NC_090930.1, read on the forward strand.
CCACCCTGCCCTGGTGCTACAACTGCCAGCTATATAGGTACCCTATCCAATGTTGCTAGCCTATACGGCGTATATTATGTATCTGCCAACCATCTATACTGTCCTGCTGAGGACTATCCTTAACCTAATATGCACTTTGAACCCCATCATGACGCCCACCTCTCCTTTAGCAGCGACTACTCCCTATATTGCGACACCCTACAACAAACATCCTAGCCAAGTCAAACTGGACACTAGACCATGTAGCCTCCATCAGAGAAACCTTAAACTCTGTGCCAAGCTCCCTAAAATATTCAAACCTTCGGCCAAAACACTATGCTATCCTAGAATAAGCACTACGAGAAACCTGGGCCCACATTCCAAAACTAATAACTCCCTCCACAAAGCTACCACCACCCAGCCCACATCTCTGAATAATAATCGGCCCACTCAGGACATCAACACCCCTCCTAAGTACTTTCATGACACCCAGGCAATACCTACCAAAACTGTTCATACCACCATCAGAGGCACCCTAATAAACGCCCAGTCCATGGTAGCCCACGCCACGGAAATAGCTGACTTACTACAGTTTGAAAAAATGGACTTCCTCGCTATTACTAAATCCTGGCTTCACTCAGCAGCAGGCCCGCCGATGATGCTAGGTATTCCCGAGGACTACACACTCCTCAGAATAGATCGAACTAAATCCCGAGGTGGAGGCCTCGCCATAATTGCCAAAACTAGCCTAGCTTTGAGAATCGCCACGCCACAAAATCTCGATTCCTGCGAATCACTGACAGTTAAGCTACCCATCAATGACACACAAACCCTGACCATCCACCTCATATATAGATCTCTTGGCCCCCTAGGCTCCTTCGAAGAAGACTTAACCACTTATCTGAGATCCTTAAAAACTCCTCACAATGCCTTCTCCTAGGTGATCTTAACCTAGAGTTTAATGACCCTCTAGACCACAATGCCACACAAATTAACGATTCCCTTGCTGAACTTGGGTTGACCCAAAAAGTGACTTGCCCGACCCACATTAAAGGAAGGACTCTCGACTGGTTAGCAGAGTACAATTGTCAGACCTCCATCACATCCATAACGCCCCAACACTGGTCCGATCACCACCTGATAACCTTCACTTTAAAGGCTATGCCTCCCCCAACTCCTGATAATAGCATAGCTCCTGCCATCTCCCCAGAAATAAAAGAAATATTACAGCTGAAAAACTCACTCCCCTGATCCTTCCCACCCTGAACTCGTTTCCCGACCATACTGATCCCTTCACCTTGGTAGAGGAGTATAATAAAATAATGATCTCTTCCTTAGACATCATAGCACCGCTGAAACTAAGAAAAAGCAAACCTAAAAAACATGTGAATACTTGGTTCTCTCTCCACCTGAAATCAATCAGACTAGAAAAACGCAAAAGTGAACAAATATGGAGGCAAGATCCATCTGCCAGCAATAAAAATAACCTTAGCAAATTAGCCACGCTTTACAAAAACGAAATTGTCCTCGCCAAACAATCCTACAAGCAAACTCAAGGACTAAAGAATTGTTCACAATTCTTAAAGAGATAGAAACTCCCATCTAGGCCCCCAACACTTGTCTGAAGGACGGAATGTGGTGCACTAGCATACAGAATGCCCTAGCTAATAAGGTAGCTACCCTCCAAGCCAGGATTGCAAATAAAACAGAAACTCTCCACCTCGCCCATAAGCCCAGCAACCCTTCTCTGCCACTGCCCCCTTGCATTCTGTCACATCCTCAACAACCCCCTCCCTGCTTCAACTTCAATAAAGTATCCATCCTAGAGGTTGAAAAGTCATTCTCACCCTCAAACCTTCAAATTGCCAAGGCGACCACTGCCCAGCCCAAATCACAAAGGACGCTGCTCGCAATCTTTCCCCATTCATCTCCAAACTTATCAATGCCTCCTTTTCAACCGGCACCATCCGCAATTGTCTGAAACAGTCCTGGGTTCTCCCACTACTTAAAAAACAAACATTAGACCCCTCCATACCCACCAATTACCGACCAATCACAACAGTCCCCTTCCTTCTCAAAATTCTAGACAAGGTAGCTTACCTTCAAATCCAACAATACTTGGAACGTAACCATCTATTAGGAGTTCGCCAGTCAGGCTTTAGACCCCAATACAGGACCGAAACCGCACTGATTAACTTAAAGTCACAAATTGAGGAGCTGAGAGACAGTGGAAAGGCAGACCTACTGCTTCTACCTGACCTCTCAGCGGCATTCGACCTAGTGGACCACACAAATCCTGTGCAACCACCTGGATTCCGTCGCCCATTTCTCACAAGAAGCAATAGGCTGGATCCATTCCTTCCTTGACAACAGGACAATGCGTGTCTTCTCACTGGCATCAGCCGCTGACCTTATACTCATAACCTGGGAGTGCCACAGGGTTCTAGCGTGTCCCCTACCCTGTACAACATTTTCACAAAGCTCCTTTTTGACGATCTGGACGGTCTGGGTATCACCTACACAAACTATACTGATGATACCCAGATCCTCATCCCGCTGACGGGAGACTACAAGGATTTGGCCTTTGTGAATAGAACGTACCTCATCATCCAGGCATGGATGGCCTCTCACGTTCTATGCCTGAATGATGACAAAACGGAACTCCTTATCCTCGGCACTCCTGCCTACCTTAACAAACCTTGCCACAACTATTCCAACTTTAGAATAGATGACAACAACATTACAGTAGCCAAGGAAGTCAAAATCCTTGGCTTCTACCTAGACTCCACCCTAACCTCAAAAAACAAGTCAACTCAATGGCCTCATCCACCGCTTATACCTGCAAGCTAATCAAATCAGCTACACCCTTCCTCTCCACCAACAAATGCATTACCTTAGCAAGAGTCCTTATTTTGTCTAAACTGGACTATTGTAATGCCCTATATTTAGGAAGCAACAAATATATTACAAACAAAATCCAGATTCTACAAAATAATGCTCTGAGAGCAGCCCTAAGTATTCCTAAGAAAGCCCACATTTCTGACATTAGAAGAAACATTAACTGGCTCTTCACGAAAGATAAAATCCTGCTAAAAGCAGCCTCTCTGACTCACAAATGTCTCCACAATGACGCCCCACAATACCTCATAACTAGATTCACGAGGCAGTCTTCCAATCGCCCCACGAGAACAGCCAATGCCAATCTCCTAACTGTGCCCAGATTTAAATGCACTAAGGCTGGTGGAAGCAGCTTCCCGTTTAAAGCCGCCCATACTGGGCGTGTCTTAAGGGCCATGTAAGAGGACGTGTCCATCGAGGGGCTCCCGTCGATCCTACACTGATCCTTTTCAAAAGCCACGCAAAACCTATTTTTGGTGACAGAAATTGCATGTGCAGACCTATGAATGCTTGAGGCACGACTGGAGCGAGATGCAGAGCGGACCAGCACTGTGACTTGCGTGCATGCAGCCTGACAAAAATTGCAGTGCGCGGAGACAAAGCAGGCAAGATGGCGGCCCGAGGCGAACAAAGGAACTGATCTGATTCTTTGTATCCGTTCATGGACGGCCGCTTGCAGGCAAGCTAGGTGAAATCGTATACATATGAGAACGCCCCGTCTCAGTGGGTGAAAAGAAGAATTCCTCATCGCCACACAACAGGCTTGAAACGCACGCCTGGGGCCACTAATATGCAAACACAGCATCGGCGTACGAGAAAGGGACATGCGCGCCGGGAGACAAGAGAGCTGTCTGGTACACTGAGCGGCTGCCCAGAAGAAAATAACACTGCAGGCACTCGCTTCCCTTGCAGAAGCACTGGATGAAGGGACGTAATGAGTGGAGCATAAAACAAGTCCACTGCTGGCGCACTGCGATGCCCCAGCAACAATGTTGCAATGCCACATCGGGGGTGAAGCGCACTGAATACGCTCGCAATTGAGCCTTCAGCGAGCCTCTGAGAACCACCCTGCAAGTCGTTCAGCACTACGGTGCTACAAAATATAAACGCAAGGCCGCATTCAACCTCCAGACGCTGACCGAGCCACTCAACACACAGAGTGGGGCACGGGCAGAGACACAAGGACCTGAGGAGGGCTGAGGGAAGCAAGGCGCAACGCACATGAAGTGCCGGATGAAGCTGCGGAGCGCATAGGGAGCATGGCGTTTTTAGCTCGCATATGGGGACTGGGCAGGGGGACTACCCAAAAAAATAAAAAAATAAAAAAAACAGACTGGTGGTACCCTCCCCTCCTAAAAATAAAGCAGCTATGGCACAACACCCATGGCCCAGAAGTGCGGAAGGCGCCCCACAGCACGCCAAGAGGAAGGTGCGCGCAGCCCAGCGGTAGGGACTACTGAGGACCCCACCGAGCTGATATGGGGCTGTATGCTCACACCGATTAGGTCTCAATACATGGTGCACTGCGTAAGCCCATCATTCAGCAGGAGGAGAGCGAGAAGAGCAACCAAATACCCCAAGTGACACGTGGGGCAGCCACAGAGAACCACAGAGGCAGAAACACCGTGCAAAGTGGCGTACCACACCACGGTTGGTGACTGGAGGGCCTACAAAAACATTAACGCGGGCCCACAGGTCCCTGGATGTGCAGACAGCGAGGCGTCCCACTCAGTGACGGGGTGCAAAGACTGAAAGAAACAGCAGCAGCCGAGGACGTGGGAGGACACAACCCACTAGCGACACGATACAAGCAGCACAGGAGAACTCTCACCATAGCCCCCTGCAAGGATCAAAGTCGAGCACGGATTAACCCTAAGGCGTGAAAGACCATTTCCCTGAGACCCTGAGGAGCAACATACGGCGACGCCAAGATGGCGAACAAACAGATCAAGGGAAAGGGCAAACAACCCATGCTGGAAGAATACGCCAGAACACCTCAAAGGTCAGAGGGGGCTAGGAGTAAGGAGAAGACCCCCGCCACAGACACTGCCGCGGGGAGCAAAGACCAGCAGATCCTGGAACCTGGACTTGAAATTGGCATGGGAAACTAAACTGGAATCGGTCATGGTCGAACTGAAGGCAGCATTGGAACTTAAAGTGGGCGCAATACAGGAAGAGGTGAACCTCCTAAGGCAGGACATCAGAACGTCAGAACGCTGGCAGAACGCACAGGTGAATTGGAAAAAGGAGATGGTCCCGAATACAGCTGCATGTGCATCTCACAAATCAGAGATTCACATCTTAGAACAACGCGTGAGTAATCTGGAAAATAGGGCGGAAGAAGTAGAGGGACGCGCCCGGAGAAATAATGTGCGCATTGTGGGATTGCCAGAAGGAGCAGAGGGACCGAACCCCACAGACTTTGTTGAAACAATGCTGCTGCAGGAAATAACGGGAGGGGTGCTGACTCAGGGATTTGCAGTGGAACGGGCACACAGGGCCTTGATGAGGAGGCCACCACCAGGGGCCCCACATAGGCACATAATCGCCAAAATCCTAAACTATTGAGACCAGGAAAGAATCTTAGAATTTTTTCGGAAAGGAGGAACCAAAGGGCATCAGCGAACATCACAGCATATCCGGATTACACATTGATGGTACAGAGACAGCGCATGAACTATGGCACAGTGAAGAGACGGTTGCGGGAGGCAGTTTATAAGTACATGCTGATATACCGGCGAAATTGAAGCTGTACCACAAAAACAGAGCTTTGTTCTTCGACACCCCAGAAGAGGTGTCAGACTGGCTTGACACACAGAACTGCCCATCGGAGACTGGTATCCAGAAGGAAGACGGCGCCGATAAGTAACATGGAGGCTGCAGTACCTACGGTGCTGCGGTCTCAGACACTGCGACTAGATTATAAGACAGGGCGAAGGCAGTTGTGACTTTTGCTACATGGTCCGCATTAATAAGGATGCATAGGCACAGTGATACAGTGCAAACCGTGGGAGCCTCGGGGAACCCGCCCTTATACCCCTGCAAATAGACTAGTTAGGAAACCGATAGATTTGTAACACCCTGCTGGGTTCCTGATCTCGGCACTCTGAGATAGGACCAAATGCGGGAGAGCCTGAGATCCAGGGATGGAGCTCAGCACCAGTTTGGGATGGGTAGGGAGGGGGGAGGGACAGGAATGTGTGCAGTGAACATAGTTTGGGGAAGTGAGATGGGGGTTAGTTGGGGAGTTAAGGATGGGGAACGAGCCAATATTCATGCCAAACTAGGATGGAGAGCGGAATGGAGAGGGAGGGAAGGAGTACAAAATATGGATGGCAACGGGAGGTCCTAGAATCGTAACTTGGAACGGAAGTAATGATGTATTTGAGAAGGCAGAAAGTGGATATAGCATTATTACAGGAAACCCTCCTCACCAAAGAAAAGCTAGAGGTGGTCAAGAAAAAGTGGAGAGGGACCACCGTGGGGGCGACATATTCAGTTTATGCCAGGGGGGTAACACCGCATGTGCCATTTCAGATGCTCCAAGCCACAGCGGAACCAGACGGGAGGATGATAGTGATGCGAGGGCTGATGGAGAACATAGAATTGAGCATCGTAAATACTTATGCCCCCAACCAAGATACGGCGGCCTACTTCAGGACCCTATATGGCAAACTTGGACCCCTCTTGGGAGGCGCGATTGTGTGGGGAGGGGATTTCAACTGTACGCTACATCCCAAAATGGACAGGTCAGATACTAAACTAGATAAACTCACCCCGCCGCAAGAGCATTACAGGCCTTGCTGAGAAACTTTGGACTAGAGGATATCTGGAGACAGCAGCACCCGAATGATAGGCACTACTCACACTATGCTGCTCCACAAAACTTGTATACGAGACTGGACCTTATGTTCGTCGCCTCTGAACTCGTAGGTGAAATGATGGGCTCGGAATGTAAGCCAGGAACGGTATCAGACCAGTCCCCCCTGGTCGTGGAGTGGAGACATCATCCCCCCAGAGCAAGGATCCCAACATGGAAGCTTAGAGCCGAGGCCCTGTGGGACTCGGCATTTCGAGAGGACTTAAGGGAGGAGATTATTGAGTACTTTGACACTAACACAGGGAGTGTGAAGACAGAAGAACCTTTATGGGAAGCATTTAAAGTGGTAGTAAGAGGTGTAGCCATATCCACATCTCGAGGGCTCCAAGGGGGCATGGAGCAGGAGCTACAAGAGTCAGAGAAGAAGCTGGAAGCAATGATGCGGGAGGGGGGTACCTCACAGGAGGACACCAAACAAGTGAACCAATTGCAGCAAGCCAATAGGGAGCTCTGGGAATGGCTATGCAAATTGAATTATAAAAAATACATTGAAAGACAACACGCAGGAGGGGACAAAACAGGGAGGCTGTTGGCTTGGCTATATAAAAATGAGACATCGAGAACTGTGATCAGGGAGATAACGGGAGAAGAAGGGCAGATCTGGAACACCCAGGAGGGAGTGAACGAAGGGTTCCTTAGATTTTACAAGCGCCTCTACGAAGATACAGGGGTCGAAGCAGCACAGGGGACGCTAGAAACACTGTAAGACATAGGTTTACCCAGATTAAATGAGGAGGAAAGGGAGAACCTGGAAGCCCCGATCACCATAGAGGAACTTGAGACAGTGGTCCTGCATTTGCCCACCTGTAAAGCCCCGGGGCCAGACGGGCTCCCTAGCAAATTTTACAAAACGTATAGGCAAGAAGTGCTCCCCCCCCTTGCTGGCCATGCTAAATGAGGCGTTCGAAAAGGGGAAGGCTGCCGGAATCCCTAAGAGAAGCGGTGATTGTTGCGCTTCTAAAACCCAGTAAGCCAAGCACTTATAGACCCCTATCCATGTTAAATCAAGATAGCAAAATTATTACGGAGGTGCTGGCAAACAGACTAAAAAGGGTAATTAATAAACTCATACACCCTGATCAAACCGGCTATGTTCCAGGAAGGAGTATATCCGAAAACCACAGGAGACTCCACCATATAATAGAACAGACAGAGAACGGGCCCGGTGAAATGGCAATAGTCTCGCTGGATGCAATAAAAGCTTTCGACTCTGTGAGATGGCCATGGTTGATGGTGGCTTTAAAAGAATATGGGATAGGACCTGGATATCTGAGGTGGGTTAAGATGGTATACAGCTCCCCAATAGCTAGGGTCAAAACGGGCGAGATAATTTCGGGTAAGTGGCAACTCAGCGGAGGCACTAGGCAGGGCTGCCCCTGGTGCCCCATGCTTTACATACTTGCACTAGAACCATTAGCAATCAGCCTGAGGCAACAATACGGGGAGATAGGAATCCACATGAAGGGAGGACCGCACTTGATATCACTGTATGCTGACGGCATGTTGCTGTACCTGCGCTTCCCAGAAGAAAACGTGCAGTATGTCCTGGAAGTGATGGATCACTACGCGACCCTTTCAGGCACAGCAGTGAACCCTAAAAAGTCAAGCATGTTCCCCCTGGGAAGATATAGGGGGGCCCCACAGGGGGACCTACCTGTCTTGCAGATACCCTGGCAGACTAGAACATTCAGATACCTGGGGATTGATATATACCATAAAGCTGCAGATGTATATAAATACAAAACGGAGAGGGCCGTGGTAGGCATCGTGGATAGCATGGGGTTCTGGGCGAAACTCCCCCTGGCCATGGTGGGCAGGGCGGCCTTGCTCAAGATGGTGGTTCTGTCCAGGTTGCTACACTTCTTCACGAACATTCCATACATGCTCCCCAAACGCTTTTTCACGAAACTCCACAGTTTATGCAGGGGCTTCATATGGCATAACTCCAGAAACAGGGTGGCCCTATGGAAGCTGCAGAACCCGTATGATAGAGGGGGCATAAACCTGCCGAATTTTGAGATATACCACCTGGCAGGACAGCTTCAGTATGTGGCTAGGTGGCTGTCAGAAGAAGAGACAGCAGAAGCAAGACTGCTAAGTAGAGACTGCACCCCATTCTTTTTGAGAGAATTAATATGGCTGCCTAAATCAGAGATGCAAGGACGGGCGAGACTGCTGGAACTAGGCTGAAAGCATGGCACAAAGCATGCCAAGTAGTGGGAGACCCGGCCCGTGCTCCCACAGGTGCCTCTGGTAGCGCCATGCAGCGAGGACACACAGATGATAAGGGGATCTGCAAATTCTGGGAACCGATGGGCCTAGTGACTCTTGGAGACATATGGCAGGAAGGGGTGGCACTAGATTTTCAAAGAATAATGGAAGACACCGGGGTACACACAGGACAATATATTACATACACCAGAATCACCAAACGGGTGGGAGAGAAGTGGCCCGAGGCAGTATTAGCAGAACAACCCGACGTTGTCATTGAAACGTTGCATGATATCTCGGAGGGCGGGCACGAAATATCCTGAATTTATGAATTACTGATGACTAGAGTGGGCAAGGAGCTGCTCCAGCTGAGGCAGGATTGGGAGGAGGAGGTGGGAGAACCTACGCAGGATGGACAATGGGAAAGAGCCCAAAGGTTCCACAAGAAGGTGTCCCGGAATGCGCGGTTGCAGCAGATCCAGCTATATATCACCCACAGGGCATACATGACCCCCAGTAAAATCACTAGGTTTGGAAACTCAGTGACTCAGAAATGCCCCAAGTGTGGGGAGGTGGATGCTGGGATGATTCACATGTTCTGGGCGTGCCCAGAGGTGGGAAGGTTTTCGGAGGAGGTTAAGCAGCGCCTGTCCCAGAAGGGGATCAAGTTGGAGGTGGAGTCAGTATGGGCATGCATGCTAGGGTGCTTCGCAAGACCACGTAATTCAAAACACATCAGTAAACTGAAAGACCTGGCCTACATCCTGGCTAAACGAAGAATTGGTATGGGCTGGAAAGCAGCCCAAAGGCCCAGATTAGAGGTGTGGTGGAACGATCTCCTGAAGTGCGCAGAGGCTGAGACGATGGCATGGTATGAAGCAGTTAGCAGGGGAGGGGAGAAGGAAGTGGGACCCCTGGTAGCATGGAGGCAATTGGCAACTGTGATGTCGGGATCCTCCCAGGCCGAATCCAGTGAAGACACGCTTGTAAACAGTAAGGGAGATAAACCCTAAGTAACAAACTTTAAGGCATTGAAGCAGGGGCTCGAGTTAAGGGAGTGAGAGGGGGGAGGACAGGGACATGTAACATGTAATGTAAAATAAGATGAGCATTTATGTTGGTTAAGTTTGATGTGTTGTTTGAAATAATAATTTTTTTTTTAAAAAAGCCGCCCAATACTGGAACTCCCACCTCCCCTAGGGAAGACCTACCCTACCTTCACTTTAGGTCCAACCTCATCCACTGGATCAAGAAAAATGACCTCTGACCATACCATTACACACACCATGCAGTTTCTTTTCCTGCTTGACTGTACATTCCGTGTACATTGTGTATTGTGTATATCATGTAAATGTGTATATTGCTCGCCCTTGAGACTCATTTTGTATAATCTGCCTTTACCTACAACTATTGCATAAAATGTCTGTACCTGCAGAGCAATGTAACCTAAACTGAATAATCTTCTTGATGCCTATTGCGCCCTGATTCCTTCGGGTCTGGCACGCATTACAAATAAACAAACAAACATACACTTTTATATTAAAATGAAACCATTCCTGAAACTTCTTTTTTTATATAAAAGTATAGGAACAGTAAAATGTAATTTAAAAAGTAGAGGAGCACAGGTCCCAACTGCTCCCACCCACTTCGGCCACTGCTGACGGAAGGTTAAGCCCCGAAATATGCTGTCATAATGCTTCTTATGGCGATATTCTGGCCTGGCGTTGCCACAAATTAAGGGGCAAACAAATTGTCTGAGTCTAGTTCTCAATGGATGCTCCATGGTTGATTGATTGATTGATTGATTTGGTATTTATTACACACGTGTCTCAAGGCGCAACAAGGCAAGGGAGGGGGAACAAAGGGAGGACAGGACAAACAATATTACTAGGCCTAGCGTCAAGTCGCAAGGGTGCAACAAGAAGTGCAGGGCAGAGATTGCAGGCAGAAGTGCACCGAGAGCAGCATGGCCCTGAGTTAAGTTCAAGGAAGGCTGGGACTAAAGGGGGCAATCCCAGTCCGGTAGTGCAAGGTAAACCAAACTGAAGTGCAAGGTGGGTCTAGCGGCAAGTGCAGAGGGTCTGGTCAGGGCTGGGCCTGGTGTCCTGTAAAACTCAGAGGACACTGAGCAGCAGTCAGCAGAAGGAGCAGGAGCAAGGGTAGGTTAGCAGGGGAGAGGGAGCGAGAAAGAATAAGAGAAAAGGAAGGTCTTGAGGAGCTTCCGGAACTTAAGGAGATTGGGTTCAAGGCAGAGAGAGTCAGGGAGGCACCTGCAGAGGAGAGAGATCCACCCCCATTCTCTGCTTGGAGAAGCCACTCAGCCGCAGAGAATTAGAAGTAGACTAGTGGAGGGCTGTAGTAGGAAGATAGTTAGGAAGAGAGAGTTGAAGGTAGCAAGGGCTGTGGTCCCAGAAAGCCTTGTGGATGATGCAGAGGGTCTTAAACTTGATCTTTGCAGCCAGTACAGGGATTTCAGGGCCGGAGAGATGCAATCCCTGGGCTTCAGGCCAAGGATAAGTCTCACAGTCCTGTTATGGATGAGTTGAAGACGACAAAGAGTAGAGTTAGGCAGATTGAGAAAGAGGCTGTAACAGTAGTCCAGCCTAGAGAGAACCAGGGCTCTGGATACAGGGAGCTTCTGGGGGGAGGTGAGGAAAGGGAGAATACCTCTGAGGATTTGCAGCTGGAAATGGGCCTTCTTGGCAAGGTCCGTGATGTGGGGAGAGAAGGAGAGAGTGGAATCGAAGATGGCCTCAAGGTTTTGTGCCCCACAAGCAGGTGAGGGCAGAGGGCCCAAGGAGGGTGGCCAGAGTGAGAGAGGAGAAGCAGGAGCAGGGGTCCCAATGAGAAGGATCTCAGTCTTACTGTCATTAAAGCAGAGATCATTAGAGGTGCACCATGCCTGAATAGCGGATAGACAGTCATGGATGAGCGAGTAGGAGGAGGCCGAGGGTAGCCTAAAAGACAGCTGCGTGTCATCCGCGTAACACTGAAAGTTGGTTGAAAAGGTAGAGATCAGGAGGCCCAAAGGGGCCAGATAGACATTGACAAGCCAGGGGGAGAGGATAGAGCCCTGGGGAATACCACATGTGGAGACAGAGGTGGTGGAGAGAAAGGACACAAGCTGAACCTGGGAAGGTCAGTCCAGGAGGAAGGAGGTCAGCCACACCAGAGCCTGATCCGTGATGCCTAGGGTCTTGTGGAGATGAGAAATCAGGATGTTACGGCTGACCGTGTCAAATGCAGAGGAAATGTCAAGGAGAATGAGAACAGAGGGAGAGCTAGAGTCAATATTAGGGAGCAGATCTTCACGGGTCTTCAGGAGTGCATTTTCTGTGCCTCTGGCTGCTCTGAAGACAGACTGATGGTCATGGAGACAACCAACAGATTCAGTGTGCCAACTTCTCCAGGAGTTTGCCCAGGAAAGGAGTGATAGAGATCAGGCGATAGATTGATGGAATGGAGGGATCAGCAGAAGGCTTTTTTAGTAGAGGGTGCACAAGGGAGTGCTTGAGAAGAGAGAGGAAAGATCCAGTGGCGAAAGAGTGATTACAGAAATTGGCCAAGGCTGGAGCGATCAAACCATTGTTGTTCTTAATGGTTGTGAAGGAGCAGGTGGTCACCTGTTTGGATGAGACTTTCATAGATTGGACTTGTCTAGAAACATCATCAGGTGTTACAGGAGAGAGGGAGGAGAGAAGGAGAGGCGGGGGCGGACAAGGAGGGCCTGAGAGTGGCAGAGGGAGAGAGAAGAGAAGTGGAGGAGAGTGCCAACAGGAAGCCCTCGGTTTTAGTGGTGAAATGAGATACCAGAGTCGTTCAGAGGGCCTGGGAAGGTGTAGAAGAGGTAGATAGTGCAGCAGCATTTGGCCTGCTCCTTGCAGATTTTGAAAGTTGGGCTTTGTTGTTAGAGGCTGCAGAGATGCAGGGCTGAATATGGATCCTCTTCTTAGAGAAGATGGAGTCTGTATTGCCTTTGGAGCAGGGGACAGGCCAGTTTGTCAGAGGGTGCACCCGAAGTCCCCCACTTCCGTTGAGCTACTCTGCACTTGCGTTTCAGAGCAGTGAGGTCACAGTCATACAAAGAGTTGCACTTGGTGGCAGGCCTCAGGCAGATCCTCATGACAGGGGCAATGATATCCAGAGGGTTAGAGATGGAAAGGTGAAGGTTGGAAATAACTGTGTCACGATCGGAGTCAGCCACAGGAGTAGGTGGGGGAAATAAAATGGAGGCAAAGGCATACACTGACACTCGCTTCATATGTCCAATGACTGTGAAGGAAGGTGGCTGTCCTGGGTGGGACTTTGCCAAGGGGACAGGGTGCTCCAAGTGAGAAGAAAGAACAAGGTGGTCAGTCCAGGAGAGAGCAGTAGTGAGGGGATTCGAGAGGGGGATGTCTGAACAGGTGAGAACATTCAAGGTGTGTCCCGCAGAGTGCCTCGGACCTGAGTGTAGAATGGAAAGGGAAAGAGAGTCGCATAGGTTGCAGAAAAGCCCAGAGGAGTCTGGGGAGTCCAGGTGAATATTCAGACCCCAAGGAGGAGAAGTTAGGAGGTAGAGGAAAGGAGAGAGGAAGTAAGGTCTGCCCAGTCAGAGAGGAAGAGGGTGACCTGGCCAGATGGCCGGTAGATGGTGGCCAAGGTCAGAAAGAGGCCAGGAGAGATAGATAGCCTGCAGCACAGACATTTAAAGGAGGACTAGGCCTGAGTGGGGATGATAGAAGCAGGGACCCACTCAGGAAATACCAGGGCCACTCAGCCTCCGGGTTTATTGGGCCTGGGCTCGGAGACGACTCTGTAGCCCTCAGGGAGGAGTATGTCAAAGCTTGTGATGGTGCTGACGTTGAACCATGCCTTGATAAGAGCAAAACATCCAAGTGCAGGAGTTTAAGGAGGGGGCAGATGTCAGTGGAGTGTTTGACAGCAGAGCAAGAGTTTAGAGTAGCCACGTGAAGCAGGTTGCCACTTGGTTGAGGGCTTGAAACCCAATGCAGCCAGAAGTCTAAAATTATCTCTAGTTTGATAAGTGAGGCAGCAATCACTTCTTTAACAAGAGGATCACCCTGGGCTTGATCCTTTTCTGTGCTTCTCTGAGGTCTGTTAGGGTTCAGAATTGATCTTGGAACAACCACATGCTGCCAGGCCCTGTATACACACCCACACCCAGCATCCAATATGGTTGCAAACTCCTCAGAACCAAGTTCTCATGAGACTTAGCAAAATTCACGGGAGATGAATGTACTGTGAGGCTACTGATGTTTGAGCTCTGAATGTCACTGGCTGTGGTACGGGGAAAGGGGGAGTTCAATGCCATAGCCTTTATCTTGCTGGTTCCTACGTGATGCTGTGTACTAAAGTAATGTCACACAACCAGTCCCGGGTGGTCCTTCGGTTCTCCTGGGGAATATTGTGAGGTTGCTGTTGTGGTAGCACTTATGGTGGGCCTGACAACTCAGCCACAGGCTTGAGGGAGCACGGTACGATGTCATCTGATGTTAGAGAGATATTCACAAAACTGTATCTCCAGAAAGGGACAAAATGCTTACTGCTCTCGCTTCCTATTAAACCAACTTGGTTTCAATGACCCCTTAAAACAATCAGGGTATTTAAGTGCTCATTAAAACCAACTGTAGTTTAATGGGAAAGGTGTGTGGTCCATATCCCAACTTTCTCACAATTACCTGAATTTCAATAACCAAAGTAAAATAACGTGAATCAATGGATGAACTAAGAAAAGGGAAGGGTTGAGGATATGTATATAGGGAATTAGGGACCGTTTATGGGAAAGGTATAAAATAAGGACAATTAAGGAATGAAAATAAAAGAAGAGTCACAAAAGGTAAAACAGTGCAGGTACTTTGTATCCAGGGTAAATGTAAGGGCCCCAGAGAGGAGGGCAGTGTGAGGGCATCTGAGAAGCAGGTAACAGCACAAAGGACCAAAACAACAACCTCTGCAGTCATTGTAGGATTGGGAAAAGCAGCGAGATCCAACTCTGCAACCATGTGAAGAGTGATGAGAAGGAGAGGCCAGTGAGTATGCATAAAATGGCGGCAATTGTAGAGCAATAATTGACCCTAAGCAGCAAGCCTCCATGTGAGCTAAGAACAAGCTGAGAGAAAGGTATTTTGCCTGTTTTCAGGGAGCATACTGGTATGCACCCTGAGCCAGGTCTTCTGGTTGCCACACTGTACTGGGATTGCCCATTTCTTTCCTTTAGTGGCATAGGATGCATTATCCCGGCGCAGCAGAAAGCGCACTGGTGAACATAACCACATAGGACTCGGCTTGTGGTTTACGGAAAAGGAGCAAAATCTCCCTGGTTATGAACATGGATTTCGTGATCAACATTAAAATTGGCCAACAAAAAAAACAGTTAGGGGGTTAGAGTTGATAAGAGAGGGTGGGAAGCAGTGGGCTAAGAGGATTAGGTGGGGTCAACCACCACTCCTTAAAACCGAGCAGTGGGCTTAAAAAAAGCTACATACAATTCCTACTACGGCCATTCACTTCAGGATCAGATGAATACGCAGGGCAGCGTAGATCGTTTTTTTTTCCAAGAGTCGCTCAGAAATGTGAGCCTCTTTCAAATGAGATTGCTTAAGGCCGAAATGGCGTGGCAGAAAGGTGTGGTAAATTAACACATCTTCTGTCCCTAAATGTAATCAGAGGCAGGCTATTAAGGTGGTCGCGTTGCCCAATATGGGACACAAGTTATGCCAGGGTAGTTATGAGCCGGAACGCACTGTGCCTTGCAGCAATGAAAGCAATGAAAACACTGAATAACACTGGTGCATTCATCAAACTTAGTAGCTGCCTAACCAATCACCATGGCAACATTCGTGAGGGTGATGGGCCTTCATAATTATTAAGTACACAACTGCGCACAGCATTAAACTGCAGGACCAGGCCCCCCCCCCAACCCCGCCCCTATTGATGGGGTCGGGATGCACTTTTACATACCCCCTGGGACATCTCAACTGTCTGAATCATAGAATAGCAGCTGAATGCCCAACTGTATGCCACTACAACCCTGGCAAAGATGGCACTCTGTTTTTCATTATCCTCAGCTACCTTTTTGTTTCTCTCACTCCCACATCCTCTCTATAATACCTTCCCTCTTCTCTGAAGGCCCACCTACTGAACGAGCAGAGGGTACTCAGCTTGCTGGGCTCAGCTGCACAATCAGACATTTGGGGCAATTTCAGCTGATGACCAATATGGTCTGCCAGCTGCTCCCGCCTGGTTCATCATGGTCGCTGTGCTTGGCAGATAGCACTGCCTACGACGTGAAACATTGTCCCCAAGTTAGGCGCATTTGTACTCTGAAAATAAAGTATTTAGGTGGGCACACATAACGTGACATTGTTGGCTAAATCTTTACGTGGGCGGTATTTCTTTTTTTTTGAAGATCACGTGGCCGGTATTTTAAGTCAATGGGTGCAGTAAAGTTTTTCAAAAGCATCATCCATTTTTAGATTGTGGCTCACATGTGCCACTAAAAGCCCAGCTGGCAGAGCCAAAATAAATGGTATGGAGTTTGTACTAGAGAAAATGGCGTTGGCGGATGTATATAGTTCTTTGGCTATATTTGCTCCTTCTCCTCCCTGCTGGGTTGCTGATTTGTTTTTTAATGCTTTTTTAAAAGTCAAAGAAGGAGCGCATAGTACTCACAAAAATGTGGCGGCCTTGTGAAGTCTTCTGAGTCAAGTTCATTATGCAAAACAAAGCGCTGATTTGACCAGACTCCCAAATCCACACCAGCAGCTGTCCTTCAGCTTTCTCCTCTAGAATCCCCTTCACATCAACCTTCCAACATCTGCTGCTCCTGGGTTCCAGGGCAAGAACAAAGATATACACAAAGGATAGGCCGAGCCCCAATCATATTTCACAGAGTACATTTCATTAGACCAATTGTGCATAACAGATCTCCCCCGAGTGCAAAAGAGTTTAACCCACCAACCCTTTTTGCACAACATATCTTTTTATTCCATTATTCTAAAATATGCCATCAACCCTTACAACTGCATCAGTGAGTGCTTCCTTGACCCTTTGGTGCCCCCAAAACCCTGTCTCTCCTTTTTTCACAAACCCTGGTTTCTTGATCCTAACAGAATTGCCCGGTTTTACCACCACATCTTTGCAACATTTTAGAGGGTCATAGTTCTCCTTCATTCGGGCCATATTCAAATGTTCTCTCCCTCTCAAATTTCCTTTGCTCCCATCCACATACTTCCATGTTCACCCGTCCTAACCATGCAGGCCAAAACATAGTATTGAGCTTTCTCCTCAGATTTTCAAAAAGTATCAAGTCTGTAGTGGCTTTTGGGGCCAATTTATAAGCCACTGATCGCCTACCTATTTCAGCTTTCCGCTCCTCACTACTGGCTTTTGCCATGTGTATACACAAAATATGTTCCGCCCAGGCTTGATTCAAGAAAATGTTATGGGTAGTCAGGGACGTCAATTCACCAAAATGCCAGGGGTAGCGGAAGTGACATCACACGACCCTTGACCCCCTGACCCTACCCCGAAGTGATATCGCGGGAAGCGATGGAACACAACCTGTCACCCGTTAACAAAACAGGAAGTGGCATCACATAGCATTCTACACTACGAAAAATATGGTTATGATATCACTATAATGTGATGTACATTTCATACAAGAATGGATCGCCATATGTATCGTTAAGATCAGTGTGTATAGGCCCATATTACCAAATGACTGTGAATGCAAGCAGACGTCCATGACCAAATGATAATGATGTGTTATTATATAGCACTTACGCTTAAGCGCTTTATGTAGAAAAAATATACACCCAATATCGCCCAACCTGTGTTGGTACTCATTTATCGACCTCAGAAGGATGAAAGGCTGAGTTGAGGCGTTTAAGAACAGACTAAATCAGTGACTCACCCCCTGAAGTGTGCCTGAAATGAACCTTTAATGAGTCTAGCAATTATTGTATAGAATTCCAGAAAGACACATTATTTGGTATTCCTAGTCTTTCTTATTTAGGGTCAGTGCTGAAAGTGTTCAACTTGTTGCACTCCTGTTCTTATTTTTTTAAAGGTCCTGAACAAGAAAGCCAGCCACTCCAGAGGTAAAGAGCCACATGGTACTGGCCACAGCCCAGGATGTAACGCTCACCTGGTTCCCCCGGAGGCGCAGGTCTTGATCTGGCGAGGATACTGTCTTCAGTGTTAGACGCAGGGTTCGTTTTGCTCCCGGACTGGGCCCCCTTCCCACCGACAGTTTAAGCTGAAGAGTGAGATGTCTGCAAGGGTAAACCAAGGTATTAGTGTTTGGAAGGTTCGGAAAGTTCCTAGCCCCTCTCGCCCTTTCTTTCCCCGTGGAACTGGGTTGATATTGCGCTTACCTTATATAGGTAAATGCCGGGCTCTCCATCCTGCGTCTTGTGCAGGGGCGCTGGATCCAGTTGCTTCACTGGATGCGAGCTCTGCCTCTTGATAGCAGAGGATTTGCTGAGAGCGAAGACGCCGTTAATGCACGAGCGTGCCTTGTAAGTATTAAAGTTCCTTTTGCATTGTTCTCCTCTCTTTCAAAAGTCTTAAGTCTGTAAAGTCTATGTCTTTGACGATGAAGATTATCCTTCTAATGGCACGTAAGTAGAAAGACTGCACTAGCGCTGGAGAATGCTCCGTAATGTCTCTTTTGTCTTTGCAGGTGCTGAGGTGCAGCGCGAACAGATTGAAAGCGACGGGTAAGCAGTCTTGTAACTAAGCGTTACTAACCGATGTATCTTGCCTTGCAGGTGCCGGAATGCAGCGCGAGCTGAGTTGGAACGGGCGTAACACAGGTAAGCAGAACTTGTAGTTGAATATTACTGACCGATGTTCTCTCTCTCTTTGTAGATGTCGGATGCCGGAAGAGAAAGGCAGAAAAAGGCGCCTTGGATGCTGCCGTTGGATTAGGTAAGTAGATTCACTGCCTTTACTTTAGCCTAACCTGTGCCTTTGTTTTGCAGGAGCTGCAGAAGACTGAAGAAGACTGAAGATTGGATTCCAGCAGGTTATTTCGTGTTCACAGGATCTGGAGCTGGAGGTTTCCTGGAGCTGACACGGAGAGCGTCCTGCTGCAGATGCAGAATAATGCGAAGCACGTGAAACCAATCGGGTGTGGTTTAAATAGCCTTCTGTAGTGCTTAGGCGTCTCCTTCCACGGCCCCACCCAGGTAAGAAAAGAGTTCCAGATTTCTAGAAGAGTTCCTGTGTTCTGCTTCCAGGGAGTGGCTCCTGCTCCACCCAGACAGCAAAAGTAGTTCCAGGCAGAGAAGGATCAGGAGACCAGTTAGCTGGTAAGTAAGCAGCATGGTCTGCTACAGGTAGGTCCACCAAGCACTCTTATCTAATATGAGCCCGGCGCTTCCTGTGCCGGGACCAGTCACCATCATGAGCCTGGCGCCACTGGCGCCAGGACAAGGTCCAGAGGGTCCCTATAGGGACTGGCTGGTTCCTGGGATCAGAGTCATGGGCCTGCTTCCAAGGTCGTGGGGCAAGTCCTGACCCCTTGGAAGCAGGGATCATGACAGCACCCCCCCTCAAGGCCCCTCCCAAGGTTGACTTCTCCGGAGGTCTTGGTTTGTTAGGAAATGTCCGATGAAATTTCTTGATTAGTCGGGGTGCGTGTACATGTTCTGCAGGTTCCCAAGATCTTTCTTGGGGGCCGTAGCCTTTCCAGTCAATCAGGTAGTGTAGTTTTGATTTGGAGATCTTGGAATCCAGGATATTTTTGATTTCAAACTCAAGTTCTCCGTCAACTAGGATAGGTTCAGGAGATTTAGTCAATCGGGTTTCTGGTTGAACTGGTCTTAGTAGTGAAACATGGAAGACTGGGTGCATTTTCATGCGAGGGGGGTAAATCCAACTTGACCGCTACTGGATTTATTATGGCAGTAACAGAGTAGGGTCCCAGGTATCTTGGGTTAAAGGTGTGTGGTCCCTTTAGGGGTAAATATTTGGTGGATAACCAGACTTGATCTCCTATTTGGTATTGAGGGGCTTCCTTTCGGTGTTGATCTGCTCCTTTCTTGTATTGTTCCTTGGCCCTTTGAAGGTGGGTAGTAGCTTCCTTGAAGGCTTGGGTGATGGTTGAATGTAGGTGGTCAACTGCTGGTGTTCCAAGATCCTGAGGTGGATCCAGGTTAGAGGTTCGAGGATGATTACCATACAAAAGAAAAAACGGGGTCTTTCCGGTTCCAGAGTGGACTGAGTTATTGTAAGCGTACTCGGCTATCCAAAGGATGTCCTTGCAAGTTCCTCCTGTCTGTTGCAGCATGCAGTGTAGGTACTGTTCCAAAGTCTGATTGGTCCTTTCGGTCTGACCATCGGTTTGTGGGTGGTGACTGGTGGAAAGCCTCACATCAATTTGAGCTAACCGACAGCAACTCCGCCAGAAGTGGGAGATGAATTGACTTCCTCTGTCTGAGATTAAAACTGAAGGAAAGCCGTGCAACCGAACGATGTTTTCAAGAAATTCTCGAGCCAGGATTGCTGCTGACGGTAACCCCTTTAGTGGGATGAAATGTGCCATTTTTGAAAATAAGTCTACGATTACCAGGATTGTATTGTATCCGGAACAGGGAGGTAAGTCGGTGATAAAGTCCATGGAAAGGGTATGCCAGGGATGAGGTGGGATTTCAAGTGGTTGTAAGAGGCCTGCTGGTTTTTCCTTAGGACTCTTGTTCTGGGCGCACACTCCACAGGACATGACAAAGTTTCTGATGTCTTTTCTCCAAGATGGCCACCAAAAGTGACGCTTGACCTTTTCCGAGGTCTTGGCCATACCCGGGTGTCCTTCCATTAAGGAGTCGTGATAACAAGAGATGACTTGATTTTGTAAGCTGGTACAAGGTAGATAAAGTCGTTCCTTGAAGTATAATAAGTCGTTCTTTACTGTGAAGTCTTCCCCCTGAAGCTGCCATTTTTGTATGTCCGTTGGAGTTACAAGTTGTTTAACCTGGGTTTCAATTTCTTCAATGGATTGCATGCTGATCAAACCCAGGATTCTTTGTTCAGGAATAATAGGTACGAGCTCAGGGTTAACCATGTGTTCCTCTACTCCGATTCGAGAGAGGGCATCCGCTTTACCATTCTTATTGCCTGGTCGGTAGGTGATTATAAAATCAAATTCGGCAAAAAATAATGCCCAGCGAAGTTGTCTGGAGGATTGAGCTTTGGCTGATTTAAGATACTGTAGATTACGATGGTCAGTAATGACAGTGACTGTGTGTCGGGCTCCTAAGAGATAATGCCGCCAGGCCTTAAAGGCGGACTTAATAGCCAACAGTTCCTTATCGGTAATGGTGTAATTGATTTCTGGGGCTGATAATTTACGAGACCAAAACGCCACGGGGTGCAACTGGTTGGTTTCTGGATCTCTTTGTGAAAACACTGCTCCCATAGCAAGGCTGGAGGCATCGGTCTCGACGATGTAAGGTAGTTCCGGGCGGGGATGTTTTAAAATCGGGGCGGAGGTAAATTTAGTCTTTAGCTCCTGAAAGGCTTGTTCTGCCTCGGTAGACCATTCAAAACGTTTGTTTTTTCTGAGGAGAGCTGTAATGGGTTGGACTACCCGAGAAAAGTCTGGAATAAACCTGCGATAGAAGTTGGCGAAGCCCAACATACTTTGAACCCCTTTTACAGATGATGGTGAGGGCCACTTGATTATTGCATCTACTTTCCTCGAGTCCATGTGAACTCCGTTAGGTGACAAAATAAATCCCAGAAATTCGACCTCAGTAACATGAAAGACGCACTTCTCTAATTTTGCAAAAAGTTTGTGTTTGCGGAGCCTCTCCAGTACTGCGGTTACATGTTTGCGGTGTTCTGCCTCAGAGGACGAATAAACCAGAATGTCGTCAATGTATACAACTACACACACATCAATGAGTTCACGGAGCACGTCATTCATAAAGAACTGGAATGCGGCCGGTGCGTTACACAACCCGAAGGGCATCACTTGATACTCGAACAGTCCATACTTGGTACGAAAGGCCGTCTTCCATTCATCGCCCTCCTTTATTCGCACCAAATGGTAGGCTCCTCTGAGGTCTAACTTAGTATATATGCAGGCGTTTTTGACTTGGTCAAGTAGTTCTGGGATCAATGGCAATGGATACCTGTTCTTAATTGTAATCTGGTTCAGGGCACGGTAGTCTATACACGTTCTTAAGTCTCCCTCCTTTTTTGGCACGAAGAACAGAGCTGAGGAGGCCGGGGACTTCGAAGGACGGATGAATCCGTTAGCCAGGTACTGGTCCAAATATTGCCTTAGGTGGAGATTTGATTTTCAGGTTCAGTAAGGGCATAAATCCGACTGCACGGAGGAGTGGATCCGGGAATCAGGTCTATCTGACAGTCGAATGATCTGTGAGGAGGCAAAGAATTAGCTTGGTCTTTCCGAAAGACATCTTGGAATTCCTGGTATTCAGGAGGCAGTTGCGGACTCTCAGAAACAGTTGCAGCTAGTTTGGTGGAGAGCTGAGGGTAGCAGGTAGAAGCGCATTCTGGAAACCGGATTGTCTTTGCTCGCCAATCAATTTGAGGATTGTGTTTCTCCAACCAAGGAACTCCCAAGATGACTTGAAACTGAGGGGCCTTGATCACATCAAACACGATCTTCTCTTGATGCCCATCTTGGCTTACTAACGTTACTTCCATGGTGGTGTGAGTTACGGGTCCGGAAGCTATTTCCGTCCCATCCACGGTGGTAATGACGTCTTTCACCGTCTTTGGACAAAGAGACAGATTCATCCTGGCGGCCAGCTCACCGTCCAAGTAATTCCCGATTGCGCCACTATCAATGTATGCTTTAATGGCATGCATACGATTAGGTTGTTTAGGACTCACGAGGACCATGGGTATGATGAAATGCGAGGTCAAAGAACTGGTTTTAACGCTCGGCAAGCGGACCTCTACACTTGCCGGGCGAGGTCGTTTCCCGGCTCAGAATTCTCGGTACCTTTATCAGACGCCCCTACTATCTTCTTCTTGGGCTTCACTGGACAATCTCGAAGAAAGTGCACTGAGTTTCCGCAATAGAGGCATAATTGCAGTTGTCTCCTCCTTTCCCTCTCCTTTTGGGTTAAAGGTCCTTTTACACCCCCTATTTGCATGGGTTCCACGGAATCAGTTCCTTTCGTAGAACTTTGTGGCCTTGAAAAAGGTCGGGTTTCAAATCTGGATCGATCGGCTTTCCGATTCTGTAGTCGATGATCCAATTGCACTACCAGATCGATATATTCGGAACAGTCTTGTGGAGGATTTACCACTTGAGCCAGAACGTCTTTTAATTCCCCACGCAGACCTCTGTAAAACAGTGTGATCCTCTTATCCTCCGGCCATCCGGTTTCCACCACTAGTCTGTTAAATGATGCAATATAAGTCAGAAGATCTTGATTGCCCTGTCGTAGTGAAAGAAGTTCATTGTCCAAGGCCTGTCCCTGATAGTGCCTTGCGAACAGTTTCTCCATACTGGCTTGGAAGTCCTGGAAGTTATGGAGAATGGGGTTATCTTGAGACACTAAAGGAACAGACCAATCTGCAGCACTGCCACTGAGATAAGAGAGCACGAAGGCCACTTTAGCCTGGTCCGTTGGAAAAGCGGCGGGTCTGCACAAAAAGTGCAAGCGACATTGATTGAAGAACACAGCAAACCTTTTTGAATCACCTGAAAAGCGTTCGGGCGGAGCCAAAGGTATATTTCCTGGTAGATTGATTTGTACCGGATTCGAGGAAGCTGGAGGAGCGTGGCCCCCACTTGGGGTTGGTAGAGGAGTTTGTCCAGCTTGGGCTTGCAGCAATTGTCTAGCCAAATCGTCTGTTCGCTCTTTGGAGACCACTAACTCCCTCCTTAGGGCATTTGTTTCCTGACGTGCAGCGTGTACTTCCGCCCTCAACTCCCCGAGTAATTGGGCCAACTGGTCTGTGTCTGAGGTTTCCATTGCGCCTGGGCGGGAATTTTGTGGTAAGGCTTCGCGTTCTGTAATGCTCACCTGGTTCCCCCGGAGGCGCAGGTCTTGATCTGGCGAGGATACTGTCTTCAGTGTTAGACGCAGGGTTCGTTTTGCTCCCGGACTGGGCCCCCTTCCCACCGACAGTTTAAGCTGAAGAGTGAGATGTCTGCAAGGGTAAACCAAGGTATTAGTGTTTGGAAGGTTCGGAAAGTTCCTAGCCCCTCTCGCCCTTTCTTTCCCCGTGGAACTGGGTTGATATTGCGCTTACCTTATATAGGTAAATGCCGGGCTCTCCATCCTGTGTCTTGTGCAGGGGCGCTGGATCCAGTTGCTTCACTGGATGCGAGCTCTGCCTCTTGATAGCAGAGGATTTGCTGAGAGCGAAGACGCCGTTAATGCACGAGCGTGCCTTGTAGGTATTAAAGTTCCTTTTGCATTGTTCTCCTCTCTTTCAAAAGTCTTAAGTCTGTAAAGTCTATGTCTTTGACGATGAAGATTATCCTTCTAATGGCACGTAAGTAGAAAGACTGCACTAGCGCTGGAGAATGCTCCGTAATGTCTCTTTTGTCTTTGCAGGTGCTGAGGTGCAGCGCGAACAGATTGAAAGCGACGGGTAAGCAGTCTTGTAACTAAGCGTTACTAACCGATGTATCTTGCCTTGCAGGTGCCGGAATGCAGCGCAAGCTGAGTTGGAACGGGCGTAACACAGGTAAGCAGAACTTGTAGTTGAATATTACTGACCGATGTTCTCTCTCTCTTTGTAGATGTCGGATGCCGGAAGAGAAAGGCAGAAAAAGGCGCCTTGGATGCTGCCGTTGGATTAGGTAAGTAGATTCACTGCCTTTACTTTAGCCTAACCTGTGCCTTTGTTTTGCAGGAGCTGCAGAAGACTGAAGAAGACTGAAGATTGGATTCCAGCAGGTTATTTCGTGTTCACAGGATCTGGAGCTGGAGGTTTCCTGGAGCTGACACGGAGAGCGTCCTGCTGCAGATGCAGAGTAACGCGAAGCACGTGAAACCAATCGGGTGTGGTTTAAATAGCCTTCTGTAGTGCTTAGGCGTCTCCTTCCACGGCCCCACCCAGGTAAGAAAAGAGTTCCAGATTTCTAGAAGAGTTCCTGTGTTCTGCTTCCAGGGAGTGGCTCCTGCTCCACCCAGACAGAAAAAGTAGTTCCAGGCAGAGAAGGATCAGGAGACCAGTTAGCTGGTAAGTAAGCAGCATGGTCTGCTACAGGCAGGTCCACCAAGCACTCTTATCTAATATGAGCCCGGCGCTTCCTGTGCCGGGACCAGTCACCATCATGAGCCTGGCGCCACTGGCACCAGGACAAGGTCCAGAGGGTCCCTATAGGGACTGGCTGGTTCCTGGGATCAGAGTCATGGGCCTGCTTCCAAGGTCGTGGGGCAAGTCCTGACCCCTTGGAAGCAGGGATCATGACAAGGAGCTTGCATTAAAAAAAAAAATACTTTTTTTTGTTGCTGTTGTTAGAGGTCGCAAGGGAGACCACAGAGGTCGCAGTTGCGACCTCTGGCGACCCCTTAATGATGTCCCTGTGGGTAGTGCACGCATCATTGGGGTACATGCACTCCTCTTTGGGTGATGGTTTACACTCATCTATTTTCTTCGTTAGTGACCTGCTATTTTGATTTTAAACGTGTGGTGTCTGAAATTGTAACTTAGATGTATATATATATTTTTTATGACATACACAGAGCTCTGTAACCTTGGAGTCCTGATGAAGGTGGATTACCTCATAACTCCACCGAAACGTACGCTATGCACCGCACCGAATATGCTTTGGACCGAGCATCCAGGAAAAAATGAAATGTTATACACAATTATTTAAAAAGTGTGTCCAAACTGTCAATGGGTGTATGATTCAAAGTGCTTCTTGAAATTTAGGTCGGGGACTAAGTCAACTAATGGATATAATAGAGAGGCACCCTGCATAGGCATTTAGAGTGATTGAATGCAAATTGTAAAACATTGAGATCTATGGGCCTCATTACGACCCAGGCGCTGGACCATGGTGCTTTTAGCACCATGGTCCATTCCGGTCTCCGGCATGGTGGATGGCGGAATTACCGCCCCCATCACAAGGTTGGCGGGGGCGGTAATTCCCCATTCACCATTTGCCCTTCCCCATTCCCATTTTTCCCCATAGGGCATAATGGGGATGGGGAAGGCGCTAATTACGGCACCGTAAATTACGGTTTCCGTAATTAGCTCCAAGGTCCCTTAGCGGGTTGGATTTTAACGCCTGCAAAAAGCAGGCGTTAAAGCCTCCAACCCGCTAAGGGACCTTGTAATCAGGCACTAATGGTTTAACGGCGCTGACGCTCTTTACGGCGCTGTTAAACTATTAGCGCCGGGTCGTAATGAGGCCCTATGTCTTTGCTATAGCTAGTGTTGTTAGAACTGATATAATATTGTTTCGTCCTCATTGTATATGTTGGCCTATGCCCAGTCGCTTTGCGAGGAAATCCGTATTACAAGGTCGTGACCTCAGGTGAATCAAGCCTCCATTTTAGGTTATAGCCGCCATTTTAGTTTATTGTACAAAGTCACCCTGTAGTCTAAAATGGCCGTCTCGTGTGTTCTTGTTCTTGCCTTAACCTCTTCAACCTCTGTAGGAGAGTTAATGTCCAACCTGCCTTCAGGCTACATGTTAGGGTCATGTAGACCTTGTCCTTTGTTGACCTCGGGATCAGGGGATTACTTGAATCAGCATTGTTGACTTAAAAGTATACAAGAACAATAGCGCTATCCAAATATGAAATGCGAAACATTTGTTTGATCTGTATTAAAGCAATGTGTAAAGAGTGTAACGTTAAACTAGGGAATAATAATGTTTGTTAGTGAATGTATTAAAAAGTAAACCGCATGCACGAGATATGTAAATTAGGAATGAACCTGGCGCGACCCTAGCCCAGTACATCATTAACTTGCAGGAGGCTGGACATCATTATAATAAACTGTATAAATACGCTGATGTCCAGCTAGCAAATCCTGCTCACTGCTCACATTGAACCCTGTTGGTGGTCTCTGTGATGTATTGACAGCCAAATAGCTATTTGTGTACTTTGTTCTATAACTGTTCAGTTTTGTAATAAAGATTCTGGGAATCTTTACAAGCCCGTGTCGGTGTATTTTCCTCTTGCATGGTGTAAAAGCCTTAATATTGTATTTTCTGATTCCACAGTGTGACAAAATGAAAATATGTGTGTGAAAGGTGCTATTATGGACGTAAACCTGGAATGTGTATATTAGACATCAATTTGAACTTTAAATGACTGTGTGTTTCGTATTTGTTTATATGTATTAGAGTATCTTCCTTCCGGACTGTTTTAAGCTTTTTTATATTTAGTAGTTGTATATTTTTCTAATGCAATGTTGATTCAAATACATTTATTTTTGATTCATTCAATATATGTTGCATGAAGATGTATTAATTACATTTTCAAATTGATAGCAGAGCTACTCATTAGTCTGAGTAAAGCAATAGCTTACATAGTATCCAAATACCTTAAAGGGTTTTTTCTTGAATCAAGCCTGGTGAGAACATATCTTGTGTAAATGCTCAGTATTCTCCAGTTCCCAACAGTGACAGAGTTTTCCTTTATGTGTACACACAGGCTTTTGTGATGTGAACAGCATCCATGAGGGTGTGATTAAACCATTCAGTCTCCCCATTAGTCTCTGGGTTATATAGCGAAGACCTACATTTCCCCCACACCAACCTTTGAAGATTGGAAATCATCTCTTCAGAGGTCAGCTGTTAGGCAGGATTTTCCTGCGATTTCCCTCCCTTTGGAAATCAAGAAATGCACCAACGTCACTTGCATCAACATGCTGTGCCACTTGAAGCTCCACCCACTTGGAATACAGTTACATCAGTAATAACGCACATCTCTTACATCCACTCCATCCATCCAACGGCCATCCAAAGGCCCCAAAACATCTAAGGGAAGAAATTCCCATGACAATGCTCGTAATTCTAGAGGTCTCAGGTGTTGTGTGTGTGTAGTAAGCTCTTTGTCACTTAACTGGCAACAATGACAACCCCTAACTTCTTTATCTCGGTGTCGACAACCGGCCACCAATAATCATCACAAAGCTTTACCATCATCTTGGTCATGCCCAAATATTCATGCCCAAATATCCTTCATGGCAAAACTCTGAAAATCTTTTCTAAGTCCCCTCAGGGAAACTAACTTGTCTCTCTTACAGAGGAAACCTAACATCTCATACAATTCCTTTCTAATTTTCCTAAATGGCTGCAACCCTCTTCAAACAATTTCTACTTCCTGCAATAATTGCTTGTGTAACATATTCTATATTATATGTCTTCTCTAATCTTGCATACACTGGTCTTTAACATGTTAATCACATCTGTGTGTGAAATTGCATGTATTTGGTTAGTTGCACATATTGGGCCTCATTAAATGTCTGCTGGAATTCCGCTGGTAAATTCAGTGGGATACCACCAGACGGTACTGTTACCAGCACCTGTTCTTCCAGAATTACCTTCAGATTACAGGTGGCAGTAAGGGTAGGTTAATCCCCATTCCAATAGAACTCCATGGTGGGATTGCCGGTATTACAGGTGCCAGTAATACCGGCTGTTGTGTGCCAGGTGGGTGCCTGACTTACCTCCAGCTCTTGGCTGGAGTTAAATCGGGGCACCCCACTGGCAAACGTGTAGTATGCAGGTCCAGAAACATGCCGGTAAACGGAATTAGTGGCATGTTAATTCCGGACTGGCATACTTGTAATGAGGCCCATCTAATCTAACAATATAATAAAAGGCCAGATGTATGTTTGTCCCTATATGTTTGTCTGATTCAGTCATGCGCAGTAGAGACAAATTTGCATAGCTTCACCTGTTGTCACCGCTGGAGGGAGCTGTTGCCTTAGGCTATGTAGTGGTCCTACTGTGTCAATGAAAACCTGCACTCTGGTCTGTGTGTACATGATCTTACACTAGTTGTCTAATAAAAGGTTAATTATATGGTCTGCCTGTGGACAAGGCTTTGTACAAGCGGACTGTTCCGTGATATATGGCACTCAACATGGATACAGGTCCTGTCAATAGTTGCCCACTGTGCAGGTAACGCACATCACCCTGTCCACTAAAATGAAGACAGTAAAATGCAAGTACCTTATTATTGAGTAAATATGGTTGGACTTGCTCCTAGTGATCTAGTAACACTAGTAGCTTAGAAGACTGACCTGATGAAGATGGCCATTATGCAGATGGGCAATTGAAACCGGTCGACATACGCAGTCTGGGCAATCAGTTTTCAAGCAACACAAACCAGGCTGTTCTTTTGGCAGAGAAAGAGATCTCTGTTTTTCTAATGTCTTTATGAGATACTGTGCCTCTAATCTAATATACGTTGGGTGGCACATGGTTTTTAATGAACAGTATGTTATGATCCAGGGGGAATACATTTTTCAATACCGTCCCTGAGACACTCACACACTCGCTTGTTCTGTTTTTTAAACATATTGTTGATTGCCCTATGGCCTGTGCTTCAAGGCCAATGTGTTTACAAAAAACTATACCCTGAATTTAAGGAATGTGTGACTTTTGCTATGTGGACCAAGACGTTTTAACAACTTCGGTGGCTTTATCCACAACAAATGGCACTGACCTCCTTATTCTATCCTTTCATTGATAAGCGGCGCACCACCGCCTCCTAGGATCAGCAGCGGGAGCTAAGGGACAGATAGAGGTGTGTTCTGTCCCTCTTGTGCTCAATCCCTCTCTGGGATTGTTTGTCTTGGTCCATTTTAGGATCCATGAGTGGACTAATTCTGTGTAAGAACCAAATGATGGGTAGATAGGTTTGTCCCCTTTGGGTGTTATATAATTATATGGTAAAGCATTGGAGAAAACAGTTGAAAAATGCCTGCTTGTTCTCTGAGACCGTGACAAAGTCTTCAATTTGCAAGTCTCCAAATCCCTGCTCGCCAATCCCAAAGTAGTACTTTTCTAATAAATCAAATCAGCCAGCTTTATTTTGGGCCAGTGCCCATGCTAACATAGTACAAAGCATATCAAATATTTAAAATGGAAGGAAAAACAACATTTAGATGACATATGCAAACAATAAGATATATTTAACTTAAGAATACAATAAAACATTATGTTAAGAAATAGCAGCAACAGCATTCATCAAACATTCATCAAATAAAATCAGAGAAGAGGTATAATTCCTGCGGTAAAACTGATTGTTTAAGTTTCACCCGGATTCTCCATGCCTTATTTAAAAACCTGAACACTGCAAATACTACGTCCTTGTGATTCGTCATTTTACAAAGGGTGTAAGCGTCAGTTGAGGAGCGTGTGTGATATTTAACAAAGACAGGATAAAGCAAACTCTTTCTCAATCTGGGCAGAACAGAATAATGTGCAGGGGCCTCATTACGTATCCGGCTGTAACCGTGCCGGTATTACCTGCGGGTAACCTGCAGACCCGTAAATATTTACCGGCGCCTGACTTGCCGGTAACATCGGCCTATTACCACCCTGGCGGTCCGGAAAGTCAGGCGCCAGTAAATAGTATTTCCCCATTCCCATAGAGGGAACACAGAAGCACCGGCACTGTAATTAACGGTGCTGGTGCTTCTGTGACGGTCTTCCTACCATGGCGGCATTATCCGGCAGGGTCAGATGTGCCGGGCACAGCGTTTCCAGCAGGCAGACCTGTAGTATGCCGGTCTAGAAACAATGTTGCTGGTAATCTTACCGGCACCATTGTTTCCGGACAGGCATGCTTGTAATGAAGCCCCATATCGGATTCAACTTCTGAAGTGCAGAATAGGCAGAATTTAGAGGATTAATGCGACGACTTGTGGCTTATGTGTGCCACAGGTAAAACGTTCAGTCTACATTTTATAAAGATATGGTTCAGGGGCCATATCAAACTTTTAAAAGTAGGTAACCAGGGAAAGTCGAGAGGTTGACAGATTCTAAAATCAGAGTCTCCAGGTATAAAGTATCAAGTTTAGACCTCATCATTCTCACAGGTGCTTCTGTGATTACAGCTCTATCAGAGAGAGGATGTAGCAACCACATTTTATCTGATAGGTTTCATAGATGTTTGCACTTCATCCGCAATTTCCCGTTGGTGAAATCAACTACATCATAGAAGATATCTTGGCAAAGGGTTACATTATTTGTTTTATTCAGAGGGAGCCAATATAACAAGGCTTTGCCTGATGCCACACATCTGGGAGCTCTCACCCTGGTTTCCATTAGGACGGGTACTGTTGGTGCGCTATTAGGTGGATTATGTGTTTTCTTTATAAATTAATGTTCCACTATCGCCATTGCAGAGGTATCATTGTGACCCCATAATTCACAGCCATACAAAGCGGCTGACCGGGCCTGAGCTGAGTACACGACCAAGACGGCTAAGGGAAGGCGGTGGCCCGTTTGTGAATTTAATGTATGGATCATATCTGAGCGTCTTTACAAACTTAGCTCGCGCTTGGTTAATTGGACAGTCCATTTTACATTGTCTTGGCATCTGATCTCTAAGAAGTCAAAAAAATGCATTTGCTCAAACAGTTCCCTTTCAATAGAAATAGAAATAGTTTTGAAACGGTTAATAGGCCTCTCTCTTTACAAGTTTTTCTATCTGTCTTAAGCTACCCATTTTTTCCTTGAAATTAAAACTGTGTCATCCACATACATCATAAATACTAACTTTGCGCTTAGCAATACTAGGAGCATTTGTATTTAATCTTGAGTTTTTTAAGATCAGGTAATTCACAAAAATTAGTATAAGGAGAGGTGCGAGAATGCTCCCCTAGTGGATGCCATTTGTCACTGGGAATGGCCTTGTTCTTTCGCCACCTTGCCCACATCTTACTATTGCTGTGTTGTTTCCATAAAGTTTCTGTATGGGGGCTTAGAGTTCAACTGGAATTTTGAGACCTTTTAAAACATTCCATAGCGATAATCTATCGACTGAGTGGAACGCAGATTTAAAATCCACACAAATTAGGAACAGTGTTTCCTTTCTGTGGGACACGTACTTACTTACTGTTGCATGAAGGCAAAAAGCTGAGTCTATTGCGCCCAGGCCACTTCTGAAATCGGCCAGAAAATCCGAGATTATACCCTACTCCCCAACCGAGCTCTCTAGGTAAAACAGGAGCATTTCCCCGTATACGTTGGAGAGACTGTCGATCAGGCGAATGGGCATATAATTCAATGGTAATTGCCCGTCGCTTTTTTTTAAAGATTGCACAATTTCGGCCTGCTGACAGCTAGAGGGAACGCAATCTGTGCTACTTAGATGATTAAAGAACAAGGCAAGTAGAGGAGCCCAGATACTTAAATCTTCTTTAAAGAGATTGATTGGGATCCTATCAATGACAGGAGCTTTGCCTTTTCTTTTGTGAGTCGAGGGCCTTCTATATTTCATCTACACTAAATTCAAGAGGGGGTATAATGTCCCTCCCTTGGTCTAGACACAGTGGTTCCTCTTCCTGAGCTGATGGCATAAAGGATACTTAAATGTTGGCACCATGTTTCTTTGGTAATAAAAGATTCGATATCGCGATTATGGGGTGAGACCGATTTGACGGCTCAGATCAGGTTCCAGAATGCACATAAATGTAAGAGAACATTAATTTTTTTCATAAGGAAAGTCCAATTTTCTTATGATGGCTTCATATGGACTTGGGGGGTCATTTCGAGTTGGGCGGTAAGGGATACCGGGCACCGGTAAGGAGACCGGTGCCGGTAATCCCTTACTGCCCAATTCCGAGGTCCCTTAGGGGGAACCGTAAAGGACGTGTGGTCTGACCACATGTCCTTTACGGGTCCCGCTAAGGGACCAGGGCGCTAATAACGGGCCCGCGAATCGCGGGCCCGTTATTAGCGCCTTCCCCATTCCCATTGAGCTCTATGGGGGCTCAAAAGGGAATGGGGAATGGTTGGTTGAATGGGGACTTACCGGGTCCTCCAGGGTCGGAATGACCCGGTAAGTCCCCATTCAGCCCACCGGACACGAACCCGGTAACCATGGCTACCGCCCAACTCGGAATGACCCCCTTAGTCTTTCACAACCACCACCATTTACACTGTTACGCTCCCCTCCCTCAAATCTCGGTTAATGGGCACTTTTGGCATTCTGCATCCTTCAGCCGCTAAATAGTGCCTTAGTAAAGCTAGTTTCCTTTACATAACCCTGAAAATCCCCCTACCAGGTGGCCAATTTAATATCAAATTCACCATGTATGGTATAGATTGGGGATGTTAAGGTACATTATCTAGCAGAGCTCATAATGTTCCATCCTGCAAGAAGAGTAAAGTCAACAGACTAAAATATTTAAGGTAAAGTAACAAATTAAAATATTTGGTCTATATGATAAATTAACACAATAAAATAAT
The DNA here is from genome assembly GCF_040938575.1 of Ambystoma mexicanum. Classification (NCBI taxonomy): domain Eukaryota; kingdom Metazoa; phylum Chordata; class Amphibia; order Caudata; family Ambystomatidae; genus Ambystoma; species Ambystoma mexicanum. Next base: position 850,319,269 of record NC_090930.1, read on the forward strand.
TGCAGAAAGTTAATCCTCATCTAATGTGGCATGAAACTCACCACTCCCTTTGTACAATACGCACTTGAAAGTATTGTAGGTGTTGTAGTACAAGAACAATCTGGCCTTGTTCCTCCACAAGTATGGCTCTCCTGGTAGACTGTTAGAATTGAAGAGTCATTAGTCCTTCTCCTATTTCCATGTTTTTCCTAAAGCTCAGCTAGATAATAGGGAAAGTGCCAGTGCAGCATTCCCTTAACAGACTCGCTATGTTGCTCCCGAGTGCTCCGTTGGCAGCAGCACAACATCCCTTAACAGGTCATTTCCGTCATTTCTGCTTGTCCCATTGTGGTTCCACTACTCCACAGGTACCAGCCACTAATGGCTATTGGCTGAGCCACAAGCAGTTAAATTGGTTGAGCTGCCCTTATGATGTTAGTTTGAGGCTTCACTCAGGGTTAGGCAGCAGAGCGAGAGATGTCACAAGCTTAACAGCTGTTTTCCAGTTACTCGTTCACCACCAAAATCCTTCTTTCTTTAAGGAAAAAATAACCTTTCTCCAATTGCGGGATGTGTGCCCAATAGAGAACATCGCCATGAAGTTGTGCTTTATCATCACGAAGCACAAAATATGCAGCAAGATGTTGGGAAAGTCAATGATGGTCAAACCGATCCCAATTGTTACAGTGTTCTTCCGGTTACAAATGTTAGTGTGCCCTGTACATGACACGTTTCATAATCCAATAAAAGCATAAAAGACACTGGGCATAGCAAATTAATAGCCCCTGGACCTGGCAGCTCTTATTGCCAAATATTTTGTCAAAGAAATTGTGGTGGCACCGGGAAGTCATTAGAGTCAAGGTTATTTTGCAGAACAATGACGTAAAGGGTTTACCAGGCCCCCCCAAGAGCATCCACACCAGCCACTCACCTTCAAATGTCTCCTCGAAAATCATCCTCCCCTGAATCTTCCAACATTCCTGTGATATTGGGTTCCATGGCATGAAGAAATGTATACACAAGCGAGAGGAGGCGCCCTAGTCACATTCAATAAACAGAGTACTTGCCATCATTAGAACAAATACACAAAGCGCCCTTGCATGGCACTTTCCCAGCACAGTTTATGTTTTCATGTTGGCTGGCCATGATGTCAAACTTTCTGCAAATGGTCCCAGCTGCATTGTTTTCACTTATCACGTTTTCATTGAGAACAGTGTGCTTTATGAGGTGAGATGTGTGTTTTCTCCACAGTTATTTAATAAATGTATTTTTTTGTAGCATGCCATAGACCGCAGTCATCAGGGCGCACATAAGCAGAATTTAATCAACTATTCGAATAAATGAGTTTTCAAAAGCTTCCAAAAAGGAAGTACGTTTCTACTCTGATGTAACCCTATAGGCAGAGAGTTCCAGGTAAAAGTGGGCTGAACTGGGAAGGACCCGTCATTTCCTTTCACACGTTAGGGTCTAGGATAGAAAAAGATTAGCGTTACTAGAGTGCAGAACTCTCCTTGGCTCATATTTAACCAGGCTTTCCCATATAAGCATTTATGTGCGAGGGTAATCATCTTGAACTGCACTCTGGCAGCCACCGGCAACCAGTGCTGTTCTTTTCTAAATTCTGAGATATGGGCTCTACAAGAGATATTTTTCACAGTACGAACTGCCTCATATTGTACAATTTGGAGTTTATAAATGCTACATTGGCCAGCACTCAGCAAAAGTGCATCACAATAATCACTCCTAGGCAGAATAGTAGCTTGGGCTAATTGTCGCAATTTCTATCCAAGAGGAAAGGCTTAATCTGTCTAAAAGGTCTCTGTCGCTGTTCCATATTGCCCTGATCATTCCTTTGTCTCACCCTCTCTCCATAAGAGACTTTCGCTCTGTTTTTCCCAGTCTGGGGCATCCCCTTCTGTCAGTGTTGGAGTTTGCCATGACGATTCGCCACCCGTACACGCTGCTCTTCAATGGTGCGTTCCACCGTGGAACGGTTTGTGTGGAGTCGGGCCGCTGGATATGTGCGGGCCCGACCGTCGTACGTGGGCCTATGCAGGCCGGCGTAAGCGCGCTGCGCGATGTGGTCGCAGGCAAGAGAAAACACGACCAGTTGGTTGAGTGCATAAACCCGGACTGGCGTTCTGACGCCAGTTCCGGTGGTACCTTTATTTCCGGCGTGTCACGTGACCCGGAACTACTCCGGCACGTGACACCACATTCCTCCCAAACTTGGAGGTGTTTACACTACTGTCAACGACAAACATTATGAACTAATACTGACACATTAAGTCTTACTCTGAGTTCCTTTGGATGGGGTCTTCTGTGTGTGCGCTCCATCTACTATGTAGCCTCGGAGACGGGATGATGGTTTGGGCCTCTCTCTCAGGTGATATCGGGTGTTTCCTCTCTCTGGTGTGTCTGCCCAGGGGATTTCGGGTTCAGCCCTACCTTCTTGCTGGTGTGTTGTTTCAGAGTCCCCTCGTGTGTCACGACTCCTCGGCAACACTTGTCCTCGGGGTGTGCACGGTGCCACCGTTTCTCCCGGTGGGGATGTTGGGTGCTCTTCCCATAGCTCAGGTGGTACTTTCCTGAAGTGTGACACATTTCTTGTTACGGTTTCACTCCCTCGAGTGGTGGTAACCATGCTGTGGTTGGTCGCACTGACTGTCCATGGTTGGAGTTCGAAGTTGAGTGACATCTTCTTGGGCGTTGCTCGGTTTCTGATGATAACTGTATCGCCTGGTGTTGGCTCTCTGTGGCTGGCTCTCCTGGCAATGCTCTCTTGCTCGTTTCGCCTTAGTCGCATGGCGTCTATGGCTGGGATGTCTGGCTCCGGAGCTATCCACTGGGGGTGGATGGGGAGTTCTGCCTGTATGGGCACTCCGAGCATGAGAGCGGCAGGGCTGATGCCTGTGGAGAAGTGCAGGGTTTGCCTGTGGGTTCTCAAGAACCGATATACCGCCTTCAGCCATGGGTGCCCTCGTTCTTTGGCAATGCGAATAACTTTGTTGAGCGATCCCACAAATCTTTCAGCGTCGCTGTTCGCTTAGGGCCATCTCGGTGTGATTCGCTGGTGTTTGACGTTTACGTCCTTGAAGTACTCGCGTAGTTCTTGGCTGGTGAATGATGGACCATTGTCGCTCTTTATTTTTCTTGGGATTCCATGTGTTGCAAAAATCTTTTCTAGCGTAAGAATTGTGGTCTCAGCATTGGTGGATGCCACGTGTTCTACTTCAGGATACCTGCTGAACTCATCGATCACTACGAGTAAGTATCCCTCACCAGCAATTGTGCAGTGATCCATGCTGACCGCATCCCATCGCTTGCTGCTTCTTGGAGCACTGCTGATGGGTTCTGGGTTCTCTGGTCTTCTGGACGCTTGGCAGGCTGCGCAGGATCCTACTAACTCCACTACTCTTTGTTGTATGTTGGGCATCCACATTCTTGGCTTTAGGTATGCCGTTGTTTTGACAATGCCCTGATGCCCGCTGTGGGCTAGCCGGAGGGCCCTCGCAGGTAGTATGATCCGGTGTCCTTTGAGGAGCACCCCCTCGGGGGCAACGGAGAGTTCATGTCGGATCCCGAAAAGTGCTCGGAGTTTGACTTGCGCCGACATGGTGCGTTGGGCCATGGATGCGAGGTAGTTCTTCCAATTCCCTGACTGAATGGCAGCAGTGGTATGTTGCAGGATGGTGTCTGACTCCGTCTCACGTGCCACTTCATGTAGGGTCAGGGCCCGTGGTCGGGCGCAGGCGACTACGTGACAAACATGTTCATCCGTTTCTTTCGCATGGCGTTGTTCTCCCTCAGTGGCCGGCCTCGGGTGGCGGGACAGGTAGTCGGCGGGGTTGTCTGTACCTGGGTGATAGTCAACTTCAATGTTGTAAGGTTGCAGTTGCAGCATCCACTTCTCGATGCGTGCTGGTGGGTGGGGAGCAGACCCTCGGAATATCGGGATCAGGGGCTTGTGATCCGAGAAGACTTTTGCTCGTTTGCCGAGCAGGCTTCTTTTTCTATGTGAGCATAGTTCTGCTCGGGCTTAGTGGGTGCCCGACTGGCGAATGCAATGGGGAACACATTGCCGTCGTTGTCCGTTTGGGTTAGTACTGCCCTAGGCCGACCGGGCTGGCATCAACGAGGAGTTCAGTCTGTCTTTCTGTGTTGAAGAATGCCATGGCGGTGGATGCTGACAATGTGTCCTTGATTTGTTGAAACGCCTGTTGGTGGGTTGGGGTCCATTCCCATTTTTGGTCTTTCTTCGTCAGTTCTCGGAGTGGGCTTGCGATGCTGTCGAGGTCTGGAATGAAATGCGCGCAGTATGTCGCCATCCCCATGAAACTTCTCACCTCCGTGGCCGACTGAGGTGCTTTGGTGTTCTTTATGTCTTGTACCTTGAAAGGGTCTGGGGATACACCTTTGGCGCTGAAAATGTATCCAAAGAAGCATAGTTCTTCTTTCTTGAACTCACACTTTTCCGCATTTAGTGTCAGGCCCGCCTCTTCCAGCCTGCTTAGGACTGCTGCTAAGCGTTTGTGATGCTCTTTCTCGTTCGATGCGTACACCAGAATGTCGTCGCTGATGTTTGTGGTGCCCTCTAGGCCAGTGATGACTCTGCGGATTTCGTGTTGGAATACCTCCGCAGCTGACGATATTCCGAAGTTGAGCCTTTTGTACCTCATTAGGCCAAGGTGAGAGGGGAAAGTTGTGATGTATCTCGACTCTCTGGCTAGTCTGAGTTGATGATAGCCGGATCTGAGGTCAAGTTTGCTGAAGATGGTTGCTCCTGTGAGGTCCACAATGAGCTCATCTATTGTTGGGGTCACATGACGTTCTCTTCCAATGGCCGCGTTGAGAAGCCTCATGTCTATACAGATCTTTACCGCGTTAGGCTGTTTGGGTTTTTGGGCCACCATCATGGGCGATACCCACGGGGTTGGGCCTGATGTTTTTTCTATTATACCTGCATCTTCAAGCTTGGCCAGTTCTTTTTCCACTGCTTCTCTCAAATGAAAAGGAATCCGTCGGTGTCGTACGGCTTTCGGCTCGATGGTCGAGTCTATGTGAAGCTTGATGGTTCTGCCTTTTAGACATCCGATGCCTTGGAATAGTGCTTTATGCCGTTCTAGTAGGTCATCAAGTTCGTCATGTTGAAGGTCGAAAGCAAAATGAATCGATTTCAGCTTTTCCGCTGTCTTGCAGCTTAATAGTGTCTCACAGCCGGCATCCACGACATAGATTCGCGCCCGGCAATTGGTGTTCTTGTGGGCGAAATCTGACTTAAATGACCCCTGCACGGGTAAGGGCTTCTTGCACCCGTAGGCATATAGCCGGACTTTCTTCTTGTGAAGTGTGGGTTTCGGATGAAGTTTGCTGAATGCCGTCGCTGGCATGACATTTACTGTTGCACCTGTATCGATGTCCACCTTTAGCGGTTCTCCGTTGGAGAGGATAGTACACGATGGTCTCCTCCTTTGGCGTGATCGGTGTGGTTCAACGGCTGATATGAGGTGTACTCGGTGTATCCGCCTATGCCCTTTCTTCCTCTTGTCCTTATCTTTCCTCTCGGGGGATACGCTGTCGTCGCTGTCACTCGTGTCAGGGGATCTTTGGGAATGATCGACAGCTCTGGCCTTCCCTTTCCGTTCTTGTTGGTAGGAGGATTCTCTTGGGGCAAACTTCTTCCGGCGGTCTTGTGCCGGTCGCGTGGTAGCTTCCTTGTTATTTCGATTTGGCGGGTTTAAACAGACTGCAGCATAATGATTTAGGCGGTTGCACTTTCTGCACGTAGACCCCCATGCTGGGCAGGATTCGCCTCTATGCCATGGGCCACCGCACCACTTGCAGGCTTTGTCTCTCCCTTGTGGTAGGTGTGTTTTCTGGCCTTGTTTTGTTCGAGTACCCTGATGTTTGGATATGGCCGCAACGTCTTCTGTCGGCTTAGGGCTGTCCAGCGGGAGCCTTTGGATCGCTGCTTCCATCACTGCTACCTGATCTTCCGTCTGCTCGCGAAGGCGCGCTATTTCTAGGATGCGCGACAGGCGAATGTTTCTCTCGGATAGTATGGCTCTCCTTAGCTTTTCCAAGGATATGCCGTTGATTATTTGGAGGCGGATGGCAAACTCTTCGTCAGGGAACTCACAGCCTATTGCCATTTCGCGAAGGCGGGCATGAAATTTGTCCACAGTTTCCTTTTCGCGCTGCCTTGCCATGCAGAAATGAAAACGTTCGTAGTCCGGGTTGAGATCTGGTTTGAACATGTTCGTGAGTATGGCCTTGGCTGCGTCGTAGTTGTTGTTGTCCCCGCGGTTTGGGGTGGCGTTGAATAGGCGTAGGGTGGCAGCCCCGATGTTGAGTAAAAGGAAAGTGCGCTTCTTTCTTGCTATAGTGATGTCCCTGGCATCAAGGTGCATTTCAAATTGTTGCAGCCAGATTTCCCATCTGATGGCTGCCCCTGTGGTGAAAGGGTCAAACGGCGGCATGAGTGTGGACAGCGCCGGGTCAGGGTGGTCAGTGGTAAGACTCATTCTGTTGGACGAGCTTGTGCTGGCCTCCGCGGGGCTGGTTTCAGAGCTGGACATGTTGCTACGGGTTTAATGACAGAAGGACGCTTTCAGTGAGGGCGGTTGTTTGGTACACTCACCGGTGTTATTCCTGCATCCTGCATTGCCGTGGGGTATCCTGGGTCTTGCCTGTAGTGTGGGAGACCGAGTTCCCAGGCTGCTCCAGTTCACCCTAGAACACGAGAGCTTTTGGCTTGAAGGTGACTTCTCCTCCTCTTTCAGAGATGGTGGCAGCAAAATGTTGGGCGTGTAGATAGCTGTACTCCTGTTGATCCCAGTGACAATGTTGGAAAGTCGAGGGAAGACAGTGATGGCCTCACGGATGTGTGTATCGACACGCTGTTTCCTGGAATGTTCGAGACGTGATTTGCGTGCCGGCGTAGTTGCAGCTGACACGCGACGAGGTATTATTATTTTTTTTTCCTTTCGGTGCGCGTACGATACGTGGCTCTTGTTGCTGATGTGGCTGACACATGGCCTCACAGAGCACTCCGCAGCCACGTGTAGAGCAGGGTGCACGTCTGATCGCGCGGCTTTCCAGAGGCAGTCAGCCTCTGCTCTGAAGAGGAGGGGCGCGGCCCCACGTGGATCCTTCTCCGGCCTCGTCGCCAGTGTGGAGTCGGGCCGCTGGATATGTGTGGGCCCGACTGTCGTACGTGGGCCTAGGCAGGCCAGCGTAAGCGCGCTGCGCGATGTGGTCGCAGGCAAGAGAAAACACGACCAGTTGGTTGAGTGCATAAACCCGGACTGGCGTTCTGATGCCAGTTCCGGTGGTACCTTTACTTCCGGCGTGTCACGTGACCCGGAACTACTCGGGCACGTGACACCACAGTTTGCAGTTCAGAATGGTCACATGACCAGCCACACCACTCTGCAATGCAAGGTCCACCCAATTTGCTCCCATAAAGCATTTTCAATCTCCAATCCAGATGCTTCTGATTGAAGTTGGTGCCTTTGTTCGATTCTGACAAGGTTCAAGCTTCCAACCCTGCATTTTCGTGTTTCCAGAAAGCCTATGCTTTCTGAATTTTTTCTGTCTGCTGACGGCATGGTAATGAACCCAACCTGCCCGCCCCATGGACTGCCTCTGCTTTGTGATTGTGTTCTGTCTGTCGACCGCCCAATATTAAAACAGAACCTTTGTTCCACGGACTGCCTTTGAACCTCCCATCACTGCCTCAATACTTCTGTCCCTCTACTTGTAACCTTACGCGCAAACTCTCTTACGTGCATAGAACTATGGACGCCTTGCAGAGTTTTCCTCGTGCACCATCCCATTGCTACTGCATCTCTCGTGCTGCCCGGGTTTCTAGTTCCTTACTACCCCCCCTTTCCCTCACGTTTTTGCTTGCTTCTTGGAACATTGGATATCCTCCTCAGCATAATTTTCCTTCTGATTGCTGCCCTCTATAACTCTTTAGACCTGCTGTTTTTTCTGGTAGCTCGGGGCACGTCTGGTGGTGTCTTTTCCTTCCCACTCTTTCAATTGATTTACTCCTCTGTTGTGATTTCCCAACAAATAGAGGAGCGTATCATTGGGAAGATCACCCTCAGTGAGGAGACTTGGACCAAACTTGGTTCAGGTTACCCTACGCAGCAGTACCCAGTCGACCTACATCCTGCCTTAGCTGGTGAGTACTAACATAATCAGAAGCCAAAAATGGATGCATCTGATACTCTTGCTACTGTCATGCAATTAGTCATTGATCTCCGGAACGACATGACCTCCACTCATGAGGCCATGCATCACCGGATTGAGTCCTTACAGGACCTGGCACAGTCCCAACTGGTGGTGGTGATGATCAGGTTGGCGCTACTGTGGCCGGTCTGGGATACCCTTTGCCCAGACAGGACCCAGGTCTCTCTGGCACCACCTGAGAGGTTTAATGGGGATCCCAAAACATTTCACACCTTCATCAACCAGTGCAAATTGCATTTTCTGTGCCGTCCCGCATCTTTTCCTGATTCCACCACCAAAGCAGTCTTTGTTCTTTCATATCTCGGAAGCACCACAGCAACTTGGGCCAATCCTTTGTTGGAATCCAATAGTTATTGCCTTGATCACTGCAATGAATAGGGTCTTTGATACCAGGTATAAATCACAAGCCACAGATTTAGATTTTCTGAACCTCCAACAAGGGGATAGGCCTTTGCTTTTGTATCTCACAAAATTCAACCAACTAGCCGCCAAGACTGGTTGGCCCAAAGATAAGAAGGCAGCAGTGTTTTACAAGGGGCTCTTTACTGATTTAAAAAAACACGCTGGGCACTGTTCCAGTAGTAGCGGTAGGATTCTAAGAACTGTTGGATTTAGTACTCCAAATTAATGCTCGCAGGGCAGAGAGAACAGGTGAAAAGAAACCTACGCTCCCGATTGCCTCACGTCTTGACACATCCCCGCCTTCTCATGCGGAATCTGAGCCTATGCAGATAAGGGCTGTTTGTGGTCCTGTGACCGCAGCAGAAAGAGAACATTGGTGCAATAATAACCTCTGTATGTACTATGGTTCCCCGACCATTACTTATGTAACTGCCCAAAGAAACCTGTGCAAAAACAGGGAAGCGCCTGAGCCCGGCAATAGAAAGAGTCCCTCTGCCGGGTAAGCCCCTGTTGGACTCCCAGATTATTGGTGCTTTTTACCCGTTCTATCAGTCTTGTTTTTTGTGCCTTCTGATGACTTATTAGGGATCCAGGTAATCATTGACTCAGGTGCCACAGGTAATTATATGTACCTACAGCACGCCCATGATTCTGGGGTCCTTATTGTCACAAAATCATTGACAGCAGGGCTTTGTTCTCTGGTTTAGTAACCAAACAAACCATAAAACTACGAATGGACACAGACAATGGGCATTCTGAGTACCTTTCTTTCGATCTGATCGCAGCACCCCAATTTCAAGTGATCCTCGGTCTACCGTGGCTACAGTTACACAACCCTTCCATTGATTGGTTGTCATGGGAGGTAGAGTTCCCTTCAGCCTTTTTACAACTCCCACTGTTTTCATTCACATGAAGTCATACAGAACACTCCGTGCAAGGCTTTCCTTGAGATGGCCTCTCTGATCGGTTTTGTTTCTTCAAATCCTACACCTGTTATCCCCAGTGAATATAGCTCCTTTTCGGATGTCTTTGACAAAGCTAGGGCGGAACAATTGCCACCTCATCGGCCCTACAACTGTTCCATCTATCTGTTTCCTGGCTCCAAGATCCCCTCTGGTCTGGTATATTCCCTCACTGTCAAAGAAGACCAAGTACTAAAGGACAATATAGACAAAGCTCTTTTGTCTAGGTTCATCCATCCTTCTAAGTCTCCTGCTGCCTCTCCTACGTTTTTCGTCCCTAAATAGGAGGGGGACCTAAGGCCATGCATTGACTATAAGGCTCTCAATGCCATAAGAGTGCAGAGCCAGTACCCGTTGCCACTCATCTCCGTTCTCTTAGACCAACTGGGCTCTTCAGCTATGTTTACCAAGCTGGATCTATGTGGGGCCTATAACTTGGTCCAAATTAAGGACGGAGATGAGTGAAAAATGGCATTCAAGACTTGTGTTGGTGTATAAAAATATCTTGTAATGCCTTTTGGTCTCTGCAACGCTGCGGCTACATTTCAGTATTTTATGAATGACTCCTTCTCGGATATGTTGGACGAGTATGCCTGCATCCATCTTGATGACATCCTGATATACTCACCATCCTATGACCTACATATTATACATGTCTGTTCTGTTCTACAACAGCTGAGAGAACACTAGCTGTTCGTGAAGGCCGAACAATGTGTGTTCAATGTAACTGAGGTCGAATATTTGGGGTACAATCTGACAAACAAAGGGGTCAGAATGAATCATTATAAGGTGAGAGCAGTGTTCAACTGGCCTGTACCACCTCGAAGAAGTCTCTGCAGACCTTGCGCGTCTTTGCCAATTTTTAATGCTGATTCATAGATTCCTATTTTTCTGTCGCTGTAACTTTGATGCCCTTACCATCTTCAAGACTCCCTTTTTCTGGAACGCCAGTGCGAAGGAGGCCTTTGACACCCTCAAATCAGCCTTTACTTCTGCTGCGGTTCTGCAGCATCCTAACTCTGATCTTCCGTTTCTTGTTGAGGCCAATGCTTCCAGCATAGCGGTAGAGGCCATCCTCTCCCAGCAGTGTTCCGATACCGGTGAGATCCATCTGGTAGCCTTCTATTCTCGTAAACGTACACCCTACGAATGAAACTACACTGTTACTGAACGTGAACTCTTGACAGCTAAGATGTGTTCACCGAGTGGAGACATCAGCTACTGGGTGCTCGGCATGCCATTACTGTGTTTTCAGATCACTGCAACCTTTTGGCCTTCAAGACTGTGAAGTATGTAACTGCTAGACAAGCACGTTGGAACTCTTTCTTTTCCCAATTTGTCTTTACCATCGCCTTTCGGCCTGCGCATCTGCATACCAAGGCAGACACTCTTTCCTGCCTGAATAGTAGTCCACCTCTGGTACGCACAGACTGCCCACTTGTTCTACCCAAGCTGGTCGCTTGCAGATGTACCCCACAACCGAAGCTCAGAAAATTGAACCGAGATTGGGTTTCTCTTAAACCCTCTGCACTCCGGGAATTGAACTTGGATGTCATTAATGGTTTGCCATATGTCCAGGGGAGAATCTACATTCCCACGGAAGAGACACGTTACTGTGCCCTGCAGTGGTGTCACGACTCTTTGATTGCCACCCATCCTGGTAGGCATACGTCTATGGAGCTACTGCGTCAGTGGCCTTCTATATGAAGGGATGTGGTGGACTATATCTCTTCATGCGTGATCTGCGCTCAATGCAAAACCAGTCCTAGTAAACCTGTGGGGCTCTTACAACCCCTTCCGGGGCCTCATAAACCATGGCACATGATGTCTATGGATTTTGTCGTGGAACTTCCCCCAATACGGGGTTTCAATGTCATCTGGTTTTGGTACTTGTAAAGACTGGAGGGGGGTGTCTGTACTCCTGCTCTCTATATGGCAGAAGAGAGGCACAGAGGACCCCAGCCAGGATTCTCTATAGGGTAGCGCTGGTTGGGCAATCAAGGACTAGCTTCTCAGGAGGTGATGCAGGCTGGTTCCTAAGTACAGTGTGGTCCCCAAGCCCCCACAAAGGAATGTCCACACACTGTATAAGTTAAAACACAGTCTTTATATAATTAATATTCAAGGTTATGTACACTATCACAATAACTCACTTTGTGCTCAGAAAATCCACAATGGCAAATACATACAGTTCTAAAGTGGTACCACAATTATTATCAGATCTCATTAAAGTGCATCAACTATACTCTGGTCAAATGTCACACAGATCAAGGAATAAAAGTAACCAACAATAGATATAGGAGAAAAGCAGTTGGTTAGAACAATGGGCAGAATATTGACCCCTACCAACTAGGCACAATTCTGTGTGGAGATCCCCCCCCATCTGGGCAACCTGTAAATTAAGATATCATACAAGCCCAGTCCATATATTGTTCACAAGAGTCGTATTTTCTTCTAAAATAGTTCTACCACCCCAACGTACCTGGAATAGCAGAGTTTGTTGCCAGGTCACGACAGATCCTTCTTGAGCGGCTCCCTTTAAGGCAGGAGCCCCAGATCGTCGAGATCCCATGAGGAAAAGGGTTGAACGACGACAGTGAGGTGGCAGCTTCGTTCCTAGCGGTGCTCGTCTACGACGGAGCGTTGGCGTCCTGCAAGGAAGAGGCATGCAGGCCATCTCGGTGACGATAGTTCAGGACCGCAAAGAGTTTGAAGAACTGTGGCCCAGCAAGGGCATCGAGTCGTCGGCATCTCTGTGGTCTTTAGATGGTGGGAAACCCACCGGCGGATGCTCCTTCGGCGCGTCGGCGGCCTCGGCTTTCTCCGGCAGGACAAAGCGGTCGACGATGCAGGCAAGAGCATCCTTGGATCAAATATTACTTAGACAAAGGGAGCACGACGCCTCCGGTCGGCGACGACAGTCATCGACGGTGATGGACAACTGTGCCCGGGTGCTTCTCCTTGTGATTCTCCACCGGTCCCCGACTCCAGTCAGCAGCCTGTCATAGGGGTGTCTACCAGGGAGTGCTGGCAAAGATTAGCAGTGCACGATGGTCCCTCATAGCTTGGGAAGAGGGTCCCTAACCAGGTCCTCTCTGGGTCAGTCCTTGGAGACACAGCAGCTTTGATTGGTGAAGTAGAGCAGCAGCAAGACTTCTCTTCCAGCAGGGCTTCAAGGTTAAGCTTCAGTTTCAACTCCAGTTTCTCTTCAGTTTCTGAACACGAATTCTAGCAATGAGAGGCCCGCAGATATACTAGTTGATCTCCCTTTCATTCTGCTGAGTCACACTCAGGTAACCAATCGGTCAGAAGGGCATTCATGCAGGCAGGCATCCAATCAGGTGCATAGTGCATTCAGGCCACTCACTTCTCTCCAGACACTCACAATGCGTTATGTGTATTGGGACAAGTACCCAGCCATTCAACACTCCACACTGCATTCATACCAGTTTCGGGCAGGGCTGTCTCAGTCATTGTGTCAAACACCAGACACTAGACATCCACAACAAGAAGTGCATAATGGTCACACACTCCATTCACCCAGGTCCCACCCACAGGGTGTACCCAAAACATACAGTCACTGGGAAGGCTCCAGCCAGTCTGGCCTGGACTTCACAACAACACCATATATGGAATTTCCACCCAACAGTCAGTCAGGGGGAAGGGACAGAGTCAGGGCTTCCCAGGACTTCAGGAAAACAAGGTAACAGGTGATAGAAAGCAAGAGGCCACAGGGGCCATCTTGTTTCCTATCAGGAATCAACTGATTCCAATGGCAGAGCCTGGGTATCCCAAAATGGAGGATACTCAGAGCACCTGTCAAATTCAGCATGGAGCTGCCACCAGCCCATACCCTGCTTTGTGGGCCACACACAGGAGCCCAAAAAGATACAATAGGGTCACATGCTTGTACCCCCACCCATGGGTGCCATAAGGGTAGCCCATGGGTCTGTACACCAAACCAAAAACAGGAAGAGCTGCACTGCCAAGAGTCCCACATGTACTCCTGGGCAGAAAACAATACAGAACACAAATTAAAAAGGACTACAGGACAAGGACAGGGAGGCCCTGTCCCTCCAATGCATTTCCAGCATCACAGTACTACACCAAAATGGCTGCCTGTGTCCCCTATAGTGGACTTCCATCACCTCCTACTTTGGCTGATCTCTTTCTCAAGCACATATTTCATTTTCTAGTCTACCTTTGGTTATTGGCTCTGACAGAGGTTCTCAATTTATTTCCCATTTCTGGAAGTCACTGAGCTCCGCTTTTCATATCGAGGACAGGTATTCCAGTGCTTACCACCCACCGACCGATGGACAGACAGAAAGACTGAACCTACTCTGGAGCAGTAACTCCGTTGTTTATGCCTGCAACATCAAGATACCTGCCTGTCTGTCCTACATTCCGCTGAGTTTGCCTACAATAACTGCCTTCATTCGGCAACCGGTTCATCCCCTTTCTATGCATTGAATGGCCAACATCCCAGAACATTTCCCTTGGATCCTTCCGTACCATTCGAAAACCTGACAGCTTGCTCCTGTGTCTGTGATCTGGTGTCATTACACAAAGATATCAAGGCGCACCTCAAGCATGTCCAGAATCAGGCGAAAATACTTGCGGATGCTCACTGCGCATCTGTGCTGGATTAGCAGGTGGGCATGCATATATGGTTATCTACCAGAAACCTTAAGATCCCAGGCAAAATGTTGCTCCTTCCCTGCTATGTCGGTCCCTAAAATCATCAACCCGGTTGCTGTGCATCTGGATCTCCCTTCTCGCTGGGGGGTACACCCTGTTTTCCATGTTTCTCTTCTTAAGCCGTGCATGCCGGCCCCTCGTTTGCCCACTCGCCCGGCCCCAGTTGTTGTACAGGGTTCTGAGGAATATGAGGTAGGGGCCATTCTAGACATGCAGATGCGTGCAGGTGTCCCTTTTTACCTTGTGGACCGGAAGGTCTACGGCTCCGAGGATAGAACATGGGAACCGCTTGGGAAAATTCACACCCCTTTGCTGCTGAAAAGGTTCCATAACTCCAGAGATGGGTCAGTGCCCTTGGGGGGGATACTTTTGCTGTTCCATCTTGCTCTGATCATTCCTTTGTCTCACCCTCCCTCCGGCAGAGACATTCACTCTGTTTTCCCGAGTCTGGGGCCTCCCCCCTTCTGTCAGCGTTGGAGTTTGCCATGGCAATTCACCACCTGTAGAGCACGTACATGCCGATCTACAACGGTGCATTCCACCACGGCACGGTTTGCAGTTCAGAATGGTCACATCACCAGCCGCTCCGCAATGCAAGGTCGACTCAAATCGCTCCCACAAAGCACTTTCAATCTCCAATCCAGAAGCTTCTGATTGAAGTTAGTGCCTTCATTGGATTCTGCCAAGATTCAAGTTCCCAATCCTGCATTTTTGTCATTCCGGACTGCCTCTGCCTTCTGAATTTTTTCTGTCTGCTCACAGCACGGTAATGACCCCAACCT
The DNA here is from genome assembly GCF_040938575.1 of Ambystoma mexicanum. Classification (NCBI taxonomy): domain Eukaryota; kingdom Metazoa; phylum Chordata; class Amphibia; order Caudata; family Ambystomatidae; genus Ambystoma; species Ambystoma mexicanum. The sequence goes on from NC_090930.1 coordinate 850,334,354, forward strand.
GCCCATTCCACGGTCTGCCTCTGCTTTGTGGTTGTTTTCTGTTTGCCGACCACCCAATATTAAACCAGAACCTTTGTTCCACAGACTGTCTTTGAACCTCCCATCAATGCCCCAATACTTCTGTCCCTGTACTTGAAACCTTACGCACAAACTCTCTTACGTGCACAGAACTATGGACGCCTTGCAGAGTTTTCCTCGTGCACCATCCCGTTGCTAGTGCATCCCTCATGCCGCCCGGGTTTCTAGTTCCTTACTAACCTGCCCTTTCCCTCATGTTTTTGCTTGCTTCTTGGAACATTGGATATCCTCTCAACATCATCTTCCCTCTGATTGCTGCCTTCTATAACTTTTTATGTAAGACCCTGTGTTTAACCAAGCTTTCTTTCTTTAATTTTCAGTTGTAGGTAGCCACTTAAGTCTCTTGTTCTGGTGTTTCATAGAGGTAAGACCCAAATATGGAAGTTTGACTAACACCATCCAAAAATAGATGCCGCCCAGTGCCTAGACTAGTAAGGCTAGTTCCCTTGCCACACATTCCGGTGATTCTTGATTCCGTAGCTCATTTCTGAGACCTGCTCCTTTTTCCTGCAGCGTGGCGCACGTCTGGTGGTGTCGTTTCCTTCCAGCTCTTTAATTTGATTTAGTCTTCTTTTCTTGTGATTTCCCAACGAATGGAGGGGCGTATCATTGGAATGATCATCCTCAGTGAGGAGATTTGGACCAAACTTGGTTCAGGTTACTGTACGCAGCAGTACCCAGTCAACCTACCTTCCGCCTTAGCCGGGTGAGTACTAACAGTCTCAGATGATACTGTGAGTTTCTAACAATTTTATTTACATGAGCCTCTGCACCAAGAGATGATTCTAAGTAAATACCAAGTGTCTTTACTTTACTAAGGACTAAAATACTACACTCTATGATAATTAAACTGGAATACCTTCAATCCAATTTAGCCCTAGACTGCATTGATCCGGAAACCATAAGTTCTGTTTTGGAACTACTTGGGCGCATCCAGTGTGTGGACATCCAGTGTTTGATAGTCTTAGAGATAAGGGTTAGCTTATCGGAATCTGTATCGTTATTACCGTCCAATTCCAACAACAACTATGTGTCATCAGTATACTTCGTAAACTGCATTCCCATTTCTGTGAGCAAGTCACAGAGCGGTTTAATGTAAACATAAAAAATGTCTGCCCATAAGCCTACGCCCTGGGTGAGCTCCACAGTATATAGGGCCAGACCTGAAGCAGCATCAACCCAATATACTGTGATTCTCCTGTTTATAAAGTAACTAATCCATTGCACAGTGTTTTCTGAGCATTCCGCTGTTGTACTTAGCGTTGTCAAGGGGCGCTCATAATCTAAAAGATTGAACGCTATAAAGAGATCTAACAGCACCAATAGCCCAGTCTTACCCCTGTCCATACTTTCTAACATATGGGTCTGCAGATCTAACAAGGCACTCCCAGTTCCATGATTCAGATGAAAATCAGATTGCCTTAAATGCAGAATAGAGGAACTGCATAGTGGCTATTTTGTCAACTATTTCTAACAGAAATTTGGCATTAGTGATTGGTCTAAAATTAGCAGCTTCCCTGGGATTTAAACCCACTTTTTTAGAAGGGGAGTAACCATGCCCTCTTTATAGCATCTGGAACAATATTATGTGCAAAGAAATCATTCACAAATTGTGTAAGGAAGGGGGCAAACATTTTTATATTCCCTAAAACAAATTTGAATGGAATAGTGTTGCCAGAACAGGTAGTGGAGTGCATCTTTCCCAGTGTCATTTCCATCTCAGCCACAGGAATAGCTTTAAAGGAAAATGTTGAGGGATTCAGGGTTCCCTTGGCTTTCGGTGGACTGTTCTGTGGTCTATGACAACTCATTCATGATTTTCTCAGGATCTGTAACGATTTTGTCTGCAAAGGTTTGTTGTGTTCTAATACAATCTTCCTTGGTGGGATTGAAAGATTGTAGTTGGAGCTTGGAATTTGTAGCGTAACCCTCAACGCTCACACCAGAAAAAGGCCCAGCACACCTCTTGCAAGGTGAACAAGATTTATTCTCGTAAAAAACAAGTGTGTGCCAGCAAAGAACTCTGCTGCCATGAAGCGCTTTGCCAAGAACAGCATAAGCAATGGGTTATAAAGGTACTCAGTGTCACAAGTGACATACATCACAAATCCAGGTAGCTGATTGGTGTGACCGTATACACATATAGACTGCTCCATATGGGATGTCAGCCGATTGGTCCTAGCATCTTCTGTCAAGCTTCTTCCACGTGGGGCTCTTCTTCTTCCATCATCGGGTACAAAGGATCTAATTTGCAATTTAGTTAAACAATTCATTATTTCAAAGCTTCTACAGTGCAGCTGCTACCAAGGACGTGAGCGAGGCAGATACTTTTGAGGTTGTGATAACTTTTCAGAACTAAGTGAACCCCCACTCCAATCTCAGACACGCCGGCGCCTCCACAACTTTCCCACCTGCAGCTTAAATGTGTTTCCTTCTCCCCTGTCACCTCAGTGCACAAATCACATGAACGATGGGTGGGGCAGTCCGTCACCGCTCTTTGATCTTCTTGATCGATCGGCCAATGTAGAGTTTTATGGCTAGGGGTCTTGGGCTGGTCAGTACACTCAAATCCATGTGTCCTGGGCTTGGGGGTCCCTGGCCGCTATAACTTAAAGGTCTGGATGGCGCAGGTCTGAATCCCCTAGCCCCCTACTCATGATATAGCTCTTCAAAGATTAACTCTGGTCCACTCTTGGCCATGCAGGACACATTCCTTCTGGGTTACAGGCACTAATGATAATGACACAGATAATGACATAGTGGAGACCTGTCCATTCCCATTGAATTAACCTTCTGCAGGGCTGCCAGGGCTGTGACCGAAAACACACACACACATCCTTCTACCACTCAGGACGGGATGAAGCGTACTGGCATAGTTCTAACACTAGGCCTCTCTTTCAGGATGGCGTCTAACTTCCAAAATGGAGTCTCATTCCACATTTACTGTTAGTACCAAGATTCACTATGTTTCCACTGCAATCCCGTTTCTACGGGTTGTCCCCTACCCCCTCCATTCTCTTAGCTCCCCCACACCATCTATTTCTACAATTGCCTTGTCCTAAATCGCCAAGGGGCGTGGGACTTCCGCCCATGCTGCCCAACAATGTCTCCAACTTTGTTGGAACTTCAAAGAGCTTTTTTTAGTATTGTTTAAGACATTGTTTGTTTGTTAAGAAAATGTTTCTTTGTTTCATAAATTGCTAACCTGTAAACCCTTTCTTGGATTTTTCATGCTGCTTTGTTTATATCAGTCTTTGCTTTGAGCCAGATACGTTCAGCCTGGCTTTTCTTCTTTTAAAAGATCCTCTAAAGCAAAGGTGAACTAGCTACTATGACATAACCCATCACTTACAATTTTAGATTAGGAGCTACTTGGATCAGCATTTGGGTAATGCATGTTTTGTATGAGATTGCAATTGCGCATGGGCGATCCGAGTCCGTAGTGGATTCCAAAAGAGTATTAATACAACCAATGAGATCACCAGCTTCAACCGTTTTAAAGTTCCTGCTAAAGACTCTTTCGGGTTTATTGACTTTTTATGAATCGACTTCTCAGGAAGCTGTATCTGAAACCCAACAAATGAGTGGTCAGACTAGATACAGGATTTGGTGTTAGTAATATCTATATTGAGGTTCCAGAAAGCCAACCAATCCAAAATGTTTCCTTTAATATGGGTAGGTTAACTGTTATGAACAAGAATCTCAATATTGTTTAGATTTTGCTCCAAAGTTAATAATTAGCTTTCATCTTGCTTGGAAGCTGATCAGCAAATAATCCTCTGCGACATGTGACCCTGTGATTCGAACTTGGATGTCAGTGACTTGGATCCAATAAATGATATTGGGCTCCTGGTTACGACCCTGTTCTCACCAAGTAGGTTAACATTTAGTAAAACAAAGTGAACAGGGTCAAAGAAACCCAAAACACACACTCCTATATTAGATGAAACAATTTCCACAATAGTTGCTGGTTATTCAACAGTTTAACTATACATCACAGCAGGATGCCCAATATTTATACATACAAAATCAACGAAAGATACAGTTAGTGCTGATCCAAAGTCATTCAGTCTCAGTGTCTACTTCACACTGGTTTTATTTTGTTACATTTAAGCACTATGTACTCTTTGTCTAAAATGTGTTACTCATATGATCCTTCAAGGTTCACAGGGTATGTACTTGTCATTGGCTAAGGATCCGAGACAATGGCCCTCATTCCGAGGTTGGTGGTAGTCATGGCGCTATTTGCGCCATGACTACCACCAATAATGGTACCGTGTCCGGATTGGTAAAATGAGGACTTACATGTCCAGTCTGACCTTGGCGGAACCGGTAAATCCCCATTCACCAAACCATTCCCATTTGAGCCCCCATAGGGCTTAATGGGAATGGGGAGGGTGCAAATAATGGGCCGGCGTATGCCAAGCCCGTTATTTGCGCTCAGGTCTCTTTACGGGTCCCGTCCTTAACACCTGGTCAGACCAGGCGTTAAGGAAGGGCCCGCTAAGGGACCTCGTAGTAGGGCAGTAAGGGATTACCGGCAACGGTCTCCTTACCGGTGCCCGGTATCCCTTACCGCCCTACTCGGAATGAGGGCCAATGACTTTGGATCAGCACTAACTGTATCTTTTTCTGATTTTATATGTATGAATATTGAGAATCCTGCTGTGATGTATAGTAAAACTGTTGAATAACCAGCAACTATTGTGGAAATTGTTTCATCTAATATAGGAGTATGTGTTCTGGGTTTCTTTGACCCTGTTCACTTTGTTTTACTGACTGACTTGGATCCAGCATATTCAGTGTTCTTTTTAGTTGCGTACAGATAACCTAATTTCAGCAAGTTGGTGGATGGAGAAAAAAAACTGTGCTCAAAGACAAGTCAATAAACCAGCTTATCATGGTAAATTCCACTGGAAACATTTTGTATCTATTGAGTACTGAATATTTGGTGAACTCATGAACCAACAGCAAGCATTGAACTAAAGACCTGATAAGAAGTATGGTGGTACTGTCGGAGTAATCAAATCTCATCTTCTTTTCGGTGATGGTAAAAACAGAAGGCCAATTTATTAGTAAGTATTCCAGCCATTAACCCATTCCCTCCTGACTAATCCAACCTGCTTTCCAGACTTGTATATTTTATACATAGATGGCAACATGACCATCAAACATTCTAGAAAGTTTGGGTTAGGGCTTCTAGCATTCGATTCCCGCCTCACGCATTATACAAAAGCTGCATTCAAAGGGAGCCTAGTCCTTTCTCATTATCAATGGTGCAGAATTAGTGTCTGGAGGATGCAATGTTCACTACTGTCTTACTTCCTTTAGTGCAACATCTACGACAGCATATAATGATACCTGTCAGGAGAACAAAGAATAATATTATAAACCAAGTTATGTTGAGATAAAGTTGCTCAGAGATCTCTTTATTAACATAACAACAAATAGCTGTCCAGTGGGCAACTTGGAATGCCCTTTTCTGCTCATGAAACACTATGTTATGAGTGTAGGCCAAGTCTGTAAATGGGCAACATGAAATTTCACAAATCTTCTCTGTATTGCTGGACAAAATACATTGAACCAATGTCTCCCTGTTTGCATCTCAAAACGTAGGTCAACAGTCAGGATAGACACCATTTTACATGCCCATTTTAGGCCTGAAATAACAAAATTTAATTTAATGCAATTCCCGTCGCACTTCCATCCTGACATAATCTATTTCCCAATAGCACTACCTGTCCTCAAGAGAACTTAATGATACATTGGAAGGGATTCTTAGAGCCACAATTCCCTCTCAACTGTTGCAACTTTACAGCTACAACCAGGTGCTGAAATCTGATAGCTTCCCCGCTCTGAGCAATTTGGAAGCTATGCTGCGGCCTAAAATGCAGATAAAGGGATGGTAAAAATCAGCAAAGCAAGGGATGCATTTAACACAACATAGCAAAAACCTGACTTATCTACATCAGTTATGTTATAGAACTACAAATACTGCTGAGATACCAGTGCATTATTATGAAGCTTTCCAACCTCAAAGGCCTGAGAAGCCTTAACTTGATTGAACGTATGTGTTCTGTTCTCTTGCTGGGTGTGATACTGGCATATATAGCGTGTGTCACATTTCAACATGCACTTATCACCTCAGCGTTGCTTCTTTAAGTCAATGTAGTTACCAGAAAATGCAATTCAGTTGAGGCATTATAATCCTTACCTAGTGCTACACTTTGGTCTTCTATACTTCCCCTGCCTGGTACAACTACTCTATGAAAGCACATATGTAAATCAACTACAGCAACACTGCATCCCTCATTTGATATCTGAGGCCTAACTCTCACCAGCCGTTAAAGGTGAGTCATATCAATGCCATGTGATTGTCTTCAATATCTATTCTTTCCCTCTCGTAGTATATTAGATTGGAATCAAGGGTAGGTTCAGGATATACTTTAGTTGGTTCAACAATATTAGGAAACATTAATGCATTGCCCTTCGCAGTACTTGGACCGGGGTTGAGGTTAGGGTTCCGGAACGTATGCTCTTCTTCTAATGCATGGAAATAGCCCTCATTGGCCATTCAATTACAGAGAGCTTCACTCACAGGGGTATAGGACCTGACCAGGTGTACACAGAGCTGGTTTTGGCTGAAATCTAAACATCAGTTCCACCCTGCACTGCCAATCGCCCATAAACTCACAGTTACCCTGTGCCAACTCACAATATACCTCTTGCAAAAACAAGTCCAACTCTGAGGTGTTTATTAACTGCAAGGGATTAACCCAGTTCCTGGTTCCAAATTGAATGAAAAATATTGAAACCCATCTAGAGGGGGCACAGGAGAGAGGTTGACAAACAAATAAAAACAAAATCGCTAACACAGTATGGCTGAAGGAGGAGGAGAAGGATTCAAAAGAAGGACTAGAATGAAAGGAAATTACTAGGGAAAAGGAGAAAGTGAAGGACCGGGACAAAGGAGGGTGACTGGGAGAAAAAAGGACTGTGATCAAGAATATTGACTGGGGTGAAAGAGAAGAAGAAATGGCCAGAGCAGGAGGTAGAAAACTGTGACAAAGGAGAAGCAGGACTTTTACTTTACTTTAATCATTTTCTAACGCGCAGACGTGAACCCTGAGGCGTGAGGGCGCATACATGACAAACAAACGAGAAAAAACATAAAGTAATCAGATCATCAGGAATAAAAGAACCAAGGCTGAGGTAGTGGTCAACATGAGAGTAAGAGATCAGTAAAAGAGCCAGGTCTTAAGGGCCTTCTTGAACGAGGTGATAGAGGGGTGCTGTCTGAGAATCTGTGGAAGAGAATTCCAGAGATTGTGTCCCGCAATGTAGAAGGCCCCATTCTTAACCTTCTTGAGTTTACAGCGTGGGAGAACTAGCAAGTTCTGGTTGCTTGACCCAAGAGCCCTAAAGTTGACTTTGACATGGATGTGATCTTGCAGGTATTATGCCAAGTCTACATTTAAAGACTATCGTTAATAGTCTAAATTTAAAGTGTTCCTCGATAGGCAACCAATGTAAGGTGTGTCGGGCAGCTGAGACATGATCATGCCGGGCTAGACCCGTAACTACACGGACTGCACCATTCTGGACTACTTGAAGTCTATTGGAATCAATTTTTCCCAGACCGACAAGGAGGCTGCTACAGTAGTCAATCTTTGCACCAACTATGGCTCTAGCGATAGTCTTGGCGTTTGCCGTTTGCCTGCGACATAAAAGGTCTCAAATGAGTCAATAGTTTCACATAGTAAGAGATTGTGGCGATAACACTGCTCACATGAGCTCTCATATTAAGGGACTGATCCAATACAACACCTAATATTTTTAGTTTTGGTTGAGGGAAAATTCCCACTAATCCTAGCCTAAATGATTTATAGATGGGGTCCAATTTGGAGAGATAATTCGAATTACCCACAGTCATCAGCTCTGTTTTGCTTTTATTCAGAGCAAGGTTGTTGGCCATCATCCAATTTTCAATTAATGAGAAGATTCTATTTAACTCTTGTTCGTCCTGGGAATGTGCAAAGACCGGTAGGGGGTGTCTGTACTTCTGCTCTCTATATGGTAGAGGAGAGGCACAGCAGACCCCAGCCAAGATTCTCTATTACGGTAGCAATGGACGAGCAATCAAGGCCTAGCTTCTCAGGAGGTGATGCGGGCTGGTTCTTAAGTACAGTGTAGTCCCCGAACCCCCACAAAGGAATGTAGACACACTGTATTACTGAAAACACAGTCTTTATATAATTAATATTCAAAGGTATGTACACGATCACAATAACGCACTTTGTACTTGGAAGTCAATAATGATAAATATATACACGTCTAGAGTGGTACCACTAATGTTATCAAATCTCATTAAAGTGCATCAACTGTACGGTTAAAATGTCACCCAGATCAATAACGAGTAAACCAGCAACAGAGATAGGCAGGAACGTAAGATGGTTGAAACAATAGGCAGAATGCTGACCCCTACCACCTAGTTCTGTGTGGAGATCCCACCACCTGGGCAACCTGTAAATAAAGATATATAGCACAAGCCCAGTCCATATATTGTCTGTTAGTCTTACTTCTTCCTATTAAGGTTTTACCCCCCCAATGTACCTGGTGGAGTAGAGTTCTCCGACGATGCACCGACCGATCCTTCTTGAGTGCCTCCCTTTCAGGCGGGAGCCACGGATCGTCAAGGGCTGTCGGGGAACTTGGCGTTCGGTGTCGGGGAATCGACGGCCCTTCTTGAGTGCCCTCCTTTTAAGGCAGGAGTCACGGATCGTCGAACGTCCGACGGTGAACAAGGTGAACTATGGCAGGGAAGTGGCCGCTTCGTTCCTAGCGGTGCACGTCGACGACAGAGCGTTGGCGTCCTGCAAGGAAGAGGCATGCGGGGCACCTCGATGACAATAGTTCTGGACCGCAAAGAGATGATGAAGAACTGTGGCCCAGCAAGGGCGTCGAGTCGTCGGCGTCTCTGCGGTCTGTAGGTGGCAGGAAACCCACCGGTGGATACTCCTCGGCGCGTCGACGGTCGGGCCTTCTCCAGCGGGAGACAAGCGGGTGACGATGCAGACAAGAGCGTCCGATGATCAATGGAAGTTCTTAGGCAAACGGGAGCACGGCAGCTCCGGTCAGCGACGGCGGTCGGCGACAGTGGCGGACAACAGTCCGGGTGCTTCTCCTTGGAGTTCCGCAGCAGTCCCTGTATCGGGTCGGCAGCCTGTCGGAGGTCTGTCTACCAGGGACACCACATCCGGACATTCCACTCGTGCTGAAGAACACCGCGACCTACAAGGAAGGAAAACACAGGTTAGCAAAGGCAAGACTTCGCAGCGTTGCGCATAGCGCTTACTTACCGCATCATAGCGCTCTTAATGCGCCATCATTTACCAGCGGGGCTCAACCAAGCCAGTTCGCCGCGCTGAAGCTATGCATACCTAAGGGAGAAAAAAGAGACATTTTAAACAAAGAAAGGCATGCAGGATAGCAACAAAACTAAAGAACAGCAATAAGACCTACCTGAACAATATCAAACGGGCCGGCATCAGTGAAATAACTGGACCGCACTCGGCCGTGAAAGACAACGCGCCTCTGCAAAGAAGGCAGGACGGAGAGAACGCCTAATTCTACCACAAGGCAGAACCTTCCCCGCAGAACACATCAGGGCAAAGCTGAGAAGCATACCAGCAAGTAACCCAGCTGGGTGGCATCCCTGTGGATACCAGCTGAGCGTAACAGAAACCTTAAGCTTAACTACACTGGCTTTTACTCATCTGTTATGGGGAAACTGACATCTCCTTCAGACTATCAGTACTGGGAAACATTGTTTCCCTTAGTCTTTTTACTTTGTTACTATTTTTAGTAACTTCTTATCACTTGTGGTAACTTTTTATCAGTGTACAATGCATCTTAGAATGCAGTACAATGGGGTACACTATTTGTTTTGCCCTAGACTAACACTCAGATGATTTTTGGTTACTCTAGGTGTGCTAAATGGACAAGCTGGTGACAGCAGTGACTTTTAACCATTTTTTGGTGCATTTCGTTTTTGCTTTCTGCATTTACTGCATTTGGCTACTAACTGTGGATAGTGGTCAAACATGGTCATGCCACAAGATTTCTCGCTTGTCCTTTGGTCATCTTCTCTTTTAGCCTTTTTCCTGGCCTGTGAGGCCAGGAAAATCCTTATGTGGACTTCCAATGCCCAAGAAAGCAGAGGCTTTTGGTGGGCTACTGGAGGGAAATGTGTGTTTGCAGCCAGGAAGTGGGCTGGGACTGTGTGGTCCCAATCCACATACTGGTGCCAGTGTGTCTGGGTGGAATGAATGAGTTTTGCCACCAGTGGTCCTTATTGGACCACTGCTGAGGTGTGTGGAGAAGATCTGTCATTGGCTAGTGGGAGCCGCTCTTCTTAGCTGTCTTTTCTGGATAAGAGGACCCGTGCATAGCATCTAGAGAGATCTTGGAAGAAACTGAAGAAGCCAAGACTCCTGTCAGCTACAAGACTTGTGGGGAGACCGTGGACCCGTCGGAAGAAGGCTTGGCGGGCAACTTCTGCTCCTGCCCTGGTAGAGCCATGTCCTGTGGAAGATGTCCAGCAGTTATGTGAAGGGGCTGCAACCCTTGGAGTGGAGGCAACATCCCTTCTCAACATCAGCTCAGAGTCCTAGGAAGAAGAGCCTTCGGCAGTGTCCCAGGACCGTCCTGTGGCTGACCAGCTCTGAGTTTGGGCTACCGTTGTGCAGAAGTTACCGTTCCAGGTTGAGGCCTGGAACTTGGGGGAACCCAAGATTGTGCAATCAGACCTGCCCCTGTAAAATTTCGTGGTTCTCGCATCAAGGGGACCCGAGATGGGATGGAAAGTCTGACCGCGGCACGTGAATCCCTTTGCGTTGCCGTGCATCAGTGGCAGTTATCCAAAATTGCTTACATATGTCCATTCCTGTCCTGAGAGGGGCCCTGCATTGAGTTTTTCTACATCTTTTCTCCTGAGTGTCCATACACCAGCATCAGACACCGACCAGCGATCTGCTCAAATCTGCAACCCCTCGGGATCAAGGAGTGAGGCTGATGGCAGGAAAAGTGACCTTGGACGTTCTTCAATCGACCTGCCAAGTCCTCTGAAGAATCAGAGTGCATATGGTGAGCAATACTTGAACCCTAAACTCCCTTTAAAAGTTTGCTAACTTTTATAAAACCTTTGTAACACGTTGGCTTTGCAATGCTTGTTCACACAAGCACTCTGAAAGTTGGGTACATGTTTGTTAGCTAGTTAACTCATCCCCTGACATTTTGAACTGTTCACTGGACCCCAGAGGGCCTACCATCATTTTTTCCAGCTTCATAAACAGTGTGGAACTTTGCTGAACTTTTGGGCACAAGGCCCCATACATTTCAGGGGCAGACTTCTGAATTTAGGATTGGATCTCTATGGACTAGTAGTGCTAATACTAATCTGTACCTTTCCTTTCAGGGGTTTGATATGTCTTTTGCCCTACACCAGCAATTGTATATATGTATCTAATTTTAGTGTTGTGTGATGATATTACCCGTTAGTAGTCATTTCTCACTGTGTCATTTGGCCATAAGTAAAGAAGTATTCATTATACCCGTTTGTCCTTGACTGTGTGTTCCTTGACTGCTTCACTGTGTGTTCTCATTGTGGGCCGTTTACAAGCTCACCACCACTTGAAATGTAGCCTAGACCACTCGCCTTGCTAACTTGAACTGGTTTGGCTACAGCTCCAAAAGTTGTCCCTGTCACAATATAAGTGGTCCTTTTATACATCTGTCCACCAGGCCAGAGTATAGAAAATCATTCCTAACACCATCCACACAAGAAAACGTTTGCAAAACTAGCTTCAACAACTGTCAACCAAAACTAAAAAGACACAATAAATAAGAATCTCTGGCTTTGTATAGGATCCTGGCTGCACGCTCTCGCAAGCCTCTGAGGGGTTTTCATTTGCTATGGATGCTGGTGAAAATTAGCTAAATATTACTAGGTACAAATCATGGTACATCCCATGGACAAAATACATTTAGCAAAAAACTTTGCAGTATAGTTGTGATACATTCTCTAGACGGTGAGGATATAACTGGACCTTTGCAAATATAAGAAGTGTACTACTCCTGCAGTACTAAGTGAATCACACATTTACAGCCAATTCACAAAAATGTCTCTCTGACTTACCATTGGCAAACTTGGAAAGGGATATGAAATTCACAGAGAGGCTGCAATGCATAACTCTGGCTCAATCCTGGATTATTCCTAGTAAATCGGTAATTGTTCTAAGTTACCCATAGCAACTTCTTTTAGACTCTTTTTTTTCTCTCTGATTCTTAGCTAAATATTTGCTACACTAAAAGCATTTGTATTTCTGTGTTATCTTTTAGTTTTTTTGTCAATTATATTTTTCATGAAAATGACTCACGAATTTAAATGTGTTCCATCTGGACCAAACATAGCACTTAAGTATATGTTATTTTAAAATGGCTTTAGGAGATGACCTACTGTTGTGCTTATTCTTGTTGAATGTACTTAGGAAGAACTCTATCGAACTGTTTTATCATTACTGCTGTATGTGTTATAAATTGAAAATGTAATAAAATATTTGTTTTAAAAAAAACAACAGACCTCATTTTAAGTCTGGCTAACAAGCAGTAAATGAGGCCTCTCGGGGACCATATGTGGCAGACCGCTATTACCCAAATTGACCTTTTACAATTGACCTTTTGCACAATTGACCTAATTATAGTGGTCCTAATTGACCTTCTGTACAATTGACCTTTATATTATTTTAGTTATTTTATATATGTATTGGGTTGGTTTTGGATTGTAAATAATATAAGGAGATTGGATAGGAGGTTACAGGGGGTTTTGGATTGGGTGGGGGGTTGCAGGGGGTTTCCCCCCGCATATATGTCCTAATTGACCTTCTAAATTAGGTCAATTCTCCCGAGGTCAATTGTGAAAAGGTCAATTAGTATACAACCGGCAGTCGACCTTAAGTGAAAAGGCACCACTTGCTGTGTCATTATGCAATCTTTACATGCAGAACTACGTTTTGTTGTTTTAACCAAGGAAGGTTTTAATGCATCCAAGTCTTAAAGAAATTAATCTTATTTAATGCGTATTTTCCTTGCTAGCAATATTTGCTGGTAAAGCGTCTAAGGATGCATCGTGCTAAAATAGTAATTCTCTCAAAACTCCTTCATGTAAAATCCATTTTATGGGTGTGCACCTTTTATGAAACAGCTGCCATGTAATGGAAAAGCCTGACCCTTTGTGCGGGAGTCTATCACATGATAAAGTGTACACCTGTTTGGTGTTTGATAAAAGTATAATATCTAAGGGATTCCAAGATGTCCCCCGGAACTCTGTTAGTTGAAAGCTACCCATCTACAATTATATGTTGTGCATGGCCCCGTGCTGGGACTGCAGCGGGTGCAGATGGGAAGCATGAGGAAACTGTTGAAAAGATTAAAAGCCCCAGCTCCCTCTCACATCACCCCAACAATGAAAGAGAATACCTGGCAGAGAAAATGCTGCATCCCCCAGCTATGATGCTATAGCAGTTGATTATGAATTCCATAATTCTTTGTCACGACCTAACAGTACATCATTCTGAAAGGGAAAAATGTGCTGACATTCAACAGAAATATTGCTCACTTCTAACATGAAATTGCTACAAAACCTAAGCCTCAATTAGCAGGCAGCTGGAACACGGGGTGTAGCATTCCATTGGATAAAAGCCTTTGAGATTGTCAGGCGGTTCCCAGAAAGAATGAGGTTTCAAGTACTGCTTTTCTTGCATGCACACTAAAATCCTGCATGATGCCAAAGGCAGCACATCCCTACACCATCACAGAGTATTTGCTCATCCCATTCCCCTCACTGGGCATGGTTTGGGGTTCCATATGAAGGCAAAATGGACACATGCTAGCAATAAAACAACATCCTAGCAGGGGTGAACTGTGAACCAAAAGAGGCCCTGGAAATAATGTTCAAAGTGGCCCCATTTTACACATTTTCAACAAGCCCAAAACCTTCTCCTATGACAAAAGTAGGTTATCGCACAAAAGAGGCCCATGGTGCAGAGGCCTAATGGGAAATATCTCCAGAGCCCCCTGTAGGCCAGTCCACCCCTGTGTCTACTAACCATATAACTAAATGAAAATTACAGCACCGTAATGGGTACATTTTGCTCCGTGGCTTAAAATCCTGTTTAGTTATGAATAAATCACCAAAGCAGGGTAACAAAATACAAAACGTGTCCAGTAGCGTAAATAGTTTAAGATCTGCAATTGTGTGGGAAGTCTGAGAGGTCGGCACAAAAAACGTGCCAGGAAAGTCGCAGAAACGGAATCCTCCAAAATGACCGAGTTCAAAAGCTTGAATGTGTGATTTGGCTGAATGGCAGTTCGAAAATTCTGAACTGCAGAAAAGTTCGAACAAATCAAGCATTCGGTACTGGAGCAGGGGTTGCAGGGGTGTACCGCGCAGCTGCCCCAAAAAAAAAGGAAAGGACCCTGCAGCGCCGGTTCCCGATCACAGAAGTGAAAGGGAACCGGCATTGCAGGGACCTAGCAAGTTGGCAGCAAGGTAAGTGGGGGTCTGGGGGTGTGGGTGTGGGTGTGTGGTGGGGCCGGGGGCTAAGTCGGAAATGTTCAGGGGAGAAAAGACCAAAGGTTATTTTGAAAAAATTATCTTCAGTCTTTTATCCCTTGATCATTTCTACCTCAGGCTTTCAACCCCCATCTGCAGAAACCACCCAGGAAGACAGCGAGGTTAAAAAAACTAGGTACCCCCTGGATGGCACAAGTCTGCTTGCAGCAGATGTCAAAACAGGACCAACGTGCATTGGGGAACGGCTTCTCTTAGCAGATTCTGACGCGCAATAAGCATTTTAGGAGCCCAGGCTCAGCAGGAGCATTCATCAGCAGAGGCAGGCGGAAGCAGACATCCCCATGCCCCACCCTGCGGATCACAAGCGCTGAGTCTGATTGACAGGGCGAGGGAGAGTATCTATTACAATGCAATGCAAAACAATAGTGCTTTAGGGACATGTACCGATGAAGTGAAGGGGGGGCAGGTATAGGAAGACACGCACCCACATGGAAGGTGGGGGTGGTGGCGAGACACCCAGAGAGTAAACCATTTACTCACAGGGTGACAGCCTGAGGAAGAGACATGCACCCACAGGGTGATAACTTAAAATAGAGACATGCATCCACAGAGGACACCTAGGAGACAAAAAGGGTGCACACAGGTGTACAGGACTGAGAAGATGAAGGGACAAGTACTCAGAGACTTCTTTATGGGAGGGCAAAAGGGGCACTTGCCCCGGGCTCCCACCTTGGAGGGGGCCCCACAAGGCTGCATGATCTTTTGAAGTCAGTTACCATTGTTGACCAAACATAAATGGCACACATTGGGATATATTAAGTCATGCTGCTGAGGTTAAACCTATTTGCCTGTCTTTTGTTGACGAGAACTTTCTGCTCTGTTTAATTCATCCTCTAATGCTTTCTTTGTTCACTGTGGTATACATAGTTTGTACATTCACTATAGCACACTTCCTGTAGCATTCTCACCTTTCTGTGGGGACCCTCTTGATCATGTGCAACAGCCAAAGTTGAAATACATATTGATACTTTTGAGAGCTGGAATGGTTCAGAAGATAGCTTAGTCTGTTAAGCACTCATTGCAGATATATCTGTGTTCATGAGCAAGATTACAAAACCAATTCCAGCAAGGCCGAATCAGCCTTTCCTATGTCGGAAGTCAAGAAACCTGCATGTACATGTACTTTGTTTTGTAGCACAACAGGTGCTATTATCGGCAATGTAACTGCACCAGATAGCAGTTGCTATAAAAACAAAAGCATCAGTATGGTGATGGTTCAGAAATCAGAAACCGGTTTCTTCAGACTGGTGGTTGTAAAACCTAGGCAGCCACCCCTAATGGTGAGCATAAGTCTGAGAGGTGATTAGGTAACCACATTCAAGACTGTGAAACCAAGGCATTCATTCTCATGTCCTGGCTTTGTTAGCAGATGATACAGTGATTATGGACAAATCATCCCATATTACTGACATTACTGTGCTGTCTTCTGTGAAAAAAGGTTTGCCTTCGCAGATGCTGGTGTAATTGTTGAGCACATTACCTGATCTTTCCCTTTAAATAGGACATTTGAGTAGGAGGGGCACATTTTAAAGTCTGCTCATTTGACACAAAAAGTTTTGCTTTTTTTGTACAATTCAAAGGTTTATCTGTATGTTTATAAATAACAATTTAGCGTATTTAAAGCTTTAAAATACAAAAGAGAAACCCAGATAAAACCTTTTAAGATCACATCAATTAGACTGCTGGTACTTCAATACTGATGATGGAGCCAATGAAGCTAGAATCATCGTCATTTTGCATAATACACTTCTATAAAACTTTGCTTTAAAAATACTGTCATGTTGGGTTATACGATTTGTGCACTTTGCATGTCACTACTATAAAATTGCATTATCTTAGTTCATGGTAAGAAGAGGAAAAGAAAATGTCTGAATTTGCAAAATGGGCCCGAATCCATGCATCACTGCCTAACCAATGTGTGATCCTCATCTCATTTAATCTCATATTGCCTAATCTGTTCAAATTACCAGAACCATAACCTTTTAAAAATCTCACCCTTCAGAGTTATGTCATGTGAAGCCTATCTATAAAGCACACAGTCACCCTAGGGTATCATGGCGCTAGAGTGAGGGAATCCCAGCTAGAGAACCAGCAAGGGCAAACTAGAATAGGAAGGTTTTAACTGCCTTTCTAAAGGACAGATAGTTAGAGATTTGTTTCATGGCCAAAGGAAGTTCATTCTACAGCTCAGCAGCTGCTATAGAGAAGGCACGTACACCAATCCAAGCACGTTTATAGAAAGGAGCTGTCAACAGGTCAGCAGAGGCGGAACGCAATGTCCGCTGAGGGAAATAGCGTGTGAATTTAGCCTGAATTTCTTTCTCAGGTTATGGTCTTCAAAAAAGCCCCACACTTGCTTTCAATGGCTATAGTGTTACTTACCCTATACATATATTGCACACCACAACCACTTGTTATTTTGCTCTGCAATGGTAGCACTACTTGAAAAATATGTCCTTTTAATCTCAGTCTCAGACACCTTCCTAGAAGCTTCTAATCTTCATTCACCATCTATGCTATGACATGTGTAGCTTTCTTCTTGCTTCCAATTGGTCTCCTGTATCCATGCTGAAGCACTTTTGCATTATGTGAGGTGGCTAATCTGAGTTGTCTATTCTGCACTAAGTGCACCTTTTTCATATGATCTGTGCCCTGCATGCATACTATGGCCAGTATACATTTCTTGTGGTTGCTAATGCTGAAAAGTGTCCTGTCCCTATGCTACAACACAAGTACCCATATCGTGGACTGCTAATGTTGTCTTTGAAATGGTACTTCTTTATCATTCTGATTACAGCAAGGATAAAGAGGGTAATGGGACTGAAAGGGAGAATTTATGCTTATTTTCCAAGGCAGCATATCAATCTATGAGTGATGATCGCAAAGGGGTGGAATGGGGGGAGGTGTTGCCAGATATTCAGATCCCTTAATTTGTTGTTTTTTTGGTGGATCGGGGCCCCACAGGTGTCCCTGCCCCGGGTCCCAAAATTGCTTAAAATGGCCCTGCATGTACTCACAGGGTGATGGGAAAGCGAAGCGATTGGTCCTGACAGCAGGTCAGTTCTGAGGCTGACTGAGCAAGGAACACTGCAGCCGCAGGAAGACAGTATGACTGGGAGCAGAATAATTGATGTGAGCTCATAGAGGAGGCAGAAGGGGCAGTGACAGGAAATGGAATGGCCATGCATCCAGAAGGGAACAGGTAGGGAGAGACGGGCACGCACCAGCATTGGGACTACTAGGACTACTCTCAAGGGAAGAAAGGAAGTACTCACAGGGAGATATTGAGAAGAAGGGGCATATACCCTTTAGTCATGCGTTCACATTAAGGCACCGGGTGCACACGCTGCACACCGTACTTTTAAGATACAGGTGGGATTGGTGTCTTTTGAAAGTGTGACTTAGTGAAAGCGATGCATAGGCGATCTGCACACAAACAACCCACAGGCCCAAATCCACTTATTTACCAAGTGCAACTAAATTGGGGAGCACAGCATAGCGAATCCTAGTTTAAGAGCGACTGCAAAAGGGGACTGTCAAAACAGAGACCAAAAAGCCCTCTCCTTTGCATCACTTTGTAAAGCAAATTGCATCAAAGCATGGCCATGTTCAACTCAAATCACATGTCTACGCAAAGTCAGAGACGTTCCGAAAGTAAACCCCCGGCTGCAAGCTACTTCAATAAGCCACACCAGTGAAAATAGACAAAAAGGGAATATGATGACAGCACAGTGACACAAACTTTAAAAAATAAAAACACATTATTTGGGATTGACAGTTAAGGGGAGAAAGAAGGAAAGAAGGAAAGAAAGAGGAATCCATGAAGGCGCGTTGCCACAATCTCTCTGCTAGCTCAAATCTGCATCCTCTATTTGAGGGCTTAATTCTATTGAATAACGAGGAAGGCGCTTACTTTTGGCCACCAGGCTGACCACGGTGTGTCTTCCTGCGGTCTAGGATGCTCGTGGCCGGGCAGGCTGGCATTGCTTCCCTTGCTGAAGGTCCGGTAGAGCTGCATCATATACAGGGGGTACAGGAGGGCATGAGGTGGTGCCTTGTGTCCGAATCCGACGCCTACCGACTTCAGCAGTTCTGTCTAAAGGTGGACCTCCCAACCGTTTCTGTATTCTACTACCAGTACTAGGAACCTAGCGATGCCTTCTGTTGCACTTCCGGGTGTGCAGTGACGTCAAGCCAAGCCCCACCTGCTCTTGCGTCCGGAAAGGAAGATGGGCCCCTTCGGCCACGTTGCACTGCTGAAGGTCCGGTACAGCTGCATCATATACAGGGGGTACAGGAGGGCATGAGGGGTGCCATGTGTCCGAATCCGATGCCTACCGACTTCAGCAGTGGAACGTGGCCGAAGGGGCCCATCTTCCCTTCCGAACGCAAGAGCAGGTGGGGCTTGGCTTGACGTCACTGCACCAACGGCCTGCCACAGGACCTCCCACAGGAGTTAGGCATCTCACGGGAAAGGAAAGAAAGCTCAGACATCCACTGGCCACAAAGGTGAGGGGCCTTCTGTGCACATGGGCAGAAAGTGCCACCAGGTTCACAGGAAAATGGCTACGGGCCTCTCCACTCCCAGGCCCAGCACACGATCGAGAATGACAGCCAACCTTTCACCATCCACGCCACACACGCGCTCACAAGGAGGGACGTCATTGGCGCTCTGCCCATTCAACCCATACACCGACCCCTCCTCTGTCGGTCCCCGGTGGCAGCTGTGGATCCAGAAATTCGAGATGGCCATGGATTACAAAGACATTACCACATCTCACAAAATTAGGTCACAACTTCTCCTTAATGTCGAGGATGCGGTTCTACGCATATTCAACTCGCTGGTGATAGCAGATGGCTCCGACGTCTACCAACAAACCAAAGACGCTCTCACAGCCCACTTTTTGCCCCAGCTGAATCCAGACTATGAAACATTCATTTTCTGTACCACCATGTATGAGACATTTGACGCCTATCACACCAGACTACGGAAACTGGCAATCTCCTGCGAATTTGCCGACGTTGAAAAAGAAATCTGACGCCAGATCATCAATGGGATACACTCGGAGAAGCTAAGGAGAATGGTGTTGAGTGAAAAAGGCATATCTCTGACCAGAATCTTGGAACTCTGGCACCAGAGGGAGTTGTCACATGCCATGGCAGCGCACATGGGCACGACCCTGCAGAAACTCCAACATGCACTAACGATGGCGACAGTGGCCCAAATCACAAACCGCCAATACATGAGGGACAAGGCCAGCGGCAACAACAACCCCCCCGGTGGCAACCAAGAACCCCGGGACCCACTGAGTGTGGGTGGTGTGGAGGACCTCACCATGGGAGACGAAATTTCCCGGCCCAAGGCACCACGTGTGGTGCATGTGGCAGAAAATATCTCTATGCAAAGGTATGCAGATCGTCTGGGTCACCCCAACACCCCCAAGTGTCTCAAGACAAAAACACGGGGAAGAAGAAAAAGCAAGCCAGTGCCCGCCGAGTTGAGACTGTCAACTCGTCAACCGACGAGGAAGGGGACAACGATGCACAACCTCAGAAGGAAGCAGCAAACGAGCAATGGAGAAAAGGAAAAAAGGTATACCTGGTCTCAGCACTGGACTACGGAAGCGCGACGCCCACAAAAAGACTGAGAAGATGCAAATGCCTGGTGGCCATTCAAGAAACGCAAATGACTATAGACACCGGGGCATCCGCCAACGTCATACCAATGACTGCATTCAGGAAACTACGACCCCCACCAATCCTGAAAACGCCGAACACGCTGCTGTTTGCAGATGGGTGCAAAACTCCACTGCCCATAATAGGACGATTCTGGACGACTCTCAGCAGAGGTGACAAGTCACTACAGTCCAAAATATACGTTGTGAATGCAGGAATTGAGTGTTTACTGAGCGGAGACGCGGCAGAGGACCTGGGACTCATAAGTTTCATCTGTGATGTAACAGATACACAGGACATTAACAGCATTCTCGGGAAATACCCGGACCTCCTAAAGGGCATTGGATACCTAAAAGGAAAGTCCATCAAATCCCCACCACCACAACCACATCCCACCCCCCCTACCCTTACCACCAGCCCTCACAAGGAGTGCCTGTCAACTGACCAAAGAAAGACTCCTACCCTTCTTACAGGGACCTGCCTTCAGAGCCCCATTCTCCAACGACCCAGAAACCCTGGCCAAAAACTACGATACTGCTATCATGGCAGCAATAAACGCCATGGCCCCACTTAAACCACGCAAAACCAAACCCACTAGACACGCCAATGCATGGTTCACCCAAGTCCTTCTAAGACTACGCACTGACAAACGAGCAGCATTAGCTCTTTGGCAAACATCTCGGAATGATAAAGACAAACTTAAATTCAAATCCCTTGCAAATGATTACAAGAAAGCCATCATCAAAGCCAAAGCTAAATCTTTTGAAGATAGAATCGCGTAGGCTAAATCGAACACCAAGGAAATGTTCGCCATATTCAGGGAACTTGAGACCCCCACACCCACCCCCCAAAACTTCACCAAGGATAAAGAATGGTGTGACAACATCCAAACAGCCATGCGTAATAAGATTAGCTCCCTCCAAGCCAAAATCCTGAACACCAAACTAGCACTTTCCACCCCCACTACACCCTCCCCACCACCACCGCTCCCCTCACCCACAAATGCCACTCCCACCTTCTCATTTAAAACCATCCAAGAAAAAGACATGATCAACATCATGAAAAACATAAAACCTTCCAATTGCAAAGGTGACCCCTGTCCTGCCTCCATCATCAAAGACTGCGCAGACACCCTGGCTCCTTTCCTAACAGCCTTCGTCAACGCCTCCTTTACCACTGGGAGAGTCCCCTCATGCCTCAAGGAAGCATGGGTCCGACCTCTCATAAAGAAACCCACACTTGACCCCACCTCCCCTTACAACTACCGCCCCATCACCACAGTCCCATTCCTCCTCAAGATTCTAGACAAAGCAGCCTATCTGCAGGTCCAGCACTTCCTTGAAGAGCAGAACCTCCTTGGACTGAGAAAATCCGGCTTTCGCCCCAGGCACGGGACAGAGACCGCCCTACTCGACCTCAAAAACCAAATGGATGAAGCAAGGGACCAAGGCAAACCTGTCCTGCTCCTTCTCCTTGATCTTTCGGCAGCTTTTGATCTTGTAGACCACGACATCCTCTGCCTCCACCTCTCCTCCACAGCCAACTTCTCCCATGAAGCCACCACATGGATCACCTCCTTCCTCCAAGGCAAGACCATGCAGGTCTTCTCTGAACTAGCCACTGCGACACCCACCATCATGCTATGTGGAGTGCCGCAAGGCTCCTGCCTCTCCCCTACCCTCTATAACATCTTCACCCGCCCCCTCTTCCTCATCCTTGACGCCATGGGCATCTCTTACACCAACTATGCCGACGATACACAGATCCTTCTCACTCTGACAGGCGACTATGACACGGACTGTGCTACTCTCAACAACATTTACAACACAATCCAAATGTGGATGGCTATCAACGGCCTCTGCCTTAACTCCGACAAAACTGAGCTCCTACTCGTAGGCTCCTCTGACACCATCAAGAAACTTAACGCACAGTTTAGTCACTTTACCATTGACTCAAACAGAATCCCAGTACTAGACACGGTAAAAACACTAGGCGTCTACTTAGACTCCAACCTATCCATGACCAGACAAGTAAACGCCATTGCCTCCTCTGCTGCTTACCATGCAAAACTCCTCAACGCAATCAGACCTTATCTGTCAAAAGACACATGCACTAACATAGCCAGGGCCATAAAAGGCTTGCGGCTCAATTACTGCAATGTTCTTTTCCTAGGGACCTCCAACAAAAACCTTGAGAATCTCCAAGTAATACAGAACAGTGCCCTGCGTGCTGCACAAGGCATTGCCAAGAGAGAGCACATCACCACTGCCAGAAAAGCATCCCACTGGCTCCCCATAAAGGAAAGGATCTTATTCAAAACGCTAAGCATCACCCACAAATGCGTCCATCTTGCCGCCCCAATGTACCTATCCCAGAGGATCCACCCGGTCTCCTCCACTAGACCCACTAGGTCACCCTATGCCAACATGCTCTCAGTACCTAGGGTAAAAAGAGCCAGAGCAGGGGGCTCCAGTTTCCCGTACCTCGCTGCCTTGCACTGGAACACCCTCCCTAGCTCCCTGCGCTCTGAACCCTCTCTGACTGCTTTTCGTAAAGCCTTGAAAACTACTCTGTTCACCTAACAAACACCATATGGCCTTGCCCTCATGAATGTCTGATGTATGATGTATTACTTGGTATGATACCTCCGTTATCTGATCACAGGTCACTGCCTCACTGTAACCCAAGGCACAACCTGCACCCTTTGTAACTATTGTAACTAAGTCTCCCTACAAGTAACAGTGCCACAATGCCCCTGGGCTGCCTGCGCGCTATATAAATGTAATAAATAAATAAATCAAAGTTCATATTGATGAGTCCGTTCAACCACGAGCAGTACGCCATCGAAGAACTCTGTTCCACATAAGAAACCAGGTGGAGAAAGAACTCCAGGCATTCGAAAAAGCGGGCATCATTGAAGAGGTGACCGGACCAACACTGTGGGTGTCACCCATAGTCGTAACCAAGAAACCAAAACAACTGGGCAAGGTGAGAATATGCACTGACATGCGCCTCCCCAATGCAGCAATAAAGCGGGAGCGACACATCACCCCCACCCTTGATGACATTATAGCGGATCTCACAGGATCGAAAATCTTCTCAAAAGTCGACCTAAATGCTGGATACCACCAACTGAAATTCCACCGGGACTCCAGGTACATCACAACATTCTCCACCCACACAGGGTTGCGCAGATATAAACGACTCAGTTTCGGAATTTCCTCTGCGGCTGAAGTGTTTCAGCAGACCATCCAGGAGGTGATACGCGGTATCCCGGCGGTACTCAATGTCAGCGATGATATTCTCATTCATGCAGGAGACAAGGAACAGCACGTACAAGGACTCAACATGCTACTCAGCAGGTTAGAGGGTGCAGGCTTAACAATCCACAAGGACAAGTGTGAGTTCCTAAAGGAAGAGATCTCATTCTTCGGATACACATTCAACAGCGCAGGCATCTCTGCAGATCCTCAAAATGTAGCGGACATCCGTGCTGCCTCACCCCCAACCACGCCAACAGAGGTACGCAGTTTCTTAGGGATGGCAACATACGGCAGGAGATTCATCCCTAACTTGGCCACATTGTCTGAACCTCTGAGGGAACTCACTAAGGCCAACACAAAATGGGTCTGGAGCCCCACCTGCCAGGAAGCGTTCGAACAGATCAAGGCCTCACTCTCGGCCGACACCACCATGGCATACTACAACCCCACATTGTCAAATGAACTATATGTTGATGCCAGCCCGGTGGGTCTAGGGGTGATCCTAATCCAAGTAGCGGCTACAGGAGTCGATGACGATCGCATATGCCTCCCGTGCTTTGACACCGATGGAGCAACGGTACTCCCATATAGAAAAGGAAGCAATCGCAGTACTATGGGGCTGCCACCATTTTCACCTGTACCTGTACGGGCGAAAGTTCAAGGCATACACGGACCACAAGCCACTCCTCCCCATATTCACAGGTTCATCATCGCACCCCCTAGCTAGAATAGGGAAGTGAGTACTCCACCTACAACAGTATGACTTTGAGTTGGCATACCAACCTGGCAGCAGGAACCCAGCAGATTTTCTGTCCAGGCACCCAAGGGCAGCCACGCCAGGGGAGATACACGTGGCTAAGGAAATGGAGGAACACATCTGCAACATGGTTCACACGACAAAACCAAGAGCCATCAGAATCGAAGACATTGCGGAGGCCACGCAAGACGACCCATGCTGTGATCTGGTAAAAGACACGATCATCTCTGTGAATGGAAATCCTTCCTATGGAATATTCACAATCACATTGCTGAGGCCAAAGAGTTCCTCGCTGGCATGTTCGCAGTAAGGCAAGACCTGTCAATCACGGAGGAAGGGCTCATACTAAGAGGGACCCGAATAGTCATCCTCGCAAGCATTCAGGACAGAGTCGTAGCGTTAGCACACGGAGGTCACCAGGGTATGGTAAGGACCAAGGCCCGGATCAGACACCGTGTATGGTTCCCCCGCATCTATGAAAAAGGGGAGCAGCTGATCACAACATGCCTCCCATGTCAGATCACCGGCGCCCCGCCGAATCCCGAACCAATACTGTCGGCAGAGCGAGGGTCCTCCAGATGGGACACAATCAGCGTCGATTTCTGCAAGATATAGGAGGGCACTTACCAGTTAGTGGCAATCGATGACCACTCCAGGTACCCAAAGGTTGAAATCGTATCCTCCACAGCAGCAGAGGTAGTCATAACGGTCATGGAAAAAATGTTCACCACTCATGGCCTTCCACGGCAGATCCGGAGTGACAATGGACCACCGTTCCAGGGCGATGAATTCAAGAAGTATCTAGCCAACCTCATCATTCACTACAATCACATAATGCCGAGATGGCCACAGGCTAACAGAGACGTGGAGAGGTTCATGCAAACCCTCAGTAAAGTACTGCGCCTTTCCCGTGTCAACTCAAGCCCCTGGAGGGTGGACTTATACAGGTTCCTAAGAAACTACAGAGTGACACCCCACAGCACCACAGGGATACCACCGGCGGACATCATGTATGGAACCATAATCAATTCATCCATCCCACACCATCCGAGCAGGGGTACGGACACGTATGACAGGTCAAGAACTCAACAAAGAAGGACAGTGGCAAACGAACACATGAGCACCAAGAGACACGCCAAGAGGTCAAATCACTGAGTCGGTGATCAGGTAATAATGGTGAGGAACCCATCCAAGTCAAAGCTGGACACCCAATACGACTACGTCCCATGGACCATAACACAAAGGCGAGGGACTATGATAACAGCCACAAGGGGACAAAGACAGGTCACAAGAAATGCATCATGGTTCAAGACAGTACCGAGAGATCTGTGGATGGATGGAGAGCAGCAACCAGCGGAGGAGGAAGATCCACAAATTGAGGAGGAGCATCACCCTCAGGAAGGAGGAGCGACCGTGGACGGCAAAACGGAAGAGCTGCCGAGTGAACCAGAGGCGGCAGAGATGAACAACGAAGGTGAGCCACCCAATGGGAGTCAAGGGATAGCCCCCAGGGGTGGACAGTATGCTCTCAGAACGGGCCTAGACCCCCTGAAAGACTCAAAGACTATGGGCCTCATTACGGCTTTGGTGGTAGCCATGCTGCTATTGGTGGCATGGCTACCTCCAAAACCGGGTCCGGGTTCCCTGAATGGGGAATTACCGGGCCATTCCGAGTTAGGAGGGCCCGGTAATTCCTCCATCAGGGAACCCGGGCCCGGACCTTCCCCATTCCCATTTGAGCTCCCACAGTGCTCAATGGGAATGGGTGCAGGGAGCTAACAATAGGCCGATTACGACCAGCCCGTTGTTAGCTCCCTGGTCCCCTCGCGGGACCCGTTAAGGATGCCTGGTTTTACCAGTCTAATCAGGCTGAGCCTTTCTGTTTCCTCAGGGTGTGGCTGAGGGACTATTTTATTCTAGGAACAGGGTGTGGTAAAGGGACTACTTGTAAGGCTATTTAAGCCACGCCCTGCATAAAGAACATGCTTTGCGTTATTCTGCACTCCTACAGCATAATGCTCACCATGTCTATTATGTTCCTGAACTTCTACAGCCACGTCCGTCCAGGACTTCATCCATCGGTACCTAGAGGAGAAAAGGACAGAGGAGAAACAAGTCAGAACTACGGCAAGCCTTATCTGCAGCATCCTTCCATCGGTTGCTTCTTCAGCTTCTTCAGCCGCTCCCGGTCCTTCGCATCGGCTGAAGGGGACGGTCTTCATTCTGGCCGAAGGTGTCCTCTCAAGTTCAGCATCCTTCCGGAGCATCTTCGGAGCGGTTCCTCCATTCTTCATTCCAGCGCTGTGCCACCTCTGCAAAAGAAGAAGAGTGACAAGGTTAGTCACGGAAGGGAAAAACAGTACTTCAGGCTTACAGAGCTTCATTCTTGCGCTTCCACTCACCTGTAGAACATCTGCCCAGCGTTCGAAACCCACTTGAACCCTTATGCAAAATCCATTCGAAGTCGTACCTGAAAGGAAAGACAAAGACATTGATTAAAAGGTGTTGGGGCAAATAAAGACTCAAAAGACTTTATACCAAGCAGTCATTGTAATAGAAACTTACCTCCTTGACCAAACTCCCCAAGACTCGGCAGTCGCTCACCGGATCAGTGAAGTAACTCGATCCTGGAAAGGCTGTGTTATTGGTGCCCCTGCTACATTGCAGGATGGAGAGCCTACCTTACAAAACTTCAAGGTGTTAGCAAGAGGAGAAGGGCATCAGGTGGTGGCAAAGGTGGGTCCAACTCAACTCCCTCCTCAGTCGCTAATACTTTACTTTAACCTTGCAGACAGAACCTCAGGAGGGTGATAACCAGAGAGAAGTCGCAGCAACATTGCTAATCACGCAATACCATGCCAGCGCAGACATCATTTGTGCAACCACGTGCTACGCCCCCGTGGAGACCAGGTGAGCGTGACACCCTTAAAGTCATAGAGAAAACACTACATGCAAAAAGACCGGAAATAGAGATACCAATTGCCTTTATCATGCAATTAGCCAAGATTGCTTTAACTAAAAACTACTTCATGTTAGACAATAGATTCTTTGAACAAACATCCAGGACAGCCATGGGGGCAGCTTTCGCTCCTCCTATAGCGAACTTGTATGTAGCAGACTTTGAGGAGAATATCATGTACCAGCATACCAACCCATTTTTGAAAAACATCCTTCGCTGGCGACGTTATATCAATGACATTTTGATGTTTTTTGCGGGTGATGAACATAAGCTAAAGGAATTCACGGAATGGCTGAATATACAGAACCCGTTCTTGAGATTCACTTTTGAATCCAGCAAGGATACAGCAACCTTTCTAGATCTGAAGCTCTTAAGAAAAGGAACAAAAATGGAGACTACAGTCTACCAAAAATCAACTGACGGAAATTCACTATTAGAATTTAGTAGTTTTCACCAGAGATCTTTAAAAGAGAACTTACCCTTCGGTCAGTTTTTGCGTTTCAGGCGCAACTGTTCCACGAGAAATGAATATGACACCCAAGCTGAGCACCTGGCAAAAAAACTGGAAAAAAGAAATTATCCCCGCAGAATCATCAGGCATGCGAAGAAAAGGGCAAGCAACATTCCTAGAGAAACAACATTGGAACAGCACCCAAGAAGAGAAAGAGATGACAACCAGATCACGGTGGACTTTAGCCATTCACCTACAGTTAACTGCATAAAAAAGGAAGTCAGGAAGCTTTTGTAACGCTCACCTGATTCCCACGGAGGCGCAGGTCTGGCTTCGAGTGCTGATGCTTCTTCTATGGTGAAGCGCAGGACTCTGAAGATGGACAGGAAGGGCCCTCTACTCTGGCTTCTCCGGCTCGCAGGAATATTCCCCTGTGCGTGAAAAGGGAGTATTACCTACTGACTGAGTTATGCTCAAGCCTCCCACTCTCTTCCAACCCTCCACGATACCCTTCCACGATTCCCCGTGAAGTCTCACCTTAGGGTCAGGAAGGATGAGCTCTCCATCCTGCTTCTGATGCAGGGGCGCGTTGAAACCCAGTTACTTCACTGGATTGAGGATTGATGGGAGTTCAGGTAAGCTTGACTATTCAGGTAAGGCTCTGTAAAAGTTCTGTTGCAAGTTCAAAAGTCCAAGCTTAATAATAATGTTCATTGTCTTTTTGCAGCAAGCGCTAATGCTTATGTCTTTTTTCCCCTTAGGGGCTGGGGTTCGGAATGCCGGAGATATGGCACCCACCCGAAGTGAAACGTGCAGTTCCAGTTCCAGTAAACGGCAGGTTAGTTCTGGATGAGCGCTCGGGAACTGTCTTTGCATACGCTCATTCAATGTCTTTGTCTTTTTTCCCCATAGGGGCCGGGGTCCGGAAAATGCCTGGAAGCGGCAAGACCTGAAATGAAATGGGAATGACCCAACAGGTAAGTCTTATTCCCTTCCTTCTCTCACCTCTTATTCTTGTCTTTTTCTCTAGGCTCTGGGAAGTGGCTGTGTATCCGGATGATCGCTGCTGAAGATGGAGGAACCCAGGAAAGGTGAGTGAAATGCAGCGCTGCAGCGATCGTAACGAAATGCTTTTAAAAATAATGTCTTCCCTTTCAGGATCGTCGGTGATGTCTCCGTGGTGCAGATTTAGCTGATAAGGTCTCTTATCTCCCTTTGCAGGTGACCCAGGATGCTGACAGGTGTGGCTGAAGTCCAGATGCAGGAGCTGACACGGTGAGCGTCCAGCTGCGAGGAGCAGAACAACGCGAAGCGTGAGTTGCTGATCGGGTGTGGTTTAAATAGCTTTGGAAGAAGTCCCAAGTGTGTATCCTTCCTCCGATCAGGTATGTATCCTTCCCCGACCACACCCGGGTGGAAAGTAGTCCCACAGGTAAAGTAGTTCCATTCAGGCCTCAAGAGGGCCTGGATGTGGCAGCATGGTCTGCATCAGGTAAGTGCACATTAAAACACTTGAACACATGTCTAGCTTTATGAGCCTGGCACCTAAGGCGCCAGGACAGAGGTCCAACATGAGCCTGGGGCCTAAGGCGCCAGGACTGCGTCCAAAGGGCCCCAGCTTGGGCCCGCTGGCACTCCCCTGGGGGAAATGATGCCTGCCTCTGGGGTCGCTGGGTTGGACCTGGCTCCTTGGAGGTAGGCATCATGACAGTACCCCCCCTCAAGGCCCCTCCCAAGGTTCTTCCCTCCGGGGGTTTGGGCTTGTTCGGAAATCTCCGGTGAAACCTTTGTACTAATCGAGGTGCGTGGACATGGTTACTAGGCTCCCACGATCTCTCCTGAGGTCCATATCCCTTCCAGTCAACAAGATAGAAGAGTTTCGACTTTACCATCTTGGAGTCTAAAATGTCTTTAACTTCGAATTCTAATTCCCCTTCAATTTGAACTGGATCTGGAGGCTTGGACAATCGGGTTCCTGGTTGTACTGGCTTCAAAAGTGATGCATGAAAAACTGGATGAATACGCATGTTGGACGGTAGATCCAGTTTAAAGGCCACTGGGTTGATTATAGCTTTGATGGGATAAGGTCCTATGAATCTGGGATTGAAGGTTCGCGGGCCCTTGAGGGGTAAATGTTTAGTTGCTAGCCATACCTGGTATCCTACTTGGTAAGGAGGAGTTTTACTTCGGTGCAAATCAGCGTTTTCTTTATACTTTTTCTTGGCTTGCTGTAAATGAGTTGCAGCTTCTTTGAAGGCTCGGGTTATTGAGGAATGCAGATGATTTACTGCGGGCATTTCCATGGTCAGAGGTGGATCTTGGTCAGAGGTCCGAGGATGGTGACCATACAAAGTATAAAAGGGGGTTTGTCCGGTTCCAGAATGCACTGAAATGGTTGTATGCATATTCTGCGATCCAAAGGATGTCTTTCCAATTTAACTCGGTTTGGTGTAACATGCACCGAAGATATTGCTCCAGAGTCTGATTGGTTCTCTCGGTTTGTCCGTCGGTCTGGGGGTGGTGGCTGGTGGATAACCGCACATCTATTTGTGCTAGTTGGCAACACTTCTTCCAAAAATGTGAGATAAATTGACTTCCACAATCCGAGACTAATATGGAAGGGAAACCATGTATGCGAACTTTTTTCTCCAGGAATTCCTTGGCCAAGGTGGAAGCTGAAGGCAAACCCTTTAAAGGGATAAAGTGGGCCATTTTGGAGAATAGGTCCACAATTACAAGGATTGTGTTGTAACCAGCACAAGGAGGCAGATCTGTTATAAAGTCCATTGACAGGGTGTGCCATGACGCCGGTGGAATATCCAAGGGTTGAAGTAGGCCGGCTGGCCTTTTCTTTTGAGCCTTGTTTTGGGCGCAAATTCCACAAGACAGTACAAAAGACTTTATGTCTTTTCTCCAAGAAGGCCACCAGAAGTGGCGTTTGATTTTTTCCTCCGTTTTAGCGATACCAGGGTGTCCTTCCATTAAAGATTCATGATGATGGGCAATAACAAGTTCTTGCAATTCTTTACTTGGCAGAAACAACCACTCCTGGAAATAGGGTAAGTCATCCTTAACGGTGTAATGAGGACCCTTTTGACTCCATTCCAGTAAGGTTGAAGAGTCTAGAAGTTGTTTTACTTGCGTTTGGATATCCTCAATAGTTTGCAATGAAGTTAAGCCTAAGATTCTTTGCTCAGGTATGATGGGCACAGGTTCTAAGCTCGAATTAGGTTCTTCCATGCCAATCCGGGATAAGGCGTCCGCTTTTCCATTCTTGCAGCCAGGGCGATAGGTAATTACAAAATCAAATTCCGCAAAGAATAGAGCCCATCGGAGTTGTCGTGAAGATTGAGCTTTGGCCGTTTTTAAATACTGTAAGTTTCTGTGGTCCGTAATTACGGTGATGGTGTGTCTTGCCCCGAGAAGGTAGTGACGCCAAGCCTTGAAAGCAGATTTGATGGCCAGTAACTCTTTATCGGTAATTGCGTAGTTGATTTCAGGAGGAGAAAATGTTCTGGACCAAAAGGCCACTGGGTGTAGTTGGTTAGTTTTTGGGTCTCTTTGTGACAGGACAGCTCCCATGGCCGAACTGGATGCATCGGTTTCCACTATGTACGGGAGATCTGGGTGCGGGTGCTTCAGTACAGGTGCAGAGGTGAATTTGGTTTTCAGGTCCTGGAAGGCTTGTTCGGCCTCAAGAGTCCATTCGAAGTGTTTGTTTTTCTTTAGGAGAGCGGTGATGGGTTGGACTGTTCGGGAAAATTCCGGGATGAATCTTCGATAGAAATTGGCAAAGGCGAGCATGCTCTGAACTCCCTTCACCGAGCTTGGAGATGGCCATTTGAGGATGGTGTCCACCTTTCGCGAGTCCATTCGGACTCCTTGAGGTGTCAGGATGAATCCGAGAAACTCAACTTCTGTGGTATGAAAAACGCATTTTTCAAGTTTTGCAAATAATCTGTGCTGGCGCAGTTTCTCAAGAACTGCCCTAACATGTTTTCTGTGATCAGATTCTGAAGAAGAGTACACCAGGATGTCGTCAATGTAAACAATGACACAGACATCGATAAGTTCCCGAAGAACATTGTTCATAAAGTAGTGAAAGGCGGCAGGTGCATTGCACAAACCGAAGGGCATCACCTGATATTCGAAGAGCCCAAACTTGGTGCGGAATGCAGTCTTCCATTCGTCGCCTTCTTTTATGCGCACCAGGTGATAAGCTCCTCGGAGATCTAACTTGGTGTACACACAAGCGTCTTTCACCTGGTCGATAAGCTCAGGGATCAAGGGCAGAGGATAACGATTCGTTATTTGATTTAGGGCGCGATAGTCTATACACGTTCTAAGGTCGCCTTCTTTTTTCGGCACGAAGAACAGAGCTGAAGAGACAGGAGACTTGGACGGGCGAATAAAACCATTGGCTAGGTACTGATCTAAATACTGACGCAAATGCAGGTTCTCAGGTTCCGTAAGAGCATAAATCCTACTACAAGGTAGTTGAGCATTGGGTACCAGATCGATTTGGCAATCATAAGACCGATGGGGAGGTAACGTGTTAGCCTGTTCTTTCTGAAAAACGTCTTGGAATTCTTGGTATTCTGACGGTAGCTGTACAGGGGTGGAAGTTGCTGAGGCTAGACCCATAGCTGGATTTCTTGGATAACAAGTTGGTTCACAATCAGGAAAAAATATCTTCTTTGCTCGCCAGTCAATTCTGGGATTATGTGTTTCTAACCAAGGAATTCCAAGAATTACTTGAAATTGTGGGGCCTTGATCACATCAAACACGATTGCTTCCCGATGTCCATCCTGACCCACCAGTGTCACTTCAACAGTGGAATGCGTTACAGGCCCTATTTCGGTTCCATCTACTGTAGTAATGACATCTTGGGTTACTTTCGGGCGGAGAGGAAGCTTAATCCTGGAAGCCAATTCACGGTCTATGTAATTTCCAATAGCTCCACTGTCGATGTATGCTTTTATAGCATGCAACTGCTGAGGCTGTTTTGGGTCCACGAGCACCATTGGCATGACAAAATGCGAGGTCAAAGAGTTAGTTTTCAAGCTCGGCAAGCGGACCCCTACGCTTGCCGGGCTAGGTCGTTTCCCGAATCAGGTGTCACTAATTCGTTATCAGTAGCTCCAACCACCTTCTTAAGTGGTTTAACTGGACAATTTCGAAGAAAGTGACCGGAAGTCCCGCAATACAGACAAAGTTGCATTTGCCGCCTTCTCTCTCGTTCTTTCTGCGTTAATGGTCCTTTAACACCACCGATTTGCATAGGTTCAGATACGTCGGTACTCTTGGAGTTAGCGTGGGTTTTGATCGGTGCTCGGTTTTCATACTTGAACCGATCTGCTTTTCTATTTTGAAGTCTGTGATCAAGTTGAACCACTAAGACAATGTAGTCTGCACAGGCCTGGGGTGGGTTTACTATCTGAGCTAGAACATCCTTAAGCTCTCCGCGCAGGCCTCGATGAAACAATGTGATCCTTTTGCTTTCTGGCCATCCAGTTTCCACAACCAGTCTGTTAAAGGTGGCTATGTAGGACAGAAGATCCTGATTACCTTGTCGTAAGGATAACAGTTCGTTATCAAGGGCCTGTCCTTGAGAGTGTCGAGCGAACAATCTTTCCATGCTGGCCTGGAAGCCCTGAAAATTCTGGAGAATGGGATCATCCTGATTTACCAATGGAATAGACCAATCGGCAGCACTGCCACTGAGGTAAGATAGTATAAAGGCTACCTTGGTCTGGTCGTTAGGGAAGGCTCCGGGTCTGCATAGAAAGTGTAAACGACATTGGTTCATAAAGACGGCATATTTCTTGGGATCCCCTGCAAAACGTTCAGGCGGGGCCAAAGGCATGTGTCCAGGTAGATTAATTTGTACCGGGTTACTCAAACCCATTGATGTGGAAATGTCTCCGGAATTAGGTAAAGGAGTGTGCCCTGCCTGGGCCTCTAATAACCTTTTGGCTAGGTCATCTG
Source organism: Ambystoma mexicanum (assembly GCF_040938575.1). Taxonomy (NCBI): domain Eukaryota; kingdom Metazoa; phylum Chordata; class Amphibia; order Caudata; family Ambystomatidae; genus Ambystoma; species Ambystoma mexicanum. The sequence goes on from NC_090930.1 coordinate 850,368,219, forward strand.
TTCTTTCCTTGGATAAGATCAGTTCCCTTCTGAGAGCGTTAGTCTCCTGGCGGGCTGAGTGCACCTCTGCCCGTAATTCCCCCAAAAGCTGGGCCAGCTGGTCAGTCTCGGAAGTCGCCATAGCGCCCGAGTGGGAAATTGTGGGTAGGCTTTGCGTTCTGTAACGCTCACCTGATTCCCTCGGAGGCGCAGGTCTGGCTTCGAGTGCTGATGCTTCTTCTATGGTGAAGCGCAGGACTCTGAAGATGGACAGGAAGGGCCCTCTACTCTGGCTTCTCCGGCTCGCAGGAATATTCCCCTGTGCGTGAAAAGGGAGTATTACCTACTGACTGAGTTATGCTCAAGCCTCCCACTCTCTTCCAACCCTCCACGATACCCTTCCACGATTCCCCGTGAAGTCTCACCTTAGGGTCAGGAAGGATGAGCTCTCCATCCTGCTTCTGATGCAGGGGCGCGTTGAAACCCAGTTACTTCACTGGATTGAGGATTGATGGGAGTTCAGGTAAGCTTGACTATTCAGGTAAGGCTCTGTAAAAGTTCTGTTGCAAGTTCAAAAGTCCAAGCTTAATAATAATGTTCATTGTCTTTTTGCAGCAAGCGCTAATGCTTATGTCTTTTTTCCCCTTAGGGGCCGGGGTTCGGAATGCCGGAGATATGGCACCGACCCGAAGTGAAACGTGCAGTTCCAGTAAACGGCAGGTTAGTTCTGGATGAGCGCTCGGGAACTGTCTTTGCATACGCTCATTCAATGTCTTTGTCTTTTTTCCCCATAGGGGCCGGGGTCCGGAAAATGCCTGGAAGCGGCAAGACCCGAAATTAAATGGGAATGACCCAACAGGTAAGTCTTATTCCCTTCCTTCTCTCACCTCTTATTCTTGTCTTTTTCTCTAGGCTCTGGGAAGTGGCTGTGTATCCGGATGATCGCTGCTGAAGATGGAGGAACCCAGGAAAGGTGAGTGAAATGCAGCGCTGCAGCGATCGTAACGAAATGCTTTTAAAAATAATGTCTTCCCTTTCAGGATCGTTGGTGATGTCTCCGTGGTGCAGATTTAGCTGATAAGGTCTCTCATCTCCCTTTGCAGGTGACCCAGGATGCTGACAGGCGTGGCTGAAGTCCAGATGCAGGAGCTGACACGGTGAGCGTCCAGCTGCGAGGAGCAGAACAACGCGAAGCGTGAGTTGCTGATCGGGTGTGGTTTAAATAGCTTTGGAGGAAGTCCCAAGTGTGTATCCTTCCTCCGATCAGGTATGTATCCTTCCCCGACCACACCCAGGTGGAAAGTAGTCCCACAGGTAAAGTAGTTCCATTCAGGCCTCAAGAGGGCCTGGATGTGGCAGCATGGTCTGCATCAGGTAAGTGCACATTAAAACACTTGAACACATGTCTAGCTTTATGAGCCTGGCGCCTAAGGCGCCAGGACAGAGGTCCAACATGAGCCTGGCGCCTAAGGCGCCAGGACTGCGTCCAAAGGGCCCCAGCTTGGGCCCGCTGGCACTCCCCTGGGGGAAATGATGCCTGCCTCTGGGGTCGCTGGGTCGGACCTGGCTCCTTGGAGGTAGGCATCATGACAGCTTTGGCCTATCATTAATGTTGGTGAGAGAACCCTAGAACCACCTACTTTCGCCATCAAGAGGAGACCAAATATAAGGGACATCTTGGTACACACCTACAAAGAAGAAAACGAGAACCAACCCACAATGTGGAACACAGCAAACGCCATAGGACATACACCATGCGGGACCTGTGCAGCATGTCCGTTTACGAATCGATCCACAACAGTAGATATTGGCTGGAATACGCCATGGGAGCAAAGGACGCTGACAAATTCAAACACCTCAAATGTGGTTTACCTAATAAAGAGCCCCTGTCAAAAAATATTCATTGGGATGACTACCAGAAAAATAAAAACAAGAATAGGAGAACACAGATCCAATATTAGGATGAAAAGAATCACTGCTCCTCTATTAGAACACTATCTACTACATAAACATTCTGAGAACGATATGAACTGGACTATTCTTGAAAAGGTTAAAACCCCGCGGAGGGGCGGAAATCTAGCTGCCATGTTGCTTAAACGAGAACAACTGTGGATATTCAGATTAAAGAACTACATTATTGGACTCAATTATTTATTAATGTGATATAGTTTAGTACAAATGTACAAACTTTACACATATTACATCATAAAAGAAAATAGAAAGAGTAGAAAAGAGAAAGAAAGAATAACTAATTAACCATCATTAAAACCATCATAAAATATATTTACAAATATGCAGAACAAATTTACAGCTATATAACTATATAAAACCATTCTATGTACAAATAAACACCTTCATTCAGTTCGGATCCTTAACTGCAAATTAGAAGAATGGTTATACATATTGCATATTACATACTATATGACTCCAAGGGCCATTCTAGTACTTAGTTGCATGCAAACGAGAGCTTCACGCCACACCTGAAAAAGTGCTATGTGTAATTTAGAGTTCAGAGTGTTAACACACTGTACCCAAAAATCTATCTGCTCAATGAATTCGGGGTTATGGACAAATCCCCCTAGGTGTTTAATGCGATTTGTTCTCATCCTAGAGCAGAGTGTTAAGACATGTCGAGCAGTTTCATTCTCATTGGGAAGTTCACATATTCTACAATACCTCTCAGTTTTGGCTAAGCCCAACTCCTGACCCCTGGCCGCCAAAGTTGGCACATGGTTGATGCGTAAGAGTAAAATAAAACGCCTCAATTGGTCCGACGGACAGAGGTTTAAGTAGGGTTGCGCCTTCATAAAAGTATAAAGAACATGCGTAACAAAGCTATAGGTTTTCAGGCCTTCAAGGTGCGTATAATTACATTGCCAGTCCCACAAATTTAGGCGGTTACGCAGCTTGTTAAACAGGCATTCATTTTCTCGGCCCCATTCGGGTACCCAACTGATTTCTTCACACAAGTTATTCAACTGAGTTGCGAATCTTTTCAGTCGGCCAGCCTCCATATCCTTGCTAATACAAATGAGAAGGCTGTTAGTAGGATTATTCTTAAGCCGGATGTAAAATTCCATCCGCTTTTTCAGGACCATAGCCCTGAGAGATCTAATTCCTAGTTCCAGTCTGATCATGGCCATAGGGATGCGTTGTGGAAGGCCGAGGAATTTCCTCCAGAATCTACCTTCTACAAGCTGTAGCCATCCCAGATTCATATTAAAGAGAGGGTCAAGGCCATACACTGAATATACAACTGGCGTGCCGCCCATATTCAGAAGCCACTCTGTTCACGTGTAAATTTGTGTATAAGCGCAGTGAGTTGCGCCGCTCTTGCACTGCGCGCCTGAATGCATGTGAGATAGTTCCCCTTATGATCGAACTCTACGCCAAGATATTTATACGTAAGGGTATATTTGATTTCAGTCACTCCAATCATCATGCAAGGCCTAGCTACTCTTCCTGCCGAAAACAGTAGCAGATTTGTTTTACTGGTGTTTATCACAAGTTCATTGGCCTCAGCATATCGCCATAGCTGCTCCGCAGATCTTAGGATCCCACTGAAGGTGTGATCTAGGATCACTAGATCATCTGCGTAAGCCAGTATGGGGCAGTGACTAGAGCCAATCTTTGGTGGACAATTATTGATCCCCTGCAAACATTCTGGCACATCAGAGACGAACAAGTTGTACAGGGTAGGAGCTGTTACACACCCCTGTTTTACCCCTCTAGTCTGGAGAACGGGTTTAGGCACAGCGCCTAAATTATCCAACCGCACTTGTATCGTGTTGTTCATATGCAGGAGTTCTAAATAATAGAGTAGAGATTCCGGACAGCCCAGTTTCCTTAATTTCTTCCATAATAAGGATCGATTTACTGAATCAAAGGCTGCCCTGAAATCTATAAAAAGTGCATATAGCGGAGGATTGGCGCAAGTCAGGGCTTTACTTCTCAGTGCATTCATCACAAACAAATTGTGGGTTGTTGAATAGCCTGCTCTGAAACCACTTTGGAAGTTATCCAAAATGCCCTCACTCATCACCCATTTTTGTAGCTCATTGAGTAAAAATGCTGCAAACAGCTTACTAGTGCAATCCAACATAGACAATAGTCGATAGTTCTCAGGTTCAGTTCTGTTGCCCTTCTTGAACACTGGTATAAGGATTGCTGCCTGCCAAGATGATGGTATTTGGCCTACATCCAAGATCTTCCTAAATAGAATTTTGAGGAGACAAGCCCAAAAAAGGGAGTTATTCTTCAACACCACATTAGAGAGGCCGTTCGGCCCCGGGGCTTGGGAGGAATTTAGCTTTTCAATTCTACATTGTAGTTCTTCAATTGAGACCACGAAAGGCGGGAGTTTGGGTTTCGTAGAGACAGGATTATCAATATTATTGCTAAACCCACCATTACGCTTTTCCAAATAGGTGGTCCATTCGATATTACCTATAGGGTTTACCATATATGAGGACTTTTTCCCTTTCACCTCCCCTAAAATTGACCAGATTTTCCGAGTATTTCTGCTAAAAAGAGTACTGACCGTATGTTGCCAATTGGCAAGTTTCCTCAACCTTTTATGTGTTTTTAGCCATATTCGATAGCCATTTTTCAATTCCCTCATTTTTGTGGCTGTAGCCACTCTGGTGAGGGGGCTGTTTCTGACCCATCGTATATCGCTTCTAAGCTTAAGCTTCCTATCTCTAATCGCCCGGTCATAGGTAACCTCTTTTGTAGTCTTTCCCACCATCGTGCGCACTTTACAGGAACCATGTCGACCCGAGAAATCACTAATCCACTTCTCAATTTGCTCAGGAGACATTTGATTAAATTGATCGGTCAATTTTGGCCCCCATTCACCTGTGGCCATAGTGGCCTTTGATATATTCTTCACCGACCGAGAGATGCGATTTAGGGAGTGATTACTTGTCAGGTGACCCAGGTTAACCTCCCCCATCAACGATTCAGAAACTCCCATGCTCATGATCAGGGGAGTGTGATCACTCCATTCAATTTCTTTTACCACCATATCGGAAACAATAGAAGCCACCTCCCCGCTAGCAAAAATATAATCAAGGGTACTTCCAGATCTTCCATTACTCCAGGTGTTCTTACCAGGCCTGTCGCTGCAGGTCCGCCCATTGATTATTTCAAGTTCCCGACACCCAAAAAAACCCAGCCAACAATCACCCTCCTTATCCGCAATTGGATGTTCCCATACACTATTCTTGAATAGAAGCAGATTATTACCGGTGTCACCCCCACAATTAATTTGGCTGTTTAAATCCCCAGCTACAATAACAAAAAACTTCTCATTGTTTAATTTCCATTCAGCAAACTGATCATGTAGGGCTTCTTGAATATAATCTCTTGACTTTGCCCCTGGAGGATGGTAGATGTTAATTAACAGCATTTTTTCCCATAAGCCTTTTATACTAAGGGACACTTCTACCGCACATGTATGATTACTATTAACCACTGGAATCTTTTTACTTAAGATCTTATTTGTAACGCCAATGGCTAGGCCCCCAAATGGGCGCCCACAATCTCCTTTCTTTGCCAAAGTGTGATGTGTTGTATATCCATCCAAAACCGTAGGGGTCATCAACCAGGTTTCTTGCAACAGTATGAATGGATATTTGTTTATAAATGCCAGGGAACCCTTATCCGAAAGGAAGTGTTGGTGGCCATGAGTGTTCCAGCTCAAAATAGAATAATCTCATGGCTGCTGAAGTACCATAGGTAACAAATCAGCCAGCCATTTCAGAGTGTTCTGAATGTCTGCCAGCTGAACCTTCTTTGTAGGTGGTTGAGAGGGTCTGCCATCCTTATTCTTGGGCGGCAGATAGTCTTTGCTGGGAAGGGAAGGATCTTCCTTTTCTTTGCTAGCATCGACTTCCATACCAATCTGCCTTAGGGATTTCTTGTAAGTCCGGATCAATTGCGCCGATGCTAGGACACAACAATGAAGGGCTGTGACATTGGGGTTACACACCTCCAGTGGTTCAACAAAAGAGAAGTCTTCCGGGCGTATTACACGCAGCTGAGGGATCGTGTGTAACTTGGCCAGAACTTCAGATCTTGTCAACCACATGTCTCTTTTCTTCTGGTTAAGATTTTTAATTATGCAGATTTTACTTGCATAAGTGTCCTCGCCTTGGTTAGTGGCAGGAGATTCATAAGACTCCTCGTCCACAGCATCCCCATTTCTGCACGGTGTAGAGCATTTAGTAGATTCTCCGATTCGGCTAGCTGAAAGCTCAGATTCCGCATCTTCATGGGCCGTACTTATGGAGTCGTGTGTTATGTCTGGAATAATCCAGTCATTTAGGGACCCCACCCCTTTTCTCGCTCGTTTCTTATTTTTCCGGGCCCTTTTTTTGCTTTTTTTGGATCGTGCAGCCGGAGGAATGGTTGCCGGTAAAGGGGAGGCCATTTACACCACCGCGTTTTTGGCGGCTTCCCTTTTCTGTTGTCTATGCTGTTTTTTAGTCAGTGGTACTCTCGTACCCACCTCATCTTGTTCCTCTAGATTAGCTCCACCAACCGGGGCCTCAGGCACAGGGGCACCCTCCGTAATAAACAGAGTTAACGGGGCTGACTCCATATTCCCGGTCGGATGAGGCAGCCCAAACTGAATAATGGAGTTTGTGTGGATCCTTCCACACAACTTTAATAAAATTTTGAGCGCAAATTGGACAGACGCCATAGAAGCCTGCAATTCCGCTATGGCTGTGCCATTTAAACCTTCAATCTTCCCACTGCCCCCCTCACCCGATGTAACGCTCACCTGATTCCCGTAGAGGCGCCGGTCTTGACTGGGCGTATACCGTATCTTCAAAGGTGATGTGTAACACACGGCTGGCTCTTTGGGCTGGACCTCTGTGCACTGTATGTCTGACTCGAAGGGTAAGATGTCTGCAGATAGAAAATATGGGATTAATGAACTGGGTTATTGAATGTCTCTCTCTTCTTCCCTTTCTCTTCTCCTGTAGAACCCCAAAGGTTAACGCTCTCACCTTAGGTAAGTGAACGCCGTGCTCTCCATCTGCCTCGGGGCAGGGTGCTGTAACCAGTTTCTTCACTGGATAAGGGGAGCAGGCCTCTTGACTTCAGAGGACTGCTGTCCGTCGTTTACTGCACGAACGGTAAGTTTCGAGTAATTCTAATGTCTTTAAAAGTCTTTAGTAATGATGTCTCTTGTTTTGCAGGGTTCCGGCGATGGCGGATGACGGGCTGAAGTGAGTTGAAGATGGAGCCCGTGTGATGAATAGAAGCGCCTGGAAGCACGTAAGTAAGCGCTTGTTGCCTGCTTCACGATGCGCTCTAACTGTCTTTTTATTTTGCAGGTACAAGTTCGGAGCGGCTGCAGGGTGCCGGAATACCCACTGGGTTAGATGTGGAATGGAGTAATGGCACGTGAGTATTAAAGTTCCCCAATGTCTTTAAACGCACCTTGTTTTGTCTTTCAGATGCGGGATGCAGCGCCGAAGGCCTCCGGAGCGTGCAAAGAGTTGGTAAGCTTTTGTCTTTCAGATGCCGGAATGCAGTGCGAAGACCTCCGGAGTGCACGAAGAGCAGGTAAGCCTTTGTCTTTCAGATGCCGGAATGCAGCGCGAGGCGTTGGTGACAGCCGATGGACCAGGTAAGTGAAGCGCTGTCACTGAAGACCGTAATGCTAACCTGTTCTTTCTTGTCTTTATAGGTGTTGCTGAAGACTGGATTCAGGATGGTAAGCCTTTTTCCTTAGGCCCAGGATCAGATGCAGAAGACACGGTGAGCGTTCTGCTGCAGAGGATGCAGAATAACGCAAAGCAAGATTCATCCATCGGGTGTGGTTTAAATAGCCTCCTGAAGTGCTTAGGTGTCTCCTTCCACAGCCACGCCTAGGTGAGAAAAGAGTTCCTGCTTTCCAGAAGAGTTCCAGTGTTCTGAACCTAGGGAGTGGCTCCTGCCCCACCCAACAGGAAAAGTAGTTCCAAACAGAAGAGGATCAGAGGCTCAACTGGCAGGCAAGTAAGCAGCATGGTCTGCTGCAGGTAAGTCCACCCAAGCATTATGAGCCCGGCGCTTCCAGCGCTGGGACTGGACATATTTATGAGCCTGGTGCCACTGGCGCCAGGACTGGGTCCAAAAGGTCCCAATTGGGACTGGTTGGCACTCGGAACCTGGGTTATGGATCTGCTTCCAAGGGAGTTGGGAAAACCCTGACCTTTTGGAAGCAGAGATCATGACACCCGAGTGTTCTAATTCTTCGGGGTCAATGAAGAGATTGGGGGAGGCGGATAATCACCCCATCGTTGGCACAGCTGGCGAAATCGGTGTAGGGTGAATGGGGAGTATGCCTGATAGATTGGAGGAAGAGTTGCCTGTTTGTTTGGGGCTAGGGATCGACCTATCCCTTTGATAGTCCTTATAGGCAGGGTTCAAGACCTGCGCTTCAACCACTATTGGACTTTTCCCAGCAGACGTTGGGGGTCCGTTTACAGTTGCCATTGATTTTTGGATGGACAAACACAAGTCCAGTAACGAGTTGTTGTCAATGTCATTATAGTTGGTAGAGTCCAAAACACCACTGCCGTTATGAGAGGGGGAAAGAATCTCTTTTTCTGAAGCTACAATGTCCACGGCCGGTGTAACTTTAGGGATATTCTTCCCAAACATGGCTGGGATAGTTCCTTTTCCCGGAAAGCCACACTCCCCATTTTCATTTGCTTTTTTTGCTTGCTTGGAGGGTTGCTTTGCCGCTTTTTCCATGTTACCTTTACGCAGGTTATACCTAGATTTCTCTGATTTAGCTTTAGTCATGTTGTTAAACCGCACCAAAGTACACTGGCCCCAGAAAAACGCTGTATGTTACAGCGATGGCGTATGCAGAATTTACCAAGTGTATGTTCGCACCCGGTGCACGTTACAGCCCACAGTGAAAGTGAAACCACCGGTAGGGATCAAAGAGGAATATCACCCTCCGCAGTCTCCCTTCGCGGTTTCAGCCGCTACAAACGTTACAGTTACGTTCCTTACCGCTCTTCTGATGTGCTTTATAAGCGTTCTGGTGGGGATATAATCTCCTGCCCACCGTGGCCCACAAGTGACCACAAAGGACCACTTATCCTCCCACTTCTCCGCGCGCGGTCCGCGCTAGAAGTGATGTTATGTAGTGTTGGTCGCTGTTCGCTTCTGCAAGGCTCTGCCTCCAAATTCAGTCTCCAGTGAGAAAATACTCTCAGGCACCACAAAGGACCACTTGTCCTCCCACTTCTCCGCGCGCGCTCCGCGCTAGAAGTGATGTTATGTAGTGTTGGTCGCTGTTCGCTTCTGCAAGGCTCCGCCTCCAAATTCAGTCTCCAGTGAGAAAATACTCTCAGGCACCACAAAGGACCACTTGTCCTCCCACTTCTCCGCGCGCGCTCCGTGCTAGAAGTGATGTTATGTAGTGTTGGTCGCTGTTCGCTTCTGCAAGGCTCCGCCTCCAAATTCAGCCTCCAGTGAGAAAATACTCTCAGGCACCACAAAGGACCACTTGTCCTCCCACTTCTCCGCCTCAATGAAGGTATATGCTGGCAAACATTAGCAGTCCAAAAATGAGTCCGCAGAAAACTGTTACCAGTGGTCTGGTAGAGGAAGAAACACGACACACGTTGCCATAACCATGCCACTCCAAGCACCCTAAGATAAAATAGGCAGCCTAAAACATGAGAAGCCCACATTCACGCACTCTACACACCGCGAAAAATTAGTATGATGCAAACAAAAATGTAGTAAGACCACACATGTTTGTTTAAATACCATTTTTTCCTATCTGTTAATATTCTATGTGCCAACAACTACAAACAATTTATGCCATCTCAAAACGATCAGAAGGCACTGAGAGGACAGTGCACATCAGACTCCCTGGATGTTAACAAATCACAATAAAAATAGAAGTAGGACTCGTGGTTAACACCACTAATAAATAAACCCCTCCCAAGATGGCGGCCGACACTGGAAAAGAAAAAACCCGACCGGAGTGGCGTGAATATGACATTCGAGGTAAGAAAGCTAGCGGCGTAATGAGAAAGAGGGAGGTGCTCACATATAGAACTCCAGGCAGGCTATGCGTGAAAATAATTATTAGGCCCCCGCATCGCGTAGCACGCGCATTGGCTGAATCTTGAACACAGGAAAAAACACCATGCCCATGTCTCAGAAGAATGCGCACTACACGCGCCAATCCTATGTTGATGAAAGGCGCTGTGTAGCATATAACCTAAACCTAAAATTCCAAAACGACTATTAAGCACCACAGTATGTGTTGGTAATTAGAATAGGCAGTGTTTTCTCCTTAGAGTGTTCCTTAGAGCGGACATGATATACGATACGCAATGAATGCACAAATCGTAAAGATCCAGCTTGACAACTTACGAACCATAAAGCATGAGTTAACAGCCAAGTTCAGCCCGCTATAGGGAATGACACCTTGGCAGAGGAAAGAAAAAACCTTTTATATCGATCAAGGTGTATGTTGTCCTAAACTCCACCCAAACTAAGGTGCTTAGTGAAATAGCAGGGACACACCAACCTCTGCTGACACACTTACCTTACGTTTTTACACGTTGCAGGCATGACAGTCCCTGGAAAACAATACCTGTGTGAAAAGAAATGAGACAAGAAAACACGCGAATACCGAGCACCAATACCATCAAGGTGAAGGTAAGTGTTGTGACACAAAAATAGTAGACCCTAAAATGTAAATAGAAACAAAAAGAGTTTGTAACATAAATCTGACCGGGAGACATTTACTTGACAGAAACCAGGGCTCCAGGGAGGAAGAGCACAGAGACCTACCCGATTTTCTACTACAATAGACAAAGGATGGCGGTAAGAGGAAGCATAATGTATAGTAGAATGAGTAGTAGTCAGAACCTTCAAGGTCCCTGATTTGTGCATTTTCCCTTACAGGGAGCTCATATGCAGATAAGATGTCCCATCTAAATGGGCCACGCTGGATCCAGACAAAGCAATTGAAGGTCAGAGAACAGTCACTACTGTCTTTTTATGAATTTATGGAGTGCCCTAAATAAGCATAATCTATAGTCCTGAAGAGAGCGGCAAACTATATTCCCCCGCTGAAACCGGTTGACAAATACAGGTTCAGAGTGATGACCTGACACCCTTGACTCATAGAGAATCAATATATGAGCTTGGTAAAAAAAAATATCCATTGTTTTTATAAACACAGCAGGAATGGGACCAAGGAATATTGGACCACAGATTGCTGTGATTTTAGTATAAGTCACACCAAGGGGTAGCAACATGAATAAAGGAATTTGTTGACTCCCACATGGCGTGCACCTTTTTCAGAAATTGTAGGAAAGTAGTGAGCCAGGACAGGGAGAGTTCCTTTTGGCTATTCCTTGGACCCAACCGGGAACGGATTCCTTTCCACCTTAGGGACATGAAGTTAGAGCTAAGGACTTAAGCCATAGGTATAACTTGTTTTATTAAAATAGATTCTGCTCGTGATGTGTTGAGAACTATTTAGTGGATCTTGGAAGACCTGGTCAGGCTCTAGACTGCCCAGTGGAATGACTAGCTCCCTTGTCGGCTACCTCACCAGAACATTTGTCATTCCATGCTCAAGTCCGGAACTTTGGTGGTTGCCACCTTGTGCCATAAGTCACATTCTCCCAAATGTTGAGCTTCATAGCAACAAGGGAACCTGTTCTGGAGCTGCTTCTTTGACTGAACAAAGAACAGAAGACCATGCTGCTAGCGACCCCCTACCGTCCATCATGACGCCTTGGAAAATCAGAGTCAGGGGGTTAAGCAAGAGTATCTGTTCTGTTCTTGCACCCCCCGTCCTCCATAGAATAACATTGGGTGAAAAGTATCTGGGTCAAGTATCCTGTCCCTGGGTTAGCCTTAGGTCTGGAAGACCGAGGAGGAGAAATTACCTATCTTTTAACACATTTTGAAATAATTTGGAGATCTTTTTGAATCACCACCCAAGTCCATTACCTTCCTTTACAGAATACCTCCCTGGGATAAACCTTATATCGAAATGTGTGAATTTTGGATTCTAGCAGCCCCCATATACCTTACGGCTGGACTTCTTAAGTAAAGGAATAGCACTTTTTACTGGTTCTCATCATTTTACCCACATCTGAAGTACCTACCTGTTTCACCTGGTTAGTTATTTAGTGATGTATTGTGAGCAAACCTACTAGTGTTTGTATATATTTGTGATATATGGTTTGTGATATACTACTACCCACTAGTTTTATTTCTTAGTGTGCTCTTAAGTCCTAAATAAATAACTATTTATATAACCAACTGGCTAAACTGAATTATTGTGTGTTATTCTGTGTGGACACATTGAGGGGCCCTGATCACACTCTCCTGAGATGAGAACTTTACTACTCTTCACACCACCTTGATTGGGTTCTGGCTAAATTCTCAGAGTCTCCCTGTTCACCATAACAAGGGTAGGCTCCTAACATCTTCCCACCAAGGCTGATTTTAGAAATCCATCTTAACAATGAAGTCAAGAAAGGTCACCTGGGGACTACCCCAGGAAGATGAGAAGCTAAGAGAGGTCAACTGAGGACTAACCCAGAAAGAAGGGAAGCCAAGAAAGGTCCCCTTGGGACTAACCCCGGAAGAAGGGTAGCCAAGAAAGGTCACCAGGGGACTAAATCAGTGAGAAGGGTAGCCAAGAAAGATCACATGGGAAGCAGAAAATCCAAGAAGGGTCACTTGAGGACTACTCCTGGAGGAAGTTAAATCAATTAGGCAATCTGGGAACTAACCTAAGAAGAAGAGAAGCAAAGAAAGGACACATGTGTCCAGACCTAGGAAGAAGTCGAGAAGTCAGTGTCAGGGGACTTAAACACGCCAACCACCATTATATTTATAATAAACAACTTTCAACTACAGTTGCTGCTGGAGCCCTGCAAAGAAGTGGCATACCATTTAATCTTGACCAGCACTATGCAGCGTGCATCCAGGGCAGCACTCTGGTGCCCTACATGTTTAAACTACGTCAACGTTAACATTATATGTTAAATGGCGCATTACATTGCATTTATACCTGTAGGCTGATGGCAATTATAATTGAGCAAAACATTAAAGGATCTTCAATAACAAGAATTCATGTTTCTCAGCAATGTGGTCTTCTTTGTCAGCATTCAAACATACAGCGAAAACCAGTGCCAGCTGGGCAATTTTTGTAATGCAGGGGGTCAAATATTTCTGAATATGAGGGTGAGCAGCAAAGCGTAGAATATGAGCCCCAAAGGATCAAGTCCCCCTCCCTTCAGAGTCATTTTTTGGAAACTGGTTAAAATGGAGCAATTTACAATATACTTTTAGTGAAAAATTTGATAAACATTACACGGCCACTTTTATGAATGCTCCCCCCCCCCACAATATATACCAGCATTGACACTGTAGAGAAAACATCATGATAACTGTGCCCACAATGTATGCTAGTGGTTTACCACAGTAACAAGTAAGGCTAGTATTCACAGTAGGGGATGTGCATGTGAAGCAATGGTGCCATAAGAGGCACCCATGTGTGCTGTGAAAGTCATATTTGCAGGCCAATTAGCAATGAGACCATGCATGTACCATGTACACCCTCGGCAGACACTCCTCTCACCTTGCATGAGCTGTACTCATTGGCCTGGAATCAACCCTGCCCATCAGACACAATGTGTGTAGGATGACCATTCTTCATGTTGCATGAGTGTCTCACTAGCCTTCACACTAGTATGCATGACTGACAGTATGTCATTATCCACACAACACGTTCACAGTCAATTCAGGCATATGAGGCGGGCCCTCCACTTCCCAGAACACCTCCACTAGTGGCAGTGCACCAACCTCCACCCCTGCATAGGCCAGCCATGGGAAACGCAGGTGTAAGATTACAAGCAAAGGACCAGGGCCAGAGCACAGCAGCACCATGTCAGCCGTGTCAAATGGCGAGACAGCCACAGTCCCCACAAGTGTGCCCAGTGGCCCCTCCACCAGCACTGCACATGGCATATAACCTGATAGAAGTACTACACATGCAGCTGCAGGAGTGGCACCCTCAGCAGCTGTGACCGCCACACTACAGCTGGCCCGTGTGGTGATCCCTGAGGAGCAACATCCATCCAGTGTCAAACATGGCACAATGCCTGCACCCACTCATCTGCACCCTTAATCCCCCTCGTCAACTAAGGCAGACAGCCATTCACATCACCAAGGTGTGCTGGATACAGGGAGTGATGGCATTGGTACACCTGATAGAGATGGCACTAGCTCCAGGTCCCCATGCTTCAGCCCTGGCCCACTCCATAGTCCACAGGCTGTGCCTCAGAATTCACTAGTGCAAGGCTGGACGACCATGGAGTGCCACCGCCAGGTCACCATTGAAACCTGGCAGAGATGCGGGTGCAGCATCTGCCTGCCATATGGGACAGTGTGCAGGGCTCCTGACAAAGAATAGCAAGGTCATTGGACCACCAATGCCGGCAGTTGTCCATGGTGACTGCTGCAATTACAGCTGTGGGCCAGAGGATATGAGGGAGCACGGAGAGGGCAGGTCAGGTTTTGTCGAATCTATGCACGCCAGCATGCTTACCCTGCAACACATCCGGGGCCAGGATTCTGAGCCTTCCACTTGAATCACCCCCAAAGAGGGGTCATTGCTGAGAGCCCACTGCACCACTCGTTGCGCAATCTGGCCCATACACTGGCCGAGCAGGCAGGCAAGGGCAAGAGGCAACAAAAATCATTTGTATTTACTTGACATTATTACATTGGGCACAAGAGATGTGAGTGTGAAGGGATGTTGAGGGTGAGGAGGTGGGTGCGAAGGGATGTTGGGGATGGATTCTCACCACAGTTCCCGATAAACGTTTACTTGAAGAAATGCAAGGATAATACATTTTGTGTGAAGGTGATATTTTCAAAAAGTGTGTTTATACATAAGTGTGATGCATGTGAAAAGTAATGTGCCTAGAAATAATGTTTAATAAGTTCTTGCCCAGATGACCATCCCTGGCTTCCTCACGCTCAGTGTGAAGCAGCACTACATCTGCAGCCAGTTCATTATTGTCTTCTGGGAGAAGCATATCCACATCAGGGGGCAGAGGGACATTTTGCCTGAGGCAGATGTTGTGCAGCGTGGCACAGGCAACAGATATATGTCCAACCTTGTCTGGCCTGTACATCAGTTGCCCCTCCATTGTGGTCCAGGCACTGGAAACGTGCCTTCTGAAGGCCAAAAGGACTGCTCAATGCAGAGCATGGTCCTGATGTCTGCCTCATTGTAAGCCACCTCCTGTGGCATACGTGGATTGCGCACAGGTGTCATCAGCCATGCAATCTGGGGGGTCACCAGAATCTCCAGCAAGAGCATGGGACACAAATATCAGAAACAATGCATTGAGGATGCATGGCAGGTTACACGTCTTGTTGATGGACACTCTCTTGGTGCAGTTATGGCACATTTGTACAACATGGATTTCATTCCCAGTAATTAGATTAAGTGTGATATACTGCATGGGTACATGTGCATTGTGACTTTGAGACACACTGTGCACACAGCTTGCACACACACCGGTTGCACCAGACATGGCCTATCATTTGATTTTAGATGTGCTTAATGTCTGTGTTGGGCCTGTGTAGTGAAGCATGTGCCCTGCTGGATGATAGGTTGTTCTTGTGCATGTTCATGATTTCTGTGTTCCTGCCACTATCGATTCACGTACATGGTTTTCAGTGTACATGCCATCACTGTCTGGCAGTTTTGTATTGTCATTGTGCAGTGTTGAACTGTTGCATTGGCTGTGCCGGTATGTGTGCCATATGCATTCTGGTTCCTATAGTCCTATGTTTGTGTATCAGTTACTTGTTGGGAGATTGTGCATTGCTGACATACAACTGCATAGTCCTTTGCGTTGGTTGATGTAATGTGCGGTGTGAGAGAGCAGGTCCTGCATGTACGGAGTCTTGACAGGGCATGCATTGATCAGCAGTAGTAATGTTCCACCCACCACTTCACCTAGCATTCAACTCGTGCTGCAAGATTGTATTGTGTGTTGGCACTTGTACTCACCTATCACCCATGTCCGTTGCCCTCTGTGCCTCTCCATGTACGCAGGCAGGGTGCTATTACGCAGGACCATGGCGATGTGGGTGGATCCGTGAAAGCAGGTGCAGCAGTGTGTTATTGCCATGTCAGAGTCACACGTAACCTCCACATTCATAGAGTGGAACTGCTTCCTGTTGCTGTATGCTTCTTTGGATGCCTGGGGGGAAACCAACGCCACATGGGTGCAATCCAGCCTGGCAATTAAGTTTGTCATGTGGGCTGCTGCTGGGGGGCAACCAACACCACATGGGTACAGTCCAGCATGGCAATTATGTTTGTCATGTGGGCTGCTGCATAGAAACATGCCTTTGTGGCATGTATCTGTGCCAGGGAGATGTGACGGACTGCATGGCACAGGACTGCCACCAGCACCTGCCCAAGGACAAGTAATAAAAGTGTGCTTGCACATGCCAAACAGCATTCCGAAAGTGTGCTGGGAGATGCCACTGGCAAGAAAATGTAGCACTGATGTAGGGCAGTCCTGATATTGATCCTGCTCTGGAAGTTGTAGTGGATCATGGACAGTACCTCTGCAACCTCTGCAATCGACTCCCTGTTCAAATGAGGTGCTCAGTTTGGCAGACAATCAGTGTAGTAGTGCTTAGGTGGGAGCATTTAGGTGAGGTTTGGTTTTGCACTTAAGTTTAGCGATGAGCGGTTTGATTAAGCGTCTCATACTGTGTGTAGATTGTCTAGTTGCGACAATGTGCTAGTTTCCTTTGGAACCCACATTACATTGGGAGGACAGTGAAAGACAATTAATATTTTTTTTTAATGAATTGGTGGGCTTTGCATGGCCTCCCCACAGTCGCTGGCCCCCTCACTCCCTGTAATCCTGTAACGCTCACCTGATTCCCACGGAGGCGCTGGTCCCGGCTGAACTGTTATAGTCTCTTCAATTGAGAAGCGTAGAGCTCGGATGACTCTCTGGACTGGGCTTCCTCTTATTGACCGTCTGGCTTGCAGGGTAAGGTTTCTGCAGGCGGAAGAAAAAAGGGTTAATGACCGTTTGGCTGGACTTCCTCCTCACTAATCGCCAACTCTCCGAAAGTCCAATGTCCTGGTGAGCTCTCACCTTAGGCGTATAAATGCTGGGCTCTCCATCCTGCGACTTATGCAGGGGTGCGTGTGTTCCAGTTACGTCACTGGAGGTCCTCAAAGTCTTTTGTGGCCTTAGAAGTGGCACAGGTGCTGAGATGCCAAAAGGTGATGCCGCCGTTACTGCACGAGTGGATGCCAGTAGGTATAAAGAGTTTATAGTCTTGAAGAGATGGGCACCTTTAATGAAGTCTTTGCATTGTCTTTTTCAGGTGCCTGGATGCTGAGGGCGTGGTCACTGAGAGCGCGACACGTGCGGTTGTACGTAGGTATGGGAATTTCAATGACACCTCAATAATGTCCCTTGTTTTCTGTTTTCAGGTCTTGAGATGTTGCGGGCGTTGTTCGTCCGTTGCCGTTGCACGTGCGAAGTACGTGCGTTTAATGATCTGTGACCTTATTATAGCACCTCTAACAATGTTCTTTTCTTATTTGCAGGTGTCGGGACCTTGCGGGCGTTTTCCCAGTCGCGGATGCACGTGGGGAAACACGTAAGTGTTAGGCTTTCTTGCAGTCTTTAATGGCACTTAAATAATGTCTTTTCTTGTTTTCAGGTGCCGGGCTGCTGCGGTTGAAGAGATCGTAATACGCGCACAAAAGCAGGTAAGAAAAGTAAATGCGGCCGCCTTCACCCGATTCATACTTAACAATGTTCTTTGTCTTTACAGGTGCCGTTAGGCTGCTGAAGAGAAGGCCGCGAAGAATCCGTGAAAGCACAGATGGATCAGGTAAGCGAGCGCGGCTGCAAACGTGTTGCAACTTGCTAACCTTATGTTTCTTTTGCTTGCAGGTTCTGCCGGTGTCTGGATTCCTGGATGGTAAGTATAGTTCTCTTGTCTTTCTTCCACAGGTTGCTGAGCTGAAGCTGGAGATGTCACTGGAATGCTGGAGCTGACTCGGTGAGCGTCCTGCTGCAGATGCAGAATAACGCGAAGCACGTTTTCCCAATCGGGTGTGGTTTAAATAGTGTTGGAGTGATTGGGTGTCTTCTTCCTCAGCCTCGCCCAGGTAAAAGAGTTCCTGTGTTCCAGAGCTAAGGAGTGGCACCAGCCCCACCCAGGTAAGAAAGTAGTCCCAGTTCAGGGAATAGTTCCTCCCAGCAGAAGGCTAGGGACTTCATCCTGCCAGCATTTGCAAAGGTGAGTATGCAGCATGGTCTGCTACAGGTAGGTCCACCCAAGTACCTTTGCAAGAATTATGAGCCCGGCGCCCCTGGCGCCGGGACTGAGGTTTCTTATGAGCCTGGCGCCAGAGGCGCCAGGACATGGTCCAAAGGGCCCCAATAGGGGTTTGCTGGAGCCAGGGACGAGGGTCGTGAGCCTGCTTCCAGGGATGCTGGGCTTGACTTGGCTTCTCGGGAGCAGTGCTCATGACAAATCCATAGGTGAGACAGGCTGGCAGCCATGTCCACCACTCCTTCCCATACACCACCAGTTCCTTACTGGTCAGATTTCCCTCTCCCACTTATTCGTTAACTGCTAGATTTCTTTTTCAGGTTTCACACTGAAAGTTGACAGGAGGTGTCCTCTCCATGAGGAAGCAGCCTTGAGAGCAAACCACGCAAGTGGGAAACTTGCTGAGAAACAGCACAACCTACCCCCGGAGTGGAAGCAAAACTCTGAGGCACCTAACTGGTGGTTTGAATAACTGTTCCTCCTGTTTGAAAAGACAAATAATGTTCATACACACATGAATGAGCAAAAGCCAGCATCAGCTTTCTGTTAGCAACTGGGCACGGCAGAAGCACGCTGTAACGCAGCCCCGGCACACGTTCTCAGTGACCGTATCCGAAAACTGAGCATCTTACAGAAATTCCAGCTACCACAACAGAGAAAGCACCACAGCTATATTTGAATACAAGCATTGGCAATGCCAACAGTTTGGGCTTTTGTGGAGGCATGTGAAAGGCACTTGCCAGGCACAGCCATAATGAAACTAACTACCCATTGTTGTTAGCAGGGGCAAAATGGTGTGAGTACCTGGGCATCTAATAGCAGGGGCGGGCAAAAGCTTAACACTTGTGCACAAGCCAAAAATGTTGGCTTTGCCAATGCTTGTACTTCACAGGACTTCAGTGAAGGATGTGCAGAGTGCTTATACATTGAGTGGCTGAAGGCAGGCCTGGTAAGACTTTTTTTTATTACACCAGTAGCGTGTTTACAACTCCAATGAACTCTCAGAAGGCTGCTGTGAACAAACACTGGACGGCACTTTGAATGTAAAGCCTGATGGGAAGGCTTGATTAAAGCGAGCTCAAAGAGTAGTTCCTATGAGCAGGTGTTTTGGCAAGCAGAGGCAGGAATGGGTGGGAATGGCCATAAGGATTAGCATGGCCATGGGCATGCAATGGGTGGGCACATAACCAAGCAACACCTACAGACTCTGTGTCCCTTCTCATATATCATTCCTCCCTATCTGTACTCAAATGCAATCGTTTTGGTTTATAGGTGTCACAAGCGACACTTAATAGCCCAAGCTAACAAACTAACAAACCATGTCCTAGGTAATAGGCACAGCAGAAATCTTCCTATAACACTGAAACAGTATTCTTACTTAGTGGCCATACCATTTTGGAACAGAGTGCCTGAAGGAAGGTCCAGCTACCATACCAGAGCAAGAACTACAGCTACAACTGAAAATCAGCTCTCTCCCACCAACAAGGAATGGTAGACACACACTGTAACAAGGAACCATCACCAGTGCCCATTCTCTGCGTCCATGAATCCAGCTGCCACAACAGACAAAAGACAACCGCTACAACTAATAAATACCAATGGCAGCCATCTTGGAAAGATCATATGCTTCAAACAGTGGCATCATCGATTCTATGTCAAAAACGGAGGCGAGCATTATGCTTCAACTTCTATTTCATTCCTGTCTTCAGCAGTTTCAACAACATCAAAACATTTCAAACTTTCTCAAAACCTTTTTTTTTTTAAACTACATTTCCCTTTCAACCATGTCCCTTTTGTAGTCCATCTCATCTCCTGTCACGTGACCAAGTCCTTCCTGTTCCTGCCTCTTCTTTTCCTGCTCTCTGGCAAGTTAAGTACCCATTGCCTTAGCTGACATTGTGTAATAAAAGCCTATGAATGTTTTTTCGCAGGATGAATACATCAGAGATAGAGACCCTAATACTTAACAGAAATCGCAAATGTTAGCATGAGTAGGAATGCTGCAAATAAGCGCTAAATGCTTGCAACAGTGAGGCAGCGCAGCAAGAGCACAAAATAAACAAAGCACTGAAGCATGAGTACCAGACATTTAGGACAAGCACACACACGAGTATTATTACAGAGGGCTCGGCGCAGTCCTGTGCCACATTACCAGCATGCACGGGGATCCAACTCCATCCACAGTCAAGCAGGAGCAACGGTCCCCTCTGATGGAGGGGTCGAGCCGGAGGAGCGCCACGGCACCCACCCATGGGTGGGTGGGGATCTATGTGATCACTGCGCCGCCCATAACTGCGATGGCAGAAATACTGACGCCAGTTACGGCGCGGCACAGTGATCATGTGCCCGCTTCCCCGGCCTGCTTTTCTCTTCCTACCCTCCACCCCCACACACCAACTTACCTTTCACGGCAGCACACTTCTGTGTGTGCCGCCTGCACCCTGCTATCCCTGCGGCATCAGCTCCTCCCACTAACGTGGGTTAGAGCTGACGCCGCGGGGTGCTTTTCTTTTTTTTTCTTCTTTTGTGTCCCCCGCAACCCCTTACTCCTGTTAAGGCACCCAGGCAGAGAGGGGGACATCCCCGCAACCCCCGCTCTGCTTGGGCACAGTAAATGTCGCCCTCATTTTGTGTGCCCCCAAAGGCGCAGTAACTGTGGGGGCGCACAAATGAGGGTGACATTTTTGTACAATTCCGTGGGTGGAGCCTCCTATGCAACGCTCATCTACGAGCGATACTAACAAATGGGACGGCTATCCCAGACGATCGGGCCACCGATTACGCGCACCAAGCTCAAAACAGTGGCAACTTAATTATGGAGCGCACAATACTTAACAAGTCGGATTCTAACTGACAGATGCGCGAAGCAGACCGTGCACTGGCACAGCAGCAGAAGCTGCATTCCAACCACTCATGAAGTGAGTAGAAAGCTCGTAGAAAACAGAGCTTAACAGGTGCAGGCCACAAACAAGCACCACAGTGCAGCAGTGGACGTGCCACACAACCTGGGTCAGGTAAAAGGCACAAGCACATAAGCTGAAGCAATGGCTGAATTTGAATGGAGTGAGGAGGAGCAGGCAGAGGACCTGGCCCACAGCTTGAGAGAGGTGCTGAGGATCTCGCTAGTGGAAGCAGTGGCCCAAGTGGTGAGACCCCTACAAGAAAGGCTGGAGACAATAGACACCTTTTTAAGCCAGAAACACAAAAGCACTGGAGGAATAGAAAGCACATCCACAAAATGTACCTTACAAGGTCCACAGGGATGTACTGAGACCCAGAACAGGAAGACCTCTTCTGACCCCCCCGGTCAACCTTACGGGGCAGATAAAGAGGCTACCAATGCTTTTAATAAGCTTAGAGAAGCTTTCATGCGTAGGTCGGCAGTGCCAAGCCTCACAAAGCCCAACCCAGGGGAAGACAATATGGAAAATGAAGGACTAGACCCAGAAGAAGAGTCACCAGAGAATCCACAATCTTTCCAGGAAGAGGCGGAGAGAACAGAAGAGAGAGACCTAGAACCCTTGGGGAAGAAACAATTAAGAAAAGAAAATCACATAGAGGATAGTGAAGAGATATCGGACATGTTCGATCCAGAGAACATTAGGAATCCCAGATCCTCGGACTGGCAACCGTCCCCACGAGTAGCAAAATATATGAAGCAGAGACTGAGTAAGACACGCAAAAAAGAAGCGAGACAATGCATGAAAGCGGAATGCCCGAGGCCAGAACTACCAGGAAAAGTAGCAGAGGCACCAGAGCTAGACCCCAAAATGTTGGCCTTTGTGTCTAAAACCTCCAGAGACCCCCGGAAGGGAATAGACAGATCCTGGAGAAGCTGTCAGGAGAAAGTACTAGACCTAGCCAGACCACTAGCCAAGATAATGGACCTAGCAGAACGGTCCCGAGGCACAAGGGAAGAAAAGAGCCATATGCTTGCTGGGAAATGTGAACTGCGCTATCTCCTCAGAGAGGAGGTGAGGCCTCTTACTAAAGATTGACTCCAAACTAGGAGACCTTGCCTCATATGAAGCAGGCAAAGCAGCTCAAGGTCTTCTCTTCAGAGAGACCTTGGGAAAAGAAATGGGGAGATTTGTGGGCATTTACACCTCCCTGGAGAAGGTCGAGGCATCCATTAGGAAAATATTTTACCAGGACCGGTCGCTACCGATATCGGATGACTGGTCGCTACCAGGTTGCTGGAAGATCTCAAAATAACAGAGCCAATTACTGGGAAAATAAGCAACAAGACGCCTTTTGCCCCGCCAGAGGCAGATTCCCAAGAGGACGGCTAGGAAAAGGGCCGGGAAGAAGTCAAAACGCCCCCACAGGTGAGACACACCACATACCCTCCAGTAGGGGAAGGAAGACGGCAATTTTGGCAGAATTGGCATGCGCTTTGCAGTGAAGCCTTGGTGCTTCAGGCAGCCGAGGAGCTGAAATTAGAATTTACACAAGAGCCACACCAGAGCCAGCCACCACCTCTGATGCGAATGGCTCAGACAGAGAGAGCGAGCCTGCCCAGCGAACTCCAGAGCCTAGCACACAAGAGAGCTATATAACCTTGAGTAGCCCCCGCAAGATTTGTGAGCAACATGTTCCTAGTGCGCAGGAAAGTAAAAGTGAGGCCAGTGATGAATCTAAAAGATCTGAACAGCTGGGTGGCATATCAACACTTCAAGATGGAAGGGATACACCATTTGGGGGATACACTAAGACAGGGTGACTCGCTCACAATGATCGATCTAAAAGACGCATACCTCACAGTACCAGTGCAGGAGCAATACCGACCCTTGCTAGCAATCGCCTGGGGTGAACGATACTGGCAGTTCACGACCATGTCTTTTGGGTTAGCATCAGCACCATGGGCCTTAACGAAACCCATGCGACCGTTAGCGGCAGCTATCCGAGAAAAGGGGATCCGCATGATTATATATCTGGACAATATCCTGCTGCTAGCAGACAGCAAGGAAACATTCAATTACCAGACAGAATGGACAAAAGACCTACTCTCGTCTCTAGGATTCCTAGTGAACCAAGAGAAATCTGACACAACCCGACGAGGAGGATAGACTTCCTCGGGTTCATTATAGACACCAAAACAGTAACACTGGAACTACCAGTCAGGAAAGTTAGAGACATCAAGAGAGAAATCAGAGGATGTCTGGACAAGAGAGTAGTATCTCTGGGGGCATTAGCGAGAATAGTATGCCTGATAGCAGCATCCATTCAAGCAACATTTCCAGGGCCCCTACACTATTGGGCCCCCCAGAGGTTGAAAATAAAACCCTTGCAGCAAGGGCTGAGATACCACCAGACAGTGCCACTAGATCCCGAGTCCAGAAGACAGCTGAAGTGGTGGCTGCAGAATATGGACGCCTGGAATGGGAAAGCCATATTCAGAGACAGGCCCAATCTAATAATAGAGTCAGATGCATGCAGAGCGGGCTGGGGAGTCCGCTCCGGAGAACTAGAAACAGGAGAAAGATGGAGTGCAGAAGAGCTCAGGCTACACATAAACTGTCTTGAACTACTAGCAGGATCCTTCGCGATCAAGGCATTCACGAAGGACGAAGTGAACTCATGTATTCTGCTGAAGATGGACAACATCTCAGGGGTCAGGTATATCAGCCATCTAGGGAGAACGAAGTCCAGACTCCTATCAGAGCTAGGCAAGGACTTCTGGCACTACTGCCTCCAATCAGGGACCTCAGTGACTGCAAAGTAACTTCCAGGATCACTCAACGTAGTAGCAGACTGGAATTCTAGCCACTTGGTGGATACCAGCGAATGGAATCTAGATGTAGAAGAATTTCAGCGGATAGAGCAACTGTGGGGCCCTTGCCACACAGACCTACTTGCATCCAGGTTGAACGCACAGGAGAGCAGCTACTTCAGCTGGAGGTTATACCCGTCAGCAGGAGGAGCAGACGCATTTCTCCAAGATTGGAGAGGGTACTTACATTATGCCTTTCCGCTGTTCAAAATGGTGGGTAGAGTCCTAGCGAAAGTGTGCAGGTAAGTAGCAAACCTGATTGTGATAGCTTCGGTATGGAAATCTCAAGTATGCTCCCTACACTGATGGAGCTACTAACAGACCACCCGAGAATACTACCAGAGGGAGGCCATCTGCTCATGGACCTAGTTGGGTCATTTCATCCTCTGAGAGTGAAAGGGACGGTCCCATTAATGGAATGCAGGATAGGCCGGAAGCGCTAGGCTCTCCCAGGCATTTCAGCACAGGCTGCATAACTTATCGCAGAATGATGGGCATCAGCCACACGGCAGAGCTACAACGCAGCTTGGAGTCAATGGTCACAGTGATGCCGCAGGAGAAATGTTCATCCCATTTCTGCTCCTATAGCGGTCCTAAACTTCCTAGCAGAACTGCTGCAGGACGGGAGAGCATTGAGGACTATAGGGGTGTACAGATCCGCCATTTCAGCAGGACACTTACCCATTAACGGTATGCCCATAGGAGAGAACGCAGCAGTGATAAGACTAATAAAGCGAGTTCGATTTAGAAAACCCTCAGAACCGAAATACGTGCACCTTTGAGATGTAGAGCTAGTACTGAGACTTATCGCTATTTGGCCAGCAAACAATATCTGTCCCTAAAACAGCTGTCGGCGAAAACTAGCCATGCTCTTATGCCTAGTGTCATGCAGGACAGTGGCATACAGTAAAGCTCTAGATGTGAACAGAAAGTCTTTCGGACCCGAGGGAGTTACCTTTACAATTATCAGGAGGACGAAAACTAATTCTGCATCGATTTCACATCCCTACTTACGCAAGCACCCTAAATGATGCTTAGCAGCATGCAAAAAAAAGAGTACGAAAATAGGACAGCAGAGATGCGATCAGCAGGAACAACACAATTGCTAACAGCGCATAGGAAGCCATATAAAGCAGTTGCATTAGCCACCATAGCCAGATGGGTGCGCAAGATAATGCAGCTACCAGGGGTAGACCTGACTAAGTTTGGGGTGCACTCAGTGACAGGGGCAATGGAGTTGAAAGCTCTAACGCAGGGGGCAACACTGCAAGGTATCATCCAAGCAGCCGACTGGGCCAGCGATAGTACCTTTAGAACATTTTACATTAAGCCTGAACAAGGGATGGCAGCAACAGTGATGGGAAGCTTTGAACAAGCATAATGCTCGCCTCCGGTCTTGACATAGAATGAAGATTACCCTGCTAATAGCGCAGGGAGTCTTGATTCTATTAAAGACAAGGAAGCGAGCATTGCTCTCCCACCCAAGAAACATGCTGGAGAAGTTATATGTTAATAAACTGTATTAAACTTATTCCCAGTTCGGAATAGGTCAGTGTATCCTCTTCCCTAATGCATTCTGTGTATCTTGTCAGGAGATGATCAGAAGAACAATTGAGCCAGAGTGACCAAGAGCAGGCTTAAAGAGACCGGTGATTCCCGCCAGGCGATGGGCGATGGAGCAGAGCAGTCCAGAAGCAAGGGACACAATTCTGCAATTTGTTCCACGAGTTGAAAGTTCAGTTACGAAGTTGAGAGTGCAGTTCAGAGCATTCAAAGAAGAGGTAGGACAGAGGACCAGGAAGGACTAGGTCATGTGACAGGAGATGAGCTGGACAACAAAAGGGGCATGGTTGAAAGGGAAATGTAGTTAAAAAAAAAAGATTTGAGAAAGTTCGAAATGTTTTGATTTTGTTGAAACTGCTGAAAGACAGGAATACAATAGAAGTTGAAACATAACGCGTGTCTTTAATAGAATTAAGACTCCATGCACCATTAGCAGGGTTAATCTTCATTATTCCCCTTCACACCAATTGACGCTGCTCCACGATAATGTATTGCAGCATGAAAGTGAAAAATACACCAATGTGCCAAGCAGCATTGAAACAAAACATGCTTTTAAAATCAGAATTCACAAATCTCTCCAATTTGCATAGCTCCACTCATTCCTACGAAATAGTAAACGATGGCGGGTGGATTTCAGCAAGATCAGAGGCGTAAACAGGGTAGGGCCTGAGCAGGCAAGGCACAACCAAAATCTGGAAATGCCCACTCAGCTGCACTGTGTGGGCATTTGCAGATGTTAATGTCTCTGCGGTGGGCCCAACTACATTGGCTTCAGGCCCCACTTGTTAGACAATTCTGGGTACGCCTCTGAGCAAGATACCATTTTTAGGCATCAGAGAGAAGCTTAACACGCCAGAGCCCCACTCTAGTATGTATGTCAAGAGCTCTGTCAGAGAGCTCAAACTCTTGCTAAACAGACCTAAAAAGATATTGCGACTGGCAGCGCTTGTTATTCATGGCTCTGTGGTTCTAATCCCCTGAGAAAACCTTTGGCCCTACACAGCAGGCGCCAATGGATGTAGGTAGTTTCTGCATTCTTTTTTAGGAACAAACTCACTTTAAATTCTTTTTCATTTAATATTTCATAGGTTTCTATTTTATTCAAGAGCACAATCCGATACCCAAAACAACAAGTTGCCTGGCGTTTGTTTATGGTTTCCTTGTTTATGGCTCCATTTGTTAGGCAGACTTAATCCCCTTAAGTACACATTTTAAATTAGTCATTCTAGATGCTGTCTTAAAATGAGAAGACATTATCCTTGGAATATATTTGCTCTGTGCTGTGGATTTCTCTGCTTCGTTGTGCAGATTTATAATATAATAAACCAACGGGTTGGGGGCCTCTTGGGCTTCATTTTGAGCTTGACGTGTACAAGTGATGTGGGATAAAATAGGTTTTTGACGGATGATAAATTTATGCATGAACATTAATTTACTGCTGCCCTTTTGAGGTTTGGTATGTTATATTAAAGGTTCTTATGCTGCGCACTTTTGCCAACTACGTGGTCTCTTGGCACTCTGGCCAATCTGTCATGCAAGGAGGGGGGATGGGGTGGATTAGTTGGATGGAGCAGGAAAAGAGCAAGAGAGCTGTGATGTGCTGTTGGCAGCTTCAGTTCGGTTACACCATTCACCTAGCCTAGGTGTGATTTCCGGTCAGGTGTGATTTTCGGTCGGTGGCCGCAATGTGGTGTTGTGCGAGATTATGTGTGGTTTGTTTCGTTGTTGTGAAGTACGTGCGGTTTGTGGAGCATACTATTTTGATAGCATCGAAAATGCACTTATGTTGACAGAAAAATTCAAATATGTCATTGCAAATGCAGGTGCATTGCAGGTAAATGGTGTGTTTGATAATCTACCTGTACCAGCACTTCCGGAAATGGATCCTGCATTTTTAGCACAGTGATTGCACTTCTCTTAGGAAGAGGTGTACACAAGTTCACTCTTTCTTTAAGGATTTGCAGGGGAACTCGCACGGCCACTTAGATGTGACAGTACATGTCTATGCGATAAATACTATATTGAGCTGGTTAATTTGTATATAAGGTCTCTCTCCGTTTCTATCCTATACTACAGGGGGTGCTATTTTGCACACAGCGTAAGAGCTATTGACATTGAAACTGTTTCTGCCCTGTGCAATGTCATAAGGATCAAAGGGGGTGGCACTTCCTCTAAAGTCACTGGGGACGCTGAAAAAAGTTCTGCGTCACCCTTCCTGCTCCCAGTTTCTTTTGTTCAACTATGGTGGCCAACTTTACAAAATGGTCTGTGGTGCGCACAGCTCTGTACACCTGAGCGGCAAATGGCTTTTTAAACACATGCTCAGGACAACAACAAAAAACAGTATAACTGTTATGCATAGAGTGTACTGACGTGTTAGATTTCTCTCCAGGACCTGTCCTGGGATTTCCAAGGCTCTCTGTAGCAAAAGACTTTCAGACCACCTAATTTGCATAGGTAATGACATCACAGAAAAGTACGCCACAAGGTGTTTCTTTAGACATTGATACTCAGGGCATCATGAGGAATTGAGGAATGACATGAAAAGAAGTTGCCATGAGTAAGCCTAGAGAACAATAAATTTGAGGTGTTTATTAAAAGAGCCGGCATTTTATTTTGTGCTTGATGCAAGCAACTATCACGACAATTTCCGGGATAATGCAAAAACAAAAAGTGAAAAATAACTATTTGGAGGTGGAAAAGGAATGAAATCCCATCATGCTAGAGGTGGGGACGGGGAAGGAGGGCATCATGTGATGCTGGGCTGGTCTAGGGAGCCAGTCACGGCTCTAACATTTTCGCATTACCAAGGTTATACCCCGATAATTACTGCAGTACTAGCGGGGGAGGAGGGGGATGCGTCAAAGATTAAACCCGTGCATTATCACAGTAATTATCAGAGGAATGGAAACTGAGGAACAAAAGATAAATGGGTGTGGGTGTCATCTGTTGTGATCACATCTACTATGCAGGAAACCTATTGGTGCAACTTGTGCAGTGGCCACTGGCCATGGCCGAAGACCTGGACAAGTGGGCTTCAAAGAAACCTAGTGTATTAAAATATACAGTGGGAACCGCCAAAAGGCCAAAGGTCACTGGCCAGGGCCAAAGGTCATGGCTACTGGGCCCCAAGGAAACGTATAGGTGCAACATGTACAGTGGTCACGTCCGAGGGCCATGGCTAGTGGCCCTTAAATAAACCATGGTACAATAAAATCCTTGAAATGAATTGAACATGGTTTAGTTAAGAGACACTTCAGGTGATCAGACTTAGTGTGACAAATCCCTTGAAATTCTACGGATGTGGGAAGTAATGTTTATCTTAACTCAGCGTCCCCCCTGTTGCAAAGCCCATGAGCACATACATACCAGATGGCATTCACAATGACAAACAAAATTAGAGGCCGTAAAGATAGCTCAGTGGGTTGAGCGCTCGCTATGGCCATCTGTGTATGATCTGAAGGTCGCAGGATCCCGGCAAGGCCAACTCAGTCTTTCATCCTTCTAAGGTTGCTAAATGAGTACCAACTCCGGGTGGGTGATATTGTATGTATGTATGTGTGTTCTATGTACAGCTCTTAGGCAGCAGCGTCACAGAAGTAACACATCATTAGAAACTAGGGGGTCATCAATGGGGGGAAGCTGAGTTAAGATGAACATCACTTCGCACATTCACTGAATTTCAAGTGTGTTGTTGCATTAAATCTGATCACCTTAAATGCCCCTTAACTAAAGTTTTCTTAATGATTATTATATGGTTTAACTCTATGGTGTAGAGAACTATGAGTGAGTTTTTTTTTAATAGCAAAGCTAGAAACTCACTTGAAGACTCCCACTTTTGCCAGATAAGATGCAGTGGGGTTTATTTTGTAACGCGTGGCATGGTACAATAAGTTTAACAACCATTGGCAAAGCCAATAGGTCTGGCCCTGCAAATTAACTTTGCCAATGTTTGCGTTTAAAAAAGAGCACAAGATTACTGTCCAATTATGATTGTAAAGGCTCCTTTCAGCTAAATGGCTGTGTTGTGACTAGATCAGCCAGTAGGGAACCCCACTACTCAGAATTTGATGTTTAATACAGCATACATCTTGTCAGTACGATGTTCCTCTATTTTAAGTTCATATATTTCCCTTCCGACATTCCCAAATGACATTTCGATAGGGACATAGGAACCAGTGGGGGATATATCCTCTGCCCACTTTCCTGAATAGGGATGATAGAAAAGGACCTCCCCTCCTCACTTTCATGAGCAGAGGAGGCATGGGAAAAGGGATGACAGGGCTTTCATTAATCCACATCTGTCTGCGGTCAGAAGGCAGGTTCATGCTGCCTCTGCCCATATACGCATACATACCAGCATTAACCTTTAATAACACACATGTTGGCTTTGTCAATAATGCCAGTACCACAGTAAAACAAATCTGTACATGCTTTTTATGCCAATACATGCCAGTGTTCCCACATACGAACCTTCTCATGTTGGCTTTGTTCGTAATGCCAGTAATGCAACTGCAACAGAACAAGTCCACACTGGCTGTGCCAATATATGTCACTATCCCCAATAAGAATACTTAGGTTGGTTTTGCCCATAATGCCACTATTAATGCAGTGCAACTACAAGTAAAAATACACGAGCCAACATAGACCAGTATCCCCATCTAAGAGCACTCGCATTGGCTTTCTCCATAACGCTAGCAATATAGCTCCCAGCATGTTAACAATATACACACAAAAAAAAGGACTGCATAATTTGCTCGGCCAATTGTGGCTATTATGGATTGGGAATTTCATTCCTATGTACTTTGCCACATGAACAGAAACAGACATGAACCACGATAATACAAACACAAGCCTGATGCAATATAGCAACAAAGAGGAAAACATAGTGTACCAAGGTAGCAGGGAAACAAAACATGCCCTTTAAAGCAACATTCAGCAACTTTCACCCCAGTTTAAACAGCTCCACTTGAGCTTACAAAATGTCCGCTGCTGTAACAGAGCTTTGGGCAGGATGGACTAATCAAGCATGACAAAGCAGTTGATGACACCTTTATCCCTCTTTTTATGTATCCTTATTAGCTCTCACTTGTAATAAGAAAGCTCACTCTAAACCTAAAATTGCGGCATAAAAGGGTTTATGCAAAACAGGGGGGTTCTGGCAGTCTCTCTACCGGCCTCAGTCGCAGGGGAGGCTCAACCAGAGCTCACTATCCCTTTCACAGAAGAGAAATATCCATAAAATATCAGTGTTTGTCCTGCCCAAGGGCAGTCCAGCACCGCAATGCTAGTCAATTCTCTTCTGAACAAGAGTACCAACAGTAACCCCAGACACGTGGTTTGGCCTGGCTGGGCCTCATCAGTGAGGTGGTGCTTTGCCTCTCTAAGAACAGTGAAAAAGGGGTCCACATCTGGATTGCTCTAGTAACTTTAGGTGAGACTCAAAGTTACTTTTTAATATGCAAAACGGGGGGGCTCTGGGAGTCTCTGTACCAGCTTCAGGGGGGGGGGGTAGTCTCAACCAGATTTTCTAACTCACTATCCCTTTCACAGAAGAGAAATACCCACAACATATCAGTCTTTGTCCTGCCCAAGGGCAGCCCAGCACCGAAATGCTAGGCAATTCTCTTCTGAACAAGAGTAGCAACAGCAGCCTCAGACACATGTTCTGAATCTGGGTAAGGCTCTCGTAACCGGGACTAATGTCCGGCAGAGGGACTCCCAGGGCCCCTCCCCCTTGTTTCTTGCATAATTTAAGTAACGTTGGGTCTCACCCTGAGTTATTTGCTCACTATTCTTAAAGAGGCACAGCTCCATCCTACTGATGAGGTCCAAAAAGACCGAAACACATGTCTGGCGTTGCTGTTGGTACTCTTGCTCAGAGGAGAACTGCCTAGCATTTTGGTGCTGGACTGCCCCAGGGCAGGACAAAGACTGATATGTTTTGGATAATTCTCCTCTGTGAAAGATAGTGAGCTAAGGACTCTGGGTAAGGCTCTCGTAACCAGGTCTAATGTCCGGCAGAGGGACTCCCAGCACCCCCACCCCCTTTTTTTTCCTAAAAAAGGCTTATGTCAATCTTGGAACTTATTTTACCTCTCCGGGTCATTATAAACACATTTTGCAGGCAGAGTAGAAACTGGGAGGGGAAATAGGTACCCACCTGGTATACCTATCAGTTTAATGCCAGCATGAGATTTTCATGCTGGCGTTAAACTAAGAGATGCCTGTGGAATCCGCCTGCTTTTAGCATCTAGTAAAAGCAGGCAGCTGCCATACGAATCCATTGTAAATGGCAACTGCAAAGCATAATTTGAAGGTAGTATTTACATTTTTTACAAACCAGAGTAAAAGGAAACATTTAAGGCAATTCACCTGTATTCACTCTTTCCTTGTGACCTCTGTTTGGGAGAAACACAGGGAACACAACAGAATGTAAGTTCCAATGATGGCGGCCCTCTGTGTCTAATTAGCATTTTTTACTAAATGAGCCCCAATGAGATCAAATGATTTGCACTGGAAAACGAACTAAATGTGTGTTATGGTTTGGGTTTCAAGAGCTTAAATTAATAATTAGTTTTCTAGCGATGCAACTAACCTAACAATATCTTGTTATAAACACACGTTGATTTAAAAAGTCCAAGGCAAAAGTCTGATTTCCCTCACCCAAAATGAAAGATTGCAGTAGCATCATGCAAAGAAATGCAAATCTAAACCCAAGTCCTTTGCGTTTTAAAACTATATCAGGAAGTGTTCATGACACACAGGTGGTAATTTTACAGTCAATGCAAATTGCATGCAGGGGAATGTCAACGTTAGCACATACATGATGTTGGGTCCCCTAGGTGCAATTTTCCACCTTTGCAAATTAGAGTGCAAAAATACAGAGTAAAAACAGGTAAAATAGTTTACTTTTTGGTTTTACTGCCTGTTCTGTAAAAAGAAAATGCTGTTTGCAAATCCCGACTTGCAGATGTCATGCACAGTGCATTTCTACGGAATCGACATGCTTTTAGCAGGTGCTAAATGGAGACGGAGTGGCACTTTGAAGACAGAGAAAGATAGCAAGGCAGAAACATTAATTTGGCTTCGTACGCCTTCTCCGTGGTAAAACGAGCCTTCAGTGTTTAACGCCTTGCTTCTACGCCGTGGTGTATCACTCCACACCGCATAAAACCAGCCCAGCAGTGAAATAAAATGAATGCATCAGATTTATGCAGCCCTCCCATTTCTTACAACCCACCAAGCGTACTTCTCAAGAGACAAGGGACTGCTCACTGCTTGGTCTGGATCATGAACCTGTAAGCCGCTCTGATGCCCTGCTCTTGAAATAGCAGACAAAAAAGTGTGAGCTCCAAGGGCTGTCTGGTGTTCGCCGTCAGGCTCAAATACCCGATACACGAGCGGGGTACGCTGCGCACATGAGAGAACGACCGCACACCATCAGTAGGGGTATTAACTAACTTTATTTACAAACTCCAGTCCGCCAGTTCCTCTCTGGTCACATGACCAGACGTGCCTCCACGTGCCACCTGCCTGTGGCCTATCATGGGACAGTACAACCTCCCCCAAAATGAAATAGTCTCTCACCCCATCTCTTCGATCAATCTCTTGAGGTGTCTTATGGTTCTGTGGGGTCTGTCTCTCGCCCCAGGGGCTATATCACCGTCGGGTGCTGGTTCTGAGTCATCACCACCCGACTCATCATCATCGCCAGAGAAGCCTAATCCCTTCTCTTCTCCTGGCTCCTTGAACCTCTTAAAGAAAGAAACGTTTCTTATGATAGTCTTTTGAGGGCGGGCCGCCATGACTATTGATCCTTTCCTGTGGGTCACTGTTAATGGGCGTGGGTCGAAAGGGGGTTTTCCTTTTTGCGTAGTTGGTTGTCGTACCAGCACCCTCTCGCCCACACACACATTCGTGTGGCATGCCCTTGTGCATTGATCTGCATAGATCTTCATCTTCTCTTTTGCCCTTGAATCATTTTCTCTGACCTCTTGTTCAACATAGCTAATTTTCCTTCGACCTGGCCCCTGGGTGGCAATCTCCTGCGCATGGAGCATCCGAACAGGAGTTCCGCTGGGCAGGCCCCCGCCGGGCTGTGTGGGGGGGTTCCGGTAGTCACGTACAAGATGATATAGCGTCTTATCCAGCGGCTTGCGGATGATGTTGGAAATGCGTACAGCGCGCTTCAGGTTCGCCATGAAACCCTCCACCACTTCTTCCCATGTGTTGGAGACCTCCTTAAAATCGTTCCCACTGAACGGTGGACCATTGTCTGCCTTTACTATTTTTGGTATGCTGCAAATGGAGAAGATGTGGTCCAGCACCGGTATCACCACTGTGGCAACTGTCGAGTTCTGTAGTTGTACTTCCCTGTACCAGGAATGTTCATCCAGTGCCACCAGGCTGTAGGTGTCTGAGTGTAGCGTGCCGAAAAATCAATTGCCATACATTCGTTGGTAAAGGTGACATCACCAGCGGTTCCGGAAACGTGTGTGGCTGAAGGCTGTTGCAAACGTGACAGGCCTTGAGAGGGTTTTCGAAAAGCCCATCCATGCCCGGAAACCATGCTTTCGGCCTGAGCAGCGTTTTGGTGGAGACAACCCCTTGTTGCAGTGACCCTCGTGGGCCACATCAATGACCTGCTGATGGAGTGCAGGAGGTGTGACGATCCTACTGTCCTTCAGCATGATATTGGAGTGCATGATGGACAGTACATCTCGTAGCTGAAATAAAGTTTTCCACAGCCGTGCATACATCCAGAATCAGACTGCGAGACATATCCTTGGCTGTAAGCCCAGGGATTGTATCTCTCCAGCCCTGAATTTTCTCCACCGCCTCATGGTGGCTGCAAGGAACAAGTTCAAGACCCTCTGCATCATCCACAAGGCTTTCTGGGGCCGGGGCCTGCACTACATCCAACTCTCTCTTCCAAAATACCTTCCTTCTAGAACCCTTTGCTCAGCTACCTCCACTCTCTGAGGGTCAGATGCTTCTCCAGACAGAGAGTGGGGGGTAGATCTCTCTCCTCTGCAGGTGCCTCCCTCTGGAACAGCCTCCCTGCCCCTCTCAGACTTGAGCCAGACTACCAGAAGTTCCAGAAGCAGCTCAAGACCCTCCTTTTCTCCTATGCCTTCTCTCTCTCGCTCCCTTGCTAACTGATCTGTCTGCTGCACCGACTGGTTGCTTGGTTCCCTCACAGTCTCACTGGGTACCAGTGTCCTCCATAACCAGTCTTCATTTGCACTGCCTCTTGGCCTACTGCGCACTTAGGGGCTGTAACTGTAAACGCTACAGCCCCGCTGCCTCCTTGCACTTACCCAGAGCTGCGCTACCATGGCTGCACTTACTCCGAGTCATGCTGCCCTGATCGCACTTCCCCTTTCCTCGCCCTTGCATTTCCCTTTCTCTTTCCCCTTGCACTTCTTTGTTGCACTTGCACGAACCGAATGACACAAGTCCTAGTGGATCATTTGTTTTGTCCTCCCTATGTCTTCCCTCCCTTGTTTTGTGGCACCTAGAAACACTTGTGTACAGGCGCATTATAAATGCCATATCATATCATGGTGGGGTCTCCCACCACCACACTGTCTGCCGCCAGCCACCGCCCATTTACGATGCACTCCAACTCCAGGGACAGTGGTGGGTCCTCTTGTGAGCATTTGCCCAGCTTATTCAGCATGATTGAGGACGGGCAGGCATGATGTATTACATAATTAAAGTATCCTTCAGCACGATCATTTGAACGTACACCTTTTTGTCACGGGTGGTGGACAGGAAGTCTGCTGGGTTGGCTTCTTTTCCAGGCTTGTGCGCTATGGTGAACTTGTATTCCTGTAGACTTAGGGCCGATCAGGCAATGCACAGGGGCATCTGCCCTGAGGGCATGCCATAGATTGTTACTAGGGCTTGGTGATGTTCGTGAACAGTTTAGCGTACAGTAAAAGGTGAAAATGCTTTGTTGGCATCCACCGTGAGTTCCGTCATCAGGTTAGGGTAAAAATAGGACGTGGATACAGCTTTTGCTATGTCTCTTCTGTTGCCATCAAATGCTTTTTGACACAGCGTGTCCCATTCTAAATTTCTACTCCTCGTCAGCAGGCGTAGTGGGGTGCTAATGGATGCAAAGTCCGGGAGGTACTACGTGCAGTAGCTGGCGAGGCCCAAGAATGAGCACACTTGGGCTGCGTTTGTCAGTCATGGGGCATCTGCGAGTGCTTTGATCTTGTCGGGGACAGGTTCAATTCCCTTGGCAGAGATGTGCCCAAAAAAATTCAATGTTGACTTGTTGAACGTGCATTTATCCTTATTCAAGGTTAAGTCGACGTCCTCTGGAGCTCTGCAGACCCTAAGCACCGTGGCATCATGGGCTTCCTGTGATTTTCTGAATATCAAGATGCCATTGCTGTAATTTATTGTTCAGAATGTGGCAGATCACTTTCCTTATCTCTTCCTGGAAAATCTCAGCTGCTGAGGAGATCACGAAACATAACCTCTTATGCCGGAAAAGTCCCAGGTGAGTGGTGAAGGTTGTTATGTAATGGGATTCCTCGCTGATCTCGATCTGGCGATAGCCCTTGTTTAGGTCAATACGGGAGAAGACAATGTCCCAGTTCAATAAGTGCGTCATGTCTGTGAGTCGTGGTGTCTGGTGTTGCTCCCGTAGGATTGCTTGTGTTGGGCACTCGCATATCAATGCATAGACAAATGTGACCCTCAGGGCCTTTCTTTGGCACCAGTACTACTTGCGGCATCCAGGGTGTGGCAGGTTCAATGATGCCGTCCCTGATCAGTGTTTGTAGCTCTGTCTCTACTTACGGCTGAATGTTCAGGGGTATGCCCCTGTGATGCTGTGCCACCGGCCTGACCGAGGGAACGATGTGTAGCTTGATCTGATATCCTTTCCGCTTTCATATGCCTTTGAACAAGGATGGGAATGCCGCCTTGATCTTCGCCGTCAGGGAAATGTATTTACCAGCCATCATGTGGTATAGAATATGAATTAACCCCATTTGTATGGCAGACTGCAAGCTCAATAAACACCTGCTTGTGGCCTCTGTGTCGATCACGTGGATCATGATCCGATCTGCCTTGTCCTTATAAGTGGTATGCGGTCGTGAATGTCCCTTTTCACAGAAGTGGTTCGTAGGCCCTGTAGGCACATCTTCGGTCATCACATTGAATAATGCCCTGGAATCTATGAGAAAATTGTCGGTTGTGTCTTTAATTGTTAATGGCAGCATTGGGCTGTGTGCATTTGTTGTGGGGATTCCAAAGGCGTACAGATACCCTTTGCGTCTTTCACTACTTGACAGAGTCTCCGATTCACTTGTAGATGGTGTTGATGTGTGCAAGTAGTGGATTCTTCTCTTTCCGCTCCTGCGATTTTCAGGTGAGCGTGAGTGTCTCGCCCTTGTGCTTGCTGTGTCGCTCTCGGGACCCCTGCTTCCTGTCCGAGCGCCTCAGTGTCTCCTCCCTGGTTTGTCATGCTGGGGATCTGTATCAATATTGGCCGAAATAAACAAAAACAAAATGCTGAACTGAACAAGCTTTCACTGTGCATTTGTTTGGCAATATGGGCTTCGGGGGTTGCGGGAGTGTCCCCCACTTCCATGACATTGGAAGCGAGGGACAATAAATACAAATAAAAAAGAAAATGGGACCCTTGGGTGCCAGCTCTGACCCACTTTAGTGGGAGGGAACTGACGCTGCAGGGATAGAGGAGAGTCAGCGGCACACTTCTGTGTGTGCTGCCGAAAAGGTAAGTGGTGGGGTGAAGGGGTAAGGGGATGCCAGGCAAGTAATCTATGTGATCACTGAGCAGCGCGATTTTGGAATTCGATTTTTTCATATACGCAATTTTGCGCTGCGTAGTAATCACATAGATCCTTGGTATGAGCCACGCTCCCTGTGTCATGACTGGATGGTCTCGTCGATCGGCACATCGCCTTGAAATGTTCATCTCCACATGTAGAGCATTCCTGACCCACTGCCAGGGAATAAAGCTTCATGGGGAAACTCATATCCACAGCGACAGCATTGATTTTTGTCCTTATTGTCAACTTTTGCCCCCATGGGATGTGATGCGAGTTTGCATATTCCGTCTTCCTTAAAAGGGCGCCAAGGGCATGATTTGAAACTTGCTTACCATCAACACTTGGGAGTTTCAGTGCAGTGGTGGTTCTGGCCAGTAGTAGTATCTCTGCCAAGGTGTGCGTCTTCTGCAAGAATTTTTTCTTGAATGTCATAGAAAGGCAACTTGTGATGATCTGTGACCTGATTGCCTCCTCATTTGAATACCAGTGGAAATCGCAATTTCTGACTTTTGACCTCAATCTGGTGACCTACTTGTCAATGGTTTCTCCCTCCATCTGCATGGTGGGATGAAAAATATGACATTCATAATCGACGTTTAAGCGCAGGACAGGTGTAATGAATATCTTCAGGCAGCTTGGAAATGATGTCGTGTACCTCCGGGCCTGCAACAAGGGTAACTAGTGCCTTTATCCATTTGTTGTCTTGAGGGCCCAGGGCATCCAGGTATATGCTGAATTCCTGGATCCCTCTGGCCCTCGTTGGTCCCAGATTTGTTGCATTTGACATGTTGAAAGGCAACAGTGTTTGGATACGAATGTGTTCCCTACCTGCTGTGCGATCTGCTGGGCCAATCCACCTGGTGCCTGCGCTTGGTCTGCTTGGCCATCCTAGTCACCCACAGTGCCTCACTGATCTGGCAGTGAGCTGCGCTGTATGCGCCTTTGGGCAGAGGCTGGGTGAAAATGTCCCAATGCACTTGTGCACGTTATGTTTATATATTGTGTTGCCGTGGACCTGTTCGCCGTCCCCTGCCTGCCAAGTGCCGCTGTGTTGCACCCAGTGCAGAGCGCTGGAGTGCTTCCCTTGCTCACGTCTCTGAGCCCGTCTGTAAGGGTGCGCAGTCACGCGCCGCTCTGGGCGATGCGGCTACATTTCTATTAAGACGGTGTTACAGACGAGTGTGTGGAGAATCCTTCCCACCCACGCCAGTACTGCTCCGCACATGCTCCTGTGCCACTCTCTGGATCAACAACTTCCATCAGGTGCTGTGGCCAGGTTGCCAATTGTGGTGTTTACCGTCTGTCTCAAATACCCGATAGATGAGCAGGGTACACTGCGCACATGAAAGAAGGGCCGCATGCCATCAGTAGGGATATGAATTAAGCAATATGACCCAAGCGGCGGGGGCACTACCGACTCAGGTAATGCCCCGGGGCCCATAGTTATAAGCCCGAGCGAAACGAGAGCCTTAACAAAGGCCCGGGGCATTACCTGAGTCTATAATGCCCCCGCTGCTAGGGTCAAATTGCTTTTAGGACCCCGGCCCGCAAGATCTGCATGACCGGGGCACTAAAAGCATTGTCTTCTGTCCCGAAATGTTTCGGGACAGAAAAAAAAAAAAGACCAAGAAAATGGCCACCGGGAAAGGGAAAACAGAGTCAACTTTTCCTTTCCATGGCCGCCGTCGGGAAACCCCCAGAGATGCTGGTCCAGCCTCCATCTGCAGGAGCAGGGCCCACCTACACTCCAGGTGAGACCAGAGTCGGCCTGTGACTCCACCTGAGTCAGCCTGAATCCGTCGAGCTACATGTTCATCTTCACATTTGAGCGTAATTTTAATTTTCTTCTGAAATCGCATCAGTTCGAGCTACCACCAAAAATAGTGCATTATAGAGAAATTGCAGCTATTTCACCTTTTGTTCGCTTTGTATTGGTGCCTCCATTGCAAGACACGAGGCTTCCTACACTCAAAAATGGCCGCCGCCACTTCGTTGCTGCTAAACAGCCTCCTCCTGGCATGAGCAGTTCGGATTGGCTGATACTACATTTTTCTATCCAATACGATCGCCGGCAGGCGATAGCCGGCCCAACCTCCTAAGGCCACCCAACAAGGCTGCCTGTCTGGAGCCTGTCATGAGCTGTCGGAGCCAGGGGCCACGACCGCTGCCCTAGGATCCGGGTACACTCATGGTCTAAGCTTCCGTCCAATCACTGGGGTGAGTACTCTCATAGCGCATTGTCTATTCCTTACTTGACATAACTTGTTCAATCACTCGTTGGAGCCTTTTGTCCTTGTGGGCAACTTATAACGTGCACCGGAGTGCTCCCTGCTCAAAACGCAGCCTCCGCGCATTGTCTGATATTGTTCCTGCGGCCCCCCTCCTAAACATTATGTGCTGTCTCCTTTGTGTTGATTGTTTGCATAGCCTAACAGCACGATACGTACTGCCTAAATCTTAGCCTACAGCTCCCTTATTGGTCTGCCTGTTACCGCCTCTTAAAACCACTATGGACGGCTGGTAAAACGAGCTACTAGCATACCGCATCCATATAACTCTGTTCGTGCCCTGCATACTGTGTCGCAGCTCCTCGCTATGGTCATGCGTTGCCTATCCACATTATAACTTCAGAGTACCTTTTTTGCATGCCTCTCCACTATAGTGCATTGCCCTATCGCGGTGCCTCCGTAGTTCCTGACCCACATGTTACTCTGGTCACTGCAACACGTGTGTACTTAATGCGCCCTCAGTTCATCTTATGCCTGAGTTATAGGGTCCCGGCACTGCATTGTATTCACTTTGCCTGACCAGGCTACTTAATGCCGTATTACCTTTAAACCAATGTTAGGTATACACAGGTTTCATATGCCGGATTACTTTTAGTTACTGCTTGACCTATCCAGATGACTATATGCCTGTTTATGTTTAGTCATTGCTAGGCCACTCGGATCACTATATGCCTGATCATGTTGAGTTACTGCTTGACCTGCCCAGATTACTATATGCCTGTTCTTGTTTAGTCATTGCCAGGCCTGCCGAGATTACTATTTGGCTGTTCATGTTTAGTCATTGCCAGGCCTGGCCAGATTACTATATGCCTGTTCATGTTTAGTCATTGCCAGGCCTGCCCAGATTACTATATGGCTGTTCATGTTTAATCATTGCTAGGCCTGCCCAGATTACCATATGCCTGATCATGTTTAGTCATTGCTAGGCCACCCGGATCACTATATGCTTGATCATGTTTAGTTACTGCTAGACCTGCCCAGATTACCATATGCCTGTTCATGTTTAGTCATTGCTAGACCTGCCCATATTACTACTTGTCTGACCATATTCAATCATTGCTTTGCATTTGTATTCATTGTGCCTGCCCAGGTCACTTCATGTCTGGAACATTTAGCTATACCAAGGTGTGGCAGACTTACTGCGCTGTCCTAGGCGGCCAGGCACTAC
The DNA here is from genome assembly GCF_040938575.1 of Ambystoma mexicanum. Taxonomy (NCBI): domain Eukaryota; kingdom Metazoa; phylum Chordata; class Amphibia; order Caudata; family Ambystomatidae; genus Ambystoma; species Ambystoma mexicanum. Next base: position 850,409,205 of record NC_090930.1, read on the forward strand.
CCGACCTGCCCTGGTTAGTAGTCTATCGAAGTTCTGAGCTGAATTTCATCTACTAAAATGCATCGCGCCACTAGTCCACACACGCACTACTTAGCCTTGCACACCAGTACTTTAAAGCTTGCACATCTGCCCACTCTACATTCGGCCCCCTACGTACTGTTATATATTTTGGCCTTGTTTGGCCTACAGTCTAACCATACCACGGCCCAACACTACATACCTACCGTGTCTCCGACTGTTCACACTAAGCGACCGTGTGTGCCTCCCGCATGCATCACAACCTCGTTCAATCCATACCTAAATGCACCAGCCCTATGGTTACAACATTTCACTACCAAACCTACCCCTAACCAACCTTGTCCTACTAGTATCAGGAATGCTAGGCTTGGCTCTCGCCTGTACAATAGCCTCACCATAACTGCCTGCCACCACTCTTTGTCCGATACAGCCATACCGAATGCAGCGACGCATAAACCTTCACTGTCTCTCCTGACCAGATTAATATCGCCCAATCTCCCAAGTCAACCCTATGACACCCAAGCTAGAAACCTAAGATTAGCATCCAGATGTCACCACTGGTCCTATCACATGAACATCCCTAGTATGGAAAAAACAAAAAACACCAGTGCCCCTGTGGCTCCGACAACTGCCGTAACCTCTACTGCCAATCTTCCCAACACCGTGACCGAACTCAAAGGTGCACTTATTAACGCACGCTCTGTCCCTGCTCACGCCTTAGACATTGCAGACTTCATCGTGACAGAAAACCTTGACTTTCTGGCCATAACGGAAACATGGCTGCATGCGGCCTCTGGCCCTGCCCTGACTCTAGCCATCCCCGATAATTACTCCATTATCAGATGCAATAGGGATACCAAGAAAACTATGGGGGGCGGATTAGCATTTATATTCAAGAGTTCGCTTAACCTTAGAGCCGCCAACACCCTTCAGTTGCCATCAGCTGAACTACTTTCCATTAAACTGCCAATTTCACCCAATCACACCGCCTCATGCATCTCATATACAGGCCACCCGGACCCTCCTCCACATTCCTAGAGGACATCTCATCCATCCTAGCCTCCTGCATAAAGCCCAAATCTCAAATCATCTTACTTTGCGACCTCACCCTGGGATATCAGGACACAAATGATAACAAAGCCAATGAGGTAGCTAATGTTCTGTCTGACTTCGGCCTTACCCAACATGTCAACGAACCCACCCATATTAAGGGTCGTACCCTTGACTGGGTCTCTGACATGAACTGTGCACTAAAGGTTACTTCTGTTACACCTTGTGCGTGGTCTGATCACCATAAAATAATATTCTCCATTAACGCTAGTCCACCCGTTGGCAAACCCAAACTAGCTTTGCCCACGTCTACACGAAACAAGATAGATATTACGGCTGAGAAACTTCTCCCCCTTATCCTCCCGTTACTGAACAAGGCCTCCTCCACCTGCTCCGAACCGACTGTCCTAGTGGATACTTATAACCGTGCCATGTTAAAAGCGCTCAACACTATCGCACCTCTCAAACTGCACAAACAGAAACCCTGCAAACATCTTAACTCCTGGTTCACCCCTCACTTACGTGAACTGCGCTTAGCCAAATGAAAAGCTGAGTCACATTGGAAAAGCTCTCCCACTCTAGTCAATAGAAACAACCTTACTACTGCCTCCCTCACGTATAAGGAAGCTATCCTTGCTACCAAAAACGAAGTGTACAACGTCAGGATTACACAAGCTCAATCCAATACAAAGGAACTCTTTAAGATCCTTAAGGAACTAGAACCCCCAGTCGCTCCATTGGTTACGTGCTCCCCGGACGCTGAATGGTGTGGTAATATACAAAAAGCACTACTAAACAAAATTGCCACATTCCAAGACAAAATCAATACAAAAAAAGCCACCTCCTGGACTCAGCGGGCAACCCCCAGTCTTACAATACCACAGTCCCGAGGCACTCATTTAAACCTTTCAGTTTCTCACCATCAAGGAAGTTGAGAACATCATCCTGAAGCTTAAGCCTACCAATTGCCAAGGTGACGCCTGCTCGGTGCCGGTCATAATGGAAGCAGCTCATGACCTCTCCCCATTCACTACCTCATTTACTAACTCCTCTTTCAAATCGGGTACAGTACCCGACAATCTCAAGGATGCATGGGTCATCCCACTAATTAAAAAACCTAACCTTGACCCTAGCAATCCTTCGAACTATTGGCCCATCACCATGGTGCCTTACCTATTCAAAATCCTGGATCGTGCAGCCTACCTCCAAATCCAGGATTACCTTGACACTAACAACCTATTAGGGCTCAGACAATTGGGCTTCCGTCCTAGACACGGTACGGAGACAGCCCTGATCGACCTGAAAACCCAAATTGAGGACCTGAAAGATAAGGGCAAACAAGCTCTACTGCTCCTCGTTGACCTCTCTGTGGCTTTTGACGTGGTTGATGACCAAATCCTCTGTCATCATTTTAAAATAGCCGCTCACTTCTCTGACGCAGCGACCTCATGGATCAGCTCCTTCCTAGCAAACAGATCCATGAGGGTCTTCTCACCTTTAGCTGCTGCTGACCCAGCACATGTTCCTTGCGGAGTCCCACAAGGTTCTTGTGCATCGCCCACGTTGTACAACGTGTTTACTAAACCGCTCTTTGATATTCTTGACTATCTGGGTGTCTCCTACACAAATTACGCGGACGACACCCAGATACTCATCCCTATCTCTGGCGATTATCTAACCGATGTCAACGCACTCAACTCAGTTTACTCGGTCATCCAAGCCTGGATGGCACACCATGGGCTTTGCCTCAATGATGAGAAAACTGAGTTACTCATCCTAGGTTCTCAGGCCAAACTCACGAAACTGGACCCCAAATACAACTCCCTCATCATTGATGGAAATGTTATTAATGTCACCAATGCCACGAAAACACTGGGAATTTACCTAGACTCCACTCTCTCCCTCAATAGACAAATTAGCTCAATGGTTTCAGCATCCTCATACAAGAGTAAACTCATCACAGCCTGTCGTCCCTTCCTGACAACGGCTAATTGCCTGATATTAGCCAGAACCCTCATCATGTCCATTGATTGATGTAACGCCCTCTATCTAGGGACTAGTCAAAGAAACCTGGATAAACTCCAGGTCACTCAGAACAACGCCATCAGGGCTACTCTTAACATCCGTAGGCGTTCCCACATCTCATCCACCAGGCGCAACTTACACTGGCTCCCCATCACACTTCGCATCTCCCTTAAAGCACTTGTGCTAACCCACAAGGCACAAAACAATGCTGCACCAGCTTACCTGTCCATGCGCTTCACACATCATACAGCATCCAGACCCCTGAGATCTGCACAGGTGCACACTCTAACCATTCCTAGCTTCAAGCTTCAGACAGCCAGAGGTTCGAGCTTCCCTGTACTGGCCGCTAAGCTTTGGAACTCTCTACCTCATGATCTTTAGGAATGTGCCAGCCATCCAATCCTTCAAAAATAGAGCTAAACACTGGCTATTCGAACAGGATGCACTGGCCTGCACTCTGTAATCATGCTGCGTTCTCCTACAAACTGGTTACTCGCTGTACATACTGTATATTTGACCTTTTCGCCTTTCCGTGATTTATTCTTGTTATTTTTAATGTAAATATGTCTATATAATGTATCTTTATCTATGTCTGTAACACTTATCTGTAACCACCTTTTCCAAACATGCGCCCTGATGCCCGAGGGCTGGGTGCGCAATACAAATAAACAAAATACAAATAAAAATATGGATTCCCGGCCGAGTAATGCCTCGGCGAGGGCCAATCAGAATGTTTTTCTCATTCCGATTGCGCCCTCGCCGGGTACTAACTAACTTATTTCCAAACCCCAGTTCCCCAGATGCTCTCTCTGTGGTCCATCATGGGACATGACAGACTGGGAAAGGCTTTGAACAGGTGGCCCTAAAGGCAAAGCTGAGACTTTTTCACATCCTGGACCCGCTCTGTGTGGGACACAGGGCACAGCCCATTCAATCAGAACAGATGCTGATGGTGGTCCACCCAAACAGACATTCGAGTTTCTGAGGGTCACACCATGCATCCCAGATCGATAATTTAAGAAGGCACCTCTTTATCTTCCTGTCCAAGATCCCTCATGCACAGTAGGGGGCATTTTTGCTTGGCCATGACAGATTCTGAGATATGTTTTTCATTGCTCATTTCTTTCTTTCTCGATCTCCCTTCAACCTCCACCCTTCCCCAGAAGGAACCTTGCATTTTCACTTTTCCTGAATCGATTCCGCTGAGGACATCCAGGCTCTTTTGCAGCAAGTTTTGAATAAAAGTAGTCACTCCATGAAGCAGCGAACTTTGGAAAAATGTATGACCTTTCCGCACCAGTCTGTGGGCAGAGATTGATGAGAATGACACGCGGGGATAGAAGCCTGGATGTAGGACTTGGTGGGCAGATAAATTTACCCTGTGAGATTTCGAAATCCTCTGAGCAGCAAATGTTTACATGAACATTGTGCAGCATTCCTCACTGATCAGTTTCTTTGGGCCAATCCAGACTGAAGGTCCACTATCAGTATATGCGGAAGATGCAGGATCTGCTGGGCTCTGTTAAAACATCTCACCACTCGTTTCTTTCAACTCAATCCATAGATTAAGGTCCTCTGGAGCAGGTCCAGCAAATGAATCCTCCAGTGTTTGTCCAACCAGTGTTCTTCATGAGTGATGCTCTGGCTTGGGTTCATTATTCTTCTCAAGCACTTCCAGGCCAAGCTCAGAGCGAGAAGCCATCATCATGGGTCCGGCCAAGACCTGCTGAGAAGTCCTTATTGCGTAGTTCTCAGAAACTTAGCTCGTTCAGCATCACTTTCCACACATTTTAGCCACAGCTGAAATAGTTTTCATTGCCATCTAATATGATGGCTATTTTTGTTACCTGCTTAGCTGCAATATCCTTTGCTACAGTTAGGTCCTACATATGACTGTTATTGGTGATTTATAAAGCATTTCATGCGGGACTCCTCCAACGTCTAAGCGCTCAACAATGGCCGAACCCTTATTGCACAGCAATGACTGGCCTACAGATTAGCTAGCCGCCAGTTTGAATCCTGGCAAGGAGAGGTGACTAAAGCCCCTGAACACTCCCGACAGTGGAGATCCTGTAATCCATTGCAGCCACGGCCATCATACCGTCCATAGACAGAATGTTTTCATCCTACGGGATTCTGAAGGTGGTGCAATCGGACAATGGACCCCCATTCACCAACTCACAATTCAAAGATTTTGGCCAGTACATGGGCTTCCACCATAGGAAAGTAACCCATCTCTGTCCCCAAGCCAATGGCACAAGTGACTGCTTCATGGCAAATGTGAAGAGGGCAGTAAGGGTGGCGCACATCACAAACAAACCTTTTTGAACAGACACTGTACCAGCTCTTGAGGAACTATTGCAACACACTGCACAGTTCCCCGGAGCAGGCCCACCTAACTATGGTTTGACCACCCCATCCGCACAAGACTTCTCACGACTTTGGCCTTGCAAGCCGGGGGCATGCAAGACCATGAAGTAAGGATGAGGGACGACTTGGTGAAGTCGAAGATGAAAAAACATGCCGATGCCCGCAGTAAAGTACGCCCATCTGAATTCCAACTAGGGGAATGGGTCATCATGAAGCAAGACACAATTCACAAGGTCATGCCACCTTTTGCCCCTTGACCGCCAACAATAACATAGAAAAAACATGTCCATGATCACAGTGACACGGGTAGACAATTGAGTGCCAGAAATGCCTCCTTCTTTAGAAGGGTCAAAGATGAACACCAAGAAGAACAAGAGGACAGCAGCAACAACGAGACAGAAGGAAAGGAGGCGTCCTGGTAAACCGGAGAAGAACAAGAGGCCAGCAGCAACAACGAGACAGAAGGAAAGGAGGAGTCCTGGTAAACCGGAGAAGAACAAGAGGCCAGCAGCAACAACGAGACAGAAGGAAAGGAGGAGTCCTGGTAAACCGGAGATGGAGAAGAGTCAGCAGCAACAACGAGACAGAAGGAAAGGAGGAGTCCTGGTAAACCGGAGAAGAACAAGAGGCCAGCAGCAACAACGAGACAGAAGGAAAGGAGGAGTCCTGGTAAACCGGAGATGGAGAAGAGTCAGAAGCAGGAGGAAGTGTTGAGCGCAATGACGCGCACCCTCATGCTGATGCACGACCCTGTCGGACCATAAAGAGACCCCGATGATGGATTGAAGAAAGAGGGTACGGCATTGCTATTTTGGAGGGAGATATGCTGCCCTGACGTCCACCAGCACGGACACGTGATGAGGGAGGCATAAGGGCTCGCAACGGTCATGTGACGGTATTCAATGAGGGAGGGGCAGAGATCAATAAACGGCAGTTCCTGCCATTAAATGCAACGGTGTGGTTGTGCCCTTTGTGCGGCGCCCATGTTACACCAGGCCGCCACCTGTAGGGGGGAACATCACGGGTCTTGCAATCTGTCACTGCAAGCTTCTCTGGCAATCGGGGGGCATTGTGAATCTCTCATACCCTCTTAAGGGTTGTGCTTCCCTCGCATTCTGAATGTACAGAGCGATATTTGAACCCTGAAATTTGGAGGTCATATAAGATCGCGAAATCTCATTAGATTTAATGACCTTTGGCTTGCTTTATATTTTACTATTGCCGCTTACTTTTGCTTAATGTGCCTGCTTTCTGCAAGCGTCTTATGGGCTACCAAACATTTCTACATCTTTTCCTACATGTTTTTTTCCCCCAGTTTCTGACTAATGCTCCTTATTGCCTTTCAAGTGTTTGTTTGATGTGTTAAGTCAGAATCAGGAGACGCACAAGTCATTGGGTCTCATTACGAGTGTGCTGGTCCGGTAACAACAGTGCCGGTAAATGTACCATCACTGTTGTTACCGGATCGGCACACTCTGAGTTCTGTGAGCGGCTGCCGTCCCGCCCGCCAGGCCAGGCCACCAGGTCTGGCGGGCGGAACGGCAACCGCTCACAGACTTTGACGGAAGCACCGGCACTGTTGCACACGGGCGGTGCTTCCATCCTCCCCATTCCCATTGAGTCCTACGGTACTCAATGGGAATGGGGAGTAACATTTTCTGGCACCTGACTTCGCGGACCGCCAGGCCTGTAATGCCCTGGTGATTCCGTAAAGTCAGGCGACGGAATAAATTACAGCTCCGGTGGCAACCTGCCAGCTTTACTGGCACGGCTACCACCAGAGTTGTAATGAGGCCCAATTGTGTTTGGGTGAAAAGCTTTTATTTTGGTGAATAAACCCTTGTCTAACCCTACCACTCTGGTACCTATGCTGAAAGAAAGAAAGGAGTCCAAAAGGCTGCATGTCAGGATGTCATATAAAAGTATGGCTTTCCTCCGTCTAGAAACCTAACTGGCCTGTTCCTAACCCTACAGCTACAAACTAAAAAGAACTACAAAGGAAAATACTTACAGGCCTTTTGCCCAATTGGCTGGTTTCTGATCCGCACTGTTCTGTGCCAGCTTATCACCAACCAATGTCTCTGAGGGTTCTACCCGTCTTTCAGTTCCAGCACATAGGTTTCCTTAGGGCCTCCCTCCTGCGCCTGGCGTAAGGGAAAAGTGAATGGGCCTCATTATTAGTTTGGTGGTATCCCACCTGTAAATCCGATGGGATACCACCAAACAAACATATCATTACAGATTACAGGTGCCGGCAACAGTAGATTAATCCCATTCCATGGAGTCCAAAGGACTTCATTGGGGGATTACCGGTATTCCAGGCACCGGTAATACTGGTTCCGGTAATACAGTCTGCATTTTGCTGGTGAGGTGCCAGACACGCCTGCAGCTCTTGGCTGGAGATAAATCAGGCCACATCACCGCAAACTTGTAGTTTGGCAGTGGTGGAAAAGTGGCAGTAAGAGCATTTTTTCCTACATCGCCAAACTTAGAATGAGCCCCAATGTCTCTAGGCCATCACGCCTTCTACTCAGTTCTATACAAAACAGAGTCTCTTAAAGAATCCTTGGATATCCTATCTTGGTTTGGAACCCCTTTGGTTCCTTGCTCTCCCTGGGGTCTCGGATTTTACACCCCCTCCTGACGTATCCACTCTCTTAGCCCTGTTTGGGCTGTTTGAGCTCCCAGCCTCCAATGGACTCTTCAAACTCTCAGCCCCTCTCATGGATTTTTTAGTTGATCACCCCGGCGTGCAGTATTCCAATTCTCGTGCTATCTCAGGAAACCTGTTGCCTCAGCCCTTCTAGAACTCATCACCTTCTCACCACGGCATGGGGAACATGAATTCTCACCCTGTCTCAATCTATATGATGTATCAGCCCCTCTTGGGACCTTTGCATCCTCACACCGGTTTGAAGTATATGGGTTCTCACCCCATCACAAACTACCTGATGCCTGAGCCCCTCTTGAGCCTTTCGTTTTCTCGACTTGGGGGGTGTGGATTGTTCCCCCATATCAGGCTATTGCATGCCTCAGCTACTCTTGGGCCGGTCACTTTCTCAACCCGGCTTGGGGTATGTAGATTCTCACTGAAACATCAGATAGCCCAAGTCTTGACGAGACTGCACATACCCCAAGCAGGAGTGAGAAAGTGGCAGGCCCAAGGGGGGCTCAGGCATCGAATAGCGCGAGACGAGGTGACCATCCATATACCCCAAGTTGGGGTGAGAAAACGAAATGCACAAGAGCGGCTAAGGCATCAGATAGTTTGAGATGGAGTGAGGACCCTATTACCCCAAACTGGTGTGAAAATGCCAAAAGGAGCTGACATCTCGAGATAGGGTGAGAATGAATGTTCTCCATGCCAGGGTGAGAAGGTGATGCCTCTGTCCCTCTTTGGCATGTCATTTTCTCACCCCGGCTTGGGGTATACATGGGATGGCACGCCCGCCTCCCGGTTCCCTGAAAGTACTGCATTACCTGGCTCATTGCTGTAACGTTTCTCTGGGGAGGCAGTAGCTTGATTCCAGCTTCTCTTTGGACCTCCAAGCCGGTTCTTGACACCCCTTCGGAGACAGACCCAGCAGGCACCGGACGACCATGTTGTGCTTGATCGGATCTCTTCTCGGTGTGATGGGGCCGAGATTTTCTGGCTCTCGACCTGGTTGCTGGGAACAGTGCTCCATGGACTTCCTCATTCCCCCATACTCTATGCTGTCTGAGTGGGACTGCTTAGTGACAAGACCTTGAAGGGTGGGTGGACCCTCCTCTGCGTCTTGGCTCCACAGACTTGCATGCATCATTCCAGTTTGCTCTCTATATCTGTCTGTGGAGGGAGATGGGACACTCCATTGGTTTTGTTATGGCAACAGTACAGGGTCAGAATCCAAACCAGGTAAAGCATTCCCACAGTGATTTGGCACAATTCCCAAATAACCAATTAAGACGTTGGCTTACAGAGACAAGGGGATGACACATAATCATGTTAAGTGATGGCCCGTCTTCCAGGGGGACAGACACCCCGAGAGGGAACCCACTTCCCTGTCCCCTAAGGGGTGTTATGCATAGTGGGGTCACCGCCTTAGTTCCGAAGGATGTGGCTCCCCCTTGGGGAAAGGGGACACATTCCCTGGATTTGTCACAATGAATAGACATACTTGTAGTATAGGTAACTATTTGTGGGCCTGTGATGTTTGTACTCATTCTTGGTACCATGACAGGCGCACATGCTTTTGGGAGCTGGCTGGTTATTGGCATTGCGATCTTTCGGAAAGCATTCCTCTCTCCCAAGCTGATAAGCATATCATTCCGTCCACCAGTCAGTCAGGAACCCTTTCTTTTAGACTGACATTAGTGGATTCTAGTAGGGGGCTTGAAAATGCAACAATCACCTCATTCATTGACACGAATCACATGGCATTTTACTGATATACAGCACGTGGGTGGGATGAATGCCTACTGGGACTAGTGGTTTATCTGCAACAGAATAAGGATACAATTCTTGGGGCTGTCTAATGCAGCAGTGTCAGGAGAGGCTAAACAATAAAGTGTTTGAGTTTTCCAACCATGACAATAGCTGTCCCCTGTGGGGAAGGACCAACAGAACACACTCAAGTTAAGTATGCAGTTCAAAGGATCACCATTAACTGTACCAGGAAGGGCCGGGATAGGTGATATAGGCTGTAAGGGGCTCACACTACAACAGAGAAGGGATACAATATCAAAGGTGTTTGTATGGATTAATACAATGTGTTTCTGAAGCCTCACTATGGGAATACTGATCTTCCTCAGGGTTCGCTAGTTCTAATATACAGTCTCATGGATATTGCACCCAGGATGCTTGTTTATTAGCCGCACTCGGAGGGATACAGCACCCAGCTTGCTACTTGGCAATCTCCTACCAGCGAGTACTTCTTCCTTCTTTCTTTAGAGCATTTGACGATTGTAAATATTCTCAGCCTCTAGCGGTCGTTCACCCGCCGGGGCCAAAAACAGTACCCTTTTGCACACTCCTAACAGGAGGTATTTCTTCTATCTTTCTAAGGGTTTGTGTCAGGTTCTGATATTGCCAAAACCCAGTCCTGGGTCAACTTCTGGGCCAATGTCTCCTCTTTCAATCTGGGGCATAGCTCTCAAGGCGTTACTCAACTATTTCTCTCTTGGGGTGGTCTTGCCCAGTGTCTGCGAGCTAGCTCTCAGGAAGCCCTTAACTTGCCCTCTCAATCTGGTCTCTCCAAGTGTCTGAGATATAGCGATGAGCAACTTATTATAGTTCTCTCAAGATGGTCTCTCACACTATCTGAGACATAGGCCTCATCAAGTACTTCCGCTTCTCCCTTAATCTGCTCTCCCAGTGTGGCTCTTTCACTTTCTCTCCTTCGCCCCTTACTGCTTTCAGGCATGTGACCTGGTCTATGCCAAACCCTCCACTTCTTTACAGTACTTCTTCTTAGTCAGATATTTCAGTACATTTTGTGATTGGTTATTCCCCAGGTTGCTTCTCACTGTCAAGCTGTAATTCGTTATGTCCCATTCAAATGTGTTCTTTCTCAGGAGTTTCACTGTCCCCCTTAAAAGTTATCAGATTCGGATGTTTGATTTTTCCCTTCTGGTAATGATCCTGGCATGGTACGTGCATAACAGTGGTCAAGGGCTGGAAAACCCCATCCGCCATTTTCAGGCCAATTACACATTTGGATCCGTGATGCAATGTTGTGTCTGCCTCCAACAGACCACAATACCTCCAAACCAAGCTGAATGTTTTTTCTTTCCAGCTAAAAGCTAGTGCAGTGAATCAAGCTGTGCCTGTAAGTGTAACCATGGCAACCCACATGAGAGATTACAGACTTTTAGGGTCTCTGTGGTTTCAAGCAGCTGTGAAAGGGGCTCCTGTCCCTTTTGCACTAACCCTTGATGCTAGAAAATGGATCCACCGTCAATTTTCTTGACATTACACAAGAGCAACTGTGAAATTGGTGCAGCTCTGGGTGATCCTCCATATAGTACCCCCAAGTATATTTACACTAAGTGGGTTGGCATCCCCAAACCCCATAGCTCCTCCTTTGCAGCAATGATGACAGAAAGGACATGTGGCATTGTCACCCCCCCTCCCTCCTTTGTCCCTCAAACACCTCAGAGGTTATATAAAGCACCATTCAGTCTCTGGAACAACATGCCCAACGGCTGCTTGGTTCAAAACCAGGATGTGGTTTGGATAAAAACCTATGGAATGTAGGGGGTTTATCTACAACAAAACAAGGATACCTGAACTGGGTCCTGCCAATGCCACAGTATCAGAATGGGAGAAAACAATTATGCATCAGGGATCTTACTATCAGAGGGTTACTGTCTCTGGGATATAGGGCACAGTCGCTTCTTGGATCAAAATGACATTCTCATGGAAATAGGGCTCAGACACTTGTTGCCATAAAAACTTGTTAGTGGTTTATAGCTCCCTGACAGCTGTTTGTAATCTGCACCAGAAGGCTAGCTTCTGGCACATTGCTTCCAGATAAAGGGAGTTTTAGAGCCCCAGTTTACTAGAAGGGCTTGGTGCTGTGACGAATTGAGGGAACTTGGCACTGCCCCCCCCCCCCTATGAGGCTACGAAGGGAAGCCTGCTCCGCAACACCCTCTGTAGAGGTCGAGGCAAGTGGGACCTGCCTGACGAGGAGAGACTCCCCCTTTTGGGACAAGGCCTCCCATTCCCGTGAAGAACTCCCTGAGGTCCCCCACACAATGGTTCATGTGAACTTGTATAATACACGGTGTGTTAGAAGTTTCATGAAGATAATGTGAACAAATATCATCAGCAACAAGAAAGTGAGGATATCCCTTTAACTCAAACTCGCCAATGGACTGTGCCGAGGAGGCTGATGCGGGATGATGTGCCAGAGAGAGAGTGCCAATAGAGAGCCGAACATTGAGAGAACCTGGAGAAGCCCCCTTTATGTAAGAGAACGGAAGAAGGTGGGGCTGTCGTAGAACACGGATCCCGTTTAAGTCAGAGCAGCTCTGATGTGGAGCGACAAATGCTGGGAGACCACAGTATAACAGCAAAGGAAATCCAAGTCCGGTGGAAGAGAGAGTTTGGTGGTGGGCAGTCCACCCATACAACAACGCTGACACCATGAGCGGGAGGAAACTACTCCTGACAGATTAACAGCACCAGTGACATTAAGAAGATGAGCGTGAGACACAGAAGAAAGAAAAGCCGCAGGAAGTAAGCCGCAGAGCTACAAAGGAGACGAAAGAGAATCCAGTATCCACCAGGTACCAGCACTGTTGCCCGCAAACACAGAAGGTAATAGGTGGAACGTGAATACCAGAAGAGCAAGAGGGACTCAATGTAAAGCATACAAAACTCGTCCCAGTATTGGTATGAAGGGAATTTGAAATTAAGCAAGAAACCAAAACTGTGTTAATGAAATAGAAAAAAAAACACATACTACAAAGTCGGAGGGAAGAAAATTCGGAAACTTCTCACGTTGGGAAAAGGGAAAAGACAACCCATATCCTGATGGTAAGAAGGAGACTATAAGAGGAAAGGACACTTGAGGTATACAGTCTTCTGACAGAAAGAAGAAAAACCTCATACATGAAACAGCACTCTGGGAAAGGGTGAATTATAATTGGAAATTGAGTATTCAAAATATACGAGAGGAGAACAATATACAAGGTCATCCGGAACCCTACAAAAGAGAGAGAACGTACTTGAATCAAACTAAAATAATTAGAGAGAAAAAGAAAAATATCAGTCCCCTAAAGGAGCTATACAACTTAAGATAACTAAAGACTATTTGCAGTTGGTCTACTGAGTGGAACAGTAGAATCAAAACAGAATCCCTGTGAAGAACACAGCAACCAGGAGTACGGAATCATTCTCCAGTTCTTAGTTATAGTAGTGGGTCAGATAGGTTACATTTGGACAGTGGACGGCCTTGTTTTGGAGATTTAAACAGGCTGACATGCACCTTTGTAAAATAGGTAGGGAACACAGCATAGTTATAGGGAAAGATATGCCTTATTTTACTTTAAATAAACCTGTTCTCGAGGAGAGGTAATCGCTGACGGCCCCTCTGGTCATCACTCACCCTCAAGGACTTGTAAGACAAGATAGCTGCACCATGTGAGGACAGGGGGTGCAGGATTCACTTACTCCAACACAACTCAATAACAAGGACTCAGTAGTTTGGCAAAGGGAAGTCCGTTTAATGATGCATACATCAAACAGGGAAACAAATGGCAATCAGCTGTAGTGCGATCACCGATCTCGCTCCGACTTCCAAGTTCTTCATTCAAACAGTAACTTTTATAGCTGATTCTTGTCATCATTGACGTCTACTTTCTATAAAAAATCATTGTGCAACATAATTGGTCAGGAAAGGTAACTTAAGCATAGGTGCTATATCTGTATATGATAATAGGGCATGCGGATTGAATAACTCTTATCTGGTGGGCGTCTACGCCAATCCCTCTACAACACACGTGATTGACGTCACTATGAGTACAACGTCTCATTGGTTACAGTGGGCCTCATTACGACCCTGGCGGAAATCGAAAAAAGATGGCGGAAATGCAATACCGCCATCGAATAGCGCTCGGTGCGATTATGACCCGTCACCGTAAAGTACGATGCCATTAGCGACACCGTAGTGAACGCCAACGCTAACTGCACCAAGTACGCGCGCGCGCGCCATGCCAAACCGTAATGAGCACCATGGCGCAAGGGTACGCGAATTCCGACCCTAGCGGACATGTACTTAACGCCATCAAGCACGGCGGAAAGTACCATTCCGCCATGGTGAGAAGTACGGCATCGCGAATCAACCGTAAACGGCCCCACTGAGTGCCTGTACACCGCTCCCTGGCCACATAGTACAACTCCCCGTAGGTGCAACGAAGTCACAATGCAACCAGTGAAATGTACAAGTCACCCATGCATGCCAACGAACAAAAGAATCACAAGAGGGGCCAATGGGAGCTGCAGGGCACAGATGGCACGAACACAGAAGCTATTCCAATGGACATGACCTCAGACTCCCACCAAGAAACGCACGCAAACACAGGCACCTGTGACCAGCAATATTCCGATAATCACATCATTCCACCAATCCACCTGGCTGACCGGCATCTGTTACACAAAACCTAATCCCCCGCCCCTGAGCATGACATCAATCAAACAGTCATATTGGCAGCCCTCACCCCTGACCTCACTGGGCTTCGTAGGCAAACGCGCCCAGCACAGTACCACGCAACTATACTCCGAAGCTGGAACCCAATGCAGATCTCCTCACAATACATCGCCCCCCAAATCGGAATATGCCACATCACTTGCAAAGAAGAACGCTACACGGCCCATATCAGAATAGAAATTTAATGCACAACAAATACACCAAGCCCATACAGCCATTAGGCCATGAACTCCAAGACACATTTCACCATTGTGGGCTGCATCGGCAATAAATGACCAGCTACTTCTTGTGTGACGCCCTGTTCCTTCATGGTACACAGGGGCTACATTCTCGTACGAAAAGGCAACATGGAAGCGCCTAGAACCGCAGGGCCGTCCCAATAGGGAGGCACTAGTCCAGCTGGAAGGCCGAAATGTTGCTCCGAGCCACTAGTACTGCGTAAGGGCATGTGGCCCATTGGCGATCGTCCCATAAGATCGTAATGCTGCTCCACTGATTAACACGAAGCAGCAGGTGTCGGGAGTAAAACCCATCTGCAGGAGTGGCATACAGATGGCAGTGGCAAAAGGGGAGGAGATACCTGTCAACCAAAAGAAAAGTAAAAGAATAGAATGGCCATCAGAACTACATTCGAACAACTCACTTCAATGATCACACTAAATCCACAGCCATATGCATGCTAGCCCACTCCAAAGGATCATCACCACCCAAAAACCACTTGCGAATCATAACTATCTATATCGAGGTGAAAACACTATCACAAACGAGTGTACCTGTGCATGCGTCTGTTAAAACAGAATCCATCTGATGGGATTGGTAACGTGTATAGACACAAGTGTCTGAAGGCGCGTCGAGACAGGGAGGGCTCAACAAGGCCAGATAGACGATGGTCCCACTATGGCAGCCCTGCATCACATAGCGCAGGGGAGGCGGATAGATTCCAAGAATCCCTGTACATGGCAAACTCTGTATCAAATCATCTGTCCATGCATCCATACATCATTCCCTCATCCCGGAATGAAAACGCCTGTTTCCATACTCACATGACATGTGAAATTTCCATTGAGTCTGTGCGTCATGCAGCCTGCAAAATCCACTGTGCCCCAGCCCGTAATTCCAGTGTTGTGAAGTAACATGTATCTGGGAACGTCCGGCCTCATCGCCCACGTCGCTATTGCGCATCCCAAACTATTCATATCAATCATTGCATCCTCGCCATGGGCCCTGTCCCAAGGACATTGAACAATAGAACGTTATATTTGCAGTCAGACCTGTGGGCATCTCCTCGCCGCTAGCTGAAAACCGAAAGCGCCGCCCTTCGAATTCCTCATTTGCAACATCACGTCGAAAAGGCATCTGTGGCCGCTTGTAATCACAAATTAATCCATCTAGTGCGGCTGTGTGTAAAAATGGCAACTGCCTTCACTCACAAATGGGACGCCCCGCCCGTCGGTGAACCCCGGTGCAGTGATGCATGAGGGTCCACCGTTACTCCAGTACTACGTTCCACTGACCCTTCACAAGTCTGTTCGCGACTGCAAAGAATGTATGTGAAACAATGGGACCATAGCCGAATGTACATATCAACCAATGTTACACGGCCATCGGGTACTAATACATGATTGTAATAGCAAGATGCCATTCCTCGAATTGCAGCGTTGTGTGCGGGACGTGCTCGCCCAAAGGGGAGAGCAGCTTGCACAGGTGGAATGAATCACCACAGGTGGAGGCCATACAGCCTGAAAACACATAAATTGCACGCCCAGTCTCCTCCCACAACCACTCCGAAATGCTACCGGCAGGACTCGCGATGTTGGCCCTGGGGGACCTGATAGCACTGCAAGTACTCCAACTCCAAGAAGAAGAAGAACACCAACTACAACCGGCCGCACGGAGGAGACGCAGGAGGAGGAGGAGGGCAAGGCAGGGCCAGCAAGGGCCGCCAGCACAGCCACTACCACCACGCAGGCAGCCCGCAATCCCACGCCTCCGAGCACATCCGTTCAACCTCACTGATGAGCAGATCCACACCCTCTACCGTTTGGACCGGGACACCATAGCCGCCATTGTGGACATGACACAGGCTGACCTTGTCAGCATGATAGATAGCCCAACCGCCATCCCACCCCTACTGAAGGTGGTGTCTGTACTACACTTCCTGGCCACAGGCACCTACCAGCACACAGTCGGACAGTTGCATGGCATTTCTCAGCCACTGTTCTCACGGACACTATTGCAAGTGCTCGATGCCCTCCTGCAGCACGCAGACGACTACATCTCTCTACCACGCTCGGAGCAGGAAATTACCAACACAAAAGTGGGATTCCATGCACTTGGCGGCATACCGGGTTGCCTTGGTGCCATCGACTGCACCCATGTGGAATTGGTCGTCCCACATGCCATGGAGGCCCAGTACCGCAACCGAAAACAATTTCATTCTCTGAATGTACAAATGGTGTGTGACTCCAACAGGATCATTACACATTGTTGTGCCCGATTCCCTGGATCAACCCATGATTCTATGATCTTGAGGAACTCTACAATACCACGCTACATGGAGCGACACGCAGGGAACAGATCCTGGCTACTCGGTGAGTCTCATTTCATGCATGATGATGTGGGGTATGTGATGCGGCAATGACCTGGCAGGAAGGGGGGGGGGTGCATACGTAGCAATGGCATTCCACATAATTCGTTTATCGTCCACATACAGGTGATGCCGGATATCCACTGAAGAGATGGCTCCTCACACCAGTCCAGAACCCACGGGACCAGCATGAGGAGGACTACAACCATGCCCACTCACGTACCCGTGTAGTCATTGAACAGGCATTCGGCCTACTGAAGACCCGTTTCCGGTGCCTCAGCAGGTCTGGCGGGGCACTCCTGTACCGCCATGAGAAGGTTGCAAAGATGGTGATGGCATGTGTCATGCTACACAACATGTGCGTACGTAGAAATGTGCCCATGCCCCCTGACGCAGAACTGCAAGCACCTGAAGATGGTCATGATGAGGGTGGGGATGTGGCAGCACCTCAAGGAGTCTGCGAGGCACAGGAGGGCCGTGAAATTCGTCAGCATCTCATAGATGCATGCTTCTAGCACTCACGCCTGGTGGCTGATACATGGACACGGGACTCGTGGCACTGTGTGTGTCTGGTACATGCACAATATGGACTGTACGCCTATGATGGCCTAGTACACAAAGATCATTGTCCACACATCTCATTGGTTGATCGTGCATTGTTTATGGCATATGTGATATCATGTTGAACACCCTATCGACCCGCCACCCAAGTGAGCCCAACACACCCCCTCCACCCTCCTACCTCCCCCCCGAACACCAGTGTCCAAAGATGCTCATTGTCAGTGGGCAGTCGCTATTGCAAGCCCCCTCTGCGGGTATCAGGGGCACCCCTGCCTGTGGAGCGCAGGTTCCTCCCAGATCTACGTTGGGGGCTGCCCTGGACGGAACTTGCAACGGATGATGTCTCTGCCTGCTCACGTCCATGCATGTCCCTAAGGGTTTGTGAGAGCTCAGTGAGCACACGGCGCACTGCGGCAAGTTCGGCACATACGTCTTTGGACGTCGCATGCAGTTCCCCCCTGAGGCTCTCGGTGCTTCTCTCCATTTGGACTCTCAGGCTCTCGGTGCTACTCTCCATTTGGACTCTCAGGCTCTCGGTGCTACTCTCCATTTGGACTCTCAGGCTCTCGGTGCTACTCTCCATTTGTGCCCTAAGTGTCTCAGTTGATGTTTCTATGTCTGCCTTAGTGCCCCCACATCCATCGGCATGGTCCTTGAGGAGCGTGGCCAGTTGCTGCTGTTGCACGATTAACTGGTCGAGGGACTGTTGCCTGTGCTGTGCCATGGCCATTTGCGGTGGTGTCACAGAGGGGCTGTTCGCCTCATGTTGCCCTGCCACAGGGCTTGTGGGGGATGGCCAGTCGTCGTCTTGTGGGTGCCCCTGCGTGGTATCCTCATGGTGTACGGGATGGAACAGACAGGGGGATTGGGACAGGTCATGGATGGATCTGACTTCGACATCCCCGTCTTCTGTGTCGGAGCATGCTGCCATTAATGGGGTGTCACCTATGGTGCTGCTGCCACCAGAGGCAGTACCTTCTGTGGCATCCATTGGGGGGACCTGTGGTGGTGCTGTTTTGGGCATGCTGGCTGCTGGGGTGCCTGTTGATGTTCCCTCCTGTGTGCTGCCACTTGATATGTGCTGCTGCCGTGTCTTGATGCGTGCAGCTGAGGTGGAGGGTCTTTGGCTGTCGGTCTTGGCCCTCTTTGCAGGTGTGCTGGTAGGGGTGTCCTGGAGCTCGTCGTTTGGATCGGACCCTGTGGTGGAGTAAAGGAGGGCGAGCGTTATTGATGGGTCTGTGGGAATTGGAATGGCAATGTATCACATGCATTGGGGTGGTACCTGTGGGTGATTTGGGTCGGGTCCTTGGAGGTGCTTTCATTTGTGTGTGGAGTGAGGGTGCAGTTGTTTGGCAGCCTGCAGTTAGGGTGTGCCTGCTGCACGTGTAGTGGGTGTTATTGGGGTTTTTACTTATTTATGTATTTATTGTGGTTTTAAAGTGCGCTATCAGGCAAATGTGTGTGGACGTTCTCCTGGCCATGTGTTGCTGTTGCGCTATGTGGACACATGTGGATCACATGATTGGACATTGTGGATTTGGCATGGTTTTCTTTGGGCCACCTACCTGATTCTCCGGATGTCTGCACTCCTTTCTCCATCCCTCCGACTCCCTCTATGCTCTCCATTCCAATGGTGGAGGCACAGATTTCTTCCCAGGGGGACAACTTGATGGATGATTCCGACCCTCCCCCGGTGGCTGTGGCAATGTTGCGGTTGGCAGAAAGTATGCTACGGACGCGTATCCGCAGGTCGTCCCACCGCTTCCTGCATTGCTGTGGGTTGCGGGGTGCGGTCCCCACCGCACTTACCCGCTGTGCCACCAGGGCCCATATGGCCTTCTTGTTCGCAAGTGCCGTCCTGGTCATTTGCGTGGAGAAGACGGCGGCGGCATTCTCCTGGAGGGTCTCTGTTAGCACGGTGAGTTCCTCACGGGAGAAGTGGACCTGCCGCTTGCGGTCGCACGCTTTCTTCGCTACTTTTCCCATTTTTCTTGGTTTCACTGGGGTGGATGACGGGTTGGGATGTGTCTCAGGGTGGTGTTTTTAGTGGTTGTGTGTATTTCGTGGTTTTATAGGTGTACGGCGTGTTGTTTCCCGTTCCGGGCCCATGTTTTTACTTCCGTTTCCGTATATTTACGGTCACCGTACTTTCCGGTAGGCGCTCACTGCGGTGTCCGCTATGATGGGTGGCGGTATTGCACCTAGGGCGCCGTACGGCGGCGGTGTGGGCCGTTTTGGGGTCATTTCCGCCATCGCAGACTTTGCACTTCCGCCATGCCGTGGTGCTCGTGCCCGATGGGTCGGAATGGGCCGCACTTTGCTCCATCGTGCAATGGCGGAAACGCTATTTACGCTGTGGCGGTCCGGTCAGTCACTTTCCGCCAGGGTCGTAATGAGGGCCAGTGTCTATAAGACCCTAGATTACATGGTCCATTGTGATTGGGCAGGTTAAACCCCTAGACATAAATCCCCATTTTAATTAGCAGCATGCAGAATGGACACCCAAGGACAATGTGTACCAAGTTTCACCCTGCCTCTCTCCCATCAATCAGTATCTTAGGGCTATGTGTCAATTAGTTGGCTGGGTTTGGCCTCGGAGCTGTAGTCTCTTATCGGGAAAAGTTATGGCAGCCTGGGTTTTGGATGACATCAGGCGGTGGTACCTCTTCGTGCCTGGCTGGTCACGTGTCTGTTCACCGTGAATCTGCTTCATTTTCCTTCTTTTTGTGCATTTGATTCTTACTTAGCCTCGCCACCTGCATGGGGCCTCGCGAGTCTTGACCTTGCATGTGCAGGCTGGTATGCTCTGAAGTTGGAGTCCTGTGAGCTCATGTTCTCCTCCCCTTATTTGGTTGACCTCGATTTCCTAACCCTGAGCCGCTTTTTGCTGAGTTTCGATTCCGCTCCTTCTCCTGCCTTTGGCTAGGTTTCGAAACTTGGTCTGTCAGGCCTCTGGCCGCCTGGGTACACTTCTGCTTTTACAAAATGGAGTTGCACTTGTACACGGTGCTTTGTTGAGGTAGATATGTGGTCTTCTACTAAGCATTGCAAGCAGTATAGATTTCTTAGCATCTTGCGTTTCAAGCCTATTTACACACGTTTAATCAGGGCAGTTGCTCCCATTTTGTCTTGTGGCACCATCTACCTTAGGTTTTAACATTGTCTCTTCTCTGCGTCCCTTACATTTATTTTCATAGCTACTTGCACTGGCGTGCTTGCCTTTAATAGCCACTTTCGCTCCTTCACGTCTGTTCAGGCCCTCGTCATTTCCACTGGCTTTCCATTATGGCTTTTGGGGTCTCTTCGTGGACCGTGTGTATGTATTCCTCATTTCATGTCAGTGGCTGGTATGGCTATCTGATAGGGTACCGTGTTGCCCAGGGTTGCCTGGTTACGGGGGCTTCAACAGGTACAGATCTTCTAATATACACTGGGCAGAGTCCCAGTGCAGCTCTCTGTTGGTTCATTTGCTCTTCATGTGTCACGGACCTTGGTGAGTACCCTCTTGGCAGTTCGAAATGAGGGGCAGGGGTGCAGGTCGTGTCTGGGACCTCCTTTACACTCCCCCCTCTAGTCGGTTCATCGACCACTTCTGCTTCATTCTTCTCTTTTATTTCGTTTGGTTCTTCTATGTTTTGTTCATCATTTTCGGGGTTGGTACATGAAGGCGTGAACATGTGTCTCTTTGGGGTCCATATTTTTATCACACCTTTCACTCCATGTCTCCCTGCTGTCTTGACATGTTCATCTTTGTTCCAGGTCATTAGCTGGCACTGTCCGTTTGGACTGCAGTAGATCCATTTTCCTTCATACCTTCTTCGTTTTTTAGGATAAGTGAACTTCATTCCTTCTGGCGCAAATTCACTGGCCTTCACAAAGTCCATTATTTCTTCATCTGTCAGGTCCCGTGGCTTCCAGCCTGGCTCGACATTGACCATAATTTTCATCCCAATGGTCTTTTTTGCAGTTTTCTGCCATTGTGTGATGATTATCTTGATAACGCAGAATCCTAGCTGTACCATGGCTAGCAGGGCTCCCAGAAACTTGAATATATCAGCCATCCATTGTGGGACCCATGAGAATAGGTTCCCAAACCAGCTGTCATCATCCACTTCATTCGTTTCATCGGTCATCTGGCTTTTCAGGGTTGTCAACATGTCTATGGCCTCTGTGAGAGTTCCATTTTCTTCGTTGTATGATGTATAAATGTGCAACAGGATTCTCCAATCTTTGCAGAAACACCTCCATCCATTGCTGTGATCATGTCAAGTACGTATCTGTTCTGGAGGGTCATCAGTCTGACTGCTCTCAGTTCTTCTTTGATCGTGTTGAATCCTTTTATTGTGGTGTTGATGGTCTGCAATAACTCCCATCTGGTTATCTGCAACCATTTAGCATTCACTCCACCTTGGATGTGCAGCAAGAGCATTGTGGTGAATACTGTTGAGGTGAGGCTGAACAGCCGGTGTTCATATGGGATTGCATAGAATGCCTCTTCGGATTTAGCGGAGAAGTAGTTTTATCTCTTCATCCTGGATATTAGTTCTACAGACCTCCTCTTCCTTAGATGGGCATTTGCTTTCGGGAAGCTGTAAAGATTTAGATCATTCTTTGGAATCACTAGTGCAGGAACGTGGACGTTCACCAGTGTGCATATGCCTCCCCAATTCTTCGGTAGTCTTATAAATGCTTTGGATCCACATGCCCATTAATGGTCCATGATGACTGCGGTACCTTGTGTCATTCCTGGGGCGTCAAAGACTCGTCCGCAGTTTACATTCTCTCCCATTTTCCTTGTGCCATTACTTCTGAAGCAGAGTTTCGGGTTTTCCAGTGGTACTATTTGCAAAGGTCCTCCTCTATCTTCGACCCATGTTAGTAGCTTTACCAATTTTGGCCATAGAGGTTTACATAACTTCTGCGAATTCTCTATTGCTTCTTGTTAGGGAGAATTCTCTTATAAGGCTAATTTCCCAAACCTAGTGAGTCCCCCAGCAGCTTTGCTGGATTTTTTTTTTTTTCTCCTGCTAAGAGTGAGACTCTTTTACTCCCACTCTTAGGCATGATTTGAGGTATGTCTTTGACTTGTTATGTGCTTATGGGCTATGGGGTTTCTTTTTACTCCATAGGGTATCATCTGTTTTTGGTATGTGTGTTACACAGCACCCTCAGTGCAGTAACACGGGGGTGTCATAGTGACCCCCAAACATAGGCTCCATACCCTGGGACTGACTACTGTCTCCCAGGGCATGTAAATTCTCCATTGACTTTACTAGCCCAAAATTGTGAACAGAACCAGTACAAACCATCATATTGTGGACGTACTGGTAAGGGGTAATTCGATTGCCCCTGGGACTGTTTTCGAGGGGGCACTGTCCCCCCTCGTCGAGTTTCTGGCTGGTGGCAGGATATTCTCTATGGGATTTTCCCATTGATTTTAAACGCACCACTTTTTGGTGCAATGTTAAAGATACCGCTGGTTTATTTATTTAATATTAAATCACCGGTTGGGTCTTTTTGCCAGAACTCGGTTCTAAAATGGCGTTTGTGTCTGTCTCTGTAACTCTGACCAAGGTCGAGCCCTTTGTTCCACTTTTTGGCAGGCTTCTCCACAGAAGCCCTCCAACTGGTGCCACTCTGTCTGGGTTCCACAGGAGGGTTGGGGAGGGGAATTGGCACCCTGGACTGCGTTGCCTCGGCAACCCAAGTCGCACTCTACTCTGATTGGCCCAGTGGTGACCCGCCGACTCACCAATTAGCATGTGTGATTGACAGCTAGGCTGATGAATGGGGGTTTTTCTGCATAAAAGCAGGGCTTTTGGGACTGGAACTTCAGAAGTCACCACAGGACCTAAGAATCTGAAGAGGGAAGAAGCTGAGCCATCTGCAATGACGACACCACCGGTGGAGCCCTGCTGCAACAAACTCACCACTTTCCCAACGACAAGAGAAGATCTTCTGCTGGACGAGTCTTCTTCCTCTGAGCTGGTGGGACCAAACAGTTCGCCCTTTTCGCCTTCCAAAGATGTCTCTTGGTCGAATCACCCGTGCCAAGCACCCTGGCGGCCGGAAAGCCAAGCTCACCACTTTTGACCGCGAATAAAAGGATCACACCTTTTAATTGGGAACTCCGCGGCTGGTTTCATCCCTGTGCAGTGCAACAACTCCACATTTCCTCCTCAACGAGATCTTCTCTTCCCCTGGTCGTAAGCATGAACTTCAACCACTGCCAGGACCAACTGTCCTCGCTGGAGCTTCCTTTCTCTTTAAGGTACTGTGTCCTGACTGGCCTCCCTTTCTACAGATTGCTAAAGGTGACCCTTAAACCCTTGTCTTCTAAACTGGGTTAGCTCCAGGCCTTCTAACTATATCTTTTGAATCACCCCAACCTCTTTTGAACATTCTGCAAAGACTTTTAATGCACTTTAAACCGTGTGATCCTGGGCACATTTCGCTTTGCTCCATTTAAAGCGGGCCTGGCCTATGCACTTTGGCTCTACAGTATAACCTGCCTTTCTTCCCTTGCTCTGAACTCTTAAAAGTGTTGGGAACTGTTTTATTCTATGACCTGTCTTTTTCTCTCCCTTTAACTACATTATCAGAGTGCCATCTTGGTTAAGCGCTCACATTTGTTCTAAAAAAATAGTAGTGTTTTAACCTCGACTTGTTTGATAATCATTTAGGGAGGTATGTATACTTCAGATGACTGTGTTGTAACTTGCTTTTTATTGAGAGTGCTAGTGTATTACCTAAAGTGTGTTTTAAATAAATAATGATATACTTTTTATATAAAGCTCTGGTCAGTGTTTGTTTGCTCTACTTTGTTTTTGACCCTATTGTGTATACTCTACATACTGCCCTACTCTTCTTGAGAGAGGTCTGACTGCTCAGCCACAGCTACCAGGTAAATCTGGGTGTTGCAGTCTGCTACCAATTGGGTTTACTGCTTACTCCTGTAGTCTTAATCTTTTTGCAGTGTTCCCCAAGGGAACTGCACAGGATATTGTCTAACACTTCTCGGCAGGCTCCAAGGACCATCCACGCTCGGCATATTACTACTCCGTTTTCCCATCCATCGGGGGAAGACCACTGACCCCCAGATCTGGATTTGGCCTCTGTTCTTCCAGATTTGGGCCTCTTCTGTGATTTTGCCCTGGATGTTCAGTCTCTGGTTTATTTCCCATCTTATTCCTGATCCTTTGACGTCCGGGTTCTCATATCTAATTACATGATTTCTGGTGTGCGCCGTTTCTTGTTTTAATGTCTTGGACATAGCCATCTTCATCTGGGTAGTTCTTTTTGTTGGCCCATATCAATGAGGCGTCTCTCCCCATAAATTGTCCTCTGGTGTTGCACATTGCTACGTGTGACATACTGTGTGCTGTTGGGACATCAGTTTCTATAGCCACGAAGATCTTGGATTTTCCCATGCTGTATGGTAAGGGAGCACAGACGAAGCATTCACCTTTCGATTGCCCTCGTCCTACTTCCTTCATGTGCTGGTACCATATGTTGTTTCCAAGATGGGCTTTGCTGTCCAGGTAATCATTAAGTTCATTGTTATCTTCATAAGAGCTTCTCTGGATTCTCAGCGTTCTTCTGTAATTCCCTATTACTATGTCTCTGAACGCGTCGGTGCTGCTTCTCCGTTTCGGGTATCTTGGTGGAGCAAGCTGCCTTGTCTGCATTGCTGTGGCAGGGGATGGTTTTGAGCTTTCCCTCTTTTCATTTTGTAGTCTGTCGTGAGCTACCCCTGACCACATGCTGTCTGCCGGCTTGTCCATGCGTGGTTGCGTTGTGGGCCTGCGGCTTGCCCATTGGGTTGGGACTGGTGTGCTTGCTGTCATAGTGTCTGTAATCCTGTCTTGCAGCTCCTCGTGCAGTTTCTTTGCTCTGATTATAAGTGGGAACAAGTAGTCTATTAATACGTGTGTCTTTTCTGTGAGTACTTTCGTAGCCACTTCTGTGTTTTCTAGCAATTTTGCTATTTCCTCCTTCTTTGGTGTTTCACATAACTTTTCTTGGTTATCTCCACTATTCTCTGAAATTGGATGTTCGGCAGGCAGTTTCTCCTTCTCTGCTGCCTTCGTTGAAGGCCTTGTAGCCATTGACACTTGCCCTTGTTTATGTGCATTCTGTGTGTGCGTGCGTTCCATGGACAGTGCTATGTTGTCATTCATTCCGTGTTGACCCTGTCTCCAGCTTTTCTCTCCATTCATCACCTCACGTGTGTATGTGTCACTACTGATTACATTCAATTGCAAACTCTTTGCTTTATCATCCATTCTTCTCGGAACAGGGATTACTATATATGGTCTGGGTGCTTGTAGGCCCCGGATGTTCAGTATCTGATGGATGCATTGACATTGTGACACCTCGTGCATCAATACAAAATGCTGTTCTGATAGTTAGGGACAAAAACACAACAATAATCACTATGCATATACATATAATGGCTTTAAATGATAGCTTGCAGCATCTCCTTCCAGGGAAGCGGGGGCGCCCCTCAGATGGTGGCAAAACTAAGTTACTGTTCTGGGCCCCATTTCAAGCAAGTCCATAGTCAATTATTTATTTCTTTTCTTGCTCTGATCTCGTCACTTAAAGTTCAGCAAGTACTAAAGTGACCAGTGCTGTTCAATGTCCCCCCTCTTGTGAGTGATGATGGTAGTCTCTAGGTATGGAGTACAGATCCTTTGATGGACTATGGGAAAAGGTTAGACTACCGTTTTCAGCAAATCACATTCATTCCGTATTTTTATAATAGCCGCAGTCCCAGGGCACTCTTCCAACACGCCTTGGCCCTGTGGACATGCAGGAATCTGTTCGCTAGAATCGCTACACATCACGCAAAATAAAATATTGAAAAAATAAAAATAAAAATAAAAGCAAAAGTGAACATATGAGAAGGTAGGAAAAATAAGAAAGTTTGAAAAAGGTAAATAAGGCGGTGAAGTTCATGTCTCTGTTCTTTTCAATTGGTCTTTCGACGACAAGTTGACGAACAGTGTCTCTCTCACCCATTTGTTCCACTGTGGAGCGATATTGAAGAAATAGAAAAAATTCGAAAGATATGAACAAGATGTTGTTATCCTCGGTTCTGCTCTTCTCGATCTGTCCTACTTTAGTGGCACCGAGAACTGTATCTTTGTTTCCTTGCTCTATCCCCGGTGGGAGGATGATGAAACAGTTTTAGCATGGATCTCCCCCTTCTAAGGCTCTCCTCAGCAGTGGTTGTCCGTGATTGCTTCTCATCTGTGATGCAAAAGCCCTCAGGAGCATGTTTAATTGCAAATTTTTTGCTGGATCACTGAGGAAAGTGGGCACATCAATATTGCTAGGTCTGCCCACTAGTTCTGAAAAGTTTTCAATTAGGTGGAAGAAGACTCGGAATGCTTATCTGCTGTCTTCTGATGTTAGTGACATTTGCTCTTATTTTCTAGTCTCTAGATCTCAGGCCTTCCTTGCAGCGTGAACAGTCTTTATCTCCTCGATCTGTTCCCCAGTGAAAGGTCTCACTGGAATCTCCTTAGGAATTTTCGCTGGAAATTGGACAGCTCCACCTGGAGCATGATGCCGTGGAGAAGAGTCTTCATGTGTAGGAAATGGCCTGGATCTCTGAGGAAAGTGACAACTTCAACATCCGCAGGCCTTCCCACCATTTCTGGATAGTCTGTGACTAGTCTAATCAGGACATCGTGGGCTAGCTGCGTGTCTGCGGGTGACAAGGACATTTGCTTTTGTTTGCTGGATCCCGATCACAAGTCTTTCTTTTGTCGTGAGCAGTTTTTGCACTTTCCTGCTGCGTGGATCGCTACCACATGGTTCAGTTTGTACCACACCTGATTCAAAAAGGCATTATTTCGGGTGTCTCTGATAAATGTCAGTGTATCTGTGGTTCTCCCAACTAGTCATGGGCACTCCTCTATGATTCGGAAGAATAATGTGTATGTGATTTCAATAATGATCACTTGAGGTAGGAGCATTAGTCTCTTATTCACTGTGCTCGGGCAACTCGGCGAAGACCTATGTGATGACAGTCAGCAGTTGCCTGATTATCTTCTTATTTGCAGGATCTCCAATAAAGTCTGTGACACTGGCTTCTCTCCCTATGAGTGACGGGTATGATAAGACCACAAGCTGTAAGTCGGTTAGCACGTCCCACTTGAGATTTCTGCTGGGACGTACCATAAGTTCTTGTGCACAAAGTCTTGATAATGGATTCTTTAAATAATGTTTCTTTCTCTCAGAAATGCCCTGTTTTACTACTTATCAGAGTCTCAGAGTTCATGGTGTATGCTTTATGTGATTCAACATGTTTGAGTTACCATTGTCCCTGCTGTTTCAGAACATATGATTCTCTTCTTTACCATTCACTTTTGGCTGCACAGCAGGTTCGTTTCTTGCTTTTGTCTCTTTCTGTGCAAACGGAAAAGTTCAGTGTGGACAGGATTTTCACTCACAGGCTTTTTTTTTCCTTTTCTTCTCTGCTCATGCGTCCTTCTTCCTCGCCATAGATCTTGTCTGCACATGCTGTGGTCCTTCCCCGTTGTCTGTAGATTCCTCGGCGGTGGATGTAGTAGGAGTGCTCTCTCCTATAACCGGTTTGATGTCGTTTAGGAAGATCCAGGCTCTTCTTTCCTTGACCTTGACAGCAGACGGGGTACAGTCCTCTACGATAAACGGGCCATTACACCTCGGCTCGTCCCATCTTTTCCTGGTGAAATTTTTCACAAGGACGCTGTCTCCAGGGAAGACGAGGGGCGCGCACAGGCTGTGAGATGCGTCTGCATCAGCACTATCTATTGTGGTTTGTGCGGCGCTGTCCCCTTTCCGCTGTCGCTGCAGCTGGCCTGAAATGACAGAGGCGCTGGATGTGAGACAGTCCAGATAGGCTTTCATCTCTTCACCTAGGACCTCCCTAGTCGACTGGGCATCACACTTAGCTCTGTCTCGGGGGGTAAGAGGGATCCTCATCCTTCTCCCAGCAACTATTTCGTGCTGCGTGAGATGATGGTCGGAGCCTGGTTGGTTCCGAAGAGCATACAATGCCAGTGGTAGACAGTGCATCCATCCCTTTCTTAATGTGAGCTTCAACTTGGCTATCCTTTCCTTAAGTAAGCCGTTGATCCGTTCACATATCCCATTTCCCTCAGGATGATACGCCGATGAGAACTTGTGCTTTATACCAAGCAACAAGCTGATCTGCTCCAACACTGTGTTCACGAAATGAGTCCCATTATCTGACCTCATTACCTCCACACCCCCATCTAGGGAAAACCTCCCTCACCAGGAATTTAGCAACACAGGCAGCGTCAGGGTGTGTACAGGGACCTGCTTCTACCCATCTAGAGAAGGGACACACCACCACAATTAAATACCGGTACCCATTACACACCTGAATCATATCGACATAGTCAATATGCAGGTGCTGGAAAGGTCCTCTCACTACTTTACTACTTTTAATGTGTGCCCAGAGATCAATTGCTGGGAAACAATGCAGTTTATCATAAAGAATGCAACGTGCTCTGCTAAATTTGGCATGAACCAGTCTTCGGCGAGCGTTGCGGCAAGATTTTCCTATGTATTAGGTAGTGGAGCTATTCTAGAGCCAATTTTAGGAGGGTGACAGGCATTACTGGTTTACCAGTGCTGTCTTGCCTCCACAAACTGTCTGAGTGGTTTAAAGAACACCCTTGACGCTTCCACAGATTCTTCTCCTCCTGAGGTGCCTCTCCTTGGAGCTCCATTAACTGAGACTGCCCCACATTACTATAGGCTTCTGGTGTGGCTCGTGCTACCATCATTCTCTCATGGGTACGTGCCACATCCACGTCCATGATTGCTTCAGTTTTGGATGCCATACATTTGGCTTCTGTGTCCGCTACATGATTTCCACGTGACACGAAATCTGTTCCTTTGGTATGAGCGGCGTATTTCATGACCGCTATGCCCACTGGGAGCTGTAGTGCTTTTATCAGCCTGTTCAGTAAGGCTGCGTGTTGCACTGGCGTGCCGTCTGCTCGGAGGTAGCCCCTCCTTTTCCAGCGCGCCAGTCCTGCGTGCACTGTTGACGTCACATTAGGCGGAGTCACTGTACACTGTTACTTCCTGGTCTGCATGATTCTCAATGGCGAGTATCAACGCCACCAGCTCTGCAGCCTGTGCCGAATAATGAGATGGTATTCATGCACTGACAAGTACTTGGAATTCCCCATTCGCTATGTGTTTGATCATGGCCGCGCCTGTATACCTTTGTCCGTCCTGTTGGTCAATTCTCGAAGACCCGTCAATAAAGACGATCTCTCCACCGGCCAGGGCATTTTCCTTTACCATGGGGATCTCATCATAGAATTGCTCATAGTTCGCACAGTCATGCACAGGTTCTCCCTCTGTGACTGGCTCAGCTATGAACGTAGCATGGTTCACAGTTTTACATCACACTATTTTGATCGATGGATTAGAGATAATCACTTCATAGGCGGATGCTCTCTGAGACGTCAATGTGCCCTTTGGTTTTTCCAGTATGGCAAATAGTGAGTGCTCAACATATAGTGTCTTGGATCACCCCATCACAATGGATGACGCCGTCTCGAAGGCGAACGCGACAGCAACTAGATTTTGTTCGCATGGGAAGTGGCCCTTCATGACCGGGTCCAAATTCCTGCTGTAATACGCTAGGGGCTTGTACCCCAATGAGGTTCGTTGTGCGAGAACTGCAGTCATAAAATTGCCCCCTTGAGTTCTGTAAACCCCTGCACCATTTCTTCATTCCATTCAATTTCTTCTCTTGTTGCCTGGGCCTTTTTAAGGGCCTGTAGTAAGGGCTTGGTGTACGAGCTGTAGTCAAAGACCCATGCTCTGACATAGTTGCACAGGCCTAAGAAGCTTTGCATTTGTTTTATTGTGCGCGGCTTGGCCGTGTTCATGATGGCTTCAGCTCTTTCTGGGGTTACCTTCTTCCCCTCATGTGAGATCAGTTGCCCTATGTACAGCACCTCCTGTTGGCAGTACTGCAGCTTGTCTTTGTCCACTTGGAATCCTTTCGCAGCCAGTATAGTCAATAGCTGGACAGAGTCGTGTTGACACTGCTCTTCAGTGGTGCTGCAGATCAGAATGTCATCCACATACTGCAAAACAACGCGGTCCACCGCAATATTGCTTAGGTCCATTTGCAGGACTCTGTTGAAAATGGATGGAGACTCGCAATACCCCTGTGGCAACCTCGTACTTTTCAGGCGCATTTGTCTGAAAGTAAATGACGTTAGGTCTTGTGAGTCACGGTGCAATGGAATCGAGAAAAACGCATTTTTCAAATCAATCACCGTGAAGTATTTTGCCTTAGTGGGTATGTTGCACAAAATTGTGGATGGATTAGGGACTAGAGGGTATTCGGCTTTGACTATGTCGTTCAAGGCCCGTAAATCCTGGATTAAACGCCAGGACCCTCCCTTTCAGGATAAATCACTGTGTTGCAAGGTATGACGTCACTAAGATTCCCTGCTCCATCATGGCGGAAATTGTCTTTGCAATCCCTTCATCCGCTTCTCTGGACATGGGATATTGTCGTGCCCGCGGTAAAATCGCTCCTGGTTTCAATTTGATTTTTACTTGGCGTGCCCCTTTCAGGAGACCTACATCATAGGGTCCTGTAGTCCATACTGTGGCAGGCACTTGGGCCATGTCATCATCAAAATATTCTGGGTGTACTAGTGCTAACATCATTCTCTGTGGCACTTCTCGTTTGATCATTTTGACCTAAAATATGAGACTCACTTCCACCCGTGTCTCTTCTTGGTCAGGGTGTTCTTCAAACAGATCGTCATCGATGACGCCAGTCACTCGATACCCTTCTTCGATGGCAACTATCGCACCCCATGGTCTGCCTTCATCGTCATATCCTTCAACTAATACCACTTTTCCTCGTACCGCAGCAGATTGTATCATTAAGGGAAATACTTGGCCCTCCTCTTCATGCATGGCTGCACGTCCAGAGTATTCTCTAATCATTTCGCACACATTTGAATAATGTATTCCTGGGGTGGAGCACACTATGCCATCCTCAGTAAACAAGATGGTCATATTCAAGTCTCGACCCATGATATTTACTGGGGACTGACGAGAATACAATAAAGGTACATTCATGTCGTACTCTCCCACTGAGACTGGGAGTGTATCAGTAAAGGGAACTCTGCTATGAGCTCCAGTAAAACTCTGGGTATCTATGGCCTCACCGGACAAGGAGAACTTGCCTTCTCATATACACGAACGCGTTGCACCCGTGTCAACTAAGAAGGAATATTCTTTCTCCCCTATGGTGACTTTTACCCTAGGTTCCCTATTAGGGTCTGGTGTCACTGATAGGATAGAACACATCAGAGTCCCCCGTGAGCTGTCCTATTTCATATACAGGTTCGGTCCACTGTATACTTCAGGGTTTCCCCCATTTCCAGGGTTAATTCCCCCTTTGGGATTAACGCCCTGAGCCGTTTGTGGCAGTGTCTGCTGGGGTTGTCCCTGTGGCAAACTCCCCATGTTCAGTGGCTGAACCACTTGTTGTGCACCTTGTGCACTGCCCTGCTGTGGGGTAGCAGGTTGATTCACCATGCCTGCCCCCATCCCTTGGTTGTTCTGCCATATACTTATGCTTCTGCTGCACATGCGTGCCACATGCCCTGTCACTCCACACAGCCAACATACTGGTGGTGGTCAGGCCATCTGTCCATCTGGCATAGTTGGACTTCCCACCTGTGCGTTCTGGATACCACTTTGAACATTTTGAAAACCTCCTTGGTTACGTCGGAACCCTCCCTGATTACTCTGCCAACCTCTTCCTCCAAAACCCCTTCCCCTCGGGTAAAATCCTGCATTACCCTGATTATTTTGCGGCGGGTTAGTTGCACGTTGTGCACTCGATTCGGCTGAGCTAGTTAGCATGGCTCCTTCAAGAGCGTACTTTGAGAGCTTTCTTTGCACTAGCTTCGCCTCCTCTCCCTTACGCGTTGCCTCTTTCTTCCGATTCTTTTCTTGCAACAGCCTACAGTAATGTGCAATTGTCAACTGGATTTCGGCCCACGGTTTAGCTTCTATTCCTACTCGTTTTTTTAGCTGTTTTTGCACCGGTTCTGTTAACCCTTGGCACAATCTATGGTAGAATACAGGGATAGATTTCATCCAAGACTCATGCGTTTCGAGTACCCACGCGTCTTGAAAACTCTGGATATAAAGCAACGGATCCTCTGACTCTTTCATTTTTTGAGTCATTATAGCTCCCATATCAGATGTGTTTGGATATAGCTTACGCAGCACTTTCCGTACTGCTGCTCTACAATTATTAAATGGTGCTCCGTCATGAGAGGTGTTAGTTATGGTTACCCTAGGGTAGCCTGCCCTTTTCCACACGTTGTCTGCTCTTTCACTGAGTATAGCAATTAAGAGACCCTTAATGTCCCCTATGGCTAGGGTGACGACCCCCGTCCTTTTCTCTAACTCATGTATCCACTTTCCGGACCCGGATGTCAGCATTGGAAGCTTATTTTTAAGGTTCTCTCGGTCCATGTGTGGCCATGGAATATATTGCAGTCTTGCTCCTCACTTTTCTAGCAGTGGGAATTGGAATGCGTAATCCAACCAAATTCCTTCCCAATACCTCCTTGGTCTCTCGCCGGGGTGGCGTTCTCACCTTGCTGCCTACCTGGCAATGCCCTTAAACTATCCGTATAGGCAGGTGTTGACGCCCCCCTCTGACCGTGGGGTGTTTCTACATGTCAGCTGGACTGTCCAGCGGATTTCGGTGTCCTACTTGTGGCCGCGCCAACATCTGACCATCGTACTTCTCGGTCCCCTGGGAGCCGCTTTTTTACACCGTCTCCCAACATCATGCGGCACCTCCTCCGTTTCCCCACTGGAGTCATCAGACTCTGAATACTCCCAGTTTACACAACTTCTTGCATCATTTTCATTCTGCCCAATCTCTAGCCTGTCCAGGGACAGTCCCCTGCTCCCACTACTTCGAGTTACATCCTCCATGTCATATAGCCGAGTGCTCTCTAAGCGCTCATCCTCCCTTCCCTCTTGGGATATTAATTCCAGCCCCATCTCATCATATATTTTATCAATCGTCTCCCCGATGCTTTTGGTGTCGAAGTCATCGTCAATATTTGTCCAGCTTGCACCTGGCACCGCATCATTTGCAGGGAAGAATTGTCTTAGTCTTCCCAGTCTAAAATAGAATTGGGTTTCTTAACTGCAAATATTCTAGATCTCGCGACCTCTGTCTGCACTTTCGTTCTGCTTCCTCATCTATTTCTTTTCGCTTCTTTGCTTCTTCTCTAGCCCTATCTACTTCCCTCATCCGTTCGTTTCTACGTTCTTTTGCCCTTCTACTTTCCTCGTCTTCTCGCTTCTTCACTTTTCTTTCATGCACTCTCCTTTCTTCCTCTAACTTTAGCATGTTCTGCCTGTATTTTTCGTAGGCTGCATATTGTGTGCGACTGAGTGGTATACCTTGCTCTTCGCGATATAGTTGTTCTTGCCTCAACCTATCCTTCTTTCTTGCCCTTTCGTCTCTCATATCCTCTTCTTTCTCCCTTTGCGCCTCGTCAGACCGTTCACTCGGCCTTGCATCATCACTTCCTTTTCCATCTAATTTCAATAGTATCTGCCCTCCCATCCATTCATCCTTTGCAAATGTCAACTCATTGTTTCCTTTCCGCTTCTTGCCCTCTCTCTCTATCGAGGGGTGCACTTCTCTGTGCCTGATCCTTCCCTTCATCACCGCGTCTCTCATTGTCCCCTGGAACTACAGAGGCCAAATCGATTTCCTGTTCCTTCCCTTTTGTCTCGTCACTACTGCATGCAGGTGACTCATATGCAGGGTTGCTATACCCTGTGGCTGCCTCAAGCTCTCTCAGCGGGTAAAGTCCCTCTGACTTACTCCCTTCGATCACTGGCTCAGGCGGGGCAGGTGGCGCGGTAGGCATCTCACCCCCCTGTGTACATACATTTAATATCCAATCTGCGGGTGTGTCCTCCTCCTTCGCTTGCTCAAACATTTTCCAAAGCTCGAGAACAGGAAGGCGTTTCTCAAGCTTTTTGCCGCTATATGTGGCATGCAGGAAGATGGTCATGTGCTGCAAAACAGCCTTAAACAATGACCCATTCTGGGACCACGGCATAAACATCTTTTTCGCGGTGCCCTTAACCCACTCCTGGCAATATTTCTTCAGCCTTGTTGCATGTTTTGGCAACTGCTTGCATAGGTGTGCAAGCGGGGTAACTTCCTCCATTCTTAATTTTGTCTCCAACAATGTTCACGCAGTTTTTTAAACTTTTCACTATTATGAGTGAGCACCACATACGCAAGCTCCAATCCAACTTTTCCGCCAAGTTTTATACCAACAGTTTACTCAACACTTCTCAATTCAGTGGCGATTCCCTCTTATTTACGGAATCGCATAAAACCAAAATGGATTGCGATCACTCAATAGTACAACAATTTCACATTTGACATATATAAGATATATAGGAAAGACGCTTGACAGACTAGACAGACACCAGCTGGTCATACGTATACCTTCCTTCTAATTATTACCCCGTCATGGGATTTGAACGAACCCCATTAATACGTCTTTAAACTTATTCGTAGCCTAATGTCCCCACTCTGTGGGCTCTGGGTTCACGTTCCCTCTGACCACTCTTTAAAGTGCAGGAACAAGGCGAATTTTACAGTTTTCTCTTGGGTGCCCCCCCCTCCACCCCCGGTATTCCTTACAATTTTTTCTTGGGTGACCCCCCGGTATTCCTTACAGTTTTCTCTCGGGTGCCCCCTCAGTATTCCTTACAGTTTTCTCTCGGGTGCCCCCCGGTATTCCTTACAGTTTTCTCTACTTCTAGCTGTTTTATTTATTTATTCATTTTTTTCATCCGCCCTCCGTTACCTTCCCTTACTGGCTCTAGTGTCTATATGACATTTGCCAAAGTAATGAGTTTATTGTTTTACTCACCAATTGCATCGTTTCCTCTCTGGAGCTTCAGGATCACCACCCCTTCCTCTTCCTGCTTTTAAGTTTTCGTCCGATCCGCTGCCCGTGGGAATGAGAAGGGTTATGCTTGGAAAAGTGGGTTCCTTCAGACCCACTGCAGATTTTTGGAATATTACACTATCATTGTCCACGGGGAGCTTCTCAGCCTACTCAGCCGGAATGGCGAAAGGACTTGTGATCTCACCGAAGGCCCAGAGTTACTTCGTGCCTTTGGTCTAAGGGTGTCTTATACTATATCAATCGATTATCAATAATCGATGGCCGAAACCATCCTAACGCTACCAAGTGTTCTCGAGGAGAGGAAATTGCTGACGGGCCCATTGGTCAGCACTCACCCTCAAGGACTTGTAAGACAAGATAGCTGCACCATGTGAGGACAGGGGGTGCAGGATTCACTTACTCCAACACAACTCAATAACGAGGACTCAGTAGTTTGGCAAAGGGAAGTCCGTCTAATGATGCATACATCAAACAGGGAAACAAATGGGAATCAGTTGTAATGCGATCACCGGTCTCGCTCCGACTTACAAGTTCTTCATTTAAACAGTAACTTTTATAGCTGATTCACGTCATCATTGACGTCTACTTTCTACAAAAAATAATTATGCAACATAATTGGTCAGGAAAGGTAACTTATGTATAGGTTCTATATCTGTATATGATAATAGGGCATGCTCATTGGTTACAGTGTCTATAAGACCCTAGATTACATGGTCCATTGTGATTGGGCAGGTTACACCCCTAGACATAAATCCCCATTTTAATTAGCAGCATGCAGAATGGACACCCAAGGACAATGTGCACCAAGTTTCACCCTGCCTCTCTCCCATCAATCAGTATTTTAGGGCTGTGTGTCAATTAGTTGGCTGGGTTTGGCCTCAGAGCTGTAGTCTCTTATCGGGAAAAGTTATGGCAGCCTGGGTTTTGGATGACAGTCTGGGTTTTGGATGACATCAGGTGGTGGTACCTCTTCGCGCCTGGCTGGTCACGTGTCTGTTCACCGTGAATCTGCTTCATTTTCCTTCTTTTTGTGTATTTGATTCTTACTTAGCCTCGCCACCTGCATGGCGCCTCCCGAGTCTTGATCTTGCATGTGCAGGCTGGTATGCTCTGAAGTTGGAGTCCTGTGAGCTCATGTTCTCCTCCCCTTTTTCTGGTTGACCTCGATTTCCTAAGCCTGAGCCGCTTTTTGCTGAGTTTCGATTCCGCTCCTTCTCCTGCCTTTGGATAGGTTTCGAAACTTGGTCTGTCAGGCCTCTGGCCGCCTGGGTACACTTCTGCTTTTACAAAATGGAGTTGCACTTGTACACTGTGCTTTGTTGAGGTAGATATGTGGTTGGCGCTTGCCGCTCTGTCTTCTACTAAGCATTGCAAGCAGTATCCATTTCTTAGCATCTTGCGTTTCAAGCCTATTTACACACGTTTTGGTTGCTCCCATTTTGTCTCGTGGCACCATTTACCTTACGTTTTAACATTGTCTCTTCTCTGCGTCCTTTACATTTATTTTCATAGCTACTTGCACTGAAGTGCTTGCCTTTAATAGCCACGTTCGCTCCTTCACGTCTGTTCAGGCCCTCGTCATTTCCACTGGCCTTCCATTATGGCTTTTGGGGTCTCTTCGTGGACCGTGTTTAGGTATTTCTAATTTCGTGTCAGTGGCTGGTATGGCTGTCTGATAGGGTACCGTGTTGCCCAGGGTTGCCTGGTTATGGGGGCTTCAACAGGTACAGATCTTCTAATATACACTGGGCAGAGTCCCAGTGCAGCTCTCTGTTGGTTCATTTGCTCTTCATGTGTCACGAACCTTGATGAGTACCCTCTTGGCAGTTCGAAATGAGGGGCACGGGGGCAGGTCGTGTCTGGGATCTCCTTTACAAACCTCACAGTAAAAATGTCTTTACCGCATCCACATCCTTCTTCTGATCAGCCACAGTGCCCTTCTTACTCACTAAGGAGTTCCTCAATCCTCTTTTCCTCTACTTTTCTCTTAAGAAATATGCTGTGCTTCTCAGTAAAAGGGTTGTTACAGATCTTTCCTCTCTTTCTCTGAGGAACATGGTGCTATTCCCTCCTGTAATATTATTCTGACCCTCTCTTTCTGTAGCCTATGTGATACTGTGCTCTTCACATCGGTAGGCAGGCCCAGGGGTTCAACAGGTCAAGCCGGCCCAACACCCAAGTCCTCTTTTCAGGTGTAATCACAGATGTGAGGTTGATTTTCCCAGGGAATTCGGGATTTGCTGTACTCCCCCCTGTATGAGCCACAACCCCACTCTCGGCAATCCTTAACTGCTCGTATTTCTGCTCTGCCTTCTTCTCTTTGTGTTGTTACCATCCTTCCTACCACCACTCCTGCTCCCACAGCTGCCACATCTCTAGCTATGGTCCTGTCTTTTATAAGCCATGCCAAATTCATAACTCCTGCTAGTGATTGTTCTCTGGTTATAGCCTTTTCTGAGGGGCCTGTTGTATTGGCCACTCACATTGGTTGCGCCTTACACTGTTGGTCATTTTTCAGTGACCTGATAAAATGGTTGGCAGCCCTCTTAGCCCCATGTGGAAGTCCTGCCTTCTTTGGGTCCTTTGCTATGCTTGGCTTGGCTCCCTGTGGCAATCCTACTTTTGTGGGTCATAGGGCGTGCCCCTATGCTGCTGCTTTCTTCTTCTTCTATGCTTCTGCTGAGACGATTGGGGGGCTGCTGCATGTGTCTATTGGTTCACTGCTAACTGCCAGCAAGAATCTGCCTCATTCTTCGACTTGGGTCTCTCTGCTTCCATACAGCTGTGTTTGCGTTTATTAAGTATTGCCGAATGTGTGCTTGCAGCCCCCACGGCCTATGCAGTCAGATGCCTGCAGGAGTTAGGGAAGTTGCCACCCCTGCCAAAGTTTATATTCCCGGGTTAGGGATTTCACTCTTTCACAGACCTGTATTTAGGATGGTGCCCAGAACATACAGGGATGGACTTGACATCACTCAGGTCAGGCCAATGGACTGAAGATGGAGGGGGCCTCTGTGGATCCCTTCCTGTACTACCTCCAGATAGCGTATGGCTCTAGCTAAACCAGGGTAGTCCAGCTTTCCGGGGCTGCAGAAAGACCTTCAGACTGGGTGCCAAAGGGTGTTGTCTGTCTTCATCAAACTTGCTGCTAGGATTTTACTGTTACTGGAGTAACCACTATCAACTCTGTTTTGATTTGTTGACTGCTGAAAGTTGCCCATCAGAGGAGGCTGGAAAGAAACACTTTCATCAACACACCCGAGGCCTAGAAGGGAACACAGCGAGAAGAACTTCAAGGCTTGTCTGCATTAACAACTCTTTGACAAGGACACCTAATACCCTGAAAGGATACACTGTTCTAATGAGACTTTATATACTTCAACTCTTTAGGCTTCTTGTTATAAACCCCAAAATTCTTTCAAGCCTTCAAGCCCACAGGCATTTCCTATAGCACTGCATTTCATCAAGGAGCATTTGAGATGGTTTTGAAACAACAGTCTGCATCCAGACCCCAAACTAACTTGTCAAACGCTTCAGACACCTGGCCACCTTGTGCACCCAAAACCCTGCTGCACCTGTTGAATTAAAAAACCACACTAGTGAAGTGTATGGGTAACCTTGTATACCTACATCTTTAAAATGACTCTAAAATGTTCTACCTTTAAATGAGGTACTGAGTTTATTCCGTGAGAATGCATCCTAGGAATTTGTAATGGCTCGTCCAGTATTTTCTTGCGTTCTACTTTAAATAGAAAACTGAGGTAGTCTAAATTAATTCATCTTGTATTCCATTAGTGAAGTGCAAATGAAGTCCATATTGATAAATACAATTACTTTCAATAACATTCAATGAAAACATTTTACTACTTGACAGCATATACAACATACACAATATATAAAAACAATACATATTATATTAACTATACCAGAAATAGTCAAAAAGTGCATGGACGATGGGGATCTTGTTGAACTCTCAAAGAGTAACACACAGAGACTTGTTGTGCTCGTATTATGTTGTGTACCCATGCGTGGACATGCACGGCGCTACTGAGTACAATGCTGCCCAATGCTTCCTTTCTAAGAAGCTAAGATATTTGTATTGCACAGATCTTAGAGATATTTCTAATTTGTCCTGGATGTAATACAGTGCTGACTGCCTTTATTGAGTACAAGGTGCCTACCAGCTTAATTATAATATAACTGGCTGTGTTCAGTTTGAGCTGGTCTCTTAGTCTGAACTGCTGCACACCCAAAGAGCCAGTCATGGCATCCTGATTCAAAGCAATTCCCACCCATGATCCTTTCCAAGCCGCTCACCAAGTTAAAAACAACTGGACCAAATCAACCAATTCTGGTACATAGAGAAGTGTCAAGAAGACAGGCTGAACACTGTCGAGTCTTGTGAAGAGACTGGGATAAGGAAGGGCGTGGACTACATGCACATTTCTAGGCATTCTAGGTACCCTGGCTGTTTTGTGGGGTGCATTTATAGGCCCTAAAAAGAAATCCCTGTCACCTGAAAAGCTGCATTAAACATTGCCACCAAAAATGGCTGTGCTTTGCTTTGCCTGGCACATGTGTGGCAAGCATTAGAACATTTCACCAAGAATGGCTCTGCGTTTGCTTTTCTTTCATCTGAATAACAAGAAGTTATGCACTGCGTTCAAAAACGACCCTGCTTTGCTTGTGTTTCCTCTGAATGATCAAAAAGTTATGCACTACATCCAAAAACGGCCTTGTCTTACTGTTACTTCACATGAGGGGCAAAGATGTCAACATTGCAACCCGACACAGCTTTTGTTTTCCCTTTCATGTGAACAGCAGCGCTCTAAAACACTGCAAATGGAAAAAACAGCTTGCCATTTTCTCTTTTTCATAGTCAAATCAAAGAACCCTGTGCAGGAGGCCTACCTCTCTGTGTAAATGGACCAACATCAAACGCAAACTCACTCAAAAAGGACAACATAAAGAATCCCATGACTTACAGCATTTCAAACATTAGATGAAAAATGGTTTGCACACGTGTGAAAGAAAGAAAAATGACTTTTAAAAGCCACTGTGAAAGGATAGCTTTGCTCACACAGAAATGTCAGTGAAATATGTTGCGGGTACATTATGTTTTACCGCACAAGACTTCAATCACCTTGGAAGAGGCTCAGAATATCGGAAAAACTAGTTTGAGCTCAGGCAGGAAAGTTCTCAATTGAAAGCCTTGCCTCCCACTGGAAGTCGCACCTATAAGTGAACTATTCCACAATGACATGTGATGTGACTGAGGGTGTCATAACTCCCCGCTCTGCCAGACCTTAAGGCAGGGGGCTCAGGGAGGACAAAGAATGCAAGGGTGACAAGAGCTTGACCAGGAAGTATGAGTTTCTCCTGCACCCACTACCAAGGACAACCTGAAAAACTTCAAAGAGTGTAATAAAATTCTCTGGGCACCGGCTAAACCAGGAGAAGACAGTTGGCTGTGGGAGATGAAGCACCGCCCTCCTATATGTGACAGATCCTCCAAATTGACATTAAAGGATTGATTCATCTTAGGCATTTTTCACAGCACTCAGAAAAATAAATAATTTTGTTTTCTGCAATTTTTCCATGTGATTTCCAGGCAGTTGTTTAGAGACTAAGTGCATGTTCCTAGGGCTTTGTGGACTGAAATAGCCATTAAGGAATAGTTTCTGGCTGATTTAGATATGTGACAAGCATGAGATTTGATGGAAAGATGGAAAATGAGATTATGAACATGCTTAATCATTTATAGAGTTATAACTGTTATATATTTTATGAAAAGGACAAAAAAAGTGTCAAAGGGCCATGCTACCTCGCACAGAGTTGGCAATTGATTTATCTAATTCTCCATGACTGGCCACAACAGCATATCCAGTTCACATAGCCGGGCTAGTATAAATATGAAGTTAGGAAACATAACTCAGTTTTGCTAAAAAGTTGACCTGAGAAATAAAGAACTGTAATAAATGCCAAACAGACAGAGGGTGCTCCCTCCCCTTGAACCAATGATGCCAGGAGGCAGG
The DNA here is from genome assembly GCF_040938575.1 of Ambystoma mexicanum. Classification (NCBI taxonomy): domain Eukaryota; kingdom Metazoa; phylum Chordata; class Amphibia; order Caudata; family Ambystomatidae; genus Ambystoma; species Ambystoma mexicanum. The sequence goes on from NC_090930.1 coordinate 850,451,089, forward strand.
CAGAGGAAATTGTTCGGTAGATAGATAGGGGATGGAGGACAGGGGTAATTATAGAATACTCCCCCTAGATTGTAAAGTGAATGGTGTCATTTGAGCTATATAAGGGGGGACTGTATTAGACACACAGACACACAATAAATCAGGGGAGACAGGAGACAGGGGACGGAGAGGAGGCAGCTGAAGCATACAGAGGAGAGTGCAGAGACCTCACCCCTTGCCTGGCAGTCCAGAATCCCATACAGGAGAGTGCAGTGACCAGATCCCTTGTCCTAGCTGTCCAGAGTGTCCTGAGATCCAGCTGGCTTTCCAGAATCCCAAACCAAGGTTTACTTTGTAAGTAACAGATAACCCCAATGAAAATCCCATTGAATGTCCCAAATTGCCAGTATAATTCATTCACCTTCCCATAGAAGAATCTGTGTTAGCCTGTGTATGTTAGCGTATTCCTTTGATAAATCTCTCAGTTGTCTGTATAAGTCCTTAGTATCATTTTAAAAATAATTAATTAATTTGCACATTGATATTCACATTCAAAATTGTTGCCAATCGAAATCAACAATATTTTTGAGTGTTTTTATTAATTATTCTAGTCATTAAAGTATTGCCTCAAAAGAATTACTCAATGTGTACGGAAAACCAAATGTACCCGTGTATTGTGTACCCCACAAACTCCTAAATTGCATCTGTCCTATTGAAAACCCCAAACCGTAGTCCCACTGAGAGCAATCTCTTTTGCTAGAATCTTACCGGTTATGTGCTTCTGCCCTTGTCCTTGAAAACCGATTTCCGATTTTGTAAGCTAAACCCCATCCTTAGCTGCCTTTCATTGTAAATCCTGTGTAAAACAAATTTCCATTTGCCGTTTGCATTTGCTTTCTCCCCAAAATCGATTGTTCCTTTTCTTTCCATGTTGCTCTGGTGTGCTGATTAGTATCCTATAAACTTCCCTATCTCATCAAGTGTAGCAACACAAATTTCCTTTTATTCTGTCCCCTAGCAGTTGTGAGTAGCCGTGCGAGTTATAATCAAAATCTGATTCTGCCGTTTTGCTCCAAAAACAGGCTTTCTTTTCTGGCTTACCATCTTCGGGTGGTAGGCTTGATTCCAAATCCGATTTTCTCTTTCTATCCTTACTCCTTGCCGCTGCCTTCCATCCAAAGGAATTAAGTTAGCTGATGTTTGGGGGGGGAGTGTTGCAGGGGGGGTGCTAAACATTGGTGCTATCATTTGATTGAAAACCTGTTCTTTTTCCTGTTTTGCCATTAAATATCTGTGTAAACTGTGATAGGACATCTGAAGGAATCATTGCATTTTTGTTGCCACAACATTGGTGGCTGTTGTAAAATTGTTGGATTTTTCTTTTTCACTGAACCTAAATTAATGAATATCTTATTGATACACACCGGCCTGGTTCCTAGTCCATTGTGACAGGGGAGGGTTTTAGTCCTGGAGTAAAGTATATACATTTTTAGAAACGTGCTTGGACATTCCTCTTAGTTTGACATTTACTGTATAATTGTTGTTTGCAGGATTCCACTGCTGACTCAAACATCAATGGAACACAGTCCAGGCTAGACCATGTTAGAAATATAGAGGCAATGAAGGTACACTACCCAACCATTGATCTGAGTTATGGTACAAGTTAGGGCATAGCACTTAGCCTTTGCTCTCGCTTGTAATTCTTTGGACCAGAATCTGATTTAATTGCAGGTTTTCTAAAGTCAAATGAATTTTGTAAATGCAACACTATTTCTGCAAGGTTTTAAAGTTACAGTTGGTGTCATTGAATTCTTAAAATCTTTCAGTTTTTCTCAGGTAAAAAACACTCTGGGCCCTTCTTTCGACGATGTGCTGATCCCCTTCTATGGGGGACGCTGACCGTACACAATCTTTTCGATGTTTTGCCATCTGTGGTCTCTTGGGCATGGCTTCAGCATGCCAAGGCTCTACATGCAGTGAGTACATTCCAGAAACTACCCACTTGCACAGCGAACATCACTTCTCCAGCTACCTCTCTCCTTTTGGCGCTGCATCCCATAGAATACAGTTTAGTCTCACAATAAATTCGGTCCAATTTGTCTACCTTCTCCTTCTCCTGCCTTTCTGAGCTTGTATCTATCCCTTGCCCTCACACCAACTATCTACCCGACTTTGCTTCTCCATACCTGTCCTATCATACCCTTCGTTTTCCTCTCTAAAAAGCAAAAGCGCTTCGATGCCATAAACTATGTCAGGGGGCACTATATAAATGTAACATAACATGTTGTCTATCATTTCACCACTGCGTGGCTTCATGCCATTGAAGAGTGCACAAGCATCCATGCCTTCACAGGCTGGCCACAGGGGCACTGCGAGTAGGCAGAGAGTATGTCAAAGACATCCATTCAAGCACATAGGTGTTCAGATGGCAAGCGAATTATGTGGAAGAGGTGGTGGCGCATTTTTTTTTCATACTTGGTTAAATGCATAAAACCTTTACAAATGTTTGCAAACGCATACACTGTGTGTATAATACGTTGTTACCATACATTTACATTTTTATATATTTGCAAAGTTAAAAGATACAAGTATCAAAATTGATGTCACAAGGGGTAATTCATAGATTTCAGCGCAGAGGCAGCGCACGCAAGCAGTGCAGAAAGGGAGCGTGCGCCAGCGTGCGCCAGCCGTGTGCGCTAAACAGCATTCTGGCGCACCGTGTATTCATGGAATTTCCGAGCCATTTGGAGCGCTGGCGCAGAGAACATCCTGCAGCACCAGTTACGCCCCCAAGAACGCCTCTTGTGCTAGGGAAAGCCATTGAAATTCCCGATGTAGCGCAAAGGGCTGCGCTAACCCTGGAACAGTTTACATGGCCACAACACTGTAATCGCGTGAAAATACAATGCATACCCCGCTCAGGGCAGCCAAAATGCGTGAAAATGTACTTGCGCACCCCTCGGAATATGCGTACCCCGCTCCTGCCAGGTAAATTGCGTAGAAAAAGTACCCCCTGTGGTGTGTGGGGCATGCCCAGGGTGGATGGTGTGCCTGTGTGTATTTTCGGGGGTGCGCGGGAACTTTCACACGCGATAGTCCTGGCGAGAGCGGGCTATGTGTATTTTGGGGGTACTCGGGGAGTTTCACACGCGATAGGCCTTGGGCGAGCTGGGTATGTGTATTTGGGGTGTGCACGGGAAGTGTCACCCGCGATAGGCCTTGGGCGAGCAGGGTACATGTATTTTGGGGGTATGCGGGAAGTTTCACACGCGATAGTACTGGCGAGAGCAGGCTACGTGTAATACGGGGGAACGTGGGGAGTATCGCACGCGATAGGCCTTGGGCGAGCGGGGTATGTGTATTTGGGGGGTGCGCGGGAAGTGTCACACGTGATAGGCCTTGGGTGAGCGGGGTACGTGTATTTCGGGGGTACGCAGGGAGTTTCACACGCGATAGGCCTTTTGAGAGCGGGGTACGTGTATTTGGGTGTGTGTGGGAAGTTTCACACGCGATAGTCCTGGCGTGAGCGGGGTACATGCATTTCGGGGGTACGCTGAGAGTTTCACACGTGATAGGCCTTGGGCGAGCAGGGTACGTGTATTTGGGGGCTGTGCGGGAAGTTTCACATGCGATAGGCCTTGGGCGAGCAGGGTACGTGTATTTCAGGGGTGCGCTGGGAGTTTTACACACGATTTTGCTAGCGCCAGCGGGGTACGTGTATTTCGGGGGTGCACAGGGACTTTTACACCCGATTTGGCATTGTGGGCCCTCCTGGATGTGCCCTTTCCCCCCTCCCCATTCCCTGCAGGCAGCCCACACCACAGGGGACTACCCTACACCCATGACCATGCCCTGTAGGCAGCCCACACCACAGGGGACTACCCTACACCCCTAACCATGCCCTGCAGGTAGCCCTTATGGCACCATGCACTTGTGAGCCCGAACTCATGTCCCCTACCCGTATTGACGGGCACCTGCCAGCAGGCCCCGACTCATGTCTCCCACCATTGACAGGCACCTGCCAGCAGGCCCCGAGACGTGGCCCACCAAACACCATGTTCTAACAAAAGAGACCCATGCGCTAATGCCTACACAAGTCCCCCCTGCACCCCAGTACAAGCACGGCAGCATCCACTGCCCCACACCCAAATCACCCATGCCATGAGAGCCTAAAAAGAACCACCATGCCCATGCATAAATGTACAACAGAGCCACACAGTGGCATCACATTACTGAGGCAATGCTCATTGAGACATGCACAAAACCAATGAGAGTACACAATAATGAAGAAATATGATTTGTATTAAAATACTTAATGGAAAAACATAAAGAAATATCAAACTTGTAACTTAATAAATGATTGAATCCAAAAAAAAAAAAAAATCCAAAGTAAGACAAAAATCCACAAGAGGAAAAAAGGGAAGTGGTCCATTTCAAATGTCCAAATAAAGTACATGAGAAAAATAAAAAAAAACATTGATCCATGGGATGACAAAATAACAAAAGTATGTACAAGTCTGTGAAAGTCCGAAGGGTCCATGATGCCCAAACAAAATGAAACCTACCAAAAATCCTATAAAAATAACTATGTACATGAAGTGGAGCAAAGTCCATGGACTCCAAAATAAAGAAAAAACAAAGGAAACCTAACCCTAAAGAACTATGTATAAAGGCGGCGGGAAAGTCCAATGGCTCACTTGTTGATGTCCCGGGCCAGAGCATCATAGAACTTCTCTTCACGTCCTGGAGGCGGGCCTCTTCCCTGGCCCGAGGTCTCACAGGGATACAGCCATGTCCTCCTCCAACTCCCTGCGAGTTGCCTCGAGGCACTCAGCCCACCTAAACGCCCTGCGCATGGAGTTCTCCGCCCTGACCATAGTGAGCCATGCCTCTTCTGCCCGCTGCCGCTCCTCATCTATTTGCCGGCCCAACCGCTGCCACACAAAAGACACTCCCAATCCAGAGTCCTCCTGCCCTCTGGACGATGCCTGCCCCTGTGATGTTGATGGCCCTGAGGCATCATCGCTCCCACCTTGAGCCTGCTGCTGCCGTGCATGTGCCCTGCCTGTCGATACCTGCACGTTATTCTCCTACTGGGGTCTAGTTGTTGGGGTGGCCACCCATGCTGGACCTCCGACTCCCGACTGTGGCAGGGATATCTCCTCCACTAGCCTGGCCGCTGGATCAGGGGCAGCTCCACAGGGTTCCCAGGTGATACGTGGGCAGGAAGATGGCACGGAGGATGACTGGCACATAGGGGGTTCAGTTGAGGAGGGGGTCAGTAGAAGGTCCAGCACACGGAGGAACCCAGCACTGGTGACCCGTTTTAGTAGGTCGACGCGGTCAACGAGGCATCCGAAATAACGTGCACTGTCCACATGGGAACAGTGCACGTTATCCCGAATGTCACGTTGACGCAACGCCTCCCCAGCAAGGACAGGCTCAACACGGTCCCGGATTGCCACGTCCTGTCACGCGCCTGCCATCCTGCCATTTGTCGCACCCATGGACAGCTCAACGCCATTAGAAAACTCCATCACGTGTTTTTCTTCCGTTCTTTCGGTGCTGGTCTAGTTGTTTCTCTCTCTCTTTGTTTCCCTACTTAACCACGCCCCTCCCTAACAACGTGCGTTTCAACCCTTTGCTTACCTTTGGGTCTATATACGCTGTTTTCCTCTGACAAACCCCTTTTTGTCATTTACTGTTTCTAAGCTTTCTCGCTGTGCCCTTCTTCTGTCTTGGATTCCGCCCTGCGGTAGCTACGAGCCTCGGCGTTATCTTGCTGCCGCAACGTGACTTTCTTTTCATTCCGTGCTTTTCAACACGGCTTTCTCTCTTTGTGGGTCACTTCCCGTTTCTTTCCTTCTATTGCCTTCCTGCTGCCTATATATCGCTCCTCTTACCTTTGCCTTTGATTTACCGTTTTGTTACATCTATCTGCTCCGACTTCTTCCTTTATCTATCTTCTAACGGTTTCTTCCATTCTCTTCCTTCCTCCAGCTTGTGGCCTCTATTTGTTTACCTGTTGTTAATACTTTGAAAATAAGGTGTTCCTGATCCCATCCTCCCGGACTTCATTCTTTCCTTCCTCTACATACTACAACTCCCAGCAGTCATCTGGATTATAATTCAAACCCTTCCGCCTTAAAGCCTCGTCTGGACTGCATCCTTTGAGAGGTTTTTTATGCCTTTTGGCTTTTTCCTCTCTTGCTGGCGTTCTCGGGAGGGGGTCCCCTGCCGCTTTCAGTGAAAGTTGACAGGGTGGCTTCCACCCGAGGACGTCCTTTTCTCTTCAGTAAAAAACGAAAGGATAAACAGAAGAAAGGAAGACGACGGTATTCATCTTCATCCGAAGACACAGGTGAGGAGGAGGGAGTGCTTCAACTAAGTGGAAACCCAGAATTAATAGGCAAACCTGACACGTCTGCAGGGAGAGGAAGGCCAGTTGTTGTTCGCACATATCGTCACTGAAAACAGGTCTTGCCGAAGGCATCCCTGCTGGTGCGGGATGATGCAGTCACAGGATCTGGGACAGGATTACACACAGGCACCGCCATGGCCACCTGTGCTGCCTCCTGTCCCTGCCCCTGGACTGCACCACTAGCACCAGTGGAATCCCCCCTCCAGGCCCCGTGCGTGGGCCTTCCACGGCCTCCTCCTCAACCAAACCCCCCAACAACCTGGATAACTCTGTGCCATCTTCCTCCATAGGCCCCTGTGGGGTCTCAGCTGCCCCTTCTGCTGCCAAGGAGTCCACCTCTGACCTCCGCCTCTTGGACCTACCCTCGGCAGCTGCGACCACAGGTGTGGCACCAGACTCCTCACTCCCCGAAGAAATGACAACCAGGCAGGGGAGCTGGGCCTTGCGTCTCCGGCTGGCGGTGGGATCCCTGCCGCTGTGCTCCACAGCACCGTCTCCACCCTCTTCATCAGTTGACGCTATAGACAGGGCGAGACAGAACACAGGTATCAGGGCACTGTACAATGGTCTGATACACACATGACAGTTGCACATGAGTGTCAGTGTCAAACTTCACAGATGGCATCACACTCTCCATCACACATATCATTCAAACCCACACACATGCGCAAATTAACAGGAATGTAGCAGCAAGCAGCAACATCCATACATAAACAACAGCATGAGCATCCGAAGGTGAGCCTGACGTCACATGCAACACGGTGAGTGCCAAACACATGCACACACGCAACCAGAAATACATGCATCTGTACATCTCCACCACCTGTCACAGTGAAATCATCAGCAACTATGTCACATCTGCCAATCAGCCTCCTACATGTTGATGTCACATGCATCCATGGTGTATCACAGTGGCACACATGTCAAATACACACACACACGCACATGTACACCGTGCACGTACATGAAGGTGGAACCAGCATCGATGTGTCACACCCCAACCATGCCATAGTATGCCATAGTACATACACAGAAATGTAAACATGTGAGCACCCACACATGCATTTGGGCATCATGCATTTGAACACATACACCATTGATGTGCCTCACACATGACTGGAGTCACATGCGGCAGGCTCATGTCCCTGTACATACACATCCATACACAGGCCTTTCAAGACATATGTTCAACACACTCCTGGCACACCTCAACATGCACTGCGTCCAATCAGTACGCATGGACACTTACCGGTCGACTCCGGACGGGTCGGCATCTGAAGGACCTGAAGGACCTGGAGCTGGAGCGCTGGGTGTATGCATTCCAGGACCCTCATCTGGATGTTGGTAAGATGGACCCGGCACCCCCCTGCATGTGCTGCCTTCAAGAGGCGCCGGGCCTTGCTGAGGGTCATGGACCTGAAGTCATTCCAGCGCTTCCGGACATGTGCCATGTCGCGGGCTGCCACCCCCTCCACATTGATGGCAGCCACGATATCCGTCCAGATCCTCTTCCATCCTTTATTGTCGGTGCGTGATCTTCCAAAGAGGGCATCATAATTCACCAGGATTTGCTCCACCAGGATACCAACTTCTGTGGCACTGAAGCTGGTAGCCCTCTGCCTCTCTAGCTGGAGGTTGCCAGTGGTCTCTGATGGTGTTTCCCCCGACATGGCAATCCCCGAGGCATGTGTGGGTGAGCAACTAGGTCCTGGTGCTGAGCTGTGGAGCGATGGAACTTCAGTCGGGAGTCTTCTGTTCCAGCAGTGGTGGTCACAGCAACTGGACCCCTGCAGATGTCTGACGTGCAGGCACCAAATAGCAGGGCACATGGCCAGCAGGCAGGCAGCAGCAGATCGCAGGTGGGAGCGGGCTCGGGGTTCCGTGTGGCCAGCTTGATATGGAGTGAATTGGCACGTGAAAAAATAGCACGTCAGTGTGTAATTTGAGGAAAGGCCCTTAGCGTGTAAGCGCGTCTGTGATGTTACGCGCGCGGTCGTTTCCCTCGTGACGGGTTCATAGTTAATCAGCACGTGAAAAAACAGCACGTCCACGGGTTAATGCGTGTAATTCGAGGAAAGGCCCTTAGCGCGTATGTGCGTAAGTCACGTTGCACGTGTGGGCTGGGTTAAAAGGTACGCGTAGGATGCCATTTTCTTGTACGTGCTTTTTGGGGAGAGCGAGCGGGTGATTCTTGTACTTCTTGTCGATTCACACGCAATTACTTCACAACGGTTCCAGTTCGTACTCCTTGTATACTCAGACAGGGTTCAATTCTTCTTTTGGCGGGGGTGTTGCCAACTTGCACATGCGTGTCTTTTACACGTTCTTTTTCCAGGCAGACGGCGAGTCGCGTACGTATTTTTCAACTGTGGTTGCCCCTGTGTGTCACGTACCCATTCAGAGGTCATTGTAGCCTGCGTGTACCACGCGTACGCTTATTATTGTGTTTCTGGGTGCTACAGCGTAGTGTGGGTTCTTTATTCCACGCACATGGGCTACCAGGGGTCGCATGTTAAATTTTGTTTTCGGGGTGCCTGAGCATTGCATAACCTGCCATCTTCCCCAGGGGTCACAGACAGCCTTGCTAGAGCACTAGGGTACGTATTCCATCTAGTACCCTGCCCCTTCCACCCCAATTGCCCAGGACAATTGTTTACTGCACCTCCCATGTGCACAAGAACATCAGTGCCATGGTTGGGAGGCGACCAAGTGGTAAGGGAGGCAAAGGTGGCCGACCTCCAAGAGGTAGCCACTGTAGGGGAAGTGGCCAGGATGTGCAGGGTGGCCCAAGAGGCCAGTGTGCGGAGGACCAATCAGGGACACCTCCCCCCCCCCAATGGGTCGGGGAGATGCATCTGACACCATCCCAGCTCAGGACTTGTTAACCCGGCACATATTGTCAACCCAACCAGCACAGGATGACTCACAGGCTGACTTCCATGTCACCAAGTCAAAGCCACGTGTGGCGGTGAAAGTTGCTGTCACCAGGCCACGTGGATCTGGGGCAGCAATGTCATCTGCTGCCACAAGTAGCCAGGGTGAGGAGGCTGCAGGGGCAGCTGCAGCTCAATCCAACCCAGCTCCGAGTCACCCAGCCGGCACAGTGTTGGTCCAAGTCCATCACACCGAGGTTGGTCCTGCCAACATCACCCAGCAGCCAATGCCTGCAGTGAGACCTTTGGTCATCGGGCCTTTGGCTACTTCCAGTGCCCAGTCCACCTGCGCTTCAGCCCCTACCAACCAGAGCGGCGTAAGCCACTCAGGGTCCGCACCACCTCTCAAGAGGAAGAAGGGTGCTCTTGCGGTACAGGCTGGGACCCCAGACACGGCTCCCCCCTCCGGCACGTCAAGGAAGCGTAGTTTCAATAATGTGGAACTAGACGCACTTGTGGGCTACGTGTCGGCACATGGCAGCGAAATGCTGGTGACTGCAGGGTGCAAGACTACGACTGCTCAGTGCTTCACGGACCAGATTAGTTACCTTGGATTTGTGAGGCGCACAGCTGATTGCTCTAAGCGGTGGAATGACCTCATACGCAGAGCAAAAAACAAGCTGGCTTCCAATCATGCCTATACTCTGGTGACTGACAGTGGGTCTCCACCAGAGGAGGAAGTACTCACAGAACATGAGTCAATCGCTGGAGGCTTCCTCACAGAGGATCAGATCCAAGGCGTGGTAAACCTACCAGATCTTGAGTCAAAGTCCGGTGAGTGGCCATGCATGTGGTTGCAAACCATGTCTATGTTGCTTGGGTGATGTGTTCTGATTGAGTGCCAGGTGAGGCTGTGTAGTCATGACTGCTATGGGTCACCCATGTGGTACCTCCAAACCATCCCACGGCCTTGGGTTTGTGTTTTACAGTATCCCTTCAAACTGCAGTTGACAATTTGCACCCGATTACTGCACTTGCCCTTCAACTGCCATCATGCCACAACACTGTTCATACTGTTTTCCTGTTCATTCTGCCTGATTGATGGAATCCTTTGCATGTTTACCACACATTTGTGTGCCGTTCTGCCCCAAATGTAACATACTTCAGACAGTTTTCACCCCACAATGCCCCACATGTGTTTACTTATTATGGGAATTATTTCATCAATCAGGCTGATTGAGTAATGTGCACCTACACATGCCCTGCACACAATCTCTTCGGGGCCCTGTTTGAATGTTCAACATGACAATTGTCTTTTGTCATGTCCAAGTGACCAACCATTGATGTATCCATGTGCCTGCCATCACTACATTAGTGAACGCTGGCTTTGTTGCAGTGTATGGCACATGCATGTTTTGTCACACTCTTTTGCATGTTCTATTTCATGATGTCCATCTCACATGGATGGGTGACTCTACTGATTTGCTACCATCTGGGTGGTATGGTTGTGACAGTAGACTTTCACTTTTGTCATCATCATAAATTGTCAGCTGGTATGTGCCAGGCCTGTGTGCACTCTGCAGGGTGGGATTTTAGGTGAAGAAATTTGCCACAAGCTGTGTACAGGCAGCCTCACCACATGCCCTTTCACCTCCCATGCGCAGCGGCTGTGCATGTGGTTACGGATGTGGTGGCACCACCATGTCCACCTGCACGCCCCCCGCCGGGTTGCAACGTTGTGCAGGACACATGCTGCCACTATGATCCTGCAAACTACTGGGGTCGCATATAGCAGTTGCCCACCAGAGCGGTCAAGAGAGTGAAAGCGTGACTTCAGCACTCCGAATGTGCTCTCCACTATGCCCCGGGTTGCAATATGGGCTGTGTTGTATCTTACCTCGGGTGGTGTGGTGGGGTTCCTTAAACTAGCTACTATACAACATTTTCAGTGCAATTTAAGTGTCGACAGCGACTTAAAATTCCTAATTGTACAATTATTGCAATTCATAACAATACCTAAAAATCATTGGTACAGAACATCATACTAAAGTTCAACTTTTTAGTTCAATAAATGCTTAAAAGTATGCATCAAGCCATTGACTTACATTTCCTATCTGTAAGGTTAAAATCAATGTCAATCAGTAGTATTCTGAACAAGAGTTCCCCGGATGTCATTATGATACATGATTAAGTACAACAGATGAGATACACTCAATCGTTAAACTGATATGGTGTTGGTGATGTGCAGTGATTCTTTAATCCTATACAATAATTTTGTTAGAGCTATTATCAGTGCAATGTTATCCCCCCACTTGCATCGAGCCCAAACTAGTTGCCTAGCAAAGGTGTTAAGCTCGGTATTATGGACGCAGAGTAAAACTGCTCTGTCATTTTCAAAGTGGGCACAATAGAGAACTAGATGTTTTAATGTTTCCATCCCACTCAACCCTGGACAGAATCGGCACGAGCCTTTCAAAGTTAGACCAATCTTGTCCTGCCAGGGATGTATCCGCTCGTATGTGGAGAATTGGTTGAGTTTATAACATAAATACAGGGCATGCGCTTTGTCGCTTGGAAAACACAATATATACGCTGCTCTGGGTTTACTCATTCTTTGAAAAGATGTGTATTCTGTGTATGTTTTATAACTGTCATTGGACTCGATGGTGCTTAACCAATCAAGTTCATAATGCTTCCTTTTAACAATTGGCAAGACAAGTTCTAGGTCTTCAGTACTAGCATTTATGCGAGAGAGAAGAGGTTTCATCTTATTTTCATAATTTGCAAGAGATGGTAAATTAAAATCCTTAAGCAACCCATTCAAGTCCTGGTAAAGTTCCGAGGGGTAACTAGCATGTTTGTGTAATTGAAACCTAGCAGATAAAGAGCTTAGTCCCAATTCATGGCATAAAATTGAATTTGGTAATGCCAGGACTAAACCTAAGGTCTGTTTCCACATCATCCCTTGCAGTCTGTCAAGAATTAGACCCAAGTCCAATAAACAGGAATCTAACCCATACAATAGGATAGGTTCCACTTTCAAAGCGTAAAAATCAATGACAGGAATCAGAGAAATGTTGCTATATATACTTCCTGAACAATCTCCATCTCAGATAGCAACGGCCTCATCTTTAAATTCAAGTTGGAGGTCCAAGAGTTCAAAGAATTCATGTCGGATATGGTGTAACCCAAGTAGCATGGAGAATATGAGCGCTGCATTATTGTGCCTATCATTTTCCATTGAAACGTTCTAATTTTCCTTCTGTTTGCGAAGATGATGATTCTGGACTTTGCAGGATTAACCTGTAAATCATGTCTAGATGCAAACAAGACAAATTAATTCAGCTTGTTTTGGAGACCAAATGGGGTCTTGTCATAAAAAAATAAGCTAATCGGCAAACCTCATCCAGTGCAGATGGAGTCTTCCAAGCCTTAGCGCACACATGCAGTCCCCCTTCGAGAGATGATCCAGGTCGCATGAATACAAATTTAAATAGCATTGATGCATAATTACACCAGTGCTTGCCCCCAATAAATGTTGGAATGGTGGGGGGGGCTTCTTCTTGGTTGATGTGAATCTGAAATCTAGTATTGTGATGTAACATTGCTACAAGACGAACCAAGAAGAGGGGGAATCCTAGGTCGATCATTTTTTCCCAAAAGTTATTTCTAATCACACAGTCAAAGGGCGCAGTCAAGTCTAGTGCGGCCATGTAAATGGGTCCCGAATCTAGTTGTTTAGACTTTGCCAAGGTATGTGCGATAATGGCAGTATTAAGAGAAGTTCCCATAGATTTACGAAAACCTACCTGAGATCTAGACAAAGTGTCATGAGACAAAATATAATCCTCAAGATGTTTGAGGATAAGTATTGCAAAAACCTTTGCGGAAGAGCTGCTAGGCCACCTGCCGGTCTGCCCACAGTACCATGTGTGGCAGGGTGAGTATGAGTGGTATAACCATTTATACTAAAGGGGTTTGTATTCATTGTCTCCTGTATGATCAAAATGGTAGATTTCACACTAAGGGACAGGGAGCTCAAACAATGAGCTAAATTGGCAAAACCACAACTGTTCCATGACCGGATATTAAACCGGTTTCGCTTGCTTTTTTACTTTGGTCATTGCCGAAATACTAGTCAATAAAGGTTCATGCCAAGGCAAGTCTTTAACTGTGCTAGCTAGAGAAGAAAGTTGCCCTAAAACATTGCCTTTGATTGGGTAGATGCTTGATTACGGGAAAGAACGCTCTAAAATCCTATGATGTTCGGAATTTCTAAGCTTAATTCAATGCTAGTGGCATCAGTCACAGGCAGATTACCGGAAGGAGCTGGCAAAGGCACATTCTGAACAGCCTTAGGGACATTAGAATCATAACGTGTGTTTGGAGAGGCTAGATGTAATGGAATCAAGTCCTCAATTGCGACTATAAGAGCTTCAACCACTTTGTTTGGTCCACAAGTGTCTTTGTGCAATGTTTTTAGTATTCACTGCAGTGGCAGTGGGTTTGCGCTGTTCGCTGTACCCATTAAAGTTGAAGGGCGGCCACCATTGTCCAAACCAAAAGAGAGAGGTTGACCTAAATTCCTAGATGCTGGCTGTGCTGGTTTGACCATACCATTACTGATGATAGATTCATATCCTCTTACTTGCTTATTGCAAACATGATGACTTGCAATAGAATCAATAGGTTTGGTTGCACCGGGTAAGCCACAAATGTTGTTACCGGATGAATTGGTGTTCTTTTGAGGCTGTATGATTGGGATTTCAACAGGCCCTACAAGCATGTTTTTCTGTTTGACATTATTTGTTTTTTTGCCTACATTGAGGAGCGTCTTACATTCTTCATTGAATTGATATAAATCAAGAATCTCATCAGATTTGGGATTAAGGGTTCCGGGCTGCTGCTCACCAGTCTGTTTAGCGCGTGCCTCATAAAACCGGATCAACTGATCTCAGTCTGACCACTGTGCCTTTTTTTATATTTTATGTGTCCGTACCTTTATAGATAGCACACACAGCGGACTATATCATCATAGAGAACCTCTACTCTGCAGTATGTAGAGTATACATATGTAGTGAACTTGCCTACTTCTGTGTTTGAAGCTGGATTTGGTGGGGAGGGCCAGGTACTCATAAAAGTGGGGCTTTGCAACCATTCCAAGAGATGAACTGCTGTACATGTACCAGAGGGCAGTGTTATGTTAGCAAACGTGCCCCACTGTCTTGCCCACGTGTGAGCCAGCAGCCAGCACACACTGCCCCATATGCATTCTGTTTGGCCTCCTCAACATTTCAGACACTTTTATAAAGCAGCAGCCAGGCCCCCATGAGCGAGGATTCCCATTGCAAATATCACCACAAATAGAAGTGCATCAAAACTGGCAGAACATCAATGAAACATATCAGGACCGCCATTGAATGCAAGAATTGTTCAAGACTTTCATAATAGTTCTTGTTACAGGGTAGGTACAGAATGCAAGACAGTACTACAATAGATGCTGCCCACTTAAAGACACTGTACTGTGCGCTGCAACAGATGCTGTGGAGAAGGATGAGGCTCAGAGGGGGCAATTACAGTACTGGTTGGTACTGCGAGAACAGCTTCTGGACAGAGTAGGGTGGCACCATCAGTGGAAAGCAGTAACAGTGGCTCCTGTTGGTAGCCGAGGCATCGCCACATGCCAGGACACCCCTTTCCCCGTCAGAAATCAGATCCAGCAACATCCGTACATGGCCAACAAAAACGTACAGTATGGGGGGGAGAAATCATGTGACAGTATTAGCATGCACTGGATGGGGGGGGGGGGGGGGGTTTCAATTGCATCCAAAGCCCTGTCAGTAATCCTGTAACGGCCTCCCCGACAGTGCTCTACCTCAGACTAGCACAGGGGGCCTCCCTGCCCCTCCACATCCCAGAGTGTCCAACAGCCACAGACATCCTGCTACAGTACCTTACTATAGGCTCAGGGCCCGATTCTCATCCAGCCAACTCAGTGCCAAGTCCCATCCTTTTGCATTGTTCACCTAAACGATGTGGCCACCTCCGCCCAAGCATTGTGCTGAGTGCAGGCTGCGAAAGGGCAAAGTATGCAGTTAATTATTGCTGCCCAGTCCGATCTGGTAAAGAGTTACATACCAGGCGTACTCGGGACAGTGGGAGAACTGTGTTGCTTGGCAGCACAAGGTCAGGCACAGTTCCTCTCACTACCGATTCCATTACATACTCGTTTGGCACACACAAGCTCTTGGTCTTCCAATGTATCATCACAAACTCCTCCGGCTGATGTAATTCGAACCCGGATCATTATTGGAGGGGGCCCCGATCAAAGGGGTTACTTTTACAAATAACGCTAAAACGATAGAATTGATTGCAGTGTGATAAATGTTATGCAGCTGGTCAATAATTAGTGATATCTATGGCAAGTAATGAATTCTTAAGGAATACAACAGCTCAGAATGAATACTGTTTGCTCAAGATCACATGTGTATGCTACACTGCAACCCTCCCACCCACTCATTGCTACAGTATGTTTAGGAAAGCAGTTACAGTATGAGAGTACTGCTGTACACACCCATTGCAAGTTCTGGTGAAGTCGTGAATCATTTGTAAAAAGGCAACAGTTGTCTGTAAACAAAGTGAAACTTGGGAAGGAAAAGAGCAGGGCTGAAGTCGTAGGTATACGTGGGTGAACGGAGTCCACCCACTTTTTTCAGAGGGTCGACTCAGTCCCCCCGCCCCCCAGCTAAAATAAGAAACATTGAATGCCCTCTTTGAATTTATGCCGACCTAAGATTTGACACTTCACCACTGCACTATATACCCTGATCAGAAATAACAAACAACTAAAGGTGAAATCTCTCATTTCGGTACTACAAGTTCCAGGGAAAACATTTGTAGTGGTTCTTGGAGTTTAAAACATGCACACCTTTTAACATTTTAAAAAACATTATTAGAAGAAAATACCCTCTCATGGTTTTGTGTGTGTTGATTTTATGAAAGGCAAATGCCATTTGTCATGTGCAATTCGTGTGGTTATGCAAAGGCGATTTAATGAAACGTGCATATTTCACTTTGATATGCTAATTTCTGGCAACGTCACATTCCATCGCGTTTGTTGATGAGTCCCCATTTTTTGGACTTGACCCCTGGAAAAGCGGGAAAACAAACTAGTGGCACTTGCACTTTGACTTTGTTAGATATCAGCCTGCCGCCGGACTTGAGAATTTTTCCAGCGCCTGGCTTTCTGGTAACAGCAGGGAGTCTAACCCTGGCAGTCCAGGAAGTCAAGCACCGGAAAAAGGGTATTCCCCATTCCAATTTGAGTCCCATAGGATTCAATGGGAATTGAGAATGTGGAGGCACTGGCACCGTACATAACGATGCCGGTGCCTCCGTTATGGTCTGCTTACCGTGGCCGCTGTGCCCGGCAGGGTAGACCTGTCAGGCACAGTGACTCCGGCAGGCAGACCCGTAGTGTGCCGGTCCGGTAACAACGGTGCTGGTAGGCTAACCGGCACTGTTACCGGACCGGCACACTCGTAATGAGGCCCACAGTCTTTCCTCTCTCTGAGGTTGACAAACACGTGTATATGAACTTGGGTGACATTAACAGCTACTGTGCACCAAAACAATGTACCTGCACCCGAAAACGCTCGTTCTAAAGACTGACATCGCCTCATCTGAATGGTGCAGTTCTAGAGGTTGATCCCTCCAAAAGAGGTTTGTAATAACTGGACAGCCACCCCCCAGTGAAGAGGATAATAGGCTACTCCGGAGAGATTGTTAGGTAAAGTGCTGAGGCCCGCATCCCAGCTTTGTCACCAGATGATGCTGAGATCCTAGACAGATCAGCTTGCCTCACTGATCTGCGCTTCCTGAAAGGGGTTGCCTTCTCACATCCAGGTGTCATTTGCACAGGTAGTATAGTTCAATGGCAAAGTGCTCGTCTTGGAAGCAAGAAGATGCAGCAACACAGGTTCGAATCCTGGGTCCGTGCTTAGAAACCTCTTTGGTATTAAGCGTTATAAATAACCAATTATACATTATTTAGCCCTTTGCCTGCTCGTTCTTTTTCTTTAGGGCAGGGAAAGGGACCCCTGACAGGAGTGAGCTGACCATATTTCACTGACCACTGGAAGGCTTATTTTCAGTCTACTTATTTGACACAAACATGTTTTACTGTTTTAACTCTTTCCAAGGGTCATCTTCACACTGTGTAAAACAATTGTCAAGTCTGTGCCACGTAAAGCCTATGAGCCAGTAGAAACACTTCCTTTTGTTGGGTGTACTTAAGTCTTTCAAAAACAGCAGAATATCCCAAAAAAGATTGTTTATGCTTGCATTAAATTGGAATTCTGATAATTGTATACTACCATTCCTGGGGGAGGGGGGTAATAAAGCTACATTCATTCTTACTTTTCCCCAGCATGATTCTATTCAGACATACATATATATGTATTAAAGACATTGTCAGGTTGATTTATCAAGTGATGTGTGTTCTTTCCAAGTCAGGTTGAAAGTAAAAAATCAACAAATCATGTGTATCTGTATTAACATAGCAATCAAAAGGTACAATTAAATGAACAAATGAAAACAGATCAAGAAGAGGAAAATGTGGGTCTTAAGACGAGAGCGAAACAGTGTAGAGGGAAGGGGGGCAGTACGAATATCAGGAGGGAGGGCAATCCACAATTTAGGGGCCACAGGGGAGAAAGAACGAAAGATTGAAGGGGGTCCTCGGTGGGGGGGTTAAGACGATGGAGATGCTGAGAACAGAGATGTTGGGCTTGGTTGTAGGGAGAGATGTAGGGAGAGACGCGTGCGGAATGATAGGAAGGAGCTAGACCATGGTAACATGTAAAGAGAATAGAGAGGAAGTGAAACTGAGGACAAAGGTGAAAAGGAAGAAGAGAGATCGGGAGAACAATGTTGTTAATTGTGCCTCACTGTCTGAAAGGAATGGGGGTACAATGTGGCGAAGTGCCAAAATTGCAGGCTGGGCACGAATCTCAGCTTCCCACCAAAGAGTCTGGTCCAGGGCAACTCATTTAATCGCATCTTACCTGTCAACGTTGGCAGTCCTCAAATATTTCTAAATAATCATGGCCCAGAGGGTAATTTAGTTCTCAGGGTGTGCTCTCTAGAAATGCCTCACTCGTGGCTTAACTGGCTCGTGTTGCTTAGTCTAGAAGAATTCTGACCATTAGGGCATTGAAAAACAACATGTGGTGTTCGTCTCACTTGAAGCAAGACCACTTGAAAACCACCATCCTCTTCCGATCTGGCTGATGTTCTGATAAATAACCCTTCCTGGTAACTTGGAATATGTCCCCTCTATTTCGGCTCTGGTATGTGCCCCTTATCCTTTGCTTCCAGTCGGTCTCCTTTATCTGCGCTTGAGCCCTTGCACTTTCTGAGAGGCTGCTATGTTCGGTGCATGTGTGCTTTCCTAATTGCGTGTACTTCATGTCAAGAATGTGTGCCAGGCCACGCCCACCCTTTTCATAGCTCAGAATTGGATTCCTCTATGCACACTAGGGCACAAGTACTTTACTCCTGGCCTCTAGACTCATGCTCCTCTAGATGTACAATGCTCTTGATGTTTCAGCTGGGGCATGCATCTATGCCTGGGAAGGTGTACCTTTGTCATAAAGGCCAGAGGTCTGTGTCCTGCATGCATGAGCAGCAGCCCAGCCCCCATGGCAGCTGTCCAGGAAGTATGGCCTGTATCTATTCTGGAGCACAAGTGGCATCATCTTGGACTGCTAAGGGTTGCCCTTGAAATGGCACCGGTTTATGATTCTCGGGCAGCATCGATGAAGGTGTGCAGGGCACTTGGAGTGAGTTCCCATGCTTATTGTAATTGCTGCCCCACCAACGTAAATTATACGTTGTTATTGTGGGGAAGGGATTGGGGAGACGGGGTCAGAGAGTCTTAAAATCGCATCATGTTGGTCTTGGTGAATTTTTGTGGCACAAGCTACAAATTTGCCAAAATCATTGTTACAAAAGAGAGAGGGGGAGAGAAGGGGGGAGAGAAAGAGAGAGAGAGGGGGAGAGAAAGAGAGAGAGGGGGAGAGAAAGAGAGAGAGAGAGAAAAATGGGGTTCTGAACTGAAAATATCTTGTTGGCATAGCAACCAGCAATGCCACGGAATGAAATGGCCAACTCACTAAAATCTCTTTTCATAAGCCCTCCGCTGTACTACCCAATGAGAAGTGCCCTAACAATATTAGCTCCAATCAGCAGCTTTTTAATAAGTAAGACTGGCTTTCCATTTCCCAGCTGCTTAGTGATTTCACGGGTATTTTGAGCTCGTTTTTCCCGGACATTTGGGCTATTTCTTGCCTACTTTTGCCGGCAGATCTGTTTTTTTGTGGTCACAATTTATTTTGGAAACTGCAGACCTCCTACCCCCTCACTGACCGTTATGCAAACAGTCAGATAGTGATAGATGAATACAAATGAATAGAAGCATGCATCTTTTGCATGGTAGTTTAATCGTTCAAACCATATTTACGGCGTGTATAAAGGGGCGTAAACCAGACAGCGTAATGTGCTTCCCAAACTACATTATATGTTTTATATTTGGGACTTTCAGGAATGCGACTGCTTTTTGGATTTCTCCTGTGCATTGTGTCCCAGAACGATTATGGATAATTTCCAGGCATTCTCGTTATCTTTGCCAGTCGCATTTTCTGTGAAAAGTGCTTACTGCAAGATGCAGACACAGAACCACCCGGACATCTTTGCAGTATTCCCCATGGCACCTAGCCAGTGGTCGAAATGTACGAAAAGAAGTAGTGGAACTATATTCCCTG
Organism: Ambystoma mexicanum; assembly: GCF_040938575.1. Classification (NCBI taxonomy): domain Eukaryota; kingdom Metazoa; phylum Chordata; class Amphibia; order Caudata; family Ambystomatidae; genus Ambystoma; species Ambystoma mexicanum. Next base: position 850,471,185 of record NC_090930.1, read on the forward strand.
CTGGCCTGCACCCACTCCTCACAAACCCCATCACAATGCCCCCTGCAGCACACAATACACACCCCAAATACATGCACCTGCTGTTTAAGGGAACGTTCAGTGAAGTGCACTGAAAGTACAAGTTTCAACTTCTTCCTACACTTATTTGAAAACAAAACCATTCCGGAACAGTTTCTTTTTAAAATAAAAGTATAGGAACAGTAAAACTTAATTTGAAAAAGTAGAGGAGCACCGCTCCCGCTCACTTCGAGCACTGCACCTAGCGTATGCCTGGATGGGTTTGCTGCTGCCGTCCCCCACAAACGCTGCACACTCTTATGCGCTGTTATTCAGACCAAAGTGTGTGGTGTTTGCCCGGAAATCGCATGGAGAGAACGCGGGAGATGGCCAAAAGCAAATAAGGTGGCGCAGGGACTTGAGGTCTATAAGCGGGACAAAGAAAAGGGGAATGACGATGATGCACCTACACATTATTTGGGGGTATAAACAGAGAGCACCTGCAGAATAGTTTCATCCTGTTTCTCGAGTCATTTTAGCTCCCCAGCGAGCTGCCATAAGCAATAAAAGCTGTGCGCCCATTGCAGGTCTCATATGGAAAGCTTGTAACTCGAGAGCATACTCTTAGGGTCAGCGAGCCCATGGCCGTCCAATTGTTTCCCTAAGCCAGTTACATCATAAATGAGTGGAGTACGTTTGACCTGAATGACAGCGTTTGTCAGCTTCTCAGGAAATGTTCCTGGGGCACAAAATCTTCAGAGAGTATAATGTTTTCCCTACCTTCTGTTTAACACTGTATGATGGAGGTCAATGCCCCATGTATTTTTAATCTGTATGGTTGGAGAGTCTAGGTTGGTGAATCTTGCATGAGCACTTTGTCTGCGTTCTCTACCGTCACCCACCCAAACCCAACTCTCTCTATTCCCACCCACCTTCCCCCAACCTCTCTAACCCCCACCTACCATACCCCTGCTCTATCTACCGAACCCCCACTCTCCTTGACCCCACCTACACATCCTACCCCTACTCACTGTACCCTGACCGACCCTACCCCTGCTACCTCTACCGAAAGCCCCACCCTCTCTACTCCAGCCACCCTACCCCCGCTCTCTCTACCCCCACCTAACCCTGCACTCTCTACCTACACCCACCCTACCCCAACTCTCTCTGAACCTAGTCACCCACCCTACGCCCAATCTCTCTAACCCCACTGTAAGGTAGGCATGGTATCACACGTATGACACAGACACAAGAGAACAGCTTCTAAACCTTTCTTATTAAATGTACGAATAGATGGGAGAACTCCTATCTAGCCCTATAACTAAGATGGGAGTGATCTCAACCATCAACATAAAAGAAAACCGTCCTTGTCAGTCCTAGTCAAATAAAAATGGCCTGTACTAAAAAAGTGAATGTCTGCCCTTACTCTAATACAAAAGTATGTGAAAAGGGGATATGAAGTTCAAAAAGGAAAATCAGTGTTCAAAAGAAATGTCAGGATGTCTGTGTTAGCCAAGATTAACTCACGCATTCACATCACGGGGGTGTTACGCTCACCTGGCTCCCACAGAGGCGTCGATCTGGACTGGACTGCTGCGGTCTCCACCAATGTGAAGCGTAGGGCCGAGATGATGGATTGGACTGGCCCACCTAGCTTCGTTTGCTTGGCCCGTAGGAATATTCTTCTGCAAATGGAGACAGGGAATTTACCACCCGTAGAGTTGAGCGTAAATCCCCCCCACCCCGCTGTTCTCCCCACTGATTACCTTGAATGTCCCCTCTTATAGTCTCACCTGATGATTTGAAAAGATGAGCTCTCCATCCTGCATTGAGCGCAGGGGCGCGTAGATAACCAGTTGCTTCACTGGCTCAAAGGAATTGGTGAGTTCCAGGGCAATATTGACTCCGATATTCCCGGCAAGACGCTGTATGTATGTAGTTCGTAAGAGTTCAAATGCCTGACTTTCACTCTTGTCCGATTCCTTGCAGGTTGCAGCTGGACCCTACTGAAGAGTTCCTCGTGGCAACCGGTAATGTTCTGGTAAGGATTTGTATTATCCAACACAGTTCGATAAAATGATGTCCATATGTAACCTGTTGCTTTCTCCCTTATTCAGGCGCTGAGAGAAAGTATGAAGTCTCGGGGAATAATGCCTCCGGCGGTAAGGTAAGTCTTTTGTGGTGAGGAGGGTTCCCCTTGTTAGTCCCTTATTTCACCTTGCTGTCCTTTTGTTTCCCCTTGGGGGCCGGGGTTCGGTAGGATGCAGTGGAAGCTGCGCCGACCCGTGAAGAAGAATAGTACCCCCGGTGGTAAAATCAGGTAAGTCTATGGGGGGTATTCCTCTGTGTATTCCCTTGGCTCACCTTGCTGTTCTTGTCTTCTCCTTAGGTGCCGGAGGGCGGCGGGAACATGCAGGAGGATGCGGGGAAATGTGAAGATGCTGCGAAGGCCAGTGAGTTCAGCGCAGCACTGCAGCAGGCGAGGCGACGCGCATGAAATAACTTCTTTCATCCAGCTCGAAGGTGCGATGGATCGGGAATTCAGGTAAGGATCAAAGGTATTGCACTTGTTCTAACCTTTTCTCCTTCTTTCTCCCTTTTTCTAGGACCTCCAAACTCGAGGTTGGCGTGGCAGAAGACTGGATGCAGACTTGCAGGCACGGTGAGCATTACGCTGCTGGATGCAGAATAACGCGAAGCGTGTGCTGCTCTTCGGCGTGGTTTAAATAGCCTCCAAAGTAGTCCCAGGTAAGTATTCCTCCCCAGCCCCACCCGAGTAAAAAATAGTCCCTAGGTAAAATAGTCCCTTCCAAGCTTCGTTTGGCTTGGAGCTCTTGCAGCATGGTCTGCATCAGGTAAGTTTGCAGCATGGTCTGCATCAGGTAAGTTTTAATCTATGAGCCTGGCGCCTATGGTGCCAGGACTGACTCTCCATATAAGCCTGGCGCCAGGACTGCACCCAAATAGCCCCTAGCGGGGGTTGTTGGGCTTGCTTGGGGTAACTTGATGCCTGCTTCAGGGGTTGCTGGACTTGGACTGGGTCCCCGGGGGGTAGGCATCATAACAACATTTCGGTGGAATTTTTTCAACAATCGGGGTGCATGCACATGGTCACTAGGTTCCCATGACCTTTCCTGTGGTCCGTAACCTTTCCAGTCGATTAAATAAAAAAGTTTTGACTTTATCAGCTTGGAGTGCAGGATGTTCTTAACTTCAAATTCGGGTTCTCCGTCTACAAGGATAGGGTCTGGTGGCTTGGTTAATCTTGTCCCTGGTTGTACTGGCTTCAAAAGTGACACATGAAAGAAGGGATGAATTAGCATATTAGCAGGTAAGTCCAACCTGACAGCCACCGGGTTGATAATGGCCTTAATAGAGTAAGGTCCCAAATATCTGGGGTTAAAGGTCTGTGTCCCCTTTAGAGGTATATGTTTTGTGGCTAACCATACTTGGTCCCCTATTTGGTATTGTGGAGAATCACTTCTATGGCGATCAGCATTTTTCTTGTATTTTTCTTTCGCCTGTTTTAAATGTGTAGTTGCTTCATTAAAGGATTGTGTAATCATAGCGTGCAGATGGTCCACTGCGGGCATTTCTAAGTCTTGGGGTGAGTCAAGATCTGAGGTTCGAGGATGGTGCCCATATAAGGTATAAAAGGGGCTTTGTTCAGTTCCAGAGTGTACTGAATTATTGTATGCATATTCGGCGATCCAAAGAATGTCTTTCCAATTACTCTCCATCTGATGTAACATACAACGCAGGTATTGTTCGAGAGTCTGGTTGGTCCTCTCCGTTTGACCATTGGTCTGGGGGTGGTGACTGGTCGATAACCTCACATCGATTTGCGCCAATTGACAGCATTTTTTCCAAAAATATTAAATGAATTGACTGCCCCAGTCAGAGACCAATACGGACGGAAATCTGTGTATGCGAACAATGTTTTCGAGGAACTCCTTGGCCAGGATTGAAGCAGAAGGTAATCCCTTTAAAGGAATAAAGTGGGCCATCTTGGAAAAAAGATCCACAATAACTAGAATGGTGTTAAATCCATTGCATGGGGGTAGATCAGTAATAAAGTCTAACGATAAGGTGTGCCATGGTGTAGGCGGAATGTCTAAAGGTTGTAAGAGTCCAGCTGGTTTTTTCTTTTGACTTTTCTTTTGGGCGCAAATGCCACAAGACATCACAAATGATTTAACATCCTTTCGCCAGGTGGGCCACCAGAATTGTCTTTTCATTTTAGCTTCAGTTTTTGCAAGACCTGGGTGCCCCTCCATTAGGGTATCATGATAACGGGAAATGACGAGCTCTTGTAGTTCCTTGTGTGGCAGAAATAGCCGTCCTTGGTAATAAGGCAGATCATTGGTGACAGAGTAGTCCGGGCCTTTCTTTACCCAGTCCTGCAAAGCTGTAGAATCAAAGAGTTGCTGGATCTTTACCTGAATGTCCTCTAGAGTCTGTAGAGTAGACATGCCAAGAATCCTTTGTTCGGGAATTATAGGTACTGGTTCAGGGTTCACTTCTGCCTCTCCCATCCCTATTCGGGATAAGGCGTCTGCTTTACCATTCTTACAACCTGGTCGATAGGTTATCACGAAATCGAACTCGGCAAAGAACAATGCCCATCGGAGTTGACGTGACGATTGGGCCTTGGCTGTCTTTAAATACTGTAAGTTCCGGTGATCACAGTAATGGTATGCCTGGCACCGAGAAGATAGTGCCGCCAATCCTTGAAGGCGGATTTAATGGCTAATAACTCCTTATCGGTAACCGCATAGTTTAACTCAGGTGCCGAGAACTTTCTGGACCAAAACGCTACTGGGTGAAGCTGGCCAGTTTCAGGGTCCCTTTGAGACAGGACAGCTCCCATGGCTAGACTGGATGCATTAGTTTCCACTATGTATGGAAGTTCTGGGCGCAGGTGCTTTAATACAGGTGCAGACGTGAATTTCGCTTTCAGCTCTTGGAAGGCATTTTCAGCTTCTTCAGTCCACATAAAGCGTTTATTTTTTCGCAAGAGTGCTGTGATGGGATGTACAACATGTGAAAAATCCGGGATGAATCTGCGGTAAAAATTGGCAAAGCCGAGAATACTTTGTACTCCTTTAACTGAACTTGGTGATGGCCACTTAAGGATTGCGTCCACCTTTCGTGAGTCCATTCGGACTCCCTTTGGGGTCAGGATAAACCCAAGGAATTCAACTTCTGTGGCATGAAAAACACATTTTTCCAGTTTTGCATATAGTTTGTGCTGGCGCAATTTCTCAAGGAATGCTCGAACGTGCTTCACATGGTCAGATTCTGAAGAGGAGTATACTAGAATATCATCGACATATACGACAACACAAACGTCAATGAGTTCACGAAGGACATCGTTCATGAAGTATTGGAAGGCTGCAGGTGCATTGCACAACCCGAAAGGCATCACCTGGTATTCGAATAACCCATACTTAGTGCGGAAAGCAGTCTTCCATTCGTCGCCCTCTTTTACATGTACCAGATGGTATGCCCCCCAGAGATCTAATTTAATGTATATGCAAGCGTCCTTCACTTGGTCTAGTAGTTCAGGGATCAGAGGCAATGGGTATCGGTTCTTAACAGTTATCTGGTTCAATGAGCGGTAGTCTATGCATGTTCTGAGGTCACCTTCCTTTTTGAGCACGAAGAACAAAGCTGAAGATGCAGGGGACTTAGATGGGCGAATAAAGCCATTTGCAAGGTACTGGTCTAAGTATTGTCGTAGGTGAAGGTTCTCAGGTTCGGTAAGGGCATAGATCCTGCTACAAGGGGGTTGTGCACTGGGTATGAGATCGATTTGGAAATCGTACGATCTGTGAGGAGGTAAGGTGTTTGCCTGTTCTTTTTGGAAGACATCCTGGAATTCTTGGTATTCAGGAGGTAGTTGCATGACTGCTGTGGTTACTGTGGCCAGGCCTGCGCTCAGATTTATTTTTGGGTAACAGGTTTGCGCACAATCCGGGAAGGTTATTCTCTTCTCTCGCCAATCAATACAAGGATTATGTGTTTCCAACCAAGGTATCCCCAGTATTATTTGGAACTGTGGGACCTTGATTCGATCAAACACAATAGCCTCTCGATGCCCATCTGGACCCAATAATGTCATCTCTGCGGTGGAATGAGTTACAGGCCCAGAGGCAATTTCAGTTCCATCAACTGTGGTGATGACATCTGAGGTGGTTTTTCGGCAGAGAGGCAGATTCATCCTGGAAGCCAATTCGTAGTCCACATAATTTCCTATGGCCCCGCTATCAATGTATGCCCTTACTGCGTGCATACGCAATGGCTGCCCTGGATCTACGAGGACCATTGGTATGGTGAAATGCGAGGTCTGAGTATCCTTCTTCAAGCTCGGCAAGCGGACCTCTACGCTTGTCGGGCGTGGTCGTTTCCCGAGTCTGACTCCATATGGCTTTTATCAGCAGCTTCTACCACCTTCTTGGGTGGTTTTACAGGGCAATCCTGTAGAAAATGCCCAGAAGTTCCACAATATAGACACAATTGCATTTGCCGTCTCCTTTCTCTTTCCTTCTGGGTTAAGGGTCCTTTAACCCCTCCGATTTGCATGGGTTCTGAAGCCTCTGCTCCTTTGGGGTTAGCGTGGGTTTTGACCAACACCCTGTTCTCAAACTTGGCTCGATCAACCTTTCTGTTCTGAAGTCTGTGATCTAACTGGACCACTAAGTCTATATATTCAGCACAGTCTTGAGGTGGGTTCACGACTTGAGCCAAGACATCCTTGAGTACTCCTCGAAGCCCTCGATGAAATAACGTGATTCGTTTTACCTCAGGCCATCCAGTTTCCACCATCAACCTATTAAAGGTCGCGATGTAAAATAGAAGGTCCTGGTTACCCTGTCGTAGGGACAAAAGTTCATTATTCAGGGCCTGTCCTTGGGAGTGCCGGGCAAATAGTCTTTCCATGCTCGTTTGAAAGCCCTGAAAATCCTGAAGAATTGGGTCATCCTGAGTAACTAGTGGAATTGACCAATCAGCTGCACTGCCGCTGAGATATGACAATACAAAGGCTACCTTGGCTTAATCATTTGGGAAGGCTCCAGGTCTGCATAAAAAGTGCAAGCGGCATTGGTTCATAAACACGGCGAACCTTTTGGCATCTCCAGCAAAGCGTTCGGGTGGAGCTAATGGAATATTTCCAGGCAGGTTTATTTGCACTGGGTTACTCGATAACACAGGAGCTCGATTTCCCCCGGAACCAGGTAGGGGTGCTTGTCCAGCCTGGCTTTGCAATAGTTGCCTAGCAAGGTCATCAGTTCGCTCCTTTGACAAAATCAGTTCCCTCCTAAAGGCCCACCTAGCTTCGTTTGCTTGGCCCGTAGGAATATTCTTCTGCAAATGGAGACAGGGAATTAACCACCCGTGGAGTTGAGCGTAAATCCCCCCACCCCGCTGTTCTCCCACTGATCACCTTGGATGTCCCCTCTTATAGTCTCACCTGATGATTTGAAAAGATGAGCTCTCCATCCTGCATTGAGCGCAGGGGCGCGTAGATAACCAGTTGCTTCACTGGCTCAAAGGAATTGGTGATTTCCAGGGCAATATTGACTCCGATATTCCCGGCAAGACCCCGTAAGTATGTAGTTCGTAAGAGTTCAAATGCCTGACTTTCACTCTTGTCCGATTCCTTGCAGGTTGCAGCTGGACCCTACTGAAGATTCCTTGTGGCAACCGGTAATGTTCTGGTAAGGATTTGTATTATCCAACACAGTTCAATAAAATAATGTCCACATGTAACCTGTTGCTTTCTCCCTTATTCAGGCGCTGAGAGAAAGTATGAAGTCTCTGGGAATAATGCCTCCAGCGGTAAGGTAAGTCTTTTGTGGTGAGGAGGGTTCCCCTTGTTAGTCCCTATTTCACCTTGCTGTCCTTTTGTTTCCCCTTAGGGGCCGGGGTTCGGGTAGGATGCAGTGGAAGCTGCGCCGACCCGTGAAGAAGAATAGTACCCCCGGTGGTAAAATCAGGTAAGTCTATGGGGGGTATTCCTCTGTGTATTCCCTTGGCTCACCTTGCTGTTCTTGTCTTCTCCTTAGGTGCCGGAGTGCAGCAGGAACATGCAGGAGGATGCAGTGAAATGTGAAGATGCTGCGAAGGCCGGTGAGTCCAGCGCAGCGCTGCAGCAGGCGAGGCGACGCGCATGAAATAACTTCTTTCTTCCAGCTCGAAGGCGCGATGGATCGGGAATTCAGGTAAGGATCAAAGGTATTGCTCTTGTTCCAACCTTTTCTCCTTCTTTCTCACTTTTTCTAGGAGCTCAAAACTCGAGGCGGGCGTGGCAGAAGACTGGATGCAGACTTGCAGGCACGGTGAGCGTTACGCTGCTGGATGCAGAATAACGCGAAGCGTGTGTTGCTCTTTGGGCATGGTTTAAATAGCCTCCAAAGTAGTCCCAGGTAAGTATTCCTCCCCAGCCCCACCCAAGTAAAAAATAGTCCCTAGGTAAAATAGTCCCTTCCAAGCCTCGTTTGGCTTGGAGCTCTTGCAGCATGGTCTGCATCAGGTAAGTTTGCAGCATGGTCTGCATCAGGTAAGTTTTAATCTATGAGCCTGGCGCCTATGGCGCCAGGACTGACTCTCCATATGAGCCTGGCGCCATAGGTGCCAGGACTGCACCCAAATAGCCCCTAGTGGGGGTTGTTGGGCTTGCTTGGGGTAACTTGATGCCTGCTTCCGGGGTTGCTGGACTTGGTCTAGGTCCCCGGGGGTAGGCATCATGACAGCGGGGGCTCTAAAGAGTTCTTGCCGGGTGACTGGCGTTTAAAGTTCACAGGATTCGCCCACTTCAAACCACTTGGCACGATTCACAATGTTAGTTTTTCCTTGACATAAATATTTCCACAACAGAAACTTGTAAGGCTTTCCTTGCCTTGATTTTAAAGACACAGTTTCTTTGTAGGCTTCCCTTGTCTTAGTTCCAAGCATCAAAAAAGACATCATAATTCTGACACATCAATCTTTCAAACAAGACCTCTCAGGCTTCCCTTGGTGTAGGCGTGGGTTTCCCTCTCTGGTCTTTCAAGTTCGTGACAACACAATTTCCCAACAGGTCGCTCAGGTTTCCATTACATGATCGGGACCTCTCCGTACTGTAATGTACTAAATTTCACTTCCTGATTGTTATTTTGCTTTCCTGTTGAAGACTTTCAAATGTGCGAGAGGTTGATGTGTACCTCAGCATGACCACTTTGATTCTCCCACTTAACACAGTTTATACACACTCTCCTGGCACCAGTGCTTTCTGGTAAATGTAGTTCTCATGTACATGCTCTCTCTAGCACTCTTGGTTCACCTTCCGGTTTTTGACACTTTGATAACACAATATCCTCTTTCTGAGAAATGTGCAGTTCAACACAGACTTCCCTCCGTCAGGATCAAACCTGTCTTTCTCAATTGGGTTTCCCTCTTTCAGGCTGAAACCGTCTTTAACTACAGGTAACTTTTGTGCACTTTACAAGAAGGTTCGCTCTCAGTTCACTACAAATTCCAGAATGCACTTCTTCCTTTGCCCTTTAACTTCAAACTTAAAATGTCCGCTTCCAGATCTCTGCCACTCTTCAGCCACACGCATACCACTGGGATGCTTTCTCTCTGACTCACCCAGGTAGAACTCCGCTGGCATGTAACCCCTCTGTATCTGTGGCTGAGGTCAGGGTCCCACCGCTCGCCTGCCCCTCAGATACCCTTGGCGTCAGCACTGGCCCCAAGGGAACAAGCAATTGTACGGGCCTTACCAGTAGCGTTCTGTCTGCCTGAATACAATACTTAGGAAGCACAGCTCCTGTGGCACACTGTATCCCTTTCTTCTCACCGGGCCAGCGTTGTAGCACACCGTCATTCTTTGGATCTCCTTGGCAGCCCCCGCATTTTGGGTTCTCCACTCCAGACAACCTTCCCAGCTAGCTTCTGGTGTTTGGGATTTGAAGAGGGATCCCTCTGCGGGTCTCAACCTTGCAGCCTCCCTTATATTCTCCCAACTACATCTGACTTCTCTCTCTCAGCAGCCTCACTTTATATACCTGTGTGATGTTGATTGTCTGCAGGTGTGTGGTCAGGGTTGGGTCTGCCTGACCTTGCCTGTCCTCGTTAAGGAGACAGCCTGCTGTCAGAGTGTTGTAGTCTGTCCTCTGTGTCTTAGTGGGTTTTTCACTGGTAATCTTTACCCCTCCAGGTTTCCTCCTCTTCTTCTTAGTATTATGCGAAAATGGGGGCGGGGGGGAAATATGTGTTTGAAGAAAAAAAAAAAAAAGACAGAAGGGCGTGCAATTGTGGATAACTGGAAAAAGGGGGATACTGTGTCTCGCCTATGGTATTCCCATGAGAATGACCCCAGACGCCCCTACCCAGGTGATCCACCCGCGCTGATCCACCCCCAGGGTTGGGATCCGAAAGCGCTGGCCCTTCAGTGGCTGCCCGAATAGAGGATTCTTGTGGTCCAAATGGGAAAATACCCTAGGTTTCTCACACCACCTACCCACAGTCTTGCTACCTCCACCTATACTACCCCCATTCTCTCTACCCCCACTCTCTCTAATGCCACCCGCCCTAACCCTGCTCTTTCTACCATCACCCACCCACAATAATCCTGAACTCTCTACCCCAACCCACCCAAGCCCTACTCGCTCTACCCCCACACACCCACCAAACCCCCTCTCTCTAACATCCTCCACCCACCCAACGCCCACTCTATCTACCCCGCCCATGTTACCCCCAGTCTCTAACCCCACCTGCCCACCTTACCTCCACTCTCTTCTTCCACACACCCATCCAACCCCCACTCTCTCTCTATCTCATCCATTTTACCCCCCTACCAATCCCCACTCTCTTTACCCCTACCTCAACTCTCTCTACCGCTACCCACCTGACCATCACTCTCTCTAACCGCACCTACCCACCCTACTCCCATTCTCTCTACCCCCACCCAAACCCATTCTCTCTACCCCACCCACTCTACTTTCATCCTCTCTACAACCACCAGTGGCGCCACCAAGGAGTTTGCAAGGGGGGCCACGCACTCCCTTATAAAAAAAACTGCCCACCTCACCGGCCCGCCTGCCGGTCATGTGTTTGGTGTGCCACCTCAAGTGATCTCATCAGACAACCCCGATGAAAAATGTCTGGGGGTGCCAATGACCCCCACCCATCCACCCAACCTCCACTCTCTCTACCCCCACCCATATCACAGCCCTACTCTCTCTCTACCCCACCAACCCTACCCCCACTCTCTCTTCCCCCACTCGCTCTACCCCACCCAACCGCCACTCTCTCTATAACCCAACCCCACTCTCTACCCTCAATGATCCTTCCACTCAAACTCTCGCTTTTATTCTTACCCTCTCACTCTCAACCTTTCTCCCTCATACTTCCTCTTGCTCATCATCGATGGCACCCTCTCTCAATCGGTTCTCCATTGCTGTATTCTCCTTCCTGCTCATTCTCTTGCACACCCACGCCACTTATCACCTCCTCCTTTGGAACCTTGCACTCCCCTCCTTGCACACTGGTGCCTATAAATGCAAAATGGAAAGGACTGCAGTAAACGCCACAACTATTGGCATTGCCAAGGCTTGTTTTCGTTCGGATTGGACCCCAAAGATGTCCTTACCCGGTCCCCAAAATTCGATAAAATGGCCCTGTTGTTGCCTTCTCTTGTAGAGATCACTTACATCGCCTTTTTAACATGGCGTCTTCCTGTAGTCATCCTTCAGGCAGTGTTTTGTTTGTGACAATGATTCACGTTAAGTGGACACAAATTGTAGCTAAATCCGTAAACCGATGCAAACTGCAACCAAAACCATTCTTGGTTCGCAAAGCATTGGCCACTCACGCCATCAGCAACCCCCGTCCCCTGCCCCCCCTATCCCCTCAGGTCCCCCGCCCTCTTCGTTTTTGTCTACTCCGATGTAAACCTGCCGTTTACAGTGCCGCGCTGCTTGTAAAACTCGTATTAAAGTGCGGTTGTAGCAGTCACTAGCCAAAGTAATCACCACTGGAAGCGCGAGGAAGCCAGGACTTCATAAATATTAACCTTCAATACAAGGAAACATCAATTGTCTCAATTACTTTCACTCCCTTGGCACAAATGCCGAGAAGAAGGATAAGAAATGGAAAAGATAATATAAACAACAGGTTTAAAGGAAAAGCGGCTCATCAAGTCATTTGGCAGCACGCACTCATGCTGCACCCTTCAGCGATGTATTGGCAGTTTTTAATGACATGCTGTGTTGCTATTAGAAAATATGTACTGCTGTAAACACTTGGTTTACATGGTGGTGAGACCAGCAGCCGTGGAGGGAAGAGGGCTGATGGGTGCATTTGATTTTTGTACGGCAGCGAGGTGTGAGAAGCCTTCCTTAAAACCAGTAGCTTTAAAGTTTTGCTGCGTTTGTGCAAATGCATGTTTGTTCACGAACACAGTAGCACTTTGAAGCCGTCAGTTTTAGGAAAGACTTCTCGCCCCTCTCTAAGAAAAAGCTATGTGTGGAAGCCCCACCCCTCAGCTCACATATGGGGGGCTAGGGAGGGCTGAAGCACGTTTATCTCAATGCGTTGTGAGCCTGCAATGGAAGGTTTGTATTGGAAGCCGCAGCCCACATTTATCAATGGGAATATTGACATTTCAGGCAAGTCGCCCCCCTTACTTCATCTCCCCACACCCACTCCACCACCACCGAGATCTCCGTTCTCACAACGAGAAGCTTCTTATTCACCCCTTGTCAGGCGAGAGTGGGCCTCACTCCCTGCGCGCAGCGCACGTGAAAGAATCACAGACACAGAGTGCTCTAACATACGTCTTGCTTTATTCCCTTACAGCGTGTTACTGCCTTGCCCCGCCTCCCACCACCAGTCATATCCTCTTTCCCCAATGTCACTTCCCCTCCTTGGACCCCCCCCCATAACTACGGAAACATCAACGTGACATCTCCCCCTTTTTTAAACAGTTGCCAGGATGTCCACAACAGGCGAACATCAACGGCGGGCTTCCTAGCCCATTTCTTCAATCCAGCGTTGCGGCTTGTTCTGAGCTCGCTGCGGCGAGAACTTGTCCGTTCTGGGGTTTTCCCACTGACTCCATCTTCTGGGGGACCTTCAAGATCAGAGTCCTCTGTGTCTCCATGATCCCCTAGATAGGGGTAATCTGAGGCATAGTCAATGGGGAGGATTACGCACCCACTGGGCCGATGTGTTCCCAATGAAGGAATGTTCTTGAAATGAGATGAGTTGCTTGTGATAGGGCCTCCGGGGCCTTCAGCTGTGATCATGGACCCCTTCTTTTGGGTGACCAGCAGTGGTTCAGTCTGAAAGACGGGGGTGTGTTTGTGGGTTTGTGTCTGTTGCACGGCCACAACGTCTCCTACCTCTATCTGGGGAGACCGGGCCCTGCGCCTTCGGTCGGCGTATTCCTTCATCTGTTCTTGGCGGCCTCATGTCGCTCTCGTAGTCCCTGTCACGGTCGGCTACTGGTTCCTGTGTCGGAGCTTGAGGAATTCGGGTGTGAACGTTCTGCCCAAACATGACTTCCGAGGGGGTACGCCCCATGGTGCTGTGTGGCGTGTTGCAATAGTCTCTCATGAGTTGGTTCAGCACTTGCTCATAAGGTTGCCCTGTCCTTTTGGCTATCTGGAGCACCCGTTTTAGGTTGGCCATAAATCATTCTATCATCCCGTTGGCTTGGGGCCACAGTGGAGTTATCTTGCAATGATGGAAACCTAGGTAGGCCGCGAACTGGGCGAACTGGTGCCCGTTGAATTGGGGCCCATTATCAGTTTTGAGTACGCTCGGGACACCATAGGCAGAGAAGATGCGGTCCAGGGCTGGTATGACGTGGTGGGCGGCAGTCGAGGAGATAAGCTGGGTCTCGGGATATCGCAAGTACTCGTTCATGACTGTCAACACGTATTTCCGTCCTTCGATGGGCCCGAAGAAGTCGGCTGCTACCACTTCCCACAACCCTTGCGAGAGTTCTGACATCCTCAATGGTTCAGGGTGCCGATTTGGTGTTATGAGGCTACAGGTGGGGCAGGCCTTCAGGTCCGCATCTACAATGGAGTCTAGATTGGGAAACCAAACTTTCTGGCGCAGCATGCGTTTGGTAGATGCCATCCCCCTGTGATTCTCGTGAGCCATCTCGATCTTGGCTCGCAAGGCGAGTTGGATTACGAGTTTGCGGTCTTTGATCACAAGGTGGTCATCGGATAGGGCTAGTTCATCTCGTACCTGCACCAAACGTTCCACATCAGCATGTACCACGTCCCCTGCTGCTCTTCCTTTCTCACAGCCTCTTCTCCACATGCCCGACTGAAGACCCTTGCAGATTATCTGGCACGCCAGGTCACTTTAGGTTTTGAGGGCCACCATCCCAATGTCTATCCCCACTGAGGTGGATTGGTGTATCAGGTACCTGAGATACATGTCCGCCCCTCAGGTTTCAGGTGCGCACCCCTCCCGGGGACTTCTAGATAAGAAGTCCACTGGGTCTCCTTTTCCCGGTCGGTGCACTATTTCAAAGGCGTAGGCTTGTAGCCGTAATCCCCAGCATGCTATTTGAGGTGGCATTTTGGCCTGGGGATTCCCATAAAGAAAAAGCACAGCTTGGTGGTCTGTGACCACCCGGAATGGTTTGCTGTACAAGAAGAGGTGGAAATGTTTGCAGGCCCAGACTACGGCGTGACCCTCCTTCTCTGCCTGGGAATATGCTTGCTCCGTGGTCGACAGGCTTTGGCTGGCATATGCGACAACGTGCTTTCGCGAGGGGTTGCTTGGATCCACATGTGCCAGTATGGCCCCTATCCCCATCGTGCTGGCGTCCACTGTCAGTTCTGTCTGACGATCTGGGTCATAGTAGGACATGTTCTCGGCCTTGGCGACCCTTTTCCTGATGTCTTCGAACACTCTTTGGCAATCGTCTGTCCATTGAAAGATGGCATCTTGTCTGGTTAGCAGCCTCAGGGGCTCACTTACTGTAGCAAATTCTTTAATGTACCGGGTGCAATAACTTGCAAGCCCTAGGTATGATCGTAGCTTGGAGACATTTGCGGGGGGTGCAGTGTCATTTAGTGCTGCCACCTTATCCGGGTCTGGGGACATGCCTGTTTCCGAAAAGATGTGCCCGAAGAATTTTAACGTACTCTTGCGGACTTCACATTTGTCCCGATTTAGTATAAGGTTGACTGCTTCCAGGGCTTTGCACACTTTCATGAGGGCTTCATCGTGCTTGCTAATATCAGTGCCGAAGACCAGGATGTCGTCGCTATAGTTGAGCCAGTTGGGTATATGCTTGATGACATTATGTACCTCGGCCTGAAATATTTCCGAGGCCGAGGATACCTCAAAGCTTAGCCTTTTGTAGCAAAAAAGTCCCAGATGCATCATGAACGTGGTTATGTTACGGCTTTTGGGACTCAGCACCAGTTGGTGGTAGCCTTTCTGTAAGTCTAGTTTCGAGAATACTTTGGCCCCATTTAAGAGTATGTGTATCATATCTGTGATGCGTGGTGCCAGGTGTCTCTCCCTCTGGATTGCTTGGTTCGGGCATCTCATGTCCACGCAGGGCCTGATCGCTTTGGACCCTTTTTTCAGGACTGGCACTATCGGTGAGACCCAGGTGGTGGGGCTAGTGGCTGGCTCGATGATGTCTTGCTCAAGCAGCTTGTGTAGTTCGTCCTCCACTTTCCTTTGGATGTTAATCAGGATTCCACGGTAGTGTTGGGCACTGGGCACATGGACTCGTCTATGTGGAGTTTAATGAGTCTGTTTTTCAGTTTTCCGATGCCCCGAAAGATGCGGGATAGAGATTTCAAATAATTTCCATGGGGTCAATGTACTTGTGAACCATGACACTGTACAGGATGTGGATCAGTCCCATGTCAACCGCTGCTTTAAAACTTAGTACACACCCGCTATCTGTTTCAGTGGCCAGGACGTGAATGGGTATCCTCTTCTCGTGTCCTTTGTATCGACATGTGCCCTCGAACTGTCCAAGGCACTTGAGCGGTGCCTTGGCGCCATAAGCATAGGTGTCTACAATGGCGGGGCTTAGTTCGGTCTTGTGGTAAGTTCTTTGAAGATTGCTTCACTGATGACGTTCATGGTGGCACCCGTGTCGATCAGGAATTCGGTGGGCTGTTCATTTAGTTTGATGATCAGGGTGGGACTGTGTGCTGTGGCTGTGGGGTTTCCCAGAGCATAGACATTGGCCTTCCTTTTCTGATCGCTTCCTGACGAGCTGGGGTCAGAATCAGATGGTGATTGCTCCACCAAGTAGCGTACATGCCGCCTCGACCGTCGTTCCGGTCTCAATCTCATGACATACCTTCTTCGGTCTCTCTTCTCCCTTCTCCGTTTGTCGTCTCCAGAATCTCGTTCGCGGGAGTCCGGGATGGCCTGAGTGGATGGCCCTTGCGACGAGGTACCTGGGTGACTCCCTGCAACTGGTTGGGATCTTGTCTTGTATTTGGGAGGTAGTTCTCTCAGCCGATCCCTTCCTCTATCTCTGAAGAGTCTGTATACTAACTTGAAATGGCCCCCTTCGCCACACGTGGCGCACCGTTGACCTATGGCCAGGCAAGTCCCTTCATGGGTTGTAGTTTGTGAATGCTTTCTCCTGTCGTGGGGGTATTGAAGCTCTCCACCTGTGAGTCTATGGCTCGCTCAGCGCGAGCTAGCGCAGGTATCTCATCCAGTGTGTGTTGTTTTTGGAGTAGCTTCTGTCTGAATGTCTGAGACTCACACCCAGCTATGATTTGTGACCTTAGGGCTTCGGTGTTGTCAGAGTACGCAAAGTCACAGTGCTTCATTTTGGTGCGCAGCCTCATGACATAGGCATCCATGGTCTCACATTTCTGTTGCTTAGTGCTGTGGAAGACGTGTCTTTCATAGTCCACGTTGGTGTGGGGCATGAAGTATGCTGGCAGCGCGCCCTTGAGCTCTTGGATGGAGCCAATGGAGTCGGGGGGCATCTCGTCGATGATGTCCCTGGTAGCAGATCCCACTGCTAGCTTTAGTAGGCATTTTTGGTGGTCGTCTTCCATGGGTATTGTGGCACCCATGTATAGGTCAAAGTCCCTGATCCACTTGCTCCATCAGGGACCCATGTTGCTGGTGTCAGTGACGTCGAATGCCCCTGGCATCTGGGCCGCCAGCGTGTCAGGCAGTCTATATGGGACTTGGTCTGCCACGTGGGGGCCCTGGGCTTGTGCCCCTTGGTCATTGTCCTGACCGGACATCTTGACTTCCTGGTTGTTTTTGCGCTTAGGTCCCTGTTGATCCTAGTGTGGCCGCCACTTGGGCACGAGCACCACTTCCTGCTGGGCTTCCAGCTCCTCCCGTGACATGCTGAATGAGGGATGGGCCTCTGTCGTTTCCCCTCTCCAAGATGGCCACCTCTCAGGGCACGAGCACCATCTGTGTCCTTGTGGGTTTGGGCGTTGCTCTGCGCCCCCTTCTGGTTGGGTTCTGTGGCCTTGGCCTACCTGCAGGCTGGAGTCTCCCCAGCCTCTGTTCTCACTGGCACGGCCCGGAACAGGCAGATTGATCCTCTTCAATGGCAGCCTTGATGCGGCCCCTCCCGGCGGGCCTCCTGCGTTACGTGTGCGCTCTGGCGCACGCAGCAGGGCATTCGCTTGCTGCTGAGTGAGCGACGGGCTGAGATGCTTCCAAGCATCCACCCTCACACTCTTTCCGCCCCCACATGTGCTCTGCAGGGGGGGCCACCCGCCGCATCGTCAGTGTCAGGCGTGAGTGGGCATCACTACCTGCATGCAGCGCACGTGAAAGAATCACAGACACAGAGTGCTCTAACATACGTCTTGCTTCATTCCCTTACAGCTTGTTACTGCCTTGCCCCTCCTCCCACCACCCATCATATCCTCTTTCCCCAACGTCACTTCCCCTCCCTGGACCCACCCCACCCCCATAACTATGGAAACATCACCGTGACACCCCTAATTCTGCAGTAGGTGTCACAAAACATCCCTCACCAAGCATCCAATTGCCCTCCTCCGTCCTGTGCCATTTCTAAGCATAGGCGAACATGGTGTCCAGTCAATTGGTCGACAGCAAACTGGTCGACTGCAATTTGGTCGACACCATTTGGTCGAATGCCAAATGGTCGAATTTTCTTTTTATTTTTTTTATATATGTGTTTTGTGGGTTTTCGTGTGGGGGAAAAAAAAAAGAAAAAAAAGGGGGTTCGGGGGAGACCCCCCCCAAAAAAAACCAAAAAAAGGGTAAAACAAAAAAAAATAATAATTCGACCATTTGGCATTCGACCAAATGGTGTCGACCAGTTGTCTTGTCGACCAAATGTTTTCGACCAATTGACTGGTAACCGGCGAACATACTCGGCTGTGATCTGAAGCACCTGAATTTTGCCCCTTTTTCCTGAAACAGCCTTTTTCCAAAGTTAGTGGGTGATGCAGCCAGACTGATTCACGTGCTTATACGGCTAAAAGGTATAAATAGGACAGCCTATGTGAGGAATTTGATGATCCACCCGCATGGTGGACATGCGCTCACCTGGGCTTTTTGAAATGTTTAATTCAATGGAATGATGGTAGACCAACCTCAGGAAAATGTGTGGGGCTAATCCACACACATTTTCCTATGCTCAGAGGACAAACGCATAGACCTGTGTACTCTGGGTAGACACAGTTTACAGGCACAGCCCGCTCTGTCAGATTTAGTTGGAATGTGACAGCCAGGAATACACTATGTCATCTCCAGGTGGGAGGACCAAGCTTCCCCCTGTCATGGCCAGCCTGATTAACTTAAAAAGGCTCCCTGGATCTGCCCAGCTCTTTTGTTAGGCCCTGCAGGTGGTGGCAGCAATTAAATTACCAATTAGAGGGTACTTCAAACAGGCCCACATGGGGCCTGGCTGCAGAGGTTAACAAAGGAGACAGGACATCCAGCAAGCTTTCATATGTAAGTGTGTCACCCTGGAGCCAGCTCCCACCCTCGGTATCAATGACAGTGAGCTGTAATTTCTGGGACTATGTGTTTACAGGAAGCCACCCTGCTAGAGGGACCCTATTCATAAGCTATGAGAATGTGGTTTGCAGAAACCAGACAGTCTGGTCTCACCACAGCATCAATGGAGACCTACTCCTTTAATCGGGAACCACAGAGACTCTTTGATCAACAAGAGACAGGAAGATGGGTGAAATGAAATGATATTTTATTTATATCACACTCGTACACAAGTGTTTCAGAGTGCGACCAGGCACAAAGGGAGGGGAACAAAGTAGAGAAAAAACAGAAAAAACAGCGATCTTACTAGGCCCAGTGACATTTAAGAAAGCGCAAGTGCATGGGAAAGGAAAATGGGGGAAAAGTGCGAAGCAGAGGAGAGAAAAACAAATAAATATTAAATAGAATAAATAAGGGCTTTAAACCATTGTAGTGCAGCCAGCAAGTGCCAGGTGAAAGTTAGTCAGAAAGGTATTTCTGATAAGTACAGATGAAACGTGGGAGGGGGACTGTATGGGTACAGATACAGAACCCTAGTGCAGATGGTGGCCTGGAGGCAGTGCAGGAGGGTGGCAGGGTGAGCAGATACCTGGGCCCGAAAGAACAGAGGGTGGCCAGGTGCACAATGCCATGAGAAGAAACAGATCAATAGGGGAGAAGGGGGGCAAAGAGGAAGGTCTTGAGAAGTTCCCGGAACCAAAGATGTTTTCCCTCAAGTTTCAAGGTGGCCGGGAGGCTATTCCAGAGGGAGGCACCAGCCGAAGACAGGGATCTACCCCCAGCTTGTTTTTTTGCAAAACGACTAACCCTGAGGGAGTTAGAAGTAGAGGAGCGAAGGGCTCGAGAGGGGAGGTATTTACGGAGGGATAGTTGAAGGTATATTGGACCCAGGCCACAGAAAGCCTTGTTGACAATGCAAAGGGTTTTAAATTTAATCCTTGCATTAAATGGGAGCCAATGAAGGGATTTCAAGGCTGGAGAGATACAATCCCAGGGCTTGAGGCAAAGGACAAGTCTTGCAGTCCTGTTCTGGATTAGCTGTAGAGGGCGGAGAGTGGAGGCAGGTAGATTTAGGAAGAGGCTGTTAGGGTAATCCAGTTTGGAAAGAACCAGAGCTTGGGAGACCGTGAGCTTTTGAGGGAAGGAGAGGAAAGGTAGAGTACCTCTAAGGAGGTAAAGTAAAAAGTTAGATTTTTTGGAGACATCAGAGATGTGTGCGGAGAAGGAAAGTGTAAAGTCAAAGATAACCCCAAGGTTCTTAGCCACGCAAGTGGGGGTGGGAGGAGGGTCAAGGGAGGCTGGCCAGAGAGTGAGAGGAAAGGATGGAGATGTTGTACCAATAAGGAGGATCTCAGTCTTGTTGGCATTTAGACATAGATCATTGGCAGCACACCAATTTTGAATGGCGATTAGACAATCTGAGATGAGGAGAGGAGGAGGCTGAGGGAAGCCTGAAAATTAGTTGGGTGTCGTCAGCATAGCACTGGAAAGTTGAGCAGAACATTGAGATGCAGTAAGCGAGAGTTGCCAGGTATTGGTTGAAAAGCCAAGGCGAGAGGATAGACCCCTGGGGAACACCACATGTGGAGAGGGAGATAGAAGATAGGAAGGACCCAAGTTGTACCTGGGAGGGTCGATAAGAGAGAAAAGAGGTCAGCCAGGCCAGAGCCTGATCTGTGATACCGAGGTTGTCACGAAGACGATTGAGCAGGGTGGTATGGTTGACCGTGTCAAACGCAGAGGAGAGGTCAAGTAGGATGAGGACAGAGGGAATGTTAGAATCGAGGTTGGAGAGCAGGTTTTCACGGATGTTCAGGAGAGCAGTTTCCGTACTTCTGGCAGCTCTGAAGCCAGATTGGTGGTCATGGAGGGAGCCAACAGAGTCAGAATGGAGATTAAGCTGGGAGATGGCTAGCTTTTCCAGGTGCTTGCCCAAAAAGGGAGTAATGGAAATTGGGCGGTAGTTTGCCGGACATGACAGATCAGCAGTGGATTTCTTGAGGAGAGGATGCACAAGGGAGTGTTTAAGAGGGGTGGGGAAGAGCCAGATGCAAAGGAGAGGTTGCAGAAATCAGCAAGGGCTGGCGCAAGGGTGTCAATGTGGTCCATAATGGTTTTAGAGGAACAGGGAAGGACCTGTTTTGATGAGGTTTTCATAGATCGGACTTGTCTAGATATCTCATCAGGGGAGAAAAGAGGAAAGGAGGAGAAAGGGGGATGAGGGGTAGCTGAAGGAGGGTCAGCAGGCTGAGAAGGAGAGGGAGGAGGAGGGGGAGCGGAGGAGAGGGTGGACAGGATGTCCTGCGTTTTAGAGATAAAGTGAGAGGCAAGGGCATTGCAAAGATCCTGGGAGGAGAGAGGAGGGGTGGAGACTGCAGCAGGGTTGGCCAGCTCCTTGCAGATTTTGAAAAGTTCGGCCGAGTTGTTAGATGCCGCAGAGATGCAGGCTTGTATGTGGACTCTCTTCTTAGTGTGGACAGCAAGTCGGTATTGCCTTTGGAGCAGGCGGCAGGCCAGTTTGTCAGAGGATGAGCAAGAAGCCCTCCATTTCCTCTCAGCCACCCTACACTTCCGTTTAAGTGTAGCAAGGTCAGAGTCATACCTAGAATTGCACTTGGCTTTGGACTTCAAAGGGATCCTCATGACGGGGGCAAGAGTATCAAGAGTAGCAGAAATAGAGCAGTAGAGAAGAGAGAGGGCTGTGTCAGGGTGTGAGTCAGCCTGGGGTGGAGGAGGGGGGAGAAGGTTGCAGCAAAGGCCTCGACTGACACATGCTTCCTGGGCCGGATATCTGAGAAGGTGGGTGGCAATCTAGGAGTGGGCTTGGCTTGGGGGGAGGAGATGGAGAGATGAGAGAGGAGGCAGTGATCACTCCAGGAGAGAGGAGTGGCAAGGGGGGTAGAGAGGGGGAGGCCAGATGAGATCAAGACATCAAGTGTGTGGCCAGCCAAGTGAGTCGGGCCGGAGGGAAGGATGGAGAGGGAGAGTGTATCACAGAGGTCTCGAAAGAGTGAAGATGAGGGACAGGTAGAATCAAGATGAATGTTGAGGTCACCAAGGAGAAGTTGAGTGGTGGAGGCCAAGAGGGAAGAAGAGAGGTCAGCCCACTCAGAGAGAAAAGAGGTGATTTGACCAGGGGGCCGGTAGAGAGTAGCAACAGTAAGAGAGTGGCAAGGAGAGCGAGAGAGCCTGCAGACTAGGCATTCAAACGAGGAGTAAGCTTGAGTGGGAATGAGAGAGGCAGGGATCCACTCAGGGAAGATAAGGGCTACAGCCCCTCCAGGCCGATTGGATCTGGGAGCTGAGAGGATCTTGTAGCTGTCGGGGAGGAGAGTGTCAAAACGCGTGATAGAGCTGGCTGTGAACCATGTCTCGGTGAGACCGAGGACATCAAGGTCGAGTTCTTCTAGGAGGTGACAGATGTTAGACAAGTGTTTAACGGCCGAGCGAGAATTTAGTGTGGCGAGAAGGTTGCCAGACTTAAAGACCTTCCGGAGAGGGGTACAGATCGTAGGTACGCCCTGCTGAGGTATGGAAGGAGTTTGAGATGGGGCAAAGGAGGAGGCGGAGGAGGGCAAGGTAGCCAGTGGAAGAAAGTAGGGGACAGCTGGAGATGAGAGGAAGTTGATGAGGCGAGGGAACTGCCTATCAAAGAGGAGGTGGTTAGCCTGAGGGCCTTGCACCATGAAAGTACCATTTAGATAGATGTTAATAAAGACTCTAGAGGAGTCAAAGACATCCATACGTACTTCCCAGCGGGTGCCACCATTAATGGGAGAGGAGGAGAAAGGACAGAGCACAGAGATCATATGAAGGGTCCAGAGATCTTGTGAAGGAACGAAAAAGAGGATGTCAGTGAGGGTTTGTCTGGCAGAGGCGCTGGAATAGGTATCAGCAATGGGGAGACCAGGGTTAGAAACCAAGATATCCTTTTTGAATTTCTTCTTACCAGACTTTGTGAGAAGGGGAGGAAAACTGATAGAGAAACAGTTGGAATAGATAGGAGAAACAGATAATGCCATGGGCAGGTAGAGAGAGGAGGCAGTAGGAGAAATATACAAGATCAGAGGTATGGAGCGGTCACTGGGCTAGCAGGTAGCAGTGTAGGTGAACAAAAACACACCCAAAATTGACTTTCCCGAACACACCCAAGTTTGACTTTCCCAAACACACCCAAAATTGACTTTCCCAAACACACCCAAAATTCACTTTCCCACAACACACCCAGATATTGAAATTCAAGGCAATAGCTAAGGCACCAATTGGTAAAAGAAATGAGATGGGATCATAGGTGAGTGCTCAGATGAGAGCATGAAGGGAAGACCAGTTAAAAAACACAGGAAGAAGGTAGAGTGAAGTGAAATTGGAAAGGGTAGGTAGAAAGAGGGAAACTAACCAATAGATGGGGAAACGGAACAGTCGTGGAAGTCCAGGTTGATAGTAGAAAAGAGATGGCAACCCCAAGGAGGGTCAGGCTGTTGTATTAGCATCCCGGGAAGCTGACAGGAGCCTTAGAAGCGGGCCTTGGGTAGGGGCCGGCTAAAGCCTGTCAGTCCCTCGTTGGTCAGGAAGAGAGAGTCCCCAGCCAATGGCAGAGCACCATAGAGGCAGCCAGGAAGGCACACACAGCCTCAGATGGAGATGAGGCCAGGGCGGCCATGTTGAAAGCACCGCATGGTGCACACAGTTTGCAGGCAGAAAGTCCCAAAAGATCCCAAATTCGTGGTGCAGCAGGCAGCAGGATGTTATAAACACTGCCAAATGGCGCTATGTGGAAGCGCTTCAAATAATTGCTATTTAAAAGCGATTTTCTTCGTTTTTTAAAATGCTCACTTTTTTCCCAAAAATGCACCAACAATTGACTTTCCCAAATACACCCAAAATTGACTTTCCCGAACACACCCAAGTTTGACTTTCCCAAACACACCCAAAATTGACTTTCCCAAACACACCCAAAATTCACTTTCCCACAACACACCCAGATATTGAAATTCAAGGCAATAGCTAAGGCACCAATTGGTAAAAGAAATGAGATGGGATCATAGGTGAGTGCTCAGATGAGAGCATGAAGGGAAGACCAGTTAAAAAACACAGGAAGAAGGTAGAGTGAAGTGAAATTGGAAAGGGTAGGTAGAAAGAGGGAAACTAACCAATAGATGGGGAAACGGAACAGTCGTGGAAGTCCAGGTTGATAGTAGAAAAGAGATGGCAACCCCAGGGAGGGTCAGGCTGTTGTATTAGCATCCCGGAAAGCAGACAGGGAAGCTGACAGGAGCCTTAGAAGCGGGCCTTGGGTAGGGGCCGGCTAAAGCCTGTCAGTCCCTCGTTGGTCAGGAAGAGAGAGTCCCCAGCCAATGGCAGAGCACCATAGAGGCAGCCAGGAAGGCGCACACAGCCTCAGATGGAGATGAGGCCAGGGCGGCCATGTTGAAAGCACCGCATGGTGCACACAGTTTGCAGGCAGAAAGTCCCAAAAGATCCCAAATTCGTGGTGCAGCAGGCAGCAGGATGTTATAAACATTGCCAAATGGCGCTATGTGGAAGCGCTTCAAATAATTGCTATTTAAAAGCGATTTTCTTCGTTTTTTAAAATGCTCACTTTTTTCCCAAAAATGCACCAACAATTGACTTTCCCAAACACACCCAAAATTGACTTTCCCACAACACACCCAGATATTGAAATTCAAGGCAATAGCTAAGGCACCAATTGGTAAAAGAAATGAGATGGGATCATAGGTGAGTGCTCAGATGAGAGCATGAAGGGAAGACCAGTTAAAAAACACAGGAAGAAGGTAGAGTAAAGTGAAATTGGAAAGGGTAGGCAGAAAGAGGGAAACTAACCAATAGATGGGGAAACGGAACAGTCGTGGAAGTCCAGGTTGATAGTAGAAAAGAGATGGCAACCCCAGGGAGGGTCAGGCTGTTGTATTAGTATCCCGGAAAGCAGACAGGGAATCAGACAGGGGCCTTAGAAGCGGGCCTTGGGTAGGGGCCGGCTAAAGCCTGTCAGTCCCTCGTTGGTCAGGAAGAGAGAGTCCCCAGCCAATGGCAGAGCACCATAGAGGCAGCCAGGAAGGCACACACAGCCTCAGATGGGGATGACGCCAGGGCGGCCATGTTGAAAGCACCGCATGGTGCACACAGTTTGCAGGCAGAAAGTCCCAAAAGATCCCAAATTCGTGGTGCAGCAGGCAACAGGATGTTATAAACACTGCCAAATGGCGCTATGTGGAAGCGCTTCAAATAATTGCTATTTAAAAGCGATTTTCTTCGTTTTTTAAAATGCTCACATTTTTCCCAAAAATGCACCAACAATTCTCACGAGGTACAGAGGGCAATGGACAATTGTACCTACCGCTACCAAGTGGCTGCAACAGCCCTGTGCAGACAAGGAGACCAGGAAAAAGAAAATTTCGATGTCGAGAGGCTGCAGGACCTTGCACTCCGGAGCAAGGAGGAGAAATGAAAACAACAGAGTCAATGGGCCCTTGTGAGGGGCTGGCCAAAGCCTGCCAGTCCCTCGTTGGTCAGGAAGAGAGTCCCCAGCCAATGGCAGAGCACCGTAGAGGCAGCCAGGAAGGCACACACAGCCTCAGATGGAGATGAGGCCAGGGCGGCCATGTTGAAAGCACTGCATGGTGCACACAGTTTGCAGGCAGAAAGTCCCAAAAGATCCCAAATTCGTGTTGCAGCAGGCAGCAGGATGTTATAAACACTGCCAAATGGCGCTATGTGGAAGCTTAGTATTGCAAGTTGTCACCCCCTTTCCTGTTGCAAAGCACTATGGTTATGACCTCACGCATACAGGAGATTGTTGGTAGGGACCACAGGATTTACTAATTAAGGTAGGCTTAGCCTACTCCAATCACTGTGGCCCACTTGGCTCCAAAGGAGGATTGAAACACTCTTTTGGAAGATCATCTGAAGACTTCACCAGAAGTAACAAAGAATAATTCATCCTTGGACCCTGTCTGAAGGTACAATATGCCTTCCATCTTCCATCAGTGAAGGAAGAAAGGGATTTCCAAAGAGTGAACCAAGATTCCTCCCCTAAGCATCTCCTAGGGACCAGAGGGAGATAAAGAACCCAGAGGACCCTCCAGCTACTCCAGAACCGGTACCCAGCCAGCACACAGCATGCCCCGTCAGGCTTTGCAGCAAACTTCCTGGATAGGACGTATCAGAAGGTTTCTGAACCTAAAACCAAGGACAAGGCAGCTGCCTGCAACACACTGCACACCTGTCGGCCGTTTGCCTTTATTTATTTTTATTTATTGTGCATTTGTAAGGAGCTTATAGAACAAGTAAATTGTGTTGGAAAGTGCCCACAGGTCAACAGGGAGGGACATGGGAATGAAAGTCAAATATAACAATGAAAGATTGAGGCAGACCTACTAGGCCTTGTGAGCATTCGGAAACTTGCAAGTGCAGAGAGAGAGATGAGGGATTCGGGGGATAAGTGCAAGGTGTACCAGGAGGGAAGTGCTAAGGAATGAGCAGCTGTGAGTTCCTAGGTGAGTGTTCAGCCTGCTCCGTCAGGCACTTTACATTGTTTTTAAATTGCCGGCAGTGTCACCCATAGTATACATATACTGCAATGACATCAGAAGGCAATATTTAAAAAAAAGGGAGGGCTCTTTAGTAAAAAAGGGGAAAATAGCAGGTAGTGTCATTCATGACCAGCCGATATATACTGCTGGCTGAAGAGTAACTATATTGTATTAGGAAACACATAAAGGCTCACTTGGGCATGTCGATGCTCAAAGGGAACGCGCTGTACCTCATCCTATATGCAAGTGTGTTTACATCTGGTCTTATCTGATGCAATTTAAAAACAATGTAAAGTGCCTGACGGAGCTCGGGCGTTTTTGCCTGACCCATGCGGACATATAGATGCGCACGTAGTGTGTCACATGGCAGGGGGATGATACGGCATTCGCCGGGGTAGAGCATTGGAGTCAGCCTCACACGTAGGCTTACATGCGCTCACGTGACATACCTAGATACGTCACGTGATGCGGAAAAATAGACCACTCCGCCTCGTCCTCCCTTCATAAACACGGAGAGCCCAGCATGGCCATACATGCGCTCGCGCCGGGCTTTTTGGTTTAATCCGTGAGGTGCTTGCAGAAGGTGTTAACCAGTAAGCGCAGGGGAACAATGGCGACAGGGTGTTATTTACATTTCCTTACCCGTGTTCTCACGGGCGAGCGTCCCTGCTTCCCTTTCCCTCTCGCTTGTTATTTAAAATAACAAATGTCTTTTAGAAACTCATGCCTGCCCCCCCATACCATGCCACGGCTTCTTATCTGTTGGCTTATAATAAAAACACCTATACAACCTAAATTGCGAACTTTACAAACTGGCATCATGGGGAGTTCAGTGCCTCAAATTGTACTACAAGTCTGTATTCATTTACAGATGTATAGCACGTGGTTTGGGCAGTAAAGCTGTGCCGTGTTCTGAGGCATACCACATTCTAGATTGGAAGGGAAGGAAAACTAAGGGTGAGTGTTCTCTCTGCTTACAACTAATGAGTATTCTATACTGATGTAAGAACAATTATAAATATAAATCGAATTTTAACAAACAGTACTGCAGATATTAGACACAGGTGCTATGCTAGTTAGCAAGGAGATGAGAATTAGATATTAAGATCGATAGATGAAGTGGTGTTTTGGGACAGCCTTTGACTGTTTCTGCTTGGACGGCATGTCATTGTTGTGTCAGCCATAATCCAATATATGGAATTTAGCAGCCGCTTAGTGACTGTGGTTTACTTTGTTTGATTCCGCAGGTCCTTCCCCAGACTGTTCCAGTCCTATGACATCAACGGCAAGGTGGTAATGTACTATGCCATCTAACATTTTTTATCTTTTCTCATAGACTGGTCTTTGAGTCACGAAATAGACCAGCTTTTGAGGAAGCTTAGACTGTCCTGATGAATGTGGCTTTATTAAAGTTAGGCCACTGAAACCGGTCGACGGTGTTTGTTACATCTAAAAAGGCACCAATTTGCCTATTTTTTAGATTGAACAAATCGTTTTACATTGTCCCACTTTCCGTTAGTAAAAAATTAATTCCATATGGAAAGTGGTGACTGTATTGTCTTTGTTGTTGTTGGAACAGGAATCTATCCTATTCCTTTTATTTGTGTCATTTTAACCAGAGCAACCTAGGGCCAGTGTGACAATCAATGGGTTATTAAAGAATTGTTCATCCCATTAGATGCCACATGAGTTCCTAAAGAGGAAGAATCGATCCTCTTTACCTTCCTTGGTGTGCTTCTTTTCTTCCCTTTTTTTTACTGGTAGTCCCTTCCGATTTAAACTAATCTGGAGGAGAGTGGTCTGGGACTCACAAGGCTGGATGTATTACACACCATAGAAGTTGGTAATTTCATTTTTATTCTGTCACTATTAGACAGGCGTTGTAACACCGCAACCTAGCTGAGAGTGCACAGTAGGCAAGGACAGTAGCCTTGTTCTTTACTTCATGAACATACTCGAGTCCATACCATAGTAAAATAATTTTTGGGTTTGGTTTTACTAACTGGACCTTGTCTTGGGTCGTCTCTTTTTCAGCTGCTAGTAGCCTTTAACACAGATGTGTGTTGCCTACTCTTTTTGTGTGAACATTATCTACTAAGGGCAATACCCTGTCAACTTTGTAGAATTTGCCCTATTGTTTGGTTATAGGCCAGTGTGTGCCAAGGCAAAGTGCTGGGAGTGGGCGGAGGCTGAAGGCGATTATGTGTGGAAGGCCAAGGCCCAAGAGGACACATAAGGGCCTTGATCACTAATCTCAGCAACTGTGGGATTTAGCAGAGGAGGGAGGAAGGGAAGGAGGAGGTGAAAAGGAAAGTCTTGTGGAGCTTCCGGAATATGAGGAAATCCGGCTCAAGATGAAGAGGAAGGGGGAGACGGTTCCATAGGAGGTAGGCTGCCAAGGAAAGAGATCGGTCACAAGCTTGCTGTTTAGCGAAGCACTTGACACACAGAGAGTTTGTGCCGGAGGAACGTAAAGATCTGGAGGGAGAGTATTTAGTGAGAGCCACTTGTAAATGATGTGGTCCCCGGCCCGAGACAGCCTTATGGATGATGCAGAGGGATTTGAATTTCATCCTTTCAGCAACTGGGAGCCATTGGAGAGTTTTTAGGGCTGGAGAGATGGGGTCCCTGGGCTTGAGGCCAAGGATAAGTTTTGAAGCTCCATTCCAGATTAGCTGGAGGGGCCGTAGAGAAGAAGAGGGTACATTAAGGAAAAGGCTACTGCAGTAGTCTAGCCTAGAGAGAACCAGAGCGCTAGAGATATTGAGCATCTGGGGGAAAGTGAGGAAAGGAAGAATTCCTTTGAGGAGGTGGAGTTGAAAGTGGGCCTTCTTGGCAAGGTCCTGAATTTGAGGGAGGAAGGAAAGAGAGGAGTCAAAAATGACTCCAAGGTTTCTGGCTTCAGATGAAGGAGAAGGGGGAGAGCGCCCATAGAATATGTCCAGAGTGAGGGGAAAAAAGAGTGAGCAGGAGTCCCAATAGGAAGGATCTCAGTCTTATTGTCGCTGAGGCAGAGATCATTGGAAGTGCACCAGGACTGGATGGCAGATAGGCAGTCAGGAATGATGGAGGAAGAAAGGTGGATCAGAGGGAAGTTTGAAGAAGAGTTATGTGTCATCTGCATAGCACTGGAAGTTGTGGGAGAAGGTGGAAATGAGGTGTGCAAGCGGAGCAAGATAGGCGTTAAAAAGCCAGGGAGAAAGGTTGGAGCCCTGGGGGACGCCACAGGTGGAAATAGAGGTGGGGTAGGAGAAAGAGCCCAGAATCACCTAGGACGGACGGTTATTGAGAAAAGAGGTCAGCCAGTCCAGTGCTCACTCCAAGATACCCAGGGTATCATGGAGCCCTTTTATGAGGATGGAGTGGTTGACCTTCTCAAATGTAGAGGAGAGGTCAAGTAGAATGAGAACAGCTGGAAAGTTGGAGTCAAGAGATGCTCGCATTTCCTCATGGGTGTTCAGAACAGCAGTTTCCGTGCCTCTGGATGTTCGGAATCCAGATTGATGGACGTGTAGGCAACCAACAAGTTCAGTGTGCTGGGTCAGTTGGGGGAAGACTAGCTTCTCCAAGAGTTTCCCAAGGAAGCGGGTGATAGATATGGGGCGGTAGTTTGCTGGAAAAATCAGGTCGGCAGAAGATTTTTTCAGGAGGGGGCACACAAGGGAGTGCTTGAGGGCATAGGGGAAAGATCCAGTAGCAAATGAGTGGTTGCAGAAATCAGAAAGTGTGAGAGAAATGAGCATGCAAGAGATCCAATATCGTCCTTAATGGTTCTGATGGAACAGGGGGAGACCTGTTTGGAAGAGGGAGATTCCCAACAGGGAAGGATTTGCCTTTTAAATTATACAGAAAATATGCATTTGGTCTTGCAGTGTGCAATAACCAACTCGCTCCCCAGGCTGCTGGTGAAACCAGGGGAACATGCACTGAGAAACTAATTTCATCCCACTCCAGAATACTACTATCTGCAGAGCTGGATTGCATCACCCCCCGGAACCAATCTGCTTCACAAAGCAAACAAATTTGGATTTAAGATGGCAGCCAGCCTTAATAAAGGCACAGGATGCATATCCGCAGAGCTGGGATGGGATGAATCAAGCGGCAAAGAGCCTGAAGATGGGTGAGGTGCAAAACGAGGAGGGGTAATGTGGAACAGCAGAAGGAAGAGTGATGTGATAACCTGCAACGACAGGATAAGGCAACCAGGAGCAGCACAAGGAGAGAAGAGAAAAAGGAGACGCTAAGAAGGGTGAAACGTCATATATTGTAGAGGTGCTTGTAGGGGATATCAGGAGGAGAGAGTTGGAACACCCCAAACTAGCAGGAGAAGATGACATCAGGTGGCAAGAGGTGGTGATCCCTGCAGCGGATGATACACAGAACAAGTGGTTAAGAGGAAAGCAGAGACAAGGGGGAAGGGTAGCAAAGAGGTGGGAAGAAGCAAAAGGAAGGATCAGGCATTCTGCCAGCCTGTGATGATTGAGGTATGGGGGGTGGGAGTATGAGCATGTGGTGAGGACTCAAGGAGGCAGAGAAGAAAGTGAAGGGCAGGGAGAAAGGAGAAGGAAGAGAATACAGGAAATTCCCAGCAGGTATAAGACTGCTGGGACTTGTCGAGAAGGTTAGACAAGTACAGGGTGCTGGGGACTAAAGTGATGAGCCCTGGTGGGCGTGGGGGGAGGCTGGGGGAGTTCAACCAATCCCCAGCACCAGAGAAGTTTGTATGACCAGCTTACTGAGGGAGTTTTGGGGCCTGCTGCAATGTCAGCCTGCTCTAACCAAGCCTGCTGGGATGCCGAGTAGGCCAACTGCTTGATGGTAAACGGTCACCACTGTTGCAGTGATTGCAACATGCTCAGTATTGCAGCTAGGGCCTGGCGATCCAGGTGAAAGACGACGATCAGAAGCATCTGACTGGAGATAACAGAAGGAAGAGTGAAGAAAGTAGTGTGGGAACACTTAAACCCTGAGAATGAGTGCTCGAAAGACTTGCCGTTGGAGGCATTCTTCCCACGCATGTGGTTCTGGATTGAGAACTGGAAAACCTGGAAACTTTGTTGAATGCAATGAAACCTAGAGACTGTTGTTTTTCCAGAGAGGACTTCTTCTGTTGTTACTGAATTCCAGGTTAAGAGAGCCGTTGCCTAGTTATTCTTTCTTAAATTAACCCGCCCCATAGCTGAAATCCCTGAATAAACATAATATTTCTGAGTCTGACTCGTCTCGATTGCTCTTATAGGTGTCACCACATACTAGTTGCGTGCGTAGAAAAGTCTTAGAATTCTTGCGAGGCAGGAGGAGATTGTATTCAGTGCCTGTAACTGAGAGTGCCTTCTCAGTACTACATAGGAGAGAACTCTAGTGACCACCTAGCATGCCATAGACACACATACCATTGCTTCTCAGATCGAGGAGACTAGGATGACAGAATTGGGTGGAGCAATGGCAGGCAGATTTTGGGTGTGCAACTGGGTGCGCCATCTTTGTGTGGACAGTCCACATACCTGCTGCTGGTGTAGAAAAGTCTTAGAAATGTTTTTGTTAATGACATTTCTAGCAAATGATTGCAGGCAGGAGAGTGCATTCAGTGACTGGAACTGAGTGGGTCATCTTTCTATGGGCACTCTACATTTTAGTTTCTTGAGTAGGAAAGCCTTGGAATTCTTGGAAGTCAGGAGGTGATAGCAACCAGTGTCTGCAACCGAGTATGTCATGTTTGTGTGGCAAGTCTGCATAGTTTCGGCCTGCATAGAAAAGCCTTCAAATTCATGGGAGGCAGAAGATTACACTCGGTCTCTAACCGATTAGGTCGTATTTTTGTGGTTTGTCCTCACACTTGTTACTTGGGTAGAAAATAATTAGGATTCTCGGGAGAGGAGACTATGTCATGTTCATAGTTATTTAGAAAGTGCTGAAACCCAAACGCATAAACTCGCTGGATGGAATTGGCATTAGGAAAAAGGCACATTTACGATTGTTAGAGAAAACGATGTAAATTAAATTGATGGGTTTTTTAACCTCTTCTAAAGTTGCCAAATCTAGACCCGGATTCAGAGAGTCAGGACTTTCATTTCAGTCTGTGGTACCCTGATGAGTAAACGTCTGCCTCACCATGGCTCAGATTAAATCATCTAGGATATGAGTCTTGGAAGAGACAGAACAACGTAAATAATTAGGGGTATAGAACTACTCGAAAGATAAAGATGGACCTTACTATGAATGCAATTGTGCACCAAAGTAGCTGCTTGAAATTGCATTCAAGCAGAAACCGGCAGCCAATGGAGATGGCACAGAGATGATGTAAAATGGGCTCGATAGGGAACATTCAATTTTATCCTGCCAGTGTTATTCTGTAGCATGTGTATTAGACATTTAGGAAGACCCATGTAAAGAGAGAGTAATCGAGCCTCATGCAAATTATATCTCATGCAATCATTGCCAGATGATCAGAGGATGCTGTGCCCTCGCCCCATTGTTTAATGTCAGTCTTCGAGCCGGGCAGGGCCGACAGTAACCTTCTACTACCCAGGGTAGGGAAGGTGGAGTACAATGCTCTATTGAATGCGGATAGTGTTTTTGTCATTTGCCCTGGGAAACCTCGAACTGGGTTCAATATATGATAATAACTTCCTGGAAAAGAACAAACTAAATGTAAATGTAAACAAAAACAAAACTATAATCAGGATCTTTGGCAAGCAACCTAAAAATAAAGGAGTACCTATAGAGGTAGTAGATTCTTACCTGTATCTAGACCTAATGTTCTCCAAGACTGGTCGATGAGCCGCACACATACATAAAATATCCGGCCGAAAGGACGGCCCTCAGATTAAAAGAGCTTCTGAGATGTTTCCATCTCTTTGGGTCGAGAAGGTTGGACAAGTGTATGAATGTATACAAGTTGAAAGTAGCGTCATTAATGCTCTATGGAAGTGAAGTGTGGGGACAGTTGGACTGTTAACCTTTGGAAGTAGTACAGAACAGGTTCCTGAGGCCAATACTGGGCCTTCCTCCCAGAAGTCTGGCCAGTGCACTGAGGATCGAGCTTGGTCCAGATTTCTATCATACTGGGAAAAACTCAAACTAGGTTTTGCAGATAAACCTAATGTGGCCTCAGGGTTTTCAGAGATGGCAGCATCTGCGAGCATGACCAAATACGAGAGGTACAGGTCAGGGTGTAGTCTTTGGAGGAGTTCATGACAGTATTTGGGAATAAGTTGGTCAAGGGTATCCTGAAGCAAGCCAAGGCAAACATCAAAACCTGGACAAGGAAAGGGCCTCGGAGTCAGACGTACTAAAAAGGTCATCTCTACCCTCTTTGGCAATGTACACTGACCTAGAGAATTTTAAGACGGCTCGGGCCCTATTGTCAAGTTAAATTCACCAGCAGGTAGGAGGTTGCTAATTCTGGCCTGCCTAAATTTACTTCCCCTCCTATTTAAAAGGACGATCTGGCTGAAGGTGGTACACAAATACAAATGAAATATGGGGGTGGATGAGAACCGTGCCAATTTTCTTCTGATCTGTCTGCAATATCATAAGGATAATGATGTGTTATTTATTTAGCACTTACAACCAAATGCTTTACATAGAACATGTATCCATACAATATCAGCCAACTGGGGTTGGTACTCATTTATTGACCTCAAAAGGATGAAAGGCTGAGTTGGCTTTGCCTGGATTTGAACATGAGATCTGCAGTTCGCACACAGATTGCAGCTGGAAGCACTCAACCCGCTGAGCTAGGAAAGGAAGGAACGGCTAAAGCCATACTTCCAAGGCCATTACGTTAGGTCTGTCAAGGGTGCTATGTCGGCAATCCTGAACTCTGACAACACCCAATTTGTATGTGATTTAGCAACGTTCATAAGTAGAGCTGTAAAGTTGAGGCTGCATGGCAACAGGGGTCTTGAGAGTATCGAATGCTCATTTGAGTTGACCCAACTCTCTGTTTTAATTACATTTATTGTGGGTCGAGAGTGATGATTTCAATTGGGTTTTATTTTTTCTTTGTGATTGTTATTGTTTATCTGATTTTAATGTTAATGGAGAAATGCAAAATTAATTCTTTGACTTGACCAGAGGAGAAGTAAGTTGTATCTGTTTTAACAATCGAAGATTATAAGTAGTACTGCTCACCATCAAATTAATTTGTGCAGAAAAATTCAGATCAGCATCAAAATAAATTCTCAGAGTTTTGACCTTGGGAAGTGTCATAACAAAGCAAGAATCTAAGTGAAATGAAGATTGAAGTAGAAGATGGGAAAGCTTGGGGGGAAAAACGGGGTGCGTGAACAGTAACACGCTTTGTTTTGGCAGTGTTTAATTTAAGCCAATCGCTCTGCATCCAAGCCTTAACCTGTGAGAAAATAACAAGCAGAACATCATTATCACAAGAGAAATAGTCTGTAATTCTGAAGAATACTTGCTTATCATCGGCATAGTAGATGATATCCAATATCAAGGCCAGCAAGTAACTCCTGAAGGGGACCAACATTAAAAAAGGGGATAAGGCAGAATCTTGGGGAATCCCGTATTTCATGTTGATGAATTTGGTGAAAAGAGCATGCAAGCTCAGGCAATAGCGAAGATCTGAAATAAAATAGGCTATCCAACGCAGAGCAGATACCAACAACGTAGCCACCGGAATCGGTCTTTGAAGAGGCACCTGATAATCAAGTGTGTCGAACACTATGGAAAAGGCCAGCATTATTAAGAGGGAGGAACCGTCAATATCCAAATTCCATTACAGACCCTCTCTGGCATCTAGTAAAGCTGTCTTTTTCAGTGTTAGTAGTTAAATGTGTCATATGTTTGTGGGCAGTCCACATAAGTGTTGCTTGACTAGAAACATTTTAGAAATGTTTGCAGCCAAGAGAATGCATTCAATGTCAATGTCTGTAAATGAGTATGCTATTTAATTGTGGCTTGTTGCTTGCATAGAAAAGAATTATAATTATTGGAAACTAGGATATGATATTAAAGCTATCTTAAGTGCCAGCATGGCTAGAGCACCTAAATGTGTGAGAGGGAGGCATGCGACTAGAGGGCATTTTACATCAACGACTGGAGCTCCTGTGGCAAATGAAAGGCATCAATATTGCATTCAGCAGTACAAAAGACAGTAGTACAGTGATTCATGGACTTCTGGTCCCTGCACTGTGCCTAGTGCCTACTCTACCCTCACTTCTCCAAAACAAGAGGCAACCAAATCATAAAGGTAAAACAGGCACAGTTAAGAGATCTACCTCCTTCACCATTTGTGGTAACGCAGACCGAAAAAAAGACTATCCTCTCAAGAGTGATATGTCCAAAATAAAGGGAATGTCCAATCACTGTGCTATGAAAATATATATATACTTTAATTAAACACACCATCTTCAATGATAACTAAACAAAAAAACACTAAACAAAGCCCACGTCTTTGGAAGGGACACAGAATATGCAAAGAAAGAAAGGATATAGCACTCTGGGTAGTGAAATGGGGTGAAAGGCAAGTAAAAATCACAATGTTCTCAAAAAGCATGTGTTCTTATGCGAAAATATATTAAAGATGACCTAACCAATCTTTAGGGCCCAGAGATGGACCAAGGGGTCAGTAATACCTTTTGCTGTTCTTGGTGGTTTGACAACATCAGACCATGCTTCTCTGTACGGTTCAAGCGGTTTCAATCAGGCTTGAATGCGGTGGTCACGTTCTTTCTGGATGGGGAGTAGAAGTCGTGGTCGTGCTGAAGTTCAACGCAGTTCAAAAAGTGTAGATCATGAGGGCCACCAGAGTTGGTTCGGCAGTCAGTTTGATGGCGAAGGTGCTGGTGACTTGATGCGTAGTTCGACGTGGGACGTCCAAAGTTGTGCTCGAGGGTCTAGGAGGCCACCATGGTCAGTTCAGCTGCCGAAGTTTGGCAGTGAAGATGCTGGTGGTTCGGACACTGGTTTGAAACAGCCTTCAGCGAAGGGCGGATAATGTGGGCCATCAGCATTGGTTCGAAGGCGAAAATGCTGGTGAGTAGATGCGCAGTTCAAGTTGGTTGATCTGTTGCAGTGTTCAAAGGTCATAGTTTGATGGGTTCCCACCGAAGTCTGGCCGACCATCGAAGATCAGCAACGAAGATGCAGGTGGTCCAAAGGTGGCGGGAGCAACGATAATCTGCTACTATGAGCCTAGGCAATGACAAGCTCAGCTGGTGAGGTGGTGAACAAATTCGAGTCCGCTATGCAGCCTCAGTGCAAAAGGCAGCTGTGGATGGTCCTGCTGGTTTGAACGGGGTCGAATGGCTTGAATCATGCCTCACAGCAGTTCGACAATGAAAACACAGGCATCCTGTCTGTCTTCATTCTCAGGTTGCTTGTGAGTCATAAACCATGGTCTCAAGGATAAGAATAATCCTTGTTCTCTGCCTACTAACATGGGGAGGTAGTCACACACCTGCAGGGGTCCTTCAGCACAGTGAGGTCCTGGGTACCAGTATGGTTGGCAGAGAGACAGGTCTTGGTCCAATAACAGGTCACCCCCAATGTTCTCCGGGGATTGCAAGGGAGCAGATCCTGCCTCTGCCTTGGACACTCAGTTCTCAACTTCGGCAGATGGCTTTGGAAAGTCAACTCTCCCAACAGAGGTCCAATTAATTCTTACTGTTTGTTTTCCAAGAGTGAATCAAAGAAGCAGTGGGAGATCCCTTCTTTTAAAGGCAAAGGTCCATAGGTGATTGGACTAAAGCAAGTCAACTTTAAGGGGTCCAATCCCTGTGCTTGAGGCAAGTGGAGTTTGACTTCTGACATCAGACCCAAACTGCTTTGTGTTAAAGAAAGTGGAATGGACAGGAAGGAAGAGAGATAAAGTGAGAAAACAAGATGGTGGAATCTTGAATCAGCTGGTCTGAGCCCCCCCCTTATGCACTAATACTGCTCCTTCCTTTGTCAATACCATCAACAGCCCTTTAAGTATATAGCACACTGGTGTGAGTCTAGTGTTGTATGCTATATGATATGTGATATGATATGGCATTTATAACGTGCCTATACACAATTGTTTCAAGGCAATCTTGTAGGGATGGCCGATTCCTGTTTCCCAGGCCAAGTCCTACTGGAGGCTGACTCACTGAAGAGGGGTGTTAACCGACCTCACAAAGGATCAAAAGAAGAGGCCCAGACATTCAGTGCCTTACCCTGCAGTGGCAGGGCCAGGGTGTCTGGCCAGAATACACATACTCCTTTCACAGCTCGTCTGGCCTCACAGTGCTGACACATGTATGATATCAATCTGATGTGGTTGCTCATAGTTATGTGAATTAATATTCCCTAAACTCAGGTATGGTTCTATATTTAAAGATTCATCTGCCACCAGAATAACAATCCCTCTTGACTGTGCAGTTTTGGAACCAAGGGGAAGACTTTAAATGAAACCTCTTTGCTGAGGTGACTTGGTTGTCACTGCAGCTGTCAAATGGCCACCTTTAAACCTGCTCTGTTCCACTGGAGAGTAGACACTGCAGATATTGATATTTTATTTCTATTGCGCTCGTACACAAGTGTTTCAGAGCGTGACAAGGCAAGGGAGGGGAAGATGGGAGAACAAAACAACGATCTCACTTGGCATTGAGAACCCGCAAGTGCATGAGAGAGGGGGAGGGGAAAAGTGCATGGACGTGGGGAGAAGTGGAAAGTGTGAGCAAAGAAGAAACAAATAATAATAATTAAATAAAGGTAATAAACAGCGGTAGTCCAGCCAGCAAGGGACAAGTGCTGGGTTTAAGGCAGCAGACAGGGTAGGTCTGATCAGTGCAGAAAGAAAAAGGGGGGGGCTGTATGCCTACAGATACAGACCCCAGTACAAGGGCTGTGGGGGAGAGTGCAGGTTGAGCAGGTGTACTATGTTGGATCAGGATAATGATCCAGCAGGGCACAGGTGTACTATGTTTCTGGCATGGAGCTTTTGAAAAAGAAAGCCTGGTTAGCAGATCACCCTTTCTGAGATATAATTACCTGCATCAATGTATTGATAAAAAATAAAAATGCCAGGAAAATGCCAGCTCTTCTACACCCTTGCCATGTGGCAATTCCTCACACACCCCCAGTCAAAAAGGTTGAGAACCAAGCTTCTAATGATCAGGCTCATTCACAAGGTGAGAAAATATCCGGATTACACCTGCACTAGCATGTTGAGATGCAGACTTAGACAGCATTTCTATTTTAAACTTCTGTAGAGATAAGGGCCATTGCACAAGCTCTGTATACTTCTCAGCCATGGCCCAGTTGTTTTCTGATTCTATCAGCCACCTATGAAGGTATGCACTGTTCTGATCAGCAACATCTGAGCTGAACTGTACTGAGTCTACTTCAATTCTAGTTTTGCAGGTGCCTGGCTGGCTTTTATTTCACTACCCATAGACTCGGCAGTCGAGAACTGGCACCCTGCTTAAACTAGCCTTGTTGGGGTGGTCAGGAAGGTTCCCATCATTACAAATGGTACATGTTGTGCGTGCCATATTTATGACTGAGGGTTCAGAAAAACTGACCGCAAGTAATACTTTTTGGTCAGAACTGATGCATATTAGCTTGCACACGCGCGGAAAGATAAAGTATCAAATCCACCAAATGTAAAAACATATTGCACTTTAATATAAATACATGTGGAATTCATGAGTCTCAATATAAGGGGCCTTTTCACAATGAATCTGAACACAGTGGTTGGACTTTCTTGCAAAATGGCAGAAAAGTAGATGAATATGCAA
Source organism: Ambystoma mexicanum (assembly GCF_040938575.1). NCBI lineage: Eukaryota > Metazoa > Chordata > Amphibia > Caudata > Ambystomatidae > Ambystoma > Ambystoma mexicanum. Next base: position 850,510,465 of record NC_090930.1, read on the forward strand.
GTTCGGCCTTTGCAGTCATCAACTGCACAAACAGCCTTGAGTTATTATGGTCTGATAAGTCTTGTAAATAGTAGATATTATCTCCAGCTGTTTAAGATTGTAACCAAGGGAGTTGTGTTATTTATTCTGGTGAGTAGTAAAGCACATGGTAAGCTGGTGCCTAATGCTATTTAGGAGCGTCAATTGCACAAGAAAGTGGGAGCTTTGTAGATTAAGAAGTTTCAAAGGAACAGTGACCTAGGAAATGAGATACAATCACGAACGAAGAGAAATCATTCACCCAGCCTCCTCAAAATGCGGGATAAGTCCATACAAGACATGTGCAAATCAATAGTTAGGAGTTAAACAGTTTAGGCCAGGTATTGCCAGTAATGAATTAGGGTTTCAGTACCAATGTTTAACCAGGTCTTGTCGTCATGACCTGCTACGGACAAATCATAAGTAGAGGTGTGTTATGAATATAATCTGAAGATAATTATTGAGATAAACCTGGCCAATGAAAACCTAGGAATTGTGAAAAGATGGGATTTATTTGAAGAGGGTTTTGTCCAATCATGTTTGGGGGGGTGGATTGCAATAAAATATTTTGGGAGTGTTTTAACTGTTGCAAACATTTATAAAACATGTGAACTGAAGTGGTATTGAGACTTGGGTTACTTTGGTCATGCAACATCATCTAACCGCTCCCCAGAGCTTTGTTCAATAAACTTGCTTCATGTACAAACGTGTACTCACTTCTTAAGTGGTGGGCCTGTTTGGGTTCAGGTGATTGAAAGCCCATCCACACAGCCCAACAGAGCTAAAAAGTTGTTTGGCAAGCATCGATCTGCTGATTTTTCTGTGGTGTCTGCACAGCCACAGTAATTACATGGTGGCCCCCCTGTCAGCTATGACACCTTGGGAGGATCCCACCTGTGAGAAGTTACCTTGTCTCTCACAAGGCCACCCAACCACAGGTAGTAGATTTAAGGGCATCTGGCATGCCTCGCCTGTCTTATCAGTGCCTACGCAGGAATCAACAGAGTGCACGGTTTCCATTTTTAAACCCACACAGGGATTGTAAAAATGATCCCCAGTCACATATAAGTGACCAGCACAGGTGTAAGGGAGCCAAGTTGTTTGGAAACTTCTGAGGCCTGCCTGAACAACCAACTCTGGGCTGTGCCATGCCCCAGAATTCATGGGATCCTTGTCTTTGAAATGATCAAGGATTGCTCCTGTTACTGGTTTTGGAGTAGGCCAGGGCTTTCACTCTGCACGTATTTAACTTTTTGGAGTCGCTCAGGACCGCCGCCCTGCACCTGCTCCTCTGTCTTCCTCAGCAGACTCCCCACAGTGGGACAGTCTCTCTGCACAAAGCAAAAGTTACCCTGACCTGGGACTCCAGCTGAAGACAACTCTTTCAGGTCTGGCAGGCTCTTCAGGTCTGAAACTCCCTGTCCGCATCACAGGTTACATTACTATGCCCATAAGCAAACCCTGAGAACACTGAATCCGGTGCCAACTCCATAGTCTCCTCAGTGGCAGTGGAACCCTCTCATCCAAGAGTAAGCATTTCAGGGGATTTCAGGTCCATGAGACCGATCTCTCTCACTTCCCAGCTGAGGAATCCTGTTTGTGCAAGAGGCCAGAGCATTCTCTCTGCAGCATTTCCCTTTGTTGGAGTGATTCAGGACCTCCACCCTATACCTTCTGCATGGTCTGCGCCTCAACAGACCTGCCAGAATGGAACAGTTCTGTTGTTTCTGGTTAGTACTCTAACAGAAGATAACTCATTCAATACTGGCATGCCCCTCAGGTCTAAACTACCCTACCCGCCAGCTCAGGTTCCTTTTCTATGCCAGAAGGAAATCCAGAGATCGCTGAACCTGGTGCTAACCTAATTGTCAACTCAGTGGCTACTGAGCTATCCCTCACAAGAGTAGGAGCTTCAGGGGACTTCAGACTTGGGTGAAGAGCTACCAGTGTGACTGGTCTCTTGTGCTCTCTGGCTGAGGAATCCTGAGGACTGCACCCCTCAAGCGCTTCCTCCATGGCTGTTCACAGAGCGTTTGCATGAGTTAGGACTATGTCTGGGTCACAGAGGTCATTACCCAACACACATCCTACTGGAATGGACTCCTTGACAATAACAGTTTCACCATTCCAACTAAACCCAACCGTTTCCAGGGGACACTAACTCAGACCATCAAACCCTCTAACAAGCAGTTTTGGTCTTGGGGTGTACTGCCCTTCGGTCGCCACTTGCTCAACAGCTGTTACACTAGCAGCAGTGCCAAGCAAAGTAGAAGACTTTTCCCCATTTCTGGAGACATGTTCCAGAAAGATCTGAGTTTTGGCAGGAACAGAGACCCCCTCCAAAGACCCGGTACCATTCCTACTGATATTGAGGGAACTTTCAGCAACTCCCCAGCCTAGTGGGGCTTAATCTGTTGGGATGCCCACACTGAAAGTGGTCTCCTCTGCCATGGCACCAATGGTCACAATGGCCTGCTTGGGCTTCCCCATGCAGGCTGGATCTCCTTTCTGATGTGTCAAATCTCTACACCAAAAATAACCCCTGGCTGTTGAGGGCATGGGGGCCTCAGTGCTAGAGGTGCCCACACTCTGTTTTCCAGTGGGAGTTTAACCTACCAAGGGCCTGGGATCTCCCTTTGGATATTTGGAGGCCTTTCTGGGAAAAAGGGTCAGACCACCTCTGTCCTTTCCTTCCTCATATTGTCCACGATCAGCTGCTTTTGATTTGGGTGCATGCGTCTTAGCCTTTTTATGGACTTGAGTGTTTACGTACCTACCTGTCACAATTTTCAAGGGTATTCCCACACGTGCCTGAATTAGATATGCCTAAATATAAATATAAAGCAATATATGGTTTGATAGTGAAAGATGAGGAAACACTTTTAAAATTGTTGAAATCAATTCTGGTGTCATTTATTAATTCGACTTGGTTTCCACTGAACCTGCAGAGCCATCTATGCACCGTGCGTGGCCTGGATGTTTTATCCAGAACACATGGTGTGCTTTGCCCAGGATGTTCTTTGTTGTGAATGTGAGGGGTCAGCAATGAGAGGCAGACACAAAGTTGTAATGTTCTCAACATTAGCTATATTTATTAAAAGAAAATGGCTCTGGAAAAAGGCCTATCTTGCTCTAACGAAAAGAAAATGTCCCTACCTATGAAATCAAAACTAAAGTAAGTTGACCTTGAGTCCAAAATAACTCTGACCCTCACAGTAGTATACAAAATCAAAAGGTACAATAGTATTTCTGTTTTCACTTCAAATTGTGCAAAATAATATATATATATATATATATATATATATACATACACACACACACATACACACAATTTCAACCAAAACAATCCTTGTCTCCAGGGTTTAGCTTTCCTTCCCCTGAACTATTTCAGGGAAATGTATTTTAAATGCTCTGTTTCACCAAAGTTCCCTTAAAGGTGATGAACATGTCTCTTTCATTGTTATTCTCCTTAAAATGACACAGAAAATGTTCTTTCTATAATGCAGGTTGAAATAAACTGAAAGAAAGTCTTTTGTAGTCTCTAGGGTGGCAAGCAAAATGTTCAATTCTAACCAAAGGCTTGATATAAGAAAGTTCCTTCAATACTGGTTGGAATTTAGCAAGAAATAGTATTTTATCATTTTCATGGTGGCAAAGCAAAATGTTCAATTTCAAAAGTAGACTTGATATAATAAAGTCTTCTTTTCAACAAAACATTGGATTTCCTGGTGTACTCCCCTGCCAGGAACTCCTATTTTCCAACAAAGCATGTGTTTCCTGGTATACTCCCCTGTCAGGAATTCTTCTACTGAAATATCCAATTTTAACACAGGTTTGAAAAAACTAAATTCCTTTTCAACACAACATTGTATTTCCTGGTATACTCTCCCCTCCAAGGCACTTCTTAATTGAATATATATCCCGGTTTACTCTCCTGCAGGAATAGCTCCCTTTTGGTCTTTACAGATCCCCTGGTGTACTCTCCTTCCAGGTATCTCTTCCAAAAAGGTCACTAACTGATGCACCTCATGTATCAGGTTTGTCTGCAATGTTCACTTTCCTCTTTAAAGTATCACACAGTTACACTTCTTCAATCGTTAAGTTTATCTTCAGTAAAACTTGTTCCAACTTCTCCATATTGGCATCTTATGCATGGGGTTTTGTTCAAGTTCTATTTATCAACTTCTTTCTACATGTAAATTGGCTCTTGGCAATTCTTGTTTACGGTTTCCCCAAATTGACTCTTCACATAAAGGAATAGTACAGCTTCTTGCCCTTTTGTTTCTTTTTCAAATTCTTTTCTCTTTTGGCAATGTGATATCAAATTTCCCCAAATTGGCATCCCATATAAGAGGAATTGTACCAATTTTGCTCTTGTACTTTAAACCTATTTGGTTGGAATTCATAATCTTTACTTATACTTAATTGCCATGTGCCTGTCAGACCGCCCTAGGGTTGCCACTTCCACTGCGCCAACTCAACTATCTCCTGGCATCTCTGACCCAAATCCCTTTGAAGCTGCACAGTCTTGCATTGGAACTGGCTTCAGTAGGCTGTCAAACCCTCTCTCAGCTCCTCTGCCGGGCTCCTGGTTCCTCACCGGTAAGGTTGTTGCTGTTTAGGTTTGCAGCTCTCTGGACCTTTCTGCCAATGCCTTTGCAGTACTTCCCTGAAGCTGGTCTCCGCTGGGTCTCCTGTCACTCCAGTACATTGGAGTGACAAGTGGCAGCCCGGGAGCCCCTCCATCCCTCACAGCCAGGTTCACTCCTGTGGGTCTGCCTCTCTCTGCGGCTCTGCTTCCCGCTCTGCAGCGCGATCTGACGTCTCCTTTGCATTCTCCTGTCTGCAGGTGTTTCTCCAATTTAAATGTACCGCACAGATGATTGAATGGATAACAACTACACTGCATGTTACCCTTGGCATCACTGTTGATCCTCATTGACTCCTTACTCCTCTTCATCCCACTACTTAAAGTTTTCTGGGAACTGGAGTTCAAAGGATTACCATTGTGTTTTAAGTTAGTTTGTTGGACACCTTTATCTTCATAACATTCATCATCAACATCAGATGTCAAATGAGTTTTAGAGGGTTCATGCACATGTGAAGGATGAATAAAGTTCTGCTCAAGATGTTTAATAGAAGTAGGTGTTAAGACCTTACCATGAAATAGTTCTGAATAATGACAGCAGGCCATTAGAAACTCTGGGATTAAGGTTTCTTCTTCATAGTCAAGGGAAGAATACCACTTGTCCCGTGTCAGAGCTCTCACCTGTCCCTGACAGCCATCTCCTCCCATGTGATCCACCCTCAGAGTACAAGCCCCAGGGTCAGGATCAGGTAGTGGCTGCCTTCTTCTGGCCACATGGGAGGAGACTTTAGGCTAGGGATTAGTGATTACTCCACAGGATTCATCACAGGAAGCTGTGATACCTTTTCCTGGGGTGTAGGACATGTGTCCTCTAGGGGTCGGGTGATGGCTGGATGCTTCAAAGGGCCTCTGCAACACAATGGGTAAGTCACAGGGAGATCATTCCTGGAGCCTTTTTGATCTGAAGCAAAGAAGGGATAGAGGGGCAGTTTAGCTGGAGACACCTCCACACTGGGGAAAGGGCCAGCCGTCTTGGATTTGCCAAGCCCCCCATTTTCTTCCTGAGTCACTCTCCTAACTTCCAGCCGACAAGGCACTCTGGAACTTGACATCACAAGGAATAATTATTACTACAACAGCAAGGATACGCCCCTTACAGAAGGATTGGAATTGACCGATCTGCTGTGGCATGTTGACTATATAAGGGGATGAGGCCCCTTCTAAATGGAATCATCTTTGAGCTGACTTTGGAGAAGCATCTGTAAAACCCATTGTTAAAAAACCTCTTGGAACTGTCTTGAGGAAGATTTCACTGGAGTCTTGTTGGAGTAAAGGATGCCAAAAGTCCCCACCCGGAAGGGGGAATACAGGACAAAGATTTCCAAGGTGGGTGCAGACCCTCTACGTAACCACTGCTGGGGAACTTTGAAGTCAAACCTGATTGCTGCTGGGACACTACTACCCAGCACTGTGCCCACAGAGGTGGCAGCACTGCCAGTGTCCCTGGCAACCTTCCTGGCTGGGAAGGGCAGAAGACTGACTCACCTTTTCTGAAGGACCTGGTTGAAGGGTCCACAGCATACCAAGGACCAAAAGAAGCTGCCTTTGGCTATCTGCAATTTTGATCTGCTTTAAGCCACTTGAAGTGCTCTGAATGCCTTTGAGCTGGTCAAAAGACTAAATGGTGTTACCTTTGAAATTCTCGCAAATTTCAGCCGCCTTGATTGCCCTTGAGCTATCCCTAACTGAACATCACTACTGTTACAAGCTTCTTTGATCGACGAGCCACTGCTGCTTGTCAAACTGCTCTGCGTGTTGTTGGAGCCAGTTGAGCCACCTCACTGATGAAGTTGAATCTCTGCTTTCCTCTAATCAAGACACACCAGAGCCTTTGAGTTAAACCAACTCGACAACGCCTGCTGTCCCAAGATTCTTCGAGCCATGAGCCTTTGTCACTTGTCAAACCACATTGCTGTGTTAACTCCTGTCAAGCTAGCAGTCCAACTCTAACCTGACTGAATGCATGGTAAAGCACCCAGAATCCCGGCTTGATGCTGAGGAGACTCTAAAAGAAGGTATATTTCAGTCGTTCTGTTTTCACTGGCCTTAGTCTTTGGGCCCCAGTGACACTTTAGACCCCACCAAAAGACATAGGCCCTCATTACGAGTTTGCCGGTAACCTGCCGGCGGGTTACTGGCAGACTTGCCTTGCTGTTACTGGCGCCCGATATCCCGGTGTTAATGGCATATTGCGGGTGGAGGCAAAGGTGGTAAGTTCCCATTCAATGGAGTCTCATAGGACTCCATGGAATGGGCTTGCCCCTATCACTGGCACAGGTAATAATGGTGCCTGTGATAGGAGAAAGTCTTTGGTAGTTGGGCTCTGAACTCATGGCAGGTTAGGGCTGCCGGTAGTTCATTGCCCCTACCGGCAAAGTCGGAGTGTGCCGGTCCAGCAAAAATGCCGGATCCCGTATTACCGGCTGTTTTACCTGCATTTTTCCCAGACCGGCACACTCATAATGAGGGCCATCGAGGCTCATTACAAGTTTGGATGTGCAGGGAAAACTACAAGTTTGCAGGTATTACCGCCGCCGGTATTACCAGCGATTCTTGAAGGTAAAGGATTTGAAGTGGAGGAGTTATTTCCAGCTGCAGGCCGTTGTTCTTCAATACCCAAAGTGCCTTTTTTCATAAAGTCTGTATTTTCTGTGCATCTCATCATGGGTAAACATTTAAAGTTGCAAGGTAGGAGCCAGTCATGAAAAAAAGTCACTTGTCCCCTCAATTCTCCACATGCACACAGAACACATTTCTTAGGCGCAAGCAGTCAATTATTACTCAACAATGGCTAGTGGCGGGGCGTGGCCAGCATGCGAGCAGGCAGGACGTGAGTCCGTGGAGCTCCAGGGGCCGCCGAAGAAATCCTGTTCCTACATCCTTTCAGTGAAATGTGTTTCGTTTAAAAAGTCATCGGCGGCGAAGAGGACAAGTTGTGGCATAGGCATGCGAAGTTAGAAGGCGGGAAATCAGTCCATCGACGAGATATTCGCCGACTACGAACCCCGATCGGGTGCGTAGTCACAACATCAAGATGGCCACCGCGATCTATCGAAGACACCGAGGAGCCCTCGGAGGACTGGGAGAGTGGCGGTGCTCCCGCCTCACTGATACATCCAGCACCGGAGGAGTTCACACTGTGTGCGTAGGGCAGGAGAGGAATCGTGAGAAGCGGCGAGAGTGACGGCGAGGCATCGGCTAACGCTGCAGCCTTGGAGCGGAGGGTGTGCTGCCCAGAAAGAAGGTAGGAAGGGCCGCTGCGCCGGAGGGAGCGGACAGATACCCCCCCTTCCGCCCGCTGAAGTGCGCGATCCCACGGATCCCACAGACTGTGAGACACCCCATCCGATCCTCCCCTGTCCCCCCTCCCCACTTCTGCTTCGCTGGAATAGCGGCCCACCGAGGGACTGGCAGTGAGATCGAGACTCCGCTCTGAGGAAGGAGCGGGAGTCCCAGGTTGAGGCGAGGCGGCCCCCCTCCCCCCCCCCCCGAATAAAACGAACTGTGCAACCCGCGGTCAGCCTTGTCCTCACGGTACATAATCCCTGCAACCCGCGAACTGCGTAGGGTGACATAGGGTGCACTCAGAGCCGGCAACACACTGGGGGCCCTTTTGGGGGGTAAAAAAGGCATGCTGGACGGTGTGATCCCCACTTCCCATGAGGACATTTGACACCTCTTCAGCAAACAGCACACCAGAAGACACATAGGTACGAACCACCTCGCCCCAACCAAGGATTGCAGGCAACGGCACCCGCTCAACAGTGGTGTCACATCAGCCAGTCGATGTCACTGGAGAGAGGCGACCAAGCAGCATCTGGAAAGCCCTGGTCCAAGAATTAGCTCAGACACTGCCCGAAGCGGGCTCATAGGAGGACCCTTGGGGAGACGCAACGGCACAGGGTAACCAGTATAGCACTACCCGTCAAGTTCATCAAGGTGCTCCATAAAACGAGACCCTATACATCACACTGCTAACTCCCGCGCTGCAGAATGGGGAAAGACAGACCACGGAAATCAAGCATACAAAGCAGAATGGACCAATATGCTTTCGCCACCACATCTCAGCCGACGGATCAACCACCGCAGTCAGACCCTTTGGAAGACGGGGATACCCTCTCACTGAAAGATGTAATGGCAGCCATCGCAAACTCCCGCACATCTATGGAAACAAAGATGGATAGTATGGCGGCGGATGTGTCCTTCCTCCGCCATGACTTGCAAAAAAACTCACCTCCCGAATGGGGGAAGAGGAGCAGCCCATCTCAGGTACGGAGGACAACATCGGTAATATCAATCTACAACTGTCACAGGCACTGCGCCGGCTGAAGACCCTGGAGACCAGAGTGGATGAGGGGGAGGGTAGGTCTCGCCGTAACAATGTCTGTATCCTCGGAATCCCGAAGGGGACGGAGGGACCGAGCATGGAATTGTTTCTGGAGCAGTGGCTAGCGGACATCTACGACCCACATTCCTTTTCAAAATTCTTTTCAGTAGAACGTGCCCACAGGATACCCTCTGGCAAGCCTATCCCAGGAATGCCACGCAGGACTGTCATTGCTAAGGTCCTCAACTACTGCGACAGGGACGCGCTGCTCCAGATGGCCTGTGCAAATGAAACAGTCACTTATAACGGCTCCCGGATAGCCTTCTTTCCTGACTACACGAGAGAAGTGCAACGCGCGAGACAATCATTTGAACCACTGAAGCGTCAGCTCTCCTTCATGAAATTCAAGTTCGGATTGCTATTCCCAGCTCAAGATTTATCATAAAGGGACGACCACACACTTCACTGACCCTCAGGAGGCCTGGAAATGGGCAGAGACCCACATTGAAGGTGACTGGTTGGCGCAACCAAGGAGACAGGAAGGTAGACCCCGGCCCCATCCAGACCGGGCCCCCCGAGAGAGGCCCCCGGCGGACATAGAACCAGCAGCTCCGGAACAGGCGGCGGAGCCCGCAGAGCATCGGCCAGAGTGATGTAAACAATGTGAATGGGGCTGAGGGCCACTACCTCCCAGAATGCAACTGGAACCAAATATTGGAAATAAAATAGGTGTGCTACCTATAGACAACCTAATTGTGTATTTGATATGCAGTGTTCAAGCAACACAACGGTCTCCAGTGAGCTCCTGAGAAGCAGCATGGCCAATTGCGACTAGGACCCTAGCGGTCCCTTGCCTCCCGTTTTCCATTTCCAGTGCCAACAGACCCGGGTCCCTGGGATTATGACAGTGACAACGCCCGAGAGGCATTCCCATCCTGATCTATATATAATAACATCACGAAAGCAACATAAAGACGGCGGCCACCCGAGGCCACCTCCCAAGAACTCAGACTGTGACTACGAACAGTCTGCTTGGAACCGGTACAACCAAGTAAGACAGTTAAAGACTGAGCAAGGCAAAAGCAAAGAAATCAAGGTTATGGCTATTGTTTAAGGTGTTACCTGTCCTTTTGACAAGGTGTTTGGTTGTTGAACTGGGCGACAGATGCTTCAAGTTGGGTGGAATATAGGGTGGGGGTGGGGGATTCAGAGTTGTTACGTTGAAAAGTGTATATGTTTAAAGGGCCCATAACAAATACTCCCTCGCACATTACCCGAATGGAATGCAAGAATAATCGAGTCTTGACAAAAAATCATCAGACACATGATATAGTCCAATCCCTTTTCGGACTGGTGGATCATGGCATACTCTTAAATGCACAATACACTGATATCACACATGCACAAGTCACATGGCACAAAGCAATAACGTAGATAGGAGCAGAGCCATCCGAGTGATGACATGGAATGTTAACAGGTTTGGAAATAGTATTAAGAGACGTTTAGTCCTACAAGCATTGAACCGCCATTCACTGGATGTGGTCTTCTTAACAGAGACGCACCTGGCTGGCACTAACTGCACATTGTTCAGACGCACAAATTACCGACAAGCCTTCCATGCCGGATTCACCATGGGATCACGTGGGGTATTGATCCTGATACACAAAAGACTTCCCTACAGTCCCACCGTGGTCACCCAAGACCAGGGAGGCAGATATGTACATACGATGGGAACCCTGTGGGAACGCACTATTTCTATGATCACCATATATGCACCGCCCAACCTACTAACCCCTCTGACTACCGATATTACGCCTCTAATTGTTGACAACACTGAAGGTCTTACGTTAATTGGGGGAGATTTTAACGAGGTCATGGACATAGAATTAGATAGGACACATGTACGATCCAGAAATCCAGATATACGCACTAAACTCGCCACATTCACAGATGCCCTGGGATTGCATGATGCATGGAGGTCTCTTCATCCCAACATAAGAGAATATTCATATCACTCTGGTGCACACGCGTCCCTATCCAGGCTAGATTACTTCTTTTTACCAACATGTAACATGCATGAGGCGTGTGAGGCACACCTGCTCCCCAGGGGTATTTCGGATCACTCACCACTTATGCTAACGATTAGGACCAGCAGGGCACTCCCGTCACCTAGTTGGAGACTGAATAGTTATTACCTGGGGTTTCCCGAACTGGTAGAACATATACAAAAGGTTACCGAAACATACCTTGAAATAAATACAGACTCTGTAGACAGCCCGACAACGCTATGGGAAGCACTAAAAGCAGTATTAAGGGGTTAAATTATAGCCTGGACTGCAGCTCACAAGAAAAAGCACCTTGAGGTGATACGCGCAGCTGAAGCCAAGGTACAGGCTGCAGAATCTGCTCACCTGTCTTGGGACCTACCAGAGACACACCGAGCACTGCAGCTAGCACAAAATCAATTAGAACACATAGCTTTAGATAACGCGAAACAAGCGCATGCTGCAATGCGAGCGAAAATATACGAAACTGGAGACAAGGCGGGGAAAATACTGGCGTGGTTGGAGCGCAGGGACTTGGGGCTTACTCAAGTCAGGAGACTAACGGCAGGGAATCCAGAACCACTAGTAGAGGACCAAGATATAGCGGAGGGATTTGTTAGATATTATGCTGAATTGTATAGTGCACCAACCACACCGCCACCGACCGAAATATTAGGAGAAATTACCCTTCCTATCTTGGACGAACAACAGGTGGTCACATTAGAACAAGAAATCACAGAGGAAGAAATAACCTGTGCAATGTCAGACCTCCAGTCAGGAAAAACCCCGGGCCCGAATGGCTTTCCTGTCGAACTATGGAAAAAGATAGGGGCAAACATAATTTCTCCACAACTCCTGCGCTTGTTTCAACACTCGCGTTTACAGGGTAGCCTCCCTCCAGACCTCAGGAAAGCTACAATATTAGTTTTGCCAAAAGCAGACAAGCCACCTGACATCTTATAAATTGCGAGGCTAAAATACTTGCAAAGGTGCTAGCTAATCGGCTGCAACGAGTCATACACACACTCGTGCATCCAGATCAGTGTGGGTTTATGCCACAAAGATCTACTAGGCAAAACATATACAGACTACACACAGCATTAGAGAAAACCCCTCAGATACAAAACCCCCTGGCCCTACTATCCATAGACTTTGAAAAAGCATTCGACTCAGTGCACTGGGAGGCGGTTTGGGAAATTATGCGACGAATGGGCATAGGCCCTTACTTCATGAGTTGGGTCAAATTACTATACCATCTTCCAGTAGCGGTGACAAAAGTAAATGGGTACACTTCTGAACCCTTCCAGTTAGGTAAGGGCACGAGACAGGGTTGCCCCCCTATCGGCATTAATTTTTGCATTGGCAATTGAACCCTTAGCAATCCTATTAAAATCCACACAAACATGGAGTGGCTTCAAGTGGGCAGATGGATGGGAGGACAGGGTGTCCTTATATGCGGATGACCTGTTGATCTATCTGGCGAACCCGAAAGTCTCCTGTCCCATTGTGTCGCTTTTATTAGAGCGATACGGTGCATTCAGTGGACTCCGTGTCAACTGGTCAAAGTCCATACTATTCCCGGTAAAGCATACAGAAATGGCTATACCGGAGGTTTGCCCCTACCGCATTGAAAGGGAACAATTCAGATACCTCGGTATACAAATTACACACAGACTAACAGACTATGTGGGGAAAAATCTACACCCAGTGACAGCCAGGCTCAGGGATGATGTTCGCCACTGGATGTCCCTACCACTTACACTGCTGGGACGCGCAGCGCTTTTCAAAATGATGGCTCTCCCCCGTTTTCTCTATGTACTACAGAATGCACCATTGCCGATAGCACCCAGTGAGTTTCATAAGATAGATCACATTCTTAGGAAGTTGTTATGGAAGAGGGGACACCCGAGAATGGCACTTACCACTTTGCAAAGATCCATATGGGAGGGTGGGATCGGGCTCCCTCGATTACAGACTTATTACTGGGCCAGTCAAATGGCAATAGTGAATGACAAGTGGCATGGGGATGCCACTCTACCGCACAACATATTACAGGATACCGACGCGCAGATAAGACCCATCATGAGCCTCCTATACAGGAAAAAAGACCGATCGGCTGTCCCATCCATGGCATCGCATGTAACCCTAGTTTGGGCAGATATACATAAATACTTAGGTTGGGACAAAAAATTAACTTTAGCACAACCACTCTGGAACAATAGACATCTCCCAGAAGTGAACAAACTCCCTAAATGGCAATTATGGGCCCAACTGGGTATTACGAAAATTGGTGATGTGGTACAGGACAATGGGATAATAGCATTCGCAGATCTGTCTGCCACCTTCGAACTTCCACCTAATGAACAATACCACTATATGCAGCTTAAACACGCGCTGCAGGCTCACCTCCCTGAATTGAGTGACATACCTGATTATTCCCCACTAGAACGCAACATATTCCCAGAACTGCTTACACAGAAAGTCACATCGACTATGTACAGTGCCATCAACTCTTTTGCCACGAAAGAGCTATCAAGCCTACAAGCCAAATGGGAGAGGGAGCTGGGTGACATACTTCCAGAGGATTGGGTGACTGCTTTAATGTACCCTAGGTAAAAGGCCATTTCCTCCAGGCTCAGATTAATCCAATTGAAGATACTACATAGGGTTTATTACCCGAGGGTGGCACTATTCAAATGGGGAAAGGCTACGAACCCACACTGTTTGAGATACAAGAGGGAGGAAGGCTCCTATCATATTCTGTGTGAGTGTGCCAACATCCAACAATACTGGCAACGATGTTGTGATGAACTCTCAAGGGTACTGGGTAAGAGGATAATCGTAAATGGCAAACATTTACTGTTGGGGATAGAGGAGGATGTTGATCTTACGAGGTATGAGAAGGCGCTCTTATCTACCACCACAGCGATACTCAAAAGGAATATAGTGCAGCTCTGGGGCTCCGAAAGAACACCGAGCTTTGAACAATGGATCACGGGTGTGGACAGTTGCATTGCTATGGAAAAAAGAGTCTATACTGCTAAGGGGTGTCCAGAGAAAGCGCAGAAAATATGGCAATGCTGGGAAGCAGCGCACTAATAGTAACTTATAAGGATGTGCAGTTACGCCATTCAGAGACTTGCAAATGAATTGGTGAATATAACATGTATGAGACAAACTGCTGTGATATGCTTAGAAGCTCGCTTATAAGTGTTCAAGGCTGGGAGTTGCTGGTGGGCGGGTATGGGTAGTTTTGTTTACTCCGCTGTGCGGGGCTGTATGTTTTGTGTTCTCAAAAACCAATAAAATGTTATATTAAAAAAAAAAAACAATGGCTAGTGTCGAGTGCACATTTTAATGGCTCATTTCATTACATAAGTGGGCTGTTGGTGTTTTTAATATTTTTACCATCCTTTTAGTTTAAAGTTTTATTTTTTTATAAAACCTTGATTGGACATTTACTTTATTTTGGTACTTGCTGCACTATTGTTGTTTTGGATGTCTGCCTGCTGTGATGAAGCCAATGGAGTCATCACGGATTCCCCGGCAGTGACCTCCTCGCATGTGGCCAGGGGACAGCAGCTGCTACCTGATCCTGACCTTGGAGGCAGTTATATGAGGGAGGACCACATGGCAGGAGACAACTACCAGGGAGATGTCATGACTTCATTGGATGAGTCACAGAATTCACTGCATTCCCATGAAGAAGACCCTCTAATACCTGAGTTCTTAATGGCCTATTGTCATTCTAGTCAGGCCACCAACTTTCACCCAAACATCCACAACTCACACATAACACCTTTTGTTTCTGACGTGCCTTTATGTGAAATCCATGACCACCCAGACACTGAGACGAGGACGACGACAAGGGAGTTTGTGCAATGTGACAGGAGCTCGAAGTCCAACATGCAGACTAGTTGTTTTTCTATACCATCATTGAGGGGACATGAGTCAGGATCAGGCGTCCCTTTCTCAATTTTCGCTGTCTTTTTTAGGCTAGAGGTGACATGTTTTTTTCCCCCGTGCCTTTGGACAGAGATTTAGCCCTTTCTCTGGATCAATGTATCTGTCTTTTTCCCTTGCACCTGTTGTCTGGCCTGAGCTTCAGCGGTTTCCCTCTCCACCACTCCCTGGGCTATCATCTCAGCATTTGCTCCCATTACTTGGTCTTGGGCCACAGCTTCTTCCTATTTGTGGCTTGCAGGTTTTGTAGTTATTTCCTGGGAATGTGTCCATCTCATCTTCTTGACCAGTCAAGCTCAACCCCTTTGCACCCTTATGGGAGGACTCGTCCTTTGATTTACTCTGTGCCATGTTTTCTATTTCTCTTCCCATCATCCTTTCAGCATCTCCTTCTATCATTCATTCCTCCTTGCTCGTCTCCATTTTGGCTTCTCCATTTCTTTTCACCCAATGTCACTCTTGGGATATTTTTTAGACTTCCTCCTTTAAAATATCCCTAATGCTTTTGGTACCTTCCCTCTTCCAAGGGTTATTTTACTGTTATGTCTTCTCTTTTGTCTTGGTCTACTTCACCTTCACTTCCCACTCATTCTAGGGTTATTTTCCCACACCACCTTGTTTTCAGTTCACCTGTCTAATTTAAATCTCCTGCCCTTTGCAGATTCTTTTTTATTCCTCAGTGCTTTCAGCTTTCCACTTGTTACACCATTCTCTTTTCCCATTTTGGACCACCTTTACTTTACTTACTTTTTGACCTCCTTGCCACCACCTAAAACTCTGCCTTCTCCTCATTTCCTCATCTTCATTTCTTCTTCTCGCAACAGGTTAATTTCCTCCTCACAATGCTCCCTCTTTCTCTATACCATTCTGATTTCTCCTTCCCTGATTTTCCACTCAGTCTCTTAGAATTCCTTGCTTGAGTTTTTAGCCTCCTCTGTGTTTTCCATTCTTCAATCTGACCCTTATGGGCCAGTGGCTTCTCTGCTTCAAGTTGGTCCCTTTAGCTCTTCACTCATTCATTCACTCGCCTCTTTGTACCCTTTCCTCACTTGTGCCCTTCTGCTTTTCTTTTTTAATTTCTCTCTTGCTGATTTTATTTCTCTTTCTTTGCCAGCCCCTTTCACCCTGCCAATCCTAATATGTCCCTTGTATACACTTCTCTCCTCTTGGATCAGCTACTCCTGTCCCCTATCTTCTCTCCATAGTTTTAAATCCTCTGGCTGATAACACTGAAGCAGCTTCTGCCTCCTGCAGCGACATCCAATGTTCTGCAATGAAGGCTTTATCGCTGGGGCCAGATTGGCTGACAAGAAGACTTGTCTGTCTCGGATCAGGCCTGGTCACCTTCCCAAAGTGTTAGTGCTTTGGAATTGGTTGGTGGGGTTTGGTACCATCTGCCTAATGCAGTTAAAAAAAACTCTACTGTGAGTGTCCCTGTCCTAATAGTCCCTAAGTAAAGTAGTCCCTTCCAAGCCTCTTTTGGCTTGGAGCTCTTGCAGCATGGTCTGCATCAGATAAGTTTGCAGCATGGTCTGCATCAGGTAAGTTTTAATCTATGAGCCTGGCGCCTATGGCGCCAGGACTGACTCTCCATATGACTGGACCCATATAGCCCCTAGCAGGGGTTGTTGGGCTTGCTTAGGATAACTTGATGCCTGCTTCCGGGGTTGCTGGACTTGGTCTGGGTCCCCGGGGGGTAGGCATCATGACAGCACTCCCCCCCAAGGCCCCTCCTAAAGTCGTTCTTCCCTGTGGTTTCGGTTTGTCTGGGAAATGACGGTGGAATTTTTTCACCAATCGGGGTGCATGAACATGGTCACTAGGTTCCCATGACCTTTCCTGTGGTCCGTAACCTTTCCAGTCGATTAAATAAAAGAGTTTTGACTTTATCAGCTTGGAGTCCAGGATGTTCTTAACTTCAAATTTGGGTTCTCCGTCTACAAGGATAGGGTCTGGTGGCTTGGTTAGTCTTGTCCCTGGTTGCACTGGCTTCAAAAGTGACACATGAAAGACGGGGTGAATCCGCATATTAGCAGGTAAGTCCAACTTGACAGCCACCGGGTTGATAATGGCCTTAATAGAGTAAGGGCCCAAATATCTGGGGTTAAAGGTCTGTGTTCCCTTTAGAGGTACATGTTTTGTGGCTAACCATACTTGGTCCCCTATCTGGTATTGTGGAGTATCACTTCTATGCCGATCAGCATCTTTCTTGTATTTTTCTTTCGCCTGTTTTAAATGTATAGTTGCTTCCTTAAAGGCTTGTGTAATCGTAGCGTGCAGATGGTCCACTGCGGGCATTTCTAAGTGTTGGGGTGAGTCAAGGTCTGAGGTTCGAGGATGGTGCCCATATAAGGTATAAAAGGGGCTTTGTCCAGTTCCAGAGTGTACTGAATTATTGTATGCATATTCGGCGATCCAAAGAATGTCTTTCCAATTACTCTCAGTCTGATGTAACATACAACGCAGGTATTCTTCGAGAGTCTGGTTGGTCCTCTCCGTTTGACCATCGGTCTGGGGGTGGTGACTGGTCGATAACCTCACATCGATTTGCGCCAATTGACAGCATTTTTTCCAAAAATGTGAAATGAATTGACTGCTCCGGTCAGAGACCAATATGGACGGAAATCCGTGTATGCCAACAATGTTTTCGAGGAACTCCTTGGCCAGGATTGAAGCTGAAGGTAATCCCTTTAAAGGAATAAAGTGGGCCATCTTGGAAAAAAGATCCACAATAACTAGAATGGTGTTATATCCATTGCATGGGGGTAGATCAGTAATAAAGTCAAACGATAAGGTGTGCCATGGTGTAGGCGGAATGTCTAAAGGTTGTAAGAGTCCAGCTGGTTTTTTCTTTTGACTTTCGTTTTGGGCGCAAATGCCACAAGACATCACAAATGATTTAATATCCTTTCGCCAGGTGGGCCACCAGAATTGTCTTAATTTTAGCTTCAGTTTTTGCAATACCTGGGTGCCCCTCCATTAGGGTATCATGATAATGGGAAATGACTAGCTTTTGTAGTTCCTTGTGTGGCAGAAATAGCCGCCCTTGGTAATAAGGCAGATCATTGGTGACAGAGTAGTCTGGGCCTTTTTTTACCCAGTCCTGCAGGGCTGTAGGATCAAAGAGTTGCTGGATCTTTACCTGAATGTCCTCTAGTGTCTGTAGAGTAGTCATGCCAAGAATTCTTTGTTCGGAAAATATAGGTACTGGTTCTGGGTTCACTTCTGCCTCTCCCATCGCTATTCGGGATAAGGCGTCTGCTTTACCATTCTTACAACCTGGTCGATAGGTTATTATGAAATCGAACTCGGCAAAGAACAATGCCCATCGGAGTTGACGTGACGATTGGGCCTTGGCTGTCTTTAAATACTGTAAGTTCCGGTGATCGGTGATCACAGTAATGGTATGCCTGGCACTGAGAAGATAGTGCCGCCAAGCCTTGAAGGCGGATTTAATGGCTAATAACTCCTTGTAGGTAACCGCAGAGTTTAACTCGGGTGCCAAGAACTTTCTGGACCAAAATGCTACTCGATGAAGCTGGCCAGTTTCAGGGTCCTTTTGAGACAGGACAACTCCCATGGCTAGACTGGATGCATCAGTTTCCACTATGTATGGAAGTTCAGGGTGCGGGTGCTTTAATACAGGTGCAGACGTTAATTTCGCTTTCAGCTCTTGGAAGGCATTTTCAGCTTCTTCAGTCCACATAAAGCGTTTATTTTTTTGCAAGAGTGCTGTGATGGGATGTACAACATGTGAAAAATCCGGGATGAATCTGCGGTAGAAATTGGCAAAGCCGAGCATGCTTCTTACTCCTTTAACTGAACTTGGTGATGGCCACTTAAGGATTGCGTCCACCTTTCGTGAGTCCATTCGGACTCCCTTTGGGGTCAGGATAAACCCAAGGAATTCAACTTCTGTGGCATGAAAAACACATTTTTCCAGTTTTGCATATAGTTTGTGCTGGTGCAATTTCTCAAGGACTGCTCGGACGTGCTTTATATGGTCAGATTCTGAAGAGGCGTTTACTAGAATATCATCGATATATGCGACAACACAAACGTCAATGAGTTCACTAAGGACATCGTTCATGAAGTATTGGAAGGTTGCTGGTGCATTGCACAACCCGAAAGGCATCACCTGGTATTCGAATAACCCATACTTAGTGCGGAAAGCAGTCTTCCATTTGTCGCCTTCTTTTACACGTACCAGATGGTATGCCCCCCGGAGATCTAATTTAGTGTATATACAAGCATCCTTCACTTGATCTAGTAGTTCAGGGATCAGAGGCAATGGGTATCGGTTCTTAACAGTTATCTGGTTCAATGCGCGGTAGTCTATGCACGTTCTGAGGTCACCTTCCTTTTTGGGCACGAAGAACAAAGCTGAAGATGCAGGGGACTTGGATGGGCGGATAAAGCCATTGGCAAGGTACTGGTCTAAGTATTGTCGTAGGTGAAGGTTCTCAGGTTCTGTAAGGGCATAGATCCTTCTACAAGGGGGTTGTGCACGGGGTATAAGATCGATTTGACAATCGTACGATCTGTGAGGAGGTAAGCTGTTTGCCTGTTCTTTTTGGAAGACATCCTGGAATTCTTGGTATTCTGGAGGTAGTTGCATGACTGCTGTGGTTACTGTGGCCAGGCTTGCGTTCTGACTTTTCTTTGGGTAACAGGTTTGTGCACAATCCGGGAAGGTTATTCTCTTCTCTCGCCAATCAAAACAAGGATTATGTGTTTCCAACCAAGGTATCCCCAGTATTATTTGGAACTGTGGGGCTTTGATTAGATCAAACACAATAGTCTCTCGATGCCCATCCTGTGTCATGATGCCTACCCCCGGAGCACCAGGCCAGGCCCAGCACCCCCGGGAGCAGGCATCACGCCCCCGGGTAAAAGCCCAGCAGCCCTTTATAGGGGCTCTTTGGACTCTGTCCTGGCGCCGTTGGCGCCAGGCTCATGTTGGACATCAGTACTGGCGCCATAGGCGCCAGGTTCATAAGGGGAAGTGTTTGGTGCACTTACCTGAAGCAGACCATGCTGCACACTCACCTGATGCAGACCATGCTGCATGAAGAACCAAGCCAAATGAGGCTTAGGAGGGACTATCTTTCTGAAGGAACTATTTTGTTACTTGGGTGGGGCTGTGGAAGAATACTCACCTGGAACTTCTTCCAAGGCTATTTAAGCCACGCCAGGACAGCCACACGTGCTTTGCGTTGTTCTGCATCCCAGCAGCTGAACGCTCACCGTGTCTGCTCCTGCACCTGGACTCCAGCCACGCCCGCCTCGAACCTGGAACACCTGTAAGGGAATAAGAGAAGAGAAAGGTGAAAACCAAGAACTATTTCAACCTTCTTACCTGCATCCGGAATCTTCACGCCACCATTCCTGAAGGAAGACTTCCATTTAAAAGCACCTCGTTGCTCGTTGCAGCGCCGCGCTTCACTCACCTGTTCCCGAGACGCCGCCCGGCTCCATCGCGGCTCTCAGTGCCGGTCGCCACATCTCTGCACCTAAGGGAGAGAAGAAGAGACAAGAGGTGAGCAAGGGAACACAAGAGGAAAGCCGAATTTTCAGCCATATTACTTGCCGGCTATTCTTGGTGAACCATTCCACATCTCGGGTCGGCGCCACATCTCTGGCAGGTACCCCAACCCGGCCCCTAGGGGGAAAGGACAAAAGACATTACTGGGGAATTATAAAGATATTTAGAGGGGTCACCCTCATTACTAACTCACCTGATTTTACCCCGGCAATTTAACCCTTCAACGCATCGCCTTTGTTCTGCACCTGAAATAAAGGACAGAAAAAGACAACATAAAAGGAGGCTCACACTTGAACTTTTGCATCTTCATACTTACGGCGTATCGCTCAGTAAAGTCAAGTGGATTAGCCAGCGCCATTCTGAAAACCAGTGAAGTAACTGGACGAACGCGCGCCCCTGCACCAGAAGCAGGATGGAGAGTTCATCCTTCCAAACCATAAGGTGAGCTTAAACCAGGGGTTTTGGAGGAAGTCAGAGGAGAACGAAGGAGGAAAGGGGGGAGCAAGCACATTATTCAGCAGACAGTTAATCCCCTTTCTCATCTGCAGGATAGGGCCAGACAAGCAAGATTTGGGGGTCCTGTTCAATCGGTGGTCCGAATTCTGCGCATCACGCTTGAAGAGGCCACGGCAACCCAGACCAGACCAGCGCCTCTGGGGAGCCAGGTGAGCGTTACATCCTGACGCAATAGTGTCATCTCTGCGGTGGAATGAGTTACAGGCCCAGAGGCAATTTCAGTTCCATCGACTGTGGTGGTGACATCTGAGGTGGTTTTTCGGCAGAGAGGTAGATTCATCCTGGAAGCCAATTCATAGTCCACATAGTTTCCTATGGCCCCGCTATCAATGTATGCCCTTACTGCGTGCATACGCGATGGCTGCCCTGGATCTACGAGGACCATTGGTATGATGAAATGCAAGGTCTGAGTATCCTTCTTCAAGCTCGGCAAGCGGACCTCTACAGTTGTCTGGCGTGGTCGTTTCCCAAGTCTGACTCCATATGGCTTTTATCAGCAGCTCCTACCACCTTCTTGGGTGGTTTTACAGGGCAATCCCGTAGAAAATGCCCAGAAGTTCCACAATATAGACACAATTGCATTAGCCGTCTCCTTTCTCTTTCCTTCTGGGTTAAGGATCCTTTAACCCCTCAGATTTGCATGGGTTCTGAAGCATCTGCTCCTTTGGGGTTAGCGTGGGTTTTGACCAACACCCGATTCTCAAACTGGGCTCGATCAGCCTTTCTGTTCTGAAGTCTGTGATCTAACTGGACCACTAAGTCTATATATTCAGCGCAGTCTTGAGGTGGGTTCACGGCTTGAGCCAAGACATCCTTGAGTTCTCCTCGAAGCTCTCGATGAAATAACGTGATTCGTTTTACCTCAGGCCATCCAGTTTCCACTATCAACCTATTAAAGGTTGCGATGTAGGATAGAAGGCCCTGGTTACCCTGTCGTAGGGACAAATGTTTGTTATCCAGGGCCTGTCCTTGGGAGTGCCGGGCAAATAGTCTTTCCATGCACGTTTGAAAGCCCTGAAAATCCCGAAGAATTGGGCCATCCTGAGTAACTAGTGGAATTGACCAATCAGCTGCACTGCCGCTGAGATATGACAATACAAAGGCTACCTTATTATCTTGACGGGCGGAATGCACTTCAGTTCTCAGTTCCCCTAGTAATTGGGCCAATTGGTCAGTCTCTGAGGTATCCATAACACCCGGGTGGCAATTTGTGGGTAGTCTTCGCGTTCTGTTACTCTCACCTGGCTCCCACAGAGGCATCGATCGGAACTGGACAGCTGCGGTCTCCACCAATGTGACACGTTGGGCCAAGATGACGAACTGGACTGGCCCACTTAGCTTCGTTTGCTTGGCCCGTAGGAATATTCTTCTGCAAATGGAGAAAGGGAATTAATCACCCGTGGAGTTGAGCGTAAATCCCCCCACCCCCACTGTTCTCCCCACAGATCACCTTTGATGTCCCCTCTTATAGTCTCACCTGATGGTTTGAAAAGATGAGCTCTCCATCCTGCATTGAGCGCAGGGGTGCGTTGATAACCAGTTGCTTCACTGGCTCGAAGGAATTGGTGAGTTCCAGAACAATATTGACTCCGAGATTCCCGGCAAGACGCCGTAAGTATAAAGTTCGTAAGAGTTCAAATGCCTGACTTTCACTCTTGTCCGATTCCTTGCAGGTTGCAGCTTGACTCTAATGAAGAGTTCCTCGTGGCAACCAGTAGTGTTCTGGTAAGGATTTGTATTTTCCAACACAGTTCGATAAAATAATGTCAATATGTAACCTGTTGCTTTCTCCCTTATTCAGGAGCTGAGAGAAAGTATGAAGTCTTGGGGAATAATACCTCGGCGGTAAAATCAGGTAAGTCTATTGTGGTGAGGAGGGTTCCCCTTGTTAGTCCCTTTGTTTCACCTTGCTGTCCTTTTGTTTCCCCTTAGGGGCCGGGGTTCTGCGAAGATGCAGTGGAAGCTGCGCCGACCCGTGAAGAGGAATAGTACCCCCGGTGGTAAAATCAGGTAAGTCTATGGGGGGGTAACTAATATTCCTCTGTGTATTCCCTTGGCTCACCTTGCTGTTCTTGTCTTCTCCTTAGGTGCCGGAGTGCGGCGGGAACATGCAGGAGGATGCGGTGGAATGTGAAGATGCTGCGAAGGCCACCGAGTTCAGCGTGGCGCTGCAGCAAGCGAGGCGACGCGCATAAAATAACTTCTTTCTTCCAGCTCGAAGGCACAATGGATCGGGAATTCAGGTAAGGATTAAAGGTATTGCTCTTGTTCTAGCCTTTTCTCCTTCTTTCTCCCTTTTTCTCCAAACTCGAGGCGGGCGTGGCAGAAGGCTGGATGCAGACTTGCAGGCACGGTGAGCGTTACGCTGCTGGATGCAGAATAACGCAAAGCGTGTGCTGCTCTTCGGGCATGGTTTAAATAGCCTCCAAAGTAGTCCCAGGTAAGTATTCCTCCCCAGCCCCGCCCGAGTAAAAAATAGTCCCTAAGTAAAGTAGTCCCTTCCAAGCCTCTTTTGGCTTGGAGCTCTTGCAGCATGGTCTGCATCAGGTAAGTTTGCAGGAGGGTCTGCATCAGGTAAGTTTTAATCTATGAACCTGGTGCCTATGGCGCCAGGACTGACTCTCCATATGACTGGACCCATATAGCCCCTAGCAGGGGTTGTTGGGCTTGCTTAGAATAACTTGATGCCTGCTTCCGGGGTTGCTGGACTTGGTCTGGGTCCCCGGGGGTAGGCATCATGACAGCACTCCCCCCCAAGCCCCTCCTAAAGTCGTTCTTCCCTGTGGTTTCGGTTTGTCTGGGAAATTTCGGTGGAATTTTTTCAACAATCGGGGTGCATGAACATGGTCACTAGGTTCCCATGACCTTTCCTGTGGTCCGTAACCTTTCCAGTCGATTAAATAAAAGAGTTTTGACTTTATCAGCTTGGAGTCCAGGATGTTCTTAACTTCAAATTCAATTCTGCATATGAGCCTGGCGCCATAGGGGCCAGGACTGGACCCAAATAGCCCCTAGCAGCGGTTGTTGTACTTGCTTAGGATAACTTGATGCCTACTTCCGGGGTTGCTGGACTTGGTCTGGGTCCCCGGGGGTGGGCATCATGACAGCGAGTCCGTTAACTCCACCCAGCATTAGCAGCAAGGGTTTTAATATTGTTACAAGTGAGCTTGCAACATCAGGTAAATGGAATCATAACTTCAGAGCGGTGCACCATGAACCAGGGAGTCCTACAAGTTTGAAGATTCCCCAAGGAGAATTATTTCATATGGGGAACAAATGTAAGGATGTTGAAGGAGGAGACCGGCACACAGACGCCATGTTTCTGGTTATAGACTTTTATTGTTAGTGAAATAAAAGAGAAACCCCTGTCCGACCCTAGTTCTGAGAGGGTTTTCCCTGCCTCAAATAATACTAAGGAGTGGGTCAGGATGTCAGTCTAAAGCAAAGAGTCCACCGTCCTTCGTCAAAAACCTATTTCCGACCCTTGCACTATATACACAACTAGAGAAAAGGGTAGGTCTTTTTGATTCAGAAGAAAGGTTCTTTCTTCGGGATAATAGCCGAATGTTCACTTCTGGGTGATTCAAAATGAAATGTTGTTCTGAAGGGATACAAATCAAAAGTCTAAAAAAGAGTTACTTGGATTTAGGTTCCAAATAAGGCACATAGAACCAAGAGTTGTGTATCTTCACAATGTCAAGAGAAGGACCTCTCCTCTTGATTCCTTTTAAAATGTCAAACAAAACAACAGGAAATGCCTCTTTTCCCCTGGTCTGTTGCACAGTGCTCACTGTATTCACTGCCTACACGGTTCACTATCCTGCCAGGCACTGTGACTAAGACAAAGGATTTGTGGGTAGTTCATTATTGGGTGTAGATCCCAATTCCTTCTTGGCTCTTCCTGACTCTTAACAGTTTGTACCCGGTTCACTATACTGCCAAGCATTCTTGTTGTATTGGCTTCTCTCTCTTGGGTCATAGACCCCTTTGGTTTCTTGCTTTCGGGCCCCAGACCTCCTTTGGCTTTGTACCTGGTTCACTATCCCGCCACAGATTCTTGTTATCGGGTCCCAAACCCCTGTGGCATTGGCTTTCTTCTCTTTTGGTACCCAGACCAATTTAGCTTCTCTCGGGTTCCACACCCCTTTGGCTTCTTACACTTGGGTCTCAGACCCCTTTGGTTAGTTGCCTTCATGTCCCACACCCCGTTTGGCTTTGTACCCGGTTCATTATGCTGCGATGGATTCTTGTTGTCGGGTCCCAGACCAATTTAGCTTTTTTTCCTTCTCTTTTGGGTCCCAAACCCCTTCGGGTTCTTGTTCTTGGGTCCCAGACCAATTTAGCTTTTTTTCTCTAGGGTCCCAGACCCCTTTTGGCTTCTTTCTGTCGGGTCTCAGACCCCTTTGGTTTCTTACTCGTGGCTCTCAGACCCCTTTGGCTTCTTGCTCTCTTGATCTGGCCAGCCCTGGTCTTCCAAGCTCACAGGTCTCTGTCGGCTTGCTTCTTAGTCTCTCGCCCCCATTCAGAGACCTCCTCCAGCGTTCGGGTTCTGCAGTTGCTCTGCAGTGGTTTCCTTCTTTCATGCATCGCATCCCAGTCGGACCACGCTCGCCAGCTCTCTCGATCAGCTGTTGCTTCTCCTTCCTGCTTTCAGACAGGGCCCGACCCCGGCAGAGCTCTACAGAGCATCTCTGCTGACGTGTATGCGTCCCGTCCTTGGTTGCTTTGCTCGGCTCCTGACCACGCGCTCCACAGCTCCCAGTTCCTCCAGGGAAGATCTCTCTCTGAGTTTGATTTTCTCTCTTCTGTTTCACTTGTGTCTTGGCCAATAGGAAGTCCACAAAGACTAGACTGCGGTCAGTTGGATTCCTCCTTGTCCCAGTATTCACCACCTTACTGGTTTTAAGGAAACAGATAGGAACAATATGGATGGTGTTGTAGGGGGTTAGAGATGAAGGCTGGTTAGGGTCAGGTGGGCTATGGGGATACCATTTTCTCTTCAGTTGTCACTAATCACAAAGGGGGCTTCCCTCTCCACTAGATCCACCCGCTGAGTACCACCCACAGGGGGACTATCCGATAGCGGCCTCACCTCCCGGGTCTCGTTGAAAGGGCCTCCCCCTAGGGGAGAAGTGACGACCTCCTGGCATTCATCACACAATGCATTGTCTCCTGGCAGAGTGTTCTCTCAGCAAATGATACAATGATGCACTTTCATTCCACATAGAGTTTATTCACAAACAAAAAGTCTAAACACATTACTTATTTTCCCCAGCATTTAGTTCACAGGAGGAAGGAACAGGATACCTTGAATCAGCAGATGTGTAAAGACTGGAGGGGGTTATATGTACTTCTCTCCTCTATATGGTTGGGACAAAGGCACAGAGCAACCCCAGCCAAGGTTCCCTATATGGTAGCTTGGACAAGCAACCATGGAATAAGCTCTCAGAAGGTGATGCAGGGAGGTTCTTAAGTACAGTGAGTCCCCAAGCCCCACAAAGGAATGTCCACACACTATGTTAGGTGATAACAAAGCTTCTTTATATAAAATAAGGTTCAGTTATATATATATACATAACCTTGTGTACACAGGCAGTTCTATTCAATGAATGGCACATCTATACACTCTATGTGGTACCACACAATACTTAAATTCAGTAATAAATGCACCAACTGCAGTTTTAAATAGGCATGTGAATTCTTAAGTGAGGCGTAACAACATAGATTAGGAAAGGAAGACAGGTTAGCTATGAACAGTGGCAGAATGCTTTCTTTAGACTAGATACATAATTCTGTGTGAGGATCCCCCCACTTGGTCAACCTGTAATGGAAAAGTTAGGGAGTAACTTGTCTTTTACAGCCCAGTCCAAAAATGTTCAATAACCCTCTACATTCTTCTTAAAGGTTCTACCACCCCAAAGTACCTGCGAGGCCACAGGAGAACAGTATCCAAGACGAATCTGGGACCCCTGGACGACTCCTGAGGCTAGAAGATGCTCTTCTTCCTCACAGTACCTTTGGTGCCTTGGCAGGCGAAGTGGCAGAGTTTCTCAGTTTCAATCGACGATTCCCCTGAAGGATGGACCCCATCCCCCCTTGGAAGGAGGAGTCACTGGGATGCTGAGTCCAAGAAGAAAAATTGAACCAAAGTCTTTCTGAAGTGCAGCAGTTTTGCTCTTCACAGTGCTCTCGCTTGGTCGATGATTTCTCTGACTGTAGAAGTCCTCGGAAGATGAATCTTGCCGGGGGCTCCCTTGAAGGCTTGGCAGATGAGAACTAGACCCCTGGGGAACTTCGATGACTTCTGTCGACGGCGGGTGCACAGGTCACATTTGGTGTCGAGTTTCAGAACATCGTGGTTTTCCACCTTTTGGTTCTTCTGTGCTGCAGCCGCAGCACAGACTTCTGGATGGCTTCTAGCAACCTGGAGTCGACCACTGGAGTGGACCATCGTCCCTCACCATGTGTGGACCGTCAGGATGTCTTTGTTGGATTCTGGTTGCGGGAAATCCACCGGCAGACCTTCCTTGGCACTCAGTGACCCTGGGCCCTTCTACAGTGGGAAAATGTGGTCAGTGATGATGGTAAGGATGTGCACTGAAGTATTCTTAGGCAGTTTGGAATATTTAAAGTTCCGGGTGTCCAGCAGCACTATGCTAGGGAACCACCTCTTCTGGGCTTTAGATAGCAACAGGCTTCCAGCCGTCACAAACGCTTCGCCGGACCCTGGGTGACACCAATGGACTTCGACTTTAAATGTCACGTCACTCCTCTTCAGGACTCACGAAGACCCCTTCTCCAGACAGCAGGCACACAGGACTGGCTTCCAAGACACTTCAGATGAAGAGCAGCTGGTTGTACGATGGTCCCTCGTAGCTCGGGGAGAGGTCTTCTAAACAGGTCCTCTCTGGATCAGTCCTTGGAAGAACACAGCAGCCTTTGGATTACAGTTGGGCTTCAAGGAACAGCGTCTGTTTGCTTCAGCTTTGACTTCAGCTCCTGAACAAATTGGCGAGTGAGAGTTCCCTGTTGTGCACATTTGGTCCCCATTCACTCAGGCTGAGCCAGACTAATTCAGTCAATCACGCATAAGGGCATTCATCCAGGAAGGCAGCCAATCAGGCTGATAGCATTCAGGCCATTTACTCCACCCAGGCACCCATAACAAAGAATGTGGATTGGGGTAAGCAGCCAGCCTTTCAGTACACTACACTGCATTCATATCAGTTTCAGTACGGGCGGTCTCAGGCATTGTGTCACACACAGAAACCATACACCCATAGCACAGAATGTGAGTTCACTTCAGATTCCATTCACACAAGTCCCACAACAAGGGTATACCCACACCACACAGCCCCAGGGAAGGCTCCAGTCAGTCTGACAGGAGGCAGCCCCAGAGTCATATATGGTATTTCTTTCCACCCAAAAGCCAGTCAGTAGGAAGGGACAGAGTCAGGACTTTCCATGACATTGGGAAACAAGGTAAAAGGCAATAGAAACTAAGAGGCCACAGTGGCCATCTTGCCTTCCTTCAGCAATCAGTTGATTCCTATAGCAGAGCCTGGGTGTCCCAAAAATGGAGAACACTCAGAGCCACTGCCAAGTCAGCATGTAGCTGCCGCCAGCCCATATTCGTGCTCGGTGGGCAACACAGAGGTGTCCAAAATACACATAAGTGGTACAAGGGTGTACCCCCACCCATGGGTGGCATAAGGGTATCCAATGGCTGTTGTTCATCAAAATGAAAACATGAAGAGCTGCACTGCCAGAGGTCCAGGCTGGACCTCAGTGGCAGAAAACATAGAGAAAACACACACAGAGAAGTGGTAGGACAAGGACTAGGCGGCCCTGTCCCTCCAAAAACATTTCCAGCATCACATTCACACTCACCCCCTACCCCTGCCCAGACTGAGGTTAGGGCAACTGATCTCCCACAAGATAGTTACCCTCATCCAGACAGTCAACATACCTTCTGGAAAGGCCATCTGCATTGTCATTACTCTTCCCTGGCTAATGGACCACCTGAGCAGTTTGGGGTTTTCACCCTTCATCTGCATAAGCCACTTTAAGGGCCTATGGTCAGCTTGGACCTTAAAGGCATACCCTGTAAGGCAATGTCTAAAAGGCCTAAGTGCCCAAATTATACTAAAACGCTCCTTTTCAGCAATGGTCCACCTAAGTTTCCCACCCTTGAGTTGCCTACTTATGAAAATGATGGGTTGTTCTCTCCGTTTGTCTTTGGAGACAAGACAGCTCTAATACCAGTGTTACAGGCATCCGTTTGCCCAATAAAGAGTTCGCTGTAGTCAGGGGCATACAAGACAGGTGCCCTGCACAGACTTTCCTTCAAGCCATCAAAGGCCCTTTGGCAGTCTTCACTCCAATGAACCTTCTTAGGCTTGTTTGGGTGATGTCAGAGGGGCAGCCGTGGTGCCATACTCTGCCATGAAGTTTCTGTAGTACCCAGTGAGGCTCCAAAAAGCTCTCACATGGTTGAGTAGACAGAGTCTCCCAGTCCTGTACAGATTGTATTTTACTAGGGAGAGGTTGGATTTGACCCCCTCCTACCTCATGACCAAGGTAGGTAGCCTTGCTGTCTGGCACTTGGTTGCCTTGATAGTGAGGTTGGCCCCTTTCATGGCCTTCAGCACCTTATCCAAGTGTGTCAAATGCTCTTCCCAGGTAGATCTGTAGACAGCAATGTCGCCCAGGTAGGCCGCACAAAAGGCCTCCAGTCCACTGAGATCATGATTGACTAACCTTTGGAAGGTGGCAGGGGCATTCTTGAACTTAAAAGGCATACCCCGAAACGGGTAAAGCTCTTCTGGTTTTCAGAAAGCCGGTTTCTCCTTGGTGTGGTCAGTCAGACCTATTTGCCAATAGCCTGATGTGAGGTCAAAGGTGCTCACAAACTTAGCAGCACCCATCTTGTCCACAAGCTCATCAGTCCTGGGCAATGGGTGTGCATCAGTCTTGGTGACTGTGTTGACTTCTCTGTAGTCCACACAGAACCACCAATCCTTGGTACCTGCCTGGGATCTTGCCTTGGGGACAATGACCACTGGGCTGGCCCATGGGCTGGTTGAGGGTTCAATAACACCCAAGTCCAACATCTTGGCGACCTCTGCCTGGATGCAGTCTGACATCCTGTAGTATCTATTTTTGACAGGTACGCTGTCCCCAGGGACAATACCATGATTACACCATGGGGTGAGGCCTGGTGTCAGTGAGAACAGAGGGGCATACTGCTGGAGCAAAGCCTTGCCTGTCCTCTGTTGCTCTGGTGTCAGATCTGGAGAGAGTTGCACTGAGCCATCCTGAGGGTTGGATGCAGCAAATCAGGACGGGGCTTACTCTCATCCTTTTCTTGCTCTGAAGCTAGCAAGAGGCATGAGACTTCTCCTCTCCCGTGGAAAGGCTTGAGCCTGTTGACATGGAAGATTTGAGGGGCTACCCCAGGAACACCCATGTCAACCAGATAGTTGGCCTCACCCATCTTGGAGGGCCAGTTTACTTATCTGTCAATGCTCAAGGCTGAGTAGGCTCCATAGCAAGGATCTCCTGACCAGGGGTTCAATCCACTGGTGAGGCCTTAAGGTCATGCCAGTACTTGTTAAAATCTTGGCTTGCCTTAGGATTTGCTGTTGCCTGGCCCATCATCCATGCCATCTGCCTTCTGAGGCCTAACACATAGTCCACCACTTGCTTGGCAGGACCTTAAGAGGTAGCTTCCAAACCTTCTCATACTAAGGAAAGCCCCCCCCTCACTGGATTGCCAAAGAGGAGCGCAAAGGGGCTAAAACAACACCCTCTTGAGGCACCTTCATGGAGGCAAACAGCAGGCATGGTAGGAGGACATCCCATTTCCTCCTTAGGGGCTCTTCCAAAGTACCCAACATGCCATTGAGAGTCTTGTTAAATCTCTTAACCAGAACATTGGTCTGAGGAAGGTAGGAGGTGTAGAACCCATAGGTTACACCACATTCCTTCCACATAGCTTGCATGTAACTAGATATGAAGTTGGTTCCTCTCTCAGAGATCACCTCTTTAGGGAAGCCAACTCTGGTAAAGATGCCTGTGAGAGTCCTGGCAACCACATTGGCTGTTATGGCTGGAAGGGGTATCACCTTAGGGTGCCTGGTGGCATGATTTACCAGGACCAGGATGAACCTGTGTCCACCAGATGTTGAAGGGTCTAGAGGACCAACAATGTCAGTGCCCACCCTCTCAAATAGTGGGCCAACCACTGGCAAAGGCTGCAGCGGGGCAATGACACTGCTTCCAGGTCTTGCCAGATAACTGAAAAGTGGGACAGGTCTTGCAGTGAGCTCCCACTTCTATTCCCATTCTGGGCCAATATAAGTGGGCTGAGAGCCTTTGCTTGGTGTTCTTGGTCCCAAGATGACCAGCTATGGGTACCTCATGTGCCAACTGCAAAAGGAAGGACCTATATACCTTGGGTAAAAAAAAATCTCTTGACTGCACCAGGGTCAGGCTGATTGGGCTTACTGTAAATGAGCTCACCCTCACAACAAATCTTAAAAGACCTGAGCAATGGGCCTACGATCCCTGTTCACTCAGATGCCACTCAGGACACTCCGAGCCACTGCCAAGTCAGCATGTAGCTGCCACCAGCCCATACCCTGCTCTGTGCTGTGGGCCACACACAGGTGCCCAAAACACACATAAGTGGTACAAGGGTGTACCCCCACCCCTGGGTGCCATGAGGGTATTCCATGGGTGTTGTTCACCAAAAGGAAAACATGAAGAGATGCACTGCCAGAGGTCCAGGCTGGACCTCAGTGGCAGAGAACATAGAGAAAATACAGAGAGAAGTGGTAGGACAAGTACTAGAAGGCCCGGTCCCTACAAAAGCATTCCCATCATCACAAGAGACAACACCAGAGAAGGTCAGGAAGAGTAAATTCCAGGATGGCTGACAGGCCATTTATAGACTTGGCTTAGTCCTACAAGCCCAAAGCATCCCAGATGTACTCCAACAGCAACAAATTCCAGCCTCGTTGCAATTGGGGGTCATAGGTTCAGACACTCCCTAAAAGTGTCACCAGTTGGAGTATAAACAGATTAGTGGTGACTGTAGTCTGGTGAGCATTGGAGACTTGAGAGGTGACAGCAGTGAAATGCATGAGGAGGTGATAACTGAAGGAAGGTTGAGAGCCTGGGGAGAGGCTGAGAATCAAGAGGAGGTGATGAGACTTAGGGTGTAAGAGGAGCTGGTGAACCCCAAGAAAAAGAGGAGGTGATAACATTGGACGGGAGCGTTTGACACCGAAGAGGTGGTGGAAGGAATAACAGAAGATGGAGGTTCTATGAAGGAAGTGAAACATCTTGGGGAGGAAAGAATGGAATAACCTGGAGAAGATCATTCCCAGAGGAGCTGGAGAGGTGGAGAGGGTTAACAGTGGTGGAGAAAGCATAACAGACAAAGTGGTGAGAGAATGAGGATAGAGTTACATTGATGAGGGTTGACAAAGGGAAAAAGAGAAAGTATCGAAGCAGAGACTGAGGAGAAGGTGGATCACAATCTGAAATGCCATGTAGGTGTGACAAAACCACTCTTGGACTACATGAACTGGGATGGCCAATCCAGAAGACAGGAAAGCCTAGGAACATGCAAACAACTAAATGATTTTGAGAAAAGGCAGGGTCCCTGAGGAGAAGGGACAATTCTATGTAGGAGAACCCCCATCTGGATCATTGTTTTGTTGTTTGCGAAAATCCTGTTTATATTTGTTGTGACCCAAATTCCACATAAATAATCCATAATACCAATAATGACTCCTAGACATTGAGTAGGTCTTGCTTCTTTTAATGTCTCATTTTAACCGCCTTCAAGCTTTCAGCAGCCCTACATTCTCCATTCCATTCTCCAGGCTTCCCTTGCCCACATTCCACATTCTATTCAGCCACAACACCCCACCCCCTTACTTATCATATGAGTTCATAATATATATGTTCAATATTACGCAGGGTTTGCTTTGCAAATAGAACACTCCTCTACGGCCTGGCCTCTCAACTTCCTGTGTCCTTGGATCCCTTCTGTTGTTCTCTTTCTTTTCTTGAATCCTGTGTTTGTACCAAATTCCTTTTTGATTGACATCCTTTTATGGTACAGCATAGCCAGTGTGCTCTTTTCAACATGTACTGTACTAGCATATGCTGCTTGTTTCCAGCTCTGCTTGCGTTTTGTTTTCACTCATACAGTCCATGCCTGTCTTTCCATTTACAGTTTGGAAAGAGTTAATTTGTCTTGTTGTTAAGTTACACTTTTATCACATCCCCATTGCACACTTTTCATTACACCTTCCACATGTCATATCTGCCATATCTCCTTTCTTCCCTTTTTCTTTTTTCTTTAACCTACGACCTCTGTTGAATTTTTTGTAATCTCTCTGTTCTTTGACCACCAAGAAGGTTCCAGTTAGTTTGCTACAGTTTGTAGTTCATTCACCCTCCCTTCATTGTCTCGGGTGAATTCTTGCTCCTTTAGGTGTGTGTCTCTTCTTTATTTCATCAGTCTTAGTTTCATTTTTTTGGCACCTCTTTGTTCGTCTCCTTTGTTTTGTTTTGTTTTATTTATTTATTTTTAGGCCTACCCTTGTTGAAATAAATTCTTGCAAATTTCCGATTATATATTATTTCTTCTTTCTTTTAATAGTATTTCAAGGCTTGACTATGTGAGTCTTGATACCACATTGTTGCGTAGCACCACTGTGTTATTTTCCTAATAAAACGACGTGGCATTATTTCTTTCATGCAAACAAATATGGCGGCACGCTTCATTACACTCAAGGGCCCTTTCCTCTGACCTTTGATTCACGTTGCTATGACAATTATCTCTCTCAAGCAAAACAAATATGGCGGCACGCCTCCTTACGCACCAAGGTCCCTTGCTCTGACCTTTGATGTTATGCAGCGACTTTCACCTCTCCTGGAATCCTGCACATCGCGCTTTAGTGAGGTTCGTTACATCTGATTCCCATTTCAAAAAATGCCTTTCTGATACAGCAACTCGCACCATAAATAAATATACCTGTTGCCACTGATTGTGTTAATTACTGAAATGACAGTCCTAAATGTCCATGTCCAATGGCTGAGCAGCAGCGCACTAGCACTATTCATAAACACATACGCTGCAATACAAGTTCATGAAAGTCACATTAATATAGCACAATGTAAGGTCTGTTTGTTTCCTTTGAGTTTGTTTACTTTATGAGCTTAAATGCGCAGCGCATCTTACCTTCTTCATACTTGCTGCAGTTTCTTTTCCTAACTGATGTCGTTTTCAGTTTTCCTCACGTTACCTTTGTTTCACTTGCTCCTTGTTTGTGTTGTTTTTTTTGTGCAACCTCCTCCTCAGGTCACTCAATCCACTTGTCCTTTTCCTAATTTTCAGTCAGCCACTTCGTCAGGCTGTTTTCCTTTATTTTGTATGTCTCTTTTGTGACCCCCTCCATAGGGCTCTTTGGTCCCCTGCTTGGGCAATATTTCCTTTGGCCCCCTCTTTGGGCAATATTTCCTTTGGCCCCCTCCTTGGCCAATCTTTCCTTTGGCCCCCTCTTTGGGCAATATTTCCTTTGCCCCCCTCCTTGGGCAATCTTTCCTTTTTTTTTTGGCCAACTCCATAGGCTCATTCTTGTCCTTTTAGCCACCTCCAAAGGCTGATCATTAGTTCCTTATTATCCTTTCAGCCACCTCCATAGGCTGATTATTAGTTCCTTTTTTCTCATCAGATGCATGGGTCGGTCATCTCCTCGTCGCCAGTTGTTGTGACCCAAACTCCAGATAAATAATCCATAATACCAATAATGACTCCTAGACATTGAGTAGGTCTTACTTCTTTTAATGTTTCATCTTAACCGCCTTCAAGCACACCAGCCCTACATCCTCCAGTCCATTCTCCATGCTTCCCTTGCCCACATTCCACATTCTATTAAATCGACGTACGCGGATCTAATATACTACATTGATTCACTGCGCTCATCTGAAAACAGCAGGGGATTATACCGTTGATTCTTTGGACACTCGATTTACTTAGTAAGTGTTTATTCTCGAGCTGCCTTTTCTGAACAATACTGTCTATACGCCAGACTTTCATTTTACAATCGTGACAATGATTATCCAAGAGACATATTTTTTTCTAGTAGTATGCCCAAGTCTAAATAACTTTACAATTTGTAATGTCTTGTCTTCATAGGGAACATGCCGCTTTTCATTTTCATAAATTCTTGCAGGCAATATATGGTTATAAGCCATCTGAGCAGAATTTTGTTCATCTAAATCGCATATAATACACCCGTCTCTTGCGGTGTCCCCAGTCCATACTTGACCAATCTTGAGGTATGTAGAATACTTTCTTCTCAGCCACCCTAGTCTTGCACATGGTTCTTTTCTCAAACTCACACTCCGTTGTTCATTTCATCCTTTTACACCTATAGGATTACAAAGTGGGGGATTTTTAAAGCATCCTGTGGTAAGCATTGCTCTGTCTTTCTCCCGCCTTTCTTCGACTCATCTTATGAGTTGCACCTGGCCCTCAGTGCTGCATGTTTTTACATTTTTGCCAGAGCACCAATAGCTTGCTGCATGCGTGATCTCCCACCAAATATTTTGCTGGACGTACGCTATATCTTACTAGACTTTGACACACTAGCTCATTTGGGTCAGGATTCTATGCTGGTGACATGTGATGCCTTTGGGTGAATTTTGGTTCAACTGCACCACTTTCACTGTACACTATTCCATTTGAGATAATTGTTTGCAGGACCCTGATTCACTTGGGGGTTACTATTCCCCCCTTTTAAATGTTTTATGAGATAAACCATTTCAACCAATTAATCTCAATCTTCTTTGATCTTTTTCCTGACATTGGTGATCTTCACTGAACTCAATTTTTGCCCTCAATCCTAACCTGAACTGTGGTATGATACTTTTGTATAATTTAAAATATGATTCGTTGTGTTTTTCTTTTGTTTGAACACTTTCTCTTATACATGAATGTTGTATGAAACTTTTCATTTACTTGTACATTTGTTTTTGGTTAATATTACAGACATTGTGTGATGTTAATTTTGATTTCAATAATTTTCTGCGTTGTCATATATCACAATGTAAAATATTTTCTGTTTTTTTGTAACTATTCAGCCTTGAAAAGGACCAGCATGTCAAAACACGTGTCGGCTGCTCGCAACTGAATTAAAGCCTTTATTACATTTTCATACTCTAGTGACCACCAGTTTCTTTTTGGTGCTGAGCACATCATCATCCCTCACCGTCAAATCTGTAAACATTTATGTAGGGTTCTCTGGTACGCCAGTGGTTAGTCCGGTCTCTCGGCGCATACCAATTTCACTGGGACCATTCACTGATTCATGTCCATTTCTGTTGACGACAAATTGTGGCGAAGATTTGTTGGGATTAAATTTATTAATGAAATTGAATGCTGCGATTTACTGTTCTCCGGATGGAGTGTACTTAATGATTTCGCCTCAACAAACTTCCGTCCCACAATTTCTGTCTAGACCTTTACCAACTGAATTGAATAAGGTTCCAACATGTCTATGGGCAGTAAATGATAATGACGTTGGTATTATACAAATGGAACCAGTTAAAATTGTGTTGAAACCAGGTGTTAAATTGCTACGTATTCCACAGTATAAGATTTCGGTTGAGGGTGAACAGGCTTTGAAGAGTATTATTTCTGATTTTGTACACATAGGTGTCATTGAGGAAATTGCAAGGAGCGTGTGAAATAGTCAGATTCTACCAGATTATGAGAAAGGGGATAATGCGATTCCTTTTCGGTTTATCATTGACTTACACGCTATTAATAAGGTTGTTTCTCCACAGTTTCTGATTGTACCTGATGTTAGTACAATATTGACTATGATTGCAGCCAAGGCTACACATTTTAGTGTCGTGGATTTGAAAAATGCTTTTTTCAGTATTCCTGTACATATTGAAAGCAGATATTTGTTCGCGTTCACCCTAGGAGGACCTCGTTTACATTCACTCGTGTGCCGCAAGGGTACACTGAGAGTCCAAGCATCTATAGTAGAGCGTTGAAAGAACAGCTGGATAAGCTTGAGTTACCTTCTACTTGCACTTTGTTGCAATATGTTGATGATCTACTTCTAGCTGCTGATTCTGAAGTTGCTTGCAAAGAAGGCACTGTGATGCTGCTTATTCATTTAGCAGAACATGGGCATAAGGCTTCATTGAAAAAATGTCCATATTGTCAACAGGAGGTCGCCTATTTGGCTATCTTCTGTCGAAGGAGGGAAGAAGACTGACACCTGAAGGACATTTCTTTGCCTTTACAGTGGAACATGGATTGCCAGAACGCTTTTGATCTGCTCAAGGCTGCGTTGTGTTCAGCACCGGTTTTGGGCACACCAAATTACGAAAAGATCTTTGTGTTGTATGTGCATAAACATGATGGATGTGCTTTGGCTGTTTTGACACAGGAACATGGGGGCAAGAATAGACTGTGCAGTTATTTTTCCTGCACGTTAGACCCTGTTGCATGCGCTTTGCCGAGATGTCTGAGAGCTGTAGCTGCTGCATCTGTGATACAAAGTGAGGGTATGGTTTTAGGTCATTCTTTAACCTTGATGGTAACCCACTCCATAGACGTTCTATTAAACAGAATGCAAACGCAACATCTCACATCGGCTCGGCTAACAAGGTACGAGCTGATTCTATTTGCGCCGCATATCCAAATTAAGAGATGGTGCTCATTAAATCCAGCAGAACTATTGCCTCTTCCGCAAGAAACAGACTGTAGTGACAAAATGTCACATGATTGCCTTCATACCACAGAACAAGAAACTAAGGGCAGGATTGATTTAAGTGGTACACCCTTAAAGAATCCACAAGGGGAGCTATTTTGCGATGGCTCCTGCTTTAAACTTCGGGATGGTACATCCACTGCTGCTTACGCAATCACCACATTAAGCACTATTGTGGAAACCAAATGAATTCTGCGCAGGCCGCAGAGATTATTGCGTTAACCAAAGCCTGTGAAATTTCTGAAGGGCTTAGTGTGAATATATACATAGACAGCCAATATGTGTTCGGGGTAGTTCACAACTTTGGTCGACTATGGGCTGAGAGAGGTTTCTTGACCTTGCATGGAACAAAAATCCAGCATGGTACTCTAATAGTTCAATTACTTTCAGCACCTGCGCTTCCTACAAAGTTAGTAATAATGAAGTGTGCCGCACACCAGAAAGTGACGGATGAAGTAAGAAAAGGAAACGCTTTTGCTGACAGAATAGCCAAACAGACTGCCACCGATTTGCATTTGAAGATGTATGTGATAGATCCAACAAAAGGGGACACTGACACTTGTATGGTAGACAAAGGGATTAGCTGTATAAGAGAAATTCAGGCGGAAGCTACTCCAAAATAAATCAAACAGTGGGTTGAAGGTACAGCGGGTCTAGATGATGAGGGTTGTTGGGTGGATAGTGAAAAGCAAAGATGGATGCTACCCAATGCCTATGTTACTGCTATGGTGACCATGGCTCATGGTCCAACACATATATGTGCTAAAAAGATTTGCAAACAGTTAGATCCTGTCTGGTATAACACTATCATTGAGAAAACTACTGATCAATTTGTCCAAAGTTGCATGATATGCTTGCAACATAACATTGGGAAGGGAACACCGACACCAAAGGGCAGTTTTGACCCCCCCTCCATGCCTTTTGAAGTGATTCATTTTGATTTTATTGAGATGGAACATTGTCAAAAATATAAATATGTTTTAGTTGTCACCTGCGCCTTCAGTAAACGGGTTGAAGCTTTTCCTCTAAAAGAAGCCACAGCAATGTCAACGGCAAAGACCATGCTGAAGGAATATTTTCCTATGTTTGGCTTGCCGAGGGTAATTTGGTCTGATAATGGTCTGCATTTTATCGCTGCTGTAATCCTGCAAGTTTGTGCGGGATTACAGATTGAAAAACGGTTCCATTCGGCCAGACACGCTCAGAGTGCCGGTCTTGTGGAACGTCATAACGGAATTTTAAGAAACACAATAGCCAAAGTATGCACACACAGTAATTTGAAATAGCCTGACGCTTTGCCAATAGCCTTATCATCAATGTGGACGGCCGCACAATCAAAGACAGGGCTTTCCCCCTATGAGATTGTCATGGGGAGACCAGCCAATATATGGAATGTTCCAAAACCCAAGCAGTTGAAATAAATCCAGTATCCGCCTTTGTCTGATTATTATGACCAGTTGATTTAAAACTTGTCATCAACAGGTGTGAGCAGCCCTCCCTGTAAAATACGAGGGTCCAGGTCATCGACTCCGACCTGGCCAGTGCGTCCTACTGAAGAATTTTGAAAGGGGCTTCTGTCTTGCACCTCATTGGAGGGGACCACATCAAATCCTTTTGGCCACGCAGACCGCTGTATGAGTAACTGGGAAAAAGCACTGGATCCATGCAACACATGTGAAGAGGATTCCTTTTCCTCTGCCTTGCGACAAAGGGGAGGAGAAGGGAATTGGTGTTCTTGATGCTCACAACGAGCCTGCTCTGATCGACACTGAGGGTGTCATGGAAATCCTTCCTGAGCCCTTTGGGCTGTTGCTTCTTCTTCAACTTCTTCTTCACTGTTGATCGATCTTGCTTCTGCTTCTTCATTTTCTTCAGGAAACGAGGACTCTTTTTTTCACTGTTCATACCGGACCCGGAGTTGCGAGGTAAGAACTGCGACTATGGAATCGGATTTAGATTTAGATTTGATGACATTACATTAATGTGAATAGGATAGGAAAGTGCAGCAAGGCTGTGCCCACAAGAAACCACTGTTGAGTCAGTCCCTAGTCATTCCTCTGCTGCATACAAATAAGAGGCAGGGACTGGCAAAGTTACCTTCAATCAACATAAGCCACGTGGTCAGGTGCCACCCACGGATGAACTAAAAAAGCCTGACAGTGAGGCTTCTTAACGGACGCTGAGAAACTATGCCTACTTTACAGGCCACTCGTATAGAAAAGGATGCTGGTCACTTTTCTGATGCTAAATCTGCTCGTCAAGGATCATGGTCCTTTAGGACCAAATGGACACTGGTCACAATAACAGCTTGTTTTATAATTGCATTAACATTTGGATTTTGGAAAATTAACATCTGCTTGATGTCTTGTTACCTACTGCAAGTATCTCCACTGTGTCTACACCTTACATGCATTTGCACGCTCTTCGTCCTCGAGACCTCCAACACAGAGGGGACTATCATAATAACACTCTTTTAATGATTATGAATGGAACCATTGCCATTCTAAATAAGACAAATTGCTGGGTGGGTACGCATTTGCCACAGCATGGGGAAAAGGGACTGGGCTGGTATATACATGCTTTCCCTTTAACTACTGCTTGCTACGCTTCACTTAGGGCATTATTCTTTGGCTGATGAACAATAGTGTCACTGGGAATTTTGATGGGACTAATCTTAACGAATTTGAAAAGCTAGTTTTAACACCCTTAGGATGTTCTTTGTTTGCAAATAGGAGCAAACTAAATATTGCTTCTATTAGGCCTTCTGACAGACTCTATAGACCTTTCCAATCGTTGATTACCTTTAAAATGGCTTCCATAGGTAATAGGGATGCCATGCCTCCTTCCTATACCATCAACCATAGTCCAAACTCTGTTCCATTCTGCATAGAGAAGATTCCCAAACGAATGGGTACATTTGAGGGATGTACGAATACTGCCGTACTAACCAGTGAGGATAGACCTCTATGTAGGAGATCCTGTTGACTTTGTTTGTGGTGAGGAGGCATATCCGTGGTTACCCAGAGATTGGGAGGGTACTTGTTTGAAAGGGGCCCCTAGGGGACCCTGACGTCTATGGAAACAAGGCGAGTCCCCACACACGATAGATACGCCAGACATGAGGTTGTATTCCCAAAGCTAGGGTTTATTGCAAAGCAAAAGTCTCAGTTGGCCAACTCGGTCTCGAGCCCCGCGACATGTATCTCTAGACCTCAAGGGACGCAAGAGAGTAAATTACGTACATCAGTTACATATATACAAAATGCATGTCAAACAATCAGCTATGACATGTTTAACACCCCCCTTTATTGGGTTTCTTTGAACTTGGTGTGATGATGGACATCTCCGACCACTATGACACCTTCAAACATCTATTCTAGTAACAATTTGCAATTTGTGAGTGCGAAGGCATCTTTCAGTTGTTGAATAGAACACAGCGCTTCTGGTCTTGGAAGTGAGCTACATACGGGGGGGAAGAGTTGCATTCCAGACCTTGCTATCTATTAGGTGCTATTCACGTCCTGGGAGCCGACACGCTCTAGCGGGCTCAGCAAAGGGGGGGGGCCGTAAGAAAAGCATCATTCAAGCCTTTAGCGGTATTATTCTAACATATTCTACCATATAACGAGACTGGCTGGCAGCTGTGAAATGATTAAATGCCCTGCAGCTCTGCTTCAAGGCTACATTCGGGAGGGAGCCGGGCATTCTTCCTGGCGCTGCCTACGTTTGTGTTTCAGCAAACTCTTGTTATCCTCATGGCCCAGCGGCCTTGTCCTTTTCACATACAGACAACAATGTTTCACAGTCGAGCAGTGTAAGCGGAAAATATACTGCGAAGCAATAAGAACAGAAAGCAATGACCAATGGTTAGAAAACAAAATGGCGATTCTTGTTACATCAAAATGGCCGTTCATTGGCAAACTCGAAAACCTATATTTTGTCATATCGTGCATGAGACGGTTGGCCCACGGCCACCAAAATGCGTTTGTGGGCTCAAAGTAGAGGTATCCGTATTTCTAGACTGACATGTTATTTGGGTACATTGTTGCCAGGAGTATATGTCGCCACCACTGTTGAAGTCTCTAAAACTTGTCCCAGGTGGGATGAGAATGGTGACACTCATTCACAGATTCTGGGTGATGTTGCCAAATCCTTCGTGCCATTCTGGGGACAAATAATAAGCTCCCAAGATATTAGAAAATTGGCAAGAGTGTTCGAGAAAACCATCAATGAGACCACTGACATCCTGTATAATATGAAGCTAGAGCAAAAGGCCATAGATTAGTGGATCTACAAAATAGGATGGTGCTAGACATCCTTCTAGCTGAGCGTGGTGGGGTATGCAAAATGGTGGGATCTGCGTGTTGCGATTTTGTCCCCGATTCCTCTCCCACCATATTTAAAGCAATTAAGAATGTACGTGTCTTAAGTGCTGAAGTACACGTTCCAGAGGGAAACTGGGATATTAGTACATGGTTCTGGGACTTGTTGCGATCTTGGGGTTGGAAAATCTTTGCAGCCTTAATGGTACTTCTTGGCATTATACTGTTCTGCTGTTGTTGCATACAAAGTCTGCCTGTTATGTGTTCTATGATAGGAGGGGGTTGTGCACAGGCAATAGAATATTACCATCAAGGAGTTAATGGTGATTAATGTCTTCGAGGACAGCGATTCAGGATGTTCTGACAATGATACATGGTTTTTGGATAATGCTGATGTTTGAATAAGTATATTTCACATAATACCTCCTGATAATGAACATTGGCCTAAGTGCGTTCGCATCGCAATGAAAATCGCACTTTAATGAACCTCAATAAGGATGACTACGCCGCCATTTTAGAATCATCAGCCATTTTGATTAACTCCTGTTTCTGCGGGATTCACTCCACCCCCACACATCGAAGAATATTTCGTATCTCCTCCTAGTTTTATGTAATTTGCAGGCAATCCCAGAACATATGCATTAGGTTTGCCTTTTCCTGTAGGTATTTAGGACAAATATGAGGCCTAGTTGGGAACATCTGAGATAACTTTTCAGGGGTTAGGTATACCCTATGCAGGAGGTTATATTGGATCAGTTTAAACCTCTGATTACGTGACACTGTTCTGCATTGTGATCAAACTGTGCCCCGTTGTGCATCATTAAGTGTAATTTCCATGAGTGCATGCCCTCAACTTTGTATTTGGTGCTAGGTCTAGCAAAGCGTTGTATATTGCTGTAATTAGTTGGTGACCCTCACCCATCATGTTGAGCGTAGATAAGGCAGGGTAGGTCTACTACCCTCAAGAATTCCTTCTACCACCCCTGATGTTGTACTGCCACCTCTTTCACCCCCTCTAATCTCCAACTTCCTGTCTAAATTATCCTCCATCCCAACCTCTGCTGACTCTCCAGACTCCTCCTATCGAGGCTCCTCTTTCTTTCCAAGTGCTTACTTCTTGAAACTCTCACCAGTAGCTCTTTCTCTAACACTCTCACTGTGTGACAGAGCATGGGTTTATATAGCCCTCCCCCGTCCATATTCCGTGGAAGTTTTCTTTTGGCCCCTGGCCCATTTAGGGTCTGACTAAATGTGTTATATTACTTGCCCCTTGGGGGAAAGGTAGTAAAGACACGGACACCAAGGTGGGAGTAAATATCTTATTTATTGTTTATGTGTTAGTGTTTACTAGGACTTACTGAATTCTCCGTTCTGCATGGACTGGATGGAACTCTGGTGAAGTACAGAAGAAAGGACAGTTCTCTCCCATCTCAGGAATGGATTGCCCAGGGTTGTGCACTTGGAACACAGGAAAAAAAAACATTAGGGATAATGGTTGTGGGGAGAGAAAGTAGGAAGCACAAGGAAATGCTCTCTGTGGGGCCATGGCCCGAGCGGCCCCAGGGCTAAAATGATTTTATAAGCTGGGCCACATTTGTCAGGAGTGACCCTATATGATCTGTGCATCGCATGCTGTGTGCCTGGTGTAGCGAGTGCACCCCCGTGGGGCATCAAGGCATTTCGGCCAACCTGTACAGGTCCAAAATATAGAAGTCCCTGGTGCATGTGGCGTTAAAGTGGCATGGTCAAGAGACAGGGTTGCCCACTCAAGGCTGTGTAAGCAGGGTATCCCCAGACCAGGCAGTGAGGCCAAGCATCTGGTCGGCTCACCCCGGGCCCAGTCGGGGCTTTCCCAGAAGAGTAG
Source organism: Ambystoma mexicanum (assembly GCF_040938575.1). NCBI lineage: Eukaryota > Metazoa > Chordata > Amphibia > Caudata > Ambystomatidae > Ambystoma > Ambystoma mexicanum. The sequence continues at coordinate 850,554,524 of NC_090930.1, forward strand.
AGCTGTGTCTCACTCCCAAGGTCAGGCAGGACGATGGGCCGTCGAAGAAGAAAAGTCAAGGGCCACATCCTTGCACAGATTAAGGTGCAGGCTTTACTGGCCCGCCCAGAGGGTATGCTGGCGAGGAGAAAAGTCCCAGGCCACATCCATGTGGCGGCCCAAGTGGAGATTCCCCAGCATGGGAGCTTCAGTCAGTGGCAGAGAGCCTTGCACTGCCAGGTGTGATGACTAATCAGGCAGGCCCACTCCTGAAACTCCCAGTAAGGAGCAAAAAAGAGAGCAGCCGGCAGCGACAGTGAGTAAGGTCCCCACATGGCAACCAGGCACTAAGAGAAGATGAAATGCGCACTGGGTCATTGCAGTGATTGTCACATTCCATGATGATCCAGACACTGCCTTAAAGAGAAGCAGACCCGGGTCCAACAGGGCAGTGAATGTGTGGTGCTTTATAAGGACACAGGGCACCTCTCAGCAGGGCACCACTAGAACATTGAGAACACCTAAGGGCCGAACTGCCCCCCTGGAGCAGCAGAGTGGGGAAGGCCCTTCCCCAAAGAGACATCAACAAAAAGGTACTGTTGCCCTGCCCTAAAAGTGAATGAAAAGGCCACTGGGTGCGACTGCCAGACTTCTGTGTATATATATTTCAAAAATGTATCAAACTACAAACTCCAGCCAAAGACATGTTTAAGGCTGAGAATATCATAGCGCAATAATGCCCAAGCACTCTCAAAGGAATGCAGTCTAAATTACCTTTCAACATACTATCATGCACCTAGTGGCACTGATATATACATATCCTGCAATGCCAAATTATACTAAGTTCTTGAATAGCTTCCTAATTGGTTCTTTTAGCCATAATCGAATTGCTAGTGCTCATGCTTATGTAATAATTGATTCCAACAATAAGTAGAATCCACATATGTATATGTATTTCTGACAGTTAAACAGTTTGTTTATGCATGTTCCATTGTCTATGCAAAAAAACGTGCAAAATTGCATTTTAATAAAGTGCAATAAGTTTGTGCAAATTTGCATTTATGTAAGGTGCAATAAGCTGTGCAAATTAGCTATTTAAAGTGCCGGTGCATTATTCATAATATCATATACAATGTAAAAACATAAGGTGCTGACTGTATGTTAAAAGTACTTATCTCATTCTCTAAAAAGCAGGTACATAATATATTGCATTTCTCGGATACAGTTTGGATATCCATATGTCAAGTCATATTTTCCTAATAATACATCAGAAAGAGAAGTCAGGTTCATAGTTCTGAGCATATTTAAAAGAGATAATAATAGTTTCATCAATTTCATTTCTATTCATACAGGAATACATATAATTCTGAATCAATATTCAATCCATTAGGTTTTAGTGAATCAAGTTTACAAATTAAAGTGGCTTCAAGTTGGCATAATTTAAGTTCTCTGTTTCCCATTCTTTGATGCTGGGGAACATGTGCCAAACCCACAAAAGACATTGCTTTCACATCACTATTGTGTTTTTCTTCAAAGTGAATTGGTAGTGAGTAGGTTTGGTCCTTGTTTTTTATGGCCCGATAATGTTGCAAAATGCGCAGTTTTAAGGGACCTATTGTGGATCCAATGTAATGTAGTCCACAGCTGCATGTAATAGCATATACTACATACTTGGTAATGCATGTTATCTTGTGTTTATATTTCCACAATATCCCTTTACTGCTCAAAAATGGTACTTTGTTTACATGATTACACATTTTACAATGTCCACATTTGTTGAAGCCCACCTGATCGCTCCTATTCTGAAGCCAATTGGAGTCATTCTTTTTTGTTTTGACCGTACTAGGTGCTAAAATGTTCTTAAGTGCAGGTGCCCTACGAAACGTTACACTAGAATTTTCACTTAATACTTCATTGAGGTCTGTATCCGTAGTTAATATTTTCCAATGCTTCTTCATTATGGTCTTGATTTGCTCTGCCTGTTGATTGTATCCTGTGATAAATCTAATGACTTTATCTTTGCTTTTTGACACAGGATTGAGTAAATTAGTTCTTTTAACTTTTTCAGCTTTCATATAGCCATCAGTTATGTTTTTTTTTAGCATATCCTCTGTTGATGAATCTGCTTCCTATTTTCTTTGATTTAGAATTAACCAGTGTAATGAGCAGAAAAGAGCTGGTATTTCTAGATGTTCAATTTAAAATAGAAAATAACAAATTGAAATCCAGCCTATACAGAAAGGAAACAAGCTCTAATTCCACGCTGCACGCAAATAGCCACCATCCCTTTCCCCTGAAGAGGTCAATACCGTATGGGGAATTCTTAAGAGCAAAACGAATTTGCAGCTTGGAAGAAGATTACCAAAAAGAAGCCAAGGAAAATAGGAAGCAGATTCATCAACAGAGGATATTCTAAAAAAAAACATAACTGATGGCTATATGAAAGCGGAAAAAGTTAAAAGAACTAATTTACTCAATCCTGTGTCAAAAAGCAAAGATAAAGTGATTAGATTTATCACAGGATACAATCAACAGGCAGAGCAAATCAAGACCATAATGAAGAAGCATTGGAAAATATTAACTACGGATACAGACCTCAATGAAGTATTAAGTGAAAATTCTAGTATAACGTTTCGTAGAGCACCTACGCTTAAGAACATTTTAGCACCTAGTACGGTCAAAACAAAAAAGAATGACTCCAATTGGCTTCAGAATAGGAGCGATCAGGTGGGCTTCAACAAATGTGGACATTGTAAAATGTGTAATCATGTAACCAAAGTACCATTTGTGAGCAGTAAAGGGATATCGTGGAAATATAAACACAAGATAACATGCATTACCAAGTATGTAGTATATGCTATTACATGCAGCTGTGGACTACATTACATTGGATCCACAATAGGTCCCTTAAAACTGCGGATTTTGCAACATTATCGGGCCATAAAAAACAAGGACCAAACCTACTCACTACCAATTCACTTTGAAGAAAAACACAATAGTGATGTGAAAGCAATGTCTTTTGTGGGTTTGGCACATGTTCCCCAGCATCAAAGAAGGGGAAACAGAGAACTTAAATTACGCCAACTTGAAGCCACTTTAATTTGTAAACTTGATTCACTAAAACCTAATGGATTGAATATTGATTCAGAATTATATGTGTTCCTGTATGAATAGAAATGAAATTGATGAAACTTTTATTATCTCTTTTAAATATGCTCAGAACTATGAACCTGACTTCTCTTTCTGATGTATTATTAGGAAAATATGACTTGACATATGGATATCCAAACTGTATCCGAGAAATTCAATATATTATGTACCTGCTTTTTAGAGAATGAGATAAGTACTTTTAACATACAGTCAGCACCTTATGTTTTTACATTGTATATGATATTATGAATAATGCACCAGCACTTTAAATAGCTAATTTGCACAAGCTTATTGCACCTTACATAAATGCAAATTTGCACAAACTTATTGCACTTTATTAAAATGCAATTTTGCAAGTTTTTTTTGCATAGACAATTGAACATGCATAAACAAACTGTTTAACTGTCAGAAATACATATACATATGTGGATTCCACTTATTGTTGCAATCAATTATTACATAAGCATGAGCACTAGCAATGTGATTATGGCTAAAAGAACCAATTAGGAAGCTATTCAAGAACTTAGTATAATTTGGCATTGCAGGATATGTATATATCAGTGCCACTAGGTGCATGATAGTATGTTGAAAGGTAATTTAGACTGCATTCCTTTGTTTCTGCATGTAACGCTAATCACCGGGGAGCAATATAGGCGAGAGAGCGGAAATTGTAAATCTGTTCTCACGAGCCTATCATAATGATAGATATCACACTAGTGGAATATTCCTGCAAAATTGTATCTATATTGTAACTAAGTGGGTATTAACTGCGTGAGTGCGAGTGGTACTTTCCAAATATATAGGCACCTGCCTTAATTATTGGGAGATCACGTAAACTCTTAGACCTTCAAAGATGGCAGATATTATTCTGCGTGTAACTTCATGAGCTTTAGAGATATCTCGATCAAAGCTCATTCAGAGTCACATGACTATGACGTGGTTGGTCAGAAAGGCAGCAGTGATCACATGATCAATTGTAGAGAGTGAGACGGAACACTCGCGTGATGCGTTAACGCCCACTTGGTTATCTTTTAAAAACAATAGCGGGAGTGCAACCAAATGGATCACAAATAGCCTGACGAAGCTCTTGGAATAGAGCGGAACGCGTGGCAAACTCCACCCGGTGAGGTACTCATGCTTTTTACCTGGTCTGCATAGAATGGAATAATAATTTTTTAACACTGATGCTCATTATTGCAATGAAGAAATAAAATATATATGTTTTCACCAAAGCGATCTAGAGTGCTTGGGCATTATTGCGCTATGATATTCTCAGCCTTAAACATCTCTTTGGCTGGAGTTTGTAGTTTGATACATTTTTGAAATGTTGTCAGCTTAGCCAAGCTGTAGCCCGGTAGCACCAGCTATTTGACAGAGGTAGAGCGCAGAGATCTTTGGCTAAACGTGGATTTTTGAATATATATATATATATATATATATATATATATATATATATATATATATATATATATATAATGTAAATATTGAATTATCAAGCTATACATTTATTTAGGTCTTTCTTAAACTGGGCGCTTATGAAAAAACATTGTTAAAGGGACGTTATGGTTACAAGTAAAACTGAAAACCCCCAGAAATGTGCAAGTTATGGTAAGCTAAGCAGCCATAACTCGTGCCATTACTGTGAACTGCTAAGACTAACACCCAGGACACCATAGATGACATCACTGATATCACATATCTGGGACAGTTTTTTTTTGTTCATTGACATATCCAGCCTAGTTGTTTTTGTTTATTAATAGTGAGAATTTGAAATATTGAAAAGGTGCTATATATCTAGACATTAAACTTCTCATATGTTCTTAAAGTACTTTCCTTAGAGTTTGATCTCAGCTCATGGTGCACATACATGGGCCAATAAGCAGGCCTCAAACACACAATTCATTTGTGTAAATGATGATCAAATGTTATTGTCATTTTCTGGTGATGTTGTTTCGTTCCTCCTTAGTGCAGTTTCCCTGCATGTGCCTCAGATTTATATGCATTGTGGCTCTGCATATGTATTGTTTGTACAACACACATGTGTAGTGAGTCTTCTATTGCTAGCTATTAATTCCAAGTTTAATGTTAGCCAACATTCTGATAGGTTTGCATTTATTATTTTACTGGCCAATATTACCATATTAAAATACTATACTATGGTGCATGCTACACCCATTGCCTATGTGTATGTATTGTTAGGTTCCTGTACTAACAACAACACTCCAATATAAAGTGTTGTTTAGATGAGGAAATGTTTTAATGCAGGTAGTTGTTCATGAGAGGTCTCCGGTTCACCCCAGACATCTTGTTACCAACATTGTAAACACAACCCCTTGTAGGGATTTCCCATCAGAATGCATTTTATATGTGATATCAGTCATATCATCAATGACATTTGTGATGTCATCTTTGATGCCCTGTGTTTTCGTTTTAGCAGTGCACGGTGGTGGAGCGAGTTATGGTTGCTTTGCTTACCATAACTGGCACATTTCTGGGGGGTTTCAGTTTTACTTGTAACCATAACGTCCATTTAACACAGTTTTTTCACTGAATTTCATTGGTTTTATTAGTGCAGCTTAACCATAACGTCCCTTTAACAAAAAATGTTCAGTGAATTTCATAGAATTTTACCAGAGCACCCTTAATTTGCTACAAGTTCCTTATATTATACTTCCCCTAATGTAGCAGCTGTAGAGTCTGCAGACAGTAAAAATGTCCGCAGACAGAAGACAGCATTCACAAAGCCTAGAAGCACAGGGGAGAACAAAAAATGTTATACCCTTCAACCAGCAAACACGTATAAATAAAACAACATTAGGTGTAGTAAATGTACCTAATGTTGTTTTAGACCTTTTTCTACGTGATAATTTGAAAATGCACACTTTTTTTTCATGTAGCACATAACATAATGGAATGCACCAAGCACAAACTATAACTGTACACCTCATATTATAACATCAGTACAACTCGGCATAGACATACACCAGGCGCTTATTCGAAAACAAGCTCTTGCTAAATAGTAAGTACACTGTATTTATTTCTCTATTATTACCATTCATCATATAAACAATTCTTATAAGCAAAAAGCACTTAATTCTTTATTTTTGCAGAAATGGCAAACGCACTTGAGTGGTGAAAAGAATATTTCCCAAAAGAAGAAAAGAGTGCTAACATCTCTGAGGGGGTAATTCATAGAATTCAGCGCACAAGTGGCGCACGCGGCTGGCGCACAGTGTGCGCGTGCGGCAGTCTGCGCCAACCGCGTGCGCCAAAATCAATTTCCGCGCACAGCGTATTCATGGATTTCAACATCCATAACCAGCCGCAGCGCAGCAACCCTGCAGCAGCACCAGTTACGCCCCCAACCCCTCCCTGTGCGCCATGAGCAGCGCACAAATCCCGTACATGGCACACAGGGCAGTGGACCAGCATACAGCATACAGCCCCCCGAACCACGAAAACGTCTGTAAACCTCCCCGCTCACCCCTCCGAATACACGTACCCCGCTGTGTGGGGAACGTTTTACACGCGATTGGCCTTGTGCGAGCGGAGTACGTGTATTTTGGGGGTGCAGGGGAACTTTCACACACGATTGGCCTTGTGCGAGTGGGGTACATGTATTACGGGGTGCGCGGGGAGAATCACACGCGATTGGCCCTGTGTGAGCGGGGTACGTGTATGTCGGGGGTGCACGGGGAGAATCACACGCGACTGGCCCTGTGCGAGCGGGGTATGTGTATTTCGGGGGTGCACGGGAAGTTTCATACGCGATTGGCCTTGTGCCAGTGGGGTACATGTATTTCGGGGGTGCGGGGAAAGTTTTACACGCGATTGGCCTTGTGCGAGCGGGGTACGTGCATTTCTGGGGTGCGCGGGAACTTTCACACGTGATTGGCCTTGTGCGAGCGGGGTACGTGTATTACAGGGGTGCGTGGGGAGAATCAAACGCGATTGGGCCTGTGCGAGCGGGGTACGTGTATTTCGGGGTGCCCCAACGAATTGGCAGTGTGTGTCCTCCCAGGTGTGCCCTCTCACCCCTCCCCAGGGCCTGCAGGCAGACCACAACACAGGGGAACACACTGCACCCCTGGCCATGCCCCACAGGCAGCCCATCCACCCTGGCAAAGCCCCCCAGCCAGCCGACATGTCACCACACACAAGTGAGCACTGACTCATGTCCCCCAGCACCCCCATCCACCCAGCATTGAGGGTCAGGCCCCGACTCATGTCCCCCAGCATCCCCATCCACCCAGCATTGACGGGCACCTGCCAGCAGGCTCCGACTCATGACCCCAGCACCCCCATCCACCCAGCATTGAGGGTCAGGCCCCGACTCATGTCTCCCAGCACCCCCATCCACCCAGCATTGAGGGGCACCTGCCAGCAGGCCTTGACTCATGTCCCCCAACACCCCCATCCACCCAGCATTGAGGGTCAGGCCCCGACTCATGTCCCCCAGCACCCCCATCCACCCAGCATTGACGGGCACCTGCCAGCAGGCCCCGACTCATGTCCCCACCCAACATGTCATAAAGATGCATGTTTATTCATGTGCCTCATATCCAACAAAATCCCACCGCACGCCACCCCAGTCTTCAGACACAACCAAGTTTCCCATCCACCCCACAATGAAAGGCCTATTACTTGTCACTAACCAAAAGTCAAATATGCACAATATCAAAAAAAATAATAATGATGACACAATCCAAATGAATCCAAAATAAAGTTTGTCTAAAATCCTTGTCCAACAAAGTAAATCCAAAGGAAATCAAAATTCAAAAATCCATTGATCCATGGTGAGGGTAAAATATGTTTTAAAAGAAAACCACTGTCCAACTATGTACAAATATTGCAACAAGGGTCCATGAGCCCAACACATGAAATGAAACCTATATAAAAAAAACCTTACCTAATTTACAACTATATACAAAAACGTGGGGCATTGTCCAAGCGTCCTAAAAGAAAAAAAAAGAGAAATGAAACCTATCACTAACTAACTATATACAAGGGCGGCAGGCAAGTCCTGCAGCTCACTATGTGATGTTGTGGGCCAGGGCATCATCGAACTCCATGTCTATCTCCTGGAGGCGGGCCTCTGCCGTGGCCCCAAGGTCTCGCAGGGATGCATCCATGGCCTGTTCTAACTCCCTGCGAGTTGCCTCGAGGCATTCAGCCCGCCTCAACGCCCGACGCATGGAGAACTCCGCCCTGACCATGGTGAGCCGTGCCTCTTCCGCCCGCCGCCGCTCCGCAACTATACGCTGGGCCAACCACAGCCACATGGAAGACACACCCATTCCAGGGTCCTCCTGCCCTCTGGCCGATGCCTGCCCCTCTGATGTTGATGGCCCCGAGCCATCATTGCTCCCACTTAGAGCCTGCTGCTGCTGTCCATGTGCCCTGTCCGATGATGCCTGCACATCCTCTATCTGCTGGTCTCCAGTTGTTGGGGTGTCCACCCCTGCTGGACCGCCAACTCCCGACTGTGGCAGGGATGGAATCTCCACCAAGCTGGCTGTGTTGGTCGGGCCAGGTCCACAGGGGGCCCTGGTGCAATCTGGGCCGGAAAACGGCAGGGAGAGCGACTGGCACATAGTCTCCACAGAGGAGGAGAGGTCCGCCAGAGTGCGCTACACATGTAGGAACCCACCGACCAGAGCCCCTCCCAACTGTGCCACGTTGCGACGCTGCTCTTCATGATGGCGTGTGTGCTCCCCCCAGGAAGCACGCACGTCATCACGAATGACACGCGTGCACAACGCGACACCAATCAGGACGGAGCCCATACGATCATGGGACTCCTCGTACGCAGGTAGTGGAGAGGCAGATGACGTGGGCCTCCCCCCTACCTGCGGACGGGCCTGGGACGGGGCATCCCTGCTGGTGCATGGTGGTGCAGTCACAGGGTCAGGGACAGCGACATGCACAGGCCCCTCCGCAGCAACCTGTGCTGCCTCCTGACCCTGGCCCTGGACTGCACCACTCGCACCAGTGGTACTACCCCCACTAGGCCCCATCTGCGGCTCAGTAGCGGGCTCCTCCTCCTCTGTGGAGAGCACCAACCTGGGTGTCTCTGCACCGTCTTCCACCATTGCAAGCCCCTGTGGGGGCTCACCCGACCCTTGTGCTACAGCCGTAGTGGCAGATGTGGCACCAGTCCCCTCTCTCCTGGATGATGGCAATTCCTGGGAGGGTGGCTGGGCCTTGCGTCGCCGCCCGGTCGAGGCATCCCCGCCGCTTACCTCCACAGCGCCGTCTCCATCCTCTTCTTCACTCAACGCTGTGTAGCGGGAGACATAGAACACAAGCATCAGGGTCCATGTACAAGGGCCTCTGTTAACCAAAATGTTGCCTTAAAACTCACATGCATCATGGCTCATACTGATCCCATGCACACACATCACCGGAGGGTCATGCATCATGGCTCGTACACCGTCACGGACATGTGCCATGCATCCATGGCATTTCAAAGTCTCACACACAGATTTCTCAGACACACACACATGTGCACCATACATGTACATGAGAGCAGCACCCATCCCTCACCCCCCCTCCATGTCCAAGAACAGAGACTGGCATGCATTCATGTGTGCATTCCGCATACAGCTCCCCATGTTGCATTGGAACACATGCACCATCCATGTGGTTCACACATTACTGGTCTCACATGCATGATCATGATGTCCCTGCACACACACATCCATACATGGCCTATGTCACACATACAGGCAAGTATCAGACTACCAGCACACTGCAACATGCCCTATCTCACACAGCAATGCTTGGCCACTTACCGCTCAACTCCAGACGGGTCTGCCTCTGAAGGATCTGGGCATGGAGCGCTGGGCCTATGCGTTCCAGGACCCTCATCTGGATGTTGCTCATGCTGACCCGGCACCCCTCTGCATTCTCAGCCTTCACGAGGTGCTGGGCCTTGTAGAGGGTCCTGGACCTGAAGTCCTCCCAGCGCTTCCGGACGTGCTTGATGTCGTGGGTTGCCACCCCCTCCACGTTGATGGCAACCACTACATCCTCCCAGATCCTCTCCCGTCCTTCCTTGTTGGTGCGTGATGTTCCAAAGAGGGCATGCTCCACCAGGACACCAACTTCCTTCTCACTGAAGCTGGTGACCTTCTGCCTCTGGCTGGGGGTCGCCAGTGGTCTCAGATGGTGTTTGCCCAGACATGGCGACCCCCGAGGCAGGCGTGGGTGGGCAACTGGGTCCTGGGGCTGGGCTGTGGAGTGATGGTATCCCAGTCAGGAGTCTTCTGTTCCAGCAGGGTTGGACACAGCAACTGGACCCCTGCAGATGGCTGACGTGCAGGCACCAAATAGGGCACGTGGGCAGCAGGCAGCAGCAGATGGCTGGTGGGAGCGTGCTCGGGGCTTTTAGGGGCAGGAAAATGACCTTTTGGGCAGGAGCGTGGTCTTCCGTGTGTTTTCACGTGGCCAGCTTGATACAGAGTGATTTGGCATGTGAAAAAAGTGCACGTCAGCGTGTAATTCAAGGAAAGGCCCTTAGCGCGTAAATGACGTTACACGCGCGGGCGTTCCCCACAACACGGGTGCATAGTGAAACAGCACGTGAGAAAACTGCACGTCACCGTGCTATTGGAGGAAAGGGCCTTAGCGCGGAAACGTGTAAGTGACGTTGCACGTTTGGGCTGGCTTAAAAGGTACGAGTATGATGCTATTTTCTTGTACGTGCTTTTTGTGGAGAGCGAGCGGGTGATTTTTGGACTTCTTGTCGGTTCACACACGATTACTTCAGACCGTTTCCAGTTCGTACTCCCTGTTTCCTCAGATTGCGTTCTTTTCTTCTTTTGGTGGGGGTGTTGCCAACACACACACACGCGTCTTTTTCACATTCTTCTTCAAGGCAGACACTGAGTCGCGCATGTACTTTCCAACTGTGGTTGCCCCCGTGTGTCGCGTACCCCTTCGAGGTCATTGTAGACTGCGTGTAACACGCAGGACGCTTATTTTTGTGTTTCTGGGTGCCACAGCGTAGTGCGGGTTAATTTTTCCACGCATGTGGTCTACCAGGGGTTGCGTGCACGTGTGCTTTTGTTTTTGGGGTGCCTGTGCGTTGCGCGACCCATCATCTTCCCCCAGGGGTCATAGACAGCCTTGCTAGAGCACTAGGGTACGAATTCCATCTAGTACTCTACCCCTTTCACCGCAATTGCCCAGGACAATTGTTTACTGCAACTCCCATATGCACAACAACATCAGTGCCATGGTTGGGAGGCGACCAAGCAGTAAGGGAGGCAAAGGTGGCCGATCTCAAAGAGGTGGGCGTGGTAGGGGATGTGGCCAAGATTTGCAGGGTGCCCCTAGAGCCCAGTTTGTGGAGGACCAATCGGGGCCACCTATGTCCCCCCCCAATGGTTGTGGGAAACATAGCTGACACCATCCCAGCTCAGCCCTTGTTGGACCAGCAAATTTTGTCAACTGAACCGGCACAGGATGACTCCCAGGCTGACTTCCAGGTCACCAAGTCTAGGCCACGTGTGGCGGTGAAAGTTGCTGTCACCAGGCCACATGGATCTGGGGCAGCAATGTCATCTGCTGCCCCAAGTAGCCAGGGTGAGGAGGCTGCAGGGGCAGCTGCAGCTCAATCCACCCCAGCTCCGAGTCTCCCAGCCGGGACCGTGTCGGTCCAGGTCCATCACACTGACGTTGGCCCTGCCAACATCACCCTGCAGCCAATGCCTGCACCAAGACCTTTGGTCATTGTGCCTTTACAGGCTTCAAGTACCCAGTCCACCTGCGCTTCTGCCCCTACTGACCAGAGTGGCGTAAGCCACTCAGGATCCGCACCACCTTCCAAGAAGAAGAAGAAGGGTGCTCTTGCACTACAGGCTGAGACCCCAGACACGGCTACACACTCCGGCACGTCAAGGAAGCCCAGCTTCAATGACGCCGAACTTGATGCACTTGTGGCCTATGTGTTGGCACATAGCCGCGAAATGGTGGTGACTGCAGGCTGCAAGACTACGCCTGCTCAACGTAGGGCCCACTGGCAGACCATCGCGGACCCCATTAGTGCCCTTGGATTTGTGAGGCGCACAGCTGATTGTTACAAGCGGTGGAATGACCTGAAACGCAGAGCAAAGAACAAGCTGGCTTCCAATCATGCCTCTAACTCTGGTGACTGGAAGTGGGTCTCCACCAGAGGACGACCAACTCACTGAACATGAGTCTGTTGCTGGAACCTTCGTCAGAGAGGAACAGATCCAAGGCGTAGGAGACCTACCAGATTATGACGCATTGCCCGGTGAGTGCCCATGCATGTGTGTGTAATCCATGTGTATGTTGCTTGGGTGATGTGTTATGATTGTATGCCAGGTGAGGGTGTGTTCTCCTGAGTGGTATGGGTCACCCATGTGCTTCCTCCAAACCATTCACCGGCCTTGGATTTGGGTATGACAGTATCCCTTCTGACCACAGTAGCCAATTAGCACCACATTACTGCAGTTGCCCTTGAACTGTCATCTTGCAAGAACATTGTTCTGAATTTACAGTGTTCATTCAGCCTGATTGTTTCAATCCTCCCATTTTTGCAACACATTTTTCTGCCCTAATGCCACATATGTGACATGCTTCTGTCATAGATTACACCTCACAATGTCCCACATTTATTACCTTGTTATGGGAATGATTTGACCATACAAGCTGATTGAGTAAGGGCCTGCTCACATTAATTTTTGGGGCCTGTTTGAATGTGGAACATGATTGTTGTTTCCTGTCATGTTGAAGTGACCAACCATTGATGTATCCATCTGCCTGCCATCACTGTATAATTGTACACTGGATGTGTTGCAGTGTGTCGCACATGCGTATTTTGTCACACTATTTTGCATTTTTCATCTCATCATGTCCATCTCACATGGATGGGTGACAGTACTCATTCACTAACATATGGCTGCACTTGTCAAATGTACCATGGCTATGCTACGTGCCATCTGTGTGCTGGCCACTCACAGGCTAATGTGTGATGCCAGTGCTATCCAGCATGCAGCAAATGTGTTGCTTTTCCATCTTGGAGTCCTCAGTGTCTAGTTTTTGCCTCTCCTTCCAACCCATTGACTGCATGCATGCCAGGGTTATAGTCATGTGGGACATGTGTAATTCATGTACTGGATCTCTGGCTTGTCAGGCCTATGTGTGTGCTATGGTGCTCATGCCTGTTTCCATTTGTTGTCTTTCATGTTTTTGCAGGTGATGACGCACTTGATGCTGTTGAGGTGGAGGAGATGGTGCAGACCCAGGAGGAATCTCAGCCACGACCAGGCACCCGTGGAAGACGTGGGGTCGTGGGTGAAAATACAATCCTCCTGCAGACCATACTGGCCACGGGTGTCTCTGGGTGCACCTCCCCAGACCTCTATGATTCAGGTGCTGAATCGGACAGTGAGACTTATGTGCCGTTGCAGGTGAGTGTTTCTGGCAGGGATGCTGTTCTGTCCAACCCACCTGCACCGGGGGTAGACCCCTCTCTATGGGGATGTCAGTGTTGGTAACTCCACCTTTGGCGGTTACGGATGCAGGGTCACACTCCACATCTGATCTTGGGCCTGGGCCAGCAGATCAGAGGGGGGGATGCAGTTCTGCAGCCTCAGGCAGTGCCAGCACAGCAAGGTGCAGATCGCCTTGCCCCAAACAGGTGTGTTGCCCGCCGACACAGTGGCTGTGCGCCACCAGGTAATACTATATGGGAAAACTCCATGTACAGTAGAGCAGCACAACAGGGCGCATCGGTTGAAATGATGGCAATGGATAGGGTGGCCACTTCCATTCTTCCCCCTGAAAGGCAGATGGAGCTCCAACAGCTGGCAACAGACTCCATTAGCCAATCACACAGGGAGGACATGTTGGCGTCCAACAGGGACCGACGGGCGGCACTGGAGACTCTGTGCGAAGCCATATCTGTAGTCTCATAGGGCCACAGGGAAGCCCAGAGGTTAGAACTCCATTTCCTCAGGGAGACTCTGGGTGAACTTGAGGCTTCCTGAAATTTTAGGTCAGAACAGCAGCTGGAGCAGCTCATACGTTCGCTCTCAGCTGAGCTCCAGGCAACCCGTGAGGAGATCCGGGCATCACGCAAGGCCATGCATGCAGAAATGCAGGCAACCCGTGAGGTGCTGCATGGGGATCTCCGTACTGTCATCCTCCAGAACCAAACCTTCCAGACCTGCATGCTTGCTGCCATGGAGGGCCATACCAGGGCTTTGCGTGGGCTGCCTCCCATAGCACGGCCACCTCCTGATGTAGCAGCAGAGGGTGAAGAGATCGACAGCAGTTCTCCCACAGTAGCGTAGTCGTGCAGGCCATGAGCCCATGGAGGCATTTTCTTTTTCTCAACATCCACGCAGGTGGGTGTTGGGGTGCACCCTGTCCTTGAACCTCCTGGGTGGCCTCCCCGCTCCCCTGGTCCACACAAGGCCATTTTTGATTTTTGTATTTTTATTTTATTTCCACTGTGTATTCCAGCTGGGCACATGCAGGCTTGTCCTGTCTTTGGGTTAGATGCTTGGGCTCCTGACACACACACCCCTCCTGCTTCCCCTTTCCATGTGCTTGTAAAGGGTGTGGCCAAGTGACAGTAACTTACACAGTGACATTGGGCTCCCATGAGCTGTGTGGGCAGTCTGTAGTCAAAACTGTGTGTACATCCCTAGTGGGGATTGTTGTTGGATTGAACACTGCATGGTGTATTGATATGTGCTTGTGCATCCATGTCTTTCTCCTTATTCACATGTACCTTCTTCATGTCTTCATGAGGCCGTCTCCTTTGCAGATGCAGTTCATGTTGTAAGCACTACATTGACACATTTGCCTGACAGCAACACTCTGCAGTTGGAAGGGGTCAATGTGCTGGCTTAGTCAGGTTGTGAGACTTGCACTACTTTGATTTTCTACTGTCGTATTTTGACACTGTTTCATCCTGTGTTGCTGTTCTGTGTTGCTGGTAAGTATTTGTTCATGTGTGCTGTTTCTTATTGATTACTGGGAGCATATTGTCTGTGGCCTGTTTACATTTGGAACAGTGCACTTTGTGACACTTGTGTCATGTGTTGTGCATTCATTTTGTTGCTTTCACATTGCATGACATGCCATGGTGTGTTGGGTGGCTGAGATGGGGAGGGGTTGGGTGACATGGCACTATTTTCATGTTGTATTTTTCAAGGGGGTAGTCATTTGTGCAGCATGAATGTGTGTCTTTTTGTCACACAGCATTGGTTGTATTTAAGTAGGTAGGGATGCACAAAACTACTTCCAGGTGACCAATCTCAGACTGGTATGGTTGTGACAGTTGACTGTCCCTTATGTCATCATCATTGATTGTCAGCTGGTATGTGCCAGGGCTGTGTGCACTCCACAGGGGTAGGATTTTAGGTGAAGTAATTAGCCACCAGCTATGTACGGGCTGCCTCACCATGTGCCCTTTCACCTCCCATGCGCAGCGGCCGTGCATGTGGTTGGGGATGTGGGGGCACCACCATGTCCACCCGCAGGCCCCGGCGGGTTGCAACGTTGTGGAGGACACATGCTCCCACTATGATCCTGCACACTACTGGGGGTGCGTATAGCAGCTGCCCACCAGAGCGGTCAAGGGAGCGAAAGCGTGACTTGAGCACTGCGAATGTGCGCTCCACTATGCCCCGGGTTGCAATATGGGCTGTGTTGTATCTTACCTCAGGTGCTGTGGTGGGGTTCCGAATTGGCGGCATCATGTGGGTGCTCAGAGGGTAGGCACTGTCCTCTGGGGAGTTGATGATGGGTATCATTAGTGGGGTTGTGACATTACTCAGTATCTGACATGCATGCATGTGCAGAGGCATTTATACTCACCAAGCAGCCATGTATCGCCATGCCGCCCAGCTTCTAGTTCCCGGTTTAGGGTTGACATTCTGAAAATGAAACTATCATGGGTGGACCCTGGATAGTTGGCATATACTGAGGTGATGATTCACTTGGCATCACATACTACCTGCACGTTGATGGAATGCCAGTGCTTGCGGTTTCTATAGATGTGCTCAGTTGCCCTGGGTGGACGTAGAGCCACACGGGTGCAATCAATGGCACCCAGCACTTTGGGGAAGTGTGCCACCCCGTAAAAGTCCTGGATGGCAGCCTGCCTTTCTGCAGGTGTTCTGGGCATGTATATGTGCCTGCGGACTGAGGAGCATGCAGTCATGATGGCCAACACCTGGTGTAGGCAGCGTGACTGCGTGGCCTGTGATACACCCCCCACTATGGCACTTGTCCGCTGAAATGAACCAGTGGCCAAGAAGTGCAGTACATTGAGCACCTTTTCCAAGGGGCTCAGTGCTTGGGAGCACAGGGTGGGTGATGTGAGGTCATCCTCCCACTCTCTCACCAGTTTGAGTATTATGTGTGGTGGAAAGCTGTACCTCCCATACACCTAGTCATCAGGCATCCCAAAAAGGCTGGTCCTGCGTGTAAAAATTCGGGGCCTGGCCATTCTCCTCCTGCGGTTTCCCACAACCACTGCTGCGAGGAACGGTATATTCATTGTTGCGTCTGAGCTTGTTTGTTGTTTACGCGCACTTTTAGGCTGCGCGGGGCCACGTACGCCTGCTTCCTGCTGGCGTACGTGTTTCCGGATTAGCGCGTCTTTTTTGGTGCACGCGTTTCCCCTGTTCGATTCCATGAGTACGTGTTGTAGGCGCGCGTGTGGGTGTTGCAAGCATTTACCTTCTGTACTTCCCCCGTAACGCCCACATTTTCACGCATTGTTCTCCATTCCTCGTGTTATGCTCCGTGTTCCGCCCACTTTTGTTGTGTGCGCTGCACTATGTGCCCTTTCACTGTGCGAGTAGTGCACGCCGTTTGCTGACATGTGCGCCACCCACGATTTTAGCGCACATCCCAGGATTTACACAAGCACTAACTTCCATGAATCGATATGCGCGGCTTTGGCACGCTTGCACTGCGATTTTCACGCTTGCGCTGCCATTTTCCGTGCACATTAATTCCATGAATCAGCCTGTGAAGGTATACAATACATCTTTTAATATAAATAAATAATTAATTTGTACAGATGTCACTGAAATAAAACATTCTTTTGTTCTTATAGTACATAGTTATCATGAAAAAACAACACCCCAATTTAATTATCCAGAATCCCAAGAATCACAAAGAGAAGCCTTATGCCCAAGTGTAAATAATGAAATCATGATGTCTGCAAAATTGGATGAAATCAGTAATGACTTTAAGGAACTGCTAAATCATGTCAAAAATCATGTGATGAAAAATGTTCATTATCACTGTCCTTACACCTGTCCCCCTTGTCCCCAGCAATCATCCCCATCAAATTCCTAAAATTTAAATGAGACGCTTTGATGAAACCTCTCTCCCTTCCTCCCCGGATCATTATTGCACAGAAATGTATAACTCTCCCATTTATGTTTCCCATTCTGAAACCCCATCCCTTTCCGAAATAAATGTATCCTCTATACTCGAAATGTCTTTGTATATTGTAATGCCATTTTTTTTTCAAACGCCCAATAATAGTCAGCGGACACTATGACTGATTGTCCGAGGACACCTCAGTTTTGAGAACTGACACCCCCACCCCGGACTATCCGTGGTGTCTGCACACAAAATGGACATGCCCCCGGACTGAAGCGGTGTCTGGACAAGTCGGTTTCGCATGATGCACTTTTAATTAGTCGATGGACAGCGCACCTGATCTACAGACAGTTATGCGCATGCGCCCTGCATCTCCTGCCCGATGGTGTCCGTGGACAGCCATCATGGCCATTGCAGAGGACAGTCCCGGACTTCTGGACAGTTTCAAACTGCATTTTCAGCCAATTTAGGGTGTTTCAAGTTGAAACTTTACCTTTCCAGAGCTCCTAGACCTATTCTTGGTTGTTCTGGCAACAACTGTTTACAACTTTCCAAGGCCTATTTGCGACTTGGTTGTCCGTAGACGGTCATGCAGTCCACAGACAGCTCCTCTGAAGGGACCTATCCATTACTTTTAGTTGTTCTCAATCTGGCACACCATGAGAGAGCAGCTGATTTCAAGATCACTTTGGAAATTTTGCAACCTGCATCAATGGCATATGCAATGGCAATCCCTACTCCTTCCCAGGGGCCACCACCACAACAACCTGGAAGGCCTGGAGAGTAGAAAAGGTGCAGAGATACAGATGAGGATCAAGAGGAAGATGAGGTAGCGGAAGGCCCTATTGTTAGGGAGAATTCTGTCTTTAGGCTGAATTTCCTAACCTAGTGAGTCTCCCAGCAGCTTTGCTGGATTTCTGGAGTTTGTTTTTTTCTCCTGCCAAGAGTGAGAGACTTTTTCCTCACACTCTTGGACATGATTTGTGGTATTCCTTTGAATGTTAATGTGTTTTATGGGCTATGGGGTCTTTGACTCCATAAGGTCTCATGTGTTTTTTTTGCTATGTGTGTTACACAGCACCCTCAGTGCAGTGACAGAGGGGTGTCATAGTGACACCCCACCATAGACTCCATACCCTGGGACTGACTACTGTCTCCCAGGGCATGTAAAGACACCATTGGCTTTACCAGTCCCAAATTATTAACAGAAACCGGTACAAACCATCATATTGTGGACGTACTGGTCGGGGCAATTTGATTGCCCCGGGGTCTGTTAGTCGAGGGGGCACGTATCCATCCCCCCTGATCGAGTTTTGGCTGGTGGCAGTGGATACTACTTTTTATATTCGACCGCAAATATATCCCTATGGGATTTTCCCATTGTTCGAGGCTACCAACTTTAATTATTTAATTCTTATAGCCTTGAACATACCGCCGATTTATTTATTTAATATTAATTCGCCGGTTGGTATTTTTTGCCAAGACTCGATTCTAAAATGGCGTTTGTGTTCTCTTCTGTGACTCCAACCCAAGTCGAGCCCTTTGTTCCACTTTTTGGCGGGCTTCTCCACAGAAGCCTCCAAAAGTGGTGCCACTCTGTCTGGGTACCACAGGGGGTATGGGAGGGGGTTTAGGCACCCTGGACTGAGTTACCTTGGTAACTCAAGTTGCACTCTTGTGTGATTGGCCCAAGTGGTGAGCCAGCCGGCTCACCACTTAGCATGTTTGATTGACAGCTAGGCTGAGTGAATGGGGGTATGCTGCATAAAAGCAGGGTTTTGGGGACTGGAACTTCAGAAGTCGCCACAGGGCCTGAGAATCCGACAAGGGAGAAGCTGAGCTGACCTACCACAACGACACCACCGGTGGAGCCCTGCGGAACCGACTCACCACTTCCCGACGACAGAGAAGATCTCCCGGCTGGAGAGGCTTCTTCCCCTGACTGGTGGGCACAACCAGTTTACCTTCTTCTCTTCGCACCCCAGACCAGCTAGTGGTCGAATTGCCTGTGCCAAGCACCCCGGTAACCGGATAGTCACTTACCACTGGACCGCGAACTAAAGGACTGCTCCTTTTACCTGAGAAACTCCGCGGCTGGTTTCTTCCCTGGCAGTGCAACGGACTCCTGTCTTCCTCCCCGATGAGAGCCTCTCTTCCCCCGGATGAAGCACCGACTTGCATCCGCTGCCAGGAACAACTGCCCCCGCTGGAGTATTCTCACCACTTTAAGGTACCGTGTCCACCAGGCCTCCCTTTCTAAAGATTGCTACAAGGTAATAATAACCCCTTAACCTTCTGGACTGGGCTGGCCGCCTTGACCCTCTAACTGGTCTCTCTCTTTGGTCCAACTCCTTTTTGAACCTTTACAAGACTCTTGTGCACTGCAACCATGTGACCTTACTGACTCTAAACTCACGGTGTTACTTTGCCTTCCTCTCTTGTTGTGTTCGTGAAAAAGTGTTGGGATCTGTTCCAATTTATTCTCTGCTTTTCTCTCCCTTTTTTAAACGAATTATTAGAGTGCCATCTACGTTAAGCGCTCACCGCTGTCTGAAAATAAGTGGGGCTTTACTTAAGACTTGTCTAATTTTCTTTTAAGGGAGTGTATATCTTTTAGTGACCGTGTTTTTCGATTGCTTACTATTAGCGCCTGTGTGTTTTTCTAGATGTGGTTTTAAATAAATAATTATATCTCTTTTACACCAAGCCCTGGTCAGTGTCTACTTGTTCTACTGTGCTCTTTTGACCTATTGTGAATACTCTGTATACTGCCTAACTCTTCTTGAGGGAAGTCTGACTGCTCAGCCACAGCTACCAAGTGAATCTGTGTGGTATAGACTGCTACCAAGTGGGTTTACTGCCAAACACCTGTAGTCCTAAATCTTTTGCAGTGGTCCCAGAGGGAACTGCACAGGTTTCTGCCTAACACCTATCTCCAGCACCCAGAGTGAGTCCTGGCTGTGGTGTTTTTTCACCACCGTTGGGGATGTACCGAAGGCTCAGTCAGCCAAGGTAAGATGCACTGAGTACCGTACTCACTCTCAGAAAACCTGGGCTGTACTCCTACGGGACAACCTCCATCAACTTGCCAAATGTATCCTTTGCTGCAAACTGCAATGAAATTCCGGTAACGTAGCCCAAACTGTTTCCTTCGCAATGAACAACAAAAATGACTGGATGTTTCAAGTGAATCATATTCTTACAAAATTGTGAGAGTCCGCCAACTTCATTCCTGGCAATCCCTATCATGAAACTTCAAATTCATGGAGTCCAAGATTTTCAGCCAATCCACAGTGCTCAGAATAGACCTTCAGTCAATGAACTCAAGAGTCTCCCAAAATCCATACACTCTGCTTCCTCAAAGACCGCGGTCTCTGCAGTCCTCTTTCCATGGCAGGCATCCTCAAAAGACCTGGATGTGGCAGGTGCCGTTCGCGGACAACCGCGGTATCCGCAGGCAGCGTGTGCAATTGAAGGGAGTGGGGAGGTTTACACTTAATTTAAACAATTCATTCTACAAAGGTGGCTCTTAAAAGAGCCTTTTTTCTGATTTCTTTCTCATTTTTATAACCTACTAAGAAATGCTTTACTATACACTCCACATTTTTCCATTGAAGTTGTTCATATGAACTTTTTCAAAGCATTTTAACATTGAAAAGAAAAATCTAATTCCCAACATCATTTAAATGGACTCCATCACTCTGACAACTATTTACACCATCCAACATAACATTTTCATTCGGAAAAGATGCAATCCCTGAAGCATATGAAATAGCACATACACCTTTATTCACAAGCTTCCTCACTTTTCCCCATGTCTGGACTCCATGCATTTGAACATCTCCATAATTGCCTTGGATTAATTGCAGAAATAAAAATCTGCACAGTTGTAGACAGTTCCATTAGGCTTTTCAAGAAATCCTTAATAGCAAACTGCAACAATGCAGAAGCAACAAGGCCCAAAATGCTTCCTCCACAATGTACAATAATAATATCTGGAAATTGAGCCATACTCTGACAAAATGATATTTAACTCACCCAGTTTACCCCGGAAACTGTATACCACCCCACCTCCACTCACTGCAATCCAATACTAATACACATGCCACAGAATTCACTATAACCTCATGGAATAATCTCCCACATTCATCTTCTTCCTAGCAATAACCACAGCTATTTTCCACACACACAAAAAACACAACATCTGCTACCCTGACTTCCTGCAACCCACAACCAGAACACCTCATTGGCTAATACCCGCAGTCCCCTTTCCATGCCACGCATCTTTCAAAGAACCAGATGTCGCATGTGCCATCCGCGGACTACCATGGTGTCCGTAACACAGGGGCAGCCCTTCTACTCTTTCCACTTTCATGTTTGTAACACTCCCTCATTGGCTGCTTTCAAAGATTCACACATCCATCCACCAATCCCATCCAAAAACTCCACACCTAAACCTGTCATCTCAGTTCAGTACTTGAGATGTACACTTGAACTCTCAGAGTACATATCTCCTGTTAATCACAGCCATCTGCATCAAAAACTAATGTCGAAGATTTCAATTTCCAGATTCAGCATCTGCATCTAACAATACATAATACAGGAATGCTTATATATTTTTTAAGTATTTTGTGCAACTCTTTTACAAATATATATAGAGGGTTCCTGCTACTTAACCTGTAATAAGCTTCTCAAGAAGCATATTCTCTTTTTTAACCACTCCAGAAAAATCCATGCATTGCAGCATTCAGCACCTTGTCACTTCAAGCAGCAAATACTTACAATGCTGTGCATTTAAAAATGTTTCTTTTAGGAGCAATTTGATGAAAGTTAAGAAATTCATATGTTCATTTATAGCAGCACGATGTGTAACTTTTTTGTAAGAAAGAAAAAGCAGATGCAAAACATTTGAACAACATTTTTAAGTGGCACTCAGTGTGCAAGTTTAATATGTTAGCAGTGCAAGAGTACCTGTCAACATGACCCATTCCAATCTGTAGGTGCTAATCAAGTCTTCATTTCTTTCTTTGCATTCTGTGACTTGTAATTCTTCTCCTCCCATTATACAACTGAGACTACAAGTCCCACAATGCAAATAAAAAACAAGACGGGAATGTAATATGCCAAAGTGTGACATTTATATTGAATGAAAAATATAAAATGGTGCATTTATAGCAGCAGTGTGTGTAACATTTTCCTAAAACAAAGAAAAAGCATATGCAAAACGTTTCTACAATATTCTTAAATGGCACTTGGTAGATGGAAGTATAATATGTTGGCAGTGCTTTAGTACTTTCTAACATAACCCATTCCAATCTGTAGGTGCTTATCCAGTCCTGTTTATTTTCTCTGCAATCTGAAACATTTATAATGGGAAAGGTGTAACTATAAATCCCAGAACGCAAACAAAAAAACTAGGACTACATAAGCACCTACAGGTTGGAATGGATTATGCTGGCAAGTATGCATGTACTGCCAACATATTAAACTTACACACACACCAAGTGCTACAAATATTTCCCATCTGCTTTTATTTTATTTTGCACAAGAATTGCACACAGAGCTCCTATAAATGCACCTATGCATTTCTTAACTTTCATGAAAATACTCCTAAAACAAACATTTTTAAACGGTCAGATTTATTTCAATTTTTCATTCAATATAAATGTCACACTTTCCAACCACACTCATTACATCCCTTACACTACCACAATTCTTTCTGCTAACACTTTTGTATACCGCCAAAGTATCTATATACAGCACTTCACCTTACATATAAAGTACTCTTCTGTCCAAATCCCTACTATAACACACCAAACACTGCTGCAACAATCCACCATTGCATTACCACTAGACCACAGTTTCCATTCTTTAAAAACACTGCAACACAATACAAATACATTACACCACAAACAGAGCACTTTTATGAAAATCAGCAGCACAATAATAACCTACATATGCACTTTGTCCTCACACCCATGTTTGCTCTGCTCCTTCTTCCAAGACCCAAACCAAAACACAACTTCTTACACTCAAATTCTTCCAACAACATAGTTAACACACTTTAGTACACCATCCATAACACAACTTCATGAACTCTTTTCCCCAATAACTCCTTCTACCTTCATAAATAACAACCTGGCTAACTAAAAGTACTTCACCATTACCATTACCACATATACCCACTAACATTCTTTTACAATTACAGGAAAGAAGAAGATTGCCGAAAACAGCTGCTGAAAAAAGAATACCCTTCACATCCTACAAAGTAAGTATATTAATGCACCATGTATATTGCCACAATTGTAACAATATACGTCCACTATATATTAGCCGAGAGTATTCTTTTCCAATCAAGATTTATTTCACTCTAACTCATTATATTGCACCATTCACACTCTTTCTATTCCCATCAGAACACCATCATTACAACACTCACTGCATTCCTCAAAACATCACAATGTTTCTACTTATTCAATCATACCACCACTCACTTCTCACTAACCCAAGCCCATCATACCTCTGCAGATTCTTACTCTTCCAACCTTCACAACCACACCCATTACGGCACTTCACAATCAAACAGCACTCTATTCATCTCTACAATCACCCACCCACACACCCATGCATATACGTCCCACAGCTTTCAAACCCAAACTTTTTTTTCCCAACAGACACAACAAAATGCCTACTAAAAAGCAACTTCATAGATAGAGCCAAATAAAAGCAAGCCATATAGTCATCGACCTCTAAAACAATTTCTAAAACAATTTCTAGAAAAGATGCAAACTAAAAAGCTCATAACCTCACTCAACAAAACAAAACCAGCCACAACTAAAAAAGTTAAGGTCCCTCTTCCAGAAATTAAAAGTGTACAATGAAAAGCAGACCTACTAATGAACCTAACAACATATCTACCAGTGTTAACGTAGCCAATATAAACCAATACCAATAACGAATGTTACAAAAAAGTTCAACCATAGAGTTCTTCACAGTCTTAACGAAAGCTGAAAAGTCACTTAAAAACTTCTACAGGAGACTAATCCTCAAAGCTCTAATTCACAGCACAGTTCAACTAAACAAATGGTAGGAGACACTATTATGGCAAAAGAAACCCTTATAGAAAACACGTCCCCAACAAACTTTCAACCAAACAGCTCAATATGTAACGTAAGTCAACAAGCCTTTAAATCTTTACGACAATTCCTCAATCTCTATGTGAAACTGACACAAGTAAAATGAAAATTTTATAAACCATGGACTCTTGTCCAGTGCGCAGCCACACTGGACTTCAAGGACATTCATTAACTTGCATTTTAGGAACTGCTTGCAAAAGAACCTTCCACCACATCAAAATGTTAGCAACACACCATTCCACTATACTGAATTCTGTGCATAGACTAAACTATGCAAAAATTCCTGCTCTAGAACTGCAAAATTTAAATAACAGTCTCCTACATGGAAAAGCCAAATAACTCATTAAAATAATAGAGCACATCCAAAGTAAGTACTTCAGAGAACATCACGAAAACCTTACATACACCAGCCTCCTAACAAACACATAGAAAAAAGAAATAGCTAAGTTTCAAAACATATCTGCTAAAATACTAGACCAGGTATGTCACTGTTGTCGCAGAACTTTTTATAAAAAGAGCACAAAAATAGTAGACATGGCCTACAAAATAGAGGACAATGGGGAATCCCAATGGCTCCAATTAACACCAAAAAATAAACACAAAATAACTGATCTCTCAATAGTTTACACATACTGCAAAACACAGCTTGTCAATAACCAAATGCTGTCACATGCTATCACTAATAACTTAGAAATATTGCCACTTCCAAAGGCTCTCCAACAATTTAACTTGTAGGAATGCATTATAATCCAAACAGTACACCCATTTCAAGTTATAATACGCGTTCAACCGAAAACAGACACATTACCTCCATCTCAGTTACTAAAAGGCATTCATGGCAAAGTAGTATATTTGCCATTAGATCTTAAAGAAAATGAAGAAACTATAGGAGTACAATGACCAATAGATCAATCTTTGATTGTACTAGTTAATGGTGTACCAACAAAAGACAACCAAAGGTGGCAACAATTTGTCAACTTAAACAAGGTTATACAAGCCCTACATTATCTGACAGAAAACAATGGGCCTCATTACAAATTTTGGCAGTAGCGTGCCGGTAAAACTGGCACGGCGGCTGCCAAACTCGTGAAAATATCGGCACCCGGCAATGGGTAATTACCGGGTCCGGCAGGGTCGGAATGAGCCGGTGCATCCGACGAGTTGTGCTCGCGGGTGCCGGTCTGCCCGCCAGGTCAGACCTGGCGAGCAGAGGGGCACTCACGAGCACAACTCGTAGTTTGCTGGTCCGGTAGCAACGGTGCCGGTAGCTTACCGGCACCGTTACTACCGGACTGGCAAACTTATAATGAGGCCCAATGAATACTACAAATATATAAACAGGAAAACTTAAGAGAAAACACCCAAATATTTCAAGATTCACCAGCAACTGGCCAATTTGAACGTGTAGATCCTATTACTGCAGCCAACATTTTATACCAGTATTCAATTCACCCATTATACTCCAAAAACACCATTGAAGATGCATTTGAAACTTATCAAATGCTTCAAGCCAAAGGATCCCAATGAGCATATGGGAAAAAAGTGTAGCAGGATGTTCTATTCTTCTACTCTTTCCTACAGGAAAAAGAGGAAGATATGATCAAAGGTCCACGCAAATTAGTGCATCAGAATATCGCTGTTTACGAATGTATTCTTAAGACCCCAGAGTCAGACAAAATGCAGAATACATTTATTTTCCACTTCCTGTTCGGAAGTGAACTAGCAACTCTCTGTTATGGAGTTGCAAACACATTAAAAACAGGCTCTCATTTTTTAAACATGTCCACTACCCAACTGCTTCAAAAAATAAAAGACAAAGATTAAGTTTTGCAGTGAAGTATCACAAATCTCTTGGCAAACGCGTGGTACAAAAGAATACTGCTTTCAATGTCACGCTGATGTATGTTCTATGCTAAGGAACCTAGGCCCACTCACATGGTTTTTTACTTTAAGTTGTGCAGAGTACGCATGGGATGGTTTGCACTACTACTTACGCACTGCAAACCAAAATAAATATAGAATAGATATAAAAATAGCAGAATCACTCTGTTCTCTTGACCCTGTCAATGTATCAAGATACTTCCACGATCGAAGAAGTCGAGAAAGTCATCCTCACTCTCAAACCCTCCAATTGCCAGGGCGACCCATGTCCAGCCCAAATCATAAAAGACGCTGCCCGTGAACTCTCACCCTTCATCACTAAACTCATAAGCGCCTCTTTCACATCAGGTACCATACCTAGCAACTTGAAACACTCCTGGGTCCTCCCCCTTCTCAGAAAGCAAACCTTGGACCCCTCCATCCCAACCAATTACCGCCCCATAACCACTGTGCCGTTCCTACTGAAAATCCTGGACAAAGTAGCTTATCTACAAATTCAGCACCACCTGGAACTAAACCACCTCCTAGTTGTTCGACAGTCCGGCTTCAGACCATAGCATGGTACTGAGACTGCACTCCTAGACCTCAAGGCACAAACAGACACACTAAGAGATAAAGGTACGACCTCACTCTTACTACTACTCAACTTCTCTGCCGCATTCGATCTGGTAGACCATGCAATACTTTGCAATCATCTGGTCACGGCAGCCTGCTTCTCCCATGAAGCAGTCGCACGGATCCAGTTCTTCTTAGATAACAGGACAATGTGAGTTTCTTCTCCTATAGCAGCTGCAGACCCTGCACCTATCTCATGCGGCATACCCCAAGGATCATGTGCATCTCCCACCCTCTACAATATTTTCACAAAGCCCCTTTTCGATGAGCTAGATGGTCTAGGTATCACCTACACCAACTATGCAGATGATACACAGATCCTCATCCCGTTGACGGGAGATTATGACAAGGATTTGGCCTTTGTGACTAGAGTCTACCTCATCATCCAGGCATGGATGGCCTCCCACGGTCTATGCCTGAATGATGACAAAACTGAACTCCTCATTTTAGGCACTTCCTCCAACATCAAAAAATTAGGCCCCAACTATGACGCCTTCATAATTGACAATAACATCATTACTGTGGCCAAAGTAGTTAAAACCCTCGGCTTCTACACAGATTCCACGCTTACCTTTGGTAAAACAAGTGAATGCCATGGCCTCAGCCACTTCCTACACCTGCAAGTTAATTAGAGCAGCCAAGCCCTTCCTCTCACCCAATAATTGTGTCATTCTAGCAAGGGCACTAGTCCTATCAAAACTAGATTACTGCAACACCCTCTACATAGGCAGTAACAAATACATCACTGCCAAAATACAGACACTTCAAAATAATGCTCTGAGAGCCGCCCTAAACTTCCCTAAATACACCCATATATCAGACCTCAGGAGATCTACTAACTGGCTCACCACAAATGACAAAAACCTCCTCAAAACAGCATCCCTCACACACAAATGTCTCAACTACGCATCCCTGCAATACCTCAGACAGATTCACCAAACAAACAGCCTCTCGCCCTGTTAGAAAAGCTAACTCCAACCTTTTGTTAGTACCCAGATTCAAACTCACTAAAACTGGCGGGAGTAGCTTCGCTGTTAAAGCAGCACAATATTGGAACTCCCTTCCCCCTGCTCTAAGGGAAGATCTCCCCTACCGGCAATTCAGATCCAATCTGATTCAATTACTAAAAGATCATGATGTCTAACCTCACCCTTCTGACATCTAGGATCTCATGTATATTATGTATATCTGTTCTGCCTTATTTATGCCATACCTGCATTCTTGTAAACCTACTGTATATACTTCTGTGGTTCTGTAATAATACCTGCATTCTTGTAAACTTACAGTATATATATCTGTGATTCTTTGACAATACATATCTACAGCATTGTAACCGTAGCTGTACCCCCATGTTCAATTTGTAACCTGCAACCTAAGCTGAACAACCCTCTTTTTGCCTTCGTGCCCAAATACCCCTGGGTCTGGTGCACAATATAAATAAATAAACAAACAAACCATCACTTCATTTCCATGCTGCGCTTCATCTTCAATAAAACCACTCCTCTGAGAAGTGCAACACTTTTTTGGAGAAAAGAATATCAATCAAGAGGAGCACCAAACATACACATGCTTTTGTGGATAAAAGATGCTCCCAAATTTGGCCATGACAGTGATGCCACTGTTTTACAGTTTATTGAAAAATACATAACCTGCGACATCCTTTCAGAAACCACAGATAGTGACCTACACACACAAATCTTACGCTTCCAAAAACAAGTGTGGCAAATACTGCCGATGTAAATATTAAAACAAAGGTAAATACTATACCAAATGTCGCTTTGGCTTCCCAAGACCAGTTTGCAAAAAAGGCCAAGTAAACAGCCTGATGTCTTCTGTTAGACTTAGCGTAAAAGGAAAATCCCTTACATACAAGACATTGCAGAACATTCCACTGCAGTTGCAGGGTATGTCACAACATAACTCACCAAAGCTGAGAAAACAGAGCAAAAAGACCTATGGGATGACATATCATCTGACAAAACACTAACAAAAATTGTACAGCTTCGGTACAAAAATGCTCTCCCACAGAGAATGTGGGTGCTATGAAGCTGCAGACCATTTAACGGGTACATCCTTCTATGGCAAATCTGAACACATTCTCTGGCTAAAACTTGGTCCAGCTTCATCCCATAAAAGAGAACTAATATCCTACCAGGAGATAGAAACAATAGCCATAAATGATCGCAACAGCCAGGACATTTTAAAAAACAATTTAATTGACATACACTACCCTAACAAAAGTACTGATTTGGAAAACACGTGCCTGTACGACATAGCCCAAAACTACTCCTACAAAAACAATGTCCCACCAGATGAGACAACTGGCAAATAACCAGTCTTAATTTGTGAAGGAAGCCTAGTAAAACTTACCAAACCCAGCCTAATTGATCATATAAAGTTATCATTTAAATCTCTGCAACATAGAGAAATGTATTACATGGCAGTAATGCAACTCTTTCCACCTTGGAGAAAAGAAAAATAATTATTAGGTGACTATGACTCATTTGAAGCTGCATTCAAAGCAAATGAAAGCAGTATAACAAATGTCAATTTCAAACAATACAAAGAAATGTTGGACAAAGAATGTCAACAAGAGGAAGAAATTGTAGCTCAGCTAAATAAAGACACTCCTATGGGCAGTGAACCTTCCCTCAAAGGAAGCCAAGAACCACTTGGAGAACCACTCATTCTAAATGAAGCAGAAATAGCCATGACTGAGGTAGAAATACCATGTATCAATATATAAAATCTGAAGAAGAGTTGTCAGTGCTCAAATCACAGCTAAACGATCAGCAACTCACCATTTATCTAGAAGTCACTTAAGAAATTGAACCTGATTTTAAACATGAAATTAAAACTTGTACCTGTAAACATTATAAACCTTTGCTCCTGTATGTAAGTGGTGAAGCTGGTTCTGGTAAAACATTCTTAATTAAAATAATCAGCACATTTCTACAAAACTTAAACAACCTCCTTTCGCTGTTATAACCGCCCCCACAGGTTTACCTGCCTACAACATAGGAGGTGTAACTTTACACTGACTACTACTCCTTCCAGTAGAACACCAAAACAAATTAGAATACTACAAATTATCAGCAGAAGCTGCTACTGAAGTACGCAGAATTCTGAAACTAATTAAAGTGCTCTAAGTAGATGAGGTATGAATGGTTTTAATTCACCTCAGAATGCAAGTCCTAAGAATGACTACGAAGAACTGTTTGGAAGAAAACACATTATTGTTTTGGAGACCTCCTACAGTTAACACCAGTAAAAGTTCAACCTATTTTCAAAACATTAGGACACAAACAATGCCGCAACACACACAGCAGCTTTGGAAATGTAAATCTCTGGCAACATCTTCACTGTAAAGGACTAACTCAAAACATGTGTCAGTCTGAAGACCTCACGTATGCTAACATTTTAAAAAGCATTACGACTGATCTGCCTACTAAAGATGCAAAATACATCTTAAATAGTAGACTAATCCATGAGCTACATGGGAAAAACACATCTGCTCCTGATGTAATGGAACAATTAACTCAACAAAATATAAAATGCACGTCCTCCATGCCAAACCTTGCAAGCTGTAGTCTATTCAACAAGACAATGTTAAAAGAAAGAAATGCAACCCATACTGCATATCAGCTCCACAGGCAAACTGGAAGTGCACGGTATGGCACTCCCTATGTGTCAACAAGCAACAGCACGACTAAATAGCTTAGAGAAATATATCTCCAACACAGCTGGATTGGATAAAATATTATCGTCATGCCTAAACTGCAGAGTAATTCTAAAAAGTAACCTTGACGTAGAACAAGGTTTAGTCAATGGAGCAATTGGTACACTTGTTGGCTTCGAAACATATCCACATGACTACAACATTCAGTTTGTCTATATCCACTTTGACAAACTTGCAGAAGTAAAAAAAAAATGATGCACAATATCACGTTTCCTTCTTTTCAAAGACATGTACGTATGCAGAAAACGATTGTCTCTGTCTCTTGCATATGCTGTCACTATTCACAAATCGCAAGGTCTAACTCTAGACCACTCAATGACATTGGAAGCACAGTCTATAAAGAAGGTATGAGTTACTTAGTACTTTCACGCCTCCGTACGCTCAATGGTATATCCCTAGTTATCTTTGATGCAAACAAAGTCAACGCTGACATTCCTTGCATCCTAGAATACAACAGGCTACATGCACTGTACACCCCCCCAACTAGTTATGTAGCCTGTACCTTAAAAAAGAAAACCTTTAAAAAGAAAATAAATACAAACAGAACCTATAACAGATATCCCAATAATATTGCTAAAGAAACAATGTCCAACTCCTTCTCCATCAAATAGTACAACCACAAAACTGTCTAGTGCAAGCTCAACTGTACATCCATCATTAAACAAAGACACATTTCTCTTCTCCAAATAAATGTGCAGGCCCATCGAACGATGCACAGACAGAACGCTCTGGTCCATTTAAATTCAGCAACACAACTGGAGTAAATTGCTATGCAAATGTAACAATCAATCTTCTCTTCCAATTGTCACCAATCGTTCCCTAGATTTACTTAAATGGATCGGACCAGTTGTGTTTGCAAATGCTTGCCCTTCAAAGAAATGCAATAAATAATCCTGACAGCACTTACAGTGTCTCAGGTATAAGGCAAGAATTGGACTACTGTACAGGAATGGTAAAATGTAGCATAAACACACAACAACATCCTCAAGAATTCCTAATGTACTTACTACAAGTACTGGTAAACAAAAACATTCCTATAAATGAAATCTTCCAGATTTCATACATGTGGAAACATCTCGGGAAGATAGCCTAGGGACAACATGCTCGCCTTGGAAGGAAAATGACACTGAGCAACACAGGTTCGATCCACGGGTTTGCGCTTAGAGACCTCTAGCTATTAAGCGCTTTATAAATAACCTATCATATCATAACATTTGCATGCACTCTCTGCAACCATGTTTCACAAGAGCACATTCCTAACAAACAATTTTTATATGTATCCATACCAAATTGCGAATCCATTACATTTAACGAGAATCTGCAGAATGCAAATAATGGCATAGTATGGAAACCTTCACAACAGTAGGCATAACATACAATACTGGTGGCCACAAACACTTGAGGGCACTATACTGCAAATGTCAAAAAAATAAGTTGTTGGTTTCAATGTAATAACAACTCTGTTTATCCAAAATATAGGTTACCAGCAAACCTAACAAATGACTACTTAATATTCCTGCAACCCAAATGTACCCACTAAACTGTAGCACAATCAACAGTTAGAATATAGTAACAGGTATCTAACTACATCCAAAATACTAGTTAGAATACGGCAACAGGTATCTACTTCAAACATTTCCTTTATCACAATACACTTCAAATACGCCATCGGAATTCTTGTTACCACAAAACGTCTTCTAAAGGCTAATGTAGTTAGAATATGCCAACAGGTATCTAACTACTTGAAACATTCCTTTAATGACAAAATACTTCAAACAAACATACTATCACACTTACACTCACATAATTGTAATAGGTTTTCTTTAATCCTGTATGGATTTATCTTCCCAATGACCCAATGATTATTTAATGTCAGTACAACAACAGTATTATATACTAATTTTGTACCAGACACAGTACATATAATGTACTGTTTATGAGGGTCAAAAAAAGTAAATGCATATGATAAATGGTATGCAATTCAGGGGGTAATTCATAGAATTCAGCGCACAAGTGGCGCACGCGGCTGGCGCACAGTGTGCGCGTGCGAATCCCTGCGCCAGCCGCGTGCGCTAAAATCCATTTCCGCGCACAGCGTATTCATGGATTCCAGCCACCAAAACCAGCCGTGGCGCACAGTGGCGCAGCGACCCTGCAGCAGCGCCAGTTACGCCTCCAAGAACGCCTCTCGCGCAGGGAAAAGCCATCAAAATCCCCAACCCAGCGCAAAGGGCAGCAGCAAACGCAGAGCTGGGAGCGTGTATTCCAGGGGTGTGCGAGAAAGTCTACACGCGATTGGCCTGGGTACGTGGATTTCAGGGGTGCGCGAGAAAGTCTACACGCGATTGGCCTGGGTACGTGGATTTCAGGGGTGCGCGAGAAAGTCAACACGCGATTGGCCTGGGTACGTGGATTTCAGGGGTGCGCGAGAAAGTCTACACGCGATTGGCCTGGGTACGTGGATTTCAGGGGTGCGCGAGAAAGTCTCCACGCGATTGGCCTGGGTACGTGGATTCCAGGGGTGCGCGAGAAAGTCTACACGCGATTGGCCTGGGTACGTGGATTTCAGGGGTGCGCGAGAAAGTCTACACGCGATTGGCCTGGGTACGTGGATTTCAGGGGTGCGCGGGTAGTTCCACACGCGATCGGGCCTGGGGGAGCGGGGTGCGTGGATTTCAGGGGCTCGCGGGTGGTTCCACACGCGAAAGGGCCTGTGCGAGTGGGGTAGTGTATTACGTGGGTGTGCGGGAAGTTCAAGACGTGAATTGGCAGTGTGGGTCCTCCCAGGTCTCCCCTCTACCCCCTCCACGACCTCTGCAGGCATCCCACACCACAGGGGACTACCCTGCACCCCTGGTCATGTCCCGCAGGCAGCCCATCCACCAGGGCCATGCCCCCCAGCCAAGCCACATGTCCCCTTGCACCCCCACCCCCCAGCACTGTGGGGCACCTGCCAGCAGGCCCCCACCCATGTCCAACTCATGTTCCCCACCACCCCCACCCCCCAGCAGTGCAGGGGCAGCCTCCACCAGGCCCCCACCCATGTCTCCCACCACCCCCACCCCCCAGCAGTGCAGGGGCAGCCTCCACCAGGCCCCCACCCATGTCTCCCACCACCCCCACACCCCAGCACTGTGGGGCACCTGCCAGCAGGCCCCCACCCATGTCCAACTCATGTCTCCCAGCACCCCCAACCCCCAGCACTGTGGGGCACCTGCCAGCAGGCCCCCACCCATGTCCAACCCATGTCTCCCACCACCCCCACCCCCCAGCAGTGCAGGGGCAGCCTCCACCAGGCCCCCACCCATGTCTCCCACCACCCCCAGCCCCCAGCCACCAGGGGCAGCCTCCACCAGGCCCCCACCCATGTCTCCCAGCACCCCCACCCCCCCAGTCACCAGGGGCAGCCTCCACAAGGCCCCCACCCATGTCTCCCACCACCCCCACCCCCCAGCAGTGCAGGGGCAGCCTCCACCAGGCCCCCACCCATGTCTCCCACCACCCCCACCCCCCCAGTCACCAGGGGCAGCCTCCACCAGGCCCCCACCCATGTCTCCCAGCACCCCCACCCCCCCAGTCACCAGGGGCAGCCTCCACAAGGCCCCCACCCATGTCCAACTCATGTCTCCCACCACCCCCAGCCCCCAGCAGTGCAGGGGCAGCCTCCCCCAGGCCCCCACCCATGTCTCCCACCACCCCCACCCCCCAGTCACCAGGGGCAGCCTCCACCAGGCCCCCACCCATGTCTCCCACCACCCCACCCCCCAGTCACCAGGGGCAGCCTCCACCAGGCCCCCACCCATGTCTCCCACCACCCCCACCCCCCCAGTCACCAGGGGCAGCCTCCACAAGGCCCCCACCCATGTCTCCCACCACCCCCACCCCCCAGCAGTGCAGGGGCAGCCTCCACCAGGCCCCCACCCATGTCTCCCACCACCCCCAGCCACCAGGGGCAGCCTCCACCAGGCCCCCACCCATGTCTCCCACCACCCCCACCCCCCCAGTCACCAGGGGCAGCCTCCACAAGGCCCCCACCCATGTCTCTCACCACCCCCACCCCCCAGCAGTGCAGGGGCAGCCTCCACCAGGTCCCCACCCATGTCTCCCACCACCCCCACCCCCCAGCCACCAGGGGCAGCCTCCACCAGGCCCCCACCCATGTCTCCCAGCACCCCCACCCCCCCAGTCACCAGGGGCAGCCTCCACAAGGCCCCCACCCATGTCTCCCACCACCCCCACCCCCCAGCAGTGCAGGGGCAGCCTCCACCAGGCCCCCACCCATGTCTCCCACCACCCCCACCCCCCAGCCACCAGGGGCAGCCTCCACCAGGCCCCCACCCATGTCTCCCACCACCCCCACACCCCAGCACTGTGGGGCACCTGCCAGCAGGCCCCCACCCATGTCCAACTCATGTCTCCCAGCACCCCCACCCCCCAGCACTGTGGGGCACCTGCCAGCAGGCCCCCACCCATGTCCAACCCATGTCTCCCACCACCCCCACCCCCCAGCAGTGCAGGGGCAGCCTCCACCAGGCCCCCACCCATGTCTCCCACCACCCCCACCCCCCCAGTCACCAGGGGCAGCCTCCACCAGGCCCCCACCCATGTCCAACTCATGTCTCCCACCACCCCCAGCCCCCAGCAGTGCAGGGGCAGCCTCCACCAGGCCCCCACCCATGTCCAACCCATGTCTCCCACCACCCCCACCCCCCAGCAGTGCAGGGGCAGCCTCCACCAGGCCCCCACCCATGTCTCCCAGCACCCCCACCCCCCCAGTCACCAGGGGCAGCCTCCACAAGGCCCCCACCCATGTCTCCCACCACCCCCACCCCCCAGCAGTGCAGGGGCAGCCTCCACCAGGCCCCCACCCATGTCTCCCACCATCCCCACCCCCCCAGTCACCAGGGGCAGCCTCCACCAGGCCCCCACCCATGTCTCCCACCACCCCCACCCCCCAGCAGTGCAGGGGCAGCCTCCACCAGGCCCCCACCCATGTCTCCCACCACCCCCACCCCCCAGCAGTGCAGGGGCAGCCTCCACCAGGCCCCCACCCATGTCTCCCACCTCCCCCACACCCCAGCACTGTGGGGCACCTGCCAGCAGGCCCCCACCCATGGCCAACTCATGTCTCCCAGCACCCCCACCCCCCAGCACTGTGGGGCACCTGCCAGCAGGCCCCCACCCATGTCCAACCCATGTCTCCCACCACCCCCACCCCCCAGCCACCAGGGGCAGCCTCCACCAGGCCCCCACCCATGTCTCCCAGCACCCCCACCCCCCCAGTCACCAGGGGCAGCCTCCACAAGGCCCCCACCCATGTCTCCCACCACCCCCACCCCCCAGCAGTGCAGGGGCAGCCTTCACCAGGCCCCCACCCATGTCTCCCACCACCCCCACCCCCCAGCCACCAGGGGCAGCCTCCACCAGGCCCCCACCCATGTCTCCCACCACCCCCACACCCCAGCACTGTGGGGCACCTGCCAGCAGGCCCCCACCCATGTCCAACTCATGTCTCCCAGCACCCCCACCCCCCAGCACTGTGGGGCACCTGCCAGCAGGCCCCCACCCATGTCCAACCCATGTCTCCCACCACCCCCACCCCCCAGCAGTGCAGGGGCAGCCTCCACCAGGCCCCCACCCATGTCTCCCACCACCCCCACCCCCCAGTCACCAGGGGCAGCCTCCACCAGGCCCCCACCCATGTCCAACTCATGTCTCCCACCACCCCCAGCCCCCAGCAGTGCAGGGGCACCCTCCACCAGGCCCCCACCCATGTCTCCCACCACCCCCACCCCCCAGCCACCAGGGGCAGCCCCCACCAGGCCCCATGTGCGCCTCAGTGGCGGCCTCCTCCTCCTCTGTGGAAACCACCAACCTGGATGGCACCTCGCCGTCTACCGCCGTAGCAGGCCCCTGTGGGGGCTCACCCACCCCTTCCGCTGCAGCCGTGGGGGCATCCCTGCCGCCTTGCTCCACAGCGCCGTCTACACCCTCTCCTTCACTAGCCACTGCGTAGAGGGAGACATAGAACACAAGCATCAGGGTACTGTACAATGGTACCCTAGACAGGAAGCAATAGCAGATGAGTGCCACTGTCAAAGTACACTTCCATCATGTCACACCACAACACATGTGTCAGTCCAGGCAAAACACACACAGTGACAGTCATGCTGCGTGCCATGGACATTTCTATGCATGTCCAATGGACTCACGAATCATACAATGTAATGGGACTCACATGCATCATGGGTCATGCCTATCACATGCACACACTTCACCTCAGTCACATCCATCTGGCCCTGTACACCCCAATCACAGTGCATACAGGGATGACTAGGCTGCATCAGTGAATCAGTACATTGTCACAGACATGTGTCATGCATCCATGGCACTCACAAGTCACAGACACGCAGGTCAGGCACACAGACATGGATACCACATATGTATCTGGCATCAGCACCCATCCCTCGCCCCCACCCATGTCCAGGAACAGAGACTGCCATGCTGTCATGTGTGCAATCTGCACAGGGCTCCCCATGTCGCATTCAAACACATGCAACAACCATGCGGTTCACACATTACAGGTCGCACATGCATTACCATGATGTCCCTGCACACATACATGCGTACATGGCCTATGTCACACATGCAGGCAAGTATCAGACAACCAGCACACTGCAACATGCCCTGTCTCACACAGCAATGCTTGGCCACTTACCGCTCAACTCCAGACGGGTCTCCCTCTCAAGGACCTGGCTGTGGAGCGCTGGGTGTGCGCGTTCCAGGACCCTCAACTGGATGGAACTCATGCGGCCCCGGCCCCCCTCCACGAGGCGCCGGGCCTTCATGAGGGTCCTGGACCTCAAGTCCTCCCAGCGCTTCTTGACCTTCTGGATGGTGCGGGTTGCCACCCCCTCCGCGTCCTCTCCCGTCCTTCCCTGTTGGCGCGGGACGATCCGAAGAGGGCATCATACTGCCCCAGGACTTGCTCCACCAGGACACCAACTTCGGTGGCAGTGAAGCTGGTGCCCCTCTGCCCCTCTGGCCGGGGGTTGCCACTGGTGTCAGATGTGGATGTGCCCGACATGGCAACCCCAGGGGCAGGAGTGGGTGGGCAACTGGGTCCTGGGGCTGGGCTGTGGAGCGATGTCATTTGAGTCGGGAGTCTTCTGTACCAGCAGGGGTGGACACAGCAACTGGACCCCTGCAGATGGCTGATGTGCAGGCACCAAATGGCAGGGCACGGTGGCAGCAGGCAGGCAGGCAGACAGCAGCAGATGGCATGTGGGAGGCTGCTTGGGGCACTGGGGGCCAGTGAATTGGCCTTCTGGGCAGGAGCGTGGTCTTCCGTGTGTTTTCGCGTGGCCAGCTTGATACGGAGTGATTAGGCACGTGAAAAATCTGCACGCAGCGTGTAAATCGACGAAAGGCCCTTAGCGCGTAAGCGCGTCTGCACGCATACGCATTTTCATTGGACACAAGGCCCCTCGAGCGCAAGCGCCCCTGTGACGTGACGCGTACAGACGTGCATGGGCATTACAGCGCGCGTGAAAAAATGCACGTCCGCGTGTAATGCGCGTAAGCGCGCGTGAAAAACTGCACGTCCGCGTGTAATAGGAGGAA
The DNA here is from genome assembly GCF_040938575.1 of Ambystoma mexicanum. Taxonomy (NCBI): domain Eukaryota; kingdom Metazoa; phylum Chordata; class Amphibia; order Caudata; family Ambystomatidae; genus Ambystoma; species Ambystoma mexicanum. Next base: position 850,593,029 of record NC_090930.1, read on the forward strand.
AGGGCCCATGCATAAGCGTGCGCGCGTGAAAAACTGCACATCCACGTGTAATGCGCGTAAGCGCACGTGAAAAACTGCACGTCCGCGTGTAATGCGCGTAATCAAACGTGAAAAAGTGCACGTCCGCATGTGACGTGACGCGCGCGTGCGTTTCCCTCAGCACGGGTTAAAGGTGAGCGGGCCCAGCAGTTCGCTGTACGTGCCTTTCGTGGAGACCGACGTGTGTTGCTGCTTCCAGTTGTTTCGCGCGCCATCTACTTCACAGCTCTCAAGGACGTATCTCTTCTTTTGGCGGGGGTATTGGCTACGCGTGTTTTTCTGCATCACGCTAGTCAGACGGTGAGTCGCAAACGCTCCTTTTCCCACTGCGGGTGCCCCTGTGTATCGCACCCATTTTCGATGTCATCGTAGCCTGCGTGTCCCACGCGTACGCGTTATTCGTGTTACTGGGTGCCACCGCGTACTGTGGGAGGTTTAATCCACGCACGTAGGCTGCAGGGTTGCGTGCACGGTTTTACTGCAGTTTTGGGGTGCCTGAGCGTTGCGTGACCCGTCAACACATCACCGGGGTCACATACAGCCTTGCAGGTGCAGGGGGGCTGTTAACATCTTGCTTCCCACCCCCTTCACCCCAATTGCCCAGGTCAATTGTGCTGTACACCTCCCATTGGCACCACTCCATCTGTGCCAGCACTATTACATCTGTGCCATGGTAGGGAGGCCAGCAAAGGTGAGGGGCGCCTCAGCTGGGCGTACTCCTCGTGGCGGGCGTGGTCGGGGACGTGGCCGTGGTGACCAGGGAGTAGGGGGACTCCAGGGTGTCCAGGGCAGCCACAGAGGGGGAAGAGGCAGGGGTGCGCCACTTGAGCACAATGTTGTGCCATGTGTTGGTGCAGCCATGCCACCACCCCCTGTGGTTCAGGGGGATGCAGCTCCTGCATCTGGCACTGGCACCCGTATGACCCGGCAGTCCGTTCCATCGACTGCCACGGGCCCAAGGGTAGCGGTAGCTGCAGGTGCAGCTGTGGACACCGCCACCCAGGCTCAGGGTCTGCCAGCGCAGGCTGCGTTGGCACTTGAAGAGCCCTTAGTAGATCTCCAACAGGCCAGGGGGGAAACCATTGGGGCAGGCCGGGCTGCTCAGACCAAGACACGTGTCCCTGGGGCAGTCATGTCATCTGCTGCCCCGAACAGCCGGGTGTTGGCAAGTGCAGGGGCAGATGCACCCAACAGCACCCCGGTTGTGAGTCTGCCAACCAGGACCGTTGCGGTCAATGACCCTGCCACAGCTGATGTTGCTGCGCAGGGTCCATTAGTGGGCACCCAGCTGCCACTGACACAAGTCAGGCCTTTGGTCATCCCTCCACCTGCCACTCCCTCGGCTCAATCCACCCAACCCACTGGCCATACTGGTCAGGGCAGCATTAGCCAGCCAGGGTCTGCGCCACAGTCCAAGAGGAGGAAGGTTGCATCTGCAGCACAGGCTGGGACCCCACACACAGCCACGACCTCCTGCACGTCGAGGAAGAAGCCTTTCTGTAAGCAGGAACTGGACTTCCTCGTGGACTACGTGCGGGGACACAGCCGTGACATGCTAGTGGGTGCCAATAGTCAGACTACGGCTGCCCAACGTGACACCCACTGGAAGCATGTTGCGGAACATGTCAGTTCATTCGGCCATGAGGTGCGCACGGCGCAGGAGTGCAAAAAGCGCTGGAATGACATCAAGCGCAGCACTAAGGCCAAGCGTGCCTCAAATTACAACTTGACTCTGGTGACTGGCGGTGGGCCTGCACCAGAGGAGGAAGAACTCACTCCGCATGAGGCTCTCGTTGCGGAGTTCATACCACCAGAATTGGTCGAAGGTGTGGGAGAGATGCTGGACTTTGATGCCCAGTCCAGTGAGTGTTGATGCGTAGTTGTTGAGGACGTGTGTGTTTCACTTGTGGGATGTGTTGTGCATGATTGCTGCTACATGTGACGTGTACATGGTTCTGATGTGTAAGTAATGCAATGCCACCGTCATGCATGCCTCCTCTGCCTGCATGCGGGACTCCATGTGGCCATGCTCCCTTGCCCCTCCTCCGCCACTCTGCACCCCAGTTCCACCTTTGCACTGGTCTGCTACATTCTTGCCAATGTGTAGTTTCTTGTTCATGTGTCCTGTGTAGATGCTAACTTCCAGCTTAGAAAGTGCCAGACATATGCCGTGTGGTACAGCCTTAGTACTCGATACAGGGTATCCCACTTGTACTGTGCATGGGTCAGATGTCCCGCAGGGACACGAGTGCCCATTCATGCTCCATGTGCATTGCACGCATGCCCTTATGTGTCCTTGACTGGATGATCACTGTAATATGAGTCCTTGGTTACATACATTGCCTGCCATATTATCGGCCTCCCCATGTCAACTGTGGCTCAGTCCTGCGTTGCACACATGTTTAGGCTCTGACAATCTGTGTGGCTCACAGGCCTCAGCATGTTCAATGGCCAATGACTCTATCCAACTCTTGTCGTGTCTTCTTCACACGTGGCCGGCCTCCGGATCTTCCATCATGTGTCCTGCCCACTGTCCCAGCATCATTTGCAGTGTTGTAATTTAAATCACATTAAGCTGTTGATGCCAGTCAACACTGCTTGTCAATACACAGGTGTATGGTCAGCCTTTTGATACCATGCTAGGCATCCCTGCTTTGGTACTGGGGTGGAGGGGTGCTTGCCTTCTAGACATGGTACACATTGAATACACAATGCACGTGATGTCTGATTTTGACATTGCACTGCCTTCACATTCCCTGGCACACACCATGGAGTGCTTGTACATGTAGGTAGTGAGTGGCGTACACATTTTCTGCACTGCATAGACCCACTTCCATGCAAACTGCTACCTTTCAACAGGTCTGATCACAGAAGCTATTCTAAGTAGACCCAGCATGCATGCCAGGTCATATGTTGTGTGTCACATGTCTGCCGGATGCCTTTGCTGTCGGTGTGTGTGTGTGTGTTGTGTGCTTCTGACATGTGTAGTGACCTTTTCCTCTCTATTTTTCAGGTGATGACGCAATGGATGCAGAGGATGGTGTTGTCATGCCAGACACAGGGTTGGTAAGACCACATCAACCCGGCACTATTGGGGGTCGTGGGGTGGTAGGCCACGAAAACCCCCAAGTGCTGCAGTCCATCCTGTCTCTGGCTGCCTATGAGTCCAGCCTTGATGACGACTCTGACGTCCATGTTGAGTTGGATGAGCATCAAGTCCATGTGTCAGGGGTGAGTGATTCTGATGTGGACACTCCTCTGTATGCGACACCTGCACTGAGGGATCAGACAGTCTTGGTTCCTCCGCCCGTGGTGGATCGGGACGCAGGGTCACCCTCCACACCAGTCACTGATGTGCCTGGGACATCACGTCGACGGGGGCATGTAGTCGTGCAGCCGCAGGCGGTGCCAACACAGCGAGGACCCCCGGTCCTTGGGTCCCGCAGGGGTCAAGCCCGGCAACGCGGTCGCCGCGCGCAACCGCTGTATACTGAGTGGGAGCAAGACATGACTGCCAATTCCGAACGGCAGGGGGCAGCAATGGAGAACATCGCTGACAGCATGGAGCGTGTGGCCCGATCTGTGCTCCCCCCTGCTAGGCAGGTGCTTCTCCAGCAGCAGGCGGCACGGTCCACGGCCCGCTCGCTCAGGCTGGGCATGGCGGCCTCAGACAGGGCACGCCAGGCTCAAATGTCGTCTCTGCGTCAAGCAATTGCTGCTCACGCAGAGGCGCACATGGATGCCCTGAGGGAGGAGTATGCCTCCCTCAGATCCACTCTGGGTGTCCTTATGATGTCCCAGAGGCAGCAGGCAGAGGAGAGGTTTGCACAGCTTGAGCGCACCATCTCGGCTGAGCTACAGGCTTGCCGGGAAGTGCAGCGGTTGTCCAGCCAGGCCTTGCAGGAGGAACTCCGTGTTACACGTGCTACCTTGCAAGAGGAAGCACGTGTATCACGTGAGGTTCTGCATGCAGACCTATGTAACATCGCCACATAGAACCAGGCTCACCTGTCCGGCAGACTTGCTGCCGACGAGGGGCAAGCTGCGGCTAGGCGTGGCCAGGCTACTGTGCCACGCCCTCCTTTACAGGATGAGTCAGACTCGGACGACCATCTATCTCCCACATAGGTCGTGCTGTGAAGGCGTTGAGTCCATGGAGGTATTTTCTTTTGGCTCAGCATCATCGCATGTGGATGTTGAGCAGCACCCTGTACCTCCCCCCTCCTGGGTGCCTCCCCTCCCCCCCGGGTCGTATGTGGCCATTTTTGATTTTTCTTTTAGTTAGTTAAGTTTCTGTTTGATAGTTAGTTTAAATAGGTAATGTAGGTTTTCCATAGTTAGTGTAATTAGTTAATAGTTGAGTTAGTTTAAAATTTGTAGTCTATTGTGCTTTCATGTGACAGTGCGGTGCCTTGTGGTTTTTGAAGGCATCCACTGTCTGTTCCAGCTGGGCCCTTCATGGTTGTCTTGTGTATGTGTTTGCTGCTTGGGTTCCTTGACTCACATATGCCACTCCTGCCTCCCTTATCCAGGGGCTCGCAAGGATGGTTCGGTGTTACAGAATTTTACACAAGGGCTTTGGACTGTCATATCTGTGGCATGTCTGGTGCTTTTTGACTTGTGTTGACACCCCTAGTGGGGATGATTTAGGTGTAATTGTCCACTGTTCAGCTTTTGCTAGATGGGGGGTGTCATGATTAATGTGGACATTGATTGCTATGCATTGTGTATTATGTTTCATATCTTTCCTGTACACGTGCTTGTTGCAAATCATGCTGTAGATAGTGTTCCACACTTTGGAGGTGAAAGACGGACTGATGGTGTGATTTGTGATGTGACTCTCTGACATGGTCAAGTAATGAGATGCCTGATGAGACACACACAGATCACTTTGATGCATTAATCATGTGTTTCATGCACTTTCTGCAGGGGGATGAGGCACCAGAGCACCTTTGCCAGTAGACATGGGCCATTGGACGACGGAATTCCTGACCCGTTTTTTGGTGCCCACATGAACATGTGTGCACGAGCAGAGCCACAGTGATTGCAGACCCACATCCTAGAACTGCTGACATGTTCCAAGGAACTCCAGGCAAGGTGAGCATCACAGGGGGGCCACGAGACAGCAAAGCTTGCACCAGGCGAGTTGCACATGTAGGGTTAGTCACAGCACTGAGGGTGAGCTTAGACAAATATTGGTGTTGAAGCACACAATGCAGCTCAGATGTGTTTGTGGACTGATGGCTGTTGATAGTAGGGTTGTCTGGGACACATGCGGGGGCAGTGGCACATACCCTGCGGTACACCAAGGTTCATTGAGGCACTTGTATCAACCATGTAGCCTTCCAAGACATGGAAAGGGGCAGCTCACAGGGACATACAGCAAGGGACATACTCGGGTGCAGTGCATGTCTATTCCACGTACTTCATGATAAATGCACTGGCAACTTTGTTTTGGTCATGGTGGTACGCAACTTGCTCTGTAGTCATGGCTTGCCATATGGGTCTGTCTGCTTACCCAGGGAACATTGCATGTTGTGTGAATTGTGACACATTGGTGTTCCATTTGCCACGCACCCACCAGCGGCTGACTTACTCCATTGACTGTGAATGACCCGTCACAGGGGTGATGTTATATATGGGTACGAAGCATGGAGCACAGATTGTCTGTTTGTAGAGTAGTTTGTTGTTATGGGGCATGTTTTGTGTTGTGTTTATGTGTAATTGGCACGTACAGGTTGTTGACTGTGTCTCTCTTTGCAGCATTGCAGTGCTCCTGTAACCGGACCTGAGAGTGCGCAGGCAGGAGGCCAGCACTCAAAACCAGAGCTAAGTGTCTTGTTGTTTTTCTTACAAACTGCCCTGCATAGGCTTGCTGGGGAGTGTACTGATGCATGGATGTACGTGTGGTCCTATTTGGTATGTTTTTTACCCTAATCACCCGTGATCCTATGCAATTTTGAAACCTGTACCCTCTACCCGGTGTTCCTGCTTCCCGTGCCTATCCAAGCAACGTTCCCTGACCCTCTTTCCCCACTGGGGTTGCGGATGCCTGTGTAAGCCCCGAACTTGCAGGCGCCAAAACCCTAGAGGGGGTGGTTGGTTCGTACCACTCCTGAGCCTGGACTACAGAAGGCCATGACAATGATATCCAAGTTTGTTTGGATTGTGCATGTGTTCATGCAGGTTGTACATTTTCGTGCATTCCCTAGTTTCATGTGTCATTCCTACTCCCCTCACCTGCCACGCATTCCAGTCATCCAGTGTGTCTACACCTGTCCCGACTGCATATCCCTGAACCTCATTCCCCACCAGGATCTCAGGGGCCTGTGTGAGTTTGACCTTGCAGGCACCCGGGACATGGTGTGGGTGGTTGTTTCATGAGACTCCGGCGCCTGTACAGGGGACCTGTGACAGTACACATCCATTCATGGTGCATCATCCTATGTCATGTACCACACATGTCTCACATCCTGTCGTGACATTGTTTTGCTGTGCTACCTTGGTTGTTGCATCATTGTGGTAGTACTTGGCCTTTGAGACGTACTGCTACGTCAAGTCATCTACTGGAGGGTGTTTGGGTTCCTTTTCATGCCTTGGATTATGTGATTTTGGAAATGAGTGTGGATTCTGAGGGTTCAGGCATCTTTTTACACATAAGGTGGGAGATGGACACGAAGGGTAAAGGTGATCCTGTGGCCAGGTGGAAATGAGGGTTGGAGGCTCCATGACCCAGGTGCAGTTGTTCAGTGGGTCATGGTCATTTGCGCAGGAGGGGGGGTTGTTGTTGATAGTTGCAATGCCCTGCAGTGTGATGGGAACTCTGACATTGTAATGTTGTTGTCCTATGTACATGTTGTGTTCTGCTGATCAATGCCTGTTCATGTGTTGTGTTTTCCTTTCAGGTGCGAGGGGATAGTTGTGGTTTGACATGCTGGGGTGTACACATGGTGGATGTTCACATGTGATGTGTAGGGAACACTGATGGTCACTTGAGTGCACATGCATATGTGGAGTGCATGTCCCTGCAGAACCACACACTTGCACTCGGATGCACTCCATGTACTCCCACCCTTGCATATCCACGTGTACACTGTTTGCCTTCTGGTGCCCACTGTGTCCCGGCAGCACATGTTCTGTGACCGATTATGGTTCCAGTACATGCCTAATTTGATGTTTGATGTAGTCTGTCACTTAGATGTGATGCTCAGGGTGTGCATCACACGCAATGGCTGTTCACTGTGCTGTGCGCTGAGCAGTGTGATGCAGGAGTGGGACACTGCACACATGAGCTGCAGTGTTGATTTTGCAATGCATAATGTGCATATAGACAGGCATTCATTGTGATGTTACGTCTACGACTGTTGCAATGCATTTGGAAACAACTTATTTTGTGTGGGACATTTTGTTGGTCTGTCATTTCATCTGATTCCGGGTCAGGCATCATTGTCCGATGCCACTGTACATTTAGGACATGGCAATGTGTACCTTATTGTTACTGCGTCAGTGTATGGGTATTGCTTGCCATGTCATGTTGATGTTTGGGAGGGTTTGACTGACATGACAGTGATGGCCATGGCCTGTTTTGCAGGTGTGTGTGATGCACACCTTGCATGTCCAGGTCATCCGCTTCTCAGAGCAACTAGCTGGGGGTAGGTTTCTCTCCGCAGCAGGGCCCTCCCCCTGTAACAGACTTCCTGCCTGACTTGAACTTGAGGGGAACCATCTCCAGTTCTGGAAGCACCTCAATACCTTCCTCTTTGCTTCTGCTTACTCTCTGCCTCTCCCTTGCAGAATTCTTCACTGGAACTGCACAGGAGCTGCTACTGGGACACTCTCACCAACCTCGGTCCCTGGCCCAGCCACTGTCCACTTGCACTGCCACCCTGGCAACCCCTGCACTGCAGTACTGTCTCTCTATCCCTACAGCCCTCCCTTCCCAGCACTTGTCTGCACTTACCTTTGCAGTTGCCACCAGGCGACCTATGTATTATTTTTTTGGCCTACTTCCCCTGTACTGGACTCCCCCCACCCTTCCCCTTGCACTTTTCCCTTCCCCCTACCCCTGCACTTGCACAATCTCAATGACACCTGGCCTAGTAGTACCGTTCTCTGTGTTCCCTTGTTCCCCCCCCCCCTGCCTCATTGCGCCTTGGAATACTTGTGTATGGCCCATGTCATGTCACATGTCATATGTGTGCATTTTGGTTGCACAGGATAGCTTGTGTTTAAGTAGCTAGGGATGCAGACGATGTGGCACTTCCATGGCAACTATCTCAGGGTGGTAGGTTTGTGACAGTTGACTGTCACTTTGTCATCATCGATTGTCACCTGGTATGTGCCAGGCCTGTGTGCACTCCGCAGGGGTGGGAGTTTAGGTGAAAAATGTGGTCACAAGCTGGGTCCGGGCTTCCTCGCCACGTGCCCTGTCCCCTCCCATGGGCAGCGCCTGTGCCTGTGGTTGGGGATGTGGGGGCACCACCATGTCCACCGGGACACCCTGCCGTGTTGCAACATTGTGCAGGACACATGCTGCCACAATGATCCTGCACACTACTGGTGGTGCATAGAGTAGTTGCCCACCAGATCGGTCAAGGGAGCGGAAACGTGACTTGAGCACTCCGAATGTGCGCTCCACTATGCCCCTGGTTGCAATATGGGCGGCGTTGTATCTTACCTGGGGTGGTGTGGTGGGGTTTCGGATTGGCGTCATCATGTGGTTGCTCAGAGGGTAGGCACTGTCCCCTGGGGAGGTGATAATAATTGAGATTATTAGGGTTGGGATATTTGTCTGTGTGTGACTTGCATGCATGTGCAAGGGCATTTGTACTGACCTAGGAGCCATGTGTCGCCATGCTGCCCAGCTTCCAGGGCCCAGCTCAGGGCGGACATTCTGTATATGAAACTGTCATGGGTGGAGCCAGGGTAGTTTGCATAGACAGAGGTGATGATTCCCTTTGCATCGCATACCACCTGTACATTGATGGAATGCCAGTGCTTGCGGTTTCTGTAGATGTGCTCAGTGGCCCTAGGTGGAGGTAGGGCCACATGGGTGCAATCTATGGCACCGAGCACTTTGGGGAAGTGTGCCACCCTGAAAAAATCCAGGACAACGGCCTGCCTTTCTGCGGGTGTTCTGGGCATGTATATGTGCCTGCGGACTGAGGGGCGCGCTGTCATGATTGCCAGTACCTGGTGTAGGCAGCGTGACTGCGTGGCCTGTGAGACCCCCCCCACTATGGCAGTGGTCCGCTGAAACGACCCAGTGGCCAAAAAATGCAAGACATTGAGCAGCTTCTCCAAGGGGCTCAATGCTTGGGAGCAAAGGGTGGGGGATGTGAGGTCATCTTCCCACTCCCTGACCAGGTCTAGGATGATATGGGGTGGAAACCTATACCTGCCGTAGACCTGGTCGTCAGGCATCCCAAAAAGGCTTGTCCGTGGTGCAAAAATGCGTGCCCTGGCTATTCTCCTCCTGCGGTGTCCCACAATCAGTGCAGCAACAAATGGGGCATTCATCGTCGCTGTATATACGCGTTTGTTGTTTGCACGCACTTTTATGCTGTGCGCGGGCGCGGGACGCCTCCGTGTGGGCGGACTCGTTGGTTTCCCGTATTCGGGTGTCATCGTGTGTGATCGGAGGGGAGCGAACGTACACGCGATTGGCCTGGGTACGTGTGTTTCGGGGTGCGCGGGTAGTTCCACACGCCATTGGCCTGGGTACGTGTGTTTCGGGGTGCGCGGGTAGTTCCACACGCCATTGGCCTGGGTACGTGTGTTTCGGGGTGCGCGGGTAGTTCCACACGCCATTGGCCTGGGTACGTGTGTTTCGGGGTGTGCGGGTAGTTCCACACGCCATTGGCCTGGGTACGTGTGTTTCGGGGTGCGCGGGTAGTTCCACACGCCATTGGCCTGGGTACGTGTGTTCCGGGGTGCCGTGAACTTTCACACGCGATTGGTTGAAATCCACGTGTGTTCTGTCATCACGTGCAATGAGGGATACTCCCTCGCACGTCACGTCACAGACGCACTCACGCGCTGAGGGCCTTTGGTCCAATGAAAATGCGTATGCGTGCAGACGCGCTAAGGGCCTTTCCTCGAATTACACGCTGACGTGCAGAATCACGTGCCAAATCACTCCGTATCAAGCTGGCCACGCGTAAGCACACGGAAGACCACGCTCCTGCCCAGAAGGCCGAACTACTGCCCCCCAGAGCCCCGAGCACGCTCCCACCTGCCATCTGCTGCTGCCTGACTGCCTGCTGCCCACGTGCCCTGCCATTTGCTGCCTGCACATCAGCCAGGGGTGCTGTTGGTGTGACCACCCCTGCTGGAACCAAAGACTCCCGACTGGGATTTCATCGCTCCACAGCCCAGCCCCAGGACCCAGTTGCCCACCCACTCCTGCCTCTGGGGTTGTCATGTCGGGGCAAACTCCATCTGTGACCACTGACAACCCCCGGCCAGAGAGGCAGAGGGGCACCAGCTTCAGTGCCACCGAAGTTGGTGTCCTGGTGGTGCAAGTCCTGGGGCAGTATGATGCCCTCTTCGGAAGTTCCCGCGCCGACAAGGAAGGACGGACTCGGATCTGGACTGACATCGTGACTGCCATCAACGCGGAGGGGGTGGCAGTCCGCGACTTCCAACATGTCAAGAAGCGCTGGGAGGACTTCAGGTCCAGGACCCTGAACAAGGCCCGGCGCCTCTTGAAGGCAGCGGATGCCAAGGGGCGCCGGGGCCACTTGTCGGAGGAACAGATGAGGGTCCTGGAACACATATCCCCAGCGCTCCACGGTCAGGTCCTTGAGAGGCAGACCCGTCTGGAGTCGAGCGGCGAGTGTACATGCATCCTGATTGTGAGCAGTGCGTGTGGTGATTGTTCAGTAGTGTGCAGGTTGCACATCTGTTTGTATGGGGTCGAGTATGGGTGCGGGTGTACAGGGCTGTGGGGCTGACACATGCGAGGGCTGTAATGTGTGAGACATGGATGGTGCCTGTGTGTGTGGGCTTGCATGCCAAATGCAGTTGTGTGGGCACACAAGTTTGTATGAATGTGTATGTGAGTAGACATGTCCGTGATGTCACGCATGTATGTTGTTTTCAGCTGCATGTATCAGCGCTGTGTACATGTGCATGTGTGTGTATTTGACAAGGGTGCAACAGTGATGCAACATGGATGCATGTGACAGCGGTATGTGGAAGCCTGATGGGCAGATGTGACATGGATGCCCGTCTGAACACTGCGACACTTGCCAGAGGTGTACACATGCATGCAAGTGTGGTGGTGTGTGTACATGTGTGGTGCACTTCCTGTGTTGCATGTGATGTCTGGCTCACCTTTGGCTGCTCATGCTGTTGTATGTGTATGGATGGTGTTGGCAGTTGCGATATGGCTGTGGTATGGCTCGTGTGTGCGAGTTGTAATGACATGTGTGTTGGGGATCGTGATGACATGTCTGAGGTTTGCCAATGCCACTCATGTACAACTGTCATGTGTGTATGTGTCCATTGTACATTGCCCTGATGCGTGTGTTTTGTTTCTCCCCGTCTGCAGCGTCAACTGATGAAGAGGGCGGAGAAGGTGCTGTGGAGCACAGCAGCGGGGATCCCACCGCCAGCCGGAGACGCAAGGCCCGGCTCCCCTCCCATGTTGTCATCTCGTCGGGGAGTGAGGAGTCCGGTGCCGCGTCCCAGGCCGCAGCTGCCGGGGGGAGGTCCAAGAGGCGGAGGTTGCAGTTGGACTCCTCGGCAGCAGAAGGGGCAGCTGGGACCCCACAGGGCCCAACGGGGGAAGATGGCACAGAGTCATCCAGGTTGGTGGGGGGTTTGGTGGAGGAGGAGGCCGTGCAAGCACCAGAGACGGGGCCTGGGGGTGGGGATCCCACTGGTGCTAGTGGTGCAGTGCAGGACCAGGGACAGGAGGCAGCACAGGCCGCCGCGGAGGTGCCTGTGTGCAATCCTGTCCCTGATCCTGTCCCTGCATCATCTTGCACCAGCAGGGATGCCTATGTCCAGACCAGTTTTCAGGCAGGGGATGAGCTGACGTCAACTGGCCTTCCTCTGCCTGCGGACGTGGCTATCCAGGCCCGGGTTGAGCCTGTCCTGGCTGGTGTGGCGTTGCGTCAACGGGCCATGCGAGGTGACATGCAGTCTTTTCATGAAGAGACTGCACGTCATCTCGAATGGCTCGTTGACCACGTCAGCCTGCTGGGACAGGTCACCCAGGCCGGATTCCTCCGTCTGATGGGGCTTGCCACGACCCCCTCCTCAGCTGGACCCCCTACGCGCCAGTCGTACTCTGTGCCATCTTCCCACCCATCAGTCACCTGGGTGCCCTGTGCAGCTGCCTCTGACGGTGCGGCCAGGCTGGTGGAGGAGGCATCCCTGCCACAGTCGGGAGTCGGACGTCCAGCAGGGGTGGCCACGTCAACGACTGCACCCCAGCCGGCGGAGGATGTGCAGGCAGCAGGAGGCAGTGCAGGGGCAGAGGCACAGCAGCAGCAGCACCATGGTGGGAGCCATGAAGGCTCGGGGCCTTCGACATCGGAGGGGCAGGCATCGGCCGGAGGGCAGGAGGACCCAGGACAAAAAGTGTCTTCCGTGTGGCAGCGGTTTGGCCACGCCATAGATGCGGAGCGGCAGCGGGCGGAAGAGGCACGGCTCTCAATGGTCAGGGCGGAGAACTCCATGCAGAGGGCCCTGAGGCGGGCCGAGTGCCTCGAGGCAATCCGCAGGGGTTTGGAGGTGGACACGTCGACGGCCCTGCGGACCCTCGGGGCCATGGAGGAGGACCGCCTCCAGGACATTGAGGAGGAGTTCGATGATGCCCTGGCCCGGCACATCCAGAAGTGAGCCGTGGAACTAGCCCGCTGCCCTTGTACATAGTTATGTAGGTAGTGTTAGGTTTCATTTTTGTTTTTGTTTCATTTGGACCTTTTGGACATTGGCCACATTTTTGTATATATTTTTTTTATTAGTTAGTGTAGTTAGATAGGTTTCCTTTATTTTGTTGGGATAATGGACCCTGGCTTCTTGCATTGTACATAGTTGTAGACTTGTACATACTTTCTTTTTTAACATTCTCCATGGATCAATGGCTTTTATTTTTATTTCCCATTGGATTTTGTTTTGTGGACATTGACTTTGTACAACATTACTTTGGATTTCAATATTCTTTTTTTTTTTAATTTTGAACGGACATGCTTCTTTTCATTTTTTTACATTCACATTTCTGTTTCTTCATTTTTGATTCTATTCATGTTTCCTTTAATACATTATTTTTTTGTTGAACTTCAATGTGTGGTATCTCATTGTTTTCATGCATTTCATGTTATGTGTTTTGAGATTCACTGACACCCATTGGGTGTATGTGAGGGACATGTGTTTGTTTCGGAACTTGCAATTGGTGTTCTGTGATGTAATTGCAAATTATGAGTGGGTGGATGCAATACTCGGGTGGGTGTTTTGCATTTGGGGGCTGACCATAGAGACCAGGGTTCTGGATTGTGATGACATGTTGGGTGGGGAACATGAGTTGGACATGGGTGGGGGCCTGGTGGAGGCTCCCCCTGCACTGCTGGGGGGTGGGGGTGCTGGGAGACATGGGTGGGGGCCTGGTTGAGGCTGCCCCTGCACTGCTGGGGGGTGGGGGTGCTGGGAGACATGGGTTGGACATGGGTGGGGGCCTGCTGGCAGGTGCCCCACAGTGCTGGGGGGTGGGGGTGGTGGGAGACATGGGTGGGGGCCTGGTGGAGGCTGCCCCTGCACTGCTGGGGGGTGGGGGTGCTGGGAGACATGGGTTGGACATGGGTGGGGGCCTGCTGGCAGGTGCCCCACAGTGCTGGTGGGTGCGGGGGGTGGGAGACATGGGTGGGGGCCTGGTGGAGGCTGCCCCTGCACTGCTGGGGGGTGGGGGTGGTGGGAGACATGGGTGGGGGCCTGGTGGAGGCTGCCCCTGGTGACTGGGGGGTGGGGGTGGTGGGAGAAATGGGTGGGGGCCTGGTGGAGGCTGCCCCTGGTGACTGGGGGGTGGGGGTGGTGGGAGACATGGGTGGGGGCCTGGTGGAGGCTGCCCCTGCACTGCTGGGGGGTGGGGGTGCTGGGAGACATGGGTTGGACATGGGTGGGGGCCTGCTGGCAGGTGCCCCACAGTGCTGGGGGGTGGGGGTGGTGGGAGACATGGGTGGGGGCCTGGTGGAGGCTGCCCCTGCACTGCTGGGGGGTGGGGGTGCTGGGAGACATGGGTTGGACATGGGTGGGGGCCTGCTGGCAGGTGCCCCACAGTGCTGGGGGGTGGGGGTGGTGGGAGACATGGGTGGGGGCCTGGTGGAGGCTGCCCCTGCACTGCTGGGGGGTGGGGGTGGTGGGAGACATGGGTGGGGGCCTGGTGGAGGCTGCCCCTGGTGACTGGGGGGTGGGGGTGGTGGGAGACATGGGTGGGGGCCTGGTGGAGGCTGCCCCTGGTGACTGGGGGGTGGGGGTGGTGGGAGACATGGGTGGGGGCCTGGTGGAGGCTGCCCCTGGTGACTGGGGGGTGGGGGTGGTGGGAGACATGGGTGGGGGCCTGGTGGAGGCTGCCCCTGCACTGCTGGGGGGTGGGGGTGCTGGGAGACATGGGTTGGACATGGGTGGGGGCCTGCTGGCAGGTGCCCCACAGTGCTGGGGGGTGGGGGTGGTGGGAGACATGGGTGGGGGCCTGGTGGAGGCTGCCCCTGCACTGCTGGGGGGTGGGGGTGGTGGGAGACATGGGTGGGGGCCTGGTGGAGGCTGCCCCTGGTGACTGGGGGGTGGGGTTGGTGGGAGACATGGGTGGGGGCCTGGTGGAGGCTGCCCCTGGTGACTGGGGGGTGGGGGTGGTGGGAGACATGGGTGGGGGCCTGGTGGAGGCTGCCCCTGCACTGCTGGGGGGTGGGGGTGCTGGGAGACATGGGTTGGACATGGGTGGGGGCCTGCTGGCAGGTGCCCCACAGTGCTGGGGGGTGGGGGTGGTAGGAGACATGGGTGGGGGCCTGGTGGAGGCTGCCCCTGCACTGCTGGGGGGTGGGGGTGCTGGGAGACATGGGTTGGACATGGGTGGGGGCCTGCTGGCAGGTGCCCCACAGTGCTGGGGGGTGGGGGTGGTGGGAGACATGGGTGGGGGCCTGGTGGAGGCTGCCCCTGGTGACTGGGGGGTGGGGTGGTGGGAGACATGGGTGGGGGCCTGGTGGAGGCTGCCCCTGGTGACTGGGGGGTGGGGGTGGTGGGAGACATGGGTGGGGGCCTGGTGGAGGCTGCCCCTGCACTGCTGGGGGGTGGGGGTGCTGGGAGACATGGGTTGGACATGGGTGGGGGCCTGCTGGCAGGTGCCCCACAGTGCTGGGGGGTGGGGGTGGTGGGGGACATGGGTGGGGGCCTGGTGGAGGCTGCCCCTGCACTGCTGGGGGCGGGGGTGCTGGGAGACATGGGTGGGGGCCTGGTGGAGGCTGCCCCTGGTGACTGGGGGGGTGGGGGTGGTGGGAGACATGGGTGGGGGCCTGGTGGAGGCTGCCCCTGCACTGCTGGGGGGTGGGGGTGCTGGGAGACATGGGTTGGACATGGGTGGGGGCCTGGTGGAGGCTGCCCCTGCACTGCTGGGGGGTGGGGGTGCTGGGAGACATGGGTGGGGGCCTGGTGGAGGCTGCCCCTGGTGACTGGGGGGTGGGGGTGGTGGGAGACATGGGTGGGAGCCTGGTGGAGGCTGCCCCTGGTGACTGGGGGGTGGGGGTGGTGGGAGACATATGTGGGGGCCTGGTGGAGGCTGCCCCTGCACTGCTGGGGGGTGGGGGTGGTGGGAGACATGGGTGGGGGCCTGGTGGAGGCTGCCCCTGGTGACTGGGGGGTGGGGGTGGTGGGAGACATGGGTGGGGGCCTGGTGGAGGCTGCCCCTGGTGACTGGGGGGTGGGGGTGGTGGGAGACATGGGTGGGGGCCTGGTGGAGGCTGCCCCTGGTGACTGGGGGGTGGGGGTGGTGGGAGACATGGGTGGGGGCCTGGTGGAGGCTGCCCCTGCACTGCTGGGGGGCGGGGGTGCTGGGAGACATGGGTGGGGGCCTGGTGGAGGCTGCCCCTGGTGACTGGGGGGGTGGGGGGTGCTGGGAGACATGGGTTGGGGCCTGGTGGAGGCTGCCCCTGCACTGCTGGGGGGTGGGGGTGCTGGGAGACATGGGTTGGACATGGGTGGGGGCCTGCTGGCAGGTGCCCCACAGTGCTGGGGGGTGGGGGTGCTGGGAGACATGGGTGGGGGCCTGGTGGAGGCTGCCCCTGGTGGCTGGGGGTGCAAGGGGACATGCGTTGGTGGGCAGTAGTGCTAGTTGATATGTGGGTTGGCTGGTGGGCATGGCCAAGGTGGATGGGGTGCCTGCAGGACATGTGCTGGGTAGGCCCCTGTGGTGTGAGCCACCTGCAGGGGCCGTGGAGGGTGTAGAGGGTACACCTGGGAGGACCCACACGTGCAATTCACGTGTGCTGCTCCCCGCGCACCCCTGTAATACACATACCCTGATAATATCGCGTGTGTAACTTCCCGCGCACCCCCCGAAATACACGTACCCCGCTCAATCGCATATTTGACTTCCCGCGCACCCCCGAAATACACTTACCCCGCTCAATCGCGTGTGGAACTTCCCGCGCACCCCTGAAATCCATGTACCCGGCCAAATCGCGTGTGGAACTTCCCGCGCACCCCTGAAATCCACGTACCCGGCCAAATCGCGTGTGTAACTTCCCGCGCACCCCCGGAATACACGTACCCCGCTCAATCGCATGTGTAACTTCCCGCGCACCCCCGGAATACACGTACCTCGCTCAATCGCGTGTGTAACTTCCCGCGCACTCCCGGAATACACGTACCCCGCTCAATCGCGTGTGGAACTTCCCGCGCACCCCTGAAATCCACGTACCCGGCCAAATCGCGTGTGGAACTTCCCGCGCACCCCTGAAATCCACGTACCCGGCCAAATCGCGTGTGGAACTTCCCGCGCACCCCCGAAATACACGTACCCCGCTCATTCGCGTGTGTAACTTCCCGCGCACCCCCGGAATACACGTACCTCGCTCAATCGCATATTTGACTTCCCGCGCACCCCCGAAATACACGTACCCCGCTCAATCGCGTGTGTAACTTCCCGCGCACCCCCGGAATACACGTACCTTGCTCAATCGCGTGTGTAACTTCCCGCGCACTCCCGGAATACACGTACCCCGCTCAATCGCGTGTGGAACTTCCCGCGCACCCCTGAAATCCACGTACCCGGCCAAATCACGTGTGGAACTTCCCGCGCACCCCTGAAATCCACGTACCCGGCCAAATCGCGTGTGTAACTTCCCGCGCACCCCCGAAATACACGTACCCCGCTCAATCGCATATTTGAATTCCCGCGCACCCCCGGAATACACGTACCCCGCTCAATCGCGTGTGTAACTTCCCGCGCACCCCCGGAATACACGTACCCCGCTCAATCGCGTATTTAACTTCCCGCGGCGCCACTTTTTTGATGGCTGGGACTCTACCGCCTGCCTTCGTGTGGCGGCCGTGTTTCAGCTTGTGCGTGGCTTTGGCTGTGCGTGGCTTTGCCCTATTCCATTCAATGAATACGTGTGGTTCGAGTGCGTGTGGGCGTTCCCTCTGCTTCCGTGCAGTACATCCCCAGTTACGCCCTTATTTTCGCGTGTTGTTCCCCATTCCGCGCGTTACGCCCCATGTCCCGCCCACTTTCTGGTGTGTGCGCTGAGGTTGTGCGCTTTCACTGTGCGCGTCGCGCACGCCTTTCGCGATGTTGCAGTGACTTGTGGCCATGCACGGGTTTGGCGCACATCCCGCGGTGAACACGCGCAGGGACTTCCATGAATCGCACGCGTGCGTGTGCGCCTGTTTTTTTCCGCTTGCGCATGCTTGCGCATGCTTGCGCCTAGATTTTCGGCGCACGTTTGTTCCATGAATCGGCCCCTAAAGCTCAACTATCCTGCTTAACACATTATACTGTTTATTTCCAGAGAAAATGAACCAGAGATTCCAGCTTCATTACTGTATGCAACTATGTAACCAGACCAAGTATAAACAAATACATATTCCATAAGAACTATACTCAATTGTACTACAATCATAAATACCATATACAGTTCAATTAATATATTTCCTCCATGTTGCAAACACTGTATACTCCCACCACATTAGCTATAATTACTATGCACATTACTACTGTGGTGGTTGTGGCCAGTGGCCAAAACCACCAAAATAGAATTAAGCCATATAAGAAGTACGTAAAATACACCTTCAAATAACAAAACTCACCCTGAACCTCCCACAATTTAAATAATGTCTGCAGACACTAAAATTGACTACAGACTCAGCAGCATTTGCAAACCCTTTTTTCACTTAGAAAAACATCCCCATGTTATCTTTATTCCACCCCCTACCCTTTCCAGCCCTTCTTTTGATCAGCGGGTGCATCCGATGTCTGCGGGCATCACGCCGCCCCCTGATTGGGCCAGAGGGCTGTCCACGGAGCGAATAGGGAAGTGAGTCCGCGGACCAAACCCAGATATCACTAATTATTTTTTACCTCATTTTTGTCCATTTGAAAAAGAAAATACTGAACAGATTTACATAAAATGTACAAAAGCAAGCATTCGGGATCAAGCCGCTGCTCCTGCTGCAAATCTGGTGAAAATCCATCTGGCGGTTTGAGCTGTAAGCATGAGCAAAATATTTTTCCATTGTGTCTATGAGGATTTCCACACATTTTGGGAACCCACCAAACTTTGCAGAATCATTCCGAGGTGGCCATATACTTATTTTTGACGAGGATTCGACCAAGGGGGTGGGAGGGGGAGAAGTTATAATCCGCCCAAAAAGTGCTCTATGAGTTGAGCAACTTAACCATTACTTACGCCCGCTACCGTGTGTAATACATATTGTATTGTATTGTTTATTACTTGTATTGCACACCAGACCCATAGGTCTGGGCGCATTGCATAAAACAACTCGCAGATTGGTATGTATACATACATATACATATATTCAAGGAAAAAACTTTAGTTGCAGGGACTTTAAGGTGATGACTTAACGCAACAAAACCCCTGAAATTCTGCTAAAGCCACCTTAACTTTGTCCCCCCTGTTGTGCAGCTATGACCACAATGATGACATCACTGGTGACATCACAAATGACATCTATGACATGCACAAGTCAATGTATTACAAAATTGGATACTATTTAAAGATTACTTTTACTTTGTACAGTATGAGTTATTTCAGTTTGAACATGTTAATCACGTACAAAAGACACACAGAAAGAAATATACATCTATGCACATGTTTTCAAGCAAACTTCATTTCTTTTGTATACATATATACATTTAGAGTTTTAATCATTTTTTTATACCATGTATGTAAATTCATAAAAAATATTGTAATACTTATTTGTTTCTTGTTTTAAAGCACTTCTCATGTCATTTAGAAAATGATAAGTGTGCACATTTTTGTTCCAATTAAACAATTGGGTATTCACATATGTTTATTTTAAAAAATCGTAAAAAATTAGGGTTCAACGTGTGTCACTTTCTATTTATTTCTACTCATTTCTTTTGTAAATGTATGTAAAGATTATATTAAAATGAACAGTCTTAGATTTATTTTGCACAAACAGGGACATTCTAAGCAGTGCACTATTTATAATTCAGGTATCATTTTTTACCAACGTACTACAAAGGAAAGCTTCACAAGTAGTGATATGATGCATGTGTAGTTGTTTAATGTTTTAAACAATGTACTCATTGTTATGAACTATTCTAAAATGCTAATATCACATTTGTAGAAACATAAGGGTGGGTCCAAGTATGGGGAAATACAGAGAGATCTTATGTCTGATGCCATTTGTTAAATAATCATTGATGTCCATATATGATGCTATAAGCGATGTCACCAGGGATGCCATCAGTAATGTCATAGATGATGTCATTAATGATGGCATCTGTGATGTCATCATTGTGGTCATAGGCTGCACAACAGGGGGCACAAAGTTACGGTGGCTTTTGCTGAATTTCAGAGGGTTTTGTTGTGTTAAGTTCTCACCTTAACTTCCCTGCAAATTATTTGCCATGGACCACACACTTTGGTTAAGCGGCATGCTACAAGCCCCTCGTTTTATGGCCAGTCTCTTGGTGAATGTTGTGATACATCACACAACCCCAACTAACCGCATTTAAGCAGCACGGAAAAGGGAAAAAAATGACCGGCTGCTTGAATAACATATACCAAGATACTTTTGCCCCATTGCGAAAATCAAATGCTGACCCCCTTGAATATGCGCTTAGTAAGTGAACATATATCGTAAAATGAAATATACAAATGTAGTACAATTGACCTTTCCCTTAGAAAAAACTGCACAAAACAAAATAGCACTGTACTTTAAAAAAAAAAAAGTAATTAACACCATAAAAATAACCTTTGAGGAAATGTTCCAATCCATTTGCTGGCAAAGTATTAAAGGTGCTCACCTTTTAAACCTAGCAATCTGTTGTGAAATTTTCCGTGGAAAACAAAATCCCAATATAAAACAAGTGCTTGTGGTTCTATGGGTAAGCGTCTGCATTTGGAACATGGCAACCTGAGTAAAATCCTTGTAGCCAAATATTTGAGCAAGCTTGCCAACCCCAAAAAACTCAAGGGGTTGCGTTCGTCCTCTGGAAAAAAGTTACGCTGTCCACCCACAAGTGTCCTTTACTTGTGCCCTGGAAAGCAGCCACAATCAGGAGCAAATAACTGCACCAGTGTCCAGGATTGCAAACTCTCTTGTCACATCGTAGGCAAATACTCATGACTTACTTGCCCTGATCAGTTCCCCTCCCCACTCACATGTCTGGCTTTCAACAATACTCTGTTTTATAAAGATAACTTGAAAAGTAGACATACCATATTGTCACTCAAATATATAAATCCTTATCGAACTATGTTTGGCAAAAAAGTGCATAATTGTGGCATTATTCCCCCATCTTGACTGGGAAACTACAAATACCAGAATGCAATTCAATTCAGAAAAGGCATCCAAATGGTCTCTAAGTGCAATACTTTCAAGGACTGACATTAGCATGTTAAAAAATAATAATAATGCGGATGCTGTGTGTTTTCTTAGTGTGTTATGAGATATTTAAAACTATGAAAACACATGACATCCGGGACTGTGGACTGTCTCCCATTCATGCAGTAACTGGGACCGACCCTGCTTAGCTTCAAAGCAAGGAAGGGGCCTGCCCTCTCAGGCCATGTTGCTCTAAGTGGTCTTTTAACCTGTGCTGATTAGGCAACATGGCCTGAGGGTGCCAGCAGCTACTTTGCTTTGAAGCTAAGCAGGTTCAGTCCCGGTTACTGCATGAATGGGAGTCCCAGATGCCTATTGTGTCACTGGCCATGGCAAATTTTTCACCCCCAAAGTCACTGTAGCTGTACAAATATCTATTTTTTTAAATAAACTTTTTTCTATATCCACAGGTACAGAACTACAGATAACCTCGGCTATCTGTAGTCATTTTATGTATGGACTACAGATGGCTGTGGGTATCTGTCATTTTTATAGCCATAAATATCGGGAAAACGGTTGTAAAAAATGCTTTCTTGCCACCTAGGTCCTCACCAAGTTCCTCCATCGTACGTGCCAGCTCCCCCCACTCCAAAGATGGCCTTCTCACAGCCCCTGCTCTCCCCCCCCCCACAGCACACACTGTTTGACGCAGCTGCTTTGAGATGTCGGCTATTCAAGGATATAGCCGAGGTTACAGAAAAGCTGTGTGTCGCAAACTCAGTCCCAAGACCCCCTCCAACTCCCAAATTTCATTTGATGGCCCTAGCCCCCACCTCTAGACTGATTACATTTGCATGTTTTTTGATCTGCAAATGGCTTTTTCCCTGCGTTTCATTTTCCGATAACCTTGGCTATCTCTCACATCGGGAACAAACAAAGATGGCGGGTGTTTCATTTCTAAAAAAAACCCAGTTTTAGCAATTTACCCGAGAGATAGCTACCTATTTTGGAGAAGGGGCACCCCCTTTCTCCATCAAATATTTAAACTACTGCAATAATAACCCCAAACCATAAAAAGGCCTCTTTTTCATGCTTCCTGCCCAATTAGTTTTAGACCTGGTCCAAATCCATCTAGTAGTTTGGGCTGTATGGTCTGTCAAAACTGACCTTGTTTGTCTATGGGAAAATGAGTGGGAAATAGGGCGCAACTTTGATTTTTTTTTATTCTTAACTTTATTTTTTACCAAATCTTACTAAACTTTGCAGTCTGGGGGGCCCGCACGTCCCCGATTAACTTCAAAATGTCAGCCTATTCTGCCACACAAATCAAAATTTATTAGCAATAGAATTTTTTTGAGGTTCTGCAGCCCTAGGCCCAACTAAAGAAAGACATAAATAAATGTATACCTATATATGTATAGATGTGTAAATATAGAATGCTTAGGTTGGGGTGTTGTTGAGATGGGGGAGTTAGTTATAGGTGGTAAGGTATAGTTAATACAAGGAGTGAAAATAGGGGACATGGCTGAGAAAGGTCCAGTAGATTGCGGCCTACCAGAGGTACTCTATGGTGATGGGCTGCCCACTGGGGCCATCCTCTGGGCCCATCTGTATGTGGGTGGCATGAGCCAGATAACAGTGAGCAGAAGATTCATATAAGGGGAACCATGCCAGGGTACAGAATAAGTTTTAAAAAAGAGTTTTGAGAAGTAATAGTTCCAGTTAATAAGGCCTGTTGAGTCTAATTAAAAATATAAACTGGTACCTGTTAAAACTTCAGAAAATCCACCCAGGTGTTTGATGTCTTACATGAGGTATTTACAGCGTATATGGTGGGTAAGAATTGAGGAACTAGCCTATCTCCTGTTGCATAGTCCATTCCATTGGGTTTTTGTATAGCGCCAACACGCCCTCAGGGCGCTGACAGAACATGCAAACATGGAACAAAAAGATAGCACAAGATGATATGGTTGCTTCAATCTTCCTAGTCACCACCCCCATCAAAGAGGTAGGTCTTCAGTGCTTTCTTAAATTGTGCAACTGATGGAAGCTGAGTGGCTGTGGTAGGGCATTCCAAACCCTTGGAGCTCATGAGTTGAAGATGCAGCCTCCAAACCTTTGCAATCAGAAACGTGGCTGTATCAGTAATGCTTCTTTATTGGAATGCTTCTTTATTGCATTGCAGGGTACGTCTCAAAGGCAGACTCCTGATCCGCAAGCTAAGGTAAGTAGGTGCGTCAGCAACCAGGGATTTATAGACCAAGTTTAATGCTTTGAAGTGTATTCTCTCACGAACAGGGTGCCAATGCAGCTCCCTGCGTGCAGGGGTAATATGGTCCTGATGCTTAATGCTGCATACAGCTTATTTTAAAGCGCTGATAGATTTTGTAAGAAGATTTGGGAGTATTTGGCATAATTGTGTGGTCTTGGTCTATTTCATTGAAGACCAATAACTACACACGTTCCCTTACTTTGAAAAGCAAAGTTCATTGGTTTGGTGTTTCAGTCTGTATCTGTTCTTTGGGCAGTAAACATTTTGTCATGGCTTCACGTCAGATATCTGGTGAGGAGGCTCTCGACTTACTGATGCAGTCTGACACGGAACAAGGCACAGAAGCAGAATCTGAAACAGAATCTTCTTCTGAGGGTGAGCATGAAGTAGATTCGGGAAGTGAGTTTTCTGTTGAGGCTAGTTCAACCTCCTCATCTGATGAGGAAGGGAACGGAGGGGTACATGCACCTCGTGTGGCACTTCCCACACAAAGTTCACCTGCAAGGTTGAAGGGACATGCAAGGAATATACCAGTTCATCACATGGCTGATGAGTTTGACTAGGTGCCTCCAGCAATTGCTCAGCCTGTTTTGCCACCTTTCACTGGAGTATCAGGATGCACAGGAAATACAGATGGTTTTGAGCCTATTGACTTTTTCAACCTTTTTGTGGATGATGGGTTCATTTCAGATATGGTTGAGCAAACCAATCTGTATGCTGAACAGTTCTTGAGGGAAAAAGGTGCCAATCTGAAACCCCAATCCCGAGCACACCTTTGGGTTCCAACTACGAGTGTTGAGATGAGAACATTTTGGGGTCTCACTCTGCTCTTGGGACAAACAAGGATGCCGTCTATTTCTCTGTACTGGTCTACTGAACCTGTATTTGCAAGGCCTTTTTTTCCAGCAACAATGAGTAAAGATTGCTTCCTAGCACTAGAATGTATGCTGCATTTCAATGACAACTCTGCAGCATTGCCAAGAACGGACCCAAATTGTGATAGGTTATTCAAAATTCAGCCATTACTGAAGTACTTTGCACAGCGATTTTCTGAGGTGTTTGTTCCTAGCCAGAACATGTTCATTGATAAATCTTTGGTATTGTTCAAAAACCAGCTACTGCTCAAGAAGTATATTTCAAGCAAGAGAGCACAATATGGAATCAAGGTTTATATGTTGTGTGAAAGTACCACTGGGTATGCCTACAACATGAAAGTCTACACTGGAAAAGACTCCAGCATAAACCCTCCCGGCTGCCCAGCCCATTTAGGGACCAGTGAGAGGATTGTGTGGGATCTTGCCACATCATTGTTCCACAAGGGTCACCAATTGTATGTGGACAATTTCTACACTGGAATACCAGTGTTCAGGGAATTGTACAACGTGGGCCCACTGGCATGCGGTAGAATCAGCAGTAACTGCAAAGGCTTCCCCAGACAACTTGTGTGTAAGAAGCTGGACAAGGGAGCATGTATGCCATTGCGGCATGATGAACTGTTGGCACTAAAATTCTGCCACCGAAGGGATGTGCACATGCTGAGTACTATTCATGATGAAAGTACTTCCCTTGTCACTGTACGCGGGCAGGCTCAGCAAGTGCTAAAACCCAAGTGTATTCTGGACTACAACAGGTACATGGGAGGAGTAGACAAAATAGACCAATTACTTGAGTTATGCCATGTAGAGCGTAAGACTTGCACGTGGTACAAGAAGTTGGCAGTTTACCTTATGCATCTAGTTACATACAATGCATATGTTGTATATCAAGAAAACAAACTGACATTTTTGAAGTTTGAATTAGCAGTTTTAACTTCGCTGACCGTTGTGCATGTATCAACTACCAACTTTGCAGAAGTAGAGGATGTAGCCAGATTGCAAGAACAACACTTTGCTGATTATGTGCCTGCCACCCCCAGGAAGACACAACCATACAGAAGATGAAAGGTGTGTACAAAACAAGGAAGGAGGAGGGATACTCGGGTGTACTGTCCCCAATGCCCTTCAAAGCCAGCCCTCTGCCTACAGCCTTGCTTTGCTTTGTATCATACAAAAAAAAATATTGGGAGATCGAGTGATTTCCTGAAATGCCCATCTTTCCTACAAAGTGACCCATAGACTCTCGATTCATGCAACACCCAATTTACTTGTGTCTTGGAAAAGACACCACCATTCAGTCTTCCTCCACTTGAGGCGTGCCTCACCTTCCATCAGCATTAGAATTGCAACTGCAAACTTCTTGATGGCTCTGGCCTTGGAGAACACCAATGAACTAGAACTGAAGTAGATATAATTTGCATTTTCCCTATAGATGTGCAAGATCCACTAAGTTGAAATCATGGTCTTCCAGTGGCATTGATCCAAACAACTATCAGTATGTTTTGTTAGAAATTTTGAAATTGGGAAAAATAGCATGATCTGCTGCAGGTGGGAAATTATGTGCTCTGTTTTATACTTTATACAGTTTAAGGAAATAGCTTGTAATCGTGGTGTTCAGATATCAAACACAAATGCATTGGAATCACTGTATTTTGTTGTTGTGTGTCATTTTTCTTACTTTTATGATGGATGACATATGCATTTGTAATTGAACGTACAAATGTTATGTTTTGGTTTTTTATCTTTTTTATATTATAAAAATATAATCACCCTTTTCTGTGATATAATTTATTTTAATATGGGAGGTATCCTACAACATTTCTACAATGTCAGTACTAACACATTATATTCTCCTAGTCTAAACATCTATGTGTCCCTAAAGAATACCTTTGTTTACTTTTATATAAATCCCACCACTATTACCCAGTTAACTTTAACCTAACTATATGCCTCAGATAATTTTACAGCCACTATGAGAATTTGAAAGAAGATCACGCTTTGAGGTAACCCACCAGCCCGTTTGTCACACTTTATTCACATGTGGCTTATACTCCACATTGGTTCCATCGCTCCCATCCCATAACATTTCCTGGTTCCCCATTTGCATTTTTATACGTTGATTTTCCCTCTCTTCTTTACTCATTGTGTATTTCTTCCACCCAAATCATCTTGGTTTGTACTCCATAGATCGTCTGTCCGGTCGTATTTGTCCTCTTTTTAGGCATGCTTTGCAGCAAGTTCCTGGGACTTTCACTGCATAGGCTACTTAGTCCATTCAACGATATGGGAGTTTTCACAGGAACAGGAATTTGTCCACTGTCAAAACTGCACAGCAGACACATTTGTGTATGGGCATCTGGTTAGGTCCCTTGACCCTTCTCTCTGCTCATAGGTTTGAGTGCCGCCAATGCTCCGGGTATATATAGGGTTCTCTTTCTCCCCGCCTGTAATATAAAACTGAATGAGTTTCCTTTGAAAAATAAGTGTCTCTATCGTCAATTTTTTTCGTTTAAACCCATTTATGTGTTACTTTTAAACATTCCATTCCTTCTACTCCTCAAACTATCCAGAAGAGACCACATCACTCCAGCCCTAAAAACACTACACTGGCTCCCAGTAAAACTTCGCATCACCTTCAAAATAATGTGCATAACGCACAGGGCAATCAGCGGACCAGGAGCAGAATTCCTACAAAAGAAAATAACATTCTACAAACCAATGAGACCCCTCCGATCAAGCAACGAAATTCGCCTGGAACTCAAACCACACCTTAAGAAAAAACTTGGAGGCACCTCCTTCTACCACTTAGCCGCAAAAACCTGGAACATCCCAAAAGGAATAAGAAACACTGAAGATCACCTAAAATTCAGGAAATCACTAAAAACCTGGCGCTTCAACAACACAGACTAAATCTGGAAACCAAAACTGGAAAAAAGATGACTAATCCGGAAAAGAAACGGACATCCCCGACCCGAGAGGGTAGCTCCCACGGAACCTGGATGGGTGACACTGGATAGACTGGAACACAGGCGGCACGCACGAAGACAACTCCCCCAGACAATCCCACCAACACTTTCGCCCGTCCCTTAGTTACCGCCAGGTACCACAGTGGTGTGGAATTGTCAATATATTGGAAATCACCACTCTACCTGAGAGGTTGACATTGGCAGGTGCACTGGCCACAGGAGTATGAAGGGAGGATAAGGGGAGCTATGAGAGAGCATGTTAGAGGTGGGGGCCAGAGGAGTAAGGAACCTTGTATGCCAGTCGGACCCAGATCAGAACAGAGCCGCACCAGGGGAGACTGCGCAAGCCGAGCGCCTGAATTCAGCATAGAGATGCAAACTAACCAACCCTACTAACAATTTCCCTTTCTGCATACATCTCTCAAACTCCAAACCAAACACAACCAAAATCTACAGCACAACAAACTGCACAAACTTCACTACATTGCAACAACAAAACAAAACACGAATAGTCTTGCACAACATTACACGACTACTACCGGCCGCAAACACCCCAGGCCCAGCCAACGGACCCACCGGGCTGAGGCCGCCAACAGCACATCACTGCTCTCTTGCACTTTTCCTGCCTCCCCCCACTAACTCAACCTCCCCTCCTCTTTCAGAGCCGCCAGAGCGCCAGGGGACCACTCCGGTGGTGATAGTGCGCGGTACAAATGTCCTTTAACATTAACATTAACATACAGCTCTGACAGCACCATTCTGGATGGCATGAAGTCTGTTCACATGATTTTATGAGGTTCTGACCAACAGCCCATTTGCAGAGGTATTAATAGATGTTGCTGCAATTAATGCTCTGTTTCCCTCCGACAGATATGGACGTATCTGCTAGAGAAGCTGGGGTCATCTAGGGACAGGTGGAGCTTAGGTGGCACACGTGTTTTTTAAAGTTCAGATTTGGGTCAAAAATTACACCCAGAGTTTTCACGTGGTCGGAAATCGGTATTGTAACGCCTCCAATTGAGAACACTTTGTATTCGGTCTTGCTGTCGTTCAGTGCAAGTAAGTTCTCCGTCATCCATTTTTAATGTCAGCAAAGACCAGCCTTACTGTTGATAAGTCTTCATCATAGGTTCCAGTTAACTCCAGGATGATCTGGGTGTCAGCTGCATAATTCGCGAACTTCACTCCTAGGCTGTCCAGAAGATCAAACAGCGGTTTTGAATAAATGTTATACAGCAGTGGTGACCAACAGGAACTCTGAGGGATGCCACAACACAGGGAGGATTAACGCCTTGTTTCAGATTTCAGGTTGCCTAGAGCCCTTCTCGTTGCAGCTGAACTTTGGGGGGAGAGGTGATGAGTGGTCCCACCCTGTCCTAGAGGCGATGGCCAACGCCAATAAGCAAGGACCCAAATAAGTGCATGGCTTAATAGTAATAATATAGTAATGTGATTTTAACTTCATGAGAGCTTGGATTGGCTGCGGTCAATAGTTTCAAGTAGTCTCCATAACTGACAGGGAAGTGTGGGCCCGTTAACCTATGCCGAGACCAGACCACAGCAGAGGGATTGGATCCCTGATCTTCGCGTGAGAAGTGCAACAGCTGCCAAGCCGGGCAGAGTAAGGGGACGGTTATAAGGAGTTAGGAAGGAATAAATATCACGCTATCGGGGTTACCACTGAAAGCAAGCGTCCCCCAACAGCACGATCCTCCCCGCAATGAGAGACAATGAAAGACTCTCCCAAAATGGGAATAAGGCCAAGACAGAGTTGCCGCAGCACCCTGGCAGATCCGCTGCGAGCACGTTCCCACGAACAAGACGGACATGAGCTAGCGCAATACGCTAACATTGTAACAGTTCGCCTCCCGCAGTGTACTATCACTATCAGCATGACGCGGCCAGCAGGCCTGAACAATGAGAAGAACGGTAAAATGGCCATCTGATGGCAGACAGTCTTAATATATATGTATATAGTAATGTCAAGACCACTTGCAAAGTATGCTTCTTCCACAAAATCTCTTATATTACAAACGCCTGTAGAATGTATTAAAATGAGAGAGCATGCTCCCATGATATAAGCAATGGTGAGCTCACACCATTACAGGTGGATACTAACAATAAAGGAACGCTCAAGGGATCTGTTTGTTGCGTGTATCACTGGGCAACCTACCTCCCATGGTTTTGCGCCATAACTAAGCTAATGCTGCTAGAGTACACGAGAAAGCGAATGCAACTATACTATGAACTCATGTAAAGGATGCGCGAGAATGCACTTGTCATGTGTGTATGTCTAAGCCCCTTATGTGCCACCACCGTCATGTACAGTGGCGGGTCGTTTTCTATGTACTCCACCGACCCAACTACTACCTCATTTACTGCGAATGTATATGCATGTAACTAAAATACTGTAGCTGCTAGAATATAATGTACAAATATGGTGCTCGAACTGGGTATAATCGAGACACATCCAGCAAAAGTTTAAATGCATGTTTTGAAGCGATTTTGAATAAGTATTATAGAAAGTGTTCAAATGTTTGTGATGTCTTTACCTACATTCAGCAACACACGAGGGAGATACCTTTGTGAATGCGTACAAGGCCATTTCCCCCTCCCACCCTGCGAAGGCTGCCAAGACATGAGAACAGAGGCCCGCTCTGCGCTATCCCACCTCCCCCGACCAGACTGGAGCCGCTTCAAAGAATTGTAGCCCCACTGCAGCACCCAAGGCCGCGACCAGCCACCTGCATTATTTACAGCACAGCAGTAAACCTTTGTTTAAACTCACGCGCCCCCTCGTAAACCCCACAACCCACCGGACCGTCTTAGACTTATGGCCCTGTGCAATCAGGACACCCAACACTTTGACAACACACAGCGGAACATCCATAACAACTTCTAACAAGACAGAAAGACCTGTACCACCCGTCCCAGGCCCTGAAGCTTAGCCCCTCGACCTATGGCCCCGGTCAGCAGGACACGGGTAACCAGGCCTCGATGTATTACCTCCAGACCCCTCACAAGGTGCATTCCTCCTGTGTTGCATTAACCTATAGAATAACCTATTGGAAGATTTACTAAAGAGAATAACACTGTAAATGACTGAATGACTGCGGTGTGCATGGCCGAGGGCAAGTAAGTCAGGAAAGGCATTCATCTCTGCCACAGGCCGCCTCGGCACACCAACACCGCCCGGATGAACTCAAGCCGACCTGCCAGGCCCAGCCCAACCCACGAGGGTGACCAGTGACGTCCTCCAGCCAAGACCAACCACGCCGCAGCAGCACCTATAGTTAGTCGTCGCCACCCAATCCCAATGAACTTGTGCCCCCTATAGTATGTAGGTTTTGATGACGTTTTTTGTGAATATATACGCCTGTCTTTGCGATTGTCAGACAGAGCGCTCTCTGAGTTTGCAGAGTTCTTTGCATGCCCTATTCTGATTGATAAACTCCCATTTACGCTCACCCGCACTCTGTCTTGGCCTTATTCCCATTTTGGGAGAGTCTTTCATTGTCTCTCATTGCGGGGAGGATCGTGCTGTTGGGGGACGCTTGCTTTCAGTGGTGACCCCGATAGCGTGATATTTATTCCTTCCTAACTCCTTATAACCGTCCCCTTTTGGCACGAGAATCTCCGGTCGAAAAGGGATACGCATGGTGAGCCGGCTCCGGGAGGCTGCCCGCCAACGGCGACCGGTACACTAAGAAGTGCGCACTCAATAGAGAGGGGGTACGGGATCCCGGTTGAAAAATCCCCTTTGAGTACCGCTCGCCGGAGCCGGGGCTGACTGTAGAGCTGACGGCGACACTGCCTGGACGGACCCAGTTTCGGAGACTATCGGTTCAAGACGGGCACGTGAGTACTGAGTGCGAGCGATTCTAAAGGGAGCGGGGAAAGAAGTGTAAGACAGATAACGAGAAGGGGGGGGGGAGTATGCAGATCTTCTAAGGATCATCTTAAATTTTCCTTGCTTTTTCTTTGCATATGGCCATTAGGATCAAGAGGTGAATAAGAGATAAAAGTGACGGGAACCTAGCTCCGAAAGGGGGTGGAAGGCGGCGCCGCATAGTGCTATCTTGACTAGTACTGGGAATATATGAAGAAGTGGAGTATAAAATAAAAGTGTTCAGCAAAAGGGGACACTGAGAGTACATTAGTGACCGCTATTACTTTTTTCCTTTCTTTTCTTTAAGGGTAGGGGGAGAATAAAGAACTGTGATTAGCACAAACTTAGGGAGACAGTAAGAGAAGAAGAGTCCTACTAGACAGGGGGGAAAACAGGTTAATGTCTATATATATATATATATGCGCATCCAGATATTCAAATAAGACGAACAGGGACAGCCGGCTAGGGAGGAAAGGGAGGGCAGCTTGAATGGTGAATTGAGTGGTGCCAAGGGGTGTGTGCACCTCGTATGTGCTAGAAGACATTTTTGATGTTGTGAATGTGTAAAAGCGGTTGTACATGCATAATAGTTAAATGGTCATGGTAAGTGTGGTTGGATAAAACTTTTTTTCCCCTTTTAAGACAACGTCAATATAGTGAAGTGAGTGAGTACCTTTTTGATTTCCAGGCTAACATTGTCAAAATAAAGGATGGCTTGCTCTTGTATGTGCCCCCCAAAGAGAACAGAATAGACATTGTGTACGGCCAGTTTTGTATGGTGCAGTCAGGGAGGGGGAGAGCCCAAAGGGACCCAACATTGAATGCGAAGTAAAATATAAAGAATAACATCGATACTACATTTACATTGTAGTTGCAAACACACTAAGACACACCAGCACTAGGAGGGCACAGAGATGGGGGCTGAAACACCCTTGTCGCATATTTGTAAGAATCTCCCGGGATACGTGGAGCGGATTAAAAAATATCACGACCAATGGGTGACCGAGCTAAAGGGGGAGGGGTTACCTCAGATTTGGCCCGAAGGAGGGTCATTTGATAAGTGTTCTGGATACGGTGGCCACATGCATTTTTCTAAAATACAAAGGAAAGCAGCTGCAAAATAGGAGGGAAATATTAGATCTTTGGAGGTTATTTGAAGGGATACCACCGCCTAAAACACCAGCATTAAATCCTGATCTCCCGTCCACCACAGACAATCCACTACTAATACAAAGAGATGTCAAAGAAGAGTCAAGTGTAGCGCCACCAGTAGAGGTAGTAAGTTTGTACCCGATATTAAAGAAGCCTGTGCCCGCAGAGGGGTACAGTGACCCCACTTACATACCTCCCCCGAAAGATACTACACCCCACCGGCCCACGGCACCTCCACCATATGAAAGCACGAGGGAGCGAGCCCAGGCAGGCACACGAAGGGTAGATATAGAGAAGCTCACAGATGATTTAGAATCAAGACTGTCGATAGCAAAGGATGAGCTCTCGAGGATAAAAGACATATGCGAACGAACAACACTAGATGCAACTAGATCAGGGCGTACGTCCAGAGCACCAGGTGAGAATAGAAAGCCCGAAGAGGGGTGGAAAAAGGGCGAGATTCTGTTCAGAATTGAGGAAGAACCAACGCGAATAATAGAAGTAGGGCCCCGAGAGGGAGATGTTGTAAACGAAGACAGGCTTGGGGGAATTAGAGAGGAATTGCTGTGTGATATAAGGGACGAGTTAGAAGAAAGCGACAGGTTGAGTATGGCGATGGGAGGGGGAAGCGAGGGGGAGGAAGGTACGTGTTCACTGAGAACCCTGGATGATGAGTGGACGGGGCGACTAAGGAACAGAGTGGGAAAAATGGCATCACTGGGAACATCAGCAGCCAAAACGGGTCCGGACGTAACGACGAAAGGAAGGCTACAGCTCCCGTTGATACACAGGGGAGGAGGGAGGCCTAACTATATCCCATGGGCACAGATGGACAAAGCCAATTTATTAAAGCTATTGCCCCCGTTGTCAGGAGGGGCAAGTAAGTGGATATATGCCTTTGAGAAACATACTGCTGGGGTACCCCTAGCCATAGGAGATTTAAAAAGTCTACTCGTATCAGCAGTGGGCGATCAGGCTGAAAGGGTATGGGTTAAGGCCGGTTTCCCGGGAGTAACGCTAGACTGTGACCGCCATGATGGGGCCTCCTTTAACACAGTGCGTGCTAGGGTGTGGGATGCCTTACGCGACACATTCCCAGATACACCGGACTTACAGTCAGTAATGCAGTGTACAATGAATGACGGGGAAGAGGCTAGGGATTACATTTTTCGGGTCCAAGAGATGTGGAGAGCAGAAACGGGCACGCCCTGGTATCAATCGACATCTTTATTTTATTTTATTATAAAGAGAGGGCTCCCAAAGGAAGTGCAGAAGGCGCTTGACAAGATAGCAGGAATTGAAGCAAAGGGATGGCCAGAAATTCAGAGCATAATAGTACACCATTGTAAACGAATCAAGGAGAGGGAGAAGGAGGTGGCGCAGAAAAGATTGGCAGACGAGGCGAAGTTAGTACAGTCAAAGTTAGTGAAGGTTGCAGCAGCAGTAGCCGCGCTCCCACACAGTAGGGAGGGAGATGATGGGGAGGAGGGGCTGATAGCACTCCAAGGAAGGGTGGCAACTAATTGGGCGGGAACAGCACAGCGGCAGTGGACTGAGCAGGAGCAAGGTGGAAGTCCGCAGTGGCAAGAGTGGACCCCTCGAGGGGGACGAGGTGGGTACAGGGGCCGGAGAGGAGGCGGACAGGGGTACGGGGGAAATGGGAGGAAATGGATGGCAGGGTCCCAGGGGCCCCCAAGGGAGTTGCTGGAACTGTGGATGATGGGGGCATTACTCCAGGGAGTGCAGAAGTAGACAAAACAATGGGTTCCAGGAGGAGGAGAATTATGGTCATCCACACCCAGGGAGCCCATATGGTCTCCCAATGGGACAGCAGCAACTAAGAAACCCCGGCCAGGGTACCACGGGCCAGCAACAGGGACACCAGTACAGGACACAGAACCACACCCAAAACAATGACAGTATGCAATACACGCCAGGTAACCCTTTCGCGACAACAGCAAACGGGGCCCCCGCGCCAGCACCTTATAGCGGCATGGCAGTGGTTTCAGGGAGTGTCTTTAATGAGGGAGGGGCAATGAGATACCCCGCATAGGACAGCCCACAGAGAACACTTGCGTGTCCAGTTCTATCCACCACCTACAATGCAGCAGAGGAACCATTGGTAGGGGCGCAGATAGGAGACAAGCAATTTATATTCATGGTTGATTCGGGAGCGGAGAAATCATGTGTCAGAGAGGGCCGATTCCCGTTATCTAACAGGAAGTTAGAGACGCAGGGGTTCTCTGGGGCTGTAATTGAAGTTCCTTACACAGAAGCTTTGGATGTAACAGTGGGGGGTAAGACTGTGAAGGCACCCTTATTG
This sequence comes from Ambystoma mexicanum, assembly GCF_040938575.1. Lineage (NCBI taxonomy): Eukaryota > Metazoa > Chordata > Amphibia > Caudata > Ambystomatidae > Ambystoma > Ambystoma mexicanum. The sequence goes on from NC_090930.1 coordinate 850,627,578, forward strand.
TATTACGAACATTCCCCAATTAACTTTCTAGGGAGGGATCTCCTGAGTAAACTCAACATGACCATATCATTTACCGAGAGAGGGATAGTGTGTTCTACACCCGGGATATGCCCCTTGCGTGCGATGTTGGTAGTGCAAGCCTACACAACCACGCAGGAAATACGAGGGCTGCCACAAAATGAGGAAATGTTCATCAAAGGGCTGAAGACTCTGGCCCTCATAATTCCCGAGCTAAGAAGCATGGACTGGAGGATTCCGGCGGAGTTCCTCTTCCGCCCCATAGCGTGTCCCAACACAGCACCAGGATCAGTGGTATCATTAGACTTGCACGCTGTACAAGTGTCAGCAAAAAGGATCGCTGTGATTGGAGTGGACGAGGAAGGGTGTGAGTGGCGCACAGTGCTGTGCACAAACGCCAACATCGCCCTACGAGAAGTAACAGATGAGGATCTCTTTTCAGACACAGAAGGGGATGGTGAGATAGTAATGGAAATAGCGATGCCCTGTGATATTTTAATACAAGCAAGGGAGACCCCCGTCCAATTGATGACAGTGGTAGGAGCACCACCGTCATTTTTTGATGACGACATGAGGCTCGTACCAAACAACTTATGGACAACAGGCCCCCATGATGTGGGACTGTTGCACGGAGTACAACCTGTGGTAATAAAACTAAAGCCAGGAGCAATTTTACCGCGAGTCAAACAGTATCCTTTGTCTCGTGAAGCTGAAGAAGGGATAAAAGAGACAATAAATGCCCTACTAGCACAAGGGATAATAGTGCCTTCGAAATCCCCATGTAACACCTGTATTTATCCAATCAAAAAAGCAAAAGGGGGGTCTTGGAGGATGATACAGGACTTACGCCCCCTCAATGATGTAATTCAGAAGGAGTTCCCTCTAGTCCCGAACCCTGCATCAATACTATGCAGCATCCCGAAAGAGGCATCACATTTCACAGTATTAGACTTGAAGAACACATTTTTCTCTATACCCCTGGCTGAAGAGAGTAGATACCTTACCGCCTTCACACTGGGGGGTAAAAGATATGAACATTGCAGATTACCACAGGGATACTGCGAGAGCCCGAGCATCTTCAACTGCGTATTACATGAAGACCTAGGAAACCTATCAGTTGAGAGCACCATCATTCAGTACGTAGACGATTTACTAGTATGCGCACAAAACGAAGAGAAATGCAGAACAGATTCCATAACATTACTGACTTTGCTGGCCAACAAGGGGTACAAAGTGGACAAGGGAAAGCTACAGTACTGTCTGACAGAGGTCCTGTACCTAGGACAGTTGATTTCAAAAGATGGGAAAAGAATAATACCAGACAGAGTAGAAGCCATAAGATCAGTAGGTGAACCCACAACAGTAAAAGACATGCAGAAATTCCTGGGAATGTGCAATTACTGCCGAGCATGGATATTAGATTATGCGGCATACACCAGGCCCCTATTACAAGCATTAAAGGTGGCCCAACAGGAGAACAGGAAGATGGAATGGACGGAAGAGATGAGCTCCTCTTTCCAAACATTAAAAGATTTGATTTCAAGCGCCCCAGTACTCGCAAACCCTGATTATGGACGCAAATTTTACCTATTCTCACACTGCAAAGAAACACTCATGACAGCAGTGCTGACACAAAAAACGTCCTTAGGACACAAGCCATTGGCTTACTATAGTGGTACTTCAGATGCCGTGATGCAGGGCCATTTCGCGTGTGAGCAATCACTCGCGGCAGCCGCGTTCGCGATTGAGAAAAGTGCCACCATAGTAATGGGTTGCCCGGTGACATTGTTCGTGGAACATTCATTATTTGCAATACTAGAGAGATCAAAAAGCACACTGACCACACAGCGGGCGACAGCCTACGAGATTATATTGTCCAGCGCCAACATCCATATAGTGAGATGCAAGACGGTGAACCCCGCCACATTCATTACAGAAGCGTGTACACTAGAGGACATGCAGAACCACGATTGTGCAACCTACACAGGAGAAAGAGGGGAGGACACAGTGGTGTGTGAGAACGCTCTAAGCGAGGGGGAAGTGTACTTTGTGGATGGGTCTGCATCAATTGACGTGGACACGGGAGAAAAACACGTTGGCATGGCAGTAGTGAGGTTAGAAGACGGTGAGTACGAAACGCTGGTACAGTACCGCCTCCCATCACATTACTCCGCACAGGCAGCAGAACTGATTGCGCTCATAGAAGCACTACATGCAGCAAAGGGTTGTGCAGTGACAATATACACAGACTCAGCTTACATGACAACGACAGTACATGGAGGCCTAGCAAGATGGGGGCGTAGGGGATTTAGGCGGGCAGACGGAACACCAGTACAGCATGCAGAATTGTTGAAGGAGTTAATTGAGGCCCTGCAAAACCCTACAGCAGTAGCAATAGTAAAGTGCCAAGCACATACATCCAACACAGATGTTGTGTCTTTAGGGAACGCTGCAGCGGACGCTGCCGCCAAGGAGGCTTCCTATTTTCAGAAAAATGACACAGGTGAGTACATGCTTAAGAACAAGAGGAACGAAGAGCCCCCAGAAGGATATAATATGATGCCCATATCACAAATAATAGAATTACAGGAAGGAGCCAGTGCAGAGGAAAAATTAATATGGACAAAACGAGGGTGCAGCAAGTCAGGAACAGACCTGCTGTGGCGGCAAAATAACTCGGGGAAAGTGGTAATGCCAATACAGCTATTAGAGGTTGCATTTCAACAGCTACACTTCCCTGCACATAACACCAAACAGCATATTGCAGCAGAAATCCAGGAAGACTGGTTTGTGCCCTGCCTCCAGGAGCATGTGTCTCGATTGGCAATGGAATGTACAACATGCCAAATATACAATTCAGGAATGACATTACGCACTCTCCGGGGAACAATACCTAAACCCATTGGCCCATTCAAAGAACTGCATATAGATTATGCAGATATGGGGGAAAGATGTAATGGCGCACGGTACATGATCGTGGTTGTGTGCCCATTTTCGAGGTGGGTGGAAGCAGGACCCTGCGCACGACCCGATGCCAAGAGCGCCGCCAAGTTCCTAGTAAGGGAAGTGTTCCCGCGCTGGGGAATTTGTGACGTGATTCGCTCAGACAACGGCACTCATTTTGTGAATGAGCTTTTTAATGAAGTGACTACATTATTGGGAATAAAACATAAATTATGTTCAATTTATCATCCTCAAAGTAATGGCGTAGTGGAAAAGATGAACGGACTGTTGAAGGGCAGGTTATCAAAACTATGCTTCTCATTAAAAAAGAATTGGATTTACTGCCTACCCCTTGCGCTATTTGAATTAAGGAATCAGCCAAGCAAAGACCACCATTTGTCCCCGCACGAGATCGTGACTGGGAGACGGATGAACACAGCACACTCGCCACTGCGTGAACACTCAGACGCTCACAGAAGCGCCGCGATATTGGGAGATGAGTTCACAGATTATTTAAAGAAATTGACAAGGGCAGCGCGCGTGATATCAAAGCAACTCTCCCCACCCTTCACTAGAGAAGAGGGAAATGTAACAGGCGCTGTCACGGAGCCAGGGCAACAGCTACAGCTAATGCCAGGCGACTGGATTTATGTCAGAAGCTTTGTGCGTCGGTGGAATGCACCACGATTCCATGGCCCATACGAAGTAATATTTTGTACGCCCACGGCAGTAAAGGTCAAAGGGTTCAGGTACTGAGTGCACTTGACCGATGTACGGAAGGCATATAGCAACGTACAAGAGGAGGTAGATGAGGAGGCACAGACAACAGCAAACGCTGCAACTGAGCAGAATGACTGAATATGAACTTGTGTGTATGTGTTGGTACTAAACTTGAATAAATGCACAACTGATAAAGATACAAAAAAAAAAAGAAAATGTTTTACCTTGTTGAGTGTGTATATATATATATTTAATGGAATGCCAAATTATAAGCTTGTATACAACCTTGTCTGTGAATACCCCTCCCCGTATCCCCACCCGCTTCCATTCCCCGTCACATGTATATTGGCACTGATGGTGCTAGCAAAATGTTTACATGTATGCACTCAATGCACTTTTATATCTTAAACAGGAGCTTCCATGGCATCTAACGGGCAGCCTGCAACGGATAGATTTACTAGAATTAGAGAGTGGTTAACTAAGAAATGCATATATTCGTATGAATGTGGACTATTTGCGTGCATTGTATTGTTTTTTACATTGATGCTTGGTCTGGTTACATACTGGTTCATAGCGTTCATCTCTATCGAGATGAACGAGGGGGGAGGGAACAACACAACTACTGGGACCAATACAACTGCAAGTGTCAATGCCACTACAAGAGAAGGTGATTTTTTGGTATGGGACGGAACTAAACTTGTGTGGGGCTACTATACTACGCCATCCAATGTTGTCATCTCACAAGATGGAGGGCCAAAGGGTAAAAGGCAAAATAACACACTGTCCCCACCTGAGATGTCTAATTACAATGCTCACAGCTTAAACGACCGAAACCCCTCTGCCATATCCTGGTTGTATAACACCCCCACCAGCCAACCTGCCCCCATGGCCATAGACAATCAAAGAATGAAAGCAACACATGAAATATTATATGATGACTGGGTGAAGGGGGGCGGGAAGGGGAAAGGGGGGTCTGTTTTGCCCTTCGTTCAGGAGGTTGGGAAGCACCAAAGGAACAAGAATAACAGACGGAAGAGGGAAGCATGGAGGAGGAAGTATGATGAGTACTATGGGCTAGGTCTAGATAAAATGGAAGACCCACGACACCCCCACCAAACAAATAAGTGGTATGCAGATATGAGTGCCACAGCTAAACAAACAACAAACGAGAGCTGTTATGTCTGCTCCCTTATTCCCCACGCATCAGGTACACCCAAAGTATTGTTACCCAAAGAGTTGCCAATCATAGATGCCCAGTGTCTCCTTCATCTTACGTTGTGCAGGATTAAGAACACCTTCCAGGCACATGAAGTGACTTTTCAAATGCTACAGAACGAGAAAACGTGCTACCCAAAACCGGCAGGGGTGGTATGTCTGAAGGAACCATTTTTTGTAATTAAAGGGACACTTTTTTTTGACAACAAGTGGAAGGACGAAGAAGTAATGTGTAAAGCTGAAGCACTGAGGGGTGTGGCACCGGTGAAGCTGCGATGGATAGAAGAAACGTGCACACCCGTATGGAAGGAACACATTTCAAAACTAACCTGGGTTACGCCCATCGAAAAGCCTTTTAAGCTGCAGAGTGAAATAAACTATGAACTATGTTTCGAAGGAGAGGGGAGAACGTCCATGGGGACGAACAAGAAGTGCAACAAAACCCTCACCATCCCAGATCTAAGAAAAGGGACTGCGGCCCTTATGGACACGTACTGGGTATGTGGCAACCAGGCATACCTACACCTTCCCCCGTCGTGGAGTGGCAGCTGCTCAATGGCCACTCTGCACTCAGCTCTAATGGTGATACCAGAAAGCCACATCGATGGAAGCAAAAGGACACAGGAACGCACGCAACAGAGTGTGGCCCAACCAACTGCAGAATCACAAATGTATGTCCTGTCTTCCGGAAGCAAGGGAGAGGTGCTAACCCGTCACAGACGAGCATCAAATTACATCTCACAAGCATCATCAGAACTATTGGCTCAGATCCCAGACAAATATCGATTATTCAGCTCAGCAGAAACATTTTTTGCCTCACTCGTATCAAGTGTCCAAGCAAGGGCAAACGCAAAATGGCTCCAGATAACCCGTTGGGAATTGATTCAGCTGGCAAACGACACTGAAGAAGGATTTAACATAATAAAGGTTGAACTAAGAGCTTTGCGACTGATGACCATGCAAAACAGGTATGTCCTGGACCTATTGACGGCGATGGACGGCGGTGTTTGCCGAAAAATAGGAAGTGCCTGCTGCACTTTCGTACCTTCTGAAGATGCAGAGAACGGCTCCCTGTCCCATGTGATCGAAGCAGTCCACAACCTAGGAGAAAAAATGAAGATGGAAGGCGGAGCAGAAGATAGTACATGGTTCGATAACATCTTCTCCTGGGTTCCCTCATGGCTTGGAACAACTGTGAAATTTTTGATGCCAGCTGTGGTGTTCCTCCTTTTGATCTTCTGCCTGTGCCAGGTGGGTCTTCGAGTCTGTGCTAACGCAGTACCAAATGGTGCAATGATGATGGTGACAATGGGCAACTCACACGGTACAATAAAAACAATGCAAGAAGCACAAATACAAACAGGGATAGATAACACACCCAGGTACCAATTGGTGCCCATGTACCACGACAAGGATATTGTAGATAAGCTGTGGCACACCACCATCAAAGAGCCCCGCATACTAGAATGGTACGAGGAAGTTTGGGCAGATTTGGAGGGAGATGGTGGGTGTATATATCTCACGTGTACTCCAGATGAATACGCCAGGAGAGGTGAGAGCTTAAGGGGGGTGTGCAGAGCATGGATGCCTATCAAAGGAACTCCTGCATGGGATGAGGCGGTTATGGACGAAGCAGAATGTAGGAGGATAGAAGAGCTAAAGAATTTGTTACTTAAGTAACGAAAGGGGGGAAATGTAGGGGAGGACTGGTCCGGGAGACCCCTCTCGCCTGCGTTTTTCTCCCCAGGTGAGGGCTATAGCTCATTGGGCGTTCCCTCGTGCCACCCGGGCCCAGGTGGTGGAGGGCTCACCCGCTGGAGACATTTCCCACACGTATTGATTGCCCATACAAATTTAGCTAGGCCCAGAAACCATTTTTTGTCTGGTAAAGATGGTGTGAGCTCAGCGCACTGTAGCGCGGCCCCCACCCTTGGAGAGTCTCATCCCTGTTGCCGCAGCACCCTGGCAGATCCGCTGCGAGCACGTTCCCACGAACAAGACGGACATGAGCTAGCGCAATACGCTAACATTGTAACAGTTCGCCTCCCGCAGTGTACTATCACTATCAGCATGACCCGGCCAGCAGGCCTGAACAATGAGAAGAACGGTAAAATGGCCATCTGATGGCAGACAGTCTTAATATATATGTATATAGTAATGTCAAGACCACTTGCAAAGAATGCTTCTTCCACAAAATCTCTTATATTACAAACGCCTGTAGAATGTATTAAAATGAGAGAGCATGCTCCCATGATATAAGCAATGGTGAGCTCACACCATTACAGGTGGATACTAACAATAAAGGAACGCTCAAGGGATATGTTTGTTGCGTGTATCACTGGGCAACCTACCTCCCATGGTTTTGCGCCATAACTAAGCTAATGCTGCTAGAGTACACGAGAAAGCGAATGCAACTATACTATGAACTCATGTAAAGGATGCGCGAGAATGCACTTGTCATGTGTGTATGTCTAAGCCCCTTATGTGCCACCACCGTCACGTACAGTGGCGGGTCGTTTTCTATGTACTCCACCGACCCAACTACTACCTCATTTACTGCGAATGTATATGCATGTAACTAAAATACTGTAGCTGCTAGAATATAATGTACAAATATGGTGCTCGAACTGGGTATAATCGAGACACATCCAGCAAAAGTTTAAATGCATGTTTTGAAGCGATTTTGAATAAGTATTATAGAAAGTGTTCAAATGTTTGTGATGTCTTTACCTACATTCAGCAACACACGAGGGAGATACCTTTGTGAATGCGTACAAGGCCATTTCCCCCTCCCACCCTGCGAAGGCTGCCAAGACATGAGAACAGAGGCCCGCTCTGCGCTATTCCACCTCCCCCGACCAGACTGGAGCCGCTTCAAAGAATTTTAGCCCCACTGCAGCACCCAAGGCCGCGACCAGCCACCTGCATTATTTACAGCACAGCAGTAAACCTTTGTTTAAACTCACGCGCCCCCTCGTAAACCCCACAACCCACCGGACCGTCTTGGACTTATGGCCCTGTGCAATCAGGACACCCAACACTTTGACAACACACAGCGGAACATCCATAACAACTTCTAACAAGACAGAAAGACCTGTACCACCCGTACCAGGCCCCGAAGCTTAGCCCCTCGACCTATGGCCCCGGTCAGCAGGACACGGGTAACCAGGCCTCGATGTATTACCTCCAGACCCCTCACAAGGTGCATTCCTCCTGTGTTGCATTAACCTATAGAATAACCTATTGGAAGATTTACTAAAGAGAATAACACTGTAAATGACTGAATGACTGCGGTGTGCATGGCCGAGGGCAAGTAAGTCAGGAAAGGCATTCATCTCTGCCACAGGCCGCCTCGGCACACCAACACCGCCCGGATGAACTCAAGCCGACCTGCCAGGCCCAGCCCAACCCACGAGGGTGACCAGTGACGTCCTCCAGCCAAGACCAACCACGCCGCAGCAGCACCTATAGTTAGTCGTCGCCACCCAATCCCAATGAACTTGTGCCCCCTATAGTATGTAGGTTTTGATGACGTTTTTTGTGAATATATACGCCTGTCTTTGCGATTGTCAGACAGAACGCTCTCGGAGTTTGCAGAGTTCTTTGCATGCCCTATTCTGATTGATAAACTCCCATTTACGCTCACCCGCACTCTGTCTTGGCCTTATTCCCATTTTGGGAGAGTCTTTCATTGTCTCTCATTGCGGGGAGGATCGTGCTGTTGGGGGACGCTTGCTTTCACTCCCGAAGAGGTAACGCTGTTGAGAGGGTCAAACCACTACATCTGAGGCTGGAGAAGCCGCAAAGGTTAAGGCAGCCAAAAAAACCTGATTACTAGATACGGGCAGATGCCCAACTGAGGCCCGCTAAAGTAAGTCTACCAGAGGGCTAAAGGGCTTTGGCGAGCCCTGAAAAATATAGACACATTGATATATGAGGCTGTAGAAGGAAAAGGGGTTATGGAAGCCAGGAAAACCCAAACACTGGATATGGGCAGACGCTCAACCAAGGCCCCACTAAAGTAAGCCCATCAGAGAGCCAAAGGGCTTCGGAGAGCCCTGTAAAATATAGAGACATTGATATCCGAGGCTGGGGAAGCCAAAAACATTACGGGAGCCAGTAAAATCTGAATACTAGATACGGGCAGACGCCCAACCGAGGCCCTGCTAAAGTAAGCCTACAAGAGGCCTGCAGGACTTTGGGGAGCTTGGAGATACACAACTAAGCGAACTAGTCTGGGAACCAAGAGAACCTGTAGGGTTTTAGTGCTCAAACCAGAGACCAGAAGAATATCAATCACCTAGTCAGAAATGGTGGAATCGCATTAAAGAAACCTTTTTCTCATTGAAAAGAAAAATTATGTGTGTGTAAGACTTGCCATTCAGAACCTGCACAGAGGCTGAATACTGTATTGTGAGGAATTGATGAACCGTTAATAACCATCTTTTGAAAAGAGATCAGAACCTGCAAAGAGGCTGCAAGAGTGTAGTGTGAGATATTCACAAACTTTTAAAACCTTTTTTTGAAGAGACCCAAGCCATTGGGTCAAGCAAAGACCAGGGAGAGAGGCTATTGCTCTGGCCTAGTTGTGTTACTTTTTGTAAGTGATAGGGCCAGATAGAAAGTAGGTTTTGTACTAGGGACTATTTATTTTGGACTTTCGAAGAACACCACTAGTTTTAGTTTGGTAGTTAGGGAATTACCCTCATAGCAGTAGGGCTAGTTAGGCGTTTTATTATTATTTAAATAAACAACCTTGAACATGTCGGCAGTTTAGGGGAGGGCTCACTGGGCTAGGACTTACTCGCAGTCCTCTTTCTATGCCCGTTGGCACGCCCCCTGGCTTGCTTTCAGCACGGTCCTTGCACTTATGTGCAGGATCGACCGCCCGCACAGCCAGAGGTAAGCTGCCCCGTTTGTGGACAGCTGTTGGTTTCACGTGAACGGCATTATATTTTACTGTTTTTAGGGTTGAATTTAATGTGATTTTATCTGTTATTTACTGCGTGTGTGGATGAAGTTTACTGAATGATTGAAAACTCTGTTACCTTCCTTTAGAGAAACATAGCATTTCAGTAATTTAATCTCAGCAGTTTAGGGGAGGGCTTACTGGGCTAGGACTTACTCGCAGTCCTCTTTCTACGCCCGTTGGCCCGCCCCCTGCCTTGCTTTCAGCACGATCCTTGCACTTATGTGCAAGATAGACCGCCCGCGCAGCGGGCGCGCTGCCAGCACGCCGAAGGCACGCTTAAGGCAAGCCCGTCTGTGCCCGTCCGTGATGGGAGGGGGCGGGAGGGGCTGTTTGATAGAAGTCTTTTGCTCTCCCTTGCCCCTTTGTGCACAATATGGCCAGCTGGCTGGAACCACCATATACCCATCATGACCTCCCTCCCTGCCACCATTATTAACAGTACATAGCCCATTACTGATATGCCTACCCTACTCCTGCTGAACACCAGGTCTCTTGCGGCTCATACCGGTGAAATCTGGGACCTGCTATCCAGTAGGCAACCGGATCTCCTGTGCCTAACTGAAACCTGGCTAACGCCTAGTTCGACACCATCTCTGGTCCAGGCAATCCCCCCGGTTTACCTGATTATTCACCAGGACCGCCCACCCCCCAAACGGGGTAGAGGGGTTGCAGTTATTTTCAGGGACAAATATGCTGTTACTCAGCTGTCATGCCCCCACATACCTAGTATAGAAACTTTATTTTTTCGATGTGCCATTGCGCCTTCGTGCACTATCCATTTTTGCTCATATATCGTCCTCCCCGGCCTATAGGACCTTCCGGAAAAGGGCTAGTCGATCTTATAGCTAACCTGAACTTACAATATTCCAACCTATTGATTCTAGGTGATTTTAACCTGCATTTCAACCTGCCAAGACCTGCTGAAATTAACTCCTTCTTTGACGGTCTCTCTGATCTGCACCTTCATCAATTGATTCAAGCCCCGACTCATTCCTATGGGAATACGCTTGATTTAGTATTTGTCAAGGACTCTTTGTTACGACCCGGCCCTATCGAACCAGTGGTATGGTCTGCCCACCACCTGGTATCTTGCACACTCAAAGTAGCTGAACCATCCGGCAAACTTCTCCCTCCGAAAACCTTACTACGCCCCTGGCGTTCAGTTGATACCAAGACACTTAGTGCTCATATAGCCACCAACTGTACCTCCTTGAAGCCACTATCTTTAAAATTGCTTTCCCAAACTTGTGGCCGCCGCAGATTTCTGCGCCCCACTCAAACTGACTCAAGGCCGCAGACTACCCTCTCAACCTTGGTTTACGGATCATCTTAAATCTGCAACTTAGACAATTGGAACACAAATGGCGAAAAATCTACAATCCTGCGCTTAGGGAATCATAAATGTGCTCTCTCTACCTATCCGGCCAGTTTCAAAATGGCAAAAGCTACTTTTTGCTCCTAGGAAATTGAAAACGCCCTTTTTCAGCCCAAAACCTTATTCTCTATTGTACATTCATTAGCCTCCTCAGAGGCCCTTACTTCTAAGGTTAAGCCTTCACAAAAGCTGTGTGACGACCTTGCTTCTTTTTTATCACTAAAATTGAAACGATTCGTTCCAACATTGCTAAATCTCCTGCGATAATGACTCCTGATGCTATTATGTTTCTGGCTGCTCCTCCTGTTGACCCCTCGGCAAACTGGTCCACTTTCCCACTATTTTCCGAGGCTGAGGTTTTAGCGGCCATCTTAAAAATGAAATCATCTTCTTCGGAGGATGCTATTCCCACCACCATCATGAAAAAGATTGCCCCTGACATAATAGCAGATATTACTGCTGCCATAAATAATTCTTGCCAGTCAGGACTGGTCCCTTCGGAAATGAAATCTGCTAGGGTTATCCCCCTTCTCAAGAAGCCCTCACTCAACCCCACCAATTTCCGTCCTATTTCTCTGCTTCCTTTTCTGTCCAAAATCTTGGAATCTCTTATCACCCCCCTTCTTTCTTCTTTTCTGGGATCTTCTAAAATCTTTAACCCTGCTCAGGCTGGCTTCAGGCCAGGGAGGGGCACGGAAAGTGTGCTTGTTTCTGTACAAGACATGTCCAGCTTAGTCGATGCGGGTGGAGTTGGTGCTTTGATTCTGTTGGACCTGTCAGCCGCGTTTGACACGGTTGACCACCCCATTCTGCTTTCACGGCTAGCGCAGATTGGGATATCGGGCCCAGTTCTTGCGTGGTTTACCTCCTTTCTCTCAGACCGTACTCAGACTCTTGCCATCCCCCTTTTCTCTCTCTTTCGTGCCCCCTCACTTGTGGTGTCCCACAGGGATCCTCGCTTTCCCCGATCTTGTTCAATATCTATATCTGGGCATTGGTCAGCCTCATCCGCTCCTACGGACTCAATTGTTATTCTTATGCTGACGACACCCAAATCCTGATCCGTCTTGATCAAGATAAGGCTGGGATCTCGTCATGCCTTCATGACTGTCTGAAAGCAGTTGGGGACTAGATGGATCAGAACTGGCTTAAACTTAATGGCGATAAAACGGAGGTAGTGGTAATGGGCTGTCCCTCAGACCCCTTACTGTGGACCTGGCTTTCTGGCCCTCTTCCCAGTCCAGTCAGTAAAGTAAAAAATCTGGGTGTCATTCTCTCTGCCTCCCTATGTCCAACCAGGTCACGGCTGTGCGCCAGTCTGCCCACCATCAGATCAGGGTCCTCAAGAGAGTCTTGCCCATGATACCAGAAGCCATTCGCGCCCCCCTGTGGTGGCTGCGTTAGTCCTTACACGCTTGCACTACTGCAACTCTCTATATCTATCGCAACCGATTGGCCTTACACAGCGGCTTCAGCGCATGCAGAATCTGGCGGCCAGGATAGCCACTGGCTCTCCTTACGGCACTCATATCTCGCCAGTGCTCCATCGACTTCCAGTGGCCTAAGGTGTACATTTTAAGTCACTGTGTATTGTCCACTGTGCGGTTCATGGCCAAGGAGCTGAGTTTTTGCAGTCCAAATTCCTCTGTTACATTCCTGAAGTGACCTACGCTCCTCCACCACTAACCTACTTATTGTCCCAAGGTTTAACCATGAAAGGGTTGGCGGCAGGGCCTTTTCCATTGCAGCCTCCAAACTCTGGAATGACCTTCCACTCTCACTTATGAGTACTCCCAATCATCTTGGTTTAAGAAGAGCTCTTAAGACCATCCTATTTTAGCTCCTATTTCTACATTAGCTCTCCCTTTCGGCAAGCAGTTTTCCTCTCTAGCGCCATGATGCCCCTGGGCGACCGTGCGCTCTACAAATTCAGATAACATAACATGTCACATCTTAGTCCACCTCCTTCACCACAGAAGACAGACCAAATTGTTAAATGGTTGGTACGCCATTCAGAATTTTATATGCGTCATCGTTGTTAGCAAGAAGATATGAGGGCGGTGGTCTGTTGCTTTCCTAGATGCTGGTATTTGCAAATGTTCTAAACATGGTTCAAGTATTTAAAACTCCCCCAGGACATCTGTCTCGGCTCCGGGCATGTGTTGAGTGCCTCGAGCATTAATGTCGCGGTCTACGGTCCTTAGCAAACTCGATCTGTAGATCCATACTGGAGGCATTTGTGAACTCTAGTTGGCTGCATCTCCCCTCAATAAGTGCCATTAGTCATCGGGCTAGATGTCTTCATATCTGGCAGGTCACTTCTTCACACATTACAACAGGAACTTATTTCAGGTAAATTCAAAATCATCTTCATTCTATGATTGGTGCAGTTCCACATTTTTCTAAACTCCCTAACAAACTGGAAAGAACCACACCAACAGATGGTAAGAGATTCTGAGGTTTTATTATGGCAAACCTAACATTAGACCACATTTTGGGAAGCATGTGAAAACAAATTCCCATTGATCTAATGGAAACACTGAAGATGACCATCAAAGGAACATGCCTACAGATGCCCTGGAAAGTGTTCTAGAACAAAGAGAAAATTACGTAAGTACCTAGAAATTATAAACACCGATCAATACCTTTTACCAAGCACTTACACATTCTTGCTTTATAAACATACACCCCAATAGAAATTCTGGATGTGTCTTGTGCAGTTTTTGAAAGGTTTTTAGGATCCATTTTTGACTTAAACAATTTGATTGGTGCTTGATGCTGTTTTGATTAAGACTATATTGATCTTTGCATCCTTTCTTCAATAAAACATTTTAACAAAAACAATATTCTGGATCATTATGCACAATACAGTTTCAGATATTACCAAACTAATTTTCCTTTTAGATTAAAGGCAAAGAAGGAATACGTTACCTGTAACTCCTGTTATCCAGCATTGGTTTCTTTCATAAATTCACATGCTGTTTGAATATTCCCCATCGTCATGCTGGAAATACTCGGTAACATTAAATTATCTATTTGAATTTGAACAACTGCAATCACTTTACTGTTCTCTTATATTCGTTTTCGGTCATCTTACCCATTAGCCACTGGGCAGTGCGTCTCCATTTGCTCCACCCCTAGATGCCATCTTCAGATTAGGATAACATGTAAAAGTGCAAAGATGAGCCAATAAGAGCCGTATGCAGGCCAGGCGGAAGGGTCGCATGTGAATCTATGAAAGATACCAATGCTGGACGTATTCCTTCTCGAGCATTGATTCTTTCATAGATTCACATGCTGTTTGAATAGATTATAAAGCAGTATAAATACGCATACATTGCAAAATAGGAGAAGGAGAAGTCTCACCTTTAGAAAATCTCACCTTCAGATGAACAGATGATTAAAGCATTGCTTGCCCAACCCTGGACTCCTCCATGAAGTCCCTGCCAACGGAGTAGAATCATGTGATTGTGTGAACAGAGCTTGATGTAGTGTGACGATTCATGGATGAGGTCACTTCTTCCCGGGTGGAGCCCTTCTCTGTGAGGCTAGGGAAGTGAGCCCATTACGCAACGTTACCCCTAGGGATGATGGAAAGTGGGACCTCTTAAGAAGAAACTCCCCTCATGGGGACAAGGACTCCTGTTCAGTGATGGAACTCTCTAACCGTCTTACCCTTAAGACCATAAAGTCTGCTGGGAAACAATCTGAAAGCACTGCTTTATGTTAATGCAATACTCCTTCCTTCCTTCCTTCCTGTGAGAATTGATACCACCAAGATAAGGAAGTCTAAAATAGACATACAGTCTGATCTCAAGTCATCGTCCAAGAGTACTGTGAGGAAGAAGATTGATGGAGTTATGTAGACTACTGCTTTGCAAGTACAGAAGGTACTGGGGAGGGGTGTCCCTGAGGAGACATGAGGGATACAAAATGGACACAAACAAGGGACTATGACACTCTGCTGGGGAAGACCCAGCTGTACAACATAAAAATTGAGAAAGGATTCAGTGAGAGGCGAAGCAGGCTTGAAGCCCAGCAGACCCGGAAGTTCAACATAGTGACCCAACACCCCAAGAAAAAACAGTGACATGCCGGCATCAGAGAAGAGGTAGCGGGAGTCATGGGAGACCCGGTAAAGGATTGGTGAAGGGTGCTGAATGTAATGAAGGCATCGGGAGTGATACCCTTCATCTCAGTAGTTGTGTCAAGTTAATCGAATGGAAAGAAAGCTCTGGGAGTAATCTCCCTCGTCTCAAGAGTTGTGATAAGTACCAAGTGTGAAGATTATTATCGCAACTGATCTTGCCCCTCTCAGTTGTGTCAAAGAGGCTAAAAGAAGACCACATCTCCCTCAACACTCTATCCTCAAGAGGGACACTAAAGCTAAAGAGTACCACGAGAACAGTCTCCTTTGTCAGAGTGTTCAACGGAAACAAGGGCACCATGGGAACAATTCCCCTTGTACACGCCGACAAGAGGATGGTAAAGAAAGTCGAGGAATAACTGTGTATTGGAAACAGAAGGAGTGTACAACCTTTAAGTAAGTCCTGAGGGAAGTGTGACGGCTCAGTAATGTGCGGCTCACAACTGTGTTTAGTTTTCTCAAAGTTTGACATTTCATTTTAAACAAAAGCAGAAAATAAACCCTAACTAAACCTACTCTCCCAGGGGATTCCCTACCTAGTCTATGAGCTAAGGGAAAACCCCCTAGCACACACAAACTGGCCCTTACACTAAACAGAACAATCAAAATAAAATAACATAAAAAAGGATTACCAAATAACCAGTGACTTGGATGACTTCTACTTGTTCTGGGTAGATCTTGCTCCCCCATGAATGTCCCGAAGTCAATCTTTTCCAAGGAAAAGAAAGTCTTAAATCAGTTCTTGAAAAGTTCCAAAGAGAGAAAGTCATAAATCAGTTCTTGAAAGGTTCCAAAGACACAAAAGGTCACTCAAAAAAAATCCACTGGTAACAGTTCCTTCTTCGTTTAATGAAAAGATTCTCTTTCCAACTTCCACAAAGGAAACAACAGCACCAATGGTATTCCTGGATAGCCTCATTCCAGGAAAGAATGGAGTTTAGAACAAAAGTACTGCTTCTGCTTAATAACAACTCTTGTTCTTGTAACGTCTGCAGTGTCTTGAATACACTTAGTCAGGATGCTTCTTCTCGGGGTTTGCTCTCTTCTTCGCAAATCCCTTCTGCCAATGATACTGTGAGAGCAGGCTTCTTTGCCTCACAGTCTACTACTGCTTCTATTACATTCAAATAATGCCCTGACAAAATTATAGACAACCACTGTTCTACTGCTTCTGCTGCAACCTGAAAATGATGAAATATTTTAGGCAACTTCAACAAGACCGGTTGGCAAGGCACTCGTCTTTCTTGTATGGTAAGAAAGGGCAGCCTGTCTGCTTTCCTTTGTCTTGCAGCTACCACAAAATCTGTTTTAGCTTCCAGACTGTCTCTCTTGCTTCACTTGAACAGTCACATCTCTACAGATTAAATAGTTATTTTAATAAGCACACAGCTCCCTTTGCAAGCTTCATGTACACCTTCTTGTCTCCAGTATTTACCCCAAAGCTGTATTGTCACTCTTCCAGCCTTGGATAACCTTGTGACACTTATATATCACAGCACTCTGTTTACAACAGATTCAACAACTTTAAAACAACAGTATTCACTTCTTAATTGGGCTGGTTTCACCTGGAAAAGGTTTAAGTCTACTGGCTTGGGTAATGCTTTTTCTTTTTGTGACTTCAACTTCTTACAACTGCTAAATAATTGTTTAAGATGTAACAAGATGTAGGTTCTCTGTAGAAACGAATTTAGGTACACGCAATTTCGTTTTGATGACAAACCTTCACTTAAAGGTTTTGCATTCCCTCTTATTCGGACAGTGTTTTGCTTTAAAAGAAATCGGAAAACACAGATTCATATGCGCAACCTCTCTTTGATCTTAGATAGGCTTGTAATATTGAGGGAAAGTCAGCTTCTGCTTCATAAAGGTTTATCAGTAACATTCTCCTCAATTCAAAACTAACAATGGGAAAAAGAAAGGCTCTCTCTTCACGCAGGCACTTTAACTTTGGTGAAATAAGCGTGTGATACAATTCCCTTGTTAGAGTGACTTCCCACGACTGCGAACAACTTTTACTTACACAAGCATCAATTAAGCTAGTCACAGTTACCAGCAAGGCATTCCTGGTGATTTGGAGTACGGAGCTTCATTCACCGGCTCCACAATCAAAGCAGTTGCGGGCTGCTTCTACTTCCCAACTTTATTTCTTCTGCTACAGGCCCTCTTGGGACCCACACCCCCCTACAGCACGGGTGTCTCAGATTCGGCCTTGATAATGGAGTCTTCTTTTCTTCAGCTTCCCTCGGCTTGCTTTTGCACACCGGCCTCAGGTGGATGCACAACTTCAGCTTTGTATTCACAGGAATTAGGCACACCTGGAAAGACTGCCAGTTCCTCCCAGTCTCTTCCAATGCAGCCACAGGGAAACAGGGTTAGTGAGCACAGGACCAACTCAGAGCCTGCAGGAGAAAACCGCTCTTCCTCTGCTCCGGCATCCCTTCTGTGGTCACACTTCCTAGTGAACTGCCAGCCTTGTGCTCGGCTTCTTCTTTTGCTACTACTGCTGTCCTTCCACCTCCTACTCCAGCTTTGTTCTACTGACCCTCAGGTGGGTTAATTGGCTTCAGGTACAGGCCCTCAGAGCCAATTGCCTGATCCTGCCAAAAGCTATTAGGCCGGCCTGCCTGCCTGTCCGTGACTCCTACATGCCTCGTCAACCTTCTTTGTCAAGGTCCCTGAGGGACTCAGGAACATGTAGTCCATTTTAAAGAAATTAGTTTTTCTTCTTTAAAATAGCAAAATGCCATCAGAAGGGCAGGGTTACAGGGAAAGTTAAAAAGAGGTTCTTCCCAGTCTTCCTGGTCTGATACCCCCCCCCAACCCATGCGATCCTCCCACAATGCAACACCCCCAGGGTCAGAATGAGAGTGCGCCTGCCTTCCCCTTGCCACATGAGGCGGGTCTCAGGCCAGGTTCCTGGGAGGAATCCCGTTGGATTTTCGACAGAAGCATGGGAAGAATTGCCAAGGTTGATCAAAACTGTTGCAGGAAGTTATCCAAAGAGAAACAACAGCTAATCCAGGAGAATTGAGTCATTCCCCTGGTTAGCCACATCATTGTTGAATCAGAAAATAAGACAAAAGGTTACCAAACTGAAGCCTAGAGACTGGCTAAATTGAACAGGAGAACATAGCAGTTGATGAACTGTTGAAACAGGAGAAAGGAGTCAGAAGATGAGCTTTTATTAAAGACTAATTGAAACACGCCCACAGGGCTGATCCTATTGACCCAGAAAGGAGGCATTCTCCTGAACTTTTTTATATTAATGTCTTTTGTTATTGGTAGGGCTAGAGTGGGCTAGTTTGGACAGAGGACAGACACTGAGTTTGACAAACACACTGACAATGAGCACCCAAGTTATTCTTTAGTTAGGTAGGGAAATCCCTTTAAAAGACAGGCAGACAGTCTTTTTCATTATTATTATTTAAAGAAAGATCATAGTGAAGCACTTAGTCCGACTCCTTACGCCTGCATGCCACAGTAGCCCCCCCTGTAAATGTCCACCAGCGTAACACTGGAGAGGAAGGCAGAAGTGGATGAAATGGCTTTCGTAGAACACGCTTAACGCTGACCTGTGAGCCACCTATTAGTCAGTGGTGACAGAATGAGATGCAAGCAGAGAGCCATCAGGAAATGGAAGACTTTGAAAGATTCTTCCCAACAGCTGTGGGGCCAAATGCCACAAACGGCTGCAAAGATTTTGGAATAACTTGGTACCGCCAACATTGTACTTCAAAACTCACATGACATCAAATGAATGCAGAGAGCGCTCTGCCAGAGTGGAAGGAGATCCAAAGAAAATAGGTAGAACCAAAGGTTCATTGAGGTGGAATGATTAAGTCACTTTGGGCATGAAAGTGGGATTTGTACGTAGAAAGACCTCGAACTTCCAAAATACAAGGTAAGGTGGCTTAGAGGATAAAGCCTACCAGCCTGTATGGCTGAGGTGATGGTAACCAAGAAAGCAGATTCCACAGAGGAATTTGATGCTTGCTTCATGCACGGGCTCGAAGGGAGGGCCCATTACAAAGGACAATGTTCAACTCCCCAGGTAGAGCTGGCACTCGTACTGGGGAGAAGGAACAGAAAAGGACCTTTAGGAACGTCTTAATTAGCTGGTGAGACCACAATGAAGGGGAAGTAGAGGTGCTAGTAAAGTGTGAAACAGCCACCAGGTGGACCTTGATGGAGACAGGGGGCAGGCCACCGTGGGCAAAAGAAAGCCGGTATGCCAAAATCTGGTGAGGTTTGAAGTGGAAGGGATTTACCTCCCGAGCAGCACACCATATCGTGAAACACTTCCATTTGCTTTTATACGAAGAAACAGTACCTGGAGCATGAGCATTTGCTAAAATGTCTCTGCAGTCTTGGGGCATGGGAAAGCGCCCAAATTTAAGGAAGCAGGAGCCAGGCCGTTATATTGAGGGAAGACAGGTTGTGGTGCAGGACCGCTCCCTTGTCCATGGAGAGGAGGTTGAAGACTAGCGTCAGTTTGATGGGAGGTGCTAATAAGAGGGTAACAAGTTCAGAAAACCAGAACTGTTGGCCAGGGCGGAGCCACCAGGATCAGTTTGCATCACTGTGTTCTGAAAACATGGAGGACCCTTGGTTTTAGAGGACACTGGCGGGAAAAGCATAAAGAAATATGTTTGCCCACAGGAATGTGAAAGTGTCTTCCAGGCTGCCGGCTTGGGGAAACCTCCTGGCAAATGCGCAGCATTTCGTATTTTATTTTTGTGGTGAAGAGCTCCAAGTTCAAGAAGACTCCCCACATTTGAAAGACCCAAAGAACTTGGCTGTAGAAGAGTTCCCATTCCTGGCAGGAATGTAGTTCCCTGCTGTGGGACTCATCCACTGATTTCTGGATACCCGGTAGGTGAAAGGGGGACATGAACATCTGATCTGCAAGAACCCATTCCCAGAGGGACTGTGCTTCCGCAGAGGGGATGACCGATCTGGTGCATCCCCGTTTCTGGATATAAAACCTAATGATCACGTCGTCTGTAAATACCCAAACTACTTTTCCTTGGAGATGGAGAGGAAAGGACTATAGAGCCGAGAATATCAACTTCAGGATGTTCATATGAAAGGATTTTTCATTGTGCGACCAAAATCCTCTGACATGCAGATGGCCGGTGTGGGCTCCCCAGCCCTCCATAGAGGCATCGGTTGTGACCGTGACTTGATGGTTTGGTGGTACGAATGGTGCTCCTTGAGTGAGGTTGGTACTCACTGAACATTAGCTAAAGGTGTCATAGAAATTATGTAAAAAGAACACCTTGTTGTCCCAATGGCCGATGGCTTGTTGCCAGCGGGCGTCTAGGAACTCCAGAACAGGCCACCTGCGAAGCCGGCCGTGTTGTATGAGGGAAATGCAGGAGTACATAATTTCTAGGCGGGACTTCAGGGTGCAGACAGACGTGACCTGGCTCTGTGACAGCTAGTGGGCCTTTACAAAAATAGACTTGACCCCGTCGAAGTCAGTGTGTCCAGTTGCATTCCAAGAAATGTATTTGCCAGGAGAGTGTTCAGAAGGACATGCTGTAGTTGACTGTAAATCCCAGCAAAGATATCTATCGTCATCTTTGTGTGTTTGTGGGCCCGATGGTAGCAGGGTTATGTATTTGGTGAATAGCCTTGGAGCAGACTTGAGACTAAAGGGTAGGGCTTTGAACTGATAGTGATACCCTGCCACGGGAAACCTCCGGAATTTACTGTGGCAATGATGAATTGGGATGTGGAAATATGTGTCTTCTAAGTTCAGGAAAGACAAGAAATCGAACTGTTTCAACTGACTGAGGATGCGTTGAAGCATGACCATCCTGAAGGTTTTGGGATTAGATGAACTTGTTCAAGAGACAGAGGTCTCGGATTGGTCTCCAGCCACCTCAGTAAACACCTTGTCCCCACTCGTTACATAGCACGCATTCTAAGCTCCTTTTGAAAGGAGAGTGCAAACCTCACACCTTAGCAGTGAAAGACATTTCTCCACCTTTGTGGAAGGTGGAATGTTGAGCGGTGTTTGTAGAAACTCCAGAGTATAGCTGTGTCGTAGTAAGGAGAGCACCCACTTGTCTGTGGAAATATGTCACTGATAGAGGAAACTGGAAAGATGCCTGCCCACTGGGGTGTGGTAGCGGAGGGGGCCCGTGTTGGGGTTAGGCCTATTTATTAAGCTGGCCTATCTCCTGGGAGAATCCATGACATCGCGGGCTGCCTCTTTATGACTGATTGACCTCTGATGCCGTCTCCTGAAGTAGTGCTGGCTCTATAAGATTGTGAGCGATAGGCTGGACAATAAACCCAGTACGTTCTGGGGAATTGGGATTTATTGGACCGAATTACTGCGGACGTTGCTGTGAAGTACCAAAAGATCAAGCAGTGTCAGTGTCAGTCTGGGTGTGTAAAGGGTTTCATCCACTTTTTCCTAAAGAGGTCTTCACCATTGAAGGGCATGTCTATCACCTTTGCCTGGACACCAGGGTTACAATTTGTGGCTTTGAGCCTTCCTTTGCACCGCAAGATTAAGCCGCTTCCCATCTGGTGAAAGCCATTGTCAGCGATGTCAACGGCCACCGAGACATGATCGGAGGCATCTTCTCCTTCATGAAGAAGTTTGAAAGTTTCTTCCTTCTTGTCATTGACAAGAAATCCAGGAAAGACCCCATCATATAACACAGTACACGATTGGATCGGCAAAGCACAGCAAGGGAATTAGCAACCTTAATGGTGGTAGCTACCATAGACACAATGTTGCCAAAACCATCCAACTGTCTAATTTCCTTGTCTGGAGGCACAGCACAAGGAGAAGAGGAATGGGCTAATCTCTTGCAGGCAGCAGCAGATACCACAGACTGTGGACTGGCCTGAGCACACAGACACTTGGGGGCAGTCTCAGGTGCCCTATATTTTTGAGAGGAGCCCCAGAGGGGTTTTTCATGGTCAAGACTATCCTCCCAGATGTCATAGTGCAAAGGAAAGGACACTATGGTCTTTCAACACTGCTCCCTGCTTTTATAGAGAAAACCCCCTTTCTGTTCAGTGAGGAGTGAACAAACATCTGGCTGCTTTTTAACATGATGGTGTGAAATGTCTCCATCTCATATGTTGGAGAATCCCCCATTGGCAGGTCAGAAGGCTCAAAATATGCAGGACCAAATCACCAAACTCATCCGTGGTAGAAGAGTGAATGTATGCCCCATCCAATGTCTTTCTCCGACTCAGAATCCGAAGGGACTTCTGAAGGGTGGTGCTGAAGGGACTCAATGCTGGTGTCTAGGCAGAACAGGAGGCATAACCTGTAGTGGAGGAATGTATGGAAAGCTAGACTGCAGTTGTGATACCAGTGTTTGCAAACTTGACAAGATATCAATTCAGAGGTAGTGGGCCTCTGGATGGCTGGGAACAGGCAGTGATTATGCGAGAACAGGAGGCACAACAGGTGGCTGCATAGGAGGCAAAATGGTCGAGGGCACACAAGGTGGGTCATTAGGTATGGCAGTTAGATACCTCTTTATCATGCCTGTTTGCAACCCCAACCTAGCCAGTGATAACAAAAATTCCATGACCGTTGGGGTGGGCCATGACAAAGGGTTGGTAACCTTGTCTTTACACCATGCTTCAAACTTTCTCCATCTGTACACATAGATGAACCATGTCCAAAGTCTGCACACAGCCAGTAGCACCGCCAAAGCCTCATCTTTCAGGTCCCAATCTTCATCCTTTAACCTCTCAAGAGCCACACATGTAGGCTTAGAGAGCCTAGATTTGGGTGGAGCACCAAACCTTCCGAATGGACAAGTCTGGCTTCAGAGGTAACCAGCGAGGTGGGTAAACCGCCAACTCCATAAGGTCTGGGTACCACATCCTCCTCACCCCTTCCAGAGCAAATAGGTACAGGTAGGCCAGAAACAGCCTCAACCTCTTGAGAACCCACAGGATGACTGAGATCGGCAGGAATGCAGAGTGAATGTCAAAGACCCACTTGACCAAGAATGCATCCCCTAATTCCCCTCAGAGGAAAGTCCATCAAGCAGAACTGCTTGCATTTTTGCGCTGTCGCAAACAGGTCTACTGATGGGGTTCCCCAAAGGGAGGAGGTCTTCCACTCATAAGAGACCGTACTCTGCCTGCTCAGAGCATCCAACAACCTGTTCTCTGTCTTTGCTAGATGGACTGCAGAGATCAAGATCTTGTTCTCTAATAAACAGAACCAAATCCTTATGGCTTCCCTGCAGAGGGGCAGTGACTGCACACACCCTTGCTAGTTGAGGCAGAACATTGTCACCCTATTGTCTGTCAGAGGGAAGGCGCAAAAGCCGTCAAGACTAGTCGGGCCTCTCAAAGCTCCAGCAGATTGATCCACCAACAGCATTTCACTTGGGACCAAAGGCTGCTCACCTGCAGAACCCTGCAGTGAGTACTCCAAGCCTTCCTGGGAAGCATCTGTTATCACTGGAGTGTCACATTTCACCGGCGTTCGTATGCCGCACAAGCATTGACTTGGATACTTGGGCTTGCTTGCTCGCAACAGCACTACATTTCCCGATGCCCCAGATGACGCATCAGAATGCTAAGCAGATAGTGGTCAATTTTTCCCCCAACTTATTGGGGGGAAAAAAGACACCTTGGAAACTATCATTGCATCACTTCTCAATTGGTGCTTCGGGTCCTGAGTGGCACTTGTTTCGTGCTTTCCTTGTTTCGCTGTTGCTACTGGATCCTTGGTGTTGGACTCGGCTTGTGTATTTTGGATTGCATCTCCCTCAATGTGGCTAAATATTGGATTTATGGTTGTGGACCCTGGCCTTGCATGGATTTTTCTTTGAATGCTCTGCAATATTTCCTGGATTCTGCTTCAGCTCCCAAAGGACTTTTCTGCCTTCTGTTGGGGTCTACTTACCTTTTGTGAAGGAGCCAACTGCCTTTAGAGAACATCCTCATTCCATCTGGGTTAGGTCCGTGCGAACTGTGCACTAGACTGGTTGCTGCGGGTCTGGCCAGCTTGGGGATCATCCGGGCGGTTACCTGATCTATGGACACACTATATTCTGGGCACCCATCAGACCCGCTGTTTGTCTGCAATTCTCTGTAGTAACTCATATCTATTGGACCCAAGGTAAGCCAAATAGTTTATTCTCAACTACGAGGGTTGTGGTGCAGTTGGCCTCTGCTCCTTTGCAGTAAACTCTCTTCTCCTATTCTCTAACAGCATGGTACTGGTCTCTTTGGGGTATTTTGCTGTCTGTGAATCCTGCTATTTCACTTAATACCTTCTCACGTGTCATTTAGGGGAAGGTTTACTGTCTCCAAGGAAGTCAGAAGAAGACACAACATTGAGCCTCTGGCCAAGGTGCCCAGAACAGTTCCCTGCGATGTTTTCTGGTCAACAGACCACTAAAGGTTGATGGCCATGGCCCTCAATATCAGGACATCTGTCATGTCACCTGAGAAGCCACTGAAGGGAGCGCATCCGAAGTCTGGCCTAAGGCACCAAGAAAATGCAGGAAGTCATGAGGCCCAGAAGGTGGAGGTAGGCTGCTGTTGTTAGAATGCTTAGGTTCTAGAACCGCGTGTCCATTTTTCCAATGCTGGTGCACTCTCTAGTGGGGGTGGGGAGGTGCTTTCACATCTGTGTGTCCAACACTGCTCCGATAAACTGGAGCCTTTGCACTGGTGTCATGTGGGACTACTGCAAATTCAGGGAGAAGCCGGGGCTGCGCCACAGTGACCAAGTGTCCTTGAGATGCCTCGAAACCTGCTCTGGGGACAGACAGTATACGTGCAAGAATACGAAGACTCAGGATCTCCCGAGGGGTGCAGCCACCACTGCCAACAGCTTGGTGAACGGTCAGGCCAAAGGGAAGCACTCTGAACTGGTAATGAGCATGCCCTATGATAAATCTCAGGAAAAGTCTGTGCTTTCGATGGATCGGCACATGAAAGTAGACGCCCTGAAGGTCTGGCAACACCAATCAATCCTGGTATAGCTGGAGAATCTCTCTCAGAGTGGGGAGGTTGGATGCACCAGCACCATTGAGACAGACCTGGTGACCGTAATGGCACCTGCGAGCAAACTTGTAGTTTGCCGGTCCGGGAGCTTACCGGTACCGTAGTGACCCCCACTGTTCTCCAGAGCCCATAACCACAGTCACATTGCTTCTCTGCATAGAGACAAGGAGCCCATACCACCTTGTTTGGTTAGGTAGCGCATGGCCACTGTGCTCTCTGTCTGGATCAGCAGTCTTGTGAGGAGGAAGGCAAGCAAGCCAACATGATTGCCCTCACCTCTAGCAAATTGATGTGCTCCCTACAGTCCGAAGGGAAACCACAGCCTGCTCGCAGTCAGTTCTGACAGGTGAGCGCCCCAACCGGTCAGAGATGTGTCTGTGACCACCGTAACCTAGAGTCAGGCTTGATGAAACAACGTGCCTGTCAGCAAGTTGTCGCTCATGGTCCACCATGCAAGTTGCTGATGCACATGGTACGAGACCTGTACAAGGTCTGACATGTGGCCCTGAAATTGTGTCAATTGCCAACCAAGAAAGGAGCCACTGAAGCAATCTTATGCAGAGCCTTACCTCAGGAACCACTAGGATGCAGGATGCCATGAGGCCCAGAAGGCACAGAGAAGCAGAGACCGAAAAGCAGAGACCGGAATTTGGTCCTGTGATTAGGGGACATTGATGGGAATGCCCTGCCCAGACGAGCTTCCAAGACTGCTCTGATATATCGGAGAGACTGGGACAGCGAACCGTGAGACTTTTTGAATTTCAGGAAAACCCAAGGTGTGCAATAGAGTGCATGTTCTCTGACACCAGATCTGGGGAGCGAGTTCGGACGAGGCTGTCATCTGGGTATGGAAAGACAAAAACCTTCCCTCCTGAGGCAAGATGCCACTACTACCATATCACATCTCCACGCTTACTCTCTTCTTACACCACCACTCAACTAGAACACAGCTATACTATGACACCATTCGGTATAGCTGTTCTCATACCATCACCTGCCTCATACTCCCCATCACTCTAAACACTGCTGGATACGCACCCCCCAGCCTAGGAGTTCTCCTCAGGCTTAAAAGCAGCCAGGATCGTTGTGGATAATACCGGCCAGAGCGAACACATACTGCTGATCTCCCAACCACCACACCTACCGCTAAAAAGCAGCTAACACACGAATGCCACACCAGCTGCACATATACCCGGTGCTCACACGCACCTTTGACTCCCTCTATTTCTCTCTACTGACTTGAACTTCAGTTCCCGAGGGCGTTCAACCTACCAGCGCCTTGAGACCACACCAATGGTACATAAGGCGCTATATAAATGCAAATTAACATAACATAACTACTAGCAGCTTGGTGAAAACTCTGGGAGCCGAAGAACAACATGACTTTGAGCTGGTAGCGATGTTGGCCCATCATGAATCTTCGGTACTTCCTGTGCTTCCGATAGATGGGCACATGGAAGTAGGCATCTTGAACGCCCAGTGATACCAACCAGTTGTGCAGATCGAGGTCTTACAGGATCTAGGCTAGAGTAACCATCTAGAATTTGTCCTTGCGTAGCGAGAAATTCAGCAGCTGCACATCCAGAATGAGATGCAATCCCCCATCCTCCTTCGACACCAGAAAGTAGTTGGAATATCTGCCCCTGCTTTGCTCAGAGTGTGGTATCAGCTCTATTGTGCTCATTGAGAGAGTCTGATGGACCCTCTCCAAGAGGAAGGAGTCTGGAGGCGAGGGGTTGGGTTGAGGGCCATGGTCCAGGGGACGTTGCACAAACGGGAGACAGCCCTGTTGGAGGACCTGCAAGGCCCAAGCATCTGACGAGGTCCTGGACAATTCTGAGCTGAACAAGGGGAGCCTGCATATTCGTGGCAGAAAATCTCAAATAGGTGTTATGTCTTGTGAGGGGACAGTAGCAGCCACTGCTCCTCCTCTGCGGGCACCTCTTATCCTACCCCTTGGGAATCTCCTGTCTTGCAGCCTTCCCAGAGGTGCCTGGCATCGGCCATGCAGGACATATGAGGCTGAGAGACGAAACCCCTGACCCCTTGAGGAAGGCAAGAAGGTTTGTTTCACAGTTAGACCCAAGGACTTTGCAATCACCTCTAATGACTGGAACATCTGGAGGGCGTCATCAGCCTTAGCTCCAAACAAGTTCTGTTCATCAAAGGACATGTCCAAGAGTTTAGCCTGGACATCCTCATCTAGGGGCTAAGGCTAAACTCATTACCACTGTACTTGCGGCCATGGATACGCCGACACAACCGGCCATGTCCAGTCCCGATTGTAAGATCTGACGAGAGACTTCCCTGCCATCACCTACCATTGACACAAAGCCCTCCTGCATCTCCCCCTAAGGAACATGCTGAGCTGTATTGACCACAGCAGACCAGAGACCGAACAAGAACTTCACCAGGGTGCAAAAGGTGTTAATTGCATGAAGGGTGAGGTCGCCGGACGCAAAAACATTCTTCCCACAGGCGTCCAGTCTTTTACTCTCCCGATCGGGGAGGAGAGAAGGAGCGGTGGGGTATGACTTCAAGTTTGCAGTTGCAGCCTGTACCAATAAGCGCTCATGAGGCATGCGTGGACAAATATATTGGATCTGAAGGGTCAGGAGAATTCTGCATAGCCAGCTCTCTGTCAACCACAGGTGTAGTGGTGGGCCTCTCCCACACCTTTATCACTGTGCCTCAACTGCTACATTGAACAGTTGCAGAGTCTCCCTTTTATGGCCATCGTCCAGGATGGCCATCAACTCAAATTGAATTGTGTGCCTGGATGGAGCGGACATTACCAGGATCTCGGCCACCTTAGCCATCAGTTTCTGAAAAGCCACCTGAGGAGTAGGAGCTGGAAGAATGCCCAGTTCAGGGAGGTGTCCAGACCAGTGGCATTCTGGAGGTCAGAGGCTAGTACATTTTCATCCTCCACATAGAACTCCTCTGGGAAGTCCCACTCTTCCCAGGAGACTAAAGGTTCCAACCCAAAGGGCACCTGGTCCCCCTGTTCATCGTAGATATCGTACATCTTCGAAATGAAGGGTTTCCGAGGAAGAGGACCCTATTCACTAGGAGTTCCAGCGCTGATCACCATCGAGAACAAAGTCAGAACTTGTGCCGCGACCTCCTTGGCTGAATACGGAGTAGGATGACAATGGGGAACGTTGTCCCTCCTAGGGTCCAGGTCCAAGCCCGTAGGTATGCAAGAGTGATTCCCAAGATGTACACTGCCAGTCCCTGAGGACGCAGTGGGACCAGTCGGCGCTGATGCCGTGGCCACCAGTGCCATCGCCTGGGCCAAAGATGCTGAGGTCGAAGCTGCCAGGGAGTTGGCAAAGATGTCTAGCATCTTTAGCGGAAATGGTTTCCATGCCTCTGGAATGGAGGATTGGTTTAGAAAGGGTACCTGGGCGGCCTTTTATGGGAATTCCCTGGAGTGGTGGCTCTTTTAAGAAGATGACGAAGAATGCCAGTGCGAGGATCCGCTTGGAGAGCGGGATCTCTTGCAGTGCTTCTTCTGGTCCTTCTCCTTGTGTGGCAGTGACATCTCTTTGGAACGCCGATCCACGTCGTTCGTCCTCGAATGAGACCACCCAACTTCACCCCTTACCTTGAGGATGTAGGTAAAGATCTTCACCAGCTGTTCCCGTAGGGTCTTGGGGTGCATGGACTGGCATGACCCGCAGTCCTTGGTGTTTTGCTCCTCACACAAGCAATAGAGGTAAATCCGATGCGGTTCTGATACTGACATCTGTCGGTCGCAATCCTTGCACGGCTTGAAACCCAGAGACCTTTGTTGCCTTGGGCGTGGCATGTGTACAAATTTGAAAAGCTTGACAGGATTGTTCCTGATGATGAGCAGTGCGTAGAAAAAGGAACTGAGGTCACGGGGCAATGCACCTTTCTGTATACAGGCCCAACGTCATGTCTAGAGTAGAGCCGCGCTGCACCCCAGATGGCGGAAATGTTTCTGAAGAACAGCTGAGGTGTGGATAGAATTATCCTAGAAGAAGGAATCCATTAATCCATTAGATGTTGCCATGACATTGTGATCAGATCCACTGTTGCCAAGTTAAAGGGCAGGACCCTCCCTGACTGTGGCTCCTTGTCCAAGATTACTGTGAACTCTTACTACTGTCATAGCCTCGCCAGGCCGGGCTGCCATGGGCGATGACCCCCTTCCCGACCACCCTACGGTGCTGAGCATTCAGGTGCATGTATGGTGAAGCTTGCTGCATCTCGACATCAGCAGAGGTATCCAGCACACTCGCATGTCATGCAGGCCCACTGCCAGATCCATTAGCTCCACTTTGTCAGATAAAGTCTGGTACTCGATCAAGGGCCACGCCCAACAAAGCCTCAAACCCAAAGGGGATGGGGTTTCCCACTTCATCAAATATGGTCTGCATGGACATGAAGTCCAAACTGTACTCAGGTGCGTAGTCTCGGTCTTGTGTGTAGAGTGTTGTTGAATGGGGAAGTCTGGCTTTTGCACTCGGCACCTTAGCTGCAGGCGGCCACAAACTTGTCTTCAGTTTGGTTGAGGTCAACGGTTTATGCCCTTTTTTGACACCTTCGTGCTGAAGACTGAGCTGAAGCCATGCCGGGCGCAGCCTTCTCGAAGAGCTACAGCATCTGCTGCCTAAACTCATCCAACT
Organism: Ambystoma mexicanum; assembly: GCF_040938575.1. Taxonomy (NCBI): domain Eukaryota; kingdom Metazoa; phylum Chordata; class Amphibia; order Caudata; family Ambystomatidae; genus Ambystoma; species Ambystoma mexicanum. Next base: position 850,657,637 of record NC_090930.1, read on the forward strand.
TCTACTTAAGTATACCCGTGGAGAGGTAAGACTTGCCACTCTCCTCTGAAGAGTCTGAAACGTGCCTCTGATGCTGCTTCTTTTGTGGGAGGATGAGGAATGATGACACTGCAAGAGAGCAATCTTTTCCTTGATCTGTTATGCCACGTGCCATCCCTGTCATCTATGTGGCGTATATCATCAGGAAGCATGCGACCTAGCTTGCATCATTTATGATCACATTAGTAGATTTATTATTAGAACAAAGCCTTGTATCATTAGAGTTGAAGCTTTAAAGTAGGACTTCCCCGTTTAAAAATCTTTTTAGACCCAAAAAGCTTACAGAACTACTGACCCGTAGCTGGATGGCCCTGGCAAGCAAAACTATTGGGGAGAGTAATCAAGTGTCAACTTCAAGCCCTTCTGGCGAAATCACAAATCCTGGATACTTTTCAGTCCGGATTTTGTCCCCTTCATATGACAGAATTGTGCTGCTCTCTGTGAGGGATAACATATTAAATCACTCCGATGAAGGTCAATTGACACTGCTGATCATGTTAGGCTTATCAGCTGCATTTGACAGTGTAGATTCAAATTCTGTGCTTGGCAGATTGGTAGGGGTTGCTGATGTCTCCAAAAATGGTTTCAGTCTTTCCTGGATAGCCACTTCAAATGTGTTAAAATGGGGAGCTATATCTCTAATTATATTCCAGTATCCTCTGAAGTTCCCCAAGGTTCTTCCCTATCCCCATTGTTATTTAATATCTATACGCAACGTCTTATGGCAATTTTTACGAATGCAATCTCTGCTACCATTGATATGCAGATGTTATCCAAAAATATATGAAGGTTAGCAAATAGGTAGAGTCACTGCATGACAATACGCTGCTAAAGCTGGTCAGTGGATGACTAATAACTCCAACTAAATCCAAACAAGACCGAACTTTTCTTGTTTGATACTAAACACCTCATTGGGGTGTCTACAACGATTATCTCCCCCTCCCCCCATGTCTATTTAGTCACGCTATGACTTTTGCGACTAAGGTCAAGAATTTAGGATGCATTTGGTAGTGAAGCTTGGGTTGTAAACATCAGGTTGGAGTAATTGCACAATCTGTCTATCATCTTAGTTTGCGCCGCCACACCCTTCCTGTTGTGGTGGGCTCCCTCGTTAATTCCAGACTGTAATGCACAAACGGCTTGCTAGCCAGCATTCCTGCAAACCAATTTAACAGATTACAAAATGCCCAAAGCGCAGCCATCAGACGCATCCTTAAGCTCCCTAAAATGGCCTCAGTCTCGTCAGCCCGAATAGTCTGCCACTGGCTACCTGTCAGGCAGAGAATAGATTTTATAATCCTGTTCCTGGTTATCAAGTGCATAAATGGTTCTGCACCCTCTTATTTGGTTAATGAAATGTCTCATTATTGTTATTGTTATTTTACTTGTACAGTACCAAAGCCCATAGGCATCCAGGCACGAAGAGACATATACAGTGACAGAAAGCTACCTGCAGGAGTTTGTACTAATTGAAAAGGTGTTTTCAATTGTTTCCGAAACGTAAAAAGGTCCTTGGTCTTCTGCAGAGGTATAGGCAGGGCATTCCATGTCTTAGCTCATTGGGTATGAAAGGCCCTACCGAGCCCACGAGATCGTTTCACTAGGTGTTGGACTAGTAAGAAGACATCAGCAGACCTGAGATTTCTTTTAGGCTGATCGATACCAACAACGTCCTTCAGGTAAGCTGGTGCATTCCCAAAGAAGTATTTATGGCAGATAGTTTGTAATTTAAACTGAATTCTGGCTTCCACAGGAAGCCAGTGTGCTTTTTTTCTGGCACCAGTAGTAGGCTCCGAGTGTTTCATCTGAAAGATGATACGGATGGCTAAAGTCTGTATTTTTTGTAGTTCATGAATGTCCGCTTTGTTTGCCCCACCTAGGAGCGCATTGCAGAAATCCACACGTGGTAGGATAACGGCTCTCACAAGTTTGGTACGATTTTCGACTGAAACAAGTGGAGCGACCTGCTTAAGCACTTTAAGATGATAATTAGTGCTCTTAGAGATGGCTGTGACGTGGCCTTCACAATCTAGGCTATTCTCCATAAGTGTACCCAAGGTTTTTACTTTCTGAACAACTTTGATATAGCTGCCGTCTATCCTGAAACCTGAATACTCTTGGCCCAAATTTGTTTGTGCCTGACGGGTGCCAAAAAGCATAAGTTCAGTCTTTGAGGCATTTAGGCAGAGCCAATTTGCTGACATCCACTGCTTTATCAATTGGTACACCATATCTACTATGCGTTGGTCGGCATCGTGATCCCCAGTGGTCTTAGATTAGCAGCATCAGTAGGATCTAGTCCTACTTTTTTAGTAAGGGTGAGACTGCAACATTTTTATCGACTGGGGGATTACACCCAACCGAAAAGAAGTATTTGCAAATCTACAAAGGAAGGGCGCAAACAATTCTTTATGATCCAAACTAAATTTGGATGGGAGCAGTAAGCCGGGGCAGTTAGTAGGATGCAGCAATTTAAGGATATTTATCATTTCTTCTACAGCGGTTTACTTAAATGTGAAATCTGATGCTAATCTAGATGTAGTAGCAATTTTGGAGGTAAGGCCCTGTTGAGTATTATCGGCCGGCTCGTGTTCTTCACTCGCCCGATAAGAACCTCTTACATTTTTCTTCCACCCATTGAGTGTCCAAAGGCGACAGACGTTTTTCAGTCTATGGGCTGCGGTTGTAGAACTCCCTCCCAATATCGCTGAGCAAGTTGACATCTCTACTGGCTTTTAGGAAAGCTCTGAAAATCTTTATTTTGCAGTAAAATTCTTGTTACGGTTGAACTTTGATCAGAAAGTGGAACATTGCATTACTTGTACCTAGATGCGGTTTAGTTCGTGAAGTACGAGATGGGATACATTAGGCACCGTAATCGTATTTCTGATGCTTGTATCTGCTTAGATTCACATGCTGTGCATAGGCCGACATCTAGTGGAAGTTGCAGAGTATTACAGTTTGTTTTTTGAAACTCGAAAATGGGTGTCGACCTAGGGCGTGCTAGTAATAACATCCCTAGTGTGACGTCCACTGTACCCATGATCCCTCACGCGTGTAGGACCCTCAGATTGTATTTTTTCTGACATGAGGTAGCATGAGGAGTAGCGGGAGTACAGAGTATCCAAGCAGATAAGATAGATAAGACTACAATCATCCATGCGCCTTCTCTCAGAGGGGAGGAAGGGCGGGCGCATGTGAATCTAAGCAGATACAAGCAAATAAATGTCTTAGAACCACTTGTCCCACTTAATTATCTGTCTTGGAATTAGTCTCAATGCAGTAGCGCTGAGTAAAGGTGTGAATAGAGCTCCATGTAGCCGCTTTGCAAATGGTGTCAAGGGGTACATGTGCAATGAAAGCCAGAGTGGCCCCAGTGCCTCTTGTAGAGTGGGCCCTTGGCGTAAAAGGCAGAGTTTTATCTGAAAGGGAGTAGCACAGCAGGATACATTTGACTACCCATTTCAAGGTGGCACCTTTAGAGACGCGATCTCCTTCTCTGCCTGTAGCTACGGAGACGAACAGTTGATCTGTCTTCCTTAGCGGTCTGGTCTTGTCTACGTAGTAGAGGACCGCTCTTCACACATCTAGTGTGTGTGTAGTTTCACCTCAGCAGAGCTTTTGGGTTCTTGGCAGAAGGCCGGTAGCTCAATGGACTGGTTAACATGGAATTTTGAAATGAACTTAGGTTAGAACCTAGGGTGAGTTCGTAGAACCAGTTTATCTTTATGAACAGTAAAGAAAGGATCCTGCACTGACAGAGCCTGAATTTCACTGACCCTTCTTATGGATGTAATGGCTACTAAGAAGGCAGTTTTATAGGTCAAGTGTTTGAGACTAGCTTTATGCATGGGTTCAAAGGGGGGGCTATGAGTTTAGCAAGCACCACATTAAGGTCCCATCCTAGTGGTGGGTTCGAAATTGGAGGGTGGAGTCTCTTTACTCTTTCCATAAAGGCTTTAACCACTGGTACTTTCCACCACAACACCTTGTTATGGGAGGTGGTGTAGGCTGACAGCGCCGCCAGGTGTACCTTAAGTGAATTAAATACCAACCCTGCATCCAGCAGGTGGAGCATGTAGGTGACAATATTGGAAGGAGTGCAATCAACCGGGTTGATTTGTTTATTCTGGCACCAAATAACAAATCTCTTCCATTTATCAAAGTAACAGTGTCTTGTGTGGTTTCCTTGATTCTTTTAGGATATACATACATCTCTGTGGTAGATTGAGATGGCCAAACTCTATGACTTCAGGAGCCATGCTGCCAAGTTCATCGAGCTGGGTTGAGGATGCACTGTTTGTCCTTTGTGCTGGCATAGTAGGTTGTGCCAGCACGGGAGTCTGATGGGTTTGCACACTGCCAGTTTGTGCAGGTGCGGGAACCACGGTTGTCTCGCCCACATGGGAGCAACTAGGATGAGCGTCATCGATTCCATGTGCATCTTGTTGACCACCTTCCTCAACAGAGGGGTTGGTGGAAAAGCGTAGGCAAACATCCCCGACCAGTTCATCCATGGAGCGTTCCCCGTGGAGTCTGGCTGGGGGAACCTGGATGCGAATCCTGGGCTTTGTCTGTTTTCGCTTCTGGCGAATAGGTCTATAGTGGGGAAACCCCACTGTGAGAAGAGGTCTCCTTCGACTTCTTTGTGTAGACACCATTCGTGCTCTCCCAGGAGGGGGTCTCTGCTCAAAGCGTCTGCTAGTGAATTGAGATCCCCTGGAACATGTTGAGATGACAGGTAAATGTTCCGTCTGAGTGCCCATATCCACATTTTCTGGGCAAGCCTGGAAAGATTTGGCCAACGAGTGCCCCCCTGTTTATGTAAAACATTGCTGCCGTGCTGTCCGTTAGGATCTGCACTGACATGTTCGACAGGTGGGGTTCGAACGCTCTAAGCGCTCTGAAGACTGCCAGAAGGTCTAGCAGATTGATGTGATTCTTGGCCACTGTGTGAGACCAGAGGCCCTGCGCTGTGTGGTGGAGGAGGTGTGCTCCCCATCCTGAGAGGGATGCGTCTGTAGTGACTACAGCTTGTATTTCTGGATCATGAAAGGGTTTCCCCTTTGAAAGATTCTCCCTTGTCCACCAGCGAAGACTCTGTACTAGTGTTGGCGAAACGACCACTAGATCGTCCCACTGACCACTTGCCCTAGACCACTCTTTAGCCAACCATTCCTGAAGGGGTCGCATGCGCAGGCTCGTGGGGAACCAGGTAAATACACGACGCCATCATGCCTAGCAAACACATCGCTTTGCAAACCCTTATCTGACGACCGGACTGATATTGATGAATTTGCAGTAGTAGATTCCGAATTCTTTCCTCTGATGGAAAGGCCAACCCCTCTTGAGTATTTAGGACAGCTCCTAGGAACTGTTTGGAGGTGCTTGGCACCAGGCTTGATTTTTTCTCGTTGATTGAGAAACCCAATTCGAAGAGGAGGTTGATTGTTCTTTGGATATTGGATCTGCAAATTACTGGGCACTCCCCCGTGATGAGCCAGTCGTCCAGGTAAGGGTAAACTGGGATTGCCTCAATGCGTAGGTGCGCCGCCATCACCGCAAGTACCTTGGTGAATACCCTTGGAGCCGAGGCTATACCGAAGGGCAGCACTTTGAACTGGTAGTGCTGACTGTCCACCTTGAAGCGCATGAATCTTCTGTGCGCTGGTAACATGGAAATATGAAAATAGGCATCTTTCATGTCCAATGTTGCCATGTAATCTCCTCTTTTTAGGAGGGGGATTACCTCTTGGAGTGTAGTCATGCGAAATTTTTGGGGCTTGACATACTTGTTTGCAGGGCATAAGTCTAATACTGGGCGCATTGTTAGATCTTTTTTTGGCACAAGGAAGTAAGTTGAATAAATACCCTTGTTTACCTGGTTGCCCGGGACGAGTTCTATCACATCCTTTGCGAGAAGATTGACGATCTCCTCGAGGAGGATCTTTTGGTGGTCCAGGGAGTGTATTTTTTGTCTTGGAGGGTAGTTGCGGGGGCGCTCCAACAGTTCGATGCAATATCCTGCGGACACTGTGGACAGCCCCCATCTGTCCGAGGTGATCACTTCCTATGCTTGGGTGAAGGTGGAAATACGCCCCCCTACTGGGGATGCATGGGAAGGGACCCTGAGCGGAGCGTCACTGTTTGCTGTGAGGCGTACCACCTCTACCTGGGCTGCCTCTCCCTCTACCACGGCCCCTCTTGTTACCTCTGGCGTAACTTTGGGTAGTTTGTTGGTTGCCACCCCACGATGTACCTTGCCCCTGAGAGTAATTGGAACCCCTCTGGGAATTTTGGCCGTGTGAGCGACGAAAATTATTATTCCCTCTTTGGTTTGTTAGTTAATTGTCCCAGGGACCTTAGGGTATCGAATTCCTCTTTGGCAGTTTTGAGTGCCTCCTCTACCGCTTTGCCAAACAAGACATTCGGTTCCACCGACATGTCGATAAGAGTAGTCTGGGTTTCGGGTTTGAAACCTGACTGTCTGAGCCAAGCGTGTCTCTTGATGACAGTGCCATCTTCGATGAGCCAGCCTGCATTATCTGCTGCGTCAAAAGTCGCCTTTAGAATGCACCCGGACACCGATCTACCCTCCGACGCAATCTGGACTAACTGGACCTTTAGAGGTTCTGGTGCAGAGGCAATGAGGGCAGCTACTTGCTCCCATTGGTGACAGTTATAACTTGCAAGCAAAGTGGTTGTATTCGTGATTCTTGCCTGGTAAGTGGAAGTGGAGGCCACTTTTCTCCCTAGACCATATATCCTCTTGCTCTCCTTGTCTGGGGGAGCTTCAGATGATGCTAGAGGTGTCCCCGCTCTTTTCCTGGTGGTGGTAACTACCAATGAGTCGGGCTTAAGCTGACCCCTTATGTATAGTGGGTCGGAAGAGGCGGCCCTAAATAATTTTTCAATTCTGAGGTCGACTGCCCGGGTGAGATTAGGGGTGAGGAGGGAGATGTCAATTCTGCGTTGGATAGACTTCAGAATTGGTATGGCTTGGGTGATGGACTTTTTGTCCCCCATGATTTCCTCTGCAAAGTCCCTCTCTTCTTGAGCCCCTTGAGTGTCTATCAAAAAGTGCTCTGCAGCTCTAGCTATGACCTCATTCAGTAGTGGCCGATTACCCACAGGCGAGTCATTTACCAGTGGATCTTTGGGAATAGGTGAGTCTAGACTATAGGCCTCTGCCTCATCTTCCTCCTCTTCAGACTGGTCCTCCTCGTGTCCGTAATATTCGACCCCTGCTTGGTCGTCCAGTATCTGTATGTCTGGATCTTCAGCATACTGATGGTAAGGTAGAATAGAGAGTGGGTCTGAAATCAGGCCCTGAGCTGGAGTCTTATTACGAGGTCTCTTACTAGGAGGCTGAGGGTCTTTGGATCCTGAAGGAGTAGAAGTGTCAGGGGTATTATGATAGCTCAGAAAATAATCAGGGTTTTTCTCATAGAAATTAGCCAAAGAAGACATTCTTGTCATCACCCCGTCAATGTCATCAGAGCTCCATTGCTTGGAACTGGGGATGAACACCTCTTGCTGAGGTTCCTCTTCTATTCCCATATCCTGTGGAGTGGGAGGGAGAACTTTAGGTCTAGTGACAGGGGTCTTAAATTTATCTCCATCTGAAGATCTATGCTCGTCCTTCTGGACCTGGGGTACAGATGTTTTCTCTGATGACTTTTTCTGCTGTTAGTCCCCTTTACCATGAGTAGAGGAATGTTTCCCTGATTGTTTGGCCTTCTCTGAATATTTCGATTCCTGGCGCCGAGATTCGGGGGTGGGTTGGGAAGGTTCTGTAGCTTTAGAGGGCGTGCGTCGAGACTCGGAGGCAGACATGAAAAAGGCTGCCGGAGCCGACTTTAAGCGTGCTCCTTGGGGATAGAGGTCGGTTTAGTCTTCCGACGACCATACCTCTGTAACTTTGGGGACCAAGGCACCCTTGGCAATCATGGAGGGTTGCCGTGTGTCGTGAGGCGATCTTGACCTGGAACGCCCAGAGGACACCGTTTCTGTAGACCGCTATCTTTGTGCCTCTTTCTTCCAATCACTCGACACTTGTGTCAGGTCTCGGCTGGGGTTAGTGTGCCTAGGTGCAGTAGTGTGGGTAGCGCTCATGTCGCCGGGTGTGGTCCCCATAAATGCCCCACCGGACAATCCTCTGAGGCCGGGGACTCGCGCTTGGGTGTCTATCGACATCCCTGTTCCCTCGCCGTTGCTGCCATCACTGAAGGAACCCACGCCTCCATGGCCTCGAGCTGCCTGGCGTAGTGGGCCCAACGTTTAATGGAGCGGTCCTTTAGTGTTTTAGCTTTAAAGAGCTTAGAGGCTCTGCAATTAGCTTCAGGGTGAGCCCTAGGCAGACAGAGATTACAAGTGTTATGCTTATCTACCCAAGGGAACTTACTGTTGCACTTGGGGCAGAATTTAAATGGAGTACTCTCCATATGTTACTCTATGGCAGCAGGCGAGTGTATGTAGGAAATAAACGAGTGCGAGTATGTCCACCCCCCACTCTCCCCTACTTGCAAGGCCGAGGCCAGAGGCCTTCCGAGGCCCGGGCCAAGGCCAGAGGCCTTCCGAGGCCCTGGCCGAGGCCAGAGGCCTTCCGAGGCCCAAAGTCTGTCATGTAGTCTCAATGGCTATTCGTTCTTCGGACCGCCGTTGATCTTCGGAATCTCGACGTGGGATTTAAAGAACGGGGAATTTTAGATTAATTATGACAAAATGGCTGAAAGCCAGGGAACTCTGCAACTATGCTTCAGACCAGTATTTTGCGGAAAAAAAACAATCTGAGGATCCTACACGCGTGAGGGATCATGGGTACAGTGGACGTCACACTAGGGATAGTATTACTGGCACGCCCCTAGGTCGACGCCCATTTTCGAGATTCGAAAAACAAACTGTAATACTCTGCCGTTTCCACTAGATGTTGGCCTATGCACAGCATGTGATCTAAGCAGATTCCACAAGCCTCAGAAATAAATATATCAAATCAACTGTGGGTTGAGGCACAAGAGCATGGTGTGGCGATGAGGAGGGGCAGGAAAAGATCAGGAGTATTGATGTATGGCTTATGGTAGGAGCCAGGACCCTGTGTGAGGAAGGTGGCAGAGCCCTAGCAAGATGCTTCTCACTGTTATGTTATTGTGCATTTGTATAGCGCCTTATACACCATAGGTGTATAGGATCTCAAAGCGCTGTGGGTTGAATGCCCTCAGGGACCGTAGACAAGGTCAGTAGAGAGAATAGGGTAGTATATAGTGCTTGGATACACTCAGTATGTGTGCAGCCAGGGCGGTATGTAGCTACATTCTAATGCTTGGCTTTGTGCAGTGGTTATGTGAGATAAGTAGAATGTGTGCAGCAAGGCAGTTGACCTTGGGGTCTGCATTCTGGCAGTTGAGGAGCTTGAGTACGAGATGAGTGCAGCTAGGCCAATTTTTTCATGGGGTACAGCTCCGTTCTAAAGACTATTGACGTATATATGGAGGGAGGTATGTATGTGTGCAGCTAGGCCAAATTGATTGAGGGGTATAGCTGCATTCTACTGTTTGTTGGGGTAGAGGAGAGAGTGAGCATATCGGTATGTGTGACTGTCTATGCGTATTGGTGGGAGACCCCTATTCCTGCTTCACTTCCAGTGCCCGCTGAGCAGACTGTATGTATTCTAGAGGTTTGGAGCATTGGCTCTGCAGAGACATCACAGGGTGCAGGAAACCCTCAATCCCAATATTACATCCTAGTCCCAACATTTACAGATATTTACAATTACCTTTCATTTAATTATTCTTTTACTTTACAACCTACACAAACACCCATCCCTCTGAGGGGTACCCTTTAATGCTCTGGCCTTTGTCCTTTTTTCTGTAGATCATCTCCTCATTCAGCTTTCCTTACACCAATACCATTTAAACCTTTTATCGCATTCCGCTCGCTTTCCGCTAACCCCAGTTCACCGCTGCCTTGGCTTTCTGCTTATGCTTAACCAACACTGGATGCTACAATTCTTTATTTCGCTTGGATATTGATACTGATTTTGACTGTTCTTTTGTTTGTTTTATTCACTATTGTAATTAGTTTTTAAATATTCTATGCAACATTTTTATTGACAAAAATCAGAGTTGTCTGACTAACATTACAGCGGTTTCCCTTGACACAATGATTTCCATCCAAACTAAAATGATAACTTGAAAAGGAACAGACAAGCAATTTGTTTATGTCTCTGGTGGTGTTAGTGGATGCCTAATTCACGAAACAGTGATAATCAAAACTGAACAAATTATATTGAGGTTTATTTTCTTTTATTATAGCACAAAATACAAATAAAGTTGTCATTCTGCATGATTTAAAAGAAAGATAAACATCATTGTTCACTGTTTGAGTCATGCCGTTCAAGGATTTTATACAGCTAAATTAGTATCTATGCACAGACACAAATATGCTTTTTTTGCAATAAAATGTTATATCTAACACAGTATTAACAACAAGAATATACACTTATTCCTAGAAGAAACACAAAATCACACCCGTACTATTTTTTCATCTCCAAGATGCCAATTCCTGGACCTCTGTGCTTGGCACTGCAGATGTTGCAAAACTGTATTGGTGACATCTAGATAGACAAAAGAAAGTTCTTAGTTACAAACAACATTTCATGATTGACAAAAATATGTTAAATCAATAACGAGAAGAACAGAAAACCCTTTGCACCATTTTATCTAGTCTAAGTAAGTGGTAAGAAAAGTTACACATACATTGAGTAGTAGTACTGGTGTTTAGGAAGGGTTTTTTTTGTAGCGCGCACACAGCAAAGTTAACTGCATCATTGCTCTACCACTCTGAATGTGATGGAATCACAAGTTTCCCAGAAGCTTATGAAAGAGTGGTATTTGAGCTTCCACTCCAACCAGAGGCTTGCAACCTACAAGGTGAGCAAACGGACTTGCGTTCTGACACTCGGCTGAGAGAACCGGGAAGGCAAGGAGGCGCTTGAGATTTGCTAAAATCTCAAAAGCTGCTTTATTTTATGCAAACTACCTTACACTCTGCTGAACTAGCTAAGCTAGATAGGCTGTTCTGTTATTTTATGTTGATTGCCTGATCTTGTGGGCCTTAACCCAACCAAAACCTGAATGCTGTTAAGTTAATGGCTGTGCGTATTCTGTTGGTCCACTCTTCGTCACAAGCAGGACTCGGATTTATGGAAACATTTGCACACTAAAGATAGTTGCCAAATTGTCCAAAATAATCTGGACATTTCTTGCCTCAAGTGGCAACATATTGGTAACTTTTTACCCATCCCAAAGCATGCAATTCCGAGTTTTAACGATCCACCACTTCTCTGTGTATATGATGAGAATTTGCATCAAATACTGTCGCGTGTCCTTTTTGTGTAAACACAGTTTTACTAAAAATTCTTGGCAATTGGCTGAAATACTGAAATTGCATGCTCAAATCCAGACATTCTAACTGTAGTCAATAAAAGACGAGGACAATACTAGTGCATCAGTAGCACACACTAGTAAAGCCAATGGCTCTGACTTTTAGGTATTGAAAAGCATTTGTATGCAGAATATGAATATATTGTCTCTGTACTATTACCAAATGTAACATTTTTTTTGCCGATAAGAGTAATGTACTTCATCTGTCCAGTGAAGTGTCCTTGGTTTCACTTTGTTGACTAGCATTTAGCTGGTTTCTCAGCTCTTTCAACTAAAAGTGAAATGCCCAGGAAAATACAAAGTTGGCTAATTCAAGTGTTTGACCAAGATCACACAATTTGGCCAAGAGGGAACTAACCCAATAGACCACATCTGGACTTGGGTGGGACAGCGAGATGGCCCTAATTTAAAGTTACGTTGGTAGTCCTGTGCAGTTTTCTGGTAGCACTGACAACTTGCATCCCGTTTTTGAGGGCTCCTTTAAATTTTAGATAATGGAATGGAAGTATAGAGTGATTTGAATTTGTCCTGTATGACACTCCTTGACCAACTGAGAAAGCTTGGAAAACGTGATTTGCAAAATGCCATGTAAATTGGGTTGATAGTTGTGACCATGCTTGAAGGATATGTTCTGTGACCAGGCACGTTAAGCAGAGAGGCCTGCAGCAGGCATGTTGGGTTATCTCGCCGTTACTGGCACTTGTGACTTACGGTTACACACATGGTTCCTGAGCATGTGCCCACAACTACTGGCTCTACAACTGCTGATAGATTAAGATTGTTGGGACCCATTTCATATGAACCAAATTCAATGTATTAAAAGAACAAATGACTTATCTTCTGCAACACTCTTTCTAGTTGACACACCATTCCTCCCTCCAACAGATTCCTCCTCTTCTGAAATATCCAGTTGAAGCAGTCAGTACCAGAAAAATTATTTTAGCCACTAACGGGTGCTGTTTATCTCCGTCCTCGGACAGTTCATCTTGTTGACACTCTAGCATGCCACGACTGCATCATCAGAGTGCAAGTATGAAGCCGTCTGCACCATTTTCCTACACCGGCAAGGCAAGGATGGCAGAAGAGAGACAATTTGCATATGGTCATTCATCACTTTCTCCTGAAAAGTTGCTTTTTAAAGGATAGTTCCAATGAGAGGTACTGGTGGAAGGGCAATGAGGAATCTGGGAGAGGAATACTGTGTCCACCAGATGAAGATTACTGAAGATAATTTCATTTCGAATGGACATCTTCCTCATTGTCTAAAAGACTCTCAAAGCTATTTGATACCCAAAGTCAGAGGGGCATGGAACTATTCATGTATACCAACATGATTTCCCTAGAGTGGCATCACCCTTGAACAGTAAGTCTAGTAAATAATGCTTCAAAAAAAGAATGGAGAGAGGCCCAAGTTACTGCTTAACATATCTGAAACAAGAACTACTCTTTGTCACCCCAATTCTCTTGTGGAGTAAGCCCTAATGCGCTCAGGTATTTGTCTACAAACTCATGGCATGAAGTCATGCATAATATCACCAAACGTGAAATAGTCCTCTTAGAAACTGCCTTTTCTTTCTTCGATTGGCATAGCCTATGAACACCTTGTCATCCATTCCATAGTCCTTCATTCTAGACAAGTAGAATTGTAATGCCCTCATGGGGTCTACACTGTGCAATCTTTCTTCCGCTTTAGATGAGGGTGCAAGAATACGCTAAGTGAGCCTTTCAGGATAGATACAACTCTGATGCTATTTTTGTCAAAAAATGGGGGTCTAGTCCTCAAGGAAACCGTTATCCTTAGTGAATTGTATAAACTCAGGTGAGCTAGACAAAGCCTGAAGTTCAGAAACTCTTCTAACTGATGTAAGGGTGACTGAAAATGCAACGTTGAATGAAATGAGCCTCAGGGAACACGAGCGCAAAGGCTCAAAAGGGCAGCCACCAAAAAGGTTAAGACTAAATTAATAGTTGCAAACATAAAGAGACTAGAATTGAAACCTGTTCATGAGCCCTTTAAAAAACTGTAAAACTAAGGGCACGTTAAAATAAAAACAATATTCAGGTCTACGATTGAATATTAGGAGGGCTGTGTGACAAGGCCAGTAACCTGACCTCATCAAGATGGAGGAGGAACACCTCCCTAAGTGCAGAAGAGATAAGGAGAGAGCCAGAGCCAGCCCTAACCCTTCGGGCTGAATTAATTCAACAGACCCCAGCTCCTATTTTCTCTTCTATTGTGCCAGCATGCTAATGTGCAGACCCCCATCTCCACCAATGCCTCTGTACCAAAATGCTTGCCAGTCTTTCTTTTCCTGTTCAGGAACCTACAGCCAGATACGAAGTACTATCAACCCAGACCATACCAAGGAACCAGCAGACATGTCGCCCATACCAATGGTTAACTGCAATCCATATCAAGTAGCCGCATCCCTCACAAGAACCAGACAGCCGCCACGCATCCGCAGAAGGCTGAGAGCCGCGGCACCTGCAGACAATCCCAGTGCAGCTGTGCGACAGCGCAGCTACCCACAAGAGGGAGAATGCCGCTGAGGAACAGCACATCCCCCGTATGGGGATTATTAAAATGAGACCGGCAAAGAGTGCTGGAGGACTCGAGCCACGACTACAACCCCATTAACCTATGAGGTCTCAAATGAGGGAAGAAATCCTCTATGCCTAAACCTACAGGGACACCAGCCTAGAGTACAAATGAAAATGTTGCTTCCCTTACACAGCCAGGCTTGTGGAACGTCAAGCAAATGTGAGGAAAGTGGGTGGGGCTTAGCCCCCTTTTAAAGACTTCCCCTTGCACACACAGACCTCCCAGGAGGGGACGATAGGAAAGTAATGGCTAAGGAAAGCTGGGCAATCAGGATAGAGGGTGGGAAACCGAAGCAGGAAACAAAGTGTGCATTATCTGGGTGAGGTCAGCAGTGGAGGTCTAAGTGGACCAAGAAACCAGTAGGAGTAAGAAGGGAGAAGCAGCTTGTGGAACAGATTTGTACAGCAGGTGAGGTATTGGTTTAGGAGTGAAAGTGGTTCTGCAGTTTAGGTGTGCCAATTGAGCAGAGTAAGTTAGCATAAGGAGTGAATGTAAAGTGGTTGGTACAGAGTGGAAGGCAGGTGTTTGAGTAGCCTGGAGGGAGGAGAGTAGTAGTGGTGGTTGGATAACAGGAGGAGTGCTGGGAGGAGAGTAGGAGTCCTCTGAGGATGGTAGGAGCGCTGCAAGGAGCGTGCGAGTGCTGTGAGGAGGGTAGGAGTGGTATGGAGGTAGTGAGGTAGAGTGGGAGTAGTGGTGAGATCAAAGCGTGGAGGCAAGAACCAGCAAGAGTGAAATATCTGAGGCATATGGGATTGGTGGGAGGAGCAAGAAGAGGGGGGAGGGTGGGAGGGGAGAGGTGCACATGAGCACATTCTTTTGAAGTCTAGGGAGTAGGTTCAAGGCACTTCCCAACTCTCTTAGAACACTAACTGGATAGAGTAGGGACAGACAGGAAGTCCTTGAGGGAGTTAGAGAGCTTTTTTGGGAGTCCAACAACAGTCTAATCATCAGAGAGGTGGGGGGGGGGGGTTATAGATGAGAACATGTACACCAGTTCAAACTCCTAGGGTATCACCAGAGTCCAGAGAGTCCAACTGTAGACAATCTCTGGAGCAGAAGATGTTCTTTGAGGTGGTTGCATGTGCACGAACAAGTCGATTTAGGGTCTCTCCCACTTGGAGAAGATCTCCTTCACAATCTCCCTGTTTAGCTCCCACCAGTGAAATATTTCAGAGAGTCTACTCAACGCATCCTCCTGGGTGTTAAGACTGCCAGACCTTGTTCTGAATGGCCCAAAACCACAGGAGGATGGCCTCTCTCACAGAACGCTCATTGAAAGATCCTGTAAATGAGCTTCTCAGCTATTCAAAGATGCATCCGTGATAAAGGTGCAAGTAGGATCTATTGTTGGTCTCAGGAAGCAGAGGGCAGGATGCATGCAAGCAAGTCTGATGGAAGGTGACAGGTGCACTGCATACAAACAAAGCTCAAACCAAAGCTAGTAAGACACAAGCCAGAAAAAGCAAACTACGTGCCACTCATAGCAGGTGTCATATCTGTCCTTCATGTAGGTGTTCAGGATTGAAGCAGGGCAGGCAGCAAACAAGAGTGCAGGCATCTCCTAAGGAGAAGGGAAATCGTAACAGGCATATTCCACCAGGAACTACACTTCCCAGGAGCCAGTGCGAGCTCCACAAGCAGCGGGAGGCTCCCGGGCCACACCCACGCCAACACGCATGCGCACGCAACGGAACCGTCCGTGTTCAAGTTTTCCGAGTGAGCAGCAGTGTTGCGAGTTCTGCTTATTGTAAGCAACTTTGGGCTTGTTTTTGCCCAAAGTCGCTTATAATATTTGGAGGTAGCTTGTCACGGTTTTTGTCCGCTTGTTGGACCGTCTGTGCGCGTGTAATTGGGCTTGTTTAGATTGCAGTTAAACCCATTACATGTCGCACAGAGCGTCCCTCACTCGGCTGCTGACAGCACTTTACGATATATAATTGCTCCTTTGTCTTGCTCCTGGGTGCTCCCTGTATTTTGCATATGCTTAGGCGTTTGGCAGTGATGGGATCGTTACTCGCCCACTAGGTGGCCCATCAATGCCAAATGCCCAAACATATGCAAAAAGAAAGCTCGCTTTAAAAGTTTAGTCATGCTGTCATACACACTGACATTTAAAGAAGGGATTGTTCAGAGCATAGTCACACTATAGCAATGTTATCCTGGTACTATCCCCAGTGCTGCTGCATTATCCACTAAAATCCTTTATTTATTATCTTTTTTTTGTTGTTGGAAGACTAGGTTAGATACTTGGTTAGATATCCAAGGATTCAGTGTCATTGGAGTCTACATAGAACATCTTCTCAGAGAGAGTTTATCATTTTCAAACTTCCAGTTGGCCATGTTACAATGTATTTAAAATTCTTCTAATTGGGTTCATGTTGTTAGTTACCCTGTTCAACCCCCACAATATGCACACTTCCATCTGAATCTGTAGAACAAGTGCTGGTCGTCCATCATCCCCACTACAGTTGGCAGATGTTGCAAACGGATGACCAAAGCCATGTTGAGCTTAATCAGTAACACACATCTGTAAAACCAATAAATGTTTTCTTAACAAGTAGTAGTGGAGACGCAAGGCAATCCTGTGGGCAACCAATTAAAACCAAGTTTTAAACTTTTTGTGCCCCATTGAGCTGTCTATGGTGATCAATTTCAACATAGATATACTTTGTGTTATGTTTCTTACTTTTGATACCTTTCCTCAACGTTTTGGGTGCACGCTTGTTTTTTCAGCTTATTTGGACGGGAGTCAGCTTGTTTTGGAAGCGCATTCAGCTTATTTTTTCCTTCCGACCTGGCAACGCTGGTGAGCAGACTTGTTTCTGAGAGCTCAGTTCAGGGCAAAACTTCCAGAGGGCCGCTCTTTGCCTGATCCACACCGCTCAGGCCTGGCTAATAGAGGGATAAGAATATCTGCAAAGTGTTATCCGTTTGATGTGTACACTAACCGCATGGGGTTATTAACCCGCTAAGAGCATGGGGAGAGCCTTTGAACTAATGCAAGTGTTTTACCGACTCTAACCGCTCTCGCTTAGAAGAGCACCTAGACGCAGGAGCTCCTCACATGTAGGAGAGTGACTTAGCACACATGGGAGCACAATATGCTAAAGCTCAGAGAAGCGTTTTGCAAGGCCTAACATTTTCCTTTCTGCAGTTCTTTAGATGCCAGTTTGGCGCATGCAGACTGTAGCAGATTCTACCCACGCAGGGCACTCCTGCAGGACACGGACTGCAATAGACAGTGCACTTTCTAAGCTGTGTTGTTAATGGAAATGTAAAGCTGTGCAATGTTGGTGCGCTCTGTATCTCATGGTTAATTATGGCTGCGTTATTTTGTGTTGTTCACGCACAACCCAGTGCTCAGTATCTCATGGTTAAACAATCCAGTGAATCAACTGGGAGTAGAACAGTTCAGTGAGGGAACTGGATTTATGTGATTCCTGGTAGCAACTGGGCCATTTTCAGGGCTGCACTATATGATGTGAGGAGCTGGGCTGGTCATTACCATGGAATAGAATGAATGAATGCATGGTATGGTATGTGTGAGAACTCACAGGCCACAGCACACGGCCGAACCCAACTTCCCCCTCCCTATCCATAAACATCTACCTAATCCTTTTTCTGGTTATCCTACAACCCTCTACCCATCCACTCCACAAACCCTAACCCTCTTTCCCCACGGGGGTTGCAGCAATCCTACTTAGCTACTACCACTGGTGCCAAGAGACCCCTAGAGGGAGG
This sequence comes from Ambystoma mexicanum, assembly GCF_040938575.1. Taxonomy (NCBI): domain Eukaryota; kingdom Metazoa; phylum Chordata; class Amphibia; order Caudata; family Ambystomatidae; genus Ambystoma; species Ambystoma mexicanum. Next base: position 850,675,460 of record NC_090930.1, read on the forward strand.
AAGGAGTATGTGCAACCTCTGCATGGGACTGAGACCTGACAGTTTGAATGGGGCCTCTCAAAGGAGGGTGACAGTGGATGCCAACTAAGGCAGGTCTTGGAAAACCTCTCAGGGGACCTGGATAATGTACATCATGTCCCCATTGAACTAAAACCACTGGCTTCTCAGGGACTGCATCTGCAGTCTTGCTTTCAGGACTATGTAGATGCAGGACCTTAAGAACCCTAGCATCCTCAAGAACACACCTGCCTTTAGTCCCCTTTTGGCTGGAACTGCGCTACTGTGTTCTGTATGCTCTTCACTCTCTATGGTGTTGGAAGACCTTGCCTCCCTCCGTACCTAGTACTGCCTCTATACACTGTAAGCATTTATTGGGGGTCGGAAAGGACTACTTTAGATTGATGGAGAAACCTAAGCTGTGAAGATGATTGCACATAGTCCCCAAGTCCTGCAAAGCACCCTCTTCTGCTCTGGACTGCAGGAGCCAGTTCTGGAGATACGGATTCCATGCACTTTCTGCTTGAGTAGGTAAGCCATGACCAGTGCCATAATCTTCATGTGAGAAACCAGAAGGTATCTCACTCACTAGTACCCGGGGATCTGTCATCCTGGTGGCCAGGACACGGCCATCACTTTTGGATCCAGTTCCTGGGGCTGGACCAGTGCAGGAGGATCACCTGGGTGAGAGGTCTTCGGCGAGTGGGACACCGGATGGTGAGACGCGGTATCCCTCCCCCTGCAACACCTTTACCCCATCCTACCAGGTAGGATACGTGGGAACCTTACCCCCCCACCCCCTTCCCAACACTTTCACACGGACAGCCTGCTCTGGTAGAAAACAGACTCACACCCAACCAGCAAATCTGACATGTCCCGCTACTGTGGTCAGGCAATTACCGACGATCACTCACACCTGACTTCCATTAGACTTCCCCAAACGGATAAATGGCGGCGCACAAAAGCACACTCTGAGCGAGGAAAAGCACATGAAGGATCAGCAGTTTCGTCTGCCCAGCTGTACGAGGGGAGAAAGACGGCAAACCCAGAAGCGTTAGTAAGAAGGTAATTACCCATGACCTTTTCGGCCAGGCGCCGTTGCTTTCAAGAAACCTTTGAGGCAGAAAGTGTAAAGTCATGAAACCAGACTAAAGAATCCTGCATTGTGTGTCGGAGATACCGAAGGCCCTTCCACGTACCTGACCAAGGCGGGGAGGAGCAGCAGCAGCCACCGTGGTATCATCCTTGGCTCCAAGAAGTGCCAGAAAAAGCAACACAGCCAGTGAGTTGGAGAGACCGATGCAAGACCGGTCTGTGTTGAACTCAAGATTGCAAGCAGCAACATTGTATAATGAGAGCTTGAACAAACATTGTGATGAAAGATGCAAGTAAAGCTAAACTGCTGATGAATGTTTGAACTTAAGAAGGAAAGATGTGATAATGTTGACAGAGTGGTCCAGTGCCGTGGATGTGCTCATTCGAAAGTCTCTGTTTGGTATCCCGCCAAGAGAAAAGAAAATAGAAGATTGATGAGAATAATTGTGTGAAGTTAATCAAAGTGGTCCTGCAACGGTTTAAGCAAAACCCATTGCACATTCGAAAGTCTTCCATTTTGATATTGAGAAGATCTGAGCCCAAACGAGGGAGATCCAGATCACGAGGATCCGAGCCCGAACAAGGGCGATCCATATCAAGTGGATCCGAGACCGAACGAGAGAGAGCCATGTTCCGAGTCCGAACGAGGGAGACCAAGTGTGAATTATTGTGATATAAAGAGGTTCTTAGCCTGAAGAGGGAGACCCATGATGAACATTGAAAGCGAGAACTTGTGCACGTGAAAATCCTGAGAGGAATGGACCTTTGAGACTGCTACAACAGACCCTCTGCAGTAAGAGACTGTTATTGGAAAGAGGCTTTGGCAGATGTGTGCAAAGCTCGAACGTGTCGCCTTGCCATGTGCTGAAAACATGGAGAAGGGAAGCCAACTGCTCAACCGTCCTGCCATATTATTTCTTGTACAGTATTCTTTTGCATGCATCATTGTCCCACAATCTGTTTTTAGAAGTAAGGATTGGCAATAGGTGTATTAGTAGAGGCCCTTTTATTTTGACAGAGATTTGACTAGGACTGCGTTAATATTATTTCGTCGTAGCTTGCTCCCATCCTTAGCTTTAGGTTTCGGTAGGCGCTCAACCAATCCTTTTGTAGTTCAATAAACACCCACGCCTTACTTACAGGCTGAAGTGAGGCCAGGTGGGAGTAATGCAAATTGGTAATGAGGGCTTCCCACTACAAAACAAAGGTACTTCCGATTTTATGGGGTGGATAGGTTCACAGACATAAGTGTCCTGCAAGTCAAAGGACACCAACCAGTCCTAATGTTCCAAGACTTGCACAATGTGCCCCAGTGTGACCATCATGAATCGGTTCTTTCAGAAGAGCTTGTAGAGCAGTCTCCAGTCTAAGATGGGTCTGAGTCCATGATCCTTCTTTGAAATTAGTAACAGGAATACCAGCAATTCAGCCTGTTTTGCAGCATTTAATTGTCTTTAATTAACAAACTTGGCACTGATGGTGTTCTTTTAACACGAGATGATTCAGTGTCTCACGCTTACTGTTCTTCAAGGATACATAATGTTACACTCACCTGGTCTCTGCAGAGGCATCAGGGCACGGTCACAGCCCTCCCAGGGATGAACTCCTCTTGTCTGTTCCTCCCTCTGCGTCTGTGTGGGGAACTGCAGTGATGAGCAGTGCGGTTCCTGCATGAATATAAGGGGGGGTTGTATGAGTATGCAGCCTGTGGTCCCTGACCCCTTCTCCAGACCTCTTCTCCCTGGATGTGGCTTCCCAGTGTGCACTACTCTTGAGGCTCGCCTGCTGAATGATGATGATGAGCTCTTCGTCCTGCTGCTTCTGGCAGGGGCTCTTGTTGAAGGGAACCAAGTTCCTTCACTGGTCCCTTGTCGTGGAAGTACAGGCCAGCTGCGACTAGTCCACTTCTCTTGTAGGTAAGTGTTTCCCTTGTTTCTACTTGACCGCTTGTCTTCTGACTGTTGTAATTGTATTTGTAAAGTTCGTTCTCTGTCCTTTGTATGTAATGTCTCTTTTATCTGCTCTCTCCCCTTGCATGTGGTGTAGCGGTGCCAGCAGTAACAGAAGCAGAGCCGGCAGTACGGAGGAGAGGGGCATAGATGATCCTACAGCTGGTAAGTACCCTTTAATGGTGCCCTAGGGTGCGCTTTGGGTTTTAAATGTGGTGCGACCCTGGTTTGGTTGTTTTATAACCTTGTCTTGTCTTTTTTTCTCGTTTCAGGACTTTGGCTTCGTGGGACAGAGAGCGTAGGTGCTGCGGCGTCGATTTGGGATCTGCCAAGAAGATGGAGCGTGGCGGTGAGATGGGAGCCATGATCCAGGTAAGCATGCTGTTGTTGCAGGATCACGAGGTAAGTAGCTGGTCCAGGCGGCAGTGAGCATCACGTTGCACGGAGGTGCAAAGTAACGCAAAGCGTTTGCTTGAGGGATCGGTGGGTTTATATAGTCTTGTTCCTGGCCATGTCCAGTAGCTCTGGCCTGCCTGCTGCCACGCCCCGACACACCCGATGAGTCAGCACCTGAAGACCAGGCTTAGGGAGTCAAGCCCGAAGAGTCAGCACATGGGGATGTTCTCTGGAATAAAGGCTTTCAGCACCTGGAAAGTTCTTGTAAAATAAAAGCACTCCTGCACTGAAATAAAGTGTTCCAGCTCACATCTCACAAAGGCGCCAGGACCGAGTACAGCCAGTGCCTCTGTGTTTATGAGTCCCAAAGGGACGTAAGTGAATCAAGTGACCGATTGCCCTGATCACTAGATGGTGTGGTTTTTGTGTTCTGGGGCCCGTGGTCATGACACATAACCAGTTCTTGGCCGCTCCATCCTTTGACACCAGGCCAGATAGCTCTTCTAGGCCCTTCCATGCTCTTAGCTTAATTTTGCTGCAACACAGCTTTCCGATCCCTCTTTCTCCGTGGGTCTGAGCTTACTGAATACGTGACACCGATGTCCAGCTTCTACATAATGGCGGCACCGCCTGCAGTCTATTCACTATGTACAGCTGGCCTTTAAGATAACTCTACTTGCGTTGTTGGGTCTGTACACTTATTAAATAGCTTGCAGTGCTTTTCACCCATGCAATCTTCATTCCGCATATGAAAGTTTACTCAATTCTTTATTTCATCATCAGATTCCATAAAGTCTATACATCCTCTTCTTTAACCACTTTTCTCAGTGCTTCACGCTTTCTTCTTGTGACGTCACCAACTTCTCTGTCCCTCATCAGCATATTCCTTCGGGGATTGTCATCTCTAAGGAGATACATCATATAGGGTTTTCTAAATGGATACCTTTTCTCAAAGGATCTTCGTGTTATTGACACACTCACAGGTGTCGTGCATGGCGCGATTTCTGGTTTCCAGCACATAGGAAGCATGGGGGCAGGACTTCCTGTAGAGGCATTCAGCTGCTCCTATACACTCCCCCTCTGGCTGATGCATCGACCACTCCATCAGTTTTCACATCTTGGTATCCTCTCTTGAAGAAGTGCTTCTTTGGAGTCCAGATCTTCATCACTCCTTTCAGGGACAGTGCCGATTTTCCTTGTTCATCAACACTCCAGGTCATGTAGCAGAACTGTCCATTTGGACTACAATAGACCCATAGACCTACATACTTTTTTATGATTTCTTGGATGCAGGAACTTTGTTCCCTCAGGTGCTAAAATGCTGGCATCTATATATTTTCTGATTTCTTCATCTGTCAACCCCTTGGGTCTGAACCCTGATTCAATATCGATCATGGTCTTCATTCTGACTGCCTCGTTTGCTGTCTTCTTCCACTGTGTCATTATTATCCTGATCACACAGAATCCAAATATCCCCATCAGTAATACTGCTCCAAGAAGCTTGAAAATGTTCGCCATCCATTGTGGGACCCATGAGAAGATAGACGCAAATCAGCTATCATCCGCAATGTCTTCTGTCTCATCTTCCATCTGATCGCGCAGTTTTGTCAGCAAAGTTATGGCCTCTGTCAAGGTCCCATTCTCGTCATCATGAGAAGGTATGAACGTGCAACATGATGGCATCCATTGCATATCAAGGACATATCTGTTCTGGCGGGTCATCAGTGTTCCGCTCATCTGATATCCACGGGAATGCCACTCAGCCCTGGCTGGAAGATTAGCACTCTCGAACCCTCTCCCTTGATAGTGTGTTGGACGTGGATAGAGCTTGCAATACAGGAGAATTGGATATAAGGCTTAAATGTCTCTCTTGGATTGATTTCCACCTCCCTCAGCCTCGAATTGCTCCCTTAAGTCTAATCTCTCTCCTCATCTTAATATTAGGTATGGTGTGCTCTCCGTCCTGCGTCTCTGTGCAGGGGCGCATTGGAGGTGTGGCCGTTCTGCGACCTAGTTGCTTCACTGGTGCGTTGCGCCGTGTTCAGGTCCAGGCCTGCTGTGACTCTGATTTGCTTGATGAGGTAGGTGTTACTGTTTTACAGTCTTTTATCTTGCCCCTTTACTGTTTTGCCTTTTTGTTGTTATTAATGTCTAGTTTCTTTCCCTCAGATGAGTTGGAGAGTTTTGGCATTGCCGTGTTGTATAGGATGAGAATCCCAGCAGGGTAAGTGAATGCGTAGTGCGCGGCGCTTTCTTGCCTTTTCTTTTTGCTGAGCTGTGCCTGCGCCGCTTCCTTTGCAGGTCGTTGTGATGTTCTGGGCCGCTGTGATGTTCCGAGATCAAGGAGAGACTACACCTGATAAGTGGTTTTCGCTGTCCTTGCGTGGCTGTGAGCGAGCACTCACTAATAATGTCTCTTTTTGTCTTTTTCAGGTTGCTCCACCGTTCCAAAGATGGATGCGGGGTCGTGATGAAGAATCCCCGGATCGCGTGTATTCAGGTGAACAGCTGGTGGTAGCTTGAAGATGGAAGATTCAAGACCAAAGCCAAGCTGCTACTTACAGGTAAGCGCTGAATAATGGTGGTGTTCTTCCAGATACAGGATTCAGTATGGGGCAGGATGCAAGAAACACTGGAGATCAGAACTGGACACAGTGAGCATTACACTGCTAACTGCAGAATAACGCGAAGCATGTGCTGCTGTTTGGGTGTGGCTTATATAGCCCAAGTTAAGTATTTCCAGGTAAAGTAGTCTCAGGCCCAGCCACACCCGAAACACTAGACTGCATAGCTCAGTTCTTTGGCACTGAGCTATGCGAGTGCCTCCATGTTAAATGAAGTCCCAATCCAAATGTTGTCCTTCACATAACAGTATGAGCCTGGCGCCAAATGCGCCAGGACTGGCTCCAATAGAGTCCCTGATGGTGTTTTGTGGCCCTTGAGGCCACAATGGAAGCCTGTAACCTGGCCCCAACCGAAAGGCTGGTTTGACCATGATGACCAGGGGCACGAATCGGGACAATCGGTCGTATGGCCCTCAATTCTTCCTTGATCGCATTGAATCACTTTATGGTGGTGTTGATTGTCTGCATGAGCTCCCAGCAAGTGATTTGCAACCACTTTGCATTGGCCATCATCTGGATTCCAGGCATAAAGATAGTCATGAATATTGCTGAAGTCTGGCTGAACAACCTGTGCTCCTAAGGAATAGCATCAAAGGCTTCTATCGATTTAGCTGAAAAGTAATTTTCCCTCTTTGTTCGGTTGAGAAATTCGAGTGATTATCTCCTCAAATGAGCATTTGCTTTCGGAAATTCTCCAATATTTAGGTCACTCTTAGGAATCACTAATGCTGGAACATGGATAAACAATATAGAGCACATCCCTCCCCAGTCCTTGGGCAGCTTCATGTAAGCTCTGTACCCACAAGCCCAAAAATGATCCATCAGGAAGGCTGTTCCTCCTTTCATTCCTGGTACATAAAAAATGCGGCCACACAGGCGATTCTCTCCAACTTTTCTCATACCATTATTTCTGAAACACAGGGACACACCTTTTAGAGGCATTATCTGCGCAATGGTCCTCCCTCATCATCGACCCATGTCAGCAACTTTGTAATCTTTAGCCATTGATCTTTGCATTCCTTTTCTGCAGTTAACACAACTTCTTCCCACTGTCCAGCTACGACTGCTGCTCTGCACACAACCTATCCGTCAGCCCATCCTTCACGAGTCAACACTGTTCCTTCGATATGCAATTGTCCTCTTTCCCAACATATCCGTATCTCTTCCTTATTCTTGCCTTGGCAATTCAACAGCTTGTTTTCTTCAATCCTGGTTCCTGCCCCGCCCATTTCAGGTTGTTCATATCTTATTACTTGATGCCTCCTTTCTGGCTTCTCTTGTGTCTTCAAATCTTGCACATAATTATCTTCTCTTTGATGTGTTGCTTCATTCATCCACACTAAGGATGCTGTTCGACCCTGGACCTGTTCTCTTGTCATGCAGAGTGCAAGATGCGTCAGGCAATTACCTTTTTTTCACTGGTACTTCTGTAGCTATGAATAATTTGGAAGATCCCATGGCATAAGGTATGAGAGTGCAGATGTAGCAACTCTCCTTAGACGTTCTTTCTCCCACCTTCTTTATGTGCTGGTACTACATGTTATTACCCAGGTGTGCTGTACTGTCTAAATACGTGTTTATCCCATCATTGTCTTCCTCTGCACTCCTCCTTTGTCTCCCTAACAGAATGTTTGCATCACATGCAAACAACTCTAAAGCAGCCATACCATGGGGAGTCAACACAAGGGGCTTTGGCTCACTTGTAATGGGCAAACCTCCAAGAGTTTCTGTAGTGGGGAGGATCAAAGGGACATCTGCTTCATTTAGATCAATAAAATAGAAAAGGTGAAATCAGTAGAAACACAAAGCATACTTGTGCATATGTATATCACAAACCAACATATCAATCCCCACCACTTATGCCATTCTGGAATTTCCTGAGCTTGCTCATTCTCTGAAATCATACCAGCTTCAACATTCCTCATTTTTACTTCAATTTAAGGAAGGAAAAACGCTTTACTCTGGCAATTGCAATACTGGCACCTGCAGTAATTTCTCTACTATTGCTACAAGCAGCCTTCTAATTACAGAACCATTCTAGGGATCCTGTAAAAAAGTGTGTATGTCAACGTCTCTTCTGACAAGAGCAGGATAAGCTTGAAGGATAAACACAAAAACAGCAAGTGCGTGTCTGTGAGCATCTCAGTCTGACAAGACCATAGATTCAGTAAGAAACGAATTGGGGTACTGCTCACTTTTCAAGTTATCAAATTCGAGGTTAGGCATAATTGTGAAACATCAGTACTTTTCTGAAGTTCATTTTGAAAGTTTCCTGTGACTCTAGCAAAGAACTGCATGCCTGCTATAATATCTATAAGGAGTGTCCACGGGGAGTCACAGTCCAAATGCAAATCTGCATTTATTATTTTGTCGCTTTATCGGCCTTCTTGGTCATCGATCAAGCCTGCACATGCTGAAATTCTTCTTCTTAACTTGCTTCTGGATCGACAGTTGGGGGGTTGTGCGGCCTTGCAAGTGTATAACTTTACGTCGTTTAGATGTATCCACGCTCGTCTGCCTTAGACTTTTACTGCTAAGGGAGTGACATTTTCGACAAGAAACAGACCATTAAATCTTGGCTTGTGCCACTTCCTAGTGAAGTTTTTAATTAGCAGTGTTGCCAACTAATAATCTAGGTGCTGATAATAGTTCACTTGATCCGGTTGCAGAGTGGTTTTCATCTGTGTTCCGAGACAGACCCTCTTGACGCTTGAGCTGATGAGATGTGCTAGATGTCATACATGTCAAGTAATCACGTAACTCATTTCCTAACATTTTCACTGTACTATGGGCATCACTTCTATTCCTCGATGGAGGAATCGGAGGCGTTCTCATTCACCTCCCTTTCACTAGTTCATGGGGTGTAAGGTGGTAGTCTGAACCAGGCTGATTCCTTAGGGCATTTAAAGTTAAGGGCAGGCAATATATCCATCCCCTTTTCAACATCTGATACCTGTATCCACTACACACCTCCAGCATATCAACATAATCAATATGTAAATGTTGAAAAGGACCATTCGGACGAGAGATTACTCCTTTAATTGTTCGCAGTGCATTCCCAGCTGTAAACCTTTAAAATACGATGCAGTTTAGTACATAAAATGCAACGTGTTCTAACAAATTTGGAATACACTAGTCTTCCGCAATCGTTACAGCAAGATGTTCCATAGTTACATGTGCAGGGTAGTGCAGCTGTTCAAGCGCTACTTTTAACAATGCTACTGGCATCACTGGTTTTCCAGTGCTAGCTTGTCACCATAATGCTTTAGTGGGGGATAAATAACACCCCCTTCACTTCCATAATTCCTGCTCTTCCTGTGGCGCACTGCCTTGAATCTCCATTAAATGGGTTTTTGGCAAACGATTAAATCCTTCTTTCACTACCATAATCGTGACTACCTTCTCCTTGACATCTGGAGTATCAAAACGTTAAATATCTGGTGAATATGCAACCGTTTTGGCATCTGCAGCTTCATTCCCGCAGAAAATAAAGTCTGTGTGCTTAGTGTGAGCGGCGCATTTAATAACGGATATGGCTACTGGGAGCTGTAGTGCCTTAATAAGCTTGTACAATAAGGAGCCGCACAGAGGTAGCCCCTCCTTTTCCAAGGTGTTAGCCCTGCATGTACGGTTGACGTCACGTAGGCGGAGTCACTGTACACCGTCACTTCCTGCCCTTCTTGATTCTCGAGTGTGACAATAAGCGCTACTAACTCTGCCGCTTGCGTTGAAAAATGATACTGTGGCCTGGCACTTGCTACAACCTCAAACTTACCATTTTCTCTATGCCTCACTACAGCTGCACCAGAATTCCCTTCTTCACTAATTTTATACATTTTTGAAGAACCATCAATAAAGAGAATTTCCCCTCCTGGCAATGCATTCTCTTTGATGCAAGGTATATCATCATAAAATTCAACATAGTTTTCGCAGTCATGAACATGCTCGCCCTCTGCCACTGGCTCAGCTACAAAAATTGGCAGGGTTCACTATTTTACATGTGACAATTTTAACCACTAGGTTTGAAATCATTACTTCATAAGCCAAAGCTCTCTGCGATGTCAATGTACCTTTGGGTTTCTCTAAAATGGCAATCAAGGCATGTTCCACAAAATGTGTCAGAGCAGCCCATTACTATAGTTGTAGATTTCTCCACTGAAAACGGGGCAGCTGCCAATGCCTGTTCATAAGGAAAGTGTCCTTTCATGACTGGGTCTAAAATCCCACTATAATATGCTAGGGGTTCTGTGTAAGTACTGCGGTCATGACTGTCCCATTCATGAGCGAAAACAAGTAAAACTCCTCAGCATAATTGGGGATTCCTAAAACAAGAGCTGTACAAATTGCTTTCTTCAACTCTTCAAACCCTTCCTTCATCTCTTCAGTCCATTCTATTTTAACACGATTCACTTGTGCTTTCCTTAAAGCCTGCAAAAGAGGTCTTGTATATGAACTATAGTCAAACACCCAGGCTTACATAATTGCATAATCCCCATAATTGTTGCATTTGTTACACTGTATGCGGTTTTGCAGTTTTCATAATCGCCTCAGCCCTTTCAGGTGTCACCTTTTTTTCTTCATGTGAAATCAATTGCCCTATGTATAACACCTCTTCTTGGCAGCCTTGTAACTTCTCTGCATCTACTTTGTATCCTTTGACTGCTAAAATAGTCATCAATTGAATAGAGTCCCGTCTGCACTCATCTTCTGTAGTGCTACAAATTGAAATATAATCTACGTACTGTATCACGGCACTCTTCAAATCAATATTACCAAAGTCCATTAAAGATTTATGGAGACTCACAGTGCCCTTGGGGCAACTTTGTATGTTTCAGATGAGTAAACATACAAAGGCTTACATAATTGCATAATCCCAGGCTTACATAATTGCATAATCCCCATAATTGTTGCATTTGTTACACTGTATGCGGTTTTGCAGTTTTCATAATCGCCTCAGCCCTTTCAGGTGTCACCTTTTTTTCTTCATGTGAAATCAATTGCCCTATGTATAACACCTCTTCTTGGCAGCCTTGTAACTTCTCTGTATCTACTTTGTATCCTTTGACTGCTAAAATAGTCATCAATTGAATAGAGTCCCGTCTGCACTCATCTTCTGTAGTGCTACAAATTGAAATATCATCTACGTACTGTATCACGGCACTCTTCAAATCAATATTACCAAAGTCCATTAAAGATTTATGGAGACTCACAGTGCCCTTGGGGCAACTTTGTATGTTTCAGATGAGTGACGGAACGTAAATGAAGTCAGATCTTGTGAGTCCTTGTGCAACGGGATTGAGAAAAATTAATTTTTCAAATCAATCACTGTGAAATAGCGTGCTTCTATTGGGATACTGCATTAATCGGTCTCATGTCCTGTATGAATCTCTACAACCTTCCATTTGATTTTTTTCACAGGATACACTGTGGTGCTGCATGATTATTTTGACAGCACCAGAATACCTTATTCCATCATTGCTGAAATAGTTTTCAAAATACCCTCATCAGCCTCTCGAGCCATGGGGTATTGTCTCACGCAAGGTAAAAAATAAAAATTAAAAAAAAAATAAATAAATAAATCGCTCCCGGTTTCAGCTTTACCTCGACTTCTCCTATCCCTTTTAACAGTCCTACCTCATAAGGGCATGTAGTCCATAAGTCAAATAAGACCTTTGGCACCATCTCCAAGTCTTGGTAAAAAAATGCGGGCCGTTGGTTGCCACATTATTGACATTCGCTGTGGGATGTCCCTTTTCTCTATTTTTATCCAATATGTAGTGCTCACAAAGAAAACTACTTCATCGTCTGTCAGATTGTCTCTAAACATGTCATCAGTAATGTCAGTGAACCTGTACCCTTTCTCAATAGCTATGACTGTTCTCCATGGTCTACCCTGGTCATCCATTCCTTCGAGAGTTGACATTTAACCATGAACGATGGCTGCATCTAATTCTGTAGGGATGGTCTGTCCCCCCTCTTCGTCCATGGTAATCTGTGGTCTAAACAAAAAAGAATAAGGTATCCTCATAGTCTTTCCCACTAAACCAGGTAGCCATGTCAGTAGAATGCTCACCCCATAAAGAAAAACTGCTGGCTCTACTGGAACACCTCGCAGAGCCACTTGCCCTGTGAATGCCAATATAAATTTGCCCACATTCATGTAATGTATTCCAGGAGTGGAACACACTAGTCTTTCGTCAGTACAAGAAATCGTCATGTTGAGTTTTATCATCAAATCTCTTCCCAAAATGTTAACTGGTTTCTGCTGATGACTGTTAATTCATCAGTAAAAGGAACTCAACTCATAGCTCCACAGAACCCTTGAGCATTCATGGCAATTCCCAACATTGGATATTTTCCCTCTCATATACATGGAGTAGCCCCAGTGTCTACTAGAAAAGAAAAAGATTTTCCTCCTATCGTCGCATCAACCATTGGTTCATCTTGGGGGTCTGGTGTCACTGATAGTACTGAACACATCAAGTCACTGTGTGAGCTGTCCTATTGTGGATACATGCATACCCCTGTACCTGTGAAAGCATTTCCCCCCACCACAGTGACACCCCCTATTCTTGGTGTCAACAATTGTTCTGTGTTCGCATACTTCTGTGTTTGCATGGGGGCATGCTACTGCTGCCCTTGCGATGGATTCATTTCCACTTGCTCTGGTTGTTGCACCGGTTGCATTTGCGGCACCTGTGTTTGATACACTGTCTGATATTGGGCAAACAAGTCCCTAGCGTGTGAGCTATATGCTGGAGGATAAGCTGCCCCCCTATTGAAAATTGGCCATTCTGTACATTCCCTTGGCTCCCACATACGAGTGCAATGTGTCCAGTCATCCCACAAGTCCAACACGCAGGAGGAGCCCGTATGACTAGTCCCCCGTGGTTAAATCGTTCTTGCGCATTTTGATTTCCATTCTGTGCATTCTGAAACCCACCTTGATTGTTTTGGAAACCATCCCTTCCTCTATAGCCCTTATTTCTGCCTCGTGGTATGAACACATTTCCTCCTTGGTCCATCTGGCGCCGATTATTTTCCTGTGATGTACCCACTGCTTGCTGTATTCCTAACCTGTCTCTGCTTGTCAATACCGCCCCTTCTATGGCATATTTCTTCTGAACTAATGTAGCTTCATCAGGTTTCCTAGCCACATCCTCCTTATTTTTCTCCTGTAACAGCTGACAGTGATGCATTATCATTAACTGTATTTCAGCTCATGGTTTTGCTTCCATTCCCACTTGCTTTTTCACCTGCCTCTGTACTTGCTCGGGCAATCCCCGACATAAAATGTGGTAAAATAATGCCACAGTATTTTCCCATGGTTCCCTCTTTTCCAAGGTTCAGTGCTCTTGAAAGTCCTGAATATAAGCAAGGGGGGGTCTTAATTTTCTTTCATCTTACATGTCATGATTGCACCCATGTCTTTGGATACTGTACCCTGAGAGCCCTCCAGATATCTGCTCTGCAATTATTGAACAGCGCCCCATTGTGCACTGTGTTCTGTGCTGTTACACTTGAATAGCCTGCTCTCCTCCATATATCAGCTCTTTCTCCAAGAATAGCTGCCAAGAGACCCTTGATGTCTCCTATGGCTAGCGTGTTTCCTCCTGTCATTTTTACCAGTTCATAAATCCATTTTCCTGCACCTGATGTCAATCTCGGGAGCTTGCATCTTAAATTATCCTTATCCATCTGTGGACACGGAATATACTGTGGTATTGCTCCCCCTTTCTCCAATAAGGGAAACTGCGTAAACCCTGTCCCGCAATCGTCTCCCATCGTCTGCCTATCCATGGCAGGCACAATGGTCCCTGACCGTCACTTCCCTGGTAATGATCTTAACCTACTCGCATATGGTGGTGATTCTCCCTTCTCACTATATGATCGTCCCCTGGGACGCTCTGGATATGTTATGGGTTCTGGCGTCTTATCCTTAGGTTGCTCTAGATCAGACCATCTTACTTCCTTGTCCGCCTGCAGGCTTCCCTTGGTGGCCCATGCACCTCCTACCACTTGTTGAATAGTGCATTCAATAGGCTCACTCATGCAACCTCATGTGGGTCAAGGCTGCCTTCTCAGGCATGTGATATAAATAATACAATGTATGATGGTTGGGAGGGGTGTGGCTAGTTCCCAGCAGAATTGTATGTAGGAGTCATGACAAGATACGATTGTGGCTAAGGATGCTTCTACTGCCTCCAATTGTCCTATTTCTAGTACAAGCTGGTACTATAGATTGAAATGAAAAAATATAAAGGTTCTTTGTGGAAGATGGCAGCCAGCCCTCTTCCGCAGAGCTTTGGTCTTCTTCAAACCCTTGATCAATTTTGGCCATAAATAAATGAAAAAGTGTGAAAGCATTGAACAACACAGTAGGTGGCTAGCGTTTCCCATCAAACTGTCTCAAGCACAACTGATTAGGAATTTGAGATGTGCCATCAAATGCAGGGCAGCATAATGGAAGATATGAAGACACATCAATTGTGGTAATATATAGCCATTGTTCCATTTAGATGTTAACAATAAAATAGGAGTTCCAGACTCATCACGCCATCCTTTTTAGCTTGGTACATCTCACAATCATAGACTTTAATATTGTGCTAATTAGTATATGCCAATGGAAAAAACATGTTAATAAATAAAAGATGTACTTTTATACAAGCAGTAAGAAAGAAAGAATTGTGTCAATTCAGAATGGCAAGAAGACTTGCATGCAAAGAATGTGTGACATGCGATAAAGAAACAGGCGATGATCACCTGGGCGGAGGATTGATCACTTCCCTTCAGTCGTGTAGAAGGAAAATTACCCAACTTGGTTGAAGAGGCTACATGTGAAACTGTACCAACACTGCTGTGGCATTTCCTTATACAGAAGATTCCCAGCTTGATGACAAGCAAGCATAAAAATGCATGTGAATCAATGAGAGATTGTTGGTATGCAGCACATCCTGGTGGAGGTATCAAGATGTTAAGTGCAGAAATAATGTATCATCACACAAGTTAATGATACTCAATTTGATTAGTGTTGGCGGTATGAAGGACTAGTCAGCCCGGTCAGGATTCAAGCCTGTAATCGTGGCTTGAGAACAATCAATTCCATCTCACAGTAACTGGACTCTGTAGTTAAAGCAGGGGGGTCATTCCCCAGGATTTGAGTGCTGGATATTGGTGAATATATAGAAAGGCCAAGGGTTTGCTTTTTTTTTGGTTGTAGTTACTGCATATTGGTAAGCATGTAGGTCTGCATCCTTGCGAGACTTAGAAGCGTCTTTCACGCAACAACCTGTGGCTTGCGCAACATGTCAACCGGAGTAGGATGGGCGCCGGGAAGCAGTGCCACCAGGGTTCTCCAATCTTTCTTTAAGGCTACGAGGATCAACTCAATGGAGAAATTACCTCAAAAAGTTCATATAGAGTGCAGTGAATACAATACTGATTTTTACACAAAAGAAATCACATACACAAAATTTCAGTTGGCTATGTAATCATCATTTCTGTTCTCATATAGCACTAGATGCAAGACTCTCCCCACCACTAACTAAATTATGCAATAACAGGTGGTTATGGTAACCCAATTGAATGGAGCATTAAAATAAATATGGTGAACGGGTTTTGGCATAATTAGCCGAAATTGAATGTGCTATGTTGCAGAAACACTGAAGAAAAGCAACAGCTTGCTTCATCAATATGTAATGTTCACAGAATTCTGTTGAGATCGCACCTTCTGTACTTGAATCGAAATGACAAGTAAAATGACAAGAAATGACAAGTGTACGCCTGACAGGGTACAGAATATTTTGCTACTTACCGCACTGGGCACCGGTAGGCACTCCTTGTGAAACATGTGCCTACAGTGGAACAATACCACACCAAAGGGCTTTGATGCATCTTGGAGAAAAGAAGATCATACAAGAAAATAAATACATGCAGTTACCAAGGCGCATGAACGAGAGGAATCAAAACAGGCAATTGACCTAATCTTCCCTTTACAAGGAAAATCGGCTTCATTCCCAAATGCAAATTCAAAAGTCACAAAATACAACTGCCAGCTTTCTCGCTTTTCCTGGTATTCTTTCCAGAAAATAACCGCGGAATCAAGTAGTGATGGCGCTGGCCTATTGTTTAGGCAAATACTATAGCTTTACAGAACTGCAGCGAGGGCAGTACTGGGCGTTATGGGCCCAGTTAATGAGGGACCATAACGCCCGGTACGGCCCTCGCTGCAGGTCTATAAAGCTATTAGAACGCCCTCAGGGCCCGATTCTGAACTTGGTGCAGTGAACGCGCTAAAGAGCAGGATTCACTGTGCCAAATCAGTACGCCCAGACTCCACCAGTATTTTCAAGCGGGCCTGGGTGTCCTCGTAGTGCACGAAATTGCACCTTCAGGATTGCGCCTGTTTTTGTCATAACGGGCGCAATCCTGAAATCTAAGCACCATTTTTGTAAAATAACGTCATATTTGCTATTTTACAAAAATGTTGCGGAGAACACGGGTGTATATATAAACACTTTCATACACACCAAAGTAAGCAGCTTCAATATTGCAGAATACAACGTGGAAGCTGCTTGCTTTGGTGTATATGAACACCTTCATATACATCAAAGCAAGCAGCTTCAACATTGCAGAACACAACGTTGAAGCTGCTTGCTTTGCGAACACCCGATTTGCGAGATGTAATCAATCTGCGGGCAATACCAGTTCGTATAGCCCGCACATTGACCAATAAAGATTCAGAAACACCCACTATGGTGTTCTAATTCTTGAAACAGCCTATTTATCTTCAAAATAGTTTCCGCATTCGTTAGCGATGTTTCATCTGTAATTTTATATAAGGTTTGAACTCCATTTGTTGAACTGGTGTACCATACATTGAGATTTGGAATATCTAACATGCAAAAGTAAAAGGTAATTTACACATATCACTAACAAGTGTATGTTAGAAAGTGAACAAAGAGGAGGGAGCTAGAGGTAAGGAGTAAGTGTGAGAATGCAAGAGAGCGACCAGCGCACCCACCAGGAGCTACAACATCGCTGGTCTGGAAACAAAGAACATCAAAAGGGTAAAAACAGGCCTTCTCTGCTATGCACTGTCTCCTGAACAAGTTGCCAACACAAATAAGGATTGCCCCTCTCCATCCTAACCTTCGGAAAGGACCTGAAGACTGTACACTCTTCAAACAACTTCTCAAACCCACCTGTGGATCCCACCTCCCGATATTCATCCCATCTTGCCCGCTACCACAGCACCATTAATTTTAACCCCAGGGGAAGCAGCACCTATGTGTATGCTTCATTGATCCCCTGCTACGTTGGTGCTGTATACATCAGATACATTCAAAGAGCAAAAGAGTGCGCACTCACTGACAATTGCTCTGGTTAACCTTACACTCCGTCGGTTTAAGCCTGCTGCATCAATTATAGAAAGATTTAACTCACATTTCTTTGAAATTGTACAACTATTGGGAGACCTAAGTGATTTCTATGCTTAGTCTGCATATTCTTCACAGTTCAGTAACACAACTCTACAAATAACTTAAGAAAAGAATGAGGGCTCATACTACTTCTTCTGGACTGTGCATTTTCTTTCTCAGCTCTTTGTTGATCAAGGGCGGGACCTTAAGTGTGGCGAATCCCAGCTAGGAGAGATGTATTATTAAAGCCGAAATGGAGTCATCTGGGAGCCGTACTTTCTCTGCTCTTGTCACAATGATGAGAGAGCCTGGGTTTGTACTCACTATAGAGATTATTTTTAGAAACTGGCTTTATTTTCCCACTACATGAGCAGCCGCTTCATCATATGAGACACAACAGCAGGTGGGGAACAAACACACACAGAAGAAATGACCAGAGGGTTGAGATAGCCTCCACTGATGTCACGCGCGTTATGTAAAGGGGAAATGCTCAATGATCGGGAAAAAGCTATCTTACAGAGTTATTTCCCTTCGGCAAAAATTAAGTTTGATGACTGGATGGTTTTAAATTAACGATACATCGCTGTAACTGCTCTGGGCAACCCTAACAACCACTGTTAGCCTGCCATGCCATTACAAAAGGCAAAAGGCCATTTGCAAACCAGGCTTGGTCCCACACCAAAAGGAGCAGTCCAGTCTGAACTGCAAGGCCTGATGACAACTGTCATTGATGGCAAGTAACACTCCAAATCTCAGAGGCGGTTAAAGGAATTTTATTGAAATATCAATAGGCACTAGGGCCATCTCCTCTCTCATCTTGTAATGCACCTCGTCCCTGACTCAAGTTACTATAAAATTAATATTGGCACCTACTGTCTAATCTCCATCTTACTCTGCGTGTGAGAACCTAGAGACAGGGACCCTTTTCTAACTAGTCTCCCTTAGGGACTGCCTAAGACTATCCCCTAATTCCATCATCCAGTGGTTAGTATGCTGTAGATATAGGGAGTGTTCCTTGCAGACACCCTGCTTTATTCATTCTTCTGTCTAACACACTTATGCTCTCCATTCCCTAACTTTGCCTCTCTACTAAAAAAAAGTCTGCACATTCACTCACCTTTATATTCTCCTCTTCTTTTCCATCCCTCCGATATCGCTTTTACTTTCTTAGCTTGCCCTCCATCCTTTGACGTTACTCATCCCTCTGCCTTACGACTGCTCCATACTACTCCCTCCTCCATGATGCAAATCCCTCCCCCCACACTACGCTCCCTCCTTCACACTACAACTACTACCACCCTTCTATTCAGACAACTCCTTCCACTCAGTCGCAAACACTACACACTCACTCACTCCTCATACTACCTCACTTAACCACAGCCACCACAAAATCATGCACATTGTGTGAGAACCCTGACAGTGTCTCCCTAGTTAGTCCCTGGGGATCTGTCATGCAGGTGGCAAGGACACGGACATCGCTATTGGATCCAGCTCCCAGGGGTGGTCCAGTGAGGGAGGATCACCTGGATGGGGGGTCCTTGGGGGGTGGGAATGGGACACCGATTGGTGAGACCCTGTATCCCCCTTCTTTCAACACCTTTTCCCCATTCTACCACGTAGGAAATACCAAAACACTGCCCCCCCTTTTTTCCACACGAACACCTTGCACAACACGAAAGACAATGGACTAACACCAGAGCCGTTTACCCGACGTGTCCCAATACCAGCGTCAGGCAAAGTCAGGCAATTGACCAGAATGAAGAATGTGAATTAAGCTTGTGGAAGGGCACCCCTGCAAGTGTTGTGATTGCAAGGTCCGAGCCCGACCAAGGGAGAATTGTGTGAACTTTTGTTGAACTGTGAAAGAACTTTTGAAAGCTGAAATTATTAAGTTTCACTTGGAAGGCCAGGTGGGCCTTGAACCTTGAACCACATTTCAACTGCCTTTGTTTTGAGAACCTGAGCCAGAGTGTCATCCTGTCTACGGGAGCCACCTTACTCCATGCTGTCCAACTTGGGAGGAGCGCTTACTCAGCCATCTTGATTCTTTATGTTATAACACTGATTTTCCTTTGCATACATATACCCCGTCACACACCTTTTGTATAAGAGATAGGCCAGGAATAATGTTTTGTTAGCATGGGCCACTTTGGTTTGACAGACTCTTTTCCTTATTATTTCATGGTAGAGACTACTCCCATTATAGCTATAGGGCAAAGCAGAAGTTTTCCCAAGCCCTGAAAACTGAATAAAAGTTTTGAAATTGTACCTCTTGTGGCAGTGTCATACTTGTGATACCATGCCTCACTTACAACTTCTAAAAAAGATCATTTAAAAAATGAGTTTTTCTTTTCGCTTGGCTTGCTCATACCCATGTCCAGTGGCGTATTAGGCTTTCTGCTGCCATAGGCCCAACTAAGTGTATGCTTCCCCTACCCTCCACAACTTTACTCCATCTCTGCCAGATTATGCACCTTCACATGATTTTGGCTCTTCAACAGACTGTCCCCCTTGGGAAAACTACACCCTTTGACCACCATGTTGTCCCATTACGGCTCCTTAACAGGAGGATGTTTTTAAGGCTGATGGGATTAGCAAATTGGTGCTTCCATTCTAATTCAAGCCTGTTAGCTTCTATACTATTTTAGTTGAAAGTATGTTTTCAGTTCTCTGCTGTTCAGGATTTGGAGAAGGCAATATGTTCTACAGTTGAGGCCAACTGCCTTCCAGTTAGGTCAGAAAACATATTTAAAGAGGAAACCATAAGAACATGTGGGATATTTCAACCCATGGCAATGGGCCCTATTACACCTCTTTGCCAATGGGGAAAGAAAACTGCCAACAATGGATGCACTAACCCCTGTGTGTGCCAAATCTGCAAAACTGTGCATGGTTCATAAACCATAAAAGAGCTGCACACCCTTCCACACACAGGCAAAGTTGATGTCAAAACAGAACTCCCTGCAGGAGAATGCCAGGGAGTGCTGTTACCCATCACATGAAGCTGGCCACAAAGGCGGGCTAAAATCCAAAAAAAATACAGCTTCCCAATCAATGGTAACCTTCAAAGTGCTGTTTTGGCACTAAATTCAGTCATTTTCCCAGTGAATTATTGAAAGGAAAAGTGTGCTGAAATCATATATTCTCCAGTGAAGTCAGAGGAATCCAGGCCTCACTGACTGACAGCTGCATAAGAAAATTAGCTGTCAAACCCAGTTTAAAGATGTCTTTTTCCTGAAGAAATTGCAAAATGCGCCTAAGCATGTTTGTGAAGGGTCTAATTCTTTTAAATGTCCAAATCCCTTATAAACCGTGCTTATTTTTATATGTGTTAAAGAAAAGACTTTACTGTGAATTTTAAAAGCAACCCAGTATTGGAGTCGAGTTACTGCTTAATTCTGATTGGGAAGTGACCAGCTTGGGAAAGTTTGACATCTCAATTTGACATTCCCTTGATACAGGAAGCCGTAATGTTCCCAACATATTGACAACAAGTAGCACAATGAAACCTCATTAGACATTAGTCTTTTGGCTGAGCCAAGAACAAAAGACAGGCTGAGCATGGACCTCTGCTGGGGATGGGCAGGATGCTTACCTCTACACCCCACCCTGATCAAAGGGATCTGACAGCTGCTGTTTTTTGAAAATAGAGAAAAGAAAAAAAAATTGCTGGAACTATTTGATGTTTAAACATTTGTGATTAAATGTGGAACTCTTTAACTGTGCAACTGGAAGAAGGACAAGTCTGAAAATTGGCAGATGTTAACCTAATTTAAGGCTTTTGCTTTGAAGACATTGATGAAACCTGTATCACTTAAGGAACTAAAGTTATGAAAAAACTCTCATTGTAGCAGAATTATTAATGTTGCAAGACTAAGAATGTATGTACATGAGCCACTAATAAGCGCCCAGAGATGTTCCGAATTAGAAATTATTAATCCAAACTGTTACGATTAAAATTGAGAAAATTCTATAGAATGAAAAAGACAGCTCGCACAGAGATGGGGATTGAATGTGAATATAGCCCATCAAATATGAAATGTATATGACTGATTTTATTCGGGAAAATAATTTTAGAAATGTACATTTGTGCAAAAGTTAAGTTGTGGTCAAAATCAATGTGGGAGTTTCTAAATCCCATCGTAAAGATGACAGCTCTGTTCTGACTGCCAACCAGGACAAGGCAAGTGCCTGTGGCCACTCACAGCCAGGGGGTGTGTTTTGAAATTCTGCTCACACCATAAACTTGGTGATGTCATTTGATAGTATAAATATAGGAACTTCACTCCACA
The DNA here is from genome assembly GCF_040938575.1 of Ambystoma mexicanum. Taxonomy (NCBI): domain Eukaryota; kingdom Metazoa; phylum Chordata; class Amphibia; order Caudata; family Ambystomatidae; genus Ambystoma; species Ambystoma mexicanum. The sequence continues at coordinate 850,697,233 of NC_090930.1, forward strand.
TAGGATACATTGCTTCCAGAACACATCCAGATTTCCGCACAGCGTCTTGTTCCCGACTTCTTCATCTTGTCCAGAACTCTTCATCTTGCAGCTGACTCCAGATTTATTTGCAGAATCCAGGCCTTAGCATTGCTGAACCCTTTTGAGCTAGGCCCAAATTCAACCATCCCAAAACTTAAAAGAATAATTCTGATTCAGCTTGGCTTGCTACCATTAAAGCTTGCACGCTGAAACTTGCATCCTCATAATCTGCCGTGCCCAGTGACCAGAAGGGCTCATCCAAATCCAGTCTGAGGTGGAGTCCAAAATTGACCAGAACCGCGCCGCTGATCCAATCCCTCCAGAAGTGCCCTGCTGCCGGTAGACCTGACCCGATCCAATGACCAGAACCATGATGGTCCATTTTAATTACAAGGGACTGTAAATATTAATAGCAAGACCAGTCACCCATAGCATATTTGCATTGTCTCATCCTATCTCAACCCATCCCATCTTTAAACTCAGAACCCTAGTTAGTATTGTCAAAACCATTCTTGCGCTGAATTTTCCTCTTCTTTGTGTTTCAAAACCATAAGTCCTTAGTGATTTTGAGTAACTAAGTAGATCCCAGAAAGAAAGAGTATCCACCACGAGAAGGGTTACGCTGGCCACGTAGCTGAAGATTCATGTCTGGCATTCTCTTTTTCATTGTCACAAATATCGTGTAATCAAACCAATCTGTCATTTTTAAAACCAAATTATCTTCATTTTCGCGCCTATTTTGCAAAAATGCCTCTCACTAAAACCTCCATAACTTCTTCAATTCTATAGATAGAAACGAAATTTCAACTCTCATTGATACCTAAGACCCTTAGCTACACCCACAACCAAAAAACACATCGCGGAACAATGCATTTGACCCGTTTTTTTTTTCAAATATCGCATAGTGAAATTTTACCACAAATTTGACAGAGTTGAGGGAACGTTATTACGCTTGCTTCTGAACATCAATTCATTGCCGTCTTTGTGCTTGACATGAGCAGAGGCATGCGTTTAATTCGCAAAATAATGCATAATTTTTAACCTTTACTTTTCTGGAGGGAAACCCCTAATGTTTTGCAATCGTTTAAAAAATGCATGTCATGTGTATAGAACGAACACCAGTGATAATAGGGAGTGGCACCAATAAAACCAATGAGGTTCTGGCTGTTTTGCATATTAGGGAGCATTCTGGGAACAAGAGGTTTAAAGCTGTTATATTTTCGTGAAAGTTGTATGACCGAACCACTAAATGCCTAATGCACGCTGGGTTTGGTACATATTTCCTTTTAAACAAAAGTCACTGTAACAATAGAGCTTTTGTAAAGATCAAGCATATTTACAAATTTGCCCAGCAAAGACGTTCGCTGTCAGAGTGCAATAACTGCTAACCGCTCCAAATCTCTCAAGCATTGTTGTGGATTAGCCAGACTTGAGAAACAAAACTAACTACTATATAAATGTTTCTGCATTAGAAAGCTGTTGTCTTGGGCCCACTTGGCTTATTGTAAATACACCAATGCCCATGTCTTCAGTTGCAAGTAGTTGCCATCTTGCTGTTGGGTTTTTCAGTTTCCTTCAGATCTTCTAAGGTTCTTCTCACTTTTAATAATCTGGCCAGCTTCTCTCTGCTTTGCCTGACTGGCTGTGGGGCAGCACCTCTTCCTTCTTCTTAGGTTTGTTCTGAAGCTGTTCTCAAGCTAATCTCATCTCCCCTTTATATACTGTTTTTGGAGCTCATTAAATGTAATCTTCATTGCCAAATGCTGAGTTTTACATTACCTCCTACTTCTAATGGACAATTAAACGTAATCTCAAGTGCCAATTGCTGAGGCTTAAATCTGTTCACCGGGCACTGATGAAGTTGCCATATCGTGTTTACTTATTGGTCATTTTTATTTGTATAAAATCTCCCTACATAATTGGTTCATATATTATCTCATCAGATATTTGATGTCATTCCAGTTCTCGGTCGGCTGTTGTTTATCTTCTTTGATCAAAAACGTCCCTATATTAATTGGAACCTTGTCCTACCTTTATCCATCCAGATACTCGTCATATGTTCCATTTTGGCCTAATATGTCCCCGAGATTAGAAAAGGGACTTTTCCAAACTGGGTATTTCCTGACTGTACATCAGCAATATTGCAAAATAACCCTTAGGGCCCTTCAATTACTGAAGGTAAACAATATGGCTTTTTATTTGCCTGCTAGGCTTTTCTCCATGAATCAAACCTTAGCATATGTATCTAACTAATATTATCAATAAGCAAGTGCTTTAAAGCGCTTAAATAAGGTGTATATGTGTGTGCATTGAATTCAAAGCTTTTTGAGGCCTGGTGTTGGTGCTTCAGTAATGATATATGCATCTATAATGAATGCATAGCTATTTGAGGCCTTGTGTTGGCACTTCAGTAATGACAATGTACCTGTATGCAATGCATAAGGCAAGAACATTACTATGTGTATCAATTCTATTGTTCAACTGGCTCTGGCTCTTGCCAATCTACATGTATGCTGTACACATCTCTAATCATCCAGTTGTCTTTTTATACTGCTGCTCATCTCAAAATGCTGAATGGTGAGGTTTCAAAACATAGGTCTACCCCAGAAAAGAACAACTTACTCTCTTACCTGGTAAGGTTCTTTCGATGGGATGGTCCGACGACGTATTCCATATCTATGACAGTAATCACCACATCTGTGCTGCTTCGGAAAATCTTTCAGCGTCTGCGTCCTGCGTCAATGACATCGATACGCTGTCCTCGAGGGCCTCGGTCGAGCTAACGTCACTGGATGTTATAAGTAGGACGCACAACTCCCGTAGCCTCAGTTGTAGTTTTTTCCCCAGAACGTGTGGCACCAATCTTCTGCCATTATGACCACAGAAAGCCTTGCGGAAACGTAAGCTGCAATCGCATAAGAAATTCTGTAGCGGGGAAGGTAGGGAGGGAGTGATATGGAATATGTTGTCGGACCATCCCATCCCATCGAAAGAACGTTACCAGGTAAGACAGTAACTTGTTCTTCGAGGGGATTGGGTCCTCCGACATATTCCATATCTATGGCAGACTCCCAAAGCAGTAACAACATAAGGAGGTGGGAAAATAATTTAGAATATACCAATTTAGAATGCCCAATCAAATTGCAGAGTGAAGGACTGCCTTGCCAAAGGCCAGATCCTGCCCATGGACAGAATCTAGGGAGTAGTGACGTACAAAAGTATGGACCGAAGCCGAAGTGGCTGCATCACAGATGTTACGAATAGGGACACCCCTCTGCAGGGCAGTAGAGGCAGCCATACCCCTAGTAGAATTGGCCCGTAAGCCTCCTGGAGGGTCCTTACCCCCCAATCGGTAACATTCAGAAATTTCCAAGATAATCCATCTAGACAAAGTCTGCTTAGTCACAGCCTGTCCCAAACGCCTTCCAGCGTAACCAATAAAGAGATGATTGTCCACTCTGACCCGAGACATGCGTGAAATGTAGAAGCTTAAAGCTCTTCTAGGATCCAGCAATGGAGCCTCTCCTCTTCCTTACCAGGATGTGGAGGAGGATAAAATGCAGGAACAATAACCTTCTGGCTTAAATGAAATTTCGACACCACCTTCGGAAGAAAGGAAGGACGAACACGAAGGACAACCCTGTCCTTATGAAACACAGTGAAGGGTGGCTTAACTGAAAGTGCCTGTAACTCACTCACTCACTCTGCGAGCGGAAGTGACCACAACTAAAAATACAGTTTTATGGGTTAACAGTCTCAAAGGAAAAGAATGTAAAGGCTCAAATGGAGCACCCATTAGTAATTTGAGAACAAGGTTCAAATCCCAACTTGACACCTGGAAAGGTGCCGGAAGGAACACATTAGTGAGCCCTTTCAGAAACTGAGAAATTAAAGGAATTTTAAAATAAGAACACTCCTCAGACGAGCGCTTAGATATGGACAGCGCTGCCAGGTAACCTTTAACGGTACCCACTTGCAAGCCCCTCTGGGCTAAAGAAAGCAAAAAAGACAGAACCACAGGAATGTCACATGAAAAAGGATCCACATTCTTAACCCTGCACCAGTCGCAGAACTTTCTCCAATGGCAACGGTACAGGGACTTTGTTGCCGGCAGTCTGGTCAAAAGCAACACCTCCATCACGTCTTCAGGGAGGTTCCAATCCTTATACCTCAACCTTTCAGAAACCAAGCGTGAAGGTAGAGGGATCTGACCTCTGGATGGAGAACCGGATCCCCCTCCCCCCATTCCCTCCTTCCGTGAGAGCAGATCATCTCGGTAGGGAAGACGACGTGGAGGGAAGATGGACGAGTCGAGAAGGTCCGGGTACCACGTCCCCCGGGCCCATGTCGGAGCAATGAGGATCATTCGGGAACCGAACCTCCGTAACCTCCGCAACACTTGCGGGATGACGGGGACTGGAGGAAACACGTACAGCAGTGGGAAGGACCACTCCACTACAAACGCGTCTCCTAAGGCTCCTCTTGGAGGAAATTCCCACAAGCAGAACTTTTTGCACTTCCGGTTGACACTGGAGGCGAAGAGGTCCACCTGAGGGGTCTCCTGAGCCAGCTCCCACTCGTGAGAGATCGCGCTCTGCCTGCTCAGAGCGCGTCGCCGTCTCGTTTTCGTGTCTGGCCAGATGAACTGCCGAGATCGAAATTTCCTGCTGGATGGCCCAGAGCTGTATCGCCTCCCTGCACAGAGGAAGTGACCCTGCCCCCCCCTTTTTGTTGAGGTAGTGCATGGCCACTGTGTTGTCTGTCAGAATCGGGACATTCTTTCCTCGCACAGTCGGCAGAAAAGCCTTCAGGGCAAGCCTGACCGCCCACAGCTCCAACAGATTGATATGGAATCTGGACTCCGACAGAGACCAACGACCGCTGACTGTCAGCTCGTTGGCATGAACTCGCCATCCTGCGAGGGACGAATCCGTCACGATCATCACCTCTGGCCAGGGTAGCCAAAACAGAGCCCCCCTCAGATTGCCTTCAACGGCCCACCACAGAAGGTCCTGAGCGACCGAGGGCGGCACCTGAACGGGGTCCGACATCCTGCCGGAGGACAGTGACCACTGGAGCTTGAGCCCATTGAAAAGATCTCATCCGCAACCTGGCCTCTGGCACCAGAAGAATGCAGGATGCCATGAAGCCGAGCAACCTCAAGAACTCGAATGCTGGGAGACTCTGGGCATGTTGAAACTTGTGAGCCCTCACCTGGGGAGGAAAACACTGAGGTAGCAGGATCTTTTTGGTAATATTTTCAAATTTGCGTGAGGGTTACGGTCCTGGCCTCAGGTTTAAAAACAATCCCCAGTCCTCTTTTGTCTTCAGGAGGAAAACACTGCCTCAGGGAAGTGTTGAGCACTGCTCCGATGTACTGGAGCCGCTGATTTGGCGTCAAGTGGGACTTTTTTAAGTTGAGGGAGAAGCCCAGATTGTGAAGGGAACGGCAGGTGACGGACAGACTATCCAGGACCTTCTCTGGAGAGCGCACCCTGATCAACCAATCGTCCAGTTAGGGGTAGACGTGAATCCCCCCTTTCCTGAGATACGCTGCCACCACCAGCATGAGCTTGGTGAAAACCCTTGGGGTGGAGGTCAATCCGAACAGCAGGACCCGAAACTGAAAGTGTGAGTCGCCAACCGCGAACCTCAGGTACTTCTTGTGCTTGGGATGGATCGGCACATGAAAATAAGCGTCCTTGAGGTCGAGAGACACCAACCAGTCCTGAAGTTGAAGGGCATGGAGGATTTGAGAGAGAGTAACCATCTTGAACTTGTCCTTCCTGAGAAGCTTGTTCAAACCGCGCAAGTCCATGATGGGTCTCAATCCCCTGTCTTTCTTCGAAATCAAAAAATAAGGGGAATACCATCCCTTGTTCCTCTCCGCTACAGGCACCAGTTCTATAGCGCCTTTCTCCAGCAGGGATTGAATTTCCTGGGCAAGGAGCAGTTCCGGACTCTTCAAAGAGAGATCCCCTGGTGGATTGTCGTAAGGCCTCTGCCGGAAAGGAAGACAGTAGCCGTGGGCTATGATCTCCAGAACCCACACATCTGAAGTAATGGCATGCCATTCTACAAGATGCTGCGCCAGCCTTCCCCCAACCGGAGAAGCATGGGCCTCATGACTGAGCTGAAGCGGCTGCGGCAGTGCCTGAGGGCAAAGAGGCAACTGCTTGCGCGGCCTTGGCACCTCGAGTACCTTGCTTTCGGCCTCTGGCACTCCTACGGTTGCCCCTTTTGACTCGCAGCTCCTCTCGATTTACTAAAGGACGAGTGATATCAAAAGGAACCTCCCCTCCATTGCTGTCCCCTAGGACGAAAAGGCAGAGGTTGGCACCTTTGGAGGTCTGCAACCTCTCAAGACTCTCGTCAGCCTTGCTGCCAAAAAGATGTTCACCATCAAAGGGCATGTTGAGGAGCCGGGCTTGCACATCAGGAGCAAAACCCGACTTCCGCAACCACGCAAACCTGCGTATTACGGTGCTCGCTGCCATGGACCAGCTGACGCAATCAACCATTTCCAGACCCGACTGAACGGATTCACACATGGCATCCTTGCCATCCTGCACAATAGCAAGAAAACCATCCCGTTCCTCCCCTTCGGACATATGATCAGCCGCTAAGGAAATCCAGTTCCACAGAGTGTGTGTGAAACGAGACAAGGCACAAACAGAGTTGGCAGCCTGAAGTGCCATACCCCCAGAAGAAAATACCTTCTTTGCCCAGCCATTAAAACATTTGTCGCCCCGATCAGGAGGGATGGTAGGGTACGACGCCTGCTTTGCTGGGGCCATAGCCGCCTGCACCACCAAACTATCCGGAGTAGGGTGCGTGGTCAAGTACCAGGGGTCGCCACTGGCTGGGCGATATTTCTTCAGCAAGGACTTGCTCACTGCAGGGAGACTTTCCGGAGAAGTCCAAGCAGCAGCCACCCTTCTCTGCAAGGCCATATGGAATGGCAGCACCGGGTCAGTTGGAGGACCTTGGTCCAGGATATCAGTCAGGTCATCCTGCTGAAAATCCCCAGGGGGGGCGGACCACCCCAGGTAATCCGTGACCCTCGACATGAGGCGCCGGTACGAGGATTCGGCATGTGTGCCAGGCTGCGGCCTACCAAACTCCATCTCCGGAGAGGGGTCAAGACCACTGGCGTCGTGCAGCGACTGACGCAGTTCCTCAAGTTGACTATGACCAGAAACAATGTCATCAGGGACCTCTGCAGGATCCTCACCTTCCTCAGACAACTCATCCACCTCCAAAATATAATCCATAGGCTGGAAGGAGGGTACAGAAAAAGGCACAAAGACATGTTTAGCCTTGGCCAGCGCCTTTCTGGGGGGGGCCACCGAGCCACAGGGTACTTCTGACAAGGCCGCCTCTAAAGGCGTCGACGGAATCAGCATCGACGTTGAGCACAGCGCCGACAGCTTCGACGGCGTCGACACAGGCCTCAACGGCGGAGCCCTGAGCGTGTCTCTCGACAGCCTGGTGCCGATGGCGTCAATGACTTCCTCGAAGGCGGGGCCTCGACAGAGTCCGACGATGACCTCGGAGCCGCCGGCGTCGATGACTTCCTCGAAGACTTCACAGATTCTCGCGGTCTCGAGGGCGTCAAGGACCGGGACCTGGAACGGGCATGTCTAGAGTGACCATCCTTGTCCGACCAGGACCTCGATGGTGCCCGGTGGTCACGACGACTGCTCGAGCCCAAAGGCAGCTGAGTGGTGCCTCTAGTAGGGCCATGACTGGCATCCTCAGACGGCGCGGACGGACCGGAGCCCTGCGATTGAAAAATCGCCATCATCTACTTTCGGAAGGAATCCCATTACTCAATAGTGGAATGCTTGGCAACCTGCCGACGGGCGGAGTCCTCGGAAGAGGACGGGGAAGGCGACCTGTGACGGCGCTTCCTGGAGTGCCTCGAAGAGGCAGAGCAATGGTGGGACCGACTCCCAGACCGAGAACACCCGGACTCACGACAATGATGCAGAGAGTCGTCCCTCGAATCGTCCGTCGAAAGACCAGTGGAACGCGACTTCCGGGGCTTGGCCACCTTACCGACCGACAGCTTCTTCTTACGCTCCCGCAAGGCCTTCGATGTGAGCGATTGGCAGTCGACAGTCGTCCGTATCATGGTCCTCCCCGAGGCACCAGAGGCAAGTGTCGTGCGTATCCGTCAGCGACATCTTGGACCCGCACACCCGACACTTCTTAAACCCAGACCGCGGGGTGGAAGAAGCTGAAGACATCATACGATGGCAATGAAGAAACAGGTTTGAAGAACCGAAAGAACAGGATTCAGTAGAATCGAGGCGTGCCAAGATCTCCGAAGCGAACACGTTCGCGGAAAAAAAGGAACAACTGAGGCTACGGGGGGGGGGGCGTGGCTTGATGGCCGCGTAGAAGGACGAGCTCTGGAGGAGCTCCCGCGATCCGACATCGATCCGAAGTGAGAAAGGAGGTTTTCAGGAATACCAAACTACTAGCAGCATACCCACGGACTGAATAGATGGAGCGTATTCTGGGCACCGGGAAAATGCAAGCAGTAGCGGAATGAGCGAGATACGGCGTATCGCGAAAAACTGGGTGCCTGTGTTGTGAAGGAAGACAAGATGGCCGGCGGCGGCCAAAGGGTCTTAAACTGACCAAGGTGCCGCAAACAGTAAACCTGCAGTTGTGGCCGGGCCCGGGTCTGCCATGACGCCAAGGAGGTGATCCACAAGTAGCGCCGCAGCAACGGAGCGCAGTGGTGCTGCGGAAGATGCACCAAATGGCTGCCTGAGCCCTGCTGAAGTATAGAAAACGGGCCCGTTTGGCAGACCTGGCCGGATGCAGACACGGGCACTGTGGCCAGTGGTGAGTGAGAGCGTGGTGGGAGTCAGCGCTGCCCCCGACTGCTGAGCACTGAGGACTGAGGGGGCTAGAGAAGCAAGAAAGCTGTGGCGCTGCCAGCACCGAAGGACGCTGGCAACACAGGAACCCGGCGCGTGCTGCGCTGCGAGGACGGATCCCCGGTGGGTTGGTGGCCTTGCACTATGGGTGCCCTGGAGAGTGCGCGACATAACACGTCGACCCCCGCAGTTGCCCAGAGCACCAGAGGGCTGGGACCGGACTCGATGGAAATCAAGAGCTTGCGGGCGGTCCCTGCAGTATCCTGAGTGGAGACGAATAACTGGCCCCAATTGAGCACGGCGACGTCTGAGAAGGTTGCCCTTGCGCGGCAAAAGGGAGCGATCGGGCGGGCACGGGCCGCCCGACGCGGGCCCCTGGCTTTATTTCACAGCCCCTGCACTGGAGCGGATGAGTTAACAAAACAGGGGCCGGAGGGAGCAAAGTGGCTCGGCCAAGTCACTGGGTGCATATAGTGCCAAGGAACTGGCACAAGAGGCCCAAGAGAGGGCCGGCGAGCTCGAGCCCTAGCGGGGCACACCAACCGCTGTACACACATACATGATAGCAGGTGGGGGCCCGAACAAGGCGTTCTGAGGATAAAGGGGGGCTGACCTGCTATTGGACACATCCATAAGGGCCAAGGAGCCAGAGGGAAGTACCTTATACAAGACCAGGGGCGGCAGGTCCTGGGGCCGACAGAGTGCCGGAGTGGAGGTGAGCAGAGTCAGGGTGGGCATTTAACCACGGCCGGCAGAATTACGGCAGGGGCTGGCTGAGCAATACCACATGCGCACAGGTACGTGGGAGGACACAGCCCATTCTGGAAGTACAGTGTGCTAAGGACACACCCAAATACGGCTGAGGCGGCTCCTGAGCACTGAGAGCGGCCTGGTGCTACGCTGGCTTTTCGAGTGGGGTGGAACTGCTGGCTCGCGCCCCGTACGGCACAGCACGATGTCTACCAAAATTGTCAGACCCAGGAACAAGCAGCCCACAATGGACACCTATGCTAAAACATCCCCAGGTGCAGAAGGGGGCAAAAGCAAAGACAACACTACCATGGCAGTGGCGGAAACACTGGGCACGATCCAGGAGGTGCTTGCAGCAATTGCGGACCTGAAAGTTGCATGGGAGACCAAACTGGGCCTGGCAATGAACAAACTAAAAGTGGGACTGGACCTCAAGATTGGAGCGGTCCAGGAAGAAGTTAACTTACTGAGACAGGACGTGAGGACGCTAGCAGAGCGCACAGGGAACTTGGAAAAGGAGATTGTTCCACACACGGCAGCATGTGCCGCCCACGAATCGGAACTCCATGCCCTAGTGCAGCGTGTGGGCAACTTGGAGAACAGGGCTGAGGAGGCAGAAGGACACGCTAGACACAATAACATTCGCATTAGGGACTACCAGAAGGAATGGAAGGGTCGGACCCAACGGAATATGTGGAAACCATGCTTCTGCAGGAAATAACTGGTGAAGCACTGACCCAGGGGTTTGCAGTCGAGAAGGCACACAGGGCTTTGACAAGGAGACCACCCCCGGGATCTCCCCCGCGGCCGCTGATTGCAAAGATCCTAAACTACCGGGATTGGGAGAAGATACTTGAATTCTTCCGGAAGGGAGGTACGATGGAAAGAGGGCCGGCGAAAATCACAGCGTACCCGGACTACACCTTGCACATGCAGCGCAGCAGGATGAACTTTGGGTCGGTGAAGAGGAGATTGAGAGAGGCTGGCCACATATGTATGCTGCTTTATCTGGCCAAAATGAAAGTGTTTCACAAGAACAAAACTCTGTTTTTTGAGACACCGGAGTATGCTATGGGCTGGCTGGACATGCAGGGTCGCCCCCAGGAACCCGGTATCCAGATAGAAGCCGATGAAGATAAGTAACATGCACTGGGGCATCTCTAGTGCCATAGCACAAAACATTGGGACTGGATTATAGTACTAAATAAAGCCTGTGGGGAATGTGTTGCAGTAAACATACGCCTGAAAGACTCGCTAGTAGCAAACGCTCCCAATTGGACAGGAGGGAGCTTCTAGGATACATTCCTTGAACCCCATAGCATTAAGCTTAGTTAGGTTACTGTTAGTCCGGTGACGCCCCGCAGGGTCCTAGCCCTTGGTTTACGGGACAGGGCCAAACGCGGGTGGGCCTGAGATCCAGGGATGGAGCTGGGCATTTGTTGGGGTTGGGTATGGGGGGTTGTGTGCAATGGGGAAGGGTTTGGGAAAGGGGGGTGTGGGGAGTTGTTGAGGTTGGGAAAGTTAAGAGTCGGGAAATGGGCCATCGAAGTAGACATCAGAGGGAGTGGGGGAGGGAAGAAAATCAGGCCAATGGCTTCGGGTAATCTCAGAGTTGTGACCTGGAATGTGTCGGTCCTCAACAGTTACCTGAAACGCAATAAGGTGATGATGTACCTAAAGAGGATCCGGATTGACATAGCCCTGCTACAGGAGACTCACCTCACCAAGGAGAAGTTGTAGATGGTTAGGCAAAAATGGAAGGGTAATATCATAGGATCCACATACTCGGCATATGCAAGAGGGGTTATCACATGGGTGGCACCGCATGTGCCATTTCGGCTGCTTAGATCAACAACAGACCCTGAAGGTAGAATGGTGGTGGTAGTGGGGCTCCTGGAGAGCAGAGAAGTGAACATTGTAAATTTGTATGCCCCCAACCACGATGCAGCGGCATACTTTAGGTCCCTATATAGTAAAATTAGCCCCCTGGGTGGGTGGCGCAACGGTGTGGGGAGGGGACTTTAATTGTACCCTAAACCCCAGGATAGATAGGTCAGATGACAAGTCAGTTAAGCAGGCACCAGCAGCTAAAGCGCTGGGGACACTGCTGACAGATCTCTGCCTGGAGGATGTGTGGAGACGGTTGCACCCAAGGGACAGGCAATACTCGCATTACGCAGCTCCACATGACCTTCATACGAGACTGGATTATATGTTTGTCGCCGCCAAGATAGCGGCAGAGATGGTGGGTGTGGAATACAAGGCCCAGGTACTTTCCGACCATTCACCTTTGGTCATAGAGTGGAGACACCAGCCCCCCAGAGCGTGAATCCCGACGTGGAGGCTTAGAGCTGAGGCTCTACAGAATGCAGGATTTCTTGAGGATTTGAGGGAGGCCATCGAGGAATACTTCGAAATCAACACGGGCAGTGTACGACTCTGTGGGAACAGTCTAGGAGGCATTTAAGGTGGTGGTGCATGGGGTAGCTATATCCAAATCCAAGGGGCTCCAAGGGGGAATCGAACAGGAATTGCAGGAAACAGAAAGAGAGCTAGAGGGCCTGATACAGAGTGGGGGGACCACCCGAGAAGACAGCGCCAAGATAAGGGATCTACAGATGACCTGTGGTGAACTCTGGGAAGATTATGCAAGCTAAATTATAAGAAATATACAGATAGTCTACATGCCGGGGGGGATAAGCCGGGTAGATTACTGGCATGGTTATACAAAAACGAGACCCCCCGCGCGATGATCAGAGAGGTAAGAGACGTGGAAGGCCAAATATGTAATACACAGGAGGGGGTAAACGAGGAGTTCCTCAAATATTACAAATGATTATGAGGACATAGGAGGAGATATGAGCCAAGAAATACAGGAAACAATAGATGATATAGGTTTGCCCACCTTGGATGACCTGGAACGCGCAGAACTAGAGGCCCCCATCACTGCGGACGAATTGGATGCGGTGATCCAACACTTGCCCACATGTAAAGCGCCCGGGTCAGACGGGTTACCCAGTGAGTTTTATAAAACATACAAGCAGGAGTTACTCCAGCCACTGCTGGCCGTGTTTAATGAAGCCTATGAGCAGGGGGAACTGCCGGCGTCCCTCCAGGAGGCTGTAATCATCCTGCTCCTAAAACCAGGCAAGCCGGATGTGGAGTGTGGGTCTTATAGGCCCTTGTCTATGCTAAATCAGGATAGCAAGATCCTCACGGCGGTGTTGGCCAATAGACTTAAGAGAGTAATTGGCAAGTTGATACACCCAGACCAAACAGGCTATGTCCCCGGTAGAAATATTACAGACAACCACAGGAGGCTGCACCACATCATCGATCAAGCCGAGGGAGACTCGGGCGAGCTAGCTATCGTGTCTTTGGACGCGGTTAAAGCCTTTGATTCAGTACGATGGCCGTGGTTGCTGGCGACCCTGAAAGGATATGGGATGGGCCCAGGATGCATCAGGTGGGCCGAGCTGTTATATAGTTCCTCGATAGCGAGAGTTAAGACAGGAACAGTAATTTCAGATAAATGGCAACTCAGTAGAGGGACCAGACAGGGTTGTCCCTGGTCGCCCATGTTATATATTCTGGCATTAGAGCCTCTGGCAATTTGCCTGAGGCAACAATACGGGGAGGTGGTGATTCGCACAACAGGAGGAACACACCTAGTATCACTGTATGCAGATATGCTCCTCTACTTGCGCTACCCGGAGGAGAATCTACAATATGTGCTGGATATGATGGATCGTTATGCCACCCTCTCGGGCATATCTGTGAACCCCGGGAAGTCCAGTTTGTTCCCCTTGGGCAGGTATAAGGGTATCCCATTGGAAAGACTACCCATTTTGCAGATACCCTGGCAGACCGAGACGTTCAGATATATGGGCGTATACATCTACCATAGTGTAGAGAGAGAGCACAAACAATACGGAACAAGCAATTGAAGGAATTAAAAATAGCATGGTGTTCTGGTATAGATTACCCCTTGCTATGATGGGAAGAGCAGCGTTGCTCAAAATGGTGGTTTTGCCCAGACTCCTGCATTTTTTAGTAAATGTCCCGTATTTGATCCCCAGACGCTTTTTTGCAAGACTTCATGGCCTGTGCAGGGGCTTTATATGGCACAACTCCAGGAATAGGGTTGCCCCGTGGAAACTACAGAACGCATGTGATAAGGGGGGCATAAACCTGCCAAACAACTTTGAATTGTATTACTTAGCGGGACAGCTGTTGTATGTGGCTAGGTGGTTGTCTGCAGAGGACTCGGCTGAGGCTGGGCTCCTACAAGGTGATTCAGCCCCATACTTCCTTAGAGAGACAGTGTGGTTGCATAAAAATAAAATGGCGAGGATGGAGGGACTATTGGTGCTGGGCTGGGAAGTCTGGCGCAGAGCATGGAGGACTGTGGGCGACCCAGACCGCACTCTCAACAGGTCCTGCTGGCAGTGCTATGCGAGGAAGACTCCCAACTGTTCAGAGGGGTCTGGAGATATTGGGAACCGGTGGGCCTAGCCACCCTCTGAGATATATGGCAGGAGGGGGAGGCACTAGAATTTCAGAGGCTGCATGAGGAGACATGGCTGCATAAAGGCCAATATATTACTTATACCAGGCTCATGAAACGGGTGAGGGAGAGGTGGCCTGAGACGGTGTTAGCGGAAGAACCTGATGCCACCCTAGAAACGATGTATGATGTCTCGGAGGGTGGGCACGAAATATCTCGAATATATGAGCTCTTGAGCGCGAAAGCAGGGAAGGAGCTGCTGCAACTGAGGCATGACTGGGGGGAGGAGGTGGGGGAACCCATGACAGAGGGACAGTGGGATAGAGTCCAGAGATACCATAAGGTGTCCCGGAATGCGAGACTCCAGCAGATACAGCTGTATATCACCCACAGAGCTTATTTGACCCCCGGAAGAATAGCCAGGTTCGGAGGCTCGGCTATACAGAAATGCCCCAGGTGTGAGGAGGTGGAAGCAGAGCTGCTGCACATGTTCTGGGCTTGCCCTGAGGTGCAGAAATTCTGGGAAGAAATGAAGATGAAAATGGCCAGGGGAGGAGTGGTGCTTGATGTGAGGTCCGCCTGGGCATGCATGCTCGGGTGTTTCCCTAGACCACGTAATTCGAAACACCTCAGTAAGATGAAGGACCTTGCCTTTATCCTAGCCAAGCGTAGAATTGCTATGTGTTAGAAGGGGACCCGTAGGCCCAGAGTGGAGATATGGTGGGCAGACCTCTTGAAATGGGCGGAAGCAGAAACCATGGTGTGGTATGAAGCTATCACTAGAGGAGGAGAGGAGGAGGTAGGCCCTTGATAGCCTGGAGGAAACTGGTGACTACAATGGCAAACCCCCACCAGGTCAATCTTGAAACGGAAGACTCGTATGAGTTGACAAATACTGAGAAACCTGAAAAAGCCCAGGCAGATGGCACGGAGGAGACGGCTCAGGTTTGTGGGGAGGGAGGGGGGAAGACGTGGGATGATACTGTATAAAGTGATGTTTTGATACGGACTATGAACGTCCGAAATGTTTGTCATGTTTGGTGTGTTTGTTAAAAATAATAAAAATTGTTTAAAAAAAAAAAACTGAGGCTACGGGCGTCGTGCGTCCTACTTATAACATCCGGTGACGTCGGCTCGACGGAGGCCCTCGAGGACAGCGTATCGACGTTATCAACACAGGACGCAGAAGCTGAAAGATTTTCCGAAGCAGCACAGCTGTGGTGATTGCTGTCATAGATATGGAATACGTCGGAGGACCCAATCCCCTCGAAAGCAGAATACATGACATATCCCTGACCAATCTGGCCCTAGTTTCCCCATCCCAGAGACCTCTTTATGGGAGGGCAAAAAGGGCACGTGTCGCCCATGGCCCTCACCTTGGAGGGAAGAGGCACACGGCTGCCTGAGCTAAAAGGGTCAGTTCCCTTTGTTCACCAAACTTAAATGGCACACTTCAGGATATTTTATGGCATGCTTCTGATGCTCCAAGCCTGTTGCTTGGCTGTTGTTGACAAGTACATTCCGCTCTGATCAATTCATACTATACCTTCTGTGTTTACTGTGGTAAACATAGTTTGTGCGTTCTTTACGGTGCAAGTCCTTTACATTCATAAGTTTCTGTGGGGATTATATTGATCATGTGCAATAGCCAAAGTTGAAATGCATTTTGATACATTTGGTTGCAACAAAGGTTTAGAAGATAGCTCTGTTTGTTAAGCACTCATTGCAGAGCTGTGTGTTCATATGCAATATTACTAAACCAAATACAAACAAGGCCAACTCAGCCTAATGACTGAAGTTGATAAACCTGCATCTATCTGTACTTTGGTTTGTAGCACAGCAGGTGTTATTTACAGCAATGTACATGAACCAGATAGAGCATCAGTGTGGTCAAGGTCTAGAATTTGGTCTGCTGAGATGAAGAAATGTAAAATCTGGACAGCCATTGCCAATCAAGACGATAAAATGTTCTTTGGAGATGGGATTGTGCATCCAAATTCATGATTATGAAGCAAAGGCGTTCATGCTAGTATCCCCTGGCTTTACCAGCAGATGATACAATGATCCTGGACAAATCATCATATATCTGACATAACTGCGCTGTTATCTTCTGTGAAAATATTTGCCTTCTCACATGCTGATGGCATTGTTCAGTCCATTACCTAATCTTTCTTTTTATGTAGGCCATTTGAGTGCAAGAACTTCTAGTTGGAAGAAAGTGGGCAACATATTGCAGGCTTCTGGTAAGCATATGTTAAGGTCTGCTAATTTAACCCAAAAAACGTTTTGCTGGTACCTATGTATTTCCTAGTTGATGGAGACACTGAAGCTAGAATCATTCCAATTTTGCATATTACGCTTCTATAACAAGTTTTATTTTTTAAAAATGCCATATTGGGCTATGTTATTTGTGAACGCTCCATGTCAGTTCTATAAAAGGTGATTATTTTAGTTCATTGTAAGAACTGGAAACGAAAGCAGAAATGTGCAGAAATTGCAGAGTGGGTGCAAATCGCAGTGTCACCTCTTAACCAACGCGTGATCCTGGGCATCTCATTTCATCTTGTATTGCCTAACTTGTCAAAATTGCCAGTCCCTAGACCTTTCAAAATTGTCAACCTAAACAGTGATTTCTTTCTTGGGGTATTATCTTGAGAGAGCCTCACTCATGGATTCATTGGCTATAATGTTGCTTCCTCTATAACAGTGATCATTGATACAATGCTCACCAGAGCCACTTGCTCTTTTGCTCTCTGGTGGCTCCACTACTTGAAAACCATGTCCCTCTTCTAATCTCAGTCAGTCTGTATACGGACACCGTCCTGGAAGCTGTTAATGTCCATCCACTATCTATGCGTTGGTATGTATAGCTTCTCATTGCTTTCAATTGATCTCCTGTATTCATGCTTGAGCACATTTGTATTCTGTGAGGCAGCCAATCTGATTACAGCAAGAATGAACAATGCTAGGGGTCTGAAAGGGAGTACCTATGCTTACTTTGATTGCTGCGAGGCAGCATATCAAGCTATGGGTTTGATTTCGATGAAGGGGTGCTGCAACCAAATATTCTGGATCCCTTAATTTATTTGGTTCCGTGGAGGGGGGCCCAAAGATGTCTGTGCTGCCTTCCCAGAGAACATAAAATAGCCCTGCCCCATACGGGATGTTGTGCTGATTGGCAAAGTTATAAGTAAAGAGCTAAGCCAACATTCTCCTCACGGGCCCACCACGGAACAATGGTGGCCCATGAAGTTGAAAGTTCTCACTTATGTTAGGAGACCCAGCTCTCGGCTACCCCTAATTGAAGTCCCAGTGTTGTGAGGGTTTGTCTCCTTCGAGTAAGTCCCTGGTGGTCCAGCGTGTTCATTGGTGGCTGTGTGTGCTTGCCACCATCAGCAGCATCACCCAACTTCTCTACTCGCTGAATGTAGATGGTGTCGATGCGCTCCTCTCTCTCTGCTGATCTGCCGGTAGCATGTTACAAAAAAGCCTGGGGCACGTCCTGCTGGTAGTCAGGTTGCACATTTTCTGTGCATGGCGTGTGCTACTCGACAAAGGCTCTTGTTTTTGTTTTTAAGTTCTGGTGGTCGCTCACTACAAGAAACACAAAAAGACTGGCATGCATCTTGTTGAGGAGGTATGGCATGAGACAAAGATGGACTGCTAAAAAACAGACTGGCATGAGGAGGGAGGACAGGAATTGGGGCCTTCTTAACTGCCACTGTCGTCCTCAGGGATAGGACTGGCTTTGGATTTCTCCACGATAGGCCTCCGACCCCCAGCTGAGAGGAGTTCAGTCTTCTGATGACAAGGCCAGGGTACAATCCAAGATAGTTATCTGGATAATTTTGTGCCCTTATGAGAAGGCATATAGAGGCAAAGTCACTTGTACCATTAGCCCTACAGATATGGGGTGTATTGGACACTTTTACTTCCTAAAAATTGACAAACACTCCCCAAAAATTAAAATAGGGAGAAAAAATACTTCCAACAAAAAACAGGAAACAGACACTATCCCTGTGATTTCGTCCACATAGCTCCATTGATATGCTTGTACCAGAAGTACACTTGGTGTCATCCTAAGAGGTAAAAATGCTTGAATAGCTGGGCGCACAAAAACATTTCAGTTTATAGATAAAAAAAAATTCTCATTCATCAAATATTCCCATTGGAAAAGGACCTTACTTTTAAACTCGCAAAAAAAGTAATAGTACTCCCTACTTAAAAAAATTAGGGAGTAAAATGCTCCCAATTGGAAATCTAACTTGGAGCACTGCGTGCAATTCATTTAAGATTGTGAAAACACTTCTCAAAAATTCAAAAATACATTTGTGGCACCATTAATGCAACATTTTGTTGACTATGGACTCATTGCTGATTCAGTATGGTGGTGTCGGCAGGCGGTCACATGTAGTCAAAGAGGCGGCTATTGATTGTAAATTATCAAGAAAGGAACACATATGGATCCATCATTTACAATCTTTTGAACAAGGCTTTAATAATAATCAGTGGGATTGGGGGATTTCTTTTTTATTTTAATTTGAATCCCATTGTACAAGCTGAATATATGAAGCCTATTGGTTTGAATAACACATTTGAGGGTTATTTCATAATCCTAAAAGTGGTGGTCTCCCCACAATATGGCAACCAGTAGTTCCATTAGAATTCTAGTTTCTTTCTGTAGTAAGATGGCTGCCATTTCAAGTTTAGTGATTGAAAATGTAAGCTTCAGATGCTCGATGTAATCAGCTTGAGTTCATAGTTTTCCGGCATGTCTGGCTACTAATTAATTTGGCTCATACTGAAGCGATCCTTCCATTCAAGTTTTTTCAGTGTGCTGGTGAGAATCAACCCCTGGCATCTTGATTAATAGGCAAGACCTTTTTTGGAGAACATTGTTTTATCACTTTTAATAGCATTAAGACAAGGCCCCTAAAATATCTGGAGCTTGATCATTTTAGAAAACCATCCTTGAGTGATCATTATTACTCAATATTTTTTCTATAGAAAATGAAATGTCTCAGTCACAAAGTATTTATATGTGTAATGTTTGGTTAAAACAACTACTGTTAATTTATTAGTTTTGTAGCAATGGTAAAGAATAGTTATGTTCTTTTCTCCTAAGAGTATTTAAGAGCATTGAGAAGCCCCTTTCCTTCAATAGATTTCTTTGGCAGAGTTCGGGATGTTTACTGCCATCTAGTGGAGGAGGCTTTTTAGTGTGGTGATTCACCAGTGGCATTCTCATTATAAAATGATGTTGTTAATATATTTTTCTATGTCATGTTTTTTTAAGAGACTTGAAGTTGTTGATTTCTCAAACTGACTAAGATGTGACTGTGTAAGGTAACTGCTAGCATGTTTTCGGCTTCACACTATTAACTTCTAAATAGGAGTGTCCAACATGAATAACTTTTTCAAAACGCTTTTTTTTAAATATGTTCTCATTTATTGTTTTATGTTTTTGTTATGACAGCTAGTTATGTGTAATTGTTCCCTCTGTAGGATGGGGGTCATTAATTTGGAGGTTTTTGGGTCAAAAACTGGTCAGCTGTCTGCGGGTATACATTTCAAATGTGTGATTGCACAAACTAGTTTTATTTTTGTGGTTTGTTTGCTTAACTTCCTTGTATGTTTGAGAGCATTTACATATTTTGGTCTTGTTAACTTTTAACACATTTTTTACAAAGTGGAACAAAAATCTGATAAAGTTTTTGTTTTACAATTTGTTTTAGGTTTTTCTGTTGCGACACCGAATTAAGTATTGGATACTTTTGAGTAATTCCATTTTAAACTTTCATATATTTTTAATGAATCCTTAAGATTCATATTCTTTTGTGCATCAGCAAGAGGACATGATGTCAGGCCTCTTGGTCGAAAGGAGCAAACCCAGGATTGAACAGCTCCCACTCCTAAATCAGCCTGTCAGTAGCCAGGGATGAAGTTTGAAGAAGATGAGGTTTGGGTGGAGGGCTCCATCCCTTGAGTGGGAGCGGATGTCCACCCTCATCGAAACGCAATGCAGGGGGCAAATTGACATGTCCAGTTCTCCTCGTTTGATAGTTCCAGATTGACACAGATCTATCTGGGCCTATCAGAATTGTGGTGCACCCAAAATAACAAATAACTTACCTCCAGTAATGTTCTTTCTGATGAATTAGTCCTCGATTGTACACATTGCCCATCTTCGATATTTTACCTTCAGTGTTAGCCATCTCTGGAACGTTTTCAGCCATCAGGGCGTGCCGTACGGCTCTGCCCGGTCTATTGTGCACCCACACTCAAGCATATATTGAGTCCCAGTGCCCCATGACCTCATGTAGGCCTTTGTCCCTAACACTCAGCAGCTGAGGGACAGAAGAACAGATGAGGCTTACAAGTTATCCTCCAAGAGCGGCAATGTTGCGAGGGTAATGAGGAATCTGTAGCAGGAAGGACTAATCCATCAGAAACAATTCTGGAGGTAAGTAATTTGGTCTTTTAATGGATTCCTCATCTTAGATTGACTACCATAGCAATAGAGATATTTAGAGGTAGGAGAGCGAAGAAACCACCACGTACCTCCACACAACTCTGTAGGATTGCTTGGTCAAAGCGTGCATTCTTGTCTCTAGTTGAATGAGATCTGAGACCATCAGACCCATTCATCCCAGAAAGATCATACCATGTAGAGAATGATGCATCAAGACAGGCTCTGCTTAATAACAGCTCTGTCCGCATGGGAATGGCATAGCCAAAAAAGAGCTGGTCATCTTTCCTGATGTCCCTCGTCCAATATACATGATGCTGAGGGCGTGCACAGGGTCCAGCTGATGTAACTTTGCTCCATCTTAGAAATAGAGTGGAAAAAACATCTGCAAGATAGATCTTCTCAGAGAAATGAAATTCTGACAACCTTGGGCAAGAAGGATGGTCTCACTTTCAAAGTCACCTTCACCATGGGGAGATTTAACAGACAGCGCCTCCCCCATCTCGTGGATTTGTTGGCCACCAAGAAAGTTGAAGGAGATGACAACAGGGGTGGGAGGGAAGCTCTCCGATTGCGGGGGGCACGCTGGGAAGGCAATGAGGAATCAGTGGGAGGAACATCTCATCAGAAGGAACATTACCAGAGGTAAGTCATTTGTTCTTCTACTGCACTGTGTCCTCTCATGGATTCCTCATCTTAGATAAGACTCTCATAGCAGTATTATGGTGCAGGGGGTTGAAGGGGCAAACTCTGTTGGTGTCAAGTATGTGTGTGCTGCAGGACAGCTCTGCCAAAGCGGGCATCCTAACCTGACAAGGTATCCAGGCAGTAGTGTTGCGCAAACATGTGTATGGAAGCTCACTTTCATGCCAGACAAATATCCTTAATAGGGATTGTATTTTAGAGTGCTGATGTAGCAGCCACGCTCCCTGTTCAATGCGCTCTGAAGCCTTAAGGGATATCTTTTCCTGCTCTATAATAGATCTAGAGACGCATAACTTGATCCATCTGGAAATGGTTTATATTGTTACTCATTTAGCCAGCATTAGTCAGCACTCATAGTAATCTTGAGAAGCAGGCATATTTGTTTTGACTAGCTCTATTGTATTGAAAAAACTGTTTTTGACTTTACTTACCATGTGCACATACTGCTTGCTAGGAGTGCTCATCTGGTCTCACCATCTTGCAGTGAGAAAAAGCACTCGCACGCAGGTTTCGGTTTGATACCTGTGTGCACAGCTTATCCAAGGGAGTACATCCCCCAGGATTTCTTGCTGGCTGTTTCCAGAAGTGCCGGTGCTTCTGGGGCCAGCCGGTCTTCACCGGTCTTCACCATTATTGGCGTTGGAGGCTGACCACAGGCTTTCTCCTTCACCTCTCGGGCAAAGATTGCCCTTTTGAAGGTAAGCATGGGCTACTCAAACAGTGGCAAGGTGCTATATGATCTCCATGGTCAGCACTGCATGGCAGCTGTGCAACAATCTATACAGAAGGCCATGAATTAAAGTTTACGCGCCCAGGACCCACTACACCCCTTATTACACACTGAAAATCAGGTCCCTATTAATATTATTAAAACTCAGACAACCCCCAAAAAAGCATAAGGGAAGGAAAGAGTCTAATGTTACATCTAGGAAAAGCCCAACTACCAAAGGAAACATCATTAGCGAGATAAAAGTATGCTTATTGAACACACAACCAGTAAATTATCACGCTCAATGTATCCACAATCTTATCTTGGAGGATGATTTAGACATGGTATGTCTAACAGAAACATGGCTCCAAGACCCCGTCGGCCCAACTAGTGATAAGGCAGTACTGGAGGGTTACACCATCTTTCACCAAAACAGGGAGTTGGGGGAGGCGTGGCTATCATAGTCAGGGATACAATTCACGTTCCCCTCGACAACAACAGGCCAGGGATGTGAGGTACTCCACTTAAAACACACTCCAACCAACAACAGCTGCATGAACGTAATCGTGGTCTACAAACGCCCATCTCTAATGATGGATTTCAATGAAGAAATCATGCAGCAATTAAACAATCTGAAAGGCACCAATACAGCTACTCTGGTGTTGGGAGACCTTAATAGATGGAGGGGAAACCCCAAGGATAAAGATGCAATTACCCTAGAAAAGGCATTAAACAATATTGATTTCAAAGTAGTCAATGCAGAAGCAACCACACCCAACGGGAATCAATTGGACTCGGTCAATACTAATAACCTGGAAACTCTTATGGAAGAGACTAATCCGTGCATATGGTCGGATCATTTCAAAGTGATTATTGCTCTACTCATTAAAGACTCCCAACTGAAAAGTAGCAACTAGCATAACAAAATACAGAATAGGTTTTTTTTTTTAAAAATAGCGATAGCACAATTAGAACAGTGCATCAACAAGATCATGGCGAACTGTACATAGAGAGACACGTGACAAAATCATTCAAAAATATAATTTACACGCACAAAAATTAGTAGATCAGATGGCTCCCATCAGGACCAAATTTGTCAGAGCAAATAAAAATCATCAAAAGTGGTTTAACCCCAAGATCGTCGAGCTAAAAAGAGAAAAAAAGAGGGCATTTGGCAGAAAAAACCCTTGCAGCCTAATAAGGATAATTGGAAAGACACTGAGAAGCTCTATAAAAAAGGCATCATTGAAGCGAAAAAAAACCCCATCAATGAGCAGATTAGGTCAGTCGCCAATTTGACGGGTAAGCTGTTTGAAATTCTTCAATCCATGGAGAAACCCTAAGCCCTAACGCTACTCTTTATCCCATCTCAGAAGGAGTGTGAAAATGTACAGGATGCTTTCGCCAATGCGATCAAGAAAGTAAGGGAGATAATAACTACATCTAAAGGCCAGTTAGGCCCACCAACCCCGGTTAAGGTACAGAACAACCAGGAAAGCTTCAAATGTCACCTCATTACTACAGGGGACATTGTAAAGCTGCTGGCATCCATGAGACCCACCTCACGCGCAGAAAAAACACTCCCTCTGAAAATGATCCTAGACAACAAAGACATTTTCGTGACTCTACTCACCAGGATGGTGATTGCTTCCTTTAGAGATTGAACAATACCACAGTCTATCAAGACTGTCACCATTACCCCCCCCTGGTGAAAAAAACAGGCCTGGAGCAAAAGGACCCAAGTAATTTGCACCCCATAACCAATTTTAACGTTCTACTTAAAGTTATGGATAAGGTAGCGACTGCACAGCTCCAAACCTTCGTCGACGCAAGAGACATCTTGCACAACCGACAATCGGGATTCAGAGCCGCTCATAGCACGGAGACAGCCATGTTGGACCTGCAGACACATATGCTAAGCATTATGGATAAAGGCAAAACAGGTCTACTCGTGCTATTAGACCTCCCAGACCACCAAAAGCTCCAATGGGCTCTGGAAAATGTGGCTAACTGTTCCACAGAAGCCACTAGATGGGTAGTTTCATTTCTATCAGACAGGAAATCTAGAAATCATTGGGGCGGATAAATGTTCACATGAAACGCCCATCAATTGTGGCGTACCACAGGGAGCCAGTTTAGCTCCACTCCATTTCAATGTTTACCTTGGGTGTATTTGCATAGTGCTCGATAACAGAGTTTTTTTTCATGAACTATGCAGTGCCTGTTACACCAGCGATAGTACCAGGGTGCTGGCACTATACAAATCATCGAAGCTTGGATGGAAAGAAACTGGATGTGTTTAAACAGAAGCAAAACAGAGATGATGATCTTTGGCTCTCATCACGCCTGAGCCAAGCTAGGCTCAGAATATAAGTCCTTTAATATCAAGGACTCCCCTATCCCTGTGGCAGGGAAAGTGAAAACACTGTGGCTATTCTTAGAAGCCTCCATGGGCGCCGAAGCGCAGCTTATGTACTTAAACAAAAATTGCCTGTACTACCTACGGCTCCTTAAAGCCATCCATCCCTACCTGAGCAAAGACAATTGTGCAACCATTGCTAGGGCCACAATATTATCTCGGCTAGATTATGACAACGCACTACTGTTAGGCGCAAATAAAGGATGCTTAAATAAGTGCCAAATCATTCAAAACAACACGGTCAGAATAATAAAAAGTAAATCGAGAAGAGAACACATTACTGCAGACAGAGTGGCTCTCCATTGGTTGACCGTAGAGAACAGGATACATTTTAAGTCCAAGACTGTAGTCCACAGATGTCTGTTTGGGCAGGCCCGACCCATCTTAAAGAATAGATCATTCAGCATGTACCCAGGCGATCACTAAGGTCACAGGTACTGGGTCCGATTACATGCCCGCCCCACAAACGGTATAACAGCCTGGGTAGAGCTTTCCTGGTGATGGCAGCACAAAAGAGGAATAGCCCACAGATTAGACACAAATCAAATTATATAACATTCAGAAAAACTCTGAAACCACACTTATTTAAGTGAAGATGCTGATTCAGTTATCTCGCCATGACCTTTAGGCAGACCTTACTGTCTCGTTTTATGTTTGTTCCTTGTCTCTATGTGTGCGCCCCGATGCCTGAAGGCTTACGGCACCATACAAACCAATAAATACATACATAAATAAATACATTTGCAGTTTTTGGGCCATTGTAGCCAACAAAGAGCTGATCTTCTAGTGTCTGAAAGGGTTAGTTCCTGTGATGTAAAAACTCAATGTCCTTCACTGATCTAGTCAATATGGTCTCTGCTTCTCAGAGGGATGAGGAGGCAGGTAAAAAGCTGGCAAACAAATCATTTGTGACAGGTGGAATTCAGACATCACCTTAGAAAGAAATGAAGGAAGCACCATGTGCGTCAACTTAATCGTTCATAAAAACTGTGAATATCAGCTTACAAGACAAGGCTTGAAGCTTGCTAACCCTACGCACTGGTGAAATAGCCACAAGGAAGTTTAAGGAACTCATGGGGGCAACTGTAAAGACAGACAAGTGATCACAGTTCAAGGGTTTTTATTAAACCTTATAATGGGTGAGAAAAAAACACCTAATCTAAACCTAAATCCAAGATGGCAGCAAGCTACAACCATCAAATAATAAGGCAGTCCTAGTGTAGTCTTGTCAAATAAAAAGGGGTCTATACAAACAAACAAATAAATAAATAAAACACTTTTGCCAATCATTTCCACTAAGTAACAAAATAGTGTGGTATAATGTTCACAAGAAAAAGAAGAAGTCTTCACCAAATGTAAGTCAGGATGGTATGGCTGGGGTCTCCCTTCCCCACGTTTTAGAACGGGACAACGCGGGACTCTTGCTCAAGAGTGTTCTGTGCTCACAGCACACTTCTCTGCCTCGCCAGCACGAGGTTCCAGTCCCTTTCAACGATGACAGGATGTTCTGGGGCCTCTTTTCTGCAATGTCTCTTGCCTTAGAAGGCATGCAGGACCATAAACAAACAAAAGTTCCTCTGGTAATCTTTCACATGAGGGGACTGTTCTTCGCCCCTTGGATCTCCCTCAGCTGGTATCTGATCCTGGTTATCTTTCACGTTGTGTGATTGCTTTTTGCCCCTTGGATTCCCCTCAGCCTGGTTCGTATCCCGGTAATCTTTTACGTGGGCAACTGCTCTTCGATCCTTGGATCCCCCCTCAGCCAGGCTCTGATCCTTCTTGCAATGTTAGCCTCCCTCAGTAGGGTCCCCTACAGCCTTTCACTCAAAACTTAACATTCTAAAGGCTTAATGTCTTTTTAAACAACTGTGCACATCCCTCAGCCAGGTTCACACTTGTCGCCACAATGTTCACAGGTATATCACTGTCTACTCGCAATTCGCAGGCATCCCTCCATCGGGTTCACATTTGCCAATTTCACAGTTCACTCAATTTTCTTCAGGGTGTCAAAGACGTTTGAGTGTACGAGAGGTTTTGCTTGACCCTCGTAGGACCACTGACACTTCACGCCAGCCTCTTGGTTCTCGCAGTTTCAACAAAACACAACAGAAAAAGGCTCCAGTCAGAGTCCTTCGAATGAGCATCCCCACTGCGCTGGACCACCCTACTTCTGGACCTTTTACTACAGTTTCATTTAAGTTCAATTACACCAGCTCTTTGTTCACCAATGTTGCCGTCTGCAACCTTGGGCCCAGCACAGTTCAGTTTACTATCAGTCTTCTCCGACTCACCGGCTGTTCTCAACTGTTGGAGCTTCTTGTTTCAGGAGTCAAGGATGGCACCATGGCAGCAAGCGTTTCTCCCCGCTTTGGCTATCAGCATGGGAGGGCCCTGTGTATCGTTGACACCTGTCCCACATGCCAGCTAGACTTCCCGGTTTTATGATTTTCCTTTCAGAGGCTTTGTCGGTCTGAGGTGAAAAGGGCAAGGGCAATTGCCTCCAGGTCTCAGCGCCTTTCTCCTCCGGTTGGAATGCCGGCCGGGGTTAGCCGTCTCCTCATGCGTTCGGCCTTGCTCAAAGTGTGCTCTCTTGCTCTGCCTTTTATCCCTATGAGGAAGGGAAAGGGCTGTCCGGTGTGCGTAGTTATCGTCAATTGCCAGACTCTGCCTGACCCTTGTGTTGGGACATGTCAGGTAAATGGCTCTAGTGTCAGTACGTTGTATTTCACGGTGTAAGAAAGTGTTCATGTCGGAAAAGGGGGAAGGGGGGCAGAACTGTTGAATATCCAACAGGGTAGGATGGGGAAAGGCATTATAGGGAAGAGGGTACCGCGTCTCACCCATCAGTGTCCCACTTCCACTCGATCCTCCTGCACTGGTCCACCCCCAGAAACTGGATCCAATAGCGATGGCCATGTCCTGGCCAGCTGGATGACAGATCCCCGGGGACTATTAAGTGAGCCACCTTCAGGTTTCCGACAGAAGGCTGTCTTCCAGGTGAGGGGCCCAAGGGGCCAAGAGTCCATTGGCTCAAAGGATTATGCCATTAGAAATCTTCTAACCAAGTTCAAATCCCACGCCGGCACGATAAAGAGGATTGTGGGAAAGGTGTTTGTTAGTCCTTTCAGGAATTGTATAATGAGGATCGTGAACGACTCCTGTTTGGGCGTGCGCTTGAAGATGGAAAGCACCACCAGATAGCCCTTCAGCATCCTAATCTGTGACCTTGTCTGGCAAGATGCAAAATAATAACAAAACCTTTGAAACCGGATGTCACTGGCTCTGCACAAGCTACAGAATGTCTTCCAACGGCAGCTATACAGAGCCTTTGTTCCTGGCCTTATGTTCGAATGCAACACTTCTAGTATCTATACCTCAACCTGTCAGAAGCCAGGTGTTCAGGATGAGCTGACCCACGCTCTGGTGAAGAATCAGGCCCCTCTCTTGGGAGAGTATGTCTGTTCTCTTGGGAAGACGCAGTTGAGGACAGATGGTCATGTTCTGGAGGTCCAGGTACCATGTCCTCCTGCCCAATCTGGGGTAATCAGGATCATGGTTGTTCCGTACCAATTCAACATCCTGATGACTTGGAGAATGATGGGAACTGGTGGGAACACACATTAGTGAAAGGTTTCAGCCTGCAACAAAGGCTCCATTGCCCCTTTTAGGTGGAAATTCCTTGGAGCAGAAGAGTTTGCAGTTCTTATTTTTTTAACTGGATATGAACAGGTCTACCTGATGGGTTCCCAGAGGGAGAAGATCCCAAGCAGGCACAGCTTCCATTTGTAGGAGACCAATCCCTGCCTTCTCAGGGCATCTGCCTTTGTGCTCTCCACCCTGTCCAAGTGAAATTCTGATAAGGAGATTTTGTTTCTTAACGCCCAAAACATGAGCTGCATCACCTGTATGCACAGGGGGAGTGACCCCCCCACACCACCTCTCTTCTTGATGTAGTGCATCGCCACTATGTTGTCTGTCATGATCTGGACAGTTTTCCTTTGTGTGGAGGGCAAGAAGGCTATCAGTGCTAGTCTGATCGTCCACAGGTTTATGTGACGTTTTGCCTCTGCCTGGGACCACATCCCACTCACTGTCAGCTTGTTCAGGTTGACGCCCCAACCTTTCAGTGAGGTGTCTGTAACTACTGACACCTCTGGCCATGGTTGCCAAAAAGGGTCTTCTCCCATGTCGTCTGCTTAGGACATCCGCAATGATGTTCTCCATCCAGGTAAAATGTGCTACTGTCAGAGGTGCCTTTTTCTCCACAGCCCAGAGCAGCCACAGTTGCAAAGAGGCAACAACCCCACACCAGCTTGCTTGTTGATATAGTGCATAGCTACCATGTTGTCCATCAGGACCAAAACACAGTTGCATCACATAGAGGGGAGGATGGCAACCTGGCCTGATTGCCTGTAGCTAAAACAAATGTAAGTCTTCTGAGCTTCCATCTGGGATGAAAATCCGCTCACTGCAAGTTTTTGCAGGTGAGCACTCCACCCCTTCACAGAGGCACCCATGACCACTGTCAGTTGGGGGAATGGTTCTGAAGCCATGCCGCTCCAGGCATACTGTCTCGCAGAGTTCAACACAGACAATCTTCAGACACAGCAACCAACAAGTACAAAAGGTTTGGCATGTCCACGTAGAACTGAGACCACCGACTCCGAAGCCACTGGAGAAACCTCATATGCAATTGGGCCTCCAGCACCATTTTCAGGCTATGAGAGATCCAAAAGGCAGAGGTAGGAACCAGCATAAGGACTGAAACACCTGGACCATCTGAAAGATGTTCACTACCCAATCTTTGGAAGGGAAAGTCCGGCCCAGCTCCGATGAAATGAAGGGACTGGGGATAGCAAACTTTGAGGCCAAACCGGGCAGAAAGCTGCCTTTGTGGTACACACGTGCAGACAATAGGTGCAGGATTGATACAACGTCCTTTCATCGCCTGCATTTTCATCCCATGGCATTTTAACGTGCATATTACAACGAATATGCTCATCGAATGTTTTAGGGGGTGGGAAAGGGTAGAAAAGGGTTTGGGCGGGTAGGCAATAGCCAAAAATAAGTGTGAGGGTGCGAAAACAAACATTTTCGTAGGAATGTACCAGTAAATGACAGGGGATGACATTGCAGGCGATGAAATGATATGGAACCGCAGGATCTGGGCTTGAATGAGCCAGTTCTTCAGGAAGGGGAAAATGTGAATCTTCTCTTCTCCACCTGCTCCCAGAGAACAGCAGCCACCAGTTTGGTGAAGACACTAGGGGCTGAGGCAGAACTCTGAACTGGTAGTGGGTTTTCACAATCATGAACCTCTGGTATTTCCATTGGCCAAAGTGTCTCAATCACAGGACGTAGATATCCAGGAGATTCAGGGACACAAACCAATGATGCAGCTTGAGGACCTGGAGGATCTGGGTCAGGGTGACCATATTTAACTTGTCCTTGTGTGGGTGCAAGTTCAAGAGCCTCAAAAGTATAATGGGACGTAGGCCCCAGTATTTCTTCAGAATCAGAAAGTAAATGGAGTACCAACCCTTTCCTCCCTCTGAAAGAGGTACCAGTTCTATAGCCCCCCTTCTGCAAAAGCTGATCAACATCGTCCAACAGGGGAGCATCTAGAGGCTATAAAGTGTCTGAAGGGGAGTGGTCAGGTGGGCACTGAAGAAAAGAGGCAGTAATGCTGGGGGGTTTGGCAAAGAGGTCTAGAAAAATTGTCCCACTCCTTTGGAGTAGAGGATGTCATGGGAAACAATACTCACAATGAAGGAACCAAGCCTTTGGAGGCATCCCTGCAGTGGTAGGAATGACTCTGCTTCTTGGAAGACAATTAAGAAGAGTGAAGCCTAGAGCAATTGCCATGTGAACGGGACCTCTTCCTGAGCTACTTCTTGTCCTTTCAGACAGGAGAATGTTCCTCCAAAAGCTCTTCCACCACAGCCTTCTTTAACTACACACCCCTGAACTTGAAAGGTGTTCTCCTACCATCATTGTGGTGGTAGGTGAAGAGCTTTGCGGCTCCATGAGGGCCTTAGAGTACACTACTCGCAGGATCTGCAATCCTCTGTGTGATGGTCCTCTCCAAGGCAGCAGAGACATAGCCTGTGGTGGTCAGACATAGACATTGGCCTCCCGCAGTCAGAGTAGGGCAGAGTAGGAAAGTCGAGGCTTTCAGAATGTTAGTCATGATGCAAGCAAATTAGCAAAGCCAAGTGGCTTTCCCGAAACATACTCAGTGCACAGAAAAAAGCAACTTCGCTCATTGGGCTCTGAAAGTCAATTTAAATTGGACGTCACGGCTGGTGTCTGTGTGTACAATGGGACCAGGCAAAGCCATCGTAGTGCCACGCTGTGCCCCTGGGAGGCTGAAAAGGTTTCTGAAGGTAGTGGGGCTGGAGGTAGAATATCTAAGATGAGGAATGTGTGGGCGGAAGGAAACCATTGCAACACTGCAACCTCATTAGAACAAGCGGAATGGTGGGGATCAGAGGAGGCCAAAGAGGAAAACAATTCCACTCAACGATCTTTCCCCCAGATATTCCGACATAGGGTATTCCTTGGAGCAGAACACATTTTAATTCCTGCTGACACTGGAGGTGAAAAAGTCTACTTAAGGGATTCCCCAAAGTGTGTATATCTCAAGTACTTCCTGGCAAAGCTCCAATTTGTAGGAGACTGATGTCTACATGCTCAAGGCATCAGCAATAATCATCTCTGTTCCCACAAGAGGGGCAGCCCACAGAGACTTTCTCCAGGGTCAAACAGGGTCTGAATCCTCTGTATCCCACCCCCGCTCTATATCTGTTTTATGTTTGAAAAGCACTTTGTTATGTTGCTGTATTGTACTTATTTTGTTTATTGGTTATTTGTATTCTCGCCTATACAACCAAATGGTGTTTCAAGGCGCATCAAGACAATAAGAGTGGGGATGGGGGACAGGGATGAAGAAAACATAATGAAACATTCCTACTAGGCCTTGAGACATTCGGATTGTGCAAGTGCTGTAACACGAAGTGAAGGGGAGAGGGGAGGAGGGGGAAGAGGGAGTGCAGCCAGGAAGGAAGGAACATGGATGATGAAACAAAACAAGGGTGTTCCTACTAGGCCTCCATACATTTGGATTGTGCAAGTGCTATAGCATGAAATTCAGGGGAGAGGGAGATGAGGGGAAGTGCTGAACAGGAGGGAGGTGACAATACTTAAGGGGAGAAGGAGGTAAAATGCACATAAGTGCAAGGTGAACAGATAGAAACACAGCACAGGGCTGGGAATGAAGATTGGGTGCACAATTTGGGAAAGCCTGGCCACAAGGAGTGTGGGGGGTGAGAAACTAAAGGGTGTCTCACCTATTAGTCCCTGGGGATCTCTCTCTCAGGTGGCCAGGGCACGGCCATCGCCTTTGGATCCAGACCCTGGGGGTGGACCAGTGGGGGAAGATCACCTGGGTGAGGGGTCTTCAGGGAGTGGGGGTGAGACAACCGATGGTAAGAGGCGGTATTCCCCCTTTTCGCATACCCATGACCCATCATATTTTATAGGATTTGCCAACGTCCCAACTCTCCATTCCTCCTTTTCTACACAAACACTGAGCCAAGGAAGAGGGCGACAGAGTAATGAGACTAATCGTTACATAACTCATTGGACATGTCCCGCTAAACGGGCCAGGCAAAGTCAGGAACTTGACAAACTACATACATCGACACCCATTAGCTCTCCCCACATGCATAAAAGGGGGAATATAGAGACGCACTCTGCATAAGGTGGAACACGAGAAGCAGCAGAACTCTGGGGCGAAGGCGAACCTACTGGAGCAGAGCGACCGAAAGAGGGACGGGAGCAAAGGGTAGAGAAACCCAGGAGATCCCTGCAGGAGGTCATTGCCTACGAAGAGCCGTGAAAGATGTGTAGAAGACTAAATCCCAAACAAGAAGACTGCATTGTATTTCAAGTGCGCCAGTGACCCTCCTGCGTGAACGACAGAGTTGGTGAGGTGAGGCCAAGCCTGTGGTATTAACCTTGACCCTTGAATTCAAAACCGCAAAGACAAGAAATGAATGCACAGAACCGACGTGTTGGCGAGCGACATGAAAGGCCGGTGTGTGTTAGGAAAGATTGAAGTTGCAGTAAATCTCACAATTGAAGGCTGCATGCGTGTGAATGAGACGCGAAGGAAGTCAGATCTTTGGTGAACTTTAAATTACTGATAACTGTGAAGCCAGTGATACTGAGCAGCAGAGTGGTCCTCCTACATTCGAAAGTCGATATCAGGAAGGTCCGAGTCTGACAGAGGGAGACTGGAAGTGTGATAAGTTAGGGGAAGGGAAGCCCTAAAGAATGTGAATTAAGCTTGGGGAAGGGAACCCCTGCAAGTGGTGCAATTGAAAGGTCCAAGACCGACTGAGGGAGACCTATATGAAGTTTTGCTTTGAAATTCTGCTTTGAGAGGGACGAGCCCGATAGAGGGAGACCTGTGTGAACTTTTTGTTGAACTGGGAAAGAACATTGAACGCTGGAATAAGTGACTTTAGCGGGGAAGGCCAAGCGGGCCTCGATCCACGTTTTGGATTGCCTTTGTTTTTAGAAACTGAGCCAGAGAGTGTCGTCCTGTCTATGGGGGTCGCCTTTTTCCGTGCTGTCCAACATGGGGGAGGGGGAAGAGCTGACTCAACCACATGGATTGTTTATATTCTAACACTGATTATTCCTTTGCACACATATTCCCCTTTATACACGAGATAACCTGATGCCTGCTACCCCTTGTTAGTATAGTCCATTTTTATTTGACAGAGACTGACTAGGACTGTTTTCTCTACTATTTGATGGTAGAAACTACTCCCATCAAAGTTATAAGGCAAAGTAGGAGTTTTTCCCAACCACGAAAATTGAATAAAGCGTTTACAAATTGTACCTCTTGTGTCAGTGTCATACTTGTGATACCATGCCTCCCAGATTGTGGGATATAGGGCTACATCAAGTATGCAGGTACAAGTAGGTAACAAACCAGTAGTTGACAAGTAGGTGAAATGCAAAACAAGGCACAGGTGCTGAGAAATGTCAGTCCCCTAGTCGCAGGTAGGTAAAATGAGAAGCACAGCACAGGCTTCAAAATGTCAATTCAGTGGTTGTAAGTAGGTACATGCAGAACACATCACAGGGCCTGAGAAATGTCAAACCAGTGGTTACAGGTAGGTAAAGCACAGAACGGGGCTAAATGAGTTGTCAAACTCATGGACTCTGGTAGGTAAAATGTGAAACACAGCAAAGGCATTCAAAATGACAATCAAGTGGTTGCAGCCTAGGTAAGGAAAATGCAAAACAAGCACTTGAGTGAAGACAATCAAGTGGTTGCAAGTAGGTAAAAAAGACAAATGAAAAATTAAATTAAAAAATACAGCAGGGACTGCGAAAATAAGCAAGTGGTGAGACTCACCATATGTGTTATGGAGCAGGTACGGTGTGAAAAGACAAACGTTGCAGATAGAGGCAGTGGAGGGGCAGTGTTTCCAAGTCATGGCGAAAGGGTGACAAGAGGTGGCATGGGTAGGCCAGATCAGGCACATTGGCTGGGACGGTGGAAGAGGTCAACTTTTACCTATGTAAAGTGCTCTGTTGCTTCTTGAAGCCAGGTCCGTGTTCAATAAATAGCATAATAATAAAAATAATAAAGGGTCCCATCTTTAAATGTATTTCCGTGCACAGTGGGAGCAACCCCGCCTCATTTGTTGAGTTTGGGCAAGTGTGGAAATTCAGACTCAGGAGGCAGACAAGGTTTCATGGTTACAACACAACTTTTATTTAAATTAAACAAAGACTATTCTATCCCTACCTCCAATGCGTGACTGTGCCCTATCTAAGAAAAGATAATAATAATAAATGGTGCTCATCAGTAAATCTTACAAATGGAGGATAGTCCTCTGCCCCAAAAGCCTAATCTAACTTAAGTGCTGGCCCTATCACTAGTAAAACAAAGTAACCAAATTGACCAGGTCTCAAATTCCTTTCTTCTGACTAGTGCCTGGCTTCTGACCTCCACCCAATTGTCCATATATCCATTTCCAGGTCTCGAGTCGTACTGTATAGCTCAAATTTCTGGTACGAACGTCCTTTGACTCTCTTGTGCTTTCTAGTAAAACAGTCCATATGATTCTACCAACTAAATGAGTCCTCCACCATGGAGTATGCTTCCTTTAATTCGTTGTTCGATGTGTGTGTCCATTGCCCCTTGTTGGGGTAGTTTGTCTCTTTCTCGCTGCCAAGGGCTCTCTGGTTGCTCACCCTGCCGTGGGGCACAGTATCATTCACCCCTTCATGGGGTTGTTTGGTCTTCACTCAACCAAGAAGTCACTGCTTGCTTACCCTGACATGGGGTGTGGTATCTTTCACCCCTTCTTGGGCTAATTTAGCCTTTGACCGGGCAGGGGTTCTCTGGTTGCTCGCCCTGCTGTGGAATATGGTACCACTGACTCCTTTCTTGAGGTGTTACTGAGTCTTCCTGCTCTCCCCCCAGGAACCACTGTATACCTTCTGTGTCATGGTGGTGTTCTATGAAGAAGGCGGTCTCTTCAGTTATCGCGGGACAGCCTCTTCCTGTACTCCCCCTTGTCGGTCCCTCGTGTCTGGCTCCTCTTTGGCCCTTGCCTCATATGTGGAGTGGTGCAGCTTACAGCTAGCACACTTTCCTCACCTGGTTTGGATGTTGCATCTCTGTGTGCTCGGTCGAGGCCGACTGGCTCCAAACTGGGTTGGAGAAAGCAGCGTTTGTTCCGCACCTGATGCCTTCTGCATCGGTCTGCTGCTTGCCTCCACTGCGCCCCCTCTCCCCCGGAGGAGGTCCCTGCTCACTATGTGCAGGACTTCCTCTTCTGGTACTTCCTTTGATGTTGCTCTTGCGTCAGCTTTAAAGTTCAAGCTGAAAAAAGTTGAAGCACGACTGATTAGCTTTCTCAAAATTATTGTGGGATACAGGGTTCAGAAACCATGCCGGCCTTTTTGTGGCTCAGTCCCCAAATAACCAACAAACACATGGGACTTTTTACATGAGGGCGAATTGATAAAATCCCTTTCTGGGGATTCCTTGTTCACCAGGGAGGAGTCGCCCCGGTGGGATACTGCTTGCCTTGTCCCCTAAGGGGTGTTAAGCTTAGCTCACCATAGGGGGTGGTTTTCCCTTGGGGAGAAGGGATGAATTCCCTGTCATAATGAGCACTGTGTCTTATCAGGATGTACTTGCCCAGCACAGAGAGAAGGAAGGTGATCAGGGCTAGCCCTATGGACTGCCGTTCCAGCAAGTTCACGTGACACTTCATCTCTGTCAGAGACCACAGACAGCTGATTGTGGGATTTTCCAGGTAAGCACCCCAGCCTTTCAGAGAACTATCCATACCACCATCAGCTGAGGTGCAAGTTGTTGCAAAGCATTCTCTCGTCAGGCTGACCACTGGCAGCTCTGTGATGCTGTGTCCTAGATGTGCAACAAGTTCATCATGCTGCCTGAAAGCTAGGACCACTGACAATGTAGCAGTCACTGAAGCAATCTTGTTGTCAACTTGTGACTTGTGTGTGGGCACCACCAAACGAAGGATGCTGTAAGGCTCAGAATGGCTAAGACTGGGACTTTTCTTTGGCTCGGGAAGATCTGGACTATATGAGCAATGTTTTCCACCTTCTCCTCAAAAGGAAAACCCTTTCTCGGACGAGAGCCCTATGAGGGCTCAGAAATGAGAGGAGGACACAAAGTGTTAATGTTTTCAACATCAGCCATCTTTTTAAAAGAAAAGGATTGGAATAAGGCCTTTCTGTGCCTATCCTAAAGAGATTTTCCCTGCCTAGGAAACAAAAATTAAAGATCGGCCTGTGTCTTGTCAAAATTATGGAAACAGTCAATTTGTTTCCAAAATGTATCCGACCCTCACACTAAAAAGGAACAATCAAAGGTGTAAGGTGGTCTCGGATTTCGATTCAACAAAAAGTGTGTACACATCAAAATATGAAAATTCAACGAACAATCCTTGAATCCACAAGGTATTCCCTTCCCCTGGACTATTGCAGGTAGAATAAGCAAAAGTGTCTTTTTCAAATAATGATTCTTTGAGAGTAGCAGAAATGTCTCTTTCACATAACACTTTAAGGATGGCAAAAAGAGTCTTTTGAAGAATAACCAAAGTGTCTCTTTTACACAACTTATTAAGGATGGCATAAGCGTCTTTTTCAAATAGTGATTCGTCGAGAATAGTAGAACTGTCCCGTCTACACAATACTTTGAGGATGGTCTCCTAGTATACTCCCGAGCCAGGAACCCTTCTGGGTTATGCAGACTCCTGGTATACTCTCTTGCCAGGTATCTTTCCCCCCCCCAAACGTTCACTTCCTGATGTGCTTTTTTTCACCAGTACTTTTTACAGTTTTCTCTTTCTCATATTTTACATGGATTACCTGATATTCTCCCCGCCAGGAATTCCCTTTTGGGTTATGCAGACCCCTGGTATACTATCTTGCCAGGTATCTTTTCCCCCAAGCGTTCACTTCCTGATGTGCTTTTTTCACCTGTACTTTTTACAGTTTTCTCTTTCTCATATTTTACATGGATTACCTGAGATTCTCCCCACCAGGAATTCCCTTCAGGGTTTTGTAGATCCCCTGGAATACTCCCCTGCCAGTTATCTTTCTCCCAAAATGCTCACTGCCTGATGTGATTTTTCACCAGGACTTCTTACAATGTTTTCAGTATAACACAGTTGTACTCCTTTACAGTTTATACTTCACTGGCTTCAGGTACTACTTGTTCCAAATTCCCACATGTTGACATCTCATGTATGGAGGCTTGGTCAAGTTCTGTCTGTTAACTTCTTCAGTGGTATTCATTTTCTTGTGGCAACGCTTGCTACAATTTCCCCCAAATTACCATCTCATATGTGGAGACGTGTACACATTTTGCCTTTCAACTTCTTCATTAATTTGCACCAACTTTCCTCTTATTGACTTCTCTTATAACAGGATTTGTGTAAATTCTGTCTTTCTAATTTACTTGGTCAGTTTTCAAAATAAGTTTCCAAATGTTAATTTGCTTGTCGGCACGTCCCAGGGTTTCCAATAACCATGGCCAGACTTAAAAGTGGTTGATGGTATTACTGAATCGTAGTACTCTGATGTGGCAAAGTTTTCACTTTGGGAAGGTTGCTCCTGCCTTGCAGACCCTCATTTCAGTTCTCCCAGCTGCTCCGCATCCACCCACCGGCAGAACCACCTCTGCTCAACAAGACTGCATCCCCAACGGCCTCGCTGCTGCTGGCCCTTGAGCAGTCCCTCTAAGGGGTCCGCTGTGCTTCTCCCGGTC
Organism: Ambystoma mexicanum; assembly: GCF_040938575.1. Taxonomy (NCBI): domain Eukaryota; kingdom Metazoa; phylum Chordata; class Amphibia; order Caudata; family Ambystomatidae; genus Ambystoma; species Ambystoma mexicanum. Next base: position 850,735,043 of record NC_090930.1, read on the forward strand.
TCACTCCTCTCCCGTAAGGTATGCTCAGAAGTGGTTGCTTGGAAGCACCTTCTTCCCTCAGCATGGTCTGTTTTCGGGAGTCTGCTTCTGCCTTCAGTTCTGCTTCCTGCTTCGCCGGCTCTGCATCTCTCGTTTCCACCTGTCATTTGAAGGTGTTCATCATATTTAAATGTCCTGCGCAGCTGATTTCCATTCCATTATGACAACCAGGCTGCACGTTTAGCTTGGTGTTTCCTTCAATCCACATCAACTCCTCCTTCCTTGTCTCAGTACTTGAGGCTTTATGGGAGTTGGAGTCCATAGGAGTTTTAGATCCTATAAAGTTACATTGTTTTGGTTCTTTGTTTAAATCAGAGAAAGCAGATGTTAAGTGAGTATTATGTGTATATGAAGTATGAATGGTATTCTGCTCAGATTGTTTTGAAGGAAGGAGTTTTAGTGTTTTAAAAGGAGGGATATTTAAAGTGACAACAAACAAACAGTCAGGAATTTAGGTATGATAGGTTCATCATTTGGAAGGCAAGAACACTTTGTCTCCCCTGATGGGGTCACCACATCTTCCTGACAGCCATCTCCTCCCATGTGATCCTCCCTCATAATATTATCCCAAGGGTCAGGATCAGGAAGACGGCTGCCATCCACTGGCTCCATGGGAGGAGATCTTGGGCTGGGGATCAGTGATGACTCCACAGGAGTCATCACATCCAGAACAGACTATGAACTGAAGCAAGTGGGAGGACATGGCCTGAGACGTACATTTAGGGAGATGTCAAAGTGGTGCAGATGACAGATGAGCGTCACCAGATCTGGGGCGCAGACTCAATTGAGTCAATCATCCAGGTAGGGAAAGACACGACTGATGTTGTTCCTGAGAAGCATGAACTCCATTCCCAACAGCTTGGTGAAAACACTTGGAGGCTATGATATGGCTGAGGTAAGACCATGTACTGGTAATGGGTGTTCCCAAACATGAACCTCTGGTACATCGTGATCTTTGGGTGGGTTGGGATATGGGAGTAGGTATCCAGAAGGTTTAGTTACACCATCCAGTCGATCAAGGGCCTGGAGGATATGGGCCACAATGCCCATTTTGAACCTACCCATGTGTAGGTTAAAGAGTCTCTGATCTAAGAGGGAACACGGAACCTGGTATTTCTTAGGCACCACAAAATCCATGGAGTACCAGCCTTTTCCCTTTCTTCAAGGCAGGCACAAGTACTCAACCTTCTCCAACAGGAGTAGTATACCTGGGGAGGGTGGACGCTGGAAGGGCGGGATGACCTGGACGGCGCTGATGGAAGGGAATGCAATATCCCTGTGACATGATCTGCAAGACCCAGGCAGCTAAAGTAGTGTGCTGCCGCTCCTTGATGTGGAGAGACAGTCTACCTCCCACAGGAGAGGATTTTGCCCCTCCTACAGGAGGGGCAAAATCAATTAGAGATTTTGCACCTGTTGCAGCTGACAACAAGGAAGGGCAGCAACCTTTCCTGTCTGGTTGTATCTGTGTTGGTGGGGGGAGGGCCTCTAGGTCACTTTTCCCAATGAAGCTTGTGCCATTAGGGGGCAAAGAAGGTTAACAATTGAAAGGAGCAGCCTTTAAAGAACAAGTAGGAGAAAGAAGCATCAGGCTGATTGATGGACAATCTTGAAAACATTTCCATGGATTTAACAGCCTTGGAACCAAACAAGTTGTCACAATCAAAGAACACATTATAAGGAATGGGGCTACAGCAATATTAAACATTTTGCCCATTTTATCAAAAAGATGCGACCTAGAAACTTGAGCAAACTCTATTGAGGTGTCTGTGTTGATGCTGAAGCTGAGAGAACCGGTGGAAAGGCTTCAAAGCTCAAAGGCAAAGCCAAGCAGCATAGAGGACCCAACTCCACTAGCAGAGCCAGGAGCGAGCCATCAGGTGTGCAGTCAATGCCTAAGGAGGTGCTTCTGCCAAGATTAGAAGGTGCAGTGGGACCCTGACCCTGATCCTGCCACCGAGGTAGAGACATCCAATATCTGGTACTTGAATTCCTCTTAGTGCTCCGGGCTGAAGGAGCTAGTGAGGAACGCTACCTGCTTCTTGAACCTTTTAGTTGGAGAGTCCTGTGAGGAGATGTCAACATCATTATCCGTGTAAAAGCAACATTATCTCTTCTTTGAAGAGGAGGAGGAAGAAGAGTGGTGCAATGTATTAAAAGAGATTTCTCTTGTGGTACTGCTTCTTATTGTCTTTTCTGGACCTTTTCCAAAGAGTGAGGCTATTCCAGTTAATCTGCTTTGTCGGAGTTGCAGGGCAGCCAGGTAAAGAAATCTGGAGGCAGGAACTTTGATGAAGCCTGAGGCCTGCAAATATAGCATCCTCTTCTCCAGGGGCCTTAGTGTGCATCGAATGGCAGGAGCTGCAATTTTCAATGTTGTGCTCAGCCCGAAGGCACCAATGACTCACTTGATGGGGGTCTGTAACAGGCATCTTATGACCATAGTTTTTGCAGGGTGTAAGGCTTGAGGCCATCAGGCTACCAGGCATGACACAGTTGAAATTGAGCATCTATAATGGTTTTCAGAAATAAGTGTCCTGAGCGTGCGTGCATTTAGTATATTGAGGCAACTCTCTATTATATTAGCAAACTATTGTTCAGCAAGTAAATATGTTATGCAGTTTGTGAAACAAATAATTAAATTAAGGATGAGTGCCATGATTAGCACACCAGACACAATAAAAATAAATCTACAACTCAATCACACAGTGACCCCTGGTTTACTATACATTTAGTAACCACTACAACAGCAGACAGGCAGAGGCCAAATGGTAAACAAATCATGGGTGGAAAAGAAACAAACACATCCTGAACTGCAGAAAATACACACAAAAAAACCTTTGCATACAAAAAGGCAGGCTGGACAGAGATAATAAAGAATAGATCTTGGATCAATGCTGACTGGTTGATGAGACAGGATTAGGAGTTCTTTAAAACCCCACTACCCTTCCCAAAAAGGGATCACTGATAAACTAAGTTTGTTGTTTAATGAAAAGAATAAAGGAAATAATGAAAAGAATAAAGAAAATAAGACTGTTAGACAGTTAGATTGGGGCCCATGTTAATACAGTTGGAGCATGATATTACTGTTAGCCAGTATTTAACTGAAATATGCAGTCTGTGAGACATCCTCCCGCATCACAAGCTTCTGCTCCAAAATATGAATATGAGATACTGCATGAAATTAAACTTTCCAACAGAGCAGAATTTCAAAGACATGAGAACACATAAGTGAGGCAAGATTAAAGAAGAGACTGTGCAATTGGAATAGATGACAAGTGCATTTCTCAACAAAGCCTACCTGAAGGGAGTATTGGAGCAAGGCAGGACTCACAAATGTTCTCCTCTGAAAGAAAACAAGCATCGTTAGTAGTTCTGAATCATAGAATTGTTCCTTTGCATTAGAATATAAACAACACACAAGCAAAATAGTTATTCAAAAGATTATAGTCCAAAGGCACAAGCTAGAAGTATGTTTACCTTATCAAATAATCACACTGTGTGGAACACATGATAATTGCAGCTTAGCGCTTACACAATACCATAAGATAGAAATTGTAGTATATGGGTCTCATCGACAAATAAGAAGCAGACACAAACGAAGGCCAATATGCAATGCATTGCAGCCACTGCACGGTTTGACAAAACAGTACCAAGCCTATTGCTTGACCCTTACAGCTCGATGCTGCAACTGCCACAATAAGTTGTCATCAGCTTGGACTGGTAGACCCTTTACAGGTCTTCCTGGCCAACTGATCGACCACTTAGTGGCATGCTGGGAATTGAGCGGGTTAATGAATGGTGAGGTATGATTACGAGATGTGGAGGGGGTTGGGCTGAATGAATGGTGGGGCATGATTGTAAAATCGGGAGGTGGTAGGGGTCAGGGGATGCCTGACAGGGGCATAATTGTCAGACAGGAGGGGAAGGGGCAGGATGGTAGGGCCTGGGAGGACTGGGGGAGAGTCATTCAAGGATGAACTGGGACAGGTATGGTCAGGTTGGTGTGGTAGCATAGTTGTAGTGGATGACTGAGTTGGAGCAGAGCGAGGAAGGAAATGGGGGCACAACAGGGAGGTTATTGGGACAGAGGTGCATTTGGGGAGGTATAGTGATTAGTTTAATTTAAGAGGGTCATCAGTGGTGTATGTCAACCAGCTGGGGTCGACCAACATGAACTGCTCATAGGCAGTAATACGGGCAAGCAATTTGGGGGGATGACGAGCAGTTGCGATCAACAAGTACTGGGGCTAGCCACTGTTAGAAATACAACCAGCATAACAGATCACCACTTATGCAATACCTTTGCATGCAGAACAGTTATAATTTTTAGGTTTTGCAATAAAAGTGCAGCTTGAACCAAAGTTCAATCGCATGGAGTCTGGTAACTAGGAAATGGCAGCGGCCAACACATTAAAGCGCTAGCAATTTCCTTTCCCCCAGAGATTACTAATCTGCAAAATATTCTCAAGAAGCAAGTCTGCCTTCGGGCAATTTTTCAATCACCAGGGTGTGCACTATGGCTCTGCGTCATTGGCAGCCAGGACTCCAGATTGTATATCATATGAGGCACATATGGAGCTGGCTCTATCTGATACTTCAGTTATGCAAATGTTTCATCACACTCAAGCCCCAGGAACAGGAGAACTGCAATACTGTTATGCTATGAACCTCATGATATCATGGGTCAACCAGTCAGAGGCTGCCAAGCAATGTCCCATGAAACGGAATCATAACACCAAGCTATTCTGGAAGGTGAAGGGAAAATTCCATGAGAGGCAGTTAAAGATGGAAAAGAATATGCTTGGTGGCGTACTCCAGAGGGTCCTGAAATTGTACCCCCACTACTCACTCGGTCTGCTTACCTTATAATAGTGGCAACAAATGTAGCAGGACAGCCAGCAAAGGCAGACAGTGAAGAATGCCATACGTGCTCTATCTCATTGTGTCAGCTGTAGCAACCTGGCCTGTAAAGTTCGGAGCATCTGGGTCGTGGGATACGATACCCACACAGCGGTAGAAAGATGTTTGAGACGAGGGATGTCTGCAAGGCATTGCCTTCTATCCCCTTTGACGTGACTTGGGGTTACACAGGCTCTCACAGTGTTGGGCCATGTAGCAGAGAGCCATAAGCGGCAGTCGGGAAAGTATGATGGGTCACTGGGACCATAGTTCAGATTGAGGAGAGCATGGCATGGCTGTGAATAAGGATTAGTGGAAGCCGTTCTCGATGTGGATGTATAGAACTCCAATGGATGTTCATCCCACAAATTCCTTTAACACACAAGGATAGATTCATGATGCCAATTTGTCCTAAAGGTAACTTCCTCAAACTAAACTCATACTGTCCTTAAAAGAAGGACTAACCTGTCCCTTGGGATCTCTCCCTAGGGAACGGTGCAGTGCCACTCATCTAAAATGGATAGGCAAAGAAGTCAACCCTCCACTAAACTCAACCTAATTTGGGTTTTGTCACCATTTTGAAAAAGTCAAAAAATGTGTGAGCCTCTGACTCCAACCATGGAGTGATCAAGGTCAGTGATTTAAAACAGTCAACTAAAACAGGCTACACAATCAAGATCACTAAAACGCATTAATCTTCCCTCACTAGAGTGTGCAGTACAGTCCCCCAAGCCCTTCAAATCCAATATTACACATCCATCAGTGTCAATCCTAAAAAAACTGCTTATTTAACATAGGTATGCTAAAGATTATTAAAAAGATATCCTTATATCTGGTTGACTGGTTTTGGTGCTATGATTACTGTACACCTTCAGGACGGAGGAATGCCTGAGATACTTCTGTTGATCATACACTCTACTATATTGCCAGCGATCTGCAATTAGGATAGTATCATACAATTAGAGCGGTAACATCTGCTTCCACATTGAATCTGTTGAACTGGGCTTGTAAGGAATTTGCATCTGGAGATGGGAGAAAAAGTAGAGAAGATAGGAGGGGGGAGGAGTGGGCAGGTTGGTCGATTCATCAAGCGAGTGAGTATAATGCGTGAGAGAGCTGCCAGTTTCTTGTCAATGTTGCAGGTTCTTTCTAGTACTGTGCTGTAGAAATGGTCGAAGAGGGCGCTGTAGAGAGATTGGGAGATGTGTGAGGGGGCGAAGTGCAGGGGGGCATACATTCTGTGATAATCTTGTGCAGTCTCTTGCTGCTGTTATGGGCGTTGAAGATTTTGGTTGTGTAGAAGGCTTTTTTGGCCTTGTAGATTTCAGCTTTGTAGATTCAATGTTGATGGGCATAGGTGGTTTTGGGGGTGGGGTCAGACCATTATCTACGTTCAAGGGAGTGGTTGCGTGTTTTGATAGATTTGAGCAAGGGGGTGAACCATCTAGGCAAGGGACCTTGTCTGCAGGGGGTACATCTTGATGGGGTGAGGAGTAGGAGAGCGTTGGGAGAGCCAAGAGTCGAATTGGCCAAAGAAGGGTGTTCCTCCATCAACTGGTAGGGAGTGCAGAGAGGGAGGAGAGCATGGTGTTTGCTATGTCTGGGGTTATTCTGAACTTATTCCCAAGTGAGACGTGGGTTGATGGTCCAGTGTTAGTCATTTGTAGAGGAAGGGTGTGTGACAGGATGGAGATGATAATGGTTGCATGGTCCAACCATAAGAGCGGTCTTCGAGAGAAGCATGGAGATGAGGTTGGTGGAGCTGAACATCGCATCAACAGTGTGCCCTGATGTGTCGGTGGCCCCTTTTACCTGATGAGTCAAGTTGAGGGCTTCCAGATTGTCTAGGTGCGTTTGTGTCATAAGGCTGTCGGGAGCATCAAACCACATGTTGAGGTCTCCTAAGAGGGTGAGGGAGGGGTGTAAGACCAGGATGACCGATAGGGAGTCGCTTAGGGCATTAGTGAAATGTCTGTTGTAGCCGGGTGGCCTGTTGATGAACAGGAAACTTAGTGAGTGAGGGGTTGATGATGTATCTAACAAGGAGCGATTCACAGTCCGCGCTTCCTGCCTGTGCCCCAGAGAGAGAGATAGAAAGGGTAGATTTATAGAGGATGGCAATCCCACCTGCTCTGCTAGCTCAGTTGTGGGTGATGAGTGTGTATCCAGAAAGGAAAGTCTTGTGTGTGATGGGTCGGATGTCATCAAAGAACCAGGTTTCTTGATGAAGAGGAGGTCTAGGTTTTCAGAGGTGATGAAGTCAAACATGCTGTGTTTGTTTTTGGCGATATGTCTAGCGTTGATAAGAATGCAGGAGAATTGAGGATGTAGAGCGGTCCGGTTGGTTCTTTGGGATGCTGGTGCAAGTGGGTTGGGGGCAGAAGGCTGAAATGGTAAAGGGGGGGGTCCCTCGGTGGATGCCTCATAGGGGTGTATGGAGTGTGTGATTGGGAAGACTGTTTGTGGAAAGAGTGTTAGTGATGTGAGGTTTTGGGAGAGGGTTGGGTGTGGTGTGGGATGGAGGAGTAAGTGTGAGAAAGTTTTCAGGTGGGGTTCCAGAGGAGGGTTGGTGTTCTAGGGGTCTGGGGGGCAGAGGTCGAAGTGGTGCTCCTATAGTTTTTATTTTTAAGTTTTACAGTTCCTATACTTTTATTTTAAAAAGAAACCGTTCTGGAATGGTTTAGTTTTAAAATAAAAGTGTAGGAAGAAGTTGAAGCTTGCACTTCAGCATTACCTTAAAGAACAAGTGTGTTTGTTTGGGGGTTTGGGTTGTGTGTGGGAGGGGGCGCAGCAATAGGTTTTGTGGAGGGCGGGGAAGACCAGCAGGGAACATAACTCCACTGCTTCTTTTCGTACACTTCGACCACTGAGGGGGAGGGGGGGCGGTGCGAGGTGGTGAGGAGGGTTGTTGGGAATGGTAGTTGAGGAGAGGAGTTGGAGCATGTGGGGCGGAGTGAGGCTCGGGTTGCCGAATTCCCAGCAAGTGCTGAGGTTGTTCGGGGAGGAAGTGTTAGGATATTTGTTTGAAGAGGTACTTTACTGGATTGAACAAGAGGGAGGGCGAAAGAATTAAGTGGGTGGAGAGCGGGGGTAAGGACGAAGGGCATAAGTAAGGAGAGTGTAAGGAAGGCATGGTATCAAAGCAAGACAGAGACGTGATCACAGTTCATGGGTTTAGATTAGTTTATTATTTGTATAGCGCCGCCTGGCCCTGGGGCATCCAGGCGCTTGACAAGGTTACATGTTGCAGGTTACATGGTTGCAGGTTACAAGGTTACGTAGTTGCAAGTTACAAGTTGTGAAAGTGTTGCAGGCAAGGTAAGAATAGGTAGGCATTACATAGAGAGAAGATCTTATGATACAGTTGCTGGTAATGTCCTTATAATAATGTAGTTATGGAAAATATACAGGTTATGACGTATTTACAAGGTTAGGGAGTGTGTAGTTTATATAATGTATACAGTACAGTTGTAATGGGTCGGTGAATTAAGCTTCTTTGGCCAAGAGCCAAGTTTTGGCGCTGTGTCTGAAGCGGTGAAAGGAAGGTTCTAATCTCAGTTCGGTAGGTCGAGAGTTCCAAAGTTTGGCTGCAAGCACTGGGAAACTTGTGCCACCAGCTTTTTGGAGCTTACATCTGGGGATATTTAAGCGGTGAGTTTGGGCTGATCTAGTTGGGCTAGATGGTGTATGTTGCGTGAAGTTGTCCGAGAGGTATCTGGGTGCTTGGTTGGATAGGCATTTGTGTGTGAGGGAGAGTGTTTTATAGTCAATTCTCTGGGGTATAGATAGCCAGTGACAGGCGCGTTTGAGATCAGAGATGTGCTTGTGTTTGGGTATGTTCATGGCTGCTCTTAGTGCGTTATTTTGGATAACTTGAAGCTTGTCAATGTTCTTTTGGCTGGTACCCAGGTAGAGAGCTTTACAATAGTCGACTTTGGATAGTACTAGTGCTCTGGCTAGGGTGGTACAGTTGAAGGTAGAGAGGTAAGGTCTACTGGCATTGATGAGCTTGCATGTGTAAGCGGAGGCGGATGATATAGTGTTCATTTGTCTTGTCGGTGTGAGGGTGGAGTCAAGGTAGATACCAAGAGTTTTGACGTTATTGGAGACAGAAATGTTATTACCGTCAATGGTGAATGTCTGGTAAAGTTTGTCGAGTTTATTAAGTCTGTGTTGAGAGCCTAAGAGAAGAAGCTCAGTTTTGTCGTCGTTGAGGCAAAGTCCGTGTTTAGCCATCCATTCTTGGATAATGGAATAAATGTTGTTGAGTACTGTGTTGTCGGTGGAGTAGTCACCTGTTAGAGGTATGAGTATTTGGGTGTCATCGGCGTAGTTAGTATAGATGACTCCCAAGTGGTCAAGTATGTCAAAGAGGGTCTTTGTGGATACGTTGTAAAGAGTGGGAGAAACACAGGAGCCCTGGGGGACACCGCAAGTAACGGGGGCTGGTTCAGCAGAGGCTGTGGGAGCGAAAACCCTCATGGATCTATTAGTCAAGAAGGACTGAATCCAGGCATTGGCTTTGTCAGAGAATTTGGCAGCTGAGGCTAGGTGTTTGCAGAGAATGTCGTGATTTACCAAGTCAAAAGCGGTCGACAAGTCGAGGAGGAGAAGGGCTAGTTTGCTGTTGTCTTTAAGGTTGTCCATTTGTGTCTTGAGGTCGATCAGGGCTGTCTCAGTGACGTGTTTGGGACGGAAACCTGATTGTCTTAGCCCTAACAGGTTGTTTTTCTCAAGGTGGTTCTGGATCTGCAGGTAGGTGGCTCGGTCGAGGATTTTTAGGAGGAAGGGTACAGTGGTAATAGGTCTGTAGTTAGTGGGGACACTGGGGTCTAGAGTAGGTTTCTTGAGTAGTGGCATTACCCAGGAGTCCTTTAGGTTGTTGGGTACTATGCTGGATGTGAAGGATGAGTTTATTAAAGAGGTGATGAAGGGGGCAAGATGTTTGGCCGAGTCTTTGATAACTGGGGCGGGGCAAATGTCCCCTTGGCATTTGGAGGGTTTTAGAGAGTTGATTAGATCTTCAACCTCTTTGGTAGTGATGGTGGAGAATTCAAATAGGTTGTTATCTAAACGTGATGTGTGGGTATGAGAGATGGGATTGTCTGCGAAGGTAAGGCTCGCTTTCTTTGACTCAATTTTGGCTTGTAGCATAGCAATTTTGCCAAGGAGTGCTTCTTGAATGTTGGTACACCAAGAGATGTCTTTAATGCATGTGTCTGGGATAGGGGATGGAGACTCGAGGTCTCTCAGGAATTTTAAAGAGCTCTTTGGTATTGGATTTGGCATTGCAGATTCTCTCATTGTACATATTTTTTTTGTTTGAATGATTGCTGATTTATAGGTATTGGATGCTAGTGCGTAGGCTGTTTTGTTGTTGGTGGAAGGGGACTGCTTCCAAGCTGATTCAGCTTGTCTTTTGTTTTTGCTGAGAGTGTTTAGTTCAGGAGTGAACCATGAGTTAAGTTGCGCGCGTGGTTTGGCTTTCCGCTGTTTGAGAGGTGCTACTGTAGTTATAGCCTTGAGAATGGTAGTGTTGTATAGGTCTACTAATTCAGTGGGGTTGGTAATGGTGGGTGTGAAATCGAGGATAGGTTAGAGTAGAGGGATGAGTTTCTCGACTGTAATATTTTTGCTGTTTCTTGTGGGTGGAGCGATGGGAGGAGTCGCAATCTGTGTGTCTTTGTTGATGGTGACAGTGATAAGATGATGGTCAGTCCAGGCACAGGGTTTTTGGAGAGGATGGTGGTATTGCAGTTGAGGTCTGCTATCCAGTCGAGGATGCGTCCTTTGTTATGTGTGGGTTGAGATATGTGATGGGTGAGTCCTAATTCTGATATAGTATTAGCGACTATGTTTGCTTTGTCATCTTTCTCATCATTGTATCCCAGGTTGAAGTCGCCAAGAATAAGTAATTGTGAGTTGGGTTTGGTGTTAGAGAGTAGGAGGGCTATGTCGTTGTTAAAAGAGGATATAGGGCCTGGTGGTCTATAGATAAGATGGGTGGTGATAGTGTTTGTGTTGGTTGTGGATATTTTGATGGTGAGTAGTTCAGCAGATGGGAGTGATTGGTTTTGAATGTGTCTAATGTTAAGGGGGCTTCTTGCAATAATAGCTACACCGCCACCTTTGGCTGTTTGTCTATCTGCACGGTAGATGGTGTAGTCATTAGGGATGGCTAACGCTAGGGTGGGACCTGATGATGCGTGGAGCCAGGTCTCGGTGATGGCTATGAAATCAAGTGTGTTGAGGGATATGTCGTCTGCAATATCCAGGGCATGGGCGACTAGTGATCTAGCGTTGATGAGTGCGCCTTTGATAGTTTTGATGGTTGCTTGGTGTGGTTTTCTATTGGTATGGGAGGTAAGCTGGAATGGGGATGCTGGTGTGTGTGTGTGTGGTGAATTGTAGGTTTGGGCTTAGTTTTGCTTGAGACTATTTTAGGCGGAGTCGAGGTGGTGTGTATCCTGGATCTGAGACGGTCGTGTCTCCTTGTGCCTGTGCCGGGGTAGGAGTTCCTCGTGATGTTGATCTTAGGTGTGGTGTTGCACGGGATAGTGACAATCTTTGCTTTTTGTATACTGTGAGTGACTACAATGAGGGTGTTTATGAAACTGTAAAAATGGGTGAGATAAACACCTAATCTAAATCTAAAATGGGAGCAACTACGATCATCAAATAATGATAATACAGTCCTAGTGGAGTCAAGTTAAATAAAAAAAGACCCTATACAAAAAAAAACCTATTGGCAGTACTTACCTCTAAATACAAAATAGTGTGGGATAATGTTCAGAAAGAAAGTGTTCGCAAAAGGATAAGTCAGGATGTTGTAGCCGGGATCTCACTTCCCCACGTTTGAAGCACGGGACTAGGCGGGACACTTGAGCACAGCACACTTCTGGGGCTTCTATGGCCCGAGTTTTACGGTTCCTTTTTTCTCCTATCAGGGCCTTCTGTGCCCAAGTATCTTTATGCAAAGTCTTGTGCTCCAAAGGTCCCGATACATCACGAAGAACAAACAAAGGTTCTTTCTGTTTCTTCACGTCGAGCGATAACTCTTCACAGGAGGATCCCCCTCAGCCAGGCTCCGGTCCCTTTCACAATGTGAGCCTCACACCAACATCCTACTGAGGACATCCCTCAGGCGGGTTCACATTTGTCACCACAATTCAGTACACTTTGTTTTTCAATTCACCTTGTGTCAAAGACTTTCGACTGTACAAGGGGTTTTGACTCGACCCTTATGTGACCACTGTAAGAAAGGCATGACATCAAAGTAAGAGACACAAATGATCATAGTTCAAGGGTGTTTATTAAACTGTAAACTGGAAGAGATAATTGCCTAATCTAAACCCAAATCTAAGATGGGTGCAAGCTACGACCATCAAAATGTAATACTGCCCAAGAGGAGTCTAGTCAAATAAAAGGACCTATACTAAGAAACCTATCGCCAAACCTTACCGCTATGTTACAAAATGGATCATCTTCACAATAAAAGAAATAAGTGTTCTCAAAATAAGTCAGGATGTTATGCCAGGGTCTCCCTTCCCCACATTTTTAACACGGATAAGGCGGGACTCTCTTGCACAGCACACTCCTTTGCTTCTCTGGCACAAGCTTACAGTTCCTTCTCTCAGTATCAGGGCCTTCTGTGCCCAAGTCTTTCTCATGCAAAGCCTCTTGCTTCACCAAAACAACAAAACACACGTTTCTTCTGCTAACCTCAGGTGATTACCCTTCACCCCTGAATCCTCTCTGCCGGACTCCGATCCTTCTCTCAGTCACCAGCCTCCATCAGTCGGGCTCAGACCAACCACTCACTATGGTCAGTCAGGTTCATACTTGCCATCACAATGTTAACAGGTGTATTCATGCTCACCCTAATTCACAGCTTCAGCCGGGTTCACATTTGCCAAAATGATAGTTCAGTTTAAAAAAAAAAAGTCCTTTTAGACCCCTTAGGTTCTTTCCTTTACCTAAGACAGGGTCTCAGCCCCCAGTCAGGCTTCGCACAATTGTAATATCAACAAAGTCTTCATGTCTTTTTAAACAACCCCTTCGGTCAAGTGAGGTCCCCCGTGTTCGGGCTCAGACCTTCCAGAGCCCTTGCCAATCCAGACAGATTTCGGAAGGGCGATCTCGTCTTACTGGGCCACTCTATTTGCTTACAGCAAGCGCAGTATTCACCCGTTTACAGTTCGCACAGGGTTTCCCTCAGCCGGGCGCAAACGCCTGTTTCACAATGTCACAACTTTGGTAATGGGCTAAGGATTTTCAAATGTACAAGGGATTTGGCTCGACCCTTGTATGACCATCTTAACTGTATACCAGCCTTCTCTATGGCCTATTGATTTTCTTTCTTCCCAATATTCAATACAGTCTCCTTGCTCATAAGAGGGGTACCAGCCAGAGACCTTCGACTGGGCCTCGATGTGGAACTTGTTCACTATCTCCGGTACTAGTGTGTTCACAAAATACCTCGTCTAATTATCTTCTTACTGTTGCCACTGCAACCTTGAGCTCACAGTTCAGTTAACTATTGGCTTCTTCCGACTCACCCGCTGTGCTGAACCCGTCGGCGGTTCCTTTGCCGCGGGACTCGGGGATGGTATGACAATGGCAACCTTGTCTCCCTGCCCTGGCTATAAGTGCGGGAGGGTGCCATGTATCGCTGACATCCGTCACACCATGCGCCAGCTGTGATTCCCGGTCTTATGTTTCTTTCATTGAGGTTTCACAGGTCTTGGCTGAAAAAGGCAAGGGCAACTCCCTCCTTGTTGTCCTTTCAGGTCTTGCCACCTCTCTACTCCGTTTGAAATGCTGTCCTGGAAAGGCTGCTTCCTTGTGCGTTCGGCCTTGCTCCGAGTGGGCACTGCCTTTTATCCCTATGGGGAAGGGGAAGGGTAGTCAGGTGTGTGTAAACGGCAATTGCCTGACTCTTGTGTTGGGACATGTCAGGTAAACGGCTCTGGTGTTAGTCTTGGGAGATCAGGGGCAACGCACTCACCTCGGAAGCAAGACGCAGGAGAAACAGGTTCGATCCCCGGGTCCACGCTTAGAAACCTCTGGGAATTGAGCATGTTATAAATAGCCAAATATAATTAGTCAGTTGTCTTTCACAGTGTGAGAAAGCATTTTTGTAGGAAAGGGGAGTGGGGGTCGAGTTTTTGAATACCCTATGAAGTAGGATGGGAAAAAGGTGTTATAAGAAAGCGGGTACCACGTCTCAACTGTCAGTGTCCCACTTCCACAAGACCCCAAATCCAGGTGATCCTCCCGCACTGGTCCACCCCCACGAACTGGATCCAATAGCAATGGCCATGTCCTGGCCACCTGGATTACAGATGCCCGGGGGCCTAGCGGATGAGACACTTTCAGGCTTCTCACAAGAGGCATGTAGAGATGGGAAGGTATCACTGTTGCAGATTTTGTGTTTGAAAGAGTGCTTGTGGAGTGTGTGAGAGAGTTGGCGGCTCAGGAGGGGGTGTTGGCAAGGACTGCTCAGGCAATACTTAAGGATGCACAGGCTGAGGTGGAGGGGGCCTTGTGGGTGAGGGAGGGTGGTGCGGTGGGGTGGAACAGTTGGAAATGAAGTGTGGAGGAGGGTACTCCCCCAGAGGACAAGGTTGAGTTGTAGGGGTTGGAGGGAGATTGGGAAGGAGTGAATTGAAGGTGAGTTTCTCTGCAGGGTCGGAACCGCGAGGACGACGGGTGGGCTTGGTTTCTTGGTGTTCCAGGGTGCGTCCTCTGGTCTAGGAGTTAATTAGCATGATAGGGGAAGGTGGGCATTTGGTAGGAGGCCGGTGGTGTGCGTTTCTCCAGAGGGTGCGGTCTGTGGTGGGACGGGAGGAGGGGATGGTTTGTTCGGCTTCTGGAGCACCAGCGTGCCCCTCTGGTCTGTGAGTTAGTTGGCATTATAGGGGTGGGTGGGTGGTTGGGAGGAGGTCTTGTGGTGGTAAGTGTTTCTTCAAGGGGTGGGGTCTGTGAGGAGTACGGGCAGAGGGGAGGTTTTGCTGGCCTCCTGGTGAGGCAGCATGCCCCCCTGGTCAGTGGGTTTGTCAGTATAATGTATTCAGATATTCAAATAAATGCAAGACAGAGCTATATTCAAATATTCAGCTAAATGCAAGATGGAGCTATATTCAAATATTCAGCTTAATTCAGGACAAAGCAATATTCAAATATTCAGCTAAATGCAAGACGGAACTATATTTAAAAAAATCAGCTAAACGTAGAACAGATCATATTCAAGAAGTGTAGATTTTTAATGTCGAGGCTGTATACTGGGAGGGGAACGGGCTGATGTGAGCGGTTAGAAAATAGATGGGCTGAGAGCAATGTTGGGCTAGCTCGGCATCAGGTGGGTCCAACCTGTAAGGTTTAAATGTGACTGGGCCAGCTAGGCTTCTACTATGTTGAGAGAGGGTTGGACACAGACTTGGTGCGTGGGCTTGGGAATGAATGAATATGGTAGGGTGTTTAAGTTAACAGGGCACCTCAATGTAACAAGATGGTGGAGAGGCCAAAGAAAGGGCACAAAACAGCAAGGTGGGCTAATGCAGGTCAATGAGCAGCAATTGCCTAGATGATGATGTTTTCTGCTTTTAAGGCTTGACTCAGGCTCTCACAGGCAGACAGGTGATGGGAGCTGCCCTAGGAAGCTGCCCTTTGCCTTGTGGCCCTTCGTCGGCTGCCCGGGGGATCTGAGGGGGGTGGTAGGTTTCCGATTAGGACCCTTCCAGTCATGTGATGCCAACAAACACAGGCCAATCCGTGTTTAACTGGGTGGGTTTGTGCATCAGGATGCTGGAATGGGAGGGACCAGGGATGGGGAGGAAGACAGTCAAAGGATTCACGGCAGCAAGAAAATGAAAATTAGCACAAATGGACAGAACCCTTTACCCGAGGGTGTGCGCTCGCCTTGGTGGTTGCTGGAAAATGGCCTGTGTAAAAGGAAAGATGCCTATGGATGTGTTGCATAAAAAAGGGGTCCATATCCTTTGCTCTCCACCAGCTGAAAAATATCTTCCATCGGCAGGGATACATGTAGATTTTGCTGCTGGCCTTCTGGCCAAAAGCAACATATCCATAATGTCTTCAAGGAGGTCCCCGTTTTTGTACTTAAACTGTTCAGAAGCCAGGCCTGAAGGTTTAGTGTCTTGATCTCTGGGCCGAGAAGCATGCCTCCGCTTCTGTGAGAGTAGGTTCAGACTCTGGAAGAATAATTGGAGGAGGAATGGACATATCTAAACAGCCCAGCAAACCCACCCTCCGGATCCAATCCAGCACGATCAGGATCATGGTTGTCCCAAAGATTCTCAGCCTCTTGAGGACTTGGGGGACGACCGGGACTGGCGGGAACGTGCTTAGAAGTTGAAAATTCTCGTCTGCTACAAACGCATCCCCAGTAACCAGACCTTGTCATGTGGTAAGGCAACTCATCTCAGCCAGGGGTGGGAGGCCTACCAGGGTACCATCCAGAAATAGTCCTACCCCTGAGGTGTTTAGAATTTGTCGGTGTGTGAGCTTATAGGAAAGGCGGATCCCAGCGCTGATCTAGTTCCAGAACCGAATGTTCCTCCTGCTGCCAGTTGCAGGGTTTCTGCGGGACAAGCTCACAGGTTCCTGTGTGTGGAGTTAAGAAAAATGGAAGTGAAACCCTGTTTGTGTTGGCGCCGGATTGGTGAGGAATTCACTGATGTCCTGCTGGCGTCGGTAAATGAAAAGTCATGACACTTGATTGTGCGTGTAGTCTTGATTTAATCTGCAAGTAGTTGCCAGAGGTTATCAAGGCACTGCTCATCTTGTCTCGTGCAGCCATCCCGACTTCATAGTGGCTATCCAGCATTCTCATTCGAGGAAAACAACTGCTATAATACTCCGCACAGCCTTGATAAAGCCCTTTGGTCGAAACACGCGTTGGCTTTCCTCACGTGAAAGCACCACAGGTGCCTTGATAACCACTGTCAACTTCTTGCTTATTAAATCAAGACTACATGCACAATCAAGTGTCATGACTTATTTACCGATGCCAGCAGGACATCAGTGAATTCTTCATGGATCAAGCACTAACACAAATGGAGTTTCACTTCCATTTTTCCTACCCCCGAGGTGGACAGTGGTACCAGAGAGGGCCTCAATTCCTGCCACTGTTGTGCAAGAATGCTTGTATGCAGATCCTTATCTCTAACCCTGCCCGCGCACAAAGACAGACCCTTGACACTAGAATCAGTGACCAAAGACTAAAACCTTTTCCCCCCATGACCATCCTACCTTAATGCCCCAAACTAAGAACACAAACTATTGCTGCACTCTGCCATGGAACGTTAGCGGCCAGCCCTTGGTGAGAAAATTGGCACAGTTTAGGGTGTTTGTGTAGTGTTAGAGGGAGGAGCGTAGTAGTGGGAGGAGGAGGAGGAGTAGTGAGAGGATGAGGGGGGTTAGAATTGTGGGAGTAATAGTAGGTGGAAGAGTATAGTAGTGTGGGAGAATGAAGACTGATGGAGTCAAAACATTGAAGGGTGTAGGCTGACAAAGGAGTGCAACTTCGAAAGGACAGGGAAAAGGAGGGTGAGGCAGGTAGATTAGACAAGGAAAGCACAGGCATGCTTTAACCTAGCAAACCCTTCTGCGTTCTTGTATATGAGAGAGAGACAGAGAGAAAGAGAGAGAGAGAGAGAGAGAGAGAGAGAGAGAGAGAGAGAGAGAGAGAGAGAGAGAGAGAGAGAGAGAGAGAGAGAGAGAGAGAGAGAGAGAGCGCAAGAGATAGAGAGCAAGAGAGCGAGAACAAAACCAGAGCCCACAACCCACAAAACCATCCATAAAAACCCTTGAACTGTTCTTTGGAGTTGGAGCGTTTTCTGTGTCATCTGTGTTAGGGGGAAGAACAAATGACTTATCTCTAGCTAATGTTCTTTCTAACGGGATTTCCTCCTCTGACAGATTACTGATTGTTGCTATTGTAGCCCCAGTGCCAGGACAACCCAGAATCTTTTCCGCCACGGGGAGGCACAGTGTGGCTCCATGTTGACACTGCTCTGAGCAATTACAGGTCCCACGCCGGAGGGGACATTGGGGCCAGTATACATGAAGCAACCATGCCCCATGACCTCAGTACCACCTTCCTGCGCACTCAGTAGACTTCGGAACTCCACTTAGAATGGAGAAATGTATAACTGTGTCATGCTGAATCCTGTGCTTTAAGCCCTGCTTGTATTGCAGGACAGATGTTGGTCTCGGATCACCGCAGGATTTGTCTTTAATGCCTTGGGGAGGAGCATGAACTACACGACTGTGGATCATGTCAATAAAGTGCATGATAACCTAATAGTGCGCTGCAAAACCTTCCACATACTGCCACAAGTGTGGTTACCAAACTGATTCCAAGTCTCCAGGCGCAGAACTGATGAAGAACTGATGAAGGCTATTATGAACTTCATTTGTTAGCGGGACAAGAAATATCAAAAAGAAAAAAAAGCATTCAAACATTGCCCACAATAGTAACAATAGACTTGGCCCCCGCCCCTGCCCACTAAATCTACCCCCAAACTGCCCCCTCCCACTACCCGTCTCCCCGAACCCCCTCATAAACAAATACGTCCTGTGGTGATGTTTCCCATTAACCAATGTACCAGAGGGTTGATCCTCATTATGTCTGTTTTTTACTTTTTTCATCTCCCTCCTGTGCCTCTTTCCACTCCTTATGGATTCAATAATCCCTCATCTGCTTTTTCTATTCCCCTGGGGTCCTTCAGGCCAGTCCCCATTTGAGCATTAGGGCACCCCACTCTACCATCCCATCATTCACTGCCGCTGTCAATCTCTCCATTATCATCATATTATGTACTTACCCCTCCTAGACTTTCGATGGTAGCGTTTCACTCTTACTACACTGGGCTATGGCCAGTTGTCCTGTCCTCAACAATGCTTCCCACATCTTGAGGAACCTGTGTTCTTCCCTGTCCTTTTGTGTTACACACCCCAGTGGCATTTCTGAAATTCACAAGGCAGTGGCAGAGCTTTGTACTGGAAAGGCTCCAGGGCAGGGTGACAATGCCACCAAATTCTTCAGTTAGCCCCTGAATTATATAAGTTATATCAAGAAGCATTAATAGAGGTGTCCCTTTTCTCTTCTACCAGGGAGCCCCTTATTACTGTACACGAGAAGCCCGATAAAGATAGTAGAGAACAAACTTTATCAATGATGAATATTGATAAAAAAAGATTCCTGCCAAAATTACAGGCCAATGTTTAGTACCATTACTACCATCAATGGTTCCCTCCAGACCAGTCAGGTTTTAGAATACCCAGACGAATGACTGCTTCTGATTTCAAACTGAGCGGTCCAGAAACTGCACTTAGATTGCTGTAAACAGAATGGTGCTGCAAAGCCACACAGAGACAGGAACCAAGGAAGAAAGACACACAGAAAATGCGTCTAAGCGAGAAGCCGACCCGAGACCCCAAGAAGAACTGGAGACGCACTCCAACAACAGCCAAGGTAATGGGAGTTGCGGAAGACCTGGGTGGGGTCTGGGGGAATGTCCAAGTCAGATAAAGAGTCAAGTATTACTCTGGAGTGCTCTCGCTTGTCAAAGTGATACACAAAAGACCAAGAGTCCAGTATTCCTTGAAGATAGACTCTGGCACATAGGTGCCGATAGTCAAGGAGAGAAAAGGCAAGAGACTCACGAGGACAATATCCCTAAACATCAAGCCTACTTTCAAGGTAAAGAGTACATCAAGAGTGAACTTCCTCGTCACAGTGATGATGACAAGAGTTCTAAATGTCTAGAGTGCCTCGGGAGTGAACTCCCTCGTCAAAGTAGGTCCTACTTGGATGAAAGAGCACCAAACGACCAAGAGCTATCCAGGAGCAATATCCCATGTAGTCAAGATACAAGCAGCCCTAAGAGGGTATTAACAGTAAGAAGAAGGATTGAGGAAAGACTAACTCAGTTGTTTACTGACCCTTGGGAGGAAGCGAAAGGACTTTCAAAAACGCGTTCAAGGGAATATCAAGGAACAGTCTTGAAAACTTCCCCAAGTAGACCAGGAGAAGGGAGTCATTCTCCTGATCCAAGTGCTTTTGGTAAACCAGACCCTTTCATAAGGGCCTGCTGTTAAGTCAGCCAAGACTGGATGGTTTCACCATGAGAAGGGAGTGATTCTCCTGGTGCTTTTGTTATGAAGAACCTGGAACATTGGGTGTTTTATTTCTTACTTTAGTTTTGACAGACATCCTGACGAAAACCCAAGTATTATCTGTTGAGGCAGGGATACCACTCTAGAAATGGGGAAAGATAGGTTTACTTTCTTTGAGTTATTAATAAAAGTCTATATCCAAAATGAGAACACATTGTCAGCCTCCTTACTCCATCACACCCCCCCACCCCATGAATCAAAATTTGAAGCTTGTGAAATTTCTAGCATTCCCCGATTTACTTTATGCGGTCCTCCCTGCTCCCACTTTGGCTCATTCTCAGGAGCTGTACATGGTGGGCACTACCTTTTGTACCACATATGCACTGCACAATAGGAGGTGGGGATCACCAAGTCACTCTTACAGATGGCTACTGTTAGGCTGGAAGATTTGTATGAAAATTGCACTATTATTTAAATCCCCAGATTTCAAGAAATAGGGGCCCCTCTTTTGTCCACATGCTGCTGCATTATAGAATTTAATGGGCGATTGCTTTCACGTTTCAGGGATCACAGGAAATGCCAGCAGAATACCAATTGATGATGCACATTGCTCTAACTACAAATCATTCATTATTTTCCAACATGTATAAAACTACAACAAACTGGAGGAAATGTGGTTATCTAACAGTTAAACAGGGCTGGGATAAAGACTTGCAACACACAACTGATGAGGAAACATGTAAGTGGGTATGCTTCCACATCAGGAATTTCTCCTTAAATTATCGACATTTTATAGTGCAATTGAAATTCTTGAATCAGGCATATTATATGCCTGTCAAGATAAGGTTATTTGAGCCCACATCTACTGGTGTATGGGAGGCTGACTTTGCCCACCTCTATTAGGATTGCCTAAAAGTACACAAAATATGGACAGAAGATGCTAGTAAACTGTGAGAAATAAACTGAGATACACCTGAAACCTTTGAATTGTCTTCTGGGAGCTCCTATGAAGATTGGCAAATCCCTAGGGTGCTTTACAAATCTGGCTCTCCTCCTAGCTCACAGACAAATCACATTGAGTTGGCTGTGTCCTTTTGCCCCAACTGTGACAGCATGGTGTTTTGATTTCATTTGGGCAAATAATTGAAGAAACCTAAAGGAAATTAATTGCTCCCAGTTTTCACCCTAAAAACATTTGGACTCTGCTCTTATAATATGAAAAGCTTTAGGTATCACATTGGTTGATTTATGACATAGTAATATAGGTTTGAGTACGCTATTGCAGGAAAATAATTGATTTTGCATATATCATTTCCATAATTGTTATAATAGCGGTACTACTGGGGTCACAAACATGGTTTATTACTTAAGACATGACAGAACAGGAGTCAATAAAATAATATATAGAAAAATATTCTTTGTTTTCTTTGTATTGGTCATAAATATGGATTGAAAATGTTTATCAGAGAATTCAATGGATGTTGCCATCAATTATGTTGTTTAACTGAAGCTTCAATAAAGAGATTCATTTAAAAAAGTGTGCCATAACTAAATTAAGGTTGCAGAGGAGCAAGGGGGAGAACAGGAATACCAATCATTTTATTTGGTTAAACTGTAAAAAAAAAAAAAAAAGAAAAAAAAAAAAGCAAATAAAATAAGGGTCCTGTTCTGACACCGTGCTAAAGCAAGGGAGGGCTGCAAGATAACCTTAAACTGTACTCATGTTTGACCCTGCTTTGGCCAATAATAAAAACTCCAAAACTGGGCCGTTGGAGCACAATAGTGAGTTGAGCTTAAGTACAGAACTTGCACCAGCGACGAGCATAGATGGACTTGGTTGATGGATGCCTGGTGGAGAGAATCATACCAATAATCTCCTCTTAGAGATACCAATCCTTGTATTTAAACATCTTAATAACTAGTCAGGTTGTCTCACCATTCTGGCATTGAGGCAAAACACACTCCTGCAAGGCTGCTTCAGGAGGACAGAGCAGAATGTCCTGCATGACTGGGTACCACACCCTCTGTTCTAAGTCCGGAGCAATCAAGATCATGATTGTCCTGCTCTCCTTCAACTTCCTACACACCAAAGTGGGCTGTGATGACCCGGGAATGAGAACCGGACAGAGCAGGCTCATGTTTTGGTTATACACTTTTATTAAACGATAAAGGGTTTGGAAAATGGCTCTATTTCCCTACCTCAAACAAAAAATAAGGGCCTGTCCTTCGTCAAGCTGTCCAAAGCAAAAATGTCACGTGTCCAGAGTCCTATCCTACCCCTCACACTCTAAAAGCAACTCTAAGTTGCTAAGGGAAAATGTCTTTAGCCTTGTAAGTGCACAAATGTTCACGTTGAAAAAAAAGATTTAACTCCAACACAAAAGTTCGCAATGAGTAGTGTTCACAGTTCCAGGGAATGGCTCTCTTCCCCAGGTTTCTCTTTACCAATACAACGAATCAACAAAACAGTCAAGGTCTTCATAGCCCAAGAGGATAATTCCTTCTCCAGGTCTGTTCAACCAATTCAAAATCCTAAAGGCATGAATTGGCTTTGTGATTCTTTGTTCAACAAAACAACTTTGGTGCAAAACAACTTGACACCTGGTGACCCTCCTTGCCAGGATCATCTCCACATTCAATGCAATTTGACACACAACGCTTGTCTTGGCCTGGTGTACTTTCCTTCTAGGCCTTTCTCATGTAAACTTTACACACTTGTAAACTTGACTTTGCCTGGCATGTTCTCCTAACAGGACTTTCTCATACAGTTCACATTGTAAATTGGAAACTTGACTTTGCCTGGTATACTCCCCTGCCAGGACTTTCCTGTGTGATTCACTTTACACATTTGCAAACTTGACTTCTGTTATTATTTCTTTTGATATAACGGGTTTCAAAAATTTCTTTCATTCACTTTGCTGGCTCTTATCTGTCCTTGATAGCATTGCTGAAGTGCCCCAGTGTCCCAGTGTCCCAGTTTCCCTTCTCAGGACTCACTGGCTTTTTGTGGCATTTTGCAGCCCCCTCGCAGTAATGATGAAGCAGCACTCTGGCATCCCATCTTCACTTCACAGGTTCAACGGTTTCGCCCAGCGGCTTCCACATCCTTCACGGCTTCCGCTTTGCTGATGAGTCCTTCTCCATGTTCGTGCAGCACTGGTACTGCTTCTCAGTTCCCGCTGCAACTAGGAAGACTTCTAGTCTCTGTGTGTTACGTTCCCAGCACGGTGAACACACTCCAGCAGTCCTCCTTCCGCCGTTTTCCCGCGCCTCCACAGTCTTCTCTGCAGCTCGGCAGTCCCTCGATCGATACTGTTTGGACGAAGCGTCTCCAGCGAGCGCCTCTGCCCTGCATTCTGGTCGGGGTTTTTAAATAACCAGGCAACCATCATACGCTCGCAACCACTAGAACGCGTCTTGGGCTTAACTGATCCTCATTGCCTCATTCAGCCTCATCTCATCTCAGTTGGTGTTACTTTAACTGTTATGCTACAGTGAGCAGTATTGTCATTAGAGTTGTCAAGATGTCGAAGTGAGTGACGGCAGAATGCTATTAGGGAATGGGGAATGGAAGGAACATCCCTAAAGGGGAAAGGGGGATACCATGCCTGATGTGATATAATGTCACCTCCCCCATGTGGTCCACCCTTAAATAGCCACCCCCAAGGTCAGGATCAGGGAACGGCTGCCATCCCCGGACTACGTGAGGAGAGGCAATCTCAGGGAAAGGATTTATGACATCATCAGATTCATCACAGGGAACAGAGGAACACCTACACCAGGTCGAACCCTCAGGTAATCACCAGTTTATCACTCGGGAAATTCCTGCAGCATAAGGTGCTGATGCTTTTATGCTTTTATGGTGTGCAAGAAACCTGGGGCAATGAATACAAAGCTAATGACACCGACTTTAATGATACTGCCTCAGGAGCCTGCTCTAATGCCATCAGCACTTACCACTCTTTGGGGATCGATGGAGAATGGAGAAGAGGTTCCCTCACCCATTTATACCACGTGTGTTGCACGAAGAAGAGGAGTAGTGGTGGTGTATCCTCCTCTTCATTTTCTCCAGCACTTCGGAACCAAAACAGTGTTGTGAAGTAAGGGTTTCCACCTCCGATCTTGGTTACCTGAAAAGGTTTCTAAAAGGTAGACGTTTTCAAGGAAGGTAACAGAAGCTTAGCCAAGCACATCCTAACCACCTTATGGTTTGTTGCCTGATAGCACCCACACGCTTTGGTTGTGTGGTCTTTTCCAAAACAATGAAGATACGAGGAGGGAGTGTCCGTGACAGATATGGACATATGCCTCGAGAAAGGATTTAAATCCTGGCTCACAAGACATTTTGAAAATAGAAAAAACATCATTCAGTAACTGTTTTGAAGTAAACACATTCCTGAGTGTTGGGAACACTGAAAAAAGAAACAAAGAAAGAAAATGCTGCAGGCAGATTTGAGTATATATGTGAATGACCACTTTCCGTACGCAAAGGCGCCAATTAGTCATGATGGAGCCATCCTCTGAGCTGCATGGCACCACCCAGTGGCTGTAGGAACCTTTGTGGAGCAGATTCATCTGGGGTGTATTTCACAAGAGGAGGAATATATGGAACAAATGTATTCATTATAAGTGGAGCAGAGGTGTGAAGAAATTAAGTCAAGGGGTGCAGCGTGCTCCATCTATATGACCCATAATGTCACATCTGGAGTGTGGGTGCCAATGCCACCGAGCAAATCAGACAATGAGATGCAGTACACCCACTGGAGGCTGAAAAACATACCAAAGCTAGACTTGCGCTTATAGTGTATTTCCAAAATGATGAATCAGTGGGAGAAGGAATCCATTAGAAGTACAAGTAGTTTTTAGGGTAAATGCAATACCCCCCGCCCCCACTTACATACTCTTGGCATGCCGATTTGCTAGAAACCTGTGCCTGTCATTTATTGATATGTGTTTTGCTTCTTATATTGGCTGGTCATATTTCAAATTTCTTCGCAATCTGTACCAACTGTTACCTGTTCTCTGTAATTGGCCTTCTTCCTGCATGCAACCTACTAGCAGATTA
Source organism: Ambystoma mexicanum (assembly GCF_040938575.1). Lineage (NCBI taxonomy): Eukaryota > Metazoa > Chordata > Amphibia > Caudata > Ambystomatidae > Ambystoma > Ambystoma mexicanum. Next base: position 850,760,193 of record NC_090930.1, read on the forward strand.
TCACCGGCAGACTTTACAAGTGGGCTTTAAACTTAGCAGAGTGACCTGAATATTTTTTGAAAATCAAAGTTTATTCGCATTTTAGGTTATCATCACTCTTCTCCTAAGTACATTTATAACAATATCCCCTTCCCAACCCGCCTCCTATCCTACCCTCAGCCCTGGATCAAGCATGTACATCTGCAGCCTCAGTAGAGCTCATGAATAGCACCTCAGGGTACAATCAGGACCATACACATTTGCACACTGGAGCCTTGGGCTCGACTCTACCCACCTTGCGGCACATATCTCGTGTAACACACCGTCAGATCAAAATGCAATTCCTAGTGGTCCATCATGCCCAGGACCCCCATCAAGCATGATCTTGCACCTCAAGCCAAGCGTCCGTACTTTTAAAAAAAGGGAGCCACATTCATTCAATGTCCGATTTGGACTCGCCAATGAGATGCGTTAAGAACTCCACATCATAAATAGTACAAACTTTGGTAACCCATTCTTTTTCCCCTGGCACTCCGTCCACCCCCTTGATCCAGGACAACACTACTCCCCAATTGTCTGTACTGTTGGGCATTTCCACCACATGTGTAGATAGTCTCCTTACTCTATCCTACATTTCCAACAGTGTGGATCGTACCCCACTTTCATCCGGGTTATCCTCTGCGGGGGGTGGGGGGTAGTGCCACCTATGTAACACCTTCAGGGCCTGATGCGGGAATTGGAGCGAAGCCGTTGACTGGTTGGCTCTTCTACACGTTTTGTACCATCTCCTGTCATCAAATTCAACCCCCAAGTCGTTCCCACACTGTGTCAGTGCTGGTGGGGGGTCCCTTGGAGCCAAAACAAGGAGGAGTTTATAAAGGCGAGATATCACTCCCTTGGATCCCTGTCTTGAAATGAGAAGTTTTTCAAAGTCTGTTAGGTCCCTTCTAGGGGTGTCCCCCCTAGGAGGGTTCAGTGAGCACCCCCTTAAACTGGAGATAACGAAACGGGGAAAGGTTGCTCAGTCCCAGGGCTTCCTCCAATTCCTGCAGGGACAAAAATGAACCTCCCACCCACAAATGACCCACCCTACTAAGACCAGTCTCATACCATTGTTGAAACGCACTTGGGTCAGCAATCTTATCCCTGATCGGGGGGGGGGGGGAGATGCAGCTCAGTGGGGAGGGCCCTGTTGTAAGCCACCTATAGTCTCCCCCTCTTTCCACACCAACCATAAGACCCCTAACACAGGATGGTGGAGGACCCTTCTCGGAAAGCGCCTTGGGGAACATAGCCATTCATCCAGTGTAACTGGGATAAGAACCCTGTTGTCCATCGCCACCCACTGTTTCTCCGTCCCTGGAGTGAAGTGGTCCACCAGTATCCTCAGCTGGGAAGCCTTATAATATGTCTCTAGGTCCGGGTATCCCCCTCCTCCATCTTCCTTGGGTCTAGTCAGCACCTCATAAGAGATCCTGTGCTTCTTGCCCGCCCAAAGGAATCGCAGGAGGGTTTGGTTTTACCTCCGTTAAGAATTTCTTGGGCACCGGGAGCATTCGAAACAAGAATAGAAACTTGGGGAGAATGCCATCCATGAGAGTCCCGATCTTGCCCACCTTTCAATATCCCTCTTGACTGCTGACCAGAGATGGAGATAATTATTAGAAAAAAGATTGTCAGGGCTGTACGTCACCTGAATACCCCAATAATGAAACCCATCCCGCTGAATACAGAAGGGGAGCCCACCCACATATTCCACCATTGTATCCGGCAGTTTACCCGCTATGAATGCCACCGATTTCCCAAAGTTAACCTTGAACCCAGAAAGGTTCCCATAATGCGCCAGATTTTGCAGTAGCCGGGGCACCGTCTGGGACGGTCTAGTGATGTAGAGAAAGCAATGCATCATCGGCAAACAAACCAACCTTACAGCGCGAGTCCCCTATTCTTACTCCGCTGATCGGACCCATCATTACGAACGGAGATCGGCCATAGTTCCATAACCAACGCATATATAAGGGGGGACGGAGGACAGCCTTGCCTGGTGCCCCTTCCTAGAGGGAACGACCCTCATTCAATCCCACTTCTCACCACCTTGGCTGAGAGGGCAGAGTATAAAGCCGACATCCAGTCTAGCCACCTCGGTCCCATCCCTAGAGATGTGAAGACCTCCCCCATAAAGGCCCATCTTACCCTGGCGAAGGCCTTTTCGGCATCCAGAGCTAATAAAAGGGCCCCCTCTTCCCGGACCACCCTCGAGTTCAGCACATGAAAGGTCTTTCGCATGTAGTCTGAACCTGGTCTGTCCAGCACAAATCCCACCTGATCCGGGTGAATCAAACGAGGGAGGTGCCTCTCTAAGCGGGTCGCTAGGATCCAAGCGAAGATTTTAGCATCCAAGTTAAGGAGGGAGATAGGCCTGTATGAGCCACAATCCGTCAGGTCCTTTCCCGGTTTGAGTGACCTCAATTTTAACTCCTCAGTGTTTGTTTTTAATTGTGTAAAGATGAATGAATTCCTACGACTTGGAGGAAAAAGTCACTGTCCTGCAAGTCAAATCAATAATATACCAGATCAATGCTTCTTCCATGGTGTCGGAAGCACACAGAAGTTTGCACTGGCTTCCTGTTCAGGCTAGGGTTTCCTTCAGGTTACTTCTCATTACACATAAATGTGTACATGGAACTATGCCCGCATATCTGAAAGAAATCATCATCCCCAAGAAAAACATCAGAACCCTCAGATCTGAGAAGTCAAATATTCTCAAGAAGCCTAGGGATGCCATTTTTGTCTCTGCAGCGCCAGAGATATGGAATTCTCTTACTCCTCTGTTGAGGGTCACTGAATCTGAGGTTTTTAAGAAAGGGTTGAAAACTACTCTTTTCCTAGATTCGGATTTCGCCTCTAAACAATTTGGCCCTCTCTGGAACCTACTGCCATGACCTTTCTGCTACCTTTATGTTCCTCGTTGTCAGTTAGTTGTTTTTATGTTCAGCGCCCTTAAGCCCTTGGGTACCTGGCGCGCTATATAAGTTCAAAAACAAACATTCCTCCATCTATGATATTCTATCTCAAACACATGCTTCCTTTGGACATTTTTTTGCTACTATGAGGGGTTAGCGTGGCTTCGAGTCTGCTCTGGTCAGCACCTCTACACTCAATGTGGTGTTGTGGCCAGTATATGTAGAGATGACGTACCCTCTGACCTAAAGCCACCTTTTTCCCTAGCACACAGCCTCTTGGGACACAGAACAGATGAGGTGCAGAAATTATTCACCAAGGGGGGCAGGGAGAGAGGATGAGGAGGAATCCATGGACGGAACATCTGTTCGAGTGAACATTACAGAGAGGTAAGTAATTTGTACTTCTAATGTATTACTTCCTCCTAAGGATTCCTCATCTATGATAAGACAACCAAAGCAGTATGTAAATTTGGAGAAGGATGGAGAGCAAGAGGACACCAAGTAGACCAGTAAGCTTTGAAGGTTTGCTGGACTGAAGCACGTATCGTGGCCTCACACAGAATCCAAGCAGCAATGATTGGCAAATATGTGCTCCAACACCAACCTGCCAGCTTGGAAAATATCCAAGATAAGGATCCTCCAGCCCCTACGCAGGACAGATCTGGCAGCTGGGCCTCTAGCTGAATGAGACCCGACATACTCCGGTACATCCTCCCAAACCAGATTGTAGCATTCTGAGATGCAGAGAATGATCCATCTTGACTGTGTCTGTTTGTGGCAACCATGCCAGCACAGGCACCAGTATAACTCTTGTCCCAGAAACTTAGTAGCTGATGGCCCGTACCAGGTAGAGATGGTGGAATTGCTCCTCCGACTTAAGATGGCTCTTCAGAGACACATAGAATGACAAACCTACTTTAGAGAGGGTGGAAGGCCTCACTCTCAAAGTTATCTTCTCTGTGGAAAACACTATGCAGGGAGGTTTAACAGTTAATGCTCAGAGCTCACCAATCCGTCCTGCAGAAGTCATGCTAACAGAAAAATCCCCTTAAATGTGAGCAAACATAATGAACATGAATGCAGAGGATCAAACTGAGTTCCCATTAGGAAAGTTAATACTAAATTCAAGTACCACACTGGAACAACAAACTGGCGCAGGGCAAACTGGCTGCATAAACAGAGCAAGAACTGCATAACAGTGATGATTGTGAAGAAAGACTTGTTCAAGGTCCTTTTAAAGGGGATAGGTATCCCTTCACAGTGCCAATGTGAAGACCTATTTGGGCCAATGAAAGTAGAAAGTCTAGAATGGAGGAGATCGAACAGGTGAAAGTATCTAGATCCCTCTCTCAACACCAAGCTCAGAATGCTGAAAGGAGTACATCCAGGACGTCGTCTGACAAATCCCACTCCTTTTATCTCAGCTTTTCAGCAGCCAAGCATGAAGGTTCAGGCTGCTGAGGTTCCGGCCCCACTCTCTCACCATGGAGTTAGGTATACCCTGGTGGGAAGATGCCAGGGTGGGCAGGTGGACATGTCAAGAAGCTCTGGGTATCATGTTGTTCTCCAAACCCAGAGTCGCATTGCTTCTCTACACAGAGGCAAGGACCTGTTGAGGTACTGCATGCCCACTGTTGCCCCGAAAGGACCAGTACACACTTGCACCACACAATGGGCAGAAAAGCAAGCATGGGCAGCCTGATCACCCTCAATTCCAGCAAAACAGTGTGTTCTTGGGTGTATGGTGGAGACCAATGTCCATTCACTGTCAGAACATATGGGCATCCCAGCCTTTCAAGCGAGCACCCGTTACCACCATCAGTTGGGGCTATGGTTGCCAAAGCAATGCATCTCTGAGTAGACTATCTTGCAGGGACCACCATACAATGTGTCGAGACACAATGACACTCGCAAAATATCCCAAAATGTCTGACATGTTGCCCTTGAACTGACACCACTGACATAGGCACAGTAAGGTAGAGGCCATAACAAGCCTCTTGGTTTAAAAGACCTGAACCATCTTGAAGGTGTTTGCCACTCGATCCTCGGGAGAGAAGGCTCTGCCCGGGCAAGTGCCTAGTAGCGCACCAATATATCAGAGGGCCTAAGATGGTGAAACATGGGACTTCTTGAAGTTCAGAGAGAAGCATACACTGTACAACAGCCTGCATTTGCGGTAGAGATGTGCCAGCCCTTGGTCTAGGGAGGGAGCTCGGATAAGCTAATAGTCCTGGTAGGGAGAAGACATTAATGCTTTCCCTCCTTAAGCGAGCCACAACCACTTCCACCAATTTGGTGAAAACCGTGGGTGCCAGAGAAATACCGAACAGCAGGACCTTGACTTGGAAGTGGATAGCTCCCACCACAAACCTCAGTTATTTCCTGTGCTTGAGATGGATTGGCACATGGAATTAAGTGTCCTGAAGATGCAGGGACACCAAGCAGTCATGCAGATTATGGGCCAGAAGGATCTGGGCAAGGGTGACTATCTTGAACTTGTCCATGAGCAGATAAAAGTTCATGAGCCTCAGATCCAAGATGGGACGCAGGCCTCATCCTCTTTTGGAACAAGAAAGTAAAGAGAATACCAGCCCCCTCCTTGTTCTGAGTTAGGCACACATTTTATGTCACCTGTGTCCAGAATCTGGTAAAACATCTTCTAATAGGAGAAGGTCCAGAGGCAAAGTAGTGTTGGCAGAGAGATGGTTTGAAGGATGTGGAGAACAAGGTGGAGGCAATGTCCCAGATTCATGACCTGTAAGACCCATACCGTTGGATGTGCTAAAATGGCACTCCTCGCTAAACAGGTAAATTCCCCATCCCCCAATTGGGATGCAATGTTTGAAGCCCTCTTCACAAGGGCTTTGGTACCAGGGGCTGCAGAGACTACTGTTGAGTTTGCGATGCCCAATCTTTGAGCTCTGGAGGCCTCTTTCCTGGTGGAGGGGGAACGACATAGCTGCTGCTTGCCCAAGGGCATTTCTACCCTACGGTGGTGAGCATAGAGCGTGGGGGGGGTCAAAAATCCCTTACTCTTGTGGTGAAAGCGGAGGGCTGTTGATACAGCCAAACCCAAGGATTTTGCAATGGCCTTGGATGGCTGGAATTTCTGAATGGAGTCATCAGAATCTCCAAAAGACACATCCAGGAGCTTACCCTTAACATCTGCTGTGAACCCTGAGGTCCTCATCCAGGACTCTCTCTGGAGGACAATTCCATTGGGCATGGTACATTCACACAGACAGCTATGTTAAGGCCTGACAGTAGGATTGGGCACACTGCTTTTATGAAAACCCTGAACTACGGTGTTGAAACCATCTCTCATGTCACCAAGGGGGAGCCTCAGACACCAGAGTACAAAAAAAAGTGCCCAATTAAAAAGATGTTTACACCACCCTCATGGCGAGGTTACCCTAAGTGAACACTTTGCGCCTCCAAGCATCCAGTCTCTGTCTCCATGCCATGGTGCAAGGAGAGAAGAAGGTCATCTTGTGAGGCGAGAACCATGAAACTCCCCAGGGAGGCACAGGTAGAGAGAAAAGCCAGATCGGAGGGTGTCGGATAGTTTTTCTAGATCAGGTCCCTATCTACCACTGCTGGGTAAAGGGCTGCAATGTCTCTCTCTGAGGGCCCTTATCCAGGATGTCTGTTAATTCAAACTAAATCTTTGGCTTGTTGGGTGCAGACAACCCAGTGTGTCCCATACTTAAGCCAGCACGAGGCACCCCCTGAGTCTGCGCCGGAATGATGCCCAGCTACAGTGAGGTGTAGAGGGAGCAGGCCTTCTGCAAATTGTCAACCAGGCCTATCAGATCATTTCACTTGTCATAATCCCTCTGGAAAATCTCTCACCTCTCTGGAGCATTGCGGTGCCAAGCAAAATGGTATGGGATCACTCTCCTTATCGAAGACTTCAGACATCTTTGACATGAATAAGTGGGACATAAGCATAAGGTGTGCTGCGCCAAGGCGAGCCAGTGCCGGTAGTTTGACATCTGAGGGTGGAGCAGCACGGTGTCGGTCTCAAACAGAGTTGTTTGGAGCTGGTAGGCATGCAGTCATGGTCCTGCGAGCCGTACATGTCGGCTCCTCTAAGCGGGGTAGGCTCGATGGGTATCACTGAAGCAATCAGTGCCAAGGCCTTGGAAAAAATGTATAGCAGTTTTAGCTGAAATTCTTCCCATTCCTTTTGAGTGTAGGATTGGATGGGAAACAGTACCTGTGGGGCTGACTCCTCAGAGGAATGCTAGGACCGGTGGCCCCACTTCTTTGAAAAAGATTAGTGTCTTGAGGAACTGCTTGGAGAGAGGGACCGCTTGTGGCTCTGCTGCTTCTTGTCTTTCAGTGTCTGGTATTGGTCTCCTACCTTCCTGTGGTTCATGGCCAGGGGCGTTGCTAGGGGGGGGCTAAGGGGGCTATAGCCCCTGATCTTTTGGTTGTAGCCCCGGATAGAATCTCAGGGGCTACAGCCAAAAGACTAGCTAGCCCCCGGTCCCAACAGTTCCGACATCAGCTTAGCCCCGGGTCTTTTCCAGACCTAGCAACTCCCCTGTTCATGGCCAGAGACTTTGAAGGAGTCCTTTTTTCATCTCTTTGGCAAAAGGTAGAATAGTTTGCGGCATAATCCCGTGGGGCCTTACGATGCATGGATTGGCACAACCCTCAATACTGCAGGCTGTGACAGTGTAAACAAATCTTATGGAAATCAGAGACAGATTTGTGTCTCCCGAAATCTGTGCGTGGCTTCAAGCCCGAGGCTTTCCCATGATTAGGTATGATGATGTAGACATTTCAAAAATAGCAGCACTCTGAAAGCAAACAGCAAATGAAACTACACATTTTGAAAAGAAAAGAACTTTGCAAACATATTCATTTTACTTCTACCTTAGGAAAAACAATGGACCAGTTAGTAACCCAGAGTTGTAACTTTACTCGGCATGCAGTTCTAGATTTTTTAGATGTTTGATTTTTTTTTCAAGCCCTCATTATTGAAATGTGAAAATAAATGCAAATCGGCATTTGTAAAATCATTCTGAGAGTCAAACAATATATTCAAATAAACTCGTTCAGCCAAAACTGCGATTCCTAATAAGTAATCAAAATTTATTATTGTGTACAACACTGATGTAATCACAACAACTGCATTTCTACAAGATAATTGTCTAATAATAAGAGGGGATCTAGCACATTACAAAACAATACATACATTTGAAAAAAAGCAAAGAATCTGAGTTTTTACTTTGCAACAACCAGCGCAGGCAAAGCAGAATATCCTCGCAAATTTCACAAAGCCTTGGATAGCTAAGCTACCTCTTTGCTTACCAGCAGCAAAAGCTGTCTCATCCCTATTCCTTAACAGAGCAGACGGGATCCTTCTCACCCTAACTTACACTGCCCAAGAGTTACCTGCTCGCCCCATGCAGGTTCATCGTTAATACACTCAGCTCAGATTTGGCCAGCTTCCTATACAGAAATTGAGGAGGGCAGAGATGAGTCACAGAGGACCTATATTTCTGCCTGTGCATATTCTAACAGTGGAAACAACCTACCTCTTTCTCCTCTGTCTCGTCCATAGTAGGCATTGCCAAGCATGGATAAGGCCTCGGTTCTGGTAGGGTAAGGCCTGCAATATTATATGTTTGACTTGGTCTTTGTTGCAGCCCAATACTCGAGCCCTACATGCAAACAAAGGCGGTGTAAGGGCTATGCCAGAATAGAAGGCTGTCCCTTGTGAACATAGAATCTTCCCCAATCCCTCACTGTCTAGAATCAGATTCATTACAAAAGTGTTAAATTGGTTACTTTAATTATCTGAAGTTATGTTTTTATTTCACACCTTGGCGCTATTTAAATTGAATGTATAAAGCAATGAATTTCAAACCAAATACATGAAGTTGTTGATCTTGATGAAATCGGATGAAAATAGGCCATACATTGTGTTACATCCACCTTACATCAGTGGCAATAAGTACACTCCTGATATGTGACACTAAACATGAATAAAATGGAAGAACCCACCATTAATAACAGTACCAAAATGTGGAACTATGTTGGTGTGAAATTTGTCTTACGAATGTAATGCAATAATCATGTTTGGATATGTTGTATAGGTATAAGCGTCAGGGCACTAAGCAGAGGCATCACTTTTTAGTTGCCACCTGAGTAGCATGATCTTGCTTTTCGTTACCTACCATCCACTCGGACGCCTTTCATTTGAGTCCGGTGCATCTTCTTCAGCAACGAAAGGGAGTCTGAAACCAGGATCTTTTTGCATCCCTCACGCAGCAAAATCTGCAAGAAAAGAGATAACGGGTATTGTGAAATTGCTCAAGAATGAGAACCTTGCAAATAATTGCAAATTAGCTGGGCTGGGATTTAATGCTTCTCACAGCTTGCGCTGGACTCCTGTATTTATAAACACCTGAGGCAAAAGTGAGAGAGGATGAGAATACTATAGCAGGACTATCCTTCTCCACAATGCCTCCATATATACTTATCCATTTATAGTAGTTTCGGTAGTACTCACCCCTTTTTTAACTGACATGTTATATCACAGGTTATATATGGAGCCAAAGACTGGTCTGGTAAATTTAGGGTGATATTTAAATCCTGTTGACAACTCTAAGAAATGTTTGGGGGGTTAGCCCTTTGGTCTCCAATTTTTTGACACATTATGAAACAAAAATGGATTGTCTGAATAAATTCATTTTAGCTGCCACATGATCATGGGTTACCATTTGGTGCTGTAGAGGGCCATTCTCTGTAACACGCTGATTCAAGAACTTATTTCATCATCAATGGTGGATAAGTTAACATGGTTTATACAGATGAAGCATCAAGGCTACCGCTATTCTGGATTATTGGGCAATAAATAGAGAATATTCTGTTTTTCCAGTATAAAACCATGGTTCATGTAGGCAGATATCCAGTTTATCTGGATGGCGTTCCTATATTCAGACCCAGTTATCTGATTACAAAGTTCAAGTTTAATAATCTGTGTCTGAATGAACAAATATCCTTGTGTAGAGGTGCAGTTTATGTTAACCCACAAGGCAAGAGTACTTTTAGAGGGCTTTCAAATGTAACTCATTTTTTAATTATTTGCACATGGTATACCAATCTAAGAAGGAAATGAATTATTCCCATGTTTAGGATACATAATATATTTATTTATAGTCCAGGATACTTTTAGATCAATTGGAGGGCAGTGCCCATTTGCACAAATTAGCACTTTACTCTGCTTCCTCCTTGTATCTAAAGAATATTTCAGTTTGAGTTTTTAGGCAACCTTATGTATTTACCTTTTATTTTCAATTTGTATTAATGTATCATTTGTTTAAAGTTGTAATAGTTTTGTTATAACTTATGAGATTGATTTTCAGAATAAAGTTTTAAATAGAAATATGTGTGTGTGTGTATGTATGAATATATATATACATATATATATATAGTGAAAAATCCTTGTTAAAAGGGACTTTATGGTTAAGTTGCACTAATAAAAACCTATGAAATTCGGTGAAAACACGATGTTAAAGGGACGTTATGGTTACGAGTAAAATCGAAAAACCCAAGAAATTTGCCAGTTATGGTAAGCTATGCAACCATAACTCGTACCACCACCATGCACTGCTAACAGTAACACCCAGGAAATCAAAGATGACATCATAAATTATATCAATGACATCACTGATGACATCACATATCCGAGGTGGCTGTTTTTGTTCAGTGATGATATTCATTTTAAACCAAGGCCTTCATGTGGTTATACTACTTTGAAACCATGATATTCTGAATTTCATAGGTTTTTATTAGTGCAACTTATCCATAACGTCTCTTTAACAACGTTTTTTCACTGAATCTCATAGGTTTTTATTAGTGAAAATTAACCATAATGTTCCTTTAACACATTTTTTTCAGTAAATTTAATTGGTTTTGATTAGTGAAAATGTGTCATGATGTTATATCATTGTATAAAAGTTATTAATTCCTCTTAACATATATGAAAGAACTATGAACCTCCTTTAACAAATTTATTTTATGCAACGCATACTTATGTGTACTTTCTATAGGTAGACATGATCCCCTAACCAATCCCTACCGCCAGTAGGTTTTATAATTTGCCACGTAGGATGATGTCATAAATGACGCATATTGGGGTATAAGACCTCTGCGCAATCAAGTTTATTTGGGTGTGTGCAAACTTCAGTCCGCTGTTTGTCAGTGTACCCTGCTTTATTAAAATAAGAATAAAGTAGTACTTTTCCATATTCTTTGATTCTGTCCAGTCATTTGGTCCGAGATCTTTATTGGTAATTCCATTTAGCACAAGAGATGCTTCAAGGTGATAAAACACAACACTTTTGAAAAAGCAAAAAACAGTACGGATTTTCAAAAATATGCTCTCAGGTCCTTGGCTGATGCTTCTGGCGCAGGCTTGCTGCAATCCCATCCAGCATTTTGAGCTGCAGCCGCAAGCAGATTTTCTCCATTCAAACCTATGACTCGGGCCATGCCGCAATAAGCAGATAAGAGTAGACATTTGTCCTTGCCGAGGGCCAAACCCACTGTCCAGGAACAAAAGTTATCCCCATTTTTTTTGTAATTACATTTTGACACTTTGGAAAAAATAAAAATGCAGGCCACATTTGCAAAAGCATGCTTTCAGGTCCTTGCTGATGCTCCTCGTGCACGTTGGTTGCAATCCCACCCAGCACTTCGGTCTGTAGCCAGAAGCAGAATTTTTTTTTCCCCATTCAAACTAAGGTCTACGGCCATGCAGCATGCCCGAATAAGCAAAACCGACTACACATTTGTCCTTGCTCATGGTCAGGCCCACTACGCAGACACCAAAGTTATATCACTATTTAAAACACAGGACAGATTTGCAAAAGCATGCTTTTAATTCCTTGCTGATGAACCTCGCACAAATTTGCTGCAATCCAGTCCAGCACTTCGGCCTGTAGCCACGAATAGAATAGTTTTACCCATTCAAACCTACCCCAATTTCAAAAGACGTTACCACATAGCCGGTCCCTGGTGGCCATGCCCACACTAACCCCTATTACCGGTCCCTCGTGGCCATGGACAATCTGGCCACTGGCGGTAGGCTATACCTCAGTAACCAAAGGTATAACACTATTTGTTGTACCTGCATTATGACATTTTTCAAAAAATAAAACAGATATTTGCGAAACTATGCTTTTGGGCCCTTTCCAATGCTCCTCGCACAAGTTTTCTGCAAATACATCATTTTTTATTTTTTGAAAGGTGTCAAAATGTAGGTACAAACAATAGTGATATAACTTAGCCTCCGCATGACGAAATACACTCAAACTTTGCACAAACATTCAAGGTTAGATCTAGAATCATTTAGCAAACTTTTGTACAGACTCTTCAAACAACACCAAAGTTATAAGCCATTGAAAAATGTTGAGAACCCCCCCCCCCTCTAATTTTGTGCCCAAAATCCCACCAAACTTTGCAAGAACATTCAAAGTTGGGTATGCAATGCAGCGTTTTCCAAATTTTGGAGAAAAAAGAAGAAAAACGCATCCCGGAGCGGCTGCAACAACTGCTGCCCAATGCTCTTTGCCCAAGTGAAATCCACTCAGAAAGCCTTTCTTTGGGCCTTGTAAACATGGTCAACGCCTTTTCTTCATGATAAAGGCTTCCTTGTGGCCTCCAGCATCTGCCTCTCTGCCTGCTCATAGGCTACTCACATCTTCTAACTGGCCTATGGTGGACGGGCAGGCTTTACCCGGCCCACCCCTTCCAAGGCCCACTTCTAAGGCCCCTGTCTGCTCCCTGTCCGCTACAGGTATGCTACCCACCCTTTTGGTCGCCTGTAATGCTGTGTGCCCCCCACCCCCTCCCCTGGTCACCTGCAATGCTGTGTGTGCCCCCCACCCCCTCCCTCGGTCGCCTGCAATGTTGTGTGTGCCTCCCACCCTCTCCCTGGTCACCTGTAAGGCTGTGTCGGCCCCCCACCCCCTCCCCTGTAATGCTGTGTGTGCCCCCCCATGGTCCCCTGAAATGCTGTGTGCCCCCACACCACCTGGTCACCTGTAATGCAATGTGCCCCCATCCCCAATCCTGCCATGGATGTCCTCCCACTTTCCTGTAAGAGGATTCAATTCAACACTACAACTAAATCAATGCCTAGTCTGGGATACTGAATGGAAACCCTTATTGATATATTTTTATGTCCAGTTCATGAGTTCTGGATGGCTACCCCTATATAACACCCCTCTCTTAGAATCCCCCTGACCCCACTGAGCCAAGAAGTAGTTCTGTTTTGCAAGTTTAAAAGGTTTATTTGAGAATTTAAAACTATATATATATATATATATATATATATATATATATATATCACACTTTATAATAAATTAATATCTGATAGTACACTTAGACATATGATGTCGATCAACAATGGGTAATCTGGCACTAGCACACTTCTTTACAATCAATGAGGAGTTAGTATAGGATGGATAAAGTAGCAAAAATACTTTTATGATTTCAAGGGGAACAGCAATGAGGAATAAAATGCAGTACAGAAATACTTGATATGATTTTAGCAAAAGATAAGATAATCACTTTTTCTCTGGCAATTCACCCCCCGCCCTATGCAATGTAAGAATGTAAGAAATGGAAGGAGATGGAAAGAGGAGCACACAGTTCTCAGGAATGCAATCAAATACAATACGAAATTCAGTTCCCCCCCAGCAAGCTTAGAGGAAACAGGTAGGAGTTTGAAACACAGGCCCAAAATGCCTTTTAAATGTGATGGCAATGGATGGGAAAATGTGCCAACTGATTTTAATTCCCTCTAGAGATGCAGGGTGAGTGGGAGATGCGTGTTGGTATTAGTTCAGGCTCACTTTAGCGATGCTCTATGAGTTATTACCAAGTTGCAAACGGATTTTAACAAAGGAAAGAATGGAGCTGCTATTTTGACAAGTGGAGAAATTGAGCCAAAATCGCAAATCGCGGTACATTTCGCGAGTGCGTAAATCGTGATTGCGGAAAAAGTATAAGGAGCCCAAACGGTTCCAGAGATACGGACGATTAAATAAAGGTAGTTTTTCGGATTTAAAGTAAACTCAAAATGACAGGTGACAGCTTGCAGCTGCAGAATTGACAGGTGACAGTTGTGCAGCTTTAAAAATGACAGATGATACGATTTCTAGGAGGCAGTTCTACTTAGGTTAAAATAGTTTGGATTAGATTATTTTAACTAAGAGATTGGTTCTGCACAGTTCTGCTAGGTACTCACAATATAAATTTGAAATAGGCCTCTCCACGGATCTGGTCAGGTTTTGGACTGGACTCCGGGTCTGGTCTCGGCACTTCACAGTGATCTGGGTCAGCTCTCTGGATCTGCTCACAGCGGTCTGGGTCACTCTGGATCTCTGGTCTGGTCTCTGGCAATTGTTCTTGGCAAAAGAATTCAAACAGCTCGCCCGGCTGTGGAATAGTTGCAAATGATTTTAAGGTTGCTGAGGCCTGCTGAGAAGAGTTCTCAGTTTGTGGGTTTAGGCCCTTTCTTTAAGTTCTGAAGTAAAGTTCTGGTCTTTGGAGATTGATGGATTTGAAGTCTGGATCTCTGGATGTGAAGCCGTCGGTCAGCATGCTCCGCAGCAAATGGAATTGAATGTCTCTACCTGTCCCAGCAGTCTCTTTTTATGTGTTTTGAAAATGGGTGTGTGCCTGGGCCTAGCTAAGACTGCCCCTCTCTACTTGTCATTGGCCCAATTCTCCCCTCTCCCATGATTGGGGGAAGGAAATGTGAGTCAGAGTGATGTTGTAGGTTTTATGGTCAGAGGAACCTCCCCTTGTCAGTTTGCCCACAAATCTATATTTGATTCAAATACATCCTTCCCAGATATACAATTTGTTGAAATTACATGTGCACATTATATATTCCTTATGGTCCATGCTTGTCCGCCTCTGATCTTCCTGGGGGCTTGCATTCAAAAATGACAACATTTTTTTAACTGGTTTTGCAATATCAGACATTTACCCAAAATTACACACATGTGCGCAAGGAGTATGGACATTAATTGATGAAGTGTCTGATTTTTAACATGCAGACATTTGGAGTGAGACGCTATTTTCCGCTAGCAACTCCCCAGAATACACCACAGGGTCCTAACGCCTCTCAAAATGTTCACAGAAAAATCACAAAAATAATTATATTACTTATATAATTCTGACAAGTCCGCACTATGAGTTATCTATCTTTTTTTTTTTAAACTTATTTTTTATTAGTTTTACATAAATATTACATGAAGAAGTTAACATTGAATCTTATAACATTCCCTTCCCCCCCTCCCCCCTCCCTCCCCACGGGATGGATGGAGTCATTTTGTCCAGGGATCCTGTTAAGCGTTAAATATGTCTGATATTTTTATGTTATGGGGGCACCATTGCTCCATAAAGTCTGACTGGAGGTATTGCAGGGTCCCTTCCCATTCTCTTACAAATTGGTCTCCTGTTCCTTGGAGTTTGTGAGTAATTTTTTCCATTGTTATATGGGCCCAAACTTTCTGTAGCCAGGTGTAGGTCAGTGGGGTGTTTTTATTTTTCCAGTTCTGTGCAATGGTGGTCCAAGCTGCAATGAGTAGTCCCATGAATGATCTCCATTGCGTTTTGCTGTATTGCCTTGCTGTGTCGTCTTTGATTCCACAGAGCCAGACCTTCTCTCCCATCAGCCCCACATCAGGGAATATTTTGCCCATCTCGTTTTTCACTTCTTCCCAAAAGGGTTTTATGCCTTTACAGTCATGCCATATGTGTCTCCAAGTCCCCACTTCGTCACATCCTCTCCAGCAGTGGCTGGACGTGTTAGGGTACATTGTGTGGAGCCTCTCTGGAGTGTAGTGCCACTGTGTCATTATTTTGACCCACATCTCCCTGGTTTGTGCCGAGCGGGTCATTCTGGGGATCTGTTTCCATAGATCCTCCCATTGTTTATCTGTTGGTTCCTCCCCCAGTGTTCTGCCCCATTTTATTCTGTATGACCATTTAATGCTTTCCCCTTGTGAGTTTATGTATTTGTATAACGTTGAAACCCACTTTCTCTCCCCCGTGTTGGATATGATGTATGTTTCGAACCCTGTAAGGTCCCTGGTTGCTGCCTCGGTGATTATTGGAGAGTTGAGCCAGTGTTTTAGCTGTTCATATCTGTATCTATCGCTTTTAGGGATTCTCGTGGTTGCCACGCACGACTCCAGGGGGATGATTTCCTTGTCCATGAACATCTCTCCTATTTTAGTAATGCCCGCTTTCTCCCATGTGTCATATGCCCCTTGTTCCATCCCCGGTGGAAATAGTGGGTTTCTACAGATGGGTGTAAAGGGTCCTATCGCTGTGGTCATTATGCCTTTTTTTGTTTGGCTATCCCATGCTTCTAACGTGGTTTTCATGATTTCGCTTAGCCTTAGATTTTCATGCCTGTGCTGCTTCTGTTTCCAGAGAAGTTCTACCAGTGGGGTCCTTGCTACTGCTCTGTCTTGTTTGGCCCATATCTGTTGCGGATCCTCCCCCACCCACTCCCTTAGAACTTTGAGCTGTGCTGCCTGATAGTATTTTCTAAAGTGGGGTAGCGCCATTCCTCCTTCTCTGGTTGGGGCCGTGAGGACCTTTCTGGCAATTCTCGGTGTTTTCCCTTTCCATATGTATAACGATACCATTTTTGTTAAGGTTTTGAAGAACGTGTCTGGGACCCCCACTGGGAGAGCCTGAAAATAATATAGTACCTTTGGGAGGATGGTCATCTTGATTGATTGTATTCTACCCCACCAGGATATCTGTAGTGGGTTCCATCTGTTTAATTCTCTTCGGATGTTTAAAATTAGCGACGGGTAGTTTTCCCCGTAGAATTGTTCTATTTTTGGGGGTATACTCATTCCCAAATATTTAATGCCTTTCTGTGCTATCTTGAGGTCCAGTGTTTTTGCCTGCTTTTCTATGTTCGTTCTATCCCCTGCCAGGATGAGGATCTCTGATTTTTTCCTATTTATTTTTAGGCCAGAGATGGTCCCATAGTTTTCTAGTTCTCTAACTGTGGCCGATAAAGTAGATTCAGGGTCCTCTAAGGTTATTAGCATATCGTCTGCATACGCAATTACTTTGTGTTGGTGACCCGCCATTTCTATCCCTTTAATATGTATTGACTCTCGTATTTTAATTAGGAGGGGTTCTAAGAAGAGAGCGTACAATAGTGGTGATAGGGGACAGCCCTGTTTCGTTCCTCTCGTTATCGTTACCTTGCCCGTAAGCTCGCCATTAATGGCTATTCTGCTGGATGGGGAATTGTAGTTTGCTCTAATACTTGCGATATATTTTTCCCCAAACCCCATGGATTCCAGAACCCTAAACAGTATGGACCACTCCACTCTATCGAAGGCCTTCTCGGCGTCTACTGACAGTAGTACCGCTGGGGTGCGGGTTATCCCTATTTTTTCGATCAGGTGGGCTAGCCTCCTAGTATTATCGTGGGTCTGCCTGCCTGGAATGAAGCCTGATTGATCCTCACTAATCAGTTTAGGGAGGAGCGGGGATAGCCTTGTTGCCAGGATTTTAGTATATATTTTTGCATCTAGGTTGATTAGGGAGATTGGTCTGTATGATGTGGGATTAGTTGGATCTTTGCCTGGTTTATGAAACACCAGCACCTTCGCTTCATTCATTGTGGGGGTCACATTGCCGGTGTCTTTGAATGAGTTTAGGAGTCTTGTTAGGGTCGGGGTTAGTATGTCTGCGTATTTTTTATAAAATGGGGCCGTAAACCCATCCGGGCCTGGAGCTTTGTTACTTGGGAGTCCTTTTATGGCTTTAGTGACTTCTTCTTCACTGATAGGGGTCTCTAGTGCCTGCTTGTCTTCTTCTGAGATTTTCGGGATCTTTAGGGCCTCAAGGTATGAAGTCTGGGCGTTTATATCGGGGTGCTCTGTGGAGTAGAGCGTTTGATAATATTGCCTCATTGTTTCCCCCATGTCGTGCGTAGAAGTATGAGTGGCGCCTTTCGCATCGCATATGGCCTTAATCGTTGTTTCTTTTTGTTTTGCCCTTAGTTGTCGTGCCATGAGTCTATCTGCTTTGTTCGCTCTTATATAATATCTCTGTTTCAGATAGAGTAGATTCCTTTCTGCGCCCTTTGTACGTAACATCTCTAGTTGGCCTTGTGTATGTTTCAGAGATTTTTTTAATATCTTTGTGGGTTGAGTCGTCAATTTCTCTTGGATCTCCTCAATTGTTTTTTCCAGTTCTTTTTCCCACTGATCCCTTTGTTTGTCTCTCGTGATTTTCATCGCTATCATCTTCCCCCTCAAGACTGCTTTAAACGCGTCCCAGACTGCGCTCATTGCGACCTCCCCCGTATCATTTTGTAAGAAGTATTCTGCTATCATTTCCCTTATGGCCTCCCCTGCCACTGGGTCATGGATCAGCTCCTGTGGTAGCCTCCATTTCCATAGCCCGCTCTTCCTCCCTGGGAGAGTCATGTCTACCCATAGAGGGGCATGGTCCGAGAGGGTTATAGAGCCCTTATCTAGCCCTTGTATCTTTCCCAGTAGCCCCACTGACACCCAGAGATAGTCGATCCTGGACATAGAGTTGTGAACATGTGAGAAATAGGTGTACCCCCTCTGTTCACCCTTCAGTTCCCTCCAGACATCGTTCAGAGCCATTTGGTCCATTTGCTGTTTCAAACGTTTTGATGGCGCCCCCTGTCCATGTGTGTTTCCTGCGCTCCTATCTAGCATTGGGTTCCATGCCAGATTAAAGTCCCCCCCCAGTATCACCTCTCCTCTAGCGAAATCTTCCAGTTTCGATAGTGCGTTCCTGAGGAAGCCATCCTGTCCCTGATTGGGTGCATATATTGAGGCGAGCGTCATGCGACAACCTTCAATCTCTACGTTGGTAAAGGCGTACCTCCCTTCCTTATCAGTTATGGTGTCTAGTGGTTTTACGTCCTTTCCTTCTTTTATCGCTATCAGGACTCCTGCTTTTTTTTCTGTTGTCGTTGCCTGTGCCCATATTTTATATCCTTTTATCCGCATTTTGTGCTTATCTTTAGTTTTGATATGGGTTTCCTGGAGGAGCAGGATATCCGCCTTCCCCCTTTTGAATTGTTTCTCCAGTTTCGTTCTTTTTGTTGGGTGGTTCATGCCTCTGATGTTGTAGGTCATAAGGCGTATCATCCCCATTCTATTTTGTTTGTATGTCCTTGCCTCCGGTCCCCTTCTGTTCCCGATTCAACTCTTTGTTTCATCCGATCCCTTCCCATCCCTTGAACTTCCCTTCCCCCCCAACTTTGAACTTTAAACCAACCGAACTGTCCCCCGAGTAGGGCGAGGGTTCCTATTGACGCTAGGGCGTTGCGCCCTTCGCTCCCTGACCTCCATACCCTCGGGGGGTATGTTATGGGGATTCCTAAACCCCACTGAACCATTTGTCTTTACCTGGTTCCAGACCGTTGGGTCTCGGCCAGGCCGCCCTCCTTGAAATGTCCGTTCCGCTCCGCTCCCTCGTCCCCCCCCGACTGGGTCTTTAGTGGCATCGTGTCCGTGTCTGGCCCCCAGGCCTGTATTTACTTGTATTCCTCATGGCACCTTTCTCCGGGTGTCTCTCCCTGGATTTGCATTCTTCCGCTTGGTGGATTCCCAGCCCATCGGTGTTCTCGTTCGGGCTCTCCTGTTTGTAGCCTCCCCCTGCTCCATCTCTTCGTCTTGTAGTCCCATCGTGCTGAGGCCTTCTTCCAGCGTGGTCACTCTTTTCTGTTTTCCTTCCCATGTGAACAATAAGCCAAACGGGAAGGTCCATTTGTAGCGAATTTGTTTTTCAATGAGCACTTTCACCAGTGGGGCCATTGCTCTTCTTTTTTGGAGGGTTATTAGTGCCAGGTCCTGATACAGTTGGATGTCATGCCCATTCATTTTAATATGTTCCAATTCCCTGGCTCTCCTTAGGATCTGCTCTTTCTGCGGGTAGGAGGATAGCGCCACCAGAACATCACGTGGTCTTTCCCCTGGGGCCCCCGCTCTTTTCGGTCCTACCCTGTGGATTCTGTCGATTCCGATATCCTCGATGTCTTGTGTTCCCAGGATGTCTCTGAACACCTCCTTCACCGCCTCCTTCAGATCTTTGTCCAGCACTGATTCCACCATGTTCTTGATTCGGATGTTGGAGCGTCTGGAGCGGTTCTCTAAATCCTCACATTGTAGTTCCAAGTTGTGAGTTAGTGTCACCAGGTGTTCTTGCGTTTCACTTGTTTGTCTCATGTCTTCTTCAAGATTTTGCACCGTTTTTTCCACAGTATCTGTTCTTTCTTCTAGGTTGTTTATGTCCAATCTCATATCTTGTACCGCCTGTTTCATTTCGTTCTTCATGGATGTGAATTGTTCCTGAACTGTGGACATGAATTTCTCCTGCAGGTCCATGAACCAGGTTTGCATGTCTTCCCTGGTCAGTGGTTGCTGTTGTTGGGATAGTGGTTCTGCTTCTCCCATGGGGTCTCCCTGGGTTCTTCCTCTCGGTTGTGGTGTCCCCTCTGTTGACCACATTTGTAGAATGTCGGCCCCTTGTTTCGCTGTTTGGGGAGTTTGCTGGATGGGGTTCCCCTTTCCTTTTGCTCTAGACATGGTAGGACTCTCCGTCTGATAGTCTATATGGTTCCTGCGCCCTCTTGTGACCCTTCGATGGGGGCTTCTCGCTTTCCTGCCCTCCAAGGTGTTCTTTATTGTTGTGGGTCCTGTGGTCTTGTGCTTCGCCTTCCTGAGTTCCCCCCTTTCTTCACCCCTGTCTTGTTGGGGGACTTGTGAGATGGCTCCTAGTATCCCAGGGGGAAAATGGTTGGTGCCAGAGAGAGTACTTCACCCTCCCGGGCCCCCCCCTTCCTCACCCCTGTCTTGTTGGGGTACTTGTGAGGTGGCTCCTAATGTCCCAGGGGTGAAATGGTTGGTGCCAGAGAGAGTACTTCTCCCTCCTGGGTTCCCCCCTTTCTTCACCCCTGTCTTGTTGGCTTGTTGGGGTACTTGTGAGGTGGCTCCCAGGGGGAAAATGGTTGGTGCCAGAGAGTTTTTTTTTTTTTTTTTTTCTCCCCTCCTTCCTGTGAGTCCCCCCCCCCCCCTCGGGGTATGTGCGCACGGGCTGGCGCTTCGCTTCTGGCCCCCCCCCCGGACCTGCTCACCTTCGTTTCGGTGTCTTCCTGTGCGCTCCGTGCAGGGCGGCCCCCGCGGCTCCTCACCCGCGGTCCGCCCTGCTCGCGCTGCGGTCTCCCGGCGCCGCAGCTGCTTCGCTGGACGCCGCTCTCCCCTCTCCTCGGGGGCGGCGCAGGGCGGCTCCGTTCCTCGGGATCCGCGATGTCCCCGATCCCGCTCGCGCGCTGGCCGATGCTGCAGGACAAGTTCTTTCGGCCCCGATGGGGGAGGGGGCGGCCGCCTCGCTCCTCGGCGGCGCACGTCCGTCCTCCGCGCCTGTTTCCTCGCTGGGGGGGGGGTATGGGGGGGGCAGCTTGGTAGTCTGGGGGGGGCCGAGGGACGGCCCGTCACGGCTTCGGTCGTGCTGTTTTCGGCGGCCCGGGCGGAGCGCTGTTTAGCTGCGACTCCTCACCCCGGCGGCCATCTTATCTCTCCGTTATCTATCTTTTTAAAATTATGCCCTGGTCAAAAAGGGGTGTGGCTTCCCACATCACAGGGTGAAATAACTAGTTTATCCACTTCCCCCAAGCTCAGCTGCTAGCAGAGGCACTGCCCCTTCCAGTTTCCCCTAAGAGGAAGCCACTTTTACGACGCCCCCAATATAACATTTGCCTGAGTCCAGGACAGGCCTTTGTTCAACTCCCTGTAGTCCCCAGCTGCTCCACCCTAATCTAATCAGAGAGGTGACAACTCCTTTCGGGGGTAATTGTCAGGCAGAATCCAGTTTCATTAAGCCAGGTTTCAGCTAAATGTCACTTTTTGTTCCCAGTTTTCTACATTCAAATCAAACTGACAATTTTTACATATGCATTAAATAATTACTTCCTTCAAGTCATTTCAGAATATAGTTTTACATTGTATCCACCTCTTAGCAAGTCTTTCCTTGGTCTGGTTTTGTTTCATTTTTTCAGTTTTACACAAAAGTGTGGTGGTTTTAAAACGCCGGCTTTCTGATAGTGGTGAGAACTGGTAATGCAACCATTTTTGGGATTAAGAAAATGAATTCCCCACAGTTCTGAGTTGCTTTTTTTGGCAATCAGCATTGCCATTCCCAATGGTTTCAGGCTACTGTGTGTGTAGCCCACTGGTGATTTTAGGCAGTGCCCTCCTGTGCTCACAACATAGGCAAAAATGGGTGGCAGCCTATTCTTCATGTTTTCCCTGTGCACTCTCTGGGGAGTTCTGGCCATCATGATGTTTTCCATGCCAGTACTGCACAGTTTTATTGTAGGGCTTGGATGCATGGGTAAAAACATCCCACAAGCCCCCCCCTCTTGCGATGGCCATTCGGTCCTTTCACTGATGGAACTCGCAAGATCTGGGATGTTCGCCTCCTCTTCTTCCAATTCCATAGGTGGCACAGTTCAGCATCTTTTCCTCCCTCCAGTCGATCAATCAGTTCTCCTTGCTGGTCCTGATGGGAGGATTGGGCGGTACCCCGGGCCCCTTGGGTCTCTGCTCCCGGTCTCCGGATCGTCCTCCTTGGCCAGTCTCCAGGTTTTCTTTCTCCTAGGACAACAAAGGAAAAGCGGCAATACTTATTCTTAGACATTTTTGCATCACTACTAATGGTGTGGCAGACATATACATTTTATACTTTAACATACCTAACATTTTACTTTTGAGATACAAGTTATCATTCAAAGACAGTGGCTTACAAGAGTATAATATTTTAGAGACTATATGTGGGATATTTTAGGGTTGGAACTGAATTAATCTGGAGCGGCCCCCTCTGCTATTGCAGAGGACTCTTCCAGTTGCTGCAAAGTGTGCCTGGGATGGCAACACTTTAGCTGGTTAATATGGACCCACTTGTCTTCCCCTTCCGCCAGACTGCCTTTGGGGGTGCAGATCTTATAGGCAACAGGGGAGATCTTGTCTATAATTTCAAACGGTCCCTTCCATGTAGGCAAGAATTTTCGCTGTTTGGCCTGGTTCCTTTGGAAATTGTATAGATAGACCCGATCACCCACCTTATATTCCTTTCGGGTAGTTTTTAAATCATAGTGGGTCTTAATGCTCTCGGCTGATCTTTCTAGATTCCGCTGAGCATAGGCAAAAGCATGCTGAAGGTGTTTCCTTAAATTCTCCACATACTCATGAGTTGTGGAGGCATTTATCAACGTTTGCTCTTGGGTTCTGTAGAGCAAATGCTGGGGAAGCACCATCTTGCGTCCAGTCATCAACTCAAATGGTGATATTTTGGTTGCAGATGAAGGGGTAGATCTGATGGCCATTAGGACCAGAGGTAATCGGATATCCCAACTTGGCCCAGAATCTGCCACAAACTTTTTTAAGATGCTCACAATGGTTCGGTTATATCTCTCCACTGCTCCAGAAGAAGCTGGCCGGTAAGCAATATGTAGCTTTCTTTTGACCCCCAGTATCGCCCACATCTTTGTCATTACTTCACTGGTGAAGTGGCTACCTCTGTCTGACTCAATCCTTTGAGGTAGACCAAAACGGGAAAAGATGTGGTTAATCATCAGGGCAGCTGCTGTTTCTGCCTTGCAATTTGGGGCCGGGAGACATTCCACCCACTTGGTAAACAAGCATGTAATGGTCCACATGTACTTGTTTCCTCTAGACGAGCGGATTACAGGGCCTACAAAGTCGATTTGCAAATCTGACCATGGCAGTGTCATCCCCCTCTTTTGGAGAGGCGCACGGTGTGTGAGGGATGATGGCTGAAATTGTGCACACACAAGACACCCCTTCAAGTATTGGTCGAGGTCCTGCCCCATGTGTGGCCAGTATGCAACCTCTCAAGATTTCCAGTGTTGTGTGAAACCCCCTATGACCGGCGGTGGCCGCATCATGGGCGTGACTTAACATCAGGCTTCGGAATGAGTTTGGAACCACCCACTGATCATGGCCAGTTTGGGATTTCCTTACAAAACAAACCGTCTTGGATTCGGAACATTTTTGGACATTTCATCAAAACTCTAAGGTCCTCTTTCCCAATGTAATCTGTGTCTGTCAGGGGGAAGTTCTCAGGGTCCTCAAGGTGTTGGTAAAACTTACCAATGATTGGATCCCCCTTCTGAGCTGTAATCAAATCAGCATCAGGGGTCTCCTTGCTCCATTGGGCAGTTGAAAGATCATTGTGAGCATTTGTCTGGGACCTAGTGATCGCAGTGACCTGGATTTCCCCCAACAGGAACTCTATTTCTATTAGATCCCCTTGGATGGCCCTGGTTTTGGCCAGCTGATCAGCTAAGTAATTTCCAGTTTTGTCTGGTCCCTCTACTTTGGAATGACCCTTGATCTTTTTCCAGTAGATGGTCATCCCATTCGATGTGACCAGATCATCAATATTTTGGATTAACTTCCCATGTTTCAGGGGTTTGTTATTAGCGCATAACATGCCTCTGGTTTTCCAGTTGACCAGGTGCCCCACGAACCCGTTCCGTACATAATCCGAATCTGTGATTATGACCAGTTCGTGCAGTTGATGCTGGACAGCAGTGAGGATGGCCTGATGCACAGCCATCAATTCTGCCACCTGACTACTTCGGGGACCAATTTTGTATCCAGCGGAGGGTTCTGGGAACTCCTTCACCCATGCATTCCCTACACCAGCCACCAGTTCTTTCTCCCCGTCGTTGTCAACATGGTAAGAGCATCCATCCACATAGACAGTGGGCATTCCCTCACACTGGTCTTCTTCAAAGACTTTGTGGGGGGAATTAAGGTATGCCTCCATGTTGTCCTTGATTTTTAGACTTTCGTCCTCGAGACAGTTTTCTCTGGCACAATCATGCAAGTCAGCCAGACCTTGCGCGAGGGGACTCTTCTTGTTTTGGCCATATCTGACCTCCACAGGAAAGCCATGCATTGACAGAATCCAGGAAGTAATTCGGGAATTACTCACATTTCTGGCCTGGATTCTGTCACTTTGGAGATATTGCAGAGGCTGGTGTGGAGTCTCCACTATGATGTGTTCCCCCTGGATAAACGGGCGGTAATTCTTCAATGCCCACACCGTTGCCAGGAGTGCCTTCTCACGATCGTTGAATTTTTCCTCCACAGAGGATAAAGTTTTGCTCGCATAGGAGATTACTTTATTGACCTTGTCATGCTTTTGGTAGAATACTGCCGTCAAGCACGTATTAGAGAACCCCGTCTCCAGGAAGAACTCCTTGTTTCTGACAGGGTAAGCTAGGCAAGGCGCTTGTGAGAGGCTTCTTTTGAGTTGTCTTACCGCCTCGGACTGTTCTGGACCCCATTCCCACTTGACCCCCCCCCTTCAAGAGATGAATCAGGGGTCTAGTGATCTCTGCGTAGCCTTCAATGAACTTTCTGCTGTAATTAGTCAGTCCAAGGAGGCTCCTTAGTTCCCGCAGAGTTGTGGGGTCTTTCAGTTTCTGGAGTGCTTCCACTTTCTTTTCTTGGGGACAGAGACCCTGAGGAGTAATCTCATGCCCCAAGAAATTAACACAGGTTCTACACCACTGTGCTTTCTGAAAGGAAAGTTTTGCTCCGGCGGCCCTCAACTGTGTCAGAACATAACGGATCTCCGCTATGAGTTCCTCCACAGATGAACTTTTGATGAGGACATCATCTACATAAGCCAGGTTACCCCTCGCACCCAGGTCGGGCATGGCCTTATGTAGGAAAATGTTGAATTCATTGCCGGAGTTGAGGTATCCGAAGGGAGTCCGGGTCCATGTGTACTGCTGGCCCTCAAAGGTAAAAGCCAGTTTGTATTGGTCCTCCCTACTGACAGGCATGGTCCAGTATCCATTGGTCAGGTCTATTGCTGTGAATACCTGTGACCCCTGAATCTGGGCCAGCCCTTGGTCAATGTAGGGCAGAGGCCATCGGGAAGTATGGACCCGTTTGTTGAGCTCCCTAAGGTCGGCGCAGAGTCTCCACTGGCCGTTTGGCTTCAATATTCCCAGCACCGGATTATCGAAAGTGCTGTGGACTGGACGGATTATTCCCCGGGACTCTAGGTTCTTAATTATTTCAGTAAGGGACTCCATGGATGCGAGAGGCAAGCGATATTGCTTCACAAACACTGGAGTCATTCCAGGGTCTGTGGGAATTTTTGTGGTGTGGATGTCGGTGCGACCACAGTCATATGAGTCTACCGCAAAGAGATCTTGAAATCCAAGAAAACTTGTTTCAACTTTTGCTTCTGTTGTGTCACAGGCATCAGCTAGGTTGACTCTCTTCCACCATCTGCCTGAAGCCTGGAAAGACTTCTGGTTTGGCTATCTCAGCGGCCTCCTCCAGCTGGGTGGAGAAGTCCCTGGTCAGAGTGCTGATTTGGACTGGAGGCTTCAGGTGGGAAAGGCAGCCCTCATGGACCTGGAAAATCACCTCATCCCTCCTGAAGTCACAAGTCACATCTTCCTTACCGTAAGGGCAAGAAGTGTACACCAGGAAGTTCCCCCCATGCCGGATGAAGATCCTGTCTGGTGGTGTTTTGTCATCACTGTCACTGTCAAAACAGTCCTTGGGGATTGGTCCTAACAGTTCATTTCCTAGATCAATGGAGAAATGTCGGTCATCAACCGCCATTCCAATAATGGTGCCTGCGGCTAGAGTAATACTCTTTAAGTCGCTGTTATCCACCTCTATTGGAATGGTGTAATGTTCTATGTTGACTAATGGAGTTGGGTTTACCCCCAACCCTGTTGGAGAGAAGCATTTAGATGTATATAAGCATCAGGGTTTTGCAATTTTTGTCCTCTTTTAACTTTCACTTCCAGGGAGAATTGTCGGGTCCTTTCCGGGATGGTGACTTCCTCTTTGATCTGAATTTCAACTGCATAAGGTAGCAATTGAGCTGACCTAAATGCTTTTTCTGGATCATCAAAGCCCATGGGATTATCCGCTAATCGGGACCAAGCTTTGAAGTTTATTAGGTCCAAACTAATGGCAAAGCGATTGAGAATGTCACTGCCTAAGTAAAAGGCGGCAGTGACGTCTCGCACGACCCAACAATTATGGACTATGCTCTTGTTGCCAATGGAGATTTTGAGCATACACCTGCTTGGCAGGAGATGTTTGGAATTAGGTGCTACCAGGTCCATTTCCCATTTGTCTATCAGTTTGAATGTGGGAATGGCTGGATCTTTTGGGAGTTGGCGGAACATGGCTTCGCTGATGAAGCTCTTACCGTTGTTCACACACACTCGAGCGAGAACAGAGTCCTTCCCATCATTTAACTGGACAGGGATGAACAACTGCTCTCCAATTTGCTGAATATCAGCCAGGCTCTGAGCTGATTTCACATCTTTCTGGACTATAGGAGTGGGAGTTTCTGATTGTGGATTAGTAAAGAATTTGAGGGTGTTTCCTTCCAGTGTGGAATACCACCTTAAACTGGAAGGAAGGTTGATTTTCAGAAATAGAGAGGACCCCCCATCACCAGTCTGTTGTCCTACTGCTATTACTGCCATGTCTTGAATCTGGTTGTTCTGGAAGTGAAATTCTACTTGGTCAGATTTTTGTTCAACCATGTGGCAGGTGCCGTTTAAACTAACATGGTTGACACTCTGTTTTAATTTTATTGGTCGGCTAGTCTGGGTCCAGAGGACCTTGTTTACACAATCTATTAGGGGTGACAACCTTCTCAGGAGGTCATTCCCTAGTAAACAAGGGGTGCCCTCTGGAGTCACTACTATGACCGGGTGTTTCACCTTGTGTCGCCCAATTTTAATGTCCAAGTCTGCAGTCCCCTCAATGGGAATTTCCTTCCCTTCAAAGTTCTGCAGTTGTCCAGGAAGAGAGGTGAGAGGAATTTGGTAATTCTCCCCCTTCCTGCATTTAGTTCCTCAAAGGCCCTATTGGACAGAAGGGTAGCTTGGGATCCAGTGTCCACCAGTGCCAAAATTGTACCCTGCCCCTGTACTTGTACCGGGGCATAGTATCTTCCCTCCTTCTCCTCAAGGGGGCACAGATAATGCACATTTTTGGACAACTGGTGGGCTAACTTTCTGGTTTTAGACATTGCTAGCGAAGAGATTTGGGCAGAATTCTGTTCAGAGCCTTGGGAATCTGAAAGAAAAAGTTGGCAACTGGAGATCAGAGCCATTGTGGGTTCCCCTGGTTCCGGTTCTGGCCCGCCCCCCCTTTTTGGAGGCAGTCACCAGGATGGGTTTGAACCAGGGGATTTCGGTATTGTCGGTTCTGGGATGAGATGATGGGCGGCGGTAGCTCAGTCTCCACATCTCCCCAGTCTGAATTGATATCCCTTGGGACCCATTTTTCCTTGGGAGGAGTTCCCCCATCTCTGAAGGAGAAGATCCTTTTCCCAGGATCTTCTGAGGATCCCTCTCCCTCAAATTGGAAGACCTGTACCTCCTCCACAAAGTGGGTCTGTTTGGGTCCTTTGTTTCTCCTACCTCCTCTCTGCTCCTTGGGTGGCAGACTTTCAGGGGTAGGAGATTTTGTTTCTGGTTCCTAGTTTTCCAGGGGCTGTTTACAAGTTGGGAAGGAAGCTTCCTCCAAGGCTTTACACCCCCCTTCCCCTTGTGCCTCCTCCCTGGGAACCGGTGTGTTATCGGGGTGCTGCCCCCGTCATTGTTCTGGAGCACCAGGTCCAGAGTTTGGGGCATTCTGCGGTGGCATGCTCATCTGAGGGTTCTGTTGAGCCCTCAGTATGTGACCCAGATCCCGTGCCATATTTTGGACCTGGCGCTCAAGTTGTGAAACCCGCTCAGGCTGATACGGGGCTCTATTTTCTCCCCTGGGCTGATTCCGGGAAGGGTAGCTATCCCTTCTCTGGTAGTACCCCTGGTTGGGAAGATTTTGGTACCCCTCCACCCTTGTTGTCTGGGCTCAGGGAATTGGGGAAAGAAGGATGGATGATTTTGGGGCTGGAAATTGGGCGGATACCTGGGGAAAAAGTTCTGCCCAGGATTTGGAGAATTTCTGCCCTCACGGGGGAAGTTAGGAGAGAAGTTCCCCGGGTCAGGTGCTTGGCTGGATCCCCCCCTTGGGCTGGAGGAGTCCACACATAACCCAGGATTGGTCGGTTTCCCTTGTAGCGGGGACTTACATAGTCAGGGGAGCGGGGGACCCCACTTGTGGGACTATCTCCTCGACTCCCTGTCTGTGACTGGCACGAGGGCCTTCTGGGCTGTGAATTATTTGGTGCAGGCAGGTTTTTAGGCCCCCCATCTCCAAATCTAAAACAGGGGCAACCTTTACCTCTGCCACCTTGGCAGCAGCAGGGGTGCTGTTGGTTTTGGGGTTTTTCGGCGCATTATTTTTATTTTCGATGGGCTTCTGCACCTCATAGATCCGGGTAGCCTGTTCAATGACCCAGTCTAAAGATCTTTTCTCATGAAAATCTCTCACGAGCTGGGTCATTATGTATTTGGGTAAGGCATGGAAAAAGTATTGATAAATTCTCTGCTATCCGTGCGCACCCTTCTGGTGGTGTGCGCAAAAGCACGTTTTAATTCTTGCACAAACTCTTGTGGGGCCTGATCCTCCCCACATTGCAAATTGTAGGCTGCCTTGCGAGCCTCTTGAGGATTTCTGTGCACAGAAAAATGTTTCAAGATGGCCGCCCTGTATGTGGACCACCTTGAATGGTTTTGATCCTCCAGCCCCGCAAAGAAACTGGAGTATTCTGGTGAGAAGGTCCACTTTACATATTGAATACAGCTTTGGCTGTCCTTCAAATGGAAAGTCTCCATCATTTGCTCACAGAGCGCCAAGTGTTCCCAAACAGAATACTTGGCGTTCTTATGATAAGGCGTGATGACACTCCTTATTGCCTTTATTTGTTTCAATGGGTCCTTAAGCAAGGCCCTTTTTGCCTTATTGGCCTTTTTGGTTCGGGTAACCCTGGTCCATTCATCCTCTGACTCAAAAGCACTGCTCCCAGAGGTGCCCGTCTGATCTTCCAGGTTTTCCCGGATTCTGCGAGCCTGGGAATGGCTGGCAGAATGTGGGGA
The DNA here is from genome assembly GCF_040938575.1 of Ambystoma mexicanum. Lineage (NCBI taxonomy): Eukaryota > Metazoa > Chordata > Amphibia > Caudata > Ambystomatidae > Ambystoma > Ambystoma mexicanum. Next base: position 850,790,256 of record NC_090930.1, read on the forward strand.
CCTGGTCTCCTGTGACGCTCAGAGGAGTCTTCAGATCCCTCCTTGCTACCAGGATTTGCTGGGTATCCCCCCCACTGACCTAACTGGGCAGAGGTTTTCAGGATGCCCTTAATGGGCCTACTCCTGGGGTTCCCCACTAAATTGCACTGTGCTTGGGTACCCATACCCGGATGCCCGCCCATCCATTCCTGGGAGGTACTGGCCTATGAGCCCCATACTTCTAGCTGGATAGTAATCTGCCATCCCCGTGGCCCTGGGCTCATGTGCGCAAGGGGACATGGGGGTGGCAGAGTCCAGGGACTGGGAGAGATGAAGGCCTCTGGTACCAGGGCTCCTGAGGTTATGCTCAGGAGTTTCTCTTTCCCAGCGAACCTCATCTCTATCTGCCCCTGCTTCCTGTTGCAATGCAAGAGCCTGCGCTTTCAGTTCCTCAGTTAAGGCCTTACTAGACTATCAGTCTCTCCTGCATGGCTACCTGTTGCTGGAGCCTATCATTGTGCTGGCAGAGAGCCTCATTCTCTCTCTGTGCCTCCTGATTGGTCCTGGAGTACTGCGCCAGTCTCTGCTGCAGGAGGGTTACCTCCCGAGTCCCATCCCTACTGGCCTGCTCATTTCTTGCCAGAGCCTCCTCCACCCTCCTGGTGTGCTCTAACAAGTTCTGGTGTTCTTTTTGGAGGTCGCCCAGTCCCTGGAGGGCCAGGTGCTTTTCTTCCATTTTCCTTTTTAAGTGGCAGACTTCCTGGCCTAAGGTATCCCTTTCCTGACTAAGAGCCTGCATCTGTGCTGCCAGGTCGTCCCTTTGCCTTTGGAAGGCACCAGCTTTCTGGCGCTCCTGGTCAAGCTCTGCCTGGGTATCCAGGTCTTTCAAAATCAGTTTATTGCTCTCTGCCTTCTCCCTATCTAGGTGGCTTTGCAGGGTGACTACCTGCTCGGCACATGCCCTATTGAAATCTAATTGTTGCTCCAGCTTTTTCTGCCTCTGCAGTAGGGAGTCCAAACCTTCTTGGTACTCCTTCTGCAAGGCCAGAAATCTGGTATCCTGGTCTGCCTTTTCCTGTTGCAGCACATCCATATCCTCCTTTATTTTAGTGATGTACTGTCTGCTGTCCTTTTCTGACTCCTGGCTCCTGAGCAGCCTCTGCTCAGAAGAGTCCAGATCAGATTGGGCCTTCTCTAACGCCATCTGTTGCCTATTTGCCAGATCTTGGCCTTCAGCACATTTGTCCTGCATGGCTCCCATATATAGATACAAATATGCCGCTATCCTGGCAATCTTATTATGTTCCTCTTTGGCTTTAGGGGCCATATATAGTTCACTCAGGGCCACATGTATGGGACCCTGATCTCCCCATATATCTGACCCTGTTTCAGTGACCTGTTGCGCGATTGCCTGCAACCAGACCGTTTGGTCTTGATGAGTCCACTCACCTCTCACAAATAGCTTATGTAAGAGGTGCTCCCTCGCTATTTTCATGTCTACCACGGTCGTCATTCTGGAATTTGAGTTCCTTCCTGACTTACAGAAGTTTGTATTTTATTTTGCAAAACAGACAGTTTCCTTAGAGCGTTCCTTTGAGGAGTGCTTTACACCATGCAACAGCGTGGTGATCCGACCGGATGTATGTCTCCTGTCAGTTAGCACACTGTATTAATCTGCACAAGTGATAGACCTAACTCAGAATATCCCGGCTCGAGCCCCCACTTAGTAAAAGGATTCAATTCAACACTACAGCCAAGTCAATGCCTAGTCTGGGATACTGAATGGAAACCCTTATTGATATATCTTTATGTCCAGTTCATGAGTTCTGGATGGCTACCCCTATATAACACCCCTCTCTTAGAATCCCCCTGACCCCACTGAGCCAAGAAGTAGTTCTGTTTTGCAAGTTTAAAAGGTTTATTTGAGAATTTAAACTATATATATATATCACACTTTATAATAAATTAATATCTGATAGTACACTTAGACATATGATGTTGATCAACAATGAGTAATCTGGCACTAGCACACTTCTTTACAATCAATGAGGAGTTAATATAGGATGGATAAAGTAGCAAAAATACTTTTATGATTTCAAGGGGAAAAGCGATGAGGAATAAAATGCAGTACAGAAATACTTGATATGATTTTAGCAAAAGATAAGATAATCACTTTTTCTCTGGCAATTCACCCCCTCCCCTATGCAATGTAAGAAATAGAAGGAGATTGAAAGAGGAGCACACAGTTCTCAGGAATGCAATCAAATACAATACGACATTCAGTTCCCCCCCCAGCAAGCTTAGAGGAAACAGGTAGGAGTTTGAAACACAGGCCCAAAATGCTTTTTAAATGTGATGGCAATGGATGGGAAAACGTGCCAACTGATTTTAATTCCCTCTAGAGTGTCAAGTTAGGAAGCACGAGAGGGCTGCGTACCTGGTTTCTTGGTCTTGGATTTTGCTGGAGTCGCCAGTCTGTATTCAGTTGAAAGATGAGCTTGTGGCACGAGAGACCAGCCTCTCCTCCACCCAAAAGCTGATACTGGGTGAAGGATGGGCCGATTCCCAATGTCACGGAAGGCACTCTCCTGATTAACGTGACGAAGGGACTGTGCAAGCACAGGCAGGAGAGGCAGCGGTCTTGAAACAGATTATTCCTACGGACTTCATTCCGGCCCGTAAAGTCCAAAGTACGTGAACTGAGGCGTAGGTCTTAGATTCCGGTGAGGCAGGTATCTTCTTGGTCCACAGGAAAGGATGAAGTAGTAAGGCCGGACAGGAAAGGAAGAAACCAAGACTGAGCAGGCTAACAACCAGATGGAGCCCGAAAGGTACTCTAGGGCAGCAAAGGCTGGGGACCTTGGTTAGTGGATGTAGGCAGACCCAGGATGGTCCAGGGTAAAGTGTGCCGGCAGAACCGGAGTATTCTGGTAAGTTACTGGCAGAGCCTGGGGAACCCAGAAATGGAAATCTGGCAAGCTCAGGGGGAACCCAGGTATGGTAGCTGGATGGCCCAAGGAGGAACACTGGAAAGGTAAGCTGAAGGCCCAGGGAACAACTAAGGTAAGGAATCAGACAGGCCCAGGAAGGAACTCAGGAAAGGAATCAGGCAGGCCCAAAAAGGAAATCGGGAAAGGAATCAGGCAGGCCCAAAAAGGAACTCAGGTAAGGTATCAGGCAGGCCCAGGGTGGAACTCAGGTAAGGAATCAGGCATGCCCAGGGTGAAACTCAGGTAAGGAATCAGGCAGTCCCAGGAAGGAACTCAGGTAAGGTATCAGGCAGCCCAGGGCGGGCTCAGGTGAGTAACAGGCGGCCCAGGTTGGAAGCTCGCAGAACGAAACAAACCGCGTTGAGACGCGGCTTGCCTCAAACTGCGACCTCCTTTTATGGGTCGCCGGCGCCCGTGAGGCTTGGAACGCAAGCCGCTTCACTTCCGGGCGCCGGCGTACCCAAAGCGAGTCCTGGAAGGCAAGCCCTTCCTAGGACTCGAGCCCAGTCCACGGCGCATGTGCGGAACCGAGACAGAGGTCTTCCGCGCATGCGCCGTAACCCTCTGGCCCCGACACCCAGCGCTCTCCCCCTGGCGAGCCCCCAAGTACGGAAGCACGGGTAGACTCGCCAGGAGGTGAAGGGAAGCGCGGGCGCGGTGGACCCCGGTCTCCAATGTGGCGTGACACAGAGATGCAGGGTGAGTGGGAGATGCGTGTTGGTATTAGTTCAGGCTCACTTTAGCAATGCTCTATGAGTTATTACCAAGTTGCAAACGGATTTTAACAAAGGAAAGAATGGAGCTGCTATTTTGACAAGTGGAGAAATTTAGCCAAAATCGCAAATCTCGGTACATTTCGCAAGTGCGTAAATCGTGTTAGGAAGTCGGTTCTAGGTTCGTTGGAAAGCCTAGATTCTAAGCTTTCAGATGAACGTTGAATTACGTTCCTAGCCCAAACGGTTCCAGAGATACGGACGATTAAATAAAGGTAGTTTTTCGGATTTAAAGTAAACTCAAAATGAAAGGTGACAGCTTGCAGCTGCAGAATTGACAGGTGGCAGTTGTGCAGCTTTAAAAATGACAGATGATACGATTTCTAGGAGGCAGTTCTACTTAGGTTAAAATAGTTTGGATTAGATTATTTTAACTAAGAGATTGGTTCTGCACAGTTCTGCTAGGTACTCACAATATAAATTTGAAATTGGCCTCGCCACAGATCTGGTCAGGTTTTGGATTGGACTCCAGTTCTGGTCTCGGCACTTCACAGTGATCTGGGTCAGCTCTCTGGTTCTGCTCACAGCGGTCTGGGTCACTCTGGATCTCTGGCAATTGTTCTTGGCAAAAGAATTCAAACAGCTCGCCCGGCTGTGGAATAGTTGCAAATGATTTTAAGGTTGCTGAGGCCTGCTGAGAAGAGTTCTCAGTTTGTGGGGTTAGGCCCTTGCTTTAAGTTCTGAAATAAAGTTCTGGTCTTTGGAGATTGATGGATTTGAAGTCTGGATCTCTGAATGTGAAGTCGTCGGTCAGCATGCTCCGCAGCAAATGGAATTCAATGTCTCTACCTGTCCCAGCAGTCTCTTTTTATGTGTTTTGAAAATGGGTGTGTGCCTGGGCCTAGCTAAACCTGCCCCTCTCTGCTTGTCATTGGCCCAATTCTCCCCTCTCCCATGATTTGGAGAAGGAAATGTGAGTCAGAGTGATGCTGTAGGTTTTATGGTCAGAGGAACCTCCCCTTGTCAGTTTGCCCACAAATCTATATTTGATTCAAATACATCCTTCCCAGATATATAATTTGTTGAAATTACATGTGCACATTATATATTCCTTATGGTCCATGCTTGCCTGCCTCTGATCTTCCTGGGGGCTTGCATTCAAAAATGACAACATTTTGCGCTTTTTAACTGGTTTTGCAATATCAGACATTTACCCAAAATTACACACGTGCGCAAGGAGTATGGACATTAATTGATGAAGTGTCAGATTTTTAACATGCAGACATTTGGAGTGAGACCCTATTTTCCGCTAGCAACCCCCCAGAATACACCACAGGGTCCTAACGCCTCTCAAAATGTTCACAGAAAAATCACAAAAATAATGATATTACTTATATAATTCTGACAAGTCCGCACTATGAGTTATCTATCTTTTTAAAATTATGCCCTGGTCAAAAAGGGGTGTGGCTTCCCACATCACAGGGTGAAATAACTGGTTTATCCACTTCCCCCAAGCTCAGCTGCTAGCAGAGGCACTGCCCCTCCCAGTTTCCCCTAAGAGGAAGCCACTTTTACGACTCCCCCAATGTAACATTTGCCTGAGTCCAGGACAGGTCTTTGTTCAACTCCCTGTAGTCCCCAGCTGCTCCACCCCTAATTTAATCAGAGAGGTGACCACTCCTTTCAGGGTAGTTGTCAGGCAGAATCCAGTTTCATTAAGCCAGGTTTCAGCTAAATGTCACTTTTTGTTCCCAGTTTTCTACATTCAAATCAAACTGACAATTTTTACATATACATTAAATAATTACTTCCTTCAAGTCATTTCAGAATATAGTTTTACATTGTATCCACCTCTTCGCAAGTCTTTCCTTGGTCTGGTTTTGTTTCATTTGTTCTGTTTTACACAAAAGTCTGGTGGTTTTAAAACGCCGGCTTTCTGATAGTGGTGAGTACTGGTAATGCAACCATTTTTGGGATTAAGAAAATGAATTCCCCACAGTTCTGAGTTGCTTTTTTGGCAATCAGCATTGCCATTCCCAATGGTTTCAGGCTACTGTGTGTGTAGCCCACTGGTGGTTTTAGGCAGTGCCCTCCTGTGCTCACAACATAGGCATAAATGGGTGGCAGCTTCATGTTTTCCCTGTGCACTCTCTGGGGAGTTCTGGCCATCATGATGTTTTCCATGCCAGTACTGCACAGTTTTATTGTAGGGCTTGGATGCATGGGTAAAAACATCCCACATCCGCCCCCCCCGTCATCTAGCCCGTTAGTGCCCTTTATTTAATTTTTGCATTTGCATGCTGCTGCAGCCCTGCAACACAGGGTAGGCACCATGTATGTGCCCACTGCTCGACTTTTGTTGCCCATTGCGTGACTTTTCGCACCTATGTGCTGTTGCCCCTCTGTAACATGGGGTAGACACCATGTATTTGCCCATTGATTGACTTTCGTATCTATGTGCTGCTGCCCTGTAACTTGGGGTAGGCACCATGTATTTGACCACTGATTTGGTCTTTGCATCTGTGTGAGCTGTCGCCCTGTAACTTGGGGTAACTTGGGGTTCAAACCCTTGTGTACAGGCTTGTTATAAATGCCATATCATATCACCATGTATTTGCCCAACTGATTTCACTTTTGCATCTGTGTGCTGCTGCCACCCTGCAACATGGGGTAGGCACCATGTATTTGCCCACTGATTTGACTTTGCATCTGTGTGTTGCTGTAACTCACCCCCCTACGCTTCCTTTTCTGTAACCTGAAGCACTGAAACTAATCTTGCAAGTGTAAGCACCTAGATACCTCAGGGTTTTGCACGCTATACAAACAAACAATCTTCTTGCAAACTTGTATGCAGATTTGTCAAACTGCACAAAATGTATAAGCCATTGAAACGTTTTGGGGCACCCCCTCTAATTTTGCACCCTCTTGGCGAAACAGCACCACACTTTGCAGAAGCATTTGAAGTTGAGTCTGAAATGACTTTGCAGAATGTCATGCAGTTCTATTGAAGCCTTCTAAAAACTGCTTTTCATCAACCCTACAATGCAGAAATATGAATGGATGTCCTTGAACTTTTGTCAAGTTCATGAACATCCCAGCAATGCCCCGAACATCTGAGATGTTTGCGAAATTCGTAGTAGAACAAGCAACTGATTTTGGGTTTTTTATGGCCCTATCCCATCCCACACCTCCCCAGAGATTGTTTCATTAGTTTAACAAGTGTAATGTTGTGGTTTTTATTATATTTTTACTGCAATGTTCGTGGACTGTGGGCGAAGCTCGGTAATCCAACATAGCGTCCGTTTCCAAGGTTTTGACGCAACTCAAGTTTCCACGGACCAGATGCAGATATCCTTAATTTATTTGTACCTACTTTTTGGCCATTTAAAAAATAATTTAATTTAAACAAACATTTTTAAATGAATAAATAAATAAATAATAAAATCGACTGGACGGATTTACGCCAAATTTGCAAAAGCAAGCTTTTGGGACCAAGTCGCCGCTCCTCACACAAGTTTGGTGCACATCCTTCTAGCGGTTTGGGCTGTAGGCATGAGCCAAAATTTGTTTTCATTAGGTCTGATGATTTCAAATGTTTTGAGACACCCCTATAAATTTGCCCCCTTGACGAAACCACACTAAACTTTGCAAATCATTCGAAGCTGTCCATATACTTTTTTTGTAAGGTTTGGTGACGATTCGTCCAACTGCACAAAAGTTATAAGCCACCCAAAAACTGCTCTTCCCATGGGTTGAACAACTTAACTATAACTACAAGGCTGCTACCGCAGGCCCTGTAATATACACATACACACACTTCAGGTTGCTTGTACTGTGCTAGCTCAGAGTAATGTAAAAAGCACTGATCCAAAAGAAAACATATTGAGACCTTCATTAGGCTAACCAAGTCATTTGTGAGATTTCTTTTTTTTTTTCAAAAAAATGTTTTATTGATGTTAATAAGAAAACAAAAACATGATTGGTTACATCGTATCACAGGTTCCAAAGCATTATACAGTAGGCCATTGTGTTCATTTTCTATACAGTGTCGACCTCTCCCAATGCCCTACCCCAACAAAAACACGGATCCTCCCTCCTCCCACTCCGGTCTGATTTTGCCTGACATCCCTTTGCAGTCCATATGCGCCTTTCAAGGGACATACAAATATCTGTCAGTCACCCATTGTCTATATTTAGGGAGCTCGGGGTGCCCCAATTCCTAGTGATGTTACGTTTACGATCCAAAGTGCAAGCACAGAGAGGGGCTAAGGGTCTGGCAGAGGAACCCCACACAGGCCTGACCTTTCTCACAGCACAACAGGTGCAAAACACTCCAGCGGTTACCCACAATGCAGAGGAAGAGGAAAGTAGTGGCAGAAGAATCAAAGACAACAGGGAGGTCCAATAGGAGCAAGGAACCAAGAACGATACAGCAGAGGTCTGGCTGAGAGACAGGGAGAAAGCAGGACCTCTGTACCGAAACAAGATGGCTGCCATACATTTGCTCTGTTTGGTTCAATATGGAGCAGGGGAAGGTAGCAATACCTCTGCAAAGAAACCGTGTTGTATTGTAGATAACATGGGCAGATCAGCTTTCTCACTACAGAAGGCACTCTGACACTATTATTTGTCCCTACTTTACATTGTTTAGACTGAACAACCCCCAACAAGGAGATACCAGTTCACTTACAGATCAACACCTAGCCTCTCCATACATTTATCCCAACCCCACATTTTGATTTGAGAGCCAAGAAGCGACTGGATGGTGCATCACTGAGTGTGTTGTGCTATAAAAAAAAACAAGTACCCAACCTGACACTGTTCATTTCGACGGGACCGAACATGGGTATCCTTGTTCTTTTGAAGATAAACATCTAGTATCTATAAGCATTTATGCCACCCATATCCTGTGTGTCTAAACAAACATGCTAACATAAGTTATCGAGTCAAGCTGTTCTTGACAAGCAGCCACAAATATTGTTCATTTCTAAAGGTAGCACAAGCCGTAAAGGTTGTGTCGTTCTCGCTCCTGTTCACTGAGACCCTGGCCATGCTGCTGCTCCATCCATACCGAATATGATGAATGACTTGTCAATGTGAAATTAAACACGTTGAAATTAACTTACCAAGCAAAATGATTAATGTATTGAACGAGAGTGACATCTGAACAACCAATTATTCCAACATCATTTTTTATCTAATGTTTAACTAATGGAAAGTATTATGCAACCGTTGATTTGATTACCAAACTTCCTTTTTTGAACATACAGCAGTTATGAATAAAATATGTAGAACATGGCACTACAATTCAATTTGAAAAAAAAGAAATTGCAACGCCAGCCAAATGACGGGATGTTTAGTCCTGCATAATACAGGGGCAATATGTTCGTTGATCAAAAAGAGGATGAGACATTTCACAATTGCATGACTTGCAGAGAAATGAGAGGGCAACCAATGACCACGTTTCGCTGCTGAGATTCTGGGGTGGGATTAATTTCCAGCATCGTCTTTTGCTCCCAGGTGATCATCGCAAGTGGCTGGAAATTGCTATCGCGAGAACCAAAGCCATCTTCTGTTAGCTAATGGGCCTGCTAGCCAACAATAAATGATGGTCTGTCACATACAAAAGGAAAATACTTGTATTCATACAATGTTGTGGTAAAATCATCTCTGTGTAGTACATGCACAGAAATGTTGAATTTTTTAAAACTGCACTTTTGTTATTCAACACACGCACTCGAACAAAATGGGGAAGTGGCCACAGGTTTGATTATTGGTGCACCTCAAGGAATTTAAAGGTCAGGGCCAGTCTTAGGCACGGATGACGTCGGCGATTGTCCAGGGCACTGAGTTGCAGTTGAGCTTTTGTTTAGAAGGCACTAAGTCGCTGAGGCGCCAGAGTGACTGGCTGCACCTTTAGAGTGCAGCGGGGAACTGGAAGCACCATGGAACGGGCGTGTCTGGCTGCACCAGGAGCATGGGCACAGAGGTTGACACATCAATGGGTGCTCCTCTACAAATTTGCGTGGGTTCTGCTCCTCAACTCCCTATACCCTGCCCCTGAGCGAACCATCTGTTGGTCGAGGAGAGCTAGAGGGGCGGATTTAAGACGGAGGAAGGGCTGGGGAAATCTTTCAATTGGCCTTCCGTTTGTAATTGATGCCACCCATCACTAAACCCAGGGCTGGACTGGGAACTAAAAAAGGCCCTGGAAATAATTACTGGGGACCAAAAGAGGCCCTGGAAATAAAGTTCAAAGTGGCCCCAAATGACAGATTTTCATCAAGGCCAATGCTTTAACTATGAGAAAATGTAGAAATACCACAGAAAAGAGGGCCAGGGTGCAGAGGCCCACCGGGAAATCTCCAGAGTTCCGTATAGGCCAGTCCACCCCTGACTAAACCCGAGGAAGAGGAGAGTCCGCCAACCAGCACCATACAGAGCTGAAGTACGAAGCAGAGCCAGGGCGAGTGGACTTGCCTCAACATGGAGAACATGGAGACTTTGAGGACTGAGGCGAGCGCACATACAAAACAAGAATGCAACAATTGACCTAATTTAAGGACTCAGTAAAAATCTACTATAAAGAGGAACAAAAGTGGCAAGATGCTCACAAAGGTAGTTGAGCACTTTGTAGTAACGTATTCGTATTGGGATGGAACTGAGCGCAACAACAAATACTATGCATAACCTAGTACTGTGCTCTGCCCAGTACTTGAAAAAGGCAAGGCCAAGAACCTTCTTTACAAAGGAAAATGCGCCAAATTGGGGAATACTGGACTTCCAAGGGGGAGAGCTGGTCTTAAAAGGGCAACCCATAACAACTAATATTAAAAGGTGATGATTGTTCTGGCCATTCTCTTAGCAAACCTAGTTAAGCAGGCTTGAAACAGCAACATGTTTACGTAAATTAGAATGCCGAGGTGCTTTTATAAGTAAACAAGAAGCATGAAAAGTGCTTGGGTGAAGTGACAATTGGGCAGAAGTGCCTTTATAAAATTGAGGACAGCAGCTGTGATGCTTGAGACAACAGGTGTGCTTGTGTGCAAGAGATGGAGGTTGAGAAAGGAGGAAGGCATGCGACGTGTGTGCAGAAGCTGTGCATTAGAGAGGCAGAGTAGGGTTAAAGATTAGCGGGAAAGATGGGCGAGACCATGGGCGATGAGAGGCGAGAGTATGTGAAAATGGCATTTCCCACATAGGATATGTGCACCGACAGCCGCACATTAGGCATTGAGGGAAAATAACTGGGCTAATAGTGCGGCTGTATTTTGCACTGCTACAACATATGCGGTCCACAACATGCTTGGATAGTTGCTTGCGTTTCAAGCCTCTTTCTCTCGGTTCCTGACCTGGATATAATTGCTCAAGTAATTACTTAAGCACAATGGGATAGGGCCGGTTCCACAGCAAGGCAGTTTTCTGTGATCAGAGAGTATGATACCAACAAGAAGAGTGTCAGATTGATCCTACAAACATCAAATCTAGCCACGCTGAGGGAGATTGCCAAATTACATTTTGGAGGGGACATAATTTAGGATCCAGAGCACAAAAGAAAACATACACTGATATTTTGCCTTTAAACCTTTATCTGTAGGGGACCTAGTTCGTTGAATCACAAGAGTTGGACTACCTACAGTAAACAAGAGGGACATACAGAATTTTCAACGGATGCTACAGAATTGTAATCACAGATAAGCCTCCTAACCTACAATAAAACGGTGCTTGAAAGCTGTGTCACGACCAAGGCATCAGCATAGGATTTGAGGTCACGTAAAAGTTCACAGTGGGTTTCATTTGTTTGATAGTCTGGACAAAGTTCCCATTCTCCACATCTGTCCTCCAAAACCCCCTTATGTCAGTGATTTCTAACTCCTCTGTCCTCCCAATCTGGGTTCAGGGGTGCCCCCTGGTTTGAAAAATAGTGATTCACATTCTTTGAGAGTTCTAGTGTGCCACACTTCCTTCATGGTTTTTCTGGGGCTTCCTTGCTCGCCACTGGGCGTGGCTGGACATTGCTGTGGTCCACCAGGACCTGTAGTTTTACCTAGCAAAACAGCCCCTGGTGCCGTTGGTTGTATGGAAGAGGGCCAGGCATAAGACCTTTTTCAGTATGGTCGGTCCCAAGGGTACCAACACTTTCCGCTCCTAGTTTCAGAGATTCGCCAACTGGGCCCAAAGAGGATTCTGGACCCATTCGATACCAAGACATTGGCCCTCATTCCGAGTTGGGCGCAAAGGGATACCGGGCACCGTTAAGGACATCGGTGCCGGTAATCCCTCTGCGCCCTATTCCGAGGTCCCTTAGCAGGTCCCTTCCTTAACGCCTGGTTTGGCGGTACCGTTATTAGCACCTTCCCCCTTCCCATTGAGCCCTATGGGGGCTGGAATGGGGAATGGCTTTTTCAATGGGGACTTACCAGTCCTGCAAAGGTCGGAATAGACCGGTAAGTCCCCATTGAACCAGGGCGGACAGGGTACCGGGATTGGAGGTAGCCATGGCGCAAATAGCGCCATGATTACCTCCAAACTCGGAATGAGGGCCATTCACTCCGTTAGGAGCCCAGGTCATAATGGTGAGTTAGTTATTGTTCCTCCTTTCGCCTACTATCCTCTTCTCTTCTTCCCTCTCCTCCTCTCGCTTCTATCCACTCTCACTTCTCCTTTTCCCTACTCTCTCCTAGAAATCTCTGCCCATTCGCCTCTCCCTCATCTTTGTTCTCTCACTTCTTCACAACCTGACTGGACCGGCACACTATACTCTGCACTCTCAAACCCCTCATGATGCATTTCCTTTTTTATAGATCACCGGGGTTGGAGCGGAGACAGAGGTGTCTAATTATCTGACTTTGCTCAGCTGGGTGAGTGGTTGGACCGTAGTTTGTGATTAGATATGGCCTTTGCAAACTATTGACTCCTTAGCTAATCAGTGTTTGCTCGTGGGCAGCCCTGCAGCTCCCCTTGCCATAAACATATGTCTGACATCTTTCCTTCATTTATAGAAGTGTTGGAGCCCCTCTAGTGTGGGCGAACATGGTTCAAATAACCTGTTCTATGGATTGTAGCCCACTCACAAGGGGGAACATATCTATTTGAATATCAGTCTGGTCCCACCCACAAGGACAGTTCACCACCAAAATGCTAGTCAATTCTCCTCTGAGCAATAGAACCATCAGAAACCCCAGACAGGTGTAGAGGGGCTTAGGTGTCTAATTATCAGGCTGCTCAGGTGGGTGAGTGGCTGGAGCGTCTCCGATTGGATATTGCCTGTGCAAACTACTGACTCCTCAGCTCATCACGGGGGGCAGCCCTTCAACTCGGCAAGCTATATGAAACATATGTTGGCCATATTTTATTAATTCCACGAGTGGCTCATGTTTCGGAAGATTTCTGTGAGGGCCGCCGTATCTACCCTATATCTCTGTAACCTATCACTTTTTATGCTAAAATGCCACTCGCGGGACCCTGCATGCAGGACAGAGGAGTCCTTCCTCCAGGAAGCGCTCATCTGCTTCTGTGAACTTGGCCATCCGACTAACTCCAGACTCATTTGCTAGTCTCAAGCATGCTTCACCACAGTGGTCAGTGGGTGAGTATACATAAACTTATGATCTATATCTAAGAAAAGGAAGTGCATGAGGATAACTTGTTTCTTCACACGGAAAAGTGTGCATTGCATAGTTGATCTGTTAATACTCCAGTCCCCACCATAGAAAACATGAAACTATGTGTTTTCCCAGCATGCCACTGTTACGCACGTGCCTGGAAATGAGGTGGAGACAACACTCAGCAGGAACGTTTAACTCAAAGCCTTTATTCAACGTGACCACCTTCATCATACATACTATGCCGAATTGGCACATTTTCCCAAAACCCCTCACGCTCCTCCTCCGAGGTCTCCACTCCAAAGTGGTCCTCGGGGTAGAGTTGTGCTGTCCCGTTGAAGGGCCAGCGCAGTTGCCTGATGCATCACCCCCTTACAAAAGTCCTTGGCTCATATCAATACTCTTCTACCAGGCATTGTGGTTTCCTGATAACACTCTGAGGGTGATTTCTCGCCTGCTGCTGTGTCTCATTTCCTTAGAAAATCTGCTCCTGCACCCGCGATGACTACTCTTCTTCTCCAGGTGCCTCCTGGTTGTTTGGTGGGTCTTCTTCCTCTGTCTACGTTCCAAGCAGGTCCATCTCAGGTCTGAGGAGATATCTGAAATATGATGCATTTCTGGTGAATTGTTGATCTCTGCTCTTGGCTATGACGATGGGGCCTTTCACCTCTACTACCTTGATAGGGAAAGGAGCATAGGGGGCATCGGTTTTCCTCACGACTCTGTCATACAAGCACTTCATCTCCTGCCTTGAAATCTTTTGGCTGTGCCGCTGTTCTACAATCAGTTTCCACTCTTGCATGTCGTTACTTGGCGTCGTTCTCCTTTATTTCATTGTCCCCTCCGATCTACCAGGAGGGTGACCAACCTGGTGTTTGCTTGGTAGGCCATGATTATTTATGCCAGTGTCTTGCCTTTTTCCTAGTGAGGCGTGTTCCGATAATCCTTTAGCATCCTACAGAGGGCCCGATGACTGGACATGCCTTCCACGTGTGCTCTTTGTATGGTTTTCTTTATGGAGGACATGAACTTCACAGCCATTCCTTTGGCCTGGGGGTACAGTGGTGAGAATTTCTGATGAGTCAACCCCATGTGCCTGGCAAAATCGTGTCCATTGAATGGAAATAGCTCAACAAGTGCAAGATAGGCAACTGCATAATTGGTAGTGAGATCATAAACAAAGAATGGAATCACAAAAGGATTTTGAACCATGGAAGAAGAGATGTCAGAGCCAGAAAGGACAAAATACATTGTTTGGGAATATCCAGGACAGGACTTGGTGAAAAGCGAGAGAGCATAGAGGGGCTGGATAGCAATTGGCATTAAAACTAGCATTCATATAGATTGTAGAGCATTACCACTAAAACGGTAATTCGAGGTGGATTCTATTGAAATCTTTTGAAAGCGAAGTTGGCTGCATTGTTCTATCAGAATCTGGGTACAGCTGGTGGTAACGGACCAACCTGGCGATTAGGTTTGCAATAATCCTAACTCCTTGGACTGACATTCAAATGAGGCTCTACACACCTTTATCATCTGAAACTCCCACTGTCCTCAACTCATTTTTCACTCGGTAAAGACAGAGGTTAGAGCTCTAGTCCTCTGTATGCTGAAGACAGGTTCCTTCTCAGCCTCAATCACTACTCCTCCCAATACCTCGAAAATGTCCTTAACACTGCTACTGAGCAGCAAAATAGTTGAGGTCTTCCACACAGGCATGTGTGTGAATTATGTGGCTGTCATGTAATTGATAAAGTCGAAGGGGGAGCACGCTGTGAGATAACCCTAATATCAAATTCAAAACAAATGTTGAAAGTTCGGCCTCATCCTATTTCAAAGTTTAGGGATACATTTACTTCCATTATTGGTCTCTGCCAATAATCCCCATGCGTTTTTCTATTTTATTTCTTAATTATCTTGAACAAAATTCAAACCCAAAGAAATTCAGTAGAACTGTTTATTGGGTTTATTGCAAAAGAATTCAAACGGTGTCACTCCATTCCTTTCAATTCAGGTTTAGTCAAAATGCCTTTCACGCATCCAGGGTATATCATCAATCAATACGACGACGAGCAGAACGCTTTTGTACATATGTCAGGTTCAGTGTAGCCAACTCACTGGCTATAATGGTCTCACACTTAGAAATGTTCTCCGTTGAAGATACAAGAAAAGGATGGTTGAAGCAAAGTGCCGTTTAACACCTCACTCTTTGTGAAGGAAGTGGACTAGTTTTGCCTCCAGTTCCCAAACCGCCTTGGGGTGCATCGACTGACATGACACTCAGTCCTGAAAGTTGTGTCCATTACTGAGGCAGTAAAGACTAAACGATGGGGGATCTGAAACGGACATTTGACACCCGCAGTCAACGCAGGGTCTGAACCCCAAAAACGTTGTTGGCTTCGGCATATCATTGAAGAAACGAGAAACAAGAAAACTTAAAAGAAGCAGTGTTCATAAAGCAAGCAGAGTGCACGGAAAAAAAGAAATAAGGTGACTGGGAGCTGCACCTCTATTTACTGGCCCCAATGTCGTATACGGCACGTGGCACGTAGATGTGTCTGGCGGAGCCGTGGTGCAGCCCCTGGCTGTGGAAACATTTCTGAAGAGGAGCTGCACTGGGAGATTGATATCAAAGATGAGTGATCTGTGGAAGGAAAGAATTGAAAAGGCGAAGATCTCCTCCATAGCGTACTGGCAGATCTTCCACTCATGGGAGGCTGAAGTCTACCTGCTCAGAGCATCAGTTGCAACATTATCTGTCCAGGCAAGATGGGCTCCCATCAGGGGCATGAAGACCACAGTCACATTTTCTTTCTTGCAGAGAGGCAGGAACCACACACCTTATTTGTTGAGGTAGTGCATGGCTACTGTGTTGAACGTCAGAACTAATGCAAACGTGCCGCCCCAAACAGAGCAGAGGAAGGCAAACAGGCCCTGCCTGATAGCTCATGTTTTCAGAAAATTCATGTCAGGGATCAGTAAATTTTGATCAGGCTTTGAAAGACTGCCCATCGTTGGTTCTAGCAGGTGAATGGCCCAACCTTTCAAGGAGCCATCTGTGAGTTCAGGTTTGCACTCAGCATGTTGTCCAATTCGGCCACCAGAACATATTTGTAGACACAGTGTCTGAAGCTTGAAAGAGGCCCAAGATGTTGCCCCGAAATTGAGACCGCAGGCATCGGAGCAGTCACTGGAGTGACCTCATGCCCAACCGGGCCTCCAGCACCACGAGGATGCAGGAGGCCAAGAACCCAGCAGTCCCAGTAAGGCAGCGGCTGTGACCATATACTGCGACCGGAAGGCACGCAACATCTGACAGATGTTTGCCACCTGATCCTTGTAAGTGAAGGTCATGAGCAAGCAGAGGACCAGGACCACGCTCAGATGCACTGTAGGGACTAGGATAGCAAACATGGGATTTTGTTAAGTTCAGGGAAAAGCACAAGCTGTTGAACCGTTTGCAGGTATGGTTCAAATGTGCCAACACCAGGTATAGCGAGCATGCCCAAATGAGCCAGTTGACAAGGGAAGGGAAGATGTGAATTCCTCCCTTCCGAGATGAGTCACTACAACTGCCAAGAGGTCGATGAAGGCCCTAGTTGCCATGGAAAGGCAATATGGCACTTACAGAACTGACAGTAGCAACAGGTGTTGTCAACCCTGAATGTCCAGTACTTCCGGTGCTTGAGATGGATCGGCACATGTAAATAGGTGACCTGAAGGTCCAGTAATACCATCTAGTCCTGCAGTTTGAGGGTCTGGAAGATCATTTGTCCCATAGCCGATGAACATACAAGAGCTGAAGATCCATAATGGGATGCAGGCCCCAGTCTTTCTTCAGAACTAGAAAGCGAGTCACAGCCCTTCCTTCACTGTGAAAGGGTACCAGCTCTGAGGCACACTTTTTCAGAATTGAAAAGGGACAACCTCCCCACTTTTGGCATATCATGGATACATTCAAATTCACAGCAGCTTTGGACTGGGGGCTGCCACAGACAGTGGTGGTGGAAAATCCTCCTCCCTGGGTCCTCTAACATCTCTCTTGACATGGGGTGGTGCAGCAACTGTTTGTGAGAAGCCACATTGCCCCTGCCACTGTGAGAAAAAGAGGGCAGGGGCCTGAATGAACAAACTCTCAAAGCAAAGGCAGATGGCTGCTGGATGGCAAGACCCAAGGACTTGGGAATGGCCTTTGAGGATTGAAACTTCTGTACGGTCTCATTTGTCTTTGACCCCAAAAGGTTATTTTCATCACAGGGCATGCTTAGATGTTTGGGCCCGACATTGGGGGGTGAACCCAGAGGTCCTCACCTAGGAGTACCCCTGCAGGACAGACCAGATGCTCATCACATGTAAAACAAAGGAGCTGATGGCTGGAAGGTTTTGAATTAATCGTAACCTCTGTCATTGCTCTGGGCAACCCTCCAGACCATCGTTTTTTTCCCTGCCAACCCATTACAAAAGGGGAAAGACCATATGCAAATCAGGCTTGGTCCCACCACAAAAGAGGCAGGCCAGCCTGAACAGCTAGGTCACATCCTTTCTGCACGAGGCCACAAGCATCCTCAAACATGTTTCGGCTTTGTTGGGCCTCATAAGTGAGGAGTAGCTTGGGTCTCTAGGCCCAGCAGGCACGGGACCCACACGTCTGTCCCACTCGGGGCAACTACAGCAAAACAAAAGAGGTGATGGCTGGAAGGTTTTGAATTAATCTTAACCTCTAGCATTGCTGTTGGCAACTCTCTTGACCATCGTTCTTCACCTCACAGTCAGCTGTCTCAAGACCAGACTGTAAGATGTGGTGCGTGGCTTCCTTCCCATCTGCCACCAGAGAGTTCAAGCCCTCCATCTCCTCAGGTGGGCAAGTTTTTTGTTACCTGAGATCAGACACCGCAGAGAGAACAAGTATTTGGCCGGAGCGCAGGTGGAATTAAAAGCTTTCAAGAACCACTCTGACACCTGTTGACGTTGCAAGGGTGTTTATTTTCTTACTAAAGCCAGATTGGTGTTACGCTCACCTGGTATCCACAGGGACGCCACCCAGCCCTGGTTGGATGATTTGCACTCTCAAACTCTCTCCCAGTCCCTTGGTAAGGCCTCTGGTTAAAGATGGGTCTTAATATTGTAAAAGGTGGATTCTCCGTCCTGCTCCTCGTGGCAGGAGCGCGTAAATGTGGGGGGCAAGCAGTGACCAAGTTACTTCACTGGTGCAAACCCCCCTGTGGGAATCCAGGCCTGCTGCGACTCCGTAGGTTTGCTGCTTTACAGTCTTTATATGCAGTTCTTATGTTCCTCTTAGTTCGAATAATAATGTCTTGCTTCTTTCCTTTTAGGTATGGAAAGGTATTTTGGTGTTGTCATGCAGTTTGAAGAGGAGCATGGGCCGGTAGGCGAAAGCGTGGGGTGTGTGATGCTGTCCGGTGAGTAATGCGCAATGCGCAGCGCTGTTTCACCTTTTATATTGCTAACCTGCGTCTTTTCTCTCCTTGCAGGTTGTGATGTTCCTTGCCGAGCGCCACAATGTTCCAGCAATTATACTGACCAGGAGAGGACTACCCAGGTAAGAATTGTGTGGCTTTCTTCATTCGGGAGGAAACGTGAGTAAACGCTTACTATTGCTCTCTTTTTTTCTCCTCTTTCCAGGTTAAGGTATTCCAGGATGCATGCGGTGCTGGATGATGGAGTTCTTACCTTCAGGTGAGTGGAACTGAAGTCAGCGATGTATTGAAGACAGGATACTGTTCCAGTTAAGTTTCGTAGCGTTCTTTTTCTCTCTGCAAGTCCTTGGTTTCAGGTAAGCTGGCATCAAAGTACTGGACACAGTGAGCGTTACGCTGCCCACAGCAGAATAACGCAAAGCATGTTCTGCTGTTTGGGTGCGGTTTAAATAGTCTCAGGTAAAGTAGTCCAGGTAAAATAGTCCCAGGCCTGCCACACCCGGAAGACTAGACCGCATAGCTCAGTTCCTTGTAACTGAGCTATGTGTGTGCCTCCATGTTGGCTGATTCCCCCCGCCCCCCCAAGTTAAATAGTCCCAAGTAAATAGTCCCATTCTAATGTTGGTCTTTATGATGGTAATGAGCCTAGCGCCAAAGGCGCCAGGACTGTCTCCAAGAGAGTCTTGGATGAAGTTTTAAGGCCTTTGACCTGGCCCTAACTGGAAGGCTGACTTGCCAGTGAGGGCCAGGGAAAAGGGTCATGACAATTGGCTTGTTTATGCTCTGCCCTTTTAGGGCCAACCAAGGGTCTTGGAGAATTTGGAGCATGGCCGGCCTTTACCTACGTCTCAGCACAGGCATCCTTGTGCTACTGATGGTTTTCATGAGCCAACGGCTACCCGACTCCCTGGGGCCTTCTAGCTGTCAATATCCTATCCTCGCCTAGTGTTCTATGGAAGTTGGGGATTGTGCCTCCTTCTGCACGATTCCAACTATTCAGCATACTTGCATAATCTCACCTGGCCCTCTGCTCTACAATGGTGTCCCAGGATGTGTTCCTCCCCACCAATCTATTATCCCTCCAATGTTACACTCTGCCTTCCTGTCTGCACCCGTTTGTTACCTTATTTCCTTCTTCTCGCGCCCCGCAGCGTCTACTCCTCTTCTCACTACTACCTCCAGCTACCGCCTTACTACTCCCTCAGATGTTACCTCTTTGCTCCTTACTACTACTTCACTTCCTTGTCACTATTACTTCTTCATTACTGCTACCACCTCTCTCCTGTTCCTACTAGCACTTCTACTCTACTAGCACTCCTACTGCCGCCTCTCCCCACTACCATGTCTTCTCTACACTGCTACCTCTCCGCCACTATTACTATTTCCCTTCTCTTATTACTACCTTGCCTCTCTCTCTCCTCACTACCAGTCTACAACTACCACTACAACTACTGCTCACAAATATCCACTCCCACTTTACTACTTTTACTACTTACCACCACTACTTACAACCATTACTACTTCCTCCACTTACAGTCACAACTACATCCACTCTTCTATTGCTAAACCACTACTCATATCACACACACACACACACACACACACACACACACACACACACACACACACACACACACACACACACACACACACACACACACACACACACACACACACACACACACACACACACACACACACACACACACACACACACACACACACACACACACACACACACACACTCTGCAGAATGTTCTCGAAAGACAATAGCTATGCTATAAAGCATGGTGCAATAAAGGCTAGTCCTAAACTTATTTAGAGACACCAGGAGAAGAAGTTGAGGGTTGTACCGGAACTATAAAAACTATATAAAAATAGAGTACCCAAACAACTCTGCACCATCTCTGTGGCTGGTATCTACTTCAGACTCATAGAATCATATAAATATACCCCTGCTACCATTCAATATCGATTTCTCTAGATTGAATGACCCTACAGAGAGAACAGCAACGCATAGAAAATATTTTATTAATATTCAATTGTCATTAAAAACATGTATAAAAAATATAATTTTTTATACATGTACAAACGAATTACGCCACAAAGTAACTCGTGCAACCAATAAAAGTGACTTGTCCAATATTATTCCACAAATACATACAGTACTCAAAAAGATGATGATAAAAAAGGAAGAGCCTTAGATCAAAACTATCTGCTACCCAGCACACAAGGTTTAAGTTTTAAGACGTCTTAATTGTATGTCCTGTAACCCTAGTTACGTTTTTACAATTCCAGGGCTACTGCTATGTAGCTCACAAAAACATTCAATGTGTGATTGATACGTCTGCTCTAAAATGAAGTACATATATGCCTAACACGTTTCGTTCCTCCTTTCGTTCAACATTGTTGGTAGAACTTAGTATGGGGACAAATCCTCTCAACATTAGGATAACCTTCTGCAAGACACCTCTCTAGAATCAAGATATTCTTAGTAGCAATCAATAGAAATAGATTCCTTAATCTTAATGTGTGGAGCCATGTAAAAAACAGTGCAGAAACAGCTTTAATTAATGCTGTTCTTTGAATCTAGTATATTAGCACAACAAAAAAAAAATATTGAGGGGCACTTACCACCGATATCCTGACTGTTATAATGGTGAGACAAACGTCTAGGAACTAGACAATTACCCGTAGATGCGCACAACAAAGTAAATGGTGTTTTCACACCAACCTGCATACTCAACAAAAAGCCAACATATAACTGTCTATAAAACCCAACTGTGTTTATTTAGCTCCACTTACTTGCACTAGGACCTGATGACTTCAATACTTCACACACTCAGGCCAGAGTCAAAGCATCTAAATTATTCCTCACTTAATCCTGCATAGGCACACCATAAGCAGCAAGAGAAGAAGAGGAGTCGAACAAACAACACACATTCTATAATTAATGTGGGTGTCATGCCACAATATGGAAGGAAATTAATCAAATGCACGTGTGCACTCAGTTATCATATAGCTTCATACTTACTAATGGCATTGCAGGAGTGGCCAAAGGCGGCATAAGGAAGCCAATGGACACTGCTGTTAACTACATCAGAAGCGTCGCCATATGTGCAATGCCCCTGTCACACAAAAGACTAGGACAGCAGTAGCTGTCATCAAATGAATGAAAGAATAATAACTTTTGTTGAACCATAAAAGCAGCAATGATCATATATACATACAACAACATTCATTAAAACAAATTAATCCCTAGAATTATATTATGTTGTGTGCAATTTAAAATGGGCATTGCTTGAATTGACACAAGTCCAACAAATATAAAACCCAAATAAGTCACAATGGATTAAAAATCAGTTAAATATTATCTTAGTCACAAGCTAAAACAGAAATTCATAAAATAGCCTAGTTGTTGGGGGCTTGTTGACTGGAAACCTTCTTGCACCGCAGCACATTCATTCTTCTGAACCAAGCCCTATAGATAGATTTGGCTACAAAGTGCGAGATGTTGAGATCTGCATTCCTCTTACAGCGTTCCAACGTCTAATTCACCCTGTGAACTCATTTTGTTCCAAGGATTGGCATAAGACACTTAGCTCCAAAGTCGCTATATCTAGGACAGAACAACATGAAGTGCGATACAGTCTCATTTGTGGCCCCACAGGCCAAACAATCTGAGCTTGGATTACTCACATTTCTCAGAAAGTAGGCCACTCGCAGGATCCCTGCTCTCAAATCATAATAACGAGCGGGCTAGACTGGGTGTGTTGGCATCTAAGTAACAATCAAAACCAAAGGCCTCTTTGACCTGCAGATACTGCTGATCACAGGAGAGCTTTGCCTAAACTGCCACCATAGCTCTTCTGTGGTTTGTTTTGCAGGCCATTTTAACCACTTCCTTGCTAGCTTGAGGGCTGATCCCAATACTGGTCAAGACCCAAGGTCCTGCGCCAGTATTTGATGTGCTTGAGCAGCTACCTTCCAGTAATACAAATGTAATTATCAGTTCCTTGGACATATGTAGCCCGGGTACTGTCCAGATACGAACCCAAAGATGCAGAGGTTTTCCAGCTGTTAAATACTTAATAGGGCACACATCGCATTCTCAGTGCAGTATGGCATTCAGAGCACTATTTGGTTGCACCATAATTGATTTGAAAAATCTATTTTCTGCTACTCCCAGGGCTGTTGTCTTTGCGGTACCCCAAATCTCTGCATCATACATCGCGGTGGGTATGGCCTTTAATCTATATAATTCGAGGACAAGGATCAATGCACCCTTTTCATGCAATGAATCGAATTTCCTAATGCCACGCCAATATTTGGACAATGTTGTGATGGCTTTGGAGACTTGGTCACACCATGAGCCAGTCTTAGCAAAACATAGGCCCAGATAGTTATAGGTAGTGACCTGCTCCAGCATGACCCCCGTCTATCTCTATGTGTGCCTTCACATATCTGGCTGTTCTATGTCTGAAAACTAGGGTTTTGGTTTTATTGATTTCCAGGCAGAGGTCATCACATTTCTTCGCAAATACTGATGATGTGTGCCTTATACCCACCGGGGACGTTGACAGCAACATTGCGTCACACATGAGGAAGAGCTGGAAATTAGAGGTTTCCAATCCTAGGTGGATTCAAGCCACTTGCCTTCAACACCCCTATTAAGCTGTTGATATGGATACAAAAGAGGAGTGGGGCAAATAAACAACCCTGCCTGACTCCAAGCTGGACCTCAACCGTCTCTGTATTTTCTCCGTTCATCCCCAGTCTTACAGAGGCACTATTATTGGAGTATAATAGCTCAATGATTGACAATAGGCCTGCGGGAAAATTATAACCATGCAAGATCTCCCATAGTTAGTTGCGTGGTACAGCATCAAATGCGTTTTTCAAATCAGCAAATACAGCATACAACCTGTTATTCAGGCACGTGTATTCATTGACAAGTAGGTGAGTCTCAGACACTGCTCCAAGGTACCCATCCCCCTGTTGGAAGCCCACCTGGAGAGAGTTTATTACTCCAGTTGATTCCACCCACTCTTGGAGGTGACCTAGGATAGTCTTTGCAAACAATTTCCCTTCCCCATCTAACAGGGAGATGCGGCAGTAGTTTTCTGTTATGTCTTTCCGACCGTTCTTGAACATGGGCACAATCAGAGCCTCTCGCCAGGTGGCTGGGACTAAAACCGTCTCTATCACTGCGCTGAAAACTATTGCCAAGACCAGCCCTATATTGTTAGCTTGTGATAAAAAGATCTATAGGTAAGCAATCGGGCTTTGGTGCATTTCGATCTCACAGGGCTGAAATGGGCTTGAGTACCTCTTCAGTGCTCACTACAAGATCTGGTTTGTGCATTGACAGAATGGCCGGTTCTGGGTGAGGAATGCCCCTGTTTGCCACACGGGGTAGAGGCCTTGGCATTGAGCCATGCCGCCAGCCGCCAACCTACTGTGCCGATCCTTGATGGTGCGCTTGGAGAACCCAAGCCAAATCTTGCAATACGCTTCCTTGTGATCCGGGTGGAGATAGTAGAGGCACTGGGAGTGATTGTCCTCCACAAACACATTTCTCAATCCGCAGCTGGAGCAGAGTTTAAAGAGGGAACTGCCGTCCTTTTCCTCCCACATGATCCGGAGTGCGTTGTAGGCCCGATGGCATTCTGGAATCTTCAATGATAAACTCTCATCGATTCTGCCCTTGAGGGGCTTTGAAAGACGCCAACAAATGGATCGCTGCTTGCCGGTCAAAGGAACGAAAGAGCATGTGGGCTCGATTTGTCAAGAATAGGAACTTTTTCACAAAAAAGTGCGAAAATGTAGAAAAGATCTCCGAGCAAAACACAAGGACTCCCAACACTTGAACATGCGGTCAAAATCTGAAGATGGCTGCCAGAGGAAGGGCTTAGGGAGAGGGCAGTCACTGGCTGCAGGCACTATGACCCAGAGCTCAGTGATTGGTTTAGAGTAGAAAGACAGTTTGTAAGTGAAAGTGAAACTTTTTTTCTTTTACCGAGGATTCCCAGCCTGACGACAGAGAATTTTCATGAGCATGTGAATCCATGCCAGACTCCATGCTGGAGAAGTGCAATAACAAGCCCATTGCTAGGCCACATCTCCAACGAGATGCAGGAAATGCTTAATTAATCCTATGAATTCTATTATGGGAGAGATACCAACAGAGCATTGTGTACCCATTTTGTTTCAACTGAACACAATTTGACAAATTTGCAAAATGAGACCAAATATTAAACCATGCCATTTCATCAATTAGGGATCCATTCTCTTCTTCCCATTTAGTCATGTATACATGCAGCGGACAAAACTGGCTAGCATTGAGTATCCTATAGCAAGTAGAAATGTTTCTGTCTGGTGGGTCCCCCAAAAATAGATCTTCAATTTTCATTGTGTCCCTGCTACCCCGCATGGCTAACCTAGCACTGGCCACCCAAATCTGAAGCTGTATATAATTATATTTATCATCATCAGTTACTAAAAAGGCTTGACAGAGTAGCTCCTACTGCAAAAAAATGCCCTAATCAAACCAACCCTCCTTCGGACCACCAATGAAACCGGCAAGGACAAAGGCCTGGCGGAAACTTGGGTTCTTCCAAATTGGATTAAGTGGCGATGGGAATGTTGTGAGAGCATATTTCTTCACAGAGTTAACCTCAACTACTGTTGCCCTAGTTGTCTGAAGAACTTTAGTGAAAACTTTCCTAGACATTGGCATGCGCCAACACCATTCGTGTAAGGGAAGCCCCATGCCCGACATCTCAATATCTGCCCAGTGTTAAACCCAAGGACCTCTGATTTGCTCTCTAGAAAGGGGGGGGGGAGCGACTGTGCTGCATACAAATAACTTTCTAGATCCAAAACTGATTCCGCACTGTAGGCTGAGCAGACCACTGCATTTATACACGCCTACAAGGTCCCAGTAAGGCTGCTACCATCACATTTGTCAAACCGAATTTGAAAACAAAATGGAAGTTGCGGGCACAGCACATATTTATTCATAATTTCGCCATACATGAGGAATTTAGTATGAACTACAGCATCAATTATCTCTTTAATCTGGCAAGTACAACTTCTTGATTGATGTCACATTATAACTAACGCCACACTGCAACTTGATTCAACTCTAGGTATTGGTATATGTTTATCTTCTGTCAAAATACAGACTTTAAGCATTTGAACACGCTTAATGACTGTGCCGCAAAGTATACTCTAAAAGGACCACAGCATCCAGTTTCAAATCAATATTTGATTGCCAGATAAAGTACACCACTTTACACACAGGAAGTTCCAAGAATGATGCTTCTATTAAGTGTTAGGCCCTCTGAAAGTTCAAAGAGCATAACATGTGTAGTTCTTCTTAGAGAAATGTCAGAAGCGTGATGTTAATACCTTAGTCTTCCAATGAATATAACGAGACTCTCTAAAACAACTTTTAAATTGCACATGACTTTAGAACAAGAATTACACTTTCTTTTTAAAGAATTAATGTGTCAAATAATTTAGTATGGTACTAGCGCATTGGGGGAACAGAACTTCAGTTTCCATGGTGTGACAGCAATATTAGTGACAGAGAGAGTTGGAGATGAAAAGATCCAAAGAGTTACTCCCTGTGTGGCTAGGTGGATTATGGATAGAGAGGAGAGCGCGCTCACTAAGAAAAGACTGAAATTCAGATTTCTGAGAAGTGGTTGGAGAGGGAAGGCTAAGGTCACCTAAGAGAATGAGGTGATCTCTAGTGGAAAGAGAATCAAGGAGTTGCCCAAGATTATCAACGACTGGTCTTGTGAGACCAGGAGAGAGAGAGATGGAGATGTGACCTGAGTGAGGGGGACCAATAGTAGAGATTAATAAATTCACATAGAACTTGATTAGCACTCAAAGAGACCATCAGATGTTTTAAAGCAATGTCATTCAACAGATTGGAGGATTCAAGCAACAGTTAATTTATTTCAACAATGTTTCCAGAGTACTGTATATTTTTTTTTAAGTTAAATATTTGCTGCCTTTTCTTTGGACTAATTTTCTAGATAGAACATATAAAAATAGCATTTGCTGCACTCTTTTCTACAATCAAATGAAACACAGAATATTCTAGTTTGACATGCCTACTGTGAAACCTACCTGCAAATTATAATCTTGGAGGATTTTGACCAAAGAATCCCTTAAATTAGGAATCTCCATGCCCTCCTTAATGCGGCGAATCAGAAGAATGGGATCAACGTGTGTTCCAATATTGTTCAGCAGGCCAGTAATAAATGCTGCAGACAGAACAAACCAGGAAATAGCAAATTAAAATTGCTCTATGCAAAATGCTTCCTTAAATGGTTTGCTTTTTTAAATCTTTGGTGTCAACAACTATGCTGTGCATTTGATGTTTTCTTAATCTAATAAACTACACCCAACATAGAAATGTAAATTCCTATCAAATAAAGTACAACGATAGATTTCCGCACTTATTTTAACAGCCAATTCAGCATAATTTGTGAACACCAAGTTATAACTTTGAAGAACTCATGTGTATCCTCTATTTCTTACTAGATCTAATAATTGAAGGGGGAGGCTAAGAAGGTGGTCTCCACCAGAAGCAGAAGACAGAAAGTTGAAGAACAACAAATTACTTAACTCTCAGTAATATTCTTTCTGATGGATTTTCCACCTATGAATTCCTCATCCTTGATATCTATCTCGTAGTGTAGCTGCTCTTCGGAAATGTTTCCGCTGCCAAGGGACAGAGCAGGGTTTCACGTGGGTTAAGCCTTAAACCGCTATGTGCTGGACATGATGTTAGGGCCAATATGGGATACATTACTCACCGTAATAGTATTTCTGATACTTGTTACTGCTTAGATTCACATGCTGTGCATAGGCCAACATCTAGTGGAAGCTACGGAGTATTACAGTTTGTTTTTTGAAACTCGAAAAAGGGCGTCGACACAGGGCATGCAAGTTATACTATCCCTAGTGTGACGTCCACTGTACCCATGATCCCTCACGCGTGTAGGACCCTCAGATTGCTTTTTTTCTGACATGAGGTAGCATGAGGAGTAGCGCGAGTACAGATAATCCAAGCAGATGGATAGATAGATAGATAGATAGATAGATAGATAAGACTACAAGCAACCAACCGCCTTTTCTCAGAGGGGAGGAAGGGTGGGACGCATGTGAATCTAAGCAGATACAAGCATCAGAAATACGATTACGGTGAGTAATGTATCCCTTCTGAGGCTTGTGGAATCTGCCTAGATCACATGCTGTGCATAGATTAGCAAGCAATGTTAGAAGAAGGAGGTGGGAAGTGAGAAGGGTCATAAGCAAATAAATGTCTTAGAACCGCTTGTCCCACTTGAGTATCTGTCCTGGAATGGGTGTCAATGCAGTAGTGTTGAGAAAATGTGTGAATAGAGTTCCAAGTAGCTGCTTTGCAAATGGTGTCAAGGGATACATTTGCAATGAAAGCCAGAGTGGCCCCAATGCCTCTTGTAGAGTGGGCTCTTGGCGTGAAAGGCAAAGTCTTTTCAGAAAGGGAGTAACACAGCTGGATACAGTTAACAATCCACTTAGAGATGGCACCTTTAGAGACGCGATCTCCCTCCTTGACTGTATCTACGGAGACAAATAGTTGGTCTGTTTTCCTTAACGGTCTGGGTTTGTTTACATAGTATGGGACCGCTCTACGCACATCTAGGGTGTGTAGTTTCACCTCAGCCGAGCTTTGTGGGTCTTGGAAGGAAGCCGGAAGCTCGATGGACTGGTTCACGTGGAATTTAGAAATAAAAACTTAGGTGAGAACCTAGGATGTGTACGTAAAACCAGTTTATCTTTATGAACCGTAAAGAAAGGATCCTGCACCGACAGCCTGAATTTCACTGACCCTTCTTATAGATGTAATTGCTACTAAGAAGGCCGTTTTATATGTCAGGTGTTTGAGACTGCTTTTATGCATGGGCTCGAATGGGGGTCCCTTGAGTTTAGATAGCAGCACATTAAGGTCCCATCCTAGTGGTGGGTTAGAAATTGGAGGGTGAAGTCTCTTTACTTCTTCCATGAAGGCTTTAACCACTGGTACTTTCCACCACAACACCTTGTTATGGGAGGTGGTGTATGCTGACAGAGCTGCCAGGTGTACCTTCAGTGAATTAAAAACCAAACCTGCGTCCAGCAGGTGGGGCATGTATGTGACAATTGTGGAAGGAGTACAATCAACTGGGTTGATTTGCTTACTCTCGCACAAGATAACGTATCTTTTCCATTTGTCAAAGTAGCAGTGCCTCGTGTTTGGCTTCCTAGATTCTCTTAGGATGTCCATACATCTTTGCAGTAAATTGAGATGTCCGAACTCTATGACCTCAGGAGCCATGCTGCCAGGTTCATTGAGTTGGGTTGAGGATGCACCTTCTGACCTTAGTGCTGGGACAGTAAGTTGTGCCAGCCCGGGAGTTTGATGGGTTCGCATACCGCTAGTCTGCGTAAGTGCGGGAACCACGGTTGTCTCGCCCACATGGGAGCAACTAGGATGAGCGTCATCTATTCTCTGTTCATCTTGTTGACCACCTTCCTGATGAGGTGTTGGTGGAAAAGCGTACGCAAACATCCCTGACCAGTTCATCCCTAGGGCGTTCCCCTGGGGGTCTGGTTCGGGGAGCCTTGATGCGAATCCTGGGCATTGTCTGTTTTCATTTGTGGCAAATAGGTCTATAGTGGGGAAACCCCACTGAGAGTAGAGATCTTCTACGATTTCTCTGTGTAGACACCATTCATGTTCCTCTGGGAGGGGATCTCTGCTCAAAGCGTCCGCCAGAGAATTGAGATCCCCTGGAACATGTTGCGATGACAGGAAGATGTTCCGTTTGAGTGCCCATATCCAAATTTTCTGTGCAAGCTTGGACAGATTTGGCGAACAAGTCCTTCCTTGTTTTTGCAGGTAAAATATGGCTGTTGTGCTGTCTGTCCGGATCTGCACTGACAGGTTCAACAGGTAGGGCTCGAACGCTTGAAGCGCTCTGAATACTGCCAGAAGCTCTAACAGATTGATATGATTCTTGGCTACTGAGTGAGACCAGAGACCCTGAGCTGTGTGGTGGAGATGGCGTGCTCCTACCCTGACAGGCATGCGTCCGTTGTGACTATAGCCTGTATGTCAGGATCGTAAAAGGGTTTCCCCTTGGACAGATTTTCTCTTGTCCACCAGTGAAGGCTTTGTACAAGTGTTGGCGAAACGATCACTAGATCGTCCCACTGACCACTTGCCTGAGACCACTGTTTCGCCAACCATTCCTGCATGGGACGCATGCGCAGGCGCGCGTGCGAGACCAGGTAAAAACATGACGCCATCATGCCCAGCAACCGCATTGCTTTGCGTATCGTAATCTGCCGACCGGCCTGATATTGCAGAATTTGCAGCAGTATTTTCAGAATTCTTTCCTCTGATGGAAAGGCCAACCCCACTTGAGTGTTTAGGACAGCTCCTAGGAACTGTTTGGAGGTGCTTGGCACCAGACTTGACTTTTTCTCGTTTATGGAGAAACCTAATTCGAAGAGGAGGTCGATCGTTCTTTGAATGTTTGTTCTGCAAATTACTGGGGTCTCCCAAGTGATGAGCCAGTCGTCCAGGTAAGGGAACACTGGGATTGCCACCCTGCATAGGTGTGCCACCGACACCGCCAGTACCTTGGTGACTACCCTTGGAGCCGAGGCTATCCCGAAGGGCAGTACCTTGAACTGGTAGTGCTGACTGTCCACCCTGAAGCGCAAGTATCTTCTGTGCGCTGGGAACATGGAAATATAAAAATAGGCATCTTTCATGTCCAATGTTGCCATGTAATTTCCCTTTTTTAGGAGGGGGATTACCTCTTGGAGAATAGTCATGCGAAATTTTTGGGGCTTGACATACTTGTTTGCAGGCCGTAAGTCCAATACTGGGCGCATTGTCAAATCTTTTTTTGGCACAAGGAAGTAAGTAGAATAAATACCCTTGTTTACCTGGTGTCCCGGGAAGAGTTCTATCGCATCCTTTGCTAGAAGATTGGCGATTTCTTCGAGGAGGATCTTCTGATGGTCTAATGAGTGTACTTATTGTCGTGGAGGGTGGTTTCGGGGACACTCTAAAAGTTGTATGCAGTATCCTGCGGACACTGAACAGCACCCATCTGTCTGATGTGATCCCTTCCCAAGCTTGGGTGAAGTTGGAAATGCGTCCCCCTACTGGGGATGCGTGAGAAGGGACCCTGAACGGAACGTCACTGTTTTGGGGGAGTCGTGCCGCTGCCTCTACCCTTACCACAACCTCTTCCGTTACCCCTGCCATAACCCCGGGTAAACTGCTGGTTGTTGTTGTTCCATGGTGTACCCTGCCCCTGGGAAAAAATGGAGCCTCTCTGGGAATTTTGGCCGCGTGTGCGATGAAATTTCCCATTTCCCCCTTTGATACGGGGGTTTGTTGGTTAATTGGTCCAAGGATTTAAGAGTCTCGTACTCATCCTTGGCATTTTTTAGCACATCCTCTACCGCCTTGCCAAACAGTAGATCAGGCTCCACCGGTTTATCTATTAACGATGCATGGGTCTCGGGTTTGAACCCAGATTGCCGTAACCAAGCATGTCTTTTGATAACAGTGGTTTCTGCTATCAATCTGCCGGCGTTGTCCGCGGCATCAAAGGTTGCTTTTAAGATGCAACCGGACACGACTCTTCCCTCCGACGCAACCCTTGCCAACTGGCTTTTTAAGGGTTCTGGGGCAGAGTCGATGAGTGCCGCGACTTCTTCCCACCGGTGGCAGTTGTAACTCGCCAGTAGGGTGGTCGAGTTGGCGATCCTTGCCTGGTAAGCGGAAGTGGAAGCAACTTTCCTACCCAAACCATAAATCTTTTTGCTCTCCTTGTCGGGAGGAGCTTCAGAGGATGATAGGGGCGTTCCTGCCCTCTTTTGGGTGTGTGTCACTACCAGGGAGTCTGGTTTCAGATGCCCCCTTATGTACAGCGGGTCTGATTGGGCTGCCTTGAATAGTTTCTCTATCCTGGGGTTTACCACCCTGTTGAGGTTAGGATTTACAAGGGAAGGGTCTATTTTCCTTTGTATAGATTTGAGGATAGGGATGGCCAGGGCAACAGGTCTCCTTTCTCCCACTAATTCCTCGGCACGTCCCTCTCTTCCTGTGCTCCCTCGGTGTCAACGTGGAAGTGTTCTGCCGCTCTGGACAAAACTTCATTCAGGAAAGGTTGGTTGTCGACAGGGGAGTCGGTAACCGGGGGTTCCTTGTCTACTGGGGAGTCTACCCTGTAAGTTTCTGGGTCATCCTCATCCTCCTCTTGGTCCTCGTCATCCCCATAGTAGCCCGTCCCAGTTTGGTCTCCCAACGTGCCCAAATCTGGATCTTCACTAAAAGGTGGATCCTCATATTGAGAGTAGGGCTGTACACAGAAAGGGTCCGAAGATCGACCTTGTGTTGGTGTTTCAAACCGGGACTTCTCACTTGGGGGTATTGTGTCCCTAGAGCCTGAGGGTGTAGCCCCGTCAGGGGTATAGGAGA
Organism: Ambystoma mexicanum; assembly: GCF_040938575.1. Classification (NCBI taxonomy): domain Eukaryota; kingdom Metazoa; phylum Chordata; class Amphibia; order Caudata; family Ambystomatidae; genus Ambystoma; species Ambystoma mexicanum. Next base: position 850,822,530 of record NC_090930.1, read on the forward strand.
GGAAGTGCTCAGAATTCTTGGCATAGAAGTCTGCCAAGGCTGATATCCTAGACATAACTCTGTCTATGTCGTCACTCGACCATTCCTTAGAGCTGGGAATTACTCTTTCCTGGGAGGGTTTCCCTGTTTTATATTGGCTGGACCTATGGCCTTGTGCCGGGGTCTTGGGTAAAATGACAGAGAACTGAGACTTGTCTGTCTGTTTCTGTGGAGTAGAAGACTGTGACCTGTCCGACTGCTTCTGAGGTGTAGAAGAAGGTTGAGAGTGCTTCTTTTGTTGTTTTTCCCCCTCTCTGTGGGTGGAAGAATGTTTCCCCTGTGTTGTCACCCCTTCGGAGCTTTTCGATGTCTGGCGTCGAGGTTCGGGGGTAGTGCCCTTATCTCTAGAGCGGGACTCGGGAACAGCCGTCACGCGGTCTGCCGACGCCAACTCCTGGAGTGCGGCCTGGGGATAGAGGTCGGCATCGTCTTCCGACGATCGAACCTCCATTACTTTCGGGAGCGAGGCACCTTTGGCAACAGTGGATGGCTGCCTGGAGTCATGCGGAGATCTAGATCGATAACGCCCAGAGGACACCGATTCGGTGGACCGTTCTCTGTGTGCCTCTTTCCGAGAACTCGACGTGCGCATCGAGTCTCGGTGGGACTTCGCGTGTTTGGTGGTGTGGGTAGCGCTTGTGTCGCCGGGGGATTTCCCCATAGCTGCCCTGCCGGACAACCTTTCGAGGTCGGGGACTTGCGCTTGGTTGTCTCTCGACGTCACATTGCCCTTGCCGTCCGAAAGCACGACATTGCTGCCATCGCTGAAGGCGCCCTCCGCTGCCATGGCCTCTTGTTGCCTGGCGTGGTGGGCCCAACGTTTGGTCGAACAGTCCTTAAGGGTTTTCGGTTTAAACCGACTACACGCTCTGCAGTTGGCCTCGGGGTGGTCCGTCAGCAAGCAGAGGTTACATGTGGCGTGTCTGTCAACCCAAGGGTACGTGCGGTTGCACTTGGGGCAGAATTGGAAAGGGGTACCCTCCATACGCACCCTTTGGCAGCGGGCTAGCGTGTGTAGGAATATATAAGAAATGTCTATATATATTTAGAGTGTAGAGTATGTACCACCCCCCACTCTCCCTACTTGCAGGGCCGAGACCAGAGCCCTTCCAAGGCCCAATTCCGTTGTGCAGCTGTGGACGTTTGTTTTCCTTCTCCGTCAACGTCCATTGTCGAAGGTCGGTGACTCGACGTTGAGGTGAAGAAAATGGTGAAATATTACGATATTTAGCAAAATTATGGCTAAGGCCAGGGAACTCTGCGTGATGCTTCCGACCAGTATGGCAAAAAAAAACAATCTGAGGGTCATACACGCGTGGGGGATCATGGGTACAGTGGACGTCACACTAGGGATAGTATTACTGGCACGCCCTGTGTCAACGTCCATTTGCGAGTGTCGAAAAACAAACTAATACTCTGCAGCTTCCACTAGATCTCGGCCTATGCACAGCACAGCATGTGATCGAAGCAGATTCCACAAGCCTCAGATATATATATATATATATATATATATATATATATATAGGCGCTGCACCCGTGACATCAGTTTCACCCTTTTTCCTAGCACTCTGGTGGACGCAGAAACAAGGTGAACTATCTAACCTCCAAGAGGGGGAGTTCGGGAGGACGATGAGGAATCCATGGGAGGTGCATCCATCAGAAAGAACATTACTGAGAGTTAAGTAATGTTTTCTTCTAATGGACTCCTTCCTCCCACGGATTCCTCATCTTGATAGACTTTCAAATCAGTACAATAACCTGGAGTAGGGAGGGTAGTAGGGAAACCACCTAAAGCAGAAAACTCTGATGTTTTCTTTTTTGCCAAAACAAGCATTCTGACCAGACATAAAATCCAAACAGTAATGCTCAGCAAATGTGTGCAAGGAAGCCCATGTAGCTGCTGGGCAAATCTAAAGAACAGGGCCTCCACGTTGCAAAGCTGAGGTGGCGGCTAAGCCTCTGCTAGAGTGAGCCGAAGCACTCAGAGACCGCCTTGCCAGCCAGGTCATAGAATTCTGAAATGCAGAGAATGATCCATTTAGACAGGATCTGTTTGGTCACAGCCCTGCCAGTACAGGTACCAGCGTAACCAACGAAAATCTGGTCATCTGTTCTGGCCTCCCTTGAGGGCCTTCACAAGATCCAGCCAATGGAAATGCTCATCTGCCTTGAAAGGATGAGGCAGAGAAAAGAAGGCAGGCAGATCTTTTAAAGTGATGGATGTCTGAACCCACCTTCGGCAGGAACGAGGGTTTAACTCTCAAAGTCACCTTTTCTTTGAAGAAAACCAAGTAGGGAGGCTCAACTCCTGGAGCTCACTCACCACTCTACCGGAAATGGTGGTGACCAGGAAAATCACCTTAAGGGTGAAGTATCTTAACTAACAAGAAAGAAGAGGCTAAATGGAGCACCCATCAAAAACAATAACACTAAATTTAAAACCCATGCTGGGACAACTAACTGGCATGGGGGAATCCTATTAGAAAGATCCCATATGAATTGCATGACTGTGGATCGTGAAAAGGGATTGTTGCTCCGGGGTCCTCTTGAAAATAAAAATGGCAAGATATCCCTTCACTGTACAGCCCCGTCTGGACAAAAGACATAGGAAATGCCGAACAGAGGATGTGGAGTCAGAGGTCCAGATCCCTCTCCGGGCACCAAGCAGAGAACTTACGGCATCTTCAGGCATATATGAATTTGATGGCGGTTCTTCTAGCAGGGAAGAGGGATCCGTGTGATCACTGTGAACTGAAAATTCCAAATCCGAAAATGTCGATTTTGCTTTTCTTCACACATGTCACTGCAATTATATGCAGGGAGCGACACCCCGCATCCCCCTCCTCACACTCCCCAATAATTGGTATTACCCTAAGCCATATAATTGCAGTGAGATGCCTTGCAAAATCTTTGGCATGTTCATGTTCAGGATTTTCAGCTTCAGTATTTTGGTACGATATCAAGAAGAGTACGTCCAGAACGTCCTAAAACAGATCCCATTGCTTATACCCTAGCTTTTCAGCAGCCAGACATGAAGGTTCAGGCTGTGGAGGTTTGGGTGCAGGACCCTCCTCTTGAGTTCATAGTGGAAGCAAAGAGGTCCACTAGAGGAGTACCCAATAGGAGAAAATATCCTCCAGTACTTCCTGGCAGAGTTCCTACTTTTGGGATGTTGACTGTCTGCTCAGTACATTTGCCAGCACATTCTTCTTACCGGCCAGGTGGGCTGCAGTCAGAGATATGCTTTTCTCCTAATCCGAAAATCACAATTGGATTGCTTCTCTGCACAGAGGCAAGGAGCCTACAACACCTCACTTGTTGATGTAATACATGGCAACAGTGTTGTCCTTCAGGACCAATACAGTTTTGGCCTTCACATAGCGAAGGAAAGCCCCCATTAATGTTTGCGCTGGCCATGGAACCTCTTGCGGCTTACTGCGAGAGCAAAACCTGCATAGAGGGATTCAGCTTTATTCCTATAAACTGATTTTGCTTTATGCGATTATATAGCACTATTTATAAAGGATCCTTAAACCCGTTAATGAGACAAGTGACCAGATTCGGGGAACATTCTGGTCTGAAAACGAATAATGGCAAATCTGTGATTTTTCCCCTAACTCGAACCACGTTGACAACTTAGGGTTTAAGTGGGAATTGGACCATGTCAAATACTTGGGAATTGAAATTTCTCAAGATCCGGATGTGCTCTTCCGGGAAAATTATGGTCAAGCGATGGAGGCAATCAAGGAGCAGGTACAGAGGTGGCATGGTCTACTGCTCTCCTTAATGGGCACATTACAGCAATAAAGATTATTCTCCAGCCGAAAGCCCTCCATTTATTTTTGAATATCCCTATCTACCACCTGGGATTTCTTTTTTTCACGCTCTGTGGAATTCTGTTGGAATTTCACTGGGCTGGGAAATAACAGTCAATTGGAACACTCTGTCCCAAACGTATGTGAAAGGTAGGGTGGCACTCCTGGATTTCGAAAGGTATTATTGGGTGGCTCTGACCATTTCTTCTTGATTTGGCATGAAACAAGACCTTCACGATCACATGTTCAGATCGAGAGGGCTGTCGCAGCTCCCGAGTTACTCCAGACGACAATACTAGAGACTATAAAGCATAAACTAACAGTGATCAATATTGTTTCTTTCACTTGTGCAGCTTGGTACAGGATAGCTGATGCAATCGGAGTAGGGACTTCATATTCTCCTTTGATTCCAGCCCAAAATGTTTGTGGAATGGGGATTACACATGAACAGGCCTACATATGCCTAATAACTAAAATCTGCATTTCTACACTGTGGGACCATTACAGAGAGGATTTAAAAAATATAAAAAATGTAAAAAAGGGGAGGAAAGCAACCACTGCCAGCCGAATCGCTCTCAGATCCAGCAGATTAATGTGCTCCTGGCACTCTGATGGGGCACTCTGTTTGGGACCACAGTCCGCTTACCGTAAGATTATGAGGCGAGCGCCCCAAAGCTCCAGCACCAGATACATGACTAGAGTTGCTTGTGGCCAAGGTTAAGGAAACACAACATGCCTCTTAGGAGGTTGTCCTTCACGTATCACCATTCCAGGACTCCAGACATGCTCTCTGAGACCAGAAGAAGGTCCAAAGTTTGTCCCTCAAACTGCTAACATTGTGAGCTCAGAAGCCACTGCAGTGACGACCTGCACAGTTAGGCCTCCATAACCACAAGGATGCAGGAGGCTATATGACCCAGCAATCATAGAAAATCTAGGGCTGGAACTTTTGTCTGTGGTTGTAAAACTAGGACCATCTTTTAGATGTTTGCATCTCTGATCTCAGGTGGCAATCTCCCGCCCAGGCGAGTGTCCAAGACCGCTCTGATAAATCGGAGAGACAGTACAATCGGAGACTTCTTGAAGTTCTGGGAGAAGTCCAAGCTGTGCAACAGGCTGCAAGTCTGGAACAGGTGGGACAATGTAAGTACTGGGGAGCAGGCACAGACGAGCCAGTCGACCAGATAGGGAAAAAGTGAATGCCTTCCATTCTGAGGCAAGCCACCACCACTGCCAGCAGCTTGGTAAAAACCCTGGCTGCCAAAGAAAGTCAGACAGGCAAGACCTTGAACTGGTAGTAGCAGTTCCCCAACTTGAACTTCAGGTACATCCTGTGCTTCTTGTGGATGGCCACATGAAGTAAGCATTCTCGAGATCGAGGGAGACTAGCCAATTGTTCAGGTCCAGGGTCTGGACGACAGATACAAATTCAGAAGCCGCAAATCCAGGCTGCGTCACAGACCTCTGTCATTCTCATGCACAATAAGGTAGGTGGGGTAGGGAACCAGTTCAGCCCTCAGGACTCTCTTCAAAGGCTGATCAATACCCTGGGGCTCTCTGACCAGTCCCTCTTCATATTTCTCTGAATGGACAGTTTGTCTTTGATTCGCTTAAACCTCTTCATTACAGACACGTCACCTCCCCTCCAACGCTCCAAAACATTGAGTTTGACTGTTTGATACACCTCATCATCCTCACAAGCCCTCATCCACCCTTCTGCCAGCGCATCAACACTAAAAATGTCATTTATCTCCTCCCCCTAGTCATCCTCCAGCACATTGTTATCTCTCCTGACTGGAATGCATGACAAGGCATCAGCAACAGGGTTCCTCCTTCCTTCAACATGCTCAACAATTAAATTCAACCTCTGAACTCGAGTCACCCACTGCATGATCCTCCGAGACACACCATCAAGACTACAATACTACTCCCATACAAATACACTTTGAACTTCTCGATAGCCCAGATCACAGCCAAAAGCCTCTTGCTCAATCACTGAATACCTCCTTTCCACATCCCTCAAGGCCCTCGAGGCAAAGCCCACTGTGGATTACTAACGATTGCCATCCTCTTGCAGTAATACCCCACCTAGTCCAAGGTCGCTGGCATCACTGTGTACTACTGTCTTAAGCCCCTCCCTGAAACCCTTCAGTACTGGTGCATGCACACTACACTTTTCACATCACAAAATTCCTCATCACACTTGGCAGATCAAAGAAATATCGTCCCTTTCCAATGTGGGTAATGAACGCTGTGAAATCACGTGAGTCTGGGTGTAGTGGTAAGCGGATTTCAAATCAAGCCACGAAAATACCTTGGCCCCAGACAGATCAGATATGAGCTCATTGATCTTGGGCAATGGAAACATTTCCGAAATCACACACCTGTTGAGTCCCCCAAGATCAATACACAACCTGACAGCCCGGTTTCCTTTGCGTGCTATGACAATGGGGCTAACCCACTCTGACACTTTGTTGGGCTCTATAGCTCCTGCCCTAGTCATGTGTTCAAGTTCTACCTCCACCTCCTTCTTTAAGGCCAATGGGACCGGCCTGAGCTTAGCTACTATCGGAACAAATCCAGACCTACGTTTGATTTTGTGCATAAACTTGGAGAAACAACTTACCTTGTATTGAAAAATATGTGGTGCCCAGGTGGGAATATCCTTGCAACATTCACCCAAATCATTCTCCTTGGAGCAAACGTCAATCACACTTTTGCCATTGGCAGCAGTCGTGTACACAGGTTGACTGGCATTGGAGTCAAGATTAATTCCTAGGACATGGACTGCTCCAAGAGAGCAAATCTCCAATGACGTTTGTTACATATACTTTCCCATCAACCAACCTACCCTGCAATTCCAGAACTGCTGGCATTTGCCCAATTATGTGAATAGGGTTCTCCCCATAAGCATTCGCCTTAACGGATGCTTCCTTGACAACGCATTTCTGCAAAAATATTCTCCAAAGTATCCCTGCCTAGGAGGTTGTAGTCAGCTCCACTGTCAACCAACATGAGAACTTCTTTCCGAGTAAGCTTAAACAAGGACCTGAGACCTGATCTCTGAATTACAGACTGGTTCCTTTGCCTGTTCAGAAAGAATAGGTCTAATTGAATTGCACAGGACTCTCTCCAGCTCTGAGGTGGCCAGGTCCATGATTTCACCAGATTCTAGGCAAATCAAATGATCGGGATGAATTTTAATAACCATCTGAATATCAGTTCTAACCGTGTTGCCCTCTTTGATTGCGGGAGCGTGGGAAGATACCAATGTTCATGAAGATAGCATTGTTGAGTGCCCTTATCTAGAAAAACATCTGTGCCTTGCAATGACAAGGTTTCGCTTTTGTTCCAAAATATATTGTGAATGCTTGTATCTGCAAATGTCGCTCTAAATGGGAAGAGAAAAACATACTCAATTTGAGACAGGAAGTACTATATCAAAGCCAGTAAAGTGTATCGCCTCCTTACAAGGTGACTTAAGGAGAGAGCCGCTGCACAAGCGATTGCAAAACTTAAAAAGACAGAGGTGACTAATAACAAAAAATGCTTCTTTTTCCTTCTTGTCCATGCAGACCAAGGGTTGTTCTTCGGTACGGTGCTTTGCTACGGGTGACCTTGAACAAGTCCGTTTGTCACCCTTCTTGTGAAGAAAGAAGGGTGAACAATCTTGCATCCCGTTCACAAAGTGCCTTGGGGTGCATCAACTGGCATGACCCACAATCCTGCATGTTATGCTTCTCACTGAGGCAATAAAGCCAGATTCAGCCAGGATCTGAGATGGATATCCAACTTCTGCAGTCGATGCAGGATTTAAAACCAGAGGACTTCGGTGTATTCGGAATGACGTTAAAAACGAGAAGCTAAGAACTTCAAAGTAGACATGTTCCCAAACAATGAGAAAATATGAACAAAGTTCACAGTGCATTAATATATACTCGCCACAACGTCATATCTGGCACAGGTCACTTAGAGGCATCTGGCAGAGCTGACATGGAGCTGTGCTATGCAAAGGGCAGCTGCGCTGGGAGACAGCTATCAAAGATGAGGAATCTGAGCAGGAAGGAATTCATTAGAACATACAGGGCAGCAAGGTAGCCCTTTACACCAGGCACCTGGAGACCCTGCCAGGCAAGGTGTTGTAAGAACAATAGGACAGATGCTGTGTTGTACAAAAGGGGATCTATTCAATTGTCCCTGCACCAGTCTTTGTTTTATTATTTATATGCGCGCCAGACCCGGGGGTATTAGGGCGCAGAAGGCAAAAGAGGGTTGTTCAGCTTTGGTTACATTGCTGTAGAGCAGCAAACATTATATACATAATTAAGGCAGGTTACATCAAGAAAACAAATATATACAGTGCATAGAGTTAGGGCAAGTAGTGTTGTCTGAATGTAGTAAGGTGTCAAATGTAATTTCCCTTTATCCAGTGGAAAAGGTTGGATCTAAAGCGAAGATAGGGTAGGCCTTCTCTTAGTGTCGGTGGGAGCGAGTTCCAGTATTGGGAAGCTTTGACCGGAAAACTGCTTCCACCAGTCTTTATACGATTAAATCTAGGCACTAGTAGGAGGTTGGCGTTGGCTGTTCTCGAAGGACGATTGGAGGATTGTCTGGAGAATCTGCCAATGAGGTATTGTGGGCAGCATGCTGTAGGCATTTGTGTGTCAGGGATGCTGTTTTGAGAAGAATTTGAACTTTTGTAGAGCGCCAGTTGTTGGATCTTCTGAAGTCAGATATGTGGGCTTTCTTGGGGATGCTTAGGGCTGGTCTCTGGGCATTATTTTGAAGAATCTGGATCTTATTGGTAATGTATTTATTACTCTCCACATATAAAGCATTAAAATAATCCAGTTTGGATAAAACAAGGGCTCTTGCTAAGGTAATGCAGTTATTAGGTGAAAGGAAGGGTTGCTGCTCTGATGAGCTTGCAGGTGTAAGCTGTAGCTGAGGCAATGGAGTTGACTTGTTTTTGAAGTTTAAAGTAGAGTCTAGATAGAATCCAAGGGTTTTGACTTCCTGTGATGTCATTGTTGTCCATTTTAAAATTCGAGTAGAGATGGCCTAGTTTGTGGAGGTTAGCAGGGGTGCCGAGAATGAGGAGTTCCGTTTTGTCATCATTCAGGCATAGACCATGAGAGGCCATCCATGCTTGGATGATGAGGTACACTCTATTCATGAAGGCCAAATCCTTGTAATCTCCTGTCAACGGGATGAGGATCTGTGCATCATCCGCATAGTTAGAGTAGGTGATACCCAGGCCATCTAGATCATCACAAAGGGGCTTCGTAAAGATGTTGTACAGAGTAGGAGAAACGCAGGAGCCCTGGGGCACACCGGAGGTGATGGGTATGGGGTCAGCGGCTGCTGAGGGTGAGAAGACCTGCATTGTTTTATTTTCAATGAAGGATTGAATCCATCCTATAGCTTCTTGTGAGAAGTGAGCGGCAGAGTCCAAATGGTTGCAGAGAATCTTATGGTCGACGAAATCGAAAGCCGCCGATAGAGAAAGTAGCAGTAATAGTGCTCTCTTACCATTGCCTCTCAAGGCGTCCATTTGTGCTTTGAGGTCGATGAGCGCAGTATCCGTTCCATGGTGTGGTCTAAAACCTGACTGAGGCACTCCTAGGAGATGGTTGCATTCCAGAAATTGTTGGATTTGGAGGTACGCCACCTTGTCTAAGATTTTAAGCAGGAACAGACTGTGGTGATAGGAAGATAGTTTGTGGGTATGGAGGGGTCAAGTGTTTATTTTTTGAGGAGTGGGAGGACCCATGACTGTTTCAGGTTGTGGCGAATGGTGCCAGTGGAGAAGGAAGCATTTATAAGTTTGGTAATAAATGGGGAGAGGTCACGTGCAGCATCTTTTATGATTTGTGCTGAGCAAGGGTCACCGTGGCAATTAGATGGTTTGAGGGTAAGGATGACTTTCAACTTCAAAGATGGATACTTTCTTGAAGTGGAAATGGGGTGTAAGTAGGGTGGGAGGAATGGTAGGCTCGGTGGTCAGGGGCACAGGTGCAGAGATTGTTTGGATTAGGGGCGAGGAGGAGGGTTTCTTTTTTATTATTGATCTTGGTTTGGAGGGTCAATATTTTGCTAGATAGGGCGTTCTGAATACTGGTGCACCAACCTTTGTCTTTAAGGCAAGTATCTGGGGCTTAGATAGGCGTTTCTATCTCTTTGAGGACAGTGAACAATTCTTAGTATTAGAGTTGGCTTGAGTGATGCGCAGGTTGTATGATTCTTGTTTGGCAAGGATACTCTCTTTTTTTTGTAAAGGGAAGCTAGTTTGCTAAGGTTATTTTTGTTGGTGTCAGATGGCTCTAGTCTCCACATTTGTTCGCATTTGCGCTTCACCAGTCTGATTGCTTTCAGGTGGGGAGAGAGCCAAGTATTCACGTGTTTTTTTCGGTTTACTCTTTCTGACTTTCAATGGTGCTATGGTGTCTAGGGCAGGTAGCATTGCTTTGTTGTACTCTTCTACTAAGATGAATGGGTCTGTGAGGGCAGGAAGAGTGTTCAAGGTAGAATCAGGGGGACGAGTTTGTCGGTTGTAATATTTTTTTGTTTCTAGTGGGAATGGCAGGAGCTATGCTATCGGTTTGTAGGGGGGCTGTCACCTCTAGGGAGAAGGAGATCAGGTGGTGGTCGGTCCAGGGCAACGGTATTGAGGAGGTGATGGAGGTCTGGCAGTTTTACTCTGCTATCCAGTCGAGGGTTCTACCTTTAGTATGGGTTGCACCTGTTACCTTTTGGGAACCCTAATTTCTCAAGGGAATCATTGATCTGCGTAGCGTTTTGATCTGATGGGTCTTTGAAGCCAAGGTTAAGGTCTCCCAAGAGAAGGCACTGTGAGGAGTTTTTAAGGTTGTCAGACAGGATATTAGTAAGATCTTCTTCAAAGGAGCCTAGTGGGCCTGGAGGTCTGTATATGAGGTCTGGGTATCGGAGATGGTCAGCTTGGCGGTGAGGGATTCGCAGGAGTCTACATTTAGTGGGGGTGCGAGTCTAAGCGCTAAGCTAGTTTTAGCAATTATGGCCTCGAGAGATGGTACAATCTATTCTTAGAAGGGTGTAGTCCTTGGGGATGGCTAGCATGATCGCTGGGCCGGCTGCTGAGTGCAGCCAGGATTCAGTGATAGCGAGGAAATCGATTTTTTTCCATGAGGAGAAGATAGGCTATTTCGTTAGCGTGGGCCACCATAGAACAGGTGTTTATTAGAGCTCCTTTTATGCAAGTCTGTGTGGGCTCCAAGGGTAGTGCCTGTGTGTTGAGGGTGCGCCTAGGGTGGGTGTTGTGGTCTCGATTAATTTGGCTGTTGAGTTGGAGTGGGTGCTGAGTGTTGGTAACTTTGTGAGAGGGGGCTTTGGAGTAAGGCTGCTGGCCTCTTAGGTTTCTAGTAGTGTTATTAGGCGGAGGATATGAAATGTTGTCTAGAGGTTCATACATTTTGGGAAGTCTGGCGTGGAGCTTGAGGTTTCTTTGGAGGAGACAACAAGGTCTTGTAATCGGGCCATTTAGACAAAGGGGTTTATTGTGGAGTGTTGCATATGCATGCGTTGATGAAGGCAAGGTATGTGGCATGGTATGGTCTAGTATCCTTAAAAGGTATAGGATAGTCCTCAGTAGGACAGTGTAGGTCAGAGGCATATACAGTTTGTGTGTGACGTGGCTGGCTAGTGTTAAGTGTGGCATTAAAGTTAGTGGGGGGTGTTGAAACGCGAGTGTCAATGGCTAGGTGAGGCAGTATCGCGGAGGTTGTGGCAGATGTGTAGATGGATATGGACGATCTATCTAGGGTAGAGTGATAGCAATGAATCAATAGTGGCACAGATGTTTAGATACCGTGATTTCACAATGGTGTGGGCATAAGGGCTAGGTTCAAGGTATGCACACATGTCTAAAATCAAGGTAAGCGCAGATGCACAAATATCTAGATTCAAGATGGGCATAGATACCTAGATGCAAAACTGATGCAGTGGTCACAGAGGCAAGGGTCAGCATAGGCATAGGAGCTAGATTCAAAGTATGCGCAGCTATCCAGATTTGAAATGGGCACCAATACACAAATATCTAGATTCAAAGTAGGCACAGATACACAAATATCTAAATTCGAAATGGGTACAGATGCGCAGAGATCTAGATTCAAGATAAGCACCAATGCATAGATATCTAGGCTCAAAATGGGCGCAGATGCACAAATATCTAGATTTGAAATGTGCACATGTCTAAGATCGAAGTAAGCACAGATGCAGAAGAACAAGTTACTTACCAACTGGTAACGTTCTTTCGACTGGATGTTCCTCCAACGTATTCCTCATCTTAGATGTATTCCATCCAGCTTTGCAGCTCGGACATTTTTTCGGCAGAGGGCGCCATGCGTCGATGTAGTCGAGTCAATGGTCCCTCGAAGGCCTCCGTCGAGGGCGACGTCATCGGGTGTATAAGTAGCACACGTGGCGCCCGTGGCCTCAGTTCTTTTTTGCCCCTCTTTTGTATCTGTGATCTTGTACTGTGTAGATTGTGCCAGCAGACAGTTATCAGCCTTGCAAGATTTTGAGATGGCAATAACCCGGAAAAAATCTACAGAGGGGTCGGTTGGGAGGGCGATGAGGAACATCCAATCGAAAGAACGTTACCAGTTGGTAAGTAACTTGTTCTTCGAGTGGATTGTGTCCTCCAACGTATTCCTCATCTTAGATAGGCTCCCAAAGCAGTATTTCGCATCGTTCCTCTGGAGGAGGGGTCAGATTTCTTTCACCAATGCCTTTAGATGGCGGAATAAAACGCTGCTTTTCCAAAATTCAGCTCCCAGCTCTCTAGACTGGGAAGCATCCAGGCTATAGAATTTTGAGAAGGTGTGAAGTGAAGACCAAGTTGCTGCTTCGCAAATGGACCTTATCGGGACACCTCTCTGAAGGGCTGTGGAAGAGGCGACGCCTCTGGTGGAATGAGCCCTTAACCCTTCTGGTGGGTCTTTTTGTGCTAGTCTGTAGCATTCTGAAATGCAAAGCACGATCCAGCGTGAAATTGTCTGTTTTGTTACTGATTGACCCAGTTTTCTTCCTTTGTAGCCCTTAAACAACTGGTTGTCCACTCTAAGCCTAGAAAGTCTAGAGATGTAAAAGCTTAAAGCTCTTTTTGGGTCCAGTCTGTGTAATCTTTCTTCCGCCTTAGAAGGATGAGGTGGAGGATAGAATGAGGGTAAACAATGTTCTGACTTAAAAGAAAATCAGATATTACCTTCAGTAAAAATGATGGTTTAACCCTCAATACAACTCTGTCCTTATGGAACACAGTTTAGGGTGGCCCAGAAGACAGTGCCTGCAATTCGCTCACTCTTCTTGCTGATGTTAGAGCAACTAAAAAGGCTGTTTTCCATGTTTATAATCTTAATGGACATCTGTGCATAGGCTCAAAAGGGGCACACATTAAGAATTTTTAGACTAAATTTAGATTCCAAATCGGTACTTGAAATGGGTGAGGCGGAAACGCATTAGTGAGTCCTTTTAAGAATTGTGTTATCAAAGGAATTTTGAAGTAGGAGCATTCTTCCGATGAGCGCTTGAAAATGGAAAGCGCTGCAAGGTAACCTTTTATTGTTCCGATATTCAGACCTCTGTGCGCTAGGGTCAGAAGGAAAGATGGTACTTCCGGAATAGAACATAGAGAAGGATCGACATTCTTTTCCCTGCACCAGTTGCAAAACTTTTTCCAACGGCAACGGTAGAGAGACTTTGTTGCTGGCCTTCTTCCCTAAAGCAACACCTCCATAACATCATCTGGAAGGTTCCAATCCCTGTATCTCAGCCTTTCAGATACCAAGCATGAAGGTTGAGTGTTCTGACCTCTGGGTGGGGAACCTGACCTTCCATTTGAGAGAGAAGGTTCTCTCTCTGAGGAAGACGTACTGGAGAACAGATGGACATATCTAGAAGGTCCGGATACCACGTTCTCCTGGTCCAATCCGGAGCAATTAGGATCATGCGGTTCCTGAATCGTCTCAGCGTCCTGATGACCTGAGGAATGACGGGAATGGTACTGGTTGCGAATCGGTCTACCTGAGGGGTTCCCCAAAGGGCGAAGATCTCTTGAATGACTTCCTGAGCCAATTCCCATTCGTGGGACACCGTGCTTTGCCTGCTCAGAGCATCTGCCGTCATATTCTCTTCCCCGGCTAGATGAATTGCCGTTAAAGAGATTCCTTCCTGAATCGCCCAATACCAGAGCTGCATTGCCTCTCTGCACAGGGATAGTGACCACACACCTCCTCTTTTGCTTAGGTAGTGCATGGCCACTGTGTTGTCCTTCATTATCAGGACATTCTTTCCCCTGACAGATGGCAGGAAGGCCTTCAGCGCTAGTCTGATTGCCCTCAGCTCCAAAAGGTTGATATGTAGTTTGGACTCCGATGGAGACCAACAACCGTTTATTGTAAATCGTTGGCATGTGCTACCCCACCCCAGGAGTGAGGCGTCCGTCACTACTGTGATCTCCGGCCATGGTTGCCAAAAAGGTTCTCCCTTTAGGATGTTCTCTGCACAGGTCCACCATAGAAGGTCTTGTCTGACCTTGTTCGGAATCTGAAGAAGATCCGTCATTTGACCCGAGGACTGGGACCACTGAGTCTTTAGGGCCCATTGAAGGGATCTCATCCTCAACCGTGCCTCTGGCACCAGATAGATGCAGGATGCCATGAGGCCGAGCAACCTTAAAAAGTCGTAAGCCTGGAGATTTTGGGCATTTTGGAATTTGGAAACCATCTGAAGAATGTCTTGAACCCTCGTCTTGGGAGGCAAGCTCTTTCCCAAGGATGTGTCTAATACAGCTCCTATGTACTGAAGCTGTTGGGAAGGTGTCATCTGTGACTTCTTTAAATTGAGGGAGAAGCCCAGTTTGTGGAGGAAGTGGCAGGTGACTTTCAGATGATCCAGTGCTTGCTCGGCAGAGCACGCTCTGATCAACCAATCGTCCAGGTAGGGGTAGACATGAATCCCCCCTCTCCTGAGGTGCGTTGCCACCACTACCATTAACTTGGTGAAGACCCTCGGGCGGAGGTCAACCCGAATGGCAGGACTCGAAACTGATAGTGTGAGTCGCCAACTACGAAACTCAGGGATTTTCTGTGTTTGAGATGAATCGACACATGAAAATAAGCATCCTCGAGGTCCAATGACACCAACCAGTCATGGAGTTGAAGGGCCTGAAGGATCTGAGAAAGGGTAACCATCTTGAACTTGTCCTTCCTGAGGAACTTGGTCAAGTTCCTGAAGTCCAAAATGGGTCTCATCCTCCGTCCTTTTTGGGGATCAAAAAATACGGGGAGTACCAACCCTTGTTCCTCTCCGCTGCAGGTACTGGTTCTATAGCACCTTTCTCCAGCAGGGTTTGAAAGTTTCAACAGGTGTCTCCCTGGTGGATTGCTTTGAGGTTGCTTTAGAAAAGGAAGGCAATAGCCTTGGGCTATTATTTCTAGAGCCCAAACATCTGAAGTAATGGCTCGCCATTCTTGCAGATGCTGCGACGGCCTGCCCCTTACAGGTGTTTTGTGGTGCAAGTCCTCAAAGTGGTTTTGTGGCGGATGTTGCAGCTGCTGATGGCAAAGAGGCTGCAGCTGGAGCTGGCTTAGCACGTTTTCCTCGTCCACCACGAGTGGCCTTTCTTTGGCCCCTTTGACTGGCCATTCCTCTCGTCTTCCCGTCTGAGGTGTAATAACGATAGGATCGTCCCCTCCATGATTGCCCTTGTGCACGAAAAGGCTAAGGCTAGGAGCTGCTCCTAAAGATTTGGCCGCTGCTTTTGAGGTCTGCAACCTCTCTCTCGTCAGCCTTGTTGACAAAAAGGTGAGACCCGTCAAAAGGCATGTTCAGGAGGCTGTTCTGTACGTCTGGTGCAAAACCCGACTTCCATAACCAAGCAAACCTGCGCATTACCGTGCTAGTGCCCATGGACCTGCTTACACTATCCGCAGTGTCCAATCCAGATTGAAGGGATTCCTGCATGGCCTCCTTTCCATCTCCAACGATGGCTAGGAAACCTTCCCTTTCTTCCCCTTCTGGCATAGCGATGTACTCCCACAGAGTGTACAAAAATTTTGCCAAGGCACATGTGGAGTTGGCAGATTTTAATGCCATGCTCCCTGCTGAAAATACCTTCCGTGCCCAACCATCCACTTATCGTCCCTGTCTGGAGGGATAGACGGGTATGCAAGTTTGTTGGAAGCTATGGCTGCCTGTATGACCAAACTCACGTGAGTTGGATGTTTTGACAGATAGCCGGGGTCACTACTGGCTGGCCGGTATTTTGATGCGAGGGATTTATTTACCGGAGGAATAGAATCCGGAGTTTCCCAATTCTTGGCCACCCTGTTTTGTAAGGCTACATGAAAAGGTAGTACTGGGTCTTCAGTGGGACCATGGTCCAATATGTCTGTTAAATCGTCCTGGACGAATTGGGCTGGTGGTCTAGCCCATCCCAAGTAATCGACCACCTTGGTCATTAACTGACGGTAAGATGGACTGGCATGCTCTCATGGATCTGGTCTACCAAAGTCATTCTCAGGAGAGGTGTCAATGCCACATGCATTGTGTAAAGACTCCACCAAATCCCTCATTCTGCTTTCCTCTGAGATCAAGCATTCTGGGACATTTGGGGTGCCATATTCCAATCCAAAAGGTACATTTTCCTTCTCGGATCTCTCCTGTTCCTCAAAAATTGAGGTTAAGGATTTGAAAAACTCCTTCCTAGGGAGAGGCTTGAAAACCTTCTCTGGGAGAGGAGGAAGAGGAAGAGGTGTAGTACCAGGCTCAGAAGAAATTACATGTTTTGTAACTTTCTCCTTCTCTTTTTCTGGCTGCCCTGGCTTGGTTGGAGCCTTTGGCGCCAAGGGTTTCGGCGTCGACGTCGATAAAGGCATCGACGGCATCAATGACATAGTGGTCGTCGACAGGGTCTGCTTCGAGGGCATCGAGGCACCCTTCGAGGTGTGATAGGTCTCGAACGGCGTCAGTTACCTCGAGCGGTCGACTCAAGCATTTATTGCTCGGCATCCTGGAAGGTTCTCTATCCTCCCTATTACGATCACCCGGGCTTGAGGGCGCGCGAGTGTCGGAGCGATGACGCTCCCGGACGGCTTCCGAAGAAGGCGCGGACCGAGGCTTTGCCTTCTCAAACACCTCCATCATTTTGACCCTGAATGCTTCCCACTTTTTCAGTAGACGAATGTTTTGTGGGGCATTTCATTTTCAGAGACTCGTCTGATGACGAGGTGGAGGGAGACCTATAGCGTGGTTTCTTCGACTTTTTTGACGAAGATGACGAGCGATGAGAATCGCTTCGGGATCTAGATCGATGCCTTTCGCGTCGAGGAGATTTTTCCCCATGGGGTCTCGACTCGACGCTAGAAGTTTTTCGATCCTTCCGACCTACCTGTAGCTTCTCGCAAGGCCTTCCCCGTCATCGCCTGACACTTCAAACAGGCCTCCATGTCATGCCCTTCCCCGAGACACCACAAAAACTCGCGGTGCGGGTCCGTGATCGAGATTTTTGAGCCGCACTACTTGCATTTCTTAAAACCCGATCTCGGGGTCGTGGTCGGCGTCGATGACGAGGACATAATTACTTCTCGTTATATTATATTTCTTGACAGAACTCGAAGCAACGTAACTGCGGAAAAACAGAACTGAGGCCAACAGGCGCCGCGCGTGCTACTTATACACCCGATGACGTCGCCCTCGACGGAGGCCTTCGAGGGTCCATCGACTCGACGACATCGACGCACAGCGCCCTCTGCCGAAAAAATTTCTAAAGAGCAGCAAAGCTGGATGGAATACATCTAAGATGAGGAATACGTTGGAGGACACAATCCACTCGAAATATCTATATTCAAGATAGGCGCAGATGCCTAGGTGCAAAACTGTTACAGTGGTCACAGAGGCTAGGGTTAACATAAGCACAGGGCAAGGATTCAAGTATGCACAGCTATCTAGAATCAAAGTAGGCACAGATGCACAAATGTCTAAAATCAGAATAGGCGCAGATTCCTAAATGCAATAATACTGTTACTGTGGTCACAGTGGTCATAAAGGCTAGGGTCAGCATGAGCACAGGGCAAGGATTAATGTATGCATAGCTGTCTAGATTCAAGATAAGCACAGAAGCCTAGATACAGTGCAATTACATTAGTCACAGTGGTCTCAAGTTTAGGGTCAGCATGGTTACAACAGGGCTAAGGTGCAATACGTTTACAGTAGCTGGGTTGACCAAACAAGTATGGTAAACAGTGAATGCTGTGAACACATTTTGGGAACAAGCAAGCAGATAAGTAAGATATGTTTTAAGAACGTTCATAATAGTCATGACACGACAGGTGCCGGTAGAGATAGAAGGTCTAGTAGCGTAGTTTCCGAGGTTTCAAAGGGTGAGATACACGTGCAACGGTGGGTTGATGGAAGGCAGGTGGTGATTTTTGAAAGTTAGACTCCATATGTCTGCGCTGCGGAAAAGTGAAACAGTGCACACGACATTTCCAAAGTCGTGCCGTGTTGGGCATGGGCAAAGTTACGTATTATTGCGGGAGGCGATAGTTAGGGGCTTGCAGGAGGCAAATGAAACAGGTGGTCTGGGGGTCGCTGATGTTAAGAAGTAAAAGGAAGTCCTTTGCCAGATGGAAGCGAGCGTGCAGATCTTTTTCCAATGGTAGCTGTATAATTTTTCATAGCTGGCCTTGCAGAAAGTGAAACCTTAATGACTTCTATCGGGAGGTCCGAGTGCCTTTACCTCAGCCTTACAGAAGCCTTTCATAAAGATTGAGTGTGCTCAGGCTTGGGTTGAGGACCAGGCCTCTGGCTTTGTAAAGCAAATTCCGCCCCCTGAGGAAGACACGTAGGACAGGTTATGTTATGTTACTTGGCATTTATATAGCGCTCTATATATCATTGGTATGACCTCAAAGCGCTGGTAGGTTGAACGCTCTTGGGAACCGCAGTTCTGGTCAATAGAGAGAGATAGTGTTGTAGGGTACGTGTGTGCAGCTGATGTAATTGCTTTATGGTAGCTGCGTCCTAGCGTTAGGTGTGGTGCTAAAGTATCAGTTGGATGTTTGCAGTCTGGTGGGTGGACACCCAGACTGGGCTCTGGCTGCGTTAGGCCTGAAGGACGCATATGTGAGCAACTAGGCCGGAATGTGCTCGGCTAGCTGCGTTTTATTAGGGTGATGAGGTGTTCTTGGGGCCGTATTCGTATGTGAACAGCTAGGCCGAATTAATCAGGGGTATAGCAGTGATCTAGTTGAATGATGGTGTATAGTAGAGAGCAGGCAAAGTGATGTGATGGTTATCTTTAAAGCGCCCGAGACTAGGCATGCTAACAGGTTGGCAGGAACAGAGCGACAAACGGGCACATATATGGGCTTACAGCGACAGGGGGGGTACAGATATATAGCAACAGCATGGGAGCAGGAAAGCAGGGTACACAGTGATACACGTGTGGGGTATGTTCACATTTGCATTTCTGAAGCGCCCGAGATCAGGCACGTGGACAGGATGGCAGGGAACAGATCGACACACAGGCTCATATAGACAGGCGGGTGGGCTTACAGCGACAGGAAGGGGGGATATGGATATATAGCAACAGCATGAGGAGCAGGAAAGCAGGGTACACAGATATACGCATTTGGGGCATGTTAACATTTACAATCGCATTTCTATCCAGATGCGATTCAGGCTAATGTTCATAGCTCTACTCAAGTGTGGGACATGCCAACATTTGCATTTCTATCTAGAAGCAACTCAGGCTAACGTTAACAATCCTGTCAGGGTCTGGCACAGGCTAATGTTCAGAATTCTGAGTGCAGCATTGCTAACAATCATAATCCTATCTAGATGCGACGCAGGCTAGTGTTTGCAGTTCTGACTAAGTGTGACATTGCTAACATTCACAGTCTTGTCTGTGTCTGGCGTAGGCCAATGTTCACAATGGTCCGTCCGTCCGTCCGTCCGTCCGTTCCAACAATCCACTCGTCCGATCCATCCGTCCGATCCATCCGTCCGTCCGTCCGTCCCATCCGTCCGTCCCATCCGTCCGTCCGTCCCATCCGTCAGTCCCATCGATCCATCCGTCCCATCCGTCCGTCCCATCGATCCATCCGATCCATCCAGCCGTCCCATCGATCCATCCAGCCGTCCCATCCATCCATCCATCCATCCATCCAGCCGTCCCATCCATCCATCCATCCAGCCGTCCCATCCGTCCATCCAGCCGTCCCATCCGTCCATCCAGCCGTCCCATCCGTCCATCCAGCCGTCCCATCCGTCCATCCAGCCGTCCCATCCAGCCGTCCCATCCATCCATCCAGCCGTCCCAGCCATCCATCCAGCCGTCCCAGCCGTCCCATCCAGCCATCCAGCCGTCCCATCCAGCCATCCAGCCGTCCCATCCAGCCATCCAGCCGTCCCATCCAGCCGTCCCATCCAGCCATCCAGCCGTCCCATCCAGCCGTCCCATCCAGCCATCCAGCCGTCCCATCCAGCCGTCCCATCCAGCCATCCAGCCGTCCCATCCAGCCGTCCCATCCAGCCATCCAGCCGTCCCATCCATCCATCCATCCAGCCGTCCCATCCATCCATCCATCCAGCCGTCCCATCCATCCATCCATCCAGCCGTCCCATCCATCCAGCCGTCCCATCCATCCAGCCGTCCCATCCATCCAGCCGTCCCATCCATCCAGCCGTCCCATCCATCCATCCATCCATCCAGCCGTCCCATCCGTCCATCCAGCCGTCCCATCCGTCCATCCAGCCGTCCCATCCGTCCATCCAGCCGTCCCATCCATCCATCCAGCCGTCCCAGCCATCCATCCAGCCGTCCCAGCCGTCCCATCCAGCCATCCAGCCGTCCCATCCAGCCATCCAGCCGTCCCATCCAGCCATCCAGCCGTCCCATCCAGCCATCCAGCCGTCCCATCCAGCCGTCCCATCCAGCCATCCAGCCGTCCCATCCAGCCGTCCCATCCAGCCATCCAGCCGTCCCATCCATCCATCCATCCAGCCGTCCCATCCATCCATCCATCCAGCCGTCCCATCCATCCATCCATCCAGCCGTCCCATCCATCCATCCAGCCGTCCCATCCATCCATCCAGCCGTCCCATCCATCCAGCCGTCCCATCCATCCAGCCGTCCCATCCATCCAGCCGTCCCATCCATCCAGCCGTCCCATCCATCCAGCCGTCCCATCCATCCAGCCGTCCCATCCATCCATCCAGCCGTCCCATCCATCCATCCAGCCGTCCCATCCATCCATCCAGCCGTCCCATCCATCCAGCCGTCCCATCCATCCAGCCGTCCCATCCATCCAGCCGTCCCATCCATCCAGCCGTCCCATCCATCCAGCCGTCCCATCCATCCAGCCGTCCCATCCATCCAGCCGTCCCATCCATCCAGAATTAAACTGGGAGGATGCACATACAAATGTGAAATTCCAGTTCACCACAAACTTATCCCATAACAGTTTGCACTTGCTGTTGAAACTGGAGGCAAACAGATCCACTTGCAGTGTACCCCAAAAGTTGAAGATCTCTGTAAGCAGCTACTGACACAAATCCCATTTGTGGGAAACCGAGCCCTGTCTGCTCAGGGCATTCACAATAGTTTTCTACATCCTATCCAAATGGACTGCAGCAAGGGCGACGCTGTTCTGTAATACCCAAAAGCCAATTGCCTCCCTGCACAGGGGTAGTGGCACTCACACCATCTCATTAGTTCAGGTAGTGCACAGCCACAGTGTTGTCCGTCAAGATCAGGACAGACTTTTCCTACATCGGAGGCAAGAAGGCCATCAGCACCAGTCTGATAGCCTGCAATTCTACCAGGTTACTGTGTAGCCTTGTTTCCGAATGCGACCACAACCTGCTCACACTTAACTGATTCAGATGAGTGCCCCATCCTCTTATGGCAGCATATGATCAACTCTGGCCATGGTTGCCTAAAAGTGCTCTCCTACCATCAAGTTCTATGTGTGGGCCAGCCTCAGGAGGTCCTGTGACACCCATTTCGGGACCTAGAGATGGTCCATCATGCAGACAAACTGTAAACATTGAGACCTGAGAATCTACTGAAGGAATACCATTCTCAGTTGGACCTCTGTCACCAGGAAAATGTAGGACGCCATGAGACTAAACAACCAGAGAAAGTCTGAGCCTAGAAGAGAGGAAATAGGCATTCTGAAAGTCCAGTGACACCAACCAAAACGGTCACTAAGTGGCCTGGAGGATCTGCGTTAGGGTCACCATCTTGATCGTGTCCTTCCAGAGGATCTTCTTAAAGCACCTCAGTTCCAAGATGAAACACAGTCCTCTGTCCATTTTCAGCATCGGGAAGTAGGTACTGGGTCTATGGTGGCCTTCTCCAGGGAGTGAATCTCCTGAAACATTAGCCAATCTGGTGGCCTATCAGAGAAACAGGAGGCAGTAGCCCTGGGTCACTACCTGGTGAACCCATGTGTCCGCAGTACCACATAACCATTGTTCAGAGTGTTGGACCAGTCTTCCTCCCACTGCAAAGGCATGGGAGATCTCCTCAAAGAGCTAGGTCTGAAGATACAAGGCCAAAGGACAGAATAGTAGTAGATTTCTGTGGTCTCTTGGCACCACTCCCTCTACCCGGTCTAGTGAAACTTCTCTGGCCTTGCCTAGGGATTGATCGGCCCCTGCCCCTTTGCCCAAACGAGCGCAAGTATAGAAAGGGCCAACCTCTCCAAGTTGTTGTTGGCAACTGAGTAGATTTGTCCCACTGCTGAGCATAAGGACTTAGCAACCACTTTGGAAGCTTGAAATGTCTTCAGGCCATTGGGCCGAATAAGTGATCCCCATCAAAATGCGTATGAAGGAGCTTTGCTAACATATCTGGGGAGAAGTCATATGTCCTAAGCTAGAATCCTCTAGCCACTAGCTGGTGCCCATGTATTGGGCTACGCAATCTGCGGCATCAAGCTTCACCTGTAAACATTGGCATGCTGCCTCCCTTTCTGTAGGTGAGGAGGCTATTCAAATCCAGCCCAGATTTCTCCTTCGGAGATATGGGGGATGGCCTCATAGATGACCGTCCATGAAATATGTGAATAATTTGCAACGGAACAAGAAGCATTAATTGCTTTGAAGGCCATGCGCCACGAGGCAAACACTTTCCTCTCCATGGCGTCAACATTTTTTCGATGCCTATCCTATCCTTTGGAAGGGTTGGAAATGTCAGATTTTGTCCAGGCAGTGGCTGCCTGAAAAACGAGGCTCTAGAGCGTTGGGTCCTTTGACAGGAATTCCAGGTCTATATTTGTTAACCAGCTCTTTATTGACTGCTGGTGCAGAACACAGTCTTTGCCAAAGTTACAAGAAATGGCCAATGGCCAAAATGAAAAGGGACCACCCAGCTCTTTCGGGGGACCTTTGTCGAGGATGACTGTTAGGCCATGCTCCTTTACAGGCCATGGGGGTGGGAGGGGCAGTATCGCCCCAAAAGATTGTATCTAGAGGGTCATGGATACAGTTTTGCCACATTCGGCACAGGTATAAAATACTGAATCTGAAAATACTGAGGTAGGTGAGCATGTGTTGCGGGGGTGTCGCCTGCACTCCTACTTTGGTACTTTCGAGTTCGGGGGCTTTGGGGTGTCCCCTGCATACAAGAAACAATGTGGGGGACAGGAAAAAAGAAAAGCTTGAATTGCAAAATGCGGCAGAGTGGGCCTCAGTATTTTGCAATATCAGCTTTTCATCTTTTAACGTACATCCTTGGGGGCCTACCCCAGCATCAGAAACATTCTTCATTGTAGGCCTGTATGCCAGGTTCATCTGGCCATATGGACTAGCCTGCATCAGGCCAATGTCAATAGAGGTGCCTGAGGCACTCATGTCTTTGAAATCACTGGTTAAGTAAGACAGTCTAGTCTCCTCCAAAATACATTCTTTGGTAAAGTCCAATTTCACACAATGGAAGGGCTCAAAACGAAAGGCGATTGGGTCAAATTCATCATCAAAGATGGACTAGAATAATTTCAAAAATTCCATTCTCGTTTCAGGAATTTATCGAGATGCCGATGCTGGCCCAATGCAACTTTGAAGAGGATCCCCTGTAGGTGGCAAGCATAATGGAAGGCCTCAATAAGTTGCTTCGATCCGACTCAAGCCGTCATGGTGCCATACTCCGTACTAGAACTACTGGGAATGCGTGGGGTGATTTTTGAGGACTGACTGCCAGCCTGGGCAGATGGGCTCGATCTGTATTTTAAGTGGTGCCACTGCCAAAGCAGCAAAAGCCTCTTTTGAGAACACTTCTTTTCTAACATTTTAAACTTAAATTGCTTCCATTGCTCAACCAAAGAGGATTTAGAGGGGAATCGTACCTTTTCTCTGTACAGTGAGGATGGAAGTGGAAGTTGAAGGGTCAATGTAGTGTCTTTTATTCGTTTTGAAAGAAGAGTGATGGAAGATACTTGTGGAGTGGGAATGTTTGCAATGTTTTTTCTTCCATTTGCAGGCCTATATGGGGACTTCTCTGCTCCTTCAGAGCACCTGTCCTCCTCAAATGTAAGTTTAGAGGGTGGTGTTCAGGGATTTGGATGGAGAGCATCCCTGCACTAATTTTTGATGATGTCTCTTTAAGCAGTATAAGCCAAATTGATAGTTTACAAACGATCGTATAGTAAATCTGGCCGAATTTGGCTAGTACCATTCGATCGTTTGAAAACAATCAGTTTGGGTAACCAGTATCAAGCGTGGGGAGCAGGGGGTATCGTCTGCTCCTCATGTTTGGTAGTGATGGCTTTTAGGAGTAGCAGGGTTGTTCCCTGCTTCTGGAAATATGGACGCGGGCGATGGGAAGAAATATAAAATAAAAGCAGACCCTGTGACGTCAGATCCGACCCAGGTATGAGATGGATCCAACGCCACAGGGTTAGAATATGAGTGGACGGTGAAAAGGTAAGTAGGGTGTTTTTTTTTTTATTTTGGGCAGATTTGGCTGCGGCAAAATTGGCTTTGCAGTCGAGTTGATCACAGTCAATTCGGCTGAGAACAATTGTGCCATGGCCAAATCGTATACATCCTCTTTAAGCACCTCTAAGGTCATTGACTGGCATGAGCCACATTCCACAGTGTTGTTTTCGACTCTTTAACAGCACTGACATATGTGGGGCTGGTGAGCTAATAGAATTTTTGCATCTCAGTGTGTGCAACACTTAAACACTGATGGCTTGAGAGTAGACATTTCAAGGTAATCATCATATTATTTTCGGAGGGACCATGA
Organism: Ambystoma mexicanum; assembly: GCF_040938575.1. Lineage (NCBI taxonomy): Eukaryota > Metazoa > Chordata > Amphibia > Caudata > Ambystomatidae > Ambystoma > Ambystoma mexicanum. Next base: position 850,847,679 of record NC_090930.1, read on the forward strand.
CAGTGCAGAAAAAAGTAACTAAAGTATGGGTGCAGTACGAACTATATATGTATGGGTGTCAAGGGAGAGTAACATCCATTCCAGATTACATCATGGTAATATTCCACTTCCTGTATTCAAACTAATAGAGGACAAAAGCTATAAAGAGCAACTGTTTCAGGGTGGGGGGCACAATTTGAAAACGAACAGGGATCTGCTTCTCAGTTTGTTTTTTCTGATCTGTGTTTTCAGCAGTGCTGTGAATTAAAAACTCCACAATTGGCCAGTATCTTTTCAATGGAAAGGCTACCTAAAGGGGCGGTTACATTATCAACTGTTAGAGTGACAAAAGACTTGATGACATGGTGGCTAACTAATTTTAATGGGAATGTGTTTTTAAATCACAAATCGTCTATTTGGTATAATCCTGCTTTGCAGCTTGGAAACAGCACTTTGTATTGGCGAAGTTGGATTACAAAGAGGATCTTAAACATAGGGGATTTAATACATGATGGGCACATGTCTTTTGAGGAGCTTCAAGAGTTGATTCATTTAGGTAGAAAGGAAAGGAATAGATTTAGGGAGTTAGAAAGTCTCTTGACCCTGGTTTTTAATATGTTATCTGCACCAATAGAGAAGGAAATGGCAGGACGGACCATATTTTGCTCATCACACCGTAGAGTCTCCACGTACTTGAAGCTCATGCCAGAGAACAAATCAGTGATGGAATCATGGAGTAACTTGAAACGGAAATGGGAAGTAGATTTAGATTGTAGTATCACTGATGAGATTTGGAGGCATCTGTGGCGGGTTGGTCAAAGTAGTAAGCTGGATCTCAAACTACGATTTATCCACCAAAATATTTTAGGACGGTTATATTGAAAACCTGAGCGCATGTGCAACTTGAGGTTGACAATTGATGATATATGTTGGGGACGTGGGAAAGAGAAGAACAAGTTACTTCTTACCTGGTAACGTTCGTTCAATGGGATGCTCCTCCGATGTATTCCTTATCTTGATAGATCATCTCCAGCTTGCTGGCCTCAGAACTTTTTTTTTCATTTTCAGTAGAGGGCGCTGCGCGTCGACGTCCCTCGAGCCGATATCCCTCGACAGCCTCCGTATCGGCGCCAACGTCATCATGCGTATAAATAGACTCACGCAGCCCGTTGCTCAGTTCCGTTTTGACGTTAACAGTTGCTTTACCATGAATTGGTTATTGACCCTGAAGGAGCGTAAACTGTAACCACAAGGGAAGTTTTACTGAGGGGATGGATGGGAGGGGCGATAAGGAATAAGTCGGAGGAACATCCCATCGAAAGAACGTTACCAGGTAAGAAGTAACTTGTTCTTCGAAGGGATTGTGTCCTCCGACGTATTCCTTATCTTGATAGACTCCCATAGCAGTGGTGTGTAACTGGAGGTGGGAGTAAAATTGCCATGTTTCCCTTCAAGAATGAACAGAGTGCAACACAGCTTTGCCAAATCTAGTCTCTTGGCTAGAGGAGGAATCCAGGTTGTAAAATCTTGTGAAGGTATGTGCAGACGACCATGTGGCAGATGCACATATGTCTCGAATCAGTACCCTTCTTTGGAGGGCAGAAGAGGCTGCGATACCCCTGGTTGAATGAGCCCTAAGATTTTGAGGAGGCTCTTTCCCAGCCAATCTGTAACATTCCACAATGGCCAAAATAATCCATCTGGAAATGGTCTGTTTTGTTATCGGTAATCCCAATTTGTGCCTTGAGTAACCTACGAACAGTTGGTCTGCTTGCCTAATCCTAGCAAGTCTGCTGATGTAAAAGCTCAAAGGCTGCCTTGGGTCCAGCCTATGTAGTCTTTCTTCCTCTTTCCCCGGATGGGGAGGGGGATAGAATGAAGGTAAGGTAATCTTCTGAGTGATGTTGCATTCAGAAACCACCTTTGGGAGGAAATTAGGCTTCACTTGTAGGACAACTGTCTTTATGAAAAATTGTATGAGGGGGTTTACAAGATAGAGCTTGTAATTCGCTCACCCTCCTAGCAGATGTCAATGCCACTAATAAGACAGTTTTAAGGGTGAGAAACCTTAGCGAACAAGAGTGGAGTGGTTCAAAAGGAGTACCCATCAGGAAATTTAAGACTAAATTTAAGTCCCATAAGGGAACATGGAATGGTCTTGGAGGATAGACATTGGTTAATCCCTTCAGAAATTGTATTACTAAGGGTAACTTGAAATATGATGGTTCCTCTGCAGTGCGCTTGAAGATCGATAGCGCTGCAAGATAGCCCTTGATTGTGCCAACCTGAAGGCCCGAATTTGCCAAATAGAGTAGAAAAGATAACACTGTTGGTGTACTACATGAAAAGGGGTCGATATTCTTTTCTCTACACCAGCTGCAAAATTTGTTTCAATGGCAGCGGTATAAAGTCTTTGTTGCTGGCCTTTTTGCCGAAAGCAACACCTTCATGACGTCATCTGGGAGGTCCCAATCCTTGCATCTCAACCTTTCAGATACCAAGCGTGAAGGCTGAGGGTTCTGATGTCTGGATGGAGAACCTGACCTCCCTTCTGCGAGAGAAGATTCTCCTTGAGTGGAAGATGAATTGGAGGGCAGATGGACATGTCCAGGAGGTCCGGGTACCACGTTCTCCTGGCCTAGTCCGGGGCAATTAGGACCATGGCTTTCCGGAACCTTCTCAACCTCCTGATCATTTGAGGAATGACAGGGACTGAAGGAAACGCGTACAGAAGTGGAAACTCCCAGTCCACTATGAACGCGTCCCCTAGAGCTCCTCTCAGGGTAAATTCCCTTGAACAAAACTGATCGCACTTCCTGTTGATGCTGGTGGCGAACAGATCCACTTGAGGGGTTCCCCAAAGGGTGAAGATCTGTTGAAGGACTCCCTGAGCTAGTCCCACTCGTGGAAGACTACTCTGCCTGCTCAGAGCGTCCGCCGTCAAGTTCTTCTCTCTGGCTAAGTGCACTGCCAATAGAGAGATTCCTTCTTGCATTGCCCAGAACCAGGGCTGCATCGCCTCTCTGCACAGAGGCAGTGATCCTATGCCTCCTCTTTTGTTGAGGTAGTGGATGGCCACTGTGTTGTCCGTCATTATCAGGACATTTTCCCCCTGTACAGATGGCAGAAAAGCCTTCAGCGCTAGTCTGATTGCTCTCAGCTCTAACAGTTTGATATGTAGTCTGGACTCCGATGGAGACCAACGACCGCTGATGGTCAAGTCGTTGGCATGGGCTCCCCACCCCGTGAGTGAGGCATCTGTGACTACTGTTATCTCCGGCTATGGTTGCCAAAACAGTTCTCCTTTCAAAATGTTCTGACAGGCCCACCACTGAAGGTCTCGAGCCACCTAGTCCGGAACCTGAAGGAGATCTGTCATTCTCCCTGAGAATTGCGACCACTGAGTTCTTAGTGCCCACTGAAGAGACCTCATTCTCAGGCGAGCCTCTGGCACAAGGAAGCTGCAGGATGCCATGAGGCCTAGCAACCTCAAAAAGTCGAAGGCATTTTGGGCATTTTGAAACTTGGTGACCATCTGCAGAATATCTTGAGCCCTCACCTCTGGTGGCGAGGCTTTTCCCAGGGAAGTGTCCAGGACCACTCCAATGAACTGGAGTCTCTGTGATGGTATCATCTGTGACGTCTTTAAATTGAGGGAGAAGCCCAGTTTGTGAAGGAAGTGGCAGACATAACCTAGCTGGATCTGAGCTTGTTCCGGAGATACAGCTCTGGTTAGACAATCGTCCAGGTAGGGGTAGACGTGAATCCCTTCCCTCAGACTGGCATCCACTACCGACATTAGCTTGGTGAAGACCCTCGGGGCGGAGGTCAGCCCAAATGGCAGAACTCGAAATTGATAATGAGAGCCGCCAATTGCGAACCTCAGGTATTTCCTGTGTTTGAGATGGATTGGCACATGGAAATAAGCACCCTGAAGGTCCAGAGATACCAGACAGTCCTGGAGCTGGAGGGCCTGAAGAATCTGAGAGAGAGTTACCATCTTGAACTTGTCCTTCCCGAAGAAACGTGTTCAATTCTCGTAAGTCCAAGATAGGTCTCAGTCCTCCGTCCTTCTTCGGTATTAGAAAGTAGGGGGTAGTACCAGCCCTTGTTCCTCTCTGTTACAGGTACCGGTACCGGTTCTATGGCACCTTTCTCCAGCAGGTCTACAATTTCCTGCAAGAGGAGCGGATCTGGAACTTCCCGAGAGCTGTTCCCCGGTGGATGACTGAGGAATGCGTAGAAAAGGCAGGCAGTAACCTTGGGCAACTGTCTCCAGTGCCCAAGCATCTGACGTAATAGCCTGCCATTCTGTCAGATGTTGTTAGCCTGCCCCCTACTGGTGTCTTGTGAGGAGAGTCCTCAGAGTGATTTAGAGGCGGCTGATGCAGATGCCGAGGGTAAAGAGGCACCTGCTGCTGCGGCTTTTGTACTTATACCCCGTCCACCTCGGGTGAATCTTTTTTGACCTCTTTGAACCGACTGTCCTCTGCCTTTTCGAATGCGGAATAAAAGTGAAAGGACTTACCTCTCCAAGAGTTTCCTGAGGGGCAATATGGCGTTTGACGGATTGCAGCTCCCAGGGATTTTGCTGCTTTGGATGTCTGTAACTTTTCTAGGCTGTCATCCGCCTTCTTACCAAACAAAGAAGAACCGTCAAAGGGCATATTTAAAAGTCTGGCTTGTACATCTGAAGCAAACCCAGACTTTTGCAACCACGCAGATCTGCGGGTTGTAGTACTTGCCGCCATGGCCCTATTGATACTGTCAGCAGAATCAATGCCAGTTTGAAGGGATTCGCACATTGCGTCTTTACCATCCTTAATGATGTTTAGAAACGCTTCCCTTTCTTCTCCCTCTGGGAGGCAGTCAGCCGCTGATGAAGCACACTCCCAAAGTGTATGGCTGAACCTTGCGAGCGTACAAGTAGCGTTAATAGATTTCAACGCCATGCTACATGCAGAAAAGACTCTTATCCATAGAGTCGTATCTTTTGTCATCCCTGTCCTGTGGAACAGTAGGGTATGCCGATCTACTGCCTGATGCAGTTGCTGCTTGAACAACCAGACTCTCTGGAGTTGGATGTTTAGACAAAAAATCAGGGTCAGTAGCAGATGCCCTATATTTGGCTGCTAACTTCTTGTTAACCTCCGGGATAACCTCAGGAGTTTCCCAGATAGCCAATATTATTCTTTGTAATGCAGCGTGAAATGGAACCACAGGATCCTCCTGTGGGCCTTTAACTAAAATGTCTGTAAGGTCATCCTGTTGGAATGCAGGTGAAGGTGTAGACCAACCCATGAATTCTATAATCGTTGCCATTAAAATTCTGTAAGGGGTCTCGGCATGTTCCCCTCGGTCTGGTTTGGCAAATTCTATTTCTGGGGAAGTATCTAACCCACTTGCCTCATGTAAGGATTCTCGAAGATCCTTTAACCTATTTTCCTCAGAGGTAAATTCCTCTGGTTCAGGTGTTGCAGTTCTCTGCAACCCAAACAGGCTTTCTTGATCCGAATCCTCACATTCTTCATAAATTGAAGACAAAGGTCTGAAATGATCAGACCTTGGAAATGGCTTAAATCCCATTTCCAGAGCAGAAGGGGCCAAATTTGTCATAATTGGTTAAGAAAACGTCGACACGGACGTTAAAGGCTTCGTAAACACCGAAAAAGGCGCTGAGAAGATCGGAAGAGGCCTCGATAGAGCTCGAGAGGATTGGAATCCTACTCAAGGTTGTCAACGACATTCTCAAAGTCGTGTTCGAGGCCCTGGGTATGACCACTAGCTGTGAGGTAGTGACAGCTGTGGGTTTGTTCTTTTTCGGCGTCGAAGACGGCGTCGATTCGATCGACCTATGCGTCGATGGCGCAGATTTATGCGTCAAAGGGACTTTTGACGAAGGCGTCGATGGCACAGTGCCTTTGCTCGAGGGTTCGTGACGCTCTCGAGTAGTTTCTTTCGCGGGGTGCAATGACTCGCAGCGTTTTGATTTTTCGGGTCTATCACCCTCAGCTGTCTTCGAGGGGGTCGAGGCTGCTTTCTCGAAGACGCTAAGCATCCTTTTATGGAATTCCTCCCACTCAGCCTGAGAGCTATGTTTTGTGGGGCAGGTGACTCTTTACGGAGAAACAGAAGAAGACGAGGAAGGGGATCTTCGACATCTCTTACTCGAATGCTTGGATCTCGAAGAGTGGTGGGAACTGCTTCGAGACCTGGAACGAGAATGTTTCCTGCGTGGGCGAGGAGACTAATGTCTCGACTCTGCCGAGGAAGCTTTCGAAGGAGTTTTGACTGTCTTACCTCTCTCAAGCTTCCCCTTACGCTCCTTCAAAGATTTCGCCGTCATGGACATGCAGTCCTCGTACTCCGAACATTGGTGCTCCGATCCCAGGCATCACAAACAGATCCTCTGAGGATCTGTCAACGACATTTTCTTTCCACAGTCTCGACATTTTTTGAAGCCGGACCGTGGAGTCGCTGGTTCAGATGAGGAAGCCATCGAGTAAGAGTTGGTATTCTCGAAGAATAATGAAGAATATATCTGACTAACGAACTGAGCAACGCGATTCCGAGGCCCACGAAGCGCGGAAAAAATGAACTGAGCAACGGATGCTGCGCGATTCTATTTATACGCATGATGACGTCGGCTCCGATACAGAGGCTGTCGAGGGACATCGGCTCGAGGGACGTCGACGCGCCCGGCCCTCTACTGAAAAAACTTTTCCGAGGCCAGCAAGCTGGAGATGATCTATCAAGGTAAGGAATACGTCGGAGGACACAATCCCTTCAAAGGGGATGTTACTTCACATGTTATGGTATTTTCCCAGAGTTCTAGCTTTCTGGTGTAAGATGTTCGACAGACTGGATATGATCTTATCTATTAGGTTCCCACGAAGGCCATTACAGGTTCTAATGTTAGCAAACAATGGGTGTTGTTCAACAGCTCGTTTGTATGGGAGTTGGATAGACAGAATCCTTGTAAAAGCAGCGAAACAGATTTTGAAAGTATGGAAAACCAGGAAGAAGCTGCAGGTTGAGGGTTGGATTAAGGATGTATTGATATTATCTAATTTTGAACAGGTCATGTTTCGAAGAAAGGGTAAGGAAGAAGCTTATTGGATCTTATGGAAGCCTTTTAATAATTTGTATGGTAATGGAACATCAGATTGAATAACTGGTTGATCTAACTGGTCAGGTACTGGCAAAAGAAGAGGTACAGTTTCTATTGTTGTTAGTGTGCAAGTGTTTGGTTTGTACTTTTTGTCTAAATGTTTGGAAATATGGACAATCTTTTTGTTTGTGGAATTATTGTTATTAGGATTAGTAATTATTGCCCTGATGAATATGTACTCAACTAATTTATGATACATTTCTAGGGCATGGTTGATAGTTAATAGTTGTGTGTGCTAAAATGTACAGTTTTTCCATTGCGTGGTTTGCATTGTATTGAAATTTCGTGCACGTGCTTGTTTGAAAATGATAAATAAAGATGTTAAAGAAATTCCACAAACTAACTTCAAACCAAATCTATCTCAGTGTTGATTTTTATGCAACACCATAGTATTGTCAGTCAAAATCAGGACACAATTACGCCACACGAAGTGAAGAAAAACCTTCAAGACCAGTCTGAGGGCCACAGTTATAGCAGGGTGTTTTGTTCCCAAGCCCCGGACAGGGATGTAGGACTACTCGCCATCAGATCTCCCAGGTGGACAACCAACCACTGAAAGGTATGTCTGGCATGTTGGTCAGTTGGGGCCATGGTCTGCCTCAGGGATTCCCCCTTCAGCAAGTTGGTCTGCAGGGACTACCAAAGCAGGACATGAGAAACCTTGGTGGAGACTCTAAAAGGTTCTGATGTTTCACCCAACAATTAATGCCACTGGCTCCAAAGCAGCCAATGGAGCGAAGGCGTTTGCAACCGGGCCTCTGGCACCAATACGATGCAGGGGGTCATGAGTCCCAGAGAATGCAGAAAAGCAGATCTGTGACCACACTGGGCCTGAAAGAGGTTCACCAACTGTGAGATATTTGCAACTCATTCCTTAGGAGGAAAGGCACTGCCAGTGGAGTGTCCAACACTAATCTGATGAACTGGTGTGAGTGATGGCAAATTATGGGACTTCTTAAGATTTAGGGATAATGCCAAGCTGTGTAAAAGCCAGCAGGTGTGGTGCAGATGTGCCAACACCAACTTTGGAGACCGGGCCACAATTTGCCAAGAGTGCAGGTAGGAGGAAGACATGAATAATCCTCCTCCTGAGACAAGTGGCCACCACCAGAGGCTGCTTGGTAAAGACCCTTGGTGCCAAGGAAAGCCAAATGGCAGGACACAGAACTGGTAAAGGGAATCCCCCATTATGAACCTCCTATGCTTGCAATGGAATGGAACATGGCTGTAGGCATCGTGAATGTCCAGTGACACCAGCCAGTCCTGTAGTTCAAGTGGCTAGAGGATCTGGGCTAGAGTGACCATCTTGAATTTGTCCTTGCACAGACAAGCTGCATATCCATGTTGGGAGAGAGGCCCCAACAAATAGAGAGTACCAACCTTTCCCTTGCTCAGAGGAAGGCTCCAGCTCGATTTTGCTCTCTTGCAAAAGAACCCAGACCACTTACAGGGGAAGAGGACATGTATACGTATAGGGGCAGGAAGAAGAGTGGTTGGCATGGTGATGAATGAAAGAAAAACAGTATCCAAAAGATTCAACCTGTACGGCCCAAGTTTCAGAAGTGATCTTGCACTGTTTCTTGACAAGCAAAGAATCTCCTCCACACCATAAAACGATGGGAAAAGTACAAATTAAGGTGGTTTTGGACCTGAGGCATCAGAGGAGAGAGTCCTACCTATTTCTGCAACTCTGTCCCTGCTGTGCCGAGGGAAGCGCTGCTAACCTGGTTTACCCGAGGACACTTGCCCCCTATCACAGTGGTTTAAAGAGGGTAAGGACCACAAAAAAAGAACCCTCGATGTGGAGGGTTGTTAGACAGCTAATCCCATGGACCTAGACATGGCCTTGGAGGCCTTAGATTTCAAAGACTCAATGCCCTTCTTTCCAAACAGGGTGCCACCATTAAACCATATGTCAAGCAGTTTGGCTTGGACATCTGGGGAAACCCCTGAAGTCCTCAACCAGGAATGTCATTGAATAATGAGCACCGCCCTTAGCCCAGGTAGCATAGAACATAGTCTATGTTCAGACTGGATTAGAGCATCTGACATGAAGCTTCCTTTCCATCCTCCAACAAGGATGCAAAACCATCCTTCATCTCCCGTGTCAGCAAATGATTGACTGCCTTCGATATCACCACCTACGTGTTTGGGTGCACCTGGTGTTCTCAGCCCTTAGGGCTAGGCTGAAAACCCTGCAGTCCCAAGCATCAAACTTCTTGTTCTCTCTGTCTGGAGCAAGGAAGAAAAGGTAGCTGACTTCTCTTCCACTGCAGAAGCCTGGACCACAATCTGCTCAGGTGAGGGGAGGATAGTTGTATTACTATAGTTGGGGGGGGGGGGCGCGGGGGGAGGAATACACAAAAAACCTGGATGCGCAAACTGTCGGGCGGGGTGTTCCCTGGTGGCTGAGTCCGGAGAATACATTTCTAAGATTAGAAATCTGTGTGAGGAAGGAATCCATTTGATTTTTAAGTGGTAACCTTTTATAGTTTAAACTATTTAATCACAAGGGGTACAATTCAGGGCCTATGATTTATGCAACTCTATGTAAGGGCCCTCATGGGCACTAAAGCGATTGATTGAGCTACTGTGCTATCCTACAGATGCCCCATTGTAGTAGAACAGTAGTAACCATTTGAATACAAAACTCCAGTTGAGTCATATAAACAGAAGAGATTAGGACACCATGGCTGTGACACCACCTATTTCTCAGCAACAGAGATCAATATCTGCATGTTAACATTTATTTCGTCCACCCAAAACATGCATTGCCATCCAGTGGACCTTCCAGGTAATTGTTAGCAATTGTATTCAATTCCAACGTTCCTCTTCATAGAGGATGTTTGCAACTCCGCCTTCAGTAGTAACAAAACATTGTGGGATACTACACATTAAACTCTTGTCTAAGCATATAGAAAAACACCAAGAAAAGCAGGCCATGACAGATTTCACACTTTATAGTGCAACAAGTTTAAAAAAATAAAAAAGACTAAAAAAAAGAAAGGAGTCAGATTCACTAAAACATACATGTGCAATATTGTAAAGGTTTTAGAAGGGTAGAAGACAAAGAGGCAGAAAGCTGCATGATCAGCATTGGCTGAAATATGATGAACCTGCAGTCTTTTACTCTTATGTCCTGGCATAGGTCCCAAAACCGATCTTGAATTCCACTCAATGCACATTTAGATACATTCCTTGGCTCTGTTCTCACAAAGTAAGACTGAGAAAAGAAAATCTTAATTACTAACGTGGTTTGTCGATGGAATATGAGATAAGGTCATCCCACAGTTCTGAATCATCCTGCTCCTTGGCAAACTCAATAGCTTTGTCCACATTATGTAGCTCTTCCATGATCATCTTCAGGGCTCGGCGGCTGTTACCCATGCGACCTAAAGGAAAAATTAGCATAGACAAGGCACTCAAAAAACTAGCACTGTGAAAGGAAGCATGAAAGCAGGCACAGACATTTGTAATTTTCCCGCTGTTTGTTATTTGTGCAGTTTTTTTTTTTTAAAACATGCATATTACTTCCTTGTAACAGACTGAAAAAAGGCAAACTGGATAAAGGGGGCAAACAGTAAAAAAGAGAAAAACGAAAATAAAAAGGGAAATGGGTAAGAATGGGGGATGGTGCCGTTTTTTGATAGTTCTTTAGTGCCTTGCCCTGTCTTAACCATCCTGAACATTCCACAATAATAAATACGTCAGGTTGATTCAGTAAGACAGTCCCCCCTCTCTCTCCCACTCTCCCTCTCCCTCTCCCCCTCTGTAAATCCATAAATACCCTGAACAAAGCAATGTAAAGTTTCATTGACAGCCCCTGGTCCACCAAAGGACCAATGAGAAACCAAAATTTGTCATTGATCAGAATAAGGCGGCTGTTGGCACGGAGGTGGGAGAGACACCGTGCAAAGTCATATAGGGAGATACGCGCGGAACGGCTGATCTGCAGAGACCGCATGGAGCTGCACCGGCTCCTCCTCCTGAAGGAAGTAGGCTTCCCGTATGGTGTGACCTGGCAGGGGAGACAACGGCCCGCAGAGAGGACTCGAACCCAGAATCAGAGGAGGCCAGTAAACTTAAGGTGAGGAGGTGCTAAAACCCCCACCCTTTCCCCCACCCCCATTGAGTCACGCTAAAGTAAACTGGAGGAGTGTGGGAGAATGGTACCTGGTGGAGGGGCCAGAGAGGAAAAGCCCTGAAGGTGCGCACATACACTTGGAAGGAATGCCCCTGAGAGGTTGGGGGGCGGGAGGAGAGAATAAAGAGCGTGCAGCAGGGAGACAGCAAAAAGGACACCAGGGAAACCGCAAAGATAAGCAGGTAGCTGATGGAACACTCACAGCACTACCCAGAAGGGACAGGCACCCTACGGGAATCTGCCGGAGACTGGAAGGACAGAGCACTGAGGAGGGGTGAGGGATCCCCCGATTGAAGAGACCAGCAGGTACAAGCCCGGGGGGGGCATGGAATACCCCCTCCCCTCTACCTTGTAGCGGGGAACGGTAAATGGCGGCACCCAGGCACTTGATGGGAAAGCCGGGATGTAGAGCTCTAACTCATAGGCAGGCTGCTGAAAGAACTACCGGGAAAACAACATAAGGTTGTGCCGCGGAGAGAGAAGAGGGGCACCAGCCCAGGCCGAGCTAAATACGCAACACAGAGAAGGAGAGCGACGTGGAGGGACCCACTGACGGCAACAGCAAGCACAAAGGAGGGGAACCACCCAACAGCTGGGAGCTCTCAGACAGAAGGCCCCAGAGCGAGGGGAGAACTGCGAGCCCCAGCGGGAAATAGCGGGAAGCAGTGGGAAGCTGGTTATAGCAGACAGTGCCCAGGGAGGAGTGAGCACGCTCTTGCAGGAAAGAGCCCCAGAGGAAGGAACACAGCCCACATAGTAGAAAGCCTGCAACTATACAAGCGCGGAGGCGACATGGCGACGGGGGGTATGGATACCCTAAAGCAAGACGTGCAAGCCAACATGCTGGAGCTGAATACGTTCAGCACTGAGGTACAGACCTCCCTGGGGCTATTGTAGACAGGGTCTCGAAGGTGGAGGACTGAGTCGAGGTGCTGGAAAAGAATCAAAGGGTGGCTGACATATCTGAGGCGGCCATGGAAACGAGAGTTAAGGAATTGGAGCGCAGAGAGAGAGAGAGAGGCTAGGGCCAAGATTAATGATGTGGAAAACAGAGGGACACAATAGCCTGTGGCTATGGGGGCTCCCAAGCACAGACACTGAATCTCCAAACAACTTGGAACAAACGCTCAAGCGTCTGATAAGACAGTTGCTGGCAGGAGAGACGGAAAGGGATATCCGCTTCGATAGGGACCACAGAAGTGCCGGATCACCAGGAGGACCACACTCACTGGTGGCTAAGCGCCACTATTACAGTGACAAAGAAGAGATTCTGCGGAAAGCCACGGAAGTGGGCAAAATAAAATGGGAAGGAGCCTCTGTAACCATCTTTCAGGACTTGTCATCTTACATCCTGGAACAGAGGAGGAAATGCAGAGCCCTTACTCGATGGCTTTGCGAGGGGAGAGTTGGGTATCGTTGGTGATTCCCCCTTGCGCTGTCTTTCGATTACGATGTGGAGCACTGCAAATTACTGCAGGGAGACGATGCAGGCCCCTTCTACAGTAATTGCAAAAAGGGGGCCGCAGCAAGATCACGAAGGCCAGCGTAAACTACGAGAGCGTTTCAACAGCGCCTTCCCCCAACCGAAACACAGTAAAAGAGATGGCAGTGCAAGAAAGTCCAGAAAACCATCATTGCAGCCCAAGGGACATGGATGAAGTGGGGCTCTTCCCTCCGGCTGGTGTGTTTTGTGGAGTAAGGGAAGACTAGGTGGGGGTTAATGTTAAGAGAAAAGGTTTTGTTCATGTTCTGGTGGGGTGGGGAATCCCACACCGCCCTGGCAGCCAGGAATGCCTGGGGGTCTCGGGGAGGCTGGGCATCAGGCCCAAGCAACGTGGGTAAGGCTGGGAGGGAGGAAGGGAGGGCCAGGGGGAGAATCACACACAACATATCTTTAGAGGCTTGTGTTATGGTTCACTTGAAGAAGGAGCAGTGACCGGTATGGACTCCACCAGGCAAGGCTATGGCTAAATTGAAGGTAGCAATACTTAATGTAAAAGGGCTCAATTCCCTGAACAAGAGGTCCCTTACAGAAAATGCAATCCTTAAAACTAATCTAGCAGTATTATTTCTCCAGGAGACCCACTATCGTAAAGGGGAGGAGATGGCCCTGAGTGGGTCAGAAGTAGGGCAAATGTATTGGGCCTTGCATGCAGTGTCAAAAAAGGAGGGAATAGGTATAGTGTTGGTGAAAGGCAGGCACCTGATGGAGGTGCAAATCAAGAAAAGCTTTGAGGCCAGATTCATAGCAGTTAAGGGTACATTGGAGGGGGAAATAATCACCCGAGCCTCAGTCTGTGCACCAAATGTGAACCAAGTGGAATTCCTGAGAAAGGTGTGTGCAGTGTTGGAGGACTGGGGGGAAGGAACTGTGATGGTTGGGTGAGACTAACATGATCCTGGACCCAACTCCAAATTGGTGGTCGGCCCAAGGGAAGAGGGAAAAAAAGAGGGACAGGGCCCACAAAGATTTTGGACAACTGCTGCAAAACTACTTCTGGGCAGATATATGGAGAACGCACCATCCAGAGCCAGGAGGGTACACCACCTTTCTCCCCGCCACACCAAACATACTAGAATCAATCTCTTGCTGACACCACAGGAACAGAGAGACCTAGCCACTCATCCTAGGGTCGAGGAGGTAACATAAGATGGTTGTGGTGGAGTGGAATATAGGGAGAGATAAGGGAACACCAAGGTGGTGCCGTAACAGTCTCCTGCGAGACCCCACCTTTAAAGAGTTTACGGAAGGGGAAAAGTGCTGCTTTTCCGACACGAATAACAATGGTGAAGTGCACTTGAAGTAGGTGTGGGAGGTGGCGGGGCGTGGCTTGGGAAGCCATGGAGTAGGACGTGCTTCCCGTGTAGCTCCGGAGGATCCGACAGATGATCTGTAAAAACTACCTTTGAAAGTGCGCCATTGGTTCCAGAATTGATCACACGCACAGGAATGTATGCTTTGCTCATTGTATAAAGATCGAGAGAATCGTAAGCGGGAGTCTGGAGGAATTACTCGACGAACGACTGCGGCTGTTCGGTCCATTGTCACACAAGATGGCCGACAACAAAGGAAACGAAACTAGGGGACGAATAGAGGCGGCGGCCACGGGGAAAGAACGACAATGGCGAGGTGAAGACGGAACAAAACCCCTGGGGGCTGTGGGCCTTGGGTCGTGAAGGCTTGGGTGCTGGCCCGAGGGCAGCAGAGGTGTGAAAATGCAGGCCGCACCATGACAAGCACGAGAAGCGCTCGCTCGGCATTGAACTAGCAGCGGTGAGAGGAGGTGGAGGTCGCGACTGCCTGGAGATCACCACAACAGTCGGTAAAGAGCGGAAATTATGGTTGGGGAGACACTCGGATGCTGAATCGTAATAGGGAGACCCAACGAAGGCCGGAAAATGGAGGCGCGAGGGGGCGTGGGTAAGAATAAGAACAAACAACCTACAATGGATATTTTTGCGAAAACACAACGGTCTTCTGCGGCCATCGCAACCAAAGGCCCGATGGCACAGGCTGAGGGCGCCACAGCGGCTGATAATCATCAGATTTTAGAAGCCATTACAGAGCTGAAGGAATCTTGGGGGGTTGCGATGTTGGACCTATGCACTTCCCTGGAGGCTAAAATTGAAGCAGTGGGCATCGAAGTCTCCCTGCTGAGACAAGATGTCAGGGGACTGGCGGAACGCACAAGCAGCCTGAAGGGTGCGGTGAAATCTAACACGGACACCAGCACCAACAATTCAAAGGAGATCCATGTCCTTAAGCAACAGGTGGCCAACTTGGAGTCTCGAGCAGAAGAAGCAGAAGGGAGAGCGAGGAGAAACAATATTCGTGTGGTGGGTTTGCCGGAAGGTGAGGAGGGCCAGGACCCGACTGATTACATTGAGAACTTACTCCTACAAGGAATCGGGGCCGGTACACTCTCGCAGGGATTTGTGGTGTAGCGCGCACATAGAGCCCTCATGCGGAAGCCGAGACCAGGGGCCCCTCCACGAGCGATAATTGCCAAAATACTGAACTACAAAGACCGGAGGAAAATACTGGAGTATTTTCGGAAAGGCGGAAGAATTGAGAGGGCCTCGAGCACTATCACGGCATACCCGGATTACACTATGCTGGTCCAAAGGCAGCGGTACAGCTATGTAACTATCAAACGGAGGCTGCGGGCGGCTGGGATGAAATATATGCTGCTGTACCCTGCGAAATTGAAGGTTGTGCATAAGAGCAAAATGCATTTTTTTGACACTCCGGAAGAAGCAACAACATGGCTGGATCTGCAGGGCTGCCCGGATCAAGACACGGAAGAGACACAAAATGGACGTGAAAAGTGACTCAGATACGGTATGCATACTGCTATGGCGGCGAGCGAACATCCCAAGGGCGCCTAGGCGAAGGCTGAGGATGATGGGCCTGGCTGTAGGAGGCTGATATTCGATAACATATTGCAGATTGTGAGAGACTTGATGGACTGGAATATAGTGGCGGTTACATATATTTAAACTGTATAGCAATGTGTAGTTATTCGATGGGCTATTGGAGCGGCAGGGCGGAAGCACCCTACCCCCCCGAATTATAGTTGTAGTAGGTTGGCCACTAGGGCCGCCTCACCCTGCGGAGCTTCGAGTACAGGCGAAAGCCGGAAAAAGCTAGATGCGGGGGAGCCTGAGATCCAGGGTTGGAGCTGGGCAACAGTTGGGAAGAGTGTTTTGGGTAAGGGATGGGAGGCGGGGGGGAGAGGGAGCGGGAAGTTTGGTGTGTTTTTGGTTAAAGGGGTTTTAGAATGGGATGCAAGCCTATATAGATTGGAATGGAACTCAAAGTTAAACTGCACCTGCGGGGGCGGGGGGGGAATAGGATCATACCAGGCCATGGGGGACCTTAAAATACTCACATGGAAAGTGCGGGGGCTTAATAGCTATTTAAAAAGGAACAAGGTTATGCTGTATCTGCGCAGGCAGAAAATAGATATTGCATTGCTGCAAGAAACCCACCTTACACGTGAGAGGATGGACATGATTGCGGGAAAGTGGAAGGGGGTGTTGGTGGGCTCATCGTACTCGGCCTACGCAAGAGGAGTACTTATATGGGTGGCGCCACATGTCCCGTTTCAGCGGTTGCAAGTGGTGGCTCAGACAGACGGGAGGATGGTTATGCTGAGGGAATTGGTAGAGAACAGGGAGATCAGTATTGTTAACACGTATGCCCCGAACCAGAACAAAGCGGCGTACATTAGGACACTGAGTGCGAACCTGAGCGTGTGTGTGGGAAGCGCCGTGATCTGGGGAGGGGACTTCAACTGCGTATTGAACCCGAGGGTGGATAGATCGGACGGGAAATTGGATAGACCGGCCCCTGCAGCCAGGGCGCTACAGACACTTCTTAATGACTTTGGGTTGGAAGATGCATGGAGAGTGTGGCACCCTGGGGAAAGGCAATATTCGCATTATTCTGCCCCACAGCAGTTATCAACGAGGCTGGACTATGTCTTCGCATCACCTGAAATGATAGCAGAGATTGCACACATACAGTACAGGGCCAGGGTCCTCTCGGACCACTCGCCCCTGATTCTTGCGTGGCAATACTGCCGCCCGAGGGCGAGGATCCCGACATGGCGCCTACGAGCGGTGGCGTTGAGACCCCTTCTTTAGAGAGGATTTGCGGGAGGAGATAGTAAACTATTTTGAAACCAACACTGGGAGTGTGGACTCGGCAGGGACAATATGGGAGGCCTTTAAAGTTGTCATGAGGGAGGCGGCAAGGACCTACAGGGTGGGGTTTCGGCTGAACTGAGGGAGACGGAAGCAAAATTGGAAGAGGCCTTAAAAGCCGGTGACGATACAGCGGAGAAACTAGATTTGATACTTAAGCTACAGCAAAAATGTGCGGAATACTGGGTGGAGGTTGTGTAACCTTAATTATAAAAAGTACATAGAGGGACAGCATGCGGGAGGTGATAAACCGGGGAGACTTTTGGAGTGGTTATATAAGAGCGAGACCCCCAGAGCCACAATTAGAACTATAGAGAGGGAAGATGGTAGCGTAGAGGACACCGAGGAGGGAGTCAATCAAGCGTTTGTGGATTATTATAAAGTGTTATACGGGGAAGATGCGGACAGTCGCCATGTAATGATAGAGGAAACCCTTGATATGGGGCTGCCCAAGATAAGCGAGGAAGAAAGAGGAATTGGACTCCCCGATTACCCTGGAAGAACTGGGGGAGGTGGTGAGGCAGTTGCCTATTAAGACCCCGGGGACAGATGGGCTCCCAAGCAAATTTTATAAGGTATATATAGAAGAGGTCCTCCCCCCCCGCTTCTAGAAACGAAAAACGAAGCGTTCGAGACGGGCCGCTTACCGGAGTCACTGAGAGAGGCTGTCATAGTACCTCTCCCTAAACTAAACAAACCTGGGCGTAGCTGTGGTTCCTTTAGACCTGTGTTAATGCTGAACCAAGACAGCAAGATATTAACTGCAGTCTTGGCGAATAGACTGAAGAGGGTCATTAGCAAACTAATACATCCGGTTCAAAAGGGCTATGTCCCCCATAGAAACATCACCAATAATCATAGGCGACTCCAGAGGATAATTGAGTTTGGCAGTGGAAGTGATGAGGAAATGGCAATCGTGTCCTTGGATGCGATCAAGGCCTTTGACTCTGTGAAGTGGCCGTGGTTGCTGGCGGCCCTGAAACACTATGGGTTAGGGCCTGGCTATGTAAGGTGGGCGAAGATTTTGTATAGTGAACCGCTGGCTAGAGTAAAGACAGGATCTGTGATATCAGAGAGGTGACAGCTTAGTAGGGGTACTAGAAAAGGATGCCCGTGGTCTCCTATGCTTTACATACTGGCCGTGGAACCTCTCGCGATCTGAGGCAACAATATGACACCATAGGCATCGAGGTGAACGGGGAGCGGCATTTGATCTCCCTATATGCGGACGACATGCTGCTGTATGTGCGGTTTCCAGAGGAGAACCTCCAGTACATCTTGGAAGTGCTTGGGAGATACGCTGTGCTATCCGGCATAGCGGTGAACCCCCAGAAGTCTAGCCTGTTCTCGTTGGGGGGGTATATAGGGGTTCCAGTGGAGAGGTTACCGGTTTTACAGGTACCGTGGGCGGTTAGTACTTTTCGGTACCTTGGGATAGACATATATCACACCGTAGGGGAGGAGCATAGGTGTAATACAGAGGTGGCAATCCAAAAATTGAGAAATGCATGCGGTTTTGGGCGAAGCTGCCTTTGGCGATGATGGGGTGGGGAGCGATGCTAAAGATGGTGGTCCTGCCGAGGCGCCTACATTACTTCGGGAATATACCGTACCCGATTCCTAAAGGGTTCATTAAACTGAATAGCATGTGTAGGGACTTTCTATGGCATAGCACGCGAAACAGAGTGGCGTTATGGAAGCTTCAGAACTTCCATGACAAAGGGGGAATAAAGCTGCCCAACTACGACGCGTACTATGTGGTGAGCCAGTTGCAGTATGTTGCCAAATGACTACCTGATGAAGAGACCTCTGAACTTCGGCTGTTTGGGCTTGATTGTGCACCTTTTTATTTGAAAGAAGTTATGTGGGCACCCAGGGCGGAAATGGTGGGGCGCCCTAAAATGATGCTACTAGGGTGGAAGGTGTGGCGCAGGGCATGCCAAATGATGGGGGACCCATCCCCATGCTCACTGCAGATGCCATTGGTCGTATTGACAGGGTCAGATGCTCAGCTGCGACCGATACTCCGGATCCACTGGGAACCGGCTGGGGTGGCAACGATGGGGGATATTTGGCAGGGGGGCTCTAGTGTTACTTTTGAGGGGCTGCGGGAAGAAGCTGGGTTGCATGAAGGCCAGTACATTACATATCACAGAATGGTACAGAGGATTAAGAGAACATGGCCTGAAACTGTGCTGGAGGAAGAATTGGAAGCCACCATAGACGTGATTTGTGATATAGCTGAGGGGGGTCATTTGATTTCCAGACTGTATGAGATGTTGATGTCTAAAGTGGGGAAGGAGGTCACACAGTTGAGAATGGACTGGGGGAGATGGGATGTGGGAACGGGTGCAAGGGTATCATAAGAAGGTGTCTAGAAACGCGAGGCTGAAACAGATACAGCTGTACATAACACACAAGGCTTATATGACGCCTTGGAGGATATCTAGGTTCGAGAATGCAGGTCGGCAAGCATGCCCCAAGTGCGACGAAGAGAAGGCGGGCATGGTGCATATGTTCTGGTCATGCCCGATCATAGAGAGGTTCTGGAGGGGAGTAAAAGAGAAACTAGAAGCAAGAGGGGTCAAGATAGTATTGGATACGGTGTGGGCCTGTCTGCTGGGGGGGGGGTTCCCCAGACCACAGAAACTCAGGCATGTAAGCAAACTAAGGGACCTGGCTTATGTGCTTGCAAAAAGAAGGATGGAAGTCATGCAATGTGCCGAGGATAGAGGTGTGGTGGAAAGACTTGCAAAAACGGGCAGAAGCCGAAACCATGGCATGGCAAGAAGCATGTAGCAATTTGGGGGGGGGTGAGGAGGAGAATGAGTCGCTGATGGCCTGGAAATCACTCAGTCATTAGACGACCCAACTGAGCCTGTGGAGGAGGAGCCCGAACACAGGGTGTGGAAACTGAAGGTTCAATGCAATGGACTCGCAAGGGGGGTGGGGTAGAGGGAGTAGTGGTTAGGAATTAAAAAAAAGTGTAAATAACCCTTTAAGTGCCAAGGACGAGGTATCTCGTCCTTGGAAGTGCATACGCAGTGCCAAGGACGAGATAGCTAAGCAGGGATCGCTCAAAACTGTAATCCAACCCCCTAGGCTATGTGAGGGGGAGGTCCCCCCTCACTGCCAGGGGGCTGGATTACCTTCAGTTTCACGTCGGCGTGCGTAACGCACGTCGGCGTGAAACTGAAAGTAAATTCCCCGCAGCACCCATTTTCGGCTGCTGCGGGGAAGAGAGAAGGTAAGAGACCTTCTTTGTCCGCCTCGATCTCCGGCTGTATATTTCAAGCCGGAGATCGAGGCAGGTATCGTTGGAAAGGGGAGATTCTCCCCTTTCCAACGATACCCATTGTGTGGCATTGCTGCCCGCGGATCGGGCGCAGGGCGCGCGATCCGTGGGCAGCAATGCCACCGGATCAATACAGATCCGTTTGTGACGCAGGGGGAGGAGGGGGCTGCTTACTAGGTAAGCGCCCCCTCTCCCCCGTGGCCCCAAGGCATGGGGCCACATCGGCAGAGACCCCTGGGGGCAGATGATCACTGCCCCCAGGGGTGAAATAAAAAAAAATTAAAAAAAAAAAATCGAGGGATGGAGGGAGGTGGGAGGGGTTTTGGGGCCCTGGGGCCCACTAGACCACCAGGGATTCTGTAAAAAATGGTGTCCTTGGAAAGGTGGGGTTCCCCCCTTTCCAAGGACACCACATATATGAGGCATTGCTGGTCACGGATCGGCGCAGAGCGCTCGATCCGTGACCAGCAACCCACTAGACCACCATGGATCCGTTTGTGAGGGGGGGAGGGGGCTGCCTCAAGTAAGCAGCCCTCTCCCCCCTCCCGGCCCCCAAAGCATGGGGGCACATGCATGAGAACCCTGGGGCAGATGGCTGACCATCTGCCCCAGGGGAATGAACAAAAAAATAATTGAAAGTATGTGGAAAGGGAGTGGGGGAAGGGGTGGGGGTGGGGGACCACTAGCCACCATGGATTTTTTATTGAATGAAAGGGGGGGGGAGGGATGCCCCCCCCCACCGAAGTAGAAAGGGACACCCCTTGTAACCCTCCCTGGGGGCAGATATCTGCTCCTAGGAAGGGGCATCTGACCCCAGGGAGGGATGCATGAGGTGGGCCCCCCCCCATCTGCCCCCAGGGTGGGTTGCATGAGGTGGGGCCCTCCATTTGGGGTGGGGGGGGGTCGAGGGCCACCCCCCGTTGCGGTACATCATGCGCTGCCAATTTAGGGTGGCCCTCAGCCCCCCCTAAAAAGCAGCCTGTGAATTTGTATTTTGTTTTTTGTTTACCCTACTTTGCTTGGTGCAGATGGCCACATTAGTATGGCTATCTGCCCCCAGGGTGCCCAAACCCTACTGCCCCATCTATTGGGGGTCCTGCCCCACCTTTTGGGGTGGCCCTCTCCCCCCTCACCCCAAATGGAGGTGGGGTGTACCTCACGCAGCCGTTTGGAGGAGGCCCAGGGAGGCCTGCATGAGGTGTGTCCCCCAGCCATTGGGGGTGGGGTGGGGGGGGGGGCATCCCAAAAGGTGGGGCAGGACCCCCAATAGATGGGGCAGTAGGGTTTGGGCACCCTGGTGGCAGATAGCCACACTAATGTGGCCATCTGCACCAAGCGAAGTTGGGTAAACAAAAAAAAATATACAAAATCACAGGCTGCTTTTTAGGGGGGGCTGAGGGCCACCCTAAATTGGCAGCGCATGATGTACCGCAACGGGGGGTGGCCCTCAACCCCCCTCCACCACAAATGGAAGGCCCCACCTCATGCAACCCTCCCTGGGGAGAGATATCTGCTCCTAGGAAGGGGCATCTGACCCCAGGGAGGGATGCATGAGGTGAGGCCCCCCCTATCTGCCCCCAGGGAGGGTTGCATGAGGTGGGGCCCTCCATTTGGGGTGGGGTGGGGGTTGAGGGCCACCCCCCGTTGCGGTACAACATGCGCTGCCAATTTAGGGTGCCCCTCAGCCCCCTAAAAAGCATCCTATGAATTTGTATTTTGTTTTTTGTTTACCCAACTTTGCTTGGTGCAGATGGCCACATTAGCGTGGCTATCTGCCCCCAAAGTGCCCAAACCCTACTGCCCCATCTATTGGGGGTCCTGCCCCACCTTTTGGGGTGGCCCTCTCCCCCCTCACACCAAATGGAGGTGGGGTGTACCTCACGCAGCCGTTTGGAGGAGGCCCAGGGAGGCCTGCATGAGGTGTGTCCCCCAGCCATTTGGGGTGAGGGGGGAGAGGGCCCCCAAAAATGGTGGGACAGGCCTCCCAGTGGGTGGGGTAGTATGGTTTAGGCACCCCGGCGCCAGATTGGCACACCAATGTGACCCTCTGCACCAAGGGGAGTTGGGTTACCAAAGGAAAAAAATGAAAATGGTGAAACGCTTTTTAGGGGGGGCGGTGGGGCACCCCAAAGGGTCAAGGAATTTTCTAATGGGATGGGGCGTTGACCCCCTCCCCCCCACCCGCAATGGAGTGGGTGCCAAGTCATGCAGCCCTTCCTGGGACCAGATATCTGCTCCTAGGAACGGACGCCTGAGCCAGGGTGGAGTGCAGGACAACCCCCCTCCCTATCTGCCCCCGGGGAGGGCTACATTTTGCTGGTGTGACCGTAGGTAACACATGTTCTTTGTTTTGTTTACAGCTTTTTCTACCCGAGCAGCTGCAACGTTATGCGAGTACTGTTTTTTATTATTCTATGGTTAGGGCCCACTGTCAGTGGGGTGGGTGAGACTGGGGCTGGATTGTTGGTGGTGTGGGTGGTGTGGGTGGGAATGGCCCGTCTGGGCAGATCACCTCCAACTGTCCTGGAGTTGCGGCTGGGCTGCATTACAGCTTTTCCCTTCGGGGAGGTATTGGCACACTGCCGAGACTCCTTGGTGGGGAGAAGCTGTAACGCAGGGCAGCCAGGGCTCCAGCAAAATCGGCGGTAATATCCCTGGCCTTGGGCACCCTTCTCCCATGTGGGTCTTTGCTGGTGGTTCTGGGTATTACATTCTGGGCCGATTTGCGTAAGTCAGACCTCTGTGGATTCCCACGGGTGTCCTCTTTTGGGAAATGCATGGGGTTCCCTGTTTCCCTTGCTGGCTGCGACACCCTAGGCCCAAATCTGTAGGTTGCCCACATGAACAAAATGGGCAGTGGTGAATGGCTTGGGGTTCCCAGTCGGTTACCCTTTTCCTTTTGCACCCCCGGTAGAGGCACCCACACATGTGAGGTACCGTTTTCATCGGGACACGTGTGGGGACACGGGAAGGTAGGCCACGTGTTGTTGGCGGTGTGTTTCGGTGGGTGGCCAGAGCGAAATGTCTGAGAATTGTCTTCATTTCCGGCCAATTTCAGAGACATTTCCCTGTGTCCACTCACCGAAACACTTCGCCAACAGCAGATGTCATACCTTCTCGTGTTCCCACAGGTGTCCTGACGAAAAAGGTACCTCGCATGTGTGGGTGCACCTACCGGGGGCACAAAAGGAAAAGGGTAACCCGCTGGTAACCCCAAGCCTTTCGCCACAGCACAATTTGTTCATGTGGGCAACCTACAGATTTGGGCCTAGGGTGTCCAAGCCAGCAAGGAAAACAGGGAACCCCAAGCATTTCCCAAAAGAGGACACCCGTGGGAAAGCACAGAGGTCTGATTTGCGCGAAGCGGGCCAGAATTTATTACCCAGAACCCCAGACAAAGTGAACATTGTGTTTTTTCCCCACAAAATATCACACTTTGTCGGGGATTGTGGCTAATAAAAACTGGGGCAATTTGCGCAAGGCAGACCTCTGTGGATTCCCACGGGTGTCCTCTTTTGGGAAATGCATGGGGTTCCCTGGTTCCCTTGCTGGCTGCAACACCCTAGGCCCAAATCTGTAGGTTGCCCACATGAACAAAATGGGCAGTGGCGAATGGCTTGGGGTTCCTAGTCGGTTACCCTTTTCCTTTTGCGCCCCCGGTAGGTGCACCCACACATGTGAAGTACCGTTTTCATCGGGACACGTGTGGGGACGCGGGAAGGTAGGCCACGTGTTGTTGGCGGTGTGTTTCGGTGGGTGGCCAGAGCGAAATGTCTGAGAATTGTCTTCATTTCCGGCCAATTTCAGAGACATTTCCCTGTGTCCACTCACCGAAACACATCGCCAACAGCAGATGTCATACCTTCTCGTGTTCCCACAGGTGTCCCGATGAAAACGGTACCTCACATGCGTGGGTGCACCTACCTGGCCGCCAAGGGGAAAGCCTAAAACACAAGTAACCCCAAGTCTGTTTTCAGAGGGAAATCTCAGACATTCTGCCGACCGGCACAACGTACAGATATGGGCCTCGGGTGTCCAAGCCACCGAGGAAAACAGGGAACTCCATGCATTTCCGAAAAGAGGACACCCGTGGGAATCCGCAGAGGTATGATATGCCCAAATTGCCCCAGAATTTATTACCCAGACACCCCCGCAAAGTCCGAAATGTGCCCCGGATTTTGCGGGGGTGTCTGGGTAATAAATTCTGGGGCGATGTGCGCAAATCACACCTCTGCGGATTCCCACGGGTGTCCTCTTTTCGGAAATGCATGGGGCTCCCTGTTTTCCTTGGTGGCTTGGACACCCGAGGCCCATATCTGTATGTTGTGCCGGTCGGCAGAATGGCTGAGATTCCCCTCTGCAAACAGACTGGGGGTTGCTTGCGTTTTCGGCTTGCCCCTTGCCGGCCAGGTAGGTGCACCCACACATGTGAGGTACCGTTTTCATCGGGACACCTGTGGGAACGCGTGACGGTAGGCCATGTGTTGTTGGGGGCGTGTTTCGATGGGTGCGTCGAGCGAAATGTGCGGAAAAAGCATTTTTTTCCCCACATTTCGGACTTTGCAGGGGTGTCTGGGTAATAAATTCTGGGGCAATTTGGGCATATCATACCTCTGCGGATTCCCACGGGTGTCCTCTTTTCGGAAATGCATGGGGTTCCCTGTTTTCCTTGGTGGCTTGGACACCCGAGGCCCATATCTGTATGATGTGAGAGTGTGACATTTCCGGTGTGAAAACAGACTTGGGGTTACTTGTGTTTTAGGCTTTCCCCTTGGCAGCCAGGTAGGTGCACCCACACATGTGAGGTACCGTTTTCATCGGGACACCTGTGGGAACGCGTGACGGTAGGCCATGTGTTGTTGGGGGCGTTTTTCGATGGGTGAGCCGAGCGAAATGTGCGGAAATTGCGTATTTTTTCCCACATTTCGGACTTTGCAGAGGTGTTTGGGTAATAAATTCTGGGGCAATTTGGGCATATCGTACCTATGCGGATTCCCACGGGTGTCCTCTTTTTGGAAATGCATGGGGTTCCCCGTTTTCCTCGGTGGCTTGGACACCCGAGGCCCATATCTGTACGTTGTGCCGGTTGGCAGAATGTCTGAGATTTCCCTCTGAAAACAGACTTGGGGTTACTTGTGTTTTAGGCTTTCCCCTTGGCGGCCAGGTAGGTGCACCCACACATGTGAGGTACCGTTTTCATCGGGACACCTGTGGGAACGCGTGACGGTAGGCCATGTGATGTTGGGGGCGTGTTTCGATGGGTGAGCCGAGCGAAATGTGCGGAAATTGTGTATTTTTTCCCACATTTCGGACTTTGCGGGGGTGTCTGGGTAATAAAATCTGGGGCAATTTGGGATTATCATACCTTTGCGGATTCCCACGGGTGTCCTCTTTTCGGAAATGCATGGGGTTCCCTGTTTTCCTCGGTGGCTTGGACACCCGAGGCCCATATCTGTATGATGTGAGAGTGTGACATTTCCGGTGTGAAAACAGACTTGGGGTTACTTGTGTTTTAGGCTTTCCCCTTGGCGGCCAGGTAGGTGCACCCACACATGTGAGGTACCGCTTTCATCGGGACACCTGTGGGAACACGTGACGGTAGGCCATGTGTTGTTGAGGGCGTGTTTCGATGGGTGCATCGAGAGAAATGTGCGGAAAAAGCGTTTTTTTCCCCACATTTCGGACTTTGCAGGGGTGCCGGGGTAAAAAAATCTGCGGCGATGTGCGCAAATCATACCTCTGCGGATTCCCACGGATGTCCTCTTTTCGGAAATGCATGGGGTTCCCCGTTTTCTTCGGTGGCTTGGACACCCGAGGCCCATATCTGTACGTTGTGCCGGTCGGCAGAATGTCTGAGATTTCCCTCTGAAAGCAGACTTGGGGTTACTTGTGTTTTAGGCTTTCCCCTTGCCGGCCAGGTAGGTGCACCCACACATGTGGGGTACCGTTTTCATCGGGACACCTGTGGGAACGCGGGACGGTAGGCCATGTGTTGTGTTTGTGTGGTTTTCATAACGTTTTGACCCATTTGCTGGAGCCCTTTGTCTCACAACCCTTTCTTTTCCCAAATGTGACCTACATTTAGTCGCTGCTTTAGCCACCATACACTTTTGTAACCTGCACAAGTCACTTACCCTTGAAAAGGTCTGCCTGTGCTCTTTCAAAAAATGTATGGCTGCCGTTCCTCACCACATTGGTTTTCCCAATTTACACATGCTAAGTGCGTCTGGTCAGGCCGTGAGCGTAAAACTCCTGTGTACCATGGCTCAGTGTTTGGCTTGTGGTATTGCTTGTTTTGTACAAACACTACAAAAATGGTATGCTCTCCTAACTGCAAGAGTCGGGGGAATGTAGCGGAGCATTGCTTTTCTCAAAATTCATAGAAGCCATTGCCGTATCAAGCCAACCATGTCAACACATACCTTTTTATCAGTCATTTTCCCGCTTTTCCCCCATTCGATGGCAGTTTCCCCTACCTAGTTGTTGCCTGACCTATGCAAATCACCCCTTCCTAAACTTGGAATTTTGTCTACTTTTCAGAAATATATGCCTTTCTGTCCTCCAATTTGGCTTTCCTGCCCTTTTCTTCCATTCCGTCCATGCATGTCCAATTGGCAAAAATGGCAAAAATCGCCTACCTCTCACAAAACGGTTGATAACCCCATCAAAATATTTTTTTCCCATTTCCACTCAACCTGTTCCTGAAAGCCAACACATTGGGGAACTCAGCACAGCAAACCATCTGTTCCTAGCTCTTACAAGGAAAACACCACAGGCTTCTTTGTACATCATTTTATTGGCATTTTTTGAAAAAACCCAAAATTTTCGCACATTTTCCTTATTTTCTCTCACCCCCCCTACAGCAACCTGGGATTCCTGGGTGGCGTTAAGACCGCCTACATGTGGGAAAAAAGGAGCCAAATTTGGCCGAGATATCTCATGTAACGAAAAAGTTACAAGCCATTGAATGGCCACATACCAAAATCACCAAAAAAGGCTCTGGCACTGGGGAGAAATACCCATGGCACTTAAAGGGTTAAACTGCTGGAACATGCACCGTTTGTTTGGTTTTGTTTGTTTGTAAAATTTAATAAAAACCTTTAAGTAGTAGGTGTAGGAGGTGGCGAAAGCTACTTTTAGGGTCCTTTTAATAGCGGAAGGCGCACAGAAGAAAAGGAGAGGGCGTTGATAGAGCAGCGGCTACGGGGAGATTTGCAGAACATGCAGGCCTGCCCAACAAGTCTGGGGGGCAAACAGGGAGGGGCTCCCAAGGGACATGAGGGATAAAAGACAGAAGTGGCACTTGCTCTTGATAGGGGAGGTACTCAAGACATTATGTTATGCAAAGCAAAGGTACTACGAGAAAGGAGACCGGGTCGGGACACTTCTTGCAAATAGGATACGGGAGGCGAGGGTGGAGAGGAAGATAGATCGAATCAGGCACGGGAGGTCAAACCCATACATCAAGGGACAACATACAGGAGTGTTTTGTAGAATACTATGGAAATCTGTACACATGAGCCCATAGCGAGGACGACGCAAAGGTGCAGGAGTATTTGGGGCGTCTCCCATACCCGAGCAATCGGGTGAAGAGCTGTTGGTTATTAGAGAGGGATATCTCAGCCAAGGAGGTGCGGCAGGCAACAGCCCACCTTAAGCTGGGCATGGTCCCGGGGGAAGACCGGTACACCTCAGACTTTTATAAACAGTTTCAGGAACTCCTGGCTGAGCCCCAAGTCCAGATATTCAACTCTATCGAGGAACCCGGAAGTGTCTCACCCACATTCTTGAAGGCACTGATCGCGGTCATCCCCAAACCAGGTAAGGACAGGGAGCAATGCTCCTCTTATCACCCCATCTCGCTATTAAACACGGATGCCAAGATCTTTGCAAGAATTTTGGCATACAGATTGGAGTCATATCTCCCCAAGGTGGTTCACCCAGATCAAGCGGGCTTTGTCCGTAATATGCAAGGGTCGGACAACATGAGTAAGACTTTACATGTCATGGTTGGCGCCCAATGTCTGATTTAAGGGGCCCTAATGTTGGCGCTCGATGCAGAGAAGGCCTTCCATCGAGTTAGCTGGCTCTTCATGACGAGGGTTCTGGAGAAATTGGGCATGGGAACCAAGGGGCTGGGCTGGATCGCAGCCCTATACTCGGCACCCAGGGCAAAAATAATGGTTAATGGGGTACTCTCAAGGGGCTTGGAGCTGCAAAGGGGCACCAGACAGGGATGCCCCCTGTCACCCCTATTGTATGCACTGATCATGGAACCATAGGCGCTGACAGTGCTGGGGGATGAGCCTATTCACAGACAACGCTGTGCTCTATATCACAAATCTGCAGGTGTCGGTCCCCCGCCTCATGCAGACACTGAAGGAGTACGGAGCAGTGTTGGGTTTTAAAATCAATATAGGAAAATCAGTGGTGTTCCCGATGGGGAATGCACCTAAGAATGAAGGAGTATATCAAAGGAGTAGGCCTGCAGACGCAACAAAAAGGGTTACGGTACTTCGGGATTAATATTACGAGGAATGATGGAGACCTCTTTGTGGGAAATTATCTCCCACTCTGGAGCAGGGTGCAGGCCGATTTGCGACGTTGGGGCAGAATGAACCTTTCCTGGATGGCGCGCCTCAACTGCATCAAAATGACAATACTTCCCAAGTTCATGTATCTTTTTCAGATGCTCCTAACCATAGTTCCGGCCTCGTATTTTGAGGCCGTGCCCAGGGCTCTATTGCATTTATTGTGGGCAGGGGCAATGCCAATGGTGGCTTATAGCACTCGACTCCTGGCACAGGAGAACGGGGGAGTGGGATTTCCGGATATTGAAGCAGACTATAAGGCAGCACAGTAGCGAATAATGGACCCAGGAACGCGAAAGCAGTGGGTACAAATGGACAACTCGGTACTGGCGCCAGTGACACTGGGGGAGTGGATGTGGGTCCCACAAAGAGAGATACTTGAAGGAATGTTGAAACACCCCGTGTTGGAGATGTTCTGGGCTGTGTGGAAGGAAGGCAATGCCACGCGCTGGCTCACGTCATGGCCCTCTCCGTTGAGTTTTATCTGGGCTCCCCCCCTGAGAGACCGAATTACAGACCCGGGGCAGTTTCAATCCTGGTATGAGGCGGGCCTGACCTGGGCTGGGTAGATGGGGAGTACCTCTCCCTGGAGCATTTGAAGGAATGTTTACATGTGGGCCAGTTCTCCGTATTTCATTATCTGCAGCTTGAGGGGGTGCTGACGGAACGTAGGTGGGGAACCAGTTTGAGGCAGGAGCTCACTTCTTTTGAGAAAACACTGCTGCAGAGTACTGATACCAGGGGATGCATTGCTATGTTATATGATGAACTTCGTGGTTGCAATGTGGGACTGATGCTACCGGTGCAAACCAGATGGGTGGCAGACTTGGGCCGGAACATCTCTGACAGAATGTGGGGCAGGATGTGCAGAGCAGTAAAGGGATCCACAGTGTTGCTGCAATACAGGATGGAGGCAATAAAATGTATTCACCGTTGGCACTACGCCCCGAATACTGTAGCAAGAATCTACTCAGGGGTTGAGTCAAAATGTTGGAAGTGTAAACAACCACAAAGTACATACTATCCTATGTGGTGGGAGTGCCCCTGTATTCAGCAATACTGGCAGTCAGTTCTGGCATGGATGGAGGGAGTATATGGTAGGCGAAGGGAAATGCCCCCCCTGAAACTAGTGTTTGAGGTTGAGGATGAAGAAATGATGGCAAGGGGCATATGATGCATACCGTGATGGTGGGTGCGAGAAGCTACACAGCTCAGGACTGGAAGAGAAGGGCAGCCCCCACGGAAAGGGAGTGGGTTGCGAAAGCCTGTGCCATATATGATATGGAATATTTGACACAAATGTTGGATGAGACTAAAACGAACATTGAAGTGGAGTGGCTTTTGTTTTTCGAGAAGTATGGACACCGACTCACTTTGAGAGAGACGCATAGATTAACTAACTGTCTAAGGATGGAGACAAGCTGAACATTGGGGCCGGAAGGAAGTGTGTGAGGGTGGGGGGTGAGAGGGGATTTATAAATGAAAATGGAAATTCTTTTATATATCACTAAAGGTTTGGTAGCATTGTGGCTACAAGTTAAAATGTGTTACGTAACTTGTCAATAAAAAACGAATATAAAAAAATAATAAATAAAAATTATTTTGTTGGTAGGCTGCATACCAAGAGTAGGAAACCGAAAGGGGAGGCAACACAAAAGCCAATACAAGAGATCAAGTGTCACAAATGTGTATAGACCAGCAGGATCACTCCCACAGTTGGGCCACAGACAGGTATCCAGGAGAAGGCGGAAAATGGGGGAGAAAAGCAAAGCTAAAGGGAGATCTTAACAGTTATTACGATTCAATGTGCTTCTCACAGGCTCCTGCATGTCCAGTTGCACCTCGCACTGCCTCCCGGCTCCCCTAGCACTCCCGGCTCCTTGTCTTGTCGAGCCTGGAAACACGTGTGTACAGGTGCGTTATAAATGCCATATCATAGCATAGCACTGGAGTGTGATGGTGCGAGGGCACGGGCCTACATATGAGGGGCATTTTGTGAGACATGTTTCCTTGGAGAAATGACACAGACATCCCACTCCTGCAATTGCAGGCTAGTAAACCCTTCTGCCATGCACAAACAGATCCTGAGAGACATGCCTTCTACTCCAAGAACTCACTCCGCCTCACCCAGTTGTGCGCCTAGCTCAGAAAGAGGAATTGTAAACAGAAGACCAAACAGTGACAGTTTTAAGCCTTCCCGGTTATACTCATAAGCCCACCTATCCAGACGCCCATTGGATGAGGCCAAAGGGATGGGGCTTGGTGGCATGGATGGCATGTTAACAGCAGAGATGACAAATTCAAAGAAGGCTTTGGTGACCAGTTAGTGGGGAGAGGAATACCGACTTCCGCCTAACTTGCCACATGGACTAATCCATGGAGGGAGGTGCATTGAAACACCACTCTAAATCAGTGTACCTTTTGCTGGCATTATGTAATGGCTTTTTGGCTCGCCATAGCTTTTTTGTAATTTTTTTCTATTTTTAATCTAATACATCAGCAGTGGCTGCGTTTGGCCATGCCTAAAAAGGAGTTCTTACTGGACTACAAACAAAGACATGATTCATCAAACATGGATGCTAAATATGGCTCCTTTTTAAATAACACCTTGTAAACAGATAGGTCTAAAGACCGGCATTATTTTACACTGACCAGTACACCTTTGTTTGAAACTATGTGATGAGTTAATAAAAGTGATCAAAAGAGAACTCTACCCCATTACCTAATCAGTGTTTCCAACATAAAATGTAGCATCCTTAAAAGGTGTAGAATTGATCATGATACATATCCTCAGATCGTGAGACCTATATAACTAAACAATTTGAAAAGTACTCACTCAAAAGAAAGACTGTCTCTTCCACAAAATGTCTTTGCTGGCATATCTCAAGTGCCTTCATTAAAGAGAAAGAGGAGAAAAATCAAACATGTTGAGCAGACCCATAGTAAACAGCATGATGCACCACAATTATTGGAATGTTTATGTTTATTGAATTTATATAGCGCTTTAAACCAAAGCGCTTTACACTATAACAACTGGTACATTAGTGAGAGAAGCATATTTACAAAATGAAACAAATCATTGGAACTATATGTACAACAATTTACTAAAAGGAGGGGGCAGTGGGGGACAGGGAGGGGAGAGGGGGCAGGTGATGGGGTTTATAATGTCTGTTTTGAGGTCAGGGGAGTGGGAGAAAGAGGGAAGGGGAGGGGAAGGGGGAGTGTTCGTGTGACCTGCAACACCCCTAAGTGGTTTCAGTGACCAAATTTAGGTCGTTGGGGAAGGAGGGAGGGGAAGGGGGGCAGGTATTAGAAGGGGGGAAGAGGGGTGGGGAAGGGGAGTCAGGGTGGGGAATGAAGAGGAAGAGCTTTCAGGGAGGAGCGA
This sequence comes from Ambystoma mexicanum, assembly GCF_040938575.1. Lineage (NCBI taxonomy): Eukaryota > Metazoa > Chordata > Amphibia > Caudata > Ambystomatidae > Ambystoma > Ambystoma mexicanum. The sequence continues at coordinate 850,879,953 of NC_090930.1, forward strand.
AAGGATGAGTAGGTAGGAGTGGAGCAGATGGAGAGCGGAAGGGAGTTCCAGTGTAGGGGGGCCAAGAGTTGGAATGATACAGCAACACCCAGATTTTCTCCATGTTTCTTTGAAACAATCATTTGCATTGGGTAAATAAATTCTAGCATTTCAATGACCAACTCGACATACCGATCTTTCGTGTGTAGTAAAACAATGTATTTACTTTGGTACTCGTCATCACAGATTACCCTTTCTGATCAGATATTTCACAATTTTCTGTAACCTTAATGAGTTTCATATTTCTAGGAGTTTTGTCCACTGTAAATCACTTCAATGCCAATGATGGGAGACCGGATTAAAAATCCAAACTGTGTTCATATTTTAATGGCTACAGTTCTTCTAACATATATGAAAGGTGCAGCAAGGGAAGAAAGGGACTCTGGGATGGGTAGATCTTTGGAATGCCAACAGAAACACATAGATCACGGTTGGGCTATTACAGATAAGTGCAATTTATGTAACCATTTCATTCCTACAATTCAGGAGGTTTCCACAATCTAAGTAGCATTAAGTTGAGGATGCGAATTATAGAGCGATACCTGATACCATGCCAAGACTCCAACTCCATGCCCAATAGCTCGACAAGACTGCAACTCTGCGCTAAACAAGCCTGGATGTCAATAACGAAGGCCTTTCTTGCTGGCCGCAGTGACATAAAACAGAGCATGTTTTTCCATTTTTGCCCATAATGCATGGTGGAAGATGGGGAGGAGAGTGAGGGCAGAGCGCGAGAGGACTGATGTATTATAAGTGTGTGTTTGTGAGGGAGTTTGTATATGTATTTTATAATTAAAGAAATTCTAGGGACATCCTACAAATGTGAAATAGCTCTTATTACATTCAACTATGTGTCTGTATATAATCTTGCTATGTCCTTTTGTATGAGGGCTGTCTGTGAGTGCGTGTTTGTTCTTATTGCCCAGTAATTTAGCACATGCCTGCAAGCCAAGTCTAAGCGCATTTTGATGTCCGTCTCCGGTGTGTTGTCAAATGTCCATAATATAGATACGTTTGGAATTTTTCATAACTGATCATCTCGGATTCAATTTTTCTCAAAAATACCCATTTATCAAAGGGAACTATGGAGGGGCAGGGTCAGCGACGTACCCTGTGATGAAGCCTTTGAGATTGTACATGGAGGATCCCCAGACCTCTCCTGGTCTTCCCTAAGAGGTCCCTGAGTTGCCACAACTACCAAGGTCAAGAAGGGACCCCCACACTTGTGCGGTAGAAATGGGAGGACATAGATAGAGGGTTCAGCGTTCAGTTCGGAGGTTATATAGGATTCCAGAGGGGAAAAGCCACAAGAAAACCAGAATCCAGAAAGGGTACACAAATGTGTTGTCTGCAAACAATTGGACATTCAGCTTGGCCATTCTCACACATCTCAATAGAAGAAAAACAGGGCAAAAAGCACACGTTGGATTCTCCAAGACTCAGCATGATGTAATTCTATAGCAACTGTGACAAACAGATAGAAGATAAGATCAGCAGTCTGCCATGGCCGCGAAGCCCTTTCTCAATATGACAGACCTTGATTTCCTTTAGTGTTAAACACTTCCTTACCAGATTCTAAATAAAGGTTAGACATGTCTTATCACACCTACAAAAAGATGATCGCTCCTTCTGATGTTTAGGGTGTTAGGACGGTATTCCAGATTGTGTTGTGTTTCAGGAAAAGAGGAGAAAAAGAAGGAGAATCAGAGTCTGAACTTGCAACGGCCAAGCCAAGTAGGCTAACTAGTCACTAAAATACAGCATAGGATGTGGTTGAGCTAAATGGACCACAATCTACAACAGGCCAGATTGAAGGGAGATGCTAGACTGAAGAGCCTGGTAGAAACCTGTGCCCAAAGGCTTACAGTATGCAATCGCACATCACAGGATTCAATTACCAGTTCCCGGGCCTCTAGCCATTTAAATCAGGCAATACGTCTAGCACAACACCATTCTAGCCCATGGCCATTTCATCTAGGATATTACACTGTTACCAGTGAGCAACCTAGAGAACCACTTTAGGGCCTCTTAGATTAGCTCAGTGTATTCCTGTATACCACATAGGGATTCCCTACTACGTATTGGTGGTCAATAGATATGTAATCCAGGTTGCTGTATAGCCACATTTGTTCCAGTTAGTTGTATGCGTTCGCTCTTTGGCCTTTTCTTCCCTTTGATTATAACTGTTTGAATGCTTTGAGAAAACATTTTTCATTTAAAGGTTTCATCTCTTGTACACTATGGACTTGTGCAACACTGTTTGTCCAGTTGCGTTCTATTTTACAATGGCTACTTCAACTAACTTGAGTTACATAGTCCCTCATGCTCGTTTCGGCCATGGACGAGCATCCATGCCACAGTGTAAGGACGTCCTCACTAGCCATATGTACCTGAAAAATCACCCAACATCAGGAATCATACCAATTTTTAGTAGACTCCAGCTGCACTGGGCATTTCCCCCAAACTCGGGGAGAGCTGCTTCTCGTGCAGTTGGCTTTACTGACGGTAAACGAAGTACAAGTTGGCTGCACCCCATTAGGGGTGAAGTTCAGGACCTTGTTCTAATATCTTGTTGTAATATGCTTCCGATAACGCTTAGTCCGCTCATTCTGACCCAGAGTCTTCAATTCCAGGAGCCGCATGATACATCGGCCCCTCTTTCCATAGAAATGCGTTAATGTCACACAGGACGTATGAATTTCTTAATTCCCATCTCCCAAACACATGGGAATCCATTTAGAGACATCTAGGCACTGACTGTAGTCTATTGAATCTTTTGATTTGAGCAATTTTCAGCCTTGATAATATGACATCTGCCATCAGCATATGCTTGTTGGAATTAATTCTTCTCAGTGTGTGAAGATTCGTCACCCTTCACTGTGCAAAATGTTGAGTTACTCCACCATTACAGTTTTTTATTTTAGGCAGTCTTCTTCTTTACACATTGTTTTGTACATTTTCCTAGTAATTTACACATTCTCGTGCTTTATTTACACAGGGTTTTTATGAATCACGGGTCCTGACGAAGGAGCATAAAAAACTATATTCGCCGAAATGTCTTCCAGAATTTGGCATTCACATTTTGCACTCTCCTTGCCGAGGAGACGTTCATACCATTTAGACGTTGACCCTGTCAGGGTGTGAATAAAATGTGAGACAAAAAGATCTTTCTAATTTTAGATCAGAGTAGTAGAAGTCTGTTAGAACGGCCCATGACCTAGGAGCCATCTTTAGCACAATTCCAGTTTGAGCTTTGGCACATTTAACATTGTTTTGCAAATTTTGCACTTTTATCAAACTTAGTTTTGTGAGATGTACATGTGAGATTGCATGTTTTCATCTTGTTAGATGTGTATTGTATACATTTTCTCTCATATGTTCTATGTTATGCATGATTAACATGAATACATTCTATTTCTTACCGACTAAATGGGAACAGATTAAGTTGCCCATGTACTTAAATGCTATACAACATAAGCAGGTTTAATGTAATGTGAATCTGTTTGGTCATGCCTGCCTTCTAAATAATACACTATGAGGAATGCAGTAAAATTATTTGCAATTTTAATTGATAGTTTCCAGTGCTAGGAACAGCTCTTTGTTATATCTCACATTAAAGACTTACAGTAGCTACACCTTAAAAGAGAAACTAGAGAACAGACAGCTGGGGGTTCTAGCCCAGATAATGGTGCCAGCTGCAATACCCACAGTCCAGATTAAAAGCTTACAATATTTAAGAACCTCTAAGAGAGGATTTGGCAAAATCCAACCGAGAAGTACAGGGAAAAATCCTACACAAATGCACAGGGAACTGCCCCTAGGAAAAGGGGGTACAATGCAGGGCTAGCCCAAGCAGCAGTTTCCAGATCACCACTCCCACCCGAAGGCGATGACACAAGAGGGTGGGCTTGCCAGGATAAAGGCATAGATCGCAACAAAAAATACATATTTGCCCTGGGGCACTTAAAAATTCCAGTGACTTTGAGAATACGGACCTGGGTGGATGCCCATTAGATTGTACATTAGAATCGGGGCGTAAAGTCCTTTTAGAACAGGCCCTTCACTCAGTTTCCTTTAACCTGCTTTCCTCCCACATTTACCTTAGAATCTCCCTCTTGTGTTGTTTCCCTACCCAAATAGGCATGCCTCCGACCCGCCATCGTGACATTGCAAAAATAAAGATGTTGAAATACCTTTACTTGTTCTCTGGTATCCACCCGTGACATATCCACTCATGCCACTAACTCCACCCTGATTCATGGAGCAGTGCAAAGTGTATTTGCAGTGCAAAGATATACTTTGCATTGCTCCATGAATCAGGATGTATAAAACCATTCAATAAACTTAGCAAGTACACCATGAAGTGCCAAACCTAAGGCTATCAAAATCTAATTAAGTTTCAAGGGCAATGGTATGGTTAAGTTTCATTGTCAGGCGATTCATAGGTAACTGATTTTTCAGTTCTCTATGTAAAATGATACGCAATCTTGATTATGATATTGCTACTGTCAGAATATGATCCAGAGGCTCAAAGGATGGCTTCTGCAAAGCCCTCAGAACCAAGTTAAAATGCAGGAAGCTTTCTGAACAGCACTCAAAAAGCAGGATCCTAGGGATAAGTATAGCACAACTGCCAATTACATGATCTCATGGCATTTCCCAGACAAAGCGCTCACTCCCATGTAAAATAATGCTTGCCCTGCAGTCTTATGCATGGCAGATACCACAGGCATCAATACATAAAACATGCATGTCCTTTTTTGTTAAAGGGTAATGACTAACAATCACCTCAAAACTCACCCTGAAATAATAAATCCCCCAATCAGTTACGCAATATAACTCTACCAAACACATAAAAGGTGGGAGAATGGCCACTATGCACACATTCCCCTAACCATGCTGGAAGCATGAACCATTAGGTTCTTCAAAGTACTCTCGTGCCACTTAACCTCCATGTTCAAAAAGGTCCCGACACATGATAAAAGCCACGAAGGATTGACCAAATGGTTCACTGATTAATTCAATAACCTGATAACCTCCTTGTCCCTCACACACCAACAAAAATATGTCAGTCTTCGATTTTCTTGTTGTCCCTGCCACTAAGAAAAATTACTAATTCCCACTAAATTTCCAACTCATTGACCTCAAGCATGCAAATGTCAGTCCTGATGGTACAGACAGCACATGCTCAGGTGTAGGATACACACACCACCCACCGTCGTGTGGTAGAAGACTTCCAGTTAAATTGAGCTTCCACAAAGTGAAAACAAAATGTATAGGCCCAGTAGCTCCAAATATCACGCCCTCCTATCCCAGTGTGGAACCAAAAGAATTAAAGTCACCTTAAAGCGATAAATATGCTGAGGAATAGGACCACAGAGTATCAGGAAGGAATGCATACACATATTTGAAGTGAAAATCCACACTCGGCACATCCCCAAGAGATGCAGGTAAATTAGCAGTAGAAGTGCTGGCTAGAGACGAGACGACTGACATGTCACCAAGATTTCAGGCACGTTTTGTGCAGTCCCTATACATGGTATCTATCCTATTGACTGCTCAGGGTCTCAGTAAGGATGTTCTCCTTCCTTGTCCAATGGGCCATAAGGAAAGAAATATCAGGGCCATAAAACAGAGCAAGCAGGCGAGGTCTCCCTGTTTTTTTACCCTGTCACGTTCCTTCCAGATACTGCAACTCTTGTTGAGATACTGTTTTATGGTCATTTTGTCAATTACTATAAGCAGTAACGTCTCCAGAAGGTCTTCAGAAACGTAATGAGGGCGAGTTTGATAGCGATCAGCTCCAAGAGGATGATGTGGAAATTCATCTACCAATCGTCCCAATGGCCGCAGATTCAATGATTTGACAGATGGGCTTGCCAACCAAAAAGAGGAGTACATCATAAGAATCAGCTGAGTCCAACATTAACTGAAGAACAAATTACCTACCTCTGGGTAATGTTCTTTCCAGTGGATGTTCTTCCCACTGATTCCTCACCTATGATATCCTATCCACAGCGCAGATGTTCTTCAGAAACGTTTCCACCACCAGTAAGTGCAGTGCAGCTCTGCATCGCTCTGCCGAACATCTCTATGTGCCCTGCACCAGTCATGAACATTGGGGCCAGTATATATTTATGTGCGGCGCCCCATGGCCTCAGTTCCACCCTTTTCTGCTAGAACTCGGATGCTGAGGGACCGTGGAACTGATGGTGTGCTTGCGATCTACAAAATCAGGCATGGAGGGAGGCGATGAGGAATCGGTGGGAGGAACATTAATCAGAAAGGACTTTACCGAGAGTAATTTGTTACTCTAATGGATTCCTTCCTTCCACAGATTTCTCATCTATTACAGAACCTCATAGCAGTATGTAGATCGGGAGGAGGGAGAAAACCAAAGGCAGCACCTAGACCAGAAAACTGGTGGACAGCCCTACCAAAATGGGCATTCTGACCTGAAAGGGAATCCAAGCAGTAATGGTTAGCAAACGTGAGCAGAGAGGCTCACATTGCCGCCTGGCAGATCTCCAGGATAGAGACTTCATCTGCATTGTAGAGGTGGCAGCCACACCTTAGGTAGAATGAGCCCTTAGACCTTCTGGGACATCCTCAGCAGACAGATCATAGTATTCTGAGATGCAGGGAATGATCAACATTGTTTGATCACAGCCCTGCCAGCATGGGCACCAGCATAACCAGGAAAAAGCTGGCCACCTTTCCTGTCCCCTCTTGTCCAAGAGACATAGTAGCTGTGAGCCTGCACTGGGTCCAGCCGATGGAATCGTTCCTCTGCTTTGGCATGGTGAGGCGAAGGAAGAACACAGGAGGATGGATCTTTTGAGAGAGATGAAAATCTGAGACCACCTTTGGAAGAAAAGAGGGCCTCATTCTCAATGTGACTCTCTTTGGAGAAAACCAAAAAGGGAGGTTGAACAGATAATGCCTGAAGCTCACTCACCCATCTTGTGGAAGTGATGGCAACAAGGGAAACCACCTCAAGGGTGAGCAACCTAATAGAACAGGAATGAAGGGGCTCAAACGGAGCTCAAATAAGGAATCTCAAAACCAAATTTAAATCCCTCGCTGGAACCACAAACTGGTGTGGAAGAAATTGGTTACACAAATCCTGCAAGAAATGCATAACAGTGGGGATTGTGAAGAATGAGCCTTGTTCTAGGATCTCTTAATAATCGAAAGAGAGACAAGGTATACCTTAGTGCTCACCTGCAGGCCACAACTGGGCCATGGAGTGCAGCTGTGAGGAGAGGTGTGAGCAGTCTACAGCAGGCTGCAGTGTTTTTTCACTTTCCTTTGTGGGAGGACCCACTTGTACCTGGTGCACACCGCAGAGCGATTAGCAGAGCTGTGAGGAGAGGTGTGAGCAGTCTACAGCAGTCTCCGGCAGGACCCGGATGGAGCCTGTCGAAAGCGTGCCCTCACACCCCCAAAGCCTCTTCAGATCCGGCCCCAGATGCACGAAGATTAAGGAGCCATTCCAAAACACCTGATCTGAAATCATTGAAATTACCATCCAGAAGCGTCAAGGAGGTAAGATCTAGCGTCACCACTTCTACAATTAAAAACATACTGTTTGTGCCAGTAACTCCCTCTGGTACCAACCATCGTCCACCTTTTACTTTTGCCATGAAATCATTTCATGATAGTATTAACGACAAAGGCCAACTTGACACTACATACGACACGGTTTTTGATTCAACAAACTGTTTAAGTAACCAAGGCACTATGGCCCGCAAAAATGGGTCCAATACGATCCAGCCCGCCTCGTTTGACTTACCTGTGGATATGCAGCGGCTGTCGTCAGTCTTAGACCTGGAGGCGCTCCCCACGCTCCCTGTGTCGGCTCCATCTGGGGCGGCCTCGGACTCAGCGACTTTTTTGTCTGCGCTGCAGACCCCGCTGCTCCTCCAGCCCACCCCCCAGACTGCCGCTGCAGCAAGGGGTGCCTTGGTTTTGGCTGTCGGAGGACGGCTGGCCTCGGCCCCTGTGCTGGCAGCAGTGAATGAGGCTGAGGGGGACTGTGAGGTCTCGATGGAGGGCGGAGCGGATTGTGCTGGAGAGCCAGGGACAGGTCCTGATGAGCAACAACGATTGTGCCCACCCCGAGGCCATGAACCCTGCATGCTTCACGCCTGAGATGCACGATCAGCCTTCAAGGAACGTAGATCTGCTGGTGGCTCCAGTGGGGGGCTACCAAGGGGGTACTGTGACTGTTTTGAAATCAGCGACAACACAGGTCTCGGCCCAAATCCATGCCGTGATGGATCTTCCAACTGAAGAAAATATTGCTTCTATTTTACTCACAACTTAAAACTCCCCACGTCTCTGATCTTGCAGTAGCAATAGACACTGCAAGTTGTGAAAACCCTAAAGAGCCCCTATCTATTGCTAAGAGCAATACAGATAAAACCTCTCCAAAACAAAGGAGTTTCGGATCTGAGTCCCCTGAACTTTTGATCATAGACTCTTCATCCCCAAAGATCTCAGAACGACTGAATGAATTGCACAACAAAAGTGAAAAAACAATTAAAGCAAAAAGGCAAATATACCCAGAAAAAGATCTGAAAAAAGTGTACAAAACTCTCCAAAAGAATAAAGAAATCCATTGCGTAAAAGTCAATTAAGACCGTACAGAAAAAAGGAAACCGGAAAGAAAACCCTTCCCATCCGCTTCTTTCCAGCACTCAAGGATTTTTTTAAGAAGCAATGCAAAAGAAAATTGGACCAAGATCGGGAACTTTCAGATGCCGAAATCCTGGGGCCATTCAAGACTCGCCTCCTGCTAGTAAAGCAAGAAAAGTGACGGCAACAATCCTTAAACAGACCATCCCTCCTCCAGCAACTGACAAACCTGAATCCACCAAAAACACTGCAAAAGCAGTTTGTCTCCTAGCTGCATGCAAGGAGATGCAATCCCTGCAGGTGCTCCTTGTGCAACCAACACCACCTATTTTTACCCTCTGATGTCGAATCAACAAAGGCACTCTAAATCAGGGCAAGAGTGGCCTGAAGTGAGAAAGCACACAGAGGAAACCAACACAAACCTGCAATCTAACAAGTGAAAGGAGAGTGAGACCCTTCCATTATTAAGCAATTTGAACAATCTAGGAGAAAATCCGCCCACGGAAATAAAAGCAGTGTTCCCAGCAGTCCCCAGACAGCCCTACATTCAAGATCTCACCTGGAAGAATCAACCGGAAAGTGAACTGTCTTTACCACAATCTAAAAGTCCTGACGGACCTATTCAAATGGAAGAGAGTCCTTTCTCTACAACACCATCTTATCTAGTTACACCAAGAGGCCGATCTGCTCTGAAAAACAGGAGACCAAGTGAAATTGCTCCAGCAATCATTAAAGAATCGCCGGCAAAAAAAACAGACCTTACAACCATTATGTCGGCTATAACAATCGCCTTAGAAAGCTGTATGAAGCTATTAATGACTCCTTGAAAGACAGCGTCACGGTGACCGCGATGATGCACACCAAGCTGATATTTGTGGAAGGCTTTATTACAGCACTAGACCAGAAAAACAAAGAGTACGCGAATCAAAGATAACTCTATTTGAAGAAAAATGAAAGCTTCTTAAACCAACCACGTCTCTCAAAGTTAGGACTTCAGACAAAAACTCAAACAACACCAACCAGAACCTCAGTCTGTAGAACTGGCACCTTTGTTTTTAAGATCAAATGACAAATATGCTCGACCTTCGACTGTACCCACGAAATCAATGACATTTATTGACAATCAACAAAAAGTCACTAGCGTCAACAAAAAGCAACCACTGCTAAAACTTGCAGGCTCCTCCCAATTAGAGGCCCACCACTCGAAAACAGTGACTGCTTTAGACCCTCTGTGTTCTAAAAAAAAAAAAACACCTGGAGAGAAGCAACAACTTTCACAAGACAAAACAAAGTAGTAAAAGAGCAGTGGTTGATGGTACCGCCTCACCCAAGACAGCCGAGGAATTTATGGCCCAAAGTTCCCTGATCGATTTAACTCAACATTGGGACTTAACAGAAGGTTCAGAATCACAAATTGAAACCAACCACAGGGCAGAGATACAAGAACCGAACCCGCCAATATGCCCCACTATGGGGGAAACTAAAATAGCAACTTCAACACCTAAAGCAGACCGTAAGGATACCACGGCAAGAGTGGATCTACTGGAGGGTGGTCAACATATCCAAAAAAGGATTGAACACTCATCGAACATCTTGAATGACGCCAAACAAGTAAAACAACGGAGATCTCCGCCAGCGCATCCAAAAGAAGATCAACGTAGATCAAAAGATACAAGACTGACTCATCTCTTTAAAATAGAGCAAAAATCAGGAAATGGTCGGTACATGATCCTAAATAGGAAAATGGTGCTTAACATTCTAAAACAAGCAGGCTTGTTACAGTCATTAAAATCAGATGACTTCACTCTGATCGAGCCATACCATAGAAATAAACAAGCAAAGGCCTGCCTTCATATAAAAAAAATCGGCACTACGTAAGATTCCACAAGATGTCTATTCTGAACTAGCTCACCTGGGCTACATTCTCTATGAGATTCCAATTCTGACCAGGAGCAATGAAAAAATAGACAATCACAGAGAATCATCAAATAAAAATGACAGATACAAATCATGAACTGTGGATCTATATAGAACCAACAGAAGGCTAAGAAGACCAACATCACCAAGAAAACCAGATGACAGACACAGTAGATCAAGTTTGGAATGGACAAATTCTACCAATCAATCTAAGACTGCGCTGATTGAAAACGGAAGAGATCAACCGCATAGAGATGATAGAAACTATGCAGATTCTAGGAGACATCATGCTTATTTAAACTCACCTCACTCCCGTCACCGAGAATACACAAGAACTCTGCAACATGTAAAAGACAGAAAAAAAAATCAGAGCCCTCCACAACCCATACAGACGAAACACTAAAGAAGGGTAGATGGTCATGGATTCGAGACGTCTTGACCTCGAGCTCTAAAAGATAGCAACCACCAGGGGGTGTTTCAGTTTTACAGCTAACCCAACCACACCATGACGTCGTCCAGAAACTGTCTTGAGCATAGCCTCGTGGAACACTAGAGGCCATGTCCACTTAACTAAACCTGACAGTCACGACTTGGGAGAAAATGACGTTCTGTGTTTACAGGAAACTTGGCTGCTGGAAAAACTGGCCCTTGATGGTTTCATCATCGAAATCTCGCCGGCATCCAAAGGACCGGTAGGCCGTCCTTCATCAGGCCTTCCGATAGCCACCCATTTACGATCGGGTATAACCATCATAAAGAAAATTCACGAATGCTATGAACTTTTGGCTGTCCTTACAACGTGGACTAATGCAACCTCAGTGGAAAATGATGTCCCCTGCTGATTCACTGGCCATTATTAACATTTACTGGAATCCGCAAAAAACGTCAACATCGAATTTCTGTGACACAGTGGCAAACACCATTGATGAAATTAGGATTAAATAGAAGACCTCAAACATCCTTATCTGTGGAGACCTCAACGCTAAATGTATTGAGTCCAACTCACCTGCGATGAAATCGCTCCCCTCCACTCTGACGGAAGTCAGGGGTTTGGCATGGATGGATCTAATGAAATCCAGTAACCTCTTTAATGCAGCAATCATAAATAACGGCCAAACCTTGATAGCAACGTGGGAGCGCGATAGATCATCGGCCACGCTCGACTACATCTTTACCACCAAAACTGTGCTTCTACGCATAAACTCCTTTGAGGTAATCAAAACTAAGGAGAGCGATCACAATTTGCTGAACCTTACCAGCAGCACTAATGCCCGATCTCACCAAATGTACAGAACATCCATTGAGCCTAACACCCAGAAAACTCGTCTTCGCATGACTACTTCGGACATCCGAAAGTTCTCCGAAATGTATAAAATTCTAACGTCAAATATCGATACACAAGATGTAACCTTCAAGGCAAGCTACATACCTCTGCTCCTCGCCTTTAAAAAGCCCATGAGGGGACCTCACAAACTTACCTCTAACCATAATCACACTTATAATGTGAATTTGGTAGCCAAACAAAGAAAACAGCGTCCATATGACTGGGCTACTTTAATCAGTATGATTTTCAATGACTGCAAAGAAAGAAAAATAACTCCCGATTGCTGGTTCCGAGCAATTATCGTTCCGATTTTCAAAACGGGCAACAGAGAAGACCCTTCTAATTACGGGCCCAAAGCTCTCCTTGATATCATTGGAAAGGATTTTGCAACGATGCTCCTTAGTCATTTTCACAAATGGGCTCATACATCCCCAAGCGCTGATCCATTCCAAACAGGGTTTCACAAAAACACCAGTACGGCAGCTAACATAATGCTACTAAACATAATCAAGGCGAAGGTTCTCTCAGGAGCACCACGGGTCTTCCTATCGGTTGTCGACCTGTCACAAGATTTTGACAGAGTCGACAGGCAAACACTTTTGGCTAAATTAAAGGCGTGGAATTATCCTGAAGCCATTTTAGACCCGATAATTGCCCGACACTCCAACACCAAAGTAAGAGTTTACCTAAACCATCAAAGTTTGCTCTCTGAAGCTATATCTTCACAACGCGGAGTGAAACAAGGATTCCCCTTGGCACCTGCTCTTTTTATATCTTTTTCTCAGTGACTTCAAAGATTCTCAAGCTAAGATTAGGTCTTTTGCACCAAAAATAGGGAAGGAGACTGTGCCAAGACTACTGTGCAGACCTTTTTATTGGATCATACTCGGGTTGGTCTCCAGCGTCAACTTGACAATCTTTCAGAATACATCGAAGACAACAATCTGGCGATCAACAAAACAAAAACAAAATACTGATCCTGCAAAAACCGGGGGGAAAAAAAGAAAGAATATGCAGTGGTATCTGCACAAGACCAAAATCTAAATCGTTCCCGCGTTCAAGTATTTGGGAGTCCAAATTGACAGTACAAAGAAATAAATGAAAATGCAGCAGACACTCTGGGTAAAGACAAAGCACCTAACAGCCCAGATACGAGCCGTCAACACGAAATATGGCAAATTTTCCTTACTACCAGCTATACAGTGCTATAAATCAAAAGTCATCCCGTCATTGACCTACAGGATGGATGTGTCGCCGTCAATTCTGCCTTCATTGTGGCTAAGCTGGAAGGTTTCATCTGGAAATCAGTACTAGGGCTTCCAAAGTCAACATCTGCTGCTGCGATAAGAAGAGAACTAGGTTTACTCTCACTAAATGCAGTAGTTGAACAAAGCTCTATGCAACTGTTTAGAAAAATCCAGCACCCGGAGAGCTTACCAATTTACTGTGTGATTGTTGAAGAAATCGTTAGAGGAAACAACTATCTCTTAAATGATTGGGCTAATGCCCAAAAGAATAAACTCTGTGAGATTGCTTGTACAGAAGGAGATTTGCTGCAAAACCCTCTCAGAATTAAGACAAAAATGGAATGACTTTTAATAAACTAAAAGAACCTATGGCATGCTGTGCAAAATACCCGAGCAAAGTTTTAAGGAAAATCTTAATGAAAGCACACCTTAACCTGCTCCCTACCCAGGAAATTCTAGCCAAAAGGGCAGGAAGTGATGAAAAGACCTGCAGACTTTGCAAAGATCCACAAAAGACAGAAACGATCAGACATCTTCTAATGAGATGTCCAGCAATGAACCAGGAAAGGAAAGCTTTTTTCAACCCTCTGCTTCTAAACTCTTTCATAAACGACGAAGAAATATGGTGCAATCGTCTTATTACAGGAGCCCAAACCAGATGGATAATAGCGACGGCCAAACTCCTGAGCATCGCTATAGACAAGTTAAAACCATGTGCGTCCCCTTTGTAACCACCTCCAGAAAACATAGTAGAATAGAAGACTCTTTCCTTTCCAGTCTTGGTTACTAGACGCTGTTTTACTTCACAATTTTGTTTTACTTCACAATATTTTTTTTCCTGTTGAAAGCGTCCTTGTAGAAATCTAATATGATTATATGCAAGTAATAAAAATAAAATAAAGGGTCCAAAACCCTCGCCTGGAACAAAGACGAAATGTTACCCCACCTTCAGGCATAAATGGACTATGTTGCACGTCTCTGAGCTGCTAGAAGCACATCAAGGAGGGCCTCGGCACCACCTTGTATTTCAGCCTCTCAGCAGCCACGCATGAAGGTTCAGGTTGCTGAGGTGTGGGTGGAGGACCCGCCTCTGATGCGGACAGTAAGTCAATACTCCTTGGGTGTCACCATAGAGGACAGAGGGTCATTTTTCAGCAGCTCTTGGTATCACATCCTCCAGGCCCAGTTTGGAGTGATCAGAATCAATGTGATCCTGAACAGATGCAATCTCCTGAGAACCAGCATAATGACAGGGACCGGTGGGAATACAAAAAATAAATAAGTGGTCAAATGTCCATTCGACCATCAGTGCATCCACCAGAGCTCACTGACTAGGAAATTCCCTGGGGCAGAACAACTTGCACTTCCTGTTCACAATGGAAGCAAAGAGATCTACTTAAGGGGCTCCCCAAAAGGAGAAAATCAAATCCAGAACTTCCTGGAAGAGCTCCCACTCGTGGGAGGCCAAAGTTGGTCTGCTCAATGCATCTGCTATGACCTTCTCTCATCCGGCAAGATGGGCAGCTGGCAGAGAGATGCCGTTCTCTAGAACCCAGATTCACAGTCGCATTGCTTCTCTGTATAGCAGCAAGGAACCCACACCACTTTGCTTGTTGAGGCAGTGCATGGCAATTGCGTTGTCCAGCAGGATCAACACAGTTTTGCGTTTCACAGAGGAGGAAGGTGTCCAGGGCCAGCATGATCGTGCAAACTGATGTGCTCCTGAGACTATGAGAGAGACCATAGTCCACTCATTGTCAGTTCCAATAGGTGAGCGCCCCCACCCGTCAGGGGCACATCAGTGATCGCCATAATTTGGGGCCAGGGTTGATGAAGCAACGCACCTCTCAGCAGGTTCTCTGACAGCCCATCAAGCAAGAACCTGACCCACACAGTTCGAAACCTGCAGGAGGTCCGACATGTAGCCCTGAAATTGCGACCATTGGCAACAAAGAAGCAACTGAAGTGAGCTCATGCGCAGTTTTACCTCCGGAACCATTAGGATGCAGGAGGCATTGTGGCCACGTAGGTACAGAAAGGCTGAGGCAGAGACTTGTTCCTGAGATTGGAGGACATTGACCATCCAAGATATTTTCACCACTCAATCCTCAGGCAAGAATGCCCTGCTCAGGCAAGGGTCCAAGGCCACTCAGAGAAGTCTGAGGGACTGGGATGGTGAAACCTGAGACTTTTTGAAGTTCAAAGAAAAGGCAGAGCTGTGTAACAGACTATGTTCAGACCTGGTGCTGTGACATTACGTTAGGGGAGTGACCGCGGACGAGACAGTCAACCAAGTAGGGAAAGACATGAATGCTCTCCCTCCTGAGGTGAACCGTCACCACTGCTATCAGCATGGTGAAAACCCAGTGATGAATCAGAGATGATTATCCCAGAAACCCTGGCCTGGGACCTTCTCATGTGGTCAGGGCAAGGGTGACGGTTCCTGATCCCGACCCTTGGGGTGGTATGTGAGAGGACCCCAAGGGACGGGAATCGGGTCAGGAGAACTGGGAGAAGCTCTTTAAAACTGTAGGGTCGCTACAGAAGTTAGTAGTGGCCTATTGTAGAATCAAAATCCTTAAAGAAAAAGGTAATTAGAACATTCGGGACTTCAAGTCCCACAATGCTCGGAGTACTGGGATGAGGAAGGAGGACTCAGAGGCGCTAAACTGCAAGGTACAGTCTAGTGGTTCTAATGACCCACACCTGAGCGAGACATTTTAAAAGATAAGGTCCCCTCAAGTGCAGGCCATTATAACAAAAAGGTGGAGTTGCAGAGACCACCAGTCGCAGTGGAAGAAGAAAGGAAACTGAGCAGCCGGCGCTGACGCTCTCTTTGAAGCAGATGCCAGTCCTGAGAGGGTCTCCAAGATCGATGGCCTTAATTGCAGAGGTTGCGCAGCAGTGTTATAGCAGGCTTTCCCCCTGGGGAAAGAGAGGCTCTCCTGATTGCATGCTCGGTCACAGTGAGTGGCGAGCACCTGTGTGCACTGGGGGAGAGACATGCTCCTTTCCCGACAGGGCGGGCTACGGGAAAACCAAAGCAGTCTGCCATGCAGGAGGCGGCAGAACGAGCAGTAGGAGCGGATCGCACAGAAGCGTATGAGTTTACCACTGTCGGGTAACCCTGGTATGCTCTGTAAGCGACCAGTGACTACTGATAGCAATTTTTTTTTTAAAGTGTTTTCATTAGCATTTATATTATCATAAACACCTCCGCCCCTTCAAAGGCCCGGACAGCTGCTCATCTTTTGATTTCATTCGATCAACGCTCCAATCCTCAATACAAGTCTAACTAACGGACTCTTTGCGGACACCAGTTTACTCGATAGTCTTTATGGACGAAATCCAATACCAAGCCCCAGTCCTCTAAACTTCCTCTGGTCCCCTTGAACCACATATGTCCTCCACTCCAATGAGACATAGTGCCAAACCTTTGCTAGCCATTCTTGTTCTGTGGGAGCCGAGGACTGTTTCAATTTGTGGGCAATAAGTGACAAAGCTGCCACACTAAAAATCATATATGCCTTTCTTTGAGGCTTTGATAGTAAGATGTTAAAAACATCACACAAGCCCAACATTGCTTCCCCTAGTTCTACGTATTTGGGGCCCAAATATCACTTTCATCGCCATATTAACACTATTCCAAAACGGTTTCAACATTGGGCACTCCCACCATATATGCCCCCATGTCTCAATATATTTACAACCCAGCCAACCTTCCCCAGACATTTTTGGGTAAAATGTATGTAATTTCTCAGGTGTCAGGTGCCATTGTACCATTACCTTGACCCACATCTCTCGGATCTGGAGTGCCCTCATGAGTTTTGGAATCCCCTGCCACATCTCCTGCCATTGCACTACCGATATAGGGTTGCTTAAGACATTTTCCCACTGTTTCGTATACGGCCAGTGAAAATGAAATGGGGCATCAGTGAACAGCATACTCAAAGCTCCGACCATATGATGGTCTCCTGAGATTGTGGTTCGATACTTTTCAAAGGGGGCGAGGTCCCTCATTGTCAACTGTTTATTTCCCGAAGCCTGTAGCCAGTGTCTCAGTTGTGTATATCTAAACCTTTCCTCTTCGCGTATAGCAAATAACTGTTTACAGTGTTGGAATGTCTATCGCCTGGCCCGCCACCATATTACTCATCTGACACCCAGCTTCTTCACATCGCCTAAAGGCTCCTTGCTCTGCCCCCGGTGTAAAATGAGGATTACGAAAAAGGGGTGTAAACGGAGAAGGAAACTTAGTGCTGCCAACCCGCTGCACCACAGCATCCCAAACGTCACCTATCAAAGTCATGATTTTACTCCTAAACATATTAGCAGGTCTGCCAGCCTTCTGACACCACAGAACTCCTTCTAGGGGCCTACCAACTACTGCTCTAGCCATCCAGAGCCAAATTGTCTCTTGGTTTCCACCAAACCACTCCTGTGTTATCCGTCACTGGGGTGCTTGTTAGTACGTTTTGAAATGTTGAGCCCCCATCACACCACTCGTTATGGGCTCTGTCAGTTCTTTCCAAGCCACCCTTGTTTTTTTTCCTTTCCATATGAAAATCCCCACCATCCTGTTTAGAAGCTTAAAGAATTTCTGAGGGACTACTAATGGTAAAGCTTGGAAGTAATACAATACCCTTAACATTAATGCTACCTATCCATGAGATTGAAGAGGATTTACGCTCCACCAGCCACTTTTTAATTGATTCTAACAAAGAGGGATAATTAGCCTGATACATAGATTCTAAGGAATTGGTCATCTTCACCCCCAGATATCGTAGGCCTTTACCTGTCCTCATATACTGACCCACATCTAAGGACTGTTCCGTTGACACAGTTACTCCTTGTAGAACCATCATTTCCGATTTATGGGTTATCATTTTCAGGCCTGTCATTTCAAAGTTCTACGGATAGCCCTGGTAATGAACTAGCCAAATCTTTTGCAGTGAGGAGCAAATCATCAGCAAACGTCATCACTTTATGCTCCACTCCTCCAAATTGTACGCCTCTAATATTTTTCGCACCCAGGATCTTAGATAGAAACGGCTCCAAGTGTATCGCGTACAGAACCGGGTACAACGGATATCCCTGTTTTGTACCCCATGACATCTTGGTTCTCTGTGACATAACCATTAATGGCCAACCACAATACAGGTGACTGATAATTTGACTTAACCATTCGTATAAATCTTGGCCCAAACCCCATCGCCTCCATAGTGCGAAACAAGAAAGACCTCTCCACCCGGTCAAACCTTTTTCCGTGTCCAAAGTTAATACCCCAGCGGAAAGTCCAGATTTGCTTACCTTCTGGACAAAATGACACATCCGTCTTGTGTTGCCGAATGTTTGCCTTCTCTTAACCAAACCAGACTGATCCAGGTGGATGAGTTTGGGTATTAGTTTTTCCAATCTTGATGCTAATATTTTAGTACGTATTTTCACATCAGTATTAATAAGACCTATGGGTCGATATGACCCACATTGTGTTCTATCTTTGTCAGGCTTGGGAAAAAAACACTACCTTTACCTCTTTCATAGTCTGAGTAATACATCCCAAACTAGTAAAGCAGTTAAAAAGAGAAGTCATCACCAGGGTTAGTATGTCTTTAAACATTTTATAAAACAGTCCTGGAAACCCATCCAGTCATGGGGGTCTTAGTCATTGGTAAAGACATGATAGCTGCTCGTACTTCCTGTGGGGTAATTTGCCCTTCCAGCCCATCCCTTTCCCCATGGTCAATTTTATTTAACTGGCAATGCTTCAAATATGCCTCCTGAGCCCAAACATCTAGGGAATAGGTATAATATAGCGCAAAGTAGTATTCCGTGAATACCTGCATTATATCTTCTGACGAAGAGATAAAAGTTCCGGGTCCCATTCTGATACAGAGGATGGCCCTTGCTTCCTCCTCCTTCCTCCCTTGCCATGCTAACATATGGTCCACTTTGTTTGCCTTAATATAGTTCTGCTGTTTTAAGAATAATAAGGACTTCTCATCCTGCCTAATCTGTAGTAGATCCAATTGTCGCTTGATGTGCCTATATTCCCTCCTTAGGGCCACTCCCCTATTTGTTTCCATTCTACTCATCACCCCCTTCAGTTGCGATTCAATCTCGCCTTGCATTAAGGCGAGTTGCTTTTCTCTTAGAACCTTCCTTGCAATTAACTCACCCCTCAGGGTCGCTTTAAAGGCGTCCCACACTGTCTGTTCCTGCATTCCCTGAGTTCTGTTTATTTCAAAATATTCCCCAATTTTACACCGTAACTCATTGCTTATGACCGGGTCCCCAATAGCGGATTCAGAAATTTCCTGCACAAAAGCCCTGACTCTCCTAGTTCCAGTTATATATCTATTGATATGGGTGCATGATCTGATACACTGATGGGCCCCAGGTCCATTTTCTGTACTTGTCCCAGTAACGTGGCTGACACCCATATATAATCAATCCACGAAAATGACCGATGGACATGAGAATAGAACGTGTACCCTTTAATTCCCCTGAGTTTCTTTCCAGGAATCAACCATAGCCAATTGAGTCATACATGCTTGCAATATTTGCGTGGGGTCCCTGTGAGTTGAATGTACTGTCATTCTCCTGTCTACTAACGAATCCCATGCTATGTTAAAATCCCCCGTTATTATGATTTGTCCCACCACAAATTTTTCAAGTTTGGCCAGCACCACCCGCAATAATCTATCTTGCCCTGTATTAGGTGTGTATAGGGTTTCTATTGTGTACCATAATCTCACCCACTGGATACGGGCAAAAATATATCTGCATTCTTTGTCCACCTCCTTCGTACTTATATGTAGTCCTACCAATCCCTTAATGGCTATAAGGACCTCTCCTGTCTTGCCCCCATTGTTAGATTGCACTATATGGGGGTACCCCTTGATCCTTAATTTGTGGCCATCACTCTTACAAATGTGGGTCTCTTGCAAGGATACAATGTCTGGTTTTCCCTGCCTTAAGAAAGCTTTGACCTTGCTTTTTTTAACGGGGGAGTTTAAACTCCTAAAATTCAGTGTCAACAGTTGGAACCCTCTTTTACCCCCCCCCATGGCCCTTTTGGCGTATTCATTCTTTCAATAGCAGCTGCCACCCCATCCCAGCCCTATTCCCACGAAACAGTCTGTTCAGACTCAACCCACTCCCCCCCCCACCCATGCAACAAGCCATGGGGGTTAAGTCTCAATAAACTGTGCAGGTCTACTAGGACCCATCCACTCCCAGAATTCCAAGCGGCAGGTTCGCTTCCCACCTTTCTCTGCACCTACACTCTACCGATCGACCTCCCCCGTAGGTTATTATTCTGACATACCCAGGCTACTCCAGGTCATACACCCCTCCCTCCGGCCCCGGACCATAATGTACCTTTTTGCCCTCATGACCGAGTGAGTTTGTCCCTCGGTTTACCGGACGAGTGGCCCTCTTCTTCGAAAATAGCTCTCGTACTTTTCTCCAGGCTTTACTGTCTCTTGTGGCAGCCTCAAAGTCATGTTGAACACCGCCTTCTTCCTCAATTTTCATGATCCTAAGTCCTTCTTCGCAGGAGGTATGCAGTGCTGGCGTGCCTCCCATGAAAACACCAATCCAAACGGGAATGTCCATCTGTATCGTACTTGAGCATGCGACAAAGCCTTGACCACCGGCCACATAATTCTCTGCTTCATCAATGTGGATTGCCCTACATCTTGATATAATTGTACTTCTGTGCCATTCACTTTGATGGGACTTACCTTTCTAGCCACCTGTAGAATCACTTCATTGTGTCCATATCTTTGGAGAGCAATTACAACATCACGAAGTCTGGAACCTGGTTCCGCTCTTCTGGGGCCCAACCGGTGAATACGATACAGGGGTACCCCCCCTCCACGCCCGACTCCAGCAGATCAGCAAAAACCTGTTGCATCGTGTCTTTTACATCTGGGTCCTCCACTCCTTCAGGGAGGCCTTTCACCCTAATGGTAGTTCTCCTCGAGCGATTTTCAAGATCCTCAATCTGAATCTCTAGATTGTGTTTAGCCATTGCGAGTTGGTCAGTTAATGCATCTATATTGCGTGTGTCCTCAGACAGTTCTTGAATGGCATTTTCTGTGGTATCCAATCTCTCACCTAATTCAATAATGTTACCTTTCAACTCTTGAAAGGATTGAGCTAGCTCATTTCTAATCAGACTCAACTGTGACTGCAGTCTCTCTGTCATCTGATTGCTGAACTCTTTGAAGCACTGTTGGAACACCTCTCCAGTTACAGCTTGCCCAGTTAATGTTAAAGGACATTTGTTCCGCGCACTATCACCACCGGAGTGGTCCCCTGGCGCTCTGGCGGCTCTGAAAGAGGGAAGGGCAGGTGAGTTAGTTGGTGGAGGCTGGAAAAGTGCAAGAGAGCAGCGATGTACTGTTGGCAGCCTCAGCCCGGTGGGTCCGTTGGCTGGGCCTGGGGTGTATGCGGCCGGTAGTCGTCGTGTACTGATGTGCGAGTCTATGTGTTTATTGTTTTGTTCCTGCAGTGTGGTGAAGTTTATACGGTTTGTTGTGCTGGAGGTTTGTGGTTGTGTTTGGTTTGGAGTTTGAGAGGTGTATGCAGAGGAGGACATTGTTAGTGGTATCGGTTAGTTGGCATCTCTATCCTGAGTTGACTAGTTGGGCTCGTGTAATCTCGCTTGATGGGGTGCTTGGGCACTATGTGCCTCTGGAGGTTCGTGCTTGTTTTGTATTCGAGGCCCCTTGAACATCTCGCTGCCTCTTCCGCCCGTTCCGTCAACAACCTTGCATGTTCCTCACCCCCACTCACATGGCTAGTGCACCTGCCAGTGTCCATATCGCAGTTAGTGTGGTGATTGGTGGTATCTGGCCAGTTCCACAACCCAGTGGTACCTAGTTGTAGCTATAGGGCGGTAGGGGATGGTAAGGATTGGCTGGGGTTGTTGCCTCCGTCTCCATGGGTCTCGCATGTGCACCACGCTGTCTGGCGCCACCCCTCCCGGTGCCCTGAGTGCTTCTCAGTCGGTTCTGGGGGCTTGTCAATGTCCTTTCCCGTTTAGTCGTTCGTCTTACTGTTGTTTCAGTTTTAGTCTCTGGTATTGAAGAGCCAGGTTTTTAGTAATTTTCTGAATTTAAGGTGATCTTTGGTGTTCCTTGTTTCTTTTGGGATGTTGTTCCAGGTTTTTGCTGCTAAGTGGTAGAAGGCGGTGCCTCCGAGTTTTTTCTTGATGTACGGTTTTAGTTCCAGGCAGATTTCGTTGGTTGACCTAAGGGGTCTCGTTGGCTTGTAGATGGTTATTTTCTTTTGTAGGAATTCTGCTCCTTGTCCGCAGATTTCCCTGTGCGTTATGCACATTGTTTTGAAGGTGATGCAGTGTTTTACTGGGAGCCAGTGTAGTGTTTTTAGGGCAGGGGTGATGTGGTCTCTTCTGGATAGTTTGAGCAGTAGTCTGGCTGCTGTGCTTTGGAACCGTTGTAACTTCTTCAGTAGGTATTCTGGTATTCATAAGTAGAGGCTGATTGCATAGTCGATACTTGACATGATGAGGCCGACGATAGTATTTTGTGTGTGAAGGAGAGGAAAGGTAGTATTTTTCTTGCCGTGTGGAGGAAGAAGAAGCATTTCTTGACTGTTGCGTTTATTTGCGGCTCTAAGATTAGGGTGTTGTCCATCAGGACTCCCAGATTTTTTTACTACCTTAGATGGTGATGGTGCGATTCCCATTTCAGTTGGGCACGCGATGGCTGTTTCCTTCTCTTGGTCTTTGGATAAGATCATGATTTCTGTTTTTCCTGGGTTGATTTTCAGGTTGTTGGTATTCAACCAGTTGAAGACTTCTTTTAGACAGTCGGTTAGGTTTGAATGATCGGCTTGGGTGTCTTTGATTTTGTAGATTTGAGTATCGCCTGCGTAGTTGTAGCATGTGATGTTGTGTTTCTTGAAGATTCTGATAACTGGGGTCTGGTAGATGTTGAAGTACAGTGGTGATAGTGAGGATCCTTGTGGCACTCCACAGTCGTTAACTCGTGGGGTGTATTTGAACGGTTTAATCCAAACGGTTTCTGTTCTTTCTGTTAGGAATGATTTAGTCCAGCGTAGCGCTGTGTCGGTTATGCCTATGTCTTCTAGTCTTTTGGTTAGGGTGTCGTGGCTAACTGTGTCGAAGGCTGCAGAGAGGTCGAGCAGAATAAGGGCTGATGTTGTGTTGGAGTCTGCGTTCGTTTTTAGGTCGTCCCAGAACGATAGTAGTGCTGTTTCTGTACCTCTTGTGGGTCTGAAGCCGACTTGAGCTTGACCTAGCAGGTGGTGTTTTTCAACTTACTCTTGGGTTAGTTTGTATACCTAGGTTTCGAGGAGTTTTGCCGGGTAAGGGATGTTAGAGATTGGTCTGTAGTTGGAGAGGTCATCTACGTCGCCGCTTGTGTTTTTCAGAAGTGGTTTCATGTAAGCTGATTTGAAGATCCTTGGTATGATTCCTGTTGCTAGTGATAGATTTAGAAGGTTTCTGTAGTATTCTGCTGGCGTTCCTTGTGCGAGGATTGATTTGTAGATGTCTGGGGGACAGGGATCCATCGGTGAACCCGCTTTCTTGCTGTGTTTTACCAGCATTGCGAATGCCTCTGCTGATATTTCAGGAAAGTTATTGAGTTTGTGCTGCGGTTCTGAGGTAGGTTAGTTTGTCCAAATTGGGGACCCTCCCAGGCCTTCTTGCTCCTGTGGAGCATGTTCTTCACCCAACGCCATCTCCCTTCCTTCCGCCAGAGCTTCTGTAGCATTCCATCTTGCAGTTTTTGTCAGTTTGGAGCAGAGGCCCCTTCCTTCGGTTCTTTAAGCTTGTTCCTAGACATCTGTAAAAGTGGTAGGGGGATACTTCTTGTCCCAATTGCTTACTAGTCCACCTAGGTGTGCCTTATTCTTTTCTTTATTCCTGTATTCTGCTATTCCTGAGAACTTCCACAAGGCTCAGGCCACCGCCTCTCTCTCTCGCTCAATTTCAGCCCACCGATACCCCTCCACCTGCGCTACAGCCAAGCTTCCAGTGATCACCTTCCCTTTTCCTGCTGACAGGGTTGCGTCTCCCCACGGTCCACCTGCGCTTTGCCTTCTGATTCAGCCTCCTTCAAGATTGCCACTTGTAATTGGGAGTGCTGCCACCATCCCGGGCTCCCTTACGCTAATACATCCGGATTGCAACGTCCTCCATTTTGCTTAGGTTCTTGCTGTTGCCAAACACCTTCACTCCCCTGTCGCCGCCTCCTTCTCTGCCCTCTGCCCCACATGCCACTGCATACATTCAGACCCGGGTGTGCCGAAAAGTTCACCTTCAATTGGAGATGGGATGAAATGTGTTGAAAACCAGCTCCACAGTAACAATGTACACTTATATTCTCTGCCGCTACCGGTGGGGAGGCGGGGGGCAGTCAAACCCTCCAGAACTTTCCTGGGCATTTAGCTTCTAAAATGGCGACCACTGCTCCTTTGTAGGAACACGTTGCATATCGCTCAGTAGCGAGTAGGACACATCTTGGTAAAAAGTTTCTCAAAGTCCAGCAACGTACACTGGGCCACAGCGCGGGTTAACCATGACCCCAAGGAGGGGGCAGGCGAGTGAGGGTCAACAATGCAATATCTTCGTTGTTTAGGTGGCACCTGGCGGAGGCTCTCTCCTCACGATGTTCGCGTCCCGGCAGCCATCTTGGAATCTCTCCTAATACTACCTTCTAATTGCAAATATGCAGTGATGCTGCCTGGAAAATAAATAAAACCTGATAGCAAGTTTGAATACTGAACTAATATAAAGAAGTCACATTGGCGAAATAAGAACTTTATAAAGAGGCAAGAAGAAAGATTACAATCATTACTATCAAAGGCAACACCATTGCCAAAGTAACAAGGGGGCAATACTGAAGCAAGTTAACTATAACCACCATTGCCAAAATAAAGAGGGGGCAATATTTCAAAGTGCATATCATCTATATTGGCTAAATAACAAGAGAACTTTATTGCAGAAAGATTTGTTAATTGATGTGAAAGTGGGAAAACAAATGTGGCAGGAGAGAAGTCCTCCTTGTATAAAGTATCAAGGAGGAGAGGAGCATAACATGCATTGCCTGCAGCAAATACAAGAGTGGAACAAACAGCACCAATGTGCATCATGTCTTCCCAAAATAAGTTGCGAGTGTCAATGTAATTGAAATACTTTTCCAAAATGCTTTAAGTAAACCTCACCACAGGGTACTTGTAGTAGTGTTAGGAGCTTTTGTCCAAGTAGGCGAGTATACCAGGATAGGGACCTTCAGTGGTCGTCCTGGCAGGTTAGTGGACCAGGAAGAAATCATTGAAGTACTGCATTTGGGCTAAAGATTGTGGCAAAGCAGAAGTGAAAAGATCACTTAAGTGTTTTATACATTGTTGTGGAATCATCCTGACAAAACATTGTGGTTGATAGAGAAGAATTTTGAAAGTGTTTTCGTTTTCTGACGAAGAAGTTGTGTTGAAATCTGTTCTATAAGCGGATAGATAAAGACTAGTCTGATTGAAATGTTGGCTAAAGTCCAAGTGAAGGACTTTTGGAGAAACAAGAACTTTATGATCAGAACGTGGCTACAAAAAAGAACTTTCTTATTTCATCCTTTGATTGAAAAACCTGCTTCAAATCTGGGGAAGGGTATACAACCCAGGCTACAAGGATATACAGTTATTATGTTTATGTTGAACAATACTGTTATTTCGTTATCTTTGAATTAGCATATGTATGAGTTTGATGTATGTATAATTGTGAGGGACAGAGTCCTTTAATTATAGTGTTTTCCTTTAGTTTGATAGGCAGGGAAATCCTCTTTGGGTTAGGGATAGTGATGTGTTTGTCAAACCCTTATGAGTTAATAAAAGGGCTACTTGTGAAAACCCTTCACCAAGTTGTCTGCCTCACATTTCTGACCCCTACCAACCCTGAGAGCGAAGAAAGACTTAATGGCAGGATTAAACTGAACAGGTAGTGATGCTGGCCCACCCCAAACCTCAGGCTCAATGAATTGGCTCATGGAAGTAGGCATCCTTCAGTGATACCAACCAGTTCTGCAGATCGAGGGGTTACAGGATCTGGGTTAGAGTAACCATCTTGAATTTGCCCTTCTGCAGGAACAAATTCAGCTGCCACAGATCCAGTATCGCATTTAAAAACCTGTCATCCTTTGGCACCAGAAAATAGGTGGAATACCAACCCTTGCCTCGTTCTGAGTGCGGTACGAGTTCTATTGCGCTCTTTGAGAGAAGCTGACAGACCTCTTCCAAGAGGACGGGATACGGAGATAAGGTGTTGGTGTGAGAGCCATGATCCAGAGGAGGTTTCATGAAGGGGAGACAATACCCCTGTTAGATGACCTGCAAGGTTCAAGCATTGGACATGGCCTTGAACTATTCTGAGCGGAACAGAGAGATTCCTCCAACCCCTGCCCTACAGGGGATTTAAGGCCAAAGATCCCAGAGAGTTTGCTTCTTGTGGCACTGAGGGGGCAGTGGCCATAGCTGCTCCTCCTCTCAGGGCACCTATACCCCTTCCCTTCGGAAGCACATGCCTTAAGGTCTTCCTGGCCTCGACCGTGCGGGATATAGGAGGCTGAAGAACGAAAAACCCTGACCCCTCGCAGAAGGTGCAGAGGATTTTTGCACAGCCAGAAAGACTTTGCCATAACCTTTCAAGAGTGGAATTTCTGCACAAAGCCAGACGTCCGCATCCAGGAATGATGCCCAACCACCATACCCGTGACCATGGGTCTACCAACACAATCAGTCTTTTTACTGTTGGTGTCCCTTATCCAGAGCGCCAACTGAAAACTTCTACACATGTTTCCCCATGGTTGATTACCATGGCTCATCAGGAGAGAATCTGACAAAAAAGAAAACATTCTTTTACATAAATAATACTAATCAAACTGAAAATGTTCAAATATTGTCACCCAATTTCAAAAAGCTATGCCAATATTAACCATAAACACTCATTTTGGTCTATTAAACACTAATTTGTGTCTAATATCTTGGTAACACACACATTTTAACAGTATAAGCTCAGTTACTCACCCTAAGGTTTTAATTGGATTTCCTCCCTTTAAAATGAGTTAAGTTTTCTGTTTTTCTATTTATTTGTGCTAGTTGAGTAGGTATTCGGTTTACCTTAAAGAAAAAATTAATTGATTGTTTTCTCAAGATTTGAGAATTCAATGCTGACGCAGTCATTATTCTTTATCTGTAATGGTTATCAGTTTCCCCCACTCTATCTCTAAAGGGGATAGGTTTAAAGATAATGTATCAAAAGTTCTAGTGCCTATTCCTAAGGCACCTTAGTTTTGAGAAGGCAAATTGGAAAGCAAGGGTTATGTCCTATAAATTTTACCTTATGTTTTCCTGCAGGATTCAATTGTCCTCAACGCCTGATCCACGCTGTGTTTGGACTCACTCTGAGTCACTTTGTATAATCACGTGAGATATGACGTCATCGCGTTTTTGCTTTCCGCTGCCATTTTATGCACCACTAGGTTACTTGCCTGAAAAGAATTGTCCTGTTTCTTTCTCTGAATGCTCTAAATGTAATTTAGACATCTGCACTATGGCTGAATAGTTATTCTGAAAATTGTTATTTAGTGTTATGTAATATTTTCCAAGGATTAGTTTTAGATTTCTATTTTTTATTTTATTTGAATTTGATTTTTATTTTACATTTTGTATTTTGTTTAAATTAATTAGAAGAGACTAACAGAAGTGATTATACCCTGTTGTATTTATATACCAAGTACATTAACCTTCTTTTTAATTTTAATTTTCAACCATGATAATTTGCTCAATCTCTAAATAGTATCTATTAGTCCATTTAACCTAATGATGCTCTACCAGTATCTACATGTGCCTAATGTTACATGGATGTCAATGTCAACAATCAGCAATGTTCAGTCCAGACTGCAGAATCTGACACAACGCTTCCCTTCCATCTTTTATCAGGATATAGGAAGCCCTCCCTCATCTCCACCTCTGGGATGTGGTCAGCCACATTGGCCATTGAGGACCATAGACCAAAAGAGAACTTCGCCAGGGTACAAGAGGTATTAAATACATTAAGGGCAAGGCTGCCGATGCAAAACCTTCTACCTCTGCGGTCCAGCTTCTTACTCTCCCCTGTCAGGGGGGGAGAAAAGGAAAGGTGGATGACAAATTGACAGTTGCGGCCTGTGCCACTGAGCTCTCAGGGGAGGCATGAGTGGACAAGATGGCCATATGACAATGCTAGCCAGCTCCCTGTCGATGGCAGGCGTGAAGGCAGGCTTTTCCCACAATGCTAGTACGGGGCCTCTAACATCATATTGAAGGGTAGTAGTGTTTCCTTTTTGGGGCCTTCATCCAGGATGTCAATTGGAATTGAATCTCGGGCCTGGATGAAGCAGACAGGCCCAGGGTATTGCCACATCACCCATCAGTTTCTGAAAAGATGCTTACAAGCGGTGGAGGCTGGAAGAATGTCCAGCTCAGAGGGGGTGTCCAGACCACTGGCTTCCTGGAGATCAGAGGCCAGCCCCTGGATGTCATCTTCCTCATAGAACCCATCAGGAAGTCTCTCTCTCTTCTCTGGAGGCCAAAGGTTCCAACCCAAATAGCACCTGAACCCCCCCTCTTCATCGTAGAGGTCATACATCTTAGCCATGGAGGGACCCTGACACCCGCAGCGACGTTGACAAGTCGGAATGGGCACAGAGAAATCAATGACCAAAGGCAGGGTCTGGTGGCGCTGGGGGACTAAGTAGGCATGCAGGAGTGATCCACAGCAGGACCCCTGCCGGTCCCAAAAGACGTGGTGGGCCCCGTCGGTGCTGGAGCCATGAGTGCCAAGGCCTAAGCCTCTGGCGCCTTGGCAAAGATGTCAATCATCTTGAAACTGTCCCCATTTTTCCACAGTGATGGATTGGGTCAGAAAAGGTAATCTAGCAGCATGCTCTGGAGTAATGGCTCTTCGTTTTAGGAGGAGGAGGAGAAATGCTGGTGCAAGGATCCGCTTGGAGAGCGGGGTCTCTTGCGATGCTGCTTCTGCTTCTCCATGCTCGGAGGCCACCTTTTCTTGAACTGACATTCCATGCTGTGTTACCTCGAACGAGACTGCCTGACTTCACACTTTGTCTAGGTAAAGATCTTTACATGGACTGGCATGACCTGCAATCCTGAGTATAGTGCTCTTCGCCCAAGCATGAAGTCAAATCCGGTGCAGATTCAATACGACATCTGCCAGCCGTAATCATAGCATGGTTTTAAACCAGAAGTCTTTCCAAAGTTGGGCATGGTGTCAAAGAAAATTTGATTTGAAAAATGGCTCCAAGAGCATGTTCCTGAAGCAAACAGAGTGCATGTCTGGCAATGGACACGTAGGGGCATCAAACGGAAGTGACATGCTGTGGATAGGATTGTCCCCTCCCCATCATATCGCATGAGAGGAAGCCAAGGGGGGATCCTTGAACAGAACTCTACCGATCACCGTCAGGCAAGGGAGAGTTTAAGGACTTTACACCTGTTTTACCCAATGGAGGTAAGGTGGTAGAAACAGGTATGATAACTTGCCCTTATACTCTGATTGATTAGGGACTACTTCAGAGGCTCCTGATTTTGCTCTGACCTGTGCTTCGGCCTTTGTTCCATTGGAGGTGGTTTAGGGGTTGTTGGTGGAGAGGTCACTTTCGGCATCTGGATTTAGGCTTGGCTAGTTGGCAATTGTGTGCTCTGGCAAGATGGTTCCTGCCACTGGACAGCGGAATCACCCTGGCACGATGAAGAAAGCACCACCATGTTGTCGATTGCAATTGGAGATCAGCGATGGCTACCGTGATCAAACGGCAGAAGTCAACTCTTGTGGTGAAAACAAAGATGCTGGTCCTGTGAGGCCCCTCTTCATGGAGAGCTGCAACTGTAAGGGAAGGCTTCTTGTTTCACATGTCGAGGGTCTGCAGAATCCAAAGTTCAAATTCGGGATGAAGCCTGATGCCGTGAGGTAGCCTATGAGAGCCTATGAGGAAGCTGGTCAGCCCAGAGCATGGTTTGGGCTTCTACGAACAGGATCCTCAAGCAGGTGTCGAGATGGGTTGTTCCCACTGATCCAGGGGCTTGGAGAGCAGCAAAAGGGGTGCTTTGCCAGAATAGTAGAAAAACAATCAAGATGGCTGGAATGACTATGACTAGCTCTTCAGAGGGACAATCCTCTTTAAAAGGGTCTGGGCTCCAATGAAGATCTGAAGAATGGCTGCAGGAGTCCTTTTATCCTGGATACGAGCTGGAGTCACCCCCCAGCCCATTCAAACTGGTGGAGGTTGTGCAATTATGAGCAGCCTCCGTCCGCCACATCTCACATCTGCCAAGTAACAGACACTTTGGCCATGATGTGGACAGAGACAGCCTTCACACCTGGCCACAAACAAATACTGCCGCTTTATCTGGGAAAGTAGAGGCTTAATCTGGTAAAGTGATTACCATGTATGGAAAGTCTGTACCTTGAGAAGGCAAAAAGATCAGATGGCCAAAGGAAAGGGAGAAATATTGTGACAGGGCCATTTTAGAGCATATGGTCCACTAAAAGGCATTATACAGTCAAATTGAAAACTACACACAGAATATTTAAATAAACATGGTACAAAAATATACGCTGCTACGAGACCGTCCTGGACACATCATGCAAGTAACCATAAAGTAGAAAAAGAAGTAAAAGGGATAAAAATTATCCCTACCACACCTCACTGTAAGGTGATGTTTGCAGTGTAAAAAAAAAAGAAATTTCACAATGGCAGACAGAGTGGCCCAGTACTGATCGCCATAGAGGGTGCTCAGTGCCACAAAAACAGATTAGCTTAGCAAGGTAAGTGATGCAAAAATGCTTTACTTATCTCCAAACGTCATAATCGGTTCAAAACAGCAACATTTTTGAATATTTCCCAACAGTGAAGATCTGTTCCAGAACGTCCTCACAGTTTTCCCTCAAGGGAGAAACAGACGAAAACCTGCTTAAGATACCTGGAAAATAGTTCTCTCTGCCGTTTAGATAGACTGTCGTCAAGCGGACAAGATTCTTACGAGCCCAGAACAGACAGACACATTTTTTCCCTGCACAGAGGCAGCAAGCCCACACCACCTCTTGTTGGGAGACGGCGTGGCCATGGAGAGGTCTATCAGAATGTTACAATATTATATATGGCATTTGTAACGCACCTATACACAAGTGTTTCAAGGCGCGACAAGGAAGGGGGAACAGAGGGAGGACAGAGACAACAATCTTTCTAGGCCAAGTGACACTGAGATTGCACAAGTACGGGGGATGGGGAGGGGAAAAGTACCAGGGGAGGGAGGGGAATGCTGTAAATGGGATCAAAACAATAACAAGAAGTGCGGCCAGCAGCTGGCAGGTGCAAGGGTAAGTGCAGACAGCAGGTGTCCAAAAGTGCAGGTAGGGGGACTGTAGGCTTACAGATACAGACCCAAGGGCAAGGGTTGCTGGGAGGCAGTGTTGGTGTACAACCGGGCGGGCAGGGAGCAGGGCCTGAAATCAGAGGGTAGCCAGGTGACCAGTGCAGTATCAGACAGGAAATCAGCAGGAGAGAGGAAGAGAGAAGGCAGAAGCAAAGAGGAAGGTCTTGAGGTGCTTCTGGAACTGGAGGCGGTTCTCCTCAAGTTTCAGAAAGGCAGGGAGGCCCCAGCCGAAGAAAGAGATCTACCACCAACTCTTTGCTTGGAGAAGCGACTGACCCTAAGGGAGTTGGAGGGGGAGGAGCGAAGAGCTCGAGAAAGAAGATATTTATGGAGAGAGAGTTGGAAGTATTGAGGACCCAGGCCCCAGAAGGCCTTGTGGACAATGCAGAGGTTCTTGAACATTATCCTTGCAGCCACTGGGAGCCATTGGAGAGATTTCAGAGCTGGAGAGAAACAATCCCTGGGCTTGAGGCCAAGGACAAGTCTTGCAGTCCTGTTCTGGATGAGTTGCAGAGGGTGGAGAGTAGAAGCAGGCAGATTTAGAAAGAGGCTGTTGCCGTAGTTCAGCCTAGACAGAACCAGAGCTCTAGAGACAGTGAGCTTCTGGGGGAAGGAGTGGAAGGGAAGAATACCTCTGAGGAGGTGCAGTTGGTAGTTTGACTTCTTAGAGACGTCAGATGTGAGGAGAAAATGAGAGTGTGGAGTTGAAGATGACCCTGAGGTTCATAGGCTCACAGGTGGGAGTAGGAAGAGGGCCAAGGGAGGCCGGCCAGATAGTGACAGGAAAGGAGGGTGCATGTGTGCTGATGAGGAGAATCTCTGTCCTACTGGCATTAAAGCAGAGATCGCTGGCGGCACACGACTTCTGGATAGCAGACAGTCAGAGATAAGAGAAGGAGAAGAGGTGGGTGAGGGGAGCCTGAAAAAAAGCTGAGCATAGCACCGAAAGTTGGAGCAGGGAGCAGCAATGCAGTGGGCGAGAGGTGCCAGGTATTGGTTGAACAGCCAGGGAGGGAGGTTAGACCCCTGTGGAATTCCACAGGTAGAGAGTGAGACAGAGGAAAGGAAGGAGCGAAATTGGACCTAGGAGGGCTACGAGGTCAGCCAGGTCAGGGCCTGATCGGTGATACCCAGGTTCTCACTGAGACAATTGAGCAGGATGGCATGGAGGCAGAAGAGAGCTAGAGTAAGGTGAGGACAGGGGGGCGATTAGAATCAAGGTTAAATAGCAGGTCTTCACGGATGTTCAGGAGAGCAGTTTCCGTGCTTCTGGCTGCTCTGAAGCCAGACTTTCGGTGCTATGCTCAGCTTGTTTTCAGGCTCCCCTCTCCCACCTCTTCTCCTTCTCTTATCTCTGACTGTCTGCTATCCAGGAGTGGTCTGCCGCCAACAATCTCTGCTTTAATGAGACAGCCAACAGATTCAGTGTGAAGATTAAGCTGGGAAAGTGGCCTGATTTTCCAGGAGTTTGCCCAGGAAAGGAGTGATGGAGATCGGGCGGTAGTTAGCCGGACAGGAGGGGCCGGATGAGGGTTCCTGGAGAAGATAGTGCACAAGATAGCGCTTCAGGGGGGAAGGGAAGGCTCCAGTGGCGAAGGAGTGGTTACAGAAGTTAGCCAGGGCAGGAGCGAGGGTGTCAATGTGGTTGTTGATGGTTTTGGAAGAACAGGGAAGAACCTGTTTTGACAAGACTTTCATAGATAGGACTTGCCTAGAAACCTTGTCACAGGAGAAAAGAGGAAAGGAAGAGAAAGAGGGGGGAGAGCTGGCCACAGGGGGGCCCGAAGGTAGAGGAAAGAGTAGAGGGGGAAGGAGGAGAGAACAAGAAGGTGGGCAGCATGTCCTGGGTTTTAGAGATTAAATGAGAAGCCAGGGCCATGCAGAGGGCTTGGGAGGGGACAGGAGAAGTAGAGACTGCAGCAGGATTGGCCAGTTCCTTGCAGGTTTGAAAGAGTTTGGCTGAGTTGTTAGAGGCCACAGAGACGCAGGCTTTGGTGTGGGCTCTCTTCTTAGTGCAGACAGAGAGCCGATATTGCATTTGGAGCAGGCGGCAGCTCCAGTTTGTCTGAGGATGTGCAAGAAGCTAGCCATTTCCTCTAAGCCACCCTGCACTTGCGTTTAAGGGTGACGAGGTCAGAGTCATACCAGGAGTTGCACTTGGCTTTGGGCTTCAAGCGGATCCTCATGACAGGGTCAAGAACATCAAAAGTATCATAGATCGAAGAGTGGAGCATGGAAAGGGCTGTGTCAGGATGTGAGTCAGCCAGAGGAGGGGGGAGAGAAAGTGGCGGCGAAAGCCTCAACTGACACAGGCTTCATGGGTCGGATGACCGAGAAGGTAGGTGGCAGTGCTGGAGTTGGCTTGGCCTGAGGGGGAGAGAGGGAAAGATGGGAGGAAAGGAGAAAGTGATCACTCCAGGAAAGAGAAGTGGTGAGGGGGATAGAGAGGGGGAAATCGGAGGAGATCAGAACATCCAGAGTGTGCCCTGCAGAATGAGTTGGGTCAGAGGGGAGAATAGAAAGAGAGAGAGCGCCGCAGAGGTCGCGAAAGAGTCCAGAGGAGGGACAGGAAGCATCTAGGTGAATGTTAATGTCTCCAAGAAGGAGGAGTTGAGTGGTCGAGGCCAGGAGGGAGGAGGAGAGGGTCGCCCACTCACAGAAGAAGGAGATGATCTGACCAGGTGGCCGATAGATAGCCACAGTAAGAGTGGCCAGGAGAGAGAGAGAGAGCCTGCAGACAAGGCATTTGAAAGAGGAGTAAGCCTGCATAGGAATGACGGAGGCAGGATCCACTCCAGGAAGATCAAGGTTACACCTCCTTCCGGAACGGTTGCCGAGAGGATCTTGTAGCCATCAGGGAGGAGAGTGTCAAAGCTTGTGCACAGAGTTGGCTGTGAACCATGCCTCGGTGAGACCGAGGACATCGAGATCAAGTTTTTCCAGGAGGCAGCAGATGTCAGAGGAATGTTTGGCAGCTGGGTGGGAGTTGAAATATGGAGAAGGTTGCCAACCTTCAAAGATTTCCGGGGAGGGGTACAAGTCAGAGGTATGCCATGTGTAGGTGTAGAAGGAGCCTGAGGGGGGCAGAAGAGGAAGGAGGAGGAGAGGGCAAGGTAGCCAAAGATGAGGCAGAGTGGGGAGGCAAGGAAGCCAAAGAAGGGAGAGAAGGGACATCAGGAGAAGAAATTAAATTGACGAGACGCAGCACACATCTATCAAAGAGGAGAAGGTTGGCAAGAGGGCCTTGGACCAAGACGGTGCCATTCAGGTAAACATTAATGATGACCTTAGAAGAGCGGAAAGGGGCCAGGAGGGCCTCCCACCGGGTGCCACCATTAATAGGAGAAGACGAGAAAGGAGAGAGCACAGAGACCATTTGAAGAGTCCATAGGTCTGGTGAGGGAATAACAAAAAGGATGTCGGTGAGGGTCTGTCTGGAGGAAGCACTGGCATAGGTGTTAGTGGTATAGGCGTCAGTCTCGGGAGGATAGCTCAGTGGCAACGTGCTCGCCTTGGAAGCAAGATGACACGGAGCAACATAGGTTCGATCCCCGGGCCCGCACTTGGAAACCTCTGGGTATTAAACGCGTTATAAATAACCTATCATATCATAGGGAGGCCTGGGTTAGAGACCAGGATATCCTTTTTGAGCCTCTTCCTACCAGACTTGGTGAGGAGAGCAGGAAAGTAGATAGAGAAGTAGTTTGAAAAGATAGGAGAAACAGAGACCACCATAGAGTAGGTGGGGGAAGAGGAGAGAGGAAGACAGGTAGAGGGGAAAGTCAGGGGGGGGGGGATAGGGAAGAACACAAGGAGGAGTGCAAGCAGATGAGAAAGAAAGGGACAAGAAAATAGTGGACGATTGACTAAGTAGACAAGAGCTCAGATGGAAGAGCAGGCAGAAAACAAGTCAGTCTGGCAAGCAAATCAGGTTACCAGGGCATCAGGAACAGAGCAGTCATTAAAAAGAGAACCTAGAGGAGGGTGTAGCACAGCACAACACAGAACAGTATACAAAAGAACAAAGCAGTAGACAAATGTAAACCTAGAAGAAGAAAGAATGCAGCAGAACACAGAGCAATACAATGCAAAACAGGTCAGTCAATGAGGACGAGCAAAGGGGGGTAACATGGGTGCAGGAGGCTGGAGAATCTGGACAAACCTTCCCAACACGGATGGGATTAAAAGCAACCAGGGCTAGCTTGATGCCACAGCTTGCCACTGTGGGAGACCACAAGCTCCTCATTTTCAGATTGACCAGGTGAACACCGCAGTTTTTTCCGAAGAGATGTCAGTGACTACTGGCAAGTGAGGATACAGTTGCCGAAAAAGCTTCTACTTCAAATTTCATTAAGGGCCCACCACAGGAGACTATGTGAAACAGTGCTCGAGACCAGCAAAGGGTATGTCATGCTACCCAGAAACTGTGACCAATGACAGAATAGCAGCCAGACCTTGCACAGGAAAGATTCCCAAAAGGCAGAGAAAGGCAGATGCCAGGACACATCTCTCAAATTGGCAAAGCTGTACTGCAGGGAAAGGTACTGCTGGAGTGACTGTCTAGAACTGCCCTAATGAAATGGAGAATAAGAGGGGTATAACCTGAGACATTTTAAAGTTGTGGTTAAAGCTCAGGATGTGCAGCAAATGACGAGCGTGGTGCAGGTGGCCGATACCAGCTTCCGAGAAAGCGCACAAATAAGCCATTCACCCAGGTAGGGGAAGACATGAATCAGATCCATCCTGAGACAACCAGTATCCACAGCCAACAGCTTGGAGAAAACTCTGGGAGCAGAGGACAGGCCAAAGGCACGACTGCAAACTTGTAGTGGGCAGTGCCATCTAGAGACATCAAACTTTTTGTTTGGGATAGATCGACACATGAAATTAGGCATCCTGAATGTGTAGAGGCACCAACCAGTCCCGAAGGTACAGGGACTAAAGGATCTGTTGCAAGGCCATTTTAACTTGTTCCTGTGCAGGTACAAGTTCAGAAATCTGTCAGAGAATGGGGCCCCCAGTCCCTCGTCCACCAAGAAATAAGGCAACTTCCAGGTTCTCCCTTTGCTGAAGTGGAAAAATGTCTGTATGGTTGTCCCTACCAGAAGTTGTAAGATTTCTCCAACACGGGTGAAACTGAGGGAGTCGGTGAGGTAGCTCTGAGCACAGAAGTGTTGGAGGCAAGTGCAGTTCTGCAGAGCTGCAGAGATGCAAAGAACAACTTCTACCTCATCAAGTGGATACATTTGAAAGTACCTACCCATATTCAATAACAAAACTGTAACAATGCTACCCAGCGTATGCCCACGATATAAGATACATGGTCCCCCTCCAAACCACCCGTAGAACAAAATGAGCCTGTACAACAAAAAAAATCCCTCTCAGCCTAGTCAGTCATCACTTTTGGAGAAGCCTTCCACTTCTGACTCAGCCACCACAAAAACAGTGGGGAAATTATGAATTACTTTAAAGCAATGTCAGAAGAGATTATGATAATTCCAGACCCTGCAGTGATAACTGAGGTGTAAATTCATACATCTTGTGAACGAACACAATCAATTTAAGGACGAACAGTCCCCATTGAGGAAATATACATCATTTTTGCAATGACGTCCAAGCTAGGCCGAAACACGTGTCTGGGGTTGCTGATAGTACTTTTGCACAGAGGAGATTTCCCTAGCATTTTGGTGCTGGACTTCCCTTGTGGGTGGGACAAAGACCGATATGCAAATGGATATTTCTCCTCTGTGAATGGTGCAGTGAGCTATAAAGTGGTTTTAGACCCTCCTGAGTGGAAGAAATTCCACAGAACAGGGTATTTGACCCATGTTCGTTCTCAGTAGAGGGGCTCACACACTCCTTTGTAACTAGGAAAAGGAGAAGAATATTTAGAAAGGATCCCTTTCACAATCACCTGTACTATTTAATTTTTCATTACCAAAAATATGGTATGAAATTATGCAGAACCCAGAAGACCCTTGGAGGGGAAAGGTGTGACTAAGGGTTCCTCAGTCCCCCATAATTCTCTGCCTAGAAGACAAGATGTGCATCAAATTTCTCTATCTGAGATATCGCTGTTAAACAGGAAATTATATTGTGCCTCCTTCTGACTTATATTGGCCTAAGCCTAGTCGCTCTGCAAAGAAAAACAACGTTGCAAAGTTCCGATTCTGGATCGACTTTGCCACCATTTTAGAATCATCTGCCATTTTGATTTCTGTCCGAGTGATTCTCTGTTCTAAAATGATGGACTGTGTTTCTAACTTGCAACCGAGCCTTCCAGGCCTCTTTGTCCTGTTAATGGTCAGACTGTCCGGAGCCGACTGTTTAAACTAGGTAATGAGACCTTGCACCAAGCATGACTTGTTGTCCCAGCATTTTCTGTGCTCACGAGACTAATCCACGAATATACGTCTGGGACAACGAAGAGTCAACGCCAAGCGTGGACACAGGCCGAACTCAATTGTAACAGTCGTAAAGGATGCTTGTTGTAGGATTTGTGAACACACACTGTCATTGTATCACCGCGCAAATACAAACTCATGTAATCCTTCTGCATATTATTGTATAGGCTGTATGTGAACTCGGCATGAACTCTAGACCACAGATTATTAACCTGTAGAGGGGCTGGACAATATTGTAGGTAATGTATAAAAATACGAATGTTTAGATGTCCAGCACTCTCCCTCCTCACTCTGATGTGCTGGTACTCATTGCGGGGTGTCGAGAGCCAGATAGCTATCTGTATCAGATCTGTGTTTCTTTGTAACTGCGCAGTATTAAAGATTGTGAATCCTTATAGCCCATGTTTGGTGCATTTCCTTTTGTGTTACTCGGCCTCGATATTTCCTTGCTTTTACACCGCAGCTGGGTACCCATTATATCATGGTTCTAAATTTGGTTTCACAGTCCTTATTCAGGCTTTATGATGTATTAAGTGAGGAAAACAAAGAGCATACAAGAGTATTGAGGCACGTTCTATCAATACTTTCAAAGGATACTTTACTCTTGGATTCTTCAAACACAATGGGCTCACCCACTATAAGTGATATGGAAGGAAATCTAAGAATTGATGAGCCTCATATCTGACCAGTCGCTCACTGTTCCATCAGTCAGTATGGTGAGAAGGGGGTGGGGGGGGGGGGAGCAGATGAATCAGGAAACAATCTATGTGACAAACAATTCAGCACTGACAGGGCCAATAAAGTATCTGTACTAAGAAAAGTATTACTCTGCCCATCCACAGAAAAGATCAACAAAAAAAGAAAAGGGAATTGAAGTATCCCCAAGAAATCCTTGACATTTCAACAGAACAAGTGAGGGAGTTCTAGGAAATGTATTTCTACGTTCTCTGAATGAAACCGAAACATGGTTATTCCAGGGAAGGATCCCAAACAAGATTCATGTCCCAAAATAGATGGCACAGGTGCAAGGAAAACAGTTACAAAGAAGAAAAGAAACCAACATAAAACTGGGTTATCACAATACCTTAACATGAAAAACAAGGATTGAGAGTACTGTTTTAAACAGAATAAACAGCCCATTTTTTCCTTTTTTCCGGAAAAAAACCCTGAAGTAAAGAACCTTCCTATGGATCAAGAAATATTAGAGTCAATATCTCACAATAGAGAAATATTGCAAGAAAACTCAATTAGTACAGACACAAGAGTCTGGCCTCAGCCTAGTATGACACTTCTTCAGAAGTGCAATGTAGGTCTTTGGAATAGGTGGGCAGATATGTCATAGGAATGCTGGCAACCTCTTTCAGTCCTAATTAAAGGCATATGACTGAGCAAAGGTTTATTACCAAATCATCTTTGAATCAGACAAATCTACATCTTATTGGCTTTGAAATATAGTTTAAGCATTCTGAAGAAAATATTTGAAATCGCTCCAAGCAACTCTATTTTTGATACCAACTCTTCAAGCAATTGCCTCAGCTGATTGTGCAAAAATGGAATGTATCCATATTCAGAGAATGGACTTGGTGATAGTTAATTTGTAGTTTACACTTATTTTTAATTTACTCTCATGTGTAGTCTTATACTTATTTTTAAATTTACTGCTAAAGGAAGAGTAATCTTTTCTAAGTCTTGATGTCGACATATTTCCCTGTGATAATGAAATCTTTAAGAATAAAATAGGGGAGAATCCAAAGAGATTTGGGCCTAAACCACTTTGCTCCAGAGGAAGGTCAAAAAATATGATTGAAGAAATGATCTGCTGTACGATAGGTGATCGGGGAAGGAGGAGAGTGCACTTCCAAGAGCAACCGATCAAGACACGGCTCAGACTGCTCATGGCTCCTCTCCTCCCTTACATTTAATCAAAAAGTGTACCCAAAGTCTAGTCATCTTTAATCTGAGGCCCTTAAAATTACTCTTTTGGAACTTGAGAGGCCATTCAAGCTTTTTGACCCCCAGGGGAAAATTCCTTAGTTATGCAAGTAGGATGTATTTTTATTACAACAAGTCTGTCTGCTTGATACCCAAATGAAAGATGGGGTACACCACATTTGGGGAGTCTCTTAATTGGAATAAAAAACTCTTTGGATTTCACATCATGAAATGTAAATCATCTTCGGACAGTATACTTGCCGTTGGCTTAAGTTGACACTGTAAGGCAAAGGAGAAAAAAATGTTATGGTTCATTGGAACCCTGTTGGCATAGACAAAAATCTTCTTTTTGAAATCTCTGGCCAACATAATAAATGAATGGTTTGTACAATGGAATCTGAACATATTTTGATCACAGGTGACAAGCTGCTAATGCTCCGATACTTCAAAAGTGGCAATAGGATGGTAGTAATCCCTTCTCTATAGAATGCAACCAATTGTCAACAGCGTATGTTTTCCTGAGGTATGCGACAATTAAATGGAAGCATCCCTAGTAGACAAACATGGAGAAAAGGAAGCAAAGTAGATGCTTGAGAATAAATTACGCCTTATGCTCTGATTTTCTACAGATTTTTATAATTTCCTGGTCAATTAACAAAACGCAACTAAATGACCATGCTTGTCTTGCTATACTTCTCTTCCTCCCAGTTAAGAAAGAAAGAAGGAGCTGGACTAGTTGAACCAACCAAACGGTAAAGGCACTTATTCCTGCAGCACCAAGTGATATGAAGAAATCGAATGAGTCTGTTCATACTATATATGAGCAAACTGTTAGCAATTGTATTCTAGAAACCATTTCTGGAAGAAAATTTGAGGAAATGTGCAAACAAACCCACGAATTATTGGTAAAAAGTGGGTTGAAACCTCAAAAGCAAATTCTAGAACCTTTTTATAGATATGAGGAAGTAGCTAGGAAAAAGGGAATATAGACGAGCTATTAGGCTACTAAACATCCACAAAGAAGCATATAATAAATTAAATAGAGAAAGCATTAGGAAAGTAAAATCAGAATACAAAAAGTGGATAAAATCACATAAGAGGATAATGCACGTGAAAGACAGTGAATATATGCTTGCCATCTCAAAGAACAAATCCACCAACATCTTTAGGAAAACAATAAATGGAGTAAAGACCAGCCCCGATAATTCAATGATGAATCTAGTCCAAGAATCATGCTTCATAGGGTATTACAAATATAAATGTTCAAAGAACTCTAACACAGCTCTTGCATTTAACCCTAATTTACTGGGAGCTTGGTCTGGAGCTAATATAGACTGAAAATAAGCTTAAAAGATGCAAGCGCTCCTAAGCAATAAGCCATAATAGTCTTCCCAATTTGGTACTAAAAGGCAATCGCAATTTGTGGGCCCACATTTTATGGGGTTTGTTTTACAGCATACAAATTAAGATATTTCCTAGTACACAGGGAAAAAAGCTATATAGGCCCCATCTTTGAAAAAGATCAGAAAAATCCTGGTAACTATCGACAATTGCCTTCTTAGATACATCATCAAAAATGTTTGCCTCTATATTACTGGACGACAAACAACTAGGCCACAAAACTGGATAAACCCTCTAAATTCCAAACAGGTTTTAGACCGCAAACAGGAACAACTCTTAATGGATTGATAGTCTTTTACAAGCAAAGGCCTTAAAAGTTAAAAACCCATCCCTTTTTAATGCATGTGTTGTGATCATGTTGTATCTCGGAAGGCCTTCTTAAAATGATCATGGGTTTACATAAAGATACAATGATCATGGATTCACATCAAGAGACGACGGTGGAAGTGATGGCCTAAATAAGGAAATGCCCACTCATATGGGCCTATGTCAAGGCTGTGCATTAGCCCCAGCGCTTTTAACGTATACTTATATTATTTGATAACAACAATGAAATCTATGTGTTTCCACCT
The DNA here is from genome assembly GCF_040938575.1 of Ambystoma mexicanum. Classification (NCBI taxonomy): domain Eukaryota; kingdom Metazoa; phylum Chordata; class Amphibia; order Caudata; family Ambystomatidae; genus Ambystoma; species Ambystoma mexicanum. The sequence continues at coordinate 850,921,915 of NC_090930.1, forward strand.
AAATTGGGAGACATAAATGCTTACTTTTCTGTTTGTAAATGACAATGATATTTGATAGAACGCACATAGGTTTGAAACAAGCTCTATCCTGTTTAGAAGCTTCCATGAAATCAAACAATCGGCAGACCTATGTAATCAAATCAGTTGTGCTAGTTAATAAATGGGAGAGGAAAAAGACTGGAAATTCCCCTGGTACGTAGAGGGTAAAAAGTTGATAACTGATATATTAGGAATATAAAAATGAAAGGCCAAAATAAAATGTAAATCTTGTAGATTCACACTTATCCCTATAAAAACAATTCTACATGGGAAAGGCAATCCCATTCTTGTTATACGGTCTAGAATTATCAACATTACCAACGTAGGGAATATTAAAACATATTGAAGGACCCCTGTGGAAAAAACTTCTTAGTCTTCCAAATTCTATTCCACTGTCAATCATACAATGTGAAGTAGGCTTACAATCTTGGGAATTGATAATAAATTGGAACAAATGAAAACTTCTCTATTAAATCATAAATCTGTCATGCATGATGGACATATCTCTGGACCTGGAACACCGTCTTCTCACAGAACGGGTTATGCTCATAGAACTGCTAGAACTTTCTATTCTAAATGGAGGTTGTTTGATGTCTTGCCTGGAAAACGATGTTTGCATTATTCATGTCGTTGAATTCACATGATTCAGGGTAGTCATGTGTGTTACTGCATTACGTTCATAAGCAGTGTGGAGACGTTGCTCGCTGCTTCTGATTGAAGCAACATGGCGTTTGGTAGCTCAATCCTTGATCTGCGTCCTCGCATCTCTTTAGTTACTTCTTTGGCTTTCTGCGTGTTTCTTCCACACGCAAACTCCTGGAGCTGCATTCTCGAAGTTACGGCAGTTTTTTCCTGTTCGCGTGAAATTTCTACATGCTATCTTCGGCAGTCATCCATTAGAAGACCAACGGACGGCTTTCCTTCACACACGAGTTCTGGCAGCACTGTCTGCGTGCAATTCAGTCGCGTGTATCAACACACGCGGGTTCCTAATATCTTAACATGCGGCTGTCCTGGCTGCGTGTACTTCTGTCGCGTGTAAAACCACATGCAGCCTACTGTACTCTTTACGCGCTGCGGTCCTGGCTGTGTGTACTTTTGTTGTGTGTAAAAACCCCATGCTGTCTACTGTACTTTTCAAGCGTGGCTGTCCAGGCTGCGTGAACTTTTGTTGCATGTAAAATTGCACGTGGTTTTTGAACTCTTTAAAGACGTGTCTTTCCACACTCAAGTTGTGCTTCGCTTTGGATTTAATCCCTGGCACCTGTGATGAGATAACAGGTGGACTCTATTCATCATTTTTTACCAACAACTGTTTATTTGAAGGTGATTGTGCACAGTAATTTGGACGCTATCCTGTGGTGCACCAACCCGGTATCTAGCGTGAGCCTCGTGCCGTTCGGGATAAGTCTCCCTTACTAACCTTCCCTCCTTTTGTCGTTGTTTCACTCCTGGATTTCTTCAGAGACTTGTTGGTGGAGACTCCAGTTCTAAGTCTACAGGTTAGTGTTGTACTAAGTGCCTTTGCTGTGCTGTTAGTGAGAAATTAGTTGGGACACTTTCTCATTATACTTTATTTTATATTAGGCTGGCTTCCTAGGATGCTCCCACGCCCTTTCCAGTGAGCCCTCTCTCTGCTGTTTTACTAGTCAGAGAGGTGTATCATTTAGAAGGTCTAATTTTGACTTCACTACTGTCGAGCCGTGTGATTTGTCAAGGATCCGGAAGAGCCCTACCAATTGTATCCTTTTTGGTTACTGTATCCTGTTTCATAAGATACTTGGGTGAATTATGACAATTGGCAAAAAATTCTCTGTTTTCAGAATTGCATATAATATATCAGGAAAATAACTCTCAACCATGACTCAATTTTATTCAACAAATGTGAAGAAATAACTAATGAGAGCTGGTATTATTTGAAAATCCTGATCAAAATAAAAATAAATTAAAAGCCCATTATTGGTGCCAACAATCCCCAGGATTTACACAGATACAAACTTCTACCAGAATATGCAAAAAAAAAAACAGGGCAGTCCATCAGTTACGCAAGTACCTTGTTAGATGTCCCCCTACGGACTTAAGCTCAGCAAACGGTGCAAACTGAACTGAAGCTGCCAGCAGGACATCACAACTCTCACTTTTCTTTTCCCACTACACCCTACTAAACCCCAACTCTCCTGTTTCTTCACACTCTCCTTTTCAGATTCGCCAGAACGCCTGGGGACCACTCTGGTGGTGACAGTGCGCCGTACAAATACCTTTAACATTAACATCATACGTTTATGAGATTTTGTTAAATCCTATGGGCACATTGGATAGATGGGGACCTATTTCTGGCATAGATAAAGCATATTGTATATGAAGATTATGCAAAAATGATTATCACTATGACACACTAACATGTTACCCTGCATTGTCCTGCCGTGCTAAATTGGAGATTATTATTCTAGAAATGTGTGAACAACCTGGGCTTTGTGATTAGTGAGCAATTATGATTAAGATTATGGGAAGGAGTGCAAACTTTTCTTATCGCTTTATTAAACTTTGCTACAATGGTTACTATTCTTGATGCTTTGTTTTATTTCCTTACACCATCAATGACCCTGATTTATAATATCGACCTATGGCTCAAATGTATTTCATTTGTTCAAATATGAGATTTTTAGACTATGTATGAAGATAGTTAACTTTTAAGATGTATTGTACGTAGACTCAGATTTTATAGGAAAATGATTTGCAACAAACCCACTACTTTTTAAAACTATATATTTGTGATATGATTGATAACTTGTGAAAACAAAAATAAAGATTTCATCCACCAGGAGGTCCCTCGGCGTAGAGCAAGGCAGGAGGAGAACTTGTACAGGGACAGTGGAAGAAAGGGAGGCAGCAAAATAAACTGTAAGGCTCAGGTATCTGAGGTTATATGCATCCACACCTTGAGGAACAGAAAAAGCCTACCACCACAAGAGTAGAATGTAAAAATCCAAATGAAAGGATTTTTGGACCAGGAAGAGAGGAATTGACCGTTGTGGTAGAAAAGTGAGTGCACTTCTGCCTTTGCCCTGACCGGGGAAATGCCTCTGTTGCGGTTTAGCATAAAGTGTCTGGCCTCCTTGGCTGTGAGCAAGGTTGGTGAGCCCTTCAAATATTGCCATCCCCAGCTCTACACCATAAAATATATTCCAATCCCAAGGAAAGGGTTTACAGGGATATCTGAGCACAAGATTTTAGTCAGGCAGTGTAGGTCTTTAGTGTAGGGGCTGAGAGCAAGAGTTTAGAGACAGATTGAGTGTCAGGAATCACTTTGGAAGACGGTGGAGAGTGAGGAATGCAGTTGGAGAGAGAGGAATGAGTGTGGAGGAAGAGGTTAGAGAGTAGAGGGGGAGAGAATGAGAAGCTAGAGACCGGGAGGAAGTAGTGCTAGAGGAAGCGGAAAGAGTTGGAAAAGGAGATGGTAGAGAAACATCAGGAAAAAAGTGGCATAGGAATATTAGGAAGAGATTGAGAGACTTGGAGGTAGTGCTAAAAGAACTTCAGGTGGCTAGTGCTGAACAAGAGGGCACACTTGTAGGTGGAGAGAGTAAGACTGTGGAAACTTGAGACAGCCAGTCAAGTTGCTCACCTATTACCTACAACACTTGGCAGAGACTGTCAGGTCTACAAGGTGGTTGTATCCAACTGACAAATTAAGCCAAGCAGGAAGACGTCCAGGGAGGCAGTGACAAGAACACCCTGCAACCTTTCTTTCAATGTCATCCTGACCTTTTTGCACGTTCTGGGAAGAAACTAACATACCCCTTAAATGTTCAATTTATAAATGTGCTATTGGTGACAAAGGTTGTTGAGTAAATTCTGTTTTGACCTCAGTAACTCTGTTCAGTATCTTTGAGTACCCACTCAGTTGCATGACAACAACCTAGAGAGGGAGAGGTGCTGGGTTAGCTGGAGAGTTGATTTTCTCCAATTGATTGAGAGACCCAGAGAGAAGCCCAGGTCTGGGACCATCGCCACGGCCTGCGATTGGACTGATGAGGACACCCTTCCCTGCTGGAGACTGGCTGCTAGCCCCCATGACGTTTGAGATGACCCGGGGGTGAAGTATCTGGTACTGGAAATTAAGAGACCCTAACAAAAACCTAAATAATGTACAATGAGGGCCGTTGAATTTATGTATATTTATTTATATTTTATTTTAATTATTGAGAATTTATAATGCTCCTATACAGAAGTGTTTCGGGGCGCAACAAGACAAAAAGGGTGGGGGGAAAGGGAGGACAAAACAAAAACTATCCTACTAGGCCATGTGACATTCGGAATGTGCAAGAGATGCGCCGGGGCGGGAGGAGGATGAGTGCGGACAGGGTGGAAGGGCCTGTGAGAAAAATCAAGTGCCAGATGAGGCCAGGTGGACAGAGCAAGGGGAAAGCAGAGAGAGCAGGGGAAGGAAGGTCCACGAGGTAAGTGCGAGCTAAGGGGCTGGAAGGGCTACAAGGGAGCAGGCCCAGCCCGGTAAGTTTGGGGGGGTGGGGGTGCAGAAGAGCAAGTGCAGGTTGAAGGGGTGTGTAAGGAACACATGGTGGCAACAGTACAGACAAACACAAGTGATCACAGTTAAAGGGTGTTTATTGAACAATGAATGCAGGGAGGAAAAACACCTACGCTAAACCTAAATCTAAGATGGGAGCAAGCGTCGACTATTAAATAAAAGATAAGGCAGTCCTAGTGGCGTTGTGTCAAAATAAAAGGGCCTATACTAAGAAAAACCTACTGCCAATTCCTTACCACTAATTATAGAAAGAGTGTGGCATAGGGTTTCAATACAAAGGAAACTGTTCAAATAATAAGTCAGGATGTGACTGCCTTGAGGTCTCCCTTCCTGATGTTTTTAACATGGGACAAGGTGGAGCACAGCACCTGCTCGAGCCTTCCCTGCACGAGCTGACAGTTCCGTTCTAGCTGGCACAGCACACGCTCGAGCCTGCTTAGCCTGAGCTGAAAGTTCCGTTCCAGCTATCAGGTTCATCGATGGTAAAGTCGCTTTTCAATAAAAGTCTCTTTCCTTCGAGGCCCGATGTATTCAACAAACACAAAGTTCTGCTTCATGCAGGCTTTGGCTGACTGCTTCACCCGTGGTTCCCCCTCTTCCAGGCGCAGATCCTTCACACTATCGTATTCAACAAATTCACAAGACAGTTCCCTTCTCAGTGAACTTTGGGTGATGACTTTCAACCCCTGGATCTCCCTCGGCTGGGCTCGGATCCCAAATGACAAGAGGACACTTCCCTTCCCCTTGTTTTGCAATACATTTTGCTTTTTTCACTTGAGGTGAGGATTTGTCACCACTGGGTGCCCCTCTTCCGGACGCAGACCCCTTTCGAATATTTGTCTCTGTTTTCAGCCTTTTCCGGATTCACTATGGCATTGCACAAAGACAATTAAACTTTAACTTTCCGCTGTCTCAATGTCTTTTCAAACAATTCTCGTGGACATCCCTCTGCCGGGTTTACTTTTGTCAACACACTGTTTCCCAGGACTTTAGACTTTGCCCCTTCTCATCAGCATCCCTCTACCGGGTTCGCACTGTTCATCTATTAATGCTCATCATGCGAGATTCACTTCCCTTAGCTTTCTCAATCATCTGCCGGTCAAAGACTTTCGCCGGTACAGAGGGTTTGACAAGACCCCTGTATGACCACTTTGACCTATCTCCCCTCTTCTTAAGGCCTTCTGGTTATGGTAGTTTTTCTACCATCAGTTAATCATCTCTCCCTGGCTTGGTTATCAGCAGAGGAGGGTCTCGCGTACTGCAAACATCTGCTGACACACACATTGGCCTTTATGCCCAGTCTTAGGTTTCCATCTGCGGAGGTTTCACAGACCTTGACTGGAAAGGACAAGGTGATGTATATCCGTATCAGCCTCGCCGTATTCGCCGTCTTTCGCTTCCACTTGAACTGCCGTGCTGAGTTAGCCTTCACATTGTGCGGTCTGCCTTGCTCGTCTTGTGCTCCACCTTTTATAGCTGTGGGGAAAGGAAAGGGCCATAAGGTATGTGTGATTCAGGTCAATTGCCTGACTTTGCCGGACCCTTGGGTTGGGACATGTCAAGTAAACAATTCTAGGGTTAGTCTGTTTTCTATATCGGGAGAAAATGTTGGTGTCGGAATCTCCTACGTGGTAGCAGGGGGGAAGAGGTGTTATAGGGAATTATAACCCTCATACTGGGGGGGTTGGTAATGATCTCGGAAGCATGAATTATTTTAGGGTTTGTAGAGTGAATGGGAATAGCCAGGATTGTGAAATGTACAAGGGGGATTGTGGGAACGATAGTTGTCTGTCATAATCGATTGGGTGTTCGGAAAAGAATAACCAGAGGGGCGTGGAGACTAAGCATGGCGAGTATTCGGGTGAAAACAGGGAAATCAAGGATTCTGGGAGTTGTGGTTTTCGAGGTAGACAGGGTTCATAATTGGGTTATCAGAGTTGTAGAGGTGGTAGGATTTTGTTAAGGGAGCTTATTTGGGTGGTAGGGAGGTTGATATAGAATAACCAAGGAAAACTTCAGGGACTTCGTCCCCTTCGCCTTCCTCCTCGCTCGTCCACCCCCAGGGTTGGGATCTGAGAGTGCCAGTCCTCCCCATGTCACCTGAATAAGGGTTTCCAGAGGTCTACTTGGGGGAATACCCTCAGGTTTCTCACAGTGGTCTGGGGAAACCAAGTGCAGGGGTAGACTGGAATGGGTGGCCTGGTGCCCTGAAGACTCTGAAGGAACCAGTCAGTCAAGAGACAGGGACATTAGCAGGGGAGAGGGAAGGAAGAAGAGAAAAGGTAGGACTTGAGAAGCTTCCATAACTTCAGGAGATCCGGCTCAAGCCAGAGGGCCAGGGAGGCCATTCCAGAGGGAGGCACCTGTGGAGGAGAGCGATCTACCCACCACTTTCTGCTTGGAAAAGTGTTGTACCTGCAGAGGGTTACAGCTAGATGACCAAAGGGCTCTAGCGTGGAGGTATTTAGGGAGAGACAGTTGGATGTAGAGGGGTCGCAGGCCCCAGAAAGCCTTGTGGATAATGTGGAGGGTCTTGAACTTGATCCTCGCAGCAACCGGGAGCCAGTGGAGGGATTTTAGGGCTGGAGAGATGAAGTCCCTGGAATTGATGCCAAGGATAAGTGTCACAGTCCTATTCTGGATTAGTTGAAGGGGGCGAAGGAAGGAGTTTGGCAGATTAAGGAAGAGGCTTTTGCAGTAGTCCAGCCTGGAGAGGGCCACAGCTCTGGAGACATTGTGTTTCTGGGGAAGGCGAGGAAAGGGAGAATGCCTCAGAGGAGGTGCAGCTGAAAGTGGGCCTTCTTGGCAAGGTCTGTGATGTGAGGAGAGAAGGAGAGAGAGGAGTCTAAGAGGACACCAAGGTTTTCTGCCTCACAGGAGGATGAGGGGATGGCGCCCATGGAGGGCAGCCAGAGTGTTGGAGGGGAAAGAGGGAGCAGCGGTCCCAATAAGAAGGATTTTTGTCTTACTGGCTTTAAACCAGAGATTGTTATCAGAGCACCATAGCAGACAGGCAGTCAGGAATGAGAGAGGAAGAGGAGGGAAGATAGAAGGATAGATGTGTGTCATCCCAATAACACTGGAAGTTAGGAGAGAAGGTGGAGATCAAGTGCGCTAGAGGAGCCAGGTAGATGTTGAACAGCCAAGGCGAGAGGATAGACCCCTGAGGGACTCGGCAGATGGAGAGTGAGATGGAAGAGAAAAAAGGGCCCAGTTGAACCTGGGAGGGTCAGTCCAAGTGGAAGGAGGTCAAGCAGTCTAGAGACAGGTATGTGATGCCAAGCATATCACAGAGCCGATTTATTAGGGTGGCATTATTGACCATATCAAAGGCAGAGGAAAGGTCAAGAAGGATGAGAAAGTAAAGAGCTGGAGTCGAGAGCAGGTCTTCACAGGTGTTCAGCGGAGCAGATGCTGTGCCTCTGGCAGCTCTGAAGCCAAACCGGTGGTTGTGGAGACAACCAACAGATTCAGTGTGTTGGATAAGCTGGGAGATGGCCAGCTTCTCCAAGAGTTTGCCCAAAAAGGGGGTAATGGAGATAGGGTGGTAGTTTGCCGGACAGAAAGGGTCGGCAGAGGGCTTTTTGAGGAGAGGTTGCAGAATGTGAGTGCTTCAGGAGTGAGCGGAAGGGTCCAGTGGTAAAGGATTGATTGCAGAAATTAGCCAAGGCTGGAGCAAGGGAGACAATGTTGTCCTTGATAGTTCGGTAGGAGCAGAGGAGCACCTGTTTGGATGAGATCTTATTAGAGCGGACATTTCTGGAAACCTCATCAGGTTTTATGGGAGAAAAAGAGGAGAGAAGAAGAGGAGGGGCAGGCCAAGGGAGGCGTGAGTGTGGGTGAGGGAGAGGGGTGAGGAGTAGAGGCAAGGAGGAGAGTGATGACAAGTGAGGACAAGATGTCCTGAGCTGGTTCCATGTGATATTTTCGCCGCAAAAATAATGCGATGCAAAAATATTGCCATATTTTTGCGGCGAAAATAACACATGCACCCTCCGGGGGACACCCCCGCAACCCCTGCATCATTTTTGTTTATGTGCGGGGGACACCCCCGCAACCCCTGCACCTAATATTTTCGCCACCAAAAATATCACCTATGGCCGTTCCTGACGACCATATGTACGGCGATATTTTTGCTGGCGAAAATATTACCTGATACCCCTGAGCTTTAGAACTGAAGTGAGAGGCCAGATAAGTATACAATGCCAGGGAAGGCAGAGGAGACGTGGAGACTGCAATAGGGTTGGCGAGTTCCCTGCAGATTTTGAAAAGTTCAGCCGTGTTTTTAGTGGCCATAGAGATGCAGGCTTGCATATAGGCCCTTTCTTTGAGCAGATGGAGTCTGTATTGCCTTTGGAGCAGCCGACAGGCCAGTTTGTCAGGGGATATGCTTGAGGCCTGCCACTTTAGCTCAGCTGCTCTGCACTTGTGTTTCAGAGCGGCTAGGTCAGAGTCAAACCAGGAATTGCACTTGGAGGCAGGTTTCATGCGGATCCTCATGACAGGGGAAAGGATGTCCAGAGTATTGGAGATGGAGAGTTGAAGGTTAGTAAGTGCTGTGTCAGAGTGAGAGTCAGTGGTGGGAGGTGGAGTGAAGGTGGTGGCCAAAGCGGAAACTGACTCTCGCTTCATAGGTTGAATGACAGAGAATGAGGCTGAAAGTCCGGGCGTGGGCTTAGCCAAAGGACGCAGGAGGTACAGGTGAGAGGAAAGGAGAGCATGATCAGAATATGAGAGGGTTGGAGAGTGGGATGGCTCAAGAGATGAGAGCATCCAAGGTGTGTCCGGCTGAGTGCGTAGGACCGGAAGAAAGAATGGAGAGGGAAAGAGTGACAGAGGTTGCAGAAGAGCCCAGAGGCCACATCGGGGGAATCAAGGTCAATATTGAAGTCTCTGAGGAGGAGAAGCTTAGAGGAGGAGGCCAGGAGAAAAGAGGTGAGGCCAGCCCATTTAGAGAGAAAGTAGGAGACCTAGCCAGGGGGCCTGTAGATGCTGGCCAGAGTAAGGGAGAGGACAGGAGAGACAACAATCCTGCAGTCAAGGCATTCTAAAGAGGTGTAGGCCCGAGTAGCTATGATCGAAGCAGCAACCTCCTCAGGGAAGATCAGAGCCACTTCTCCCCCAGGCCGGTTAGGATTGGGCTTGGAGAGGATTTTGTAGCCCTCAGGGAGGCGAGTGTCAAAACTCGTGACAGAGCTTGCAGTGAACCACATCTCGGTGAGAGCAAGGACGCCTAGGTCGAGGTCTTCAAGGAGGTGCCAGATGTCAGAGGAGTGTTTGATGACAGAGGGAGAGTTGAGGGTAGCTAAGTGGAGCAGGTTGCCACTTTTGAAGGTTTTCCAAGAAGGGGTACAGGAGTGAGGTACACCCGTCGGAAGTGGCAGAGGGGCAAAGTGGTGGCAGAAGGAGAGACAGGAGGAAGTTGATGAGACGGAAGACACCGATCAAGGAGGAGGAGATTGGGCTGAGAGCCCTGGACCATGACAGTGCCATTTCGGTAGACATTAATGATGACCATGGAGGACCTGAAGAGAGGAGGAGAAAGGGGAGAGCTCAGAGACCATAAGGGGACTGAAAAAGAGGATGTCGGTGAGAGGCTGCAGAGAAGAAGTGTTGGCATCGGTGCCAGCGATGGGTAGGCACGGATTGGAGAACAGAAGATCCTTCTTGAACTTTTTCCTTCCAGACTTCGTCAGAGGGATAGTATAGTTTATAGAATAGCAAATTGAGATTATAGTGGAGATTGAGAGCACCATTGACAGAGTACAGAGAGGAGGAAAGGAGTGGAGAAAGCAACTGCAGTGCACAACACCAACTACACCCAACAGCAATGACACAACTAGAGCCAAGAGTCAACGAAGGGAGAAAGGCCTAGGTAACATTGTATGGCAGAAGCACGACACCTGGAAAAGAGTCATCAGGACAGACGGAAGACCCTAGACAGAGGGGAAAGGGGAAAAGGCCTAATTCTTAAACACACTGATTCTATTTTCCTAGAAAATTCTGCAAGTCCATTGCAAACATCCAGTCCCCTTCCTGCAGGAGGAGAGAATGTGGGCTGGAGTGACTATCTTCAATTTTTCTGCGAGTGGGGGACATTGAAGCCAGACAGATTGAGGATCAGCCTGCATCCTTGCTTATCCTTCTCAACTATGAAAAGATATGAATAAAACCCTACGCCATCCTCGAACTTTAACTCTTTTCAGAGATGCATGATCTTGCCAATCACCAACTCCAAAGATGGTGGTGGGGGAGGAAGATAGAGAGGAAGAGATAAATAGGAAAAGTGAAAGAAACAGGGGAGAAAGAGGGAGAGACAGCCAGTAGCCCATGGAGACTACAGACAAAGTACAGGCATTGTGGGTCATTCGTCTCCACTGATACTGGTGTAGCGTCACATGGCCTCCAAACGCGGTGGAGTCAGTCATCAGCATTTACTTTCCATTAGTTGGGCTTTGAATCTCCTGCAGGTGGCGAGGGGAGGGAAGGGGAGGGGAGGGGAAGAAGCCCTTGATATTTTAAAATTGAGTGTGGGTCCTAAAGAACAAATGTTGTACCACTGGAAATCAATTATTGAGCTGCAGAAAATTTCAAAGACGAAAATACTGAATTTCAAAAAGCACATTTCCACGAAATTATATGCGGGAGTGGGGGGGTTATAGGGTAATGCAAAATGTAAGGAGGATACGAGGGGCTGCAGGGGGGGTCACCCCCGTAAAATAATTGCACAGAAATGTTATTTTCGTACTCCCTACCAATCCCTCTTTCCTGTGTACACTGCTAGAAGCCGCTGAAGTTCTAGAATAACTGTCCCTTGTCCGACTTTTGAGAGGTGAAGGGAGAGTATGGTTTTGTTGACAGTTCCGAAGTCGCAGTTAAGAATTTGGCAGAAATGGTATCTGCCTTTTTCCTTTGACGGAACGCCACAGTCGTTCAAATGAAAAAAGGCCATCAAAAGAGAGCAGATCTTAGTCTTCAGTGCCCGGAAACAGTTTGCACTTAAGTCTAGTTTAGCATCTCATATCAGACCCTTGCAGATTGTGTCCACATGGTCGGTTGTGGCCTCTGTAAGGGAAGCATGGTATCAAAAGCAAGACAGACACCAAAGATATGCTTGGAAAACCTCCATTGTTCTTGAAAAAGTGGTTGGAAGAATGCTGCCAATCTTGCCCTGCGTCTAGGATGGGAGCATGCTCGACCATCAAATAATAAATCACACAGTCCTAGTGGAGTCTGTCAAAACAAGATGGTCTATGCTAACAAAACCCAGCCCTTACTCTAATGTAACAAAATGTGTGGGGAAAATGTACATGCAAAAGAAGTCATGTGCAAAACTATAAAAAATCAATGTGGCTGAGTCAGCTCTCCTCCCCACGTTGAACAGCAATGGGAAAGGCGGCCCCCGTAGACAGGATGACACTCTGGCTCAGTTCAAAAGGTGGATCGAGACCCGCCTGACCTTCCACGCTAAAGTCTTTCTTTCCTGCTTCAATATATAGTCCAACAAAAGGTTCACACCGGTCTCCCTCAGTCAGGCTTGGACCTTTTCAAAACACAAAGTTCAGGTAGGTCTCCCCCTGTCAGGCTAGGACCTTTTAAAGCACAACAGTTCACGTTGGCCAACCTGTCGGGCTCAGACCTCTGAATGAAATTCACCTAGGTCCCCCTCTGTCGGGCTCAGACCTCTTCAAATAATGTTCAACAAGACTTGCAAGGGGGCTCCCATCCCAAAGTATATTACACCAAGGGTCTCCCTTGGTCGAGCTCAGACCACTTTCGGATGTCGAAGACCTTTGAATGGTCGTGGCTTGCTTTACAGACCTCTGCAGGACCACTTAGGTTTAACATATACCATGAAAGAGGATGGCTGTGCCCTGGCCACCTGAACAAAAGATCCTTGAGGTTTATCCGTGAGAACACCCTTGGGTTACTAAAACCTCCAACAGATGGCTGGCCAACAGCCTTGCTTGCAATTCACCTCTAGAGAATTGATCTCCTGTACTCGGGAAATGACTCTGCTGATTTGGCAATTTCCTATCAGAGCTTGGAGTTGAATGCTGCCAAGATCATGTTGGTATTAGCCTGACGAAGGTGTAGTGAAGAGGTTGTGTATACTTTTTTTCCTATGGAGTTCATGGTGTTCTCCTGCCTATAGGCTCTGAGGAATAAACTGCTAATGAATGTTTAGATACAGAGCTGCTGTGACCACTCTGGACTGGGTTGCATTCCCAGCAACCCCAAACTTAGCTCCTCATTGTCCAATAGCTTGTACTTTGCTTTGAGGCGTTTGTTCATGGACACAGTGGAGGGAGTATTATCCCACGTTCTTTTAGCTTCCAAAGTTATATCTGTCTGGGCACACCAGTCTAAATCGGTTTGCCACATCGTACCAATGCAAGGACTCCTTTCTCAAAACGTGTTGGTACCAGTACTGGTAGCCCGAGATATTGCATTATACATAAGATATGCTTGTGGATGGCTTAGACTGATGAGGGCATCTTCTCTTCATCGTCTCCAAGGGTATCAGCATACATTCTCCCAGTGGGCAGAGATGTCAGGTTAGCAATGTCATCTGACAGAGGTTGAGCATTTACAAGAGGCCAGGCTGCTGGTAGGGAAGGTGAAATGGGCTGGTTACCTCAGGTTACTGTAGGTTCAAGGACAGCTGTAGAAATTGCTGTGGGTGCCTGTGGAACCGGTGGGATAGCCTGAGCGGTGGCAGGCATTGCTGGAACTACTGCTGAGTGTAAAATGTTCATTTTCTTCACGATATGCTTTAAAAACTCTTATATGGTTGCTTAGGCCATAGGGTAAAATGCAAAAATGTAGCTGCAAAGTGTCCCTGCTCCTCCAGGAAAGTACTATGCTGCGTGGAACTTGGAACTGGACCCTGACGGGCGGGTGCGGGGGGTAGGACAATGTAAGCAGCATCCATAAAAGGATAGGCAAGCTACAAATCAAGGGTGCACTGTAGCAGTCTGTCAGAGCCTTGTAGGGATTGCATACTATGAGGAACGACTTCTCAGAACATTGCAACAATGTCTGACAGTGAGGCCTCCTTCAGCAAGACTGTAGTCTATGTAAAGTTCTCCACAACTTGGGAGTCCACGTTATGGAGTCTCTGAATACTACCTAAGACTGTCATGGGTTTCAGACACATTGGGCTAGTAATTGAACGCCACAGTGTGCACCCTGATATGTGTAGTGTTTGAACACAATGCAAGGACACCCCCGACATGGTGTGACCTTGCTCTGCAGTAAAACATCAAGCACAGGTTCAATTGAAAACAGATGCTGAGAAAATGGCATCCATCCCTTCAAAAAGGGTAAACAAGCACCCCTGTTGGAGTTCAATGGTACTGTACTTAGATAACCATTTAGGCCACTGAAGGCACTCAGATGCGTACGCTGTGGAAGATCCAGCCAGCAATGCCTGTTGTGATCGCTAGGTAGAACCAGTTTTGAACTGCCAATGTGGCCGCTCAGTGAGATTCCCTGGTGGGGGGGGGGAATTCAAGGAGTGGGGTTCGATTGTGAATGCTCACATAAATGAAAGGTCGAATTACCCTTCTTACCAAGCTGGGATGAGGAGAGCTTGTGTAAAAAAGCAACATCCCTTACTTTTAACACAACAAACATCAGAAGCACTGTTTTGGTGTTGCACTTTCGGGGCTGGCCATTTCAGTGCAGCCCTTTGGGCGCTGGCCATTTCAGCGCAGCCCTTTGGGCGCTGATCCTTTTTGGTGCCCCTGGTTGGCCGCAGTCCACAGGGTCAGGGAACTGCACGCCAAGATTTTTAGCTTTGCTTAATGTATGGGTGCAGAAGTATGGCTCAGACACGATGGTGGCATATATTTGGGTATAGATCCAAAAAGGGTTGGAAAAATGCCTATCTATCCATACAACTAAGAGGGGTTTCCCGACCTCAAAGAAAACTAGTGTAATCGTCAAGATGTCCAAAACTAAAAAAATCAGTCACTCTTGTGTCTCAAAACCTACCTCTGTCCCCAACAATAATAACCTAAAGTAACTGTGCAAGGATGATATCTTCAAAGTAAAAGTGTTCGTGGTAGCTTCAACCGACTGAAAAGTTCACAGTCTTTATTTATTTATAGCGCGCGCTAGACCCGAAAGGTATCCAGGCGCGTGTGCAAGAATACTTTAAACTTACAAGTTACAGTTACACATTTCAAACGTAGTTAATAGATACATTGGTGACGGGAAAAATTATGACATTACAGTTTGTACACAGGGTAATATACAGTTTGTGCACATAGTAAAGTACAGAATTATATACGCAAGCCATTGTACATAGGGATGTATACAAAGGATACATTAAGGCAAAAAGCATGGTGGAATAAGTTCTGATGGAGTTTGCTCCAGATTAGGAGGTGGGCGGGATGTAGGTAGTCCTGGTGTCTGTCAGTTACGTGTCATTTTCTTTGAGCCATTTAATGTAGTTAAGTCTAAAGTGTGAGTAGGATTGGTTAGGCCTTAACGAGGTAGGGAGGGAGTTCCACAGCTGGGCTGCTTTGACAGGGAAGCTGTTACCTCCGGCAGTGCTCAGTTTAAAGGGGGGCACAACTAGCTGGTTGGAATATACTACTCTGGTGGGTCTGTTGGAGATTCTTCTTTGGAACCTTTCTGTTAGGTATTTTGGGGCTAGATCATTAATACTTTTGTATGTTAGTGATGCTGTTTTAAGTTTAATTTTATCCGGTGTAGAGAGCCAATTGGATGGTCTTCTGATGTCGGAGATATGCTCTCTTTTTGGGATTCCTAAGGCAGCTCTAAGGGCATTATTCTGCAAGGTTTGGATTTTTTGCAGTGTGTGTTTACTAGACCATATATATAGGCTGTTGCAATAGTCCAGTTTGGATAATACCAACGCTCTTGATAAGGTGAGGCAGTTGATAGTGGACAGGAATGATTTTGCTGCTCTGATCAGCTTGCAGGTGTATGTGGTGCTGGAGGCCATCGCATTCACTTGCCTTGATAGAGAGAGACAGGAGTCGAGGTAGAAACCTAGTGTTTTTACCTCTTTTGCTACTTTAATGGTGTTGCCATCTATGACAAATGAGTAACTATCGTTCAGTTTTTTCATGTTTTGAGTATTCCCCAGTATGATGAGTTCCATTTTGTCATCATTCAGGCATAGGCCGTGTCAGGCCATCCTTGCCTGAATGATGAGGTATATCCTATTCACCAAGGCCAAATCCTGTTCATAATCCCCCGAAAGTGGGATGAGAATCTGAGTGTCATCTGCGTAGTTAGTGTAGGTGACACCAGGAAGGTCTAGATCATCGAACAGGGGCTCCATGAAGATGTTATACATAGTAGGGGATACACAGGAGCTCTGGGGAACGCCACATGTAATAGGTTCTTGGTCAGCTGCTGCAGAGGTAGAGAAGACCCTCATAGTTCTACCACTTAGGAATGATTTGATCCATGCAATAGCATGTGTGGAGAAGTGGGCAGCAGATTCCAGGTGGGTACAGAGCACATCATGATCTACAAGGTCAAAGGCCGCTGAGGGATCCAATAGGAGGAGTAAGGCTGTTTTACCATGGTCTCTCAGCTCATCGATTTGGGTTTTGAAATCGATGAGCGCGGTTTCTGTGCCGTGCTGAGGTCTGAAACCTGATTGTCTGGTGCCTAATAGTTGAAGCAGTTCCAAGTGTTCTTGGATCTGTAAGTAAGCCACTCTGTGTAGTATTTTTAACAGAAATGGTACCGTTGTGATTGGCCTTTAGTTGGTCGGGATGGATGGGTCCAAGGTTTGCTTTTTAAGGAGGGGTAGAACCCAAGATTGTTTAAGGTTGTCTGGTATCGTGCCTGAAGCAAAGGAAGCATTAATGAGTTTAGAAATAAAAGGGGATAGGTCTCTGGCCGCATCTTTTATCAGTTGGGCTGGGCGTATATCGCCTCGACAGTTGGATGGTTTGAGCGAGAGTATTATCTTTTCGATCTCTAGGATAGTCACTTTGGTAAAGTTGAATTTTTGTTCTAGTTTGGCAGCACTAGGTAATTTATCTCTTTGAATTGTTAAGGAAGGGATATTTTGTTTCTTTTTCTCAATTTTAGTTTGGAATGTGGTTATTTTATCGTTTATCGCTTTTTGGATGTTAGAACACCATATTTTATTTTTGTCACAATTGTCCATGGCTGGGATGGGGTTTTCTAGTTCCTTTAATATAATGAATAGCTTTTTGGTTCCAGATTTAGCCTGTAGTATTCTGTTGTTAAAATTCTCTTTTTTAGCTCTCCTTATTTCATTTTTGCAGATCTTTGAAGCGTTGATGAGAGCTGCTTTATTGGTCTGAGATGGAGTTAACCGCCAGGCGGATTCACATTTGCATTTTTCAATCCTTAGGGATTTGAGGTGAGGGGTGTACCATGTGTTTAAATGTGCCCTGGGCTTACTTATTCTCATTTTCAAAGGGGCGATAGAGTCCAAGGCTGTGGCCATAGTTGAATTGAATTCATTCACTAGGTCTGAGGGGTTGAGTGATTCAGGTAAGGCGTTTAGAGTAGGGAGGGTGAGTGGTAGCAATTTGTCCGTAGTTATGTTTTTTTATTTCTAGTTGGTAGGGGTGGAACCAGTATATTTTCCTTAGGTTGGGTAGTGTTTTCATTTATCAGGAAGGTTATTAGCGCATGGCGAGTCCAGATTTGTGGGCTGACATCAGTAATGGATACATTACAGTTGTGGTTGGCTACCCAGTCGAGTGTTCGACCTTTATTGTGGGTTGGTTGGGATATTCTTTGGGTAAATCCTAATTCTGTAATTACATTGGTGATATTAGTCGCTTGTGGGTCTTTGTGGTCGTTGAAGCCTAAGTTCAGGTCTCCCAGAAGGATGGCTTGCGATGAGTATTTTAAGTTATTTGAGAGGATCATAGAGATGTCCTCCTCAAAGGTTCCTATGGGACCTGGTGGCCTATAGATTAGGTGTATATTAATGGAATGAGAGGGTGAGATTAGGAGTTTGGAAGTTAAGAAATCACAAGATTTGGTATTTGAAGGAGTTTCTATTTCTAAGGTGAGATTGTTTTTAGCGATGATGGCAAGGCCGCCTCCTCGAGAATTGGTTCTGTCTTCTCTGAGAATGTTGTAATTTGGGGGCCCTGATGCTTGATGGAGCCAAGTCTCCGTTTTGGCTAGGAGGTCATAATCACCTTTTTGGATTAGATCATCAATTTCAGTGGCGTGTGCTATTAATGACCTAGCATTAATAAGAGCACACATCAGAGGGGTGTATGGTTTAGGGGTGTATGGTTTAGGTGTCACAGGGGTGACATGATTTTTCTTATTGGTTGATCTGTTGCTTAATTTACTGTAAATGTTAATAGGGCTGTTCAAGTGGGCATCACTTTTGGTGGGGGAAGCGATTAGTTTAGTGGCGTTAAGTTGGGAGTTTCTTTTATTATTAAATTCGGTGAATAGTCTGGCTGGAGGTTCATACATTTTAGGTAATCTTGAACGTAGTTTTGCATGTCTGCTGAAGGTGTCACACGGGATGTTTGTTATGGAGTGGTAAAGGATAGGTAACGTTATAGGCTGACAGTCTCTAAGATGAGGGTCAGAAGGCGCTCCTCAGAGTATGTTGATACAGTGGGCCTAGATTGACGTAAGATGTTTATTATTGTCATTGTGGACCAGAAAGCGGTCAGATAGAGGAGGGTGGGGGTCATCCTATCCTAAGGGTAATTATTTGTGTCTGGTAGTGGCCACTATTATGTCTAAGTGATCACTGATATAATATGGGTTTATAGTTTCTGGTCATATGGTGGTACTGCTCACAGTATAGGTAGGCAATCCTACATCTAACTATCAAAAGGCAATGCAAGTGAAGGCTAAAAGCAAAATGCAACTATCAAATGGCTATGCAAATGGGGTCTAAATGCAAAATGCAGCTATCAAGTGGCAATGCAAGTGGGGGCTAGATGCAAAATACACCTGTCAGAGGCAGTGCAAGTGGGGGCTAGATGCAAAATACAACTATCAACTAGCAATGCAGGTGGGGGATAAATGCAAAGTACATGTATCAGAAGGCAATGCAAGTGGGGGTTAGATACAAAATACATCTATCAGCAGGCAATGCAAGTGAAGGCTAAAAGCAAAATGCAACTATCAAATGGCTATGCAAATGGGGTCTAAATGCAAAATGCAGCTATCAAGTGGCAATGCAAGTGGGGGCTAGATGCAAAATACACCTGTCAGAGGCAGTGCAAGTGGGGGCTAGATGCAAAATACAACTATCAACTAGCAATGCAGGTGGGGGATAAATGCAAAGTACATGTATCAGAAGGCAATGCAGGTGGGGGCTAGATACAAATACATCTATTAGAAGGCAATGCAAGTGCTTTCTAGTAATCAAAAGTGATGTAGAATAAACAATGTTCAGAAATACAAGATTGCACTTCTAGGGTTGTGCTCCTTTCCCCTAGACTTCATGTCTTATTCTCATTTCTTTAGGGCTCCTCAGCCCCTTTATCCTTTTTTTGTAAAATCTCACTTGGCAATTCACAAGGAAATGTTTTTTTTTGTTCACTTTATCCTACCAACTTGGCACAGTTCACTATCAAGCGTAGTATTCAAGTCTATTCCAGGGTTCTTGACCCTCTTATTCTCAACCTCTTATGTGGGGGCGGGTCACAGACGCGCAATGTATTTCACAGCTTGGTTCACTCTCTGGACAAGCAAGTGTCTTCTCATGGACTGTTTTTTTCTCTCATGGGCACCCAGTCCCTCTTAATCTTTGTCACTTTAAACTTTGGTTTCTCATATAGGTGTGGGTCCCAGAATCGCAGTGTAGCATAGTGTCTGCTTGGTTTACTTCCCGGTCAAGCATACAACTCTTCTTGGTTTGCTTCTTTTGCACTTAAGATCCCAAATCCTCTCATTTGTAACTTCTTACTTGGGTGCGGGTCCCAGAAGGCACTGTAGTGTAGTATCTGCTTGGTTCACTTCCCTGCCAAGTATACAACTCTTCCTGGCTTGCTATTTTCACTTTCAGGGCTCTGTTGATGTTCAGGTAAGCGGTGGGGCCGGCAGCGCCTCTTCAGACTTCTGCACATTCGGCCTCTCTCGCACCTCATTGGGGCATGGGACGCCCAGAGGAGTCACTTGGCAGCAACCAGAGTAGTCCTTCCATGGTGGATCGCGTTCGTGTTCTCCTTTTCCTCGGGTCACGGCTTGCCTTACGGCTCGCGTCAGCTTCTCCTGTGCACAGCTCCTGCTGTTCCTCCTCAGAGGATCGTTCGCCGACACCAGCGTCCCAGCTGAGCTTCTTTCAAACTCCTGCGTGAGATTGTTGTACTGCCTTGGGCCGATCACTTGCCTTGAGAAGCTAGACCGCTCACTCTGGTTCTCGCTAGTGATTTTTGGACTCATCTTCACAGTACCAGTTTCTAAACCATATGCATGACACTTTGTACTTTCTGGTATTTCCGTCTTGTCATGTATGTTAGGTTGACTGACGTGACAACAAAACACAATGGCTCTATCTAGAGAAGGGGAAGGAGAATTTAGGGTTGGAGAAGGGTGTATCGAAGCGCGTTCTCGGATAATGGTCATCCGCAATCCGATAGGGGGATTCCTTACCTATGTGATCCTCCTTCGATGCACCACACCCAGGGGGACTATTGTACTGTGGACGCACCACCCTGACCACATGGGAAAGATCTCCCCCTAGGGAAGAAGGGACAACATCCTCAGATTCGTCACATTAAATACATTGTCAGAGCTTGAAAAAATTCAATGCTTTGGTTGACCATCTATTTAAGCAAACACTAGCTTTCCTCCGCCTCGTAGGCCTACTATCGAAGAGTCATACGGAATTTCTTGGAGAAAGCCGGACCCCTGATTGATCAACTTGTTAAAAGCCACCCTAATTATCATCAAGTGTGACACAGGAGCCCAAAAGCATTTGATCAGATGAAGGAGGATCTCTGCAGAAGCCCAGTTGTTACGCTCACCTGGTCTCCGCGGGGGCGCTGTGGCGCGGATGGAGCCCTCCCTGGACTTGGCTCCCGTGGATCAGCTCTCTCCCCCAGCCGCTGCATTATCGAGGACCCAGGATACTGGTTCTGCTCCTGAGAGAGGATGAAAGACGGTGAAAATGGCGTGATGACGTCGTGATTCCCCTCAACCCTTTCGTGCCAGAAGGTTGTGAGCAAGAGTTTGCCCATGCAGGCTCACCTGTTTTGATTGAAAGAGGAGCTCTCCGTCCTGCTTTCTTCCAGCAGGGGCGCTGTGGATGGACCTAGTTGCGTCACTGCTCCTTGGCGTAAAGGTCCAGACCGGCTGCGACCATTCCGTCTTGAAGGTAAGTTTTGTAACGATGATTATTGTTCGTAACCCTATATTGTCCTTTCACTCTCCCTTAGGTATGAAGATGACCCAGGAACGTGTGATGACAAAGTCTACTCTGGAGGAGCTACCAGAGGTAAGTAGCCTCTACCTGAAGCTCGCTGCTTAGAGTATGAAAGTCTATGCAAGTGCTAACCTTGTATTTCCTTTCCCTTTGCAGGTGCAGCTGGTCGGTGCTTGATGGGCGGTTTCTGAACTCCTACAGACGGCCGGAGATGAAGATCCGCGAGGATGGTGCGTCGGAAGAAGATCCGGAGTTGAACGAAGTTCGGGATTGGTAAGGATGTTGGGCGGCATCTGCGAGGGCTGCGGATCCAGGTAAGATTTGCGCGTGGCTGCAAATGGGGAAGCAATAGCAGTGCTTAATGCGATGGTGTGGCTGACTCGGGTAAGAGGCGCGTGTAGTGCATGAAGGGAAGCTATATCAGCACTTCCAGCGATGGCGTGGCTGACCCAGGTAAGATGCGTGCGTAGCTGCGAATGTGAAGCAGTGGTGTGGCTGACCTCAAGGTAAGATGCTGGAGGGTTCCGGAGTCTGAGAATACACGTGCTGAAACAGGTAAGGTCTTCTGAACGGCGGTAAGCGTTATGCTACTCTATCAGACTAACGCCAAGCGCCATCATGTGGGTGGGGCCGGCTTATATAGCCTGGCCCCAGCCGCCACTCTTAGGCCCAGCCCTGAGGCCCCACCTTGCCACTCCTCCTGCCTTCTGTACGTGCCTTCCATGCATTGCTAGGGCCCCGCCCTGTCCAGATGCACATGCCTTCAACAGTCTGTGCGCAGAACACACTTTCGAATGAGCTTGGTGCCAGAGGTGCCAAGACATGGTCCATTGGGACCCTGCAGGATGTGAAGTAACTGGCCAATGACCAGTGGCCATGACACCAGTGTTAATTATGCCTGGCTTTACCAAGGAGTTTATCATTAAAACAAATGCTTTGTCTATTGGCCTTGGAGCAGTATTTTCAGAGGTATAGGAGGGCGAAGAGAAGCCCATTATGTCTTATTAGAAGGAAACTATTTCCCTGAAAGAGGATATACAGTGACAAGTTGTAAAGTTTATCCATCAAGATGGCCATATTCAATCTTCAGTACTATCTAAGTGGCCGACAGTTTTAATTTGTCAAAGACCACACCCCATTGGTCCTACTAAGGAGGGTTCTATGTGAAATAAAAAGGTATGTGAAAATGTATCCAGCAAAAAGTTGTTTAATAAATGTAGTCATTCAATAAAATCAATGCAAATGGTGCACATTTTGCCAGTAATAAGGTTGTCAAAATCTATATTTTGTAATACACAATGTACAAGGTTGTAACCCTAACAGTGACCCAAAACATCCACAATCACTCTTACTCTTTTCTTAAATCTTCCCATAACCCTAATTACCACCCTGAACATCTTATAGAACACTGACACTTCAGCTCGCTAAAGCATTTTATTTGTATGTAACTCAATACAAAATCAATGGAAAATGAACAGTGAACATAGCTCCATCCCCAGCTCGCCACAAATGACATAACCCTGCCCTAACACACACCCTTCCTATAATCTCGACCATAGCCTTGCCCTAACTGCAACTCTAACTAACACTTACCCTAATGCTTACTTACCACTTGATTCAACCAAACCCCTATCCTACGCCAACACCAACCTCCCAAACCTCCCTATCCTTTTCTTTAACACATCCAAATCCTTACTCCATTAGCCCTGGCCTTACCACAACCCTACCCCAAAATGTACACTAACTACCCTAACAACTAAACAAACACCAACATCACCAGCCCTGCAGCAACCACTCTCACCCTAACTCTTATCATAATTATAACTGAAATCCTTACTCTAACTGTAACCCCAATCACAAGCCCACAAACCCCTCCATAACCCTAACAATTACCCTAGCAATAGCACATTTTAAGCTACGTTTCAGCATCATATTGGACTACTTTTTGTTTGGCTACTTTTTCACTGCAGAGGTATTTTCACCGCAACTTTTTCACAGACCAATTTTTTTTGCTTACAACATTGTCACTGGATAACCACCATAGGGAGATGGTGGTACTTTAGCGTGCCCCCTTTCCTGTCCCCTCCTCAAGCACCTGTTTTAACAAGCGTAGTACCAACTTGCATCACACAATACCACCTGACAAATGTGCTGGCCAAGATCTCTCTTCTGCATAACTATTAAAAAAGAAGTGCCTATACAGAGAGACCACCCACAAGACGCGACCCCTCAGTGCTCCACACAAGCCATTTACATCCATCTGAACCGCAGATCCAACTTGGAGAGAAACACAACAAAACAAACTGGAGCTCCTACACAGCTTTTCCAGATGCTGCTCAGCGCTTACCAGCACCAGCATGCACAGCAGCAAAACCGCTGTGGCAGTGTTAGATCACCAGGGACTTAAAGTGGAGCAACAATTGCTCAGCAGGATTGCACTTACCTTGTGGATGGCCGGTGTCCAGAACCCGCAACACAAACTCAGACACTTTTCAGCACAAGGCTCCATTCTTGCAGTACGACAGCACAACATGGGGGTAAAAAGAGCGGCGCTTAACTCAATATTTGTAACTTCACCTCATTGCATTACCTCTCGGGCAGGCAAGACAGGACCAGACTAGCTAGGGGCAGTAATCTAATTAGAGAAAGAGGGGGAGGACAAGATAGGCAACAGGAAGCAAGTACATGTGAGTTTTGTGGGTGGGGTTAGAGGAGGATGAGCTGTCAGACCAAGAGACTAGCAGTTGGAAGGACAGTGGATTGGAGAATGGAGGTTACTTGTGAACAGGGTGAAGTACTGGTTGGTAAGAGCAAGTCATACTGATTGCTAAATGCCCATGCAAGGTCAGTGAGTAATAGTTGTTAGATGGAGTATAGAGAGGGTATGAAAAGTATTTGTGAGACAAAGCAGTGTGACTGAGAAGAAAGTGAGGAGGGAGGAGGGGTGGTGATGGTGGTGGTAGCAGTAGTGCGGAGGAGGGAGTAATACCGTGGAGGAGGGAGTAGTAGTGTGGAAGGGGTAGTACGAACATCAATGGGGGAAGCAGAATAGAAAGCCATGAGGGAGAGAAGAGTAACACTTAAGGAGTAGAAGGGAAGGAGATGGATAAAGGAGAGTAATGAGAGCATATCAGTCAGAGAGGGAGTGGACCACATGGGTGTGCTATGAAGGTGTTCAAGCCAGACAGCTTGTCTGAAAGGCACACCATACAATACATTTGAGTTAACTAACATCATTGATAGTGTAGGGTCAGTCTATGAAGTCCCTGAGGGAGCTTAGATAAGGTATTGGCCTTGAGGTTCTTCCAGCTAGCAAAGTCAGAACTTGGACAGTAGGGAGAAACCGGTAATATACACTAACCAGGGGAGAAGGGATGCCTGTTTTATGCAGTTACTGGTTCAATTAGGTGGGACAGAGGGGTGGCCCTAGTGGCTAGACAAAAAGTGAAATTAAAACCCTTAAACATTCTCTACTTATGGGAGTGTTTCTTGAGCCATCTTTGACACTGGTTAGCAATACTTCTGTGCAATCACTGCCTTAGGGCATGGCATCCAGGAGTACTATCACTCAAATAAAACTCCAGGCAAAGCATTACATCTTTTTTCTGCTGCCTCTGAAAAATATTGATTGAGAAGAATTAAAACATGCAGATCAATCTGGAAAAGTATAATATTAATATATTCAAAGTGTATTGATCAAAAAGGCAGCAAAGGCCAAATGATGCTTCAAGAAAGATTTGGTTTCCTGTTGGCATGAGCTTGATTTCAGGAATTAATTAAAAGTAGTGTATTTCTGGCTCACTTTTACATAATCGAAAGTACTACATAAATTGTTATATCTCGAACTATGTCTACACAGTTCTCATATTACATTCTACACAGAAGAAATGCTTGGCCAAATGAAAGCTGGCGGTTTCAAAGAAAAGAAAGACACCATCTAGTCAAATGTATTCCGTTTTGTACTTTTATCTCTAACAGATTGCTACAACACATATTCCATACAAATGTAAAGCAGAAGTAGCAATATATAGTTTTAAAACATTATTTTCCTGAGGATGGGCTTGCAGGGGCTCATCACCAGGTTGTATAGGTTTATGTTGTTGGCGGAGCCAAGGGATCCACTCGCAGCCAGGATCAATTGGGGGCGAGACCTGGGGAAGGCCATTAAGGACTTCCAGTAGGCCCTGATGTGCAGGAGAGTAACACACTCAACGGTGTCCCTGCAATAGAGGCGCCAGGCTTTGAAATAGTTACATAGGTGGTATTACCCGTCCATAGTGTTGGCCAAAATGTGCGAAGAGTATGACCCCCCCGATGTTGGACGTGTCATCGGGGGTAAGGGACTACTTTCATTTGTGGTGGGGGTGACCTACGGGACAAGCCTACTGGAAGGAGGTTTTAGCCTGTATCAAGGGGGTCGACTGGATTGACAGAGGGCAATTGCCGCGGTTCCTCCTTTTTTGGAGTGGGGTTAGAGGATGTGGGGAACGAGGTGGCGGAGGGGCAAATGTACAGGTAATATTACTGGGCGCAAGGTGTGGTTTGGCCCAGTGATGATAGAGCCCACACCTCGCAAAGGAAAAGGAGTAGGAGGCTAAAGTCAGGGCTATCTCTGACATGAGTTTTTAACACACCTTCTAGACGAATCCCGATCCAATATAGAGGGCCTGTGGGTCCCCTTTCTCGAGAAATATGTCCGATCAGCAATTGCAATGGAGGAGGTGAGATGATTTACCTATGGGGACGTGTTGCGAGGAGTTTTGGAAAGGGAGCCTTGCAAATGTCGATGTGACCTGGAGACGGTGGGACAGTGGGGTGCAGTTGTGTAACCGGCCGGGAAATTATGAGACTGTTCTGTAGAGAGGGGAACATTTTTTTCTAGACATGACACTATCGAAGTGAGCTAATGATTGCTGCAAGATGATGAGGGAGGCGGGAGGGGGCTGGCACCTCGGCAATTGGGGGCAGGAGGAGTTGTGGTTTGTTTGGGGGGGGGTTGTATTATATTACTGAAAATGATAATAAAGTTCAATTTGGAGAAGAAAAAAAACTATTTTCCTTTGAACTAGTAAGGGGTCATAATGATACAGTAAAATATATTCCAGTTACACAGGTTTGCTCTGCCCTAAAACATTAATTTAACAATTCTTATCATGCTTTTACCAGCAAAATGAAACATGGCTGCCCGCAAGTCCTTTTGTGCACTGAAAATATGAATAACTACAGTCCCCAATCTATGCTCCCCATTATGACAATTAGTCTCGTTATTGTGACAAGGCGACTGTGGCCTTAACAGAAAAGGGAGACAGTGGAACTCAGGGGGCCATACGGAACCACCGGCTTCGTGACTCAACCCCTGGAGGCAGCAAAAAGGGCTCATAAGAGCTCCTGAAGTCCAAACAATGATGGTGAAATGAACGAAGAGGACATGTGCCTAGTATTGATATCTAGCAGAGACTCCATAGCAGGGGCAGAACTGTCAGAGACTTACATATGAACACACTCTGACTAGCATTAACACCATCAGCAAGTCAAGCGTTGAGCGAGTGTGCCAGTACAACTCACGCCCAAGGAACAAACCCCTCGACCAGGATCGCTGACTGGGCAACAGAGACAAACATATGTCAGAAACCGAAATCCTGCATGCATGCTGGGATTGTGATCACAAACAGGAGCTTCCATTTAGCTGAACCCAAACAGAGATAGTACAGCCTATTACCAAAAAACAGGCGGATGAAGAGCCCGGAGAGGAAGACACCATAATCTTCCTCTGCAGGAGCCATGCAGTGGACAAGCCTCAGCAGTTTACAACTAACCTCACATGTACCTTCAAGGAGAGGGTGTGGGGTAAGGGTGCTCCAGGGACAATCAAATTCGCATTTTGCCCCAATATTCTAATTATAGACACTATAAATGGCAACACTGCTCCACATACTGGATAGGGGAAGAGGACACATTACGGACTGGAGAGAATAGGTGCAGAGTATGTGAAGAAGCATGAGCAAAATTAGCAAAAGAAGGAGAAGTAAGATTGAGAGGTGGAAAAACAGGAGTGAGAGCAGGGGGAGTTGGAGGTGCAGGATTAAGAACAGAAGAAGCGAGATGAGGGGTGTCAGAAGGAGGGGAAGAGCTGGTGGGTTCAGACCATGCGTGTAATCCAGAGTTAAGGAAGGTGGCATGTTGAGAACCTGGGGACAGGTACAGAAGTTGGCGTGATGCTAAAGTGCTAGAAAGGTTGAAGTGAGTTGGGGGCAGTATATCACATAACGTTGGAAGATCGAGCAAGGTGCTATATCCGCAGGACCAGCAATACCAGAAGTATTTCTGAGGAATGCAGACTTGTATGGCAGTGAACAGGTAATCAGAACTACCCCACAACACTACTAGTGCTGGCACCTAGGTGGCAAGGGGGAATCCTATCCAGAATTACCCTGTTTGTGGGGAAATACCGGGCTGAGTTTTAGCAGGCAGGACAGACAATCCTAGTACATATTGCTGTTTTAGCAGTGTCTTAGGTTACTGAAAAATAATTGTACTTTTACTAATGAACTTTGAAGAAGACTCCTAAAAGGTAACTATGTACCAATTAATTTTGCCACAATACATTTTTAGGAGAAGTTCTTGATATTTTTAAAGATGAGGGAATTATTTTGTTCAGATTAAATGAAAAACCTGTATGATATGTCTTTTGCATTGAACGATTTTATTATTGTATGTTTCCGTGAAAGGTGCGTTATGTGCCAAGCACGTAAATAAAAAAGGAAAGTAAACTCTCTCCTGACATCCTCTCACAAATCATGACACTACGCTTTTGGGAACAAGAGAGATTCAGTGGATTGGCAATGCCCACACGCTACTCTAAGAGCTATTCCGAGGGTAGAGGAGAGCAAAAATGTGTCAGTGCCCGACCACATTACCTAAAGCATTGTGTGCCCCAGGCGTTTCTACAGCACATTGTCCACCGCTTTTATTACTGCTCCTCCTACCCCAACCCCACACCCTCTTTCTGTATCCTGTATTGCTTTGCCCAAACCCATCCCTGCATTTTGAAGTAATAATTTGGTTAAAAAAAATGAGGTACGAAATACGGCATTGACTTTTCTACGGTATGAAAACTGATACTACCGCAGATACTGGGGCAGGCAGTCGCCACCCCTAACAACTATTTGGGGAGGAGTGTTACATCAGGATGTCTCTCTTAGACTTTAGAATGACCTCCCAAGACCTAGTCAAGTGGTAGAGAAAACCCCTCCAGAGAGCCAACATATCTAGCAGAGACACATGATGTGGCTTAACTAGAACTAGCAATCAATCAACGCATTTATAGAGTGAGCTTTCACCAAAGGCATCATTGCACTGTCTAGAAGCGTGGGAAGAGAGAACGCACAGTTTAGTGTGAAAAACCCAAGGGCTCCCCCCCATCGACCCAAGGGCTTTTCCCCATCAACACCTCTTCTGGGGTGGCTAGGGAAGGGTCATTGCTGTTGGGTTCGGACCCAGGGAATGGACTCCTCCCAATGTGAGACCCGCTTTTCTCAACACCTCCCCAGCCAACATTTTCTCCACTTTCATAAACCATTATGAATCCTATACCGTAGCCCCCTCTCCAATTCCAACAGGTACCAAGACAAAAGGGAGGCATAGGGGAACCGGGAAAAGGAAATTACACATATCACCCCGTGTCCTACAGAAACAAGATTATCCCCTTTTTCTGACAACATTTTGCCAGATTTGCACATAATCACCAGGGAACACTACAACTCCCATAATTCTTCCCCTCTGCTCTTTCCCAAAACCACTGAGACTAAGAAGAGGCAAGTCAGAGTGATGAGGATTGCCCATAGGAAACAATGTACCATGGGCCATCTCCATTTTGTCGTGTTAACAAGGTTTGGCCGAGTCGGGCAGGGCCGTGCAACCACTCACACCCAACTCCTATTAATTCTCCCAGCAAATATAAAAGGTGGAGCACAGATCCACACTTTGAGCGAGCTGAGGATGCTGAAAGGTACACAGAGGCCAGAAAGAGAGAACGGCAGTTGGAGGGATCCAGGAAAGACCGCAAAGACACTGAGCCTGTGAGTATAGGGGAGGGTGCAGTGTGGTGAGGAAGCTGTGCTTCCAGGGAGCCAAACCAGGGGCAGCCGGGGTTACCTGGCAGTGCCCAAGCCACAGCTCCTCCCCTGGGTAAGATACTGAAGCCCAGCCAGTCCTCTGGGGAGAGGTGTTGAGACCCTGACCTCAGAATAATCCCCCTTGAGAATGCCTACTTCTCCCAAAACCCCCAAGATGCTGTTTAGGAGAGCTGGTGAAGTAGGAGCAAAATAAGAATGAGGCGTTGTGGGATGTGGAGTCCAGAACTATAGATCAGAGAAATGTATTGACAAAGAGCGAGAGACTGGGAGCCGAGAGAAGCAGTTCCAGCAAAGACGAAGGGACAAGGTGCTGCCAAGTGGGAAGGCCAGCAGACTGCTCGAGAGAAGCGGCAAGCAGCTGAAACCCTTGCGGGATTCCCGAAATTGCAGACAGCTGCGAGCGACTCAAATGGAAAAGCGTGTGCATGAGAGAAGCACACTTTGCAGATGCTCCAGGACAGTAGGCTCCCCTCCTGATCACAAAGCAAGGTTGGGGAGGAAACATAACTCTGCAGGCGACTGCCTTGTAAGTAAGCAGGAAGGCATCGCTGAAGAAAGCGCCAAAGTACACGACCAGTGAGTGATCTGAAGACCGGCTTGTGTTAGAAATAAGCAGGGGAGCAGCATTAATGAAAGGTTGCGATAGAACTGCAGAATACTTAATGAAACAGAACTATCTTGGTGAGACAAGAAAGGATACAGATTATCAGAGGGGTTCGAGAGGAATCATTGGCCCATCTAAAGACTCTAATTCTGCATAAAAGTAACGTTCCATGCAAAAGGGAATGCAAGATATGGGAAGCAGTTGAGAATCGACCATTAAGCAAAGCAAATACAGGAAAAGTAACTGCAACCTAGGAAGCTGAGGTTTTGTGGAAGATTGAAAGTAAACAGTTGATAAAGATTGTGAAAGGGCCAAGCGGGCAGAGTAAGAAAACCGGGTGAGAGCATCATAAACCTTTTGAAATTGAGAAGAACTGTTCTAATGGGATGTCGGAGTGGTCATGCAAAGGTCTGAGTCAAATCCTGTGTAAGACAGTGGTCCTATGGTTGTTCCAGAATTGGAGCATTGTGCTGTGGTGAAAGAAAAGAGAACATTGCGCATGTGAATCTAAGAGTCAAGCATCAGAAATACGATTACGGTGAGTAATGTATCCCTTCTGAGGCTTGTGGAATCTGCTTAGATCACATGCTGTGCATAGATTAGCGAGCAGTGTTAGAAGAAGGCGGTGGGATGTGAGAAGGTTCATCAGCGAACAAGTGTCTTAGAACCGCCTGTCCCACTTGAGTATCTGTCTTGGACCGAGTGTCAATGCAGTAGTGCTGAGTAAAGGTGTGAATAGAGCTCCATGTAGCTGCTTTGCAAATGCTGTCAAGGGGCACATTGGCAATGAAAGCCAGAGTGGCTCCAGAACCTCTTGTAGAGTGGGCCCTTGGCGTAAAAGGCAGTGTTTTATCGGAAAGAGAATAGCACAGTTGGATACATCCGACTATCCACTTAGAGATGGCATTTTTAGAGATGCGATCTCCCTCTCTGCCTGGAGCTATGGAGATGAACAGCTGATCTGTTTTTCTTAGTGATCTGGTCTTATCTACATAGTAGAGGACCACCCTCCTCACATCTAGTGTGCGAGTTTCACCTCAGCAGAGATCTTGGGTTCTTGGAAGAAGGCTGGTAGCTCAATAGACTGGTTAACATGGAATTTGGAAATAAACTTAGGTGAGAACCTAGGGTGAGTGTGTAAAACCAGTTTACCCTTATGAACAGTAAAGAAAGGATCCTGCACTGACAGAGCTTGAATTTCACTGACCCTTCTTATGGCGGTGATGGCTACTAAGAAGGCAGTTTTATAAGTCGGGTGTTTGAGACAAGACTTGTGCATGGGCTCAAAGGGAGGTCCCATGAGCTTAGCAAGTACCACATTAAGGTCCCAACCTGGTGGTGGGTTAGAAATTGGAAGGTGGAGTCTTTTTACCCCTTCCATAAATGCTTTGACAACTGGCACTTTCCACCATGACACCTTGTTATGGGAGGTGGTGCAGGCTGATAAAGCTGCTAGGTGCACTTTAATTGAGTTAAACACTAACCCTGCATCCAATCGGTGGAGCATATAGGTGACAACATTAGAAGGAGTACAATCAAATGGGTTTATTTGCTTATTCTGGCACCAAATAACAAATTGTTTCCATCTGTCATAGTAACAGTGCCTTGGGTTAGGGTTTCTGGACTCTTTCAAGATATCCATACATCTCTGGGGTAAATTGAGATGTCCGAACTCTATGACTTCTGGAGCCATGCTGCCAAGTTCATCGAGTTGGGCTGAGGATGCACTCTTCGCCCCTTGTGCTGGGAGAGTAGGTTGTACCGGCACAGGAGTTTGATGGGGTTGCACACCGCCAGTTTGCATAGGTGTGGATACCATGGTTGTCTTGCCCACATAGGAGCAACCAGGATAAGCATCATCGGTTCCCTGTGGATCTTGTTCACCACCTTCCTCATCGGAGGGGTTGGTGGAAAAACATAGGCAATTATCCCTGACCAATTCATCCATAGGGCGTTCCCTTGGAGCCTGGCTGGGGGAACCTGGATGCGAAGTCTGGGCACTGCCGGTTTTCGCTTGTGGCGAATAGGTCTATAGTGGGGCAACCCAACTGAGAGAAGAGGTCTCCTACGACTCCTTCGTGTAGTCTCCATTCGTGTTCTTCTGGGAGAGGATCCCTGCTGAGAGCATCTGCTAGCGAGTTGAGATCCCCTGGAACATGTTGGGATGACAGGTAAATCTTCCGTTTGAGTGCCGGTTTCCAAATTCTCTGGGAAAGCTTGGATAGATTTGGTGAACGAGTGCCCCCTTGTTTGTTTAGGTAAAACATTGCAGTCGTGCTGTCTGTTAGGTTAGGGTCTGCACTGACTGGTTGGATAGGATGGGTTTGAATGCCCGAAGCGCTCTGAAGACTGCCAAAAGTTCTAGCATATTGATGTGGTTCTGAGCCACTGTGTGAGACCAGAGACCCTGAGCTGTATGGTGAAGGTAGTGGGCTCCCCACCCTGCTAGGGAGGAGTCTGTTGAGACAACGGCCTGTATCTCTGGATCGTAGAAGGGTTTCCCCTTCGTAAGATTCTCTCTTGTCCACCAGCGAAGACTCTGTACTAGCGTTGGGGAAACGACCATTAGATCGTCCCACTGACCACTTGCTTGAGACCACTGTTTCACCAACCATTCCTGCATGGTTCCATGTGCAGGCACACGTGGGGAACCAGGTAAATGCAAGATGCCATCATGCCTAGCAAACGCATCGCTTTGCGCACCTATGGCGACCGGCCTGATATTGAGGAATTTGCAGCAACAGATTTTGAATTCTTTCCTTTAATGGAAAGGCCAAGCCCTCGTGGGTGTTTAGGACAGCCCCTAGGGACTGTTTTGAGGTGCTTTGCACCAGGCTTGATTTTTTCTTGTTGATTGAGAAGCCCAATTGGAAGAGGAGGTCGATTGCTCTTTGGATGTTAAGTCTGCAAATTAAGGGGGATTCCCCTGTAATGAGCCAGTTGTCCAGGTAAGGGTACACTGGGATTGCCTCCCTGCATAGGTGCGCCACCACCACCATTACGTTGGTGAATACCCTTGGAGCCGAGGCTATTCCGAAGGGCAGCACCTTGAACTGGTAGTGCTGGTTGTTTATTTTGGAAACGCAATAATCTTCTGTGCGCTGGGAACATTGAAATATGAAAATAGGCATCTTTCATATCCAATGTTGCCATGTAATCCCCATTTTTTAGTAGGGGGATTACCTCTTGTAGCATAGTCATGCAGAATTTTTGTGGCTTGACATACATGTTTGCAGGGCGCAAATCTAATACTGGGCGCATTGTTAGATTTTTTTTTCGGTAGGTTGAATAAATACCCTTGTTTACCTGGTTGCCTGGACAAGTTCTATGGCGTCCTTTGCAAGCAGAATGGCGATCTTCTCGAGGAGGATTTTCTCGTGTTCCAACAACTAACTTCTGTCTCGGAGGATGGTCGTGGGGGCGCCCTAGTAGCTCTATACAGTATCCTGTGGACACTGTGGGAAGCACCCATCTGTCCGAAGTGATTCCTTCCCATATGTGGGTGAGGGTGGAAATGCGCCCCCCTAATGGGTATGCATGGGAGGGGACCCGAAGTGGAACGTCACTGTTTACTGGGTGGTGTACCACCTCTGGCGGGCCTGCCTCTACCCTTAGTGAGGCCTCCGCGTTGCCCTCTGGGGAAGCCCTGTGATGGTTGGAACTGATTGTTGCTCCATTAGGTTCCTTAATTTTGATAGTAGTTTGAACCCCTCTGGGAGCTTTGGCCCCAAAAGCAACGAAAAGTAGTGTTTCCCCTTTGTCCCGAGGGCTTATTCGCGAGTTGTCCGAGAGATTTTAGGGTCTCGTACTCGTCCATAGCTGTTTTTAAGGCTTCCTCCACTGCCTTGCCTAATAGTAGGTTCGGCTCTAGCGGCAGGTCTATAAGAGTGGCTTGGGTTTAGGGTTTGAACCCTGACTGTCTTAACCATGCACAACGCTTTATTACTGTGCCTTCGGCAATTCATCTTCCAGCATTATCTGCTGCATCAAAGTTTGTTTTCAGTATGCATCCTGATACGGACCTACCATCTGCTGCCAGCTGAGCCAACTGGCTCTTCAGTGGTTCAGGTGCGGAGGATACTAGAGCAGCTACTTATTCCCATTGATGACAATTGTAGCTTGCCAAAAGAGTGGCACTGTAAGCAATTCACGCCTGATAGACTGAAGTAGAGGCAACTTTCCTGCCCAGAGCATATAGTTTTTTGCTCTCTTTATCAGGAGGTGCTTCAGAAGAAGCAAGTGGTGTTCCTGCCGTCTTTCTGGTGGTTGTTACTACAAGGGAGTCAGGTTTTACTTGACCCCTAATGTAGAGGGGATCAGAGGGTGCAGCCCGGAATAATTTTTCAACTCGTGGATTAACTGAACAAGTAAGATTTGGAGTTACCAGCGAGGGGTCAATTCTCTGCTGGATAGATTTTAATATAGGGCTAGCCTTGGTAATGGCTCTTTTGTCACCTAGGATTTATTCTGCGAAATCCCGGTCCTCTTGGACACCTTGTGTGTCAATATGAAAATGAGCTACTGCCTTAGCCAGTACCTCGTTGAGGAGTGGTTGATTATCTACCGGTGAGTCATTTACCGGGGGGTCTTTAGAAATTGGGGAGGCAAGATTATAGGCTTCAGCCTCATCCTCCTCCTCCTAGTCCTCGTCATCCCCATAATAAGAGACCCCTGTTTGGTCTTCCAGCATCTGTGGTTCTGTTTCCTCACAGTATGACTCGGGATGGTAGGGCTCAACGACCAAAGGGTCTGTGACCAAGCCCTGTGCCAGGGCATCAGAGCGGAGTCTTTTAGCAGGGGGTTGGGAGGCCTTGGATACCAAAGAGGCTGAGGTAGCTGGTTTGTAGGCATAACTATGAAAATAGTTATGGTCGTTTTCATAACCCTATCTATATCAGATGAATTCCATTCTCTGGAGCTAAGGAAGACTGTTTCCTCTTCCATGCCCATATCTTGAGGAGTGGGAGGGATGATTTTAGGTTTAGTGGGAGGGTCAGCGACCTTAGACTTTCCTACTGATTTAGGGTCTTTTTGTTTTTCCTTATGAACATGGTGTTCTGAAGGCTTTTTCTGTTTATCCCCCTTTCCATAACTAGAGGAATGTTTCCCAGAGCTTTTCGGGGCTTTTGAGGGATCTGACGCCTTGTGTCGAGATTCGGAGGTAGTATCTGACACCTCGCGTTGAGAAACGGAGGTGGTACGAAATTCCGAGGTGGTCTTGGAGGAAGGACGTCGAATCTCGGGAGTAGACGCAACACGCCTTGCCTGAGGATAGAGGTCGGAATAGTCTTCTGACGATCGGGTCTCTGGGAATATTGAGAGTGCGACAACTTTTTCAACCACAGACGTTTTGTCTTTGTCATGAGGCGAACGCCCAGAGGACAAAGAATTGTTGGACCGCTCTCTCAGTGTCTTCCGTTGCCGATAACTCGATACACGTGTTGAGTCACGGCCGGGGCTGATGTGTTTAGTGGAGTGTGTCGCGCTTATGCCGCCTGTTTTTACCCCATAACTGGGCCGAAGGCCAGTTCTCCGGGGTCGGGGGCTTGCTTTACTTTCCTGTACACATTTGTTGCTTGAGAAGGAGGGCTAGGTTAGGTTTCTTTAGTGTAGGCCATTATACGTTGACTAAGACTGACGAGGACTGTTTTTCTTTTGTTTCATGGTCAAGAATACTCCCATGTTAGAGTTAGGATTAAGTAGTAATTACTCCAACCCAGCTGATTTTCTAAATAAAGGTTTTTGAAACTTACATCTGTTGTCTTTGATATCTGCTGTTGATAGCATGCCCTCTTTAGATTAGGCAAACAGATGGGTCTTCAAACTCTGTTTAAGTAGACCACTCAAACTCCTGACAGAAAGGTCATATGAAGGACGGAGTAAAAGTAACAAAGGCAGCCACTGTGCGGGGTGTGTTCATAATGATGATGGCGGATGTCTCATTGAGCCAAAGACCCAGTGATGAAGAAGTGGTATAGACGGACTTGGATCGGGGATGAAGACAAGAGCATGAACATTCATGTAATATACAAAAATGCTGTGACGAAATGACATCTGCTCTGCAGGAGTACAAGAGAATGAGTAGTAGCTACCCTTTCTACAAACCAAAAATAATCAAAGGTAAAACAGGAATAGCCATGAGATATACTGCCTTTTGTGGTAACGTGGGCTGTGGGAAGGCTATACTCTTAAGAGGGGTGTGAATGGGATCCAATAGCAACTCAAACTGTAAAGTACAACAAACCACATTAAAAAGGAATGCCCAATCAAGTTTCAATAATATGTATATTTTAAGTAATTCCACTTATGGGCAAGCCTCAATTTCATTGGGAGGGTATTTTAGCATTCCAGTGCAGAGGGGCAAGTAGAGTGGAGTGGAAGCAGAATGAGGCCGAGAATGGAAAGATTATGGATGATGAGCAACACAGACTGAGGTGGAGATGCAGTCTGAGGAAGGATAGATTGGATAGATTTGCAAATGAGTAGGAACTTAAAGAGAGTGATTTTGCATGGAGATCTGTGTAGGTGGTATAGGGTGTGGGCAGTAACATTACAAACTTGGTTTACAGGTGAGGAGTAGGTTAGAAAAGCATACATTAGAGATTAGGATTTGGTAGAAGGTGAGGTGGGGGTGGATTTTTCTTGTGTTGAGATGGCTAATCCTGGCAGCAACCATGAATTGCTGGAGTCTTAGGGCGCTGTCGAAGAGTACGCAATGTTTGTGAGCCTTGGGTGAAGAAGTGAGGAGGACAGGAGAAAATTAGTTTTAGAGATGGTGGATGGGTTAGCAGTGGAAGCTGAGAGAAAGAGGACTTCTAGCTTGGAGAATTAAGCTGTATGCAGCATGAGAACATCCAGTGACCGACTGCTGCGAGGCAGCTGGTAATGCTTCCAGAGAAATAAGCAGTGAAGGAGGGAGAGGAGAAGATGATTTGGAGGGTCATCAGCAAAGAGGTGGTAGTGAAAGCCAAAGGATGAGAAGCGCTTGCCAAGAGAAGAGGTCTAAAGAGGAGAGGGCCAATGACTGATTCATGGAGGACTGCCACAGGGTCGTGAGTGGGGCAAAAGGTGTTAAGAGATTCAGGAGATGGAAAAGGAGCTGTAAGGGGCATACGTGGCTACCCAGCCAAAAGCGGCCTCTTTGAAGTCATGGCAGGAGAGGGTTTGGAGAAGGGAGACATGGGTATGGATCAATGAATCAAACGATGTAGCAAGGTCACTTCTATATGCATGAAGGGAGGTGAGAGTGGTGAGCAGTGGTTAGAGTTGGATGCGTGGGTGAGGGCAGCTTCAGTGGAGCGTTTGCTCTGAAAACCTGATTGCATGGGATCACAGTGTGTATAAACCTTGAGGTACTAAACAATATAGTTGAAGACAACTCTCTGGAATGGTGGGGGAGGAGAGAAACTGATCTCTAGAAGGAGGTGTTTATTAGTGTCGGTCATGGGTTTCTTAATTATGGGGATGGCGAAGGCTATTTTGTAGCAGACATGGAAGTCGTCATTGGAGAGCTAGAGATTTAAAAGAATAAGTGTGAGTTAGGAGGAGGAGATAGGTGAAACCTTTTTGAAAGTTTGAAGGGCAAACAAATCAATGGGAACTACAAAAAGGGGTAGGGGAGTGGAGAATGGGAAGGAGTATGGTGCAGGGGGTGGTGAAGTGGGAGACTAAGAAAAGGGTGGTGGTGACAGGAGGTAGAGAGAAGGGACACAATGAAAGAATGGAAGGTGCATTATACTATAGTGATGTTGAAGGAGAAGTAGGAGGCAAAGTCATCAGCGGAGGGAGGAGGACAGGGTGCTATTATATTGGGGGGCACAGTCAGGAGAGTAAGTGAAATGTTGCAAGCATTAGAGCAAAGAGGATATACTATTGGTACATTAAATGAATTTGATGGAATAAAGAGCACTAGTGAAAGCAAGTAGGGGGTCCTTCTAGGAAGTGAAAAGAATGGGGGGGAACTATTTTTACACCAGTAACAGGTGGAGACTCATGGTTATCTCTCGAGGAAATAGTAAGAGGTGTTGAATATTGTTGAGGTGGAAGAGGAGGAGAAGATCAGGGTGTGGAAGAAGCTTGAGAGGGAGAGGACGAGGAGATTAGAAGGTTGGCAGAGCTAGAATACGAGTACATTAAAATATTTCAGAGGAAGGCAGCAGGGAAAGCCAGGTACCCAGACAGCATTATAGAAGGTACAACAGGGCCCAACTGGCCCTAGGCAGGCAGAAGCAGAAGGAACAACGAGCCAGTAACTAGGAGGGAGCTTACCATAGAGAGGTGACAGACACAGGTGGACAGAACCAGGAAAAGCTTGGGAGCCCCGGAAGGGAGCTCAGGATCTCCAAGAGAACTGACCACCCAGCCTGAGGCAGCTCTCCCTCCATGAGAAAGTGCAATGCAGTGCAGGCCAGAAACAACTGTTCACTGTTTACCTAATTAGAGTTTGGGAACCACTTTAAAGCTGTACTGGAAAGACCAAAGAAGAGACCACCATTGCCAGCTACTAGGTAGGACTGGAGTTGATGGGTTGCAATGGATTCAAGGACCTTAGCTGGGAAGGAGATCATAGAGATTGGTTGTTTTGGGCCTGAAAGGGTCCAAGGAGGCTTTTTGAGGAGAGGAATGACAACGGCTATTTTGAGGGTATAACTTCAAATAAGAGGGATGAGTTGATGAAACAGGGGAATGTAATAAGACATGGGGAGTGAGTTATTTGAATAAGGCTGGGGATGGAAGGATCCAGGGATGCATTGAGGAGGATTATCCGATTAAATGATGAAGTGAATGGAGTGAACTGTGACCATAAAGAATGTTCACACATTTCAAGCAAGTTGCAGGAAATGTAGAGATTATAAGCTTGGAGAGTTAATCAAGGAATTAGCGTTCTTTGGTGGTGTCTGAGGTATTGCACAGCATAAATGAAAAATTGGCCTCTGAAGTTGACACGGTTGGTGGTTTTTGACACACCTGTGTAAGAATTGTACCATTTGCATTCAAGGAAGTAAAGCTGATGTTTGGACAGCACTATTTATTCTGCTTGGTGCTTTCTTGAAGGACAATTGATTTTTCTTTGCATGAGGCGTACTTTGCTCAGAGAGGAGTAAAGTGAGTTGTTGAGAAGGGTCCAAAGAACAGAAGAGAAGGGTCAGTGGTGGGATAGAGTTAGAATCCAAAAGAAATGAGGACAAGGAATCAACAGTGACTTGTCCCCAATGTCTGGTACTGAGGAAAGTAGCGGGACTGGAATAAACAGAAGGTACAGATTGAAGGTTGATTGGAAAAAAGAGATACTGAAGTGGGTCAGATATGATATGGCATTTATAACGTGCCTATATACAAGTGTTTCAAGACACGACGAGGCAAGGGGGGGGGGGCAGAGGGAAGAAGGAGACAATGATCTTACTAGGCCAGGTAACATTGAGATAGCGCAAGTGCAAGGGAGGGGTGAAGGGGAAAAGTGCGAGGGGCAAGGGGGAGGGGAAGTGCAGTACCTAGGATAAGCAGTAAATAAATAGAAACAATAAATCGGAACAATAAATAAAGTGCGGCCAGCTGGTGGCAGGTGCATGAGTAAGTGCAGGCATCAGGTGTCAAGTGCTGGAAGGGGGCTGTAGGGATACAGAAACAGCCCCAAAGTGCAGGGCTAACAGGGGGGCAATGCAGGTGTGTAACTGGTGGGGAGGGGACCTGGGCCTGAGATCAGAGGGTAACCAGGTGTCCAGTGCAGTTTAAGCCAGGAGTTCAGCAGGGGAGAAGGCATAGGCAGAGAGGAAGGTCTTGAGGTCCTTCCGGAACTAGAGATGGTTCTCCTCAATTGACAGGGAGACTGGTTCAGAGGGAGGCCCCAGCCGAAGAAAGAGATCTACCACCAACTCCTTGCTTGGAGAAAAGACTCACCTTGAGGGAGTTGGAGGCAGATGAGCGAAGAGCTCAAATAGCAAGATATTTAGGAAGAGAGTTTTGAAGGTTTTGAGGCCTCAGGCCCCAGAAGGCCTGTTGACGATGGAGGGTTTTGAACTTAATCCTCGCAGCCACTGGGAGCCATTGCAGAGATTTCAGTCCTGGAGAGATAAGATCCCTGGGCTTGAGACCAAGGACAAGTCTCGCAGTCCTGTTCTGGACAAGATGCAGAGGGCAGAGAGTAGAGGCGGGCATATTTAGAAAGAGGCTGTTTCAGTAGTCCAGCCTAAAGAGAACCAGAGCTCTGGAGACAGTGAGCTTCTGGGGGAAGGAGAGGAAAGGAAGAATAGCTCTGAGGAGGTGCAGCTGGTAGTGTGACTTCTTAGAGACGTCAGAGATGTGAGGAGAGAAGGAGAGTGTGGAGTCGAAGATGACCCCGAGGATTTTAGCCTCACAGGTGGGAGCAGGAAGAGGGCCAAGAGAGGCCGGCCAGAGAGGGAAAGGAAAGGAGGGCGTGGGTTTGCCGATGAGGAGAATCTCAGTCTTACTGGCATTAAGGCACACCACTCCTGGAGAGCAGACAGACAGTCAGAGATGAGAGAAGGAGAAGCAGTGGCTGAAGGGAGCCTGGAAATGAGCGCAGTGTCATCCGCATGGCACTGAAAGTTGGGGCAGAGAGCGGCAATGCAGTGGGCAAGAAGTGCCAGGTATTGGTTGAACAGCCAGGGAGAGCGGTTAGACCCCCGGGGAACACCACAGGTAAAGATAGAGATAGAGGAGAGGAAGGACCCAAATTAGACCTGGGAGGGCCGATCAGGGAGGAAAGAAGTCAGCCAAGCCAGGGCCTGATCAGTGATACCCAGGTTATCACGTATACGGTTGAGCAGGATGGCATGGTTGACT
Organism: Ambystoma mexicanum; assembly: GCF_040938575.1. Classification (NCBI taxonomy): domain Eukaryota; kingdom Metazoa; phylum Chordata; class Amphibia; order Caudata; family Ambystomatidae; genus Ambystoma; species Ambystoma mexicanum. The sequence continues at coordinate 850,962,423 of NC_090930.1, forward strand.
GTGTCAAAGGCAGAAGAGAGATAAAGTAAGATGAGGACAGAGGGGGTGGGGTGTTGGAATCAAGGTTGGAGAGCAGGTCAGACCAACAGAGGGGCATGGAATATGAGCAGGTGATGTCTGAGGAGTTTGCAGTGAGGAACAAGTTGTGAAGATGGTCTCTAGTATGCATAGGATGGAAGAACAGTTGTTTGTAGAAGAGAGTCTCCATGTTATTGATAAAGGTGCTGGAGGCAGGGAGGTTGAGTTGGTCAACCCAAATGTTGAAATCTCCTAAAAGGATGAGATTAGAGAGGAAGACCTGGAGCTGAGGGATGGTGTCATCAGTGAAATAGCTCAAGGTGTTTCAGGGACCTCTGGTGTGATAAGATGGTCAAGATGCGAATTGTGCAGGAGGATGAGGGGCAGCATTTGAACAGGAGACTTTCCGAGAGGGCCAGAAAGGTTGAGATGGACTGGAGAGAAGGGAATAGGTTTTGTGTGGATGAAGGTAATATCACCTCCCCCCGCCTCAATGTTTGTGATTGAGAATGATGTTCAACAGGATCATGTTATGTTAAGTTGATTTATATTGTGCACCGCTGCTTTTTCTATGGTTTCCAGGCACCCTCGTTGCTCTGCATGCTAAAGTGGGGTGGGGGGGATTAAGGTGAAAGAGAGGGATAAGAAAGGTTTTGTATTCAGCTGATGAGGTGTGTAGAACTAGAAGTAACTGGCACCTTTGTGTGCTTTCTGTGTGAGCTTTGCTTTGTGCACTGGAGGCTTATTGTTTCTATAAGGGCTGCCTCCAGTGTTTGTGTTGTCGGTGTTAGAGGCTATTGGGGGGTGGGGCGGTTTTGTGTTGGTTTGAGAGTGATGTGCAGATTGGAGTTTTAACAGGGGGGGGAAGGGTGTGGGGGTCACAAGCCATCTAGAAATGTGTGGTAAGGGTGTCATGAGCAAAGGCGGTTGAGAAAAGAATATGGTAAGTAGGTTGTAGGTATCAGGTTGTGGCTAGTCTCTGGGTATTTATGCAGCTATGTTATAGCTTTTTCTTTTTTTTGGCACTCACATTTTGCTTTGACATGAGGTTAAATTGGTGGGACAAAATTAAGCTTGTCTGGGTTTTGAGTGAGACCAGACTAGAAGAGGGGTTTGCATAGTAGGGATTATTTTGTTCGGGACTATAAGCTCTCCCTGTGTGAACATTTATCAGGGGGGGGGGGGGCTGGGGTATGGGTTACTGGGTTGGCTGGAGGCCCTTGATCCATTAAAAAACATGTGCGCTTGCTTCTTGATACATTGGTAGGAGGGGTGTGGTGTGTTTGGTTGTCTGGATCCTCGTGGTTCTCTCACTTGAGGGCTCGTGCTTCAATGCCTTTGCAGATGCAGTTTGGTCATTGCAAGGGGTTGAAGTGGTATCCCTGTAAGGATCAGTGTATAACTGTTGTTGGTCCGCTTCTATTCTGGCGAGTTGAAGAACCATGTTTTTAGTTTACGAAAGATTAAGCATCTTCCAGCGTACAGATTTCTTTTGAGATCGACTTCCATATTCTCACTATGAGAATCGAGAAAGCAGTTCCTCTGAATTGAGTCCTCAGAGTCTTGTTTTTATTCAGAGATCAATGCTAGATCTTTAAGGTCTTCGGGCTGGTATTGGGTGACGTTTGCTTGATGGACTTTAGCCCCTTGTCTGTGTTGTGCTCTATGGGCTATGCAGAGGGCTTTGAAATGGAATGGTTTCTTGACCGGTAACCAATGGAGACTTCTTAGTCCTTGGGGGGGGGGGGGGCGTTGGTCTCTTCTATTGAGTTGCAGTGGCAGTCTTGCCACTGTGTTTGGAATGCATTGTAATTTTTTGGTGAGGTAGTTGGGCAATACTAGGTAGAGGCTGTGTGACAGGGAAAAAGCCAGTCCGGCGTAAAAAAAAAAAAAAGGTTGTCCCTTGACATCAGTATTTGAGAGCCAGCAGGTGAAAATTGTAAGCAAAGGAAGGAGGGGGGTAGAGAACGCAGTGGAGATGGCAGAAGGTAGGCAAAGCGGCAAAAAGCAGACGAATAGGGCTGGAAAAAAGAAAAAGAGTGACAAGTAATCACTCTGGAGGGATGAAACGCAGCAAGCGAGTCCCTGTTGTAGAAAGAAAAGCCGGCATACGTGGGTGCCATGATAGAATAAACTAGACCGGCACTCCAAGCTGAGGAAGGAACCTCAAGGCAAGCAAGATGTCCTTCTCCATCTGTGCCACAGCGACCAGCGCATCGCTGTGAGAGCATGTGACAACCTTAAATCAATAGTTATGCACTGTGCAACCAAATTCCTTTTGGCAGAATAGGTGCGTATTGAACTGCAATTGGACGCATGAGTTGCAACAGTATGAATGGGCATGGCCTGGATGGCTATCCTATTGTTACCACCATTTGTACCCATTCCAGCCAATAACCCCCACCCCCGAGGTGTCCTCATATAATATATAGCACATCATATGCCCATGCCCAGGTGCTGCCTGTTATAATAGTGTGACGGCCCAGATATTTTCTTTCCAGTGTCCTATAGTCAATAGATGTGACGTGCACCTGGCCTCACAACCCCAGGTCAGTCCTCATTCTCCACTAACCTGACTTCACTTCCAACCAATGATGCAAGTTCTCCAGATTTCTACATAGTTCCTGTGAGTTTATACCCATGCATGTGACTTTACAACATGGATTCATCAATTATGTTCATATCTTCCACATTCTTGTCAACCTTTAGTACCGCATCAATTAACCTTCATCTTTATACATGTATAAGGGTATCTTTCGATAGACCCGTTACATAAAGACACTCTTTATGTGATTTCATACTCCACTCCATAGCATTTTCAACCTTCACAATCTGTTTTTCTATCATTGCGCCATGTACCCTGGGGTGCGACCACTGTATACATTTGGACATGACACGCACTATCTCTACTGTGAGAAACCTGCGGGTATACTCACACCTACTCCCTTTGGATCCTCTTCTCGGGTGGCCAAGGAAAGGCAATCGCTTTTGGATCCTGACCCTGGGGGTGGAGAAGCGAGAGAGGATCACCTGGGTGGCGGGTCCTTAGGGATTGAGGTGATGATATTCACAAGCGAGACATGGTATCCCATGGTTGTAGGTCATTTGGTCGATCGAATGCCATTTGATCGAGAGTCAAATGGTTTTTTATGGGGGGGGTTCCCCCACCAACCCCCCTTTTTCTATATTAATTTTTTTTACCAAACAAAACTAAAAAAATATATAAATAAAAAAATGCGACCATTTTTTTCCGACCATTTGACTTTCGATCAAATGGTCATTCGATCTTTTATTTTCGACGATTTGACCGGACACCGAATCCCACCCCCCTTATCTATTGAGAACCAACATCATTGTCCACCGGCCTTTATGGGCTGTTGAAAACCATGTTGCAAACCATTTTCCCCTCAGTCAACCCATTATAGTAGTGGGATGAGGAAGAGGCAACTAGGAGTAGTAAACACTAGTTAAGTCATTTCACCACTCTAGCACTGAGACGAGTAAGAAGCCTGCAGAGTGTTGTAGAGGTCAGCATGTCTCAAGTGATCCACTAATTGCGGCCAGGCAATTACAATTTGGGACTCACACCTGCAATCTATCGAGTGGTTGCAGGTGTACAAAAAGGGAGGAGACCAGCAGCAAAGACCAGCAGGGAATCGTTTATACTTTACTTAACTTTTTCAATTTCTATCACGCACCGAGTGACCCGCAGGCTTATAAGTGCAACACAAACAGACCTAACAGAAACTATGGAGTCCTAACAAAGCCACACCCCACCAGTCTCAGAGAAGGTAGTGAGCTATCAGTGAACTCATCTAAAAAGCAGAGTTTTCAGTTTCTTTGTAAATAATTTAGTGGATCCCTCTGCTCTCAGAGCCGGGGGCACTGAATTCCAGACTTTTGTAGTGTAGTAAAAAATACAACTTTTTTGACATGTCTAAGTGAGCATCTGGACTCCTTCAGCTAATGGGTATTATTGACATCAGTGTTCTGGCATTTAATTTATTCATGATGACTTGGATAAATAGGACTTGCAGCATTTGCTGGTAATCACCAACAGGTGAAACTCACTCTTTGCTTCAATAGGAAGCCAATGTAAGTCCTGTCTCGCTTCAATACATGATCATGCCGTTTAAGGCCAGCTATAACTCTAATGGCACTATTTTGTATTACTTGAAGTCTGGCACATTCTGATTTATTGATTCCTACTAACAAACTACAACAGTAGTCTATTTTTGAACCAATAATTGCTCTCGCTACTGTCTCACAGTTAGTCTTTGAGATATAAGGACATACTTGTGCTAACAACTGGATATAATACGCCCAGGCAGAAACTAAACTATTTCCCTGGGCGTTCATAGTCATAAACTGATCTAAATGAACCAGTGTTTTCATTTTCTTTCTTGGCATAAATTCACAACCCGCCATCTCAAATGTCCTATATTTTACTCCTAGCTGTGTAATTTCATTAGGGGTTCCAACCACCATCAGATCAAGTTTTTCTTTATTTAAAGCAAGACCGTTCCGCCGTCCATACCTGAATGACATCATATACTTCAGACACCTTTTTCACATCCTCATCATAGAAGCAAGAGGGCGGCATGACAAACTGGGTGTCATCAGCATAGTTCGTAAAACAAATACCATTCTCATTCAGCAGATTAAAGAGAGGAACTGTAAAAACATTACAAAGCGATGGTCGAGAGATATGCTCCTTGAGGCACTCCAAATTGTAACAATACAGGTTCAGCCTCTTCCGATTCGCTACAAACCCTACACACATTCTATTTCCTAGAAATGAACAAATTGACTCAGCTGAGAAAGCTGCAACTTCTTTCAACCTGATAATGAGCAGGGAATAATCCACCAAGTCGAAAGCTGCAGATAAATCCAGTATCATCAGCAACACTGTTTGTCCTTTATCCACACCCTGCAGAAGTTTTGATTTTAAGGTCAGCAGTGCCGTTTCAGTACTATATCCCTGTCCAAAACCAGACTGCCTCTTATTTAAAATATTATGAAAATTAATATATTCTAAAATCTGCCTATAAGCCACCCTATCTACAATTTTCAGTAAAAAGGGGCATTAGTAATGGGCCTATAATTAGTTGGAACCATAGGACAGAGGCCAGATTATTTTAGTAGAGGGGTAATCCATGCACTCTTAATATCCTCAGCCATACGATTCTCCAGAAATGAGGTATTAACACATTTAACTAAAGGCCCTATCAACATTGGGAAGCATGCTTTGATGCTTCTTGCAGGGCAAGAGTCCCCTTCATAATTTGTAGGTTTCCACTTATCAATGATGTCCGACTTCGATTACAAGACGAAAGTTAAAGTGTCTGAGCATTTCTGCGCTGACCTGTATGATCTTGGCTCTGATAAATCAAATATCTTTTTCTTCTCCTCTATAGTCAACTTGATCCCCTCAAGTTTATCCAGCATGGCTGCTTCAATTAATCCACATCATGCTGTGTCTCCGATAGGTCTGTCTTGTTTACTCAGACAAGGATCTTCCAATTCTTTCAGAATTTTAAATAGTTCCCTTGAGTTACACTGGGCATTCTGAATTCTTGTATCAAACAATTATTTTTCGCCTTAATAACTTCTTGTTTGAATATCTTGGAGGCGGAATTATAAGCTTCCTTATCCTTGCTATCTTTGGAGGATTTCCATGTATGAAATCTTTTATTTTGTATCCCGTTCAACTTTTGAAGGTCCTGCGAAAACCATTTATTCATTTTGTTTCTTATTGACACCAGTCTCAAATGATATGATATGGCATTTGTAACGCGCCTATACACAAGTGTTTCAAGGCGCGACCAGTGAGGGGGGAACAAAGAGAAGACAGACAACGATCCTACTAGGCCAGGTGTCATTCAGATTGCACAGGTGCATGGGAAAAATGCAAGGGGAAAGGGAGGGGGAAAATGCAGTACAGGGTTATTAGAATAACAAGAATAAATAATAAGGGCCAGCTGGTGGCAAGTGCAAGGTAACTGAGTAATTGAGTGGTGCAAGATCATTTGTAGCTTTCCTAGTCGTCTCCTGAAGGACTTTAGTAATGTCGTCTACCTTATCCAGATTCTCAACAATTGTCTCCAGTGCTGAGAGCCAAACCTCCATTGATGCCGGAGAGGATTACCTTATGTTCCTCGATGCTAAGATTTTTATTGTCTCTCTGATCCTCATCTTCCGTTCACATATAATATTAAACTGAACAAAATAATGATCTGACGAGGGGCATGGACATACCACCCCGATTGGTCGTAATGTTGTGGGTAACCACCCAGTCCAATATGTGACCCCAAGGCCGCAACTGTCTAATCCACCGCCTGTCGAGCCGAGGCAGCAGTCAAGTGGCCTCAACTTGGCTCCCGACAAGCCGTGACGGGATCTCCCACCAGAGTAGGCCACAGACACCTTCCATCAAGCAGACACCAACGAATTTCTAAAGGAAGGAGCACTTTGGAATAGCTGAGGGTGAGAACATCAGCGTTTTTGATTCAAGACCACCGTTGAGAGGTCCAGATCTAGTGAATGGTCTTTGTGTTCGTACTACATGGAGTGAATCAGTTGGACAAAATTCCACGTGAAAACTACATCAATTGGGAGGCCGACTTCAGGGCGGGAATGTGAAACATTCAAGAATGAAGACAGTTGAACACAAAAGAAATGCACTTTATTACAAACCGACTTGTAGTCATTTTTAGAATGTATGTTTGTATTTGTATGTCCTGATGAGGTACACTAGTTGGGAACAGTCTTAACAACTAGTTGCCCGAAACTCGAGTCAACAAGACCAGAGGTTCCACTCCATTCTTGAGTTGGACTCTACTTCGGTCACATAGAAATACTACAGTAAATGTAAATAGTGAATGAAATGTGTTAATATATACTCTTTTTAGAATACTTATTGATGAACTTTAGAAGACTACAAACATGGTTTAGAGTCTTAAGGTTTATTGGTATAGATTGGTTTGTTCTGTTTTTGGAACACACAATGGAGATTGTGTTTTGCACTGGTATGAATGGATTTGGAGTTGAATGTGAATGTAAGATTATGAGTTGAATGTTGAGATAGAATGGTTTTCGGTTGGTGTGGTATTTATTTAATATTCCAGATTTTAACAATTGTTCAACTTATAAATGTTGTAATTGTATACATCCTCTTATGTGTTGGGAGTTATGAACATATAAATAAGAAAATAAATTGAATGAATTCAACAATACCTCGTCTATAAATCCTTTTGCATAAAACAGCCATTTTTTCGTGGAAGGAATTGGTTGGTCTTTTTCTCATTAGTTATATAGTACAAATGGTTAGAGGGCGGTACTTGTCCTTCGACAATTGTACCCTTTGTACAATATGTGACCCTTAACATGTGTAGGTAACTTGATCTGCTTAGTGAAACCAAGGTTATTTAGAGACATCAAGTGTTTTTGTTGCAAGATCCTCCTTCAATCTGAGCCGCAAGTTTATATCACTGATTAGCATGACTTTGTAATTAAGTTTGAGCAATGATAATAACGAATTGCTCTAATTAAATGCAAAGTCTTTCATGTTAGCCAGGGGTTGATAAACCAGGATCAAATGTAAGGTAGTTTCGGGATTTGTCCTGCTTTTTATGTGTAGCATCTCATAATCTTGTATTTTCTGGATGTCCACCTCCCATACTTCCAGGTCTGATTTAAAAATAAAGGTCACTCCTCCCCCTTTTCCAGTCTCCCTATCCTGCCGGAAAAGACTGTAGCCTGTGGGAACAACCAGTCCTATGGTAGGAGCTGCAGCGCGGTGTAACCAAGTTTTAGTCTCTGCGCATAGGTCTATATTCTGATCCAAGATATATGACGCCATATCTATGGCATGTTTCATCAAGGAAAGAGTGATAAGTCAATTTTTAATTCTCACTTGGGACTTGAAGCTTTACCTATCAGGCCACCAGAATTAACTGTCTCGTCCTCATATTTCCCACTAGCCCCATTAGGACATTGCCAACTATTACTCTCCTTCAACTGTAAACAATCCACGACATGAGGAGTCGTTTCCACATGTTTTGTTTCCGGCCCCACTATAAATTCAACAATACCAGGCACCTCTGGGCCATTAGCCATATGATACCAGAGTTCTGACTGCAGCAGGACAGAAACCTCCAAACACTTAGCTGCTACCATGCGATTCGACAGAATCAATAGCATCAATGCTAGCAGATAAGACGGCTTCAGCCATAAATCGTGTGATAATCTCTGTGCTCTGCGATTTCCCCCCCAAACTCCCTGGTCTCCTACTTATATAGGACAAAAGGAGGTTTACCCTGGCAATATTAATAGCTTCAAGAGGATGCCTGGTACTAGGATGACAAACACTTAACAATTGAAAGCGTACTCTGGGGCCTCAGGCTGCATCAAGGACTGGACTTGACGCCACGCGTCAGCGTTCAAACGCCGGTTCGCAATTAAGTATTGACGACAAACTACAATGCTCATGGATCATGTAGTTTTATCACATTGAACGGCAGGCACGGCCTGCACAAGTTCCACACAGTCTCAATTTCCCCTAAAAAGCATAAAACAATTAAATGTTGCGCAAGTAAGAATAATAGGCAGAACAAAAATGAATCTCAGAAAATGTAACGTAATAAAATGCAATTTCTAAAAATAATTTAATAAAATCCTAAATATGCTACTAATTCATTAAGGAGCGTGCTACAACAAAGAGTCTGTGAGGAGGCAGCCAACATGGGTCCTGCCAGAGAGGCAGAACGCCAGCAGACTACTCCAGAGAAATGTGGGGCCAAGGGCCAGGCGGGCCGCGAGAATCAAATCCAATGACCTTCGCTCCTTCCCGTTCACGTTGAGCAGGAGAACCAGTCAGGGCTGCCCCTTGTTGCCCTTTCCACTTTTCAATGGTAATGGAGCCGTTTGCGCAGTGAGTGAGGGTGTGGGTAGACATTCGGGGGTATAAACTTTAGGGGGACACAGTACAATATTGTTCTGTTTGCGATGATGCTATTCTCTCGCTGACTGACCCTCTCCTCTCCCTGCTGGTGGTGCAGGAGGAACTGGCCACCTATGGTCAGGCGTCAGCTTTCAATGCCAATCTTGATAAATCTGAGATCTTGAATTTAACTACACCCCCCTGGTGTTTAGTAGGCTTAAATCAGAACTGCCATTTCATTGGGCCAGGGATAGTATTAAATACCTAGATGTGCAACTCACGGCAGACTTAGGGAAGCTGTCTGGTATAAAACTACCCCACTCTCTTTGAACAGATAAAGGCTGACTTGCGGAGGTGGAGCAGGGGCACTTTCTTTTGGTTTGGGCAGATAAGTGTCTTGAAAATGAATGTACCGCCGTGACTCTCACTTCTTTCAGGCTCTACCAGTGAGAATCCCTAGGCAGACACTCTTAGAACTGCAGAAAGCAGTTACTTTATTTGGAAAGGGAAAGGAGGCAGACTGGCAAGCTCATTGCTGTTGGCTGACAGGAGATGAGGAGGTTGGCAGGCGCGAGACTTCCTGATGCACTATCGGGCGGCACAGCTACGGATAGTGAAAGAATGGTGACGGAGTCTGAAAAGCAGAGGGGCTATGGACACTGCAGTGGCATATATCCCCCTGTGAAGAGTGCTCTGGCAACCAAGGGGCAACAGAACGACCTCAGTTTATTGCAATGTGGTAACAAAATTAGCTTTAGAAACTTCGGATGGATTAACTGAGCAAGGTTATTTGACCACTTCTCTGGCGCCACTTACTCTCTTACATGATAACCCAGATTTCACACCTGGACATGAAGATGGGCTCATCGCGAGGTGGAGGGAGAACAGGGGCTGGTGCATAGCCGATATGATCAGAAAGGGGACAATTTAATCCTTTGTGGAGTGCAAGCAGGAATAAAAACTTAGGGAAGAGCACTGATTTCAATACTTCCAATTGCACCATTGGGTGATGGACAAATAGGTTAGGGAGGCCGCTACCAGGGAACTGCGACCATTCAAAAAGTATGTAATTGAGGCTAAAAACACTAGAGGGCTCATTTCTACCATCTACACCCTTCTGCAGGACACAATGGGTCGAGGAGATGGGCCTATATCAATGTGTAGGAAGGTGACTTGGGTGGCCAATATCTAATGAGGAGTGCAAGGGGATGTGGTGGAGAACTACAAACGCGGCTTCCGCAGTGCAGCCGAAGGAAGCAGCCTACAAAGTTGTATCAAGAAGGTACTTGATGCCGGATAGACTACATCTCATGAACCAGTCCATTGGTAGTGCTTGCTGGAGAGAATGTGGAATGAGGGGAACAATGTTGCATATATGGTTGGATTACCCAAAGGCCAAACCATATTTGGATGACGTTTTGGTCCACATCTCGAGGATCACTGAGAACTCCTTTCCTTATGACCCAGGCTTGGTGTTCTTGGGGATCGCATACAAAGCCCACTACACTTTATATTCCAGAGAGGGGAGAATAGCAACGATACTGTTCTCGATTGCAAAGATGATGATAGCAGCCAACTGGTAAAACAAAGACGCTTCCAACACTAACCTTTGGTGGACTAGGTTGTGGTCTATCATGACGCTGGAAAAGATATTTGCGGCTTGAGGGACAAAAGTGAGGTCTTTAATGCGAAATGGAGGAAGTTGCTTTCGTATTTAACTTCAGATTTCACGTACAATACCTGCCCCAAAGAGTCAGAGCGCTGAACTTGTTTGGTATTCTTGATCTGTGACCTGTCCCCCTTGAGCCCTTGTAAACATGTGGCCTTGAGTCCGCTGAAGCTTCCTCGGCTGGAACTTTGTGTGCATAGACTGTTGTGGTCATGATTCCCTTTTTCCGTTCTTATTTCATACTTGATTTGACTCCGTGCGGAGGGAGGGGGGTGGAGGATGGAGGGAGGCGGAGGAGGGGTGTGGTATGGAGGTGGGCTGGTGGGGATGCTGTTCAATAATGTTATTGTTTATTTTTTTGCGTTCAATTGGTATGTGTTGGAAATATCTTAGTGTTTTCAGTTTAGGCCCTTTGTGTTAACCATAAATAAATAATAAAATTGCTTTGGGGAAAAAAATAAACATGTCCTGTATATGACAGACAACAAATCACAGCAGACAGTAACCAGATAGATATGGACTAGGTTTCTAGCACAATTGCCTCTTGTTCGGGAGGGCAGTAGAATGGAAGAATGGAAACAAAAACAAAATAGCTCACCTTTTCCAATGGACAATGGGTGCTATCTCGAAGAAATGGTAACAGGTTTGGCCGGTCGTATTCAGCATAGAGACTGATTTGTTTCTCATGGTATTTCTGCCCCTTATGGTGATCTCTTTTAAATAGCTTGTGCAAATACTAAAAAATACACAAAAAACATAAATCACAACATTACTGCATGATGGGAAAAGTAGCTCATCATTTTATTTAGCACCCATGACCTTTCTGGGTGTGCCAATACACACACATTTTCTACACACACATTTTCTAAACAGTTTATTTGGAGTTCCTAAATTTAATCTGGACCTAGCTTGGTGGCAATGGAGCGCTTTACAAGCAAGTAGCATTAAAACCCAATAATCTGAAAAAGAAAAGTGGGGTGAGAGGAGAAGACAAAGGGGATGCCGCAATTCTCTTCCTATGCTTTTTCCAGCTTATACTGGGGAAGACAACTATGTTGAACAAACTAATGTGGCAAGAATGATTTAGTGTGTATTCGTGGGCAGAAATTGTGGGGTGGGAAATTAATGCAAGACTGTTGATAAAGGAGACCGTTTTCTTCTAATGACTGACCAGCATGCACCACTAGCCATAATTGGAATAAAACTGTACATACTGTGTTGGGTAGGAAGATGGAGGCAGACACATAATACATTCTGATGTTCTTTTATCTAAATAGCAAGGAGAAAGGACCATAAATTACACTAAAGGCACACGTCTGTCGTTCTAAAGTCCAAACTCAAAATGTCCTAAATCTACCTGACACTACCACTAACAGTAACAACTAACAGTGTCCAAAAGAAGGTTATCCTTCTGGGTGTGACCCCTTGGCCACATGTCCTTAGGCTTTCTTCTTATACACTAATTTTCAATATGCAAATGTCATATTCATGAGCTCTTGTAGCTCCTCCCAACTGTTCAAAGATATTGGGCCTCATTATGAGTCCGGCGGTAGCCGTGCCAGAAAAACCAGCAGGCTGCCGCCGGACCCAAAATACCATTCTGCCTCCGTGATTGCCTGAATCACTGGGAATTACAACCCTGGTGACCTGGTAATTCCGGAGGCGGAATACCATAAATCCCCATTCCCATGGAGTCCGATATGACTACATGGGTATGGGCTATGACGGAGCCGGTGTTGCCATTTCCGCCTGCAGGCGGGTGACGTTACTCCCGCCAGGTCAGACCTGGCGGGAGTGACACCTCCCGCCTGCAGAACACGAATCAGCCGGTCCGGAACCAATGGTGGTGGCGGACTTACCGCCGCTGTTGTTTCCGGACCGGCAGTGTCATAATGAGGCCCACTGTCTTTATGTCAATATGACACTGGTATCTTTGAGATACTCTCTTAGACACCTCCCTTTAATTTTAGGTTGTTCCCTTGTTTTATTAGGGTGTAGAGTTCCCCATTATTGGTGTCTTTTAAACCCACTCTTTTTCCCCTTGTTTGGTTCACTCTGCACTTTTAGCTCATTGCCCTTTTGAGAGTTTCTCATTAAGTGGTCTTCAATAATTCTCTCATGGAATTATCTCTTGTGGCTTTCTCTCTCTCTCGCCCAGGATATTTGTTTCCACTTTCTTGACTATTCACAATCATCCTTATTCTTCAGATTGTCAAATAGTTCTTCAGATATCAAGTTATACTGGTTTACTGTTCCGTAAATCAATCGAAGTCCATTCTCTTTATTGCTTCTTGCCCTGGAGGTCTCCCGCTTCTACTGTTCACCTTTGTACCTTTTTGTTGCCACGGGGAACCTTGCAGGACTCAGCCCTTACTCAGGTACATCGGTTTGCTTTTTTGCTATTTTCTTTCAGGCTCAGCATTTCTGCAGCTGGCTGCATTTATAGAATGACAGCGGTGGGGAGCTGTCAACTCTCCCTGTTGTCCAGGTGTTGGTCATTGTTAAATGGGGGCTTGGCCCCCACGGGACTGCCGTTGTCACGCCACTGCATCGGACAGTTCCTCGAACTCTGTCCTGAAAATGGCTGTGTCCAGCAACCGTGCTTGGCTTTCTCAGCTTCTCAGTTCCATGGTTCAACTCTGCTCCGCCTCTTCACAGCGTTCTAACATCAAGGGGGTTTCCCCTCTGCACCTTTCTCTCTCCTCCGCTCTGGACTACCCATCCCACTTTCATATGTATTTATTACGAGGGATATTCCAATTTCCTTTAGACAGCAGCCTGGATTCAACATTGCCTATAGCTTAACAGAAGAGGCACATAGCTTTTTTGATGGAAGGCAGTGCCATATACGCAGATAAAGTGTCCTGCCCAGCATAGGGAGTTCCCTTTTGGAATGGGAGTTCATGTCCCCTACGGGGAGTCACTCCCAGTGAGGTCCCACTTGCCCAGTCCGCTAGCGAGGGTCTTGTGGAGTGGGCTCGCCTCCCTAGCCTCAAAGGGGGAGGCTCCACCTTGGGGAGAAGGGATGAATAATCGAGATTCGTCAGAATACTCAACCATACAGAAATGCACTTGCCCCATGGTGACGGGTGACAAATATTTAGCGATGCTTTCTGTAAAATGTTGCATGTCACCATAAGCACACTTCATGTGAATGTCAAACGTTTAAAACCTCTCTAGCCACGCCAGCAAAGTCAAGTACCATGCAAACTGGTGTGGTGGAAACGGATTGCACAATCCGCGCAAAAACTGCATAATAGTGGGGATTGTGATTAAAGAGCCTTACTCAGGAGTCCTTTTGAAAACAAAGATAGTGGCTAAATACCCCTTGACAGAGTCAATCTGTAGGCACGTCTGAGCAAATGAAAGCAGGAACGCCAAAACACAGGATGTAAGAATGTCAAAGGGTCTAGAGCCCTCTCCTGGCACCAAGTCAAGATTTTACGCCACCTACAGGCATAAACTGAGTTTGTGTTAGACCGCTGAGCTGAGATGGGCACATCTAGGACTTTGTCCTACAAGTTACACCTCTTTTTTTCTCAGCCGCTCAGCAGCAAAACATGAAAGTTCAGGTTGCCGAGCTTTGGATCGAGGACCTGCCCCCAGGGACATCATTTCAGCAAAATGCCAGGGCTAGCTGAAGTGACATCACATAAGCCTTGTCATTTGATCCCAGCCCAAAGAGACATAATGGGAAGCAATGGAACACAACCTTTCACCCCTTGACAAAACAGAAGTGGCATCACATAGCACTGTTCCCAAGTACACTATGAAAAGAACAAGTTACTTAACCCTGGTAACATTCTTTCGACTGGATGTTCCTCCCACGTATACCTCATCTTTTGATAGCATCTTTGCTAGCTTCAGCTGCTTCGGAAAAACATTTTGGCAGAGAACGTTGTGCATCGATTCCATCGATTCGATGTCCCTTGAGGGCCTCAGTCGCGAGGTTGACGTCATCACCAGTATATATAGCATGTGCATTGCCCGTTGGCTTCAGTTCTGTTTTTCCTGTGTTTTCCTTTGCGGAATTACCCACTTAGTATCATACCGTATCAGACTCTAAAAGGGCGTGTAGCGTAATACCCAGAAATTCTACAGCGGGGTATGTTGGGAGGGGGGGATGAGGCATACGTGGGAGGAACATCCAGTCGAAAGAACGTTACCTGGGGTAAGTAGCAAGTTCTTCGAATGGATTGTGTCCTCCCACGTATTGCTCACAAAGCGGGGTTGGTTTTGAAGGCAGGAGTACGAAATTTCAAAATTAATATTAGTCATGGACCGAATGAAGGACTGCCTTCCCAAATCCTCCTCCCTGAGGTGAAGATGCATCTAAACAGTAATGTTTTACAAAGGTATGGATGGTAGACCAAGTGGCTGCCGCACAGATTCCCCTTATCAGAACCCCTCTTTGTAGGACAGAAGATGTTGCGATGGCCCCTAGTAGAATGGGCCCTTAAACCTTCAGGCGGGTCTTTCCCAGCCAATCTATAGCATTCTTCAATGCTCAGAATAATCCATCTGGACAAGGTTTGTTTTGTTTCTCCAAGTCCTAATTTATGACCCATGTATTTGGTGAAGAGCTGATCATCTTGTCGAAGCTTCGCCATTCGTGAAATATAGAAACTCTCAGAGCTCTTCTTGGGTCAAGTCTATGAAGCCTCTCTTACTTTCCAGGATGAGGGGGCAGGTAAAATGTTGGTACATTTTCTTTTTTGAGATACACTGAATTCAGAGACTATTTTAGGTAGAAACGAAGGTTTTACCTTAAGAACAACTCTGTCTCTATAAGAAGTAGTAAAAAGAGTTTTAAAGAGACGGCCTGCAACATGCTCACCCTGCAGGCTGACATTGGAGCTACTAGCAAAATCGTCTTAAATGTCACATGGTTTAATGGACATGAATTAAGGGGCTCAAAAGGAGCACATAAGAAATTTTAGAACAAGATTCAAATCCCAAACAGGTACTTGAAAAGGAGTTGGGGGAACACGTTGGTGAGCCCCTTGAGAAATTGTATGTCTAAAGGAATTTTAAAGTAGGACACATCCTTCAGAAGAGCGCTTAACGACTGAAAGTGCTGCCAAATAACCTTTAATCATTCCAATCTGGATCCCCAGATTTTCCAAATGTAGCAAGAAAGACAACAATGTAGGTGTATTACATTGAAATGGGTCTGTTATCTCTGCACCAACTGCTGTACCTGTTCCAAAGGCAACAGTACAAAGATTTAGTTGTTGGCCTTCGGGCTGAAAGCAAAATCTCCATTACATCATCCGGGAAAGTCCCAATCCTTACATCTCAACCTCTCAGAAACCAAGCCTGTAGGTTGAGTGTCTTGAACTCTGGATAGAGAACCCGACCCTCCTCTCGCGAGAGAACGTCCTCTCTTTGTGGAAGACGCATTGGAGGGCAGATGGCATGTCCAGAAAGTCCATAAGGTACCCGGTCCTCATGGCCCAATCTGGAGCAATTAGGATCATGGATTTCCCGAACTTTCTCAACCTCCTGATCACGTGAGAAATGACGGACTGGAGAAAATGCTTACAGGAATGGAAATTCTCAGTACACTACGAACGCGACCCCTAGAGCTCCTCTTGGGGCAAATTCCTGGTCTTGAACAGGTCTACTTGGGGGGTTCCCCAAAGGGTGAAAATCTCTTGAAGGACTTCCTGAGCTAGTTCCCACTAATGGGAGACTGTGCACTGCCTGCTCAAAGCGTCCGCCGCTGTGTTCTTCTCTCCGGCTAGGTGAACCGCTGATACAGAGATTCTTTCTTGAATTTGCCAGAACCAAAACTGCATTACCTTTCTGCAAAGTGGTAGTGACCCTACACCACCTCTTTTTTTGAGGTAGTACATGGCCACTGTGTTGTCAGTCATTATCAAGACCTTGTTTTCCCATACAGAGGGCAGAAAGGCCATCAGCGCTAGTCTGATCAGCCTCAGCTCCAAAAGGTTGATGTGTAGTTTGGACTCTGATGGAGACCAATGACCGCTGCTTGTCAGATCATTGGCGTGGGCTTCCCATCCCATGAGTGAGACGTCCGTCACTACCGACATCTCCGGCCATGGTGGCCAAAACGGTTCTCCCTCCAGAATGTTGTCCTCGCAGGTCACACCACTGGAGATCCTGCGGGACTCTGCTCGGAACCTGCAAACGGTCTGACATCTTGCCTAAGAATTGAGACCACAGAGTCCCGAGAGCCCATTGGAGGGATCTCATTCTCAGGCAAGCCTCCAACACCAATAAAAATGCAGGATGCCATGAGGCCAAGCAACCTTAGAAAGTCGAAGGTCGGAAGACGCCAGGCACTTTGAAATGTGTTTGTTTTGTTTTTTTGCATTTATATAGTGCTACGAACCCTCAGGCATCTGACCGCTGCTTATTATTACCCACGGTAAGTGGTGCTCATTTATCGACCTCGGAAGGATCAATGGCCGAGTTTGGCCCTGCCGGGATCTGAACCTGCGTCGGCAAGTTCTGCACAGATGTCAAAGCGAGTGCTCTACTCGCTGTGCTATCTGACCTTTGGTGAACATCCGCAGAATGTGTTGAGCCCTCACCTCAGTTGGTGAGGCTTTCCCTGAGGATGCACCCAGGACTGCTCCGATAAACTGGAGTCTTTGTGATGGTATCATGTGGGACTTCTTGAAATTGAAGGAGAAGCCCAGTCTGTGGAGAGAGTGGCAGGTGATGCTGGGATGTTCTAGGGCTTGTTCGGAAGAACTGGCCCTGATCAGGTCCAGGTAGGGGGAGACGTGAATCCCCCCACACTCTCCTGAGACTCGCTGCCACAACCGCCATTAACTTGGTGACAACCCTCAGGGCATAGGTCAGCCCGAATGGCAGAACTCGAAATTGATCATGAGAACTGACACCCGCGAACATCAGGTACCTTCTGTGCTTGCGGTGGATAGGCACATGAAATAAGCATCCTGAAGGTCCAATGACACCATCCAATCCTGGAGCTGGAGGGCCTGAGAAAGGGTAACCCATCTTGAACTTGTCCTTCCTGAGGAACTTGTTCAAGTATCTCAAGTCCAAGAAGGGTCTCAGTCCCCCGTCTTACTTCTGGATTAGAAAGTATGGGGAATACCACTGTGTTCCATCCCACTACATGTACTGGTTCTGAAGCACCTTTCTTTAGCAGGCTCAATATTTCCTAAACAAGGAACAGATGTGGAGTTTTGAGTGAGTGGCTCCTCGCGGCATGATTCAGAGGTCTTTTCATGAATGGGAGACAGTAACTCTGGGCTACAATTTCTAATGCCCAAGCAGCTGGAGTAATGCCACGCCATTCTTGCGGATGCTGAGACAGTCTGCCTCCCACTGGGGTCTTGTGGATTAAGACCTCAGAAGGGTTTTGAGGTGGCTGGAACAGTGGCTGATGGTAAAGCAACCGTTGTTTTGGAAGACATAGTACCTCTCCCTCGTCCACCACGAGGGAATCTTCTTTGGCCTCTATGACTAGCCTCTACCCTCACTCTACCAACTGAGGAATAGAATCGAATGGACCTAATCCTCGAAGAAGATCCACTGGGGTAGGATTGTTGTTGCTGTCTGATTGTAACGCTAAGTGATTTTAAGGTCTGCAACTTCTCTAGGCTTGCGTCAGTCTTGCTGTCAAACAGATGAGAGCAGATGAGAGGCGTTAAAAGGCATATTGAGAAGTATGGGCTGCACATCCGGTGCAAATCCTGATCTTGTCAACCACGCAAATCTGCATAGTATGGTACTTGTCGCCATGGATCTACTGATGCGGACAGCAGTATTCAGTCCTGACGGTAGAGACTCGCACATAGCCTCTTTCCCGTCACTTATGATGGGCAGGAAGTTGTAAGGCGCAAGTGGCGTTGGCAGATTTCAATGTCATGCTTCGTGCAGGAAAAAAATCTTTCTTGCCCAAGCGTCCACTCTCTTATTGTCTCTGTCAGGAGGAATAGTGGGATATGCGGCCTGTTTAGACGGGGATGTCGCCATCTGACAAACCAGGCTTTCTGGAGTGGGGTGCTTTGCCAAATATTCATGGTCACTGTTAGAAGGCCTATACTTTTTGGTGAGGTTCTTGTTCACTGCTGCAATTGTCTCAGGTGCCTCCCAATTTGTCTTAACCATTTTGGATTGGATCCTTATGTGGGCCCTGGTCCAAGATATCTCTTAAATCAACCTGCTCAAATGGAGGAGCAGGCCTGCTCCACCCTAGAAAGTCAACCACCCTGGCCATGAGTTGCTTATGGGAGGCTTCTGCATGGTCTGAAGGGTCTGGTTTTGCAAATTCCAATTCAAGTGATTTATCCACACCACTGGCTGTTTGGAGGCTCTCACATAAAGTCCTTCATCCTGGACTCTACTGACACCAGGGCCTCTGGCATGCTAGGGGTACCGTACTCCAGGCCAAAGGGTGAAGTGTCCGCATCAGAAGGCTCATGCTCTTAATAAATTGATGATAAAGATTTAAAGAAATCTTTTCTTAGTGCAGGTTTTTATGTTTTCTACAACTGCTTTGCTAAAGTCTTTGAGCCGGTCGTCGATGGTTTCTTCGACATCAGTGGCGTCAATGTTTGCGATACTGGAGACATCAACGCCAATGATGTTGATGGCTTCAACACTGATGGTGTCGAAGCCTTTTTTGCAGACAACGCCCTCTAAGGGCTAGACTCTCGACTCAGAGGAGTCTTTGGCAAATTTGTCGGGTCGAGGCCTCGACGGCTCTCGATGGCTCACATGCAGGGCTCGAGGTTGCGCATGATTTAGCCTTTGCCCTCACTTTGTCGCCTTTATGCAGCGCGACGAGAGCATGGCTGCTTTCCTTGTCCTTCGAGGGGGCCAGGCCCCCTCCTCGAATATAGTCAACATCTCTCTCCGAAACTCTTTCCACTGGGCAGTAGTAAAAGATTTGGTCAGATATGAAATTCTCTAACGAGAGGAACCACTCGAGGACTATGGAGATCTGTGATGCCTCTTTTTTCAAATTCTTAGTCGAAGAAAAGTGAGACCCCACTCCTGGAGCGAGATCATTTTTTGGATGATTTTCTCTGAGGAGGGTCTCCTCTCAACTCATCAGAAGATCAGATTTTCAATTGGGATAAAGAAGATTTCGAGGGGGTCCTACCCTGCTAGTTTACCTTTATGCTCTTTTAGATTCTTACCAGTCATTGCCTGACAGTCGCAATCAGCCGTTCAATGCTCTGTGCCCAGACACCACAGACACACTTGATGAGGGTCAGTAATCGACATTTTGGCACCGCAATCGTGGCATTTCTTGAAACTTGTCTTTGGTGTCGATGGAGCTGACAAAGGCATTTTTCTCAAGTGTCATAGTGGTTATTCAAAAACAAAAGCGCACCGTAACTCTCTCGAAGCGATAGCTGCATCAGAAAAACGGAACTGAAGCCAACGGGTGCTGCATGTGTTATATATACTGGTGATGACATCGACCTCGAGACAGAGGCCATCGAGGGACATCGAGTCAAAAGAATCGATGCACAGCACCCTCTGTTCACATTATTTTCCAAAGCAGCTGAAGCTGGAAAAGATATTATCAAAAGATGAGGAATACGTGGAATAGACCCACTCCATTCGAAATATGGATACGATATCACTGTAATGTGATATACACATCATACAAGAATGGATCACCATATGTATCGTTAATATCAGTGTGTATAGGCCCATATTACCAAATTACTATGAATGCATGCAGACGTACAAGGCAAAATGATAATGTGTTAATATAGAACACTTACGCTTCAGCGCTTTATATAGAACAAATATACATACAGTATCACCCACCCTGTGTTGGTACTCATTTATCAACCTCAGAAGGATGAAAGGCTGAGTTGGCTGTGCCGGAATTCGAACCTGCAGATATACACACACATCGCAGCAGCGAACACTGAACCCACTGAGCTATATTGCAGGCTATAGCGTCTTACCGGCTATAGTAAAAATGAGCAATTACATGTCTGAATGTTCTCAAAGCCAGAAAGTAAATTACACTCTGTAGTGGATACCATTAAACTGGTAACAGACTTAACAGCAGGTTAGTTCATCTGCAGGTGTGGTGCAAAGTTGAACACATGTCCAGCATGCTTGGATCTACTTTTCAATCTTCAGAGGTTAGCAAAATACATATCACTGGGAGGAGTTATAACTGTGTAAAAGAGTTTAGAGTAGCACAGGAAAGGTAGCACACTAACAACGGCATCCCATACTCTGGGCACTTGTTACCTCATACATGCAAACAAACATCCTGAAAAGCATGCCATGGAGATAGGAAAGATAGACACATTACAACAACGCATTCATTGTGGCACAACGAAATCAAGGGCCACTTATTTGTTATGGTAAAACATTTCTGCACTGTACACATGCTTTTAGGCACAAGGATTTTATCGAGTGACCGAGGACACAAAGATGAAATGTCTTGTGATGATCGTAACGCAGACAACAGCAGAAAAAAACATTCTATAACTGCAACTTGCAAAAAGCAAAATACATAGTCCGAAATTGATGGTTATTCTGCTCTAAATGCTTTTTGGATGTTTTTCTCTGCATTGTGAATTTGAGGTGTTTAAGAACAGACTAAATCAGGGACTCAACCCCTGAAGTGTGCCTGAAATAAACCTTTAATGAAAATAGCAATTATTTCATAGAATTCCAGAAAGATACATTTTTTGTTATTCCTATTCTTTCTTATTTAGGGTCACTGGGCAAAGTGTTACACTTGTGGAATCCCCCATTTTATATTTTTGTTTTATTTATTTTTAAGAGGACTGAACAAGAAAGCCAGCCACTCAAGAAACTAAGAGCCACATGGCGCTGGCCACAGCCCAGGAGCTTCAAGAAAAGAAAACATGTTTTCAAGGGAGACCCACAGGGGTATCAAGGGAGACCTCAGGGGTTGCATTTGCAACCCCCAAATGACGACCATGCCTGCCCCTCTGAATGGGAAAGCAGATCCACTCTCCAGGATTACTTGCATCATCAAGTTTGGTTAACTTGCATTCAGCATTTCCAATTAACTTGTACTTACTTTCAAGCTTTATGCACCTACCGGTTCGCGCGTTCCACCTGTTACCTTTGCTGACTTCGGGAATCTCCAAAGTGTCGTCCTGGATGTCTTGCTTCATTCAGGAGTGTTGCGCGGGTCCCATTGGTCTCCATGGCACCTGCTCCACATTCTTCGTCCTTGCTCGCCGGGCCGGCGGTGTGGGCGTTGGTTCCGGACGGCATGCTCCCCCTTCTCAAGGTTGCGCCACCCCTCTGCTCCCAGCCACGTTCCCGACCAGCTACATGCCACCAGGGAAGGGACTCTCGCTGTCTGCTTCTCGTCTACAGTGGAGGACTGCTTTCTGCTTCCCTGGAGCATTTTCTGAAACGCCTTTGATTTTCCCATGCTGGACTTTCTCCCATGCTGCTTTCCTTAATGGCTAGCCTGCATCCATAACGATTTTCTCTGTGTCTCAGTTCTTCGTACGTGTTTACATTGTTTCGGTGACCACTTCCTCTGCTGTGCACTAGAACGTTTTCTCTCGTTCCACGAGTCACTCTTCATGGCTCCTTAGGACCACCTCTTCTCAAGACTTGAATTGGGGTTAATCTTTGCTTTTCAGACATTGGTCTTCATCTCAGTTGATGAACTTGATGTTACATTTTGGATAATCTTCCTCTCAGTTGATAAAACTGACCTGATGTTACAATAACACATGGTTGTGTCAGTCATGAGGGGGTGGATGAAAGGGTGTTGGAGGTTTCGGATAGGTTTGGGTTAGGGTTTTGTGCCGTCTATCACCAAGGTGGTTGTCCTTGTCCCCAGATGCAGAATCCAATCCCTCCCCATGAGGTCCTCCTGCATTAAACCACCCCCAGGGGGACTTTGCGCAGCAGTCTCACCTCCCTAGCCTCATGAGAAGGGGCTCCCCCCTGAGAAGTGACAACACCTAGTGAACCATCACCAAGCCCAATTCAAATGTTTCAGGAATAAATAAAAAATTACACTACACAAAAACCAACCTCTAGGAAGTACACTACACCATGCAAATCGAACACCTAGGCAAGCAAACACTCAGACATCAGTTACATACACATACAAAACTTAGCAGACAACCGTTATGTTCTGCTTCTCTGGGGGAGAATGTTATGAGACAAGAAGGGATGAGAGTTCTGGAATGGTGGGTGAGAAGAAAAAAGGCCAAGGAGGGAGAATGACTGTAGCTGTTCAAGCTGTATTTGTATATCGTACAACTAATGGAATAAAGACTAGAAACTGATGACAGTGCGAGTGTGAAGCCATCATTCAACTGCGTCAAAGGAACACAATAATTGGCAAAGGGTTTGACCTAATTTCTGCAGCTACAGTGCCCTGGTCAATTGACCTGCTCAATATGGCTCACTCCAAGTGAACCCATCCAAGCACTTATGGAGATGAGTGCTCACGGAGCGAGTATGCCGCTCTGCAAAGCTTACAATAGCATGAAAAGTTTGAAGAAACATTTCAGGTTAACTATTTAAAGATACTGATTGCCTTGTGCATCTACCTCGCACCCTACCTATTTATATTTGATGTCCTGTTGATTTTGCAGAGACTCGCGCTCTCCTTCACTTCAATGTACATTCCAAGCAACGATCAGCAGAAGAAAGCACCCGCCAATGTATCAAAAATGATTTCCGTTTAAAGTGTAATCTCAATGTCTGCGTGGTTGTACCAACCCCAACGAGTTCAGACAGTACTGATGAATATCTCCTGTGTAATGAATACTATCTTCTGGCTCCTTTGTCCCACTTGCAATCGCTAGATTGTTGTGTCTTTTGCGATCTTCTTGAGCACAGTGGAGACCCAATCATAGGAGCAAGGAAACAAAATAAGGATTAGGCATCCAACCATCTTCTTTGCCAGTTGTGACACTCCAAGCAAAGAAGCTATAAATGTCTCCTTCAATTTAGAATTGAAAAAAAAGAAAAAAAGAACACAACTATAATACAGACTGTCTGAAATGGCCCTCAACATTTAGATCTACTGCCAACATTTCTACTGAATCCTGGAAGACACCCAATGCCTTGACAATGCTGGGAAGTTGAATTTTACATATCTGGACGCAATAGATGGCAATAGACTGTCTGCAGCAAGGAGAAAAGCTATTTTTATGCATAACCTTGGATCTGAGGGTCAGGAATTATGCAGATACCTCCCCCCAGCATTAGAAGCACAAGTAGTTGACAGACTCAATGAATATGAGTAGTGGTAGCAAGAATAGAAAAACAATATAAGGAGAGTGTTGTCTTAGAGAGACCCATATTTTATACCAGAGACCAATTGCAAGGTGCATCAATTGATGAATTGCAACTTTGGACAGTTTTTAAATGACGTGTTGAGAGACCAATTAATGGGACAAACATCAAGCAACCAAATACCTGAAAGCATATGGGAAGAATCGGAACCTATGTTGGATGAAGTAATACAAATTACCAAAAGTATAGAAAGGTCCACAGAGTCCTGTAAAAAGCTAGCAAAGGATAAGAATATAGACAGCTTAAATCAGAAAAAAAATGAAAAACAGAAGTCAGCACAAGGAAACGATGGAGAAGAATCGCTTCAATATCAGATGCTATTGGTGTGGCGCTAGGGACTACATAGCGACTTCCAAAAACTGTCTTGTAATTGGGAAGTTATGCAACATATGCGGAAGAACTGGCTACATCACCAAAGCGTGCAGAAACATGTTTTATAAGCCAAACATCATGAGTGAAAGGAAGTGACACTGATAGAGGAGGAGCATAGTAGAGATGAACTTGAGAAGCAAGAACCATCTGATGTACTTATGCTGTGGGATCCAGACAAGATTTGCGAACGTTGAAAAACCTACAAGCCAAGTAGAGATTGCTGGGCTGACAATGCACTTGATTCTGTGTCATTGCACACCATAATCCTACAAGATATGTCTTAAGTACAAATGGAATGGGATGCGCAGAAACTACATCCAGTTACTAAGGTGCCTTTTGCATATTCAGGGCATCAATTGGGAATGATTGGATGGTTTGTGGAGAAACTTTGGTTCAAAGATAGGGAAATAATAGGAAAGGTGAACGTGGTTAAAGAACCACCCATCTTGAGTTGGAGACACCAAGCAAAATTTGGTATGGTGCTGAAACCCTGAGCCCTGGAGCAAGTGCTAGCCACTGATTGCGATTTTAAGCAACAGGAATTGGTGGAGAAATGACCTCAAGTATACTCTGAAAAGAAAGGTGCCCTGAAGGGACACAAACATCATATCAAATTAAAGGAAAATGCGTTACCAGTTAAGAGTAAAGTGAGAAAAATACCTTTGAGACGGGTGGGTCCATTACAAATATTATGAAACATAATAAAACAAGGAATTGTACAGGAAGTGGAGAGCCCTGGATGGGTCTCTAGGGGTGTCATCGGCATAAAACAATTTGATTCGATAATGCATATATTTGAGAGAAGTGAACAGTAACATGGTGACTGACACTCACCCGTTGCTGAATATATCGGAAATGATACAAGATATTGGGGAAGTCAGCATGTTGTCAACCATTGATTATGTAGTGCAAACCACGAGATCAAGTTAACTGAAGAAAGCAAGCACTTGACAACTTTCATTATGCTGGGTGGCCTTTACCAGTTTAGTAGGATGCCTTATGGCTTGGCATCAGCAGCTTATTTGGTTCAAAAACCTTTAGGGAAATTGATCAAAGATTTATGAGGTGGCATGTACTTTCAAGACAATATTTTGATACACACTAAAGATGAAGCACAAGTCAATGCGAGAGAGTGTGTTGGAGAGGTTGAAGCCTTGTGGGATGACTAACATTTCCAAAGTGTACGTTGTCTCTGGAGGAAGTGGAATATCTAGGCTACATGTCGTCTAGTGAGGCAATAAGACCCAAGGAATTATTAGTTAAGAGTATCATTGCTGCACCCGTACCGGCCGACAAACAAGAGTTGTTGTACCAAATTCATGAGAAATGTTGCCGATTGTAGAACCCCTTAGAGAATTAACGAGGAAAGGGGTAAAATATGAGTGAGCAGAGAGGCAACAGGAAGCTTTTGAGAGGCCAAAAGAATGCATTATAAGGGCTCCTGCTTTGCAGCCATTTCACACAAGGAGGACTACTATTGTCACAGTTGGCGCTAGCAATAAAGGTTTAGAAGCTATGCTCATGCAGAATGACTAAGGGGAGTGAGGTAACATAAGCTTTGCGTCCAGAACTTTGTCACAGGCTCAGAGAAATGACTCAGTAATTGAGAAGGCTGCACTAGCTTGTGCGTGAGGTGTTCAACATTTTAAGAAATGGGTCTGGGCTTGTCCATGTTTGGTAAGGACGGATCATAAACCCCTATTGAAGATATTAAAAGGAGGAGGTGGTGAGAAAGCATCTTCCAGGTTAAGGTTGGCGTTAAAGTTGAGTGCTATTATACTGTTGATCATAGAGAAGGGCAGCACAGTTAAGTCACAGATTGTTGATCAGTAATGCCAGTACATGAGAAAAAAGATCAAGATGTTGTTGTGGGTGGTGTAATATCAATAGGTGAGGCTTGAGTATTAACTGGAAATGTGATCACGAAAGATGTGTGTGGATGGATGTACAGAAGAATGATGTTGTACTGCAAGATGTGAGCAAGCACATGACTGAGGGATGGCCATTAAGCAAGTATCAGAAAATGAGCATGACACCTGTGAAGGCATCATGAGGCAAGAGCAGACGACAGATTCAAATTCGTACTGAAAAGGTTTTATTTAACTTAAAAGTCGGCGTGGACTAAGGACTAACTTGCCCTATGCTAAGGTGGGATTTCCATACCTAAAGAAAACACGCATTGTCTATGCCAATAGTTTTGGCGTTTAATGAAGTTATTTGCATTTTGCATTTAAAGGTACCAGGGTGCAAAGTTTTAAAGGAGGATGTGATAAGGGGCGCTGGGGTGTGCAAGAGATTGAGAAGAAAGGACAATAGAGCAATAGCCCAATATGAAATAGCTGTAGCTGGGAAAATGAAGACCAGGCGCCCGACTTGCTTCTTCCTAAGATGCTGACTGGAGCACATATAGTTAGGGAACTTCCTAAGTGCTGTACATAGCACATATTCACATACAATATTCATCCCAACAGTACCCAGTCAAACACCCAAGGAGATTGTATTGTAGCGTTACTAAATAATAGCCAAAGTGTCAGCTCGCCACAAACATAATGAATAATAAAGTGCTGCCAAGAAGTTTTAGAATGCTATTAAATCACATGCTCGTAAACGGGAGTACACAAGTGTGCACCCACGTTACATGAAAGTTTAAATAAGCACGATCCGGATATTTCTTGGGATATTTGTCTCAAATACGATGACTTTGGACGAGCGTATTGCTGAGCTACAGGTTGTGCGTGGCTGCTTCTAGCTGAGGCACGTCATCTTGCCGAAATGTGCACGCAGTGTGCTGTGCATGCATCACTCCTTGGACATATGAGGCGCTTGGGTAATACACTGCATCACCTGGCATCTGGCGACAGCGGTGGACATATGAGGCTGAATTTAGGATTATAAATCTGTATATTGACAGCAGTGCATGGACAGGTGATGTTGCATATTAGCATGTGTTGCTGTAAGTAGGCCTGTGAAACTTTAAGATGTTACACAGTATGATGGGCGTAGCTAAACATATGAGTTTATGCTACACATGGAATAAGATTGAATACCTGAACATGTAACTGTACATGGCCAAAGGACAACATCGCAGAAACTTCGCATATGGAACTTTATGTAGAAAATAATGTGTGGCCTTTGCCATTTGTGTCTGTATTTGCGAAATTATCGCTGTAACCGTCCTGGCCATATGAGGCTTTGCCTGTACAAATGATGGCTAGGTGGCCCCTGAGGCTACAGCTGGCGTGCACAAGTAAAACCTGGTGTGTAAGGTTGCAATTTCACATGGTCGGTCACTGAAGGGTGCACATGGAATATGAAGGCTCTAGATGACGTTTAATGGGAACACCCGATTGCATGGCTGTACCAAGGCATGTGCTGCATTTACTTGGTTTCTGACTCTCACCTTTGCATATGATGGCTATAGCTGCACATATAAAGTTTTAACCAATGAGGATGCACTTGATTAAACCAGACCCATTAGCATTTTGGTGTCTGTGTTGAGAGATGTCAGCGCAACTGAGAATGTTTAATTATCCGTGCTACAACATGTGAAGGCAAAGCATGTTGGCCAGAGCACCAGGCCCGGGTTCTAACTCGCTGTCCGCATGTCGGAGGCTATATGTATGTCCCGGTTAACCAGTGAGTGCGAGCCTTGTGACTGGGACAAGTAAAATTGGTCAAAACGTACAGCTGCACAGTTCAGTAACTCAAACTAGCCCACGCCAGCATTCCCCTATTGCCATGTAGGTCAGTCCGAGCCCGGGTTGACAATCAGCGCTGGTCATTGGGCCGGCTCTCGTCGGATCTCGGGATCCGTCCAGCCTCCGCCCATAAAGGTGCCGATTTTTTTTTTTTAACTAGCTCTCCAGTCACTGCTAAGCAACGCAAAGAAAAGCGCTTTGTATAGCTTAAACAAATGTAACCAACGATGATGTAATGTGCTCTGTGGCTGTGCACAGGGCAGATTTGGTGATATAATATGCCCTGTGCACAGCCACAGAGGACCAGGGGAGTATCCAGCATTGCAATTCCATATGTTTTCCCTTCCTTATCTATGTCTAAGCACTTGCAATATCTGACATGTTGTCAGGCCGAGTAGGATAGGTAATTTCACATCCTTACTGATCATTGGCTGTAAGAATGTCATTGTATATCCCCTTGTTCCCTCCCTTGCCTTAAAGCGCTTTGAAACACATTGTGTATTGGTACTATATAAATAAACAATCATATCATATCTCATTGGCGCCCACAGACCCTGCCCCAATCTACTTTTTTGGTAAGATTAGTGGTAGATGGCATGTTACCACAAAACGCATATAAAGCTGCAGAATCATAACAGATGCAGGAAACTCATCTATTAGAGCGCTGACCAGGCGCTCTGGGGCAAACTACATACAAACCTCATAATTTGCCTATGGATTGCACCAACAGAAAGGACGTCACAGAAAAAGACATGGCAAGGAGCATCATCAGTTGTTCATACTTGCAGCATGGAAGCGACTTTAGAATACGTTGCCATAAGTAACCCAAGTGGCAAATACCTTTTGTGGTGCAAAATACTCCGCCCCGCCCTTGTGGGAGCCCCCGCCAAATGTTTCCCATTTCCACCACTGTTGCTAAGAAGATCACACAGTCCTGTGTCCCTGGCCCTGCACTGTAGAGCCGCGGGCCTCCCCTCTCCTGCCTTCGAGCCCGTATATTTTGAATCACTAGTCAGAGGAAAGAGCCAGCTCATGTTACTCAGAGCCTCCAGGTAAGCATCCACTCCTGGGTTTGAAGGTTCAGATTCACACGAAGTACTTGCAATAATACTTTGTAATCACGGTCAGCAACAAATCCAATGTTTAAATGGGCGTAGGTTGGGATCGTGGTCATGTATTTACAAGTGTATGGGAAGGCCCCGTAATTACAGCTGAGCTAGAAAAGTGGCAAAGTTCGTTATCTTGGACCAGTTGCAATCAAACCTTGTCACAAGTGATAAACTACTTGCATTTTAGGGACCAAAGCAAACCCTCTTGTCGTTTAACTAAACAAATCTAAATGTAAATTCTTTTAAATGCCTGCCCTCTTATGCAACGATCCACACAATCCAGGCCAGAACAAGAATAATTTAAACTCTTTTAAAGCCCTGCCGCCGTATACAATGGCCCTCAAATTCCAGTCTAGGCCAGACCAGGGAACCTCTCTAGGCATAGCGAACACCAAACTTACAAGTTAACGCCCGTTACCAAATCCATTGCACCCCTGGCGCCCTTTCCCAACTTGAAAAATGACGCGTGCACGCCCGTATGCAGCCGGCACAGCAACCCTATGAGCTCACTGTAAGAAGAAAGGAACCTTAAAATCGAAACAGGGAAAACAAAGCTGCAGCGAAGCACGTTGACTCTGAGCTATCCCCCTGGTCGGCAGTGGAGGCAGTGTGAAGAATCGCATCTTACAGACCAAGCAACAGAGCATCCCAACACACCGTACAATGTTCCTCTGCTCTACTAAAACACAGCATTCTCTATGTCCTCTCAATCCCATACAGCCCGTAACCACCGTACAATGTTCCTCTGCTCTACTAAAACACAGCATTCTCTATGTCCTCTCAATCCCATACAGCCCATAACTAATTCGCGGGCCGTGCAGTGTAGCCTTTTTGGAAAACGGCGTCTTTGCATAACAAACACCAGAAACAATGCAAACCGAAGTCCTTTGCACAGTGAGCCATTTATCCTGGGCAGTTTGCACAGGGAGCTGCAAAGGGCCCAGGACACGATGAAGATGCCGGCACGTGATGACACGAGGTACTCAAATTGGTTGAGTAAGGTAAGGATATATGAGCAGGGAGACAAAAGTGGGAGGTTGTTGGCGTGAATTGACAAGCAGAAGGAACACACAAGATGGATAGTTGGCATTAGGGATACAGCTGGGACACTAAAAGTTGAGGACCAGGAGATTGTGGACACCTTTCAGTGTGTAACTCCTGGTTTAATGAGTACCTTAAGGAACTCAAATCTAAAAAAAAAATTAACTTTTTTATGCCTGGTGACAATTGAGAGACCCCCTTAGTCTGGTAGCTTACAAAAAGGCATCAGAGTACAAATCAGCCATACTCACTGCCAAAAAGGATTAAACACAAGAATTATGAATGCCAGATCTGATAATAGATGAGCTCTTTAAAATTCTAAAGAAGCAATCACATACACCCGGACCTACTCGGGATGTTATTCTTATAAACGAGTCGTGGTGTACAGAAATCCAAAAGGCTCTGTCAAATAAATTGGAAAAATTTAGAGGGGTAATTGAAGAGAAAAAACTTGTTATGCCAAAACAAGATTTGGAGGCTAACCTACATACTTTGGCTACTAACAATAAGGATCAAGCCTCCTTCAGCTTTCAGCAAGATTTGGCTAAAGTTATCACCCAGTTTAAAAGTACCAGCTGCAAAAGGGTCCTTGTTCATCTATCATTATAAAGGAATGCTCTCCTATCCTTATTCCTGCATTGACTAAATTTGTTAATTCCTCTTTTACACACAATAGGGTCCGAGATAATACTAAAGATGTGTGGATTACCACACTTCTTAAGAAGCCAACCCTTTGTCCCCAGAACACATCGAATTATAGACCCATCACCAACACTACCTTTCTGTTGAAAATTTTGAACGGAGTAGCATATAATCAAATGTCAGTCTTCTTAGAGGAGAATCCTATTTTTCATGACTATCAATCAGGATTCAGAATGAATCATGGAACCGAGATGGCCGTGCTGGCCCTGAAGTCTCATTTACTTCAGGGGATGGACAAGGGTCAGATCTCCCTTCTTATGATTCTCAATCTCTCAGCAGCTTTTGACCTGGTGGACCATTACATTCTGTCCAACAGGTTAAAGAATAATGCCAAGTTTTCACAGGAAGCTATTGAGTGGATCACCTCCTTCTTGAAGGGAAGGCAAGTTAGGTTTGCTAGTGATAATGCAGAAACTAAACCCATGACTCTCACAGCTCGGCTCCCCGCACTGCAGCCACCCAGGTAAGGCAGCCCACAGCCCCCAGGCCCCAGCGCCCCCATAACTAAAGAAAAACAAAAAAAAAAACACACACCCGCGGCTAGGCTCGCTTCCCTCCCCAGCTCGCCACATCCCTCCCAGCTCCCCTTCCTGGACTCCAGCCCTCCAGAAGCACAGTGAGAGTTGCATCCTCATTCAACCATTCTCACCCCACCCCAGAGGCAGGTAACTGCGGCCGCTTCCAGAGAGCCCCTGGGCCCATAGCTTTCACTTCCTCTGCCCATTCCAGCGCCATTGCAGACCACTTCCTCTCTCCCCCCACCCCCTGCTTCCTTCACTGGGAAGCCGTCTTCACTGGTCTTCCAGTGCAGCCCTCTGCCCGGTAGCCCCAAGGCCAAGGTCGGCCCCAACAGAGGCGGCTCCTGGAGGTGACGGCAGGAGTCCACAGGGGAAGACAGGTGCCAACCATCAACTACAAGGACCAGTAAGGTAGGAGTGGCCTGGGTTACGAGTAGATCAACCACTCTACCATATAATCCTAGCCACTTAACAATCCAATATAAAACAGTTCCAAAATCTATCAGAGTTTCTGTTCCAAAATTGTATTGTAAAATATTCAGATTGCACTGATAGGCCTCTCTCCCACTATACAGGTCTCCCAAACTTGACAGGGGTTCTGTCCCCAAAATTGCATTGTATAACATTCAGATTGCATAGTTCGGACTCTCTCCCAGTATAGAGGTCCCCCAAGTTGTATTACATGATGTTTGGATTGCATTGAGGGACCTCCCTCCCACTGTACAGGTCTCCCAAAACTATTAGGGGTTCTATTCCAAAATTGCATTGTATGACAGTCAGGTCGCTTTGATAAATTGTATTGTATGACATTCAGATTGCATTGATAGGCCTCTCTCCCACTACACAGGCCTCCCAATTCTGGCAGGGGTTTGTTCCCAGACGGTATTTTGATATTCGGATCGTGCAGGTCTCCCAATTTTAGCAGGGGCTCTGGTACCAAACCGCATTGTGGGATATTCAGTTTACATTGATAGGCCTCTCTCCCACTATACAGGTCTCACAAATATAGCAGGGGTTCTATCGCCAAATTGCATCTGGTGCCATTCAGATTACAGCGATAGGCCTCTCTCCAACTATACAGGTCTCCCAAATTTAGCGGGGACTCCGCTCCTAAATTTGAATCATAAGTATTACAATACTCCTTAGGGTCCCGCCTACCATACGAGACTCCAGAACATAGTCAGAACTAGCCTCAAGCCCAAACTTAGCTTAACCACCTTAACATACTCCCAGAGGGGACTAGGCCGTGATAGAATAGTTCCAGCCGCCCTTATCCTTTCAGAGAGACCTACACAGACACCACTGAACTTCGACCTACACCCGTGACAACAGTACGCCGAGCACTAAAACCCCTACCAGACAGCGCTCAAGAGGACACATAAACCGACCCACCGGAAGAACCGACAGCACAAAATCGCCCAAGCCTACCAATACAAGAAGAAACACCAGCAGTCCCATCAAAAGACACAGCAGCCAACCACTCAACCAGCACCTCCGCACTGAGCACCAAAATGCCCTGGACCAGAAAAGGACGCAGAGAAAGGGCACAAGACAAGGCCGCACTGGAAACAGGCACACAAATCCAACCTACCACCGAAGCAACAACCTCATAGAAGAAACACAACACCCAAAACCAAAACGACCAGAACAGAACTCCAAAGGGAAAACTCCCTATATCTTGCAACAACCCCAGAATCAGGATACCCCTACGACAAAGAGACATCAAGACAGACAAAGAAAATCCTGAGACAACCAGAAAAAAGACGGGAACACCCAAGAAGAAGGTGGCCAGAGTCCGACCCCATACATCACAAGAACAGAAGGACACCCCCAACACTCGCGCCATACCGGAAACAATGACAAAGAAGATCTTATAACCAATAACCCAAACATGAACCTAACTGACCAATTCAACAAAGTAGCCTTCATAGACCTTCACCAAACCAGCACAAACGTAGAAGCAACACCACTGAACAGCCAAGCTTTCAATCTAGCAAACCACCTCAATGAAGATGCAGCCTCCGCTGATCCTCATACGCCCTCCTACATTGAAGCTACAACCTTCGCTGATCCTCATCCACCCACAATCAACGCCAACAATGATGCCCCGCAACCAAACAACCACAAACCAAAACAAAGTACAACCAACAAGCAAAACCACACCAATAAGATCCACTGCAACCTCATCAATGCAAGATCAATGTCGAAACATGCCACTGAGATATACGATCTGCTCTGCGACAGAGGGATCAACATCCTATTTGTAACAGAAACCTGGCTAGATGACAATTACAAGATCACACTCGACAACTGCTTACCTGAATACTTCAAATGCGTCCAATCAAACAGAAAAACCAAAAGAGGGGGAGGGCTGGCAATCATTGACAAAGAACACCTGGATATCAAACTGGAAGACCCAATAATCATCGATAAATGCGAATCCCTAATCATACGTCTAGCAGTAACATCCAAAAAAACTTGAAATTCGTACTAATATATAGACCACCAACCTACAATGCAACCTTCGTAGACTCCTTCACAGAAGCAATCACTGTCCTAGCCATCAAACACAATCACCTGATAGTCCTAGGAGATTTCAACATCTGGTTTGAAGGAGAAAGCACAACCATACAAAAATCGCTAACCAGCCAACTAGCAGCGATGAACCTATAACAACTAGTCAAAGAGTCAAAGAAGCAACCCACTCGGCAGGGCATACACTTGACGCAATCTTCGCCAACAAACTACTCCTCAACACGGCACCCCCAATTCAAATACCCTGGAGCGACCACCCCATCATTCCCTTCGTAATCAAAATGACCGGGCCAACTATCAATCAAGCGGACAAAACAACGAAAACCATGAGAAGAAATTGGAGAACCATCAAAAACTCCAACCTGCATGAACTCCTGGAGCTAAACAAACCACACCCAACATTCATGGAAGATGATGACCTGGACAAAAAGGTAACCCTGCTGCATTCCTGGATTATAACTACTATAGACAACATCGCCAAAGAAAAACCCTTCGCTTCTTCTAATAAACGGTCTATGGCAAAATGGTTCACCCCACTACTGTGCACCATGAAAAGAAAAAAACGAAGACTAGAACTTGATTGGAGAAAACAAAACGATGCGGCAAACAAACTGGAGGAAACACTACGACAACCGAATCTTCGAAGCACCAAACACCCAAAAAGAGCTCTTCAAAATCTAACAAAATCAAAAACCCTCCAGGATGTAATACACCAACTCCGTCCACAAAACTCTGCAACGACCTCGCAGACCACTTCAAAAACAAAATCACTAACATCCAACAAACCATTCAAAGCAGACCGTCTGATCTGACCACAACCCCAACCTCCACCCGGGAGGAGCACCCAAACAAACTACGAAGCTTTGCAGAAATATCAGTGGAGACATTCGTCAAAATTGGTGAATGAAAGCAACAACTCAGGGTCCCCCAATGACCCATGCCCACCAGACATATACAAATCAATTCTTAAACAAGGAACGCCCATGGAATATCACAGGAATGTCCTCAACCATTCCATTGCAACTGGGAAAGTGCCACAAGCCTTCAAAACTGCATACATCAGGCCACTACTCAAAGTTACAGCGGGAAATGTAGAGGACCTCTCCAACTACAGACCTATCTCCAACATCCCGTATACAAGCAAGCTGCTCGAAACGTACATATACAAAATGACCCAATAGTTTATAGAAGAGCACGGCCTACTAGACCAGGCACAAGTTGGCTTCAGACACAGAGGAACGGAATCAGCTCTACTCTCAATATGGGCCGATCTAAAAACCAAAGCAGACTCGGACAACAGCACTGCCTTGATACTCCCAGACCTATCGGCAGCATTTGACACAGTCAACCATGACACCCTCATAACGAGATTAGAAGCTCTTGGAATAACAGACACCGCCATACTATGGACCAAATCTGTCATAACAGAATGGAAACTGTATGGATGAAACCCTTCACATCCAGCCCAAGAGATTCCACCTGTGGAGTACCACAAGGACCATCCTTCTCCCCGCTACTATTCAACATCTACCTGTATCTACTTATGAGAATCATCAAAATCCACGGCCTCACCTACTACAACTACGCTGACGATACACAAATAATCTTCAAAATACAAGACAACCCGGAAAGAAAAAACGCTAGAAAACTGCCTCCGCAATGTATTCTTCTGGATGAACTCCAATTCCCTCAAAATCAACCCAGGCAAAACCGAAATAATGACTGTCACAAAAAATGGAGGAGAAAACCAATTCATCCCTTGGCCAAGAGAACTCGGGATTACCCCAGCACCCTCTGCGATTGTAACAAACCTGGGGGTTCTGATGGACAATAATCTCACGCTAGAGCCACAAGTAAACGCTCTCCTCAAGAAATGCTTCTTCCTCCTGCGAGCGGCAAAGAGAATCTTACCGTTCCTATCGTTCACCAACAAAACGACCACCATCATCGCCCTCGTCATGTCCAAAGTAGACTACGCCAATAGGCTATACCTAGGCATGCCTGAACGACTCCTAAAAAAACTACAACGCATTCAAAACGCGGCAGCCAGACTACTTATGAAACTACCCCGAAGAGAACACACTGCACCAGCGCTGAAAACACTACACTGGCTACCAATAAAACAACAAATAAAATTCAAAACAATGTGCATTACGCACAGAGCAGTACACAACGAAGGCGCCGAGTTCCCAAGAGACAAACTGCGAATACATCGACCAACAAGAACGCTCAGATCAAGCATGGACATCCGCCTGGAACCGAAGCCCTACAACAAAAGAAAACTTGGATGATCCTCCTCCTCCCACCAAGCCTCGAAAACCTGGAACGACCTTCCAAAGTACATACGTAACACTAGAAACCACCTATTATTCAGGAAATTACTGAAAACCTGGCTCTTCACGTCATAACCAGAAAGACTGGCCACAGACATACAAAAAAACCCAACGAACGTAGAGTGACCGCGGTACGCACCGATCAATCAATGGGAAAAGCTGAGGCAACTATCCAACGGCATACTAAAGGACCAAACGGGAGACACTCGCAATACGACCAAAGACAGTAAACATAGCAAACTAAGACAGAAAATCTAGAACAAATCATCAAGAGGACATGGACATAATTATGACCTTCCCTATCAGCCTTTAGAAAAAATCATAGAGAGGGAAAGGAAGCACTGCATCACGGGCCCAAGCCAATGGGTGAGAAACAGAATGTTTCATCATTACACACGGCCCACCAATACAAAGCAGGAAGCACAATGCCCCACCACACAATCTACAACTAAACAACAGTCTCAAGGAAGTTTGCTCCACGGAAATCAAAGAATCAGTCACGACAGAAGGATACGAACGTCTGATTACACACGCTCACCAAGACGGACCCACTAGGACAACACTTCAACATGACCGCAACCCTGAACCACTCAAAGCCTTAACTGACCAGGATCACACTAGATTACCTAATAGATATCACCCACCCAGTCCCACACCTGAAGATTAGGTTCAGACGCACCCACCAATCCATACTATACTCAATAGGATACAGCTGGACCAGCACAACACCACCAAATCGAGTCGGCCACCAGGAACCAGAAACATCCGAACCCACAGCAACATCCAAACCCACAGGTATACAACTCTAACGGAATCTTAAGTACCTGAACCTGGATACAGACCCCACTAACCCAATCCTCAATCTTCTGCTTACTTAAACCCACACAAAACCACACAACCATCTCTCTCCCAGCAATCCGCACGCACTTTACCACACCGCATCAACAACACAAACTTCACCCACATCACTAGAGGCGATCCGATACTAGCACCAAAGCCCAGCACTCGGTGTCAACCGAGCTGAAGCTGCCAAAAGGACACCACATCTCCCACTCTCCTTCTCCCCTCCTCCCGACTAACCCTACCCCCACACTTCCTGTTTACAGATCCGCCAGAGCGCCTGGGGAACAATTCCGTTGGTGACGGTGCGCTATACAAGTACCGATAACATAACATATGGTGTTCCACAAGGAGCCTGTGTGTCCCCCTGCTTTTATAATCCCTTTTTCAGATTTTGGAGAATGAGGGGATCATATTTGCTCATTACGCGGACAACACTCAGTGTGTTATTCCCATATCAGGTTCATACTTAGAGGATGAAAAACTCATCAATGTTAATGTTAAAGGATATTTGTACCGCGCACTATCACCACCAAAGTGGTCCCCTGGTGCTCTGGCGGCTCTGAAAAGGGAAGAGAGGGAGGGTTAGTGGGAAGGAGCTTGAAAAGTGCAAGAGAGCAGTGATGTGCTGTTGGCGGCCTCAGCCCGGTGGGTCCGTTGGCTGGGCCTGGGGTGTTTTGCAGCCGGTAGTCGTCGTGTACTGTTGTGCAAGTCTATGTGCGTTTTCTGTTTTGTTGTTGCCATGTAGTGAAGTTTGTGCGGTTAGTTGTGCTGTAGGTTTGTGGTTGCGTTTGGTTTGGAGTTTGAGAGGTGTATGCAAATTGTTAGTGCAGTTGATTAGTTGGCATCTCTATCATGACTTGAGGTGATGGGTTTCTGAATTCTCCCCAGATGGGTTTCGGTAGCACCCCTATGCCTCTGTCATGATCTGAGTCCATCCATCCTTCAAGGTCCCTTTTACATCTGGCCCCCTCCTCCCTCAGCCTACCTCGCAGCGCTACCCATCTTCCCTTCCCACTCATACAGCCAAAGCACCTGCCTACGTCCACAGCTCAGCTATTGTGGAGATTGCCAATATCGTGACAATTCCAAACACTGTGGTACCTGGTGGTAACTAAAGGGCGAGTGCGTATGTTGGGTGGGATTAGGGTAGGGTTGTTGATTCCATCTCCATGGGTGTCGCTGGTGTTGTACTCTACCTGGTGAGACTCGTCCGGGTGCCATGGGAGCTTCCCAGTGGGTTCTCAGAGCTGTCTGTGTCTAGTTTAGTCTAGTTATCCCTTTTCCTTTCTGTTTCCGTTTTCAGTTTGAGTCAAAATCTATCAGAAGATTCAGCGCTGGATGGTGGCTAATGGTTTAGCTATTAACAGTTCTAAAACCGAACTCTTATTAGTTGGGTCAGAGACCAAACTTGAAAAATTAGGTCCCAGCTACAAGAATTTTAATATAGACGATTGCAATATCAGTGTTATGAGTAAGGTGAAGACCTCCGGAATCTATTTAGATAAGAATCTGAACATGAAGGCCAAGGTCAATAGCCTGATTTCCTCGGCCTCATATTTCATTAAATTATTCCGCTGCCTTAGACCATTTATATCGGAAGAAATTTCAGTAACATTGGCAAGGGCAATTATAGGATCTAAAATAGATTATTGTTGTAGCCTTCTGGTAGGCTTGCCCTTATCAGACTTTCACTGACTCCAGGTCATCCAGAATGGGGCGGTGAGAGTTGTTAAATGTCTCACGAAAAGAGATCACGTGACGGAGGCAAGAAGAAGTCTCCATTGATTGCCTATTCAGGCCAGAGTATCCTTTAGGCTACTTCTCATTACCCACAAGTATGTGCAGGGACACATGCCAGTGTATTTGAAAGAAGTCATTATTTTAAAGCAAAACATAAGACCTCTTAGGTCAGATGACTCCAACCTTCTCACCATCCCTCGATGTAAGACTAAGAAGTTCAGGAATGCTGCTTTTGCATCAGCGGCTCCCCAGGCATGGAATACTCTAACACCTTCATTGATAATCATTGCATCTATGGAGGTCTTCAAGAAAAAGCTGAAAACAGCACTCTTCTCCAAAACCCCTCTTCTGCTCTGCACTCTCTCCATGATTGACTAGGCACTCTTTTTGACCTGCTACCAGGCGTGTTTCCGATTTGCTTAACCTATGTTTGTATGTTCAGCGCCCGTAAGCCTTTGGGTCCCTGGTGCGCTATATAAGTTCTGTAACATAACATAACTTTGCAGAGTTCTATGCCAAATTGTATGCAGAAGGGAGAATATGGAAACGGCCAGAGGGAATCACCATCCTGGCAAAGGTGAGCATTTCATGGTTGGGGTGTAGTAGTCCCTCTGTAGGCAGCAGATAAACCTAAAAAGGGAACGAAAAGGGGACAGAAGGGAATTAGCAAAGAGGAATGAAGGGAGATCTATGCCATATTTTGTAGGCATGTAGATTCCTGTTGTGTTTTCAGATCTTATGGGGTAGGAGTAGACTGGGGACAGAGGGGTTTGATTAAAGCCAAGGGGGGGCAATAGATACTTCGTAGGGGTGTAAGGATCGGGAGGGGGCAAGACACGGGATGAGTAGGGACATTTGTGGGATCTGGGGAAGGGGAGTGGGGAATATCAGGCATTCAGCAATCAAGAGTGTGGAAGGGCATCACTCACTCACTTTCCCAGCAAGGGCAGTCCTTTGTGTGAGGTCCGTGCGTAAACATACTATATTGAAGCTAAAATGGGTGATGCAGTCATTCATTGTTCGTCTTAGAAGGTAAATGGGCTGGCAGACAAGATCAAGAGAGGGAGCGATGTTTCAGTTTCGATGGGACCATAGCCTAGATGTGGATATGCTCCAGGAGAAAAATCTATAGGGCACGATGTGTAGCTTCCTGGGAAAGAACATGTACTCGAAAGTGTTTGATACATGTTTGGCAAGGGGCTCTAGGGGCGTGGCAATTCTGATAAAAAAGATGGTCCCATGGGACACGAGACGACGCGTGGCTGATGTTCAGGGCCACTAAAAGTGTGGTTGGAAAATGGCCCTGGAACTGGTTACCT
The DNA here is from genome assembly GCF_040938575.1 of Ambystoma mexicanum. Classification (NCBI taxonomy): domain Eukaryota; kingdom Metazoa; phylum Chordata; class Amphibia; order Caudata; family Ambystomatidae; genus Ambystoma; species Ambystoma mexicanum. The sequence continues at coordinate 851,002,551 of NC_090930.1, forward strand.
TGGTCAACGTGTATACCTCTCCTCTGGTGAAAGAAGAACTAATGAGGGAGGTGATCCTGGACACCGAGTCAGATGTGTTACTTATAGGGGAGACTTTAATGACACAATGAATACAGATAGGGATCGACTGACGAGGGCCACTTCTAGGAGCACACGGCCACAAAACTGCAGGGCTGGGCAAGGTCACTGGACCTCACTGATGTCTGGAGGGAAAGACACCCGAGTGAGAATAGTTTTTCATTTCACTCCACTCTGGGACACATGCCTCGTTATCTAGCATCGAATACTTGTTTACCAGCAGGGACAACTCTTACAGAGTCGTAAGGGTGGAATACTTACCAAGGGAGATCCCTGATCACTCCCAGCTGTAATTGGAATGGAAGATAGGCAAAGCCAAATCACAGGGGGTGGGCAGTTGAATGCCTACCAGTTGTTATCACGAGGCATGGGCAACAGCTTGGGTAAAGCCCATTTCTACTTTGCAGAGGATGAGGGTTTGGTTGACAGCGCTGACTTTATGGGAGGTGTACAAATCAATCATAAGGGGAATAGCTATGACAGAAGTTAAGAAAAGTATAAGAGGCAAAATTCAGCAGCAGGCTACTGCTGAAACCAAGGTGAAGGAACTGTAAGACAGATATAAAAGGGACAACTCTGAGGAGGTGCACAGGAAGCTGCAAAGGACCCAGGACAAGATGAGGACGCTGGCACTTGATGACACAAGGTACTCAGATTGGTTGAATAAGAATACATGAGCAGGGAGACAAAAGTTAGAGGTTGTTGGCATGAATTGACAAGCAGAAGGAACACAATAGATGGATAGTTGCTTGTTTTGTTTGTTTGTTTATTTATTGATTTGTATGGAGCACCAAACCAGAGGGTATCTGGGCGCAATTATCAGGAGGTTACAAGGTATACTTTCGGCATGAATTACAGAGGTTACGGCAAGATATAAACACAATTTCATAGGTTATATACATACAAAAGGTAATAGTAAATATACAAAATCTTACAGTAGTTATA